>NC_068928.1:10000000-15677500 GCF_023091745.1 Budorcas taxicolor | reverse complement strand
TTCCAGAGTTGGCTCAATTTCATGTCCATTGAGTCAGTGATGCCATCCAACCATCTCATCCTCTGCTGCCCCCTTCTCTTGCCTTCACTCTTTCCCAGCATCAGGGTCTTTTCCAGTGAGTCAGCTCTTCACATCAGGTGGCCAAAGGATTGGAGCTTCAGCTTCAGCGTCAGTCCTTCCCATCAATATTCAGGGTTGATTTCCTTTAGGAGTGACTGGTTTGTTCTTGTTGCGGTCCACAGGACTCTCAGGAGTCTTCTCCAGCACCACAATTCGAAAGCATCAATCCTTTGGCACTCAGTCTTCTTTATGGTCCAACTCTCACATCCTTACATGACCGCTGGAAAAACCATAGCTTTGACTACATGGATTAAGAGATGCCTTGATGGGACCATGAGAGGAGGGCAGTGTCCTTAAGAGCCCTCTAGTATCTATTCACTGTAGATCAGGGATGGCCATGGGATATGCTGTAATCGCCTGGTTCTTGAATTTTAGTGCCCATTAAGCATCACCTGGAGGGCTTGATACAACACAATCTGCCATCCTACTATTGGCGAAAATTTAAGTAATCATGATGCCAGCAGATGCTATTATTATACTCCTAAAATATATGAGCAACCCAGTTCCAGAATCCTATTTGGATGGTCTGTTGCCAGGAGCCACTCCTGGTACCCAAAACTATGTCAGTCAGGAAAAAGTGGACGACACTGATGTTGAAATGATTTGAAGAGAGTTTAATAATAAAAATGCAATTGAATGTTTGGCTGAGGGTGGCAAAACCATAAGGCTGCTTGGTTCTTTGAGGCTAGTAACAGCACGGTGACCACCGCTGGAGCCTAAGGCGCAAGGACAATGTAGTTCCCCCAAACATGGATGAAGAGAGTGGAGAGGGTCACCTGGAGAGAAAGTGAAAACCATTGATTGAGGGCTGCATCCAGGGAGGGGTACAGGAAGGCAGAGAAATCAGTTCTTCACCCTAACGACTCCCTCTCGCCAACACCCTGAAGGGCTCCCGTGTCCAAACCCAATCTGAAGCCAAGAGACCTGCAATCTCATTGATGTGATCCACACAGGTTGACTTTCTGGGCCAGAGAAGAGGATGAAATAATAGAATGGAATGTGTGTCTGCCGGGACAAGCTTGCAATCTTTTCTCATGTAATTCCTGACAAGTTTTTATGTCAGAGACTCACAGAAGGAGTTGAAGAGCGCACACGTTTGATATTCTCTGGAAGCAATTGTGTAAGACTGGAATTAGTAACTCTTGGACTGCTTGGAGAAAGAGTTGTTTAAGCTTTCCGAGACTGGAGGATGTTTTGTGGAAAATTTTTCATTACTCAACTTTTTAAATAGTTTGAGAATTAAAAATTTTTTTCTTGTAATTTGGTAAGTCAGATTTTAAGAAATCCATCCACTTCATCTAAATTAAAGTTATTGGCAGAAGGTTCTTATTTTCTTCCTGGGATCTGTGGACTCTGGAGGGACCGCCCCTACTGGAGCCTTTGTTTTTTCCTTTTCTCCTGATCAGCCTCAGGAGAGTTTCAACTTCATCATAGGCTTGTCAAAGAACCACCTTCCTCTGCTAATCTTAGCTCTTTGTTTCATTATTTCCTTTGCCCTCACTGGGCTTGTTTTGCTAGAGTAGAAAGACTTGAAAGAACGGAGGTTGGATGGGAGACTATTCCAAGCATGTACAAAAAGTAAGCAAAATCTGGGAGTCAGGAGTGAGCATGCGGATAGAAATATTCAGGCCAAGAGACTTGCTAGGGTTTCCATCAGAGTCCAAGCTCTTCCCTCCTTGCCACCGTGCCTTTTGGTACTCCCCACCCACTCACCCACCTCCCAAATTCCTAGCTCAGGCTCCTTACAGGAGGGAGCTAGGTTCAGGAGCAAGGAGCCAACATCTTTGCTCTGTTCCCCATCCTCTCCCATCAACAAACCTTCCTGAAAGCAAGGGACCTAGACAAATCAGTGGTTTTCAAACCATATCCCTTTAGGTCTGAGCAGGAGAAGGGAGCACCTATATGTTATGGGAGGAGCCCAGTCACCAGGAGCTGGCTTTAATTTTTCTCCAGTATGAGACTTCCTCCTCCAGGGGATCTTCCCAACCCAGGGATCAAATCTACATGTCCTGCTGGCAACCCACTCTAGTACTCTTGCCTGGAAAATCCCACTGACAGGATCCTGGCTGGCTATAGTCCTTGGGGTCGCAAAAAGTCAGATATGACTGAGCAACTGAGCACGCACAAGAGACTTCTACTTAGCACTTAGCTTGGGAAAAGACATCAGCGACATGAAACTGTTGGTGATTATATGTAAACTTATAGCTGTTTCTCCCAGCCTCACCCCTTACTCCCCATGACACTTTGGGCAAGTTATTTAAGCTCTCTGCTCCTCAGTGTCCCCATCTACAAATGGTGCTTACCTTGTCAGGACTAAATACGTAATAGAGGAAAGTCCCTAGCACCAGAGGTATTCTCTATGGTTTTCCGTTTCATTTGGAGACAGCAGCTCCTAGGGTCACTTCCTAGGGTGACTGCCAGCACTTTGGTGTTCCATCTTCCTTTCTGCGGTCTGAGCAGCTAAGGGGGAAACAGTGCCTACCCAGCTACATCTTTCACAACTTCCATCTTGCATTTCCTGGAAAACAATTTGGCAGCTCAGTCTCCAGCTTAGCAGTCTCAACACCCTTTCCATCTTGACTTGACCATAACCCTGGCCAGGCAAACATCCCTCTGCGATCCCTGCCACCCTATCCTCTCTGCTACCTACATAGGCAGGCAGGGCAGCCAGAGCTACCGTGGGGCTGAGACAAAATCAGACAGAATCAGAAACCAATAGCTTTCAGGGTGAAGTTGGCATCCACCCCTTCCCATAGGAAGGTCTCTGCAGCATCTCTGGGTCTGGGGCTCACAGCAGATGCCTCCATCACCCAGGTGCTGACTCAGCCAGGTAAGCTCAATCTCTCTTCCCCCTTCCCTTCCTCTCTCACTTCTCAGTTTCTTGTCTTCTAGGAAAGCCTAAGACAAAGCCCTTCACCTCTGACCCCATCAGAGCACCAGGGACCCTCAAGGTTTCAACTTCTAATTCTGGAGACAGAAGGGAGAGCCCATGCTGGGGACAGCAGGCATCCTACCTGCCCCCTCCCAACTCCAGGCCACGGCAGAGCCAGAATAAAGCCTACACTGCCCACTCCAAATCCAAGGCCTGTTCTTTGATGCCAGCTAATCTTCCCAAGGGCTTCCCTGGTGGCTCAGACGGTAAAGAATCCACCTGTGAATGTAGGAATGTGGGTAGGATCCATGGGCTGGGAAGAACCCCTGGAGAAGGAAATGGCAACCCACTCAAGTATTCTTGCATGGGAAATCCCATGGACAGAGAAGCTGGGTGGGTTATAGTCCATGGGGTGGCAAAAGAGTCAGATGTGACTTGGCGTCTAAATACAATGAATCTTTCCAAACCCTGTAGGTTGGGGTCCATATCCGAGTCCCATCACACCGACCTTGCTCAATCAGCAATGATGTGTCCCCTCCAGGTGGAATCAACCTCAAAAATCTTGAGGCACGTGTTTCTGGCCTTATCCTGCCTTCAGGGCAGTTGGCAGGAGCACTGGACCTGGGGTGGATGAGACCCACTTCTACGTCTGTGCTCGCCTTCCCCTGCTGCATTCAAGCTGAGAAAAACCTGGCATCTCCTCCAATGCTTTTTATTTGTGACTTTATTTCTAGACACACTCCACGTCCTGGTCACCTGCTGTTTCCCATTTAACCATAAGAAACAGCAGGTTCCTTGTGATTAAAGAAACCTAAGAAGGTTCCCTTGCAGAAGCTGAAGAGCAATCACATCACCAGCAGCTGGGGTCCCTGGGAAGCTGTCATGTAAGTAGAAAAATCCTGCTCCCCTCCACTCCCACCATATCTTACCCCTCCCCCACACCACATCCTCTTCTCCATCCCCTCAGTCTAAGTTTTGCCTCACCAGACAGACATCAGACAAATTTGAGGCATTATACTCAGGGGATAAGATCCAACCCCACTATGTAATCCAAAACTTCCTCTTATTATACCAGGGACAGGCCCAGAGAGGGTTGGTAACATCCCACATCCTGCTCCCTGAATAGGTGTCAGCTCACACTTCTGTGGTTACTTTGGCAGATGCCTGGCCAGCTTCTCTTGGGGGGAGGGCGGTTGGCAAGTAGAGTGACCACCTCCAGAGGGTCTCTCCCTACTACTCCCCTCTGATTTCCTGTCCCAGAGAGGACCCCTCCCCTGTAGCAGGTGGGCCTGACAGGTTTTAGCATCTAAGGAGTGATCCCTGAGATAAAACCCTCCAGCATGTCACCTGACACTGCCAAGGATATGGGTGCCAACACAAAGGAGAATTATGTGAAAAACCTGGATCAAAAACTCACACCCAGGACTTCCCTTGTGGTCCAGTGGTTAAGAATCTACTTTGCAATGCAGGGGACATGGGTTCAATCCCTGGTCCTGGAACTAAGATCCCACACCCACCGGCCACAGAGCAACTAACCCCACAGGCTGCAATTACTGAGCCTGTGCAATACAATTAGAGAGTCTGTGCACCACGATGAAATATCCCTCATGGGGAAACAAAGATCTGATACAGTCAAATAAATAAATAGTTTAAATATTCAAATATTAATTTTTTTAAAAAAAATCACACCCTGAAGACTTGAACTCTTCTGGCCACACTAAGACCAAACCAGAGGACGAGAACTGTTCCCCCCCACAGGGCCTCCTGTCCCTACCCTGGACTAATTTGACCTTAATTTTCAAATGGAGTGCTTTTGGTTTCCTGATGCAAAATGCACCGTGTCTTAAAATAATATTTAGTATTATTCGGATTGTGGCTGGTTGGGGATTTATTTTGAATATTGGTGATCTCTTGAGCCACTTGATTCCTGTCAGGAGCCCCAACTCCTGCTCCTGTAAGCTATGGGCAGTGGGTCTCCCTCCTGCCTACCTCCCCAGTGGGTAGTGAGCATGCCTAGAGAGCCATGGGTTTGAAGGGCCTTTGCAATCTAAGAAGGACAGTGCCTGGTGAGTGTGAGGTATTGCTTAATATATTATTACGGAAAAGTGTGGAAGTGTTAGTCACTCAGTCATGTCCAACTCTTTGCCTCCCCATGAACTGTAGGCTCCTCTGCCCATGAAATTCTCCAGGCAAGAATACTGGAATGGGTAAGCCATTCCCTTCTCCAGGAGAGCTTCCCAATCCAGGAATCAAATCCAGGTCTCCTGCATTAGCAGGCAGATTCTTTACTGCCTGAGCCAACAGGGGAAGTTATTATGGAAAGATGTATACAGTTTTAGGACCACTGACTTATTTTGCAGAAAATACATTTTGTTTAAAACCTCAAATGCAGGGGTTTTGCTGGTGGTCCAGTGGCTAAGACTCCGTACTCCCAACACAGGGGTCCTGGTTTCGATCACTGCTCAGGGAACTAGATCCAAGATTTCACAGTTAAGCGTTTCACATGCTGCAACTGAAGCGTGTACACACCACACCTAAGATCCAGTGCAGCCAGATAAATAAATAAAATCTCCAATACAGCAGTAGTGTTTCCTTCAGGGATAACTCCCAACCAGCAGGGGGCGCTTTGAGGCGCCCTAAATACAGATACATCTGAGCCAACAGGGGCTCAGATGTATGTAGGAAGAGATGCCAGATGGCAAAGAGGGGAGAGGGCTTGCAGCAAACATCCCCGAATAATCGGCGTGTGGGATTCAGAAATGAAAAGCCGCAGACCTTTGGAAAGGAAGGTTGAGACGTGCTTACAGAGGAATTGGAATGTCAAGATGGGAGTTTGGACTCAGCTCTGAAGGCCTTGGAGCAGTGGGGAGGGCCGAGGGTGGAAGATGCTAGGAGGAGAAGTTTGGGGCAGGGCCCAAGGGCAGGACAGGGTTGGCAAGAAGGTGTTAGGGAAAGCACACTGACTGAAACCGCCCACCCTGGCCAGGCACCACAGTGACCGTCTACAGTAAGGAACTCAAAACTAATAAGCCACCACCAACTGGGAGAGTTCAGTAAAGGTCAAAAAGTGACACCACGTGTCCGACCACTTCCCAGAATCCTTCTCGCTGGCATCCATCTTGGCTGAACCAGGAAGGACTCTGGGTTAGAATAATTGGCTAAAGACAACCCGGAAACTAATCCCATCACTATAAAACCTGAGACTGCAAGCCACGTGGCAGAGCAGTTCTCCTGGGTTCCCTTCCCCTCCTGCTCTCCACCCAGTCACCCCTTCCCAATATCTAGCTTCCTCAGCACATGTGTCTCCTCGGACAACTCGTTTCTGAGTATTAGACAAGAGCCCACTTTTGTGCCGTGGAACAGGTCCCCCTTCCTGCAACAAGCTGACTGAGAGCCGCCTACTGCAATGGTCTGGTGAAGGGGAGCCCAGGAAGCAGGGTAGTCTTGGGGGCAGAAGGAGGAGGTGCTTAAGATGAGCCTGAAGCACTGTGTGTTGAATGCTGGAGAAAGTGGGAGAAGCCCTGAGACTCAGGACACAAGACTTTTTCTCCTAAAGGCACCATATCCGAGACTCAGAATTCACTCTTTCCTTTGCTGCTACTGCTGCTGCTGCTGTCGCTTCAGCTGTGTCCGACTCTGTGCGACAGCAGCCCACTAGGTTCCCCCGTCCCTGGGATTCTCCAGGGAAGAAGACTGGAGTGGGTTGCTGTTTCCTTCTCCAATGCATGAAAGTGAAAAGTGAAAGTGAAGTCACTCAGTTGTGTCCAACTCTTAGCGACCCCATGGAGTGCAGCCTACCAGGCTCCTCCATCCATGGGATTATCCAGGCAAGAGTACTGGAGTAGTGTTGGCTAAAAAAAGATGTATAACTTGAGAGCTGTGAGTTAAGTTTTATTTGGGCCAAAATGAGGACTGCACCCTGTGAGACAGCATCTCAGATAGCTTTGAGAGACTGCTCCAAAGCGGCAGTGGGGGAAAGACAATATACAAGGTTTTGGTTAAGGGGGAGTTCATTGCCATGAAGCACTCATTTTACAAAAGGTTTTTGTTTGTCATGAGGATCTGATGTCACCATGAAGGAATTTAGTGCTTCTCTAGATATGAGAAGTTGGAAGAATTGAGATAATAAAATCTGTTCCTAAAAACATCCAACTATCTAAAAACCTGTCCCACCAGATTCCCTGGAGCAGAGAGTGCCTCACTCCACCCTGGACTCCCTCAGGGACTGTTGCAGGCCATCAGCTAGAGCAGCATGGGGTTCAGTCTCTGTAGAGGCAGATGGCAAATGCCTTTGTTGTTCAGTCCTCGGCGGTGCTCTTGGTAAGTGCCAATTTGTAGTTGACACTAGTCTCCCTAGAGTTGCAGGTAAGTTGGAGCATGTGATTGCCCCTTTTAAAGGGACAGGGCCTCCTCTTCCTCTCTGTCCCCTGGGGGTTCACCTGTTTCTTCTCGAGACTGCCTCCCTCCTCTGGATGACCTCTGTTGGCATCTCCATCAGACATAGACCCACCTGCCTGGACCCTCCCCAGGAAAAGATCCTGCTAATTAACTCTCCAGGCCCTGCCCAGTGGACACAGGGTCCCTCTGCCACGCTGTGCCAGGCAGTCACTTGGTACATGGGGACTTGGAAAAGATTTCTACCCTGGAAGGCAGTGTAAGCAACTTTTGGCAGAAAAGAGCTCTCTTCAGGAGGCCACTTTTGTCTAAAGGGATTTCCTTTTGTTTTTCGATCAGTGTGATCTGTCATGATTGCCACTGATAACTGGAATTCCAGCCAGAGGGGTGCTCTATCATCTCCAGCCTTAGCACACCTTTCAGATCTTTTGATCATACAGTAGGTTACCTAACTTGTTGCTTTTTCCATAGATCAGAGAAGCAGAAAGAAAGAATAAGTAACAGATCACCAGATCTCTTCCCCAGTTCTTCTCATTCCTTCAGGAATCTCGAGAACACACTATGTCAAAAGATAGCATCTAAAAAAGACCACGAGCAGCCGACAAGCATTGCACACAATGGAGGATGCTGAGGACTCTGACTTCCATCCCCTCCCAGTGATTAACTGAGATGCTTTCCTGTTTCCCTTTAGAAGCTTGCATGGCTGAGCAGAATCTTCCGAGACGGTTTTTTGGGGGACCCTGAGTCCACCATCTCCCCAGATTGCTGGCATGCTGATTACAGGCAATTTTCCTTTCTGTCAACACTTGAGAGTTTGGTTTTGAAGGCAGCCAAGCAGTAGGACATGACTTGACCACAGCAGGAACCCTGAGATTTAAGGCCAGATCCAATCCTGACTTGCTATGTGTCCTCAGGCCTGTAGGTGTCGATCTCTCCAGCCCTTAGCCACCTCCTCTCTACAGCAGGGCTAGCAACGTTTTGCAGGCAGATGGCAACCACCGCCCCCCCCCCCCCCCCCCGCCCCCCAGCACCCCCTCCTCCCCAGCTAGGGCAGCTGTGACTTTTGGATAACAATAGCCTCCAAACCCTCTGAGCAGGGCAGGGCAGGGGCGGAGAGCATGCAAGTGGGGACCCAGCCCCATCTACATCACAACCCAAATTAATGTTTATTCCCCCAGGACAAAGGCAGTCAGCTGAGTTGTGCTGAGTCATTTATTGGCTCCTATTGACAAAAAGTCAGTTCTACAATATCAAGAATTCACCTTGCTGTGCAGTAGAAACTACCACAACATTGTAAAGCATCTATACTCCAATTAAAATTAAATAATAAAAGAAGTCAGTTCCCCTTGACACCAATTCCAACCTGTTTCCCTCCTCTCCGCCCCCTGGGGTCCAAGAGGCATGGGGTGGCAGACAGGGGCGGGGGCCGGGGGGGGGGGGTGGTGGACAGAACTTAAAGATTCTAGAATTTAAATATATAAAGTGCGACAACATAGCTTATTAGAACCCAGCAGACCCTTTGGAGTGACCCGGTGAAGATGGGGCAGAAGGACTGATGTGAAGTTAGACAAGTGAAGCCACGTGGTGTCCTGAGTCCAGGATGAGAAGGGATCAGTTCACATTTCCTTTCACAGGCAGGGGTTTATCCTCTTTAAATAAGCCTGAACCCATGAGTCTTTTTGGAAGACACAAGCCTCTAGGCCTCCAGTCAGCTTCAATCTGTGGGCAGAGAATAGAAGAGGGACTGAGTCACCTGTGTCACCCCTGGGTGCCACACACACGTCACTCCTGGGTGCCCCTGAGCTCCCTGGGTGCCACACACACATCACTCCTGGGTGCCCCTGAGCTGTGCACCTGTAAAATGAAGTGTTACGTAAGATCTGTGATGTGTACACTGGGAGGAACACCCAAGCTTCACCGGGGGTGGGGGTGGGGTGGTAGTTCTTTAAATTGCATTTCCTGGACCCTTTGGTGGATTCAGTGCATCAGGGAAAAGCGAAGGCTGTAGACAGCTTGCTAGCATGGAAACAAATCCTCTCCTAGAATCTCTCTGAGAGTTCACCTGCTCCGTCTTTTCATGTGTCTGTATCCATTTGGACCCCCTAAACGTTGCTTTGGGGGTGTGTGTGCGCGCGCGCGCATGTTTCTTCTCTGATCTGTCCACCTCCCAAACTTGGCTGTTGTCCAAAAACCATAGATCAGTTCTGCCTTTAATTATCTGCACGACCTTAGGCAAATTTCTTCAATTCCCTGAACCTCAGTTTTCATGATGATGAAAATGCGTGCCCCAGGAGAGTTAGGTGATTGAGATAATACACATGAAAGTGTCTCATGTCTCACAGACACTGCGTGTCAAGTGTAAGATACCTCCTTGGAACTTTGTAAGGACCCTGTGATGCAGCTGTTGTGGTTATGCCACTTCACAGCTCAGGAGTGCTGAGAGCTACTCAGATAATCAGGTTCAGAAAAGTTACCTGCCCAGAGTCACCCAAGGTTATAGGATGGCAAATCTAGAGACAGGAACTAATTGAGACCCCCCTCACTCGTACCATCACACAGTAGTGCCTGGAGCTTTTAAGCTCTGGGAGTAAAATATTAAGATACAATACTTGGCGCCTTGGAGCTTTAAGAAACCCATGTCTCTGCGGGAGCAAAGGTGCTCTCCCTAGCGTCCACTCTTGGCTCTGCACCCAAGGTTTTGGCAGGCTCGATGGCTTGGTTTAAAAAAAAAAAACCTTAATCTAGTGGAACATCGCCATCTAGCGTCTGCCACTCTAATCCCAGGTGGGCCCGTTTCTGTTCTCTGGAGAAGTTGTTAGGGACGGAAGAGGGTACATTTCTTACATTAGACGGTTTTCGTGGGAGCAGGTGGAGCTGATGTGCTTGTAACATAGGATTTTCTTCGGAGAAATCTTTCTCTTCACTGTCATGTAACAGCAATTGGAGGATGGCACGTGCACTGGAAGAGAAGCCCGAGAATGGCTCGCATTTATTTCTCAACCCATACTGAGTTCCTCTCACCCAGGATGCAGGGCGGAAAAACGCTTCCGGGACAGGCTCAGGCTTTGGGGCCACATCCAAAGGAACTAGCGTCTCATCAGCCACCTCACTCTGCGTTCAGGCAGAGTCAGAACACTGGGGTTCAGGTCCCAGGCCCCGACCAAACAGCTGTGCGGCTTTGGTCAAGATGAGCCTTTCCTCTGAACTCCGGACCTCCCAGCTGTAAAGCAAGACTTTTAAAAACTGATTTCTAAAGGCTCTTCTAGCTATGACATCCCACTGCTAGAGCATGGTTCAGGGGCCCTGGGGCCCTGGTGAGTCTGATTCAACTGCAGTCTGCTATTTGGGGCGGGATTAAAGACTGTGCTAGGAGCTTAAACTCGAAGAAGTGATCAGGAAAGAGCTTCCGGGAACCGCCAAGCTTTCCCCCACTCCCAACGACTCCAGAAGGTCCTCTACCCTGCTCACAGCGCAGATCCCCAAATTCCAGTCTGCCGGTTTGCAACCCCACCCCTCAGCCCGCCCTCAAAAGACATGCATTTCAGACCTTCTAGTTTGACTGCTTGCAAAGCCCATTTCATATGTCTGTGGTTAGGTCAGTATTCTCTCACCAGCTTTAGAGGGTTCAGTTCAGTTCAGTCGCTCAGTCGTATCCGACTCTTTGCGACCCCATGAATCGCAGCACGCCAGGCCTCCCTGTCCATCACTAACTCCTGGAGTTCACTCAGACTCACGTCCATCGAGTCAGTGATGCCATCCAGCCATCTCATCTTCTGTCATCCCGTTCTCCTCCTGCCCCCAATCCCTCCCAGCATCAGAGTCTTTTCCAATGGGTCAACTCTTTGCATGAGGTGGCCAAAGTACTGGAGGGGCTTTAGAGGGTAGGCATTATCAAATCCCAATTTACTGATGGCAAAATCAGAGTTTGGGAGGTCAAGTGACTTGCCCAAGGTTAGCCAATCTGTCCTGACCTCAGATTCTGCCTGGTGGAGGGAAGACCCCTATCGGTCCCTCCTCTGGACCTCAGGCCTCCAGCTGGCCTAAATGACCTCACCACTTCCATCCATCAGTCTGCAGAGTCTAGACGAAGCAGACCTCCTTTGACCGAAGCGAACTGCTCAGTGGTCGGTGTGGACTCCAGAGTCACGTTTCTTTTGCTGGCCCCCTGCCCCCATCCAAGACCTCCCTGCCTCCTCTTCGAGGAGAATTCTTCCCGAAGAAGTGGAGATGGAGGCAGGGAGCTCAAGGTGAAACTGTTCCCCCACCCCGCAACCCCAGAGTGCCCTCCTGAGTCTCTGCCCTCCCCAAAGAGAAGCAAAGTGACTCCAGCCAAACTCACTGCTCTTGGCGTGCACATCCTGTAACCACATCCCTGCCAGCAGCAGGCACACCAGTGCGGGGATGATGAGCTTCATCTCGGGTTGTCCGGCTCAGACCTCGCTGCAAGGGTCTCAGTGATTCTGGTGATGCAAAGAGTTCTCCTCTAGTCTATCCTGCAGGGCCCAGGGCTTTTATCAGAAGACCTGGGTGGGGTTTTCCAAGCCCCGGTGCAGAGGTGGGGAAGCCACAGTTACTCACGTCCAGTGACCACGTGGAAAATTCCTTTCTCCAACTCTCCTGGGAGGTGTGAGAGGTATAGGAAAAGTTCCCCAAGCGCAGGTGCAGATAAGGATCTTGAGAGGCCTAGTAGAAGCTGTCCCAGCTGAGTAGGGCATAGAGAAAATTGAATGAGAGGAAGTGGCCTGTGTCTCCTCTGACCTCATGTCTTTCCATCCAGCAATGGAGCCCCTGTCCCAGGAACATGATGGAGCAGAAGAGCTCTGCAGCAGCACGGAGCAGACACACCTGGGTTTAAATCCCACATCTGCAAATCAACAGATGCATAAACTCACCTTAGTCACATCTCTCATGCAAAATGGGAAGAGTAACTCAAGTCTCACGGGTGTGCGTGAGCATTCAATAAGATCTGCTGGGACTTCCCGGGTAGTCCAGCGGCTAACACTCTGTGCTGCCAATTCCAGAGGCATGGGTTTGATCCCTGATCAGGAAATCTGACCCCGTATGCCACAGCTAAGAGTTTGCATGCCTCAGTGAAGATTAAAGATCCCCCATGCCGCAACTAAGACCCAACAAAGCCAAATAAGTACTAATAAGTAATTTCTTAAAAATAAGTAAATTAAAAAAATAAGATCTGCTCTGTTTTATGTCAAGGGCCTGGCCCAGATAGCTGCAAATTCTATTTTCCCGATCACAATACTTTTCAACAGCCCACCCTGTTCTCAGTCCTTGGTTAGCCTCAAGGAAGACAGCTAACAAGAAAATAAAAGTCATTGCCCTTTGACTCGAAGATAAGTAAGGAAAAGCCAGTTGGTGCAAGGACAGTAGGGGACGTGCCATGTGGAGGGCACAGGGGAGGCCTGGGAATTGCCCACAGGGGAGAGGCCTCCCAGAGGAATGTTGTTCAAGCAAAGTCTCCAGCAGGAAGGCTGTTAAGTGGAAAGGGGCCTGTCCATAGAGGAAGGAGCTTGTGTAAAGACAGCGAGGCATGAAGGACAGTGAGGAAATGGCCAGAGAGACACGTGACCGCCAGGTCCTGAAGACGTGGTGTGCAGTGCAGATGCATGGGATAAGCAGCACATACTAGGTGCTCAAGAAAGGTAGCTGGCCCATATCTGTGCATTAAAATCACAAGGTTGATAAGAAGGAACACATTTGAGTCAGTCCTAACGAGGTGGATGAACCTAGAGCCTATTATACAGAGTGAAGTAAGTCAGAAAGAGAAAAACAAATATTGTATGCTGACGTGTATATATGGAATCTAGAAAGATGGTGCTGATGAACCTATTTGCAGAGCAGCAGTGGAAACACAGGCTTAGAGAATAGACTTATGGACACGGGGGTGGGGGTGGGGGAGGAAGGAGAGGGTGGAATGTACAGAATGTAACCTGAAACATACATCACCATACGTAAAATAGATAGGGAATTTGCTGCGTGACTCAGGGAACTCAAACCAGGGCTCTGTAACAACCTAGAGGGGTGGGATGGGGAGGGAGGTGGGGAGGAGGTTCAAGTGGGAGGGGACATGGGTAAACCTATGGCTGATTCATGTTGATGTTTGGTAGAAACCAATACAATACTGTAAAGCAATTATCCTTCAATTAAAAATAAATAAAAGTTTTAAAAGTCACAAGGCTGGAACTTCCCTGGTGGTCCAGGGGTTAAGAAGATTAGGATTCAGTCCTTGACCAGAGAACTAAGATCCCACATGCTGTGGAGCACCTGAACCCATGCACCACAACCAGCCAGAGATTTCATAGGCCACAACGAAGATCCTGGGTGTTGCAACTAAGACCTGTTACAGTCAAATTAATGAATTAATTAATTATTCAAAAAAACCATGATGCCAACTTGATGGTTTCCCATGGTCAGTGGGCTGAAGTGCAAACTGCTGACCTGGCCATTTGTAACGGAGGTGATGTCTCCATGGATTCCTGTAGTTACAGTATTTGCAACTCTTTGCAGATGCCCCGTGCTTTCTTATCTCCCGGGTTTGCTGCCCCTGTAAGCTCCACCCACAGGGCCCTCCTCGTTGTCTCCCTCTGTGAATTTTCTACCCATTGCAGACACCAGTGTCTCCGTAAAGCCCCTTCTGCCATCCCGAGCCGAGAGTCCTTCAGCTCCCTTTGAAGCCCCTCTGTGCCTGGCTCTTCCGCATGAAGGTCTTACATCCTCACAACCCCTTCATTCCATGTATTCTTCATCCTAACACCTGGATGGGAGTCCTGGCATGTCAGAGATGAAATTCCCCTTGAAGATCACCTGCAGCAGTGGCTTGAAAAGTGTCCTGGGAGAGGAAAAAAAATGCAAAAATACCTTTGCTCCATTTCAGAAGCAGCATCAAAACAAATGTGCCTCTACATAGCGGGGGGCGGGAATGGGAAGCTCAAGGTAATTCAGGCACCAGCAGATAAGAATTCAGTAGGGTCTCTTCCTATTACTGATGGGAAAAAATGAGTCTCAGAAGGAAGACACTGACTTTGCCAAGGTTATACTGAGACTTCAGTGCGCAGATGGAATGGCGGACCCTGGGGCGTCTGGCCATCTGACCGCCATGTGCAGCCACCTCTGAGAACACACTTTCCTGAAGGACCACAGCTAACTGTTGCCTTGCTCCATCAGTGCTTTCATCGGCCAGCTGCTTCCTGCTACCCGAAAAGTACTTAAAGCAGTTGAAATCTCGAAGACACCGTAATCACTCTCTTATTCCCTTCGCCCTCACAGACTGATCCTTTTTTATTCCGTGACTGTCACTTTGCAGCTGCTGCTAAGTCGCTTCAGTCGTGTCCGACTCTGTGCGACCCCATAGACGGCAGCCCACCAGGCTCCCTGTCCCCAGGATTCACCAGGCAAGAACGCTGGAGTGGGTTGCCATTTCCTTCTCCAATGCATGAAAGTGAAAAGTCAAAGTGAAGTTGCTCAGTCATGTCCAACTCTTCGCGACCCCAAACTGTAGCCCACCAGGATCCTCCGCCCATGTGATTTTCCAAACAAGAGTACTGGAGTGGGGTGCCATTGCCTTCTCCGGACTGTCACTTTAGTGGGTCTCCAAAAGGAAGGAGATAAAGGGACATCAGTTGGCCAAAGGTAACCACAGATCCTTTAGACTCACTTGGGACACAGTGAGGAGCCAGGTGGCCACCCAGGAAATTTTTCACTCTCCCCTCCTTCTGGGTTTGCTGCCCAGCCCACTCGAGACAAGGACGGGGCTGCCCCTCCAGCAGTTCACTTCCCCTCCTCCCCCTCACTGTGGCCACCGCAAACCCAGGACAGGAAAAGAGAAGACAGAAGGTCTTAGTCACGCCTCCCCGTTTCCCAGCTCCTGCAGCAGCAAGAGGTATCGGCCGGAGGCACCTACCACACGGAAATCTAGCATCCCACACGATACCTCCCCCGCCCCAACGCCATCTCTTCTTGCCCAGGCTTGGCACAAAGCATAGGCCAAGTAATAACTCAATAAAAAAATCCACGGCTTTGAATGAGATGGGTCAGAACTGCATAGATGATGGAGAGATAAGAAATGGTCTGCAGCCTCAACACTGAATCAGTTTCTCATGAGAACAACCCTTTTCTTACTTAGAAGTTTAAAAACTAATGTGTGCCTATAGAAAGGTTTTCTTATTAGTCATCTTTGGTGAAGTCATCTTTGGGGACCAATTTACTGAGGATGGGTAGAGGTCAGACAGAGCTCAAACGGTGTGAGTTCATCTTAAGATCACCTCCTCTCTCCTCCCCAGGTTCTTGCCTAAACCCTGCTGGCCTGGGGGCACTGGAGCCTGGCCCAGCATGCCACCCCTCCAGTTACATTTCAGCCTGATTTTTCAGACCCAGACATAGAAACCAATGGTGGGAGGTGTCGTTTGCCTGACATCACACAGCTGCGGGAATCCTGGCCTCCCATCGTCCATCTCTGGGGCCAAATTTTTTGAGTTCTCTCACTTAGGGAGGAAGTGTATTTGGCCTGAGAAGCAACTGGGTCATATTTCAGCCCCATTCCTTTTTAGCTGTGTGACTTAGGGTAAGTAACTTAACACTTCTGAGCCTTAATTCCTTCCTTCTTCAAATCCACTGCCTAACAGGTCTGGTAAAACTCTCCATTGTTTCCAAAATAAACTCCTCAACCACAACCTAACTTCGGGCTCTTTAAAGGATTCAATGAGATGGCTCACCTTATCTTGGAACACAGGAGGAAGAAAGGAAGGGAGAGAGAAAACTAAGAAGGGCAGGAAGGAGAAGAGAGGAAAAGAAAGTTGGATCATACAAAATCACTGCGGAGGCTTAGAGAATGAACTTATGATTGCCTGGGGTGAAGGGTGGGGAGAAGGGATAGTTATGGAGTTTGGGGTGGTCCTGTACACATTGATCTATTTGAAACGGATAATCAACAAGGACCTACTGTAGAGCATGTGAAATTCTGCTCCATGTTATGTGGCAGCCTGGATGGGAGGGGAGTTTGGGGGAGAATGGATACATGTACGTGTAGGGACAAGCCCCTTTGCTGTCCACCTGAAACTATCACAACATTGTTAAGTGGCTATATTCCAATACGAAATTAAAAGTTTAAAATTTAATAAAATCACTGTGAAATACCTAAAATATGTCAGGTCCTGGGGACACAGCAGACACAAGACGGATACCAGGCCTGCCCCGCAGGGCTTATAGCTCACTGTGTGGTCAGTGCTTGCGAATAGACCTCCGGTCCTGTGAGCTGCAAGTACCAGGAAGTGCTTTCCCCGGGGCCTGACACACTGTAGAGGCTCAATAAAACCACACCCCCTCCCTCTTTGTCCCTCAATCCTGGACTGTCTGGGGCTTCATTATAGGACCCAGGCAGTGACACCACTTCCCTATCCAGGACCCGCATCCTGGTTTCTTTCTACTCCTGGGTTACCAGGTGCCCAGGTACTCAGTGTCCCCTCCAGGAGCAGTGTTCCCACGTCTGCACCTGGCTGCTTCCCGTAAGCACAAGCCCAGCCACAGTGCCCCCAGCACTTAAAACCCTTGACCTGAAAACGCTTTCTTGTGCTTTCCAGCATCTCTTACCCTCTGCCTGGGTTCCCTTGTCCCCCATCGTCTCTCTAACATTCAGCCCCTTTGTGCTTTTAAGGAGGCCTGTGTTACCCAGCTCTCAGTGACAAAGCGAACGAGGCATCAAGCGTCTCATGTAGTAGCCGCAACCCAGGGATGCCCAAAGAATGTCAGCAGAGATGATCACTAGGTTTTGTGTGTTTTTTTAACTTTTTATTCTATATTGGCGTACCCAGTTAACAATGCTGTGATAGTTCCAGGTGGACAGCAAAAGGACCTGTCCCTTTGGACAGCAACTATACATATACATGTATCCGTTCTCCCCCAGCCTCCCCTCCATTCTGGTTGCCACGTAACATTGAGCAGAGTTCCCTGTGCTAGGCAGTAGATCCTTGATGGTTATCCATTTAAAATGTAGCTGTGTGTACATTTCATCCCTAACTGCCTGGTATCTTTTCTCCCCATCCTTTCCTACTGGCAGCCATAAGTTTGTTCTTTGTACCTATGAGTCTGTTTCTGTTTTGTAGATAAACTCATTTGTATCATTTCTTTCTAGATTCCTCACATAAGGGATGCCATCTGATATTTTTCTTTCTCTGTCTGACTTAACTTCACTCAGGATGACAATCTCCAGGTCCATCCATGTACCAGTTTTTCAGTTTGTGTCCACCGCCGTGGAGCTCCCGAGTGAAAGCCACTGAGCCCACTGTTCAGAGGTGAGGTCCAAATGCCTTGGCTCAGCTTACCCCGTCCTGGACGATGTGGTCCCCAGAGCTCTAGCCCCACGTATGCTGGGAACTCACTGCCCCTCTGCCTGAGATGCTCGTTCCGGTTTCATCTGGCAGACCCCGTGCAGGCTGCCCCTGACCCCACCCCACCACCGAGCTCCAGCATGAAGGAGGCTCACTCCCCACAGCAGCCACCTTGCACCCGAGGAATTGCCTGGTGGTCCACACCCCTCTCTTGTCTGGAAGCTCCTGAGGGGCAGGAGTGCCTCTGTCATGGTGCCCATTTCAGGCCCCAGCACCCCATCCAGGGTGGGTGCACAGTGACTCTTGTCATCCCCCTGCCGCAGACGAGTAGCAGATGCCTCGGAGGTGAAAGGAGTCCTACGGGCAGCAAGTGACAATATTAGGGTGAGCAGCTCTGGCCCAAACCCTTTGCTGGTTTGTACTCCCCTGGACCCTCTAGCACATGCGATCGGACCACTTCCCGACTGTGTTGATGGGCACCACTCCTCACGTGGGATGCTGGTGACAGATCCCAGTTTCTGATGCGCTGATTCATTCATCTGCTCACTCACTCAGTCGCTCAGCAAACATCTTCTGAGGGCCTGCTTGGCATTCAGGCAGCCAGGTGAGAGAGGAGAGCTGACCACACAGCCAGGGTCTTGAAAGGGAATCAGATATGCCAACCAACAGGTGGGTACCAGCGGTCAGGGCTGCTGTAATAAGCAGACCAGGCTCTGCACGTGTCCAGGGTGGGGGAAGGAGGCTCTCACTGGGGTGCAATGTGGCGTCTCGACTGGGTCTGGAAGGATGAAGGTGGAATTTACCAGAGTGGGGGTGGGGGGTGGGGCTGGATAGCATGCTGTGTGTGGTTATGAGGGTGGGCTCTGCCTGGCGCCGGCCCCCGTTCCTCTGTACACCATCTGTGTGACTTCTTTTCCTTTCTTAGCCTCTCAGCCTCATCTGGAAATAATGCCATTTGCTCGCAGTCTTGTTTGAGGATTAAACGTGACGTATTCCTTAAGGAAAATTGAACAATTGTTGGATGGCTTGCTGACAGATGACGTGGAGTGGATGCATCCGGCACGGGGGAAGGAAGTGGGCCTGCAGGGAGAGGCTGGAAGTGGAGCCCAGAGGACCTGGGCCATATTCACAAGATCCTGTTTCCTGGGCTCGAGCCTTAGGACCTGGGCCTGTTGTCTGTCAGTGGAGAAAGGGCCTTAAGTCATCTTTTGCTCAGGCCTGGGATGTGGCCAGGTTTGTGGTTTGCACTGAGGGCCTGTGCTGGAGCCTGCAGGACCCAATGAATAGAAGAAAATGGTAGGACCAGGGGGTTTGAAAGAGCCCAGGAGAAGGGAGGGACGAATCGAAAGAGTACATTGAAACATATACACTACCTATGTATAGATAGCCATGGGAATCTGCTGTATTTATCAGGGAGCTCAAACCCAGTGCTAAGTGACAACCGAAAGGGGTGGGAGGGGCTTCCCTCATAGCTCAGTTGGTAAAGAATCCGCCTGCAATGCAGGAGACCTGGGTTCGATCCCTGGGTCAGGAACATCCCCCGGAGAAGGAAATGGCAACCCACTCCAGTATTCTTGCCTGGAGAATCCCATGGACAGAGGAATCTGGCAGGCTACAGTCCACGGTGTCGCAAGAGTCAGGCACGATTTAGTGACTGAACTGCCGCCAAAGGGGTGGGATGAGATGGGAGCTGAGAGGGATGTGCCAGAGGGAAGGGACCCATGTATGTGCCTGTCGCTGATTCATGCTGATGCAGAGCAGAAACAGAGACACTACTGTACAGCAGTTATCCTCTAATTAAAAATAAATTTATTTTTAAAAATCTAAAAACAGAGAAAGAATCCAGGAATTGTGACAGGTAAGGAGGTGTGGTTCTTCTGCAGAAAAAGGGTGAAAAATCGGGAGACGGGGTTTCTGGGCTCTGCTGTCAATTTTCTGTGAAATTTGGGGCAGATCGCTTCCCCGCTCTGGGCCTTAGTTCTCCCACCTAAAATGTGGCGTTGTTATACATTCTATGTTATATATACACAACAATGTATATATACATTATTAAAAGTGTGGTACTAGAGCCCACACTCTTAACACACTAAGCTGGCTCTCTTGATGGACATTGGTAACAGTCATTTTTACTGATCTTTGGTGAGCTTTTTCTTTCCATTCCTATGCTGTTTCTACTTAATTTTTATCTTCTTTCAAAACTACTGGTCTTGTCTTTTTAATTTTGATATAATGGTAAATTGAAATAAGTTATTTATAATTGTGGATTAATTGTATTCTTAGTAAGAAAATTTATAAGATAATGCTTGATCAAACCAATTTTATAACTTTTTTTTCCATTGGAGAAGTAACCTATTCACTATATTAAAGGGGAAAACACTGCTAAAATATAAGTTAAATGTGGGGTCGTTGTTTAGTCACTAAGTCGTGTCCAACTCTCTGCAACTCACTGGAGTATAGCCACCAGGCTCCTCTGTCCATGGGATTTCCCAGGCAAGAATACTGGAGTGGGTTGCCATTCCTTTCTCCAGGGGATCTTCCTGACTCAGAGATTGAACCCATGTCTTCTGCTTAGCAGGTGGATTCTTTACCACTGGGCAACTTGGGGAGGTTGGCCTAAATCAGTGACTCTTTCCCTGGAAATGCAATTCATATTAGGATGACTCAGGAAGCTTTTATCAAAAGACACTTGCTTGAACCTCACTATGGACTGTTGTATTCTGAGTTCAAGGTCGCTGGAGTATCAAGAGAGGGCTCTCTAGATAATCCAGCCCTACTGCTAGCCTCACTGGATGGCTACTGAGACCCTCTCTGGTTTGGCATTAAATGATGTTCTGGGTCTCCAAGTGCAAACAGAGCCCCAACCACAAGCTACATCCTAAACAGCCCCCTCTTCCATCCGACATGGAACGGTAGCCTTTTGGTCAGGCCTTAAGAGGCCATAACTGCTGAGGGAACTGCTGGGGCTGTCCCCCTGCCCTTTCTGATGACGATCAAGGGAAACAGAGCTTAGCAGGGCTCATCGCAGCCTCTAAGGATTTGGATCCCACCCACCCTAGGAGCTGCTTCCCCTGTGGCTCAGTGGTAAAGAATTCACCTGCCAATGCAGGAGACCCAGGTTTGATTCCTGGGTTGGAAAGATCCCCTGGAGGAGGAAATGGTACCCAGCTCCAGTATTCTTGCCAGAAGAATCCCATGGACAGAGGAGCCGGGTGGCTACAGTCCGTGGAGTCAAGCACCCACCACTCACCCTAGGAGCCAGGCCCATCTAAAATTTAGAAAGCTCCCACAAAACCAGAAGCTCAGAGGTGTGGTAGGCAAGACCTGGACTTGGCTTTTGAATGTTTCGTCACCTCAGTTTTGTGGTTGTTGAGCTGTCATGCCCTGAACCCAAAATACACACTTTGTAAAGTCCCTGTGAGTATTCAGGGGCAAGTGTGAGCCGAATCAGCCTGGCCCTCAGAGGACTATCAGGACAAGTGGGGTGAACCATCGCATCTCACTGGGTTCCTTGGTAACTCAGATGGTAAAAGAATCTGCCACAATGCGGGAGGCTTGGGTTCAATATCTGGGTTGGGAAGATCCCCTGGAGGAGAACATAGCAACCCACTCCAGTATTCTTGCCTGGAGAATTCCAAGGACAGAGGAGCCATGTCCCTGGGGTAGCAAAGAGTCGGACACGGCTGAGCTACTAGCACACACCCCCACACACACATGCACACACATCTCATCTCACATCACAGATGAGGAGCCAGAAGCAGAGGACAATGGAGCTGCCACACCGGGACCCCTGAGGAGAGCCCCACCTTGACTCCCAGACGGGGTTCTTCCTCTGTGATTTCCGGCTTTATGCTCAGGACCGCAAGAGCTGGGCTGTGCTCAGAGAGAGAAGCGGGGCCCGATGGGGGCCCCTAAAATAGCAGAAAGCGCTGCAGGATTCCTGTGGCACACCTGGAGGCCAGGGCATGGTGCCCCCTCTGCAGGGACTGGTAGGAAAAACCCCCAGCCTTTGCACCCCACAGAGCAAGGATGCAGGGGCAGGAAGTGGCAACAGTCTGACCCCAAAACATGTCCCCCCAAACCACCAACGCCTCCTGTCCACAGGCTGCTAGGAAAGTCCCCCGAGGAGCCCTCTCCCCGGGGCAGTGGGTGGACGGCCCGGGCCCCTCCTCGGCCACTGCCCATTTCCCACTGCGTCTTGGGACCACAGCCCTGGGAGCCCAGGGGAGCCCAGGCAGGGACGCTTTTTGATCAGCGCCCTTGAGGCCTGGCTCCCAGGCTCAGCTGAGAGCTGGCCACCCAAAGAGACACCCCGGTTGCCTGGTCTGGCCTCCTGGTGTCTGGAGTGAACTGATCTGGTCACAGACATTGTATTCAGCTCAGAGGTGGAGCTGGGCCTGGGATGTTCTGGCCTGAAGAGTCTGGACATCTGGGTTCCCTGGCCTTCCCCTCTGTCCTCTAGCGTAGTGGGGAAAGCACTGGACTTGGTTCCAGACACCTGCATTTTAATCCAGGCCACCACTTACTAGTGTAACTGAGCAGGACCCTGTGGGGCCTTCCCCCTTGTCCTGCTTTAGCGCCTTTCTGATGTACTTTGATTATAGTATTTGATGCGAATTTCCTGAGTTGTTTTGCAGATGTGAACTCTCCCCGACCCCTTCACCTAATGGAAGATGTTAACTACGTGCTGAGCAGGAGCACAGAGGCCCAGGCCTCCGGGAGCCTAAGGACTGACAAAGTTAACCCCGTGACTCCGCCCTGTTTCCTCATCATCAGCCAATCCGAGACCTGTGCACAAGCTGTGCACAAGTTGTAAGCTGCACCCCTCCCCCACCTCACCTGCTTTTTATTTTTTTAAACATTATTCACACTTAGGCGTAATAATCACTTTATTCATTTAAAAGGTGGAATGTGGAATAAGTAAATTAGGGGATTTTTCTTTAAAATGTGTACAACATTTTGAATCTGACACAGGAATTCTACCTCACACTCCAGAGTATCTTGAGAAGCTGAGCTAATAAAAGGAACAATCAGAAAGACCACAGCTTAAGGAGAGTTCAGCGATTTAACAAGCAATGTAGATGGCATTTTGTTAAGTGAAGAAAATACACTTTCTAAAACAAGTATCCTCACCTGCTTTTAAAAGTGCTTTGTCAAAACCTTTCAGGGAGCTCCAGGCTTTTTTTTTTTAAATATACTTATTTTTAATTGAAGGATAATTGCTTAACAACACTGTTAGATTCTGCCATACATCAACATGAATCAGCCATAAGTATACATACATCCCCTCCCTCTGAACCTCCCTCCCACCACCTACCTGGCTTTTGAGGGTACAAGCCACCTTGTCTCCTAGCAACGCCTTGCAATAAACCTTTTTCTACTCAAAACTCCAAAGTTTCCGTTTATATGGCCTCACTACGCGTTGGTCACGGAGCAGGCAATGGCACCCCACTCCAGTACTCTTGCCTGGAAAATCCCATGGATGGAAGAGCCTGGTGGGCTGCAGTCCATGGGGCCACTGAGAGTTGGACACGACTCAGTGACTTCACTTTCACTTTTCACTTTCATGCATTGGAACAGGAAATGGCAACCCACTCCAGTGTTCTTGCCTGGAGAATCCCAGGGACTGGGGAGCCTGTGGGCTGCTGTCTATGGGGTCGCACAGAGTCAGACACGACTGAAGCGACTTAGCAGCAGCAACGTGTCGGTCACATGAACTTGTGTTAACACTGGAACAGTTGGTTCTGATCATCTTCCTGAACCTCTGGGTTATTATCCTTAAAACTGGGTTCCCAAAGCCTCTGTGGTAGGATCTTTTTAATATGGAAATGCTTGAGAAAGCTTCCAGCACAGAGCCCCATTCATTGTCCATGGTTTCTGAGAGGATTCTGTGTTTCCTCCCTCCCTGCTTGGTTTGTCTAATACATCTTACAGCTGCTCTTTGCAATGCTCTGATTGCAAATTGGCCAGGTCCTCTCTCTGGCTGGCTCAACTTTCTCAGGGGTGGGTGAGTTTCAAGAGCCAAGTTCACATGGGGAGCATCTGAAGTCAGGGCTTGCCTGCTAGCCCTAGAAAAAGTCTGCAGTCCACGTGTTCCACCAAGCCTGCATCCCTGAGCAGGATGTTCACACAATCTGCAGGTTCTGGTGCAAAATAAAATGAGGGAATCCCTTGTTTAAAAACGAAACATTTCAAGTAAGCAGCAGCAGAGACTGCACAAGTTATAGGCCTTGAAGGCTGCCCTGCCCCTCAGCCCTCCTGCCATATTTTGGCCTCATATTGGATGGCCATCCATTGGTTTATTCCCTGGAATCTCCCACTGCCCTCTTTGGGTCTCCTCTGCCCTGGTTTGGAACATGATTTTCCAAAATCCCAGTGTTATGGTTTCCTCGTTCCAAAGTCTTTGACTTAAAGGTATTACCCAAACAAATCAGAAGGATGCATTTTCTTCCCACAATCTTTGTTGTTCTAAGTGACTCATCAGGCTCCTGCTGCTGCTGCTAAGTCGCTTCAGTCTTGTCCGACTCTGTGCGACCCCAGTAGAAGGCAGCCCACCAGGCTCCGCCGTTCCTGGGATTCTCCAGGCAAGAACACTGAAGTGGGTTGCCATTTCCTTCTCCAATGCATTAAAGTGAAAAGTGAAAGTGAAGTCGCTCAGTCATGTCCGACTCTTTGCGACCCCATGACTGTAGCCTACCAGGCTTCTCCGTCCGTCCATGGGATTTTCCAGGCAAGAGTACTGGAGTGGGGTGCCATTGCGTTCTCCGACTTAGTAGTCTAAGTGAAAGTCGTTCAGTTCTGTCCGACTCTTTTCGACCCCATGGCCCATGGAATTCTCTAGTTCAGAACACTGGAGTGGGTAGCCTTTCCCTTTCCCAGGGGAACTTCCCAACCCAGGGATCGAACCCAGGTCTCCAACACTGCAGGTGTATTCTTTAACCAACTGAGCCACAAGGGAAGCCTCCAAATACTACTACTATATAAAAGAAAAAAAAAAAGAAAACATTTCCATTTTTGGAGACTGTCTTCCTTTTTGGTTTATTAGCCTCAAACACTGTCTTTTATGTCTTCCACATCACCAAAGCCTAGTGCTAACAATATAATACATTATTTTCTGACTAAACTATGTTTTCATTGGCCTTGGCTCTCTATTCAATCTCATGAAAGCAAAAATACAATTGTCAAAATCTTAGTAAAAAAATAAGCTATACGCTTCACACTTTAACAATAAATTTCATTGGTTGTGGTACTAACGTGCATAAATAAAGAAAACATGTCATGGACTAATCAAAAGCTTTTTAAAAAGTTTTCATTATAAAAGACTCTTGGAATATTGTAATAAGCTTGTAAAATTTTCCTAGATGTCTTAGCGAAAATGTTACTGCTTATACCACTCTCAAAGTTAGCACCTAAAATATTTATCAGAAAAAAAAAATAATTTAATAGACCCAAGGAGTTTAATGTGCCTTTCCTGGAATAAAGTCAATAGGAGCATTTAAAGAGAAGAGCAGAGTGAAAAATCAAAGATCGCTAGCATGTCTGCACAACTATATAGAATTGTATTATAAAGGAAAGTCTTGACTAAATGATTTATAACTCCCTACCACACTTGTCACACTGTTCTGAGTAGTGTTGATACTTTTGAAAATAAATTATGAAAACTAAATAAAACATGGACTTATTCTTCATGCTAGTGAGAAGAACACAGTTGGTTGCACTATAAACAAATTTCTCTGACCTATGTCAAGAGGAAAAAAATTATAGTATGATGAAAGATATTAAAGAAAAACGGTTCCCAATTAAGCATGTAAGCATGATCTAGCCCTCATTACTCACTGTCATAACGTTCTGAAAATAAGATCTTCACCCTACCAGAAGAGCCAACTGACTTGGGCCTCAGTCCCCAAACAGCTGGTTAAAAAGAGAATCCTGTCACGGTAAGTAGAGGGCATCTCTTTCGCCAAAGGGCCCCACTCAGCCTCAACTCCCCAGCCGCAGAGTCAAAGAAAACCCAGATTTATCTAAAATGGCCAAGAATTGACTGTGGAGAAGGGGCAGGTGTGGAGAATAGACAACCGTTCCCTCTGCTGATCTGGGATCCATCCTGCCCTCACTGTTTCCAGCTGGAACCGATCTCAACCACAGATTTCTCCCACCACCCCCAACAGGAGGTGATTCAGTAGGATGCGACGCGTTTACCCAGCCTGTGTTAGTTTAAAGGATTCTGCCACCAATCCCTTCTGCCTCCTTCCACCTTCAACAGATGGATCCTTAGATCCAGATGTGATAAAGCAGGTAGATGGTGCTGAGCATCCTGCCTCCTCTTGCCCAGTCCTCCCTTGCCCGCAGTCATATCATGAAAAGAGAGGAAATGGGTAACCCGGACTTTCTTCCAGCTCTGTCACTCTTTAAAAAAAATTTTTTTAATGTTATTTATTTATTTATTTATTGAGATTGTTTTACCCTAGGCTGTGCTGGGTCTTCATTGCTGCTCACAGGCGTCTTCTCTAATTTCTGTGAGTAGGGGCTACTCTCTAGTTACCGTGTGATGAAGGGGCTCATCATTGCAGGGGCTCCTCTTGCTGTGGAACATGGGCTCTAGGGCACACGGGCTTCAGTAGTTGCAGCCCTTGGGCTTAGTTGCCTCGCAGCGTGCAGGATCTTCCCAACCAGGGACTGAACCCATGTCCCCTGCATTGGCAGACAGATTCCTAACCGCTGGACCACCAGGGAAGTCCCAGCTCTGCCGCTTCGTGATCTCTGTCTACCGGAAGTGTCCTCATCTATGAATTACTGATTCTGATCTTTCTCCTGGCTAACCGACCAGAGGCCGTGAGCCACACAGGAGACAATGGTGGGATGTAATGGGTATTTGGCAAAGCCCGTGTGACCGAATTTACTGTCTTTCTACCTCTGCTGTCTCTCACCTGTGCCCATTCTCAGGCAAACAATGGGAAGTGCTGGCCCCACTCCCCCTACTTCTTCCCTGCCCATGCTTTCAATACACTGCAAACTGGCTTCTGTCTCTACCATGCCACCCAAACTGCAATGGCTAAAGTCACCAGTGACCTCATCGCTGCTAAAACCATGGCCACCTTGGCTTTCATCTTGCCTGGCGTCTTAGCACCCTTGATCCTGCTGACCCTTCCTTCTGGAAACATCCCCTTGCCGTGCCTTCTACGACAGGTGGCCCTCACGGTTTTCCTCCAACGTCTATGTTGTTACTTCTGAGACTTGGTTCAAGGCTCCTGGTGGTCCCTTAATCTTGCCCGTCCATAGAAAAAGAGCAGTTGTGAGCTAACATCACTCTGTATACTTCACGTGTGCTACGCTACTCTAAGCGCTTCATGTGTTTTAAGCTGTCTTTTCTTCCTCGTGGCCCTGGAAGTAGTTATTGCTGTTATCACCCGTTGCACAGATGAGGAGACCAAGGTGCAGAGAAGTTGTCGAAGATTACTCAGCTAGTCACTGGGAACGTGGGATTCAGAAGCAGACAGTCCGGCTCCAGTTCTGAACCAGCACTCTGCACCGCCCCTCGGCAGACTCACTCCCAGGTGCTGCCTGAGTGTCTTAGCTTACCCTGCAATCTGCCTCCTAATGTGGCCACAACCTATACCACTTGTAACCCCATATCTACACTCAGTGCCCCATGCCCTCCTGCCAGATACACTCTGGTCTTTGCACATGCTCGTTTCTTTAAGGAGAACTGTTTTTTTCATGTGGTGAGTTCCACTCTTGTTCCAAATCACCTCCTCAGTGAAGCCTTCTTTCCTTTCTCCCAGCCCTCCTTGTTTCCCATGGATTCCAGACACCATGATTTCCCTTCTGGGCTTGCACAGACTGCCTTCTGATGTAATTTGCCTATTCCTGAGCCTGCTTTCCTGTCTAGACTCTGAGCTCCTGGCTTAACACAGGCATGTGATCCTGCTGATGACTGTTTAGGTGAACTAAAGATCTGGCCCATGTCTCAGTGGAACCTGATGTTACCAAACCAAACTTGGGTCCATTCGCCCAAGCTCAGTAAGGCCGGTCTACTGACAAGGTGGTGGTGAAACAAAGTGGAGCATTTATTGAAAGGCAAGCAAGGGGTATGAGGGGAGCTAATATTCTAAAGGCCTGAGATCTCATTTGGGGAAAGTGTTTTTAAAGATCCCTTATCCTTAAGGAAGAGGCTTGTGAGGTTTGATGAGTTTGTGGACATTCTTCTGATTGGTCAGTGGTGGTTAATCAGGAGTCAATATCATCAACTTTCCATTTCCAACCAATCTTGGGGCTCTGTGTTCATTGTTATCATGCAGTTAGCTCCTTCCATCTAGTAGGGGTTTTAATATCTGTAAGATAACTCAGGAATATGAGTCAGACACTGTTATCTAAGTCCATCAGGGAGGAAATAAAGATTACGTGACTCTACTATATAGTTGATCTGTTGTTTAAATTATTACCTGTTCTCTTGGCCCAATTACTGTCTTTTGTTACTACGTGTTCATATTCTTCCCATCAGTAATTCCTGAACCAGCCTCTTGGTACTCAGTGGAGGCCTGGGAGACTAAAGCTTTTCTATAAATAAGAGACAAGTGAGGACGTGCTTCACAGACAGAACTATTTCCAAATAGGAATCAGTGGCTTCCGGTTACAACAATAGGGTCTTTATGTGTTCACAGCTATTTATAGCTTCCTTGGTCCTTTACACTCTGTGTTAATTTGAGCCTCACAATAAGGTATGAAGTGGTTGCTATAAATCAATTTTACAAATGAGGAAATAAAAACATAGAGATTATTACTAATACCAAACACACACATTGGTCTGCACCCAAATGCCCCCAGCAAAGGGTTGGGCCCTATGAATCCAAATGACTGCTTGCCTTGTGTTCATGCCAGGCGAGCATGAGATGGGCCAAGGCCACATAAGAATTGAGTTTTCTCCAAAGGGCTGCACATGGAGTTTCTCTCTGGCCTCCACATCTCTATCCCCTAGGGCAAGCCTCTGCCAAGATCTCTCCTGCATAAATAAGCAAGCGGGTAAACGTAGTCTAGTTTCACTTATTCAGGTACATCAGTGGAAAAGCAAGTTGAGTTTAAGACCGTTACTAAATAAATATGGTTCTTTTACTGCCAACCATATATAATTCCTTCTAACAGTATTATTGTGTTGAACGTACTTAGAAGATAGACTTTAATGGAGAGTTTATCAGGATTCGTAATTAGCACAGCAACTGCAAACACTTTAGAGTAGTTGGAAGCAGATTAAACCCACTAAAGAGAATCAACCACTCAAACACAATAGCAGTATCCATTTACACGCCAACCATTTGCTTGCCAATTAGAAATGCATAAGCTCAAACAGCTACTGTAAATCTTACCCTTGATACTGTATTTGACATCCCTTCTGGCAAAAACTACTCATTAACTAAGCCAACAAATATTTCAAGGGTGCCTACTATGTGCCAGACCGTCCCCCTGTGCTGGGAACCAAGATACTCAAGACATTTGCCTTGTAGAGCTAATCCCCTGGGAGAGACATAATTTTTCAGCTCATTATATAAACAAGATAATTTCAAATAGGAGAAGTCAGTGAAGACACATAACAAAGAGATATGACAAGAGGGGGAATTAAAGAGTTGGCGTTTGAGCTGAGACTTGGAGGGGTAGAATATTTGAGGCAGACAGAATGGGGAGCGCAAAGATCTAATGTGGTATCTTAATGTGGCCCTTGAATAGGACCTAAGACAAAGATTTGAAGAAAGTAATTTACTTGGGAAGTGCAGGAAAGATGAGTAAGGGAACCAGAGAGCAAAACAAGGACTTACTAAAGAACATGTTATCAGGCCAGCTACTTTGTGAGTGGCGGGGCTGACTCCCCAGGGCGCTTTGAGAGGCAGTGTAGAGCACACAGCTGAATTATCTCCCCTAAGAGCAGGGGAGTTGGGATATTTATCATCAGTTGCTGTCTGTCACCTGTGAGGCCTGTTCCCTGCCACTGCTGACCTTGGCTGCTCAGGGACAGAGCTGTCTTCCATGGCTGAAGTCAGCTTGTGTGCACTAAGATGGAAAAGCCTAGCTGAAGGATGTGAGCTGGATACCGGCAGCACCTGTGGCATGCAGAGACCAGTCTAGAATGTTCCAGAAGGAAAGTCAGTGAGAGTGGTACATAAAACTTGGGTGGGGGTGGAATGACAGGAGGTGAAGCCTAAGAGGAAGGCAGGGACCAGTTCAGGTGAAGCTGGGAAGCTGTGATGAATTGGAATTTTATTCTAGGTGCTTTGGGGACACAGTTGAGAAAGTCAGTCAGAGATAAGAACTGACTTTTTTTTTTTTTACAAGAGAAGATCCTTCTCTCCGTTGCACGGGAAACAGGTCATTTGGAGAGCAAGAGAGAATGTAGCAAGACCGGTCAGGAGGCACTAGCAGAAGTCTAGGGGGAGAGATAATGGCTTTGGGTGGCAGGAGGTGCTGTGCAAGGTGGATGGACCCAGGAGTGTCATAGCAGAGCAGAACAGAACGATGGCTGGGTCAGACGTGGGGGAGAGTGAGAAAAGAAGAAGCCTTGGCTTGACTGCATGAGCCCTGGAGGAGGAGGATTCCAAAAGGAGCAGGCTGGGTTGTGCTGCGCAAGAATTGTGTAACTTTGCTCAGTCACTCCTCCGATCTGGTTTCCTCTTTTGGGAAACATAGAACTCTTTCTATCTAAGGGTGCTTTTAACTCTAATAGTCTATGATTTTAGAGCAAACAATCATATATACACATATATACGTATATATTTGTAACTGAATCACTTTTCTGTACACTTGAAACTAACACAACATTGTAAATCAACTGCACGTCAATTAAAAACAAAACAGGGGCTTCCCCGGTGGCCCAGTGGTAGAGAATCCACCTGCCAATGCAGGAGACATGGGTTCGATCCCTGATCAGGGAAGACCCCACATGGCACAGAGCAACTAAGCACGTGCACACAACTATTGGGGCCTGTGCTCTAGAGCCCGGGAGCAGCCGTTACTGAGGCCCCCATGCCTAGACCCTGTGCCCTGCAGCAACAGAGGCCACGGCAGTGAGAAGCCTGAACGCTGCCTCTAGGCGGGAGCCTCCATTCTCCGCAGTGAGAGCAAAGCCTGCCCAGCAGCAAAGAGCCATCCCAGCTAAACATAAAAAGTGAATAAACTATTATAAAGAATGCCAAGAAATAAAACGTTTTTGAAAAGTATTCAAAACAATCTCTTTTTTTAAGTTGCAGTTCTTTCTGCTAATGCAATGAAGTGAAGTGAAGTGAAGTCGCTCAGTCGTGTCCGACTCTTTGCGACCCCATGGACTGCAGCCCGCCAGGCACCTCCATCCATGGGATTTTCCAGGCAAGAGTACTGGAGTGGGGTGCCATTGACAATAACCTGCTTCTAACTGAGAGGGTAACAGGCAGGAAGGCCAGGGGGTCTCCAAAGGGAGGGAATAGCCTGCAAGTGTCAGACACTTTTATCTCTCTTAAGTGGCAGGGGGAAAAAACTAGCGATATTTTTTCCTTCTCTATACAAATTTAAAAGGAGGTCTCTCTTAAAATACTGTGTTGCCTTAATGACACCTGGTTTCACCTGAAGTTAACCAATGCCTTTTTCTTATGGAAATATCTATCTTAAGCTATGCTAATGTACGATGCATTTACCCCAAACTCTGTCTTCAAGTTGGTTCCGCCTCTTGGCTCAGAACCGACTTCACAAACCAGTATGTTATTCTCAGATATTGTTCCCCCACTTCATGCGAAGAGTTGACTCATTGGAAAAGACTCTGATGCTGGGAGGGATTGGGGGCAGGAGGAGAAGGGGACGACAGAGGATGAGATGGCTGGATGGCATCACCACCTCGATGGACGTGAGTCTGAGTGAACTCCGGGAATTGGTGATGGACAGGGAGGCCTGGCGTGCTGCGATTCATGGGGTCGCAAAGAGTCGGACACGACTGAGTGACTGAACTGAACTGAATCTATGTAAATGAAACTATTTGTATGGTGATCTGCCCTTCTTTAAGATTCAAGTTAATCATTTTATGGCCCAGGATGAACCATTTGGTGCCAAGATTATCCCAAAATGCATCTTATGGGTGAGGGGCGTGGTGCCATTCTGAGTTTTAAGACATTCCTTGCTTTCATTAACAGACTGCTAGCGACTGAGCGACTTCACTTTCACTTCTCACTTTCATGCATTGGAGAAGGACATGGCAACCCACTCCAGTGTTCTTGCCTGGAGAATCCCAGGGATGGGGGAGCCTGGTGGGCTGCCGTCTATGGGGTCGCACAGAGTCGGACACGACTGAAGCAACTTAGCAGCAGCAGCAGCAGGGACTATATAACATCCAGCTGAAGACTAGCAGGGGGGTACTCTTTCTGCCCCCTTCTGATGCCTATGTCAGAAGCTTTCTCTATCTCCTTTATACTTTAATAAAACTTTATTACACAAAAGCTCTGAGTGATCAAGCCTCATCTCTGACCCTGGATTGAATTCTTCTCCTCCGGGGGCCAAGAATCCCGGCATCTTTGCGTGATTCAACAATAACTTTTCATAACCATATTTTCCTATGTGTATATGTACGGTCCAAGGTAACCAACATCCTAAACTCTCTTGCTTATTTTTCATCGATATGTGTGTCTAAGTGTGTATATTCTTGCTTTACGAAAAAAAAAAGTGTACATACTATTTATAATTGTAGGGACTTACTTTTTGGCCAAGAATGTTTTGATAATATACATCCATTTTATGGAGTGTGCACTGCCGTTCATTTTAACTGCTGTAAAATGATTGCTTTAATGTTAAATACATTGTTAAATGTATTGGTTAAACACATTATTTATTCATTCACTCTCTTTTAAGGGCATTTGAGGGTTTTCCCAGATCTTTGCCATTGTAAACAGTGCAGCTATGAACATCTTTGTATAGGCAAGACTTTTTACTACGTATTATAAAAAAGTGGAATTGCTGCTCTAGGATAGTCACTGTTATAAGCTAGCTTCAATCATTTTCTAAAGTAGGAGATCAATCTCTAAAGTAAGAGAATCACATTCTCTTTGATGCTAGGTATCAACTGAGTTTCCCATTTGGGCCAGCCAAATTATTTTGGATTGAGGTCTCTTTTTGGTTTGGATTTGCATTGCCCTGACCAGTAATGAAGCTAAACATGTCTTTGTTTGTCCATCAGTCAAAAGTGTTTCCTTTTTTGGTGTGATATCTGTTCCTGTTTGTCACTATTTTTCTTCTGGGTATTTCTTATCAGTGCCATCAGTGTGCTTCCTGCCTGCAAAGGCCAGACGAGTTCAAGACCGTTTTATGTCCTAAAGAGTCAGTCTTATTTAACTCAGACCAATAGCACTTTTGGCGATGGAACAATCAAAAACTTTCTATGAAGTGTATGTAGTCACAATGTGCTTTGAGACACACCTCTCTGTTTTTCTCTAGATATAACTCTTAAAGTATTTGAATGCTATCAGGATTAATGAGATTCAGTCTCTTTTCCAAGAAATGAGGTTGTCCATTTTCTGTGTGTGTGCTCAGTCAGTCAGTTGTGTCTGACTCTTTGGGACCCCATGGACTGTAGCCTACCAGGTTCCTCTGTCCATGCAATTTTCCAGGAAAGAATACCAGAGTGGGTTGCCATTTCCTGCTTCAGGGGATCTTCCCGACCCGGGGATCGAACCCACATCTCTGGCATCTCCTGCACTGGCAGGTGAACCCTTTACCGCTGTGCCACCTCGTCCATTCTCTGGGACTATCTAAATCCTCTCAGAGGTGTTAACAGATGGAATAACAGTCATGCATTTGATTTGGTCTTAACCCCAGGTCATACTTTTGTTTTGAAATTTGCCCCTAAAGCTGGTTTCTATTTTGAGGATATTTTGCAGGCTGCAGAAGTTGAAATGACAGATGTTTGCACCTGTCCATTCTGCAAACTCTAGAATTTCAAGACTTAACTATGTTCTCTTTCAATTCTGCTTACAAATGAGCCAGTCTTATCTGCTGTCACCTCTTGTATCTGATGAAATGTAGTTAGGAACTAGTAACTCACACAAACAACATTCTGTCTCAAAATTTCTTCTCCCAAAGCCATGAATTCAGTAGGTATATTTCCTGCCTTCCAAATGATCACATGTGATCTTTTTCCTAAATGTCTCCCTACTGCATTACATAGCTTGATAGTTTTCCAGCCCCCTATAATAATTACCTCACTGTCTGCCATTCAGCCCCCAAACCAAAACTACACATTCTGTTTTTTAGTTAGCACAGCATCCCACTTCTAGGTACTAAGTTTTTATATCAATCAGCTTTCGCTACAGTAACAAATAATCCCCCAACTCCCCCAAACAGTGGCTTATAACAAGGAGTATTTTCTTTTGTTCTGAAGTCTGCTGGTCAATTGCATCTCTGCTCCAAACTGTGTGTCAGCTCCTTGCTCCACGTCTTCCCACTTCTGGGCCCAGGCTAAAGGAATAGCTCTAGTTTAGGATATGTTGGAAGATGCAGGAAAAAGAGACATGCAATGCTTTTAAACCTTCCGCTAAGCTATGACACAGGTCCTAACTACTTACATTCTGTTGACTCAAGGAAGTTATATGGCCAAGACCAAAGCCAATGATGTCAGCCAATATATTCTGAATCCTTCTGAATGAGAATATAATCTCTCACAGATGTGAAAGAGCATTTGATACATTCTTATATAATCTTTTGTTAGGGTGCTTACTGCAATACAGTCCGATTTGTAGCTTATTTTCAAGTTGTCTAAGAAATAAAACTCAATTTTAATACAGAAAATATATCACTCTTTTCTCTTAGAGTCAACATCTTTGCATCTTATGTTTAAGAAATCTTTCCCTTCTCCAAAGTTCAAAAGACATTTCTATTAAGGTTTTCTATGAAAATTTTCAAGGACTTATTTTTAGCATGTAATCATCTGGAGTTGATTTCTGTATATGGTATAATGTAAGGATCTGATTTAATTTTTTCTTCTTTATCGACTGTCAATTTTCCAGGCCTAATTCTTGAACTGAGGTGACACATGAACCTCACATCACATACCATTGCATTAGACCTACATGGTTCTGTTTCTAGGCTTTCTCTTCATAGCTTATCACTGCATTGACCATAATAAGTCATGGTATTTGGTTAAGTAAAGCTCCCCCTCTCTTGTGTGTGTGTGTGTGTGTGTTTCAGCCAGAAGTGTTCTGGCTATGCTCACCCTTTTACTGTTGTTTGTCAAGTTTGGAGCCATTTCATCAGGAAGATCTCTGGTGGGTACCAGGCTGCGCTCTTTATATGCTCAATGAACCGTCACCATTACCCGATGAAGGTCGTGTTGTTTACCCCATGCTACAGCTGAGATGCACAGAGATGGACGGCTGGTCCACAGCTACAAAGCAGCAGCTTCTTCAGCTCCCAGCCCCCAGCTCACCCAGGCAGCGTGGAGGATACGCTGATAAGCCTGAGACCACAAACCCTGGGTCTGCAAAGTCACAGGCAGTGCATGCTATAACTTTGCTGAGGATCCCTGGTCACAGCAGAAACTGTGCAGCTTCTAAGTCCAAGGTGACCACGTAAGTCAACTCATTCTCATCAAATTAAAAAAAAGGAAAACACCCAAAACAGGCAGGACCCTGACACCTGGAGATGGTTCATATTTAAAGAAGAAAGCACTCTGGCAATGAGTCTCCATAATAGAGGAGAGATTTGTGTGTGTGTGTTGGTATTCACATCCCCAGCAAATGACTAATACCTTGATTGTCACAGTCATTCTATATTTTAGTTCTTAAAGCAGGTAATCTTATTATACCAAGAAGGCTGAATGACTTTTCAAGTCATCCAACTTTTCTATGCTCTTTGTTTGTGGAAGTAATATTTAAGGTACTTCATTTGCAAGGTTATTTTGAGCAAAATATGTGTAGAGCAGTGGCCCTCCATACTAGATCAGCAGCCTCAGCATCACTAGGGAACTTGGAAATGCAAATTCTTTGGCCTCACTCCAGTCTTATGAGTCTTTTTCTTAATCCATTATTTATTTATTTATTTATTTATTTTGATGCACTGAGTCTGCTACTGCAAACGGGCTTTCTCCAGTTGCAGTGAGTGAGGGCTACTGTCTAGCTGCTTGTGTGAGCTTCTCATTGCTGTGACTTCTCTTACTGCAGAGCGTGGACTCTAGAGCATGGGCTCAATAGTTGTGGCACACAGGCTTAATTGTCCTGTGGCATGTGGAATACTCCCAGACCGGGGATCTAATCTGTGTCCCCTGCTTTGGCAGGCAGGTTGTTAAGCATTGGACCACCAGGCACGTCCCTTACTGAGTCTTATCACAGGAAGTGAGGCCCAGTAATCTCTGTATCCACAAGAAACCCCCTCCAGGTGATTCTGGTGCCCCTGAGGTTTGAGAATCACTGATGTAGGCCACCCGACTTGGTCAATTCCCAGTGGACGCTAGCAAGCTTGGCCAAAGGTCACAGAACTAGTTCATGGAAAGGCCTGGCATTTCCTGGTCTCTGGCCCTCCTGGATAACTTTTTCCACCAACTGAGTTTTATCTCCAAGGATCAAGAGCTTCCAAGCTGGGAAGATGAGCTGCAAAGTCAGATATTGGTATTAAATATATCACCTGGAAATAATCAATCCAGGGCTTAGAAGAATAACAGAGTGAAACTTAGGCCTGTGAAACACCATGGACACTCTTAAATGACACTTTGAGGCTGGGAGGATTACCAGTTCCAATGTACACGTGACATTCTGAGAGATACATATGTCATGTATACAACCCCCATAGATGAATTGCTAAAGGTCCATTATCTGCAAATAGGTTAAATCTCTACTGCAGATATCAGGCTGGCTTACCGTAGGTTTATCTTTTACATTTCAGATAGCTTTGGGAACCAAAATCTTTATCATAGCAACTTTAAAGTAAACAAAAATAAAAAAACAAGTCAATAATAGTCATATCTTCCTTAAAGTACTGTTCATATCTCACTTTTGTTAATTTTTTATAGACAAATCTTCATCCCATCCCAGTCACAGTGACTCCCAATTTTGTGTTCTTTTTTCTTTTTTTTTTTTACTGGCTTTATCATAACTATTTTCTGTGATGCCCCCTCGTCCTCATAATTGCCATTATGATGGCTAGAAAATATTCCCTGAAACTGATATAAGATTTGATTGAAGGTATTTATCTGGCTACCAGTGTTTCCTAAATAATAATGTTGTGACTACTTTTCTATAAGTCGCATTTTCTTTTTGTTGATGTTTTCCTTTAAAGTAACTCCCTAGAAGTGGAGTTACAGGAAAAGAGTCTGAACGCATCTGACTACTGGAGCAATAGGAAATATGTTTCTAAAAAGAAGTAGCAATTTCTTTGTTAGTGGTAATGTATAAAGACACTTGTTTTATAAAAGGTAGTCCTCAGCATTGGGTATCATTATTCCACTTCCTTCCTGCCTTTTTTTTTTTTTTTTTTTTTTTGCCAATTTATTGAGAATGTAAGTTTACCCTATTATTTTTGCCATTTTCCTTACTTGTAAATCCTACATCCCTTCTTCTTTCCAAAGACATCTTGTCAAACTGGCTTTCAAAGAGGATTCATTTCAATTGGCACGTCCGTGCGGGCTTCCCTGTTGGCCCAGTGATGAAAGAATCCATCTGCAATGCAGGAGATGCAGGTTCGATTCCCAGGTCAGGGAGATCCCCTGGAGAAGGAAATAGCAACCCACGCTAATATTCTTGCCTGGGAAATCCCATGGACAGAGGGCTACAGCGGCTACAGCCCATAGAGTTGCAGAGTCCGACACGACTGAGCACACACACTGGGTGTCTGTGTACATGTGTGCATGCCGTGTGGACATGGTTTTGTGTGTCTGGATACATATATGTGTCTGAGTATCTGACCATCTCTGTGCATCTTCTTCCCTGTTTATGATTCAAAGAACAAGTGTGTTGTGGAGTGTATATGTCTTGGGGTCTGCTGCAAACATTGAGTTTCTAAGTACACATTCCTTGGAATATGCTCAAGTGTATAAATTGTAGTGTAGGATCATGGATGTGATGTAAGGATCGAAATCAAACATAGACCACTCATGACTTAACACAAATTTTTCATCTATGCCTTCTTGCATATCTTTGCTAACAGAGGGAACAAATTAGTGAATTCCAAATAGTAATAAAATGTTTAAGGAGTTGGGACCATTTGGAAAAAGAGTAGATGGATCCTACAAGGCTCTAATTTTCATACAGAAAACAGATAAAGCTTCAGTGGGCTGGGGCTTTGGAAAATGTTTATCAAATGAGCAATACTGGGCAGACCACATACCACCACCACGAATCCCCACCCATGCCTCTGTTCTCTGAATGTAAAATGGAGATCAGAATAAAGGATGCTTGTGAAAGTTAAATAAGATGATGCTCACAGAAAGTGCTCACAAGACACGGTCCCCTGTAGGAAAAGGAGTGAAGGGGATGGATTCAGGTCCCAGATCCAGGGACCCAGTCTCTTCTCAGACCCTGAAATAGACAGTGAAGGTTCTGAACTGTAAGTTTGCCAAAGGTCTTTCTAAAATTTTGCCTTGACCAGAGATAAAAAAATCTCACACTGAATCTCACATTGCTGAATACATGCAGTTTGAAGGTAGACCAAACTCTTCAAAGTATGGGGCTTATGATGAAAAGATAACCAAAGTTCTCATGTGGTAGAGGGAGCATGAAATCACTGGGGCAAATCTGCAGATTTCAGACTTCTAAAAAACCAAGAGTACTTCCCCACTGCCACCTGCCAACCCCAGCAACGCACGTACACACACACACACACACACACTTCTATCCAAACTATTTTCACAGGAAACCCCAAACTATGAAACAGATCGGGGCAGAGATTGAAGATGGGTGGGTTGCCCACTCCCCATCTCTGACTCTGACAAGGGGCTCCTGAAACACATCCACACACCCTGGAGCCCCCTGGGTGAAAACCAGGCATCTAGATGACCCCAGAGTCTGGCTAGCACTGCCGCACTCTAAGGCACAGTTTCCAAGTAGTCACAAACCAGCTAATGTTTATTGAGAGCTTCCCTTACTCCAGGTTCTCTGCTTAAATCCTGACACATCTTATTTCATTTTGTCCTCACGTGTTCTCCATGGGGAAGACCCTAATAGCACTAGTTGGAATCCCCGCTCTACAGATGAGGAATACAAGACTCAATGAAAGGATGTGCTTGTACGCTTAGAGGCTTAGTCATATCCGACTCCTCATGGCCCCATGGACTGTAGCCCATCAGGCTCCCCTGTCCATAAGATTTTCCAAGTAAGAATACTGGACTGGGGTGCCATTTCCTACTCCAGGGGATCTTCCCAAACCAGGGGTTGAACCTGAATCACCTGTGTTGGCAGGCGGATACTTTATCACTGAGCCCCCTGGGAAGCACCTATAAAAGGATATTGGAATGTAGGAAGCATGCTTAATTTCATTCAACTTGAACATCATGGAGCCAAGAAGCAAATCTAGGTAGTCTGGCTCTAGAATCTGTGTTCTGAACCCACCCTGTAAGCCTCCCAGTTGAGGGTTAAGTGCTATCGTTTAGATTTAACATTTCTGAATCTCCATCAGTAGACCTCCTCTCACCTTTCTGGAGGTTGGGGTTTCTTGTTTTGTTTCACTTTGTTTTCAAGAAGAGGTGTGTGAGTGGCCCCCAGTCCTCTCTTATCTAAAACTCTCTGATCAGGACAAAAGAACAGAGCCCAGGACTGCTGTCTAACCTGAGGGTCAAGCCATTGACTTTGACAGCAACCATGGCTGCTGGAAAGATCGTTCCTGCAGGTGTTAGTTTGATGACAGGACAAGGTGGGGATGGAAAGAGGGAGTAGCCTCTGATACCTCTTGGTGCTTTAAAACCCACCTTATTTAACACTCATAACACCCCCGTGAAGTAGATGGGATTAGCCCCATTTCATGATGGCAAAACCGAGGCTCAGAGAAATTTGCTGGAGGTCCCCCAGATCAGAAGCGGTAGAGCCCGGATTTGAACCCAGCATTCTCTCACCCTCCATCACACTACACTAGACCTGGGGGAGTGTGGGTCCCTGCGCTTCTCCAGAGCCTTCCTCAAGGCTCTAAGTCCCTTCTCTCCTGCTTTCGTCCCAGGCCTTGTCGCCAGCCCTGCCGATGCTTGCTGCCATGTTTGTCTCCTGCGATACCCAGAAGGCCCTGATGGCAGAGTGTGAGTTTGGGCAGGGCCCTCTGTGAAGGCCTGCTAGGGAATGAAGAGCCCAGTCCAGGAAACCCAGACCTCGGAGGAGCTGAGAACTCTCCCCACCATGCCCCAAACCACTGAGAACTCCAGGCATTGAGAACCCTGCTGGCCCCTGGAGATTCACACCTCCTCCCTCCCACACGAGGTGGCCTCTCTGGTCTTTGGGAAACCCCAGGGCAATTTCTGGGCTCTAAGTGGGTGTCCAGGAGTCAAAGTTTCCCCCCAAGTTGAGTGAGCAAGGAGGCATTCAAATTCTCCCAGGCAGAAGGATTCCTATCTGTCTTTCCCTCTGCTTCAGAACCAAATATCACACAGGACAGTGTGTTTTGTGTTTTAAAAAATATTTACTTATTGACTTACTTATTTGGCTGCACTGGGGCTTAGTTGCGGTAGGACAGCGTGTTTAAGAACCTGGGTTCGGGAGTCAGCCAGACATGGGTTTGTGTAGTGGCTCCACCTGGTTATGTGATTTAGGGTAAATTCCTTAACCTCCCTGAACCTCTAAAAGGAAACAGTCCCTAACTGATGGTGACCACAGAGTGATGTTTTGAGAGTCAAATAAGATGATGTAAGGAAAATGCTTAGCACAAAGCCTGGCTCAGGGCAGATGCTCAGAAGGACTGGGGTCTTGAAATTGGGCCCCGCCTTCTCTCAGAGGCGTCTGGTGAAGGAGGAGTCAGTGGTCAGAGCAGAGCAGGGACCAGGTCGTCTTGGTAGGGGATGGGGACAGGAAGGGAAGCACAATGCTGAGTCAGTGGGTCCTGGGGAGGGGACAGTGACTCAGACAAACGTTCCCATCAGAGAACCTGCCCCAATATTAACCACAGGAAGCAGATAGGAGTTTAGGCAGAAGGGCCTTTCCATGGTGGAAACTCACAGGCAGTGTGCTAGGGAGGTTCAGAGAGGACTCCAGGGTGGCCAAGGAGGCGAGGAGATTATAATTAAGGCTGGAAAATAGAAAGGGAGACCCAGGGCACAGGGTCTCCCGTTGCCCTCTGGGAGCAAGGTCCAGGAAGATGAAAAGAGCAAGCTGCCTGGCACTGGGGAGAAACCGGCTCCAGCACCAGTAGAACATCTTCACTTTCACTGAAGATCCTTCTTTCGTGGTCTGAGGCCAATGAACCCTCGCTGAAGCCTAGAAAGAGAAGAAAGGAACTCGAGTTGGCTAAACCCCTAGCCTGTGCCCAGGGCCAGAATTTGTCATGAGTTTTATCTCTGGATGCCTCCCATGTGACAACACAGCCCCACACTGTGGGGTAGCACCCCCATTGCCTATGTAGCAGGCCCAGGGAGAGAGACGGCACCAGCCAGATGTGGCAGAGCTAGGCTTCAGACTCAGACCTACAGCTCTCTCAGACTCATGCATTTCTTTCTAGGCAGGGCTTCCTAGGTGGCTCAGATGGTAAAGAATCTGTCTGCAATGCAGGAGACCTGGGTTCAATCCCTGGGTTGGGAGGATCCCCTGGAGAAGAAAACAGCTACCCACTCTAGTATTCTTGCCTGGAGAATTCTATCAACAGAGGAGCCTGCTGGGCTGCAGTCCATGGGGTCACAAGAGTTGGACACAGCTGAGCGACTGATGTCAGCATCAGCACCACGCTTAAGGACTGGGGCTGTCAGTCCTGGGTTCGAGTTCACACGTCTGCCAACTACTAGTTATGTTCATTTGGACCGTTTGCCCATCTCTCTGAGCCTCAGTTTCCCTGGCTGTAAACCACAGAGATTGTGGTACCCACTACACAGGGTGTCATGAGGAATGAAGGAGCTCGAGCCATGCCTAGTGCAGAACCAGCACCCCACTGCCTCAGTGCTTGTGTTCTTCTCCAGAAAAGCCACTCCTCGGGAGAGTGGAAGAAAGCCCAGCTGCCCCCCACTCGGTGTCAGCTGCAGAGGAGAGAGCCCTGGGCTTGGGGGCTAAAGACCTAAGTTCAGAGCCAGGCTGTCTACCTTACCCACGGTGTGACCTCAGGCAAGTTACTAGATGTCTCCAAACATCAGCACCTTAATTCTAGAATGAGGATGGTGATGCTGCCTACAGCACAGGGTAATGGTGGCCCATCGTGCAGATGACAGCCCCTAACTGTGGTGTTGGAGAAGACTCTTGCGAGTCCCTTGGACTGCAAGGAGATCCAACCAGTCCATTCTGAAGGAGATCAGCCCTGGGGTTTCTTTGGAAGGAATGATGCTGAAGATGAAACTCCAGTACTTTGGCCACCTCATGTGAACAGTTGACTCATTGGAAAAGACTCTGATGCTGGGAGGGATTGGGGGCAGGAGGAGTAGGGGACGACTGAGGATGAGATGGCTGGATGGCATCACTGACCCGATGGACGTGAGTCTGAGTGAACTCCGGGAGTTGGTGATGGACAGGGAGGCCTGGTGTGCTGCGATTCATGGGGTCGCAAAGAGTCGAACACGACTGAGCAACTGAACTGAACTGAACTGAACTGCCTGAGCATGGTTCAGAGAGGGCCAGAGACCAGGAGGCAGGGCCTGGAATTTCCCTGTGGTGGACTAGACTGATGAGCTGTGGGCCTTGAGGAGGAGAGGGGAAGGGGCATGGAAGAAAGTGTAGATGCCCAGAAAGATCCAAACCCTCCTGCCAAACCAAAGTGGGCATTTCCCCAGCCACAGAGAGAGATTCTGATAGGCACAGAGCAAAGATGAGTGGGAGCGTTACAGGACCGGGGTCTTTATCCTATTCTGTCACCTTCTGCGTAAGGCAGCCTGCAGAGATCTTCCCACTGTGTAAACCCCAGGGAAGCTGCTCACTCACTCTGCTCCTTCTCTTTCTAGTCTCCCCACTAGGAGAAAGGGATGGCCACAAAGCTCTTAAGAGTGAGGGATGACGATAAGAAGGAATGAACTACTGGAAAGGAAAGAGAGAAGACCTCAGCAAAGAACCCCCACTCCAGGTGCGGGGGCGGAATTCAATGGTTTCTCCCCGCCTTCAGCCCTGTACTCTTGCCTGGAAAATCCCATGAACGGAGGAGCCTGGTGGGCTGCAGTCCACGGGGTCGCTAACAGTCGGACACGACTGAGCGACTTCACTTTCACTTTTCACTTTCATGCACTGGAGAAGGAAATGGTAACCCACTCCAGTGTTCTTGCCTGGAGAATCCCAGGGACGGGGGAGCCTGGTGGGCTTCCATCTATGGGGTCGCACAGAGTGGGACACGACTGAAGCGATTTAGCAGCAGCAGCAGCAGCAGCAGCAGGAGGTGGGGGCCGGAGGAGGACTTCACAGGAAGGTGAAGCGAGGGAGGGCCAAGCCACAGAGACAAATTAGCAACAAGGTGGAGCCGGGATGCGCTGAAATTAGCACCAGGGTGTACCCGGGAATCCCTGTGTGGGTGCAGCTCGGAGGGAAGCAGGCCTGTGGCAGGGGCAGGTGGGTGTGGACCGCGGCTCCTGGGCCCCTGCTCTCTGCCAGTTTCCGCAGGAACAGAGTGAAACCACAATAGACTGGGGTGGGGGGATGGGGCATGAAAGATCTGGAATAATGTTCCAGCTGTGTGGCTGTAGGCAAGACACATTTCCTGAGCCTTTCTTTTTTTTTTTGGAACTTTTTTTTTTTTGTATTGGGGTATAGTGGATTAACATGGACAGAGGAGCATGGTGGGCTATAGTCCACGGGGTTGCAAAGAGTCGGACTCGGCCGAGCGACTTCACTTTCACTTTCATAGTCGATTAACAATGTTGTAGTAGTTTGTGGTGAACAATGAAGGAACTCAGCCATACATACACACATGTGTCCATTCTCTCCCAAACACCCTCTCCCATCCACGCTGCCACATAACATTCAGCAGAGTTCCATGTGCTGGACAGTACTGAGCCTTTATTTTCTCATCTCTGAAATGGGATGATAAAAGCTATCTCACTGAGCAGCTGGAAGGAGAGAATACAGCTGTAAGGATAGTACTTGCTGGGACAGGCCAGGGTGCGTGTTATTTCAATCATCTTTACAACAACCCTGCCACGTGACTGCTTTCACTCCCATTTTCAGAGAAGGGAACAGCGCAGAAAGGTTATGGGACTTGGCCACACCACACAGCTGGTAAATAGCTAGCTAGATAGCAGACCCTAGGTGTTTGGGGCTCTATTGATACTTCAGAGCCATACAGTAACTGAGAAATGGTAATTCATTCTCCCCTTGGAAGTCCCTCCCCTGTTCCCCACCCTATCCCCAGTGGTGGCTGGTCTCACTCCCCAGCCTTGGTCAGGGACCCAGGATTCCTGGTGCAGACCTCTGCCCCAGGGGCTGTCAGCGGAGGAGCCAGGTATGTGACCTCCTGGCCCTGGATGCTACTTGCTCCTGGCTCGTGCATCTGGCTGGGTCCACACACGCCCACGCTGGTGACAGAAAGGCAGGTAATCTAACAGGAGGAAGTAGCTGACCCAGAGTGAACTTCATGTTTGTGATCTAGCAGCCAGATCATCTTAAATGCAGTCTTCTGTCTACTGGTGTGTTGAAGCATGAGATCATGGTATGAGAGGGAACTCCAAAAGGTCCAGCTGAGTTGCAAACCAAAGATGCATCAGGAAGGTTTCTTCTAGGGATTACTCATGACCCTAACCCTCCCCTTCCCTGGTGATTCAGACTGGAAAGAATCTGCCTGCAATGCGGGAGACCTGGGCTCGATCCTGGGGTTGGGAAGATCCCTTGGAGGAGGGCATAGCAACCCACTCCAGTATTCTTGCCTGGAGGATCACCATGAACAGAGGAGCCTGGCAGGCTACGGTCCTTGGGGGTTGCAAAGAGTTGGACACGACTGAGCACGGCCCTCCCCTAGAGAAAGCAAGCGGCTCTGGTCTTTGCCTCTGGGTCCTTTTTCTCCCCCAACAAGATGTTGCAAGGATGCTTTGGGATATAGGAAGAAAGGTAATGGAGTTTCCCCAAGGCCCCGTCATGTCCCAGGGGCTGCAATAAAAGCTTGACATCAGCCTCTTCATCAAGGCAGCAACCTGGAGAGCAGGTATTGACATTCCCCCAGGAGAAAGTTCCTTGCACTAATGTGTAAAGAAGTTCATCAAAGGCCACCAGCTGGCACAGGGACAGAGTGGCCCATCTGACTTGAATGCCATACACTCTTTCTTTTCTCTAAGAAAAAAAATTTTTTTAATTGTGGTGCTAGTGGTAACGAATCCACCTGCCAAGGCAGGAGACACAAGAGACACAGGTTTGATCCCTGGGTTGGGAAGATCCTCTGAAGGAGAGCATGGAAACTTGCTCCAGTATTCTTGTCTGGAGAATCCCAGGAAGGGAGGAGCCACGTGGGCTACAGTCCATAGGGTTGCAAAGAGTCGGACATGACTGAAGTGACTTAGCGTGCACACACAGGCATAGTTGATTTACAATGCTGTGTAGATTTCAGGTGTACAACAAAATGATTCAGTTATATACATATATTATTTTTCAGATTCTTTTTAATAACACAGGTATCGTACGATGTTGAATATAGTTCCTCATGCTATACAGTAGGTCCTTGTTTATTTTATATTTAGTAGTATGTGTTCATTGGAAGGACTGATGTTGAAGCTAAAACTCCAATACCTTGGCCACCTGATGCAAAGAGCTGAGTCATTGTAAAAGACCTTGATGCTGGGAAAGATTGAGGGCAGGAGGAGAAGGGGATGACAGAGGATGAGATGGTTGTATGGCATCACTGACTCAATGGACATGAGTTTGGATAGGTTCCAGGAGTTGGTGATGGACAGGGTAGCAAAGAGTCAAACATGACTGAGTGACTGAACTGAACTGAGTGTGTTTTTTCTGTTAATACCAAACAGTTCAGTTCAGTTCAGTTCAGTTCACTTCAGTCACTCAGTTGTGTCTTTGTGACCCTATGAACCACAGCACACCAGGCCTCCCTGTCCATCACCAACTCCCGGAGTCCACCCAAACCCATGTCCATTGAGTCAGTGATGCCATCCAACCACCTCATCCTCTGTCGTCCCCTTCTCCTCCTGTCCTCAATCTTTCCCAGCATCACGGTCTTTTCCAATGAGTCAACTCTTGCATCAGGTGGCCTAAGTATTGGAGTTTCACCTTCAGCATCAGTCCTTCCAATGAACACTCAGGACTGATCTCCTTTAGAATGGACTGGTTGGATCTCCTTGCAGTCCAAGGGACTCTCAAGAGTCTTCTCTAACACCACAGTTCAAAAGCATCAGTTCTTCTGTGCTAGGCTTTCTTCACAGTCCAACTCTCACATCCATACATGACCACAAGAAAAACCATAGCCTTGACTAGACAGACCTTTGTTGGCAAAGTAATGTCTCTGCTTTTGAATATGCTGTCTAGGTTGGTCATAACTTTCCTTCCAAGGAGTAAGTGTCTTTTAATTTCATGCCTGCCATCACCATCTGCAGTGATTTTGGAGCCCAGAAAAATACAGTCAGCACCAAACTCCTAAATCTCCCCAAATACTTTCCTTTACACAAGGACCGCCATGAACCCATATGTCACTGGAGGCTGTGCTGTCAGACCGACCACATGAGAGCCCCACAGAGTGTTTCCTTCATGGTCAGATCTTTGTCTACACTATGGTCTCCATTCTATCTTGAACCAGAACATGTCTGTACCCACGAGTCATCTATTTGACAAGGTGTATGAGCACACATCATACCCAAGGTGCTATTCTAGAAGCTAGACAAGGGCATGACAGGAAAAAGCCCAAGAGTCTGACCTCAGAGGACTTCAAGGGGAAGAGAGATGAAGGGTGAAATCTGACCGTGGTTTAAGGGTGAGACCACTGAAATGCCGGGGCAGTTCAGAGGAGAGAGCTGGGAAGAGAGGGAGATGCCGTCAAACATCTGGACCAGAGCTCTGAGCATCACAGCTGGAAGGGACTTTTAGAAATTTTCTGATTCAAACTTCTCATTTTGTGGATTTAAGGAAACTGAGACCTGGGGAAAGGGAATTCTTTGCATAAATCCACAGAACGTATTGGCAGCAGCAGAGCCAGCTGAGGACCCGGGGGTCCTGACTCCTTGGGCCCGCCTACAGAACTCCATTTACACTCTGACCAAGGCTGAAAGGTGACCTAGCAAACGGAGCCCAGGTAGCCCAGGACAAATCCATTGTCAGAATCGTCAAGACTCCATACACTCAACCATGCCCGCCTTCGGCATCAGGTAAGTTTCAATTCAGCTGCACAAAGAAACCTAAAACGTCCCTGGTGTTTGCACACGAGTTGTTTTCTTTTTTAAATTGGAGCATATTTGATTTACAATCTTGTGTAGTCTCTGCTGCACACGAAGTGAGTCAGCTATATGTTTAGATGTGTCTCTCCCTCTTAGACCCCCGCCCCCACGTCCATCCCACCCCTCTAGGTGGTCTCATCACAGAGCACCAAGCTGAGCTCCCGGTGCTACAAAGCAGCTTCCCATTAACTATCTATTTTACACATGCTGGGAAAGATTGAAGGCAAAAGGAGAAGTGGGTGGCAGAGTATGAGATGGTTAGATAGCATCACTGACTCGATGGACATGAATTTGAGCAAACATCGAGAGCTAGTGGAGGACAGAGAAGCCTGGTTGGTTGCAGCTCATGGGGTTTCAAAGAGTTGGACACAACTTAGTCACTGAACAACAACAGCAAACCTCCCAATTCATCCCACCCTCCCCTTCCTCCCATGTCTATAAACCCAGTTAAAAGTTCTGCTACAATAGAAAGAGAAAAATGGATAGTTGCCTTTGGTTTTCACTTCTAGGTTCATTTTCTGGGCCCTGCAGCTTCAGCCTTTCCTTCCCCAGGTCCTAAACACCCTGGATAAAGCCCTCCCTTGGTGCCCTGTCTTATCAGTAGCTTGAAGAGTAATCACCCTCCACCCCAGCCCCACTCCCACACTGTCCCCAGCTCAGCAACTGTTCCCTGCTTCTCTGGAGAGCTGGTGATGGGGACGGGCACGTGGAGGTGGGCAGGGCCATGCTGGGTGGACGAGGAGCTCCAGTGTCTGAGTCCTAATTCTGATTTTGTGTGCGTGCTGCATGCTAAGTCGCTTCAGTCATGTCCGATCTCTGCAAACCCACAGACTGGAGCCCACCAGGCTCCTCCGTCTGTGGAATTCTCCAGGCAAGAATACTGGAGTGGGTTGCCATTCCCTTCTCCAGGGGATCTTCCTGACCCAGGGATCCAACCCCCCAGCTCTTGGATCTTCTTAATTGACAGGTTCTTTACCACTAGCACCACCTGGGAAGCTCCAATTTGAACTTTGCCCATCACTTGTTCTATGATCCGCTTCTCTGGACTAAGAGAAGGACAAAATGAAAATTAAAGCGAAAACATCCTCCATTTACTCTACAGAGAGCCTGGTACACAGACTGAAAGATGTGTGTATCACCTTTTGAACACTCGGGAGAGCATTGGTAATGGAAACAATCATTAATTGGGAAGCTGGTTAGGCACATCTGCCTCTACCCAGTGGAATGTTCTGGGACTTATGAGAAGAATGAGACAGCTTTACTGCACGCTTATATGAAACAATATCCAAAATACAGTAAGTACTAAGAGTTAGAGACAGAAGCGTGTGCATAGCAGGAGGCTGTGTGGAACCAGAGGTGCTCAGATTGATGTACTCACTTGTCTGTATAAAATCCCTCTGCAAGGATTCCTGAGAAACTGTCTCTAAGGAGAGGAACTGATAACCCGAGGAGACAAAGAAAGCCTTGGCTTTTACCCTAAGAGCTTCTCACATTTTATACCAGGAAGGGTCTACAGAAAGAGATAAGAAAGAAAAAGGAAACGTTTTGTGATAAGTATTTTTTTTTTGAAAATACAAGACAAAATATTCATGTTTCAAATACTTGCACATTTTTAAAAAGTGACTTCTCTAATATTAATTGTTGGCTTTTAGATGTCTCTCCATTTCCTGCTGGAGATGGCATCCAGAATACTCATGCTGTTTTCAGATCCTTTACCTTCTGCTAAAATTGACTGGCTCAGTTCTCCTTTCTACTTTTGAAATTCAGCTCCATTTTAAAAGGAAGTTGATCTGTACATTGCAATTCCACCCCTAATTTTTTTTTAAAATAGATTATTTGGAAAGACTTGGTTTCCTCTAATGTCTTTCCATGTCTAGTGAAACCTGGGACATTTTTGTAATTAGGTTCTCCTCGACCCAGAGGAAATCTAGAGTGAAATTCAGATGTGGGAGTTATTTAACCTTTTCCCATCAGAGTGTAGGCAATGGAAGGTTTGTTGAAGGCGGGTTGAAGGGCCCACTGTGGGCTTGAGGCCAGGCTATAGGCTCGGGGAGGTTCATTTGTTCGCTGCAGGTTGGTACCCACAGATGATGTGATAAGTATTTAATCTTGGGCTCAGAGAGTGTTTTTTTCTCTAGACCTTAACTTCCCCTTTTAGAAAAGGTGAGAACTCTTGAGAAAGCAACTGAAACCTAGCCTGGCTCAGCTCTGTCCATGTTCATTGTGAGGGACTTCCTCAAATCCCCCAGAAACCAGACCCTTCTCCCTCCTGGCCCAGCTCTGGTGAGGAAGAGACCCCAGATGCCAAGGAGGAGGAGAGGACCTGAAGGAGGCCCCGGATCTTGTCAAGCCGGGGTCCTCCTCCCAGAACCTCTCCCCTCTGTTCCTCTTAGGGAAAGAAAAGGATTTGTCAGGATGCCCACATCTCAGGGGACAAAAATCCCTAAAGTGAACTTGCTAAAAATGCCCTACTAGCTTCAGTTCTGGAGAAGGTGATGGCACCCCACTCCAGTACTCCTGCCTGGAAAATCCCATGGATGGAGGAGCCTGGAAAGCTGCAGCCCATAGGGTCGCTGAGGGTCAGATACGACCGAGCGGCTTCACTTTCACTTTTCACTTTCATGCATGGGAGAAGGACATGGCAACCCACTCCAGTGTTCTTGCCTGGAGAATCCCAGGGACGGGGGAGCCTGGTGGGCTGCCGTCTATGGGGTCGCACAGAGTCGGACATGACTGAAGCGACTTAGCAGCAGCAGCAGGTTCAGTTGAGTTCATCAGTCGTGTCTCACTCTTTGCGACCCCATGGTCTGCAGCACGCCAGGCCTCCCTGTCCATCACCAACTCCCAGAGTTTGCTGAGACTCATGTCCATCGAGCTGGGGATGCCATCCAGCCGTCTCATCTTCTGCTGCCCCCTTCTCCTGCCCCACTAGCTTAATGGCTCCTCTAACCTAGGGAGAGAACTGTGTTTGGGACACTGGGCCAGTGACCTCCCCAACTGTCAGAGCTCTCCATGCAGCCCATCTAAGTTATTTCAAATGTGGTCTTGATTCTTTCTATCAGCAGGAAAGGAATCATCCTTCCCACCAGAGATGCAGCCACCAGCAGCTCTGAGTCACAGCCAAAGGCTCAGCTGCCTAGCACAAAAGGGATCACTTTCTCCCACATCCTGTTAGAAAACCCCTGGGACATGGAAGCCTGGCAACAGTCATTGTCCCAGCAAGAGTCACATGCCCATATCTGCATCAATCAGCACACCGAGAGAACCGTGTCTCTCCATCATTCCTGCTCAGGTATCACCTCCTCTGAGAAGTCTTCCATGAACCTCTCATTGCAGGAGTATCTCTTTTACAGCACTCATCTGAACTCCACTTATGCATGCTTGTGTGATTATTTGGTTAGTATCTGTCTCCCCCACTAAGCAAAAGCTCCACAAGGGTAAGAACTGCATAGCTTTTCTGTTGCTGTATCTATAGCGCTTGGCACACAGATAGACACATGGCAGTAGGTAGTGGAAATATCTCTACTTTATTCCAAAACAGAACAGTAGGAAAGTGAACCATATAGCTATCCAGGGAAGAAGCATTCCAGGCGGAAAAACTAACCAGTACAAAGGTCCTAAGGCAGAAGCTTGTCCAGGAGAACAAGGAACCAGTGTGCCTGGAATGGGTGAAAGGGAGAGGTTCAGGGTTAAGTCCAGGGAGAAAACAGCAGCCAGGTCTCTACCGAGACTGGGAAGCCATTGCAAGGACTTTGACTCTAAGTCAGAGGTTTTGAGCAAAGAATTGACATGATCTAAATTGTGTTTTAACAGGAGTTCCCATGCTGCTATAGGGGGCAAGGAGAGAGCAAGGATACCACTTAGAAAACATAGCATGAGCCAGGTGAGAGATTGCAACACCCTGAGCCAACTTGTGAAGGGGACGATAGATGCTGTCAGTGTTGGATATATTTTGAAGTTTGATCAAAAGGATTTGCAGGTGGATTCGTTGTTGGTTGTCAGAGGAACAAAGGACTCAAGGATTTTTAGCTGAACAACTCAAAAAAATGGAATTGACATTAACAGAAATAAGCAAGAGTGTTATGCTTATAACCTGTCTTGGACATTTGAGAAAATATCAAGCCCCAGAACAACAGACTGGTTCTAGATAGGAAAAGGAGTACGTCAAGGCTGTATATTGTCACCTTGCTTATTTAACTTACATGCATAGTACATCATGAGAAACGCTGGACTGGAAGAAGCACAAGCTAGAATTAAGATTGCTGGAAGAAATATCAATAACCTCAGATATGCAGATGACACCACCCTTATGGCAGAAAGTGAAGAACTAAAGAGCTTCTTGATGAAAGTGAAAGAGGAGAGTGAAAAAGTTGGCCTAAAGCTCAACATTCAGAAAACTAAGATCATGGCATATGGTCCCATCACTTCATGGCAAATAGATGGGGAAACAGTGGAAACAGTGTCAGACTTTATTTTCTTGGGCTCCAAAATCACTGCAGATGGTGATTGCAGCCATGAAATTAAAAAATTCTTACTTCTTGGAAGGAAAGTTATGACCAACCCAGACAGCATATTAAAAAGCAGAGACATTACTTTGCCAACAAAGGTCCGTCTAGTCAAGGCTATGGTTTTTCCTGTGGTCATGTATAGATGTGAGAGTTGGACTGTGAAGAAGACTGAGCACCGAAGAATTGATGCTTTTGAACTGTGGTGTTGGAGAAGACTCTTGAGAGTCCCTTGGACTGCAAGGAGATCCAACCAGTCCATTCTGAAGGAGATCAGCCCTGGGATTTCTTTGGAAGGAATGATGCTAAAACTGAAACTCCAGTACTTTGGCCACCTCTTGAGAAGCATTGACTCATTGGAAAAGACTCTGATGTTGGGAGGGACTGGGGGCAGGAGGAGAAGGGGACGAGAGAGGATGAGATGGCTGGATGGCATCACTGACTTGATGGACGTGAGTCTGAGTGAACTCCGGGAGATGGTGATGGACAAGGAGGCCTGGCATGCTGCGATGCATGGGGTTGCAAAGAGTCGGACATGACTGAGTGACTGAACTGAACTGAACTGAAACACAGGTAGATAAAGATATCTGGAGTTCATGGATGGTGATGTTGGGAGTTACTGTGTTTAACGATATGAAAGTATCAATATTTAACCACTTGGACCTATAATATGGTGATTTCTTTTACTAAACTGTAGATTCATTATTATTTTTAAGCAGGTTTTTGTTACTTTTATTTGCTACTTCTTGGCCGCATGACATGTGAGATCTTAGTCCCCTGACCAGGTATTGAACCCACATCCCTTACACTGGAAGCACCAAGTCTTAACCACTGGGCCACCAGGTAAGGCCTAAAATAGTGATTTCTTATGCATCAACCTAGAGATGGTTGTTAGAACCATTACTTTGGATTCAATCACCAAGTACTGGATGTAGGCAAAGAAGAGACAAGGTCTATTGGCTGAGCCCTGGCATTTTCCACAGTTTAAATGTCAAGAAGGTTAAAAGAGACCAGGAAAGGACACTAGGAGGAATGGAGGGAGCGGGAGGCGTGGGGGAGCAATAGAAAAACCAGGAGACTATGGTCCCTGGAAGCTAAGTGGAGAAAGCATTTCAGGAAGGAAGGGGGTGATCTACCAAGTTAATGCTTTTGAAAGTTCAGAGAGCATGAGACTTGACCACTGGATTTATCACTGGTCCCCGGGGGCTTTGAAAAGTTCTTAGAATGAATTCAAGAGAGGATGGAAGAAAGAAATGGAAGACAGTAAGGACAACTATTTACAGAGCTTACCTTTCTCTTAGTACCTGAAAGGGTTGCTGTATTTGAGGATTGGCGAAGGACTGAGAATAGAATTGTAATCATACCATACAGAGCAAAATTCAGATACTTACGTTCCAGTCCTCCTAACCAACAGCTTGTGAACCCCTTAGCTAGGAAAAGAATTTCTGTGTGTAAATCTGTAGGATCTGCTGAACTTGGCACAGACTGGTCTGATTCTACACCAGTCTGAGTCAGGAAGGTCACTTCCATATGTAAACATGTTTAATATTAATTATAGAGATTTATCAGTCTCTGAGTATGCAACTGTTTTTTTTCTTTAATATTTGTTTGATTTTTGGTTGTGTAGGATGTTAGTTGCGGCGTGTGGGATCTTTCATTGCGATGTGCTGGTTCCGGAGGGCAGGGGCTCAGGAGTTGTGGCATGTCGGCTGAGTTGCTCTGCGGAATGTAGGGTCTTAGTTCCCTGACCAGGGATTGAACTCGAGATCACTGCATGGCAAGTTGGATTCTTAACCACCGGACCATGAGGGAAGTCCCTGCAATTGTCCAAAGTTCTTATTTTAAGCAGAGTTCTTACTACCTATTTTCCCAGAGGGTTGCTATCCCCAGAAGCCTTGCAAAAGATCTGCAATTATCTGAAAGACTTCTCTGTCTGGCCACTCTGTGGCTCTCTCTGGGAGCTTATTAGTGAGGCCAAAACAAGCCAGGCCTTCAGATTCTCAAGTACCATGCCTTTTTATCTTATTTTTCACAGCAAGCACTGCTTTTTGAGTCATTTTTTGAGACCTTTGGGGAAGTGACACCTGCAATGTAATTAATACATTTTCCTATGGCTTTCTCTGGGCTCCAACCCTGCCTCCCCCGAGAGTTTTCGGATAAATCACAATAGCTAGAAGGGCAGGATGGAATTTTTACAACCAGAGGGAAAGACAATTATTTAAATCATCTTATCCTGAAAGAACCAGGAACTCAATTACTCCAGACAGATGTAGTTCACAAGAATCTGTTAGATCCCATGATCTACCATCCCGAACACTGCCCATTTGGGTTGATGAAATTCATCCTGTCAACAGCAGAATGTCCAGGCTGAAAAAGAACACACGTCATCAGAATCAGGGCTGTTTGTTTGCTTGGGTTTTTTGAAAGGTCATTGTTTAAAGGGTAGCCCCCTGTGGGAAAGAATTCATGAGAATTCTGTTGAATTTTTTAAGCCTGTGACATTTAGGCGTTAAATGATATTTGAAAGCTTTCTCTCTCCCTGCTTTGGTCTCTATCTTTGCCTCTTTCTCTCTCTTCTTCTCTCTCTCTCTCTCTCATTCTCTCTCTCCCAGATACTTTATAAGGAAAATGGTTGGCATTTAAATATTAATAATATATGGTTTTTATTGTACATGATATTAAACATTTAAAATTATATAATAACCTTGAGAGTTTAAAAATTCCCTTTGTAGCCATCTTTAAGGGTTTGCAGCACTGTGGTCCAGGCTGAGGGACAGTTCTCATTCACAAACCCCTTACAGACATCCAGTGATTTGTCTGTCCTGGGATCTGCTGGGGACTGACCTCCAGGCTTGGGTTTTGCCTCATTTCTCAGGTGGGGACTCCCTCCTGGTACTCGCATCCTTGGTGCCATGAAGTGGCACCAAAGATGAGAAGTTGACTTACCCTCGTTGTGGCAATTTTATTCAATAATAGCAACTGCATGGCAGATAAGACCCACCCACTGGATTTGTTAGGGGAAGCACACTGATTGAAACCACCCGCCCTGGCCAGGCACCATAGTAACCATTTGCATGAGTTGTTTTATGACAGGAGATCCTGATAAGGAATACGGAACTAATAAGCCACCACCAACTGGAAGGGTTCAGAAAGGTCTAAAGGAGATGCCGCGTGTCTGTCCACTTCGCAGAATCCCTCTCACTAGCATCCATCTTGGCTGAGCGATGCGTGCACCACCAGGAAAGACTCTGAATTAGAATGGTTGGCCAAAGACCACCCAGAAACTAATCTCATCACCATAAAACCCAAGACTGTGAGCCACGCGGCAGAGCAGTTCTCCTGGGTTCCCTTACGCTACAGCTCTCCCCCCGGGTGCCCTTTCCCAATAAAGTCTCTTGCTTTGTCAGCACATGTGTCTCCTCGGACAATTCATTTCCGAGTGTTAGACAAGAGCCCAGTTTCGGGCCCTGGAAGGGGTCCGCCTTCCTGCAACAAATGGCGACTCTGGCGGGACTCTTCTTCACTGAGACTGACATCCTGACCACTCGGGGTACTCAGGGGCCAGCTTGCCTGCCGATGGACCAGACCCAGCAGCTGCAATTGGGACCCTTTTGTTCCTGGTCTCCTCCTGATGTGGACAACTGGCCAGAGTGCCCCGACCGGTAAGGAACAAGAGACTTTATCGACCTCTCTCCTCTTTCCTCTCTCTTTCCTCTCCTTAACCCTTCCTATCCTTCCCCATTTTTCTAGTCCCCCAGTCCTGGATGCAGGAATCTGGTCAAAGGGCCCTCAGCCTGAGCTGAGGATTGGAGACTGATCACCTCCTCTTGGCAGAGAACTCAAATTCTGGTTCTGGTATTTCTGGTAGGGCCGAGTTCCAGTCCTCCCTTCTCGGAGGCCCAGGGAAAAGTCCCATAATGCCTGGGTATCTTTAGGGGGCAGGAGACGCCTGTAAGGCCACCCCTTTCGCCCCCCTCTCCCGCCTCCTCCCCCTTCTTCTTTCAACCTGGCTTCTTTTCCACCCTTGAAATCTTTGACTTGGGTCTGAAGTTCTGTGTCTCTATAGGAGGTTTTCTGAGAGACTGTATTCTTGTATTTAAGGGCTTCCCTGGTGGCGCAGAGGTTAACATGTCTGCCTGCAATGTGGGAGACCTGGGTTAGATCCCTGGGTTGGGAAGATCCCCTGGAGAAGGAAATGGCAACCCACTCCAGTATTCTTGCCTGGAGAATCCCATGGATGGAGGAGCTTGGTGGGCTACAGTCCACGGGTTGCAAAGAGTCAGACACGACTGAGCAACTTCACTTTCACTTAATGTTGGGGGGTTAAGAGGGCCCCTGGAACATCCCAAAGAGAGATATTAAACTGTGTTTAGTTAGTTGGTTAAATTACATGGAAAATATTATCAAATGAGTAATAAATCCGCTCCTGTTATAATGTATGGTAAAATTACTAATACAGATATCCTAGAAATTATATGGAGTTCTTAACAGTCTAATATGTACTGGTATTCTAATGGAAAACCTGATACTACACAAAAGTTAACAAAAGGACTGAATGAACCAGCGAATATGCTTATAACTTTTATGGTTTCTATCTGAAAAATTGCTGCTTTGAATCTTATGTTTTCAGGGAGTAGGGAAAATCTTCCTCTCAAACTAATTATGACAATACTTTGGTAAAATTAAAAGTTATAAACAAAACAATTATATTTTCTATCTGACTCCTCCAAAAATTGGAAGTTCTTAGGTTTCCAGTAAGTTTATCAGATGAGTTAGGAAGGTTATCTTATGGGTTCAAAAATCTCAAGAAATTTTTGAGACCTTAAAAAGGGAAGAATTCACCTAGATTTGTTAGGCAAAATCTGTGATAAGCCTTTGGTGTGAGTTTCCCAGCCCTGTTTTATAAGTTCAATCTGAGACTCTATAAATGTTTCAGCAAAATAAAAAGTCTATAATCAATTATGGTTATATAAATCATCAGACCAAAATTAGGGAGAACAGACCTATTTTGCAAACAAACTAACCTTAATTTGGTTATATTTGATAAAAATGAGGGTAAGTTTTGGGAGAAAAAGATATTTCAAAAAATGTTAAATCCCAGTTTGTTAATGGAGGGCTGCATCTAATAAGACTCATCTCTTAGACAGTTCTTTGCTGTTATGTGATATTCATGTAAAATTTAATTGAAATCTTAAAGAACAACCTAAGTTTGTTTCTGAAGCTCATCTCAGTAATCTATCTTTGGATGAAGATCAGATGCCTCATGACCTGCAACCAGGACTCAAAAAAGACATAATTTAAGGGACTGTCTCCAACCTGGATGGGAGGGCTTTTTTTAATCAGGAGAAACTACACTACACCAGGATGAGAAGATGACGACATCAGAGGTAGACAGCTTCCCCGAGATGCTGGACCCGATTCGTATGATCATTTATGTTTTCTTGACTTCTTAGACCTTTGCATATAAGTCAAATGCTTTTCTATCACAGGCCTGATCCTATGCTAGTTTTAAAAATCAATCCAATTGTTGGGTTTGTGGCCAATAACCTGTGTCTAGTTCTGGGTTACCTTGGTAAATTTCTCTACTATAAGACTCTAACTGGTTGGCCCTGAGAAAATTTAATTAAAAAAAATTTTTTTTAATTATAATCATATTCAGGTTACTGTGATATTACTAGACAGGATCCCCTCACCAGGTCAATTAATAATGCCTGCTCTGACTCTGGCCATAAATTTGAGCTTTTTTCTATTACCCAAGCTCAATCAGAACAAAAGAAGTTTCTGCAAAGGAGGGAAAAACCTCCCAGAATTATGGGATGGATTTACATAGATAATACCAGGCTATGGTAATTTCGGTTTAAAGTCTCCTCTGTGTTGGAAACAATTAAATCATACTAAGGACAATCAGTCTAGTAACACGAGAAAATGGGGCTATGTGTGTTATAGACGATGCCAATATGTAATTTCCCTGGAAGATAAAGATTCTACAGAGCAGACTAAGTCAGGTGACCTGAGATACACTGGGCTACATCTAATGGAAGCTCTTAACTTAAGTCTTACTTGTGACTTTACTAATACTGCTGGCTATGTTGTTTGTATTTCACCTGTTTTACAAAATTACTGTTTCTTACACCGTCAAATGTGTGTGTGAGGCCTCAAATAGAATAATAGATAGCCCCATATGAGATCAATGTTGGTAACAGTGTAACTCTAGATATGGGAAGAAGCAACAAGAGGGAATATTTTCCTGGACCAAGAAGCTAGTAAGACAGATGGTCCAGAGAATTTTGGATACTGTTTTATGGCCTAATCCAGTAACAGCACATTGAGCAGCCTGTCAACAAAATCTTTGCCAAACCTGAGAATGGACATTCTCAGCACCATGGGAGAAAATGGTCATGAAATGCCCCCCTCAGAATCATGGTCAAGTTTATGAGCAAAAAGGGGCTCTGCCAACTGAAGACTCACACTCGCCATCTGCATCTACAAAGATTAAATCATGGCCGCTGCAACCGCCGACTTTCAACAGCCCTGAAAGGAGTTCAGGGTGAAAATCAGGAATGAGGCACTCTGTGCTCTGGGAAAAACTGGCAGAACAGGGCTTCAGATAGTCAGATCTTTTCAGGAGAAGATTTTATGAGTCCCAATTCTTGCATCTTCTCATACCTAGAGAAACACTGACGTCATTAACAGTGAAATCTGCTTTGGCTATTAAGGAAAAGCTTACAATTAAAAGTCAAAATAGAGTAGCTATGGTTCAAATATCCTGGGAAATAACTAGGTGATGCTATGGGTGTACTTTCAGATTAGACCTTGTTTTGCTAAACACTTGAGTTTTCTGAGTCGTGTCAGGCTTGGGTGCCACCATTCTCAAAACAATGTCTGCTGGGAGCTAGTAACCTTACTTTTTATAAAACTAGGCAACTGGCTACATTGCTACAAGTCTCCCTGAAGTGCCAGGTCCAGACTGGGTTTCAGGCCTATTCTTCTAAAAAGAAATGAGATATGTTTTGTCTACTAAATTCCAGCTATCACTCCTCTAACTGCTTCTAATTGAGTCTGTTACACCAAAATGGCAGACCAAAGGATTAGGATTTTAATTATACAAGACTCAGATCTAGAACTTGGAACTCAGAAATACTTCCAATTCAGCATCTATACTCCAAGCTGAGGCAGTCCTATGCCCCCATTTTGACAGGAAGTTATCACAGTCATAGCTGCCCAGTTTCCTAAATTAAAACTGAGCGGGACTCTGTGGGGCTCTGGAGTACAGATCTGTTCTGTGTTCTCCATTTCTTACCTGTAGGATATAGGCTTCATTCAGCCTCCTTGACCTTCCCTGAATTCCAAAGCATGGATTCAAACAATTGCTAATCAGGGAAGGGAGAGGATACAAAAACAGAAACAATCAAAGGTTGGTACAGGCTCCAGACAGAGTCCTGGTTCCTACTCAAAGAAATATGCATAACAATGTCTTTGAGCCCCCCATCCAGGTGGAGGATGGTAACTTCAGACTGAACACAAGATTCCTGGAGCACAGCTCTGTTGCCTCACCACCAACCCATCAGAAGGGGTCACAAAGCCTGCAACCCTCACCCCAAATGTTGCCTTCTGTTTCCAGGGGCCAGAGATGACCATCCTGTTAGGTCTCCTGTTTGGGCCCTGTCTATTTCATCTCTGAGAGGGGCCAACTAAATTGCTGTTACTACAAGGGTGGAAGCTGGTTTCAGATGTGGAACACCCCAACTTAGATCAGGTAGAGAGAGACTTCTGCTCTGCTAGGCAGGCCTACGCCCATGCACAGCAGGAAGAAGTTACAGAAGAGAGAGACCTCCACCCCAATTCCCAAGAAGTATCTTGAGTATGAAGTCTCTCAGAGGGAAGTTGTTAGGGGAAGCACACTGATTGAAACCACCCACCCTGGCCAGGCACCATAGTAACTATTTGCATGAGTTGTTTTATGACAGGAGATCCTGATAAGGGATACGGAACTAATAAGCCACCACCAACCAGAAGAGTTTGGGAAAGGTCTAAAGGAGATGCCGCGTGTCCGTCCACTTCCCAGAATCCCTCTCACTAGCATCCGTCTTGGCTGAGCGATGCGTGCGCCACCAGGAAAGACTCTGAATTAGAATGGTTGGCCAAAGACCACCCAGAAACTAATCTCATCACCATAAAACCCAAGACTGTGAGCCACACGGCAGAGCAGTTCTCCTGGGTTCTCTTACCCTACTGCTCTCCACCCAGATGCCCTTTCCCAATAAAATCTCTTGCTTTGTCAGCACATGTGTCTCCTCGGACAATTCATTTCCGAGTGTTAGACAAGAGCCCAGTTTCGGGCCCTGGAAGGGGTCCGCCTTCCTGCAACAGATTCGCTTCCAGAATAAACCCACTGGGCTGGGAGACTCTGCTGTTGGATGAAAAAAACATGCTTTGGTGAGACTGTAGGAGTCTGACTGGGGTCTCTTCCTCATCTACAGCACCACTAATTCTGACTCTGCTGAGCTGCAGAGCATCTTTGAACTCTTTTCTGCAAAGTCACTCTGGATGCTCTCCAAGGCTTGATCACCCTAGCTGGCTGGAGCTCCCCAAAGGTCTTCACCATGAATGATAGCAAAGGCAAACTTACATGGACAACATGAAGACACTCAGGACCAGCCGCTCCCACCCCACAGCACACATCAATACCATCCTCTTCATGGCCCTAACATCTAGCTGCCAGGAAACTAGACAGGCTACTTGTTGAATAGGATTGCTTACATTAACCACTTGGAGGCCACAGTGCATCTGCCAAGATGAATAACTTGGCGTTGGTCATGGTCATCAGCATCACAGTCACCATCATCATCTTAAAAATGGTCCTCATCAAGTGCTTACTCCAAGATGACACAGTAGAAGGCTGTGTGCTCATCTTCTCCTGCGAGAACTCCAAAATTACAACTCACCGCTGAACAATCAACAGGAGAATGTAGGATCCCACCAAAAAAGATACCCCATGTCCAAAGGCAAAGGAGACTCCCCAGCAAGATGGTAGGAGAGGCAAAATCTCCACCAGAGATACTCGGAGGGCTCAAACAAACCTTGTGTGCACCAAGACCCAGAGACCCCACAGTTCAGTTCAGTTCAGTTCAGTCACTCAGTTGTGTCCGACTCTTTGTGACCCCATGGACTACCGCATGCCAGGCTTCCTTGTCCATCACCAACTCCCAGAATTTCCCCAAACTCATGTCCACTGAATCAGTGATGCCATCCAACCATCTCATCCTCTGTTGTCCCCTTCTCCTCCCACCTTCAATCTTCCCCAGCATCAGAGTCTTTTCAAATGAGTCAGCTCCTCGCATCAGGTGACCCAACTATTGGAGTCTCAGCTTCAACATCAGTCCTTCCAATGAAAACTCAGGACTGATATCCTTTAGAAAGGACTGGTTGGATCTCCTTGCAGTCCAAGGGATTCTCAAGAGTCTTCTCCAACACCACAGTTCAAAAGCATCAATTCTTTGGCGCTCAGCTTTCTTCACACTCCAACTCTCACATCCATACATGACCACTGGAAAAACCATAGCCTTGACTAGACAGACTTTTGTTGGCAAAGTAACATCTCTGCTTTTGAATATGCTGTCTACATTGGTCATAACTTTTCTCCCAAGGAGTAAGCATCATTTAATTTCATGGTTGCAGTCATCATCTGCAGTGAGTTTGGAGCCCAAGAAAATAAAGTCTGCCACTGTTTCCACTGTTTCCCCATCTATTTGCCATGAAGTGATGGGACTAGATGCCATGATCTTAGTTTTCTGAATGTTGAGCTTTAAGCCAACTTTTTCACTCTCCTCTTTCACTTTCATCAAGAGGCTCTTTAGTTCTTCCTCACTTTCTGCCATAAGGGTGGTGTCATCTGCATATCTGAGGTTATTGATATTTCTGCCAGCAATCTTAATTCTAGCTTGTGCTTCTTCCAGTCCAGTGTTTCTCATGATGTACTATGCATATAAGTTAAATAAGCAAGGTAACAATATACAGCCTTGATGTACTCCTTTTCATGGAACCAGTCTGTTGTTCCATGTCCAGTTCTAACTGTTGCTTCCTGACATGCATACAGATTTCTCAAGAGGCAGGTCAGGTGATCTGGTATTCCCATCTCTTTCAGAATTTTCCACAGTTTGTTGTGATCCACACAGTCGAAGGCTTTGGCATAGTCAGTAAGGCAGAAATAGATGTTTTTCTGGAACTCTTTTGCTTTCTCGATGAGCCACTGGATGTTGGCAACTTGAACTCTGGTTCCCCTGCCTTTTCTAAATCCAGCTTGAACATCTGGAACTTCATGGTTCACATACGGTTGAAGCCTGGCTTGGAGAATTGTGAGCATTACTTTACTAGTGTGTGAGATGAGTGCAATTGTGCGGTAGTTTGAGCATTCTTTGGCATTGCCTTTCTTTGGGATTGGAGTGAAAACTGACTTTTTCCAGTCCTGTGGCCACTGCTGAGTTTTCCAAATTTGCTGGCATATTGAGTGCAGCACTTTCACAGCATCATCTTTCAGGATTTGAAATAGCTCAACTGGAATTCCATCACCCCCACTAGCTTTGTTCATAATGATGCTTCTTAAGGCCCACTTGACTTCACATTCCAGGATGTCTGGCTCTAGGTGAGTGATCACACCATCATGGTTATCTGGGTCATGAAGATCTTTTTTGTACAGTTCTTCTGTGTATTCTGGGCTTCTCTGGTGGCTCAGAGGTTAAAGCATTTGCCTGGAATGTGGGAGACCCAGGTTCAATTCATTGGGTTGGGAAGATCCTCTGGAGAAGGAAATGGCACCCCATTCCAGTAATCTTGCTTGGAGAACCCCATGGAGGGAGGAGCCTGGTAGGCTACTGTCCATGGGGTCGCAAAGAGTCAGACACGACTGAGTGACTTCACTTCACTTCCCTCTGTGTGTTCTTGCCACCTCTTCTTAATATCTCCTGCTTCTGTTAGGTCCATACCATTTCTGTCCTTTATTGAGCCCATCTTTGCATGAAATGTTCCCTTGGTATCTCTGATTTTCTTGAAGAGATCTCTAGTCTTTCCTATTCTATTGTTTTCCTCTATTTCTTTGCACTGATCCCTGAGGAAGGCTTTCTTATCTCTCCTTGCTATTCTCTGGAAATCTGCATTCAAATCAGTATATCTTTCCTTTTCTCCTTTTCTTTTCACTTCTCTTCTTTTCACAGCTATTTGTAAGGCCTCCTCAAACAGCCATTTTGCTTTTTTGCATTTCATTTTCTTGGGGAGGTCATGCAATGTCACAAACCTTCGTTCATAATTCATCATACACTCTGTCTATCAGATCTAGTCCCTTAAATCTATTTCTCCCTTCCACTGTATAATCATAAGGGATTTGATTTAGGTCATACTTGAATGGTCTAGTGGTTTTCCCTATTTTCTTCAATTTAAGTCTGAATTTGGCAATAAGGAATTCATGATCTGAGCCACAGTCAGCTCCCGATCTTCTTTTTGCTGACAGTTTGGAGCTTCTCCATCTTTGGCTGCAAAGAATATAATCAATCAGATTTAAGTACACTATGGGAGTTCAGTGGAGAAATAATTCCAGAAAGAATGAAGAGACAGAGCCAAAGCAAAAACAACATCCAGGTGTGGATTCTGTAAGGCCAATATTGCATAGGAACCTGAAATGTTAGGTCCATGAATCAAGGCAAATTGGAAGTGGTCAAACAGGAGATGGCAAGAGTAAACGTCGACATTTTAGGAATCAGCAAACTAAAATGAACTGGAATGGGTGAATTTAACTCAGATGACCATTATATCTATTACTGTGGGCAAGGATCCCTTAGAAGAAATGGAGTAGCCATCATGGTCAACAGAAGAGTCCAAAATGCAGTACTTGGATGCAATCTCAAAATGACAGAATGATCTCTGTTTGTTTCTAAGTCAAATCATTCAATATCACAGTAATCCAAGTCTATGGATCAACCAGTAATGCTAAAGAAGCTGAAGTTGAACGGTTCTATGAAGACCTACAATACCTTCTAGGACTAACACCCAAAAAAGATGTCCTTTTCATTCTAGGGGATTGGAATGCAAAAGTAGGAAGTCAAGAAACACATGGAGTAACAGGCAAATTTGGCCTTGGAGTACAGAATGAAGCAGGCCAAAGGCTAATAGAGTTTTGCCAAGAAAATGCACTGGTCATAGCAAACACCCTCTTCCAACAACACTTGAGAAGACTTGGACATCACCAGCTGGTCAACACCGAAATCAGATTGATTATATTCTTTGCAGCCAAAGATGGAGAAGCTCTATACAGTCAGCAAAAACAAGATCAGGAGCTGACTGTGGCTCAAATCATGAACTCCTTATTGCCAAATTCAGACTTAAATTGAGGAAAGTAGGGGAAACCTAGGCCAATCAGGTATGACCTAAGTCAAATCCCTTATGATTATACAGTGAAAGTGACAAATAGATTCAAGGGATTAGACCTGATAGAGTGCCTGAAGAACTATTGACAGAGTTTTGTGACATTATACAGGAGACAGCGATCAAGACCATCCCCAAGAAAACGAAATGCAGAAAGGCAAAATGGTTGTCTGAGGAGGCATTACAAATAGCTGGGAAAAGAAAAGACACAAAAGCCAAAGGAGAAAATGAAATTTATACTCATTTAAACACAGAGTTCCAAAGAATAGCAAGGAGAGACAAGAAAGCCTTCCTCAGGGATCAGTGCAAAGAAATAGAGGAAAACAATAGAATAGGAAAGACTAGAGATCTCTTCAAGAAAATCAGAGATACCAAGGGAACATTTCATGCAAAGATGGGCTCAATAAAGGACAGAAATGGTATGGACCTAACAGAAGCAGAAAATATTAAGATTTTCTGCTTCTTAAAGAAAGAAAATATAAAAAAGATTTTCATGACCCAGATAACCATGATGGTGTGATCGCTCACCTAGAGCCAGACATCCTGGAATGCAAAGTCAAGTGAGCCTTAGGAAGCATCACTATGAACAAAGCTAGTGGAGGTGATGGAATTCCAGTTGAGCTATTTCAAATCCTGAAAGATGATGCTGTGAAAGTGCTGCACTCAATATGCCAGCAAATTTGGGAAACTTAGCAGTGGCTACAGGACTGGAAAAAGGTCAGTTTTCATTCCAATCCCAAAGAAAGGCAATGCCAAAGAATGCTCAAACTACCGCACAGTTGTACTCATCTCACACGCTAGTAAAGTAATGCTCACAATTCACCAAGCCAGGCTTCAGCAATACGTGAACCATGAAGTTCCAGATATTCAAGCTGGATTTAGAAAAGGCAGAGGAACCAGAGATCAAATTGCCAACATCCGTTGGATCATCAAAAAGCAAAAGAGTTCCAGAAAAACATCTACTTCTGCTTTATTGACTACGCCAGAGACTTTGACTGTGTGGATCACAACAAACTGTGGAAAATTCTTCAGGTGATGGGAATATGAGACCACCTGACCTGCCTCCTCAAAAATCTGTATGCAGGTCAAGAAGCAACAGTTAGAACTGGACATGGAACAACAGACTGGTTCCAAATTGGGAAAGAAGTCAAGGCTATATATTGTTACTCTGCTATTTAATTTATATTCAGAGTACATCATGAGAAATGCCAGGCTGGATGAAGCACATACTGGAATCAAGATTGCTGGGAGAAATATCAATAACCTCAGATATCCAGATGACACCACCCTTATGGCAGAAAGTGAAGAACTAAAGAGCCTCTTGATGAAAGTGAGAGAGGAGAGTGAAAAAGTTGGCTTAAAACTCAACATTCAGAAAACTAAGATCATGGCATCTGGTCCCATCACTTCACGGCAAATAGATGGGGAAACAATGGAAACAGTGGCAGACTTTATTTTCTCGGGCTCCAAACTCATTGCAGATGGTGACTGAAACCATGAAATTAAAAGATGCTTACTCCTTGGGAGAAAAGCTGTGACTAACCCACAGTGCATATTAAAAAGCAGAGATGTTACTTTGCCTACAAAGGTCTGTCTAATCATAGCTATGGTTTTTCCAGTGGTCATGTATGGATGTGAGAGTTGGACTATAAAGAAAACTGAGCACCAAAGAATTGATACTTTTGAACTGTGGTGTTGGAGAGGACTCTTGAGAATCCCTTGGACTCCAAGGAGATCCAACCAGTCCATCCTAAAGGAAATCAGTCCTGAATATTCATTGGAAGCACTGATGTTGAAGCTGAAAGTTTAACCACTGATGGGACGAACTGACTCACTGCAAAAGACCCTGATGCTGGGAAAGATTGAAGGCGGGAGGAGAAGGGAACGACAGAGGATGAGATGGTTGGATGGCATCACTGACTCTATGGACATGAGTTTGAGTAAGCTCCGGGAGTAGGTGATGGACAGGGAAGCCTGGCGTGCTGCAGTCCATGGGGTGCCGAAGAGTCAGGCACGACTGAACAACTGAACTGAAGTGCTTACTGTATGCCAGGCATGTAGCGCTCATTGTTTACATGCACTGTTATCTCAGTAAAGCTTCATGACAAACGCAATTGGTAGTTGTAATTCTAATGATCCCCGCTTTACAGGGAAGGATACTGAGACTCAGGAAGTTAGTTAATCAAGGTCATCTATCCAGGAAGTGGTAAAGCGAGGATTTGAACCCAGATTTGTTAGTTCCCAAAATTCATGTTTATAATTATCATGTTGTACTGCTGTAACAGTTAAGGATATCATCAAATGCCTCAGCATTACCCAGGAGGTTGATAACCTCCCCCTTGGGATATAATACACTGCGCACATTCACCTTCTGTTCTTAGCAGAATGCAGAGAAAGTTTGGCAATTAACTCCCCAAGGCAGTGAAGTGCAGCAGAAAGAGCCCAGACAAGGGTATATTTTCTAGGTCCACCCTTCATGGCTATGATTCTTAGCTTAGGTTCACTCATGTCCCCTTGTCCCCCACATTTGTACCTGTAGAATAAACCTTAATTATACCTGGGTGTCTTAGCTAAGGCACTGCTGATTGTAAGCGATGGAAATAAAGCCAATTCAACTTTTCACTCAGCCCAGTCCTTGGCAAAGAGTGGAAGCTCCATAAATATGTGTCAAATGCATAAGTGAGTGTCTTAAGAAGATAGGGGACTTCCCCGGTGGCTCAGTGGTTAAGAATTTGCCTCGCAATGCGCAATGCAGGGAACATGAATTTGATCCCTGGGCAGGAAACTAAGATCCCACAGAGCAACTAAGCCCACACACTGCAGCTATTGACCCTGCACATTCTGGATCCTGCATGCCGCAGCTAGAGAGTCCGTGCACCACAAGGAAAGAGCACATGTGTTGCAACTAAGGCTCGATACAGCCAAATAAATAAATAATTTCTAAAAGAGAAAATAGGAAGGGTATCAGAAGGGTACTGGGGTGTCTCGTAACGTCAAAGAGAAATCTGAACATCAAAGCCCAAAAAGATCCGTCATAGGCAGGTCTAGTGATGCCCAAAGGATGAGTCCATGGCAGAGGGTGGGCAAAAACTGCATCTGCCAGCTTCTCCTAACACGCCTCTCCCTGAGCCTGGCAAAGCCTGGAGAGTGGTCTGCTATGTATGTGTGTATGTGTGTGTGTGTCTGTGTGAATTTGGAAGGTTAAGACCCCATGAAATGGGCTATAGATATGTAATGCTAAAACGGAAGGAAAACAGAGGTTCCAGTTCCAATCAAGATTCAGAACAAGCGCAGCTGCTCATCTCCTATCCAAGAACTTCTCCAAAGGAACCCAAAGAATTTAGCAAGGAAAGACTAAAAAGCCAGGAGAAACTGCTGAAGGTGAGGTGCTGTTTTGCACTGAAGAGGAGGGTGGAAAGTCAAGGTGGCTTTAGTCTGCACAGGAGGCAGCCCAGCACAGTAGTGAAAAATATAAAAGAGAAGGGGAAATGTTAGGAAAGCTGGTTTTACTTTTTCGCAGTCATAGCTTTGAGAAAAACCTATGGAGACTCAACCCTCTGGTCTAGGTATCCTCAGGAGTAAAAATCACAGCATTACAGGAGTCCTGTGCTTAGAAGAGGCTGAGGCAAGCAGATGGAGCCACTGACTATTGAGAGTCACCTCCTCTCCTGTCCTGTCTGAACCTCCAAGGCCTTACAGTGCAAGGAGTGTGTCCTCTGAAAGCTGTCCCTCCCAACCAGCAAAGGGTTAAAACCTGACCTGAGCACTGTCTTGGGGAAATGTTCTCTGATGCCTGGGGCTCCCACCCTAAGGCTCACCTCCCCTTGCTCACTGAATTCATTGAAATTGGAAAGGAGGAATCTGGCCTCTTACCGCAATCATTGCCCAAAGGAGTTGCCAATATTCCCAAGAAAAAATGAGCTCACAAGCCAAAATAACAAGACAATTGAGAACCACAAACGTTTCCATTGTAAATAGAGTTATCTTTCTGGGACCAGAGGTGAAGGCTGGGCAGAGGACTGAGATTCCAGCATTGCGGGGAGGTGAGCAAAGGGGGTTGGTGTCATTATCAAACACGTATCTCCAGGTGAAGTGAAGTGAAGTCACTCAGTCATGTCCAACTCTTTGCAACCCCGTGGACTGTAGCCTGCCAGGCTCCTCTGTCCATGGGATTCTCCAGGCAAGAATACTGGAGTGGGTTACCATTTCCTTCTCCAGGGGATCTTCCCGACCCGGGGATCCAACCCGGGTCTCCCGCATTGGAGGCAGACGCTTTAACCTCTGAGTAGGTACTGGATAAACTGCTATGTAAGTCCTCCCAAAGAGGGTCCTCTTACTTAATGCTAACCTGTATCCTTTGAAATGGGACTTGCAGCTCCCACTTGACAATGAGAAGTTGAGGATCAGAGTGGCCAACTGGTTTATTGAAGGACATCCAGTTTACAAATAGCACCACTGGGATTTTAAGCTAGACCTGAGGTCTTGGAAATCCACTTGACCATGTCAGTTGATTTCTCTGACTTAACTCTGTTTTTGGCAGAACAGGGATGAGAAGTGTATCTAACTCATCAGGTTGTGGTAAGAGTGCACAGAACTTAGACCAGCTCCTGACACTTAATTAGTACTCAATAAAGAGAACTTGCTATTTCTATTATCCTCACCTATATGTTCCCCTTCCTGGAGAAGGGGATGGCCTGGCAGGCTACAGTCCATGGGGTCACAAAGAGTCGGACATGACTGAGCGACTAACATATGCATATATGGTCCCCTTAACAGTCTGTCCCTTGGGTAAAAGGTCATAAATCACTTCTCTTACCTTTTCAATTTAGTTTTTTTATTTTATACTGGAGTATAGTTGATTTACAATGTTGGGTTAGTTTCAGATATTTAGCAAAATGATTCAGTTATCCATATATATATCCATTCTTTTTCAGATGCTCTCCCCATATAGGTTATAAAAATGTTGAGTAGAGTTCCCTGCACCACTGTAGGTCTTTGTTGATTATATATTCTTTATATTTTATTATATATTTTAGTGTGTATATGTTCTCCTAATTTATCCCTTCCCCCTGATCATCTCTCTTCTGGTTTAAATAAGAACAAGTTGGTATTGTTACTTTTGCTTCTTAAATAGGATGTTTACCCACATGGTCTAGAAGAGAGGAAGCAGACCTGAGTTCTGAAATCAAACCCCAATCCTTTGGCAGAAGTCTCAAACTGAAAGATTAAACCCTCACTTAGGAAAAAAAAGATCCCTCCAAGTGCCCAAAGGACACAGCCATTATCCCAGAAAAGATTCCATCCCCAGATCGTATCTTATTTTATTCAGAAATGGTCACAGGCCAGTACTGAAAGATAAACCATTGAGAAGTGCCTTCTTAACTAACTGACTATCCATGCAATGGAATATTATCAAACTCTCACAACTTACCAATTCAAAAGTGTTAAAGCGGAATACACACACACACAAGCACTTTTGAAAATGCTCAATGCGAAAAATACAAAACAAGGGTCAGAGCATGATGTAACTACGGGAATATATAGCTATCTATGAGCACAGACAAAGATAAGATTCCGTAAGGTATGTTAATGTCCAGGAATATAGGTAACACTTAGAAACGTTTTTGAAGTTTTACTACTTTTAATAGAAATGTAAAACGTTGAGGAAGAGAACCATGTTGTATATTTATATTGAAAAAAATCATGGGGATTGCCTGGTGAGCCAGTGGTTAAGACACCACACTTTCACTGCCAAGGGAACAGGTTCGATCCCTGGTTAGGAAGCTAAGATCCCACAAGCTGTGGGGCTCCCTCGAAGAAAACACAAATTACACCAATGTAAACCGAATGCATTCTTCTTTTGCAGGAGATTAAAACGTATGTAATCTAATATAGATTTTACTTACCCTATCCACACAAAACACAACATCACCTACATACCTATAGAAACTTATAGAAGGGCAAGTGAACTCATAACTATAACTGAAATAGGGCGCTATTGCTAGTCAAGAACCCCTCAATGATTGACAGGAAGAGAGGACCTACTATGTGCCAAGTACTTTGCAGAGTTTGCTGTGGAATCCCCACGTTATCCCTACAATGTAGCTGTCATATGCACATACAGATGGGAAGTGAGGCTCAGAGAAACAAAGCAACCTGCCCAGCATCACACAGCTTGTGGGCGTGGCCTCACCCCACCACACCGTGATACTCATCAGTTTCAGGCACAATCAGAGACAAGATCAGTGGGTTTGCAGGTTTCTCCTGATCAACCTCAACCTCTCCTCACAGTGTCTTTGCAAGGCAACCCATCTCCTCCCCTTATCAGAGGGTGATTCCTTCCCCTCCCCAGGCTGAGCTCCAGAAGTCCTGGCGCCTCACCTTCCTCACCTCTGGCACTGGGCCAGGCAGGAGAAGACTCTTAAGAAATGATGGCTCAAAGAGACGAGAATTTCCAAGTCTCCCCGATGGCTCCCCCGCCACACGAAGACCTCGAGTTAGCACAAAGGCGCCTGCCCACACAATGGCAGTCATGTACCTGTGGCCGTGAGCGGTGGAAATGGCACCTAACCACAGATGCTGTCATATGATTGAAAGGACTGATATGAGTGGAAATTTGGAAGAGAAGAACAAGATAATACCAGAGAAGATTTCAGAAATAAACACAGTGAGGAACTTCCCTGGTGGTCCAGTGGCTAAGTCTCCATGTTCCCAATACAGGGGGCCTGCGTTCAATCCCTGGTCAGAAAATGAGATCCCACATGCCACATCTAAGACCTGGAGAAGTCAAATGAATAAATAAATAAATATTTTTTTAAAATAAAAGATTGTTTAAAAAGAAATAGACATGGTAAAGCAGGCTTTAGTCTGGAAATTATGCTGGGCCACCTGGTCAATGGATAATCAGGATCTGATATATAACACTGTCAAATTAAACACTGAATAAATGTTTCTTAAATGGATGGATGAATTCTGATTATTTCTTGAATCCATGCAATTCTTCTTCAAAATCCCACAGGCATACTAAAACCAACATGCCCCAAACTTAACTCATTATCTCCCCCTTTGTCTCCAAACCTGCCCCTCATCTTGTATTCACATCCACAGGTGAAGGAGGCTTGGTCCATTGGTTATCCAACCAGAATCTAAGCTGTCACCCTTGGCTCCTTCCTCTCCCTTACTAGTCCCATCTCACCAGTCACTGAGTCGTGACAATTCTCTGTCTTAAATATCATTAAACCCTTCTGTCTCTTCTCTAAGCCAAAAGGAAGTAACCATTTTGGTTAATGGGCAGTATCATGACTGAGATCTTAGGCTTATCATCCAGACTACCTGGACCACCATATGCCAGCCTGTGCCCATCAGTAGACCACTCAACTTTGAGAGCCATCACTTTTCTCACCTGTAAGATGAGGAGGATCATAGAGGATCACTGGGTAATGATCACGTGGTAAAAAATCTGCCTGCAATGTGGGAGACCCGGGTTCAACCTCTGAGGCAGGAAGATGCCCTGAAGAAGGGAAAGGCTACCCACTGCAATATTCTTGCCTGGAGAATTCCATGGAAAGGGGAGCCTGGCAGGCTACAGTCCATGGAGTCACAAAGAGTCGGACATGACTGAACTACTAACACTGCCACTTTTCAAGAGGACCACTACGAGAATTAAATGGGGGCAAGCAGGTCACCGCCTTCTTCCTTAATACAAGATCCTACTGACTATTCCCTTGCTTCAAGTCCTGACCTTTTCTTCCCCAAATAGCCAGAGGAACCAATCTGAAATGCAAGTCTGCTCTGTCACTCACAGCTCCTAGTAGAAAAAGCCTGCCTTGGGGAGTCATAAAATCCTGAATTCCAACTCACGGATGCCCATTAAAGCCAGTTACTTTGATTCTCTCACATCCTCAATATCTTCATTCCAAAACATCACTAGACATCATTGTATGCTGAGGGCTAAATGTGGTAACGCATGGAAAGTCCTTAGCCCTGGATTGTACTGGGCACTCAGTGAATCAGAGCTCTTCTTCCTTCCCTGTTCCCTAGTCAGAGGCAAGGAAAAGGACAGGGAATGTGGGATGAAATCAGTCTCTGGGAAGAGAGACTGTGATCAGTGGAGAAAACAAAGATGACCACTGATGAGTCAGCAACCCATCTTAGGAACCCACCCTGCTTCATCCAGACCCCATGTAAAGCAGGGGTTCCCAGTGCCAGCCATTCATCAGAAGCCTTGGCAGAGCTGGTAAAGTGACAGCTTCCATTGCCCATCACACACTATTCTCGAAATCCCCATGTGGGAGGCCTGGGAATAAGCATTTAAATGTGCGTCCTAGGTGATCCAATGGAGCACTGCTCAGGTTTTGGCTTTGCTTAGTAAGGGCTTCGGGTCTTCCCAGGTGGCACTAATGGTAAAAAACCTGCCTGCCAATGCAGGAGACATAAAAGAAGTGATCCCTGGGTCTGGGTCCAAGAAGATGCCCTGGAGAAGGAAATGGCAACCCACTCTGGTCCTCTTGCCTAGAGAATCCCATGGACAGAGGAGCCTGGTGGGCTACAATACATGGGGTCACACAGTTGGACATGACTGAGTGACTGAGCACATTCATGACTTCAGGAGTTCCCCAAATGTGTCTTACCAAACCCAAAGTTTTGAGAGTCCCTTGGACTGGAAGGAGAACCAACCAGTCCATCCTAAAGGAGATCAGTCCTGAATATTCATTGGAAGCACTGGTGCTGAAACTGAAACTGCAATACTTTGGCCACCTGATGCAAAGAACTGACTCATTGGTAAAGACCCTGATGCTGGGAAAGATTGAGGGCAGGAGGAGAAGGAGGTGACAGAGGATGAGATGGTTGGATGGCATCACTGACTCGATGGACATGAGTTTGAGCAAGCTCCAGGAGTTGGTGATAGACAGGGAGGCCTGGTGTACTGCAGTCCATGGGGTTCCAAAGAGTCAAACATGACTGAGTGACTGAACTGACTAACTGAAACCCAAAGGTGGGAGAGTGAGGAGGCAGTGAGCTCTGGCATTACCAGGTAGCCCTGCCCAGTGAGCTACTTGACCACCTCAAACTCCTGGTTCCTAACACTTGTCTGTCTGCCATGTGTTAGGACTACCTAATCTATAACAGAACATTTAGACTCCCAGGCAAGGGCTCAGGAAAAAGTGTTTGCACTTAAGGATATGGAGCAATAATTCCCTTTCAGTTTCTATTGAAACTTTGCACGTTACAAATTGCCTCTTTGCAGACTTTAAATAATGCATGACTCTCCAGTGATTATTGAATGGAGACGTTTTCCTTCCTCTGCAATCTCCTGTGGTCTATTACTGGTCTCTGGGATTTTCGTAATCTTAGTCATCTTCCGTTTAACATCTCTGGCCTGCTGTGCACACAGCAAGGTGGCTTATTCAATAATCAAGCTGCTTGCAACACGTGGCAGGTGGGTGGTTTCCGGCTAACCAGGTGAGGAAACCACATTCTTGACTGGGTACCCCAGTGAACGGTAACTTCCACGTAGGCAGAGTCCGGTGTTTGAAGGGCTTAAAGGCACGGGGCCACACCCTTAGCATGGTACTTGGCAGAAGGTAGGCACTTCTTATTGACTGAATGAATAACAAATGGAAGAATGGGTGTTGGGAGGTTATATTGTGACTATCCAAAGTAGAGTCTGACCTCAGGTCTGCGACTCTGCAGTCCATAGTCTTTCTGCTATATTTTGCCATCTTGCCATTATATTTTGTTTTCTGTCATCCTTTTTCTTCAATCACATTTTTCGAAATTTGTGTGTGCCGTTTATTTTTTAGCTGAGAAGAGATTTACATTTTCATAGTTCATGTGTTAGTTCTCATGAGTGTCATTTCTCTGGGCTTTCACTTTTTACTTTTGATCGTCATATCCAGAATTTCACACTTCTCCAGGGATTAACTGGGGGGTTGGGGTGAGAAGGGCAGTCAACGGTACTGTTTCCGTGGGCAATGGCCTGTTTATGGGCTGCCGGTCTGAGGGGCCCTGGGCCTCCACGTCCCTCATTGGCATGGATAGCAGTCCCAGCACCCAGACCTCTGCCAGCATCCCACCATACCCCCAACTTGGGGAATGGATGACTAGTCTGCTCTACTCATCAGGACAGGCGAAGATATTCCATGGTGCCCAGAGATCCCCAGTCTCATTGGCTTATAATGAGCAGTGGTATGTTGCTTTTTCATGTTATGTGTCCAGCGTGGGGCTTGCAAGGATCCTGCTCCACCCCGAGGCAGGTGGAGAGGCTGCCGTCTGGAACACTGACAGTTATCCTGGTGGAGGGAAAGAGAACTTGACGGGGTCTTACACCAGCAATTAGACACTTGACCCAGAAATGACATATGTCACTTCCACTTATGGCTTGATGGCTGGAGCCGTTCATATGATCCCATCCAACCACAGAGAGGCCAGGAAATGCAGTGCCACCAGGGAGCCAGAAAGGGGAGCCAGAAATAATTGATAAACTACACAAACGATGGCACATCCGCCAAGACCATACCCTACTTTAAACCCTTCCCAGCTCTTTCTCCCCGCCAAGTTCAAGTCCGAGCTCCCAAGCAGAGCGCATGAGATGCTCCAAGTGTGGCCCCGGCTCTGCCAGCCCTGCCTCCACAGCTCCCTCACAGTACCTCCCGTCTCCCAAGACCCAGAGGGCTGTCCATGCTTGTGCCCTGAACCCAGGCTCTTCCCATCCCCTGATCTGTCTATGGACTCACTTATGAAGACTTGGGGCAAATGGCTCCTCTTCAGATATCCCCATTTAGAGACGAATGCCCACTTCTGCTCTCCTTAATGCATTGTTCATTGTTTTCTTGCCCCTCCTGTGTCTTCACATGTACATGCCCTCCACCACTCAGACCCCATGCGGCAGTGGCTATGTGCTACTCTTTTCAGAATGTGTGTGTGTGCTGAGTCGCTTCAGTCGTGTCTGACTCTTTGCGACCCTATGGACTGTAGCCCCCCAGACTCCTCTGTCCATTGGGATTCTCCAGGCAAAAATCCTGGAGTGGGCTGCTGTGCCCTCCTCCAAGGGGTCTTCACTCAAGCCCAGTGATCGAACTCACGACTCAAGTCTCCTGCATTAGCGAGTGGGTTCTTTGCCACTAACTGCCACCAGGAAAGCCCCATTTCAGAATATTCAGACCTAAAACCATCCTCAGTTTAAAGGAGATATTCAGCATGTATTTCTTGAATATTTGGTGATGATTAGTTTGACAGCACCTACTATTGTGTGTCTTATTAACCTTTAATAATATTATGAGTCATTATGGTTTATGACTTCTATCCTTTTCCAAAGAATGGGCCACCTCTGTCATGCTGCTGTGTCTTGAGAGCTCCTCCATGGCTATTTGCACAATGAGATTTGACCTTGAGGTTCAGGAAGGTATGTTACAGAGAAGAAAGTAGACTCTGACCTGCGAGAGCCTTATCATACCTGGACTTGGAAAGCCTCATTGTCACCAAGACACTCACGGCATGACTCCCATAACCAAATACTCTTCTGGAAGAATGGGTGTGGGGGTGATACTGGGAACCTGTGTCTGGAGAGAAAGGAACTACGTGACCTTGTGAATTAGCTATGCCTCCTCTGATGGATTAGGTGCATCATACTGACACACGAAGAGAAAATTATTTACGTGCATGGGAGCATCTCTTGGAAACCAACTGAATTTAGGGACAAAAGGAAGCAGGACTTGAGTGATGCTTGGATTTCACCTTCACTCTAGCGTATCTCTTTTTCTGTCTAGGTTGCCTTGAACCTTCTCTCTCTACAGACCAGCTTCCTCCTCTTTCTACTCCATAGGGTGGAAAAACAGATGTTAGCAAGCTAATGGCTCTGTACACAATGATCCAGACCATGAGGGAGACTGCGTAGCTCTCTTGGATCCAAATCTAAAAGTCTCAGAAAAAGGATACCTTGGCCCAACCTGGGCCGAGGGTCCACTCCTGGACCAATCAACTGTGTCCAGAAGCTGGTATCCCATTGTGACTGAGCTGCTCCCACCATCTGGAGGAGGGAGAAGGTCCAGGTTACCAAAAGTCGTCTTGACCCAGAACCCCTTAAGCCATTGGAAAGAATCAGCATTGATGAACAGCTCTCGACATCAGAGGATAGAAAGCATAGCAGTTCCGATTGCATAGCCATCATGAGGGGCACTTATCAAAAAAATACAGATTCCAAGGTCCTGTCCCTGGTAAGTTTGATTCAGCAAGTCCAGGCTCAAGCCTGGGCATCCATGGTTAAGACAAGCGTCTCAGGTAATTCTGATGCATTGCTGGGTTTAGGAGAAGCTGGCTTAGCTTGTGTTTTAAATTCCATTTTATGTCTCTGTTTTATTCATTTCTGTTTTTGGGTTTGTCACTCTTTCCATTTGCCTTTCACTCGGTAATTTGTACCCTTTCTGGGTTATTTAGGTAGAGACTTAATTCCCAGGTTTTCTTCTTTCTCACTGTTAGAGACCATCACACACAATATTTTTTTCCTCTAAGTACCAGCATGGCAGCATCCCATAAATTTATATGATATGCTGTGTTTATATCTTTGTTCTTTAAATACTCTGTTCTGAATTGCTTCCCTTTCCGTGGTTTTATTTAGGAGTACCAACTTCTATGTGACTGGCTAACCCCTTCTGGTTTGTGAGATTTATTCCTGATTTCATTGAAGTGCAGTCTTAGGATATGGAAGACGAAATGTTTCTGTCATTTCTTATTGAATAAATATCTTTGTTTCCTGAGAAGCGGTGCATTCCATGAAGAATCTATTCAGGAAGGCTAACCAGTCAAGTCCAAGATTTGGGTGTCACTACCGTATACCCCATCCCCATCGAACAGCCATCCTTAATGTCACTCGTTGGTACACACACGTTTAAAATTTTGCAAGCAGCAGGTGAGAAGGGCTTCTTGGTGTGGACTCCCAGCTGGGCTTCTAATTAGCTGTGTGCAAGCTTGGACTGAAGGCAGGCACGCCCTGGACCTCGGTAGCATCAGTTTTGTAGAGCTTGCCCTGCAGGATCAGCCAGGTTTCTTTAGATAAGTGAAGACATAGCAGGGGTTTCCAGAAGGCGTGCCATGCTCTACCCAGAGGTACATCACAGTCTTTCAGTGAAACAGAGCTGATGGGAAGTGCAAAGTTTGTTAGTGGAAATAGACTTAGGGGTTGTGTCTGCCTAGCTGCTATTTGGCCCATAGAAGATTATGAGCACCATTCACCTCCTTCATCCCCCAGCCTACTTCTTCCTTATGCTTAAGAACTCAGCCCAAGAGTCAATTTCTTCAGGAAGTATTCCCACCCCCACCCCACCCTCACCACTCTATCCCACACCATTGATTCCTGTACACACAGATCACCTTGGGTCATCCCCCTCTGTCATTCCCTGCTGCCTTGTACATCTCCATCTCTGCACTCTGAGCTTCCTAATGGCATGGACTGGGAATAATTTCAAGGAGAAAAATATACTCCATATCCAGTTCCCGGTGCTGAATGGAGCGATGTATTGAAGGGGATGGATAGAGCATGCATATCATCACGAGGATGTGAAATGAGATATTTACTCAGCAAATATTTATGGAGGACCTACTATGTGCCAAGCACCAGACAAATGAGAGTGAACAAGAGTGTAATCATTCCTCTAGTGGGGAACGTGGGCTTCTAAACAGGCTTGTGTTGAAGGGGCTGGGGTTGGGGGCAGTCCATGGAGGGGTGGAGTCCAGGGTGCTCTGGGAGCATACAGGACCAGGCATCTCTTGCCACACTGGGAGGTCTGGGAAGCTGCCTGGAGAAGATGGATTTTAATATGAGGCTCTAGAGATAGGGAGTCAGCGATGCCCCAAAAGGAAACAGGGAAAGACTGTTCCTAGAAGAGGAAACAGTGGGTGAAACTGTAAGAGGATGTAGCGAGTGTAAAAAACGTATGCACACTGATAGTGGCTGAATGTTAGGAGGAGGAGAGGAGGTTCTGGAAAGAGAAATGAGAACCACTGGACCATATAGGAACCTGTGAGCCATGCTAAGGAAGTTGGTCTTCAAGAGCAAAGGGACCCCACTGGAGATCTCATGCTCACTTAGGCAAACCTAAGTGAGAGATGGTGGTGACTAGAGTAAGCGTGGGGCAGGACCTGTGGGTAGGAAGGGGAGAAGAGAAATGTTTAGGAGACAGATACATGGACTCCATGATTGACTGGCCACAGGGGTGAAGATGGCAGGGCAGTCCAGGATGTTTGGGGACTTCAGTGGTATCATCCATCAAAAGGAAAAGAGCACCTGGGAAAGTGAAGGTTTCAGAGGACACATGGAGAAGATGGTGAGTCAGATTTGGGCAGGTCACGTTCGGTATGTCTTTGGGTCACCTGAAGAAGACGATGTCCAACAGGCAGTTGACTGTTCATAATATCAATGACAACAACTCAATGTAGCCCCCATGACAACCTCACGAGGAAGGCAAGTGAGGCACAGAGATGTCAAGCAACTTGTTCAAAGTCACACAGCCACTGGGAGACAGAGGTGATTTCCCATGAAGTCATTTGGGTTCCAGAGCTCACAGGAAGGAAGTAAAGCTCAGGAGAGAGGTGTCCTGAGCCTAGTGATGTGACTGGAAATTCATCTACACATGAACAGAAGGCCATCAAACCCACAGGGATGGATGTGGTTACTAAGGGCATAAATAGCCCCCAGAGGAACGCTGAAAAAGAGGAACCAAAAGATGAAACTGAGCGGTTGGCCAGAGGAGTGGGAGGGAAGCCTAGAGGGAAGGCTATTTCCAAGCCAGGGCGGGGGGAAAAATGTGGTCCAAGAAGGAGATATTGAATGGCATCGCCATACGCTGCTCACCGAGAAGAGAATGCAGCTGTGCCTGCGGGAGCGAGAAGCAAGGAAGTCTGTTGCTACACCGGGAAATGGTCTCTGTAGAGTTCTGGGGGCAAGATCCCTAAGCTAGCGAGTCGAGAAGCTAATTGTAAGGGAAGGGATGTGGCAGCGAGTGTAGACCAGCTCTTGATGTGCTGTTGATGTGGGGGCTGGAGAAAGGCCATGGCCAGACAGAGCTTCAGGCTTTGCTGAGGAGTACCTTCCCAGAGGCGGTGATAGTGGTGAAGAACCCGCCTGCCAATGCAGGAGACACCAGAGACGCAGGTTCGACCCCTGGGTCGGGAAAATCCCCTGGAGAAGACAATGGCAACTCACTCCAGTATTCTTGCCTGGAGAATCCCATGGACAGAGGAGCCTGGCAGGCAGCAGTCCATAGAGTTCCAGAGTCAGACATGACTGAAGTGACTTAGCGCGACGCCTTGCCAGAGCATTTATCCATCGTCGCTATTTCATGTTGAATATTTGAAGAACATCCAAATCCCAAAATATTTTAAAGAAAGAAAGAATTTTTCAATAGCAGAAATGGTCAAGCCTACTTAAGTGTGGATGAAAAGGAGTTAATAGTGAAGATGAGTTTGGGGATACAGGACAGAGAGTGTCATCTGGTAAGTGAGGTCCCCGACAAGGCAAAAAGGGATGGACTCCAGGAGGAACAGATCCAAATAGGAGCAAGGATGCTGCTCCCGGGGAGACAGGCTGGGAGAGTAAAGACCCTGGGGGCAGAGGGGGACCACCCGCATCCCTGGGCTTGGAGACAGTAGCATCGGTCTTCCTCAGGAGTACCCAGCAGCCCAGGTGTGATGGAGGAGGACGTGGCAGGGCTGAGTCAGTTTGGCAGCTTTACCGGGAGAATGTAACCCAAAGACAAACGAGAGAAGGAAACTGTCGGCACTAAATTGGTAGGAGACACATTTCGTGGACTCCAGCCAGATTAAATGTGCTGTGAATCCTCTATTGCCGTCTCCACTCCTACCCACCACCTGCCCACTACACCCTTACCACGGGACTCATAAGGTCCAGTCAGGATTCCTTCTTGGTCCTCTCTCTCTCATATCCAGAGCATCCTCTGGGGGTGAGGGAGGGGGAGGCTGCAGAAAAATGACCTTACTCAAAACCATCAGCCTCAGGACTACATGACTCTTGGGGACTGTACCCAGGCTAGGTCCATTGGAAGGAAAAGTGAGTCTTCCTTTTGTCTAAAGCTCTGAGTCCTTTGGGGAACTTTCCAGCTCGGGTCTAATTGTAATCCCTAAGTACATACGGTGCGTCCCAAAGTCAATATATAGAGTTAATGCAGTAATGATGTAAATCCCCCTAAGTCCTCTAATAGAAATTGACAGCTTGGAGTGTGGGACGTTCATTCTTCCAAGTGAAGACCCACCAAAGGATTCATCTTTTGATGGTCACAACAGACCATCCCTCTGGAGCAGTTACGATATGCGATGCAGGTCAGCGGAACCATCCTAAGCTAAGTTAAAAGCAGCAAAGGTCATCAGAATAGAGATCCCTGAGATGAACTTGAACCCCAGTAAAGCTAACAATAGGCTGACAAAGAAGGGCACCAAGGAAAGAGATCGTTATTTAATAAACATCACCGGGACAGTTGGCTAAGGGGCATGGGAGACTTCATTTAAATTCATACAGCAGGCCTGTCAGATTGAGGCATATCATACCGTTAATCTGTGACAAACCCGGAAACAAGGGACAAGCATCCCTGTGGCCGATGAGGAGATAAATTCCCAGCTCCTAAAGAAACAGATAACATCAGGGCTCTGATGGATGGGTTCAGACACATAAGAATGGAAATTTTTGCACCATCATGTAATAAAAATAAATATCAAAAGGACAACAGTGGCATCCATTATGTTTGTCATATCCCCTTCCCAAGCCTGCTTACTGCCCCAGACAAATAATGGACGGGCCACAACGTGACTCCCCCTGATAAGTGGTCAAAGGAGATGAACAGAATTGCACCAAGAAGTGGCGACAGTAAATCACCACCTGGAAACAGGCACCATCCCACCAGCTAGGAAATAAAACTTAGAACCAAGCACCTTTCAGGTCCTATTACATGACTATTAAAGTCGCAAAAAAAAAAAAAAAAATTAATGTGACGAATCCCAAGATGGGCAGCCAGTGAAAACACATCTTTCAGCATCACTTTTGAGAAAGACTGGACCAATTTATATAAGCAAGCAGGCAATCAGAGTGAGAGCTTTTTATATTCTCCAATCCGGCAATCCTTTCTCTGATAACAGAGTCCGTGGTATTAGCCCCAAAGAAACAAAAACACATCTGTAGTGGTATTGCCTGTGATAAAGTCAAAGAGGGGCCTGACCAAATAAAGCAAAATGGGTTACCAGTGGGACAAGAAGATGATGTATGGATGTGAGAGTCGGACTGTGAACAAAGCTGAGTGCCGAAGAATTGATGCTTTTGAACTGTGGTGTTGGAGAAGACTCTTGAGAGTCCCTTGGACTGCAAGGAGATCCAACCAGTCAATTCTAAAAGAGATCAGTCCCGGCTGTTCTTTGGAAGGAATGATGCTGAAGCTGAAACTCCAGTACTTTGGCCACCTCATGTGAAGAGTTGACTCCTTGGAAAAGACTCTGATGCTGGGAGGGATTGGGGGCAGGAGGAGAAGGGGACGACAGAGGATGAGATGGCTGGATGGCATCACCTACTTGATGGACGTGAGTTTGAGTGAACTCCGAGAGATGGTAATGGACAGGGAGGCCTGGCATGCTGCGATTCATGGGGTCGCAAAGAGTCGGACACGACTGAGCGAATGAACTGAACTGAACTGAACTGAAGATGATGCCACCATGAATGATGGATGTGGGGGCATGGTAGGTTCTGGAAATGTTTCTGTGAAATATCCATGGTCGTCATGAGCATACGCCTCAAATATCTTCCTAGATATTGACAGAGTAGACTTTGGACTGGATAGTATTCCCTCGAGTTTAATGCTTGCTGAGATTTTATAAGTTGGATACCGAATTTAGTCATTCATTCACAAATCGATGAGTATTGACCCCCATGCCAGACACTATAAGATACTCAGATGAGGAAGAAATGCTTCTTAACCCTAACAGCCCGTGGTCAAAAGGGAAGATAGGCACACAGACAGACCCCCATGCAAATATACACACACACACACATACATACTACAGCCGAGTGTGTGGCAAATGGTATGAGAGGTGTAGGTACGGTGTCAGGCACAGCAGACTGGGGGTGTGGGCATGATGACAGAACATCACAGGCAGAAACAGGACAACTCAGAGGTTGGGCAGACGTGGTGGAAGGTACTGTTCCAGGCGGAAGGAGTGAAACTGTGCAGGCAGTGGCCACAGAAACTCAGCGTGGGTGTGTCTGTGTGTGTGTCTCTGTGTGTCTCTGTGTGTCTGTGTGTGTATCTGTGTGTGTCTGTGTGTCTCTCTGTATGTCTGTGTATGTCTCTGTGTGTGTCTCTGTGTGTCCTGTATGTGTCTGTATATGTCTCTGTGTGTGTGTGTGTCTGTGTGTGTCTCTGTGTGTGTCTGTGTGTGTGTCTGTGTTTCTGTGTGTCTCTGTGTGTCTGTATGTCTCTATGTGTGCCTCTATGGGTGTCTCTGTGTGTTTCTGTGTGTGTGTATCTGCATGTGTGTGTCTCTGTGTGTCTCTGTGTGTGTCTCTGTGTTTATGTGTGTGTGTGCATGTGTGTGTGTGTATGTCTCTGTGTGTTTCTGTGTGTGTGTCTGGGTGTGTCTGTGTTTCTGTGTGTCTCTGTGTGTCTGTGTGTGTGTCTGTATCTGTGTATCTGTGTCTCTGTGTGTCTCTGTTTGTGTCTGTGTGTCTCTGTGTCTGTGTCTCTGTGTGTCTCTGTGTGTGTCTGTGTGTTTCTGTGTATCTCTGTGTGTCTCTGTGTGTGTGTCTGCGTGTGTCTGTGTCTGTGTAGGTCTCTGTGTGGGTCTGTGTGTGTGTGTGTCTCTGTGTGTGTCTGTATGTGTCTCTGTGTGGGTCTGTGTGTGTGTGTCTGTGTATCTCTGTGTGTCTCTGTGTGTGTGTCTGCATGTATCTGTGTCTGTGTGTGTGTCTCTGTGTATCTCTATGTGTGTCTGTGTGTGTCTGTGTAGGTCTGCATGTGTGTGTGTCTGTGTCTCTGTGTGTGTCTCTGTGTGTCTGCGTCTGTGTGTGTGTCTGTGTGTGTCTGTGTGTTCTCTATCACAATAGACCTGGTGAGTCTGGGATGCTTCTCTCCTGGGGCCCAGAATGGTCTTCCCAGGGTCACGTCAACCCTACTGTTTCCCATCACTACCTTCCACTCCTAAACCACCCCCATTCCTCATGCATCCCCACCACACACACACATGCCTTCCTGAAATAATTCAGGGCCATCTGCCCTGGGTAAAAATGACCTGGTTGTGTGGTATGTTGTGTGAATAGGATTATTCTAAAGGCCAGTCCAAACAGGAAAGGATTCTGGTAGAGTCCATGTCTTATTCGTGGTGGAATGGTCTTTCTTAAAGGAATGCTTGGAAATGATCCAAGCATATTAAAAGGACACATGGAACCTCAGGTGAAATTACCCTGCTACCAGTTTCCTGAATGGGCTATAGAAACTGCTGTTAATAAATCGAGTGAAGTGGGAAAAGTCAATCAGGAATGCCAGCCCCCGGGCTCAGATAAATATTAACAGAGGTGTGGCGTGTAGAATGTCATAAAGCGCTATTAGGAGAGTAAATAGCCACAGGTTGGCATTTGAGTGTCAATGTTTTGAAAGCTGTGGGTGTTATGATAACTCAACATACAGTTTCATTTGACCAGGTACAGCTTGGCATTTAGAAACTTTTCTGTCTGTGAGAGGGAATGCTGAGAGCTTTGAAAAGGAAACGAGGACACAAATCAAGAGGTTTATGTGAAAGTAATAAAAGAAGGGGTTTGATGACATGGTATCTCATGGTATGTCACCAATACATCAGCATCAACCTATGACTTTAAAAAAAAAAACAAAAAATCCTTTCTCAGCTGAGACGGTCCAATGGCCAATGGAGACGCCTTGCCTGTTATCAAGAAGCATGGAAGTGATATCAACACAGTCACAAGTGCAAATGCAACCAATCCTGACTGTTACTCTTAGAAGACTGGGATCCCCTGAAGGCTCGACAATTCTGGGGATAGGTTAAGGAAAGAAAGCTGAATCAGGAGCCCCTAGTGACTAGAGAGCAATAAGGTTCTGGTTGGGGGTGGGGAGCGCCTATCGGACCACCCTGGGGGTAAGCGGTTAGAAGGATCCCTCTTGTGGAAATTGTCAAGCGAAAAAAAAACAAGTAGAACTTGAACTTGGGCATCAAGAGAATAATTACAACCCCTGGGCCGGCTGAGAGTCTGTAAAAGATACTTGAGGCGGGGTTGGTCCTTTGAAAGGGAGCGAACGTTAATGTAAAGTGAGCTGATAAGATGGAAAAGGAGTCGCTGAAGGGCTGTTCTCGCAAGTCAGGAAAGGCTGCACGTCGATCACGCCACGTTATCGGCAACCCATCCCCGAGTTTCTGTGTGTCTCCAAGTTACAAATCACAGTTCCTCTTGCCCGACAAGCCCTCAGACATCCCCAGCGATTTAGCTGAACTTGCAGAATGTGTGCAGATGATTCTATCAGGATGTCTTTAAATCATGTCTGATGTGTGTTTGAGAAGAAAAGAGGGGAGTGGAGAGACAGGAGAATCCCCTCGAGGGTTTATGTGCCTGCCTCTGCCCTGAGAATGGGTCACGTAACCAGCCAAGGGTACTGGTACCTGGGCTTGAAGAAGAGTTGGAGGGGAGTCTTGTAGGACTGGCCACAAGGACTGGCTGACTGTCTGGCCACCCTGCAGCCATGTCCTTCCAACCCTGCATGCATGCATGCTAAGTTGCTTCAGTCGTGCCCAACTCTGTGAGCCTATGGACTGTAGCACATCAGGCTCCTCAGTCCATGGGATTCTCCAGGCAAGAATGCTAAAGTGGGTTGATGCACCCTGCTCCAGGGGATCTTCCTGACCCAGGGATTGAAAATGCATCTCCTGAGGCTCTTGCATTGCAGGCAGATTCTTGACTGCTGAGCCCTTGGAATAGTCCAAGCTTGTCATTCGGATTGGGATCGTGTGGCAAAGACTTCTCTCTGATCACCAACGTCTCTGTCCTTCTACTGGCAGCTAGACTGTCTTTCCCTGGGTCTGGCAGTCACATGGTAAAGTCTGCCCTGGGCAGTGGGCGATCACCAGGGACATGTGTCACTTCGGGGACCACCCCCTACCCCTGCAATGGTGAGCATTCTCTTTGCTGGAGCCCCTCTCTGGTTGGCTGAATGGAGGCGGCCATTGGACTGTCTGCTGGAAGCCCTTAGTTGAAGGTGGCCGAGCTTCCAGAAGCCTAAGGTGGGTCCAGAGACAACACGAAGGACAGCCTCCTGCCGACCTGATCGCACTCCAGGCCTATGGCAGAGGGAGGAAATACATGGCTTGCATCTAGAGCCTGTTATAGAGAGGGAGCTAAGTCAGGAAAACAGAAACAAATATCCTATATTAATGTATATATATAGAATCTAGAAAAAATGGTACTGATAAACCTATTTGCAGAACAGGAATAAAGACATAGACACAGAGAACGGGCTTCTGGACATAGAGGGGGAGGGAGAGGGTGGGACAAACTGAGAGAGTACCATTGACATATACTTATTACCTAATGTGTAAAATAGACAGCTAGTGGGAAGCTGCTGTATAACACAGAGAGCTCAGCCTGGTGCTCTGCGATGACCTGGAGGGGTGGGATGCGAGCTGGGAGGAAGGCTCAAGAGGGAGGGGATACATGCATCCTTATTGCCCATTCATGTTGTTGCATGACAGAAGCCAGCAGAACACTGTGAAGCATTGTAAACAATGTAAAGCCTTTTGTTGTTCAGTTGCCAAGTCCTGTCTGGCTCTTTGTGATCCCGTGGACTGCAGCACGCCAGGCTCCTCCGTCCTTCACTCCTCCGGAGTCTGCTCAAATTCACGTCAATTGAGGTGGTGATGCTGTCTAACCATCTCATCCTCTGCCGCCCCCTTCTCCTTTAGCCTTCACCCTTTTCCTTCACTCTTTCCCAGCACCAGAGTCTTTTCCCATGAGTCGGCTCTTCACATCAGGTGACCAAAGTATTGGATCTTCAGCTTTAGCAATCATCTGCTGATTAAAAACACATTTTAAAATTATAATATATTATATATAAATATGTATATATTATATATATATGCATATACATATATAGCTTCTGTTGCATCTGAGCCAATATATGGTTGAGGGTTTATTTGTTACAGCAGCAAGAATCACCCACAGGGACAGCAGAGAGTTAAAATGAGCCACCCAGCTCTGACTCTGACTGAACCACTGGATGGATATTTCCCAGACCCCTTGCTTGCTCTTTTTTTGGCAATGGGTGGGATGGTGGCAGCATACACTGAAGGCTGGCCAACAGGGGGGCATTGGTGGCTATCTTGAATGGCAGCCCCCTAGGGCCGCAGGAGGAAAATCAGAGTCGACAAGGTGCTGTAGGGTCACCAAGTCACCGTGATCCACCTGTGTGCTGTGTGGACCATGATCCACTGGGCCTGGGAGGCGCTGGATGTTGACAAGGGCTCTGAGCAGCAGGGCAGCAGCGGCAGGCAAGGGCGCTCGTGGGGAGGACCATGCAGCCAGCCACACAGTGGGCACGTTGCATGCACCTGGAGCTCTCCTCCTGAAAAGGATCCCGTCTGTTAAATGCAATAAATCTCCTTTTAAGTAACACATGGTTGGGCTTGTGACTTTGGCTTTCAGGGCTCTGAAATTGGTTAAAAGAGCAATTCACATGAACCACAAGGAATGACTCAGGTACTTGGGCTGGAACCAACTCTCTCTGCAGCTGGGCAGCTCTGTAACGAGGAGGCCTGAGTCGCTTACTAAAGACTTCTCAAAAAGTCAGAATCTGTGCGCTTGCCTCAGACCCCAGCCTCATGGTCAGCTCTTGACTTTATACTGACTAATGCGAGCCTGTGGGAGCAAGCCTACTAATGGCAAAGACGGGGAACTGAGCCCCACACAACAAAATCCAGGGGCTGCTGATTCAAGAAGACCTCAGGATGGCTGATTCCAGTGGTCACATATCTGATGGCCCCCAGATGGGTCCGATGTGGGGACTGTTAGATGGATGGGCGGGTCTGACTGAACATTCAGTGTAGAGGAGAATTCATCCTATTATGATTACAGCTATCCCAGAGGCAGAGGGAGTTGGCCTGGACAGTGGTGGTGAGCTCCCTGTCATTAGAGGCATACAAGCAGAATCAGAAGGGCTGCTTCTCAGAGACTGTTATACAGGCTCCTCTTTCTCCAGAAGGGCAGAGGCGTGTGTTCCCAGGAGCTTTCAGTTCCCAAATGCTTTGCTTCTGAGTCTTTCCCCAAATACAGCAGCACCTATTGTATTGTGTTTCCCCCTCCAGGTTGCAGTCCCTTTTCTTGGGATAATAAATGCCCCAAGCATACTTTGCAGGGACCACCTCTCCTAATCTATAGGCTCTGGGGATAAGGAGAGTCAACCCCAGCCCTAGGGGTAAAGCATGCTATCCAAGTTCTCTAAGTTTCAGTTCAGTTCAGTCGCTCAGTTGTGTTTGACTCTTTGCGACCGCATGGACTGCAGCACACCAGGCTTCCCTGTCCATCACCAACTCCTGGAGCTTGCTCAAACTCATGTCCGTTGAGCCAGTGAGGCCATCCAACCATCTCATCCTCTCTTGTCCCCTTCTCCTCCCACCTTCAATCTTTCCCAGCATCAGGGCCTTTTCGAATAAGTCAGCTCTTCTCATCAAGCAGCCAATGTATTGGAGTTTCAGCTTCAACATCAATCCTTCCAATGAATATTCAGGACTGATTTCCTTTAGGATTGAGTGGTTGGATCTCCTTGCAGTCCAAGGGAATCTCAAGAGTCTTCTCCAACACCATAGTTCAAAAACATCAATTCTTCACCACTCAGCTTTCTTCATTACGTTTGCCCTGCTTCATTCTGTCCTCCAAGGCCAAATTTGCCTGTTACTCCAGGTGTTTCTTAACTTCCTACTTTTGCATTCCAGTCCCCTAGAATGAAAAGGACACCTTTTTTGGGTGTTAGTTCTAGGAGGTCTTGTAGGTCTTCATAGAACCGTTCAACTTTAGCTTCTTCAGCATTAGTGGTTGATGCATAAACTGGGATTACTGTGATATTGAATGGTTTGACTTGGAAACAAGCAGAGATCATTTTGTCATTTTGAGATTGTATCCAAGTACTGCATTTTGGACTCTTGTTGACTATGATGGCTACTCCATTTTTTCTAAGGTGTTCTTGCCCACAGGAGTAGATGTAATGGTCATCTGAGTTAAATTCACCCATTCCAGTCCATTTTAGTTCGCTGATTCCTAGAATGTCGACGTTCACTCTTGCCATCCCCTGTTTGACCACTTCCAATTTGCCTTGATTCATGGACCTAACATTCCAGGTTCCTATGCAGTATTGCACTGGACCCTGCTTCCATCACCAGTCATATCCACAACTGAGTGTTATTTTCACTTTGGCTCTGTCTCTTTATTTTTTCTGGAGTTATTTCTCCACTGATCTCCAGTAGCATATTGGGTATCTACTGACCTGGGGAGTTCATCTTTCAGTGTCCTGTCTTTTCGCCTTTTCATACTGTTCATGGGGTTCTCAAGGCAAGAATACTGAAGTGGTTTGCCATTCCCTTCTCCAGTGGACCACATTCTGTCAGAACTCTCCACCATGACCCATCTCTCATAGTTTCACTGAGTTAGATAAGGCTGTGGTCCATGTGATTAGATGGGTTCATTTTCTGTGATCATGGTTTTCAGTCTGTCTGCCCTCAGATGGAGAAGAATAAGAGGCTTGTGGAAGCTTGCTGGTGGGAGAGAATGACTGAGGGGGAAACTGGGTCTTGTTCTGATAGGCAGGGCCATGCTCAGTAAATCTTTAATCCTATTTTCTGTTGATGGGCGGGGCTGTGTTCCCTCCCTGCTATTTCAGTTCAGTTCAGTCGCTCAGTCACTCAGTCGTGTCGGACTCTCTACGACCCCATGAATTGTAGCACACCAGGCCTCCCTGTCCATCACCAACTCCCAGAGTTCACCCAAACTCACGTCCATCAAGTAGGTGATGCCATCCAGCCATCTCATCCTCGGTCGTCCCCTTCTCCTCCTGCCCCCAATCCCTCCCAGCATCAGAGTCTTTTCCAGTGAGTCAACTCTTCACATGAGGTGGCCAAAGTATTGGAGTTTCAGCTTTAGCATCAGTCCTTCCAAAGAACGCCCAGGACTGATCTCCTTAGAAAGGACTGGTTGGATCTCCTTGCAGTCCAAGGGACTCTCAAGAGTCTTCGCTGATACCACAGTTCAAAAGCATCAATTCTTTGGTGCTCAGCTTTCTTCACAGTCCAACTCTCACATCCATACATGACCACAGAAAAAACCATAGCCTTGACTAGACGGACCTTAGTCAGCAAAGTAATGTCTCTGCTTTTGAATATGCTATCTAGGTTAGTCATAACTTTCCTTCCAAGGAGTAAGCAACTTTTAATTTCATGATTGCAATCACCATCTGCAATGATTTTGGAGACCAAAAAAATAAAGTCTGACACTGTTTCCACTGTTTCCGCATCTATTTGCCATGAAGTGATGGGACCAGATGCCATGACCTTAGATTTCTGAATATTGAACTTTAAGCCAACTTTTCCACTCTCCTCTTTCACTTTCATCAAGAGGCTTTTTAGTTCCTCTTCACTTTCTGCCATAAAGGTGGTGTCATCTGCATATCTGAGGTTATTGATATTTCTCCCGGCAATCTTGATTCCGGCTTGTGCTTCTTCCAGCCCAGAGTTTCTCATGATGTACTCTGCATATAAGTTAAATAAGCAGGGTGACAATATACAGCCTTGATGTACTCCTTTTCCGATTTGCAACCAGTCTGTTGTTCCATGTCCAGTTCTAACTGTTGCTTCCTGACCTGCATATAGGTTTCTCAAGAGGCAGGTCAGGTGGTCTGGTATTCCCATCCCTTGAAGAATTTTCCACAGTTGATTGTGATCCACACAGTCAAAGGCTTTGGCATAGTCAATAAAGCAGAAGTAGATGCTCTTCTGGAACTCTCTTGCTTTTCCCATGATCCAACGGATGTTGGCAATTTTATCTCTGGTTCCTCTGCCTTTTCGAAAACCAGCTTGAACATCTGGAAGTTCATGGTTCATGTATTGCTGAGGCCTGGCTTGGAGAATTTTGAGCATTACTTTACTAGCGTGTGAGATGAGTGCAATTGTGCGGTAGTTTGAGCATTCTTTGGCATTGCCTTTCTTTGGGATTGGAATGAAAACTGACCTTTTCCAGTCCTGTGGCCACTGCTGAGTTTTCCAAATTTGCTGGCATATTGAGTGCAGCACTTTCACAGCATCATCTTTCAGGATTTGAAACAGCTCAACTGGAATCCCATCACCTCCACTAGCTTTGTTCATGGTGATGCTTTCTAAGGTCCACTTGACTTCACATTCCAGGATGTCTGGCTCTAGGCGAGTGATCACACCATCGTGATTATTTTCATCATGAAGATCTTTTTTGTACAGTTCTGTGTATTCTTGCCACCTCTTCTTATTATCTTTAGCTTCTGTTAGATCCATACCATTTCTGTCCTTTATCGAGCCCATCTTTGCATGAAGTGTTCCCTTGGTATCTCTATTTTTCTTGAAGAGATCTCTAGTCTTTCCCATTCTGTTCTTTTCCTCTATTTCTTTGCATTGATTGCTGAGGAAGGCTTTCTTATCTCTCCTTGCTATTCTTTGGAACTCTGCATTCAGATGCTTCTATCTTTCCTTTTCTCTTTTGCTTTTCACTTCTCTTCTTTTCACAGCTATTTGTAAGACCTCCCCAGACAGCCATTTTGCTTTTTTGCATTTCTTTTCAATGGGGATGGTCATGATCCCTGTCTCCTGTACAATGTCATGAACCTCCATCCATAGTTCCTCAGGCACTCTATCTATCAGATCTAGGCCCTTAAGTCTATTTCTCACTTCCACTGTATAATCATAAGGGATTTGATTTAGGTCATACCTGAATGGTCTAGTGGTTTTCCCTACTTTCTTTCAATTTAAGTCTGAATTTGGCGATAAGGTGTTCATGATTTGAGCCATAGTCAGCTCCCGGTCTTGTTTTTGTTGACTGTATAGAGCTTCTCCATCTTTGGCTGCAACGAATATAATCAATCTGATTTCGGTGTTGACCAGCTGGTGATGTCCATGTGTAGAGTCTTCTCTTGTGTTGTTGGAAGAGGGTGTTTGGTATGACCAGTGCATTTTCTTGGCAAAACTCTGTTAGTCTTTGCCCTGCTTCATTCCGTATTCTAAGGCCAAATTTGCCTGTTGCCCCAGGTGTTTCTTGACTTCCTACTTATGCATTCCAGTCCCCTATAATGAAAAGGACATCTTTTTTGGGTGTTCGTTCTAGGAGGTCTTGTAGGTCTTCATAGAACCATTCAACTTCAGCTTCTTCAGCGTTACTGGTTGGGGCATAGACTTGGATTACCGTGATATTGAATGGTTTGCCTTGGAGACGAACAGAGATCATTCAGTCATTTTTGAGATTGCGTCCAAGTACTGTGTTTTGGACTCTTGTTGACCATGATGGCTACTCCATTTCTTCTAAGGGATTTCTGCCCACAGTAGTAGATGTAATGGTCATCTGAGATATAATGGTCACCCTGCTATTCACCTGGGCCCAAACTACAGTGGAGGTAATGAAGATAATGGTGACCTCCTTCAAAAGATCCCATGCATACACTGCCACACTCAGTGCCCCCAACCTTGCAGCAGGCCACCCCGGACCCATGCCCCTGCACGAGACTCCCGGACACCCACGGGCAAGTCCAGGGCAGTCTCCTGGGGGGTCACTGCTCCTTTCTTCCAGGCCCTGGTGCACAAGTTTCTATTGTGCCCTTCGAGAGTCTGTTTCCCAGTCCTGTGTAAGTTCTGGCAGCTCTATGGTGGGGTTAATGGTGACCTCCTCCAAGAGGGCTTATGCCATACCAACGTCTGGGGCACCCAGAGCCCCTGCCCCTGTGGCAGACCACCGCCAACCTGTACCTCCACAGGAGACCAAGTTTCATGCAGGATCACTTTGAATGTTTGGAGCATCACACGTAGCATCACTTTGGATGATTTTCTTGGGCTGGAATTTTAGGGAGAATGCTGCACACCGCCACACATGCGCTCCCATGGTTTGCTCTCCCATGGGTGACCCAGCCTCGGGGGTCCCAGACAGAAGGCTAACAGGTCTCCTCTCCTCTCTCCACGCTCTTTCTGAAGTCTGCATTGATTTATTTTTCTCATTTTCTCACTCAGGACCTATAACTTCTTTCCTGTCTAAGTTTAAGGTCAGGCCATATGACAGTGATCAGTTCAGGAGTGAGTGAGCAACTTAGTCCAATCAGAGTGGATTCTAGGGTTTATGTAGGAGCTACCAGGGAGAAACTTTCTCTCTCCTGCAGGCGTGGAAATGGGCAGGTTGAAACTAGTCTTCTAAAGTCTTCCTGACAGTGTGTGGGGCCTCAAGATAGAGCCACCAGCAGAACTGAGCTCAGAGTCAGTGAAAAATCAGGCTCTGATCATATTACCTCAGTGCCTGGATCCAGCTATACCTGAAGCCAGAACTTTTCAGTTTATTGAAACAATATGTTCTGTTTTTGATGATATTGTTTAGGGTGTGATGTTTTCCCCTTCACTTTCAACAGAGAGAGAGAATCCTGGTGAATGTGATGGAGGGGTCTTAGGAAAGAAGTTACAGGTCCTGAGTGAGAAAATGAGAAAAATAAATCAATGCAGACTTCAGAAAGAGCGTGGAGAGAGGAGAGGAGACCTGTTAGCCTTCTGTCTGGGACCCCCGAGGCTGGGTCACCCATGGGAGAGCAAACCATGGGAGCGCATGTGTGGCGGTGTGCAGCATTCTCCCTAAAATTCCAGCCCAAGAAAATCATCCAAAGTGATGCTACGTGTGATGCTCCAAACATTCAAAGTGATCCTGCATGAAGCTGCTCTTTGAAGCACTGCGTGTAACACTGAAAGATTGGAAACAGTTTAAACATCCAGCAGTCAGAAGTTGGTCCAGTGAGCTTGCTACCTTCAAAATGACATTTATGAAGTGTATGTAATTCCATGGGAAATCCTTATGATAGTGTGAATGAAATCAGGGTGTGAAATGGTCTAGTCAATATGAACTCAACTATGTGAAAAGGAAAAAAAAAAAGAATCACCTACAAGTAAAACAATGGAAGCAAACGTACCCCAAAATTAATGCTTAGGTAGTGGAACGCCTTTTCTTCCTACTTTGCTCAATTGTTTAGATTCTTTTGGCCTTTTTATAATGGAAGAGACTTGTGTGTGACGTCATTCGATGATGTATGTAGGGAGAGGGAAGCACAGAGACAGCTAGTTTCTGAAATAAGAGAGACGGACGACATCACTCGTCATTTACCCTGTTACATGCAGGAGACCCTGGTGAAGCAGTCAGATCTGGTCCCCAGGGTGTCACTGAGCAGTTAGATGAGCTGTAAGTCTCTTTATCGTCCTAGACCCTGGCGTCCTCCTCTATCAAAGAAAAGGCATCAGAATTGGTGTTCCGGAAACAGCATCAAACAGGAGTCAGAGTGCCTAGGTTCTCCACCCACGTGCTTAGCCATACACTGAAAGAGTTCCCCTTTGAATTTCAGCTCTGTGGATGGAGATGACCCACCCACACCCCCTCCCCGGGAGCTATGAGTCACTGGCACACAGCAGGTTGTCTTGTTAGAAAGCCCTCTCCCACTGCCTCGGCCCCATCTGCTGTCACCTCTGCCCACTCAAATTAAACCCTCTGTAAATAGCAAGACAGCATTCTCTCTGACGGCTTTTTGGGCTGTGCCCTTTCTGGTTTTCCTATTGCAAAGCCTGATTACCTGCTCTCCAGAAGCACGACTGGGCTCGCTCCATCAGACACAGGTCCCGGTGGGGGGAGGGTCTTGGGAATTCACAGCCATAGATTCCAAGCGTGAGACTCTTGGGGTGTCCCAGGGGAGCACTTGATAATACATGTCCCACAGGACCGTCTTCTCCAAGTGAGTAGAATTGTCCCCGTTTTGTTCAAGACCCAAGTCCTGGAGCTGAGAAGAGGTCCCACGCACTGGCTGATCAGAAGCTAAAACTCCAGAATGGGGGCTGGGGGGCTGCAGCACCCACCTTTCAGAGGGGCTCGGGAGTGCAAGGACAGAGGAGGTGGAGCCTGGAAAGTTCTTAAGGATCATTTGGTCCACTCGATTCTGGGACAAATGGAAAAACAAAGCCAGAAAGAGCTGAAACACGCCCCGGATCACAAGGCTCGTCCACAGCAGCTGTTTAGTCAGCAAGTCATGGCCGACTCTTTTGTGACCCCATGGACTGTAGCCCCGCCAGGCTCCTCTGTCCATGAGATTTCCAAGGCAAGAATACTGGAACGGGTTGCCATTTGCTTTCTCCAGGGGAGTTTCCCAACCCAGGGATCGAACCCGTGTCTGCCTGCCTTGACAGGCAGATTCTTTACCACTGAGCCACCTGAGAGGCAGCAGCAAAGCTGAAGTTACATCCTGGCCCTGGGCTTTTGCCCTTACCTCATCACCACCTCCACCTGGGGACAGGCAATAAGGAGGAACTGCAAGGGCAGAGGGGCCCGAACGATGCCCCGGGTCCTGTGCTCTGGGCTGAGGAGGTGGGGGGGGGCTTCCATCTGTCCTCATTCCTGTGGGGTGCCTTGGCATGTTCTTGCAAATCATCACCCAGGCCTGGCTGCCCAGACATGCTCAGAGGGGATGGTTGGATGGCATCACTGACACGATGGACATGAGTTTGAGCAAGCTCCAGGAGTTGGTGATGGACAGTGAAGCCTGCCGTGGTGCAGTCCATGGGGTCGTAAAGAGTCAGACACAACTGAGCAACTGAACAACTGATGCTGGAATACCGTGTCCCCCCTGCGCCTGGCCTGTGGTCAGCCGAGCTAAGCCAGGTTCTTTAGGGACATGATTTGAACACGCCCCCACCATCTCTTTTCTAATCTCTACTTGGCAAAACCCTACCCATTCTTCAAGAGAAGTGACAGCCACACATCCTCTGTGAAGAGAAGCCTTCTTTGCCTCCCAAAGACAGGTCTGATTACTCTCTCCTCTGCACCCAAACGGTTTGGTTACCACCTCTATTAGAGCTCCCTGGTGGCTCAGATGGTAAGGAATCTGCCTGCATGGCGGGAGATCCAGGTTCGATCCCCGGGTCAGGATCCCCAGATCCAGGTTCGATCCCCTGGAGAAGGGAATGGAAACCCACTCCAGTATTCTTGCCTGGAGAATCCCACGGACAGAGGAGCGTGCCAGACTACAGTCCTTGGGGTTGAAAAGAGTCAGGCACGTCTGAGTGACTAACATTTTTTTCCCTTTTATAACACCTGATGTGTTGTCTTGGATCAATGCTTTCCAGCCTCAAAACACTTCTTGACATTTGGGCCAGATAATTCTTGGCCGCAGAAGGATGTCCTGTACATGATAGAATCTTTTGCAGCATCCCTGACCCCTACCCACTAGACACCAGTAGCAACCCACTCACTCCCCACCCACTTATGACAGACAACTGAAAAATTATTTCCAGACATTGCTATAACTACCTCCAGCTTACAACCACAGTCTGACAGTTGTTGGGTTTGTGTCTTTTCTTCCATGCTGAATTCTAGGAAAGGATTCTATTTTCTTCTGCACTGGTCAGTGCCCAGAACAGGCGTGTCTGTGTGTATTACTCAGTTGCATCCAACTCTTTGTGACTCCCATGGACCGTAGCCCATCAGACTCCTCTGTCCATGGGATTCTCCAGGCAAGAACACAGGGATGGGTAGCTTTCCCTTCTCCAGAGGATCTTCTGACCCAGGGATAGAACCCGGGTCTCCTGCATGGCAGGCAGATTTTTTTACCAACTGAGCCACCAGGGAAGCCCAGAGCATAGCAGTCACTTAGAGATTGTCTGCTGAATGAACGGGCTTCCCAGGTGTCACTAATGGTAAAGAACCCGCCTGACAATTAAAGAGATATAAGAGTTGGGTTCAGTTCCTGGGTGGGGAAGACCCCCTGGAGAAGGGCATGGCATCCCACTCCAGTATTCTTGCCCTGGAGAATCCTATGGACAGAGGAGCCTGGTGGGCTATGGGCCATAGCGTCGCAAAGAGTCGGATACGACTGTAGCGACTTAGCGCATAGGCACGCACTTAATGAACGAGTGAAGTGACTCAGAAGACCCCAGGAAATGTGGGCTGGCTCTCAAGAGCCACTGCGTGCAATCCCAACTGTGACCACTAGAGGGCGGGAAAGGCCTGCCGAAAGCGCAGAGCTGGCGCTGGGAAAGGCCGGGAAGCCAGCGCCTGGAACCGACCCGCCTCACTCTGAAGGCTGCGGTGACACGCGCGGGTTCCTCCTCTGCTCCCTGCCCTGTTACATGTCCCAGCTCCCAGGGCTCCGTCCTCAGACCTCTGCTCTTTCCTATCTATTCCCCTCCTCCCTGGGCCTTCTCATCCAGTGTCACCATTTAAAACAGCTGATAACTCTCAAATTTACTTTTCTAGTCCCGACATCTCCCTAAATTCAGCCTGCATTGCAGTTTCCTCCTTGAATCTATAGTTAGAGATCAAACCTATAGTTGGAAACCAAACATTCCCCCCCCCGCCCCACACACACACACACACACACTAAACCCCACTCTTCCTGCATCTCAACCAATGGTCACTCCATCCTTCCCGTTGCTCTGGCCAAAACTCTTGGAGTCACTTTTTCCTCCTCATTTGACACTCAGCCTGACAGCAAATACTGTTGCTTCTACCTTCAAAATACCACCCGTCACCGTCCGAGCCCTCCTGACCATCTCAGACGTAACACCTGCCTCGGCCACCACCATCGTCACCTGGCCCTCCTGACGGGTCCCTGACCCACCCTGGCCCTACAGGCTATCCTCCACGGCAGCCAGGGCAGCCCACCCAAACCCTGAGGAGGCAGGTCTTGTCCATCCGTGTCCTGCATCTCCACTGCCCCCTCCCCGGCCACCCCGGTCTCCTGGCTTTGTTCCTGGCGTTTGGTTGCCTGGCACCCTCTCTACATCTCCCGCCCACGTGGCTCCCTCAGGTCACACCTCCCATAGAGCCCAGGAAACCTGGTAGTTTGGAGCAGAGAAAGGTTGATTGCAAGGCCATGCAAGGAGATGGGTGGGTTCGTGCCCTAGAAAGCCCCGAGCTCCCCCAAGGGTTTAGGCAAAGCACTTTTAAAAGCCAAGGGAGACTGGGGGGTCACAGGGTCTGTGATCAGCTTGAGCACAGCTCTCTGACTGGCAGATGGTGGGGTAGCAGGGTGTGTTCCAGGGTTAGCGTTATCAGTCCTTTCACTCCAGGAGGCCTGGGGCTATGTGCTCTCTCAACTGCAAGTGGCTGACATCTTCCTTTTGTTGGAGGGGCTTCCCTTGTGGCTCAGCTGGTAAATCTGTCTGCAATGCGGGAGACTTGGGTTCCATCCCCGGGTTGAAGATCCCCTGGAGAAGGGAAAGGCTGCATAGTCCATGGGATCACAAAGAGTCAGACAGGACTGAGCAACTTTCACTTTTGTTGGAGAGGAGGAGGTTTTTTACATCTGCAAAACAACTCGGGAAAGTGCATTGGTTACTATCATCTAGATACTTTCCGGAGGAGCTAAAGCAGAGGGAGGGGAGGAGGCGCATCCCCAGAAGGCCCCACGGGGTCCTGCTCCATTTCGTGGCTGCACCCTCACACACTGTACATTTCGCTTCGTTTCTTGCTATTTGCCTTTTTGTTGTTGTTCCCCCTGGAGTCATAGGCAGTATCCACACTGTGTCCCGAGGACAGGTGCATGACACGGGCTCCTGTGCAATGATGAGTGGGTGAATCTCCCATAAAAGAGCCTCAGCTTGATCTCGGTGGCCTCGGCCTGCAGCAGCTTGAAGCAGGGCGTCGGTTCCCCAGCCAGTGATTGAGGCTGGGTCACAGCGGTGAGAGCACCAAATCTTAGCCACTCGGCCAGGGGTCAGCGACAAGGGCCCAGCTTTTCAGCTTTGCAGAAAAGAATTCCACAAAGACGCAAAGTATTGACGCAAGTAAAGTATTTATTAGGAGGAAAAAAGGGTACAGTATGTGTGGATAGATAGATGGGCAGGCTCAGAGTCAGAGTCACACCTGCATGGCAGTTTGAATTACTTTTATGGGACATTTCATTTGGTTTTCCTTTGGCTAATCATTTTGATTTGCCTGGTTCACAGTTCATATTTGATGTATCTGAGGATCCTCCCATGTGTGCGCACTCATCTCTTAGCCAAGATGGATTCTACCACAAAGGCCTATGGGTAGATCATCCCTTGACGTCACTACCCTTTGACCTCCAAGGAGCTTTTCTGTGCATGTGTGGTTGGGGAGGTCTCCTCACATTGAGAATAAGAGAGATGTGGCCTGAGCAGGGCCCAGCTTCCTGCCTTAACTGTCCTGCTCTTCTGGTCTTGGAGTTTCAGTTCACAGGGAATGAATCTCCAATTGTTTTACCCTGGCAGGGGGGTGGGGGATGCCTGCCTCAAGCTGACCAAGGAGATACGCATTCTCAGCCCAGGGGGCTTCCTGAGAGGACGATCGTCACAGAAGAGAGGCCTTGTTCATATCAGAGCATAGAGTTTTCCAGAAGTTTTGGCAAAGCAGAGGTCGAGAGACTATTATTTTTGGATGCCTCTGAGTGTTAAAGAACAACTCTGGAGTCTGAGAAGCAAGACTCAATCCCCAGCTTTGCCTCTGACCGCCTGCAGGCTACAGGCTAGTGTGTGAACATCTCCACGCCCCAGTCTCACAACCGGGAACAGTCATGATACCAGCCTGGCAGGGCTGTCGTGAGGATTAAAGCAGTTAATGCACGTAAAGTCCATGGAACAGTGATTGACACACAGGAAGTAACTCCTTGGTGGCTTAGTGGTAAAGAATCCGCCTGCCAAAGCAGGAGACGCGGGTTCGATCCCTGGGTCGGGAAGATGCCCTGGAGAAGGAAATAACCCACTCCAGTCTTCTTGCCTGGGAAAGCCCATGGACAGAGGAGCCTGGCGACCTGCAGTCCATGGGGCCGCAAAGAGCTGGACTCAACTCAGTGATTAAACAGTAACAACAACAAAGTACTGCGTAAGAGGCCTCCGCTGCTGGTGTTCTGTGCTTCACACGTCTGTCTGAGGCTTATAGCTGCCCTGGAGGGTAAGGGAAACCATCAGCCCATTCTGCAGATCAGAATGTTGAGCCTTGGAGGCCATCAGTTGCTTACTCAAGACCTTGAAGCCAGTGAGAGAGGATCCCAACACATTTCTGACTCCATCGCTCTCAAGAGGGGGTGGCTGGCCAAACACTGCGCCCTGAGCTCAGCCCTGAGCCCTTCCTTCCCCTTGGCCCACCTCCCTCCCCGGTTTCTGCTGCCACCGCTGTGGGGCATCCCAGCGTTTTACAGTCTCTGCTTTGTAGCTCTGGCCCAAGAGAAACACTAACTCTTTCAGGCTCCATTAGCAGCCCCAAGTCAGGCTGGCATCTTAAAGAGCACTTTGCTTTTAAACATCAGAGCAGTTGGGGTCGTCAGGTGGTGGTTCCTGTTCCCAGGCTGACTCCCCACCCGCTCCGTCGCTGGGGGAGGAGACCACCAGACCACGGGTGCCAGCAGAGCGAACAGAGGACCCACCCGCCATCGCAATCTACTTCCTAGCCCTTTCCTGAGGATTCGGATTCAGTGGGACCAAGATGGGCCTGGAATCTGCATTTTAATAAGTTCCCGAGGGAAGGCTGGCATGCTGCGATCCATGGGGTCCCAAAGAGTCGGACACGACTGAGCGACTAAACAGCAAAGGGGGATTTCTGCCTGAGGGTCCTTTGAAAACCACTAGCACTGATCTGAAGACGCGGACTCTGGAGTCAGACCGCCTGGGTTCAGAGGCCAGCTGTGACCCTGGACAGGCTTCTCAGCCTCTCTTTCCCAAGATTTCCTTGTCTGTGCAATGTGGGCCATGGAAGCTTCTAGCCGGCAGGGCCCCATGAGATAATGCGTGTGCAGTGTTGCAGTGGCTCTCAGCGTGCAACTTATAATTGTTACTGTCCAAATTGTTGCCTCGGGTTTTTTTTTCCAAAGGGAACATTCCAGATACTCAGATTCCCTTGGGCCCAAAGCTCAATGCAAAGGATTCACAAGTCCTTGGGGCCAGGCAGACTTCGGGACCCAGCACAGTAAGGGCACAGCCTCCCCCTCTAGAGGGAGAGATGACACGGGTTATCACCCTGGTGGTGTCTTCCTGAACCACGTGGATGCCCCTTCCCCTCTTCCTTCCCCAACCTCCACCCCCCTCCTCTGTCTCCAACCCCAACCGGAACTGCACACCCGGGAGGAAGGTGGCCATCTTGGACACCCTGGCCCTGCATTGAGTTTTGAAGCCACGCAGAGGTGCCCAAAGCCAGCAATAGACCCACAGCCCAGAGGGAAGGGGGCAGGTGGATGTTCCTGGGGTCTCCTCAGGGCCTCGGGGAGCCGTCTGCCTATGGCCTGTGGCTGCAAGCTGACTGACTTCCACGTGTGCCTTGCAGTCTGACCTCCTTTCCCAGGAGATGAGCCCCTTTCAGGAAACCAGGTTCTTAGGCCTAAGAAGATGCCGGCCCCCACTTCAAGTCTGTGTGGCTCTGTAATACAAAGCATCAGTGGAATTACAGCCAGTATCTTGTAATAACCTCTAATGGAAAATAATCTGCAAAAATCCTGGATCACTAGGCCGTGCACCTGAACCTAACCCAATCAACTATAATTTAAAAAAATAAAGAAAACCCAGCAATGGACCAACTTTCCAAACAGCCAGGGAGAAGCACCCTCCCAGGACTTCCTGCTTTCTGACCTCAGCCCTCCTGACCCTCCCCTTCCCACCGTCCTCCCCCACAGGAAGTGGAAGTGAAATGAAAGTGCTCAGTGTCTGACTCTTTATGACCCCATGGACTCTAGCCTGCCAGGCAGCTCAGTCCATGGGATTCTCCAGGCAAGAATACTGGCGTGGGGAGGCCATGCCCTCCTCCAGGGGATCTTCCCGACCCAGGGATCAAATCCGCATCTCCTGCATTGCGTGCAGATGCTTTACCATCTGAGCCACCAGGGAGGAGAAAGGGGAGGTAACCAGGTAATCGGGGAGCGAGGCGCTGGGGCAGGATTAGACATGAAGGAAGCGCAGGCCTTGACCGTGGGCGGGGCAGGACCCCCCACCCCTCGGCGCCCCCTGGCTGCACCCAGCCTCCAGAATGCCTCCATGCCCACACAGGGCACCTCTCTCTCGCACTTGCCCAGGCCCTCACTGTCTCTGCCCTTCCGCTGGTGGGAGGCCTTCCACAATAACCCTCTCCTCCCAGCCGGTCTGGCTCCTGCTTGTCTCCCAGGATTCTGCCTGCGGTCTCCGCCTGCAAAGCCTGCTCTGACCTCCCCCTCCCCAGTCTGGCTGGCGTCTCCTGAGACTCCTCAGCTCCTGTGTGTGAGACATACCCGCCCCCCTACCACGACACTCCCCGGGGATCCCAACCGCCCTTTGCAGGACCACCGCCACTCAGTCTGACCCCCCGCAGGGATCAGAGGCTATGCTTGGCCACCGCTCTCCCCAGCACCTCCCACGCGGCCCAGAACCGGAGCTGCCAGCGGAAGTCGATGGAAGGAAGGAACTTCCAGGAGTCCCCACCGGAGGACAGGCCACCCGGCCTCTCAGCGACCCCTGGGTTCCAGCCCTTCCCCGTCCAAACGCGCACCCCAGGCCAGAGTCCTTCTGTTGCACATGACAAGCCCCCAGAGCCAAAGCTCCTACACGAGCAGGCTCACGGGGCGTGTCCGGGTGGGGTCTGAGCGATCCCTAGCAGGTGGGGTCGCCCAGAACAGCTGGGAACATCTGGATGACAGAGGGGCAGTCAGGAGCGCAAAGTGCCCAGTCAAAATGGCCCGTCAGCAGAGCTGCAGCCGGCAGGGCCTGGAGACATCAAACCTGCCAGCTAAAACGCCCCATGAATATTTAACAGCCGTCAATATTTAATTAGTGCAGACAGATTAACTCGGAAGTCACACACACTTGGGCTGGAGGGAGGGGGAGCGTTGGAGGGGGTGGGCTCGAGAGAGAGGCCACGTTTATTGCGTGGGGTCCGAAAGGCCGCCCACCTTCGCTCCCCGCCGCCCCCAGCCACCTCCCCCCACAGGAAGCAAGCGACACTGAGAAAAGTCTTAGGGAAAGGGACACCGGGAGAAGCCCAGGGGAAAGGTGAGGTTTGGGTAAGGTGGGGTGAGGGCAGTGCTGGGCACCCCCGTGTCAGCAGCCGCCTGGACCCCAGCCCAGCTTCCCAGGAGCAGGTGTCAGTGTGTAATTACCTCTGCGCCGTTGGCCTTCCCAGATTATGCTGTTGTTTATTGCATCCGCAACGCTACCCTGAGTCTTTTATCCCCTTTGAGTTTCTTTGAGTTTTATCACCTCTTGTGCCACGTTTTTATTTAATAGAGTTTCCCTGAACTTCATCATCTGATAATAAATTGCTGTCGTTGATGTCTTTTTTTTTTTTTTTTCATATAAACATTTGGTCAGGGACTTGTAAAATGCCAGAAGCAAACCTGGACCCGGGCTGCCTGTCTATGCTAAGGGTAACAGCCCCAGCACAAAAAGGGCTTGTGTTCCACAAACGAACGAGCTTGCTTTGCTCCTTTCTGCCTTGAACATCCTTCCCTTCTTTTTCCTCCCCCAGACTTCATTCAGAGATCATTAATCCCCACCCAAAGGAAGAGTTCCTTAACATCATATTTTGTGATCATCTTTTTACCTCCCCCATGCTGAGCTCCTCAAAAACAGTAACCCAAACTTATAAACACATCACATCAAATTTGGGAATGGACATGATGTGAGTGCTTAATGATTTATTTTTATTTTTAATAAGTTGAGGGGAAAAGAGATTTTTAAATAGGAACTAGAGTTGTCTAAGCACATGGTGTTGATCCCTTGTGTATCAGTTAGTTATGCAGCATAACAAACAACCACAAAAATCTCGGTGGTATATGAGAATGAATATCTGTTCTCAAAGATATTCAGGTCAGTGGAAACTTAGCTGGACTAAGTTCAGCCAGGAAATTCTGCTTCAACCCATGGTGGACTTCACCGGTAGCTCAGCTGCTAAAGAATCTGCCTGCAATGCAGGGAGACCCTGGTTCAATTCCTGGGTCAGGAAGATCCCCTGGAGAAGGGATAGGCAACTCGATCCAGTATTCTTGCCTGGAGAATTCCATGGACAGAGGAGCCCGGCGAGGTACAGTCCAGGGGGTCGTAAAGAGTTGTACAAAACTGAGTGAATTTCACTTTCACTTTCGTGGTGGCCAGGATAGCTCTGCTTCTTCATGACAGGCTGGAGCTGGCTAGGGAGGCTGTGCTTTAGGGTCATCTCATGGCAGAGCAGATGTGCAAGAGAAGATGCCCACCCACACGGCACATTCCAAGTCCTTGCTTTTTCCATGTTGCTAACATTTCACTGACCAGAGCAAGGCACACGGGCGAGCCCAATGTCCGGAGGAAAGAAAGTCAACTTCACATGGGATGAAACTGTGGCAAGGGTTAGATGAAGCAGGTAAGGACTTTGGGCCAGGGTTTGAATAGATCACAGGGGGGTTCCCACCACACCATGCACAAGACCCCTCAGTGTCAGGCCTCCAGTGGGACAAGAAGGGTCCTATGTGCTGCCCCCTCTTGTCCTCATCTCTACCCTTTACCCCTACCCTGGGGCATCAGGGTTAACGAAACAGCAACAGATGTGAGATTAAAGAAGCCACAATGTGAGCCACCAAAAGCAGAGAGAAGGGGACAGAGCCAAAGCTGAGACTCAAAGTCAAGGTCAGTCCCGTAGGATAAAGCAAAGAAGTCAACGGTGAGGGCAAATGATGGACTTGGGCCAAGAAGAGCAAAAAACACTTGAGCCTTGGACCTCAAGTCAGCTCCTGCTCCTGGCTCCACCTTGGGCAAATCGTTGCCTGCTCTCCAGCCTCAGCTTCCCAGGTGTGACAAGGCCTTTGGACGCTGGGATCCCACACACCCCTGAGGACACTGACATCCTGTGGCCTCAGGCCCATCCCTCAAACTCTGCCCCACTTCTTTCTCTTCAACACATGAAGTCTGAAATCCTCCCTAAACATCTCAGAGTTACAACCAGACAGTCTCCTGTCTATGTTATCAGAATCCCCAGGCTTCAGGACAAAGGACAGTCACTCAAAGTAGGTCACTGCCAGGTGGGTGCCTTTCTGTCTGATGTGTAGAATCCAATCTTGAAAGTTAGACTAAGCAGCTGGTAGAACAGAAAGGAACCCTCTTGGGAATCAGAAAAACGTGGGTTTGAAGTCTACCAACAATATGTGTAGCTGAATAATCTTGGAGGGACACATAAGCTCTCTAGCCTCAGTTTCCCCTGCCTGTGAAATGGGCTGGTCATAGAAGCACTCAGGGCCACAAGGAATTACATGATAGGATGTGTGCAATGTACCCAGCACAGTGCCAAGCCCCATGGAGGAACTCAACATCGGATGGTAATAAAGTACTTCCTCCTCCTCTCCTATCTCTAGCTCTTGAATCTTCACTGTCCCTCCTCTAAAGAAAAGTGTGTGTGTATGTACATATGCATATATACATGAAAATTAACTATATGTATAATTAAAACAACTGCCAACAGTTTCATCCTTTCATCAGCTAATTCCCTTCACACCCCAAGTTCTGCATCCGGATGTGGTGATCTGAACTGGGCAGGCGTCAGCCAGTTTTTCTCAGTATTCTCTTTCCTACCTTTCATCAGCTCAACTAACTGCCAGGGCCTCTGTCCCTTTCTAATTGCCCATCTCGTGGATTTCTTTTCTTCTTTTCCTTGTTAAAGACCAATTTTACAAAGCACTTCAGCAACTCAGCCATTTTTATCATCATCATTAATTTTATTTCCCTTCTCATTTATTAATGGCCTGGGCGGCTCTCAAGGATTCCTTTTCTCCTGATATATTTGTAAAACGCCCTTCTTATTCCCTTTGGCGGCCCCAAGACTCTCCACAGGTTTATTTCTTCCCTTGGCTGCCCTTCTGTCTCCCTGAAGCCGTTACTGACTTCAGACCTCCCTGTCTGCGCCCCTTCCCCACCTGCCAACTGTGGGGTGCTCCTCCGTTCCCGCCCTCCCTCCTCAGACACCCTGGCCTCTGAGGCTTTCTCATCTTGAGGCTCCATCAGTAGAAAGGGTTTGTTAGGCTCCTACCCATCCCTGTTCCACACCCACCAGGCCCCTTTCATCCATGCTGGCAATCAGCTGGAAGGGGCCAGAAAGGTTTAGATCCTGCCCTGGTCCCCACCACCAGCTCCCCCCTTCTCCAAGATCCCTGACTAAGGCAGTTATGCCCAGAAAGCATCCATTCATTCATTTTTCAAAAGCAGGACTGAGGTATAATTTACATACCATGCAACTAATCCATTTTATCTGTTTAATCATTAAACTCAACGATGTTTCAGTACCTCTACAAGATGTACAACCATTACCAACAATCCAGTTTGAAACATTCTCATCACCCCAGTAAGATCCTTCACAGATAGTTATAGTTAATTTCACTCCTCAACCCCATCCTCAGGAAAAAACAGGAAGAAGGAAGCAGGTTGTTTACTCTGCATTATCAATAGTAGTGGCTGTGACCACGCAAAATGCACTAATGTGGTGCCACCTCTCATTTTGTCTGGCACAGCAGTGATGCTAACCCACAGGCCCTAACCCCTGCTCCAGGGACACACGCAGTGTCTACACCCAGGCTTCTAACCTGGCACCATCCACTGGGAAGACACGGAGCTCCAGCCCTAACTGCTGCCTGCCTACTGTCGAGAACGCCTGGCATTTCTCATTCTCCGCTACATTCTCTAATAGATTCTTATAGCCTCTAAAATTACTGATCTCTCTAACACACTCTCCCCCATCTTACCATTTGAATTTCTTGGCATTGACCTTCCCAGGCCAAGGAACTTAGCAGTCTCTTGCCTACGATTGGAGCTTTTGCTCTATCTAAACTGTCACAGGATACTTGGGGGACTCATCGTCTTCCGCCCCTCCCCCTCATCCCCCTCCCAACCTCAGTCCAGCCTAGGGTGTCATGGATGGAGTCTTCTTAAAGGACTGAACACTCTTCAAAGCAAGTCATAGTAACAGATATAGAAAAGCAAAAGATACAATCTTAGAATATATCCTGTGCCCAAATTATGGCATATGTGGAATACAATATCTGTTACCCTGTAGACCAAAAAAAAAAAAAAGTTATTAAATTTAAGCCCAGGGTTGAAGTATTTGAATTTCAAAAGACTATCTGTACTAAGCAGAAAAAAATTGCCTCAAGATTGGGAAGAGAGTTGATACAAATGATAACTGACATAGTACAATCCAGTGGTCCTCAGACTTCAGGATTTTGTAGTTCAGCAAAAATTTTCAAGAGAAAAATTGAAGGATTCAACATAAGGTTGCCAGCTTTATCCTGCCAAACACAGATGCTTAAGAAGTCAAGTCTGGTCTACTAACACCATTGTTCCATACATAAAAGGATGTTTTAGCACGAAGAAAATATGAAAGAGAGAATACTGGGGGAAAAAAGACAATCCTGTTGAAAATGAATGCTTAGCTTTGTGAAAAACTCCCTCCTGTCTTTCTCACTTTCCCACAAGTGGATGAGAGCTATGGTGCGGGGCACTGGAACAGCTAAATTAAGCACAGATTAATGATAAAATGTACAGAATCCCATAAGGGTTCAACCCAGATGCTGCCTTTTACACAACCGCATGCAAGTTGTAGGGTCCCAGTGATGATGGATGAGGAGTGAGGGCAGGGGTCCTGCCTTCCCTGGGGTCCTCCTTCCTTTGAAAGAAAACTGCTTCCCTTTGTCCTTTTTTAAGCAGTTGACTTCCAGTGGAGCATCATCATTCCCGGTCTTCCCAAGCTTCTCAATGTTATTTTCCTATCGCCAATTTTCCCCAGTAAGTGTTACTTGCTCAGTCATGTCTGACTCTTTGCAATCCCATGGCCTGTAGCCCACCAGGCTCTTCAGTCCATGGGATTCTCCAGGCAAGAATACTGGAGTGGGTAGCCATTCCCTTCTCCAAGGGATCTTCCCAACCCAGGGATTGAACCTCGGTGTCCTGCATTGCAGGCGGATTCTTTACCATCTGAGCCACCAGGGAAGCCCCAGAAATTCCTGATAAAATTTGGTAACACTTTCCAAGCAACTGGTTGCTGAGTTTCCAAGAGCAGCCACTTCTCAGTAAACATCAGTCAAATTTGGGTTTAAGGGTAAGCTTGCTTCCTGCTGGGCTCCACAGCACCTCTTGGCCAAGCACACAAAGAGTCAGACCCCCAACCTTCCATCCCCATCTCATTTCCTACTGGCCTGTTCTGTTTTCCACCATTATCTGGATTACTATTAGTATGTATGGTCAGTGTACCTTCCATGGGGGTGGAACACAGTGGGAGTAAATGGTATGAGGAAGGAAGTTGCTTTAGAGTCTACAGAAGTCTAGATGTCATAGAATTATGTGGTTTCTGAGTCAGAAGAGATGGAAGAGTCTATAGCTACTACTGGGGCAGTGAATGCTTGTGAGCTAAGAGACGAAGGGAGGGGCCAGCGTGATAAAGAGGAGCTCAGGGGAGCCTGGTGGGCTGCCGTCTATGGGGTAGCACAGAGTCGGACACGACTGATGCGACTTAGCAGCAACAGCAGATGCCTGTGGGTTCCAACCCTAGTTCCACCAGCCACATAACACTGGGCAGGTCACTTAACTTCACTAACTCTCGATATTTTCACTCCCAACAAAGAGAAGATGACCAGCCTCAAAGGGCTGTCGTGAGGATTAGAGGAATAAGGTGCACAGAGGTGCTGGCCCAGAGCAGCGGCTCCTCCCTCTCTCTCCGTTTTCTTAACTCTAAGTGTTGGGAGACAGCGTGAGGAACTCCGCCCATGGCAAAGGTCATGAGGAAGGAAGCTTGGCATACGCAAAGGCATGATCAAGCCTCAGGAAACCCCCTGTTCCTGAGCATCTACCCCCCAAACCAGAGTACTTTACGGGGAGCTCTCCCCCATAACCATTTCTCTCAGAGAAGGAGTTAACTTGCAGCTCCAGTTAATAAAAATTCCTGGGTGTGATAAGAGTGTTTCAACTTACGAACTCTGGAGGTTCTCTGGCCTGCCTGATCAGGCTTGTCCGGCCACATGTGATTGTTTACAGCCTCCCAACTGTGAGAGGCATGGGATGTTTTAAAACTTTCTAAAAACAGACTCTTTTGAGAAGTTAGAAGATCATTAGTATAGTATTAGTAGAATGATTAGGAATTATATTGGTGAAGGGTTTTTTCACTTATCCTGCCAATAATTACTGCTAATCCCCTGCCCTGGGTGTGACAAGGATGTCTCAGGTCAAACCTCTCTGCTGACAAACTAGCTTGTGTGACAGCCTCTCAGCCATAAACAGCACAGAGAGTTTGGAGTATTAGCATAGGGCTTTTTTCATTGATGAGTCAATGATTGCCATCAGGCCTCCATATCCTTAGGCACCTGGGAATATATTAATCAATGTATTTGGAATATAGAAAAGGAAATATAGTAGTTTTTGATGTTAGCAATACTAGACTTTTGAGTTAATGAATCTTCTCTTTTGTTATAGATCACTGTACTTTGTTATAAATCACTATGCTGTGTAACTTTATCACTATCTTAAGACAAAATAGATCTTAAAGGGAACATTGGTAAAGGGTTTACATTTGTTGAGCCAATATTTGCTGCTAAAACTTCATATTCCTGCCCTTATAATGAATATAACTAGCATATAGGAAAAATAAGTATTAACCTTTAAGATTAATCACGTTAAACCTTAGGTTAAGTAAATTCCTTTCTTGATTGTAACACACTACACCCTCACCCTATAGGAATGCAACTTTATTTGGAGGCTGGCTCCTGATTTAAGAAAAAATCAAAATCACCCCTGGAAAAATAAGTTTTCTGGTTAAATGACCAGTATCAGAAAGGGCCATAAAATGTCAGCGGACCTCATGGCTAAAAGATGATGAAACTCATAAGACCTCTGTATAATTTTATATGAAGCACCTGACTGTGACAAGGGTCAGGTCTGCTGACCCCCGCGTGACTCTGTATTCATCCCTATGTATAACAAAAAGGTATATAAACAAACCTGAAAAATAAAGAAATCGGATCAGTTTCTGGAAAGACTGAGTCCCCCGTGTCGTTTCTTTCTCGTCCCCATTTTCCTGGCTGAATTCCCATCTGAGATGTGGGTACTCACCAAGCCTGCTAATTCTGCCTGGGCTTCTGAGATCAGACCGGGGAGGCCTCAGTGCCTCCTCTCCTTTGGGAGAATGGAAAGACGCCTGTGGCCTACGTAGGTGGTGATTGGGATTCCATGTAAACCAGTTATTCAGCCTCTTTTCTCCACTAATTCTCCTACTACACTATCTGTTTCTAATCTCCCTCTATATCTGTAATTAAATAAGTTTTTTCCAGGACGCCGACTCCGTCCCCACCTTCGAATCACCCTGGATCCACTGGGGCTGGACCCCGGCATCTAAGTGAGGGTGTCCAGCAGAACAGACTTGGAGAAGAGAGATGTGATAAAGGTCAAGAGCAGAATTTAGGTGAATGCGGGACAGATTCAATAATATCCAAAAAAACCCATCCCTGGGTCCAACTGGCTGATGTAACCAAGCTCTGTAGCACTGAACTGGTTTCACATCCCTGCCTCAGACATGAATGCAGTGAGATCCCCGAACCAAATGTGTGAACATGTGTCAGGCTGGAGGACGTGCAGCAGCTCCGGCATCTTGTAAAGATGGAACTTTACATCTTGGATGCCGTGCTGGGCACCTTGTAAAAAGGAACTCCTGCACGGCAGAGAGCATCAGCTCTGACCATCAGGCATGCTGCATAGAGACAGGAGCACAGGGGATTGTGAACTACCCCAAGCCTCCAGCAGGTACTTGAGAAAATGCTCATTCAGACTCCATGTACCCTTGTTCCGGGCACCCCAAGTTGCCCCCACCTGGGAGAGGGGAAACTATCGGAGAGATCCATGCAGGAGGCTCTTCTCCAAGGCTTCAGTTCAGGTGAGAAACTCCTGGACCATTTGATGTGGCCTCTCCAAGTTAAACACAGATGAGGGGCTGCGGGGGGCGGGGTGGGGGCATGATTTAGGGAGGGTGTTATTTAGATGCAGAATCAGATTTAAGAGGAGAGAACTTCCCTGGTGGTCCAGTGGTTAAGAATCCACCTGCCAATGCAGGGGACAAGTGTTTGATCCCTGGTCTGGGAAGACGCCGCAGGCCACGGGGCAACTAAGCCTGTGTGCCACAGTGACTGAAGCCCACGTGCCTAGAGCCTGTGAGCTGCAACTAATAACTCCGTGTGCCTAGAGCCCGTGCTCCGAAACAAGAGAAGCCACTGCCGTGAGGCCCGTGCACAGCAGCTAGAGAGCAGCCCCCGCTCGCTGCAACTAGAGAAAGCCCACACGCAGCAATGAAGACCCAGCAAAGGTAGAAGTAAAATAAATAAAACTTTAAAAAAAACCAAACAACTTAGCATGATGATTAGCATATCAAAAAAAAAAAAAATAGAGGAAAGGGTGAGCTGCAATGGAAATCAGGAAGGCTGGAAAGGGAAGTCAGAGGTTTTCTCACCACCTCCTCCCACCCCCTCTCCCTGCTTCTCCTCTAGCTTCCTCCCTTCCCCTCTCCCACAGGAGCAGCAAGGAACCCCACCTGCTCCGCCACAGCACCTGCTGCCCCCACCCCCGCCCCCACTCCCACTTGACCCAAGAGAGCATTCTGCCACCTTCCATGCCCTCTTTCAATAACTGTGCATTTCCCTGAGACTCAAAGGCCAAGGAGAGAGACGATGACTTCTCCATCAATAAGCCCTTAAGCCCGCTTCTCAAAGGGATGCTTTCCCAACAAACTTGCAGGCCTTGTTTTTTCCACACTCTCAAATGAGAGCCATTCATCCTCCATTGATAGAGCTCCCCCAACCAGTCATATCATCGCTGAGTGCCAGCAACATGCTTGAGGCCAGCAGGACACTTTCACTCTCCAAATAATCCAGGGAGCCATCCCCCCCACCCTCCCCCTGACTCATTATACAGAAGAAGAAACTGAGGTTCAGAGAGGCAATCGGCTTTGCCCAAGATCCAAACACAAACAAATCATGGAGTCAAATATAGAAAACGTTTCAAATAAAGTTCTCAATGCTGTCGCTAAAGTATGTATACGGCCTAGGTGTGTAGCAGTTAGGGTCTTGAAAGATAAGCTCACAGAAGCAAAAGGAAGTTTTCTGGAAATATATCTGAGGCTCAAAGGATCGGCAGGAAGGCTGGGGAGTCAGGTTTGGGTGTAGATGGGCCCCAGGACCACTTGAAGGGCCAGGCATGAAAGGAGGCCAGCTGTGCCCCTCCGTTGTGGCCCCTGCCCTGCGGGTACATGAGCTTCCTCTGTTTTCTGAGGTTTGGTGTCTCTTTTCTACTCCAGAAGATGCTTTCAGAATTCAAGCCACGCTTATTCATGGGCTGTCCTTTTGGGGACAGGCTCACAAGTCCCAGATTACCATCCCACCAGATTGCAACTATTGGGGAAGTAATAAACCCCCAACAAGTTCCACCAGGAGGAGACAATTGACAGTGGTAGGGGACACAGATCAAACCTGTCAATCCTAAAGGAAATCAACTCTGAATATTCATTAGAAGGACTGATGCTGAACTGGAGCTTCAATACTTTGGCCACCTGATGCAAAGAGCCAACTCATTGGAAAAGACCCTGATGCTGGGAAAGATTGAGGGCAGGAGGAGAAGGGGGTGACAGAGGATGAGATGGTTGGATGGCATCATTGACTCAATGGACACGAGTCTGAGCAAGCTCTGGAAGGTAGTGAAGGACAGGGAAGCCTGGCGTGCTGCAGTCCATGGAGGCCCAAGGAGTCGGACATGACTTAGTGACTGAACAAAAACCAAGAAGGGAACACAGATCACAGTGGGCTTCACTGAACAGGTGACGCTCAGACGAGGCTTGAAGGGAGAGTGGTAGAAAACTAAAAATGGCTCGCTGGGGCTGCATTCCGGGAGCACAGAGCTGGACCAGCAGGTGCATTAACTTCTTTGCTCCTCCCAACAGCCCTGAAGTAGAGGCTAGTCTCACCCAGAGCACAGGTGGGGAAACTGAGGCTCCAGAAGCTTACGTTTTCTTGCCCAAGGCCTCACAGTTATAAGTGGCAGTCAGAATTCAATCCCGGGGCCTCCCTGGTGGTCCAGTGGTCAAGAAGCCGCCGGCCAGTGCAAGGGACACGGGTTCAATCCCTGGCCTGGGAAGATGCCATGTGCTGTGGGGCAGCTAAGCCTGTGGGCCACAATTATTGAGCCTGTGCTTTAGAGCCCGGGAGCCACAACTACTGAAGCCACCACGATGTGAAGCCCCTGCACCGCGATGTGAAGCCCCCGCACCGCGATGAAGAGCAGCCCCCATTCACCGTTGCACCGTTGCACCCCCACTCACCGAATGAGTTGCACACATTCACCGTTAACGAGAGAAACACTGTGCACAGCAATGAAGACCCAGCACAGCCATAAATAAATAAATAAAAATTTTAAGAAGAATTCAGTCCTGGCCTCACTGACTCCAGAATCCAAGCTCTTAACCGCTCCGCTGGCAAATAATGCCTCCCTATTAGAGAGGCTTCCACATGTCAAAGTGCTTCCCAGATCCATTATCTCAGCGCACGCTCACAGCAACCCTGCAAAGTAGATAGGGCAGGTGTGACTAGGCTCATTTCCCCATCAGGCAGATGGGGCCCAGAGATGCTAAGCGACCCACCCAAGGTCACACAGCTGATTAACAGAAGGGTCAGGCCCGCTGCCCCCCTCTCAGCCCCCTCCTCGCTGCGGCTTGTGCCCTGAGGGTCCTGAGTGCCTGGCCAGGGAGAGGGATTGGAGTCCAATCAGGAGACAACAAGGCACGGCTGTGCATTTCCAGACATTTCACTGCCAGGCAGGCATCTGACCCGTCGCCCCACGTGCACACCCAAGGGCCATCCAGTGCCTGGCACCCTGCCGTCTGGGGATGTCTGGGCACAATTAAGCCCAAATGAGGAATTGGTGCCCAACAAATTAGCAACAGGTAAAAGCAATCAGGCCATCTGTTGCCTCCCACCCACGGCCACCGCCTAATCCCCTTTCTCCGTGGCATCCGGGCTCCGTGCTTAAACGCAAATTAACATACTGGCCTTTGCATATGTATTTACGGCTTCAGGTGGGGAGAGAGCCACAGGAGCAGGTGGCGAGGAGGCAGTCGCTGGAGATGCTTTGCTCATGCAAATGTCCTTCTTTAGGGAGGGAAGTCTGCTGAAGGACATGAGATGGGCAAGCTGGAAGGCAGACCAAGGGCTTGACTAGCCGGGTATGGGGGTGGGGAAGCGTGTAGAGGGACAGCTCTTGGTCCCTTATGGGAAGCGACTCCACACCCCAGTCATTCTCTCCGAGGTCTTGCATCCTGTATCCCGTCAGTCATATTTGACACGATGAGGCAAGAGGAGGCACGTGGGGACTTCCCTGGTGGTCCAGTGGTTAAGAATCCTCCTCCCAGTGCAGGGCACGTGGGTTTGATCCCTGGCCAGGGAACTAGGATCCCACATGCTGAAGGACAACTAAGACCACGTACCTCGACTATTGAGCCCATGTGCTGCAACAGAAACCCCGCATGGAACAACTAAGACCCAACACAGCCAGATAAATAAATATTTCTAAAAAGAGGAGGCCACGCAATCATCCACATGGTCAGCAGGAGGCATGGACAGGGCAGGAAAGAGCCCCAGGCACCCAGGCAGCCGGCCTGCCTATGAGCCAGTCTTGAGCTGCCTCTGTGAATGAATCTTGGTTTCCTCTTTGCAAGTTTCCAAGGTGAGTGTGTGCCAGCCACACTGAACAGGCTCTACTTGAGAATGAATATTAATATGAGTAGAAGATGGTATTTCCTGGTCCTTCATGCCCAGCCCTTTACTTGGTCTTGCCCTTGCAGCAACCTTATGGGGTAGATGCTCTTATACTCGTTTTGCAAAAGAAGAAATGGAAGGAGTCACCAGGTTAAAGTCAATGATTTGTTAGTAGGTACCCATGGACAAGGGCTTTCCAGGTAGTGCTAGGGGTAAAGAACCCCCCTGCCAATGCAGGAGATGGCAAGAGACGTGGGTTCAGTCCCTGAGTTGGGAAGATCCCCTGGAGGAGGGCATGGCAACCCACTCCAGTATTCTTGCCTGGAGAATCCCATGGACAGAGGAGCCTGGTGGGCTACAGTCTGAGGGGTCGCAAAGAGTTGCACACAACTGCTGCGACTTCGCAAACACACATGGTGGGTCTAGGCTGCAGCAGGCTCCAGGGGAGCCCTTGAAATGCAAAGATATACAAACTGGGGGTGGTGCTTGGCCTTGCAGCAGAGTCAGAATCAGCCACAAGTGCTGCTGAGGAAATGATGGTGGCAGATAGGCAGGTCTCCCTGCAGCCCAAGTTGCAAAGAGGAACCATCCAGAAGTGAAGGAAGAGGGGACAGTATATGCAAGGACCCTGAGGAGGGCAAGAGAGCCCTGAGGGTGTCTGGGGCTGGTGTGGCTGGGACCTGTGCAAAGACAGATAGCTGGAGGATAGCATGGGCCAGGCAGGACCTCACTGGCTCTGTAGGAAGTTCTGGATTTTCTCTTAAGTGTGATGGCAGGCTGCTGTCAAACGTTATCAGGATCAGTGAGCCTCTAAAGCCAGGTTCCCAGGACCATCCTGTGCTGTCCTTTCCCACCTCATGCTTCTCCTGCAGAAGGGACAGGAGCCCACCTTAGAAAGGCAGTCACCTCCTTAGAAAGTCTGCCCATAGTCACAGAGTGGGCAGAGTGAGGACCCTGGGGGTTCCCAGGGTAGGGTTTTCTTCTCCTAGTCACAAAGAGGGGTTGAAAACAGAGCTGGGCTAATGTCCTTACGCCATTATAGTCCCAAGTTACCCAGGATGGGACGGCCAAGGAAGGAAGGAGCTTGCTTCAGTAAGTCCTCTTGGTTGCCCAGAAAAATGGAATCTTGCAAAGCACATCTCTAAATGTCCAGGAATCTGTCTAGGAGCAGAGAAGGCAAAGAAAGATTTGAGCCCCTGTGCTTTTGATCTCATGGGGAATGGGGTCCACGAGGGGTCCCAGGAATCTTCAGCGTCCCAGCCTCAGGAGTGGGTACGGCTAGACTCCACCCCTTACCCACAGTGTGACCCGCAGCGAAACGTTCTTTCTCCAGCTGGAAAATGAATTACATCTCCCTCCTAGGAGCATGGGGAGGACAGGATGGGTGTCAAGGACCCAGCCTGATGTGTGCACGTGGGTGCTCAGTCAATGCTAAGGGACAGGACTGTGAGTCAGTCCTGCTTTTGGGCCGCTCCCCGCTCCAGCCAATCAGCATCAACCTTCCATCTCCTGTTGTCCCACTCCTCTCTCCAGCCAATCAGCATCAACCTTCCATCTCCTGTTGTCCCAGAGCTTTGCCGCATCTGAAGTTTCAAATCCCTTGTTAAAAATAATCTTCAAAAAAAAAAAAAAAAAAAAAAGTCAGGAGAGGAGGCGGGGAAGGAAAAAAGGGAAAGAGAGAGAGAGAGGAGAAAGAAGCTTTTTTTTTTCCCACCCGAAGCCAGATCTCTAAATCTGCTGGTGGCCAGGGACAGCCCTGCCGCCTGCTTCTCTTGCAAATCAAAGGGATTGCCGAGTAAGTAAGCCGCTGCAAATAGAGGGCTGGGCTCTTTGAGGGTGGGAAGCCAGAAAGGAGCTCTTACTATCCTCCTGAGCTCAGAGAAATGCCTCAGGCCGGCCCAGGCTGTGGGCTGTAACTGCCCAGGTGGGCATATAACTGGTGCGGAGGGGAGGGCTGTCAGTGCCAGTTCAGGCTCGAGAAAGGCAGGGGAGAGACCAGCATTTGGTGTGCTGTCAGACGGTCACCCTGCAAGACCAGCCAGTCACACACATCCTTAGCCTTCATTGTTTCATCTATGAAATGGGATGCTATAGCCACAGACCCCCATGCATAGCACACAGCAGGCGCTTCTCAAGTGGTGCTTCTGATCTCTCTAGACAAAGGGGAGGGATGGGGCGGGCTCAGGTGTCCCATCCCCAAGCCTGCCATCCTTCCCACCCCTCCAGGCTGCCCTTCCTCTCTGGCTCCCTAGAAGTATCTTCCCCGTGACTCAGCGACAAGCCACACCTCCGGGCTGTCGAGCCATCCTCCTTTCTTTCTCTCTCCATTCTGACCCCCATGGACAGCCTCTCCACTGTCCCCCTGATCTGTCCCAGCCACCTCCCTCCAGGCCTCCCTGCCTCCGGCCTCCCCCAGGCCCACCCAGCACACAGCTGCACATTCATTTCCCAGAAGCCCATGCATGGTTGCTTGTGTCCTCTGCTCCATGCCCAGCCTTGTTGCCCACCACCAACTGCTCCACCTGGCGGTCAAAGCCAGCTGCACTCACAATGCCCCAGCTGAATGGAACAACCAGCGCAGCACCTGGTGTGTACGCCTGACCGTAGCCATCATGCCAGGCTCCAGCCTCCCCTTGCTCCACACCACTGTCATCCCTGAGACTCAGCCTACCCTAGCCAGTCTCTGTTTTTGCTCCTGCTCTCTCTTCCACCTGGAAGGTCCATCATCCTAAAATGATTTCTCCCTCCAGAATCCTACCAGCCAGAATATTCTCTCTCCAACCCTGCAGGATTTGGACCCCTCATCCCAGGGTTCAGCATCATCTCTTTATGATAGAGGAATTAGCACTGGCACCTAATCCTCCAAATCCACAATTAAGTTGGTTCATGGACCAGGAAGTGAGATCTGACTGGGCCAATGAGAAAGACTCCTGGGGACGTAGTGAGTGAGTGGGAGCCAGGGCTGCTCCGGGGCACTCATGGGATGCACAGCGTAAAATTGTCAAGGGTGTGGTCGTGCTAGGGGACAGAAGGGGATGTGCATATACGGACCACAGCCAATGAGTGTGCATGTGGGACCCTCAATGCAAGGGTTTCTTGAGACAAGCCAGCACTCAGACATCCTCCCCACTTCTCTCTGTCTCTGTCACACACGCACACAGGCACACAGAGCACACAGCATCCTTATAAATCTTCACATTCTTAAGCCCTACACTTGGTGCAAAGTAATTGACAAATATTGAAGTGCAATGTGACTGTGCTCTCCAAGCCTCCGTCCTACTGGGTATATCAGAACACTTCCAGCTGAATAATAGAATGATAGGGAGTGACAACGTGGCTCTCCTTTGACAGGGTGCTATTCACAACCACGATCTCAGGTCCTTACAACCTGGCCGCATCTTTCAAGCACAGAGACCAGAGGGCATGGTCTGTTTGAGGCAGAGCTGCAGTTCAGATCCCATCTTTAGACTCTGACTCCCCAGCCCCTGCAGGCAGAAGCCGTGGAAGGCTCTTCATCCTTGGGAACTGTGGCTGGTTGGGGATTTAGTTGGAAGCAGAGCTCCTGAAGCCTGTGGATCTGTACCTCCTTCTTCTGTAAGTTGAGAATCTGGAATGTTCCATTTGGGTTAAGTAATGGGTAAGTATGAACATCATGTATTCCCCACCCCCAGCCTCTGCTCAGAACAACTTTCTCCAGGAAATGTTTTCTGAAAATCTCCCCTCACCTTGGGCTCCGAGACATTCCCATAGCTCCAAACCATAGAGAGTGGCAGAAAGGCCTGTTTGCACTTCTGTCATCTGTCACCTACAGCAGCCTTTGAGCCTTAATGACAGGGACAGGGTCTCATTCACCTCTGCATCCCAGTGCCTGGCACACCTCAGACATTTCAGGAAGCTTTACAGAGCATGTGAGTGAGTGAATGAATGAATGGAGGACTAGCCCAGGACACAAATCAGCACTATGCACAGGGGCATTCCCAGAAACAAGGCCCCCCACCTGTGAGTGTGGGGGGAGGCGAGGTGGAGGAATGTGCTAGAAAAAGGATGCAGGAGCCTTACTCGATCTTCATCTCTTTGAGCTGGCAGTTTCCCCAAGGGGGGATGGGTTAGCCTGCTGAGGATGAGAGGGAGACCGAATAGGGAAAGGAGCCCTTCTGCCCTCAGTGGGGTTCACAGAGGGGGATCAGTCTTCAGGTCCCAAGAAGAGATCAGCCTCGAGCCACAATGCCAGCAATCTCCATCACTGTGCTAGCCAGGAAAGAGAGGTCCCTCCCACACCATCCCCGGTGCTGCCTGCACACTACCAGCTCCCATGGCTGAAAAGGAGGGTGTTTTTTTCCCCGAAGTACTTCTAGCTATAGGAATCTGGGAAATGACCACAGAGACACTCCCTCCCTGACCCCTCAGCTAGCCCGACAGAAAGCCTGGAAAAGTTCGTCTTCCCCCGGCTCCCCACGTTCCATCATCTGTGGCCAGTGGCCAACTGTGAGCAAGTTCATTAATATTAATGTTAATAATCTCCTACATTTGCTTCACGCTTTCCCGCTTACAAAGCACTTTCCGATCCATCATCTCATCCGACGCTCACCACCAGCCTGGGAGGTCAGCAGGGCGGTGATTATCATCCCCACTTTACTGAGGAGAGAACTAAGGTCCAGGGAGAGAAGGGACAGGCCCGAGGGTGTACATGGCAGCCAGCTGTCCCGACCCCAGGTGGTCACTCGACCTCTTCGTCTCATGGCTGCCAACCCCTTCCCCCAGCTACCGCGCCAATGTCAACATCAGCATCACCTCCTGGTTCAGATGACCTGTTCTCAGCCATTAGAAAGACAGGCTTTAAGTAAATAAGAAAGACAGGCTTTAGCCATCTGCTAAAATGGGTAAAGCGACCTGCCAGGAGTTTTCTGAGTGACCTTGGGCTAGACATTTCCCTCTCTGGGCCCTCAATGCATTTCCTTGTGTGCAGGTGAAAAAGCTGGGCTCTTCTATCCCGTCTGCCCTCCCTTCCCGAGATGGGAGACCGGGAAAAGCTGCAGGGTCTTCCCTTGGTCCCAGGCTCAGGCTGGTAGTAATCACACCCTCTGAGTTCCCCTTCTGGAGTATGAGGGGTCAACCTATCGTGAGCCTAGGGCCACCACGGATGGAGCTATGAAGCAACAGAAGACTCCCAGGGCCCCTCCTGAAGACGGGGCCAGAGCTAACCAGAAACTGCTCCTCTATGACAAGCGCTTTCCACACATTATCAACACACCTCAAAATAGCCCCACCAGATGGCAATCATTTCCATTCTTTATGCGAGAGACCCGAAAGATGAGAACGTCATTAGAGAGAAGCTTGAAGCTCAGAGAGGTCACTTGACTTGCCCAAAGTCACATCACAAAGAGCAGACTCAGGTTTCAAACCCAGATCTGGTCTGTTGGTTCAGTCCTAAATGCTTAACGATCCAGAGGTGAAGAGAGAGGGAGAGGGGCACAGGGGCGTTCGTCCTTCCTCCATCCCCTTCCTTCCAGCCTGTCTCACCTCCCCTCTCGCTCCCTCCTTCTCTTCCCTTGGGGTTTCAGCCCTGCACGGGGCCTCCTCTGCTGTGCCAGCTCACCCATCTCAGCCCAGGCTGAGATTTATGGATCTCACTTCAAGGATTTTTCTTTAATAATAACATTTATAATCATTTTAGAAATTAAGAGCTGAGGATGCAAAGCTTTTTAATTAAAATAATCCGCAGTTGATAATTATAGGACTCTCTTAGCTGGAACCATCTTCATTCAATCTGTCACACTCGCCAAAGAAGGCACGAGATAGCTGTGAGCAACTGGGCGAGCCTGGTACCTGTGTGTGCAAAACCACGTGGCCGAGGGCTCACCCTCAGGGCTTCTGCTGGGCAGGTGAGCGCCAGGGTGAAGTGGGCTGTCAGTCACTTTGAGGTCTGTCCCTGCGCACCGTGCAGGGGTGGCTTGCCACGTGATGATGGCCCTTCTGGAGATCTGCCCACTTGGCACAAGTCTTCTGTGGGTTTCCCTGTGGGCTCAGAGGGGTCAAAGCCCAAGATTCAGAAGGATATGTAAAGGCTGTGTGCGTGCATGTGTGCTCAGGCATGTTCGACTCTTTGTGACCCCATGACAGTAAACCACAAGGTTCCTCTGTCCCTGAGATTTCCCAGGCAAGAATACTGGAGCAGGTTGCCATTTCCTCCTCTAGGGGATCTTTCCGACCCAGGGATCGAACCCATGTCTCTTGCATTGGCAGGCAATTTCTGTACCACTGAGCCACCTGGGAAACCCAAAGGCAGTCTGCTGCTGCTGCTGCTGCTCAGTTGCTTCAGTCGTGTCCGACTCTGTGCGACCCCATAGACGGCAGCCCACATCCCTGGGATTCTTCAGGCAAGAACACTGGAGTGGGTTGCCATTTCCTTCTCCAATGCATGAAAGTGAAAAGTGAAAGTGAAGTCGCTCAGTTGTGTCTGACTCTTAGTGACCCCATGAACTGCAGCCTACCAGGCTCCTCCGTCCATGGGATTCTCCAGGCAAGAGTACTGGAGTGGGGTGCCATCGCCTTCTCCGAAAGGCAGTCTAGTGAGAAGCAAAACTCACTCAGCCCCTGCCTCTCTGCCCCAGTGCCACCCTCAACCCCTCCCAAGGCACTGCCCTGCCCTCTGCGGTCAGGAGAGGGCAGCGAAGGCCACCAAATACAGACCTGAATAGCATCAAAGAGGGGACATAAATAAGGACAGGAGAGGAGCTGGCTTGCAAGGTTGGGTACCAACAAGTCAAAACAGCATCATCCCATGCCCATCACCAAGAAGCCATCTGCTAACCCCACCACAGCTGGGGGACCGTAGGAGACTGAGACACACCTCTTCCCCTTGGGAACTCACATCCCTGCACAGACAGTCCATGTGCAAACCAACCATAGGAGAAAGCGATGTTTGCCCAGGATGAAGCTAGAGGGGTGAGGGGTCAGTTATCAAGCCTATGTGTGGAGCCACCTTGGAGGGCTTCATGGGGGAGGGGATGTCTGGACAGGGTTGTGAAGGATGAATAGGAGCCCACTGGCTCCAAGACAATCATACACAGCTACTAGGATTCCTTGAGTGTTTACTATACTCTAGGCACTGTGTTGGATGTTTGCAGCATCTCACTCCAACTTCACAACAAGCCTTGAAGATAAACATGATGATTAACACAATTTTTTTTTTTTTAATTTCCAGATAAAGAAACAGGCTTGGAGCAGCTGTGTTATGTGCTTGAGGTCACAGAGGCAGGCCCTGAACCCCAGACCATTGATTCCAGCCCTTGTGCTTAGCCAGTGGGATATTAGGTGCTCAGGATAACAGCCTCCTGGGAGGAGAATGCCCCCTGCAGAGGAAACATGTACAAGGGGTTCAGTGTGGGGGACAGGAGTGACAGGCCAGCATTATTCTGCCAGATTGATTTTGAGAAACCTGAACTGAGTTACTTCCCATGGTGGCCCTTACTTTTCCCATCCATGAGTCTAGGGTGGGGGCTCTCTCTAGAGACCCTTTTGGTTTGGGGAGTCTTCAGCTTTCCCAGGCCTTCTGCTGTATCTCTAGTTCAGCTCAGGCAGGGTTAGCCTCCTCACTCAACCCCTCACTCAAACCTCAGCATTAAGGAGGAGAAGGAGGGACTTCCCTGGTGGTTCAGGAATTAAGACTCTGCCTTGCAATGCAGGGGACGTGGGTTCAATCCCTGGTAGGGGAACTGAGATCCCACATGCTGTGGGGCCCCTAAGCCAATGCATTGCAACTAGAGAGAAGCCCACTAACTTCTAAGTTAAGCTCTCTAACTTCTCTCTAAACTAAGACCCGACTCAGCCAAATAAGCAAATTGAATAAATGTTAAAAAAAAAAAAGGAGAAGGAGGAGCAGGGAAGGTCTCCCTACCAGGACTCCACCCCAAATCTACTTAGAGCAAAAATGTGATGGGGCTTCAGCCCTGCTGGTGGGCTCCAGGTGACCTCTCAGGCTCTTCATGCCTCCCTTCCCTCCTGGAGGAAATGAGGGTCGCCGGTGGGCCAGCCAGAGGAGGGCTCCAGCAGGAGAGGTGGCTGTCCTGGCAGCTGGTGCCTGTGTGTCCACGGGCTCCCTCTGCAGCCCAGAAGTGGCTCAGGCCTCCCAGCCTGGGCAGCATCCTGCCCTGCCTCCACCAGGGCCTCCCCAGGCTGTGGACGGCGACTGGAAGAGGATTATGCAGACTCACTCATGGATAAAATTGGGTCTCGGCCTGAAGAGCAGCAACGGAAGAGTCCAGGAGGAGCCCTGGTCCAGCGTGAGCATGGACTAGGGCTCGTGTTGGGGGGAGGTGGCCTGGGGTGGGGGTGACACTGTGACCAGTCCAGGACTGGACACTAGGGTCGCCCTCCCATCTCAATAATCACATCTCAGAAGCATCTCCAGGTCAGCGCCTGCACTGTGTCCTCCAGAGGGCAGATGTTGGCTGGAATCATTGAGAATAAACTAGGCCCACCTAGACCCTGGGCTTCTGGGGAGCCGCTTGGCTGGGGCTGGGCAGCCACAGCCTGGGGTGGTGGAGTGCAGAGGAGATGCCAATTTTACAAGGCGTTCAGCTTCAGACAAAGATGGGTTAATTGAAGCCTTGAAAGGAGGGGGATTACTTAGAAAGCCCACCCTTCTGAATTCTGCTCAGCAAAGCACATCTTTCACACCCCTTCCTTACATAGTGGCTGCTCTGGATGGAGAATTTCCCTCCCCCTCTGTTCCCTCCCCCCAGAGAACACTGGACGCCAAGGTGGTTTCAGTAAGAGTTTTATTGCCGCTAAAAATAATGGAGCAACTCACATCTCATTTCCTGTATTCTGTAAGTACCCTAAAGGAGAGGGAGGGGGAGGTATCAGCAAAGAGGCTGGAAAACATTTAGATACAATAAAACAAGTATGTTAAAAAAGAAAGCAAATCAATGGCAGATAGAGGATTCACAGTGATCCTTACTTTGGGTGGAAGAAGGCAGGAGATGGGAGGGACAGGAGGAAGCCACACAGTTACGTAGAGATCATTGTCAAGGTCTTAGCTTTTATGCTGTGTGGTGGATTTAAAGGTACTTATTTTTAACACAGAAGAATGAGTGAATGAATGAAAAATAGCTCCAAACATGGACCAGTGAGGAGAGTGTGGCAAAGATTATATGGAATAATTATTCAAATTCTATGTATCTGAGCTTCAAAGCATTGGGGAAAATATCAAAGGAAAACATAAATTCTAAGATCAGCTGCACTATCCAGCTTCTTAGACACCTGGATCTGTGAGCCCTCCTGGCTGTCCAGGTAGAGTCTGGAGGCCCAGATTATCCAGAAAATTTCCTCTCTTAAAGCAGGATGCAGCCTGACTTCCTTGCTGTCCTGGACAAGGAAAAAATAGTGTAAACTGAAAACAAATTATCCTACAGCCTATCCTGCAGGCTAAATGGTGTCTGCTCTGCCAGGACTCCAAGGGGTCATGACCCCAGGGTATTTAATGCGATTGAAGGGGTGAGTGAGGGGCAATGGAGCCCAAGGCCCTGCTCCCCTGGTCTGTCCTCCACTTTAGGGCTTCCACCCTGAGAATCTTGTCCCGACTTGGGCCTGAGATGGGCTGGGTTTTGATACCACTGTCTCCCCTCTGCAGGACCAGGGCAAGGGCATTGACCCCTCTCCCACCTCCCATTCATCTTCTCTTCCCACCCCTCCACTCTCATCCAGGACAGCTCTGTAGGAAGAGTCCCTGAAGGTCCCGGGCTGCCCAGTTCACTTTGCTCTGCCACCTCACCTATCCAGCTGTGGATGAGTGCTCCTGAAGATTTCCTCTCCTTCCCACAGCAGCAGGAGGGCTGGGTTCCCACCGTCTCAGTCCCACAGAGGCCCTGGTCCCTTGCTTCAAAGCCCCCAGGGAAGGAGAGAACGGAGGGATCCTTAGCTCACTCTCCTTGTTCAAACAGCTCATCTCCATCTCTCTCTAAATAAGCTCATGCATGCGTGCAAGTTGCCTCAGTCGTGTCCAATTCTTTGCAACCCTGTGGACTATAGCCCACCAGGCTCCTCCGTCCATGAGATTCCCCAGGCCAGAATACTGGAGTGGGTTGCCATAACCTCCTCCAGGGGATCTTCCCAGCCCAGGGACTGAACCTGCATCTCTTACATCTTCTGCGTTGGCAGACAGGCTGTTTACCACCAACCCCACCTGGGAAGCCTAAATAAGCTCGTACGTCTAAATAAATATTGTGGAGCCTGCCAGCGAGACCTCCCATGCTATGTCCAGGCTCCCACGGGCAAGGTGAGCAAAGTTGATGATATTGGAGAAGGCGGAAAGGGAAAGTCAGGGGCCAAGCTCAGGAGGAGGCGGGGCCCACACCTGGGTGGAGCCTCTTCTGAAAATCTTAGGGCGCGTGCACACAGCCTTTCAGGGTCACATAACCCTTCACTATGTGTAATACCCTTGACCTCGTCTCGAAAGCTTTTGTCCCCACTTTCTGTCTCAGGACAGAGAAGTCTCCAGTGTGTCAGGATGACTCTAGGAAAACAGGGGACAGGCCCAGGTCCATGGAACATGGGTGGCACAGACAGGCCTAGAGCCCAGCTCTGGTTCCCACCCAGCTTGGAGTTCCCTTGGGTCACCACGTCAGCCTCCCTGCCTTGCTCCATGAAGTTGGGAGAACCAGGGCTGCCTCTACTGTGGACGGCTCTTGGAAGGCCGCCGCTGCCCTCTTTGGGAAGGCTGTTCCCCAGAGGGGAGCAGAAAGGGCAAGGATCAGGGCCGATGGCTGCAAGACTGATGGCCACAGAGAAGGCTCTGATTTAGCCCGAAGGAGCCCCTGGTAATGAGACTCATGCGAAAAAAAAATTCAAATTGGCAATAGGGTAGGATCTCGGCTTTGTCTATTTCTAGCCGTGCACCCACGTCTGACCACTTCTACATACAGTTTTAGGGCTTCAGGGTCCCCACCCCTATGCAAAAATGGGATGTTTATTTTTCATCTTCCTGTCTCATAGAAACACACTGAGAATTAAATGCGATGTGACATGTTACAAAAGAGCCTCCTAAGTGACCCTACTCAACTCCAAGAGCTAACCCTTACTTCTCTGCGCCACCCCACAGAGGGAAGTGGTGGTGGCTGGGCAGAGAGGGATGTCTCAGCAGTGGGGGTGCCCCAGGTCAGGAGAGTCCGTGAACACACTGTGCCCTACCCCGCGCTGGGTGCTAGGAATGGAAGGGTGAAAGTGATCAATGTGGTCCCTGCTTTCCTGGAATTTAAACTCTAATCCAGTGACTCTCAGCCGTGGATGGACCTTAGGATCCCCTGGAAGGAGTGGAAACACACACACACACACCAGCACCCAGACCTCTTTCAGACCAAGTGAATCTGAATCAGTACTCTTTTAAAGCACCCGGGCGACTCTAATGTGCAGCCAGATGAGACAATAAAATCAGCAGTTACAGACCGTTCCCATCCTTGCTCTGCTCAGGCAAGTACTTGGAAGGGCGCCTGTCGGATTTTGGTGGTGGTGGTAAGGGGAAGGTGAGGGAGGACTTCCCGGAGGAAATGGCACATGACCCCTTGCATGGGGATAATGAGTTGGAAGAACAGCAGGCAGTCCTTCTGGACAGAGTTCAGAGTGTGAGGAGACAGTGCATGAGATAAAGCTGAAGGAGGCAACAATAACGAGGGTCCAGATCCCAGAGGAGACGCTTGCCCTGTGACTGAGGCTGCAGACCCCACAGGCGATGAGGAACATTGGAAGATTTTAAGCAAGGAAATGACATAACCATAACTCTCTGTCTGGAGCTGTCTACGGGGTTCATCCGGGTGGCAGGGTCCTCAGTAGGTTGGATCAGGACCTCCTCCTCTATCCCCCCGACCCCACCCCCAGCATATGGGGTGGGCAGAAGCTCTCCCCAGGGCCGCTGGGGTCTCCCAGTTTAATCTCAGTTCCATGATGCATTAGCGAGGGGCTCCCAGGGCCAGCCAAGTCCCTGATACTAATCGGCCACCGAGGTGGAATCAATGACAACTGCATTGATCTTGCTTCTCTTTGGCTCCTTAAAGAGCTTATTGACCAGAGAGCCTCAGGGGGGCTGGCTTCAAGCAGTGGAAACCTGAGTCTCATTCAAATGTGAGACAAAGATGAAGAAGAATACGTGAGGAGGGGCCCTCCCAGGCCCCTGCCGCCTCATGCAGTCTCAGGCTCCTTCTGGGCAGGCATCCTCACCCCTGCACCCGAGCTGGTTGTCTCAGCATCAAAACCTGTGGCCTCACCTCTCCTGTCTCTCCCCATCCCCAGTTCTAGCCACACAGAAAGAAATGCTTTGTCTTCCCCACTCTGTGCCTCCAGATCCGCTGTACTCTCTGTCAAGGATGCTTCTCTAGTCTGACCTATTCCTTCTTCCAGGTCCGGCTCCAATGTCGCCTCCTCTTAGAAGCCTTCCCTGGTCTCACCTCAACAGGAATCTTCTGTGCGTCAATAGCATTTGATACTTACCTGTGTGTGTGTGCCACACTCATCACACTTTTTACAGCCATTTACTCTATCTCTTCCTCCAGAATGTCAGCCCCACAAGGACAGCGCACCTGGTCATTCATCTACGTGTCCCCAGCACAGTGCCTGGGTAGTAGAGCAGCTGCTCAGTAAAGGAACGCATGCTGAATGAATGAATAGGTTTTTTTAAAAAAATTTTAGCTGGAGGATAATTGCTTTACAATGTTGGGTTGGTTTCTGCCATACAACAGTGCTAATCAGTCATAATTATATATATATAGGAGAAGGCAATGGCAACCCACCCCAGTACTCTTGCCTGGAAAATCCCATGGATTCAGTCGGACAGGACTGAAGCGACTTAGCAGCAGTAGCAGCATATATGTGTATATTGTATATATATATATATAAAATCATATATATATATCCCCTTCCTCTGGCGCCTCCCTCTCCCCTTCCATCCTGCCCCTCTGTGTCATCACTGGCACCAGGCTGGGCTCCCTGGGTTATGTAACAGCTTCCTACTGGTTACCTGTTTTACACCTGATAGTGTATATCTGTCAATGCAACTTTCTCAGTGCATCCCACCCTCTCCTTCCCCCACTGTGTCCACAAGTCCGTTCTCCATGTCTGCGTCTCCATTTCTCCCTTGTGAATAGGTTCATCTGTACTGTTTTTCTAGATTCCAAGTGTATGTGTGTTAATATCAGTTGTTTTTCTCTTTCTGACTTACTTCACTCTGTATTAATAGGCTCTAGGTTCATGCATTGCATGACAACGCAGATTTGTTCCTTTTTATGGCTGAGTAATATTCCATCATATGTGTGTACCGCATCTTCTTTATCCAAGAATGAATGGGTTGTAAAAGCCCCAAGGACTCCCTTCTCTAACCCTGACCCAGCACAGCCCCTGAGGGTACAGAACAGTACAGACTGTGCCGAATCAGACTCGGACGACCGCAGTTCAGATCTAGATCTTGAAATGAGAGAACGGGAAGGACACTTAAGCCTTACTGTCATCAAGTTAAATCTCTAACTTTACAGTTGAGGTCGTTGCTCTAGGGAGAGGAGCTGGCTGTCTCAAATCTCACAGAAGCAGGTAGCAGGCCCAGGGCCCTCCAGATGCTCCTTTATACGGACCTGGCAGTGTGCGCAGGGGCTCCAAAGCCTTCTGAACACCTCCAGCCATTCCCAACCATCACTGTAACTTCCTGAGACACACTTTGTGTCTTCAGGAGGATCAGGCTGAGCAGGGACCTATTACTTGGGCCACAGAAAGGAGGTTCCCTAAAGACCAAAGTCCTTTCTTTCCTTGACTCACTATGTGACAAGAAAACAGATTACTTCCCATCTACAGGCTTCAGTTTCCCAGTCACTGAAATGGGAGGTAAGAGGCTCTGTCTCTCCTCTCCTGGTCTCAGGAGAAGCGACTCCTAGAGGAGAAAACCACCACCAAAGGGTCAGGCCACTCGATATCAATGAGAAAGGGCAAGAGAGCATGGGGTTCTAGGAAGTCGAGTTGGGGAACATACCCCGTTTTTCTTCGTTAACTTTTCTGTTGAAATCTAAAATACTCACAGAAAAAATGCATCTATCGTAAGAGTGCAGCCCAATAACATGTTCAAAAGCTGAACCATCCATGTAACCAATATCCAGATCAAAAAACAGAACCTTCTCAGTCCCTGAGAAGCACCCCCTGTGCTTCTTCCACTCACTGCCATTCAGGTCCACCACGGTGACTTCAAAAGCCATAGATGAGTTTTGCCTCTTTTTGTCCTTTATATAAATGGAATCCTAGAATAGGTCCTCTTTGGTGCTTGCCTTCTTTTGTACCACATTGTGCTTCTGAGATTTATCTGATTCATCCATAACGTTCCGTGTTATGTTAGAGTTCCCCTTCTCATTGTTATGTGGTATTCCATTGTGTGAGCACATCCTAATTTATTTATTCATGCCACTGTTGATGGGCATTTGGGTAGTTTCCAGTTTGGAGCTATTATAGAGAGTGTTAAAATAGACTGCTTGTTAATATTTTAAATAAATCATTTTTCAAAACAGATGCTTAAAAACAGAAACAAGAGGATTGTGCACACATTTCCCTCATTTAAGAACTGTCTATTAAGCACCTACTGTGTCTTAGAATGATCTTTTCCTTTCCTCTCCTGAGCCTAGCCTTTATAGACCAGGTGACACCCCATCTCTTCTAGAAAGCCTTTTATGATTGCTCCCAACTCACAGTGCCATTCAAAGTCCTCTTAAGTTTCAAGGCAGATTTTTCACGAACATGCAGCCAAGAGTGAGTCCACATGGCTGGCCTTCTTCCACTCCTTCTTTGTGCTCATTCTCAAGGGGGTGCTCCCAAAGAGTAGGCACTGGGTCCCATTTTCTCTGCCTTCCTCGATACTTTGCAGAGTATTAGGCACCTCACTAAACTCACCAAATAAGAATTGAATTGAAGTAGATCTATAGGAAAGTGATGTGAATACGTGAAGATCCGCCCCCCCCCCCACTGGCACCCTGAGGAAAAATATTAGGCAAAATATGGAAAAAGATAACTCAGAACACGAGCAAAACCCATGGACAGCAAAGGATGGGGCCATGCATTGCATTAGACTTGAAAAACAAAATGGATAGCTTCCAGATCGTGAATGGCTATGGCTTATCTTCACACCTTTTTCCACTCGTTTGTGCAAATAATCAAAAGAGCTTTGGGTGGCGGGCACATTTCAGCACCATGGATAGAGAATCCCATTGGCTGCTCTCTGAGAACCACAGCAAAACCTTAGAACAATGTCCCTTGGTCTCACCGGAGCTTCAGGGAAGGTCACATACACTTCCATTTTCCCACAGACTCCTACTAATCTCTAAATCCCTCCTAGTGAGTTGCAAAAATAAAGTCCTTAGAGCCAAATAGACTTGGGGTTCAAATTCTAAATCTATCACTTGTCTGTAACTTTAGAAAAATTACTCTCTCTAAATCTGAATTTCTTTTATTTATAAATGGTAATTATAATACCTTCCCCCCCCCCCCCCCCCGATGTATTGTTCAGGTCTTAAATTTCTGTTTGGTTCTCTTTTGTAGTTTTGCTTGTTTGTTTGTTTTGGGGGTGACATTAATTCTATCTTCACATTCATTGTGAGCATACTTTCATTACATCCTCCAGCAAGTTATAAAAGTGAAGTGAAGTGAAAGTCACTGAGTTGTGTCCAACTCTTTGTGAACCCATGGATAGTCCATGGAATTCTCCAGGTCAGAATACTGGAGTGGGTACCCTTTCCCTTCTCCATGGGATCTTCACAACCCAGGGATCGAACCCAGGTCTCCTGTATTGCAGACGGATTCTTTACCAGCTGAGTCACAAGGGAAGCCCCAGCAAGTTACAAGGGCTACTTTAAATCGCTGCCTGCTAATAGCAAATTCTGGGTCACTTTAGGGCCAGGCTCCATGGGAGCCTCCTGTGGATCATATTTTCCTGTCTTATTCTATGTCAATAATCTGGGATTGTATCCTGGATATGGTGCATGATAAAGTTGTAGGGACTTTGGGTCCTCTATGTTCTATGAAGACTATTGGGGAAGTTTTTGTTTGTTTCTTTAATGGAGTAGGTAACTCTCATTGCAAACCTGTCACTCATTCAGTGGGTTGCAGCCGAAATTTCCATTCGGCTTCTTTAAGTTTTGCTGAGCATCTGTCTTACACAGGCATTGGTTCAAAGGTCAACCAGGTATTTGGGCAGAGTTTATGTCCTATATCTAGGGTTCTCCTCTCTGATTCACTCTTTCCTGAGTTTTCTTCTTCTTTTTCCTTGAACGTGCCTTGAAATCTATCCCCTTATTCTTCAAACCAGTTTGACTGCAGCTTTCCATCCAGGTTTTAGCCAACTGGCCTGGAAGGACAAGGGTCTGTCCTCAGGCTAAACTTGTAAAAGCTAAGAAATTCACCCAGTGCCCTTCCCATCTTCCAAGTGTCAATAACCTCCCCCACTCCCCAGCTCTGAAATCTGCCTGCTGTGTGTCACTCTCCTTCTGATAACTATTTTTTAATATGTTGCTCACACTTCATAGTTGTTATCTTCAGGATGGTTGATGTGTAAAGAGCTATTCAGCCAGAATCAGAAGCTGAAAATCCTATAATACCTCTCTGAAGAGCCGTGTTGAGGGCCGTATGAGATAATATCTATGAAATGCTCACAGTAGATGCTCAATAAATGTTTCCTCCCACACTACAATCCCCAGCTGCCATTTTGATACCTGAAATCATCAGTGCATAAATATACAACACGTTGTTCTTCTTGAAACCCTTTCATCTCTATTTTATTAATTTACCCAACATTTGCTGGATCATGGAAAAAGCAAGAGAGTTCCAGAAAAATATCTACTTCTGCTTTATTGACTATGCCAAAGCCTTTGACTATGTGGATCACAATACACTGTGGAAAATCCTGAAAAAGATGGGAATACCAGACCACCTGACCTGCCTCTTGAGAAACCTATATGCAGGTCAGGAAGCAACAGTTAGAACTGAACATGGAACAACAGACTGGTTCCAAATAAGAAAAGCAGTACATCAAGGCTGTATATTGTCACCCTGCTTATTTAACTTATATGCAGAGGACACCATGAAAAACGCTGGGCTGGAAAAAGCACAAGCTGGAATCAGGATTGCTGGCAGAAATATCAATAACCTCAGATATGCAGATGACACCACCCTTATGGCACAAAGTGAAGAGGAACTAAAAAGCCTCTTGATGAAAGTGAAAGAGGAGAGTGAAAAAGTTGGCTTAAAGCTCAACATTCAGAAAACGAAGATCATGGCATCTGGTCCCATCACTTCATGGCAAATAGATGGGGAAACAGTGTCAGACTTTATTTTGGGGGGCTCCAAAATCACTGCAGATGGTGATTGCAGCCATGAAATTAAAAGTCGCTTTCTCCTTGGAAGGAAAGTTATGACCAACCTAGATAGCATATTAAAAAGCAGAGACATGACTTTGCCTACAAATGTCTGTCTAATAAAGGCTATTATTTTTCCAGTAGTCATGTATGGATGTGAGAGTTGGACTGCGAAGAAAGCTGAGTGCCGAACAATTGATGCTTTTGAACTGTGGTGTTGGAGAAGACTCTTGAGAGTCCCTTGGACTGCAAGGAGATCCAACCAGTCCTTTCTAAGGAGATCAGTCCTGGGTGTTCTTTGGAAGGACTGATGCTAAAGCTGAAACTCCAATACTTTAGCCACCTCATGCAAAGAGTTGACTCACTGGAAAAGACTCGGATGCTGGGAGGGATTGGGGGCAGGAGGAGAAGGGGACGACAGAGGATGAGATGGCTGGATGGCATCACGGACTCGATGGACGTGAGTCTGAGTGAACTCTGGGAGTTGGTGAAGGACAGGAAGGCCTGGTGTGCTGCAATTCATGGGGTCGCAAAGAGTCGGACACGACTGAGTGACTGAACTGAAGAGTAGGGTAGACACTATTTCCATTTTTTATAGATGAGAGAGTTAAGGTGTAGGGGAATTATGGGACTAACCCAAGGCCACAAAATTATAGTCACAAAGGCTGGACCAGTCCCCATGTTCACCAATGTCTCTCTCGCTCCACAAACATCTTCTAGGAAACAGATGTTGCAAACCCAGACAAGATAGGGGAGGGAAACTCCACAACCACCCCTTTTTCTATAGAAGAATCCCAGAGGTGTGTTGGAATGTGTCTTCCAGGGCCTGCCCTCATCCAGATGTGAGAGTCCTGTGGACTGGCAAGGTCAAGCATGGTGTGTCTGAACACCCTGGCTAGTGTCTGCTGAATGCTGCTGGGGGTCCTCACATTCATCATGAGCCCAGGTGGGGAGTGATGTGTTATCATGGCATCAATACCACCACCCAGGTCCCCAAAATTATGTGCTCTAGGGTAGTAAATCCAGTTTCCTAACCTGTGAAATGGGGGAAATAGCCATCCCGCCAGATTTAGGAGTTTATGTAGGCACAAGAGTACTTTGTAAACCAAAGAGTCTGTACTGACAGTGCACTGGTAAGACGAGGTCGCCATGGCCCTTCGGTACTCAGCTGCTCAGAGAGACACAGGGCTTCTCTCTTGTTGTGGCACAGACATGAGTCTGAGTATCTGAGCTGAACCCACTCAAGAGGACAAGTGGCCGAGCAGGGCTCAGAGCTGAGCAGTCCTGAGTTCAAATCCTTGTGGTGTTACTTCCTAGCTGTGTGCCTGGGGCAAGTTATATCACTTCTCTGAGTCTTAGTTTCTCATCTGAAAAATGAGAATAATAATGATAATGGGAAGACTAGTAAATAAATCATGAGGCTATTATGAGGATTAAATGTGATTACGTATGTTAAGTGCTTGATGTCAGGCAGATGGTGAGTATTCAATAAATAAGGGCTAATAATAAACCTGGCAAGACCTGAGGGTGCACTGCTCCACATAGGTGCTGAGCAGACTGCCCAGTGCCACGGAAAGCACAAAAAGCAGGCTGATTCTTGCGTCCAGCATTGCCCATGGCCTCCCCCGTAACCAGTGATCCTGGGAAACTCTCTCCTCCTCTGGCTCTCTGTGCCTCATCTGAAACATCGAGGGGGTTGGATTAGATCCTGTTCTCTGGGTTCCACATTCTGTAGCTGAGCAGATCCTAGCCCTCTTAGGCAAGGCGAGAGATGCAGGAAGGAGGAATTGGGAGACTCAAGCTATGCCCCAGGCTGATGTCTGCAGGGACGGGAAGGCGTCCAGACTCTGCTGAGCCCAGGAAATGTGGCCTGGTGGGTGTGCGGCTGCAGGAAAGCTCCCGGGAAGGATAGATTTCACACCCGGAAGGGGAGAGGGCACCACCAAAGATACACAAAGCAAACCCCAGCTGGGCTGAGGGAGTCGGAGGTCCCCGGAGTGGAAGCTGGGATTTCAGCCACAAATAAAACCTGCTCAGGCCTTCTCCCCCCAGGTCCCTCCCTTGCCTCCTCTACTGATGAGCACAGGTCTCAATTCCATCCTGAAGTGAGCTCATTCCTGGGCCCGGCCCAGCAAGCCCTCCCATGCCCATCCCTTCTCCACCTTCTCCCTCTCTCTCCTCCAGCCAGAAGTCGTCAGGCTGAAGTTGGAACCCCAGCTTTGCTGTTTGCTGCTTTGCGATCTTGAGCCGGTGCCCTAGTCAGCCTGGGCTGCCATAACAGAAGGCTACAGATCGAGTGGCTGAAACAACCGACATCTATTTCCCACAGTTCTGGAGGCTGGGGAATCTGAGGTCAAGGTCCCAGCACACTCAGCGTCTGGTGAGGGCTCTCCTCCCGGTTTGCAGACGGCTGTCTTCTCCTTGTATCCTCAGGTGGCGGAGCGCAGAGAGCAGGGAAGCTTGCTCTGGGGTCTCTTCTTACAAAGGCGCTTAATCCATTCTTGTGGGCTCAAGTCTCACCTCCATCTCCACCCTCCTAAAGGTCCCGCCTCCTAATACCATTACCTGAGGGGTTAGGCTTCCCACATATGGATTTATGGGGACAGAAACATCTGATCCATAGCAGCAAGTCACTTCGCCCTTTATTTTCCACACCTACCAGTGAGGGATAAAGATCCAACCCTCATAAAGTCTCAGCAGAACAATGTCTTTAAAAGTGTGTGAGGAACTTCCCTGGTGGCCCAGTGGCTAAGACTCTGTGTTCCCAATGCAGGGAGCTTGGGTTCAGTCCCTGGCAGGGGAACCACATTTCACCTGCCCCAAGTAAGAGTTCACAAGCCATAGCTAGAAGATTCTGCATGCCACCAGTAAGACCCAGTGCAGCCAGATAAGCAAATAAATAAAAATAAATACTTTTTAAAAGTGTGTGCGCTGGGCATGTGGCATCTGTGTCCTGTAGCTGCCTTCTTCACCCCACCCCTCTTCACTCCCTCCCATTCCAGGGCCCACCAGGTGGTCACAGGTGGAAGCCTGAGGCTGTCATGGTGCTCAGTGCAGACCCCATTCCTTTCTTCGTTGACTCAAAAAGTAGCGAATGGGTTTCTACTCTGGGCCGAATCCTGGCTGGATCAGAGCTTTTCAAAGTTTAATGTGCACACAAAGTACCTGGGTCTTGTTTAAAGGCAGAGGGGCTTGGCAGGTAGCTCAGTGGTAAAGAATCTGCCTGCCAGTCCTGGAGACTCAGGAGACTTGGGTTTGATCCCTGGGTCGGGAAGATCCCCTGGAGGAGGAAACGGCAACCCACTCCAGTGTTCTTACCGGGAGAATCCCGTCGAGAGAGGTAGCTTGTGGGCTACTGTCCATGAGGTCACAAGGAGTTGGACACAACTGAGCAACTGAAAAAACTAACAAACTGACTCAGTAAGTCTAGGAAAGGGCCTGAGGTGACGCATTTCTAACAAGGTCTCAGGTGACACTGATGCTGCCGATCCGTGGACCACACTTTTGAGCAGCAAGGGGCTAGGAGCTGGGGGACTACTTCTCTGAGCAAACACATCCCTGCCCCCTTGGGGTTCAGAGTCTAGTGGGAGGACAAGAAGCAACCGCCACTCAGAGGATGGGAGTGTGATGATCGTAGAGGAGGACAGGCCCCTCTTGGACCTTCAGAAGTCTTGGAAGGCTTCCCAGAAGCGATGACACGTGGAGTCCTGAAAGATTACTAGGCAGTGGTCAGGCCAAGGAGAGAAGGGAAGGGGGGAGATGGGGTGGTGGAGGGAGGAGCCTGTGTTGGCTGGGCTGGTCGAGTGTACATGCCCGACGGAGAGGCGATGGAGGGAGTGGGGAGAGAGGAGCCTCAGGGCTGGGGCCAGACCATGGGGGTCTTGAAGCCATGCACCTGGGCTCCATCCAGTGGGAGACAAGGGGGCTTTGGAGGATTCTGAGCAAAGCAGTGACACGGTCAGATTGAGGACTTAGAACCTCCCTCTAACTGCTGCGAAGAGAATGGTCCTTGGTCACAGCCCAGACGGGGCCCTGCTAAGGGGACAGAAAAGGGAACATCCCACCTGCCAAGGCATCTCACCCTCCTCCTTCCCCCTAATTTTTCCACCACCACTATTTCCACACCCCATACTGCTCACGCCAGCCCAGGATCTTGAAGTGGGTGACCAAACAGAACACAAGAGCCTTAGACACTACCCCCACCTGAACCAAACCCTCAGGGCATCAGAACCCCAGTCAAGGTCTTAGAAAGAAAAGGAAGTACCCATCCCTTCATCCATGTGCTCCTGCCCTGGGCATTCCAGGCTCAGTGAAGCACACACACCCACAGAAGCAAAGAGAAGACTCTGCCTAAGACCCTGAGCTCAAAGGGGTTGCCATCCACTGAGAGAAGGCATCTCAGATTTGCTGCTGGCTCAGAAGAAGGGGCAGAGTTTAGAGCAAGGTGATAATGGTTCTACCCAGGTTAGCAAGACATCCAGAACTTGGACACAACCAAGGGAGACGTGCGGTCTGGAAGGCCTAAGCTGCTGCTCTGGCCACTTTCTACCTTGGGTACCTAGAGTGTATTAACTGAAAGAGGAGAAGCAGCCTCTCCCTTGGGACAGATCGACCTCTGAAGCATCCCACTTCCTAGGGTTGCTCCGAGTGTGAGGGTGGTTACTGGGGGAGGCTGGGTTTCAGTCATGTCTCTGCTTGTAATTTGTTGTCACCTGTACAGCTAGGAGGGCTTCCCAGGTGACTCAGTGGTGAAGAATCTGATTGTTCACGCAGTCTGAGTGTTAATTAATTAATCTGACTGTTAATCCAGGGTTCAATGTCTGGATCAGGAAGATGCCCTGGAGAAGAAAAGGCAACCCATTCCAGTGTTCTTGCCTGGAGAATCTCATGGACAGAGGAGCCTGGCAGGCTACAGTCCGTGGCATCACATGGTATTGCACACGTCTGGGGACTGAACACACACACATGCATGGTTAGGAGGCTGAGCTAAACGATGCTGACACCAATGCATCTGTCTCTGAAGTTCTGCAAAACCTCTAGCCCCTTGACCCTGTGTGCCCCATTCCATGGTAAAAACACATCTCTTGTCCTTCCACATGGAGTATCCTGGTCTTGACCTCTGGCCTGGGTCTGTGAGTCTGGGGCCCCACCTGTGGCTCTGTGGTTTCTTGCTTGCTACCAGAGATGGCAGTCCCCCTCTTTGAGGGCAGCTGCAAGAACCTTGGGATTGAGGTTAAATGACTTCTTGATTCCTGGTGTTGCCATTTACTTCTCTCGCTGTGAAGAATAAGTTCTCAGATGCTCGAGCCTCCATTTCCTCATCTGCAAAAGGGAGCTAACACTTCTGGAGCTCCTTGTGAGCATTAATTGAGAACATGTGAAACTCTGGACAGAGCCGTGAGTTGATTGTGTCCTTTGCCAGGACGCTGGAGCATGGGAGGGCCCGACCCCTGCTGGTAGCCCCACAGGAAGGCCTTTGTTTCAAGGTCACCTCTCCCACCCCGATCCCTGAATTTCCAGGTTGTTTTCCACATACTCTATTAAGTGGTGGGAAAAACAGTGACTCTGGAGTCCAAGAGCCCTCTGCTCAAATCCCAGATCTTGTACAAACTAGGAGACCTTAGACGAGTCACTTACCTTCAGTTTTCTCATTTGCAAATGCAACTCCCACATATGGGATGGTTGTGAGAATAAATGAGATAATGTCTACAAAGCACCTGACCACAGTGGACACGCAGCAGCCTTCTGCCCGTTCCCCAGGGCAAGAGTTAGCATATCAAGAAGGCTAGTCTCTTTCAGAAACCTAACTTAACAGGAATCTAACTCAACCCAGAATGGGACAAGCTCTTACTCTCCCATTTGACCCCCATCATCCCTCAACTAAAGGACACTGTGCCTCATGTCCACCCACGTCCCCTGGTTGTCTAATCAGGTTGTCTAATCAATTAGCACGAGGTTTACCTTGAATGGTGCAGAAGGTGGAGACGTAAGACAGACAATGAACTCAGAGAACCGAAAACTTATGTGGGTGACCCAATCATATAGAGCATGCCAGGTCCCTGGGCCTCTGTAGGCTGCCAGGTGTCTGACAGAGGCAGGGAAGGCTCGGCTATCAGAGAGGGCTCCCTGGGGGCTGGAGAGCATCACCCTTGTGCATCACAGGCACGTAAAAACACCAGTGGGAGTAGGGAGAAGTGCTAGAAGTTTCCTCCCAGGTTGAGGCTGGAGGGGGAGGAGGACCCAGGGGTGGGGAGACGTGACTTCAGGCCCAGCCGCTCTTACCAGAGCCACCAGTTGGCTCTCTTTATCTGCAGTCTCAGGTCTGAAGGACAACCTGGTATCAAGTATGAAGAGAAGTTTAGGGAGAAGCAGGCAGACCCGGGTCCGAGCTGCATCTCTGACACATCACCTCTGAGGTTTTGGGCAAATAGAGTCACCTGTCTGAACCTCATTTTCCTCCTGGGCCTCCTGGGAAAGGAATACCTCTGCGCCTACTCCCAGGACTCCTGGGAGGCCCACGTTCATGTAGAACATGAACCTTAGTGTCTGTTGCGGAGATGTTGCTGTGGTTGTTCTGGAAGAGGCTACATGGAATGCCCCCGCCCCCAGGAGACCAGAGGAAGGTGGAAACCCAGACATCAGGAAGCAGGAGGAGGTGGAGGGGGGCCACGAGGCCAGTGTCCTTCCCAGGCAGGGACAAGGGCAACCTCAAGGAGCTTCCAGCAGACAGAGTCCGCAGACTTGACTCACTGCTCTGCGGGCCCCGGTGCTGATGGAGACCACCAGCCTGGGGTGAGCCAGCTCTCTATGCCTGCCCATGCCCATTTACCTCTCTGCCTTCCACACTCATCCCCTTTGCCCTTCCCAACGCTGAGCTCCACTTCTGGCCCTGATGATCCAGGCTCGGCGGTTGGGCCAGCCCCTGGGAAACCCCAGCAATGGTTATGGAGCTGCCAGGAGTTGGGGGGGGGGCACTGAGCCTCCTCCCCCCGACTTCCTCCCCTCGCCCACCTTCCCGAAACCTGTCCTGGGGACTACACTCTCTGTTTCCTCACTCCTTCGCTGGATAGTTAAGCGTCCTTGTCCTCAGTCCCCTTTCCAATCTGTTCATTGTGAGTCATTGGTGGATAATTGAACAGAAGTGAAGAACCTTGACAGCTCCAAGCTGGACTCCAAGGCCCCCTCCCCAGGGGCTCAAGAGCCTCCTGGACCGCTGCTCCCAGCCGAGCAGGCAGCCCCTCCCCTTCTGCCCCCTCCCTGTCTCCTCTTTCTCTGGGTCATTGCTTAGAGCTGGATGTTCCCGTCCACGCTCTCTCTGTTTCATGGCGAGGCTCTGAGTCGGCACCTTGCTTTGCACAGCTCAGCCTCCCAGAGTCCTAGCCCGTTCCCCAGGCAGACACTAGGTGCTCCAGAAACATTTGCCGAATGAGTGAATAATGGCATTTCACAGCTGAGCACTTCCCATTTCATCCAAAGGTTTCAATCAAAGTGTTTGCTGGCATCTATGACCAGGGAAAGCGTCAGTCACTCAGTCGCATCTGACTCTTTTCGACCCCATGGACTGCCGCCTGCCAGGCTCCTCTGTTCATGGAATTTTCCAGGCAAGCCCACTGGAGTAGGTAGCCATTCCCTTCTCCAGGGGACCTTCCCTACCAGAAGATCAAACCTGGGTCTTGACCACATTGTGGTCAGATTCTTTACTCTCTGGTGACCAGTGGGCACTAGTCAAAATATTTAAGAATCGATACTAGGGCAGGGGTCCTGGGGTCCCGGTGGGCCAGGCATGAGCCTTTTAGTTTCTGGATGCTGGGAGGATACTGGAGACCCTAAAAGAGGGTCCTTGGCACCTGTGATGCTACAGAGCTCTGGAAGGAAATGACTTAGCAGCGAGTGGAAGAATTTTAGCATCTTCACGAATTACTGGTGCATCTGGGCTCAATGTCAGATTTGGATGAAAGGATGAGTGAGTGAATCATTCTCTCTCTAGGTGGCTCTCCATCTTGCCTCTGTTTGCTTTGACTCCCTTCTTCCATTCTGCCTCTCTCCCCTTCTGGAATGGGGGTGGGAGGGTTATTTCCCTGAGCATAACTCCAAGGAGCTGCTCCTGGAGTCAGGAGAACAGGGCAGGACCAGCAGCACAGCCAGGCCGCCCCCATGGAGCGCAGGCGGCCTCATTACCACACGTCTTGGGCCCAGCATCAGGATACAGAGGAGCCGGTGGGCTGGCAGCAGCATGCACGACCCGGACCCTCTACCTGGGAGGCAGGACTCTGGGAGCCTGTCCCACCCCAACCCTGGCCTGCTGTGTGGCCTTCAATCAGATGTTCACTCTCTGGGCATCAGTTTTGCCAAAAGGCAAATGGATTCTGTGCTCCAACTCTGAAATATCAGTCAAGATCAACAAGCCAGAAGCCAAGGAGGCTGATCCTATGCATGGCTGCCCAGGACAGTCAAGGAGTCCCCCTCCCCAATCAGGAGGGACAATCTGATGCCCACCCCTGTGGTCCAGGGTCTCCACCACTCCCATTCTTAGACCAGTTGGCCAGCAGAGCTTTTGTTTTTCTCAATGTTTCCCTTGCTTCTTGAATGAGAACAGGTCACCAAGGGGAAGAAAGGTCTTTGTAGACATTGTCTGATTGTCATTATTCTCCATAAGCAGATGAGGCAACCGTCAGCATCCCCACATTACAGATGGAGAAACAAAGGTTCAGGAGGGCTCTAGATTTCACATGCATCAGTGATGACCCCAGGTCTGCCTGACTCTGCCCGTGATGCAGAAGCCAGCACCAAAGAGAAGAGAGTTGGCTGTCTACGTGTCTCCTCCTTTGCTCCCCTCCCCACCCCCCAGCCCCTGGCCCATCCCTGCCTACAGGAGAGTTCAGTGGGTCCCCCTGCTGGGCTCTGGGCATCTAGGGGCACATATGGTGCTGACTTCCTGGGGGCAGAAGAGCTGTTGAAGCAGCCCCCTAGGCCTGAGGGCTCCAGCTGGGGCCAAGCTGGCTCAGTGGGGGGATGAACCAACCGGTGGAGGCTTGAGGCCAGCGGACAAGCACTGGGAAAGCCCCAGTGGGAAGAGCAGAAGCACGGTTCTCAGAACAGAAATGCAGGCACACTCTGATCCCTGTGGAGGCTCTCTTAGCTTCCATGGACCAGGATTTAGGAGCAGAGGTGTCAAATGACAGGGGTTAGGAGAGCTTTGAGCAGGCAGCAAGTAGCTGGACCAGCTGTGAGCAGAATGTCCATCCTTGACTGACAAGTATCCATCTGGGGTGCAGGTATGGGAGAACCGTATCTCTCCCGAACTCTGAGGTGATGGGCAGGAGGCTCAGGAGGTCTGAACTGAGCAGGACTCCAACTCCTCTATCTAGCCTCAGTCTCCTCTGGGTATGCCTGGTTTGAGATGAGACTGCTCTAGAGTGAGATCGAGTTGACCCCCAGTTAGAAGGGTTGGGAAGCTGGCAAGTCATGGTGAGCATAGAAAGATGGCTAGGTCACGTCAGAAAGAATAGCACATCCTCACCTGGCTTCCCAGGTGGTGCTCGTGGTAAAGAACCCACCTGCCAATGCAGACTTAAGAGATGCGGGTTCGATCCCTGGGTCAGGAAGATCCCCTGGAGGAGGGCATGGCAGCCCACTCCAGTATCTTGCCTGGAAAATCCCATGGACAGAGAAGTCTACAGCCCATAGGGTCCCAAAGAGGCAGACACAACTGAAGTGACTACCCATGCACACACCTGGACCACACGAATTGTGATTGGAGGAACACCCCAGAGATATTTCAACTCGGACCGCCACCCTGCTGCTCTGTCACCCTGCCTGGAATCATACCCAGTCTATGCACTTCTTGGGAAGACTTTTCCCCATTCCCTCTTAGGGAGAGTCCACGTCTTAAACCCTAATTAAGATCAGATTAGCTGAACTGCAAACTTTAGGACAAAGCCTTACAAACACTGGATGGGGGAACGCAGTCATGGCAAAAAGATGAGAATCATGGAGAAGTAAAAAACAGGAACAGCACTACATGTGGCTTCATGTGTTTCTTGTAAGAACTCTTCACAGGGGGAGTTATTTAACTTATTTTATTTATTGGCCATCCTTCGTGACTTGTGGCATCTTAGTTCCCTGACCAGGGGTCAAACCCAGGCCTCCTGCAGTGGAAACAAGGAGTCCTAACCACAGGGTCACCAGGAAAGTCCCTACTTAACATTTTTTAACAATATTTATTTATTTGGCTCCCTTGGGTCTTAGTTGCAGCATGTGGGATCTAGTTAACTGGTGAGGGATCAAAGTCAGGACCACCGGCATTAGGAGCACAGAGTCTTAACCACTGGACCACCAGGGAAAAGTCCCCTTAACTTATTTTAGAGCCAAGAAAAACATGTTCAGAAAGGTAACTTGGCTTCCCAGGATCACATGCAACGGAGACCATGTAAATATCACTAACAGATTTCTGGTTTTGATTCCCAGCAAGGATAGTCAATGTACATAGACCTCCTTGTATGGGGTTGATATTTCTTCAAATCTTGTAGAGTCTTGGCCACACCTGACTCAACAGCATTTTTTTTATTAATAACATTCTTCCCAAAGCATTAAATTAATTACCATAAAAGCATAACTCCTTTCTCCACTTGTATTTAATTGACTAGGGTTATAGTTGATTCAATTATCTGCTCATGGTGACAAGCGCAACTGACATAAACAAGTTTGGGAACACGCGTAACACAGGCAAACAAGAAAGGAGGTGTCTGATAACCAGGCATTCCAAGTGCTCCCTGCCGTAGTCAGCAGCTTTTACAGAGCCAATAGCTGTAGTTCACCCAGACAGCAGTTAAGTAGGGTTAGTTAGGCGAGGTTCCTCATGGCAGGATTTGACCCCTGGTCTGTTTAGCTCCGAAGTTCAGTTTCTTTTCACTGCATCAGGCAGACCCACACTGGCAGCTTTATGTTTTTGTTCAGGGCCTGCATTCTGTGAACTGAACTCTTGGGAATTAGTTTTGTCAGTTACATGTAGGGGTTTTACCCCAGTCCTTGGCTTTCCTTGTCTTAACCCCTGCGTGCATGCTAAGTCACTTCAGCGGTGTCTGACTCTTCGTGACCCTATGGACTGTAGCCTGCCAAACTTCTCTGTCCATGGGGATTATCCAGACAAAAATACTGGAGTGGGTTGCCATGCCTTCCTCCAGGGGATCTTCCAGACCATGGAGCTGATGGAGGCTGGAGACAGTCTGAGACTGCCAGGAATGGAGCCTTGACCTCCAGGTCACCTCAAGCAGGATTTTCTGACCTTCCTGCATGCAGCAAGCCCAAGGAAGCTTCCCCTCTTGCCCTGGCATCAGTTCAGGCCTCTCTGCCCTGATCTGATGGGGGAGAACTCACAACCACACCATGGGGTGATGTAGCTAGGGGGCGGAGAGGTGAGAGGGCGGGTGACATGACGCAGAACTGGGCACATGGGAAGAGCTTTCAAATGTCATTTCCTCTCTCCTCCCCAGCCCTCCCACTTGCTTTAGAGAAGCAAACAGACTTTTAGAACTGGAGGGGAACTTCCAAAGGAGCATTTATTCACTGTTTTCTAAACTACGTCACATGTCCTTCCTTGGGATGAAAATGGGCAGTTCGAGAAAACAAGGCCTGCCTGAAAAACACCAGGTCAGACAAAGTTGAACAGGTTTCTACCCTTGATCTTAGCCAAAAGGCTGAGAAGTGATTGTTGAACAGATTTCTGTGCTACAGAGCGTTTCCGAGTCTGTCACGCATATTGGAGGATGGAAAGTGTGCCCTCCCAAACTGCTTTTCCCCTCGACACCTTACAGGAACAGGCTTTTAAGGGACCCTCTTTGCAAACCTTCGATCTGGTCCATTCCTCTCATCTTACAGAAGAGTCGAATGAGGATTTGAAGATACAAGGCTTCTTCCCCAAGGTCCCCAGATGGAACCTCATCCTCGGGGCCCTCATTTCATCACAGCTCCCCTCCTCCTGAGTCCCCAGCCTTGTCAGATCCTGATGATGAGCAAAGAGGAGGACCAGGAGGGGCAAACGGCATGGATGGCTCTCCTGCCCGAGAAGCCTCTGCGAATGTTCAGGACCCAACAGCTGACGGGTCCCCAGGAACCTACAGGATTCTGAGGGGAGTTGGCTCCTACTGGTTTAGCACAATCACATGGGAAACCTCCCGACTCCCAGGTAGGTGCCCTGGAGCCTCAGAGCTTTATCAGTCTTGTCCAAAGCTGTCCACCCCCCGGGCTCTTCTCTGCCTGACCAAAGGCTATGGAAAGACAGACAGAGTCAGGGCCTGCGGCCCCTCTCTGTTGCAGGAAAGTTTTGCTCTCTTGCTGGTGGTGTGGAGGGGAGCTGTCTGTTTTCCATTAGTATTTGCGATATTCTGGTTGGGGAGAAGAGAGAAGGGTGAGGGTTAAGGTCCTGCTTGTGAAGGCTTCCTGGCAAAGTTGGTCCAGTCCTGTCTGTCTGACTCCCTGACCCGGGGCTCACCGTGGTGGTGGCAACAGGTGACCCTGGGTCGGCACGGGATGTCACAGCGGCAAAGCCTGCATCACTGCCTGCTCGTCTCTGCACTCCAAGGCTGCTCCTTCCTCAGCCGGGATCCCTCTGTTTCTGTCCCTGAGCCCCAAGCATCTCCGGTGGTCCCTCTGCACTGGGTGGTGCCTCCTAGCACCCTGGTTCCACTTCCCCGCCCTCTCTGCCTGTCACAGACGGTGTCAAGTACAAATCGGCATGCACTGATGGGCTGCCCACGCACCAGCATTTGTCCCTCAGGCATTCTCTACCGGGGTTCCTTTAACCCTCTTCCCACGTGTCCGTGTCACACCCTCCCTCTCCGGAAGCTGTCACCACTGCTAACACTGGCTTTACGGCTCATGCCAAAGGCGTTGCTATCATGGTGACGTTCCAGCCATCACTGACTCGTGACAGAAGGAACTCAGTGGTCTGCCCTCTGAGTGTCCTTCAGAAGGCGCCCCCACTCTGCTCTCACCCCTCCACCTCCCTCTGCCCCCTCCCCACTCAGAGGCCTCTCCTCGGTGCTCCCAGAGCACCACACTCCACCCACCCATCCCCCCCATCAAAGCACTTGCCACATGACTGGAACTCTTGACTCTCATCTGCTTCTCCTGTGTGGCCGGCATCTCAAGAGAGAGGGACTAAGCCTTTCTCCCACTCTCGTCTCGGCACTTCGCGAGGAGAGCTGGCGCCCCGTGAGCCATCGATGTTTGAACATCTTGATCAAACCAGGGAGCGTGTCTTTTTTTCAATTAACCTTACGGATAGCTGGGGAGGGTAGAACTAAGTCTCCTGAAAGGGCACAGAGGATGAGACATGTTCACAGGAAGGGCCTGGAAGGCCTGGGAGGGGGCAGCACTGGCTGGACAAGCTGGTTGGAGACTCTGAAACTCAATGTTCCAATGTGCTTTGGCAACCAAGGGCTGCTTGTCATGCCAAGAAGTTATTGACATTGAAATTGAAATTGAAATTGAGTTAGAAGAAGGGAGGGAGGCCTGTGGGAGCCATGCAAATCAGGGTGAGGGAGATGGAGACACTCCTATTCTGGGAAGCCCTGTATTATCCCAGGTTCCCAGCCCCTGGATACTCATAACTTGTTGCCACTAACTGGCCTTTTGTCTTTCTCCAGCTCAGTGGCTGTGGGGTCGGGCCTTGAGGTCACTTAGTCCAACCTCCATCCTAATCACCTGCTACAAGCCAGGCGCTGGTGTAACGTTATTGCCTTGGATTCGTGATGGAAGTGGTCTTGGAGATCGACCCATCTCCATCACCCCAGCCTGACTCCCCTCACTTCTTACTCAGGAATCTCCATCATAGCAGCCTTGACAGGTGGGGGGGTGGGCAGCCCATAACTGAAGTTCAGCCCGTTTTCCTAACTAACAGCCCATTTTCTTTGTTGAACAGCTCCATTGTGACAAAGGTTCTTCTTGAGCTGAAAAGGGCCTCTCCATCGGTTGCCATGGGGACTGTCCTTCCTCCTCCTCCTCCTGGAGCCTGTGGCTGGGGGGTCCCTCCTGTTTGCGGTCAGGGAGGCCGACAGACGGTGCTTCGAGGTGGGATGGATGGTGTCCCGGACTCCCCTCTAGGGCTGGGGAGACCTTGAGTGACCCTGTCTCAAGGAGGACAACCCAACTGTCAGTCCTCTGGGTGTGCACGTGTTCCATCCCCCTTACGTGTGCTCCCGTCTGTCACTCTCTCTCACTCTCATTCATCACCTCTCTGCCACTCAGACATCATAAAAAGGAGCCCAGGTGCAAACGAGTCGGCCGCAATCAGAGCCACCGGGAGGCGGAGCGCAGGAAGACTGACAGGTGGACAGATGCAGGCGGGCTTCTGCAGGAACGCCTGTGGCTGACAGGGACTAGTCTAACAGTCATCCCCCCTCCCATCCCCCGGCCTGATGGACAGACAGCGGGGACAGAAAGACAGAGAGCCAGGCGTCAAGCAGGAAGGGCATCAGGCAGACATGGGGACAGGTGACGGAAGTGCAGGTCCCTCTGCTTGGGAGGCGGGCCTTGTGCCGTGGAGCTCCCAAGATGCCCTCCTGGCCTCTGAGCCCTGCTTGCCCCAAAGTTCCCAAGGAGAAGTCTGGGCTCTGCAGGGAGAGAGCTTTCTCTGCTCACACCCCAGGTCCCCCACCCAGGAGAACCAACTCCATCCTGCCAGAGGCAGCCCACTCCCACACCCTGCGAGCCTGGCAAAGTTGAGGAAAGGGTTAGAAAGGGAGTCTACTTCTTCTTCTGGAAGCTTCCACAGATTGACCACTGTTCTCTAAAGTGACCACTGTTCTCTAAAGTGACCACTGTCCTCTAAAGGCCGTGTTCTCTAAAGTGAGCAAAACAGCACAAAAAGGGAATGGGCGAGAGTTGGTGTTGCAGTGAGCATGCCCTGGGCTGGCCCCTCCCACTTACCGTCTCACTTAGTCACCCTTCCAGCACTCCTAGGTATTTTTAGCCCATTCGAGGGAACGGAGTGTCAGAGAAGACAAATGAGTCACCCAAAGCCTTTCAGCTAACTAGGGGCAGAGGCGAGATTTGAACCCGAGTCAGCGTGACGTCAGGACGGCCGCACTCTCCTCTCCGCACCCGGCACCCTCTCCAGGGATGCCCATGTATGTGGATTCCCTCTGTCTTCTTGGGGAATGAGGCAGTCATGAGAAGACCACGGTGATTTATGTGCTGAAGGAAGTTCCCACTGAAGGAAGCTGTGAATCAGTCCAGAAATAGCAGATGATGTCAGCCAGGGCATCCCTCCTCCCTGGGCCCTTGGCATCACCCTTCGGGGACCGTCACCAGAACTGATGCGCCAACAATTACGGAATTGGATTTGCCCTTTCCCGCCCGGCCTGCTCAGACGTCATCCCTGGGGCTCAGGAAACACCTGCCTATTTTCTCAGCTCCCTCATCTTCACGTACACCCTGCTCGCTCTCCCGGGCCTCAGAAAGGCACGAGGCAATATTTTATTCTGGCCATGCTGGGCCGGCCATGCGTCACTTAGCACAATGCAGTTTCCCTCCTGAACCACTTTCCCTGGCACCTCCCTGCCCATCACCCTTTCCAACCTGTTTCTCATCCTCCTGGAGTCGAACTTCCTGATTCTTTACAACCTCACCTCTCACTCAAACTCAATGCTTGGCACTCCAACCGGACATGTATTTTATTTTTTTTAAGATTTATTCATTTCCTTACTTGGCTGTGCTGGGTCTTAGTTGAGGCCACGAGGGATCGTGGATCTTCATCGTAGCCCGCAGCATCCTTCGCTACCTCTCACTTTCAGCATGTGGGGTCTAGATCCCCCCGGGGACTGAACCTGTAAGTGTGGAGTCTTAGCTACTGAACCACCAGGGAAGTCCATAGCTGGACTTTTTTCTTCTGGACTTTTGCTTCCTGCCTACCCTTGATTTCAAAACTCCCTCGTGCTGGGCTGACGCTGGCTGTTTAGGATAAAGGCAGGGGTGTGCTGGACCAACTCACAAGAGCCAACTGTGCACGTCTTTTCTTGTCTCCTTGTTCAGCGGCTCCACGTTAGTGGATAGAAATCAGCATGGTGGCAATATTGACACCACAGAAACTGGCAAACACTGCAAATTGGGTTTTTTTTGTTTTTGTTTTTTTGGTTTATTTGTTTTTTCTCTCAGGGAACTAGTAGCTAAACTTACCATCACATGTCTGGATAAAGGATTTGCCTAGGACTCCACATGGCTGCATCATGGATGACAACCCCATGGCAGGGATTCCGATGAGACGGCCTGGGCCCATTCTACCCAGGGAAAAACTGAGGCTAAAAGAAGGTCCAGCCCCAGGTCATCTTGTGAATCAAGAGGACCTACTAGATGGATTGGGGTCTTGCAGCCTAGGTGAGGCCTCTAGCCCCTGTAAAGGCCACCTGCAGAGTAAGCCGTGCCTCTTGGCTCAGGTCTCAGATCAATGTGGCCTTGCCCCAGGTGAGAACACTCAGGAGATCCTGGGTGCAATGTGGGCTGAGCCTTGCATGATGCGGAGGGGACCTCACCTGTCCTTCAACCAAGAACTTCACCCAAAGGCCCATCCCTCCGATAAAGAAAGTATTCGGGGACTTCCTGGGGGTCCCCTGGGGGTCTTCCTGGGGGTCCTGTGGTTAAGAGTCCACCTTCTAATGCAGGGGACATGGGTTCGATCCCTGGTCAGGGACAGTCTGGCCTGCCTCGGACCAACCAAGCCCGTGAGCCGCAATTACTGAAGCCCACACCCTCTAGAGCCCACGCACCGCAACAGAGACGCCACCACAGTAAGAAGCTCGAGTGCAGCAACAAAGACACAGGGCAGCCAGAAAGAAAGAAACAGGGAGGATCGGCTGCCCCTCTGGGTCAAGGCAGTTACTGCGTCATCCCAGGGCCCACGGGCAGGAGTGAGGGATGGCAAAGCGGTCCAGTGTGGGGGGGTGGGGACGCCCTCATGAAACGGGTGCACCCTGTCCACCGGCCCTCCGTGGAGTGTCCACGCTGCTCTGAGGGCTGGTGGCGGGAGATCAGAGAGGGGATGCAGGGGGAAGGAGCCTGGTCTCGGGGCTGTGGCAAGTTTCCAAAGACTGAAAGCAGGGTTTATCGGCACTGCCTCTCCTCCTGGGCAAGATGTGCGTGTGAGGGCATACACACACACACACACACACACACACACAAATACACGCAGAATCAAAGCCTCCGGATTCTTGCAACAGGCATGCACACCCCTCCACAGCAAGACAAAACTCACATACCCTTAGGCTCGCTGGCACACAATAAACGTACTCCCACCTGAATGTGTGCAAAGAAATCGACATTCATTTGGAGGTGTGCTCGCACATGTATGGAACCTTCTGCTCTTAACCAGCGCCTCTCGGCCTAACCCGCCTGGGGCTGCTGATATCCCTGGATCCTGCAGTGACTCTCTCCATGGCCTCCAGCCTCATCCACTCCATCTGGCCTCCACGTGGCAGCCACACTCTTCTCACCCTGATCCTTTCCCATGTAGAAAGTTTCGGTGGCCCCTCGCTGCCTTCAGCATCAAGAACGGAGCTTGGTGTTCAAAGCCCTACGAAATCTGGCCCCTTCTGGCTTCCTGGCTCTCTCCCCATCCCTCGCTTTTCCCCATTCATGCACTGTCTTTCCTCCACCTCCCTCCAGCCAAATCCCCTTCAGTGTCACATGACCTGAGATTCATAAACAGAGATGCCCCAGAATGCATGGTGCCCTGTGGTTCTGAGTAAACCCATTTCCTTGCCTGCTCCCTTTCTGGGGTATCCTGGCCCCGTCCAGCTTGTATGAGAGAGGAGGATGACCATGCCTCATTTTGCCCGCTGTGCGCCAGCTTCGCACAGCTCATTACTGTCTGTCTGGGGCTCTGGCACTCACTAGGACTTCAGGAAATGTTTGTAGGCAGGTGGCTTGGGCCATTGTCCCGTCTCAGTCACCTCTTCCCTTACCTTGGCTCTTCTCTCTTATTTTCAATGTGGATATTAAAATATTAAATGGCTGCTCCAGGTCTTAGTTGTGGCCTGCAAACCCTTAGTTGTGGCACAGGGGGTTTAGTTCCCTACCAGGAACTGAACCTGGGTCCTCTTCATTGGGAGCTCAGAGACTTAGCCACTGGACCACCGGGGAAGTCTCTCTCTCCTCTCTTATTTTTGACGGGCTGGTTCTCACCACTAGAAAAGGTTCTCTGGAAGTTCCTGTCCTCCATCACCCTATGCTGGGAGGATTTGGGAAGGCCCGTCAGTCACCCCGCTGCCCAGAAGTGGTCCTCAGACTAGAGGGTGTATCCAGGGGTCACTAAATGCCTCCCCTCCATGTTCAGACACGTGGTTGGTCACTCACAGATCTCAGAGACAACTACAGACTCTCCCATTCCACTGCCAGATTTCTGCAGGAATCTCTGGAGAGTCTTGCTGTTGGAATAGTCTTCCTCAAGCTTGAGTTTGAAGACAGAATTGTAGTGCTAGGAAGGGCTTTAGCCAATCAAAAGGTTGATCTTACCTAGAGTCAGACTCTCCTGCCAAGTTATGTCAGCTCCTGGAATGTTTCCAGTGACAGGGAGCTCTCCCTACAGGGTTGGGTAACCCCCATCCTTAAAAAGCTCTCCTGGCTTTTTTGTGGGACACCGGTGACCCAGCCCAACCCACTGAGACCACAGCAGTCACCAGCATCCCCCAGAACAGGCTTGTGAATATTTTGAGCAAGGGACAGAGCACTTAACTATTTCCCACCTGACCCAGATTCCATGCCCTTTCATTTCTCTGAACACACGTCTATTCATCACATCTTTCTAAAAGCAGAAATTACAATCAGCTCTGCTCCTGGGGGCCAGCCTCCTCGCCTATCCTGGACTCAGCCCTCCTGCCTGACTCCAGCTTTTGTCTCCCATCCGACTGGTTGCTCATGTGCCTTTGCTCTGTTTCAAAGTTATCCCAGAGGGAGGTCTTCATTTACTCCTGGGGCAAGAGCCCTGGGTTTGGACTAAGGCAGATGGAGGTTTGGCCTTGAGCTTTGCCACTGACTCTGTGAGCTGAGACAAGGCCCGTCACCCTTCTGAGCCCATCTTTCCAGCTGAAATGAGAAAGGTCATCTTTGCTTGAGTGTTGTGGAGACTGAATGGGTCACTGGACTTAAAGGCCCCAAGACAGCACCCTGCCCAGATGCTCATGACACATCAATCCCACCCATCCCTCCCACTGGGGATCCAGGGGTGCCAGCTTTGCCTTTAACCCCGGATGGAAGGAATTTAGCAAGCATCTGCACAACCCTCTATCAAGGGCTCCGCTAACAGCAAGATTCATAACGCCTAATGTGTTTCCTTCATCTGCTAATTTAATAATTCTGCTAAAAAAAATGAGCTCGTTTGGCCCACAATTTGCTTCCCAGAGGCCTCACGCCTCCTACTGCTCATGACTTCATTAGCTGCCAGACACACACATTTCCCATTCCCCCTCCTAATTCACCCTTTGTTTTTAAGGGAGCAAGGCTGGTGGATTTGATGGATTGCAATGGTCCTGGCTCCTCTTCTCTGTGCCCCTTCCCAAAGTCCTCTGGGAAGATCAAGGTGGGCAGCCTCTTCTTGGTCTTCTGGTTTCTTCTAGTCTCACCTCATTGGCTGAAAAAATGAGCTTATGCACACTGGGCCCTAGCCTTCACAGCCCAGAGGACCAGTGGGCTCCTGTTATAACAGCTCAGTTGAGTGTGAAGACGGGCTTCCTTACAAACTGGGCATTTCTGTGATAGCATCATAGGATGCCCAGCAGTAAGTTTCTTGAGGCTGAAGATACAGTACACAAGGTGGCCAGCTATATGTCAGAGATGCTTCAGGGTGAGGCAGTCTGTCTCTCTTTCTTAAGATTTGATTTTGTAAGAGCTATGATTTTTAAGACCCCCAGCCACCTTGCACCACATTCTCCATCACTTTCTCAGCTCCGGTCTCACTAGCCTTGGGCAACTGAATTTTTAATCTGTTGTCACTGGATCTCTCAGGGATTGATGGATGGGATTCAAGGAGTCATTGGTTCTCATGAAATTGAATGCAAAGTGTCCTCTGTGTGTGCATATTTTCAATCTCAAAGCTCTTTATCAAGGTCTCAAACATGTCTCTAGTCCAGAAGTGATTGAGTCAATGCTAAAGACCAGAGGTAAGTAAACTTCTTTCTAAAGAGTCTGACAGGCTTTGAGAATCATATGGTTCCAGCTACTCAACTCTGTTGCTATGTTGCAAAAGTAGCCATGAGCAATAAGTAAACAAACGTGGCTGTGTTCCAATAAAACTTTATTCACACAAATAGGCATCAGACCAGATTCAGTCCATGGGCCATAGTTTGCTGAGTTCTGCCATACAAGGAATCCTGGTTTTGAGTGGGCGCTTACATCAAGTTGCCCTTCAGTATCTCTCCAATTCATTCATTTGTTTACTCATTCATTCATTCCATGCATTGTATAAATGTCCACCCAGCCCCTGCTAGGTGCTAGGTCTTAAACTCAGTGCAACAGATAAAAAAAAAAAAAAAAAAAAAAAGACACTATTACTGCCCTCACGGATTCTGCAGCCTAGTTGGAGAGATATGCCTGGAAACAATTGTCAGTCAGTGGGATAATGACTGTAGTGGAAATTTGTACAAGGGACAGCAGAGACCACACAGGGAATGCATGGTGGGGGTGCCTAAGGAGATGCTGACAGAGTAGAGTCACCCAAGCCAGGCTTACAAGGAGGAGGAGGAATTTTCCAAGTAGGTGATGGAAAGGTGTCCCAGGCCAAGGGAACAGCAGAAGAAGAGGCGCTGAGGCATGAGCCACGTTGGAGTAAGGATAAGATGCAGCCTAGAGCTAGAGTTTGGAGTAGAGGGGAGATCAAAGGAAAGGGGAAGCTGGGGGAAACATGGGGTGTAAACACACCATGAAGTGTCTTTAGATCCAAGCTAAGGACTTTGGGCTTGATTCTGAAGGGAAGAGGCGGCATAAAAGGAATTGACTTTTGGCAACTATGATTCTTTAATGAAGTTACTGCTCACAAGTAAGCACACATATGTAAGTTCTTCTGACACTATTTTATTTGATACTCACTCCAAGTATTACTCTAAGCTTTCTGATTTTCCTAATTCAAGATGAATTGTGCAAAGTCAAACTTTGTTGAGAGAGAGGATTTTCCTCCAGGTGATTGAAAAGCAAACCCATCTTGCCAAAATGAAGGGATCCAATCTCCCCCAGTCTTTCTCTCCTTTGTCTCTCTCTCTCATTCTAGTCTTTTTATTGATTGAATCAGGGAGCACAAGGATAGCACAATGTCCCCAGGAAAATGTCTGTAAAAATGTAGTCAAAAGGAAATATTTCCATTAACAAGAGAGTATAACTTACTGAGACAACTTCAGTGCACTTTTGAGACTTCAGGGTGAGTCTTTGGTTTTCTCCCAGGAATATCTTCATTTACAGAGGCTTCTAGTCTTGGAGGGCACTGGTGAATGTAGAGGCAGGAACCAGAAACCACATAATTTCACAGGACTGTGACTTCATTTGGGTGGCACCAGCCTTATGGCAACGGAAGAAAATGCAGCAACTACTAAGTACAATTCTAGACTATACTGCTTCCTCTTTCCTTGGCTGGTCACTTTTCACCTTGGATCTAGGAGATAAAATCTTTATGCTATTTCATGCTTTCCTGTTTCTTATACAATTGTTGCCACCATCAGGGCAGGAGCTGTGTTCATCGTATATTCCCAGACCTCAGCACAGCTGGGCACAGAGCCGTTACTCAGTTTAATTTCTATGCAACCTGTCTTCTCCCTTTCTCTTCCAGGGGTCCGTTTATGACTTTATAATCTCCAATGAGTGCCATCCACAGGCTTGGAGCTCTGGATGTGGGTCAGTAACGATCTAGAATGTCAGTTGCTCCCCTCCCCTTCTGGTTCTCCGTAACTGATGCTTTAATGACCCTCATTAGGGATATTCATTACGTGTTTCCATCTCTCTATCTTCCAGGCACGTGGTAGAATTGTATTTCCTGGTCCCCTGCTATTGGACTACATGACTAGTTCTGGCCAATGGGGTACAAGCAAAAGTAACCATGTGACTAGTTCAGGCCAATGAAGTATAAATAAAAGTTTCCCTTTTCAGGCTACTTAATTGCTAGTGAGAGACCTCTGCATTCTCTTCTCTCAGCACCGTGACGTGATATCCAAGATAATGGCTGCTCCATCATCCTAGGTGCTTGAGCGACTGCAGTGAGAAAAGTCTATACAGGAACTGCCAGTCTATATAGACACGTGGTGTGGATGAGAAATAAACCTTTGATTTTCAAGCCACTGAGATTCAGGGCTTGTTTGTCATCTCAACATAACTTAGTCTTATCCTAACTTATCATTTTCCCCTTAACTCTTCTCCATCCTTCCACTTGACCTAGCAACCCGAGGTCTCTTTGGTTGGCTAGCTAACCACCTTTACCTTCTGTTCTCTGTTCGGTTATTCATTTCTTTAACAAACATTCACCAAGCCTTGGTTCTGAGGAGACATCTGGAGAGACGAAGATGAATCAGACATGCCCTCGGGGGCTCACAGTCTGGCTGGCCCTGCCCTGGCCTGGGCGGCCTCCTCATGCCTGAGAAGTTGTCTCAGTCACTCCAGTGTCTCCACCACCGCCATCCAGCTTGTCCTTAGAGATGGAGGCCAAGCTTGAGGAGCCATCTCCTCCTCCCACTGTGGCTCCTGCCAGCCCCAGGGCCTCTGCTTACCCCCGAGCCTCCCTTGGAAGACGTCCGCTACCGTGAGGTCCGGCAGTCTAGGGGCCTGAGTATCTGCGAAGAAAAACCCTAGACTAGAGTCCAGGCCATGCGCCCTCGAAAGGAAGAATTCTCGCCTTGCATCTCAGTTCACCCAGATGGTAAAGAACCTGCCTGCAATGTGGGAGGCCTGGGTTTGACCCCTGGGTTGGGACGATCCCCTGGAGAAGGGAATGGCAGCCCACTTCCAGGATTTTTGCCTGGAGAATCCTATGGACAGAGAAGCCTGTTGGGCTACAAGTCGGACACTACTGAGCAACTAACACTTTTCACACACACCCCAACCTCTGCCTTCCAGGCTCAATAAGAGAATGGCCAGAGATACTGGAAAAAGCCCTTTTTATCCTCGGATAAAAGGCCTGAAGATGCCAGCAATAGGGATGTGAGTAGATTGGGGAGAGTTTGAGGACAGAATATCGTCTCATTCGAGAGAGGTGACATACCGCCTTGATGTCCTGATTGAGAGACAGCTCCAGGAAGACTCTGTCCCACCATTCCCCTGCCTCCAGGCAGGTGAGTCTATGCCCCTCTGGGCCACACATTCCCCAACCTTCCCATTGCATGCTGTCTTCTGGAAAAGGCCTCTCCTCTGATCTGAAACAGGCTCAGCACATCCCCTGCAAGTCCAGGGCAAACTGGGAGTCATTTCTTCTGAAGGACCTTCAGATCCGGAGAGGAGTCCTCTGTGCTTGCAGACAGAGGAGAGGAAGAAGGCAGGGGCAGGTGGAGGCCGGCTTTGGGTGTTCAGCCCTCCTTACCTCATTACTGTCTTCCTGAGGCGGCCACATTCCTGGTCACGGCCCCCCCAAACCTGCTCCCCACTCCTGGATGCCCCTCCCACCTCTCCCTGGAGTAAAGTTTTGTGGCAAGGTGACCCTGCGGTGGATGGGGAGGCTGGATACTAAGCAATTAACACGCGGTCTGGAGTAAAGGTGCCCAGGGACATTTCCCACCGAGGCCGGCCAAGCCTGGCAGAAGGGAAGGCTCAGCAGGTGCAGGGCAGGGAAGAGGGGTGGGGGGCTGGGGAGCTGCAGGCAGCCTCCTCTGCACATCAGTGCTTTCCCGGAAAGACGTCCCCGGTGAGTGGGCCGGGGAGCCGGAGGGTGCTGGACAAACAGGGGTTGCTGCAGGGGCACTGGAGCCCAGGCCACCCTTCTAACCCCCTCCCCCAGGAGAAGACACTCCCCTCTGTGCCCTTTCTTGGGGAGGGGCAGTCACTGAGTCTCTGAACTTTGAGGGTGCCGGGACTCTCGATGGTGGGGGGAGCAGGCTTTGAGGCACTCGAGAGGCCTCCAGAGTCACAGCTCACGGTGCACGGCACACTGCAGACACGTGTGCCCAGCCACACGCACCACACATGGGGCGGGGTGGGGGGTGCACAGCACAGTCACATATGTGCTCCAGGCGCAGGGTGGTACACACACACACACACACACATGCGTACACACACACACATGTGCGTACACACACATGTGTGTGCACGTACACATAGACACACACAGACACACATTACACATATAAACATATACACATGCACACACACATATACACATATAAACATACACACACATGCATACATATACACAGGCAGACATGCACATTACACATATAAACATATAAACACACATATAAACACACATGCATACACACACACATAGACACACACATACACACGTACACGCACATATAGAAGTTCCACCACTGCTGACGCTTCCCCAGGGGCTCCTCCCACAAGTCCCCAAGAAGGACCCCAGTCCTGAAACCCATTTCTCAGAGAGGTGCCCACTCCTCGACCTGCTCCCCTACACGACTCACCCCCAGAAGGCAGCACGGGTGACTTGGAGGCTCACTCCAACAACGATGACCACGCAGGACCGGGTGTCAGGAGACACAAGGTCCAAGGCCTGGTTTTGCAGCTCTCTGATGGGGCATCCCTGAGTAGGAGGTCACGCCATCTCTGGGCCACAGTTTCCTCATCTGTCCTGGGATCACTAGGAAGGGGAAGGACGCACCCACGCATGGGGCAGCAGTGAGATCTAGTGAAAGCTCTTTGTGAGGCCCTCATAAGTGTAACCCTAGACCTGGGCACAGAGCCCCACCGACAGGCAAACACAGGCTTCCAGACTGTTGCCCCTTCCAGCCTACCAGGTCTGATCTCAATGAACCTCAATGCAAAATCCACGTCTACAAAGACTCTCTCGTTCTGACTTGGACTTTGCTCCTCAACACACGTACGTTCATTCATCTAGCCGTGGAATCCTGGATGCAAGCTGCCCGCTATGATGTCACGATTCTGCACCCAGTTCCCAGCAATTCTCCAGCTCAACTTCCAACACTGTCTACCTGGTGAGAGAATCAGATCCCTCAGCCTGTTGCTGGCCAAAATCTTGGCTTTCTCTGCCCACCGAAGCCAAATAAAACATATGGAGACAGAGTTTGGAGAAATAGATTTTTTGTTCCTCAGCTGGCAGAGAAGGGAACATAGCAGACTCACGCCTCAGGAACTGTGCCTCCCCCCGCCCAAGGGGCTTATATAAAACGAGGGCGGGCAGTCAGTCAGGAGTTGGTGATGAGGAATGAAGGTGTGAGGATCTTGAGTTCTTCCTTTTGCACATTGTTTCAAAGACAGTCATAGACTGGCATCAGTAACCCGGTAATTGAGTCTGGCAGTTCTGTGGTCCGTGGCCTTCTTTGTGATAGACAACTACAAGTGGAAGGATGTTATAAGGGTAAACACCAGAGACAGGATGTATTTAGAGTCAAAGGAAAAATAGTTGTGAAGTGTAGCTCCTGCAGGGCTAGGGTGCTGAAAAGCAAACCTAGTTACAGACATTCAGAGTTAGGAGCAGTTAAAGTGAAAAAAAAAAAGCTAGGAGGTTCCGGCCTGCTCTCTGTTCCCTGTATCTTCTTTGTTCTCAGGAAAGGGAAAGAGAAAAACTCATTCCTCTTTTTTCCTTTTCACTGCAACAAGGGGAAGGGCTTAGTCTTACAGGACTATCTCCCCCCAACACCCTGTTGGTCGTCACCTGTGCTTCTGATTGACCAGCTATCAGTTAGACATTCCAAACACCCCACTCTTTGGGTTTAATTGGCAAGAGTGGCTCACCGAACTCAGAGAAACGTTTTCCTTGCTAGCTTACTGGTTTATGATAAATGGGTATAACTCGGGAACAGATGGAAGAGATGCATAGAGCAGGGTACAGGGAAAGGGCATGGAGCTTCCCTGCTCTCTGAACCAGCCATTCTCTGTAAATCTCCACCTGCTCCCCAACCCAGAAGCTCTCTGAACCCTGTCCTTTTCAGCTGAAGCTTCATCACACGAGCACGATAAATGAAATCAGTGGTGATTGAACTCAGTCTCCGGCCCCTCTCTCCTCTCTGGAGGTCTGGGATGGGACTGACAGTTGTGAGCCTCTAATAATACGACTGGCTGCCCCAGTGACGGGCCCCATTCCTCAGGTGACCTACTGGTAGTAGTGCTAAGTCGCTCAGTCGTGTCCGACCCTTTGTGACCCCATGGACTGTAACCCTCCAGGCTCCTCTGTCTATGGGATTCTCCAGGCAAGAATACTGGAATGGGTAGCCATTCCCTTCTCTAGGGGAATCTTCCCTAACCAAGGATCGAACCAGGATCTCCTGCATTGCAGGCAGATTCTTTAGCATCTGAGCCACCAGGGAAGCCCCTAGGTCACCTAGGGGCTTTCCATAAACTGTCTCATTAGCATAACAAAAGACGATTTGTGCTCTCAACATTTAGGAAATGCCAAGAGTTTTAGGAGCTCTGTGTCAGAAATGGGACAAAGACCAAATATATATATTTCTTATTATAAATCATAGTACCACAGATTAAAAAAAAAAGAGAGAGAGAACAGTGCCTAGTCTTTGCTCTCAGGCAGCTCATGGGCCAACTCTGCATTCTCAGCAGTGCTTATCTGATAGAATCCGTTGCCTCAGAGGCTTTGAAAAAACCACCTCCTGGGCTCATCCCCAAAGATTCACAGTCAATTGATCTGAAGTGGGGCCCAGACAGCCCTGTTTTATCAAAAGCCCCCCAGCTGATGCTAATGCGCCTTTAGAGCAGAGATCCACCCGTCTAGTGGAGACATTAGACATACACCAGAAGACAGAATGGGACATTTTTACAACAGGTGCACACACAGTGATCACTAACATTTACCGAGTCTCCTTTTGTGTGAGGCTGGCACCGTGCCAAGTCTTATGTCAATATATTTAATGGTCCCCAAAACCCTGATGGTTCTGATGGTAAGGAACCTGCCTGCAATGCAGGAGACCCAGATTCGATCCCTGGGTCAGGAACATTCCCCTGAAGAAGGAAATGGCTACCCACTCCAGTATTCTTGCCTGGAGAATTCCATGGACAGAGGAGCCTGGCGGGCTACAGTCCACAGAGTCTCAAAGAGTTGGACACGACTGAGTGACTAACACCTTCACACCTTCAAATCCCAGGAAGGCAGGCTCCACACCACCCATTCTACAGCTGAAAAAATGAAGCTCAAGAAGAGCTTCAAGAAGAGATCAAGTAACTTACTCAAAGCAAGACTTCTCCGAAAAGGGGGCATTTGTGCCAAACATCGAAAGAAGACAGAATTTGACCCTGGAGAGATACTTCTTTGGTGCTCCAGTGGTTAAACCTCCAGGCTTCCAATGTAGGGGCCATGGGTTTGATCCCTAGTAGGGGAACTAAGATCCCACATGCCGTGCAGCATGGCCAAAAAGTTAAAATATAAAATAAAGCTAAAAAAATTTCAAAATGAATTTTGACCTGGAGAGACAGAAATGAAAGGATGCTAGTGGTCTCCGCCCTGGTTGGTCGTTAGAATACAATCCATGTTGTGGGGGGTCTGTTTAAAGCGTATTTGGGGAGGGTGCAGGTTAGGGGAGCAGAGCCTTGCTGACTGGGACAGGGATTTCTGAAAGGGAGGAAAGGGAGCTCAGATCACAGAGGGTGGCAGTGGCCAAATTATGGGAAGATAATATTTTAGGACACACCCCAGGTAGAGCTACTTTTCCCAGCAGATAGCAATTATGTGCCTCTTGTCATTATCCCCAGAGGTGGCGGGGATGAAAATAGAATATCAAGATAGAGTCAGAGAAGCTAGACACAGAAGAATCTGTGGGGGGAGGAAGTTGAGACTTTAACTTTCAAAAAAGAGGTAAAAGGATGTCAACCACTATGCCTTCTGTGTGTGGTGGGGGGTGTGCGTTAGTCCCTCAGTCTGACTGATTCTGTGAGACCCCATGGACTGTAGCCCCCCAGGCTGCTCGTCCATGGGATTCTCCAGGCAAGAATACTGGAGTGGGTTGCCATGCCCTACTCTAAGGGATCTTCCCATCCCAGGGATCGAACCCATGTCTCCTGCATTGGCAGGTGGGCTCTTTACCGCTGAGCCACCTATCAAACCTTCTCTCAAGTGATTTTGCCGCTTTCCCTCTTGACTTTGAGTTCTGCTGTGCTGGTTGCTTTGGGCCCCTGGATGTTAGTTGGGAGGATGTGACCAAAGGCTTGAAAGCTCTTACGTGATCAGGCTCTGCTTTCTCTTTCATCTCCCTGAGAAGAACATGCTTGTGCTAACCTACTGATCCCACAATGAATATAAGACCCATCTAGAACCAGGCTAAGCTCCTCCACCCAATCCCATCCCAGGTAAACCATCCCCCTACACTACTTCTAGCTCTATGGGTAAGCCGAGTCAACATAAGCCACTTAGTCAATTTCAGCCTCAATCAGTGGCTCTCCGCCACTGATCCATGAGAATAAGTAACTACGTTTCAAGCCAAGTTTTAGGTTGGTTCATTATGTAGCATTTTTGTAGCCATGGTTCATACAAGTATCAACCCAGGACCTGGAACCCAATTAATAGAGGAAATAAATGGAATAGAGTGATCAAAGCAATAGTTCAAGAGCAACTCCTAGCACTGGAAGACATGAGCCTCGAGATCAAAGAGCTACCAGGTGCCCAGAACAACAGACAGATTCACTCCCAAGCTATATTATTGTAAAATATCCAAACACATAAAGGGATAATCCTAAAAGCTTCCTGTAAGAAAAAACTGGTTTCCTACAAAGGAGCACGAATCCGGATGGTTATAAGACTTCTTAAGAAGCAATGCTGGATATTAGGTAACTAGTGAAGCAGTGCCTTTTAAATTCCTGGGAGGAATTGTTTTCAAAATAGAATTCTACACCCTATACACCCAATTAAAATATAAGTTGAGAATACAATCTGTTTTTAGATGTGTAAGGATTCAGAAAATTCGTTTCAAATGCTCTTTTACTTAGTAAGCTATCAGAGGATTGCTCCAGCAAAAGTGGGAAGCGAACTAAGAAAAGGGGCTTCCCAAGTGGCGCCAGTGTTAAAGAACCTGCCTGCCAGTGCAGGAGATGAAGAGATTCAGGGTCAATCCCTGGGTCAAGAAGGTTCTCTGGAGAAAGGGAAAGGCAACCCATTCCAGTATTCTTGCCTGGAGAATCCCATGGACAGAGGAGCCTGGCGAGCTTCCTGTCCACGGGATTGCAAAGAGTTGAACATGACTGAAGTGACTTAGCATGCAAACCAAGAAAACAGAATCCAGGAAATAGGAGATTCAACATATTTAACAATAGGAACAGCTAGAGGAAATTCCCAGAATAAACCTTTGCAGCAGTCCTAGAGAGCAATAGGCCAGATTGAAATCAGGAATTTGGGACTCCCGGAAGGAAGACTCGAGAGAAACAAGAATTGATAGATGAGCTGATGTGAGATAACACCTGTGAACAAAATACGAATAATACGGACTCGATGGACATGAGTCTGAGTGAACTCTGGGAGTTGGTGATGGATAGGAAGACCTGGCGTGCTGTGACTCATGGGGTCGCAAAGAGTCGGACACAACAGAGTGACTGAACTGAATGGTACAGCAAAAGTGACACGCCATTTGGAAAAATTTAAGAAAATGATGCAATTCCTCATGTTCACAGCAGCACTATTTACAGTAGCTAAGACATTAAAGCAACCTAAATATCCATCAACAGATGAATGGATAAAGAAGACATGGTACATATCTACAATGGAGTATTACTCAGCTATAAAAAATAATGAAATAATACCACTTGCCACAACATGGATGGATCTAGAGGTTATCATACTAAGTGAAGTAAGTCAGACAGAGACAAGTATCATATGATATCACTTACATGTGGAATGTAAAAAACGATACAGAGGAACATATTTACAAAACAGAAATAGACACACGAACAGAGAAAATAAACTTTAAGTTACCAAAGGAGACAGGAGGGTAGGAGGGATAAATTAGGATATTCGGGGTTAGCAGATGCAAACTACTATATGTGAAATAAAAAACAAGATCCTACTGCATAGCACAAGGAATATTGTTGATATCTTGTAACAAACTATAATGGAAAAGAATCTGGGGAATTCCTTGATGGTCCAATGGTTAGAGTTCAGTGCTTTCATTGCCATGAGCCTGGGATTCAATTCTGGTTGGGGTACTCAGATCCCACAAGCCATGTGGTGTGGAAAAAAAAAAAAACAAGAATTTGAAAAAACAAATATATATATATACATATATATATATATGTATATATATATATATAACTGAATCACTTTGCTATACACCAGAAATTAATACAACATTGTAAATCAACTATACTTCAGTTTAAAAAAATGAAAATGATGCAATTAAAAGTGTTGGGTGATTTTTATTATTTCTGTGTATATTTTCCAAGAGAGATGTCATGACAGACAGGAAGAGTTTATTTCTCACTCACATCACATTGTCATACTGGCCAAGCAGTCTTTCCCTTGATATTTGCAGACATGGAACCCATTGCTTGCAGTCTCCTCACTGGGAAAGAGAGAGATGGAAGAGACATACAGGCTCTTAACTGCCTTAGCCCAAGGGGATATCTCTAGTAACACGTCTCCTCCCTAACTGGAAGGAATGTTGAGAAATACAGAGAAACAGATGGATAGCTGAAGAGTCCTTATTGCCTTGACCACACCAGAAAAACAAGTACAGGAGAGAAAATAAAATCACAGTCCATATCTGGACTCTGAAATGAGCCATATTTATAACATCATAATAATGTTTTAGGGTTTCCCAGGTGGCTCAGAAGTAAAGAATCCATCTGGCAATACACAAGACATGGGTTCAATCCCCAGTTAGGAAGACCCCCTGGAGAAAGAAATGACAACACACTGCAGTATTCTTGCCTGGGAAATCCCATGGACAGAGGAACCTGGCAGGCGACAGTCCATGGGGTCACAAAAGAGTTGGCACACTTAGCAACTAAACAACAACAAGGTTCTAGATTTGACTAAAAAGTACAATATAGCTATATAAGAAGGAGGGGACAGAAGTAACATAGATAACAGAAAGAAACCTTTGTCTACCATAACAGGAAGTCAATAGGTGATGTCTGAAACTGATAAAACGAGACACAGCATCGTACACATATTATGAGAAGCATGAAGGCAAACAGCAAAAAGAGTTAAAAAAATGCATCGTCCCTAAAAAGCTAGAGTGGAGGTAAGAAGGGTGCGGGGAAAAGCGTGCTTCCATATTGGAAGCCTTTCGGTATTTTCTTTGTTTCCAATTTGCATATATCTGATTTGGCCAATTTTTAAGGCAAATCAAAAACTAACCCTAAAAACGAGAAGCAAACCCTGCATTTGCTGCTCGCTTCTGACCTTCTAAGGTTCTTGAAGTCTGAGCACCCAAGGGAGAAATCTTGTGCCACAGTTGAGATGTGTCTGAACACAAACTGGATGGGGAAGTCAAAACAAAGAAAGATCGCCACATTGTTCTGAGTGTGAGAGGTCCTTGTGAGATCTTTTACTCCATCAGCAGCCACCGGGATCCGGAATGGACAAGACCTGATTCTGGCACCACTGAAGCCTCCGGAGTCCCCAGGGACCCCGCCAGACCAGGCACCAACCTCCCCGGGTCTCTGGGAGGGAACGTGGCCAATTATGTCCCATGGCCCCCTGGCAGGTACCAGGCGCGTCAGCTGTAATGAGAAGTGACAGGTACAATTGCTAGGAGAACATCCTGGCTTAGAGCTCGAGCTGCCCAGAGTGACTGGGGGTGCTTCTCAAGCTGTCAGGAGGGTCCCTAAACACTTTGATGCTGCGGCCAATCTGGTCTTCAATATTAGCAACTTATTAGCATGGACCAAGACCAACCTGGGGCCTGGCCACCAGCCCAGCTTTGGGTGGAGGGGAACCTGGGAACCCTGATGCACAGAGCCGGGAGTGGAGGCAGCCAGCAAGCCACCCCACTCTGATCCGTAGTGCCTTCTCAGCTGGATACAGACACACAAAGGCTGCCTCTAGCATCCTCCTGAGTGCTTTTCCTAGTAAGCTAAGAAAATTAGCTGAAGCCCCCAGAGGCAAAAGGTCTCACCTAAGCAGTCTCATCGCTCCTGGCACGGGCTGAAGATGACATTAATAGTGGTCTCCCAGAGCCTGGCCCCTGCCTCCTGCTCCAGCCTCATGGCCCCCTCTTTGATGCCCTGGAGTTTGAAGTCTGGAACATTCCTAGCCCCCGGTCCTAGCTCTGCTGTCTCTTCCAGGTCAGTTAAATCTAAGTCACGCCCACTTCTGGACACCAGGATGCCAGTATCACCCGGCAGAGAGGAAGGTCATGACGCTTTGGAGAGACGGTTTCGCATTCATGTAGGAGGGATTCCCAACCACGCCCACCAATCCCCTTTCTTTTCCAGCTTTTTCCCAACTCTCTCCCCACTGGCTGGAAAGGCAGTTAGGGTGGTCTGGTCTCCAACCCTCAGGGGAGGAAGGGGCTTGAGTGTTCATCCTCTGTCTTCATCAAGATGCTCTTGGACCACTTCCCACCAAGTGCCCAGGGAAAGAGGCATGAAGGTTGAGTGAGCTGGTGTGGAGGAGGGATGTATTGAAGGGCTGAGCCAGGGACAGGCAGATTCAGGTTCTAGAATGGGGTCTGTGACTGATACATAACCCAAAGTCAATCCCTGCCTGTCTCTAGCCTCAGTTTCCCTCACCGGGGAGGGCAAGTTCTGACATTTCCTCTGGACCCTTCCTGCCATGACAAGCTGATTCCAGGCTTCCCTTGATATCCATTTCCAAGGAAACTGAGATGAAGGGCCACTGGCTCCATCCTCTGTTCCCAGGCAAACAGTCCTTGAGAGATGCCAGAAAGCCACCGCACCCCACTGGTTTGGGAGACTTCCCATGGAGGGAGTCTCCTGGCCCCTCTCCCCTCAGGGAAATTCTCCCAGCAGCACATTTCCATACACAGCGGGGGAGATGCTCCTTGCTGGGCACCAGACACTGGATGGATGAGATCATTATAAATTCACAAATTGCAGCAAGATAAAATTATCATTATATGAAGTTAAATTATTAATTAGCACTTCCAAAAAAAGACCAGCACCACCTGGCCTCGAATCTTGGAAGCTGTCTTTCTGAAAGCAACAGAAATATCAAAATAGTTTATCAGCGGTCCATGGTGTGGGTGTGGCACCCCCATGTCTGTGGTTGCCAGAATCCTGGTGACAGGGGTCCGCCCTGGCAGGTCTGGTGTGGCCAGGACCAGCCAGTCTGGATGAGGTTACCAGAGGGGAAGGAAAGTGAGCCACATGACCTATTTTTACGGCTGGATAAACTGAGACAAAGCCCAAGGTAGAAGGGGCACAGGAGCTGGCTTGAGGCAGATTGAGGAGTTGATGCATTGGGTTGGAAAGAGACGATTCCTAAGCCTGTCTGACTGTCTTAGGACTAAGGACATCTAGTCATTCATTCATTCAGTCAATTTCTCTTGCTTGTTCACTGAACACCAGGCTCTAGAAATACTGAAAGTGAAGTCACTCAGTCATGTTAAGACTCTGCAACCCCATGGACTGTAGCCTACCAGGTTCCTCCGGCCATGGGATTTTCCAGGCAAGAATACTAGAATGGGTTGCTATTTCTTTCTCCAGGATATCTTCCCGACCCAGGAATTGAACCTGGGTCTCCCTCATTTAGGCAGATGCTGTACCATCTGAGCCACCAAAGAGTACTGAGAAGTCCCGTAATTCCTTGACCTTTCGGAGCACAGTGTGTGATAGGCTGGACCTGCTGTTTCTTCTGTCTACCTCATCCCACCTTGCATCATAGGATTTATCTCCCTCATCACCATCATCATCATCATCCACCACCCACCAACTCCTACAACCCATATGTATTCATTGAATCTTAGAAACAGAGAAGCTTAATGAGAGGGGAGGAGCTTTAAAGAGCATCTTTCTAACCAGGGCATCAATCCTCGCTCTGGAATGCCTGCTGAATTGTGACCCAGTGGGACACTCCCAGCTATAAGGAACTTACTCACTGCCTCATAAATCAGCCCATTGCATCTCTGGAGAGCCATTTCTCACTCATTCATTTATTCATTCATTCAACAAGTATTTACCATGCGTCTACAAGGAGCCACCGCAGGACTAGTTCTTGGAGAAAAGAGATATTTTCCCTTGCTGGGGAAAAAGCGACCCAGTACCTTCTTATACAGGCCCTCAGGACAACGGAAGAGGCAAATAAACCAGTAGAGACACCAGGATACAGGGCAGCGTGCAGGTAGAACACGGAATACTTTCTGGCATGTTAGGGGGATGACTTTGTTCACTCTGCACAAGGAGGGAAACACAGCTATCCCCATTTTACAGATGGAAAATTGCTGAGTGCAGAGAGGTTGAGTGACTGGTCCAAGGCTACTTAGCTGCAGAGAAGAAGGGTTGGGATTTACACCCAGGCCTGTCTGATTCCCGAGTCACGTTGTTGGCCCTGCTGTAAGCCTGGTGAGCGACCTGTAGCCCTGAGTGCGGATGGTAAGCTGTGTGCTGGTCTCTGTGTTTTAAGTCTGGGGAGCTCTCACCCTGCTCCCTGGGGCCCACAACTGGCAGATGACTCTGGATCCATCAGGACTTGGGTTTCAGCTCAAATGCAGGTGGAGACACCTCTGTCCCTGCCATGCTGCTTCCACAGGCCCCAAATGGGACAGACCCCAAGGCCCCGACTCTCCTCCAGCCTCCCTATCTGCCTGGTTCCAGCCAAACAGGGCCTGAATAATTCATGGCCAATGCACACAGCCTAGGCCTGGAGCGGCTTTCTGGTGGCCAAACTGGAGAGGGAGTGGAGGCCAGGGCAGCTGGACCTGGGAGGAGGTTTAGAGAGCCACTAACAGCAGGAAGTTCTGATGAATTATTCAGCCAGGCAGCTGCCGATGCAGCCCGGGGGTGGCGACGGCATGACAATGGACTTCGTCTGACGTCACCACTCACCAGGGGCAACCTGAGTGCTTGGCCTGGCCGGAGCCGGTCACAGTCCCAAGGGCAAAGAGGAACCTGGAGTGAGGCTCAGCCCAGCCTCCACCCAGGAGCGTGAGGGGGCCAGCTGCCTGAACTTGCACAGGGCAAGTCACCAGGGCCACGGAGAAGGGCGTGGACTCTGAAAGCCAGGAGAGTTGTGTTCAAAGCAGAATCAAAGCAGTGCAGCCTGGGAAAGCCAAGTAACCTCATCAAGCCTAGGTTTTTTTAATTCGGAAAATAGTAACCATGACCCACAGTCTGAATACCCTGACTCACGGCTTGTCCCTGAGCCCAATCCTGAGCACCTGACTGAACGGCAGGGCCTCCATCCCTGGGGCAGCAAGGCCAGCTCTCTGGGCCTGCAGGGCCTCATCATCACAGCCCCACTTCCCATCTCTCCATCTCATGTCACGGGGTATCCCAGGAGAGGGGACTCTGCCTGTGACCCATGATGCAAGGGTTAGCTCAAGGAGAAAGGTGAGGTGTCTGCAGGCCCCCAGCTCAGCCAGGCCCCGCACCCCGACTGCCAGCAGTGCAGGATGCAGGGCGTGGAGCCAGCAGACTGAGACACACGTTGCTCCACTGATCGCTGTGTGCCCTGGGGCCAGCCGCTTGCCCTCTCCAAAGCTCAGGGGCTAGACAAGAAGGTCCCTCAGGCTCCTGCGGCTCTGACCTCAATGATAATCGACACAGAGTAGGAGAGAGGGGCTGGTTGACTGTCCTCTCTGGCTGGACTTCCTGGTTGGAGGTGTTAAGGGCTGAGTTTTTCTAGAATTTCTTGTTGGAGGAGGCAGGTCTCCCTTCAGAAAGTTCCGGCTCTTGAGTTTCTTTCCCTGAGAGCACCATACTTTAACTCATGATCAGGGTAAAGCAGTAACCACTGGCTCTAAGGGCTCCCCGACCCACACCATCATCGCACGAGGCTCATAGCCTTGAAAGGCAGGATGGCTCCCTGTGTGAGGATTCCCAGTTATGATCCCAGGTGTGAAGATGGGCAGCGGCAGCTCAGAGAAGCCAGTGCTTGGTCCAAGGCCACATAGCCACCATCTACATCAGGAAGCCAGGAGCAGACTTTCACCTCTAACATCTATGGGCGAGGCCGGCTTCTAAAGCCAAGTCACCCACTGAGTCGCTGACCTTGGCAAAACCGGGCTTTCCTGGTACCTCAGTGGTAAAGAATCTGCCTGCAATGCAAGAGACCTGGGTTTGATCCCTGGGTTAGGAAGATACCCCTGGCGGAGGGCATGGCAACCCGCTCCAATATTCTTGCCTGGAGAATTTCATGGACAGAGGAGTCTAGCAGGCTACAGACCGTAGGGTCACACAGAGTCAGACACGACTGAAGCAGTTGAGCAGCAGCAGCTTGGCAAAACCAGATTCCTCCTGTCTGCTCCCAGGGCAGGTCCAAGCCAGCTGGGAGGCTGCATAGGAGCTCAGTAGGTCATTCGATGAACTTGACTGAGGTCCAGTCCTGGCGTTGTTGCTTATCAACTGTCTGCCTTTAAGCGAGGCTCTGACTCTGGGAGAGGCAGTTTCCTTACCTGGAATGCTGGCCTCATAATGACAAGACCCATCCCACGTGGTACTGTGTGGCTGTGTTTGACCTCAGGCAGCCTGGGGAGTTCAGGACAGAATGGAAGCAGAGAGGAGGCAGTCTGGGTAAAGAGAGGGGCCTGCATGATGGAAGAGGGAGGAGGGTGCTCTGGGCAGAAGCCCAGAACAGCTGCCTAAGTGCTCAGTAATAAATGATATTGGCCACCACCTAAGGTTTCCATGGCGCTGGCCAGCCCGGGGTGGGAGGTGGACCTTTATTGCAGACCCGGCCACCTCTTGGTCTCACTCACAGACTGAAACTCATGCATCTTTAATGAGCTAAGGGCACAGGGCCTCCCTCCAGAGCTGGTGGGTGAAGGTCTTCAGGGCGGCTGTTCCCGTTGGTCCCTGGCAATGTTGACCCTGGGGAGGCTGCTGGGAACAAATAGCATAGGATCAGCAGGAGCTGGGCCACCCGTCCGTACACGGCCACGGTGAGGAGGGAGCCTGGATTGCCTGCGTTCCCACCCACCCTCCCTGCAATGCTCCTGTTCCCAGAGACTTGCTGTGCACGTTGCGTGCACTCAGTTGCTCAGTTGTGTCCGGCTCTTTGCAACACCATGGACTATAGCCCGCCAGGCTCCTCTGTCCATGTAATTTTCCAGGCAAGAATACTGCAGTGGGTTGCCATTTCCTACTCCAGGGGATCTTCCTGACCCAGGGATCAATCCCGAGTCTCCTGCATTGGCAGGCGGATTCCTTACCATTGTGCCACCTGAGAAGCTCCAAGGCCTTGGTTTGCTCACCTGTAAAAGAGAATCTGTGGAACTTGGGGAGCCATGGTCCAAATGAAGGGATGCTGGTTGTCTCCACCAGAGGGTGCTGGTCAGCACAGCCCAGAGCCAGGCTTCCTTGGATGGGCAAGAGCAAAGCTGCTAGGGACCAAGAGGCCATCTGCCCCATCACCCACTGTGTAAGAGGGTAAACTGAGGCTCACGAGGAGAGAATGACTCGTGTGGAGCCACACATAGGTCTGGGGTCTCTGTGTCATGCTCTTTCCTCAGCAGCCAACAGCATCTTTGTCAGCCTGTGGGGTATTTGGATATCCAAACGGAAGGCTCTGTCTTCTGAACTAAAGCTCAGAAGGGGAAGGGCCCCTGGAGCCCTGGGGAGCAGAAGGCACTGGGTGGAGATATTGCTGCTTGTCTGCCCAGGTGGCTGTGTGACTTCAGGAGCCCCTGCCTCTCTGGGCTCTGGTGTCCCCATCAACAGGTCAGCACGCCTTTGCAGGGTGCTCCCACAGCCATCTTTAGAGGCACAAGAGGCATGCAATGAGAACCCTGAATCCCATGTTCTAGTCTTTACTGGGCCACCAGCTCACATGAGAGGCAGAAAGAAGGTCCTTGCCAGGGTGCCCATTTCCCTGTCCGTAAGCAGGCATGTGTGATTTCTGAAGTTCCTCCTATATCTAAGAGTCTATGATCAGAAACAGCACCGGTTCAGTCACTCAGTCGTGTCCAACTTTTTGCGACCCCATGAACCGCAGCATGCCAGGCCTCCCTGTCCATCATCAACTCCTGAAGTCCACCCAAACCCATGTCCATTGAGTCAGTGATGCCATCCAACCATCTCATCCTCTGTCGTCCCTTCTCCTCCTGCCCTCAATCTTTCCCAGCCTCAGAGTCTTTTCAAATGAGTCAGCTCTTCGCATCAGGTGGCCAAAATATTGGAGTTTCAGCTTCAACATCAGTCCTTCCAATGAACACTCAGGACTGATCTCCTTTAGGATGGACTGGTTGGATCTCCTTGCAGTCCAAGAGACTCGAGAGTCTTCTCCAACACCACAGTTCAAAAGCATCAATTCTTCGGCACTCAGCTTTCTTCACAGTCCAACTCTCACATCCATACATGACTACTGGAAAAACCATAGCCTTGACTAGATGGGCCTTTGTTGACAAAGTAATGTCTCTACTTTTTAATATGCTATCTAGTTGCTGTTCCTTAAAAAATCAAATACAGAATTACCATCGGATCTAGCCCTTTCTGAGTGTATACTTGAAAGGCTGGCAAAGCAGAATGCAAACAGATATTTGTACACCCATGTTCATAGCAGCATTATTCACAATAGTTAAGAGATAGAAGCAATTCAGGTATCCGTCGACAGATGAATGGATAAAGAAAATGTACTACAGTCAGATAATAGAATATTATATTCTTAACATAATATTTAATCTTAACACAGAGAAGGAAAAGACCTACAGAAAATAAACCCCAAACTATTAGGAAAACACAGAGAAGGCAATGGCACCCCACTCCAGTACTCTTGCCTGGAAAATCCCATGGACAGAGGAGCCTGGTAGGCTGCAGTCCATGCGGTCGCTAAGAGTCAGATACGACTGAGCGACTTCACTTTCACTTTTCACTTTCATGCATTGGAGAAGGAAATGGCAACCCACTCCAGTGTTCTTGCCTGGAGAATCCCAGGGACTGGGGAGCCTGGTGGGCTGCCGCATTAGGAAAACAGGAACAGGCTCATACATGTTAATATTTACCATAAATGTAAATGGATTAAATGCACCAACAAAAAGACGGAGACTGGCTAGGTGGTGAAAGCATGAGCATATATGCACTTCCACTCTCCACATCTCCCTGCTTGACTCCCTGAATTGAACGCAATTATTTTATATTGTTAGGTCATGTTCCCATTATGACCTGCAGTTTTAAGCACCTTTTCTCTTTTGTCTGGCTATTGATTGTGAAAACTGATAAAAAATCTTTTACTATTGCAAAGGGAAGGGAATTCTGACACATGCTGCAACATGTTTGAACCTTGAAAACATCTTGCTAAGTGAAATACACCAGTGACACACACACACAGAACCAAACTCTGCCTAATTCCACTTTTATGAGGACTCAGAGGAGACAAATTCATGGAGACGAAAAGTAGCATGGTGGTTGCCAGAGGGTGGGAGGAGGAGAGGGAAAGGGGGGTGGGTTCTTTCTTTAATGGATACAGAGTTTCCGTTTTACAAGGTAAAAAAGTTCTGGAGATGGGTTGCTCCATAATGTGAATGTACTTAATACTCTACATATACGCTTGAAGACGGTGAAGACAGTAAATTTTATGTTATATGTATTTGATCACAATTTTTAAAGTTATTTTTTAAAGAAAGAAGGAAACTATGGCTGTAGCTCAATGTAGAGGTCTGCCGCATCTCCCATACCAAGTATATTTCCTTTACAAAATAGAAAAGAAAAAGACACCAGGAGATTTGTTATTTAAAGGAAATTGTCGCGCAGTCTTTTGTGGCAGGGAGAGTCCTGTCTGAGTATAGAAAGCTGCCTGTTCCGGTAGCTCTGTGTCAGCTCTAGGCTATCAAGTTTCGCAAAACCAGGCACATTTTCTCCTCCTAATGCACTGTGCTTGGAGCCAGCTCCTACCTACTGGTATGAGGCTGGAGCATCAGACATCCTTTACCTGCTGCTGGAATAATAACAGCCTGGGTCCTAGGTTCGGCATTCAAGGCCCTCCGTGGTCCAGCACCAGGAAGGCTGCAGACTTCAGGCCCTCTAAACTCCAGGATCTCTCCCCACCACTTTCAGCTTTTCCTCACCCCATCCTTTGGCTGCCTGTCACCCCTCAGAAGCTGCCACAGACCATCAAAGCCGGATTCTTCTTCACTCTGCCCTTCCAAGCCCTGCTCCCTTGCTTTCTTGGCTATTCCTCATGGTTCCACACTGCCCACCAACCAAGGGTAGGGGAAGAGCTCCTTGAGGAAGGGGCTTCTGTCCGGGTCAAGTCGTCTCAACCTGGTTTCTACGCCAGCCTTCAGCCTGGCACACAGCAGGTGCTCAGAAACATTTGTGAACACGATGTGAGAACAATCTTCTAACCCGTCTGTACTATCCACCCAGATGGAAAAATGAAGTCCCACAGAATCTGGGACACCCAACCTGGACCACTTTGGACATGGGAATTTCATTTATAAACCCTATTTCTTTTTAAATTGGAGTATAGTTGCTTTGCAATGTTGTGTTATTAATAGTTTCTGCTGTGCAACAAAGTGACTCAGCTATAAGTATTCATATATCAGGGCTTCCCTGGTAGCTCAGTGGTAAAGAATCCGCCCGCAGTGCAGGAGCCACAGAAGACGTGGGTTAGATCCCTGGGTCCAAAAGACCCTCTGGAGGAGGGCATGGCAACCCACTCCAGTATTCTTGCCTGGAGAATCCCATGGACGGAGGAGCCTGGCAGGCTACAGTCCATGGGGTCACAAAGAGTCGGACACAACTGAGCAACTAACACTTTCGCTTTTTCATAGTTGCTTTATAAGGTTGTGTTAGTTTCTGCTGTACAACGAAGTGAATCAGCTATGTGTCTACATATTCCCCTTGCTCTGGGCCTCCCTCTCACACCCCCATCCCCACTCTGGGCCATCACAGAGCACCGAGCTGGGCTCCCTGTGCTCCACAGCGGCTTCCCACTGTTTCACACACGGTAGTGTATATGTGCTAACGCAACTCTCCCAATTCATACTAACCTCCCCTTCTCCCACTGTGTCCATAGGTCCATCCTCGACATCTGTGTCTCTGTTCTTGCTCTGCAATCATGTTCATCAGTAGCATTTTCCTAGTCTCCACATATACGCATTAATAAACAATATTTGTCTGTCTCTTAATCGTAATTACAGGCATGGGGAGGATTCTCTGTGACCCCCACACTGACTAGGTGCTTTCCAGCTGATCCACAATCCTTCCAGGAGCCTGATAAAGCAGGCACTGTTCCTGTGCCCATGATACCAACAAACACGTTGAGGCTCAGAGAGGTTAAGGAGCTCATCTTGGGGCTCCCAGCTAGTGAGTGCCAGCTGGGATATGAAGCCAGGTGTGTCCAGCAGCACCAGGTGCTGTGTGAGCGTGGTGGCCTCCTGTCTAGCTTCTTGGGGTGCCTGATCGACTGGGCCACCAGGAGCTGGCGGGGGAGCCGGGCACGGGGTGAGGATGGTGGCGGCAGCCTCACTTAGCGGGGCCGCCTTCCGCTGTCCCTGGCAAGGAGCGGGCGGCACTGCCGGTCCTGGTTAATGCCCTGATGGCTGACTGATCGGCTGGACCCAGGGCACAGCTGCTGCCGCTGCCTCGGCAATTCTCTGAATTAACTCGGCAGCACACTGACCCGTTGGAAAAGTAACTGCAAACTGCAGAAGAGGGGAAAACCCTCTCTCCCTCGCCTGCCACCGGTCCTGCTGATTCAGCAAAGGGCCTGCCACCCCACCCCCGGCCGAGTGTCCCCACCAGAGCCCCAGGCTGGAGGAGGTGGAATACAGGGGCATCTCTGGAACTTCCAAAGGCTGGATTCCTGGAAAGTCAGAGCAAGAAGGGTCTTAGGAGGTCTGCCTCCTGCCTCCCTCCAGGCAGGCCTCACCCCTGCAGTGGACTTGCCCCTGCGGTGGACTCTGGGTCAGAATGGCGCACTGCGGGCATCCGCCGAGATGCTGACCGGGGCTCTGCAGGAAGTGCTGACCGGGAGCCCCAAGCAGCAGGCTGGGGCCATGCCAGGTGGCCGGCCCATCAGCTCCCAGTGTGGTCGCAGCTGGGGTCCTCGGGGAAACTGAGGCAGGGCTGCTTGCTAAAGCAGGGTCCCTGAATCCTGTTTACAGAACATGGGGCTTAGGGCAGAGCCTCTGGAGGGACCCAGATGGTGGGGCTTGATCCCTGTCCCTTGAGGGGAACAAGGCCAGACACAAATGGCCCAGGTCCAAGGCAGAAGGAGAACAATCGATACCGCGTGTGGGTCCAGGGCTTGGAAATTTACAAAGTACTTTCATAGTCTCCATTAATCCCCAAGCAAGCCTCAGAAATGACAGCAACCAAGGCTTACTGTGCTCTTACTAAGCGCCGGGCACAGTTCTAAATGTCCCCAGGCATTATCTCATTTAATCCTCACAACAGCATGAGGCGGTAGGTATCAATACAGCATCTCCATGCCACAGGTGGAAAAACTGAGGCACTGAAAGGTTAAGTGACTTTCCCGAGTTTGCATGGATACCAAGTGACCAAGCTGGGCTTTGAGCCCGAGCCCTCTGGCACTGGAATCCTGGAGCCACTTGTCCTACTGCTGAGCACACCTGTCTCCACTCACAACAACAGAAATAAACAGACTCACTCAAACCGCCCCGGCCCACACAGCCAAGGCAACAGTGAGGGCAGCGTTTGAACCAGTGACCCACAGTCACTCCCTGCAGTTAAGCAGCAGAAGTAGGGCTTGAGCCCAAATCCTCGCATTTATTTTCTTTGAATTGTTTATTTGTTTATTTGTACATTTGTCCGGGTCAGGCCTTAGTTGTTGCATGAGCATTTTTGTTGCGGCCTGCAGGATCTTTCATTACGGTGCACAGACTCTCTAGTTACCACACTCCAGCTTAGTGGCCAACGGGATCTTAGCTCCCCACATGCACGTGCGCATTGTAGTCACTCAGTCATGTCCGACTCTGCGACCCTATGGACTGTAGCCCGCCAGGCTCCTCTGTCCATGGGATTCTTCAGGCAGGAATACTGGAGTGGGTTGCCATTCCCTTCTCCAGGGGATCTTACCAACCCGCAGATGGAACACGGGTCTCCTGCACTGTGGGCAGATTCTTCACCATCTGAGCCACCAGGGAAGCCCTTTAGTTCCCCAGATAGGGATCAAACCCACGTGCCCTGCATTTCAAGGCAGGTTCTTAACCACTGGACCACGAGGGAAGTCCCAATCCTTACATTTAAAATCCAAGAAAGACACAAGTTCAGCGCAGGGAAATTTCGTTCTAGCCACAAATCAGGAAAGGTTTTGTGAAGCGGGCAGCGGTAGAGACAGTCCTGAAAGTATGGGGCCAGGGACTGAAAGTGAGGGCCGGGGACTGAAAGTGGGGACCGGGGACTGAAAGTGCGGACCGTGTAGGCAAAGACAGAACTGTTCGAAATGGAAGCCACCAGCAGCGGAGTCTGAACGAGGGCAGGATGTGCGCGGAAGGACACCCCCTCCTCCAGAAGGAGAGACTGGCGCGCAGTGGCGCCAAGGCTGCTCGACCTCTGCTACTTGGCCTTAGACAAGTAACTTCGCTCAGTGCCTCAGTTTCCTCCTCTGGAAGATGGGCGTGATAACACTCCCTGCCTCACAGGGGCTTGGGGAGGATGATAGAAAACACAGAGAGGGACTTCCCTGGCAGGACTTCCTATTGTACGTCCAATGCAGAGGGCATGCGTTCGATCCCTGGCCGTGGAACTAAGATTTCAGCCGTGCCAAAATAAATAAATACATAAATAAAAGTCATCTTTCAAAAAAAAAAAAGTGGACAAAGTGCCGAAGCGCCTACTGTGTGCCGACCTGAGGTCAGATACTTAGAGAAGAGCATGTACATCATATTAATTCTGAAAGGCGTCATTAACCACACACATTTTACAGATGAAGAAACTGAGGTTCCATAAAGTTAAGTGTCTTTTTTCGGTTGCACTGGGTCTTTGTTGCTGCGCTTGGGCTTTCTCTGCTTGCAGTGACCAGGAGCTATTCTTTACTGCAGTGCGCAGGCTTCTCATTGCAGGGACTTCTCTTGTTTCGCAGCACGGGCTCTCGGGCGTCTGGGTTTTAATAGCTGCAGCATGCGGGCTCAGCAGTTGTGGCGCAGGGGCATAGCTACTCCCCGGCATGTGGGATCTTAGTTCCCTGACCAGGAATCAAACCCATGCCTCCTGCATTGGCAGGCTGATTTATAACCACTGGACCACCAATGGAGTCCCCAGATGAAGTATCTTAACCCAGGTATCAGAACCACTAAATCACGGAGGTGGTTGGAATCAAGGAGAAGCTTGATGGACACCTCGGGGAATGTGGACCTTCTTGGCCAGTACAGGTAGGCAGTGGAGCGTCCCTGAAAGTTTCAGGGTTATGGGGTGTACCTGTCAGTGGCCAAGGCTCTCCCTGGCTCAAAGAGCAAGGGTTTGCAAGCATGGGCCCCACCTCTTCACCCACCACTCCTCATTAGTTCACTGGAGATCTTTCTTCCCAGTCTGGTGCTAAGTAAATAAAAACAAAAATGTGGCTTAATTAAAACCGTGGAAAGCAGGTGCTGTCTCCTGCCAGTAGGGAGAAGATGAGAGTAATCAGATCAAAATGGAGGCAGATGTTCAGAACGGGGTACAGATGTTTCCCTAGACCAGGCTCCCAACTGCCGCCCCTCACCTGTCTACCTGAGAGGGTAGGTGAGCGGTGATGAGTGGTCCAGACAGGGAGGAGGTCTGCCTGCTGAGGAAAACCCTGGGCCTGGAGCAGCCAAGACCCTTTGGAGGCTCTCGCTGCTCTCTTTGGAGTCTTGGGAGACAGGCGGTGAAGCTCAACTAACTGGATTTGAATCCTTGTCACTTTCAGCTATGTAACCTCAGGCAAGTAACTTCTCCATGCCTCTGTTTTCTCATCTGGAAAATGGGGATGCTGATAGAGGACACCTCATAAGGACTGACGAAGGATAAAACAGAACATGTACTGAAGGCATAGAACAGCCTCTGAAATAGAATGAATGCTGTGTTGGCTATTTTTATTATTACCATTAGTGTTAATAGATACACAGTTTATTTTTTTAAAAAAAGTCCTCCCTAATCTCGTCCAGCTCCTCTTTTCTGGCTCATTGATAATTCAGCTTTTCACACTCCATCTTGCTGGACACAACCTACCCTCCAACCACGCAGAACCGCCTTCCCTAAATGCACCGCCCATCCTTAGACCGCCCTGCTTTGATGGGCATCATCATGTCCAGAAGGCCCTCATGGTTCCGTGTCTGCAGGGAGTGTCTTGAGCATCCTTCAAAATCCAGATATGTTGTCTCTGACGCAAAGAGGCCCAGTGGCCTCCGCAGGTCTCCCTCCTCTCTCTCCAGACCTCTCACTTCCTCCGTGGCCTCCCATCTCTGCAGTTTACCTCCCGCCTCTGGATCTGTACCGTGTCTGCATCACACAGAGCCTTCCCCAGCATGAGCGCCTCTGCAGAGAGAACTGTGTCCACCTCCACACTCAGCCCGCACTCCCAGGGCCTAACTCAGTGCCTTCCATGCAGGTGCTCACAGACACGAGAGGATGGGAAAGGAGCAAAGAGGAGGGAGGGCAAAGGGTAATGCTTTGATTCTGCAGAGAAGGATCTTGGGATCCGGGAGGGGGAATGGGTCTGCGGGCAGTGGGGAACCAGGCATCCCTACCATGGCCACAGCCTGAGGCCCCTGAGAAGCGAGGAGACAGATGAAGAGAGCTGAGAGTCCATTAGGAGTCATCAAGCCCTGCTAACCCATTTCTTCCATGAGGAAACTGAGTCCCAGAGAGTGACTTCTCCTGGGTCATCCAGAGAGTTCATGTCAGAGATGGGACCAGAACCTGCTCTCCACTGGGAGCTTTTCCCACTGTTCAGTATGGCTACTCATGATCTCCAGGCTCAGTGCCTTGCTGTCTCCACCCAAACATCTGATGGCTTTGTTGAGTACGCTTTGGTGAATGTCAGTCGGTTACAGAGTTTGCAGGAAATACTGAATTATGAGGCTGGGGGCTTTGGGGGTGGTGAGGCCGGGAACAAAATAGGAAAAGAGGGCGCTGAAGGAGCCAGGCCATACATCACCAGGCTGTAGGACCCATGGGTGCCACTCCTGGGATCTCAGAGGTCTCCCGGTCCTGTCTGCCCATCTCTGGGACAGGGAAGCAGAGGCAATGCTCCCAGCCGCCCAGGGCTGTCTGCCCATCTCTGGAACAGGGAAGTGGAGGCAATGCTTCCAGCCGCCCAGGTCCCGGACCTCAGAGTGGGCCAGCCAGCCCCACCCATGACCTCTTCTCCTTTACCGGCCCCTGCACCTGGACCTTTTCCTGGGCTGGACTTCACTGTTCCTCTAAGAGCATCTATACTGGTTTCTCCTTGGCCGTTCTCCTTCCCCTTCCTAGGGACTCAGAGGCAGACAGTCCTTCTGGTCTTGCCCCAGGAGATGGGGTTGGCAGAGATCAAGGTGTGAAGTGGGCGAAATCCAACGATGGTTGGAAAGTGAGACAGAGCAGAACTAGAGGCCTGGCTGCTCCTTCCAGGAGAACAGAAGCGGGTCTGGTGACCTATTTGTCTGCCTTCTTCCAGGGCTGCCTCTGTCCTGCTCCCCCGTGGAGACAATGGTGATGGTGAGAAGGAAGGGGAAGAAGGTCAGGGGGCTGAAGAAACATCAGCCCAGAGCTCTTCTGAGCACTTGCCCCGCACCAGGCCTGCGATCAGGCACTTTCCGTGATTATAAGCATTATCTCATTTAATCCCCACGACAACCCATAAGGAGGGTATTACTTTACGGATGAGGAAATTGAGGCTTAAAGAGGTTAATAACTTGCCTGACGTCACAGAGCTAGAAAGTGGTGGAACCAGGACTCCCAAATCCTGAGTGATTGACTCTCCCCCTGGTCGTGGGGAGAGGAAAAGAAATGCAGATCGGAAGCAATCTGCTGCTGGGTCCTTGAACCCCCATCACTTCGCAGAATCGGAAATCTGTAAAGTGTACAGCCAGAATCCGGCTCCAGAAGTGGATGAGTCTTGTCTAAGATCACACAGCAAGACAGCCAGACAGGATGGCAGCCAGGGCTTCAGGTGGGTGGACTCAGAGCCCTGGGATCCTCACCACACCTCAGAGCCTCCACCAAGCCCTCTCCTGCTTCTCCATGCCAGTCACCTTAGCCCCTCAGGAGATGGATGTGGCATCAAAAATGACACCATGGCACAATCACAGAAGAGGAAGATTGGAATGAGGGGTGCTGAAGATGAAGAATGGACTCTAGAGGGCTCCCCAGAAGAACTGGGCAAATGATGGGACTCAGGCTTTTGCAGGCAGTGGGAGCTTTTCTGGGGACATTATATGTTGCACCCCCCATGTTAGAGGCTTAAATGTCCTGCTTTGACCAAAGTCCAGACTGCCTGAGATAATGTACCTGAGATAATGAGATAATGTACTACCTGGGAATGGATGGACATGCCTGACAAAGAGGAGATGCTCCACACACGCTCATTCGTTTCCTTTTATGCAAGAAGAATGATAAGTCTTCGAGAGGCAACCCATTTGTTCTTTTTTTAATAAATATTTATTTATTTATTTGGCTGTGCTAGGTCTTAGTCACAGCATGCAAGATCTTCATTTTGGCGCATGGGACCTAATCCCCTAACCAGGGATCGAACCCTGGCCCCCCTGCATTAAGAGCCTAGAGTCTTAGCCACTGGACCACTAGGGAAGTCCCAGAGAACATTTGTTCTTGATCCAAGTATTCATTGAGCACCTATCATACACAAGGGCTTCCCAGATGACTGAGGTGGTAAGGAATCTGCCTGCTAGTGCAGCAGACTCAGGAGACACAGGTTCGATCCCTGGGTCAGGAAGATCCCCTGGAGGAGGAAACGGCAAGCCACTCCAGTATTCTTGCCCAGGCAATCCCATGGACAGAGGACCCTGGAGAGCCACAGTCCATGAGGTCACAAAGAGTCGGAGACACGAGTGAGCGACCGAACAGCGGCATTATATGCAAAGAGCTTTCAAGTGGCCACTCTGGCCCATGCCAAGTAGCAAGCTATGCTGAGCTGGTCCCTGGCTCCCTATAGGACTGCACTGCCCCGTTCCTCTTCCCGGCTCCAGCTGGCTTCGGAATTTCCACTGGCCACTTCCAAGGCCATGCCCAACCTCATCTCACCTCACCCGTTCAACAAAAGGCTTGTCACTGGGGCTTCCCAGAGTTGGATTTCGTGAGCCCAACACAGGCGATCAACCATGCAAGGTTAGAATCAGTCACACAGTGTGTGCAGTGTGGCCAAGCATGTGTGTGTGCCTACTCAGTCGTGTCCAGCCCTTTGCAATCCTGTGGACTGTAGCCTGCCAGGCTCCTCTGTCCATGGGATTTCCCAGACAAGAATACTGGAGTGGGTTGCCATTTCCTCCTCCAGGGGATCTTCCAGACCAGGGACTGAACCTTTGTTTCCTGTAGTGGCAGGCGGATTCTTCACCACTTGAGCCATCGGGGAAACCCCTAGTGTGACCGTAGGAAAGGCAAGAATGACTTTAATGACAGTTCAAAAGCTAGGACACACATTGCTGAGTTCCTGTGTGGGGCCGGGGTGCACCTTCAACCAGAATTCTAACGGTCTCTAGGGCTCCCTTGGAAAATCGCTCTCTCACTGGCCCCCGCCCCCACTGCCTGTTTTTTGTCCCTTCCAAGGTGGAATCAGGTATGCAGCCCTGTGCAACAGGAGTTACAGCACCTCTGTACCCTCTCAGAACCCTCCCGCGTCCCCAGGAAAGAACTTCAGAGCCAAGCAGTCCCAGTTCAGGTCCCAGCTGCCACTCTCTAGCTGTGTGACTCAAGGCAAGTACTTCACCTCTCTGAGCATCAGTTGCCACAAAGGAAGAGCGTTAACAATTCCGACCTTGTCTCCTGGGAGTGAGGATTAAATGAGATAATGCAACTAGACTTGTGTTTTGCCTGACTCACAGGAGGCGCTCAGTAAATGGAAGCTGGAATGATTACGCTCGAGTCTCCACCTCCCAATCGACCGCTCTGTTTCTCCACGCTCCCTGCCTGATGTCAGCTCTGTGCCCCGTGGGAAACGAACCCGGCGCAGACCTTTTCCCCCAAGCTGGTCTCCACCCTCAGTCCCCGAGGGTCAGGGCAGCCACACGTGGCTGGGGACAGCTGCTGGTTCCATTAGCAGCCAGGGAAAGGAGCTGAGACACACACTCCCCTAAGAGCTGGGTTATTTTCCACTTCACCTGCCAGCAGGGCCAGTAAGGGGGGCAGAGCGGGAGGGAGGCAGGGAAGGACCAGGAATGCCTGCTACCCTTTGCCCATGTCCCCAAAACGAGCAGCTCAGAGACTCCAGCCTGACTCCAGACCCCAAGACACTGCCAGTTTCCCCCACCACCTCCCAGGGAGGGATCAAGCCATCAGATATGTGTGACCACTCACCGGGATGACCATCCCCTGGGCCTCAGCTCGCAGGAAGGAAAGGATTCCCTGGACTCCTGAAACATCAGTTCATGTCTTCCTGCTGCCTCACCCTGGGACTTGGAAGTGCAGACATGCATGAAGCTTCCTGGGGATTCGGTTTTGCTGCACCGGCTCTGGGTCAGAGTCTTACAGGCCAGGCCATAGATGGCTGTGATGAGAGAGCAAGCATAATCACAGCCTCTGTGGGAGGAGGAGCCCAAGCAGACCAGAAGGAGCAGGAGCAACAAGATGAGGAGTCCTAGGCAGGTGAGGACCGAGCTCCACGGAAGCAAGAAGGATGGGGACAGCTATGGGAACAAGACCCCTTCCCAGAGGAACCTTAACCCCAGAGGAAGTGGCTTCCCAAACGGGGATACCAGGCATGCCTTTGATCACGAGTTGGTAAGAGCCAGGGTCAGAGGTCAGAGCCTGGCCAGCAGCTCGGCTGAGTCCCCACAGTCCCCCCTCCCTGGAGACAGAGTTCATCCTGTTCTGCACACAGCAGAGGGCACCGGAAGTACAAGGACTCCAGACGATCTGGGAACAGCGAGGGTACCTGGCCAGGGACCCCCTCCTGGCATCACTAGGTGGTGGGGAAGGAGGGCACGCACACACTTTCTGCACAGTTAGGGGAAAGGGCCTGGGCTCTGTGTATGGCACTGGGACAGGCCAGATAAGAAGTGCTGCCCACGAAGGCTCAGAAGAGGGCCTCCTGGTTGATGAGAGAGAGACAGCAACGTCATCCAGAGGACTGGTGGGATCTTCCGAGGGCAAGGCCCGGAAGGCAGAGCCAAGGCAGGGGGCCAGGAGCGGCCAACCTGGACTCGACCTGGACCATCAGCCTCTCTCCTGCACTCTAGTCAACTTCCTGTGCCCGGCATAGAGATAGTGCTACTTAAATACTCACGGAGAGAATGAATAAACGAGCGAAGGAAGAAATGAAGGGGCAGATAAGCCACAAAAGAGTGAAGGCTATCAACGCTGGGGTTGTGCCTTCCTCTTCTGCATCCTCAGAGCACTTCCTGTTGGACTCAAGTACCCACCCATGCCAGTCCAGCTTGGTGGCACGTTCACGTGTCTTGGGTCCAGGACTCAACTCTTTGGCAACCTGCTGTTACTGAGAGAATGCCAGGCTGGGAGTCATTCACACTGAGTTTGCCGCCGAACTCTGTTTCAGATGCATATGAGGCCCTGAACTAGCCACCTGTGGGCTTTGGGCACTTAATGGGTAAACAGTGGGATGGGACAAGATGATTCTCTAAGGGCCCTTAGAGGGTGAGTGCCCGTGGCTTCTGGAAGCCATGAGAAAGGTGCCCATCCATGCATAGCCCCGGCACTCCCATGTGTTACTTCACTTCCTTCACGCTGCAGCCTTGTGAGGTGAGTACCAGAGACAGAGCTGGCGCCTGTGACACCCTCTGCTCCCAGGGGAGCCCAGCATGGGTGCCAGGCACGCTGGGGCTGCATGCCAGCATTTATGAGACCCCTAGCCCACAGGGCTGGAAAGGACCTTGGGTGATCTTGTCCAGTCTCATGCCAACCGTAGATAATTCAGTTCAGAACCACAAACACTTATTAAGTGCCTGCTGTATGCCAAGCACCATGCTGGGCACCTGCGGGCCCAGGAAAGGATCTGCAAAGAAAGTCCTGAGTGCCCTTCCTTCCTCTTCCTCCTGCTGGGCTGATGCTGAGAGCCGACCCTTCACCCCGGTGGGCAAGGCACGCCCCCAGGCCAGAGAAGAATGCTTAGGACCAGGATGGGTGCTGAGCCCTCCCCAGCAGAAGGGAGCTGGGCGTCCTCTCGGCAGGAGAAGGCAGCTGACACCAGCTGTGCCGCGCATCACCGGGCAGACAGGCTCGGAGGGGAAGACAACAGCTTCCTAACAACAAGTATTAGGAGATAAGCTATTAGAGGCATCCTATTGGGCTCTCTCTCTCCGTGGGCATCACCAAGGCACCCGCCAGCCACCAGCATGCCTCCACAGCCAATTATGCGTCCTCATATATTCTGTTCCCCCCAGCCCGAGCTGGCTTGTGGCTGCTAGCAGCACTGGGCTCTGGCAGTCAGGTAGGGACCCAATGACAACAGAGCACGGATGGCAAAAAGCACCCTTCTGCAGGGAGCAAAGGGGCAGGGGAGGGGTGTCCTTCTCCCTCCTCGGAGAAAGCACTTTGCCAAATCCGCTCTCAGAATGATAGGGAAAGAGACGATGGAGAAGGGAGAGGGGTGTGAGGGCTGGCTCCCGCTTGGAGATGAAATCGTCCTTGGTCTCCTCTCCAGACTCCATTAAGCATTCTGGGAGAGATGGGAAGTGATTATGGAGAGAGAGAGAAGGGGAGAGAGTGTGCCTGTGGGAGAGAAAGAGGGAAGGAAAAAGGGGGGAGGAGATCTGAGTGAGCCCGGGCACGGGTGCGCATGCACGCTTGCATACACACACGCACACACACGCACACACAAACACATGCACAGATCCCCTTATCTGATTAAGGATCCAAGGGAAGTCGAAAAGCTTCTGGAAAATTAAAATGACCCACGGGGTTAACCAGGCAAGATCTGCAGGCAGATTACGGAAACCAAGTCGAGTGGGGATTTCCGTTGCTCAGGGCGAGCTCCTCAGGTTCTGTTCCCTCGGCCAGAAAGACGGCAAGTCAGCCAGCAAAGGAGCGCTCAGGGCAGTATCTGCCTTCAGCAGGCCTCCCATTTTCACCCTGGCTGGCCCTGTGGCTGCGACGGGGACCCACACTCTTTGCTCTGGAAGGCAGGGTACCAGGTGGAGAATGGGAACAAGCACGGGGCTGCTTTATTCCACCCAGAGTCACGAGAGATGGATGCTGGCTCCTCCTTCATTCCCTGCTGGCTGCTCTGAGAATGCTGGTTTCTCAGTCGTGTCTGCCTGTAGCCCGCCAGGCCGCTCTGTCCATGGAGATTCTCCAGGCAAGGAGACTGGAGTGGGTTGCCATTTCCTTCTCCAGGGGATCTTCCTGACCCAGGGATCGAACCTGGGTCTCCTGCATTGCAGGCAGATTCTTAGCTGTCTGAGCCACAAGGGAAGTCCGATTGCTGCTCTGGCCTCTGTCAAAAAATGCAACAGTTCCTGAAGACACATAACAGCCTGTCCCTCAACTCTAGGCACCAAGTAAAATGTCCAGGAATGCTGCGGATGGCCTAGATCCAGTCCTCCTACCGCTATCATCTTGCACCATTGCCTTCAGTCAGGGGCCTTTCTGGTCCCTTGGTCCTATCTGGACCTCAGTCTTCTCTGCTGTACAATGGGTGCTAAGACTTGAAGCTTTGGTTTTTCTTAACCTTTTTTTTTTATATAGATCATTTTTTTTTAAGTCTTTATTGAATGTGTTACAACATTGCTTCTGCAGTTTGTGTTTTGGTTTCTTTGGCTGTGAGGCATGTAGAATCCTAGATCTCTGATCAGGGAGTGAGTCCTCACCCCTTGCACCGGAAGGGGAAGTCTTAACATTTGTACAGCTGGGTAAGTCCTAGGACTAGAAGCTTTAGCAAGGCCCCTTTAGCCCTGGCACTCCAGGGTTTTAGGCCAGCCCGAGGGTGCGGCTACAACCCTCCACAGCAAGCTGAGTTGGTGGATCCACTGATTTTCTGTGCCAAAAGAATGGAAAGGATGGCAATGAGATGAGTTTCTCCAGGGGCCACCAACCCAGGCCTGGGTTAACTGGGGCAGGAGAGAGTTTAAAAGCCACAGATGACATTGGCTTAAAGTAAGAGCAGCCTCTCCATGGTGCCTGTGGAGCTGTTTGCCAAGCCCTGTCACATATTTGCAAACACTCCAGAATACACATATTAGGAAGCTAACAAGTTGCCTGGCATTGAAACCATATTATACACAGTGTCAGATATACTTAATATGCATTTGCAATGGTTCTGTTTTTCTCCCCCGACTTGCAGCAGCAAATTTTGCTTACTTTTTTGAAGAGTTTATTTCCCATGATGCTACAATCAGCCAGTGGTTATGAACTCGGCAGCTTGGCCAGGCTTGGAGCGGTACTGTGTACACCATTAGCACGCAATGGATGCTTCTGGGGGCAAATCACACTCTCAGCAGGGCTGACCTTGGGCTCTCTGGTCACCTGGAGCCGCCAAGGACTACAGCTGCACTTTAAATTTCTCTCCCTTGGAGAATGCGGTAAGAACCTTGGCTTTATTAGCTCTGGAAACATGACTTCATCCACTCAGAGAACTTCTTGTTTCTTGGCAAGTCACTCCTGGAACCGTCCTAGCCCAGCCTGAAGCCCTAAGTGTTGGATTTCTCAAATCCAGAGAAATAGGAACGCTGCAGCTCTGGCTTTTCCCCTTATTAGCTGCAAGAATGTCTTGCATGCGTCTAAGTCCCAGATTTCTGAGTTGTCAAAGGAAGGTGTTATCAGCCATTTTTGGAGTTGCTGTGAGGATTTCATGAGCTTGCAGGCAGGGAGGGCATTTGTATTTCCTTATTTAGACATGCACACATTCCTGCGGCATACACTAAGTGGATGACCCTTATATGCCAAGCGCTGTGCTTGAACATAGTGGACAGACACTGCAGGTGAGGTGGCTGTGGGGGTCCACAGAAGTGATGGGATGAGGTAGTGGTTGGGGGCAGGGGGGAGCAGGAGGAACCAGCTTGGGAGATAGGTCTCAGGAAGAGGGGAAGTAGGGGGACATATAAGATAAAGACCAGGAGACCAGCATGCACACCTGGGAATACTGGGGGCAACACAGAGCCTGGGAATACATGGAAAGGAGCAGAGTGGGAGTTGGGGAGACAATATTCAGTGAAGGATATTCTGTGGTCCAAAGGGGCTTGAGGCAAGAAACCCAGGTGGAAGAGTCAAGAGGCAGCTGGATAAATACATCTGCAGCATGAAATCAATGCCTAGGTTGACTCTTTGGATTCAAGAGTCCCTCAAATTCGGGCAGTTGAAGCCAGGGAGTAGATGAGGTCTTTCTGGAGTGAATGAGGGGGTATCAGGACCAAGGACAGAGCTGGTGGGCGGATCAGCCTCCACAGGTGAGAAAAACGGGGGGCAGGGAGTGCTCTCAGATAGGACCAAGAAGACTTGGCCTGGGAGACACATAACCGAGACACAGAGAGAGAAATGCAAGGGGTGCTGTACTTTTTCATTCATATCATCTGTCACCCCAAACCACTGGAATGTAAGCTCCATGATGGCAGGGATCTGTTTTGTTTTGTTCTTTTCTTTCATTCATTGCTTTATCTCTAGTATCTAGAATTATGCCTGTCACAGAGCAGGGACTCAGCAAAATTTACTGAATGAATCAACGAAGCTGAAGATGAAACTAGACGGTTCCTGTTGAAATCGGTGACCAGGTCATTACTAGCCTTCGCTGGACAAGGCGTGACGGGGACAGAAGGCTGGCAGTGGTAGGTGAGAAGATGGAGTAGGATAAGAAAGACTGGTGATGGGTAGAGAAAGCAAGGTTGAGCAAACGCATGATTCAAGGACTCAGGAGACTTCCACACATTCTTATGTAGAAGAGAGGGAGCCAAGGAAGAGAGCAAGTTTGAAGATGCAGGAGAGAGCGTAAGAAGAGTAACTGATGGACCCAAGTCCCAGAAGATGCAGGAAAGAAATATAAATTGCCGAGCCAGTAAAACAGAGTATGGTCTCCTTCTGTTAATCCTGGTAATATGGGAAAAGACAAGGCTATACAGGCAGGACTGTGTTTGAGTGGTCCCTCACCTACCCCATCCTTTACTGGCTGGATATTGTGTGGGCTATTTAACCTTTCAAAGCCTCAGTTTCCTTACGTGAATAATAGGGGTAAAAATTCCCACCTCCTCTATTGCTGGGAGATTAAATGAGAGAATTCATTTAAGCACCTAGCTCATGGAGCTCTCACGACAAATGCCAGCTCCCTTTTCCTTTACTATCTGTTTGATTAAGAAGGAAATTTGGCAATACTTCTTTTGACCTCATCAGCCAACACCGGGGCATCCTTTTCCTGAATACCACTCTTGACTGCTCTTGAATAGAATTGATGGTTCAGGCCCTCTAAGACTGTCTCTGCAGTGGGAGGAAGAAGGATGCAAACTGCTTCCCTTCTGCCAGCATCTGAGCGATGAGGGCAAGGTACCAAAGCCAGTATTCTTGCCTGGAGAATCCCATGGGCAGAGGAGCCTGGCAGGCTGCAGTCCCTGCAGTTGCAAAGAGTCCAACATGACTGAGCCACTAAGCACAGCACACCAAAGCCAGTCTGGCCAGGAGGACCCTGTGAGGCTAAAGAGGGTCGTTGAGTCCACTAATGTGACCCTCCGTTGCCACTTATCCCAGAGTGGCCACACCCTAGGGCACCAGATGCTAGGAGGTTGGGTTTTGGCTCAGATATTTCTGGTGTTGCCTCCCAGGCCTGCCCCTTAACCAGCTGCACAAACTTGGGTAAGCCCTTTATCTTCCCTGAGCCTCACAACAATCCTGCAGGGCAGAATTTATAGGCTCATTTTACCTATGGAGGAACTGAGATTTGAAGAGGTAAAACAAAATTTACTCAGGATCACATGGTATATTAGTCTAGGTCCCAGGAGGAAACTGATGGCCAACTGAAACTGAAATAACTTCAGTTATTCAGGAAAGTTTAATGAAAGGGTTATTTTAAAGGCACGGTCAGGGCATAGGAAAACCTTAAGGGATATGGAAGTACCTTGGGGCAGGTAAATACTGGTGCTCTTACCTGAAAGGGAGAGTCCCACAACCCAAAGATGGAAAGGGTTGTGAGGAGAGGGCCATATAGTAAGACCCATGAGATTCAGCTGAGGGACCCCAGAGGGAGGAAAAGGCTCCAGGTTTGGTCTCCTCCCTCCCTCCCTCTCATCTCCTGCTCATCCTTTCCATGAGACAAGCCCACACAGAAGTCAGGAGGCAGGGGGGCTCCTGACGCCATCTGCACAGGTCTACGCAGTGACTCTGGAGGGCAAATGGAAGACATCCAACAAGCAAAGATACCTCTGAAATGGCAGAGCAAGAATTTGATTCAGGGTTATCAACCCTTTCCACTACAATGCCATTTCCTATAGATCCTCAATAAATGGTCATTGAATGATTGAAAAGGGATGAATAGATACATGAATGAATAGATAAATGGATGGAAGGATGAACAGATGGGCAAAATCACGGATATTTGAGTGGATAGGTGGGTAGGTGGGTGAGTGGATGGTTGGATGGAAAGATGAATGGATGGATGGATGGATGGATGGATGGATGGATGGATGGCTGGATGCACAGCCTGATGGATACTTGAGTGGATAGGTGGGTAGGTAGATGAGTGAATAGCTGGGTGGTTGAATGGATGGATGGGTGGAAGGATGGATGGTTGGATGAGTGGTTGAATGGACGGATGGGTGAATGGATAGATGACTCCAACAGCCTTCATTCATGTGACTCTGACTTATCTTGTCATCTGACTAGCAATAAAAGGCTTGACAGAAGGTTTATTTCTAAGCCATAAATGGATTCTAAGAATAAAAGCCTTCTTACCAGTTTCTAAGTCACTGTAGGAGTTGCTTGTCTTTCTCTCTCTGGCCTCTGGCTCATTTTTTCTGCTGCTGCTGCCATCACTGAAGCTGCTGCTCTTGCTGGAGCTGTTCCTTTCTCTAAGATCTGAGCCTCGAGTCGGGCCAAGCAGCTTGTAAACAAAGAGAAGAGAAGGCAGAGGTCAGAGGGGCTGCCGCCCTTGCTCCCCTGGGGCTGGAGCACAAAGCTGAGTGATCCAGCCCCTCGCTTAGTCCAAGGGAGCTGTGGGGATGGAAGAAGGAGGGAAGGGGGAAGGCAGGATGTTTGCTATAATTATTTTCATTGATTTGTCTACCTGGATCCCAAATGCTGTGAAGCTGTTGTGACATTTAATAAAAATAATTCAAGGTAAAAATACCTTTTCCTCTGTGGTCCCTGCTCCTTCATCAACACCCCCTCAGCTTTCATTTCCCCTTTCACTCAGGCCACTGCCTCCCACCTCAGGTGGTCTGAGTTTCCTAAAACAAGAAGCAAGTGAAGGTAGGACCCTACCTTTGGCAAAAGGCCTGATGTCCTGGAGTCTACAGCCCTGGATCTGAGACTCCACTGCTCCCAGCTGGCTGGCTGGTGACCCCAGGCAGGTCACTGACCCTGTCCGAGTTTTAGTTACCCTATCTGGAAAATTAGGAAATAAACTGAACATGGAACGTCCTAATTTGGAGCCAGCAATCCTAGACTGGATTCTTCTAAGGGAAAGGGGAGGGTCTTCCACACCATTTCCTGAAGACCTGGTTCCTGAGTTCATTTCTGATCTCTGGCATTTGAGCACAAAAGGAACTCCCATACTACTGTTTCTCGTTGTTTTCATCCTTCCTCGTAATTCATTGTAAAACAACATTCAATCCATTATACAGAGAGGGAAAACTGAGGTGCTAACTGGTAATTATTGCTTCCTTGCCTTTCCCACCAAGTATCAACCTGACACTTTAAACCCAGAGGTTTGTGTTCTGACAATGATTCTTCCCTAGAGGATTTGAGGAAACTGAAGCTCAGAGAGGTTAAAGCTGCTGCCTACAGATGTTCAGGTAGAAAGTGGTAAAGCTGGGTGCTCGCTCAGGTGACAGTGACTTTGGAGCCCAGGCTCTTGTTGCCTGTCCATGGTGGGTTGCTGTTGTTTAGCCACACAGTTATGTCCAGCTCTTTTGCAGTCCCATAGACTGCAGCCTGCCTGGTTTCTCTGTCCATAGCACTTCCAGCAAGAATACTAGAGTGGGTTGCCATTTCCTTCTCCAGGGGCTCTTCCTGACCCAGGGATTGAACCCAGGTCTCTAGGGTGGATTCTTTACTGTGGAGCCACCAGAGATACCCCCATGGTGGGTTAAGCTGAGCCTAAACCCAGGCCCCCTGACTTCCAGGGAGAAAAGCTCTAAGACATACTCTGACTCAGCAGAGCAAAGGGAGGGAGCTGGGTTGGGAAAGCCTCCTCATTCAGGAAGTCTTCTGAGTGCTGCTGCTGAGCCATCCTGGGCTGTCAGGGGAAGATGTAATCAGGGTGACCTCATATGTTTCACAGATTCATTAAAACCCGTATTCTGGGGTAAATGATTGCTTTCCCCCAGTTCTGCTAAAAAGAAAATCAATTGCCTCCTTGTAGATTTAGGATGGGACAACTGGCAATTAGAAAACACTTCCCCAAGCAGGCACTGGGGAAAGGGGTCTCCTCCCATTCATTCTATCAGTGACACCCTGGCTGAGCCTCCTGGCTTGCAGGAGGCTGGGAATGTCCTGGGCTGGGTCCAGGGACGTGGCTGAGTTCTCATTGGGTGCCCCAGGCTCTCAGTCCCATCTCTGCTGCTGAGGCTGCATCTGGGGGCCTCCACTCTCTTTCTCCCCACATCCCACCACCCCCATCCCTGCCCCGTCAGCTAATGGATTTCTCTCTGTACAGAGAGATTTACTAAACAACGGAACTAGGACGCATTAAGTCTGTGGGTTTGGAGGTTTGTTTTAGAGCAATTCTCGCCCGGAGAGCTGGCCGCTGAAATTAAGATGCATTCTTCTCAGCAAATATTGATTTCAACTAGAAGCAAATCCGAGAACTCACTGCTCACTGGATTTAAGTGCTGGCAGCTGCAGTTTGGACTGTGGGAGGGGTCACCAGGGAGGGGCTCCCCACCTGAGGCCTCAGAGATGAGAGTGATGAAGAACATTCAGAGTTAAGCAAGACCCAAAAACCCACCCTCAAATATACCAAACAGATGCTAACTTTGAGCTTCACAGTTACTCATGTTTATTACTAAATGAGGAAAACGATTATCATCCCATATATACTGTGAGCATACCCAATACACACAATTCTGTAAAAGATGAAACTCATACATACAGGCACAGTGATAGATGCAAGACTTTATGCTTTCATCCCAAACTGGAACCCAAAGCTCCCTTTCTCCAGGAAGCTTGGCTCAGCTAACTCCATCTTTCCTCTCCTTTTCCACCAGAATTTTCAGCAACCAAGAAATGCATGTCCATGCATTTCTTCTCTTCCTAGCATTGCTTCCATTCCTCCAAACAGCTTCCCAGGGTCTGGGGCCATTTATATATATTCAGCATCTCATGTAGCACCTAAGGTCTACAGTGGAAGGAGTTTGGGGCTTTTTTAGAAATGAAGTTAGTCAAGCTAAGATCTTGATCCCGCTTAGGAACCTTCTCTCTGTGGGATGTGGGCAAAAGCCTTTCCTCCCTGGGTCTCGGTCTTCTTATTTCTGAAAAGCAGAGAAATAGGATTAGGCTAGACAGCCTTGGAGAATTTTCTCAGCTACCAAAAATAGAATGTAGCTACTGGGGTTCTTAGTTCTAGAAAACATACGCACCCCCCCCCCCCCCGCCCCGCCACACACACACACACACACAACCAAACTTCTCAATATTTGGCAGAGGTTCTTGGATGGAGTAACCTTAAAACAACCATTTCCTCTGAGTCCCTCAGACAGGGGAGCAAAGTTCTTAGGATGCATGCACATTTGGTTTTTTTGAGAGTTATGTTTTATTGGGTGCGAAGTTTTAGGAATTCAAACTCAGGAGGCAGCATTGTAAGTAACCCCTGAGAGGACCACTCCAAGGAAGCAAGAGGGGAATAAAAACAAAAGAGGCAACAATTTTGATATAAAGACATCTGAACTCTTCACTAAAGAAAATAGAGGGGTGGCAATGTCTGAGAGGAAAAGAAATTTTCCCTCGACCCTTCACTGTTCTTTTGGTTGGTCTAAGAATTAAACTAGCATTAGACAGATGAATAGGAGAAAATCAAACTTACTGAGGTACATACAGGGAATTCACACATGAGAGATTCTAAAGATAGTCAGGTCAAATGGAGTATTTATGTCATTCTAGACTAAGGGAGAGGGCTGAGGGGTCTGAGACCTCAAAGGGAGGATTCATAGGGGATTCATAGGAAGGTGGAAAAAAAGTAAATATTGGTAAATAGATGTCTGCCATGCCAAGCAGAGATAATGTGCATAGAGAGGACTTTGATCAAACACACCTTGCTAAAAGTTTCTCCTGGCCGACCTAGCTCATGTTTTTCCTACTGAGTTGACCAAAAATTCATTTGGGTTTTCCATAAGATGTTAGATGTGATAAAAAAAAAAAAAAAAAAAAAAAAAAAACTGGAATGAACTTTTTGGCCCACCTAATAACTGTCTCTGGCAGTAGCTCACTTCCTGAGCCAGGCTGTTTAACTAGAGTTTTTTTTAGGCAGTTGAGAAGGGAAACGTAAGTAAAAAGAAAGACTTCCTGACTCTCCTGTTTCTTTAAAGCAGTCAGCCTGAAATAATACTTATACGAAAAAGACACACTTTGGGGTGGCCAGTTTTACTCCTCCAGAGCCAATAAACACATACAAAGATGTTTTCTGTATCATATATACCTGCTAGCATGGCTGCAGAATCTTTTTTAAACTGACGATATGAAATGCTGGTGGCGAGCACGCACCACAACTTTTGCACCTGTGCTCTAGAGCCCGGGAGCCTCCACTCCTGAAGACCACACGCCCTAAAGCGTGCGCTCTGCAGCAAGACACACTGCAAGGCGGAGCCACCGCAACGCGAAGTGCGCACACTGTGCTAGAGAAAAGCGCGCGTGGTAGCAAAGACCCAGCACAGCCATACACAGGGAAATAAAACTATTTTTTTCTTAAAAAGAAATGCTGGTGAGGAACGGAACTTTCATATACTGCTGATAGGAAAACAAAACGTTCAGCCACTGTTGAGAAACAGTTTGGCGGTTTCTTATAAAGGTAAGGCCTTCCCTGGTAGCTCAGCTGGAAAAGAATCCGCCTGCAGGGCAGGAGACCCTGGTTCGATTCCTGGGTCGCGAAGACCCGCTGCAGAAGGGAACAGCTACCCATTCCCGTATTCGGGCCAGGAGAACTCCATGAACTGTACAGTCCATGGAGTCACAAGGGCTTATCACATGATCTAGTAATCCTAGTCCTAGGTATTTACCCAAGAAAAATGAGAACTTGTTATTCACACAAAACCCTGCACTCAGCATGTGGAGTAGTCAAAACTTGGGAACAACCTGAATACCCTTCAATGGTGAATGCATAATATAAATGTGGTATATTCATACAATGGAATATCACTTGACGATAAAAAAGAATACTCAGTCGACACATGCAGCAATACCATAGACGCATCACAGATTTGCTAAGTGAAAGAATCCCAACTCAAAAGGCCGTACAGTATATGCTTCCATTGACATGACTTTCTAGAAAAGGGAAAACTACGAGGATGGATAGCATACCAATGATGGCAAAGTGCTGGGGGAGGAGTGTTCATGGGAAGAGGACAGGACAGAAGAGAATTTGGTAGTGACAGAACTATTCTGTGTCGGAATCATGGTGGTGGGTGCATGACACTATGAATTTGTCAAAATCCATAGAACTGTATGCTACAAAGGAAAAACTTCTCTGAGTGCAAGCTTAATAATTTTTCTAATGAAAACAAAAACCCAAAGGGAATTGCCAACATGGCTCTTTTGACATAGCTCTGTTAAAGTGATGACATCAAATTGACCCCAGTAGACAGATGAATGGATAAAGACGATGTGTATATATACAGGGGAACACTACTCAGCCATAAAAAAGCACAAAATACTGCCATTTGCAGCAACACGGACACAACTAGAGATTATCTGCTAAATGAAGTAAGTCGGAAAGAGAAAGACGGATGCCGTATGATGTCACTTCTCTGTGGAATCTAAAACAGGACAGGGATGAACCTCTCTACGAAACAGAGACAGAGTCACAATGCAGAGAACAGACGGGTGATTGCCAAGGGGGGGGGGGGGGGTGGCGATGGGAGGGGGAAGGAGCAGGAAGTTGGGATTAACAGATGTAAGCTTTTATACAGAGAGCAGATAAACGACCAGGTCCTACTCTACAGCACAGGTAACTGCATTCAATATCCTATGATAAACCAGAACGGAGGAGAACATTCAAAAAGAGAATGTGTATACATGTAAGGGCTTCCCTGGTAGCTCAGACAGTAAAGAACCTGCCTGCTGTGCAGAAGATCCAGGTTAGATCCCTGGGTTGGGAAGATCCCCTGGAGAAGGGAATGGCAACCCACTCCAGTATTTTTGCCTGGAGAATTCCATGGATAGGAGCCCAGCAGGCTATACAGTTCATAGAGTTGCAGAGAGTCAGACACAGCTGAGCCACTAACTCTTTTAACATACACATGTATGACTGAATCATTTTGCTGTACAGCAGAAATGAGGCAACACTGTGAATCGACTATATTTCAATTAAAAAATAAAATAAAAAATTTTTAAATGGGTCCCGTTAAACCATGGAGAAGGCAATGGCACCCCACTCCAGTACTCTTGCCTGGAAAATCCCATGGACAGAGGAGCCTGGTGGGCTGCAGTCCATGAGGTCGCGAAGAGTCGGACACGACTGAGCGACTTCACGTTGACTTTTCACTTTCATGCACTGGAGAAGGAAATGGCAACCCACTCCAGTGTTCTTGCCTAGAGAATCCCAGGGACGGGGGAGCCTGGTGGGCTGCTGTCTATGGGGTTGCAAGAGTCAGACACAACTGAAGCAACTTAGCAGCAGCAACAGCAGAGATACCTTGACTTGTCACAAGGAGTGTGTAAAAGGTGAGGGATGCTGTTAAACATCTTACAATGCACAGGACAGGCCATAACAGAATGAGCTGGCTCAAAATTTCAGTGGTACCAAAGTTGCAACTCTGCTCAATATCTACACCCTTGATAATTAAGAGTGTGACTTAAGATCACCTGGCATTTAAGATTTTAAAATTAAAAAAAATAAAATAAAATAAAAAATAAGATCACCTGGAAGCTTATTTCTCAGGCCTGCTGAATAAGAATCTGTCTACATAATAAAATATTGGAGTACACGGTCAAAAAAAAAAAAGAAATGAACAAGTTGCCTCCTCTCCCTGCAACTTCTCTCATCCCCCGCCCACTTTATGTAATCTCTGATGGTCAGACAGAAGCAGGTGCATCTGCAGGTATGGAGAATCCTTCTGCTGGGGTAGGCACCCTTGGGGCAGCCGGGGAGACAGCATATGAGGAGCTGGCCAAGCAGATCGGGAGGGTAAGGGGACCTCTGGGTTCCCTTCTACTTTGTCCAGCCTGAAATTCAGGGCAGACAGGCAGACACGGGGCCAGGGCAGAAGCCCAGGTGGGTAGAGAGGAAGAAGAAATCCCCTATAAATTCCCATAGTGAACGAGGAGGAAAAGAAAGAGGCGAAGGAGATTCTGGGCAATGGTCTCCATTTGCCATCCTGATCCGCCAGTTCCATCTTTCCACTAACTTGTTACGAGATGTTAAGCAAATAGCTGGTTGCCAGTTAAAGTGGCAACTTAATAGTTTTGCCTCAGCTTCTTCACCTATAAAGATGGAAAAATAATTGTACCTAGCACAGAAGATTATTGAGTTAATATGTGATCATTCACTCAATGGATATTTATTGCTCGTCTATTATGTACCTGTCACTGTCTTAGGTGCTTAGGATAGAGATGAAAAATTCCTATTTTCATGGGCTTTGCACTGTAGGGAGCAGAGACAGATAGTCACAAAGAGTGAATGTGTAATACAGTAGGTGGTGGAAGTGCTATGAAGAAATGAGGCTAGAAACTGACAAGAAGAGAGGGCTGGTTTATGCAGAACCATCAGGGAAGGGAAGACCTGCTGAGGGGATCCTATTTGTGCAGAAATCTGGAAGAAGCGAAAGGGTGGAGGGGTGGGGAGGGGAACCTTCCATGCAGAAGGAACAGTATGGGCGAAGACTCTGGGGCAGGGGTGTGCTTATCAAAAGCCAGGGTGGCTACAGCGAGGGGAGAAGGGTAATGAGGTCTGAGAGGCAGTGAGCGACCAGGGGATGAGGGGCTTGATGACCACCGTGCATGCTTTATCTTTTATTCATAGTGAGAATAAAGGACATTGACAGCCTTTGAGGAATAACATGATCTGACCTGTGTTTTAAAAGGGTCTCTCTGGACAGCCTGTGAAAAATAGACGGAGGGCAGCAGGGGTGAAGGTCAGTTGGGAAGTTATTGCATAACCTAGAGGAGAGATGATGGTAGCTTGAACAAATGGACACACACATATAATACCTCAAACAGAACCCAGAACAAAGAAAGGGCTCGGTCAGTGTTACATAAAATTATTAACATTACTGCTGGTATCATCAATTTCACCATCATCATCATGGGTAGGGCGTCAACAGGGACTCCAGGGGTCCAATGGTTAATATTCCCACTCCCGATGCAGGGGGGCTGGGTTCAAGCCCTGGGCAGAGAGCTAGGTCCTGCATGCTGCAACTGAGTTCACATGCCACAGCTAAGACCTCACATGCCGTAATGAATATTGAAGATCCCACGCGCTGCAACTAAGACTTGGCTGCTGTTGTTGCTGTTCTCGTTCAGTCAAGTCCAACTCTTTGCAAACCCATGGACTGCATGGTTCCCTGTCCTTCACCATCTCCCGGAGTTTGCATAAACTCACATCCATTGAGTTGATGATACCATCCAACCATCTCTTCCTCTGTCACCCTCTTATCGTCCTGCCCTCCATCTTTCCCAGCATCAGGGTCTTTTCCAACAGCGGACTGACTCTTCACATCAGATGGTCAACGTATTGGAGTATTGGCACACAGACTTGGCACAATCAAATGAATAAATTAAAATAATTATTTAAAAAGTAGGGCGTCAGGGAGACCCTGAAACAGCCCATGGCCTCAGAGAGAATTGATACCAGGCCCCTCTGGAGCCCACATGGAGCCCTGTGAACCCGGTGGACCCAGAGCCTCTGGGCAATGGTCTTCTACCGCCTCTGTGATTCCCTCTCAATCTGTCCCCTAAGAGAAATGACAAAGCTTTTTGACACTACACTGGTTTGGGGAATGAACCAAATGGAGAAAGTCTAGGGGCATGGATCTCTGGAAGAAGGGGAAAGAAAATGAGATGAGCTCAAGTCAAGCAGTGAAAGTTGGTCCCATCTCCATCCGATCATCTCATTTCATCCTCAAAGTGTGTCCAGGAGGGGTGAGTTTAGTTCTCAGATGAGAAAAACAGGCTTTAGAAAAGCTAACTGCCCAGGATCAGTAATAGAAGGGGCATCTGACATACGGGTGGTTGGTCTCCCGGGCACCCTTGCTCCTCGGGGTACAGCTCAGCCTCCGCAGGTTGGTTGTGTCACGCTCTGATGTAGGTCTAAGAGCCCCATTCAAGACTCAGACCACAGGTCATATTTCCATGTGCTTCTCCATCTTCAGACTCCAATCCATGGAATCAACCAGCTCTGAGATCACTCTTCCTTTTGCACCTTTGTTTACAAAGCTAAGATTTCTTCTTCTTCATTGAGGGAAACCAGTAGATCACCAAGAAGTGTCATCTGTCTTGAGACTGTTGCTTTTGCAAACCTAAGAATGATATGCTCTTACCTGGTAGACTTTTCCAAACTTATCTCAGGGAAAGCCAGCTCTCTGTGCCAAGCAATCTGACCTCCTTGACCATTTCTGGCCTTTCTGGTCTCACCAAAAAAAAGGCGGGGAGCGGGGGAAAAAGCTCATCAAAGCTTTTTCTTCCTCTGAAACATCATGTATAACTATGTCAAAAAAATTACGTATCCTTGAAGGAAAGGCTAATGCTCAGCCCAAGACAGGAAGGAGTACAAAATAAGCCAGAACATCTTCATACCAGAAACAAGGAATCTGTCAAACATTATCAACGATTATGGGATTTGTGTCAAAATGACTCAGGAGCCAACTTGAATAGGCTCCCACTGGTGAAAGCTGGTGCAATTTCAGCATCAATAGGGACAATTCCCTGTATTAAAAAACACATCAAAATGTTTAAATTCGTGAGGTTATAATGACGCTCAAAGAATAAAATCAACTTTGTTGGTCACCTCCAAAGGATGCTAAGGAACAAGCTCATTCTTTCGAAAATTGGCAAATAAAGGGAAAGAATCAAACTCTTCTCCTGCCTTTGCTCTATATGCGGTGGCATTGGTAGCCAAATACTTTATTTAAAGTAATTTATATTAATAGAACTGTTATGGTTGACAAATGAAGAGTGAATAACTGCCATATCATTTTGTTAAAACTAATGGATTAGTCAATCTAAGGAAGGGCAGCCACGTGACCAAAAAGCAACAAGATATTGATACCTCCTGTTGGAAGAACACAGCGCCAAAATAAATCAAACCTTGACCCCAACAAGCCTCCAGACCTAACTGACTGCCAGTTTACAGGTAATCTGGGGACAAAGGAACACACCAAATGCACTATGAAGTGTTAGTTTGCAACCCCATGGCCTGTATGTAGCCCACCTGGCTCCTCTGTCCATGAAATTCTCCAGGCAAGAATACTAGCGTGAGTAGCTATTCCCTTCTCTGGATCTTCCCAGCTGAGGGATTGAACCCAGGCCACCTGCATTGCAGGCAGATTCTTTACCATCTAAGCCACCAGGGAAGCCCCCAAAGCCAACAGGAAAAGTCTACAGGATAAAGGACACAGGGTGTCCTTTAAAAAATAAATTCCAGGAAAAAAAAAAAAAAGACTGGAAATGGAAACTCTAGATTAAAGGACACATAAAAGACTTATCCATCAATCAAAATACACACACCTTAGTGGAACCTGACAAAAACAAGCAAAGTGTAGAAAAAACATTTATGATATAATCAAGAAAATTCTGGTACTAATTAGATGTTCAATGAAATTAAGGGATTAACACTCACTTTGGGGTATGCACCAATTAGCTATTGCTGAGTAACAAAGTGTTCCAAAATGTAGTGACTTGAATCAACAGCTGTTTTGTATGCTCATGATTTTGTGAGTCACCAGTTTGGGCAGGTATCATCTGGAATTGCTCAGATGATATCCTGCCCAATGTAATCAGATCACTCATAGGTATGCACTCAACTATGCCTCTGCCTCTCTCTCCAGGAGGCCCGTCACTTTCAAGAGGGTCAGCCTGGGCTTTAGGTGTCTTCATATGCTGGCAGAAGAATTTGCAGCAACAACAAGTAAGGTAAGGCCATTCCCTAATCGCACAACTGGCCTTCAAGATGGCGCCAAAGAACGACAAGAAGCTTAAGAAGTCAACCTGGAAGTTCAATTTAGACCTTACTCATCCGGTAGATGGAGAAGGCAATGGCACCCCACTCCAGTACTCTTGCCTGGAAAATCCCATGGGCAGAGGAGCCTGGTAGGCTGCAGTCCATGGGGTCGCCGAGTCGGACACGACTGAGCGACTTCACTTTCACTTTTCACTTTCATGCATTGGAGAAGGAAATGGCAACCCACTCCAGTGTTCTTGCCTGGAGAATCTCAAGGACGGGGAAGCCTGGTGGGCTGCTGTCTATGGGGTCGCAGAGAGTCGGACACGACTGAAGCGATTTAGCAGCAGCAGCAGCAGCAGCATCCAGTAGAAGATGGAATTTTTGATTCTGGAAATTTTGAACAGTTTCTACAAGAGAAACTTACAACGAATGGAAAAACTGGGAATCCTGGCAAGGCTGTCCACGTTTCAACGCTTCAAGAGTAAAATCACAGCTGTTTCTGATAAACAGGTATCCAAAAGGCATTTGAAATACTTTACCAAGAAATAAATTCCATGAAAAGAACAATCTTTGTGATTGGTTTGGTGTGGCTGCATCTGACAAGGAGACTTCCAAACTTCATTACTTACAAATTAGTAAAGATAAAGATGGATCCGAGTCTGAGGACTAGATGAAGCCATCCCATATAGGGATGCTAATGAGATGCTTTATTTGCTAATAAAACAAATAAAACATACAAGAGGAACTTCTTGAAGTGGATCTTTACTTTATCAGTTTTTTAATGAATAAAAAAATTACTCTGTTAAAAAAAAAGAGCATTTATCATCTAGCAATAAATATTCAGTACATTTATATGTGTATAAATGTATCTTTAATATGGCATATTATAATGCTGCATACAGATCATATTCTTCAAAGTAATCGAGAGTGGGTGGGCATGGAGATGAAAGAGGATTGTGAGTTTATTGAGATTGATGGATGAGTGTATGATGGTGACTATATGACTGTGTCTACTTTTGCATGTGGCTGAAGTTCTTAATGATATCAAGTTCTCTTTTTAATGACTGGTTAATTTCCAAATTCCACTGGGTCCAATGACAGGACCCATGGGAAACAAGGGCACCCTCATCATTGTAGCTGCTTCCAAATATCGTGTCCTGCTTCCTAAGGTAAAGAGGACTGAGGCAACATGAGGGGAGCTTTTCCATGCCCTCTGCTTCCTTCCCCTCTCTGGAGAGTCACATGAAACTGAACAGCTTGTATAAGCCACATGGGGGGTGAGTAACTCGGTCAGCCCGGGCATACCCCATACCTATGATTTTATTTATTAGCGTTCACTTTTCTTCCCAGGTTATTTTGAACTTGGGACACGGACCTCTTCTGGATGATAAATTGCAAACTATTGGAATTATTAAGATAAAGAAGAATGAGGAAATGGGGACTCGGGAGCTGTAAAGAGGGTGGGGGAAAGAGCAGGGGCCTCCATGAATAGGAAGTTAATAGAGAAGGAGGAAGAGAAAAGGAGATGAATCACATCCAACTGGGGTCAATCAACATTCACCGCATGCATAATGTGTATTGAACATTTGTCTGGATAGAAAAGGGGAAAATGTTAAAGTAAATGGGATGTTATTCGTCCTCTTAAAGTGCCTACTGCCATTTATTCACTCAAAACATGTATCGGAGTGCCTAGTGCATGCCAGGCTCTGTTGGAGTTTAGATGATAATGAAAAGATGATTTAACACACTTTCCCAATTGGCATTAATGAGGGCTGTTCCAGTTGTAATAATACATTACAATTCAAATCAGCTTTAAGCAGAAATGAGAACTCACTGGCTCGTCTAACTGGAAAGTCTAGGGGTGGCTTCAGGCGCATCTGGATCCAGGTGCTCTGGCAATGTTGCCAGGAACCTGTCTCTCTCCATCTCTTGGATCAGCTTCCTCCTGTGTGGGCATCATTCCCAGACAGACTTTCCCACTGGCAGCAACAAGTTTACATCCTACCATGTTGGCAGCAAGTGTCCTGGGATTGGGGCTCCGTGGAACAGTGTGGCCCAGTGCCCGTTCCTGGTCAGGGAGAAGGAATGCTCGGATGGGCCAAGCCTAGATGGCGGGCCTGGCTTTGCAACTGGGGAAGAGGCTGGACCTACTCAGCCTCAGCACAGAGAGAGGAGAAGTTTCCCCAAAGGATACTCACAGCGCGGCCTCTGGAGGGAGGGACGATGGAGATTGGCTGAGCAAAGCAATCAATGCTCTCCCAGGGCCTTAGAGTCATTCATTCACCAGCTGCTTTCACTCAACAAATCTTCACTGAGTGTGTGTAGTGTTTCAGGCTCTATTCCAGGTGCCGGAGATACCAACAAGACAAAGGCACTGGGATTGTGTTCCTGAATTGAGGACAGAAAACAAAGATATCAGCAACATATTTGTATTTAAGTTACAGATCATGGTGTCCTGTGAAGCAAGTAACACTGGAGACACTTCAGAAGATGGGCTAGTGGGGAAAGCTCATTGCGATGGCTTGTGCAAGCTGAGACGGGGAGGCTGAAAGGAGCCTTGAGCATCCCATGTGCATAGCAGGCGAGTAGACAGACACCCTGCCCAGCAGGACAGCAAGTGTCCTGTAAAATGGACAAGATCCCTCCCTTGGGACATCAGGGAGGAAGCAATGAAGTCCTCTGGAGGGGCTGAGGGAGGGCAAGCACAGGGCGGGGTCAGGAGGCTTTGCACAAACTCTTCTGTTGCTGTTGTATTTAGAGTCGGACACGACTTAGCAACTGAACAACAACAACAACAATCCTTTTTTTGGCCTCAAGGTAAGGCATGGGGCATCCTAGTTCCTCCACCAGGGATTGAACCTGCACCAATTGCAGTGGAAGGATGGAATCAACCACTGGACAGCCAGGGGAGTCCCCGCACAGTCATTTAAACGAAGTCTTCAAAGATGAGTAGATACAAGGTTGGTCATGAATGAGAGAATCGTAGGCAAGGGGATCAGGCGCGTTTGAAGAAGAATGAAGCTCAGCCTAGTGGACACTTGGAGTGACAAGGGAGAGGCTGGGCTCACCGGCTAGGGGTTAAACAAGGCCTTGATTGCTTTGTTAACTGCCCACTGGTTTGAATGAATGAGTCTCTCTCCTTTTTATCCCCCAACAACTAACACATCTTGATGAAGCCAGATAGAGGACGAGGGGAGTACCAGACAGAGTCAAGCATGACCCCTGACCTCAGCTTGCTGGCTTGTGGAGTCCGCTAATGGACCGTGAGTGAGACTCACCTTGACTCTTCACTGGAAAAAGGCTTGGATACAATCTAGGGCACCTTGCAATTTTCTAATCAGGCGGGGCACTGAGATTCAGAGAGGGCAGGCACCTCGAACAAGGTCACACAGAACAGAGACCAGAATCAGCCACTCCCCCAGCTTCTGGGCAAATGAGGGCTTTACCCCTGGGACCCTCCGCCTTGAGGTCCTATTTCTATCCTCAGGACTCCCGGTGGGAGCCCAGGTTGTCAACATATGAAGAAGGGGTGGAAACTCCCCAGCCTTTACTTCCCCAAGTCCAGTTCCTGCAACTTGACCCCGATGTCTCGGGGTCAGACGTTCCCCCCGAGCCCACCTCGAGTTGGTCAGTCAGTCTCACGGTGCAGTGCTGGGGACTGGACCCCAGCTCCCCACAGAGAGAACCATTGCCTCCCTTACTCTGAGCAACCTAACCTCTCCGCCCAGGGTGCTGTTCAGAGAAGCAGGAGTTGAACTCAGCTCCCCCAGGGTCACTTTCAGCAACTGAAGATTCTTCCAGGAAGCCCTCCAGGAAGGTTGTTTGTGGACTGCACAGGGTTTGCACCGGGCAGGAGACTGAAGAGTGGGCTAGCTGGAGGCGGGGAGCTGCGACGGCCAGAAACATGAGCCTAGGTCCTTCCCTCTCTCTCAGCCCTGACCATCGTGCCCACCTCCACTCTTCCTCAAGTGGCTGCTTCGAGTGATACATGGGGTGAGCAGAGCACTTCGCAAAAAGCCTGGAGGCCTTTTTGCCTTGCTCTGCCTTGGGCCACTTGCTCTGCCTCTCCAGGCCTCCCTTCCATCATCTCTAATAGGGATGCTTACATGTTTACACGTGTGCCTTTCTCTTAGGCAGTGCTGACAACAATCACTGATTGCTGGAGGCCACCCCGAAGCTTCTCAAAGGCCATCAGTCATCATGGTCTCTGTGCAATTGTGAAATGGGGCCTTTATCTTTAATTAAAAATGGTTTTGGTTAAGAGTTGGGACTGTGCCCTCTCAGCCGGGAGATGCTCCCAGACCATCCCAGAAGCAGTAGGAAGGAGCCATCAAGACTAGTGTGGCCAGATCAAACACAGACCCCCCACTTAATGTAGATTTTGGAAAAACACTAAATACATTTTTTTAAGTAAGTATATCTCAAATCTTCCATGGGGCATCCTTATACCAAAAACATTTATTTACTGTTGATGTGAAATTTAAATTACCTGACCATCATGTGCTGTATTTTAAATGGACAACCTACAAAGGCCTACTGTATACATATACATATATACATACTACATGGAACTCCGCTCAATGTTATGAGGCAGTCTGGATGGGAGGGAGATTTGGGGGAGGATGGATACGTGTACATGTGTGGCTGAGTTCCTTCGCTGTTCACCTGACGCTGTCACAACATTGTTAATCAGCTATGTGTGCTGTGCTTCGTTGCTCAGTTGTGTGCGACTCTTTGCAGCCTCACGGACTGTAGCCCACCAGGCTCCTCTGTCCACGGGGATTCTGCAGGCAAGAATACTGGAGTGGGTTGGCATGCCCTCCTCCATGTTGACCAGCTATACCCCGATAAAAATTAAGAAGTTAATTAAATAGCTGACCATCCTGTGTTTTTATCTGCTCAGTCAGAGCCAGGCCCAGGTGATGGAGGAGGGGTCGCAGGACACTAGCTTTCGGGGGCTTTCCTGGCGGTCCAGTGGTTAAGACTCTGCACCTCTGCTGCAGGGTGTGCCGGCTCAATCCCTGGTCCAAGCACTAAGATCCCACATGCCAGGTCGCAAAACCAAAAAAAAAGGGATAAAAAGCACCTGACTGCATTTCCACCCCTCCCCTCCCAGCCCTTGTCCTGCCCCTGTGTGGTCCTCCCTGCCGCGGTGCTGGGAGAAGGGAGCAGGGAAGGAGACATGGGGAATCCCTGCCTCCCCCCATCACCGCCAAGAGCAATGGCAGGGGTGAGAAAGCGTTGGAAAATAAGGCAGAGAGACAGGACCTTCCTGGAGGCTGCCTGCCGCTGCAGGAGTGGGCCGGCAGGGGTGGACGGAGGGACCACGGAGCCCCAAGTTCAGACCGTGGACCCTGTGTGCTGGCCCCTGAGATGGCAAAGCTTCTTAGAGGTAAATTATCTCCCTGCGAAGCAACGCGAACCCTAGCAGAGACAGAGCAGAACAAAAGCCGATTACTGCTGACAAGCTGGGGGTTTTTTTTAAGCCCTTCTAGTTCTCACTCTCTTAAAGACCCATCCCTGCCGTCAGTCGGTGTGGCCTCTGAGGGGGTGCTCAGGATGCCGGAACACCCACGATAATCGCCTTGTTTTTATTCCGTCTGAGAATGAGTGCCACGGCTGAGAGGGCAGCAGACGCCAGACTGAGCCCTGGACCCAGAGAGATGGTGTTGGCAGATGCATCTCCCGCTCCCCACCCCCCCACCAGCAGAGCTCATTCTGTCTCCTTTCAGGATCCCTGCACCCTCATCCACACTCCTGCCCTGGCCCCTGCCATTCCCCACATGGGCCCAATCCTCACTGACCTCGCTCTCCTCAGCAACCAGCTCCCCAGGCCTGGTGGGGGGCTGTTTAATCCTGCCCCATCCAGGCACTGTCTTCTCAAACAAGCCCCTTCGGGTTTCCCAGGGGCCTTCCCTGCACAGAGCCTTGCATGACTGTTAAGGGCTGGAAGCGTCCTCAACCATGAGCCTGCACCCAAGGCAGGGATCCCTGACATGCTCATAACCCGAGGGAAGAATGACAAGGGGCATGGCCCACCCTACTCCTACAGCCTGGAAAGGACATCAAGGAGAGCCAGGAAAGGGGGGAATCAAGGGAACTTGAGCTTCAGTGTGTAAGCGGTATGGGGGGATAGTAGGGGTCAGAAACTATTTCGGAGAACTGGCAGCAGAGATTAACAAGTTCTCTCCCTGTTGCACTTAAATGTTCCCCTGGTACCTTGGTCCATCAGTCCTGTTTCTGCCCCCTGGGGCCTCCTAGAGCAAGTCCAGATTCCTTCTAATAGGTGAAGACTCTGCTGAGACTTCTGAGTCTTTTCTTCCTCAAGTCTCTTTCCTTCAACTTTGACACAGAAAGCTCAGGGTCCATCCACCTCCAGTTTGTCAGAGTCCATCTCAAAGTGCTGTACCTAAGACTAGACATGGGGTTCCCACACAGAAAGGATTTTTCACCTCCTTGACTCTGAGCACCATGCTTCTATTAATGCAGCCCAAGATTTTACTAATTTTCAGCTAAAGCTTAGACTGAGTCCCGGACACTAACCCAGTCACAGTGAGGGAAGAAAATTACCCCCGGGAGTCATATATTTGAGGAACCACAAACAGGAGGAGAAACTTCAAAGCTCTGAGTTTGACAAGTATTCTTCTTATTTTTGCACTTATTTTTCCTTATTTTTTTAATTGGAGTACAATTGCTTTACAATGGTGTACTAGTTTCTGCTATAGAACAAAGCAAATCAGCTCTGTGCATACATATCCCCTCCCTCTTGAGCCTCCTTCCCATCCCACCCTCGTCCCACCCTCTAGGTCGCTGCTGAGCCCCAAGCTGAGTTCCCTGTGCTATACAGCAGCTTCCCAGGAGCTGTCTGTTTCCCACACGGCGGTATGCATATAACATGCTACTCTCTCAATTCATCCTCCCCTCCCCTTCCCTTACTGCAAAATTTCTACTTCACCTTTCTACTTTCTGACACCTAGAGCTCTTCACCCCCACCCTTCCCCCCTCTTCCTTTCCTTTTCAGCTTCTTTTTCACCTCTTCTCATGCCAACATCAAATACCTACATGACCTTGGGCAAGTCACTTTGCCTTTCTGAAGCTCTCATTCCCCATCTGAAAATGGCAGTAATAATCGCTGGGTGGCTTACTTCCCAGAGCCTGCGTGATGACTCCATTGAGATCATTAATGGATGAGAAAGTACTTTGTGAACTATTCAACACTGCGCAAATGAAAGGCATTATTTATTTATTTATCCATTTATTTATTAATCTTGCACATGACCCTGTGCTGAGCATTCCACAAAGGGAGAGAACTAAGCAGAGCTGAAGACTGCCCAGACAAAGTTTGAACCCTGCAATGTCAGAGCTAGAGAGGGATCTCTTGGGGAGCAGAGAGCACACCCCCTTTATTTTACAGATGGGGAAACTGAGGCTTCTCTAGTATGAATACCTTCTGTGTGGCAAATTGTTTCTAAGCACTTGGGGGCATTCACTTATTCAGTCCCCCAAAATCCTATGAAGTAGGTACTATCATGACTCCATTGTAAAAGATGGGTAAACGGAGGCACAAGCAGTAGCATAACTTGTCCCAGGTCATGTAGCTAAGGGGAGCAAAATGAGAATTCCAGTCTGGACAGGCTTGCTCCAGAACATGTGCCCTGCACCACACAGGGTCAGCCGGTGTGTTGGGAGCAGAGGCTGTGGGCCAAGCTGTTTGCATTCCAGGCTGTCCCCATGGAACTGGGACTGGCCATGGAACATAGATGGGGCTGGAGGGCAGCTTAGGCTAGCCTCATCCCATGATACCCACCATTACCTTGAATTCCTAGGTATCTAGGATTTACGGCTCTGAGTCAGGAAGGGGAGGCTTGCCAAGAGGATAGGGGCTTCTAGAAACGGAGAGGCAAGAGAGCAGAAAACAGTCTCCCCAGAAGGTGGGGACAGAGGAGGGGCACCCATAAGGATACTGGCAGGTGGGTGGCAAGGACAGGATGGAGATAGGTAGTGTTTATTCAATATCATCCCCACTTTACGGATGAGAAGATAGTGGCCAGTAAAAGTCAAGTGTCTTGCCCAGTGTCATAGGCTCAGAGCCAAGGCCACAACCCAAGGCTCTTGACTTTTAGTCCATACTTTCTTGTGGCTCAGCTGGTAAAGAATCTGCCTGCAGTGCTGGAGACCTGGGTTCGATCCCTGGGTTGGGAAGATCCCCTGGAGAAGGGAAAGGCTTACCCACTCCAGTATTCTGGCCTCGAGAATTCCATGGACTCCATAGTCCATGGAGTCACAAAGAGTTGGACACAGCTGAGCAACTTTCACTTTCCTTCCTCTTTAAAACCCTGAAAGCTATTTCTGGTCTATTTTAGGGAACTTTCCAGAATATGAGATGCTGAGGCCAGGAGATGTGACTGGTGACACCTTGGGCTTTCATATTCTAGAAAGTTCCCCAAAGCAGATTAGAAATAGTGTTCAAGGTTTTAAAGAGGGAGGGTCTGTGGACTCAAGGGGCTTCCCTGGTGGCTCAGATCGTAAAGCGTCTGCCTGCAATGCAGGAGACCCGGGTTCGATCCCTGGGTCGGGAAGATCCCCTGGAAAAGGCAATGGCAACCCACTCCAGTACTCTTGCCTGGAAAATCCCATGGACAGAGGAGCCTGGTGGACTACAGTCCATGGGGTCGCAAAGAGTCGGACACGACTGAGCGACTTCACTTCACTTCACTACAGACTCAAAGCCAACATTTTTGGGTTGTGGCGTTGGTTCTGAGCCTGTGATACTGGGCAAGTCACTTGACTTTTATTGGCCACCATCTTCCTATCTGTAAAATGGGGATGATAAATCTTACCTATTTCATTCATCAGTTTCTGGTTCTGTAAGTTTGGCGATGTAGGAAGTACCATCAGCACTGACTAGCACAGCGAGGGGAGCTGGGATGGGACAGCTAGGGAAAAGGGGAGGCATGGGGAGTGGTTGTGTGTCTGAGCTGACCCCTGAGACAAGCACCTTAGACTTGGAAACCCACTATTGCTTCTACTGAACTGACAGCCCTGCTCCCTGCCCTGAGCTCACTGTCAAAAATGCTACAATGGGCTGCGCTAGATACAGAGCTCTGGAACACAGGGAGGCAGAATCCCTGGTCCTTGTCCATTCGGAGCCCGGGTTGTGGGCAGAGCAGTGACACACAGGAGCAGGAGGTGGCTCAAGCTGGCCCAGGAACAGCAGCCCTCAAGACCCAGCTGAAGGAAGTGCAGGTGTTTCTGCCGGACAGGAGATGACTCGGGGCACGTGAATCCTCCTCTCCATCCAGAGCTCCTTCCACTGCTGCCACCCCCGCCTCCCCGTGGTCCAAGCCCCCAGCGGCCTGCCCATCTGACCCTCAGCTCCACACTGGGCTGGATGACTCAGACCAGCAGGCAGTTCTGAGGTCAGATGTGTAGCCAGAGTCCTCAAGGAAGGGTCAAGAGCACATCTCAGCCACAAGGACCCCCGGTGCCTTTAGACAGACCTGGGAGCATCTCGCAATGCAGGGCCTGTTGGGAAGATGGATAGACGGAGGGATCATGGTCCACTCCTAGGTGTTTAGTAACTCTCCATCGCCTGCTGGAAAGAGCCAAAGCCTCTTTCCAAATGACTCTAATATTCTTCCTAAACTCACCCTCACCATCTTATAGCTCCACCTTCCAGTCACTTCTTCTCAATGCCCCTCTCTCCATATTCTCCTGTTGAAACCCTACCCATCCTCCAACATCCTTTGGTATTAGAAGGACCAGAGTCTGAATCCCAGCCCTATATCTTAATAACAGCATCACCCGGACTAGCCATGGACACTTCACAGGCTTCAGGGTCTGCATCTGTGAAGTGGGGATGAGTGAAGGTTAAAAGTATGGTTTCAAATAGCACTTCTCAGGACATCCTTGCCAGTCCAGTGGTTAAGAATCCACCTTCCAATCCACCTTCCAATCCACCTTCCACACAGATTCGATCCCTGGTCGGGGAACTAAGATCCCTCATGCCACGAGGAAATCAGCAACTAAAACACCCAGAGCAGCCAAAAATAAATAATAAAAACTAAACCAAAACCAAGTAGCCCTGCTCAAATTCTGATGTGTGTGCACTCAGCAGGGGATCAGGTTACCCATTTGCATATCTAGCAAGTTCTTCGTGATGCTGGCACCACTGGCATACTTGGAGTGACTTGGATTTGAATGCCTCACCTAAAGCCTAGCAAATAGCATTGGCTCCCTGGCGATGGGGTATGGAGGAGCACAGTCTGATGGATGGAGGGCCCAGGAAACTTCTGGGGGTTTCGAGGTGTCACCTCAGTTCCACCGATCCTGGCAGTTTTTAAACACCAGTTCAGTTAAGTCAGTCAGCCACGTCCGACTCTTTTCAACCCCATGGACTGCAGCACACCAGGCTTCCCTGTCCATCACCAACTCCTGGAGCTAACTCAAAATCATGTTCATTGAGTTGGTAATGCCATCCAATCATCTCATCCTCTGTCATCCTTTTCTCCCCCTGCCTTCAGTCTTTCCCAACATAAGGGTCTTTTCCAATGATTCAGTTCTTTGCATCAGGGGGCCAAAGTATTGGAGCTTTAGCTTCGTCATCAGTCCTTCCAATGAATATTCAGGACGATTTCCTTTAGGATTGACTAGTTGGATTCCCTTGCAGTTCAAGGGACTCTCAAGAGTCTTCTCCGACACCACAAGTCAAAAGCATCAATTCTTTGGCACTCAGCTTTCTTTATGGTTCAACTCTCACATCCATACATGACTAGTGGAAAAACCATAGCTTTGACTAGATGGACCTTTGTCAGCAAAGTAATGTCTCTGCTTTTTAATATGCTGTCTAGATTGGTCATACCTTTTCTTCCAGTCACCATCTGCAGTGATTTTGCAGGCCAAGAAAATAAAATCTGTCACTGTTTTCATTGTTTCTGCATCTATTTGCCATGAAGTGATGGGACTGGATGCCATGATCTTAGTTTTTTGAATGTTGAGTTTTAAGGCAATTTTTTCACTCTCCTCTTTCACTTTCATTAACAGGCTCTTTAGTTCCTCTTTGTTTTCTGCCATAGAGTGGTGTCCTCTGCATATCTGAGGTTATTGATATTTCTCCCAGCAATCTTGATTCCAGTTTGTGCTTCATCCAGCCCGGCATTTTGCGTGATGCACTCTGCATATATGAAGAAGGAAATGTCAACCCACTCCAGTATTCTTGCCTGGAGAATTCCATGGACAGAGGAGCCTCGCAGGCTGCAGTCCATGGGGTCACAGAAAGTCGGACACGACTGAGTGACTAACACACACACACACACAGTGCGTATAAGTTAAATAAGCAGGGTGACAATATACAGCCTTGACACACCCCTTTCCGAATCTGTACCCAATTTCAAACATGCTGGTACTTTATTAAGAGAGCAGTTCCATATGCTCAGCCTTTTTATGCAAATCAAGTTACAAGAACCTCAGCAATGGCCTTCAAGGGACCTCCTCCCCAATAAATATTAGCTTCAGGGATAAAGGAGACAAGATGATGGGTCCTGAAAGGGCACACTGAGAGGCAGGGTGGGGGAGCACCCCCACTTTGCTTTGGTGTTAAGGAAGAGGAGTTGGGGGCAGCTCTGAGAACACTGTCCCCAAACTTGCCTGTCTGTGCATCCCACAGGCAGCCCTGTGGTCTGTGTAAGAGGGATCCTGGAATCTAGCCCTGCCATGGGACATGGGTGCTGGCATCTCACCTCTCGGGGCCCCAGTTTCCTCGAAGTGACAACTTGAGGAGCACTCAATGGTTTCTATATCCTTCTCTGTGTTGTAATCAAGTGCTGCCAGTGGAGACAGGGGGCAGAGGAACTAAAACTCAACGAGAAAAGCTCCCACGGTAAACCAGATAGAGACAGGATACACAGCACCATAAAAATCAGAGTAATTTACTATGAAACTGCATTCTGGTGTGTTTTGTATTATTCTGCCATCAGAGCCACAGAACCAGCCTAAGTCAACAACACAGGCAGGAGCCGGGGAGCAGAGGAGATTGTGTCCCTCCCTCAGCACCAACCCGGGGCGAGTCAACCCCACCTGTCTCCAGGGAAACAGGCAGGACCAGGTGGGCCACTTGGCGTCCAGAGAACCAGGGCACTGCCTCCCTCTGGCAGGGGAGGCTGGACTTGGCTGAGCCCAGGAGGGAGCCTGAAAGCTGGGGGCCTCATCCAGGCCAGGCTAGAGTGGGTCCAGCCTTTTAGGAGGATCTAAACAGAGTCGGCTGCCCATCTCATGCCCTGCAAACACAGGCACCCCTGGAGTGAGGCTGGTCTCAGGGGCCACGGGCAAACTGGAAAAAAAAAACAGAGACTGGGGTTCTAGTCCTGCCCTATCTCACCAGCTGGGCAATGGGGTCAAGTTGCTTGAATTGCTTGGGCTTCCCTGGTGGCTCAGATGGTAAAGTATCTGCCTGCAATGCAGGAGACCCGGGTTCAATCCCTGGGTTGGGAAGACCCCCTGGAGAAGGAAATGGCTACCACACTCCAATGTTCTTGCCTGCAGAATCCCATGGACAGAGGAGCCTGGCAGGCTACAGTCTGTGGGGTCGCAAAGAGTTGAACACGACTGAGCAACTAACACTTTCGCTTTCTGAACCTTAGTGTTCTTATTTCATCTGTAAAATGGGGATACTTCCACTCAGCTCATAGGGTAGTGGGGGAATTAAACGAGATCGTCTATGTCAAGGGTCTGCTCACCAAGAAGCCCAGGTCACTAACTCAGGCCCGTCACTCAGGGAGGAAGCTGTTTGCCCTCCCACACTCTGCCTCCACGCCCTGCCCTCCACCTGCTCCATTCCTCCCCCTCTGCTCTGCTTGATCACAAAGCCCAACAACAAGGACAGCGATGATTACAGTAAGCAGGGCCGGGCTTTTCTTAGGCACGTGTCTCACTTGAGCCGCACAGCAGTGTTCACCCGGGTGTATTCAGTGAAGAAGCAGAGATGTTGAGACACCTGCCCCAGATCACATAGCAGCGAGGCTGGAGCGGGGCTCACCTATGGACCGAGGCCTGCCTGATCCAAAGTCTGGGCTCTTAACTGCTTCCCTCCACTTTCTCTGCTGTTGTAGAAAGAATATGGCCCAGGGTTCCAGGTCCTAGCTTCAGCCCTGCCCCTAGCAAACCTGTGACTTGGGAAGTCACTCTCCTCCCAAGCTCCTGTTTTTGGATCCTTAACAAGGTGGGGAGAGATCTTTACGGGCCGTCTGGCTCTGATGTTCTTTGACTCGAATGAGTTGGGGAGTAAAGGGGAGGTTTGGTTCTCCACCCCAAAGGTGATGACTCTGTCAGAGGAATGACAGCCAGGCCAGGGGACACCTGCCCGGCAGCCTCATTACCTCTTCCGAGGACAGGCTGGCGCCTCGCCGCTCTGGTCCTGAGCTGCTTGGCCACGGCCCTGTGACAGAAACCAGTCCCCGCGTAACTGCGGCGGACGGGGCTCTCTGATCTGGCTTTGGATGTAAATCTCTCACACGCGCTCGCGCTCCCTTTCCCACTCGCTTCTGCTCCCCAGAGTTTCTGTGATCAAAGTGCCTTTACTGTAAGTCTCCCAGGGCTGGCACTGCCTGGGAGGAGGAGAGAGACAGTCTGACAGTCTCCAGCTGTGGAGAGAGATCCCAGAGAGAGTTCCCAGACTCTGCCTGCCACTCAGGCTGACTGGGGAAGGCTGGGGAGACTGGGGACCCACAAGAAGGAGCTGCCAGTAGGTGGGAACAACAACAGGTAAGGACTAGGGGTTCGGGGTCCCTTTAAAATGAAGACCAGGCCCCGCCAGCTGATCTCTGATGTTGAACCAGAAAGCGATTCTGGTCTGGTCCCAAAGAAGCATCTCAGCCTGACCAAGTGATGCAGAAAGAAGAAGGACCTCGGCTCTATCCTGCCCCCACTATTACCAACCTTCCTGACCCCCGTTTTTCATTAATCCGACTGGGACAGTAGAACATAGCTACTTCCTTGACTGGCTGTGATGACGACAAAGCACACGCAAAGAGTTTAAGGTGTGGGCGGAGCAGGGGTGCAGCCAGTAGCCATCCTCATCCTTACTGTCCCCTTGTCGAGGCCTAAGCTCCTAATGTCTAAAAGGGGGTAAAAAGGTCCACCTATTAGGTGGAAAAAAAATGTTAAATAGCAAGGGTAATGCACATGGTGCTTCGTAAGTGCAGCCCCCCTCCCCGCCCCTCCCAGTCTTGGTTTCTTTTTTTTTTTTCTTTTTTATTTACTTTTGGCTACTCTGGGTCTTCATTGCTGTGCAGGGGCTTTCTCTATTTGCAGTGAGCTGGTGCTAGCCTTCGTTGTGGGCTCAGTAGTTGTGGCTCATGGGCTTTGTTGCCCCTCGGGCATGTGGAATCTTCCTGGGCCAGGGATCAAATCAGTGTCCCCTGCATTGGCAGGTGGATTCCCAACCACTGGACCAGCACAGAAGTCCCTGAGTCTCAGCTGCTGCATCTGAGAAACAGCTGATGACTCTGACGGCCCGGACAGCCAGGGGCAGAGGTGGCAGGTAGTATACGTGGCAAATGCCTGGCACTTAGGAAGCACCCTCAATACACACGAGCCTCCTGTCCCACCCTCCCCCACACCCCTCCCTCCTGGACTCCTACGTCTGGGCCATCATAGGATTTACTGTTGGTGGTGTCCAGCCACTCAGGGCCACCGCGGAGCGCAGCAGGCATGAGGGAACTGGGTAGCGCCATCCTTCTCAGCCACCAAGCGTTACGACTGCACAGGGACCAAGCTGGTCAGGGCCTTTCTCTCCTGGCTAAGTGGCTGCTGGCCCATCGGCTGCAGAGTGGAGGAATTCCAGCCAGGAGAGAGAGCCGTAGATCTCCTGCTGCACATGGTGGCTGCGGCAGGAGCTGCTCAGTGTCATGCGTGGGGCCCACTCCCAGCAGATAAGCAGGCCCATATATCTCCATCAGAGACTCCCACTCAAGGGCAGCGCCATAAATCCTGGGGTGGGAGCCAGCAAACAAGTAGGCCTGCCCCTCCTTGGTGAGCATCCCTCCTCCCGGGGCCCAGCCGCTCTGCACGTGGCGGGCCCGGGGACCGGGCGGTACTACATCTGACCCATCAGGAGCCCCAGGAGAGGGGCCGCTCTCTCTCTCCCGCTGACTCAGACAACTGCCTTTCTCTCACCTACCCCTGACGCCGGGAGTTTAATTCTCCCCCTGCACCAGGATCTCTCTCGCTTCTTGGAATGGTTCTGTGGCTGCCTGCCTGCCTTCTCTAGCTCATCAACCCTTCCCAGCCCAGGAGAGGAGGGAGGCAGGGGTGGGGGAGGGCGGCGGTGGGAAGAAGGAGAATCCCAAGGGAGAGGGGAGCAGGGCTGGAAGCCCAGAGTTACAGACTCCTTCTGCCTAGATGTTCCTGTCTGTACAATGGGTCTCCACTGTTCACATTTTTATGTATTTATTTATTCTGCTGTGTTGGGTCTCTGTTCCCATATGCAGTTCTTCCCTAGTTGTGGTATGCAGTCTTCTCATTGTCACAGCTTCTCTCGTTAGGGAGCACAGGCTCTGGGAGCAAGGGCTCAGTAGTTGTGGTGCAGAGGCTTAGTTGCTCCAAGGCACATGGGATCCTCCGGTACCAGGGATGGAACCCAAGTCCCCTGCATTGAAAGGCAGATTCTTAACCATTGGACCACAAGAGAAGCCCCTCTCCATTCATTTTTTCCAACAGGTATTTACGTGTAAGGCCTTGTTCTGAATGCTCTGCCTAGCCATCATGAAGACAAGACTGTGTGCTGAGCAAACTTGCCTTCTGGTGAACGTTCCTGGTAAACGTTGCTTACCAGAAACGTTGAGGTAAACACGTGGAAAAGCTAGATTATTTCAAATAACAATGGCTCTGAAGCAAATGGAAAGGGTGGGACTGGGATGAGAACACCACTTCAGGGAAAGGTTTCAGGGAAGTCTTGGGGCTGAGGTCTCAGGGACAGTCTTGGGGCTGAGGTCTTAGTGATAGGAGGAGAAGCCCAGTCAGGACATAAAGGAAAAGCATGGCAGGCAGAGGGAACAGCAATGCGAGGTCCTGAGACGGGAAGGAGCTTAGCACGTCAGGCAAAAAGGGAGTCAGTCTGCTGTGTCTGGGGTGTGGGGGTGGTGTAGTGTGACATGCAGAGAAGGAAGCAGAGGACGGACCACACAGGGCTTTGCAGGCTGTAGACGGCGGGGTTAGGAGTGTGGATTTTACCTGGAATAGGAGCCATGGGGAGATTCTGAGTTGGGGAGGGCCATGATCTGATTACCTCTGGTACAGATCTGCAGAGAATCAGCTGATGGGGACAGCAGTGGAAGAGCTCGGTGTGGAAGGAGGCCCCATATTAGGTATGAAGACTTGATCCAAATGAGTTTAGCGAGGAGGCAGGGAGAATGTAGTTTTGAAAAGGCAGACTCAGCGAAGATGAGCCAAGAACCACCACCACTCCCGCCCTGCCAGGGAGTAGCTAGACCAACTTTTTCATGGTCTGTTTACAATTAAACGAAATTTGTTGAGCACCTTCTCTGTACCAGGCAGTGGGGAATCAAATAAGAATAAGCTGTTATTTAGGGACAAATTATTTCAGGCCAAGAAGCCTCTGGGCAGCCCTACCCAGAGAAATCAGGGAGGGCTTCCCAGGAGAGGCAGCTGTCTGCCAGCATTTCTGGGTGTGGGTGGGGGGCAGGGGCAGGTGGCGGGGGTGGGGGGGGGGGGGCGGGAGGGGCAGGGCAGGGCGGGGTAAGAACGCACAGTAGGGAAACCCCAGACAGTTAGACCTGAGGCCTGGACTGGAGTCCACTCTGCCAGGCACTTTCAAACACCAGCCCACGTAGAGAGGCCCATGTGGAGAACTGCGGTTTCTCTGGTGACAACCAGCTTCACCCAACAGGCAGATTCCAGTCAGCAGCCTTGGAGTTTCCAGCTGAGGCCCCAGACGTCTCGGAGTGGAGAAAAGTCATCCCCGCTGGGTCGTGACCCAACTGCTGATCCGCAGAATCCATGACGTAATAAATGGGTGTTTTACTCCACTACACTTTGGCATAATTCGTTGCACAGGCAAGAGTAACTGGAACAGCTCCCCACTGTCTGCCCTTGTTACGGAGCCCAAGTTCTTGACAGCACATGCTGAGACCTCCAGGACTGGCCCCACCTACTTCCAGGCTCAGGTCTCCCCTTCTATTCCTTTGCCTCTGAAACACCTTGAGTTCTAGAACAGGGCACCCTGCGCTCCGCTCCCCGACCCCCTCCCCATCTCTCACAGGCTCTCCCTCTAGTCCAGTGCCCGCCTTCCTCCTCAAGTACACGGGCTAACTCCACCTCCAAGTCCCACCTGGGCCCCACTTCCAGGGGAAGTCCTTGGTGACGGAAATCCCTGGGATACCCTCCACCCCCGGCCCGGCGATATCACTCACTGCTCGGTCAGTACCTGCCCACATTCCCTCCCTCAACTCTGGGAGGTGACAGCTTTGTCTCTTTCAGTGGTTTATCCCGAGCAAAACGCCTGGTTCATATTCATTAAAGAAATGCACCGCTGAGTGTGAGAATGAGTTCATCCTCCCTGGGCCTGACCAAGTACACACCAGGCATTTCCTGAGCCCCTCCTGTGTGCCCAGCTGGGTGCAGAGAACACCCATCGGCTTCTAAGACACGCTAAGTCTGGAGAGGGCTGCCGAGAAAGGAAGAAGCCGGTAGGAGGACAGTCAGGACAGCTGCCACCCAGAGAGACTTCCTGGAGGAAGTGGTACTGTAGCTGGGTCCTGATGATGGAGAGGGAAAGGGGGCAGTTAAGGAGACAAAAGGAACTGCCTAAGTAAAGTCTAAGGCAGTCCTGCCCAACAGGCTGGTGCAGGGACCACACACTGAGGAGCACCAATTTCAGAGGCAAGACCGGGACCGGGAAATGGCTCAGCACCAGGGCATCTCGATGAGGAAAAGCTGACTTCACAGGGGAGAAGCCCGCCTGTATGCCAGCATACAGTCCCTGAGAAAGTGCAGAGGGCAGCTGTGGGAGCAGAGAATGGAGAGAGGCACGGGGGCGGGAGCTAGAGTCTAAGAGACAGAGTAACCAGACAGAGGGCCCTTCCCAGAGGCCACAGCGCCCCAGACAAGGCAGAGCTCCCCTCGGTCTACGAAGGCCCGTGGTGTCCGGGTTTCTACTGGGCGGGGTGAGCTCTGTGGCTCCCAGGCTGGTGCAGTAGCTCCCATCCCTTTGAGATGTTGATGGAGCTGTGGACCCTCCCTCTGAAATGTCCCTGTGCATCCGCCTTGACACACTGACCTGTCCCAAGACCCCAGAATCATACCCCAGCTAAATACTAAGCAGCCCCTTAGGCAATGGGCTCTTCACTTAGCTCTTGCCCCGAGTGTCATGGGGGCCGCTGGCGTCTTGGATGGGACACCCCGAATCCAGGGCCACTAAATCAGGTGGGGTGGAGGGAGAGGCACCCTAAGAAAGGTCTGCAGGTACGTGGGGCAGCAGGGGAAGGGGAGCTTTTTCAGAGTTTGCCTGAAGGCAGGGCGGAAGCCTGGTGGAGGAGTTAAGGATTCCTGGGGATTCAAGCTGCGGGGGGAAGGGAAGAAGGGTCAGTAAGGCTGATGCAGGCCAAGGGAGGGCAGGGGACATGGGGGTCCCGAGGAGAGCGCTCGGTGCCTATCAGAGAAGAACTCAGGTGCCTCTTGCCTCAGTTTCCCTGACTGTGAAATGGGAAGATGCTCCTCCCATCCTTGCTTTCTCCCCTGTGGGACCCAGTGAGGAGGACTGAGATAAAGCCCACCATGTGCCCCAGGCCCTCGGAGAGGAGCACTGGATTGATGCTCAAATACATACAGAGTCAGCTGAACTGCAAGGGAAGCGGGTCTCGGTGAGGCATCCAGCCTTCCAGGGAGAGAGAGAACGGGCGAGAGCGATAACGCTGGCAAAGGAGGCTAGAGAATGTCTGGAGGGCTTTCGGAGATAGGAGGGGAGAAAAGGTTGCTAATATGGGTGGGGGCAGGGCGAGCAGAACTGCTCCTGATGCCTCAGTAGGGCCTTTGAGCTCAAATCAGGCCTTCCTCAGGGAGAGGCGTATAGGGATGTGAAAAGCAGAGGGAAGAAGCTGAGACAAGGCGATAACTGACAAGTTGGTTGGCAAGATGTTGTCATCTCTAACTGGTTCCCGCCCTCTGAAGACTTCAGAAGCAGAGGTGTGGGGTAGGTGAGAGGCCGCATTAGGGTATCAGACAGACCCAGTCTCACCCCACTCTTGCTTACTTCATGACCCTGCTCAGCCCCTCGTGCCCTCTGAAGCTCAGAGAAAAGAAGGCCCCCCCACCACGGGGGTGTTTGGGACATGCTTCTGCTGCTGCTGCTGCTAAGTCGCTTCATTCGAGTCCAACTCTGTGCGACCACATAGATGGCAGGCCACCAGGCTCCGCCGTCCCTGGGATTCTCCAGGCAAGAGTACTGGAGTGGGGTGCCATTGCCTTCTCCGTGGGACATGCTGGCACCCATCTATTCCCAGCCAGCGTGGCTCTGTGCCTCTTACAGATGAGAGTAGAGATCAGAGGCCATGTGCAACCCCACAAGGGTACGGAGGAGGAAACCAAGGCATCAAGAAATCAGAAAGACCATCTGACTCCAGAGCCCGTGTTACTGCTCCCAGCTGCCAGTTATTCCGGGGTCCAGAGTGGATCACTGGGGTCAGAAGAGCAAAACTGGATGGTCGAGACATGAGGAGGGGGGTCCCTCCTCACAGGCAGATCAGGGCTCTTGGAGTACGCAGCCATTGTGCGGGTGCAGAGGGCATCATAGATACAAATGGAGGGATGCTAAGAGTACATAAGAGGCTCTCACCCGTTCATAACAGGAGTAACCTATGAGGAACCCACTGGGTGCCAGGCATTTGACTGATGAGAGGTAGCTCACTGAACCCACACAACTCTATGAAAAGGACTCATTATCCCTTGTGCAAGGCACTCAGGTTAAGTAAGTTGCCTCTGGTCACCCAGCTAGGAACTGGCAAGTCAGAGTTTGAACAATGGTGTGTCTGCCTCCCCGCACCTGCTTTCCCTTGGCCTGCACTGCCTGTAAACAGCGTGGTCTACAGCGCTTACGCAGGATCCTGCCCAGATCTAGAGGGGATGAGGTTTAGGTCCAGGGCAGGGGGAGACCACAGGAGGAGTATTGCCCTGAGGAACTGATCTCCAGAACCAGAGGAAGAGAGCAGGAGTCAGCACCCCTCTGGTCTCAAGGAACAAACCCTTATTGCACCTTAGGAAGGTCTCTCCCAGCAAGGGGCTGGCCTCTGGCCCTGGAGGACTGTCTGCCTGGCCTGCCAGTTAACCATCAAGCATCGCTGGGTCTCTGGCTTCGCCCTGCCCAGGAGCGCCTGGCAGCATTGGCTTTGCTTCACATATTAATTTTTCAATCTGATAAAAGCTGTTTGTCTCTGCTTCTCTGCCCTGCTGGAGAGAGGCACATCCTGAATCCTGACCCTTGGGGGAACAAATGCTGTTTAAAAACTCATCAGCCTTCAAATGAGGCTCAGGGCCCAGGGCAGGAGCTTGTCACCTGGCTCTGAGCCCCAGGCTGTGTGTCAGCAGCGCCAGCCTTCACGAGCAGAGGGTCGAGATCAGTATCAGGTCGCTGACGTCACTTAGTTGTCTCCTGACGTCCCCCATCGCCCCACGGCTCAGCGGTCCCGGAGATCTGCCCATTCTCACCCTGATCCACTACCCCTTCTAGGGATGCTGGCATCTCTGAGATGCAAACCTGCCACCTGCCTCCATCACCGTGGAGCTTCACTCACACACACATTTGTTCCTTGGCTCACTCAACACCTACTGTGTGCTAGGATCTACTGAGTGCCAGCACCCATGCTAGACGTTGCATACGAGCATAAAAGATGTAGTTTCTGTTTTTGATGGGCTCACAGTGTAGTGGGCACACTGTGGGAGTCAGCAGACTTGTGACTGAACCATTTCAAAAAGATGTGAAGGTTAGGACACAGTCAGCCCAGTGGTCTAGGGAGGTGTCGGAAGGTGTGCCCAAGCAGGGAGGTATGAGTTCAGTCTCAAAGGATGGATAAAAATGAGACACTTGAATTCCACCCTCCCTATTTTCCACTTGTTGAAATTCTACTTACCCAGCAAAGCCCAGCTTCAGAATCCCTCTCTGATCCCTTTAACCCAAACCAGTCCCAATTTGACCTGTATGCTCTCCACTTCTCCACAACGCATGCTTCTACTCTTTTGAGAGCTCAGGAAAGGATGCTTGCAAGGCCCTTGCCTATGGCCATACTCACTGCATCACACTGCTCAGGGCCGCCATTCCCAGAAAGGCAGGTGGAAATAGCAGCCCCAGGAGTTCTGCAGTGCACAGCCTGCACAACAGGACATGGGAGCGCTGCGGCTGTCAGTGATTTTTCTTCTCAGCGTCAGCTCCGCCATCATCCCCACAGCAGAATATCAGATTAGCCCTCATTTTTGCCACTCTGTTGCCCACCCACCTCTCTGTTCATTCCACACTACCCAACAGGCTCTTCTGCTTCCTTCCTTTTTGCCTTACCTCACCTTCCAGTGGTTTGTGCTGGTTACGGCTAACCATGTTTAAACTGATGATTGCAACAGTTCTGCCCAATCCATGTTTTCAGGATTCTCCTCCAAGCGTGATTTCAAGAAATCTATTGATTCTTGAAATCAGGGAGTGTCAGCACGTGTGTGTGGACTCTAAGTGGAGAAGAGGAGCAACACCGTTGATCATCCACTGCATGCCAGCCACCATGCTAGCTGCTTCACGTAATCAGACACAGGTTATTTTAAGGGAAGAAAGAACACTATTTCTGCTTCAGTGTTGGAGACTGAATGAGAGCGAGCAAGGCTGAAGGCATTCATGAATGCGCATGTTGATTACGTATATGTATTAATATCCGTGCCTACTAAACACATCACACTCTATCTTCCCCCTCCAGCAAACTCCCTCTTGGAGTGTCCTTCGGTCTATCACAGTGATGGATACATGAGTGGACTGAACAAGACAAATGTGGGTTTGAGCCAGTCAATTAACCTCTCTTGACCTCAGTGTGGATGCTATAACGGGAAGCCCGCGAAGGCTGCCCGTCCCACATGTTTCACAGGGTGCCTGTCACACCGTAAGCAACACATCTTAGCAACTCGTATCATCATTCAGATCCCAGCTTCTCTCCTGGTTGGACTTTCCACATCAGCTCAGTGTACACATGAGCAGGGCAGTGTGTGAGATGGCAGGAGCTGCAGCAGCCCTGATGTCACACCCATCCTCTTGGATCCCGGCAACCTGGCCGGCAGGAGTCAGCCCGGAGCCCACTACCCTGGAAGGTCCTAGCTGGGACTCTGGTTCTGCCAAGTCCACTTTTCACAGAGCCGCTCCAGCACCAAGGGAGGAGAAATAAGCCAGAAGCGTTTACACAGCTCCCACTAGGTGCCAAGAGGGTGAACGGACGAATGTTTTCTAAACAGTTCAAGGCGATCAGGTGAAATTCCCTAAATAAATACAATTCCCTAATGGATTCACAGCTGCAAGGGAGATGTCATTCAACTGACTATTTAACAAAGCTGTTTAAAGAGGGAGACTGCGAGGATCATGTTTTATGTATTAGCTGTGAAAAATTCTGTTTAAAATTTGTCTCAGTCATCTGAATACAGGAGTTCCGATAAAGCGCCAAGTTTTATGATGTATGTTTTACAAGCATTTGCCCGCACTCACATCCTTCTCTGCTTTTCCCCTCCCCCACCCCCAGCCCTGGCCAAGCCCTCCAGAGATACATTTAATCCTCTCCCATCCCCAAAATGTTCTAAAGCAAATATGCAGTATCATTTTTCATGTGTGCGTTAATAATTCAAGCTTCACACCAAGTTTTCAAACTGAATTGGCTTCCTAGGCCGATGTGGAAATGTCTGGGTCAAATATACTTTAAAGAAAAATTCCTTTAATTAGTTTCTTTTGAACACAACACAAAGGCCTAGCTTGATAGCAGGGCAATTTATTGCCAACTTGACACAGCTTCCATGTTTATCAGTTAAATGATTCTGTTGCGTTAGAAATAGGACATCTCGGCTTCGAAGGACCTTGCAGTCTTGTATATTTGCTATTCTTCTCTTGCCTGCTTCCTAGGAGGCTCTGGGCTTTGTTCTCTCTGGTTTGAAGGCAGAGAGCAGCCTAGCCAGGAGACCAGAGTAGTTTGGCCAAAGTTGAAGTAGAGTCAGAACTCACGTTTCCTGTGTCAGCTGGGTCTGTTGTGTTGTCACTCCGGCCTGAGTTTTCTCATCTCCTAAATGGGAATAAGGATGACACATGCTTGGTAGGATCAATGTGGAGACATAGTGAGATCATGAATGTTAAGGATCAATATGGAGACATAACAAGATCATGAATGTCAAGTGTAGTGTTCTGCATGAAGCCAAGGCTCAATAAACTAGTGAAGATGATGACAATCTTTGCTATTAGTCTCCTCCCAAGGTGTCCTCTCTCCATTCCAGAAGGTCTTGCATTAAAACCCCTCCAAGGCCTTTCCCATGATACGGAAGGAATCTATCTTCTTAAAGGAATAGACAAGCCTCCTACAGCTCTGTCCTCTGGCCCAGTGCTCCTCAACTGTTAATATGCACTCCAGTCTCCTGAAGATCTTGCTAAATGCAAGTTCTCATTTTCAGTAGATATGGGCTAGGGCCTGAGATTCTGCTTTTCTAACAGGCTCCCAGGCAATGCTGATGCTGCTGGTCCTGGACCATGCTTTAAATAGCAAAGGGTAGTCCACAGGGTAACCATTTATTTGCAGAAAATTTACATGGAGAACAGAGGAATGAGAGGTAGCTGGTATTTTCCCTCTTCTTTCTCCCTTCCTGCCTACTATCTCTCTCTCTTTTTGGCCATTAGGGTTGCTTTGAGATCAGGCCTTCCCAGGCTGGGCCTCTGTTGTTCAAAGACCCGGGACATGAGAAGTGCCCAAGCCAGGGCAATCGGTCACTCTGTCCAGGCCTCCTTCCTTCATCTTCAACAAGAACTGAAGACATATTCTGTGCCAGATGCTGTACACAGAGAGAAGGCCAAAGAAACAAAAACCTCTCCTCTAACCCTGAGCGTTTCCCCATTGAAAGGGGTCTTGATGGCTGAAAGGCTCTGGGTCGTATCTTTTCATTGCCATCTTTCAGAACTTGGGACCAATAAAGAGGTAAAAGCCATTGCCAAGGTCACAGTGATTGTTGTTTCCATAGCCACTGTGTTCACCTGATCAGCAGGTCAGGGGGTTGCAGCCTGTTTCCAGGAACTGTGACGGGCCGGGGAAGAGAAGAGTCGTGAAGACACTGACCCAGACAGTACTGTCTGGGGGCAAAGCACACACTGGGGACCGGCAGGCCAAGGGCTCCACCCCAGTTCCCCCACTCGGTGAGCCTGGACCTCCCGGAGCCCACTTCCTCATCTGTGACAGGATCATAAGAGTACGTCCCCCCCTCCCGGGGATGTGGGGAAAGGTGAGAGAGACCAGCGGCGCCCAGCGCAGGAGGCCCTTGTCTCCCCATGTCTGTGTATCCCCAACCCCATCCATCTGAGGGGGCTGGGGATTTAGTCTGCAAGTGACAGGTTGAACGGCATTGAATCATAAGGGGTTGGTTCTTTTGTTTATTTCCCATCGCAAGCTTGTCTGCTCAATAATTCAATTCAACAAGCCCTGGTTAAGCCTTCCCTCATTCTAAGGGCTGTACCGGACACCGGCGGGGATAGAAAAATAAATATAAATAAGACTCTGTTCCTGCTCTCAAGGAACTTCCTGTCTTGGCAGTGAGGACGCCAGACACCCACACAGAGCCCTACTCCCAGGGGGACGATGCCAGCCATCAGAAACACACACACACACACACACACACACACACACACAGCTGTCACGAGTGCAAGGAATCAGCTGTGGGTTTTGTGAAGCTAAAACTCAATTCTATTTGCTTTAGAAAAGAGTTGCATTTTCTCCCAGTTTTATTAAGGAAGAAAGCAAAAGCAAAGATTCTGAGTGGTGTCTGATTAAAAGAGCATTTAAAGATACCTGCGCCTTTACTCATCACATATGTGTGAATAACTTAGATGTCAGGTAAAATTGAGATGGATGCTGTAGGCAAGTCACCCAAATTACCCAGATTTTTGGTAACCATTGTAATTTCAAATATTCCATATTCTGTTGTCTCTTTTCGATACAGGACTTCTTGCCAGGTACCCTGATTGGGAGCTGGGAAAATGCGGTGTAATAATAATGCATGGTCAAGGGTTTCCCAGGTGGTACTAGTGGTAAAGAACCTGCCTGGCAGTGCAGGAGACATGAGACACGGGTTCGATCCCTGGATTGGGAAGATCTCACAGAGGAGGGCAGGGTAACCCACTCCAATATTCTTGCCTGGAGAATCCCAGGGAGAGGAGCCTGGGGGGCCACAGTCCATAGGGTCACAACGAGTCGGACACGACTAAAATGAGTTAGCACACACACATGCGATGCGTAGTCAAGCCGCCCAGCCACCTTGGTTTGGAGCACTTAGCAGTGTCGTAAACCCAACTGCTTACCATCTCTTCCTGGTCTTGGCTCCTGGAAGGCGGAGCCTGAGTTTTTTAGGGACTGGGATACAGTGGTTGCTTTTTAAATTGAGAAACGATTAAATAACCAAAGGCGGCTTGCATCTTGCAATGTGAAATGGCTGACTTAAGGGAGACCGGTAAGAAGGTGGGCGGGTGAGGAGAAGGGGTTAAAGAGAATGCAAGAGAAATAGATCCCTTCCACCTGGAAGGAACTGCTCCTTGGAAGAGGTGGGAGTCGTGTCAGTTTATTATGATGATAATAAAGCCTGACTTACTCTGGCAAGTTCCCAAACCTCTGCCTTTCTCCTCCACCCCAATGCCTCCCCCGGTTAATGATTAACACGATCGTGATAGCACAGCTGTGCTGTGAGAGTCCAGGGCAGCCAGCACTGCTAGAGACAAAAAGACATTTAGAAACACTGGCAGATCTCAAACTGTGCTCAGAGCTTGGGATGCCGGGAGATTTTTATAGCAAGGGGGCCGGCCCTGGGCTCTGGAAGCCCAGTTGCAAACTCAGCATTGTGCCCTCCATGACTCTGAGCAAGTCACAACCCACTCTTCCTTTCTGAGCCTTAGTTTTCCCATCTGTGAAATGGGCGGCTGAGACATGTTCAGTGAGTTTCAAACTCTGCTTCCTGCCATTGTAAGGATCCCTCCAGAAAGACTGAAGCAGGGAGGAGGCCAGCTCCACCCTCACTGTGGTCAGAACAGCTCAGCTTTCATCTGTAGATAGACTAGACCTCTGCGTAAGCCTTCCCTTTGAAGAAAGGGTTTTGAGGTTAGAAATAAACTGAGAACTACTGGATTGGACATCCTCTGAGGTTTCTTTCAGTTTTGATGTTCTACTTCCCATCCTTGATCTGTTTCTTAAGGTTCTCCTGCAAGGTAGGCGCAACGCTGGCCAGTAAGGATGGACAGGTGAGCAAGCTCACCTTGTACCCGAGGACACCAGTCTCAGGGCGGGAAAATGCAGCCTGCATGACAGCCCCCTGAAGAGCAGCAGTCCTGATGGCCCTCACATGACCCAGGCAAGATGGTATCCAAACCTGGGAGGTGATACACCAGAACGACTCTTCCAAAAGTGAGGCTAAACATGTGACAAGGAGAAGCTGAGGAGCCAAAATGTGGAATTGCCTTGACCTCCATCTCTTATCCCCCTGGGTCCAGCCCTGCATGCTTAAGGACACAGGGACATCAGGTGCCACAGCCACACTCTACCTGAGTTCTTATTAAGTCCGTATGATCCTGTAATCTGAGCCTTCTTACTCCCCTCGTACAGATGAGAAAACCGAGGCTCAGAACAGTGAAGGGATAAGCTCAAGTTCAAAGCTGAGTCTACCCCCTCTTCCCTACTGCTTTCCACCCTCTAGAGTCCAGGCCTTCCACAGCCTTGACTAAAGACCATCCAGGACTCCCCTGGTGGTCGAGTGGTTCGACCCCTAGTCCAGGAAGATTCCACGCCCTTTAGAACCACCAAGCCTACGCACCGTATCTACTGAGCCCGCGTGCCCTTGAGCCTGCGCTCTGCAACAGGAGAAGTCACGGCAGTGAGAAGCCCGTGCACCGCAACCAGAGAGTAACCCCCACTCACAGCTAGAGGAAGCCCGCATGCAGCAACAAGGACCCAGTGCGACCAAAAATAAGTGAACAATTAGATGAATAATTTTAAAGAATCATCTGTCCCTCCTTGGCTCTGCTGTGGGGTGCAAAGGGAAGGGCCATGTGTTCAGGGTGGGGCCAGAGTGTCACCAAAGTCTCAGCACCCTCCCCTGAGGCCAGGAGGGTGGCAGTGAGAGGAATCAGAAAGGAAACCTTTGAAATGAAAGTCGCTACAGGCCTGCTTCCCTGTTGGCCCCTCTTTCCTACATCAAGCTTGGAAGCAAAGCATGGAGCCTTTCATCCATACAGCTGCCACTTCTTCTATCACACAGGGTGGCGAGTTGGGGCGAGGCCAACCTCGTCCACCCATGGTCCACGCAGAACCCCCCAAAGAGGATGCTTTCCAACAGCAGCGAGCTGGTCTTCTTTACTACAGCCCCTGGTCTCCCGCATTGCAGGCATATTCTTTACCATCTCAGCCACCAGGGAAGCCCAACGGTTACACAGTAGGAATGAAACTGACAACGCATTCCAATCTTGCCCTCCGCTCACGAGCAATTGGATCATAAGTAAAAAATTTATCCCTCTCTGCATCTCAGCTTCTCCCTCTGTGAAACAGAAACTGGAATACACTACGGGGTTTTTCCTTTTAGGATTAGTGCGTGATTTTTAGTTTAATTTTTCCTTTATTCTACGTTATATGTTCATAGGCTAAGCATCAGACCATTACGTGACTGTTATGAAAATCAGCAACTCCTGCCCATTTCTACCTCTGGTTGCCTATTTTCCTAAGAAAAACACTTTCAATTTTTTAACAGTTCTATTGAGAGGTAATCCACATCCCATAAATTTTACCCTTTTAAAGTGTACAATTCAATAGCTTTTAGTACATTCATAGAGTTGTACAGCTGTCCCCACCACTGATTTGATTTTGTTTTCATTTATTTTTGGCTGCATCAGGTCTTAATTGCGACATGCAAGATCTTTCATTGCAGCATGCTGGCTTCTTTCTAATTGAGGCACACAGGCTTAGCTGCCCCCCGGCCTGTGAGATCTTAGTTCCCTGACCAAGGATTGAACCCACGTTCCCTGCATCGGAAGGCAGATGCTTAACACCTGGACCACTAGGGAAGTGCTCACCTGTCATAGGTTTTAGAACATTCTCATTGCCACCGCTCTCCCCAGCCTCCACACCCCTTAGCCATCAACTCTGTCTCCCCGTCCCCAGTCTCCATTGCTGCTGCTGTCATCAGAGTGAAGTCGCTCAGTCGTGTCCGACTCTTTGTGACCCCGTGGACTGTAGCCCACCCGGCTCCTCTGCCCATGGGATTCTCCAGGCAAGAATACTGGAGTGGGTTGCCATTTCCTTCTCCAGGGGATCTTCCCGACCCAGGGATCGAACCCAGGTCTCCCGCATTGCAGGCAGACGCTTTAACCTCTGAGCCACCAGGGTCATTAAGTCATGTCCAACTCTTTTGCGACCCCATGGACTGCGGTTTGCCAGGCTCCTCTGTCCGTGGGATTTCCCAGGCAAGAATACTGGAGTGGATTGCCATTTCCTTCTCTAGGGTATGTTCCCGACCTGGGGATTGAACCCGAGTCTCCTGCATTGCAGGCAGATTCTTTACTGCTGAGCTATCGAGGAAGCCACCCACAATCCTAGGCAACCGCTAATCTACTTTCTGTCTATCGATTTTCCTAGTCTAGACATTTCAGATAAACGTACTCATACAATAGATGGTCCTCTGTGACTGTCCTCTTTCATGTAGCAGATGTTTTCAAGGTTCATCCATTTCGTAGCATCTATCAATACTTTGTTTCATTTTTTGCCGGATAATATTCACTGTATGTATATATGGGGCTTCCAAGGTGGTACAGCTGGTAAAGAATTCACCTGTCAAGGCAGGAGACGCAAGAGACACGGGCTCGACCCCTGGGTTAGGAAGATCCCCTGGAGAAGGAAATGGCCACCCACTCCAGTATTCTTGCCTGGAAATTTTCATGGACAGGGGCGCCTACCGGGTGACAGTCCATGGGGTCGCAGAGTTGGACACAACTAAGTGACTGAGGGCACACATACGCGTATATACACTATTGCACACAATACATTTTCTTTATCCATGCACCAGGGCTGGTGAACATTTGGGCTGTTTCCACTCCTGGGCTATCATGAATAACGCAGTGTGAACACTGGTATACAAGTCTTCACAAGGACATATGCTTTCATTTCCCTTGGGTGTATACTTAGGAGTAGGATTGCTGGGTCCTATGGTAACTCTCTTTTTAACCATTTGTGGAGTCAGAGACAGCTCTCCAAAGCATGGCAAGGTTTTACAATCTCACCAGCACTGTATGAGGCCCAGGGTTGTCCTCGCAGGTTGAATTGAGATGATGTTTATAAAGCATCTAGTGTGGTGTCTGGCAAGTAGTGGGGAAAAAAACAATAGCTCTCTTCACCCTTTTAGTAATATGTCAGGGTCCTGAACACCTCCAACTTCTCCTAACACTTCACCTAAATCCCCACTATGGATCTCAACCTGAATCCAAAGCCAGGCTCCCTGTTTCAATTTATACCTCATTTACACAGTCGTGGTTTCTCCACCCAAGTTTGCCCCAGGCACCCATGGGGTTTTCTAGGAGTCCCACATAGCACTTTTCTTGCTCATCCTTGGGACGTGACTGGGGGCCAGCTCCTGGCTTTACCACACTTCGAGACCATTTTTGGCTTACATTCCACCATCTAGTGCAGACGCACTGCCCAGGAGCGCTTGGAAACCCACATCCAAATCACAACTCCTCTGATTTCTCAGCACCGTGGTTACAACTCAGACCATGTGTATCCTGCTGGACACCCAGGATCTGTAGATAAGACCACTAAACAAGGCCTGTCTCAGTGTAGCGTGCCAGCCCTGACTTACCTACGGCTATCTCAAACATGGTAGGAGGCTGCAACATGCTGTAAGATAAAGAGACATGCAGGATGCAAGAAATCGATGCAAGCAAAGAACCATAGAATGGGAAATTTATCGTCCACATTTTCTGACTTTGGACTCCCACAGCTTTTGCTGGACGTCCACTTCAGGTCATGCCAAGTCTCTGAGAGTACCTCATGTATAGTGGCCAGGCTTCTTAGAGCTAAAAGTTATAAAGACCCCACTCATGAGACCTGAAGCCAAAAGGACACTTCTACAGGCTCACTGAAAGAAGTCTGGACCAGGCGATGAGAAGCATGGAAAATGAGACCATCTGGTCAGCATTCTCTCTCTTACATAAATCTGCGCCTCTGTGTGACGTTTTCCTCCTGGGGATGGGTTTCTTCTTGGGGCTGGGTCAGTGGGACAGAGAACGAGGTGCCATGCTTCAAATATTCCTAGGTTGCAATAAATCCAGTTTAATAATCTCAGAAGGAGGACTTCCCTGGAGGCCCAGTGGTTAAGAGTCTGCCTTGCAATGCAAGGGATGAGAGTTCAGTTCCCAGGCTGTAAACTAAGATCCCACATGCCCTATGGAGCAACTAAGCTTGTGTGCCACCAGCTACTGAGCCTGCGACCTCTGGGGCCCCTGTGCCACATCCAGTGAAGCCCTCTCGCCGCAACGGAATATCCCACATGCCACAGTTAGATCCCACAGTCAAATAAATAGTCTTTTTTAAAAATAAAATAAGTAATAATGCTTTTAAAAACAATAATAATCTCAGAGGTTGGGGAAAGAGTCTCCTCCCCTGAGGTCTGTATGTAGAACCCCAGGAGTGGACACTGATAGGCCTGGCTTGGGCCTATGCCCACCTCTTGGCCACCGTCTATAGCCAAGCACACACTGGAATTGGCAGTCCTGCCAACATTATGTGGAATGGGAGAAGGGAGATCCCCTGAAGGAAAGCTAGGGCACTCTTTCCCCATGAAGGGATCACGAAAGAGGGCTCCATGACATGACTCTTCAACCTTCTCAAGAAGACCACAAACCTCCCAGTACCCAGCTCATGGGACCTCTACAGTCTCTGTCCCCTTATAATAGCAGGTTCCTCTTATTCAATGCCCAGGACCTCTCCAGCACTTCCCATGGGTTTTCTCTAATCATCACAACAGTGTTTCAGTTGGGTGTTAGGATCCCCTATTGTACAGACAAGGAACCCAGGGCTCAGAGAGGTCAAGTCAGTTGCCCAAAGGCACACAGCTAGACAGTGGCTGAGCTGGGATCATGCCCTACATGAAAATCAAGCCCTCTGCCGCCTGTCCCCTCTGCTTAGCAGAAGCCCCGCAGCCAGCTGGCGTCCGCGCTCTCTCGGCTGGCACAGGTGTACTCTGTTTGCTTTCTGACAGCGACTGAAGGCTTCTGAAGGAGGCTCCCTTGCCTCTCTCTATTCCACATCACCCTTGGGCAGGCTGGCTCCCGCCAGAGGAGGCTGGGACATTCATTACAAGGCTAACAAGCTTGTACCCCTGTCATCCAGTCACAGTGCCTGGGTAAGCCTTGCAGACTGGCACAGAGGGGCTGTCTCCCACCAGGCTGGTGTGGCAGGAAGTGCGCCAATGGGATTAAGCCTTGTTGGGCATAGCCATGGCCACATCAGCAGAGGGGCCTCATCACGGGCATCTCTGGTGACTGGTGATGGTCTCCTCAGACTCCATGCGGACCCAGGACAACCTGGGAGGCAGGGACCTCAGGTTCTATTTCCAAATCATAACAGGCAATAAAGCATATGGGGTCTGGAGCCAGACTGCCTGGTTTGAACCCTATAGTGTTAGTCGCTCAGTCATGTCTGACTCTGTGTGACCCCATGGTCTATAGCCCACCAGGCTCCTCTGTCTGTGGAATTCTCCAGGCAAGAATACTGGAGTGGGTTGCCATTCCCTTCTCCAGGGGATCTTCCTTACCCAGGGATTGAACCCAGGTCTCCTGCACTGCAGGCAGATTCTTTGCCAGCTCAGCCACAAGGGAAGCCCCAGGTTGAACATTAAACTCTACCATTTATGAGCTCTAGATGATGCTATTTTACTCTCTGTGCCTCAGTTTCTTCATCTATATTATCCTCAAGGTGTCATCATGAGGAAATAGTAGAATAATATTTGTAAAATTCTTTGAATGGTTCTCTGTCAATGCCAAACACTACTACTCCATTGACTCCTGACCCAGGGAACAGGAGGAAAGGGAAGAGATGGCAAACTCAGCCTCCAGGGGGGAATGCCTAGATCTATCCCCCCCCCACCCCCGGCCCCAGGGGCAGCTATGATATCTCAGCTAGCCTCCCAGCTCTGGGTCCATGATGTCCTATGACCCTGGACAGTTCTCTTCACTGCACAGAGCTTCAGCTTTCTTATCTGCAGAGTAAAGTTAGCAACACCTCCCCTTCTATATGGGTTCTAGCAGTGACAGCGGAGAAGGCAATAGCACCCCACTCCAGTACCCTTCCCTGGAAAATCCCATGGACGGAGGAGCCTGGTAGGCTGCAGTCCATGGGGTTGCAAAGAGTCAAACACGACTGAGTGACTTCACTTCACTTTTCACTTTCATGCATTGGAGAAGGAAATGGCAATCCACTCCAGTGCTCTTGCCTGGAGAATCCCAAGGATGGGGGAGCCTGGTGGGCTGCCGTCTATGGGGTTGCACAGGGTCGGATATGACTGACGCCACTTAGCAGCAGCAGCAGCAGTGACAGCATCGCTCTGAGTGTGTACTCTGAGTGATGGTTAGCCTTCACAAAGATGCCTTGGTAGCACTATCAGGAGAGTAGGAGCATGAGGAAGATAAGCAGGAGCTTTGGGCCCCTAAGGAGGTGGAAAAGCAATAAACCAGGCTCTGGCCATAGGGATCTGTAGCCGCTTTCATCACCATCACCATCATCACCATCATCAGAACATTGACACTAGATGCCTGATTGCATATGGCAATTGATGGAACTATTTGTAGATTATTATGTGAACTCTGCAGTTGCCTGTGGATCAATTATTCTCTACCTCAGTGGTTCTCAACTGGACTGGCTCCCCCTACCCAGAACCATTTTACAAGGTCTAGAGATACCTTGCAGAGAAGGCAATGGCACCCCACTCCAGTACTCTTGCCTGGAAAATCCCATGGATAGAAGAGCCTAGTAGGCTGCAGTCCATGTTGGACACGACTAAGCGACTTCGCTTTCACTTTTCACTTTCATGCATTGGAGAAGGAAATGGCAACTCACTCCAGAATGCTTGCCTGGAGAATCCCAGGGATGGGGGAGCCTGGTGGGAGGCCGTCTATGGGGTCGCACAGAGTTGGACACGACTGAAGCGACTTAGCAGCAGCAATAGCAGAGATATCTTGACTTGTCACAAGGAGTTAGTAAAAGGTGAGGGATGCTGTTAAACATCTTACAATGCACAGAACAGGCCATAACAGAATGAGTTGGCTCAAAATGTCAGTGGTACCAAAGTTGAGACTCTGCTCAATATCTACACCCTTGATAATTAGGAGTGTGACTAAGATCACCTGGGAGCTTATTTCTCAGGCCTGCTGAATAAGAATCTGTCTACATATTAAAGTTTGGAGTATACGGTCTAAAAAAAAACATGCAGAGAGAATATATAGCCAGCAACTCAAACTACTTAAGTAAGAAACTAGACATGTGTTTCCATGTCAATGGACTTGAGTTTGAGCAAGCTCCAGGAGATGGTGAAGGACAGGGAGGCCTGGCGTGCTGCAGTCCATGGGGTCACAAAGAGTCAGACATGACTGAGTAACTGAACCACAAAACCGAACTGCTAACCATATAGACCAAATTGAGGGCATTTGGGGTTGGGGAGAACAGAAGACAGACTAACAGTGGTTGATGAAAGGATGGATAGATTGGTGGAATTAAGATTTGCTGAGCACCTAACATTCTCCAGGCTTCATGCTAGGTACTTTACATGGGTCACCCCATTTATCTCCCAAACGTGGTAGGTTACCGATGGGTCTATGGGCAAAGTCTGGAGAGACCACACCACACCATGGCCTCCCTATCACATACCTTGAAGTTTTTCAACATCTTCCTACTCCCATCAAAACTGGATTATATAAAGAACACGGTTTCATGCATATACTTACATATAAAATCTTATTTACAGTCAACATCTAAATGTTAATTTCTAGTTTCTTATTCAAATAGAGGCACACCATTTTTAAAATTTATGTATTTTTTAACTGAAGGATAATTGCTTTACAGAATTTTGTTGTTTTCTGTCAAACCGCAACATGAATCAGCCATAGATATACATATGTCCCCTCCCTCTTGAACCTCTCTCCCATCTCCTTCTCTAGCCCACCTTTCTAGGTTGATACAGAGCCCCTGTTTGAGTTCCCTAAGACACACAGCAAGTTCCCATTCAGTTCAGTCGTTCAGTTGTGTCTGACTCTTTGCGACCCCGTGGATTGCAGCACACCAGGCTTCCCTGTCCATCACCAACTCCTGGAGCTTGCTCAAACTCATGTCCATCAAGTCAGTGATGCCATCCAACCATGTCATCCTTTGGCATCCCCTTCTCCTCCTGCCTTCAGTCTTTCTAAGCATCAGGGTCTTTTCTAAGGAGTCAGTTCATCACATCAGGGGGCCAAAGTATTGGAGTTTCAGCTTCAGCATCAATCCTTCCAATGAATATTCAGGACTGATTTCCTTTAGGATGGACTGGTTTGATCTCCTTGCAGTCCAAGGAACTCTTAGGAGTCTTCTCCAGTACCATAGTTTCCTTTGGCTATCTATTTTATGTATTGTAATGTAAGTTTCTATGTTACTCTCTCCATACATCCCACCCTCTCCTCCCCTCTCCCCATGTCCATAAGTCTGTTCTCTGAGTCTGTTTCTCCATTGCTGCCCTACAAATAAATTCTTCAGCACCATCTTTCTAGATTCCATATATATGCATTTGTATATGCTATTTATCTTTCTCTTTCTGACTTACTTCACTCTGTATAATAGGCTCATCCACCTCACTAGAACTGACTCAAATGTGTTCCTTTTATGGCTAAGTAATAGTCCATTGTGTATATGTACCATAACTTCTTCATGCATTCATCTGTCAATGGACATCTAGATTGCTTCCAAGTTCTAGCTATTGTAAATAGCGCTGCAATGAACATTAGGGTGCATGTATCTTTTTCAATTTTGGTTCCCTCAGGGTATATGCCTAGAAGTGGGATTGCTGGGTCATATGATGGTTTTATTCCTAGTTTTTTAAGGAATCTCCATACCGTCTTCCATAGTAGCTGTATCAATTTACATTCCCACTAACAGGAGGCAGTACATCTTTATACATGCAAAAAAAATTCAGTTTCCTCCTTGGTTTTCACTTGAAAGATCAATATACATTTTGTTTTGCCTTCAACAAACTTGTGTGAATTCTCTATAATCTTCATGTGTTTCCTTCCATTAAAAGGATATACCTAACATTAACATTAAAACTTAGTAACACTGAGTCTCTTTGGTCCAAAAGTTCAATGAGTGGAGCACAAGAGTATAATAACAATATCTCTGCCATTTATTAAACACCAACTCTTTGTGATAAACAAGCTTTATGTCAGTACCTCTAATCGGCCACATAAGCTTACTCCCAACTTTCAGAGGAAGAAATGAAGGATAGATTGGGCCATGGCACTAAGAGATGGGTTTAGATTTAGACATGAGACCTGCCTGGCTCCAAAGCTCAAGTTCTTTGCCTGCTCCACCCAGCCTCTTGGTCAGTGTAGTCCTTGGATCACCCTGGAATGTCAGCCAAATATAGCATAGGCTTTCAGCTCAACATTTTTGTTCTAGCCAACCGCCCTCATTCAGTCTCTGAGATCTCATTTGCCCACGTCTCCTGCTTCCCTCCATCAACAGGCTTAATTTTCCTCCAAGCCCAGGTTAGCCTCAGGCTTGGAAGGGACCGCACACCGCACAAGGGCCTTAGCACTAACAGTGGATGGCTATTGACCTGGATTGATGGTCAGCAGATTTCTTCTGTAAAAGGAAAAGATATTCAGTAGCTTAGGCTCTTTGAGATATAGTTTCCTTCGCATTTCCTCAACTCTGCTATCACGACACGAGGGCAGTCACAGACAATATGAAAATAAATGGATGTGACTATGTTCCAATAAAACTTTACTGATAAAAAACTCAGGTGGCAAGCCAGATTTGGCCCCAGGATATAGTTTGCCAACTCCTAACCTATGCAATCTCTAGGGTTTCTTCACACCCTAGTATTCTGTGGCTTACATAGAAGAGAAAGTCCTAGATGAGAAGTTGAACGTGGTGGTCTAAGCCACAACCAGACCACCCCAACAGGTTGTGCCCAACCCAAACAGAGTGTTTCTGTTTTAAGGACATTTAAAACACACCCAGAAGCAGCGACTAGTACAATGAACTCACATGAACCCATCGTCCAGTTTCAGCAACTCTCACCCTTTACCAATCCCATGTCATCTATTTCCGCCCCCATCCCCTGATATGTTTTTTGGGGGAAGATATTTTAAAGCAAATCCAGACATCACATTATTTCACCATAAATACTTCAGTACATCTTTCTAGCAAGATAAGTTCTTAAAAAAAAAAAACCCCACAACCGTTGCCATCATAACAAAATGAAGAATGATTTCCTTATTAGCATCCAGTACCTCTTACATATTTCAATTTCCCTAATTATCTTGAAAATGTCTTTTTACAGGTGTTTTGTTCAGATCCAAATAAGTTCTACTCATTGTATTCACACAGAGCTTTAAAATGTTTGAATGGGTTGTCAATATGTGAAAATGTAGACTTCACATAAACATCAAATTTTCAACTTTTCCTGGGGGAAGAAAAGTTGAAATATTTGCAACTTGGCAGCTTCATCCTTCTGACGGCAGCAGCATGGAGGAGGCAGCACACAGAGGGTGGGGACTTGTGTTCCCTGCCCACCCCCACCCCACACCCCCCAGGGTCCCTGCAGGCATTGGAGTTTTCCGTGCCTACTCTACATTTCCTAGTCTCTCTCATCGCACACAGAAAGTCGCTGGGGCCGTCTCCAGCCTGCTTTTTCCTCCATTCAATCGCAAACTGCCCATCTATCATTATCTTTCCTCCATTAGAGTCTACAGGGTTCCTCCTGGAACTGGGGGTGGGGCAGAGAGGAGGGATTTACCCAGAAAGACTGACCAGCCCTCTGGCTTCTTGGGTGGCTGCCTCCAGGGCACTGGGAAAGCTCCCCGGCCCCTTAAAATGCTCCCAGCCAGCTCAGCTTCTGCCTGATGCTCAAAAAGAAGAGAGCTCCCACCAGCCCCTCTCCCAAGTAGAGAACAGGTCTGCCTTGAGCTCACTGTGTGCCCTTGAAGGAATCATTTTCCTTTTTTGAGCTGCAGTTGCACCTTCCACACAATGAGGGGGGTTGTGGGAGCAAAGTTAGGTTAGAGAACAATCTAAGCTGGGTTTCTGGGTGAGTCATGAGTAATTCTGAGCCAACCACCTGTGATCCTATGAATCTATTGGTCATGCATGGCCTCTCCATCCCATCTCCGGGATGGTTGGCAGGGACATGAGAGGTGCCTCCCAGGGGCAGTGGCGGAGGAAACAGTCTGCACCCCTACTTTCCCTTCCATCTTCTCAGGCCACCGTCTTCTAACTGTGGGTTCATGCTGGTTCTTGTTTCTCTCCTGCTCTGGATATTGACCAGCTGTGTCTGCCCACACCAATCATTGGCACATACAGGATATCCACCAGGGTAGGACAGACACCCAGAAACGCTAACACCGCTTCTGAGCATGTGCAAGGGGGGGAAGTCTGTGTATGTGCAAGAGATGGGATGGCAGTGGTCGGCTCAGGGTCTGAAAATGGAATTCAGGCTAGAGCCCATCCTGCGGTGCTCCGTCTTGCACAGGACTCCAGCTGCAGGGCAGCCCGGCGGCAGTCGCAGCCCAGCAGGGGAGTCAAACACATAAACAAGCAATTATAATAAAAAGTGATAAATGCAAGAATAGAAGCCTGCAACCAAGCATCTTGGGAACACAGAGGAAATGGTCTCTCTGTTTATCGAGTTATGTATGCCTCCACCTCATTCCAAAAATGATTTGAAGAGGCCAGCAAAGCTCAGTGCAGAAAAACAAAGTGAAGAAACAAGGAAAGATAAATCACGTAGGAAGATGAAGGTGGAAACAAACGTAAAGTTAACATCCAAAATGTCTGCCAAGAGGTCTACACTCTGGCTAGAATCGAGGCGTGGATTTGCCCGTGAGCTTCCTAGTAGTCAATGCAAAAGCAGAAACCCTCAAATTTGTACAGTTCACAGTGATCCTTAGAATAAAGCAGGGGAGTAACTCCAGAGATGCATAAGCAATCCCAGTGCCAGGAGCTGAGAGAAACTCCTCTCCTAGCGGTTCTCAAGAAGAGACCTTAAAACTAGGTAAGGAACATATGGGAATTCTCTGGGCTATATTTGAAAGCTTCCTATAAATCTAAAAGTATTCCAAAACCAAAGGTTTATAATCAAAGGTTTATTTATAAAAAAAGTAAAAAAAAAAAGTCATCCACAGATAGAGCCCCACCCTTGCTCCAAGAATTGCCTCCACATTGTACGTGAGACACAAGTTGGGAATATTCCTACTTGCAACTTCAAGGGGCGCCACTCACATCTACACCATCCCTGACACCTAACAAGTATTTTTTGGTTTTGTTTGTTTTTAAATTTGATTAACAATGTTGTGATAGTTTCAGGTGGGCAACAAAGGGACTCAGCCATACATATACATGTATCCATTGTCCCCCAAACTTCCCGCCCACCCTTTACCACATAATATTGAGAAGAGTTCCCAGTCTGCTGTGTTTAAAAGGGATAACCAACAAGATCCTATTGAATAGGTTTTTTTATAAATATCTGCTGAAATAATTCTTGAGTGGTCACAATGGACATTCAAGGGACATTTAGAAGTGACTGTACATAACATAGAAAGGATATGGACTCTGAAGCCCCAAGTGCTTTAGGGGTATTTTGGTGGGAAGCTGGGGGTGTTGTTAATGTATCATATTGAAGTATAGTTAATTTACATATATGTATTCTTTTTCATATTCTTTTCCATTATGGTTTATCACAGGATATTGAACATAGCTTCCTGTCCTATACAGGAGGACCTTGTGATGTATCCATTCTGTATATAATAGTTTGCACCTGCTCATTCGAAACTCCCAATCACTCTCTCCCTCCCCTCCCCTCCCTCATGGCAACCACAGGTCTGTTCTGTCTGTCTGTGAGTCTGTTTGTGGTTTGTGAATAAGCTCATCCGAGTCCTCTTTTAGATTCTACATATAAATGATATCATCTGACACTTGTCTTTCTCTGACTTCACTTATTGCAATAATCTCTAGGTTCACCCATGTTGCTGAAAATGGCATTATTTCATTCTTCTTTATGGCTGGATAATATTCCACTGTATCCACGTACCACATCTTCTTTATCCACTCATCTGTCGGTGGACATTTAGGTTACTTCCGTGTCTTGGCTATCGCAAGGAGTGCTGTTATGAACATAGGGGCATGTGTAACTTTTTGAATTATTGTTTTGTTCTGATATATGCCCAGGAATGGGATTGCTAGATCATAGGGAAGCTCTACTTCTAGGTTTTGGAGGAACCTCCATCCTGTTTTCCTTTGTGGCTGCATCAGTTTACATTCTTCAGGGGCATTTTAACCAACATCCACAGGAATCAGTCTTTTGATTTTTTATTTTTTTTTTTGTCTCCATTTACTAGTTTCTGCCAATGTCGTGTCCCTGGGCAGTGACAAGTCACAGAAGAGAACTTAGCGTGGGATTTACAGAACATCACAAGATTTAGGAGAATGCCCATTTTGAATAAGCAAGTGGACTTTGACTCCTTTTTTTTCTTTTTCACAACTATTAACTTGAAAGCGACACAATAAATTTTTTTCAGTAAGAATATAGCTGCTCATGGCCAGAACATTATTCAGGACATCTGACCTTAAGGCCACAAGCAAAACAAGACAGTGGGAAGGAAATTATGGAAGGCATTATGCTGAATTCTGCATTTTGTGACATCTGCCTTATTTTAGTCACTCAAGATCTTATTCCATTTGAAATTTCTAGGTGATCTCTAGACCAGCTCAACAAACTACAGCATAAATCTTGGATGTGCCTTGCAATAAATCACAAGATTCTTAATCAGAACATGATTCTTAGATTGAAAAATGCAATCATTTTATAAAAATGCTGCAGTATACTGTTTAGCTATATTTTTATAATATGAATAAATCTATCTGAAGTTTCCAGCCTCCTCCCCCCTCAAAAAAGACCCTGAGTGATGGAATGAAAAGCAAAGGTCTCAATCACAGCCTTGTGGTTGATACAATAATACAACAGCAAGCTTCCCAGGGCAGGAGTATCCAGCTCTGCCTGCAGAGATCAGGGAAGCCTTCCCAGAAGGGGTGACTTTGGACTGAGTCCCGAAGGACCAATAGGAGGTTGGAAGCCCACCAAGAGAGAGAGAGTGAAAGGACCTCCAGGCAGATGGAAAGGCAGGACCCAGTGCACCAGACACCTCCCACTTGCCCCTTAAAAATGCTCTTTTTGCTCTGCTCAGGGTCCCTGGCTGGACTGAGTTCAGCCAAGGGGATGCTGAAGATGCCAACGCATTACCCATGTCAGCTAGGATTGACCTTCTGCCTGAACTTATGTGGTATCCTTATACGGCCAAGAGAAAGAGAAAAAGGGAGAGAAAGAGAGAGGTCATCTGCCATGTGTCTCTTTTTTAAGGGCACTAACCCCATCTTTAGGGCCCCACTCCCATGACCTGATTACCTCTCAAAGGCCCCACCTCCTAATATTATTACATTCGGGATTAGGGATTCAGTGTGTGAATGTGGAGTTGATGGGGACACAAATATTCAGTCTATAGCAGCAGGTTGTAAACAAAGAGCCCCATCCAGCCTGCTCACCAGAGCTCTTAATTATTCCAGCCTTGAGCCAAAAACCCCATCCTGACCCACCGGGAAAGCAGAGGAGAGAGGGTCACAGCTGTCTGCCTGAGTTCCAATCACAGGTCCAAATAGGTCATTTCAGGCATTTCCCCAGAAAGGACTGGAATGCTTGTCCAACACAGGAAGGTCAGGACAGGGTCAGTCGCAAAGCCAGAGCCTGTGGTCTCAGAGAAGCTGCTCAGAAACTCCAGGCTCCCACTCCTCTGCCCTCGCATCCTCTTGACCTTGGTTTTGTGGCATCTTTCCAGATATCACTGGGGAAAGATTCAAAGATCAGAACAATAGCACTCAGGGTTTAGTGCACATCAGAACTTGGGGAGCTTGTCAGCTTGTTGAGAATACAGACATTGAGATGGTTACCAAGCTGCGCTGGCGGCTCTGAGGCACACCAGAGTTTGAGCCCAATGGACCAGAGAAATCCTGGCATGAATTTTTTAAGAAGTCTTCTCTATTTGGTGAGTATTTCTTATTGTCATGACTATTACTAACTCACTGAAGAACTGAATTTTATAGCAAGTGTTTATCACAGTCAAGTAGAATAATGACAAAGGCGTCCCAGGTGACTTTAGTGGTAAACAATTCGCCTGCCAATGCAGGAGACATAAGAGACACAAATTTGATCCCTGGGTTGGGAAGATCCCCTGGAGGAAGGCATGGCCACCCACTCCAGTATTCTTGCCTGGAGAATCCCATGGACAGAGGAGCCTGGTGGGCTACAGTCCATGGGGTCACGAAGAGTCAGACATGATTGAAGCAACTTAGCATACAGAATAATGACAATGGCAATATCACAGGTCTTGTACCTTGCATGTACTAGGCTCATTACACACGGTAAAAATGCACCCTTATATAAAGAAAATATGGTATATGCAGACAGTGGAATAGTATTCAGCCTCAGTAATTTGATACAACATGGATAAACCCTGAGGACACTATACTAAGTGCAATAAGCCAGCCCCAGTGTGTGTTTCCATTAACTTGAGACTCTGCAAGTAGTCAGATTCATAGAGACAGAAGGTAAGAATGGTGGTTGCCAGGGGCTGAATGGAGATGGGAGCAGAAAGTTATTGTCTGATGGGTATGAATTTTCAGTCTGATGGTGACGGTTGCACAGCAATGTGAATGTACTTGGCACCACTTAAAATAGTTAAAATGGTAAATTTTATGTTATGTATAGTTTTGCACACACAAAGTGCTTGCGATAAAGCTAGGCTGCGAGATGAACCGTGAGCTTCAGAGTCAGGGAAGTGTGAGCATGAAGTCCAACTGTCTGAGTGATTTGGGGCAAATACGTCTTGACCCCTCTGAGCGTCTTACACTCTCTTCTGTGATGCAGGCAGGAATGGGGGCCAGGGCAGGAACTGACATCTCAGGGTGCTGACAAGAGCAGTCATTTCACAAACATCATCTCAAGTCACTGTCCTCCAGCACTGCGAGATGGGTAGGTATTATTACCTTCACTTTGCTGAAGAGGAAGTTGAGACTCAGAGAGGTTTATGACTCATCCAAGGTCACACAGCTGGGGTAGAAGAGGTAGGCTTCCAAATATAAATATGAGTATAAAACCAGGCTCTGTGTTTCATGGGGCTTCCCAGGTGGTATTAGAGGTAAATAACCCGCCTGCCAGTGCAGGAGACACAAGAGATACAGGTTTGACCCCTGACTCAGGAAGATCCCCTGGAGGAGGAAATGGCAACCCACTCCAGTATTCTTGCCTGGAGAATCCCATGGACAGAGGAGCCTGGCGGACTATGGTCCATAGGGTTGCAAAGAGTCGGACACGACTGAAGCAGCTTAGCACGCATGCGTGCATCTGTGTTTCGTACACTGTGACCCCCCTGCTGCCCCCTTGATGCACATGTAGAATCTTGCTTTGGGTCTGAAGACTTGCAGGATACAAACCCAGGTGCTCAATTTAGGGGTTTATTCTTCAGGTTCTGACACAAAATGTATTGTTTTTGAAGCCAATACCCAGCATCTCTCGGATTACGGGCCCCCTTTATATTTACAAGCCCTACGAACGTGCAATTGAAATAGACCCCAAAAAAATGTGTCTCTAGAATCTTACGTGCTTGGAAATCAAAGCAGGACACATCGGTGAAGAGAGAAGCTGTTCTGAAAGCTGAAGTCTAAATTATGGGAATCAAGCTGAAATCTCAGTTCTGGGAGTAAAGTTCAAAATTCACAGCGAGCCAGACAAGATAGCAGGCATCACTGCCAAGAGAAGGGAGTGGAACTTCAGCAGGAGAAAAATAAACCCATAGAGTTCTCCATCTGAGAATTCAAGGATATGGATTTTCCATCCTCGCCTCGCTGCCAAGGGCAGCGTCACACAGAGCCACCGAGACTGTGCACACCCCCAGGGGGTGCCATTTTCATGCTCAATAATACAAACGGCAACCCCTCTCCCCAAAGCTCTGCAGCATGGCAACCCTCTCTGCCTTCAGGCTAGGGAGATTTCTAAGGACATCAAGCAGGGCGGGCATCCAAGGAGGACGGGGAAGAACGATGTGGGAAATGTCCTGACTTCCTTAGGGCTTGGAGATCAGATTTCAGAATGTGAAATGCCTCTACCATGCTAGGCTTTCGGCCATTTTGTCTCATTTAATCCTCAGGGAAAATTGCTCAGAGGATTTCAGAAACCTATCTACAGTCACCCAGCTAGGGAGTGCTAGAGCCAGAACTGGAACCCAGAGCAGTGACTCCATGCCAGCACCCATCTATCCAGCTGCTAACTGGAAAGACTCTGAACTGGTCTGGATGCGGATTCATCTAGGCAAGAACGGGCCTCTGAGCTACTGCAAGGAGATGCAAAGAGGAAATTACGCCACAGAAAGGTGACCTGAAGGGTTCGGGGACACACAGAGCAGGGGAACAGAGACTCAGTTCCTGCAAGTCTCAAGGACTGAAGGGACAAGAGTTGGTTCGGTCAGTTATCAGCAGCAGGGGTGGAGCTGTCTCAGCCTATTCCCTGTCCTCTAACTCTCTGCCCTTCCAGCTCTCACTGATGAACGACCAAGCTGTCTCCTGGATCCCACACATCCTGAAGATGGCTCTGCTGGGCCAAGGAAGGACTGAAATGCACAACTCTGAATGGGGATCAAGAAAGCCTGTCTCAGGCCCTTGCGTCCAGAGGTATCCTGTGGGCTCAGCACTGGGAGACGGGGGTCTGAGTTCCAGGCCTGCCTTGACCACTTTAGGCTTGATGTGGGCATGTAACACTCTTCTCTGAGACTCCATTTCCTACCTCCATTCAGCGCAGGCAGCTGGACTCAGTTGGTTATTTCTGAGCTTTTTCCCATCTCTAGCATCCTTTGGTTCTAAAAATTACCTCTGCTCAACCAGAAAGGCTGAGGGAAGCCTTCTCCAGGGTGCTGGCCTTGTTTTGTCAGCTCTCTTGGTCTGGGTGGCTTGACTGGGTCCTGCCCTCCACCAGGCCACACACTCCCAGGCTCGGGGCTCGTTAGCCGATCGACAAGAGGAGAAGGGACTGGAGGGGAACAGATTCATCTCGCCTTCCCGCGTCCCAACACCTCCCTACCTTTCTAAATTTTTAAAAATGCCTTTACTCAGAATTCATCAAAGATTCATCAGCCTTGGGATTGGCCCAAGCATTTGCCTGCGGAGCCAAGTCGAGGTGAAATGTGACAGGAGGCAGGGGCCGGCAGGCTGGGCGGGCGCCTAGGTCCCCGGAGCTGCTCTGGGGCTCGGCCGGCCCTGGCTTGCTGACTTGGTGGAACGGGGCTGAGACAGAGGAGGGGCCCTGGCCCCCCAAGGGTATTCTACCTGGGCTCTGGGCGCCCTCCCTCCAGCATGTGGACAGTCCTGTCCTTAGAGTGGAAGCACCTCTGTCTGCCCCCTGGTTTACAGCAGGCGGTGAGGATCCACGGGGCAGGGGCAGGACCCAACTCTCTGCGGAAGACAAGTGGGCAGCGTCCCAGCTGACTCTGCGTGTACGTGTTTCATCACTCAGTCGTGTTCAGCTCTTTGGGACACCAGCGACTGTAGCCCGCCAGGCTCCTCTGTCCACGGGATTCTCCAGGCAAGAATACTGGAGTGGGTTGCCATTTTTCCTCTCCAGGGATCTTCCCAACACAGGGATCAAACCCCTTTCTCTTGCATTGGCAGGTGGATTTTTTACTGTCTGAGCCACCAGGGAAGCCTTCCTAGTTGACTATAAAGGAAGGCATTTGAGAGTCGTTGGCAAAGAGCAGATGTCCGGGTAAGAGAGAAGCCATGGGTCAGGCTCTCTGCCACTGGTTTCCAAGCTCCCTTTTTCCTCTCCCTTCAATCTTTCATTTCTACAGAAGATTCTCTTTAGAAAAAAAGAGTACCTTTAGTATTTTAAAGCTTGCAAATCATTGCAAATGTCAAAAATCCTTAAACAATCTACCCCTTCATTTTACAGATGACGAAACTGAGGCCAAGTGGACAAATGACTTGCCCAAGGCCACTGACCAGTCAAGGGCAGAGTTGAGACTAGATAGAGCCCAGGGTCCTGGCTCACAGGCTGGGAGCCTTCTCCTTCTCCACCGGCCTCACCTTGATAACATTTTCACGAGGCTGTGCCCCTCCCAAACCAGAGATGACCTTGCAGCGAGCAGACAGCCTGCTTGACATGGGAGGACCATTTCCTGGGTCAGCATAACTAGGTTGGGTGGATCTTCATCCATTTCCCATGATGGAATGTTCTGGATTGTGTGTGCCTTGTCAGTGCCCTGGTTTGAGTCTTGCTGTGGAACAAAGTGAAGTTCTCCAGCCTCAGTGGGTACTTGGACTTTAGCCCTCAGAGCACTGGGTCATCTGGTTCAATTCTCCAGTTTACAGAAGATGCTGAAGCCCAAAGAAGCCGCGGGTCAAACTGGTCCAAGGCCTCCCAGGTGCCGGGTTAGTGCTCTTTCCACCACATCACCGCCCCTCCCCAGGTCTCTGTCCTCCTTCAGAAGTATTCCTCCGTCCCTACTGCCCCCTCCTCCCTTAGGAGGTGTGACAAGTCCAGAAATCAGAGCAGACCCTCTCTGGGGGTCTTCACTGCTATCAGAGAGTCTTGGCCGGCTCTCAGCACCAAACAACCACCTCGGACCAAGCGAGACAATAAACCATGATAATCATGTTTTTAATAATTGCCTGGAGTTTGTTTAACATACAATCTCAGCCAGCAATAAATCCAAATTAAAAGCCCAACTGGGAGGCCTAAGCTAAGCTGCCTGGTTGGAAGAAGGAGGGAGAAGAGGGGCTGGAAAAAGAAGGGTGGGGCCAGGAAAAGGGGTGCAGCCTCCCCTCATGGACAGGATGCCCTCAGCGGAAAAGGAAGGCGCAGCAAGGAAACTGGCAGGTCCAGGTCTCGCTGCAGCATCAGCCCCAAACCTCGTCTGTGTGTGGCTTTCTTACCCGAAAGCATTTCTTCAATGGTCCAGGCAGAGATAATAGCTAAGTTCCCAAACCTCAGAGCTGTAAAAGAGACAATATTCATCTCCCTGCCTGCAGGCACACCAGCTCCCCACGGCAGGACCTTGCTTGTCATACACAGTTCTGCTTCCCCAGGCCCCTGGCATCTAACAGACAATCAGCAAATATTTGCAGAATAAACAAATGGATGGGTGAAGGCGAGTGAGAGCTTCCCATCCTTTTATTAATTGCCTTGGGTTTTCCCCCTGCAAATATCTATTGCGTCTACAGCCCCGCTGGAATGCAGAGAAGCAAGATCTCTGCTGTCTAGGAGCTCACTGCCAAGGGGAACGAATGGAAAACCGATAGATGATTTTGGTCTGTTTTGATGTGCACTAGAGAGAGAGCCCAAAAGGATAAAGGGCGGGATCAACAAGGGCTTCCAGGAGGAAGGGGCTTCCCAGCTGGCATTGGTGGTAAAGGATCTGCCTGCCAATGCTGGAGTCGCAAGAGGCGTGGGTTTGATCCTGGGGTCTGGAAGATCTGGAGGAGGAAATGACAACCTTCTCCAGGACTCTTGCCTGGAAAATCCCACTGACACAGGAGCCTAGTGGGATACAGTCCATGGGGTCACAAAGAGTCGGACACGACTGAGTGACTGAGCGTGCGCACACCATGCACCAGGAGAAAGCTGAGTCCTGAGAGCAATTCAGTGCTAAGTTTGAGGGGGAGAGGGCAGGGTTGGAAGTTGACACTAACCTGAGCCTGGGGTTCCGGACAAAAGAAACAGCATGTGCAGCGGCAGGGGAGCGAGAGAGGATGTGGCAAGTTTAGAGAACTGAGGAAAGTTCTGTGAGCTGGAGGACAGAATTAGGGCTGGAAAATGAGCAGGGAGGGAGGCAGGGAGGGACGGGGGTGGGTGGACGTGGGCAGGGGCCAGATAGCAAGGCGATACGTGAGCAAGCTAAAGAGTTTGGACTTTATCCTGAGGGCAAAGGGAAGTTATTGAAGGGTTTTAAGCCCGGCAAGGACATGACCAGAATTGCAGTTTGGAAAGCTCACTCTGGCTGCAGCGTGGAAAATGGATTCGAGGTGAGGGAGCCTGGGGCCAGGCAGAGCAGTTATAGGAGGCTGCCGCACTGAGATCCTGGCAGGGAATGCGATGGCCTGGACCAGACAGCCGTGAGGAGATGGAGGGACCAGGATGTGTCCACTGGGAAGGGTCAAAGATAGGGGCCGAAGAGCCATGGCAACTGAACGTGGGAGAAAGGCGCAGAGGCAGGGGGATGCGCAGGCGTCTTGGGTGGCTGGGCGGACGGACGCACTGCTGAGGATGGAAGCAGGACATGCCTCACAGAGGCACTGGGTCTATTGCAAACACCTTTCAGGGAGAAAATAGCCACTCGTCCCAGCATCCACAGCTGTACAGGGAAGATGGGCAGAACACATCAGAGCCGCCCAGACCAAGAAAGCCCGCCACCCACCACCCTGGGAAAGACTTACACTGACCTTCTTGACTGAAACAGAGGCCAAGTCCAGAACCCTAGGGGCCACTTGCCACTGAGCCTGCCATTTCTAAAGGAGATGTCTGTCCTTCCATAGGTCTGCCTTCAATACAGTTTGCTGCAGTGACAGGCCCAGGGCCTCCCCTGGAAGGTCAAGTTGTGAATCCTACAGTGTCTAAGCTGGAGCGGGCCTCTGAGAAACATCTCCCATCAACCCTTTCGTTTGACAGCCTCGGAAACCAAGCCTGGGAGGGCAGGGATTTGCCCAAGGTCAGCCAGGGAGTTGGTGGGAGGGCTGGGAACAGAGTCCAGGCGTCCTGACTCCAGGCAGAGACAGTCTACAGAGATTGTTCCGGGTGCTGAGTATCTGCCTGGCACTCTCTGAGCCTCAGTTTCCTCAGCTGTGAAAAGAGAACCAGATGGGTTGGAGATAAGAATTGAATAAGAAGATGCACCTGAAAGGCCTTTGGGGATCCAAAGCACCACGGTTAGGTATCAGCTTCCTGCTTCCATCATTATTTTTGAAACAAGGATTTGGCCTGGTCCATTCCAGAGGTGCCTCTAAATGCCATGGAGGGTGCAGAGGTGACTGGCTCTGGGGCCGCCAGTGGGAACGGCCCCTCCTCCCCTGGCTCAGCACCCTGGAGACGGGTGCATTTCAGCAGGTGGGTCCTTCCTGCCAGGGTCCCCCTAGCTGCCTCTGGCCTCACCCATACTCCCTTCAGCCCCCAAGACCCCACCCAGACCCATCAGCCCAGGGAGGGGACTACTGGCAAGCTATCCAGTATTCATTCAACAACCCTTTATTGTATGCTGAGCTCTGCCCCCAGAGAACCGACAATCTGATTGCCCTGAGGTGCATAGCCATCCTATTTGCAAACACATCACACTTGGATCAAAAGTTGAAGCCTTCCCGGGGGTCTCAGGGGTTGGGGGGCTGGTCTACCACATTGACCTCATGGGCCAGGACTGTCTCTCCTTCAGGTCGCCCCCCCCACCACACACTTTTCCTTCAAACAGGCCAAGAACAGTAAAACCACAAGGCCTTAGCATTCGCTGTACCCTCTGCCTGAAATGCTCCCCTCCCTCCCTCCATTCAAGTCCTTACATAAATGCCCCCACCTCGACAGGGCTTCCCTGATCACCCTAGCTAAAAGCCACCCCCAATCCCTTTCCCTCCTCCATCCTGCCTTGTGTATACATGTGTCCGACTCTTTGAGACACTTTGGACTGCAGCCTGCCAGCCTCCTCTGTCCGTGGGATTTCCCAGGCAAGAATACTGGAGCAGACTGCCATTTCCTCTGCCAGGGGATCTTCCCAACCCAGGGATCGAACCCAAGTCTCATGCATCTCCTGAATCTCAGGCAGATTCTTTACCACTGAGCTAGTGAGGATTCTTGCCTGGAAAATCCCATGGACAGAGGAACCTGGCAGGCTACAGTCCATGGGGTTGCAAAGAGTTGGACGCTACTGAGCAACCTCACAATTTTTTTTTTTTTTTGAGGAAGCCCCATCCTGCCTTACGTATCATCGAAACTCTGACTATGACCTTCACCTTCAGTGACTTAGATTTAGGTTTTTATTAGGTTGTTTGTTTACATTTTGTTTCTCCCAATGGAATACAAGCTGCATGAGATTTTGTTTTTGTTCATTGCTTCATCTCAGTACCTAGAACAGATTCGATAAATCTTGATGGATGGATTGAATGAGTAAATGAATGAAGTCAATCCTTGTGGTCCTCAGGCCATGAGAGAAGCACCTACTGTGTGTCCCTCTTTCTAAAAGGCAAGTCTTAAAAACATCTGCCCAATTCTGAAATGTAGATATGCGTACTTAAAGCAGGGTTTCTTCCCCCCACTCCCACAAGCTATTATGAAATCGATGGTGCATCTCACAATCAATGGCCTCTTCCAGTTGAGGAAATGCACAGGAACCCAGAGAGGCAGGGACTCCTCCTCCCCAGGGAGACTTGCTGGAAACTTCCCCAGGCAGAGCACATTTAGCAGAGCGTTGAGGGATGAGTGAGCATTTTCTGTAATGAGGTCGTAGAAAGGGCATTCCAGTCAGGAGAAACAACAGACACAAAGGCACAGGTGTTATCTTCTCTTCTTGGGAGGTGAATAGCATTATAATTCCCATTTCACAGATGAGAAAACTGAGGCTACTGTCTCAGCACCTGCTCATGCCTGGTCCATGTGTGTATGTGTGTATCACTCAGTCGTGTCCAACTGTTTGTGACCTCATGGACTGTAGCCCACCCCGCTCCTCCGTCCATAGGATTTTCCTTGCAAGAACAGTTGAGTGGGTTGCCATTTCCTCCTCCAGGGAATCTTCCCCACCCAGGGACTGAATTCTTGTCTCTTGGTACTCCTGCAATGCAGGCTGATTCTTTGCTGCTGAGCCACCAGGGAATCCCCAAATGCCTAGTCCATAATAGACACTTAATAAACACTTTATTTTCCCATAAACATTAACTGAGCATCTATTGTGTACAGGCACTCTGGCAGCTTCTACTGCTAAGTCTATACCACTCATGCTCATTCTGGTCCCTCTGCATAGAGGCCTTTACCACCTAAAAACTCCCTCGATACTTCAAGATGCTGCTCAGACACCATTTTGTCTGTCTGTGGCCTCCCCAAGCAGGACCTGTCACTTCTACTCAGCTTTCCTACTACTTCACAGGGCCCTCTGCACAGCACAAAAAGGTTCACTTCTGCTTGCCCTTCTTTTAGGGCAGAGACTGGGCCCCACACACCACCTGGCATTCCTGCATGCATGCTCAGTTGCTTTAGTCATGTCCCACTCTTTGCAACCCCGTGGACTGTAGTCCCGCCAGGCTCCTCTGTCCATGCAATTCTCCAGGCAAGAATACTGGAGTGGGTTGCCATGTCCTCCGCCAGGGGATCTTCCCAACCCAGATATCTAACCCATGTCTCCTTCATCTCCTGCATTGCAGGTGGATTCTTTACCCACTGAACCACTTGGAAAGCCCCTGGCACTCAGTAGGTTCTTCAAAACACACTGACCACTTGTGACAACCAAGTGATCCACAAAAAGGTGCTGCCCTAATGGAGACCAGAATCAGAAGGGAAAACCAAGCAGAGCTGAAATATGTGTCGGAGAAAGCCAGCCTCGCCCTCCTCTGTTCAGCCAAGCCCTGGAACGCTACAAGCAAGGAGAGAGGGTTTCTGGGCTTCCTCCAGCCAGGGGCAGAGGATGAGGAAGGTGTTCATGGAGGAGAAGCTTTGCACAGGGCTTTGGATGGGGACAGGAAGCCCTTTCCTAGGAAGAGAAAGGGGGGTTGGGGACAGCCAGGCAGGCTTGTCCTGACAGCAGCCACGCCTGGGGAAACCAGGGGCTAGAGTGCTCATTTAACAAATGGAGCTGGCATTCCACAGCCCTTCACCAGCAGAACAAAAGTAATCTTTGGATTTGCAGTTAATTTGTTCTTTTAATGGACCCATCTTGTTATCAGCGATTAAAATGGGCTTTCCCCATTAGCAATTGGAGTCCAGGGAGGCAGCTGGTTTTCCAGCCCCTCTGCCTTAACAAGGAGCAAATGGGCTGGCACCTGTGTGTCCAGGCACCCGGGGTCAGGGGGAGCTGCTAACTTGCCAACACACACACTAGCTCAGGCGTATTTGCCCCCTGTGGATATGCACAGTGAAACTTACACAGGGTATGTTGAACACAAAGAGTTGTGAATTTCACAAATGTCTGCACACATGTGTGGAAAAGACTTAGTGACTCCTATTTATTTAAACAGGCAGAGCTGAAAATGGCCTTAGGGACCACTGAGCTTAGAGCCCCTCTTGTGATAAATAAACAGAAAAGCCCAGAGAAGGAAAATGACTTTCTTAAGGTTGCACACCACCTTGATGCTAGAACCTGACCTGGAAGTCAGGTCTTCTAGTGTCCAGTTGCTCTGACCTCCTAAAATATCAGCTACAAAGACTGGTCCAGCTCCCTTAGAACTGGGGTTCCCAACAGTTCCCTAAGGTCCCCCTTCTAGTTCATTTTCCACTGCACGAACCTGTCTCCCAAACTGAAATCTGATTATGGCATCACAGCTCAACTCCCAATAGTTATAATAGCTATACTCGCAGGCCTGTGTGCAGCACTTTACAGTTTACAAACCGCTCTATCTCATTAACTCTCCGTCTCAAAGGTAGGCAGAGCTGGTATTATTTTAATCCCCATTTTCCAGATAAGGAAGCCAAGGCTCAGAGCCGGTAAGGGATTTGGCTGGGCTCACAGCTATTGGAAAGATAAGGCCTGGATTCAAAGTTTCAGGCCTCCCAAATCCAAATGCCAGTACCCCCAGGGCAGCATTGTGACTGCTGGGTGCAGAAACCAAGGCTCCTTCACCTATAAAACATCCTCAGAATCACAAGCTTGCAGGCACACACATGCACCCATCACCCCAAGACATGTGTCTGCACAAATGAGCAGGGCAGAAGTGTGTGCACAAATAGCCTCGCTCCACTCACATACTCCTCCCCCCAGCCAAGGCTGGCCCCAATCTGCCGACACTCTGGGCACTTAATAAGCAAAAACATCAAGTCACTCAATCAATAAGCTCAGCTGTTGACAACAAGCGAGGGCTGTGTGCTCCTAAGAGCTAATAATGCTTTGAGCTATAAACATGGCCATTAGCCGGGCTCCCGCCCTGCCAAGCGGGCTCTGCCACGGTGGGCAGGGGCACCCGCGCCTGCAGCCAGCGGCCATGGCATTTCGAGGTTGGTTGAACCCACTCAGCCTGTCCAGATTGTGTTGCTGCTGCCATCTCCCTTTCCTGACTTGAATCCCCCTGGGGACCCCCGCTCAGGACCCAAGAAGGAGCTGCCAGACTGAGGAGGCCCCAGCTGGGTGCTGCCAGAACATGTGGAAACCCCAGAACGCGTGGGAACCCCGAGGGCCACCTCCAAGATTGCTGACTTTGGAATTCACAACCACAAGTGCCACTCTTGGGGAGTTGCCAGGGGAAGATGTTACACACCAGACCTCAAGGGGGCGCATTTTCAAAGAGGCTGTCTGACTCCTGGCTGAGCCTTTTACCAGCTCTAAGACTTTGAACAAATTACTTCTCTTTACCTCAGTTGCCTCATCTGCAAAATGGGGATAATCATGATCTCCCAAGGTGATTGGGAGACTTGAGTATGATCCCTATGCCTGGCAGAGTGCCCAGAACAAAACAGATGCCTGATAATTAAGGAAAGAGGAAAGTGACCCCAGAAAGCGCCTGCAAGGCTGGGAAAGCCAGCACGGTTGGACAGGGGAAGGAAACAGGAGCCAAGTGACATACCTTGATGTCAACCCAGTCAGGCAGCCAGCAAGGGGTCTGCCTGTTTCCCCGGCTGTTTCTTCCAGGTGACGCTTGACCTTAAAGACCCGACTCGGCCAGGGCAGGTGGGGTATTAGCCAACCTGGATGGCACTGGAAGACAGTGGCCTGCCAGAATGCCAGCCCTGGATTAAGGAGGGCACTGGGGTCCCATCGCCGATCTAAATGCAGGCAGGAGATCCCACCAGCCTCTCCTTTGAAATGAATCAGCCCTGGCAGGATGTGGCAACATCTAAGGGTTGCCCTTAATTAGTTGTTGTTTCAGCAGATAGAATCAGGGGGCATGTACTCCCCCAACTTCCCAGAGGAAAATAATATGCCTTCTTAGTAAGTAGGATTGTCTGAAAGTGATGTCAAAACAAATGCCATTTTTTTCCCCCTCTCTGGAAATCTCTCAGCATTTCTGAATTTCCAGTGGCTTCTCCCATCCACCTCTCTCTCTCTCTCTCTCTGTATGTGTGTCTTCTCTGTGTTCTTTTCTGTCTCTCTTTCCCTATGTGTCTCTATTTTGTCTCTCTTTTATCTCTGAGAATGTCTGTGTGTATACACATGAATGTATACTCAATCTTATTTCTCCTACTACTGACTCTTCACTCAGTTCAGAATTTCTGGGAACTTTTGGATAAGAGTTTCCACCAATGACCCAAGACTGATAAAAGAGAATAGAATTGCCTTCTGGTTGGGGGGTGGGGGGTGGTGCTGGTGGTGGTGATGGTGGTGATGGTTCAGGACCATGGACAGAGTTTCATGTTGTCCACACAGGACTTCCAGGCCCAGAGGAAGAGGTTCTGGGTCAGGGTCAGGTGGGGTGTAGAGAGGCTGGGCAAGATGATGCGAAGTAGCTCCTGGAACTGATGAAGGCAGAACAGGAGGGGCCTGAAGCGAAGAATTGATGCTTTTGAACTGCGGTGTTGGAGAAGACTCTTGAGAGTCCCTTGGACTGCAAGGAGATCCAACCAGTCCATTCTGAAGGAGATCAGCCCTGGGATTTCTTTGGAAGGAATGATGCTAAAGCTGAAACTCCAGTACTTTGGCCACCTCATGCGAAGAGTTGACTCATTGGAAAAGACTCTGATGCTGGGAGGGATTGGGGGCAGGAGGAGAAAGGGATGACCGAGGATGAGATGTCTGGATAGCATCACTGACTCGATGGACGTGACTCTGAGTGAACTCCGGGAGATGGTGATGAACAGGGAGGACTGGCGTGCTGCGATTCATGGGGTTGCAAAGAGTCGGACACGACTGAGCGACTGAACTGAACTGAAGCGATGGGAATGGGGTGAGTTGGGGACATAGTGAGGATTAAAGAACAGTGAGGGTGGAGGGCCTCACACTATACAGTGAGTATAGAGGCTATGAGTTAGGGGTCCTGGAGCAAGAGTCAGGAGAGCAGAACTGTGTACACCCATGAGTGTGTGCAAGAGCACCTCTATTTATTTGAGTGGATGTGAAAGCAGATATGAGGGATGCACAGATGGGTTAGAGTCAACCCAGACTTAGAACTGGGTTGCTCTCAGTCTTTCTATTCCCTCCTCCTTACCTCCTGGGGGGCAGTGGGGGCCACTCACAAGGCTCAGCCCCAGGGCAGGGCAGGGGCGAGAGGCGGGAGAGCTGAGCTCACACACTGGCTTACACTTGTGGAGGGGAGGCAGCGAAGGGAAGCCGGCCATTCCACCAGGCTGGTGGGTAAATATTTAGAGGGCTGTTTCCATGAGTATAAAAACTCAGCCCGTCTGCTAGGCTGTGTTTGCAGAGGCTGGGAGGGGAGAGCTGGATCTAGGCCAGCCGGGAAGCCTGTTTAAACCCTCGAACACATAGCTCCCCCAGCCCACGCTGCACCGGCCTTCTGGCTCTCAGAGACACACACAGGGCACTCAGCCCACTGGCACACACACCTGCACTCACCAGCACCCTGCACACGGCGATGTGATTATACTCACACACCAGCCCCACTATATCACACACAACCAAACCACATAGTTCCCATATCATTACAAACACATCCACGGTGGCCCACACAGTTCATACAATAATACATACACACACTCGGTTCATGAGGCATCATGCCCACGAATGTACCTGTGACTTAAACACACGGAGATCAATCATCATGCGTGCATGATAAGTCACTTCAATCATGTTCTGCTCTTTGCAACCCCATGGACTGTAGCCCTCCAGGCCCCTCTGTCCATAGGATTCTCCAGGCAAAATACTGGACTGGGTTACCATTCCCTTCTCCAGGGGATCTTCCAAACTCAGCAACCAAACCCAGGTCTCTTATATCTCTTGCATTGGCAGGGAGGTTCTTTACCACTAGCGCCAGCTGGGAAGCCCCTTAGTCATCACAGATGAAACAATATCACAGAAGGACCAGCCACATAACAGAACGTATACATGATCCCTCCCAGGGATCAAAGTACACTTTGCATAGCATGTCACTTATACACATAAGTGCAGGCACACACACAGAGGTATTGAACACTTAAGGGCTCACGCATCTTTGACATAACCACAAGCACAGTTTATTTATCAAAAGCCCTAGATATGTCCTGCAGCATCACATGCTGTCTTGCCCAGGTGACTCACCACTCCCTGAAAGGCTTTATACTGCAAGTATGTTTGTTTAGTGAGAGCGAAAGTGTTAGCCACTCAGTCGTGTCTGACGTTTTGTGATCTCATGGACTGTAGCCTGCCAGACTCCTCTGAACATGAAATTCCCCAGGCAAGAATACTGGACTGGGTAGTCATTCCCTTCTCCAGGGGATATTCCCGACCCAGGGATTGAACCTGTGTCTCCTGCATTGGAGGTGGATTCTTTACGATTTGAGCCACCAGGGAAGTCCCATAATGTTTATAGGATAATGGTTAAAAGACTCACTCTGGAATCAGTCAGCAAGGGTTAGAATCCCACCTGTGCCATTTATGAGCTGGTCTTGGCCAGGGCGGGGTGGGGGGCGTGTAATAATTCAACAAATTCATGAACCTAGAATGGTACCCAACACGTGGTGAACACTCAGAAAACTCTATCTATAATCGTCACAGAGTGCATATATAATTACTGCCCCTATTCATAAATAAGGAAGTTAAGGACCAGAGAGTGGAAATGACTTGTCTCAAGTCAATGATGACAGAGATGGTGGTAGGGATGTTGCTGCTGATGGTAATATAACAGCTCATACGTATTTTGCGTTTATGAAAGCCAGGTATTATTCTAAGTACTTCATTATATACTATCTCATTCGATCCTCATAACAAGCATAGGAGAGAGGCCCTGTTATTATCTCCACTTTGCAGTTGTGGAAACTGAGGCATAAAATTGTTGAGTAACTTGCCCCAAGCTACCCAGTAAGGGTTAAGCAGGAGGCTGTCTCAGAGTCACTGCAGAGCTGAGTAGGCCCTGCCTGCCCTCTTGGTCCACTTACTCCCCAGCCGCCCTCCACGTGAACGGCAGGCCCCTTAAGTGACCCTTCTTTCTGTGACTCCTACTCTCTCCATCTGCAGGGCCCTTTCTCATTGGCTGCTAGGACCTCTTTTCTGGTTCGCATTCTTTTCTAGGAGTCTCAGCCTTGCCCCTGATCCAAGGCATGAGAAACCCAACGGGACTGGAACCAAGAGCCTAGACTCCACTCCCAGGTCTGTGACTCAAGTAACCCAAGGCCTGGCCACGTTCCCACACCTCTCTGGCACCCAGTTTGCCAGCTGTGGAATGCGGATGACTGTGTCTCCCTCGGATAGAACAAGCACATTCATGAGCACAAATGGCCTTTGTAAACTGTGGAACCATCTACAGATACTGATGGCAGCATCGGGGAGCTAGTTAGCTCCCAGAAACCTTGGCTCTCAAGTTCAGGGTCTCAAGTTAACTCTGGTGGGAATGTCCACATACACTGGTGTCCTTCTTCAGAAGTGTTTATGGAGCAGTGTCCTGGGCCCGACAGGTGCCTTAGAAGCAAACTGGCCTACATGCGTTTTTACAGCAATGAGGAAAAGATGGGTCTCAGGCAGGATGGGTCACATTACACTGTAGCAACAAATAGCCCAAAATCTCAGTGGTTGAAACCAGAGTATTTCTTGCTCACACTAATATCCATCAGTAGGCAGCAGGGAGCTCTGCTCCTGGTTGTCACTGGATCCAGACTAATGGAGTATCCTGTCGCCACTCACTACTTGAAGGACAAGAGAGCTCTGGGTCTCACTTTGGCAATTAAGTGCTTGGCCTGGAAGTGACAGATGTCAGTTCTGCTCACAAGTCGAGAGTCAGAAGGAATGTAGAGCCCCATGCGAGGAGACCGGGCAATGCGATCCTACCATGTAGGTGGAGACAGCTGGAAATAACTGGATCACAGTCCTGGTGATGACCACAGGAGGAAGGCCGAGCAGGTGTGATGACACAGGGTGCCCGGTACCCCGCAGCCGCTGCTCCCAGGAAGACCCAAACTGCGTGGCAAGCATGCCCAGTCCTGTGAATCATCCCCTCCCAGTGACTTTCCAGGAGGCCACAGACTATGGCGACCCAGAGGCCTGGGTTTGAACGCTGGCTCTGTGACTCCATGCTATGTTATCACAGGAAGTTCTGTACTCTCTGAGTATGTTCCCTTCTGTGAAACAGAGTAAACTCCCTGCCAGAAACAATGTCATGAAGATCGCACCTGTCTCGTGCCTGCCGCCACTCTTGGTACATAGAAGGCACTGAATAAATGGTGGCTTCTCCTCCCAAGGGCTCAGGTACCAAAGAGACCCATCCTCTAACCTGGCTCCAGCCTTGCCCCCTGGGCCTCCCCTACCCTATGAGGCCCCTGCTGGCATGGTTTCCACAGCTCCATCATGCTTTGCAGTGAGGCTGACACATCTCCCGCTGGTGGTACCCACCCCCATGGAAGGAGAGACAGGGATGCTGGCTACCTGGCAGAGGGTGATCTGAAGAAAACCTCAGTGGCCGGTGTGCATGCTCATTAATGAGGAAAACAGTCATCTCTGAAACCTGGGAACTGGAGAGGGAGAAAGATGTTCTAAACAGCACAGATACCCTGATCTTGAGCATCCTATCCTCCACAGAAGGGCCAGTGGGAAACTCCCAGCTCAGGTACCCGGTGAAGGAGGAGTCTGTCCTCTATAAGTCCATCCCTGCCCAGCTTCCCTATCTTCTCTCTCTATTCCTTCTCCCAAGCTCCAGGCCCAGATGCCCTTTTCGTCCGGGGCACCCCTGTGTCCGAGTCCACAGACAACCCCAATTCAACCCCACTCATTGTCTGTCCCCAGCCCTCTCCAAACCTGGTCTTCCCCTCACGATCCCTATGTCTGTGCAGGAACTTTTGAAGCTATTCATTTGTTCAACATGGTTGTAATGCTGTCTGCCTGCCAGGAGCTGGGGATGCTGAGATGAAAGACATGGTCTCGGCCCCCAGCAAGTTCTCTGTCTAAAGGGGAAGACAGACCGGGACCAAGAACCCCAGGGCAACTGCAGGGGCTCGTGGGGCAGGCAAAGGAGGGACTGACTTTGCAGATGAGGCAGGGGGTGGTCAGGAAACTCCCAGCAGAGGCCGTCTGAGGGATGAGTGTCCCGGGAACAGCTGGGAGGGGGCGTTCCAGACAAAGGAAATAGCACCATGCTAAACGCCACGGTGTGTTCAAAGAACACAGGCCTCCGTGGCAAAGGCGCTAGGGCAAAACTGGATGAAAGGACGGCTTCCCCGGTGGCACTAGTGGCAGAGAACCTGCCTGCCAATGAGGGAGACTAAAGAGACGAGGTTCCATCCCTGGGTTGGGAAGATCCCCTGGAGGAGGGCATCCAACCCACTCCAGTATTCTTGCCTAGAAAATCCCATGGACACAGGAACCTGGCGGGCTACAGTCCATAGGGTCACAGAGACTCGGACACAACTGAAGCGACTTCAGATGCACGCCTGCACGAAAGGAGTGAGTGGGGGAAAGAAGGGTGCAAACAAGTAGGGTCTCATATTCAGTGTTGCCTTGTTGGGTCTCTCCCTCCACCGATGGGGGCGTCGTTGGTAGGAAACACGGGAGACAGGTGGTATCACCGGGGAGCTGGAGCTCTCTGGGGATCCCCTAGCAGAGCCCTGGGGCCACTGGAGCCTCCGACCTGCACTCCACTTCCTCCTTGCCTGTGCTCGCGTGACCCCTTCAGACTCTGAGTCTGCCTCATTTTCCTGGCCTCTTTCACACTCTCCAGTGCCCTGGCTTCCCGGGTGATATGGTGGTAAATAACCCACCTGCCGATGCAGGAGACCCAAAAGATGTAAGTTTGATCACTGGGTTTGGAAGATCCCCTGGAGGTGGGCATGGCAACCTACTCCAGTATTCTTGCCTGGAGAATCCTATGGACGGAGGAGCCTGGCGGGCTGCAGTCTGTGGGGTCCCAAAGAGTCGGACATGACTGAGCAGGCGTGTGGCCTCTCTACCTTTTTTTCTAGTCCCCTATGCCTTGGGTTCCCTGCCCCTGAGTTAGGTCCACCCCAGGTCCAGCCGGCCGAGATCTAGGGAGGGGGTCTGTGGCTGCCCCATGTGGTGGGGGGTGGGTGGGAGTGAGCAGCCCAGCCACCTCCAGGTCTAGTGCTGGGGAAAATCCAAGGAAGAACTTGGACCCCAATTCAAGGGTGATGCAAAGCCATAGAGAGGTTCTAAAGAAGGATGCGATAGCGCTGGATCTGTGAATTAAACAGATGATGGGAAGATGTAAGTGATGGCCCCACTGAGTACTTGGCCGAGAAGAGCCTGCTGGGCCGCTCAGTACGGGGGCAGCCCTGGCCCGGCTGCCTATAAGACACAGACTGCACTGATGAGAGCCAGACTTGAAAGAAGTCAGTTTCCTTCTCTGCAGGCGGCAGGGCTCGCCCATTCCCACCTCTTCACACCCATCAGAAGCTCAAGGTCACTGTATGAGCTGCTACGTGAACTAAGCAGGCACCCAGTCTCCAGTCCAGGGTAGCAGAGCCTCTGTGGCCGAGAACTGACACAGGGGCCTCAAGGGAGAGAAGAAGCCATTCGTGACCCCCTGCAAGGGCGCAGGGAGCCCCACAGGCCCCACCCCATCTCCCTTATGAACACAGCCTGAACCTGCCACCCGATTGCTTCCACTTCCCCATTTTTCTGGATTTAATGTGACAAAGGCGAGGGGAGCCAGATCAGCACCATTCGCTGGCTGCCGAGAGGGCAGGGATAGGCAGAGGTAGAAAGCCAGGGTGGGAGTCCCAGCATCCTTCCTGTTGTCCAAACAGAAGATTCCCACAACCTGCAATTCAACACACGGTGATGCGTGCATGAACACACAAACGCCCCGAAGCCAGGCTCACAGTCACAGCCCTTCAGAAGCACCTCAAGGCGGCACAGGCTGCCCCTTCTTTGTTGTTGGTTATTTAGTTGCTAAGTCGCGTCTGACACTTTTGCAAGTCCATGGACTGTAGCCCAAGTCAGCTTCTTCTGTCCATGGGGTTCCTCAGGCAAGAATACTGGAGTGGGTTGCCATTTCCTTCTCCAGGAGATCTTTCTGACCCAGGGATCGAACCCGCGCCCCCCGCTTGGCATGCAGATTCTTTTTTTTCTTAATTTAAATGTATTTATTTTAATTGGAGGCTAATTACTTTACAATATTGTATTGGTTCTGCCACACATCAGTATGAATCCACCACGGGCGTGCACGGGTGTTCCTCATCCTGAACCCACCTCCCACCTCCCTCCCCGTACCATCCCTCCGGGTCATCGCAGTGCAGATTCTTTATCACTGAGCCACCTGGGAGGCCCCCTGTCCCTGCTCTAGGCAGTCCTCACCCTGAAACGGGACAGGGGCCGCATGGAGAGACCGCCGCACAGAGCGGCAGGCGACCCGTCCTGCTTTTCCTCCTGGGCTTCGGCCTCCGAAATCTCCTCTGACATGTTCCTGGTTGCTCTCTTGCTTTCTGTCTCTGTATCTTCCTGGATCTTAATGAGGCTTTCAGCTATGTCCTCTCTGGTCTCTCCGGATCTCTGTCTTGGTCTATGTGTGTCTATGTTTCCATTTCACTGTCTCTTTCTATCACTTCCTCTGTTCTGATGACTGTTTTCTGCATCACCATCACAGACTAGCAGGGTAGAAAGAGCCCTCAGGCTTCATCAGGTCCCAAACGTACTTGCGGAAATGAGAAAACTGGAGCCCGCCAAGGGGAAGGCAAGTGCCCCTGGGCAGACACCTGGGCTTGTACTACTATGGCCAAAGCTCTCTTGCTGTATCAAAGCTAGAACCTTCCTCACCAGCTGATGCTGATGCCAAGCAGGAGGAGGAAGCACAGGAGAGAGGACCATGGTGACTCTACAGCAGCGAGGTGGGGGCAGGACGAGTTTTGAGCCAGTGGCCAGAGCCCAGTTCTAGTAATAGCTTGTCGGTGAGCTTGCTGTTGAAACTTGGTCATGGTTGAACATACCATTATCAAGCCTCAGTTTTCTCTGCTGTGAAGTGGAGATGATCAGAGCAAGGCTGCCTGTTTCACCAGCCTCTGATTCATTTGTTATTAGACGAAGGATACAGAAGTGCTTTGAAACAAAGCGTAAAGCCTCAGAGAGGAATGGAGGGTGGGACAAGAGGAAGGACGGATGGTAGTGATGATGGCAGCCCTTGGTGTGGATGGTGATGATGGTGATGACCTCGATGATGGAGGTGCTGATATTAGTGGTGCTGAGAGTGGTGACAGTGATGGTGGCAAAGAGCACGATGGTGGTGGTGATGGAGATGGCGCTGAGCATTGGGATGGTGGTGATGGCGCTGACGACCGCTGCGATGCTGGTGATAGAGTGGTGATGTCATGAGAATGATGCTGGAGACAATGCTGATGGGAGTCATGATGGTGGCCATGGTGACGATGATGAGACTGACGCTGGTGGTCACAGGGGTGTTGATGGTGATCATCTTGTAATGTCTTGGATTCAGCCTTCTGGGGCTGAGATGTATTCTTTGGCGCGAGAGCACCCCCTCCAATTCTCACTTCCCCTTTAAGTCACCCCAAGCTGTGGATCCAGGCCTCCAGGCTTCCCGCCTCCTCCAGCCTTCCCGCCTCCTCCCGCTCCTCCCCTGCAGATGCCGCACTAGCCGAGCCCGTGTGCCACCTCTCTCTCCGCAGCCTCCGCTCCCCTTCCCCAGCCACCTTCCCAGCCTGTTCTTTCCCTCGACTCACTCCTACGCCCAGGCAAGGAAAAGGAGCATGCTCACCGTAGCTATTTATACCCAGGAACACCTCACATTTCTCCTGCCTTGGCCTCCTCCACTCCCCACCGGCCTGCAGCCAGCTTTCCAAGATGGGAGGTAAGGTGGACGGGGCCCTGCCTACTGCCCCCCACTGGCCCCCCACCACCCTGCTCTTCCTTCACCCCCTGGGACCACTGCTGGGTGAACAGGGATGCTCACGAGGTGACACCACCAGGTCCAGCCCCCTGCCTCAGTTTCCCGACAAAGAAGTGACCTCTTAGTCTCCAGAGACAGTGAGAAGAGTTTCCTGCCCAGCACAGGTGAGGGTCAGTGGCTTCCAAACTCTGCTATCACCCTGGCCAGTCCTCAGCAGACCAGAGCCAGCAGAGTGTCAGGAGGCTGAAGGATGGGTTAGGTCTTATCTGTGTCCTGGGATATCCATGTCCTCTTCTATGGCCCTCCTCTCAGCACAGGGAAGAGTCGGGACTGGCAGGGGACCTGAAGGGATGGAGAGAAGGAGGGAAACAGAGCTGTTGGCCAGAAACAAAGGCAGAGGGTTTCTCTGGAGGCTCAGTGGTAAAGAATCTGCCTGCCAATGCGGAGACACAAGTTCGATCCCTGATCTGGGAAGATCCTGCACGCCTTGGAGCACCTGAGCCCGTGTGCCACAAATACTGAGCCTGTGCTCTAGAGCACAGGAGTCACAATTACTGCAGGCCGTGCACCCCAGAGCCCTTGCTCATCCACAAGAGAAGCCACTGCAATGAGAAGCCCACACACCACAACTAGGGAGGAGCCCCCGCTCGCCTCAAGTAGGGAAAACCCTGGGCAGCAGTGAAGACCCAGCACGGCCATAAATAAATAAATAAAACTGTTTAAAAAAGAAATGAAGGCAGAGGTTTGAAGCTCTGGCATCCACATCCCAATAACATCTTAAGTCATGTCACTCTCTCTTCTTGTGCCTCAGTTTACCCTCTGCAGGAGGCAGAAGCCCATCGGGTACCCTCCCCAAAGAAGCAGTCAGGGAATGGCAGCCTCCCACCACCCTGGCCTCCCCAGGGTCACTCACTGACTCCCCCCGCCACCCTGCCGTGGCTGCACCTTTGACAAGAACCGCTGGGAAATCAATCACCCCAGCAGAGCCAGGCCCCGGCCCCTGACATTCCAATTAAACACTTCACTCTGACCTTGGTTGCATCATCTCGGCTTGGAATAACGTCATCTATCTTCCCCAGACGGACGGAGCCTACAGGCCAGGCATGGGGGACCAGAAGTCTCCCACCCTCTCCCCACCAGAGCTGGCCTCAGCGGGACAGGGACACATTTCAATCAGGGGGAACGGCAGCACTTTCAGGAAGAAAAGCCATCAGCCTTCCCAGGGACAAGCATTCATCTCTGCAGGGGGAGGAAAACAGCCTCGGTCCCTGCCAAGGGGAGCCCCATGTTTATGCCTCTGCCCTTCCCATTAGTCGAGCTGTCACCAGCCAGCCGAGACAGCCATGAACTCTGAAATCCTAGGGAAGGGGCCAGCAGGGAGGAGGGAAACCTAGGACCGGGTCTGATGGGACCTCTTTGGGAGAGGGCAGGGCTCCTGGGTGGCAGCTTCAGTCTTTCCATAAGACAGCCCCCAATCTGAGAGGGGCAGGTGTGGTCCTACCCCAGAGCCTCTTCCAGACTGATGACAGCCTTGTTTTAGGGGACTCCCAGATTAGGAGGAAGGTCTGCCCTGGAGAAGCCCCGTTCTGAAGGGAGAGACATAACCCTGCCTTGTGGAAACCCCAATCTGAGAGACAGTCCCTGCCCAAGGCAGACACAACACCTGCCTTGGGAAACATCATTTAATAGCTAAACCTGGTCTCTGCTCATGAACACATGTCCTGCATGCCCACCTCGTGGGCCCTGGGGATGGAGAGCCCCTAATGCAGGGCTTCCCAAAAGATCCTTGGCATCAGGCAGGCTTGACCTGAATTTAAATGCCAACTCTCTGCTTTCCTTCCTGTGTGTCCTTGAACCAGTGACTCAGCCTCTCTGAGCCTCCGATCTTTAACCCAGAACAGGGGACCTGCCTTGAGGAGGAGGTGGGAAGGCTGTGTATGTGAAGCACCCAATGGAGTGTCCGGCACACAGGGACCCTCAGTGGAGGGCCGTGGCCTCCGGGACAGGTCAACTCACAGGACTGGGCAGAGAGGCAGCCTGGCCAGCTCAGGAAACCCGGCCCTCGAGAGAGGGGGAAGGAGCCCACGTCCCACGAGGTAGTAACTAACTGAGCCAGCAGTGGGACCAGCAACGGGGTCCCAACAGCCCTCCTGGGGCATCAGAAGCTGTCACAAGGCCAGGGGCCCACAAGTATACTGAAGATGACCCAGCGGCTTAGAGTCTGGGGGCAGGGAGCCAGGACCCACCACCCAAAGCAACTCCAGATTTTAAATTAGAATCTATCACCCCAGAAGCAACAGCGGAGGCTTCCTGGACGCCCCCACCTCCAAGGAACAGCTTTGGGGCTGGCACTGCTTCCCTTGGGGTTATTTTTAGCTTGTTTTCCCAGTAATGATACTTTCGGGTGGATTTCAGGGTTGTGGCTGCGTGCTTTCTGGGAGACGAGAGCAGTATCCATACAAAAAAAAAAAAAAAAGAGAGAGAGAGAGAGGTTTTTTTATTCATAGTAATTCAACTGGATTTGTAAAGTTATTATTAAGCGTTTGTCACCACAAAAGTCACTTTGATTTGGTTCTCTTTGGAGCTGCCCTCCCTGCCCAATTTTGCTTGCTTATCTTACACAGGACACCTAGGGAGTTTGGGGGGGGGGGGTGTCCGTCAAGAACACACAGGGGAATAAAAATTAAAAAATGAAGACCACTCTTCACAGAAATCCCGGAGGGTGTGCCTCTCAGGGAGGAACATGAAACATAACGATGACATGAAACACGCAGAGAGTTTACCAGTTACTGCTCCCAGGTGCTTGGCCACGCTACCAGGCGGGTACCATCACTGTCCTCGTTCTGCCGGTGGGGAACTGGACACAGAGCGGCTAACTCAGTGGCCCAAGGTCACACAGATAGTAGACACCAGAGCCCGGGATTTGGCCCCAGGCAGTCTGACTCCAGGAACCAGGCCCACAGCACCCTCTAGACTTGTTCAGAGAGCAGGAGACCCGGGTTCGATCCCTGGGTCGGGAAGATCCCCCTGGAGAAGGGGATGGCTCCCCACTCCAGTGCTCTTCCCTGGAGAATTCCATGGACGGAGGAGCCTGGTGGGCTACAGTCCATGGGACTGCAAAAAGTTGGACATGACTGAACGACTAACACTTTCACTTTCCCCACTAGACAGCCCCTGGTAACTGCCCATGAGTTTCTGAGAGACAGGCGGTGAGGTGGAAACCAAGATGCCTTCCAATTAGCCTGAGGATGGGGGCAACCTCCAAGGAAAACGTTGTAGTCACTTCAGACTCTTTCTGGGATTCCCCCGCTGCTTGATTCTGAGGTGGGCTTGAGGAGTCCTGGGGAGACCATTTGAGAGGGTAGTTACAATCCTGTGTGCTCTGAACAGGTGAAAAGAGCACAGGCTTTGGGGCAGACAGAATCGAATCCCAGCTCTCTCACTTTCAAGCTGTGTGACTCTGAGCAAGTTGCTTTGTCTCTCTGATCCTTAGCTTCCTCACCCCTCAAGGGAGATAATATTTATATACTGGTCAGAATTATACTGAAGATTCAAAAAGGTAACAGATAGCAAGTACCTGAGACATTGCAGGACACTGGTGTCCAGACCATTGCCTTTTTTGCCCTTCATTCATTCGTTCACTCAGTAGAGATTTATTAAACACTTAAAGGCTTGTATGGGACTGCATTCAGTGTTGTGGGAGATTGAAGGATGAATAAGATATAAGCTTTGTCCTTAAGGATTTTATACGCAGAAGCTAAGAGAGCAGGTGAATTCCAACTACAAGGCAGACAGTGATTGATTCCGTCTGGAGTGATGAATAAGGCTTTGCAGAAAAGGCTCCACAAGGAGGTTGGAAAAGAGGAACAGGTATTCTGAGCAGAGATTATGGCAGGCAAAAGGCACCAAGGCAAAGAAGCATTCAGCTCGTTTAGGGAAAAGCGGTCAAAGGCGGGCGGGGAGTGGGGAGCTTCTCCAATGGCTGAGCTGTAAAGAATCCATCTGCAGTACAGGAGACGCGGGAAACAAGGGTTCAGTCCCTGAGCCGGGAAGATCCCCCTGGAGAAGGCCACAGCAACCCGCTGCAGTGTTTCTGCCTGGAGAATTCCATGGACAGAGAAGCCTGGAGGGCTACAGTCCACGGGGTCACAGAGTCGGACACGACTGAGCGATGTAGCCTGAGTATGCTCAAAGAGGGAGAAGGTATGCAGCAAGCACTAAATGAAAATCTGAAGAACTGGGGATTAATCCTCTAGGCAGTGGGGTGCCATAGATATTTTGTAATTGAATGTTTCTTTATATCTGGCTGCCCTGGGCCTTCAGTTTTGTGCACAGGCTTTCTCTAGTTGTGGCAAGGGCTACGCTTCATTGCAGTGCCAGGGCTTCTCATTACAGTGACTTCTCTCGTTGTGGAGCACAGGCTCTCATTCCTTAGCTCTCAATAGACGAGCTAAGTTGCTCTGAGGCATGTGGGGTCTTCCCAGGCCAAGGATCAAACCGGTGCCCCCCCTGCATTGGCAGACAGATGCTTAACCACTGGACCATCAGGGAGGTCGCCATAAATGTTTTGGTAACAAGAGTGAGACAGGAGGAAACTGAGAATCAGATCTGAGAGGTGGGGTGGGAAGCTAAAACGAGGATTCCCATTTTAAGGGAACAGGAAGCAGAACCTGGATTTTGATCCAAACCCTGAAATGAGTTCCCTCTGTCCAGCAGAGGGATCACTCACTGCTTTGCTGTCCTCCCCGCCTATAACACTCATTGATTTCCTGGATGGCCTCTAACAATCACACACGTCAACGGTGCAAGGACTTCCTCCCCAGTCGTGGCCCCCCTCTCATCTTCCCCGGCAGGCCAGCCCGGCGATCTCTACCCAAAGCAAGAATCCTGGGTGCTGCCAACCCCAGGAGCTGGGCAGAGCTGGTTCAACAATTCTGTGGGGGTGCAGACGACGGCTGGGGAGGCTCTGGGGAGAAGTTGGGTCCCTGAGTCCTTCCTCTTCCCCCTGCATCTGGCAGCCAAGTTGGTGAATGAAAGAGAAGCTGAGTAAGTTGTTGGAACATCACAAGTTGACTACCATTTAGCTGCTGGGCCGTGGCAAAGAGAGTGCGTGCTTGCTCAATCTGTATCTTTCTCTCTCTCTCCCTCTGGCTCTGGCTCTGTACTTCTCCGCTGCACATTTGATCAGAGCTCTGCCCTGGAATTAAGCAGAGCTGCGTGGGGGCGGGGAGGAAAAGACGGGAGAGCACAGCCCAGCCCGCATGGCCTGAGTCCAAATCCTCCCTTGGCTGGGTGCCTGGTGGGGGGATGGTGCTAGCTCACTGTCTTCATGTGCCAGAGGTAGGAGGGCAGGGGATGGGTGGCTAGATCAGGGTTTGGTAGGGGGTGGGGTGGCACAGAGTGCACTGCCTGCTGAGGAAATCGAGGTGGGGTGCTCCAGGGAAATGAGAGTAGAAACCCTGTAAACAGAGAGTTCAGGGGGCAGCTCATCTTGTAAAGAGTTGGGATGTGTGCATGAGTGTGTGTGTGTGTCTGTGTGTGTGTCTGCACACGTAGGCGCTAAGATGCTTTACAAGCATCTCTGAGTCTTTGACCAGTGTACATGTGAAGTTTGGTGCAACTGAACATCATAACCCAGGGGCACGTGTCATCACAGGCGCATACCTTTGTGTGCAGAGGCTGTGCACCCGCTCATCTCCCAGGGCCAGCCTCCCTCCCCAGCGCCTGACCCTCAGCTCTCCACGCTCCAGACTTCTGTTTCCTGATCACACTGTATTCCCCCCTCCACTTTGGCACTTTATAAATAATCTGCTCCTTCTTCCTACAACAGCCTCTTCTCTCCCCTCTCTTCCCCATCTCCCTGGCCCACACTGACTTGTCTTTCCTTTAATGCAGCTCAAAGCTCACCTCCTCCAGGAAGCCCTTCCTCTCCCTGCAACACCCAGGACCTAGGCTAGATGCCCCTCTTTCCAGGCCCCGCAGAGGCTATGCTCCCTCCACCGCATCCCTCACAGTCACCTTTGTGTCATAATCCCATGTGTCTGCCCACTTACCTCTTTCACACAGTGGTGAGGTGCTTGAAGACAGAGACGATTTTATTTAGCTAGCATAGCTCCAGATACATAGTAGCTGGTTAATAATTTATTAATTCAATAACCATTAACTGATGTCTTGAGAGTCCTCTGGAGATCAAACTAGTCCATCCTAAAGGAAATCAACCCTGAATATTCATTGGAAGGACTGATGCTAAAGCAGAAGCGCCAGTACTTTGAACAGCTGATGCGAAGAGCCAACTCACTGGAAAAGACTGATACTGGGAATGATTGAAGGCAAAAGAGGATGAGGATGGTTAGACAGCATCACTGACTCAATGGACATGAATTTGAACAAACTCTGGGAAATAGTGAACAGACAGAGGACCCTGGTGTGCATACGATCCATGGGGTTGCAGAGTCGGACACGACTTAGCAACTGAACAACAACAACAAGCTGATGTCAGGTGAGGGGCACACCATAGGGACACTCTTTAAAAGAGGAGACAGACAAAGCGACACACTCTGATGTGTGCTTAGATGCAGGAATCGGGGCCTTAGAGACAGGGATGGGATGTGGGCAGTGTCGAGGAAGGCTTCAGAGAAGGAGAAATGTCCAAAGTGAAATGGAATGAGTGAATGAGGATGTAAAGGCAAGTACTAAAACTGGAGTCCAAGATTTGAGCTACAGCAGCAGCCACACTGAATCAGGATGGAACTCCCAAAATAATGACCTGGGGAGCCTCACCCCCTCCATCAAATGGAAGATTGGTTCCTAAGTCCATGGTGGAACTGAGCCAGGTACTGAAAGTTCGGGGATGGGAACACTGTGGGGAGGGAGCAGGGCCCGTCCTTGCCTGGGGGTATACTCTCGTCTGTGTCCTTGGGCCAGTCACTAGCTCTCTCTGGGCCCTGTGTTTTTTTCAATGTATCAAATAGGAGGAGTGTAAATTCTGACCTACAGTCCTAATCAAGAACATGACCTCATCCCAGAGGGGATTTACTGTGTAGTGATGACTGGGTCAATCCTAAAGGAAATCAGTCCTAAATATTCATTCGAAGGACTGATGCTGAAGTCAAAGCTTCAATATTTTGGCTACCTGATGCAAAAACCTGACTCATTTGAAAAGACCCTGATGCTGGGAAAGACTGAAGGCAAAAGGAGAAGGGGACAACAGAGGATGAGATGGTTGGATGGCATCACCGACTCGATAGACATGCCTTTGAGCAAACTCGGGGAGTTGGTGATGGACAGGGAGGCCTGGCATGCTGCAGTCCATGGGGCTGCAAACAGTCGGAGATGACTGAGCGACTGAACTGAACTGAACTGATGACTGGGTGCTCAAGATGCAGAGAAAACTGGAGCAGAGGGCAACGAGATCGAGACTTGAACCCTGACTGGTTCCCCAGACTCTGTTCATTCCTTTTTCTCCATGAGGTCATGTAACACTATCACACTGAGTCTGGGAAGACTCTTGAGCTGGAAAGTTAAGATGGGTGGGATTTCAGTTGGCAGAGAAGAACACCAGCGAAGCGGGGAGTACAGTGCAAGCAGAAGTGCAGAGGGAGGGATGGGTCCAGCAGGAAGAGGGACATGCCTGGTGGTGCTGGTGGCCAGCTTGGCCTGGCCAGGGCAGAGGATTCAGGCTGGGGAATAATAGGATACGCAGATGGTTCTCGTGTCATAGCCCAAGCCCCCACTAGTCAGGGTGAGGTTGGCATGACAGCTGAAGGAACTCCAGCCTCAGCAGGGACTAGGGCACAGTAGGAGCTGGGACAACCACAAGGAGCATCAGGAATAAAGGTGACCAGGGCAGTGGCCTCCTAGGCTCAGGAAAGTCTGGGAAGTAAGGTTCCAGGCAGAGCCCTCAAGTGAACTCAGCCCCAAACCTAACTATAAAGACTGGGTATGATCAATGATCTGAGTACAGAAATCAGTGAATATGGATAAATAATCCCATGTATTTTTTGAATGCATATGCCAGGCATTCTGGGAACCGGGGTACACTGATGAACAGTTCATAAGAGCTTACATTCTATCACAGGAGACAGATTAAACAAATTATAAAATTAAATGTCAACTGCAGTGGATCAAACTACAACAGGGTGGGACTTCCTGGGTGGTCCAGTGGTCAAGACTCTGCGATTCCAACGCAGATGATATGGGTTCAGTCCTTGGATTCCCACATGCCACGGGGTACGGCCAAAACGAAACAAAATTAGGGCAGGGCATGAAGATAGCGCGATGGGGCAGAGTGAGAGTTGTGTTATTTTAAATCAAGTGGCCAGGGGAGGTGTCTCAGAGGAGGTGATAGTTGGGTAGTACCTGAACGAAGTAAAAGAGCAAGATGCAAGTTCCAGGGGAAAGGCATGCCAGGTGGAGGTAACAGGAAGCAGAAAGGCCCTGAGGCTGGGATATGTTTCATATTACTGCAGGGAGTCCTTTGTGGCTCCAGTGTAATAAAATAGAAGGAGAGTGGTAAAATGAGTTTGGGAAAGCAGCTAGGGGTCAAATTATCTAGGGCTTCATAGACCATAGTGAGTTGTGTGATTTCAATAACAGTAACAGTCAACGTTGCAGAGCATGCGTTTTGCCCAGTACTACTGGGCAATCAGCATGCATTAGGTGCTAAGTGACTAGGGCTTGCTATGATTATCCGCGTTTAACCAATGAAGAAACAAACCGAGGCTTGGAGATGTGAGGCCCTGAGCATTTGCTCTTAGCTGCTGACAGTTTCCCAGTCTCCCGGCTTGAGGCACGCATCAGTGCCTGCATGTGTGTGTGCAAAGTTGCTTCAGTCATGTCCAACTCTCTGCGACCCCATGGACTGTAGCCCACCAGGCTCCTCTGGCCATGAGATTCTCCAGGCAAGAATACTGGAGTGGGTTGCCATGCCCTCCTCCAGGGGATCTTCCCGATGCAAGGACTGAACCCATGTCTCTTTTATCTCTTGCACTGGCAGGCGATTCTTTACCGCTAGCGCCACCTGGGAAGCCTTGAGGATTGGTACTGGTCCTGGAATCTGACCTGGGAGATCAGCTTGCAGGGTTGAGGCAAGAGATTATTGTAATAGCTACACACATGCAAGACTGTGTATTAACCGGGTATATATCTTTTTAAAAATTAATTGTTAGCCACACCAGGTGGCATGTGGGATCTTAGCTTCCTGACCAGGGATCAAACCCGAACCTCCTGCATTGGAAGTGTGGAGTTTTAACCACTGGACCTCCAGAGAAGTCCCAACTGGGTGCATATCTAAGAGCATGTAGGTTTGAGTCTGGCTGCTGAGGAAGGAGAGGCTGTGGAGAGAGTGCAATCCTTTCATCGCAGGCTCCTGTGCCCGTAGACCCCCGTGCTGGCCTCCACAGCACTGCCCCCTCCCCACACTGAATGACTTGTGGATGCTGGAGTCACAGAGGAGGGCTACTCACTGTAGCCCCTCAAGCCAGGAGTGGTAGCTTTGTCATCTATGTAATCCTGGGATCTTACACCTCATAGTACAGTGATTCAGTGGGTTACATACATGAGCTGTGGCTCAGCTACTTTCCAGCTGTGTGACCTTAGGCAAGAAACTTACCTGTTCTGAATCTCAGCTTTCTCATCTGAAAAACAGCAGTAAGAACAGTAGCAGTATCTACTTAACAGGGTCCAGATAATACATGCAAAATGCCCAGCACAGTGCCTGGCAAGTAAAAAGTGAAAGTGAAAGTGTTAGTCCTTTAGTCATGTCCAACTCTTTGGGACCCTATGGACTGTAGCCCACCAGGCTCCTCTGTCCATAGAATTCTCCAGGCAAGAATACTGGAGTGGGTTGCCATTTCCTTCTCCAGGGAATCTTCCCGATCCAGGGATTGAACACAGGTCTCCTGCATTGCAAGCAGATTCTTTACTATCTGAGCCACCAGACACGTAAAAAGCACTCAGTAAATGTTAGCTATTAATAGGACTCGGCGTTCAATGTGGGTTTGTGGAATTAAGCCCTTGAACTTCCCCACCGGGGTCTTGTCTGTCTATTCAACCTATATATTCTGCTACCTAGCACAATGCTGCACACACAATTCAGAGCTCAATAAAAAAAAGTCAAGGTATTTAAGAAGATGAAGGTATTTGCAGCTGTAAAATGAGAGAGCTAGCTTAGAAAATCCCTGAGCTCCTCCCCAGCTGAGCTAGACTAGGATTCCAGGGGGATCCCAGGAGCCCCGCACAAATGGTGAGCTCCCTCAGGCCCACACTGGCCTGTCCTATCTTCCTCTATGGGCATGCATGCACGCTAAGTCGCTTCTGACTCTTTGTGACCCTATGGACCTTAGCCCGCCTGGCTCCTCTGTCCAGGGATTTTCCAGGCATGAATACTGGAGTGGGTTGTTGTGCCCTCCTCCAGGGGATCTTGCCAGCCCAGGGATGGGACCCATGTCTGTTATGTCTACCTGTATTGGCAGGCAGGCTCTTTACCACTAGTGCCACCTGGGAAGTCCTCTTCTATGGGCAGGAGTCCTGAAAAACAGGGGCGGATGTCACTAGGTCCACCATGGTGGCAAGTCAGGCAGAAGAGGAAGTGGGGGCCAGATTCTGTGTGGGTCCCTGGTGGGCATCCATGCAGGGCACCGGGACCATCCTCAGCCCAGGTGCCTGGCAGGAGGCTGGGACTATTCCTGGGCCCATGAAGGTGGATCCACGTAGAAAGTAACTGGAAGAATCTGAGGCTGAAGTTACATTCTCTGATGACAGCAAGTTGCCTCCCCACAACACTTCCTGACTCTGGGCCTCAGTCTTCTCCGTAAGATGAGCAAGAAATGCTCACGTTTTTATGCAGCATATCTTATCACAGCTGTAATCAATCCCATGCTTAGTGTCTGCCTTCCCCCTACCCCCAGAATGGAAGTTCCATGAGGACAGGCTAGGTCTGTCTTGCTCACTGTTTTGAGCAGGGGCTTGACATCATAAATATGCACCATCTCTTGTAGGGACACAGGGAGGGAAGGAGGGAGGAGGGGAAACTGAGCGGACCAAGGAAGACGAGCTTCTTGTTACCTAAGGGCTGTAGGTGGCAGGGAGTGGAGAGAAGAACCAGAATACCGAGCTCAGTGCCCAGTCTCCAGAGGAGGCCAGGAGAGTGGGCTAAGGTTGCTGATCCACATCCTGGGGAAAGTGGGTCCTCAGCTCAGAAAAGCAAATGTGTCTGTCCTCTGGACTGGGCCCCTTCCTTAAGGAGAGGTGGGCAGAGGTGGGAGACCTCCCTACCCCCCAGTTCCTCTACCCCAGCAGGGTCTCAGGAGGTAGTTTGTTTCCCCCTTTCTCCCACACAGAGCCTGATTGCTGGCTTGCCTCTCAGTGGGATGGTTAATAAGCCCTTGGGTGACATTAATTGCCAGCAGGCATTAGGGGCCTAATGAGAATCATCTGCCTTGACGACTCCAGCACCTTCCATCCCCAGGGCCTCCAAGGGCCAGGCCAGCCGGCCCTAGGCTGCACCTCGGAGCTCCAGACAGATGTTGGGTGTTGGGAGGGCAGTGTGGAGCCGCTCTCTGCAGGCCCCAGTACTGAGCTGAGGAGCCACAGCCAGCAGGCTGGGAGGAGGGAGGCTTCTGAGAATGATCCAAGCCTATTTTCCAAACAGGAGATGTCACTTTTCTAGATGAAAAGGAAACTCACCGTATCGGAGATCTAGGACCAGTCAAGCAGACTGAGGGATGGAGAGGAAGCACCCCAGGGGGCCTTGCTCTGACCTGCCTCTACCCACATTCTCAGTCAGGATGGGTGAAGAAGTTTGGGGGTGTGACCCTAAAGGTCCATACACCACCGGCCCACCCCCAAAAGAGCTATGTCCATAGGACTAAAGACCCTCTTCCTCCAAATTAGAGTGGGATTGAGACCCAGTCCTTGGAGTGTTGGGGCTTGATACCCAACGAGGCTGTAAAATCATTTCTATTGATCCGATGCCTGGCTGACAGCTGACGGTTGACTTGTCTGGTCTGATCTGGGTTGCGCTCTAATGGAACGGGCCTGACGGTGGGAGAGAACGCCACCCCAGCCCCTCTCCCCACCCACCATCAGCAGATGCCTGGGTGAGTGTGCAGGAGGGCAGTTCCCCACCCCCACGCCACGTCCCTTTAAAGGTTTGCAAAACAACTTGTGGGAAGGCACATTCCCTCCTCTCCGCGCCCCCTCCATCCCCAGCAACCTAGAGGTTTTCCGGGGACCGGCGCCCCAGACCCCATCCCCAAACGAAGCTGGGCGCGGCCAGGCTGATTGCCATCCGGAGCTCTGGAGAGACCCCACAGCCAGACTCTGGGGGTGTGGATAGGGTACCCTCGCCCCGCGCCTCTGGCCGAGAGGCTGCAAAACGGCTCTGACGCCCGGTGAAGAGCGAGCATCCTTTGAAAAGGAACAGCGGGAGGCTGCGGTTGGCGTCTACCCGGGGCGAAACGCGGCCGCCGCAGCCGGCCGGCGGGCCCCACTCGGGCCCCAGCGCTAGCCTACACTGGGGAGGAAAAAAACAGGGGCTCGCGGAATCGCGAGGTCGGCCCTCGCCCAAGTCTCATTAAGGAACCGCGCGCGCCCCCAGGCTGGGAATGCGGAATGGACACGTGGACTGGGGAGGGGGAGTCCGGGCGGGGGAGGTGGGTCTCCGTGGCGCGCGAGTCGTGGGCCGCGCGCTCCGAGGCCACGTGACCACGGGGAATCTGGGAGGGGAGGGCAGCAGAGCGAGCGCGCCCGGCTCGGCGCCCGCTGCCGCCGCCGGGGTGGGCGCTCGATCCCGGACGGGGGAGGAGGGCGGGCGAGCGCTAGTGTGTGTGTCTCTCTCGAGTCATTTACGGCGGAGCAGCCGGCGCGATCTCCGAGGAGGTGGCGGCGGCGGCGGCGGCGGCTGCTTCGTGCAACTGTGCCCCCCCCCACCTCCTCTTCCTTTTTGCTCCTTGATTTTTCTTCTCCCCCCCCGCCACATTCGTCCATGGGGAGCCGGCCCTCCTGCCGGCACCTCCTCTCCGCTTGGCCCGGTAGGCACCAGCTGCCGCCTCCCCGGCCGCGGGCTGCGCCGGCGCCCGGTGCCCCGGCCCCTGGCGCGGCGCCCGGGTCTCGCCGCCCGCAGCCCAGGCTGGCGCGGCGCTCCGCTCACCCAAACTGACTCCGCGAGAGGAAGAGAGAGCACGAGCGGATGCCCGGCTGCACCGAGACCTCGGGCGTCCGGGGGCAGGGCGGGGGCGGCGGGGAGAAGGAGGCGTCGAAGACTCTGAACCCCGGAAAAGTTCAAGGTTTGTGCAGGCTCCCGCGGGGAAGGCGAGGAGCGCGGCGGAGCAGCGCGCCCCTCGGCTGAGACAGCGAGACCCGGGAGGAGAGGGAGGCTTCCCGGGGTTGCCGCGGGCTGACCGAACCCCTCTCCATCCCACTACTCTCGCGGCCAGGAGGCTGGAGTCGGCGCCCGGGGCAGGAAAGGATAGGCTCGGGCGATGTAGCCCGCCTTCCCGCTCCGTAGCTTCTCCAAACCCCATCTTCATGGGGCAGCTCGTTCCGGCCGCCCCACCCTCGCCCCAGCCGCGGTGCCGCTGCCCGGGCAGGCGGCGCTGAGCCTGCCCGTTTGGAGCCCGGGCCCTGGTCGAGACTGGAGAGCGAGCCAAGCAAGGGAGCTCGGCGAGGGGACCAGCCACTGGCCGCCCACCCCGGGGCCCTCGGTGCGGGCGTTGTCTAGGGTCGTGGCGACCCGCGCCGCCGGTCTCAGCACTGCACGGAAACTTTTCCTTCTCTAGATGGATTAAAGTTGCTTGGATTTTCTCTTTCATTGCGAAAGAAATTATTCATTTGCGCCTAACCTGGGATTTTTATGCTGGAGCTCCTGCTGCTGTTGCAGGCTGTTCGGGAGGAAGAAAGCCGCGCTATCCATGTGGGGTTACTACCGAAGCCGAAGAAACTGGGGCTTGCTTTGGAAATCTACACCCTCCAGCGAGTTCGGATTCGAGCTGGGCCGCGGGGCTGGGGAAACGGACACTGGGCTTTAGGCAAGCCTGCGAGACGCTAGTGGCCACCCGGCCCGGGGACCGCACGTGCGACTCCCCCCTCTACTAGCCGCACTGATCCTGCAGGGGGCACCAGACAGGGGGAGTTAGAGGCTCCTCCCGCCCCGAGCGGCGCCCCCACCAGCTCTGAGGGTGTAGCCGGCGGCGCCTGGGACGCCCCCTCCCCTCAAAGTGCCCCCGAATCGCACTCCCTGGCCCCCGGAGCCTCAGCAGAGACAGCCGGGCGCCCACGGCCACCTGAAGTTGCATGTGAACAAGCCCAGCCTGGGACCAAGTCGTCGTCGACCGCTGCCCCCTGCCGCCCCCTCCTCGGCCGGCCATGGCCCCAGGGATGCCGGGCCGCGGCGGCGCCGCCCTGCTCTGCCTCTCGGCGCTGCTCGCCCACGGTAAGTGTCGCGGCGCGGACTCGGGAGTGAAGATGCGGCGGGTACCGCTGGAGCCGGCAGACCGGAGCCTGGAGAAGACGCACCCCCACCCCCTGGACTCGCAGCCGCCGCTCCCGGCTTAGCATCTCGGGCTGCAGCTCGAGTTACCTCTGGCCCCCCGCAAACCCTTTGGCTGCGAGCCCCGCCCTGGGGAGCCGAATACGGCCCCGGAAAAGGGCGGGAGGGTGGGGTGGGGGGGGGGGGTATCCCTTCAACCCTCCCCGGATTAGAAAGAAAGGTCCAAACCCGGGAGTCTTGGGGGCGTGTCCACCCACGGAAATCTAAAGGGACCCGAGGGATCCGGCGGATCGCGTCCGGGCCACCCCTCCTGTCGCTCCCGACCTGGCAACCGGCGGGGCCCCGGGGAGCTGCTGGGGTCCGCGGGGATCGTGTCTAGCCCGCCACTGCCGCGCCGCCCACTGCCTCGCTCCCTGCGGCGGTGTTGGAGAAGGGGAGTGGACTGACAGGGGCCCGGGGAGCCGCGGCGACTCGCCCGCCCGCCGTCCTGTGAGCTGCATCTAAATGGCCGGCTGAGCCCAGCCGGAGGGCGGGGGTCTGGGCCGCGGGCGCAGGCCGGGGCGGCGAGCGGAGGGAGCGGGTTCCGTGTTCTCTCTCTCGCTCGGGTTCTGCAATCTGTTGCGTCTGCTCCCCAGGCTCGCCTCGGGCTCCGCGGTAAAGCGGGTGGGAGAGGGAGGAGCCGGGGTTGGCGCGCTTTGGCAGTGGGACAGCAGGGATGCGGATGGGGACCCGAGGGTCGCGGAACAGCACCCCCCACCCCCGGAGTGGGAACTCAGATCCGACGGAAGGAGGCTGCAGCGGGCCTTACGCAAGCTGGAGGCGCTCCAGGGGGTCGGGGGCGCTGACCAAGCAGGGAGGGAGAGAGCTGGGGTTGGGGAGGAAGAAGGAAGAAAGAGAGCCTCCGACCCCTCCCAGCGGGAGACGAGCGGAGCTGGGACACCCTTAGCCAACCCTCAAAGGGGTGGGGGACCTGGTTGCCCCACACCGAGGGGTGAGCCTGGCCAGCCTGGAGGGGGGCTAGGATAGAGAGGGCAGAGGGCTCTCCGCATGGGCGGAGGAAAATCCATGTGCCACGTTCAGCTTTTGCCCACGTCGACCGGGTTCTTGGGAACCTGACCAGGGGGGCCGTGAGCGCGGTCAAGGTCTCTAACCGGCGGCCTCTCTTACCCTGAAAGAAAAACAGGAATAGGCTCTGGGAATCTAGGGTCCTGAGGCTAGGAGTGGGTGGGGAACGGTCGACTTCCCTCTACTAGTAGATTGATTCTCCCCGGCTTCAGGGGAAGGGGGTGGCTCAGGGTGGGGGGCTATTTTGCGTTCATTTCACCAAGAACAGCCAACCTCGGTGCTTTATCAGAAGAATGGGCTGGGGGAACGCAGGTGGGAACAAGAAATCCGGGGCTCTGCATGCAAGACTGCGGGTTGGGGGGGAGCTGGGGAGGGGGGCCTCTGGATGCCTGAGCACTGGACCCGCAGGGGCTGTGCTTGTGGCCCGTTCCCAGGGGCTTTGGGGTGCAGTAGGAAGGAAACACAGCTCAAGGCTGGGTCTAGGCATGGTTCTGCCCCCCACCCACTGTGTCGTGCTACCAGAATTCCCTTCCAAAAGCCAAGCGAGGGTCCCACCTCCAGGCAGCTCAGACATTCTCAATAGGTTCCCACGGTGCACCCTCCTACCTCTGAGCCTCCTATTAAGGATCCTTTGGCCTCCCTCACCAGCTAGAATCTCACCTGCTTCCTAAAACCCAGCTCCAGTAGGGCCTCGGTGTCCTGGCTTTGCTTCTCTTGGAGTAAATCTATCTACCTTGCCTTCTCCTTGGATATCGGTGTCTTCTCTGTGCTCAGTTAGTTCTGAGTAGTGCAGGCAGGTGGTGGCCTTTTTCTGCTCTGTCCCACACACCGCCAGGGCTTAGCACAGTGCCCGGGACCCTTGGGGCCCTGGGTGGACAGGTGACTTGCTGTTGTGCAGTCTCTGACTCCGCGCAACCCCATGGACTGCAGCCTGCCAGGCTCTTCTGCCCTTGGGATTCTCCAGGCAAGAATACTGGAGTGGAAACATATACACGAACATATGTAAAACAGATAGCCAGGGGAAACTTGCTGTGAGACTCAGGGAACTCAAACCTGGGCTCTGTGACAACCTAGAGGGGTGGGAGGGAGTGGGAGATGGGGCGCAAGGCTCAAGAGGGAGGGGACATATGTATACCTGTGGCTGATCCATGTTGATGTATGGCAGAAACTATCACAATATTGTAATTATCCGTCAACTAAAAATAGATTTTAAAAAAGAGAAAACTGTAACGTGGACACATTTTGCTATAAAAAGAAAAGAATACTGCAGTGGGTTCCCACTTCCTTCTCCAGGGCATCTTCCCAACCCGGGGATCAAACCCTAGCGTCCTGCCTTGGCAGGTGGGTTCTTTCCCACTGCCACCAGGGAGACCCTAGACGGGTGGTCAGAAGGAAGCAATTTGAGGAGATGGAGCAGGGTCCCCCCCCCCCACCCCCATCGAGCAGGCATTTCCCCCTCCTGGTTTTATGTCTCCCTTTCCAAGTTTCTTCCCTGAATCCCCATCCCATGCCTCAGTCTCCACTTCCCTAGGGGAAGGTACCAGCAGATGTTCAAAGCTTGGGAACCACCCCCAGATGGATAAGGCCAAAGCAGTTCCTCCCCCCAAAATATCATCTCCCCTGGGCCTTCCTTCTTCAGGAATACCTAACACCCACCCACCGGAAGCATGCCTCTATCAGGAAAAGGATACATGGATTTAGTCTCATTTCAAGCTCACTCTTCGTTGGGTTCTGGGCTCTTCGAAGATGCTGGGGTGGAGGTGGGGTGGGCGGGGGGGGGCAATTGCAGCTTTTCATGCCTGGCAGGCTCCTGAGGCCGCAGGGCTCTGACCACACAGCCAGACTGGGAGCCAAATAGCCTGGGTTTCTGACTCTGGTGCCATCGGGTGGGGTGACCTTGGGCTGCCTCCCTCATGTTCCCCATCTTTCCCAAGCAGTGTGGCCTCTGGCCCATCCCTCCTCACTGTCTGTCAAGACTCCTGGGCCAATGGCGTCCGGGAACAGAGTCCTGCTACCTTTCAGGGCCCAGCTCGCCCCGGGGGTGGCAGTCCCGACGCTGCTGTCACTGGCAAGGCTTCTGCCAGAAGCCGTCTGAGAAGGCCACTTCCCTGCATCTGGTCTCTGGGGAGGCCTTCTGCTCCATTTTTAGTTTGGATAGGAGTTTAGTGAGGCCTGGTGGTGGTTTAACCTATTCAAGGACTGATTATGTCAGCTTCCCACTGAGTAGCCCTCACTGGTTCCCCACTCCCTGTACGATCAAGGATATACCCTTTGCTTTCTTAACATACAAAGCCTTTTCTGTTTATGTCTCAATTTACATCTTCACTTCTGTGGTACTGTCCTCTCTTCATCCTCCGTGCATCTTATGAGATATCATTCTTCTCACCTTTCTGCCTTTCTGCTTTTGCACCCACCAGCCCCTCTCTATCTGGAATACCTTGCCTCCAGAAATCCTTACGTTGCCTTCAAAGCCCAGCTGAAATGTCACCTCCTCCAGGGAGTCTGCCTAGATTACTCCTTGGCTTCTCAGCAGCAGCATCAAACCCCCAACAGAAATAATTGGTCTCTTTCTGGTGCGGCTTTGGCCCCTCATGCTGCCTTCTCAGCACTCCTCAGGGACAGCAGTGTGTGTGTGAAGGGTATGTGTGGGCATATTTACAGTAATATTTATATATGTACCCCTCCAGATCCCCACATACCTGCATTTGGGACAGGAGCCATGTCTTGTTTTTGCCCCACTCTCCAGTTCTTGACACATAGTAGGCACTCAGAAGAGATGAATGGTGTGGGAAGACAACTCTATTGTGGGGCCCTCACAGTTTTAATTGAGAAGGGAGCTCTGGGGTGTGGAGCATAAGAGGGCAGAAGGAAGGGACAGAGACACCAGGAAGAGAGCAAGGGGGTGGGCCAGGGCTGTACCACACCCCTTAAGTGGCATACACAGGATACACGTGTCTGGGGTGACATGTTACATAACACAGACGTGAAGGTAATGTCTCATGATGCTCCGAGTACGTGCCCTCAAGTGTCTGTGTCCTCACCTTTGTGGTCACCAGCCTGGCTTCTCTTCCAGGCCTGTGCTCTCCCCACCCCACTGATCACCCAAGCTCTGGGCTCCTTTGGAGATGCAGGAAGGACGTGGCAGGAGGACAGGGTCACCGCTGGCCTTGGGAGGCTCCTTCGCTGCTGGAAGTGAGAAATGATGCTCCCCTGCACCCCCCAACACACACACCCATCTTCCAGGCCACATGGAGCCCTACACAACACAGCCTTGTTAATGTTTAAGACCAGTAGGTGGGGATGTGTTATAAACTTGGTGGCAGAAAATGAGCTTTATTGGAATCCATTCTGAAGATAGCTCAATGCTTGGCTGCGGGAGGTAAGGCCACTTTGGAATACCAGGGCAGGACCTGGGTGTCTCCTAGGTCCTCAGTGGGGGCCTGTTTGAAACCCCAAGATCCCCCAAGCCTGAGATCAGTCGTAAGTACTTGTGATGCTGCAGACTGAGACCCAGAGGGGCACCAGGGCAGAGGGATGGAGTGACCGGGGGAGAGGGGTCTCTCTTTGTTGCCCTGCCCACAGTGATGTCCATTCACAGCCCTGAACCTAAAAGAGATCACAGAAGCTGCAATCCAGCCCTCGTGTGGAGGTGGAAATGGACACTCGGGGAAGGACCAGCCAAGGTCATCCTGCCAGTTCATTCTGGAAGCGGAACTAGCACCAGAGTCCAGCTTTTGAGACTGGCAGTCTGCTCCTGGCCCCGCGGCAGAGCCCTCCTCTGTCATACCCTCTGTCCGCGGCTTCGGCTTCATGCAAAGATACACTTCCGGCCTCAAGCTAGCCTCGGGTCCCACACAGTCGAGATAATCAATCACCAGTAGTGTTAATAAACCTTGCCAAGTACTCCAGAGGGCACGTGGATGGGCTCAAAACCTAGTCGTCAACTCCTTTTCATGAACTTGAAGTCCAGTTGGGGAGAGGAGAAAAAAAACTCTGATTCTGATGTTTGAGGCAGTCTGGAATCAGAGTCCCCAGGATCCGACAGACAGGGCTTCAAATCCGGACTTGGTCATCACCTGCTGTGTGCCACAGGACAGTCACTCCCTCTCCAAGTCTTGTTTTTCTCCCCTGCCAAGTGAGAGCGGGTGATGCCCAGCCTGCCCCCTTCCAGTTCATAGGCTGTGCCACGGAGAAGCCTCTGGTCACCTCCCTGGTCTGCCCATCCTTGGAGACCAGCCACAGATGCTAATGACTGGATACGACTCTTCCTCTTTGTCTCCTCCCCAGGTCTTCTTTACTTCTTCTTTGCCAGTGCTCAGCACAGAATTTTAATAAGACATGAATGAACCAGTTGTGGGTTTGTTGTGTTGTTTTTTTTTTGAAAATAATTTTTTTTTCCTATTTTCCTGTTCTGTCTTTTTAAACGAAAAGTGGGCCTCCTTATCATCAGTTCAGCTGGCGATGCCATACTCCAGCAGTTCCCAAGGATGGGGCAGTGTATCAGGGAGAGCCAACGCTCTGTCAGCTACCGCATCCATCTCCAGAGGATCACGAGGCTGCCAGGGTGGGGAAGGGTGCCCTAAGACAGATGTGGCCTCGTGGGAGACAAGCTGAGGGTTCGAAAGTCATTATCTCCTTTCCTCTGATGTGTTCACTCCTTTCTGATCCACCACCACCTCCCAGCTCCGCCTTCCCACACCTCCACCCCAGGCCCTGCTGGCTGGCAGACAACCCAGCAGGATGAAGTGGAAAATGGAAGCAATTACCTGGATTATTCAATGCTTGTTACACAAATGAATGAATGCAAGAATGAATAATTCAGTGCAAAAAAAAAAAGATAGAAAAGGTAATTGAAGAAAAAAACATTTGTGTCCAAATTATCTAGATAATTATCTGCTTTTGCGAAGTTCTGCTTTTTATCAAACTTGAGTCCTTTCTGCTTCATTCTCGCCCACACTTTTTTTGGCCCATGAGGGTGGACAACTGGTTACTCTCTTCTCTTGTGTGACTTCCTGGGCCTTTCAAGCTGTAGGGCAGTGGGCAGGCTGTGTGCTTGCTGGAGGAATTTCTCAGTTTGTGTCTGTTTCCTGAGCCCACCATTTAGGATCCTTGGGGCTAGGAGAGTCACCTGGATAGAGGATGATGCTCAAAATGGTCCAGGTTCTCAGAGGCATCTCATCCAAGGATCCAGGTCTGAACATCATCAGACCCTATAGGACGGGCCCCTCACTCTGGGAGAGAACAGGCAGCCAGGGCACCCTTAAGCCTGACCTCCTTCCCAGGGACACTACCCCAGAGGTGGTCAGCCCTTAAACAGAATCAGCCAGAGTCACATTGAGTGACAACCTCACTGCTGTTCTGAGGGAAGAGGGGAAATGATTCCTGCCCACAGGGAGTGCCTCCTATGGCAAGGGAGGCAGTCTCATCTTCAGAGAGGCCCCAGTCTGACGAGGGAGGCCCCCGTATGACAGGAGAGGCACTGCCCCAGCCCTCAAGGGTGGCCTTTGTCCTCCTGTACGTTGGGGGTCCGATGGTGAGAAACAAGATGGCCTCGTTGGCCCAGCAGTTGTAGGACCTCACTCTTCAGGCCTCCCTTCTCTTTCCCCCCAGCCTCCAGGGCTGTTGAGGAGCCTGGCTTGGGGCCAGAAGCAAGTGTATTTTTGGCATCTTGGGACAGATGATGCCGCAGACTTGTCACGGCAGGAGAACGGTGTCGGTAGGAGCTGGCAGTACAATGCGCTCAAACGCGCGCCCACAGTCACGGGCACTCACCCAGTCGCTTGAGGGTCCCAACAGTCCTTTGGAGTTTAGCTTCGTGATCTCATTTGATTCTCCCAGCAGCCGCCAGGTAAAGGCACCAACTATGATCCTATTTTACAGAGGGCAAAGCTGAGGCCCAACGGAGTCCTGGCCATACCAGTTCTTGCCGTCAGGTTTTCTGACCCTGAATATGGAGGTCTTCTTGCCCTACCTCTCTGTTTCATGCATACAGGGAGTCAGCCCAGACAGGGACCGACAGCCACATGCCCACATACCTGAGTGAGGCCCACCTATCCCACCCCACTCAGCTCACCAGTCCTTTAAATGAATCACATTCTTTTTTATGTCAGAGCCTCTGTACATCCTGTTCCCTCTGACCAGAACACTCTCCCACCCCATCTCCTACTTAGCCTTCAGGCCCAAGTGTATCCACACTTCCTCCTGGAAGCCCGCCAGATTCTGAGTTGAACACACACCCACCATCCCCTGCCACCCTTTCACTTTGCCTTCTTTGTAAACTGCACAGCCTAGCCTCCCTTCTGGCTATAAACTTGGATGGACCTGGAAGATACGGACCACTTGCCTGCTGCTGTATCCCCTGGGGTCTATCAAGATGTTAGGAATAAAGTAGGCATTTAACAGTTTGTCAGATGAGTCAATGAACATACAGTCAGTCACTCAAACACATGTGGTAGAGACCTCTTCCTTGTCTGTCAGCAAGTATTCAGCTAGTGGCCACTGTTCTAGCTACTTGGTCTTAATCCATGAATATAGAAAAAGTCCTGTACTCCTGGAGCCTTATTCCTGTGCAGGTGGAAGGGAGCCAGATAGTAAGTAATACATGTGAAAGTGCTAGTCACTCAGTCGCGTTCGACTCTTTGTGACCCCATGGACTGTACAGTTCATGGAATTCCCAGGCCAAGATACTGGAGTTGTGGGTAGCCTTTCCCTTCTTCAGGGGATCTTCCCAACCCAGGGATTGAACCCAGATCTCCCACATTGCAGGCAGATTCTTTACCAGCTGAGCCACAAGGGAAACCCAAGTAATAAACACATACGATAAATGAATTATATGATGTGTTAGAAGGCAATGAGAACCAAGGAAAATAAGAAAAAGGTAGGGTATGGGAATTGGGGATTCCAGTGTGTGTGAGTCTGTGGGAAGGGGTTGTGCAGTATTTAAACGAATGGTCACTTGATTCAGTGTCATTAAGCAGACATGAATGAGGCAAGAGGACAAACTAAGCGAATGCCTGAATATCACACTGGGACCCGTCTTAGGGCAGGGCTGAGTACCATTGCAGACAGCAAGAAGCCAGAGGGACTGAGCACAGGGGAGGTGTTGTGGGCTGGGGAGGGTGCAGGGAGGTTAGGGGAGCGGGGAGGCCCTTGGGAGAAGATGAACTGGTAAGCTGAGTGAAATGGGGAGACATAGCAGGATTTGGAGCGGGAGTGACCTGAGCTGCTGGGAGCTGCAAGCTTGCAGAGCAAGGGTGGAGACCCTACCCCTGGCGCCACAGAGAGGGACCTTCCTCTGCTCTCTTTATAACCCCTTGCCCCTCACCATCCTGGCTGTGACTGTCTTTCCTGCCATCCTGCAGCCATCCTGTCAGAGGCAGGACCACGGTGTGCAGGGGGCAGGCTGCTGCAGAGACCACCCAACGATTGACAAGGCTGGCTTCCAGACACGTCCGGCCAAATTGGCAGCGGCCATACAGGCCTATTCTGTGGGCTCAGGCCTCCTGTCTGTAAAATGGGGCTGCAGCCAAACCCAGTCTGTCCAGATCTCTGAGAAGTCCCACGGGCGACTCCAGATTACCTGTTGCTTTGACCCCCTCTGCCTGTCCCTGTTGCATGTTTGCCAGGGTCCGGTTGGTCACCTCCTCCTCCCACGTCCAGCCCCCTGCCGCCGCAAGACCACAGCAGCCCACGCCTCTTAGCCAACACGGTGACCTGCCCCCGGGCTGACCTACACTCTCCCCTGCCCTGCCTCCCCTGGGAAGAGAGAGGCATGTGGGGCCTTTGTCCAATAGGAAGAAACTCTCGGATAGGAAATAGGAAAATTTGCCATTTTCTCAGCTGCCAACACAGCAGAGAAATGATCTCAAATTTTCTGTGGCTATTCTCTGCGGGAGAAAAACTGCCAGCCACCAGCTCCTTCCATGAGGCCTGATGCTGGGGAAAGGGGGCTGGAACTGGAGGGAGTGGTCAGATGAGAAGCAGGGGTAAGGGCCAGGCTTGCTTGGCACAAAGGACCGGGCTCTCCACTTCGCTGCAACCCTCCTGTCTGGGAAGCCCTTCCCCACCCAGCCCCGCTGACCACACACATGGGTCTGAGCAGCTATCAGACTATCTAGCTACCTTCACAGTCACTCACTTCTAGCAGAGCGCCTAATACGTGCCATGGCCTGTGCTGGGCACCCTTGGAGCCAGCAGTCGGCTGTCCGGTTTCTCCTGACACTCAAAATTCTCTTTTTCCACCCCCACCCTCTCCCTGTACTGAGCTCTCACACCAAACTGCCTGGCTTTGTCCATCCCCTTGTGATTTCTGGGCCAGTTGCTTAACCACTATGCCTGATTCCCTCATCTGAAAATGATTATAAAAACATCCAGCTTAGAGGGCTGTTGTGACGATTGAGTCATTGCTGGTAAGTCACTTCAGTCGTGTCCGACTCTATGCGACCCCACAGACGGCAGCCCACCAGGCTCCCCCATCCCTGGGATTCTCCAGGCAAGAACACTGGAGTGGGTCGCCATTTCCTTCTCCAATGCATGAAAGTGAAAAGTGAAAGTGAAGTCGCTCAGTCGTGTCCGACCCTCAGCGACCCCATGGACTGCAGCCTTCCAGGCTCCTCCGTCCATGGGATTTTCCAGGCTGGAGTGGGGTGCCATTGCCTTCTCCGATTGAGTCATTATTCCAAGCCAAATATTTAGAATAGTCCCTGGCACAGAGTGTCCGAAAATGATAGTTCTCAGTATTATTGTTACTGATATTATCAGCGCCTGCCAGGCACTGTGTTCAAAATGCAACAATGAAGACAAGATGAGGCCTGTCCCACGAGGAGCTTCTAAGGTGGTGTCCCGAGGAGATGAGCCGTTTCTGTGCAGGCTGTGATGAAATTCTGCCACGGATGTGCTGGAAGGGATACAGAGTGCGTGAAGGGAGAAATCTTGAATCTGCTGGAGAAATCGGAGGAGGCTTCAGGGAGGAGATGCCGCTGCAGATGGCTTTACCAAGTTCAGGAATCCTGCCTCTCAAGACTGATCGATCAGCACCCACTGTGTATTCAAGACCCTGAGGGAGACAGAAACATAGGACAAAAGTGGTCCCCGGCTTACCGGCTCTGAGTCCAGCATGGGAAGAGCCGCAGCTGCCTGTGAGGGAGCAGCAGGCCGGGGGCTAAGTGCAGGGTTACCTGGATGATCTCTTCAGATTTCTCGGAACTTTGACCCTGTGTTCCATGGAGCACTAGGGAGCTGTGGAGCTTTGTGGAGCGAGGGAGTGGCTTGATCAAAGCGGAACTCAAACAACAGTGACTTGACTGGGGGCAGTTTGCAGATGGTAGCAATGCTAAGGAAGGTATTCCAGGAGCCGATCTCTGGGGCTGAGAGTAAGGGCTCTTGGGATGGGGGATGACCACTGGAAGTCATCAGAGGTGCCACCACATGGCAGAAGGACCCCTCTGAGAAGCAGGGAGGTGGATCTGAGAGCTGGCTCTGCCTCTTAGCTTCAGCCTGACCTCTTTTCTACTCCTTGGTTTCTGCCTCTGTGAGACTGGACGGTGGGCTTCCCAGCTACTGTGAGTGGTGAAGAATCCACCTGCCAACGCAGGAAAAGTAAAAGATATTGATCCCTGGATTGGGGCAATCCCCTGGAGAAGGAAATGGCAACCCACTCCAGTATTCTTGCCTGGAGAATCCCACGGACAGAGGAGCCTGGCGGGCTACAGTCCATGGGGTCACAAAGAGTCAGACACGACTGAAGTGACTTAGCACATTGGATGGCAAATGGGGAGTCTAGCATGTGGCTCAGTAGTTGCAGCTTTTTTGTTTATTATTATTATTTTAGCAGCCAAAGTCCAGAGAGCAGAAGGGCTTCCCTTCCTAGAAAAGCAGTCTCCAGCCTCGCCCCACCTTCTCGGGACCTCTGCATCCCTGAGTGGAGGAGGCCTTCCTGGGAATGCAGCTAGCCCCTGCCCACGCAATGCCAAGGTGGTACCTGGCCCTCAAGGCCACGGCATCTTAATATTTGCATCTCCTCCACAGCAGCCCCAAGCTGGGCGTAAAAGCTGCCTGTATACCATCATAGCAGGCAGCCGGTGCCATTGCCAGAAATAAGATCTAGGGGTATAAGAAGTTTCTGACAGAGCCCAGGGGCCCCTGAACTTCTTCCTCTGGTGCCTCCTGCAGCCTGAAAGCTTGTGGAGACCCCGATCCCAGAGCTGACTCCTCCTGCTTTTCAGTCTCAAGATTCCTCATCTGCAAGCGGGAAGAAAAACAAAAGCATCCTGTACGGTTGCTGGGGCCTGGAAGCAAACATCACCTTGCTGACAAAGGTCCATATAGTCAAAGCTATGGTTTTCCAGTAGTCATGTACAGATGTGAGTGTTGGAACATAAAGAAGGCTGAGCACCAAAGAACTGATGCTTTCGAATTGTGGTGCTAGAGAAGATTCTTGAGAGTCCCTTGGACTGCAAGGAGAGCCAACCAGTCAATCTTAAAGGAAATCAACTCTGAATATTCATTAGAAGGACTAATGCTGAAGCTGAAGCTCCAGTACTTTGGACAGCTAATGTGAAGAGCCAACTCATTGGAAAAGACCCTGATGCTGGGGAAGATTGAAGGCAAAAGGAGAAGGGGGTGACAGAGGATGAGACGGTTAGATAGCAACACTGACTCAATGGACATGAATTTGAGCGAATTCTGGGAGACAGTGAAGGACAGAGGAGCCTGGCAGGCTGCAGTCCATGGGGTTGCAAAGAGTTGGACACAACTTAGTTATTGAATAACAAGAAAAAATAGTTAGAACTCAGTCTCTGTAACCATTTATAATTCATCATGAACCCTTAGGAGTCCTCAAATGTCCCGATACACCCAGCGGGCCCTGGTCTCCCCAGTGTCCTACCAGGTTCTTCCTCTGCCTCGGGTGTTCTCTCAGCCAATTACTTGCCTTTGGACAAGTCCTTCCCTCCTTTTGGAGTTTAGCTTCCCTGCCCATGAGACCAGGGTTGCCATGCTGGGCCGGTGCTGTTCAACAGAAATGTACCATGAGCCTCATATATAATTTCAATTTTTCTAGTTATCACATAAAAAAGTAAAAAGAAACAGGTGAAATGAATTTTAACAGTATATTTCAACCAAAATATTCAAAAGGTGATCATTTCAATATGCAAAGATTTTTACATTCTTTTTTTTTTCCCCTTTGTGTTACATCTTTGAAATCCCCCATGCCTTTTACACATTGCAATTCCAAATTGGCCCCGTTTCAGCTGCTCAGTAGCCACACGTGGCAAGTGGCTGCCATCATGGAAGTTGCAGGCCTGGGTGATCCCCAAGGGCCCTACCACCTTCTTTCCCTTGAGAAGTAATTTTGGGAGTGAGGATTCAGTGCTCTGGGGACCTGTGAGCCCTGGGGACTCTCTGCGGTCCTTCTCGGAGATTCCCTGCCCAGCCTGGAGCTCACTCAGCTCCTCCCCAGCCCTGGCATGGTGCCTGCTGGCCTTGGGGGCTCCCATTCAGGCAGGCAGCAGCTCTCAGCTGCTTCCCCTCCTACCAGGAGATTCTGTAGACCTGTAGACCATAGGTCTGATCAAGTCACCCTCCTGCTCAGAACCCTTGAGCTCACTGAGAGTGAAAGCTTGAGTCCCTCGGGGCAGACAAGGCCACTCGATTGTCCCTTTCCCCGACAATGCTTCTCTGCTGTATCTTCCTCTCCCCTCCTCAGCTCCAGCTGCACTGTCCCTTTTGCAGTCCATACCCATGCCAGGCACCAAGCCCCAGGTCCTTGCTACCCCTCCACCTGGCCTTTTGCCCCACAGAAGCATGACTCACCACCCCCTCCCTCTTTCAGGTGTGTGCTCGAGTGCATCTTACCAGAATGGCTCTCCCTGGCCACCCTCTATATAAAACAGCCCTGCTCACCCCTTCCTCTGCCCCGACCCTGCGCTATTTTCCTCATTCTGACATACGATACAGTTATGTCTCTGCTTGTTCATAACTGACACCCACTCCCCTTGGAATGGAAGCCCCCGAGAACAGGGCAACATCTGTTCACAGCTGTACTCCCACCACCTGGACTGGCGCCTCACCCAGAGGAGATGCTCAGCATCTATTGTGTGGAATGAATGAACAGAAAGGTTGCTCCTTCCCCTCCTCTCAGCGTTTCTTCCCAGGGGACCACCAGGAAGAAACATCTGGGTACTGAGTGGACGACAGGGACCAGAGGGGTGATGTTTACTTACTTCCCCCTGCTTGTGCTCACTCAGTCATGTCCAATGCTTTGGGATCCCGTGGACTGAAGCCCGCCAGGCTCCTCTCTACCCATGGAGTTTTCCAGGCAAGAATACTGGAGTGGGTTGCCATTCCCTACTACAGGGCATCTTCCTGACCCAGGGATCAAACCCTCATCTCTTGCATCTCCTGCATTGCAGACAAATTCTTTATTACTAGCACCACCTGGGAAGCACCCCCCGCCTCACCTGCCTGCCTTCAGTCAAACATTCAGCTGCCGTGTCTTGGCTTTGAGGTCTCACGAAAATGACTTTACAACGCCATGGCTTAGTTTCCACACCTATAAAGTGGGATAATAAGAGTTCTTTCCTCATAGGATTGTAGTAATGAACAAATAAATAATTCATGGAGTGTGCTTGGAGCGGAGCCTGGCTTGTAGTACGTGCTCAATAAAAAGTAGCTTCAGGTTGACTCAGCGTGGGTGTTTGAGTATCTGCTCCATGCCGAGCACTGTGACAAATACCAGTCACGTGGCAGGACGATATGGTTACCGGCTGATGTGGGTGGAGGATGCAAGTAACTCCAGTGCAAGCGGGGAGAGGCGAAGTCAACCAGAGACTGGCTAACCTGGACTTCAGAGAGATGCAACCAGTGCCAAAATCTCTGTGATCTGGTGTGATGAGTTCCAGCAGCCACATGGGGTGACCTTTGTCCACCTGCTACAGCAGTGAAAAGTCCACAGCATGGCAGCCAGGAACCCCCACTCTGCCACCAACCCAGAGGGAGTTGCTTCTGTTCCCTAAGCCTCAGGCTTCTTATCTGTAAAGTGGGGAAACAGCAAATACCACCTGCATCTCAGATCACGGGAATTCAATGAGCCGATGTGTGTAGAGTGCCCAGCACTGCCCAGAGGCTGGATAGACAGGAGGTGCTATCAGTCCCCTCCCTGCAGAAGTACTGGCCAAAGGGAAGAGAGTGTGTGAACCTCTGTGGGCAGCGCCTGCGTGCAGCTGGCCCTCCATCAGCGCCTGTTGGATGCACTAGAAGCTGGTTTGCACCCTGAAATCCTCTCTAGACTGTGGCACACAGGGGCTGCTCAGTGGTGGGGGGAGATAGATGGGAGCTTCCAGCACCTCTCGCCCTGGAAACATCCCTATTTGGAAGGTGGGGAAACCAAGGTTCAGAGAGGGGACTGATCTTAGCCCCACACACACAGCAGTCAGAAGTGGCAGAGCCAGACCTGAGGCCCAGGTCTCTTCTCCCAGCCAGTGTCTTCAGAGGTTTTACATGAGGGTGTTTGAGGTTGAGGAGTCAGCAGGGCCAGCCACCACTAGAGGAAACTGATTGGTCACAGATCAGAGCACCACCCCCTCCCCACCTTCCGCTTCCCCAGGGGCGTTTCCAAGGGATGAGCCAGCTGGGATGCTGTTTACATGGAGTAACCAGATTCCATAGCCAATAATCACATCACAAGCAGCCTGAATATAAACTGCAGGGAAGACTTTGATAAATGATTGGCCGGTTTTCTCACTTTCCCTCCGTCTCCCTCCCTAGGATCTCACTCCTCTTCCACATCACATGCGTGTGGACACACACACCCACACCCCTGCATTCCCAAGGCAGCCCCATCAGGCCTCTGATCCCGGCTCGGGGAAGGCCAGTTGTGTCCTAGTCCAGCCTAGAAGTGTGAGTTCTCCATCTTGGGGGTGGGCTCGAGGAGCAGGTATTTGACCTAGATTTCTAATTCAGGATGAAAGAAATGAGGTCCTCAACCCTGAAGTTTCCCCCTGTTCTCCACCATGACCAAGGCTCCTGGAGCCACTGGCAGTTGAAAAACTGGCTACACTTTACAACCTTATCACAGGTAAGCCTCACCTGTGAGGTTGACATGCCCATCATGTGAATGGATGAGGAAACTGCGGCTTCGAGAGGGGAAGTGATGGGCTCGGGTCTCAGAAGAGAGGAGGCGGAGAGACTGTCTCCCACGCCCCTTGGGCCCTAATCTCCTGAGTCTGCAGCTCTAGGTCCCAGGGCCCCTTCTCTGGGCCCCAATATCCTAGAAGTGACACACCCATTCAGCTTGGTCCCCGTGTGGTTCGTTCACACCTGCAGGTGTCCTGATTACAGAGGAGGAAACTGAGGCAGAGTGGCTGGCTCACCCACCTGTGACCCCCCTTCCCCCTCCTCCTGAGTCTCTGCTCAAGGCACCCTCCCCACTCATCTCTTTTCCTCAGTCCCTGGCAGCTGCCTAGGGCGGGGGCAGGGTGGGGTGGGGGTGGGGAGTGCTCCCAGCCAGATTTATCAGACTGGAGTCCTCCCCTCCTTCCCACACCTTTAAGAATCCAGACTCTCCTTCCTTCTCCATATCCCTGAAAAACCCATCTGCATAAAGCCATCCCCAGGCCCTGCCTTTAAAAGTCTTCATCTTTTCTCTTCTCCCTAAACGGCCCCTAAATGATTTCTGTAAATTGCTCTAAGTAGCTCCAAAAAAAAAAAAAAGAAAGAAAGAAATAATAATAACTCAGCCACTGGCTGCCTGACCGGAATGTTGATGGCTCCCCTCCTGCCTGGCCGCAGCTTCCAGCGCCTTGCTGCCAGGCACCCAGATGCATGCTCCTCCGCCCCAAACCCAGGAAGGGGTGCATGGCCTCTGAGCCCCAGCCTCACCTCCTCCCTGAGGCAGGAGGCTGCCCATGTGCGTCTCTCATTAGATGAGGAGCTCCCCCCAGGCAGCAGCATCTTTCTCTTCCTTTCCCTCACCCCCACCAGACTGCAGACTCTCCCAGGAGACAGCTGGGTTCCATCATCACTCTGGGGCACCTCCAGAGAATGCTGTGCCTCTCGCATCAGACTAGGGGCTTCCCCAGGAGAGACTGTGCCTGCCAGGGGATTCTCTCTGGGCAGGGCTGCGGGGGGCACTCAGCAGCCCCCCTGATTCTAACTTTCCTGTTTCTGCAGCCTGCTCCCTAACAGGGCCTTGTCTCTTTCATCCTGGATTAGAAATCTAGGTCTTGCTTCCTAGACTGAGATCTGCTTTGTTTATTCCTTCCTTCCTTCATTCATTCTGCAAAGCTTTCCTTAATACTTGCTGTGTTCCAAATGCTCACCAGACATATGTCCTTCTGTAGATGTGGCCCCTTTGAGGTGCTCCTGTGACCAGAGCCCCCAGACTTGACCTGGTTCTCCATGGAGTAGGGCATCCAGCCAAAGGGCCCTGTGGACATGAGTCCAGCCTCAGCCCCTGGTCACCACCCATGACCTCCTGGCCTCTTTTCAGGGTGGACCAGAGAGGGGTCCCTCTTGGAGGGCAGAGGCCAGAGGTGGGAGGTAGGCCCCAGCCTGGCTCACCCTTTCATCTGATCCCCATCTCACCTCCTGCCCCTGGAGCGCCACCATCTCCTGGCCACTAGGGAGTGAGATCAGGGCCAGCAGACCTTGATCCAAGCAGCCTAACCTCTAAAATGGTGGTGGTGTGTGGACATGAACAAGTCCCTTCCACTTTCTGGGTCTGTTTCCTTTTCTGAGATGTGATAGCATCGCACTCAATCATTGATTTTCTTTTTTTAACCAGAAAAATGCATAGTACATAGAACATATAATACATTATACTATACAACATATTGGGCTTCCCAGGTGGCTCAGCAGTAAAGAATCCACCTGCAATGCAGGAGACTCAGGTTCAATCCCTGGGTTGGGAGGATCCCCTGGAGGAGGGCAGAGCAACCCACTTCAGTATTCTTGCCTGGAAAATCCCATGGACAGAGAAGCCTGGAGGGCTACAGTCCGCAGGATCACAAAGGGTCTTTGTGATATAGGTGATATATAATGTAGATCAGAGCAGAGCCGCTGGTTGGATGGAGAGCAGCAGTGTCTCCCTATTATCTGTCCCACGCTGTCACCCTGTGGCAGCCCTGGAGACCACGGTGAGCCCAGCTGTAACCTGTCCCTGGGGCCCTGATGCTCTGCCGTTCAAGGAATCTGGATGGTGCTGCTTGATGGGGGGAGGTCCCTTCACTTTGGCCGCTGATTCTTTAGGACCCTACTCAGTTTGAGGGGCAGGGAGCCCATAAGAAGAATCGGCTCTTGCCTGGGCACCCAGCACCCGCTAGGACCGTTGAATGAGTCCAGCAACCAGTTAGAAATGCAGGCCTGAGAGTCTCTCAGCAAGGGGCAGGAGGCCCCACCCCAGGACAGCCCCGCCTACCCCAAAAGAAGGCAGGACTGTTTCAGATTCACGAAGCCCTGTTTGGCATCCTCCCTGCACCCTCTTTGATGTGCAGAAGGAGGAAGGAGGGGAACAAACACAGACATAGCCCTCCACTCCCTCTCTGATTTAATGGGAACCCAATTAAGTGAGTAATTGTTACAAATGTGAAATCACCTTCCAGCCACCTGAGGATGGAAGCCCATGCTCAGCGTGAGCCTGTGGGACCCAGGCTGGGACCCGGCCCTGGCCCAGCAGTTGAGGGTTTCCACGGGGTGACCTACAGAACTCCTGACCATACCACCCCATGGGAAGAGCTTCAGAGCAATCCAGTCCAGCCCCTGCTGCTGGAACACAGCCTTGGGCCCCCAGCCTCTGGTAACCACACTGAGCCACACGGTATTGACCCAAGGTGTGGACCTGCCCTCCCAGGTCCCAGCAGATGGAAATAGGGTCATGGTGGAGGCACAGACCTGAGCCCCAAGGGGAAACAGAGAGGTGGAGGGGAGTAGGGAGAGAGGGCAGGGATGAGTTTTGGTCATCTGTGGATGCGGAGGTAGGGAAGGGAAAGCTTCTGTGAAAAATAGAACAACCCAAGCAGTGATTCTCAGGGTTGCCTACACAGTCAGGTTTTGCCTTTTTTTGGAGTATAGTTGCTTTGGGCTTACCCTGGTCGCTCAGAGAGCAAAGAATCCTCCTGCGATGCAGGAGACCCGGACTCTATCCCTGGGTCAGGAAAACCCCCTGGAGAAGGGAATGGCAACCCACTCCAGTATTCTTGCGTGGAGAATTCCATGGACGGAGGAGCCAAGGAGCCATGAGTCGGACACAACTGAGCAACTAACGCTTTTGCTTTTTCATAGTTGCTTTATAAGGTTGTGTTAGTTTCTGCTGTACAACGAAGTGAATCAGCTAGTCTCTACATATTCCCCTCCCTCTGGGCCTCCCTCACACACCCCCATCCCCACTCTGGGCCATCACAGAACACCGAGCTGAGCTCCCTGTGCTCCACAGCGGCTTCCCACGAGCTATCCGTTTTGCATGTGGTAGCGTGTATATGTCAAGCCTAATCTCCCAATTTATCCTTCACTCTCTTTCCCCCAACGTGTCCACACTCTGTTCCTGCCCTGGAACTAGGCTCTGTACTATTGTTCTAGATTCCACACACATGTGTCAATATACAATATTCGGTTTTCTAATAAATGCATGTGCCTTGGATCCCAGCCCCAGGGATTCTGAATTCACTAGTCTGGGGTACAGTCTGGTCTCCTGGGTGATTCTAAAGGGAAGCCATGATTGAGGCTCGCTACTAGAGCTGAACAAGTGTAGGGGCAGAGGGTATATGGACTTCCCTTCCACTTGGTTTTGCTGTGAACTTAAAACTGGTCTAAAAACTAAAGCCTAGCAACATCCCTGGTGGTCCAGTGGCTAAGACTCTGCACTCCCAATGCAGGGGGCCCGGGTCTGATCCCTAGTCGGGGAACTAGATCCCACATGCCTCAACTAAAGGGCCCATGCCATAACGAAGACCAAAGAACCCTAGCGCCAAAACTAAGACCCAGCACAGCCAAATTAATTAATTTTTTAAAAATCCTAAAGTCTGTTTCAAAAAAATAGCTCTGTATTAGCAAGTTATTCAGGGTTTTTTTCCTCCCTAAATATGAAACTTTTAGAACTATTCCAAAGGACATGCACTTGGGCAAACTCCAGGAGATGGTAAAGGACAGGGAAGCCTGGCGTGCTGCAGTTCATGGGGTCTTGAATTGTCAGGCATGACTTGGCGACTGAGCAACAGCAACAGCTAGAGCAAGACCCTCCAAATGTGGTAGGGGGAGTGGAAATGGAGTAGGAGTCCCCTCTCAGGACCCCCCCCCCCCCAGAAATTCTGGATTAATTCGGCTGGGGAGGAGCTTGGGAACCTGCATTTTATAAAGCTCTCTGAAACTGGGATGATCCTAGAGGGGCCATCCCAACGCTGGGGGTTCCACCGGGGAGGGGAGACTGGGAAGCCCCAGAGGAGAGGGCCCTGGGAAGGAGGAGGCATGTGGAAAAGGTGTTGATGATTGGACTTGTCCTATTTTTAAACGATTTGCAGGGAAACTTCTTTCTCTCTCTTTCCCTTTCTCTCCCTCACTTAGGCCTCTGTCCTGGGACCCAGACCAGTGTAGAACCACTGTTCAGTCTCATGATAATGCATAGTAGGTGCTCCATAAATATTTATGGAATGGATGATAAGTAACAGCTCTTTGGTGGACTACCCTGGGAGGTAGCTGCTATTGATAATATTGTCTCTATAGAGAAAGGGGTGGAAATGTGTTTCCAAATTCTAACAGCCAGTTTTCAAGTGGCCCATGGACAAGCTGGAGAGAGGGCTTGAGAGAATGTTCTGGCCTCATTGAACCTAGCATGGACTCCACCCTTGGGGGTCTGTGCTTTGTAATACCGGCACCCACATTGAACCCGACAGTGTTTATGGAGATGAAAAGAGGAATACAGCCAGAGGGAGGTGGGCCTGAACGATGGCTGGGGAGGGAAGCATGAGGGAAGAGCCAGGGAAGGGTTGGTCCTTAAAGGAAGGCAGACCTGTGGAAGGGAGGGGCAGGGGCTAGAGTGGGAGCCCAGGAAGGATCTGTGAAGTGCAGAGTATCGGGGTACTTTCCACACAGCCTCTGCCAGCAATGCAAGGACAGTCCTGGCAGATCAGAGATTCCCAGCAAGAGAAAGACACGTGCAGCTGGAGAGGGCAGCTGTGAGCTGGAGGCCCTGAGGTCCCAAGACCAGTGACCCGGTCGTGGGGCCAGCTGAGCTCAGGCCCAGCCCCCAGTGGGTGCCGTGGGAAGGGAAGGGAGGAGGGACAGTCCCCACCAAGCAGCAGGTAGACACCAGGAGGGGTTTGGGGGAGAGGGGGAAGTGTCCTGCCGGCCTTCTCATGATATGGGACTTGGGCAGTAATAGCCAAAAGTGATCCTGGTGACAGTGTCACCAGAGGCCAAGGAGAGCTCCAGCTCTAAACCTTCTAAGGGTTTGCAGGAGACTCCGGTTTGATCATCGCCCCAGCATCACCCCGGCCATTATGGTGGAAAGCGGAAGGAGAGAAGCGAAGCCGGTCTGGAGGCCCCGGCCACCTGCCCTTCTGTGAGCTTCTGCAAGGAGCATGCATTGGGCAGCATCTCGGAGAAGGTGCGCTGGCCAGCTGGCCCCAGGGGAGCCCTCTCGCTCCAAGGGGTGGCCGTGGAGCTCAGAATGAGGGGTTTGGGAAGAAGCCCCAGCTCCCAGGGCTGCCCTGTCTCAGATCAGGCTCTCTCTCCTGAAGCCAGGCTCCGCTCTGCAGGGTGCGCCGACTGCTGGCCACTAAGGCTGTCTTTGTCCTCAAAGTCCCAGCCCTACTTCCTGTTGACGGAGGACACTCCAGAGAGGTGGCTTTCATTAGGGAAGATGACCCTGATGGCCTTGGGGGAGGGGGCCAGCCCCGACCACACAGGGTGACAGTGATTAAATGTACCGGCAGCTGGTCCATCGGGGCCCTCCCTGCTGCTAATTTGGGTCAATTAAGCCAATTTGTCTTTGTCGACTTGAAGTCCCTCCTCAAGTAATGGCTCTGTCCCCTCTGGGGCCTCCGAGAAGGGAAGGAGGGAAGGAGGGGGCAGTGCCCTGGCTACACGGCTGCCTCTCTCCCCCTTCCTGTCCCAAAGCCCTAGGTTCAGGGACATTCCTGAACCTGTGACCCCTTCCGTGACACTGCCCAGGAGACTCCACAGCTCTCCTCCCTGCAACCGCCCTGTAAGGCAGGTCAGGCAGGGTTAATCCTCCTCAGGCAGATGAGCAACTGAGGGTCCTCCAGGGAGGAAGCATCTCTAGGTTAGCGGACGAGAAAGGATCTGAGCCCGGCGCTCTGTGCCCTGGGTTAGTCCTCCCCTCGCTGCGTCATTTGGGCTCCAAGATCACCTCCAGGTGCTCCGTCTATGGTCCCTGGGGAGTCCTGGCCCCGGAGGGTTCCCAGGAACGCAGTTTGGGAACCACTCCCCTACCCCATCAGGTGGTGGGGTGAGGGGGAGAAGAGGCTAGGAAGTGAAGTGCCCCCTCTCTATGTCCATTCCCGACAGGTGTGAGCAGGGGGGACACGTGTCACCTTGGGAGACCGGCAGGCATGAAGAAGATCCAGAGCTTTCCAGTGTCCCTTTCAGGAGCCTGAGTTCAAGTTTCAGCCCCGTGGAACCAGTTAGAACCTAACTCTCATTGCAGAGGGAGGGCACGAACCAGGCAGTGGTTTCTGAGGAGGTCATCCAGGGAAGAGAGTCTGGGAACCGTGCACCAGCAGGGCCAGCATCCACTATGGAATTGGCTAAGCTTCCCTTTCAGACCCTGCCAGTTGGCTGCCTTTAACCCATCTTGCGACCAGAATCATGTACATCAAGGGCAGAAGGTGGGGAAGCAGGGTCTAAGCGGGATGGAAGTAATCGGACTGTCCGCAGAGAGAAAAGAGCCACCCCTCAGGAGATCTTCTGGGAAATGCTGGTGCAAAACACCAGCAGCAGCTGCAGGAGGCAGGGCGGGAGTACTGCCTCCCGGGGCAGGGGGTCCTCCTGCAAGATGTGGCCCCCTGGCCGAGGCCTGGCTTGCATGTGATGGAGATGGACCGGGTGGTCTATGCAGGGCCCAGAGTAGTTTCTGAGGGTTAAGTTCTTAGATTGATTCATCTCTGTGGCTGCATCTTGGCTGATAGAGAGTGGGATCGGGAGGGTCAGGGTGCAGGATGGTGACGAATGGAGGAGACCGTTCCCTCCTGTTTATCGTCTCCTGGTTTATTCCCTTTGAGGATAAGCCAGTGCTGCATCGCAAACCTGTGTGAACTCAGAGTCCCCAGCCGATGGGTACGGGGACCACCACGGAAAGGGGCTTCAGGGTGACAGACCACTCAGAGCCCGAGGACAGAGGTAAGCAGGGCTGGACGGGTTTTCAGGGAACCCCCTCCTATTATTACTGGTGGGGAGACTGAAGCCCAGATGGTACACAGCCTGTCTGAGGTCACACCATACAGAGGTGCTCCCTGGAGGCCAGCTGATGACCCCAAGGCTCAGTCAAGTGTTGCTGTCTTAATCATATTTCATAAGCCTCCACGCCATGCCACAATGGACTGGTTTCAAATTGAGAAAGGAGTATGTCAAGGCTGTATATTGTCACCCTGCTTATTTAACTTAAATGCAGAGTAAGTACATCATGTGAAATGCTGGGCTGGATGAAGCACAAACTGGAGTCAAGATTGTTGGGAGAAATATCAATAACCTCAGACATGCAGATGACACCACCCTTATGGCAGAAAGTGAAGAGGAACTAAAGAGCCTCTTAATAAAAGTGAAAGAGGAGAGTGAAAAAGCTGGCTTAAAATTCAACATTCAAAAAACTAAGATTATAGCATCTGGTCGCATCACTTCATGGCAAATAGATAGAGAAACAATGAAAACAGTGACAGACTTTATTTTGGGGGGCTCCAAAATCACTGCAGACAGTGACTGTAATCATGAAGTTAAAAAACACTTGCTCCTTGGAAGAAAAGCTGTGACCAATGTAGACAGCATATTAAAAAACAGAGACATTACTTTGTCAACAAAGGTCCATCTAGTCGAGGCTATGGTTTTTCCAGTAGTCATGTCTGGATGTGAGAGTTGGACTATGAAGAAAGCTGAGTGCCGAAGAACTGATACTTTTGAACCATGGCTTGGAGAAGACTCTCGAGGGTTCCTTGGACTGCAAGGAGATCAAACCAGTCAATCCTAAAGGAAATCAATCCTGAATATTCATGGGAAGGACTGATGCTGAAGCTGAAGCTCCAATACTTTGGCCACCTGATGCGAAGAGCTGACTTATTAGAAAACACCCTGAGGCTGTTTTCCTTCCTCCAGGATCTTCCTGGAGGGGACAACAGAGGATGAGATGGTTGGATGGCATCACCAACTCAAAAGACATGAATTTGAGCAAGCTCTGGGAGATGATGAAGGACAGGGAAGCCTGGTGTGCTACAGTCCATGGCGTCGCAGAGAGTCAGACACAACCACGTCATGCCAGATGCCGTGGGAAACGGGGATGTGTCCTGTCCCACCTGCCCCTGCACGGGCATGAAGTGGACAGGACACGCAGTGGACAGCGCAGGTGGTGATGCTGAGCGGACCTCGGCCAGGACCCCAGAGGGAGCCCTCAGGGGCCAGTCCTTCCCTGGTGTGGTCTGTAGTGTGCTCCTCCTCTGGCTAGCTCTTCCCTCTGGGTGTCTCCATGCCCTCTGACCCTGCCTTCTTAGCCCCACCGTGGCTCCTCTTCAATGCCCACCACTCTCAGCCGTGGGCCTCTCTGGGCAGCCCTGCCCTGTGGCATCTCAGCCATGCTCAGAGCCCCAAGTGCCAGGCCTGGCCCCATCCACCATCTCCTTTGGGTTCCCATGACTTCCCCAGGCCTGGTCCCCCTGCTGTTCCCCCGTCTCACCCGGTGGAGCTGCCCTCCTTCCATCCAGAGGTCAAAGTGGGACACTTGCCCGTCACCCCCGCTCTCTCCCTCTCCCCCTTCCTCCCTCCCCACACCTGGCCTTGGATCTGGTCGATTGTGCTGCTTTAGTGAAAGTGAAAGTCGCTCAGTCATGTCCAACGCTTTGCAACCCCGTGGACTATACAGTCCGTCGAATTCTCCAGGCCAGGATACTGGAGTGGGTAGCCTTTCCGTTCTCCAGGGGACCTTCCCAACCCAGGAATCGAACCCAGGTCTCCCACCTTGCAGGCGGATTCTTCACCAGCTGAGCCACACGGGAAGCCCAAGAATACAGGAGTGGGTAGCCTATCTCTACTCTAGCGGATCTTCCTGACCCAGGAATCAAACCAGGGTCTCCTGCATTGCAGGCGGATTCTTTACCAACTGAGCTATCAGGGAAGCCCTGTGCTGCTTTAAAGTAACAGCAAAAGTAGTTGTCACTAGCTTGTGCTTACCCACTTCCAAGCATCTTTTTAAGGGCTTTGCGCATTAGCTCATTTAATCCTCACAACAGCCCTCCAAGGTGGGTCCCGGTGCTGTCTCCACTTGGCAGACAAAGAAGCAGGCCCAGAGAGGGTGGTAACCTGCCAAAGGTCACACAGCAGCAGTTAAGTGTGGAGCCAAGACCCGGCTCAGGCAGACAGGCCCTGGAGTCTGTGCTCTTCAGAATGAATGGCTTTACGGGAAGGGTCCTCTCCTTCCTCACTGTCACCATGCCACTCAGGCCCCCCATCTCTCCCCTGGACCACTGCAGTCACATCCATAGTGCTCTGCCTGGTCCCAAGCTCTCCCCTGGGACCACCCTCCTGGAGAACGTCTGTTTTTTTCTTCTTCTTTTTGCCTTGCCTCGCAGCTTGCAGGATCTTAGGGACTGGAATCCAGGATGTGGCTGTGAAAGCTGAGAATGTTAACCACTAGGCCATCAGGGAACTCAAGAGTGCTTCTTTGCAAATTGAAAATCTGACTAGGTCACCACTGCCCTTCCTCCTTTAATAGCTCCTATCTCCCGTTGCGTGTGTTTTGGATGGCTCCTCCGAGCTCGCCTTAGTGATACCTGACGCCCCATGATCCGGCCTTGCCTATTCTCCTGTGTCACCACCCATCTCTGCCTTCTCCCCTCCAAACACACACTCAAAGTGCTCCCCCCACACTAGTGCCTGAACGTACCGAGCTGTCACCCTGCCCCGCTCATCCCTTGCTCCTCCTGGCAGAGCCCTACTCACCTTCCCAGCTGAGGGCTCTGCTGACTCTCCGGGCCAATTCCATCATTCCTCTCTCCACACACCTTCAGCATCTTAGCTGCCTGTGGATCCGTCCCCCTCAGAGGCTAACCGTGACCTCTCTGTGTCCCACCCGGCCCATGGGAAGCCTTTAAAGGACCAAGTAAAGGAATGAATGCTTCTTGGGGAAGATAAATTCCCAAGTCTAGTGACAATGATTTATTATTTTTTAATTATTATAAATTAAATAAGACTGCAAGGAGATCCAACCAGTCCATCCTAAAGGAAATCAGCCCTGAATAGTCACTGGAAGGACAGATGCTGAAGCTGAAACTCCATTACTTTGGCCACCTGATGTGAAGAACTGACTCATCGAAAAGACCCTGATGCTGGGAAAGATTGAGGGAAGGAGGAGGAGGGGACGACAGAGGATGGGATGGTGGGATGACATCACTGACTTGACGGACACGAGTTTGAGGAAGCCTCAGGGGTTGGTGATGGACCGGGTAGCCTGACGTGCTGTAGTCCATGGGGTCACAAAGAGTCGGACACAACTGAGTGACTGAACTGAACTGAATTATTATAAAATTATTGAATAATGATGATTTGTTATTTTTAATGTTTATTTATTTGGCAGCATCAGGACTTTATTGCAGCACAGGGGATTGTCATTGCAGGATTCGAGTTCTTTCATTGTGGCGCTTGGACTGTATAATTGCGGCATCAGCTTAGTTGCTCCATGCCACATGGAATCTTAGTTCCCCAACCAGGGATCGAACCCATGACTCCTGTGTTGCAAGGCAGATTCTTAACCACTGGACCACCAGGAAAGTTCCTGGCTTATTATTAATAGCCCTTGCTGACATGTATCACCAAGCACTTCTGTGCCCTGCTTCACGCACAGGACCTGCATTCGTCCTCAAGGCAACCCATGGAGTGTCTGCTACTGTAGAGGAGCCCTTTAGAGGAGAGATGGCAGAGGCTTAGCGAGGGTGAGCTGCTTGCTCAGGGTCACACAGCTGGAAAGAAGCAGGACAGGTATTCAAAGCCAGGTTTATCTGAGTCTGGAAGCTAAGCTGCAGACTTCTGCTGCCTGCAACCTAGCTGCCCAGAATACCAAGGCGGAGGGCCAGCGAATGCTTTGGCAGCACTGAGAGAGATGTGCCTGTCCCCCGCTGCCTAAAGAGCTGCTTGCATTTCCTTATGTAATCAGCCGCGAAGCCCTAAGTGAGCAGACTCAGGTCCCTCGTCCCTGACTGTCACACGGGCAATTGAGGCCCTCGGAGCATGAACTGTATGATGAGACAGCACGGCTCCAGAACCACGTGGCTCTGCAAAGCTCAGCCCAGCAAAGATGCCTCCTTTTGGAATGAGAGGGGCCTCGGTGGTGGGGTTAGCGGCCCCTTCTGCATTATCCAGAACAGGCTCCAGTGGGCCAGGCTCCCCAAAGACACCCCCAGCCTCAGAGCAGCCTGGCCCTGTCCTGCTGTTCCCCTTGGGCTGCAGGGAACCGCTCTGTGCCTCCAACAGGCTGTGGCCTTGTCTACAGGCAGAAGGGCTGAGCCAACCCCTCAAAGCCCCCCCTCAGCACAGGATTCCATGCACCTAGGAAAGATGTATTAGTCAGCTATGACCATGATAACGCCACATAACATACTGCCCCCAAAATTCAATGGCATAAAATACTACACATTTATTTCTTGCAAGACTTCTGCTGTCTGGGGTTTGGCTGTTCAGGACTGGGATTGGCTGGCAGGACTCCAAGCTGATGTTTACTCCTTTTGTCCATGTTTCTTGCATCTTTGGACTGTGGGTGACTTGAGGCTTATTATTCTAATGAAAAGGCCCAACTGTGCAAGCACATTTCAAGCCTCTTTGTGTGTGTCATTTGCTAAAATCTCATTGGCCTAGACAAATCCCATGGCAAAGCCCCGAATCAGGACTTGGGGAAGTAAATCCACTCCCCACAGGCTGGGGCAGGGGCATGGCTGTGTCATATTATTGCAAAGCCCAGACAAATAGAGACGATAATTCTGTCTACCAGGCAGGGAGAGAGTGGTCCAGAGTCCGAAGTGGAAAGGGCCCGAGAGGTCACAGGTACAGAAGCTGAGGCCCCAGGAGGGGAGGGGAGGGGCCCATGTCACACAGCAGATGCTAGGCAGAGCTGGGCACCCAGGGCTCTGGTTTGGCTCTGCCTCTCAGGAAAAACTGAGGGGAGGAGGGGAGGGGGCCAACAGAGGAGCAAATGGATTCAGCATTGAAGAGGATATCTTCTGTGCTTGTACAGCCTCTTCTGGAATCTAGGGCTGTAGGGACTTCAGAAATGTCTAGGTGGGTATGCCCATGTGATGCCAGGAGCCAGGAGGGTGAAGACTGTGAAGATGTGATGTTGAAACCACTGTTCCCATCTGGCACTCAGAGCAGACATCATTCACTGATTGTCGCTCTCTTTTTCCCTGAGTGAGGGCTCAGATTCCGAACCACTCTCAGCTCAGGTTCTATTATAGCAGCCCAGACAGGCTTCCTGGAAGAGGTGGGATTTCAGCATCTTTTAAATTGGTGGGTGAATCACAGTGAGTGGAAGTGGGGAAAGCGTGATCTGGATGTGGAGTTTGGGGGGATGTCTGGGGAGCGTCCTGTGCTCGGTTCTGCACATGGGCTGGGGGACCAGCCTCTCTGCTGTCTCAGCACTCTCATAACAGGTGCTGGGCAAGGACAGAGGAGGGAATGGATTAAAGCAGGGTGAAATGGGGATGGGAGAAGGAGGAAAGGGAAGGCGACTGTGAGCAGAAATGGGGGGTGAGCTGGGGAAGGGGTCTGCCGGGGGTCTCTGCCCCTTCACCTCAGGATGTCAGGAGTTGAGCCCGGGGCAGGGAGCCCAGGCCAACCTGCCAGGTTGTTGAGATAACAGAAGCTCAGGAAATTAATCATAGTGCTTGCTTCTCACGCTGTGTATCAGCCCCTTGCGGCAGCAGCTTTATCCATCTCCCCTGCTTTTGCCCCGCTGTCTTGAGGGTATATGGCAGGGAGGGGATAGGGAGACAGGGCCAGGCACCTCCTGATGTCTCTCCCCGCTGCTCAAGAACCCTAGCGGCTCCCCATCATCCATGGCATGGTGGACAGACTTTCAAAGGCGTAGGAGCCATTATTTCCTAGGTGGAAATTCGCGACTACCAAAGCTGATGGCGATGCCTGTGAATCCTCCCTGTGCTGGGCCTGGATGCTTCCATGGAGCCTCAGAGCTCCACAGAATACAGTTTGAAAATCCCTAGGATGAAATCCACAGATGCCTCTGCCTGGCATTCGAAACCCTGTGCTCCCTGATGCCCACCCAGTCTCAGCTCTCCCTGGGACATGGCACTCAATCCAAAGCAGCCGTTAACCCCCCGGCCCCTTTGCCATGCTCTTCTCTCCACCTGAAAGGTCCCCAACACATCCAGGCAGCTGTTGAATTCCCACTTATTCTTCAAGACCCTATGGTCCCATCCCTCCTCCTCCTCCTCCTTCCTGCATTGCTTGTGTAGGCATCTGACCCTTCTTCCCATGCCCAGGGAGCTCTTCTCTTCTGGGAAGCCTTACAGCACTTCCTACCTTGTAGCATGGTTATTTAGGTACTTGTCTGGCCTCGCTGTTAGCCAGCAAATTCCTTAAGGGCAGAAACCATCTTCTTTATCTCTGTCTCCCTGGGCAGTTCCCAGCAGGGTCTTGCGCGGAGAAAGGGCTGAATAAATATTTATTTGTTGACTATCTTTATTGAGGGTTGGTTACGATACGGTACTAGGCAGTCAGGCTGCAGTGAAGGGCCCGCTGCCTGCCCTCAGCAAGGCTTCAGTCTAAGAGAAAGCAGAGGACTCGCCTGGTGGTCCAGGAGTTAGCACTGTGGAGCAACTGAGCCCCGCGCCACAACTACTGAAGCCCATGTGCCTAGAACCCATGCTGCTCAACAAGAGAAACCACCTCAAGGAGAATCCTATGCACCGCAGCTGGAGAGCAGCCCCTGCTCACCGCAACTAGAGAAAGCCCACACACAGCAACCAAGACCCAGTGCAGCCTAAATAAGTTATTTAGGAAAAAATAAGAGAAAGCAAAATCTGTAAACGAACAGTACAGAGGGGGAAGAAAGGTGCAGCACGATATAGGCAGGCGGGTACTCACACCACTGAGCCATCAGGGAAGCCTATTATACCGTGACAGTCTTGAGCAAACCAAGACAGACTGGTGCCCCTGGGCATTCTGCAGAAGGTGAATGGGAGCCCAGGTCTCTCCTTGCAGGTGGTGGTTCCCTGGTCCTTGAGTTTCTTCCAACACACACACACCCACCCTTTCCTCCTTCCCAACTGCCTAAGTGCAAGGGAAAAGGCTTCCATCTCAGGACTGCTGTCAAGACATTTGGGATGGTTCTGTGGACCAGCAACAAAATCTTACCTTCATAATCGTGCCTGAAGCTCCAATACTTTGGCCACGTGATGAGAAGAGCAAACTCATTAGAAAAGACCCTGATGCTGGGAAAGATTGAGGGCAGGAGGAGAAGGGGGCGACAGAGGATGAGATGGGTGGATGGCATCACTGACTCAGTTGACATGGGTTTGAGCAAGCTGGAAGAGAGTGAAGGACAGGGAAGCCTGGCGTGCTGTGGTTCATGAGGCCACAAAGAGTCGGACACGACTTAGCAACTGAGCAACAGCAACAGTCATGCCCACCTGCAGTGCCAGTCTGGGAACACAGTTTATTTGATCGCCTGGTCTCCAACCTCCAGGCTCCAATGCTCCTTCTCAATGAGGTCAGGGAACTCGGAGGAGCCGGTGGGGCCTCACCCCAGCTGTGTGTCCCTGGGCAAGCCCCTTAGCCTCTCGGAGCTTTGGGTTCCTTTATAGGCAAAAGCACGGATGCTAGTCCCCAGGGTTATCAGTGAGGAATCTGGGACCCAGTCCAAGTGCCTGCTCTCCATAAGCAGCCTCTAAATATGAACCCCGGGCCCACCTTCCACCACCCTCCGCCAGCCTCCACCACCCTCCACCTCCAGAGTGTGTGTGGGGGGCTGCTGTTGGCTACAGCCCTGACCCCTGACCTGATGGAATGAGCTAGAACAGTGATGTGGTTCTCCAGCTTCCCCTAGAGCCTTCCCCGCGGGAGCAGCAGGGGGAGGAGAATGTGTGTGTGTGAAGAGGGAGGCCCAGCTCCAAACCCACCCCCACTCACCGCAGGCGCACTCAGGAACACTCTCCCTCTCTCTCTCTCACACACACACTTTCTTTTTCTGTTGTTTGCGGCTAATTGTTTATTAGGAGATGCAGGCGGCTGCGCCAGTGGGAAGGCTCAGCTTGCTCCGCTATAATTAGGATAATGCACATTAGTCATTTAGTGAAACTCGGAGAGCAGCCCCCTCCCCCGGGCTCCCCTCCCCCACCGCTCCTGCTGCAGCCCCTGGCTGGGTTGTACCGGTTTGCCCAGGTTCCTGGGTTGTGGGGGGCCGGCGGTCCGGGGCCTGGGCCCCCAGCCCCCAGCCTCCGTCCTATGCCCACCCCTTATCCCCTGCCCTCTGCTCACCTCCTCCTCCACCCACTGGCCACCCACTCAGATGGAGTTACCTCCTTTCTGTCCCCCACCACTCTCCCCGCACCGCTGTTCCCTCCCACCTCCTGCCATCCTTGCCTTATTTCTGCCCTTTCTGTCTCCCTCCCCGAGCCCTCCCTAGCAGCCTGACCAGTGGTCTGGTTAGGTCGGTCAGTGAGCAGGTCAAGGCCGGGTTTCCATGCCCTTGGGGTGGGGCCGGTCCTCCTGGGTGGGGTGACCCCCCTCAGGCTTGCTCCCTTCAAGGGTACCCCGCTCCCGCCCCGCGGCTGTCCACCCCTCTTCCCTGCCCGAGGCCCCTGATGCTTGCTTGCTCAAGGACTGGACTGGCAAAGGCAGCCCTTTGTCTTTAAAGGGCCCTTCCCACGTCAGTGAGGCTCCGTCCCTCACTCACTCAGGGAGGGGCTTTCTGAAGTGGGGGCAACCAGGCTGCAGGAGAGGTGAGTGTGTTTGAGGTGAAGGCGGGGCTGAGTCCCCATACAGCCTTTTGCGGCACTGAAAAGGCATCACATCCGGCCCACTAGGTGGGGCAGACTGAAGTCTGGGGCCCGAGGTCGTGCCCTGGCGTTGCGGGTGGTCACCGGGGCCAGCGGTGAGGATGGGGTCCCTCCAGATTTTCAGAAGTAAATGAAAGAGCTGTTCCAGGTCGGGAGGGGGGTGGTGAGCGATGCTTGCCTGAAAATACAGGCCTCCTTATCTTCAGGAGCCTGTTTTGAGCCTCTGGTTCTGATCGTGAGGTCACAGACGCCGACAAAGAGACAGACATGTGCTCACAACTCACAAGGGCAGGCTCACGGAGCAGGCACTAGGGAGGTGGCCACCCGCAGCCCAGGCTCACCGTCTGAGTGGTCCATTTCTCAAGGTGCTCACCCCCCAGCAAGTCCGCAGCCCCACCTCCCAGGCTACCCTTTCTCACCCTCCCTCTATGTTGTGGGTCCCAAGGCTCTGCACCTCGGTGTCATGTATGAAAGTGAAAAAGTCACTCAGTCGTGTCCGACTCTTTGCAACCCCATGGACTATGCAGTCCATGAAATTCTCCAGAACACTGGAGTGGGTAACCATTCCCTTCTCCAGGGGATCCTCCCGACCCAGGGATCGATCAGACCGGGGTCTCCTGCACTGCAGGCAGATTCTTTACCAACTGAGCTATCAGGGAAGCAGCTTACAGGATTCCGTGAGAGCAGAAGCTGGAGGGGAAGGAATGATCTCAGCCCAACCAGTCTCTCGGGACCAGGAGACATTTCCTCAATCTCCCATTGGGACTGCTTCTGTCTAGCATCAAGGCTCTGGGGCCAGTAAGAAGATGCTTCTGGGAGAAGCAGTGCAATAAGAACCCTGTTCCCCTGGGCCTGTGGCCTACTTTACTGTGTACCCAGCAGGTCTTCCTTCCATCCTGGAGCCTCAGGTGCCCTCCCCCAGGCCCAGGAGCAGGACTAGACAGTCATTTCCAGCACACAGGGGCTGTCCCAGGAGCACCTCCTTGGGGGCCCGTGGCTGCCTGATCTTCCAGTGCCCTGGTCCTCTTTTGACCCTCAGGAAGCATCCCTACCTCCCACCTTAGCTGAGTTTGGTTCCTTCTTTCATCCACCAGCATCTATTCCTTCCCTCCTCTCTTTTTCACCTGTATCTTTCTGATTTCCTGCAGTATCTGGTGCCGTGGAATGATGGATTTTAGGCTGTGAAAGCAAAAGGTCAGGAGAGGAGAGATGGCCAGATCAGGAGAGACAGCCCAGGATAGGGCCACCCCAGCCATTGTTCATTCATTCATGGCTCTGTGCAGGGTGCCAGGGAGAAAGAAAGCAACAAGGCACCCGCCCTTAGTGGCACGCCAGTCAGCCGCCTGTCAAAGCATGAGACGATTAGGGTAGGGGTTCATGCATGGGGAAGGGGAGCCCGTCACTGAGTTTCCAAGATCTCCAGGCCTGGACTCAGGAGGCTGTGTGGGGATCCATTTAATGATGAAGATAGTAACACCCAAACAATAGCTAACATTTCAAGAGGGCTAACTGGGTGTTAGGCTTCCCAAGTGGTGCAGCGGTAAAGAGTCCACCTGCAATCCCGAAGATGTGGATTCGATCCCTGGGTTGGGAAGGTCCCCGGAGAAGGAAATGGCAACCCACTCCAGTATTTCTTGCCTGGGAAATCCCATGGACAGAGGAGCTGGCAGGCTGCAGTCCACAGGGTCGCGAAAGAGTCAGACACAACTTAGCAACTAAACAACAACAGCTGGGTGTCAGGCACTGTTGAAATGCTTTGCTTCGTATAACACTAGCATTTAATTATCAAAGTAACCCTCTCAGAGAGGCATCTCTGACTTTCCTGGTGGTCCAGGGGTTAAGAATCCACCTGCCTATGCAGGGGACCCCAGATTCAATCCCTGGTCCGGGAAGATTACACCTGCCACGGGGTAACTAGGCCCGTGGGTGACAACCACGAAGCCCATGCACCCTCGAGCCCAAACTCTGTGCCGGGAGAGAAGCCAGCTCAACAAGAAGCCCAAGACTGCAGCTAGACAGTAGCCGCCACTCTCTGCAAGTAGAGGAAGCCCGTGCGTAGCAGCAAAGACCAGCACAGCTAGAAATTAGTAAATATTTTTAACAGTTAAATTAAAAAAGAGACTGCTGTCACCTCGTTTTGCAATTTTTCAATGTGAAAGTGAAAATGAAAGTAAAAGTCACTCAGTCGTGTCCACCTCTTTGCAACCCCATGAACTGTATAGTTCATGGAATTCTCCAGGCCAGAATCCTGGAGTGGGTAGCCTTTCCCTTCTCTTCTCCAGGGGATCTTCCCAACCCAGGGATCAAACCCAGGTCTCCTGCACTGCGGGTGGATTCTTTACTAGCTGAGCCACCAGGGAAGCCAGGAAATCCAATAGAAGGATGTTAGGCCTCTTGGCTAAGGTCACACAACTTATAAATGACAGAGCCTGTCTGACCCTCAGTTGCTTTATCTGTAAAATATGGGGGAAGGGGCCCTGCCATCCTTCAGTTAAGACTCCCGGGAGTTTCCAGGCAGATGGCCGGAAAGGACCTGGCCAATCACCCAGTGCTGTTGGGACTAAGCAGGCCAACGGGATTTAGGGCAACGTGGGGGAAGAGGGCCCCTCCTACTTGCCCCTCCCCCAGCTCACTATTCCAGTGTTGTGCTCCTGCCCCATGGGGGGTGGGACAGTATTGGGAAGCTGCTGCCCCAGGATTTGCAGCCTCCAAGGAGGCAGCAGGAGCCCCTGGGGGCTACAGGGGCCACTGGAGACTTCAGGGGCCCACCCTGACCCTGCCCCCACCCCTGCAGTGAGTTGTTAACATATACTCACTGAATGGAAGTCCTCCCCACCAGCTCCTGCTGCTCCCAGCCCAGCCCAGGCTGCCGGCACACAGGGGCCCTCAGTGTTGGGGACACAGGGGCTAGAGGACAGGGAGCCTCCAGGTTGAGGGGGACACACAGCCCTGCCCCAAGGGTGCTGCTTTGGGAAGGGGTAGAGCTAAGTGGAGGAGGGAGGTGCAGGGGTGCTCGGAGTGGGGGTGGACATCTGTCTCGGGCCCCACACCTCAGGGTGCCTCCCTCTCCTCTGCTGGACTCCTTCTCCAAGGGGTGGATTATCACCGTCCCACCTCGAGTGGGGTCTTGCCTATATGGACCAGCCTATAAAGCATCTTTGTCAACTTGAAAAGAGACAGAAGCAGCCTCGCACTAGGCACTGGGTTTGATGAGCAGGGGTGGGGCTGGGTTTCAGCACCTTTGTGCAAGACCCAGACTGCTCTAGAGTACATAGAAGCCCTGTCTTAGCGTAGGGGTGGGGGTGGGAGGCGTGTTTGGGGCCTGCTGGGCCCAGCTGTCACCTCCCTTTTATCCGGCCATCCCTGCCTGGATGAGAACCCACCAGGATTCCCTGCACACATGGCTCCTGCCCAGCCCGAGGTCACCCAGGTGGCAGGCAGGGCAGGGACTAAGCCTCTTCTCTCAGATGAGGACACTGAGGCCCAGAGGGAGGAGGAAGCTGCTAAGGTCGGGTTCCTGGGCTGGGTTCCAGGGACCCCAACAGCGAGCCCTCGTTCCAGCCTCGATGCCACTTTCCAGGTCCTCGGGACATTCTGCTCCATGTGCCTGTCACCTCAGCACTTGTCCTGTTCAACTTAACGGATGTTGGCAGGGAACCTGCCAGGAGCTAAACAAAGCAGGTCAGCACTTCCCTCCTCTCAGAACCAAAGAACCAGTAAGTGATGAATGAATGAATGAAGAAGCACTGAGCACTGACTCTGTTCCAGAAACTATGCCAAGTCATCTGCTTATTTAGTCATGACAACTCTATGAAATAGAGCCTATTACACTCATTTTGGGCTTCCCTGATGGCTCAGCTGGTAAAGTATCCACCTGCAAAGCAGGAGACCCCAGTTCGGTCCCTGGGTCGGGAAGATCCCCTGGAAAAGGGAACGGCTACCCACTCCAGTATTCTTGGGCTTCCCTGGTGGCTCAGACTGTAAAGAATTCGCCTGTAATGCAGGAAACCTGGGTTGGATCCCTGGGTTGGGAAGATCCCCTGGAGGAGGGCATGGCGACTCCTTCCAGGATCCTTGCCTGGACAATTCCCGTGGACAGAGAAGCCTGGAGGGCTATAGTCCATGGGGTCGAAAAGAGTCGGAGACGCCTAAGCACAGCACAGCACATCCTCATTTTACAAATGTGGCAATAGAGGCTCCGAGAGGTTATATAACGGACTCAAGTTTACACAGCCAAGAAGTGTCAGGTCTGGGATTTGTATGTGAGTTTGTGTGGCTCCCAAACCACATAGATTCTTCTCCCTTTTATTTTTTAATTTCCTTATTTTTTTTTTTTAATTCTTGGAACAGCTTCAAACACTTTCCTTCATTTTTAATGACATTTATTGTTTTCTTTCTAATTTTACAAGCAATACATGTTCTTTGCAGACAACTAGAAATACATAAAAGCATAAAGTAAAAAATAACCATCGTGCATAATCCTCACCCCCAGAGATAACCACCATTAGCATTTTGATGTATTTCCTCCCAGTGTCTACATATTTTTATAAAAAATTGATATGCTGCCATATTGCCAGTTTTGCATCCTCCTTTGTTTAGTTCAAACTATTTGGGGAGCATTTTCCCACCTGAGCAAATATTTTTTGAAAACCTCCTTGCTCAGGTGCTTGCTTTTATTGAATGATACCCTGCTTTTAGACATTTAGCTTGTCTCTAATTTTTTGCTAATAAGCATAGCATTGTGGTGAATATCTTCCAGCATAACTCTTTGAACCAGTTTCTGCTTAATAGATTCCCAAAGGCAGAGTTACTGGGGCAAGGAGCATGAATGATTTCAAAGCCTTTAAAACATATTTTGAAATTGCGTTCTAGAAAGTTTGCCCAGTTAACCCCCCAGTAGTGGGTCATGTGAACATTGTATATGTTAAAGCCCTTACTGACACTACATATTACTAATTTAAAAAACAAAGTCTTTCTCAAGATGTAGGTTTTTCCGACTCCAACACTCACTTTGGAGTAACTAGTACGTGTGTGTATGTGTGAGTCGCTCAGTCATGTCCGACTCTTGGCAGCCCCATGGACTATAGCCCACCAGGCTCCTCTGTCCATGGAATTCTCCAGGCAAGAACACTGGGGTGGGTAGCCTATCTCTTCACCAGGGGATCTTCCTGACCCAGGGATCGAACCTGCGTCTCCTGCATTGCAGGCAGATTCTTTACTGTCTGAGCCACCAGGGAAGCCCGGTAACTAGTACTGCTGCTGCTGCTACTGCTGCTAAGTTGCTTCAGTCGTGTCGGACTCTGTGCGACCCCGTGGACTGCAGCCTACCAGGCTCCTCCATCCATGGGATTTTCCAGGCAAGAGTACTGGAGTGGGGTGCCATTGCCTTCTCCTAGTAACTAGTACATTTGTTCCTAAATCATCATTTTGCTGATGGGGAAATAGGGCCTCAGAATGCAGAAATGACGTGCTTGCACTGGATCAGATCCACCCATCAGCCAGGCATCCCTCCTCTCTCTTCTAGTTCTTCAGGGTCTCAGTGGAGTTTCCTCCACTGCCAACCCCTGGGCCAGGGGAGTGTACTCTGCAGGTCATACCCCTCCTGTGGGCCTGGAGGTCAGGGTTAGGAGGGGTCACTGGATATAGCCCATCCATGGGCTCTTGATTCTGGACCACACAGCCTCCAGTATTGTCAAACCCTGGTTCATGTGCCCAATACCCAGTAAGGCCAAACAAACTAAAATGTTGGCATTTGGGGCAGAGAAAGTTTTATTGCAAGGGCCAAGCAAGAAGAATAGGTGGCTTGTGCTCAATAGACCCAAATTCCTGAATGGTTTCAGGCGAGGGTTTTTAAAGATGATGTTAATGGAGAGGTTTGGAGGATGGGTGATCAGCTCACGGACCTTCTTCTGATTGGTTGATGGTGAGGTAATAGGGTGATGTTTTGGGAATCTCAACCTTCTAGTCCCAGCCACTCTGGGGTTTGCGTGCTTGTGGTCAGCATATAGTCACCATCGTCCACCTGGGTCAGGAGGGGAGTCTTAGTTTCTGCAGAACAATTCAACAACATACATCAGACTGTTATGTTCATCCTTGCAGCAGGACCCAGGAGCTCTGTGACTCTATTCTCCGAATCATTAACTGCTTGTGCCTGCTCTTTAGAACTCAGGGAAGATTTCCCCGAGTTCCAACTGGGAGACTGAAGCCTTTTTCCTACAGACAAGAAACGAGGGGGCAGGGAGAGGCTTTTGTACCCAGAAGGGTGCTGCAGGGCCCTGCTCAGTTTCACCAGCATCCTCACCACCTGCATCAACCCCGCCTCTTGCTTCCTCTTTTCTGTCATTCATCCGCCTGTAGATTTGGCACCAGTGTGTGCCTGGCACTGTTCTAGGCTCTGGATGCTTCATCCTGCACCGTCAGCACTGCCACATGATGGCATGCCGGTCGCAACCCTTCAGCATCTCCCAATCCCTCCTGCTTAGTGCCCTGTGGTCCAAATGATAATGGCAATGCCTGGGAGGCTTAATAAGCTATAAGGGACCAGATCTCTCCCCTGAACACTGTGACTGTGTCACCCTGGGTCCAGCCCTTCTAGAATCTGTTTGCTGTCGCTGTTTTATTTTCTGTGGCTGAGTCTTACATTCAGGCAAGTTCAAGAGTAAGTGTTGAAGGATCCCTAAGCACCAGACATTGGGTGTGGTGCTTACACACACACACACACACACAAAACACACGTGAGCAGGCCCTCTCCCAGCACAAACCTGCATCCTCTGGCCTTGCTGACATGCCCTGCTGTGACCCCACAGCCTCAAATTTATAAAGCTAATAACAATCTTTTTTTTTTTTTCTGATTTGCAAGTGATTAGTTTTAATTTGGGGACAATTAGAGATAGAAGCAGGAGGCATCTAATCTTGATTAGAGACAGGGAGATGGCCAGAGGTGCCCCCTCTCCTGGCCCTAGCCTCCACGCACATTCATTTATAGATTTGGAAGGAGGTGGCCTTTGTGTCTGGGGAGAAGGTATGACGCATATCTGGGGGTAGCAAAGGCCCCTACTGCCCTCCTAGACACCTAGAGCCAGGCTGAGGTGAAAAGGGAGGGCCTATGTCCCAGCCGATGTCCCTAAGCAGGTGCCCCAAGCCTTAGAAAAGGATAGAATTGACATTCGTTAAGCACATACACACACCTACGTGTGTACCAAGCCATGCACTATGTGAAACTGGTTAAGTCCAGTGTCTGCCCAGATCCCAAGCCAGCTGGAAAGGTGAAAGCATAAATAAGTACCTGCCCGCTGGTCCTGGAGGTGACTTGAGAGACGAAGAGCCACGTGGACCAGCATCCTGCCCACTCCACCCTCCAGGGAGCATTCACAGAGGTGACCAATGAAACACAACATCGATTTTGCATTTCACAGTCATACCAGGGCCAAGCTCCAGATCAGCCGGAGCTGGAGCTGCACAGAACAATTAACCACCCAGGTGGTGGCAGCGGAGATATCAGGAAGGCTTCAGGGAGGAGGTGATGCCTGAGCCAGGCATGGCAGAATGCGGGGTCCTCACTCCCCCACCCCCACACCCTGTGCAAATCTCCTCTTCGGTGCTGGTGGGGTCCAGTGTCGTTCTCGCTCCAGTGATGCCTCAGTCTCTTTCTGGAACAAGAGGGGAAGGATGAAGCCTGCTGCCTCCCAGCTGGGCCTTGTCCTGAAGCGGCCTCAAGGATGGTGCTCCCAAGGGTCCCCAAGCCTGGGCAGGTTCAGACCCCAGGGGAGGGGGCGGGAGATTGATGGAGGTCGGGGGATGGGAGTTCAGACCTCTTACATTCACAGACACCCCATCCTTAGTTACTGTCTGAGCCACCAGGGAAGCCCCATCCTTAGTCCCCAAATGGTAAAGACCTGGATGCACCCTCCCGGGGCTGCGGGAGGAAGGAGTGAGCTCAGCTCAGCTGGGAAGGGTCCCAGGCCAGGCACAGTCGTGGGAGGGGGCTGGGAATGTACCATCATTATCACCGAAGGAAAAAGCTGCATGATTCCAGGGATTTCCCTGGTGGTCCGGTGGTTAAGACTCCACAGTTCCAACACAAGGGCTGCAGGTTCGATCCCTGGTAGGGAAACACACGCCAAGCATCCAAGAAGAAAAATTGGATGGTTCCAGCCTGTCTTCCTCCTCCACCCCCCTTACAGTGTCTCCACATCTCACTGGGGAAACTGAGACTGTGAGGGGCGGAAATAGCCCATCCCTCTTATCATTAACCTGCTTGGGCTGCCAGAACAGGGTGGCAAAGCTCAGGAACTTACGTCCTTGCAGTTCGGGAGGCTAGAAGTCTGGGCTCAAGGTGATGGCAGGGTGGGTTCCTTCTGAGGCCTCACGCTGTGCCCTGTAGACGTCCGCCTTCTCTGTGGGTCTTCGTCTCGTGTGTGTCTGTGTCTTAATCTCCTCCTTTAAGGCCACCGGTTCTACTGGATTAGGGCCCACCCGTATGACCTCATTTTAATTTAATCACCTCTTTCAAAGATCGCCATCTCCGAACACTGTCACATTGCGAGGTGCCGGGGGTTGGGACTTGGACGTATGAATCCTGGAGGGGGCACAACTCAGCCCGTAATGCTGATCGTGAGATAATGATGATGGTGAGATATGATGAGACGGGGAGAACTGCCTTCCCAGGGAAATAGCAACGGGGTCTGGAGCAGATTTTGCAGGCCCAAGGCTGTGTGGATGGTGGGGTGGGCAGGGGAGAATCCAAGTGATGCTGCTCGGGGAAGGGAGGCCACTGACAGGAAGACAATACCGTCTGGTCCACAGGGCGAGCCGAATCAGAAGTCAGCTGGTGGAGTTTGGGGTCTGGCAAGTCGAGCGGAACCAATGAGAGCCGGGGCAGCAGGGGTTCAGAACCACCTGTCAAGGGGTGCCTGCTGTGGGGCTTGACAGACAAGTGTGTTCCCAGCTCTATGTGAGCACGAGTGTGTGTGTGTGTGTGTGTGTGTGTGTGTGTGTGTGTGCTTCCCACTAGACTGGAGGAAGTTGAGCTGTTTCCAAGGCAGGGTGAATCCAGGCCAGCACATCCACCCCTGCAGGGCCTCAGGACCTAGCTCGAGATGGAGGCCAGCGTGCACGTCGGCACACGCACATGTGCACACACATTCACACACCGCGTCCCTGAAACTTGATCTGTTGGCAGCTCCACCGGTCTCCCCTTCCTCCCCGCAGCCCCACCGGACTGCTTCAGGGCCTTCCCCACCTCCCTGGGGAAACTGAGGCCCAGAGAGATCAAGCCACCTCCTTTAGGCTCCAGAGTCAGTGAGCGGAGAGCAGAGATTAGCGCAGGGGTCTCGGGGACACCCCCATCCCCACTCAGCCCACAGAAAGTCCTCAGGGCCCCAGAGGATAGAATGATTCATGGTGGTGATGGGGGGCAGTGTTTGCGTGTCATGATGCCATCAGCACAAACACTGTGGTACCCCAACACCACCTTTCCTGGCTCCCTTATCTAAATGCTAGTTGGTTTCTTAAGGTAAGTTGCTTCCTGTTTCAGAAGCACAGTCTCCTTATCTGCAAGGTTGCTGGGAAGGGTCAGGAGTCCCAAGCCTAGGGCCAGCAGCCCTCTGCCCACTGGCCATCAGGTCTCCCCTGGAAGCCACATTGAGGGTGCTCTCATTAGCCCGTGGTTTCCCAGTTGGTGCTGAGAGGTTCATTCAGAGAACTGCATTCGTCCAACTAAACTCTCTTGAGGGTGGAGGAGGGCAGGCAAGCATGTTTTTCCAATCCCTTCCTCCATGCCCCTCTGCGTCTGCTGCCCATCTGACGGTCCCACCCCAACTGTGCCTCTAGGGGGTCCAGATGGCCAGCCCTCAGGTTGGGACAGTGAGCGGGACTAAGTGCCACTTAGCAGCCTTCAGGGTCTCCTGGGGATGATAAGCGAGGCAGGGATGGTGGTTCTGCCATCCATGTCCCCGCCCTGTCCACCCGGCCTGAGCACGGTCCTGACAGCCTCTGCCCTGCTCCAGCCCCGCAGGACGGGCACGGTGGCCTCTCCCCATCTCAGCTCAGCACCCACAGGCCCTGGACATCCCATCATGTGGAGCAGTGCCCCACCCCTCCCCCTTGGTCTTTCAGCTACCCTCAACATCTCCATGAGGGGCCTGATGTTACCACCTCAATTTTAGAGATGGAAACTGAGGCTCAAAGTAGGAAACAAGCTGCCGTTTGAGTGTGGCAAGGATAAGCCTTGAATTTGAGTCTCGAAGCTTCTGTCTGACTGCTTCCTGCTACTTCCAAAGCAGTTGGTTGGCTGTGTGCCCTGGCCCAGGTCACCATCTCAGATCCCACCTGTGTGCCTGGGACCAGCCCCTCCACACACACACCTTCTCAGAGACTCCAGTGGTAACCATCGGGCAGGGATTCCAGGCACCAGCCAGGAAGGCTCTGTCATCTCTCCAGACACCTTCCCATCCTCATCTGGGACCCGGCCCCCACCTCCACTTGGTGTAAATCAATCGTGATTTGTTAAAGGCTTGCTGAGTGCAAGGCCTCACAGATAACTGTCCCACCAGACAGGATGAGAGGTCCCCACAGAGAAGGGCAGAACTCTGAAGAAATTCCCAGGAGTGGAGGTCATATCTTGGAGGGCTTCGTGGAGGAGGCGCCATTTGAGCAGGGCCTTGGAGGAAGGTTTGGATTTGGATGTGGGCAGATAGGAAAGGAGAGAATCCAATGCGGAGGGCACAGCATGCACATAGGAGGTGCGAAAAGGCAGCATCATGCTAAGTCGCTTCAGTCGTGTCCAGCTCTGTGCAGCCCTATGGACTGTAGCCTGCCTGACTCCTCTGTCCAAGGGATTCTCCAGGCTAGACTACTGGAGTGGGTTGCCATGGCCTTCTCCAGGGAAGGCAGCATCAGCAAGCACTAAAGCCAGAAGTTGTTTCGTTATGCCAGCAGCAGGGGCTTGGGAAGAGGAATGCTGGGGAATGGGAAGCCTAGAGCCCCATTAGAGGACCCTGAATGCCATGCTCAGGCGCAACGTGAGTTTCAATTTTATTCTGTAAGAAGGAAGAAGAGAGTCTTTAACAGTACACACGTGTGCATTGTGTTGCATGAATTATAGGGGGATTTCTTGATTCTCAAAAATGACAACAACATCAAAAGTGAAGAACACAGCTCAAAGGTCCATCGGAAGATCCAGAACTGACTCTCAAACCTCAGACCTCCCCATATTGGTCCTTCTTGTCCCCTGACAGTGTCCAACAGGTGCTGAGCTGGGAATGGGGAGCCAAGAATTGGTGTCTGGGGGAAACAAATCCTTCTGGCTGTGATGCAGGGAGAGGATGAGAGAAGAGCCTGAGAGAGGACAGACCCAGTTAGATTCTGTTATGTTGTCATAACAACAAGAGGGAAGCCAAAGCTGGACCAGGAACCTGGGGAGGGGGCCAGCAGTAGGATTTGAACCTGCACCCACTTGGCTTTCAAACCCAGAAACAGCACCAAGAGGTGGATTTGCTAGAACCTGGCGCAATCCTGCAAAGATGGGGAGAGGGGCCAAGAGGAGGGAGAAGTCAAGCCCAAGAACCCGAGGCCCACGCTTGGGTTTGGGGAGTGGCGATCCACTTCCCTGTGTGTATCTGTGGGCTGGCAGGGCTTCCCAGGTGGGTCAGTGGTGAAGAATCCACCTGCAATGTGGGAGATGTGGGTTCGATCCCTGTGTTGGGAAGATCCCCTGGAGGAGGAAATGGTAATCCACTCATGTATTCTTGCCTAGAAAAATCCCATGGACAGAGGAGCCTGGTGGACTGTAGTACATGGGGTCACAACTTAGCAACTGAGCTTGCATGTAAGCATAAAGGGAGTGGGGAGGGCCACGTGGAATCCCTGGGGACCCTGCGCCACCTGAGGCAGCTGGAGCCATAAAGCCTTGGGTCTGAAAGCCAGGTGGCCCCAGGTTCGAATCCTACTGCTGGCCCCTTTCACTCAAGTGGACTTGAGTAAGTTAGTTAAGCTTCCAGCCCCTTCATTTGTAAGAGCTAAGTACAGGCCCTCAAAAAAGAGAACTTGCTGATAGAAAACTGGTTGAATCAATGGAGATCATAATAATACTTGGTTCAAAGGCTTAATTGGAGGATCAAATAAGTCATTGCCTGTCATAATAATACACAAATAATCATTTGATTTTAATAATTTTAAACCATTAAATATGTACTGTGTGTGCGTGCTAAGTGACTTCAGTCGTGTCCGACTTTTTGCGACCCTGTGGACTGTGGCCCACCTGGCCCCTCTGTCCATGGGGTTCTCCAGGCAAGAGTACTGGAGTGGGTTGCCATGCCCTCCTCCAGGGGATCTTCCTGACCCAGGGATCGAACCCACATTTCCTGAGGCTCCTGCGTTGCAGGCAGACTCTTTACCGCTGAGCCACTGGGAAAGCCGGTAATATGTACTGCACTGCACCATTAATAACGGTAAGAAGGAAAACTCACTGCCTCAGCACCACACTGTGCTCTGGGCCCCCTACACACGTGACTCTGGTAAGTCCTCACAATAGCGCTTGGAGGCAGCAACAAGTTTTATAGTCATTTTACAAATGAGGATGCGGGAGGAAAAAGCCTCTTTAAAGCTTCCCAGCGCTTTGTACAGGGATTACCTTTACCCTTTCCTCGGGGATGAAGGAATCAGCAAAGAGGGCAATTAACAGGCCAGTAAAGGCGGGGCCAGGCTTGGAGCCGCAAGGATGGAGAGCATGGTCTGGCGGGGAGGGGCCAGCCCCCTGTCAAGGTGAGAGGCCGGAGTGCCCTGGGGTCCGAGAGCCCCCTCTCCTGACCACTCTGGGGTCTTTCTTCTGTCTGTCCCCAGCCTCTGGCCGCTCCCACCCGGCCAGCCCCAGTCCGCCAGGGCCGCAGGCCAGCCCTGTGCTGCCGATCAGCTACCGCCTGTCGCACACGCGACTGGCCTTCTTCCTGCGCGAGGCACGACCCCAGCCGCCCACCGTGGCCAACGGCTCCCTGCAGCGCTCCGAGCCCTTCGTGGTGTTCCAGACCAAGGAGCTGCCCGTCCTCAACGTCTCCCTGGGGCCCTTCAGCACCAGCCAGGTGGTGGCCCGGGAGCTCCTGCAGCCGTCCAGCACTCTGGACATCCCCGAGCGCCTGACGGTCAGCTGGAAGGTGCGCGCCTTCATCGTCCACTCCCGCGTGCCCGCCTCGCAGCCCGTGGCCCAGGTGCTGTTCTACGTGGCCGGCCGCGACTGGGATGACTTCGGCGTCACCGAGCGGCTGCCCTGCGTCCGCCTGCACGCCTTCCGCGACGCCCGAGAGGTCAAGAGCTCCTGCCGCCTCAGCGGGGGTCTGGCCACCTGTCTCGTGCGGGCCGAGCTGCCCCTGGCCTGGTTCGGGCCCCCGGCTCCGGCCGCGCCACCCAGTGCCCGCCGCAAGTCTCCGGATGGGCTGGAACCCGAGGCGACCGGGGAGAGTCAGCAAGCCGAGCTCTACTACACACTTCATGCCCCCGATGCTTCGGGTGGGTGTGGGGGGACCCGACGGGGCGCCGGGCCCGGAGCGGGGGCCCGGGCCGAAAGCCCCACCCAGCACCCGCTGCTGCGCATCGGAAGCATCAGCCTGTTCCGCCCGCCCCCCAGGAGGACCCTGCAGGAGCACAGGCTGGACAGCAACCTGATGATCCGCCTGCCAGACCGGCCCCTCAAGCCAGGGGAGGTGCTCAGCATTGTGCTCTACCTGGCCCCCAACTCCTCCTCTCCCTCCAGCCCCAGCCTGGAGCACTTCACTCTCAGGTAGGGGGCTATGGCTGGGAGGTGAGGGGCGGGGCGGGGGGGAGGCTGGCTGGCCTCCTCCCAAGGTCTGAGGTGCACCTGAAAACCTTGTAGGGGGCATGCCCAGACCTGCTCCTCCAATATCCTAGTCTCAATTCTTCCTGTTATTACTTTAGCAACTTCAGAAAGACAACTCACTGATCTGAGCCTCAGTGTTCTCATCTGCCTAATGGCCACAAAATATCAGCTCTGACCTCCCTGTCTCACAGACATAGTGTCGTGGTTGGCCAGTTCAGTCATTCAGTCGTGTCTCTTTGTGACCCCATGCACTGCAGCACGCCAGGCTTCCCTGCCCATCACCAACTACCGGAGCTTACTCAAACTCATGTCCATTGAGTCGGTGATGCCATCCAACCATCTCATCCTCTATCGTCCCCTTCTCCTCCTGCCTCCAATCTTTCCCAGCATCAGGATCTTTTCCAATGAGTCAGTTCTTCACATCAGGTGACCAAAATATTGGAGCTTCAGCTTCAGTATCAGTCCTTTCAGTGAATATTCAGGATTGATTTCCTTTAGAATAATTGACTGGTTTGATCTTGCAGTCCAAGGGACTCTCAAGAGTCCTCCCCAACACCACAGTTCAAAAGCATCAGTTCTTCAGTGCTCAGCTTTCTTTAGTGACATGGTAGAGAGGAAATATCTATTTTCACAAGCAAGGACATCCAAAATGATAGAACTGGGGCTGGAAGGGCCCTTAGACAGTAGTGGGTGCAACTCCCCCATTTTACAAATAATGAGACTGAGGCCAAAGAGGAGAAACGGACATGAGAGAGCAGCCCCTTGACTGCAAGCCAAAATAGGAATAGGAGAGTGTCCGCGTGTCAGGACATTTGGTTAATCCTGGGGTTAGGAGAAAACCTGGGGGGAGTCCCAGCTTCTTCTATACCCTGAGAATGATACAGTTCACAGATTCAGAATTGCCTTCAATCATATCACATCCCCACAAAATATAATGATGTCTCACAAGCAGAATCCATGGTTTGAGCCTTACTGAGTGATTCTGAGGATATAAGAAAAGCCCCACCAAAATGCTCCCCACCAACCCAAGCACACTATACATGGGGCCCAAAACAGCACCATTAACCTCCAGCTTCTTCAAGTATTGCCTTCTCTCCTGAATGTACTACCCTGAAGTACAGATATTCCTGGAGAGCTGCTGCTTAGTTGCTTTAGCTGTGCCCGACACTGTGCCCGACACTGTGCGAACCTATGGACTGCAGCCTGCCAGGCTCCTCTGTCCATGGGATTCTCTAGGCAGGGGTACTGGAGTGGGTTGCCATGCCCAGGGTGATACCTAATTCAGTGATTAATACCTGAATGTGAATGTGAGTTAAATCAGTCCTCAGAGATCTCAGGCTACTTTAATAGGAGTAGAGAGTGTAGAATTAGGGAGGTGATAATCACTCTGCTTTAGTTCGTGTTAATTAGAGCACCGCTGAAGACACTAGGTATATCTCAGAGTGTCCAGAGGAGGGTGACTAGGCTATGGGTGACTTGAAACTATGGCCAAAACTGACAGTTGGAGGCCCTGACGATTTCAGGCCTGAAGAAAAGAATACCTGCTCACCTCCCCAGGTGTCTATTCAGGTGGAGGAGAACTGTTCTCTCTTGCCCCAACAGAGCCCATGACTGTTCTATTTCAGCTAATTATAGGGAAGAGGTTTCTCCTTTTAGGGGCTTTCTGAAAACGCAATGTGATGTGTGCCGAAGTAGTGAGTCCCCTGTCACTAAGGTATGCAAATAGAAGTATGGCAAGACCTGGTAGAGATATAACAGAAGGGACTACAGCTTCCACTGAGGGCCAGAGGTTGCAGCTATGTGATACTAGAGTCCCCAGATTAGTTTCAAGCTTTGAGTCGAGAACTCGGGGTAAATTACTCACCTGCTCCCCCTTCTCCCAGCCCCAGCCTAAGCGTGGTAGCCAGGTGGGCAGCCTTGGGACCCCAGGCTGACCCTCTCCCTCTTCTTCTTCCTGCTTTGTCCCAGGGTGAAGGCCAAGAAGGGTGTGACCCTTCTAGGAACCAAGTCCCGGAGTGGCCAATGGCACGTGACCTCGGAGCTGCTGACTGGGGCCAAGCATTCAACAGCCACCGTGGATGTGTCCTGGGCCCAGGGCACACCGCTGCCCCCCTGGTGAGCCAGGGTGGCTCCTCTATCCACCTCTTTGCAGGACACCATGGGGAGTGGGAGGGAAAGTCTTGATGGAGGAGGCCAAGCCGGCAGAAGGGCTGGGGCTTAGTTTCTGGGACTCCCCAGGCTGGGGAAGGCTCAAAGAGCCCCGGGGCAGGCCGTTGAGGAAGGATAGAGTCCCCAGCAAGGGTTTCGGAGCCCCTGAGCTGCTCCCAGCCCTTCTTCCTGGGCTCTCGTCCCTTCCCCCACCACGCAGGGAGGGCCAGGGGCCCCTGGAGATTCTGCAGCTGGACTTTGAGATGGAGAATTTCACCAGCCAGTCAGTCAAGCGCAGGATCATGTGGCACATTGACTACCGGGGCCACGGAGCCCTGCCGGACCTGGAGCGGGCTGTGACCGAGCTGACGGTCATCCAGCGGGACGTGCAGGCCATCTTGCCCCTGGCCATGGTGAGTTGCCCTCGCAGAAGGCAGGCAAGTTCTGTGCCTGGTACTGGAGTGGGACAGTGGCTGCCGAGGGGCACGGAGGTGAGAGATGTCACCATGGGGGGCTTCTTGGAGGAGGTGAGCATACAGTGGAGCCTTGAAGGACTCATGGAGGAAGAACTCACACAGCGAAGATGATGAGGGTGCTCTAGGCAGGGGATCTTGTGCACAAATGTGCAGCGATGGGAAAGGGAATAGTTTATTCAAAGAAGCAATGGGTTTTAGGGAGAGTGCACTGGAATGATTGTCTGGGACCAGCCCAGGGGCATCTGGAATGGCCAGGAGGAAGTGGAGCCAGCCTAGGGGAACGTGGAAGAGCCAGGCAAATGTGCTGGATATTATTCTGAGTCTGGATGAGCATCAAAGACGTTGAAAAGACAGTGCGGAATTGGGGAAGCATTGCTTTCTGGCAGCAGAGTGGGGGAGACCCTGAAGGCACCCATGGGAGTCCACGTGAGCAGAGCATCAGAGAAGACGCATGAGGCTGGGCAGATGCGTCTGTCTGTGCATGTGTACCGGTGTCCTTCCAAGGACATGCATCTGCGGGGTGGGGGCAGCCAGGAGCCGGGGGCCTTGGCTGGTGGTCCTGGGAGAGCAGGGGGCCTCAGGCAACTCACAGAGCCCACCCTCCTCTCCTCCCTGCAGGACACAGAGATCATCAACACAGCCATCCTGACGGGCCGGACAGTGGCCATCCCTGTCAAGGTCATCGCCATCGAGGTGACCGGCCTTGTCCTAGATGTCTCCGCCCTGGTGGAATGCGAATCTGACAATGAGGACATCATCAAGGTGGGCTTCCTGGAGGTGGGGGCCCTGGGAGAATGGCCTCAGACCTTCAGGGGGCGTAGGACACCAATCCAGACAGGAATTCACATCTCAGACAGGTTCCCTTGGTAGACAAGAGGAGGGAAGTGGTAGGGGATGGGGGAGGAAGAGCATCCCACGTCCAGCCTGAGCAAGGGGATGCCCTAGAAGAGCCCTTCTGGCAGGCTGACGGGAGAAGGCAGCGTTGACAACTTGAATTCAATCCCCAAGTCACTATGGAGCCTGCTGTCTGGCAACCACTGGGTAAGAAAATAGGGGAGGGGTCCTGGGGGGACTCAGAGACAGGCCCTAAACCTGGGGGCTGGCAAACAGACGGAGATCCAGCCCAGGGTGGAAGCCTCCAGAAGAGCATGAGTTAGGGGACTTTCCTGGTGGTCCATTGGTTAAGAATCTGCTTTGCAACATAGGGGACATGGGTTTGATCCCTGGGTGGGGAACTAGGATCCCATATGCTGTGGGGCAACTATGCCCATGAATAGCAACTAGAGAAGCCTGCACACCGCAACTAAGACTTGATGAGGACAAATAAATAAATATTAAAACATTTAATAATATTGTTAAATGTTTACTTTAAATATTTTAATTAAATTTTAATTAAATATTATTTTAATTTAAATATTCAATACTATATTTGATATTATTAACATTATTTTAAATAAATACATATTACAAATATTTTTAAAATGAAGAAGCAGCAGCTCATGAGTTAGGCCAGGAGTGAAGGTTGTATGAAAGGACCCACTCTGGGAACACCCACTGCAATCCCTCCAACTCCCGGAGACCTCTCTCTGAGCTCCTCCCCAGAGACCCCATCTGGGCCAAACATCCTCCATGGATGGTGGTCATGGACGGCCAGTGAGGGCCATCTCACCCAGTTTGCCATCTCATCCCTGAAGACCTTCAGGTTTCCCCTGGCTTTAGACAGTGCTCGGAGGAGAGGTGTGGGGAGAAGGCAGTGGAGCAGGCAGTGATGAGAGGCATCCAGCTCCGGTACCTGGACGTGGGCGAGCTGCTTGCTATGGCAGCCTCCAGCTGGCGTCAAAATCAAATGATCAGACAGCAGAAGCTGTCTCTGTTCCTGTAAATCCTTCAGTGGGGGCACCTGGGATGTGAGTTTCCTTCTCCCTCCCTGGGAATGTGTGCTCTCTCTCCATGCTCTACACTAGATCCCTCTTGGAATGGGGGTGCCCGAGGCTCACCTCCTCCTTCCCCCGAATTCAGGAATAACGTCCCCAGAGTGAGCCAAAGCAGATGGCTGGGCACCACACCCCCACAGCCTCCTGAGGACCAGCTTTGCCCAGGCCTGTGGGCTCTCCACTGCTTGCAGGCTGGGATGGGGAGAAGTGGGCCTGCCCCCGAGAGCCCTCACCCAGCACCTTCCCTGCCACCCAGACTCCCCCAGCCCACCCCAGAGTGGACCAGAAGACTCACCGTGGCTTAGACACCAAAGGGAATTAGCAAAGATTCTAAATGGAATTAGTTTCCATTCTCAGCGAAATATGCTCAGGTTCTTTCTGGAGTTTGCCAACATTCTAAATGGGATCTGCCAGCCTTCAGCTGGATTCTCTGCCTTCCAAAGTGGGAAATGAGCATTTCTGGCGGGGTCACCATCCCACGCCCCTTCACCCACCACCCACCGCCAGATGACTAAGAGAGCTTTGAGGAGCTTGGGACCGTCAGGGGCTCTTCTCCACAGATGATCTGCCATCCCAGCCCCCTCCCCACCACCCCCCACCGGAGACTTCGAGGTGTCATCAGCCTACAGGCTGCCTGATACACGCTCCTCCAAATGCAGGGATGGGCATCCCTGGGTGTGCACAGGTAGAAGCACCTAAATGCATCGCACGCAGGATTCTCTCCAGGTGTGTACATGGGCATTTCCACACACACCAACTGCATCTACCCTGAAGTACTAGCACGGGCACCTCAGTGAGTGGGCACAGCTCTCCGCCAAGATGTGTTCATAGAGCATGTGCTCACCGGGGAACCTCTAAGAATGCAAGGTGGTGTCCCGGTGGGCATGCATTTGCAAAAAAGCTCCTCCCATTGATGGCAGTCATCCACCTGTCTGTGCTTAGGGTTCTCTGGTCCTGAAATTCCCTCTCTCTTCCCCTCACCTCCACCTCTGGCTGGAACAGCCTCCCTCCTGAAATTAACCAGCTGGCCTATCTCCTGGGAGCCTCAGGGCCAGAGGCACCTCGGAGGAGCTGTTGGCTTGCCCCTCCGCCACCCTCTCCTCCATGACCTCCTCCCCACCCAGTCACACCCGAGTGTCCTGCTCAGGACAGGCCACTCCTCTGCCCATCAGACACCTGCTCCAGAGCCCAGACGGTCATGCTGGGGAGGGGAGCCAGTGCATGGGACCCTCAGCATGCAGACTTGCCCTCGGTGTGGCCTGGCACATCAGAGGCAGCCCCTTTCAAAGCCCCATTGACTTCTTGCCAGGGAGCAAAAAACCTCCCACAGGAGCCACTAAGAGATGATCTCTGGAGACGAGGAAAGCTGACATCTCCTCCCAGAGGAGAAGGAAATGGCAACCCACTCCAGTACTCTTGCTTGGAAAATTCCATGGATGGAGGAGCCTAGCGGGCTACAGTCCATGGGGTCGCAAAGAGTCGGATACGACTGATCGACTTGGACGTCACTTCCTGCCAGAGGAGTTAAATTAGGAGCCTTCCCCCCCCCCAGCCCGGTCCCGCCCCTTCAGTCTCTTGTGACTGGCACTTTCTCTACCCAATGGGCTTCTGGCTGACTTTCCGGGTTAGACTTAAGTCCCTCCCCTGCTCTGCCCCCAGGATGACCTGTAGGGCAAAATAGGCCAACCAAGCTCTCTCCCCACCCCCCAACCCCCAGGTATCCAGTAGCTGTGACTATGTGTTTGTTAGCGGAAAGGAATCCCGCGGATCCATGAACGCCAGGGTCACCTTCCGCTACGACGTCCTCAACGCCCCCCTGGAAATGACCGTCTGGGTGCCCAAGCTGCCCCTGCACATCGAGCTCTCGGATGCCCGCCTCAGCCAAGTGAAGGGCTGGAGGGTTCCTATCCTTCCCGACCGAAGGTACGGCCCCGCCACACACCACAGATGTTGGGAAGATTCATCTGCATGTGTGTGTTATGACCCTCAGTGTACACAGTCGGCAGGTCAGTTATGCAGTCAACAAACTTTTATGGAGCAGCTACTGTATGCCAAGGCCCTGATGGGGGGAGGGGGGTCAGTGTGGCCAGAGCCTGACCCAGCCGAGCTCTGGGTCCATCAGGGAAGCTGTCATATATATGCTGCTGAGCAGTGGATGGGGGAAGCCCCAGAATCAAGTGGCACAAAGGAAAAAGCCACCTCTTCCTCCAGAAGAAATCAAAGCAGGCTTCCTGGAAGAGGTGACTCTAGAGCTAAGTTTTAAAGGATACGTGAAAAAGGAGTTGGCCCAGTAGCCGTCAAGGAGCAGACAGAATGGAGTAGAAACACCAACAGAGGCATACCCACAACTGTACATGCGTGCCCCAGCCTGGGCACACTAGGGACACACTTGTGAGTATGTCAGCCAGGTACACAGTGACTCACACTAGGCCCCCTCACTGGGATCCAGGCTCACACACCTGGATGTGTGCCCATCTGTGGGGCAGACCCATGGGTACTCAAGCAGGCTCACTCACCCACTCATCGCTGCTAGAGAGAAAGCCAGCAGAGAAGAGAAGAGAGGCAGAATGACAGGCAACTAAGCGCAGGAGGGGTGAGGCTGGGGAGAGAAGCAGGTGGCACGTAAGAATTGGGCTCAGCTTTGTTCTGCAGAGATTTGGAAAAGCAAGGTGTGTAGACCAGAGCCTCTCAAACTTGCACATGAATTACCTGAGGACGCTGTTAAAATGCAGATTCTGATTCTGTGAGCCTGGGACGGGGCTTGTAAGTCTGCATTTGAGGCCAGCTCCTGGGTGATGCTGAAGCTGCTTTGAGTAGTGAGGACCCTAACCCTACAAAATTTGAACACTGGCCACCTGGGTCTCATAACTAGTTAGCATGCCAGACTCTCATTCATTATCAGAATTAACCAGAATTCTGAAGCCAGATGGCCTGGATTGAAATCCTGACTCTGCCATTTGTTAACTGGGCAACCTAAGGCTACTGTGTCTCGGTTTCCTCATCTCTGAAATGGGCACATTAACACTTAACTCAGAGGACTGCTGTGAGGATTAAATTAGTTAACATAAAGAATCCTCTATGTGAATGCATTTTCCAGTGGTTTGATCCTTGTGAAGCACTAGCCACACCCTCTTCTCTCTCCAAAGCCCGCTTTCCTGGGTGAACCTCCTGATTTTCACATCTTTTGGCAATCTGGAGAGTTTGAGAATTTCCCCAGTTGTCAAGTCCGGGTTCCCTTTTGCTTGCCGGTTCCTCCCTCCATTTATCCCTCTCCTCATGCATTTCACTGTGAGCAGTCACAGGAAGCCAGGACATACCTCCCACACGCCGCTTGGAAATCTCATCAGCTAAACATCCAAATTCTGCCTGCCACACAGCTGTAGGTAGGACACGAGGCAGCTAAGCCTGCTGGCACTCGAGCAAGGATCGCCTTTGCTCCAATTTAGAGCTGAGCCCAGGCCCCAGCATGTGCTTAGTGCTGAGAAAGAGGCAGTATTTGCTGATATTTGATGCCAGTTAGTCACAGGTGTGGATTCAGCCAAGCAGGGGTGGAGAGGGACCTGGGGTGGATGGGGAGGGTCAAGAAGTTACCCATCTAGGAAAGCAAAGCCTGAGACTCTGGGCTTCAAGCTTGGCAGAGACAGAAGAGATGAGCCCAGGCTTCCACCCATGGGAGCTGGGGAGGGGCCGGCAGGGCAACGGAGAGAGTGGGACCTGTGCAGGTCCAAGCCAGGTGGGGAGCCCTGACCTCCGGCCTCGCCCACCCAGGTCAGCCCGGGAAAGCGAGGATGAGGACGAGGAGGAGGGGCGGCCACAGAGTGCGAGCCGCGGCTGCACCTTGCAGTACCAGCACGCCACCCTGCAGGTCTTCACCCAGTTCCACACGACGTCATCGGAGGGCACCGACCAGGTGGTCACCATGCTGGGCCCTGACTGGCTGGTGGAGGTCACCGACCTGGTCAGCGACTTCATGCGGGTGGGTGACCCCCGAGTGGCACGCATGGTAGACAGCAGCACGCTGGCTGGGCTGGAGCCGGGCACCACTCCCTTCAAGGTAGGCATGGGGTAGGGAGTTCACCATGATACAGATATCCCCAAGACAGGGTTTCTGGGGCCTCAGCCTCAGGGAGTAACCCCAGACGGCCCCCGAAACACACTTGCTTCCCTGCCTGCCCTTTTGCTGGGAATTCCATCATCGAAGTTCTAGGTCAACTTCACCTTGGTGAAGGTTCTCTCTCCCAGACTCATCAACCTTGCATGGTTCAGTGTGGTCCCTGAGAGTAGATGGGGATGAGGAGGGGATGGGGGCAGGGGGGAGGGCTCAGCCAACCCAGAGGCCAGGAAAGGGAATTTGGAGATCTAGGAACTCAACTTTGACCTTCCTCCTTGATAACTGGGTGCCTCGGCAGATATCATCCACCTAAAGGATTATAAATAGTGACCCATGGGCTGGAATATGCTTGTGGACATATTTGGTTTAAAAACCAATGGATCCGCCATTTAAAAATTGGGAGATTCCCCCCCCCTTTTTTAAATGTAAATTTCTGATTTTAGATAGTATGACTCTGGCCACACTGGGTCTGCATTCTGACCTGGGAGTCATCAGGCGGAGTCAGTACTGATGCCTTTTTGACATGGTCACAAATTCTCCCATCTGCCCCAGTCTCCACCACTCGTTTTTGTCTCCCTGACATCGAAGCTGACCACCAATTGCTATTTACCACTGTGGGGGTTGGGGGAAGGGCTGTTGTTTTCTTTAAAACTCAACCTACCCCTCTCACGGGTCACCCACTCTCACCCCACTCTGCTGCAGGTGGTGTCCCCTCTGACGGAGTCTGTGCTCGGGGAGACGCTGCTGACGGTGACAGAGGAGAAGGTCAGCATCACACAGCTGCAGGCCCAGGTGGTGGCCAGCCTCGCCCTCTCCCTGCGACCCAGCCCTGGGAGCAGCCACACCATCCTGGCCACCGCTGCCGCCCAGCAGACCCTCAGCTTCCTCAAGCAGGTAACTGGATGCCCAACTGGCCAGCCGGGGGCTTGGAGTGTGGAAGGAGAACCTGCAGCTTCTGGCTGCGGGTCCCCCCAGATTGGGGCTCTGATAATGGAAGATCCGTTTACTCTTCATGCCCAGCAAGCCTGCCCCACCCCATCGCCCTGCCATCTGCACAGGAGTCTGGCCAAGGCCTCGCATCCTGCACCTGCCACCTCGAGCCATTCCAGCGGAGGATTCCCTCCTGGATTCTCAGAAGGCCCATTAGCTTTTCCTCCATCCCCATGAATCACCCTCACCCATCTCTGGACGCCCCCCCCCCAACTATAGCTGCCCCGCCCCACAGATATACCAGGACACTGGCCGTGGTCTAAGGTGAAAAGTTACATGTGGGGACACAGGGAGGGCAACAGTGGGTATTGAGCACCAAGCCAGGAGTCAGGACTCAGGAGTTCTCGGCTTTAATTTGCTTTGTGACCCCAGGCCAGTGGCTTGTCTCTGGGCCCTGCTTCTTCATCCACAAGGAGGTCAGTTCTCAGGAGGTGTAACACACAGAGGACAAGGCTGAAGTTGAGTATGTTGTGTTCTCGATGTCCACGTGTCTGCTGGGGGTGATCCCAAAGTCAGGCATGGAGATGGGGTGTGGCTCCTAGAACAGGAAGGAGGATTCGAGTTAGACCCAAGGTGGGATTTACCATCAGCTCATCCAGGGGAGAAGGGTGAAGTGGGAGAGGATATCCTCGGGGAGGTACGAGTCTATAAACTTCTATGTACCCTCTCCACCACCTCCAAAGGGGAACTCCCATGCAAATAATGGTTCCGAGCACTGGCCACCCACCAGGCTCTGTTCCAGCACCGGGAATACAGCAGGGAGCCAGAGCACCTGGGCCCCACCCTCAGGGAGCTCAGGATCCAGCAGGGAAGCCAGCCCTAGTTCTCTGACTCCTGTCCTCGCCTGCTCCTCCACCTCCAGGAAGCCCTCCTGAGCCTCTGGCTCTCCTACAGCGATGGAACCACGGCCCCACTCTCCCTCTACAGCCCCCGGGACTACGGGCTGCTGGTGAGCAGTCTGGATGAGCGCGTGGCCACGGTGACCCAGGACCGGGCCTTTCCGCTGGTGGTGGCAGAAGCCGAGGGGGCCGGAGAGCTGCTCCGCGCGGAGCTCACCATCGCCGAGAGCTGCCAGAAGACCAAGCGCAAAAGTGTGCTGGCCACGACCCCGGTGGGCCTGCGGGTGCACTTTGGGCGGGACGAGGAGGACCCCACCTACGACTACCCGGGCCCCAGCCAGCCAGGGCCCGGCGGGGGCGAGGACGAGGCCCGAGGAGCTGGCCCACCGGGCACGGCGGGACCGCGACCCGAGGCCGCGGCCACTGGCACTGCCAGCCCGGCTGTGCCACCCACAGAAGACTTCCTGCCGCTGCCCACCGGCTTCCTGCAGATGCCCCGGGGGCTGACGGACCTGGAGATCGGCATGTACGCGCTGCTGGGCGTCTTCTGCCTGGCCATCCTCGTCTTCCTCATCAACTGCATCGTCTTCGTGCTGCGCTATCGGCACAAGCGCATCCCGCCCGAGGGCCAGACCAGCATGGACCACTCTCACCACTGGGTGTTCCTGGGTAACGGGCAGCCACTGCGGGTGCAGGGGGAGCTGTCGCCGCCCGCCAGCAACCCGATGGAGACCGTGCCCGCCTGCTGCCACGGTGACCACCACAGCAGCGGCAGCTCGCAGACCAGCGTCCAGAGTCAGGTGCACGGGCGGGGCGACGGCTCCTCGGGCGGCTCGGCCCGGGACCAGGCCGAGGACCCCGCCAGTTCGCCCACCTCCAAGCGCAAGAGGGTCAAGTTCACCACCTTCACCACGCTGCCCTCGGAGGAGCTGGCCTATGACTCGGTGCCCGCCGGCGAGGAGGACGAGGAAGACGAAGAGGACCTGGGATGGGGCTGCCCGGATGTGACGGGCACCACGCGGCCCGCCCCGCCCTCTGACCTGCACAATTACATGCGCAGAATCAAAGAGATTGCGTAGAGGTGCCGTCCCGACTCCCCTGCCCCACTAGGGCAGGGTGGGCTCTGTATGATTCACAGCCGGGACCCTGCTCACATGTAATGCGGGCTGGCGCGAGCGAGTGGATTTTATAGTCGGGCCCCTGCAGCTTTGCTCCTCCAGGGTGGGGATGGCCGCCCCGCCTCACGGTGGTGGTTCTTCCCTGCCTCCCCCTACCACTCCTCTGCCCCCAAAGGTGGAGGCGCCTTCCTCCTGGAGCTGGCTAAGAGGAAAGCAATCCCAGCCCTCCTTCTCCCCTTTCCAACCCTCCTCCCATCTTAGACAACCCCCCTGCCCCAAGTCAGGGGTACGGAAGTCAAGTTTGGGCCGAGAGGGCCCCGCCCCCCCATATCTCCTGCTTCCCCCATTCAGGGGGAGGGGTTCTGGGGGGAGCCTTGTGTTACAAGCTGCACAAAGACTTTTCTCAAACCACTATTCAGGGATTTCTGTCCTGCAGGGTGGGGAAGCAGCAGCTGCCTGCCCTGCCGAGGATCTTGCTGTGGACAAAACATTTAGGGGGGCGGGGGTGGAGGCAGGGAATGTTTGTAGCATCTGCTGGCTTCCGGGTGCCCCCCCACGTCCCTTCCTAGGATCTGGGAGCTGACTCTATAGAGAAGTCTGGGGTCAAGCCAGGCCCCTCTCTGAGATCTCAGGACTCGATCCTCTGCCCCCAAGGGCTGTGGGCAGGTCCTCAGGGGGAGGAGTCCTGGGTCCACCCCAGAGCACTGTGGTCTGGGCACCCAGGAGTCCTGGGTGCCTCCCGCCCACCCCTCAGCAAGATCAACACCACGCCTTAGCCGCCCCTCCCGCTCCGCCCACTCCTCCTTCCTCTCTGCAGCGGTGGCCACCCCCTTCCCACAGGGCAGCATCCCGTGGGAGAAGACGCCCAACTGCTGGGAAGGACTGTGGGATGAGCAAGGCAGAGGGAGCCGAGGCTCCCTGACCCCATCCCACGGCCGCCCTTCTCTCGGGTCTACCCACCACTGTGTCGGATTTTTCTTAAATAAACAGAGGCAACAAGACTGGGGGTGGGGCAACAGCTCCCGGAGAACAGACAGCGCATGGTGGCTGGCTCTGTGTCCCTTCCTTGCGGTGCAGGTGCGTGCACGCGCGCACGTGTACACAGACACGGAGGTCACACTAAATGACGTGAGACGGAAACACGGCTGAGCCGCCTGGGGTTCTGCGCCTCCTTCTCCTACATCCGGGTCCCTTTAAACCCCCTGGTGCTGGAGGGATGCTCACACGGGGATGGAGGACTCTTAGACCCGGAAGTATCCCCTTATAAAGAGATGCCTCCTCTCGGAGAGGGGTAGGGGAGACAGAAGACTAAGGAGAGAGGTGAGAGGGCTGTGTGCACAGCTGAGCTCACTCGAGTTTCTTCCTCTGCCTTCAGTCCACCTTTCAGAGGGTGACCCTCCTTGTCACCATCAACCTCTCCCAGGGGAGCCTCTCTTCTCCAGGGATTGATGGGGACAATCTGGGGGACTCCGGGTCAGAAAACCACGTGGGAGAGAGCAATGGCTGTTGGGTGAGCCCCTCTGCAGCTACTCATGGCCTGCCTTGTCCCTGTGAGACCTCTCTCCAGTGCAGGCCGCAGCCCTGGGGACCACTGGAAGCCTGGGGGGAGCAAGAGCCCAGCCAAGGCGCCCTGGCCAGCCTTCAGCGCCCTGAACAGGTGGCTCCAGCTGGTTGTATCTGTCCCAGAAGGGATCAGGGGCAGGACGAGTGCTGTGTGTGCAGCTGCCCCAAACGGCTGTTGCCCACGACCAAAGGAAGACTGCCGGCCAGGATCCTCTGCTCAACCAACAGGGGCAGCCCTGGGGTTGGGGTGAGGACTGGATGAGATCATGTCTATAAAGTGCTGTGCACAGTGCCCAGCAGCAGGCAAAGCTGTGGGCACAGATCCTAGCAAGCAGAGATGTTCAGTAAACGGAGACTGCAACATTCAGGTCTTTGTGTTCAGGTAACATGTGAGCCTGAAAGAATGCTAGCTCTGCCCCAGATGTGCTGGCAACAAAGAACAGGTGTGGCTCAGCAGCAGGGAAGCTGGGAGCTGCCAGAAAGCCATGTAGGGCATAACCATAGGTGGGCTTGGCATGAGGGCGCTCCTGGAATGTCCAGGACATCAGGTACCTGCTGTTCCAATGTGCCCTGACGGTGGCCTCCTAGAGGGTCCTAGAGGAGCGGGGAGGGGGGCTCTCTGTCATTTTCTTTCACCCATGGTGCCCACAATTGGCAAGCGCTCAACAAATATTTGGTAACTAAAGTCCAGACGCAAGCTATGAGTGGCTTTCCATTTCAATGGCTTCCCATTTTTATCTCCATTAATCCCCATCCACTCTGCCACTTCACCACTTCTCCACGCAGAGTTTCAGAGAGAAACAAGAAGGACATAGGTGTGTATCAAGGGAGGATGAACATCTCAGCTGGGGTGTGTCTGCATGGGTGGTGCTGGTGTGGAATCTGGAATGAGGGTCCAATTCGTTTATTTGACACATCAAGCTCCTACTGTGTGCTGGGCCCTGCCAGGGAGAGAGGAGGAAAAACCGTGGGCTTGTCCCCAAGGAGCTTCAGCCCCACAGGGATGACGGACATGTCATCTGACCACAGTCACCTGGGATGATTGATGATAGAGCTTTGCCCTGGGTTGGAGGGATGCAAAGAAGGGAGGGGCAGACATACTCAAACTTAGTTTGTTGAGAACAAGGCCAAGGGCATTCCTGGAAGGGAGAGCAGTGGGTGTGGGGGTCCAGAGGCTGCATATTCGACATCCCAGGGGCATTGTTTTGTTTTTGTTTTTTTTTTGCTGCCTCATCTCTGTACGTGCCTGGACCATGGGTCTCTGGTGATGGAGAAACACACAAAATGTATATACCAAGGAGTGGACGCCAACAGGTTCAAAATGGACTGGGGAGTCAGGTTTAGGCTTGAGGTTCAGGTCATTTCCCTCTTGCTGGGTGAATGAAGGAAGGGTTGGAGGGGCAAGGGGACCAGTTAGGAGGAGGCTACAGCAGAAAGGCAGTAGCGGCAGAGAGCCAGTGGACACCGTGGCATTTGCTGCAGAATTTGCCAGCTGCATCACCCCACGTGAGGATGAAGGGATGAGGCATGAGACGCTACTAACACCGAGACCTCCTTCCTAAAGGAGCCTCAGAGAACTGGCTGCTCCAGGGACGACCGTGGAAGCGATGTGGTATTTGTCAGCATCCATGCTTTCACAAACAGGGAAAGAGGACCCAGAGAGGGGGAGCGCTCGGGCGACAGTCACACAGCCACCCTAGCAGCGGAGCCCGAGCCTTGCCTGCCACCCTGGCTTGTCATCTGGGTTCCTTTCTCTTCATTCTTCACCCCCCTGTTCTAAGGCAAGGACCCAGAGAAGCAATTGCTGGAAACGGCGAGTCCTGACCCACACAGGGATCAAGAGGCAGGAAGCCTGGAGGGAACGAGGCGGGACATTAAGTTAACAGCCCCTCTGGAATGGCCTGGACGCTAAACTCTGCTTTAAAAATTTGTCTTCAACCCCAAAAACGAATCAAGGGAGCTTGTAAAGAACAGTTATTGACAAGAGAGCTGCTCAGGGAGCACCGGGGAACCCGGCCCATGAATCAGCTTAGTGGCCAAATGAGATTTCTCAGGCAGCCAACAGCTGGGGGCGGGTGAGGGCAGAGCCAGGGTGCAGAAAAAAATCCTGAGCTCTCCCCGCTTCCCCACCTGTTAGTGCTCCCTGTCACCGCCTGCACACTGGGACGCACCTCCAAGCCTGTCTTCACTAAATATTAACAGGCGCCTACTGTGTGCCGGGTACTATGCCCCCCTTAAGAGAAGGGGGAGAGACTTGGAGCCAAACTGAGAGCATGGGAAATACAATATAAGGGCCAGAAAGAGAAATTCTCATTTAAACGGATGAAACTTCCTCAGACAAGTGAGAAGGACCCCTGGGGTCTGACAGTGCATTTGCTGTGTGACCTTCAGCCAGAACATGACCAGCTCTGGGCCCTCGTTTCTCCAGCTGTGCAAACATGGAAACTGCCACTATATACCAGACAATATCCACTGATCTTTCCGCAGGGGCTCAACGCCTGTATTAAGCAAAAGTCCAGGGAGATAGGAACTACTAACTCCTATTTTCTAGGTGAGGAGAGGGGCACACAGAGAGTGTACAAGTAACTTGCCCAAGGCCTCCAGCTTAGAAGTAGGTTGCCAGGCAGCTACAAACCTACTGTCTTTCTGCTACAACCTAAAGCAACTGATGATATTAACAATTGAAGGTGGAAAGGGCCTCCAAAAGGTGGAGGATAGAGGGCCTTGTAAGGATTTGATGTGCTCGGTGATAGAAGCAGGTGGTGCCAGTGGTAAAGAATCCGCCAGTCAATGCAGGAGATGTAAGAAATGGGGGTTCAGTTCCCTGGGTTGGGAAGATCCCCTGGAAGAGGAAATGGCAACCCACTCCAGTATTCTTGCCTGGAGAGTCCCAGTGACAGAGGAACCTGGTGGGCTACAGTCCATGGGGTCGCAGAGTCAGACACTACCGAAGTGACAGCATGTGATGGGAGCAAGGCTGTGGGACTCCCATTTAAGGTATAGATTGTGGATACTGCTGAGGGGCAGATGGGACACGCTGAGCACTATGGCTCCTCTCCCATTGTTAGAGGGGACACACTCCCTCCCCTGCTAGGAGCTCCTCCCCCAGCTGACCGTCACAACAGACTGCCATCCAACCCTCTCCTGGTCACCCTAGGAGCAGGGAGCCAGCGGGGCTTTCCCAAGCAAGATGCTGAGCTGGGCTTGTTAGGAGAGCGGGTCCCACAGACAAGGAAGTGGGTGTGAGTTGTACCTGCCCTTTCCCTTGGGGAACTGGCAGTCCCTTCAGCCTGCAGAGAGTAAGAAAGAGATGTCGGGAAGTTGAGGCCAACCCCTATGTTCCCACCCCGGGCATGGTAGCACAGTGGATGTTTATTAAGCCCTTGTCATGGATCCACTGGTGTGCCAAGCACAGAGGAAGGAAAAGGATTAAATAGTGATCGCTAACATTTCCTGAGCACTTACTCCATCCATTGTTGTCGTTATTTTTGTTGTTCAGTCGCTCATTCTTATCCAACTCTTGGCAACCCCATGGACTGCAGGACTCCGGGCTTCCCTGTCCTTCACTGTCGCCTGGAGTTTGCTCAAACCCATGTCCACTGAGTCTGTGATGCCATCCAAACATCTCGTCCTCTGTCATCCCTTTCTCCTCCTGCCTTTCCCAGCATCAGGGTCTTTTCTAATGAGTCAACTTTTCGCATCAGGTGGCCAAATTATTGGAGCTCCATGCTAACCACTTTACAGTCATCATTCCATTGACTCTACACAATATGCAAGTAAGGTAGGTGGTTTCATTATGCCCATTTTATAGATGACAAAACTGAGGCCCGGAAGTTGTATGACTTGTCTCACGCCACACAGCGAACAAATAGCAGCAGAAAGATTCAAACCTAGGTTACACTGGTTCAAGCTTCCCATCTTTCCTCTGCCCCACACTGCCCTCCTCCGTGGGGACCAGGAGCTCAGAGAATCATTCCAATGCAGTGTGTCAAGAGCACGAGGCTAGGAGTCCAGCAGTTTGGTGGGAGTTCTCTCTCTGCTATTGACTTGGTCACGTGGCCATGAGTCTGGCACCGCCCGTGTCTGGGACAAGCCAGGACCTCAACTAGAATCCAGAGCCAGATGGTCCCTCGAGTGCCTTCCATTGTGATGGTCCTCAGATCTGGAGGTGTGAAGCCTGGAGCACCAACCAGCCCTGCCAGTTTGCACCTTCTCCCTCCACCCTCTTAGAGAGATGCTATGGGCAGGAGGTAGGGTAACAGCTTTGATGTCCTCAGCAGCTCTCCAAGCTTTGCCATCTCTGCCAACCTCTGCTTGATGCTGCTGCTGGCAGTTGCTTCTGTAGGTTTGGGATTTGCCGGATTGTGGGTGAGGGGGTCCATAGGGATGGAGTTTGCGGGGAAGGGAATGATAACTGTCCCTGTGTATGCCAGTGAGGCAGCGAGTCTTGGGGCTAAGACAGAGCTGAAGCATTCAAGTTGTCAGTCCCCTGCCCACAGGGAGCTCTCAGTCTGATGGAAGGGCCCCATAGTCTGTTCCACGGGAGATCCCCGTCTGATGGAAGAGGAACAGGCCCTGTGCTATAACAGCTCCCATTCTGAGAGGAGAGACTGACACACTTGAAGAAATGCCATCGAGCATTCAGCAAAATTTAGGAACACGTGCAAATAAGCACAAAGTAACCTACACATACACTTAGCCCACAGAGCAGAAGTAAAATGCACGTGGAAGCTGGGAAATTTTATCCAAAAATGAAGCCTGGACAAGGCTGTAGGCGGCGTTGAGGGAAGACATTAGGAGGGGTCTACCAGATGGCTGGGAAGTCAGAAACAGACATTTGGGGATGAGGAGGTAGGATGGATTTACCCTGGTAGCTGGGGGATGGGGTCTGCAGGGGCCTGGCTGAGAGGCATGCACAGGGGAGGTGAGGAAGGGACTCTCCCACGGGTGGCCCTGGAGAAGCCCTGTGCTGCTGAGCTGCTTGGGTCCCAGTCCCCTGCCTGCCCCCACCACTTGCAGGGTGACTTTGCATGAGTCTCCGGCCCTCTGCTGCGAGATGAAGGGTCTGGACTAGATTCTGACTGAGGCCTGTCCCTGGACTGACCCTCTGCGCCCTTGTCTGGAACCCAACTGTGAACCCATCTGTCAAGCAGATTCAAACACAGGACTCACGGTGCCTGCCAGCCCCTCCCTGGGGCACAGAGGGGTCTTCAGGCCCCTGTCCCATGGGGCAGGCTGCCGCGGGGACCCCAGAAGATTGAGGTCGGAAGGACTTGAGCCCCAGGTCCGCTGCCATCTCCCTGTGCGCACTCAGGCAGCCCCCCGCCCAGCTCTGTTTGGGTTTCATGGAGGTGCCCTCTCCCTCCCAACCTCCTACAGTTCTAGGGTGACTTTCCTTCTCCTCCACTGCAACAGCTCCCAACAGACCTCCTACGATTTGTCCTGCGGTAGGGTCTCTGGGGTTGCTTCCTGTAGCTTCTCCCATTAGGAGGGGTCCTGCCAGTTAGGAGAGTTGACTGGGAGCGAAGGTAGAGAGAGCAGTGTCCTGAGAGTGGACCCCCGTGCTTCCATTCTTTAGTGAAGCTAGCAGCTGAGCCCTGGTCCTGAAATGGTCTCCACCTGCAGACCCCCAGCCCAGACAGATCAGAGACGAAGGAGGCTGGGGGGATACCGAAGGTGCGAGGGAGCAAGGGAAGGGTCCGGCATGCCTTCCCCTCTATGCCCCTTCTGATTTATTCTTTACCGCTAAGAGTCAGACACGACCGAGCGACTTCACTTTCACTTTTCACTTTCATGCATTGGAGAAGAAAATGGCAACCCACTCCAGTGTTCTTGCCTGGAGAATCCCAGGGACGGGGGAGCCTGGTGGGCTGCCGTCTCTGGGGTCGCACAGTCGGACATGACTGAAGCAACTTAGCAGCAGCAGCAGCAGCCACCTCGACACACAGTCCACCCCTCCAAGGGGCAGAGTGGAGCCCAGCCCTCGCCTGATGAGATGCAATTCATCAGCATCGACAGAGGCTGAGATGCTGTTCCAGGGTCTCCTCCTTCACACGCACTCGCCCACGGGGTCCTCCTTCCGCAGCCTGTTCCCCACCCCATCTGGGCTCCATTCCAGATTTCAGGTCCCCTGTGAGATGGCTGTCTATCAAGGGAAATGGCGGGCCCAGGGGAGGGAAGCTGGACCATGGTTAGCGCACCAGGCAGGGACCACATCTCCCAGGGAGGGAAGAGAAGGGAAGGAGGGGGAGGAAAGGACATTCTAGCAGCTGCAGTGTCTCAAGGAAATCTCCAGAGATGCCAGAGCCACAGGCGACCCTCCACCCCAGCAAACCTGCTCCAGGAACAGACACGACAAAGCACCAGATACATCCAGTGATTAAAGTGCTGCCTTTGTTAGAAGAGAACTCTTGTGGGCGGGGCACCTAGAGCATGCGTGCACACCCGCCCTACCCGCACACACAGCACGCATCACAAATGCAAACTCTCTAAGCATCCCTACTCATTCACACGCCCTTCAACCACACAGATGTGAGCATGCCCCTTGCACACTCACACACACACACTACGCATGCACGCTGGCAGCTGGAGCCCATAGCTCCAGTGCAGTGATCACCAGAGGTGTGCTTGATCACACGAAGGGGCAGAGCCACAGAGCCCCTCTACCCTGCCAGGAGGGAAGGCGGAGATCACAGGAGTGGGGGCCAGATCCAGAGCTGTGAGCCAAGGATGGATGGGTGGACCCAACAAAGAGAGGCTGGAATAAAGACAGACAGCACTCTAGGTTCCAGTGTACCCACGGGGTGACTGAAGACAGGGGCGGCTGCGCATCCTGTAAATAACCTACAGGGGCAGTTGTTTGTATAAGAGCTTGTCAGAGAGAGGGATCAGGGGGGTGTTTACCCTACACTTGAAACAATAACCAAATAGTCTCACAGCATTCAGAAGAATACTTACATACAAGCCATCACTGAGTTAATTACAAAGATTCTTATCTGTTCATTAAAGCAGACTGGAGGGCCTTCTATTTGGAAACACTTTGCAGTTAAAGGGACTATGTTATTAACCCTAATGAAATGATTTATTTGGGGATCGTGCCTGGTGAGGTAAAACCAGAAGCCTTCACAGAGAGGGTGTGCCCTGGAGCCTGGGCTGACATTCTTGGCATAAAAGCCAAAAAGACTTCTGGGAGGAAAACACCAGGTGGAGATCCTGGAGAGATTATGAAAACACCTATGGATGGAGCGAACCCTGCAGAGGCTGGCTGGGAGAAAAGGGCACCCTCGGTGAGCTTGGGGGTCACCTTGGCCAATCTGATCCAGCTTGGAAGGCAGTCGAATTGACTCTTCCCTGATCCAGTTCCCTGTCTATGAGGTGGTCTGATGAAACTCTGTCTCAGGCTGGTGTCCACTACCAGGAGCATCTCCCTTGCACTGCGGAAATGGAATCCACAGCCTCTAGGCAGGCATGACAGGAGCTGTGTTCAAAGACTGGATTGGAAGAACCCTACCCTGGGCTGCTCAGGCTCACCCCTACCTGTGACACAGTCTCCTGTGAAAAAAGGTTCTACAGTCTCACCTGGATGGTTTCCCTGGGGAGGGAGGAGCCGGGGTGACAATGGAAGGATGGGAACGAACAAAGTCCAACTGGCCAAACGGGAAAAATGTCAGCAAGGCCAGAACTTTCTCCAGAAGCAACGCAAGGAGGACCTGTGCTGGCAGCGGAGGAAACCCAGAATCGAGCAAAGACTCAGAAGCAACAGAGGGTCCCGGGGATTTTTGGAAACTCACAAGACTTCTCCCCATGAGCTCTTGAGCAAACTGGCAAGGCAGGCATGATGTGCCTCAGTGGAAACTTGTACAGAGTGATCCAAGAAGATTGGGCTTTGGATTTTGCAGGACTTCCCTGAAGGTCCAGTGGCTAAGACTCCACACCCCTAGCACAGGGGGGCCCAGGTTCAATCCCTGGTTGGGGAACTAGATCCCACCTAAAAGTTGCCTCGCAGTGCGACTAAGACCTGGTGCAGCCAAATAAATAAGGATAAATAATAAATTGGTTTTGGTTTTTATTAAGAAAAGAAGATGAGGGTTTGGAAAGATGGTTATGATGCCGACAGATGAGGATGGACTGGGGCCCGATGAGAGATGGAGCTATGCTAAGTGTTAACTGAAGCCAAGAACGGAAATGCTTTCCCAAATGGCTCTCTTGAGATTTCAAATCCTTCCTTTCAATTATTTATTCCTCCAGATTCCCTGGGTTCAATCACTGGGTTGGGAAGATTCCCTGGAGAATAGAAAGGCTACCCACTCCAGTATTCTGGCCTGGAGAATTCCATAGACTGTATAGTCCATGGGGTCGCAAAGAGTCAGACACGACTGAGCGACTTTCGCTTTCACTAGATTCCCTAAGGTCCATGCTCCCAAGAGTCTCTGTGCCCTGTCATCGCCTAGTAAGACGAAAGGACTTAGGAGTTAACAGGGTGGGTTTGAATCTTGCTTCCTACAAGTGACTTCAAGTCAGTTACCTCAGTTACCTAATCTGTAAAATGGGGCTGAAGTTAGCTTCTTAACAAGGTTCATGTGAGGGTCGATGCTCTCTTCGTACCATAGAAGTCACATAGTAAGTGCTCAACAGATGGGTGAGTATTAGTATCGTGTCTTTAAATCCCCAGCACATGACCCACTATCAGCACCAGAAGGAATCCATTCCAGTTTTGGAAGAAAACTGGACCTAGAACCATGGGTCGATTCACCCAAATTCCTAGAGTTTCATCGATTAAAGGAACTGGGATTGGGATCCGGGTCTCCTGACCCCTCTCCCATCTTCTCAGCTGTCCCCCTCCTGGGCAGACTTGACCTCCAGGTATTTTAGTGACATGACGGCCCCTCATCATGCTCTCAGACTGTGAACCCAATGCCTTCTCGTCGCCTCTCTCCCGATCACCACCCATCTTCTGTGTCCTGGAGCATCTGCTGTGAAGTGCGGTCAGAACCGAGGCCGGGGGTGCTGCCTCCGGGGGGCGCCACCTGGTCGAGTCGGTGGATGACCTGCAGTGGGGGAGGGAAGGGAGAGGAAGAGCAGCGCTGAGGAAGGAGGGATGCGAAATGTTCATCTCATCTCCACGGTCTCCCCCGGGCTCGGAGCCGGGCTGAGCGATGGGCCTGTGCCCTGTCAGCAGCCCCGGCCCACGATGGATGTGGAACCTGGTAGGATGGTGTCGGCAACACTTGGTGAGATTCATTTCCCTGCTGCGAGGGGAGAAAAATGCGGCCTCCGTGTCATCCATCGCTCTGCAGCGAAGTGGTAAACAGGCACGCTCTCGGAGAGCAGCCTGGAGCTGAGCCTAGCTCAGCAGGCTTCCCGCAGGGGCTGGGAGGCTGGGAGGAAGCACTGGGATTCGTTTCCTTGGGTGCCCAAGGCTGGGAGGACTCCTGGGTGCAGACCTACTGGGTGGGACCTTCTGTGGAGTCACACGGCACCTTCAAAAACCAAAAGTTACCAAGTGAGATGGACCATAAATTCTGCTTCATAATTGTTCTCACTTCTGTGATGGATCCAAGGGGGCAGTGGCTGGCCACCCCCCGCCCCGCCCCGCCCCTCCCCGCTATGTTCCTGAAGCCCTGCCTTCCCTCAAGCAGTCTCCTGCCTTGGGCTGCTCCCCAGTCCATGTCACTCTGGGGAGCCTACCCATAAACCAGCACACATGTCACCTCCTCCAAGGGGCCTTCCCAGATCCTCCCAGCTTTATCTCCCAGAACTCAGAGGTTCTCTACTAAAGTAGGCTTCTAGGCAGCTGAATAACTTGCATCCACCTCCACCCCACAGGCATATCTTTTCTGAGCCTTGTTCCTCCCAGCTTCCCCTATAGTGCATTACCTGCTTTCTAGGGCAATCAAGGTCTCGGCTGGAACACTTAGAAAACCAAAGTTCCCCATTTCCCTCCGAGATGAGAGGCCACCCCCTGGCATGTTCTGTCAAAGGCTCAATGTCAAGTACATTGTGCTTCCAGGAAAACACCTGGACACTTTGAGTGGGGTTGACACTGCCTTCTCCCCGCCCGCCCCTTCCCTGCTCTGCTCCTCCCCTAACCCTGCCCCGTCATTTCTTTCAACACCAACCTTCTTGCTGAGCCCTTGTCTGTTCTCAGCAGGAGAGTGCTTTCATGTCCACACTTCTGTCTCCGAACCTCACTTGCAGCAACTATGATTATTTCATTTAACAGATGGGGTCCAAATGTCCTATCTCATTTAATAGATGGGAAAACTGAGACCGACATAAATGCAAGTCTGGTCCAGGGTGACACAAAGTCGGAGCAGGGACTGGGGCTAGATTGATTCTGAACCTGCAGAAGCAATTCCTTTCTGCGTTTTTAAAGCTCCCAGCCCCAGAGTGAGGCCCCTGCTGGCTCCTTTGTCACCAGCAGGGACCAGGCTGACTCCAGTGCTCTCTCTGTCTGATTTCCCAGCCCCTCCTTTACCCTAGGACCACCACGGCACCCTCCTCCCTGGCCTCTCCGCCCAGCTCTCCCCATTACAGACTTGGGTTTCAGAATCACCTCGAATCTGTATCTGACCTGCCCTCCACCCCTCTCCCTGCCCTAAGTAGGCATTGTTTGCAGTGGCGAGAGGGGAGATAAGGCTCCACCCCAGGTGAGAGGTCCTTGTAGGTGCTTCTGGTCTGTATCCTTGATCATCAGCGCCCCCCTCCCCACTGTTAGGACCCCCTGGGGAAGTGGGAGGGCAGCTCATCCACACAGTTACACATACCAAGACTGTTTAAACCCCCTAGTCTTATCCCTACCTCTTGTCCCCCCGGGCCTTCTGCCTGTGGATCACCAGGAGAAAGAGCATGCGGGGAGGACCAGGAGACCTGGTTCTCTCATTCAGCGCCCCTCTTTAGCCAGGCAGGCATTGGATGGTGGGGAGATGACCACCCAGCCGTGCACCCACATCCACAGACCTGCCGCGTGGTATTAGACGAGTCCCTCCCCTCTCCATTTGTTAAGCAAGAGAGCAGGACCCGTGAAATCTTAACTTGGGGCCACTGCCTGCCCTTTTCCGCTTGTACAAATTTTCACACACTACTCAGGGAGGGTGGAGGACCCCTAAGGACCCTCCACAGAGTCCCCCTTAAAACTCCAGGCAGGCTATGTCAGAAGCCCGTGAAAGATGCTTCTTAAGGACCCCAGCCTCACTCTCTGAGACACGCTACTTCTGCGTGCCCAGGGGAGCGTCCCTTCCTGCCCCCAAGCCTCCAGTCCCAGGAAAGGGGAGGGGAGGGGCATTTCTCCCTCCTCTCTCACCGAGGGTGTTTGTAGAGCCGGCAGAGCCATCATTCACCAAGCCAATCTCTCACTCCAACGCTGGCCCACCCCCTCCTCCAAAGAACAAAATTAAAAGAGATCTGTCCTCAAGCTGCAATGGCTCATGCCCTTCTCGCTCAACAGTGAGGGGTTCCCGGGCCAGCAGCTCAAGGCAGGGATTGCCCGCCGAGAGCCTGGACTGGGGCCCCGGCTCCTTTGCCTTGGTCCTCCTGCTCTCAGCAGCCCTGCCCCTCCAACCCTCTCCTCCTGCCCTCCTTTCAGCCGAGGGACATTTTAAATGAATTCCATTTAAAACTTCAGAAGCAATCCCTTTCCACATTTTTAAAGTCCACGGCCCCAGCATCAGGCTCTCATTCTCATCTGTTCACGCTTTCGTTCAACAAGTAGCTCAATTTGTCACCCGTTTGCCGAAGCCTCCCCATCCTCCAAGCTGAATTATGTGCCCTGCTTGGAACCATCAGAGCGAACGTTTGCTTGAGGCGTCTGTCCTCAGAGTGAGGGCTCCAGCCACTGGCCCCTCTGCCCCTTCCTGGGGTGGGGTGGGGAGTTACTTGAGGCGCCGAACCGTTTTTATTTTTCTTTTTAACCCCAACCATGCCTGGAATAGAACACGTGCCAAGACAGCAGACCGCATCTCTTGATGGTGGGTCCACTTGTGCCCAGCACTGTGTAGCCACAAAGGGGCTGACCAAGAGCGATGTATCAGCAGAAGTGACAGGTGCAAAATGAGACAAAACGCTGCTGTGACCAGTGAGGCAACAGAGACGGGCACCCCCACACCCACACTATGCCCTTTATCTACTTATCCTACACCTCTGGCCACACTGGCACACACTCAGCCCCCACCCTCTCCCAGGCAGACAAGGTGCCCAGCTCAGCAAGATCTCTTGGCCGTCACCACCTCTGCCCAGGACACTGGGACCGGAAGACAGAGCTTAGTGCCAGATGCGCTCCTGGAAAGGAGAGTGGAGAATTGTGGGAAATTCCCTCATGGCTCTTCTTACCAAGGCTGGGGAGGGGCTGGCAGAAGGAAGGAAGGAGAAAGGACCATCCTCCCGGTCTGCTCAACCACTTGGTTACTTTGGTCTCACTGGTGAGAGAACGTTACCCCAAATGACATGAGGACTCACTACAGGACAACTGAAGCCCTAAGAATTGAACTTGGGGGCCTCCTTTGGGGGCGCTCCTCTTTTAAGGGGCTTGCAACTACAGAAGAAGTCTAGACCAAATCCCCATGGCACCCAAGGTCTCAATTCAACAGGCCCAAGGAGGGGAACCACTCAGACCTAGTCAAGATGCTGGTCGGCAAATGTCTTAAAGCAGCAGATAGCGAATATTCCAGGCTTTCAGACTATACGGTTAAAACAGCTCCCAGCTCCGATCTTTTCAACCAAGAACAGCCATAGGCAATGCCTGAACAAGTGGGCGTGGCTGTGCAGCTATACAACCTTATTTACAAAACCGGGCAGCTGTCTGCTGGAACTCTAATATCACACACATGTGTGCAAACACACACCTTAAGAGCACACGGGCCCATCTTGTCACTCAGGATGGTTATGCTCAGTGCTGGCTTGGCACAGCCCCTAACCCTAAACCCCTGCTCTCATAACACTGTTCAGGCTCCAGGGAAATGGGGGTCTTCACAACTTTTGCTCTGGGTTTGCAGAATCAGAGATGACAAGGTCAGAATGCTAAGAAGGTTTCTGGGGTCTGCTGCCGCCGGCCTCAGACTCCTCTGGGTGGAATGGAAAACACAGGGTACGGAGAGCTGCAGAAGCCCTTCCACAAGAAGACGAGTTAATTAGCTTCTCAAATCCTTGCTCTCAGATAGCATGAATGCCAAAGATCCTTAAAAAACAAAGTATCATTTCTAAGTAATGCCGAGTGTCCTTTTCTAGCTGTCTGACTGTTCCAATTAATGGTTCTGGAAGTACTCACAATTATCAAGTTATTATTTGTAGTCTTGGCTCTAGTTGACAGGGCAGCTGAGGAACATTTTGCTACCTTCAACAATTCTTATTAATCATATGGTGTAAATGTAGGTCTAGATGTAAAAGGCATGGTACTAATTCATCACATTAAGAAAAAACATTGGACTTTTAACACTAGAGTTGTGAACATTTTTTTAATAAAAATATTTAATGATACTTAAATACTTTTTCAAGGCTTCCCAGGTGGCTCAGTGGTAAAGAATCCACCTGCAATGCAAGAGATGGAAGAGACGTGGGTTTGATCCCTGGGACAAGATCCCCAGGACAAGATCCCCTGGAGGAGGGCATGGCAACCCACTCCAGTATTCTTGCCTGGAGAATCCCATGGACAGAGGAGCTTGGCAAGCTACCATCCATAGGGTCGCAAAGAGTCAGATGTGACCGAAGTGACTGAGTATGCACACACTCCAATAGCTTTTCAAAAATTTTTTTTTAATTTCAGCTTTCTTTAAATAGTTTTGATTAATTTTTATATTCATTGGTTACAATGTGGATTACAGCTTTTAATTTTAATAGATCATTATTAATACTTTGTTGGAACATATATAGCTTTTAAATTTTTGTTATCATTTGAACTTAAATGTTTAATGAAAATGTATTCAAATTTTGTATACTTTGAATAAAATTACATTTTATCCTTTTGTTCTTTAGTTGAGCTGTCAAATAGAGTAGCTATTCTCTGCAGATTACAACTGAGTACTTGAAATGTGGCCAGTTTGAATTGAAATGTGCTGTGTGTGTAAAACACATACTGAATTCTGGAGTACACTAGTGCTAAGTCACTTCATTTGTGTCTGACTGTGACCCCCATGGACTGGAGCCCACCAGGCTCCTCCATCCAAGGGATTTTCCAGGCAAGAATACTGGAGCGGGCTGCCATTTCCTTCCCAAGGGATCTTCCTGATCCAGGGATTGAACCCATGTCTCTGATGTTTCCTGCATTGGCAGGTGGGTTCTTTATCACTAGGAGAACTTATATGAAAAAAAGAAATATAAAATATATCATTAATAATATTTTATATTGAGTACCTGTTTAAACAACAGTTTGGACATCTTGGATTGAATAAATGTATTATTAATTTCTCCTGCTTATTTTTTGCATTTGGAAAAGACCCTGATGCTGGGAAAGACTGAGGGTAGGAGGCGAAGGGGACGACAGAGGATGAGATGGTTGGATGGCATCACCGACTCGATGGACATGGGTTTGGGTGGACTCTGGGAGTTAGTGTTGGACAGGGAGGCCTGGCATGCTGTGGTTCATGGGGTCGCAAAGAGTCGGACACGAATGAGCGACTGAACTGAACTGAAAATGTAGACTAGAAAACTCTATACGTGACTCACATTTGTGGCTCACGTATTTCTATCCAATAAGACTGCTTGAGATCATTACTGTCAGGAGAACACAAGTTATATGAAATCCTGATTATAACAACAATATCAGTGATTTTGCTGACATAATGGCAAGAAAGATAAATTTTACGGAGTAAATACGTGATCATTTAAGCATTACTCACATCTTGTTTTTCACATGATTTTGACACTAATCTGTTCTAACTTTCTCATGATTCTGATGTTATCAAGCCTTTTATGGTTGCATTTGAGGTGCAATTTACATACTGTGAAATGCCCTCATTTAAGAATACAGTTGGATGAGTTTGGATCCGCGTAAACACCCATATTCCCAACCCTTTAATCTAGATATAAAACAACTTCATCAGCCCACACAGGTCATTCATACTCCTTTCAATCCTCGGGGAAACTGATTTTTCTGATTTCTATCATCATAGATTCATTTGGCCTGTTCTTGAACATCACACCATCAGAATCATGCATTATCACTTTGGCGTCTGGCTTCTTTTATGTGTCTTTATGGCATTCCTCATCCCAACACCAGCCCCACCTCTTTAAAGGCCACAGGGACATACATGCATGGTAATAAAGATTTGCTGCTATAGTTCTGGATATTCTTTTCAGTTTTGTCATTATGAGGGTATGTTTGCCAAGGGAGGAGGAGAAAACACACTTTATTTGCCTGTCTGATCACTGAATCATTGACATTTCGGTATTTAGACGTGGCATGTGGGCATTATTTGCACTCGCCCTGGGCTCTGCCGATGGTGGGCATGGGCTGGCTGAGGAGGGAGGGGACGCAGAGGCCAGAGCTGCCAGCGAGTGGAGCCTCCACCTTCCATAGTTCAGGAGGCTGGTCTGGCTGGTGGGACTCAGCCTCCGGGGCTTCCTCAGAGAGGATGCTGCAGCTGTCTGAAGGCCAGTGGAGAAATCCCTTACACAGGAGTCGAGTGCAAAGGTGAAAAGTCCAAGGTGTGCAGGAGACCCAGGAAGGGAGGAGCAAAGCAAAGGGTCCCGAGACAGCGAGCTAAAACCAGCCCTGCTCATTTGACTAACAAATACTTCTTGAGCAGCTGTTGTATGCCCTCAGCGTGCTAAGGTTCACGTGGATGATGGAGAAATGTGAATGAAAGACGTCCCCTCTGCCCTCATGGAGCTTATTGGTAATTGATAGAAGATAATCAAATAATCATATCCGCAAGGGATAAAACCTACAGAATCCAGCCCAAACTTTCTAGACAGGCACTCAAGCCTTTGTTCCTGCCGCCCATTCACCCAGAGAAGCTCTTCTGGCTCTTTCTTCCAACTACAGAAGCCTGGACTCATTCACCAAAGCTCAGCTCCAATGCCTCCCCTTTGTGAAATCTTCCTTGGTGTCTCTCATCTGAATTTTCGGCCTCTTCCCTTAAGCTCCTGGTGCACCTTCCCTGCATTTCTCTCCTTGTGTATGGCATGTTTTGGGGGGGTCATTTGTCTCTGCCTCTGTACTTCCCACCACTGGGGGGTAGGGGAGTGGAGAGAGAGTGGGGTGCTTGAGGGCTTTGTTTGAAACCTGGTTCCACCACCTAGAAGCTCTAAGACATTAGCTGGGTGGGTGATTGTGTCTGAGCCTCAGTTTCCTGGTCAGTACAATGGGAACAATGATAGTTACTTTGTAGAGTTCTGTGATGATTAATTATGGCACAGGTACATTAAGTAAATGTCACTTCCTACACACCACCACCACTCCCCCCATGCCTCCCACCTTTGCTTGGAGGTCCAGGATCCTCGTAAAACTGGACTTGACCACTCTCAACTGGCCTTGTAGCCTCTGCAACCAGCCGGACAGAGCAGACAGGTAGCTAAAGCAGGGAGTGAGGGGCAGAGAGAGGAGCTGGAGGCTCAGGAGTCCCGAGTTCCCTGGCCCACAGAGGAACTCAGTGGATCGGTTCCCATCTGCATGTGGCTAAGGGTAGGGAAGAGGCGGCTTCTCTTGGGAGCATCTAGGCCGCCATGTTGGACCCTGTGTGGTGGCAGGACCAGCCCAGAGCAGCTGGGATCCAGGGGGACACTGAGTGCCAGAAGCAGGCCCAGGCTGCTGGAGCACCACCCATCGCCACTTCCCAAGTCCCACCTCGTCCCCATTCCCGGAATGTGGCAGCCATGCCACCAACAAGCCTGGTAGTCTCTGGCCCCTCGGTTTCCAGAGCAACCTGGGAGCCCAGGACCTTGCCAAGCCAGCCATCACGAGCTGAGGTGTCCCGGCCTGAGCCCCTGTCCATCCCATCACCAGGCTGCATCTGGGCTCTCACACTTGACTACGGACTGACCTGGAACACAGCCCCAGCCCAGGTCCTGGGACGCCCCTGCCCCAGATGGAGAAGGCTGGATGGGAGTCTAGATCCTGAACTCACTGCTCCATCACTGATTCACTCTTTGACCTGGGCTTGAGCATCCCTTCTCTGTGTCCACTTTCTCATCTATAAAATGGGAAGAATAAGCTCTGGCCACCCTACCTCCCACAGCTCTGTGATTGTGAAATGAGACCACGTGAGAGGATGCATTCACATGTGGGTCCACCTGCTGTGTGACCTTAACCAAGTTGCCGTCCTGCTCCGTGCCTCAGTTCTATGAGGCAGCGCTTGGACAAGATGAGTGTAGGGCTTCCTCCCCTCCCAGCCCACACCTCCATCTTCCTGAAAAGAGAAAGAGCATCTCCTAGCAGCAGCTGCCTGGAAGGAAGGCAAAGTTTCCATTTTTGCCCTTAGAGGAAGCCGAGGCTTGAATTTCACATACCCCCACCATCTCCAGCCATCCTCAGAGATCTCCAGGGCGAGTTCCCGAGTCCTAGAGGAAGTCCAGGGGCTCCTTGTCCTGAGAGATAAGCTCCCAAGCAGATGCCCCCCCCTCCTATCAGCAGCCAGCCTTAGCTGGGTCAGTCCTTCCCTCCCTCCCAAGCCAATTATCGCCATCCCTGGCAGCTCTTCTTGGCAGCTCACACCACCACACCTGGCCTGGCTAAGTCTCTCTGCTTCTATCAGTCCTTCCTTGTCCTTCTACTTCTGTACCTTTTTCCAAAGTCATTACAACCAATGGGGATTCACAGCCAGCCCGCTGAGCTCCAGGCACTGCACCAGGCAAGGGTGACGCACAAGGACCTGAGACACAGCCATTCTCAATGGGGCATCTAGACAAAACTGACCCCAGTGATGGAAGCTGATATACTGTCTCGTGTGTGTGTGTGTGTGTGTGTGTGTGTGTGTGTGTGTGTGTGTTAGTCACTCAGTCGTGTCTGATTCTTTGCAACCCCATGGACTGTAGCCCTCCAGGCTCCTCGGTCCATGGGATTCTGTAGGCAAGAATACTGGGGTGGGTTGCCATTCCCTCCTCCAGGGGATCTTCCCGACCCAGGGACAGAACTCAGGGCGCCTGCATGGCAGGCGGACTCCTCATCATCTGAGTCACCAGGGAAGTCGAGTTTGAGAGCCCAGAAGGAGCCTGATGATGGGATGGACGAGGCTTTACTCTTGGGGCTCAGGCCAGGGCACCTCAGCCAGTTGTTATATTATAACCTATAATCTCATAGGTCATAGCAACAGCTAACATTTATTGAGCATATCCAGGTTCCAGGGAAGGGCTGAGAGATTTACAAGCATTATCCCCTGGGAACACCACAGCACTGTGATGCTGTGCCGTTACTTAAATGAAACGGTCCCATTGCCATTAATTTTTTTTTTTTTTTGGGCCTACATGCAGTATGTGGGATCTTAGTTCCCTGACCTGGGATCAAACCTGAGCCCCTGCATTGGAAGTGCAGAGTCCTAACCACTGGACCGCCAGGGAAGTCCCCTATTGCTATTTTAGAGATTTGAATACTGAGGCTCAGAAAGACTATCCTTGCTCTGCAAAGAGGTGGCAGAACCAGAGTTTAGACTCAGCCTGCCTGACTTTAAGTACCTTGTTCTTCATCTACTACATTACAATGCAGCTGAATGAAGAGGAGCCATTCCTTATGCCTAGGATCGTCTTGAATGCTAAAAGGAGATGATGTTCCAACAAAATTGGCCTTGGTAGATGAACAGGACTTTGCCAGGCAGTCAAGGAAGGAAGGGCATTCCAAGCAAAGGGGCCAGCATGCACAAAGGCACAGAGGTGCACGACAGGTCTCAGTTCAGTTCAGTCACTCAGTTGTGTCTGACTCTGCAACCCCATGGACTGCAGCATGCCAGGCCTCTCTGTCCATCACCAAATCCCAGAGCCTACTCGAACTCATGTCCATTGAGTCGGTGATGCCATCCAACCCCCTCATCCTCTGTCATCCCCTTCTCCTCCTGCCTTCAATCTTTCCCAGCATCAGGGTCTTTTCCAATGAGTCAGTTCTTTGCATCAGGTGGCGACAGTATCAGAGTTTCAGGTCCTTCCAATGAACACCCAGGACTGATTTCCTTTAGGATGGACTGGTTAGATCTCCTTGCAGTCCAAGGGACTCTCAAGAGTCAATGGGTCTGGGGAACACCAAGCTCTTGGGTATACCAGACCTGAGAGCAATCAGAATTAATGGGGCCATGCAGGTTCTCTTGAGTCACCCCCACCTCCAGCCAGTGAGAAGCTGAGTCCCCAGTGGGCCCCACCCCGAAGGCCAGGCAGCCAGAGCTGAAACCTAGCCCCAGGTTTCCAGGCTAGGACTTTTGCTCCCATGGCAAGCTACCTCTCTGTTTCCCCTCTGTTTCTCCCTCCCCATCTCCCTCAGTCCCTGCAAACCCCTTCCTCCCCTCCCTGCCCCACCCACCAGCTATGGACACTCCTAACATCCTGTCACCCAGGGCTCCCCTCTCTCCATCTCCTCCTGCATCTGGCCTTCCGTTCACTGCCCCACCAGCTCTAGTGTGCTTTGTCCATGATGCAGAGGGCACCTTCCTCAGCCTTAGCATGGATCATTTACAAGTCCACATTCAGTGCTCAGGTCACGAACTGCTCGCCGGCAGGTAAACACAGGTCTCAGATCCTTAGCTTGATTCAGCCCACTTCCGGACTGGGCACAGGTGTGCAACGCACAGCCCCTGCAGTGATGCCCTGTCTGGACCAGCCAGACCAGCCGGAGGCTGTCCATGCAAACATGCAAATGCAGGGCCCCTTTCTTGAGCTTTTTCCTTCGACCCTTGCCCTGCTGTCATTCACATCCCAGCTGATAATAATGCAAATAATTCTTGCCCATGGAAATGCTAATTGTTTTCAGTCAAATGCCGTTGCTTGTTGTTCTGCAGCTACAGATTAGATTTGCCAGGTTTTGCATCTGTTTGTAAATTCATTTCAGGATGACTTCTTTGACTCTATACGTGAGGTACTTTAAATTCTCCTTCGAACAGGTTGTATCATCTCATGGGGCCCCTCACTAATTAACGAGTTAAATACAATCTTTGACACATGTTCATTTTATTTCAGTATGAGAGTCATGATGGTACTTTTTCAAAATAAATGATCCTTTAATACTCCAGTGGCCAGCTTGGCATCTGGACCCTGGGATGGTGAGGGTTAGGGGCAGGGTGCCCCTAGTGACAAGAGTGTGACCCCAGAGGTCTGACTGGCCCCAGGACTGCTGCTCCTGGCTAGCTGTTCCCTTGCCATCAGGCATGACAGGTGGGGAGCGAGGACGGAAGGGTCCTAGTGATTCTTCTGGACAGTTGGTCCACTATGTTTTCGCTAACAGAAGCATGGAAAGACATCAGAGCTTCCTCCGAAAGGGAAGCCCCAGTCCCACATTCTGAGCAGAAAGGGGCCGTCTTCCCAGTCTTGCCCAGTCCATGGGTCTCAGAGAGGAGGGCTCTGAAAAACGGGCACCCGGGATCTTTCGCTGGGCTCCTTGGGCAGCATTAAATGAGCACCTGCTGCGTGCCAGGAGCTCTAAGAGTGGAAACCACCAAGAGGGCCCCCATCTGGTCTCTTTCACCTTCCCTAGGCCTCAGCCCTGCTGCCACTCACTTCCCAACTGGCCCCACCTTCAGATGGGGCCAGACAGGCCCTCTGTTTCCACCCTCAGCAAGCATGGCCCCTCAGATCCTCCTGGGGATGTGGGGGCTTCTGGACTCCTGGGCAGCTGACCTGCCTCAGCGGCCACTCGGCACCACCCCAGGGAAGACTTCCTTACGTTGGTGCCTCCTTCCCCGGGGAGGAGATCAGCACCTTTTCCCACCAAAGGCCCTGGCAAGCCTCTGGCTCTTTGGGGCCCCCGGTGTGGGTCAGTGAAAACAGAAGCGGACAGCGCGTCACACACCTGTTAGTCTCTGAAGGCCTCGTTCGGGGCTTCGCCTGTTCCTTTTCCCACACAGAGGACAGGACCTCACCCCGTGAGGCTGTGAGCATGAACTAGAACCACGCTGAGAAATCTCAGCCCAGGGCCCGGACACACAGTAAGCTCTGAATAAACGCTGGCGGCTAGCATTGTCTTTATTAATTATTAATGCCCCCAGGAAAGGTTAAGTGAGGTCAGCATTGTTCATTCCATCCTATAAACTGGCAAATTGAAATCTAGATGATAAGGAGATTCAAAATGTCTCCAAATGTAAGTGCAAGTACAGAGCCAGAAAGCAGGAACCGAGGACCCCCACCCACCCCAATTTGAATTCCCCCCATCAATTCCCCAGGAAGGAAAAAGGCCAGGGCCATTTAATAAGCAGAGGAGCCAGAAGGATTATGCTGCTGCAAAGGCCTGGCCATCAAAATCCCAGGAGTCCGGGGCCCAGTTTGCTGTGCCCACCTCAATGTAGTTAGGGAGCCCTGTAGGCAAGCAAACTGCTCCTGGCACCAAGGTTTAGTGCTCCAGGCACCCCCTCCAGGGAGCATAGGGGCGGAGACCCCTCCACCCTGCCCCCACCCGCCTCTGCAGGCACCGCTCTGCTGGAATTTGCAAGCTGGTTTCCTGGAAAGCAGGCGATCTGAAAGCCCCCATAGAGGCTCAATAAAGAGCTTCTGAGGCTGGACTGCAAGCCTGGAGATGGAGGGAGAGAAGGATGGATGGATGGATGGGTGGATGGATGGAGGGATGAGCAGGAGAGCAGAGTCAGATCTTCCCAGGAGATGACAGTCCTAATTCCCCCGGAACCCTTGACCCTTGGGAGCCCCCTTGCACCCCCACTTAGGATCTACGCTCTGTCTCGTGGCCTCAGCCTGAGGGTGCACGGCCTCCCAGTCTCGCCTCTGCTCCCCTCCACTCCTGGGTGACCTTGGGCAGCAGGTTCTTTCACTCTAGGCTTTGTCTCTGCAGGAGAAGCAGAGGGTCCCACCCTGAAGGCCCCACACAAAATGACCCTTAAGGGGACCCACCCCAGTGGAGGGAGAGGGTCCAGGACTCTCAGGAACACCCACCCCACCACCCACTGAGATGCCCTTGCACTGGGGTAGGAGACACATATGAAAGGCCCTTAAAGAAGAGCTGCCCACCAATGCCTGGGGCCTGATGTGGTTATCCGGACAAAGCTCACAGCATACAGCTGGAGAAAAGAGGGGAAAAGGCAGAGACAGAGACCAGAGACATGAGGGAGATAAATAACAGAGAGAAAGAGAGATGGAGGAGAGAGGGAGAGATGGAGACTTACAAAGAAGCAGAGAAAGAAAGAGAGAGCTAAACAGATTCACCAAGGCAGAGAACACACACAGAGAGAGATACACCTACGAATCCAAATATAGACCTGGAGGAAGACAGGCAGTGAGAAAATAGGGAACCTATCATCTATAGCAAGAGAGAGGACGAAGGGAAGGGAGGAGGGGAAAGACAGAGTGAGCGAAAGGGAAACTGGAAAAGGGAAATGGACAAGATGCAGAAGACAGAGCAGCAGAGAACGGACAGACAGAAGCAGGAGGACTGTCAGGACCGGGAGCGGGGCCAGCAGGGGAAAGGGCAGCCGCAGAAGCGTCCTGGCCCCGCCAGCCCCGCCACCCACGTGGCTCCTGATTTCCTAAAGGCATGAGAACGATAACCATTAATCTCTATAAATAATTTTATCCACCAAGCCTCCTAAATGGGTTCTCTGTGTCTATGAAAGCTTTTAAAAACCATTTGCTTGGTAAACATGCAGACAGCAAAGAAAGACCTTTTGCTAGCAGTGGAAGGGGAGGCTGAAAGACCAATTAGGCAGAGGGGTAATTAGAAGGGAGAGTGTGCCTGCTAGCCCCCTGCCCACCCCCTCCCCTCCCGGCCTGGGAGCCAGCAGAGGCCACCTGTCTGGACCGGTTCCTGGCCCTTCATCCAACTCCCCATAGCCACGCCCTGGGGCTTGTAGGGCCACACCTCGACCACTGCCCTGCACTGTCAGCCACCCACACAGAGAGGGCATCTTATTCTTTTTAATATTATTACATTTTATTCATATTTAATTTTTTTAGAATATGATTGCTTTACAGTGTTGTGTTAGTTTCTGCTGTGTGGCAAAGTGCATCAGTCATCCTTAGATTTCCCTCCCATTTAGGCCACCAGAGCACTGAGGGGGTGCTCTCATGAGTCATCTACTTTATGCACAGAGTTGGGTATTTATGCCAATCCCAGTCTCCCAGTTTATTCTACCCTCCTTCCCTCCTTGGTAACCCTAAGTTTGCTCTCTACATCCGTGACTCTATTTCTGCTTTGCAAATAAATTCGTCTGTACCACTTTTCTAGATTCCATGTATAAGCCGTATTATACAATATTTATTTTTCTCTTTCTGACTTACTTCAGTGTGTATGATGGTCTCTAGGTCCAGGCACATCTCTGCAAATGGCACAGTGTTATTCCTTTTTATGGCCGAGTAATATTCCACCATATATATATATATATATATACACCACATCTTTATCCATTTATCTGTTGTTGGACACTTAGGTTATTTCCATGTCCTGGCTATTGTAGATAGTGCTGCAATGAACATCAGGGTGCATACATCCTTTCAAATTCTGTTTTTCTCCAGATATATGCCTAGGAATGGAATTGCAGAGTCACATGGTAGCTCTTCCCTGGTGGATAAGACAGTAAAGAATCTGCCTGCAATGTGGGAGACTTGGGTTTGATCCCTGGGTTGGGAAGATCTTCTGGAGAAGGGAATGGCTACTCACTCCAGTATTCCTACCTGGAGAATTCCATGGACAAAGGAGCCTGGCAGGCTACAATGTATGGGATTGCAAAGAGTCAGACACAATTGAGCAACCTTCAGGTTTTTCTCCCTTGGTAACTCTAGTTTTAGTTTTTAAAGGAACCCCCATACAGTCCTCCATAGTGGTTGTATCAAGGAGGTGGAGGAAAGAGAGTATCATATTCTTAACAGAAGCCCGAGGGAGGTGAAACCGGGGCACCGGTATTCTAATGGGTTTAGAAAGTTCTTCTTTGTCACTAGTCTGAGTCTCTCAGGCTTTCCCATGCCCTACAGCCTTTAGATCTGAGTTTTCCCAGCTTTCTAAAAATGGTGACCTCTCAGACAGGGAGTTTCCTATCCCTGGATTTCAATGTCTAGTATCAGCCCCGGGCCCTCCTTTCAAATAGGTTTCATGGCCCCTCCTGTGCCCATCTCTGGATTGGCCCACTTTGTCATCCCTCTTAAATCTTCACTTGGAACCAGACTTACCCAAAGAGGAACCGCCTTCCACTTATTTTGGCTCCTGTTTTGTATGACAATGGCACCCCACTCCAGTACTCTTGCCTGAAAAATCCCATGGATGGAAGAGCCTGGTAGGCTGCAATCCATGGAGTCTCTAAGAGTCGGACACGACTGAGCGACTTCCCTTTCCCCTTTCCCTTTGTATAACAAAAGCCCAGAAGTTAGCTGCTTGGGTATCCATGCCTCCCCCACCAACCCACTGTTGCTAGGTATCAGCTGACTTATTTGCTAAAGCCCCCAAATCTTCATTATCCTGCTAGCATAGCCTCAAAGCAGGATGTCCTCTTTGTCTCTGTAAAACTTCATCTTGTCAGATTCTAGTCTTTGCTGCAAACAACCAAGATGCTCTTGGATCCTGATTGCAGCACTCAGCTTATTTGCAATGCCTACTGATCTCCATTCAACCTCTGGGCTGGACTCAGGGGCACTGTTGGGGACACTCTGGGTGTCGCTAAGTACAAGGCTCCTGTGTCTCCCCTTGCTCCTCAGTGGTGATCTATGTGTGTGCTGCTCTGGTTCTTTGAATTGCCCACCACCTTTAAATGCCCCACTCATGCTACACATAGTAAGTGGCCTAGCTATGCCAGAGAGCAGGGACCCTGGCTGCACTGGGCAGGCCCCCACACGGCCCAACGTGGTCCACTGATGCTGAGTCACCTTCATCCAACACTCTCGGACCCCACAGTTCCTGGCTCGAGGAAATTAGAGGTCACATGGGCTCCAAACAGCAAAGCAGGAGCCGGCACACTCCCACCAGTTGTGATGAAGCAAGAGCCTACCTTTCTGATGTCCAGAGGCCTTGATGAGAACAGCTGTGGGAGGAGAAGCTACTGGATGGCGGATCATTTCCACGTGCTGTTACTTAACAGCTCTCGGCACAAGGCCCAGGTCTCCCAGGGATGTGGTAGCTTTCCCAAATTCCACCTGTGTCAAACTGAACACAGAAGAATAGCCCAGGACTCCAGCCAGCCTTTCCCTGAGTCCTATGTCCAGCAGCAGCCACAGCCAAGGAGGGTAGGCAGGGCACAAGTCACTGGCTAGAGCTCATTCTGGGTTAACAGACATCTCAATTTAGTGCCTTATATCGTGTCTAAGATTGTAAATTTTGTGTGACTGCAGCTCTGCCGTTTGGCTCCCTGAGAAAGTTACTTAACCTTTCTGAGCCTCTGTTTTCCGATGTGTAAAATGAGAACACTACTGCCGCCTTACAAGGGTCATCTGGGTATTTAGTGAGTCCAAGGAGCCATGGGGGTGGGGGAGGGGGGGCGCTTCAAGTCAGCCCCACAAACAGGCACAAATCCATTTCCCAGAACTCTTGGAACCAGATTTTTAAAAAATCCTTTCAGTGCCTACTCTGTTTCTTTCATGCTGCCCCCAAGGATGCACACCACTGTTAAAGACACGCATGTATCTGCAGAGAATCACGGGACTATTGACAGGAAGCAACGTGAGTAAACAGTATGGTTACAGCCTCATTTCTGGTCAAAGCGTTAGTCACTGAGTCATGTCTGACTCTTTGTGACCCCACGGACTGCAGCCCGCCAGGCTCCTCTGCTCATGGAATTCTCCAGGCAAGAATACTGGAGTGGGTTGCCATTTCCTTCTCCAGGGGATCTTTCCAACCCAGGGATACAACCCGGGTCTCCCACACTGCAGGCAGATTCTTAAATCATCCGAGCCACCGTGGAAGCCCTCCATTTCTGGTCAAAGTCTCCACGAAATGAGTTTTGAAACAAAGCTCAGGTTTCCGGCATCCTTGGCTTGCTGAATTGCAGGTTCCCTGATGGATGGCTCAGCAGGTAAAGAATTCACTGGCAATGCAGGAGACGCAGGAGATGGAGGTACGATCCCTGGGTTGGGAAGATACCCCGGAACAGGAAATGGCAACCCGCTCCAATATTCTCACCTGAAAAAAGTCTCATGGACAGAGGAGCCCGGGGGCTACAGTCCATGGGGTCGCAAAGAGTCAGACACGACTGAGTGACTAAGCACGTGCGCACTGAATTACTGTCCCTATTCAGGAGATGAGGTGACAGAAGTCAAGAGACAGGACTCAGGCTTTGTTGCCCCAGGACGCCCAGCCCATGTCCTCAGCCCAGGCTGCGGTCTGTCCATCTGCGTCTGGGACCTGAGTCCCTCCATAGCCTCCTTACCTTTTAGAGGGATCAGCACATAATTTTCTCTTCTGCCTCCCATCCAGCGCCTTCATATCAAGTCCTCTTTTCCATCCTGGCAACCTCTGAGAGGCAAACTGGGAAGGTTTAATGTCTGTGAACAAGGCATCAAGCCCAAGGCTAGGGCGTGACCTTTGCAGCAACCTTTCCAGGGGTTTGTCCCTTCTGCCCTCCACCTGCCTGCCTAGCTGGCCTCTCTTCCCAGCCCAGGCCATCTCCCAGACAATGTCCCTCCCCCAGGCCTCTCGCAGGCCAGGGTCAAAGGTCCACTACAGCTCAGCACCCATGGGGGCCTGTGTGGGCTTACTCGTGAGCCAGAGGCAGGCATGGAGGGGATGGGACGAGGGCTGAGAGCCCTGCCGTGACACAGGACTGTGGGTCAGGGGCGTGGCTTCCCAGGACTCTGGAAAGCTCTCTCCACCCGGCCTGCATTCATAGCCAGCAGGCCCTAGTCCTGGCAGGGGGAGCATCGCCAGGAATGTAGGCTGGCGATGTCTTCCTGCTGGGCACCTCCCCAGTCCACAGGCAGTGCCTCCCCCAGCTGCCTTCCCAAACCCCAAAGGGTCTCAGGTTTACTGACGGTCTGTGTACTGGGCCGTCCCCAGGTTCAATCACCCCTTCTGTCTCAGTCCTGTGGCTGGGCTCCCAGCCTGAGGTCATTATATGTATTCCTTCCCCACTTGCATGCTAAGTCGCTTCAGTCATATCCGACTCTTTGCGATGCTGTCTATGGACCACAGCCCACCAGGCTCCTCCGTCCGTGGGATTCACCAGGCAAGAATACTGGAGGGAGCTGCCATGACTGCTTCCCTATTGCCGCTGTAACATAGCACCACAAGCTTGGTGGCTTAAACACATTTGTAATTCTACGGTTCTAGGGGCCAGAAGCATATCACTTGGCTAAGACCAAGGTGTCAGCTGAGCTGTGCTCCTTCTGGAGGCTCTAGAGGAACATCTGTTTCCTTGCCTTTTCCAGTATCTAGAGGCTGCCCGCATTCCTTGGCTTGTGACCCCTCCATCTCGAGGGCAAGTCTTCACCATCCATCCTTCCAACCTCGTTTTTGCCATCATATCCTCTCTGCCTCTTCAGCTTCCTTTCTCCATATTTAAGGACCCTTTTGATTATTTGGGGTCCACAAGAATAATGCAAAACATTCTTCTTACCTTAAGGTCAGCTGATTAACAAACCTCATTCCACCTGCAAGCTTAATTTCCTTTGCTATGTAAGTTAACACACCCATAGGCCCTGGGGATAAGGATGTGGATGTCTCTGAGAGGCCATTGTCTGCCTACACCATTATGCCAACAGCCACGAAAGCCGGGGAACCGGCGTACTGAGGGCAAAAGAGTGTGGGCTGGAGAGTAAGGAGGTCTCAGCTCACAAACTGTTCTGCCCCGCAGTGCTGGTATGACCGTAGATAAGTGACTTAACCTCTCTGTGCTTCAGCTGTCTCACTCATTCAACAAGGATGGTGGAATACCTAGGTATGCTGAGCAAGGACTTCCTCTCAAGGAACTATGTCTTAGTGGGAGGGAGATGGAAAAGAACCAGATCAATATATTAAATGTCAGGTGGTAGGAATAACTGTTCTAGCGGTAGACCAGCAGGGTAAGGGTATAAGCACTGACGGGTAGGATGGGAAGCTACTTTAGGAAACACAGTCGAGAAAAGCCTCTCTGGAGAAGTCACAGTTGAGCTGGAAAAAGTGAGTGGATGGATCAGGGCCTGTGCATGAATATCGAGAAGGACATTCCAGGCAGATGTGAACAGAGGCAAAGGCCCTAAGGCAGGAGTGTGCCCGGAGAGTTTGAGGAGCGGCAAGGAGACCAAGGTGGTGAAAGGAAGCCAGTGGTGAGGACCTTGGAGAGACAGTGGGCTTCCCTGGTGGCTCAGATGGTAAAGAACCCGCCTGCGATGCAGGAGACCCAGGTTCCATCCCTCAGTCGGGAAGATCCCCGGAGAAGGAAATGGCAACCCACTCCAGTATTCTTCCTGGAAAATCCCATGGACAGAGGAGCCTGGCGGGCTACAGTCCATGGGGTTGCACAGAGGTGGACACGACTGAGTGACTAACACTTTCATTTTTTACTTTTTTGTGAGGAGATAATGGGGGTCACAGTGGGGGCCCGGTGGGCCGTGGGGGAGGGTTCTTTGGGTTTTACATTAATTGAGATGGTGAAGTTGAAAGTAATAACCTTTCAGGAATTAATGGTCTGTAAGAATACATAGCACAAGGGCTGAAACACAGCAGCAGCTTAATAAACTGAAATCCTTAACTTCCGGGGCAGAGGCCATGTCTCCTGGTGGATCCAGGAGCTCTCTCGGGGGTGCCTGAATCTCCCCCATCACACTAGAGCATCCTCCAGGTGTGAGCTACTTCAGGGCGCTGCAGGGCCTCCTCTGAGCTCAGACATCACATCCTAGAGCCCAGCCCTCTCCTGACAGCCTCCAGCCTCCCTGCCCTGTTTGTGTTTTCTCAGTATTTCCCCACAGTTCCTGTGGTTCTGTTAGTTTCTGTTGCTCCTTTATTAATTGGCTTTTCTGTCCTTGGGATTATTTGATTTCTGCCTAATTGCTTGATGACAGCAAGGCTTATTTTCGTTCTTATCTTTCCCAGAAGACAGGGCAGGTGCCGGAGAGTGGGCCAGGCTGACTGCTCAGGGCCCATCTGGTCTTCTCTGGGGCAGCCCTCCTCTCCCACCGGGCCTCTGAGGTCCCCTTCCCGCCTGTCACCCTGGAGCGGGCAGAGCAGGGAGGCCAGAGGGTGCAGTTCTAAGCTGCAGGTTGGGGCCACCCGGAGTGTTCGCAGGTGGTGGGGGGTGTCGGCGTGGGGTCGGGGGCGGCAGGCTTGCAGATCTGGTTAAACCCCTTCTGTGGAGCACGAATCCAAGCCGCTGGGCTTGGCCTTGAGTACACACCATCACTCACTCTCAGCAGCTGGAAGATGGGAGCCCTAAGATTATGGCTGGGACAACAGAGGCTCCCAGGGAACCTGCGTGGGGCCACAAGGCCTGGGCAGGGCAGGAGGAGAGCCAACTCTGCCAGAAGCTAAAGGTGGGCCCTCCCCTTTCAGTTCCCCCTTTCCGTGGGTGGGCCCTGCCCACTAGAAACTCTCCGAAAGGTGACTGACAGGCAGGGGAGCCAATAGTGACCACTGAAGGTAGCCATTGATGGACCTGGGTTTGGGTGGACTCCGGGAGTTGGTGATGGACAAGGGAGGCCTGGTGTGCTGCGGTTCATGGGGTTGCAAAGAGTCGGACACGACTGAGCGACTAAACTGAACTGAAAGTAGCCATCGGGCCCACCCTAGGGCTCAGTGAAAAAGGCAAGTTGAAAAATCTCTACAGCATGATCCCATATCAGTTGAGTGAATGCTACACAAATGCACGTAGAAAGATCCATTCTTTCAACAGGTGTTTACAGAGAGTTCTATGTGCCTGATCTCATCTGGTTACTAGGCATGCAGGGTAGGGAGACAGATAAGACCCTGTTCTCCTGGAAGTTACATTTCAGAAGGAGCCATGGGTCATTGACGAATAAACCAGCAACTGGTAATTCCAAATAATAATACATGTTGGGGATAAAATAGGGAGCAACAAGAAATGTCATGGCCAGGGAAGACCTCGCCAAGAAGGTGGCATTTTTGTTGAAACCTAAGTGATGGGCTAGTCGTGTGATAATCAGGGTGAGACTGTTTCAGGCAAAACAGGAATAGCTCAGGCAAAGGCTCTGAGGTGGGAATGAGCTTGCTGTGTTGGAACAGACAGAAGCCCTTTGGGAGCAACTGCAATTTTCCTCTCTGTGTTGGGCAAAGAGGAAAGCAGGGGCCAGATCAGAAGAGGCTTTGCAGCTATGGTGTGGCGTTGGAATGCTATGTTAACAGGATGCTATGGAAGGATTTTGAACTCTGTGTAGGAAAATGTCTGAAAAGACATCTGGTATGGTCTGAATGGGTTTCCCTGGTGCCTCAGTGGTAAAGAACATGCCTGCCAACACAGGAGACTCAGGTTCGATCCCTGGGTCAGGAAGATCCCCTGGAGTAGGAAATGGCAACCCACTCCAGCATTCTTGCCTGGCGGGCTGCAGTCCATGGGGTCACACAGAACTGGACACGAGCTGGCAACTAAACAACAACAGTGCTGTGAATAGTGGTTATTACTGAGGAGAGAGGGTTGAGGGGGGTGAAAGAGGAAAGGATAGGGTGTCAGACAGCAAGACTAGTGTCAAGTTATAAGATAGGACGCAAACACCCACACACTCAGCGGGGAGTGGGGGAGGACCCAGCACTGGCAAGGCAGGAGGCTTCAGCCAGAGGCCTGGGGTGGGGACGGCGGAAGTGGTGCCCCGCCTCCAGTGGGAGAGGCACTGGACAGAGGATGGGAAGTAGCTGGAAGCTGTGGGTAGCCCCAGGGGACCCTGTAAGGTTAGGACCGACAGGACGTGGGCAGAGGGCCAGCTCTGCAGACTAGGTGCCCATGGTGGGGAGAGGGAAGGGTTGGGGGAGGAAGCGGCAGCCTCTGGCTTTCGGGTGCTGGGTCTCTAGGAACTATTTTCCCACGCGTTCATTTACTCAGTGAGCACGTTTTAACTGTGTCTGAAGTGCCAGGATCGCTCTCATCATCAGGGGCAGGAGAGTGAACGTGAACCAGCATCCTGCCTTCTCGGAGCTCAGAGCACAGCAGTAAGGGCTGTGTCCGCTTGCCAGACTTACCCCGCTGAAGAAGGGAGAAGGAGGAGGGAAGTAAGTTCTCTGACTGTGTGCAGGTGCCAGGCGTGTGCTGACCTCTTACATTCACCGTGTGGTTTAATCCTCACGACAGCTCTAGGAGGAAGAACGCTGCACATGATTTACACGTGAGGAACCTGGGGCTCAGAGAGCTTAAGGGGTTTGCTCAAAGTCACACCACTGCAAGCGTGAGCTGTAATTGGAACCCAGATCTGTTGCAATCCAAACCCTGGGCTCCTCTGAGGCCACCATGCTGGAGGTGGAGAGGGGTCTTATTTTCCCAGGCTGGACAGGGCAGGCATGGACCCATGGGTGGTAGGTGAGCACTGGGTGTGAGGTTGAGGGGCCAGCTACCTGAGACTGACCCTACTGGAGGGAGGGGATGCTAGGGAATCAGACCCCTTCATGCATGTGATCTTGGCCCAAGCCCTATAGGGAGCACCCAAGCAAGCTTCTCTGAGCTGTCCCCTGGCCCTTGAAGCTCTCTCTCTGGGGACACTCAGGGTCTAAGCTTCGGGAACTTCTCTTCTACTACACTAGGGCTCCCAGGGCTGCTCAGAAACCTCAGTCACACACACATACACACACGCGCGCGCGCGCGCGCGCGCACAGTCTGTGCTCTCTCAGCCCAGCATTCAAAGCCCTGCCCAACGAGGCCCCAAACTCCTGAGTTTCATTTCTAACATCTAGCGCCTCCCAGCACACACACCCCATCCTACAGCCACTCAGGGATCGTTGGTGGCCAGGAACATAAAGCCATCCATTCTCATTCAAGGGAGGTTAACGGGAACACGTGGTAAAGAATTCACCTGCTAATGCAGAAGACACAGGAGCTATGGCTTCAACCCCTGGGTCGGGAAGATCCCCTGGAGAAGGAAATGGCTACCCACTCCGGTACTCCTGCCTGAAAAATCTCATGGACAGAGGAGCCTGGCGGGCTGCAGTCCATGTGGTTGCAAAAGGGTCAGACACAACTTAGTGACTAAACCAAGCAAGGGAAACACACAGGCAGCTCATGGGGGCTTCTCTCCGCTCCCTTCTGCTCCTCAAGCACTCCCGCTTCTTCTGCCTACTCACATTCCCTGGGCTGGCACCAGTTCCCGCTCCCAGGATGAGCTTCCTGTCTGTTCACCTGCTCACCACCATCCATCTGACTAGGTCTCCGGGCTCAAATTCCCAAGAGCAGGGCTCTGATTGGCTCAGCATTAGGTCAGGTGTCCATGTCTGGTCCAATCAGCTCCGTTGACAAGCAACTGTGTTTGCTGGACATTGGACTGTGTCCTGTCTAAGGGTCTCTAAGAATGGGCAGCGAGCCTAGAACCATGGTTGACATTGGGCCATTTCTTGATCCTCACACAGACCTATCTGTGCCAGCCTTTGCTCTTGCTGTCCCCTCCGCCTGGAACACCCTGCCCACAAATCTCTGTCCCTCATGGTCTAGACCAAGTATGATTTAGAACCTCATGGTGTAGATCCATGTAGATCCATGGTGTCGCTCTCCAAGTCCTCCAGCTGGGTAACAACCGCCCACCCTCAACACCTTGGGATGGCCCCCTCTCCCACCTCTCCCACCAATGGCCTCATCTAATGATTCCCTCCTGGTTTCTCTGGGCCTCCCTCCCACACACATGGATTTGGTCCTGCTCAGCCCCAGTTTGCCCAGGCACCACACCTTTCACCCCCGTCTATCTCCCCACCCTAACCGCCCCACGCCCTGCCCACCGTGCCCTGTGCTGATGCCCAGACAGACTGAGCAAAGAAAGAGATAATGCAAGTTCTGGAGACCCGGTCAGGCTGGCGAGGCTCTTGCTGGCACAACCACCCACCAGGCTTTTCCAAGGCAAAGCTGACTCCCTCTCTAGACTGAGAAAGCGTATCCTTGCCAGCCCAGCCTTCAAGCTAACCTCCTACCCTCAGGCCAGACCGATTCAGCCAGACTCCCCCAAGGGCCCCCATCTTCCCCAGCTTCTCATTCTGGAGCCCACCTTCTCCCCTTCTTAACACCTAATCTGGAACTCAGGTGGGGGTTCCTCTCCCACCACCTTGCCACACCTGCAAAGACTTCTAAAGCAGAGATCACAGTCAAAATGCTCAGAAGCTAAAGATAATAATCCCACCCACCTTCACTCCCTTTGTCTGCAGAACAGGGTTTGACTTGGACTTTCCATTCTAAACCCCATTAATTTTTTCCCCTCTCTTCTTTTTTAAACACAGGGTGATATCAATCCTCTTTCCATAGATGAGAGGCTTTCAATTTTGGCACTAGAACTGGAGTTTGATTTATTTATTGTTTGATCTTTTTTTTTTCAAACCAGATTTTCAGAATAGAATTTTCTTTTTCCCAGCCAAAGGGACCCCCTGATCCTCTGGACCAAGCTAGAGCTTTTACAAAAATGATTGCTCAGATCCAGGAGGAGAGGTGACCTGCCCAAGGTCACACAGCACAGGTGGGCTGAGGACCCAGGTCTCCCAACATCCCACTTCTGCACTCCCCTCTTTCAACTGCAGGTGGTCATTTTTTTATAACTAGCAGAAACTATGTGCTTAAACAGGAGAGAAGTAGACCAATGAGCATCACCCAAGAGAAGGCAGAGGGCTTCCCTGGTGGCTCAGATGCTAGAGAATCTGCCTGCAGTGCAGGAGACCAGGGTTCCATTCTGGGTCGGGTAGATCCCCTGGAGAAGGGAATGGCTACCCACTCCAGTATTGCCTGGAGAATCCCATGGACAGAGGAGCCTGGCGGGCTACAGTCCATGGGGTTGCAAAGAGTCAGACACAACTGAGTGACTAAGCACGCACACACAAGAAAAGGCAAAAGGCAAAACCAGCTCTTGCACAGCCCAGCACAATCAGGAGGACAGCCCCGGCAGGACCGCAGAGCTGGCGCCTGGGCCCTGGGAACAGCACTAGGCCCACAGCCGCCTCTAGAGCCCCCTGGCACCTAAGCAGGGCCTTGGGCCCTAAGAAACAGTGGCCTCGATGCCTCTGCCTCTGATGCTCCAGGTGAGGCCAGGGTCCCGGGGCCTACTCCTGGTCTGGCTGCTGTCATCACAGAGCCTGACCGCGGGGGGTTCACCAGGGGCCAGGCCCTTTGCACACACAGTCACATCCAGCCTTCCCACTGACCCCGTGCAGCTGGATGTGGGCGCATTCCATCGTGCCCACTCTCCAGATGACGAAACTGAGGCTCAGAGGAACCCAGTAGCTTGTTCAAGACCACACAGCAGGTACAAGGTATAGATCTGGGATCAGAAGCCGCCTGGCTCCAGACCCCACAGTCTTCCCCCATATTCCTCTCAAATTAGGTTTCTTTGAGTTCCACCACTGAGAAGGAGCCAGGGGGACAGAATCAGAATAGGGCTGAAAGACCATTCTTTCCACTAATTTAAAAAAAAAAAAAAATGCTGTCTGTCAGGAGTGCCCGGGGCCATGCAAATCAGCAGGTGGTTGACCTCATGGCCAACCAGGGTGCACCCCAGCCGGCAGCATCAGCAGATCAGACACTTACCTGGGATCAGGACTGTCTTCTCTTCCCCTGGAAGCTGGTCCTGCCTGCGTGTTCCCAGCCATTCCCAGGCCAAGACAGCTGCATGACCCAGAAGAGGGGCGTGGTCCTGAACCATGGGGTTGGGTGGCATCAAAGTAAAATTAGATAGAAGTGGTAAAGAATCTGCCTGCCGATACAGGAGACGCAGGCTCAATGCCTGGATGGGGAAGATTCCCCTGGAGTAGAAAATGGCAACCCGCTCTAGTATTCTTCCTTGAGAAATTCCATGGATAGAGGCGCCTGGCAGGCTTACAGTCCACGGGGTCACAAAAGAGTCAGACACAACTTAGCAACTAAACAACAACAAGGCTGTGCCAGGGCCAAGGATGGGCCTGTCCCCATTCCAGAAAGTCCTGCCCTGATGGAGGAGCGGGGAGAGGGAGCAGGCTCTGACAGGAGGGAAAATGCAGCTTCTCTCTCCTTGGAACTTGGGTTTTAGGGGGACTCTCCATGGAATTGGTGCGCGTCTGAGTGAAAGCCCACTATCTTGAGATGACCGTCAGGGCCCTGTATGACCTGTGACCTCACTGACCTTATGCCCTGTTCTGTCCCTGGTGCTTGCTCCTCCCAGCCACATCCGCCGCCTCACTATTCCTCAGGTACCCCAGGCCCAGTGCTGCCCTTGGGCCTCCGCAATTCCAGTTCCCTCTTCCTGCACCTACTCCAGACCTCACACACTGGTTCACCTCTTCTTGTCCGGAACACAATCTAGAATCGCAAGTCAGCCCACAGTTGCCCAACCACCCTTTCTTGCCTTTTCGCCTTAATATCTCAGGCCATCTAGTATATTTTGTTCTAACGGATACGTGCATTTGTTTGTCTGTCCCCAAAAAAGCTTTGCGAGGGCAGGGCTTTCATCCATTTTGTTCCATTCTTGGAGTTTCCAACAGTACCTGGCGCATACCCGCACAGCGCTTGAATGAGGTCTTCAGCTTTCCAGAGGCAGGAGCCAGCGTCACCTGGGCCACAGTCTGGGTTGGTGTTTGAAAGCGGCAAACACCAACTGCTTCCAAACACCAACCACTTGTCACATCCAAGCACCTGTAAGATCACCCAACTGTGAACAGAGAGTGTGAGGGAGGGCAGTGGGAGGCAGGCCAGGGCAGGAAGGAAATTTCCATCGGGTGGTCCCAATTATCACGGTAATTATAGCCTCACATTTCTCTCCATTGCAGCATATGCTTCTATTCAACCCAGAGGGTCTAAACCAACACTGAGGGTGTGTGTGTGTGTGTGTGTGTGTGTGTGTGTGTGTGTGACAGACAGAAAGAGAGACAGAGAGTCAGAGACAGAGAGAGCGGGGAGAGGAGGGAAAGAAGGAGGGACAGAGAGAATGGAGGAGAGACAGAGACAGAGACTGGGAGGGAGACGAGAGAAATTTTTAGCAGAACGTATTCAGCGTCAGCTGGCAGCCACAGACCCACGGTACCCAAGGGGTATATGCCAGCAAGAACAACTGCCTTCTCCCTTCTAGTAAATCCCTCACAGGGGCTGTGGGACCTGAGTTAATATGGAGATTCTAGGAAAGAGCAATTAAGAGCCCCCTGCCCCCGGGCTGTATTTACTTGACATCCAACATCTGGATGAAAAGTGAAAGATCATCATTGTCAGAGTGTTTTATTTTTCTCTGCACAAAGCTCGAGGTATTTAGAAGAAGCATCTGGGTGATGGGCTGGCTGATTCTGCTTTTTGTCCAGATGCTCAGCATTACCTGGCTCAGCCTGACTGTGGTTGCTGTAGAGGCAGGTTCAAGCTAAAGGGAGGGAGGGGGATGGAGATGGTGGGGGAGAAGGGGGCCACAGTCCTGTCCTTTGACACCGTCTGTCCCTCGGTTCACTTGAGTTTACCACCTGCCTCCTCCAAGGCTGGAAGGATTCGTTTTCCCTAACCCCCTCACACAACCCCCAAGATGCACAGGGCTAAGAGACATTAACGTTTATTCAACATCTTCCACTGGGAATCGGCGGGCCCAGCACAGAATTAGCTGGCATCTTCCTGCTCTTGGATTATACAGGCAGTGACTGTGATCGAATCTGGCAACCAGATTTATGAATCAGTCGATATTTATTGTGGGGAACAATCCATCTTCATGTCTGGTATGCTCACACACAACCCTGCTCCAGGCATGCCCAGGGACCTTGGTGCGAAATGTTGGAAAGGTCTGGGTGAACACCTCTAAATAGGGGGCAAACGAGAGGGGTTTGACACCATAAAAAACAAGACGAAATATAACGTGGGGAAGTGTAGCTGGTGGGGATGGAGGGAGGAGGTAGTTCCCTTATCCATCCCACGTTTATCCTGGTCTTCCCTTCTCAACCCTCTTCCAATCTCTCATATCCTCCAAAGAGCAAAAGTCAATCAATTATGAAGTTAAACATGTTGCAAAATGTTGATGCAATGTGTTCCAAACTGAACTGAAAGGGTGTGTGTATGTTCTAATTATCTATGCGCTTTTTCTCTTCCCTGCCCACTGGCCCATTAAAGAAACTGAGCCTGACAGCCCAAGGCCCCCAGCTCCTTCTGTTGGGCCAATCAGAGAGCCGAGGTTGTAACTCAGCTGGTGAATGGCTGGAGGAAAGTCTACTCAGGATTCCTTCATTTGCATGCTTGCACTGACTGGCTAAACCCCTGGGGTAGAAAGCAAACTCCTAGTTAAAGCAGAGGGAATCCAGGCATCCCTCCATCCAGTGGCTGTCAGCTCGTGCTGAGGTCTCAGAAGGATGGTCTGAGGCTTCTCAGACTAATTGGAAGAAATGAGAGGTGGAATTTAAGAAGTAAAATAGTGCCCCCTTCTCAGCCCTAACTCTGTCACCTTCCCCAACCACTCCTTATTTCTCTGGCCCTCTCCACCAAGGCTACTGCCTTTTAGGCACTGTGCCCACAGCCCACTCCAGAGATCCTCCCCAACCCCCTCCGTGGAACTTCCTGTAGGAAATAAAAGGCATAAGGGACACTGAGGGAAAAGGGAAATGTTTGAGGGGCTTAGTGGCCTTCCAAAAATAATAGAGCAGAGTCACTACCAGGAGGGATAAGAAAGACATTCTGAACCTTGTTAATTTCTGCAGCTTCACACCATTTAGGATCACGGGAGCTTTTCTAGCCGTGATAGAGGAGCTGGTTGATGGGGGGTGTGGTCAATGGCTGGGTTGGGGAGAGGGAACCTGGCATCATCTTCACCTACCCACAAGGCCTTGGCCTGAAGTTGAACAGAGGAACTGCTTTCTTGTCTTAGAGAGACGATAGCTCTGGGGGTGAAGAGGGGAGGTCAGGCTCAGGACCTAACTCCACAAATGGTACAGACAGGAAATGGACTGGGCTAGCCCCCATCTCCCAGATGGGAGGAGAATGGAAAGTGCCCGGAGGAGATAAGACAACTGTCCTCCACCCCATCCAAGGACCAGGACACCTGGGCTTTAACTGGCTCTGGTCAATCACTTTACCCCTGCAGATGGGAGATCACACCTCCCCCATACCCCTACACCTTTCTCATACCTCCCCCAGAGCTAGTCACACAGGACAAGTGAAGGATTGGAGTCTCCATGGCTCCAAAGGACAGAATCTGAACTGATGGGTAACAGACAGGAGATTAGGCTTACGCTCAGTGTGTAAAGGAGCTTTCTGCCTTCAAACTGCCCAGCAATAGAAGCCCCTCAGATAGTAATATAGCTCATTTCAAACACCCAAGCTGAGTTTGGATGACCATCTGTTGTAGAGTATAATTTCTGGACATTTTCAGGCACTGGATGGACTCATCTGTCAGCTATCTCTAACTCTTGAGGATTCCATGATTCATTCATTGAACAAATGTTTCTTGGTTGCCCACTAGACCCGTCTCTGTCACTGATGTACAGTGTGACTACCAGTTTTCCTCTCTGAAGCCAGTTTCCTGCATCCAACATGAGAGCGTTGGGCCAGTGGACCTGAGGGCTTTTTCGGCTCTGAGTGTTCTAAGCGGGATCAGAAGGAATTGCCCCCTCATCCTCCTCCTTCTCCTGCTTCTTCCTATTATTTAGCGGAGTTGGGATAGAATGAACTTCTCCTGGCCTGGGATGCCATGTAAAACAGATGAGCCTGTTGCCATGGAGACCAGGGAGCGACTTGTCTTGAGGGGATAGGAATTGGGTGGGGGGTGAAGGCAGACACGGGTGATTTACTCCTGCAATAGCCCAGCCCAGAATCTACATGAATGTTAAACGGGGTGGCTCCAGGCAACCACTCAGCCAGATGCATCAGAAACCACTTAAGATGAAAGACCCAGAACATTTGTACATCTCCTCCCCAGGGATGCCTGTGACTTTCTGGCTCCCCACCCCCACAGCACAACCTCGGGCAGGTCAGCTCCTCTCTGGCCAAGGGGATCTAACTCAATTCTGCCTCTGGCAAAACTAGGGGAATGCAGGGTCTGTCCTGAATGGGGAGGGGTATGGGCAGTTCTAGAGGGCGCTGGCTGCGGGAGCTGAGGGAAGCTGATTTCTTGGGCTCCTTACAAAAAAAGAGTTTTCTGGCAATCATCACTGTCTAACCACAGGTGGGCTGCCCCAGGAAAGAGTGAGCTCCCCAACCCTGGAAGCATTCAAACTGGGCTGAGAAGATCCTCCATCATGGACTCTGTGAGGCATAAGACCTGCTCTGTAGGATTTTCTGGAAAGGATTAAAATGAAGCAAGGTACCTAAAGTGCTTAGTACAGTACCTAGCCCATATTGAATATCTGATAAGTGGTTATTATTAGTATTCTATAATTAGTAAACCTACAGTGAAATGGGAGCTCCCCATCAGTGACTCTCAAGCAGGAGATAGAGCCTGGTAGCTTCCAAAGGCAGCTCTTTCAATTCTGATATCTTGTAATAGCAGAGACAAAAGAAGAATCATGGTTACAAGCAGGTGCTTTGGAGTCAGACAGGCCTGGGCTCAAGTCCCAGCTCTGCATCTTACTTGCCATGTGACCTTAAGCGAGTTAACTTCCTCTGAACCTCTATTTCCTTACCTGTAAAATGTGAGGCATAACACCTGCTTTGTAGGATTTTCTGGAAAGGATTTAAATGAAGCAAGGTACCTAAAGTGCTTAGTACTGTACCTAGCCCATATTGAATATCTGATAAGTGGTTATTATTAGTATTCTATAATTAGTAAACCTACAATGAAATGGGAGCTCCCCAGATGCATGTTTTTTTTTTTAATATTCTACTTATTTGGATGTGCCAGGCCAAGGTTTAGTTGTAGCACACAGAATCTTCCATCTTCAATCCTTGGTGCAGCATGAGAACTCAGTTTCAGGATGTAGTATCTAGTTTCCTGACCAAGGATTGAGCCCAAGCCCCTCTACATTGAGAGCTCAAAGTCTTAGCCACTGGACCACTAAGGAAGTCCCTCCCCAGCTGTTTGGACTGGATTTGGCCAAGACAGTTGGCTTCTGCTCTGCCATCTACTGTGTGATTGTGGGCCAATTTCTTAATCTCTCTGAGTCTCAATCTCCTCATCAGCATAATGAGGCTAATAATAGTGCTCACCTCCTAGAGTTACGGTGAGGACTGAGCTGTGATTAGGACTGAGGCAGCCATGCGCTATCATCACCATCACTGTCTCATCCGTGTCCTCGACTCTGGCTGTCTCCCCAGGGCTTCGTACTTATTAGGGCTGAGAGATTGGCTTAGAGACAGTGGTCCCTGAGTAAGACAACGACGCTTCAAAGTTTAGTGGAGATGGCAGAGACTGAAAGGGAGAAAAAGGAAAGGAGGCAGCCGGAAGGAAGACCCGAGAGAGCAAAGCCGGCAACAAACTGGTAACAACAAAATTGGTGATGGAGAAGAAGAAGGACTCAGCAGTGGCTCTACACTCGTAGGGAAGGGAGGGGACTGAGAGAACAGAAGGAAAAGAGCCCAGTGGGAATAAGGAGGAGTGGAGACCCCCGATCTTCATGCAACGTAAGTGTCCCTTATTCAGTTGGCAGACGTGTCTTGAGCACCTACAGTGCGTTAGGCAGTAAGAATATACATATGAACAGACATGTTCCTGATCTTAGAGGAAATGTTTTCAGCTTTTCACCGTTGACTGTGGTGTTAGCTGTTGGTTTGTCGTATACGGCCTTTGTTATGTTGAGGTATGTTCTCTCTATGCCCACTTTCTGGAGAGTCTTTTTTTTTTTTTTCATCATAAACGGGTGCTGAATTTTGTCAACAGTTTTTAGTGCATCTATCAAGATGATCATATGACTTTTATTCTTCAATTTGTTGCTGTGCTGTATGGCACTGATAGATTTGCCAATATTGAAAAATCCTTGCCTCCGTGGGATAAATCCCACTTGATCATGGTATATGATCCTTTTATTGTATTGCTGGATTCAGATTGCTAGTATTTTGTTGAGGATTTTTGCAGGGGAAAAAATGTTTATGCCAAAATAAAAGGGAGAAAAATAAAGCAAGAAAAACTAAGGGAAAAAAATATGAGGACTAAAGAATGGCTAAGATTCCGTGCTCCCAATGCAGGGGGCCGTGGTTCTATCCCTGGCCAGGGAACTAGATCCCACACACTGCAACTAAAGATCCTTCCTGCCACAGTAAAGACTGAAGGTCTTGCGTGCCACAGCTAAGACCCTGTGCAGCCAAATAAATAAATATTGGAAAAAAGAATATGAACAGACACGGTTCCTGCCCCCAAGGACTTTGTAGTATCAGTGGGGGTAGCAAAGACTTCCCAAATACATGCAATGACATGCAACAGCTGCTTTATCGACATTATCTGTCCAAGTAGCTGCTGAACCAGGAAATGATTGATTTCACTAGGGTTAAAGCAGAAAGGTACTCATCAGTTGAGTAGAAGATTTCCAGGAAGCTAGGGGAAAACATACTCTGTCTGAAAGGAAAGCATGAGAAAAATACCAGTGAGTCAAAAGCCATGTCACATCCTAGACTTATAAGTCTCTCTGATATTCAATACTATCAGATCCAGAACTGAGGCTGGAGATGCCTCAAGGGACTGTGGCCTGGACAACAGTGTGGATCATAATACAGAAAGAGGGAAGGGTCAAGAAGAGTGTTACATCTGGGTGTGGTAACCTAAAAGAGCAAGAGATAGAAGTTTACAGTATGGATTTGGAATCAGACATATAAGAGGAAAATTTGATTGGAGAAAATCAAGGACAATTCTTCCTTTAAGGTAGGAGGGAAGGAAGAAAGTTAAAAAAAAAAAAAAAAAAAGGCAAAACACTTTGATTTAGAGGGTGGGAACTGACAGGCCTAGGAAGTCTACCCTTGGCCTTTCCAGAAAAGTCAGAGGCAAGGATATTAGTTAACACAAAAAAACTAGGGAGGGTTAAGGGGCCCAGCCAAGCTAGATTATCAAGGAAAAAAAAAACACAATTTCCTAATATCAGGAACTAAAGAGGGACTACATTTCCTATAGACATGAGAAAGGTAAATAAGAACAACATAAACAACTTAAACAGACCGGATACATTCCTTGAGAAATACAAGTTTCTAAAACTGACACAAGATAAAATAGAAAAAGATAAATAGCCCTATATCTGTTAAATAAAGGGAATTTTTTGTCAAAAAATCTTCCCATAAACAAAATTTCCATATGGATGATTTCACTATGAATTTCATCAAATAGAAAAGAAAGAAAATGGTCAATCCTACACAACCTCAAAATGGAGGAAGATGAATATTTCTAAGTTGCTTCATGATGCCAGATTAACCGTGATATTAAAACCTGACAGAGAAATTACAAAAAGAGGCTGCTGCTGCTGCTAAGTCGCTTCAGTCGTGTCCGACTCTGTGCGACCCCATAGATGGCAGCCCACCAGGCTCCCGTCCCTGGGATTCTCCAGGCAAGAACACTGGAGTGGGTTGCCATGTCCTTCTCCAATGCATGAAAGTGAAAAGTGAAAGTGAGGTCACTCAGTCGTGTCCGACTCTTAGCAACCCCATGGACTGCAGCCTACCAGGCTCCTCCATCCAAGGGATTTTCCAGGCAAGAGTACTGGAGTGGGGTGCCACTGCCTTCTCTGAGAAAATCCCTAGGAATCTATAAAATAGCAACTAGAACTAAGAACTGAATTGAGCAAAGTCACAGAATAAAAGAGCCACACTCAGAGATCCATCGTATTCCTCTACACCGGCAGCAAACCACCGGAAAATGAAATCTTTTTTTTTTCTTATTTTTTTAAATTTCTACTCCCTCTTGAATCTCTCTCCCGCCCACCCCATCCTACCCCTGTGGGTCATCACAGAGCCCTGAGCTGAGCTCCCTGTGCCATTCAGCAGCTTCCCACTAGCTGTCTGTTTCACACACAGGAGCGTATACATGCCGATGCTACTCTCCCAACTCATCTCACCCTCCCCTTCCCCCTCTGTGTCCACATGTCTGTTGAAAGTGAAATCTTTAAAAATTCCATTTACGCTAAAAAGGCCAAAAAAAAAAAAAAATACTTAGGAATAAGTTTAACAAAAGATATGTAAGACCTACACATTGAAAATGATCCCCTCAAAATACCAGATAAGTTAAAGAGAACTGAAAATAAATGTTCCTGTATGAGAAGACTCGGTGTTATTCAAATGTCACTTCTCTCCAATTTGACATGGAGAGTCAACAGAGTCTCAATCCCAATTTCCAGCTGACCTTATTTGTAGAAATTTATAGGCTCATTCCAAAATGTACATGGAAATGCAAAAGGACCTAGAATGCCCCAGGTAATCTTGATAAAGGGAAGGAGAGTTGGAGAGTTTAGGCTACCTAATTTCAAGGCTTGCTATAAAACTGGTGCGCTGTCGTCAAGACTTTATGATGTACAAAGAGAGACACGTCATTCAATGGGACAGAAGAGAGAGCCCAGAAATAGACCCACATTTAGATGGTCGTTTGAGTTCTCAAGGAAGAACTGAAGTAATTCTGCAGATAAAGCAGTTCTTTCCAACAGGTGTGGTGACCTCCTCTGACACTAAGATACGTAAAATTTAATTTGAGATCAATTGTTCCCTGGTGGTTAAGACAGTAAAGAATCTGCCTGCAATGCAGTTGACCCAGGTTTGATCCCTGAGTTGGGAGGATTCCTTAGAGAAGGGAATGGCAACCGCCTCCAGTATTCTTGCCTGGAGAATCCCATGGACAGAGAAGCCTGGCGGGCTACAGTCCATGGGGTCGCAAAGAGTCAGATATGACGTAGCAACTAATACTTTGACTTTCATAGATCTAATCTCAAAAACTAAAACTATAAAATTTCCAAAAGAAAACATAGAATATCTTCATCGCCTGGAGACAGGCAAAGTTTTCTTAGGAAGGAGGCAAAAAGTAATAATAATCAAAAGAAAATATGGTAATGTAGATTTCATAAAAATTTATAACTCCTGCTCATCAAAAACATAATTAAGAAAATGATGATTTGCAACGGCTGCAAACAACAGCCTCCTCAATAGTATATGCAACCTGTTGCTTGCATAGACTGCCCTGAGAGACCCTAGAGACCATGCTTTCCAGTGAACAGTTATGCCCGACTTCATGTTGTCACCAGGCAATGCTCTAGACAGGTATTCAGGTGTCTTCAGAAAGCTCCAGGGCACAGTGACCAGGGTCCACCTTTTCCAAGTCACCAAGCCTGTCACCTCAAGCTGCAGGACCAGAAGCATGGTTGAGGTTCTACACAGCGCCTGGTTCAAGTGCCCTGGTCGCCAGAAGACCCATGTCTCCAAGAAGTGGGGCTTTACCAAGTTCAGTGCAGATGAATCTGAAGCTGTGGCAGCTGAACTGTGGCTCATCCTGGATGCCTATGGGGTCAAATACATCCCTAGTCATGATCCCATAGATGAATGGTGAGCCCTGCACTCTTAAGGGCTTTGGCACTGCTCCCTCCTTACTCACACCCACCAATAGACTCAACTTCCTGTTCAAAAAATAAAACGGATAACAAGTCACAGACTAGTAGAAGACAGTGCAGAACACTCCATTAAAGGACTTGTGTCAAGTATATCTAAAGAGCTGCTGCTGCTGCTGCTGCTAAGTCGCTTCAGTCATGTCCGACTCTGTGCAACCCCATAGATGGCAGCCCACTACAATGCAATAAGTAAAACATGACTAACCCAGTAAAAAGAAGGGTAAATGTTTGAACAGACTTTTCACAGTAAGTTAGGTGTACTGAGCGCATGTCTGCTCTATGATCCAGCAATTCCACTTCCAGGCATTCACCCAAAAGAAAGGAAGACGTAGGTCCACAAAAAGATGTGTACAAGAACATTCATGGCCACTCTACTCATGGCAGCCCCTGGAAAACAACCTCAAATAAACTACTCATGAAGACTGATGGATACACAAAGTGTTAACCACTTCCTGATGATACATACAAAAGGGACAAAGTATTAACACATGAAACAAAATGAATGGATCTTGGACTTCCCTGGTGGTGCGGTGGATTCAAACCCAATGCAGGGGACATTGGTTCGATCCCTGGTCCAGGAAGATTCCACACGCTGTGGAGCAACTAAGCCCGTGCACCACAACTCCTGAGCCTATGCTCTAGAGCCCAGGAGCCACAACTACCGAAGCACGTGCACCTAGAGCCTGTGCCCCAAGAGAAGCCATTGTGATGAGGAGCCCATGCTCTGCAGGGAAGAGTAGCCCCGACTCCCTGCAACTGGAGAGAGCCCACACGAAGCAACAGAAACCCAGTGCAGCCAAAAATAAAGAAGTGGATGAACCTCAAAAGTGTGAGTATATATTATCTGATTCCATTGACGTGAAATTTTAGAAAGGTTTTTTTATTTTTTTAATAAAAATGGATTACTTCTGCAGGATGAGAGCACCGATTGACTGGAAAGGGGGATGAACAGATTTCCTAGCTGATAGAAATGTTTCATAACTTTATACGGATTGGAGTTACACATGCAAAGTCTTTGTCAAATCTCAGAGAATGCGCTTACAATTTGTGCATTTTACAGTTTCATGCATGTAAATGTAACTCCCCTCCCCCATGCATATGCACACAAAAAACACATGCAAATATTAATTCTACTTAATTATATGCATGCTGAAGTGTCTGGAATGCAGTATACTGATGGTCTGCATCTTACTTTAAAATATACCAGAAATAAGATGTATTGAATACTAGATATATGGAGAGGTATTTGATGAAAGAGATACAGCAAAATGTTGACAATTGTAGAATCTCCATGCCAAATACTCAATTGTGAGTATTCAACATTCTATCCAATTTTCTATGCTTAGAATTTCCATAGGGAAGTCAAGACAGGGGTTGCAGGACTGGTCAAGAATGGGAAAAACTCAGAAGAGCCTTGAGGTGAGGGCAGGAAGGAGTGGTCAGCATTTTCCAGGGACAGTGAGGGTTTAGCTGGGGTTCATAGGCCTTATTTGTAAGAAAGGCAGTCAGCATACTTTCCCAAGGACACATGTCAATACTAATCAACAGCCACCCCCAGCCAGCCTGATCCTACCCAATAGGATACCTGAGAACAGAATGGTTCATCACGTTTTCCATCTCCCAGGGGAGGGTGTCTTCCTCTTTGGACCAGAGGTTCTCCAGGGCAGGCACTAGGTCTTCCCCATCAGTCCAGGAGCTTACTTCAAGCAGGACGTAGTTCTTTCCCATCACACCAGGAGCTTACCTAGGCTAGAGGTTATGTATCTTCCATCAGCCTGTGGAAGACTAATGGGGACTAATTCCATCATCAGACCAGAAGGCCTCTCTGAATGTATCTGCCACCTGACAGGAGCTGCTCAGAGGGCTGCCAATCATTTCTCTTTATTTCCTTCAAGACTCCCACTTGAGCTCTGTGGCTTGAACATACTCAGTAGAGAGGAGGGAGGGGTGATTGACAGGATCCGAGCAAGACTGCTCTAACTTCAATCATCCCAGAAGCAGACACTCACTTATATGGGTTTCACATTTAGCCAGGGAAAAGTGAAATTAATTCACCAGAGTGATTGAGACTTTATATACCCTGAAGTGAAGAAATTCTAACTTGAGGTTCCCCCAGCAACTGTAGCTGGGCAACATCACCCCCAGGCATCAGCAGGAGGTCACATATCTCAATAGCTTATTGGGCAGGAGGGATCACAGCCACCTCCACACACCTGGGCTTACAGGAACTAAGGGAGGGGTGTACCCAGAGACCCAGAAAGTGAGGGTGATACTGAGGCACCAGGAAAAAGAACAGGCAAGAGAAGAGAGGGGAAGAGCCAAAATATGTTTCCCCAATCGCTCTCCTCTGTGTGTGTGTGTGTGTGTGTGTGTGTGTGTGTGTGCATGCGTGTGTGTGTATCTCATGCATATACACACAGAAAGACAAGCAATTTAAACTTAAATATGATTTTGGTTCACAAGGGTAAGTTCCCTAGCAACTGAAGACACAGTTGCAAGGTGCTACATATAAGACACTGGAGTAGACACCTGGCTGAGAAATGGGACAAATCTGGTTGCTGTAAGGGGTACAAGAGCTGTTGATCGCTCATCCTTCAAACCAGTTTCCCTAGTCCCTGCCCCCAACCTGCAGATACCTCTGACCCCTGTAAACTTGACTAACTTCCAGATTTTCTCTGTGACTCAGCTTCTATTGTCATGATACTCCTTGTTATTATTATTCTGGGTGAAATGGAGAGAGGGCCATCAAACTAAGGCATCCAAGTTGCAAAGCGTGAAGTAAAACTATCTCTATTCGTGGATGACATGATCCTATATGTAGAAAATCCAGAGTAATCAACAAGAAAGCTACTAGAACTAAAATTCAGTCAAGTTGTAGGGTATAACATCAAAAGATCAGTTGCGTTTATACACACCTACAGTTTAGAAGGGAAAGTTAAGAAATCAGTCTTAGAATAGCATCTGAAAGAATGAAATATTTAGAAATAAATTTAACCAAGGATATGAAAGATGTATACATTGAAAACCACAAAATATTGCTGAAAGAAATCAGAGAAGATCTAAGAACATGGAAACACACCCCATGTACATGAATAGGAAGGCAATATTGTTTAGATGTCTATGCTACTCAAAGTGATCTACAGATTCAAAAAATTCCTCATCAGGACTCCAATCACATTTTGTAGAAAAACAAAAGTTAATCATCAGATTCATGTGAAATTACAAGAGATTCTGAAGAGCTACATTTTCTGAATATCAAAACTTACTACAAAGGTACAATAATCAAAAGAGTGTGGTACTGGCATAAGGATAGACATGTAGACAAATGGAGAATTGGAAGCCCAGAAGTAAACTCATACATCCAAGGCCAATTGATTTTAAATAAGAGTGCCAAGTCCATTGAATGGGAAAGGAACAGTCTTTTCACCATATGGTTCTAGGACCACTGAGCTTCCACATGCAAAGGAATGAAGTTGGACCCCTACCTCAGAGCAAATAAAAATGTGAACTCAAAGTGGATTCATGACTTAGATATAAGAACTAAAACCATAAATTCCTTACAAAACATAGTGGGAACTCTATCTAATCTTGAATTTGGCAATGGATTCATAGGTTTGATGACAAAAGCACAAATAACTGAAGAAAAACAGATAAACTGGGCTTCATAAAAATCAAAAACTTTGTGTATCAAAAGGCATTATCAAGAAACTGAAAGGACAACCTGCAGAATGGGAGAAATTATTTGCAAATAATTTGATAAGGGCTAAATCAACTCGATGGATGTGAGTTTGAGTAAACTCCGGGAGTTGGTGATGGACAGGGAGGCCTGGCATTGCTGCAATTCATGGGGTCGCGAACAGTCGGACACGACTGAGTGATTGAACTGAACTGAAATGTCCAGATTGTACAAAGAATTTCTACATTCGACAGAAAGATGAACAACCCAATTTCAAAAATGGGAAAAAGGACTTGACTAGACCTTTCTTCAAGGAATATTTACAAATGGCCAATAAGTACATGAAAAAATGTTCAACGTCATAAATCATTAGGGAAATGTGTATCAGTACCTCAGTGAGGTACCAGTTCATGTCTACAAAGATGGTATTGATAATAATAATAAATTAACAAGTGTCAGCGAGGATTTGGGAAAATTAGAATTCTTGTGCATTTCAAGTAGACATGTAAAATGGTACAGACTCTGGAGGACACTTTGGCTGAAAAACCAAAAGCTAAGCATAGAATTTCTGTATGACCCAGCAATTCCACTCTTAGGTATACTTTTTCGGTATACCCAAAAGAACTGAAAACAGGGATACAGATAATAGTATGCCAATGTTCATTGCAATAATAGTCACGGTAGCCAAAAGGTAGAAACAACCCATACATTCATCAGTGGGTGGATGGATAAGCAAAATGTGGTATACACACACAATAGGATATTATTCAGCCATGAAGTTGTGATGTATGCTGCAACATGGGTGAATTACCGTCATATCAGTATTGGGGGCGTGGAGCAGATTGTGTAGACTGCTGGCTTCTACTCTAAGTCAAAAGCCATTGGAAAATTCTGAAGGGAGAAGATATGAACTGACCTTTGTTTTTAAAGAACTACTTTGGAGACAAGGAGGGAAGCGTGGCAATCAGTTAGGAGGCTATTGAAATTACCGGGTAAGGAATGATGATGGCTTGACCCAGAATGTAGCGGTGGAGGTGGTAAGAAGTAATTTGCATTTCTGTAAACAATGTCACTAGGATACACAGACAGCTTGGAGTGTGAGAGAAGAGCAGAGTCAGGGATGACACTGAGAACTGTAGCCTGAGCAAAGGTTCAATGAAGCTGACATTTTCTGGGAAAGGGAGACTATAGGAGCAGGTTTGGGAAGGGAAGACCAAGAGTTTATTTGCTCATTATTTTTTTCTTTCCTGATCTTTTTTTTTTTTTTTTTTTTTTGAGGGCTGCCAAAGTGAGCCTTCCTGTTCCTTTTTTATTTTCTTTGTAAATGTATTTATTTTTAACTGAAGGATAATTGCTTTACAATGTTGTGTTAGTTTCTGCCATGCATCAGCATGAATCAGTTATAGGTATACATGTGTCCCCTCCCTCTATTGTTTGCCTGCTGCTGCTGCTGCTAAGTCGCTTCAGTCGTGTCCGACTCTGTGCGACCCCACAGATGGCAGCCCACCAGGCTCCCCGTCCCTGGGATTCTCCAGGCAAGAACACTGGAGTGGGTTGCCATGTCCTTCTCCAATGCATGAAAGTGAAAAGTGAAAGTGAAGTCGCTCAGTCGTGTCTGACTCTTAGCGACCTCATGGACTGCAGCCCACCAGGCTCCTCCGTCAGTGGGATTTTCCAGGCAAGAGTACTGGAGTGGGGTGCCATATGAGATGTTTAAGAAGAGATACTGGGTAGGCAACTGGTTACATGAGACTGGAGTGAGATATGTCAGAGGTAGGAAACAAATATTCAGGTTTAAGACCCTTCCTTAAGGTTACACAGCTAAAAAGTGTCTAGACCCAGGACTCAAACCCAAAACCTGGGTTCTTGACCTCTGTGTTATACTGCTTCCCCAGTAACCCACGGTGAAACAAGACGGGGTTTTTGGTTTGTGTGTTTGATTTGACTGCACTTAGGCTTTGTTGCTGCCTGCGGGATCTTTAGTTACGGCATGTGGGATCTAGTTCCCTGACCAGGGATTGAACCCGGTCCTGGGCACTGGGAGCAACATGGAGTCTTGGCATGGAGTCTTAACCACTGGGCCACCAGGGAAGTCCCCTCAAGACGTGGTGTTTGATGAAGGAGAACAGAGTGGAAGTTTTCAGGCTGAAGACTATAATCCCGCCTGTCCCATCCTGAGTTGTTACTCAGGATTCATCTGCAGTCCCTTTCAGCATGCATTTATTTGTCTTTATAAGAAAGCATTTCCCAGGAAATGGGCATTCCATGTCTCTCTGTGCATGTGAGTGAATAGAGTGGGAGGAAGGGAGAGTTGTTGAAGATTTTTTCTTTCTTTCCTCCGTTTTTTTTTTTTGGAAACTGTCCGGGGGACGTGGTGTTGCTGCTGGTGGTAGCAGCAACTGCTACAATCAGAGCTATTTCGAAGCAAAGAACTAATTTACTGCATGAATGACTTTAGCTCAAAAGAAGAAATAAGGACGATCAGGAGTCCTAAGGGAGCAGAATAATAGGGTAATTTACACGGGGAGATGAGGGAGATGGGAGAAACATGCAGGGTAATTCTTTTGCATAATCTTTATTTTATGTTTTTGCCCTTTTTCCCTTTGCATCTGTGGGGGCAGAGCCTCAGCTCAGGCATGCTTCTTGGCCATTCCCAGGGTTGATCCCTGAAAAAAAAATGAAAGGGCAAGGAAGATCGGTTGATCAGGCTGTGAAAGAGATAGTCGGTCAAGAGATGGTTTCATGGCTGTTCCCTAAAGCCAGGTTCTATTAGAGGAATGGTCTACAGGAGGCCCCGATTGAGCCTTAAGATTGCTGAGGGATTGCAAAGGAGAGCTTCATATGCCCAGCTGAATGCAGTGTACAGAGTAGATGCCATCTTCCACCAGCCTCAACTGGCACCAAACTAAGAGCTCACTATTACCCCTGCTATGGACTGAAATTCCAGATTCATATGCTGAAAACCTATGGCTCATTGTGATAATATTCATTCAGTTCAGTTCAGCCTCTCAGTCATGTATGACTCTTTGCAACCCCATGAACTGTGGCACGTCAGGCATCCCTATTCATCGCCAACTGCCGGAGTCTACCCAAACCCATGTCTATTGAGTTGGTGATGCTATCCAACCATCTCATCCTCTGTCGTCCCCTTCTCCTGCCCTCGATCTTCCCCAGCATCAGAGTCTTCTCAAATAAGTTAGCTCTTCGCATCAGGTAGCCAAAGTATTGGAGTTTCAGCCTCAACATCAGTCCTTCCAATGAACACCCAGGACTGATCTCCCTTAGGATGGACTGGTTGGATCTCCTTGCAGTCCAAGGGACTCTCAAGAATTTTCTCCAACACCACAGTTCAAAAGCATCAATTCTTCAGTGCTCAGCTTTCTTTATAGTCCAACTCTCACATCCATACATGACTACTGGAAAAACCATAGCCTTGACTAGATGGACATTTGTTGACAAAGTAATGTCTCTGCTTTTTAATATCTAGGTTGGTCATAACTTTCCTTCAAGGAATAAGTGTCTTTTAATTTCACAGCTGCAGTTAATATCTGCAGTGATTGTGGAGCCCCCCAAAATGAAGTCAGCCACTGTTTCCACTGTTTCCCCATTTATTTCCCATGAAGTGATGGGACTGGATGCCAAGATCTCAGTTTTCTGAATGATGCACTTTAAGCCAACTTTCTCACTCTCCTCTTTCACTTTCATCAAGAGGCTCTTTAGTTCCTCTTCCCTTTCTGCCATAAGGGTGCTGTCATCTGCATATTGAGGTTATTGATATTTCTCCTGGCAATCTTGATTCCAGCTAGTGCTTCCTCCAGCCCAGCATTTCTCATGATGTACTCTGCATAGAAGTTAAATAAGCACAGTGACAATATACAGCCTTGACGTACTCCTTTTCCTATTTGGAACCAGTCTGTTGTTCCATGTCCAGTTCTAACTGTTGCTTCCTGACCTGCATGCAGGTTTCTCAAGAGGCAGGTCAGGTGGTCTGGTATTCCCATCTCTTTCAGAATTTTCCACAGTTTGTTGTGATCCACACAGTCAAAGGCTTTGGTATAGTCAATAAAGCAGAAATAGATGTTTTTCTGGAACTCTCTTGCTTTTTCCATAATCCAGTGGATGTTGGCAGTTTGATCTCTGGTTCCTCTGTCTTTTCTAAAACCAGCTTGAACATCTGGAAGTTCACAATTCTCGTATTGCTGAAGCCTGGCCTGGAGAATTTTGAGCATTACTTTACCAGCGTGTGAGATGAGTGCAATTGTGTGGTAGTTTGAGCATTCTTTGGCATTGCCTTTCTTTGGGATTGGAATGAAAACTGACCTTTTCCAGTCCTGTGGCCACTGCTGAGTTTTCAAATTTGCTGACATATTGAGTGCAGCACTTTCACAGCATTGTCTTTTAGGATTTGAAATAGCTCAACTGGAATTCCATCACCTCCACTAGCTTTGTTCGTAATGATGCTTCCTAAGGCCCGCTTGACTTCACATCCCAGGATGTCTAGCTCTAGGTGAGTGTGAGTGATCACACCATTGTGATTGTCTGGGTCATGAAGATCTTTTTTGTACAGTTCTTCTGTGTATTCTTGCCACCTCTTCTTAATATCTTCTGCTTCTGTTAGGTCCCTACCATTTCTGTCCTTTATTGAGCCCATCTTTGCATGAAATGTTCCCTTGGTATCTCTAATTTTCTTAAAGAGATCTCGAGTCTTTCCCATTCTGTTGTTTTCCTCCATTTCTTTGCATTGATCACTGGGGAAGGCTTTCTAATCTCTTCTTGCTATTCTTTGGAACTCTGCATTCAAATGGGTATATCTTTCCTTTTCTCCTTTGCTTTTCGCTTCTCTTCTTTTCACAGCTATTTATAAGGCCTCCTCAGACAGCCATTTTGCTTTTTCTTTTTCTTGGGGATGGTCTTGATTCCTGTCTCCTGTACAATGTCACGAACCTCCATTCATAGTTCATCAGGCACTCTGTCTATCAGATCTAGTTCCTTAAATCTATTTCTCACTTCCACTGTATAATCATAAGGCATTGGATTTAGGTCATACCTGAATGGTTTACTGGTTTTCCCCACTTTCTTCATTTAAGTTTGAATTTGGCAATAAGGAGTTCATGATCTGAGCCACAGTCCTCTCCTGGTCTTGTTTTTGCTGACTGAATAGAGCTTCTCCATCTTTGGCTGCAAAGAATATAATCAATCTGATTTCGGTGCTGACCATCTGGTGATATCCATGTGTAGAGTCTTCTCTTGTGTTGTTGGAAGAGGGTGTTTGCTGTGACCAGTGAGTTCTCTTGGCAGAACTCTATTAGTCTTTGCCCTGTTTGATTCTGTACTCCAAGGCCAAATTTGCCTGTTACTCCAGGTGTTTCTTGACTTCCTACTTTTGCATTCTAGTCCCCTATAATGAAAAGAACATCTTTTGGGGGTGTTAGTTCTAGAAGGTCTTGTAGGTCTTCATAGAACCATTCAACTTCAGCTTCTTCAGCAACTGGTTGGGCCATAGACTTGGATTACTGTGATATTGAATGGTTTACCTTGGAAACGAAAAGAGATCATTCTGTCGTTTTTGAGATTGCATCCGAGTACTGCATTTTGGACTCTTTTGTTGACCATGATGGCTACTCCATTTCTTCTGAGGGATTCCTGCCCACAGTAGTAGATGTAATGGTCATCTGAATTAAATTCACCCATTCCAGTCCATTTTAGTTCACTGATTCCTAGAATGTCGACGTTCACTCTTGCCATCTCTTGTTTGACCACTTCCAATTTGCCTTGATTCATGGACCTAACATTCTAGGTTGCTATGCAATATTGCTCTTTACAGCATCAGACCTTGCTTCTATCACCAGTCCCATCCACAGCTGGCTGTTGTTTTTGCTTTGGCTCCATCCCTTCATTCTTTCTGGAGTTATTTCTCCACTGATCTCCAGTAGCATATCGGGCACCTACTGACCTGGGGAGTTCATCTTTCAGTGTCCTATCTTTTTGACTTTTCATACTGTTCATGGGGTTCTCGAGGCAAGAATACTGAAGTGGTTTGCCATTCCCTTCTCCAGTGGACTACATTCTGTCAGACCTCTCCACCATGACCCGTCCGTCTTGGGTGGCCCCACACAGCATGGCCTAGTTTCACTGAGTTAGACAAGGCTGTGGTCCATGATAGTATTAGGATGTGGGAACTTAGGGAGGTAATTAAGTCATGAGGGTGGAATCCTAATGAATGGGATTAGTGCCCTTATAAAGAGACCCCAGATATTTCTCTCCCACCTGTCTACCATGTGAGGATATACGAAGTAGGCAGTATATAGCCCAGAAGAAGGCTCTTGCCAGGATTCACCATGCTGGAAAATTGATCTCAAAATTGTAGCCTCCAGAACTATAAGAAATAAATTTCTATTGCTCATAAATCATCCAGTCTATGGTAGTATTTTTAATTTTTTTCTTTATTTTGGCTCCACCACCTCTTAGTTGTGGCACATGGGACTTCAATCTTTGTTGCAGCATGAGGGTTCTTTCATTAAAGCATGCGAACTCTTATTAACTATGGCATGTGGGATCTAGTTCCCTGACCAGGGATCAAACCCAGGCCTTCTACATTGGGAGCATGGAGTCATAGCCACTGGGCCACCAGGGAAGTCAGTATGGTAATTTGTTGCAGAGCCTGAACTAAGACCAACCCAGATTCTTGGTTTCCCAGCCCAGAGAAGATCTGGGATTGCAGGATGCTTAGAGCACATTTGGTCCTAAACCCACATATTCTAAGTCCAGGAAACCACCAAGGCCTGGGCTCCAAGTCTTATTCCAATACATACTAGCTATATGACCTTGGCTAGACCCTGGAGTCCTGAGTTTTCTCATGCATAAAATCAAGATTGTCATTTTCTTCACTGACACGTATGAGGATCAAATGAGTTGCTCCCTGACAAAGTTCTTTATAAATTGCAAAGTACCATATAAATGTGAGTTACTGTTACTACTTACCAGTGAAGGAAACTGAGTCCCAGGGGAATTAAGTGATGCATGCAAAGTCACATTGCAAGTAAATACAGATGAGAGCTTGAACCTAAATCTCCAGTGTTCTTTCCGTAGGAAAGACACAGTGGGATAGTGGTTAGGATACAGACTTTGGAACAGGCTGCCTGGTCTGCTATTTGCCAGCCACGGGACTTCGGTTAAGTCAGTTAGCATCCCTGTGCCTCAATTTCCCCATCTGTAAAATGAAGATGATAACAGTGCCAACCTCAGAGAGCCATTATGAATATGTGAGTTAAAATGTGTGAAGCATTTAGGATAGTACTTGCAACTGGTATTTAATACATGTCATTTAATAACAGCTATCACTGTTACTCAGGAAATATGGGCTAAACCCAGGTAGACTCAAGGCATGTGGGGACCTACACTTGAAGATCCTCTCAGAGACCAAGAAAGGAGAAAAGAGAGTCATGTGCAGCAATAAGAATTCCAGTTAGGGTGAGTTATAACTTCAAGTGTGGTAAAGGAAAATGGTCCTGTTTTAGAGTGAGGAGACCTGATTTCTGGCCCCAGTTCTGCCACCTAAGACAACCTTTCCAAGATCCAAGTGCCTTCTCTACAAAATGAAGCTCACAATACTTTCCAACCCGTTCGTGCTACAGGACTTTGAGTACACCCAAGCGGGACACACCATAGAGTATGAAGTTACCTTTACAACTCTCATACCAGACTGGGAACTGTTTAAAGAAAGGTATTCACTTTATCATCCTCGTGTCCAGAACGTGGCATACCATAGTAGCTCAATTTTTGAGTGAATATTTGTTAGAGATTAGAAAGTGTCATTAGCTGTTAGAATTATTTCTGAATAGCTATCAACTGCACCTCTTTGCCTTTTTAAGAACGTAGGAAGCAGCAGGAGCCTTACCCCACAAATACTCCTCTACCCTATGACCTGGGCAGATTGTGGGAGACCTTTAAAGTGTAAAGATTAAAGCAGATAGGAAGAGAGGAGCCCAAGACCAAAGACCAACCCAGAGTTAAGTTCCTGATGCTGACAGTGACCATGAGCACTGAACCAAGATTGGGGTGGGGATGGGGAGGAAAGCCCAAAGCCTAGTTCAAAGCATCCTGCCTCCTGAGTTCTAAAATGAGCACCGCCAGTCTGACCTGGGTACCAGGTTCATCCTTCCTGGAGGCAGAAACAGGGACAGATTGGCTTTGACCACGTTTTGTTTCCTTGGTCATGAAATTCAACCTTAGCCACAGTTTTATGTGCCCTGACCGTCCCCATTCCAGACCTCTTTGTCACTCACCATAATTAAACAGTCACAAAAACTCCATAAATGTCCAGTTATTGCTACAAACAGAAGATCGGGAGTTATTCTCTGTTACCTGTACATAAATGTTCCTACTTAATGTGTAAAAGCACCTATTCTATGATTGAATGGGCTCTAGGTTTATGGTTGTAGCTGTTGCGTTCCTGTAACCTGTGGTTTTATGGCCCTAATTCCATACTAAACCGTAGTTTTAATTTTCTCCTCCTACCCTGAAGCCAGAGTTTCCTGGATGTGGGGGAAGGGAGAAGGTTCCTGCCCAATCACTCTAGGCCACCTGTCACAGCAAAATTTATCACTAGAGCCAAACCAACCCACCTGCTCTTCCATCAAAGAAGAAGGTCACCTACCCGGTGGGGAGGAGGCCTGAGCAGCCCAGATGCCCTCTGTGCTGGAGGCCTGGGCTTCGAAAGTAGCAGGTTTGTCCTGTAAGTGTGCCAGGGCAGTGCCAGTTGTTCACAGCCCCAGGAGATACCCAGGCTAATGCAAAGAGAGAACAGGGACAGATAAACAGGTCAAGAGAAGGAGACTTGCCAGCTGGAAGACCTGACCCTAGCCATAGGCACAGCATCGTTGAACAAAGAGAAACTGGAGGACGGCAGGTAACAAGCTCTGTCTCTGTCCGTGGTGCTGACTCATTGTAACACTTGGTTCTGACTGTTTCTCCCTGACTCCAGGATTCCAGTGACTCCTGTCCAATCTTCCCTTGCTTTCATTTCCTCTCTTCATGACATTTTAGCAGTTTTTACACTGCTGTAGAATACACAGAATTGTAACCTGTGTCTCACAATTGACACCATTGGTTTCAAGTAATGTTGATAATTCTATCACACTCACAACATCTCCAAGAGTTTTCTTTTGAACACATTGAGGACTCCTCCCCATAACACATCATTTCCCCTCACACAGTTCTTACTCACGATGTAGAGGTGAGAAGTGGAGAGAGAAAGAGTGGCATCAGCAGGAGCTATTGGGTGAGCAAAGCTGGTCCCTGCAGGACACCTCTCCACCTGAAGATTTAGTAGTCTAGGGAGCCACCAAACAGCCTTTGTGGAGCAGAGTGGGTTGTTTGGACATTTCCAAATCTGAAAAGCCACTTAGTATGACCAAAAGAACTCTCCCAAGAGGCATAGTTGGAGGGCACAGATAAAGAGGAAGAAGCCCCACCTCAGCTCCACTCTCCAGAGAAGGGAGAAGGATGGACTTGCTCTATGAGGAAATCTGGCATTTTGCCAGATGGCTGGATGGCTACAGCCAAGACAGGGCTAAGGATGGGAAATGATAGGTGGTTTGATAGGACTCCCTAGGGGGATTCTTTTAGGTCCGTTCTCTTCTTACCTGTGGACTTGTCGTTCATTTTGGAGTGGAAGAAATATGAGTTCTCAACTGGAAACATATCACTTGCTAAATGGTGAGTTTGGGCCAGATATTGAATCTCTCTAGACTTCTGCTTCCACGTCTGTAAAAGGTATGATAACAGCATCCCTCGTCACAAGATTCTCATGTGGATGCAATGAAATAATAAGTGTAAAACACCCAAAGCATGAGGAGGACTCGGTGAATGGAGGGTGAGTCTCTTCTGTCCTCCCTTTTATGCTTCAGTCTTCTCAGATACACAGTGAGACTTTGAACATCTGCTCAGAAACCCCAAAAGGCAAAGGCCCTTTGAATTTCAGATTACTGAAGCTCAAATCCTTACCCTACACTAAAGATAAGACCAGAGAGGAAAGTGGGATTTTTGAGACCAGTTCTAATGTTCTTAAGACTTTGCGGGGGTGGTGGGGGAGGGGGATCATAAAGTCATGGATATTAGTTATTGGCAAAAGAATCATTGTCATATCATGGAATGAATCACTCACACGCATCCAGTGGGGGAGAAGAGCCATTTAAGTAAATAATCTGTTCCTTTTCTGTTCCGTGTCCCCATAGTTCTTCTCCATGAACCCTTCGTCCATAAAGATGGAAATATTTGGGGAAATAGACATTAATAGAAGTTTTAATCAATGCAACATGGATATGAACTTGAGCAAACTCTGGGGGATGGTGAGGGACAGGGGAGCCTGCCATGCTGCAGTCCATGGGGTCATGAAGAGTTGGACATGACTTGGCGACTAAACAACAACCACCACCAATGCAACCAGGTGGTGGACATCACTATAAAGTAAGAGAGTTGGAATAAATGTCCTCTAAGCCAGGAGAAATATCAATAACCTCAGATATGCAGATGACACCACCCTTATGGCAGAAAGTGAAGAGGAACTAAAAAGCCTCTTGATGAAAGTGAAAGAGGAGAGTGAAAAAGTTGGCTTAAAGCTCAACATTCAGAAACTAAGATCATGGCATCTGGTCCCATCACTTCATGGCAAATAGATGGAGAAACAGTGGAAACAGTGTCAGACTTTATTTTGGGGGGCTCCAAAATCACTGCAGATGGTGATTACAGCCATGAAATTAAAAGATGCTTACTTCTTGGAAGGAAAGTTATGACCAACCTAGATAGCATATTAAAAAGCAGAGATACTACTTTGCCAACAAAGGTGCATCTAGTCAAGCCTGTGGTTTTTCCTGTGGTCATGTATGGATGTGAGAGTTGGACTGTGAAGAAAGCTGAGCACTAAAGAACTGATGCTTTTGAACTGTGGTGTTGGAGAAGACTCTTGAGAGTCCCTTGGGCTGCAAGGAGATCCAACCAGTCCACTCTAAAGGAGATCAGTCCTGAGTGTTTTTTGGAAGGACTGATGTTAAAGCTGAAACTCCAATACTTTGGCCACCTCACGTGAGGAGTTGACTCATTGGAAAAGACCCTGATGATGGGAGGGATTGGGGGCAGGAGGAGCAGGGAATGACACAGGATGAGATGGCTGGATGGCATCACCAACTCGATGAACATGAGTTTGGGTGAACTTTGGGAGTTGGTGATGGACAGGGAGGCCTGGCATGCTGCAATTCATGGGGTCGCAAAGATATCAGACACGACTGAGCAACTGAACTGAACTGAAGCTTCTTCAGCCCTGATTTTGTTACAGGTATACTAAGGCTTACACAAGCTGCTTGTAAGCAGGGCTTGAGCCCTGTGCTTTGACACCTGTCATCCTTAGATCTGCTTATAGTGCCTTTCACAGGTGTGCACAAAACTCGATGGCTGATAAATGGGCAGCATTATGACTAATTGGCTCAGATATGCGATTCTCGTTGGCCCCAAGGTCTTCACAACCATGGACCTTCATGAACCATGGAACCTGTTCCCAAGAGGAAGTTGGTCGGGAAGACTCACAAAAGAGAAGAAAAACAAGAACAAAACCAAGAATGTCAAGAGCTAGCAGAGACCTGAGAATTTTCTAAATTTAATTAACCATTTTACAGATGGGAAAGCTGAGGCCCAAAGAGGAGGAAGGACTCTTCTGAAGCCATACAGTGACTAAGTGTGCTCCTATGACTCCCAGACCTTTTTTTGCAAACTCAACAAATACAAATTCCAACAACTTCAACTTGCTAGAGGTAGATGATGTTTCTATGTCTGTCCCCAATTTGAGCTTTTCTGCTCCAAATGACAAGGAAAAGACAAGAGAATCCTTTTCTCAAGGTTTCTTTGTGAAAATGTCTCTGTCAAGCAAATTTAGAAAGTGAGAGTTCCTATCCTGGGCATAAAATTGCGCGCGCGCGCGCGCGCACACACACACACACACACACACACACACGCACACGCACACACACTCAATTCAGTATTATTGGGTTCCCTGCGGGTGACTCATCTCCCATCAGGAGAAAAACCCACCTGAGGGCAGAGACCTTCCTCTTTACCCCAGCATCAAGGTGAATACGCTTCATCAGCCACCTTTTTGCACTTGAACTTTATTTTCCCCTTCCAGCCCCCTTGACTTCTTTAGACCAGCTTTCACTAAGCAAGCAGGCTGTCTTCCTCACTGGCCCAAGCATTCCCTCTGGGAGGTAGCCGCAAGGTCTCGTTGGGCTGGGGACACCTTCCCGCTAGGAGTTACGCCTCCTTCATCAGGCTCATATTCCCACAGGACCCCAGCAGGCAGAGCCTGGTCTCTTCCTCCTGCTCCTCAATACATAGGATGCTAGGGTAAGCCCCAAGGAATGGAATAATTATAAGAAAATTATACTCGGGCCAGGAGTCTTTTCGGGAACCAGACACCTTTCTAAAAGCATGAAGGGAAGTGCAACACCCAGGAGGCTGAAACATCTCTCACTGCATTTTTGCAGGTTCGCATCCTACCTCCTGTTCTCCACATTTCAGCTCCAGAAACATCTTCGTTATTCAGTGCATCCAATGGCAGGAAAGCATGTGCGATGCATCTGGGAACTTTGGTGCTAAGCTGCTAATTGGGCTCTGTGGCTTGGAGGGAGGGGTCAAGGAAAGAGGAGTTATTGTTCCACTGAGAAATTTATTCAGGCTTCCTTGCACACTGGAGTCCTGAGACTGAGCTGTCTCCTTGCTCCCTTCCTGGTGGCAGACATATACCTGCAGAGCTAGAACCGGTAACCAAAGGACTTGGAGTCTGAAGGTGGCAATGAGGAGGTCCTGCACAGCATGAAGACTCCACTCTAATTCACTGATGACAAAGGTCAGCCCAGATGCCCAGATAACCCTCCAAGCTATTCTTGGTTCTCAACTTCAGGCTGGGGAGGGAGCCCCCAAACTCTCACCTCTGAGCACTGAAAGGGACTTTGGAAATCATCTAAGCGAATCTTCTCATTTTACAGATGAACCAATAAAGGCCCAGAGAAATTCATCTGGCAATTTAGCATTGACATACATCTCTGAAACTCAGAACTTCCAACTCTTGAGCCACAGAGAGGCACCGTGGCAAAGTATAAAAGGCTCTGGAGTCAGACAGGGCTGATGTCTAAACCCTGACTCTGCCACCTGACATGCTGTGATCTTGGGCTAATCACTTAACCTCTCTGAGCCTGTTTCCTTGGTGATGATGGGGATTGTGTGGATTTAACGAGATGGCATGTGTGGAAGAGCTTCATACCCAACAGCTGAGCAAAGAAGTGAATTCTCTTTCCCTAGTCTGGATTTCCTGTGCACCAGCAGTCTGACCCCCACCCCTTCTCAGTCCCATCAGAAATCTGTTCTCCCCACCAGCCTACAGGACAGCTGCCCTTTCCTTTCCCGCCACCATCAGAGTGCTCCCAACTCCCTCTACCAGAGTAAGTGGGGGAAGGAGGGTTCTTGAGTCCCTTCTGGACTCTCTCCCTTCACTCTGTTTTGTCTTTCCACCCATCTCTGAGGGACAGCAGAAGTTCTAATACAACCAAGCAGAGGCAGGGATCAGAACAAGGTGGGAGGAAGCCAGCAAGGTCAGCAAGCTGGCCTCTTTGTTCCTGGAAAATGAGTGCAATTTCCCTTCCTTTCCACAGGAAGCTGGGTCCAGTGAGGCCGAGACAACTAAGGGGTTGCCGTGGTGAGTAATGGCCCCGGCAATGACTCTGACCTCGGCTTGTACCTCATGCCCCAAAGATGAACTTGGGGCCTATGAGTCAAGGGGAGTGACAGCTTCATCTCGGCTCTGGCCCTCACCCCAGCCCCTCAATTCTTGGCAGTATGTCTCTTCTCCAGGGAGTCCTCCAATCCCGGTCTCATGAGAAGCCACCAGAGCTCATTTGGTGCAGTGCAACAGGGGGAGATGGATGCCCAGAGAGGCTCAGGGCCTCATCTGAAGACGCAGCCACTCAGAGCACTGAGACCTCTGAGCCATCGGTGCTCCCTCCCGCAGGGGCCTCGGGACTTTCTGACACCCTCCTGGGCCCTGCCACTAGCCCACCTGCTTATCTGCAAAGGAACGAAAACCAGACAGACCTAGATGGAATGTTAGTTTACTAGCTATGTGACCTCAGGTAAATTACCTAACCCCAATGTTCCCATCTATAAAAGGTGATAATGATGGCATTCCACAGCCATCAAAGAGTTGATGGATCGGCTATTTAAAGTGCTGCGCACGATGCCTGCACACAGCAGGCGCTTAATATGTATGAGTTCCTCTCAGCCCCATTCTCAGACCCTGTGCATTTTTCCAGCAGGAACAAATCCGCCTGCAATGCAGGAGATGTAGGAAATGCAGTTTTGATCCCTGGGTTAAGGTCCTCTGCAGCAGGAAATGGCAACCCACTTCCATCTTCTTGCCTGGGAACTCCCACAGACAGAGGAGCTTAGGGGGCTACAGTCCATGGGGTTACAAAGAGTCGGACATGACTGAGTGGCTGAGCACGCACGCACACACACACACATACACACACACACACACACACATACACACACACATTTGTTTGTTTGCTCATTTTGCTGTCCTGGGTCTCAGTTGCAGCATGTGAACTCTTGGTTGCAGTATGTAGGATCAGTATGTAGTTCCCTGACCAGGGATTAAACCCACACTCCCCCTACACTGGAGTGCAGAGTCTTAGCCACTAGATCACCAGGGAAATCCCCCAGAACCAACCTCTTAATTGCTCTGCTATCTCTGATGCACTGACCCTTTGCACAAAAAGACACACTGTCTCACACACACACACACATACATACACACACACACACACACACATACTCACAGAAAGAGAGGAAGCTGGTCTGGGCCCTAGAGTGAACCCTCTACCTGGAAAAATGCAGAATTGTGTCTCTCCACAATTCCCTTCCCTTGCCCAGCCCCCTCCATGAGGAAAAAAACCACCCTCCTTTCCCCTCCCTGCCCCAACCCCATCTCCCTAAGGTCCCATCTCCTTGGTCCCCCAGGGGCCTCGGTTGTGTTGCAAAGATGTGCCGGCAGTCAGGAGGCAAGAACAGAATGAAATATATGTAACATCTTATTAGTAAAGGACATCTGAGCCTCTAATTAAAATTTGCCTAATGACCCAACTTCTCCATCATTTTCGCTCTCGGAGACATTAATTTAAGGTGACAGGTACTTAGGCAAAGGGAAAATTAATTTTTCCTTTAAAAAATTAAAGAGGAAAAGAGTGGCCTGCTCCCTTATTTATTGATTTCTCATTAAAATGTTTATTTTTCAAATTCCCTCCCACTCTTTCCCAATAAAACCTGAGGTGGAGAATAACTTGATGAAGGGGAAGGGGTGGAAGGAAAGCATCATGGGTGTGGGCGACCAGGTGCCCTGGGGGGAGTGGGCAAGCTGTTGCCCTGGGTGGGGCTGGGTGCGCCCTCTGCCTAGGATCCTGGATGGTCACTGAGAAGCTGGTTGCTGGTGATTCCGGGTGAACTTGTGTTTATCCAAGCTGTTTGACTTGGCTGAGCCAACGGTGTCTGTCTCTCCACAGAACAGATGGTGGGTACGTCTCCCTCAACACCAGGTTGCAGCCTAGCTTTCTGCCAGGGAGGAATTCCCTGAGCAACAGGCTGCAGCCTCCAGCGCGCTCCAAGGCTGCAGGGACCCAGCATGAGATGCCCAGGGAGGCAGCCAAGGCGTGTCTACGGGACCCCTGCGTGGTCTCTAGCCTCCTGACTACACGGGTCTCCAAGGACACAGGCGGGGGATGAGCCAGGCGTGGGGTGCGGCCCTCCAGTCAGGGAAGAAGGACACGGCCAGGATGACGTTCCAACCTCAGAGTCCCACTGGGGATTGGTCTAGAGAAGACAGAAACATTGCCCCGCCCCCTCCCCTGTTTATGAATTTGTGTCCAAAAGTCTCCCCTTCAGATTCCCTGATGCTGGGAATCCCCGGGCAGTCCAGTGGTTGGGACTCTGAGCTCTCATTGCTGCCTGCGGGCCGGGGTGCAATCGTGGTCAGGAAACTAGGATCCCACAAGTTGCACGGTGAGGCCAAAAAGTTAAAAAAACGGTGGCGGGGGTGGGGGGGCATTTTCCTGAAGCTTTCTGCCTTTCCCCAGGAGGCCTGTGCCTTTTCCTCTGTATTTCCATCCCCTCCCCAGAAGCTCTCTGTCCCACCCCTGTTCCTAAATCTTTCTAATGCTCTATCCTTCCAGAGGGCTTCCCTGGTAGCTCAGCTGGTGAAAAATCCTCCTGCAATGCAAGAGACCCCGGTTCGATCCCTGGGTTGGGAAGATGCCCGGGAGAAGAGATAGCGTACCTACTCCAGGATTCTTGGGCTTCCTCTGTGGCTCAGCTGGTAAAGAATCCACCTGCAATGCAGGAGACGCAGGTTCGATTCCTGGGTTGGGAAGATGCCCAGGAGAAGGGAACAGCTACCCACTCCAGTATTCTGGCCTGGAACCAGGGGCTCATGGTAGACTGAGGTGGGGAGAATGGAGGGGCAGAGGGCAGAGAGGTCAGGAGAAAAGAGACTCTTCCTTTCTAGAGACTGGAAGTCTTATTGCTATGTTACTAACTTCTCTCTCTCTCTCTCTGTCTCCCTGATTCTCTCTCTCCTCTCTCTGCCTCACTTATCTTTGTCATCCCCTCTCTCTTTCCCCCTCCAGCGACATGACTGCTGCTGGGAAATCTGTCAGGTTTTGCTTCCTGGGGAGCCAGGAAGGCTTTTCTAGCAATTAGGCCAAGGCCTCTGATCCAAGAGATCGCTGAACACCTGGCGAGCAATAACTCGCTCCACTGGGCCCTGCAGGGGGACAGGAGACGGGGGAGAGGGCCAGAGGGGGAGCCTCCCTCCATCTCCTGGTCAAGGGAAGGCCAACTGCAGGCAGGAGCGGGGTGGACGTGGCCGTGGTAATGCGGGCCTCAAAAAGTCCTACCCCACAGGCCACCTTGCCGAGGGCCACTGGCCCCGCCAGGCCCCCGCCAGGCCCCCGGAGCCGCTGTTCCCCATCATACAAGGGCCGGGAAAGAAGTTGGTGGTAAGGCCGTGGGCAGAAGAGGCACCCGTGCAGGCAGAGAAAAGAAAATGGGATTTCGAAGCAGAAGAGCCAAGCTTGAGCTTCACCCTTTCTTTCCTGTGTAATCTTGAGCATGTCGCTTCATACCTTTGGGACTCAATGGCTTTGGAAGTGGGGCTTCTCTGGAGGCTCAGCTGGTAGAGAATCGGCCTGCAATGCAGGAAACCCAGGATCAATCCGAGCTGGGAAGATCCCCTGGAAAAGGGAATGGCAAGCTACCCCAGTATTCCCGCCTGGAAAATAAAATGGGAATGTTAGCACCCACCACCGAGGGCCCCTGGGAGGGACAGGTGAGCCAGTGGACAGGAACTTGGTTTGAAAAGTACCCCTCCCCTGCATCCACCCGTTCTGCCACCTCTCCACCCACCGACTGCAATTCCACTAATGCAAGGAGGTAAAAAAAATGTGTCAGGGCTTTAAAGATGCCTGTTCATCTTGCTTTGCATGCATTTGCATATTGAGTTCAAGAGGCTCGTCCTAATTCTGAGGATGGAAAATAAAATAAATTAACGAACGCGAGATTAACAAATGGGACTCCTGCTGCAGTTGTCTCCCCGCTGCTCCAGGCTTGACACCTGGGAGATAAAGAATGTTCTCAGGGCAATCAACATTTAATCCTCTCTGGACCCTGCCCCTCCTACCCCCAGCCAGAGGTCGGTACTGGAGGAGCTGGAGGTGGGGATCTTGAAAAGTGGGGGCCAGGCCCAGGCCCAGGAGCAAGGAGTTCCCCTCAGCTTGCTCCACTGTGAATTTGCAGTGCAGGTATGATGTACAAGATCATGCCCCCTGGACCACGCTGCCTAGGTCTGAACCCCAGCTCTGCCACATCCGGCTCTACAGCTTTGTGAAAGTTACTAAACCTCTTGGTTTTTAAATGCCCTTGAGAGTCAAACAGGAAAAATTGTGACACCTAATCCATCGAGTTGGTGTGAGGGCTGAATGAGTTATGTCTATAGTACTTAGAGCTGAGCCCTGAATAGGCAACTTCTTGGTAAGTGTCCTGGTGTTTATTTATCTATTTTCATCATCACCATCATCTCGACATCACCAGCAAAGCCATCACCATCAACAGCATGTGGTAGAAAATGTCTACAGGACTAGGAACAAGACCCAATTCTTGTTCTCACTTTGCCCTTCATCCACTGTGTGGCTTTGGGGAAATACCCTGGCCCTTTTGGCCTTCGTTCCCCAAAGGGACCGACTCAGGCCCCCTTCAAGCTGTGACACAACAAATCAGGCTGAGGAAGCTCCCAGCTTGCTCCAAGGCTGCCTGAGAGCAGACTCTGAGGCATCTTGTCATATGCAAAACACACATAAAACACATAGAAATCACCATCTCCATTGCACTCCGTGGCTCCTGCAGCTCCCACACATGAGAAGGGCCCTTGGGGCCATCCCTGTGCAGGCCCAGAAGCTGGGACACTGCCTAGCCACCTAGGGGGAGCTCTGTCTTCTTTCTTCCATCCTTACCCACATTGCCCCCCTTCCCCCAGCCACTCTGGCCTCCTTACCCTCTGCCTGACTTGGCCTGAGAATCCCTCACCACCTGGGAGACGGCAGATCACTTATCACCAAGGTGTACATCTGCCTTATGCTGGGCCCTTCACCCATTTTTTTTTTTTTTCCACAATTCTCTCTCATCACTGGGAGGGTGAATGTCAAGACCCCCACTTTACAGATGGAAAGACTGAGGCTCAGAATGAAACAACTTCTGAGAAGTCACCCTGATAGGAAGGTGAGTGGGGAACCAGGAGACTCACCATGCTGGAATTCCTTTCCACGGGCTGTGGCTCGGAGAGAGAGAAAGGAGATAAAGGTGGGGAAGACTGTCAATCCTCTTTCCCATCTTAGTGCACTGGCAGCCAGCAGCTTCTCTGCTCAGGGAGCGGGCACCGGTAATCGAGGCTGAGAATCGATGTGGCTGTCTGCCAGGAGATTCCTGGAGCCCCCACTGATTGATGGTGTCTGAGAGTCACCACTGAGGGCCACCCCCGTGACCGTGATCTTTGACCCATTCATGAGGGCTTCCCCAACTTCCCTCCAGCCCAGCATTCTGGAATTTCAGAGGCTGCTAAGCTGTGTCGGGGGTCAGAAAGCAGATGCTAATAGCCAGGTGCTCCCAATTCCCTCGAGGAATCCACTTCCCCTCCCAAATCCCAGAGGGGCCAGGCTGTGGCCTGGGGAGAGGGTTAGGAGGGAAATGAGACACTCTCGACCATCAGTCAGCACCCAAGCTTCCACTAGGACCCTCCTCAGGCACGCCCTAGTCAGCTCAGCTCTGCCAGGACCTGCCTACGTGCTGCACTCACAGCCTCCGCAGTCGTCTCTCCATCTTCTACCTTCTAAGGCCCTTGTTCAGCCTGAGGCCCATTAAGTTGATTAACAGGCACATTCCAGAATGGAGGGATAAATTTCAGTCCCTAGAGGACCCTCCTTCTCCACCTCCACCTCCTCCTCTCTGTCCTGCTCGCCTCCTCCTCCCCCACCTCCTCCTCCTCCTTGTCAAGCCCCTGCCCTGCCCACCCTGCTTCTACCACTCACTTTCTGGTCCTCCAGATTCTAGAGACAGAGATGTTGGAAACAGAGTGGGCCAAGACTGGACCAGGCTGACATTTGAGATGTGTAGTTGGAGAAGGAGGAAACAGGAGTTTTTCTGCAGTGATCATTGATTTAATCCTCTCATTGGCCCTTCCAGGAAATGAGTATCCCCGTTTTTTATAGATGAGGAGACTAAAACCCAGAGAGGTTGAGTAGAGCCTTGTCCAAGGTCACCTAGCTAAAGGTCGCCTAACAGAGACAAAACCTCCCTTGTTCTGAAGCCAAGCCCTGCGCTTGTGGGAAGCTGGTTTGACACAGAGATTCCTAAGCCCTCTCCCAGAGATGCTAGGTCCGGCTGGGGTGGGGCCCAGGGATCTGTATTGAGCCACCACTTTTAGTAGTTCAGATCTGTAGACAGGTTTAAAAACCACTTTATTAACCCAAATTCTTCATTTTACAAATGTGAAAACTTGAGACCCAGAGAGGGTATGTGATTGGCCCAAGGTCACACAGGAAAAGGCCAAAGAAGGACCTAAGTCCCAGCTCACCACTTGGAGGACCATTAGCAGAGAGCAGCCCCGGGTCTCCTCTGGCACCACCCCCCACCCCATCTCTACCTGCACTTCCCATAGAGTGGAAGGCCAGGGCAGGGCCTTCCGCAGGAAAGAACAGCTCCTTCTCTGGGCCTCGTCTTTTGCATCTGCAACTTGAGATGTGATTTTTGTCTCCTGGAGAGGAGAAGGAAACCCCACAAATGCAAGGAAGGATCCTGGCCAGTTCCTTTGTCCATGTTGGGAAAGCAAGAGGACAAGCTGCCTGCACAAGTGTGGGGTTTATGCGAATGGTCCCTACCCTTTGTGTTGTTCGGGTTGAGATCTCATGGCTGCACCAGGACCCCCGTCAGAGGGACCCTGGGTGGCAAGGAAGCTGCCTGACTTTGACAAATCAGCAGGCCTTCCTTGTGGCTGTTACCCCCCATGGATGGAGGAAATGGGTCAGAGCCCAGAGGTGAGAGCAAGATGACCAACCAGCCTGGGATTTGCGAGGACTTTCCCACTTTATCACTGATGGAGCCCCACAGCCTCCATCTTGGAAAAAAAAAAAAATAGACCACTGGCCACTCTAGACAATAAATCACATGCTCAGGGTCACACGGCGTGAGTCCCCGCAGCCTCCTTCTCCTCCCTTTCCCAGGAGTTCTTTTCCTTTTTAAGGTGAGGCGTAGGTAGCAGCATCCAGCGACAATAAATAACAACAATAATAATGTGAGGCTTCTTCAGTCCTAAGGTGCTATTGATTTTAAGTGAAATCCAAGTTAACAGCTTTTCAGAAGCAAAAGGAGACCTGTGTTACTATATTATATTATTAATCCATTACGGTAGGATGCTTCATGACGGCAAAATGAAAATGTTAGAAAGATAATGGGGGAGTCTCCCAATTGAGGAAATACGGTTGTGGTAATCACCCTAATAGAGGCACAGCCCGACACGTGTAGCCCCTGTCCTTTGATGAGCACCATGTGGTATGACAGGTGAGGAAACTGAGGCTTAGGGCGGGCACACACCCTCCCAGGCATCCTCCAGCTAAACTCAGCTGAAAGTCTGTCAGTCTTGCGGACGCATGGACCTCTCACTCCTTGGGGCTCCCAGAGCAGACACTCAGCCAAAGAGGGTGGAGTCAGGGGAGGCTCTCTGTATCCTTCTGGGGACTAACAGCATTAGCTCCAGCCGTATAACACCAATGGCCTCGTAATTTATATTATGGTTTTCATTACTTCCCTTCTCTGCAGGCTTGTTCAATAAATTACCATTTTTATGAATTCCAAAGTGCTCGGTGGAGGGCAGAGCTCCACCTGGCTCCGATTGCCGTGGAGAGGACAAAGGAAGAGGGGGTGGCTGGAGAAAGGAAAGGGGGTTTCCCATGTCCTGCATGCCAGGGACTGGACAGAGGACGGAAAACCCAACAGGCTTGGAGCATGCCAGTCTGGGATCAGGTCACTCCACATCCTGGCATTGGGAGCTGGGGCCTCCCTTCTGCATTTGTAATACACATGGTGGGGGGGTGGTGGCGGGGCGGGGGTGGGGGGGGGCGGGGCGGGGGGAATCAGTCTTCCCTTGCAGATCCTGTGAGAGGTCAATAGGATGATGGGCGTAGCATACTTCATGCATTGTAGTGATAAGTGCCGTTTTCCTGTCTTGCTTGTAACCACCTCCCTGCCCCTCTCAGGCAAGTCAGTGAGTTCCCCCACACACACACACTCCACGGAGACTCTCAAGATTGCCCCCGCTTCAGGCCTCCTCTTCTTCTGCCCTTCTCAGTAATATAAGATAGATCAATACTTACTGATATGGAAAATCTCCAGTGTATATTTCAAAGTTTAAAAAGCCAGATGTAGGGGCTTACCTGGTGGTACAGTGGTTAAAAATCTGATTGCCAATGCAGGGGACATGGGTTTGATCCTTGGTCTGTGAAGATTCCACATGCTGCGGTGCATACTAAGCCCACGTGCTCCAACTATCGAAGCCCATTCACCTAGAGCCTGTGCTCCGCAACAAGAGAAGCCCCCGCAATGAGAAGCCCATGCATGGAAGTGAAAGTCGCTTAGTCTTGTCCAACTCCTTGCAACCCCACGGACTCTACAGTCCATGGAATTCTCCAGGCCAGAATACTGGAGTGGGCAGCCTTTCCCTTCTCCAGGGGATCTTCCCAACCTAGGGATCGAACCCTGGTCTCCTGCATTGCAGGTGGATTCTTTACCAGCTGAGCCACAAGGGAAGCCTAAGAATATCGGAGTGGGTAGACTATCCCCTCTCCAGCGGATCTTCCTGACCCAGGAGAGTGGTCCCTACCCGTAGCAACTAGAGAAAGCCCGCATGAAACAACAAAGACCCAGCACAGCCAAAACTAAATAAATCAATAGGCTGTAGCCCATTTGTTGCTACAAATATTCATTTTTTTAAAAGCAAGACATAAACCAATTTGTAGCGTATGATTCCAATTTAATACAATATATTGTTACATGTATGAATATACAGAGACAGATCTGTATAAGCACAGAAAAATCAGTGAGTAGATTTCATAAGTGGTTCATAGTTAGTAGGAGTTCCCACGTGGCTCAGTGGTAAAGAATCCACCTGCCAATGCAGGAGACACAAGTTCGATCCCTGGGTCGGGAAGATCTCCTGGAGTAGGAAATGGCTCCCCACTCCAGTATTCTTGCCTGGAAAATTCCATGGACAGACGAGCCTAGCGGGCTGCAGTCCATGGGGTCTCAAAGAGACAGACATGACTGCTTTTTCTTTTCTTTTCTTTTTCTTCATAGTTTGTGAAACTTCTGAGTGATAAGACTTAATGATGAGGGCAGCAATTTTATTTTTGTGCAATTTTCCATAGTGGGATGGAGGTGATTTTTCTTGCAGCAGGTATTTTAAATATATTTTTCACATTAAAAAGGAAAGGAAAATATGACTCCTCCCTTGAAGAATACAAAATTCCCAATTCCTCGTTGCTCTAAAAAGAAGCAGCCAGAGGTCAGCAGCTGATGCTCCCACGCCATGGATTCTGAAGCCAGAAATTTCAAGGGGAGTGTTTTACTCTCAAGTGAGCTGGACCCTGGGCCCTGCTTCTGCCCTCCTACCCTTCCCCAGTCTCTGCCCCACTCTCCGACCAGTGGCCTAACCCTGTCTTCATGTCCAGTGAGTGTTGCATGTCAGAGGACCTGTCTGCACACCCCTGGCTCTCTCTTAGAGGGGGACTCAGGGCCAGTTAGGAAGTAGAGCTGTTTCCTTCACCATCTTGATGCACCTGTACCCTCTGCAGTCACCATGGCAACACAACTGCAGCAGGGGGCGCTGCCCAGGAAACAGGTTGCCTGGAAACAGTGCTGAGAATGGGCGGGGTCCGACCAGAGACAGCCCCTTCCCCTCTTTCTGAGGGGGAAGTAAAGAGAGGAGAACCAGGCAAGAGAGATGGCCCTCCATCAGGAGTGGGGAATCCAGCCAGCATCTCCTTGCTCGCTACCTAAAGAGACAAGGACAGAGATTCATCAGGACCACTACGGGTCTTGTAGTTGCTACTCTGTCTGGAGAAGGGTAGCCGATAGCCGGATTAAGAGTTTGGGCTCTGGAGGGACCTCCCTGGTGGTCCAGTGGCTAAAGACTCCGTGTTCCCCATGCAGGGGACCCAGGTTTGATCCCTGGTCAAAGAAGTAGATTCCACATGCTGCAGCTAAGACCCAGCACAGACAAATTATCTAATTAATTAAAAAAAAAAAAAAGAGTTTGGAGTAGACAACTTCACCTGGTCAATAAACTATCAAAAATGTTGGGCTCTCCCTGGGCCTCAGTTTCTTCGTCTGTGCAAAAGAGGGCTAATAGAAGTACCTGCCTCTCCTTGTTCTTGTGAGGAATAACTATGTCTACTCTATAGAGTAGAAACACAATACACGTCAGCTCTTGTTATTAAAATGCCTGGCATACATTAAACACTCAATGAAGTGAAAAGGAAAGTACTAATCTTTCAGTTGTGTCTGACTCTTTGCATCCCCATGGACTGTAGCCCTCCAGGCTCCTCTGTCCATGTAATTGTCTAGGCAAGAACACTGAAGTGGATTGCCATTTCCTTCCCTGGGAGAATCTTCTTGACCCAGGGATTTAACCTGGGTCTCCTGCATTGCAGGCAGATTCTTTACCATCTGAGCCACCAGGGAAACCCCTAAACACTCAATAAGCATGCTACTTATTAATTCCTCTTCATCCTAGTGGAGTTCGGACAGCTTTCACCTTCCATCGACCCTCAACAATTATTTGTTGACATTTACACTCTGCCAAGCTTTGTTCTTGGCCCTGGGAATAAAAGATTTAATAAAAAATAGTAATTCTCCCTTTGTGGGCCTCACAGACTAAGGAGTTGTGGAAACCCATGGAGGGACAATGTGACACTGTAACCCGTGCTGGATGGAAGCCAAAGCAGCCTGGGGGAGGGGGTGGGGGTGGCGGTGGAGCTTTTCCTGAGTCAGTAACACCTGAGCTGAAGTTTGATTAAGATGCTGACCAAGGAGAGAAAGGCATCCAGGCAGGAACAGCATATGCGAAGGTACAGAGGCAAGAAGGAAGCAGCAAGTTACATTTGCAGAATGGTGGTGCGGTTGGAGTAAAGGGGGAGCAGAGAGACCAAGGCTGGAAAGATGGGCAGGGGGCGGATGGTGAACAGCCTGAAATGTCACGTGAGGGTTTGAAAGTCATTCTGAGGACAAGGAGAGCCCCAGAGAGTCTCTAGCAGAGAAGGGCAGAAGGACGCCTGGAGAGGGCGAGGGTGAAGGCAGGGGGTATCAGGAGGGTCCCTGGATCAGGCAGAAGCCACGGAAAGAGAGGAAGGGCCAGCAGATCTCTGCCGTCTTCCCAGGGCACCATCGGGGGCTCATGGCTCTGCCGGCTTCCCGCTGCAGCCCTCATCCCATGGAGAGCAGGATATGGCTAGAAGAACTGGCCGAGCCTAGTGCCTGGAGCACTTGGTCAGCTCCTCCTGGGTCCCCGGGTAGCTCTCACGGCCTTTCCTATAGGGAGCCTCCCAGACAGTCCAAGCAACACAGGCCACCGGAACAAGTGCCATGTCTCCCAAGAGAATGCCAGGACGGTGGGCAGCGCCCACATCACAAAGCCATCTCATCTTTCTGTTCCAAGAAAATCGAGGTGCACGGCAGCACACTCACACCCCAGATTCCAGGTCAGGGCTCAGGTATGCAGGAACCTTGGAGACCCTGTTCTCTGGCTCCTGGAGAAGGAGACCCTAGCACCCCTCTATGAGGGAGTCACCCCAGTTTCCGAAGCTCCTTTCTTCAGAGCCAGGAGAACTCAGCAGTTTGGTGGAACTGGAACTGCTGTGAACGGGAAATGGGGGTGCAAAGGTTTCAGCCAGCGGGAGCCCAGTAACATCACCCTCCCCAAGCTTTGCAGATGAGGAAGCAGAGGGCCAGTGAGGACCCACTTGCTCAAGGCTGCGAGGGGCTCGAGGAGAAGGACTGCAGACCAGTGGGGCCGCTTCAGGAGGCCTGGCTCCCAGGGCTGAGTGCCGCCGCCCCACCCCAGCTCCCCCACCACCTTGGGGATGACAGGTGAGAACAAACCAGGCTTCAGAGCCAGGCTGCCCCGGCATGAATCCCAGCTCTGCCCCTCCTGAGCTGTGTGGCCTTAGCAGATGAAGTGAAGCTCTCTGAGCCTCAGTGTCCTCACTTGCAAGGTGGGGACCGCCACAGTCCTCTTGTTAGGGGAAGCACACTGATTGAACCCACCCACCCTGGCCAGGCACCATAGTAACCATTTGCATGAGTTGTTTTATGACAGGAGCTCCTGATAACAAATACGGAACTAATAAGCCACCACCAACCGGAAGAGTTCAGGAAAGGTTGAAAGGAGACATTGCATGTCCGTCCATTTCCCAGAATCCCCCTTCCCCAGCCTTCCGGAGCACTGGCCGGGCAGTGCCCGCCACCCCAGGCGCTGGGCAATCTCAGCTCCAACCTGACTCAGACTGCCTGGGCAGCCCGACCTGCTCCTGTACTTTTTAAAAATCTTTTTTCTTTTAGCCTGACCCTGAGCTCTGCTCAGTTGAGGGAATAAAGTGAGGGTTCCGATGGCAGAAAGGAATGGGGCAAAAGGTGCTGGGAGCGAGATTCAGGTTCCCCATGAGCCCAGAGTTTTACCCATTTTCAACTGGGCTCAGGACAGAAGGGGTTTGGCACACAGCCCTAGAAAGAGGCATCACTCAACTGAGAAGAGAGGGCAAGCATGGGAGATCAGGGACCCGGGGACCACCAGCTTATAAACCCTGGACCTGGGAAGATCCTCTTTAAAACAGCTACCAGCCTGAGCCCTCCTGAGTTTCTTCAGGTCTTCCCCAGCCCTACCTGCAGCCTCCCAGGGAACCAGAAAGGGAAGGAGGAAGAGAAGGGAGGGGAGGGGAGGGGAGGCCCCACCCGCAGACTGTGAGGTCCTACAGAGGAAGAACTGGATCTTATTCTTTGTTGGGTTCTCAGCATCAAACACAGTAAACTGCCTTTAATTGAAGTTCAACAAATACGTCACAATAGAATCAGCAAGTATTTATTAAGCCCCCACTGTGAATCAGGCTCTCTGCTAGGAGAATTCACACACATCACCTCATGTTAGCAGCACTTCTGTGTGCTCAGAGTGTTGCAGGAAGGGGGACCCCTTCCAGGGCCTGAAACTGGGCTCTTGTCTAACACTCAGAAGTGAATTGTCCGAGGAGACACATGTGCTGACAAAGCAAGAGATTTTATTAGGAAAGGACACCCGGGTGGAGAGCAGTGGGGTAAGAGAACCCAGGAGAACTGCTCTGCCGCGTGGCTCGCAGTCTCGGGTTTTATGGTGATGGGATTAGTTTCCGGGTGGTCTTTGGCCAATCACTCTAATTCAGAGTCTTTCCTGGTGGCACACACATCGCTCAGCCAAGATGGATGCTAGCGAGAGGGATTCTGGGAAGTGGACGGACACGTGGCATCTCCTTTAGACCTTTCCCGAACTCTTCCAGTTGGTGGTGGCTTATTAGTTCCGTATTTGTTATCAGGAGCTCCTGTCATAAAACAACTCATGCAAATGGTTACTATGGTGCCTGGCCAGGGCGGGTGGGTTCAATCAGTGTGCTTCCCCTAACAAGAGGACTGTGGCGGTCCCCACCTTGCAAGTGAGGACACTGAGGCTCAGAGAGCTTCACTTCATCTGCTAAGGCCACACAGCTCAGGAGGGGCAGAGCTGGGATTCATGCCGGGGCAGCCTGGCTCTGAAGCCTGGTTTGTTCTCACCTGTCACCCCCAAGGTGGTGGGGGAGCTGGGGTGGGGCGGCGGCACTCAGCCCTGGGAGCCAGGCCTCCTGAAGCGGCCCCACTGGTCTGCAGTCCTTCTCGAGCACTTCTGCAGCTATAGCCCCAGCTTCCTCAGCCTGTTCCCTGGAACTCGGCTCCCTGTCGATGCCTCATTCATTGTGTCCCCGCGTAAACATCTACCAAGAAATGGAGATTTCCCAAAATGACTTTTTCAGCGAATCTGACCTTTGGGGCTTGCTTGGAAAGGGCACTGTGACGGGCATGTCCTGGTGGCTAGGGCACTGAGTCGGAGGGTCAGGGCAGGAGGGCATGGGGCCCGGGGAGATGGGCACAGTGTGACCCCACCCAAGTGGCCATCCCATATCGCTGCCACCTGGAGACCAGGGTGCAGGCTCTAAGCGGTAGTGGCCAAGGAGAAGGGAGGGGATTAACCCCCACGAGAAGCAGCAGCGCCTGCAGGAGGAGGGGGTTCTGTCCGCAACCCGGGGCTGCGTTTAGTCTTTAAAAAGCCCTGCGAGGAAGGCATTTTTGGCCCCACTATATACACTGCAAATGAGCCCTGCAGAAGAGAAAAGACTTTTCCAAAACTACACAGCCTGGAAGTAGCAGAATCAGGATTTAAAGCCAGATCTCCCTGGCCCCTGTTTTTTCCTGTGGCATCACACTGAGTGGGAGACTCGAGCTGAATGTCCCCTGCAGGATGTTCCCGCAGCCACGTGGACCACACCCAATGGGGAGGGGCACATGGCCTTCTGGCAATTACCCAGCAGATTAAGCCCACAGAGGTGGGCTCCAGCAGCAGTCGACCTCCATCACTTCCTGGATCCCTCCTTCCTGACCTTTAGGGGTTAAGTGTTCCTCTGCTCTGTCACTGCAGGGACCCCCCCCCCCCCCCCCCGCCCCACCCGCCACGAAAGACTCAGAAAGCCCAACGGTTTTGCCTCTAGATGACCATTTGGGACCCTCTCAACCAACCCTCCCTGCATTTGACAGGTGGAGAAGTTGGGGTGCAGAGTGGAGCAGGGACATAACCAAGCCCGCCAGCCCATGGGAGGAGGGGGGCTAAGACAAAAATACTCACCCCCTGCCATCCTCCCCTTGTGGGAGTGCCTCTTCCCACAGTCTTGGGAAGGGGGTACCATTTGAGAAGCCTGGGCCTTCAAGCCAGCACCAACCGGTGGGGATTGAGGATGCAGGAATGACTGGATTAATGCTGCCTTAGTCCAGTGGGTAATTATTTCTCAGGGTTTGCAGGGGGGTGAGATGACACAGCATATGCAGAAGATGGCCTTCCAGGGACAGAGCAGGTTCATCACCATGACAAAGAGCTTAGCGGGGGCCACGCATTCCACAGGCCATCTCACGAAGCCCTGTTAAATGAGAGCATCACTGTCCTGTTCGACCCTGAGGCCCAGATCGCAGGATGAGCCAGTGGCGTGGCCAGGGTCCAAAGTGCCCAGAACAGGGACCCCAACACCCTCCCCATCTCTTGGAGCCCCCGCCTCCTCCCCTATCCAGGTCAGAGTTGGTGAGGATGAAGCGCAGCCCCCCTGCCCAACCCAGGTGCCTCTGAGCACCTGGAAACAGGCTGTGCCAGGAGTGGGGGTGGGGGCAGGCTAGGAGGCAGCGCTGTCAGCTCCCACCTGCGTGGGTTTGACGCCCGCTGCAAATTTCCGCTCCCATTCAGGGGAGGTGACTGAAGGCACCGGAGGGGAATCGCATCTTCCAGGAGGAGGAGGGTTGTTCGCTGGAAAATGACTCCATGTCTATTCTTAAGCAGGGGGCTGGGGCCAGGTGCCCCCTCCTACCGCGACCTCGGTTCTCCACTGAGGCCTGCTGTTCCCAGACTGCCCTCTCAATCACAGGAAACCTCCACTGAGACCCGGTGGGTACTCGGGCTGGAGGCTGGGGCTCAGCTGGAGCTCTCAGGCTGCCCTTGGCGGGTGAGCAGCCTGAGAGCTCTCCCCAGGCCAGCTCCGAGCTTCCTCTGCGTTTGTGACAACAATCAGAGGCAAGAAGTTCTTCATCAAGTTCAACCTGTCATGGGAGGGGCTAAGACACCAACCCAAGAGAAAGGGGACCCAAGTTCCAATCCTGGTTCTGCCACGACCATGCAGGGTGCCAACCCCTGGGTCAAAGGCGCTTGATTGGAGAAACTTTTTTCTTTTTTTTGGTCATGCTGTGCAGCATGTGTGGGATCTTAGTTCCCTGACCAGGGATCAAACCTGCGCCCCTAGCATTGGAAGCATGGAGTCTTAACCCCTGGACTGTCAGGGAAGTCCAACTGGGGACTCTCGAAGCTCTATCAACTCATGGTTCAAACCCAAGACTTCCTGCAGATCGCGTTCATCTGTTGCTCAGACCCCCGAAGAGCCAGGTGGCCCCTTCTTCCGCTTACCCTGCCCACTTGAGTCACCATGAAGCAATGAAGAGGGGGGCTACCCCACAGCTCTCAGGCCCAGGTCACCAGTTGCTCCTGTCTGTGACACCAGGGTGTTGACAAGATACCCTCTCCTCCCCCATGAAGAGCTGTGCCTTCTCCATCAGAAGGGGCCTCCGCCAGACCCACAGTGGGTCTCCCACCACCACGAGGGTCCCGTTTCCATGGAAATGCTGCTTCCCTCCATCCTCAGATCTTCACTAGGCTCAGACTCCCCCCCCCAACCCGCCCCCCTGCCCACCAGAGCTCAAAGCACTAAACTGGGTTGGAGCCTCTTAGAGCTGTACCCCCTCTTGTCAAGGAGATGTCTGATCTGGGGAGCAGTGCATAGACACGCCTCAGACCTTGCTGAAGCTCTGAAACCCACCCGGCCCTCAGAGAGCCCCTGTGAATGCCAGTGTCCATAGGCCCGGCCAGTAAGCAGGGCCAGAGGCCCGCACCTCCCCCTCCCATGAAGACCCCAGTGCTCCAATCAGAGGAATGGCAGTAGCTGCTGCCCACTGCCCACCAGCCCTCCTCCCCACAGGTCAGGGACAGAAGTGGTATTTCTCCTTCCAGAGGCTCAGGAGGAGTTGGTGAAGGGATAGAGCGAGATTGGGGGCTGGGGGCAGAGGCAGCGGGTCTGGAAAGGAGGGCCTAAGGTATTTTCCTGCGTCTCTTGCAAATGTTCTATACAGAGAGTTCCAGGGCACAAATCTTCCGAAAGGAAGCTCTTCAACTCGGGCTGCCTTTGCACAGCGAGATTGTTGTTGCTCTGCAGAGGATTCCACATCAGTGAAAACAGCCAGGCCTCTGAAGGTGCTTCTTCATACTCTCCATGAGATTGAGGAATCATCAATTGCCTGCATTACGGAAAATCCCACCACGTTAAAGGATGACTTCAGAAGTGGGTGGGGAGATAGGGAGGTTGATGAAATCCTGGGGAAGCAAAAGCCATTCTTTCATTTGTTTGTTTGTTTGTTTGTTTCGCTGCGCTGGGCCTTAGTTGCAGCTTGAGGGATCTTTGATCTTCATTGCAGCGTGCCGGACCTTTGGCTGTGGCACGTGAACTCTTAGTTGCAGCATGTGGGACCTAGTTCCCTGACCAGGGATCAAACCTGGGCCTCCTGCACTGGGAATGCGGAGTCTTAGCCACTGGACCACCAGGGAAGTCCCCAAAAGCCACTCCAGAAGCTTTGGAGGAAGGCAGCCCCCTTGCCTGGCTTCTTAGAAAGATGAGCCTGGTGAGTACCATTGTGAAATCTACCAGGTTTCTCCCCATCCCCTTCTGTCAAAGGCAATTTTCCAAAAGTTTTCTCATACTAAGTCCTGAATGAAAAACTAGGGTCCCCATCCTCCGAGGGCCCTTAAGGAGCCAGGTCTCCAAAGACTGAGTCTACGCAAGTCTGTCTACTCCTTGGCAGAAACACAGGTCTCCCTGGCTTCAAAGAAAAGAGGCTTAAAAAGGTTTGGGCACCAAGACGCAAACATCAAAAGCCTCCTGCCCACTGCTAACCAGATGCGTTAATTGCAAATGAAGCTGAAATGTACATATTCAATTTCCCTGGAAATGTACCTGTCAGGCCGGAAGGGAAGTCCAAGGCTCTCCTTGGCCTATTGCACCTGCCCTCCTCCCTGGCCCCCAAGCCCCCAGCTCCTCCCTCCGCGTGAGTACTGAAATCTCTTCTTTCTTGGGTTGACTGCTCATTCTCAGGGTGTTTCGGGAAGGGAGGAGAAAGCTCCTCCAGAGACACGTCAGGGTTGAAGGCAGAGGAAGCCTTTCATCCGTAGAAAGTGGGACTTCCCTGGTGGTCCAGGGGCTAAGACTCCATGCTCCCAGTGCAGGGGGTCTGGGTTTGATCCCTGGCCAGGGAACTAGATCCCACATGCTCAACTAAAGATCCTGCAGCCACAATGAAAATCAAAGATCTCACAGGCTACGACTAAGACCGTCACAGAGGAAGGAAGGAAAATTGAGGATGCTTTGATTCTTTCTCTGAAGCAAAGGGGCATCTGCCCAAGGACTGAAAATGACAGAAGCCCTGCCCCATCCCAGGGGTGCCCAAGGCCAGTAGAAAAGACCCAGCCCTGGCACCAGAGCCTTCAGTTTGCTGGGAAAGACACAGCCTAGCTGGAGAAGCAGGTTTCCCCTGGTCTGAAGGAGCAGAGACGATTCATACTCCCCAGGAGCCCCACCCTGACAGAGGAGATGTAGGCCTGACTCAGACTCGCTCCTACTCCAATGGGGGCGATAGCACTGCCCACGATCCCCAGGCTGATGGTCGGTCCACTTGTCCAATATCTGATGCACAATCAAACCGTCAGCTTCCTTAGCCCTGCGCAGTCCCTGGATGAGCCTTTACCAGCTTTGCTACAAGCAAGGACAGCTGCCGGGCGTCTGAGCACCAGATGTTCTTCTCATCTGCTTCGGGCCCAATCCAGGGACCCAGGACCTCTCCCCAACTCACAGCTCGAGTCTGAGCGGTTCCCAGCCTGAGCTGCCCTGCCCCACTCTCGCCCACTGCCCCTCCGTCTATCTTCCCCACCAACATTCCGGGAAGGCTGGATTCCGAAAGCAGAAGCAGTAGTGTTCGCTCAGCCTGGCGACAGTCCCTGAAAATCAGCAACAAAATCAGCAAACGTTATCGAGTGCTAACCCCGTGCCAGGCATGGGCAATGTGCTGGGGAGGAAACGGCCGATAACACACGGTCCTGTCCCGCCCGCCCCCCACCCCGCTCCCAGGGGAATCCCCTGTCCCAAACACCGAGGTGTCACACAATCTGGTGCCTACAGATTGAGTGTGCCTGCATGAATCCCGAGGAAATGCAGAGCAGGGAATGATTAAGTCTGCCTGGGTGGGGGTGGGGTGGAGAGGTTCCTGGGAGGAGGGGCTGTGTGGCTCCAGCCTGGAAAAATAAACACGAATTTGCCAAGTGGATGGGGGAGGTGGGGAGAAGCATTCTGGCAGGAAGAGAAAATACAGGCTCCGGGAAGGGACGTAGTTTGTGGCACTGAGAGATACAGAGAGGGGCAGACTGGTTGAACAACCTGCGGCTCTCAAACTAGAGCCTGCCTCACCCCCCGAGTTTCTGATTCAGAAGGTCTGGGGTGAGTGGGGTGCAAGTGACGGTGATGATTCTTACTAGTCCAGGGCCTATAACTTCAAGAACCACAATTGTAAAGGACTGTGGCATATTGCTTTATTATCCCCAGTTCTTCAATTCCTCCTTGTAATAGAATTACATATCTTTTCCTTTTGTCATGGAGCTCACCTGCTCCTATTAGAGGAAGCAGAGTATATTTCTCTGCTGCCATTGGGCTTAGCCACGCAGCTTGCTTTGGCCCATGAAGTGTTAGTGGACTTGCTATGTGCAGAGACTTTAATCTCGTTATGAGGGTCAGCTTGGCACTTGTGCTTCCGCCATCTGGCATGGAAAGAGCTTGCTTTGGGTAGTTGCTGGTCCCAGGACAAGAGCCATAATTCACAGACCTGCCCCAGACAACCTGAAGACTCTGGAGTGAGAAAAACAAGGGTTTGTGGTTGTAAGCCATTGAGGTTTGGGGGACTGTTTGTTATACAGCATCATCATAACAGAAGCCTGATGAATACAAGGGTTTTGAACAATGTAATAAGGAACCTGGGATCAGTACAGGGAGGCGAATAAAACTGATTGTGGAACAGGTCTAACTGGGCAAACTCAGAGGCAGGGAGGCCAGGGAGAGGCTGCTGCCATGTTTCAGACAAGATATGGGATGGGCGTCCCAGTGAGCAGAGGGGAGAAGGTAAGGTATGGAGAAGACAGAGATGCTAGAGCCAAACCCGCGGGGCCTGGCTAGTAACAGGCTGAAGAGAGGAGGGAGACAGCAGAAGCTCACAAGTATAGTCACCCTCCTAGACAGCAGGGAGGAGATGGAGAAGTTCAGAAAGAACACAGAGGAGCCTCCACAATGCTCCAGGGAGGCCTATCACAGCCCGAAAGCCAAAACACATAGAGCTCCCCCCTGCACCCCACCACCCCTAAGCTGGGTCCCAGCTGGGGTTCTCGCCTAGGCAAGCTTCATTTCCTCCGCCCCCGCCCCTACCCCCGCCCCGCCCTGCCCCTCTGCCAGAGCACCATCCAAGAGCTGCAGGGCGACTTGCCTGGCTAAGGAACCGGAGCCTCTGCAATTTATGTTGTTTTTCTCCGATCCATTTGGTTCTAAGTCAGCTGTAGACGAGCTTCGCCCACAACCGCTAGTCTTTTAATTTAATTGTGTGCTGCTAGGGTGTTTTTCCCCCTGGCAAATACATCAAAATTGTCACATTGTAAATAAACAGCCTTCTTCCACTGTTCAACACCCACCATTCACTGCCCTACCCTACCCCCCCAACACACACACACACAGCTGCAACATCTGGAAGGAAAGGAGGCCCGCCCTGGGCTTGGATCCCCCTGGAAAGCAAGGAATCACCTCTGGAAGAACGTGAGCCCTGCCTTCTGAGCCAGAGGAACTCAGGGATTGAGTCCCCTGCAAACCTCTGCCGTTTAGAGACCGCCTGGAGCCCTGGAGAGGCTGGGCTGCAAACTGGGCCATAGGGGAGCGTCCCTAGCTGTCTGAGCCTCGGTCTTCCTATTGGAAAAAATGAGCTTTGCAATGAGTCAGAATACAGAGCTACGATCAGATCTTGTCAATTGCACAAAGTTGGACTTCTCTGGTGGTATAGTAGCTAGGAATCCACCTGCCAATGCGGGGGATATAGGTTCAGCCCCTGGTCTGGAAAGAGTCCACATGCTGAAGAGCAACTCAGCCCATATGCCACGACTGCTGAGTCATCACACCCAGAGGCTGTGCTCAGGAACAAGAGAAGTCAGCACAGCAAGGAGCCTGGGCGCCGCGACAAAGAGTAGCCCCCACTCAGCACAACAAGGGAAAGCCCGAGCAAAGCAGCAAGCACCCAGTGCAGCCAAAACTAAATAAATAAAAGTATAAAAGATTGTACAAAGTTACAGTGTCACAGTCACAGGTGCATGCTTGGGCTTTTTCCTGGCTCCATCATTTGCTGTGTAATCTTGGGCAGGTTATTTCTCCTTTCTGTGCCTCACTTTCCTTGTCTGCAAAATAGAACTAACAAAGGTGCCCGAATCAAAGGACAGGGTGAGAAAGAAAGGTGGTACATTTAAAGCATCTAGAACAGAGCTTCCCTTGTGGCTCAGATGGTAAAGAAACTGTCTGCAATGCGGGAGGCCCGGGTTCAATCCCTGGATCGGGAAGATCCATCCCCTGGAGAAAAATGGCAACTCACTCCAGTATTCTTGACTGGAGAATCCGATGGACAGAGGTGGGCTCCATGGAGTTGCAAAGAATCAGACATGGCTGAGCAACTAACACTACACTAAGAACAAGGAGCGCATGGTAAGGGACTGATGAATGTTCACTATTAACGTTACATCCAGGAGGAAACTGATCGGAGATGCACAGCTTCCCTCTGGGTTACTCAGCCTTGAACTTCCAGGGAGAGGCAGACAGTCTGAGGGCCAGGGGACCCACATAGCAAGGATTCTTTTTGGCCGAGTTCTCACCCTTGGAAACCAGATTCACCAAGGAAATCAAAGTTGCAGTGGCGGGCACCCCCACTGGGGGAGGGGAATAAGTAAAGAAAGGGAGACCCCATTGGCACATTCCCACAGAACAAGGAAAAATGCAAGTCCCTCCTCTTAGGTTGAGGTGCCAACAGAAAGAAAAAAAAAGAAATTCACTCATTCCAGAAATATTAATTCAGCCCCTCCTGTTGGAAGCACTGAGAATAGAGCCGTGAAGAAAACTGGCAATGCCCTTCCCTCCTTGGGATATCCCCTCCGAGAGATGTGATAGGAAAGTCCTGGGCTCTGACCTTAAGGGCCATCTCTGTGGACCCCATCTTGTCACTTTTAGCTTTGTGATCTTGAGTGAATCATTCAACACCCCCTCCTCACCCCAGTTTTCCCCTCTAAGAAGAGGAGGTGATGGCAGCTGCCTGCAATGTTGCCACAAGGCTCAAAAGAGAGCACGTGCCTCCAGGGGCTCAGTAAATGCCTGTTTCAGGGTCTGTTATTTTAGTTCTTTAAATCTGTACAGAAGGGATGGCGGGTTGTCTCTCCCTCGTCCCTGAGTGATGGATTGGAACTCGGGGTTTTAGCTGGGCTCACAGTCCTCCAGGATCAACTACGTTTCCCAGGCTCCCTTGCAGCTCAGTCCACACATGTGAGGAGTGGCTGTGCTCTTGGGGAAGGTGACTGGGGGCCCTCCAGCTCCACTGTTCCCTAATCCCTTCCAGCTGGCTGGAAGGCAGACCCAGTGGACATGCTGGTGTGTCATCTTGCCCATGCCAAGGAGGGCAGCACCCGGAGGAAGCTGGGATGGTCAGATGGAAGGGATCCCCAGCACTGAGAGATCCAGCCTATCAACACGAGATGAAAGAAAGAAGTTTTGACCTTTTTCAAGCCACTCTTGTCTGAGGCTTGCAGTACAGCAACAGAAAAAGTATCCCAGGTGAAGTAAGACTATTTTTCCTGAGTCACCACAGCTGTACCTTGACTGTGAGAAGTGTAAAAAACACGAGGAGACAGGTTTTTGCGCACAAGTAAAGTGATGTGCGCATGCAAGCACATGGCTCCGATGGAACCTGAGGGTGCAGGTAAGAAAGGACCGGTGGGCCATCAAGGATGAGAAGTCTGGGTTGGTGAGGAGGGTTATGAAGATGGAGAAGTGTGTGATGACCTCAAGAGGTCTTGTTTGGAAGATGAGAAGACAGATGACAGAGCTGGCTACAGGGCATGACGGGGAGATAAGGGGAGGGGAAGGGAGGTGAGGAGTCCAGTCTGGACCCGTGGAGTTGAGAGGTGTGCACGACCTCCATGCAGGGGAGACTTGGGGGCTGGAGGTGGAGACTTAGGGACCACCTCTCTAAGGCGATGAGGGCTTCCCAGGTGGTGCTAGTGGTAAAGAACCTGCCTGCCAATGCAGGAGACGTAAGAGACGTGGGTTTGATCCTTGGGTCGGGGGTCAGAAAGATCCCCTGCAGGAGGGCATGGCAACTCACTCCAGTATTCTTGCCTGGAGAATCTCATGGACAGAGTGAGCCTGGCAGGCTACAGTCCTTAGGGTCTCAAAAAGCCGGACACAACTGAAGTGACCTAGCTTGCATGCATACTCTCTAAGGAGATGAAGCCCAGGTCTAGGCACAGGGCCGGCCAAAACCTTTGGAAAGGAGACAGACAAACACTCAAATACGCAAGCACATGATGTTATACGTACAAAGAAGGAAAAGAGTCAGATGCTATCTAAGCCAATAGAGAGGCTGTGAGGAGGGGCAGGGCGAGCCTCCAGGACTCGATGATGTTGAAATGGAGACCAGACTGTGTGTGGGAGGGGGGCTTACCAGTAAATCAGAGGTGGGAACTGGGCAGAGAGGGGAACGGGCAGATAAAACATCATAAGCTAAGGCCCTGTGGTTGGGAGACTTCAGCACCATGGACAGCAGGAGCAATGGAAATATGTCATTCCTTCTGGCTGTCCAAAATGAGAATCCCCTTCCTATGATTGAGGAGGCCCCTCCTTTACTAGTCAGACCAGCTTCCCATCCCAGGCACTAAAAATGTCAAAGAATCACACTGTCAGTCTTGCAGCTAGGCGGCAGGCGCCTGACCTGGGTCAGGTCACCCGAGGCATGTGTGCCTTGCTCTGTCACCCAGGACCCCATCCTGTGCAGAGAACACACAGACACATCTGTTTCATCATTTAGGATTGTGACCTGGCAGAGGAGCCGTACTTTATCCAGATCTCACCCTTTATACAGAGCCCCTCTTTGCCAGACAGAAGTCTGCTTTCTGACCTCCAAAGACACAAACTTGCCATTATCCGAAACCCCTGTGCTTGTTACACAGCCCTCTTCATGGACCCAGATGCCTGGCCTCATATACAGAATTCCACCTGGTTCTATAGAACCCCACGCAGCTTCACAGAACTCAGCTCCTGGCTTTTCCACAAACAGATTCTAATACTGATATACAAGGACTACTTCTATTCTCTGTCACCCTGGTTGGTTATGCAGAAACTTGCCCGGCTACACAGACTCCTGCGGTTTTCTTTAGAAACATGCTCAGTTGTGCTGAACCCTCGGAGATTTTGTAGAAATCCGTATTTGCAGAATCCTGCTTTGTTACAGAGAAACCTGCTGGGCTCTCCACAGCCCTGCCCCATTAGAGAGAGCTGGGCATCGTTACGGCAGGATGGTTGACTCGGACACCTGCCCTGGGGCTCAGGACCCTGCTGTCGGCCTGACCCCTGCTTGCCAACCTTATTGCACCATAGAACCCACTGTGGCTGCATAAAGGCCTCCAGGGAGGTTCAGAATCCTGATTTTTTTTTTAAATAGATCCCAGAATTAGTACACAGAAACCTAGGGGGTTACACTGAATCCATCTTCATTACATAGGACCCCAGCCTGGTACATCTTCTCCTGTGAAGCCCAGCATCACCCCTGTGACTTCCCTAAGGATGCGGCCGGCATTCTTGGAGGCTCAGTGGTAAAGAATCAGCCTACCGATGCAACAGATATGGGTTCGATCCCTGGGTCCAGAAGAACCCGTGGAGAAGGAAATGTCACCCCGCTCCAGTATTCTTGCTTGGGAAATCTCATGGACAGAGGAGCCTGGCAGGCTACAGTCCAGGTCACAAAAGGGGCAGACACGTCTTGGCAATGAAACAATGACAACAACAAGGGCTGCTGCACCTGTGGGTGCCTTTGTGAGTGGAGGGATGTGGAGAAGAGCTGGAGGTGGTCCTGGGGGCTTAGTCGCTCAGTCATGTCTGACTCTTGTGACCCCAAGGACTGTAGCCTGCCAGGCTCCTCTGTTTATGGGTTTTCCCAGGCAAGAATACTGGAGTCGGTTGCCATTTCCTCCTCCAGGGGATCTTCCTGACCCTGGGATCAAACCCAGGTCTCCTGCATTGCAGGCGGATTTTTTACCATCTGAGCCACCAGGGAAGTCCTGAAGAGCTGAAGGGTCCTCTCAATATCACCTTCCTTTAGGGGAGGCTGGGAGGACTTGTACCCACCCCACACCCGGGTTCCAGGCCCCTTTGCTCCATCCTCCCCTACCAGGGAGGACTTCAGCTTAAGCTCTGCCAAGCAAGGGGCCAGCAGCGACTCTGCTCAAGGCCTCAAGGGAGGGGCCTGAGAATCTACCCTACTTCCCTCCAGTGCTGGCCAGGGCTGCCTGGGCACAAATCTACTTGGACAGAAATAATCAGCCGAATTAATTTAGCTTTAAATAGCAGCACTGAGAATGTTTCCACAAAATTTTCTCTGAGGAGAGCTAAGCAGAATTAATGATGGCACAATATCAGAGAGAAACATTATTTATTAAGGCCTAATCATTCCGGGGTGGGGGTGGGGAGGTCATCATAATATAATAAAGTGGAAATCAGCCAGTCCGATCCAGCCTGGCCCCCCTTAGGAGCCAAGGAGCCCTGGGAGAATGGTGGGTACCAGGGGAGCCTCACAGAGAAGCTTCCTGCAGAATGAACAGTTTCTCCTGGGATCTCCCTGGTGTGGGGGGCCTGATCAGCTCCCTTGTTCCAGCCACATTTCCTATCAGCTGTGTCCACACCAGCCCATCTGCTTCTTAGCACCCCTGAAGGTGAACAGCCATGACAATCAATGGCCAAAACTCCGTCAAGAAATGGAGCTCCCCGAAAAGAAGACCTGCCCCACTCCCACCTCCTATTGGCCCTCACCATAAAGCATCCTTCATCCGTTTCTTCTCTCAACTGCTTTTTGGGCTTGTTTTTGTCTTTGTTGTGGCACACAGGATCTTCCATCTTCATTGCAGCATGGGAGATCTCGTTCCCTGACCAGGGATGGAACCCGGGCCCCCCGCACTGGGAGCATGGAATCGTAGCCACTAGACCGCCAGGAAAGTCTCATCAACTGTTATTTACTGAGCACCTAATACTGAGGGCCCAGCACTGTCCTAGATGCTGGGGATAGAACAGTGGGAAGACGCAGATGAGTAAATAAGCACGATGATGCCTGGCAGTAATCGTGTTACGGAGACAATGAAGGGACGAGGGGACAGGAGAGGTGAGCGATCTGGGCAGCATGATCAGGGGGAAGCACTGAGAAAAGGCAGCAGGGGAGCTGAGACTTTCAAGGAGTTGGTCCTGTGAAGATCTGGGGTGTGAGAAGGACTTCAGGCAGAGGGAACAGCTCGGGCGAAGACCTGGAAGAGGGGAGAAGCTTGGCTTTCTGAAGGACGCATGAGAAAGGCAGGGTGACCGGGGCCTGGAGGGTGAAGGGGAGAGTGACCGTGCCTATGCTTCTAGCTGTGGGACCAAGAGTACAGGGATGGGCCAAAGTCACCAAGGGGAAGATGAGATTCAGGGGGAAAGAGTGAGGGGCCACTGACTTTACAGCCACTGCCCACCCTGAGATCTCCCTCCCGTTACGCTGCGACCTCCAGTGTGCCTGGCACTGGTGTGAGGCCTGGGAGGTCTCCACCTACACAGGTTACAGGCTACCAGACAAGGCAAGAAATTGGTTCACTTCAGTTCAGTCGCTCAGTCGTGGCCAACTCTTTGTGACCCCATGGACTGCAGCACGCCAGGCCTCCCTTGTCTATCACCAACTTCCGGAGTTTACTCACACTCATGTCCATTGAGTCGGTGATGCCATCCAACCATCTCATCCTCTGTCGTCCCCTTCTCCTCCTGCCCTCAATCTTTCCCAGCATCAGGGTCTTTTCAAATGAGTCAGTCCTTTGCATCAGGTGGCCAAAGTATTAGAGTTTCAGGTTCAGCATCAGTCCTTCTAGGGAAACATTTACTAACCAGTGGCTGTGTGCCATCCACCACTTTTCTTAAGGGCCGTGGACAGAGTAGGAAAGGTCCGGAAGGAGACAAGCCTCCATGTGTTGGGGACATGCTTTCCAGGCAGCCGTCTGGGCCTGCGGTCCAAAATGCAGGTTCTAGGGTCAGAAAGACATTTCATCTCTAAACTTCAGTTCTTCAACTCTAAAATGGATGAGAGACTTCCCTGGTGGTCCAGTGGTTAAGCATCTGCCTGCCAATGTGGGGAGCACAGGTTCGACCCCTGATGTGGGAAGATCCCACATGCTGTGGGGCAACTAAGCTGGTGTGCCACAACTATTGAGCCCCCAAGCTGCAACTGCTGAAGCCCATGTGCCTAGAGTCTGTGCTCTGAAATAAGAGGGGCCACCGCAATGAGAAGCCCGCACACCACAGCAAAGAGTAACCCCTGCTCGCCTCAAGGAGAGAAAGCCCACGCACAGCAACGAAGACCCAGCATAACCAAAAACAAATCTTTTCTTTTTTAACTCTAAAAAAGTAAAATGAAATAGGATGATCATACCTACCTTGTGGAATTCTGTAGGAGACTGTGGAATCTTGTAGGAATTCTATAGGGTACAAGTCAGTTGCTGTTTGGCTGACGGGAGGCAGACTCAGGGAGGCCACTCTGTTGCAGACGGTGGCAGCTGGGTGGCTTCTGGTTTACGTGGCTCTCCTACTCCATGGGCCAGCCACCTAGTTAGTTCTTGTCACAGGAATGGCAAAAGTGCAAGACAGCAAGAAGAAACACTCCAACACTTCAAGACTGACCTCAGAACTGTCACTTCTGCCCCATTCCATTGTCCAAAATAAGTCACATGGCCCAGCCCAGAATCCAAAGGAACTGAAGTCTACTCTGTCCATAAGTGGAAAGAACTGCAGAGTCCCATTACCAAGGGCATGGACAGAAAGAGGGTTAAGATTTGGGGACAGGAATGCAATCTACTATGGGTGGTATCATTTGAGTGCCTAGATCCAGCTGAACTTGAGTCAGATTCACCACGTGAGTCCAACTGATCTTTCTGCCCTGTTCATACCTGGACAGAGTCCATCTTTTGCTTAACGTGGGAGGCAATTTTCTTCTAAGAGAGACAAGAGGAGCCCTAGGATATATTGAGTCCCACCATGTGATAAGTACTGTGCTAGAAGCTGTCACTGAACTTTCACACTTGACCCTTAAATAGTAGCTCTAATGAAGTAGCTACTTCATTAGCTCTGTGAAGTAGCCCATCTTGCAGGTAGGAAATAGGGTTCATGCGGTGGTGTGACTTGTCCACGGTCTCATGGTGAGGACGGAGGTGAGTGGTCAGGGTTGGAAAGTGCCCAGATGGTCTGCTTGAGAACGAAGCAGGTGCCTTTCTCACTCCATAACTGTGATCGTTCAACTTGAGAGTGGGGGCACAGATCAACTGTCCCACCCTCCCTTCAACCAACCAAACTAACAAAAATAACAACTGATTTTCCTGAGTCCTTCCCGTGTGCCAAGAAGGTAACTGCTAAGCACTTTAAATGTGTAAGCTCAGGTAACATTTGTTTTTTTAATGTGGAAAGTGAAAAATGAAAGTGTTACCTACTCAGTCATGTCTAACTCTTTGTGATCCCATGGATTATACCCACCAGCCTGTTCTGTCCATGGGATTCTCCAGGCAAGAGTACTGAAATGGGTTGCCATGCCCTCCTCCAGGGGGTCTTCCCAACCCAGGGATCGAATCTGAGTCTCCTGCATTGCAGGCAGATTCTTTACCTTCTGAGCCACCAGGGAAGGACCCTTTCTAAACAGACATTTCTCCAAAAAAGATATACAGATGGCTAACAAACACATGAAAAGATGCTCAACATCACTTATTATCAGAGAAATGCAAATCAAAACCACAGTGAGGTACCATTTCACACCAGTCAGAATGGCTGCAATCCAAAAGTGAGGTACCATTTCACACCAGTCAGAATGGCTGCGATCCAAAAGTCTACAAGCAATAAATGCTGGAGAGGGTATGGAGAAAAAGGAACCCTCTTACACTGTTGGTGGGAATGCAAACTAGTACAGCCACTATGGAGAACAGTGTGGTGATTCCTTAAAAAACTGGAAATAGAACTGCCTTATGACCCAGCAATCCCACTACTGGGCATACACACTGAGGAACCCAGAATTGAAAGAGACACGTGTACCCCAACGTTCATCGCAGCACTGTTTATAATAGCCAGGACATGGAAGCAACGTAGATGTCCATCAGCAGATGAATGGATAAGAAAGCTGTGGTACATATACACAATGGAGTATTACTCAGCCATTAAAAAGAATACATTTGAATCAGTTCTAATGAGGTGGATGAAACTGGAGCCTATTATACAGAGTGAAGTAAGCCAGAAAGAAAAATACCAATACAGTATACTAACACATATATATGGAATTTAGAAAGATGGTAACGATAACCCTGTATGCGAGACAGCAAAAGAGACACAGATGTATAGAACAGTCTTTTGGACTCTGCGGGAGAGGGAGAGGGTGGGATGATTTGGAAGAATGGCATTGAAACATGTAAAATATCATATATGAAATGAATCGCCAGTCCAGGTTCGATGCATGATACAGGATGCTTGGGGCTGGTGCACTGGGATGACCCAGAGGGATGGTACGGGGAGGGAGGAGGGAGGGGGGTTCAGGATGGGGAACACATGTACACCCATGGCGGATTCATGTTGATGTATGGCAAAACCAATACAATATTGTAATTAGCCTCCAATCAAAATAAATTTATATTTTCTAAAAAAGTATATAAAATAATTAAATAAAGTATTTATTGAGTTTGTTACAGCATTGCTTCTGTTTTATGTTTTGGTTTTTTGGCCATGAAGCAGGTGGGATCCTAGCTCCCTGACCAGGGATCGAACTCCTACCCCCAGTTCATTGGAAGGTAAAGTGTTCACCACTGGTCTGCCAGGGAAGTCCCTGCTCAGGTAATCTTCGCAAAGGCCCTGGATGTTAACTATTAGTATTATTTCCATTTTACTGATAAGGAAACTATGCCTCAGAAATTTAGAGAGCTTACCCAGGTAGTAAGTGGTAGAGCCAGGATTCCAACACCTCCTATCTGGAAATAGAGTCCGGCCTCAGAGCCTCCATTTAGACCAAAGGTGAAAGTATTAGTTGCTCTTTGAGATCCCATGGACTGTAGCCCGACAGGCTCCTATGTTCTTGCTATTTTCCAGGAGAGAATACTGGAGTAGGTAGCCATTTCCTTCTCCAGGGGATCATCCCTACCCAGGGATAGAACTTCGGTCTCCTGCATTGAAAGATTTTTATTGTCAGAGCCACTGAGCCACCAGGTAGGTTGGACCAAACAGAGGGTCCTTAAAACCCTGGGGGCAGGTGGGAGGGCCAGAGGATTCAAATCTAGATCACCCCGCCTCTTTCCAGGGGACCACCCCCCAGGCTCCCCCAGATTCTAGGCTCACCCCTTAGTGCCTGGTCACCAGCCTCTGTGCCCATGAGCCAATCCCCTCTCTGGCCACAGACGTGATAAATAGCTCCAATTATCCCCTCCGAGCTCCCATTTGATGTAATGTTTTATTAATGGCAACCATCAGAGAAAAGCATTAGCCTACTGCGCACCACAAGGCTGCTGACCTCTGTTCTGAAGCCTGCGCCCAGGTGCAAAAAGGAAGGGGTACAGGGGAAGGGCCCGCCCCCCTCTCTAGGTCCTCGGGCAGAGCAATGACTTCTCATGCCTCCCTGCGCAGGCCCCAGGCTGAAAGAAAGCCACATTTCAGCCTGGCACGTTCCACCCATTGCTAATGCTTTGTTGCTTCTTTGACTGACAAATTAGGGGTTTGAACAAAACTCGGGTGAGGGAGGAGGGAAGATGGCAGCTGCCCACTCTGCAATTAAGAGAGGCTGAGAGAAAAGGGGAGGACACTGAGCCAACCCACAAACATTCCTTCATCTGGTCCGGTTTGGGCTGAGCATTTTGAATGGGTAGTTAATCACTGACGAATTTTCCACCTGGAGCCTACCGTCTGGGTCATCACACTGATCCAGGCTGAAAGTTTCCACCCAGGTTTCAGACCTGCTGTCCCAGGCCATCTGAGACTCAGGCCGGGCAAGTTCCAGTCATCCCGTTAGAAAGATGGAAAACCGAGGTCTGGAGAGAGGCAGTGCCTTCTGCCAGGTCAAGGTGGGTGAGCCAGCACTCGCATTCCAGGCTTCTGACCCAACCCGGATCCTCCTACACAGCCATGGATGCTTTGCAGTGGGGAAGGGGCGTGGGAATGTTCTCCCCACCTCCCATGTAGATGCTGAGTCATCAGTCACCGGGCAGAGCCTGGCAAATCTGGAGGGTGTGTGTTTGTATTTTCATGGATGCAGTGGAACCTCACCTGAGACTCACCTCTTCCCAATATTAACATAGAAAGGAACCTGATGCTACACATTCAGTCAATAAACATGTACTCCCACCGGCATGAGCTGTGGGAGGAACGGGAGACCAGACCAGACTCTGCTCCCAAAGCATCTTCAGATGTTAACAGACCGCTTCGTGCGTGTGTGCTAAGTCACTTCAGTCATGTCCGACTCTGCGACCCTATGGATCATAGCCCGCTGGGCTCCTCTGTCCTTGGGATTCTCCAGCAAGAATACTGGAGTGGGTTGACATGCCCTCCTCCAGGGGATCCCCTCTAAAAATGAGGTGAAGGAGGCAGGCACAGAGGGTCCAGGGGCCCCTGATAGAGGTGGTGTGGAACTATCAACACACGATAGTTCCAGCCTATGGATGGAAATGGTATTAGCTAGGAATGCCTGAGGCACCCAGGCATTTTTATTCCGTTTTATTCCTTGAAAGCCCTACAGACACTTAACCCCACAGGGCCAACTTTGTGGTTGAACCAGAACTTGTGGTTCTCGTTGTCATCCAGGATACTCACTTCAGCAAAAACCATCAGGGAACTTTGGAGATGTATCAGTCACGGGTCTTGGAAGGTGCACAGCACACCGGAGGTCCATACTGTGGAGAGAAAGAGTACAGACCTGGGGCTCTGTCTTTATTAGGGTCCAAGTGTGAGGTATCTAAAGTTTTCTGGGTTTCTCTTTATGGGTAACTTAAAGCATAGGATCAGGAGTTGGGGTGTGGAAAGGGAGAAGCAAGGCCAGTCAAGCAGTCCATTACCTAGGTTACCCAGGGCTTTCTGAACAAAAGCCTTTCCTGGGTGGGGCAAACTTAATTCCTTACTTGATTGTTTTGTTAGTAGCTGTGCCATAAGCTGGCACTGGGTTTATTCATGATGGATATCTTGTGAAATGGATGCCTTGGCCACCCAAAGCTTAGTGTCAGGCACTTTCTGGGCTCTCCTTGGTAGGACAAGGTCAAGGAAAACCCTAAGGAGGAAAAAATATCCAAGATGGGACTGAAAAAAGAGTGGGAGGGACTTCCCTGGCGGCCCAGTGGTTAAGACTCCATGCTGCCAATGCAGGGGATGCAGGTTCAATCCCTGGTTGGGGAAGTAAGGTCCCACAAGCCAAAAATAAATCAATAAAAGATAAAAAGCATAGACCTAACCAAGTGAAAATGTTAGTTGCTCAGTCGTGTCTGATTCTTTGCAATCCCATGGACTGTAGCCCACCAGGCTCCCCTGTCCATGGAATTCTCCAGGCAAGAATACTGGAGTCAGTAGCCATTCCCTTCTCCAAGGGATCTTCTCAACCCAGGAATCAAACCCATGTATCCTGCATTGCAGGCAGATTCTTTACCATCTGAGCCACCAGGGAAGCCAAATAAAGGGGATGGAAATCCAAGCAAAGCAAACAGTGCAGGAAAAGAATGTGTGAGACTCAAACTCCTAGCAGAAGGAGGCATTGGCTGCAGAGCCTGAAATGAAACTGAGCTTGAAAGGGGACAAGGCCACCTCCTCCCACCCCCAAAGCCAGGCTAGGGAAGCTGTGCTTCCCCTGCAGGACCCATGCGTCTCTAAGCAGGAAGGTGAGGAACTGATGCTTCAGAAAGAGCATCCTGGCTACAGTGTAGAGAAGGGAAGGGAGGGCAGTGAGAGGCTGTGCCCATGGTGCAGAGCAAGGAAGGCAGGGTCTGTGGCCTGAATGAGGGAAGATGGCAATGGAGATTCGACATTGATGAAGGGACTTCTAATTGACTTGCAGAGATTGGACAAGGAAGGAAGCATCCACGTCACCCTGAAGGGACAGGGAGTCTGGGAGCAACATGCACACTCTGCTATATTTAAAATGAAAAACCAGGACTTCCCTGGTGGTCCAGTGGTTCAGAACACACCTGCTGGTACAGGGAACACAGGTTTGATCCCTGGTCTTGGAAGATCCCACCTACGGCGAGGCAGCTAAACCTGCGAGCCCAAGAGCCAGGGCTCCGCAAGAGTAGCCACCGTGATGAGAAGCCTGCACACAGCAGCTGGAGAGCAGCCCCCACTCCCCGCAACCAGAGAAAGCCCACAGGCAGCAACAAAGACCCAGAACACCCAAAATAAATAAGCAGATAAATTAAAAAAAAATAAAACAGATAACCAACAAGGACATAACTAGGGAAGTCTGCTCAGTGTTATGTGGCAGCCTGGACGGGAGGGGAGTCTGGGGGAGAATGGATACATGTGTGTATACGGCTGAGTCCCTTTGCTGTCCACCTGAAACTACAGCAGCATCGTTTACCAACTATATTCCAATATTAAATTAAAAGTTTTTTAAAATGTCACCCTGGTTTCTAATACAAGATATAGTGGCTGGAACAGCAGGGGGTTTCCCTGAGAGGAAGTTGAGATGGAGGAGACAAATGTCCATATTTTTAATGAATATTTTTAAAGTGTAAAATCAGATAATGTTGGCTTTCCTGGGGCCCTCGAGCTGGATCAGATGGATGGTGAAAATGAGAAGTGGTAATCAGAAAGGAAGCTGTTTTCCTTATGACAATAAAACCTAGTACCTCCAAGGCTTGGCTCTGGTATAGGACCTCCTGTTTGAGGAGGGGCGCTGGACCTGTGATTTCACGTCCCTCTGTGATTCTCTCTCTCCCATCCCTGGAGCCTCTGCTCACTGGCCTGCCAGGGCAGCGTTGCTACCCTTTTAGCTCTTTTTTTTTTCTTTCTCTCTCTTTTTAAAAATATCATTAACATAGAATAAAATTAGCTTTTGCTTGATTATAGTTCTTTGAATTTTAACACATGTATAGATTCATGTTCCCACCACTACAGAGCAATTCCATCACCCCAGAAAATCCTCACGCTACCCCCTTTTTAAGTATTTTTCCCACTCCTCTCACTTGGCAACCACTAATCTGTTCTCTATCACTATAGTTTTGCCCTTTCCAGAATGTCATATAAATAGAATCGCACAAAATGTGACCTTGTAAGACAGGTGTTTTTTTTTTTTTTTTTTTACTCAGCATAATGCCTTCAAGACTCATGTAAAGTGTTATATGTCTCGATAGTTCTTATTGCTGAGGCGTATCTCATTGTATGGATGTACTACATTCATTCATCCCCCAAAAGACAATGGGGTTGTTTCCAGTTTGGGGCGACTATGAATAGAGCTGCTGCTGCTGCTGCTAAGTCGCTTCAGTCGTGTCCAACTCTGTGTGACCCCACAGACGGCAGCCCACCAGGCTCCTCCATCCCTGGGATTCTCCAGGCAAGAACACTGGAGCGGGTTGCCATTTCCTTCTCCAATGCATGCATGCATGCATGCTGAGTCGCTTCCGTTGTGTCCGACTCTGTGTGGACCCCGTGGACAGCCGCCCACCAGGCTCCTCTGTCCACAGGATTCTCTAGGCAAGAATACTGGAGTGGGTTGCCATGTCCTTCTCCAGAATAGACCAGCTATACACATTCAAATGCAAGCTTTTGTGTGAATGCAAGTTTTCATTTCTCTAGGGTGGACACCTAGGAGTGGGGATGCTGGGTTGGATGATGTATATGTTCAATAAGGAAACTACCAAAGTGTCTTCTAGAAGGACGGTACCACTTGCATTCCCACCAGCAATGATGAGCATCGCAGCTTCTGCCTATTCTTCACCAGTGCTTACTTTTATCAGTATTTTCCACTGTAGCCATTCTATTGCTGTGCTGTGCTCAGCTGCCTCATCCATGTCCGACTCTTGGAGGCCCCGTGGACTGCAGCCCACCAGGCTCCTCTGTCCACGGGATTCTCCAGGCAAGAATACTGGAGTGGGTTGCGATGCCCTTCTCCAGGGGATCTTCCTGACTCAGGGATCGAATCTGCATCTGCCATGTCTCCTGTATTTCAGGTTCTTTACCGGTGAGCCACTGGGGCAGCCCTAGACATTCTGTTACCTAACTAATTGCAGATACGAAATAGTATCTCACTGTGGTCTTAATTCGTAATTCCATACTGGTTAAGGATGTCAAACATCTTTTCATGCACTTGCTTGCCCTCTATGTATTCTCTCTCCTTTGCCCGTTTTTTAACCAAGTTGTTTGGTTTTTTTGTTTGTTTTTTGCTTTTATCTTTTGGCTGCACGACATGTGGAATCTTTGTTCCCCAACCAGGGATCAAACCCTTACCTGGTTAAGCACAGAGTCTTTATCCCTGGACCTCCAGGGAAGTCCAGATTTTGGGGGTTTTTATTATTGAACTTTGAAATATACATATATTACAAACCCTTCATCAGATATGTGAGTTGAAAAATATTTTCTCTGAGTCGAATATTTTGTCTTAAAAGTGTCTTTCACTTGGCAAGAATTTTTCATTTTGATGAATTCTGATTTATCAAATTTTTATTTTACAGACAACGCTTTTGGTGTCATATCAAAGAATTCTTTGCCTAGTCCAAAATCACTAAAGTTTTCTCCTTTATTTCTTCTAAAGATCTTATAGTTTATGTTTTACATTTACGTCTATGCTCCATTTTGATTGAATTTTTCTACAAGATGTAAAGCTTAGAGTGAGGTTCACTTTTATACCTATGGATACCCAATTATTCCAATACCATTTATTGCAGGGAAAAAAAATTATCCTTTCTCCGTCGAATCGCCTTCACATTTTTGTCAAATGATTTTATTTGTATAGGTCTGTTTCTGGACCTTCTATGCTGTTCTATTGATCTATGCTTTTTTCTTTGCATATATGTCTTTCTTTTTGCCATTACCACACTGCCTTGATTACTGTGTAAGTTTTATAGTAAGTCTTAAAATTGGGTACTGTGAGTCCTTCAAGTTTATTCTTCTTTCAGAATTATTTTGGCATTCTATCAATACTTCCTTTGCTTTTCCATATAAATCTTAGAATCAGCTCATTTATATTTACAAAAAAATCTACTGGATTTTCATTGAAATTGTATTAAATCAATAGGTACATTTGGAGAAAATTATTTTTATATTTTCTTTTATTATTTTTAATCTTCCAATACATCCATATTATATGTCTGTCCATTTATTTAGGCCCTCTTTGATTTCTTTCATCGGCATTTTATAGTTTTCAGCATGCTAAACTTCTACATATTTTGTTATACTTATGCATCATTATTTCATATTTTTGGAACTATTATCATGAATGATGGTGTTTTTAAATTTTGGTGTCCAAGCATTTGTTGCTCACTTTTAGAAATATGATTGATTTTCTGTGTTTATTTTGTACCCTTGGTTGTAGGAGTTTTTGTTTTTGTAGGTACTTGGAACTTTCTACCTAGACAAACAGTTGGTCCTTGAATAGAGACAGTCCTATCTATTACTTTTCAATCTTCAAGCCTTTATTTATTTTTCTTTCCTGAATGCATTGGCTAGAACTCCCAGTGCTGAGTGGACATTCTTGATTTGTTGCTGATCTTTCAGAGAAAACATTCTAATTTCACCATCAAATATGATGTTAGTTGTAGGTTTTTATAGATATCCTTTGTCAGGCTGAGGAAGTTCCTTTATATTCTTATTTTCCTGAGAGTTTGTATCATAAATCAATATTTTATTTTATTAAATGTGTTTTTTGCATTTGTTAATGTGATCATGTGGCTTTTTTTCTTTAGAATGTTAATACAGTGATTGTTATTTAGGAATTTTCAAATATCTAACCAGCTTGGCATTCATGTAATAAACTCTACTCAGTCATAGTGTTTTATTCTTTGTATATATTGTTAGAAGCAATTTGCTCTTCCTTTTTTAGTTTCTTAAGAGAGAACCTAACGTTACAGATTTAAAATCTTTCTTCCTTCCCAATATATTTGCTTAATGCTATACATTTTCCTCTTACTATTGCTTTACTACTTGCCACAAATTTTGATACGCTGTGATTTCATTTTCATTCATTTCAAAATATTTTCTAATTTCCCTTGAGGCTTCTTATTTGACTCATGGATTATATAGATGTATGTTGTTTATTCAAAGTATCTGGAGATTTTCTTGTTATCTTTCCATTATTGATATTTAGTTTAATTTCATTATGGTAAGAGAACATGTCTTGCATAATTTCTATTTAATGTTGGTAATATTTGTTTTATGACCCAGTGTACTGCCTATCTTCGTGAATGTTCTATGTGCACCTGAAAAGAATGCACAGTCTACTTTACTTGGGTTGTTCTGCAAATAACTATTACATTCAGTTGACTGATCGTGTTGTTCATTTCTGCTGATTTTTTTGTCTATTCATTCTTTCAAAACCTGAGAAAGGTGTTAATGTTTCCAATTTTAATTATGGGTTTGTCTATTTCTCCTTCTAATTCTGTCAATTTTTTCTCTGATGTTAAGTGAATCCATATTAGATTTTTTTTGTCTTCTTTGTGAATTAATTCTTTTACCATTATGTAAAAACCCACTTTAACCCTATTAATTTTCTTTGCTCTGAAGTCTACTTCATCTTGTATTAACAGAGCCACCCAGCTTTTTAAAAATTAATGTATGCATAGTATATATTTTCCCATCCTTTTACTTTTAACCTATTTATATCAATATATTTGATGTGTCTTGTAGATAACATGTGGCTTCCCAGGTGGCTTGTGGGTAAAGACTCCACCGGCAATGCAGGAGACGAGGGTTCAATCCCTGGTCCAGGAAGATGCCCTGGAGGAGGGCATGGCAACCCACTCCAGTATTCTTTCCTGGAGAATCCCATGGACAGAGAAGATTGATGGGTCCACGGTGTTGCAAAAGAGTTGGGCGTGACATAGCGACTAAACAACAACAACGGAGATCATTCACATTTAATATAATTACTGACATGTCCGGATTTAGATCTACCATTTATCAGTTTCCGGTTTAATTCCTCCATTCTTTTGTTACGTGTTTCTCTATTTCCTCCTTTTCTGACATGTTTTAGGTTAGGTAAACATTTTTTGTATTTCATTTAAAGGTATCTATTATACATTTTATAATATCTCTTTTGCGGCTTATCTGTGGTTGCTCTAGGAATTAAATCATATATATTGTAAATAACTTCTTCATGGTCATTCAGTAAGTGATTGGCAGCCAGAATCCCTACCCTCCACCCCACCCCAGGCAGCCTGGGCCAAAAGCATGAACATAACTACACACCCTGGTTCCAATCTGGCCCTATAGGAAGCCCCATCAGTTCAGTTCAGTCACTCAGTCATGTCCAACTCTTTGAGAGGCCATGGACTAGAGCACGCCAGGCCTCCCTGTCCATCAATAACTCCCAGAGTTTACTCAGACTCATGTCCATTGAGTCGGTGATGCCATCCAACCATCTCATCCTCTGTCGTCCCCTTCTCCTCCTGCCTTCAATCTTTCACAGCATCAGGATCTTTTCCGATGAGTCAGTTCTTTGCATCAAGTGGCCAAAGTATTGGAGTTTCAGCATCAGTCTTTCCAATGAATACTCAAGACTGATTTCCTTTAAGATGGACTGGTTAGATCTCCTTGCAGTCCAAGGGACTCTCAAGAGTCTTCTCCAATACCACAGTTCAAAAGCACTAATTCTTTGGTGCTCAGCTTTCTTCCTAGTCCAACTCTCACATCCATACATGACTACTGGAAAAACCATAGCCTTGACTAGATGGACCTTTGTTGGCAAAGTAATGTCTCTGCTTTTTAATATGCTATCTAGGTTGGTCATAACTTTCCTTCCAAGGAGTAAGCGTCTTTTAATTTCATGGCCGCAATCACCATCTGCAGTGATTTTGGAGCCCCCAAAAATAAAGTCTGACACTGTTTCCCCATCTATTTGCAGTGAAGTGATTGGACCGGATCCCATGAACTTAGTTTTCTGAAAGTTGAGCTTTAAGCCAACTTTTTCACTCTCCTTTTTCACTTTCATCAAGAGGCTCTTTAGTTCTTCTTCACTTTCTGCCATAAGGGTGTTGTCATCTGCATGTCTGAGGTTATTGAAATTTCTCCCGGCAATCTTGATTCTAGCTTATGCTTCATCCAGACCGGCGTTTCTCCTGATGTACTCTGCATATAAGTTAAATAAGCAGGGTGACAATATACAGCCTTGACGTACTCCTTTTCCTATTTGGAACCAGTCTGTTGTTCCATGTCCAGTTCCAACTGTTGTTTCCTGACCTGCATACAGATTTCTCAAGAGGCAGGTCAGGTGGTCTGGTATTCCCATCTCCTTCAGAATTTTCCACAGTTTTTGTGATCCACACAAGTCAAAGGCTTTGGCATTGTTAATAAAGCAGAAATGGATGTTTTTCTGGAACTCTCCTGCTTTTTTGATGTTCCAGCGGATGTTGGCAATTTGATCTCTGGTTCCTCTGCCTTTTCTAAAACCAGCTTGAACATCTGGAAGTTCACGATTCACGTACTGTTGAAGCCTAGCTTGGAGAATTTTGAGCATTACTTCTCTAGTGTGTGAGATGAGTACAATTGTGCGGTAGTTTGAGCATTCTTTGGCATTGCCTTTCTTTGGAATTGGAATGAAAACTGACCTTTTCCAGGAAGCTTCATGAGACCCAGCAAAGAGCCCAGAGCTGGTTATAAAATGTCTTGACTCCAAGAGATGAAAAGGGTAGGCCATATCACCCCCATCAGATCAGGGCCCCCCAGGGCTTCAGTTACCAAGTTTTCAGCTGCTGTAAAAGCAGAAACAGCAAAGGTAGCGTTCCTAAGAATGATGCCCCAGGACACAGCACCTTCTGTCACCTATTTCCTCATCAATAACCCATGAAGAGAGTTACTGAGAGCTCATGGCCTTGACTTCTAAGTCAGGATTGAGAACAGTATCCTAGGCTTGCTGATAAATGAAACTCATCAGGACCTCAGGCAGTGACCTCAGGATCAGAGGCAGGGAACTCAAACCCCAAACTTCCTACCACCCCAGGGCTCTCAGGCTTCTAGGCCCCTCAGTCTCCACCCCTGCCCTCAGTCTCCACCCCTGCCCTGCTCCCTCCGTCTGAATCTTCTCAGCCTCATTCCCCATCCCTCCAGCCTGGCCCCTGCCCTTCTGTGGGATCTCCTTCTTATTCATCAACTGGTTTTCCCTAGTTCTTCATTACCCTTTCCCCTTCTCTCCTTCTCAACACTTCCTCCTCTTGCACGCTCCCTCATCTCTCCCTATTCCTTCCCTCTTGTCCGTTGCAGATTCATTCATTCATTCAACAATTACCAAGAGCCCATTTCTGGGATAAATGTGGACAATTCCAAGAAATGAGGACATTGTTTTGCCCTGGAGGAACTCACAGCTCTAGTAAGAGAAACAGATGAGAATGCAATATGACAAGTTCTTAAAACATCCAGGCCCCTGGGCTGATTTGAAGGAGCTTTTCCCTCCCTCCCCACACCCTCCTGAATCCAAGCAGTCTCGGTCCCAGTGTAAGAAGCTTCCCAGCCTCATCCAAAGACAAAGGCACCTCTTTCTCTGGCAAAGTGAAGCGAAGTCCATTAGTCGTGTCCAACTCTTTGCAACCCATGAACTGTAACTTACCAGGCTACTCTGACCATGGGATTTACCAGGCAAGAATGCTGGAGTAGGTTGCCTTTTCCTTCTCCAGGGGAACTTCCTGACCCAGGGGTCGAACCCAGGTCTCCTGCATTGCAGGCAGATGCTTTACCATCATTTCAGCTCCCACTTGCCCTCTTGGCTAGCAGTCTTTGTGGTGTGTACAACCTACGCAACAGGTCATGACAGCCCTGCCCTGGGAGTCACACCCCAACGAGAAGGTCTGCTTCTCTGGACCTTCCTGGGCCTTTGGGCAGAATCAGAAATGTCTTTGCAAACTGAACAAAGCTCCCCAGACAGATGAGGGAAGATCACACGGTGACTACCAGGTGCTGCCCAAACCTCTACCATCCAGGCTGGCGGGGGCCTCTGGTCTTGCTTCTTCGGCTGAATCCCACTCCTTCCCTTCCTCTCCCCCACTGCTTGAGGCTCAGGAAGACAGTGCATCCCTTGTCTGTCTTCTTTCTCTGCAGTTGGAATCGACAGGTCCTCGGGCAGAGAGACTGGCCCCTCCTCTGACAGCAAACTAGTTCTAGACAAATGAGCATTGGTTTTGCTCTGTTTGATTTTCATTTGTAGCTCTCCTTTGATTTTTTTTCCCCCTGCAAAATTGGTTAAGCCGTGATAGCGTGGCCTGGACCTGAAGCTGCGCTGAAGGAGAAGCTCCCGGAGGCTGGCTCTTTCAAAGGGCTTTCTGCTTTGTTTCATTTCCCACCCCACCCCCCAACTCACCTGTCTCTTTTGGATTTGTGAGAAAAGTAGGAAGAGACGGAACTCACACACACACAACATCTATTAGTGCCAGGCACTGTGCAGGTGATTGATGCCAGCTGTCTCATTCTAGCTTCAAAAGACGACACTAAAGAAGACGGTTGGGTGGAAATTATTCTTCCTATTTTTCAGATGAAGAAAATGGGGCTTGGAGAGGTTCGGAAACCCGTTCAAGGTTGCACAGCCAGCTGGGGAACTCCCTGCTTCGCCTGCCAGCTGACTAGGTGGCCCCCAGCAAGGGGTCCTCACTAGACCTCAAGCTGCCCCTCGGGGAAATGGAGTGAGCCTGGGAGGACACCTGGCAGAGTGCAGGAATTGGGAGGAGTGGAGGGTGGTCAGTGGGGCGGTGGAGTGGGTTGGCTCCCAGGTCTGCCTGCTGCGTGGCCAGGGAGCAGCCAGTCCTCGTATTCAAAGCAGAGACCTAAGGATTTGACTCATTACGCAGTTGCCAGGCTTTACAGAACCGGGGCTGGGGACTTAGCACTTCCTCCTTCAGGTCCTGGGGTTTGTTTGATGGGGGGATCCTCTGTGGATTGGCCAAGCCCTCAGTGATGTCCAGCTTGAGACAAGCGTAGTCACAACCGATTGCCAGGGCTGGGGAGGGAGAGGGAAGGGACTTCCGGGGGGCAGCAGGAGGTGAAGTGGAAAGGCCGCTGGCCGGAGAGTAAGGAGACCAGGGTATGAGCTGCTCCCATTGCCACACCTCTTAGCTGTGTGACCTTGGATGAGTTATTTCATCCCTCCAGGGCCGTAAAAATAACCGAAAGCAGATATGGGAGGGTTTACTGTCTTCCAGCCACCGATCTAAGCATTTTGCAAATAGTAACTCATTTAATCCTCAAGATAGCTCTAAGAAGAGCATCATCTTCACTTTACCCGCATTGAAAGAGGGGAGCTGTGAAGATCAAACGAGGCAAAGCAGTAAAGCAGTTTTTACAGTGTGTGCGGAGGCAGGGAGGTGTGTCTGTGTGTGTGTGTGTGTGTGTGTGCGCGCGTGCTTGCTTGCGCACACACGCGTGTGGGCAAGGAGAGGACATCATTGCAGAACTCACCTCTGCCAGAACCCATCAGTGAAGAGGGGCAGAGGACCGGCAAAGACAAAGCCTCTACGGTGGGGGCAGGCTCCAGGGTTCAAGCAGCCATCACCCAGCCTGATGGAGAAGAACAAGCAAGCAGGACCAGGTCTCCCTCAGCCTCGCGGACCACGTGAGGACACAGGGCTTGTTGTAAGCAGAGCTTGAAAGATTATGAGCAAAAAAGAGGGTGACACCCTCCAATGGGGAGCAGGAGGTGACTCTATATCTGGTATCGAGTGACCTTTCTGGGACCCTTGTTTGAACCTCTCCCAATCCCTATCCTTTCCCACAACTCTTTTGGGGCCGCAATGGTCCTAGGATACAGCTCGGGTTCCCAGGTGTGACCCTGCCCTCATGGCCTCCCGATCAACGACCTCCCTTCCCAAGTACAAACAAGCTCCAGGCTCACTAATGCCCCTCTTCTGCGACTGTCCCTAAACCTTCCTCCTCTAACCCTGTGGACTCTGCCGGGAACACCAGTCTCTCCACCTGCACTGGACAGCTCTCCCCAATGCCTCCGGGCTTCCCATCTGGCTCAGCAGCAAAGACTCCGCCTACCGATTCAGGAGACTTGGGTTCTATCCTTGGGTGGGGAAGACCCTCTGGAGGAGGAAACAGCAACCCACTCCAGTATTCTAGGAAATCCCGTGGACAGAGGAGCCTGGCGGGCTATAGTCCATGGGGTCACAAAGAGTCGGACACAACTGAGCAACTAAACAGCAACACCTTCATCTTCATCTCAGCTCATCGTTTCCTGTAGGAAATCTTTCCAGCCCCGCTGTTGCACAGCAGGTGAGAGCCCCACACAGTGCTCAGGGCCCAGCTGATGGCTGTTTCTCGAAAGAGTTGGCACTACCTGCCCTCTCATAAGTCTCTGCCAGACACAGCCAGCTCCTGCGGGCTGGGACTGGAAATGACCTGTCACCGTGTCCCGAGCATCATGCCTAACAGACATAGGGTAGGTGCCTAGCAAACACTGAACGAATTAATAACAATAATTGAAATAATAATATCCCAGCAAGGCTGCCCCATCTCTCCCACCCCTGCTGCACGAGGCTTCCAGGTTCCCAGGGTGGGGGGCCTGGGGAGAGAGCCCCATTTTGCTTCTGCAGGGAGAGGCGCACAGGCTGGACCAGGCCGAATCTGAGGGGACCGGGAACCAACTGCGAGGCTGACTTCCGGAGCCGGCCCTCCAGCAGCGCTCGTAAACGGCCCAGTTACATTTATAGCCATGTTCTTATTAAGCACCAGGAAAGAAGAGATGAATCATACTCACCCCTCCTGCCCACAGCCTGGGGAGGTGGAGGCCACCAGCCAGCCAGGCCTTAAATCTCAGGAAACTTAAAAGTCACAAGTGCTCAGGGCCAGCCCTGTATCACCAGGGACAGCTGAGAGGAATGCAGTTTCTCAGGCAGAGCCTGGACGTTTGCCCTGCCAGGGTTCAGGCTGAGGGCACGAGAGGGGGAGGGGAGGATGGAGGAGGTATTCCTATGTGAAAGGCATCACAGGCATGTTAGTCGCTTCAGTCATGTCCAACTCTTTGCGACCCCATGGATTGGAGCTTACCAGGCTCCTCTGTCCATGGGATTCTCCAGGCACGAATACTGGAGTGGGTTGCCATTTCCTGCTCCAGGGGATCTTCCCCACCCAGGGATCCAACCCGAATCTCATGTCTCCTGCATTGGCAGACAGGTTCTTTACCACTAGCGCCACCTGGGAAGTACTAGGAACAGGAACTAAATGCCATGTGACCTTAGGAAGATCCTATGACCTCCCTGAGCCTTTGGGTGACACACTTCTCCTTGGAGAACAGAATCTCGATGTCTTAGGAAACCACCCCCAAAGATATGTTTTGCTTCCCCTCAATTCGCCCATTTTATAGAAAGGGAAAGTAGAACTCAGAGGGGACCCTGGCTACCTGACTCCCAGTAACCACTGCCCTGAAGTTTAGAAGTGGGGTCAGTTCATAGTCCTTCATTGGAAGGACTGGTGCTGAAGCTGAAGCTTCAATACTTTGGCCACCTGATGCAAAGAATCAACTCTTTGGAAAAGACCCCGATGCTGGGAAAGACTGAGGGCAAGAGGAGAAGGAGGCAACAGAGGATGAGATGGTTGGATGGTGTCACTGACTCAATAGACATGCATTTGAGCAAACTCAGGGAGATAGTGAAGGACAGGGAAGCCTGGCGTGCTTCAGTTCATAGCGTCACAGAGTCCGACACGGCTTTAGCAACTGAACAGCAACGACAGTTCACAGACTGGATGTGGCCTTGAAGGTGAGGCCAGAGACAGCGTTTACAACCACATCGTCCCAGAATCCTCACCCCAGCCCTAATCCAGGAGCCACAAAGCCCATCACCCTCCTGGAACAGAAGAGGGGCCCTTAGGGGATGCTCTGCCCCTCCGCAACCCCAGGCTCACTTCCCTGCAGGGGCGAGGGGTGCGGATGTTGGTACCCATCTTCCAGGGGAGGCAGCTGCAGTGCAGGGCACCTGCCAGGCCTGGAAACGTGGATGGAGACCTCCTCAGGCCTCCTGAGGCCTCTTTAGCTTTCTTTTGTATGTGTAATTGATTTCAGCAAGATTTATTAGGGTTTTTAAACCTTTTTATTGTGAAACATAACACAAATACCCTAAAGTGAATAATCCATACCTGTAGAGCTTAATGAGTTATCTAAAGTGAACACCAGGAAACCACCTCCCCAAACCCAGGACTTAGGACTTTGCCAGAAGTCATCTGTCCTCACAGGTATCTTCTCACTCCCCGCTCACGGGAATCACGTCCCGACCATGTTGGGAGTTTTTGCTTTTTTTTTTCCCCCTGTTCTGTACTAAGCTGACTCACTTAGGAATTTAAGAAAATGAAGACACTCAACTGGAAGGCAAGAGGCAAGTTTCCAGTTCCCCGCCCCTCTGGAGACCTCAATTTCCTCTTTTGAAAATAGAGGATTGAAGCCACAGCAGTCAAGAATCCTAACTCAACAGGAACAGTTTCCCCTGGATGAGCGTGTGCGTGCAGGGGTTCGGGGCAGGGGTCAGAAGGAACCTGGACACACCCTGATAGGGTGCTGCTTTCATTCCCGGCTCTCTTCCTGCACCCCTACTCCCCTCCCCCTTCCTGCTCTCCTGCCCTTGACCCTCACTTCCTCCTCTATCTCCCTTCCCCACTACCCTCCAGACGCAGAAGGGAAAACGCTTCTCCAAGACGGAGAACAATGGCGGTCAGCTCCAAACTCCTTTGCTCATACCAGCCACTCCAGCCGGCAAAGCGGGGGCCCTGGCTGAAGGCACCTGCAAGGCCTGATGCCGAGGAGATGGACGCAGATTGCCTGGTCACTGGACTCCCGGGACTCACTGCTGACCACGCGTGCCGGGGGAGAGGTGTCGGGGGTCCTAAGGCTGAAACCAGCAAGCTTGTCAGCCCCGCTGGGCTCCTGCTTCCCAGCCTAGGTTAAGGTCAGGGCTTCTCAGCAGTAAACCGTGATTGCTCTGTTGCCTTTCCAGCTGAACGATTTTAGTTGAATAATTTTGCACCATCTCAGCACAGTGTGAGAGAGCCCCAACCCGAGGATAAGGAGCTTACACGGCAGGGGAAGGGTCAAATGGGGATGTAAATAGCTCCCTACAAACCAGCCTCTGCTGGGGACCCAGGTTTCCTACTCCAGTGGCTGCTGGTCATCACCAGTTACAGCAGCCCCTCCCTCTGCCCTTTGCTCCAAGCAGACCCCAAAAGGGAAGCACCCGTGGGCGGCTCCCAGCCTTGCGTGATCATGGTGGGTTCCATGATGACCAGTGCAGAGGTGCTGCGCTGGCTTTCAGTCAGTTCACTTCAGTCGCTCAGTTGTGTCCGACTCTTTGTGAACCCATGGACTGCAGCACGCCAGGCTTCCCTGTCCATCACCAACTCCCGGAGCTTGCTTAAACTCATGTCCATCGAGTTGGTGATGCCATCAAACCACCTCCTCCTCTGTTGTCCCCTTCTCCTCCCAGCTTCAATCTTTCCCAGCATCAGAGTCTTTTCCAGAGTTAGTTCTTCACATCAGGTGGCCAAAGTATTGGAGCTTCAGCATCAGTCCAATGAATATTCAGGACTGATTTCCTTATCTCACTGCACCTCCACCACATCTACCCCCACCCATGCAGGCACACCTGGAAACAGGCATTGCCATCCCTAACATGCAATTAGGAAAGAGAAGCTCATTCTTGCCTGAGACCCTCGACCCAGTCAGGACTGATGGAGCCAAGGTCAAGCCCAAGAGGGAGTGCTCGGGACTCCAAGAGACAGCACTGGACCTGGGTTGGAAGTGGAGATTCCAAAGCAGAAGACCTCTCTAGGACAGCAGAATCCAGTAGAGGAAACTAAGGGGTCTCCCTGAAGAAGAAACGGGAAAGCGTGCAGTTAGAAGATCTGGGAGAAATTTAGAATCACAAGCTACAGCCCCCTAGAGGGCTTTGAAATCATCTTCTTCATTTTACAGATGAATTCCACAGTAATCCCAGAGAAGTCAAGTGGCTTAGCCAAGGTCACCCAGCCAGGGAGGTGAGACCAGAGCCAAGTGCTCCCAACCCCATGACCCCACGCTGGGCTGGGCCTCCCCCCTTTCTCCAAGGCCAACCCAGCTTCAGTTCCAGCAAGGCCGGGTCAAGCTGGAGCCAGATGAAGAGGGGTGGGGGTGGGCAGTGGGGGGCGGTGCCCAAGCGGGCCCAGGCAAGGGGGGCACCTCCCCAGCTGTCCCACCCTGACTCATTACTATTCCTGGCATCACCCCCTCACTCCCCTTACCGTGGAAACCCAGCAATGCCGAGAGCTGGAATTTGGATGTTTTCCCAGCATTGGGGCTGTTAATTAAAACTAATAAATCTGTCACTTGGAGTTGGATTGAAGAGGAGAAAGGGTGAGATAGGAGAGGGAGGGGGACCCAGGCTCCTCACACACACCCCCGCGAGGCTCTGTCCCTTTCACTCCTGCCTCCTGAATTATCTTCTCCTTCGGCCACTTCCTCATTCCACGATTGAGCCTCCCAGCTGCCAGCCACAGCCTCTTCCCAGGCACACTCTGCTTCATAGAATGAAGGAAGGAAGAAAGACTGGCTTCTAAGGCAAGGGCTGACTGGCTACCCTCTGCCACTCTAAAGCATGGTGCAAAAAGCATTTAAACCAGCTGGACAGACCCGGGTTCAAATCCCAGCATTCTAGTCATGTGAACCTCTGGGTGTCATATTTTCCTCTCCAAGGTTCCCTTTCTTCAAATCTAAAATGCAGATTATATTTCCTCCTTTGAAAGAATATTGCAAAGATGACATGCAAAAGTATACAGAATAACCTGTCACCAACTGAAAGGTGGCTCTCTTTCCTGGTCTCTGTGATCGCCTGTCCTGATCTGCACTTCCTTCTTTCCCATCCCCCCTGACTCCCAGTCTCACAAACGCTGTCAGTCATGTTAGTAAGAATAGAAATAATGCCGCCTCATGTCTGCAGAGTGTGTGTAGTCACTGAGTGGTCTCTGACCCTGCAACTGTAGCCCGCCAGGCTCCGCTGTCCATGAGATTTCCTAGACAAGAATACTGGAGTGGGTTGCCATGTCCTCCTCCAGGGGATCTTCCCAACCCAGGAATCAAACCTGGGTCCTCTGCATTGCAGGCAGATTCTTTACCATCTGAGCCAAGATACACAGGAAGTGCTCAATTAACATGCCTTGGATGGATGAATGAAGTGCTTCCACAGCTGCAGGGGACATCCATTCCACTTGTCTGCCCAATACTTTGTCCCCTTTATTTAGTAAGGGCTTCTCCTTCACTTAAAGAACTGCACCCCGCACTCCAGTGCTGCTGAGTTTTCCTTCCTCTTCCTGCTATGCAGATGGTCATGTGACCAGGCTGGTCCAATCAGAGCCTTTCCCAGGATTTTTTCTCTGGGGGACTGGAAGGGACTCTTTCCTCTTCACTCATGAGGTCAGAGGGTGGGTGGCCCAGCACTAGCTTTTCTCACTGACAAAGGTGAAGTTATACGCACAGAAAGACAGAGATGAGAGTTGAAAAGAGGCTGCCCAGGTCCACTGGTTCTCCTATGACTGGGTTATGTGGAAAAATGGAATTCCCGTTTTTTCATTAAACAGTAAAGCTGGGATTCTGCCATTCATAGCCATCAACTCACAAAATATCTATTATCTCATCTAATCCTCTCAGTAACATCCCCAGCCAAGCCAGGAGGGATTGTCCACATTTTATAGATGAGAAAGTCAAGTCCAGAGAAAGTGAATTCATTTCCTGAAACCACACAGCTGGTAATGATGGAACTAGACCCGGTAACCAGGAGTGGTCTTTCATCCAGGGTGATAGGTGCTGTGATTAGGGGCCCCTATATATTTAATTCCTTATTATCAATAACCCAGTGACATCAGCTGCTATCAATATCTGCCCTCACACAGTTGGGGAAACTGGTTGGAGAAGTAAATTACCCAAGGTCACCGAACTAGTCAGTGGAGTTGGCCTAGTTCTGTCTGCCCAGAGCCAGTGCCACTAGTCACCTGCTGCACTGCCTAAGTCCAGTCTCTGAGGTCACCGTTCCGGGAGAGGAGCATCTCGAGCCAGCGAAAGAGTACTGGGAGATAATGAAGGACCAGGCACACGTGTGGTTCTGTGCAAGGACTCTAGGGATGCAGAGACAGCCAAACCATGCTGCTTCCCTCAAGGAACCCCAAGACATCTCTATAAAGTCCATGCTGCAGAGTGTGAGGGTCCTAACAGATGCTCTGGTGACATGCTCTGCAGCCCAGGGGAAGGAGAGGTAACTGCAGCTTGGGGAGGGAAAGGACCAGGAAAGCGTGACGGGGTGAAGAGCACTGAAAGAGGGCCTTAATATAGGTAAGATCCGTCCATGTGGACATGGTGTGGTCAGCGCATGGTGGGAACCACAAGCAGAGGGCAATGTGTAAGTGAACACCTTGAGATGGGAAGTCCAGGGGTATGGCTGGCGAGGAGGAAATGGACCTATTTCCATAGTGTGCATGAATGGAAAAGACAAGACGGAGAAGTGAGGAGAGGCAACAAGTCATTGGCCTTGCACACCAGGATGAGAAGTGTGGGCTTCATTTAGCCAAAAACGGGGACTCACTCGGGCCTTTTGAGTAGGACCGTGACCCTGCCAGACAGGAACATTAATATCCAAGACAAATTAGGAGGGAGAAGCCAGTTAGGAGGAGGCCATCAGAAAGACAGTGAGGCCTGAAGTAGGCCAGGGGAGGGAACAGGGAGGGACAGCAGATGACCCCAACAACATTGTGGAGGCAGAATGGTCAGGGAAGGGTGGTTTCTCTCAGAGAAATAGCTCAGATTTGGGCTTGGACCTGGACTGCCTGGCTCCCAGAGTTGCCAGGCAGGTCACCAGGACCTTGAATGGACAGCAAGGGCACTTGACTGTCTGATGGCATCTCAGGAGCCAGATCCCAGCCTGACATCTAGTGGGTGTTTGATGAACACGGAAGGAATGATGGGGGTGGGGGGAGGGGTGGGGGCTGTGGATGGACAAGTGAGTGAATGAATGAAGAGATGAATGAATGAGTGAAAGAAGTGGGGGAGGGAGGTGGAGAGGCAAAGAAGCTTCTTCCAGTGCCTCCAGAGGAAGCTTCCTGACCCTTTTTCCACCTCCCGCAGCTCAATCCCAAGCCTGCACACAGCCCTGGACTGAGACAGGGTTTCCACAGCTGCAGGACATTAGGTGGAGGAGAAGGAGGGAGGGATGAGCAAGAGGGGAAGGCAGAGGGGAGGGCAGGGAAGGTTTAAACATGATGAACTGCTCGCCATGCACCATCGGCATCCCTCCGCCTTCTGAAAAACAGGAGTACTTATTAATAGAAGCAAATGATACTTAAAACCCAGTTAGCGGGGCTGTGATTTAAGACACCTCTGTATTTGTTCCCCACCAGCCCTGCCAGTTTGCGGCACAGATGGTGGCCACTCCTGGGACTGTGACCTCAGCCGAGCCAGGGATCAACACAGGGAGAAGTCCAGAGCTTCCTTGATGTCGGGGGGCCTGGCCCAGGAGACCAGTGGTGTCTAAGCTCACGTGGGGCTTGAGAGCTGGGATCTCCTGCCTTCAGGCAGCCCTTCAGTGGGGACCACTCCTTCCCTTTCAGACACATCACTCACCTGCCAGTCAGTTATCACACTGCAAATACTAATGGGGATATACGGATGTGAGAGTAGGACCCTCAAGAAGATAGAGCACCAAAGAAATGATGCTTTCAAACTGTGGTGCTGGAGAAGACTCTTGAGAGTCCCTGAGACAGCAAAGAGATCAAACCCATCAATCCTAAAGGAAATCAACCCTGAATACTCATTGGAAGGACTGGAGCTGAAGATTCAATACTTTGACCACCTGATGGGAAGAGCTGACTCATTGAAAAAGACCCTGATGTTGGGAAAGATTGAGGGCAGGAGGAGAAGAGGGCAACAGAGAATGAGATGGTTGGATGGCATCACTGACTCAGTGGACATGAACTTGGGCAACCTCTGGGAGATGATGAAGGACAGAGAGACCTGGTGTGCTGCAGTCCACGGGGTTGCAAAGAATCAGACACAAATTGGCGACTCATCAACGACATTGTGGACCCATTCTCATTAGATCTTCACAGCAGCAGTGTGAGCTCTCTCCCCAGTTCACAGATGAAAACACCGAGACTCAGAGAATGTGACTTCCTCCAGTTCACGCAGTCAGGGGTGGTTGCTGGCCCAACATGAAGCATAAAGGGGTGGCTGGTCACCTCCCACTGCCCCTCTCACATTTGTGCAAAACAGGGATTGGGGGGCGGGGGGACCAATGCAAATGAATCCCTCCCCTGCCAGGAATAGAAAATGCCACCCAGGCAGGAGGGCAGGCAGAGGAGTCCTCAGAATCGTCGTATTGATGAGAGTGAATATTACTGCAGTTTTCTCTTTGTCAGGTCCTCCTGTGCACTAGAAATGAATCAACTCATTTAACCCCATGGGAACAACAGTAACTATCTCTCCCGTACAGGTCACGTCTCTGGGGAGGGAAGAGACTAGTCCTTGCACAGCCAGGACATGGCAAGCCTGGACTCAAACCCAGGTCGTTCGGCTCCACAGCCAGGGCCCTACACCTCCTCCAGTTCCAAAACTGCTCTAAGTTTTGAGCAGGGTTAATGCTGCCCCTAAGTTCTCTGGTTGGTTAAGTGGAGACAGTGACAGTACTTGACATGCAGCATGGTTATGAAAAGCTAGCTGGGAATATGGCTACTGTGTGTGTGAGTCGCTCAGTCATGTCCGACTCTTTGCAACCCCATGGACCGTAGCCTGCCAGGCTCCTCTGTCCATGGAATTCTCCAGGCAAGAATACTGAAGTGGGTTGCCATTTCCTTCTCCAGGGGATCTTCCTGACCAAGGGATCAAACCCTGGTCCCCTGCATTGCAGGCAGATTCTTTACCATCTGAGCCAACAGCATGGTTATAAAAAGCTAGTTGAGAATATGGCTACAGACTCTGAGTGAAGTCGCTCAGTCGTGTCTGACTCTTTGTGACCCTATGGGCTGTAGCCTACCAGGCTCCTCCATCCATGGGATTTTCCAGGCAAGAATACTGGAGTGGGTTGCCATTTCCTTCTCCAGGGTATCTTCCGGACCCAGGGACTGAACCCTGGTTTCCCACATTGCAAGCAGACTCTTTACCGTCCGAGCCACCAGGGAATCCCTAAACTGTCAAATGCCGTATAGTGGATCTTGGGGGATCATGGTCCCTGGGTCCCTTGGCTGGAGCCACTTTTTGTGTTCAAAAGACAGAGAGGGACTTCCCTTGTGGCTCAGTGATGAAGAATCTGCCTGCTAATGCAGGGGACATAGGTTCAATCCCTGATCCGGGAAGATTCTACCCGCCAAGGGCAACAAAGTTCATGAGCCACAACTACTGAACCTGCTCTCTAGAGCCCCTGAGCTGCAACTACTAAAGGCTTCAGGCCCTGGGTCCTGTGCTCTGCAACTAGAGAAGCCACCGCAATGAGAAACCTGGGCATTGCAACTAGAGAAAGTCCACAAGCAGCAACAAAGACCCAGCACAGCCAAAAAAAAAGAAAACAAACAGAAAGGAGAGGAATTGATGGGAGTAGATGGGAGGCCAAGCAGGTGTGTGGACAGGGAGGCAGAGGCTGGGAGGCAGCTGGACGGGAGGCAGCTGGACAGGTGGAGCTGGGACAGTGCCAGTGGGGAAAGACAGAAAGATCGAAGTCACTGAGTGCAAACTAGGGCTCCTGGGACTTGCTGTCACTGCCCCTCTCTGATCTGATCCCAGTTTTCTCCTCTGAAAATAAAGTGGGGCTGGGAGGTAGGGACAGTGGTGAGTGGAGTGAAGATGCTCCCTGAGGTCATTTCCACTCTCTCAGCACTGTTTCAATTTTCCTGAGAGCTGGTCTGCAGCACAGTGGAGCACAAAAAAACAGATTTGGGGGTGTGGGTGTGGTGTAATAGCCAGCACTTCACAAGCGTTGCTGCTGGAGTCCTCGAACGCCAAGAAAATGTGAATGTCCCCACTTCATGCCCTCCATCCCACCCATCCTATACTCTCCCTACCAACTGCTCCAAGATACTGAGTAAATGGAGCATGGGGGACATAGCAGATAGTCATGGATCTACTCTGGGCCTCAGTTTTCCTCATCTGTATAATGGGGGCAGAGACTGTGGCAAGGTGGTTGCTTAGGTCCCTAACAGCTCTGCTAGTCTAGGGTTCTGGTCTTCAAATGAAGCTTATTTTTTCATGAGGTTGTCTGTGTCTCAGAGGATAGGAGCTAGGAGAGGGTGGGAGCAGGGCTAACTCAGTTCTTCCTGGGGCAAAACACCCTCCAGAGGAAGATGAGATGGAAGATGGGTGCCCTGTGGCTGAGGAGAGGAGAATAAAGGAGGGACTTTAACAACTCTGTGCTAGATTCTGGATCAGCTTGGAAAAAGAATGCCACTTCCTCCAGGAAGCCCTCCCCGACTGTCCTGGGTGCTGACCACCTGAGTACATGGTGATCATCCCCACCTCTTCCCCATTTCCAGCCCATTCCCACATGGGTACACCCGCACACTCACAGGCACTGATGCTCCAGCCCTACATGTCCAGGTGTCCCCACCACACTGACCTCTGAGCCCTAAGACTCCCTAGAAACGTGAGAAGTCACGGCATCGGTCCTGCTTTCTGATTGCCTTCCGCTTTGAATTTGCAGGCTTTTTGACCGCTTGTGGACTTCAAGCTCAGATAATGCACAGCACTTTACAAGGAAAAAATAATAATAATTAAAGAGAAAGCTGGGAAATAAATACAGAGCCTGCCTCCTTCTTAGGCCACTGTTCTGACTGGGCTCTGGGAAAGATCCTGTGACATGGGGCCCCTCAGAAGCCACTCCATTATGCGAGGTTCCCAGTGTGTTCAAACAATGAGACTTTGCCAAATTCAGCTTACAAAAGGTATGGTATATATTACAACTTCACATTTAACAATTTAAAGCTTTAACACAAAAATTACAATGTATTTAATATGATCGCTCTATTAACGAAATAATTACAGGTTCATTTTTAATTAATTCATAACATGCTGTAGATGGTGAGATCTGGTTGTAGGACTAAGTTTAAAGTTACAGGTTGAACAGTCTCTTTGGAACCTGTCGGGGGCCTCTGAGACGGGAGAAGTAAACTCATCTGAAATACACAGCAAGGGTTGAATGTGAGCACAGGGGACCCAACTCAAAAGCATCTCCCACCCCTTCGTGACCCCCACTCCATTCCCCCATGACAAGCTCTGCTCCCAAACCTGTCACTCCCCTGAGATACCCTAAAACCTAGACCAGGGAGGAAATTTCTTGCTTAATAGTCCAGACTCCTCCATTGATCAGATGGGGGAACCAAGGCCCTGGGCAGCAGAAACAGCAGTGGATTTGGAGCCAAAAGAGTCTGTTTTCTAACAGACTTACTAATTTCAGTTACTACTTCTGTGGCCTCGGAAAACTCAGTTCACCCCTCTGTGCCCCCAGTCTCCTTATCTGTGAAATGCGCAGAAGTAAAGCCCACCTTCTGGGCTTCCCTGGTGGCTCAGAGGGTAAAGACTCTGCCTGTAATGCAGGAGACTGGGTTTGATCCCTGGGTTAAAAAGATCCCCAAGGAGAAGGGAATGGCTCCCCACTCTAGTATTCTTGGCTGGAGAATTCCACGGATAGAGAGGAGTCTTGAAAAGAGTCGGACACGACTGAGCAACTTTCCCCTCCTGGCACTGCAGTGAGGTACCCAGCAACAGACATTGATGACATGATTCCTGTCTGGGACAAATGAGCACGGCATCAAGAAGACTGACAGCAGGACTGAGATTCAGACCCGAGCCAGGGTGCCACGCCTTCACTGCACTCACCCGGGCCTCCATTCTGAGTAGGAAGTGGACTTGGAGGACAGAGCGACCCCTGAGTCCAGGGTCAGAGGGAGAAGCTCTGTCGCCTGGCTCTCACCCTTCAGCCGTGAAAGCAGGGAGAGCTTGGGGTCATGGAGAAACTGACCACCTGGGAGGTCTACCACTCGGGAGCATCCCATCCCACCCCACCCCTGTCAGACCCAAGCAAAGCCATGTGCACCCAGAGGCCTCTGTCTGTGCAGGAGAGAAATAGAATCAGTCAAACTGGCTCCCGCGCCGGGAGTTAAGGGACACTGGGAAGGTTTGGAGCCTGGACAGAAGAGCCCCCAGCAACCCTGGCTCTGGACTCCAGGGACTGACTCAGGGACCTGCTCCCCAGGAATCCTCCCCATTTCTCTTTCATCTAAAAACCAGAGCCGGAGCCCCAGGATTCCAAGAGTGTTGAAGAGGACAGCAATGGCCCACCCCTGCCTCCCAAGCCCTCTCTGGTGGGCAGGGGCCGCAGGGAGGGAGCCTCCAGGTTGGGAGCCATGAAGCCGCTCAGCAAGGAGAGGGCCCCCTTCCCTGGCCCCCACCTGCATGGAGCACCCACTGGGCGGAGCCAAAAGCCTCCTAGCGCTGGAGTCAGTCTTTGAACTGGGACCCTCCTCCACTGCGTCCCTTCCCTCACCTGCATACGCTGTTGAGGTGAAGCTTCTAGAACGCAATCTGACCGGGTGATCCTCATTTCATCTCTCATGACTCCCATCACCTGCAGATCAGTGAGCAGACCGTGCGGCAGGGACCCGCTTCCTCTCTCGTGACTCAGTGCAGGACACACAGTCCGCTGCCCGGGGAGGCCAGCTCTTCTCTGTTGAGCACTTTGCAGGTCAGCCCTTTCCAGAGGGGAGCCTGAAACCCTCAAGCCAGGAGGAGACAGACTCCGCCCCAGGTCAGTAGGTAGCAAGCGAGAGAAAGGCCACGAATGTCCCCCCTGTAGGGCTGCAGGGTTATCAGAGTTCCTGGAGAAAACCCAGTTTCAGGCAGAGAGAAAAGAAATCTGACTCCCAGCTGCTACAGCCCTCCAAGGACCCCTCCCACAAGCCTCCCTAAACCAGCCTAACAGGCTGCCCCCAACCCCGGGAGGCCTCTGCCCATCCCCCAGACTCCCAGACTCCCTGTTACAGGTCAGGGCAGCTACCTGGGCCTCCAGGACCAACCCCACCATAGGTCCCACCCGCCTCCTTTCCCACCCCATTCATCATCCCCTGCTTATGCAGTCTGTCCCCAGCTGGATCCAGGCCTCCCACACCCACACAGTTTGTCCCCAGGGCTTATCCCAGTATTGTCCTGCACACCCCTTAGTGAAAGTGAAGTCGCTCAGTCATGCTCAACTCTTTGCGACCCCGTGGACTGTAGCCTATCAGGCTCCTCCGTCCATGGGATTTTCCCGGCAAGAGTGCTGGAGTGCATTGCCCGGGCCCTATCTCCCACCACTTCCCACACTCCCACCGCTCTGGATCCCCACTGACATGGACGTGGACGTGAAAGTCACTCAGTTGTGTCCACCTCTTTGTGACCCCCATGGATTATACAGTCCATGGAATTCTCCAGGCCAGAATACTGGAGAGGTTACCCTTTCCCTTCTCCAGGGCATCTTCCCAACCCAGGGATCGAAGCCAGGTCTCCCACATTGCAGGTGGATTCTTTACCAGCTGAGCCACAAGGGAAGCCCAAGAATACTAGAATGGGTAGCCTATCCCTTCTCCAGCAGATCTTCCCGACCCAGGAACTGAACCGGGGTCTCCTGCATTGCAGGTGGATTCTTTACCAACTGAGCTATCAGGGAAGCCAGATCCCCACTGGTCATTGGCAAATGCACCCACTCCTTGACTTTCTCTGAAGGTTGCCTCCCCTTCTTGCTTGAGTACTGGTTCCCCTCTGAGAACACAGGTTCTCCTACAGCCATTTCAAACAGCATCTATTTTTTTTCCACACTCCTTGCTCGTCAGTTTCACTTGCCAGCCATTTCCCTGGCATCTTCCTTTAACATCTTTGAAGGGCTCGGCATCAGATCCCTACCGCCCGCTCCCCGCTAGTTGCAGTCGTCGACTCTCAAGCGTCTTCTCCAACGTCACAGTTTGAAAGCATCAATTCCTCAGCACTCAGCCTTCCTTATAGTCCAACTCTCACATCTGTACATGACCACTGGAAAAACCATAGCTTTGACTAGACAGACCTTTGTGGGCAAAGTGATGTCTCTGCTTTTGAATACGCTGTCTAGGTTTGTCATAGCTTTTTTCCCCGAGGAGCCAGCATCCTTTAATTTCATGGCTGCAGTCACTGTCTACAGTGATTTTGGAACCCAAGAAAATGAAGTCTGTCACAGTTTCCCCATTTGTTTCCCATTTATTTGCCATGAAGTGATGGCACCGGATGCCATGATCTTTGTTTTCTGAATGTCAAGTTTTAAGCCAGTTTTTTCATTCTCCTCTTTCACCTTCATCAAGAGGCTCTTTAGTTCCTCTTCGCTTTCTGCCATAAGGGTGGTATAGCAACTGAAAAACACAACAATGATATCTTGAACAACAGCAACAGACCTCACTCGCTGATGAGCTGAGCACTCCCCTCACAGCCTTCTCCATCAAACTCCAGTCACTCGGCAGCGTCCGTGAAGACGGGTCCGTCAGTACACTGGCCTCTCGATTCTTTTTGGTCTCCTTCCTCTGTCCTGCCATGTGTTCACTCTCTATACCTTGTATCATCATGTCTTTATCTCTGTTGAAATCTTGATTATAAATATCTCTGAAAACACTCTTCCCATCACCCCTCTCCTTCCAACTCACCCACTGTGGTGCCCTCATCCTAGCAGCACTGACCTCATTGAGGCCCCTTCCACTTTCTCAGATCCGTCACCCTTGATGCTGCCCCCCTTAACAGCCCTGGATTCCATGGATCAGCCCTCCAGCCATCCCTCCACAAGTGCCCCCCAAACTCTTGGATGGTTGTAACAGAGGCCTCAGCCAATCCCACAGGAGCTGTGGAGTAGGTTGGTGCTTCCAAGACATCCCAGGGAGGCAGTCAAGTCTTACCACCTGCACCAGCCTGTCCTGGCTGTGGGATGGCTTCCCCAGACCCGGGACGCTTCCCTGATTGGACCAGACAGCTCTCTTCCACTGACCACAATACCTAGCAAAGGGCCCAGCTGAGAGCGCTCAGTCGCCCACTTTCCTAGCCACAGAGGAGCAGGGATGCAGCTCCCCACCATGGTGCCCACAGCCTCCAAGACCCCGTATGCCCTGTCTCCCAGCCCCCAGTGCCTTCCCACCACTCTCCCCCATGTTTATTCTGCTCCAGCCACGCTGACCATCATTCAGCCCATAAACCATGCCAAGCTCGAGAACTTTGCTCATGCTGTTTTCGCTGGATCTCAGTTTCCCCATTTGGGAAATGAAGGAAAGAATCACATCGCCTTACAGGGTGGTTGAGAGGATAAAAGGTGTCAACACGTGTAAAGAGCAATGCTTGGCATGTGGAAGGGTCATGTAATCAATGACAGTGATGACAGGAAACTCATCCTCGTTTCCTGCTGTAAACACCCTAAAATGCACAGGGCAGCTTCCCCTCAACAAAGAGATTTCCAGCCCAAAACGTCAGTAGTGTTCAGGCTGAGAAATCCCGATTTCCATGTTGATCTTCTGTCTCCTCCACAATGAGAAGCTTCGTCTTATCCTCCCTTATGGCCCCAGTATTGACACCTTGTAGATGCTCAGTAAATAGCTGTTGACTGGCGGGGCTCATACGCCCTCGATATGGAGCAGGGGCGCCGAAACCTTCGCTATGTGAACACGTGATCGCTCAGTGACTTCAGAGCCTAGGATTTTGGTGAATCAAGCTCGGTTGACCTCTCCAATTTTCAACCTACAATTTGTTCATTTGTGAAACAACATAAATATTCATTCATGCAACCGACACGTACTGAGAGCTCACTGAGTCCTTGCCCGTCCACCCTTCAGAACTGGGAGCTCCATGGGTTCATCCTTTGGGGCCTGCTGACATGCCACCTCCCTGGTGAAGTCTCCCCCCATCCTCGCCCTCCCCAGGAGCCCACTCCCCTCCTTCGGTTTTCCAAAGCCCTATGTTTGCAGTGCTGTGAGCTTGAAATGCTCCTTTAGTTCTCAGCCTTATCAGATCCCCCACTTTTATAACAAATAGCTCACAATGGCTCTCTTACAATCCTGAAATGAAATTCATAGACTGTATAACCTACCTAGACACATCGTTTGAAAATAAATCAACATAATGCCTTAACTATAATATAAAAGTAAAATAAAGAACATTCCTAACAAAATACATATTTCAATATGTAAATGCTCAGGTTCAACTACTCAAGAATGAAGAAGTCAGAACTCGCACCCACATGCCGACTCAGCACGAGGGCCGCAACCTCAAAGGCTGCCTGATACTCGTGGGTTGTGTCTGGGACTCAAATACCACAAAGAGCGTTGGCATCGGAAATGTGATTTTCCAAAAGTGATGAATAACTCCGGGTAATGTTTCCAACAGAACAAAATACAATCTTCCTTCAATTTACACGGTAGTTGTATTCCTGGAAATTCAGAGTGTATTAAATCTGTGACACAAATGCTTTCTGTTTATATATAAAACGGAGTTAGGTCCAGATTCAAGTAATTATGAACAGGTTTTCACCTACTTAAATGTCAACCAGGATATCTGAAAGCCATGCAGGACGTGGGATGACTCTTGGTTATGCAGGACTATCCCGGGTGGTTTGTAAGAGTTTAGGAATCACTGGCCCTTCCCATCAATGCCAGCAACACCTCCTATAGTAACTGTGACCATCAAATTGCCCTCATTTATTCCCAAAACTCTCCCTAAGGGACAGCACTGTTCCCGTGGAGATTTTCTGTTCTCATTCAGTTTCGATTTTTTTAAATAATTTTTTATTTTCAGTATCTTGATAGCTTCAGGTGCAGAGCAGAGCAGTTCAGCAATTCAGCCATACATATCCGTGTGTTCACTCTCCCCCAAACTCCCCTCCCAACCAGGCTGCCACATAACATTGAGCAGAGTTCCATGTGCTCTACAGTAGGTCCTTGTGGTTATTATCTATTTTAAATATAGCAGTGTGTACGTGTCCATCCCAGACTCCCTAACGCTCCCTTCCCCTCATCCCTCCCACCGGCTACCATAGGTTCGTTCTCTCAAGTTCTCTTTCTGTTTTGTGAATAAGTCCATCTGCACCATTTCTTTTTAGAGTCTATGTATAAGAGAGATCATGTGGACCTAGAGATTGTTATTCTGAGTTAAATAAGTCAGACAGAGGAGAAGTATCGTATTTTCTCATTTGTTTGTCTCTTTTTCCAGACTACGGGCCACCAGAGGGTGGATGAACTTGTCTCGCCCTTCAGTATGTTCCCAGAGCCTAAGAGCTGGGGAAATGATGGGTGCTCAGTAAAGACTGATTACTCCAGTGGCTGGGGTCACAGCCCACCCACATCCCCTCAGCCAAACCCAGAGGCCACCTCCAGATGGGCAGGCCAACTGCTTCCTAAGCCACAGCCTATGGGAGTTCTCTGTCCCCATGGGGTGCCAGCCCATGAACAGGGAAGCCTCAAGGTGCCAGGGAGTAAACCCACCACGTCTGGGGATAACCCCCCACCTTCCTCCCTGTTCTGTGGGGTGGATCCGGGGGACACTGGGCAGTGTCTCAGAGGGTCCCCGTGAGTCTGAGCGCTGCCATCCTGCATTAACACACCCCGCCTGGCTTCCCCCTCCCCAGTCTCACTTCCTTACTTCTCAAGGTTTCCTGCCATCACCCCCACAAACACAGCACTTGCCCCAGACTTCATTTAGGGTACTGAGGCTACATTACAAACCACCCCGAAATGGTTGGTAACAGTGGCGATTTCTTATTTCTCCCGATTCTGCGGATGGGTGGGTGGTTCCTGTGAGGAATGGCTGAGCCTTTCAGCTACATTCAGTCTGAGGGTCAAAGCTGGCTCATCCACGTATCAGGCAGGTGGTACTGGCCCTTGACCAGGGAGACTCCATTCTTCCCCTCATGACTTCACATCCTGCAGTAGCTGGACTGACTTCCATGCATGACCCCATGGGACAGTACCCCCAGACAGCAAAGGAGAAGGCTGCAAACCTCCCGAGGCCCCGAATCACAAACACCCTTTGCCCTGCATCCTGTAGGTCAAGGCAATCTTAGGCCACCCAGGTTTGGGGAAACAGACTCATATGGACGGGAGTTGCAGTGAACAGTGTGCGGGCCAGGACAGGAAGGGTGTGATCATTAAGAAATCTTCCACTTGGGTCTGCTTTTTTAGGGGGTGAGTTCCACACTAACAGCAGAAGATGGAAGCCTCATGAGAAAGTGCTCTGGAAACCAAACTAAAGCACCCCGCCCCACCCCAGCCTCCAGGGCAGACTTGGGCGGGTAGCTCATGGGACACACAGGCTGGGAGGCAGCCGAGACCTTCTCAGCATCTCTCGTTCCACCGCCAGACTTGTATTTTTCCGCAAGACTGCATAGTTCACCAAAGATACAATTACTGAAGGCAGAACATAAACAGTGCGTGCACGCCCGTGGGGGTCTGTAATTCAGATGTGTCTCCAGGGATAATTAAAACCTCCTCTGGAAGCACAAAGTCTTGAAATAGGGCCCCTGCAGTGTGCCCTATGCCTGCCGAACCCTGGGTGGTGGCTGGGGACTCCTGGGGCAGAAAAGGAACCGAGGATGGGAAACGGAGACAGCCAGCAGTCCTCAGAGAATTCTCTCCAGGAGGCCTCGGCCAGAGAAAATGGACACCCCGCTGCAGTGGCAGAAGGGAGTTCAATGGCAGGGAAAACTCATCACCAGGGCCATTTTTCACCCCAGCACAAGGGTGCCTCCCTTGCCGGCAGATGGGAGAGGAGAGATGGAGAGAAGACTTATGGGATAGGGGCGTAAGAGGTGCTGGACGGGCCTTCTAAGGAAGGCCGGGGATCAGGAAAAGGAAACTTCTTCAATAAAGGAGAGGAAGGGACCCTGGAGACTTGCAGACCTGCTCTGTGGCAGGCAATAGCTAGACACTCCATACCCATTCTCATTCAATCTGTTCCCATTTTACAGATCTGAAGACTGAGTCTCAGAGACATGAGCTGCTATGCCCAAGAGCACCACGTTGCTACATGGCAGAGCAGGGACCAAGGGCTTTTGACTCCAAAGCCGATGGAAGCATCTAAAGGAGGGCAACAGGCCAGGTGAGATGTCTGGACAGCAAAGAGAGAATGCTTTCCAGAGGGAGCAAACATTTCTGCCTTAAAATACTGGAAGGCTAGTTACAGAAAAGAGACGTGCCTTAGTCTGCACGTCTTCAAAGGCCAGAAATAAGGCCAGGAAGGAATTGTTATCAAAAGATAGATCCCAGTTTGATACAAGAAAGAACTTTTAATAGAAATGTCACACACTGGAACAAAAGGGCTGGGTGGATAGGGAATGAGCTCCCCATCCCTGGAAGCATGTAAGCACAGCCTGCATGCTCACCATCAGCACTTCTACAGAAGGGTTTAGCTCTGGTTCCTGTGAGTCTCCTGAAGCTTGAGGATTCCTAAGAGTGGCTAGGGTCCCCTAGCTGGGGTGTCGCTAGAGTACAGAAACAGAGTTGGGGCAAGGGAGGTTTGGTAAGTCATGGACCAACTCTGGGCCCCACTTACTCTCTTTCCTGCCTCCAGACAGCCTCATCTCATTGCTGTTCTCCCAGCAGAGCTAGGGAAGGAGAGGTTGGGGGGACGAGTGGGGTCAGGCAGCCCCCAGCCCCACCTGCATGCTGAATGGCAACCAGTTAACCTGCTGACCCTTAATCAAAGGCTCAGAGCACAGCAGCTGCAGGATGGATGCAGGCATTTCTCCAGTTCCAAGTACTCCACAGGGGGTTCATGCGGTAGCAAGAGGCAGAAGGAGCGGAAGGCAGAGACAGGAGAGATGGAAGGGTCCCAGGGGGCACATAGCCATGGTCTCAGCCCGGGGCAGGTGCAGAGAGGAGGAGGGTCTCCTTCTCCATCCCCGACCACTGATGCCTTCCACTCCAGCCCCAGCTCCCAGAGCTCAGCGATCCAGGAGGACCCCCACCTGGGATGAGAAAGACCTGGTATTGGGCAAGGGAGAGAGGAGACTGAGGACCTGAGGCAGCCCAGGCCCTGGTGGTACCAGAGAGGTGGGCCACTGGAGCCATGAACGCCTCCGCCCCCCAAGCACATACTGGGGGCTGGAGGTGGCACACGGGGGCCGTCTTGAGGTTGTGGGAGGCATCTGTCCATCCTGGGGAGCCCTCCCACACCCCATTCCACCTGTGATGTCACCCTGTGTTCCCCTGGGAGTGGTCAGCCCTAAAAGTGGAGGAAGGGCAGCATGGTTAGAACACACATTCAACCCCCAAGACCCTCCCGTCTAGAATTTCCAGAACGAGGTGGCCTAGGAGCCCTGCCAGCTCACCTTCTTCTCCCCCCTCATCTTCTCCCCATTCAGAAAAGCCTGACAGGTGGGCGGGGGTCCTGGGGCCCAAACCTACCTGTTGGGAGGTGTGGAAGCTCCCATTTGAGAAGTGCAGTCTGACAGGGGAGACACAGACCCCACCTGGAGAAAATCCCAGTCTGATAGGGGAGGCAGAGTTCTGAGATCAAGAACCCAGTCTGAGCGAGGAAGACAAACACACAGACAGGGACTCGCAAAGGCTCATACAATGAAGAACACAAACTTATGGTTACCAGAGGGTAAGGGGAGGCAGAGATAAACTGGGACATGGGAACTGACATACACACACAACTATATATAAAATAGATAACTAATAAGAACCTAGGCTCGATGGACATGAGTTTGAGTAAACTCTGGAAGTTGGTGATCGACAGGGAGGCCTGGCGACCTGCGATTCATAGGGTCGCAAAGAGTCGGACACGACTGAGCGACTGAACTGAACTGAACTGAAGAACCTAGAATCTGCCTGCAATGCGGGAAGCCAGGTTCAATCCCTGGGTTGGGAAGATCTGGAAAAGGGAGTGGCTACCCACTCCAGTATTCTTGCCTGGAGAATTCCACGGACAGACAAGCCTAGCTGGCTACAGCCCATGGGTCACAAAGAGCGGGACAGGACTGAGGGACTAACACTTTCACTTTTTCACTGTACAGCACAAGGAACGCCACTGAATATTCTATAATGACCTATATAGGGAAAGAATCTTAAACAAAAAATCAAAGGGTAGATGTTTGTATGTGTATAACTGAGTCACGGTGCTGTACAGCAGAATCTAACACAAAACTGTGAATCAACTGGAGTCCAGTAAAAAAAATATTTTTAGAAAGGCTCACAGGGCAAGAGGGTCCCCTGCCGTCTGTCACACTTGCAGACGCCCGTGCTGGGAGGGCAGTGTATACGCACAAGGAGGGGCGGGGGTCCATCCTGGCCCCGCGCGCCCCCCGTCACCCCACCCCCCACCCCCTGCCAGGAGGATGTGAGCTGGGAAATGGCTTCTCTTCCTCCAGACGCCGCCTCAGAAGGCGATTCCCAGGGCTTAGGAGCGCCGGTTTGTACAGCTGCGGGAGCCAAGGAGGAACGGCTTATTAATTTAATCCTTAAGCAAATCTACAAAATTGTCAGTGGATTTGCAGGAAGCCGAAGGAAGTGGTTTCCGGGGGAGCCGGGAGCGGGCAGGGCGGGAGGAGGCCGCCGCCTCTGCCTCGCACACAGCACCTCCGGGCAGGGCCCCTGACTCTCTGCGTCCCTCCCTCCCAACCTCTCCTCCTGAAGCAGAACCTGCAGACCCGTCAGGGAGGACGTCGGCCATGTTGGCCAGGAGGAGGCCTGAGACGCTAAGTGCTTCCGCACGCCGGACATTGGACATGCACGGTCTCATTTCGTCCTTATCTTTCCTACAGTTCTTTCAGCCTTACTGAGGTATGACGGACAACTAAACCTGAAATTAGGCGGGGGCTGTTCACAATGGGGAAACTGAGTCCTTGAGACACCTATGGCCCAAGGCCACACAGTCTGCGAGGGGCAGAGGCAAGGTGGCGTCGGAGCCAGGCTGTCTGGCCCCGGAAGTCGGCCTGCTCCGCCGCGTCGCGGGTCTGCATCCTCCTGGGTCTCTCGCCTCTTTCTCGCCTGCCCTTTCGGCTTCTGTGAAAAGGAGGAGACACCATCCCCGATTCCTACTTCCCACCCCCAACGGGGACTGTGGGCCTCTCATGCTGTCCCCAACGGCAGTGCCAAGTGTCGGCCTGGCTAACCCCCAGCCTCGAAGCACCTCTGCCCCGCAGTGCCAGGGTAACCGTCTCTCTCTCAATCCTCCCATCCTCCTGCCCCCCTCCCTCGGTCTCCCGTTCCCCCCTACCCCCCCCCCCCCCCCTTCCTCTTCTATTCCTTCCTCCATCCTCCATCCCAAGATGGAAGCCTCCTGAGAACGTGGGCACATGTTCTGAGCCTTTCCCTGGTGCGTGCATGCTAAGTCGTTTCAGTCGTGTCTGACTCTTTGTGACCCTATGGACTGCAGCCCAACAGGCTCCTCTGTCGATGGGATTCTCCAAGAATACTGGAGTGGGTTGCCACGCCTTCCTCCAGGGGATTTTCCTGACCCAGGGATCAAACCCACGTCCCTTATGTCTCGGTTCTTTACCACTAGTACCACCTGAGAAGCTCTCGCTCAGTCCCCAAGGAACCAGAGCCCCTCGGTGGAGCCTCAAGGAACCCCTACAATGACTTCCCTGTTTGCATAATAAGGTCTGCACCCATTAGCCTTCTGATTTGAAGAGGCTTCTGGGAGCCAGCCGACCCAGCGCCGGCTGACTGAGTCTCAGTCCCCAGGGAAGACAAGACCGGTTAACCTGCGTGGAGAGTTCACTGATTAAGCACCGATGAGAAATGAGAGAACCGCCTGACCAGCCTGCAACCCCACCCAGGCCACTGAGCCTGATCCCTGGTCCAGCTCCAGCACCTCCATCCAACAGATCCCTCATTAGCATCTTAATGTAACAAGCATATGCAATGAGGCATCAGAGAAAATCCCCAGCATTTAAATTCATTAACAGTCTCTGGAAGTCTTCAGTGTGGAGGTGGAATTATCGCTAAACTGCTTTTAACTTACCACCTGTGCACTAAACGGCTGAGGAGCCCGGCTCTAGCGTTTGGGGGAGAGGGGTGGGGGGTGCTGGAGGGCTGTGGCCATCTGGGGGCCCAAATTCAAGCCCGAGGATGCCAAAGCTCCTGGATAGAGAGCTGTGTTTTCTAGATTCGGTCCCACCTCCTAATGATGAGTGAAAAATTCAATCAACCAGCTGGCTGGTCCACTTAGGAACAAACAGCCGCCTCGACTGATATTGATGTGGCTGCCCGTCTCAGGTTAAGTTTTGTGACCCTGCTTTCTCTCTGCTTGGCGTCTGATGGATGATGGAGGAAATGTCTCTCCTTTCCCAGGCGTGGCCTCCCTCTGCCTGGCCCGACCCTGCTCATGCATCAGCCACCCCTCCAGGAAGCTTCTCGTGACACCCGTCCAGCCCCATCACCTCCATCACCCTGCGCATCCACCGTCCCAGCGCGCAGCCTGCAGTGCGGCCATGGCCTCACTAAGATCTGTCTCCCCCGTGTGCTCGAGGACCCCAGAGGGCCACATTCAGCCTCTGTGTATCCCAGAGCCCAGCTGACATCTGGCACAAAAGATATGCTCCACAAAGATTCACTGAATTAATTAATTGATTAAATGTTCCTCCTCGCCTGCAGTGTCGATCACCATGCCTGACTCATTGCAGTTTCTCAATAAATATTTGTCGAATAAATGTTGAATGACAGATAAGCCATAACTGCAGGGATGGGGTGGAGTAAGGAGGTTAGGATTCAGAAATTCAGTGCTTTCTTCCACAAATATTAATTGAGTAACTAATCAGAATGATGGTTAATATTTATACTAGGCTTCCTAGCTGCAAAGTGAAAGTGAGTGAAAGTGAAGTCACTCAGTGGTATCTGACTCTTTGGGACCCCATGGACTGTAGCCTACTAGGCTCCTTCATCCAAGGGATTTTCCAGGCAAGAGTACTGGAGTGGGTTGCCATTTCCTTCTCCAAGAGAGCTTCTCAACCCAGGGATTGAACCCTGGTCTCCCACATTGTAGGCAGACGCTTCACTGTCTGAGCCACCAGGGAAGTCCATTGGTAGGTCGGTATAAAACCCTGACAGGGTTTTCTGCCATAAGCCGTGTGAGGTCACTGCGGAACCGCAGAGCAGGGCTCCTCACTTGCTTCACTCAGGGTGTGTCATTCATTCACACAAGCACACTGTTGAGTTAGTAAATTACAGCAGAAAACACATTTGCTAGGAAAACAAAGAAGTAGAGCTCCAAGCATCCTGCTAAAGAAACCCGGATGAGCCCCCAAGATGAAAGGTTGCTGCTGAACAACAAAAGATGCTGGGATTCTTAGCCTCTAAAGAAGAAGTCAATCCTGGGACAGTGACGAGGCTTGATCACTTAGAGCATTTGTGTAATAAAGTTTTATTAAAGTATAAAAGAGATAGAGAAAATTTCTGACACAGACATCAGAAGGGGGCAGAAAGAGTGCCCCTCCTAGCTGCAAAGCACAAGCTAACTCATTTAATATTCATGACAACCTTAAATGTAGAGGATTCTAATACTGTCCTCATTTTACATGTGGGAAAACTGAGGCACAGAGCAACTGAGCATCTTGCCGAAGGTTGTATGGCCAAGGAATAATGGAGTGGGGATCTGAATCTAGGTGTCTAGTTCAAGGCAAGCTATCAAGAGAAAATGTAAAGGGAGTCATGTGTGTAGTTTTATATTTCCTAAACATCCTATTTTAAGAGTAAAAATAAATAGGTGAGATTAATTTTAATAAGATATTTTACATAACCCAATATATCCAAAAAACTATCATACCAACATATAACCAATATAAAAAAGTATTAATGAGATGTTGTTTCAGGCTTGTTTTCAAGCTTCTGAGACCCAGTGTGTATTTCAGACTCACAGCACTTCTCAGTGTGGATGCTCAACACTGCACGCGCTCAATGGCCACCTGCAGATGCGTATCAAATGGGGCTCAGCTGAAGTCTGGATTCCTATGCCCTGTGCTCTGCTGTCTCTAACTACCTCGTGTCTCACAGACGCTGAGGACACAAGGATGAGTCAGACAACGTCTCTCCCAGGAACCCACAGCTTGGGAAAGACACACAGGACGTGGGGCGGGGCCTGTGGGTGGGATGAACCGGGAAATTAGGATTGACATATATGCACTATTGATACTGTGTATAAAACAGATAACTAATGGGAACCTACTGTAAAGCGCAGGAAACCCTACTCAGTGCTCTGTGGTGACCTAGATGGGAAGGAAGTCCAAAAAAGGGGAGATAACTATGGAGGAAATGTATGGAGGAGATGTGTATGAAGGAAATGTATGGAGGAGATATGTATGGAAGGAAATGTATGGAGATATGTATGGAGGATATGTATGGAGATATGTATGGAAAGATATTTATGGAGATATGTATGGAGATACGTATGGAAGGAAATCCAAAAAAGAGGAGATATGTATGGAGCTTCCCAGGTGTCACTAGTGGTAAAGACTCTGCTTGCCCATGAGGGAGACACAGAAACACAGATTCAATCCCTGGGTTGGGAAGATCCCGTGGAATAGTTAATGGCCACCCACCCCAGTATTCTTACCTGAAAATTCCATGGACAGAGCTGCCTGGCAGGCTACAGTCCATGGGGTCACAAAGAGTCAATATATATATGAGTCATATATATGTGAGCTCACACACACATATATATGTATACATATAGCTGATTCACTTTACTGCACAATAGAAATTAACACAACATTGTAAAGCAACTCCAATAAAAATTAATTTTAAAAAAAGACACATGGGAAGTGATGACACTGTGGTGAGCATTGGTAACAAGACATGAAAAGATCGTGATAAGAGCATGACATTGTTGACTTGCACAGAAGGAGCACCTGATCAAGTCTTGAGAGTGTGGGCTTCAGAAAGTTAAGAAAAGCTTCTAGAAATCAGAGACCTGAAGTTTGAATAGAGGCCAGCCAAGGAAAGAGTCAGGGAACAGCACGTGCAAAGGTCCAGGGGTGGGAAAGCGAACAGCAAATCCCTGAGATGGCAGACAGTTCATTCAGAACAGTGGGGTCAGGAGTCTGCAATTCATTCTGAACAGTGGGGTCAGGAGTCTGCAGTGGGTGAAGATGCTGGAAGCCGAGGCTGGAGAGGTAGGCAGGGGCCAGAACGTACTGGGTTGTACGTAAGTCTCAGTGAATGGGTTTGGACATGATCCTGGGATTCACAGGGAGACACTGAAGGATTCTAAACGAGGAAGCAATGGAATCAGATGTACCTTTCAGAATGAGGCCAGAGAAGTTAATGCCACAGACAGGAGGCTGTGGCCGAGGTCTGAGGGATGGAGCAGAGGCCATGGCCCAGTTGGAGAAAAGATGAGGAAGTGAAGTCAATGGCACTTGGTGACTGTGTGTGATGGAGACAGAGGAAAATTTGACCCCTGGGTTCCTGACAGGGCTACTGGGTGAGTGATGGGTCCATTCATTGAGAAGAAGGAAGACAGAGCAAGCTTGGAGAAAGGATATAGAGTCTGGATTCTGTCATCTTGAATTTCAGGTAAAGGATGGACAGGCTTTAGAATAGCTTAGGAGAGAAGGCAGGGCTGGAGGTACCAATGGGTCATTGTGGACTGTGGAAGACTCTCCAGACTCTGCACTTTTTGGAAGACAAGACACACACAAATTGTGGCCACAAGTTCTCCTGTGGTTACATGCAGTTAGGTAAAATGAAGAAAACATCCTGAGGATTTGGGGCCAAAGAGACTCCATTAATAAGGGAATAAGTCTCATTCCATCTGTTAACAGCTTTAGGGAGTAGACAACAGAGGCAGAAAGGCTAAGTGACTTGTCCTAAGCCACACAGCCATGTAGGGGTCAAGCCAAAGCCTGAATCCAAGTCTCCCGACATAACTCCACTGTCCTTTCATCCATCCATGCATCTATCCCGCAGCTACTTATTGAGCACCTACTATGTGCAATGCACTAGTCACTGGAGATGGACAGTTGAGCTCTGGCATGCCCTGTCCAGGATTTAAAGATGAGAGAGGGCCGGGAAGAAAGGAGGGGGCCATGGTATAGACAAGACCTTGTGGTGGGAGCTAGTCACAAGACAGTGAGGGAGGGGCTCCCACATGCAGCAGATCCAGGCTGGGGAGGGGGCAGATGTGGAGGGGTTTGCACTTTTGCACAGCCCTGGCCTTGTGGACCCAGACGCCTCGTCTTTCCGCACCACCAGTGACTCCATCCAGCTCTAATGCCAGCAGAAGAGCATGGATGGCACAAAGCAGTCCTGTTAAAACAAGCAGGCCCTCCCATACTCAGTTCTTCATGGGACCTCTCTCCATGGTTCACCCTGGGGACGCAAGGTCCAGTCTGGCTTGGAAGCCATAGCTCATGGCGTGGCCTTGCCTCCGCGAACCTCCTCAGCGCAATGGAGATGGTGGACCAGGATCCACCCTTCCCTTCCCAGCGGAGCCCTGCAGTCACTTCACCGACTATCAACCACTCAGACACCAGAACCCAGCTTGGGGAAGCCATCCTTCCAGGAACGGAGATCAGCTGGGGCTTGGAAAGCTGTGTGACTCCTAAAGACGTCGTCAGCCCAGACCTTCTCAGAGCTCGTGGGATACACAAGGAGCAGAAGAGGAGGCTGGGAGGCTGTCAGATCAAGCCTTGAAACTCCTGGTCTTCCTCACCCTCCCGCTTTGTCCTCACGGTACCCAGTTACACATGAGAATGCTCGGGAGCACAGCCAGCTGCACCCAAGGGCAAAGCACATCACTCTAGTTTGCCCCCATTTTCAGGGGACCATGTGGCCTTCCAGGTTTAAGAAAGGAAACGCAGGATGCCCAGTTAAATTGGAATTTCAACCGCAGATAATTTTTTACAAGTAGTGCCCTTCAATATGGGGCTTCCCAGGTAGCACTAGTGGTTAAGGAGCCACCTGCCAATACAGGAGACGTAAGAGACACGGGTTTCATCCTTGGGTCAGGAAGATCCCCTGGAGGAGGGTGTGGCAACCCACTCCAGTATTCTTGCCTGGAGAATCCCATGGACAGAGGAGCCTGAGCGGGAGGTGGGGGCAGTGGTGTGGGGGGTGCTGCTGCAGTCCATGGGGTCAAGAAAGAATCAGACACGACTGAGCAATTAGGCACAGCACACAGCAGCATGCACACCCGTCCTTCAGCGCTGGCCCAACAGTTAAATGAAAGACTCCCCCAGCCTCTCAGCTTCAGAAAGCAGGAAGGGCCTCCCCCTGGAATTCTCTCCTGTTGCCTCTGAGGAGTGAACAAGAGAGGCTATTTCAGATGGAAACACATGGAGAAGTGTGTCTCACTACACCTGGAAGGCCAGTGGTCCACTGAAAACGGAGCCCATCTCTGGAGCCATCTATGAACAGGATGAGGGCCGCAGCACCCAACAGCCTAGAGCAGCTGCCTCAGGTGAGCCAGCTGTGATCAGTCACCCCAAACTGCTCCATCACTCCCAGACCACCAGCCCCAGGCCCCACAACAGCAGAGCAGGATGCCCCACTATTTGGAGAGGAAGAGGCTGGGTGGGGGGAGATGCGCTGATTAGGACAAGGCCACCAGTTTACAGGCTGGAAGGCCTGGTAACTGACAGACTCAGGCCCAGGAGCCCCTGGCATAGGAGGAGACCCTCCTGCCTCAGCTGCTGCTAAGTCACTTCAGTTGTATCCAACTCTGTGCGACCCCATAGACGGCAGCCCACCAGGCTCCCCTGTCCCTGGGATTCTCCAGGGAAGAACACTGGAGTGGGTTGCCATTTCCTTCTCCAATGCAGGAAAGTGAAAAGTGAAAGTGACTGCCTCGGCTGGTCCAACCCAAATGACAGGCCACGAGACAGGGCTCCAAACGAGTGGAGGCCTAGGCCTGAGAAGGAGCTCGAGTTCTTCATCCACAGACAGTTGGGTAAATCCCTCCCATCCTGACATCATGGCACCCAGTTACAGATGAGAACACTCAGGAGCACCCCTGGCCACACCCAAGGACACAGCACATCAGGCTAGTTGGCCCACCCTAGTTTCAGTTCAGTTTAGTCACTCAGTCGTGTCCAACTCTTTGCGACCCCATGGACTGCAGCACACCAGGCCTCCCTGTCCATTGCCAACTCCTGGAGTTTACCCAAAATCATGTCCACTGAGTCGGTGATGCCATCCAACCATCTCATCCCTCTGTCATTCTCTTCTCCTCCTGCCTTCAATCTTTCCCAGCATCAGGGTCTTTTCAAATGAGTCAGTTCTTCACGTCAGGTGGCCAAAGTATTGGAGTTTCAGCTTCAGCATCAGTCCTTCCAATGAATATTCAGGACTGATTTCCTTTAGGATGGACTGGTTGGATCTCCTTGCAGTCCAAGGGACTCTCAGGAGTCTTCTCCAACACCACAGTTCAAAAGCATCAATTCTTGGGCATTCAGCTTTCTTTATAGTTCAACTCTCACATCCATACATGACCACTGGAAAAACCATAGCTTTGATTAGACGGACCTTTGTTGGCAAAGTAATGTCTCTGCTTTTTAATATGCTGTCTAGGTTGGTCATAACTTTTCTTCCAAGGAGACCTAGTTTAGCCTGTCCCTAAACACACACACACAGACCTATGCACACACACAGGAACACACAAGAAGAAGCGAGAAGATGAATATCCCTAGCATTTTCCAGCACAGCCCCCATGCCCTGCCCTCCCAAATCCCAAGACAGACCCTTCACTGTTTGGAGACCGGAAAACGGATAAGCAGCAAGGCGGCCAGCCCCACCCCCACCCCCTAAAGCCATCAATACGTGGAGCCACCAGCTAATCAGCTGTGGGGTGATGAGAGCCCTGCACGCCCAGAGGTGGCCACTGCCGTTCTGAGACTTAGCTTCCCTTATTAGGGGGCAAGCACAGCCCAGGAGATGGAGTGGCAGGGTAGGGGCCGGCCTGGGGTGGGGGGAAGAAGCAATATGCCTCCGGAAGCCCTTTATTCACTCTAATTAATTCACTCTGTGCGCTGCAGGGAGCCCAAGAGAAGGGAGAAGGACGTGGGAGGAAGACTGGAGATTGGGAACCAGTGCTGTGGCCTGGAGAAGCATGAGGGAGAGAGCACCTGGACTGTGCAGACAGGGAGAGGCAGGCCCATGAGGGAAGGGAGGCGCCCAGGGCCGGACGCACTGGGGGCGGGGCTGCTCCTGTTCAGCTCAGCGGAAACCCGAACCCTGATGATGCCTCTTCCACAAAAGGGCTCATCCGGAGAGGAGCTGGGGACTGGAGGGGTGTGACGGGAATGGGGGCCTGGGCCGGGTGGCCAGGGGAAGGGCAGCTGGCAGGCCCAGGCAGGGCAGGAGGCTTTCCATAAAGCTGGAATGGCTGTCCCTCTCAGACCGCGCCCAGAAGCTGCACACACGCTTCCCTCTTGTTTGAAAGACTGAGGCCATGAGTGGGAGCAGCTGGCAGCCTGGCTCGCTCAGGTACCCCCAGAAGCAGGTGTGCCACAGGGCCAGGCGGGCATCTTCACGTTCCTGCCGTCAGGAGGAGAGGCCGCCTGGCTCACCTTGGGACACACACTCCAGAAAGCCCACAGGTGGCAGTCACGTGTACATACACACAGACCCACACACAGAGCAGTGCGGGTGCAGGGGTTGGGGAGGTGGGCATCTGAAACAACAGCCTGACCCCCAGCAGCCCCACAACCGCCCCCCGAGCCCTCCATACTGACCACGCAGGGAGGGGCCCGACCAGGGGTTCTTCCAGCTGGGCTAGTCTCGGGTTTATCAGCATCACTGTCTGTAACAAACATTTTGGAATGCCCTCTTGAAGTGAAATTCAGAGAATATGAGCTATTTGTCATCTAAACAAAGAATAAATGAGGGGAAAGATTATAATGAAATAATGCACGTTGCTGTGTATGAATGCTTGTGCACGACCAGCCACGAAGATGCCTGAGGCAGCCTCACTCTCGCAGCTGAGCACACCACGAGGACAGAGCTACGAACACTGGCAGGTCAGCTGGCTCTTTTCGGGACTCTGACACCAGGACCAGCGTAGCTGTCCACCGTGTAGTTTCCCAACCAGCCAATGGTTCTCAGTAGAGCACTCATCAAAACAAAATCCAATCTTCCTTCCATTTTCTTGGTGGCTGCATTCCTGGCAAATGTTGTATATTTCTGCATGCGTGCGTGCGTGCGTGCGCGTGCGCACACACACACACACACATACATATAACACGTTTATAAATATATAAATTCAGGCCCCCAAATAGCAGAAGCATAAGTAACACCAAATTAAGTTGTATTGCCAGCAAGTATACACAGGTGTCTCACATACATGATGTCTGGAATCTTCAGTCCTGTCTGCTAGATGCCAGGGAGCCCTCACTGCAGGGCTGTGGTTCAAAATGCCCCATGGGGGCAGTACTGCCCCCACAGAACCACCTGGGAACCACCACCACCATCTCTGAGGTTGAGTCCAGGGTGCCACTGGCCACCTCCGAGGATCGAGGTGAAAGACACAGGAGGACCTAGGACGAGAACTAGTTTGAAGACAGCAGGCCCTGTGTAAGGATGCTCATTACCACGGAGGCAAAGGCCAGCTGGTGACCACGACTTGAGCATGGAGTGGGTGCAAAGGAGACTCACCCAGGCCGGGCGCCTGACACGCATTATCTGTAAGGCAGGCTTGGGGGCTGTCCTTGCACTGGGGGCAGGGAGGGGAGCAACTGAAGCTCTAGGAGGTTAGTTAGTTGAGTCCACGTTTATCTGAGTCCAAAACTCTTACTCTGTCTTTCTTTCTTTTCTTAAAATATTTATTTATTAAATAAATAGAGCTGGACCATAAAGAAGGCAGGCCACTAAAGAATTGATGCTCTAGATTCAAACTGTGGTGCTAGAGAAGATTCTTGAGTGTCTCTTGGACTGCAAGGAGATCAATCCTAAAGGGGACTGACCCTGAATATTCATTCGAAGGACTGATGCCGAAGCTGAAGTTCCAACACTTTGGCCACCTGATGCGAACAGCCGACTCATTGGAAAAGACCCTGATGCTGGGAAAGATTGAAGGCGGGAGGAGAAGGGGACAACAGAGGATAAGATGGTTGGATGGCATCACTGACTCAATGGCCAAGAACTTCTGCAAACTCTGGGAGATGGTGAGGGACAGGGAAGCCTGGCATGCTGCAGTCCATGGGGTCATGAAAAATAGGTCACCACTTAGATAGTAAACAACATTTATTTTTGGCTTTGCTGGGTCTTCCTTGCTGCACCCAGGCTCTCTCTAGTTGCGGCAGGCTGGGGCTGTTCTCTAGCTTCAGTGCATGGGCTTCTCACTGTGGTGGCTTCTCTTGTTGCAGAGCACAGGCTCCAGGGCACGCAGGCTTCAGCAGTTATGGTACATAGGCTTACTTGCCCCACGGCGTATGGAATCTTCCCAGACAAGGGATCGAACGCACGTCCCCAGCATTGCAGGCAGATTCTTAACCACTGGACCACCAGGGAAGTCCTCTTACTCTCTCTAAGACCCTCTTGCCCTCAGGAGAAGTCTCCAGGGAGGAACAGGTATTTGCAATGATGACGTGCCAAGGTGAAGTAGGCCAGATAATAGATGGCCTTGAATAGTCAAGTAGAGAGTTTAATCTTGACTCGATAGGGACCAGCAAGCCAGTGAAAGTTCTAGAGCAGGGAAAGAAGGTGCCCAGATCTGCCTTTCTGCAATGCCCTGAATTGGGTTCCACAGCCATTTCTCCCGTCCTCCAGTCTAGGCTCAGCTCAGTCCTACTCCTAAACCAGGCCTCTTCCTGGGGCTGACGCTCTCAAGGAATTCCTCCCAGCTTCCTTGAGCAGTTTTCAAGCCATAATTAATTGCACAGTAACGAGGATCTAATTGCCTTCCCCCTGCCAGCACCCCAGAGATGATGGGCGGTACCTGGAAGAAGGTGTGTTCAGAAGAAACAAGTTAATTAACACCCTGAACAAAGAGGCTGCTAATTGCATTGTCTCCATGACTTGGGAAGACTTTTTTTAGGAATGGGAGTCTGTTGCCTTGGGCTTACTGTCAGAAGAAAAACCTCAGGTCTCTGGGTGAAGGGGCTCTGCTCCCTCTTCTCCCAACAGTAACAGCCAGCCCGACTGCAGAAGCGACGACCGCGTTGTCCCAGGCAGAGCCAAGCACCCAGGTGTCTTCCTATCCCCATGTTACAGATGGACAGACTAAACCACAAAGACACAAGGCTGTGGCAGCTCGGTAGCTCGGCCGCCTTTCCACAGGGCTCCCACCCGCCATAATCCAACAAGGAGGGTGGAGAGGACAGGGCGGAACTGGGGCAAATGCTTCTTCTACGTTCTCCTCATTCCAGAAGGAGGAAGCATGTGCCAAGAGATTGATTGGGAAGGCTTAGATTTCAGGGAAGAGTGAGAAAAAGCCCTGCTGTTCTCTCCTGGGGCTGCCACCCACCAGGGGCTCTGCCCATCTCACAAGGGAGCCTGGCAGGTGGGGAGTAGGTGTCTGCATTGGGCCCTCCTGTGGACCTCAGCCCTAAGACCCCTGAATAGGAAAGGCGGGCACAATGCCTCTGGTGGACCCCTTGGTACTCATCCGTGGACTTAGCATAGTTCCTGGTGTGTGTCCCCTTGTCTGGGCATCAGAACAGCATGGGAGGGGGCTGCCCATGCTTTTGGAACTCACCAAGAGGTTGGTAAAACCCTCTGTGGCCCCCAGACCCAAAAGTCCTCCTGCTCCTCCTCATTCACCTCCCCCAACCCCTCCCATGGTTTACCGTCCAGAGTGAGGCCATCACCCTTGTCAAACCTGTGGACCTGAAAGCTTCTTGGCCCCGGGAACCTGGCTTCTTATGGGGGTGGGTGACCACCCCCAGAAGGCTCTCCCACCAGTTTCTCTCCCCAGGCAGACAATCCCCTGGCAGGGGCAGAGAGGGAGAGCTGTGCTGGCGGGCAAGCATTTTGGAAAAATCCGCCTTCCATGATGAAATGGAGGGGAAAGCACCGGAGGCTGAGCCCAGCAGAGCTGGCTACAGGCCCATGGCCAAGGCAGGAGGGAGGGAAAGGTCACAGCGGCAGGGGCTTGGCTCTGAGGGTGGGCTCAGTTCAGATCAATTCAGTTCAGTCATTCAGTCATGTCCGACTCTTTGCGACCCCATGAATCACAGCACGCCAGGCCTCCCTGTCCATTACCAACTCCCAGAGTTCACTCAGACTCATGTGCATTGAGTCAGTGATGCCATCCAGCCATCTCATCCTCTGTCATCCCCTTCTCCTCCTGCCCCCAATCCCTCCCAGCATCAGAGTCTTTTCCAATGAGTCAGCTCTTCACATGAGGTGGCCAAAGTATTGGAGTTTCAGCCTCAACATCAGTCCTTCCAATGAAAACCCAGGACTGGTCTCCTTTAGGATGGACTGATTGGATCTCCTTGCAGTCCAAGGGACTTTCAAGAGTCTTCTCCAACACCACAGTTCAAAAGCATCAATTCTTTGCCGCTCAGCTTTCTTCACAGTCCAACTCCCACATCCATATATGACCACTGGAAAAACCATAGCCTTGACTAGACAGACCTTTGTTGGCAAAGTAGTATCTCTGCTTTTGAATATGCTATCTAGGTTGGTCATAACTTTCCTTCCAAGGAGTAAGCATCTTTTAATTTCATGGCGGCAGTCACCATCTGCAGTGATTTTGGAGCCCCCAAAAATAAAGTCTGCCACTGTTTCCACTGTTTCCCCATCTCTTTCCCATGAAGTGATGGGACCAGATGCCATGATCTTTGTTTTCTGAATGTTGAGCTTTAAGCCAATGTTTTCACTCTCTTTTTTCACTTTCATCAAGAGGCTTTTTAGCTCCTCTTCCCTTTCTGCCATAAGGGTGGTGTCATCTGCATATCTGAGGTTATTGATATTTCTCTTAGCAATCTTGATTCCAGCTTGTGCTTCTTCCAGCCCAGCGTTTCTCAGAATGTACTCTGCATATAAGTTAAATAAGCAGGGTGACAATATACAGCCTTAACATACTCCTTTGGCTCAGGGCCTTCCAAAGGATCCCAGTTCTTACAGCTGGAGGTTTCAGGAAAGGCTTCAGGAACTCTGAGGAGATGTGGGGCGAACGCAGATCAAAGGCTGGGACTGAAGTCGGAGACGAGGGAATCTGGCACAGGCTGCCTTCATGCTGGCTGGCCTGCTGTTCTCTGACTCTGCCAACTGCCACCGGAGCCCAGAGGATCCACGAGGGGTCAGTGAGCACAGAGGGAAGGGGTGTCAGCAGGAGGGTGCCCGTGGTCAGCCCTGCTCAGGGCCCATGGTGAACAGAATCCAGAGATGGCCAGGGTTGGGCTCCACCGTGAGGGTCATAAGGCCCTTCCCAGGCACCTGGCAGAACCCCGCTCAGTTTATCCTCGCTAGAGGAGAGAAGGCAGCAATAACTTGGGTTGTGGACATCCTGCTTGAGAAGCATCACACCAGACTGAGGAGGGCACCGGGTCCTTGGAAAATATTATAAATATTGAGAGCTCCAGCCAGCCAGTCACTGTCATACTGTTTTTCACGCGTTATCTCATTAACTCTCTGGTACAACTTTATACAGTGGGTATCTTTATTCTTGTTTTACAGGAGAAGAAACTGAAGTTCCAAGATGTCAAGTCATCTGCTCAAATCCCACAAAGCCAACAAGTGTCAACTTTGGATTCAAACCCAGCTCTGTCTCTCAAACATTTCCTGTATGTTCAGGAATGATGTTCTAAACAATATTCATTGAAAGGACTAATGCTGAAGCTGAAGCTCCAATAATTTGGCCACCTGATGCAAAGAATCAACTCATTGGAAAAGGCCTTGATGATGGGAAAGATTGAGGGCAGGAGGAGAAGAGGGCAACAGAGGATGAGATGGTTGGATGGCATCATTGACTCAATGGACATGAGTTTGAGCAAACTCTAGGAGTTGGTGGAGAATAGGGAAGCCTGGTGTGTTGCAGTCCATGGGGTTGCAAAGAATCAGACATGACTGAACGACAATAACAATGACCAGTCCAGCACAGATGCCAACCCTGGATGCCAGTGTAAACAGCTAGTACAGCTAAATAGCTGGCTGCTTCAGATAATCACTGCGTGGGGGCCCAGCTGACCTTCCCAGCACCAGCCCCCACCCCAAACACATATACTCACAAGACCATCCATCTGAAATATCAACAGGAAGTCATCCCCACATTGTCCTCACAGGTATGAAAAGGATCTCAAACCCAATGAGGCTGAGCCCCCCACATCCACCAATCAAATCAAGCCACAGTTGAGTGGTCTGGTGTGGTCCCCAACACACATCATCCTGTCCGACCCCTTCATTTTACAGAGAAGAAAATCTAGGTCCAGTGAGGGGAACTGACTTACCCAAGGTCACACAGCAAACGTGACTACCCTAGTCCCCAGAACCAGAAGACCTGGTCCCCGCCACGCGGCCCCATTCCTGCACGTGCTGGGGGCAGAGCCACAGCTCAAGTCGGCTCTCAGGGAAAGCGATCTGCAGTGCGTTCATGTCCTCTGACCTGGTAACTCTCCTGTGGGAGTCAACCCTTGGGAAATAATCTAAACAGAAAGAGAAAAGGGAGTGTGACAAAGATGTTCGTGGCAACGCTGTTCGCAAGATTGAAAACTTGGCCACCATCCAAATGCCCAACAATAGCAGTAAACAAATGGTGGTCGTATTAATGTGTTGTGGTTATTAAAAATGACAGCCCTGTACACTAAGTGGATACAAAACAAACCCTCACGTAAAATACCGTTAAGCAGAAAAAGGAGATGTCTTCTCAGGCTGGCTACCACCAGGCAAAACAAGAGTGTGTGTTAACAGAGGCTGGAGGAGATGAGGAGAGATAAAAGTGGCTTATCGTTCACCTGGGCTGGGTTCTTTTCCCCTGAGAGTTGTTCAGCATCAAAATTTTTCTTAAAGATTTTGAAGTTATCCAATAGCAACGGAGGAGAATTAACTATGGGAGAGCAATACTGCCTTCGAATCTACCAGAGTCCTAGCTCCCACTGAGTTCTGCTTCCTTGCTGCCCTCCCCCAACCCCCGCCCCCAGAAACCCTGCAGACATTTGTGCAAATCAGCATTTGCCTTCCTTTCAGAAGGACGGTTAACAAACTGCTTTGGAGACGTGAGCTGTCAGGAAGTTCTTCACTGTCCACACATCTCCTGGAGACTTTAGCAGAAGTGAAAATTGGATCCATGGAGGCACCTTGGCCATGAGTCCTAATAGAAATGGACCCAGAGGTGAGAGAAGTAGAGAAAAGCCCCAGAGAGATGAAGAGAAAGTGATGGGAAGGAGACAGTGAGTATGAAGCTCCATGAGAGTGCTTTTGGGGAAAATCAGAAGCGTAGCTGGTTCCAGGCCCAGGAGGAATGAGGAAAATCCTTCTGTGCAGAAGCTGGTGTGCAGAGATAGGCAGCCTGCAGAGCGGAACAGGCATCACATTTGCAGTGAAATTGGGGGGGTGGGCGGAGGGGGGTGACGGGCCCTTGGCTGAGCTGAGTGAGAAACACAGAAGAGCAGAGGGAAATATAAGGGAAGCAGCGAAAGAGAGATAAATGCATCCCCTTCCTGGAGGAGGGCATGGCAACCCAGTCCAGCATTCTCCCCGGGAGAATCCCATGGACAGAGGAGCCTGGAGGGCTATAAAGGCCATGGGGTCACCAAGAGTCGGACATGACTGAAGCGACTTAGCAGCAGCTTCCTTGCCCCTCAGCTCCCTCCCCCTCGTTAATCATTTCAAAATTCAGGGCTGTGAGCCTGGGAGGATCATAGCATCTGGAGGGCTTCTGGTTACATCACCACCTCCACCACCATCACCTCCATGTCAGACTGATGAGGACCCCTGGCCTTAAGCCGAGGAGGGAATAATAGAGAGTAACTCCAGGAGCCAGTCCCTCAGGAGCAACCTTGGATGGCCCTAGTGGGGTCTCCCTTTTACAGATGGAGAAACTAAGCCTCAAGGAGCCGACCTGACTCCATTCTGATCAAGCATGGAGCCGCTTCTTGATCCCAAAGGCTGTATTTTCTGCCATGTCACATATCAGGGAAGGAAAGAGCCCCACCAGAGATAAACAGGGTACTTGGAAATTTGTGACATGTCCCATTTCTTCAGGCCTTTGTGCTGGTTGAATTATGGCTAAACAGCCAGAACAATCCAGAATTTCAGGACCAGAGACAGCAGGAACTGGCTACGTTGTAGGGAAATGGAAGTTTGGAAGGGGGGCTCTTTATGCGGCTGTCTGAATTTGCCTCTTCATGGTCACAGTCTGGCTCAGCATCATTCTTGGAAAGAGAGGAAGGCACTCAGTGCCAGGTATGTGGTTGTAGGATCCCGCTGGGCTGCTTCGGGAGGAAGGGTGTGGGTCTAAAACTAAGCCCCCCTATCTTGGGCAAGGCGATGAAGCTCACTGTGTTGAGTCAAGCATATGCCACATAGTCAGGCCGTGGGCCACTGGAAAACCAAGCAAGGGCTCTCCTCAGAGGTGGCCAGCCCGGGAGGGCCCTCCCTTAAAGGGCTGGACTTGGCCAGTCAGGTTCTCCTTGCAGAATTTGAGTTGGAAAATACACACAAAGTTCATCAGGCCATGAGGCTGCCAGAGAGCAGGAGTGACTTAAAAGTTAAGAGTAAGTAGAAACTGTGAGGCATGCAGATGTTGAGAAAAGAAGGAAGCTGTTGATAGCAGAAGCAGACCCAGAGAGAAGCCTCCATATGGGACACAACTGAGCCACATTCATACGCTCAGCAGAGGAGCCAAGCAACACTCAATTCTGCAAGGGGAACAAGGAAACCAGATCCCTGGACCCTGAATTTTTCCCAGATCCAATGACTATTGAATCTTGAACATCTCACAGGATTCCTTCCTGTTAACCCTGCTATTGTAGCTTTACAGATATGTTCCATTTGTTGAGGAAACTCAAGTGAACATCTCTGCTCCTTGCAGTCCGAATGTCTTAACTCAGAGCCCAGACCTCGGTTCGATGCCCTTTAAAATTTTTCCACCCTGCACTTCCCATCCCTGCCCTTTGATCTGGCTCTCCCTCTAGACTGAAAGCTCTCTGAGATGTTGACCTGTGTACCATTTTATCCCTGGAATTTGACAATATTGGGAAAAGAAAGAAGAAAGGAGGAAAAGACAGAGGGAGGGAGAAGAAGGAAGAAAGGGTGACATGGGCAAGTTTGTGTGGCTAGACAGCCTGCCCAGCTCATGGCACACAGTGCACTGCGGGCTGAAGTTGACCTCCATCCTCTCCAAGCCAAATGCACCCAGAGCCACCCCTAGCCATCCAAGCTGCATTTCCCATGGAGGTGCCACGGGCATGCTGGGGAAAGCAGTTCTTCATTGGTTAGGATGTCCTGTGTATTCAAAGATATTTACCACCCCAGGCCCCTCCTCATCAACACCGGAAGTAGCTCCCAGTCATTGAGAAAATCCAAAATATCCCATCTCTGGCTGCCCTTCAGGTGCTGTCCCTGGTTCCTCTGATCACATCTTTCCCCCTCAGAAAATCGTGCTTGGGTGCCACAGAGCGCTTGTAACACTGATGGCTAACATCCATAGGATACCTTCTCCGTGACAGGCACTTTTCTTTTCTTCTTATTGTTGGTGGCACTGGGTATTTGTTGCTGCGAGCGGGCTTTCTCTAGTTGCGGTAAACAGGGGCTACTCTTCACTGCAGTGCACAGCTTCTCTTGCTGTGGAGCCGGGGCTCTAGGATCACCAGCTTCAGTAATTGTGGTGCACACTCTTGGCTGCCCCTCGGCAAGTGAGATCTTCCCAGACCAAGGGTTAAACCTGCATCCCCTGCACTGGCAGGCAGATTCTTAACCACAGGACCACCAGGGAAGTCCAACAGGCACCACTCTAAGCACTTTATCTGTATTCATTCATTTGCTACTCGGAGCAATTTACAGCTGAGGACAATGAGGCTCGGAGAAAGCTAAGCCACATGCCCAGAGCACAGTCCCTAAGTGGCAGAGTCGGGATTCAAACCTGGATGAGTCTGACTCGAGCCTATACTCTTGACCACGACCCCAGGCTCCAGGCTGTGTCATGTTCGACTCTTTGCAACCCCATGGACTGCAGCCCTCCAGGCTTCTTTGTCCACGGGGATTCTCCAGGCAAGAAGACTGGAGTGTGATGCCATGCCCTCCTCCAGGGGATCTTCCCAACACAGATACAGAACCCAGGTCTCCAGCATGGCAGGTAGATTCTTTACCGTGTGAGCCACCAGGGAAGCCCAGGCTCCAGGCTGGCTGCTTGCAACCAGCTCATGCTCCAGAGCTCTTACAAACCCACCCTACCCCATCCCACCCACCAGCACTGCTGGATCACTCACTGCCGCCGTAGCACACTCGCATTTGTTGCTCTGTTGAAGCTCCTCCTGAAGCGTCCTTCTCTCACTCACCACGAATTAGGTGTTTCTAAGCCTCAGAGTTCCTACTTAGATAATGCTTTCTTCGTGAGGCTTGCATGCTTCTCCCGGGCAGAATAAACTAGGCCATTCCCTTGTCCGCCAGTGGGCCCATAGTCACATCCGGTGAAGCCCGTAATGCAGGCTGCCTTGGAGCCCAGCTGCTTTGTGAGTGTTTTTGCATGGCTGGGCCAGCTCTGAGCACCTGGAATCTGTTCCCAGCACGTGCTGGTGGCCCAGCCTTGTTCTCCCAGCCATCGCCAGCTGTCTCGCTATATCACTCCACGGCGCCAGCTGGCCACATTCTAGGTGGCCTCCCAATCTGCCATTTCTAGAGATAGCTTAGACCACCACCTTCCTCACTGGTGGCATCAGGACCACCACCAGGGTTGTGTCATTTAACCTCAAGCCTTCCTGTCACCCAAACTGGTGACGGGCAGCTAGGAGCCAGGGTCATCACGCCTTCACTCTACCCTCCCGGCAGGCGGCCAGCCCTGTCCCCAGCATACATTTCCCTCAAAACAAGACTAATGCCCCCTCTCCCTCAAACTCCAATCTAGGTCCACTCCCAGCTATTAATAATAGCTGCACCATTGAGTGGTTCGTTACTCAGCAATTTGCAATCATTAATTAGTGGAAATTGCAGATTGGGGCCATGAAGGAGGATGGCATGATTAAGCTCGTTTGGAAATCAAGCTAATCGAGTGATGGAGAGGGACAGCTGTCTGGTCCTTCCTGTACTTGCTGAGGCAGCCTCCGGCCTTGGACCAGGGGTCAGATTCCCCCTGCGTGAAAGAGGAAGAGGTGCCCAGAGATACCTCGGAATGTGAAACTGGAGAGTCTAGAAAGACAGTGGGATAGACGTGAAAGGCTAACACGGCCAGCGTGATGATTCTTTACACTGATATTTGTTCCCAAGTTACCCACTGCCCCCTTGAACCTCTATGGATCCTCTACCTCTCCTCTTAGCCCCAGACAGCCTCTTTGAAGTATTCTGAACTCCTTGGGTGTTATTCACTTTTGGAAACTGACTTTGCAGACAGCATTTAAGGGAAAAGGGTTGAACGCTCTTCCCCACCCCAGCCCACTCTGGCAAAGGATGCTGAGTAGACATCTCTTCTCTCTCCCAAAGCTGAAAGAAAGATGCTGCTGCCCCGGCCCATATTTCTTCCCGAGGAGGCACAATTATCTCCTGCACTTCCTTTTCCAACGAGCAACAAGAAGACACGCCCCTGATATACGGGCAGCCGGCAGGCGCCCTGTGCTGGATAAGGACGCATCTGAGAGCTGCTGCCCCTAAGTCATCCCTCCACTCCTTCATCTCTGGGGACAAATCTCAATGAGGAAGGCAAAATCTAAACAGCCTGGCAGATCCCGGGCAGGCTCCTGGTCTCTCCCCGCCGCCCCCAGCTCCCAGCCCAGGACCCAGGGCCTGGAGTTCTCTCCCCAGCAGGTAGGATGATGACCCAGAGGTTTGCAGCCTCCACTTACTGTATGTGGCCCACCTCCTAGGTCTCCTCCCATTCTAGCACAGGGTGTCCCCTCTCTACGCCTATGCCCAGGCTGTGTTACTAAATACCACTTAGCAACTTCATTATCTGGTCATTCCGCATGCATCAAGTGTCTACTGTTGGCACTACTAATAAAACACTGACTAGGATGAGATTAACAAGCTCCTGCCTGGTGTAACAAAGGAAGACTGTCTCACTGACAAGTAATTAAAATGTAGCGTGGTGGGTGCGATGGTAGGGAAAGAGCTCCAAAGGATCCCTGAAGCACAGGGGTGGGTCCCGGAAGATAAAGAGAAGTTCAGCAGGTGGATAAGTAGCTGGGAGAAGGTTGTTAGCGGCAAAGGAATTAGCGTGTGCTGTGGTTCAGCCGTAAGGAAAGCGCCCACGTGGGGGACTCGGAGCAGTCTGCAGCTGCTGGATTGTGAGGAATAGAGTCATGGTGAGACGCAGAACCTCAGGGTCTCACTGTGCCAAGGGGTGTGCAGCACGGCCACTGGTGACTGTGAGCAAACACTCGCCCTGGCATGAGTGAGGGATGGCTAGATGGGTGACAGAAGTGACAGAGTGGTGGCAAGGGTTTGGGGGCCCTTGGTCCACCGAGAAGGGCTGAGGCTGGAACCAAGGCAGGGCAGTGAGCACGGTGAGGACCAGTGGACTCAAGGGACATCCAAGAAGGACAGTATATCCACTGAAATCCTACCCCGTCTTCACAGCCCAATTCAAATAACCCCCTCTGCATGCAATGTCCCTGAGTCCTCCACACCTACAATAACGGTCTCTTTCTCCCATCCCCAGATCATGGACCTCTTTATCAAATCGGTAATCACATTCTACCCTTGTTAGAGGGGTCTCACTCACCCCATCTCTCCCGAATACTGCCTGAAAGTAGGGACGATGTCTTATCTTCTCAGAGCCTCTGCCTTGATTGTGGTTGTTGAGTCAAATCGAAGTGAAATACAGGGAGGCTGTAATTCTGGCACGTGGTCCACAGGTGAAGAGGCTGCCCATGAGGAAGAGAATGCACTCCTCACCCTGGGAACGCTCGGGCATAGGCTGGCCTTCCCTCCTCAGGGGCCCTGCAGATGGGACTCAAGTAGGGTGTGAGGTCAGGAGGCACACCCTCTGAGCCCACATATTTTAGAAGGGCTACCCTCCCTTTCCCCAGAGAGGGAGAATCACCTACCCCGGGTTGCACAGCAAGTCCACACAGGGTGCAGATGGGTACCTGGCCTGAGTAACCCCACAAAGTGGATTGACGCCATGTTCAGGAGCTTGGAGTCCCTTTTCTGGAAGCAGCATCATGCCTGTCCACTACCCTTTCTCTACCAAATCCCCAAGTGATGTGGCCTGAGCAGGCACTGTCTAGTGTGACATGGAAGTTTTTCTGGCTCCTAGATGTTAACCCTTCCACCCCGGGGCTGGCATGACGGGGGGAAATCTGGAGAGAAAGAGACACGGCAGAGGTCAAAGTCCAGTGAACAGAGTGGTTGCGAAAGAACTCAGATGCAATGACCCCCTTCTTGAATTCAACGAGTATTTGTTGAATGCCTACTGAATACTAGCCCCTGGGATTGGTCCCTATCTCTACCCACTCATGCAGGCTACAAGGCCCCTGCACTGACCCTGAAAACCAAAATGAGGGTGAGGGAGAAACAAAATGCACTGAGGCTCTCTGATTATCTTCAGGTGTAAATCAGCGTCTCTCAAACTTCAGTGTGCACAACCAGTCACCTGGGATTTTGTTCAAATCACGTTCTGGTTCTTTAGGTCCGAGCTGAGGCCTGAGATTCTGCATTTCTAACAAGCTCCCAGGTGATGCCAGTGCTGCTGGTGTGCAGACCATGCTGTGAAGAGCAAGGCTGGATCTCCTTTCCCTCCCACAAAAGAAAAAAAAACACTAAGAGTGTCGGGAGTCCATTTTACAGATGAGGAAGCTGAGGCTCAAGGAGGTAAAGAACCAAAGCAGGGAGTCCTCACGCCCAGGAACTCTGGTGGGAGACAGAGCACATACTCCTAGAGAAATCCCAGCTGCTGGAGGAAGATATGTCATTAAGAGGCAGCCCCGAGTCTGATGAGAGAGATAGAGTTTTATCCTGAGTATGCCCCCAGTAGGATGGCAAGTATACAGCCTAACCCAGTGGGAGTCTCCCAGTCCTGTGGGGAGACAAGCCCTTGTCTTGGGAGCCCCAGTCTGTTTGTTAGGGGCACAGCCCCTGTCCTTTGGGAGCTTCCAACTGGCTCAGAGACCCAGGGCAAGGAGAAGGAAAGGACCAGCTCCTGACCCATGCTTCCAGCACAAAGTTCTGCCGCCCACATTGGAGAGGAAGTGCAGCAGACAGAGGGTTCATGGGGAGTCCCTTCCCAAGCCACTCTCAAAACCCAGCCTAGAGCTTCCCTGGTAGTCTAGGGGTTAAGAGTTTGCCTGCCAATGCAGGGCACATGGGCTCAATCCCTGGTCCGGGAAGATCCCCCACGCCACAGAGCAGCTAAGCCGGTGTGCCACACCTGCTGAGCCTGCGCTCTACAGCCCACGAGCTGCAACTCCTGAAGCCCTCGCGCCTGCAGCCCGTGCTCCACAATGAGAGAAACCACCGCAGTGACACATCCTTGCAACGCAATGAAGAGTAGCCCCTGCTCACGGCAACTAGAGAAAACCCACATGCAGGATCAGAGACCCAGCGCAGCCAAAAAAAAAATCAAAATTAATAAATAAATCTTAAGAAAAAAAACAAAACAGCCTAGATGCATGGAACTCCTACCCTGGAGGGTGGCCCCCAAGCCTGGGTGGGCCCGGCTATTTAACACTGTAAATACCACGCTTTCCTGAGGCCATTAGGCCCGTAACAGCTCCCATCCATCCTCAACCTAGCCCTGCGACAGCGAACGCTGATGGCGCAATTAGGCGACAGAGAGTGGGCCGTAAATTGTGGGTGCGGCCGTGCCTCTGCCAGGCAAACTGAGGAGCCCCCGCCTGTGCTCCCACGTCCCGGGCTCCAGTGAGGAGTGGTGCTGGTCCTCAGGACCCCGTGTCCCCACAGAGACTCCCCTCGGAGGCTGGGGTCCTGAGCACCAGAAAGCCTTGGGCCTGTTAAGGCCCACAGGAACCCAGAAAGCTCTTTGAATAGCTCCACCCCGTGGGTATTTTTATGCCGGAAGCTCTGGGGTGCCTCTCTTGAGCTTGTTTAGGGCCATCCTCTAACAGCTGTCACACTGTGTCTGGAGGGGAGGCTGGGCCTGCTCCCCCTAGACCATGAGCTCGGCCAGGTCCGTGCCTTCTGAATACATCTGGGTTTAGCACACCCTGAACACTCCCGCTTAGAGGGTGTGAATTCTAGCCCCTGGTAAGGTGCCTCCCCTGCTTCCCTGGGCAAGGTGCGTGCTTTCTCTAGACCCAGTTACCCATCTATCAGATGAGGGGAGAGTTTGCACACTGGAGGCCCACTGGAGGCCCACTGGTCCCACCAATGTGGTTTTTTATGGTTCACAAGACGGGGGAAGGGGGAGGCTTTAATTCAATTGTTTGGCAATACTTATACAACGGGGCTTCCCCGGTGGCTCAGATGGTAAAGAATCTGCCTGCAACGGGGGAGACCTGATTTTGATCCCTGGGTCGGGATGATCCCCTGGAGAAGAGAACGGCCACCCACTCCAGTATTCTTTTGTTTAATTATTATTTTATCCACTGTTGTTGGCTGTGCTGGGTCTTAGTTGCTACAGGGTTTTCTCCAGTTGCAGCGATCGGGGACTCCCCTCTAGTTGCGGCTGCAGTGGCTCCTGTTGGGGAGCACCAGCTCGAGGGCATGAGGGCTTCAGCAGTTACAGCACTTGGGCTCAGTAGCTACGGCTCCCAGGCTCTGTGGCGCCTCACGCTCCAGATCTCAGCTTCAACATCACTTTCTCCGGAAGGACTGCCCCAAACTTAGAATCCAGATGAAATCTCCATACAGTGCCACCTTCCAGCACCTCACCTCTTTCCCTTCATAGCACCAATTGTGCCTGTAATGACTTAGGCATTTGTGGGATTGTTAACTAATGTCTCCTTCCCCACTGGCATAGGAGCCCTAGGGGGCAGGGTTCAGATGAGTTTTATTCACCTCTACATATCCACCCTTTAGCATACAGCTTGGTTACACAGTTGTTGAATGAATAGATCACAGAGCCCCTTTTGTCTGCAGGAACTGCGCTAAAACATAGTCTTTTTCCTGTGTTATGCCCATCTCCCAATGACCACCAGGGAGCCAATATCCGAGGCAAAAGCAAGAGAGTTTTTATTACCAACCTGGAGCTGGGGCTCCCACCGATACCGACGCAGCAGCTATAGGGAGGAGCCCTGAGCTCTGGGTTACATTGCTTATATAGGGTATTCTCTTGGGAAAAGTTCGAAAAACGGGAGTCTCCGGGTCTGATTGGTCACCTTCTGGTGAAGGGTTAGGTGTTGAGTTCTAATTGGTTCTCATTTCCCGGGCTGGCCACGGGTGCTGATTGGTTCCCATTTCCCTGGCTTGATTTGAATTTCCCGGGCTGGCCAAGGGTTCTGATTGGTTCGCAGGTGGTGGGGTGAGGTCAGGGGATTTCCAAAGGCTCTTTTCCCGGAACCTTACAAAACGGAGTAGCTTAGATTCTTCACCGGCAGTAGGCTCATGACTCTGTTGGCTAGTTAAACTCCAGTTTAGCTGAAGTTAAAAGTAATCCAATCCTCCCCTTCTCAATAAAAAAAAAAGTTGAGTGAAGATTCTGAAGCTAAAATCATCCCGTGATTGGGGCAGACCCAGGGCTGGAACCCAGCTCCTCTGCTTCCCAATCCAGCCTCCTCTTCCCTCTGCGGTCTGTCATTTCATCTGCCTGTTAATGGCCACGCACATATCTACCTCCATTATCCCATCAGCCCTGCTCCACCATCTCTATTGCTCCATTTAACCCCCTGGGGTTTCTGTTTGCTCTGACTCTACCCCGTTGCTGCTTTCCTGAAGACTGCTGTCTGGGCCTCCTTGCATCTCTGAGTGTGGATGAGCAGGAAGATTTAATGTGGCTGGTTTGGTATTTGTCTCTGCAAAGCAAACCCTTCCCCTGCTGGGAAACTCATCATCACCAAGCATCAAGCTCAAGCTGAGCTCCACTTAGCTGTTTGCAAATGGTGGTGGGGAGCAGGGGCATGTGGGTGTGTGAGTGAGAAGCTTGAAGCCCAGAGAGGGGGCCTGGGGAGAAGGGGGGGCTGGTGAGAACCCACAGTGGTAGGGCAACTGCAGGGAGGCAGCTGAGGTGTGTATAGGCGTGTGAGGATGGCTGGCTCACTGTGGGCAATGCACCAAGGCTACAGGTCTGCCCTGTCCAAGTCACATTCCTAAATTCATCGTCTTCTTTTTATCACTTATTTGCTTGTTTTTGGCTGTGCCGGGTCTTTGTCGCTGCGCATGGGCTTTTTGTGTCAGTGGCTTCTCTTGTTGCAGAGCACAGGTTCTAGAACACAGGCTCGGTAATCATGGCCCCCCCCCAGGCTTAGTTACCTGCAGCCTGTGGGATTGTCCCAGACCAGGGATCAAACCCGTGTCCTCGGCATTGGCAGGCAGACTCTACCGCTGGACCACCGAAGCAGCCCTACCACCTTTGGATCACAAGCAGATACATTGGTCATCCCAGTTTCTGCAGGCAACTTCGGGGAGTGGATCCGTTATCTCACCAGCTGTGAGTCCCAGGGAATTCACTTAATCCCTATGGGACTCACTCAACTCATCTTGAAAATGGGAACCTGTGAAGTTGCCCTTGGGATGTAACGTGATCACTCACAGACACACCCAGTGAGGGGGTCACACATCACTGGACGGGTGACCAGCACGCTCTCCTCTCTGTGACGTGTATCCAGACTCCCTACTTTGATTCACACAACAGTGAGGCTCACGCATCACGACTGGCCCGTGACTACCAAGGAGGCCACCAAGGAGGTCAAAATGGGATGCGGTGGGTCGTGGCCATGCTAGCACCTCAGGTCCTCATCCATCCCCGCATCTCCTCCAGCCTCACGCTGCCCCTCCTTGTTCCTTCCTGATGCCAATATTCTCTGACTCGCAGGTGGGGTAATTTATTCTGTGGTCTGAGTGTCTTTTGCTCACGCCCCTGCTGCCGTATCTGTCTTAGTCCCCCTCCCCTCCACCCCACAAACATAGAGACAAAATACTCACAGACGAAATGGAAAGGATGGAGTGGGGGCTGGGGGGAAAGAAGAGAACAGAAGGGGACAAAATCCCGCCACCATCTCAGCTTCCCTAATTGAATGACTCTCCTACCTGACTCTCCTTGTCGGTTCCCATGTCCCTCCATTCCCTCTGATAGCCCTTAAAATCATCCCCCCCCCCAATCTCATCAAATCCCTCCCCTTTCCTCCCTGCTTGTTCTCTAAGCTGCAGATTACTTTTTCATAAAATTCAATTTCTAGCCATTCTCATTACTTACTCACTTAATGTGGCTGGCGGGGGGGAAGGGGAGCGCAGGGGGGTGGGGGAGGTGGTGTTCCACGCAGCACTTATCCAGCCTGGTTACCCAGGCCCCTCGCTGAGGTGTATTAGAGTCTGATACGAGCAGATAATGGACTTTTGTCCCACGGAGGGAGCCAGCACTGGCGTCTTCGGAGATTACAGCATCGCATCAGAGGGTGGCAAGCCTCACAATTGTCTCCAGTGACTCTTCTGCTGGGAAGAGTCCACTGGGGGAGCCATTTGTTCAACAAATATTTGCTGAGAGCCTTTTATAGACAAGGCACACTATTTGGTGCTGGAAGTGTAGCCATAACAAGAGAGGTCCCTTACCTGGACCTGGTGGCCAGGGAAGAACTGGGGAGAAAATGACGCAGATGAAAATTCTGAATAGGATTAACAAGCTTAAAGGGGGAAATCAATATCTTAGCTTGGCTTCCTCTCAAAACAAAGCCTGAAACAAGGTCCTGTGAGCAGGTATTATGTCTGGGAGATAATCTCAGGGAAATAGAGCAAGGGAGTAGGGGGCGTGAGGCGGGCAAAGAGAGGAAACCAATCAAGAGGAGATTATTGACCTAGTTGTTTTTACAGAAAACTCAGGGCTGTCTGAATAACCATGCAGAATGAACCTCAGAACTATCCTTTTGAAGGAAGGAGGCTGGAGCATTCACCTGACTGCTGTCCCCGTTGTTTGAGGGTGGTCCCCAGAGGGATTCATTTTCCACACTTCCCATGCTGCATACGTGTGAGTTGAGCACACCTCTGGCTTTAGGGAAAGCTCTGAGTCAGGAAAGCAGAGAGACGCTCCTGTGTATGCTTGAGATAGGATGCTGGCGACAGGCTCAGATTTGTTCACCGGAGCTGCACTGAAGTCAGGTCAGCTAAGGGAATGAGGCAGGGGGCATAGAAAGGGTCCGCTACAGTCCACCCCTTGCAGTGCTCAGATCTGCTCGTTTTGGGCTTAGTTGCTCAGTCGTATCCGACTCTTTGCGACCCCATGGACTATCGCCTGCCAGGCTCCTCTGTCCATGGGGATTCTCCAGGTAGGAATACTGGAGTGGTTTGCTGCGCCCTTCTCCAGGGCATCTTCCCCGCCCAGGGATCCAGCCCAGCTCTCCCACATTGCAGGAGGGTTCTTTACCATCTGAGCCACCAGGGAAGCCCAGAGACCATTTGTATTTAGTCGCTCAGTCCTGTCCAGCTCTTTGCGACCCCATGGACTGCAGCCCACCAGGCTCCTCTGTCCGTGGGGATCCTCCAGGCAAGAATCTTGGAGTGGTTTAAGTAAAATTATTCAGGCAGGACAGCTAGTGGGTCAAAGTATGATACCAACTGCCACAACAGGTCCTGAGGCTACAACTGATATTCATAAATTATATCCTTTACCACTGATACCGCTTTTCCTTCACCTTCAGTCAGCCCTTCAGTTGGCCTGGGTCGGTTGCTTTCTCCTCGAGAAGGGTGAGCCCTTGCTTTGCTTACCTTCCTCAGGCGATGTTGCTGCAGCTGCCCATTCAGCAGCACCATCAGGCATGGAAACGTCATGCCTGTTCCAGTGAATCCCTGAGCTCCAGACTGAGTCCTCCTTGCTCTCACTGGGCAGCAGTAACCCCCACTCTTGGTGGAAATCATGGTCAGTTACCCCCACTCTCTCTTTGCTTGCTATTCCACTGACATGAAGAAACCAACACACCCAGGCTCGCTCACAGTGTCACCCAGAGTGGAGTCCTGCAGTGTCTGCTGAGAGAACCAGTACCTTTCCTGCACTAAAGCCTCGAGGTGTGGCAACAGAAAGCACACATTCTCCATGAACCTCACTAGAAATGATGATTCCTGCTGTTGTCGTTTAGTCACTAAGTCATGTCTGACTCTTGTGCGACCCCATGAACTGTAGCCACCAGGCTCCTCTGTCCACGGAATTTCCCAGGCAAGAATATTGGAGTGGGTAGCCATTTCCTTCTTCAGGGGATCTTCTCAGCCCAAGGATAGAACCCTCATCTCCTGCATGGTAGGCAGATTCTTCGCCACTGAGCCAGCAGGGAAGCTCAGAAATGATGGTGAGTGGACCCGAGTCTACTTCCACCCCTTGTTTCCCTGGCTTTGGGAAACACAGCAGCGTACATAAGCTGTTGCCTCAATACATGTACCGTATCCTGGAGGGCAGTACCGCAACACTACAAAGTGTCTTTCACAAACCGGAACCTTCCCTAAGCCTCTAACAGACTATTCCAGTATTTAGTCAGACCAGCTGCTTCCCGACGGTGTGTTATATAGTAGGGCATTACATATCTCATAACCATGCTGACCCTTCACCGTGAAATGAGTCTCCCGGTCTGAGATGATGTATTTGTGGGATCCAAAGCTGATAAATTGGGCATACTTTAACCCCTTAAATTGCAATTCTAACAGAAGTATTGAATAAACCGAATGAGGAGGCCAAACGGATGAACTGAGCAGGGATACAGTGGAGACCACAACCCTGCACATTGTTTTTCTTTTTTGTTATTATTTATTTTTAATTGGAGGAAATTGCTTTACAATGTTGTGTTAGGTTGCACTCTACAACATGAATCAGCTGTAAGTATACATAGATTCCCTCCTTTCTGAGCTTCCCCCTGACCACCCCCCTCGTCCCACCCCCACTAGGTCATGTTTTAGACCTCTGCGTGTTTCTTTGCTCCAGCGTGTCCGACTCTGTGACCCCATGGACTGTAGCCCACCAGGCTCCTCTGTCCACAGAATTCTCCAGGCAAGAATACTGGAGTGGGTTGCCATTCCCTTTTCCAGGGAATCTTCCCTACCCAGGGATCAAACCTGAGTCTCCTGTTATTATTACAGGCTAATTCTTTACCATCTGAGCCACCAGGGAAGTCCTTTAGATCTTTGAGGGTGGCACTAATCTCTGCAATTCCAGCTGCCTAGCTTTTGACCTTCTGTCTTGGTTATGTGGCAGAGCGGGATGGGGGGAAGTTCCAGAGAGATTCCATCTGGCTCTCTTACCATAAAAACTCTTGCTCCACAGCGAGGGCACCAATGTGAGTATTCTGCCAATATCTAAGTACATCCATCCCCATAATGCACACAAGGGTAGAGAAATGTCTGCAAGAAGAGCCTATGAACCAATTAGAGGCACTGTAAAGTGTACAGAATCAGGACTCCATTTATCAGCTGGCTTTCACATACCCGCAGTCTAAACTGAGGAACTTTGAAGGTGTTATAGGTTGCCTAACATCAGTGATAGTTCAGACCTTGCATCCAATAGCCCTCAAAAGGTCTAGCTATTCCTCTTTCTTTGGTGAATGGTCATGGGTTCCCTTAGGAAAAGATTAAGGAAATATTTATTGCTTATGCTGTGGAGGCAATGCAAGTTCTCCCTCTAGAGGACTTGGTCTTTCCATCAGTTATGGGCTCTGGGTTTAAGAACCAGGTCAGAACTGGAAAGTGGGTGGGAAATCATGATTTTCTATTGCAGTGGCTAATATCAGCCATCAGTTGGTTTGTTGTTTTTTTTTTTTTAATTTCTCCCCTTCGTACAAGTCATAGAATCCCCTACTTGGCCACTATCTACCTCGTCCCTAGGAACAGCACGGTGTATTGTCAATCACCACAGTTCCCTGAGTTTTGAGGCACCCTAGTGGCAACTCTCATCTTGCTTCTCTCTCTGATAATTATGTCTACATGCAGACCGCAGCTAGTCCAGAACCTTCTTGTCCCCACTGACACAAGGGAACTCAGTTCCATGGCTACACCAGCTACCGTCAGCTCTAGCCTTCAGAGGACAGCCGCCTGCTCAGTGATGCTAGAAACCCCCTCACTCATACACCCCAGATGCATTTAATGGTGAGTGTCCTCGGACTTCCCTGGCAATCCAGTGGTTAAGACTCTGTGCTTCCTCTGCAGGATGCACAGGCTCGATTTCCGGTTGGGAAACAAAGATCCTGCATGCCACATGGTGTGGCCAAAACATTTAAAAATTATTGTTTTAAAAATGGTGTGTCCTATCGGCCCTCCCAGGGCACATAGATTTAGGTGGTGGGTTTCTTGGTTTCATGTAATAAATCCATTCTAACACAGCCACGCCTCTGAGTCTTCTGACCCCATCCTCAGTGTTCTGCCAAGGCCATTCTGACATCCTCAAGGGGCCTTTGCAGTAGCATGCTAGGACTGGCTCCAGGAGGCCTTGCCAGAGCATTAAATCCTGAGTCATGGGAGAGTGTCCTCATGTCAATAAATCTGCTTCCAGCGTATATTCCACCCCACTCCAAGTCTTAACCCTCAAATTCCACTTCCATACAGATTTCCCAGTTTCTACTCTTGTGTATCAGCTAGATCCTCCTACAGCTCTTTCAGTGAGTAAGCTATTTCCTTCCATAAGAGGAGTTATGTGTCTTCCCTTGAGCTAGGCTAAGATTCATCTTCAGTTATTGATCTGGGTGGAGGCGGAGGGTAGATCTTGAGGTTGGACAAGAATCACCTTCCAAGCAGTTGCCTTCAGGCAAAAGGAGACGCAGATCCACTCCCACGAGGGGGAGGGGACTGCGGCTCTCAGTCAAGAAGGTTCAGGAAAGCTGGGAGTTCAGCGTCCTCAGGTGCATCACTGAACATCCTCTCATCCTCCGGGACCCACTCCTCTTTCAGACCTGACTTGAGCCGAGAAGTCCCGCCGAGATTGCACATTCAGGCTCCTTTGCAGTTCTGCTCCCTTATCATTAACTCCCAGGCCTGGGTTCTGGCATTGTCTGCCCTCTAACTGTGCCTGGCCCAGCCCACTGAGCGAGAGTCTCGGGAATTGAGATCCTTCAGTACATCAGAAGTTATTACACCCCCACTAGCCACCTGCAGTGGTAAGGGATGTTCCAGAATCTCATGCGGAAGATGTATTCTCTAGGCCGCTTCTAGCATCAACTGTCAGGCTTGGGATTCCCCTAAAAGCGGAACTTGAGACAAGGTACTAGGTACAGGCAGCTTACTTGAGGGCGGGGAGGGGCTTCCCCAGCGGCTTAGCGGTAAAGAATCTGGCTGCAATGCAGGAGACACAGGTTCAATCCCTGGGTCAGGAAGATCCTCTGGAAGGGGGCACAGCAACCCACTCCAGCCTTCTTTCCAGGAAAATCCCATGGACAGAGGCGCCTGGAGGACTATTGTCCATGGGGAAGCACAGAGCCAGAGCCACAACTGAGTGGCTGCGCACGCTCGCTGTTTACTTGCGAGATGATCCCTAGAAGCCAGCGTAAGGAGTAGGGACACTGAGACAAGAAGAAAAGAGGGGAAACAACAAAGGTACTTGTTTGAGCTAGTTTCAGTGTAAACAACTGAGGCTGCATCCTGCTGGGCCCCTCCCATGGTATATAAGACCGTGGGGAATATACTTCAGAATTGTTTCTCTAGGCTTGAGGTGGGGACTGAGTTCACTGACTCCTAGCCCCTACTAGTGCCCCCACTGATGTAAACTGCCCTTCCTCTCCATTCCAGACCGTGCCTGTGTGCAGGCTCAGTGATTTCCTTGGGTTCAGAGAGAGGCCAGTATCAGAAAAACAGGAAGGGAATGCAGCCCACGTTTGAGATGGGGCGATAAAGGGGTACGTGGAAGAGTCCGAGTTCCCTGGTGTCTCAGACGGTAAGGCATCTGCCTACAATGCTGGACATCCGGTTTTGATCCCTGGGTCAGGAAGATCCTCTAGAGAAGGAAGTGGCAACCCATTCCAGTATTCTTGCCTAGGAAATCCCATGGAGAGAGGAGCCTGGCAGGCTACAGTCCATAGGGAAACAAAGAGTCGGACACGACTGAGCAACTTTACTTCACTGGACCAGTCCAGGACAGCTACACTGAAACCAGCTGGGCTGAAGGGGTATGACATGAAATAATAATAATAATAAGCATCTGCAACAAATAATGTTTCTGACAGCAGGAACAGCATGTGCAAAAGCCTGACAGAGAGAAAGATGTTTTCTAAAGGATTTGAGGGGGGAGGACTTGAGACAGAATTCAGGAAGACTCTCACAGGCTGTGTTAAGATTCTGAATTTTATCCTGAGAGAATGTGAACACCATGTAAGGGTTTTAAGCAGGGGAATGAAATGATGATGACTTTATTGTAGAGCTCTGTGGTAAAAGCCACTAATTGTCCCCAATACCACCACTCACCTTCCTCAGTGCCTCTGGTTCATCAACAGGCATATGACTGGGGCCCAAGTCTCTCTTGCATCTGTGTGTGGCCACGTGACTCAGTTTTGGCCAATGGGATAGGAGTGGAAATGGTTGGTGTATTGTCTAGAAAGTGTCCTTAAAAGGAATGTCCTCCTCCTTGCTGGCTGGATTGCAGATGTAATAGCTGGAGCTGTGGCAGCCATTTTGGTCCATGAGGTGGCAATGTGAAATCAGTAGAGTACTGAAATAAAAAGGAGCTTCAGTACCTGATAATGCCATGGAGCAAAGCCACCATTATCTAGCTCTGAAGTGCTCACCTGAAGACTTCTCCATATAATTTTAAGTCTCTCTTACACTGTAAATTCTAATCGACATAGGGCTGGAGAGTGAATGCAGACACATTAGTTAGAAAGTCATTGCAAGAATCCAGGCAAAGGATAGCTTGGCCTGGAGTGGTACAGTAGAAATGAATGAGTGAGAGAAGTGAATGAATTGGAGATACTTTTGAGGTTAAATCTACGACTTGATGTCTGTGGGAGCATATATGGGGTAAGAGAAAAGGAGAACTCTAGCTGATGCCCAGGTAACAGGCTTGAGCAAAGAGGTGGTGGTGGAGCCTAGATTGGGAGTGGAGACTAGGTGAGCAGATACTCTTTGGTCCTAAGTGGGGACTGAGATACCCGGTACCAGGTCCCCAGAGGTACCTGTTCCCATGAAGGAGATCTTGAACCAGCTTCCAAAACCAGCTCAAAACTCACCTTTTCAGTAAGCCTTCTCAGATCATCCCTGTATCCCCACGCTCAGGACCATTCAACTTGCCCCTTGCATTTGACAGACCCAACATCCATTTCAGTGTTTCATATGCATCTCAGAGAATCTCACTGAGCATCAAGTCTGTGTTCTGTGTAGGGTGGAGAAATGGTTTGGTTGGAAGCAGAGTTAACTCAGGTAAAGTGTTAGACAACAGGGGTAGAAATAAAACTGAAGTCTCCACCCTCAGGTGACTCACAGGAAAGATGGTAGATGAGTAAAGTGAATACTCTCAGTTTCAAAGAATCCATCAGTGTTTGTGTGTTCTGGGTACATGATTTCCCCCAAAGAAAGTGCTTGTCCCTGCATGAAAGGTTAGAGAAATCATCACAGATAAGGGAGCATTGGAGTCAGGTTGTGACATTAAGATAAAGGCAGACGTTCCTGGCAAAGATATTTGTTGTACAAAGACTTCTGAGAGTGAATCAGTTTCCTGATTTCAGAGAATTGTTAAGCAGTTGAGTATTCCTAGGAAAGTAAATTTTTCATGGTTTTTGGAAGAAAGAGGGATTGAGAACTCAAAGTGCAGTTCGAGACTTCTCTGGTGGTCCAATGGTTAAGAATCCACATGCCAATGCAGGGACACCAGTTCGATCCCTGGTCCAGGAAGATTCCACATGCTGAGGGGTGACAAAACCCATGCGCCTCATCTACTGAGCCTTGGTGCCCTAGAGCTTGTGCTCTGCAACAAAAGTCATCACAATGAGAAGCCTGAGCATCGCAGCTAGAGAGTAGCCCCTATTCACAGCAACTAGAGGAGGCCTTCAAGCAGCAAGGAAGACCCAGCACGGCCAAAAATAAACAAATAAATTTTTTTAGGTGCAGTCAGGACCCATGTCAAAGGGAACTCTATGAGCTATACTATGTGGTCAGGATGGTAGTTATGGCAACAGAGGGGGTGGAGATAAAGAATTTTAGGCAGGAGAGTGCTGAGATACATAGCAAAGCACTCATCATAATTACAATAATTGCTAACATTCATTGAGAGCTTCCTATGTGTCAAGATGGGTGCTAGGCATCTTATCTAGACTACCTCATGTACTCAACACCCAGTACAGTAAGGATCATTAGCATCCTCATTTTTACAGATGAGGAAACTGAGGTCCAGGCAGATTATGGAACAAGCCCAAGGTTACACAGCTAATAAGTGGTGGAGCTAGAATTCCAATCAGAGAGGTCTTCCTCCAGAGCCCATGACCTTAACCAAGATGCTAAGGCTAACACTAACAGTCCCTCTATTGCTTATGCAATGAGATGTGTAATGAGATAGTTTTTTTGCAACTGTGCTTTAAGTCATTTTGTGTAGAGCAGTGGGGAGAAGGGAGAGGTGAGTGTTTGTACAAAAGGAGTTTTCAATAAATATCTCTGACCAAGGGAGAAATTGAGACATAAATATGGAATTCTAGATGGCTAAAATCAAATGCACTTTAGAGATAACTAGTCTAATTCTTTCACAGGGATGAAACAGGCTCAGAGAAGGGGGTCACACCAACAGTTAGTGGCAGGATCGGACACTGGTATTTTTCCTACGCTATCAGGGGAAGTTAGCAGTGCCCCTGTAGTCTGCCTACAATGCAGAAGAGCCGGGTTTGATTCCTGGGTTGGGAAGATCCCCTGGAGAAAGAAATGGCAAACCTCCCCAGTATTCTTGCCTGGAGAATTCTACGGACAGAGGAGCCTGGTGGATTGCCATCCACAGGGTCGCAAAGAGTCAGATACAACTGAACAACTAACACTTTCACTTTCCCGTAGCCTATTCCTTACCACTCTGCATAGCACTATCTTTTTGGAGATACTGGCAAATTACACTCACTCCCTGGAAGTAAAAGAACAGCTTTGTTCTTTTTCTTTTTCTTTTTTTTAATTTATTTTTATTTTATTTTGCTTTACAATACTGTATTGGTTTTGCCATACATTGACATGAATCCGCCACGGGTGTACATGAGTTCCCAATCCTGAACCCCCCTCCCAGCTCCCTCCCCATATCATCTCTCTGGATCATCCCCGTGCACCAGCCCCAAGCATCCTGTATCCTGTATCAAACATAGACTGGTGATTAGTTTCTTACATGATAGTATACATGTTACAATGCCATTCTCCCAAATCATCCCACCCTCTCCCTCTCCCACAGAGTCCAAAAAACTGTTCTATACATCTGTGTCTCTTTTGCTGTCTCGCATACAGGATTATCAGTACCATCTTTCTAAATTCCATATATATGTGTTAGTATACTGTATTGGTGTTTTTCTTTCTGGCTTACTTCACTCTGTATAATAGGCTCCAGTTTCATCCACCTCATTAGAACTGATTCAAATGTACTCTTTTTAATGGCTGAGTAATACTCCATTGTGTATATGTACCACAGCTTTCTTATCCATTCATCTGCTGATGGACATCTAGGTTGTTTCCATGTCCTGGCTATTATAAACAGTGCTGCGATGAACATTGGGGTACACGTGTCTCTTTCAATTCTGGTTTCCTCGGTGTGTATGCCCAGCAGTGGGATTGCTGGGTCATGAGGCAGTTCTATTTCCAGTTTTTTAAGGAATCTCCACACTGTTCTCCATAGTGGCTGTACTAGTTTGCATTCCCACCAACAGTGTAAGAGGGTTCCCTTTTCTCCACACCCTCTCCAGCATTTATTGCTTGTAGACTTTTGGATCACAGCCATTCTGACTGGTGTGAAATGGTACCTCATTGTGGTTTTGATTTGCATTTCTCTGATAATGAGTGATGTTGAGCATCTTTTCATGTGTTTGTTAGCCATCTGTATGTCTTCTTTGGAGAAATGTCTATTTAGTTCTTTGCCCCAGTTTTTGATTGGGTCATTTATTTTTCTGGAATTGAGCTGCATAAGTTGCTTGTATATTTTTGAGATTAGTTGTTTGTCAGTTGCTTCATTTGCTATTATTTTCTCCCATTCCAAAGGCTGTCTTTTCACCTTGCTTATAGTTTTCTTTGTTGTGGAGAAGCTTTTAATTTTAATTAGATCCCATTTGTTTATTTTTGCTTTTATTTCCAGAATTCTGGGAAGTGGATCATAGAGGATCCTGCTGTGATTTATGTAGGAGAGTGTTTTGCCTATGTTCTCCTCTAGGAGTTTTATAGTTTCTGGTCTTACGTTTAGATCTTTAATCCATTTTGAGTTTATTTTTGTGTATGGTGTTAGAAAGTGTTCCTAGTTTCATTCTTTTACAAGTGGTTGACCAGTTTTCCCAGCACCACTTGTTAAAGAGATTGTCTTTAATCCATTGTATATTCTTGCCTCCTTTGTCGAAGATAAGGTGTCCATAGGTGTGTGGATTTATCTCAGGGCTTTCTATTTTGTTCCATTGATCTATATTTCTGTCTTTGTGCCAGTACCATACTGCCTTGATGACTGTGGCTTTGTAGTAGAGCCTGAAGTCAGGCAGGTTGATTCCTCCAGTTCCATCCTTCTTTCTCAAGATTGCTTTGGCTATTCAAGGTTTTTTGTATTTCCATACAAATTGTGAAATTATTTGTTCTAGCTCTGTGAAAAATACCACTGGTAGCTTAATAGGGATTGCATTGAATCTGTAGATTGCTTTGGGTAGTATACTCATTTTCACTATATTGATTCTTCTGATCCATGAACATGGTGTATTTCTCCATCTATTAGTGTCCTCTTTGATTTCTTTCATCAGTGTTTTATAGTTTTCTATATATAGGTCTTTAGTTTCTTTAGATAGATATATTCCTACATATTTTATTCTTTTCGTTGCAATGGTGAATGGAATTGTTTCCTTAATTTCTTTTTCTACTTTCTCATTATTAGTGTATAGGAATGCAAGGGATTTCTGTGTGTTGATTTTATATCCTGCAACTTTACTGTATTCATTTGTTCTTTTTCTTTTTAAACATCAGAAGTCCCAAAGCAAAGCCAGAATCAGCCCCGAGAAACTTGGTGTACACACTGTGAAGTCTGGGGCCAGCAGGTAGTCAGTTGAAGGAAAAGCAAAACTCTCCCCAAAGCCATGACAGGGAGGACTTGAACCACAAAAGAAGAAAAGTTTGGCGGGTCAAATAAAGAGCTCCAGCCAAGTTCCTATATGCCAGAGTGGGAGCAGGTGATCCTGCCCTGGGCTCACTACCAACCTCCATGGTCAAGGTCAAAGCCAAGCAGACAGATGCCCAGGGTTACCAATAGCAAACAGTCAGAACTCTGCATCCAGCCAAGCCATCAGTCCATCACACACACACACACACACACACACACACACACCATCCCAGGATGCCTGATATCTTTCTAGTGCTTCCACAAGGAAGTTAAGATGCAAGACATTTCGAATGATGCAAAGGCCAGAAAGTGCACAAAAGTTTATGGGTTCTTTCTGCTTTGCTGACACATCATGGTTATATTTGTTATATCTGTGCTCTATGCTCGGCCTGCAAGGGAAGCTCATGGAATGGTACAGAGGAAAGAGCACTGGAGTCACAGCCAGAAAGTTCTGGTCCTCTGAGCATCTGCTGTGTGAACCTGGGCTTCTTATTTACCCCTTCTGAGCCTCAGATTGCTGATATGAAAGAAACCTGAAGGCTCTTTTGAGTTCTAGGATCTTATTAAATATGATGAGTGAGTCTCCGACGTTCCCCCTTCCAACAGACACCTATCGCTCCCTGCTCTGGCTGCTCCTCTTACCAAGAATGCCCTCCCAGTTCCCCTCCATCAGTCCAAATCAGAGCCCAACTTTCTTCAAGAATCTTCTAATTAATCCCACGACAATACACTCCTTACTATGGAGCCCCTTAGCAAGTCTGTGCTATTTCTCAAATAGTTGTGTTACAATTCTTCATGCATGAGGGAATTAGCTCTCCAAATGGACGGTGAGCTCCTCCAGGGCAAGGAGTCCCAACTCCAAATCCTTTCCCCCAAGGGTACTTGATAAATGTCAGATCACGCCATTCTATCCCTCAACCACCTTCAGTTGACTGTGGGCCATTGCCATTCATTCACTCAGCATGGGTTTACTGAACACCTACTCTGTGCTGGGTACTGGAGATACAACAGTGGAATTGGCACAGTCTCCCGGACCTTCCTCCAGCAAGGACGGTCCATTCCCCTTGCCTTCCCCTTTTGACTTATACTTGGGCCACCTGATGTGGAAAGCCAAATATTGGAAAAGATTCCAAAGCTGGGAAGATTGAGGGCAGGAGGAGAGGGGAGCGACAGAGGATGAGATGGTTGAATGGCATCACTGACTCAACAGACGTGAGTTTGAGAAAACTCTGGGAGATAGCGAAGGACAGGGAAGCCTGGCATGCTGCAGTCCATGGGGTCACAAAGAGTCAGACACGACTTAGCGACTGAACAACAACAATGCTAAATCCTTTGCTGGCATTCCCTCCTCTCCATTCCTTTCCATTTCTATAACTCCTAGAGAATGGAGAAGAGAAGGAAAAGAAGGAAGCGTGAGAAGAGAAAGCACATAAGGAAAAAGGATTATCAGAAAACGTAAACCCAGCCCAACTGTCAAGGGCTTTGAAAAACTCTGCCAAATTCCATCCTCTTGGTTGGGATCAGGAAACCTGCTGCCCAGTGAGCAGGCCAGGGTAGGGTCATCTAGTGAAAGACAAAGTCAGGCCACCTCTCATTCATCCCAGAGATTCTCCCCTGCCAGGCACCACTCACTTTCCTTCCTGATTCATCCATTAGCCCCACAGGCTGTCTATTGCTTCACTCAAGTGATACAGCTGAGTCAGAACGCCCAATTGAATGGCTGGATGAGCCAGTGAGTACCAGATGCACCAACCCGCCATCCCTGGTATTTACCCTAATTGGATCAAGAACAAAACTCCCTTTCCTAGCTTTTCCTCTAATGCATGCTACAGATGAGTGCTCCTAGTGATAACAACCCAGCACCTGCTATGCCGGAGCACAGGAGGCCAGTGGGCAGTGCCCAAAGGCCCAGCACCCCTCTTGCTGGCATCCCCACCCACTCCCTTCCTGGCCCTGCATCCAGGACGTGCACTCTGGAGCCAGAAGAATGAAGGCTCAGCCTCCAGGGGACAGAAGGAGGTCCCCCCCAAAGCATTGGGTATCCCTTTTGTGGAGCATTTACTTCCTTTGACTTGTCCTCATGTCCTTGGGCTCTCAGAGGAGAAGATATTTTGGTGGGATGTACATACCCATTAGCTCTTGGCTGCTGGGGCAGAGCATACCATCAGCAACCCCTGCCAACCAACAACTTCCTCTCCCCTGACTCCCAGCCAGCCCTCCCCAACAGCACCAACACACAGTGATGACGGCGCTGGATCTAAGTCCTTCCCGGTCAGATTAGGAGGTCCTTATGGGGAAGAACTTAACCACAGAACCGTGAGCTCCCAAAGGACAGAGGCCACTCTTGTCTTCAGATCGGGGCATCTGTGAGTGGGGGCCTTTTATCCCTCTCTAGATTGGGGCACCTTCCCCACAAGACTTTACCCCCTCCATCAGACTGGGGATATGTCAAGGAAAGGTCTGTTCTCCCTCGTAGACTGGAGGCTCCCCCAGGACAGGGCCTACTAGATCCAGTTTCTGTAACCCCTACTGTGTGCCACATGCTTTCCAGAACAAAGGCTGAGAGCTGGTGTGAGGAGTGGCCAGTCCAAGGGAGGCAGCATGGTGCCCCATCCTCAAGGCCAGCAGCTGAGACTGGAGTCACCACTTCTGCGCAAAACAACCACCTGAAGAAATTAGGAAGAACTGGGGCTTCCCTGGTGGCTCCGTCGTAAAGAATTCGCCTGCCAGTGCAGGAGACGCAGGTTTGATCCCTGGTCCAGGAAGATCGCACATGCCTCAGAGCAACTAAGCCCAGGTGCCCCAACTACTGAATCCCACGCACCCTAGAGCCCAAGCCCCAGCTCGCCACAACTAGAATAAAGCCCAAGCAGCAATGAAGACCCAGCACAGCCAAAAATCAATACATTTTAAAAAGAAAATGGAGTGCCAGTATAAAATGACCTAACTTAGGCACAAAAAAGAAAGAAGTGAATGTGTCCAGAACAGGGTAGTCAGTGTCTGTCCCTCTCTGCACAGACTTCAAAGCAGAGCTTTGAAATCAGAATCCCAGCTTTCTAGTATGCAAGCTATGCCACTAGGGCCAGCCTCAGGACCTCAGTTTCATAAACTATAAACTAGAAATAACAAAGTCTACCTGTAGGGATTTAGTGAGGCTCCTGCAACATGAGAGGCAAAGCTAGAGGACTGGGTGCTGACCACCAGGCTGAGGGAAGAGGGAACCTTTCATTGTGCCCATTTCCTAGATTTCAACAATCCCATTGTGGACCATTTCCAACTACCAGTGCGGCGTCACTGAGAACAGAGCTGGGAAGAAATGTGCTGAGCTGGCTTTCAGGAGTCAGTTTGAGCTGGTTCCAGTGCGTCATCATTTAGAACATGCGAAATGCTCTGGAAACTATAAGCTGTCATGTGCTACCCGGTCAGGTTACAGCTACTCCATTTTTTTTTTTTTCCTTTTTGTTTTTGATGTCTAAGTGTCACACTTAAGAGGGGCCTGGGCAAGCTGGAGTAGGTTTGTAGGAGGGTGAGCTAAGGATGGTATGGTAGGGGCCAAACCAGCTAGTTCACCAAACCATTTCCGGTCTCCCGTTGGACTCACAACCAGACTGTATTTCCCAGCCTCCCTTGCGGCCAGGGGCAGTCACATGACTGAGTTCTGGCCAATGGAGTGTGGGCAAGAGTGATGTGCATCACCCAGACATGACCCACTCACTGGCTAAGGGCGAGAACTTGATGGTCCTATGGGAGGGCAGAACCTAAGATGCCAGGAAGGGGGATGTGGAATCACAGCCCTGAAAGCTGAAAGCCTGTGCTGTACAGTTAGTTACACGAGAAAGAAGTCAACTCCTGTCCTGTGAGGGAAGCCACTGGGATTTGGGCTTGGTGGGTCATAGCAGTTACGACCCACTCCGACCTCTACAAATGGACTCACAACCCCACCATGAGGGGACGGCTGTGGAACTGCTGCCCTGGAGGAGAGGAGGTCCAGTGGAGGACTTAACACATTATCCTCAAATCCAGCATTCTTGCCTGGAGAATTTCATGGACAGAGGAGCCTGACGGGTCAATGGGGTCATAAAAAGTCAAACATGACTGAGCGACTAACACACATACACTTTATGACTGTTAAGGTTGTCCTGTACGACCCCAGAGAGCAGCTATAGGACCAGTGGGAGGAAAGTTACAGGGATGCAGATCCAAGCTCAACGGGCAGGAAGGTGTGGGCAGAGGGAGACCTGCAATCCCAGGGGCTGTGCAAATGGGCAGGAATGCCATAGAAGCTACTCGAACATCAGCTAGCAGCTTAACATCAGCTTCATACTTTGAGCCTATCTTCAAGACCTTGGAGTCTGTGATTGTCGATCTATCATTTTCTACTAAGATGCTGCCTCCTCCATCAGTCCTGGATCTTACAAAGGCCCAGGCTTGATTCTTGAATGAGACAGAAAAGTCCTCAGGGCAAAATTCTAATTCTCATTCAGACTCACTCCTGTTCATCTCAGCCCCAGCTCCCAACAAGGACCCCATGACCAAATGTGGGGACAAGACTCTGAGTTTGTGGAAGACCTGGTCACTAGGGTTTTGGAGGGTTTTGGTGGGGAGTTGTGTGTGTGTGTGTGTGTGTGTGTGTGTGGTTGTTGTTGTTATTGTTGTTTTGGCTGAACCCTGCAGCATGCAGGACCTTAGTTCCCCAACCGGGGATCGAACCCATGCCCCCTGCAGTGCAAGTGTGCGTTTTCAACCACTGGACCACCAGGGAAGTCCCAACCTGGCTGCTAGGGAAAGCTACCTTCCTGAGTGGGAGAGAGGGGTGGGGAATGAATAGACTAGACTGCACAGGGAGGGCAGACAGGAGGAGGAGACTGACCTGGAAAGCAATTTGAGCAGGAGGAGAGGAGGGCCAGCTGCACCCAAGCATCCAGCAAAGGCAGAAATCTTCATCTCTCTTGGCTTCGACCAAGGAGGAAGGCTCAGCGGGGACCTTGGTAGCATAACCTCACGAGAAAGAAGCTCCAGCTCGGCTCTCCAGAGGCTTCTTGACGTGAGAATCTGGGCTGTGTTCTCCATCAGCTTCCACACGTGTGCATGTGCGTGCATGCAGACACACACACACATCCTTCCAACTTCTGCTCTGGCCTGCTATCTCAACCATTTCCCAAAGCCAAGCTCCCAAAAGCAAACTGAGATTTCTAGGAGATCTGGAGGCTGGGTCTAGGGGAGTGACTGGGAAATAGAGAGAAAAGGTGTTTTCCTGAAAGAATCATTAAGCTGTATGCAATCCTGAGGTCTCCTCTCCTGCCCATGCCCAGCCCACCTCCACCAGGGCCTCCCATCATCATGGGCGCCACATGAGGGCCAAATTGAATTAGAATAATTAACTTTTGGTCACCCTTTTAATTTGGTGCTGGAAATAAGAGAGCTAATGGAGATTAAACAAGCTCTGATGCTGGAGACCAGCCTGAAAGCTGCACAGGGAGGCCCTGGGCCCTGGTGGGGGGGCCGGGCGGTGGGCACACACACAGCCAGAGGGAAGAGACTGAGCAAGAAGAATGCGGTGTGTGAACCACAGCCTGTCCATGTGAGCTGACGCACGTGTCCCTGCTGTGTTCCCATGTGCACTCGCTGCCTGTGAGAAGGCCTGTGTGTCACGCAGGCAAATGCATGCTCGCGTGTGCCTGGACATAGGAGGTTTGCACACACAAGTGGCTCTTTGTACATGTGTGAGCACGTGTGTGCACACATTGCTTTAAATCCTGGGCAGGCAAAGCTGCCTGATTTTTATGGGGTCCTAGCAGTTCTGACCTGAAAGCAGCCTTAATAAATGCCTTCAAGTCCACCAGCTGCTTGAGGCTCTTGCACCTCACTTTCCCCAGGAAAGCACACACCCCATCAACCCATGCTTTCCCTGCTAAGGGGCTCACCACCCCCACCACCACCAAAGGCGGCCTGCAGAGCCCTGCCTGTGAGGAAGCACTTCCTCCAGTGTTCACCCGTAGCCCAGCGCAAGGCCCCTCCTGCTCCCTCAGCGTCACAAGAAGGAGTGACTGTTGCCTTCTGGATAATCTTCTCTAGGTGAGGCATCTGGTTCTCCCCTAGGGTCTGAAAGAAAGTGAAAATCGCTCAGTCATGTCCAACTCCTTGCAACCCCATGGACTTATACAGTCCTTCTCCAGGCCAGAATACTGGAGTGGGTAGCCTTTCCCTTCTCTAGGGGACATTCCCAACCCAGTGATCGAACCAGGGTTTCCTGCTTTGCAGGCAGATTATTTACCAACTGAGCTAGAAGGGAAGCACCCCTCTAGGGTCTTCCTCTTCAAAATGTGGGGCTTATTTTTCTGATTAAAGAAAATAAAAAGAGCTCTGACGTGTATATATATATAGGCTGCATTGAGTCTTAGTTGCAGCATGTAGGCTCTTTCACTGAGGCACATGGACTTTCTGTTTTAGTTGCTCTGTGGCATGTGGGATCTTAGTTCCCCAACCAGGGATCGAACCTGCATCCCCTGCATTGCAAAAGTGAATTCTTAACCATCAGACCACCAGGGAAGTCCCAATGACATCTTTGTAAGGGAGAGAAGAACCTCCCTAGACCCTCCTACAGGACTTCACCCAATGTAACACACCCACATGACCCCAAGCACTCTCTCACACGCCAAGGCATGAAGGAGATGGGCTGGGGTACACACCTGCCAGAGACCCCTGGGCTCATCTGCTCCAGCCATGGTCAGACTTCACATGGGTCAGAATCCTCCAGTGGAATTTACTAAAATACAATTCCCAGGCCCTTGACCAGAGGTTTAGATGCTGCAGGTCTCCAAGGGGCACCCGTCCTCTGCACTTTTAAGAAGCAGCCAGCTGACTCTGATGCAGCTTCCCAAGAACTGTCATTTGGGAACAGTTGAAGTCATCCAGAGCTCTCATTTTACAGATGGAGAGACTGAGGCCCACAGAGAGAGATGCTCAGAGTGAGGTAGAAACTAATTCAGTACTGGTGCCCTAGCTTCAGCCCCTGGTGCTCCGTCCTACCACCCACCCAGGAGGAATAAACACAGACTGTGTCCCTCCCATCCTGCTTCCCCCAGGGGAGCCCATCTCCCCACCACAGAGCAGGGACATTCCAGTCTAGGACAGAAGCATCCCTCTTCGAATCTGACATTCCCATCAGTTCCCGCATGTATCCCCTGCCAGGGGGTCAGGAAGAGACAGCCAAGGATGAGCAGCCTCGCATCTGCTAAATGAATTGGTCCCAGCTGAGGAGCTGAGATTCATAGAGGCCATCACTGCATCAGAGGGAAATTCCCATCAGGCAGTGAGAAATGGATAGGGAGGTCAAGACCTCACCGAGGACACCCAGGCTGGGAAGATGAGCCAGACGGGGGGAAGGCAACCTGGAGCTTTCCACCCAGAGAAGACAGCAGACACGCAGGGCCTGGGAGCAGCCAGAGGTCTCACCTCCCCCAGAATCCAGAGTTACCTTCCAGAGGATCTGGCCACATCCATCTGCCACTGTCCACCCAGGGGCCTGAGGTCTTCTGATCAAACCTGGCCCTACAAATGCAGGGACCCGAGGGGACAAGTGAGGACGTAAGATCGCATAGCTTTTCAAGGCAAAGTCCAGTCTCCCAGCTCCTAGCCTGTGTCCTTTCTACTTGGCCACTCTCGTACTTACTATAAAGCAGCCAGCACCGACTGGAACGATCTCGGATGGAGAATGAAGAAACAGAAATAACAAGGATGACCAGATCTTCTCCCAGCAGAAGCAAAGTAAAACCAAAGCGCCTGAGACCAAGCCAGAAAAACACTGTCTTTCACCAACACTGAACTTCCTCGTTACCTACAACCACTTTCTTCCTCCTCCGGTCCCCAAGACACCCTCGTCTTCCGGGATTAAGTGAGAGCAAGCATACGCCTTCAAAACTCAGAGTGCCCCAGACACTGAACGCAGGAGACTCAAAGGGAAGAAAAGGGAATTTGACTTCTTTCAAGCCTGCTCCGTGATTTCATTTGGGCTGAGGTCTTCCTCCTCTTGAGCAGGGCGCCGGGGTCACGTTCCACTTCCAAGCCTGCTTTGAAGGTGAGACTCCCCAGAGGAGAAGGAAGGGCATCGCCGGCTGCTTGGAAGTCACTCACTGTCACCGCCACTCGCCGTCTCCAGCAGCGATGGCCCCAGCAGGCCCCAGCGGCCCTCAGCCTCATCGCCCTAGATGAGACAGGTCCGCCAGGCCCCCAGGAGAGCTGGGCGCTCTGGGGACCGATGGGAGAGTGAGAGCAGAGGGAAATGAGCGGAGGGAACTGCCCGATCCTCTTGCCTTGGTAGCAGAGAGGCAGCAGGGTTCAGAGCCCAGCCTGGGCAGGTCCTTCCTTCTCTCCAGCCGCTGGGAAGGGTGTGAGCAGGGGAGGGAAAAGAGGGGTCCTCAGGGCTGGGCGCTGTCTGCAACAAAGAGCTTGACAAGGAGATGGTCCAGCTGGGAGATGGGTGCTAGGGTTTCTGCCCGAAGCCAGCCCCCACCCTCTGTGCTCTTGGGAATAAACACCTCACTTTCTCAGGGGCCCACGTCTCTGGCTTCCTCCCCTGCCCTACTTCTGGAGGCAGAGAAGGAGGATGAGAAGGGAACAAGAGACACTGTACTGTTTTGAGTCCAGAGTACAGCGTCCTCCCGGCGCCTGCCGCCTGGCAGGCCCAACTGTCCTTGGCCCTAGTCTCCCCCATCCTGCAGGAGCAGCCTATCTGGGACCCTTCCCGACCCCCAATGCCTCCCACCCCACTTACTTCCTCCATCGAGCATCTCTCCCACCTTCTCCTTTTCCCATCTTTGCCCCCAGGACAAGCACTGACAGAAGCATCTTGAGTTTCTGAATAAGACACAGTGATCAGGAGGCTGACCTCATCCAGGGATCAGGGGAGGCACCCACCCCGACCCCACCCCAAGAAAGTAGCTTGGTATCTGAGACCTGAGAGGTGAGAGGGTTTGCCTACAGAAGGGGACTGGAGAGGCGTGTTCTTAGAGGGGCAGCCTCTGAGGTAGAAAAAAGCGCGACTCACTCACTCAAGGATTAAAGGGAGCCTCTACAGAGAGGAATGATGGGAACCACAACACTTAGGAGGAATCAAGGGCCCTGGGGCCCCTGAGGTGTGGGGATGAGGAAGGAGGCACTTGTCAGGCCTTTCCAGGTAGACCCACTCTGGATCTAGAGGCCCCCGCGTTTCTATGAAAGCTTAGTCAAAGCTCCTTAAGTACCTAAGCCACAGAGGCCTTGCCTAGAGAAAAGTGAAAAATACCTCAAAAGCTGGTGTGATGGTTTAAATTAAATGACATTGGTCTGAACAGCATCAGCATCTAATATATACTTGACAGAATTGCTTGTCTTGCCCTCCCCTCCTCTAATTCAGAAGCTGGGTTTGCAGATTCAAGCTTTCTTCCCTCTGGGGTGCACAGCGTGGAGGTGAAGGTCAGCTGTCCCCGTGACTCCCACCCCTTCTGCCGAGCAGGAACCATGCCTTTTCATCTGGGAACTGACGCAAGCCGGCTCATGTCGAAAACAGTCTCCCTGCTTCTGCTCCTGCCCTCCTCACACAGGGCTCAACCCAGCCAGCAAGGCATCCGTGAAAACTGAAGTCAGGTCCAGACACTGCTCCGCTCTAAACCCTCTGATGCCTCCCTCTCACTCGGGGTAAAAGCCAAAGTCACGACTAAGGCCCGCCAGGCCCGACATGCTCTGCTCCTCCCAGTCCCTCTGCCTCATCGCCTACCACTCTCCCCTGCATCCTTCCTGCTCCAACCACACGGGCGCCCTCGCTATTCCTCACCCCTGCCAGGCCTGCTCCCGCCTCAGGGCCTGTACACATACACAGATATTCACCCACCCCGCCCCCTTTCAGGTCTTTACTCAGATGTCACCTGCCAGGTGGGCTTCCCAGGTGGGCGCTAGTGGTAAAGAGCCTGCCTGCCAATACAGGAGATATAAGAGACGTGGGTTCGATCCCTGGGTTAGGAAGATCCCCTGGAGGAGGGCATGGCAATCCATTCTGGTATTCTTGCCTGGAGAATCCAACGGACAGAGGACCCTGGCGGGACTCTCTGTAGTGTTGCAGAGTCAGACAGGACTAAAGCAACTTGGCATGCATGCATTTTAAAAAAAGAGAGGGGGGGGGGGGGTTGGCAGTGCTGGGGGGAAAAGGAGGGAAGTTTCCTCTTCCCAAAGTCCCTGAGGTCCTGAACGTCTCATCTCAGACAAAGGCCTTCTAGTCCTTCAGCGCTTGAGCACATGGTCTGAAGAAGAGGACACACAGTCAGCTGTGCCTCGGCATGTGCTTTTGCTCGGTCATGTCCAACTCTTGGCAACCCCACAGGCTGTAACCTGCCAGGCTTCTCTGTCCGTGAGATTCTCTGTCCATGGGATATTCTCCAGGCAAGAACACTGCAGTGGATGGCCATTTCCTTCTCCAGGGGATCGTCCCCACCCAGGGATAGAAGCGGCATCTCGTGTATCTCCTGCATTGTGTCTTTCCTTTACCGGATGGGCCATCGGGGAAGCTTGTGTCATCTCAGACAAAGGCAGGTATCATCACAAAACTGTTTACAATAGCTAGGATGTGGAAGCAACCTAGATGTCCACCAGCAGATGAATGGATAAGAAAGTTGTACATAAGCACAATGGAATATTCAGTTCAGTTCTGTTCAGTCGCTCAGTCATGTCCAACTCTTTGTGACCCCATGAACTACATCATGCCAGGCCTCCCTGTCCATCACCAACTCCCAGAGCCTACCCAAACTCATGTCCATTGAGTCGGTGATGCCATCCAACCATCTCATCCTCTGTTGTCCTCTTCTCCTCCTGCCCTCAATTTTTCCCAGCATCAGGGTCTTTTCAAATGAGTCAGCTCCTCACAACAGGTGGCCAAAGTATTGGAGTTTCAGCTTCAAAATCAGTCCTTCCCATGAACACTCAGGACTGATCTCCTTTCTCCAACACCACAGTTCTAAAGCATCAATTCTTCGGTGCTCAGCTTTATTCATAGTCCAATTCTCACATACATACATGACTACTGGAAAAACCATAGCCTTGACTAGATGGACCTTTGTTGGCAAAGTAATGTCTTTGCTTTTTAATATGCTGTCTAGGTTAGTCATAACTTTCCTTCCAAAGAGTAAGCGTCTTTTAATTTCATGGCTGCAGTCACCATCTGCAATGATTTTGGAGCCCAGAAAAATAAAGTCAGCAACTATTTCTACTGTTTCCCCATCTTTTTGCCATGAAGTGATGGGACTGGATACCATGATCTTAGTTTTCTGAATGTTAAGCTTTAAGCCAACTTTTTCACTCTCCTCTTTCACTTTCATCAAGAGGCTCTTTTAGTTCTTCTTCACTTTCTGCCATAAGGGTGGTGTCATCTGCCTATCTGAGGTTATTGATAGTTCTCCTGGCAATCTTAATTCCAGCTTGTGCTTCATCCAGCCCAGCGTTTCTCATGATGTACTCTGCATATAAGTTAAATAAGCACAGTGGCAATATACAGCCTTGACGTACTCCTTTTCCTATTTGGAACCAGTCTGTTGTTCCATGTCCAGTTCTAACTGTTGCTTCCTGACCTGCATACAGGTTTCTCAAGAGGCAGGTCAGGTGGTCTGGTATTCCCATCTCTTTCAGAATTTTCCACAGTTTATCGTGATCCACACAGTCAAAGGCTTTGGCATAGTCAGTAAAGCAGAAATAGATGTTTTTCTGGAGCTCTCTTGCTTTTTCAATGATCCAACGGATGTTGGCAATTTGATCTCTGGTTCCTCTGCCTTTTCGAAAACCAGCTTGAACATCTGGAAGTTCACAGTTCACGTATTGCTGAAGCCTGGCTTGGAGAATTTTGAGCATTACTTTACTAGCATGTGAGATGAGTGCAATTGTGCGGTAGTTTGAGCATTCTTTGGCACTGCCTTTCTTTGGGATTGGAATGAAAACTGACCTTTTCCAGTCCTGTGGCCACTGCTGAGTTTTCCAAATTTGCTGACATATTGAGTGCAGCACTTCCATAGCATCATCTTTCAGGATTTGAAATAGCTCAACTGGAATTCCATCACCTCCGCTAGCTTTGTTCGCAGTGATGCTTCCTAAGGCCCACTTGATTTTGCATTACAGGATGTCTGGCTCTAGGTGAGTGATCATACCATTGTGATTATCTGGGTCATGAAGATCTTTTTTGTACAGTTCTTCTGTGTATTCTTGCCACTTCTTCTTAATATCTTCTGCTTCTGTCAAGTCCATACCATTTCTGTCCTTTATCGAACCCATCTTTGCATGAAATGTTCCCTTGGTATCTCTAATTTTCTTGAAGAGATCTCTAGTCTTTCCCATTCTGTTGTTTTCCTCTATTTCTTGGCATTGATCGCTGAGGAAGGCTTTCTTATCTCTCCTTGCTATTTTTTGGAACTCTGCATTCAAATAGGCATATTTTTCCTTTTCTCCTTTGCTTTTCATTTCTCTTCTTTTCACAGCTATTTGTAAGGCATCCTCAGACAGCCATTTTGCTTTTTTGCATTTCTTTTCCATGGGGATGGTCTTGATCCCTGTCTCCTGTACAATGTCATGAACCTCTGTCCATAGTTCATCAGGCACTCTGTCTATCAGATCTAGTCCCTTAAATCTATCTCTCACTTCCACTGTATAATCATAAGGCATTGGATTTAGGTCATACCTGAATGGTTTACTGGTTTTCCCCACTTTCTTCAGTTTCAGTCTGAATTGGGCAATACGGAGTTCATGATCTGAGCCACAGTCAGCTCCTGGTCTTGTTTTTGCTGACTGTATTGAGCTTCTTCATCTTTGGCTGCAAAGAATATAATCAATCTGATTTCAGTGTTGGCCATCTAGTGATGTCCATGTGTAGAGTCTTCTCTTGTGTTGTTGGAAGAGGGTGTTTGCTATGACCAGTGAGTTCTCTTGGCAAAATTCTATTAGCCTTTGCCCTGCTTCATTCTGTACTCCAAGGCCAAATTTGCCTGTTACTCCAGGTGTTTCTTGACTTCCTACTTTTGCACTCTAATCCCCTACAATGAAAAGGACATCTTTTTTGGGGTGTTAGTTCTAAAAGGTCTTATAGGTCTTCATAGAACCATTCAACTTCAGCTTCTTCAGCATTACTGGTCGGGGCATAGACTTGGATTACCGTGATATTGAATGGTTTGCCTTGGAAACAAACAGAGATCATTCTGTCATTTTTGAGATTGCATCCAAGTACTGCATTTCAGACTCTTTTGTTGACTATGATGGCTACTCCATTTCTGCTAAGGGATTCCTGCCCACAGTAGTCGATACAATGGTCATCTGAATTAAATTCACCCATTCCAGTCCATTTTAGTTCTCTGATTCCTAGAATGTCGATATTCACTTTTGTCATCTCCTGTTTGACCACTTCCAGTTTGCTTTGATTCATGATCTAACATTCCAGGTTCCTATGCAATATTGCTCTTTACAGCATCAGACCTTGCTTCTATCACCAGTCCCATCCACAAGCGGGTCTTGTTTTTGCTTTGGCTCCATCTCTTCCTTCTTTCTGACGTTATTTCTTCACTGATCTCCAGTAGCATATTGGGCACCTACCAACCTGAGGAGTTCCTCTTTCAGTATCCTATATTTTTGCCTTTTCATACTGTTCGTGGGGTTCTCAAGGCAGGAATACTGAAGTGGTTTGCCATTCCCTTCTCCAGTGGACCACATTCTGTCAGAACTCTCCACCATGACCCATCCGTCTTGGGTAGCCCCACGTGACATGGCCCTAGGTTCATTGACAAGCCGTGGTCCATGTGATCAGATTGGCTAGTTGTCTGTGACTGTGGTTTCAGTCTGTCTGCCCTCTGATGCCTACTGCCTTACTTGGGTTTCTCTTCCCTTAGACGTGGGGTATCTCTTCACAGCTGCTTCAGCAAAGTGCAGCTGCTGCTCCTTACCTTGGACGTGGGGATCTCCTCTCTGCCGCTCACCACTCCTGCACCATGCAGCTGCTGCTCGGCGAGCCTGGAATATTACTCAGCTATTAAAAAGAACGCATTTGAATTAGTTCTAATGAGGTGGATGAAACTGAAGCCTACTATACAGACTGAAGTAAGTCAGAAAGAAAAACACCAAAACAACATATTAATGCATAGATATGGAATTTAGAAAGATGGTAATGATGACCCTATATGCAAGACAGCAAAAGAGACACAGATATAAAGAAGTCTTTTGGACTCTGTGGGAGAAGGCGAGGGTGGGATGATTTGAGAGAATAGCATTGAAACATGTATATTATCATATGTGAAATAGATCACCAGTCCAGGTTCGATGCATGAAATAGGGCACTCAAAGCCGGCGCACTGGGATGACCCTGAGGGATGGGATGGGGAGTGAGGTGGGAGGGGGGTTCAGGATGGGGGACACGTGTACACCCATGGCTGATTCATGTCAATGTATGGCAGAAACCACTACAATATTGTAAAGTAATTAGCCTCCAATTAAAATAAATAAAAAATTTTTAAGGCAGATATCAAATCGTGGCTGGTATTTTAGGAAGAGGTGAGGCACCCAGTTCATTCTGAGCACTCCATGATCAAAACCACCCACAGCTAGAGCTCACTCACACAAGGGAAGGAAGCGAGTGCCAGCCACAGGTGCCCCTGCTGTGAAAGGCTGGCATGAGTTAGGAATTCACCATGATGGCAGCCCGCAGCCCCAACCCCAGGGCAGAATCCAGAACAGCCTCTGGCTTCTGGGCTGAGCCCTCCCCAGTACTGTCAAGATCACCAGGGCCGTAAGCAAGCTCTTGAGTGAGGCCTGTCTTGGTGCCTTGGGGCCCAGGGAGTCACTAACCCTCTGATTTTCTATCGTGAGAATGTGAGTGACGATGGTCCCTGCCCGTCCCGCCACATGGGCTTTTGCACAGCTCAAGTGTGTGTGAAAATGTAGACTTCTATGCAATTTCTTCTGATCCTTAAACTCTCCCCCACCCAAGTCGATTATTTCAAGATTCAGAGAACGAACACCCCATCTTCCCTTTCATTCCCAAACCAGATTAAAACTTTACATTTTGAGACTCTCCTGGTGGCCCGGTGGTTAGGACTCGGCATTTTCACTGCCAAGGGCCTGGGTTCAATCTCTGGCCAGGGAACTAAGATTCAAGCAACACCAACAACAAATATTCTACATTTTGCAGAAAGAAAACTCATCTCTCTGGATCCCCCTGCTTGCTTTTTATCTATCCTTGTGTTTCTTTTTCTTTTTTCACTCAGTTCGACTCCTCTCTCTAACTCAGCCTCCCTTTGTGTCTCCATGCGTGTGGTTCGTGTGTCTGTCTGTCTCTCCGTCTCTGCTCTCCCCTCCTCCATCTCTGTCACTTCGAGCATCTCTCTGACTCTGCTCATCTCCGCGTGCTCTCTGCCTCACTCTCACTTTCTGGGTCTCCTCCGCCGCCTTCTCTCTCGTCTGATTCTCCGTTGCATCTCCGTCTGTCTTGCTCTCTCTCTCTGTGCGTCTGTCTCTGTGTCCTACCATCACTCCCTCTCTTTCTCTGACTTTCTTTCCGTCTCCCCCTGACTCTCTCCTCTCTCTCTCTCTCTCCCTCTCCTCTCTCTCTCTCTTCTGCCCTAATTGCTTCTTGTCCGCAGGAGGATTTATGTAACTGACAGCGGTGGCGGCAGCCAATCGGAAAGGCTGCTCACAGATACAAAAACGTAATGCTTCCCCAGCCTCAGGAAAATGAGCTGCCATCCTCCTGAGGGCTCCTTTGCTCAGAGAAGCCTGGGCTGTCCCCCTTCTCCTCCAGAAAAAGAGAGTGGCAGCACTTTAGACAGCACCCTTATGCCCCAGCTCTGCTTGGGGACCTTTGCATCTCCTGCCTCCCAAGGGGTGAGAGTCACAGTCGGGCTCCACTTCTAACTAACACGGTGGAGACGGTCCCAGGCCAGAGGCAGGACGCCTAGACTCACCTCACGTTGGTGGAGGCTGTGGGCAGATTATGGCCCCACTCTGAGTCTGGCTCCCCATCTGATTATGGCCACAACCCTCTGATTCTAAAAAAACCAGGAGGGAGCTTCTGGCTGTAGGGGATTCAAGTGATCCCAAAGCATATCACCTTCTGATTTCAGCAGGGCTGTGGTCAGCGTTTCAACAGTGGAGACGTCAGGACCGACGGAAACCCACAGCAGAGAGGCTAAGAGAGTGGCTTGATGACCAGGGGGTGGAAAGCAGATTCTGGGGCAGGGGCAACGGGGAAAGCCTTCTGCTGGGTTCACCTGCCCTGCAAGTTGGTACCTGGGGTCCCTCCGTGGGATCCAGTTAATTTCCCCACCCTCTTGGTCAATGCCCACCTGGCACCCAGCAGATCAGATTCGTGGCAGCAGCCAAGGGCCAGAAAGGAAGTAGGAGAGAGGTGGGGTGCAGGCAGGAATGCCTGATTCCCAGAGCGGCTGGGAGAGAGCCACCTACTGAGCATCTGCTCTGTGACTTGCTCGTTGCAAAGCGCAGAACTGAGCTTCGCTCAGAGAGGTTATGTCACTTGGCTGAAGTTGCCCAGCTCATAAATGACCACCCATGAGTTGGAAAGCACACCCCAAAGCCTGTGCTTTTTCTGTATTCATGCGGACTTTTTAAAGGAGAAGAGGAGAACCTCAAATAAGGAGAGGAAACTTGGAGACAGGTTTTTTCCTACTGTTTTCCCAGTGGCCATACACATCTGTGGGAAAAAGGTTAGTGGGGGTGGGCTTGCTTGGTCTGCGAAAGAGAATCTGGGAAGGAGTTTCAGAGAGGCACTCAGTTTCTGCTTTCAGGTACTTGAAGTGCTTACATCAGGGAGGCAAAAAAAAAAAGTCATCTGTTGTCACAAAATAGAGACCCTGGGCCCAGCCTGCAACAAGAGGGATGTGAGCAGACTGGAGGAAAGACTTCCCACCCACCGGAGCACTGGTACAGGCTTGCGTTCATCGCTGTAACTTACATAAATAAGGGAGGGGCTCCGTCCCTGAAATGTGTTGAAAGAATTCTAACCTCTGCGGACACAGGAAAATCCTCCATGTCAAATGACCTGTTAGCAGCTCCTACAACTCTTCAAGCCATGCATGGTGCTCAGACGCTCAGTAGTGTCTGACTATTGGCGATCCCGCTAGGCTATTCTGTCCATGGAATTTTCCTGGCAAGAATACTAGAGTGGGCTGCCATTTCCTCTTCCCAGGAATCTTCCCAACCCAGGGATCAAACCCGTGTCTCTTGCTTGGCAGGCAGATTTTTTTTTTTTTTACCACTGAGCCACCCGGGAAGCCCTCTTGAAGTCACAGGCAAAGGTAAAGACACCACCAGACACATTCAGACACACAGTTCTTTGAGGCTTGAACACAGGCTTTTCTCCCATGAGGCTCCACAGCCCACCTGCAGCCCCCACCCCAACTCCCCCTGTGTGGTGGCCCTGCAAGGACAGCTTCCTCCGAAGAGCTGATGGGCACCGGTGCCCCAGCAGACAGGCAGGAAGCCGGAGCCGACAGGGCTATCTCCTCATCGCACCAGGCAGCCACCTCTGAGCCCTCTCCCTTTCAGGAAGCCAAGCCAGGAAATTAACACGGAGCCGAGATGCCGCCAGACACCTGCCCGGAAATTCAAACCTGCAGCTGGTGGGGGTTGGCTTAGGAGAGCAGAGTGTGATGGCAGGGGCTCTTTGCAGAGGAAGGTAGGTACCTGCAGGGGGTGGGCACCAGCTCTTTTTAAAGGGGGTATGGCTGTCACAGATAACCAACCTGGGCTGCCTGGAGAAGGGGCCAGGAGGGACACCGTCAGCTGGTTCTGGGGAGCCTGCTTCACCCGATGGCAGGAGGCCTCAGAGCAGGAGAGTCCTGGCAGCAAGTTGATGACTTGTTCTGCAGTTGCTGCTGCCTAAAAATCCCCTGAGGGAAGCAGGGAGAGGGGACAGAAGTGATGACAAGGCTTCTCCTTTGAGCTGAGAGCTGAAAAGACACTGCCCTGATTCTGAGGCAAACACAGGTATTACAGCCAGGCAAACCCAGGCTCAAATCCACACTTTGCCAGTTACCAGTTCTGTGACCTTGTGCCTCAGTTGCCTCATCAATGAAATGGGCATAACAATAGCAAGGCAGGCCAACTGTTCCAAAAAAGAATCCCCCAAATCTCAGGTGGTTTAAAAACATATATTTTACTTCTAGTCTAATGGTAATACCTTGAGGGCAAGGAGAGTTGCACTCTATATAGTCGTTCAAGGACACAAGCTCTTTTTTTCAGACTATCGCAGGGCTCCGGGACTCTCTAGACCAGGGTTTGTGCACCACTGACATTTGGGATGGCCAGTTCTTTGTTGCAGGGGCTATACTGTGCTTCTTTGTCAGCATCCTTGGCCTCTATCCACTAGACACCAGGAGCATGCCCCCAAGTTGTGACAACTAGAAATGCCCATGCCTCTGAATATTGTCAAATGTCCCCAGGGAGAGGGGGACAAAATTACCCCACTTGAGAACCACTGCTTCCCATGCCTCCACAGCTAACCAGCAGAAGAAAAAGAGAACACACGGAGCCTCTCGAAAAGGGTCTGAGGGGGCAGCCTGGAGGGGGCAGCCTGGAAGAGGCAGCATGCATGATGTTAGTCACACTCCAACAGGTTGGTTGAGGTTACCTGGCCCCACTGCAGGGCAGGCTGTGTGTGCAGGAGGGGAAGGAAACAGGGTCTTGGGAGCCTCTTGGGCTTGTTGGGATGATTCGATGAACTGAAAATTTTATGTAAATAAGATACCTGGCGTCTGGTGGGCTCTCAACAGATGCTAGTGACTCACACTCTTGGGGGGTCTGTGTGAGCACCACGCTACGCTCTGCCCTTGGAGTGCACTCTCTTCTCAGATCCCTACTTGCTGACGTGGAGCAGAGGTACAGGGGGAGCAAGTGACCCCGCAAGGTCGCAGAGTTGGTGGCTCTGAGATGCTGGCTCCAGCGCCCACCTCTCAGCCCACTTGCTCTACTCAGCTAGCTGTTAGTCTCCAGCCCCAAATCCTCTCTCTCATCCTGCTGTTACATGTAACATGGTCACCCAACAAATCATAGATTCACAAGACACTTTCTCTGCACAAAGACGGAAACTCGAGCCCCAGGAAGGGAATGCCCAGGGCCGCTCAGCTAGAAAGCAGCAGAGCCAGGACGAGCAGCCGGGGCCACTGGCTGCGCAGGCGGCACCCTCTCTTGGGGAGGAGGCCACCTCCATCCTCACGCCATGCTTTAGAGCCTGGGCCCGCAGGATGCTGCTTTGGCCCCTGGCACCCTGCGACCCCTCCAACATAACCTTAGTCATGCTCTTCCTTTCCCTCAATGCTGCAACCGTACCGGAGTTCCCAGGATTTCCCTGAAGACACCATTGTTTCAAGCCTCCTTTGATTTGGTCTAAGCTCTTTCCTCTACCTGAATTGTGTTCCCTAGGTGGTGGTGGTTTATTCACTAAGTCATATCTGACTCGTGTGACCCCCATGGACTGTAGCCCGCCAGGCTCCTCTGTCCACGGGATTTTCCAGGCAAGAATACTGGAGCGGGTTGCCATTTCCTTCTCCAGGGGATCTTCCCCACCCAGGGATCGTATCTGGGTCTCCTGCATTGCAGGCAGATTCTTTACCAGCTGAGCCACCAGGGAAGCCCTATTCCCTAGGTGGTACGTAGCAAACTCCTATTCATCCTTCAAAACCTTCCTCCCTCCATCTTTACCACCTCCTCCCCGCAGCAGCACTAATTATAAGAACACTTCACATCGACTGAGGGCTTACAGACATTGTCCTAGACCCACCACATGCCTCATTTAATTTTCCAGTGCTATCACTTCATGGGAAATATATGGGGAAACAGTGGAAAAAGTGTCAGACTTTATTTTGGGGGGCTCCAAAATCACTGCAGATGGTGACTGCAGCCATGAAATTAAAAGACGCTTACTCCTTGGAAGAAAAGTTATGACCAACCTAGATAGCATATTCAAAAGCAGAGATATCACTTTGCCAACAAAGGTCCGTCTAGTCAAGGCTATGATTTTTCCAGTGGTCATGTATGCATGTGAGAGTTGGACTGTGAAGAAGGCTGAGCACCGAAGAATTAATGCTTTTGAACTGTGGTGTTGGAGAAGACTCTTGAGAGTCCCTTGGACTGCAAGGAGATCCAACCAGTCCATTCTTAAGGAGATCAGTCCTGGGATTTCTTTGGGAGGAATGATGCTGAAGCTGAAACTCCAGTACTTTGGCCACCTCATGTGAAGAGCTGACTCATTGGAAAAGACTCTGATGCTGGGAGGGATTGGGGGCAGGAGGAAAAGGGGATGACAGAGAATGAGATGGCTGGATGGCATTACCGACTCGATGCACATGAGTTTGGGTGAACTTTGGGAGTTGGTGATGGACAGGGAGGCCTGGCGTGCTGCAGTTCATGGAGTTGCAAGGAGTTGGACACGACTGAGTGACTGAACTGAACTGAACTGAACAACAGACTGGTTTCAAATAGGAAAAGGAGTACATCAAGGCTGTATATTGTCACCCTGCTAATTTAACTTATATGCAGAGTCCATCATGAGAAGTGCTGGACTGGAAGAAACACAAGCTGGAATGAAGATTGCCGGGAGAAATATCAATAACCTCAGATGTGCAGATGACACCACCCTTATGGCAGAAAGTGAACAGGAACTAAAAAGCCTCTTGATGAAAGTGAAAGAGGAGAGTGAAAAAGTTGGCTTAAAGTTCAACATTCAGAAAACTAAGATCATGGCATCTGGTCCCATCACTTCATGGGAAATAGATGGAGGAACAGTGGAAACAGTGTCAGACTTTATTTTGGGGGGCTCCAAAATCACTGCAGATGGTGATTGCAGCCATGAAATTAAAAGACGCTTACTCCTTGGAAGGAAAGTTATGACCAACCTAGATAGCATATTGAAAAGCAGAGACATTACTTTGCCAACAAAGGTGCGTCTAGTCAAGCCTATGGTTTTTTCAGTGGTCATGTATGGATGTGAGAGTTGGACTGTGAAGAAAGCTGAGCACCGAAGAATTAATGCTTTTGAACTGTGGTGTTGGAGAAGACTCTTGAGAGTCCCTTGGACTGCAAGGAGATCCAACCAGTCCATCCTAAAGAAGACCAGTCCTGGGTGTTCATTGGAAGGACTGATGCTGAAGCTGAAACTCCAATACTTTGGCCACCTCATGCGAAGAGTTGACTCATTGGAAAAGACTCTGATGCTGGGAGGGATTGGGGGCAGGAAGAGAAGGGGACGACAGAGGATGAGATGGCTGGATGGCATCACTGACTCGATGCACATAAGTTTGGGTGAACTCCAGGAGTTGGTGATGGACAGGGAGGCCTGGCATGCTGAGATTCATGAGGTCACAAAGAGTCGGACACGACTGAGCGACTGAACTAAACTGAACTGAACTGATGAGCAGAATGATCTTTTAAAACTGTCCCCTCTCCTTAAAGCTAAGTAGGTTGCAACCACCTCAGTGCAGCACAGTGATGTGATGTGAGTTTACAGGCTAAGTGATAAAAGATCATGCAGCTTCCACCTTGGTCTCTTGCTTTCCAGACGTTCCCTCTCTCACAATGCTCCCCTTTCCAAGCCCACCATGCCGTGAGAAGTCCTGGACCCACACACAGGCCGCTAGTGGCTCTGGTCTCTGGTCCAAGCTGTGCCTTGGAGTCACAGGAGAGTGACGGATGATCCCAGCCCCAGCCACTTTGTCAACCCTAGGCATTCAAGTCTTCCAGCCGAGGCACCAGATTGTGGAGCAGAGCCAGGTCATCCCCACTGGACCCTGACCACAGAACCTGTTGATACATAATAAAATGGTGGCTGTTTCATGTCACTGAGTTTGGGGAGTTTGTTATACAACAATAATCATCATAATTCTGTTATGGTCCAACCCATTTTACAGCTCGGAAAACTAAGGCAATGAGAGGGTAAGTAACCTGCACAGGATCCTAAAACTAGGAGGGAGTTGAGTCAAGATCGAAACTCAGGCCATCAAACTCCAGAACTGGCCTGCTTATCTGCTTTCCTCATGGCCAATTTCAAACGATGGTGTAATTGACCAAACTTAAATGTCCTCCTCTGACTTCAGACTGAGCTTGAGAGCAGGGATGTGTCTGCTGTCTTGATTCCCCGCAATAGCTCAGTTCCTGGCACAGAGCTGAGGCTGAGGATGGCTTGCTGCCCTGGCCTGAGTGCCCCAGGGAAGCCCCTGAGGGGGTGGGGTGGGGTGTGGACCATCGAGCTGAGCCTGTCTGTGCCGTGGTCTGCTCTCCAGATTTCTCTCACGCTGCCCTGCTGTCCCCCAGGCCCTTACCCGCCCAAGCCTTTGACTCACTGTGTGTTTAAACTGATAATTTTCTGCCCAGTCTGCTCCCTGTGCCCCGGTGGCCCAGCTGACAGCTTCATTAAAAACGGCCACTGTTGGCATCTCTCAGTCCAGCAGAGCCCGCGAGCGGGCGTCATCCTGGACCCATCATCACACCCCTGGCCACCTCCCCACTTCTGCCACCAACAGCACGTGGGGCAGCCCAGCTTAGAGTCAAGGGTTTGAACCTCCACTAGTTACAACCAGGAAGCCCTCCCCTCCTAGACTGGAGGCAAGGGACAGACTCCTGAGGGTCCCAAAGACATGGATCCATGCTCGAAAGCTTCCCCACAAAGGAGATGAAGCCGGAATCAAGAGTCAGTGGAGACGGCTGAGTGCAGACCCTGGCTCCACGCTGGGACACCTCTGGCCTTGGGACAGCACCCGCCATCTTCTGCTCAGCCTTCCAGCCGCAAGAGGGAAGTCTCGGAGTGATTCCTCTGGAGGGGACTTTTCAGGGGTGGCACGAGCCGCCTGGAGGCTGGTTTTTATAGGAGAGGACTTCTACCTCAGCGCCACTGCCCCCTGCTCTCCCACCAGTGACCTCGGGCAGGCCACTCAACTTCCCCTTCCTTATCACCTCACACCAGAGGCCAGATACCCTTCACCTGAGCGAGAAGACAGGTACAGCCAGGACCAGCTCAGCTGACGAAAAGATGAAATTATAATAAGAGCCAAGTTTTAGTAACACTTTCCGATATCTCAGACCCTCTTCTCTGTGCCTTCCCTGCATGAGTTTATTCATCCCAATGACTCTAGTGGGTCAGGAAACGAAAGTGAAGTCTCTCAATCGTGTCCAACTCTTTGCGATCCCATGGACGGCAACCTACCAGGCTCCTCTGACTATTGGATTTTCCAGGCAAGAGTACTGGAGTGGGTTGCCATTTCCTTCTCCAGGATATCTTCCTGACCCAGCGATCGAACCAGCTTTTCCTGCATTGCAGGCAGACGCTTTACCGTCTGAGCCACCAGGGAAGCCAGTGGGTCAGCACTGTTGTTATTCCCATTTTGCAGGTGAGGAGACTGAGGCACAAAGGGGTCAGAGAACTTGGCCAAGGTCTCATGCACAGTTCGCAGGTGGCAGAGGCAGGAGCCAAAGTCAAGCAGATCAGATCCAGAGTCCTGACCACATAGCCCTCCCACCATGCTAAAGCCAATGTGAAGTGCTTAGCACAGTGTGGCACACACAGTAGGTGACCAAGGACACTTAGGCCAAGGCGAGGGCCACACAGGGCCCCAGAGGACACAGGGAGGGTCTGCCAGCCCTCTCCAGAGCAGTGGGGGCAGACTGTCCCCAGCTGCTGGTAGTTCAGCTGCGAGGATGAGGAAAGCAAGGTGGCCCTCTCCAGCTTGCCTCGTCCTTTTGTCCTTCTGCTGGCATGAGAAAGGGATCCAAGAGTTATTTACTGCAGAGATTTCATCGTGATGTCCTCACCCTTACTGTACATCCTTTAAAGGTGAAGTAAAAATATCTAAAGGGTACAGAAAAACTCTTTTTTATTCAGCATCATAAAAGTCATTGGCAGATGTCCCTCTGGAAGGGGAAAAGAACAGCATCAAACTCTACAGTGACATTGTTCTGGGAGAACCCTCATGGCCAGCCCTAGTTGGAGGGTGTGCCTTGGGGTGAGACTGCCACAGGGACCCCCGCACGTGGCTTTGGGCTCCAGAGCCCACAACTGGACCAGCGGAGTGGGAACGCCTGTGCGGGATGGTTAGTGCTCAGCCGTGTCCAACTCTCTGTGGCCCCATGGCCTGTAGCCCACCAGGCTCCTCTGTCCATGGGATTCTCCAGGCAAGAATACTGGAGTGGGTTGCCATTCCCTTCTCCAGAGGATCTTCCTGACCCAGGGATTGAACCTGGGTCTCCCACACTGCAAGCAGCTTTTTTGCCATCTGAGCCACAGAGAGGCCCTGGGAGCTTCACCAATGCTTGTTAGATCGAAGGGTGAACACATGAATGAATACTGGAGTGAACACTCCCCCAGAACTTCCCCAGAGCCTCCCTCTCCAGTGGGAGGGCTGGCCATGAACCAGAGCATCATGGCGTCTAGTACTCTGAGACTGACTTCCCACCCAATCAACACAGATCACACTCTCACATCCACGCCTTGTGCTCTCTCTCCTTCTGTCCTGAGGGGGTCTAACGCAGGCCTCCTACCTCCATGTGTCTGCTCAATACCAGTTCTCACACCCTCTACTTGCCACCTTTATCTCTAAGGGGCCTCCTCCTCCTCACTGGGGCCAGTGCCCCCCTGAGTGCCCCTCCAGGCTCTCTGCACAGAGTATCTAGATATCTGTGTTTTTGTTTCCTCCCAGAGAAAGTGTATTCCTCAGAACAGGGCACCTGTTAGGCAATGCCCAATAAGGGTGTCTCAGGTGAATGAGTGGATAAATGAATGAATGAATGACATTTGCATGACCCTTGACACTCCAAGAACTCTCACAACCCCTCCCCTGAAATGTGGTGGTATTCCAGGACTCCCCTGGTGGTCCACTGGTTAAGAATCCGCCTGCCAGTGCAGGGAACATGGGAGGTCCAGGAAGACCACACACACCATGGGGCAGCTCAGCCCGTGCGCCACAAGGACTGAGCCTGTGCTCTAGATCCCAGGGGCCACGGCTCCTGAAGCCCAACCGCCCTAGAGCCCGTGCTCCACAACAAGAAAAGCCGCCGCAATGGGAAGCCCCTACACTCCAACTAGAGAGTAGCCCCTGCTCACCGTAACTAGCGAAAAGCCTGTGTGCAGCAAGGAAGACCCAGGACAGCCAAAAATAAATTTTTTTAAAAATATGGCATCTAGCTTTGACATCACAAACCTCGTTTTACAGGTAAGAGAACAGAGACTCAGAGAAAGCAAGACAGTGCCTGAGATGCAATGAGTGTGGGTGTCCTTGAATCCAATTCTCCATCTTTTGCGCTTTCACTTTGCCAAGTTGAAGCTCACAGACTGTCACTCCTGCCCAACACACCCACAAACACAGACACAGACACATATGTACACACATGGATGCATGTACACATGCACACAGAGGTGTTCTCACATGCCTGGATGCACAAATGCACAAACACAGATGCATCTAAATACATATATGGGCAGACACACACACACACACACACACACACACACACACACACACACACAAATGCAAATTCATGCCAACAAGCAGAAACGTTAGGCTTGAAAAGAAAAACAGGAGTTGAGGAGAGAGAGAAGTCTCAAAGGCCTCCCTCAGTGCCTCCCACCACCATCAGGCTCTGCCTTTGATTTTCAACTTTTAATTTTCACATCATCAGTTACTACATCAAAGCAATTTTACTTCAGGTGCCTGGACCCAGGCTGTTTCTAGCCGCCCTGATTCCAAATTCCTCTTCCCACCGGGCCCACGTTGCCAATGGCATTTCACTTCTCATTAAATTCCACGTGGGGAGCATGGGGAAGCCGGGGTGATGGCAGTGAAACCACCTCTCACTTCTGCTTCCAACACTTGTTCACTTTTGTTTAAACGCTGCTTAAGGAATCATGTTGGGAGTTCTGGTTACATGCGCCAGAGAAAACCTCCCTCCCTGCCCAGCCCAGCAGGCTCTTGGGGAGACAAAGTGAGAGGATGGATGTGGATGGGTTCTGTACCCTCTGAAATGCTCTGCACACACGGGGAGGTCAACCTTCACCTCCCTTCCTCCCAACAGGGCACTGAAATGACTAAGGGATTTTGTTAAGACATAAACAAGACGAAGAGAACAGGAGAGGAGGCCATGAACTTGGTGAGGCTGAGGAGCCGATGGGTGAGTACAGACTGACTCTCAAGGCCCGAGAAGGCTGAAACCTCAGTGGGCAGTGGGAGAATCCCAGGGCCTGGCTGCCTCCAGGCGCAGAAGCCCAGAAAGCCTCCGGTACTAGGGACACAGCTGCTTCTGAAAGTGGGGTTCTGGACTTCCCTGGTCTGGCAGTTATGACTTTGCTTTCCAATGCCGGGGGTACTGGTTTGATCCCTAGTCAGGTAGCTAAGATCCCAAATGCTTCAAGGCAAAAAAACAAACAAACAAACATAAAACAGAAACAATATTGTAACAAATTCAATAAAGACATCAGATTTTAAAACGGGGTTCCAGTCAGGCTAAAACTGGAAGCACTGGCTGAATGTCTGCATATGAAGTCATCAGAGCATCCGGACACCATCCCTACCCCCCTCCCCCGCCCCCAGCATAAAGAACGATGGGTCTGGACAGCTCTAAACTCCAGCAACAGACCCTCACTGTGAGCAAGATGCTGATGGAAGACAGAGGTATTAAGTAAAGGTCTACACACCTTCTTCCCCCACTCAATTTCCTGAACATTGGCAGCCCAGCTTCTACCACCAAGCCAGAGCTCAAAGGATTCCTCTCTAATGGATAAAACAGTGCAGACCAAGGACAGACCAAGGTGTCCCCCAGACACCTCCACCCTTTTGCCTCACACCAGGCCCATGTATGTAGCTTCCCGGGTGGCTCAGTGGTAAAGACTCCGCCTGCCAGTGTAGGAGATCCAGGAGACCTGGGTTCAGTCCCTGGGTTAGGAAGATCCCCTGGAGAAGGAAATGGCAACCCCCCAGTATTCTTGCCTGGAGAATCCCATGTACAGAGGAGCCTGACGGGCTATGATCCACAGGGTTACAAAGAGTCAGACACTGTTTTGTGACTGAGCCCACACACACGCATGCAAGCCCAGGCACACAAAGTTTCCAGGCAGCCAGAGCATCCAATACAAAATATGAAGGCCGAAACAAACAAAATCTGGGGGAAAGGGGCTCAGATAAAACAGAAGCAGTTTAGGAACAAGCAGGATATCTCAAAACCCTATGATTATCCTTGGGGAAATAAGAGAAATCTGTGAAACAAGAACAGGCTCCTATTTTAAAAAAAAAAAATTTTTTTTAAGAACATCCTGGAAAAAATAAAAAGAATTCTGGGAATTAGAGAAAGTAAGAGAAAATTCCACTGGAGGGTTGGTGCATAACACTGAGGAAATCTCCTAGAAAGTAGAACAAAAGGAATAAGAATTTTTTTTTTAAGTGAAAATGATTAAAAAAAATTTTTCAGTCAGTCCAACAATGTAATTAATCAGTGATCCAGGAAGAGAAAGAAATCGAAATAAGACAATTATCACAAAAGTAATATGAGCAAATGTTTTAGCACTGAAGGATATCAGTTTCCAGATTAATGGGTCCCCTGATACCAAGGTGCTTCGTGGGCAAATTTCAGAACTCCAAGGATGAAGAAAAGATATTAAAGCCACCACAGAGGAAAGAAAAAAAAATCTGGTCACATACAAAAGATCAGGAAGCTGCCTGGCATTAAATTTCTCCTAAGCTGTCTCAGAAATTTTATCTCCCAGGCACCACCAAAATAAAACTATAAACCGAGGTGTGGGATCCAGGAAACGTGATAATACAGACAGAAAAGAAGCATGGAGGTTTCAAAGTAGTGGTAGAGAAACACCAGGATTGCAGCTACGCAAGTGCATGTTAAAGGAGAAGGCTGGAGGGCTCCTCAAGGAATGTCTGCAGAGAAAAAATGAAGCCAAGGGACCAGGTGATGGACACCCAGAGAGCAGTGTGCAGGGACTCCAGGCTTAGGAGAAGCATGCTTCTTCTAAAGTGCTTTCTTAAGCTCCTAAGATGCTAAATCTCTTCACCTACCACCCCTTAACAGAAAGCAGTTTGTGGCTCACCCTAAAGCACAGCCGGTTGCTATGGAAATGGCTGTATATATAAGCAGAGCAAATACCTTGGGCACTCATTTGTCTCCAGAACTGGGCAGGGGAAGCGATTAAGGCATGGCTTACTTGAATGAGAAGTGGGAGACATTATATTAGGGTTCAGAGAAGATGTTTACTTATTTATTCAGAATCATCAACATCAGAGTGAGGTTATCTGGTGAAGAGGGAGAAGACAGCATAAGAAGTTTTAGTGGGAACCTCACTTCTAGGGGAAAAGATGGCCCAGAATTGATGTTACAGTGTTAGCTGCCTTTATTTATTCATTCATTCATTTTGGAAGGGAGAAAGAATTTCAACCATGAAAATTCAAAAAGTCCTGGACATTGAAAACAGGCAGAAAACAAAAGATGATGGAGTGTGAGCCTCTCACTGTACAGAGAGGCACCTTGGGTCACACAGCAAGTTAGCTAGAGACTAGGACCACAGACCAGTCTCTCTAACATTCCTGGCCACGTGCTTCCAGAACCTTCTCCAAGGTCACCTACATCTCATTTAAGCATTCTACCAAAATAGAATCAAGCGTTTATTCTGCACCAGGCCCCGAGTGTACTTAAACAAAGGAACAATCTTGTAACAGGGGAAGCGTGTCAACAGAAAACAGGCGAGTGTGAAACACCGGGATGTGTGATTCAAGGCAGGTCTGTGCCAAGTGATGTGGAAAGGGAGTACACATCAGGCTCTGGGGGTCGGGGAAGGCTTCCCCGCCTCCGAACCCATAGGGCCTTAAAGGGAGGGGTTTTCTCCAGGGGGATGAAATGGGGTGGGGCTGGCATTCCAAATGGAAGACCCTGCCTGCGCATAAACAGGACTGTTCTGCTGGGCTGGAAAATGGACTCAAGGCTGTGAGCTGAGGATGGAAAGATGGGCTGGACTCCAGACTCACAGAGGCACTTTTGGAAGATGTACTAAAAAAGATGTACAAGCCAACCTATAGAATAGGTCTACCAGGACAGCCCAAAGGTGGAAATGGGAAGGCAGGGGGAGGAAGTGCATCTCTGAGGCCTGGTAATAATCAAACATGGGACAGGGAAAGCCTCACTCACCTTTTCTCCCACCCTCAGGTCTTGCCTCCCTCCCTCCTAACTCCTCAACCTCCCATCCCACCCCCAACCACCAGGTCCCAGCCTACAAGGTAATTATAAAGAAGTTAAACCGAATTACACATGCAGGGTTTATTTTGTGTGTTTCTGCTGCTGCTGCTGCCAATTACGGTGCAATTAGACTGCCTTCATTAGCAAATGAGATTAGAATTAACATTGTTAATTACACGTTCTGTTAAATGGGGAAGCCGGTGTGGTGGGGAGGGCCCTGGGGGAGGGAAGAGAGGGGTGGAGAGAATGCCCAGCAGGGTTGAGGGAGCTGGCCATCTCCCCAGGGCTCCAGGGCCCATGGGAAGTGGAGGAAGCCAAGATTTACCCACTGTCAAGACACAGGTGGGGTGAGATGGGCCAGAAAACGGATGCTTTGCTCCTTCATGACATCCAGTCTGTGCAGCACCTCACACACAGTACTCACTTCATCCTTGCCTCCCTGTGTGAAGTAGGTCTTAGCATCCCCACTTTAAGAGGGGAAACTTGGTGCTCAGAGAAGTTAGGTGACTTTCCCAAAGTCACACAGCTTTAGCAGATAGTAGAGTCAAGCACTCTCCATGCCTGAACACCAGGACTTTTGGTTCTTGGAAGAAAGAGGGCCCACATGTGAATTAAACTCTATGTAGTAACAGTTTTAAGTCAACTCTTTTGATGCTTAGGTTTGCCCCAAGATGAAAGAACTATTAGCCTCATTTTCTCATGAGGAAGCTGGGAGTCAGAGTTTGACCCAGGGTTGACTTATTGGCCTGTAGGTCAGATCTGACCTGCCACTTGTTTTTGTAAATAAAGTTTTATTGGAACACAGCCATGCTCATTTACTTGTATGTTATCCACGGTTTGCTTTCAAACTAAAACAACAGAGCTGAATAGTTGCAACAGTGACCATGTGGCCCATCAAGTCTAAAATAATTACTCTCTGGCCCTTTACAGAAAAAGTTTGCCAATGCCTGGTTTAAATAATTAACATAAAGTCATAAAGTGCCCACATAAAAGTGTAGGATTTGATCCCAGTTCTTCTGAACCCCAAACCCAGTCTCTTCAATAGCTTTTACCCAAAGGGAAAGGGGGCAGTTCTGGAAAAAAAAAGGTTCCAGTGAGTTCAGAGACCCTTTAATTGCCCCCCAAGAAGTGACTCATAGCAGACAATTTGAATCATTTCATCCTGACTTCAGAAATTTGATAAGTTTGGCTGCTTTAAGCAACAATCAACAGAAAATTCAATTATGAGTGATTTTAAAAACAAAGAGTTCATTATTTCTTATAACAGAAGGCCAGAAGTAAGGCAATTCCAAGTTTGGTTAAGATCCAGGTTCTTTCCTCTTTTTAGTCACCTTTCCCTTGTGATCTCAACGTGGCTGCCAGAGCTCCAGCCATCACATCCTCACCAAACAACAACCAAGGGTGGTAGGTAGCTGCTTCTTCTAGCAAGTCAGTTTTTCAGATCTTGGAAAGCCTTTCACAAAAGGCACCCTGTCTCCCCTTAGTTGTCACTGTCCAGAACTGCACAACACGCCTGTGCATGAGCAATCGTCAGCAAAGGAAATGAGACTATCACATTTTGCTTAGAATAATCAGGATTCACTCCTGGGGCAGGAAGGATCCCAGACTGCCCTGAAAAACATGGCTGCTAGTATCTGAATTCTGATAGCAAGAAAGAAGTAGGGGAGAGAGAGGGCTGTTGGGAAGACAACGGATGGAAACTTTAGAATTCCTATCCCACTGGCCACATAAAGAGTCTTATCCCCTGTGGTCTAGGCAGTAAGCACAATCCTTCTTCCTCATCTCTCTTTCCAAATCCCTGTTGCCTCCTCCTGTGCGGGCGGTCAGGAAGAGCCAGGGGAAGCGTTCATCTCCGTAGCAGCCTAGCCTCTAATTAATTCAGAGTAAGCACATCCCTCTAGAGACCCTTTGGCCTTTGGTCCTCTCTCCCACATCCCAGGCCAGAAAGGCCAAGGTTTCCCTGCATTCCCCATGGTGTTGTCTCCTTCATTTGTGTTACCTATGCTTCCTGTTCGATGACCTCACAAACCATGAGTTATGCACCAAGGAGTAGAGACCTGAGTGACCCCAGGCAGTGTGCTGAACCCACAGGCCACCCTTGCTGAGAGGGTGCTCAGAACTGTGCCCACCAGGGCTCAGTGCCAGCACTGAAGTGTGGTACAGATGGCCTGGGCCAGGCTGGACAGGGCATATCCTGGGGCTCCAAGCCTCTCCTTCCCCTCCGTCCCTGCACAGGCTGGCCATTCATTCCCCTGCTTCGAGGTTCCCAGCACGCTCTCTGCCTCTCTCCCTTCCCTCCCCTGCCTCCCCAACACACACTCTTCAGTTGTTTTAGACCCTGGGCAACTGGGTTCTCGCACCTTTGCCAGAACTTCCTTCCTGCCATCTGGACAGGATTGGTGAGGCAGAGAGGTTACCCAGGCATTTAAAGAAAGTTCGGGGAGAAGGATGTCAGGCAAGGTGGGTCCCATCTGGGTGCCACCTGTCACACACAAAGGCTCGGAGGCAAATTCCACAAGGCCACATGGCCTTGTTAAGGAAGAAGAGTTACAGGGAGTGGGGGGTGTGGGGGTGGGGGGACTATACCTGGAGCCAGCAAGCAAAGGCCCAGGTCTCTTTCCTCCTATCCCTGATGACATTGCACTGGAGCTGGGCCACCTCCTGATGGTCACTGCAGTCTTGCATTTCAGGCAATGCTGCTGGCAGGCTCAGCCTTGGGGAGCTTGCCATTGTGTAAAGGAGGGGAGGCCTGTTCCCTCCCATCTTAGGTCAGTCGGGCAATGTAGATGCCATGGAATTCACCTCAAACCTGGGGGCCTGTCAGGTGGTGACCTCAAAGAGAAAAAATCTAACTCATGTCCCGGGGGGAGGGGCCAGCCCTATGGGTTAGACAGAGATGTGACAGAGCCCAAAGAGAAAAGGAAGAAGAGGTTTAAATGACCTCTCTCCTGCCCTAGTTCAGATTTGGAAAGGCCAGGGCCCCTGGAGGAGAGGTGTACATGCTTGACTGTCCAGAGCAGACACAGACTGTGATGCAGGAACGGGACAGATGGAAAGTGACCCTGGTCCCCCGGGAACATGGGTGACTCACTGAGGCTCAGCTTCCTGAGGGGCTGGAGCTCCCCCAGCCCACCTCTGACCTGCAACTTCCCACAGGCCCCGAGGCCCCATGTGCCGGGCAGCTGTTTCACAACCAACTCCTTCCCACTGCAGGCGCCCACATCCAGACTGTCTGGAGCCAAGTGGTCTAGATTTTCTCCCCTACAAACAGGTAGATGAGCCTGGGGTCAGGGGGTCAATGTCTCCCTGCAGTGTACAAACACCCTCCAGTGCCCACACACGGTCAGGCCCCGGCAGCCTAGGATGATGGGGAAAGCAGGGCCCAGGCCTGCCCTTCTCTTGTTCATCCTGCTTTGTACATTTCCCCTTTCTCAAACAGAGATGCTTCCCAAATGCCAAGTGGCATTTATTTTTGTTTCTGTTTTTTTGTGGGGCTTTTTGTTTTTGCTGCATTGGATCTTCCCCCATGGCATATGAGATTGTAGTTCCCTGACCAGGAATCGAATTTACATTCCCTAGGTTGGAAAGTGGATTCTTTACCACTGGACTACCAGGGAAGTCTCCCCTTGTGGCATTTGGAATTTCCAAGTCCCAAGCCCTGGTATAAGTAGCCACACCAAAGATGTCCTACCTGGTCTAAGTTGATACAAAGGGAGAAATGTGGGAGGCGGGAATTTTCTGAGCACCCAAAGCATGCCTAGTGCCTTATGAAAGAGAGTCTGAGTGGTCAAGGGTCTGACAGCCTGAGGCTCAGTTTCCTCATCTGTGAGATGGACGAAATAACATAAGTTGTTGGATGGCTGAGATGACGGGGTGTGGGGGCTGAAGCCAACATCAAGGGGAATTGGAAAGGCCCAGTTCAGGGAGAAGCCAGCCCTCTGTACACTCAGAGAGGAATGTGGTGCCCAGAAAGGTTAATTAGGGCTAAATCCCCAAAGGCTTTGAATACCATGTCTGGGTCTCCAGACTTATCTGCTAGGCAATAGGGAGATATCAAAGGTTTACTAGCAAAGTGAAAGTGAAAGTCGCTCAGTTCGTGTCTGACTCTTTGCAACCCCATGGACTATACAGGTCCATGGAATTCTCCAGGCCAGAATACTGGAGTGGGTAGCCATTTCCTTCTCCGGGGGATCTTCCCAATCCAGGGATCGAACCCAGGTCTTCCGCATTATAGGCAGATTCTTTACCCACTGAGCCCCAAGGGAAGCCTCTTATAAGCAAGGGAGTGACCTATCAGAGCTATGTTCCCAGCAGAAAATTAAGATGGAAATTTGGAAATGTCAAAAAATAAAAACCAACAGAAAATGGAGTTTGTCATCTGTCATCTTGGTGATGAGACTATTCCAGTCCCTGGTAAATGAATTTAAATGACTAAAGACATCCCCCAGTGAGTGGGAGCTGGGTTGCTAAGGCCAGATGGTATGATACCTTCAGACCACTGACAAATTCATCTCCCATAGGTGCCCCCCCCCAAAAAAAAATGTCAGCTCCCAGCCAGATCCCATCCACCTGACATTCCTGTTAATAACAAAGCCTAATTAGCATGGCTTTTAAGCATCCATTACATTAATTTAACGCAAAAATCTAATGGAGCTTTATTGGAACTTTTTTTCAGCAAAATTAACCCTGCGGGTTTCTTACACATGTTTTCATTAGCGGCTGTGAGCAGTGAAGATAGTCAGAGAATTAGAATTAGCCCTTGCGGGTTTTGTTCTAATCCAACTCCTCTGTCCCCGAGCCCCCAAGTATGTAGGTCTTTGTTGAGCAAAACTCTTGCCCGCAAACAAAATGGTCCACATAAAGGACCATTATGATGGTGGGAGATTTAAGCCCCAAGGTTTGAGCAGGTGTCTCTCTAATTCAAATACATCCCACTCCACCTTAAAAGCTGCAATTCTGGGACCCTGAAGAATCTCAGGATACCAGGATAGGATCCCTATGTAGGGAGAGAGTCACCATCAGATGTTTTAACCCAAACCCATTCCCCACTCTTTGTCCTGACTATCTTCCAGCTAGGGGTGGCCGTCCTAAAACAATAGGCAGAAGGCTCAGAGAAAGGCATCCTTCCCTGATCTTTTTCAAAGACAAAACTGACTAGAATGCCTTCTACCCATTCATCCTGCCCTCTTCTTCCCACCAGGAACATGGGTGTAAGGTATGGAGCAGTAGCAGCCATCTTGTGCCGTGAAAATAAAAGCCCCAGCCTGGCGGGTGAAGGCAGGTGGGGGGGCATGTAAGGGAGTGTCCACAGAGGGTAAAGTGGAAAACAGGAAGATTCTGGACCGTGGTACAGTCCTCAGCAGTCTATATGTGAGCTTCTTGTTGCAAGAAACAAGTTCTTTACTTGCATCAGCCTCTGGTAGTCAACTTTGCTGCTACTCACAGTCAAAAACACTCCTAAGTGATAGAGCTGGATTCTGGTCCCAGACTCTGTGTGATTTGGGGCAGGTCCCTGCATCTCTCTGAGTATCAGTTTCTCACTTGTGAAACAGAATGATAGAATAATGCATGTTTAAGACTCACAGAGAGCAAACGTATGTTTGCCAGAGGGAAGGATGGGGGGAAGGGATAGTTAGGGAGTTTGAGATCGACATGTACACACTGCTATAGTCTAACATGAATAACCAACAAGGACCTGTTGTATAGCAGGTCCTGCTCAATGCTATGTGGCAGCCTGGATGGGAGGGGAGTTGGGGGGAGATGGATACATATATATGTATATATGGCTGAGTCCCTTTGCTGTCCACCGGAAACTATCACAACACGGTTAAACAGCTATAAGTTCAGTCACTAAGTTCTGCCCGACTATTTGCAACCCCATGGACTATAGCACACCAGGCTCCTCTGTCCTCCACTATCTCCTGGCATTTGCTGAAATTCATGTCCATTGAGTCGATGATGCTATCCAACCATCTCATCCTCTGCCAGCCTCTTCTTCTTTTGCCTTCAGTCTTTCTCAGCATCAGGGTCTTTTCCAATGACTCGACTTTTCATATCACGTGACCAAAGTATTGGAGCTTCAGCTTCAGCACCAGTCCTTCCAATGAATATTCAGGGTTGATTTCCTTTAGGATTTACTGGTTTGAAATCCTTGCAGTCCAAGGGACTCTCAAGAGTCTTCTCCACCCCTACAATTTGAAAGCATCAATTCCTCGGTGCTCAGCCTTCTTTATGGTCCAACTCTCACTTCCATACATGACTACTGGAAAAACCATAGCTTTGACTATACCGAGCTTTGTCAGTAAAGTGATGTCTCTGCTTTTTCATATGCTGTCTAGGTTTGTCACAACTTTCCTTCCAAGGCACAAGCATCTTTTAATTTCATGCCTGCAGTCACAGTGATTTTGGAGCCCAAGAAAATAAAATCTATCATAGCTTCCACTTTTTGCCCATCTATTTGCCAGGAAGTGATGGGACCAGATGCCATGATCTTAGTTTTCTGAATGTTGAGTTTTAAGCCAACTTTTTCACTCTCCTCTTTCACTTTCATCAAGAGGCTTTTTAGTTCTTCATCACTTTCTGCCATAAGGGTGGTGTCATCTGCATATCTGAGGTTATTGATAGTTCTCCTGGCAATCTTAATTCCAGCTTGTGCTTCATCCAGCCTAGCATTTCTCATGATGTACTCTGCATATAAGTTAAATAAGCAGGGTGACAATATACAGCCTTGACGTACTCCTTTTCCTATTTGGAACCAGTCTGTTGTTCCATGTCCAGTTCTAACTGTTGCTTCCTGACCTGCATACAGATTTCTCAAGAGGCAGGTCAGGTGGTCTGGTATTCCCATCTCTTAAAGAATTTTCCACAGTTTATTGTGGTCCACACAGTCAAAGGCTTTGGCATAGTCAATAAAGCAGAAATAGATGTTTTTCTAGAGCTCTCTTGCTTTTTCAATGATCCAACAGATGTTGGCAATTTGATCTCTGGTTCCTCTGCCTTTTCTAAATCCAACTTGAACATCTGGAAGTTCAAGGTTCACGTACTGTTGAAGCCTAGCTTGGAGAATTTTAAGCATTACTTTACTAGCGTGTGAGATAAGTGCAATTGTGCGGTTTGTTTTTTTTTTTAATTTTTTAGTCAACAGACCCTAACAATCTCACCCCACTCCAGTAAAACTACACTCCATGACAAGCTTACAAACCTAAGTCAATGGAAGGTGTTTAAGCGAGCAAGGCAGCTGGAGCCCTGCCTGAACCAGAGGAGCCTCAGAGACACTGCTAGGCCAGAGCTCCAAAGCACACCGTTCACAAAACAACCAGCCTTCACGATGCCTCAGGGCTCTGCTGGCTCTAGTGTCCCCTCCAGAAACATCGAGACGTTCTGGAACCTGGAGGCCAACGCGGCAGGCAGAGCTCTGGAGCAGTGCTTCTCTGCCTCGAGTGTGCTCACAGTCCCCGGGGAATCCCGATCGAAAGCAGATCCTGACTCAGTAGGACTGCAGCGTGGCCTGATTTCTCACAAGCCCCCAGTGATGCTCACGCCCCTGGTCCATGGACCATACTCTGAGGCGAGGTCTTAATATTATTTTCAGCACCACCATCATCATCTCTACCCAGGCCATTTCTCTTGCCCTGTCTCACATTCCCAAACAGGCAGACAGCCCAGGGCAGTGAGGAGAGCACAGTTCTAGAATCAGGCAGATGGGGGTTGAATGCTGACTCTGCCGCTTCACTCTGGATTTGGGACATCTTGCTTAGCCTCTCTGAGTTGAACAGAACAGTCACACCGCACAGCCCGGAGCACGTCACGGATACTACCAGGCTGGCTTGAGTCAAACTGTAAAGGTCGGCAGGGACTGCAGCTCAGCCAACTCAGTCATCCTTCTGGAGCAAGGCAGCCCAGCAAGACAAGGTCAGGGCTGACATAGGGTGAGGGGGCGGGGAGATAGAAGGCAGCTGGTGGGAGGGAGTGGGAGAGGAAGGAAGAAGTCAGGGTGGGGATGTCAGAGCATTTTGACAATAAAGGAAAGTGCAAATTACATGCAAATGGCATCTCTCTAACAGTAATGTGGTGGTGGTTTAGTCAGTAAGTCATATCTGACTTTTGAGACCCATAGACTGTAGCCCGCCAGGCTCCTCTGTCCATGAGATTTCCCAGGCAAGAACACTGGAATGGGTTGCCATTTCCTTCTCCAGGGGGGTCTGCCAGACACAGAGATGGAACCCAGGTCTCCTGCATTGCAGGCAGATTCTTTACTGGCTGAGCCATCAGGGAAGCCTGTGACTGGATAAACTTGCCTCTGCTTGGAGAGATCCCCCGTCTGTGCAGCATGAGTCCAGAAGTGGCCCGGACCTCAACTTTCCAAATACCGATCACCAAGGTGGGAAGAAGTCATCACAAAAACTTAGCAACCATCTGATCCAACTTTTACCCCCACTCTGCAGGTGGAGAAATTGAGACCCAGAGAGGTTAAACAACTTGCCCAAGTTAATTGGTGGCTGGTCTCTTGTCTGTGGCTCTGCATGAAATGGCAACAGAGAATAAGGGGAGCCCTGCTTCATACAAGCCCTAAAAAGGAGGCAGGCTGAAGGAGGCAGGGAGGGTGTGACAAGATGTTATCATTGAGCCAACAAAGACAAAGCCCTTTTGTCCGGCCAAGCAACCAAGACAGGCAATAAAGATGTCAGGGCTCTTGCTCCCCAGTTAGTGTTAGTTAAAGAGAATCTTTAACCCAGCCACCCGCAGACAACAAATCTGGCTGCCCTAGAGGCCCTGCTGCTGCTGCTGCTGCTGCTGCTGCCGCTGCTGCGTCGCTTCAGTCGTGTCTGACTCTGTGCGACCCCATGGACGGCAGCCCACCAGGCTCCCCCGTCCCTGGGATTCTCCAGGCAAGAACACTGCAGTGGGTTGCCATTTCCTTCTCCAATGCATGAAAGTGAAAAGTGAAAGTGAAGTCACTCCGTTGTGTCCGACTCCTAGCGACCCCATGAACTGCAGCCTGCCAGGCTCCTCCGTCCATGGGATTTTCCAGGCAAGAGTACTGGACTGGGGTGCCATTGCCTTCCCTACTTCTCACCAACTCCTTGAGGATCTTGGCAAGACCACTAACTGCAGAGCCTGGGGTGGGGAACAGGACTGCACTTTGAACACAGTATAGGAAAACACTATGACTTCGGTGTGACCCAAGCCCGTCTCTGCCACATTCTGGCTGTGTGACCCGAGGCAAGTGCCTCCCCTCTCTGGCCTTCAGACTCCTTGGTTATGAAATTCTCCCACACCGGAAACATTCAACTACACACAGGGGTGCAATGCCTGGCACAAACAGGCCCTCAACACACTTGACTTCCTGCCCTCGTCTCGCCATCCAGTGAAACAGAGGCTGCCCTGCCCTTGGGGAGCTTTGAGTCTGGGAAGAGAGAAATCTAGTCTTTAAATAATTCAGAAGCCTTTTACTCTTGGGCGCCTAGGATGATATTTTCCTAATGCTAGAAGATTTTTTTTTTTTTCATTGAGATTAAGGTTTACTCAAGTCAAGATGGAAATGAGTTTGCCTTTTTGAGCTCACAGTGAAAGACAATGTTAGGGGAGAGGAATGATCAGAAATGAAGAGTTAGAGATCACTGAGTCATCTGCCCAGAAGTGGACTTCTCCTGGGCAGCGAGGGAAGTCAAGGGACAATAGGAAGCCTCAGCGAGGCCACCCTACAGGACCTCAGGAAGCGTCGGCTAGAGGCTGCAGGGCAGATGTGTGGTCCAGGCCAGAGGGAGCCGGGGCCCCCACTCCACTGAAAGCACGGGGGAAGGCAGCAATAGGGGAGGGGAGAGGTGGTTGGCGGCCCCCTGAGAAGCTCCAGGCCTTTCGGTCCCCTCCTGGCTGGGCCCATCTGAGTCCTGCCCTCTGGGAGCCCATCCCTCAACCTCACAGGAACCTCTCAGATTTCAGCCAAACTTCAAGGTCCTCACAGGCCCCCAGGTACATGGAATCAAAGCTGTGCTCCACCAGCTTTCTGATCATTCCCTGCCCTGCTGTCTCTGAAGGTTTGGTCCACTGCTTATCCTTCCCCTGTAAACAGTCACCTCCAGGGTGCCGATGAAGCGTGGGCCTAGCTGGTCCACTCTGACCGCTCTCTTGCTCCATGCCGCCCCGGCTCCTGCCTTGCCTGCCTCGGAGATGGGGTTGCAAAAGCTGTGCTTGCCCAGGGCCCATCTGGAATAACCAGTCAGAGCACCTCCTGGGCGTGTCCAGCAGTGAGAACAGAAATGGTTCTGCATGGAAACTCAGAGAACTTGTTCTAGCCCAGTGTTGCTGTGTGATCTTGGGCTCTCACTGGCCCTCTCTGAGTTTTACCTGTAAAATGTCCCCAAGGTCCCTTCTGGCTCTGACATCCTGACCCCCTCCCCACCAAGCCCTCACCCGTCACCAAAGAGAAGCTGAGAAGGAAACGAGAGCAGAGCTGGCCTGTTCTGAGGTCACCCAGAGCTCAGGGTAATGTCAGGGAGGTGAACAGAGCTGATATAGGACCTTGCCTTGGCCCCAAACCATCCAGGGAGGCCGGTGGCCCTGTGGGGAGGAAAGGGAAGCCCCACACTGCTTTAACCGCACAGAAACCAGTTGGAGATTTAGAGCCAAGAGTTAGCTTAGAGAAAGAATGGTGCTTATTTGGGTAGTTATACAAACTGATGGCTGCAAAGACTATTGGGAAAACTGATTATCTGACGGTGTGAAGAAATGGGATTAGGATGAGAAGGGGGAGGGGGGCTCCACAGACTGCAGTCATCATCCATCCTTCAGAAATTGGATCTGCTGCTTTCCCAGCCCTGCCAAGCCCAGCAAGTTCTTCCCCCATCACAGAGACGTGGCCGTCAGAGGCCCAGGGAATGTGGGAGACTGCTCAGGGCCACATGGTAGGGTGGACACAGGGCCGACTGAGACCTGCCCCGTGCTGACAGCCTGGGAAGGCCCTGTCCGCCTTCTCCGGGGAAGCCCAGCTTTCTTAGTCCTGCCACGGGACTGCTCTGGGCTTTTCCCTGGAGGGTGGTGTGGTGTGCGGCCTCCGAGACGGAGCCCGGTGATCCTCGCCTCCTGAGATTCACTCCCTCATGCAGTCCCCTCCCAGGTTATGTAACAAAGTAGATGTGACAAAATGACGTGCTGTGGCCTCAAAGCCGGGTCACTGAAGACGCGGCCACGTCCAGCCAGCCACCACACTGTGGCTTCAAAGCTGGGTCACTGAAGACACGGCCACGTCCAGCCAGCCACTGCACTGTGGCTTCAAAGCCAGGTCACTGAAGATGCAGCCACGTCCAGCCAGCCACCACGCTGTGGCTTCAAAGCCGGGTCACTGAAGACGCGGCCACGTCCAGCCAGCCACCATGCTGTGACTTCAAAGCCGGGTCACTGAAGACGCAGCCACGTCCAGCCAGCCACCATGCTGTGACTTCAAAGCTGGGTCACTGAAGACGCAGCCACGTCCAGCCAGCCACCACGCTGTGAGGATGCTCCAGCAGCACCACTTCTCCAAGAAGTCCATGTGTGGAGGAGCCCAGGCCTCCCGGCCACGCCAGCGTGAACCAGCCAGGCCCGTGAATAAGCCCTCTGGGAACCGGGCCTCTGCAGGTAGGCATTCCAGCCCATCAAGCCCTCGGATGGCTGCAGCCCCAGGCCTGCATCTTGACTAAAATGAACTCAGGACCCGAAGCTGAGTCTCAGCTAAGCTGCTCCCAAATATCTAACCCAGACAAACAGAGACAGTAAATGTTTGTTTGTTTTTTAAGTCACTGTGGTTGTTTGTTTGTTTCTTCCCCTAAGATTTGCTTATTTATTTTTGGTTGCACTGGGTCTCTGTTGCTGCATGCAGACTCTAGTTGCAGTGAGCAGGGGCTGCTCTTCATTGCAGGGCACAGGCTTCTTATTCCAGCGGCTTCTCTTGCTCTGGAGCACGGGCTCTAGGCATGCAGGCTTCAGAAGCTGGGGCTCCCCTAGAGCACTGGCTCAATCGTTGTGGCACATGGGCTTAGTTGCTTCGAGGCACGTGGTATCTTCCCGGACCAGGGATTGAACCAGTGTCCCTTGCATCGCTGCAAGGACAACCACTTCTGCTGCAATTCTTACCCACCAGACCACCAGGGAAGGCCTGAGTTTTAGGATAATTGTTGTATATGGACAGGTAACTGACACAAGAAGGAACAGGCCAGAGCAGCAGGGAACCCCCTCCCCACCCCACAGCTTGGCTTTCTATTCAGGCCCCCAGGACTTGAAGGAGTTCAGGGTCCTGAGATGGGAGGCTGGGTGGTGAGGGCTGGTTTTCAGCAAAGAGTAGCAGTGATTTCTAGCAGTGGTTGTGACCATCGAATGATCTGTGTCCCACCAGTGCCTTCTCAGCCACAGCCTGAAGATCCCAAGGGTACCTAGGGCCCCACAGCCTGAAGATCAAGCCCATGCATCTTCACGAGGTGTGAGGACCCTCCACAGCCTCGGTCCTGGCCACGGTCTCCTGCCTCTCCCACCAAGCCCTCCAGCCTCATCTCCCAGCCCTGCCACATCCCGGCCCCAGCATCCCTACTGTCCTCTCACGCTGGGCCTCTCACTGTTCCCTGGACAAGAAGAGCCCTCCAGGGACCCCACACCCTGGCCTATGCTGCCCCCTCATATGGAGCAGGGAGTCCTTCTCGTTAGTCACCTGGCAGACTCTGGCCTGAAACCTCAGCATAATGGCTGGCCCTCTGGGAAGCACCCAACTCTCTCAGGCCAGTGGGCTCACTCTCGAGCCTGCGCCTGGCACCCCCAGCACCTAGTGATGTACGCTTCACCTCTCCTTCTCTCTCTCTCTGAGAGCAGGGCTCTGCCTTTCTCATCCACGAGCCTTCATCACAGGGCTCTGGGCTTGGCATGTTGTCCTTTCCCAATAAACTGTTTTGTTGAGTTAACGAATGAATAAATAAACAAATGTGTCCTTGAGCCATTCACCCTCATTCTCTGGGGCTCAGTTATTCACCTCTAAAATAGGAATAATCATTCTCCCCTTCCCCGTTCACTTCCCAGACTGTCAGGGTGATCCCCTGGGACAGAGGACATTAAACTGTGAAGTGCGATAAACCCATAAGGAGGGCTCTGCTTCCCTCTTCTGAGACATCAGCACCGCTCTGCCTGACTGCCCTCTCCCTTAGCTTCCGAGCCCAAGGAGCTTTGCAGGACCTTATGGGAGGAATACAGAAACTCACCCTCCTCTGTGTCCTGACCCCTTCCCTGGAGCAATTCTGCTTCCCATGCAGCTCCCATCTTCCCCAGCAGCATGTGGAGGCCCCTCCAGCCATCATCTACTCCCTCTCCTTTCTTTTTCCCCTCACTCTTTTCAACAAGCAAACTTGAGAAATGGTAAACGCTTTCCCATTATTCAAATGGCATGGAAATTACCTACTTGGCATTCCTCTTTGACATGGAGCCTTTAATTAGCCACTGGCTCCCTGGTCCCCAGGTGTTTCTCCTGCTCCACAGCTCCTTCACTTCCTCGGCCCCCTCCCTCCATTAGCATCCTAATCAGAGATGCCCAGGCTTCCAGGGAAGAGAGAGAAGCAGCAGTGTTTCCAGACAGAGCCCATCCTCAGCTGGAGCAGACGAGCCTGGGTTCCCATCTCTGCTCCCATCACCAACGCTCCAGCGACCTTGGCCTTCTGAAGGGTCGAGCTGAACTCAGATCAGGGCTCTAGTTGCAGTGTATACCTCCAGCCTCTATTCCACAAAGTATCATTGCCCCTGATTCACAGATGCCTTTCCCAGGCTTGCCTGCCCTTGCATGTATGCACGCTCAGTCGCTCAGTCATGCCTGACTCTTTGCCACTCCCTGGGCTGCAGCCTGCCAGGCTCCTCTGTCCACGGAATATTTCAGGCAGAAATACTGGACTGGGTTGCCATCTGCTCCTCCGGGGAATTTTTCTGACCCAGGGATTGAACTGAGGTCTCCTGTATTGCAGGCTGATTCTTTAGCACTGAGCCACCTGGGAAGCCACTTGCCCTTGGCTCTTGCTTTATCTACTCAGCCTTCCCTCTTTCAAGAGTTTAGCTCCACTGCTCCCTTGCCTATTGCGTTGGGGAGCTTACATCCCGAGGACGCTAGGGATATGGGAGAGCTGATCTGTGGGGTCAGTTCTCAGCCTGGTAGGATACAGGTGGGTGCCCTGTTCAAATCAAGGCTCAGTTCAAGTCAACACATCTTTATTAGCGGGTGCTGGTTCCTGCAGGTCATCCACAAGGAGTGGATGAAAGGCAACCGGTGCTGGTTGTCACAAGCCTGCAGGACCGTGAGCCATTGCCCTGACTCTAAAGGACCTGGCAAACTAATTGAGAAGACTAGACTGTCATATGGGATGCCATCAAGAACAGGAGAGGATTCCGGGCAAGTCGTTCCGCCTCTTGGGTGTATTCGCTATAACACTCACTGGGGACTTCCTTGGCGGTCCAGTGGTTAAGAGTCCACGCTCCCAGTGCAGGGGTCCAGGTTCTATATCTGTTTGGGGAACTAGGATCCCACATGCCAAGTGGCACAGCCAAAAAAAAAAAGCTAATGCTAGCTGCCACAACAGGTAAACCTGAAATCTCAGGGAAGTGTTCCTCTTGCTCAATAAAGTCCAAAGCAGCACTAACCATGTGAGTGCACGGTGCTCCCCACAGTCATTGACAGGCTGTGCGGTCCTCAACAGGCAGCTGCCAAGGTCGCCCTGGGCCTGGGCGTGTGGCCAGCAAGTGGGAGAGAGAGGCTGGAGGCGTTAGCCAGCCTGGCCCAGGAGTGGCACACAGGTCACACCCCATCAGAGAGAACCAGACTAGGGAGCGCAAGCCTGTGGCGGCAACCAGTTCCCCGCACAGTGGAGGCGCAACACAGCTAGCTCACTCTGCCACGCAAGCCTCGGTTTTATGATCTGTAAAATGAGGGCAAGGAGGACTTGTGTGAACATCAGGACCGGAAAGAACCTCTCCTCATTTTACAACTGAGTCCACAGAAGTCTGGAAACTTCCATGATTTGCCCTTGATCACAAAGGCACATACAATAATCTAGGTCTCTGGACACCCAAACCCACGATAGAAATTCCAGCTATCACTCACAGAGACCCTCATCACACAGGCCCTTTATAAATGCTGACTCTGATTCTCAAACAATCTGTGAAGGAGGTATCATGTCCCCATTTTACAGATGAGAACACTGAGGTTCAGAGAAACCAGCTTGCCCAAGGTCACCTGACTGGTGAGTAGCAAAACCAAGAGCTGACTCTTCCCTAGCTATGTCTCCTTTCACTGCATCAACTTCTTCCCAAACAGCTAGTGATGAGTCCTCCCTACAACAAAGACCAAGACCCCAGGCCTCCCTGTGTTCTGTCTCCTTAGAGCTGAAATTTCCTTCTTATCCTACCCATCCTTGACCTCTTGCATGGGAGGTCACACCATGGGCAGCTATCAGTATCAACAACCAGCAGAGGCCCAGAGAGGCTGAGCCACTGCCCCAGTCACACAGCATAGGAGGAACTGCAGAAGCAGGATTGGGTTTAGCTGTAACTTTCCAGTGGTGCCTTCAGTGTCAGGAACTCAAGCTCCATCTGCTTTATTGCTTCACAGCCTCTCTCCTAAGTCCACCTCATGGTCCACTGTGGCTGCCCCACAACTAGTCACTACCTCTGCACCGCAGCCCACAAGAAACGAAGAACAGGGTGACCAGACGTCACCCCTCCTGTTATGTACACTTACTAGAAATCGTACATTCCTTTGGCTAGAACCTGGTCACATGGCCACACCTTGCTGCAAGGGAACCTGGGAAATGTAGTCTTTGTTCCAGGTGGCCTTGTGTCAGGTTCTTACTGAGGAAGAGGAGAGAATGTATAAAGGAATCCCGTAGTCTCTTTTCCAGAAACCAGTTTCTGACTCAGCTCCCAATCCAACACCGGGCCTATGACAACACTGCCAGGTGATGGAAACAAGGGCTGCAGGCTTGGTGCAGCCCCAGGAGAAGAAATGATGGGTCCCCAGCTGACTCCTCTCCAAGAGCCTTGGCTCATATTTCTGGCTGTAAGAACTCAGCCCCAGACAGGTGCCTATTGGGAATCAATCCTCAATGGGGTTTCTCTGGCTTCCATCTATGAGGCTGGCTTATCTTTGCATTGGGAATGGGTAAGTGTCCCTCTCCACAAGGGGAGACAAAAAGGTTGTGCCCCCTTCTCTCTCACTGACTCACTCCTCCAAAATAAGTTCTCTGCAGAGAGGTAATTTAATGGGGTCCAAGGTCTCTTCTTGCAAAATTCAGACTTAAATTGAAGAAAGTAGGGGAAACCGCTAGACCATTCATATATGACCTAAATCAAATCCCTTACAATTATACAGTGGAAGTGACAAACAGATACAAGGGATTAGATCTGATAGACAGAGTGCCTGAAGAACTATGGATGGAGAACTTTGTACAGGAGGCAATGATCAAGACCATCTCCAAGAAAAAAAATGCAAAAGGGTAAAATGGTTGTCTGAGGGTGCCTAACAAATAGCTGAGAAAAGAAGAGAAGCTAAAGGTAAAGGAGGAAAGGAAAGGTATACCCATTTGAATGCAGAGTTCCAAAGAAGAGCAAGGAGAGATAAAGCCTTCTTCAGTGATCAGTGCAAAGAAATAGAGGAAAACAATAGAATGGGAAAGACTAGAGATCTCTTCAAGAAAATTAGAGATACCAAGGGAATATTTCATGCAAAGACGGGTACAATAAAGAACAGAAATGGTATGGATCTGACAGAAGCAGAAGATATTAAGAAGAGGTGGCAAGAATACACAGAAGAACTGTACAAAAAAGAGCTTCATGACCCAGTTAATCATGATGGTGTGATCACTCACCTAGAGCCAGACATCCTGGAATGTGAAGTCAAGTGGGCCTTAAGAAGCATCACTACTAACAAAGCTAGTGCAGGTGATGGAATTCCAGTTGAGCTATTTCAAATCCTAAAAGATGATGCTGTAAAAGTGCTGCACTCAGTATGCCAGCAAATTTGGAAAACTCAGCAATGGCCACAGGACTGGAAAAAGTCAGTTTTCATTCCAATCCCAAAGAATGCGCAAAATGCCAGGCTGGATGAAGCACAAGCTGGAATCAAGATTGCCAGGAGATTTATCAATAACTTCAGATATGCAGACGACACCACCCTTATGACAGAAAGTGAAGAGGAACTGAAGAACCTCTTGATGAAAGTAAAAGAGGAGAGTGAAAAAGTTGGCTTAAAACTCAACATTCAGAAAACTAAGATCATGGCATCCAGTCTCATCACTTCATGGCAAATAGAAGCGGAAACAATGGAAACAGTGAGAGACTTTACTTATGGCGGCTCCAAAATCACTGCAGATGGTGACTGCAGCCATGAAATTAAAAGACACTTGCTCCTTGGAAGAAAAGTTATTACCAACCTAGACAGCATATTAAAAAGCAGAGACATTACTTCGCTGACAAAGGTCCATCTAGTCAAAGCTATAGTTTTTCCAGTGGTCATGTATGGATGTGAGAGTTGGACTATAATAAAAGCTGAGCAGTGAAGAGCTCATGCTTTTGAACTGCAGTGGAGAAGACTCTTGAGAGTCCCTGGGACTGCAAGGAGATCCAACCAGTCCATGCTAAAAGAAATCAGTCCTGGGTGTTCATTGGAAAGACTGATGTTGAAGCTGAAACTCCAATACTTTGGCCACCTGATGCGAAGAACTGACCCATTGGAAAAGACCCTGATGCTGGGAAAGGTTGAAGGCAGGAGGAGAAGGGGATGACAGAGGATGAGATGGTTGGATGGCATCACCGACTCAATGGACATGAGTTTGAGTAAGCTCCGGAAGTTGGTGATGGACAGGGAAGCCTGGCGTGCTGCAGTCCATGGGGTCGCAAAGATTCAGACACAACTGAGCGAGTGAACTGAACTGAAGCCCTCTTCCCCTAACTTCTCCTGGAGCCCCACTGTTACCATTAATTTTGTAAGTCAACTTGACTGGGCCATAGCGCTTCCAGACATTTCATCCAGGGTTCCTCTGGGTGTGTCTGTGAGAGTGTTACTGGATGAGATTAACATTTGAATTGGTAGACTGAATAAAGCAGACAGCCCTCCCTAATGTGGGGGCTCCTCCAGTGGCTCAGACTGTAAAGAATCTGCCTGCAGTGCCAGAGACCTGGCTTCAGTCCGTGGGTCATGTAGAACTGCTGGAGAAGGTAATGGCTACCCATTCCAGTACTCTCACCTGGAGAATTCCATGGACAAGAGGAGTCTGGAGGGCTGCAGTCCATGGGGTTGCAGAGTCAGACACTGAGTGAACAACTAACACACACTCCCTAATGTGTGTGGGTCTCACCCGATCAGTCGTGCTCGTGCTTAGTCGCTCAAACTGTCGACTCTTGGTGACTCCAAGGACTGTAGGAGCCGTGCCAGGCTGCTCTGTCCACGGGATTTCCCAGGCGGGATTACTGGAGTCGGTTACCATTTCCTCCTCCAGGGGATCGTCCCCACCCAGGGGTCAAACCCACATCTCCTGTGTCTCCTGCATTGCGGGTGGAGTCTTTACCCACTGAGCCACTGGGGAAGGCTGAACAGAACCAAAAAACTGTTGGAACTCCTCAGAATAAGGAGAAGAAGAAGAAGATGGAACTCCTCCTGCCTGACTACTTGAGCTGTGACATTGGTTTTTCCCACCTCCAGACTCAAGACATCAGCTCTTTTGTGGGTCTCGAGCCTGGCAGCTCTCAGACTAGAACTCACACCATCAGTTCTCCTGGCTCTCAGGCTTTTGAACTTGGTCTTCAACTGCACCAACAGCTCTCCTGTCTCCATCTTGCCAACTGCAGACCTCAGCCTCCATAACTGCATAAGCCAGTTCTTCAACATAAATAAGCATATTATTTATTTATTCACTTACTATACGTAATAACGGAGAAGGCAATGGCACCCCACTCCAGTACTCTTGCCTGGAAAATCCCATGGATGGAGGAGCCTGGTAGGCTGCAGTCCATGGGGTTGCAAAGAGTCAGACACGACTGAGCGACTTTACTTTCACTTTTCACTTTCATGCATTGGAGAAGGCAATGGCACCCCACTCCAGAGTTCTTGCCTGGAGAATCCCAGGGATGGGGGAGCCTGGTGGGCTGCCGTCTATGGGGCCACACAGAGTCAGACACAACTGAAGTGACTTAGCAGCAGACATAATAAAATACATAGCAGCAGACATAATAAAATAGATCTCCATCCTATTGGTCCCGTTTCTCCGGAGAACCCTGACTTGTGCACATACCTGCTTGAGGACCAAGTGAACTGGGGTCTGGGCCAGCCCTGAGCTCTACTTTTTCTCAGCTGGGAGCTTCACAGTTCACCTAACCTGCCTGAGCCTTGGCTTCCTCACCTGTAATGTGGCATCATCATAGCTAACTCATGAGCCTGGTACAAATATTGGATTAAATGGGATTACCAACAAAGTTCTGTATAGTCAGAACTATGGTTTTTCCAGTAGTCACATACAGATGTGAGAGTTGGACCATAAAGAAGGCTGAGCACCAAAGAATTGATGTTTTTGAACTGTGGGCTGGAGAAGACTCTTGAGAGCCTCTTGGACTACAAGAAAATCAAACCAGTCAATCCTAAAGGAAATCAACTCTGAATATTCATTAGAAGGACTGATGCTGAAGCTAAAGCTCCAATACTTTGGCCACCCAATGCAAAGAGCTGACTCACTGGAAAAGACCCTGATGCTGGGAAAGACTGAAGGTAAAAGGAGAAGGGGCCAGCAGAAGATGAGATGGTTAGATAGCATGGACATGAATTTGAACAAACTGCGAGAGACAGTGAAGGATAGGGGAGCCTGGCACGCTGCAGACCATGGGGTCCCAAAGAGTCTGACACAACTTAACGGGTGAAAAACAACCACCTAATTGAGAGGGCTGGCATGTGGTGGATGTTTCCCTTTCCTTCACCCACCCCCACCCATGAATTGGCTAGCAAGCAGTGGCTCTATGCTTCTGGAGGTAAAAGTTATCTTGGATTCATGTATCCATATAGGGGCATGCATGAATATGGACACACCTTCCCTGGAGCCGCCCACAGCCCAGCCTCCCTTGACAGATTAGAATCCAAGTTCCTCAGCCCAGTGTCCTTGGGTTTTATGAGGATTTCTGCATTATGTGAATTTGACACCATGATATAAAGAGATTAATAAAGTCTCACTTCATAGGCAAAATTTGAAATAATGTGTATCCCAAACATTTTTTTAAACATGAAGGATGTTGAAGCTGGCAGTGAATTGTGAACTAAGTTTGCACACTCGCCACATGGCAATGCCACTTTAGCAGATGAACCGGAACACCTAGCAACCTCTGTCAGGATTTGCCCCCCAAAGCCCTTCCCACACCAAGGCAGGATTTATACATTTCTGAGATGCCTCCTCTTCTTATTTTTCCCTCTCATCTTAATTCTGGCTCACCTGGAAGGCTGGCAGGGGTGGCCTTGGCTAGAGTCCCCTGTGGCTGTATCCCCCCAGCCACAACCCCCAACCCCACCCAGCTGTGACAATGCCATCCATCTGCCACCCCAAGGGTTGATCAGGAGTCTAACCCGGGACCTCAGGGCCACCCCAAACACCACATTCTCTAGATTAAGAGAGAACCGGGGTGAGACAGGGGGAAACCCCATCGAGGCATATTGGCAGGAGGGCCTTTGATCCATCGTGATAAAGACTGATGGTGCTTTGAAGGCCCTTTATGGTGTTAAACCATTTCTGCCCCTTCTCTGGGCAGAGCACCCAGGAGTGGAGGCTGAGGTCCTGATTCTGTCACTAACTGGAAGTGAGGCCAAGGCCTGAAGTCCCTCAGCGGTGACACCAGGAGGACCCTCATGGTCTCCTCCAGGCTGATTATTTGATGATGTGAGTGGTGGACACACACCTCCTTTGCACGCCAGCACCCACACCTCCTTCCCCTTAGCTTAGCCTCCCTGTTGGGAAGCCCCCGACTATGTGTGCTGGGGGCAAGGGTGGAGAGTCCCCTCTGGGGGAGCGTCCTGACTGGGCTGGCCTGCAGTGGGCAGCTGTCTGTCCTCTTCTTGCTCCGTGGCTGCTCCTGGGTTCCTGCTACCCCCGAGACTAGCCTGCCCACCTCCTTAGGGTCCAGGGAGGCCCTGTGAAACTTACATTCCCATTTTGTTAGTTTCCAGAGTTTCCTTTGCTGCAGATAACCTGGCTGATATGTAAGCCACGTCCATGCCCTGAGCACACAGAACCATTCTTCAGGATGGCACGCAGGCCCTATAGTACATCCTTTCGTTCTTCCCTGTCCCCACTCCTTTTCATGATTATCAGTTATTGACGTCTTTCCCTACTTTCAAGGAAGAAAAAGAAGGCGGTAAATCCAGGATGAACTATTAAGAAGTATGGGGTTCAGAGAAATTAAAGACCTAACAGTATAGGGACTTCTCTGACAGCCCAGTGGTTAAGACTTTACACTCCCAGTACAGGGGATGCAGGTTCGATCCCTGTTTGGGGAACTAAGATCCCACATGCCATGCTCATCATGGCCAATTAAAAAAACATTAAAAAAAAAAAAAAGAAAGAACTATAACCTCGAAGGTAGCTCCTCTCCAAAAAATAAATCATAACCAACAGAATTACATTGCTTTGAACCAGACCGTGTTCATCCAACAGCCCTCTGCCGAGCGCCAGCTGGGTGCCAGGCACCGTAGGGACAGGGGTGAATATGGACACACCTACCCTGGAGCAGCCCACAGTCCAGCCTCCCCTGACAGATTAGAATCCAAGTTCCTCCGCCCGGTGTCCTCATGTTTTATGAGATTTTGTATTATATGAATTTGATGCCATGATATAAAGAGATTAATAAAGTCTCATTTTATATGCAAAATTTGAAATAATGTGTATCCCAAACATTTTCTCTAAGCATGAAGGACGTTGAAGCTGGCAGTGAATTGTGAACTTCATTTGCACGCTCACCACACGGCAACAGCACTTTAGCAGATGAGCAGGAACACCTCCCAACCTCTGTCAGGATGTGTCTTAAATTATGCAGCTTTCTGAATTATACAGGGCCTTCTGGAGAGTGCGTTTTGCACATGAGGTGACAGGTCTGGTGTTCAGAGTTCTGGCTGTGGCATCAGAGTGTCAGGTTTCTACTCCTGGCTGCACTGCTGTGTGATCTTGGCCGAGGCTCTTGAGCCTCTCTGTGCCTCTATTTCCCCATATGCACAATCAAGCCCTGCACAATCAAGATAACAGTGCTGCCTCTAGGGTGTGTGCATGCATGCATGCATGCTCAGTTACTTCAGTCCTGTCTGACTCTCTGTGACCCTATGGACTGTAGACCCCCCCCCAGGCTCCTCTGTCCATGGGATTCTCCAGGCAAGGATACTGGAGCGGTTTGCCATGCCCTCCTTCAGGGGATCTTCCCAATCCAGGGATCGAACCCACAAGTCCTTCCTTAGCAGGTGGGTTCTTTTCCACTAGCGTTACCTGGGAAGCCCTCCAGGGGACTTAGAAGGATTAAATGCATTCTTCCGGGCAACATGCTGGGCAGACAGCCTGCCCTGACTGGAGCAGGCGGTGTTCTCGGCATCTCCCCAGGCTATGGGTTGGTCCCACATTATTATGAGGAACATGAACTGCTGCCCAGAATAGAAGCAGTTGCCTCAGCTCCCTGGAAGACCTTGACCCTTGAGGTCCCCAGGGTCGCACTACTAGAGACCTTCCCCCGCCCCCTTTATTTTGGCTGAGCTGGGTCTTGGCTGCAGCACACAGGCCTCTCATCATGGTGCGTGGGCTTCTCTTGCTTTGGAGCCTGAGGTCTCTAGAGCACACACACTTTCCTAGTTGCAGCAGAAGGGCCTCTCTAAATGCAGCACAGGGGTTTAGGTGACCCACAGCATGTGGGATCTTAGTTCCCTGATCAGGGATTGAACCCACATCCCCTGCAATGGGGGACAGATTCCCAACCACTGGACCAGGGGGGAAGTCCCCTGGAGATCTTCTTTACAGAGGCAGGGCCCTCCCATTCCAGCCATATCACTGAGCCTTCCGGCCCAGGGGGCTATGGCACCAGCCAGACCCTAGACCCTGACCACCTTAGTGCTCTTATTTCAGGAAATTCACAGACACTCTAGACTCTTAACAGAGCCACATCTTCATCCAGAGGAGGAAGCTAAGCAGATACCATGGATCCCAGAGCCAAGCTTCTTGCCAGCACCCCATGGTTCCAAAAGCCTGCCTCTTCAAAGGGCTCATCATAGCTTTATAAAGTCAATCTAACGTGATAAATCCTATCCTGAAGCTTACTCTGGTCTGGGGAAGCAAAGGAGGCCAGGAGGACTAGAGAGGCCTCCCCAGAGGGAGGTGCATCTTGAATAAATCCAAGGAGCCCGGTGATGGGATAGGGGTGCCACAGATCAGGCAGAGGGAACAAAGGCGTGGAAAAGAAAGTGCTTGGCACTTTCTCGGACTTGCCAGTAGCTCCACACAGGATGGGAAGAGAGTCCACCAGGGTCTCACTCACTTCAGTGAAGTGAATTCTGCAGCAAGTGAAGGGGGCTCAGGGAGACCCTCTCAGAGGGGTCCATGGCCTTCTTTGCGCTGCGGCCGCCTCTGGAAGTCTGGTAAAGCCCATGGGATCTTGCCTTTAAAAGCATAAAACAAAGTATATAGAACTGCAGAGGGAACCAATTACAGCAAAAGTAGTTCTTACTTTCCGAAGATTTTTAAAGATAAATGTGAGCTCCTAGTAATATATGAAGCTCTTAATCAATGCATTAAATGACAAGACCTCGTGGCAGGAAGTAGGGCTGAGCAAAAAATTGTTTTTCAAGATATGTGAGCAACTATGATATGATGAGAAAGCACCTATGATTTCTAGTGGTGACAAAGCCCCGGTACTGCTAATTCCGCTGTGATTCGTTGCCTACATTCATAATAAATAATATGATACTCAATTGCATAATAATAATGTACCCAACTGCAGTTAAATGTTAGGGGAAATAAAGATGTAATGTTTTCAAATCCAAGTTCCTGAAGCCCCAGAATTCTCTTTGTTCTCCTGGGATCCCCAGGATGCCAGAAACAAAACCCTTGCCTTTCCGGAAGGCCCAGTTTTGTTTTCAGAGCACAGGCGTTAAGCGCATTGACCTCTTCCTTCATTACTGCCACAGGACCTCACACCAAAATCCCCACTGTCTGGTGCCTCAGTTTTCTGCGAGGATCAAATGAATTGATAGAGGGGCTTCCCTAGTGGTCCAGTGGTTAAGAATCCGCTTTCCAGTGCCAGGGACATGAGTTTGATTTCTGGCCAGGGAACTAAGATCCCACATGCCCTGGGGCAACTAAGCCTGAGTACAGCAATTACTGAGTCCACATTCTCTGGGGCCCACACGCCACGACTAAAGAGAACTCCATGCACCATAACTAGAGAAGTCTGCTCAAGCACTGCAACGAAAAGCATGCCTACCAGAATGAAGACCCAGAGCAGCCAAAATAAAGAAATAAATTTTTTTTAATTTTAAAAGATGAGAGCTTTAAAAAAAATCATTCATGTTGATGTTTGGCAGAAACCAACACAATTCTGTAAAGCGATTATCCTTCAGTTAAAAAATAAATTTTTAAAAATAAAATAAATTTTTAAAAAATGAGTTGGCACACATAAAGAAGTCAGAATCGTGACTTATAGTAGCAGACATAGTAGGGCATCAGTAAACGAGGGTTCACTCCTTTCATTCTAATTCTCAGCCCCCAAAGAGAAACCCTCAGAGGGGGTTGCGTTATTTAGCAATACTAACTGAAGTCACGTTAATAAGAACACGACGCGCAATTAGCAGAGTTGTTTCAATTCTGAGGTTTGCTTGACTAGGAAAGCCTCACATTTGTCCTTCCCCATATTCTCTGCTAATTACAACGGCTGCCGTCCATTGCAGCTGCCACACGACCGCTGCATCTAAAGTAGTTGTTAAGGCAGCATAATGGCGCGTGCTGACTAATTGGCCATCCCTCTCAGATGAATGGAGTCAGACGGTGGAGGCCGGCCAGGACTGAGCCCCAGGACCCCAAGCCGCACAGCCCCAGGGAGCTCTCAGGCCTCCAACCGCCCTCCCAAGCTGCCCCTTTTGACCAGGCACGAGATGGGGTAGAGATAGGAGTGCTGAACACACTGGCCCTGGGGACCCTGACTGGGGCCAGCCCTGCCGCTAGCTTGCTGTGCAACCATGGCTTGGCCCCTGAGTGTCTCTGGGCTGCGCTTTAATCATCTATAGAATGAGGAAGTGGAGGCTCTTGAGGGTCCTCTAGCTCCCACTCACTTTACTGTACTTTGATTATTCCATGCCAGGTTCTCTTTAGAGTGATTGGGAGTTCTGCCCAGTCCCCTGAGGGCAAGGAAGTGTGAGAGGAGATTGGCAGAGACAGCGGTACTCAGGGAACATTCCCAACTTTCTTGCAGTTAGATGAGGCCACATAACCGGTTCTGGCCCAGGGCTGTGAGCAGAGGTGACCTGTGTCACTTCCAGAGCAAAGCAAAGAGCTGGCTCATGGTTGCCCCACAGCCTCTTCTCGTGCTGCGGTTGTGAAGCTTTGAGGGGAGATGAGGAATTGAGCTGAGAGGGGAGCAGCACAGATTGCCAAGTTGCCCCTTGGAGGAGATAGCCAATGGACTTTGCAGCAAAGGTAAGAAGCAAACCTTAATTGTGTTGTGGCATTGAAGATTTGCAGGTGGGACTTCCTTGATGGTCCAGTGGTTAAGAATCCACCTGCCAATGCAGGGGAAAGAAAGTGAAGTCGTTCAGCCGTCTCCGACTCTGCAACCCCATGGACTGTAGCCTACCAGGATCCTCCATCCGTGGGATTTTCCAGGCTAAAGTACTGGAGTGGGTTGCCATTTCCTTCTCCAGGGGATCTTCCCAACCCAAGGATGGAACCCGGGTTGCCCACGTTGTAGGCAGATGCTTTACTGTCTGAGCCACCAGGGACATGGGTTCAATTCCTGGTCCAGGACAATTCCACAGGCTGCAGGGCAACTAAGCCAATGTGCCACAACTACTGAGCCCCATGCCCTGTTGCTGATGCTCCACAACAAGAGAAGCCGTAGCAATAAGAAGCCTCTCATAGCAATCGAGCTCAGCCAAAAAGAAATAAAAAAATTTTTAAAGATTTACAGGCTGCTGTTACCATAACTCGGAGAAGGCAATGGCAAGCCACTCCAGTACTCTTGCCGGGAAGGTCCCATGGATGGAGGAGCCTGGTAGGCTGCAGTCCACGGGATCGCTAGAAGTCGGACACGACTTCACTTTCACTTTCATGCATTGGAGAAGGAAATGGCAACACACTCCAGTGTTCTTGCCTGGAGAATCCCAGGGACGGGAGAGCCAGGTGGGCTGCCGTCTATGGGGTCGCACAGAGTCGGACACGACTGAAGCGACTTAGCAGTTAGCAGCAGTTACTATAACTAAACCTGGCCTCTCGCCTCATACAGTTATTTTCCCAAAAGTATTCAAATGATGGGCTTTTAAATAAAGGATTAAGGAAGTAACTGATTCACAGTATTCATAGAAAAAGAGGTGTACTATGTATAGCAAGATCCCCTGGAGGAAATGGCAACCTGCTCCAGTGATCTTGCCTGGGAAATCTCATGGACAGAGGAGCCTGGCAGGCAACAGTCCCTGGGGTCCCAAAAAGTTAGACACAGCTGAGTGACTAAGGAACAATAGCAAGAGGGCGTGGACTTTCTCACAATGAGGCTGGCTCAGCAACGAGAGGAGTGAGCCTCCCAAGGCCCCCCACCAGGCTCCCCATAACCTTTTGAGTAGGGAACTTAAAAACAACTTCAGTGCACCAGAAATCTATAAGCAATCCCAACCATGGGAACAGGGTAGAGAATGAGAGATCAGACATTCTCAGTTTTCACTTGATGAGTTACAAAGAGGGGGGAAGAAAATGGGTCCAGTGGCGGAAGACTCACGCAATGAATTTGAATTTCAAAACTGAAAAGCAAATGTTTGGGTATGGGTTTTACTCTCTCAAGAAGGACAGTGAAGAAGAATGAAGTCCAGTTGGGTTTTCCCCCTTCTCAGCCACAAATCTCCCCCCCAGTAGGTTTCCCTTTGCCTTCTCCTGGAGGGGACTCCAGGATATGGGAAAGAAATGGCTCGTTTCTCATCTCTACAGGGTGAAGGAATACTACAGAACTTACGCTTCATTTAAAAAAAAAAAAAAAAGCAAAAAAACTCAAAGTTCTTGAGTTGGGAAATCATTCTAGATTGCCCCAATCCTAAATCAAGGACCCTAGCATCGATCATGAGGCTACAGCAGCACAGAATTCACAGTCAGAAGAATCTTAAAGCAATAGAACAGTCCTGGGGAGGAAAAAAATAAAACAGGGTCAGCAGCCTGCTCAGCCCCAAGGCCTAACCCACAGAGGGGCCACTGGCTTCCTCTTCTTTTTCTTGGAGATGCCCAGGTGAGAGGCAAGTCGGCCCCTAGCCTACCCCTTCCCTGTGCTCAAGCTTCATGCCCAGACAGTGCAGTGAGCGGTGAGCAAGCTTTCCTTGTGCAGCAAATAAATAAATAAATAGTGTGACTTTGTGTTTGAAGGACGAATGCCAAGTTTCCTCTCCAGGGCCCTCTCCCAAACCTCCGTATATCACCTCCACATGACCAAGCTGTCAGGCCTGCCACCCTGAGCCCTGCTTGGCTGTGATAAACATGAGACAACACGTTTCCTACCCCCTCAGGCCCTGCAATCAGGGAGAAGGGGTGGGTGGAAAAAAACCCATCCAAGCCATTCCGGGATTTATGTTTGAAACTGTTTTCCTTTGTCAGGGGAGAAAACAACCAGATGTTCCTAAAGGTGAACCCTGTAAATCAGGGCAGATGTGTGGGTGCATCTCGTCCTCTTTGGCAACTTGGCTGGGTTTGGTTTTGCACCCACTCCTGGCTGCGCACACTCACACACACACCCTGCCACCTCCCTTTGACTTTCCTACCTCTTATCTCGCTTTGAATCAGCCTCAACCCCTTTTCCAGGAAGTCTTCCCAGATTATGCTCATCAGGGCTTCCCTGGTGGTCTAGTGGGTAAGAATTCACCTTCCAATGCAGGGAACAAAGGTTTGCTCCCTAGTCCAGGAACTAAGACCCCACGTGTTTACAGGGCAACTAAGCCCACATGCCACAACTAGGAAGCCTTCACGCTGCCACAAAGACCCTATATGCTGCAACTAAGACCCAATGCAGCCAAATAAATACATATTTTAAAAAAAGATTATGCTCATCTATTGTCCAGCCTTTTAACTTGGGCCCTTTCTCAGCCCCCCGATGTGTTTAGGTCATTCTGTAATTGTTTACTCTCTTCTTCCCATAAATGGCCCAGGAACTCACAGAGACTGCTCATTGCCTCCCCCACCAGACCAGGAGCTCCCCCGGGACAGGACACATCTCCTCAATCTGTCCAGGCCCTCCTAAGGACAGAAAGCATGCCTCCCCAGCTCTCTCCCTTTGGCAGGTCGATCACCCTGCTTTAGGACGCAGGGGGAACAACGTGACTGCACCTTCTAACTCAAGGTTCTAACAAGGGGACATGGTGAAGTCTGAAAGCACCTGCCACATCTCTGGACATACTTGCACTTTTCTGGAAAGGATCCATTGCTGTCAAGCGATCCTCAGATGGATCTGTTCAGAGGCAGGGTGAGACCTCTGAACTTTTAACTGCTGTTAAAAGAAAATAGGATCGGCCAGTACAGAGGCCAGCCATGCAGAGAATATTCAATGAGAGAGGCAGTGGCCCAGCAGGCACTCGGCTTCCCCACCAACTTGCTGTGTGACCCTAGTAAACCATGGCCCCTCTGTGAGCCTCGGTTTTCTCGCCTGAACACCAGGATTTGAGTTTGGACTCATTCATGCGACAAACAATGGATACTGTGTAGGTTCTAGGCCGTGTGTTAGGTCCTGGGGATGGAGAGCACAGCTGAGACCAGGAGATAACTGAGACAGACACAGGCCCCGCTCTCAGGGAGCCTGCAGTCTAGTAGAGAAGCCAAGATTTGTAATAATACTAACAGGTAGTAGTATACTATTAGATAAGACTGTCAACCAGGCAAACCCTATGACAGAGATGCTAGTATTATCCCCATTTTACAGATGAAGAAACTGAGACTCAGAGAGGTTCAGCAAATTGCCCAAGGTCACACCGCTAGTAAGTGGCAGAGCCCGGATAAGAGCAAAGACAAAATATTGTGGGTATCAGGAGAGAGAAGGCTTCCTGAAGGAGGTGGCTTCTGACCTGAGCCTTTGAAAGACAGGGGCAATTTGAACATGCAAATACTTAAGGAAGGGGAAATAGGAAATTCCGTTGACTAGATAGTCAATAGGAAATTGCTGTATGACTCAAACCGGGGCTCTGTGACAAGCTAGAGAGGTAGGATGGGAGGGAGGTGGCAGGAAGGGTCAAGAAGGAGGGGACATATGTGTCCCTATGACTGATTGTTGTTGGTGTTTGGCAGAAACCAACACAATAAAGCAATTATCCTCCAATAATAAATAAATAAATTAAAAACAAAAAAGAAATTCTATTAACTGGAAGTTCCAATAGCACTTGGCCCCTACTCTCTGCCAGAACCACCAAGCACAGCCCCAGGAGAGCGGCAGAACCCAGGCCAGCCCCCTGAACAGCAGCGCTGATAGAGGAGGCAAGAAGGATGAGGGGCCGCATGAGAGGGAGGAGGCAGGAAGAAGAAGGCTTCCCAAACCAAGTCTTGGCCAAGCTCCTGGGAACAGGGCAAAGGGGAAGCCAGAGGGCAGCAGGGCAGTTGCCAGCAGATCAGGGAGGAGGACGCATGGCACACGTGGGGAGGGGAAGGCCGTCTCCCCAGCACTCTGAGAATTAAATCCCCAGTGATGACCCGTGTACACTTGGAACACTGTGCAGACATAAACCACAGTGGTGGGGAGGATATTTATTGACGTGGGAAGAATGTTCACGTATATTTCAAGTGAAAAGGCAGGTTGCAAAATAATATGTATGGTACGATGCCGTTCTTGCAGGAAGAAAAATATCTTTATATAAGTCTGGAAGGATATACACCCAAAACTTCAACAGTGGTTATCTGGGCAGTAGATTGTGGATGGCTTTTATCTTCTTTACATGTACCTATATTTCCTAGTTCTTCTACGATAGCATGCATTATCAGTGTAATTTTTTAAGTTTGTTTTTTTAATGCAGTAATCACATTGAGGATTTTGGCAGGGTGGTATAGGCAGGAGAAGAAATGGGCCAGCCACCTAGGTGCAGTGGTGGGAGAAGATGGCAGGGCTTCACCAGGATGGGGATGATGTGGGGATGGGGTAGGGTCGGGTGGGGAGGAAGACTATGTTTTCTTGACAGGACAAGGGACTTTTTCTTTTTAGCTTTTTTTTTTTTTCTTTTGGCCATGCCATGTGGCATGCGGGATCTTAGTTCCCTGACAAAGGACCAAACCTGTGCCCCCTGCAGTAGAAGTGGAAAGTCTTAGCCATTGGACTACCAGGGAAGTCCTCAAAGGACTTATAAAGAGGACTACCTCATGGGGCCCAGCCTCCTCCATCTTCTGCCTCCCAGTCTCCTCAGAGCCCAGAGGTCTTCCCAGCCTCTGGAAGTGAAGGGTCCAGTCTGGAAGCCCACAGCCTTCTGACAGAGGACAGAGTGGAGGGGGTGGGTCAGCTGGGGGTCCCAGGAGAGATGTGAGTTAGGAAGGCTAAGCTAGTTTAGCCTTTTGGAGGAGAAGGGGACGACAGAGGATGAGATGGTTGGATGGCATCACCGACTCAATGGACGTGAGTTTGAGCAAGCTCTGGGAGATGGCGAAGGACAGGGGAGCCTGGCGTTCTGCAGTCCATGGGGTTGCAAAGAGTCAGACATAACTGAACAACAACGAAGCTAGTTTTGAGAGAAAGCCGAGCCTCAGGGACAGAAGGGCACCTGGCATGAAACAGGCGCCCAGGGTGTTGGGAGAGACGGCCTGGAAGGTTGATGCAGGGGACCACCAAGGGCAGGACTCGCCAGGGAGGGAAGCCCTGGGAAGCGCTTGATCTGATGGGAAGTTTAATGAGCTCCAGGCTGGGGAGGGAATGGAGGGTGAGCCTTCTCAGCTCTTCTCCGAGAGCAAGGTAGGAAAGACTGGGCGGAAGCCACGGAAGTGACAGCCTGCATCACGTGTTTGTTACCCTCTTTACCCCCTTCTGTTTCCCCTGATATTAGTGTGTGTGCATGCTAAGTCCTTTCAGTCGTGTCTGACTCTGTGTGACGCCATGGACTGCAGCCCTCCAGGCTCCTCTGTCCATGGGGTTCTCCAGGCAAGAACACTGGAGTGGGTTGCCATTTCCTCCTCCGGGGAATCTTCCCGACCCAGGGATCAAACCCGCGTCGCTTATGTCTCTTGCATTGGCAGGTGGATTCTTTACCACTAGTTCCACCTGGCAGTAAAACCCTAAAAACAGCTGGGACTCTCCTGGATGGCATAAGCAGAACTTCTAAAACATCCATGGGCTATCTTTAAAGGTAGTGAGCTTCCTGTCCCTGGAGGTATTCAAAGAGAAATCAGGCCACCATCCTGGCCTGCTTTCAAGAGTTATGCATCAGAAAAACAGTCAGACCTCTGCAGCGCCTCTCATTCCCGACATCGTCTGAGTCAGTGAAAATGGGGTTTTAGGCAGCAGTGGCCGGAAAGAAGGTGCCAAGAGAAAAAAACCTGCCCACCCCCATCTGCGCAGGTCTCATCCGCGCAGGGTGTGAGGGGCAGACTGCACGCCTGGCACCCCTCCCCTGCTTCAGTCAAAGGGGTGGTCTGGTCTGCCTCGTGCATATGCTCTTCCTGTTCAGGGCCAGGAGGAAAGAAAACATGCCCGGTGTAAAGGGAAGGGGAGTTCACAAGGTCACAGGAAGCTTTGCAAATTGAAATATCAGCCTCATTCTAACATTAGTCTTTCAGCGAGTGCACTGAGGTGAAGGCATGGACCCCTGAGAGCCTTTAGTGCGGCCTGGAATAAGAGGGAACATCAGCACCATTATTGGTTGTGAATACAGGAGAATCGGCAAAGCGAAAAAGCTATAAACATGTGGTAGGTCGTGCAAAGTGAACGGGTACTAATGTAGTCACCCTGTTTACCACTCACACGCAGCCAAATAGAATAACCGCTGCATTGGTTGTTAGATGGGGAGGACTGATAGAGAGGCTGACTTGAGTTTGCTGGAAGGAAGAACCCCCCAGTTAATCGGGGCAGCCCAGCAGCGGGGCCTGTCGCTCAGGGAGGCTGGGAGGCCCCTGCCCTGAAATACTCAAGCAGAGGCTGTCCGCGATGGGGGGCTGGCTGGGTCTCTTCCGCTCACCCCTCGGTTCCCCTCTCGTCCTCACCCTGCCCTCGGCCCAGCATGGACTCCATCCCAGCCTGACTCCCTCTGCCTGGTTTCTGGATGATTCAAGGGCATTTCATTTCTTGCACACTTCATTTCTGTTTCTATTACACTGTGTTTTATAATGAAATAAGTATACCACTCACCACAGTGCAGAATCAGTGGGAGCCCTGGGCTCGTTTTCCCGCAACTGGATGGTCCCATCTGGGGCGTGATGAGAGAGTGACACTGAAGTGTGTAGCTTCCGTCCAGTCTTCTTGGTCATCTCGCTTTGGTTGCAGAAAACCTTCTTCACAAAGATAGAACATTGGAAATGGAAGGAGTCTTTTCGGTGCTTTTGTGGCGATCTCAGGATATTCTGCCTTGACTTTCATCCAGAATGTAAGGAGAACTGAAGTTGTCCCAAACATACTTTGAAGGCCCCCATCATTTGCCATCTCAAGCAGTTGACACTCTTCTAGCACGGAAGAATTCATCTGATTTATTCAGTCTGGCCAGTGGGAGCCGTGGCAGGACATAGGAGAGGGGAGAGGTCCTTGTTCCCCACACACCTTCCCTGCAGGGCCATCTTGGGCCTCAGGACCTTGAGACAGAAGGTCTCAGCCCCCCGGTGGAGCACTCTGCACCACACACAGGCTGCCTCTAGCTTCCGGCTTTCACTCCGTTCTCCCCATGTTGCAGCCCAAGAAGGGGCATAGACAGCCCTGAGGGGCTGCACTGTCCCTGTGGCTTCCCTATGCCCTGCCTGACCTTTGTAAATTGCACCTTTATTAAAACCTTCCTTTATTAAAACATTATCCTAATGTGAGTATGCCATCTGTTTCCTTCTACGATCCTGGTTGATACATGGGGGCTCCCCATCAGAGAACAAAACTAAACTATATGGCCTCTCCACAGCGTACAATTAATTCAACAGTACCATGAAATGTGAGGCAGAGTCACTTTGTCATAGGCCTTATTTCATTACAGTACTAAACTTTCTGTTATCAGCCATTATCAAATGGCTTGTGTGTGTGTGCCTGCTAAGTTGCTTCAGTTGCGTCGAACTCTTTGCGACCCTATGGACTAGTAGCCCGCCAGGCTCCTCTGTCCATGGGATTCTCCAGGCAAGACTGCTGGAGTGGACTCCTCCAGGGGATCTTCCCTACCAAGGGACTGAACCCACATCTCGAATGTCTCCTGCACTGGCAGGTGGGTTCTTTACCACTAGCACCATCTGGGAAGCCCAGTGTGTGGTTTACAACTTCCAAAACCACTGCTGCTCACGGCCACTGTCTACAGACCGGGAAACTGAGGTCTCTCAGAATCTTACCCAAGGTCACAGCCAAACACAGGAAGCCAGGAACCTAAGGATCCCAGCCCAGGGTGCCTTCCCTGAGCAGAGCAATCCAATGGGCCCTGGCCATCCTTCCTTGACCCCCTCCCATCACTGAGGCAGCTGCCCCTTCTCTCCCCAGTCCCCTCCCCTCTTCGTTCCCTGGTGGGAGAGGCCATTGGGAAAATGATGAGGATTTTATAGCATTCCGTGGTAAGCACTTAATAACTCTCCAGGCTATAGATCTGTGCTTCGAATGGGCTGGGGATAATTCACAGTAAAATATGACTTTTCATTTATCACATTGACGTGTAATAAATACTTCCCAGTGAAGCTTGGGCACAAAAGGGGGTGGGGTGAAAGACCTCAGATGAGGCTCCATGACTGGGCTTCGGGGTTCTGGTCCATGGCAGGGGCACCCAGAGGACCAGAACCCTGGAACCGGGAAATTCCTTAGGGATTACCAGCCAGTGAGGCACCACAGCGCCCCCACCAGCCTCACCACCATTGCTGGGGAATCAAGCACCTCCCTCCTGGAGCCAAACTCCCCCCAGAGGCCAGCGGGGCCTAAAACCAACAGCCCAAGCAGCTGCCAGTTCCTCCCCTCTCACATCTGGTTCTGAACTGTCTCAGGAGTTTCTTATCTCCCTCCCCTTCCCCTGCCCCCTTTCCATCCCACTGCCACTATGCTAATAACTGGGCATCTAGCTTGTTTCCCAGTTTCTCACAATTAGATAGTAATCATGCTGCTAAGTCGCTTCAGTCATGTCCGACTTTGTGCGACCCCATAGACAGCAGCCCACCAGGCTCCCCCGTCCCAGGGATTCTCCAGGCAAGAACACTGGAGTGGGTTGCCTTTTCCTTCTCCAATGCATGAAAGTGAAAAGTGAAAGGGAAGTGGCTCAGCCATGTCCGACTCTTCGCGACCCCATGGACTGCAGCCTACCAGGCTCCTCTGTCCATGGGATTTTCCAGGCAGGAGTACTGAAGTGGGGTGCCATCGCCTTCTCCGAAAGTAATCATACTAGCTGCCATTTATTCTGCATTGCCCATGGGTCAAGAGCACTGGCTCATTTCATTCTCAAAACTCCTCATGGCACTATCACCACCCCCAGCTCTCAGGGGAGGGCGCTGACCCTCAGAGGGCTGAATGCCTTGCCCAAGGTCATGCTGTGACCTGTCTGACTACAAGTCCCACTGTCTCCATGGCCAGGGGTCTTAGGTCAGGCTCCCCTGAAGCAGATCCTAGAATAAGGATCTGAGGACAAGACATTTATGTAGGAGGCGAGCCCAGGAAGTACCGGCAGGAAGATGGAGCTGAGTAAAAGGGGAGGAAAGAAGCCAAAACAGAATGTGCTATGAGCAGGTTAGCACAGAAGATGACTGGGGGGCTCTGGGAACAAGACAGAGCACACCTCAGGATAACCCCACCCCGTGAGCGAGGAGCTGTTTGTATCTACCAGGCTCCTCTGTGTAATTAGAGAAGTGTGTTCACTGCCCTTGCTGAGATGGCTAAGCAGATTCCAGGAGCCAGAGAAAGCCCTGGGGCAGAGTCCTAGGTGGCAAGCCGGCACTTGGCAGCCACTGGGTCCCCGTGTGTGAAAATAGTGGGTGCAAGGGGCCATGGGCAGAGCACCAGCAGCAGCACCTCTCTGCTCAGACCCTAACCTGGACTGCTGTTCCTGTTTGCCTGGACAAGCACAGGAGTCACCTAACTGTTCTCCCGGGCTTGGTCTTATACCACCAGACATATGCCCCAGCCCCAGACAATAAGCACATTCCACCTTAGTCCACATAGCAAAGAGTTGGTTGGACAGTCTGGGAGGTAGGGGGAGAGAGGGAAGGTGGGTGGGGGGTGGTCCTTGACCACACGAAGGAAATGACAGGGTCTGAACTATCTTTGAATCCTCACTCAGTGCCTAAGGCGGGATGCGGTGCCCATCAGACACTCGGTGAATTTTGTTGTTGCTCAGTTACTAAGTTGTATCTGGCTCTTTGCGATCACATTAATGGCAGCATGACAGGCTCCTCTGTCCTCCACTATCTCCTGGCATTTGCTAACATTCATGTCCATTGAGTCAATGATGCTATCTAACCATCTCATCCTCTGCCGGCTCCTTCTCTTGCCCTCAATCTTTCCCAGGGTCTTTTCCAATGGGTTGGCTCTTCGCATCAGGTGGCTAAAGTATTGGAGCTTCCACATTAGTCCTTCCACTGAATATTCAGGACTGATTTCCCTTAAGATTGACTGGTTTCATCTCTTTGCAGTCCAAGGGACTCTCAAGAGTCTTCTCCAGCATCAGAATTTGAGAGCATCAATTCTTTGGTGTTCAGCTTTCTTTCTGGAGAAGGCAATGGCAACCCACTCCAGTGGAAAATCCCATGGATGAAGGAGCTTGGTAGGCTGCAGTCCATGGGTTCGCTAAGAGTCGGGCACGACTGAGCGACTTTACTTTCACTTTTCACTTTAATGCATTGGAGAAGGACATGGCAACCCACTCCAGTGTTCTTGCCTGGAGAATCCCAGGGACGGGGAAGCCTGGTGGGCTGCCGTCTCTGGGGTCGCACAGAGTCAGACACGACTGAAGCAACTTAGCAGTAGCAGCAGCTTTCTTTATGGTCCAACTCTTACATCCATACATGACTACTGGGAAAAACATAGCTTTGACTATACAGATCTTTGTCAACAAAGTGATGTCTCTACTTTTTAATATGCTGTCTAAGTTTGTCATAGCTTTTCTTTCAAGGAACAAGCTTTATTTCATGGCTGTAGTCACTGTCCTTACTGATTTTGTAGCCCAAATAAAATCTTATCACTTCTTCAACTTTTTCCCCTTCTGTTTGCCATAAGTGATGGGACTGGATGTCATGATCTTAATTTTTTTTAATATTGAGTTTCAAGCCAACTTTTTCACTCTCCTCTTTCAACCTCATCAGGAGGCTCTTTAGTTCCTCTTTACTTCCTGCCATTAGAGTGGTATTATCTGCATATCTAAGGTTGTTGATATTTTTCCTGGCAATCTTGATTCCAGCTTGTGATTCATGCAGCCTGGTATTTTGCATCATGTACTTTGCATATAAGTTAAATAAGCAGGGTGACAATATATAGCCTTGTCATACTCCTTTCCCAATTTTGAACCAGTCAGTTGTTCCACATCCTGTTCTAACTGTTGCTTCTTGACCCACAGACAGGTTTCTCAGTGAACTCTGCTGCATTTTAAGTAAATCCTCCCAGGCATGCTTTATAGTGAGGGGAGCTAGCTTCTCTGATAGCCCCTCTGTACCACTCCTACTGAAGAACTGATCACTCCCCTTTGCTCTGTCCAGTTCAGGCTACTACCCCAGCCTCCAGTGCATGACTGCCTCTTCGGGAGACTGTGTCTCAGTCACGTCTTAGTGTATGTGTGCAACACACACAAATGCACACACACACACACTCTGCTCAGAGCTGAGCCTAGAGCCTGACTCGATCAAGCTTACTATGATTATACAGTGGAAGTGATAGATTTAAGAGACTAGATCTGATAGAGTGCCTGATGAACTATGGACAGGACATTGTACAGGAGACAGGGATCAAGGCCATCCCCATGGAAAAGAAATGCAAAAAGCAAAATGGCTGTCTGAGGAGGCCTAACAAATAGCTGTGAAAAGAAGAGAAATGAAAAGCAAAGGAGAAAAGGAAAGATATAAGCATCTGAATGCAGAGTTCCAAAGAATAGCAAGGAGAGATAAGAAAGCCTTTCTCAGCGATTAATGCAAAGAAATAGAAGAAATCAACAGAATGGGAAAGACTAGAGATCTCTTCAAGAAAGTTAGAGATACCAAGGGAACATTTCATGCAAAGTTGGGCTCAATAAAGGACAGAAATGGTATGGACCAACAGAAGCAGAAGATATTAAGAAGAGGTGGCAAGAATACAGAGAAGAACTATACAAAAAAGATCTTCACGACCCAGATAATCACAATGGTGTGATCACTCATCTAGAGCCAGACTTCCTGGAATGTGAAGTCAAGTGGGCCTTAGGAAGCATCACTACGAACAAAGCTAGTGGAGGTGATGGAATTCCAGTTGAGCTATTTCAAATTCTGAAAGATGATGCTGTGAAAGTGCTACACTCAATGTGCCAGCAAATTTGGAAAACTCAGCAGTGGCCACAGGACTGGAAAAGGTCAGTTTTCATTCCAATCCCAAAGAAAGGCAATGCCAAAGAATGCTGAAACTACTGCACAATTGCACTCATCTCACACACTAGTAAAGCAATGCTCAAAATTCTCCAAGCCAGGCTTCAGCAATAAGTGAACCATGAACTGCCAGATGTTCAAGCTGGTTTTAGGAAAGGCAGAGGAACCAAAGATCAAATTGGCAACATCTGCTGGATCATGGAAAAAGCAAGAGAATTCCAGAAAAACATCTATCTCTGCTTTATTGACTATGCCAAAGCCTTTGACTGTGTGGATCACAATAAACTGTGGAAAATTCTGAAAGAGATGGGAATACCAAATTACCTGACCTACCTCTTGAGAAACCTGTATGCAGGTCAGGAAGCAACAGTTAGAACTGGACATGGAAAAACAGGCTGATTCCAAATAGGAAAAGGAGTACATCAAGGCTGTATGTTGTCAGCCTGCTTATTTAACTTGTATGCAGAGTACATCATGAGAAATGCTGGTCTGGATGAAGCACAAGCTGGAATCAAGATTGCCGGGAGAAATATTAATAACCTCAGATATGCAGATGACACCACCCTTATGGCAGAAAGTGAAGAGGAACTAAAAATCCTCTTGATGAAAGTGAAAGAGGAGAGTGAAAAAGTTGGCCTAAAGCTCAACATTCAGAAAACTAAGATCATGGCATCTGGTCCCATCACTTCATGGGAAAGAGATGGGGAAACAGTGGAAACAGTGGCAGACTTTATTTTTCTGGGCTCCAAAATCACTGCAGATGGTGATTGCAGCCATGAAATTAAAAGATGCTTACTCCTTAAAAGGAAAGTTATGACCAACCTAGATAGCATATTAAAAAGCAGAGATACTACTTTGCCAACAAAGGCGCATCTAGTCAAGGCTATTGTTTTTCCAGTGGTCATGTATGGATGTGAGAGTTGGACTGTGAAGAAAGCTGAGCACTGAAGAATTAATGGTTTTGAACTGTGGTGTTGGAGAAGACTCTTGAGAGTCCCTTGGACTGCAAGGAGATCCAACCAGTCCATCCTAAAGGAGATCAGTCCTGGGTGTTCATTGGAAGGACTGATGCAGAAGCTGAAACTCCAATACTTTGGCCACCTGATGTGAAGAGTTGATTCACTGGAAAAGACCCTGATACTGGGAGGGATTGGAGACAGGAGGAGAAGGGGACGACAGAGGATGAGATGGCTGGATGGCATCACCAACTCGATGGACATGAGTCTGAGTGAACTCCAGGAGTTGGTGATGGACAGGGAGGCCTGGCGTGCTGCGATTCATGGGGTCGCAAAGAGTTGGACACAACTGAGTGACTGAACTGAACTGATGTGTAGGTCAAATGCATGTCTAAGTGACTAAGTTATTGAACTCATTCTGAGTGGTGCCATGATCCCAGCTTGGGAAATTCTTTGGTCCAGGGCAGCATGTGGCCACTGGTCCGGTGCAAGGACAAGGAGAGACCATAGATGTTTCCATGATGGTGAGAGGCTGTGAGATGCTCACACACCATGACCACCAGGGGCGCTCTTTCCTCCTCTTGGAGTTCTGACTCTAAGACCAATGACCTGGTGGGTGTCCAAGCATGGAGACAGGGAACTAAAACAAGGATGACTGGCCGGGGACCAACAGTTGGTTCTGACTGCACTGCATCAGTGCAGAGAGCCAGGGCTCTAGGATGCCATTCAAGTTATATTCCACCTGGAAAGCTGATTTTCCTAACAAAGCTCCATGATTTGATAGGAGAGGTCACTAGGGGACACATGTCTCTCAAATCACATCCTTGCTCCACTATGTAACCCAGTGCAAGTGATAATTTTGCTAAGCCTCTGTTTTTTTAGTCTGTAAAGTGGATGAAATCATTTATGCTGCACAAAGTGGCTGAAAGAGAATAGCTAACTCAGGCAAAGTCCTCAGCTCAGTGACCAACACCTAGCAAGCACTTGTTTTTCTCCTCACTGTCCGCCTGGCCTGGAGAGTCAAAAAGCAACTTGACACCAAGACCCCATTCGAAGATGGTGTGGAATGTCCCCAAGAGCCCAAGCAAGAAGAAATCTTAGGACTCATAGAAGGGGTGCCTGAGCATCCTGACTCTCAAAAAACTTCTGAAACGAACATCTCTGTCCATTCTCCTGCAGCTTTCTACACTCCACACCCTGCCCAGCCCCAGGTCAGAAGAGGGGCCAGCTGAATCCTATCACCAATATTCTTAAACTCCACAAATTCAGGAATTCCCTCAGGTCCTGGGTGATCTTCACAACCTCACTGTCCTTACAGGGCAGAATGTACATGAATCTATTTTTCGATGAGAAAGCTGAAGCTCCAAGAAGATGACAGATTACCAAAAGCTCCTCAGTAGATATATGGGGAGAGTGGGGACCTGGGTCTTGGTGAAACAGGAGGGAAGGGGGTAAAACCGCCCACCTCAGATTGGGACTTAAACCCTTGTGCCAGGACTTGAACCCAGACAAACCCATGGTCTTCCAACTGAGATCACACACCTGGTTTCAGGACCTAACAAAGCTCAGGACCCATCAAAGCTTTGATGTCTTGTTGCAGAAAGAATTCAGTGAGAGACAAAGTGATAGGTAAAGAAGTGGATTTATTTAGAGAGAAACACACTCCACAGAGTGTGTGGCCTCAAGATGTGGTGTGGTTAGATTTTATGAGCTGGGTAATTTCACAGGCTAGTGAATAGGAGGATTATTCCAACTATTTGGGGAGGGGTGGGGATTTCCAGAAATTGGGCCACAGTCCACTTTTTGGTCTTTGATGGTTAGCTTGGAACTGTCACAGCACCTGTGGGTGTGCCATTTAGCTTGCTGATGTGTTTCAGTGAGGTTCAAGGTCTAGTGGAAGTCGACTTGTCCACCATCTTGGACCTATTTGGCCCTAATCAGTTTATGTCATGTCCTTCAGTTCAGTTCAGTCACTAAATAATGTCCGACTCTTTGTGATCCCATGGACTGTAGTACGTCAGGCTTCCCTGTCCTTCACCAACTCCTGGAGCTTGCTCAAACTCACATCCATCGAGTCCGCGATGCCATCCAGCCATCTCATCCTCTGTCGTCCCTTCCCCTCCTGCCCCCAATCTCTCCCTGGGCTGTGTCATTCTTTCAGAAGTTGTGCCCTGCCCTCTTCCCTCCTCTTACAGGGGCACAAACCTTTCTATGATGAGACGTCAAGAACCAGAGCTTAAGTCCTGAGACCAGGTGTGTGATTGCAATTGAAAGAATTCAAGTCCCAATCTGAGCTGTCTTGTTTCAGCGGGACCGCCTCCCGTGACCCAACCCATGGGCCACCCTGCCCCTAACACAGCTGGATAAGATAAGAGCGTTTATACCCAAATGAGGCAAGTGAACAGAAATTTGCCTCCAGCAGCCAGAGACACCTCCCAACACCTGCTTCCCACTCTAAATTTGAAGCAAAGAGCAGTAAACAATTTGTGGCATTTCTTGCCTGTCCAAGTATATTTCTTGCTTGCAGAGGATATATGGGTTTCTGAATAATTAAGTAAGACACTCAGCTTCCAGGGCCCAAAACTCCAAAGGCACAGGAGAAGCTGAGGCAGAAATTTTCCGTCAGCAACTGAACCAGAGAGTTTGAGAAGTTTGCTCCTCCCGTCTGAGGACCAGACAGACCTAGACTCCACCTGGGAACAAGAAGCCCAGGCTGGAAGGGGTCTCAGGGACGATGTAGGCCCAGCACCTCATTTCCAGGCAAGAGAACAGCGGGGGACTCACCTAGAGTCACCTGAAGCCCTGGGGAAATGGTAAAGGGCTGAGATAGGGGTCCACACATCAGGATTCAAATTCAGCTCTCCGTCTTTCTAGCTGTGTCATCCTGGGCAACCAGCTCTACCTCTGAGTCTTAGGTTTTCTCTTGTGTCAGGTAAGAACAGAACTTTCCACATGTTGGGCTATGTGTAAAGGCTATGACTCTGTGCTCCCGTTGCAGAGTGCCCCGGTTCAATCAATCCCTGGTCAAGGAACTAGATCCCACAATTAAGAGTTCACATGCCACAGTTAAGACCTGGCACAGTCACATATGTATATATGTGCATATATATCCTTTTAAAAATGAAAAAACTTTACACATGTGATAACTCCCACTCTATAAATGAGGGGGGAAAGGATGTGATTAAAATGAAAACTGCTGTTAAATTATAAAGAGATTTGCAAAGACGGGCTCTGGAAGTCAGACCTCATGCCTCTGGGTTCCAGCACTGTAGTCTCTTCTCTCCCCATTTCATCCTTCTCCTCCCACCTCTGCTGCCTCCAAGGAAAGACCAAAGGACACATTCAAGCAGCAACAGGAAAACAAGACTGAGTTAGAAACAAAGTGCCACCTTCAGAAGAGCGGCAGAACTTGACAGAGAGGCAGCTGATCACATAGCTCCTGGAAGAAGCAGAGTGCGAGACCAGCAGACTTAAGGCCGCTCACCTCTCAGGGCTGTGAGGGTGAACAGTCATCATCACTAGCATCTATTGCCTGCCTACTGTGTGCCAGCGCCAGGCTGAGCCCTTTACGTACTCTGTCATGTACAGTACTGACAACAGCTCTCTGAGATAAGGTACTATTCAGTTCAGTTCAGTTCAGTCGCTCAGTCGTGTCCAACTCTTTGTGACCCCATGAATCGCAGGACACCAGGCCTCACTGTCCATCACCAACTCCCGGAGTTCACTCAGACTCACGTCCATCAAGTCAGTGATGCCAGCCAGCCATCTCATCCTCTGTCGTCCCCTTCTCCTCCTGCCCCCAATCCTTCCCAGCATCAGAGTCTTTTCCAATGAGTCAACTGTTCGCATGAGGTGGCCAAAGTACTGGAGTTTCAGCTTTAGCATCATTCCTTCCAAAGAAATCCCAGGGCTGATCTCCTTCAGAACGGACTGGTTGGATCTCCTTGCAGTCCAAGGGACTCTCAAGAGTCTTCTCCAACACCACAGTTCAAAAGCATCAACTCTTCGGCACTCAGCTTTCTTCACAGTCCAACTCTCACATCCATACACAACTACTGGAAAAACCATAGCCTTGACTAGACGGACCTTAGTCAGCAAAGTAATGTCTCTGCTTTTGAATATACTATCTAGGTTGGTCATAACTTTTCTTCCAAGGAGTAAGCGTCTTTTAATTTCATGGCTGCAGTCACCATCTGAAGCGACTTTGGAGCCCAAAAAATAAAGTCTGCCACTGTTTCCACTGTTTCCCCATCTCTTTCCCATGAAGTGATGGGGCCAGATGCCATGATCTTCGTTTTCTGAATGTTGAGCTTTAGGCCAACTTTTTCACTCTCCTCTTTCACTTTCATCAAGAGGATTTTTAGTTCCTCTTCACTTTCTGCCATAAGGGTGGTGTCATCTGCATATCTGAGGTTATTGATATGTCTCCCAGCAATCTTGATTCCAGCTTGTGTTTCTTCCAGTCCAGCATTTCTCATGATGTACTCTGCATATAAGTTAAATAAGCAGGGTGACAATACACAGCCTTGACGCACTCTTTTTCCTATTTGGAACCAGTCTGTTGTTCCATGTCCAGCTCTAACTGCTGCTTCCTGACCTGCATACAGATTTCTCAACAGGCAGGTCAGGTGGTCTGGTATTCCCATCTCTTTCAGAATTTTCCACAGTTTATTGTGATCCACACAGTCAAAGGCTTTGGCATAGTCAATAAAACAGAAATAGATGTTTTTCTGGAACTCTCTTGCTTTTTCCATGATCCAACGGATGTTGGCAATTTGATCTCTGGTTCCTCTGCCTTTTCTAAAACCAACTTGAACATCAGGAAGTTCACGGTTATAGTCCCACATTTTACAGGACTGAGGTCAGAAAGGTTAAGAACTTTGCCTGAGGCCACACAGCTAGGAGGTGGTAGAGCCACGTTTCAAGCAGAATGGTCTGCCTCTGAGCCTCGTAAGGGTCCTCATAAGTCCTCTGCTTTTCTGTCTCCTCAGAGCATTAAAGGAGATCTCTCTGAACCCCAGGGACTATATGCAGTTCAAAGACAGGAGAGAAGGCTGTGTGAGTATCCACAGTCACAATTTACAGGAGGTGGTAAAAATCTCCTCTCACCCCTGCTCCTGCCTAGAAATGGAAAAGGGCAAGGAAAGAAGAGGAAGAAAGAAGTTGAATAACTTTTCTGTTTTAGCCTCGCAGGACTGTAAGTGAAGGTGCATAAATCTCGCCGGGGCCAGGGAAATGGAATAAAACAGAGGGAGGGTGGGATCCCATTCATCACAGCCCCCTGCATGTAATAAAAGCTCCCTATTGAAGCGCAGTGAGTTAGCACCCTTCTCCACACACACTTACAGTCCCACTGCCACTGCCCTTTGCCCTGGGAACAATGTCTTCACTCCAGTGGGTGTCCCCCCATCCAAAGGTCACTGAAAGACCCCCAGGAAATGGTGGTTAGACAGGAATTTCAGGGGTTGAGGCAGGATCCCACCAGGGGCTCAAGTCACAACTTGTTATTGTTGAGTCGCTAAGTCGTGTCCAACTCTTTCGTGATCCCATGGACTATAGCCCACCAGGCCCCTCTGTCCATTTCCCAGTCAAGAATACTGGAGTGGGTTGCCATTTCCTTCTCCAGGGAATCTTCCAGACCCAAGGATCAAACCTGCATCTCCTGCACTGGCAAGCGTGTTCTTTACCACTGGGCCAGCAGAGAAGCCCCCAGTCACAACCACCCCTCCCCAAAAGCAGGCAGGGTGGCTTCCCACAATCTCTGTCCAAGCCTCAAGCCTCTCAGGTGAGGTCACACCCACCCCAGGGCACAGGCTGGGGGAAGGGCCTCTTGCAGTCAGGATCCAACTTGAACTCAGAAGAACTGGTGGTAATGAACGTGTTCTCATCCAACAAGCCTACTGACACACAGAGAAATGGAGGCCTGAATTTGAATAAAGCCAGGATGAGAAGTGGTTCTCCTGGTTCCTGATCCAGGGTTCTCTCACTCACCATAGCTATAGCCTCTAGGCTGAGCTATGTAGCTGTCCCTTGGATTCCCCACTGAGTACGTGAGCCCTGGAGCTGGAAGCTAAGGTGCTACAGGGCCTGCCAATCACCAATAGCTCCTTCACACCACGGCTTAAGAGCAGAGGTCGAGAATGGCAGCCTGGCATAGCAGCATCGATGCAGAATGTTAGTACCAAACAGACCTGGCTTCACATCCTAGCCTGGCCAATATGTTAGTTACCTATTGTGCTGTGCAATAAGTACTCCAAAACTTAAGTGCCTGAAACAGTACATATTCATTGCCTCACATTTTGTGCAAGTCAGGAGTCTGGGTCCAGATTATCTGGATCCTCTACAAGCCATGGTTTCCCACAGGCTCCAATTAAGGTGTCAGTCCAGGGCTTCCCTCATAGCTCAGTCGGTAAAGAGTCTGCCTGCAATGCAGGAGACCTGGTTTCAATTCCTGGGTCAGGAAGATCCCCTTGGGAAGAAAATGGCAACCCATTCCAGTATTCTTGCCTGGAGAATCCCATGGACAAAGGAGCCTAGTAGGCTATGGTCCATGGGTTTACAAAAGTCAGATAGGACATAGCGACTAAATCACCACCAGAGCCTATAGTCTTATCTGATGGTTTGAACTGGGGAAGAATTCACTTTCAAGCTCCTCACGTGGCTGAGTTTCTTGCTATTGCACTGAGGGCCTCAGTCCCTTGCTTCATGGGCCTCTTCCACCTGGCATCTTGCTTCATTACAGTGTACAAGCCAGAGGACAATAAATAGAGTCTGCTAGCCATCTATGGGGTCGCACAGAGTCAGACACGACTGAAACGACATAGCAGCAGCGGCAAGAAAAGCAACTTCCCTGATGTCTCAGCATAAAGAACCCACCTGACAATGCAGGAAATCAAATGCGGGTTGGATCCCTGGGTTGGGAAGATCCCCTGGAGAAGGAAATGGTGACCCACTCCAGTATTCCTGGCTGGGAAATCCCATGGACAGAGGAGCCAGGTGGGCTACAGTCCATGAGGTTGCAAAGAGTTGGACACGACTTAGCAACTAAACGATAACAACAGTGAGCAAGAAGGAAGTCACAAACTTTGGTAACCAAATCATAAAAGTGACAGCCTATTACCCTTGCCATACATTCTCTCTCTCTCTCTTTGGCTGCACTGAGTCTTCGCTGCCGTGTGCAGGCTTTCTCAAGTTGCGGCACGTGGGGGCTACGCTCTGTTGCAGTGCACGGGCTTCTCATTGCGGTGGCTTCTCATACTGTGGAGCAGGGGCTCTAGGTGTGCTGGGCTCTAGGGCTTCAGTAGCTGTGGTGCACAGGCTCAGGTGCTCTGCGGCACGTGGAATCACCCAGACCAGGGATCAGATCCATGTCCCCTGCATTGGCAGGCGGACTCCCAACCACCGGACCACCAGGGAAGTCCCTGCTATATTCTCTTTATCAGAATCAAGTCACTTGGTCCAGCCCACTCTAAAGGGGAGAGAATTACACAAGGGTGCAAATACCAGGAAGTAAAGATCGCGGAAGACTGTCTTATAAGTCTACCTACCATAGCCTTTGCCAGTCGTGTGTCCTTGGCCACATTTCTTAACCTCTCTTGAGTGTCAATTTCCTCCTCTACAACCTTAAGGATAAGGGTGCTGTGATCAGCATCAAGCATATAGAAGGTGCTCAAGAAATGGTGATTATTAACTCTTCTAAGTGCTACTGATAGACTGAGAGGCCAGGAGAGACAAGTCAGGCTGCTGAGCAGCTGGGCACACCCGAGGAAATGAGTAGAGCTAGACACGGGGCAGAGACAGTGGACGAGGTATGTGGACCCTCCCAATCTGGGCAGGGGAGGGGAGATTTGTTAATGAAGTAGAGGAAATCATTTACTTAACTGGATTCCAGCAGCAATGTAACAGGGAGAGTCCAGGACATAGAATAAGTGCAGAACCTGCAGGTGTTGCACTAGGAACCTTGAGAGTGAGCCACACAGAGCTCCCGTTCCCATCACAGCTGCAGGAGGCAGGCTGGAAGCTCAGGGATTTGCAGGCCCAAAGAGCTGGTCTCCTCTAAGAAGATCTGAAGGGAACCAGCGCTGAGTCCAGCACTAGCCAGCTGGCTGATCATACAGGACATCCGCAAGTCAGATGTCTGCAAGTCAGGGGAGCTTGCACATACCACCAGCCAGTGCTGAGTGAAAGGAGATACCTGTGGAGGGCAAGGACTTTCTTGAAGAGTTCTGCGTCACGCTGTTAGAACAACTGTCTACAAAAACTGCAGCCAGTTGCTATAGGCTGTAAGCCACAGAAAAGGAAAAGACCCGGAGTACCTGAGCTGAAATGACTTCAGAGGATCACAGATGGGCAACAGGGAGCCATGAGCCCTCTGAAATTATTTACCAAATTGTATGTGTGGCCATGGGTTTTGTGCAGGGAGAACAATCTGTCTACCATCACAAACAGGTTCGGAGCACAGATCCTGTCCAACTCTCCCATTTTTACAGATAGAGACTGGGGCCCAGGTGATAGCAGGGACCCCCACCCCCCCGCCCAGGACATATAGTTACCTAGCTGGCGAGCCAAGGTGAGGACCCAGGCCAGCCTGTTTTCCACGTTTCTTGGGCAGGCTCAAAGTCCACCCTCTACCTGCAGAAGCCGAGGATCAGCATCCTAACAAGGCAGCGATGTCTCTGAATGATGTCTAATTATTTTGCAAGAGAATTGCTTTAATGGGTTGCAGGAAACTTAAAGGATTTTTAATAAAATCTCACAAGCTCTGGGTGCTCCAGTCCCATCCCACTGCTCCCCTTTGTTATTTCTCCTGATCCCATGAAGATATCACATTTGTCACTGTTTCATTAGGAGTCGTGGTGCCCCATGTTATTTATGAGCTTGCTATTTATTGAAAATTGTATTTTTGAGGGGGAAGAAGGGGGGGATGAAGTTTATCACAGAGGAGCCTTGGCAAGAAAATTAGTGACATTTCAAAGTCCCCAAATCCCTGCTCCTATAAAAACTGAATGTGTTCAGTCCCCAGATGTCAAAGCATAACTTCAAGTTCTTTTCCAGGTGGGGGCTGTCACAGGGTCCCTTGATACCTTGATGATCCTTAGAAAAAGAGGAAAGCTTTTATAATCTCCTCCTTCATCTGACCCACGTCTATCTTCCTCAGCACAAAACAAAAAATACCTCCCAAAACTGTTTTATTCCGAATACTATATGCGCAAGGTTAAATACAGCATCCTGCTAAACTGCTTCCTACTTCCAGATCTGTTCCCCTAAGGCAGCCATATCTAACTTTTTAAAATGTCTCTTCTTATATTTATCTTCATTTTTCTAAATAATATGCTTCTGCTGATATTCCTTGATGCATCAATTTTAGACACAATCTATTGACTTACTACTGTAACAGACGAGGATTTATCTGTCTTGCACCGCCTCCACCCCCTCCTGCCATGTCTCTATTTTTAGTTCTTCCATTGGCTACCTCTGTGGTCTTCCACCCTCTAGAGCTGCACTTTGCAAAAGAGAATCTACACTTTGTAAAAACAGGATATCAATACTCCTATATCCTTCCCTTCACCTCACTTCTCCCACGTATACCTCCTAACTTCTTTCATCCATATTTACTTTTATGTTGGTGAAGTTGATAATATTTACATTTATTCTATACCCGGATTGGAGCTTCTCTGATGGCTCAGCAGGTAAAGAATCTGCCTGCAATGCAGGAGACGCAGGAAGATCAGGAAGATCCCTTGAAGGAAGAAATAGCGACCCACTCCAGAATTCTTGCCTGAGAAATCCCATGGACAGAGGAGCCTGGTGGGCTACAGTTCAAGGGGTCACAAAGAGTTGGACACGACTGAGCAACTAAGCACATAACCGGATTAAGCCTTTTGGATTAATTCTAAGAATGGAGGGACTTCCCTGGTGGTCCAGCAGATAAAACTGCACTCTCAACGCAAGGGGCCTGGGTTCAATCCCTAGTCGGGGAGCTAGATCCCACACGCCGCAAATGAAGACCTCTCATGCCACTACAAAGATACCATGTGCCACAACTAAAACTTGGCACAGTCAACTAAATAAACAGATATTAAAAAAAAAAAAGAATTGAAAATCACTAGGCACATTATTATGCCTAAGTAAAGACTATTCACTGCAGAGCTATGTAGTGTACTATATATAATTACAGTTCTCTTTCAGGTGCAAGTCTGTGTGTGTGTGTGTGTGTGTGTGTGTGTGTGTGTGTATTTTGAGTTTCAAGTTGCCTTTCTTTATTCTTTTGTCCTACTTGTCTTTATTACATTCCCAGTTCTTTTAGAAGTGTTAATAATGCGTGTTCTATCTGGTGCCCCTTGTCATCGGAGACCACCACACCCTGCCTGCTGGGACTCTTGGTCCTCTTGCTTCAGTCTGGACCGGTTGCTCTCCAGGCCTGTGCACAGCTCTTACCCTGGAACTTGTACTTGCTCTTCTGATTCTATCTATGGCTTCTTGCCTTCTCAGTCTTCCCCTTCTCCTGGATTATTCCTTCATTTATTGTAATGCATCCTCAAGTTGCTTCCTTAAAAAGGATTCACAGGAGATAAATTGAATGAGTCCTTACAATTTGCACAATTGTGTTGGCTGGATACAGAAATCTTAGATTGAAAACCTTTTTTTTTCTCTCCAGAATTTTAAAGGTATCCGGTGTTGCTAATGAGAGTTTGATGCTAGCCTGATTCTCATTGCTTTGTAAATGACCTGATTCCCCTCTTGGAAACCTCTAGAATATTTCTTTCTCCTCTTGTTCTTCTGACTCACAATGATTTGCAAAATTGGTGTGGACTTTTCTCTTTTATTGTGTTGAGGATTCAGTGGATCGCTTTTTAAGTTGGAATTTACATGTAGTTTTGTAACTTACATGTTGTAAACTACAGAAATATATATCAAAATACAAACATTTCCAGTATCTAAGGAGTTCATTCATGCCTTCTCCTGTTTGATAGGTTTCCAAAAGTAGCCCCTATTCTCTCCTCCTATTGCCATGGACTAGTTTTGTCAGTTTCATGTGAATAAATTTTACAGTATGTATCTTTCTATGCCTGGCTTATTTTGCTTAATAATATGTCTCTGACATTCATCCATGTTGCTCCACGTAGAACTTATTCTTTTTCACTGATGCATAATATTCCATTGTATATATACCACATTTTATAGAAATGGCAATAGGCCTTTGAATTATCCCCAGTTTTGAGCTAGTATAAACAATGTTTCTGTGACATTCTTGTGTATGTTTTTTAGTGGAAATAAGTTTTCACGTCCCTTCAGTCTACATTTAGAGGTAGAATTGTTGGATCGCTGGGTAGTCATACAATTTAATTTTTGTAGGTGCTGCCAAACAGCTTTTCAAAGAGTTTGTACAAATTCAAACTATCAGCAGCAATGACTGAGAGTTCCAGTCGCTCCTCATTCTCATCAGGAGTTTCAGACCTTTTCATTTTGCCATTCAGGTAGGAGGGTATAATAGTATTTTATTGTGGTTGTAGTTAGCATTTCCAGATGACTAACAATACTGAGCAGCTTTAAGTATATTTATTGACCATTTTGTACTTCTTTTATTGATGTTTTATTTTATTGACTTATTTTGTAAATCTTTTGCTCACTCTTCTGAGCGACTTCACTTTCGCTTTTCACTTTCATGCACTGGAGAAGGAAACGGCAACCCACTCCAGTGTTCGTACAGTTTCTTACTTTATGAGTTTGTAGGATTTCGATGTATGCTATAGAGGTACCTTCTGTGTTGGGTATATGTGTTACACATACTTCTCAAAGTCTTTGGCTTGTCTTTTTCACTCAATATCATCTCTACTGAAGAGTTCTTAATTTTAATAGGGCCTAAATTTTGTGATTTTTCTTTTATAGTTAGTGGGTTTTGTATTCTATCGGAGAAATCTTTGCCCATCCCAAAGACATGAAGCTATTCTTCTGAGGTCCCCCCACCCCCCAGGTACTATAGCATTTTACTTTTCACATTTAGGTCTACGATTCATGCTGAATTAATTCTTGTATATGGTATATGAACAGGATTAAAGTTCATTTTTTTTTCCATATGGCTATCCAACTGGTCTAGTATTCATGCTGCTGCTACTGCTAAGCCGCTTCAGTCATGTCTGACTCTGTGAGACCCCATAGACGGCAGCCCACCAGGCTCCCCCATCCCTGGGATTCTCCAGGCGAGAACACTGGAGTGGGTTGCCATTTCCTTCTCCAATGCGTGAAAGTGAAAAGTGAAAGTGAGGTCGCTCAGTCGTGTCCGACTCTTCGCGACCCAATGGACTGGAGCCTACCAGGCTGCTCCATCCATGGGATTTTGCAGGCAAGAGTACTGGAGTGGGGTGCCATCGCCTTCTAGTATTCATAGGTTCTTTCAATATGTAGATTCAAGTCTCCCAGCTTTAGGAAATTATCTTGCATTATTTCTTGATAATTTTCACCCCTCTGCGTGGAGCACTATCACTCAGATGTTAGTTCTGAATTGCTCCTCTTGATCTCTTCTCTTTTCTCTTAATTTCCTTTCTTCAACTTTACTTTTCAGTACTTGTATTGAATTTTATCTCAACAGTAATATTTTTCATTTCCAACTACTCTATCTTGTTTTCCCATTGTTCTTGTTCCACTTTTAGTCGGTACAGGAGAGCTGCCCTTTTATGTCACTCAGCAGGGCGTTCTCCCCTTCTGCAGAGCCTCCTGCACTGAAATGAGGGCTGAAATATCTGGCCTTCATTGGAGTTCCAGAGAGGGACCCATATCTTCAGAGTGTCCATCCCCTTTCCTCCACTGCTCCTGCTTTTCACATCTTCTTTCTTCTCATTCTCTTTCTTGTCTAACATTGGGTTCTCTTGGAAAATGAAACAGAAATTTACTCACAAGAGATATATGGGAGTGCCCCCGGGATCAACCCTGAGGAGAGGGTGAAGGAAGCAGAAACGGGCAGATGAGGAGGCGGATTGCAATGCACTCACACCAGAGGCTTCACTTGATTTCCAAAGACAGTTCTGGAGTGGGAAGGGTCCTCCGGTCATCCCACTTCGAGGAGCGGGGCACGAGTTCTGTCCTCCCCACCTCATTGTCAGTTGTTGAATGAAGCCTACTCAGGGTGGCGTGTGTGTGTGCTTAGTCGCTTCAGTCATGTCCAACTCTTTGCGACCCTATGGACTTTAACCCACCAGGCTCCTCTGTCCATGGGATTCTGTAGGCAAGGATACTGGAGTGAGTTGCCATGCCCTCCTCCAAGGGATCTTCCTGACTCAGGGACCAAACCCGCCTCTCTTGTGTCTCCTGCATTTTTGGCAGGCTGGTTCTTTACCACTAGCACCACCTGGGAAGCCCCAAGGCATCTCAGGAAGGGGATGCTAAAGACAGCTTACAGGTATTGGACACATGTTTGATGATTTAGGGGACGGTTCAATTTTGCTCTGAATTGGCTATTAGGAAGCAAGGGTTCTTCAGTGCTTCATATGCATCTGTGATTATGTTCTGTGATCAGATGTCTTAATAATCTAATCTAGAAAGAGGGAGACCAAAGTGAGGCTACAGCCACGGTTGGGAAAGAAGCAGCATCACTCACATTAGTCAGTACAGGACGATGTTTGGTGTTTCTGTAGTTTGGACAGTGGTCAGGCTCTGCTCGGACGAGATTACAGAGTGGTCTTGTTTTGTGCCTCCCGTGGTTTTGGTCATAAGTGGTCTCGTCCAGCATTCTGTGAGAAGGTTTACGTCTAATGAGCCTAGGTGTAAGTGCGGGGCCAGCTCCTGGATGTCAGAGGCTGCTTGTGTCCATCTCAGGAGTGAAGGAAGCAGGACTGGGAGGAGGGCGGGGCTGAACTGTGGTACAGCCACTGCAAAGGCCTCAGCAGATCCCACAGTGAGTTATGGGGCTGAGACAGCCCCTGCAGAGCTGTCCCTGCCTGAGGAAGGGGCTGAGCCCTTGTACCACCCTCCCAACAGTGAGCAGTTGTTGAGGGCAGACCACCCCGGGGAGAGGTGAGACCTCGGGTGAGGCAGCTCAGTTGTGGCTGCAGTTACCCCAGAGAACAACAGCATCCACTAGACACAGTCTCTCTCTCTCTCATGCACATGTGTCCTGGGGGAAAGCAGGACCCTGAAGCTCCCCGTCTGTACTAGACCTCACCCTGGGGAAGTGAAGAAATCCACACGGTGCATTTGCCCCTCAGCCCCATAACTCCCTCTCACTACACCCACACCCACTGCTTGGAACCGAAGGATGGGGCAGAGCAAGGAGAGGCTGGAGGAGAAGGAGGACGAATGACAGTTCTGTCCTGGACCAGAGGTGGGGGCTAGAATTAAAACCACCAAAACTAGCACTTCGGTATCAAAGCCTGCCACCGCAAGCCCCAGACCAGCCCTGTCTTTCCCATCCCTCCTGGGAGCAAAATAATGTAAAATATCCTTCCAAGTCGCTAATCTGCACTACAAAGAGAAAATTGGGGTGGGGAGATTCAGGCTACAGGGAAAGATTCAAATTGAAAACGCTCAGGGGGCCCCATTAATAAAAATAATAATTCCGCTCCTTACTGGGTAATCCCAAAAAAAGAAAAATTGCTGAGTCTCCACCTGAGTGAGGAAGGGGGACAGGGGATGCAAAATGGGGACAGGTTGACAGACCAGGCTCTAGCCCACAGATGTTCCTTTGAGTTTCTCCAGAGAAACTTGAAGGCCTGTGGTTTTACTCACCCTTAATGGGGCCTGGGGAATCCCATGGATGGAGGAGCCTGGTGGGCTACAGCCCGTGGGGTCACAAAGAGTCGGACACAAATGTGCAACTAAGCAATAACAATGGGCCCTGAAGCAATCTTTCCCCTGGCTGCTTGCCAGGGATGTCTCCCAGTTGGAGCAGGGAAGATCCAGAAGCATGAGCTGACCGGAGACCTGGGTTCAATGAGAGCCTCTTTGCACCTCTCAGGTTTTCTGTACAAAGAATGGAATGGGCACAAACATGGCGGCCTCCAGCTCTGGCTCAGGAACTGTGCTAGCTACTCAGTCCCCTAGCTCCTATATAATGTTTCATTTTGTTGGTTTTTTTTTTTTTCTTGGCCACAATGTGTGGCTTGCAGGATCTTAGTTCTCCAACCAGGGATAGAAGCCGTGCTCCCCAGAGTAGAAGTACTGAGTCCTACCACTGGACCACCAGGTAAGTCTCTCCTATATAAAGTTAATAATTAAATAAGTAGCATAATCTGGAAACCCAGATAATCACGATGGTGTGATCACTCACCTAGAGCCAGACATCCTGGAATGCAAAGTCAAGTGGGCCTTAGAAAGCATCACTATGAACAAAGTTAGTGGAGGTGACGGAATTCCAGTTGAGCTATTTCAAATCCTAAAAGATAATGCTGTGAAAGTGCTGCACTCAATATGCCTGCAAATTTGGAAAACTCAGCAGTGGCCGCAGGACTGGAAAAGGTGAGTTTTCATTCCAATCTCAAAGAAAGGCAATGCCAAAGAATGCTCAAACTACTGCACAATTGCACTCATCTCACATGCTAGTAAAGTAATGCCCAAAATTCTCCAAGTCAGGCTTCAGGAATACGTGAACCATGAACTTCCAGACATTCAAGCTGGTTTTATAAAAGGCAGAGGAACCAGAGATCAAATTGCCAACATCTGCTGGATCATCGAAAAAACAAGAGTTCCAGAAAAACATCTATTTCTGCTTTATTGACTATGCCAAAGCCTTTGACTGTGTGGATCACAATAAACTGTGGAAAATTCTGAAAGAGATGGGAATACCAGACCACCTGACCTGCCTCTTGAGAAATCTGTATACAGGTCAGGAAGCAACAGTTAGAACTGGACATGGAACAACAGACTGGTTCCGACTAGGAAAAGGAGTACGTCAAGGCTGTATATTGTCACCCTGCTTATTTAACTTATATGCAGAGTACATCATGAGAAACGTTGGGCTGGAGGAAACACAAGCTGGAAATAAGACTGCCAGGAGAAATATCAATAACCTCAGATATGCAGATGACACCACCCTTATGGCAGAAAGTGAAGAACTAAAGAGCCTCTTGATGAAAGTGAAAGAGGAGAGTGAAAAAGTTGGCCTAAAGCTCAACATTCAGAAAACAAAGATCATGGGATCTGGTCCTATCACTTCATGGCAAATAGATGGATAAACAGTGGAAACAGTGGCAGACTATATTTTGGGGCTCCAAAATCACTGCAGATGATGTCTGCAGCCATGAAACAGAAAGACGCTTACTCCTTGGAAGGAAAGTTATGACCAACCTAGATTGCATATTCAAAAGCAGAGACATTACTTTGTCAACAAAGGTCCATCTAGTCAAGGCTATGGTTTTTCCAGTCGTCATGTATGGATGTGAGAGTTGGACTATAAAGAAAGCTGAGCACCAAAGAATTGATGCTTTAGAACTATGGTGTTGGAGAAGACTCTTGAGAGTCCCTTGGACTGCAAAGAGATCCAACCAATCCATCCTAAAGGAAATCAGTCCTAGTGTTCATTGGAAGGACTGATGTTGAAGCTGAAACTCCAATACTTTGGCCACCTGATGTGAAGAGCTGACTCATTTGAAAAGACCCTGATGCTGGGAAAGATTGAGGGTGAGAGGAGAAGGGGACAACAGAGGATGAGATGGTTGGATGGCATCACCGACTCAATGGACATGGGTTTGGGTGAACTCCGGAAGTTGGTGATGAACAGGGAAGCCTGGCGTGCTTCAGTCCATGGGGTCACAAACAGTCAGACACGACTGAGTGAGTGAACTGAACCGAACTGATTCTATACTACCTTCTCCGCATTATCTTACTGATCTTCATAACAAAACTGAGACGTAGACCTATTCATAACCCCATTTTTCTTTGGTTAACAGTTTTGTTGAGATATAATTCACATATTTCACAACTGGCCCATTAAAGTCCATAATTCCATGGTTTTTAGTATCTTCTCAGAGTTGTGCAACTGTCACCACTATCAATTGTAGAAAGTTTTCATTACTTCTCCCCAAAACCCCACACCCTTTTAGTTGTCATCCCGGCCCACCCTTCCATCCCCTTAGAGACAGCCACTGGTCTACTTCCTATCTCTATGCATGCCAGCATGCTAAGTTGCTTCAGTCATGTCTGACTGTAGCTGGCCAGGCTCCTCTGCCCATGGGATTCTCCAGGCAAGAATACTGGAGTGGGTTGCCATGCCCTCCTCCAGGGGATTTTCCCTGGCCCAGGGATCAAACCCACATCTCCAATGCAGGCAGGTTTAACCACCAGCGCCACCTGGGAAGCCCTTTTCCAATGCATGAAAGTGAAAAGTGAAAGTGAAGTCGCTCAGTCGTGTCGGACTCTTAGTGATCCCTTGGGGTCCTCCGTCCATGGGATTTTCCAGGCAAGAGTACTGGAGTGGAGTGCCATTGCCTTCTCCACCTATTTCTATACATTTGCCTATTCTGGATATTTGACATTATAGATGGTTATAATATGTGATCCTTTGTGACTATCTTCTTTAACCTAGCACAGTGTGTGCAACAGAACTGTAGCATGTATCAGTACTTCAGTCCTCTTTATTGCTGAATAATATTTCATTGCATGAGCACACCACATTTTGTTTATCCAGTCATCAGTTGACAACCATTCCGTTTGTTTCCACCTTGTGGCTATTAGGAATAATGCTTCTATCTCTGCTCAATGTTATATGGCAACCTGGATGGGATGGAAGTTTGGGGGAACATGAATACATGTATATACATAGCTGAGTCCCTTCGCTGTCCACCCAAAACTATCACAACATTGTTAATCAGCTATACAACAATATAAAATAAAAAGTTTTCTTAAAGTTTTCTTAAACTTTTTTTTAAGTTTTATAAAACTAATATTTTCTTAAAGAAGAATGTCAACAAAGGTCTGTCTAGTCAAGGCTATGGTTTTTCCAGTGGTCGTGTACGGATGTGAGAGTTGGACTATAAAGAAAACTAAGCACTGAAGAATTGATGCTTTTGAGCTGTGGTGTTGGAGAAGACTCTTGAGAGTCCCTGGGACTGCAAGGAGATCCAACCAGTCTATCCTAAAGGAGATCAATCCTGGGTGTTCATTGGTAGGACTGATGTTGAAGCTGAAACTCCAATACTTTGGCCATCTGATGCGAAGAGCTGACTCCTTTGAAAAGACCCTGATGCTGGGAAAGATTGAGGGCAGGAAGAGAAGGGGACGACAGAGGATGAGATGGTTGGATGGCATCACCAACTCAATGGACATGGGTTTGGGTGAACTCTGGGAGTTGGTGACAGACAAGGAGGCCCGGCGTGCTGCAGCTCATGGGGTCGCAAAGAGTCAGACACGACTGAGCAACTCAACTGAACTGAAAGAAGAATGCTGCTATGAAAATATGTGTATAAATTTTTGTGTGGACACATTTTCATTTCTACTGTATACATAAGAGTGAAATTGCAGAATCATATGATAACTCACGTCCAACTTTTTAAGGAACTCCCAAACTGTTTTTCCAATGTGGCTGTACCACTCTACACTCTCACTATCAGTATAGGAGTATTCCGATTCTTCCACATCCTCACTAACACTTGTTACTATCTGTCTTTTACAATTATGGTCATCCTACTATTATAAAGCGGTTTATCACTGTGGTTTTGATTGGCACTTCCCTAATGGTTCATGATGTTGAGCATCTTTTCATGCGCTTGTGGGCCACTTGCACATCTTCTTTGGAGAAATGTCTATTCAGATCCTTTCCCCATTTTAACTGAGTTATTTGCCTTTTTTTATTTTTAAGTTGCAAGTGTTCTTTGGGCTTCCCTGGTGGCTCAGCAGTAGAGAATCTGCCTGCAAGGCAGGAGACCTGGGTTCGACCCCTGGGTTGGGAAGATCCCCTGGAGGAGGGCATGGCAACCCACTCCAGTATTCTTGCCTGGAGAACCCCATGGACAGAGGAGCCCAGCGGGCTACAGTGCATAGAGTTGCACAGAGTCAGACACGACTGAAGCAACCAAGCAGCAGCAGCAAGAGTTCTTTATATATTCTAAATACAAGTTCTTTATCAGATATATGAATTGAAAATACTTTCTCCCATTCTGTAGGCTGTCTTTTCACTTTCTTGATAGTATCTACAAATGTTTTTAATTTTTATGAAGTCTAATTTGTCTACTTTTTATTTCATTGCTTATAATAATCCCACTTTACATATGAAAAAAAAAAAAAAACTGAGGCAGGTGTTTAGCAACTTGCCCCAAAACAGAGCCAAGATTCTATCTTAGCTCCAAAACTTCCTTTGAGGGCCCAAGGCAGTCATTGTGAGCAGGTGCTGAGTCTCCTGTGGTCCTGCCGGAACTGGTGCAGGTCTCCAAGGCCCAGAAGGATGCTTACTCCTACCCCCGCACACAGGAATCAGAAGTGGCCCCAGTATCAAGCCCTGGCAATGACATATGCTACCCTGCCCCACATGCGGACACGTGAACCACCTCACGGCAAGTCCCACAGGGCACAGAAGAGAAACTCTCCTGCTTGGAAAATTTCCATACAGTGTGGCCTGTGGCAGGTGGATGGACAAAAGAAACCTCTCAATCAACCCATGAACTCACCAGAGAGACAAGGAGCTCTCCCAACAATATTAAGAGAGTCTTAAAAAATCCTTTATGCTCCAATTTAATGTTTCCCATGCATCAACTCATTTTTCCCTATAAATATTCTTTCCTTCAACACATGTGTATCAGGCACCCATGTAAGGCAAAGCACTGGGCTGAGAAACTTGAAGGTGAAGTGTTTTTCTCTTTAGATCACTCTGACGAAATGGAGGAACTACTGACCCTGGTTAAGAGATGAAGAAATGGAAGCATCAGAACGTTTCATAACTTGACCAGGGTGACAAAACCAGCCAGTGGTGATCTAATAGAGCTCAGATCCCTGGGCCCTGGTGTCCACGCTCTGTCTACACCACAGTGAACATCATTAGTCCAATTGGGTCACATTCAAGGTTGCCTCTGCCTTTGTTTCCCATCTAAGAATGGGACTCACCCATCAGAAAAATATCACTCAAGCCCCAGAACACAAAGTCGGCTGTAAGTGGGTCTCACAGCAACCATTCCTTCTGCTCCTTTTGCAGAAACAGCACGGCAGCTCCACAGCTTCAGAAAGGACCCACTGTGATGCTGATGTGGCGATCTGGCTTCCTGGCTTCCATCTTTTGACTATTATTATTTTACGACTAATTTTCCAGTCAAATCGTTTATTTGTGCAAAAGCCCATCCAGCCTTGAGCACTTTTCTTCTTGTCTTTGAATTTTATCTCTCTTTTTAATTAAAAAAAAAAAAAACACTCATACAAGGCAGCGCAAACTAGGTCACCATCAAAGACTTCCTTTCCCAAAGAGCCGCTCTATAGACGTTAACCCTAGCACTGCCACTGACGCAGGGGTGACTGGGTCCAGGTCACATCACCTTCCAAGGCTCAGTATTTTTCTCTCAAATCACTGGTTTAGGTTCTGCTCACCTGAAAGTCCCTTCCAGCTCTTAACATTCTTGAGTCCTCATCTAGGCCTGAGTCACAAAAATGTATCTATTCAATACATAGTTGGGATGGGATGGTAGCCACTTTGCACAATGATATCAAATGCAAACCAAGGGTGCACCTCACCTGTTCTTGAGGATGACAGGCCCCTGTGTTGAGTCCCTGTTGCATGTCAGAAACCTCATCTTTAATCTTCCATCATCACTGTGAAGGAGCAGTCAGAGGAATTCACTTTAATCATAAGCCAGATCATATCATTTCTCTGTGCAAAACCCTCCAAGCGCTTCCTTCTCACTTAGAGTCAAAGCCCAGATCCTGACATTGACCTACAAGGTCCTACATGAGCTGCCACCTCTCCATCCCTGTGCCCCCTCTCTCCCTCCAGCCCACTCCACTCCAGCCACACTGGTCTCCTCGCTGTTTCATGGACATACCAAGCACGTTCTCAGCTCTGGGCCTTCGCACTTGTCATCCCCCATGCCTAGAAATCTCTTCTTCTAGACCGGTAGTCCTCAAGCAGGGGACTTCCCAAAGGATACTCTCTGGAGACATTTTCAGCTGTTACAGCTGGAATAGAGGATGCTACTGGCATGTGGTGGGTAGAGGCCACAGATGCCGCTAAACGTCCAGCGGTGCACAGGACAGTCCCCCACAAGAAAGGGTTATTCCATCCAAGAACTTCCCTGGTGGTCCAGTGATTATGAACCCACCTGCCAATGCCGGGGACACGGGTTTGATCCCTGGTCCAGGAAGATCCCACTTGCCTAGGGGCAACTAAGCCTGTTTGCCACGACTTCTGAATCCACCCTCTAGAGCCCATGCTCTGCAACAAGAGAATGAAAAGCCTGCACACCACAATGAAGAACAGTCCTCTCTCACCAAAACAAAGGCCCAAGGCAGCCAAGAATGAATAGATTTTTAACATAAAAAAATTATTTTTTAAAAAAGAATTATCCCATCTGAAATATCAGTAGTGTCAAGGTTGAGAAACCTTGACCTAGATGGTGTCGTGGCACCCTGCATTCCCTCCAGGTTCCTGCTCTGTCTTCCATGTATAGAGAACGCCTCAACTCAGCAATCTATCTCCTTTCTGTCTTAGGTTTCCTTCATGAAACTTTCAGGAGTCCATGCAACTTAGCCCCTCTGACTCTAGTCCTCTCTCTTTCCAGCTAGAACGTAAGCTCCTGCGTTTACATTTGTCTTGTTGGCTGCCACGTCTCCCAGCACTGGAAAGAGGTTCTGGACAGATAAATCCATGACCTCCATCTCACAATTATGGAAACTGAGTCTCAGTTAGTCTAAGCAGCTTACTCAAGGTCACAGTGATCGATGCTGTCCCTCCAGGACTGAGGTGCTCACTCCCCTGGAGGCCAACACTGGTAACAATTGAGGCTCACAGTTGGTCCTGCTCCAGGCATTGCCCTCAGCCTAAAGCTGCCTTGTCAGAGCCTCCAACCCCTTCCCTGGGAGCCCACATCCAATGACTGGACAATGAGGGTACAGAGATCTGGCTCCTCTCTCTTAATCTGGGAGCACTGTCAGGGGCCACTCCAGCCCCAGGACTTCCCACAGCATCAGCTGAGGCCTCTGTTACAAAGGCACCGTGACTCGGGTTCTCTCTCGGCTCCACCCTGCTGCTCTCACTCCCTTATAGGATTCTCCCTGAGAACACACCCCTAGAAACCCCCCACACAGACTGAGGTCACAGAACACGCTACTGGGGGAATCTGACCTTTCACGGTCACGCAGCTCAAAGGTGCCAGAACTTGAGTTCAAACTCAGACTTGACCGACTTGAACATCTTTATCACCTCAGCTTTTCCACGCCGCCTCAGCCTGGAGTTTGATCGGCCACAGGTAGGTTAGGGGCTTGGGGATACCCCAGTGAACCTGACAGAGTCCTTGTCTTTGAGACACTGCAGTTCTCAGGAAGAAAGGGTTCCCCCGATCCATTCACCAGTGGGAACAGGGTGCCAAGAACAGAGTGGACCAAGCACTAGAGGGTCCCATGGGCAGCCACACTAGGACATGCCGCCTTGGGATCTAGACCAGGGGTCCTCAACTTCCGGGATCTAATGCCTGATGATCTGAGGTAGATCAGATGTAGGAATCATAGACATAAAGTACACAGTAAATGAAATGCGCTTGAATCATCCCGACACCATCCTCCTGACCCTGGTCCATGGAAAAGTCGTTTTCCACAAAATTGGTCTCTGGTGCCAAAAAATTTGGGTTTTGTTTTTTTGTTTGTTTTGCAGATTTAGACCACAAAAATCCCCTGGAGGAGGGCGTGGCAACCCACTCCAGTATTCTTGCCTGGAGAATCGCCATGGACAGTGGAGCCTGGGGGGCTACAGACCACGGGGTCGCAGACAGTCGGACATGACTGAGCAACCGAGCACCAAGCACAGACCACACACAAACGCCTCCTGCCAAGTGTCAGCAGAGCGGGTCCCCTCCCCGACTCGGGACACGGACCCCACAGCGTCCAGAGCGGGTCCTGGCCAGCAGGATCTAAAGCAGCCCCTGTCTGGTTCCCTGGCTTCCTTGGAGGTAATCCTGGATGAAAGGACTCTGAGACGGGGTTTCGATGGAAAGGGACACAGAATTCCCTGTCCCCGACTGGGGTCTCTTCAGACTCAGCCTGGCTCTCGATACATGAAGACCCAAATTCCCCTGAAACTCCCCTCCTCCAGCTCTCCTGGGGCTTGGCTCTGATCTAGTGGCCACTTTTTTCTTTACTGTACTTTATTTTTATTCTTTCTTATGCCTCCCCCAGTTCCTGAGAGTGCCAAGAAATTCTCCAAACAAACTCCCCCCTTTCTTACATAATTCCATTGCCCAGTCCCACCTCCCAGTCCAGGCTTCTGCCACTATCCCAGGCTTCTCAGATGCTCAAATGTCATAAAAGGAAAAAGGAAGGAAGAAAAAGGGGGAAGAGAAGGGCTCGGAAAGTGAGGAGAAGAAGATCAAATGCGCAGCTCGTGACAGATTGACCTTTATTTATCTGATTTAACTACCAGGGCCTCTGAAGCATCATTTAGGAATTCGTCCATTGCTCCTTTCCTCCAGGGCAAGTCCTTTGCCTCCATCTTACAGCTGGAAGCACTGAGGCTCAAGAAAAGAGAATGCTTTGCTGAGTACATTTAGAGGCAGCTGCAGGAGATTCTGATCGTGGGCATCCTAATTGCCTGGCTGTGCCGAGACCCTGGGTGTGAAATACGAATGGGCAGTTTCCGCCCACGCAGTGATCAGAGAGCCGGCAAATGGATGCTCACAGAGAGCTGGGCAGTGCGTTAGCAGGAGGCACACTGGCATTCTTTATCGTTCCACCCCTACTGGCTTTGGGTAAGGGCCGCAGGGTCCCAGGAGCCATCCAGCTCCTCAGGAGCGACAGCCCTGGTGCCTTCAGGCCGCACCATCCTCCACTCATCCTCATTGACCCGGCTCTGGCTCCACAGCTGAAGAACCGAGGCCAAGCCCCAGTTCTGCCTCCTCTCTGCTGAGGAGCCTTGGCCAAGGCTTTTTCTTCTCTGGCCTCAATCTCCCTGCCTGTAAAGTGTGAAAGCTGGAACCTGATGAGGTTATGTAGGGACCTTTCCAGCAGGAGGACCTCCAGGCTCTAAGGCCCACCAGGTAAGAGGCCCATGCGGGCACCCTCCCATGGAGCTTCTCACCCTTTCACCCAGCCCCCTGATTGAACTGGATGCTGGCCCCCTCTGACCAAGCATTGCACAAAGCTGGAGTCCCTCCAGGTGCCTCCCATCCCAACCTCCCTTGCTTTCCTAGGACTCTCTGACCTCTGGTTCAGAAGCTTGGACTGAGGACCTCTCACAGCTGGAGAGAAGGAGAAGCAAGACCAGCACCTGCTAAGCACCTCATCTGCACCAGGCACAGAGCCATGGGCTTTTACACACATTTCTGGTTGGGATCCTTCCAATGGGTAGTCATCCCCACCTGAGACGTCTAAGGCTCAGAGAAGTTTGGTAACTTACTCATCATCACACAGCTCTTGGTGGGCAAAGCCAGAATTCCCACCTGGAACAGTGCATGTTGCTTTTGCATCATCAGAAAAGTCACTTACAGTGAGAAGCCCCTCCCTGTCCTCCCCTGACAGTCAGAAAACAGCCCTGTCCTTGTTAGAAGAGGAAGACAGCATGTTGCTATGAGAAGCCAGGCTTTAGGGCTCATGTGAGACGGAGACAATGGCAGAGACCTACACTCTCGAGGCACCAGCCTTGAGATCAACTCTGGACTCTAGCACTTGCCAATGGAGTCAACTTCAGCGAGTTACAACTTTAGTTTTCTTATCTGGAATGAGGGGACATCAGCAACTAACTACCTCATGGAGTTGCTGCAACAACGGAACCTGACGATGAATATGAAATACCTGGCACAGGATATGTGATCAATGCAACCCTCCTTCCCTTTCCCGCCAGTGCTGCTTCTCTGAGGCTGGTCCTGATTCTTAGGTTTAAACCCTGAAAGCTGAGCGTAGGTGCACCTCCCTTCGCCAAATGAGTCTAACATAAAGACACGCTCAAGAAGGTGGTTTCCATCTGCTGCCCCTGGCCCACAGAGGAGACCCAGTACAGACAGCGGCCATGGCAGCCACAAGCAGCACGGCAGCCAAGCAGACCACCGCGGGCTTCGCCTTCTTTCCCTCCTCCAGCCTGGGTGCCTGCCATCTTCCCGCATTCCGTGCAAGCTGAAAGTTGGCACACAAGCACCGCAAGCCAGCTGTTTGAGTTTTGTTAAGAGTGGCTTAAATAAAGCCTTTAAAACAATAATTCCCAGCCATCAAAGGAACATTTCTCTTTTTGGCTTCATGTCTAAACACACAAGGTTTTTTTTTTTTTTTAAAGAAGAAAAGGGAGAGAAAAACAACCCATCTACAAAGAAGCAACATTTCTATAAGCACATGGATTTTGCCATCAGGCTCTGGCCTTTCTGATACCACCACCAAAAGGGAAAAGGAACTAGGAGAAGAGCCAATTTTCTCCAGCCCTTGACACACACCTGCAGCCCCAAAAAGCGTCTGGAGGAGCCTGGACAGGTGGTGGCCCTCTGACAAACTCCCGAAGGCAGAGTTTGAAGAGACATAGACTTGGATGGCATCGGTGAGCAGAAGAATCTGGCTCCTTCTCCCCCCTGACCCCTCTTCTCCTCCTAATGGAGACTTTGCCAAGAGTGTGCTTTTGAGAAGGACAGAGCCCGGCCCTCCACCTCCCCACATGAGGGCACCTGGGAGGGAGCCCTGACGCTGGATGCCCTTTGTAGTCTGGAAGTGATCCTTGCCAAGGAAGGTGGTACTGAGGGAAAGAAGCACTTGAGGCAAAGCCACCCGGAAGGTTGTCATGAACGTAGGTGCACATTTCCAGAAACCAGCAACAATACATTCTTGTCTTAGTGTAAATACCTACTGCTGCTGCTGCTGCTGCTGCTGCTGCTAAGTCACTTCAGTCGTGTCCGACTCTGTGCGACCCCATAGACGGCAGCCCACCAGGCTCCCCCGTCCCTGGGATTCTCCAGGCAAGAACACTGGAGTGGGCTGCCATTTCCTTCTCCAATGCATGAAAGTGAAAAGTGAAAGTGAAGTCACTCAGGCGTGCCCAACTCAGCGATCCCATGGACTGCAGCCCACCAGGCTCCTCCGTCCATGGGATTTTCTAGGCAAGAGTACTGGACTGGGGTGCCATTGCCTTCTCCGAAATACCTACTAGTATAAGTTAAATACTAGATTCCCAGACTGCCAGACCTGGTATAGCTTTAAGAACAGACCCTGTCTAGTAAGAGCTATTAGAGGAAACAGGTGCTCAAAAGTAGTACAATACTTCCAATGACGGTCAGGTGGTTCCTTTCTGACCTATCCTCCCACACATAACAACGATTAACTCTGGATAAGATATTTTAAAACCACCTAAAGGCACTGTAAAACAAAGGGGACTTCCCTGATAATCCAGTGGTTGAGTATCTGCCTTCCAATGCAGGGGATACGGGTTTAATCCCTGGTAGGGGAACTAAGATCCCTCGTGCCACAGGGCAACTAACTCCTCAAGCCACAACTCCTGAGCAGGCAGGCCACAACGAAGAGCCTGAATGCTGCAACTAAGGCCCAAAACAACCAAAGGATATGAATAAGTAAATAATTTCTTTACAGCGAGCCTGGAGTAAGAAGGCACTTTTCAGGGTAAGCTCTGACTCTGTGGTCAGATAAACCTGGGTCTGCATCCCAGCTCCACCACTCCCAGCCATCTGAGCTTGGACAGCTCCTGTGCTCCTGTACTTCTCTGAGCTTCTGTTTTCTCACCTACCAAAACACAATAGCATTGCTTTCCTCCCATAATTACTGTGAAACCAAATTAAAAAAAAAAAAAATACAAAAGTGCCTAGAACAGCATGTTGTACATAGTATGACTCAGTAACTGTTTGTTGGCTCTAAATAATGACTCCCAAGTCAACAGTGCATCTTCACCCTTAACTTAGCAGTCTTTAAGCCTCTTCACATTCTATCCCTTCGGTTCTTAAAATGGGAATGTTCCGTATTGTACAACCTGAGTTCTGGGGAAACCTTTCTGATACATTCTAAGGGACAGCCCCACCCATCTATGTCACAAGAATGCACACATCTAGTCATATCTTCAATAGGGCCCTGGAAGAGATTAAGAGAAAGACACAAGGCCCCCTACCTAAAAGTCATTTTATTAAGTTGTTTTTTTGAACAAAGTCCTGCCTCCTCCAAGATCCGGACCCTAAAATCCCTACCCTCAGTGAGGAATGTGTTGATTAGGAACTGAGATACCAAGATATATCCATAGCATTAGATGTCGTTCACGTTGGAAGGGCCTGAGAGTTGACTCAGTCTAATCTCTTCACAGACTTGAGGAATCTAAAGCCCAGGAAGGAGAGGTGATTGAGGTTGATATCCATAAAAAATTAATAAAAGAATCTACCACCTTGACATAATATCTTAAGAGGATTACAAGCACATATTCATCCATAATTTTATTTAAGCTTAGGAGTTGTATGAGTAAGTATATAAAAGGGGCTTTTGGAAAGGAATGTCATTCCCACTTTCCAGAGGAGGAAACAGCCTTCAGGGGTGATGTGAAATTTTTCCATGATGCCCAGACAAGCAATGTCTACTTGGGGCTCATCCCTACTCTCTCCATCCCTGATCCTCAGACACAGCCATTTTTATTAGATCTTGTGCCTCTGAATTCAATCCTTGGAGTCCATCCCAAGTGGAGGAGACGGGACACAAGGTGGAGCCAAGCTGGGAGGTGGCAGGGACAGGACACTATTGGTCAGCCATGGGAGCAAGGTCAGACTCTCACGCACCCCACCTCTACTGGGACCCACAAAATTTCTGGGGCTTTGACCTAGGGGTGGCATTTGGGATGTCTCTCTGGGAAGCTGGGATTGGATTTGTATGCGGTATCTCACCATCTTCACCTGAGGTCCCACCTGGGAGACTAGAAAAACCTCAAAATGAAGCCTGTGGGATAAGAGGAGGCCTCTCTCTCTGTGTCTGCTTGGAAGACCAGGTAAGCCTCTCAATTCTGTCTAGTGCCCTGCCTCCAAGGCTGGAGAATGTGCCCCTCCCCCTTGACTTCATCTCCCTTCTCTGAGGCACCCAGACAAGGCCAGGCCACAGGGAGAACCAGTTAGGATTTGTGGGCTGGCCCCTCCCTCCAATGCCTGATCAGACCTGCCCCCTCACTGAACACCACTTGCTCCGTTTGTCCAGGGCACAGAAAACTTCCCACAAAACTAGCAGTCTGGGTGCTAAGGTTCAGGCTCCCTATGCTCTCTCCAACCCTACTGGCACCTCTGCCTCCCACAACTGTGCCCCCAGCCCTTCAGACCAGTTCTCCAGCCTTCTCCTCCTGCCACCATGCTGCTATTCTGAGCTGCTCATAAATCGTCAAGTTTGACTCATTTTTCTTCATAAATCCAGAGCTTCCAACCTCCGATATGATTTGTGCTCTTGAATTATCCATGAAATTTTCAATGGCTCAGCTAACAGCCAAGCAGAGGTCCCGCTCAGCTTCTAGAAGCCACTAGAGGCTCAGATAAGTGATGGTGGGGGAACCAAAGTTACGGGTGTGTGCAGGCTCTGGAGAGGGGACAAGCATCAGGGACGTGGCAAGAAACTTCCAGAAAAGAGTGAGGGGGAGCCATTGACCAGGTCTGGAAAAGCCATTCTGCCCCACCAAAGGAGGTGGAATCAGAGGGGGAAATGGACTTAGCAGAGGTCACACAGCCTGTTCTTGGAATAAAGATATATCCCCTGGCATTTCTTAGAATCCAAGATCATCAATCAAAAAAACACTAAGACCAGAAGAAAACTACAAATTCCCCTGATTTTTCTTTTAGAATTTTTGTGTTAAAATATACATAATAAAATTTTCCACTTTAACCATTTGTAAGTGTACAGCTCAGTGGTATCAAGTATACTCACATTGCTGTACAACCATCACCACCATCTACCTCCAAAGCTTCACCTAGCTTTGCAGACTGAAAACCCAAATGCAGAAGGACAAGAGGACCAGCTCAGGGCTCCGGAGCACGTCTAAAGCAGAGGCCAGGTTAGAATCTGTCCACCAGAGTGTCGCCCAGAGGCAGACACCTGTGGGCATGGAGGTGAATATGTGTTCCAGAAGAGAAAGGGCCCTTCTCACAACTCTTCCCCACCCCACAGGGCCCCCCACCTGACAGGTACCCCCTCCTCCTGTGCACCTGCTCATCCCCTTGCTCCATGAACTTGAGAAATGGCTCCAGCTGCATCGGAGTCAGCAAACACAGCAGGGCTCTGAGCCCCCCGGTGGGTTTATGGAAGCCATCCATCCCCGGCTGAGAGCTAAAACATATCTACATAATCAGCTCTCCTCGACCCTGCCGCTCCCGCCATCTCTCAGGAAACCTCGCTGAGACTCTGATTCTTCTCTTTTTTAATCAAAAACATGAATCGACACCACCCTTCCTCCCCCAAGTCAGGGGAAGTGTGGTGCTATTTAGACCAAGATATGACACGCTAGATTTAGGACCCTGGAAGGGGCACAGGGATAAAATACATCTCCCCAACACACACATACACACACAGTGTGAGCATTTAATTACCTTGGGAAATCGCTTCCTGACAATAAATGCCACCCTACTTTCTCTGCTCCAGTCAGATGACTTTTGCTGGAATATTTGTCCCCATAATGAGCCCTCAGCCTCTACCTGAATAATTCATACACGGGTAGGGCTGGCGGAGAAGGCGATGGCACCCCACTCCAGTACTCTTGCCTGGAAAATCCCATCAACGGAAGAGCCTGGTGGGCTGCAGTCCATAGGGTCGCTGAGAGTTGGACACGACTCAGTGACTTCACTTTCACTTTTCACTTTCATGCATTGGAGAAGGAAATGGCAACCCACTCCAGTGTTCTTGCCTGGAGAATCCCAGGGACGGGGGAGCCTGGTGGGCTGCCGTCCATGGGGTCGCACTGAGTCAGACACGACTGAAGCGACTTAGCAGCAGCAGCAGCAGGGCTGGATCTTGTAGGGAGGTTTCAGATGAAGTGGAGGAGCCAGGGAAAGCCCCCAGGGCTGGCCAAGGTGGGGGTTCAGGCCGGTCTAGCATGGGTGGGAAGGGAGACTGTCTCTCTGAGAAGATGATGACATTTAAGCTGACAGCCGAAAGTTGGAAAAGACCCAGTCGTGAGAAGAGGGAGGAGGGGGCGTTCCCGGCCGAGGGAAAAGCATATGCCAGGGCTGCACACCTGGGCCACAGGTCTCAGGCCGCCTGCACCCTCTTGTCCAGGCTTGTCTATTCTTGGAAAGATTTCCCTCTGCCTGGCCCACCACTACTCCTGTCCACGAACAGATAGCAGTGCTTCCCAGATAACAAGTTCCCCCTGCTCCCATCAGCCTGTGAGATGGATCAGGAAACGTTATTTTATTGTATTTCATGTATTTATTTATTTGGCTGGGTTGGGTCTTAGGTGCAGCTGCGGGCTCTCTAGTTGCTACTCGGCACACAGGATATTAGTTCCCAGGGGTCGAATCCGTGTCTCCAATATTGGAAGGTGGATTCTTAACCACTGGACCACCAGGGGAATCCCAGGGAATCTTATAGAAGAGGAAAGGGCAGGTTAGAGGGTCCAAGGACCCTCCTTCCAGAGGACCCTTCATTCCTACTGCCCACCAGACTCTGAGGGGAAATCAGGGTCCCGGCAGAACAGCCCAACGAGAAAGGGGGCGGCTCCGGAACCAGACGGCCTGACTGTACCTCCTAGCTCCTTCCCTCAGTGGCTGAACCAGCAGGGCAGCTCCGTTCACCTGGCCCAGCCTCACTTTCCTCACCTGTACAATGAGGTTAATGTTTTCCCCTGCTTGATAAGGTTGCTCTGTAGAGTAAATGCATGGCACAGAGCCCAGCAAATAGCAAGCACTCAAAAAAAAAAAATGGCCATAAATAAGATTAGTACTTTTCAGGTTCAGGCACAAGACAAGATTGGGTTTTTTAATTTGTCTTAAAAATGAAACACACACCCTCTGATCCACACATTCACGGTTTTTATGTAAACCAAACACTGTCTCCATCCTCTCCCCCTTCCCCGCCCCGCTCTGTGAATAGCCAGAAACTACTGACCACTGCTCCACGGGAAGAGAGCGCCAGGCTGCTTGATGATCCATTAAGATGATGTACACAGTGGCTCCACGCGCTGGACGGGGCCGCACAAATGGCCTCGCTGATGAAGGTGCTCTTAGAGCACCAACCCCATCACCTGATGTTCCCAGACCCTACTGGTCCCTCTACTTCTATTTTTCGGCTTTAAGCAAGCAGCCATACAGCTGCAAGCGGAGTCAGGGACAGACCTTCCTGGTATAATCAAATGAAACTTACAGCAAAGTTAATCAGCCACATGTGGGTGCTGCGCGTTGTGATAATTCTGCTATTCGGAGAGAGAACCTCATTGGTAGGCAACAGCTCAGAGAGGAAGCGCTTATGTTTTCCTCCTTTGTCTGTTCTGAATCTCTGAACGAGGGTGGCATTACACTGAATCCGTATCACAGGCGTGCGTGCTGAATGTCACGCTCAGGAGATTCCAGACCCTGGACCCATCAGCCAGGGCTCCCTGCTGCCCCGCCCCCACCCAGCACCCAGATTGGGTCTCCTTGGGTCCACAAGTGCGTCTCTTCCATCCCTCCCTCAATCAGGGTGTCTAGAATGTCAGCTGACCTGCCAGCCTCAGAGGGAGGTACCGAAAGCGTAGATTCTGAATTAGAATATCTCGGATTCCAATCTTGACTCAGCCACTCACTAGCTACATGGCCTAGAATGAGTCACTTCTCTTCTCAAGACCTTAGTTTCCCTATCTGTACATGAGGTCAATGTAAGGATAAATGTAAGGATAAATGGGGACTTCCCTGGTGGTCCAGTGGTTAAGAATCCACCTGCCAATGCAGGGCACTCAGGTTCAGTCCCTGGTTGGGGAACTAAGACATGCCAGTGGGAATTCAAGCTCATGTGCCGTATCTGCTGAGCCTGTCCTCTAGAGCCCAAGCACTGCCACGAAAAGCCCACACGGGTAAACAAACAAACAAACAACAACAACAGCAGCAAACGCTGCAACAGAATGGCGCACTGCACAAACCCTGCTATCGGGTCCTTGGAGTCAAACCTCAGCTTGGCTACCTGCAGGTTGTATGGCCTTCGGCAAGTCATTTGACCTCTGTGTGCTTCAGTCTCCTCATCTGTAAAAGCTGAGTAGAAACAGTGCCTCGCCCCCAGGGTTGCTGTGGGCATGATAGGAAAGTGAAAGTGAAGTCGCTCAGTCCAGTCCCACTCTTTGTGACCCCATGGACTGTAGCCTACAGGTTCCTCCGTCCAGGCAAGAATACCGGAATGGGTTGCCATTTCCTTCTCCAGGGGATCTTCTCGACCCAGGGATCGAATCTGGGTCTCTCACACTGCAGGCAGACTCTTTACTGTCTGAGCCATCAGGGAAGCTTCAGGCACAATAGGGATGTTACATAAAAAATGCTAAAAGGGATGTCTGACACGAGGAGCACATCCAACAAATATTTGCTGTAGTGATTGTTAACAGGACTACTGGTCCGGGGCTTGGCACATCTTAGGCACTCCTCTAAACACACAGGCTCCCTGCTCCCACCCACAGGGATAGCCTGGGAGTCCCTGGAGCCCGCAGCCATGCCTGCCTGGCCAGGAGGTGGTGACACCGACACTGGGCTTCCCAGATGGCTCGGTGGTAAAGAATCCATCTGCTAATGCAGGAGACACAAGTTGGATCCCAGGGTCAGGAACATCCCCTAGGGAAGGAGATCTCAACCCACTCCAGTATTCTTGCCTGGGAAATCCCATGGAGAGAGGAGTCTGGAAGGCTACAGTCCATGGGCTCACAGGACAGCTAGACACGACTTAGTGACTGAACCACCACAACAAATGGGCTTCCTCGGGGATAAGGTAGGCAAGGAAACCTGGACAAGGCAAAGTCAGGGAGGAAATCAGAGAGGTGGGAAGGCCAGGGCTCAGGCAGCGCTGGCTCCAGATCTCAGGGCTGGGACTGGGCAGAGCTGCTGGGCCCAGACATGTGGGTCTTCACCCTTGCAACTCTGAGACGGAGATGCCCAGCAGCCCTGGCTGAAATGTGCTCCACTCAACTGTGAATGAATAATTGACAGTCTTTGATCTTATACTGCTGAGGAGGAGAGGGGGAAGACCATGAGGGCAAAAGATGGGAAAGGAGGAGAGCCAGTTACTTAACCCCTTGTGACCCATCTGGACTGTCAAGTCTCCTCAGAGACAACCCCCATAGTCCGGATGCTGGCAGGCTCCCTGATCCTTCCTCACTAGGGGACCCTGGCCCGGACATCAGGAGCCACGTGAATACGATTGGCTCAGTGCATCAGGAAGCCTGGCAGGAAAAAGAACAGAAACGTGAAGAGCCCTTGAGCTGCGAACGTGTGATGCTTTAGCAGCGTGGACAAATGATTTCCATTGCTGTCACTTGGATCTCATCTCACCAGTTGGCACACCACTCTTTCTTCATCAGGAAACACTGAGAGAGCCCTTTCTACACCAGCCTGTGGGTGTGAATGGCACTAACAACACCCAAATATTGCTAGTTCCAAGAACCTGTCTGCCAACAGGGATTCAGGCCTTTGCAAATCCCCTCCCTGCACCTGGAAGCCCCGGGGGGTAGCTCACCCATGAATAGGTCTGTTTTCATTCCCTTGATTGCTTTCCAATTTTGCTATGACAAAACCCTCCAATAAATGGGGGCGGGGGGGGGTCAGGCGGTTACGGTATCTTATTATTACTTTAACCAAGTATTGCAGAGAACCTACTTTTTTTTTTTTGGCTGCTCTGGGTCTTCATTGCAGCCCATGGGCTCCCTAGTTGTGGGGCTCAGGCTTAGTTGCCCTGCAGCATGTGGGATCTTAGTTCCTCAACCAGGGATTGAACTCACATCCCCTGCACTGGAAGGCAAACTCTTAACCACTGAACCACCACGGAAGTCCCTGGACCACTTACTTTGAAGCTGGTACTACTAAGAATGCTAAGCACTCAGCATTCTCCTGCAGGGTGGGAGGAACTTACCCTCGATCAGCATTATGTTCAGATTCAGGTAGGAGGGAACTTCCCAGTGTTCCCAGGAACTTCCAGCCTGCCAATGCAGGAGACACAAGAGACTCGGGTTTGATTCCTGGGTCGGGAAGATCCCCTGGAGGAGGGCATGGCAACCCACTCCTGCATTCTTGCCTGGAGAACCCATGGACAGAGGAGCCTGATGGGCTACAGTCCACAGGGTTGCAAAGAATCGGACACAATTGAAGCAACTGAGCAACGCAGGCACACACACAAGCAGGGAGTCCCAGCTCAGTGTTGCTTGACTCGCAAAGGGTTAGAGACTAAATGAAATGATCCTTTCAGCCAACACACACGGTTTTTTCCCTCTGGGGACACTTAGGCTCCCGATGTCAATGGGTTCTAGGGGTTGGTGACCAGCCACACACCTGTGCCCAGAACCACTGCCCCTCCAAACCTCAGGCATGCTATAGCAGCCAGCCCTCAACACCAGAACTCTTCAGCCCCTTGTGATGAATTTTCTCTCAGGGACCCCTCTGTCCCCCAGCATCCTGACTTCCACTGCCCCTTCCATTGGTCCAGAAGACACAACTCTGAATATATAACCTCAATTGTGAACAGTTAAAGGTTTGGGTCCCCTCACTCCACCCCAACTATGTCTTACTCTTCCATGAATCTATGGTTGCAAACAGATGCTTGGGGTAAGAAGGGTCATTATCACATGTGCCAGCTAGATCAGAGCCTAGGCCATTCTGGAGGCTGCTGGCTCACTCCCCAGTCCCGGCTGGCAGCCCCCACAGCCTCTCCTGACACAGCCCTTCCTGTGAGGAAAGGAGCATCCTCCAGTGGGAAGCTTTTAAGAGGGTGAAAGGTCCCCTTCTTGGACATCACTTCTGTCCACAGAGCTGGGCCTGCTCTTTGCTGAGCATGGCCATGTGGGAGCCCCATGTAGAGCTTCCTGGGAAGCAGGCGTCCGGGCGTGGGGACCTCAGTCTGGCCCTTCTGGCTGGCACCCAAGGAGAGCAGGAAATGTAGACCTCTGAAGAAGGGGGGCTGACAGTGAGCCACAGGGCCGCCCCGCACACACCCCCCAGATCTGACAGCACATCCAGGCCTGGGCATGACCTGGAGGTCCCAGCCTTCACTGGGACCCAGATTTCTGTGGTGTTCTGTCTCCTTCTTGAGGCCAAGTCCTATTCTAGGCCCCTGTTTTGATATCTGCAACAAAACCCTTGAGCTTGAGAGCTTGTCTCAATAGCTAACTAATGAAAGTGAAAAGTGAAAGTTGCTCAGTCATGCCTGACTCTGCGACCCCATGGACTATACAGTCCATGGGATTCTCCAGGCCAGAATACAGGAGTGGGTAGCCTTTCCCTTCTGCAGGGGATCTTCCCAACCCAGGGATTGAACCCAGGTCTCCCGAATTCCAGACGGATTCTTTACCAACTGAGCTACAAGGGAAGCTAACTAATAGCAATAACAAAATCAGAACCAAACACTGTGACTTATAATTCATTTAGCCTTCACACAACTTTGTAAGTACTATTATTAACTCCATTTTATGGATTTACAATAGAGACATGTATCCTAAAGCTGGTGGATAGCCTCAGTTAGTAACCTACCCCCCTGCTGACAGACCTCACCAAGGCCAACCCCTCACCTGACACTTCTCGATGTCATCTAGGCCAGTGTATGTCAAAGCTGAAGACTGGATCTGTCTGGCCTGTGCTAGATCTCTCCTCTGGATTTTATTCCATCCTCAGAATGAGTACGGATGGTAAGCTGTACTGCCCCACTTTGTAGACACCAGCACTGACGCTCGGAGGCTTACAGGTCATGCTTACCACCCAGCTGGCATATGGCAAAGCTAGGAAGTGTATGGCAGCCTGTCCTCAGGCTTTTGCCAACCCAGTGTCCCTACTACATGGGCATCCAGTGTCTGCAGTTGGCAGGCAGGTGCCCCACCACTATCTTTCCTCCCTCCACAGCTCTGGTCTCGGGGTCTCTCTTCCAGGTGAGACAAGAGGCAAGTGGGGCCCAGGTAAACGCTGCAGGCATGAGGATTTGGGAAGATTCTCTGGACGGCTGCACCCCCTTCCCTTCCTTCCCCGGGGAATCTTGGTAAGGAGAGACACATGGAGATGAAGGCCTCTTGTAAGACTAATCAAGAAGTCCTTCAAGCTTGATGAGCCGATCCTTTACCCCCTCAATGCCAGGCTCCCAGGCTCAGGTTGGCAGGTGCCTCTCTGCCACCTGGATGAGCGAGTCTCTTCAGCATCCTGCACCCTCATCCTGGGACCCCACTGGAAGTGGGAGGCTGGGTACACCCTCAAGCCCTTGCCCTGTGACCCAGCACAGGAGAGCAAGAGCACAGACTTGTCCTGCTTCCCATGCCTACCCTCACCCTCCTATTTCTGTTTCATATAAATTAGCCTCATTATGCGGAGAAGGCAATGGCAGCCCACTCCAGTACTCTTGCCTGGAAAATCCCATGGACGGAGAAGCCTGGTGGGCTGCAGTCCACGGGGTCGCTAAGAGTTGGACACGACTGAGCGACGTCACTTTCACTTTTCACTTTCATGCATTGGAGAAGGAAATGGCAGCCCACTCCAGTGTTCTTGCCTGCAGAATCCCAGGGACGGGGGAGCCTGGTGGGCTGCCGTCTATGGGGTCGCACAGAGTCGGACATGACTGAAGTGACTTAGCAGCAGTAGCAGCAGCCTCCTTATGGGACCTCCCTGGTGATCGAGCAAAGAAGAATCTGCCTGCCTATGCCGAGCAGCAACTAAGCCTATGGCCACAACTACTGAGGCCTCATGCTGCAACTACTGAAGCCGGCGAGCCCTCGAGCCTGTGCTCTGCAGTAAGAGAAACCACTGCAGCGAGAAACACGCCGCAAAAAAAGCAGCCCTGCTCACCAAACCCAGAGAAGACCTGCGTGCAGCGGTGAAACCCCAGCGCAGTTCAAAGTAAATAAATAAATTTTTTTATTAATAAATAAGCCTCCGTAGGCCAGGCAGCAGGGCCACCTCCCGAGCTCCCTGATCCTGTAGCCAGTCTGTCAAACCTGGCCTCCCACTGACCCTTGCGAGAGGAGCCTTTCCTGAGCAGCTTGCCCAGCTCCACGTCTGCCATCTGGGATGGGTCCCTCTGCTGGAGCTGGAGCCTCTCTGAGGCTCTTGGAAGAGTGGAGTGGCTGCCTAAACTCCCTACGTCCAGGCCTGTGTAAATGCTGTGTTGTTTTCAGGGGACCCACTCCACCCTCCCTGCCCCCAGTTCTTTCTGGTGCTTCAGTGCGCATTACAGGACTTCCCTGCCAGTCCAGCGGTTAAGACTCCTCACGTCCACTGCAGGGGGTGCACGTTCGGTCCCTGGTCGGGGAACGGAGATTGCACGTGCTGTGCTGTACAGCCAAAAAAAAAAAGTGCAGTAAAAATGTAGATAGTTTCATCCATTTGTGGGCTTCCCTGGTGCCTCAGGCAGTAAAGAATCCACCTGCAATGCAGGAGAGCCCAGTTTGATCCCTGGGTCAGGAAGATCCCCTGGAGGAGGAAATGGCAACCCACTCCAGTATTCTCGCCTGGAGAATCCCATGGACAGAGGAGCCTGGCGGGCTACAGTCCTCGGGGCCTCAAAGAGTCGGACATGCCTGAGTGGCTAACACTTTCATTCCTCACTTTCACCCGTCTGTGCAGCCACCCACAATGACCCGAGGTTCATTCTAACCCGCCTCAGTGCCCTCCACAATGCGCCTCCTGTTGCCATCCCCATCAGGAGCCTGAGCTCCTTGGCAGCATGGCAGGGTCTTGCTGGCACACACGGGGCCAACACACAGTAGGCACTCAGGTCAGTTCTCCCTTTCTCTGGAGTGAAAGGGCCCACTGGGCTCCCTGGGGTGGGAGCCCTCAGGAGGGGTGGTCCTCAAGCCTTATAGATCTAGCACTGCCACAGGGACAAGGGCAGACTCCACCTAGAGCCAGGCACTGCGTGGGCACTCAGCACCACACTCACAGACAGTGAGTAAGGACAGCATTTAACTGGGCACTTACTAGGGTACTGGGCGCTTCACTAAGCACTTCACACCCATTATCCTATTTACTCGTCATAATAACTAAGTCACGTGGATACCATTAGGCCCATTTTCAGGTGGGGAAATGGAAGATCAGAGAGGTTAATTAAGCTGACCGAGATGAGACAGCTGCTCAGTGGCAGAGCCGATACTTAGCTCAGGTCTGCCCTTGGAGTCGCCAGCCCACCCTGGGCATTCACACCCACCTCCACTGCGCAGTGTTCCCCTTGAGGTCTGGGTCTGAGGTCTGTGTGAGTCCGTGACTAAAAGGACCAGAGGCTCGGCCAAGACGGATAGTGCCACCCCTGCCCCGTGAGCCGGGACTCAGACTGCCAGGGCACCCCATCAAAGGTAAAACACCCTGGTCAATTACAGAGTCAATTCTCCAGCTCCAGGAAATGAGCCTCACCTGTCAGATGAAAGCCTTACCCCTGGCACCCAACCACCTGCAAATGGTAATTACAGGGAAGCCCAGGCCTCAGAGGCGGCTGAAACTCCTGACTGAGCCCCACAGGCGCACCTGGCCCTGCCTCCCTCAGCTCCACCCACCCAGGCCTCTGTTCTCTTCCTGAACCTGCCTGCCTTGTTGCACCAACCCCCCACGCCTTGATAATCCCACCCCTGGACAACCCAGAGGGAGAGGAGTCATCCTCACCGGCCCTAAGATTCAAGGACTGCATGGCCGGTGGGGGAGGTTCCAAGCTGGAGGTGAATTGGTGGGGGCTCAGGGCCACAACACTTAAAAGAATTTCAAAGTCACTTTTAAAAGAAGGGGATGGTGGGACTTCCTTGGCAGTACGGTGGTTAAGACCCGGAGTTTCCAATGCAGGGGACGTGTGTTCAATCGGTGGTTGGGGGACTAAGATCCCACATGCTATGTGGTGCAGCCAAAAGATAAAAAATAAATTTTAAAAAGAGTGTGATCACAAGAAAATCGCTTCATCTTCTGAGCTTCCGTGAGCTCACCTGTAAAATGGGTGGGACTCCTGGCAGACCTGTCTCAGATGCTGCTGTCAAATTTATGGCCCTGTTAACCACAAGCTGGCCCTTGCCATGGGTCCCCGCCATCTACCTCTACAAGGATTAAATCATGTGCTGTTGCAACCGCTGATTTTCAACAGCTCTTGAAGGAGTTCAAGGTGGAAAGCAGAAATGAGGCACTCTGTTCTCTGGGAAAATGGGCAGGGCAGGTCCTCAGATACTTAGATATTCTCAGGAGCTGATTTTATGAGATCAATTCTTATATTTCTTCATGTAGAAAAGCACTGAAATCCTTCATGGTGATGACTGTTTCTTGTGACTAGCAGAAGCTTCACGAGACCAGCAGAAACTTTGTGCAAAAAATACGTGTTTCTATTTACAATAGCGAAATAGGACATGGAAGCAACCTAGATGTCCATCATCAGCTGAACGGATAAAGAAACTCTGGTACATAAATACATTGGAATATTTCTTAGCCATAAAAAGGGATCCATTTGAGTCAGTTCTTTTGAGGTGGATGAACCTAGAGCCTATTATACAGAATGAAGTAAGTCAGAGAGAGAAAAACAAATATCATATATTAATGCATATATTGGAGAAGGCAATGGCACCCCACTCCAGGACTCTTGCCTGGAAAATCCCATGGACAGAGGAGCCTGGTAGGCTGCAGTCCATGGGGTCACTAAGAGTCAGACACGACTGAGCAACTTCACTTTCACTTTTCACTTTCATGCATTGGAGAAGGAAATGGCAACCCACTCCAGTGTTCTTGCCTGGAGAATCCCAGGGATGGGGGAGCCTGGTGGGCTGCCGTCTGTGGGGTCGCACAGAGTTGGACACAACTGAAGTGACTTCGCAGCAGCAATGCATATATATGGAATCTAGAAAGATAGTACTGATGAACCTATTTACAGGGCACCTATGGAAACACAGACATATAGAATGGACTTATGGACACAGGCAGGGGGAAGGAAGGAGCAGGCAGGACAAACGGAGAGAGTAACATAGAAGCATATACACTACCATGTGTGAGATAGAGAGCTGGACTGTGAAGAAAGCTGAGCGCTGAAGAATTGATGCTTTTGAACAGTGGTGTTGGAGAAGACTCTTGAGAGTCCCTTGACTGCAAGGAGATCCAACCAGTCCATCCTAAAGGAGATCAGTCCTGGGTGTTCATTGGAAGGACTGATGCTAAAGCTGAAACTTCTATACTTTGGCTACCTGATGTGAAGAACTGACTCATTTGAAAAGACCCTGATGCTGGGAGGGATTGGGGGCAGGAGGGGAAGGGAAGGACAGAGGATGAGATGGCTGGATGGCATCACCGACACAATGGACATGAGTTTGAGTGAACTCCAGGAGTTGGTGATGGACAGGGAGGCCTGGCGTGCTGCAGTCCATGGGATCGCAGAGAGTCGGACACGACTGAGTGACTGAACTGAACTGAATGGGAATTTGCTGTGTGACTCAGAGACTCAAACCAGGGCTCTATAACAACCTAGAGGGGTGGGATAGGGAGGGAGGTGGGAGGGGGGTCAAGAGGGAGGGGACATATGCATGCTGTGCTGTGTTTAGTCACGCAGTCATATCCGACTCTTTGTGTCCCCGCGGTCATAGCCTGCCAGGCTCCTCTGTCCGTGGGATTCTCCAGGCAAGAATACTGGAGTGGATTGCCATACCCTCCTCCAGGGGATCTTCCCAACCCACACTGCAGGCAGATTCTTTTCCAGCTGAGCTACCAGGGAAGCCCCAGATGTATGTAAACCTATTGCTGATTCATGTTGATATTTGGCAGAAACCAACACAATACTGTAAAGCAATTATCCTTCAATTAAAAATAAATAAATTTTTTTTAAATAAATAAGTTTGGTGAAAAAAAATACGTGCTTAATTGCATGTATTTCACCTTTACCAAAATCACATATATACTGTCTTCAGAGCAGTCTCTCAGAGCTAGCTGAGGTGCTGTCTCCCAGGCTGCAGTCCTCATATTGCTCCAAATAAAACTTAACTTGCAACTCTCACACTGTGCCTTTTTTTTTTCAGTAGACACTGCTGTGTGGAGTTCAAGCAGCACATTTGGGGCAAAACTGTGCACGAACCTGAGGGTCATGCAGACGTATGGTTCTGGGACAGTTCACTGTCGCAGAGGGCTCATGTGGAGCAGGCACTACTCTCAGTGCCTCGTGCATAGTAACCTATTCTATCCTCAGAGGAACCCTCTGAAGTGGGAACAATTATCCCATTCTACAGATGGGAAAAGTGAGACCCAGAGGATCCCTAGGCAGTGTGCGGCTGTGCCCACTTGTGCAGGAGGACGGTTTGGCCCCAGGCTCTGCTCTGACCATGAGACCTCACTGCCTCTCTAGAGCTATGGTCTGAGGGGGAGAAAGGAGGTCAGGGAGTCAGCCAGTCTGGACAAGATGGCCAGAGGGAGCTGCCCCTGGAAAAGCACCTGCTATGTTTCAAGCACTTTCCTCACCTCTCTCTTAATTCAGCAGCCCAGGCAGTGGTGGGTAGGGGTGGGAGCAGGTGTCCCAGTCTCGTGGGTGCACCAGGAGATGGAAGGCAAGAAAACCCAAGGTCTCTTGGTTGGTAGGGAGTTGAACAGGGTCCTCTCATGTCCCTTCCCGGTTACTTCCAGCCCATCCCAGCTGTGTCTTCCTGAGCCCAAACACCCTGCACCCCCTGCATGTCTGGGTGCCTGGGGGATGGGCAGAGAGGTGGGCAGAGAGGTGACCAGAGGCTGGACACGGACCACGCCCTGCCTTACACGCCCTGCCACAGGGCTCCCATCTCTCCCTGTCCATGTAGCCACCGACTCCTACCTCCTCTCCCCACGGCCACGGTCAAACAGTGTCTTCAGGGCACACATCAGGGCCCTGCAGAGTGGGGCCTGGCGTGGCCACAGCCTGGCACTGGACAGCTCTGTAATGCGGTGAAGCCGCCCCCTGAGCCAGCCTGGCCTTCAGCATCCCCAGGTGCCCTGCCCAAACATTCAACTGTGCTCTGGGTGCCCTCAGCCGTGATTGCCCCTCCTTTCCCCCACGTAACCCCGAGAGCAGCCAGGCTCCTCCAGGCTCTACAGAGGGTCTGTGGGGTAAGGCTGCCCCCCACAGGCAGTCAGGGGAGGAGGTTGCTTCACTCTGAAATCTCTTTGTATGCAAGGGGATAGGGCGGGGATCTGTCAGAATCTCTTTGTTGGATTGTCCCTGGGACCCGGAGGCTGGGAGAAACCTGTTTAAAGGCTATTAGGAGCAGGTTCAGAGCGGTGGGGGGTGGGGAGGGGCGCGGGGGAGGGTATGGGTGGAGGGGTTCCAAGTCCTGCATATAACCCCTGAGTCAGAACCCTACTCCCCACAACCCCGTGCAGGGTACGAGGTCATAAGCCACCCTCTAACACCACCCCTTTCACTGTCCCTAAAGATCCCATTCTACGAGCACCATTCCACCACTCCTAATTGTCTGGAAGTGCTTCCTGGGATCTACCCAGAATCTTTCCTGCTGTAACTGAAGCCCAGGTCCGAATGCTCTGGTCCTATTTGGTCAGGGGAGGGGAGATGAGTGAATGAGCACAGCGTCACACCCCTAGGGCTGCCTAAGCTGGAGAAGGGGGCACAGCAAGTTTTGGAAGGGAGCCAGTGGGGTGGGGAGAGCCCCAGGAGAAATCTTCAGTCAGAGGGCAGCAAAGTGGAAAGCAGAGCATCTCCTTAAGATGAATCTCTCCGCTGCCTTCGGCTCAAAGCTCCATTTGCATAAAGAAACTATCCTCACTGCTCTTGTGCCTAATTGGCAAGGAGCACCTGCCCACATGGATAGGACCCACCGCTAAGCAGCTCATAGAAGCTGGTGTGAGCCCACCCCTTGGCAGGACAGGACCGCAATGTGGCCGCTTCTTCCTGGCATGACCTGGTCCCAACCCCAGGTCTACCACTCCTCTGAGTCACAGTTTCTTCATCTGTTAGGGAGGAGGAATAATTCTTGCCTTATTTGGTGTTTGAAAAGATTTCAACGCGGTAGCATTTTGGAAGGTTTCCACGCAAAGCTGGGGACATGCTCAGTCCCCCACACACATCCAAGAACAAGGTCTTCGAGGGATGGCTCAACTGGGCTCCAAACCATCTCAGCCAACTCATTCAGTGTTCTTGGGGAAATTACCCTCAGGATTCCCTGGTGGTCCAGCGGCTAAGACTCTGAGCTCCCAATGCTGGGTGTCATGGTTCAACCCCAGGTCAGTGAAATAGATCCCACATACCATAACTAAGAGTTCACACGCTGCAACTAAAGATCCCGCATGCCACAATTAACACCCGTGCAGCCAAATAAATAGCTATTTTAGAAAATCACTTACCCTCTTACCCAATGCCCCCCACAAGGCTGTAATTCCACTTAAGTAAGGCAGCACATGCAAGAGCCCCTGGCACACAGTAGGTCTGTGCTCAATCAGGATTATTGGTAACCAGATGCCATCAACCTATCTTCCAGCAGAGCAGGGAACCCTGACACTTCGGGTTAACACGCTGAAGCCAGCTGAGGGGTTTCCCAATGGCGCCTCCAATTTCCAGTTCCCCTCATCTGAATAGTCCCATCCACCACCCAGGTGGCAACTAGTGGTTAAGAACCCGCCTGCCAGTGCAGGAGACGTGAGAGACAGGGGTTCCATCCCTGGGTCAGGAAGGTCCCCTGGAGAAGGGCACAGCAACCCACTCCAGTATTCCTGCCTGGAGAATCCCATGGACAGAGGAGGCTGGTGGGCTACGATCACAAAGAGTCGGACATGACTGAGATGACTTAGCACAGCACGCACCATGTTTCAGGGCCCTGGACTCCAGGGTCAGAACCCCCGAGCCCTCATCAGGGCAGAAGCAAGATGAGCCTGTGGACCGCTGACGTCACCACTGGTTCCCCCAGAGTCAGCATGGACAAGTCAGCACCCTGGCTGCATCTCAGACCCACACACAGTGCTGCGTTCACCCCAAGCTCCAGCCCTGAGACCCTTACATCAGCTGTACTCTACGTCTCTCTGAGCCCAGGAACCATCAGGAAGACAGGAGGGGTGAGCTTCTGCCTGGCTCTGTTCAGGGCTGTCCTGGGGAGCCTCCAGAGCTGGCCTGTCCTTGGGCTAAGAGGATCCTTCCGAGCCCCCAGACCTAAAGGAGTCAGGTCATGGCTGGAGACCCAACCACTTCTAAGGAGAGAGCCATGGCATCAACTCAACAGGACCACTCACAGGTTAGAACAAGGAGTCATCAGCGAAACTTGAAGAGGACCTCAGACCTACTGAGTCCTGGGCCAGGGCCTTGCCCTAGTACCTGCCTCTCTCCTGAGGCTAGGAATGGCTTCACTGAGCTGGGGAGCCCTGTCTCTACCGAATGTCACTCGGTGCTAGAGTGCACTGCAGATCTGAGTTCAAATCCTGGCTCTTCTACTTCCTGGTTGAGACAAACCCCCTCAAGATCTCTGAGCCTCTGTTTTTCATCTTTAAATGAGAACATAATTGCTTACTTCTCAGGATGGCTGTGAGGATTCTGGGAGATAACGGAGAGGAGTTTGGGACAAGGATGTAGCAAGTGCCTGGTACCCGATGAGCATACAATATGGGGAAGCAGTTGCCACGGCCACCCCTCTATAAGCTGTCTTCTTTCACACATACCCAGATGCATATACACCCCATGTGCACAAACACGCCCACTCAAACATATATACACACAACACATACTGCGAATATTCATAAAAGAGAAAAAGAGAAAAACTTCAAGCCAGCAACCTGGGGCTTGGTCCCATCCCTGCAACCTCTGCTTTTGATGGCACTAGATGGAGAAAGACAGGGAAGCGGGAGAACAGGAAGAGGACAGGACCTGAGAGGGGACAGGGATTCACCCAGAAGTGAACAGTCAAAGGGACAGGGGAGACACAGTCCTCCTCACCTCTCCCCTGGCCCCTGCTGGTCATCGAGCAACAAGCCTCTCTCCAGAATGTTCCCCACACTGCTGAGAGTCTTCTGCCCAGCAGTGCCCTCCATAACTTCCCCTCACCCTTCTCCTCCCGGCACAAGCTGCCCTCACCTGCAAATCCACGCCTCCCCTGCCCTCCAGGCCCACCTCCCAGGGCCAGGAAAACTGCAGGAAGGGACAATGGCCAAGGTGCTAGGCTCTGGATAAGGGATGACTATCTGGGTGTCCCACGTGGAGGGGAGGGGCCACCAGCCTGGGACAGTCAGGATCAGGGCCCAGGACGAGGCCCCTAACCCCACCCTGAGAAAGGACAAAGGAGAGGACCCAGGGCCACCTGAGCTCTCGCTTCAGAAGGTACAGCTGTGAAAACCCAGAGCTACTTAATGTCTGGGATCAGAGTTTTGGGGAAAGCCAGAGTGGAAGAGGGGAAAGAAGAGGAAGACTGTGTTGAGCTGATACTGTGTGCCAAACAGCACACACACACACACACACTCACACACATACTCTCTCTCTCTCTCTATCCACAAACCCCTTCGAGGTTGGGACTTGGAACCTCACTTCTCCTTCAGAGCAGCCGAGGCCTCGAGGAGCGAGGTCCCTTCCCCCTTGGTCAAAGAGCACATGGGCAGCAGCCGTGGGGTCGGAACTCAGATCTGCCTGACCTCAAGGCCTGGAATTTCAGGGCTAAGTGCCCTCTTCTCCTCTCGAGGGATGGTGGTGTCCACTTCCCACCAGCCCTGGGCTCTGGGCCACCATGGTGAATCACTGGGCTCCTCCAAGGGACTCCCCAAGTCCCAGGGTCTCTAACAGGCAATAACCATCCACCCCAGGAGACCTCCTTGCACCCCCGGCAGTCCTGAGCTGCCTCTGAGAGGCTGGGGCTCTTTATTACTGATCCAGCACCATTCCAAGAGGTAGGCTCTGCACGTGGCGGGCGGGATGGCTGCTGGCTCTTTGGAAAGGCAGAGATGGAAACAGAAGTATTAGCTAAGTGTCTGCCCCTCATCCAGGCAGCCAGGCCCCTCAGGGCAGGGCATGGGGTGGGCTGGCGGCATGGAGGCTCCATGCCCAGGACCTGGGTGTGGGGTGGGCACCTGCTCCCCCCATCTGCAACCTCACACCCTCCCTGCATCCATCCTCTGTCCACTGCTTCACAGCCCCCTGAACACGCCTCCCTCTCCCTACCTTCATGCCATCCCAGGCTCACCCTGTCACCCATTTCCCCATCAGCTCCTCCTTTCTTCCTGTAATTCATCAGATCTCACTGTTGGCTGCACATTAGAATCATCAGGGAGATTCTGACTCCATAGGTTTGAGCAGGGCCTGGGCATCAGCATTTTTTAAACCTTGTCTAGGGATTCTAGTGTTCCAACTGGAGGAACTCCTACTTTTTATCAGACCTCAGGTCAGAAGTCAGCTCCCTCCTAACCATCCCTCTATCCCCCAGTCTGGGCTAGATGCCCTTCCTCTGAGCTCCTGGGTCCCCTGATACCTCCACCTATCAACAGCCTTATCACAAAACACTACAATTGACTTTATTACAAGCTTGTCTTACAAAGACTACAATCACCTCCAAGGCCAGAACTGGGTCTTGTTCACTGTTATATCCCCAGCACAGGGCCTGCTATGCAGAAGCTTCAGAAATGTTGAATGGATGGACGCACGCATGGACGGGTGGATGGATTCATGAATTCATGGATTCATGGATGCATGCATGAATGAACGAAGGAACCCAGGTGCTAATGCTCTGCTCACCGGTGTCTCTTCCCCTTCTTCCTCAGATAAACCTCCCAGATTGCTAAGCTACCCAAGTCCCCTTTGCTTAATAACCCCACTCCAGCTGCCCAGTTGTTGCCTGCACAGGGGTGCCCACCACACCAACCTGGGTAAACCTCTCAGATCATTCTAACTGCTCCAGAAATCGCTCCTGCTCCAGGAAACCCCCAGGGCAAACCAGGTAGACCCAAACAATTCTTGATTTAGAACACTCTGGTTACCTGCCCCCACACCTGGTCTTGGAGGGTAACAGTCTGACCTCACAGGTAACAGTCGGCAGTAAATCCAGGACAGGAGTCAAGAGACATGATGAGCTCCTGCCACCAATTTTCTGCGTGACCCTGGGCCAGTCACTTAACCTCTCTGGGTCTCAGGTTTCCCATCTATAAAATGAGGGAAATAATAGTACTCTTCTCAGAGACTTCCCTGGTGGCTCAATGGATAAGAATCCGCCTGCCAGTGCAGGAGACACAGGTTCAATTCCTGATCTGGAAAGATCCCACATGCCGTGGAGCAAATAAGTCCGTGCGCTGCAACTGCTGATCCTGTGCTCTGGAGCCCGGGAGCCACAACTACTGAGCCCACGGGTCACAGCTGCTGAAGCCCTACTCCCTAGAGCCCACGCTCTGCAACAAGAGAAGCCGCCACAGCTAGGGAGTACAGCCTGCTCACAACTAGAGAGAAGCAGGGACAGCCATGAAGACCCAGCACAGCCAAAAATTTAAAAAATAATAGTGCCCTCCTGAGAGAGTTGCCATGGATAAGGAAATGACAACCCACTCCAATATTCTTGCCTGGGAAATCCCATGGACAGAGAAGCCTGGCAGGCTACAGCCCATGGGTCACAGAGTCGGACACAACTTAGCAGTGGAGCAACAACATAGAATTGCTGTGAGAATTAATGAGTTAATAGATCTAAGGCCTTAGAGTAGGACCGAGCACAGAGTAAGTGCTATGATCAAAGCACTTTGTTAACTATTGTTTTTGTTGTTGTTTCTTAACTATTCTTATCTAACAATTGAATGTTAACCACTAGACTGAAGGCCTGTCCAGCCGGATGCATTATATTACTACATCATCGGCCCAAGACCCCACCTGTGGACAAGCACCACCAAGGGACAGTGACTGGTGGCGGTGAGCCCAGGCTGCTCCCCCGCCATGATCAGAGTGGAGGATGGCCCACACAACAGATGCCAGCCCCAGAGCCCAGACCTACCCACCCTGCCACTAGGACCAGCAAAGAGCCTTTTCAAACCATCACGGCTGGGGACTGCCCTGGTGGTCCCGTGGCTAAGACACCAAGCTCCTAATGCAGGGGGCCCAGGTTCGATCCCTGGTCAGGGAACTAGATCCCACACGCTGCAAGTAAGAATCTGCATGCCACACTAAAGACTGAAGATCCCACATTTGGGCTGGGTCTTCCAAAGATCTTCTGGCCTCTAAGACCCAGTACAGCCAAATAAAAATAAACATTAAAAAAAAAAAAGCATGGCCACCAGAGCCCCTCAGTTGTTTCTCCTGCTCACTTCTCAGCCTCTATCCCCCTCTCACTGAAGCCCAGTTAGATTCTCTCCACACCTTCTCCCCTCCCCTTAAACAGACGGGAGCATCAAAGCGTGAAAAACATTGAAATTGCCAAACACAATGTCTCTCCAGAGATGACAAATTTGCTGCAGTCTGTACTTCCAACCAGCAGCTGCAGCTCCTGACCAGTTCCAAGGCAGGCTCCCCACCCCCACTGAGCAGCTTCTCATGGGCACAGCGCCCCCTCTCCTTCCACCCCTGCAGGGGGGCTCACCCTGCATCGTCACTCTAGGGGTAAGTGGGCTGCAGAGGGGAAGGGTCAGAGCTATGGCAGAAGGCAGAGGAGAGAACCACAGGACAGGGCCCCCAAGGTTCGATCCACCACACCTGTTCAGCCAAGGTCACACAGAGCAGCTGACAATGAGCCTGAGATGGGCTTGTTTGTTAAAGCTCTGCCTCCAATAAACAGTAACAACATAACAGAGCCCAGCATGCATGGAGAGGTGGACCACCCACTGGAATTACAAAATCTCAATTACTCCTCGCTTCCCTCCACCCTGAGAGCTGAGTGAACTTTCTTCCCGTTTTACAGATGAGAGCTCTCCTAAGAGGGGCCATGGGACTGGCCCAAAGCCATGCGGTTAGTAGGGCATTTTAAAATTAATTTTTATTGGCGTATAGTTGCTTTACAACATTGTTAGTTTCTACTGTACAGCAAAATGAATCAGCTATATGTATACATACCACCCTCCTTTTCTGGATTTCCTTCCCGTTTAGCTCACCGCAGAGCACTGAGTAGGGTTCCCTGCGCTATACAGTAGGTTCTCTTTAGTTGTCTGTTTCACACATTTTATCAATAGTGTGTACATGTTAATCCCAGTCTCCTAATTCATCCCACCCCACATTCCTTTTTGGTATCCATGTTTGATCTGTACATTTGTATCTCTACTTCTGCTTCGCAAATAAGATCAGCTATACCATTTTTCTAGATTCTACATATATGTGTTAATACATATTTGTTTTTCTCTTTCTGACTTACTTCACTTATGACAGCCTCTAGGTCCATCCACATCTCTACAAATGACCCAATTTCATTTCTTTTTATGGATGAGTAATAATATTTCACTGCATATACGCCATTGACCCTCTCACCTCCCTGACTTCAAAGCTGACATTCTTCCCAACCACATCCCATGACCTTGGGTGCCTCTTACAATCTTAATTTTTCTTTTCTGCAAAATGGTTTGGTCCAGGGTTTCTTAAAATACTTTTTTCAATGAATGCCCTTTATAAGTAACATTAAAATCTCATACCCTTTCTGTGATCAGTATTACGAAAAACAATAAAGGGTTTGGAGGTTTGCTTGTTTTCCAAAACAAAATTCTGTTTTCCAAAACAAAATTCTGTTTTCCAAAGAAGAGATTCATTTCCAAAGATCATAAGGCTGAATTTTTTTCACGTGTTACCTCTTCCCAGGTCCCAGGAGGTTCCAATGTGCACCCGCAGGAGAACCAGGGTCTCCAAGGCTCACCCACCGCACCGGGTTGGGAAACCCTGGGCTCAATCTCTTGGGGGTTACCACTGCTCACACCAGAAGAGAGGCAGCAGAGACTTCGTTAGGGATGCCCCTCTGCAGGGGGACTCCAGGCAAGTCACTTCTCTCCAAACTTAAGTCTGTAACATGGGAATAATAATACTAGTTCCTAGCGGCGTTGCCAGGATTAAATGAGTGAATACCTGTAACGCACCTAAAACACTGCCTGACCCTCAGCACTCAGTAGGTGTTAACCATGTTAGGTTCTAGAGATGTTTTATCCGGGTTATCATTTGCCTGCGCCCAGGCAATTCCTGTAGCAAGTGCCTGAACCTTCACTGGGTTCCGGGAGATCACCTGGGGGACATGTTACATTACTACAGCCTCTCGATGGTCAGGAAGACCCAGGATTGGGACTTCCTGGTGGTTCAGTGGTCAAAAATCCACCTTCTAATACAGGGGATGCAGGTTCGATCTCTGGTTGGGGAACTAAGATCCCACATGCTATGGGGCAACTAAGCTTATACGCTGCAACTGCAGAGTCTGAGAGCCGCAGCTGGAGAGCTTGAGCACCACAACAAAAGATCTCGTAGAACACAAAGACCCCGGGTGCCACAACTAAGACCGAGGCAGCCTAATTAATTATTAAAAAAAAAAAAAAAGACCCAGAATTATTGTGGAGCCCATGATCTGTGAGAATCGAAACAAATCACAGCCTCTGACTTATCTGGGTTTGAGTTCAAATATGAAGGACTTCTGTTTTTTTTTTGGATTTGAGGAACTAGCCATCTGGGAAATTTTTTTTAACTTAGATCTTTACCTCACTCCACACACCAAAATAAATTCCAGATGGATCTCAGATTTAAACATAAACAATGAACCCATAAATGTGCTAAAACAAAGAATCTTCAAGTGGGCAAAACCCCATTATAAGTAGGACACAAAACCCAGAAACCAAAAAGAAAAGATGAATGAAGTCAACTGCATAAAATGGCTTGTTTTTACATGAAAAAAATGATAAACAAAACTAAAAGACAAATGATAAAATCAAGGAAAATACACTTTAAAACATATTTCAGAAAAGGCCTGTCTATGGCCGTACCCCGAACACTCCCGATCTCATCTGATCTTGGAAACTAAGCAGGGTCCGGCCTGGTTAGTACTTGGGTGGGAGAAAAGTGCTAAATTCTTAAAGAACTGGAAATGAATGAGAAAATGCCAAAGACCTAGTTTTTTAAAATGGGTAAAGAATATGATAAGACAATTCACAGAAAAGGACAAAAATAGCTCCCAGACATATGATAAGATCCTCAACCTCATTATCAAGCAAACACACAAAACCTGGAGCAGGATGTCCATGGCTTTTCATCCGCCATTTTTTAAAAACTGTCAATTATACTTCAATGAAGCTAGAAAATTTTTTTCATTTTAAACTTTGTTAAGTCTTCTGGAGAAATAGGAAGTCTCACACTTTGCTAGTGTGAATTGACACAACGTATATGGACGACGATTTGGCAAAATTTGATTCAGCACCTCCACTTCTAGAAATTCATCCTACAGATTTCACTCCATGTGTACAGAATGACTTACGTACAAGGGTATCATTGTATAATAAATCCACACCAGTGGGAATAATTAACCTAATGAGGAACCATAGGCAAAATTACTTAACCTCTCTGGGCCTGTTTCCTCATCTGTAGAATGGGGATAATAATGGAAACTGCCTCAGAGATTGTTGTCAAATATGTACAAAAGGCCCCTCAAAGAGTCACCCCGGGTGTGGTGAGTGCTCAGCAAATATTACCGTTCGTATCACTATTATAATTAATGTGGTTACTAGTGGAACCCAAACTAGAGACTGGCTCTCTTGGTAGGAGTGAGGGGTTTGAGAATCACTCATTCATTATCTTCCTTTAAGGAGGAATCTCAGGAAGGCAAAGTGAGATCCCAACTGTGGCTGAGTAAGTAGAAACCCAGTCTTTGTATTACGCCCTTTGTATTATAGAAGCTTTCCAGGTGCCTCTGTGGTAAGGAATCTGCCAGTCAATGGAGGAGATGCGGGTTCAATCCCTGGATCAGGAAGATCTCCTGGAGAAGGAAATGGCAACCTACTTCAGTATTCTTGCCTGGAGAATCCCATGGACAGAGAAGCCTGGCAGGCTACAGTTCATAGGGTCGCCAAGAGTTGGACACGACTTAGCGACTAAAACAACAGCAACAATTACAGAAGCCTGGTCAGCAATATAAACAGGAAAAATGGCTTTCCCAGAAGCAAATCTTGACAATCTTGTTCTCTGAGCACAAGAACAAAATTGGGGTTGGAAGGCTTCCTTGGTCGTCCAGGGGTTGGACTCCATGCTTTCACTGCAGGGGGTGTGAGTTTGATCCCTGGTTGGGGAGCTAACATCCCATATGCCTTGCTGCAAGGTCAAGGGGGGGAAAAAATGGGTTTGGAGCTTAGGAGGCAAGGGCCAGGTCATGGGGCCCATCCAGCCTGTGTGAGACTCCCATTTCTGTCCTCATTTCTGTCTTCAGAAAGAAACGGTCTCAAAGCGGCACTGCCAGCAACAGCAGAACCAGCTCACCCTCGCTCCTTCCTACTGCGTCTCTCCATAGCGCCCCCATGCTGAAGAAGCCCAGGCAAACGCTGTGCTGGCAGGCAGGGTGAAATGAAGCCCTCCGCATGCTCCTACAATGGCAAGAGGTCCCTGAGCAGAACCAGAATTCCACTTGAGGCTATGGCGCCCCATTCCTTCACACACACACATACACACACACAGACACAGACACACACACACACACACACACACACGTGGCTGCCAGCTGTCCTGCTAATTACCTTCCCAATAAAGGAGGGGTCAGCATGGGGAGGGGGATGGTGCACTATAAGAGCACGGCTTCCCGGAATCTTCGTAGTCCCTTCTGCACAAGATAAATTGTTGTCTCTGATTCAATTTCTTCCTCCCTCACCCCTACCCTGCTTGGCTTCCTAAAACAATAAGAAAACACATTTCTCATCACAGCATTTAATTCTTCAGGCAGGAAAAAGGAGCTACACATCTGGTTCTGTGCACATAATGAGGAGGGAGGGAGCAGGTGGGGAGGGGCAGGTAGAATCCAGGGAAAGACAGAGCAGGGGGAAAAGGCTCAAGAGGAAAATCTCAGGGGTTCAGGATGCAGCTCGCTCTGCTGCGGTCATCACTCTTCCACTCCACTGGAACCCACTGAGGCAGGCCCTGGTATATGTTGAACAGACAGGAAAGGGAAACACATGACCCAGGATTCACTGTGTAAGGGAAGACACTGATCTATAAGCCACCAACGACTGGGCTGGCTAAAATGTTTGTTCAGCTTTTCCCATAAGATGTTATGGAAACACCCAAACACCCAAATCTATTAGGCAACCCAACAGATTACAGAATTCCATGAACTCTGATAGGGAAAAGTTCTAGGCTTTGAGGGAGCAAGGACATGGGAAGGCTTCACTCTGGCTATGGGAGGTTTTGCAGTGAATGAGGCATTTGTGCAGCCTCTTAGAAATTCACCAGGCTGGTGGCCTGGGAAGGGAAAATGTCACTTTAATAATGGCATTCTCAGGACTTCCCTGGGGGTCCAGGGGTTAAGAATCCACCTGCCAATGGAAGAGGATGCAGGTTTGATCCCTCGTCAAGGAACTAAGATCCCACAACTTCTGAGCCACCATGCCACAATTAGAGTCCATGCACCACAGCATAAGATTTTGCAACTAGGACACGATGCAGCAGATAAATAAATAAAGACACTTAACAAAAATATTTTAAATTTAACTGCATTCTAATACTGCAGTGGTAAAACATGTACTGGGCTTTACAGCTAGCAAAGTGCTATCGCACTCATCGTCTCATTTAACCTCACGCCATCCCTAGGAAGCAGGGATTATTCTATCACACCCATTCTGGAGAGGAAAAAACAGCAGAAATGGCTTTCCTGGGTCTCCACAGTCAGTCAGTAACAGAACTGAAATTCCAGCTCAGGTTTATATGACTCTAAGATCAGTGCTGTTTCTATAACCCTAGAAATGCCAGTTTGCTTCCAAGGAGGATACTGCCAGGGAGGCTGCAAGAATAGGATGGAGTCCAGGTAGAGCTAAGGAGGGATGTGGACAAATAGCCATGGCCTCCCTAAAATTGGTCAGCTACAGCCCCAGGCCAATCCACACACACTAGGTCTGGGCTGAGAGAGCCCCTGCCCCCAAGATGAAGTCTCATCCTGGCAGTCAGTGTTACAGTGGGTATGGTTTATGTTTTATAGAAAGATGTCTTGTCTGGTGGCTTCGTCTCGCTGTTGCCTTATAATTATGGCTTGTTCTCTCTCTCTCTCTATGTGTGTATATATACATATATATACATATATATGCTACATCGAATCAGTTGTTATTTTGAAAATGGACTGAAGGGCAAGTAACAAGGATATGACTTTCTGTAGCACTTACAGTGTACTGGGTGATAATCTGTCCATCTCACTGGCTCCCCTGACAACACCATCAAAGGAAATACTACAACCCCCACTGTGTAGAGGAGGAAACTGAGTCCCAGAGAAGTGAAGCTAGTTGCCCAAGTTCTCTGACCTGACCCCTGAGTCACTCATTCTTTTTCACCATAAATGTTCAGAAAAGGAACAGAGGTCATCGGGACCCAAGCAGCCCAAGGGTCACTCTGCAGCTTCCTCTTGAACGTCCCAGGGCTCTGCAGAGAGGCCCTCATCCTCATTTTTAAGATGGTTAGTGCCAATGATAACAATTTAGCACTAACACTGATTTATCAGATTCTGGCCGTTGTCATCACAAAGTTAAACCAGACCGCGAGAGAAAACCAGAACTCCGAGGGATATGCCATTTTAACATTAAGGGAGGTACGACCCTAAGAAATAGAAATCATAAAAACAGAACTGCAGAATCTCCTCAAGGTCAAGGGTTTCTGGAGCCTGGAGATAGAAGGAGATTTCGATATCTCAAAGGCCAACAGATGCAAAGTCTGATTACTTGTGGAGGTAGCCCGGGAAGGGGTTACCCATTTCGGCAGTGGACCGAAGAACTGGACAGTGAAGGGACTGAAAGCCTGCCTGGGGCGTGGAGTGCATGACCACCTCCTTCCTTCTTTTTTTTGTTTTCAAATCATTCATTTGGCTGTGCTGGGTCTTAGTTGGGATACACAGGAACTTCAGTCTTTGTAGTGACATGTGGGATCTAGTTCCCTGACCAGGGATCAAACCCAGGCCACCAGCATTGGGAGCGACGAGTCTTAGCCACTGGACTATCAGGCAAGGCCCAACCACCTTCTTTTTTAATTCGTGGCGTCCCTGACAGAACATTTAGGCTGGATCTTAGTAGGGTCCATCAATGCCACTGATAAGAATCCAGTCAGCATTGTGGCCAATAACTCTATTATATAACCTCAACCATCTGAGAAGGTGACCCCCAAAACTACTTGCAAAAGCATAATTACCTCCTTAATGTGTAAAGATCTTTCATTCTCAAATACAGAAAAGTTTGAAAGACTCAACCCCACAGGATGAATATTTTTAGATGCTGAAGTGAAGAGTCTGTGCATATTGGTATCTTCAGTATTTGTAATGTTGGAGAATTTGGCTTATTTGAGTAGCAAGCCAGCCTTTGATGCCAATCTAAATTGTAAAAATTGAGTTAGATATGTGATTTTAAGTTGAAAACAAATCATCAAACTCATACACAGTCTTGGAACATTTAAGATAATTTCATATTCTCTTGGATTTATAAGAATTACTTAAAATTACTTGGGAAGGTTTATGAGTCAGATAATTTCTCAAATTTCTTAAATTTCTCAAATAGCATTTTATATCTGTGAATGTGTTTGAATAGGTTGGTAAATGAAACAAACATCATCCTAAAGCCCCTTAAGAAAAAAAAATAAAATTTATAAGCTAAATCTCAAAACTTAAGGAAGAATTAGATTTTTATGAAATTTATAACTTTAATAAATTAAATAATCCTTTTAAAACCCAAGTACAGCAGAAACCAACAGCATACTGCAAAGCAATTATCCTCCAATTAAAAACAACACCAAAATATCTTCTGGTTATTTTTTTTCTGTGCATACAAACTGTCTTTGAAGATTGAAAGAAATCTCACACTGACATAGAGTGCTTCCTACATGCTCAGAGCTAATGCTTTAAATGAATGATCTCATTTAGTCCTTACGACAGCGCTATAAAGTAGGTACTATCATTATCTCCATCTCTGGGTGGAGAATGTGGGAGCCAGGATTCTGAACTGGGGCAGTTGAAATTTCAGAGCCATTTGTCTTACTCCCTGTGCCCCAAGTTCCTGTGTAAGAAAAGAAACCTGTGTCAGGGCGGGCTCGGAAACACCATTAAACAGCCTGGTAGCTGGCCTCTTCATCCTGCGTCCATTAGTGTCTGAGTCACAGCACCTGCCCTCAGCTCTGGACTTATCTCTACAGCTCTGTTTCTCACTGTGTGTTCCAAGAACCAGCCGCCTGGGCATCACCTGAGAGATTGTTAAAAATTCAGTGTCTCAGGCTCCACCTCAGTCTTTCTGAATGAGACCCTGTATTCACAGGCTGTCCCGGGGATGTAGCTGCCCACCCAGTTAGAGAAGCCTGGCTCTACAGCATTATGAAAACTTTGGATCAGCCTCGCTCTACCTGGCAAAACAAGTTGCTGCTCCACTGTCCCCTTCCCCAGAGAACTCCACCTCCTGTGGTCAAGCAGTGTTAATAGGAGGGATGCAAAGCCACCTGACCCAGCCCTTTAGTGGCTGCGAGGCTCTTCCACCGTCAAAGTTCCTCCAGCCACTGGCTGCAGAAAAAGGTAAATTTTGTTTGAACTGCCCAAGGCCACACTAATCTTTAATTATGCCGTTAATGTCTGTCTCCCCCCAGGTAGCTGTTATGCCAGCAGTTACGGCGGTGCCCTGGCTGGAAGCAGCTTGCAGATTTCCTGACAGTATTAATGGAAGTTATGCAAATTGATTTGGGGAGATTAGGTGAAGAGAGGCTGGTGTGACTTGACATGAAGCCCATTCTAAGCGGCTCGGATCCTCCCATCCTTGATCCCTGCCCAGGGCAAGGGGAAAGAGTGGGCATCAGGAGACCTGGGTTCCAGGGCTGGCTCTGCGGTGGTGGACCTGTGTCCTCGAGCCTGCCACTTTGTATCTGAGCCTCGTCTTTAAAATGAGCAGGTTGAGCTCGTCTAGGCTCACCGACGGTTTCTCCCAGCTTGAACGGCTGAGTCTCAGAAGCTGTGAGAATGGCTTTGTTCTTGGAGAGGACGAACTGCCTTCTCTCGTTTTCCTCATCCATTCATTCCCAGTACACATAACTAGAACCACACGAGGCTCTGCAGTCGGCACTCGGGACACAGATAGGAGTTAGCTGCTTTGGGCTGGCATGATTACCCTCAGGGAAGCCAAAGCCAAGTTGTGCTCACCGTGGATTGGACCAGTTTGGCCTCAGGTTCAGACTACACTGGCCCCGGCTCCAGCATCCCCTCTGCTCCAAGACCCGGAGGAGGGAGAGGACCAGAAGAGGCAGTGAGATGAGGCAGAAAGAGAAGTGGCCTTGGCGCCAGGGGCTGGTTTCTGGAACCAGCTCTGGCTGTTAACTGCTATGTGACCTTGGACAAGTCACTTGCTATTTCTAAAGTCTTCTTCTCTAGGATATGAAGGAAATGCAGATGATGATAATTCCTGTTCTGTCTTGCAAGGGGAGGAATTGAAAAGAATGCCTCTTGTGAACCCAAGGGCCTTTTGCATGGGGATGGGGGAGAAGGATTATTCAGTTGCCAGGGAGCCGCCCTGCCCATTTCCAAGAACTCCAGCCAGGGGGCAGAGTTCCCAGAGGGCCAGGCCTTGGCTGAAATTTCTACCACCCCTGTCCCCATCTCATGAGTGACTGTGACCACAAAGCTTTTAAAATATTCCCAGGGAGACACGTAGGGTAGGGACAAGGGGGAAATGGACCCAGGATAGAAGGAAGTGGAGTCAGAGCAAGGATGAAGAACGGGGCTCTGCCCCACTCCCTGTGGGTGGTCCCGAGTTGGGGGACTGGATCCTCCAGTGTATGCCCATCTCTAAACCACCCCATTGCAGGAATCAAGGACCCATCCCGACTCCATATCCCAGCCAGGGGATGTGACTGACTTGGGGAAGTGGACCTGGCCCACACCCAGTCGGGGCAATTAGGAGACAACTTGGGCCTCCAGGCTGTTGGCATGCTCAAGGGGTATTCCTCTAAACTGCACTTCCACTACATCTCTGCCCTTGTTTCCCTCTAGCTTTCATCTTTGCTCCTCTCTGCCCCTGTGTACCATAGCCTCTGTGTCTTCATCCTCTCTGAAAGGCTGGCCCAAATTTTGCCCGACACCAGAGTCCCTGACTCCAGACAGAGCCTCTGGCACCTAAGGGCTCTCCATGGCCCCAACCCCTCCATCATCACTGCCACCAGCAGCAAGAAGGGTTTATGGGCCTGGGTTTGATTCTAAAAATAAGTTTTCAATTAAAGTTGAGAGGTGTGAGAGAATGCTGCCTCGGGCAGGCAGCCCCTCTCAGAGGCTTCCTCTCCAACAGATGGTTTGTAGCATTTTTAATTAATGAGAGATGTGCAGATGGGGACCCTTAATAGCCTGCCGCAAAATGTAGAGGCTGGGGAGGGGTGGAACGGAGCTGGCCCGGGCAGACTCTGAGCCAGGGAGTCCTGTCCAGGTTGGAGACGGAGCCCTGCTCTTAGTCCCGTCTCTCCACAGCCAGCCCAGCCTGCAGCACCGCGCCAGCCCTGGGCTTTCTCAAGCCCAGCATGAGAAAGCCTTGCACCTTGGGTTCTCTGGGCCCCACACCAGCACACAGGAAAGGAAGGCACATGGAAGGGCAAGCAGCTCTGTAAAAACTAGAAGGACATGAAGGGCCTCTGCACACCTTGCTTCAGGATATTTTATGTCCCTCTCATCTGAACGACCCCTTTCCCCGGATCTACAACTTGAGCAAGTCTTTTAATGTCTCTGAGCCTTAATATTCTCATGGGGGAGATAAGGATTGGAGAAATCATAAACCTACAGGCTTGGAAGAATCATAAAATCCAAACTATTCTACCCCCGGGGCTTGAATACCTACCAAATTTCTCCTGCCAAGAGGTGGCCTGGTCACCAAGGCCGAGGCCCCACTTCCTCCAAGTGTCACACAGCAGCCAGTCTTACCCACAGTCAACTCTGATACAAAAGTCAACCTTACGATAAGGTGGACTCTGCCTCCCTAAGTATGATCATTGTGGAAAATTAAGAAGGAGACGTGGTATACAAAGTTGCTTTGCAAACTGACTGTAACTATCTTTAATTATGAGAAAAGATGATCTGGGGCCAGAAGCAGAGAAAGTAGGGGTGGTCAGCCAACACAGAGTCCCCAAACAGCACCCCAAGTCTTGCTACAGAAGCCCCACCAGGCGATAACTCACCACCCCCTAATCTACCTCAGATGCCTCTTGGGCTCAACAAATGGGAAAACAGTCACATTAAGTGTGCCTGCTGCTAAGTCGCTTCAGTCGTGTCCAACTCTGTGCAACCCCATAGACGGCAGCCTACCAGGCTCCCGTCCCTGGGATTCTCCAGGCAAGAACACTGGAGTGGGTTGCCATTTCCTTCTCCAATGCATGAAAGTGAAAAGTGAAAGTGAAGTCGCTCAGCCGTGTCCGACTCAGGGACCCCATGGACTGCAGCCTACCAGGCTCCTCCATCCATGTGATTTTCCAGGCAAGAGTACTGGAGTGGGGTGCCATTGCCTTCTCCGAAAGTGTGCCTAGGTCAGCATTAACTAGCCATCACTAGATTAACAAAGATTGCTGGAGCCCCCACCCTGAGCCAAGGACTGTTCTAAGCACTGAAGGACTGGGGACAGAAAGGGGGACAGAAAGCCGGACAGAAAGCCATCTTCCATTCTGGTGCAAGGGAGGTGAACAATGGACAAATCAGCATTTTATTTAAATCTCAGGAGGGGATGAGTAGTCTGAAGTAAAATAAAGCAGACAATACAGAGCATGGCAGGAGGCAAGGTACTTCTTTTTTTTAGCAATTAAAATAATGTTTTTGGCTGCGCTCGAGCTTTTCTCTAGTTGCAGCAAGCAGGGGCTACTCTCTGTTGCAGTGTGCGGACTTCTCATTGCTGTTGCTTATCTCGTTTCAGAGCACAGGCTCTAGGGCCTGGAGGCTTTGGCAGTTGCAGCAGGTGGGCTCAGTAGTTGTGGCTTCCAGGCTCCAGAGCACAGGCTCAATAGCTGTGCTGCACGGGCTTAGTTGCTCTGCAACATGAGGGATCTTCCCAGACCAGGGAAGAGGGTGTCTTCTGCATTGACCACCGAGCCACCAGAGAGGTCCAAGGCAGGGTACTTCTTTAAAAAGGGAAATGTAATTAAATTAAGTGAGGGAGCAGCTAGGCAAGGGTCTGGGGGAGGAGTATTCTAGGCTGAGAAAAAGCCAGGTCCCTAAGACAAGCTTGACAGGAGGATCAGGAAGGAGGCCAGTGTGGCTGGGAAGAAGTAGAGGGGCTGGGGAAGGTGAGAGAGGCGGCAGGAGAGGCAGGTGGGGCTGTGTGATGTACGGCCTCTGAGGTCACTGTGATGGTGGGTAGGGGCAGGGGATACAGGAGCCCCTCCTTGGCAGGAGTCTTCCTCCCAGTCTGGCCACAGCAAAGCCTTCCCACTCCCAAGCTCAGGCTCTGCAGCTGCTTAAGATTCTGCAGGGACAAGGAGGTGGCCAACTATTTGTCATCCACTGGGGCATCACCAAAGAGAAGCGGAATGGTGAGGGGGAGCTGACTGGACGGGTGCAAGGACTGAGGAAGAGGTGCTTCATCATTCATGAGACAGGGGTGTGAATTTCAATGGGGAAGGGAAAAAATAAAAAACATCTTAAAAAACAGTAGACAAAGTAGGCTGAGAGAAAGAGAATGCCAAATAATAATAGCAGCTAACACCATGTGCCAGGCACTCTTCTTAAAACTTCAGTCTTTTCGCCTTCCAAACAATCCAATTAGGTGCTATTTTATGATTCCCATCTTATAGATGAGGAAACTGAGGCACAGAGCAGTTCACTGAGAGTCGACCTGTCGAGTGAGAGAATCGAGACTCAACCCAGGCAAGCTGGCTTCAGAGTCCACACTCATTAGCTCTGCAGAAACAGAACAAAGACGTGGTGAAGAGAAGCAGGCTGAGCAAGGAGGAGGGAACCTCAGGGGACAGATTTTGCCTCTCATACTATTTCCTCCCCATAAAAGTCAATGGTGAGGCTACCCATTCAGTGCTTGGGAATTTAACAAAGTGCTTTCCTATTTGATCCAAAATGACTATGAAGCAGGTACTATCATCCTCTCCAATTTATAGATAAGGACACTAAGACTCAAGAGGTTAAGTAACCTTAACTAGGAAGTGCTAAAGCCAAAATTCAAATACAGGTTTGCCTGACTCCAAATTCCACGCTCTTTCATTCATCCAAAAAGCATTTACCAACATTATAAAGTGGCAGGCACTGGACCAAGCATTCAGTCGTGGGAAAGACAATGCCTTTGGGAGGATCCCTTAGTTAGTGACCGACCCTGTCTCCTACACTCTATGCTCAGCCCCTCTCTATGAATAAAGGACATTCATCTTACTCCTGGCTAAAGCACTCTAGAGCCAGGGGGAAGGAAGGAAAGAACACTCATGAGCTGGTCTCTGTGCTTGGTACTTTCAGGGGTGACATCACTGAGCCCTCCATCAGCTCAGCAGGGGAAGATGTGGCTGGGACTACTTTGCCTACCCAGAGTCATTTATGCTTCCCTACCTCTCATCATGAGAACCCTGGTCTTATCTAGAGTGCCCACGTGCCTCACTAAACACGACATTTCAAAGTTTTATTCCAACTAGGTATGGCCATAAGACTAAGCTGTGGCTAACAAACTACAGAGGAAATCACTGGGGGGACTTCTGGAAAGGCTCCACAAAACAATGATAGACTCATGAGGTGGGCTCTTTGCACCCTTTCTCCTTTTCCTTCTGTTTCCTGTTCCAAACTGGTTATGATGGTTGAAGTCCTGACAGACATCACAGATCATAAAGGCAACTTTAAAAATGGAAATCACATGCACACAATGGTAGAGCAAAAAAGATCAGGGGCCTGGATCCCAGAGGATACTCAGTTCAGTTCACTTCAGTCACGACCCAATGAATTGCAGCACGCCAGGCCTCCCTGTCCATCACCAACTCCTGGAGTCCACCCAAACTCATGTCCATTGAGTCGGTGATGCCATCCAACCATCTCATCCTCTGTCGTCCCCTTCTCCTCCTGCACTCAATCTTTCCCAGCATCAGGGTCTTTTCAAATGAGTCAGCTCTTCACATCAGGTGGCCAAAGTATTGGAGTTTCAGCTTCAACATCAGTCCTGCCAATGAACACCCTTAGAATCCTGCCAATGAACAAGTCCTGCCAGTGAACACCCTTAGAATCCTGCCAATGAACAAGTCCTGCCAATGAACACCTACCAGTGAACGTTCCTTAGAGGATACTAAGGAACCCCATTCAAGCCCTGAGCTCCCTGTTTTCAAGACATAAACTCCTACATGGCTAAAGTTATTTATTCCAGTTGCTGAAAGTCAAGTCCATGTCTTAACAGATACAGTAGTCATTACCATCATCCCATATGGAAACTGAAGCTGGCAGTTTGCTCCAAATCCCACAGCTAAGCAAGGGAAAGCAGCAGCTTTCAAACTTGAATTTGCATGGTTCCAAAAGTCACAATTCTCCCATTCCTTTGGTAAGAGCCTGTTCACTCTAATTCATGAGAAGGCACAAGCAATACAGTAGAGAGGTTTTTTAAAACTGTTTATTTGGTTGTGTTGGTTCTTCTTTGCTTTACATGGGTCTTTCTCTAGTTGCGGAGAGTGGGGGCTCCTCTCCCGTTGCGGTGCAGGGGCTTCTCATTGCAGCGGCTTCTTTTGTTGCGGAGCATGGGCCTGACAGGTGTGCTACACAGGCTTAGTTGCTCTGTGGCATGTGGAATCTTCCCGAACCAGGGATCAAACCCACGTCACCTGCGTTGGCAGGTGAATTCTTAACCACTGGACCACCGAGGAAGTCCACAGTAGAGTTCTAAACGGCCAGCAACCCCTACATCCCCTGCTCTGGTCTTAAGGATGCCCATCAGAGCAGACTGTCCTCCTCCCCAATACACACTCTAGTAGATCAATTAACTCTATACTGGACAGAGGACAGATTTCTTATCTCCCATGTAACATCTCGTCTGCCTCCAAGGCCCAAGCTGCCAGGCCTTTTCAGGACTCCTGGGAAAAAGTCCCCTAAACTCATTCTTGTGCAGACTTGACAATGTGCTCTACTCTAAGTTAAAAACTTGTGTATATTAATTCCTTAGAAGTTTCTAGATGCCAGATAATGGTGTCTGCGAATAAACATAGTTCTACTTCTTCCCTTGCAATCTGATGCCTTTTATTTCCTTTTCTTGTCTACATGCACTAGCTAAACCTTAGTGATATGATAAATTAATGAGGTGAGAGTGGACATCCTTGCTTAGCTTTGTTCCTGATCTTAGGTGGAAAGCATTCAGGCTTTCACCATTAACTATGTTGCTTCCCGTCGGTTTTTTTAACAGGTGCCTTTTATCAGGTTAAGGAACTTCCCTTCCACTCTAAGCTTACTGAATCGTATCAAGAATTTTGTAAATGACTTTTTGTGTGCATGTTGAGGTGACTGTGGGTTTTGTCCTTATCCTACTAATATGGAGTATTATATTCATTGATTTGAGGATATCAAAATAACCTTTCATGCCTGGGATAAACCCCAGTTGGTCACAGTGTATAATCTTTTTTATGTGATGTTGGATTTGGCTTGCTAATATTTTATTAAGGACTTTTGCTCAGATATTCTTCTGCAGTTTTCTTAGATATCGGGAATATTGCTGTGTTGGAGAACCCCCAAGACCACCCGCACCCAGGTTCAATGATTCACTAGGAAAATTAAAGGGCACAGCACAGTCATACCACAGCTATAATTTATTACAGAAACAGGATACAAAACAACATCAGCAAAGGAAAAGGCGTATGGGATTAAGTCCAGAGGAAGCCAAGTGCAAGTTTTCAAGGACTCTCAGTGGAGTCAGAATGCTCTTAATTCTCCCAGCAAGAAACTGTGACACCACCTTGAAATGTTGCCAACCAGGAAAGCTCATTAGGGACTTGGAATCCAGGGTTTTTATTAGAGTCTGGTCATATGGGCATCTGGTACCTGACACATACCCAAACTCCAGATTCCCAGAGGAAGGCAAATGTTAAGCCGTCTTGCTGACAGTTAAGGCACAATGAGCCTCTCTTATCAGCTAGGGCAGTGGGATACTCCTCAAATCCAAGGTACCAGATGCCAACCAAGGACCTACTGTGGAGGCCTTTCAAAGGACAGGCGTCAGGCCTGCTGTGTTAACTCTTGTCTGCACATTAGTATTTATAACTAAAACCCAGAAAGCAGATAATGCTTAATACAAACAAATTCAATGCTAATGTTGGAATTTTAGCCACAGGAGGTCAGGAGGATTGAGTATCATAACGTTCATGGTGCCATGAATTCACTTCCTTTAGCTTACCACATGAAAGTGGAAAGTTCAAGCCTGTGCCTCTGGAACATTCCATCTGGATTGACAGAAAAAGACCCCTCAGTTCATGTTGTACAGGGTCTGGGGAGAAATACTTTCCCAGCACTGTAGGGGAAAATGGATTTACAGGCCTTTGGTCTTTCAGCAACATTAGTCTCCTACCCCCTTGCCCAGAGCTGCCCAAGTTTCATCAGTCAGAGTCTGGGGTAGAGATTAAGGTGTGCCCAAGGGGAAACAGGAGAGTAAACACTCATTTGGCACCCCTTTGGCACGTGGCCAGGCATCCAACCCGCCTTCAGGAAGCGTGATCCTGGTCCTACAGACAAAGCGATGCTGACCACTTACTGAGTTCTATTGGCGATAGCTAGACGCTTGCAGGATTATCCTGCACTAGTCGATTTTACTCTATGTGTGTCACAAACTGTACCTCTAACCCTTATTGATGGTCATAAAAAATAATAATAATGGCTAAGCAGTTGTCAAGCACAAAGTATGAATTGAACAGTCTGTGAAGCAATTTGCACAAACTTATCCCCGCAACAGTCCTGTAAGATAGGAACAATATTATCCCCCTTTTAAAGATGGAAAAACTGAGGTTAGGTAACTGGCCTCAGGTCACACAGCAGATAGGTAGCAGAGATGGAGTGAGATCCCATGCACTCTGTCTCCCAAGTCAGCATACTTAACTGCCAGCACAACCCCACTTTACAAAATCAACACCGCGACCTGGGGTTTCCAACACTGTCCTCCCCACAGGATAGCCCATCACATCCTCTGACTGGGACTGGGGGTGAGGTCGAAAGAGCACTAATTGAGGCTGAACTTCAGTGAAGACAAAGCATACAAGCAATGATACACAAGTGAGTGGATCATAGACAGTTCAAGCTTCCTTCAGTGGGACCATCTTCCAGAGGACCTCTGGAAATGCAGGGGCATTCTTGGCTGTCACGAAGAATAGGGGTATACCAGCCATTAGTGCCCAGGTGCCAAGAATATGAAACATTCCACAGTGGATAGAATAACAACACAATAAACAGTGCCTCCCAGACGTCAACAGCACTGTCACTAACAAACACAGCACAGCAAACCGGCTCTTGTACACAGCTCCAGGGAGATAGCAGAAGCAATGGGAAAGATCCTCTGAAGCTCACTGCTTTTAAAGCCTTACTTTATTTATCCTGAGCTTTTGTGAAGCACCTGCCAGGCAAGCATATGGCCCAAACCTGTTCCTCAACCTCACATCAAGATTTATCTCCAAGGTATGGAGAGGAGCCAGATTCAGGCCCACAGGCTATTTGTCCAACAAGGCACTTGGCTCCATCCTGGCCCAGGCAATGAGTAGACACAGGGCTATGCCAGCTGACTCTTGGACTAAGCAACTGAGAAATGTTGAGAAAGTCCCAGAAGGAATGAGACTGCAGTCATTGCTCATTGTGATTTGTCATCAGCTCAGTTCTGTACTGTCAAGGACTCTGCTGAGCATGGAGAAGGTGGCAAGTCAGGTCATGAGAAAACAATTCTGACCATCTGTGGGCTCTAGGAAAATAACAGCACCCTGGTACTTCCCTTCCCTCTCTGTCCTCTAACAAAATGCCCTGCAGTAAAGGCTCCAACTCAGGTCCCAGAGTCTCCTTTTTAAAGACAGGCTAATATTCACGAAATAACTAAAGAGCAGCATAGTTAAGAATCCACAATCAAGTTCATGTTGCAAGGCAACCTGTGTAAGTAGCTTAGGAGCATATGTTTGTTTTTCAGTAAAGCACTAAATCAGTGATTTTCTAAACACAACAACACTGATCTTCCAGTTTCCCATCTCGGTCCCTTTCCTATGTGGCCTAAACATCTGACCAGGTAAAGTGTGATTGGAGATTACATCTAATTCATGAGACACTTGGTTTCCAGGCTGAGAAGCTTAAAGACCTCAATCTAGAATAGGATAAGGAAAGCACGGCTATTTACAGAATCACTGGGGGTGTCCCTAATGATTATACCCTTGTTCCTCTAGATCTCGTTGACAATTATACGGGCAGCTATAAACGAAGAGTGAATACTTGGTGATATTAAACTGAATTATGTTCAAGAGCCAAAACCCTGGGAGGACAGTGGTATTGTGGGAGGGCAGTAATGTATGACTATCAGACAGGATCAAAACATAAAGCTACAGTGATGGCACCAATAAAGTGATCTCAGAGAAACAGCACTGTCATGGAAAGGACAGTAAAAAAATATATAGGTAGGAAACAAACTGTTAGTGGGAGAATGGCAGGCAGGGGGATAACAGTTCTTGGCTCATGATTCTTTAAGTGAAAGTCAGAGATTTATGAAACAAACTTAGGATAAAGTCTTTTTTATTTTTAATGGAAGTGTTATGAATTTTTTATGTACTCAAAAGTTGGCTACTCTCCAAAAGAGAAAATTAGTTAAACAACCTGCATTAAAAATAGCTAGGCCTGGCAGTTGTAACACAAAGCAGATTTAGCCAATGTGGACAACCCTCCACCTCACCCTCAATTCACAGACACAGGAAAATGCCATATAAAATGCAGCATGTTTAAAGCTACATGGCTTATGAGAGACCACTTCATACTCATCATGCGTGCTCAGTCGCTAGCCACGTTCGACTCTTTGCGAGCCCATGGATTACAGCCCTCCTCTTGCCTACGGAATTTTTCAAGCAAGAATACTAGAGTGGGTTGCCATTTTCCTCCTCCAGGCGATCTTCTCAACTCAGGGGTCAAACCCACATCTCTTCTAACCTCCTGCATTCACAGGCAGAGTCTTTACCACTAGTGCCACCTGGGAAGGCTTCATACTCATTAGGGTGGTTATTATTTTTTAAAATCAGACAAAAAATGCTAAGTGTTGGGGAGGATGGAGAAAAATTAAAACTGTTGTAGACTGTTTTTTTAAAAAATCAACTCCACTTCAATTAATAATTTTGAAAAAAAGGAAAATATATGGTAGTTCCTCAAAAAATTAAACACAGATTATCAATAAAATTTTCCCTTCTAGGTATACATCAAAAAGATGAAAATAAGGACACAGATACTCACATATGCATGTTTACAGAAGCATTATTCACAATAATCAGAAGGTAGGAGCTGGACTCCCCTCATGGTGCAGTGGGGAAGGCTCCGCCTGCCGATACAGGGGACACAGTTTCGATTCCTGGCCTGGGAAGATTCCACCTGCCCTGGAGCAACGACGCCCAGGCACCACAACTACTGAGCCCACGCGCTAAAGCCCTCGAGTGACAACTACTGAGCCTGTGCTGCACCTACTGAAGCCTGTGAGCCTAGACCTGTGCTCTGCAGCAAGAGAAGACACCGCAACGAGAAGCCTGCAGACCACTAGAGAGAAGCCCTGCATGCCTCAACTAAGACCCACGAAGTCAGATACATAAATAATTACTATCCAGTAGCTGAGGGCAGCTAGGGCCTTTAGAGGGAAGAAACCCTGCGAGTATTACCAGCAGATCTGCACTAGGACTAGGATATACATCAGAAAGAAAGTGAGCCCCGCTGGAAGCGTACAGCTGCAAGGAAGAATGGTAAACAAAGAAGAGAACTGAAAACAAATGGAAAATACAAGCAGAAACTGTTTTATTGTTGTATAAAACAATAATTATTATTATTATGACTAACTTAGGGGATTTAAAAGACAGAACGGAAATAAAATATTGAATGAGAACACATGGTAAACAAGAGAGGATGACTATATTTAAAATGTTTTAAAGATTTTGTATTGTTGGGGAGAGCAGAGAGTTATTAACTATATTAAGTTAACAAGTTAAAATTTTTAAAGTAATAAATAAGATATATCATTTCCAAACTAGCAGAGGGAAAAGAAGAATTAATAAACTAAATTTTAAAATGTGGTCAATCCAATAGAAGGTAGTAAAGGAGAAAAAGTATCAAAAAGGACAAACAGAAAGTATTAAAATTGTATGGTAGAAGTAAATTCAGTAGGTCAGTAATCATAAAATATTAATTAAACTTGCCAGTTAAAAGAAATGTCAGACTGAAGTGATTAAAATAATAAAAATCTAGCTATCGGCTGTTTTTTGAGACATTCTTCTCAAAACAAAGTACTTCAATTAAAATAAACTATTTTTAAAAATCAACTATACTTCAATTAATATTTTTTTAGAAAATAAATAAAAACAAAGAAAGTAAACAGACACTACAAAAATCTTACCCTCTCTCAATCCCAACCCACCAGCTCACCATACCAAAAAGAGACAGCATCTCTAGAGTAATACACAAAGGGTAAAAGCATCATTTTATAGAAGATTTCCTTTAAAATATAAATTATGAAAACAGACTCAAAAGTAAACAGAAAACTCAAGACCTAAAGCAATGAAGAAAATTTTATCAAGAGTCAAAATCTATCCCTCCCATTTAAAAAGCTACTGGGCCAAGACCAAGCTGTCAAGAAAGAGATAATCCTCCATCTTACTGACTCAGACTGTTTCAAAGAAAAGAAAAAGAAGAATAATTCTCCATCTCATTTTATGAGGCTAGTATGTCACTGATAACAAAATTGGACAAGGATAGCGAGTAAGTAAAATTATAGACCAATCTTGCTTATGAATACATACAAAAACCTAAATAAATATTAGTATCAAGTCCAGCAATATATAAAATGTTAGTACTATATTTCACCACATCAGAAATGTCACTGATTGTAAGATATACCATTACTTTTATACTAAGAAAGAAAAATCCTGTCACTTCAGCCATAACATAATGCTTTCTTATCACCCACATTTTATTTTATACTCACTGAAAGGGTTTTTTAGACTTATTTACACTTACTTTTATTATCTATCACTCTTATACATTCATAATGAGGAAAATATAAGCAAAGTAAATAATGATAAGATCTTCATATTGGAGTCCAACTCTTCTAAATCACTTTCAACTCAAAGGCTTTCATATTTATTCTTGCCATCAAGAGTGGGTGGTATGTAATATTTCATAAAATAGTTTCTGCATTTCCTTCTAAGTCCCTGATGCATATTCAGAAAGTTTTGCTGCTGAAATTTTCTTTACCAGAAGTTAACAACAGAAAGTTTTCAGGCCACAGTTAAGACTCCTATTCCTTCTTCAAATGGTTGTTAACTAAAACTACTCAAAGCATCACCAGCTCGATAGACATGAGTTTGAGCAAGCTCTGGGAGTTAGCGATGGACAGGGAAGCCTGGCATGCTGCAGTTCATAAGGTCGTAGAGTCGGATACAACTGACCAACTGAACTGACCTGGTAGCCAAGTTCAAGCAAGAGCAATTAGAAGATGCCACTGACTGTAAAACATATTCTAATTACAGAAATATTAAAATGTAAAAAGTCTGCATCTTAGAATCAACAAACATGATCAAACATCACAATCAAAAAGGATTTTTCTCAGGAATATAAGAACAGTTTAACATTAGGAGACTTATTAAACAAGCAGGCTTGCTTAGCAACAAAACCATGCAACAGAAGCACGGGACATGCCCCAAACAATAAACAATGGTGGCATGAGAGCCACACATCCTGACCCGTGAGCTCAGCAAGTTCATGATCCCTAGGACATGCTCTCTGCACACATGAAAAGCTGTGATTTGCGGACTAGTCTGACAATGTAGGAACAAAAAAACTTCCCTGCTCAACCTGGAGGAGGAACTGATGATGGAAGCATGACATCTACTCAAGAAAGACAAAGAAGTTCTTCTCCCCCTCCCCACTTTTCCTTTGATTATAAAACTGTAGCCCAGTGAGTTCCCGGGGTGTGGCATTTCTCACCTGCCCGCTTGTAAGCCTCACAAGTGTCCTAATAAATCACTTATCTATCAAAAAAAAAGAAAGAAAACTTATTAAAGAAAACAACTCAAAGCATGAAGAAAATCATTCAATAAAACTCAACAATCACAACATTTTTAAAAAACCTCTTACCTAAACAGAAATACAAAGGAATAGTCTTAACTTTACACAGCTGACTACCCGCCAAGATTTCACAGCAAAAACAAAACGAACAAAAAACAGTAAAATGCTAGAAACATCCCCTTTAAATGCAAGAACAGGATAAACATAATTGCCATCAATGCCTCTGTTCAATATTATACAAAGGTCTTAGGCAGCTCAATAAAACAGGAAAATAGTAGAGATAATACAAGAAGTGGAAAAGAAAAAAGAACTAACCTGTTATGATCAACCCAGGTAATCCAAAATAAACTACAAACTATTGCACTAATAAGACAGTTCAGCAAGGTTATGAAATACAAAAGCCAATATATTAAAGCCCACAGAAGGCCCATAGTACAGCAATGTACAATTAAAACTATAAATTTTATAAAAGATGGTATTTATACTAGCTTTAAAAAATATATAGGAATAAATTTAACCAAAGATGTAATACATTTTTATAGGAAACACTTACAGCTTCATGAAAACATTTACTAAAATTTAAAAAAAACACATGAAGCACTTAGTAAGATACAGAATGATATAAAATATTTATGAGTGGGAAGAATACATATATTTCTACCTGATGTAAACTATAAAGTCATTGAAATTCTAAAATTCTAATCAAAACATACAACATATAACAAGCTGATCCTAAAAGAGGGAAAACAGATCTAGGAATAGCCAAAACAATTTTGAAGAAAATAAAGAAGGGATTGGTAACCTCATCCTACCACACATCAAGACTTTTTATAAAGTTTTAAGAATTAAAACAATGTGGTATTGATATAATAAGAATTACTAGACCAATGGAGCAAAATATTTAAATGAGAAACAAAAACCCAAGTAAAGATAATTCAGTCAAATGGAATGCAAAGGACACTGGTATATATTCACAAATCAGCAGGTGTAAGAACACTTGGTTAACAATATGGGGGGCGGGCGGGGAGAAATGGATCCATAACATATACCATAGAATACAAAAATAAATTCCAGATGAATTAAAAGCCTAAATGTGATTAAACTTTTAAAACTGATGAAATATAAGAAAACATTATGAAGCAGTAAAGAATTTTTCATAGAAGCACAATAAATATAAACTAAAAAGAAAAAATGATAAATTTCAGTATATAAAAGTATGTGTACCAAATTCTTTTGTATACTTTTCGAAAGTGAAAAAGTTTCAATCTGGGAGAAAATATTGTGAAACATAGATAGATAGATAATCTAATTCCAGAAAAACAAATCCAAAAAAATAAAATGGGCAACAATATGAATAGATAACATTATAGAACTGAAAATGGTCAAAATATTCATGAAAATATGTTCAATTTCACTAGTAATCAAGGCAATTGCTGTTACGAGGGGATATAATTTTATATTCTTTAGATTGGCAAAAATTTGAAGTTTAAAAATACCAAGACTTGGCAAGGTTGTAGGGACATGGAACTAAACTGGGAAGAACATAAACTGGTATAACCACTTAGTAAATATAAAGATGAAGAGCTCTAAACCCCAGCTCCATTTCTAGGTATAATCTCTACAAACACTCTCACATGTGTGTCCGAAGAGACATGTAGATAAAAATTCAATGCTATGATGTCTAAATAATGTAAAATTGCTGCTGTTGCTTAGTCACTAAGTCGTGTCCAGCTCTTTTGCAACCCCATGGACTCTAGACCACCAGGCCCCTCAATCCATGGGATTTCTCAGGCAAGAATACTGGAGGGAGTGGCCATTTCCTCCTCCAGGGAATCTTCAGGACCCAGGGATAGAACCTTTGTCTCCTTCATTGCAGGCGGGATTCTTTACCATTGAGCTACCACGGAAGCCCTGATGTAAAATTAGAAATAATCAAAAGGCCCATTGATGTATAAATACATTATAGTACAGACATACACTGGAATACTCAGAAACAGCTAAAAATGAAGTGAATGGATGAATGAACACATAAATTTCAAGTGTAGCTATTAACTTGGAAAGATACTGACAACACATTAAGTGGGGGAGAAAAACAGACTATAGGACTACATGCTTTCAAGTAAGGCATCAAATGGTTAAATGAACTTTGCCCTACATGCACTAATAGGCCAACATTCCATTAATGCACCTGCCATATTTTAATCTCATCAACTTGCATCCATGGATAGACATTAACCAAAATAATAAAAACTACGATATATTAATTCTAGTATTTTGAATAAGAAAGAGATTGCAATAATACTGATACAGAATAGCTATATTCAAAGCCAAAAAAAAATTTACCAGTGTTGGTGCCAACAATCCCAACCTTTCCGGATGAAACTTGTTCTATCTAATCATCCAGTCAGAGAGCTACCAGAGCTATTAATAGAACAGTGATGCAAGTTGCTGGTCATACACACCAAAGAGCAAGGTAAAATCTAATAAAACTATACTTAGAATAAACTTTCAGGGATCACTAAAGCAAAGCTAAACTCACAAAGTGACGTCATGTTTATTAGTGGAAAGAGTGGCAGCAGGAAGTTACTGGAGGAATTTTGAGAGAACAAAACACTCTCTCTGAGACTCTGACAAACCGGAAATTGCCTTGAGCGCTCTGAAACCTGTGCTCCATATCTTCTTCATTGAAAGCTGCCCGAAGGCTGCAAGAGTCAGAAGAGAGTATATTTTATGGGAACTGCAGTAGCACATTAAAGGAAAATTGTTTCCTCTACTCACAACATTTGAAACCAAATGTGTGGGGGTTTTCCCACACCAACTAATTCTCTAGCTCTCCAGACACAACTGAGTGTCCTACAATTCAATTCTGACACTACCTACCAAGACTTGGCAGAGACTCCACAGGTTAAGGGCTCAGTTCCACAAGATCACCCCCTACCTCAGACACCAATCAACAAGCAGTGGGCCCACATGTTACTCACACCTCGGTCCAACTTCTGTTCCCATAATCCCCTCCATCTCAGGGTTGATAATTTGCTATGGCAGCTCACAAAACTCAGGGAAACACTTACTTACACTTACCAGTTTATTGCAAAGGATATTATAAAGAATAGAAACAGCCAGATGCAGAAGTATATATGGCGTGGTCCATAAGCGTCCTGAGTACAGCAGCTTGGTCTTCATAGAGTTGGCGTGCACCACCCTTCCAGCACATGGATATTTGCACTAACCTCTCCAAAAGCTCTTTATGAGGCTCTCCAAACCCCACAGTTTAGGGATTAGTCTACAGAAGCTTCATCATGTAGGTATAATTGATTAGTAACTCAGTCTCTAGCCCCTTTCCCTTACCTCCCAGGGCAATGAGGCTTAAAGTCCTAACCCTCTGATCACACGGTTGGTTCCTCTGGTAACCAGCCCCCAGCCTGAAGCTATCTAGGGGGCCATCAAGACTCACCTTATTAGCACACAAAAAGCACTCTTACGAATTCCAGAGATTTCAAGGGTCTTAGAAGATCTTAGGAACCAGGGACCAAGACTAAATATTATAATAAAAAATGTTCCCATCACCCCCATTACTCAGGAAATTACAAAGGTTTTAGCAGATCTTGTGCCAGGAACTAGGGATAAAGACCAAATATGTTTTTCTTGTTATATCAAAATATCACACACACAATAAAGGGTAGGGAGTTAGAACTTCTAAGGGAAAACTATTTTCATCAATATTTCTTTCCTGTGAAAACATTTCTTATGTTCTTTATACCTTGATGAATAAGACCAACAAATATAAACTGCATTTATTGTGTAAAAATTAAGAATGGCTCAGGCTCCATAGTGGGAATTGGATGTAAGATGTGCTAAGTCTCAGCTTCTAGAAGAGTTGATTTTGAACTCAGTCACCCTTTGAGAGAAGACATACCAGCTCGCATAATTTCGTCAACCAGGAGAATATTGGTGGCAATCACAGTGCTGAGGGAAAAGATGACAGGGTGAGTAAAGCTCACCAACTCACTCTTACCTTTCCCCCCAGAAATCTCCAGCTACCAAAGGCACTTTGTTCTGCAATGATGTTGGTGTGAGATAAGACAAAGACATTATAAATAAAGACTCTTGTATTATAATTCCATCTCCTTTGCTGATAAAGTAGAAGCCTAATCTTATATTTCAGCAAAACTGAACTCATTTTTAGCACATCATTTGATTTTTTTCCCACTATGCATGTGGTACTATTTCAGTAAACTTCCTTCCTTTCCCTCTCAAATAAACAGTAATATTAACATTTCCTATAACTTCCACACTTAGAACTAAAATGTAAAAGGGACTGGAAAACAACAGAAGCTAGTTTTAATAACTGGATACCATGCCTTTTCACCATTTTCCACTGTAGCATGGCAAAAATAATAGAAAAATCTTAATGTTAACAATTATGTCCCTAAAAGTCTTTCTCTTCTTATTAATACAAACTTACCAAGAGTGAAGAAGTTGTTTTTTCACACAATAGTTATCCCACACTCCTGCATCTGCTGCTACCATTGGCTCACCTGCAAAGCAAAAACAATTTCAATACCACAGTCTTGACATATTCTGTTAATACTGACTATATATTCTAACAATATCTCATGTACCGCCAAAACTACTATGGTCAGGGTCACCGATGGCCTCCATGGTGCCGAACCCGAAGGTCGAGTCTCAGGCCTCATCCATCAGCAGCACTTGGCACAGCCGACTGCAGCCTCCTCACTGCTCTTTCCTCACTTGTCTTGCAGGATGCCACATTGCCTGGTGTCTCTCCTCTGCACTAGTGGCTCCTTTACTGTCTGCTTTGCTGGTTCTTCCTCTTCCTCCTGAGCTCTTAATGCTGGAGTACCCAAAGGCTCAGTCCTAGATTCTTTTCTCTCTCTATACTCACTCCCTAGGTGATCTCACCCAGTCTACTGGATTTAAAACACATACACTCTGGGACTTCCCTGGTGGTCCAGTGGATAGGAATCTGCCTTGCAGGTGACAGGGATCTGATCCCTGGTCGGAGAACTAAGATCCCACACGCCACGGAGCAACTAAGATTGACTACCGCAATGAAAGATCTCACGTGGTGCAACCAAGACCCAAATTAAACAAAAGATCTAATGTTAAATACACACACACACTCTCTCTGACAACTCCCAAGTTTTCATCTCCAATCTGGGCCACCTTCCTGAGCTTCAAACTTATACATCCAACTGTCTATTTTAAAGTCAACAGATAACCTCAAACTTAGCCTTGTCGGAACTCAACGCTGACCTCTAGCCACAACCTGCTCCACAGTCTTCTTCAAAGCAGCCAACGCCAGTGGCAATTCCTTTCAGTTGTTCAGTTGACTCCTCACCACAGAATAGCAAGAGTGATCCTTTTAAATACATTCAGACCATGTCACACCTCTGCTCAAAATTGCTCCCTATTCCACCACAGAAAGTCAAACTCTGCACACTGGTCCACACATCCTCTTGTGATCTGACCTTCTATCACCTCTCTCATCTCCCATCTCCTCCTCAAAAAACACCAGACACTGGCTTTCCCACTGGCTATTCCCTCTGCCTAGGACATTCCTTCCCTAGTTCCCACGTAGCTAATCTAATTTTCTTTGACTTTGTTCAATAGGCATTCTCACTGAGGCTACTCTGATCACTCTCTTTAAATTAAAACACCCTCCCCATGCTCCTGTTCTAGGATTCACAATGATCCTTATACTGTTCCTTTATTTTTGTCATATAATTTATTGCCTTTAAAAATGTTAAAGGTACTTACTTATTAAGGTTATCATTTACTGCCTATCTTTTCCTGCTGCAAGATAAGCTCAGAAGGGCAGGGACTTTTGTCTATTTTTGTTCTGTGTGAATCCCTGGTCAAATAACAAGCACTCAATAACTATTGCTTAAATAAATGAGTATCTGCTTTTAAGAAGTTCAAAAGTAAACTAAAGGCACCCATTCTTTAAATATAAAAGTCAGGGCTTCCCTGGTGGCTCAGTGGTAAAGAATCTGCCTGCCAGTGCAGGAGACACAGGTTCCCTGCATCCGGGAAGATCTCACATGCCTCAAAGCAGCTAAGCTTGTGAGCCATAACTATTGAGATTGTGGTCTCAAGCCTGGAAGCCCCAACTACTGAGCCCATGTGTTTCAGCTACTGAAGACTGAAAGCCCTAGGGCCTGTGCTCTGCAACAAGAGAAGCCACTACAATGAGAAGACCAGGCACCACCAAAAGCGAGCAGCCCCTGCTCTTCACAACTAGAGGGGAAAAAAAAAAAAAAGCACTTGCAGCAATGAAGATCCAGTACAGCCAAAAATAAATAAATATAATTTTTTTTTAAATATACAAAAGTCATCCAAACCTCCACATCCCCCCTTACTATAAATTATGGGTCACTGTAGCATAACCTGTCTTTTATGAAGCAGCTAAGTTTTCCTCACTGTCTTACCTGTGTTCAGATCTATGCCAACAGGTTGTTTTGAATCTGAATGCTCAGCCTGAACTTTTACTAGTGTTTCCTGCAGGTCATAACCAGAATTCTGAGCAAGAACCTGTACAAATAAAAATAATAATAAATATATGGATAGAATGTTTTCATATATATTAGAATATCAAATAAAACATAAGGCACTGCTTTCCAGTCTTGTGAAAACACACCCGTAATGTAGTAATCATCACCTTTTGAAGAATTTCATTCTTAATGTAAATTTTTTTGTGTACCTAGTAATTATTATATTCACTTCAACATTTCCCCTATGTACATCACACTAAATTCTGAAGACATTAGAGTTTCCCCAACCCCAACCTGCTAAATTAATTTCCCTCTGTTAAGGACTAAACCATCCACCCTGGACAGGCATAAAAATAACCACTTGCATAAGTTGTTTCACAGGAGGTCCTGACAGAGAACAGGCAACTGACAAGGTGCCTCCAAGACCAATCAGAAGACTCTGGGAGGGGCCAAAAAGAGGGACCACATCAGCCCACAATATGTCCTGACAACCTCCCAGAAACTCTCCATCTTGACTGAGAGATGCACACGCCCACCAGGAAAGGGCCCTGGGCTGGACCAAATAGGAGCACAAGCAAGACGACTGGCTGCAGACAACCTGGAAACTAACCCCAGCACCAGAAAGCTGAGACTGAGTCAAGAGGAAGAGCAGGTCTCCCGGGTTCCCATACTCTGCTTTCCGCTTGACCACTCCTCCCCAGTGCAGTCTTCTGCTCTGTCAGTGCATGTGTCTCCTCGGACAACTCGTTTCCCAGGACTAAGCAAGGGCCCTTGACGGGGTCCGTCTCCATAACAACTCCTTGCAAAAGATTTTTTTTTTAATGGAAAGAAGTAGGAAGGTATTGTTGTTTGCTTGGTCCCTCTAGCCACACGTTTTCTGGTTTTTCCTGAGCATTTGCTAAAGGAAATCTGCTTATTTGTAACATATCTGTGCCCTTTGTTCACATGAGGAGTCATGACTTCTAGCAACAGAGATGGTGATACCTGCAATGCAAGCCAAGTTCATTCCCAAGTGATCCTAAACCAACAGCAGATGAGCAGAGAGGTACCACTCAATGTATACTCAAATTTACCAATGTTTAGCAACCACTACTGACTTTGCCTCTTCAGAGAAAGAAAACTATGGATATCTAATTCACAACAATTCAACAAATTATGAATAATTTTAAAGCAGTTATCAAAGAGATTTTGCTAATATTTTAGTAAGATGGTTTAAGTCATGTTAATAGTATATTTGAGATAGTTTTCTGTATTTCCAAGTGGTTCACAAACAGATTAAGGCAAAGGGGAAAAAAATGGTAGTTCTCCATCCTTCTGTTGATACGGAGAAAAAAAAAAAAACTGGTTTCTCTCCTTTTCTAGTACTGTATTTGGAAGTGCTAAACAGCCAAAAGTTCTCACTTCCCATAATTTAAAGTGCTCGTACTTTGGATACCACCAACAAAATAAAGATCTACTCAAAATCTAGTTAAATTTTACATTCTAAACTTCTTCATTATGATTAATCATGAAGTATTTTTGAAAGAAATTTTTGGAGTTAACTTCAAATTTTGGAGCTCAGAGACAGAAGCAAAGTAGCAATTTAGCCATTTCATGAAACTCCTACAAGTATTCAGAGCTGTTATACTAAAAACTTCACTGCTTCATCTAAAACTATGTAGGGAAATACAAGCAAACACCTGTCTTTCTACTCTACTGTGATACCTAATATGGGTAATTTCATGAGACATCTTATGTCCAACCAATTATTCTTTGGCCATTAGGATAGTTGTACCTTAGGGATAATGAGTAAAGCATCAGCAAAAGCTTGGACTCCGAGACGAGCTCTTCCTTGTATCGTGTGCTTGTATGTAACTAGAGCTTCAGCTATTGCCACTTCAACGGCACCTGCTCCTGGAACAACACAACCTATTGGGGGGAAAAATGATTGGCAAGACATACCACACAGAAGAAACAGAGAAAAATGCAACTAGATATTCATGGTCTATTATCTTGCCTGCATCTAAAATGTATTTAAATACAGAGAGAAATAAAATAAGTCACACAGCTCGGTGATTACTCAGATGTCTTATGAAACATCCTAAAGTTATACATCATTAAATAATTAATCACAGTACAGATGTGCTATGCCAAAGCCTTTGACTGTGTGGATCACAACAAACTGTGGAAAATTCTTCAAGAGATGGTAATACCAGACCACCTGACCTGCCTCCTGAGAAATCTGTATGCAGGCCAGGAAGCAACAGTTAGAACTGGACATGGAACAACAGACTGGTTCCAAATCGGGAAAGGGGTACGTCAAGGCTGTATATTGTCACCCTGCTTATTTAACTTATATGCAGAGTACACCATGAGAAATGCCAGGCTGGATGAAGCACAAGCTGGAATCAAGATTGCCAGGAGAAATATCAGTAACCTCAGACAGGCAGATGACACCACTCTTATGGCAGAAAGTAACGAAGAACTAAAGAGCCTCTTGATGAAAGTGAAAGAGGAGAGTGGAAAAAGCTGGCTTAAAGCTCAACATTCAGAAAACTAAGATCATGGCATCTGGTCCCATCACTTCATGGCAAATAGATGGGGAAACAGTGGAAACAGTGTCAGACTTTATTTTGGGGGGCTCCAAAATCACTGCAGATGGTGATTGCAGCCATGAAATTAAAAGACGCTTACTCCTTGGAAGAAAAGTTATGACCAACGTAGACAGCATATTAAAAAGCAGAGAGATTACTTTGCCAACAAATATCCATCTAGTCAAAGCTATGGTTTTTCCAGTGGTCATGTATGGATGTGAGAGTTGGACTATAAAGAAAGCTGAGTGCCAAAGACTTGATGCTTTTGAACTGTGGTATTGGAGAAGACTCTTGAGAGTCCCTGGGACTGCAAGGAGATTCAACCAGTCAATTCTAAAGGAAGTCAGTCCTGAATATTCATTGGAAGGACTGATGCTGAAGCTGAAGCTCCACTACTTTGACTACCTGATTAGAAAAAGTGACTCATTGGAAAAGACCCTGATGATTGGAAAGATGGAAGGCAGGAGGAGAAGGGGACGACAGAGGATGAGATGGTTAGATGGCATCACCGACTCAATGGATTTGAGTCTGAATAAACTCCAGGAGTTGGTGATGAACAGGGAGGCCTGGCGTGCTGCAGTTCATGGGGTCGCAAAGAGTCGGATACGACTGAGTGACTGGACTGAATTGAACAGGTAACAGCTAGCTACAAACAGCTTATTTCATTGTTTATAAAAGCAGATATACCTTCATCCTTCTTCTTTATAACTACACTTAAAATGTAGTTACTTAAAATTTATTGTTGCAGACAACTAATAACAGCATTTGATTTGAAAAAAAAATGCTAGGCCAACATAAACTGGCCATAGTTTTTGGTATGCAATTCTCAGAACTCAAGGAAGTATTTGCTTCCTTGTATAAGCAGACCCAAACTGTTTGAGAAAAAAATTAGGTATTATTATTTTAAGGCAAAAGCTCTGGTTAAACACATCAATTTTCAATTGAGGATATAACTCTTACACCTGCTGGTATGGTTTTATAAAGTTTATTTACTCTTCTTTGAATTAGTAAACTTGCTTTGGAATCATCCATGTTTAAAGTAATAACCACAAAGAGAATCTCTCCTTTTATCCTACATCATTCTTTAATTACAACCCCCTTTCTCTGCTTCATTGTACAACATAACTGCTCAAGAGAATTGTCTACCCACAAGGTAATTACAGCCTCACCTCCCATTCACACTTTCTAAAAGCTCCTTGTTAAATACTGAATAAACACAAGAGTATTTACATGTATAAGATATAAAGAATAAATATACAAATAAATGTACCCATGTACCGACCACCCAGTTTTAGAAACAGAACATTACCAGTAGCTTTGAAAACTTCCCAGATCCCATTCTCCTGTAAAAACACAACATACCAATAAGTGTGGGAAGTTACTAAAGCAGTAACTGAAGAGAAATTTACATCACTAAACACCCATATTAGAAAAGCACAAAGGTCTCAAACCAATGAAGAACAAATGAAAACTAATGTAAGCAGAAGAAGGAAAACAGTAAAGATCAAAGTGGAAATCAATGAAATAAAAATGATCCATGAAATGAAATGAGAACAGTGTAGAAATCTGTCACTACAGATTCTACAGATATTAAAGGGATAATAAAGTAATATTACAAACAACTTAATGCCAGTAAATTTGAAAGCAAAGATCAGGGGTTAGCAAACTTTCTGCAAAAGGCCAGGTAACGAATATTTTAGGCTCTGTAGGCCATGCCATCTCTTCTGCAACTCTTTGATTCTGCTAGCATAGCACAAAGTCACAGACAATACATAGCAAACAGGGGCATCTATGTTCCAATATAACTTTATCTACCACAAATAGGCAGCAAATCAATTTAGTTCATGGCGGTATGATCTTAACTTAGATGAAGTGGACACATCTCTTGAAGGACACAAAGTACTAAAGCCCACTCAAGAAAAACAGACAATCTGAACAGTCCTGTATCTATAAAAGAGATTGAATTTGTGGTTAAAATCCTCCCATGAAGAAAACTCCAGGGCTTCCCTGGTGGTTCAGTGGTGAAGAGTCTGCCTGCCAATGCAGATGAGGGGATAGGGAATTCCCTGGCAGTCCAGTGGTTAGGACTTTGGTCACGGGTTCAGTCCCTGTTAGGGAACTAAGATCCCTCAAGTCACAAGCTGTGGCCAAGAAAAAAACAAAGAATGGATAAATAAAATGTGGTATATATCTACAATAGAATATTATTCAGCCTTAAAAGGAAGGAAATTTTGAAACATGCTAATAATATAACATGGATGAACCCTGAAGACATTATACTCAGTGAAATAGCCATTGACAAAAGGACAAAAACTGTATGATTCCTCATATCAAGTACATAGAATAGTCAGATTCATAAAGACAGAATGTAGAATGGTGGTCTCTGGGGGTCGGGGGAGAAGAGAATGGAAAGTTATTGCGGGTACAGAGTTTCAGTTTTGCAAGATGAAAGATGTTCTGTGATAGATGGTGGTAGAGACTGCACAAACCAAAGACTGACAGTTCTAAAAGAAAAATGTTGCAACCTTGGGTAGATAAAAGATTTTTTAGATATCACCCAAAAGCATAATCCATGAAAGGAAAACTGATAAATTATACTTAATCAAAATTAAGAATTCTTCTTTGAAATACACTGTTAAGAGAATAACAGAACAAACTACAGAGTAGCAGAAAATATTTACAGATCACATATCTGAAAAGGTATTTGGATCCAGAATAGATAAAGAACTCTCAAGCTCAACAATAAGAAAACAAACAACCCAATTTTTAAAAGGGCAAATGATTTGAACAGAAACTTCCCCAAAGATATGGATAGCAAGTAAGCACATGAAAAGATGCTTAACATCAATGATCATTAAGAAAATGCAAATTAAAATTACAGTTTCATTTTTTAAATTTTAGAATGGCTAAAGTTAACATGACTGACCATACCCAGTACTATTGGTAAGAATGCAGAACAATCAACAGGAATGTAAAATAGTACATGATAAAACAGTTGAGCAATTTCTAAAAAGTTGAAACATAGCATTGCTTTCCTAGCCATTTACCCAAGGCAAATGAAAGCATCAGTTCAGTCACTCAGTCGTGTCCGACTCTTTGCGACCCCATGAATTGCAGCACACCAGGCCTCCCTGTCCATCACCAACTCCCGGAGTTCACCCAAACTCATGTCCATCAAGCATATGTCCATACAAAGACTTGTGCACAAATGTTCATAACAACTTTATTTGCTATAGCCAAGAACTGTAAACAACCAAATGTTCATCAATAGGTGAATTTGATGAAATAAACTGTAGTATATTAATATAATGGAATACTATCTAGCAATAAAATGAATGAACCCTGATCAATATAATAACATTAATTAATTTACAATAATTATGTTGAGTAAAAAAAGCCAAGCAAAACAAAAAGAATACATAGTGTATTATTCCACTCATACAAGATTCTAAAAAATGCAAACTAATCTATAGCAACAGAAAGCTGACTTCCTGCTGCGCCCAGGAGGCTGCCTAGGGCAGGGTGACACAGGCAGAGGAGGAAGGAAGGATTACCAAGGGGCAACGAGGTAACTTTTCAGGGTGATAAATATATTCATTATCTTGACTGAGGGGACTGTTTCATGGCTGTATGTATACTTTAAACATGTGTAGTTCATAATATGTCAATTACCTAGATAAATTATTTCTTAAAAAACTAAGAGGTTGAAGTGATTTTTTTTAATAGTCCATTTTTCTTTATATTCTAAAGCCTAAGAACCAGGTTGAACTACCAAAGCCTTCATGCTGAATCATATGTTTATCTTCTTTAAAAAATACTACTAGCTTTCATCAAAAGTGACTATAAGAAGTAGACTCTCATACCAACTCCCATATTTTTTCAATTTAGGAACTGCTGTGATTTCTCCTTTTCAATAATGAAAACTATTTAGCTGATTGTATCTCTATGTTCTGGCAGATTAAATATTACAGTGACTATTATGTGTGCTATATCCATATTCTATTTTCCTAGGTTCTAATTTTCCATCTCAGCTTCTGTTCTACCATTATTTCACATTTATGCTTTTGCTTATCACACAAATCTGATATATTGTTTATAGAGTTACTCTATTTTTTTTGAGATACAATTCACATACTGTAAAATTCAGCCTTTTACACTGGTGCAGTGGTTAAGACTCTACACTTCCGCCACAGGGGGCGTGGGCCCGATCCCTGGTTAGGGAATCCTAGATTCCGTGCTATGCAGCCAAAACAAAAGTGCACTTCCCAGTAGTTTCCAGTATATTCACATGACTCTGCAACCATCACCATCCTAATCCCAAAATACTTTCCTAAAAGTACCCTGTACCCACTAGCAATCATTCCCTATTTCCTCTTCCCCCAGCCCCTGACAATCACAACTACTAATCTACTTTTTATGGCCTTGCCTTTTCTGGAATCATATAACACACAGACTTTTGTGCCTAGATTCTTTTACATTATAGAATGTTTTCAAGGTCACCAATATTGTAGCATATATCAGTATTTATTCCTTTATAATACTCCATTGTATAGACATACCACATTTTATTTATCTATTCATCAGCTAATGGATATTTGGATTGTTTCCACTGGCTGGCTACTATGAACATTCATGTGTATTTTTGGTGTGCACATACATTTTTACCTTACTTGTATGCACACCTAAGAGCTGATGTGCTGGTCATAGAGTAACTATATTTAATCTTTGAGGAACTGCCTGTTTTTCAACAGTTTCCACCAGCAACGTATAAAGGTTCCAATTTCTCCACATTTTCATCATTATTGTCCAGATTTTTGATTACTGCCATCTTAGTCACCATGAAACAGTATCTCTTGGTGGTCTTGATTTTCATTTCCCTAATGAATAATGATGTTGAGCGTTTTTTCATGATGTGTTTCCTATTCTCACTTACATAGTATGTTATTGAATTATCTAACCCTAACTCCTTTTAGAAGGAAGCTGGTAATAAATTATCAATAAATACTTTCCTAATCTTCCTTAAAATTATACTGCAATGAGGAAATGGAATGAGTCCTAAGCTGTAAAAGCATTTTCATGATTTTAAAAATAAATTTCTAAAAATAAAAAATGATACTACAATATTAAATCAGTTTTTTCATTTAATAAACAGAAGTTAATTAAAAAGGCAGCATACTATTAAGAATATTTCAGTACACCCCTGGTGGTCCAGTGGATAAGAATCTGCCTGCCAATGCAGGGGACATGGATTCCAACCCTGGCCGGGAAAGATTCCACAAGCTTCGAAGCAACTAAACCCATACACCACTGAGTCCGTGCTCTAGAGCCCGTGAGCCGCAACTGCTGAGCCACAACTACTGCAGCCTGCAAGCTCTAGGGTCCAGTGCCACAACTACTGAACCTGTGCATCTACAGCCTGTGTTCCACAACAGGAGAGGCCAACACAATGAGAAGCCCCGTGCACCACAGTGTACCACCCCTGCTCGCTACAACTAGACAAAGACCCAGCACAGTCAAAAAAACATCTTTTTAATTAAATGAACTATAGAAAAGACTATCCCGAAGGAGAAAACTTCACTATAAACAGTCTGAAGTGAAATAAGAGAATTCAAAAGCAGAGACATTACTTTGCCAACTAAGGTCTGTCCAGTGAAGGCTATGGTTTTTCCAGTAGTCATGTATGGATGTGAGAGTTGGACTGTGAAGAAAGCTGAGCGCCAAAGAATTGATGCTTTTGAACTGTGGTGTTGGAGAAGACTCTTGAGAGTCCCTTGGACTGCAAAGAGATCCAACCAGTCCATTCTAAAGGAGATTAGTCCTGGGTGTTCTTTGGAAGGAATGATGCTAAAGCTGAAACTCCAATACTTCGGCCACCTCATGCAAAGAGCTGACTCATTGGAAAAGACTGACGCTGGGAGGGATTGGGGGCAGGAGGAGAAGGGGACGACAGAGGATGAGATGGCTGGATGGCATCACCGACTCGATAGACGTGAGTTTGAATGAACTCCGGGAGTTGGTGATGGACAGGGAGGCCTGGCGTGCTGTGATTCATGGGGTCGCAAAGAGTCAGACTCGACTGAGCGACTGAACTGAACTGAACTGAATCATTCATATCTTTTAAAATACTATGCATCCCATAATAGATTATTACTACTTTAAAAATATGTGAGGTTCGTATCTATCACAAAAAAGAGCTTACCATCTTCAATGGCATTTTTGACGGCACGAAGTCCATCCCTTACAGCATCCTTGATTTGTGTGAGAGTATGCTTATTTGGTCCCTTAACCAACAAGGTGACAGAGCGAGGGTTAATGCAGTCCTCAATAAAAGTGTACTTTTCCTCACCCTAAAAGGTAATACAAGGAGATATAACTTTAATACGTAAAGCCATTATGAATGAATTTTTCTTATCAAGTATAACTAAATGTGGGCTTTCCTGATGGCTCAGCAGGTAAAGAATCTGCCTGCAATGCAAGAGTCGCAGGAAGCATGGGTCCAATCCCTGGGTTGGGAAGATCCCCTGGAGGAAGGCATGGCAACCCACTCCCGTATTCCTGGAGAATCCCATGGACATTGGAGCCTGGCAGGCTGAGGTCCACAGGGTCACAAAGAGTCGGACACAACTGAAGCAACTGAGCACATCACATAGCATTAACCAAATATGTGTTAAAGCAGTTAAGTTATATCTGAACTATTAAGAACCATTTAGAAAGATAAACTGTAAAATCTATCCTGTGGATTCTCATAACATAAAATGTGAATTTAAAAGTTTAGTTTTTTTTTTTAAGTTTCCTGTTCACATTATAACCACTGCCCACAGAAATACTCACTAATGTATACTCATATACAAGACCAGCATGTCCCAAGCAATCTATACTGAGGTCTTCAACAGAATTCACAGCCACTCCACCACAAGCAAGAGAGAGTCTGAAATTACATATATGACACCATAGCTTTGGTTATGAAAAATATACAGACTAATTTGTTAAAGCTGAAAAAGATAATCTAACACAGAAGACTGCACTGTCATTATATTGTATTATTTTCAAATCTGTTTTAAGAAAATGAAAACCTTCTGAGGATCTCATGAGAAAAAGTTGAGATGTATTAACAATCTTGATTTTGAACACTTCCATTATTTACTGAAATTATGAACAAAATTTGAAATGTGTATGCTACTATTTGATGCTTGGATGCCATCACTGACTCAATGGACATGAGTTTGGGTAAACTCCAGGAGTTGGTGATGGACAGGGAGGCCTGGCATGCTGCAGTCCATGGGGTCAAAAAGAGTCAGACACGACTGAGCAACTGAACTGAAGTGAATGTTACTTTTTGTTCAACAACACTGACATAAAAGCTAAAAGGAATACACACAGGATAATTTCAATTTAATCTATAAAAAAACTTAAGATACATAATTATCAGCAAGCTTACCTTTCCATGTTTCTTCTTTTTGCTCTACGAAGAGCTAAAATGCCATGTTTTGCAAGAGCATCTAAGGAAAATGGATCAATTCCCTATAATCAAATTAGCATAAAAGTTATAAGTATGTTTTAAGCCAATAGTTCTCAAACTTTTTGGTCTCAACACTGCTTCACAATCTTAAAAATTACTAGGAACCCAAAGAGCTTTCGTTTATGTGATCCGCATCTATAATACTTCTCATATTATAAGTTAAGATTATACTATGGGAGAAAAGATAGTGGAGTAGAAGGACGTGCACTCATCCTCTGCTGCAAGAACTCCAAAATTATAACTCGCTGCTGAACAACCATCAACAGTAGAAAGTGGGATCCCACCAAAAGAAGATACCCCACGCCCAAGGGCAAAGGCGAAGCCCCAGCAAGATGGTAGGAGGGGCAAAATCACATTTAGAATCAAACACCATACCCACCAGAGATGCTCTGAGGGCTCAAATAAAACCTCTGTGCACACCAGGAGACCCCACAGAGACTGAGCCTGCCTCTGAGTGTTTGAGTGTCTCCTGCAGGGGTACAGGGCAGCAGTGGCCTGCCGCAGGGGCAGGGGCTCTGGGTGCAGCAGACCTGGGTGTGGCATAAACACTCTTGGAAGAGATCGCCATTAACCCCACCATAGAGCTGCCAGAACTTACACAGGACTGGGGATAAAGACTCTAGGAGGGCACAAACAAAACCTTGTGTGCACCAGAACCCAGGAGAAAGGAGCAATGACCCCACAAGAGACTGACTGAGACTTGCCCGGAGTGTCCAGGAGTCACCAGCAGAGGGATGGGTCGGCGGTGGTCTACTGCAGGGTCGGGGTCGGGGAGTGCAGCAGAGCCTCCACCAGATCTTTTGAAGGAGGTTTACCTTGATTACCATTATCTTTATTACCTCCACCATAGTTTGGCCTCAGGGAGGGAACATAGCCCCGCCCATCAACAGATACCGAATTAAAGATTTACCGAGCACGGCCCCGCCCATCAGAATAAGACCCAGTTTCCCCTTCAGTCAGTCTCTCCCATCAGGAATCTTCCATCCTTCTCCATCACAGGGCAGAATGAAAACCACAATCACAGAAAACTGACCAAACTGATCACATGGACCACAGCCTTGTCTAACTCAATGAACTATGAGCCATGCCATATAGGGCCACCCAAGACGGATGGGTCATAGTGGAGAGTTCTGACAAAACGTGGTCTACTGGAGAAGGGAATGGCAAACCATTTCAGTATTCTTGCCATGACAACTGCATGAACAGTATGAAAAGCCAAAAAGATAAGACACTGAAAGATGAACTCCCCGGGTCGGTAGGTGTTCAATAGGCTACTGGAGATCAGCAGAGAAATAACTCGAGAAAGAATGAACTGACGGAGCCAAAGCAAAAACACCACCCAGCTGTGGATGTGACTTGGGATGGAAGTAAAGTCCGATACTGTAAAGAGCAGTGTTGCATAGGAACCTGGAACGTTAGGTCCATGAATCAAGGTAAATTAGAAGTAGTGAAACAGGAGATGGCAAGAGAGAACATAGACCTTATAGGAATCAGTGAACTAAAATGGACTGAAATGAGTGAATGTAACTCAGATGACCATGATATCTACTACCGTGGGCAAGAATCCCATATAAGAAATGGAGTAGCCCTCATAGTTAACAGAAGAGTCCAAAATGCAGTACTTGGATGCAATCTCAAAAACAACAGGATGATCTCTGTTCATTTCCGAGGCAAACCATTCAATATCACAGTAATCCAAGTCTATGCCCCGAACAGTAATGCTGAAGAAGCTGAAGTTGAATGGTTCTGTGGAGACCTACAAGACCTTCTAGAACTAACACCCAAAAAAGATGTCCTTTTCATTATAGGGGACTGGAATGCAAAAGTAGGAAGTCAAGAAACACCTGGACTAACAGGCAAATTTGCCCTTGGAGTACAAACTGAAGTAGGGCAAAGGCTGACAGGGTTTTGCCAAGAGAACACACTGGTCATAGCAAACACCCTCTTCCAACAACACAAGAGAAGACTCTACACATGGACATCACCAGAAGGTCAATAGCAAAATCAGATTGATCATATTCTTTGCAGCCAAAGATGGAGAAGCTCTGTACAGTCAGCAAAACAAGACCAGGAGTTGACTGTGACTCAGATCATGTCCTTATTGCCACATTCAGACTTAAATTGAAGAAAGTGGGGAAAACCACTAGAACATTCAGGTATGGCCTAAATCAAATCCCTTACAATTATACAGTGGAAGTGACAGACAGATTCAAGAGATTAGATCTGATAGACAGAGTGCCTGATGAACTATGGACAGAGGTTCATGACATTGTACAAGAAGGCAGTGATCAAGACCATCCCCAAGGAGAACAAATGCAAAAAGGCAAAATGGTTGTCTGAGGAGGCCTTACAAATAGCCGAAAAAAGAAGAGAAGTGAAAAGCAAAGGAGAAAAGGAAAGATATACCCATTTGAATGCAGAGTTCTAAGGAATAGCAAGCAGAGATAAGAAAGCCTTCCTCAATGATCAATACAAAGAAATAGAGGAAAACAATAGAATGGGAAAGACTAGAGATCTCTTCAAGAAAATTAGAGATACCATGGGGACATTTCACACAAAGATGGGCACAATAAAGAACAGAAATGATATGGACCTAACAGAAGCAGAAGATATTAAGAAGAGATGGCAAGAATACACAGAAGAACTATACAAAAAAGATCTTCGTGACCCAGATAACCATGATGGTGTGATCACTCACCTAGAACCAGACATCCTGGAATGCAAAGTCAAGTGGGCCTTAGGAAGCATCACTACAAACAAAGCTAGTGGAGGGGATGGAATTCCTGTTGAGTTATTTCAAATCCAAAAAGAGGATACTGTGAAAGTGCTGCATTCAATATGCCAGCTAATCTGGAAAACTCAGCAGTGGCCACAGAACTGGAAAAGGTCAGTTTTCATTCCAATCCCAAAGAAAGGCAATGCCAAAGAATGTTCAAACTACCACACAGTTGCACTCATCTCACACGCTAGCAAAGTAATGCACAAAATTCTCCAAGCCAGGCTTCAACAGTACATGAACCATGAACTTCCAGATGTTCAAGCTGGATTTAGAAAAGGCAGAGGAACCAGAGATCCAATTGCCAACATCCGCTGGATCATCCAAAAAGCAAGAGAGCTCCAGAAAAACATCTACTTCTGCTTTACTGACTACGCCAAAGCCTTTGTGTGGATCACAACAAACTGTGGAAAATTCTTCAAGAGATGGGAATACCAGACCACCTGACCTGCCTCCTAAGAAATATGTATGCAGGTCAGGAAGCAACAGTTAGAACTGGACATGAACAACAGACTGGTTCCAAATCGGGAAAGGAGTATGTCAAGGCTGTATATTGTTATCCTGCTTATTTAACTTATACGCAGAATACATCATGCGAAATGCCGGGCTGGATGAAGCACAAGCTGGAGTCAAGGCTGCCGGGAGGAATATCAATAACCTCAGATATGCAGATGACACCACCCTTATGGCAGAGAGTAATGAAAAACTAAAGAGCCTCTTGATGAAAGTTAAAGAAGAGAGTGAAAAAGTAGGCTTAAAATTCAACATTCATAAAACTAAGATCATGACATCTGGTCCCATCACATCACGGCAAATAGATGGGGAAACAATGGTAACAGTGACAGACTTTATTTTGTGGGGCTCCAAAATCACGGCAGATGGTGACTGCAGCCATGAAATTAAAAGACACTGCTCCTTGGAAGAAAAGCTATGACCAACCTAGACAGCATATCAAAAAGCAGAGAGATCACTTTGCCGACTAAGGTCCGTCTAGTCAAGGCTATGATTTTTCCAGTAGTCAAGTATGGATGTGAGAGTTGGACTGTAAAGAAAGCTGAGCACCGAAGACTTGATGCCTTCGAACTGTGGCGTTGGAGAAGTCTCTTGAGAGTCCCTTGGACTGCAAGGAGATCCAACCAGTCAATCCTAAAGGAGATCAGTCCTGAATATTCATTGGAAATACTGATGCTAAAGCTGAAACTCCAATATTTTGGCCACCTGATGGGAAGAACTGACTCACTGGAAAAGACCCTGATGCTGGGAAAGATTGAAGGTGGGAGGGGAAGGGGACGACAGGATGAGATGGTTGGATGGCATCACTTACTCGATGGACATGAGGTTGAGTAAGCTTCAGGAGTTGGTGATGGACAGAAAGCCTATGTTGCTGTAGTCCATGGGGTTGCAAACAGTCGAACACAACTGAGCAACTGAACTTCACTGACTAAAGTTTAAATGGACATTTTTGCAATATTTATTAATCCCTTTAAAATAAAATCATTCAGTTCAGGTCAGTCACTAGAAGCCTTTCAAGAGTCTTCTCTAGCACCACAGTTCAAAGGCATCAATTTTTGGAGCTCAGCCTTCTTCATGGTCCAACTCTCACACCCATACATGACTACTGGAAAAACTATAGCTTTGACTACATGGACCTTTGTTAGCAAAGTGATGTCTCTACTTTTCAAGATGCTTTCTAGGTTGGTCAGAGCTTTCCTTTCAAGGAGCAAGCATCTTTTAACTTCATGGCTGCAGTCAGCATCCACAGTGATTCTGGAGTCCAAGAAAATAAAATCTGTCACTGCTTCCATTGTTTCTCCATCTATTTGCCATGAAGTGATGGAACTGGATGTCATGATCTTAGTTTTTTGAATGTTGAGTTTAAGCCAGCTTTTTCTCTCCTCTTTCACCCTCGTCAAGAGGGTCCTCTTCACTTTCTGCCATTAAAGAGATATCATCTGCATATCTGAAGTTGTTGATATTTCTCCTGGAAATCTTGATTCCAGCTGGTGAGTCATCCAGCCTGGCATTTTGCATGATGTACTCTGCATGTAAGTTAAATAAACAGGGTGATATACACAGCCATGTCATACTCCCCAAATTTGAACCAGTCTGTTGTTCCATGTAAGGTTCTAACTGTCGCTTCTTGAATCACATACAGGTTTCTAAGGAGACAGGTAAGGTGGTCTGGTGTTCCCATCTCTTTAAGAATTTTCATGGTTATACAACATCAAAAATATCACATTTGCTAATATCATCACTAATATTATCAGAAGAGTCTTTCAAGTATTGGAAAACTGTCAAGCTCAAAGTGACAGGTGCAAGTTTTCCAAAATTCTAACTTTTGTTTGAAAGCTCAAATGTTATTATTGCCAATACATACTGTCTATTGTTTCCTTGAAGTGGCAAGACTGTTTCAGTCATTTTTGAGAAAAACCTACCAAATACCCATGTCTAAACAACCATCCTGTCAGTCATTCTTTCAAGTAAAAATGGCATTCCATGAAAAAAGTGGCTATGTTAGCTTGCAACTCAATTACACAAGAGCTTCAAGACCCTTATTTTGATATGTAGCAGAAGTATTTTGTCCATCTTTCAAATTTTGTGACACAGAATTATAAAAGGATACATCCACTTCTGGGTATATTTCCAGAAAACACTAATTCAAAAAAATACATGCACCCAATGTTCACAGCAGCACTATTTACAATAGCCAAGACATGGTGGCAACCCAAATGCCCATCAACAGATGAATGGATAAAATTGTGATATATATATGCAATGAAATATTACTGAGCCATAAAAAAGAATGAAATACTGCCATCTGTAGCAACATGAATGGACCGAAAGAATATTACGTTCAGTGAAATAAGGTAGAGAAAGACAAACACTATATGATATCACTTATATGTGGAACCTAAAAAGTAATACAAATCAATGTATGTGCAAAACAGAAACAGATTCACAGACGTAGAAAAGAAACCTGTAGTTACCAAAGGGAAAAGGGAAAGCGAGGAGAACCAAATCAGGGTATGGGATGGACACATACAAGCTACTATACATAAAACAGATAAGGGCTTCCCCAGTGGGTCAGCAGTAAAGAATCTGCCTGCCAATGCAGGAGACATGAGCTCGATCTCTGATCCAGGAAGATCCCATATGCCATGGGCTAACTCCCATATGCCACAGAGCATCTAAGCCTGTGTGGCACAACTACTGAGCCTGCGCTCTAGAAACCATGCTCCACAACAAGAGAAGCCACCAGTGAGAAACCTGTGCACTGCAACTAAAAAAAATGCCCAACGAAGACCCAGCACAGCCAAACATAAAAATAATTCTTTTAAGTTTTTAAAAAATAGATAAGCCTTCTATCTTTTATATCTTTTATCTTTTACATATATCAACAAGGATATACCGTATAGCACAGGAATGTACCTATTATCTTATAATAAACTATAATGGAGTATAATCCACAAAAATCAGGCGGGTACTTTACCATCTGAGCTATCAGGGAAGCCCATTATGCCATACACCTGAAATTAACACAATGTTGTAAACCAACTATACTTCAATTAAAAAATAAAAAGGTGCAATTTCAAGGATCAAAATTTGATAAAACTTTTAAGTTTTCCCATTTCATCAAAACAATCTTAAATGAAACTGCCCTTTTTGTATGTGGGTGATGTGGCAATAAAGAATATGATGACTACTAGTACAGTTTGGTGCTACTGCTATGATTTGTTCTAAGGTGCCAGCGGTTTTACCTAACGCTGCTTTGCATCATCATTGCAGACATCAACACAATGTAAAAGGCATTATTATTACTATTATGAAAATAGTTTTGACCTCACAGATATGCCCTAACATGGGGCCCACAAACCACACTTGGAAAAACACTGAGGAATATTTACAAACAGTTAAAAATCTAAACTTTTTTCTCACCTTTTGATTAATGACAACAAATCCTTTATTAGACTGAGCACAGACTTTGTCTTTCAAGTCTATTATTTTTTGTACTCTGTCTTCAATAAATTTTCTTTCTGCTTTTACCAATTTTTCTTTCTCTTCTGCAGTTTTATAAAAGAAACCAGAGCTCACCTCACTAGAAGATTAATAAAGACAAGCTAGTAAAAGTAAGGCAGGGAAAAACAGGAAGGTAGAAAGGGTTTATAGTAAACATTTGGTAGGTAAAAATGGGGGTTAAAAAACAGTTTTAGAAAAAAAAAATTTCAAAGAATACAAAGAGTAACTGGGACACTTACGTTTTTTCATATTCTAGTGATACATTACAGGTAAGGATAAATGCATCATCTACTCGTTTCTTCATATCTGGATGACGGGCACCATGATCCAGAACTAACCCTTTGATCAACCTAGTAAAAATATGCACTGTTTCTTATTTTGAATATATACTCTAAATCTAGTATAAAATTAAAATTATACTCTTAAAATGGTAACAGAACTGCCATAGCAATTGTTACACACTATTGCCTTATACCAGCTTTAAACCCAACACATAATTAATAAAATTAGAAAAGAGAACCTATTTTAACACAGTGTGACTGTGAAGTGACAATGAAAAGTCAATCCAGAATTTAAATTATGTGCCTCAAACATGTGACACAGCTGATCAAGTAATGAAAGGGAGACACACAATGAGTTTCTAAGGAATATTTGTTCAAACTAATTTTATGGAAAAACTAAAAACTGTTAACCTAAATGTCCAACAATAGGACATTGTTCAGCAGACAATGACTTGACTATGGGCTAGTCATGAAAACCATGTAATAACATGAAAAAAATATTTACAGGGGTAGCTATATTTATAAGCAGAGAATGACAAATTACCTATAAAGTATGATTATCACTATTAATAAGCTCCTTGGCATTGAAAAGGAAAAACAGAAGAAAACTAAGAGTAGGATTATGCTTGGGTGGTAGGAACGGAGATAACTGATGGGGGGCGGGGGGGAGCAGGGGGCTTTTTTCCTGTTTTCCAAATGATCTTTCAAGAGCAAATATTTCTGTAACTTTCAAAAATTCATTTACACCCAACTAGGAAATGCATTTCTACTTATGAATCTTTTATAACCAATATTTGTTATTCATTAATGTAAAGAAGTCATTTTTTAAATAGTTGAACATAATTATAGGGAAGTTTACAACATTTTCCTCTAACTGGATTACTCCAACTCCTAACTGAATGTGAAGACATTTTGTTTAGGAAGAAAGAAAGAAACTACATGTTCAGTATTCTTCACTCTTCAAGTCTCCTTCACTCTTCTACTGCTTCTCACCCTCAGCAAACGACTCTGCTTGGGAAAATAAACACTCTGTCCCATCACGACCTCTACCAGCACCTGAACCTCAAGCTCCTAGGAACAGAAATGACATGCCCATGCTCCCTCCTCTCTAAGGTCGACTCCCCGACCTGTGGACTGAATTCCATTTCCCCTCTTGGCTCCTGCAACTGTCCCCTCTTCCCCTGCATCAACTGTTCCTGCCTCCACGAGCATCCTCATCAGGGTACACACTTGCCATAGTAATTCTCATCTTTAAAACAAAAAATTATTCCCCCTCGACCCCATTCCCATGTTCCATTCGAGCTACTGCCCCACTTCTCTGCTCCCCGTTAGAGCTAACTCCTCTGAGTTGTCAGTGTTTGCATCCTCACTTCTCTCCTAACCATTCTCTCTTGAGCCCACCTTCAATCTGACTCTCACACTCACCCCTTAAACATTCTCCAAATCTAATGGCCAATTAGTTCTCAATTTGCTCAAGCTGTCAACAGCAGGTTACTCTCACCTTCTTGAAACCCTTTATCCTCTCAGCTCCTGGAACACTGCTCTTTCCTGGCTTTCCTCCTTTCTCACTGACCACCCTTTTTCAGTCTCCTTGTTCAGTCCGCCTCATCTTCTCAGTTTCTAACACTGCAGTTTTCAGGGCTCAACCTTTAAACTTCCTCTTTTCTCTACCTTTATCACTTTCCAGATGGTCTAATTAACTCTCAGAGCTTTCAGTCATCCATACACCAATGACTCCCAAATATATATTTCCAGTCCAGACCTCTAACCTGAATTCCTGACACCTCCCTCCAAATCCCTACTCAGCATCTCCACATGGACATCTAATAGGCACCTAACACATAACAGCCCCCAAACCAAGCTCTTGATTATTGCCTCACACCTGCTCCTTCCCAAGAAATGGCATCTCTGCTTTTCCAGCTGCTCATTCAAAACCCAAGCGACATCCTTGAACCCTCTGCTTCTGTCACATTCTATGTGGAACCATCAACAAATCCTAGGGCTCCCTCTTTCTAAGTGTACCCTGATGCAAACCTTTTTCCGTCTCTCACCGGTATCACAACAGGCTCCTAACAGACCTCCTGCCTCTGCCGTTGCACCACACTCCCTGCCCCACAGGGTCCTTGCCACAGAACAACCACCGAGATTCTTCTGAAATACAAACCAAGAACTTCCTGCCCTCAGCAACAGTAATCTGGACCAACTTTACTACCAAAAACGACTAAAAATGCTGGATTAAAAACAACAACAACCCTTAAAAACACTGGAGAGTCACAAAACATACAGAGCCACAAAAGTTTTCTTTCCAAAACAGAAAACAAAATAGAAACTCCAGAGGGTAACTAGAAAACTGCAGGTACTCACCCTAAAGCCATCTCACAATTCAAGCATATCTGAACTTTGATCTTATAATGAGAGGGGGAAAGAATTAAAAGCTCAAGGATTACCCAAAGTAGAGAGTATTGTAGAAGACTCTTGTCACATTAAGTGAACTTAAAAGGCTACATACTCAGGGTATAAACCAGCAGCCCTCATGTGAACTTGTAGTTAGAATTCGCAACAACTGGATATTCAATAAAAACCTCAAGCTGTGGCTTTAGTTTAAAGCAGTCTCTGGGCAAACTCAAATCCTCTTTGTACAAAGGCAGCTTCAGCCTAGGTCTCTTATTTCTACAAATACTTTTTTCAACACAATCAATGGCACACACTGGAAACAAAGCACAATGAGTGAGAACCAACAAAATACAGCAAACAACAGGAACAGAAAAGACAAAACTTTAAACATTGTAATATTAAATGTGAACTCTGTTTAAAGAAGTGAAAAGTAAGTTTGAAAAGATCTGCATGGAACAGGAAACATACAAAACGAAAAGGCAGATTAAAGGACAAACCAAACAGAACTTCTATAAATACGTAAAGACACCCACACATATATTGAAAATAAAGTATTTACAGATAAAATACAACATCTGAATTGGCTTCAAAATAATCCAAATTTGGGACAAAATAAAGGAAAGAGAAGTATAGAAAGAAAGAGAAGGGTGCATATTAGGTAAAAATAAGACAAACCATATGTTGAAAATTGATAAAGATGAGTGACAGATATGTGGGAGTTCATTCACTATTCTATTCTACTTTTGTATGTGTTTAGACTATTGCATAATAGAATGTTTAAAATAAGTTAAGTCCAAAATCAACAAGGTGCTATTCACTCTGAGTACATACTACATACATACTTAGACAATGTTGACCATCTTACCTCTCTGACCTCATCTTCTCCTTTTTTTCTCTTCCTATGACCCAGGCACACTAGAACACCTCAAAACACACCTACCTTGGGACATTTTCCACTGTTATCCCCTCTGCTTAGAGCACTCTTTTTCCAGATGTTCACACGGCTATCACCCTCATTTCTTCAGAGACTGCTTTAGATATTTAGTTTACTTTCTCATCACAATGTTCTTCTTTGACTATCCTAAAATCCCACACATGCTCACACACACAACTGCTCTAGCCTCTTTACAGCACTTATTAGCATAATGTGCTATCTCTTTCAATTGGAAATGTAAGATTCTTAAAGAAACTGTTTTGTTTACTCTTCATTCCTAGCACCTAAAACAAGTGAATGGTTGCTGGTTAAGTATCCAATTAATATATGCTAAACAAATGGAAAGATGTTGAATAAAAGTAACTAATGAAATTAATGACAGAATATCTGCAGATAATCAAGTATTCTAGACTCTATGCACTGTCAAAGTTTATGTCACTTACTTTGTGTCTGTTTCCGATTTATGCTTCATCTCCATGATTTCTACCATGAAGAGATCAATAGGATAATTCGGTCTCCTAATTGCCAAAACAGAATCCACAACAGCCTGAAAGAGAAATGAATTACAACAGTAAACTATTTGGTCTACTGAAAGAAACCACTGGCCCTAGTAATTTATCACTAGACTAAGCATATAAAGTGCTTCAGGCTCCAAAACACAGGGCAAGTCAAAAAAATACCACTTTCTCAGGGACACTTGGAGAAGGCGATGGCACCCCACTCCAGTACTCTTGCCTGGAAAATCCCATGGATGGAGGAGCCTGGTGGGCTGCAGTCCACGGGGTCGCTAGCAGTCGGACACAACTGAGCGACTTTATTTTCACTTCTCACTTTCATGCATTGGAGAAGGAAATGGCAACCCACTCCAGTGTTCTTGCCTGGAGAATCCCAGGGATGGGGGAGCCTGGTGGGCTGCCGTCTATGGGGTCGCACAGAGTCAGACACGACTGAAGCGACTTAGCAGCAGCAGCAGGGACTCTAATGATAACCAATGCCAATGGATATTTTAGAGCCTACATGAACTTCAGAGATTATCAGGTCCAAACCCTTCAAGAATTATGGTCTTAAAACAAAGTCTAACAGGTAGTAGTGGAGTCAGGACTAGAAATCAGAGGTGTCTTTAACTGCCAAGCCTTCTATACCAACACTACTCAGACTTTTCCACCAAAGGACACCTTAGTGGAAAAGAAGGAAATGTAATCTAAGGAAAGAGGTCAAATTTGCTCACTCTAACAACATGAAATTTTTAAGTCTTCTCTTTTACCATGAAATTTTTCCATGTCATACCACAATATATATATGTTTTTTGTTTTTAATTTTTACTGGAGTATAGTTGATTTACAGCATTGTTTTGCACATTTGTTTTAATGTGAAAATAATGCTTTTTCTCAAAATTGTAAAGTAAAATTGACACTCCAGAAAGATATGTCTCATTTATTGTGCCAAATATCCCCAGGGGTATGAAATTTGAGAAGCACAACACAACACAGCCTATAGCTTAACTCAGAAAGTAATATGAAAATAACTGACTACAGAAATTAAGTGCTATAGTATAACCATCCTAAAATATAAATAAAGGGGAAAAAATCTGTATTTTCGAAAAGTTTACTGAGGGAATATGATATAGGGGTTTGATGCCTAATGAGGAATAATGATAAAGCACTGGAAGGTGAGAGTATACAGTGTTTTTATAGCTCCAAAAGAGAATGGGGGCCCTAATTAGATAGCTGGAGGATACTGGGCAAAGTGATATATGTAATCTAACAGCAGAAAATATAGCAGTCTTTATATAGACTCTGCTTAGCAAGAAAATGCCTTAATTTCTTAGTTTGATTTCCCGAGTCAGTTTTCTTATTGGTAAGCAACAGGGAGGGAACACAGCCCTGCCCATCAAAAGAAAAATGGATTAAAGATTTACTGAGCACAGCCCCGCCCATAAGAACAAGCCCCAGTTTCCCCCTCAGTAGGTCATTTCCACCAGGAAGCTTCCATAAGCCTCTTACCCTTCTCCATCAGAGGGCAGACAGAATGAAAACCACAATCACAGAAAACTAACCAAACTGATCACATGGACAACAGCCTTGTCTAACTCAGTGAACTGTGAGCCATGCCATGTAGGGCCAACCAAGACGGATGGGTCATGGTGGAGAGTTCTGACAAAACGTGGTCCACTGGAGAAGGGAATGGCAAATCACTTCAGTATTCTTGCCTTGAGAACCCCATGAACAGTATGAAAAAGCAAAAAGGTATGACACTGAAAGATGAACTCCCCAGGTAGACAGATGTCCAATATGCTACTGGAGATTAGTGGAGAAATAACTCCAGAAAGAATGAAAAGACAGAGCCAAAGTGAAAACAATACTCAGTTGTGGATGTGACTGGCGATGGAAGTAAAGTCCGATGCTGTAAAGAACGATACTGCATAGGAATCTGGAATGTTAGGTCCATGAATCGAAGCAAATTGGAACTGGTCAAACAGGCGATGTCAACATTTTATGAATTAGCGAACTAAAATGAACTGGAATGGGTGAATTTAACTCAGATGACCATTATATCTACTCCTGTGGGAAAGAATCCCTTAGAAGAAAGGGAGTAGCCCTCATAGTCAACGAAAGAGTCCAAAATGCAGTACTTGGATGCAATCTCAAAAACAACAGGATGATCTTGTTTGCTTCCAGGCAAACCACTCAATATCACAGTAATCCAAGTCTATGCCCCAACTAGTAACGCTAAAGAAGCTGAAGTTGAATGGTTCTATGAAGACCTATAAGACCTTCTAGAACTAACATCCAAAAAAGATGTCCTTTTCATTATAGGGGACTGGAATGCAAAAGTAGGAAGTCAAGAAACACCTGGACTAACAGGCAAATTTGCCCTTGGAGTACAAACTGAAGTAGGGCAAAGGCTGACAGGGTTTTGCCAAGAGAACACACTGGTCATAGCAAACACCCTCTTCCAACAACACAAGAGAAGACTCTACACATGGACATCATCAGAGGGTCAATTCTGAAATCAGACTGATTATATTCTTTGCAGCCAAAGATGGAGACGATCTATACAGTCAGCAAAACAAGACCAGGAGCTGACTGTGGCTCAGGTGAACTCCTTATTGCCACATTCAGACTTAAATTGAAGAAAGTGGGGAAAACCACTAGAACATTCAGGTATGGCCTAAATCAAATCCCTTACAATTATACAGTGGAAGTGACAGACAGATTCAAGAGATTAGATCTGATAGACAAGGTGCCTGAGGAACCATGGATGGAGGTTCATGACACTGTATAAGAGGCAGTGATCAAGACCATCCCCAAGGAGAACAAATGCAAAAAGGCAAAATGGTTGTCTGAGGAGGCCTTACAAATAGCTGAGAAAAGAAGAGAAGCAAAAGGCAAAGGAGAAAAGGAAAGATATACCCATTTGAATGCAGAGTTCCAAGGAATAGCAAGGAGAGATAAGAAAGCCTTCCTCAATGATCAATACAAAGAAATAGAGGAAAACAATAGAATGGGAAAGACTAGAGATCTCTTCAAGAAAATTAGAGATACCAAGCGGACATTTCATGCAAAGATGGGCACAATATAAAACAGAAATGATGTGGACCTAACAGAAGCAGAAGATATTAAGAAGAGATGGCAAAAATACACAGAAGAACTATACAAAAAAGATCTTCATGACCCAGATAACCATGATGGTGTGATCACTCACCTAGAACCAGACATCCTGGAATGCAAAGTCAAGTGGGCCTTAGGAAGCATCACTACAAACAAAGCTAGTGGAGGGGATGGAATTCCTGTTGAGTTATTTCAAATCCGAAAGAGGATACTGTGAAAGTGCTGCATTCAATATGCCAGCTAATCTGGAAAACTCAGCAGTGGCCACAGAACTGGAAAAGGTCAGTTTTCATTCCAATCCCAAAGAAAGGCAATGCCAAAGAATGTTCAAACTACCACACAGTTGCACTCATCTCACACGCTAGCAAAGTAATGCGCAAAATTCTCCAAGCCAGGCTTCAACAATACGTGAACCATGAACTTCCAGATGTTCAAGCTGGATTTAGAAAAGGCAGAGGAACCAGAGATCCAATTGCCAACATCCGCTGGATCATCCAAAAAGCAAGAGAGCTCCAGAAAAACATCTACTTCTGCTTTACTGACTATGCCAAAGCCTTTGTGTGGATCACAACAAACTGTGGAAAATTCTTCAAAAGATGGGAATACCAGACCACCTGATCTGCCTTCTGAGAAATCTGTATGCAGGTCAAGAAGCAACAGTTAGAACTGGACATGAACAACAGACTGGTTCCAAATCGGGAAAGGAGTATGTCAAGGCTGTATATTGTTATCCTGCTTATTTAACTTATATGCAGAATACATCATGCAAAATGCCAGGCTAGATGAAGCACAAGCTGGAGTCAAGGCTGCTGGGAGGAATATCAATAACCTCATATATGCAGATGACACCACCTTTATGGCAGAAAAGTGAAGAACTAAAAAGTCTCTTGAGGAAAGCGAAAGAGGAAAGTGAAAAAGTAGGCTTAAAACTCAGCATTCAGAAAACGAAGATCTTGGCATCTGGCCCCTTACTTCATGGCAAATAGATGGGGAAACAGTGCAAACAGTGACAGACTTTATTCTTGGGAGCTCCAAAATCATGGCAGATGGTGACTGCAGCCATGAAATTAAAAGACACTGCTCCTTGGATGAAAAGCTATGACCAACCTAGACAGCATATTAAAAAGCAAAGACACTACTTTGCCAACAAAGGTCCATCTAGTTAAAGCTATGGTTTTTCCAGTAGTTATGTATGGATGTGAGAGCTGGATTATAAAGGAAAGCTGAGCACCAAAGAATTGATGCTTTTGAACTGTGGTGTTGGAGAAGACGCTTGAGAGTCCCTTGGACTGCAAGATCAAACCAGTCCATCCTAAAGGAAATCGGTCCTGAATATGCATTGGAAGGACTGATGCTAAAGCTGAAACTCCAATACTTTGGCCACCTGATGCAAAGACCTGACTCATCGGAAAAGACCCTGATGCTGGGAAAGATTGAGGGCAGGAGGAGAAGGGGACGACAGAGGATGAGATGGTTGGATGGCACCACTCACTCGATAGACTTAAGTCTGAGCAAGCTTCAGGAGTTGGTGATGGACAGAGAAGCCTATCGCGCTACAGCGCACAGGGTTGCAAATAGTCGGACACGACTGAGCGACTGAACTGACTGAAGAACTGAGTAGAAAGAACTCAGGTGTTTCAGTCCATTTGGTATTTGTATTTCTCAAAGTAAATTAGTAAGATACAATTCTGATTTATATGTCAATGTCTTATGATCTCTTCATTCCTGATACACTAACACACTCAAGTTTCAAAAATGGTAAAGTGGAGGAACAATGATAACATCATCAAACTATAGGTATCTGATAAAAAAAAAACCTTCCCAGAATCCCCAAATTTGTCCTGATATTATACTTATATATTCTACCTTTATAAGTAAACAAGTATACATTTCCCAGATTTGAATATTATCTATCAACTCCCTCATGTTCATTAAAGTGGTAATCTCAATTACAAGGTACACTGTCAAAACTATGTCCCCAACCTCGCATAATAAATATGGACCTCTAGCTTTAGGAAACCAGTATATAACTCCAGTGGTGTCCAGAGGGGGTGATCCACAGGCAGCCAAGCCCAACTTTTTTAACAGAAGGTTTAATATGACACTTTTGAAAAATTACACATACTATTCTGACCAATCAAATCTATTCTATAAATAAGCCTATAAATAAATGTCCGTCTTCTATATTTTATTGTATGTTCAAAAGAACCACATGTCATAGTTTATTGGGGGCTTCCCAGGTGGCACAGTGGTAAAGAATCTACCTACCAATGCAGGAGACATAAGAGATGCAGGTTCCATCCCTGGGTTGGGAAGATCCCCTGGAGGAGGAAATGGCAACCCACTCCAATATTCTTGCCTGGAAAACTCCATGGGCAGAGAAGCAAAGAGTCCATGGTGTCGCAAAGAGTAGGACACAACTGAGGGCGCGCACATGCATACACGCACGTGCGTGCACGCACGCACACACACACAGACACACACAAGCACACACGAATAGTTGATTATCTTATAAGAAAAAGAAAACTGTCACCATGCGTTAGTCTGCACTCATTCTGCAAAGGTTTAACTACATACCTCTGTTAACACATCAGCCAGTTGAGGATGAACCTTAGTTTGTAGAGATGTTCTAGCCACATCTAAAAGGATTTCTCTTTTCATCTCTTTTTTAATTTTAACTTGTTCCAAAACTTCAAGTGCCTTTATTTTTGCAATTTCAAAGCCTTCAGCTATTTTTCTAGGGTGCAGGCCCTAATACAACAAAATAAAACTATAAACTAAGTTATACAAAGTAACAATCCTTTCCTATTAGTAGGATTGTCCAAAAAAAGTAATTACCCACATCAATGCCACTAAACATAAGTGTAGGTATGTAATTTATGAAAGTACTCTTTCAGTGCTTCATATTTAAAACAATCTCAAACTTACAGAAAAAACTGTTTATATTATATGACAGTACAAAAAACTACAAAAGTTATTCCTATTTTTGAAAACTATAACACACTGTTGTGTAGCACTCTTCCAAATAAGCACAAGACTCCCTGTAATGCAGAGGAAAAGAACCGGCACAGTTTGGAGAAAAATGACAGATAGGCAGCACTTTCACGAAAAGTTCAAAGTTGACATTACATAGCATGGAACACACACACACTACGTGCCTCCTGATAGATTGCATTAAGACCTCAAGAGCACTTCCATGGCATTCCTGCCGAGAGTTCATAACCTGAATCTGATCATGAGGAAACAGACAGATCCAAACTGAGGGACTTTATCAAAAAAAAAAAGCAACAGCCTATAATCTAAAAGTAGCTATGTCAGCAATGTCATGAAACACAACAGATGGCTTAGGAACTATTCCAGCTTAAAGAAGACTAAAGCTATATGACAACTGAATATGAAGCATGAGCCTAAATTTTCTTCTGCTATAAAGGACAGTATTGGGATAAGTGATGAAATTTGAACAAAACCTGCAGATCAGATAATAGTACTGTATCAGTGTGTTTATATTAATGTCCTGTTTTGATCACTATACTGTGGTTATATATGAGAATTCCATGGTTTTAAGAAAGATACACTGAAATATTTAGATCACCATGTCTGGAACTTATTCTTATACCATTAGAAAAAATATGTATATTACTATATAAATATATGGTGTATATATATATATATATCACACATATATATATATGAACAAGAGAGAAATGTTACCCTTTGAAGTATTCTTGCAAATATTCTATAGGTCTGACATTATAACAAAAATTTTTTTGAAAAAACACTATTGCTTATTGTGGAAAGTAATACATAAACTTATTGAAGGCTGGAACTAGTTCTAATTTATTCCCATCCTCCATTCATTTACATCAGTCCTACAGTAACTTCAAAAGTTGACATTTATTGAGCATTTGTACCAGGCACTGTTCTAAGGACTTTACATGTATTATTTCAGTCCCCTCAACACTATGAACTGGGTGCTGATATTATTCCTGTTTCACAGATGAGGAAATTTAGGCTTAAAGGCTTAGATCACCAGCCTAGTAAGAGCCAGAGTCAGGATTTAAACCCACAAGACCTGATGCCTGAGCCTGTGTTATTAATCATTTTCAAAACATTTCTTCAGCCTAGAACCTCACAACTTCTCACCTGGACTACTAGGAAAAACATCAGTCTTGACTCTCTTAAACTGTCCCCTAAATATCTGAAATGCCCATCTGACCATTAATTAACTCATTAATATGTTAATATGAATATTCTTCTTGGTTAACATTAAGTGCCTATTCACTACTGTCTGCATCACTTTAAACTCCACCAACGCTAAACTGCTTGCAGCTGTGGACACACACACCAGCTGTCTCTCTTTTCTGTGCCTCTGCTCATGCTGTCCCTTCTGCCCGGATGTCATTCTCCTCACCTGTCACTCTTTCATCAGGCTCACTCCTTCTTATCCTAAAGATTCAGCCCAGGCCTATTTCCTGCAGAGAGTTCTTCCTGATTACCTTTAGATTAAGTGAATTTCCCAAAAACTGTCATTGGTTTAGGATGGACATAAGACCAATATTGGCCCAATCGTATAAAGGAAGGACTTTGAGTTCATGACTGACTGAATTGTTTTCTCTTGTCCTCTCCTGCTGAGGATTAGTAAGGGAAGCAGGGCGCCTGATCTCTTCTGACAGTCTTTCACTCAGGATGGAAATAAGCCGATGAAGAAACAGCACCATAAGTGCAAGAGCTGAGACAGAAGGGACCTGGGCAATTGATGACTTGGTAAATTTTTAATCAATGAACCCTAGAAGCTTGCTTTATTGCTCTATTTTTTGCTATGGGAGAAAATTTTTTACTGTTTAAGTGACTTTTAGTCAAGTTTTTACTGCTTACAGCCAAAAGCACCCTAAGTTGTATGCACTGAATTAATAGACAATTCCCAATACTAAATGAAACACAAAGAAGTGATCCTTTGAGCACTTTGACCAGATTACGCTTTGCTAAAATGGTCCTATAAAGAGCAGAAATTCAACTACTTAACTAGAAAAGACAGGTAAATAATGCAAAAAAAAAAAAAAAAAAAGACAAATTGAACAAAGGCACGGAGGTAGAAATGTATGTAATTATTTCACAGGCCAGTGAACGAAGGCATCTGGCTACAGTAGACTATTTACAAAGGGAACTAAAATTAGAAAGGTAGGCAAATTCACAATGTGGATAAGCTTCAATAATTTTCCTCCAGTTATTTTTTTAAAAGGTTCATAATTTGGTTTCAGCCTTATCAGTGATATTTTCTTTCTTAGGCCATTAGTCATGGGTACATGGCTAATTTTTTAACTTTTATGTATCTCAAATACTTTATTTTTTAGGGTTAAGGTTAGGTATATCATTTCAATAAAAAGGCATTATTTTGGCAAAAAGGCTCATTGTTATTTCTATTCATAACTGTCCAAAAGTATCTTGATAAAAATTAATTATTGCAGTCTAAAATTAAACCATTTTACTAACAAAAAATAAATAACTTTCTATTCAAAAATAAAATACCACATGAATGTGCATTCTATGAAATTCTAATACCTCAGAAATATAAAGATCAGCTTGTTTTAGTAACTCTCCAATGATTAGAACATTTGAAGTAGTACCATCTCCTGTAATGTCATCCTGGGCTGTTGCTACTTTTGCTATCAAGGAAGCTGTTGGGTGTTGAATTTGCTGAAAAAAGTAAGCAGATTACAAAAGAGAAAGAATGAGAGAAAGAAAGAGTCCACCACAAGCAAGCTAACATAAGGGTCAAAAGTAAAATTAAGAAGTTAAATAAGCTTCATTCTATTAGTTCACAAGTTCTGTATTATCATACATAATAAATGTCAAAACCAAGTTAAAAACCGAGAACTAATGAGGTTTGAACATTTTATAAAAGCATCTCTGCTTCAGAATGCAATGACATTTCCAAAATAAGATTAAATCCTTCAATCTTGAAGATGAATATATTTACTAAAATTGCAAGGAATTTTTTTCCCTATGATTACAAAGAACATACTGCAGTGCCTTTAAAAAATGTAACTAATTTGGAAGTATCCCTAAGCTATTATGTGTAAGATTTGAAAACAGTCAAAAGACTTTTTTCCCCCTAAGGTTTAATCCAACAAACATATCTCATGACAGCAGTATTTAGCTGATGGCCTTGGTTTAAAGACATACAAATTGTACTATGTCCTCAGTTATGACTTATCAAGGTTTATTAAGTCAGCAACATCAGCTCACCATCTCATGGAGCAGCACATTGCCATCTTTGGTGAGTTTGACATCTCCTGCACCAGAAACAAGCCTGTTCAGAAAACAGTGGTTATTAACCTCATATGGCAAGAGCCAAACAAGACACTTCCAGTACTTGCCACTCCACTATCTTTAATGTAAGTAACTGGGTGTGGAAAACTTCCGTTATATCATGGGGGATACCACAGTAATTACCACCATTTGCAACCCACAATATCACTTCTCCCCAGATGGACTGCAATGGTGATTTCATTTCCAAAGGAGGATTTACAAGTCTAAGGATAGAAGCAGTTGATGAGTTATGAACAGTGGTTTGGTACTTGGGAGAGTACTTGGAAGTCTACAAACCACATATTTGTGAATTTTCTGCAGGTTTCTTATTTTTGTGAAATGTTACATTCATTCACTGAACTATTTTTTCCTTCATCTTTCATGTTTATAAGATCAAGTTCGGTCAACCCTACAATCTAAAGGTCTCTTGAATCTACCCTCTCCTGCCATTTCCGCTGTCATCATCATCTCTAATCTGGACTACTTAGCATCCTGATATTTCTGAATTGGAATCTACCCTCCACACTGCATTTATCTTTCTCAAAGACAATGTGATTCAGTAAGTTACCTGAAAAAAAAAAAAAATTCCTTCCACGATTTTCATGTTATCCATCACCTTCAAGGTAAAATCCAAGCTATTTTACAATGACATAGTTTACCTTTCCCAATTTGGGGAATGTCTATCCTTTTCTACTTCTTCTACCAAGTGAGATCTTGTGGGAAAATCCTGTGGTTCCCTTAATAAATCATGTTTGGTTTTGTTTCTGTTGGATTTATACCATTGGGCTTTCTTGGTCCTGAAGTTATTCTACCTAGACGGCCTTTACTCCCTTCTCTAACTGGTGAACTCTAATCCTCTTTCAAGATTGAGGAAAAATTCTATTATTTGAGAAGCTTTCCTTTCTCCCTTCTGTCATCAGTTATAATCCCTTTCCTCAGTACAATATATGCTATACATATATATATATAACCATTAGCACATTCATCTCTACCAGAACTCCTTAAGAACAGAAACTGTAGCTTGGTCATCTCTATATTCCCAGCATCCCAACTAGACATAATCAGTGCCCTCTTTTACTGTTAATATTAATTACTCTGCTCATTCTTCTGAGACTGTATCTCTCCTCTTACAACTCATCACTGCCCTCACTAGTCTCTTCCCCTCACGGCATGACCGATCTTTTAGTTCCCCCACCAGGGATCTAACCGCTCCCCCTGCAGTGGAAGCCGGGAGTCTTAACCAGTAGACAGCCAGGGAAGTCTTTTTCCCATCCCCACTCTCTTCTAAAGCAAATAATGGTCCTAAATAAATACATGCTAAAGGATGAACAGATATGACGAACCGTATGCACAGAGCGTTCAACTTGCCTAAGGACCTAAAATCTGAAGGAGAACTTGGATTTGAACCCAAGCCTGCCAAGCTCCAGAGCCCGAGCCCTCTCCACTACAGCACACTGCCAAACAAAACCCAAACTCTTTAAAGACAAGAGAGCTAGAGAGCTTATGTTTCATTCCAGACACATAATGAACTTTTAACTGCATATGAACCTAAACAAGAAGTTGGGGGTGGGGGCGGGGGGTGGTCGCCGCTTCACTCGTGAGCCCTTTCTTCGGGGAGCATTTCTCCTCCTCAACCAGGCAGGAGATGAACTCAGGGCAGGAATGAAAACGAGGGAAAGCAGGCCCACAAATGCGTCCACATCGCTCCAAACTCTGCGGAACCTCTGCCTCACAGGGCGCCCCGATGCCCAACAAACCCCGATGCCCTAACCGCCGCTCCAACGGCCGTCTCACATTTTCATGGTGCCCTTGGGACCCAAGTTGGTCCGCAACACATCCTGCAGCCCTCGGGCGGCGCATATATTGACGGCCAAGGCTGCCTGGGCCCGTGCCACCTCAGCCTTGGAGTTTATGGCCTTTATCGCAGCCATGAACAGAATATCGGAGAAGCGACCCTACAGGCAAAAATCGCCTGTTACTGAAGGGATATACGTTACTGAAGGAAATCTGGGCGCCACCGCTCACGTCCCGGAGCCTCAGCCAATCCGCGTCCGGACAGGAAGTTACGTCATCAGGCGTCGCCGGGACGGAAGCCAGGATCGCCTCCGGTCGGATCGCAAAGATGGCGTCGTCTGCCTCAGCTCGGCCTGCCGCGGGGAAGCGAGTGGTGAATCAGGACGAACTGCGGCGGTTGATGAAGGAGAAACAGCGTCTGAGCACCAACCGGAAACGGATAGAATCTCCATTCGCGAAGTACAACCGCTTGGGGCAGCTGAGTTGTGCCCTGTGTAACACTCCGGTTAAGAGCGAGCTCCTGTGGCAGACTCACGTCCTGGGAAAGCAGCACCGAGAGAAAGTGGCCGAGCTGAAAGGCGCGAAAGAAGCAGCCCAGGGCCCGTCCGCCAGCGCAGTGCCTCAGTCCACCAAGAGGAAGGCGCCGGACTCTGAGAGCCAAGATGCCAAAAGAGCGAAGGCCTCCCTGGTTCCTCAGGTACAGCCCTCCACGTCCGCTTTGCCCACCAACTTTGACAAAGCCGGGAAGGAGTCCACTAGGGCGACCGTCGGTAAGGCTTCGGGACTCGGTTTACTCCCTGATTATGATGACGAGGAGGACGAGGAGGAGGAGGAGGGAGGCGGAAGAGGAGAAGGGAAGAAGGGGGATGCCTGTAAGCAGCCGTCCAAGTCACAGAGCAAGGAACACTCACTTTCCTCCTCGCGGGAAGCAACTGGTAGTAGGCTGCCAAGCAATTTCTCGGATACAAATCCTCCCAAGGCCCCTTTAATCCCTCATTCCGGGTCCATTGAGAAAGCAGAAATACATGAAAAAGTAGTGGAAAGGAGAGAAAACACTGCGGAAGCATTACCGGAAGGGTTTTTTGACGACCCTGAGATAGATGCGAGGGTACGAAAGGTTGATGCCCCAAAGGACCAGATGGACAAAGAATGGGACGAATTTCAAAAAGCTATGAGACAGGTCAACACTATTTCCGAAGCCATAGTTGCCGAAGAGGATGAGGAGGGACGGTTGGACCGACAGATTGGGGAGATCGATGAGCAGATTGAGTGTTACCGTCGAGTGGAAAAGCTGCGGAATCGCCAGGATGAAATAAAAAATAAGCTTAAAGAGGTTCTGACCATAAAAGAACTGCAGAAAAAGGAAGAGGAGAATGTTGACAGCGATGACGAGGGGGAACTACAGGATTTATTGTCTCAAGATTGGAGAGTGAAGGGAGCTTTGTTATAGGGTTTCAGAGACCCACGATTTTGTACTGTTGTGTAGAAAGTGCTGTCTCAGTACAGTACCCTTTACTCCATGCCTAGAGATTTGGTAACCTAACTGGATTGTTGAGATACAATGAGCCTGCGAAGAGACCACTTTGGAAAATTGGTGTAAAATATTTTTGAGGTAGAGGTGTTTTTGAAGTATTACATACTTAAATGCCAGTTTTTTCACACACTTATATAGCTAAAGTTTGGGTTGTAAAAACTGTAAATGTTGTACATACTAAATATATATTTACTTAAGAATTCTGGTTTGAAATTTATAAATTAATAGAAATCAGACTAACAGACAAGCTTTTAAATGAAAACCAAGTGTGGCGTTTGCGGTATATATGACTTGTTCTTTTCCAACTCCATAAATCAAATTCAAGGTTATTTTGTTGTTTTTAAGAACAGTGCTCATGAATAACAAGTTATTCAGAGCTAATTAGTTCTCTGTTTTATAAAACCATGTTCTAAGAGAACATAGTGAAAGATACATGCCAAGCATGATCAACTACCTTAATCCAGAGTTTCTGTATTAAACCAGTAATTCTTGGTTGTAGGTGCACATGAAATTTTCATGCAAAGTTTTTTAAAAAGTGTACGTGAATCGTGTGAAGCTTTTTTTAAAATTCATGTGCCCCTACCATTGAAGAGATTCAGTAAAGCTAGAGTGGGGCTCAGACACCTGTATTAGTTTTGAAAGCTTCCCAGCTTCTGTGAGAATTCCCAAATGGTCCGGTGGTCAGGGGTCTGCACTTCACTGCAACGGGCGCCAGTTCAATCTCTGGTACCCTAATCAGGAAACTAAGATCCCGGAAAGCTGTGAGGCTTGGCCAAAAAAAAAAGCAAGCTTCCCGTTATTCTAATAAGGCTAAAATTTGGGCACCACTGTGCTAAATCCAGAACACATTTACATTTTCCCAGGCTTTATTTTTTCTTTAAATGACAAATCCCACAAGTTTACTGTCACATAACAGAAATACTGTTTTACGTATATTCCACCTAATCTTAGATTTTATTGTTAAATATTGTGGTAAATTAGGGTTCAGAGTTAACAGGTTCTATCAGTTGTAAGAAGGAGGTAATAGTTAAGACTTTCTTTAAATATAAGCCAGGCAGAGTTCTAAGTGATTCACATAAGCTCAGTCTGATTTCCCTGAAGCCCAGGTTTTAGGTCCAGGGTTAAGGTATGAAAAAGCCTTGAATGTTGAACAAAAGAATTCTTCCTACAGACACTGCGCAAAAAGAAAGTTTTCAAGCCAAGAGTTACATCTGCAGAAAATACAGAAGATTATTTTAGTTGCAGTATATAGAATGGAATGAACATGGGTAGGGGGCAGGAAGCTGGGAAACTACTTGGAAACTAGACTTTAAAAGCAAAGCAACTAAGACTAATTAGGTATGTACTGAAAAAAAGGTAACAGAAATGAAGAATTTCATAGGAAGAGCTAACATCTTAGTGACTAGAAGTGAAGAACAATAGAAATACAGATGGAATTCAGGGGTTTGGAGTTTCTCTAGTATGGGTGCCTGTAAGAAGTTATCTTAATGCTTCCAGAGCATTTTAATTGTCCTATGCCTTTGGCAAAAAGGCTTTGCTTTCCTGATGTGTCCAGCTGATCCGACAGTAACTTCAGTTTGATAATGTAAAGGGTATGTCTGCATCAAATATATGAACCCAAACTTAGAATTTTTTTATCATTTATCATTATTTCAGGATGTGAGACAGTACAAGGTGGGGCTTGAAGGGTGGGCTCACTTCTACACGGGCCCAAGAGAGTGGGCTAATGATCTAGAGGGGCGCTGTATATTAAAACTAATTCAAGGGACTTCCCTGGTGGTCCAGGGGTTAAGACTTGGCCTTCCAATACAGGGCTGCATGTTTGATCCCTGCTCAGGGAGCTAAGACCCCACATGCCTTGCAGACAATAAACCAAAACATAAAACAAGCAATCTTGTAACAAATTCAATAAAGACTTTAAAAATGGTCCACGTCAAAAGAAATCTTTTAAAAAAACGTATTCTTAATTAAAAATCAGTGGCTCAGCAGTAAAGAATCTGCATGCAGTGCAGGATATGTGGGATCGATCCCTGGGTCAGGTAAATCTGGAGAAGGAAATGGTAACTCACTCCAGTATTCTTGCCTGGAGAATTCCACAGACTGAGGAGCCTGGCGGGCTGTAGTCCTGGGGTCTCAAAGTCATATACAGCAGCGTCTGAGCATACACATATATAAAATGCAAGCCACATACATATATTAAATTTTCTAGTACCTACAGGAAAAAGTAAAAAGAATGTGAAATTAGTTTTCACATGGGGCATGGGCTGGATCCCTGGTCAGGGAACTAAGATCCCACATGTTGTACCAAACAGCCAGAAAAATAAAGGTATCCAAATGGAAAATAGAACATCCTCAGGAGGTAGTGAGCAGCTTAATTTAACTGGAACAGTGTTCATTCCTGACAACAGGAATTGCAAAGGGAGGGGCAATTGCAAAGGTAGGTTACAAACCAAGGAGGGCCTTGAATGCCGTTCTCTAAGGAGCTGGCACTTTCACTAAGTCAACAGTTGAGTAGCCTTGAGGTCATTGAGTCCTTTACTGTAACAGTTGAAGAAGAGCTTAAGGAGTGCCAAGCATGTAAACCCCCCACCGGGTTTTTAGGAGGACCCAAAAGCTCTCAAAACTCAGAGCATGAGTAATGGGTCCTTGATCAAAAGCCAGTGAATTCTTGTTAAATCTGAGATTGATGTAGACAGCAACAGGAGTTGTTGAATCCTTCTTGATCCTCCATGCCCTGGAGAGCTTCTTTATACCTCTTAGAGCTACGTGAAACAGCTTTTGCATTAGACTGCAAATACCAACCATGTTCCCAAATCCTAAGAATTGTTCCCAAAGATGTCTTGTCATGTTGTCTTTTTAGAAACTTCCCCCTAAAGACTTCCCTGGTGGCTCAGATGGTAAAGTGTCTACCTACAATGCGGGAGACCTGGGTTCGATCCCTGGGTCAGGAAGATCCCCTGGAGAAGGAAATGGCAACCCACTCCAGTACTCTTGCCTCAAGAATCCCATGGATGGAGGAGCCTGGTGGGCTACAGTCCATGGGGTCGCAAAGAGTTGGACACGACAGTGACTTCACTTTCACTTTCACTTTTCCCCTAATGCAGCCAGGGCTTCCCAGTTGGCGAAGTGGTAAAGAATCCACCTGTCAATGCAAGAGATACAAGAGACATTTCAGTCCCTAGGTCAGGAAGATTCCCTGGAGGAGGATATGGCAACGCACTCCAGTATTCCTGCCTGGAAAATCCTAGAGAGAGAGGAGCCTGGCAGGCTACAGTCCATGGGGTCACAAAAGAGATGGACACAACTGAGCATGCACACATGGGCACACACACTAATGCATCCAGCATTTACAGACACACCTCAAAGACGTTGCAAGTTCCATTCCAGACAACCATGATAAACAATAAAGCAAGTCACACAAATTTTTTGACTTCCCAATACATAAAGTTACTGTAGTCTATCAAGTGTGTAATAACATTATGTCTTGAAAAAAAGTATTGATACATATCTTAATTTAAAAATTCTTGTAGAATATGCTAACCATCATCTGACCCTTCAGTGACCACAGTAGTAACCTCAAAGATCACTGATTATAGATGACCATAACAATGGTCATGTATGGATGTGAGAGTTGGACTATAAAGGAAAGCTGAGCACCAAAGAATTAATGCTTTTGAACTGTGGTGTTGGAGAAGACTCCTGAGAGTCCCTTGGACTGCAAGGAGATCCAACCAGTCCATCCTAAAGGAGATCAGTCCCGGGTGTTCCTTGGAAGGACTGATGTTGAAGCTGAAACTCCAATACTTTGGCCACCTGATGCAAAGAGCTGACTCGTTTGAAAAGACCCTGATGCTGGGAGGTATTGAAGGCGGGAGGAGAAGGGGATGACAGAGGATCAGATGGTTGGATGGCATCACCAACTCAATGGACATGGGTTTGGGTGAACTCTAGAGTTGGTGATGGACAGGGAGGCCTGGTGTGCTGCAGTTCATGGTGTCGCAAAGAGTCGGAAATGATTGAACTGAACAAATACAATATGGGAAAAGTTTGAAATATTGTGGGAATTATCAAAATGTGACACAGGGACACAAAATGAGCAAATGCTGTTGGAAAAATGATACCAATAGACTAGTTCAATGCAAAGTTGCCACAAACCTTCAATTTGTAAAAACAAAAGCAGTACTACAAAGTGCAATAAAATGAGGTATGCCTGTGTTAGAATGATTGTAAGTACTACTCTGTACACCTCTCACCCTATTCACTTATCAACTGAATGTATTCCCCCTAACTTGGAGGGAAAGAAAAAAATGCCAGTCTCCAAACTAGGCTTCAAATGTTTATTGGTCCAGTGCCTTACGATTTATAAAATACTTTCACATATATCTCATTTAATGATAGGTAATGACTACTTTTTACACACCAGGGAACAAAATTAGATGCTATGGAATGAAAACTGTGTGGAAAAGTATAATTTAGGCCTAAAACTTTTAATGTAGCACTCAGTAGATTAGTATGGAGTAATGGAAAGAACACAGGACCTGTCAAGAGAAAACAAAAGACAAATTCAAGTCCCCACTCTACTTTTTCTTTTATTGAAGTATAGTGGATCTACAATGTTGTGTTAATTTCTACTGTACAGCAAAGTGATTCAGTTATATATATTTATTCGCATATTCTGTTCCATTATGATCTACCACAGGATACTGAACAGAGTTAGCCCCACCCTCTACTTTTTAACATCTAGTGATCTTGGGTAAGTGGCCTCTCTGAAACTTAGTTTCCTGTGCTAGAAAATGATCATGATACCTGGCCGAGTGTAGTGAAAGTCTAATGACGCATGCATGTGAGAGGGGTTTATAAACTGAAATTTATAAATAAAGCAATGAAAGTATTTCAACTAGTAGCATCTGGTCTAACCCTGCCCCATGCTACTACTAATTGGCTAACTTGAGTTATGCTAATTTAAGTTATGCTAACTTGATCTTAGGCTAATAGTTTAATGCCTCTAATTCCCTCTTTTGGGCTTTCCAGGTGGCTCAGTAGTAAAGAAGCTGCCTGCCAATGCAGAAAGTGCAGGTTCAATCTCTGGGTTGGGAAGATGCCCTGGAGAAGGAAATGGCAACCCACTCCAGTATTCTTGCCTGGAGAATCCCATGGACATACATGGATATAACTGTGTACACATGGGGACTTTCTATAGAAAAGGTGTACAGGTTCATTACATATTCTAATGTATTATCTATAGATTATAAGATAAAGTCAAGCATGTACCTGCTGATACTTTTTAAGTTGACCTGTCTTTATACTTAGAAATGTCTCTTAAAAGTAGGCTTCCCTGGTGGCTCAGATGGTAAAGAATTTGCCTGCAGTACAGGAGACCTCTGATCCCTGGGTCGGGAAGATCCCCTGGAGAAGAAAATGGCAAACCACTCCAGTATTCTTGCCTGGAGAATTCCATGGACAGAGAAACCTGGCAGGCTATAGTCCATGGGGACGCAAAGAGTCGGACACAACTGAGCGACTATCACTCACTTGCTCCAAAGTCATCCAGTTGACAGTCTAGAGACAGAGATGGCTAAGGTATTGTTACCAGATTTGTCCAGGAAAGTCCCAGGTGTCTTGGTATAATTATGATTAGTATGTTCTTTCACTCTCAACACTGTCCCTTTTGGAGATATATATATATATATATATTCATCTACGTAAAAGTTTGACAGGAGGAAAAGCCACTTTCTAATGAATGGAAGGTCTTAGTGGAAATAGTATGCTTCTTGACAATGATGCACCAACTTGGTGGAACATTTTGTAGAGGGGTTTGAGTAAATACATATGTGGGTAGGAATGGTGGCCAGATAGATGACCTTAGCTTGCTTTTTCAATGTTGAGATTCTAGTAGCCCGCATGATACCAGGAATTTAGATACTTTAAATTTGAACAGGAAAACAAAATTCCTCTAATTCTGCATTTTATTTCCTATCTACATTTCCTCCCTCAGTGACCTCATTCATTCCCACAGGTTTGTTTTGGTTTGGTTTTTTAAAGTATTTATTTATTTTTGGTTGCACCGGGTCTTCCCTGCTGTGCTGGGACTACTCATTGTTGTGGTGGGCGGGCTTGTCACCGGGGTGGCTTCTCTTGCTGGGAACATAGGCTCTAGGGCCCAATGGCTTCAGCAGTTGTGGTGCACATGGGCTTAGTTGCTCCGTAGCATGTAGAATCTTCCTGGACCAGGGATCGAACCTGTGTCCCCTACAATGGCAGGTGGATTCTTATCCACTGTACCACCAGGGAAGTCCCTCGTGTGTTTAAATATCCATATCGCAGCAACATGTATGGACCTAGAGACGGCCATACAAAGTAAAGTAAGTCAGAGAAAGATAAATACATGATATTGCTTATAGGTGGAATCTTTGAAAAAAAGATACAAATGAACTTATTTGTGAAACCGAAACAGAGTGCCAGATATAGAAAACAAACTTACGGTTACCAGGGGGGAAAGAGAGAAAGAGGGATAAATTGGGAGACTGGAGTGACACATACAGGCTACTAAATATAAAATAGTAAGGAGCTACTGTGTAGCACAGGGGACTCTAGTCAACACTCTAATGACCTTATGGGAACAGAATCTTAAAAAGAGTGGGTATATGTCCATGTATAACTGATGCACTTTGCTGTACAGCAGAAACTAGCACAACATTATAAATCAACTACACTTCAAATTGAAAAAAAAAATAGTATCACCCATATACTGATGACTCCCAATTTATATCCCCAGCTTGACTTTTCTCCTGGGATGCATCCTTCATTACCTTTTCTTTTCCAAATCTAAGGCATTAGTTAAGTCCTGGCAACTCTACCTCTAAAATATGCCCAGAATCTGTCTACTTCTTTCTGTCTCCACTGATCCTAACCACCACCAACAGCCTTTGCATTAATTGTTGGCTGTCCCCCTCCCAGCCACAATCTGTTATCTACAAAGTAGAGTGAAATAGATCAAGTCACTCTGTCACTTAAAACCCTTCATTATATGCTTCCATCACACTTTGAGGGGAAAAAAGAATCTAGGCCCTTCCCAGCCTACAAGATGCTCTGTAGTTCAGTTCAGTCACTCAGTCGTGTCCAACTGTTTTTGACCCCATGGACTGCAGCACACCAGGCCTCCCTGTCCAACACCAACTCCCAGAGCTTGCTCAAACTCGTGTCCATTGAGTCAGTGATGCCAACCAACCATCTCATCCTCTGTCGTCCCCTTCTCCTCCCACCTTTAACTTTTCCCAGCATCAGGATCTTTTCCAGTGAGTCAGTTCTTGGCATCAGGTGGTCACAGTTATTGGAGTTCCAGCTTCAGCATCAGTCCTTCCAATGAATATTCAGGACTGATTTCCTTTAGGATGGACTGGTTGGATCTCCTTGCTGTCCAAGGGGCTCTCAAGAGTCTTCTCCAACTCCACAGTTCAAAAGCATCAGTTATTTGGTACTCAGCTTTCTTTATAGTCCAATTAGTAGCTCTGAAGTTCCTAATTCAAATATTTACTATTTGACCTACTTCTGACCTTGAGCCTCATTAAAGGAGGTTGGGAGCGGATAAGTGAGCATATAACTGCTCTGTGTTGAAATCAAATGTTATTTAAGAGTGGAGGCCTGGCATGGCCAAGTTTAGTTTAGTTTTGTTTTTTTTTCCAAGAGAAATTGCAAGTCAGGATCATTTTTGTTTTTAGTGAAATCTCAATAACAGCATGTGAGCTAAATATGATCCAGGGGACCCCCACTGTGTGAACTACTTTCTAACTTCATGTGCTTCACGCTCCCCCTTTATTCTCTGTGTCCCAGGTCTCAGCAGCTAACCTTCTCTTCCTCAAACATGCCATTTCAGGACCTGCGCCTGGCCCTCTGCTCAGGACCTATCTCAAATAGTATGACAGTCCTCTCATCATTCAGTTCTCAGTCTTAATATGCCTTTCTCAAATGATGTAAACAGCCATCCCACCCCCCACTTCCTGTCATTTTATCACATTTTCCCTATGAATTCAGTAAACTTGCGTGCTCAGTCGCTCCAGTCATGTCTGACTCTTTGTGACCCTGTGGACTGTAGCCTGCCAGGCTCCTCTCTCCCTGGGAATTTCCAGGCAAGAATACTGGAGTGGGTTGCTACCACTATCTTAAATTAGCTTGTTTATTGATACATAAATTTCATATCTCCTCACCAGAATGTAAACTCCACAAGGGCAGGGAGCTCATCTGTCTTATTCACAATCTGAAATAATGCCAGGCACATAATAAGGCTCAGTAAATATCTGTGGAGTGAATAATACCCATAAGGCAGGAAGTGGCTTGGAAAAGTGGTCAAAAGATCAAACTGACTCACGGACATCGGAACCCAAACAGAAGTCAGTTCAGTACTTAAACAAAGGGATGAGAAATCTGCTCTGGGACTTCCCTGATAGTCTAGTGGCTAAGACTCCACGCTCCCAGTGCAGGGCACCAGGGTTTGATCCTCGGTCAGGGAACTAGATCCCACATGCTGCAACTGAGTGTCTGTAACTAAAGATCACGTGTGCTACAACTAAGACCCGGCACAGCCAAATAAATACTTGAAAAAAACAAGAAAGAAATCTGCCTCACAGGGAATCCCCTGGTTAGGACTCCGCACCTTCATCACCGAGGGCCAGGGTTCAATCCCTGGTCAGGGAACTAAGATCCCGCAAGTCACCTGGCATGGTAAAAAAAAAAAAAAAAGCCCAATCTGTCCTGCGTCTCCTTCCTCAGACATATGAGAGCCCTCATCTATACTGAGAGCAGCACCGCGAGGAATGTATACACCATAGCCCCGATAGTACAATGTGCCATCTCTGCATTTAGCAACTAAAACAAAAGCTAAGAGGGAAGGATGTCCATAGATCAGCGGGAGCGGGTGGGCAGCCCTGATGGCCTGGGGGCCTCTCAAGCGGAGAGAAGGAGGAATAAAGTGACTCAGTAGCAGAGTTAAGACCATCGTCTCCCAGCTGCCCTCAGCCCCTTCCCTGCTACCATCTCGTGTGGCTCACCCCTGTCACTTGGCAGTCAAAGCTATTTCCCAGTGAGTCTTTGCACCAAGCCATCATCCTGCATTGAAAGCACTCCCAGCCTCAGACGAGGAACAGAGTTCCATCTGGCTGCACCTCCAGTTTGCCACAGCCTTTGGTGGGCTTCAAGCACCCTGGGGAGCCAGCGGTCACCTTCAGGGGAGTTCAGTGGACCATGCTGGTTGGGTAGTTGATGGTGGTGGTTGTTGCTTTTTGTGTGTGTGAGTACTGCTTGTTTGTTGTTCTGCCAAATGTGGTGATACAAGAGTATCAAACCAGGTTCTCAAGTTATTATTAATAATAGTTACCATTCACTAGATTCCTACCATGTGTTTGGCATTGGGCTTAACATACACCATCTCTAACCATCCCAACAACCTTGTAAGGTATACAGTATCTTCATCTTACAGATGGAAAACTGATGCTCAGAAGTAAAGGAATTCAGCCCTGCATTATTTCCCTGATGCCTCAGCGGTAAAAAAAAAAAAAAAAACAAAACCCCGCCTGCCAATGCCTGCCACTGCAGGAGAGAACAAGTTCGATCCCTGATTCAGGAAGATCCCCTGAAGTAGGAAACAGCAACCCACTCCAGTATTCTTGCCTGGAAAATTCTATGGACAGAGGAACCTGGCAGGCTACAGTCCATGGGGTCACTAAAGAGTCAGACACTACTTAGCAACTAAACAACAACAACAAATTATTAAATATTACCTTGTATTTGCATCGTGAGAGGCTTATTTACTTAGCAACCTTCAGACCGTGCGAAGTCACTTCAGTCGTATCCAACTCTTTGCGACCCCGTGGACTCGCCATGGACCTTCAGGCTCCTTTGTCTATGGGATTCTCCAGGCAAGAACACAGGAGTGGGTGGCCATTCCTTCCTCGAGGGGATCGTCCCAGTCCAGGGACTGAACCCAAGTCTCTTGTTTCTGCATTGGCAGCTTACCACTAGCACTGCCTGGGAAGCCCAGTTTCTTCCAGTCTCAACATCCCCTGGAGAAAGCTATTTTCACCTCCATTTTAAATGTCTAATTGTTTGTCTAAGGTAACTCAGCAAGTTAATTGCAAAAGTAAGTGTAGGTGTAACTTGATTCCCAGTCCTGTGTTCTCTATTTAATAATAAAATGTGGGAAATGGGAGGGGATACCTGCAAATAGCAAGTTAAGATTTGGAAAGTTTACAGTCAAGGTTAAGGAAACTTGGTGCTGTTCAGAAACCTTGGTTGGGCTGGGAAGCCAAATTTTTTTTTTTCTTTTTTTCTTGCTTTGCAGGCTCTTTCCTGCAGAGCACGGGCTTAGTTGCCCCGCAGCTTGTGGGATCTTGGTTGCCTGACCGGGGATTGAACCCAAGTCCCCTGCAGTGGAAGGTGGATTTTTAACCACTGGACCACCAGGGAAGTCCTGGGAAGTCAAATATTTTGAAGTTTGTTATCACATTCTCTCCACATCTCCCTGCCTTACCCGCCTCCCCTTTCACCAGCAATAAATTGTACTGCTAGTGGTCTCTGATCAGAGCAAGAAGGATGACTTCAGTTCCCAGACATTCCAACTGGGAAACAACAGATACACCAGGCCCGAGGTCCACTATTTTTAAATCGGGTGACCTTAAGTTACTTCACCCTTACTTTCCTCAACTACAAAACACAGAGAATAACAGTTTCTATCTTCTGGGATTATGGAGAAGATTAATTGAGCTAAAAGCATGTAAATGTTTTTAGTACCTACACGCAAATAATGTTAGTTGAGTAAATAATCGAAGGCATGGCCCTTGGACTTGCCTTGTGGTCCAGTGGTTAAGAATCTGCCTGCCAATGCTGGGTAAACGGATTTGATCCCTGGTTCAAGAAGACTCCAAATGCCACGGAGCACCTAAGCCCAAGCAAAGCAACTTCTGAAGCCCACGCCTCAAGCCCGAGCTCCGCAACAAGAGAAGCCACCACGATGAGAAGCCCGAGCACCACAAGGACAGAGTAGCCCCCGCGTGCCACAGCTAGAGAAAGTCCAGTTGCAGCAACAAAGGCCCACCACAGCCAAAAATAAATAAAATAGTAAATGGGATTTTTAAAGTGAATAAATTTAAAACATGGCCCTTACCATCAAGAAAACTGCAACCTTGGCTGTATTGTAAACAGTGTAAGAAATCCAGCAGTTACACGTGGAATCTAGAAAAAATGGTACAAATGAACTCATTTATAAAACAGAAATAGAGTCACAGATTAAAAAATAAACTTACAGGTATCGGGGGGAAGCAGGAGGAGAGATAAATTGGGACATCGGTATTGACATATACATCCTACTATATATGAAACAGATAACCAATAATGACCTACTATAGCACAGGAAACTTCTCAGTCCTCTGCAATGACCTATACAAGAAAAGAATCCAAAAAAAGATTAAATATATGTATGTATAACTGATTCGCTGTTGTACAGTAGACAGTAGCACATTATAAATCAATTATACTTAAATTTTTAAAAAAAAGAGAAAGATATCCAGCAGGACTTTGATCAAAAGTCTAGGGTCAGAATACTCCCACTCACTAGTTACGTACATGCGTGTGTTCTAAGTCACTGCGGTCGTGTCCGACTCTGTGCGACCCTATGGACTGGAGCCCTCCAAGTTCCTCTGTCCATGGGATTCCCTAGGCAAGAATACTGGAGTGGGTAGCTATTTCCTTCTCCACATTAGTTATGTGGTATCCATTAATACCTAGTCAGTTTCCTCCCCCAGCCTTCCTTTTACTCTCTCTGGGTACTGGGCTTTACTCTCTCTGAGTCTGAGTACTCCCTGAGGACAGTCTCGCCTTTATTATTAATATTGTGATTTATAATAAGAAATATGTATGTTGGCCTTCATCACCATTTCTGGCACAGAGTTCCTAAAACCCTTGCAATTTCCAGTGATTAGAGAGAGAAGAGTGACAATGGTGTCATTTGCTATATATATATTTTTTTTTCATATATATATATATAAGTCCCTTATATATATATAAGTCCCTTTCAACCACACTTGAGTTTATATTAATGAGGCCCTCAAGAATGGATTGGAAAAAAAAAAAAAAAGAATGGATTGGAAAAGAATGCACTGGGAAAAAGTTTGAGCAAGCCCTGGGAGACAGTGAAGGACAGGGAAGCCTGACTGTAGTCCATGGGGTCGCAGAGTCGGACATGGCTTAGTGACTGAGCAGCAAGAATAGATGCTGTTTACGTGGGAAGCCGACCCTGATCAGAGGGTTAGAACTTTCACTCTCACTACAAATCCAGGGAGGGGAGGGGAGGGGAGACTACGTTCAAGCACCAATGGCCCCTGATTTAACCGATCATGCCTATATGATGAAGCCTCCATCAAAACCCAAATATGGCATTAGACAGCTTCTGGACTGGGGAACACAGGGTGCTGGGAGGGAGGTGTTGGGAGGATTGTACGCCCAGAGACGGCATAAAAGCTCTCCACCCCTTCCTACATACTTTGCCCTGTGCATCTCTTTTGTCTGGCTGTTCCTAAGCTACATCCTTTCATAACAAACTGGGAATCTAGTAATTAATTTGCTTTCCTGAGTTCTGTCAGCTGCCCTAGCAAATTAATCAAACCCCAAGGATGTGGTCTTGGGAAATTCTGATCTATAGACAGTCAGAAGCACAGGTAACAATCTGGATTTGTGATTGGCATCCACGTGGTGGGAGGGGGCAGTCTCAGGTAACTGAGCCCTTAAATGTGAGGCGTGACTCTAGCTCCAGGTCGAGAGCATCAAAACTGAATTAAGTTACAGAACACCAGGAATTCCTTGACAGTCCAGTGGTTAGGATGCTGGGCTTCCACTGCAGAGGGCATGGATTCGGGTTTGACCCCTGGTCGGAGAAGTAGGATCTTGCATGCTTTGGGACTCAGCCAAAAACAAAAAACAAACAAAAACAATAAATTTCAGAACACTGAACTGGTGTCACAGGATTGCTTGACATTTGCAAAACCCACACGTCTGGTGTCAGAGTTAAGTAGTACTCAGAGAGTACTGTGTATAAAGCAAACGTAAACAAGAGGTTTTTCTTTTAAAATCTCAAGGCAAGACTGAAGGCAGGAGAGAGAAAGCATAGCGGGCTGCTTGGTCAGAAGGCTTCGGTAGGAGAGCTCAGGGGGAACCTTCCAGAAAAGAGGGCCTGGGGCTCTCCTGGTATAAAGTTAATGACACAAGGAATAAGAGAGGAAGGAACCCAGCCTTCAACCTCTGCTGCACATCAGCACCGGAAAACCAGCGGTCATCAGTGCTCATCGACCAGCCCACAGTCCAGTGGAGGAGAACTTACTTCCCAAATAGTCTCTCTTGGTAAAATCAATTTTCCCCTTGAAAATTGTTAACTTACACCTCTTAAAAAACATAACCCCCATGACTTCATACTAGAACACTCAACCGAAAGTTCAAGGAGGATGGTAGTAACTTTGAGTCTTCCTAGTTCTATATCTGTGACCCCAGTCCTGCCTAGAAGCCCTGACTCTGTGCAATGGATCAACTTCCACCAAAGGCACACCTGACTCCTCTCAGCTGTCTAGCTTCAACCTGGCAGCTGCACCACAAAGATGTTCAAAGGAAAGAGGATGAGGGGGAAAGTCCTCTGGTTAAGAACCAACCTCCAGACACTTCCCTGGTGGCCCAGTGGTTAAGACTCTATGCTTCCACTGCAGGGGGCACAGGTTTGATTCCTCCCTGGTCAGGGAACTGAGATCCAGTGTGCCTCACAGTGTGGCCAAAAAAAATAAAATAACCTCCACAGTCTTTATTGAGAATGAAGAGCCATGGGCCGATATGAATTATTACATCTTTCTACAGCTGTTCCCTTTTAAATATTTATCCTGGCAAACACCACCACCGTTTTTTACAACTTATTTTAATTGTGTGACTATTAAGCAAACCAAACCGTAAAATCAGCTCTCAGTGCTGAGATTTATGTGATTCATAGACCAGAGCTTATTAAAAAGGGAATCCACAGAGTGCAAACTAGCTTCACGAGTCCCCCCAGGCTGTCTCTAGGCAGGTGTGAAGCCTTTTCCCTATTACTGCCCGTGGCTTCCAAGCTTCCACAGTGGGTGGCATAAAAAAGAACACAGTCTACACAGTTCCCTGTGACTTTTTTTTTTCTTCTTCTGAACAATCCTAATGGGCGAAAACCGGAGGTCAGGGATACTACAGTCCTAAAGGGGATGGCAGAAGCTCTAGGGGACCCTTAAACAGGATCACTGGCCTGGAAGATTTAGGATCAAGGTCTCAGGGAAGGACTTAAGCATGGGATTTTGAATCACCAGCAAGCATCCTGCATATTGGGGCTTCCCATGGGGTTCAGAGGTAAAGAATCCACCCGCAATGCAGATGTACACTTGATCCCTGGGTCGAGAAGATTCCCTGGAGGAGGGCACAGCAACCCACCCCAGTATTCTTGCCGGGGGAAATCCCATGGAGAGAGGAGCCTGGCAAGCTACAGTCCATGGGGTCGCAAAGTCAGACTTGACTTAGCAACCAAACAACAACAATCCTGCATATTTGCTACCAAGGTTCTTCTTCTTCTTCTTCTTTTCTTTGACATGCTGCATAGCTTGTAGGATCTTAGTTCCCCCACCAGGTATTGAACCCACGCCCTCAGCAGTGAAGGTGGAGTCCTAATCACTGGACCTCCAGGGAATTCCCCCAAAGTCCTTCTTGATTTGGATCATGGAACTGCTTTGAGACTCCAGTAGTTCTCCCTCCAAAAATGCACTACACACAAATATTTATATAAAACTGCAAGGGGTTCAAGGACACCTGAGCCTACCCACAGATCCCGTATGGGTCCACGAGCCTTCGGTTATTACTGCTTTCACTGTTACCACCCAAGCTGCCCCCATTTCTCCCTTTCACAGTCGTCAACTAACTCATTTTCCAGTTTCTCGACACAGCAGGCAGAGTGACAGCTATGTTGTTAAAACCTAATCAGATCATGTTACTTCCCTGCTCAATGTTACCCACTAGTCTCCCATTTCACCTGCAATAAAACAGCTTCTTTACAGTGGTTTATAGGCCAGGGTCTGTCTTCAGATCTCCTGTGGATCTCATCTCCAGTACTGCTCAGCCTTAACTCTTGCTGCTCCAGACACACCCATCTCCCTGTGATCTCTCAACAGGACAGGCACAAGCTGGCCCTGGGCCTTTACTTGCTACTCCCTCTCCACCTGGCTCCCTCCTTCATTCCTTCCGGTGTAGCTGACTGTCCCTTCGTTGGCAAGGCTTTCCAGTGCCATGAATGTATCCGGGCTGGGGAGTCAGGAGGAATGTACATCTTCTGAAATGCCTCCAAGCGCCAAGTTTGCTGTATCTGAAACACTGTATTTGAAACTGCGACCTGCAGGAACTCCCTGGCAGTCTAGTGGTTAGGACTCTGTGCTTTCATTGCTGAGGGCCTTAGTTTGATCTCTGAGGCCCTAAGGTTGGAGAATGAAAATACCACAAGCCATACTTCCCTGGTGGTCCAGTGGTTAAGAATCTGCCTACCAATAGAGGAGACACGAGTTCAATCCCTGGTCTGGAAAGATTCCATATGCTGTGGGGCAACTAAACCCATGGACCCCAACTACTGAGCCCACCCTCTAGAGTCTGTGCTCTGCAGTAAGAGAAGCCACCACAATGAGAAGCCCCCACTCTCCGCAGTTAGAGAAAGCCCACGAGCAGCAACGAACACCCACACAGCTGGGCATATAATATTAATAACTGTTTATTAATTAAATATAATAATGATAATTTAATAATTATTGAGTAATAAAATATTGTGAAAATTAATAATAATTTCAAGAATAAAAAGTCCCACAAGCCTATGCACTGCACAGCCAAACCCAGGAATCAAACTGGGATCTCCTGCATTGCAGGCGGATTTTTTTACCAGCTGAGCCACTAGGGAAGCCCAATTTACAATATTAATAATATTGTAAATCAAAATATAATAATATAATATTAATTAATGGTAATTTAATAATTATTGAATAACAAGATACTGCTAAAATTATAAAACGTCCAACAAGCTGACACAGCGCAGCCAAAAAAATTAATGAAAAAAATAATAGTAATAATAAACATCCATCCCTATCCTGCCCTGCCTGACACCTCCTGTCCATCTCTTCTTTCTTTTTGTTCATAACACCCATCATCGTGTCCGACTCTTGTGACCCCAGCCTGCCAGGGTACTCTGTCCATGGGATTCTCCAGGCAAGAATACTGGAGTGGGTTGCCATTTCCTTCTCCAGGGGATCTTCCTGACCCAGGAATCGAACCCAGGTCTCCAGCATTTTTACTGCTGAGCTACAAGCAAATATGAACGTGCCTTTTCCTTACTGTTTACTATCTATCTCCCACACTAACCAGTTAGCTCCAGGAGGGCAGAGATTTTGTCTGCTTTGTTTCAGTGCTGTATTCCAGTTCTTGGAATAGTGTCTAAGCCAGAGCAGGCACTCAATCAATACTTGACAGACTGATGACTAACTGAATGATTAAACTCTGCAGCGCCATGAATGTATCCAGGCTGGGGAGTCGGGGGGAACGCATATTTTCTGAAATCCCTCCAAGTGTCAAACAGTTTGCTAGTTAATATATGTCATTTCATTTAATTGCCACACACAATCCTAAGAGAGAGTTTTATCCCCATTTCACCATGAAAACTGAGCCCCTGAGAAGTTAAAATAAATGAAAGTTATACACAGCCAGCAGTGGAACATAATTCAAACCTAAGTCTGTATGTCTCCAAAGTCCCACTATTCCCATCACACATCACCTCCTTCTCCTTGGTGGCAGCTCCCACTTCTCGAAGGTCAGGCAACTGCCAGCTTTCACACCTCATTCAACTGTATGGCTGGCGTCTGAGTCAGAGATCATTAAGGGGTTCCTTGGAGCTCTAATGAAGCTTAATATTTATTTTTTTAACATGTTCATATATTTATTTTTGGCTGTGCTGGGTCTACATTGCTGCCAGGGGGCTTTCCCTAGTTGCAGTGAGCAGAGGCTGCTCTCTAGTTGCAGGGCATGGGATTCTCATTGTGATGGCTTTTCCTGTTGCAGAGCATGGGCTCTAAACCTCTGCTGCTGCTGCTGCTGCTGCTGCTGCTGCTGCTGCTGCTGCTTAGTCACTTCAGCCATGTCCAACTCTTAACAACCCCATGGACTGCAGCCTTCCAGGCTACTCCGTCCATGGGATTTTCCAGGCAAGAGTACTGGAGTCGGGTGCCATTGCCTTCTCCCGGGCTCTAAAGCTCGGGCTCAGTAATTGTGTAACATGGCCTGAGTTGCCCTGAGTCATGTGGGATCTTCCTGGACCAGGGATGGAACCCATGTCCCCTGCACTGGCAGGCAGATTCTTAACCACTGGAGCACCAGGGAAGTGCAAGCAGAACATTTAGAGCCTAAGCCTTTTTGCACATTTACATCCAACATTAGATACAACATAGATACAACATAATGAACATCCTCCTGAGGGAGGTTTATTACTCTCAGACTCATTCACTTATAGTTTTCATTCATGTACTCATAAACACTTGCACAGTGCCTACTATGCACCAGCTACTGTTTTAGGCACTGAGGATAAAAAGATGCATAAGGCACTGATGTCACCCTTCACAAACAGGTTTGTGAAGTCTGGGGTGGTATTCTGTTGGATAGCACCACAGAAGTGGTGCTGGGGCCACTTGCAATTTGTTTTTGGCCACCTCATGACATCTTAGTTCCTCAGCTAGGGATCCAACCTGTGCCCCCTGCATTGGAAGTGTGTAGTCTTAACCACTGGACCGACACGGAAGTCCCCCTCTCTTGCAGTTTTATATTCTCTCCTCACTGCATTTTCAAAAAAACCTAAACCGTTAAAATTAATGTGAATAATATATTCTTATTGGACCCAACATAGCAAAAATATCATTTCAACACATAATTAACAATGTATCTTACAGTCTTTTTTGGATAATATGTCTTCAAAAATTACTGTGTGTTTTACACTTATAGCACATCTTGATTTGGATTTTTTTTTTTTTCCTTTTTTTGCCACACTGCTTGCAGGATCCTAGTTCCCTGACCAGGAATTGAACCCAGGCATAGCAGTAAAAGTGCCAAGTCCTAAGCCACTGGACTGCCAGGGAACTCCCCATGGATTTTAATTGAAGTGCAATTGATTTATATGTTTTGTTAGTTTCAGGTGTATAGCAAAGTGACCCAGTTATAGATAACGTATTTTCTCAGATTATTTTCCATTATAGTTCATTACAAGATACTGGGTATAGTTCCCTGTGCTATACAGCAGATCCTTCTTGTTTATCTATCTTATATATATTGTGGATAAACTCCTAATTTATTGCTCCCCTCACCCAGCACATCTCAAAAAGGACTGGCCACATTTCAAGAGCTCAACAGCGATGACAGCATCTAACAGCACAGGGACAGGGAAAAAGTCAGACGCAGTCTAGTGGACTTTCAAAACAGTGTAGTAAACGCAGTGACACTATGTTCAGGATTGCTCAACCTCCAGAGTTGGACTTGAACCTCCAGGGACCTTCTAGCCCCAGACCTGTTCATGCTGCCATACACAAGAGATTTTGCCCAATTCAAACAGTGACCTCATGGCTGGCCTCAACCAACTGAAACAAAATTCATCCTCTTACTCAAAATACCTCCTGCTCTCTCATTTTCTATCTCAGTTAATGGCACCATTATCTATCTGTTCATTCAAGTCATCTATATTACATCTTTAAACAAATGAGCACTTTACCCAGAAGATAATTTAAATTTTAAATGCTTATCAAACAATGCATCCATCCCAACTAACTGAGCTTGTCCAGGGCACTTACTTTCATCTTTCACATGGGTCACTACCAGCACCTTTCTTCCTCCCCAGTTTTACTGTGAAGTAACTGACACACGTCACTGTGTTAAGTCTAAAGTATACAGCATAGTGGTTTGATATGTTGCTGTTGTTTAGCCGCTAAATCATGTTTGACTCTTTAGGGACCCCATGGACTGTAGCCCACCAGGCTCCTCTGTCCATGGGAATTAATCAAGAATACTGGAGTGGGTTGCCATTTCCTTCTCCATGGTTTGATATAGATACAATAAAAAACAAAAACAGAAAACTTTCCTTAAAATGTGAACCTCTTCACGAATTTTTATGGGACCCTTGTATTGTTCAGTCACTAAGTCTTTTGACTCTTTGCAGCCCCATGAATTGTAACTTCCCAGGCTTCCCTGTCCCTCACCACCTCCCAGAATTTACTCAAACTCATGCCCACTGAGTCAATGATGCAGCCCTGTATGGTGCCATGCTGATCTCTGTCATTCCATTTTCACGTTCTGCCCAAACCAGCACTGGTTGGCTAATTCCCTCACTTGCTTCTTAAGCCCCTTAATGGCTCTCCATCTTCTACATAACAAAGGGCATGACCTTTTTTTAAAATTTTTTGGCTGCACTCCAGGGCATGCGGGATCATATTTCCCCACCAGGGACCCAACCTGCGCCCTCTGCTGTGGAAGCCGGGAGTCTTAACGACAGGATCCTTTTCACAGAGCACAGAATTTTCCCCAGGATCTGTCTGACCTTTGCTTACCTAACAATGCCCAGTTGCTCTACCTTTCCTAGACCGTGAACAAGTTCTCTCACCTCCTCTGAGTCCGCTATCCTTTTGTAAAAACAGCCGTTCCAATCTCTCAGAAAGTTGACCTTAAAAGCTAACCTGAGGTTTAAAATAAATACACTTAACACACCATCAAGGGTTTACTGTACCCCTGACTCCTCAATACTGTATCTATCCAGTGCCCCTTTTCAATTCAATAATATTTACCAAATATTTACCATGCGCTAGGCACTTTGCGGGACACAGACAGAGAGAATACAGAAAAACAGAACGAATCTTTGCTTTCCCCAAGCTCATTACAATATAGTCTCTCAACCAGGACCTTTAAGGACTAGATACTCTCTAACACTAAGAGCCAATGGGGTAGATCGGCAGGGGGTGGGGTAAATTCGCAGAAGTTGAGAACAGGATGCGCCTCAGGGCGCCCCCACATCTCGGCACCTCTGCTTTCTCCAGCCGCAGTGGCACTTCGCGAACCAACCCCACGGACCAAGCCTCACTCTGAGCGCACCCGGGCCACCTTCCACGTGGCAGGCAAGGGGCTGGGACGCGTGGCGCGACTGCGGGGGGGGGCGGGGCCTGGGCCTCTGCGCCTGCGTGCTGCGGCCAGCTCGAGGACCCGGATTTAAAGAGACAGGCACTACAACCGTGGTGGCTGCGCGCGGCCTGTGGGCGCCTGGTCCGAGGCCTGAGGTGGCGCCGGAGCCCGGAAGGCAGGTGAGGGGGCGGCGCGGCGGGGCCGGCCTGCGGGAAACGGGGGCGGCCGAAGTGCGGGGCTCGGCGCGGCCCGGGAGCCAGCCCCGTGGTCTCCTCCCCCGCCCGCCGGCTCGCAGAGCCCGGGGGCACACCCTCCGTGACGTGGCGGCCCCCCGGGAGCCCCGCGGGGGTTGGCTCCCGGGACCCCCGCGGCCCCACGCCGGGGAAGCAGGGCGCCCCCGCGGGGCTCCTCTGGCCGGGTCCGCCCAGCCGCCGCCCGAGTCGGTGCGCTGCGGACGGAGCTTGGGAGCCTTTCTCTTCCCGCCGCGTCCCCTTCAGCCCAGCCCGGGGCTGTGCTCTGGCCGCCCCTCGCCCTCCCCGCGGCCCCGGCGGGTAGCCGGTACCCCCTCCCGAAAGGGGAGGCCCCTCCGGGAGCAGCGGCCGCGGGGCTCTCCCGGCCCGGCTGCGTTCGGGCCTCAACGGTTTCCCTTCTCGGCTCCCTCAGGAAATGCTAAGTGGCGGCCGCGAGGGGCCTGTGAGCCAGGCGGGGTTCCCCAAACGGTTCCGAGCCTCCTGGTGGCCCAGCGCCTCCCGGACCTTGCGGAGGAGGGGCGCGGCTAGGTGCCTTCCCCCCCGGCTCCTTGGCGTCCTGGGGGCGGCTTTTCATAAACCGCTTTCCAGGAAGGTGGTGGACCCTAATTTTTTTATTTTTATTTTTTGACTTGAGCGCCTCTTACGGGCCTGCTCTACTTTCACATACTCTGTGGTTCAGCATCTAGGGGTTACAGAGCCCTTGGTGAAGTTTCATGAAAACGTTGACTGTTTCTTCCCCAAAACGTACAAGGCTGAATGCGCACCTTTTGAATACATTTGCCAGGGAGTTCAGAGCCCTACCCCCCACTCCCATTCGCCCATGCACGGACCCAGTGTCATTTCCCCCCTTCCCTTGAGGTGGATATTTTCCCTGTCTTAGGAATAAGGAAGCTGACTCCGGGAAGTTAAGGGAAATTCTCAAAAGATAACATAGTCCCAGAACTGCGCGGTCACACTTGTGCTCGCGTCTCTGATCCCCAGTTACCTGCTGTTCTCTGCATCACGTTTCACTTCAGCAAGTAAAGCCTGCTTTTCATTATCAACCGCAAGCAGTTTGACGACAAAGCCTGGTGCAGGCTGAAAATAACTTCCAGTCTGTTAAAGCTGGAGCTGGGAGGATACTTTAGAAAATAAGGATAAAAGAAAGTGGGGGATAGATACTACGTGGATATGGTCCTTGAATGTCGATTGATTGAGCAGTTCGTTTGATTCTTGCTGTCCAGTTACTTCAGCATTTCCGGATTGAAGTGGCTGAGTTATAACCCGGCTAGTTGCACACAGGGAGCCTTTGCTTAAAGGATGATCGCTTCATTGACTATATAAGGGTTTTTATTCTTAGAATGACAACTCTCTGAGTTAGGTACTATTATTATCCACACTTTACAGTTGAGGAAATTGAGGAACTGAGAGATTAAGGAAATTCCCAAGGTCTTATGACCAGTAAACTAGGATTTGAAACCAGGGGGTTAGGTTTTAGGCTCCATTTAATGGCCTCTCAAAATAGGGCTTCTGATTAAATCCCAGATCTATATAGTGGCTTAATTATTTTCTGAGGATAACAAATAGTTTATATTTCACATGAAAGGCTTCCTGAAAATAATGCCTTTTTTTTTTTTTTTAAACTGCACCACTTGGCTTTCAATATCTCAGTTCCTCCTCCAGGGTTTGAACCCTCGCCATGGCAATGAAAGCACTGAGTCCTAACTACTAGGCTACCAGGGAACTCCCGATGTAGTTTTTCTTGATGTTTAAAAAGAAACTTTAGAATCTTACTATGCTAAAGGGTCACCATCCATTTTAAGGCTTAGGGTTTGCTGGTGGCCTGAGAAAGGGTTTTATGTTACTTGAATTGTCTTGATTGTGATTTACTAGATATACATTAGATAATATCTAAATTTTCAATTATGTAATTGAACATCCTGTTGCAGACTGAATTTTTCTGTACTGGAATTGTTCATCCTGTAGGCAATAAATCTTTCATACCTGGTCTTCCCTGGTGGTCCTGTAGTTAAGACTCCGAGCTTCCACTGCAGGAGGCGGAAGTACGATTTCTGGTCAGGGATCAGACAGCAGCCAAAAAAAAAAAAATCCGTCATACTTTGGGAGATGTTTGGTTGGTCAGCATGGATTATTGTGTTAGGATGTCAGCCTTTGAGGAAATTAGAAGCCTCGCTCCTCTGTAACTCACTTTTCTGCCCCTTCCCCTTCCATGCAGCTGTATGACTTTGGCTTTTAAGATCCTCTTCCCACCAACTCTTCGTGCACTCAGGAAAAAAGAACTGTGCCTATTCCGAGAACAACATCACCGGCCTGACATAAGACACTTTGGCCAGTGGTCAGAGACAGTTCTTCGTGGACATCACCACCTCCAGAGAAGAAAGCCTGTTCCGTCCTTTCGGGAAAGCAACCTAAGACCACGTGCCGCCTGCCTTGTTTTCTTGCCAGGGTCGCATGTGGGACTCTGCAGTGGTCCCTGTGAGATGGCAGAACAACGCTTCTGTGTGGACTACGCCAAGCGTGGCACCGCCGGCTGCAAAAAATGCAAGGAAAAGATCGTCAAGGGCGTATGCCGAATCGGCAAAGTGGTGCCCAACCCCTTTTCAGAGTCCGGGGGCGATATGAAAGAGTGGTACCACATTAAATGTATGTTTGAGAAACTGGAGCGGGCCCGGGCCACCACAAAAAAAATTGAGGACCTCACCGAGCTGGAAGGCTGGGAAGAGCTGGAAGAGAATGAGAAAGAGCAGATAAGTCAGCACATTGCAGGTGGGGTGGAGAATACTGCTTTCTCATCTTACTGGCTCTGAGAGGCAACGAGATGAGAGTAGAACCCAATTTCTTTCTTCCTGTCTGTCTTTCTTTAAGTTTATTGTTCAGAAATAACTTCAAACTGAGGAATGTTACAAGAATAAAAATAGTACATAGTACAAAGAATGCTCATGTTCACCTTTTTTTTTCTTTTTTTTTTTTTTTCTGGCTGTACTGTTAGGCTTGTGGGATTTTAGTTCCGTGACCAGGGATTAAACCCAGGTCCTCAGCAGTGAGAGTGTAGAGTCCTAACCCTCTGGACCTCCAGGGAATTCCTTCAGATTTACCTGTTAACATTTTGCTCTCTGCTTTATCACTTGTGTTCATGTTTGTGTTCACTCTTTCGCTCTCTGTTACTCTCTCCTTCCACACAAGTGACTTTTTCCCCCCAGAACCATTTGGGCATGCGTCATGGTCCTTTGCCTTTAAATACTTCAGTGTGTATATCTTAAGAATAGGATATCATGACTGTAATACAGCTATCAACCAGTAAATTTATCTTTGATATAATGCTTTAATCTACCGTCTGTATTCTAGTTTTGTCAGTTGATCAGATAATTTATAACTTTTCTCTCCCTTCAGTATGGAATCCTGATACAAGATCAGGTATTGCACTGAGTTGTCGAGTCTGGCCTCCTTTAATCCAGAACATCTCTGAGGTCTTTGTTTTCTTTCATGACAGTGACATTTTTGAAGAAAAGAGTACCTACACTACTCCCTTTTCTCTCTCAACTTATTTTCTGTATGGACTCAGATTACTACTTTTTCCTGATGGCTTATCATTGTCCTGTACTTCATTAATTTGGTGCTACATTGTCCCATATTTGGTCAGTTGGGAACCCCTTTGAGCTAATTTTTGTCCTTGATGTCCAGATCACTTTTTAAAAATTGTTTTAAAGTACTCCCTTGCTTTCTGGCCTAACAGTATGCTCGCTCTTAGGATTACCTATCTCAGCCGTGAAATCAGCCGTTTCTCTGAAGAGTCCTTGTTCCTCTCATGGGGGAAATGGCAATAGAGACAAAAATGTTGATGCTGTGTGTCCTGGGTGCTTCTGGGCCCTTTCAGCAGGCAGAACTGGAAAATACATGTTTGTATATACACAAAAACATATATGTGCACATACATGTGTGTTCAAATGTATGCATATTTTAGAAATCTGACACTGGTAAATCCAATTAGACCTTTCTTGACCTTCAATGTCATTGTAATATTCATGTCTTCAGTTTAGTTCTAGTCAGTATAGGGGGACTAAAATGGACCTCTGTCCTTTTTCTTTGAGAGGACAGTGACTTCAGGGAGAAAACTAATACATTTTTTTTTTCCAGCTTCCCTCCTGCCCTGCCCAGCCTTAGCCATTGGCTTCACCCTTTTTTACTTCTGGACCCAGCTCATTCAGAGGAAGAAAAATACAAGGGAGAGTTAAACTGTCACACAGCTGAAATAACTCAGCAGCTGCAAGTTTTCCTGCATGTACCAGATCAACATGCTCTGTTTATCCAACTTCATTTTAGTTTCTTGTTTATCTTTAAATTGAGGCTAATTCCATAAGCTGAGGTCCTCACATTTTATCTGTTGACACATGATTTCTGACTTCCTCTGAATAATCTGAAGGTTATATATGAGATAAGGGGTGGAGAGTATTGATGAATATTTAAGTTACTAATAAAAGTAAAGAATAACTGGGTCCTTTGTCCCTAGAACACCCTCTCCCCAATACCCTAATACCTGGTACTTCCAGTCAAGAAGACCGGCCAGCCAACGGTCACCTTTCGGTTAATACCATGGTAGTAACTTACCTAGCCAGGCTGTAAGAGCAATTGATAGTCTTTGAAAGCTTTCTCAGGGATTTTTCACTGAAAGATATTTTCCCTTCTTTTTGGGGTCCTACAGATCTATCTTCCAAGGCAACAAGCACACCAAAGAAGAAAGCTGTTGTCCAGGCTAAGTTGACAGCCACTGGCCAAGTAGCATCTCCAGTGAAAGGTGCCTCATTTGTCACCAATTCCAATCCCCGAAAGTTTTCTGGCTTTTCAGGTAAGAGAGGTTAGGGCTACGTGAGCTGTTGCAGTCCTTTTAATTAGGTATCCTGGGAGACCAAGATTTGGTACTCCGGTTAAGAGTGACCATTCTGTGCCATCTAGCCTACTTAATACAGTTGACTATTAAACATCCCAGGCAGTAGGGGCTCCAAATCCCCTGCGCAGTTGAAATGCCAGATGTCATTTATAGTCTGCCTTCTTATCTGAGGTTCCACTTTATGCATGGTTCCACCATGCCCTCAGTTCTGCATCCCTGGGTTCAATCAATTGCAGATTGTATAGTACTTATTTGCTATTGAAAAACTCTGTGTGTAAGTGGACCCATGCAGTTCAAACCCATGTTGTTCAAGAGTCAACTGTAATTTGCTTTCATCTGAGCAGAGAGGTAATGGCCAGCTAATTCTCAGCGCCCCACATGTATCGCATTTTTTTGTATATTTTAATCTCTGTTGCAGCAAAAAGATGTTTGTTCTTTCAAGACTTCTTCCCCTTGAAGTAGTTTACCTGGATCAGACGTTATTACAACCTGCCATTTACTTCCTTGTTTTGGGGTTTTTGGTTTTTTTAACATTTATTTATTTATCTGGCTGCACCAGGTCTTAGTTGTGGCACACGGGATCGTTCCTCTTTGCTGCGGAATGCAGCATCTTTAGTTTTGGCATTTGAACTCTTAGTTGTAGCCTGTGGGATCCAGTTCCCTGACAAGGGATCAAACTTCAGCCCCCTGCATTGGGAGCATGGATTCTTAGCCACTGGAAAACCAGAGAAGTCCCACTTCCTTGCTTTTTGATAATGGAAGAATCGTGAGAAGTTGCATCCCTCTACTTGCCCAAATTGGAGATGAAAGTAGAGATGGAGATGTCCTTCCTGCATGTCCTTGTGTAGCAGACAGCGTTGGGCTGGGGCTTTTGCGTGTGCGGTTTCATTTGTTCTTCATTTAACGGTGGGGAGTACTTTTATTAGGCCCATTTTATGAATGAGAAAACCAATGCTCAACATCATTATGGAGTTTCTAATAGTTACACTTCAATACCTGTGCTTTTTTAGCCTCCAACTTGTTACCTGTTTTATTTGGAGACATTCTTGTGACTGCCTCAGCTAAAGAAAATAAAGTCAGAACTTAGGAGCTCAGAAGTTGTTCCAGGAAGTTGCTCTGTATGAGTAAAAGAAGCCTGGACTTGAGGTCAGAAGACCTGGGTCCTGGTCTGGGCCTCTGTGGCGTCATCTGTGAAGTGGGAATGGCAGCACCTGCCTTGTGGACCCCACGGTGTCTCACAAGGAATAAAGAAGAGAAAGTTGCAAAAACAGTGCCTGACTCTACAATTTTTTATCATTTTTAAACTCTGAGGTTTGCTTGGTTTTTGCCTAGTGGTCAGCCAAAGATAGAAATATAGAAGAGTTCAGGTGACAGTAAGGGCCGTGTATTTCTGGAAGAGCCAGTTCTCGGGAGGGAATTTCGGGGAGGGCAGGTGTTCCATTTTTTCCAAGCTGCCGAACAGTGACACTTTGGAGATTTTGTCCCTTGAAGTTCTCTTTAAATGCCAGGTCAGAGATGAGGATAGGTTTCTAATTTACAAACCCCAGGCAAGAAGACGCTTACATCAGCCGACAGCGTGGTAATGGCTGTCTGCTGCAAGCTTTCAGGGTGAAATTTACTTTGTAAATGGTCACAAGGAGGTAACAGAGGATCACTTGAGAGTTGTTTGGGGTGTCTGGAGAAGAGTCCTCCTTGTTGCCCACCTTTTTAAAAATTTTTATTTATTTATTTGTCTGTGTTGGTCTTAGTTGCAGCCTGTGGGATCTAGTTCCCTGGCCAGGGATCAAACCTGGGCCCCTGCACTGGGAACGTGGAGCCTTAGCCACAGGACCACCAGGGAAGTTCCAAACCTAGAACTTTTCATTATTGTTGTTAGTCGCTCCGTGTCTTAACTCTTTGTGACCCCATGGACTGTAGCCTGCCGGGCTCCTCTGTCCACAGGGATTTCCAGACAAGAACACTGGAGCGGGTTGCCATTTCCTTCTCCAGGGAGTCCCTTCTGACCCAGGGATTGAACCCACGTCTCCGGCATTGCAGGCAGATTCTTTACCACTGAGCCTCGGGGGAAGCCTCCTTTCGTTTTTATAAGAAGAAAGAAAAAAAGTGGTGATGGGGGTGGTGGGGAGGGGCAGGGGGCTAGTGGCAACGACTGGGAATGCTTCTCTCCTCAGGCCTTGGTCTCCTCACCGATAAGAAGAGGTTGAACTAGATCATCTTGAAGGTTTCTTCCAGTGCCAACAATCTGCAGTAGAAGTAGTTTCAGAGTAACTAAGGCGTCCCTTGATTTCTTTTTCCTTCCTGATTCCAACTTTTCTGGGTTCAGCTTTACAGTTGCTCTGAGATCGTCCTGACCACTCTTGGCTTGAAAATGGCCCTTGTTCTTCAGTAAGCACTCATATAAGAAATACACATCAGCTGGTCCTTTGCTTCAGTGTGAGGCAGTTGTTTACTCTTAATAGCTGTGAGATTTGAGGAAATCACTTGACCTCTGTTTTTTCACCCACAAAATAATACAATGATATCTATTCCCAAAGGGCTCTTTGGGGAGATTAAGTGAAGCTACACGTAGAGAACCAGCAGAGTGCCTATTAGTTTCTCTTGCTTCCTTTTCGTCAAGGCCAAACGAATCACCTCTCCCTTTTTCTCTCCCTAACAGCCAAGCCCAACAACTCTGGGGAAGCCCACTCCAGCCCGACCCCTAAGACCCCTAAGACAAGTCTGTCCTCAAGCAAATGTGACCCGAAACACAAGGATTGTCTGCTGCGTGAGTTTCGGAAGTTGTGTGCCATGGTGGCTGAAAATCCTAGCTACAACACGAAAACCCAGATCATCCAGGACTTCCTTCAGAAAGGCTCAGCAGGAGGTGGGCCTCGAGCATCCTGGATGGGCTTCTCTCAAGAGCTCAGAGTCATGGCCAACTTCATGGGCATGAACTGTACAGTTGCACAGGCCTCGTGCTTGGTTTAATGCTCTGCTGTATTGCTGTCTTGAAATTCAGTGTGTAGCCAGATCTGTTCCAAACACATGGGCATCTTTCTTCCTTGCTTACTCTGCCCCCTAGGAGGCCAGAAGAACCTATCCCATTTGACCAAAAGGAAAATTCACTCTCCTGTTTGATTTGGGTTTTGTGAGCCACTTGCACAGCTTGGAATAGAATCTCCCAACTGTGTTCCTTTTCATTCGTCTAAAAAATGATCGTTGAACATCTGTGATGTGCCCATCACTGGGAACACGACAGGGAAAGTCATGGCTCTGCCCTGCAGGGGTTCATCCAGGGGCTACAGGGAGGCAGACGCACAGACCCCCAGCTGCCGGAGGCCATGGCCTCGGCTGCTGTGGTGAACGCACACCCTCCCCTGAGGGCCTGTGCAGCGAGGCCAGCGATGCAGACAGCTCTTTTGGTTCTTTGAGTTTATGTATTTATTTGTTTAAGCTCCATGTCTCAAGAAAGGTTTCTTTCTTCTGTCTCCTCCAGATGGTTTCCACGGTGACGTGTACCTAACAGTGAAGCTGCTGCTGCCGGGTGTCATTAAGAGTGTTTACAACTTGAATGATAAGCAGATCGTGAAGCTTTTCAGCCGCATTTTTAACTGCAGCGTGGATGACATGACACGAGACCTGGAGCAGGTCAGAGGAAGGGGAGGGCAGGTGGGCTCCAAGGGGGGTTCTGCTGAGCCCGTCACCCGTACTTTTTCCTGGTGGAGCACATACTATTTCAGAAAACTGAAACCCACGTGAGCAAGCATTCATTCTGAGAGGAGTTGAACGGGAGGCTCCAGCTGTTAGCTTCACAAGGTTCTGAAGACTAGACTTACATTACTGCTGAGCCTCAGAGAAAGACCTAGACTGCGAGGGTGGATCTTTGACTTCCCACTCTCTCTCCAGGGGCTCTTGTCCTAGACCTTTATCTGGCCACACCATGTGGCATGTATTAATAGGGTCCTGGTTCCCTAAAAGGGATCGAACCTGTGACCCCTGCGTTAGAAGCTTGGCGTCTTAGCCACTAACAGGGGATTCCCTCTGGGCCCTGTGTTTTCCTAGCTTTTTTTTCCATTATAACTTGGGCTTGCCATTCAGTTTTGGTTTGTTCATGACTCCAGCCTTGACACCTAGAAAGTTGCTGTCCAAACACCCCCGTAATCTGATGACTGTGTCTGTCTCGTAGTTCAGATTCTAACAGGACTCACATTGGCTTGGCCCTGCATTAGTTCTTATATCACTTCTCAGCTGAGGCAGGGGGCCAGATCCTGTGGAGGATGGAGGTGCCCTTTCCAGGAGCTGTGGGTGGGATATAGTCTCTAAACAGTGAAGTCAATATTTGTGAGTTTCGGACAGGAGCAGTGATTGAAATCTCTTAATTCACCTGTAGTCATGAGGGCTTGGGGGTTACACATGGCCACTTTGGGGTTGCTGCATGGTATTTTGGTTTTTGGAGACAGGGTGACGTGTCAGAGACAATCAGAGTCTTCTTTGAGCAGAGCAAGTCTTTCCCTCCAGCTGCCAAGAGCCTGCTTACCATCCAGGAGGTGGACGAATTCCTCCTGCGGCTCTCCAAGCTCACCAAGGAGGATGAGCAGCAACAGGCCCTGCAGGATATCGCCTCCAGGTGGGGGCACTGCCCACTGGGGATGGGCCTGGGGAGATGGAATCACTAGGGGAGGAAGGTTTGGGAGTCCAGAGCTTTGTGAGTTGAATGTGCCTCATCACTCTAGGTGTACAGCCAACGACCTTAAGTGCATCATCAGGCTGATCAAGCATGATCTGAAGATGAACTCAGGTGCAAAACACGTGTAAGTACCAAGTCGTCTGATGGTGGAAGCTGCCCATTCCCTGTGTTGTCAGCTGGTCTCGGAGACTTGGAAGCCCCGACTTGGGTTTGACCTGATTGTGCTGCCTTCCTTCCTGTGGGACCCGTCAGTTGACCTAGCTCAGCCTCCCTTTTCTCATGTTAAATGGAGATAACAGTACCCTTTTCACAGAGTTGTTAGAGTCAAACATAGGGAATATGTTCAAAGTTGCTTGCCCACTCCAGCCCCCTCTTTGCTAGGGCAGCATCCAGGTAGCATGATATCTCAAAAGAGCTGAGTTTTCCAAGATCTCTTTCTCCTGTGACAGTCTTTAGATAATAGGACATCACCACTTCCCCATGTATTGGGATTCATGGGGTCCCAATATATGGGGAAGCTGTTAGATCCCAATATATGGGGAAGCGGTTATGTCCTGTTGTTGCCAGACATGATATGTTGCAGCATATTGCTGCTATCCAGAGCGATAAGGTCAAGAACAGTGGTGTTTGTTTCCTTGCTCCTGTCGGCCTCGGCAGGTTAGATGCCCTAGACCCCAATGCCTATGAAGCCTTCAAAGCCTCACGCAACCTGCAGGATGTGGTGGAGCGGGTCCTCCGCAACGAGCAGGAGGTGGAGAAGGAGCCAGGCCAGAGACGAGCTCTGAGTGTCCAGGCCTCTCTGATGACCCCAGTGCAGCCCATGCTGGTAAGGACGTTGCTCTTGCCCTGCTTTCTGCTCCTGTGTGAGGTTACTACCCTCCCCTGTGAGATCTGAGAGGGTATGATGCTGAAGGCTGTGCAAGAAAGATGGCTGGAAGATTTGGGGGAAGGAAGAGTAGAGTTGCAGGGGGTGTTTCTCCTGGGGGAGTATGGCAGAGGGAGAGATAGTGTGACCAGTGGAAAGACCTGAGAACTCAGCCATCTCTGCCCTCAGCCAGCTGTGGAATCTTAGGTGAGGTCCTTAGTCTCTCTTGATCCTTAGTTTTCTTATGTGAATGGTATCTGAAGTGTCTGCCCTATGCGGTTCATCGGTCCTCTTTCCTGAAGTCAGGTGGATGTGTGCAGTAACTCCTGAGTCTCTATGACATGCCCCAAAGTAACTCAGAGTTGGTGACAGAGCCAGCCTTCCTGTGAGAGGGTACCTTAGGTCTCCTTTTTTATCTGGAAAGAGAAGAAGCTTCAGGAATGAAGACCAGCTCTCCTTGGGCCTCTGCTTCTTTCATGGTGAATGGGATGTCCTTCCTGGTGTGGGTTTCCTGTGCAACAGGACAGTCCACGCCTGCTGCTGTGCCTGCTCTGAGAGCCTTTGTATTCTTTCAGTGGGGTGCACTGCTTTCTATGAAGCAAGGCTTGCTATGGTGTTTTCCTGAAGTCCTGGTCTAGGGTTCTGTGCTGGGATAGCCAGCACCAAAATAGTAAGATCTCCACTTGAAGGACAGGACCAGTTACCTCCATTAGTAGACTTTCTGATTTTTATAAGAATTTTTCTTGGAATCTGTTCCACGGTCTCATTTGAAGCATGGCATAGCTTATACTGGGCTTCCCTGGTGGCTCAGTGGTAAAGAATCCACCTTCCAATGCAGGGGATGCAGGTTTGATCCCTGGGTCGGAAAGATCCCCTGGAGAAGGAATTGGCAACCTACTCCAGTATTCTTGCCTGGGAAACACCATGGACAGAGGAGCTTGGCAGGCTACAGTCCATGGGGTCACAAAAGAGTCAGATACAACTTAGTGACTAAACAGCAACAATAGGTTACACAGCTTACTGGTCAACCACCCAGGCTTTGGAGTTGGGTCTGGATTCACATCTCATTCCTGCCCTTCACTATCTGTGTAGTAGAAAGTAGGCACTTAACCTCTGCGAATTTCAGTTTTCTCATTCATAAAGTGAAAACAATATATCAGAATATGACGCTGCCCATCCTTTTCACTGCCTCCTGCCCTGAGGGTGTACTCTGGCTGAGGGGCCCCGGGCTTCGCGCTGTCCCTGCCGAGCCGCCTCTCTGGGAAGAGCACCTAAGTCTCCAGGCTTGTCTCCCCCTCCCCTGCCCCCAAGGCTGAGGCCTGCAAGTCCATCGAGTATGCCATGAAGAAGTGTCCGAACGGCATGTTCTCTGAGATCAAGTATGACGGGGAGCGAGTCCAGGTGCATAAAAAGGGGGACCACTTCAGTTACTTCAGCCGCAGTCTCAAGCCCGTCCTGCCACACAAGGTACAGACCCCTTCCTTTCTGCTGGGGCTCTTCTACCTGTCTCTAAGAATCTCAAAGCCTGTGTTCCGTTGCCATTCCAGCTCTCATGCAAAATAGAATCTGTTTTGTATTTGTCGAATGGAAGAATGAATTGATTTATTCATTTCTGGAATCTTCCAATAATATGGGGCTGTTCAGGAGGAACAAGAGAGTAGCCGGGGGTCAGCCATCGTGGAGCCTAGGGGCAGTGACGCCAGGACAGCGAGTTCAGCTGGTGACGACTTGCATGCTTGTCCTCTGCCTTTCTAGGTCCTGTGTGCTCCCCCTGAGATATGTCGTGGCTCGGGTACAAGGAACTGTTAGGCAGTCAGTCATTAATTTGTTCAACTTTTTTTTTTTGACGTTCTGTCTGTGCCACACAGCATGCAGTATGTTAGTTCCCCTACCAGGGAGCAAACCTGTGCCCCCTGCAGTGGAAGCACAGAGTCTTGGCCACCGGACTACCAGGGAAGTCCCCTGTTCAACAAATATTTATCAAGGGTTTATGCTGGGCACTGTATAAGGTAGTGGGCATCCGGCATTTAATGAAAAATTTCAAAAAAGGACGGAAGTTCTGTGCCTCCAGAGGCTTACATTCAAATGTGAACATAATCCCATGGGAGCTTCTGAGACCCCAGCTCCTGCCTTTAATCAGGGGGCATTGAGAACCTCGCCCCTCGGCCCTTCTCAGCTCCTGGGGCCTCTGGGAGCCCTTGGGGGTTGTCCAGGGAAAAGCAGTGGGGACAGCTGACTCCGGTAGCTGGGGGGTGGGTGGCCCTCCTGTGCCTGCTCCCCCTTCTGTCTGCTCAGAGTCCCGGGGGAGGGGACGCATACACCCTTGCCCAGCCTCGCCTGCCTGGGCAGTCAGGCCAGGCCATCAGTTTCAAGTGTTTCTGAAAGCTGAGCAGGACCTCCTCGCAAGCATTAGTGAAGACCCTCCTCATGTTTTCTCGCTGCTTCTAAGGGAGTCCGTTTCTCTCTTTCCATCCTTTTTCCCACTGGTGTGTTCTCCTGCACGAATCCTGCCCGCCCACCTTCCCTCTGTCTGTTCCATGTTTGTCTGCCTCCCTTCTTCCCCTCATTTTCACCTTCAATCTTTTCCTTTTTCCTACAAATTCTCTGCAGCCAATAGAAACTGACCCCGATGTGAGCTGACCTCTTCCAGGGTCTGGGCTGAGGTCCTGAAACATGGCTGATTGTTCCTGTCTGGCCAGCTGCCAAGACCTGCGTCTGTTTTGCACATCAGCTAGGCTGTGTTGGTGCTCCATGTTCCCTCGGGGGCCCGGCTTTTGCTTTCTATGTCCTGGCTCCCTCTGAGTGACCCTTCTGCCTCCAGGTGGCCCACTTTAAGGACTTCATCCCCCGGGCTTTCCCTGGGGGCCACAGCATGATCTTGGACTCTGAGGTGCTCCTGATTGACAACAGGACAGGCAGACCACTGCCCTTTGGGACTCTGGGAGTGCACAAGGTACTTGCTCAGGCCCAGTGAGCAAGAATGAGTGTGTGCATGAGTGTGTGCTTTCAATCCAGATGCAGAGGGATGTGTCGCTTACTTGGGGTCAAGCTTATCTTCATCTTCGAGTTGGTACTGACTTCAGCCCTAAGTTTAGATGTGTTTTGTTTTTGTGTTTTGCATAAAAAAACGTTATAGTGGCACCTGGCTTATAACTGGGTCAGTCTCCACTTAGGACGTGTCTGCCAAGTGCCTTTATGGCCCAGGGGCTTCACAGCACAAACATGCATTATGTTCCACACGCTTCAGAGGGTCTGTGAAAGTGGACTGCTTCTCCCGTGTGTCCCTCATGTACCTACTACCTCATTTTCCCTTACAGAAAGCTGCCTTCCAGGATGCTAATGTCTGCCTGTTTGTTTTTGATTGTATCTACTTCAATGATGTCAGCTTGATGGATAGGTGAGGAATCTAGTTTTGATTCCTGGGTAGGGAGGTGGGGGCTTGAGATTGAAAAGGAGAGAGGGCAAGGGGCTGGCGGAAGTGCCTCTGGGCCTAGGAGCTGCAGCAGGAAGGAGCGAGAGGGAGCACAATTACTGCACAGCCGGCTCCCCATTCAGTGTTAGGAAGAGCCAGTGTGCTGACTAGATCTGGACTCTGAAAGCTTAAGTCACAGAGGAAACCCCGCCACCCACAGCAGAATGGACTGTGAGATACCTGACTACAAGCGCTGTAGGGTTTCAGTTTCTCTCTTCAAAAGCGCCTCCGGGTGCATAAGGCAGATGAATTTCAGTTCAGAGGCTTTAGTCTTGGGAGAGGCTGCCAACCAGAAGCTTGGGATTGTCAGGCTCTGTGGTTAGGACCACCTTCGGGATAACTTGCAGTCTTGACCTCTTGAGTCCCAGAAACCATTTTGGCCCCCTCTTCCCTTAGAGAAGCATCCCTGCCCCCACCCCAACACCAGCCCCCAGCCCTGAGTGTGGAGGGGGAGGGAGATGGAAGGAGACAGAACTGCCAGGGTAGGAGCTGGGGTTTGGGCTTGAGGTCCTGAGGCCTGTCAGCCTTCTGACCCAAGCACAGCCCGCCTAGGGCCTGGAGTGAGACAGGATACAGCAAAGGAGAGTCAGGGTTATTTTTCAAAGGGGACCAGGGTTTACACAGGCTGTCTGGGCTGATGAGGTAGAGACAGGACCTATAACAGTGAAGTAACTCTGCCACAGCTCATACCATCCGTCTTTGGTCCCGACAGAGCCCTGGTCACCCTGGGCGGGCAGAACTGATAGACACGAGGGCCCAGAGCCATGGCAGACCTCTCAGGAAACCAGTCCATCCTTATCCCGTCTCTCCTCAGAGCTCTGGGGGGTTGGAGGAGCATCCTGGCCTGACCTCAGCTCTTCTGTCCCCCTCAGGCCTCTGTGTGAGCGGCGGAAGCTTCTTTATGACAACATGGTGGAAATTCCCAACCGGATCATGTTCTCAGAAATGAAGCAAGTCACAGTGAGTGAGGATCACACCCTCGCAGTGTCCTCATGATTTGAAAGCAGAGCAGAACCCCCCATGGGTCCAATGTGGTTGGGAGGATGAGTCTTAGTTATTTTTTTAAGAGGAAGGCTGATGTGGATACGAGCAGACCTTGGAGATATTGTGGGTTTGATTCTAGACCACCACAGTAAAGCAGTATCACAAGAAAATAAGTCACGTAACTTATGAATTCCCAGTGCATAGGAAAGTTACATTAACACTCTAGTCTATTAGGTGTGTGATAGCATTATGTCTAAAATAACATTTTTAGTTAAGGTAAAAATACTAAAAATACTACTTAACTGAAAAAACTAAACTAAAAATACTAAAAAAATGCTTACCATCATCTAACAACATTTTGGTAAAAAAAAGAAAAAACAGTATCTGCAAAATGCGGTAAAGCAAAGCACAGTAAGACAGGCTCTGCCAGTGTTCGTGTGCTAGTCCCCACCTGGGAGGGCAGGGCGTGAAAGGTCCTTCCCAGGTGGGTGCCCAGAGTCGCAGCTGAAGCAGCTCTCTGGTTGGTCCCTGCTCCGCTGGCCCTTTTGTTCCTTGTATTCAAGTCGGGGTGCTTCTAGCAGGCACTTTGCTAGTGTGTGAAAAGGAACCACCTCTTCTCACATCAATCTCAGTGTCTCTCCTGTTCTCCCTCAGAAAGCTTCCGACTTGGTGGACATGATCAACAGGGTGATCCGAGAGGGGCTGGAAGGGCTGGTGCTGAAGGACGTGAAGGTAAAATGGTCACATCCTTTGCTTTCTTCCGCCCTAACCAGGACGTGGCTGTGGCAGTTTGAGGTGCTTGAGGGGGTGGTGCCTTTGCAGGATTCTGGATCTAAAGGCTGGGTTTGTGTTTGTCTCCTGAAGTGCCTTGGTGGAGTGGGAGGGCACTGCGACAGATCCAGGGTGCCTTGTGAGCAGGTAAAAAAGCCCACCCTCACAGAGCCTCCATTCGCATTTGTGGTCTCTCTCTTGCTTGCTTCCCCTCAGGGCACATATGAGCCTGGAAAGCGGCACTGGCTGAAAGTGAAGAAGGACTATTTGAACGAGGGTGCCATGGCCGACACAGCCGACCTGGTGGTGCTTGGGGCCTTCTACGGGCAAGGGAGCAAAGGTCGGTGGCCCCTGGCCCCTGGGATGGTGCTGCTTTGAAAGGCACCACTCAAGGCATAGGCCGGCCCTTTTCCTGGCTGGACGTGCTGGCACGGCCAGTCGTGACATCGGAGCTCTGGCTTAGGGGCCCTGACCTTGCCCATGCCGCCTCAGGCAGGAACAGGGAGCGCTGCAGACCCAGGCAGGGAGTGGTCAGGTGAGAGTGCCCTGGGCTCGCTGGCCCAAAAAGACCCCGGCCACTGTGTCTCCAGGGCCTGGTGGCTTTCTCCTCAGGGAAAGTCGCCCATTTCTGAACTGGAGGGGAAGCTGGGTCTCAGGAACGAGTAGTCTTGGCATCTGTTTCTGGCCGCCAGACGCTATTCAGCTCCTTTTAGTCCAGCATTCAGTGTGATTGTCCCGAATTCACTGAAGTTGGGACTCAAAACAGTGAACGTCACACGGCTGGTGTGGGTCCAGGAGATCACCAGGGCTCCGACGCCGAGGCCCGGGCCCTTCCTCCGCAGGCTGCCTCTCACAGAGCCTCCTCCCCCCAGGTGGCATGATGTCCATCTTCCTCATGGGCTGCTACGACCCGAGCAGCCAGAAGTGGTGCACCGTCACCAAGTGTGCAGGAGGCCACGACGATGCGACGCTCGCCCGCCTGCAGACCGAACTGGACATGGTGAAGATCAGCAAGGTGAGGGGGGCCCTGGGGGCCCTCTGGACCAGCCGTCATTCCTGACACGAGCAGTGTTGTGGGGCGTGGGGGGGGAAGCTGTAGGTCTCGTTTGTCTGTCTCCACAGAAAAGAGCTGCTGCTTGCATAGGAGCAGTGTTAGACCCTCAAATCCTCTGAGGACCTACCCTGTGGAAACTGGCCTTTGTGCCGTCCAGGCCACAGCCTCTCTGGGCAGGGAGGATGCCAGGGGTGAGGGGCTGCCTTTTGTGATAAGTCACCTCTTCTCACAAGCCTGCGACCAAGAGCACGTTTAAGTCCTGTTTTGGCAACAGCCCAGGACAGCATCTTTCTCCTCTAGGATCCCAGCAAGATACCCAACTGGCTGAAAATCAATAAGATCTACTACCCTGACTTCATCGTTCCAGACCCAAAGGTATTATCCCGTGGCCTGGGGTCCTCCAGCCCCCAACATGAGCTTGTACATTCTCTACTGCCACAGAGACGTCATCTCAGCATCAGTGACAGTCCACCCGGGGATGGGGAGCCAGGTGACAGGCATGGAAAAGACCAGTCAATGCTGAGGGGCCATCCTCAGCAGACAGGAACGCCCTCTCCTTCCTTGAGTCAGAGGGTCTGTTCGAGACGTGGCCTGGCCCAGTCCTTCCTGCACTGACAGAGAGCTGAGGCCCAGGGAAGAACCAGGACTCCCTAGGCCACGCAGCATCAGCAGTGGGGCTAGAACTTGTCTCCCTGTGGTTACCCACTGCCGTTTCGGTTTTAATTGTGCTCTGTTGCTTTTAGCTGGGCTTTCAGGTAAGGCTCAGTGGTAAAGAATCTGCCTGTCAAGCAGGGACACAGGTTCAGTCCCTGGGTCAGGAAGATCCCCTGGAGGAGGAAATGGCAACCTTCTCCAGTATTCTTGCCTGGAGAATCCCATGGACAGAGGAGCCTGGCGGGCTGGAGTCTGTGGGGTCACAGAGAGTCAGACACAGCTTAGCACCTGAACAGCAGCAACACTGCTTTCGCCTGATTGGAAGGTGTTTTCTACTTAACCAGTGAGTGACCTGACTTCTCCTGACAGAAAGCTGCCGTGTGGGAGATCACAGGGGCTGAATTCTCGAAATCTGAGGCTCACACAGCCGACGGGATCTCCATCCGATTCCCTCGCTGCACCCGAATCCGTGATGATAAGGACTGGAAGTCTGCCACGAACCTCCCCCAACTCAAGGTGCAGGCGACTGGGCTGCGTGCGTGTCCTCTTGCCCACTCTGCCGGCACCTGACCTCCTGCGTCCTCCCCTTCCCCTTTCTCCAGCAAGCTGAGGCCAGGAGGGCAGTTACTAGAAAGGGAGAGCAGCACATCCCCCAGGACAGAGCTCCGCCTGCATCAGGCCCCCTGGGCAGCCCTGGGCCCTGTCTCACAGCCTCCTGGGGAGGACTTGCCCCCCAGGCTTGTCTCCACATTGCTGAGAAGAACTGGGGAACAGAGAACAGTGATCTGTGCAAATTACTCCAGAAACAGGGCCAGAGCTAGAGAAGCACCGAGGAAGCCAGCTCCTTTGGCCTGCTGTGTGTCCTCCTCCCCTCATTTTCCTCAGCCCGGGCACCTAAAACAGACCACACAGACTGCCTGAGCCCCGAGGCTGGGAAGGGAGGGATAGCATGGCATTCTCCCCTTCCCAGGAGCTGTACCAACTGTCCAAGGAGCGGGCGGCCTTCGCCATAACGGCCGGGGATGAGGGGAGCTCCGCCGCAGGAGGCAGCAGCGGGGAGAACGAGGGCACCTCAGGGCCGGCTGTGCCTCACAAGGCCCCGAGAGCCTCCCCCAAGCAGCCTCCCGCCAGCGCCAAGAAGGCTGGGGGCAAGCCGGGCGGCTGCACCAGCAGAGGCGGTAAGGAGGGAGGGAGGGGTTGGGGCACTGAGGAGTGGGCGGGGACCCCGTCTCCCCGCCCAGCCCTGAGGTCCTGGGACCCCATCTACTGCCGCTGTCGATGGCTGCGTTCCTGCTGTGTATGCATCTGACGGCCGGCCGCTGATCTGTGGGTTACCCTCCTGCTCTGCACACCTGCCAGACAGGGTCCCCGAGAGCCCATGGGAGCTGAGGATGAGCCGCCTTAGCTCAGGGCTCAGTGGACAGCCCTTCCTGTCTCACCCATGCTGATAGCAGAGGGGCCTGCCCTTCTCTTAGCTCCCCTGACTTCAGGGACCATTATCACCGCTTCTGCCCTCTTCTTGGTTCTCACCCCAAGCTTTCGCCTGCAGGCAACCTACCAGCTGCAAAGCCCTCCCCTGTGAGAGTGGGGGTGAAGCGGAAGGCTCCTGATGTGACCCCGTGCCAAGCCAAGGTGAGGGCGAGCACCTCGCATTCCCAGCTCTTTGCACTTGGACGCTGCGCAATGGGCAAGGTGTGGTCGGGCTGACTGCCTGCCCCCCCCCCGCCCCGCCCTCTTGCAGCATCCTGGCCTCAGGCAGGGCTGCAGTCCGCTGGCTCCACCCTGTGCCCTCTTGTTGCCTTGCAGAGGAGGCCAGCCAGCAAGCAGAGAGGAAGGAGAGCTGTGCCCACAGGCAGGAGATAGAACAGCGGGGAGGCTGCAAGGACCCACCCAGCTGCTGGTCCCAAATCCCAGTTGACATTAAAGGGGAGGAAGCCCAGCCTGGGTGTGGGAGTGCAGCCGTGTGAGTTTGTGAACAGGGCCAGCCAGTGAGAAGCGGGAGAGCGCTGGTTCAGTGACTGGCCTCCTCCTCTCCCCTCCTACTCCGCTGTCAGTTTGACAACCGCTCTTGAGCACTTACCAAGGCCAGTGACTGGGTTCCACCCTGGAGGCACTGCTGGCTCAGAGGCAGATAGAGGTGTCGGCATCTGGTCACAACAGGGAGGCTGTGCCACCCCAACCCCCCGCCCCTGGCAGTCAGCATGGAGGTCACAACACCCAGGCCCTGAACCCAGTCACCATGTCACCCAGAGGACCTTGCCATGTTTCCCCTACCTGAAGCCCTGGATTCCATCAGTCACGAGCAGGGCTCCCAGCCCCTCGGCGCACACACAGGACTGCTTGTGGGTCAGGCAGCATCACTCCGGGCCCCACAGGCCCTGCCCACCAGTCCTTGGGTGGCTCTTGAGACGTGTGCTTCCCCTTTTCCAGGTCCCTCATGGGGACCCATCCCTTCGCCCTTCTTTTCCTCTCAGCAAGGATGGAAAGGCATGTCAGTCATGCATAACCTGGAGTGGCCGGAGGATGGGGGTTTTGGGGTTTTTATCTTTACTTGGCTGTACCAAACCTTAGTTGTGGCACACGGGGCCCTTACTTGTAGGACGTGGGACCTAGTTCCCTGACCAGGGATCAAACTTGGGCCTCTTGCACTGGGAGCTCGGTGTCTTCGCCACTGGACCACCCAGGGAAGTCCCAGGATGGGGGCTTTAGGCCGTTATCTTTTCTCCTGTAAAGGCTCTCCCCACGTCCCAACCGCTAGTCTCCGTCTCACAGCTCCTTCCGGAGCGGGGTCAGAGCCCCAGCCCAGCCCTGACTGCTGTGCGTTTGCAGGTGCTGCTGGACATCTTCACTGGAGTGCGGCTCTACCTGCCACCCTCCACGCCAGACTTCAGCCGCCTCAGACGCTACTTTGTGGCATTTGATGGGGACCTGGTGCAGGAATTTGACGTGGCCTCAGCCACACACGTGCTGGGTGGCAGGGACAGGAACCCCGAGGCCCAGCAGGTCTCCCCGGAGTGGATCTGGGCATGTATCCGGAAACGGAGGCTGGTGGCTCCTTGCTAGGACTGCCGCCCGCCCCTCCCTTGGGTGTACTCCCCGCCGCACTGCTTTGGGCAGACCCAGGGTGGGGGCAGCTCTCTTCTCCAAGCTATGCATTTTCCAGAGCCCACCAGCCCCGCGTGCTGTCTTCCAGACTGGAGTGAGTTGCTGTGTGCCACCAATGAAGTCAGGTTCTCCTGCCAGTTTACATAGGTCTTTCAGATCTGGGTGCTGGTTTTGACCTTTTTTTTCCTTTGAAAAGCTTTTTTTAAAAAAAGAAAAATGGAACCCTCTCAGAGTTATCTGTGTCCTTCCCCAAACACCTCCTATAATTCTAGTGATTAAGGAATGGAGGGGAGGCTGGCTGTTGAAGTTCCCCTTCCACTTCCAGGCTCCTTTTAAAGTTGTATTTATAAGAGTATCCTCAGAAATGCTTATAGTGGGCAGAACTTGTATTCAGCCTGGCCATTTTTGCCAGGAATGAAATTGCATCTGAAAGAAAACAAAATGGATTTTTATGTCTCACTTTTCCATGTTCTCCTATTAAACAGTGTGTGGGTCCTGGTTTGAAGGGAGGGGACCAGGAAGGAAGGACAGGGAGGTGGTGTGGGCTCCGGGGCCACGGGCTCAGGAGGAGCTGCCCCCACCCCATCTGCAAACAAGACCGCTCTTTAGAAACCCACCTGAGGACAGATCTCCACAGCCTGCTTACAGAGAACGGCTCCTGTGCCACTTGAGGTGGATTTATTTGAAGAGAAAACAATTGAGCAGACGAGTCCAGTTCAGTAGAACTTTGTACAGCACTGGAAGGAGTGTCCTGGAAACCTCCACTGGCTGTCGGGAATCAACCACCTTCAGCTGCTGAGCAAGTGAAACATGCTGGTAACACAACCGAGGGGCTGAATTTACATCTTCATCAGCTTTAAGTAGTCACGTGAGGCTAACGATGCTCACCGTGGACACTGCAGGTACAGACAGAGCCTGTTCGAAGCAAGCCCTGAAACTGAACAGCTGTGGCCCTAGAGGCGCAGACTGGAAGTGCACCTGAGTCGTAAGGCTGCTGAAGAGTGAGTGAGCCGAAGGAAAATCAGCCCAGCTGTGTGGGCCTGGCCTCTGCCTGCAGGGCTGCCAGACGCCACCACAGCCTCGCGCCCGCACCCTACTGTGAGCACTCTGGTCTGCGTGCAGGCTCCTCACGTCAGCATCTGGTGCTGAGGGTCCATCCTGTTTCTCCTTATCGACAAGTTGGCAGGCTGCTTGTCCGACCCCTGGAAGTGAGGTTGCTCTGGAGCTTACCTGAGTAAGAGGCTAAGCAGGGGCCACTGCCTACCCCCTGCCCTCCAGGGTAATCAGCTAAGGTCGCTTCAGCCTGTCTGACCTGGGTTCCCACCTGCTGTTTGCAGTGTTAGGGGGAAGGGGCGGGGGAGGCGCCCTGACAGCAGGCCAGGACATTTGGGGTTTCTGAATGGGGACCATTCAGTCTGGCTTCACTGCTGAGAATAAGACACTTTTTATTCTATCCTCTCTGGAGACAAAAGCTGCTGCTCCTCTGAGCAGTGACCTACATAAATTTTCACCCCCTCTCCAGCCTCCTCAGGCCAAGCAGCTGGACAGAGCTCTCCTCTGGGGATTTTGCCTTTGGCTTGGCTGGTCTCCAGAGGGGTGCATCCGCGCAGCAGAGGGGGTCATTTCGGTCATGAGCTCGGCCCCTCCTCACCTTGCCGGGTGTGTTACCTTCAGCTTACCGTTCAAGGTGTTGGTTTCCTTCCAGTCTTTCTGATCCATGTTTCTCTTTGCTGTTGAGATTATATATGATTTTGTATCCATGTATTTCACAGACCATAAGCAATATCATCTTAAACCTCCCCAGCAGGGTGCTGGAGGTCTGCCCTCCTTTGAGCCTTTGTTTACTTGCTGGTTGGCAGCAGGCAAGAGGTCACCCTGGGTGCTGAACGGGTCAGCCTCCCAGAACAAAGTGGACAAAGTGCTGTAGCTCAGCCTTGAGCCTCTGCACCCTTTGGGCAAGATCCCTTCCTGCTCCAGTCACAGGGCAGATCTGCACTCAGTCCGACTCTCCCAAAGGCTGTGCTCTCAGGAGTCCCCTCCCCTGTGCACCTGGTCTGACAGGCATACCGACCTGCATGGAGACACAGGGCACCCTGCCCTCGAGGCCGGGCCAACCTCTGAGCCACAGTCCAGCCAACACAGCTGTTTGCACAACTCCAGCCATCTCCCAGGGTCACCTGCAGACACCAGGGCACCCCGGCTGGCCTCAGACTCCTTCCCACCCACATCTTTAAGGTCTGCTTCTACCATATCGGTGTCCATGGCTGAACTCAGTTGATGCTGCTATCTGGGCTTGGTCCTTTTTCCTGCCCAGTTCCCACCCTCTACTAGGCTTTCCCATGTCCAAGGCCACATGACCCAAGCATCTCCAAAAATAACGCAGTCTCACAAGAGCAGGCCTGTGTGCATACCGCCTGGGATTAGCCTGTGGCTTGTGAACTCACGTCAGTCTTAACTATCAGACCTCTGGCGTCCTCACACCAGATCGGACAGGCATCTATGTTGAAACTTTATTACAAAATTATAAAGCAGAGCTCTGTAACAAAAAATACACATTTGGGTTTGGTCTAACACCCAAGTAAGTCTGAGAAAATATAAGCCACTTGAAATAACACATTCACGTCCAAAAGGTTTCAACAAATTTATACAATATACATTGAGCACTAATTCCTGTACAGCTTATTCTTTCTAGTTTGGATCCAGCTATTCCAATGTATTATGAACCAGTCAGCTGTCCTGTCTTTTAAAACAAGTCACAACTGAAATCTCAGAACAATCAGCAAAAGCCATGGGATAATGGAAGAATTAGATGTTTCCATGGTAATTAAGACCAAGGATCCATGAGGGGCAGGAGAGAGCATCCAAGGATAAAAATCAAGTTTGCTACCTAGGTTAGATAGTAACTGAAATGGGATCTTAAGAATTCCCAGCCTTTATTTGGTGTAGTAATAAAGAAGATACAAAGTGGGAAGGGGCAGGGGGCGGTGGCGGGGGGGGGGGGGGGGGGGGCACGGTTAGGGTTAGGTTGTTTTAACACCTTTTCTCCTAAATGGAAACCTTCACCAAAAGGGATTAGAAGACTTAAAGGCAAATTCTTTCTCCTAGATGAGTAAATGCCTTCAGTTCTGATTCTGGCTGAAGTTACAAACCAACCATCAGGATATTGTTAACTCATGTCTAAGAGGGAAACTGGGAGGTAGGGAGTGGTAAGGCCTCAGCAGAGAAAACAAGTTTTAAGCAGGGAAACAGCCAGCTTCTGCCCTGAAGTTATTGCTAGGTTGTAGCTGAGCTGCTATGTGCAGACCTGTTTGTTTCACAGTGGAACTAAGGAGTAGCTGAATTCTTTGTTAAACTGGTAGGCACCGTGAACTATAGTATTTACTGTCCAGCAGAAAGATGGTATCTTTACAGGGAAATCTCCATCCGCCACCCCCCACCTCCCACCCCCAGTTCCTACAAAGGCTGTAGCCCAGAATCAAACTATCTAGGACTTGGTATAATGTCAAGGTAGGTGGTTTAGTGGTTGATGGAGAGAAAGCATTAAGCATATCCTGTACCAACCAACAGGTGCCCTTACAGGCTTTCCAAAGTCATGATTGGTTCTGGTCTGAGAGAGCTCGGCTGCAAAGGGTAGGGGTAGGGGTGACTGCCAAAGCCCTCAGCTGTCTGAGGGTGTGCAGAGCGGTAATGGCCAACGGTAATGGCGGCACACACGGCTCTTCAGATAGTGCACAGAATGTATGTTTGTGCTTGGCTAAGCTTCTCCAGCAAACTTGAGCTCTTCCAGTGGTGGAGAGACCCTGAGAGGGCTCAAGAACAAGACTCACTCACTGCACGGCCCTTCCTAAAGAGCCAAGGGAATCCTGCTTCCTGACCTGCCCCTAAAGCAGCAGGCTGAGAAAGGAAGTCGGAGTCGGGAGTCCCTCCCAAGCTGGGGAACAGAGACGTGCAGCTGTCTGCTCAAGGGCTCATACCTCTGAGTGCTCGGTCTTACATGCTTGTCTGACTGGAGCAGAATAAGGCCCTTTGTCTAAGTCTCTGTGTCTTCAAGGGAAACCATGTTTAAAACCTCCATGGGCAAGAGGAACCTCGTGCTCAGGGGAAAATGGTTTAAGGCTGTCCACTGGAGACGTCAAAGCCAAGCAGAGAGCCACTGCTTCCACCCAACGCTTTCCCTTTTCCTCATCAACTAAAACAGGATGGCACAAAGTCAGACCCCAGGAGGAGAAGCAGAGGTGACCCACGTACTGTCTTTCAGAGACTGGAATCTCCCAGCAGTCTGAAAGCCAGATGCTTTGCTGACTCCCAAGGTCAGCTCAGGAGAGGGATAGCTTCCCATCCCAGCACTTAAGGAAGCAATTCTTAATGACTTAAGGTTTTCCAATCGCATTTGTGTTTCATTTCTCACCAGAAATAAGTTTACTGGTACAAATTTCTGTCCCTGGGAGGATCACTATTGGTCTGGTAAGCTACCATCTTTTTGGTCTAAAGAAACAAATGGATTTTAGGTAAGGTATCAAGAGACTTTAGCAAAGGTCGGTTAAAGCACAGAGAGCCACAGAGACCAGAAATGAATCCAGGTGTGCTGGGGAGGAAGAGAGCCGTTCCCACCAGGACTCATGGTGGGTGAAACCGAGGAACGCCGCTCAGGGGGGTGGGCGGGCTACAGGAGGAAGGGTGAGACTGTTTAGGTTTGCAGAGGAAGGGAGGAAGATATGGTCAAAATTCTGGAAAGTCCTCTCCACCAGTTACCATCGTCACCCCAAGATCACCACAACAGGGACTGGCCTGTGCGATCTGTACCAGTTTCCACTGGCCTGGGGCTCGGCCAGCGCACAGTGTACCTCTGAAGCAAGACAGGCATGCCCAGAGATGACACAGCATCCTTGCTCGCCCTGGTCTTGGGAACACTGCGCATGTTCTGGTTAGCTTGCCCGTCTGTAAGCTGGCCAACCATGGGCCCAGACACCTGGAGCTCTGTCCCTGTAAGGCACTGCAGAAGCTGGCACGGGCCCTCAGGATCGGAAGACGTGCACGGCTCGGATCACGTACTGCCGGCAGATGGGGCACTCGTTCATGCGCTTGCCGCACTTGGTGCAGGTGACCATGTGGCCGCACTCCAGCAGAACGCAGTCAATGGGCGAGTCCATGCAGATCCGACACAGGTTCTCCTCCAGGCTGGACGGCACTGCTCCCCCTGGACACAGAGCAGAGAGGAGAGTAAGGGGCGCAGCCCCCAGATCCACACACTCCGCTCGGGGAGAAGGAAGCACCTCCCCAGGAACTAGCTCCACCTGCTTGTTTAATCTGCACCTCCACAGGTTAGGCTATAGGTTTGAAGAGTCAAGTACTTGTAGATCAAAGACTTCCCAGAACATGAGATGTTTAAGGCAAAGGCCTCAAAGCTTAAAAAGAAGTAACGTTCAGACAACTGAGGCTGTAATAAAGCCAGGGAGTGCCACGGAGGGACTCGATATTCCCTGAGGCAGAACGTGCTGAAAAGATATAAAACTGGCTGAGAAGAGTTTAGGTACCAACAGAGTTGTAATGAACGGCTCATGAAGGATCATGCGACTCCTCTGTAAACATACCCCCAACTGAATAAAGAAAGCCAAGGATTCAGGGCCCCAGCCATGCCACGGCCTGCTTCCCCGGAGGAGACGCCGTGGTGCCAGAGCCCAGCAGAGACTATGGCCCCCTCCTCTCTGCCTCCCACACACACTTCATCCACACCACCGTGACTGCTGCTCACTGCTTTCAGAATTTGTGAGTTTGCTCCTTGTCTCCCGGACTAGGAGACGGGCTCCTAAATTCAACAAATGGAATCAATTTCTATTGAGATAATAATATACTTAGTATCTACTGTGTGCTCTGAGGGCTGATAGTCATCTTGAATGCCGGAAACCAGTCCTGAGGTGAAGGTGAACATGTTAGTCTGACTCTTTGTGACCCCATGGACTATAGCCAGACAGGTTTCTCTGTAAATGGAATTCTCCAGGCAAGAATACTGGAGCAGGTTGTCACTTCCACCTCCAGGGGACCTTCCTGACCCAGGGATTGAACCCACGTCTCCTGCACTGGCAGGCAGATTCTTCACTACTGAGCCACTGGGAAGCCCCAACAGAAACTGTGAAGTAGGTACTCTCGTTACTCGTTTTATAGGTGAGGCAAGCGAGACCAAAGGGTTAAATAGCTTGCCCAAAGATTCAAATCCAGGCAGGCTGGCTTCTAGGAAAGTGGCCTGAGGGCAGGGGCTGCGAAGACAGTACTAACCGCTCAGTGCACAGTTCTCAACAAGGCTAACTGGCTTGTGCGAGTGGGAAGACACAGTGGGCATGACCTACATCCGGGGTCAGCTGTAGGAACAGAAAAACCTTCATGTCCCCAAACCCAAGCTTCCCAGCATGTTTTAAATGGCAGCCTGAATCAGGTAGCCATAAACAGGGAACTGGTCTTATAACAGCCGCCTCTAGGTCCCACAGGGAGCTCTCATACTCCACTGTTTCTGCGCTTTCTTTACCTGTTCCTTGGATTATTCAGAAAGTCAGGCTGTGAGGCAGTGAAACCTATTTACTCCTGTGAGGAGCTGGTGGCCCTAACAGGGAACATTTGGAAACAACTGAACTATATAAACACCTATAAATATAAATAGGAATACCTATATATATAATAGGTATGAGCTATATAAATAGCTCATCCATAAATATATAGATGGGCTGGAGTAATTTACAGAATTTCATTACAGATTACTTCTGTCAAGATTAACAAATTCATTAACTCAGTTGCCAGCATTCTCCCAGGGAATCAGAAAGACCCCAAGTGGATGGTCAAACTTTGGTATCAGGTGAGGGTCTAGAACTCCAAATGCTCAACTCTTGGGAATGTATCAGCCAGAAGACCGTGCCCCATTATGAGCAATATGGTGAGAGCTCTTCCCCAAGAAAGGATGTTCTCAGAGTAGTGTAGGGGCCTGAAAAGCACTTTAAAACTTTTTCAGAAGACACTCCAAATTTGTCACTTAGTAAAATGGCTGTATAGCCTTGAGGCTTTCAGAAAAAGGTCTAGCATGTTTTAGAGTGATTGTATCTGCAGTCAGATTCCTGCAGTGCATTCTGGGGGTGCCCAGAGACCTGTGGGTGGTCTTTAACATACAGGTTGGTACATGGCAGGTGAGTGCCACGAAACACGCTATACATACAAGGCTCTTAGCTCACCACCCCTGCTTTTCAGTTGGTACCAGAAGCTGATGAACATCCCAAGTGATTTCCCTGAAGGTACACACACAGACCCGCCCACACAGACCAAGATGGAGTAAAAGCTATGGTGCCTGAGCCCCAGGACTATGGGCAATGACCAGAAGTGCCAGCCCTTGGCTTTGCCAAAGATTTTACACAGGCTGGCTTCTGAGCTCTGACAACCAGAGGCCTGCAGATCAGGCTGCCCGAGGTGTCCTGCCACTCCTCCCTTCGCAGGGACGGGGATGGGAATTTCTAAAGATGCTGAGGAGTCCTGGTTCCCAGGGAACATCCCCCCCAGTACTGCTCCCCCGCCAGGATGTGGATATGCTCAGAGTTCTCAGACGGCTAACAGGACCAAAGGCTGAAGGGGAGGAAGGAGAGGAGAGTGAAGGGCCTCAGCCCGATACCAAACAGGAACAGCCACGTACCGTTTTGGTCTTCAGCGCTGCACACTGCAGAGGGAAGGAAAGAAGGTGTCTGAATACGTGACGTCAAGGAAAGCATCCAGCCACCCTGGCTTCACTTCCAAACTCAGACTGCTCTCCTGCTGGGAACCAGGCCACCCTCCTCAGACCCTCCACACACGGGAGACTCACCCACCGCCCCTGCTGGGGTGTCTGGTCTAGTCTTAGAATAAGGGCTTCCACTGCTTTGCCGTGAACAAAAGTGCCAGGCAGGAAGGAGATTGCACAAGCTCAGTGTTCTTTTCTTCTATCACTTCGGAAGCCAGAGTTAAAGTCAAGAAAGGAGGAACAGTCTGCCCTGGTTGGCCAGGGAGTCTGGGTGTGACTCCCCAGAGAAGCCATCTCCTCGTCCCTCATTTGGAGGTTCTGGGGACCATCCAAAAGGGAAGAGCCTGTGATCAGGTGACCAGGCAGATGTCCCCTAACTCTGATGAATCTGAGCTCCTGGGAGAGGAGAACCTGAATCTGACTTCAACCACCGTGAGCAGGCAAGTCAGCACAACACTGACCTGCAGGAGCCCATCAGCTGGGGAGCGACTAGGTGAAGTCATTTCAGGAACTGCAGAGTTCCAGACAGCTAGACTCGTCTCTCGCCTGCAGGGCTTCTCTGCCTTGATTGGTACAGTCTTCATCTTACCACAAATCGGCAGCACGGACATAATAGCAAGTTTTTTTCTTCCCTAAACTCATTTGACCACAGACCTTATTTTATTCTGCATCACTGAAAATGATACCACGGCAAATGCTTTGGAAAATGAACAGCCCCGGGGCAGGCAGGACACACACAGGGTGCCAGTACCTTGTGTACAGAGTTTGAGCACGGCCAAAGGCAGTGATGAGTCTGACGGGGCGACATACGGCAGGAAGGGCCATGGACTTAGACCCAGAAATCCTCAGGGCCAATCTAGGCTCTCCAGTGAAGGGAAGATGCTAACAAGGCCTATTTCACAGGCTGCCCTGAGGATTAAATACATACACACGATGCCTGACCCCCACCCGGGCATCAGCTCCAAAGGACAGTTGTTATTAGAGGATGCAAATGAGCAGGGTGGCCCCTTCCTCGGCTGAAGCATGGGAATGGAGTGGGGTCGCTGTGGCCTCTAACGCGCGGCAACAGGCGCCCTGCAGCTCTATGCCGCTGCCGCAGGCACGGCCCCTCACCCAGGTGCTGGAGTCCCTTCTGGTCCTTGTACAGCCGCGTCACCCTCTCCATCAGTTCCCACTTCTCACAGCAGCCCTTGTAGTTGACGAAGTTGCGAGCCAGGATCTCCTTGAGCTGTCGCACGGTGAGACCTTCGATGTCCTCCAGGTCGGTCAGGTCAGACAGAGAGGCCCTCCGGCCTGGGACAAAGCTGTCCTCTGAGTCGACAGACTGAGAAGGCAAAGATGGGATGGGTGGGCTCCACTCCCCCGCCCCCGCCCCGGCTCTCACTTTCAGGACCCCAGAGCTCTCATCACTCTGTGCTTTTGGTGACTGGCCTCAAGGGAAGCAGGAATGGGGGCATATGGAGGATTACAGGGCGCCAGCTGTGCATCGCAAGACAGACCTCCGTCTCTTCCTGACCCAAGAGCTGTGCTCAGGCCCAGCCGGCCACAGCCCCACCCTCAGTGGCCGGGCGGGAGGAGCAGCACCAGCTGAGGCAAGAGGTTTTGGATCCCGATTGCTCCACTGACTGATGCTGAGCAGCACCAGGCACGATGCTCACCTCCCAGAGCCCGTCTGCCCCAGGCTTCCCATGGATATTAAACGAGGCAGCACGAGAGACTACCGCACGTGGTCTGGGTCTTTCTCCCCTGGAGAGAGTTCTGCTTTCCCACAGAAGCCTGCTTCCCGCACAAGCATCCTCTCTGCACGCTGGAGACCACAGCTCTGCGGCCTCACAGCAGTGCCCTCTCATCTTTCCCTCCTGATTATCTGACCTCCTTCCCCTGACAATGGCCACTGTGTGCTGGAAGCAGAGGAGAAGAACAAGACTGGCTCAGCGGCGCCAGGAGCCTGCCCTCCAGCTGCTCTCAGCAAGTCAGGAGACTGGAAACCAACGGGCTGTGCCGCTCCGCAGCCTCCACTGGGACACGGACGCTCCCGAGGTTCACCTGGAATGCTCACACTAAACCCGCCCCCGCAGACAGGATTTCAGGACTGTCACCACAGCCTGCTCCTCCCCTCTCCCCCGTGAGGCCGCCCAGAGGGTCCTGACGGGAACAGCGGTGAGAGCAAAGGCGGAGGCACAGACCCCACGGGGCCCACCTGGGTCTCGTCCTCAGCAGGGGCTCTGGCCGTGCGCTCCAGGTAGACGGGCTCCTCTTGGTCCTGAGACACATGGCCATTGGCCTGTGGGGACAGAAAGATGCTATCACATCCGCAGAGCTGTCCCACGGATGGCATGGGGCTCTTGCCAGCTCATGCCATATCCAAATGCATTCTCATCTCCCTGGGAACCTGGAGTCTCGCATAACAGCATTATAGAAGCCTGACTCTGTCAGGCAGGGAAGCGATATGCATATATTTCAACTCTAGCCAGGATGGCATTAACTGCCACTCACCATCAGTGTCGGCTCAGCTTGCACACTCCGAGTGGAAGGAAGATCCCACGGCCGCTCCTCTGCCAGACCGCCGTCAAGTCCGTTCCTGACACTGACGCCACAATGCCAACCCTACAACTTCTGCCCGCCATCCCTGGTTTTGCACCCAGACCCATGTCAACTCTTTTCTCCCCAACTGTTCAAACTATGTTTTCGCTTCTGCCACACGAAATCTCCCCGGCTTCCTCATCTGGCCCAGATGAAATCAAAGTTTCCAGACCCTCACCACCCCACCCCTCTCTCTTCTGGCTAGTCGCTCCTCTCATTAGAAATTCTAGAAACATGCTCCAACCAGTAGGGCAGACTAAGAGCTGTCTTGAAACCCAGTCAAAAATTATTTTAAGGCATCAAATAGTCTATTAGCCTGAGACTATGTAAGACTAATTAATGCCTATGCTTAAGAAGTTTCATTCAGCTTAGAATTCTAACCTCTCAAAAGGTTTCCTCTGGTTTTGCCAGAGTAGTCAGAACTGGGAGCCACCTAATCCCATCACCATTTAAGCCACAAATCCCTTCCTAGATCCTCTCCACCCACTGCTCCCAAACAGGCGAAGGGTCTGGTGGGAGCCCAGAGCAAAGAGGCGTCCGAGCTCACAGGCCTTTTCCACTGGACTCTTCAGAGAACCAGCAAAGGGACAACCCGGGAAACCAGTCACTCACTGGCCCCCGCTGCTCACCTCAGGTTAGAATGCATAATATGGAGCTAATTAAGAAAAGGCACGCAACCACACAGAAATGAAGAGTAGAAATAACAACCGTCACCAAAAATGCCAAGTGACAAGCTCCTGTACACAGCACATGTGGGCAGAGATGCTTCCCAGACAACGTCCAGTTTTCTCTTAGCTTTACGTCAGTGTGGTACCCACCGGCCTCCTGGTGTCACCTTGGAGTTACAAGAAGCCATTCAGAGCCTAACCTTTTCCTAAGTAGACAGTTTCTGTATGTCTTCTCTTTTCCACAGAAGAGAAGCTCTTTTGTGCTGCAAAGTATGCTCCTGTCTTTTCAGGATGTCCACTGGCTGAGCCCTAATCTACAGTGAGTGTCTGTCTACAGTTGGCTTTATTCCACGCGCTTCCTTCACTAGCAACTACTGCCAGGGGGTTACAGGCACAGGAAGGGGCCCTGGTGAGGCGAGCGCTGCTGCCAGCAGACACACAGCCTGCGTGCCGCTCGCTGCAGAACCGTCAGGCAGCCCCGCACGAGTTACTGCGCTTGCCCTATTTTTCTGGCTGGCAAAATGCGGGCCTCACCAGAACAGGGGACGTGAGCTGACCTGAAGGCCTTCTGGAAACATCAGAGGAGAAGCACCCAATGAGCCCTGGTACACGGTGTGACCTACGCGTGCAGTCTGCAACTTCTGATTAATGAAAGGAACCCACCTAAAGGTTCCTTCAGGGAAAAAGAGAAAATTTCCTCGAGGCACTCTCCTGACTCCCCATAAACAGAGAGAAAACCCTGGAGCAAGCAAAGGGAGGAAGTCACGGCAGGTGGCCCAGCCTGTCCAGCAGACAGAGCAGAGCCGAGGGAGAGTGAAGCCCCAGAGCACGCTGGGGAGAAAGCCAGCTCAGGCTAATGAGGGAGCTGCGTGCGTGTCCTGCAGGTGAAGCTTGCGACCACAGCGGCCTTTTTGGCTCAGTGCTCATCAGAGCTGAAGCAGGGGCCCCGTCCCAGCAGAGGCGGGGACCAGAACAGGAGACGGCAGCCCTCCACATCCTGTGTGGGAGACGACGACACTGGCGCATGCCAGCTCTGACGGCTCAAAGCCCTTCAGACGTGGGGTCACACTGCCAGTCAGTCGTCCCCACATCCTGGCAGGAGCCAAAGTGGCCTGGATTACTAACCTCATTGCCTTGTTAAAGGCTCAAACCTCCCCCAAGTGACCCGAGAGTCAGTGCCCAGCTGGATGTGGAAACTGGATCTCCTAGGTCCTAATCCTCCCACTGTTGCCCAAGTCAGTGAGTAAAAGGCTCACTGAGGCACTGAAGTATAGCTATAGGACGTCAGCACGCCCCGATGATGACAGTGATCCTGGCACTTCGGAGGTGGTTAATACATGCTCACTGAATAAACGAACGCATGGAAAAATAGTTCCTAGAGACCCAGCACCCGAAAGCCAGAGGCTGCCGCTTCCTCCCCCAACCCTTCCCTCTCCCCACCATGGGCACCTAGTCTGCAGAGCTGGCCCTCTGCCCACGTCCTGTCGGTCCTAACCTTACAGGGTCCCCTGGGGCTACCCACAGCTTCCAGCTACTTCCCATCCTCTGTCCAGTGCCTCTCCCACTGGAGGCGGGGCACCACTTCCGCCGTCCCCACCCCAGGCCTCTGGCTGAAGCCTCCTGCCTTGCCAGTGCTGGGTCCTCCCCCGCTCCCCACCGAGTATGTGGGTGTTTGCTTCCTATAACCTGACACAAGTCTTGCTGTCTGACACCCTATCCTTTCCTCTTTCACCCCCCTCAACCCTCTCCTCTGGAGAAGGCAATGGCACCCCACTCCAGTACCCTTGCTGGGAAAATCCCATGGACAGAGGAGCCTGGTAGGCTGCAGTCCACGGGGTCGCCAAGAGTCGGACACGACTGAGCAACTTCACTTTCACTTTTCACTTTCATACATTGGAGAAGGAAATGGCAGCCCACTCCAGTGTTCTTGCTTGGAGAATCCCAGGGACGGGGGAGCCTGGTGGGCTGCTGTCTATGGGGTCGCACAGAGTCGGACACGACTGAAGTGACTTAGCAGTAGCAGTAGTAGCAACCCTCTCCTCAGTGATAATAACAATGTCGTTTAGTCACTAAGTCGTGTCTGACTCTCTGCAACCCTATGGACTGTAGCCCACCAGGCTCCTCTATCCATGGAATTCTCCAGGAAAGAATACTGGGGTGGGTTGCCATTTCTTTCTCCAGGGGATCTTCCTGACTCAGGGACAGAACCCAAGTCTCCTGTATCGGTGGGTGTATTATTTACCGCTGAGTCACCTGGGAAGCCTGAGGTCCACCGGCATCACTCTAATGCAGCAGCTGGTTTCCACATCTACCTTCCCCCTCAGAGGGGCTTTCTCAGCGTAGAAGCAACATAATCCTCGATTCTGTGCTTTCCGGGCCCGGTTCATAACTCAGTCCCTGTGCTGCCCGGAGCCTTCTGTCCCCAGGCCCTGCTGGGATGCAGATAAGGCCGCCTACTGTTCAACAGCCCTGCAAGCACACCCCAGCCCAGCCAGCGCGGGCAGGAGCGGCCGGGCCCGCGCCTCGGTCACAGTGTTTCCCTCCGCTGCCTCGCCTCCACATCCTCTTTTTGGCCTCACCACGCGGCACGCAGAATTTCCCCAACCAGGGATCAAACCTATGCCCCTTGCACTGGAAGCTCGGAGTCATGACCGCTGGACCACCAGGGAAGTCCTGCGTGGTCCTTTTTCTCCCTGGTGCCTTGTGACGATCACTGAGGGACCGAGGTCCCCGTCGGCCCAAGAAGGCCACGGGGCGAGAAAGCAGGAGGGTAATTTGATCAGAACCAAATGTGAATACCTAACAGTGAATTTTCTCAAAATGTTTCTAGAACAACCAATTTTTTAAAACTAACTGGGATAGGAACCTATTACAAAGAAACAGAAAAACACAATAACCCAGTACCGTGCATCCGTTTCTCTAAGAAAAGCCCAAACATGAGTCTGAAGTCCAGAAAACTCCAGAAAGGCGTCCCGTCACCTGTGCAGCCCCTCTCCCACAGCGTGGGGGGAGAGGAACCGGAGCCCGCCCTGGAGAGACGGGAGGCCGCACTGGCCGTACCTGCTGCCGGCCTTGCGCCTGGCCGGGGGGTGCGGATGGAAGGCCGGGTGAGGTAGGTGGCACAGCGCTGGTGTGGGGCCGGGCGAGGAAGGCCTGCTGCTCGGGGAAGTCGGGGCCCAAGGGGGGCACCTGAGTCCTGCCCTCCTGGGAGATGACGGGCTGCTGGCCGAGCACCAGGGACACCAGCTCCTCCTTCTCCCGGCACATGTCGGTAGAGATGTCATGGAGGCTGAGATAGTCCCTCAGGTCCTTCACCTTCATCTTCATGAGCTCCTCCCGCCGGAAGGCCGTGGCGCGGAAGCGCTGGCAGAGAAGGCAGAGGCGGGGCCCGGCACCCACCTGGCTCGAACAGTTCGTGCAGAAGTTCTTCTTACAGTCCAAGCAGGTCTGCTGCTTAAGAGCGAGAGACAAAGGAAACCATGTCAGGCCGTGAGGACAAGACAGAGCGTGACAAGGGCTGGGCACGACCACCCCTGTGACTTGCCCTTTCACTGAGCTCCTCCTCTACCCAGGGGTCGGGCCGCCGGGCAGAGTTTAGGATCAAAGCCCCCAGAGGCAGCAGCGCCGCCCCCCCCACCCCCGGTCTCCGGCCACCACAGGCAGGGCGCCGCGGGCAGGATTCCGCTGGAGGCTCACGCCACTCACGCTGCTCACCAGCAGAGAAACAGAGGCTGCTGACTGAGAGTGACAGCTTCAGGGTGAGAAAAGCCCTGCCTTTACGAAGTCTCCCTCCCCGTCTCTTGTGGTGTCACCTTGGGGCTGTAACTGAGCCTCTCTGGCCCTTAGTTTCCTCATCTGTAACGTAGGGGGTGATGAAAGCAACTACTTCATAGGACTGTTGTAAAGTTAAGAGATAATGCACTCAGCATATCGGACACGTGAGTCTTCCATAAGTGCTTAGTGTTTTAATTATTATTTCTAGGAAATACAAGCCAATGATGAGAGTCAAGATTCAAATCAGTATTGTGGAGCAACCCTCCTTCAATAATTGTATTTTGTTCTATACTTCTCAATACTGTACAATTATAATCTTTGATAATTACTACTCCAAAAATATATATATTATTAAATGACTGAGGGGCTACTATGTGCCAGAGCTGGACTTGGCTTATCATTCAGGTCTGAAAGCAACCCTGAAAGCAGGTGTTTTCCTGCCTCCCTGCTTCCGGGACAGAGCGTCCTCGGCCTGGAGAGAGAAAAGCGCGTCCTGAAGGGCGGGCAGGGAGCAGCGGGTCTGAGGTCCACACCTGAGGGGGTCTGGGTTTGGTGCTCACACTCATGCTCTTTCCACCAAGCCGTGGGACTGACTCAGCCCCACGCCAGCCCCCAGCCGTGCTGAGCCAAGGGCCTGGCTCTCCCTCTCGGAACTCCCGGCCCAGGGCCCCGTCTGCAGGCACTGGGGCCCAGGCCCCTGCCCTACCCCGGGAAGGCCGGTTCCAAGTGCTGGGAGCGCGAGGCTGCCTGAGAGCAAACCCAAGACAAATACTTAGTGACAGGAGGCCCTCCAGACATGAAGGGGGAGCTCTCGTCTGTGGAAGTACAGGGTGTCTTCGGGCGGCTGACGAGAGGGCCGGGCAGGCGAGCTGGCATCGCCTGGCGGCAGCTGCTCCCAGGATCGTGGACAACACAGGGCACGAGGGCGTGCTCAGCCCCCAGGAGGCAGCTCCTGGCCCCTCGGCCCGGAGGCTGAGCGAGCACAGGGTCATCCGATGAGCCCTACAGCCACGAGCGGGCCACACACCACCACAAGGGTGAGCCCTGGGCCCCCAGCGCTGGTCCTGGAGGGGCACTCACTAACTCTTTAGAGAAATTAACAACTTTTCATCCTAGGGTGACTTCAGCATTAACCTAAATCTTTCTGCCTCCTCTTTTCTAAGTATAGAAAGCTGTTCAAGCAAACAAGAATGCCCAGGAGACTCACATTCCCAGAGTCGAAATCACAGGCCCTCTGGTGTGGCGCTGAAGGAGAAGTCTGCGGAGTGGAGGGGGTTATATTTAGACTTTTCTAAGTGTCATTCAAGCAGTAAAGTGAAGCGAACAAAGGCTGTGACTGCTGACACTCGGAAAGGACACATGTCAAGCTCCCTCACTCTCCACACAGTGCTAACCGCACAATACAATGTTCACACGGCTGCACGTGCTTTAGAACAGTTCTGGGACCAGTCGCCACTCAGATGGAAAGGAGATGTTTTGGGGTATTTGGGGGGTTCGGGCACATCTAAAGCTTTTCTAGTGGGTGATGAGATGTGTTTAGGATGACACAGTGAAATTACAAGGCTTCCATGTCATAAAGCTGTAGGTCCTGACATGGAACATTGCTTATACTGGTACAGTTTGATAAGACTTCAGTTCAGTTCAGTCATTCAGTCGTATTCGACTCTTTGCAACCCCATGAATCGCAGCACACTTGACACAACTGAACAGCCCCGAGTTGCTCCATCAGCCAGATCTAAACAACAGTCTTCTATGGTGTGCAGTGTACTGGATACCAGATCAGAAAGCAAAGACAGCAACCCACCCAGCTTCTCCAACCCCCCAGAGGCTCTGAAGTCCTGGCATCTGAAACACACCCGACAGGAAGCAGTAAGCCAGTGCTCACTTGAGGCTAAAACCCCAGTTTGAAGAGTCAGGAGAGAACAAAGGAGAAGGAAAAAGCAGCTGTCAACAAACGCTGGAAGAACAAGTAAAGGAAACACTCAAATATAAATTCCAGCAAATGGTACACACTGAGTAGTGAGGTGGCGAGAAAGACGACCTAGGGGAGCCCGGGTGCCCGCAGAGACACCCGGAGCATGGGGGCCGGCAGGGGTGCCGGCGTGTGGCTCCCCCTGACAACCCACCCTTCCTCTGCCACCCCCACCCCAGCCCCGCTCCCTGGCACAGACCAGGCCCACGTTCTCAGCCCTCCTCCTGCCGTCCTGCCGAGAGGCAGCCCCTCCTGGGAGGGAAAGGGCAGCAGGGACACGCTAGGATTAAGTCCTGGCTGGCTGCGTCCCCGCTGGGGGAACTTGTGCAAAACAGACAACTTCCTAGAGTCTCAGATGCTCACCTGCAAAGCCAGGTTCTCAGGACTTCCCTGGTGGCTCAGTGGCCAAGAATCTGCCTGCCAATGCAGGAGACATAGGTTCGATCCCTGGTCCAGGGAGCTCCCATATGCCGCAGAACCACTAAGCCCATGTGCCTACAATAAGCCTGCTCTCTAGAGCCTCAGGGCCTAGAGCCCGTGGTCCACAGGACGAGCGGATGCATGAAAGTCGGATGCTCAGCCTGCCTCGAAGGGCTGCTCAGGTACCACATGAGCTAATGCACAGTGAACCTCAGCATGTGGTAGGCACCCCACACAGTAACACAGTCACCTCTAGTTCCCTTCCCCTTGGGCCAAGACCGAGGAGTCACCCCCTCTTTCTACTCTGAGACTTGATTATCTCTCCATGTCTACAAACACAACCTCCCTGCCAGGCCACCCTATCCTCCCCTTCCTCCAGTTGGTCAACTAAAGAGGCTGGGCGCCAAACCCCCTCCAAAACCATCAGGGCTGCTGCTAAACCACATGCAGGATATATCGCTTCCGGCCAGTCCTGTCCTGCAGTTTCCGAGACTGGAAGCTCTAGGAGGCCAGGGCTCCGTATTTTTCACGGCCTCTCTTATATAAAGTCCTTAGTGCTAGCTGGGCTTTGTACCAGTGAGCATTCAGCAAATACTGACCACAATGAAGAAAGGAAAAAGAGACAAGAGCATCCATGTCATCATTTCAATTCAACCACTTCAAGAAAAGACATTTTGAAAGCTTGCAGCTGTTAAATGCCAAACCCTTGAGATAAGATGCCGATCCACTTAAGCATGAAATTACAAGTGCAAAACTCTCGTAGGAGAAAACATCCTTAACATTCACAGAATTCACTGTGAATTACACAAAATTAATTCGTCCCCTTGTGGCAAGAAAATATTGTACCAATAACCATCTTTTACCTTCCAACTGGAACTTCCTTTCCCCCTACAGAAGCTCTTCTTGGGACTTGCCTGTTGGTCCAGGGGTTGAGAATCTGCCTGCCACTGCAGGAGACACAAGTTCGATCCTTGCTCCAGGAAGATTCCACATGCAGTGAAGCATCTACTGAGCCCATGTGCTGCCAACTACTGAGGCCGCACTCCAGAGTCTGTGCTCCGCAACAAGAGGAGCCCAAGCAACGCAACCAGAGTAGGTAGCCCCCACTCGCCACAACTAAAGAAAGCCCAATCGCAGCTGCAAAGACCAGTACAACTAAAAATAAGCAATTACTTAAAAAAAAAAAAAATTCTTCTTGGTACAGAAGCTTTCCTCCCGCCTCCTCACACAGCTGCGCCTTTGCCCTCCTCTTCCCGTCAGCCTTCGAGCTCCCTGCTGTGGAGGGATGACTCTCTTCATCTTTACCTTTCCACCCCAGGCACACCTAACACACCGTAGATACTGAATAATCTATTTTTCACTAAATAAGGGAAAAATTACTTTATTTTTTAATTTTGGCCATGCCAGGCAGCTTGCAGGATCTTAGTTCACTGACTTGGGCTCAAACCCACACCCCCTGCAGTGGAATTGCAAAGTCTTAACTGCTGAGCCACCAGAGAAGTCCCTGGAGTTCCTTAGTTTACTCAGTGTCATGCCTTATTTTAGTCAGACTGATACCCCGCCTTCTTCAGTTCGACCTTCTCCTCCTCCATTTCATCCATCTTCGTCAGTCGCGTGCCCTTGTATCTTAGTAGCTAAAGTGCCTTTGTGTCTGAGTCTCTTCTTTTTCATCTGTAAAATGGGTTGACAACCACTCCTTCACAGGGTTCTGGCACAAAGAGCTGATCGCCAGATAGAAGCTGCCTGGATCAGTATCGGCCTCCCCCAGACCAGGCTCTAGGAACTTCCCACTGGTGTGCAAGAGCTGCCTTAGCGCCTCTCCTACGGCTCCAGCAAACCTCCCTCCTTGTGAAGCCATGTCCGCTCCCTGAAACAGGGTCAGCCAGGTCGCTGCTTTGTCCAGAACCCTTCAGTGCCTCCTTGTGGCCTGGTGGCTACAGGCTCCTTACTGCAGAAGCCCTGGTCCTTCACTACCGAGGCCAACTTGGCTGCCCTCACTCCCCAGTCCCCTGCACCCTGGAACAGGCCACGCACTCTTCCCAGGTCCAGCCTGCATCTGCTCCACCTCTGGTGCTTTTACCTCGGCCACTGCTTTGCCAATCAACAAGCCTTCCTTCGTGGCTAGAATGATCCATTTACCAACAGTGCCTGGTGCCCTAATACTTAACTTATACAACTGACTCTCATTAGTTCTTTGTAAATGGGGGCCTCCTTAACCAGACAGTAAGCTCCCCAGGGGAATGCCCTATGTCTTGGCCCTCTCTCCACAAAAGCGTGACCTCTAGCTGCTAGCACGCTGCTGGGACAGAACCGGGCGCTCAGTGAAACTCTTCAGCATGGAAATGCCAGCCGTAGAGTGAAAGCAGACACTCTCTGATCTACTTCCTCTTTTGCAAATTCTTCTCAACAGTCCATTCATTCATTCATTCATTCGAAAAACTGTATTGCCCACCTATCATATCAGTCTAGATAGACACTGGGAAAAACTTGTGGACAAAACCGGCAGAATCCCTTACTCTGTGTATCATCTGAGAAGACAGGCAGTCCACAAACACATGTATGCTGGGTGGTGAAAACCGCTATGAAGAAAATAAAGCACCTTCCCACCCCCACCCAACCATCCCTCTTTCTTCTGGGGCCGGTCCCCTCATCCATCCACTTTCTCTCTTCTGGCTGACCAACGTCAAAAACGTGCTAGATCTCCTGATTCTCCCAAGTTTGTTTGTTTGTTTGTTTAATTGGAGGATAATTACTTTACAATATTGTGACTGTTTTTACCGTACCTCAGTATGAATCGGCCATAGGCAAACATTTGTCTCTCTATCCTGTACCCCACCCTTCCACACCCCAACCCTCCAGGTTGTCACAGAGCACCAGTTTTGGCCGCCCTGAGCCACGCGTCAAACTCCCAATGGTGACCTGTTTTACATATGGTAATGTATGTTTCAATGCTATTCTCTCAGATGAGCCCCCAAGTTATCACCACTTTTCTGTGCTTTCTCTCCATTTCCACTCCAGAGTATAACTGACCTTAAAAAAAAGCTGCAAATTCACGCTGCTGCTTTTTTTTTGGCCTGTGTTGTATGGCTTGCAGGCTCTTAGTTCCCCAACCAGGGAGTGAATGAACTGTGAAAGTGCAGAGTCCTAACCGCTGCACCACCAGGGAATTTCCCATGCTGCTTCATTCAGACAAGGGTTTTCCATATTCCTTTCCTGCCAGTTACTTTGCCACTTCTGCTGGTCGTTCCTAGCACTGCTCACAACATAGCGATGAAAACAGCACAAGCTCTGGCCATCCAACAGACTTCTGATGTGCTTAACGAGTCCTTGAAATGACTGCTTTAGATAAGGAGGACAATTTCTTCTTCTGTTAAATGGGAAGACACAACAGTAGCATAACGTCACGGGGTGGTGTAAGGATGCAGGGACACCACGCATCTGAAATGCCTAGCGTGGTGCCAGGCACGTGAACAGGACCCCACGGCCCTCCTTCCATCACCTCCGTTGCTCAGTCCATCCACAGTCTCCACCCCCAGCAGCACTGAGACCGCATGGCCCTGAGTTCCCCCTGCTCTCCACCTCAGTCTCCATTTTCGGACTGAACCCCTCAGTCCATGTGTAAGAGGAGGGGCGCCCCTGCCCACGGAGCCACAGCCACCTGGCTTTGGCAGCCTCTCCCGCCGAGTTCTCAGTGACTGGGGTAGCCAAGCAAATGACAACAGAGCTTGGCTGTGTGCTCCCTTCCCTGCATGGCAGTGAGACACAGGCGAAATACGACCGACGAGGCAAACTGCCCATCCTCCACCGTCTTACAGGTACAGAGGGGTGGCTGGTCAACACTGCGAGCTGCAGAAAGTCTGACACGCTGTCTTCGGCAGGAGGACTTGAGAGCCAGAGACATATGTTTGAATCCTGGCTCTGCCTTTTAATAACCACACAGTTGTGGGGCGCTACCTAAGCAGAGGGGAAAGAACGAGTATTTTCAAGTCTAGGAAGCTATTTGTCAGGAACTTGACAGATACAGTTTCCTTTTACTGTTAAACTTTAAGCCTTAGTTTCTCATATGTAAAGTGGGAGGTCAGGGCCCCTGAAACCTACATCAGAGAACGTCCCTGGGGGTCCAATGGTTAAGACTCTGCGCTTCCAATGCAGCAAGTGCAGATTCAATCCTCAGGTGGGGAATTAATATCCCAAATGCCATGTGGCACGGCAAAAAGAAACCTGAAACAAAAAATCTACATCATAGAGGTACTGCGAGGATTAAATGAAACCAAAACTCTACAAATCACTTAAAATAGTCCCTGGCCCACAGCAGATGGTTTAGAAAGTATTTTTTCTTCTCAAATTTCCCATTATCGTCACTGGAACATCACATTCTGGGCTGCACACTTCTCATTCTGTAGAGTTCTTTCCCAGGTCAGGGCTCACCTTCTGCCCCCCGGTACGCTTGCCCAGACAGAGGGGAAGCCCACACCCACGCACACCATTGGCCCAGCCAGCAATTTCACTTCCTGCCCCTACTCTGGAAACCGCTGTCATGCATTTTAAATAACATGGCTACAGTAAATAAATAAGCTCCAGTCTTCACCTTGTCAGGGTCCTGGTGTATCTGAGATGTCCCTGCACTGCCTTCAATTAAAAGAACAAGTTCATCTAGAGTCAGGCTTTTTACGACGGCAGCTAATGAATAGAACAGCAAGTGCCTGCCGCACCCCAAGCATTGCGCCGGGCCCCTGAACAGCTTAGCTCACTTTATTCCCAGGACACTGAAATGTGATTTACATACAACTATGATATCCCCACTTCACAGTTGGGAAATGAATCTCAAGAGGTGAAGTCATACAGCTAGGAAGTGGCCGAGTGGCCGAGCTGCTATCTGAATTCAGATCTGCTGCTGCTGCTGCTAAGTCGCTTCAGTCATGTCCAACTCTTCGCAACCCCATGGACTGCAGCCTACCAGGCTCCTCCGTCCATGGGATTTTCCAGGCAAGCGTACTGGAGTGGGGTGCCATCGCCTTCTCCGGAATTCAGATCAGCTGTGTCCAAATCTCTGCCGAGATGCTTTGCTTTTGCTTGGTTAGTTTTTTGGGGGGCGTTTAGCCATACCTTACTCTTGCCTGGAAAATCCCATGGACAGAGGAGCCTGGTAGGCTGCAGTCCATGGGGTCGCTAAGAGTCGGACACAACTTCACTTTGACTTTTCACTTTCATGCACTGGAGAAGGAAATGGCAACCCACTCCAGTATTCTTGCCTAGAGAATCCCAGGGATGGTGGAGCCTGGTGGGCTGCTGTCTTTGGGGTCGCACAGTCAGACACAACTGAAGCGACTTAGCAGCAGCAGCAGCAGCAGCAGCCATACCTTGCAGCATGTTGGATCTTAGTTCCAACTCTTTGCAAGTTTCAACTTAGCTCCAACTCATTTTGGATGTTAGTGCTGACTCTTTGCAACCCCAAGGACTATACAGTCCATGGAATTCTCCAGGCCAGAATACTGGGGTGGGCAGCCATTCACTTCTCCAGGGGATCTTCACAACCCAGGGATCGAACTCAGGTCTCCCACATTGCAGGCGGATTCTTTACCAGCTAAGCCACCAGCCAGGGAAGCCCTTAGTGCCCCAACCAGGCATCAAACCCATGCCCCCTGCACTGGAAGCACACAGTCTTCACCACTGGACCTCTAGGGAAGTCCTCTGCTTAGTTAGTTCTAATACTCGTGTGGAAGGACGGGTCAGGTCTGGGTTGCCAGCTCTGCACCGGCAAAGGAAGGGCAGGCATCAAGGAGGGGAGGCCTGCCCGAAGACCCATGGCTACAGTGGCTGAGCAGGCCCAGAAGTCGACACTCACCTTCCTGGCCATGCTTGCGAAGTGGGCCCCACAGGCCTTGCAGCTTGGTTCTGAGCCTGTGGGAGAAGGGAAGGAGCTGTACCCAGGGTTGGAATAGGCCTGTGTCCTGGCTCCCTGGGGCGGTGGGGCCTCCTCAGGCTGTCCATCCAGGCAAAACCAGTTGCAGCAGGCTGCCCACATGATAAGATCTGATATGAGGAAGAGAAGGGAGAAAGGTCAGAATTAAAAAAATACACCTCGACTGGGTTCCCACCCCCAAGGGCACAGGTGAAGGGCCATATAGGTCTACACCTGCCGCCGGAGGCAAGGTGAGGACGGGCTTTCAGGGGCCACATCAGCACCTCCCCTCGGCTGCCCTTCCAGTAAAGGCACACACAGACAGCTGACCCACCAGGACAGGCCAGCTCAAGCAGCCGAGCCAACCTGCTACCTTTGAAAGGGTGCTGATGTCTCTTTGGGTTTCATCTGAGATCTTTACTTCAAATAACATCTTTTGTCTTAGCGATTACACGTGGCCTGACAGCTCTCTCATTCAAGAACATAACCTTGCCCCTAGAGCTCAGACAGAAAGAACTCTATCCTGCATTTCCACACTCAGACTGACATGAGGTGGAGGGATCAGTATTTCCTTTACTTAGATGAGGCAACCCAGGCTCAGAGGGATCAGCGTCATACCTAATTACAGAGAACTGAGATTTGGAAAGCCCAGCTCTTCTGACCCCCCACCTAACACTCTCTCCCCTGTATTACGGTGCTCCCTGGTTTCCACGCCCACCAGCCAGCAGAACTCGCTGACAGCTCTTACATGTGTGCCTCCGACTCGACATCAGCTGCCACCACGGCACCTGTAATACTTATGCTTTTTTCTACGCCTAGGCCATCCATTCTTTGAGGGCAGGGACCACTTATTCACATCAGTCCTGGGCACAAAGCAGACACTCCACAGTTATCGGCTTCCTTGCTGAATCAGTGCCTCTGCGGACTTCATAAGAACTTTTGGGTTATTATTCCCATTCTAAGTATCAAATACAGGAATTAGGGGCAAGGGGGTTGATGCATTTTTTGAGATCACCGAACAAAGAGGATCCACTCTCTCAAATGTCAGAATAAACTAAACATTACGAGGGGTTCCACTAAAATGCCAACTGCTGCTGTGATAAAGTAAGATGTGCTGTTCTCAGTAGACCAAGGCAGTCAGGGTGACCTTGTAGGCCTGAACTCTCCACTCAAGGGGATAATGAATGAAACATGTAGCGCATTCATAATCAGCTCACACAAAAGAAGGGTACTTTCAGCTCTGCCTCCTTACTCACTGAAAGTGCCTTTGTTAGACTGGAGTTCAAAGACCATAGTGAGCTGGAAGGAACTAAGAAGCCACTGGTTCCACCTTAGTTATTTTTTAAGAGGAAAAGAGGAAGGCCGAGGACAGTGAAGAGCTTCCTGGTTCATGCAGATATGACCTTCGACCTCATGATTACTCCAGAGTCTTCCCAGCTTCCTAACACTGCCTCCAACACATGCATTCATTTCTGCAGGCATGTCCCATTAGCACCTGTCTCGGCTGCCTGCCTGTGACCCCGAGAGCAGGGTCTATGGCGGTCATGCAGTCCCTGGCAGATGGGCGGCTCAACCAGGACTCCTGATGAATGAATCGCAGTATTTAAAGCTTCACTAGCCACACACGCATTCTGTTTCCTGCACATCAAAAACATGTCCCTCTGGCTCACTGTGACTCGTCTCAAGACTCTCAGTTCCCAGAAAACAGGGACCTAACCTGCCTTATGAATTCACATGGTATAACGCAGCCAAGAGCACTTAAATAAGCGAGCTATTTGTTGGCAAGAGACTGGAGGCAACAGCAGAGTATTAGCCCTTTGAAAGAGGAAGTTTGTAACTCTTCCAAAAAAAAAAAAAAATCACCTGTTGGGCTTCCCTGATGGCTCAGGGGTAAAGTCCACTGGCCAATGCAGGAGAAACAGATTCAATCCTGATCCAGGAAGATCCCACATGCCTCAGGGCAACTAAGCCTGCGCAACACAACTACTGAGCCCGTGCTCTCGAGCCTGGGAGCTGCAACTACTGCAACCTGCACACCCTAGAGCCCGGGGTCCACAAGAGGCCCGCGCAGAGAGAAGCCCATACACAGCAGCTAGACAGCAGCCCGCGTTCGCCACAACTGCAGAAAAGCCCGCTCAGCAGTAAAGACCCAGCACAGCCAAAAATAAATACATAACATTACTCTTGAAAAAATATAAGAAAAAGACCTTAAAAAAATCCCCAAAAAAGATGTTGATGGAAACATCTGAAACAGTGTGGAATAATACAAAGATCATAAAACCTGGAACCAGAAGACCTGGGCTACTACCTACTGCCAACGAGTCACAGCCTTTCTGGGCTTCACTTTTCTCGGCTGGACATTCTTCAGTCTGTAACGCGCTGAATGAACCTCAGTGACCGTCACTAGCATTGCAACCATGCTTTCACTGCAATCTCTCTGGGAAGGCGCAGGTAAAAAGTAAGCCTAGAGGGACTTCTCTGGCCGTACGGCGGCTAAGACTCCACGTTCCCAACTCAGGGGGGCCCAGGTTTGATCCCCAGTCTGGGAACTAGATCCCCCATGCCGCCATGAAGATCCAGGATCCTGTGTGTCACAACTAAGAACCGGCACAGCCAAGTGAATAAGTATATATTTTTTTAACTTAAACCCTGTGATTTCACCACAATTACCATTTGGCTTTCCAGGCTTGTCCCAAATGTGGACAGATTTCTGACAGAGTCAGCAGGATGTGTCAATTAACAGAATGAGGTAGGGGGAGGGGAGTAGCAGAACAGCCTGGAGACAAGGCTGTGGGTGGTTCACTAAACTTGTCAGGACCTCCGCTCATCTGTGCCTGCAGCCTTTAGAGGGGCCAGTGCTTTGCTGTGCTAGGCGAGTGTGATCGAGCGCCTGCCCTCATGGAGCTCATGTCTAATACAGGAATTAGAAATGTAAAACCAAACACTGAAATTTCAGGGTGCTTTAACAGAGGTCTGCACAGTGCAAGGGGGTGTGTGCATGCTCAGTCACTTCAGCAGTGTCTAACCCCATGGACTGTAGCCCATCAGGTTCCTCTGTCCATGGGGTTCTCCAGACAAAAATACTCAAGTGAGTTGCCATGCCCTCCTCCAGGGGATCTTCCCAACCCAGCAATCAAACCCACATCTCCTGTATCTCCTGCAGTGCAGGCGGATTCTTCACCCACTGAGCACCTGGGAAGCTGGGGGGTGGGGGAGTGAGGGGGGTGGGGGAGTGAGGGGAGCAGGGAAAGGATGACAAAGATGAGAACAGTGATCAGCTCCTTCCTCCGGGGTGGAGGAGTGACCAGGGAAGACAGACCTTATTGAGACAAGCTGGGACATGAGACCCTTTGTCGCAATGCCTGTGCCAGGATAAACATCTCCTCGAACCACAAAATACAAAGGAAACTGTAAGGGATTAAAAATAACCTTGTGCATGTGTTGGGGCAAATTATGGGCAACAAGACACAAAAAGACCAAAGACACAACTGCCACTGCTGAAGAGCTGGGAGCAAACGCAGGGCACTGAGCCTGCCCTCTGCGCACAATGCCACCCAACGGGCGGGCAACCACCCACGCCACCCCTCCAGCCCAGGAGCCACCCTTCCCTACTCGCACCCATTGAAGGAAGAGCTCTACATGCCCCTCAGCAAGCAGGCAAGGTAACCTGCTGCATGGTCTCACTGACCCCTGCTGCAGCAGGGGCCCTAAAAAAGCCTTGCTTGGATTTCTTGTCTGGTCTCTGATCAATTTCTATTAAGGAGACCAAGAACCCTGCTCAGTAACACTACTATGGGCCAGAAAGTCAAGAGCAAAAAGACTTTAAAAAAAAAAAAAAAAAACCAACAGCATGGACCAGGACATCAAAGAAACTACAAAATGCTTGGTTGGGTCAAAGGTAAGGGTAGGGATGGATGAGAGTACAGCAAGTAAACAAGCAGCCACTCAAAACCTTCTATTCCAGGCCTTCCCTGGTGGCCCAGTGGTTAAGAAACCGCCTGCCAATGCAAGGGACGCAGGTTCAACCCCTGGTCAGGGACGATCCCACCTGCCGCAGAGCAACTGGGCCCATGTGCCACAACTACTGCGCTTGCGTTCTAGAGCCCGCAAGCCCTAACTACGGAAACCTGCGTGCCTAGAGCCCCTGCTCCGCGAAAAGCCCGCGCGCACCGCAGCTAGAGAGTAGCCCCCGATCTCTGCAACTAGAGAAAGTCCACGTGCAGCAGTAAAGACCCACAGCAGCCAAAAAAAAAAAAAAACCACCCACAAAACTTTGTATTCCTTGGTAAGGAGGCTGGAATTTATCCTATAGGTAGCGGGACACCATTAAAGGTTGAGGCCACAGCCGCTACAGCAGTAAGCAGTGTGGAGGACCAATCTATGAGGGGGCGGGTGGGAAGCAAGATATGAGGATACAGGCAGAAGAGAAAGGGACAGAGATCTGCGACAGGCTTAGCAGGATGTGGCCATGAACCGAAGGGCTGGGGGGGGGGGGGGGGGGGGCGGAGTTGCGGGGGGAAGAGACCAGCTCTCTGAGTGACACAGTGGGAGCGAGTAGAACCCTTGATTGAGCGACAGCCCTCAGGAGGAGCACGTCTGCGGGAGGAGGGGCAAGTTAAGACTCTGAGTTGAGTTTTAGTACCTGTGGGTGCCTGCGGATGTACACGCAGCACCGCGTCCGCTGAAGATACAGGCTTGGGGATCCTCGCCTACTGGAAAGTACCGAAAGCCAGAGAGGGGCAGGAAGATGGTTAGACCGTCTGGGGCAGAAGAGAGGACGGCCTGGGGGAGCTCTTAGGAACATGTGATCTAATGCGCAAGCAGCGGAGAACCAACCAGCGCAAAGGAAGGAACCATTCTCAGAGGTGAGAGAACTGGAAGACTGTCTGGAATTTCAAAAAGAAATGTTCGACGCTGGCAAATGACCCAGAGAGTAGAATGCGCAGAGGAACATGATGGACCTAATTTTAGGAAACTGAGTGTGCTCCATGCCCCAGCTGTTTAGGAAGAGAGAAGCTGATGGATAACCATAGGCTGGGAAGCAAGTGAGAAGTGAGGATTTGCCAGACTCCAAGGATAAATTATTCTCTCTCGAAACTTTTGACAGTGAAGGGAAGAGAGAAGGCAGCAGGCCTCAAGAGAAAGGCCGACATATTCAGAGACCACAGAGGAAGCCCCGCAAAGACTCAAACCTGATAGAGGAAGGGAAGGGGAGCTGGCAATAAATATGGGAACAAGGGCCATGAGGGAGAGAAAGGTGACCAAGACATGGCGGTGGACTCCCCCTGGGCAGGAGAAAGGTCACCTCTTTCCCCAGAGACTGGAGCAGGGGTGAAGACAGATGGAATCAAAGCTAAGCTGACAGCACTAGCAGAGAGAGATGAAGGATGAAATATTTAACCACAAGAAGAAAACAAAGGGCGGGACTAACTGGAGACTGAAACTTATATACACTGTTGATACTATGCATAAAATAGATACTTTGGCCACCTCATGCCAGAGAGCCAACTCATTGAAAAAGACCCTGATGCTGAGAAAGAATGAAGGCAAGAGGAGAAGGGGACAAGAGAGGATGAGATGGTTGGATGGCATCACTGACAATGGACATGAGTTTGAGCAAACTCAGGGAGGCAGTGAAGGACAGGGAAGCCTGGTGTGATGCAGTTCATGGGGTCACAAAGAGTTGCACACAACTTAGCGAATGAACAACAATAAGATAGATAACCAAGAACTTACTGTAGGGCACAGGAAACTCCTCAATGCTCAGTGGTGACAAAGAGGGCTTGTATGTATACGGATAACCAATTCACTTTGCTGTACAGCAGAAACTAACATTGTAAAGCAATTATATACTGCAATAAAAATTAATTTAAAAAAAAGAAAGAGGTAAGGACTTGGTCACATCACAGGTAGACCCCACTGGGTAAGGTACCATTTGGGAGGGAAAAGTGGAGAGGTGGCCAGCTGTGTAGTGTTTCAATTCCTGTGCTTTTACAAGTGCATGGGAAACACCAGAGGTGCTGGCCCCAGGGAGACCAAAAGTGATTTCCACAAGGTCCTTGCCCCCCCGCAGGGACTCTGGCCCCATCAGGCATGATATATATAGCTCAGCTCAGCTCTCTGGGTACGACAGCTAAGAAAGCTCTTCCTTAGCTGGGAGTCAAGGGGACCTGTCTTCCTCAGCACTATTTTCATCCTCTTAACTTTGGCTCTAATCTCAACTGCCTCCTCTGAGCAGCTCTGAAAGAAAAAGCTGTCAGCCTGTCTGAGTATTTGGCTGCACTTATAAGGAACTGGTTCTGTGGGAAGATGTGAAATTTGCCCCGTGGTTACTCCACAGGCCCCATTTGTGGGTGGAGAATGTGGCCTCATTCTGGGGATGTGGGCGTGTGGGCAAGGGGTCACTGGGGAAGAGGCTCCAGTGCTAAAAATAACTGAGGCCTGCCCGGCCTAACAGAACAGGTTCACCAAGGATAGCAGACAAGGCTTCGACTCTCTGTGACGTGTATTTAAATACCAAGACACATTTCTTAATGAGAGTTGTGCCAAAATGGAAAGCCATAAGCCTAAATAACAACTAGGATGCTGCTGTCTACTCACGAAGTCTCATCCGACTCTGCAACCTCATGGACTGCTCTGCATGGACACCTCCCCATGGACTCCGCGACCCCGCCAGGCTCCGCTGTCCATGGGATTTCCCAGGCAAGAATACTGGAGTGGGTTGCCATTTTTTCCTCCAGGGAATCTTCTTGTCCCAGGGATCGAACCCACGTCTTCTACATCCCAGGTGGCGCTGCTGATGCTGCTGCTGCTGCTGCTGCTGCGAAGTCGCGTCAGTCGTGTCCAACTCTGTGCGACCCCATAGACGGCAGCCCACCAGGCTCCTCTGTCCCTGGGATTCTCCAGGCAAGAACACTGGAGTGGGTTGCCATTTCCTTCTCCAATGCATGAAAGTGAAAAGTCAAAGTGAAGTTGCTCAGTCATGTCCGACTCTTAGCAACCCCATGGACTGTGGCCTACGAGGCTCCTCTGTCCATGGGATTTCCCAGGCAAGACAACTGGAGTGGGGTGCCATTACCTTCTCCAAGGTGGCGCTAGTGGTAAAGAATCCACTTGCCAATGCAGGAGACTCAAGAGATGCAGGTTTGATCCCTGGGTCAGGAAGACTCCCTGGAGGAGGAAATGGCAATCCACTCCAGTATTGTGGCCTGGAAAATTCCACAGACAGAAGACCCTGGTGAGCTGTCCACGGGGTACCAAAGAGTCAGACATGCCTAAGTACACACACACACTCCTGTGCTGGCAGGCAGATCCTTCACCGCTGAGCCATCAGGGAAGCCCAAATAACAACTATACCCAGGGTTATTTCAGGAAGGGAAAGCAAAAGGTTTATCTTTTTAACACTGCCAAACACAACTTTTACTTTTCTCTGGGGAATATGTTTCATCCTTCAGCTCTTAACAGAGACACACATGTGGCATCCAATTACGGTCCTTAAAGACAGAAAGTGGAACCACCTGTGGGGTAGACAAAGAATTTTCCCCCAAAAATAAAACAGAATTCTCCCTGAATGGATACATGTATGTGGTTGGCCAAGTCCCTTCGCTGCTCCCCTAAAACTAGCACAACACTGTGAATCAGCTATACCCCCATACACAATAAAAGGAACTTTCCCTACATTGACAGCTTCGAACAATCTCCCTCTGTCATCTGCAAGCTTCCTCCTGATCTGCAAAGAAAATCTGCAAAGAACCCATGTCACCTAATCTTTGCTAAGGGCTTGAAAATTCCTTCCCCAACTTCCCTCGCCCTCTTCAGAAAAAAAAATGGACTTGGCAATTTAATTTTCAAATATAGTCTGACTGCTCTTTTACTAAGTTTGTTTGAAACCTACCAGGCTCTCCTCTTCCAATTTGCCTAAAGGGTAAAAAAGGTGGGAGCTGTAGGGCTGGGGTGAATAAGAAAATGTAGCATTCCCTGTGGAGAACCCTGTGGTCTAAGGCAAGAGTGGCTAGCGGGCACATGGGGTTCTGTCAGCTTGGTAGACCAAACCCTGTTGAACAGGAAAATAACAGTGCTAACAACAGGGTAAGATAAATGACCTATTCCAGGCAGACTGAGTACAGCCAGTTAGAGGTGAGAAGGCAGATCATGTGATTTGTCCCTGTGAAGTCCTAGAATCCTGAGTAATTTGAAAACAATCACTTCTCCACTTGTCCGCCCACCCAACACAAACGATTTTAAGTGGGATCAGGGGTGGCCATGGGCTCTCCCATGGAGAGAAGGGTCAGAATGTCAGTATCCGAGGAAAATCTCCAAGTTTGCAATGCAACTTCACAACCATCTTGCTAACCCACCAAAATCCAAGGCATTACACTTGAGGTCCCCAAGGTTCTCATCCAGTTTCTTTCAAGTTTAGTTAACTGCTCTGTGAGCCAAGGTACTTCTGCAAAAACAGGCTTTACCCTGATACACAGACAGCCACATCTTGGAATTAAGATACAGTGAACCCACTGTATGTTGTCACCATTGTTTAGTCACTAAGTCGTGTACAACTCTTTGCGACTCCACAGACTGTATCCCGCAAGGCTCCTCTGTCCATGGGGTTTCCCAGGCAACAGGACTGGAGTGGGTCTTCATTTCCTCCTCCAGGGGATTTTCCTGACCCAGGGATTGAACCCATGTCTCCTCAACTGACAGATTCTTTACCACTGAACTACCAGGAAGTCCTCTCGAACGCACTATATAAGACATTGTACTGTGGCGGATTCATGTTGATGTATGGCAAAACCAATACAATATTGTAAAGTAATTAACCTCCAATTAAAATAAATAAATTTATATTTTTTAAAAAAGACATTGTAAAAACCCTCTGGAAAAAAAACCTAATTAAAATGCCCCTATCCTCAAAGAAGTATTTTTCATTTTTTTAATACGTACTTTTCTGACATTGTTTCCCTGGTGGGTCAGATGGTAAAGAATCCGCCTGCAATGTAGGAGACTGGGGTTCGATCCCTGGGTCAGGAAGATTCCCACAGAGAAGGAAATGACAACCCACTCTAGTATTCTTGCCTGGAGAATTCCATGAACGGAGGAGCCTGGCGGGCTACAGTCAACAGGGTCACAGAGAGTTGGACACATCTAAGCAAACAACCGGAGAAGGCAATGGCGACCCACCTCAGTACTCTAGCCTGGAAGATCCAATGGGCAGAGGAGCCAGGTAGGCTGCAGTCCATGGGGTCGCTAAGAGTCAGACATGACTGAGCGACTTCACTTTCACGCATTGGAGAAGGACATGGCAACCCACTCCAGTGTTCTTGCCTGCAGAATCCCAGGGACAGAGGAGCCTGGTGGGCTGCAGTCTTTGGGGTCGCACAGAGTTGGACACGACTGAAGCGACTTAGCAGCAGCAAGCAAACGACACTTTCACTTTCAGACACAGCAAATGAGAAAATGGCTAGTTGCAAGCCCTATAGAATCATCTCCAGTTTCTTGAGGGTGGTTTGCTTGCTATCGGACTTCCCTGGTGGCTTAGACGGTTAAGCGTCTGCCTACAATGAGGGAGACCTCGGTTCAATCCCTGGGTAGGGAAGATCTCCTGGAGAAGGAAATGGTAACCCACTCCAGTATTCTTGCCTGGAAAATCCCATGGATGGATCCCTGGTGGGCTGCAGTCCACGGGGTCGCAAAGAGTCGGACACGACTGAGCGACACTCACTCACTCGCTTGCTTGCTGTCACTACCGTACTGCTAGAATTATCAAAAGCGTCTATGCTACTAAGTGTAGAAAGGAAAGTACCCCCAGGTTCTGCATCGTTAATATAGAATGGGCCTTGCTTCATCTTGTATATTATCCTTAAAAAGCAATTAACATAGAACCGCAATGACTTTGAAAGAAAATGCTACAAAAACCTATCAATATGGCTTAGCCATGCCTCTTTGAAATAACTGTAGAAGTAATTACATTTTCTAATAAGTAAAGAAGAAAGTACCATTCTCCACTGGAGGACTAAGTCTCATCTCCAGGCACTGAGCTGGGTTAGGCAGCAACTGGTGTTATCTCATATGGTCCTCACAAGAGTCTGGCAAGGCAGGTTAGCTAGTCCCATTTTCAGGTAAGAAAACCAAGGTTCAGAGAACATAAGTAACTTGCTTACCTAAAGGTCATACCCAGAAGATAGTAAAGCCAGAATGTGAACCTAAGTCGCTTCTACCCTAAATCCCACACTCTGTAAATCACAAGAAAAGTGTTCTCAATTCCACCCCACCCTCGCAAAAAAAAAAAAAAAAAAAAAATCAGGGCTTCCCCGGTGGCTCAGTGGTAAAGACTCCCTCCGCCTGCCAAAGCAGGAGACAGAGGTCCGATCCCTGGTCTGGGAAGATGCCACATGCCAAGGAGCAACGAAGCCCGTGCGCGACAGCTACTGGGCCTGTGCTCCAGAGCCCAGGGGCTGCAGCTACTGAGGCCCCCAAGCCCTAGGGCCCGTGCTCTGCAACAAGAGGAGCCACCGCAGTGAGAAGCCTGCAGACCACAACTAGAGAAGAGCCCACTTCTAGAGAAACCACTGCAAGTAAAGAAAAGCCCACAGTGATGACCCAGCACAGTCCTAAATAAATAAACTTAAAAAAAACAGTCTGTCTGCCCTGCCGCCCATTCCCCTCTGAGCGCCTGTTTTCTACCTCCACTGGAGATTTCGCATTGGCATACAGGCACTGTCCAGGACCTCCCAGTTCAAAAGACTCTTCCCTGTCTTAAGTACAGATTACAACCACACAGTGTTATCACCGAACACCCACTGGAATGGCTGAAATGGAAACGACAGATACCAGCAAGTGTTGACAAGGATACAGAGTAACTGGAACTCTAACACGGCTGGCAGAAAAGTGAACTGGCACCACCCCTTGGGAAACACACATATTTACACACACACTGCTGCTGCTGCTGCCAAGTCGCTTCAGTCGTGTCCGACTCTGTGGGACCCCACAGACGGCAGCCCACCAGGCTCCCCCGTCCCTGGGATTCTCCAGATAAGAACACTAGAGTGGGTTGCCATTGCCTTCTCCAATGCATGAAAGTGAAAATTGAAAGTGAAGTCGCTCAGTCGTGTCTGACTCATAGCGACCCCATGGACTGCAGCCCACCAGGCTCCTCCATCCATGGGGTTTTCCAGGCAAGAATGCTGGAGTGGGGTGCCGTCGCCTTCTCCGATTTACACACACAGGGCTTTGCAATTCCACTTGCAGGTATACGCCAAACGGAAACATGTTTCTTAAAAGAAGTATACAAGAATGTTTGTAGCAGTACTGTTGTAAGAGCCTCAAGCTGGAAAAGATCCAAACATCAATCCATAGTAGAAAGGACAAAAAGGTCTACTCAGACAGCGATGAGAATGAAACTACTGCTCTATGCAATGGGTTGGAGATGAATCTTATAATGCTGACAGAAAGAAGACAGGCACAAAAGAATACACATTAAATTATTCTATTTACATAAAAGTCAAAGACAGGCCAGCCTTTCAGCTCCTCAGGGACGCCAGGCTCACTCCTGCCTCGGGACCCACACTTGCTCCCCTGCTACTACTCTCCTTCCCAACCGCAGTCTCTGCTCAGATGGCACCTGTTTGGAGGCGTCCTCCTGTCACCCACTTGCTCAGTGCCCTTTCGGTTTCCTTCAGGAGAATGATCATAATCTGTAGTTACATCTGTCTGTCTACAGTGTAAACTCCAAAGGCAGGAACCTCATCTGTCTTCACGTTTCTATCCATGTCAGCTAGCACAGGGCTACTTTATAGCAGGCCCCCAAATAACTTGCAGAATGAACAAATGGAGAAATAATCCATACTTTATCAATACAGCCTGAGACAAGGACTAGTTATCTCTCCTTAGGGCCCAAAGCATTTTGCCATTATTTATAGTGATATAAGGTGACTATAACAAAGTCCTTTATCAAAAACAAAGATAGCTTTTGGACTTCCCTGGTGGCTCAGCTGGTTAAGAATCCGCCCACAATGCAGGACACCTGGGTTCTATCCCTGGGTTGGGAAGATCCCCTGGAGAAGGGAACAGCTACCCACTCCAGTATTCTGGCCTGGAGAATTCCAGACTGTATAGTCCATGGGGTTGCAAAAAGTCAGACACAACCGAGCAACTTTGACTTTCATGAGCCTTCCCTGGCAGTCCAGTGGTTAAGACACCACACTTCCAATGAAGGGGGCACGGGTTCGATCCCTGCTCAAGGAACTTAGATCCCACATGCTGCACGGTGAGGCAAAGAAATTAAAAAGCAAAAAAGAAACAGGACTTCCCTGGTTGGGGCACTGGGTAAGAATCCACCTGCCAGTGCAGGTGAGATGGGTTAGATCTCTGGTCCATGAAGATTCCACAGGCCTCACAGCAACTAAGCCTGTATACCACAGCTACTAAAGCCCGCCTGCCTAGAGTCTGTGCTTCTCAGTAAGAGAAGCCACCGTGATGAGAAGCCTGCGCACACAGCTGGAGAGACGGCGCTGCTCTCCGCAACAAGAGAGAGCCCGAGTGTAGCAACGAAGACCCAGTGCAACCAAAAAATAAGTATTTTTTCTTAAAAAAGAAACAACAACAAAAAAGGTAGCTTGCCTTGGACAAGCTCCTTAAGTTTTCTGAGTCTGTTTTCTCACCTGTATGAGATGGGTAACCTCCCCTGCTGGTAACTACAGGGATGAGAAATAACCAAGTGCCCAACCTACACTACGTGCTCCACAAATAGCAAATCAAAATAAATGGTCACTGAACTACACGTCATTACAAGTGTAAAATGGCAACAGCCAGGCTGTCCAATGGCGATTATTGGCTGGCAATCCCAATGTCCCTCACTCCCTCTGGTCACACAAAGCCCGAGTTCCCCACGGCCCAAGGGACCGGGCTGGACGGGGCCTCTGACACAGCTATCACATCACCCACACAACAAAGACATGATCATTATCTAGAGAACTCACCTGAAGTTTAAAATCATCTCTCAGCTTGGAAGGCTGCTAATTTTTAAAAAAGAAGTTGGTGTGGAAAGAAACTCGAATTCCCTCAAAAACTGTTTAATGTGAAAAAAACAGGATCTTGGAGTGGCAAGTGGAATTTTCCAGGAAACCTGCCTGACTGGGGTCCATCTCAGAAGGGAAAGATTTAAAATGCTGCTGACAACACAATGGGCATAAAATAGGGTGCTGTGCACTTGTAAGCAGGCACCCTGCGGGGCTCACCACACTAGACTGCTCTCCCTCGCTGGGCACGGGCTGAGGAAGCATGTTCTCTGTGGTACTGGGACTATCTCTGAGATGTTTATTTCAGAATGAAGAACTCAGAACACCTAAGTCACAGAGGAGACAAGTATCCTGTGCAACTTTAGAACTTCAAGACCTGAATGGGAGCAACAACTCTGCTGAGGTGGTATACGGGCTGGACGTAAACAGGAGACACTTCAAGGCTGGAACATTTCCAAAGCTAACGGGGGTCTTCCATCCTCCAAGGCAGTCCTTTAGATGTGGGTAACGGAAAATGCATTTCCTAGATAAGAATTCTCCTTTCGGGCTGAATTTTTAGAAAACAGAAGAGTAAAAGTATATATATGAAAAAAATAAACTTACCAACTACATTTTACTTTGGTTTTAGACTCAGTCAATGTGTGCGTGCATGCTCACTTGTGTTCGACTCTTTGCGACCCCATGCAGCATAGCCCTCCAGGCTCCTCTGTCCATGGGATTTTCCAGGCAAGAATACTGGAGTGGGTTGCCATTTCCTTCCCTGGGGGTATCTTCTTGACCCAGGGATCAAACCTATGTCTCCTGCGTCTCCCACATTGGCAGGCAGATTCTTCACCACTGGACCACCTGGGAAGCCCAGACTCAGTCAGACCTGACCTTAAACCCTAGCAGTGAGGAAAGGAAGGAGCTTGAGGAAGCTGCTTCTCTGAGTGTCACTGCAATGAACTGCAGTGAACTGCCTGAACCTCCTGGGCTGGACAGAGTAGGTGCTCAGTATGGAAGGAGCAGATCTTACTGGGCTTTCAGTTTCGCATAACGGGCGGAAGGCAGCATTAGCCGTTCACTGAACGGCGGACACTAGAATAAGGCATGGAACTAATGGGGATCGAGAGTGTGCCTCTCTTCAGACCACTTCCGGAGCCTGCATCCACACCAAGACGTCCTTCCAAGGCACCTGGGTCTGGCTCCCCTCTCCTCCAATCCCCACATTACACTTCAGTACAAAAATGATCAAAGCTTCTGGTGAGGAGATTCCCTGGTTGTCCAGTGGTTAGGACTCTGCGCTTTCACTGCTGAAGGCACAAGTTCAGTCCCTGGTCAGGGAACTAAGATCCTGCATGCCAGCACCACACAGCCAAAAAAAAAAAAAAAAAAGCTTGGGTGGGAGAGAGAATTGCCTGTGCTGTTATTTGAGGCACAGGCAAGGGGAAAGCTGGAGGGAGGCATTCAGATTCAAGGGTCCTGAAGTCCCTCCTCAGATGATCCTAGAAATTTTTATTTTTTAAGGAAAAGGTAAAAACACTACAGAATACTTAACATGAGCCAAGTGAGTTGTTATATTTCCATCTCGTGTCTCATTTAATACAATAATGCAGCCAAAAACATCAGAACTGAAATGCTCATTTTGTAAATGAACACTGGGCTCAAGAGGGACGAGGGTCGCACCAGTAGACGGCGACCGGATGTAAGTTCAGGTTCTTTGAGTCCTCTGTGGTCCTACAGAAAGTGGGGTGAGGGGCTGCTCTCACCATCCACATTCCCCACCCTGAGCACCAGGGCTTCAAGGGCCTGTGCACTGGGAGAGGGAGGTGAACCATCAACTAACAGTCGGCCGGGAGAAGATGACGGACAGCCTCTCAAGGGGGCAGTGGGGAGAAGTCCATCACACCAAATGCTGCCCCCGTCCAGGGATGCCCAAACGGGCACCTAAGCACCAAGGCAACCTTCCCCACTCGAGGGCCTTGTGAGAGGCACCGCAGACAGAAAAACCCTCCCCGGGAAGCCAGAATTTTAATTCACACGTCCAGAAAGTCATCTTCATTTCCTGCTCACTACCACTTTTGGGCACCACTGCGTCACACAGACATCCACTTCCTGAAGATAAAGCTCTTCCTTGACATTTGGAATGTGTTTCAGTTTCTACTCTTGCCTACCTGTGCTGTTCCCGTGGAGGACGGAGGGCTGTCTGACTTTATTGTCTCAAGTACAACCAATGCTCTATTAACTTTCCTTTTAAGAAGTGCTTTCACTGGTAACCACTGAATAAATGAAAACCAGTCATTGGTGCTCTGGGGCCCAGCTACCCTGCTACGCCATCAGTTCCCCAAACGCCAAGCTTACGGCGTCCTCAGGACCTTCCCCCCAGCCCCTCTCTCAGCCCCCAGGACCCTCCTCCCAGCCCCTCTCTCAGCCCCGGTGACCCTGCTCCCACCCTGCCTCCTCCAGCGGCACTTACTTCCTCAGGGGAACCTTCTGGGCCCCAACTGTGCTCTCACAGAGTCTTGAACGCCTCCTGACAACTGTCGCGCATTCATCTGCTCAGCCCTCGTCCAGCCGCTAGTGATCCCAAAAGGACAAAACCAGGCATGGTCCCCACGCGACACGGCGAGTGCATTCTCAGAGGGTGAGTGTTGCGGAAGCGCCGCGTAAAGCACCTGGCTGATGGTTTGTATGATTCTCTCTAGAGTGTCCGTCTCCCGTGGTTAGGGAGCAGAAAGTGAAACAGGAAACAAAAGCGAGTCACTTTATAGCTTTATTCCCAGCCTCAGTGCCAGGCAAATGTGATCATCAGGTATTTGTTGAAGTCTGACTAATGATAACAGCACCAGGGCTTTCAAAACTGGGGGGAAGGGACAAACATTCGCTCCTGAAAACTCCACCATCGTAATTCCAGGGTAGTGAGCAAATGACAGGTTTTCAACCCATAGAACCACAGCAGTCCCTTTAAGGAAAGCTCTCATGATAACGTGCCTACCTCACACATGCTGAAGATAATTTAGGCGTCTGCTAAGATTACTTGAAAAAAAGAAAAAAGAACGGGAACAGACTGACCTTCGAAAAGTAATAGAAAAATGTTACAACTGGCAGTTATTACCACATTAAAAAACCGGAAAGGGAGAGCCTGGAAGACGGACACGTTCTTCACTTCCATCCCGCCCCTGCCATCTAAAGGCAAAGAAGACCTCAGTGCCCTCCTGGAGGCTGTGGTCTGAAACGGTGCTGAAACGGAGCGGCAAAAATACACACAAAGATGAAAACAGCACACGGAGAAGATAACAGAGAAAAAAAATGAGACAGACTTTGAGCAGACACAGTCCAAGCAGACGTCTGCCTGTCGCTACTGAGCCCACAGCCTGAGCCAGGTGGGACAGAAACAGGACAAAAGGCAGGTAAGAACCAGAACAGCACAGGGTCTAAAGGGGAGAAAGGATCACAATGACAGCAAGAAGGGAAGGAGGAGAGGGGTTTCACTTCCCACCAGTAACAAATGAGTTCTTTTTCTGAAGTGGTAACTGACTGTTGTAAACAACTGAAAAACATACATAATAACCACAAGTTATAAATGTTCCTGGAAACTCCCTGGTTCCAACTAGTGGATGACACATATCTGTGGAGGGACCTCTGCATCTGCTCTGAAGTTCAGGGGAAAGTAATTCTAACCAATGGAGCTGCGCCAAAACAGCACCCTTGGGGTCTGACCGATTAGATGGCTGCTTCTTCACCCGGCTTTCAGGAGAGATGACAGACTGAACAGTGCGACGGAGAAACCCACACATTTCATTTCAGCCTGGGCATTCTGCCCCGAAGGGCGAGTCAATCAGGGAAGAAAGCAGCGCAGAGTGAAGTCTTCAACAACACTGAAAACAGAATAAATGGATCTGCAGTTTAATTACTGAGGATGCTTCTTTCCATCAAAACTGATGAGGAAGACCATCAAGATGAAAAAGACTGCTTCTCCTTGTTCTCTCAGTGCGGGGGACAGAATTTACCAGATAAGCTGTTCTGCACCTTCTGACTGAAGAATTTGCTTTCACTAGATACTGGGACTGACAAACTGGTAATCAAGTTGAAAAGCATTCACAGAGGGAGGGACCAGTTGAGAGGGTTTGTATCCTCCTGTGCCCTGGGGAAAGCCAGAACTTCCAGACAGGGATCCTGTCTGGTATCAAAATGATGTACTTGATGTAACCAAATGTACTGGGTGTGGAAAGAACAGACTCTAGATTCCTTGTTGCTGCTGCTAAGTCACTTCAGTCGTGTCCGACTCTGTGCAACCCCAGAGATGGCAGCCCACCAGGCTCCGCCATCCCTGGGATTCTCCAGGCAAGAATACTGGAGTGGGTTGCCATTTCCTTCTCCAATGCATGAAAGTGAAAAGTGAAAGTGAAGTCACTCAGTCATGTCCAACTCCTAGCAACCCCATGGAATGCAGCCTACCAGGCTCCTCCGTCCATGGGATCTTCCAGGCAAGAGTATTGGAGTGGGGTGCCATCGCCTTCTCCAAGATTCCTTGTTACTTTCTTCAAACCTTCATTTCCTCAAGAACCTGCTTCACTGAAATGGTAATTGAAAGGACTAAAATAACAAGCATTTACACTGGACCCTAGTACATAATAGGTGCTCAATAAAATAATTTAAAGAAAATCTTTCTAAGGTTACTTGTGACAATTTATATGCTATATCCCCTACTTCAAAAAACAAACTCTGATACCTTAGAACTAAATGACTCCAGTTCCCTCTCACCAGCTCTTAATTTATAATCCCTGAAGAACTGTCTCCAAGGTGGTCAGAAGTAGTTTATCAGAAGTGCCTGCCAGCCTGCTTAGTCACTGACTCTTCAAAACCCTATAGACTGTAGCCCATCAGGCTCCTCTGTCCATGGGATTTCCCAGGCAAGAATACTGGAGTGGCTTGCCATTTCCTACTCCAGGAGATCTTCCCGATTCAGGGATCAAATCCACGTCTCTTGCATCTCCTTATATTGGTAGGCAGATTCCTCACCAATGAGCTACCTGGGAAAACCATCTAAAGTGCAGCCCTACACTGCTACATTCCTTCCAATTCAACCCAATTGCTAATGAATTTATCAATTTTCCCCAAAGCCCAGAGACAGCTTAGACTTTTCTCCCTTAGCTCCTCAACACCTCCCAGTTAACCAAATTCAGAGAGGAATGGAAGATACACACTTCTGGTTCCCCCAACCGGTGCTCTGCAACTGTGTACTGCACTCAGGTCAGACGGGATTCGGGGATAAAGGCAGAACAAATTCAGACTAACCCCTAAAGACCTTTGGGTGGTTCGATGTCTCCATCTGAAAATAATGCCAAGTTTCTGAAATGTTGTCTGCTCACTCCAGGATGTGAAATGCCCAGTATCTATCTCAAGAAGCAGAAATGCAGATTTCTAGTTCACCTAGAACCACAAAGAAAACCTTGTATTCACTCCATACTATCTCCTAGTGAAGAAAACCTGTGCTTACCCGGCCTTCAAGTTTCACTCTTTGCCTATATATCCCACAACACAGTGCAAACTGCCTCATGTTCACCACTCCTTGACAGACTCAAGAAAACAGACATCCATCCCGATACCAGGAAGAGATGCTGTTTTCATGGATGTTGGGATGTACTGCTATTTTTATCCATCTGCTCCTGGAGTTATCAATACAAAGTAGCAGGACAGTATTCTTTGCAATGTGGAAAGGATACAGGTTACACAAAATAATATTAGCCAAAGCTTCACCTGCCCTAAACTCATTAGTTCACCAGAATGGTGCTGTTCTAAAATAACTCAAGCATTTTTTAATAATCCACAAAGACCCCAAGAGAGACATAATAAAGCAGATTCCACAGTGGGAAGCAATGAGGAATGGAGAGTCAGAAAACAGGAGTTCCGAAGATTGTTTACCAGCTGAGTGACCCCCAAGCAAATTATTCCAGAAAGTTGCCGAGGTGTAAAACAGTTCAGCAGTTACAATTAGATCCAGCCTCCAAACTCAATGAAATTTTGAAAGACTAAAAAGACCCTGGGGTTATTTGTAAACTACCTAACTCAGGAAACACTCAAAAGGAGATTTAGAAATCCTGGAATTCAATAAAAGGAACCTGTAATTTAAAAAGTGACTTAGAGGCTAAAATTTCCTATTGTTATCAAAAAATAAATAAACAACCAAATACAGTGTGAATCTTGCATCTATCAAAAGTAACAGATTAGCAGTCAATTCAGGGGTTTCATTTTGTAAAACACAGATGCAATCTGGTGTAAGCTAGGAAGAACCACATGCGCCAGGAAGAGTGACCTGATCCCCAGAAAAAAAGATCTGCACCTCTATTGAGGCAAGGGCAGTATAGGTCTTCTTGCCTTAGCTCCTTTTCAAAGCAGAAACAGAGACTCTTCAGCTAAGCTCAACTCTTGACTTATTAACCACACCAAGTTTCAAAATCCAGGCGTACAAGTCACAGTAAAGACAAGCACATCCTGTTTGCACTTGACTTCCTGTTCTGGGCCGTCTGATCACTTTACAGGGCTGCTCCCTAGCCACTAATGGGTAACCTTTCATATCTGCCAAACCACTGGTTCACTGGACAGCATTTCAGTGACAACAGAATACACAGTTCTAGGAGTCGGGTGAAAGATGCACCTAAAAAGCACCCAAAACCCATCATCAGCCTCTCAGACACTTCCTGGATTTCCCAGGCTTCTTCATACTGACATCCGACTTGGAGTAAACAATAAAAACTTAACACAAATAGTGCTGAGATAAGAAAAGTAAGCCTGGAACGAAACTTAGGATGTGAGGGCTGGGAAAAAGAACAAGAAAACTTGGAGATGTTTTCATTATTAAACGTTGGCTTCTTTTCAAATGTCAAAGGCCAGTCCCCAGTGAGCTGATTCTCAGAAGGGAACCTCGCCGAGCGATCACAACAGTTAACAGGACCCTTCTGGTGAACTCGGTCCCTGATCCAACCTGCTACCAACCTCAGTCTACTTTTCAGCACTGCAGAAGCCTTCAGTTTCAGAGACCTGGAGCCTCCACTTCAAGCCAAACTTCCACTGTTTTCAAAGAGCCCGTGGTTCCCCCAAGCCACATTCAGTGTTGGGAATAAACGCTGGACGATGAATACCCCAGTTTTTACGGACAAGTCATTTAGCTTCTTTGCATCTGTTTTTCCATCTGCAAAAGAGGACAACTGCACTACATTCATCTCTAATGTCTCTTCCAGCTGTGGAAAAAATGCAGGGATTCATCAATAATAGCAGAAGATTCCGTGGCTTCCTGCATTATTCCCTTGGTCAACAAGATGCCTCTAACATCCCATACCCCGCAGTGTGAATATACACCTTGATCTACCTTCTGAGCACCCAAGGATTTTTTTATCCCATTCCCTTCAAATGGATATCAGAAAGTTTCCCACTTGAAAGCCATATATTAACAAACCTTGAGGACACCTCTTTACACATGGTCTTTTCATTAAGATTGGAATGTAATTACCGCTTGGTTCCCATGTTGGTCATAGGATTCCTGGAGAGAATCTGAAGCCACAAAGGATGGAGAAAACTGACCAACAACATGTGGTACTCCCTCCCACACAGTGACTACTAATGGGGAAAGAATGAGACAAATCTGGGTAAGAAAAGGGAGTGGTGAACACAAGTTCAGTGAGTCAGTGCAAAGAAAGAAAGAAGGAAAGCAAAGGAAGAAGAGAACAAGCAAGAGGGAAAAAAGCTACACCAGTGAGCTTTTTTCTTAAATCTGAAATTCTGCTTATCCATTTATCCAACAGATATCCACTGCCTACCATGTGCAGGGAACAGAACAAGAGTCTAGAGGAGAAACAAAGGTCAACCAGATAGACCTGTTCAATGATGTCATGGTCTAGCAGGAGAGAGAAAGGCATGCACACAAACAACTGAAATACACGGCATAAAGTGTGCTGTGCCATAAAGGAGACATAAAAGAATCCTCCACGGTGAGGCTCAGAGGAGGAAATGATTACTCCCAGGGAAAGATAAGACAAGGCTTCATAGGAAGAATGACATTTCAAGCTGAAAACACAACAGAAACAAGGGCACGCAAGTAGGAAATCAAGGACACATAGTTTCGGTGAGTAACTAGATTTGATTAGAGATGTAAGTGGCCATGAAGAGAGAGATGGTAGTGATAATAATAGCTAAAAGATCCAGAGAGCCGGGGCTCAACTGGACAGCTAGATTGGAGCCAAACTGAGTATTCCAAAATCAGATTCAGAATTTGAATATAAACCCAGTGGAGAAGGGACGGGAGCGGGGACTGGAGCTCAAGGAATCCCATAATTTAACCCGTAAAATTAAGATAATAAAATCATCACAAAATCAATGTGTGCAGATTCCTGAAGTCCGTCCAAAGAGATGCAATGTCTTCCAAACTAAAAGCAATGAAGAAAGGAGGGTAGAAAGGCCTGGATGATGGCATTCATATATTTAAACCAAGAATGCGGTCACATCTAAGTGTGGTCAACAAAGGAACCTAGAAAAAAATCGAAGGGGCCACACTGACTCAGAACCAACCAAGGCAGAGAAATACTGCAGTAAGGTAACACGCCATCCTCCCTGCAGTGGGACAAGGTTCTTTCATGAAGCTTAACGGAAACATCATATAGCAGCAGTTACAGGTATGGGTTAGATAGCATCACCCACTCAAAGGACATGAATTTGAGCAAACTCCGGGAGATAGTGAAGGACAGGGAAGCTTGGCATGCTGCAGGCTCTGGAGTAGCAGAGTCAGACACAATTTAGCAACTGAACAACAGCAGGGGTTATGAGTTTTTGGAATCAGAGGGACTTGGTTCCAATCTCAATTCAGCCTCTTACCAGTTTGAACAGAACCTTGGTTTCATCTGTAAACTGAGGATAACTGTGTCTCCTTTGCAGGAGGATCACTGGGAGAGTTAAATGTCCTCCTTCAGGCAAAGCATTTGGGGTGCTACCTAGCATATAGCGTGCCATCAAGAATCTCAGCTTTTTTGTAACTGTGTTCTCTCCTACCAACTATCCTATCACATTAGTCCATGCTCATGAAAGCAAGCCTGCTATTATTAAACATCAGCTTTCAGATCTCTTGATATGAACAGCAATGTCCCAGACAAATCCAAGATCAAGTCAACAGGAAAGGAATCCACTTGAAAATAAAAACTGGCATTCCACATTTCCTCATAGCTCAGTTGGTAAAGAATCTGCCTGTAATGCAGGAGACCCGGGTTCAATTCCTGTGTGGGAAGGATCCCCTGGAGAAGGAAATGGCAACCCACTCCAGTATTCTTGCCTGGAGAATCCCATGGACAGAAGAGCCTGGTGGGCTACAGTTCATGGGGTCGTAAGAGTCGGACACGACTTAACGACTAAACCACCACCACCACTCTGAGCTCAGTCACTCAAGTCTGAACACAATCCTGTCTCCAAAATCCTGATCATTTCCAGGTACAAAACGAAATCCATTCAGGAGAACTAGACCTAAATTGTAACGACCAAAATGCTCAGATGGCTTCCTGAGAATGCTATATGGAGCTCAGCAGGCCAGTCCTACGTGATGCCACCTCCAATCTCCAATGAGCCAACCTGGACAATATGCTCCCACACTTCTCCTTGCCTTCCACCTCTAGCACACCCTCCAGTCACACACTGTGGCGAAACACTTTATCCATCTCCCTCTCTCACCTTCTACAGGTCACAGAGCCTATCTTATCCAATCTTATCCATCTCTGCATTCTTTTGCTCCACATCCCAAAATGCTGTGCATCAAACAGAACCACAATAAATATTTGTCATAACAATGAACTTCAAATACGACTTTTCTTAGATCCATTTTGATCTACCATTCCCATATTCTGAGGCCCTTTTCCAATTTACTGAATTCTTATTCTAGCCCTTTCTTCCCCCTCCTTTCCTCAATCTCTCCACACCTGAGCTACCAAATGTTACAGAAAAGTCAGAAGACTTTATTTACTGGGTTTCCAACAAATTCATACAACTGGGACCCAGCCATTCTTGGGCTTGGAAATCTTTATTCATCTCTAGTTAATGTCTCATAGCATCTCTCTGAAGAGCAAAGCCATGCAGGATTTAGGACATGGGACCTGGAGTCAGACAGAACTCAAAGTCTTCCTGTGTGACCTCAGCTGAGGTGCTTAGCTTCCCTAAACTTCACCTTTCAGATCTGTAAAATGCAGGACCTAAATGAGGTAATGAACCCAAAGCCTTAACAACACAGTAAAGAGCTCAAAATATGGAAACCATTACTCTTCTGGCTTTGTCTAAGAATCTTCCAACCCCTGTGCTCTCTTCCACTCTTTCTTTGTCAGATAACCAGAAATCTCTCCTACTTCCCCAAAACAATTCAGCTGGGTCCCATCCACTGGAGAGGCAATGGTGGTACAGTGGAGAACGCTGGGGTCAGGAGTTCATCTGAAGCCTCAGATTCCTCAAACTGCAGAATAGTTATTTTAATCTGTTCCTTGTAGAATCACTGTCAGCTTTAAATGGAAAAATATGAAAAAGCAGTAAGCAGAAAAAGAGCGGGGAGAATAAGAGAAGTGATAAGGCTTTCAAGTAAAACCGATCCAGTTTCACATTCCAGGCGTCACTGAACTTGTGTGATCCAGGGCAAGTTAATTTCTCTAGCCCTCAGTTTCCTGTCTGTAAAATAGGGGAAATAACTTCACAGGCTTCTTGCGTAGCCTAACTGGCATGTTAATTTCCCATCCTTCTCTCTCCCTTTGCTTTTCTTTCCATCTCAATCACCAGACCAGTAGAATCCACCATTTTTGACCACTGATTAAAAAAAAAAAAATTAGCACATCTCCAATATATTTATATTTAACAGCAAATTAGACAAGAACTGTACAAAAAAGCTCTTAATGAACCAGATGTGTGGGTCTGGGTCATTGGTGTGGTCACTCACCTAGAGCCAGACATCTTGATGTGTGAAGCCAAGTGGGCCTTAGGAAGTATTACTATGTACAAAGCTATTGGAAGTGATGAATTCCAGCTGAGCTATTTAAAATCCTAAAAGATGATGCTATAAAAGTGCTGCACTCAATATGTCAACAAATTTGGAAAACAGCAATGGCCACAGGACTGGACAAGGTCAGTTTTCATCCCAATCCCAAAAAAGGGCAGTGCCAAAGAATGTTCAAACTACCATACAAGTGTGGTCATTTCACGTGTTAGTAAGGTTATGCTCAAAAGCCTTCAAGCTAGGCTTCAGGGGTACATGAACCAAGAACTTTCAGATGTACAAGCTGAGTTTAGAAAAGGCAGAGGAACTAGAGATCAAATTGCTAACATTTGTTGGATTGTAGAGAACTCAAGGGAATTCCAGAAAAACATCTACTTCTGCTTCATAGACTACGATAAAGCCTTTGTGTGGATCACAACAAACTATGGAAAATTCTTAAAGAAATGGCAATACCAGACCACCTTACCTGTCTCCTAAGAAATCTGTATGCAGGTCAAGAAGCAAGAGTTAGGAACCAGACATTGAACAACTGACTGATTCCAAACTGGGAAAGCAGCACACCATGGTGTATATTGTCACCCTGTTTATTTACCTTATATGCAGAGTACATCATGGGAAATGCCAGGCTGGATGAATCACAGACTGGAATTAAGACTGCCAGAAAAAATAACAACAACCTCAGTTATGTAGATGACACCACTCTAATGGCAGAAAGTGAAGAGGAACTAAACAGCTTCTTGATGAGGGTGAAAGAGGAGAGTGAAAAAGCTGGCTTGAAACTCAATTTTAAAAAAAACTAAGATCATGGCATCTGGTCCCACCACTTCATGGCAACTAGAAGAGGAAAAAGTGGAAGCAGTGACAGACTTTATTTCCTTGGGCTCCAAAATCGCTGCGGACGGTGACTGCTGCTATGAAAATAAGAGACTCTTGTTACTTGGAAGGAAAGCTATGACAAATGTAGCAAACGTATTTATTAAAAAGCAAAGACAAAGGTATGTACAGTCAAAGCTATGGTTTCTCTATAGTCAAAGCTGACAAAGTATGGTTTCTCTAGTAGTCACGTAAACATGTGAGAGTTGGACCATAAAGAAGAATTGATGCAAAGAAAAAAAAAAGAAGAAGAATTGATGCTTTCAATTCTTTCTTTCAGTTGATCACCGAAAAATTGATGCTTTCAAATTGTGGGGCTGGAGAAGACTCTTGAGAGTCCCTCGGACTACAAGGAGATCAAACCAAACCAGTCAATCCTAAAGGAAATCAGTACTGAATGTTCATTGGAAGGACTGATGCTGAAGCTGAAGCTCCAATACTCTGGCCACCTGATACAAAGAGCCAATTCATTGGAAAAGAGTTGGGAAAACATCTTTCCTTGATGTTGGAAAAGATTGAAGGCAGGAAGAGAATTAGGTGGCAGAAGATGAGATGGTTGGATGGCATCACCGACTCAGTGGACATGAGCTTGAGGCAAACTCTGAAAGATCGTGCAGTCCATGGGGACACAAAGAGTTAGACACAACTTAGGAACTGATCAACAATATTACACAAATAAACTGTGTTCTATCTAAAGCATAATACTAAAAAGAAATTTCAAAGGGTAAGATAAAAATATAGAAAAACTTAGCTCTAGTAATTTCTTCCCATACTCCAAAGGAAGGTTTTATCTGTCCCAAGAATTTGGAAATTCATCTTGGAGATCATCATACTTCTATGGAAATTGTTTTGAGACAAAGGTAAACAGAATAGACTTGGTATAGCTCCCAGCACTGTGAATGATACAGAATACATGCTCAGGAAATACTGGTCCGTCAAAGATTTTAGAAAACCTGCCTCTACACACACATTTCTCTCTACACACACGTTTGCACAATCTGAGCTCTCAGTTCAGTCTCTCTTCCTCTTCAATCCCCAGCTTCCCCCAGCTCCTCCAGAACAGACGGTGCTCCACTTCACTTCCACATCACACAGTTGTTCATGAACTCTGCTCCTCTCTGCTAAAAGCCCTTTCTCCAAGGTCATCAATGATCTTGTGATAACTAAATGTGTGGCTTTTTCCTACATCAAACCTCGACAACCTCCCAGATACCAATGACCTACCTCCTTCTTCCCTTTGGTTCCCATTGAAAACACAATAGTCTGGCTCTCCTTTGAAGAGCCATTTTCCTCCCTGTCCTTCCCTGGCTCCTCCTTTTGTCCCCTAAATGTCCCCTGGGGCTCTGCACTAACCATTCTTGCTTTCCTTCTCTAGTGAACGCTGTTGGATTTACTTTTAAAATATATCCTGCAAACATCCCGCCTGTGTCCATGGCCATACCCTGTCTTACATGTCACTATCTTTCTCAAGAACTAGAGCAAACTCCTCCTCACTGACCCCTTCATGTTGTTGCTGTTGTTTCATTTTTTATATTTATTTATTCATTTCTTTTGCTGCATCGAGTCTCAGTCACTACATGGGGACTTAGTTCCCCATCGGAGTGTGAGATGTTAGTTCCTTCGTCCCCTGCATTGGCAGGCCAATTCTTAACCACTGCGCCACCAGGGAAGACCCTAGCGCCCTCTTTGCCACTCTATTCTCCACACAGTAGTCAAAGTAAACTTCTCTTTTAAAATATGTATTCTGGAAAAATAAATCAAATACAAAATACTGTTACTCTCCTGCTTGAAGGCCACCGTGCCCTCTTGTAAAGCCTACGCTCCCTATATGGCCTTCAGAGGCCCCAGGTGATCTGGGCCCTGCCTGCCTCTCCCACTTTACCCAGTGCTGCCCACTCCCATCGGGGCTTCCCTGGTGGCTCAAACTATAGAGCCTGCCTCCAGTGTGTGGGACCCGGGTTCGATCTCTGGGTCGGGAAAATTCCCTGGAGAAGGAAATGGCAGCCCACTCCAGTATTCTTGCCTGGAGAATCCCATGGACAGAGAAGCAGGCTACATGGGGCTGCAAAGAGTCGGACACAACTGAGCAACTAACACACACATCCACTCTCTTCACCCGCCATCATTCCCATTCACCTCACTCTACACCCTTGGTGGTCTCCTTTTATTTTGACTCCCTCAAAAAAAAAAAAAGTTTCAGGTATTACTGTGGCTCCTCTCCTGCCAGGAGCATCCTCCAGAGCTCTTCACAAAGTCGGCTCCTTATTGGTCAGGCTTCAGCTCACCCTCCGGACAACGCTGTTGTCTGGCACACAGTGGAAGCTCACTAAGTCTTTGGTGAACAGATTCCTCCGTCTTAGTCAGACAACTCCAAATCTAAGTATCTGGACTCAGTCTCACCCTTCAGTGTTAGCAGCAATTTCCAAATGGCTGCTCAACATCCAGACCTCAAATCTAGCACACCAAGGACACTCAAAACCAAACCCTTCATCTTTCCCAAACAAGTTCCTCCAATCTTCTGAAATTATATGGGTAACATAACCCACAATTTCTGCTTCAGGAATGTGAATTTTCCATTCATTTGCTACACCTGTCCAAAAATTCTAATCACCCATGAAAACCAAATTTAAATTTCACTTCATTCATTCACGTTTTCAATCAACCACTTATTCATTCAACAAATAGTTACTGAGTACCTTTTATGAGACAGACACTATGTTAAGATACTGGAAAGCAAAGCAGACCTACTTTTATCTATTATATACCAGTCAAATAATCACACAAATATTTCATTATAAACTAGGAATTGCTATGAAGGAGAAAGTGCTATGAAGGAAAAGGAACTTTGAGAAAACATAAGCGAGGCATCAAGAAACACTCCTTCGGTGCTCTATTGACTCAATGAGATGTAATTCACAGGCTCCAGCCTGGAAGGTGGAGGCTGCAAGGCAAAGGCGTCATCAGCCAAGTCCTGGAAGCACGAGGACGCCAGCAGGCCTATTTTAAGGCGCCTACCGTTCTTCTTCTCCTTCGCTTCCCTATTTAAGTGGCTGCACTAAGCCTTAGTTGTGCCATGTGGGATCTTCAGTTGCAGCATGTGGGCTTCAGTTCCCAGACCAGGGATCAAACCAGGGCTCCTGCATTGGGAGCCAGATGTCTTAGCCACTGGACTATCAGGGAAGTCCCCACCTGCCGTTCTGCTTCATATGCTATACCTGTTCGATCGGTCTTGCTCCCTCCCCTCACCCCAGCCTCATTTTACTGACAGTTACCTGAGAGAAAGGACGCAGAATGTGTGAACACCCGCAGGAGATACTGAGTCACATGTGTGATGCCTAAGGAGACTGTGCTTATAAAAATCTCCCAGATGACTCTGATATGCAGCCGAGTGTGTAAAGTATACGCCCAAACCACCTACTCAATAAATATGCATTGATATAATTATCTCACTTAAAATCTCTAAGGTCAGTGTGGCCAGTTGTTTCCAGAACTGACCACAATAATCCCAAGCATGCTACATGCCCTCCTGCAGTGTGACTGACACTCCACCCTGTAAGAGGTGGCGCCCACGTCCCCTCCCCTTGGGCTACATGCGTGACTGACTTAGACCAAAAAAATGGGGCAGAAGTGTCTGTATGAAACACGGGCCTAGACCTTAAGAGGACCTGCCGCTGCACGGTGGCCCCCTGGGAAGCCCAACAGCACATGAAAAAGCTGCCCAGCCTGGATTAATGAACGATGAGAGGCGGTGAGAGACAGGGACCTCACAGAGGACAACCAAAATGTCCCAGCCAACAGCACCAAGGCCCAGATGTGAGTGAAGTCATCTTGGATCCTCCAATCAACATCAATGGAGCAAAGTGGTATGTCCTCCTCCTCTGAATTACTAACGCACCAAATCACAAACAAAATGTCATCTGAAGCCACCAAAAGTTTTAGGACGCTCTGTTACATAGTCATGGATAACTGACAGTCAGAAATTCAACACTCTTTCAACAGTCATTCAAAGGTTTCCCAACTTTGATGATCAAGAAACTCTTTCTCATATTCATTAAAATCACTCCTCCTTCAACTGAAGCCCATTTCCTCTGAAATCTTTGAAGTATAAGAAGACCAATTAATCAAAATCCTCCTGGCAAAAACTATTCTTATACTTGAAGATGGTAATCAGCCACCCCTCAGCTCTTGCTTCTCTAAGCTAAAATCTTTTTTTTTAAACATATAACAATAAGGACTTTTTAAAAAACTTTTAAATTATTTTTATTCCTCTCTTAAGTATGGGAGGACCAAAATTGGATCCCACATGCCAGTATAGACAAGAGGTTATGTCCCTGATGGTTCCTCTTTTTATAATCAAATTCCACAGTCCCACATATGGCATGTTAGTCCCCCCAAAGTTGTGAATAAACATAATCATTTACTGGAATTAATGTGAAACTCCTTCTGTTCTTAACACTCAGCTTATCCCATTTTGTGATGAGTCCCTTCATTCCTCAACCTGGTCTGACACTCCACTATTGAGCAGATTTTAATAACTTCTAGATATTTGAAGCACAACAGAAAAGCTTGAGGCTGGAGTGGGAGTACCATTCCTTTCGAGCAAGGTCTCCGACCACGGTCCAGGCCTCTTCAAGGCCAAGCAGGCTCTAGGCACCTCCTCCATCCACCCTGAAGATAAAGTGACCTTACAAAAAGATAAGACCTTTAGCACTCACCTATTGAGCAAAGGCACCTTTCTGTCCGGGCTTTCTTGGTGGTGCAGTGGTAAAGAAGACACCTGCCAATGCAGGAGACGGGTTCAATCCCTGGGTCAGGAAGATCCCCTGGAGAAGGAAATAGCAACCCACTCCAGTATTCTTGCCTGGGAAATCCCAAGTACAGAGGGGCCTGGCAGGCTACAGTCCCTGGAGTCACATGTATGGACATGACTTAGCAACTAAACAACCACCACCTTTTCTATAGAACACAACAAGGTATATTTAACTACAAAGAGAGAAGCCAGGTGCTTACAGCAGTGTAAAAACATGTTTTCCCTCTGAATCTTACTTGAATGTATGCTTCAATGTCAGAAGTAGCTTTACAATCACCGATAAAATAGGCATAATAAAGCCTACCCAACACAGGGTCTTATAGGTATCAAATAAAATGACACAAGGGAATAATTCTGTAAGGTACTGTATTACTTAGGTGATGATCTAGAACTAGGTTTCAGGAAGTCCTATCAATCTTCAAATTAATTTTGGATGGTTACCTGAGGGTTCCAGGTGACATATACGGAACAAGCACTATGGGCTCAAGTTCATTAAACAGGAACCAAAACCACACTTTCTAACTAGAGAGCTTATGGGTTTTCTAATACTGCCAAGTCTAATAAAGATGTTCAGGCTAGTGGTTTGACCTTCAGCCACTGTCTGATGGTGCTGAGCTTTAGGTCAAGGACCAGGTTCAGTGAAGGAATTCAACAATCCAGCAGAAGAGACAGGCTTTGCTGCAGAAGTTCAAATAAGGAAGAACTCTACCAGAGGAAGTCAGGGAAGGTGTAACATATGACCTAGGTCTCCTAGGGGATGACTAACTTTGCCTGTCAGAAAAGGAGGGACCCCCTAGGAAAAGGCAGTGTCCTAACAGGATGTGGTATAATCAGGGACTGGAAAAATTGAAAGGCCCGTGAGGTTGAAGAAAGGAGAAAGGAGAGGGAGGAAGATAAAACAAGAGTTGAGACTTCCCTGGTGGTCCAGTGGTTAAGAAAGACTCTGCCTTCTAATGCAGAGGGTATTGGTCAATCCCTGGTTGGGGAACTAAGATCCCACATGCTACAGAGTACAGCCAAAAAGTAAAAAAAGGAAAAGTAAATAAAATCTAAACATTAAAAATAGAACAAGCAAGAGTAACAGGTAGGGTATGGTCAAACTGTAAAGGATTTTACCTCCCAGCTAAGGAGGAAACAGGGACCCAACGCCACTCTGACATCCTGAGGATAAAAAGATTAGATTTGGCCTTTAGTAACACAACTTTCATAGAAGGCGATGGCACCCCCACTCCAGTACTCTTGCCTGGAAAATCCCAGGAATGGAGGAGCCTGGTGGGCTGCAGTCCATGGGGTCGCTATGAGTTGGACACAACTGAGCAACTTCACTTTCACTTTTCACTTTCATGCACTGGAGAAGGAAATGGCAACCCACTCCAGTATTCTTGCCTGGAGAATCCCAGGGACGGGGGAGCCTGGTGGGCTGCCGTCTGTGGGGTCGCACAGAGTCGGACACGACTGAAGCGACTTAGCAGCAGCAGCAACACAACTTTGGCAACAAGAAATGAGAAGCACTGGAGCAGAGGAAGGCGCAGGGTGACACGACAAAAGCACGTAAGGTCTGATAAGGCTCTGAATCAGAAGCTACAAAAGCAAATCCCTAGAGGCAAAGTATGTAAAACGTGACATCTTCATTGTGTAAGACCGGGGAGTATCTGTAACCCGGGTGGAGAGCAGGTCTTGCCTAAAAGTGTTCACACGCAAAATTTTAAGCTTCAGGGCTGGTTAAACAAAATATCTAGTTTTTGACCTCTGATAAATGAAAGCAGTACAGTGGGAATGAAGGAAAGACACACATCAAACAGCACTCTGATATAATCGAAAGGGTTGAGCAACCATAGATTTAGCATATTTAGAGATATGAGGCACAAGGAGAATGAAAGAGGAAGATCTGGTGCATATAATCAACAGACTTCAAACACACAGCAACATGAGCAGATAACAGATACTGGGGAGGGGAGAAAAATGACTTGTTCTGTACGTGTTGAATTTAAAATGGCTTTTGAATGACCCTGGTAGCTTTGAACGACCCAGCTGGACACAGCCTGTCAAGATTTGTCAAGCTGGTACTACTTAGTCATAAAAACGAATGCACTTGACTCAGTAACTAATAAATAAGGTGGATGAGCCTAGAGCCTGTTATACACAGTGAAAGAAGTCAGAAAAACAACTATCGTATATTAACGCATGTATGTGGAATCTAGAAAGATGGCACTGACGAACCTATTTGCAGGGCGGCAGTGGAGATGCAGACATATAGAACAGATTTGTGGACACCAGAAGGGAAGGAGAGGGTAGGACGAACTGAGAGAAGAGCACTGAAACCTATGTATGCAAAATTAGACAGCAAGTGGAAATTTGCTATATGACACAGGGAGCTCAAAGCCAGCACTCCATGACAACCTGGAGAGATGGGATGGGGTAGGAGATGGGAGGGAGGTCCAAGAGGGAGGGGACACACGTATACCTATGGCTGATTCATGTTGGTACATGGCAGACACCAACACCATACTGTAAAGCAATTATCCTCCAATTAAAAATAAATAAATAATTCTTAAAAAGACTTGTCAAGTTGGAAGTAAGGATCTGAAGTTTGGGAGACACAACTGGGCTGGTAAGGCACACTGAGGACAGACAGCTGAATTCATGGACCTATCTGAGGTCTTTAAAGGAAGCGGGCGGGAGAAGAGGGAAAAGAAACCCAAGACAGAGCCCTGGAGCATGCCGACATTTATGGACTAACCAAAAGAAAATGAGAATAAACAACGGAAGGATGCTCTGGAGCCTCAAAGCCACAGGAAGAGGGTTGCTGGGGGCGGGATAAAAAGACCGGTTCGATAGTGCCAAATGGTAGGCAGAGATTAAGTGAGATGGAGGCTGAAATCAGGACCAGGACACTGGGTCTAGAAATTAGGAGTTTCCTTGCACTCTTCAGGAAAACAGAAGCAGGGGGATGGAGACAGAAGTCAAAGTAACGAAGAGCTTCTAACAGGATCAGAGCTGAGGAAGCTCAGTGCAGTTCATGATCATGCTCCCCTTCCTGAGAACCGAACCTGTGCCAAGCACGCTGGATGTAACGCTAACAAAACTGGTGCTGCTTCTCAAACATATCCTGTGATGAGGGAAACACAGGGTTCTCCTGAGCACTCATCCAGTCTTGGTGAGGAAGAGGAGACTTCCCAGAAGTGATGTCCAGGCTAGAGCCAGTTGGCCGGCGTATGCTGGGTCAGGGTGTCTCAGAGATGGCTTGCTTGTACAAAGGCCTGAAGTAAAAGAGAACACAGACCCTACAGGGTAACTGCAAGGAGCAGGGGCAAACTTGAAGGGGCGGATGGATTACTGCCCAGTGATGAGGCTGGAGCTCTATGAAGTTGAGAGGTGAAGAACAGGAAGGAAATCGGGCAGCAGTCTGAACAGAGAGCGGGAAGAAGGGGAGGTTCTTCATAACACGTCGGAAACAGCCTGCTAAGATCGTGTTCTCTGCAGTGCAGTATCAGTCAGTGAGCAGAAAAGCAAATGTGTCCACCCCTCTCTAACAATGGGTTATTGTGACTAAACTATTTCTTACAAGACACAGAAAGAACAGAGACTACGAGAGCAAAAGACAGATAAAGCTGTAAACCTAACATTTTTTATTTCTCTGAAGTTATATAAAAAACAGTCTTATTAGGTCCAAAACCACATCCCAAACAAAATGAAACTTTTCCCCTCACGTCCCCTCTGAAGAGCTCAAGGACTGACTTTCAGACAACCAAATCAATCTGGCGTTGACTCACATCTGAAGACTAAGACTCACTCCAGTTTCTGCTGCAGCTCGGTCTAGCTCATGACACTCAAGAGAAAAGAGTCAGGGGTTACCTGATTTTGCCTATTTCAAAACATGGCCAGGGCAGACAGCCAGCTGCCTCCGGTTCCTGCCGCTGCTGAGGTCTTTGGAGGCCCGTTGAGATGAGATCATCTCGGGAACCAACAGCAGTGGCTTTCAGGCAGTGAATGGTGCTGCCTGGGGACGTATCTTTGGTAAGCAAGATTGCAACAGAGCAGGCGGTTTACCCAGGGCAGTGCTGACTCATGCCAGGCAAGACTCTATTTCCCAAACAACTCAGCCTGAGCCAACCGCAATCAACTGCAACCCAGAAAAGAAGAGGTGCCCCACTGATTCTTTTTTAAATATGAAGCTGGTTATCAGGAGGCCGGTGGACCTATTCCCAGGCTGCTGATCATCAGGGAAGTTCCTGTGGCCAGTCACCTTCCGAAATTTCATCTGAGAGCCTCGGGGCTCTGGACAGCAAGATTACTGAAATTCTGCAGATTACCCCAAGAAGCTGATAAGGAAGTCACTTCACGTTTACAAATTGGAGCATCTGGGTCAGAGGACTGAGGGAACGTGCCCAGGCAGGGCTAGCTGGTCAAATCATTAGAGTGAATTTTGTCAGTCCCGACCAGGCTCGTGGCTCCTTCCCCACCAGGCCTTCTTTGACCTCTCTGATTCCGGAGACAACTCCTGTTCTCTAATTACACAGATACACGGGAGGGTTGTTGTTGTTATTGTTGTTTAATCAGCTGCCACATATTCTCTATGCGAAAGCTCAATTATCCACCATCACACCTACTAGATGTTTAAGGAACCATAGGAGGCTATGAAAATCACATTGACACTTCTAAAAGAAAAAAGAATCCTTAAATTTATGGCAAGTCTCATTTATTGGTCAGCTTATTAAAAAAAAAATCGATTCTAGAACAACTGGCTCATCAACAGCTATTAATTATTATTGAATTTGCCCTGACAGGCGAGAACTGGCACCGGTGCCAGACAAAGAAAACAAGAGATGAAGTCCTTGCTTCCCCGGGTGTTCACTTGACAAGAAGGAAACTAGAGTTCACATCAGATCCTTCTGTTCCCTGCTCCAAATTTCCCACAGTCATCAGCTATTCCTCAGCATGGACTCTCAAAGCCGCCACACCTAGCCTTGTTCATCCCGTCAGGTAGGTCTCTCAAGGCGTCGGACTCTGGATGTAGCTGCCAATCCAGTCTGTCCTTTGGTAAACGTTAGGATTCATTAAATTGTACATGTAGATTGTCAGAATTAGGGTTTCAAAAACTATGCTATTTAATTCAATTCCTTTTCACGGAGCTAGTTAAAAAAAAAAAAAAGGTATTTATCCAACTCAATATCCCTTAATTACATTATTCCAGCAGGATAACCATGCTGGGCTTTTAGGTTTTATAAAATGTTCCCTCCTTTATTTCCTCCTCCTCAGTGTTTCCCTTTTTTCAGAAAATAGCTGTGTTTAAAGAAGTTAATTAGTCTTTCCAATGACAGAAGCATCTTTACAGCGGTCGACAGCCATTATCTCACAGACCACACTTTAGAACATATTTCTGTCATTGACGATAAGTCACAAACATCCTAAGATGGAGCAGCTTTCAAGGTACACAGAGTAGAGGCAAATACGGAAACAAAGACAGAGGATTGTTAGACCCTTCTGACTCATTCTCTATTAGCAAACTTTAAATGAGGAAGATAAAGTCCAGATGGTTCTGTGCCCAGGAAATAAATGTAAACGATGTGAGGAGCAACAGAAGCATGGGAACTTCCTAATTCTGCTAAGACAAGCACCACTCAGCAGGTGAGGAGGGCTGTCTCAGATTACCCTTTCCCTCTGTGGGATTCTGCACAGTTCTGAACAGTTCTCCTCGCGGGCGCCACCCCCCCAACACATATAACCACACTCCATCCGTGTTCCCTCTTTTAATCAGGAAAAGGCTGAGAATTACAGATGGACAGCTTTAAAAAGAGGTTACATTTGAACTAATAGCTTCAGGCACTTGAGATTTTATAAGGTTAAATGGAAACTCTAAGAATGTGAGACTGGGGGACCTCCCTGGCCATCCAGTGCAGAGGGCATGGGTTCGATCCCTGGTCAGGGAGTGAAGATCCCACGTGCTTCATGGTCAAGGAAACAAAACAAAACAGAAGCAATACTGTAACAAATTCAATAAAGACTTTTAAAAAATGGTCCACATTAAAAAATATATCTTAAAAAAAAAAAGAATACGAGACTGTGTGAGAAATAAACAAGATAATCGTGGCTTTGTGCTTAAGTTCTTTCAATATACTATCTTAAAACTCAGAACAAAAAATGTATATATATAAATTAAAAAATAAAACTCAAACAAGTAATTCAGCACCCAAAGCGCTATAGGTTTACTTCTGATGTGTAGTAATAAGAGATATTTAATATATGCATGTGTGTATGTATGCATTTGTGTGTATGTACATATACACACACACTCACTCTCTGCAAACATCATACCCATTGTTTTACGTGAACAGAAATATGTAGTGTCATTTATAGCCCACCTTTGGGTTTTTTTTTTTCTGATAGATCTTAACATTTTAAACAAGCAGGTGTCAAAAGAAATTAAAATACTCATTTCTTAGGATTCTGTACTCTTCCAAATCCATAGAAAGTTACCAAATATGTACAAAAAGATATGGTGGGGAACTGAAATGGGAGCAGATCAAGGAGGTATTTTAGTTTTATCAATGTCTGAATGCTCTTTTTACAACAAGCATATATTCAAATATTCCTCAGCTGATCACCAAAGAATTGATACTTTTGAACTGTGGTGTTGGAGAAGACTCTTGAGAGTCCCTTGGACTACAAGGAGATCAAACCAGTCGATCCTAAAGGAAATCAACTCTATTCATTGGAAGGACTGACGCTGGAGCTCTAACACTTTGGCCACCTGATGGAAGAGCCAACTCATTAGAGAAGACCCCGATGCTGGGAAAGATTGAAAGCAGGAGGAAAAGCGGAGGACAGAAGATGAGATGGTTGGATGGCATCACGGACTCAATGGACACGACTTTGAGCAAACTTCGGGAGATAGTAAAGGACAAGAAAGCATGGCGTGCTGCAGTTCATGGGGTCCCAAAGAGTCAGAGATGACTGAGCAACTGAACAACAAATTTAAAACCCAGTTTATAGTTTTAAATTGTTTACTGTTTATAAACTACTTGAATCTTTTCCCCTTCTCTTTCCTCTCCACGCACCCCTTTTACCTGCTTCCCCATTTCTGGCATCCTAAGTAATACTGCACATTTCCTCTTTTTAACAAAATTAATCTTATTTATGTCCACATCCTTCTTCTATTTTTTCCCCCACATCCTTTTACCAATTGAGAAGACAGTAAATTGATAAACCAAAATTTCCAGGAACCAGTGGCTTTCCTACTTTGTTGATAATTAGAGACACTGACAAATTATAATCCTGGATGTTTAGGAATCTCATAACTCCCCTCTTTTTTTTTCTTTAGAGTACCTACTCTTCAAAAAAGACAATGAATGTCAACCAAATAGCAATCATCTAATAAATCACAGAAATTAAGCATGAAAATGAAGAGGACTTTAGGATACTTGAGAATCAACTCTAGGGGTACTTGAGAATCAACAGGGGTGCTTACTGAAAAGTTATCACTTCCCAATCCAGTCTCTCAGACACTGAATTAGCAGAAGTGGAAGGAGGCCCCAGAATGGGAATGTTTAATAAGCATCTCCCTTTCCTAAGTGACTCTGATACAAACAGCCATGTCATGTTTTGAGAGACAGGTCATAGTTCTGTTCCCTAAGCACTGTAAAATAAAGCGTGTTTCCTTTGGTAATATGGTTACCACTCCCTCCCCCTATCCCCCACACCCACCAAAGACCCCCAAACTGAACAGGAGCCTCACAGGGCAGGTCTTAGACATTAGTCCCCTCACCCACAAGAACCATCAAGAATATAACAATTGGACTTCCCTGGTGGTACAGTGGATAATAATCTGCCTGCCAATGCAGGTGTTCCATCCCTGTTCTGGAAGATTCCACATGCCTCAGAGCAACTACTGAGCCTGCGCATTCTAGAGCCCATTCTCTACAAGAGAAGCCACTGCTGGGAGAAGACCACACTGAGAGAGCAGAGAGCAGGCCCTGCTGGCCACAACTAGAGAAAACCCGTGCACAGCAACGAAGACCCAGCACAGCGAAAAATAAATAATTGTTTTATAAGACTATATAACAACTGAACTGTATTTATTTTGGACCAGTATTTTTTTCAAGCCTCCAGAGGCAATTATCCTAACTACTCTTAAGGATTTTCGCTGTCACCCACAGCCCTGTTAGACAGAGACGTTTTCACACCTGGGATGCAATACAAGGGGCTTAATGGAATTTTTACAGCTGTGAAAATTAAAGTTCACTTGGCTCAACAGAATAGTCAAATACAACAAAGGAGAAAACCTCCCCGAAGGCATGGGTTGAAAGGAGAGGCTTTCGGTTTTCTGATGAGGCAGTTTTGCCCAGAAATTCAAACCATGGGGTGCTATAGAGCTCATATGTCTTGCAAGTACCCAGATGCCAACTTATCACCACAGCATCAGCCGCCGCAGGCTTTCTGTAACGTTTGGAAGCACAACCCTGTGGGATAAGATGGCCTCTCCTGGGAGTCAGAGGCTGTCGCCACAGCAGGGATCTTTCCATCTTGGGGCCAGAAGGACCAGGCAGTCGGTCCTTTTAATCTTTAACGAGCCACTTTAGTGTCTGGATATAGGGACCGACACTGAATGAGGCTCAACCCGCTTCACAGCACTGTGCTGCAAAACCACCCGCGAGCTGCAGGCGGGCGTGGATGCAAGCCAAGCCTGTCCCCGGGGGTACAGCTCCCACAACCTGTTCTATAATGCAATCTGGGCACTTTATTATCCACTGCGGCGTAATACTTCAAAGGACAGAAAGGTGTCCGATACCAAGGGCACTGCAACTGCCTACCTCGGGCACAGTGAAATGCCGGGAACTGAAAAAGGAGCAAGACCACAGGAAGGAGACTCCTAAGCTGACAGGACACAGTCTGACGACCTGATGACAAGCCTGGGAGAAAGGAAGTCTGCGACATGACCAAACTGCTATCCTGGGCAGCTCTCTTTAGAAACCCGGCAACAGAAATCTTGGAAGTCACCGGATGGGTGTAATTTTCTATACAAAGCTATTTCTTAATTTTTTTACCCCCCTGAGCTGCTAATACAGAAGAAGGGCAGGGAGAAGGCACCTGTCATCTAACTCCATCACCTAAGCAACCCCAATAGCTTCATAATGAAGTGACTGGTAAGCTCATGTCCTATTCCCCAGGAGCCACCGTCTCAGAGCAAAGATCCTGTAATTCAACTTTGAAGATTTCCTTAATTCATAACTTTTTTTTCTTCCTTCTAAAGATTTTTTTTAGGAACTTCCCTGCGGGTTCAGTGGCTAACACCTGGGTTCGATCCCTGGTCAGGGAATTAGACCCTACATGCCTCAAGGAAGACTGAAGATCCTGCAGACCAGTACTAAGACCCAGTGCAGACGAATTAAAAAAAAAAAAAAAAAAAAAGATTATTTTGATGTGGACCATGTTCAAAGTCTCTATTGCATCTGTTACAATATTGCTTGTTTTATGGTTTCATTCCTTGGTCCTGAGGCATGTGGGATCCTAACTGCCCAAACAGGGATCAACCCCACTCCCTGCATTGGAAGGCAAAGTCTCAACCAGTGGACCTCCAGGAAAGTCCCCATATTTCTTATTTACTCTGTAGCTCTGGATTTGTCTCTTCCCCAAACACACATCCACACATTCTCTCTCTCTTTTTCCCCTCTCCATCCTCTTCTCATTCTGTCTCTCCTTGCTCATGCTCTGCCTCCAGTAAGTGAAAGTTCCTAAATTTTTCACCCGGGTTTCCACTAAGAATGCCACCAGATAAAGTTACCTTCCTTCAGCTTCCTAAGTCTAGAGGACCTTTGTTGACACGTGTTTCGTCTTGATGGGTGCTTGCTAAGCCATGCAGATAAAATTACCTGTTCACCTACAGTTACCCTTCATACTGGCTTCTATAGGCTATGGAAATAAAAAGCGTAAGACTTCACAGCCCGAATGTCCCATCAAGGTAGTCAAAGTAATGGAAGAGGCAGAGAAGACAGAAGGAGAGATTTCAAAATAAAAACCAAGTTGCGCATTTCAGCAGCACTTAAGAAAACACTCCATCTGACTAAGCAGCCAAAGAGTGGACAAACACCCAGAGGACTATACACTCTCTTAATGATTACTGCACTCACAGTTCTTGCTTCCCTCAAGGCTCTGCAAGAGATCACCTCATAAAGTCAGACTTGCATTATATACAACAGACTGGAGAGACAGAGCCCAACACCTAGAATTCTAAGGATTCACTTGCAAATAAAGCCACGCACTTATTTCAATTCAAACTCAATTAACAAGGAGTAAAAGACGTTATTTGGGTCTTTTAAAGTTATCACTCTCATCTTTTTTACAATAGAGAAAGGAACCCAAAGTTTTGTGGTGGCTCAGACGTCTGTTTGCGATGAGGGAGACCAGGGTTCAATCGCTGGGTTGGGATGGTCCCCTGGAGAAGGAAAGGGCACCCCACTCCAGTATTCTTGCCTGGAGAATCCCATGGACGGAGGAGGCTGGTAGGCTACAGTCCATGGGGTCACAAAGAGTCGGACACGACTGAGCAACTTCACTTACTTCACTTGAACATTAAAAAATGAATCACAGGGGAAAATGCCCACAATATTCCATCCATGGGGGTTGGGGCGGGTGGGGGGGGGGGCGGTCAGTACAGGCAGCAGGTGGAAAACACACACACATACACACAGAAGACATACATACATATAGAGAGAGACAGAAAACATAGCTCAAAAGTCTAGAGCCACTCAACAGCAGTTACTTTTGGTAGGGGTGAAGGTTTATTCTTTGTTTTCTACATACACGTTTGTGCTATTTTAGTACTTAAATGAGCAGTGTTAAGCTAATTAACATTATCAGAAATGAAGTAAATAAAGTACCTAAGAGCACTGGACAAAGAAAATGAAATTTGAAGGACAAATTGTTCAGTTTGAAAAACTGAACAAGTTCAGAACAATTTGAACAAGTTCTTAGGGCCATTCTGGGCCAAATTTTCAGCATATTTAAGGCTGCATTCACTGAGGTAAACCTGTAAAGAATTAACCAGAATTCAGTGTTGGGACAGCAGCTGGTTCGTTCGGCTGTCATTCTGAGGCAGATGCAGAGATGTGCCAGGTCCTGCCAGGGAAGGGGGAATGTGAATCTCATGCTCAGGGTCCCTCAAGGTTAGTCTTGGTTAGTCTTCCCTCTCTCGAGGACACCAAAGTGAAAGTGAAAGTCGCTGGGTCCTGTCCAACTCTTTGTGACCACACTGGATTTTACAGTCCATGGAATTCTCCATGCCAGAATACTGGAGTGGGTAGCCTTTCCCTTCTCCAGGGATCTTCCCAACCCAGGGACTGCACCCAGGTCTCCCACACTGCAGACGGATTCTTTACCAGCTGAGCCACCAGGGAAGCCCAAGAATACTGGAATGGGTAGCCTGTCCCTTCGCCAGCGGATCTTCCCAACCCAGGAATCAAACTGGGGTCTCCTGCATTGCAGGTGGATTCTTCACCAGGGCAGAGGATTAAAAAGCAGGTCAACAGACCACTGACCACTGTCCTGAGACACAGCCACATGGAGGGCTAACCACAACTCAAAAATCTCTGCTCTCTGGCAATCAAATCAGTTTTACAAGTAATCTGATGAATTTAAAAACCAGATACGCTACTTGTTTTAAAAAGTTAAAAAGTGGGAACAATACCAAATGCTGGCGAGGATGCAGAGAAACTAGATCTCATACTCTGCTGGGACAGACTGCAAAACGGTACAGTGCTGGGCAAAATAGTCTGGTAGTTTCTTTAAGAGACTGAAGATATACTTACTCTGAGACTCAGCAATGACATTCCTGGGCACTTAACCCAGAGAAATTAAAACCTGTATCCACACAAATACCTGTATACAAATGTTCATAATGGCTTTATCTGTAACAGCCCCAAACTGGAAACAACTCAAATGCCCTACAATAGGTAAATGGTTAAAAAACTGTGATACATCCAAGGCATAGAACACAAACTTATGGCTACCAAAGGGGAAAAGAGGTGAGGGAGAGATAAATTCAGAGTTTGGGATCAGCAGATACAAACTACAACATGTAAAATAGATAAAACAAGGTCCTACTGTACAGTGCAGGGAACGATATTCAGTATCTTGTGATGAACCATAATGGAAAAGAATATGAAAAAGAATATATATATATATATATGCTGAATCACTTTGCTCTACACCAGGAATGAAAAGAACATTGTAAGCCAACTATACTACAATTTTAAAAAAATAGTGACCCATCCATACTACTTAGGCTATTTAGCAACGCTGCTACTGCTAGGTCGCTTCAGTCATGTCCGACTCTTAGTGACCCCATGGACTGCAGCCTACCAGGCTCCTCCGTCCATGGGATTTTCCAGGCAAGAGTACTGGAGTGGGTTGCCATTGCCTTCTCCTGTAACTGCATAGTGATACACCAATTCAACTTACTGCTATGGGGGGAAAACACCATTTAATGAGTCATGAAGACAAAGCACAAACCCGACTAAGTGGACACACGCTGTGGACCACAGCACTGCTATGACCAGAGCAAATGGGGGGACGGGGGAGGGGAGAAAGCGTTATTAAATACAGCTAAATACAACATGACTAAATACAACTTGGATGGAGGGCGTCATGCTAAGTGAAAAATGCCAATCTCAGAATGCCACATGCTGTTACGGTTCCATTTCCATAACATTTCAAAAAGGATAAAATTATAGAGATAGAGCACAGATTACTGCCAAGGCTTAGAGATGTTGGGGGAAAGGGACGTACGTGACCATAAAGGTGCAATTACAATTACTCGTCCAAATATCCAACCACTATGGGGAAATAAGGAAGGCGAATCGTTTGTAAGGCAAGCATGTTATTTCATATTATTCTGCTGTCCCTTCGACGCCAGAAATAAAAAAGAAAAAAAGATTCTTTAAGTGTGGGTTGGTTGCTGGCTCAACCATCTGAAGTGTATCTCAGATGTTGCCTGCGCCCCATCCCTCCCGGGGCTTTATCAGAGCTTCCCCGGGGCCAGAAGCAAAGAGCCAGGAGGCAGCAGAGGTAACCCACGCAGAGTGAACTCTCACCGCAATTTCAGCTCAGCATGCGGCCCAAAGTCCCTGCTTGAACTCAAAAGCATCTGAGAACTACGGCAATTAGACAAATCAACTGTGAAAGATGTGGTTACCAGATCAGGTAGGCACTTCACATGGGACAGACTTCTTACTACAAACAGCTTTTGCTACAAAAGTCTCTAAAACATGAGGGTGAGGTTGGTCGGAAAAATGTCAATGATGCTTCCTCCGCGATTCTCTCAGCCAGTCATCACATGTATAGAAGCAGGACACACGCCTCAAAGGACACAAACCTCAAGCTCAAAATCTTACTTTCTATGCTCATCTGGGCTTCTTCCTGAAAGTGATCTACCTCCATTTCTCCACCATCACTTACAACACGAGAACCTTTGGGGTAAAATAAGACATAAGGAGGAAGTACTGTATGGTTATAATGACCCAAGGCCTCCGTAGGTGGGCACACAGCCCAACAACATGCTATTCTACTGAACAGTCACTAACTAGGAAAGAAAAGGCCCAGGGAATCAATAGTCTCATCATAATCCCCCTCCATCCATCCCCATCCCAGTGAGAAAGACAGAGTTTGTTCTAGAGATGCTTAAAGGAAAAAAAAGCTGGACTTAACTTAGACACACGTAACACCATTCTCCCATTTCTTGGTCTCCCAACTAGTCGGGAATAACCATAGACATTCTGGAATCAGAAACACAAATTGTTTCCCAAAGTGTTAAACAATGCTTGTCCAAAGCCCCCAGTAGAGCTAGTAGTTTAGACAGCTGTGCTAGGAGCCACAGAAGCTGCATTTTGTAACTAGTACTGCTTCTGAACAATTGAAACTTTCTCCAGAGCAAAGTCCAAACACAGGGAGCAGTGTTCCTTGCAAACATCCAAACAGTTCCATTATTGTTTAACCACCAAAATAACAGCTCTAATAATCTATCAAGTTTGACATTTCATCCAACCAAGCAATTAAACCATGACGCAACGCATGGATGGAGAGGTTTTTCTTGCCCCCTGCTCCAAATCAACACTCATTTTTACATTATGGCCACAAACACTAAGAACCCTATTTATAAAAGGGTTCTAAAAACCAAGCACTCTGAAGTGCCTCAAAGAAACGGCACACCCTTAAACATTATTTTCAGTCTCCCACCTTTAAGCATCTTTATTAACTGTAGTCAAGTTACAGGCCAGAAAAGTTGGAAATGCTTTTCTAATATTTAGTCAAAAGAGGTAAATATCCTTTCTGATGTAGGTACCAGATGCAAGGTCTATCAACATATTCTCAAATACATTAAAAATAAAAGTCCTAGGACTCCCCAGGAGGTCCAGTGCTTAAGAATCCTCCTACCGCTGCTGGGCATTTGCGTTCAATCTCTGCAGGGAACTAAGATCCAAGTCTTGGGGCAATTAAGCCCGCGGGCCACAACCACTGACGCCTGCTCGCCCAGAGCCTGTGCTTTGCAACAACAGGGGCCTGCACACCAAAACTAGAGTAGCCACAGCTCACCTCAACTAGAGAAAGCCTGCGGTCAGCAACAAAGATTCACTGCAGTCAGGAAAAAAGGAAAAAAAAAGGTGTCCTCACCTTTTCTCATCTAACAGGTCACCAAGTGGTAGAACTCTCCCCAGGTAAGGGAGTTCTTAGTTGGTTGCTTCAGTTACAGGTAGCCTATCAAGTTCCTGAATATTCATTGGAAAGATTGATGCTGAAGCTCCAATACTTTGGCCACCTGATGGGAAGAGCCTACTCATTGGAAAAAACCCAGATGCCGGGAAAGATTGAAGGCAAAAGGAGAAAGGGGCGACAGAGGATGAGATGGTTAGCCAGTATCACCAACTCACTGGACATGAATCTGAGCAAACTCCTAGGGATAGTGAAGGACAGGGAGGCCTGGTGTGCCACAGACCATGGCGTCTCAAAGAGTCAGACACCACTTAGCGACTGAACAACAACAACATCAAGGTCCTAAAATGTCCTCAGAACTACCTAGAACAATGCTACTCAAAGTGTGCAGTCACACATCATCCATGGAGATCCGTAGTAAGGTAAACACAAAAAATTCATAGTAGGTATACACTGCTGTGCATCCAAGTGTATGACTTCCTGGTAATTCATTTTTCTTGTATTTTATAAAAATATTAGTTGGCAATAGACTGGATAAGCACTTCACAAAGCTGGTCCTTCACCACAGTTTCAGAATCACTAGCTTTTCACTTACAAAAATGCCAATTGTGTCGTTTATTGTTCTGAAGGAATCAGAGCATTCTTGCCCTATCCTACAGCTTCTGATTTAAGGGCAATTAGAGAAATCAATGTGCTTTCCAGGGGGCGCAGTGGTAAAGAATCTGCTTGCCAAGCAGGAGACCCGGGTTCGATCCCTGGGTTGGGAAGATCCCCTGGAGAAGAAAAGGGCAACTCACTCCAGTATTCTTGCCTGAGAAATCCCATGGATAGAGGAGCCAGGCGGGCTACAGTTCATGGGGTTGCAAAGAGTCAGACAAACAGACAAACAGGACTGGCCATGAACACACTAGTGAGGAGAAACCAATAAGGAGCTACACCCTGGTGTAATCTCATGGAAACAGTATCCGCTTAGACTCAACAGACCTCATTGCTGGTCTGCAAGGTCCAACTAACTTGGAGACTCTGGGTGAACTGGAGATTTTTTTTTTTTTACTTCCCTATGCCTTGAATTCCTCCTCTGCAGAATTTTTAAAGGCAACCCCCCAATATCAGCATTTCTCAACATTGTTCATTTTTTTAAATGTGTGGTTCCTTCTGACAGCAACACTGTTTTCAAGTGTGGTCTGCAGATAAGCTACATCAGAATCCCCAGCTTCATTCCCAAATTCCCAGATTCTATAGCTGTGGGCTAGCAACCAGGAAAGAGCAGTTTTTATAAAGACCTGACGGCAGTTTTTATAAGTACCCAGGAGACTCTGATACTTACGAAAACTCTGATCTACTGCAATAATAATCTAATGCCTCTAAGAATTTTTTTTAAAAAGGTCACGATTTGAGTGAAATCCCTGATAAATTACTTTAGGTAAAAAGTATTTTTTAAATCAGTATATTAAAACTTACAGAAAGCGGACTTCCCTGGTGGCTCAGGAGTGAAGAAGCCACCTGCCAGTGCAGAAGAGACGGGTTCCAGCCCTGATCCAGGAGAATCCCACATGCCAAGGAGCAACTAAGCCCATGCGCCACAGCTACTGAGCCTGTGCTCTAGAGCCCAGGAACCGCAACTACTGAGCCCGTGTGCCCCAACTACTGCAGTCTTTGCACCCTAGGGCCTGTGCTCCGCAACAGGGGAGGCCACTGCAATGAGAAGCCCCTGCAACCCAGCTAGACAGTGGCCCCCACTCGCAGCAACTCGCAGCCCGTGCAGTAATGAAGACCCAGCACAGTCAAAATTAAAAAAACAGAAAACTTACAGAAAGCATATTTTAACGTGCTTTTATAATATCAGTAATACGTAACAACAAATTTCAACTGTTCCCCATTAAGGGGAAAAAAAATGCTGTTTGGTTGGGAAGACCAAATGTATATTAAAATACACGTAAACATTTACAGGCTATGGTATCAAGATCTGCTTTCTTGACATGATACTCAGAACTCTCAAATTTTGTACCAGTCCCCTTCCAAACAAAACTAGTAACTTATTTTTATGTCTGTGCTGTTTCTGAAAACCTGAGAAGAGAGATTTCAGGGAGCTATTTCTGAGCGTTTCCACAAATAACAGTGCAGGTGTGGATAGTTGGTATCTCAAAAACCAAATTAGATGTAAATGTCAAGATATTTTCATTTTTAATATTAGTTTTTGTAGTACAGGAGACATGGTGATGTGCTGTACAGAAAAGTTTGTTCAGATAAATAAAATTTAGGAATCTGATGACGAGCATCTGGGGGTGAAGCTGCAGTGTCGTCTGCTGCTGCTGCTGCTGCTAAGTCGCTTCAGTCGTATCCAACTCTGTGCGGCCCCATAGATGGCAGCCCACCAGGCTCCCCCATCCCTGGGATTCTCCAGGCAAGAATACTGGAGTGGGTTGCCATTTCCTTCTCCAATGCACAAAAGTGAAAAGTGAAAGTGAAGTCACTCAGTCATGTCCGACTCTTAGTGACCCCATGGACTGCAGCCTACCAGGCTCCTCCGTCCATGGGATTTTCCAGGCAAGAGTGCTGGAGTGGGGTGCCATTGCCTTCTCTGGCAGAAGTGTCTAATACCCCACTAACTGGCTGGTTCACATCACTGTTCCTCAAGCTGCCAGTCTGCATCTCTGTCACCAGTCCAGACAGTTGGGAAACACTGAACTAGATCAATGGGCGTGGGAGTGGTGACTCCATATGGTGAGGGAGGTAGGGAGGGTGGCCGTGCCCTTGTCAAGCCCTCTGGAAGCATTGGGGTAGTCCCTCCCCACCCACTCTGCAGCAAACACTGGCCAAGGTAAACTTCAGATGTGACACAGGATGACTGCAGGTTTTTCCATCAGCACAGGACAAAATGACCAAGAATGGCACCTAAATCTAATCACGCGGAAGAGGTAGAGAGGCAGACAGAAGTGAGAGAAGAAGGCCCAAGAATTCTCCTCGTCCCTCAGTTATTCCTTCCCACCCCACGCCCCTAACTGCTCCTCTGCACTTCCATAAAGTCCAAACTGCCCAAACCACAGCTGCTGGTCTGCAAAAATCATTCCCAAGGCAATTCCACCCCCTTCCTGAGAGACATTCTTGACTGAAGATTCCTCAAACTGGCTGAATAAAGCTGCGCCCACTCTCTCCAAAGCCCTGGAAAACACTCCACCCTCTTTCCCCAAATCAGAACACTCCTTTCATCCAGCATTTTCAAATAAAGGCTCACCCTCTAGTGGATCTTCTTCCACGCCTTGAAGATAATAATTCAGCATGATCAAGAGGGGGTGTAATTCACTGGCTACGGAACCACTGACTGAAGACCCAGGAAAAGGTTGGAAGACAACATAAGATGAGGTCTGCTTATTTCTCAAGCAGATATCTTAATCAGGAAGAAAGCGGTTTGTTTTTTTTTTAAGGGGGGAGGGGGAGGTGGAATTCACAGAAATTGCTGGAGGGACAAGAAGCTTTCTTATTGCATAAAATATACTGATTCATATGCCTTATCAGGACTAAGACTGGAAAGATTTTTCAAAGTAAATGAATAGGGGAAAACAAGAAAAAGCCAGGATGGGAGAGGAGGCTGCTCCATTTCCTTAAGAAAAGCTTTTCTTCTAAGTCTTTTAACATAATCCAGCAGTTGCAAACAAACAATGGTGCTGATTACTAACTAATTACATTTAACCACTGGGGGTGGGGGCGGGGGCAGCAGAGCCTCCAGAAGGCCTAACTTCCTGTAAATTTCAGGATGACTAGGCAGTATTTCATCTAAGTGGATCAAGACAGTTAAAATGGTTCAGCAAATCAGTCTGGCTCCAAGTAGTTCAAATGGGGTGGGCTTCCCCTACCCTGAGAACTGGCCTGGTGGAAACAAACGGTTGTCCTAGGAGCCCCGACCACTGGATGCACGCTCAGTTGCTCAGCCCTGTTCCTCTCTTTGCGACCCTATGGACTGTAGCCTGACAGGCTCCTCTGTCCATGACCACTCAGTCCACAACCCAGAGATAATGAAACCGTGTTCCTACGTGCCGTTCTAGAAAAACCATGTGAAGGTCAAACTAGGAGATGTAGGCTTAATCTGTAGCACTAGAGAAGAGGCAGCTTTTAAAAGTCAAGTAACACCAGCTCAAAAAAATTTTGTAAAGTTCAAATTCAGCACATGCGTGCTGAAAGCAGGTGAGAGAGCCAAAAGATTTTGCTTATCTTTTTACAGGAGAGGACAATGGAGAAATTACCAGACCAACGTCACTTTCCCTTCAGAAAAAAAAAAAAAAGTTAGCAGTCTTAACCGAGATAAAAACCTTCATAGGTCATAACTCCATGAAATCAGCAGCCTAGGGAGAATCTCTCCAAGAACGCTGTAGAAAATTAAGTGCGGATTAGCCTAATTAAATGTAAAGTCTCCTTGAGAGAGACTTCTGCTCCTGAAGACTACAGCCATCTCCGTGAAACGCATCACAGAAAAAAATTGTGAAGAGGATTTGCCAGGCATCACAGCCTTTTCACTTTCACATCAGGTCTGCACACGCTATGATCTAAAAAGAACAGAGTGGTGATTTGAGGAGAGAATTAAGTAATACAGCTTATCAGAGAAAACCACTCCATTCTCTAGTCTTCGCAAAAAGTTCACATGCTCATGTAATATACTGTAACTGTAATATACTTAGGGGTTTCCAAAAATTACACACATTTCCTCAAAAGAGATATAGGAAAAAATAGAATCACGGGGTAAAGGCCAAACATTGTCTCTTCTGAATGCCTGAATAGCCAATTATGGGTCTTAATACATTAATTCTAAGAAAGAAAAAGAGACTATTACAGGAATGTTGAGTAAGACATCTTCAAAACTGTACCCTCGGGCCTAAGTCCGTTGGACTCACAGTAAAATCACCCCCTCAAAAAAGCAGTTTTATGCAAAATTTTGTACTTTAATTTCCCAGCTGCCAAGAGAAATATATAAGGAGCAGAAATTAAACTAATTATGTCAGCAGCACAGTGAACAAAACCTTAATTGTATTACACACAAGTTAGACACTGCCGAACAACACAAAGGCACGTAAGGGCAGAAGCGTCTTTAGAATATAAATGGTTCCCAATCAATATGACAAAAATTAGTCTGTCTGGGCAATAAGCAGATTCACACGTGGGAAAATCCACCCAACATCCTAATTCAATATTAAAAAAATGAGCGTAGAGTATAAGAAACAAATCTCCAAAATGGCTTAAAATCACTTGGTCATTGACATATGTTAGATCATTAATAGGTCCTTTAAGCCAATATTGTACTAATCAGCTTTTTTAACCTCCTGCCCACAAAAGATCCTATTCATCTAGCTGGGTGGACAGGTGTTAGCAACAAGCAACCTTTTTTAGCCTCAGAGTTCCAGTGGCCTGATCTGTGATTACTGCGGCCATGATTGGCAAGTCGAAAGGAAAGGCAGTTTAAAAAGGGGGAAAGGGAGGAGAGAGAGAAAGAAGGAAAAAACCAAAAAGGGAAGGGGGAGAGGAAGATGAGAAAAGAAAGGGCTGTCAGGTGCTATTTAAAGAACCCCCCTCCCCACCCAAGCCTGGGAGCCTGAGTTGAGCTCTCAGGCTACGGCCCAGACACTGGAGGCAGAATTTGGATAATGTCATGAATTTATTCCCGCAGTCATTCTGGATATATGCCTACACTCCACTCGTTCTAAGAAAAAATTTTTTTCAAGTATCTGTGACTCATTCCTCTTTACCATATTCTCTCCTTCTTGAGTCCTCACTCTTTCATACGTTTTCTAAAAGAGCTGACCGAGTAGATATTCCTGGAAGGAGACGGGGGAAGGCTGGATTTCGAAAGATATCTGAAGCCTACAGAATAAAAATCCTCTGAGAAGAGAACATTCATTGAGCTCCATACAATGTACAAAGAAGAGATTTGCTCTCTCTTCATTCGCTGATCAATGCCACCAGATATTATTTTCATCTGGCAGATGAAGAAAAGGAAGCCCACAGAGGTTAAGTGACGTGTCTAAAGCACCCGCGGGTTTGATCCCTGGGTTGGGAAGATCCCCTGGAGAAGGAAATAGCAACCCACGCTAGTATTCCTGCCTGGCAAATCCCATGGACACAGGAGCCTGGTGGGCTGCAGTCCATGGGGTCACAAAGAGTCAGACACAATTTAGGAACTAAACAACAACGAAAGAAGCCCAGCCAGGAGGTGGAGGATCTGGGGCTCAAAGCCAGGTTTGTCTCTTTTCTAAACTGTTACATTTCCCCCAAATTTAATTCCCTAACATATTAAGTGCCCCATTCTGCTTTAACTCAGAGGGCTCTGGATTTCACCTTTTCTTCCTTCCATGAACTCGGCAAAGGACCTGTGACTAAATTTTATTGCCTATTAAGCATCCATCATATCCAGTAAGCGCTTCAGTTAATGTAGAAATGAAACATCTGGCAAACTGGCTATATTTTAAAATCTTACATACAGAGGCTGACCAGGCAGCTCTCCTATGCAACACTGATCAGAACTAGATTTGACTACCCGTTCAGTCCTCCAGTGGTTTCCACATTATCATTCATTTGTCCACTCAGGAAATACAGGAAGCTACTCTCACCAACCCTCCCTCATGACTCCTGACAGATAATACGGCAGACAGGGCCCCTCTGGAAAGTAATTTACATAAAAGTTATAAAAGCTCTTTGTTATCTGTCATGACTCAGAAATGGACTATTCTAGCAAATCAAACATCCTGAATAACATAATGACGCTTTTAAAGGGACTACCAATTTATAAAGAATTTCAAAGCGATGCAACACTGGTTCCTAAACCCGGTTGCAGATCAGAATCACTCGGGGAGCTTTTTGTAAGTAGCTGCCCAGAGTGGCTTTTAAAATACAGATTCTCAAAAAAAAAAAAAAAATACAGATTCTCGGTCATCACTTATCCACTCAAAACAAAAACAAAAAAACACTTCAGGAGGTGGAGCTGGGAAATCTGTATTTTTAAAGAACCCCTCAGTGACAAAACTGCTTTGTAGCGAATCTTTCAAGGAGTGGCTGGCTTTGGGAACTCCTTGTAATAAAACTCACTTTTTAGTTAAAAAGGCTAAAGCTACACTGAATACAATGTGACCTTCTTTTGATGATTTGGGAGATCTTGGGTTTTCCCGTGCCTCTGGATCATCATTCACTAGTCACTGTACTGGCAAAACCAGAATAGAAGAAAAGGTTAAGAATAATCATACTGGTAAAAAGCTGGAAAAACCAGATTTTGTTTTCCTATTAGATTTTTAAAGAGCTGATTATCCCCAGAGGAAAGTCAAGATTTTTATGCTTGCCTTGAAAAAGGAAAATGTTTAAAAACAGGTAGATTCTCTTAACCAACCACTCCAATTCTGAACGTTAATGGGCCCAAATGCATTAAACATGTGGAACAGTCACCCTGAACTAGAGAAAGCAGAGAAACTTCATGACAGTCTTAACAAAGATAAAGGAGGATAATGGGTTTAAGCTAAGAATGGCATCATGAGGATTAGATAAAACCACTGTCCTGACCACAGCAGATAAATCCTGGAAACTGGGAGAGCTAAAGTCTTTCAACACGTAAGGCCAATGATTCCAAACCATCTAGGACGGCTTTCATGTAAGATACAATAGGATACTCTATTAAGAGCCCAACAGGTTTTAGGGGTTTAAAACTCCAAGTAATATAAACTCACAAAACAAGGAAGGGACCACACCATCTCCCTACTGAAGGAATGGGAATTTGTGATTGCCTAGAAAAAGACTGTCCTTCAGAGTGCCAGAATCTTTCTTACAGAAACACAAGTCACACCTACCAATAATCAGTAACCAAACAAAAATAATAACCAGTAACCACTACCAAACAATAATGAGGAAGCTCACACCTCGCGGCTTCAGCAACAGCAATTTAAACTATGCATTCTCCTTAAACTCTAAATTATAACTCAATTCTGTATTGCAGAGGTTATGAGATTTTAAGGTGCAGAGGTTTAATCTTTCCTCTCAAAACATAAACCTATAGCCAGTACAAGTTTCATACAAAAGTCTCTAATCTTTTAAAACAACAGCAGTATTTATTAAAGGTTCTAAGAATAAAAATTGAGGTGGAATTAGTTTCTTTAACACTCCTTGGGTTTACGAGGGTGTTTTCAGAAAGTTCTAGGCACAACACATTTTGTGTACTAAACATCACAATGGACAGGTAATTAGGGAAGAAACTGTACCCTTTCTTTGTTATTGCTGCTGTTTGTCTTTTTAAATGTTGGTCACTGAAAATGGTTTTTCCACTGCTGTCTTAAGATAGTGCTAAGCAGAGTGGTATCAACTGGCTTAGTCATGATAAAATTTTGAAAACAAATTAATTTCTAATCTTTTTGAGAACAGCCCTCTTTTTGTGTATGCTATTTTAGCAATGGGTTAAATTAAGTCAATTTCAAAGATTTACAATCCCTGACCCCAAGGTAAACAGTCTGGATAACAGCTGTCTCCCTGATCAATATGGAAGTTTCTAGTGGGCTGATCTTCCTAAACAGACATTAAAATGTGTGTGTGTCCAAGATTACATGGAAACCTTCTTCATGCACAATCAAGTTATTACAGTTAGGCTTGCCACATCAAACTGTAATTGTCATACCCAATTTTCAAACTTAAGAAAATAACACCTCTAAATAAACTGTAATTTATGACTTGTACTCTGAAGTCCGGAATTATCAGGAAATACGCTATAGAGTTTCAGAAATGCTTGCCATCATCTATTTCCTTGAATGTGAGGCAAAGCAATCAAGAAAAAAGGATAAAGAAGTCGTCAAACCTGAAATCCCCTGAACTAGCTCCCAACCCTAGAATTCCCAACAAACTCGGCCAGCACCGTGTTCCCTGCCTGCTTCCATTCCTAGAAAAATGTTCCCGTCAGTGGACAACCTTGGCCACACTATCTTGAACCGTCACTAAGAAAACAACTACTCCCCACACAGTTGCAGCCAACAGGGGGTGACAGGAGGTGTCTGCCCTCCAAACCATGTGTAAAACGGGATGGGCAAGAAACTTACTTTCTTAGAAGGCCACATAACACCTGGGATGTTTGTTCCTTAATTTCTGGTGGCCTTTAGCCAGGGGGCAAAGTGACAGTTGTGGGTGAAGCCCTCTATCAGAGCTAACAGTAATTCTTCCCTGGGGTAGACGGGGAGGAGCATAGTGCACTCTTCCTTGATTACACAGGCTGTTTTTCCCCTAGAACAAATGACAGGCCAACAGAAAGGAAAAAGTATACTGTTGTTTCTATCTTCAGCCAGCCTGACATCAAGCTCTGAGCAGACAGAAGCCTGCGAGGCTGTGGCTCCCCGGGACCAGCACTCTTCCCCATGTCTGGTCAAATGTCTCCTGGGCAACCCAGCTGCAGAGGCCCCACCGTTCCTCTCCGTCTTGGCCACTGGCGGCCTCATACAGGTTACCTCAGGGCAACAGAAGCCAACTTCCACCAGTGGCCCCTAGGTGGGGAGGGGGGCACGTGGGTGGGAGAAGCATATCCCCAAACTTCTCCATCGAGCCTCCGAACTCCAGCCTCCACCTTCTTCCGAGAAGCCCGCGGGGCTCCTGCCCTGGAAAGTAGGGTCAGGCTAGCTGCTGAACGCAGGCCGCCGCGCGCACCTGCCTCAGTTTCCTCTGCTTCAAAAGCCGCATCTTTCCCCCCAACCCCCACAAGTCAACTGAACCTGCCGATCGGGTAGGGCGTTTGGAAATATATGATAACACACGTCTCCCGTTAGTGCCCCCACAGGTGAAGTGCTTCCGTGAGGGGCACTTTTTAATGGGACAGGTGCGGGCTACCTTGAATGCGCAGACTTTTCAGCGACGGAGGGCTTCCCCTCATTCCCTGTGGGCAGCGACCGTCTCAGGCCGCGCCCCGCACAGAGGAGGCGCCCCCGCCCCCACCCAGGACCACAGCCTGGCGAGACCCCGAGGCCGAGCAGCGCTCCCCGGCTCCGGACTCCCCCAGAAGCCCAGCCTAGGCCGGGCGCCCCGCGGACCCCAGCGCGGGCGCCGCTGCCTCCTCACCTGTCGCGGCCGCCTGCCCGGCCCCGCACCTGGGAGGGGAAGGGGAGGGGAGGGGAGGGGCCGGATCCGGGCCGCGGGCGCCTCAGGCAGGGGCGCTGCGGGCTGCGCCGCGGCGGCGTCTCTGGGGCTGAGGGGCGCCGGGGGGCGGTCGCCACATCCTCGCGGGCGGCCCCAGGAAGTTGGCCCCCCCGCCGCCCCTCAGCCATCCCCCGCCGCCGGGGCCGGTCGCTCCCGCCCCTCGCGCAGGCCCCGCCCCTCGCGCAGGCCCCGCCCCTCGCGCAGGCCCCGCCCCAGCGCGGCCCCGCCCCTCGGGTGCGCGCCGCCGCCTCTCCTGCCGCGCCCGAGCCACCATAGAGAGGCGAGAGGCGCGCGGCAGACCAGAGGGCGGCCTCCGCGCGTGCGCGCGCGCCCCCTGGCGGAGCCCCGGGCCGCGGGCGGCCGACCCCGGCCCAGGAGCCTGAGCCAATGTGTGTGGCGACGCTACTCCGCTGTCGGGGCATCTGCTGCTTCCAAGTCGACGGGGGTCACCGCACTCTGCGCGGGGAGCTGAAGGGTCCAAACCGTGGTCCAGCTTCGAGAGCCTAAGCCCTGTAACATCTCAGAACTCGTTTCAAAAGAAAATTTTAAAAGTTGCCTCACTTCCATATCCCATTGTTCCTCACCACAACGGCTATCAGCAGGTGATGGCTCCCCCAAGTTACAATGAAAGAAACCCAGGCCCATTGAGGTTCACTATCTAATTCAAGGTCGCATGGTTGGGAGGTATTAGAAGCCAGATCTGAAGGACATCAAAACCCATGTTTGTCCCATGCACTGTATGGCACCTCCCTCTCAAGCATTTCCCAGTCTAAGGGCGAAGAGTTAGCTAATTTCACCTTAAGAAAGTGAGGAAATTCCTCAGAGGGAGGCCCTGGTAGAATGAAGATGACTCTGTAGGGAGGAACCCACCCCAGCTGTTTATCATCAGCTGGGTACCTTTCAGCAGGTACTTAACATTTCTGAACTCTCCTTGCCTCATCCCTGAAGAAATTGGTACTGTTGGTGTGAGGCAGGTTGTTATGAGGATTAAATAAACCAATACATATATTCAGAAGTGCTTAGCAAACTATAAGGGGGTTTCCCTGGTGGCTTGGTGGTAAAGAATTTTGTCTGCCAATGCAGGTTGGTGAGTTCCATTCTTGGGTCTGGAAGATCCCCTGGAGAAGGAAATGGCAGCCCACTCCAGTATTCTTGCCTGGATAATCCCGTGGACAGAGGAGCCTGGTGGGCTACAGTCTGTGGGGTCGCAAAGCACAACTGAACAGTTGAGCATATACAGAGTAAACCATTAGTACAAAGCACTAGAGTTGCAGGGAGAATTGTTACCCAAGGTGGACTAATTTTCTTATGCCTTAGTTTCCTATGGAGACCTCTCAGGGTTGTCCTGAACAATTTGTATTTTAACATAAGTAATATCACAAAGAAAACTGGAGTAAGATGATATCATTTATACATGCAGACTCTGTCACTTTACAAGTATTATTTCCAGTTTTTACAACCCAGCAAACTGAGTACTATTATTCCCACGTTTTTTTTTTTTTTTCAATATTTGTTTATTTGGCCACGACGGGTCTTAGTTGTGGCATGTAAACTCTAAATTGTGCAGCATGTGGGATCTAGTTTCTTGACCAAGGATCGAACCCCAGTTCCCTGTACTGGGAGTGAAGAGTCTTAGTCACTTCCCCACCAGGGAAGTCCGTCAGTCAGTTCAGCTCAGTTGCTCAGTCGTATCCGACTCTGTGACCCCATGAACCGCAGCACGGCAGGCCTCCCTGTCCATCACCACCTCCCCGAGCTTACCCAAACCCATGTCCATCGAGTCGGTGATGCCATCTAACCATCTCATCCTCTGTCGTCCCCTTCTCCTCAATCTTTTCCAGCATCAGGGTCTTTTCGAACAAGTCTGCATCAGGTGGCCAAAGTACTGGAGTTTCAGCTTCAGCATCAGTCCTTCCAATGAACACCCAGGACTGATCTCCTTTAAGATGGACTGGTTGGATCTCCTTGCAGTCCAAGGGACTCTCAAGAGTCTTCTCCAACACCACAGTTCAAAAGCATCAATTCTCCGGCGCTCAGTCTTCTTTATAGTCCAACTCTCACATCCATACATGACCACTGGAAAAACCATAGCCTTGACTAGACGGATCTTTGTTGACAAAGTAATGTCTCTGCTTTTTAATATGCTGTCTAGGCTGGTCATAACTTTCCTTCCAAGGAGTAAGCATCTTTTAATTTCATGGCTGCAGTCACCATCTACAGCAATCTTGGAGCCCAGAAAAATAAAGTCAGCCACTGCTTCCACTGTTTCCTCATCTGTTTGCCATGAAGTGATGGGACTGGATGCCATGATCTTAGCTGTCTGAATGTTGAGCTTTAAGCCAACTTTTTTACTCTCCTCTTTCACTTTCATCAAGAGGCTCTTTAGTTCCTCTTCACTTTCTGCCATAAGGGTGGTGTCATCTGCATGTTTGAGGTTATTGATATTTCTACCAGCAATCTTGATTCCAGCTTGTGCTTCCTCCAGCCCAGCTCAGTCTTAGTCAGCGTTTCTCCTGATATACTCTGCATATAAGTTAAATAAGCAGGGTGACAATATACAGCCTTGACGTACTCCTTTTCCTATTTGGAACCAGTCTGTTGTTCCATGTCCAGTTCTAACTGTTGCTTCCTGACCTGCATACAGATTTCTCAAGAGGCAGGTCAGGTGGTCTGGTATCCCCATCTCTCTCAGAATTTTCCAGTTTGCTGTGATCCACACAGTCAAAGGCTTTGGCATAGCCAATAAAGCAGAAATGGATGTTTTTCTGGAACTCTCTTGCTTTTTTGATGATCCAGCAGATGTTGGCAATTTGATCTCTGGTTCCTCCACCTTTTCTAAAATCAGCTTGAACATCTGGAATTTCATGGTTCACGTATTGCTGAAGCCTGGCTTGGAGAATTTTAAGCATTACTTCACTAGAGTGTGAAGTGAAGTGAAGCTGCTCAGTCGTGTCTGATTCTTTGCGACCCCATGGACTGTAGCCTACCAGGCTCCTCAGTCCACGGAATTTTGCATGTGAGATGAGTGCAATTGTGCAGTAGTTTGAGCATTCTTTGGCATTGCCTTTCTTCGGGATTGGAATGAAAACTGGTCTTTTCTAGTCCTGTGGCCACTGCTGAGTTTTCCAAATTTGCTGGCATATTGAGTGCAGCACTTTCATAGCGTCATCTTTCAGGATTTGAAATAGCTCAACTGGAATTCCATTACCTCCACTAACTTTGTTCGTAATGATGCTTCCTAAGGTCCACTTGACTTCACATTCCAGGATGTCTGGCTCTAGGTGAGTGATCACACCATCGTGATTATCTGGGTCCTGAAGATCTTTTTTATACAGTTCTTCTGTGTATTCTTGCCACCTCTTCTTAATATCTTCTGCTTCTGTTAGGTCCCTACCATTTCCGTCCTTTATTGAACCCATCTTTGCATGAAATGTTCCCTTGGTATCTCTAATTTTCTTGAAGAGATCTCTAGTCTTTCCCATTCGATTGTTTTCCCCTATTTCTTTGCATTGATCGCTGAGGAAGGCTTTCTCATCTCTCCTTGCTATTCTTTGGAACTCTGCATTCAAAAGGGTATATCTTTCCTTTTCTCCTTTGCTTTTCGCTTCCCTTCTTTTCACAGCTATTTGTAAGGTCTCCTCAGACAGCCATTTTGCTTTTTTGCATTTCTTTTTCTTGGGGATGGTCTTGATTCCTGTCTCCTGTACAATGTCACGAACCTATTCCCATGTTATTAATGAAGATCTTCCTTTTAAGAAATTTACCCAAAGCCACAGTTAGGAAAAGGCCAAACTGGAATTTGAAACCAGGTCATTCCACCACCAGGAACACATGGACAGACTGGCCTGCTAGTGGCCTCCAGCACCTGAATTAACCGTGCCCATCTTTTTGCTGTCTGGCTATTTTGCTCACTTTCCCTGATGCACTGCCTTGTTGCCTCTGCTTCTCCCCAGGGGTTTATCTTCCCCCTGCAAAGGCATTTATTGTCTCTTTTCCCTTCTCTGACTCCTTTTCTCTTTAGATGCCATCCTCTCTTATTTCTGAAAGGGCTTTGTGACCCGTGATTAAGGCACATCTATTCCCCACCCAAACTCTCCTTCTCTTGATGTTAATTATTATCATAGAAAGTTAATAGGTCCAGAACAAGGATGGGGTGAGACCCAGAGATGTCTTTTTGTAAGCTTAGTTTTTAAGCTTAAGTGCACAGTTTCGAAAGGGAGTGCACTTAAGCCACTGATGGGCCTGATAATTGAAGTCAGAATTCATGACATCCTATGGAAATCATTTTTTCTGGGCCCTCTGGTCTGTATTACATCTATTGAAATGCTGCTAACTAATATGCGTGTCGCTAAAGCAAGGAGAGGCTCAGAGCTGCATTTACCCACACACTTCCTTTCTCCACCTTTCATATTATCACCATCATTATTTTTCATCTTTATCGTGCCCTTCCACAGAGGTACTCCATAATGTACCCGTTGTGCAAGTAATCTGAAATCCTTTTCAGCAAGCAATAGTATTTAGTAGTAATAAAACACTAATTTGTCTACCAAGTGACATATTTATAGGAGCTGTTTACTTTGACGTATTTTTATTATTTCTACTCATTTGCTAAGTACTTTCCGATACATATTTATGAAGCACGTACCTTTCCCCAAACGGCAATGAAAAAATAAATCATATTATTTCTTGTATTAGCAGCAGAATGGCTTGTAAGTCCTAGAGCCCTGATTTTTGTTATGTTTGGCAAGAGCTGGAAGAATTAATGGTGACTGAGCACCTACTATGTGCCAGACTCTGCAGCAAGCACTTTACATAAATTATCTGTTTCATTTCCTAAGACATTTACTTTACCAATGAGGAAAATGTAATTCCTCTGCAACATATATTTTACCAATGAGACAGAGACATTACCTTTTCGAGGTAATTTAGCCAGGAAGAGTCCAGCAGGGTTTTGAACCTAGATTTTCTCCTGACTCCAAAATCCCAATGGAGAAGGACATGGCAACCCACTCCAGGATTCTTGCCTGAAAAATCCCATGGACAGAGGAGCCTGGTGGGCTGTAGTCCATGGGATCACAAGAGTCAGACACAACTTAGTGACTAACCTACCAAATCCCAAATCATCATTCCATTTCATCAGCCCCCTCTCAACTTCTCTTAACCAATAAGTTGTATAAAATATAAAGTATTGCTTTCTGAGAGAGGCTATGTAGGTTATCCCAGAATGGAACACTAAGGTCTATCAGTCGATAGACACAGGATGCTAACTCCAGTTTTTCTACTGCAAATTATCCTCTGGCTGAATTCAATTCAGTTCAGTTCAGTTCAGCCGCTCAGTCGTGTCCGACTCTTTGCAACCCCATGAATTGCAGCACACCAGGCCTCCCTGTCCATCACCAACTCCTGGAGTTCACTCAGACTCACGTCCATCGAGTCAGTCCCTAAGAAATCAATGGTAGGGTGTTTGCCAAAACAAAGGGCTGATACAAGAGTTCAACTCAGGACTTCCCTGGTGGTCCAGTGGTTAAAAATCCACCTGCCAACACAGGGGACATGGGCTTGATCCCTGGTCCGGGAAGATCCCACATGCCACGGGGCAACTAAGCCCGTGTGCCACAACTACTGAGCCCACCCTCTAGAGCCCACACGCCACGTGAGAGGCCACCACAACGAGAAACCTGCTCACGACAGCTAGAAACTAGCACCTGCTCGTGGCAACTAGAGAAACCCATATACAACAATGAAGACCCAGTACAGCCAAAAATTAAATAAATAAGAGTTTTCAGGGGACAGTGCAAATGTGGGACCCTTGTTCAGATAGTAGTAAGAATTTCTGAATGGCAACAGAAAAGCATTTTTTTAATTAATTTTTATTGGAGTATAGTTGCTTTCTCTGGAGCAGGGCATGGCAACCCACTCCAGTATTCTTGCCTGGAGAAACCCATGGACAGAGGAGCCTGGAGGGATACAGTCCATGGAGTTGCAAAGAGTCAGACACAACTGAAGCCACTTAGCAGGCACGCATAGCTGCTTTACAATGTTGTGTTTCTACTGATAGTTTCTACTGTATAGCAAAGTGAAGAGCTATACGTATACATATATCCTCTCCTTTTGGGATTTCCTTCCCATTGAGGTCACCACAGAGAATCGGGTCACGTTCCCTCTGCTATACAGGAGGTTCTCATTAGTTATCTATTTATACACAGTATCAATAGTGTATATACGTCAATTCCAATCTCCCAATTCCTCCTACCCCCTTTTTCCCCCTTCGATATCCATACATCTGTCTCTGCTTGGCAAATATCACCTATACCATTTTTCTAGATTCCAAACGTGTTAATATGCAATATCTGTTTTTCTGATTTACTTCACTCCATATGACAGTCTCTAGGTCCATCCATGTCTCTGCAAGTGATCCAACTTTGTTCCTTTTTGTGGCAGAGTAATATTCCATTGTATCTATGTACCACGTCTTCTTTAGCAATTCCTCTGTTGATGGACAGCAGAGCTTTAAACTAAGCTCAGGGCTCTGTGCAACTGCACTGGTCACACTACCATGAAGCCGGCCTTGCCTAGACAGAAGGAAGCCAGTTTCTCCCAGGTATCCTAAGCCTTTCAAGGAATATGCAACTGAGGGCCTATGATATGCCTGGGAAAGTATCTGGCGTTTTACATAAGCTATATGACCCTAAAGCATTTCTATGCAATAGGCATTATTTTCCCCTATTTCCCAGTGGATGAAACTAAAGGCTTAAAGAGGCTGATCAATCCGATGGCATACAGTAAGTGTCACAGCTAAGACCAAGTTAGAGGAGATGTAAATCTTCTTCCTTGACTTTGTATCCTTTTCACCATATACCTATTGTCTTCCTGCAAACACCCGGCTTATGTTGAGACTCTTACACCCAGAAACTAGGGACGCAGGGAAGAGCTAGGATTCAAAGGCTACTCAAGGAGTCAAGTCTGTGCAGCAGGTCAAGTGCACTTGTTCAGCCCCGAGATGCACTGAATAAGATGTGGACAGGACTTCCCTCATGGTCCTGTGGTCACAACTCTTGCTCTCCCAATGCAGGGGGCCTGGCTCTGATCCCACATGCCACGACTAAGGCCCAGGGCTAGTTGCGAGGGGCAAAGTCCTGCTGGAATGTCACGGGCTAGTCTGGAGTAACAGTGAACGGTGCTCCTCCTCGTGGCCAGAAAGGCTGCCTGGGAGAGGCTCTCTGGCTGGAATAAGTCCCTACTGAGGGCGGAACTGTACCAATTGAAAACTAAAGGCAACGTGGACACTGAATCCTGGCCAAGGAATCGAGAGTCCTAGGTTCCAGCCCCTGTTCTGCTGGGACTGTCATTTCTGCTCTTGGACCTCACTTTCCTTCTCGGCTAAATGACAAGATGGGGCATATGGTCTTTATTTATTTGGCTGCCTCATGTCTTAGATGCGGCATGTGGGATCCTAGTTCCTCGACCAGGGCTCGAACCTGCATCCCTTCCATTGGAAGACTGATTCTCAACCAGCACCCCACCAGGGAAATCCCAGGGCATGTTGATCTTTACAGGCCTCTCAAATCTACAATTCTAGGGTACTGAGTCAGGGACAAAGCACCTGACGCCACATTCAGGAAACATGCAGATGTGCCCAGGGCAGATATGGCAACCAGGCTCCACCCTGAACATCAATTTCAACTGACTGGTAGTTGCTGCCTGGAGTGTCATGTGGAGAAAAACGAAAATTGCAAAGGTCTCTCAGCTCGTTGAAAGAGAACACTTGATTTATTGCTGATGCTTGCGTGGGTTCAAGATCCCCAAATGGTACAAATGACAGGGATGTGCCATCCCCAGCTTAACATTCTGTTTGCTACTATGGTTGCAATGAGCTTCCTCGGTGGCGCGAGTCACAAAGAATCCACTTGCTAATGCAGGAGATGTAAGAGACAGGAGTTCAGTCCTACGGTCAGGAAGATCCCTTGGAAATGGCAGCCCACTCCAGTATTCTTGCCTTGAGAATCCCATGGACAGAGGAGCCTGGTGGGCTACAGTTCATGGGGTCGCAACAGACACAACTGAGGCAACTTCGCTTGCATGCACAAGGCTGCCATTATGTACTCACTGCTCCTAGCAAGGAGGCCGCAGGCTCATTTCTCCCGAGAGCCTGTGGAAGCACCAGCGCCAGGGTTCCTCCAGTCTTGGCTCACCAAGCCTGTCCTCACTCATACCCTAGGGCTGGGTTGCCACTTGCTCTCAGTCCTCCAGACCTCTTCCTTTTATCCCTCCTGTGCTCATCATCTGTAAATGTTATATCTTCTGCCTCTAACTCTGACCCCGCTTCCTGCAGCCAAGACACAACTAATTAACTACACAACAGGCTCTCAAACCAAGAAAGGCAACCTTCCTTTAAAAAAATGTGGTCAGTAAACAATCCTGATCATGTTCTGCCTTTGATTTCTCCCTCCCTGCTGTCCTCCCCTCCACCCAGCCGGGGCTACAGCTCGCAGAGAAATGGTCACAGCACCCGTAACAGACCAGGGCAGGGCGGGGGTGGGGGGACTATTTCATACACTGTGGTACAGCTGGCAGGAAGAGAAGGGTAATTACATTGCATCTTGGAGCCACCGGCAATGAATTTCTACATAAAGGACTAGATTTGCCGTGTATCATTTACGCCACCATCAATTTTCCCAGCTGGCTCTACTGACTGCAAATTCTCCCGTTTATGGGCAAGGCCATGGTTCAGCACCTCGGCTTACTCTGTACCGTGGAGGGGCCCCACAGAGCACCATGCACGTTTAACAGGCAGCTGGATTCACTGGGGCCAGGTCACATCTTCCCTTCCTGTTAGATTATATCCCTGGGACTGCAGTGAGCTCCCGGTCTCACCTGGTCACGGTGACACATGCAGGTGTCTGAAACCAAACCGACAAGAGGGAAAGAGGAACAGGGGTTCTCTGGGGCCTCACTCGGTGACTGAAAAGCCACTGTCTGGGGGAAAACAGATGATTCTGCAGCTCAGTGAATTTCTTTTGTATTAATATGTTTTTAAGAGCAGGATCTAGATAAGGAAGAGTTTTGGCACTAGTGGTAAAGAATCCACCTGCCAACACAAGAGACGCCAAGAGATATGGGTTCAATTTCTGGGTTGGGAAGATCCCCTGGAGGAGAAATGGCAACCTGCTCCAGTATTCTTGCCTGGAAAATTCCACGGACGGAGGAGCCTGGTGGTCATGGGGTCGCAAAGGGTCAGACACAATTGAGCACACAACATGGGTTACATTTACAAGGTTACTTCCACCCAGTAAGTCAAAGAAAGAGTTAGGGGGAAAGAAGCCCCATCTTACAGATGGAAAAACAGAGGCAAAGAAAAAAAATAAAAGAAGGGAAACAAAGGCAAGCCAGAGGCCTCAAGCTCAGTCACTGTGTCAGGATGGAGGGTAGGATGGTGATGTACAGGGTTAATCCGTCCAGGCACCAGAGTGCCTCTTCAGAGATGTCCAAGTCCATGAACCTGGCTCCCACTGGAAACGCACGTGGTAGAAACAAGGGAAGAAAACTTGGTACCAGCATGAATTTCTGGGTCCTTCCACAACAGCATCCTCTCTTGCCAGTAGCACTGTGTTTCCAGAGAGAGGAGCTGAGGGTGAGATGGCTTCCCAGCAAGGGAGCGGGGCTGCCGGCAGTGAGCAGCAGGCATTACTGTGCAGGTGAGTTGGGGGCCTAGTGGCCTGCCCCTTCCCCCATCAACAGCACCGTCACGTGTGATCTCCCTGGAACACTGGGCTCTGCTCCCAATGTCCTTTGTGATCTCCCTGGAACGCTGGGGTCCCCCAGCTCCCTAAGTCCACCGTCTCCTGGCAACCTGTTGGCTGGAAGAAGACAGGAGGGAAGCATGAGTGTTTGAGTTGCCCACGTGGGTAGCTTCTTTGGCTGCAGGGTCTCAGCCTTCAGGAATTCACAGACATCTGCAGGCACGGAAGCCACCCTCAAGGGCCTGGATTCCTGGCTTTCCCCTGGGGCTGGCTCACCAGGCGGGGGGATTTGGTCAGACATGCCACGCGGTGGCTGCCCAGAGATCCTGAGCCTTGGGTGCTGTCCAGGAGAAGCCGGGTGCTGGGCACAAAGCTCCAGGAGCGTCCCAGGGCAGGTTTGAGCTGCCCGCTGTCCCTATCTCGGGTCATGTGATTGGTCACCTGCAGGAGAAAGAATCAAAGGCTTATAGACCCATAATACTGGTACAGAGGACATTTGCTCCTATGGCTTCATTTTACAGATGGGAAAGCTGAGGCCAGGTACAAGGAAACAATTTCCCCAAGGCTCCATGACTCATCACCAGTCTGGAGTCAGAACCCTGGGCTCCTGACCTGCACAGAGCTCTTGCCACTAAACCATGATGCCGGGACTTCCCTGGTGGTCAGTGGTTAAGACATGGGTTTGATTCCTGCTCCAGAAAGATTCCATATGATGCAGGGCAACTAATGCCTGTATCACAACTACTGAGCCTGGGCTCGAGAGCCTGTGCTCCACAATAAGAGAAGCCACGCAGTGAGAAGCGTGCACAATGCATTGAAGAGTAGTCCCCACTCGCCGCAACTAGAGAAAGCCCGTGCCCAGCAACAAAGACCCAGCGCAGCTCCCCACCCCAAATATGCAGCTGCTAAAAGTGGCATTCTTAAAGAATCTATTAAAAGATTCGAGAAATGGTGTCTTTAAAAAAAAAAAAAAAACACAAGATTACCGTTTAGTTGGAAAGTTGATTAAAAGTATATGTATATAGGCAGAGAAAAAAGATTCAATGAAGGTATATTAAAAAAAAAAACTAATATGGTCTCTGTGGATGTGGAGATTGATTACAAACTGGACACTTATATTTAACTATTCATTACTTTCTTCTATGAGAAGCGTGAAGACTTTCAAAAAATTACTCCATAAGCAGAAAAAGTTATTCTAAAAGCAAAAATGATCCCTTTCTATGAAGCTCTGGAAAAGGCAGAGCTTCATAGAAAGGGACAGAAACCAAATCAGTGGTTGTCTGGGGCTGGGGGATCTTTCTGGGGTGATTGAAATATTCTGTATCTTGATCTCGCCAGATACGACTGTATCAAACCTCAAACAAAGAGAAGTTACTCTGTGTGAATTACATCTCAAGAAACCTGACTTAAAGAAAGTAAAAAGAAAAACAAGACTGTCCCTGGGCTTCCCTGGTGGCTAAAACTATGCGCTCCCAATGCAGGGGGCTCAGGATCAGTCCCTGGCTGCAGAACTAGATCCAGCGTGCCGCAACTAAAGACTCTGCAGGCTGCCACTAAGTCCCAGCGCAGCCAAATAATTAGTTTTTTAGAAGTGTTAAAAATGACATTGCCTGATCCCCTGGCTATTTATGTGTCTGAGCCCCTCACAGTCTGGCACTCTAGATGACCCACAGAAGTTGGGCTATGACCCTTTCCCAAAGGGTCACTCTGGGGGTTCAGAAGCTGCTGTTTTAAGGAAATAAAGAGCACCTGGAAAGAACACCTCCCCACTTGGTGAAGTCCAGGGACCAGAGAGAAGGCTAGCATGACTGGCCAAGCCCACTTCCTCACCAGCACTGCCACACTGAGGTCCCGGGCCAAGGTCTTCAGCTCTCGGGCCAGCTGCACCATCAAGGCCAAGCCTGGAGGAGAAAAAGCAAAGAGGGTGGGCAGCGGGGACCAGGCTGGCCGAAGACAGGACTCCAGAGCAGGCAGGCAAGATCACGACCCTCCACCCTGCGCTCTGCCACACCACTCACCTTCCCTCTGCTGACCTCCCAGAAGTGGGGCGACCACCGCAGCGACCGAGTCCACAACCACCACCTTCAGAGTCCCGGAAGAACTGCTGACCTGGGGGGCGGTGATGGGGGACGGTGATGGGAAGCAGGTGCCACCAACCAGTCGGCCTCCAGGGGGCGCCCGTTACCAGACAAACCCGCTCCTCTATCAAAAACTGGTAGGAAATAACCTCTCCCACTTCCCTGGTGGCTCAGAGGTTAAAGCGTCTGCCTCCAATGTGGCAGACCCGGGTTCGATCCCTGGGTCGGGAAGATCCCTGGAGAAGGAAATGGCAATCCACTCCAGTATTCTTGCCTGGAGAATCCCATGGACAGAGAAGCCTAGTAGGTTACAGTCCACAGGGTCGCAAAGAGTCGGACACGACTGAGCGACTTCACCATCACCATCACCACAAATATAGCTGCCCCTCTAAGACGGAACTCTAGCAAAGCCTTTTCCTTCCACCCTCATGTGAATGTATAACAGATTATACTGAAGACTTGGGCTTCCCTTGTGGCTCAGCTGGTAAACAATCCGCCTGCAATGCAGGAGACCTGGGTTTGATCCCTGGGTTGGGAAGATCCCCTGGAGAAGGGAAAGGCTACCCCACTCCAGTATTCTGGCCTGGAGAATTTCACCGACTGTATAGTCCATGGGGTCGCAAAGGGTCGGACACTACTGAGCGACTTGCACTTGCACTTTCACTGAAGACTTGGATGGACCGAGAGAGTTTAAATCACAGGATATCAGATACTCTAATTAAATTTGAGAAACCCCTGCTCAGATCCTATGGTCCCTGATCAGAAAATTTTTTCTTTCTTTTCTGTTTTTTAAAAGATTTTTTTGATGTCAATCCTTTTTAAACTCTTTATTGAGTTTCTTACAATATTGCTTCTGGCTTATGTTTTAGTTTTTTGGCCCCGAGGCATTGAGATCTTAGCTCCTCAATCAGGGATTGAACCTGCACCCCCTGCATTGGAAGGCGAAGTCTTAACCACTGGACCACCAGGGGAGCCCCAGATGTCACTCTTTTGATTAGGCTTCATTATATGTCAAATGGAATGCACTGCCAGCCCATGATCACATTGTTACACAGGACAACCTGTTGCATTTTGCTCTCACACGTGTGCTGTCTTGCAGGAGCAAGCGGCCTTGCTGTGAACTGCCCATGGAAAGCACCACATGGCAGGAATACTGGCAGCTTTGAGGACTCGAAGATGGCCTCTGCCAACAACCAGCTGCCAGCAAGAAGCTGAAACCTCTAGGAAATGAATTCTGCCAACAACCTGAATGAACTTCTAAGTGGTTCTTCCCCAGCTGAGCCTACAGATAAGAGCACAGCCCACCTACCACATTCATCACAACCTAATGAGACCCTAAGCAGAGGACCAGGCCAAGCTGTGCCCAGACTTCTGACCTACAGAATTTGAGATAATACATGTTGTTTTAAGTCATAGTTTGCAGTAACTTGTTATGCAATAATAGAATACATATCATCTAACAGTGCTACAGTTAAAGAAAAAAAAAAAAAGTCTTTTGACCTGGGAGTTGAGAGGTTTGGGTTATAAGCTTTGCTCTTAACGTGAAAAAAAAAAAAATTTGGCCATGATGTATATGGAATCTTAGTTCCCCAACCTGGGATCAAACTTGTGCCCCTTGCAATGGAAGTGCAGAGTCTTAACCACTGGACCACCAGGGAAGTCCCTAAGCTTTGTTCTTATCCTAAATATGCAGTGACTGTGGGCAACGCACTGAATGTCTCTGGCCCCCACTTTGCTCGATTCCAACAAGAGGGTTGGATTAGGTCAGGACTACTTCACGTCTCAACACATGGGGAGGCATAACCTGCTATGATTCCTATGCCAAGTATTCGTTCAACCATTATATGGTCTAAAGCTTGTTTAAACGATTTACGTTACATACAACCCTAGGTATGCCCATGGGAAACATGATATCCTTTGGGGTGAGAGGTAAAGTTTAAGATAAATTAAACTAGTCTCTCTAAGGTTTCTCCCAAATGTAAAGGTATATATATCATGCACCATATCCTATCCAAGCACCCATCAGGTATATCAGGGTACCAACGCAAATGCCATTCCTAACCTCTCTCCCTTGTCAACAGGCCTCTGAATGTGTTCAAGCACTGGGCAGAAAATCTGACATCAGGGAAGGTGCACCCAACCTCTGGACTAGGACATAAAAACATAACTCAGTTTTTGCCAGTTAGATGTAAAGGGAACTGAGAAGTGTAATGGTGGGTTCCAGAGAAAGAGGTATAGAAAAGAGGCATCTATCACTGCCCTGGATATGGATGTGTGAAGACATGATGCTCGGAGCCAGGGCAGCCACTCTGCAATCATGAGGGGGAAGAGCCAGAGAATCAAGCACACCAACGTAGAGCCCTGATATTACGGGTGTGCCAACCTCCAGACTTATGTGAGATAATTAAATGTCCTCAAAGTTCAAGTGTCTGTCAGATAGACTATTATTTGCAGCTGAATGGACCCAGTTGGAATGCAGAGATGAACAGGAACTGATCCTTGCACTCAAGGAAGGGGCTTAGTCTTTAGTGGGGAAGATGGGCTTGTGAACGAGGAGGCAAAGAATTGAGGAAAGAAAGAATTAAGCATCCAGAAATCCCATCCTGGGAATGGCAGGCACAGCTACAGTCACCAGATTGCACACCTGCCCACACTCAGACAGCATAGGTGGGCTGCGGGGAGCAGGGAAGGCAGAAGGTCAGGCTCACCTGCTGGGACACAGCGCCTCGCAGGTCCTGCAGCGCGCCCAGCATCTGGAAGATGTCAAACGCACGCACCACCTGGATCCTCTGGAGAGCTCCTGCCTGAGGGGGCAGGAGAGAGAAGGGAGGGCCTTGGAGAAGAAGAGCCGGGGGTCGCACACGATGAAGAGGGATTTTGAGGTTGAGAGAGAAGAGGAGCTTAGACACAAGGACTCAGGTACAGATGGCAGTGGGCTTTGTCTGCTGGGCCAGTTCACAACATGCTGGCTCCCTGGGTGCTGAGCTGCAGAGCCAAGTCAGAGCTCCATGGGAAGAAGTGGCAGTGATCTGTGTGTCTGCCCTGGGCAAGATATGGGGGAGAAACACAGAGGGGATGCCAGGGGTTGGGTTTCTAGGAAGGATCCTTGTGGGTAGCATCCAACTGGGATGACATCATAAAGGGGAGGCTTTACAATACAGGAAGTATTAGCGGAACAGCAAGTTTCAAAGCCAGAAATGACTAGTCACCCAAATGGTCCAAATTCTTGCCGTGTTAGATAATGAGGTCTTATGGTGTCAGAACCTCCAAGAAACCCAACCTTCCTGCCCTTTACCTGCTCCTCCTCGTCCGGGGTCCTGGCCTGAAGCAGCTGGAGGATGCGGGAGGCTGTGAGCCCTCCGTTGGAATCAATGTAGAGGACGTTCTGCTGCAGGCCATGGGCCACGCTTGCTGCCACACAAAGACATACCTGAGTAGAGACGGGCCATTGGGTGAACCTGAGCCCTCAAGAAGGGCCCAGAACGGGAGCCCCCCACCAAATCTCATCCAGATCCCAGAGGCGCGAATGGGCCCTGAGACGCGAGTTCAAGTCCCACTCCTCACCACCTGTCTTCTCTCTTCCAAGCTCTGAAATCACAGGATCCTGGCAGAAGCTTCCCCAGAGATCCAGGACTGTGCATCCACCTCCCTCAACCCTCCTGGCTGCTGGCTGCAGCTGTACCTGGGTTTTGCCGCTACCCGGGGCGCCTACAATTTCAGTCACTTCTCCAGTGTAGAGACCAGCATCTAGCAGTTTGTCCAGGCTGATGGCAGAAGAGGAGGGAAGAGCATCAATGGAAGGGATTGGACGGGTGGGAGAAAAGGAGGGATGGAGGAACAGCAAGACATTCCTTCCAAGCATTGTTCTGTCCAGAGACGTTCTGACATCTCTGGCCAGGAGGCTCCTCCTTGTGGAGTCTCCTTTGGGGAAAGCCAGCACGGCCGAGTGTTCCCCCTCTGGCCCCTCATCCTTTCACTCTCGCCTTAAAGATCACCTCTGGGTAATCACTTCTCTCCGGAGGTCTCTTCGCTGCCCCATTCAATGGTTCTCCTCTCAATCTCCATCACAGCCCCTTCTGGGTTTCCTTGATAACACTGCCCATAATTTGTCATGTTTTAAACTCTGAAATAATTATAGATTCACAGGAAGTTGCAACAAAACAAAACAAAACCATGTAGTGAGGTCCCGTGTGCCCTTCAGCTGGTTTTCACCAACGGTAGCATCTTTCACTCTAAGATGTTTTGTACCACAGCTTAGTGCAACAGCAAAAAACAGCACTGGTGCAGTCCAGAGAGCTGCAGCTCACTCCTTCCACGTGCGTCCGTGCGCGCAGTTCTCTGCCGTTTCACCCCACATGTGGGTTTATGGAACCACTGCAATCGAGGCAGAGCATTCCCATCTCGGCAGGGCTCCCTGTGCCAGCCTTTTATAACCACACTCACCCCTAAATCCCTAGCCAGCCCCTGGCAACTGCTTAATCTGTTCTCCATTATTATCATGTTATTTCAAGAATGTTGACTTCCCTGGCGGTCCAGTGGTTGAGACTCTGCGCTCCCAATGCAGGGGGCACAGGTTCAACACCTGGTCAGGGAACTAAGATCTCACATGGCGTGGCCAAAAAACAAAGAATTTCTAAAGAGACCCAAGCATGAATATTTCTTAAGCTTCCCAAGTAATTCTAATGGGCAGCCTGGGCTAAACCACAGGTCTGGACTCTACAATCAAGAATCAATTGCATTCCTGGCCATGAGGATCTCCATAAGGAATTCCCAAATCCACCTCGACATGGACAGACCCCCTCCCCGCCCCCCTGCCCCCTGCCTTGTGGAACAGAAGTACAACTGAGCCTAACCCCGTTTTGAACACAAGTGCTGTCTGGAATTTATCCTCCACCTTCCCCCCCGAACTGGCTTTCATTCATTCTTTCAGTCACTCATTCAAACATTGCCTGAATGTCTCACATTTCCTAAAGGCCTTTTTCTAAAACAAGCCAGAGGCAGAGATGAACAAGACACAGCTCGGGCCTTCAAGGAACCACCCTTCTTCCCTGGTCAATACAGCTACTTCCGAGGCTTGCTGCCTGCTCTCCCACTTGTAAAGATGTCCCCAGCACTACAGGCCGTGAGAAGACCTAGAGCAGAGGGACTTTCCTGGTGGCCCAGTGGTTAAGACTCCTTGCTTCCAAGGCAGGAGGCTCAGGTTCAATCCTTGGTTGGGGAACTAACATCCCACATGCTAAGTGGTACGACCAAAAAAAAAGAAAAAAAAAAAAGGCCTATAAAAAAAAAAAAAAAGAGAAACCTGCTTCATTTGGTTAACCAGCATTTCGTGAGCTGTTGACTACAGAACTCCCCTCCCCTCCCCTCCTGTGTCAGTTAATACCCATCAGTGTCCAAAGACCACTATGACAAAGACTAGAAGCCTAGGGGTCATCTTTGATTCGCCACTTTCACATCCCCCCAGCAGGAAGGCTCACAGCATTTCTGCAATATGCTTCCTGCTGTCTCCCGCCCCAGATCCGCTCACAACACCCTCCCCTGCTGTATCCTCCTGGGCCTCTCCTGCCAGCCTCCCCTGCCCCATCCACCCCGCCCACCTCTAACTGTAACTCTACTTTCACAACACAGCCTCCTGCCTGGAGGGAGCAACAGGGCAGATGCCTTAGAGCTGAGTTCTTAGGCTTAACAGTGTGACGGGTGTGACCTCAAGGGCCTGGTCCGCCACTTACCCACTGCAAGATCTTTTTTTTCCCCCTTGGGCTGTGCCACCCCGCTTGTGGGATCTTAGTTTCCGAACCAGGGGTCAAAGTGTAGTGGAAGCACAGGAGTCCTAACCGCTGGACCACCTTGGAAATTCCTAGCTAGGGGATCTTGAGCAAGTCTGTTAACCTGAGTCCCAGTTTCCTTATCTATAGGATGATGGCTTTCATTTCTTTTTAAAGATTTTTTGATGTGAATGAAACATTTTTAAAGTCGCTACTGAATTTGCTACAATGTTGCTTCTGCTTTATGTTTCCGTTTCTTGGCCCCAAGGCATGTGTGATCTTAGCTCTCCATCCAGGGATTGAACCTTTACCCCCTGCACTGGAAGGCGAAGTCTTAACCACTGGACTGCCAGCGAGGCCCCAGGATGGTGATTTTCATCGCAACAGGCTCACTGTAGTTGTCAAAGTGTTAGCCGCTCAGTCGTGTCCACCTCTTTGTGACCCCATGGACTGCAGCCCACCGGGCTCCTCTGTCCATGGGATTTCCCAGGCAAGAATACTGGAGTGGGTTGCCATCTTCTTCTCCAGGAGCTCTTCCTGACCCAGGGATTGAACCTGCATCTCCTGTGTCTCTTTACCCACGGAGCCATCAGGGAAGTAGATGGATAAATGAAGATAAGATAAAGTGAAGAAGATAAATGAAGAGAAGATAAATGAAATAATGTACCTAGAGTAACAGTGCCTGCTTCCTGATGAGCACTCAGAGAAGGCCCATCCATTCCTCGCTGCACAGAGCGGTCCTGAACCTCTCTGATCTCCTCTGCAGTGACCCATGGTGGCTGCCATCCTGCCAGTTTACCACCTGACCACTCTCTCTGTATATGCTGGCTTTATAAACTCCCAAAGGCCAGGCCTGCTTCCTGTTAATCACCCCCTCCTTAGCTGCTTGCACACATGCTCACACCTCTCTCGTGTCCACCTGCTCTTCTCTACCCAGTGGACCCCAGGCTCCTTAAATGCAGGGGCCTCACCCATGCCCATCTCCGGTACCCATGCTTGACACTGGCTAGTGCTTGATGAATGACAGGCCTGAACCCTCAACCCAGGGAAAGCAAGCACTGTCTTGTGTGAACCCTGCCAAGACAGCGTGTTTTGGAAACAGAGACGGCCAAACCGATCCAAAGACCTTCGTGGTGGCAGAGTTCTTTATCAAATTCCACACAAACAAGCCAGGGAAGAGGTCAGCCTCCCTTGGCCAGAAGCCACCTGTTTTCTTCCAACTCTTTCTCTCTCCAAACACTGCAGAAGGAAACTACTCTCACCCCTTCCTGCTGCAGCGTACAAGGAGTGAACCAAGTTCAGGAACAAGTACCCCAGGGCTGGAGCCCCACCACTGCCCCTAGCTCCTCTTGTGCTAAACTCAAGTGGGGTTAATAACCACGAACTCACAGGATCACGAAGAGATTATACAACCTATTGTATAAACTTGTTGTCGTTCAGTTGTCAAGTCGTGTCTGACTCTTTGTGACCCCATGGACTGCAGCATGCCAGGCCTTCCTGTCCTTCACCGTCTCCGGAAGTTTGCCCAACTTCATGTTCATTCCATTGGTGATGTCATCCAAGCATCTCATCCTCTGATGCCCTCTTTTCTTTCTGCCCTCAACCTTTCCCAGAATCAGGGACTTTTCCAATGAGTCAAGTGTTTGCATCAGATGACCAAAATACAGGACTTTCAGCTTCAGCATTGGTCCCTCCAATGAGTATTCAGGGTTGATTTCCCTTAAGATTGACTGGTTTGATCTCCTTGCTGTCCAAGGGACTTTCAGGAGTCTTCTCCAGCACCATAGTTTGAAGGCATCAGTTCTTCAGTGTTTCATTGTATAATCTACTACGTGTCAATGGCTGGTACTTAACCTAGTCCTGCCACACTCTCTTGCCCCATCCATCCTTAAGTGGACAGGGAGGTAGGGCCAGAGAAGAGTTGCTCTGATTTGCTGAATAATTATGAAATACTGACATCTTGTGTTTCAGTGGTTCTCAACCAGTGTAGATTTTGCCCCCAGCCCACCCAGGGATCACAGCTGGAGATATTTTTGACTATCAGACAAGGGGAGAAGGGAGGTGCTACTGGCATCTAGCAGGCAGAGGCCAGGGAAGCTGCCAAATGACCTACTAAACACGCAGGACAGGTTCCCCCCACCCCAATAATTCTGCATCCCCCAAAATTAGGAGTTATGAGAAACGTTCTTACAGGGTAAGAGAGCTTAGAAGTCCTGACCATCCTCAGCACTGTCTGAAAGGGCCTGCTGGCTCCAGACTCCAGCATCGAAAGCCCAGCGAGAGGCAGTCAGGTCACCCTGCCTCTGACTTTGTCCCGCACGTACACACACAAACCTTCCAATGCCGGTGGACAGGATGGCCGTGGTGGTTTTCAGTTCCTCATAGAGATCAGCGCCATTGAAAGGGAAAGCTGAGAACTGAGCCAGTAGCACTCGTCTCAGGGCGACCAGGGCCTGCGGAAGGGGCGGGGCAGCTCAGGATCCGGGCTGCAGCAGCCCAAAAGTGTTTGGCAACGACCCGTCAAAGGAGGGGGCCTCCCAGGGTCTCAAACGCCGCCGTTATCAATCCTTAGGAACCCCTCTGCTCGGGGATGGGCATTTAGAGACACCCAGGTGTGGAGCGTGGAGACGGTCAGCTCACCTTGTAAGACAGGCCACATTTCTGGGCGACCTCCTCCAGGTCTGCAGAAACCAGCTCCACCACTGAAAACGAAACACGTGGGGTTGATGGGCAGGGAGGGAGGCCCGGGGCGTCCGCACTCGACTCTCCCGCGCCCGCGCGTACTGGCGGAACCGTGGGACCCGGCGCGGTGCGGGGCACACCGTCGGGGGTTCTACCCTCCCAGGGGCGTGGCTCGCCCACGCCCGCGTTTCCGGGCTCCCCGGGGGCGCAGGAGGGAGGGGAAGGGCCCCTCCGGGAGTGCCGGGGCCAGCCCTGTGGCCCGCACTGGCGCGCACCCGCGGTCACCTGTCTTGATCCCGCCGCTCTTCAAAAGCTGGACCATGTCCTGGGTGAGGCCCGGGCACAGTCCCGCCCGGAGCACGCCCATGTTCCCTGGGGGCCTAGGGCCGCTCGTCCTAGGGGCATCCGTGGGGCCCTCTCCAGTCGTCCCCACCCCACCCCCGGCGCCCCTGTCTGGACGGGCGAGGAATGCGGGAGGCAGCGACCGCGCGGAGAAGGCGGACCCTTCGGGAGCTCGGGCACCCAGGGCCAGCCCTCCCCGGCCACGCCGCCGCTTCCGGCTTCCAGGCGCCAGGACCCGGCCTGCGGCGCCACCTGCCGGCCGCGGCGCGGACGCGCGGGCCGGGCGGTCGGGGCGGAGACAGCTCGGGCCGCGCGAAGCCGGGCTCCCAGCGCAGAGGTCGACGCGCCGGGCTCGGAGGGTCGCGGCCCGCGTGCGCCTCCGCCTTCTCCTGGGCCACGCCCCCGGGTGCAGCTTTCGGTTCTGAACGCTGGGCCAGGACGTTCTATCGGATCGGCCATCCCTACGCCCAGGGACCTACCTGTTAGCGAAAGAAGGCACTAAAGAGCAAATCAAATAAATCAGATAATTACCGAGATTATGATGGCTGCTAAAACGCAGAGCACAGAGAAGGCATCTGCTTTTCTAGTTTCCAAACAAAAGAATTTTTACGTATACAACGATAAAACCCCTGAGTGTATAGAAAACACACACACATACGAATTTTAAACGTCCTTGGCTGGACCTCATCCTCTGGAAGAAACAACTTTACAAGGTTGGCTCCGCACAGTCTAGTGAGGCGGTGGTGGTGGTGGTGGTTTAGTCGCTAAGTTGGGTCTGACTCTTGCGACCCCATGAACTGGCCAGCCGGCCAGGCTCTTCTGTCCATGGGATTCTCCAGGCAAGAATACTGGAGTGGGTTGCCGTTTCCTTCTCCATCTAGTGAGGTAGGTGCTATGTTTATCCCTGTTTTACAGATGAGCAAAATGAGGCTCGGAGGTGAAGTCATTTGTCAAAGGCTTCACAGCCTAGGAAGCTGTGGGCAGAGCTGGACTGAAGAGCTCACGAATCCCCACCCAGGTGCAAAGCCATTGCTGTTTTAACAGCTGCCGGGTTCCTCACCCCACAAAGTTATGTGTATGTTTTCGTCCCTGTGACATGGTTTCCCTGAGAACAGAAACAACCTCTGGCCGATTTCTGTATGCCTCTGCACCCACCGTGGTCACTCAGTACCTGAAGACACTTGAAGTGGAGGTCAGACAGAATTTAGAATTCCAGCAGTAAAACCTGGGTATGTGGGCGCTCTAAACCCCATGAGCCATCCCAGCTTTCCCTGTGCCCACACAGCTGGACACGGGGTTTGCTGCCTCCAATGTCTGGATATGAAGTCTCAGAATTCTATCGGCAAGGTGTCCCACTCCCAGGGACCCAGTCCATCCAGTACTGCCTGCTCCCTCCACGCCCAGGCGCCACTGTCTCACCATCCACCTCCTCCTTCTCAGGGCAGATCAGAAGGGCACAGGTGGTGAGCATTTTGAGATCTTCAGAGAAGAGCAGGGCTGCTGTAACCACAGAGCCTTAGCCCAAGTGGTGTCGTCGACTATTCTGGGGCTCTGCGTGCTCCTGACATTGGCCCTGGGCTGCAGCAGCCCCCAGTCAGGGGGGAGCGTAGCCCCTAATTGTTACACTCTGTGATAATTATGAAGTCAGCTCATCGCACCCCCATCCCACCACAACTAAGGGTGTGTCTGCTGCCTCCAGTTTCTCTCTGCTTCCTGTCAGCTTGGTTGTCCTGCATGGTGCCGGCTGCGGTCCAAAACAAACTCAATGGCATCAGAGACATTCTACAAAGTGGGAGATGGGGAGGAGGCCATGCTGAGGAAGGAAACCCTCAATGTCTTGAATGCGCTCAGTCAAATGCCGAAGACCTTTCCAAACCCCAAGTCAATGAACAGGACCGTCACTACCAAAGGCCTCCCACTTTCCTCGAGGGGCAGTTTGGTGAACTTCTTAGAGGAGGATGCCATCAATCTACCGTAAGACACGAGTCTGGTCCTTTTCTGCTTTCTAAGGCCAGAGCTGGATGGGCGGAGGAGTTGGGGAGGGGGGGAGGGGGGCGCGGGGAAGAGGGTGTTGAAGAGGCGCCACTCCTTGACCTATCACAGTCGAGACTCCCAGGGAAGAGCATGTAAGCAGGTTGCCTGTGGATTCCTGACCCCAAATCAGTTCTTGGAGACATGCCGGCCTCCAGCTCCGGGAAGCCTTCTGGGATTAACTGGAGATGGATTGGCGGGGCTCGTCATCCTGTTTGGTCCTCACCATGAAGCCCCTCTCCTCTTGCCATGGTTCCTTTGCTCATCTTCCCTATTGTGTCTTTACCTGCCTGGTTATGTCCTCCCCCCAACCCCCAGGAGCCTGCCTGCCTTCAGACTGAGGTCTGTGTTCCTCCTCAGTGATCACGGGTTTCCTTCACTTCATTTCACAAAACTCTTTGGGCACCTACAAGGTACCTGGTCCAAGGTTAAGTTCCGGGAATGCAGAGCTGGAAAGCAGTCTCTACCTTCAAGGAGTTCCCAGCATGGGGTGTGTGTGTGTGTGTGTGTGTGTGTGTGTGTATGCTGGTTGGGGTGGGGGGCTGTCAGACAAGAATTGAGGCTATTACAGCATGATCTGTGCTATGACAGGGACAACTGGAGGAAACAGAAGGAATTTAGTATAGTTTGGGAGGGGGTGAAGTTAAGGGAGGCTTCGTGGAGGAGGTGACTCTCAGAGGAAGGGAAGGAGTTAGCCAGTGGAGGGACAGAGGGGTGGGTTGACGTGGGCTGAGGGAACTGTCTGTCAGGAAGTTTCACGGGTATGTGACCTGTGCAATTAAACACAGCCTGACACTTGGAAGGACCCTGTTTAGTTTAATGCTTGGATGTTACTGTTTTGAAGGTCTTAATAATTTCTGAAGAAGGGACCCCACAAATTATGTAGCTGGTCCTGATGATGTGAAAGGGGATACAGTGGTTACTCCCTTAGGTACCTGTCAGTAAATAGGTATGGCTAAAGTGGCAGATGCAAGTAGGAAACTTCCTGGTATAAGAAAGTCTTAGACTGGGAACCAAGTATTAATCCAAGTTCTACCACTTAGATATATGACCATAGACAAGTTCATTAAGATCAGGGACCCTTGGTCCCCCATGTGTAAAACGAGACCAACACCATCCAGCAGGGCTGCTGTGATGATCACAAGGAGTTTTTCTCCAGCAGGTAGCCCAATGCCTGGCTGCCCCTTCAGCACTGGTGTTTCCAACAAGTAAATCTTCAATAGAGATTCCTTGGGGCTTCCCGAGTGTTCCAGTAGCTAAGACTCCATACTCCCAATGCAGAGGGACCCGGGTGTGATCCCTAGTTGGGAAACTAGATCCCACATGCCACAGTAAGAGTCTGCAAGCTGCAATTAAAGACCCCACATGCTGCAACTAAGACCTGGTGCCGCCAAATAAATAATTTTTTAAAAAAATAATAAAAAAGTAAAATAGAGATTCCTAAGAGTTGACTCATTGGAAAACTCTCTGCTGCTGGAGGGATTGGGGGCAGGAGGAGAAGGGGATGACAGAGGATGAGTTGGCTGGATGGCATCACCGACTCGATGGACGTGAGTTTCAGTGAACTCCGGGAGTTGGTGATGGACAGGGAGGCCCGATGTGCTGCAATTCATGGGGTTGCAAAGAGTCGGACACGACTGAGCAACTGAACTGAACTGAACTGAACTGAAGGACAGTTTATGGACTTCCCAAGTGGCGCCAGTGGTAAAGAACCCACTTGCTAATGCAGAAGACATGAAAGATTCGTGTTCAATCTCTGGGTCAGAAAGATCCCTTCGAGAAGGACATGGCAACCCACTCCAGTATTCTTGACCAGAGAATCCTATGGAGAGAGGAGCCTGGGGGGCTATGGTCCTTAGAGTCACAAAGAGCTGGACACAACTGAAGCAACTTAGCACATAGCACAGGACAATCTATAGTATAACTGACATCCATACCCAGACTCTTGGGCCTACGAAGGGCCTTGGAGGGAGAGTCATCTATTTCAAGCGTCCACCAAGGGCTAGTATAGGAGGTTTGGGTTGATCAGGATTTTGCAGGAGGAGGTTGATGGGGCTGGGGCTCAGGGAGGAAAACTTTGGCCTTGATCAATCAACCTCAAAGCTGGAGGCTGGCCGGGTGTGAGGGATCTAGGGGTATGTGTGGGTCACTGGATCTGGCTAGAGCAGCCGGGGGAGGTGGGGAAGGAAGCAGGGGAGGGGAGCCAGAAAGCATCAGGGGCAGACAGGAGCTGTGTAGTATGGGGCCCAGGAGATCCGGCTTCTGGTTCCAGCTCTGCCATCGACTACCAAGGTGACCTCAGTCAAGGTGCTTGGTGTCCACAGGCCCTGTGGCCACTTTCTCTAGACAGGGCTCTTCCAGCTGAGGGCTGTGACCTATGAATGTGTCAGGAACTCATCCGAGTTGATGGAGACTAGTATTACAAAAATGAGCGAAATAGAATTTAAATTCCAGTGTACATCACACACACAGTAAGTACGGGTTTGAAAAACCAGTTAGTACTGGTTTGTGAAACATTTTAGTTTCGTGTGTGTGTGTGCATACACTGGGGTTTCCCAGGTGGCGCTAGTGGTAAAGAACCCGCCCGCCAATGCAGAAGACATGAGACTCGGGTTCAATCTCCGGATCAGGAAGACCCCCTGGAGGGGGCGTGGTGATCCAATCCAGTATTCTTGCCCGGAGAATCCCATGGACAGAGCATCCTGGCAGGCTACAGTCCATGCGGTTACATGCATTCGTGTACTAGCTTGTCAAGAAATATGTATTTCTTACTTTCAGTTCAGTTCAGTTCAGTTGCTCAGTCATGTCCGACTCTTTTCGATCCCATGGATTGCAGCATGCCAGGCCTCCCTGTCCATCACCAACTTCTGGAGTTTACCCAAACTCATGTCCATTGAGTTGGTGATGCCATCCAACCATCTCATCCTCTGTCGTCCCCTTCTCTTTCCACCTTTAATCTTTCCCAGCATCAGGGTCTTTTCAAATGAGTCAGCTCTTTGCATCAGGTGGCCAAAGTATTGGAGGTTCAGCTTTAGCATCATTCCTTCCAAAGAACTCCCAGGACTGATCTTTAGGATGGACTGGTCGGATCTCCTTGCAGTCCAAGGGACTCTCAAGAGTCTTCTCCAACACCACAGTTCAAAAGCATCAATTCTTCAGCGCTCAGGTTTCTTTACAGTACAACTCTCACATCCATACATGACCACTGGAAAAACCATAGCTTTGACTAGACGGACCTTTGTTGGCAAAGTAATGTCTCTGCTTTTGAATATGCTGTCTAGGTTGGTCATAACATTTTTTCCAAGGAGTAAGCGTCTTTTAATTTCATGGCTGCAGTCACCATCTGCAGTGATTTTGGAGCCCAAAAAAATAAAGTCTGACACTGTTTCCACTGTTTCTTCATCTATTTGCCATGAAGTGATGGGACTGGATGCCATAATCTTCATTTTCTGAATGTTGAGCTTTAAGCCAACTTTTTCACTCTCCTCTTTCACTTTCATCAAGAGGCTCTTTAGTTCTTCTTCCCTTTCTGCCATAAGGGTGGTGTCATCTGCATATCTGAGGTTATTGATATTTCTCCCGGCAATCTTGATTCCAGCTTGTGTTTCTTCCAGCCCAACGTTTCGCATGATGTACTCTGCATGTAAGTTAAATAAGCAGGGTGACAATATACAGCCTTGACGTACTCCTTTTCCTAGTTGGAACCAGTCTGTTGTTCCATGTCCAGTTCTAAGTGTTGCTTCCTGACCTGCATACAGATTTCTCAAGAGGCAGGTCAGGTGGTATGGTATTCCCATCTCTTGAAGAATTTTCCACAGTTTATTGTGATCCACATAGTCAAAGGCTTTGGCATAGTCAATAAAACAGAAATAGATGTTTTTCTGGAACTCTCTTGCTTTTTCCATAATCCAGTGGATATTGGCAATTTGATCTCTGGTTCCTCTGCCTTTTCTAAAACCAGCTTGAACATCTAAAAGTTCACAGTTCACGTATTGCTGAAGCCTGGCTTGGAGAATTTTGAGCATCACTTTACTAGCGTGTGAGATGAGTGCAATTGTGCAGTAGTTTGAGCATTCTTTGGCATTGCCTTTCTTTGGGATTGGAATGAAAACTGACCTTTTCCAGTCCTGTGGCCACTGCTGAGTTTTCCAGATTTGCTGGCAGTAAATAATGAGTGCAGCACTTTCACAGCATCATCTTTCAGGATTTGAAAGAGCTCAGCTGGAATTCCATCACCTCCATTAGCTTTGTTTGTAGTGATGCTTCCTAAGGCCCAGTTGACTTCACATTCCAGGATGTCTGGCTCTAGGTGAGTGATCATACCATCGTGATTATCTGGGTCGTGAAGATCTTTTTTGTATAGTTCTTCTGTGTATTCTTGCCACCTTTTCCTAATATCTTCTGCTTCTGTTAGGTCCATACCATTTCTGTCCTTTATCGAGCCCATCTTTGTATGAAATGTTCCCTTGGTATCTCTAATTTTCTTGAAGAGATCTCTAGCCTTTCCCATTCTGTTCTTATACTCTATTTCTTTGCACTGATCACTGAGGAAGGCTTTCTCATCTCTCCTTGCTCTTCTTTGGAACTCTGCATTCAAAAGGGTATATCTTTCCTTTTCTCCTTTGCTTTTCACTTCTCTTCTTTCCACAGCTATTTGTAAGGCCTCTTCAGACAGCCATTTTGCCTTTTTGCATTTCTTTTCCGTGGGGATGGTCTTGATCCCTGTCTCCTGTACAATGTCACGAACCTCCATCCATAAATCATCAGGCACTCTGTCTATCAGATCTAGTCTCTTAAATCTATTTCTCACTTCTACTGTATAATCATAAGGGATTTGATTTAGGTCATACCTGAATGGTCTAGTGGTTTTCCCTACTTTCTTCAGTTTAAGTCTGAATTTGGCAATAAGGAGTTCATGATCTGAGGCACAGTCAGCTCCTGGTCTTGTTTTTGTTGACTGTATAGAGCTTCTCCATCTTTGGCTGCAAAGAATATAATCAATCTGATTTCGGTATTGACCAGCTGGTGATGTCCATGTTAGTCTTCTCTTGTGTTGTTGGAAGAGGGTGTTTGCTATGACCAGTGCATTTTCTTGGCAAAACTCTATTAGTCTTTGCCCTGCTTCATTCCGCATTCCAAGGCCAAATTTGCCTGTTACTCCAGGTGTTTCTTGACTTCCTACTTTTGCATTCCAGTCCCCTATAATGAAAAGGACATCTTTTTGGGGTGTTAGTTCTAGCAGGTCTTGTAGGTCTTCATAGAACCATTCAACTTCAGCTTCTTCAGCGTTACTGGTCGGGGCATAGAATTGGATTACCGTGATATTGAATGGTTTGCCTTGGAGATGAATAGAGATCATTCTGTCGTTTTTGAGATTGCATCCAAGTACTGCATTTCAGACTCTTTTGTTGACTATGATGGCTACTCCATTTCTTCTAAGGGATTCTTGCCCGCAGTAGTAGATGTAATGGTCATCTGAATTAAATTCACCCATTCCAGTCCATCTTAGTTTGCTGATTCCTAGAATGTCAACGTTCACTCTTGCCATCTCGTTTGACCACTTCCAATTTGCCTTGATTCATGGACCTAACATTCCAGGTACCTATGCAATATTGCTCTTTACAACATCAGACCTTGCTTCCATCACCAGTCATATCCACAACAGGGTGTTGTTTTTGCTTTGGCTCCATCTCTTCATTCTTTCTGGAGTTGTTTCTCCACTGATCTCTAGTAGCACATTGGGCACCTACCGACCTGGGGAATTCATCATTCAGTGTCCTATCTTTTTGCCTTTTCATACTGTTCATGGGGTTCTCGAGGCAGGAATACTGAAGTGGTTTGCCATTCCCTTCTCCAGTGGACCACATTTTGTCAGAACTCTCCACCATGGCCCTACATCGCATGGCTCATGGTTTCATTGAGTTAGACAAGGCTGTGGTCCATGTGATTAGATTGGTTAGTTTTCTGTGATTGTGGTTTTTAGTCTGTCTGCCCTCTGATGGAGAAGGATAAGAGGCTTATGACAGCTTCCATGGGATAGACTGACTGAGGGGGATACTAAGTCTTGTTCTGATATGCAGGGCCGTGTTCAGTAAATTTTTAATCCAATTTTCTGTGGATGGGTAGAGCTGTGTTCCCTCCTTCTTACCTTGAAAGTGAAAGTGAAGTAGCTCAGTCGTGGCCAACTCTTTGCGACCCTGTGGACTGTAGCCCACCAGGCTCCTCCCTCCATGGGATTCTCCAGGCAAGAATACTGGAGTGGGTTGCCACTTCCTTCTCCAGGGGATCTTCCCGACCCAGGGATAGAAGCCTGGTCTCCCACATCACAGGCAGATGCTTTAATCTGTGAGCCACCAAGGAAGCCTAAAAGTTAATTTTTTTTGGATCCTATACTTCATCAGCAAAAAATTTTAAAGAGTGGGGGAACATGGGCAAGGTTTTTTTTTGTAACAGCAAAGAATTGGTAACAATACAAATATCCATGTAACAGAACACTATACAACAGTTAATGACTGAACCAGAGCAGATTAATCTAAAAAATACAATGTTTTAAGTAAAATAACAGCCTCACTGCACATGAATATGTACTGAATGATGCCATTTATTTATATAAAGTTTAAATTATGCAAAATAACATACATATCTAACAAACCTATAAAAACACATGGGGATAATAAACACAAAATTTTAAATTTACTGCTCAGGCTGCCTCTGAGGGAGGGGATCAGGAGAGGGGTAGGGGAGCAGAGTACACAAGGGGCTTTAGCTACACTGATACAGCTTTAGTTCTGAGTTGGATAGACGCTAAATGGAAGCTTAATATAATATGATCATTTTTTCCAGTTTTATTGAGACACAGTTGACATTTAACATTGCATTAAAGTATGCAACATCATTTGATAATTGTATGTATTGTGAAATCATTACCCCAATAAGCTTAGTTAACATCCATCACCACACAGTTACAAATATTTGTGTGTGAGAAGAGTGCTTTTAAGACCTAGTCTCTTAGGAACTTTCAAATATACAATACAATATTGTTCATTATAGCCACCACTTTGTGCATTGGTGTGGTGGTGGTGGTTTAGTCACTAAGTCGTGTCACTTTGAACATGTTATCCTTGATATCTTGAATGAGACTGAAATATTTCATAGTTTTAAAAAAAAACTAGAGGACTTCCCTGGTGGCTTAGTGGAAAAGAATCTGCCTGCCAATGCAGGGGATGTGGGTTCAGTCCCTGGTCCTGGAAGATCGCACATGGCACGGAGCAGCTAGGCCCATGCACCACAGTTAATGAGCCTGTGCTGTAGAGCCCAGGAGCTGCAACTGCTGAAGCCCGCACGCCCTAGATCCTGTGCTCCGCAACAAGAGAAGCCACCCCGCGTTGAGAAGCCGAGCACCGCGACTAGAGTAGCCCCTGCTCTCTGCAACTACAGAAAGCCCGTGCAGCAATGAAGACCCAGCACAGCCGAAAATACATACATAAAGAAATAACTTTTAAAAATAAAAAAATTAGAATGGAAGAAAAGTTTTTGAGCATTCACCCCAATAAATATATGCTTATCTGTGCACTTAATTTTACATGCTGTATATTAATATATATTGATAAGTGTCATAAAAATCTAAGTAAATAAGTGTAGTAATTACATATTAAACAACACTAAATAAATATTTAACAAAACTCATTATTTTTCTTTTAGATACTTTTAGATATTTTTCCATATCCCAGTAGATCGTTATGGTCATTCCCTGGGGTGTCTGCACCCTACCTTGGAGGAAGGACTTGGAGCTTTAGTGGTGTTTCTAAAAATGTGGTTCTCAGAACACTTGCATCAGAATCATCTGAGGATCTTATGAAAGATGCTTTAGCAGCTTCCCCAGTGCCATCCCAGCTGGGGACCAGGGACCAGGAATGTGCATTTTCCACTAGTAAGTGTCCCGGCGAGTGTGACCCACTGCTGCAGAGCAAGAATGTTCTGAGCGGCTCAAAAACAGTTGAGGGCGTTGGTAAGTCCTGCCCAAGGCCTGCTTGCCACTGGGAGCTTCCAGGCGGCAGGGGCTGGGGCAGCTGCCTCCATCTGTCTCCCCTCTCCCCTCCCCCTCCAGGAAGCACATGCCAATGGAGGATTCCGAATGCAGCTCCGATGACACCAGCATCTCCCCCATGTCATCCACCTTGTTGAATCCCATCAAGTTGGCCGTGACCCAGCCCAACAGCAGCTTCTTTGCGGGCATGCTGGAGGGCGAGCTGAACAAACTCAGCCTCTCCTCGATAGCCAAGAGCACAGAGAAAGGGCACCTGGCCCTCTGCCCCCAGTCTAAGTCCCAGATGGCCCCTGGGGGCCTGCTGGACCTCGACAACCCTGAGGTGGACACAGACACGTCCTCGACGCCCTCGGAGTCCTCTGTGGTCTTGGATGTGCCGGAGGCGCCCTTCATCTGTGAACACACGGTCAGCGACTCCACAGCTGTGGTGCGTTTCCCCCCAGGTGCATCTGGCAAAGGCTTGATGCCCCCCTCCATCCCCCCCACATGCCCGGCACTGAGCTGAGCTCACTGGGGAGCGTGTGGATGCCTACTGCCTGCATCCTTAGCTCTAGTGCATGGGTTAGGAGAGAGGGCGTGTCTGTAAAGAACTCCAGCGCAAGCTAGAGAAGGTTCAGTGCTGTAGGGAAAGTTCAAACCAAGTGCCACTGGGGATTCAGAGGGAAAGAAACGTTACTTCCAGCTGCAGGGAGTAAGCTTTGGTGGCGTTGAGTGACATTTGAGCTGGGACTTAAACATCTAGAGATGAGGAAAGGCATTCTGTGCAGGGCTGACACTAGCAAAGGACGTGGGAGGAAACATCCACGTCCTAATTCAGGGTTGCTCACACTTTCCGGCACCTGCAGATCTGATCATCATGTTACCAAGAAGATTCCTCATTCCTCAAGGTTCTGACTCAGTAGGTCTGGGGTGGGGCCTGAGACTCTGCATTGCTAACACATTCCCAGTAGGTGCTGATGGCCCATGGACCACATGCTGAGTAGCGTTGTTCTGGATACAGGAAGGGAACAGCAGGAGGGGGTCATTTTCCAGAGGTCCTGTAATGTTAGGCTGCTGCTGCTCCTGCTAAGTCGCGTCAGTCGTGTCCGACTCTGTGTGACCCCATAGACAGCAGCTCCTCTGTCCCCGGGATTCTCCAGGCAAGAACACTGGAGTGGGTTGCCATTTCCTTCTCCCATACATAAAAGTGAAAAGTGAAAGTGAAGTCGCTCAGTCGTGTCTGACTCAGTGACCCCATGGACTGCAGCCTACCAGGCTCCTCCATCCATGGGATTTCCCAGGCAAGAATACTGGAGTGGGGTGCCATCGCCTTCTCCGAATGTTAGGCTACTGTATGGATTTTTCAGTAAGCAAAGAGGACTAGCTCTGTGCAAAGTTTTCTATCCGGTGAGAGATGTGATATGAGTTACATATTGGAAAATACCGTCTGGTGGCTCAGATAGTAGAGAGTCTGCTTGCAATGCAGGAGACCTGGGTTTGACCCCTGAGTTGGAAAGATCCCCTGGAGAAGGAAATGGCGCCCTACTCCAGTACCCTTGCCTGGAAAATCCCACAGACGGAGGAGCCTGGTGGACTACAGTCCATGGGGTCGCCAAGAGTCGGACATGACTGAGTGACTTCACTTACTTTGGAAGATAAACCTGGAAGGACCGTTGTTGGATAGGCCAGCACAGCGTTTCTCAAAGTGTGGTCCCCAGACCACCAGTAGCATCTGCATCATATGGCAACTTGTAAGAAATTTAAATCCTTGCTTTCCCCACCCTCCTGATTGGGCCTGCTGAATCAAACTGGGCACAGGGGCCAGCGGTCCTTGTTTTAGCAAGTCCTCTGGGGTATTCCAATGCATACCAAAGTTTGAGAACAACTATCTTAGATGGAGGAGAAACTGGAAATGGGAGACAAGGCAAGTGGCAGCAGGGCCAGGAACCTGCAGTGTTAGAAAAGCCCTCTGCAGTCCTTAGCCTGGCTTGGCAGCCATGGCGGTAGTACAAAGTGGACTCAGGAGCTACTGACCTGAACCTTGACTCCAGCACTTAACTGCTGTGTGGCCGCAGGCCAGGCACTTGCTCCCTCTGAACTTGTAACCCCATCTGCAATGAGTGAGGTGGACGAGATGACTGCTAAGGTCTCTTTCAATGGACACACAGTCTATACAGTATGGAGTTGAGGGTACCCTCTGAGGTTGGTGCGGCTGCGGTTGGAGAATGGCTCAGGCTTTGGGGTGGTGGGGCCTCATCTAACGTGAGGTGTGCCTACCACCCTCAGACACACATGCCTCAGCTCCAGTGGGAGAAGGGATGGGAATGGGGTCTTCTGACGCACATTGCAGAGGGGCTGGTTGGGTGGTGAGGGGAGGCCAGGCCAGGCCAGGTCTGAGGAAGCCTTGGGGATTCTCTCCTCCTAGATTTCCTGGACCTACGCCCCTGGCAAGCAGCAGGTCAGTTTCTACCAGGTCCTGTTACAGGAGGTGGTCAGGAAAAACAGTGGTGAGATGCCCAAGGCAAAGAACCGCCCCTGGATCTTCAATAAGATCCTGGGCACCACCGTCAAGCTGATGGAGCTGAAGCCGAACACGAGTTACTGCCTCACCGTCCGCGCAGCTAACACCGCTGGGGTGGGGACATGGTGCAAGCCCTACAAAGTGAGCCCTGGGAGAAGAGGGGCCCAAGGGTCAGGGGTCCTAGAGGTTGGGAACACCCCTGTACCCGCAGGACCTCTCCTCCTGCTGGCTTTCCCTCTCCCTGGGCAGATAAGCCTCAGTTCCAGGCTGTTCTCCTTGGAGAGGGTTAAGGAGTAAGTCACTTTGGGGCCCCCTGGAAATTGACCTGTTCATTCATCCCTAATGTGTGTCTCTCAAAGCCAGTGGCTTCTGGATTCTTCAACTTAGGTATCAATGATTGTGAGTGGGTTGGGAAGTCAAGGGCACCGAGGGAAAAACAGAGGGAAGAGGCTAATGGGGGGCAAAGCAGGGGAAGAGCCTGGGGGTGGCAGGGCAGGCCCGAGTAGACACTGCTGAGCTTGGAAACAGCACACAACCGGGGAGAAACAGGTGTCAGTGAGTAGGTTGGAGGGCACTCGGGGACCCCATTTCACAGACGAGGGGGTGGCAGTGTAGAAGAGGTGAGGTCAGGGTCAGCTCTGCCAAGGAGTTCTGAGGACTTTCGTTTCTTTCAGTTTGCAACCGTGGCCACTGACTTGAACAGCTTCCCTGAGAACAACCCCATCCAGATTACCGTGCAGCGCAAGGAGCCCCAGCGGAAGACCGTGTCCCTCGGGCTGGAGGACATGCGCAGGCTTGAAGATCTGGAACACCTCTTTCCTTACTAAGGGGGAGGGCCCCAGGAAGCCCCTCACCCACCTTCAGCTTCGGCCCAGGGCCCTCAGCAGTCAGAACCACGAGATGTACCACCAGCCCTTAGCCAGGGAACCACCGACCACCCTGCTGGTCCCAGGCCTGGGGCCGAGGTTAGAGGGGAGCTCCGTTCACCCGGAGCCTCTGCAGGCCAGGCCAGGTCAGCCTCCACTGCCCGTAGCTGCTAGGCTTCCTTCCCCAGATCTGGGCTGGTCCAGGTCCCTCATTAAAACCTGCAGGTCACCCAGCACCCTGAGATTCTGCTTCGTGCCAGTGACAGCCTCAGCTGGGCCGCGGCCCCTCACCCTTCTGGCTTCTGCCAGGACCAAGAGGCCAGGTGGGTCAAGGGGACATGGGGTCATGAGATGCCATCACCCTTTCCCCGTGAGAGAAAGAGACGGTCCCCAAAGACTACAGCACTCGCCAGGAAAAACAGTGATGCTGGACAGAGGCAGTGACAGCCTGCACACTGTCAGCCCAACTTGAGCTCAGAGGGACATGGGGCAAAGCGCCCGAGCTCTGATGGGAGGGTTTAATCCCTTCTGTTTCACTTCAGCTCTTCCTGGATGTGACGGCTCAGACAAACCATTTACGCTTCTGGGGCTGGATTTCCTCATCAAAAGTACGGGGATGTGGGACTTCCCTGACTTCCAGTGGTTAAGATGCTGCACTTACAATGCAAGGCGTGAGGGTTCAATCCCTGGTCAGGGAACTAGATCCCACGTGCTGTGTGCCGTGGCCAAAAAGAAAAGGTTGGGGCGGAGGGGCAGTGACAGCACAGAAACCTGCTTTACTTGGCTTTAGCCAGCATTTCCCAAGCGGTTGACGACAAAATGCCCCTCCCCTCCTATGTGAATTACATTCATCACGTGTCCAAGGAATACTAAGGAAGGCTAGAAACCTATTTGGCTCTTTGTTTCTTCACATCTGTACCCCACCCTGGGGACGTGGCATGGTCCTTCCAGGCACGGCTGCAGTGTCACTGTGAGGCTCAAGTGAGAGCCCAGCAGCAGGGAGCCTGGCACAGAGTGGGACCTCAGAGCCCGTTGCCTCCCTTCACCCCACACGCAGTCCCACTGCAGAGACCAGGCAGGTGGAAGCTGAGAACCAGAGCCAGGCAAGGTGCAAAATCATAAAAACACAGATGTGGGTGGGGGAGGGTGAGGAGGACCAAGAAGTCAAAAAAGGCTGTGGCCCCGAGTGCTCCATACAAGGATGGCTGGAATTCAACCCGAGTAGAGGCACCTGGTCCTGGAAGAGAAGTGAGCGGGGGTTAAGACCTTGCTCTAAGGTCTGAGCACGTCCTGGTGGGGGGTTCCCTTCTCCCTGTGAGTCTTTGGGGGGCAGAGAGCCACCCTCCCCATCACACCATCCCCACTTCTGCCCGAGCCTGCACCACTGCACGGCCCATTAGGGGGAGCCCTCGGGGACTCCTCTCTGAACCCCGAGAGCCCACTGACCCTAAATGAGGTCAGGGAAAGCCCTCCAGAGCAGCAGGGCTGGCACAAGTCCCTGTGATGGTCACAGCGTCCTCTCCTGTGCAGTCCAGACCAGGAAGCAGCCTCGAGCTAGCGCGACAAGTGCACTTCTAACTGGGATGAATTCTAGTTCACGCAAACAGCTACATGCGGCTCATGCCACCAAAAGGGACAACACAGCCTTAAGAGCCTCCTCTGGCTACTACGAGACGGGCCTCAGCAGGTCACCCCAGCCTCTCCCTCGTAGACACAGTGGCAAGAAAGGAAAGGTCGCTTCCTGCTCAGCATGGCACTGGAGTAGCCCAGCTGCATGAACTGACCCAGCATAGACCCCTGGGCATCGAGGACAGGAATCGTAACCCAAACACACAAAATATAAATTATTTATTTGGTCACAGAATCCGGGGCCTGACCCTGAAGAGAGACAGCATTTAGAAAAGGCAGCAGCTGGTCATCGCCCAGCTTTTCACGGCTGCTCGCGCCAGCAAGGTACCAGATGATGGCCAAGGACTGGGCTCAGTGACGACATCCTGCGACCTTCGACCTCCCGTTCTGCGGAGGGACCCCCGTGGGGTCTGACCGAGGACAGCAGGCCACGCTCGTTCTCAAGGTCATCGCCCAGCCTGAGGCCTCCGGTCAGAGCAGGCAGTGGGCGGAGGCTGAGTCCAGGTGGGGATCCCAGAGACCTGGGGGGCTTCTCATCGCCTCCATCTGTGAACAAGGGCAGGGAATGGGATGGTGACCCCAGCTCAGGAAAGGGAGGCACCGCACAGTCCCAGGAGCCCACGACGGGGGAGAGCCCGGGCAGGTGGAGAGCCCGTGGAACTCTCCACCACGGGGGACGACCACGAGGGCAAGGGCGGGAGAGCCAAGCACACCGGCCGCCACTGCGCCCCACCCTACCCCCAAACTCACATCCGGAGGCACTTGTCCTTCCCACCGCTGGCCACTCTCTGGCCGTCGGGACTCCAGTCGACAGCATATACCTGAACGGGGGAGGGAGACAGCGGTGCAGTGAGCAGGGTTGGGGTCGGGCGGCAGGCTTCAGTCCCCTGCTCAGCCCACGAGGGTCGGCCGCACCTCATCCGCATGGCCCGGCAGGTCCGTGGACAGCTTCTGGGCCTTCACGTCCCACACCTTCAGCGTGCTGTCGCTGCTGCCGCTGACCAGGAGCCGGCTGTCAGCCGACCACGCGATCTGGTACACGGCAGCCACGTGGCCGCGCAGGGAGGCCAGGTACCTGGGCCGGGGGGAGGGCGATGAGGACAGATGTGAGACCTTGGAACACGTCTGAAGGGTCCTCGAGGCCCCCAGCAGTCGTTCTCAACCGTGGCTGCATGTCAGGATTACCTGGGGACCTGTATAAAATCTCACTGCGTGGCCCCCACCCCAGATCAATTTAATCTCTGCTGGTCATTGCGATTTTGTAAAAGTGCTCCTAGGATGCTTCTTGCCGGGCCTCCACACTTGCTCAACTTTGCAAGCCTTGGACTCCAATGCCCCCATCTCTTGGCCCATCTGCATGACACCCCCTGCTCTGCCCACCCCAGCAGGTGCCTGCTGACAGGTGGCATGGAGGAACAGTGGGCCGGGCCACTGGGACCTGGTCAGGACAGAATGATTGTGTCTGCTGGTGCAAGTCGTTGGGCCTGAGACTGTTTCCTTGTCTTAAAAAGGAGCTGGGGACTTCCCTGGGGGTCCAGCGGTTGAGAATCCACCTTCTAATGCAGGCGACTCGGGTTTGATCCCTGGCTGGGGAACTAAGATCCCACATGCCACGGGGCAACTGAGCCCATGTCTGCAAGTAGAGAAGGCCACATGCCGAAATGAAGACCCCTCACGCTGCAACTAGGACCCAACCCAGCCAAGTAAATGAATTAAAAAAAAAAAAAGGGAACCGAACAGCCTATTTCAAGGACTTTGGTGTGGAGATACACGGAGACGGACACGTAAGTCCCCCTTTGGCCTCAGGAGTGTTTCCCCACTCCTTCCCCCACCCATGCCTCGACCTCTCCTCCTATCAACTGCGAGGGCGCTGTGCCTCGTCACACCACTGCTTCTCAGACCTGAAAGGTGACCTTAAATGGCGGGTTCTGATCCCCAAGCTCTGGGCTGGGGCCCAGGGTTCTGCAATTCCATCAAGCTCCCAGACAGGTAACGCACTGTCAGATCTGTGGACTCCACTGTAAGGAGGGCCAGATAACAACTAGACCACAGAGCTACACTACCCGCCGCATCCCCGGCCCTTGGCCGGCTTTCAGACCATCTCTCTCCCTAGGCGTACAAGGAACTAGCCATTTTCCGCGCCCGCTTAGTGAGGGTGCTGAACATACCACCTCCTTTAATCCTTGTGATAAGGCTCAGAGGTAAGGGGTCTGCACACTCAGAAGAGGAAACAGAGGCTCAGAAAATCCAGGGACTCCCCTGGTGGTCCAGTGCTTAGGAATCCACCTGCCCACGCAGGGGATGGGTTCGCTTCTTTCCTGGTCTGGGAAGATCCCACATGCCTCGGGGCAGCTAAGCCCACCCCGCGTGCCACAACTACTGAGCCCGCCCACCTAGAACCTTCACAACAAGAGAAGCCACTGCAATGAGAAGCCCGCACGCCACAATTAGAGAGTGGCCCCCGCTCACTGCAACTAGAGAAAGCCCGCGAGCGGAAACGAAGGTGCAGCAGAGCCAAAAACAAAAACGAAATAAATAAATATTAAAAAAAACCCTCCAACCACTTGCCAGAGCCACACAGCGAGAAAGCAGCAGAGCCGAGCTCCGTCCGGAGGGGGAGCGCCCCTCCTCCCGGGCCCACACCCCCCACTCACTTGCCCGTCCTGCCGTCCCACAGCTTGATGGACTTGTCGAAGGAGGCGCTGGCGATGATACGGGAGTCTGGGGAGAAGACCACCTGGTTGATGAGGGCCTGGTGCCCCGTCATCCGTGCCAGGGGCTTCTTGTCCTCTGCCGGGGACCACAGGAACAGGGTGAAGTCATCTGAGCCAGACACCAGCCTCTCTGGGCCCCGGCCCTACGGAGGCAAGAAAGCGCACACGGTCTCAGGGAGGAGACCCGACCTCAGAGGCGAACACACCACTGTCTGCTCAATCGTGGGCTCTTAACCACTGGACCGCCAGGGACGTCCCACAGTGGTATCTTAAAAGGGGGGAGGGTTTTATATGTGGCCTTGTGTTCGTGTCTATCTGCACTGTGTGTAGTGTACACATACACGTGTATGTGAAGTCTCGGAAAGGAGACATGAGACACTGGGAGCGCTGGATGCTTCCAGGAGGAGCCACAGAGATGAAAGGCTCTCCACCACCTCCTTTTTTTGTGTTCTTTGAACCCTAGACTATCTGAATGTGTTACTGAAACTAAATGAAATTTTAAAAAGAGAGGGACTTCTCTGGTGTCCAGTGATTAAGACTCCATGTTCCCAATGCAGGGGAGAGGAGCTCTGTCCCCGGTTGGGGAACTAAGAGCCTGAATTCTGAGGCCAAAATAAATAAACAGGGGTACCTTAGAATTACAAATAAATAGATAGGCAAAAAAACCAAAACAAAACAAAACCAAAGTGAAATAAAATGATCCCCAGCACACTAAGATTTTAGAATTGTAAAGGAAGAACTTTGGGGGAATAGTACATTATGTACTGAGCCTGTGCAGGGTTTGGGGGATGAGGAGAAACCCCGCATGGAGTTGGGGATGCTGGGGACGCTCACCCGCACGAGGTTGTAGCGGCTCAGGGCCTTCTCCTTCAACTCCTGCACTGTGACCAGGCACCAAAGGGAAGAAGGAACAAGGCTGATGAGAAAATTCAATACGGACAGCAAGCACCCCCCCCACCCAGCCGAGGCTGGCCCCTCACACGTGAAGCCAGAGAGCCGGCTCCTTCTCAAGCAGCCCTTCCTCCCTGCCTCCTCCCGCTCACTCACAGGACCCTCGGAGGTCTTGGGCGTTCACTGAGGCCTCAGCAGGCTCAAAGGCCCCCGTGCGCAGGGCGTAGTCGGTGCTGAGGGCCATGGTGTTCACCCAGTGGCCGTGGCCTTGCAGAGTCCGGCACAGCACGCCCTAGGGTGGACGGAGACAGGTCAGATGCCCACAGAGCAGTCTGCACCCCTGGGAACATGAATGTCCAGGTCAGCCCCAGAAGACAGGGGTGCCCACAGGACTCAGAAGCAGGGCCCTCATTCACTGTGATCTGAATCAAATCATCCATTAGATCACTCACTGTGATCGGAATCAAAACTCGAACCCTCTGGTCGGATCAGTGTTTCTGAAAATATGTTTCACAGAAGAGAAATGTCAGGGAGAAAGGGCTCTAGTCCAGTAAGTTTGCGATACAGCAGGCCTGATAAACCTAAATAGGCTTCCAACAGCAGGAAATTCCAGGGCCTGACCATGCTCAGGGGCCCTGGACTCTCCGCTATAACGTGGCACCGACCCCAGGACCCACTGTTCAAAAGCACCTCCCTGAGCAGTTCCCGGAACAAGTTCAGGAAACAGTGGTTTGACATCCCTGACCAGCGATTTCCCCAGGCTGGTTCCGGACCCTTCCCAGCTCTTACATCATGAGCCCTCCAGACTTTGATGGTGCGGTCCTGGGAGGCCGAGTAGAGAAGCCCGTCCCCTCCCCACCGGAGACAGGTGACTGACTGCGTGTGCCCGGTGAGGATGCGCTCGCAGCGGCCCGCAGTCGTGTCCCAGACCCGCACGCTGCCGTCCTTGGAGCTGCTGGCCACGTAGCGACACTCGGGGTTGCTGGAGAGGAAGAGACGGGTCCTCACTTCTGAGCAGGCAATGCCTGTCTTCCCACGCTGCCTCCCGATGCCCAGCTCGAAGGCCGGGGATAACGTCTCGACGGCTTCCTGACCCCACCATCTGGTGGCGCTGCAAGGTGGCTCTCAGGGCCTGTGATGAGCACCCACCACCCCCACCCACAGGTGCAGACGACCTTCCCCACTGCCTGCCACGCTGTCACTGCCAGTCAGAGCCCCCACCCTGTCCCCTAAGACTCCTCTGCACCGAGCACGGGTAGGGTACAGCTTTGAACCCCTGGCTCCCCATTCACCCCAGTTGTCAGTGTCACTTACGCGTGGAGCGGCTCCCAGCTCAGGGCTGTGATCCACTTGCTGTGGCCAGTGAGTGCCCTGCCCACTTGCTTCCCTGTGCTTGGGTCCCACAGGAGAATCTGCAGGACAGAAGCTCATCAAATAACCCTCCCCAACCTTCCTCTGGCCCCACCCAAGGTCCTCTGCCCATAGCCCCCAGCCACCCCTCCCCGAAGACCCCAGTACCTCATTCTGAGGTACTCCCAGGAAGGGACTCCAGGGTCCCCACCTAAGTACCCCAAGCATCATCTACCTGGCCATTCTTACAGCCTGAAGCCAGCTTCTTGCCGTCTGGGGACCAGGATATGCTAAGGACCCAGTGTCTGTGTCCTGGGAAAGCAGGGAGGGGAGAGAGGAGGGCCACACCTGTCTTTATCCCAAACACTCAGCAATGCCTGGCATACTGCAGAACGTGCTATAGCTAGCTGCCAAATAAATGAACGCTCAAACACCGATCGAAGGGATGAGACTCCCTAGGCAAATGGCAAACCCTCCCCAAGGGCTAGAGCCATGCACCTGCTGCACAGATAACACTACCACTTTCTAACAGCTCCTCACGTGCCATGTGATATAAAATTCTTGCACACGTCAGCCCCCTTACAATTCTCACGATAACTCTAGACTATGGAACAACGCGAGAAGTATCACTCCCATTTTCCAGATGAGAAAACTGAAGCTTAGAAAGGAAGCAAGGCCTACAAACAGGTCACCTCACTAGTGTGAGGCTCCCAGGCCAGCAGCATCAGTACCACCTGGGAACTTGAAATGCAAATTCTCAGGCCACATCCCAGACCGGAGGAGACAAAAATTCTGGGGGTGGGACCCAGAAATCTGTATTTTAACAAGCCCTCTAGGTAATTCTGATGCATGTTCAAGTTTAAGGACTACTATGGCAGAGACCGGACTTAAGTCCAGTTCTCCTTGCTACCAGCCAGCCAGTCCCTGCCCGCATCCTCACACTGACTTTTGGGTCCAGTCTCTGCTTGTTTGTAAGTGGCTAGTGGGGCTCAAGGGTAAAGTCTCAACCTAGGAACTGGCAACCGCTAACTGGATATTAAGAGGATGGAGTGCGCTCTGGGCCTCCCAGGAACTAAAGAGCTGAAAGAATCATCCGCCTGCCACTGTATCAACCCCCGCTCTGTGGGTAACTGTGTGCTTACCGACCCTGGCATGTGAAGTGTGGCGTCTCAGTGCTGAGATCCCAGAAGCGAACTGTCGTGTCTCCGGAGCCACTGGCCAGGTACCTGAGGAAGAAGAGGGGCAGCCTGACCTCTGCACTGGGGACAAGGGGTTGGGTTGGGCCCCACCCAAAACACTGCACATGTACATTCCAGCAGCCTATTCAATTGTCTTCTGGGAACAGAATCTGGGAGTGGAAATTTCTCTCTCTTCTGAAAAGGAGAACTATAACACCCAGGCCGTCTGGGAGAAGACTCTAGGAGATAATTTCTCTCCTTGTCCTTCCTGAAAGGAATGGCCACAACCATAACCAGTTTAAGCTTCTTATTATCCTCAGAGGATTGTGAGAAGCAAATAAACTCTGTTTCTCAGAGGAACGACTGACAGAGAGGTTAAGTGACTTGCCGAGGTCACACAGCAAGGAAGGGGCAGAGGCGAGCTTGCAGCTCAGCTCTCCTGAGAGCAAGTCCAGGAAGGGCTCCTCCAAGGCAGGTGTCCTTGGCCTTTGGGGACAAAATTTCAGTGGGTGAGTCACTTACTTACACCCTGAGCCCAGAGCTTGGGTCAAGGAAAGGCAGCCAGAGGCCCCACTGAGCATAACTTGGGGGTCCCCCCACCCCAGCCAACAGCTGCACCCACACTCCCCTCCATGACTCTGCAGCTGTCCTTACTTTCCTGTGGGGCTGAAGGCCACGGAAATGACCGCCTCACTGTGACCCTCCAAGGAGCTGGTGCAGCGGGTCACAGCGCGAACCCTGAAGATAGCTTGTGGCTGGTAAATGATGTCCAAGACCTTCTCTGTCTCCACCGCCTGGGACTCCAGGGTCCTCCCCAGCGAGGAGACGATCTCGGCATCATGGACATAGAAAGCCAGTGGCAGGGGATCCTCCTGGAGGACAACAGAAAAGGGAAACCCCCTATCAAAGGATGGGCAGGGCAGCCTCCACCGGGGTACCCTCCCCTCCCCACCCTCTGCAAGCTGTATGCAGGCAAAGCCTTCTTTTCAGCCACCCTGCTTGGGAAACCCCCATTATTACCCATTGAGCAAGACCTTTTCAGTCCTTCAAGATCACCTCCAGAATATTTACAAATCACTTTAGAATCCTTTATCTGCATCTCACAACCACCCTGACAGATAGGCATTCATACTGAAAAAACAGAGCGACCAAGTGATTCGCCCAATGTCCTACTGCTAATGACTAATTCAGGTTCTTCAGACAGAAGTCCAGGGTTAGAATTAGTATATAGCATTTAAGGCATTTTCTAAACCACCACACCAGGCTCTATAATGTGTAAGAAGGATCCAAAAAGCTGATTGAAAATGCAGACTCTCTGCTTCACCCTTGGGTCTGGTGTAGTAAGTGTGGGGTGGGGCCCAGGTACTGCAGTTTTAAGCAACTTCCCCCACCTCCAATGTCGTCGTTGTTGTTGTTGTTCAGTTGCTAAATCCTGTCTGACTCTTTGGGCCCCCATGGACTGTAGCCCGCCAGGTTCCTCTGTTCTTGGAATTCTCCAAGCAAGAATACTGGAGTGGGTTGCCATCTCCTTCGCCAGGGGATCTTCCTGACCCAGGGACCGAACCAGTGTCTTCTGCACTGCAAGCTGATTCTTTACCACTGAGCCACCAGAGAAGCCCACCGCCAACAGAGGGCAGCATCTTGATAAACACTAGCAGCTTAGGGTGGAGAAGGCAGTGGCGCCCCACTCCAGTGCTCTTGCCTGGAAAATCCCATGGACGGAGGACCCCACGGCAGTCCATGGGGTCGCCAAGAGTTGGGCACGACTGAGTGACTTTACTTTCCCTTTTCACTGTCATGCATTAGAGAAGGAAATGGCAACCCACTCCAGTGTTCTTGCCTTGAGAATCCCGGGGACAAGGAAGCCTAGTGGGCTGGTGTCTATGGGGTCGTACATGACTGAAGCGACTTAGCAGCAGCAGCAAAATCAGTCCTGAATATTCACTGGAAGGACCGATGTTGAAGCTGAAACTCCAACACTTTGGCCACCTGATGCGAAGAACTGACTCATTTGAAAAGAGCCTGATGCTGGGAAAGATTGAAGGCGGGAGGGGAAGGAGACGACAGAGGATGAGATGGTTGGATGGCATCACTGACTCAATGGACATGAGTTTGAGTAAACTCCGGGAGTTGGTGATAGACAGGGAGGTCTGGCGTGCTGCGGTCCATGGGGTCGCAAAGAGTCAGACACGACTGAGCTGACTGAGCAGCTTAGGAGAGCAGAAGTTCTGAGTCTGACGTTTTGAGTTCTAACTCCAAATCTACCACCTACGGCACAGCATCTTACACACAATCGAATGATCGTAGGCATCACTTCATGGGAAATAGATGGGGAAACAGTGGAAACAGTGTCAGACTTTATTTTTCTGGGCTCCAAAATCACTGCAGATGGTGACTGCAGCCATGAAATTAAAAGACGCTTACTCTTTGGAAGAAAAGTTATGACCAACCCAGATAGCATATTCAAAAGCAGAAACATTACTTTGCCAACTAAGGTCCGTCTAGTCAAGGCTATGGTTTTTCCTGTGGTCATGTATGGATGTGAGAGTTGGACTGTGAAGAAGGCTGAGCACCGAAGAACTGATGCTTTTGAACTGTGGTGTTGGAGAAGACTCTTGAGTCCTTTGGACTGCAAGGAGATCCAACCAGTCCATTCTGAAGATCAGCCCTGGGATTTCTTTGGAAGGAATGATGCTAAAGCTGAAGCTCCAGTACTTTGGCCACCTCATGCGAAGAGCTGACTCATTGGAAAAGACTCTGATGCTGGGAAGGATTGGGGGCAGAAGGACAAAGGGACGACCGAGGATGAGATGACTGGATGGCATCACGGACTCGATGGACCTAAGTCTGAGTGAACTCCGGGAGTTGGTGATGGACAGGGAGGCCTGGCGTGCTGCGATTCACGGGGTCGCAAAGAGTCGGACACGACTGAGCGACAGAACTGAACTGAACTGAACACTGTAAAATGGGGAAGTTAATGACAACGGGGAGACAGTGGGGGGCTGCGACAAGGAATCAGTGTGATGATGCGCCCAATGTGTTCAAAACCCGCGGTCTCTCCGCAGGTGGGCCCTGAAGATGGGCGTGTAAATCGCTCACTCGAATTACATCCTCCGACCCTCCCCAAGGGAAGACCGCAAGGCCGGGTTGTCAGCACTTCGGGGGAGCGGAGGGGGCCCTGGTACCCAAGACCTTCGGCCTTCCGATCCCCCGCGTGCCCGAAGCTCACCTGGGCCAGCAGAGCGTTGCATACGAGCTGCAGCTTGTCCGGGGTGATGTCCACCGGCACGTCGAACGGCGAGCCCAGCAGCTGTCCGCCCTCATCCTGGAACTGCACGAGCAGCCGCTGCACGTCGCGCGTCGCCGCCCCGTCCTGTACGGACAAGCGCGTTGGGCGTCACTCCCGCGGCTCGGTTACCCGAGGGCCACCACTCCCGCCTCCCTCCGGCCTCGGGAAAGCGGGCGCGAGAGCCCGGCCGCGGGCCCCGCCCGCACTCACGCACACCCACCGCGGCCGCGGCCGCCATCCTGCGTCCCCACGTGGAGGCGGTAACTCCAGCGTGATGGAGCGCCGCTGCCGTGGTTCAGCGGCGCCGCAGCCCGCCTCATCGCCCCCTGGTGTCGCGGCGGGGAAGTGCCGCGCCCCGCCAGGCCTCTGGCATTGGGCGTGGGCTCAGCTGGTACCCGCCTCCACACCCTACCCTTGGCCGACCGGTGGCCGCCTCGGCGTTCAGTCTCTCCCAGTGCTTTGCAGGATACTGACAACCTTTTGTCTTTTCAGAATAGCGATTCTTAGCCCCCGTTTTCAGTTCAGTTCAGTCGCTCAGTCGTGTCCGACTCTTTGCGACCCCGTGAATCGCAGCACGCCAGGCCTCCCTGTCCATCACCAGCTCCCGGAGTTCACTCAGATTCACGTCCATCGAGTCCGTGATGCCATCCAGCCATCTCATCCTCGGTCGTCCCCTTCTCCTCCTGCCCCCAATCCCTCCCAGCATCAGAGTCTTTTCCAATGAGTCAGCTCTTCACATGAGGTGGCCAAAGTACTGGAGCTTCAGCTTTAGCATCATTCCTTCCAAAGAAATCCCAGGGCTGATCTCCTTCAGAATGGGTTGGTTGGATCTCCTTGCAGTCCAAGGGACTCTCAAGAGTCTTCTCCAACACCACAGTTCAAAAGCATCAATTCTTCGGCGCTCAGCCTTCTTCACAGTCCAACTCTCACATCCATACACGACTACTGGAAAAACCATAGCCTTGACTAGACGGACTTTAGTTGGCAAAGTAATGTTTCTGCTTTTGAATATACTATCTAGGTTGGTCATAACTTTTCTTTCCAAGGAGTAAGTGTCTTTTAATTTCATGGCTGCAGTCACCATCTGCAGTGATTTTGGAGCCCCAGTTTTACCAATGAGTAATTCAAGGCTCTGGCCAGTTGATTTCCCCTGAGATCACAGAGATAGGAAATGGGAATGGCTTATAAAACCAGAACCCATGGGATTGAAGGCAGAAATTAGGATTCTTTTAAGTTTTAAAATAATTAATTTTTATTTTTGGCTGCTCTGGGTAATGGGTGCTGCACATGGGCTTTCTTTAGTTAAGGCCAGCGAGGGCTGCTCTCTATTGCCCTATGCAGACCTCTCTTTGCGGTGGCTTTTCTAGTGATGGCTCATGGGCTCAGGAGCACAGGCTCAGTAGTTGTGGTGCTTAGACTTAGTAGCTCCAAGTCATGTGGAATTGTCCCAGGTCAGGGATCAAACCCATGACCTTGAATTGGCAGGCGTATTCTTGACCAATGGACCACCAGGGAAGTCCTAGTATTCTTTTTTAAATGGCTGAAATAAATTAATAATACGTGAGTATAGAAGCAAAAAATTCCTGCAGTCTTCAACAGTGTGCAGCTATAATAATAATAATAACAATATGTATTGTTATTAACAATTATTATAACAACAAATAATAATAACAATAATAGCAATGTGTCAGGCATTGTTCTAAGTGCTTTACATATGTAACTCATTTAATCCTCATGACTCTTTTCACCCCATATAACAGATGAGGCACTGAAGCAGAGACAGACCAGAAGAACTCTTACTGGAAACCTAGGATCTTCGGTCAGCTACTCTCTCTCTCTGTCTCCTTCCTTCCCCCTTCCGTCCCTGTCTCTCTTCCTCCCCTGGATCCAGGGCGTGCCAAGCTCCTCCAGGGCTGCCTCATTACCCTATCTAGAATCTGTTCCCTCCATCTCCATTGGCACACTGACACCAAGCAGGGCCCTTTGGGGCTCCCAGGCACAGAGGCCTTTTTGTCCCCCATTTCATGTAGGCAAGACTCCACCTTCCACGACCTTCGTATGAGGTGGCCAAAGTACTGGAGCTTCAGCTTTAGCATCATTCCTTCCAGAGAAATCCCAGGGCTGATCTCCTTCAGAATGGACTGGTTGGATCTCCTTGCAGTCCAAGGGACTCTCAAGAGTCTTCTCCAACACCACAGTTCAAAAGCATCAATTCTTCGGCGCTCAGCCTTCTTCACAGTCCAACTCTCACATCCATACATGACCACAGGAAAAACCATAGCCTTGACTAGACGGACCTTAGTTGGCAAAGTAATGTCTCTGCTTTTGAATATGCTATCTGGGTTGGTCATAACTTTTCTTCCAAGGAGTAAGCGTCTTTTAATTTCATGGCTGCAGTCACCATCTGCAGTGATTTGGGAGCCCCAAAAAATAAAGTCTGACACTGTTTCCACTGTTTCTTCATCTATTTGCCATGAAGTGATGGGACTGGATGCCATAATCTTCATTTTCTGAATGTTGAGCTTTAAGCCAACTTTTTCACTCTCCTCTTTCACTTTCATCAAGAGGATTTTTAGCTCCTCTTCACCTTCTGCCATAATGGTGGTGTTATCTGCATATCTGAGGTTATTGATATTTCTTCCAGCAATCTTGATTCCAGCCTGTGTCTCTTCCAGTCCAGCGTTTCTCATGATGCACTCTGCATAGAAGTTAAATAAGCAGGGTGACAATATACAGCCTTGACGTACTCCTTTTCCTATTTGGAACCAGTCTGTTGTTCCATGTCCAGTTCTAAGTGTTGCTTCCTGACCTGCATACATATTTCTCAGGAGGCAGATCAGGTGGTCTGGTATTCCCATCTCTTTAGGGAATTTTCCACAGTTTATTGTGATCCACACAGTCAAAGGCTTTGGCATAGTCAATAAAACAGAAATAGATGTTTTTCTGGAACTCTCTTGCTTTTTCGATGATCCAGCGGATGTTGGCAATTTGATCTCTGGTTCCTCTGCCTTTTCTAAAACCAGCTTGAACATCAGGGAGTTCACAGTTCATGTATTGCTGAAGCCTGGCTTGGAGAATTTAAGCATTACTTTACTAGCGTGTGAGATGAGTGCAATTGTGTGGTAGTTTGAGCATTCTTTGGCATTGCCTTTCTTTGGGATTGGAATGAAAACTGACCTTTTCCAGTCCTGTGGCCACTGCTGGTTTTCCAAATTTGCTGGCATATTGAGTACAGCACTTTCACAGCATCATTTTTCAGGATTTGAAACAGCTCAACTGGAATTCCATCACCTCCACTAGCTTTGTTTGTAGTGATGCTTTCTAAGGCCCGCTTGACTTCATATTCCAAGATGTCTGGCTCTAGATTAGTGATCACACCATCATGATTATCTGGGTCGTGAAGATCTTTTTTGTACAGTTCTTCCGTGTATTCTTGCCACCCTCTTCTTAATATCCTCTCCTTCTGTTAGGTCCATACCATTTCTGTCCTTTATCGAGCCCATCTTTGCATGAAATGTTCCCTTGGTATCTCTAATTTTCTTGAAGAGATCTCTAGTCTTTCCCATTCTGTTGTTTTCCTCTATTTCTTTGCATTGATCGCTGAAGAAGGCTTTCTTATCTCTTCTTGCTATTCTTTGGAACTCTGCATTCAGGTGCTTATATCGTTCCTTTTCTCCTTTGCTTTTTGCCTCTCTTCTTTTCACAGCTATTTGTAAGGCCTCCCCAGACAGCCATTTTGCTTTTTTGCATTTCTTTTTCATGGGGATAGTCTGGATCCCTGTCTCCTGTACAATGTCATGAACGTCATTCCATAGTTCATCAGGCACTCTATCTATCAGATCTAGGCTCTTAAATCTATTTCTCACTTCCACTGTATAATCATAAGGGATTTGATTTAGGTCATACCTGAATGGTCTAGCAGTTTTCCCTACTTTCTTCAATTTAAGTCTGAATTTGGTAATAAGGAGTTCATGATCTGAGCCACAGTCAGCTCCTGGTCTTGTTTTTGTTGACTGTATGGAGCTTCTCCATCTTTGGCTGCAAAGAATATAATCAATCTGATTTCGGTGTTGACCATCTGGTGATGTCCATGTGTAGAGTAGAAGCCACAAAAATGAGAAGCTCTCACACTGCAACAAAGAGTTGCCCCCGCTCGCCACAAATAGAGAAAGCCCACTCGCAGCAATGAAGACCCATCACAGCCAGAAAAGAAAAAGAAAGATGTTATTGCCTTGATCCTTATCACATACTCCCGCATGACTATATATCCTCTCCCTACTCACCAGAACTGGCCTGCAATGCAGGAGACATGGGTTCGATTCCCGGTTTGGGATGATCCCCTGGAGAAGGAAAAGGCTACCCATTTTGGCCTGGAGAATTCCATGAACTGTATAGTCCGTGGGGTCCCGAAGAATCGGACCCGACTGAGTGACTTTCACTTTCACTTTTCACTCACCAGGGCAGGGGGGCACAGCACTTGAAACGCTAGTGTACCGGCACTGTGTTCCCCCTTTGCCCGAGAAACTAATAGAGTTACTCTTTCCTTCTCCTCCACAGTTCTGTCTGCGTATTGCTGTTCAGCATCAGTACACAGAGAGCCGAGATTTTGGCCACAATACTGGTTCCTACAGTCTCTACATTTGCCTACCTGTCTTTACCCTGCTTCCTCCTCTTCACGTGGCAACACAGGGTGATGTTTCAAACCAAAACTCTGCTCAATTACTTTCTGTCTTTGTTACCCTACAAAGCCTCCCATTACAGGCGGGAAAAATCAGACTCCCTTAATGGTCCACTCAGCCTTAGTTCCCTCATGCAATTTTCTGGAACTGGTATGAACTGAATTGTGCACCCACACCTCCAATTCATAAATTGAAGCCCTAACCCCCAGTGTGACTCTATTTAGAGACAGACTCTAACGTTGTTGTTCAGTTGCTTAGTCTGTCCAACTCTTTGTGACTCCATGGACTGCAGCATGCCAGGCCTCCCTGTCCTTCACTCTTTCCCAGAGCTTGTTCAAACTCATGTCCATTGAGTTGATGATGCCATCCAATCATCTCATCCTTTGTTGTCCCCTTCTCCATCTGCCTTCAATCTTTCCCAGCATCACAGTCTTTTCCAGTGAGTCAGCTCTTCGCATCAAATGACCAAAGTATTGGAGCTTCAGCTTCAGCTTCAGTCCTTCCAATGAAAATTCAGGGTTGATTTCCTTTAGGGTTGACTGCTTTGATCTCCTTACTGCCCAAGGGACTCTCGAGAGTCTTCTCCAACACCACAGTTCAAAAGCATCAATTCTTCGGTGCTCAGCCTTCCTAATGGTCCAACAGGAAGTAATAAATGTTAAGTGAGGTCATAAAGATGGCATCCTAATCTGATAGGACTGATGTCCTTTTAAGAGGAGGACACACAAGAGCTCTCTCTCTTTCTTCTTGTCTCTCTCTTTGCTCTCACACAGAGAAGAGGCTGTGTGAATACAAGAAGATGGTTGTCTACAACCCAGGAAGTGAAGTTTCACCAGAAACCAACCCATATGATGGTAATCTTAGGCTTCTAGCCTCCAGAATTATGAGAAAAGAAATTTTTGTTGTTTAAGTCATCCAGTTCAGTTCAGTTCAGTTGCTCAGTCATGTCTGACTCTTTGTGACCCCATGGACTGCAGCATGCCAGGCCTCCCTGTCCATCACCAACTCCTGGAGCCTGCCCAAACTCACGTCTGTTGAGTCAGTGGTGCCATCCCACCATCTCATCCTCTGCTGCCCATTTCTCCTCCTACCTTCAATCTTTCCCAGCATTAGGGTCTTTTCTAATGAGTCAGTTCTTCCCATCAGGTGGCCAAAGTATTGGAGCTTCAGAATCAGCATCAGTCCTTCCAATGAATATTCAGGACTGATTTCCTTTAGGATGTACTGGTCTGATCTCCTTGCAGTCCCAGGGACTCTCAAGAATCTTCTCCAACACCACAGTTCAAAAGCATCAGTTCTTCGGCGCTCAGCTTTCTTTATAGTCCAACTCTCACATCCATACATGACCACTGGAAAAACCATAGCTTTGACTAGATGGACCTTTGTCTGCAAAGTAATCTCTCTGCTTTTTAATACGCTGTCTAGGTTGGTCATAACTTTTCTTCCAAAGAGCAAGCGTCTTTTAATTTCATGGTTGCAGTCACAATCTGCAGTGATTTGGGAGCCCAAGAAAATAAAGTCAGCCGCTGTTTCCATTGTTTCCCCATCAATTTGCCACGAAGTGATGGGACGGGGTGCCATGATCTTAGTTTTCGGAATGTTGAGTTTTAAGTCAACTTTTTCATTCTCCTCTTTCACTTTCATCAAGAAGCTTAGTTCTTCTTCCCTTTCTGCCATAAGAGTGGTGTCATCTGCATATCTGAGGTTATTGATATTTCTCCCAGCAATCTTGATTCCAGCTTGTGCTTCATCCAGCCCAGCGTTTCTCATGGTGTACTCTGCATAGAAGTTAAATAAGCAGGGTGACAATATACAGACTCAACGTACTCCTTTCCCAATTTGGAACCAGTCTGTCATTCCATGTCCAGTTCTAACTGTTGCTTCCTGACCTGCATACAGTTTTCTCAAGAGGCAGGTCAGATGGTCTTGTATTTCCATCTCTTTCAGAATTTTCCACAGTTTGTTGTGATCAGCACAGTCAAAGGCTTTGGCATAGTTAATAAAGCAGAAGTAGATGTTTTTCTGGAACTCTCTTGCTTTCTCAGTGATCCAGCAGATGTTGGCAGTTTGCTCTCTGGTTCTTCTGCCTTTACTAAATCCAGCTTGAACATCTGGAATTTCATGGTTCATATACTGTTGAAGCCTGGCTTGGAGAATTTTGAGCATTACTTTACTAGCGTGTGAGATGAGTGCAATTGTGCAATCAGTGGCATTTTGTTAATGGCAGCCTGAGCTGACGAACACATACAGAAATAGTTCCTTGTTCTTCAGGTCTTGCCTTAAATATTTGTTCAATCATTTAACAAAGGTCTCTGCCAGACATTGTTCTAGGAGCTCTACATATGTTAACTCATTTAATCATTTCCTCAGGGAAACTTTCTCTGAAATAATGTCATGATTCCTGATTGTAAGGTTTGAAAACTGTTTGGTATATGTCAGAAATCACAGATACATGGAATTCTTTCATACACTCATTAAACAAATGCTATTGAGCACCTAGTACCTCCCACTCCACTATTCTTGCCTGGGAAATCCCATGGACAGAGGCACCGGTGGGCTACAGTCCCTGGGGTCGCAAAAGAGTCAGAGGTGACTTAGTGACTAAGACAACACCCGCTACATACTACACACTGTTGCAGACACTTGGAATGTGTGAGTGAACAAAACACACAAATCCTTATGCCCAGGAGTGTTTTCTGCTTCCATAATCATTCACAGTTCCTGGTACATGATAGTGGTATAGTCGCTCAGTCATGTCCGACTCTTGCAACCCCATGGACTGTAGCCCGCCAGGCTCCTCGGTCCATGGGATTCTCCAGGCAAGAACACTGGAGTGGGTTGCCATTTCCTTCTCCAGGGGATCTTCCTGACCCAGAAGTTGAGCCCATGTCTCCGGCACTTTAGGCAGATTTCTTTACCAACTGAGCTACAAGGGATTTCCTGGCAGAGAGCAAATGCTTAAGAAATGCTTGTGGAATGAATTACTGAATCAGGATTTTAATCCACAGTCCCCTGGACTTGAAGTCAATCTCCACCAACGGCAGGATCCTTTAACATTTTATGTCACTGCTACAGAGAGCTGTCCGCAAAGGGGTTCAGGGTTGGCGACACCATGAGGGCAGGGAATTCACCCATCCATCCAATTCATTCATTTATTCAGCCAACAAACATTTATCAGGGCTGGACTTTGTGTCCAGCAGGGCAGTAGAACTTGTCCAAGGTCACAGAGCTGTGTTTTCAAGGTCACAGAGCTAAGAGCAGAATCTAGTGTGAGTGATCCCGCCTACGCTTTTTTCCTTCAGTGTCTTTTCTCAGCTGCGGTCAGGTCAGTTTGAAGCAATATGGGAGAGGGGGTCAGAATGGTAGTGATGTGAAGCAAAGCGTCAGCACGAAAAACTCATTCGTTCATTCATTCATTTAAGAACATGCATTGGGCACTGATTCTTCCAGGCTCTGTGCCAGGGAAAATCAAACTGCATGAGACGCTGTACTTGTCCTCTGGGAGGGCACTCACCGCCTAGTCTCAGAGACACAGAAAGCTGGGAGAATTCTAAATCCAAGTGGGGGACAACCTCATAAATTTGTCTCAGTTGAATAAGGAGAAACAATTCCTGTCCCAGGGGAGACCCTCTCTGGTGGCAAGTATGTAGTGATGTTGTTGTTTTTAATTAAGAATTTGTAATTTAATTAAAATTTCAGCATCACGGTATAGTAGATTTACAGTAGTGTATAAGTGTCAGGTGTGCAACACAGTGATTCACAGTTCTTAGTGAATATACAGTTCTCGTCCCAGGAAGCCCCCACCCCCACCCCTCTGATGAGGGGGACTCAGCAAGTCCCAGTCAGTTAGTGGGCACGGTCCTTGGTTGCAGGGAATTCCCAGGCTTCCTGAGAGTCTTTGGGAGAAGATTCAGTCCGGTGGGGGACATACAGAGCCCATCCTCAGGGAGCTCCTAGCCTGGGGCCGGGGGAGGGAGACCAAATACAGCCCCTCCGTGCAGACAGGGAAGAGCCGCCGAAGATGCGCAGAGTGGAACAAACACCCACTTCCACTCAAGTGAGACAGCAAGTCCATGGATCTTTCTGAAAAACAAGGACGTTTTCAACGGGTGGAAGGGGTGGGGGCGTTGTGGACAAGGGGGAGAGGGGAAGGAAACGTCCTCCCTCCCTCCTCTTCCCTCCTCCCTCCAGAAGGGCATTTCTGGAAGTCTCCAGCGGGCCTGGGACCTGGGCAGCTGCTCTGCGTGTCCAAGCCTGCCAGCCCCTCAGCTGTCTCTCTGCTCCCAAAATAGCAGGCGTGGGGGGAGGGGAGAGGAGGTTGTTTGTCTGGGAAGGAGGTGGAGAAGGGGGCGTCCGAGCTGTGCCTCGGTAGCGGGGGTCTGCTGGGGGTGCTCCTGTCCCTCTGGATCTTTCTATCATTCTTTGGGGAGTTAGGAGCCCCTGTGCCCCCAGGACTGGCCCTGAGTGGGATGCGGGGACAGAGGTTCATTGGAACCTCCACGTGGTAATGACTGTCCAGTCTGGGGAGGGGGAGGTCCCGGAGTATCAATGACAGACGCCAGGGGCACCTGCCCCTGTGGCCAAATATGGTCTGGAGCCACTGGCTGGGGTGATAAAGTCTCCTGGGTGGGGGCTGGGAGGGGCAGACTGACGCTGGCCGGCTGGGGGTTCACACACAGAGGACCTGCACCCCAGGAGGACGGACCAAGAACATTGTCCTTGAGAGAAAGTGAGCTGGCCTGGAGTGTTCCTGGGACCGGGGAGGGGGAAGGGGGGACCCAGGCATTTTAAGGCCTGCAATGAGAATTCAGGCCCTTGGTGTGGTGGCTTTACCCATCCTGCTGGGAGGGAGATGGAGGGAGGAAGAGGGACTCTTCTTTTAAAAAAATTAAAAAATCAGAGTATAGTTAACAATTTTGCATTAGCTTCAGGTGTACCAAGTGATTCAGTTATACATATAGCTATTCTTTTCTAAAAAAATGTATTTATTTATTTTTATTTATTTAGCCACACCAGGTCTTACTTGCAACAAGTGGGATCTAGCTGCCTGACCAGGGATGGAACCCAGACCCCCTGCATTGGAAGCATAGAATCTTAGCCACTAGACTGCCCAGGGAAACCCCCTCTTTTTCAAATTCTTTCCCTGTTTAGGTTGTTACATAATATTGAGCAGAGTTCCCTAGGAACAGAGACTCTGAGACCCCTCTCTACTTGGGCCCCACTCTTAGCAGACGCTGTGATGTCCTCCTGGGCAGTGGATTGGCAGGGGTTGAGGGGATGGGCATCATCCCCCCTTCCATCCCGGTAGGTGGGGACCCTGGAGCTCCAGACTCAGACCAGGAGCCCAGCCCCAGGTCTGGAGGGAGCTCTCCTGTCCTGACAGATGGCCGAGGCGGAAGCGATGCAGCTGAAGGAGGAGGGGAATCAGCATTTCCAGCTCCAGGACTACAAGGCTGCCACCAAGAGCTACAGCCAGGCCCTGAAGCTGACCAAGGATAAGGACCTGCTGGCCACACTCTATCGGAACCGGGCGGCCTGTGGCCTGAAAACGGTCTGGGAAGGAGAGGGGTGGAGAGCTGAGGGCGGGACTGGGATGCGGGTGAGGGGGCAGCTCCCTCCTCCTGACAGTCACACCTGTCCTCCCAGTGCTCTCTCCTGGAGCCCTCAGGTTGGAGCAGAGAGCCTCCCCTGCTTTCTGGTACCCATCGCCTGACCCACTCCTCTGGGAGACGGGGAAGTCATCCATGGAGACAGTTCTCATCTCGTGGGAACTGGCGTCCGGACAGGGGCTTTTCAGAGCTTATTTCATGGCATCTTAGCCACAGACCACGAGGTCGCTGCTACTCTTGTGCCCATATTGCAGATAGGAAGCTCAAGACTCAAGAGGAGGGCTCAGTGACTTCCCCAAGAGCTCTAGGTAGTTAGCAGCAGTGTGTACATGCTAAATCACTTGAGTTGTGTCTGACTCTTTGCGACCGCATGGATAATAGCCCGCCAGGCTCCTCTGTCCATGGGATTCTGCAGGCAAGAATACTGGAGCGGGTGGCCACGCCCTCCTCAGTCAGCAGCAGAGCCAGGTTCAAGCCTGAGTGTGCCCGATGCGTGCCCGCTTCTCCACGCTCAGCGAGGAACCTCTGGCCTCTGACAGTGGCAGCGGCCAGCAAGCCCTGTCTCCTCACCTCCGGGACCCTCTCTGGCTGTCTCTGTGTTGGGCCCACATTAACCAAGTGTCTTCCTTCCCCGTTTCTCAGGAGAGCTATGTTCAGGCGGCTTCCGATGCCTCGAGAGGTGAGCCCTCGCGCGCTCTGATCTTGCCCTCCTTCCCACCCCCTCAGCATCCCTGTTTAGTCTAAGGGGCTCTTGACACTCACAGATTGTATAAATGCCATCCTGGACATTGTAGGCAGGGCTTCAGATGGACCTTGTGTGAAAGGATGCTCCAGGAAAGCCATCCCTAAGTCACATCTTTACACATTAAATGTGCTGGGGCCGCTCCTGGAAATCCATTTGTCACAGCAAGGACACAGGCACTTTGGTGGAGGTGAGGATATGTTCCTGGGGGAGGGGCTGCTCCCTAGAACCACTCTGTGGGGACCGGGTTTCCTGAGGGAAGGAGGGAGGTATTAGTTGATTCCACAGACACTAGGAAAAATAAACACACATCAACACTGTTTTCGGAGTGCCTCAGGTTCTGGGAGAACTTAGATTTAAGAGCATGATCAAAATGGGAAGACTTCTGGCTGCATTTTTAGGGTTATAATATGCAGAACGAAGGGGTTCTCCTCTGCATAGGTCTGTGTTGGCTTTTGATTGGATCACTAATTTTTAAGGAGAGACAGAGATAGTCTGGAGTGAGTTCCGAAGGGAAGGTCTTAGCTGGAGAGGGGACTAGAAGCCCATCCTGTAAAGAGCAGGAAAGTGGCAATATTTAGCTCAGAGAAGGAACTCCCAGGTGGGACAGGGAGCTGCTTTCAAATTCCTGAAAGGCTGTCACAAGGAAGAAGGATTGGATTTCATCTCACAGTTTCCAGGACTGGACTTAAGACAAAAGGGCAAAGTTACAGGGAGATATATTTCAGGTTGGAGGAGGGAGGGGCTTTCTGAAGAAGCTGTCTGCCTTGAGATGGAAGGTGCTCCCCACAGCTGGAGGTATGCAAGCACCGACTGGATTGGTACTTGGCAGGGATAAAGGAGCCAAGACTGGAGAGTCAGGAATTGAATGAGATGACCCTTCAGCTCCCTTCCAACCTTGAGACAGTGATTCTTACCACCTCCCTAACTAAGGGGAGCCTAGGACCAGATGGTCTACCTTAGGGGTTTCCAGTCTCCAGGATCTAATGCCTGACGACCTGAGGTGGAGCTGATGTCATAATAATAGAAATAAAGTGCACAATAAATGTAATGCACTTGAATCATCCCCAAACCACACCCCACTTCCAGTCCGTGGAAAAATTGCCTTCCACGAAACTGGTCTACAAGGAAGCACACTCTCCAAGGGAGAGATGGAAGCCCTGGAGTTGGGGGGGGGGTGTTGTGGGGGAGGAAGGAAGGTGGTCTGCCTCCCGGCCCCCTGAGACTCTGCCTGCTTCCCTCGCTAGCCATTGATATCAACTCCTCGGACATCAAGGCTCTGTACCGGCGATGCCAGGCACTGGAGCACCTGGGCAAGCTGGACCAGGCCTTCAAGGATGTGCAGCGCTGTGCCACTCTGGAGCCACAGAACCAGAGCTTCCAGCAGACACTGAGGAGGCTCAACACCAGCATCCAGGAGAAGGTGAGCTGGATCCGGAAGGTGGCCCTTCCTACAAGCCTCGGCCACCTCTCCCCATTCCTAGTAGGGACCAGTTAGGGCAGCGGGACACCAGGGCTGGCCTACCTCCACTCCCTTGGATGGAGTGGTCACGTGGCACAGAACAGCTGGGCCGGTGCCCCTGTCTGCGAGGATCAGAGTCGCCGTGATGCTTGTTCAAGGGTACAAGCCAGACAGGACTAGCATACCAGTCGTCTCAATTCCAGATGGAGGCTTAAAAAAAATTGCAGCTTAGTATGTCTTCACTATGATCTTCCTCTCTTTCTAGGAGGACAAAGGCAGCGTGAGAAACCTGGGAACTGGGGGGAGGATGTTGCTGGGGGATGCAGGAGAGCCAAGAGCCAGCAGGAACAGGGGCTCTTTCCTAGGAGAATGGAGTGGCCTCAGGGAACTGGGACCAGAGATAAGGGTCCTGCACCCTCTGTCCTCACTTAGCTGCCAGTTTTCTGAGGGACGCCTTGGGATGCCGGCTTCCCTACTCTGAGAGCAGAAGGGTAACTTGATCACGCATCTCCTTGCTCCGGGTCACAGTGACGTCTGGATGCCTGCGGCAGCCCCATGCAGGGACCACAGTGTTCTGTCCAGAGTGCAGACTCCAGAGCTGTCAAAATACAGACCAACGAGTGATCAGTGAAGGGGTGGTGACTGAGCAACTTCCTGAAAGGAAATGACCGCAGGGGGGAAATAGGTGGCACTGTGGCCCAGCAGAGCAACGCTCAGAGCACTGGGGTTGGGGTTGGGGTTGGGAGAGTGAGGGATGGAGACATTCCAAAATAACCGTTTAGGGACTTCCCTGGTGGTCCAGTGGCTAAGACTCAGCGGCCCCAATCCAGGGGCCTGGGTTCGATCCCAGGTCAGGGAACTGAATCCCACATGCTGCGACTAAAGATCATGTGTGCTACTGCTACTAGGACCTGGGCACAACCAAGAGAATGAATGAATGAACATTTAAAAAGGAATAAAGAAGGAAAAAATGGTTTACATTTGTTTCAAGTGGTACTTGAAAGCTGCTTCATGTCTCTGACCCTGGAGATACTTTCCTGTTTTAGCCCATATTTAAATGTCTAACAGTGAGGTTGCAAAATTGGGGTGATGATCTTTTTGCCTTCCAAGACTTGTGAAGACTAAATGGGACCTCGAATGTAATTAAACTGTAAGCTTTGTGGAGCAAAGACTTGATTTTGTTCTCGTCCCACCCGTAGTAACAACAGTTCAGTTAGATGATTGTTGGATGGATGAATGAGTGATGGAGGCGGGCACGAAGAGCATACCCTAATATTACCTGAGATGACCTTTGAGTGGATTTGACTGAAATGATGGGATGCCCACCTGCCTTCTTCCCCACTCCCCCCTCTCTCCTCAGCTCCGTGTGCAGTTCTCCACTGATTCGAGGGTTCAGACGATGTTTGAGATTCTCCTGGACAGAAACAGTGAAGCGGATAAACTGGAGAAGGTAAGTGCTGGGCAAGCAGCGAACCAGAGGAGGGCGCTCTGGGGGCGCGCAGGTAACTGCTTCCTCTGCGGACTCCGCCCTTGTGTCCGGACCGTAACGTCCCCGACTCGTGCCGGTGGGCGGCTGCTTGGAGAAGGGAGACAAAGATGGGCCAAACGATGAGCACTTTAGGAAACAGTGTGTGAACCCTAAGAAGGGCCAGGGTTAGGGTGAGAACCACGAAGAGAGTCATGCTCAACACGAGGAGGTGCTCATGTTGAGTCATGCTCAACAGTTAGAACGGTGAGGGTTGAATCCTGTCTTTGTATGTCTGCTATTCTGTTCAGCGTGTATTGTTTTTTGCAGTGCATGGATTTTGATATTTTAAAACATTGCATTCAATACCATTTATCTTGATTACAGAAGTTTTTTGTACCCCGTAAAATCTGCACCCAAGGTAAGTGTCTTACTTGCCTCACCCTAGTTTTGGGCCTGAGAAACAATGACACGTCAAAATAATGCTTTACTCCATTTCAAAATGGAGCAGCATCATTGTGAATTATGAAGATCATTCTGCAGCATCATTCTGAATTATGAAGATATTTATTCCTAGTATCTTCTTAACCAAATTTGCTGCATTTTTTAATGTTTCTTTTTTCCTCCTTCAGAGGGAAAAAATGAATATCTGAATATAAGAATTTAACAGAATATGCATGGGGAATTTTTGTTAGTTTTATGATCAGTAATCATATAATATGCAAATATCAGGACTTCCTTAGTGGTCCAGTGGTTAAGACTCTGCCTTCCAATGCAGGCAGCTTGGGGTTGATCCCTGGTTGAGGAACTAAGATCCCACATGCGGCAGGTGCAATCAAAAAAAAATTTTAATATGCAAGTATATTTTATAACAAACTCTTATGAGGACTTGATGAGTTGTTATATATATATGAAAGCAGTACTTTGTACCCTGAAAAGTACAAAGCCCTTTGACTGATAGAGTGATGATGGTTCTGCTCATGCTTGCCTGAAATTCTTTAATCAGCCTGCTCCCCAGCCTCTTGGGGGCTTCCCTGGTGGCTCAGATGGTAAAGCATCTGCCTGCAGTGCAGGAGAAGGGGGTTCAGTCTTTGGGTCAGGAAGACCCTTGGAGAAAGAATGGTACCCACTCCAGGATTCTTGCCTGGAGAATCCTGTGAACAGAGGAGCCTGGCCAGCACAATCCACGGGGTCACAGAGTCAGATGCAACTAAGCATGCGCACCAACCTCTTACTCTCTGCCTGTTTGCCCACCTCCTCCTTTTCTTGCATCATGCATTCTTTGCCCAATCTCAGGGTCTCAGGGTCTCCTCAAGCCCTCCTCTCCAGAGCTGGAGCCTTTTAAAGGATTTCAACACACAATTGGTTGCCTGCAGTTAGAAGGGCCAACTGTACTACATTATTTTATGTAAGGGACTTGAGCATCCGTGGATTTTGTTATCCACCAGGGTCCTGGAAGCAATCCCCTGTGGATACTGAGGGAAGACTATGAATGCATCCTCAAGGTGGAAGGTTTTATATCCTTCTTTTATATCCTCAGTTCAGTTCAGTCACTCAGTCATGTCCGACTCTTTGCCACCCCATGGACTGTAGCACACCAGGCCTCCCTGACCATCACCAACTCCTGGAGCCTACTCAAACTCATGTCCATTGAGTCGATGATGCCATCCAACCATCTCATCCTCTGTTGTCCCCTTCTTCTCCTGCCTTCAATCTTTCCCAGCGTCAGGGTCTTTTCCAGTGAGTCAGTTCTTCGCCTCAGGTGGCCAGAGTATTGGAGCTTCAGCTTCAGCCTCAGTCCTTCCAATGAATATTCAGGATATACTTTATATACATATATATACACATACATATATATATGTATATACATACATACATATATATACATGTATACACACACAAATATACATATATATATATATAGAGAGAGAGACTCTGAGGACTCTCTCACACACACATATACAGAATATCTTATATATATATATATATATATATATATCATATATATATATATGTCCTCAGGGTGGGAATAGACTTGAAAATGCAGCTCAACTGTCTATTTTTATGGACAGGGATCTGAGACTCAGAGAATGCTATGCCTTGCCCAAGGTCACGTGGCTAGCATGTGGCAGAATCATCACCCAGGGCTTTCAGATCCCATCTAGCATTCTCTGCACACAACCTTCAATCTTCCTGAGAACCTCCTGCAACTTTAGATTTTCTTGAACAATAAAAAATGCCAAAACCATATTCAAGGAATATATTTGATGGAAAAGAATCCCCAATGTAAAAACTTCAATTCTGTTACAAGATAAACTAAGACATATTAAAAACTCTAAGAGTTTGAGCAAAATTTGTTTGAACTGGGTAGCGTAAACCAGAAGTGGTTGGGAGTATTCCACCAACAAGAGCTAGGGAAAAGGCTTTTCTAGAAAAGAGGTGAACCCTGGTGGTTCAGTGGTTAAGAATCATCTTGCCAGTGCAGGGGATGTGAGTATGATCCCTGGTCGGGATATAAGATCCCACGTGTTGTGGGGCAACTAAGCCTGAGTGCAGCAACTACTGAGCCCACGTGCTGCAAATATTTAAACAAAACAAAACAAAACAAACAAAGACAGGAAAGAGGTGGAAGCAAAGCAAGGGGGTTATTTGATTGGCTGTAGCTTAAAAATGTGCATGCTTAGTCATGTCGAACTCTTTGCAACCCCCAAGACTGTAGTCTGCCAGGCTCCTCTGTCCATGGAATTCTCCAGGCAAGAATACTTGGAGTGGGTTACCATTTCCTTCTCCAGGGGATCTTCCTGACCCAGGGATCGAACCGACATCTCTTGTGTCTCCTGCTTTAGCAGGTGGATTCTTTACCACTAGGGTCACCTGGGAAGCTCGGGCTATAGCTTAAGCAGTTAGCATTATTTGGGAAAGGCTCGTTAGCTATTTGTGATTGGTTGTCTTTCAGTGTCTTAACCTTGAGACAATACAGGGTTAGGGGTTTTTCATTTAGTTGTTGTTTTGTTTTTAAATTGAAGTATAGTTGATTTACAAGGTTGTGTTAATTTCTGCTGTATAGCAAAGTGTGGTTTGGGTTTTCTTACTTAGTTGCTTAGGCATTGAAGCCACTTCGGACTAATGGGTTCCTTGATTAATTAATTTAACATTTCCCTACCCTTTTCTTTAAAAAAATTTTATTTGGTTTGTGTTGGGTCTTCGTTGCAGCCCACGGGAAATTTCTTGCGGCATGTGGGATCTTTTGTTGCGGCTCACAGGCTCAGTTGCTCCTTGGCGTGTGCAGTCTTAGTTCCCCAACCAGGGTTAGGGTTAGTGTGGGATCTTAGTTCCCCTCCCAAGGATTGGAAAGTGGGGTCATCACCACTGGCCCACCAGGGAAGTCCCTTTCCTACTTTTTATAAGTCCTTATCCACAAGCAGATACGCACAGTTTAATTTTACCCAAAGTGCCATCAGCGTGAACCTGCAATTCTGTTTCTGCAAACTAATGCTTTTTCCAAGTTGCCTCTGAGTCTTTTCATTTATGTCTTTGATGGCTGCAATATATTTTCATCCAGCTGGTCTTTATTGCAAGTTACTTTGTTTCTTGTTCTGAATTATGTTCTTGGGCTACATTCCCAGGAGCAGGGTTATAGGGCAAAAGAATATAAAGAAGTTCTGAAGACCCGGTCCTTGCCCCAGCCCCTGCACTTGGCTCATGGTCAAGGCCTCAGTAGCCAGACTTCCCTCCTGACCTTTCTTGTTTCCTTTGCACCTTCAGGCCGCCAACAACCTCATTGTCCTCAGCCGTGAGGAAGCGGGGGCCGAAAGGATCTTCCAGAACAACGGCATGGCCCTGCTGGTGCAGCTTTTGGACATGAAGAGGCCTGAGCTGATGCTGGCTGCCGTGCGGACCTTGTCGGGCATGTGCAGTAGCCACCGAGCTAGGGTGAGGGCAGGGGTGGGGCTCGTGGAGCAAAGGGCTGCCAGCCTGAGGATGGGGCGTTGACCTGTGGGCAGGGCAGGGCATGGCGTGGATAGACCCTCATACGACGTCTAAAGAGGCCCCCCTCAACCTCAGTTGTATGGTCCCAGATTCAGCAGAGACTGATCCTCTGGTTTGTTTCTTAGAGCTGAAAATGGGTCTGATTAAACAAAGAATAAGGGCTTCCCTGGTGGCTCAGATGGTAAGGAATCCGCCTGCAATGCAGGCAGCTGGGTTCGATCCCTGAATTGGGAAGATCCCCTGGAAAATGGAATGGCTACCCACCCCAGTATTCTTGCCTGGAGAATTCCACAGACAGAGGGGCCTGGCTGGCTACCGTCCATGGGGTCGCAGGGTCTGACACGACTGAGTGACTAACGCTTTCACACTTAAACAAAGATAAGTTTATTGAAAGTGGTTTCTGAGGAAGAGCTGAATCCAATGGCTGTGACCGTTCACTGTTTTTCATACTAAATCTTCAAAACCCAGTGTGTGTTTTACACGCACAGCCCATCTCAGTGTGAACTTGCTGCGTTACACACGTTCAGTGCCTCCTCTGGGGCCAGAGGCCACGGTACTGGAGGGCACAGCTCTGTCCCTCTAGAAAGGGGCATGGCTTGAGTCAGGGGCTTGCCGGGGCCACAGGCCCTGTGAGACCCCAGCTGCCTGGGCTTCTGTCCCGACTGCATGGGGCGGCCCTCACCCGCTCCCTAACCTGCACGGCAGCTGGAAGGGAGGGGCAGTCAACTGACCATGTGCTTCCCGCTGGGGGCGTCTAGGCCACAGCGATCCTCCACGCAGTCCGGATAGACCGAATCTGCAGCCTCATGGCGGTGGAGAGCGAGGAGATGTCTCTGGCCGTCTGCAACCTGCTGCAGGCCATCATCGACGCTCTGTCTGGAGAGGACAAACAGGAGCATCGGGGGAAGGAAGAGGCCCTGGTTCTGGGTAGGAGATGGTTTTCAGCTTTGGTTCGGGGGGCTGGGGGCAAGGAAGTGCCAGTTACTACCTCAGACTGAGCATTCGTGTATGTGGAGGTGGCCCGGTTATATTTTTCCATTTATTTTTTTTACTATAAAAGTTACAGAGGCACAGTCACATTTACGAGAGCTAAAACGTGGAAGCAACTCAAGTGCCCCTCTATGGATGGAGAAATAAAAGGTGGTGTCTATCTCTACAATGGAATATTGTTGAGCCTTAAAAAGGCAGGAAATTCTGACACAAGCTACAACATGGATGAAACTTGAGGACCTTATGTTAAGTGAATAACCCAGTCACAAAAACACAAATACTGTATATGCCACATATAGGAGGTTTCTTTTCTTTGTTTTTCTTTCAGCTGCAGACCTTAGTTTCCTGACTAGGGATCAAACCTGTGCCCCCTGCAGTGGAAGCATAGAGTCCTACCCACTGGACCACCAAGCAATTCCCTGTCTTTTCTTTTTTTTTTTTTTTTTTCCTGTGTTTTCTAAAACAGTCAAACTCATAGAAACAGAAAGTTGCATGGTGGTTGCCAGAGACGGGGGGAGGAGGAAATGGGTTGTTTAACGGGAATTTCAGTTTTGCAACTTGAAAAAGTTTTAAAAAGTAACTGGTGGTTCAGTGGGGAAGATCCCACCTGCCAGTGCAGGAGACGTGGGTTTGATCCCTGATCCAGGACGATCCCACACGCCTCGGAGCAACTATTGAGGCTGTGCTCTAGAGCCTGGGAGCTGCGTCAGCTGACGCCTCTACACCCTATAGGCTGTGCTCTGCAACGAGAGAAACCACTGCAAAGCCAAGCCTGCACCTAGCAACTGTAGAGTGGCCCCATCCACCCCAACTAGAAAAAAGCTCATGCAGCAACGAACACCTAGCCCAGCCAAAAACAAGCAAACAAAATTATTTTTAAAAGTAACAGAGGCTTATTGGAGAAACTTGGAAAATTTTAGAAATATGTAAAAAAACAAAAAACAAAAAAAAAAACAACCCAGTGACCTGTAAACATCCCTCCAGATAACTACTATCATCACTGCCATGTGAAACTTTCCAGTCTTTTTTGTGTTTTTAAAAACACATTTTTCACATTACTTAGCTTCCTAATTTTATTTTTGGGTGCGCTGGATCTCCACTGCTATGCACGGGCTTTCGGTGGTGCGTGGGGGCTGCTCTTCGCTGCGGGGCAGTGGCTTCCCTTGTTGCACAGCCTCTAGGCACATGGGCTTTAGGAGTCGCGGGCTCTAGACCGGGGCTCATTAATTGTGGTGCACAGGCTTAGTTGCTCTCAGCATGTGGGATCTTCCCAGACCTTCCCAGTCAGATGTCTGGATCGAGCCTGTGTCCGCTGCATTGGCAGGCCAATTCCTATCCACTGTACCACCTGGGAAGTCCCTTTCCAGTCTTTTTTTTTCCCCATCCATTCATATAAATATCTATTTAATGAAGCTGGAATTCAACTTGGATATCGTTATTCAGTCGCTAAGTCATGTCCGACCCTTTGTGACCCCATGGACTGCAGCCTGCTAGCTTCCCTGTCCTTCACTATCTCCTGGAATTTGCTCAAATTCACGTCCATTGGGTTGGTGATGCCATTGAACCATCTCATCCTCTGCCACCCCCTTTCTGATCACCTTTGGGGGTGTTGTCTAGAATCCTCCCTGCCTTCTTTGGAATGATACAGGATACTCTCCTGGGAAATTCCAGGATCTGGGAAGCAGTGGATTTGATATTTCCCGAGTCCTTCCAGAAGCCCCAGCCATCCCTGGTCTCATATCCCTCAGACGCCCTAGTCCTCTCCATTCACCCCTGAACTCTCCTTCCTCAGACTCCAAGAAGGACCTGAGGCAGATCACCAACCACCTGCTCGACATGCTGGTCAGTAAGAAGGTGTCTGGCCAGGGTAGGGATCAGGCCCTGAACCTGCTCAATAAGAACGTCCCCAGGAAGGACCTCGCCATTCACGACAACTCCCGCACCATCTACGTGGTTGATAATGGTGAGGAGGTGGGAGGGTCTGGGGCTCACGCCAGCCTTTCCAGTGGGCACCGGGGAACCAGGCAACAAGCAGAAGGTGGAAGGAGTGTGGCTCTTGTCTGAGAGAGGTCTTCATTCCCAACTGAAAAGCCAGGAAAAGACATTAGCATGTTAGGATCCACCAGTAGGCTGGTGAAGGCGTAGGTTCTGGCTCTGAATTCAGAGCCTGAACACACACAGAACACAGTCAAAAACATCTGGGCGGAGTTTCCTGTGGCAAGCACCAAAAAAACAAACCAAACTCCACCAATGGGAGTAACATTTCTGAAGTCTCATGCTGGCAAAATGCAGGCCTTCCAGAAGGGAGAAATGGCATCCGTGTACTTTATACAAAGATCAATAAGAGTGCTCCAGAAAACATCCATTAAATTCGTCAGCTCCAGGGCATCACCCCGGAGATACCCTAAATCACTTTCAGTTGTTCAGGAATCATACTTATGACTTTATGATCTGCTGTGATAAATTCTCCCAGAGGTATCATGACATTTAGACCATACCTTTTCTAAAATGTTCAAGCCAGCTTTTATCACCTTGACCTTTATTCTGTTTTGATACAGCACTTCTCTTGTTTGGTTTTCACAGATCTCAGCAAAGTTCATGTGCTTAGACTTGAACATATTACTCTAGTGCTTAAGCCTCCTCCACTCAACACTCTCCTCCCTCCCCATCCCAGCTATGGTCTTCTCTGCACGTATCACAAAGGCTGGGCATTGACAATATACTTCTCTCTGCACTAGGATCTAGGCCCAGCAACACGGTTTATGGGATAGAGTAGGTGAGGAGCAGTATCTGTTATTCTAGGCACCGAAATGAATAGCATTTAGGTTAAAAATAGTGTAGACTTTAAAATATCTAGGTATCTGGTGAAAAGCTGCAATGTGGAAGTTGTTTGTTGTGAAAATTGGGCTGGGGGACTTGGGTAGGGGAGTCACCAGGATGTCAAGACTGAAGTGAGTTTCTGGGTTCAGAGAGGGGCAGACACGGACAAAGGGGAGGTCCAGGGTGTTCTAGCAGAAGAGAAATGAGATGCTCAAGATGAGGGCCGACTGAAGGGAAAGCTAGCAGGTGAGGCTGGGGACGTGGAGCAGCTGCATTTGCTGAAGGCTTTGGAGAGCCAGGCTGGGAGGTGGGGTTGGTTCATCAGGCCCAGTCTTGCCAGTGCTTCTGTGTGTGTATGCTTAAATACAGAGCACAAAGTTTACTGCCAGGCACGTTCACTGCCCCTGCCCCGGGCCAGGGTATCATGCCGCCCAGTGTTCACCTAGAATGCCCCCCTCCCACTTGACCTGTGCCACCCTAGGTTTGATCAGCTCCTAGCCACCACTACGACCTGGCTTTGAAATCAAGCTATCGTCCCCGAGGCAGTGGAGCCTCACAGTTAACATCGTGGTCTTTGAAATCAGAGAGGGTCCCTGCTATGTCACTTGCCAGCGTTGTGGTCTTGAGCAGGTTACTTGACTTCTCCATGTCTTGGTTTTCTGCTCTGAAAAATGGCAATATTAATTTCTGCTCACCAGTAGGGTCAATGTTAGGATTAAGTGAGATAGCGTGTAGAAAGCTCTTGGCACACAGTAAGATTACCTTATTGTAATCTTTATACATCTGTCTTCTCTATTGTATTGTGAGCTTTTTGACATCAGGGTTGTCCTTTATTTTGGTAGCTAGCACCTCGTTTACGCATTCATTCTTTTATTCAACAAATATATAATGGCTGAATTAGCCTGGTGGGGAATAGGAAGCCTTTGAAGATTCTTCAACAGGAGAAGATAATAACCATAATGGTAAATACCCTATTTGCTAAATAATTAATATATATTTAGTGTCATGATGTGCCTAGATTAGCACTAGGCCAATGTTTCCGTACATTATCTTGGTGAATCCTCAAACTCTATGAGGTAGGTAGTATCGTTCCCATTTTACAAAAAAAGAAATTGAAGCCTGGGGAAAAGAGAATATAAAACAGTATTTGAAGAAGATTATAACGTTAGCGCTGGTCAGTTAGTTCAGTCGCTCAGGCGTACGACTGTTTACGACCCCATGGACTGCAGCATGCCAGGCCTCCCTGTCCATCACCACCTCCCGGAGCCTACTCAAATTCTTGTCCATCGAGTTGGTGATGCCATGTAGAGTCCTCTGAGCTCAACTAGTCTTGACTGTGTAAATGTGAAAATGAGGCCCCTGATGGGAGGTGAATGGCTCAGGTAGGGGCAGAGGCGGGTGTGGAGCCTGGGTCTCTAGGCTGCATCTCAGTGCCCTTCACGCTGGATGAGCCGCGTGCTGCCAGAAGGCGGGCTGCAGAGAGCTGGGCGAGGAGGGGCATTTGTGAGGACAGGGCCTGGCCGGCATCTTACACTTGCTGCTATCTGTCCTGCAGGCCTAAGGAAGATCCTGAAGGTGGTGGGGCAGGTCCCAGATCTGCCATCCTGCCTGCCCCTGACTGACAACACCCGCATGCTGGCCTCGATCCTCATCAACAAGCTCTACGATGACCTGCGCTGTGACCCCGAGCGCGACCACTTCCGCAAGATCTGCGAGGAGTATATCACGTGAGTCTCCCGGAGGGTCATGTGACTGAGTGGGGGTCTGGCTGTTGGCCTTTCGAAAGCCAGTAAAGAGGCAAGGTTGGTGGGAAGGAAAGCTTGCTTTACTTCAGAGGCCGGCAACCTGGGGGTGGAGGGGAGGGTGGACTCCTGTCCAAAGGCTGACCTCCCCTCCTGCCCCACCACTGCCCTGCTGACAATCAGTGGGCAAGAATTTTTAGAGATGGAAGGAGGGGTGCTACACACAGAAACGGCACAGTCAGCTCTGACAGTCACCTGGAAACTGGTCATCAGCGGTCTGACCAGCATCATCTTGCTCAGTCCAGTTAGTCTTTAGGGTCAGTTTGTTCCCGTTTCTTTGAGGTCAGTTCTCAGAACCGTGGCAGCATTTATCACGGCCACAGTCCAGTCATCACGTAATTGACTTCTTCCACCTGGCGAGGGTTTCAGTATCTTTAAGACAGCTCACAGGATATGGCTCAGAATATTATCTGTGACCCTTGAGGAGAAACTAAACCCTTGACTTAGCTTAATGACCAAACTATTATTATTTGGTTTCATTTGACTGTTTTCCTTTGTGACTGCATTTTCCCACTTCTCTGATTAAATTTGTTGTTCGGCTAGAGTTTTTCCACAGACCAAAGGCAGGTTGAAGACGTGGTGGGGAAGGACCATAGGGTCCTGCTCCATTTCAGTCGGCCTCTGTATTAATCAAATTTAGCAGCGTAAAACAAGAAATGTAATTTATTATCTCACAATAGGACAGCAATTTGGCAGAGGTTCGGCTGGGGGGTTCTGGCTTTGGGGCTTACACATTAGCCACATGTTGTCCTGGGCTACTGTCATCCGAAGGCTAGACCGGGGCTGGGAGACCTTCCAAGACATTGCATTAAAGTGGCTGGCACATTGGTGCTCGCTCTTGGGTGGAAGCCACGGTTCCTCCCCGTGTGGATCTCTGCTCATGGTAGCTGGCTCCTCTTTTCCTTTACTCCAATAATCCTCAAACTTGGAAACTGTTCAGATTTCTGGGACTCAGTAGTCTGGGTTGTGGCTCAGGAAGCTGCATGCTTTAAAAGCACTAGGGGAGTCTTGGGAGGGTGGAAACTCTCCCTTCACTCTGCTTCCTTTCTCTATTCCAGGGGTTGGCAGACTTTTCCTGTAAAGGGCCAGAGAGTGCATTTAGGTTTTATGAAACATGTAGGTCTCTAACACAATGAAAAAGAAAATAAACAAAACTACTTTAAAATGTAAAAAACGTTCTCAGCTTCCTGGATCCGGGGTCCACCAAAGTTGGCTCAATCCCATCGTTTCTCCTGATCCCGACTTTGAGTCACTTTTAAGGCTCCTCAGGGCTTCTCAGTGTCTTTTTCCACCTCAGCTTCAGTGTTTGCAGCTAACTTGAGTCTTTCATGAAGGCCCGAGCTGAGTTCCAGTAACTATCTCCCAGCCAGTTAAGTTTGGATAGCGGTTTGCCTGTGAATGCTGCCTCTGTGGTCACCTGACACTGAGTCGGGTCGGGGGGGGGCGGCGCGGGGGGGTTACCACCTTCAAGTGGAGCCTGAGGCTGCCACCTCCCACCCCCTGGGGGTGCTTTGTCAGGGGCCAGGGGCTGGGTGGAAGTTCAGATGCCAGCTGGCATTGGTTTAAAGGGCAGACCTCAACTCCTTATTTTTTTTTTTAATTATTTATTCATGGCTTCCCCGGGTCTTCGGTGCTGCGTGCGGGCTTTCTCTAGTTCCTGCAGGCGGGGGCTGCTCTCTAGCTGTGAAGCCTGGGCTCCTCCTTGTGGGGCTCCTTAGTAGTGCGGCTCTCAGGCTCGAGAGCACCAGCGCTAGTTGGGGCACAGAGGCCACAACCAGGAAGGACTCTGGGTGCCCCAGCACCGAGCAGGAAGATGAAGCACAGGGCATGGACTCTCTGGGCAGGAGGGGCTCTTGGAGCTCCCAAAGCCTGCCCCTCCCACAGAAGGACTCACCCACTCGCCCAGCCAGAGGCAGAGGTGGGACCGGAGCCCAGGTCTCTGACTCCTGCGCCATGTTCTCCTTTCACTTATACCCCTCTGCTTTTACACTGTGTACATCTGCCCTGATCCCCCACAACGAAAAAACCTGGGCAGATCTCAGAAGGATCGGGTGTCCCCAGACAGAGGTCTTCCTGTAGAGTAGATGATAGTGGATTTTGAAAGCAACACAGAACCTTCCAGCTCTTCTAGTCCAACCCCTCCCCCTAACTCAACGGGAGAAAGACTAGGACCAGACAGGGGAGCGACTGGGCCAGGCGGCGTCATGATTCAGCCGCATCGGGGAGGCAGGTGGTGTGCCAGCCACCCTGGTAGCCCTGGCTGCTGTCCTGTCCCACCAGACATCCCAGCTTCTGGGAAGCCTCTTGGCTGACAGCTCTCACCTGTCACCTCTCTTTGGGGACTTGGTTCAGCTAAGGACAGCTATTCACCTTCCCAGGGCAGCCAGCACCCAGTGGTTCATCCCTCTCTCCAACCTGGAACAACTTTGAATGGTTTCTCAGCTCTGGAACTCTTTGCAAGCTGAGGCTTCGTCATGACTGCATCGCAGTCCAGCGCCTCCTTCCATCCAGTCCTGACTTCTTCCCTTTCCCAACAGGTGTTGATCCCGAGCTCTCTCCCTAACAAATGTCCTAAGTGTCAGTCCTCATCTGGGTGGGATTCTTGAGGAACACAATGCCTGGCACATCCGTTTTGTCATCTATCCTCATCATAACTCTGAGAAGCAGTAGTGCTATCCTCAGTGTCCAGATCAAGAGCTGAGGCTCAGAGAGGTTCAGTGACTTGCCTTAGGCCACACAGCATATGAGTTGTGGATCTAGGATGCACAACCAAATCTGCCTGCCCCCGAATCTCCCACTCCCCTGACCACACTGGCCTTCCGTTTTAGGGGCACGTTTGACCCCCAGGACATGGACAAGAACGTGATTGCCATCCAGACGGTGTCGGGGATCCTGCAGGGCCCCTTTGACCTGGGCAATCAGCTGCTGGGACTGAAAGGTGTGATGGAGATGATGGTGGCGCTCTGCGGCTCGGAGCGTGAGACGGACCAGCTGGTGGCCGTGGAGGCCCTCATCCACGCCTCCACCAAGCTCAGCCGCGCCACCTTCATCATCACCAACGGTGTGTCACTGCTCAAAGAGATCTACAAGACCACCAAAAACGAGAAGATCAAGATCCGCGCACTGGTGGTGAGTGGGCTGGGTACCAGACCCTGCACCAGGTACCAGGGATGCCAGAATGAATGGGATGTGGCCCCTGTCTTTGAGGAAACCAAGCTGTAGGCACCCAGACCCACCCACAGGCCTGTGCAGAGCAGGGTGGTAAGCAGAAGACTGTGAGAATGTGGATTCAGGATGGGAAACCATGCTGTATAATGACTGTCTCCTTAATTTTTTTTTTTTTTTACCATGGGGGTATGCAGGATCTTAGTTCCCCCAACAATGATCAAATGCCCCCTGCATTGGGAGCAGAGTCTTAACCATTGGATCACCAACAAGTCCCTGCTCGACGCCATTGAATGACTCAAACACTGATGAGCCTTTGTCCAGCAAGTACTTTCAGTGCAGACTCCAAAAACTCAGTTTCCTTACTTGGTTTCTATATAGCACAGTTAAACCTATTGCATTTTTTCCCATTTTCATTATATAGAAATCACTTTCATTGACCTTTTTCTTGTCAACAATTACAGTGAAGATTTGAGTCATTGATCTGTTTTTCTTTTTTGGTTTATATCAGTTTTTTAAAAAAACTGATTTTAGCTTCTACCATTGTGAGTTTTCTCTTATGGAAGACAGACTTTTGTTTTCCCCAGCAAGAGTCCAGTTTTTCCTGGGTAAAAATCTGCACATCTGAATCTTGCCCCCACCAAAGTAATTTCATGACCAGGTTTTGTGCCATAAGTTTTATCACTGAGGTTTCAGTTGTGTTAATATTTGGGCTTCTCTAGTGGTTCAGATGGTAAAGAATCTGCCTGCAAGGCAGGAGACCCAGGTTCAATCCCTAGGTCAGGAATATCTCCTGGAGTAGGGAATGGCTACACACTCCAGTATTCTTGCCTGGAGAATTCCATGGACAGAGGAGCCTGGTGGGTACAGTTCATGGGGTTGGAAAGAGTCGGATATGACTGAGTGACTAACACTAGTATCATCCTAGCTGATTTTTCAAAACGACACGACACGAAGCACCTATGGGGACAAAATAGTGAGCAGGGGGCAAGGGGTAGAGTAAAAGCCTCCAGCTTTGTGGGCATTCACCCTAACCTGGAAGCCTCAGGGAAGGCATCCTGGGAGAGGTGCCACCTGACCAGAGTTCTGTAGAATGCAGAGAGGTTGATCCAGGCAAAGCAAGGGGGCAAAATATTCCAGCCTCAGGGACGTGTCTGAGCAGGGCCTGGTCCCCAAGCCTGGTGTCTTTAATCCTACAATCCTCTCCTCCTCCCCAGGGACTCTGTAAACTCGGCTCGGCGGGCGGCACAGATTACGCTCTCAGGCAGTTTGCTGAAGGCTCGACAGAAAAGCTGGCCAAACAGTGTCGCAAGTAAGGCTTTTTCCCCAAGCCCACCATCTCCTCTCAGGGATGTGCCCTAGTGGACGCCAGATCCTGAAAGACCGCCCACCTGCCTGCTCCCCTGGATCGTTTCGCTCTTGCCCGAGCCTCGGGACCCTTCCCCAGTGCCTCCCTTCCCCCAGGTGGCTGTGCAATGCATCCATAGACACCCGGACCCGGAAATGGGCAGTGGAGGGCCTGGCCTACCTCACGCTGGACGCAGACGTGAAGGACGACTTTGTTCAGGACATCCCTGCCCTGCAGGCCATGTTTGAGCTGGCCAAGGCAAGTGTGGCCCTGACCTCTGGCCCCGGGATCTGCTGGATTCAGGCCCGCGGGCTGTCTGCTGAGCCTGGGAAATTGGACGTCCTCCCTTCCTCATCCCGACTCCACCCCCTTCTCGTCATGTAAACCTGGGTTGGTCATTTCCCTGTCTGGTCCTCATCTTTCCTGACCGTGAAATGGACTCACAGCTCCTCATGCCTTCCAGGCAGTGGGAGGGTGAGTAAGATGACGGTAGTCTTTTTTCCCTGGAACCCCTTCCGGGAGTGAGGTCTTCAGGGACCAAGAGGTCTTTTTTTGGCCCCTTCCCTCTTTCCCAGTCCCTCCCAGATGCCTTTCTTCCTCTGTTGGACCACCACTGGACCCCGTGTCCCCCACCAATGGCTCTTTCTCACCACAAAAGGCAGAAGTGTGGGAGGGCATTTCCATCAGAGGCTGTCCCGGTCCCACCCCATCCCACTGGGCTTTTGAAAGGAGCACAAAGCAATGGGAACACTCAGAGAGGATGTCCGTGCATGCTCTGGGTGCTGTTGAGGCGGGCAGGAGAAATTCATGCGAGCAGAGCCGGTTCCTCTGCCTTGGGGCCTCACCAGCCACACTCCTCCCAAAGCAGCCTGCCTGCGAGGGAGCCTCTGGGAAGCAGTGGTTTGTTCTCAGGTTTCCTTTCTTCCTGTCTCCACCCCCCGCCACCACCACCATCCACCACCTCTGTCTCCAGACCCCCGACAAGACCATCCTGTACTCAGTGGCCACCACCCTGGTGAACTGCACCAACAGCTACGATGTCAAGGAGGTCATCCCCGAGCTGGTGCAGCTGGCCAAGTTCTCCAAGCAGCATGTGCCTGAGGAGCACCCCAAGGTGGGGATGAGGACAGCCGAGAGGGGGAGGAGGCTGTCCACCGGACCACCAGAGAGGTGGGACGGAAAGTTAGTGATATTTGGGTGGTGTGTGTGTGTGTGCGTGTGTGTATGCGTGTGTGTGCGTGTGTGTGTGTGTGTCTGGGAGGATTTGGCAGATGATGCAGATAAAGTGCAGGCTTGGTGGCTCAGATGGTTAAAAACCTGCAATATAGGAGACCCGGGTTTGATCCCCGGGTTTTAAAGATCCCCTGGAGAATGAGATGACAACCCACTCCAGTATTCTTGCCTGGAGAATTCCATGGACAGAGGAGCCTGGCGGGTTACAGCCCAAAGGGTTGCACAGAGTCAGACACAGACGGAAGTAACAGCACGCACACAGGCATGCAGATAAATTGAAGAGGAGCATGGTCAATTTCCCCCACTAGGTGGCACTTGTGTTTTTTCTTAGTTTAAATGTTCCTCTGAGGTGGAGGGGGAATCAACAATTTATAGTCTGGGAAACCAAAGGAAGCCAGGATGGATGTTTTGCAATGTATGTGGTTGATTTCACGGACACAAGACAGTTCGTTATAGTTCATGTTTTCAACATTCATGCAGATTTTATTTTCTGGGATATCTGGATTTTGGTGTGTTGCATTAACTACCAGAGGCTTTTATCCTGTGTGCTTAAAAAAAAAAAATAGTTATAATCAGAATGTATCTATCATCTTGTATCCAGTTTGGGGGAAATACTTCAGGTCTTTAGGCATGCAGGATCTCAGTTTCCTCAGCAGGGATTGAACCCAAACCCCCTTGCAGTGGAAGCTTGGAGTCTTAACCACTAGAAGTCCCACTGAATAATTTTTTTTTATTAATTAACATTTATTTTTGGCTGCACTGGCTCTTTGTTGCTGTGCAAGGCTTTCTCTAGTTGTGTCAAGCAGGGGGCTACTCTTCATCGTGGTGCACAGATTTCTCATTGCAGTGGCTTCTCTTGTTGCAAAGCACAGGCTCTAGGCCAATGGGCTTCGGTAGTTGTGGCTCAGGGGTTTAGCTGCCTTTCAGCATATGGGATCTTCCTGGACCAGGGATTGAACTCACGCCCCCTGCACTGGCAGGCGGACTCAGCCACTGGACCACTAGGGAAGTCCCTGAGTAATTTTTTAAAGCTGCATAGGATTTCACGCAGGCAAGGGCGTATAGCTAGCATGTTCTGCCTCTGTGAAGTTCAAATGTGGCTACCAGAGACGGTCCACAGCTGTCAGCAGCCTCTTCTCAGACACTCTGAGGATTATCTGTGAAAACTGAAGTCGCTCAGTCCGACTCTTTGCGACCTCATGGACTGTAGCCTACCAGGATCCTCTTTCCAGGCAAGAGTACTGGAGTGGTTTGCCATTTACTATTCAACCCTGAGGCTGACTCTGGGTTTCTGGCAAAATCCAGTCCATTGTTTTGTCGGTTTCATCTGCTCTCTCTACCCTCTCACTCTTCCCCCACGCATAGCCTAATGAAAAGCCAGCCTTTTGCAAGAAAAGGAACACACAGGTCATCTACTATTTGGGATGATCTTCCTTATTCCAGGATTGATCTCCTTGCCACCTTTTCATCTTCCCAGGACAAGAAGGACTTCGTGGACATGCGAGTGAAGCGGCTTCTGAAGGCCGGCGTCACCTCGGCGCTGGTCTGCATGGTGAAAGCTGACAATGCCATCCTCACCGACCAGACCAAGGAGCTGCTGGCCAGGTGCTGCTGCGGTGGCCCGGAGCTGGGGTCTGAGGGCCTGCAGGCAGGAGGCTGGGTGGGGACATAGCGATGGCTGGGGGAGTAAGGGAGGAAGGGAGCCACTGGGGCCTGGAAGGAGGCTGAAGGGGATCCACATGGAAGAGTGACGTGTCAGGGTGGGCCTTCCCGGGTGCAAATTTGCACTGGGAGGAAGGAGGTCACTGTCCTTTCTGGTGACCTGGTTCCCAGACCCTGACATGCCAGAGGGGAAAGGCACAGTTTCCGTACAGTCTGATGGGGAGGCAGACAGGTTCACAGCTACAACACAGCGGGTGCCATGATGGGAATAAACAGAGACAAGCAGTGGCAGCCCACTGGCTAGAGGGGAGGGTATGTAGGTGGGCAGCCAGGAAGGCCGCCTGGAAGATGTGACAACTCAAGGGAACCCTGGAGGAAAGAAAGAAGCTGCTCACATGCAGCGGAGGGAAGGGTTCCAGGCAGAGGGAACAGCATATGCAAAGACCCTGAGGATAGAGGGAGAAGGAATGAATGAGGTCACAGTTCTCCAGGAATGTGTCTGGAGCATGGAGTGCACAGGGGAGGGTGGTGCTAGATAAGACCAGAGAGGAAAGCAAGGGCCAGATCATGGAGTTCCGGGCTCCCCCAGGCAGAAGAATTTTTCCTGAGTGATGGACTGTAGCTTGAAGGGTTCCTTTATCCATGGGATTTTCCCAGCAATTATACTGGAGTGGGTTGCCATTTTGTTTTCCAGGGGATCTTCCCTGGGATTGAATCTGGGTCTCCTGCATTGCAGGCAGACTCTTTACCATCTGAGCCACCAGGCAAGCCTAGTGAGCCATTTGGTATCTCCCTAAGCAGCGATGGGGCCACTTTTTGCAGCTGCCTTTGGCCTCTCTTCCTCCCCAGCCACTCAGGTCCATGGCAGTATCTTCCCAAGGTTAGTTCTGGGGCAGGTGCACAGTGGGAATGCTTCCCAGGGTTTTACTGGGTCTCACTGGTTGGCCTGCTGATGCCTGGGAAGGGCGTGCTCACGTCCTGCATGTCCTGTATCCTTGCCCTCCAGGGTATTCCTGGCACTGTGTGACAACCCAAAGGACCGAGGCACCATTGTGGCTCAAGGTGGTGGTAAGGTAATTGAGAGGGATAAGGTTCTTGTCATCCAAGAAGGTGCTCCACTGGGGAGGAGCTCTCTCACGTGTTTGTGTATGTATCTGTGTGTGTGTGTGTCTGTGCATGTGTGTAATCTGTATGTATGTGTGTGTGCATAATCTTTGCCTGGCCCAAGAATAAGGCACCCCCTGCCCACGCCCGACCTCTTGGGATACGGTTATTCAGGAACCTGTCTTGTCTGTGCCTGAGTCTGTGATGTGTCATGGGATTTACTGTGGAATCCCATTTATCCTCCTTGCTAGTGGAAGCAAACAGTGCAGATAGAGATCATGGGCTTTGGTGTGGGAGGCTTGTCATTGAGTCCTTGCTTGTCCCTTTTTAATTGCACAACTTCGGGCAAATTACTTATCTCTCTGAGTCATAGTTTCCTCTCTGTAAAACAAGGGAAAACATCCTACAGTCATATTGTAGAATGTCACAGGATTAGAGAAAATACACTTAAAAGTGTTGGCTCATGGGAGGTGCTCAGTGAATGGCTGCTCTTATGATTAGCTTTGACTTAGGCAGAAAGGAAAACATCAGCGTCTTGATTTTTCCAAAAGCCAAATGAATATATGTGGGTTGGGGAGAGTGCCTGCAGAGACCTCCATGTGCGCTGGGGACCAGGGGCAGTGAATCGATGATTAAGAATTTAACTGTTTTCTGTGATGCTTGGGAGTTGAATCTGTTGCTGAGTCTTCTTGAACTTCTGATGGAACAGACAGTGGCTGGCCAGGGAGGCTGGGGAGAGAGGCTTCTGTGTATGTGACCGAGGAGTGCTTCTGCCCTTTCCTTGCAGGCCCTGATTCCCCTGGCTTTGGAGGGCACAGATGTGGGCAAGGTGAAGGCAGCCCACGGCCTAGCGAAGATCGCAGCGGTCTCCAACCCAGACATCGCCTTCCCCGGGGAGCGGGTGGGTGGCCGGGGGTGAGGGGCGGGGAGGTGATGGGAGGAGTCTGCTCCCAGGGGCCTTTCTCCTTATCACCTCCCCCTGGCTTGGGAGGGGGCACGGTGCCATCACAAAGAGGGCGATGAGTTGGAGGGGCATGGATTCCAGCCCTGGCTCTGACAAACAAGGCTGCAAAGTAAAGGAAATAACCCCACCCCTCAGGATCATTGTGGAGGTGGAATCAGGCAAGGGTGGGCAAGTGCATAGGAAATTCCAGAGCCGGGCACCTGAAAATGACTGGTGGAGATGGGCTCCATCTGACGGCGCCTCGACTCCTTCCGCGTAGGTGTACGAGGTGGTGCGGCCCCTCGTGAGTCTCCTGAACACACAGAGGGATGGCCTCCAGAACTATGAAGCTCTCCTAGGCCTCACCAACCTGTCTGGGCGGAGTGACAAGCTCCGGTGAGTGGGGGCGTGGAGGGGACGGGTGGAGAGCGGTGTCGCCTCTAGTGTTGGAAATGTCCCAGGAACTGTGTGCGCGCGCCTACGAGGATGAGCTGGAAGGCCGTGGGTAGAAATGGTGGTGGGAAGGATGTGAGTGAGCGCTTGGAAAAACAGCAATTGAAGGTGCAAAGCCAAAGGTGACTGGAAAGACGTCCTTCTGAAGTAGTAAAAGAGATATCAGGTGGATGAGGGGTGGGATAAAGTGTATTCCTCCTTGGAAGCAAGGAGGTGGTGGAATTGGGCTGAAATTTTTAAGTGGCAGAAAACTCAACTCCAGGTGGTCTCAGCATAATGGGAATTTAATGATTCAGGATATTGGGAGTCATAATGTCTCCTCTAGGATAATCCAGACTCGGGCAGCTTGATGCAGGGGTTACAAAGCTGTCCCAGAATCTACTTCTCTCCCCCTCTGCTGTCTGTATCGTCTTAATTCTCAGACAGACTTTTCCCCTTTCTCATGATCACATGAGGGTTACTCCAGACCTCACATCACGGTTTTATCTCCAGCAGGAGAGAGAAAGACATTCTCCAGCGATAATATAGGAGGATCGCCAGCTAGGTGACATGTTCATCCGAGATCCCAATGCTATGGCCAGGATGCTGTGCTGTGTCACTGGGGACCCCTCCTGGGGGTGGGATTGTTGGTATTGTATCAGTCACCAAGTCGTGTCCAACTCTTCTGAGACCCCATGGACTATAACCTGCCAGGCACCTCTGTTCATGAGATTTCCTAGGCAAGAATACTGGAGTGGCTTGCCATTTCCTTCTTCAGGGGCTCTTCCCAATCCAGGGATCGAACCTGCATCTCCTGCACTGGCAGGCAGATTATTCGCCACTGAACCACCAGGGAAGCCCAGGGGTGGGATTACCACTATCTAAACGGTGCTGGCTGAGGATGGCTAAAACCCCAAGTGGTCTTTACAGAGGACTCAGCAGACTCTCTTCCTCCACCCCTCACACCCTAGGAAGAAGATCTTTAAGGAGAAGGCCTTACCGGACATTGAGAACTACATGTTTGAGAACCATGACCAGCTGCGGCAGGCGGCCACTGAGTGCATGTGCAACATGGTGGTGAACAAGGAGGTGAGGGGGCTCAGGATGCGCGTGACCAAAGCGTGGAAAGCGGGGCCTAGATGACAGCTCTCCTCCCTGAGGGGCCCCAAAGGAGACGAAGGAAAATATGCAAAGTGATGTTATCCCTAGCTGAAGCTTGGATCCCAAAGCTTGGGCAGGACTGGGGGCGGGGGGAGTCCCATTTCCCCAAGTTATTTACTAAATAGTCTCATAGCAAAAGACGAGGCCAGGGTCTCTTGGAAGTCAAGAGAGGTTAGACCATTTGCAGCTGTTGAAGTGCCACACATATAAAAAAATGAAGAAATGCAACAAGTTGCAAGCAATTTTGGATTATGTTAAATGGTAACATTTAATGACAGATCACTGTTTCCATAGAAACTGCAATGCATTATAACGCCATTTGTCACAGATTAATTATAGAATTTGTAAAAATACAATGAATTCAGAACACATCAATGGCTTCACAGTCCAGTACTAGGAGAAATCATCACCACATGATGAACGAATGTCTCTTCTTTTCCATCCTGGCAGAGCACTGCTGTGCTGGTAGGTTGAACCTCATTAGAGGTAACAACAGGGTTGAAATCTGAGGCCCTTTGTGAATGTGACAGCCTGGCCAAGTGGCCCTCCTGGGTCCAAGTGTGAGACCCACTTCGTTCCCCCTTAATTTTTTTTAACTTTTTTGACTGTGTCCTGTGGCATGTGGGACCTTAGTTCCCCAAACAGGGCTTGAACCCACGCCCCCTGCATTGGAAGTGCAGAGTCTTAGCCACTGGACCGCCAGGGAAGTCCCGCCCCTCAATTCTTAATTCAAGTCCTAGACGTTCTCACTGTTAAAGGAGGAAAACTTGATCCATGAAAACCTTTTAAAGTCAAAAGAAAGCTACCATGGTCCACCAGGGAGCTGGTCTGAGGCTGGGCTGGAGGCCTGGCAGCCGCACGGGAGAAGAGAGTGTGTCCAAAGACAGCAGAGGGGATAGTGATGGGAGGGGAGCAGCTTTCCCCCAGGGAGGACCAGCTGTCACAACAAACAACCAAATGAATGCTGGTCCCAACAGGATGGACGTTCATTTCTCTGTTCAGTTCAGTTCAGCCGCTCGATCATGTCCAACTCTTTGCGACCCCACGGACTGCAGCATGCTAGGCCTCCCTGTCCATTCCCAACTCCCAAGGCTTACTCAAGCTCATATCCATCGAGTTGGTGATGCCATCCAACCATCTCATCCTCTGTCGTCCCCTTCTCTTCCTGCCTTCTTTCCCAGCATCAGGGTCTTTTCCAGTGAGTCAGTTCTTCACGTCAGGTGGCCAAAGTATTGGAGTTTCAGCTTTAGTATCTGTCCTTCCAATGAATATTCAGGACTGATTTCCTTTAGGATGGACTGGTTGGATCTCCTTGCAGTCCAAGGGACTCTCAAGAGTCTTCTCCAACACCACAGTTCAAATACATCAATTCTTTAGCACTCAGCTTTCTTTATAGTCCAACTCTCACATCCATACATGACTACTGGAAAAAACCATAACTTTGACTATAAAAAACCATAGACGGACCTTTGTGGGCAAAGTAATGTCTCTGCTTTCTAATATGCTGTCTAGGTTGGTCATAGATTTTCTTCCAAGGAGCAACCGTCTTTTAATTTCATGGCTGTGGTCACCATCTGCAGTGATTTTGGAGCCCAAGAAAATAAAAGTCTCTTTCCACTGTTTCCCCATCTATTTGCCATGAAGTGATGGGACCAGATGCCATGATCTTAGTTTTCTGAATGTTGAGCTTTAAGCCACCTTTTCACTCTCCTCTTTCACTTCCATCAAGAGGCTCTTCAGTTCTTCTTCACTTTCTGCCATAAGAGTGGTGTCATCTGCATATCTGAGGTTATTGATATTTCTCCCGGCAATCTTGATTCATTTCACATCATTTCTTGCTCACGTTGGGGTCAGGTGGCTTGCTTCCAAGCAGTGACTTGGGGGTGCAGGTTTGTTCGATGACCCTGCCCTCATCCAAGAAAGATAGGACTGTCTTCCCCGCTGCCCCTTGGGAGTGGTCTCCACTCAGATGGGGATGGGCAGACAGCCCATGGGAGAGACTCCCCTAGCACTCTGCTGCGGTAGCCTAGCAGTGACACATCACTTCCCTTCACGTTCTGTGATGAGAGCAAGGTCCTGGCCACAGTTAGTGCAAGAGGTGGGCACGCAGTTCTTCTGGGGCAGCTGCTTCCCTGTCCCACCTGTCCCCGTGAGGGGACTGTACTGAGCATCACTGCACTCTTACCTCTGAGGACCACTGCTCCAGCTTCGTGCAGGTAGAGGTTTATAACCTGAGCAGCTGTGACCTTTGACTCCTTTTAGCATTTCACTTCCAGGACACGTCGCCCAGCAAAAATGCCCTTAAACTTAACCAACCAGGTTTTACTGCAAAGCAGAGGGGCAGGAGGCTCTTCTCCTGGCTCTGGGCACCTTGGGAAGCCTCATCCCCCACCTGGTAAATGGTATAGCAGCTCTTGACTACCATGCAAACTACCCAACTACCCAGAGATGCTCTTGCCAAGCCTTTGTGCCTTCAGGGACCGTAAAGGCATTTTATGGCAGACATGCAGGCCCCTCTGTTGTTGGAGAAACATTCCAGTTTTCTCCAAAGGGAAGAGATGGGGCTCTGCAGGCAACATCCACCCTTCAGGAGTCTGTACCTGCCCTTTCCCCAAGGGTGGAGAGCTGAATGCAAACAGAGGTGACAGCGAATGCTATGTAAGGAATTCCTTATTCTCTATAACGTTTAAACTGGAGGAGTCTGCAGTCTTTTCATCTAGCTAGTCAGAGAAGACTTCCTGGAGGAGGTGTCAATGAGTGCTTTGCTCAAAGCAAAGCTCTGAGTGATCTTGAGTCAGAGAACATGGCTCCAGATGCGTCTTTCCCTCCCCGGGCTGGGCAGGTGGGGGCTTTTTTCTCTGAGCCGCGTACCTGCCTCCCATAGGTACAGGAGAGGTTCCTGGCCGATGGCAATGACCGGCTGAAGCTGGTGGTGCTGCTCTGTGGCGAGGATGACGACAAGCTGCAGAACGCGGCTGCGGGGGCCCTGGCCATGCTGACAGCATCGCATAAGAAACTGTGCTTCAAGATGACTGAAGTGGTGAGAGCAGGCCCTGGGGACCCCCAGCCCCAGACCACACTGCCCTGTGTGATCCTCTGCGGGGGAGGCCAGCCCCGGGGTGTCTGTTCCTGCCAACGCAAGAGGGGGATGTTCATGCTGCGACCTCTACACTGCTTATCTGGACACCCTAAATGTGCGAACTCACTTTGGTGGTGCTCATCACTCATTACGCAAGAATAATAACAATAATAACAGCACTAACTACTGCCATGGAGTCCATAAGCTCCTCAAGAGCAGCGGGGATGAGGATGGGGTACCATAGGAGCTCACAGTTGGGCAAAGAGGCTCTTAGATTCTCTTAAGAGCACATGGTGGCCAGACCCTTTGTGGGACTGTGGCCATTTCTGCAGGTGTAATGAGAGTGATAACCGACATAGCTGCAAACATAGGGGTGCAAAATGAAAGTTTCCTTATTTCACCAAACTGAAGTTTGTGAAAAACTGATGGTGAAAAAATGTAAACATCTCAATTCAAATGTATTAAAGCAAGTCTGCTTTAAAGGCAGGCTCTTCGGTGCTCTGTGACAACCTAGAGGGGTGGGATAGGGGAGGAGATGGGAGGGGCATTCAACAGGGAAGGGACATATGAATACCTATGACCAATTCATGTTGCTGTGTGTCAAAAAACATCCCAATATTATTATTATCCTCTAATTTAAAAAATATATATTAAAAAAAGAATAAAAGGCAAGCTCTTTTAGATAGCCAGCTCAAGGTGGGGCTGTGTGTGTGTGTGTGTGTGTGTGTGTGTGTGTGTGTGTGTGTGTTCTAAGTTCCATGGAGGCTTATACTGTCCTGGCACTGGGAGAGGGTCTCTTTCCTGGATATAGCTTATCCTGCTTGGTCCCTGGCCTTCAGCCCTTTCCATAAGGCAAGTTTCTTAAATCTGTAAGGTGTGTAAGAGTCATCGGGAGGGCTGGTTAAAAAACTTTCCCCAGGATAATTCTGAGTAGGTCAGAGGTGGGGTGCTTCCAGCCTGGGGACCACAAGCTGCTGCCCTAAAGCAGCATTTCTCAGGGCACATGGGTTGGCAGAAGCAGCCGTTGTGCATGTGCCCAGAGTTAGAATCCTCCTTTCTGCACACCCTCCATCCCCATTCCGCTTAGGCATGCAGCAGGCCTGTCCCTCTGCTTCTCATGATGCTTAAAAATTAAGTGGATGGGTGGATGTTTATTCTGTACTATTTCCAGATGTGTGACTGTAGCTAAGTTACTTCCTCTCCCTGAACCTCAATCCCTCCACTTACAAAATGAAAAGGACTGGATAATTTCACATCTCTTCTAATTCTCCAGCTCCTGCCCTGATAAGGAGATGGGCATCATCCAGCCAGTTCCAAGAGGCTCAGCTGGGCATACGCTGAGGCCATAGAGATAATCAGATATGCACTTGCCCTTTCAGAGTTCAGAATCTGGGCTTGGCCAATGTCTTTGTTTATCTTGTCCAGAATCTCCTTTCTCTGTCCCCTCCACTGATTCCTCCAATCTGTCTCTATCCTCCTCCCCGCCTCCAGACAACTCAGTGGTTGGAGATTCTACAGCGGCTTTGCTTGCATGACCGGCTGTCAGTTCAACACCGGGGCCTGGTCATTGCCTACAACCTGCTGGCGGCTGATGCTGAGTTGGCCAAGAAGCTGGTGGAGAGTGAGCTGCTGGAGATCCTGACGGTGGTGGGCAAGCAAGAGCCAGACGAGAAGCGGGCAGCGGTGGTTCAGACAGCTCGGGAATGTCTCGTCAAATGCATGGATTATGGCTTCATTAAACCAGTGTCTTAGACGGGGGCCCGGAGGGAGACTGGGGCTGCTCCTGTAACTGTGCAGAGTTCTGAGCTGAGAACACTTGGGGTATCAGTTCCATTAGGGATCATTGCAGCCACGATGAGGTGTCCATGTAAAAGGACTGTAGATTGTTCCCTGAGTTGTACATCTTCCCTTTTGTTCTAGGAAAGTTTGCATATTTCATTAGCTCTCTTGCTCCTTAACATCTGTCAAGTTCCAGAAATTCCTAGAATAATTTTCATCTGTGATTAGGAAGGCAGGTTGGATAATTCTTTCTGTACCCATTCCAAAGGCCGGGATAATGGACTGGAGTTCTTTACATTTTGGAACTGGATTGTGTGGTGGAGTAGGAGCTGACAGGTCCTACTATAAATATGTAAAGTAGTGTGAGTATAAAGGTTAGTGCTGGTGTACCTGGATGCTGGTCTGTCTGGTTTTTATACCCTGTCTCTCCTGCTGTCTGAATAGGGCTGCCTGTAACTTCATGTTTCAGCGGCAGCGCCCGTCCCAGACCTGTGTGCATTCCTTCCACCTAACTATGATGGAAATACAGCTGATGTTCAATAGTCTGACGTGACTTTTGCAATTTGCTTGGGGAAATCTTCTAAGCAAGATGGATGTGATGAATATAAATAAGATCAACTCAAAGTACTTCAAGTGAAAAAAAAATTCATTGGTTCATATATTTTGTCAATACAGGGAAAGAGTTGACATTGTTAGAACTAGGGTTCAAATATTGTCATCCATATTCTTTTTTTTTTTCTGTGTGAGGGTGTTTTTCTGTCTCTCAGCCCCCACATCTTGGTTTTTATTTCCTCTGGGTTGGGCTTAATATCTGGCAAGCTCTTTCCATGTGGTGAGATAGTCCCCAGAAGCTCCATAGTTTTGGAAAGCTCCAGATTTCCATAGTTTTTGTTTGTTTGTTTGTTTTTTCCCCCGTGACTTGTGGGGTCTTAGTTCCTTGACCAGGGTTTGAACCTGGGTCCTTGGCAGTGAAAGCACAGAGTCCTAACCACTGGACCGCCAGGGAATTCCCACACAGTTGTTATAGTTCATAATTATGCAAGAGAAGAGAAAGGATCATTCTCAGTGACCCAGCAAAATTCCCGGAGACGACTCTGATATGTCTAGCATGTATCACATTTCCATATAGCACATTAACAGAATGAGGAAAAAAATGATTATTTTAATAGAGGCAGGGAAAACACTGGATAAAATTAAACAACTCATGATAAAAATTTCAGTAAACTAAAATTAGGAGACTCCTTTAGTCTGGTAAAGATTATCTACATAAAAGCTACAATTCAAATGATATTTGAAATCCACCTGAGATTAAGAATGAGACAATACTTGCTATTACCAATTTGATTAGGCTTTATATTGGAGGTTAAACTAGTACAATAAGAAAAGGAAATGAAAAGCATAAAGACCGAAAATCAAGAAACAAACCTTTCAAATTATTCACACAACAGGTCTGTACATGTATATGGGAAAAGTCTACAGATAAACTCAGAAATAATAATTGAATTTAGATACAAGGTCAGTTTACAAAAATCAATTCTGTTTCTGTATACCTGTAATGATTAGGAAATTTAAATGTAAAAATGCCATTTACAATAACATAAACCACATCAAATACCTAGGAATGAATCATGTGAAAGATGTTGAAGGGCTCTACATAGAAAACTATAAATTATTATTTAGAGAAAGAAAAGAAAGCCTACATAAGTGAGAGACATTACCGCAATCATGGACTGGATGGCTCAACGTTACATTGGATATGCAAATTCTTTACAAATTGACATAAGGATTTCATTAAATGCTAATCTAATCTGAGCCTTTGGGGGGCAGAGATTGAAAAGTTGTTTCTAAAGTGTATATGAAGCACCTCCCTGGCAGGCCAATGGTTGAGACTCCTTGCTTTCACTGCAGAGGGTGTAACTACAATCTCTGGTGAGGGAACTAAGATCTTGCATGCCCCACGGATGGCCAGAAAGTTAAATAAATAAATGAAGTCGAGAACAGCAATGCCTATCTATCTAGAAGAAGAAGAAAATTGGAGCAAACTTTGTGAACAGGCATGTCATAAAAGAGGCCAGTAAGTATATGAAAAGATGCTCAATCTCACTAGTCATCAAGGAAATGGAAAATGAAAGTAATGTGAGATGCCATTCTAGACTTATCAGAATGGCTAATACTAAAAACACTGGCAAAATCAAGTGCTGGTGAGAATGTGGAGTCACTGGACCTTTTACACACTGCAGGTGGGAATTTCAATTACTACAACTGCTTAAGAAAATGTATTTGGCAGTATCCCCTAAAAGAGCCAGCAACTCTTTCAAGTACACAGTCAACAGAAATAGATATTTATATGCACAAAAAAGCATGTAGGCAACAAAAGAGAAAATTTCAATCACGGCTCCAAAGTGGAAATAATCCTAATGTCCATAGAAAATGGATAAGTTGTTCCATCCTCATAAGAGAGAAGATGACACACCAATTTAAGTGAATAAACTACTGCTACACACAATGAGGTAGCTTACATAATATTTCGTGAAACATGCTAGACTTAACACCATGTATTGTATAGAGAATGATTCCATTTGAAATAGGTTCAAAACCAGGCAAACTAGCTTATGGTATTCAAAGTCAGGATACTGTTTACAGTACTTGTAGGGAAGAGGTAGTGGAGAGCAATGGAGAAGGACTCTAAGAGAGCATCTAATTTTAAGTCTGGATGGGTTCACTTTCATCAAGCTTATGATTTGTGCACTTTTCTGTATGTTATTTCATTCTCTGGTGGCTCAGACGGTAAAGACTCCGTCTGCAATGAGGAAGACCTGGGTTCGATCCTTGGGTTGGGAAGGTCCCCTGGAGAAAAGAATGGCTACTTACTCCAGTATTCTGGCCTGGAGAATTCCATGGACCGTACACACAAAGAGTCAGACATGACTGAGCAACTTTCACTTCAAAAAGTGAATATTGTTTTTCTCCTGATTGTGAGGATTACATAGAAGAATTGATCTCAAGCAACTGGTGAGTAGTATATGACTACTCAATATTAGTTAGTTCCCTTCCTTTCGTCTGATTAATATTCCCTGTTCCTTAGGGTACAGTGCCCCAGTTGACTGATGTGTACTTCAACAGGTTGGTCAAGGGAATGCGGGACTGGTGAGTAAGCCAGTTCATATTTGCAAATTCACTCAAGGAATGGCAGCCACCTGGCCTCGGTGTGTTTAGGAAATGTAAGGGTTCTGGGCAGGAGAGCTAGCGTTGGTGAAATGGAGAAGCATCCATTCACTGAGGTTCCAAGGCAAAGTGGCCGCAGGGCCATAAAAGCAGGAGCTCGAGCTGGAGCTGGGATTGCACTCAGTGACACTGGAACCTTACGTATTGCTTACTTTCCCAGAAGTGCAGGTTCCCATGACCTCCCCCTGCAGCCTTCTTAGGCCTGTCACCTCCTTCTTCAGTGTGGTTCTGCCAAAAGCCACTTTGGCAGTGATCTTTGAGGTTCTGAGGTCTGTGGGTTTCCCTCTTACTGCTGAAGTTCAAAATCCAAGCCACTGAAACATCAGGGTAATAGATTTCCTTGTGGTTCATAAAATCTTTCATAAAAGATTTCATGTTTTATGAAAGGTTTTAGTGCAAACAGCCACACCACTAGCCAAGGCTCTGGGATCCAATGTAGGTAAGTGAGTTCTGGGTCTTGGGGAGAAATACAGTGAAAATCGTTCAGTCGTGTCTGACTCTATGCAACCCCAGGGACTATACAGTCCGTGGAATTCTCTAGGCCAGGATACTGGAGTGGGTAGCCTTTCCTTTCTCCAGGGGATCTTCCTGACCCAGGGATTGAACTCAGGTCTCCCACATTGCAGGCAGATTCTCTACCAGCTGAGCCACGAGGGATGCCCAAGAGTACTGGAGTGGGTAGCCTATCCCTTCCCGACCCAGGAATCGAACCGGGGTCTCCCGTATTGCAGGTGGATTCTTTACCAGCTGAGCTATCAGGGAAGCCCAAGGGTAGAAACAGCCTCCTGAAATCATTTTACAGTGGGCTGTGTTCCAAATGGTGGCCTGTGAGCTACTGTCTTTGAAGTCATTGAAGATACCAGCTTTGGATGGGGTGGGCAGGAGGAGATTTCTTCTCCCATTTACTCATGGTAGGAGTGAGGGCTAGAAAATGAATCTCTAGGGCAGAGACTGTGTCAGGGAGCAAGGAGGTTGCTTAAAAGTGGGTTGAGGATGTTCCCTGGGGTCTGGGAAGGGCAAGTGTTAGGACATAGTTCAGGGATTATTGGGTTACTGCTCCTAAGAGTTGGTTGTTGTTTAGTCACTGGGTCATGTCCCGACTCTTTTTGTGACCCTGTGGACTGTAGTCCACCTGGCTCCTCTGTCCATGGGATTTCCCAGGCAAGAATACTGGAGTGGGTTACTATTTCCATCTCCAGGGGATCTTCCCAACCCAGGGACTGAACCCGAGTCTCCTGCACTGGGGCAGGCGAAGAGCCGCCTGAGAAGCCCCTGTAGAGCTGGTAGCTGTTTTGTTTCTTTTACAGCACCTGTGATACAAATCCCGGAACACCTACCCACCCACCCGAAGAACATAGTTCCCATGACATTCCAACTCCTTCCTTTTAGTCTCTCTTGAAAATCCACCACCAAGCTTGGGGACTACACTCCAGTGAAATTCTAAGTGTTGCCAGGTTTTCGTGTAAGATTCTTGTTGTGGTGTGGGTAGCTGTGATTCTTGTTGGGGTGTGGGTAGCTGTGATTGGTGGATGACTCATATAGCCATCCATGGTTACCAGTTACGCTGAGGTTGTAACCCCATTTTTGCTTTCTGTACAACAAAGTTTTGTAAACATACTCTTAAAAAAAAAGTAATAGAGACCATGGGAAAGAACGAAGGAGCTCCGCTGTCAACTGCAGGTGGCAGTGCAGGGCGCACGCTGGCCGGCACAAGGGGAACCGAGCCGCCAGTTTCTTGGGGATGGTGTGACAGTTCCAGGTATCACACCAGTAGGGAAGGTCAGCAGCGCTTCCTGGGTAAGAAATGTTCATTTAAATGAAACGTAAACTCTCAGACTCAAGAAACTTAGCAGAAGCACAAGTTTTATTATCTCCATGCACATGGGAGACAGGAAAGAGCTTCTTCTCCCGGCTTGAAAAAGCAGATTTGTAAGTGCATATCCCTTCCAGGAAAAAGGTGTCAGTTTAAATGTTATCAGCACTGTACATCATTTAATTAAAAGAAACCAATCAGACTTTTTAGCAGTTTGTGATTACTTTCATAGGAGACACCATCAGTCTCTGAATTCCAGGGGTCTATACAATTCTCCTTTGTCAGAATAGCATTTAGAAAGACAGCTTTCTGAGTCATATCTGCTTTTTATGCAGCTCTTAAGGTATAGGAGGTCTTCCCTGGTGGCTCAGATGGTAAAGAATCCACCTGCAATGGAGGAGACCTGGGTTCTGAGTTGGAAAGATCCCCTGCAGAAGGGAACGGCTACCCACTCCAGTATTCTGGCCTGGAGAATTTCATGCACAGAGGAGCCTGGCAGGCTACAGTCCATGGGGTCACAAAGAGTCAGACACGACTGAGCGACTTTCACTTTTCACTTTAAGGGACAGGAAGATATTATCTACTTATCTTGCTGAGTTTTTGTTCTCCACTCAGTTCAGTAATTATCCGAACCAAGCAGTGTAGCCTCACTAATTGCTTTGGAGAAAATGAATGCTAGACTCCAAAACTCAAAACTTGGAACGTGCAGGGAGAGGTCACGATGGGATTTTTATTATTATTTGACTGTAGATTCTGCAGTGGTTTATATTCACAGGACTGCCAAGAATCTGGGGCTATAAAACACAGATTGTATCAGAGGCCCAGGATATATGGGGGAAAGTTCCAAAACAGGAGACAAGCACATTGTCTTAATACTTTCTAGATAATTGGAAATAATTTTTTATAAAATTTAAAGATCAAAGTTGCCCAAGCCCTTGGTATTGAAAGTCAAATAGTTCTAGAGGCTTATGATAGAATCAGTACTCTCCTGTTCCGCTCCTCTCGCTGCTCCTAAAAGTGATCGCCTTGAAGTTTCTTTTGGATACACTTTTCTGTAGGTGCAGTTCGGGGCTTCACACGGGCATTTATCTATTTACTTCCTGAAGATTTAGTTCGGTTACACTCCCTCCTGTCTTCCCCTCCCCACATCCTGCCAAGGTGCTTTTATCACCGTTTTGGGTTAGAACAATCTTCAGTGTACACCTTATTTTCACTCTTTTCACAGCTGTGTTAGGTGATATCCTATGTGTACATTTCATTTGCTGTACAATTTTCTGCTTTGCTCAGAATTTATAATCATCTGACTTTTTGTCGGTTTAATTTTATAATTATCTAATTTATCCAAATTCTCTGCCTCATACAAGGAAACTTTTTGTTGGTGCTGTTAATCGAATGCATTAAGTAGACTATCAATTAACATCAATTTCTATCCTTAGGACATCTGTCCCCTGAGCCCTTGCCCCTGGGATCCTACCTGGCGCCTCTCTGGGCTCACTCCTGGGTTCTCCCTTCATGTACATCCTGTTTTTGTTTGTTTTGCTTTTCCCCGGGGCTATGTCGTTATTTCCTCAATCACGCTGCTGCAGAAGTAATGGGCGGTAACAGGGTCTGGGAAATGTTTCAGGCACCAGAGTTTCCCTGTACGTGCTTTGAAAGTCTCTCCAATCCATTTAGCCTTTAAATTTTCTTGGTTTATACTTTGATGAAACAAAATCTCTAATATTTTTAGGAAAAAAAATTGCCTATCACCAAATTATTATTTTTTCTTTAAGCCTGAAGGAATAAGAGATGGTGATGTAGTCTGGTGGGGTTCCTCTGACAAACAAGACTTAAGACCTACTATGCATGCAAGAGAGCTTTCAGTTGGAACACAGTTACTTTACCAATGAACACAAAATCGGTTTAAACTAAAGGTTGCAAAACATGGGGAAAAACTTTAATGCTTTGAAGGCTAGATGTCTCAGATGGGAAGTTTTCCCCCCTAGTAGTTCCACTACACTTTTTTTATTTGGCCACGCTGCACAGTTTGTGGGATCTTAGTTCCCCAGCCAGGAAACTGAACCCAGGCTCTTGGCAGTGAAAGTGTGGCGTCCCAAACAGTGGCCCACCAGGGAATTCCCTGTTGTTGTTGTTTTTATGGGACTTTTTCTAAATAATCTTCAAGCATCCTTTAGTACACAAGTCACAAATATGACTTTTCACAAAGGATGTTTCCATTAGACAAGTGTATGTGATTGTGAGAGTTTTGGTCTTCATTTATATATAGATTCTGAGAATCCACCCACCCCACCGTGATATCCTGACACCTGCTACCTTTTTCTGAACCAGCCTTGTCAAGGTCACTGTTAATGTACAGTTTGCTCTATACAGCTCACCAATGTTAATATACTGTTGTACTCCTTACCAGGCACTTGACACCCCACCTGGAAACACCCACATCCCTGGGCTTCCCTGATATAACTCTCACAAAAGTTTCCATCTTAAAAGGTAGTATTAAGTATATTCAATAGTATTAAGTATATTCAGATTGTTGTCAAATACAGCACAGCTGTTTCATTTTGCAGAACTGAAACTCTACCCATTAAGCAACCGTGACTCATTTCTCCCCTCCTCCCTGGCAATCACTCTGCTCCTTCTGTTTCTATGAATTTGAGTACTCCAGGTACATTGTGTGAGCAGAAGCATACAGCATATGCCTTTTTATGACTGGCTTATTTCCCTTAGCATGATGTCATCAAGGTTCATCATTCTGGAGCACGTGCCGGGATTTTCTTCCTTTCTAAAGCTGAATAATATTCCATTGTATATATTTACCACATTTTGGTTATTCATTCATCTGTTGATGGACATCTGGGTGTCCACTTCTAACTCCTGGTTTTTGTACACAGTGCTGCTATGAACATTAGTGTGCAAACACCTCTTCAAGATCCTGTTTTCAACTCTTATGGGTATATACTCAGAAGTGGGATTGCTGGATCCCATGGTAGTTTTCACTTTTTGAGGAACTTGCATACTGATTTCCACAGGACTGTACCATTTTACATCATGAGAAATGCTGGGCTGGAGGAAGCACAAGCTGGAATCAAGATTGCCGGGAGAAATATCAAGAACCTCAGATATGCAGATGACACCACCCTTATGGCAGAAAGTGAAGAGGAACTAAAAAGCCTCTTGATAAAAGTGAAAGAGGAGAGTGAAAAAGCTGGCTTAAAGCTCAACATTCAGAAACCTAAGATCATGGCACCCGGTCCCATCACTTCATGGCAAATAGATGGGGAAACAGTGGAAACAGTGGCTGATTTTATTTTGGGGGGCTCCAAAATCACTGCAGATGGTGATTGCAGCCATGAAATTAAAACACGCTTACTCCTTAGAAGGAAAGTTATGACCAACCTAGACAGCATATTCAAAAGCAGAGACATTACATTGCCAACAAAGATCTGACTAGTTAAGGCTATGGTTTTTCCAGTAGTCATATATGGATGTGAGAGTTGGACTATAAAGAAAGCTGAGCGCCAAAGAATTGATGCTTTTGAACTGTGGTGCTAGAGGAGACTCTTGAGAGTCCCTTGGACTGCAAGGAGATCCAACCAGTCCATCCTAAAGGAGATCAGTCCTGAGTGTTCATAGGAAGGACTGATGGCTTAAGCTGAAACTCCAATACTTGTGGCCACCTGATGCGAAGAACTGACTCATTTGAAAAGACCTTGATGCTGGGAAAGATTGAGAGCAAGAGAAGGGGACGACAGAGGATGAGATGGTTGGGTGGCACCACTGACTCAATGGACATGAGTTTGGGTAAACTCCAGGAGTTGGTGATGGACAGGGAGGCCTGGTGGGCTGTGGTTGATGGGGTCACAAAGAGTCGGACACGACTGAGCGACTGAACTGAACTGTTCCATTTTACGATCTCACAAACAGTGCAGCAGGGTTCCAATTTCTCCCCATCTTCACCAACACTTGTTACTTATTTACTTTTTTCTGATAGTGTCTTTCTAATGGGTGTGAGAAAATACTGCCTTGTGGTTTTGATTTCCATTTCTCTGTTGCTCTGATGATTAGTGACATGGAACATCTTTTCATACGTTTGTTGGCCATCTGTTACCACTTCTGAAGAAACATCCATTCAAGTCCTTTGACCACTTTTGAATCAGGTTATCTGATTTTTTTTCTGTTAAGTTGCAGAATCTCTCTATATATTCTGGATATTAACCCCTCATCAGATATATGGTTTGCAAACGTTTTCTGCCAGTCTGCATGCTGTCCTTCCACTGCGGTGTCCTTTCATGTGCAAGTTTTAAAGTTCGATGTTCCCATTTGTCTAGTGTTGCTTTTGTGGCTGTCCTGTTGACCTTATTTCCCGAGTATCTCCCTGGTGTGCTCGAGTCTCTTCTCCTCCCCTGCCACTGGTCTAGTCTACATCACCACCTCCCAACAAAATGCTGCAATGACCCTTCCCCCTTTGCTTTTAGACTTCATTCCCCACACCTTCCCTCCACCTTGAGTTAATAATATGACACTTTAAAGTGCAGACTGCAGCATGTCTTTTTCTTACCTAAAGATCTTCATAAAGGCATAACCCATTGCTTCAGAAGCCCGTGGGTCCAAAAGACAATGGATCTTAAGGGTAGAAAAATGCATCTTGAACAAATGAATTGTTTTTACTCTTATGTTCTCTCTGAATACTGTTAGATCTTTGATGACAGAATCGGGTTTGGCATATAGCAGTTATTCAGTAGATTACTGAATGAAGTGAATGAGAAAATGGTTGTTGAGTGTTCCTAAGATTACTGTCGTTAAGCCAACAACTATTTACTAAATCACAATGTGCAGCGCTGTATGCTGTCTTCTTTCGGCGATACAAAATTTCTCTTTCCTTAAAACTTACAAAGCATTCATTTATTCACCAAATATTTATTGAGCACCTATTGTGTGGCCATTCCTGTGGCAATGATGGGGATACCGTGCTGTACAGTATACCTGACCTCATGGGGCTTTTGGTTTAGTAGGGAAGACACCCATGAAAGCAAGTACATAATTATTTAATTAGAGTTCTTGCAAGGGTTATTAGTGAAAAGCACAGGAATCTATGAGAACATTTTATAGAGTGTCCTAATCTAGAGTTACGGATGGTAAATGTGGAGAAGGGTAGGGTGGGGAAATAGGACATATACACTGCTAAGTATCGCAAAAGTACGTGACAAGTTCTGTTAGAACCTCAAGCAAAGCACTAATGAGACTTAGAGAAAGGAGAATCATACTCATCAGAGAAATGTATTCAAGATCCAAAACAACTCTTCTTCAGTGGTGAGTCTCTGGGCACGGAGCAGAACATGGAGCTCAGGCAGTAGGCCAGACAAACGAGAGAATGCACGCTTGCCCGATGCACTCTGCACACATCTCCAAGCGCCACTTGGGAGATTCTCAGAAACGTAGACTCTCAGGCCCAGCTCCAAGACCACGGAGTCAGGACTTGCAGGTCTAACAAGATCCCCGGGCGATTCAGGCAGATCTTACAGATACCAGAGTGAATGAAGTTGTCACATCAGAAGACGGTAACACATTTTGCACCTCCACCAACAGGAGGTTCTGTTGTGAAGCAGTGTACCATCGAGCGCTTTTTTTTTTTTTTTTGGATCTTTTTCAGCTATAGCACACAAAGGAAGTGCATTTGTTAGGCAAAGTTAGTTTCATTATCTTTATTTGTTCATTCTGTGCCTCACTTGTATCTCATTTATTTTTAAACGAATACACTTAAACTTTTTAGAGCTGTTTTAAATTCATAGCAAAACTAAGCAGAAAATACAGAGTATGTTCTGTCACCGCACACATAAACCTCTTCCCGTTATAGATTTTCTGCCCCACGGTGGTACTTTCCTTACAATCCGTGAAGCTACACTGACACATAGGCATCACTCAGGGTCCACAGATGAGTTAGGGTCCACTCTTGTAGTCGAACAGTCTCTGGGTCTCAATAAACATATAATGACATCTATCCATCATTACAGTATTATACAGAGTGGTTTTACTGCCCTAAAAATCCTCTGAGGCAGGTTCTTCCTCTGTAACAGGTACAGCACACGCAGTAGTCACTGGTTGGGTAAAGTCAGTTTTCATTTCAGAGAAAATTTCAACCATTTTTTCAGCTGGGGATGAGACGGACCATGTTTTGCATAAAAGGAAGCAGGTGAGCTCAGAGGAAAGAGGGCCAAGGGAGGGAGAATCTATTTCAAACTCAGCTACTTGTGCTGCCTTATAAGCCTGGCCCTTTTTGCTCATCAACTTCCAACCACTGCTCTTTCAAATCTGGTGTCACCCTGGAATTATTTTCTTCTCCTTGAAGCAGTTCAGAAGTTAAAGCTTCACTCACCTTCAATCCAGCTATACAGTGAATCAAGTTCATTTGCTTTGGCTTTTTGAAACTCATTTTTAAAATGAGTACTTTTTAAAGTGAATTTCTGACTGTATTTCTTCACACTTGCAAATGCAACTGTGAAGTTTATTTGTGTGTGTGTGAGCATTCATTCAGTTCAGTTCAGTTCAGTTCAGTTCAGTCGCTCAGTCGCACGCCAGGCCTCCCTGTCCATCACCAACTCCCGGAGTTCATTCAGACTCACGTCCATCGAGTCAGTGATGCCATCCAGCCATCTCATCCTCTGTCGTCCCCTTCTCCTCCTGCCCCCAATCCCTCCCAGCATCAAAGTCTTTTCCAATGAGTCAACTCTTCGCATGAGGTGGACAAAGTACTGGAGTTTCAGCTTTAGCATCATTCCTTCCAAATAAATACCAGGGCTGATCTTCAGAATGGACTGGTTGGATCTCTTTGCAGTCCAAGGGACTCTCAAGAGTCTTCTCCAACACCACAGTTCAAAAGCATCAATTCTTCAGCGCTCAGCCTTCTTCACAGTCCAACTCTCACATCCATACAGGACCACAGGAAAAACCATAGCCTTGACTAGACGGACCTTTGTTGACAAAGTAATGTCTCTGCTTTTCAACATGCTATCTAGGTTGGTCATAACTTTTCTTCCAAGGAGTAAACGTCTTTTAATTTCATGGCTGCAGTCACCATCTGCAGTGATTTTGGAGCCCCCCCAAAATAAAGTCTGATACTGTTTCCACTGTTATGTATTATATATTTTAGCTGAGTTTTAATTTTCAGCTTATTTTTTAAAAGTTCTTCAAGTTTAAGTCTTAATTCAAGGTACAAGGAGCACTAACATGCACATGTCCCTACCACATTCCCCTGTGTTCACGGATAGTTCATTCAATCTCCCGACTCTGAGAGGTAGGTCTGTATTGTCTGTGCTGAAGAGAGTGAAGCTCAAAGAAGTCAAATAACTTTCCTATCACTTCCAGGGGCCAGAAACAGTCTGACTCCAAGGACCACAGTCTTTCCACTGCAGCAAACTGTTCAGTGCTTACAGATCCCATTTTAAGGAGTTCGTATAAACCAATAAGTTATGTATTTGCTGAAGATGCTATCTGCTATATAACACGTGTCTTTCTTTCCCTTGCAAAGGAATTTTCCTTACAAAGGGACTGGTTGTGTGGTAGACAACAAATCAGCCCCCAATGCTACCTAGCCATGCTAGGGAAGAACTATGAGGGTTTGTAACAAAGCAGATTTAAGAAGAATACAAATGATACCCAACTGGGGGACTCAAAAAGGAAACTGCAATATACAAAAAGTGTTAGTTGCTCAATCGAGTCTGACTATTTGTGACCCCATGGACTGTAGCCCACAGGCTCCAAAAGTCCATGGAATTTTCCAGGCAAGAATACTGGAATGGGTAGCCATTTCCTTCTTCAGGCCATCTTCCTGACCCTAGGATTAAACCCAGCCTCCTGTACTGCAGGTGATTCTTTACTATCTGAACCACCAAGGAAGCCCGTAACATACAGTGTTTATGTTAATAATATTCTGAACCGATTTTTCACTAAACCTTCTACTGTAACAAAGTATTAAAATTTGTTTACAAAGTTTCCACTGCTGCTGAATCTAATCAGTTCAACTGTTTTTAAAGTTAACATGAGGAAAATGAGCTCTCAAAATGCCCAAAGGTCATCACGTTTATACCTTAATACTAAGTCATCCAAAACTCTTGGGAATATATACTTGACAACTCACTCATGCAACAGCAAAAGGCATTTTTTCCTCACTAAAAAAAATCCATAAATTGATGTTGTAGTCCTGACTTGGAAGCATCTCTGCACTTAAACATGAAAAAATACAGTGGGTATAAAATAATGTTTTTATGCAGAACTGTTTGTGTATATATGTGTGAGTTTTCAGGAAATTAACTGATACATCACTATCTTTCCTAAAATGTGTGTTTCCAAGATTTTGTGAGAGGTAGGAGGAGTTTTCATCATTCAGATTTCATCTAAGAATTTGATTTCCCAATTATTTTGCTAATAGAAAATGACAGCTACTTTAAAATTAGAGAATGACCTGAAAACTCATTAAAAGAGCAAAATAAACACTTTTTAAAAAGTCAACTGAAATTGAAGAAGATAATGAAAGTAACATTCCTCCTTAGTTTATGAGAAATGTGTTATAATATTCACTTGTCTAAGACATTTCTGTGATTAATAATAACAATAATATAATAACCATGGCAACTTTAATAACAATACACTGTAGCTATCATCTACTGGGTACCTACTGTGTGCAAGGTGCTTAGACCCATTATCTTTTTTCAGTTCTACCACAGCCCTATCTCTAGGAAGCATCTCTAGCTGAGCAACACAAGGGGCTTAAAGAGAGATTAGCCTGCCCACATCCTGTCCACGTGGAACTCCAGCTTAGTCTGGCTCAAGTCTACGCTCATAAGCACTTCTACCTTGTCTTTTTTATAGTTAGCCTTAAAACATGCTTTTTTTGAAAACTTTCAAAAGGAAAAATGTGTGGCAATCTGTTTACATCAGTGACTCCCAGTGGGCTATGTGTTCATGGTTTTGGGCAGTTCCTCCTCTTGAATCTGGGCTGGGTTCAAGACTGGCTTTAATCAACATGAGATAGAAACGATGCTGTGTCAGGTCTGGGCCTCAGTCTTGAGAAGTCTGGCAGCTTCTGCTTTTGTGCTCTTGAGAGATCGGAACTGTCACATAAGAAGGATGCTTACCCACCTGCAGAGCCCCCATGGAGCCAGAAAAAGCCCAGCCAAACCAGCACTCCCGCTGCTTCCTGCCCCTACCCGTGGCCTCCCTGGCACCAGCACCGTGAGCGCGAAGCCCTGTCTTGGATGCTCCAGCCCAGGCTGCTCTCCATCTCCTTTAAAACATGTGCTTTCATGATTTGGGGGGTAACAATGGAGAGCAGCAGCAGAACTCCCCAGCTGAGGCCCACTCAACTCACAGAATTCCAAGGAGACAGAATGGTTCTAATTTAATCCACTAAGTTTGAGGGTGCTTTGTTACATACAAATAACTGAAATAAAAATTCACACCTGGAGCTGAGGTACTGATGGAACAGAAAATCGAGAACGTGAGTCCTTGGCTTTGAGTCCAGAGGAGGCTTAAAGCTGTCAGAATGGTTTCCTGGCAGTCACAGAACCAGGAAGAGGCTGAGTTAGGACTTGAATCTAGGTGTCTCTCTCTTCTCATAACACTTGATTATCTTAAGCCAAAAGACCACTTCTCCCCGGTGCTGAGCAAACACAGTTCTATTCCTCGATGTCGGTGTCACACAGGATTCACTTCAGCATTTACTTTTTTTCCTGTACTTGCATAATGCTACCCTTTCCTCAAGGAAATCATACGATTCCTGAAGACAGGAAGTGGTTCCTTTATGTCTTTTGTATTTCATATAGTAGGTAGAAAACCTGGAAACTAGCACGACATTGTAAATCAATTACACTTTAATAAAAATCTTTAGGAAAAAAAATAAAAGAGACCTAGGGGTCAAAAAAAGAGAAGAAAATATGGAGGCACAAAACCATCCCCAGTTTGCATCAGCTACATAAGGCCGTTCACCACTCTCCATGTAGTTTGGGATCTCTGAACCTATGAACAGTGTTCTTAGTGTCTCTGATACTGTGCTCTCTTTGCTCACCTAAGAATTCCTCACACTTCAGGGTTGCCATGCCCTCTCCTTCAGGGAATCTTCCCAGCCAGGGATTGAATCCAGGTCTCCTGCATTTCAGGCGAATTCTTTACCGGCTTATCTACCAGGGAAGCCCAAGAATACTGGAGTGGGTACCCTATCCCATCTCCAGGGGATCTTCTTGACCCAGGAATCAAACTGGGGTCTCCTGCATTGCAGGCGAATTCTTTACCAGCTGAGCTACCAGGGAAGCCCCGTTTTCTGGATTATTTTAAAGCAAATCCTAGGCAGTATATCATTTTACTTATGTACATGACAGGAAATATCTTCATCAGATAAGATTGTCACAAGTTTTGCTTTGTTACATTTTTTTCAAAAATTCGGAATCCAAATAAGGTCCACACATTGCATTTAGTTGATAGGTGACTTAAGTCTCTCTTAATCTATAGCTTGAATCCTCCCTTTTCCCCCCCCCCCGTTAGTTGCCTGTTGAATTTCCTACATTCATGATCCAGTTGATTGCCTCCTCATGGTGCTGTTTAATTTCTTCCTTGATGCCTGTGTTTCACCTAACCCGGCAATTAGACCTGTAGGACTGAATACTCTTAGGTTCACTGAGGCGTGTGTCTGTTGAGGGGGAGGCTGTTTGCCAGAATACCTCCTAGGCGGTGCCGCATAGTTGCTAACGTACACGATGCCTCGTAATCACCTCTGATTGGTGAGTGGACTGAGGTGCTGTCGTTCTGATTCATCTACTATAACGTTCCCCATCAACCTTTCACCTAGTGAAGTGGTTGGTCCTCAGCCTTGATGCATATTTGAAATCACCTGGGGACCTTTACAGTCAACTCAGAGGTTCTTATTTACTTGGTCTGGAGTGCAGCCTACACACTGAGACTTTTTTTTTTTTTTTTAGTGTTTATTTGGCTGTGCTGGGTCTTAGGCATGGCACTCGGGATCTTTGCTGTTGCTTGGGGGATCTAGTTCCCTGATCAAGGATTGAACCCAGGTCCCTTGCATTGGAAATGTGGAGTCTTAGCCCCTGAACCACCAGGGAAGTCCCCACACTGAGATTTTCTCACAGTTTTCCTGGGCAGTCAAGGTATAGAACCACTATCCTTGTAGTTACAGCATCCACTGGTGATTGTTACCTAGATTCATCATTTCATTAAAATATGCCCTTATCCTACTATTTGTGACATCCTACTATTTGTGACAACACAGATGAAACTTCAGGGCATTATGGTAGGTGAAGTGAGTCAGACAGAGGTAGACAAATACTGCAAGGTATTACTGATATGTGGACTCTAAAAAGCTAAATTCATAAAACAGAGACAAGAATAGTGGTTACCAGGGACTGGGAGGTGGGGGAAAAGACAGTATCTTTCTAAAATACTATCAAAAATGACATGAATGCCATATTTTAATGAAAACTTATATTTCCAACAAAAATTTTAGTGAGAAGAGTGACATTCTTTCATAGTTTTGCAAAGCCCTGATATTTAGTTTAAGAGAAGATAGCTAAATTTTTGTATCTGCTTCTGTATTCTGTCTGTTAAATATCAAATATCATAAAACCCCTGGAAAACTTCATCGTATATTTGTGAAAAAATGAGAGTAACAAGGTAAATAATGTCTTGGTATGAAAATGAAATTAGTTTTGACCTAATGGCTACTCTGAAAAGGTCTTGGTTCCTGAGACCACATCATGAGAACTGTTTTTAAATGTCCTGTTTCTCTCTTAAGATATTGTGGAATCATTGTGATCCTTTGCTGAATGGGAGAACATGTCAATTAATGACAATGGTACCATAGTCTGAATCACAAATTTAGCTTCCAATGGCTTCTGTACCAAATTACCGCAAATTTAGCGGCTTAAAGCAATGCAAATTTATTACCATACATTTCTGGGGATGAGGAGTCCAAAATAGGTCTCGCTGGCTAAAATCAAGATGTCAGTAGGACTGCATTCCTTTCTGGAGGCTTTAGGGGAGATTACCCTTCTGACTCTTCCAGCTTCTAGGTTGCCAGTATTCTCTTGTTGTAGCCACGTGTTCTGGGAAACAAACTCACTCAGAAGGACAATGCAGATGGTGGAGTGCAGTTTATTACACTGCCAACCCCAAGGATGAGTCTCCTCTTAGCCAAGGACCCTGACCAGTTTTTGTGAAAACCTTATATACCCTAAGTGTATACGGTTCCCTGAAACTAGTCTGAACAAAGGATCATATGCCTTAAGCCTAGGTGGTTAACAGTGGACAATTATCAATAGGCCTGTAGGTCATACCCCACTAAGCATAATAGAATGTATGATTCTATTCAGTTACACAGATAATTAGGGTATTCTTTTAGGCGATGGAGAGCACTGGGCCTCTTCCTTCTGGGGGCCTGGTTTTCCAGTTGGTATGTCGTTTCCATAGATACTGGGCATATAGCTCGAAGTCCACAGACTTTGCCCCTCACAGACTGAAATGGAATCAGTTTCTATTTCCCCAACCAAGGTAGGCGTAGCTTCCCCATCTTCCAGTACAGGCAGAAGATAGAGCCTGTTCTGTTTCCTCCTTCACCCGAGCTTGTGATCCCTTTTGTCTTCAAAACTAGCAATGGATGGTCAAGTGTTCCATCACTCTGGATGTGATACACAGCATCATGGCCTTAATCTCACCAAACCAAGCCTTGTAGTGTCCAGTTAATTACACATAGCCCGCAAAGCCCTGTACCTGCCTCCCCCCATCAAATGGCTAACGAGAGCTCTGGTGTGTTCTGTCTGCAGAGGCTAGGCTTCTGCGATTCCATTTCCTTCTGCGCATGACTGTCAGAAGGAAATTCTTAAGGACTAGAGAGGAGATGCTTGACAGTGGGACTTCCGTGGTAGCTCCTCCCAGTTCCCAGGCCCATAGTGGGTCTCCAGAGGGAAGTTGCTAGAAGGACATGGGGCTGTGGCTAACGTTTGTCTGACCTTCCTGTATTGGAATGTGGCGAAGCTACACCTACCTTGGTTGGGGAAATAGAAACTGATCCCATTTCAGTCTGTGAGGGTCAAAGATGAGAGTTCTTGTGGTCAGAGAAGCAGGAAGGATAAGCCACTAAGCCTGACAGCTTCCTGTGTCAAAAGTGTTCATTTGAATGTCACAACTCTTCAAGTCTTTTGTTTAAATAGGGAAATGAGCAATTACAAATTTTAGGCCATTCTTACAAGTGGACGAAGAGTGAAATAAGATGATCCACTTGTGCCCTGACTATGAAATCTCAAGGTGTGTATGCCTATCAGAAAACAGAAACCAATCTCAGTATTCTTGTCTTGGCAACAGGACATTAAGTAAACAATGGTTCATAGTTACAGTATCTCTCAAGGTTAATACACAGTTCACAGGTCAGAGAGAGTAACAGCCTCTGAAGCCCAGGTGTCTTGAAGGATTCCTTCGCTAGTAAAAGAAATCTGTAAGAGCAGTTTTATGAAATGGAACTCTTTCTGTTTTAATATACCTGTAAGGGAGGAAGGAGCATTTTCTGCTGTTTTGTTGAGGTAATTTTCAGTAATAGTTAAACGGGCCTGCAGTTTTCTGCACCAAGCACTTGATTTCCACTGAGAAAGGACTTGGCAGGTGTGAGCAGTGTAACTTTACAATATACTAAACAAAGGATAGGCTGGGGTGGTGATTATTATCAAATGAATATGGGGGCAAAGGCCTCCATCTGGAATATGCAGTTGGAGGGTCTCCCCAGGTAGTCTGCAGTACGCAGACTCTATACCACTAATTCTATCAGAGATAGAGTTCCTATGGGAAAAAACTTAGCAATAGAAGGCACATAAACAGCCTACTGATTTGTGAACTAATTATATCACAGTAAGGCCCCTACTTTCTGGTTGGATCCATTGGGATGGCATCACCAATGCAATGGACATGAACTTCGGCAAACTTCAGGAGACGGTGAGGGACAGGGAGGCCTGGCGTGCTGCAGTCCATGGGGTCTCAGAGTTGGACACGACTGGGTGACTGAACAACAAAGGCCCCTATACACAAATCTTCAAATTTCAAACTTTCAACGATGTAAATGCGCATTCGCATGTTTAAGTTGGTTCACGTGCCTGGCATATGTTTGTCATATGTGTTGTCAACTACAAATGAGCACTTACCAAGGGCATTCAGAAAACGAAGATCATGGCATCCAGTCCCATCACTTCATGGGAAACAGATGGGGCAACAGGGGAAACAGTGTCAGACTATTTTGGGGGCTCCAAAATCACTGCAGATGGTGATTGCAGCCATGAAATTAAAAGACGCTTACTCCTTGGAAGAAGGAAATGGCAACCCACTCCAGTATTCTTGCCTGGAGAATCCCATGGACAGAGGAGTCTGGTGGGCCACAATCCATGGGGTCGCAAAGAGTCGGACACGACTGAGCGACTGACTTACTTAACTTACTTAGATAGCATATTCAAAAGCAGAGACATTACTTTGCTGACTAAGGCCCATCTGGTCAAGGCTATCGTTTTTGCCTGTGGTCAAGTATGGATGTGAGAGTTGGACTGTGAAGAAGGCTGAGCGCCGAAGAATTGATGCTTTTGAACTGTGGTGTTGGAGAAGACTCTTGAGAGTCCCTTGGACTGCAAGGAGATCCAACCAGTCCATTCTGAAGGAGATCAGCCCTGGAATTTCTTTGGAGGGAATGATGCTGAACCTGAAACTCCAGTATTTTGGTCACCTCATGCGGCCACCTCATGCTAAGAGTTGACTCATTGGGAAAGACTCTGATGCTGGGAGGGACTGGGGGCAGGAGGAGAAGGGGACAACAGGGGATGAGATGGCTGGATGGCATCACTGACTTGATGGACTGAGTGAACTCCGGGAGTTGATGATGGACAGGGAGGCCTGGCGTGCTGTGATTCATGGGGTCACAAAGAGTCGGACACGACTGAGCGGCTGAACTAAACTCAACTGAACTGAAGGGTGCTGCCAATGACAAGGCGTTTGCCATCTGCCTCTACGGAGTGAGCCCCATGCCGCTATAGCTGTTGACTTTCAACAACCCCTGAGGGAGTCCAGGGTGGAGTGAGGCACTCTGTGCTCCAGGGAACCTGATGAGATAGGTCTTTAGATAGTCAATGTTTTTAGGAACAGATTTTATGATCTCAATCCTTGCATCTCCTCATATCTAGAGAAGCAGTAAATCCCTTCATGGTGACATCAGACCCTCAGGACTAACAAAAAACCTTTTGTAAAAAAAAAAAAAACAAAAAAACCTTTTGTAAAATGAGTGCTTCATGGTATTGAGCTCCCCTTTCACCAAAACCTTATATATTGGCTTTCCCCCCCTGCCGCTTTGGAGCAGACTCTCAGAGCTATCTGAGGTGCTGCCTCCTGGGCTGCAGTCCTCATTTTGCCCCAAATAAAACTTAACCCACAACTCTCAAGTTGTACATCTTTTTTTTTAGTCAACAGTGAGCATCCTGCACAAGTGGTTGTGATTTTGTGTACTTTACTGCACAGCACTGTACAGAGTACAGTAGCAGAGCATCTTTGTTTCAAGCCCAGGATGTCAGGAAATCAGCATAAAAGCAGTGTGATGTAGTTGGTACTATAAGATCAAAAATGTTTTATATTTTGTGTTTGGTTGCTTTTTATGTTTTATTTGTGTGAAAAGTATTTACACTTATTTCAGCACACTCCCATATAACTGATTGTGTTAGTTGGGTGCCTAGGCTAACTTTATTGGACTTACAAATTGGACTTAAGAAACAATCTTTCGTATGCAGGAGACTTCCTGTATGATAAAATACTTTTACTTATTTTCTCAAAATACTTCATGTATGTAGTTTTTAATAGCATTCTTTGGGTATTTTTGACAAATAACAAACTGCACATATTTAAATATTTGTTTATTTATTTATTTGGCTGTGCTGGATCTTAGTATCGGCATGTGGGATCTATAGCTGTGGCATGGAAACTCTTATTTGCAGTGAAGTGAAGTGAAGTGGAGTCACTCAGTCGTGTCCGACTCTTTGTGACCCCATGGACTGTAGCGTACCAGGCTCCTTTGTCCGTGGGATTTTCCAAGCAATAGTACTGGAGTGGATTGCCAGTACGTGGGATCTATTTCCCTGACCAGGGATTGAGCCTAGGTGCCTGCTTTGGGAGGTCAGAGTCTTAGTCACTGGACCACCAGGGAAGTCTCCTACACATATCTAATGTGTAAAATTATATAAATTTTGACATATGAAACCATCACTGCAATCAAGATATCGAACATACATACCATCCTTTTTGCAATCTCTCTCTCCCACTTTTCCATACTCTGCTACCATCTGCAGAAACAATTGATTTGCCACCCGTCACTGCAGAAGAGTTTGCATTTTCTAGACTTTTATACAATGGAATCAAATACGGACTCCTTTTTGGTCTGGCGTCTTTCACTCAGAATAATTATTCTGAGAATCATTCATGTTGTGGGTACCAATAGCTCTTTCCTTTTTTGTAGGGAGTAATAAATCATTATATGGATAACTAAAACTTGTTTCTGTTGATGGGCATTTGGGTTTTCCAGTTTGTGACTGTTACAAATAAAAGTGTTATTGAAGGACGAAACAGACAGAACAGGCTCCATCTTGAAAGCAAGACTTCATCTTGGGCCGGACTGTGGACTTTGACCTATATGCCCAGGATTTATGGAAACGACATACCAACTGGAAAACCAGACACCCACCCCCCATGGAAGAGCCCTAGAGCTCATATCTAGACCCTCCATCGCTTAAAAGAATACCCTAATTATATGTGTAACCAAATAGAATCATAAATGTATTATGCTTATTGGGGTATGACCACAGGCCTATTGATAATTGTCCACTGTTAACTACCTAGGCTTAAGGCATATGAATCACAGGTTTAAGGCATATGAATCACGTGTAACTTTGATTGTATCTTTCTTTTCCTTTGTTCAGACTAGTTTCAGAGAATTTGGGGAGGTGGGTTTGAACATGTACACTTAGGGTATATAAGGTTTTCACAAAAACTGGCCGGGGTCCTTGGCTAAGAGGAGACTCTGCCTTGGGCCCGCCAGTGTAATAAACTGCACTCCACAACCTGCATCGTCCTTCTGAGTGAGTTTGTTTCCTGGAACATGTGGCTACAACATTATGAACATTCATGTACAAGTCTATGTTTGAATATATGCTTTCATTTCTCTTGGGTAAACATTTAGGAGTGGAACGACTGAGTCTTACTGTAAATGTATGGAAATACCAAACTGTTTCCAAAAATGGTTGTACTTTAAGTTCCTACCAGCAGAATATTGAAGGAGGAAACAGAGAGAACAGGCCCCGTCTTGAAAGCAGGACTCCATCTTGGACTGGACTGTGGACTTTGAGCTATATATGCCCAGTATCTATGGAAACGACATATCAATGGAAAACCAGACCACCCCCTGCCCCCACCATGAGGGAGCCTAAGGACTTGTACCTAGAATTTCTGTCGCCTAAAAAAATATGCTAATTATCTCTGTAACAGAACAAAGTCATAAATTCCATTATGCTTATCAGGGTATGACCACTGCTGCTGCTGCTGCTGCTAAGTCGCTTCAGTTGTGTCCGACTCTGTGTGACCCCAGAGACAGCAGCCCACCAGGCTCCCCCGTCCCTGGGATTCTCCAGGCAAGAACACTGGAGCAGGTTGCCATTTCCTTCTCCAATGCATGAAAGTGAGAAGTGAAAGTGAAGTCGCTCAGTCGTGTCCAACTCTTAGTGACCCCATGGACTGCAGCCCACCAGGCTCCTCCGTCCATGGGATTTTCCAGGCAAGAGTACTGGAGTGGGGTGCCATTGCCTTCTCTGGGGTATGACCACAGGCCTATTGATAAATGTCCACTGTTTAACTATCTAGGCTTATGACACATGAATCATGGGTTAACTTTGATCATATCTCTCTTTTACCTTGTCCAGACAAGTTTCAAGGAATTTGGAGAGGTGGGTTCGAACACGTACACTTAGGGTATATAAGGTTTTCACAAAAACTGGTCGGAGTCCTTGGCTAAGAGGAGACTCTGCCTTGGGCCCACCTGTGTAATAAACTGCACTCCACTATCTGCCTTGTCCTTCTGGGTGAGTTTGTTTCTCGGAACGCGTGGCTACAACAATATGAGAGTTCCCTTTCCTCCATTTCCTTGCGGACACCTGGTATGGTTAAATCATTTTCACCATTCCAATGGGTGGGTAGTTTTAATTGGTATTTCCCTAATGACTAATAATGTTATCTCATTATAGTTTTTTAAAAGATATTTATTTAATTAATTAATTTTTGACTGTACCACACAGCTTGTGGAGTCTTTAGTTCCTTGACCAGGGATCAAACCTAAGCCCCCTGCAGTGGCAGTGTGGAGCCCTAACCACTGGACTGCCAGAGAATTCCCTCTTTTATCCATTTTTAAATTGTTTTCCTGTTATTGCCTTTCGAGAGTTCTAGGTATAGTTGAGGTACAAGTTCTTAATCATATAATCAATTACATATAGTTTCTTCTGGCCAAGGGCTCATATTTTAATTCTCTTAAGAGTGTCTTTCACTGTTAAGGAGGCATTTTTAAAGTCCAACAAATCAATTTTTTTCTTTTAGGTATTGTGCATTTAGTGTCAGCTCTAAGCATTGTTTGCTGAACCCAAGGTAAAAATTCTCTGTTTTCCTCCGGAAGTTCAGAGGTTGAGAGATTGAATATACAAATGGATTCTGGCCAAACCATATATCAAAACAGACCTCTGATCATAGCCTTTAGTTGTGACTCAAACCTGATTCACAACTCTGACTTCCCAGCCTAACCACAACCCCTGCGGCAGCTAGTCAAAAGCAGTCAGGACTTGATCAACAGCTGTGAACTTGCTTCCCCCACTTTCAACTCTGGCCCAACGAAACAAAGCTAAATAAGGTCTCCAAACCAGTGACATGCAATAACCCACTTCCAGTAAGCCCACGTTCAGCTTCCTTAAGTGAAAGTCGCTCAGTCATGTCTGACTCTTTGCAACCCCATGGACTGCCAGAATACTGGAGTGGGTAGCCTTTCCTTCCTCCAGGGGATCTTCCCAACCCAGGGATCAAACCCAGATCTCCCTCACTGCAGGCAGATTCTTTACCAGCTGAGCCACAATACAGCTTCCTTAGAACAACCTCAAATCAGGTCATCCCTGAGCGCTCTCTCTGTCTTTTCACTATAAAGCTTCCGAGTGTCTGCCATCACAAACAAATGATGGTGGCTGATTGCCTTAATATACTGAGCTCTGAGTAAACAGAGCTCTACCTGTTATCATTTGAGCAGTCTTCATTTATTTCCACATGATTTTAGGCTTTACATTTAGGTTTATGAAATATTTTAAGTACACTTCTGTAAATGGTGTAAAGACTACCAATTGAAGTTCCTTTCTTTTGTATGTAGATATCCAGTGGTTCCAGTCCTATTTGCTGGGACAACTGGATTGCATTTAGGAAATGATGAAACGCACCTCAACCTGCCAGCCTGGTTGTCTCCCAACAAATAGTCAATAATTTGTTAGTTCCAAACAAACTAAATGTGTGTGTGTATATGATATATTTTTATTATTTAAAATATAATATATTAAAGTATATAATATATCTTTTTCCCTCACAAGATGGGAACTGCTTAGACCAGAGAAATCTAAAGAATTTGTTCCATTGCAACAAAGATAAGTAACAAACTCAATCAGATTTGCTCTTTTCAAAACTTGGGCTATAAAATAATCTGAGATTGCCCAGGTCTAAGTGAGAGAGGAAAGACAAAGCACCAAGAAAAGCCATTTATATCAGCGCACCCTAGAAACACCCTGACCCTGAAAGCTCTCCAGGTCCAAGGAGAACATTCCAGAAACTGTTACCAAAATCACAGCAGAAAAATCACCTCTTGACCGTTTCTCTGGTGGCAATGGGCTCATGTCAGACTTGGCTTCTTCACCTGTCCTGCACACTTAATTCCTGTATGAATCTGGGCTCAAGTTCTGTGGGAATAAACGAAGTGAACTGACTTCAGAAGAGTGGCCTCAAAATAGTCATTAGCTTGCCTTTCCTGTGCTTGTCCGATTCTAATGGTGTGTCTTCCTGTATTTTAGGAGAACATTTCAGGGTAAGACCAGCACAAGTGTTGAGAAGATGAATCTCAAGACTGATTTGAAAATGAGTTTTGCTGTGTATGTTTTAAACGCAGGAAAAGTCACCCCTAGGAATGAGCACAGGAGCGGAATGAACCCTCAACTGCGGAAGAAAGCAGAAAGCAAGCATCGCGCATGCAACATCTGCCTGCTGAATTCTGGAAGGGGCGTGACCAAGGCTGAGACTGAGAACAAAGTCTACGATTGTGAAAGCCATGGAGTATGACTGTATCTGCCTTCAACCTTCAAAGAGCTGTTCAGATGAGTTGCGCCCGGGAGAAGTCTTCCTGATTTCTGTGAAATCATGGACCATCAGAGCCCTCAGTTACAGGACTAGCTACCTGTGCCCTTCTTTGAACCACAGACAGAGAATATCTACTGTTGCCATGAATTCTCAGGAAGCACTGGCATTCCTCAAAGGCGGGATTCAGACTCTTACTAATGTTCTAATGTGTTAAGTCCATAGAAAGCTCAGGTTCATGCACAAAATAAAGGTAACATGCAAGCTTCAGCTGCTGCTTTATTTGATAGTGCTCACCACCTTCAGTACCTGGAAAAGCTCAACCTTACTTAAAGTCAACACGGGTTGAATTTAAGATGTTCTCAACAAATGAGTCACAAAGCTTTACTGAGTATCTCCTCAGCTGTTTCTGCATTTATAAACACTGAGGGAGGGTACATATTTTTTGGTGTGCATGATAAGACCCATCAAGTCACTGTCACTGGAAGTGAAAAAAGAAACTAGATCTTACCGCCATGAGTGCTTCTACTGATCACTGTATTAGGAAGTTGCCAGTCCATCACTTCTGAACCCAGAGGTGTGAGATACTATGCTATCACATTCCTTGAAGTGCACAATCAGGGAGCCCTCCGTGGATATGTCTGTGCAGTCGAGGTGGAATGATTCTGCTGTGCAGTGTTTGTGTCCAATTCCAGGCAGGTGAAGGACAACTGTGTGAGACAGCTGGCCTCAAAGGACAGGCAGCATGCATCAGATGAGAAGACTGAGGTCAGGGAACAAAATCAGCAGTGATTTTCATGTTTGCTGAGGTGGGAGGAGATGGGGAAGGAGGAAAGGGAGGTTATTATTTTAGTATCTGGGGAAAGAGAGGTACCTTCTGATTTGCAGATGCCTGATTTATTAATTCCTCTAGACACAGCGGGTGGGTCATTGCCCCTCTTTCCCTCTGCCTATCTTGGATATCCTGCATTCCACAAATAGATGCCCTGGCTTAGCAGACCTACTAGATGCTGGTGCAGAAGGCTGTTTGATTTAACAGTTTGTTGTCTTCACACCCTTTCCTGTGTTCACATTCAAGTCTCTTGTTTCCCTTTCTGATTATGAATTCACACTTACTTATTCAGGAAATTCCTTTTTCACATGTGCATATGGGTCCTCTCCAATTTACTGCCACTTTCCCCTGCCTCCCCATTCTTATAATGGTTCCCTGATCAAATCTTCTTTCTCACAGCCCCACTTCCATTTTTGAACCAATAAACAATCGAACCTCTCTTTCCTCACTTTTCCTTTCAAAAGTCATGACTTTTGATGTTCAAAGAGGTGATATGCATGCACCTTGGAAAAGGAAATCCTGAGATAAAATCAGACAAAAGAAAATCAATGGTAACTTCTTTAAAAGTTCATAAAAATAAAGTCCATTTCAGGGTCTTCTTAGAAATGTATATTCATTTACCTTCACTTCTAGTCATACTTTTTTATATATATTTAGAGATATGCCAACATGTACACACAGATTAACTGTCCTCAATAGTCCCAAACAGAAAACAACCAAATTATCTATTGATACAACAATGGATAAATATAGTACACTCACATGATGGAATATTATTCAGCAATGAAAACGAAATAGGTCTAGAGTAGGATAATCAAATTGTTTTGAAATACCACTAGAGGATTAAAGAAAGAAGGGATTTTAAGGGGGTCTGGGAGACTGTTCTAAGGTAATGACCACTCAAGAAAAGAATCCAGTAACCTAGCAGCAATCTACTCTACCTTGAAGTGAGGCCAGGTGCATCCAAGCACTAGACACACTCAAGCCACAAGACCTTACAGTTAAAACACAGGACAACAGACACGGGGTCTGAATCTTGTTCCATGAAGTCAGAAATGCTGAAGAGCAGCATTTCTGCATGTAGCTAAGACAGGAATATAGATGAAAGGAGAAAGAACCCAGGTGAAAGGGGACTTTATACTGAGATGGATTACCATATTCTAGAAAAGTTACCACCCTTTTGCTAATATATATGATCTGAGTAGCACCCTGACAGTCCTGGTTATATCATACAGGGATCGAGGAGAAATTAACTATATAAGCCTGCAACAAGGGCAGGGTAGGCATGCAGTTGTTAGTGCTCGACTCTTAGCCAGAGGTCCCACTCCATAGCAGTCAGCCTCACAGTGGTCCTGGCAGCAGAGAGTGTGGTGAGAGGTGGATCACGGCCTTCTCCCCAGGGTCCTCCAGGCCCTCCAGCCTTAGGACTGGCAGGTGAGGTGGGGGTCCCAGGGACAGGGTGAGAGCTGTATCTTGCAGAGCTCCAGAGCCCTCACCAGGGCTGCCCAGTAGCGAGGCCCAGGCCCTGGTGAAAGGACCCAGACCAGGTACTGGATGAATACTCCCAGGCAGGGTAACTGGCCTGCACAGGCAGTCCCTCCTCTTAGCCAGGGCCTGGGCCTGGGAAAGTTAAAGCTGAGTATTGGGCCCTTGCCCTTTCTTGTCAGAACAGAGAATAACATTTGTTTTGGTGGCGGTTTACAGGGACATTGTGATCTGACCAAGACCTGGTACTGAGAAGTTTGCAATAACTAACCACACCCCTCCCCTCACCTTTCCTATAAAAGGACTTTGCTGAAAGCTTTCTGGGAGTTCAGGGTTTTTAAGGCATGAGCCACCCATCTCCTCGCATGGCCCTGCAATAAACCTCTCTCTGCTCCAAACTAATGTTTTGGTAATGTTTGGCCTCACTGTGTATCAGGCACACAGACCTAACGTTTGGTAACAAGACTTGATGTCTACTCAAGAAAGAGAAAATGATAGTCCTCTCCCCTCCCCACTTTCTTTGATTACAAAAATGTAGCCCTCTTTGTTCTTGGGGTTGCACTCCCTTGCCTGCCCACTAGTATCTCTCACAAGCATCCTATGCTAATAAACTCACTCTTTGCCAACTGCTTTGCCTCACATTGACTTCTTTCTGTGAGGAGATAAGACCTGAGCTTCAATAAGTCTGACACCAGATGAGCTGTTTTAATTGAAAGACAGTGGGCTTGAATCCCCTCCTGAACCAGGGATCCTGGGTTCAAATTCTAATCTGAGGTGCAGCTGGGTTCCAGTCCTATTTGAGAAGGAGTGTGGCTTCAGAGCCTGCTCCGGACACTCAGAACTCTTTCAGACACAGATCCAAACCACAAAATAAAATATACAATGTTAGGAACTAAATGGTTTGAAAACAGTAATGATTTTAAGGCAGTTTATAAAACACTCCTTTGATCTTTTGGAAGAAAAGACAAAAGACTCAATCCCTTAATCAATGTCAAAGAAAACAGTCAATGATGACATTTAAGGAGAGACTGCAGGATTTTTAAACTGTGATTGTAGTTTTAAATACATATTATATATTGTGTTAGACTAAGTCTTGTAAAAATCATGTCTTAAGGGATAAGAAAAATTAGCAATTCCCTAAATTCAGATAATATAAAGATTTTTAAAATCTTAAACTTAAAAATTCACTCTCAAAAGTTTCAAAGGGCCTTTTCCAAACATATTTACATGCTTTTGCTACCTATTGAACTTCTGCTCCAGAAAATATAAAGGTCGACCACAACAGGCCTCTCCTCCAACTCACGGGCCTCCGGCTCCTCAAATGGCCAGAAGGTGTGAGATCCAGGTAGCAGCCCCACGGAGGCCAGACCCAGGGGCGGGTCTCAAGGCCGCCTCCCGAGCCTCAGCTTTCTGAAATGGGACTCGGGTCTGGACATGGATGACCAACGGGCACAGAACAACCAAAAGTGTCTGCTCTGCAGCGCTGCACCGTGGCCTCCGGGTCCTAGTATTTCAACCTGAAAGTCAACCTCGAGCTTTGCTTTAGACCGACCCTCCAGGCCAAGTGGACAGGACCACCAGGGAAGTCCCTGTGTGGACATGTCTTGAACCTCTTTAGGTAAAAACCAAGAAGTGAGCTGCAGCACTTTACAGTGCCCACTACAAAGAGGGCACTCGAGAAAGCAAGAGAGTCCCAGAGAATTATCTGCTTCTGCTTTATTCACTACGCCAAAGCCTTTGACTGTGTGGATCACAACAAACTGGAAAATTCTTAAAGAGATAGGAATACCAGACCACCTTACCTGCCTCATGAGAAACCTGTATGCAGGTCAAGAAGCAACAGGACAGGGAACAACAGACTGGTTCTAAATTGGGAAAGGAGTATGTTAAGGCTGTATATTGTCACCCTGCTTATTTAACATATATGCAGAGTACATCATACGAAATACCAGGCTGGATGAACCACAAGCTGGCATCAAGATTGCTGGGAGAAATATCAATAACCTCAAATATGCAGATGACACCACCCTCATGGCAGAAAGCTAAGAAGAACTAAAGAGCCTCTTGATGAAAGTGAAAGAGGAGAGTGAAAAAGTTGGCTTAAAACTCAGCATTCAAAAAACCAAGATCATGGCACCTGGTCCCATCACTTCATGGCAAATTGATCGGGAAACAAAGGAAACAATGAGAGACTTTATTTTCTTGGGCTCCAAAATCACTTCAGATGGTGACTGCAGCCATGAGATTAAAAGACGTTTGCTCCTTGGGAGAAAAGCTATGACCAACCTAGACAGCTTATTAAAAAGCAGAGACATTACTTTGCCAATAAAGGTCCATCTAGTCAAAGCTATGGTTTTTCCAGTAGTCATTTATGGATGTGAGTTGGACTATAAAGAAAGCTGAGTGCCAAAGAATTGATGCTTTTGAACTGTGCTTTTGAAGACTCTTGAGAGTCCCTTGGATTGCAAGGAGATCAAACCAGTCAATCCTGAAGGAAATCAGTCCTGAATATTCATCGTAAGGACTGGTGCTGAAGCTGAAACTCCAGTACTTTGGCCACCTGGTGGGAAGAACTGCCCCATTGGAAAAGACTCTGATGCTGGGAAAGCTTGAAAGCAGGAGGAGAAGGTGATGACAGAAGATGAGATGGTTGGATGGAATCACTGACTTGACGGACATGAGTTTGAGCAAGCTCTGAGAGTTGGTGATGGACAGGGAGGCCTTGTGTGCTGCAGTCCATGGGGTTGCAAAGAGTCGGACACGACTGAGCAACCGAACTGAACAAAGAGGAAAGCTTTGTGGTTGGTTGGTTTCTCTGAACTTTGGACATGCAGCTCTAATCTACATTCTGGTGACCAGTAAGGCTGTCCAGAGAGCAGGACTCTGCAGCAAGACCAAAGCAAGGATGCCTGGCCATTTTCACATGGTGACCCAGCAGACCCAATCGGAATGGAAGGCTCTGTAGAAAACAGAGTTCTGAAGAAAGCCTCTAACAAGCCCCAATAACAAGCCCTGTGGTTCTGGAGGAAGACCGCGCTCACTTCTGGCAGCGAGTGTCATCCATGTGCATTCTGGCTTCCCACAGAGTCCTACTGAGACTGAATCTCAGACCATGGGGCACCAGGTAACTGTGTGGACTGACATCCCGTCACATCCTAGGGGTCATCTGATCCACCGAATTACACAGTGAAGGTACAGAGTAGAATTCCGTCATAAAATGGAACTCATTTATATCAGACTAGACACAAGCGGGTCTGCAAGACCAAAACAAGTTATAAAAGCAGGCAACTCAGACTCCCATAGCATCTCCATCCACTATCTCACTGGCTTTCCCTCCACTCACAGCACTACCTTCAACCAGAATGGATGGTTGCTGCCCTCTGCCCCACTCGGGTAACCCTGCAAGAGACTGCCAGAGGGAACTTCTTTAGGTCAGGAAACAATCACTGGGGTGGGATGAGAGCTGTTCCAGGACTAAGATCCTACAGGAATAAAAGTTTAACCCCACGAGGTAAAGACTCCCATCCCACTGAGGTGGGCACAACTTGGAAGAGTTGATGGGAGAAGGCAGGCTGCTATAATTACCACCCGAGGCCTAAGGTCAGCTCCAGAAGTGGCTCAGCAGCAACCAGGTTTTGTGCTAATTGATATTTCTTTCTCCCCCACCCCTTCTGATGAGAAGATTGGGGATTGATGACATTTTTGGTTTCAGATGAACATTTGACTGAATAGACACCATGGTATGGTAGCTTCATTTACTATGTTGAGGACATTAAGCTTTCACCCACAGGAAGGATAAAAACAGATGCTTGGGAGGGTAAGAAGATGTGTCGTGAACATCTTCCCTCTGGGATCCATTCTCCATCCTGTTCTGGACCCCAAGAGGCTGACTGGATGATATCATCACCTGAATTCTGGTTGATTTTGTCCATGGGGACAATGACTGAAAATTAGCAGGAAGGAGGAGAGTAAAGCGAGGCTTAAAAAAATTGCCAATTTTACAACCATATTTTGCTCTGCCACTTTTTACAGTCCTTTGTTTGTGTATTCGAGTTTGCGTCTGCCACAGGATTCCCAGCTCCTAGAACAGCTAGTTTCACACACAGGCATGGTTTCTTCTTAGACAGGAGGCCTTCCAATCAGTTATCATCCTTCTGAATACACAGATGTGTTTCCATCCTGGAGGCCGGAGAGAACATAAGAGTCTGTGCAACAGTTGTCCCAGCCACCCTTAGAGGGATCTCAAACGTGACCTCCCTTGGAGTGATCTCAGACGTGACTTCCCTTGGAGTGATCTCAGATGTGACCTCCCTTAGAGTGATCTCAAACGTGACCTCCCTTCCCAAGTTTGGAGCAGATGTCACTGTCCAACCTGATGCGTTCATCAAGCCCCTCAGATGCGTTGTTGCTCTGGACCGTACCCTTTGCTTCCGCACTTCTTTCAGGAGCTTTGTCTGCTGTGCTTATTAAAAGGCCAATCCCTTTCAGGAGTGATTCTTTTTAAAAAAGACCTGGCATAGTTCTGCCACATGGATCTCCTCATGTTCCAAATACAGTGCACTCTAATCTCTAAAGTGCCATCCACACCCTAAGTCCAGGAAGCTCCCAGAGAGTCACAAGGGGTGTTAGGTGGAGAATTTTCTCTCACCTCCTGCACTGCTCTTTGCTTTTGGATATCATCGCAAACCACTCTGGCACACTCTATTCCTGAATGTAAGGGTAAGGAGTGGGGAGGCCTCTGCAATCCAAGTGGCGAGTCAGAAAGTGGAACAAGAAAATCCAGAAAAAATTCCTGGGCAATTTTTGTCCTTTCAGTGATGTTTTTTTCTTCTCATAGTAGTCTCTGTTGTCAATGTGGAAATTCTTAGCTTCATTAATCATGACATGTTGCATCTTTTCAAATGTACTTTCTCATGAAGGTTTTCTGAGTTATTGCCTGGCAGATGTTTTCTGTGTGTGATTAGTCTCCAATCATGTCCAACTCTCTGCAGCCCCGTGGACTGTAGACTGCTAGACCCCTCTGTCCATGGAATTTCACAAGCAAGAATACTGAGAGGGTTGCCATCTCCTTCTCCAGGGGGTCTTCCCCACCCAGGGATCGAACCCCATCTCTTGCCTCTCCTGCATTGGCAGGTGGAACATGCTATTAAAAATGCAAGAAGAGCCCTTCCTGCGATCTTTCAGGGCTGCCACAGTGGTGCCCGAATGTCCTGGTTGATGCTCTCAAGAGGATCAACAATGGCAAAAGGAGAGAGGTAAATGACAGGTTCCAATCAGGCCGTGCCCCAGAAGTGATCATCAGGCTTCTAACTATGATGATGAAGCATGGTTACATTGACAAATTTGAAATCATTGATAATCACAGGGCTGGTTGAAATTGTGAACCTCACAGGCAGGCTAAATAAGTGGCGAATGATCAGCCCCAGATTTGATGTGCAATTCAAAGAGCTAGAAAAATGACAGAATAACCTGCTCCCATCCTGTTGATTTGGTTTCATTGTTCTGACAATCTCAGCTGACATCATGGACCATGAAGAAACAAGACGAAAACACACAGGAGGGAAAATCCCTGGATTCGTTTTCTAGAGATGTACTACATGTGTGCAAATAAAATGCCTCAATGGTTAAAAAAAAAAAGATACAAATGCAGGTCTTCCTAATGAAATAAAGAAAGGAGATGATTTTTTAAAATTCTTTAAAAATCAAAGTATAGTTTATTTACAATATTTTCTTAGTTACACATGTTCAACAAAGTAATTCAATTTTTTACAAGTATGTTCCATTTGGTATTACAAAATAATGCCTATATTTCTCTGTGTTGTATAACATATATTTGTTGCTTATTTATTTCATACATAGGAGTTTGCACTTCTTAATTCCATGCCCCTTCCCCTCTTTATCCCCACTAGTAACCACTAGTTTGTTCTCTATATCTGTTTCGTTATACGCTTGTTTGGTTTATTTCTTAGATTCTACATTTATTTGATGAGTCCCTTGGACATCAAGGAGATCAAACCAGTCAATCCTAAAGGAAATGAACCCTGAATATTCATTGGAAGGACTGATGCTGTAGCTGAAGTTCCAATACTTTGGCCACCTGATGCGAAGAGCCAACTCATTGGAGAAGACCTTGATGCTGGGAAAGACTGAAGGCAGGAGGAGAAGGGGACGATCGAAGATGAGATGGTTGGATGGCATCGCCGACTCAATGGTCACGAGTCTGAGCAAACTCCAGAAGATCGTGAGGGACAGGGGAAACCTGGCGTGCCGCGGTCCATTCGTGTTGGTGCAAATGGCAGGATTTCCTTCTTCTTGAATGGCTGGGTAGTGCTCCATTGTGCATACATGGACCACATCTTCTTTCGTTTATCTATTGATGGACATGTAGGTTGTTTCCACATCTTGGCTGTTACAAATAATGCTGCTATGAACATCGGGATGCATGTCTTTTTGAATTAGTGCTTTTGTTTTCTTTCGATATAAATTCAGGAGTGGAACTGCTGAGTCATACAGCAATACATACATATAGTTTTTGTGAAACGCTGCCATACCGTTTTCCATAACGGCTGGACTAGTTTACATTTCCACCAACAATGCACGAGAGTTCCCTTTTCTCCACATCCTTGTCAAAATTTGTTATTTGTACTATACTTTTGATGATAGCTATTCTGATAGGTGTGAGGTGAGGTGTGAGGTTTTAATTTACACTTCTATAATGATTAGTGGGGCTTCCCAGGTGGTACTAGTGGTAAAGAACCTGCCTGCCAATGCAAGAGACATAAGAGATGCAGGTTTGATCCCTGGGTTGGGAAGATCCGCTGGAGGAGGGCATGGCAACCCACTCCAGTATTCTTGCCTGGAGAATTCCATGGACGGAGGAGTCTGGCGGGCTACAGTCCACGGGGTCACAAAGAGCCAAACACGACTGAAGTTACTGAGCACGCATGCAGTGATTAGTGATGTTGAGTATCTTTTCATGCACTTAATAGCCATTTCTATGTCTTCTTTGGAAAAATGTCTATTCAGGTCTTCTGCCCTGAAATTAACGCTTACATCTCTTTGGTCTCCTTAAACCTGGAAGAAAGAGAGAAAAGCATAGAGTTCATCTGGATACTTTTTAGGTACCTATGACATATCAAGATGTACAACAAGCAATTGGACATAATAAAAATATTTTGAGCTCAGATAAAAATTATAGGTTTTTCCCATTAAAATGTAATCAAATGAGTGTGTTGGTTATCTACTAAAATTTAAGTTTTATTCTGAGATATTTCTATTAGTGCACAAAAGTGGTATGCAGTAATGAGTAGCACGTGGCAAACCAACATTTCCACTGAGAACAGTTAGAAAAGGCCATTATCATACATAAAACACCTGTCTGAAGGCAATTTAAAGCTGAGGCAACCAGCTTTGCTTTGCTTTAGACAAATTAGAGATTTGCAAATATAAATCAGAGATTAAGAATACTGTCAAAACTTTCCTTGAGTAGCTAAGTCTCTAACTGGATTAAGATAATCATATGTTACTCTGTTGGCCTTGCAAAGGAGAGCATGAATCTTCTTGAGAGGAAGAGAGCATTATCTAAATCCTCTATACCTTTTTTCATACAGTGTCTAGGATTTAACTGAAAATTACCTGGCATGCCAAAATACAGGACTGTATGGCGAAGACCAAGAAGGAAAAAACCATACAACAGAAACAGACCAAAGTTAATCCGAATAATGGAATTATCAGACAAGGATTGAAAAGAGCTTATTTATGTGCTTAAGAAAGAGAGGAAAAAAGGGAGAAAAAAAAATCATCAAAGAATTGATAGACTCCAGTAGGAATTCTAGAATTGAATTGAAACTCAACATTAACAGATAGGTTTAATAAGAAATTAGACACAGCAAAAGAGAAAATTAGTGAACTAGAAGGCTGATGAAATCAATATTTAGATTTAAGCATACATAGAGAAAAAGAAGAGTGAAAATTCAGATTAAAAAATTGTCATATGGTACACAACAAAAACGTCAAATGTGTACACAACATGGAGAGATGTGAAAAAGTATTAAGAGCAATATTTTATTTAAGAGATAACTTCTGAAAAATTCCAAAGCTGACAAGACAGAAAAAGCTGTAGACTTGACATGCTGTGAATCCCAAGCAGGATGAATAGAAATAAAAATATACATAGGCACAGCATATCAAACTGTTAAACATCAAAGACAAAGAAAAACGTCTTAAGATGAATAAAAAAGGGCACATTACTTTCACAGTAGTAACAGAAAATATTCTATTGACTTTAAAATTTTTTCATTTTATGTTGGACCATAGTTGATTAACAAGTTTGTATTAGTTTCAGGTGTAGAGTAAAATGATTCAGTTATACATGTATCTTCTTTTAATTCTGTTGACTTTTTATAATTTAGATATAATTGGCATATAACATTATATTAGTGGCTGGTATACAACACAGTGATTAGATATTTCTGTATATTGCAGAGTGATCACCATTGGACAGTAAGTCTAGTTGACATCCATCACTATATATTATCACAACATTTTTTTCCTTGTGAAAATTTTTAAGATTTATTCTCTTAACAACCTACAAATATACAATAGAGTATTACCATAGTTGGGCTTCTCTGGTAGCTCAGCTGGTAAAGAATCCACCTGCAATGTGGGAGACCTGGGTTCAATTCCTGAGTCGGGAAGATCCAGGAATTTGAGGGAGAAGGGATAGGCTACCCACTTCAGTATTCTTGGGCTTCCCTGGTGACTCAACCGGTAAAGAATCCACCTGCAATGTGGGAGACCTAGGTTCAATCCCTGGGTTGGTAAGACCCCCTGGAGAAGGGAACAGCCACCCACTCCAGTATTCTGACCTGGAGAATTCCATGAACTGCATAGTCCATGGGGTCACAAAGAGTTGGACACAACTGAGCGACTTTCACTTTCATAACCATAGTCCTCGTGCTATACATAACATCCCATGACTTATTCATCTTACAGTTGGAATTTTGTGCTTTTTAACTTACTTTATCCATTTTGCAACCCCATCCCCACCCCTATTCTTTGTATTCACGAGCTTGGGAGCTTTTTTGGTTGGTTGGTTTTTGTCCTCATATTCCACATATAAGTGAGATCACATAATATTTGTTTTTCTCTGTCTTATTTCACTTAACATTATGCCCTAAAAATCCACGCACATTGTCAAAAATGGCAAAATTTCCTTCTTTTTCTATGATTGAATAATGTTTCATTGTGTGTGTTTAATGGCTATACAGAATATAGGAACATAAATTTCTTCCATATCTTGGCTATTGTAAATAATGCTACAATAAACATAGGGGTACATGTATCTTTCAGTTAGTACTTTTTTTTCTTTGAATAAACACCCAGAAGTGAACCTGGGGAATCATATGGCCATTCTACTTTTAATTTTTTGAGGAACTTCCATACCACTTTCCATACTGGTTGCACAAATTTGTATTCCCAACAGTGCACAAGGGTTCCTTTTCCTTCAATCCTCACTAAGACTTGTTATTTCTTGTCTTTTTGATGATAACCATTCTAACAAGTATGAGGTGATATCTCATTGTGGTTTTGATTTTCATTTCCCTAATGATTAGTGATGTTAAAGCACTTTTTCATGTACCTTTTATTATCTATCTGTATGTCTTCTTTAGAAAAATGTCTATTCAGATTTTGTGCCATTTTAAAATTAGATTGTTTTATTTTGTTGTTATTGAGTTGAATGAATTCCTTATATACTTTGGATGTTAACCCCTTATAAGACACATGATTTGCAAATATATTCTCCTATTTGGTATGTTGCCTTTTAGTTTGTTTGATGATTTGATTTGTTTTACACAAGGTTTTAAGTTTGATGTGATCTTGCTTATTTATTTTTGCTTTTGTTATCTATGCTTTCGTTGTCAATTCAAAAAAACAAAATCACCAAGACAGATGCTAAGCAGCTTACCGCCTATGTTTTCTTCTAGGAGTTTTATGATTTCAGATCTATCATTAAAGCTTTTAATCCATTTTGAGTTAATTTTGTATGTAAGAGATGGACTAATGGAACAGGATAGAAATCCAAGAAATAAACCCAAGCACTTGTCAGTTAATCTATGATAAAGGAGGTAAGAATATACAATGGAGAAAAGATAATCTCTTCAATAAGTGGTGCTGGGAAAACTGGACAGCTCCATTTATTAATAAAAGAATGAAATCAGAACATTCTCTATCACCGTCTACAAAAATAATGTCAAAATGGATTAAAGTCTTAAATACAAGACTGGAAACCATAAAACTCCCAGAAGAAAACACAGGCAGAATACTCTTTGACACAAGTTGTAGCAATATATGTGGTTTTGGCTCTATCTCCTAAAGCAAAGAAAATCAAAGCAAAAGTAAGTAAATGGAACGTAGTGAAACTTAAAAGCTTTTGCATAGTAAAGAAAACCATTGACAAAACGAAAAGACAATCTACTGAGTAGGAGAAAATATTTCCAAATGATATGACTGATAAAGTGTTACTATCCAAAATATTAAGATAGCTCATACAACTTCACATCAAAAAGCAAGCAACATGATTTAAAAATGTGCAGAAGACCTGAATAGACATTTTTCAAATAAAAAAAAAAACAAAACAGATGGCCAACAGGCACATGGAAAGAGGTTCAACACTGTTAATCATTAGAGAAACACAATTTAAAACCACAATGAGATATCACCTTATACTGCCAGAGTGGCTACCATGAAAAAGAACACAAATAAAAAATGTTGGCAAGCATGTGAAAAACAGTAAGGAGCTTTCTCAAAAGACTAACAAGAGAACTCCCACATCACTAAAAAGAGAATCCACTCCTGGGGATATATCCAAAAAGTGAAAAACTAATTTGAAAAGACATATGAATCGCAATGTTCATAGCAGCATTATTTACAACTGCCAAAATACAGAAGCAACCTAAGTGTCCATCAACAATGACTGGATAAAGAAGATGTGCTATATATATACAATGGGATACTACTCAGGCATAAAAAATGAAACCTTGCCTTTTGGAACAACATGTATAAAATAAGTCAGACAGAAAGACAAACACTGTATGATATCACTTACATGTAGAATCTAAAATATAAAGCAAACTAATGAAAACTAGTAACAAACTAGTAACCAAAAAGGAACAGACCCACAGATACAGTGGGGAGAAGGAAGCGGGGGAAGGCAAAATAGAGTAGGGGATTAAGAGCTGGAGACTACTATGCATAAAATAAATAGGCTCCAGGGATATTACTGTACAACACAAGGAATACAGCCAATATTTTATAAAAACTATAAACGAGGTATAACCTCTAAAAACTGTGAATCATATACTTACCCAGCAGGGGAGATATCATGATCACGAAGGTGGTTTTCCCAGGGCAAGGCTCACCCATTGCACTCCGGGTGTGCTGACCCCTGCAATTTCCCCAAGCGTGGGGAACTTGGCTGCGTAATTTGTAGTAGGGAGGAGCTGCGTTCATGCTTCCTCCTGGTAGGTTTTGAAATACAAATGTTTGGGAATTTCCCAGTGGTTCAGCATTTAAGAATCTGTGCTTCCAGTGCAGGGGGCACAGGTTCAATCCTTGGTTCTGGAACTAAGACCCCATATGCCACGTGGTACAGCCGAAAAACAAAACAAAAACCAAGACACTGTGAATCACTGTGTTGTATAGTAAAACTTATATAATATTGTAAATCAACTATTTACATATATACATAAACATTTTAAAAAGGAAGTAATTACTGACAGGTTTGTATTTAGTACCATTTTGCCATTGCCTGCTGTTTTGTAGCTCATCTGTTTCTTTTTTCTGCTCTCACTCACTTGCTTTGATGACCTTCTGTAGTAGATGCTCAGATTCGTATCCCTTTGTCTTTTGGAGTGGAAATGGCAACCTACTCCAGTATTCTTGCCTGGAGAATTCCATGGACAGGGGAGCCTGGCAGGCTACAGTCCATGGGGTGGCAAAGAGTGAGACACGACTGAGCAGCTATCATTTATACTTTCATATGTTTTCCTATTACAGATCTTCCTTGACTTGTGATGGTTTTATGTCCCAATAAACTCATCAGAAGTTGAAAATATTTTAAGTCAAACCTGCATGTAATACAACTAACCTACTGAACATCATAGCTCAGTCTAGCCTACCTTAAATCAGCTCAGAACACTTACATTGGCCTACAGTTAGGCAAACTCATTTAACACAAAGCTTATTTTTAAATTAAAATGCTGAATATATCATTTAATGTATTGATCACTGTACTGAAAGTGAAAAACAAGATGGTTGTATGGATACTCACCATCAAAGCCACAGCTGAAAACGCAGCGGGCCTGAAGAATGTTTGAAACATTGAACTAAAATTAATTGCTGGATGATATTGATGCTACAGTGACAGGGTCATCAATTCTCTCTTGATGAGGCTGGAGGACAGCTGGCAGGAGGCACTGGGGCATCTGCACTAGCTGATGGTCTGGCAGGCACAATATTCTTTAGGGAGATTTCAAGCTGTGATTGTAGTCTGTTTGGCCTGCAACATTCTCTTGTGTGCAGAATAAGACAGTTCAAACACCAGTTTTCAAACAATGCTAATATCATCCAGGCTTCCCTGTTACGGCAACAATAAATGGCAAGTATATGCTTTTTTGAGCAGGCTCTGGGAGTTGGTGATGGACAGGGAAGCCTGGCGTGCCACAGTCCATGGGGTGGCAAAGAGTCGGACACGACTGAGTGACTGAACTGAACTGAACTGAACCTATAGGCTTTCTTATATTCCTGCGTGCTCTAGGGTTTTCCAAGTGGTAGGTTAAGAAAGGCTTTAACTTGAACCTTACAACATCTCTATCCCAAAGCAGCATTATACAGTCTTTGAAAGCCTTGAATCCTGGCATTGTCTTGGACTTTTGAGGAATGTACGTATGCTCTGGCATATGTTTTCGGAACAAGTTGATTTCATCAACATTACATACGTGTTCTGGCCAATACTTCTCCACAATTATTCCACGCAGCTCTTCCTTAAACACTTTGGTATCAGCAACCTGCTGCCTCACCACCAATCTTCACATTATGAAAATAACAACGCCGCTTGAAACATTGGACATTTACTCACTATAAACACTCGCGTATGTGTAAGATCGTCAGCACACTCTTTAAGTGTATAGAAAAAACTTGCCTCAGTAGACTACGTGGTGTGCACTTCTGTATCTGGTCTTCCACTCTAGTCTTGAGAAATTTTCCATATCATCGATTAGCCCAGGTAATCTCTTCGCGAAGACAGTGGATTTAACAAATGCTGACAATTTCACTGCATCACCGATTCACTTATCATTTAAGACGGTCGAGATCATCAATTGCGAAAGTCCTAACTCACACGTGATGGCCATTACTGACTTGCCACTTTCATGCGGGGAAATTGGGTTTCATCTCAAGAATAATTGCTTTCCTCTTCTTCACATCAGAAGCAGGGAGCGACACAGCACACTATAGAGCATTGGTTGTTTACCCTCCTGATCACACGGCTGACTGGGAGCTGTGGCTCACTGCCAGTGCCCGGCATCATATGAAAACAATATCGCATATGGCTAGCTCAAGAAAAGATCAAAATTCAAAATTCGAAGTATAGTTTCTACTGAATGCGAATTACTTCCGTACCACCGTAAAGTCAAGAAATCCTAAGTCGAACCATTTTAAGACAGATCATTTGTACTAATTAGCACCCTTTCATTTCCGCTTACGTCCCTGTCACATTTCTTGTACCACCAGTCTAGTGGTGATGAACTTCTTTACCTTTTGTTTGTCTGGAAGATTCTCCATATCATCTTCAATTCCGCATGTTAAAGTGACTATTCTGCTGAGTTCTTAAGGATGCCAGCTGGGCAACTAGAAAAGTCATAACTTCTCCAAGTGAACAGTGTGAAAGTAGTCCAAGAAGATTCAGAGAATTTTGTGGGGAGGGGGAACAAGTTTTGGATTCTTCATTTCCTTATAAAGACTGTAAACGTCATCAATTATAATCTTTTCTAAGTTATAAAGGTTTTCTGGGTACGTCTTGGAAATTTCCATTGTTGTGAAAATAAAAGTATTGAAATGTTTCGTATCTTAAAAGTGGAAGAAAACTTATCCATGAACTATGCACAGAGTAAATAAACTACTCTGTGCACAGAGTAATTAACAAATTAATTTTCCTAATAACTTTTCAAGGGGCTTCACAGAGGGCTCAGTGGTAAAGAATCTGCCTGCCAAGCAGGAGATGCAGGTTTCATCCCTGGATTGGGAAGATCCCCTGGAGAAGGAAATGGCAACCCACTCCAGTATTCTTGCCTGGGAAGTCCCACAGACAGAGGAGCCTGGTGGGCTACAGTTCATGGGGTTGCAGAAGTATCAGGCACAATTTAGAGACTCAACAACAACAAAAAGTCTTGAGTAACATCTATGAAAACCATTTAGAAAGAAATAAATTGAAAATTATTTTAGACTTTCCAAGATCCTATCAAGCTGTTTTCCTAGCAAAGTTTTTCAGAGGCATATTTTCACATTATTTGAGAACAACATTGACGACATAATGAAAAACATCTTTGTAGCCTGGTCTACTTTTCATGATTCAGATGAGCCTTGCACAAAATTTTCTTGGGCTCCAAAATCACTGCAGATAGTGACTGCAGCCATGAGATTAAAAGATGCTTGCTCCTTGGAAGAAAAGCTATAACAAACCAAGACAGCATATTAAAAAGCTTTGCCGACAAAGGTCCATCTAGTCAAAGCTATGGTTTTTCCAGTAGTCATGTATGGATGTGAGAATTGGACCATAAAGAAAGCTGAGCGCTGAAGAATTGATGCTCTTGAACTGCGGTGTTGGAGAAGACTCTTGAGTCCCTTGGACTGCAAGGAGATCCAACCAGTCCATCCTAAAGGAGATCAGTCCTGAATATTCTTTGGAAGGATTGGTGCTGAAGCTAAATACTTTGGTTGCCTGATGCAAAGAGCTGACTCATGAGAAAAGAACATGTTGCTGGGAAAGACTGAAGGCAGGACGAGAAGGGGACGACAGAGGATGAGATGATTGAATGGCATCACCAAGTCGACAGACATGAGTTTGAGCAAACTCCGAGAGATGGTAAAGGACAGGGAAGCCAGCATGCTGCAATCTGTGGGGCTGCAAAGAGTTGGAAATGACTGAGCGACTGAACTGAACTGGACGATATTTAAACAACCTTTTGTCATTCCTCAGAAAGTAATCCATGCTGATTGCTCAAGAGGTGTTGAAAAATCTCAGAATCAAATTTATCACTCAAAGTTCCAAGTCTCTTCAAGACTATAAAAAGGGCCTTCTTTAAGTCGTTCATTGTTTGACTGGTTATGAGGGTGTAGGACTTAGGGTAAATTGCAGATAAGCTTGAATCATGAAGAAGTCTGGCACTGCCTTCAGTTAATGTAGAAGATTCTTCACTCCAGTAGATCTTTGTCATGACACACAGTTTCCCAGTGTAGCCACCAATTTTTACCAGTTTCTTCTTTAAAGTTAAGGCAGTTTGTATAGAATAACCTTTTAGTTCCTCATTCAGTTCCCTGAGGAAGGTGTATAAGACAGGTGGCCGGTCCTGGGAAATTAGAAGTGCATCACAGATGATGCTCTGGTTCTCTTGCAAGTCCAGATCCAAAGACCAGCTCTTAGAAAAGATCAATGTACCTTGACGAACAGAGCCCATCTCTTTACGTATCATCTGTGCAAGTCCTTCATGTTGTGAGAACAGTCTCTTGCAGAGGATTTCTGGAATATACGTCACCTTTTCTGATGGCACTAGGAATGAAAATAATTATAATAAATTTTTCAACACTGGAAGCTTCCAATTCCAACCATGACAAAGTAGCTTGCCCCAGACCAACCCCTCCCACCAAACACAACTATAAAAGTTGTATAAAATATAAAAACAGAAATTTAAAGAACTAGAGAGCAACCAACACAAGCAGGGCTTAAAGGGTCACAATATTCGATGGAAGCACAGGAAGAAGCACCACATTCATCCCAGCTTTCTGCCCGAGGGTATTTTCCATATCATGTCATGGGTAAATACAGGCCAAGCACAAATCTCCAGTTTTACTAGGCTGAGGAAAAAGAGACTGGCATTCGGGGCTACCAGAGGAACTATAATTCGAGAGGGAAAATCTAAGATGAAACTGCAGAAAAGCAGCCAAACTCCACATACACATTCCCTTCAACTCACTTGGTAGATACAGGGTGAGATGCAGAAAACCCAGAAGAAAATGTCAACTGGGAGGATAAAAGGAGCTGAACCTGAGTTGTATCAACCTCATGGTGGTGGGGTGACTCAGACCGGAATTCAAGTCCCGGAAGGCCTGTGGTAAACACCTCAGACTTTGAGTTGAGACTCAAGAAGAGCCATGACCTAATAATGGTAAGGGCAAAATTTAAAGATATTCTTTCTAGAAAAGCATAAAACAGATCTTAAAACAAAAAATCAAGGTTATCACTGGTACTCTATCTACCTGCAGAAAGAAATAGAATCGCCTTTGGAGGAATGTAGCATCTTCCAAAGCCTCTATAGTTTTTTTTTTTAAATTTTAATTGGAGGATAATTGCTTTACAACGTTGTGTTGGTTTCTGCCATACAACAACATGAGTCAGCCATAAGTATATACATGTCCCCTCCCTCCTGAACCTCCCTGCCAGCTCCACCCCATCCCACCCCCCTGGGTTGCCACAGAGCACTGAGTTGAGCTCCCTGGGTTATACAGCAACTTCCTACTTGCTGTCTGTTGCACGTACGGTAATATACATGTTTCAGTGCTAGTCTCTCAATTTGTCCCACCCTCTCTTTCCCCTACTGTGTCTAGGAAGATGCCACGTACCACTGGGCAACTAAGCCGGTGTGCCACAACCACTGAGCCCAGCCGCACGCTGGAGCCCCTGCTGCAACTGAGCCTGTGCTCCACAACCAGAGAAGCCACTGCAACAAACAGCCCCTACACTGCAGCTAGAGAGCAGCCCCTGCTCGCAGCGACTAGAGAAAGCTCATGTGTAGCAAGAGAGACCCAGCACAGCCATAAATAAACAAAGAAAAATGAAAGAAAAATAAAAGAGCAGTCGGGGGATAAAAGCCCTCTATCAACTTCTCCCTAAGGAGAGGATGAACTGGGACACACATCTAGGGCCTCAACTTTTCTGGCTACACCTTGAGGCACTGGCTCCTCCCTTCCCTTAATCAGGGCACTGGCGGGACTCGGCTTACTCTAGTGTTCCGGGGAACACTAGGAACCAAGCGTTAGCGGCTTAAATGAGCACAGAGCTTTGAGAGGCACCCAGAATGTCTGGCTGAACGACTTAGTGAGTTCATCTCCTATTTGAGGTCAGTCTGTGAAAACGGTCACTTTATATAATGTGCAGAAACCAATACAGTCAAGAAAAAAGAAGAAACAGGGTTGATTATGCTCGAAATTAAAGAACAAAACTCATCTCCAGAAACCTTTTCCTAATGAAGTGGAGCCAAGTGATTTACCCAACAGGGAATTCAAAATAATGACCTTAATGATATTTTCTTAGGTCAGGAAAGCAATGTTATGAACAAATTATTTAAAATAAATTTTAACAAGGTGGTGTGAAATCAATATATAAAATCAGTTGCATTTCTACACACTAGTGACAAATAAGAAAAAAATGTAACTTTTAAAGTAAAACATTGAGAATTCCCTGGTGGTACAGTGGTTAGGACTTGGTACCTCCATTCATTCCTGAGGGCACAAATTCAGTTCTGGGTCAGAGAACTAAGAACCCGCAAGCTAAGCAGTGCAGCCAAACAAAAAGATACCATCAATTACAACAAGAAAACATTTTAAAAACCTATGTTCAATTGTACAAAGACCAATTGATATAAATAATGTCACTATGCCACTTCTGAAATCTATATATTCAGTGTAACTGCGATCAAAATCTTTAAAGGGCTTTTTGTGGCACTTAAACAGTTCTAAAATTTGTTTCATAGATTAAATGATTTAAATTGCCAAGACACTCTCAAAGAAAAAGAGTAATGGTAAGGAGGCTTGCCCTGCTAAGTACTTAGAACAATATTACAATATTAAGACAGTATAGTGTATATAAGGACAGACAAATTGACCAAATGAACATAATAGGGATTCTAGAAACATAGCTGTACATATACCAAGTAATATTGCTGGAGATGGCACGGCAAATTGGCGGGTGAAAATGGGAACAGTTCAGTAACTGGAGCTGGGTAATGTGGTTACTGGGCTTCCCTGGGGGCTCAGTGCTAAAGAACCTGCCGACCAAGCCAGGAGAACATTGGTTTGATCCCTAGGTTGGGAAGATCCCCCTGGAAAAGGAAATGGCAACCCACTCCAGTATTCTTGCCTAGGAAATCCCATGGACAGAGCAGCCTGGTGGGCTATAGTCCAGGGAGGTCACAAAGAGTTAGACATGACTTAGTGAATGAAAACCAACAATGCGGTTATCCACACGGAATAAAATGAAATACCACCTTTACATCACTACTGAGATAGACTGAGGCTTTAAATGTTAAACATAAAGTGCAAAACCCTAAAACTTTTAGAAGAAAATGAAAGGAAATACGGTTATACTGGTTAGAGAGGATCTCATACACAAGGCAGAAAGAGCAGTGAAACAGAAAATTTAAATATTGGTAACTTGGTAACTTTAAATATTGGTAACTTAATATTAAATTAAGTCATAATCAGCAAAAGTATCAAGCTGCTGATAATCATCATATGCCTCAAGGAGTCAGACACGACTGAAGCGACTTAGCAGCAGCAGCAGCCTCAAGCAAAGAGAAAACAAAAGCTACAAACTTGGAGAAGATTTCTGTAACCTGTAATACCTATGATCAGAAGAGGATCTGGATTCTAGAATCTCCTACATATCAATAGGAAAAAGACAAAAGCCTACAGCAAAATGGGCAACCGACAGAATAAGCAAGCATTTCATAGGCAATAAAATACATACAGACAGTAAGCACACGAAGAGATGCTCAACCAAATTAACAGCCAGGGAAATGCAGATGTTAACAGATATTGTTTTACACTTATTTGAGTGGGAAAAAGGAGGATGAAAAGAAAGATGAAGAGAAGCTGACAACTGGAGAAGACGTGCCATTTCTAACATGCTGGTGGGAGTAAAGTGACTCATCTACTTTGGAAAACAATCTGGCATAATCTCACTGCTTGGATATTCATCTACTTCCTGACCTAGCAATTCTACTCCTGGGTGTGCACCCGAGAATAACTTTCACAAATATGCAACAGAAGACTGAACAAAAATATTCACGGTAACACTGTGTATACAGCAGAAAACAACAAACATGTTGCCCATAAACAATAACAACAGAAACAGATAAATCAGAGATTCTGAGTATTGTTGATCTTTCTTCAATAATGGAATATAGCCATGTATGAAGCTGGGTCTCAATATAGACTTCCTACTGACATGATGGATTTCTTTTTTGTTTAAACTAAGTTGACTTGGGTTTCTCTTACTTCCAATGAAAGGAGTTCCTATTACATCAAGAAAAAGTCTAATCAAAATCTGAAATATTACATTTTAATATAGTCCATGCTAAAAACACCAAAGCATTCCCTGAATGCCAAAATATACTTTGACGATAAGTTTCAAGAAAGAGCTGATTTGAAGAAAAGGAGATTTGAAAAGACATACAAGTCCAAAGAAACCCTAATTAAATTACCTCTAAAGTGATATCTCTGCTGCTGACTTTCTAAATTCTTACCTTTATCAACAGACCAATCATGGGGAATTGGTGATAACATACTTCGTTGAAGGTTCATCTCTTCAAACAACCTGGAAAAATCTTAAAAAACAAAAACTACTTTATTCATTTGTCACAACTAAATGCTTAGTATGTCAACTAAATGCTTTGTATATCTAAAGTCTGCTTAGAAATGACCCCATTTTCCCAATAGAAATATTGTTAAATATTGTGGATAGATTCCCAGGTCAGACAAAAGTTATAAATTTATTCCTTGAGGCTGCTGAAACATACTATGTTGAATATTAATAAGAAAGTGCATGAATAGTAATCAAATATATTACCATATAACGGCGCTCATTTTTAAAGCAATTAAAATTAGAAGACATGATGGCTAGTGAAGGAGAGATTCTAAGAATGAGGCTTGCAATTTCAGAGATTTTTAAGTTGCTAGTGCTGGTCCAATTTCACTGGAGGCTTTTTTCTTTTCCAAAAATCAGATAAAACACCAACATTATCCTTTTCTTCTCAGTCCAATTTAGGGTTATATGTTGGTCCACACATGGAAGAAACAGGAGAGGAAGAGGGAAGAGGTTTTAAAGGAAAGTGTAAAGAAAGATGAAGAGCAAGTACATAAAAGAGGCAAGTGTTCCTGAGAGAAAGAAATGGTCAGTTACCGAAACTGAGCTCCACAGGAACAGGGAGAAGGAATTCATAGGCTTTCCTTGAAAGTGAGTAGACGTGATAGGGAAGAAAAATTACACTAGGTAGTGCTATGGAGAGGAGATACTGTACTTTTGTGGATGGAGTAACTACCTTCTAAACAGGTAGAGATAGCAAACTATTGCTTGTATCTACCAAAGATTAGTAAATTAGGTGTTGAAATCTGAGGACTATTGCTCTTGCCCCCAATCTCAGAGAACAAAAAATCTTGCTGCCGCAGCCAAATGCACCATTATTTCCAATCCCCCTTCCTCACCTGGTTCAGGATCCATCATTAATTGCACCCACTCCTCCACGGACAGCTGCGTCACCTGATTGTCTCTCACATGCCAGGAGTCCGGCTTTTTGGCAAACACTGCACAACAGAATGGCTCTATTTTGAGCATACAGACATATCCACAGAGACTTTCTTCATCGTATACCTCAAGGAATTTGCATAAATAATTTATCTTCTTCTTCTCCATACAGAAGTGGTAGACAGGCAACTTGCTGATGCATTTTTCTATTTCTCTTTCTAACTTGTCAAGGTCACTCTTCTCTGCTTTAAAGCCAATTACTTCTTGTTTTTCTTCACTTAAACCAATAAACAAATATCCCCCACGAGTATTTGCAAATGCTGAAACATTTTGAGGGAGAATCTCTTTAATCCGTTGCAACAGCTTTTGTGTGGAGAAGTCTTTAATCTCCACATATGTGGATTCGGTAAAGGTGAGTTTTTCTCTGTACCTGAGTTGCGTCCTATTAAAAAAGTCAGAAGCCAAGGCTTTTGTGCTACTTTCTTCTCTTTCTTCTCGGCACCTCTTTGAAGGTGACTTTAACGTTAAAGAAAATCTCTCTCTAGTTTCTATTTTATCTTTGAGGAATTCCAGTGCCACGATAGCATTCATGACATTTACAGAGGTTATATCTCTTTTATACAAATTGGAACTCAAGGTGGCAATCTTCATCCCAGGGATTTTGGAGCTCCACGATTTGACAAAAATCAGAAAATATTTACCTTGTTTCATAAAGTCAAAGTATTTATGAACAATTGGAACCATATCGGCTAAAGAATGTTCCAAATCTAACCCTATTCCATCTTTTTCATAACTATAATCTTCATTCTCAATTTCAATCTTGCTCATTCCCCCTCCAGAATTCAGCAAAGTAATCACACATTTTGAGAGGCTTTCATTCTGCTTTTTTCTCAGTTGAGAATCTCTCATTTTTTTTCTATTCTTCTCCCCCAAAGTGACTTTTCCCACATCTAGAACCAGCTCCGGGTAGTTAGTGTCCGAAACAATACAGACGGTCATTTTCTCAGGAGCCATTCAATTTCCAAGCAGAAATTCTTTCCTGTAAAACAGACAGCCATTTACAATAGGACCTGAACAGAAGAGATAGCAGATTCTGTATTGTGAGGCAAACCCAGCAAAATTCTTTCTTTTGCTTTATCCTATATCTCACTGAATAGCATGGTAAGGATACAAAGTATGTTTTTTTTTTTTAACATATTTTGAACTAAGGTGATAATTTCTACTCCTCTAAAATTTTTCAATATTTTACCATAGTTTTATATGACCCTCTTCTCATTGTTTGACTCTCATTTTTATCTGTTTATATTATATCCTTTCTAATTCCATATATATATATATATATATATATATATATAACTTATTTCGCTCTTCTTTTCTTAAATAAGGCCCTGAGGAGAGCCTATCCATATTTCTGATCTCAGTGAACCAAGTTTTAGCTTTATATATTATATATATTTTAATTTTTTAAATGATTTCAACTTTATCTTAATTATCTTATTGAGGAATCCTTTGGGGAAATTATCTCTGGGAATATAAAGACATGTAGCAATATACCATTTTTTTCTTTTTTTTTAGTCCTAAAGCGACATTGCTTTACAATGTTGCCTTGGTGCAATATGCCATTTTAGTAATTTTTCCTTCCTGCAAGGATGAATCAGATTCACAAATTTTGGCCATTGATCTTAAGCAAGGTGGGTCAAGATTTTCTATTTTCTATCCATTTTCTATCAGATATCACATAGCCACATATTTTCAATGAGGTAAAATTCTTATATAGAAAAACATTAGCTTTAGTATAACTATATACATAACACATAAGCTCTGTTCCTTTAAGGTCTGTTGGGATTACGGCTTTGCTATATGGCCTAGAGATAGCTGAATGTAAAGTTTATCACAGGTAGGAATCACGACACTGGGAAAGGATATAAAGGGTCCGAATACTCCTATCCATTGCTGGACCAATATCCTGAGGAGGCTCAGCTATAGGTTGTAGACACCACCTCAGTCTCCATAAACTTTTGATCATATGTAAATAAATGTATGGATTGAACATTTGTGTCCCTCCAAAATTCGTACGCTGAAACCCTGCCCTACCGTGCTGAAGGTATTAGAAAGTGGGGCCTTTGAAGGGTAATTAGGATCAGATGAGATCAAAAGGTTCGAGCACTCGTGAATAAAATTAATGCCTTTATAAGACTCCCAAAACAGCTTGCTTCTCTTCTCTGCTCTCTACCGTGTCATGAAAAGTCAGTAGTCTGCAACCAGAAAAGGACCCTCTTTTCAACAAGACTAGAGCCTGACCACACTGGCACCTTGATCCTGGACTTCTCAGCCTCCAGAACTGTGAGAAATAAATTTCGGTTGTTTATAGGCCACCCAGTCTAGGACAGTTTTGTTGTAGCAGCCAGAGCTGAGACATCGAAAATAACTCTGGGTCTGCTTTGGACACCGAAAATAACTGTTTGTGCTATGTGCTGAGTCGCTCAGTTGTGTCCAACTCTTTGCAACCCCATGGACCCCAACCTCTGTCCATGGGGATTCTCCAGGCAAGAATACTGGAGTGGGTTGCCATGCCTTCCTCCAGGAAGGATCTTCCCAACCCAGGGATGGAACCCAGGTCTCTCACATTGCAGGCAGATTCTTTACTGTTCGAGTCACCAGGGAGGCCACCAGGAAGTTTACAGTGGTTGTTTTCTAACGACAGGAAATCAGGTGGGGGCTCCTAATCAGAACACGAAGAGGAGAGGTCTGGGGCTGGTTCCTGCCGCGGACTCTGAACCTCCGGGGTGCAGAGCACTCTTCATGCTCTGGAATGTCTTCCATGAAATTTTCTGAGCCCTTCCAGTGCCTGGGACCAGCCAGGGCCAGCAGTGTCATCCTGGAAGGTTACCCAAGCTTGGACAACACTGTAAGGTTTCAGGCCCAACTTTCCTCCTTTTGGAGTTCTCAATGGCCTCTACCCAAGGAGCCCTGGGACTCATGCCAACTTGTTGTCCTGGGACCTCATGACTGGATCCTGGTTCCAGAGAATAGCCTGGTACTATAAACTGAATGTTTGTGTGCCCCTAAAATTCACAAGTTGAAACGTAATCCCCAGTATGATGATGTTTGGGGTGTGATGTGGTGCCTTCATAAATAAGATTAGTATCCTTACAAAAGGTTCCCCAGAGAGCTGCCTGACCCCTTATACCATGTAAAGACAGAGAAAGTGAAAGTGAAGTCACTCAGTCGTGTCCGACTCTTTGCAACCCCAAGGACTGTAGCCCACCAGGCTCCTCGTCCATGGGCTTCTCCATACAAGAGTACTGGAGTGGGTTGCCATTTCCTTCTCCAGGGGATCTTCCCGACCCAGGGATCTAACCCAGGTCTCCCGCATTGCAGACAGACGCTTTAACCTCTGAGCCACCAGGGAAGTCCAAGGACAGAGAAAGGACAGTCATTTAAGAACCAAGAAGCCGCCCTCATTAGACACCAAATCTGCTGCACCAACTTCCATAACTGTAAGAAATAAACTTCTATCGTTTATAAGCCACCCAGTCTATGACATTTTGTGATAGCAGCATGAACAAATTAAGATACCTGACAAGGGGATCACCTCACTGGTTGAAACAGTATTTCTTGCACAGGATTGAGACCGGACAGCCAGAATGGTGCTAATGTTCTGATTTTAGTTGAGAAATTATTTTTATTGGCAAGAATCCCCCCCACACAAAAAAAATTTAGCCAGGCAGAATTCACCAGTGAAGCCATCTTCATTTCATCTTTTTTTGACCCTCATTTCTTATTTTTTTTTTAGGAATATATTATGTCTTTATTGATTATTCTGTTGAAGCGTTGAATGAGATCCTTTAACTTACATTCCTCCAGTTATCCTTTTGCTTTTTTTTTTTTCCTACTTCCTTCCTTCCTTTCTTTTTAAATTGTAGTTGATTTACAATGTGATAGTTTCAGGTGTATAGCAAAGTAATTCAGTTATACATACATATGTGTGTGTGTGTGTGTGTGTGTGTGTGTGTGTGTGTGTGTGTGTGTGTAAATCTAGTCTTCTTCAGATTCTTTTTCACTGTGGGATATTAACAGATATTGAATACAGTTTCCTGTGCTATACAGTAAGCCCTTGTCGGCTATCTATTTTATATATAATAGTGTGTATATGTTAATCCTAATTTATCCCTCCCCCTGCCTTTTCCCTTTGGTAACCATAAGTTTGCTTTCTATGTCTATTTCTGCTTTGTAAATAAGTTCATTTGAATCGTTTTTTTTAAGACTTCACATATAAATGGTATTAGTCTTTCTCTCTCTGACTTACTTCACTTAGGATGATAATTTCTAAGTCCATCCATGTTTCTGCAAATGGCATTATTTCATTCCTTTTTATGGCTGAGTAATATCCCATTTTGTGTACAAGTGTATATATTATTATGACACATCTTGTTTATCCATTCACCTGTCAATGGACATTTAGGTCGCTACCACGCCTTGGTTATTGTAAGTAGAGTTGCTATGAACACTGAGGTGCATGTATCTTTTTGAATTCGTTTTCCCTAGAAAACTGCCTGGGAGTGGGACTGTGGATCATATGGATACTGCTCTCCATAGCTGCTGCCTTAATTTACATTCCCACCGTCAGTGTATGAGGGTTCCTTTTTCTCCATATCCTCCCCAGCATTTATTGTTTGTAGACTTTTTGATGATGGTCAGATCTGACCAGTGTGAGGTGATACCTCATTTTAGTTTTGATTTGCATTTTTCTCTTATAATTAGCAACGTTGAGCATCTTTTCATGTACCTATTGGCTATCTACCTTGGATAAATGTCTATTTAGGTCTCCTGACTACTTTTTGATTGTTTTGTTGTTGTTTTTTTTACATTTGGGTTATATAACCTGTTTGTATACTTGAAAATTAAACCCTTGTCAGTCACATTGCTTGCAAATATTTTCTCCCATTCTATGGGTTGTCTTTTCATTTTGTTTATGGTTTCCTTTGCTGTGCAAAGTATTTTAAGTTTAGTTAGGTCTATTTGTTTATTTTCCCTTTTATTTCCATAACCCTGAGACAGATCCAAAAACACGTTGCTGCAATTTATGTTGAAGATGTTCTGCCTATGTTTTCCTCATTTCCTATTTTAATGCTTTTCTTTGTGTTTTTTTCCCCATAGTTTACCTTAGGGTTCACTCTTGGTGTTGAATTTTCTATGAGTTTGAAAAAATGTATAATAACATGTATCCATCATTATACTATCATACAGAACATTTTCACTGCCCCCCAAATCCTCTGTGCTCCATCTGTTCTCCTCTCTGCAACCCTCAATCCCTGACAACTACTGATCTTTTTACTGTCTTAGGTTGCCATTCCCATAATGTCATATAATTGGAGTCACACAGTATACAGTCTTTTCAATTAACTTCATTCACTTGATAGTATGCATTTAAGGTTCTTTTGTGTCTTTTCATGGCTTGATAACTCACTTTTTAAAAAAAAATCTTTTAATTTTGTATTGTGGTATGGCCAATTAACAATGTTGTGATAGCTTCAGGTGAACAGCAAAGGGACTCAGCCATACACATACATGTATCTGTTCTTCCCTAAACTCCCCTCCCATCCAGGCTTACTTATTTTTAACACTGAATAATTTTCCATTGCCTGAACACACCACAGTTTATTTATCCATTCACCTACTGAAGGATGCTTTCCAGGTGGTGCTAGTGGTAAAGAACCTGCCGGCCAAAGCAGGAGACATGAAGAGATGTGGGTTTGATCCCTGGGTCAGGAACATCTACTGGAGAAGGAAGTGGCAACCCACTCCAGTATTCGTGCCTGGAGAATCCCATGGACGGAGGAGCATGGTGGGTTATAATCCATGGGGTCACAAAGAGTCAGACACGACTGAAGCGACTGAGCACTGAAGGGTATCTAACTGCTTCCCAGTTTGGGCAGTTATGAATAGGGCTGCTAAATCATCTATGTGCAGGTTTTTGTGGAGACATAAAATTTCCTTTGGAAAAATACCAAGGATCAAAATTGCTGGATTATACAGTAAGAGTACATGTAGTTTTGTAAGAAATTGCCAAGCTGTCTTCCAAAGTAGCTGTGCCATTTTACATTCCCATCAGCAATGAATATGCGTTCCTGTTATTTCACATCCTTGCCAACATTTGGTGTTCTCTGTGTTCTGGATTTTAGCCATTCTAATAGATAAGTGGTAGAATCTTGTTTTAATTGGCATTTCCCTGATGACATATGGTGTGGATCATTTTTTCATATGCTTATCTGCCATCTGTATATCTTCTTTGGTGAATGATTGTTAAGATTTTTTAGCTCATTTAAAAAATAGAGTTATTTTCTTATTGTTGAATTTTAAGAGTTCTTTGCATATTTTGGATAGCAATACAATAACTATGTCTCTTGGAAGTATTTTTTCTTAGTCTGTGCCTTGTCTTATTCTCTTGACATTTTCTTTTCAGAGCAGAAGTTTTTTTTAATGTTAATGAAGTCCAGTTTATCAATTCTTTACTTCGTGGACCATGTCCTTGGTGTTGTATCTAAAAAGTCATTGTCAGCCAAGGTGACTGAGGTTTCCTCCTAGATTATTTTCTAGGTTTTATCGTTTTGAATTCTACGTTTGTTAATACATCCCATGATCCACTTTGAGTTAATGTTTGTGAAGTGTATACGGTTACCTTGTCTACACGCTTTTTTAAAAATTTCCCATGTGGATGTTCAGTAGTTCTACCACCATTTGTTGAAAAGACTATCTTTACTCCATTGTATTGCCTTTGCTGTTTTGTCAAAGATCAGCTGGCCATATTGATGCAGGTCTATTTCTGAGTTCTCTATTCTGTTTCACTGATCTCTTTCTATTCTTTCATCAGTACCATGCTGCCTTAACCAGTGTAGCTTTATTGAAGTTAAAGTACCTTCTTGAAGTTGGGGAGTATCAGTCCTCCAACTTTGTTCTTCTCCTTTAATATCGTGTTGGCTCTTTGAGGTTCTGTTTTTCTCTCCATATAAACTATAGAATCAGTTTGTTGGTATCCACAAAGTAACTTGCTGCGATTTTGATTGGGATTGCATTGAATCTTATAGATCAAGTTAGGAAGAACTGAGATCATGACAATATGAAACCTATTTACAGATATGGAATCTCTATTTAGCTCTACTTTGATTTCTTTCATCACTGTTGTGTGGTTTCCCCTGGACATATCTTTTACATATTTTTAAAGATTTATACCTAAGCATTTCATTTTGGGTGGTGCTAATGTAGGTGGTATTGTGTTTTTAATTTAAAATTCCACTGTTCACTCCAAGTATATAGGAAAATGACTGACATTTGTATATTAACCTTGTGTCTAGTCAAGGCTATGGTTTTTCCAGTGGTCATGTATGGATGTGAGTTGGACTGTGAAGAAAGCTGAGTGCTGAACAATTGATGCTTTTGAACTGTGGTGTTGGAGAGGACCTCCTGAGAGTCCCTTGGACTGTAAGGAGATCCAACCAGTCCATTCTGAAAGAGATCAGCCCTGGGATTTCTTTGGAGGGAATGATGCTGAAGCTGAAACTTCAATACTTTGGCCACCTCATGCGAAGAGTTGACTCATTGGAAAGGACTCTGATGCTGGGAGGGATTGGGGGCAGGAGGAGAAGGGGACAACAGAGGATGAGATGGCTGGATGGCATTACGGACTTGATGGACGTAAGTCTGAGTGAACTCCAGGAGTTGGTGATGGACAGGGAGGCCTGATGTGCTGCGATTCATGGGGTCGCAAAGAGTCGGATACAACTGAGCGACTGAACTGAACTGATCCTGAAAACTTGCTATAACTGTTTATAGTTTCAGTAGTTTTTGTTTTATTATATATTCTTTTAATTTTAGGCATACATATGTCATCTGTGAACAAATACAATTTTATTTCTTTTTCCCAATCTGTATACCTTTATTCTTTCTTTAATTATTATTATTGTTTTAGTACCAAAGAATGCTCAAACTACTGCACAATTGCACTCATCTCACATGCTAGTAAAGTAATGCTCAAAATTCTCCAAGCCAGGCTTCAGCAATATGTGAACCATGAACTTCCTGATGTTCAGGCTGGCTTTAGAAAAGGCAGAGGAACCAGAGATCAAATTACCAACATCCGTTGGATCATGGAAAAAGCAAGAGAGTTCCAGAAAAACATCTATTTCTGCTTTATTGACTATGCCAAAGCCTTTGACTGTGTGGATCACAATAAACTGTGGAAAATTCTGAGAGATGGGAATAGCAGACCACCTGACCTGCCTCTTGGGAAATCTGTATGCAGGTCAGAAAGCAACAGTTAGAACTGGACGTGGAACAACAGACTGGTTCCAAATAGGAAAAGGAGTACGTCAAGGCTGTATATTGTCACCCTGCTTATTTAACTTCTATGCAGAGTACATCATGAGAAATGCTGGGCTGGAAGAAACACAAGTTGGAATCAAGATTGCTGGGAGAAATATCAATAACCTCAGATATGCAGATGACACCACCCTTATGGCAGAAAGTGAAGAGGAACTAAAAAAAGCCTCTTGATGAAAGTGAAAGAGGAGAGTGAAAAAGTTGGCTTAAAGCTCAACATTCAGAAAACGAAGATCATGGCATCCGGTCCCATCACTTCATGAGAAATAGATGGGGAAACAGTGGAAACAGTGTCAGACTTTATTTCTGGGGGCTCCAAAATCACTGCAGATGGTGACTGCAGCCATGAAATAAAAGACGCTTACTCCTTGGAAGGAAAGTTATGACCAACCTAGATAGCATATTCAAAAGCAGAGACATTACTTTGCTGACTAAGGTCCGTCTAGTCAAGCCTATGGTTTTTCCAGTAGTCATGTACGGATGTGAGAGTTGGACTGTGAAGAAGGCTGAGTGCCAAAGAATTGATGCTTTTGAACTGTGGTGTTGGAGAAGACTCTTGAGAGTCCCTTGGGCTGCAAGGAGATCCAACCAGTCCATTCTGAAGGAGATCAGCCCTGGGATTTCTTTGGAGGGAATGATGCTAAAGCTGACACTCCAGTACTTTGGCCATTTCATTCGAAGAGTTGACTCATTGGGAAAGACTGATGATGGGAGGGATTGGGGGCAGGAGGAGAAGGGGAGGACAGAGGATGAGATGGCTGGACGGTATCACTGACTCGATGGATGTGAGTCTGAGTGAACTCTGGGAGTTGGTGATGGACAGGGAGGCCTGGTGTGCTGCGATTCATGGGGTCGCAGAGTCGGACACGACTGAGCGACTGAACTGAACTGAAGGACCTCCAATATAATGTTGAAAAATGTAGTGAGAAGGGGTATCTTTACCTCAACTTAATTTTGGTGGGAAAATTTCAAATTTCTCACCATTAAGTAGGATGTTAGCTGTAGGTTTTTTTGCAGGTCTTCTTTATCAATTTGAGGTAGTTCCCCTCTATTCCTAGTTTGCAGAGAGTTTTTTTAATCATAAATGGGTGTTGGGACTTTAACTATGTGTCTCTAACCCAGAGGGTTTGATGAAGAGTTTATTTTTAAATAATGTTATTTATTTGGCGCTGTGCTGGGTCTTCATTGCTGTGTGGGCATTTCTCTAGTTGCGGCGAGCAGGGGCTACTCTTTAGTTGCAGTGTGCGTGCTTCTCATTGCAATGGCTTCTCTTGTTGCAGAGCACAGGTCCTAGGGCACTCAGGCTTCAGTAGTTGCAGCTCCCAGTTTCTAGAGCACAGGCTCAATAGTTGGGGTGCATGGGCTTAGCTCCTCTGCAGCATGTGGGATCTTCCCAGATCAGGGATCGAACCCGTGTCTCTTGCATTGGCAGGCAAATTCTTCTCCACTGGGAGCCACCAGGGAAACCCTTATATATAACATTTTTAAATGATGACAATCTGTCTTAAATTCATTCCAATTTAACTTCAGTCACATAGAAAAACTCTACCTCTTTATAACTCCTCCCTCCCTCACTTTATGTTACTGATGTCACAAACTGTATCTTTATATACTATGTACTGATAACTTAGATTTATATTACTTATGCATTTTTCTTTTAAATCCTGTAGAAAATAAAAAGTTACAAACCAAAATTATAATAATACTTTTGTAGTATTTGTCTATATATATATATATATATATATTTTTTTTTTTTTTACCAATAACTGTTATTAGAATTACTATCTGACATCCTTTCACTTTAACTTGAAGAATTCCCTTCAGCGTTCCCTTTATGGCCAGCGTAGTGGAAATAAATTCCTCTAGCTTTTGTTTGGGACTATCTTAATTTCTCCTTTATTTTCAAAAGACAGTTTTTCCAGAGATAGAATTTTCAGTTGACAGTGGTTTTTATAACATTTTAAATATATATCATCCCACTGCCTTCTAGCCTCCAAGGTTTTCTGCTGAGAAACTGGCTATTAATCTTACTGAAGATCCCTTGTGATATGACAAGTTGCTTCTCTCTTGCTACTTTCAAGATTCACTTTGCTTCGGCTTTGATAGCTTCATCATAAGATGTCTTGGTGTGAATCTCTTTGCGTTTATCCTACTTGGGAGTTTATTGAGTTTCTTCTGTAGATTCGCATATTTCACCAAATTTAGGAAGTTTTCAGTCATTATTTCTTCAAATAATCTCTCTTCTCCTTCTGGACTCCCATAATGTGTATTGCTGTGTGTGATAATATACCACAAGTCCCCAAAGCTTCGTTTGCTTCTCTTCATTCTTTTCTTTCTGCTCTTCGACTGGATAATCTCAATTGTCCTGTCTTAAAATTCATTGATTTTTTTTCATGCCTTCTCAAGTCTACTGTTGAATTCCTCTACTTTTTCAATTCAGTTATTGTATTTTTCAGCTCCAGATTTGTCTTCTTTTTATAATATCTATTATTTTTGTTGATATTCCTACTTCGTAAATATACTGTTTGCCTGACTTAATTAGTTCTTTGCCCATTTTTTCATTTAGCTCTTTGAGCATACTTAACCTAGCTGTTTTAAAGCCTTCATCTAGTATGTCTAATATCTGAGTTTCCTCAGGGAAAAGTTCTGCCATTCTACCTTGTTATTTTGCATGGGCCATGTTTTCCTGTTTCTCTGTATGCCTTACAAGTTTTTGTTGAAAATCAGATATCTGAAAAAACAGCCCCCTCTCCCAGTCTTTGCAGACTGCCTCCATGCCAGGGCAGTCTTTCACTGATCAGCTGAGCATGGTCTGAGCATAGTGAGTCTGTCTCACATGAGAGGTTAAGAAATTCTCAGGTCTTTTACTGATCACAAGTCCTACCTGAGCTTTATTCAATTTCTCCATATACATAGTTGCTTTGCAATACCTTCATTTCCCCAAAATCTCACCCCAGCTCCTTCTCCAGGCTTTAGATGGTTATTGTATGTCTTCAACTGTAATCTTTCATCCTAGACATCTATATGTTTATAATCTCCTTGAAGATTTCACAGAGTGGCTGCCACTTTTTCCCACCTGAGGTCTGAATGAGGTGATATGAACACCATTCCTCAGGCAGTCTTTAAGACAGGTTATAATATCACAAGTAGGGCCTGTTCTGGCACCACCATGTCAAGGAGGGCAGTGGGGTCTGAGTTGCTACCTCATCCAGACCAAGATCTTGCCAAGCCAGGGAGCGTTTGAGCCAAGGGCAAGCAAAAATGTCATGCAATTTCCTACAGTTTTGAATGTTGTGTTTTCTTGATATATCCACTTGACTACCTTTGACCACTTACTATTTTTCAGTTCAGTTCAGTTTAGTCGCTCAGTCATGTCTGACTCTTTGCGACCCCATGAACCACAGCACACCAGGCCTCCCTGTCCATCACCAACTCCTGGAGTCCACTCAAACCCATGTCCATTGAGTCAGTGATGCCATCCAACATCTCATCCTATGTCGTCCCCTTCTCCTCCCACCCTCAATCTTTCCCAGCATCAGAGTCTTTTCCAGTGAATCAGCTCTTTGCATCAGGTGGCCAAAGTACTGGAGTTTCAGCTTCAACATCAGTCATTCCAATGAACACCCAGGACTGATCTCCTTTAGGATGGAGTGGTTGGATCTCCCTGCAGTCCAAGGGACTCTCAAGGGTCTTCTCCAACACCACAGTTCAAAAGTATCAATTCTTCGGTGCTCAGCCTTCTTCACAGTCCAACTCTCACATCCATACATGACCACTGGAAAAACCATAGCCTTGATTAGACAGACCTTTGTTGGCAAAGTAATGTCTCTGCTTTTGAATATGTTGTCTAGGTTGGTCATAACTTTCCTTCCAAGGAGTAAGCGTCTTTTAATTTCATGGCTGCAATCACCAATGCAGTGATTTTGGAGCCCAGACTAGTGAGTCATCTGGTTTCTTGGTTTTTTAATTTTTTCCTATGTTTTCATGGGGAGTCAAAGCTTCCTTATCCACCTTTTTGCTAACATCATTCCTGTAATCATTTCTTTTTAAAAAAAAATTTTACTTATTCTATTTATTTGGTCATGCCAGATCTTAGTTGCAGCATGTGGCATCTTCCTTGTGGCATGTGGGATCTTTCAATTGTGGCATGCAAACTCTTAGTTGCAGCATGTGAGATTTTAGTTCCCTGACCAAGGATCAAATCTGGGCCCCCTGCATTAGGAACACTGAGTCTCAGTTACTGGAAAATCAGGGAAGTCCTTTCTCCTGCTATCATTTTTTAATACTGAATCTGACTTGTAATATTTTGTTTAAGATTTGTATTTATGATCATGAATGAGACTGTCCAAAAATTGTCCTTTCTCATATTATTGTTGACAGATGTTGGTGTCAAGGTTATAGTTCAGTTCAGTTGCTCAGTCATGTTCGACTCTTTGTCACCCCATGGACTGCAGCACGCTAGGCTTCCCTCTCCATCACCAACTCCTGGAGCTTGCTCAAACTCATGACCATTGAGTCAGTGATGCCATCCAATGATCTCATCCTCTGTTCCCTTCTCTTCCTGCCTTCTATCTTTCCTAGCATCAGGGTCTTTTCCATTGAGGCAGTTCTTCGCATCAGGTGGCCAAAGTATTGGAGTTTCAACTTCAGCATCCATCCTTCCAATGAATATTCAGGATTGATTTCCTTTAGGATTGTCTGGTTTGATCTCCTTGCAGTCCAAGGGACTCTCAAGAGGCGTCTCCAACACCACAGTTCGTAAATATCAATTCTTCAGTGCTCAGCTTTGTTTATGGTCCAGCTGTAGCATCCATACATGACTACTGGAAAAAATCATAGTTTTGACTATATGGACCATTGTCAATAAAATAATGTCTCTGCTTTTTAATATGCTGTCTGGGTTTGTCATAGCTTTTCTTCCAACAAGCAAGCATCTTTTAATTTCATGGCTGCAGTCACCATTTGCAGTGATTTTGGAGCCCAGGAAAATAAAGTCTGTCACTGTTTGCATTGTTTCCCCATCTATTTGCCATGAAGTGATCGGATTGGATGCCAAGATATTGGCTTTTTGAATGTTGAGTTTCAAGCCAGCTTTTTCACTCTCTTTCACTTTCTTCAAGAGGCTCTTTAATTCTTCTCTTTCTGCCATAAGGGTGGTGTCATCTGCATATCTGAGGTTATTGATATTTCTCCCAGCAATCTTGATTCCAGCTTGTGCTTCATCTAGCCCAGCGTTTCTCATGATGTACTCGGCATATAAGTTAAGTAAGCAGGGTGACAATATACAGCCTTGACGTACTCCTTTCCCAATTTGGAATCAGTTCATTGTTTCATGTCTGGTTCCAATTGTTGCTTCTTGATATGCATACAGATTTCTCTGGAGGCAGGTGTGGTGGTCTGATATTCCCAACTCTCGAAGAGTTTTCCACAATTTGTTGTGATCCACATGGTCAAAGGTTTTGGTGTAGTCAATAAAGCAGAAATAGCTGTTTTTCTGGAACTCTCTTGCTTTTTCGATGATCCAACGGATGATGGCAATTTCTCCGGTTCCTCTGCCTTTTCTAAATTCAGCTTGAGCATCTGGAAGTTCTTGGTTCACACACTGTTGAAGCCTCATTGGGAGAATTTTGAGCATTACATTGCTAGTGTGTGAGATAAGTGCAACTGTGTGGTAGTTTGAACATTCTTTGGCATTGCCTTTCTTAGGGATTGGAATGAAAACTATCCTTTTCCAGTCCTGTGGCCACAGCTGAGTTTTCCAAATTTGCTGGCATATTGAGTACAGTATTTTAACAGCATCATCTTTTAGTATTTGAAATAACTCAGCTGGAATTTCATCACCTCCACTAACTTTGTTCGTAGGGATGCTTCCTAAAGGTCCACTTGACTCTGTATCCCAAGATGTCTGGCTCTAGGTAGTGATCACACCATCGTGGTTTTCTGGGTCATAAAGAACTTTTTTGTATAGTTATAGTAGCTACATAATATAAATTAGAAGATGTAAGCTGTTTTTCTGTTCTTTTAACACTTTACCCAACATGATGAGCTTTTTCCAATGGAAGAGTTTGTATAGTCTGGTCCATACTAAACTTGACAAACAGTTTTGAATCTTGTTTTTCCAGTGTAATAATATGTTATATATAATCATTTTTGTAAAATAATGATTAGCTATTTTTAAAACCTTACTAACTGCTTCATAACTTCATATATATTATTACATATATTATATTATTAGCATAGTATTATTTATTTTTCTATAGCTGGGAATGGAAATAGCTTTTTTAAAGATTTTTTTGGGGGGCAGATGTGGAACATTTTTAAAGTCTTTATTGAATTTGTTACAATATTGCTTCTGTTTTATGTTTTGCTTTTTTTGGCCATGAGGCATTATCTTAGCTCTCTAACCAGAAATTGAACCTGAACCACCTGCATTAAAAGGCAAAGTCTTAACCACTGGGCCACTAAGGAAGTACCTTGAAGTTGCTTTTAATTGTTCAATAAATTATCCTAGGATCACAGATCAGTTATACTGAGGCTTGGATAGGCTAATTACATCTTCTACTTTGCAGTGAGTAATTACATCTTCTACTTTGCAGTGAGTCTAAGAGTCTCCTGACAAAGTACTTCAATTCAGTATACAAATATGGTTCAAACATATGTAAAGACTTTTTAGGATGGGGAATGGAGACCAGAACAGAAAATCAGCAATTTCTCTTCTGTGGTAGAAATGGAGGATTTTTCCTTAGGGGAAAAATCATGTTAAGTGAAGAAAGTGTCTAGATCTGTGGAAAGAAAGGTTGGCTCTAAAACATGAGGTTACACTTGGTCTTAGGTACATAAATAAGTGAAAATTATAAAACTCTATGTAAGTAGATGAAGTATATACAGACACAGAGATTTCTAAAAGTTGAATCAGTAGATCTAGTGATGAAACATTTAAAGATCTAAATATATATTGTCAAATGGTTTCCTGAAGAATGGTATGAGATTTTTTTTTAGTGAAAAAATATAGTGTTTATTAGGAGGAAAATAAACAGGCACATGCATGGGCAGACAGACTCAGAGAGTCACACCCTCATGGTAGTCTGAATCACTTATATGGAGATCTTTCGTGTGAACAAGTTGCAAAAGAAAAGCATAGTGGAGGGTTTTACATGGGACAGATTGAAAGACCCTTTGGGCTCTTGCACCGTTGGAAATCTTGTTTCCACCAGGCCCTAGTGGACAGCATCAGCTGTCACTCAAGCATTATTTGAACCTGAATGACCTGGGGGATCCTTAAGTTGAGGGTGGCCCTTGTCACTCAGTTTGAGGGGACCCATAAGGCAGTGAGCAGACTGAGTTTATGCTCTGCATGTCTTGAATAGAAAGCAAAGTAGAAAGCAAGAGGAAAAGGACAAGAGCAAAAGTCAGGGGCCTCAAGCCGCAGCTGGGCAAAGGCTGCGGTTTACCTTGAATTCCTGGGTTTCTGCACCGAATATGATCTTGGGTGGCCTTGGCCTACAGCAGCTTTGAGCAGGATTTCAGTTCCCAGCCAGAGACTGAAGTCACGCCATGGCAATGAGAGCACTGAAACCCAGCCACTAGACCACCAGGGACCAGTGGCTAGTGACGAGGCCCTGGTCCGTCAGCTGTGAATAAACGAATTTCCAAGAGAAATGGGAAGTAGTGAAACAAGTAAAGCATTTATTAGGGAGCAAAAGAGCGCATGGGAATAGGCACATACAGACAGACTCAGAGACAGAGAGTTATCCAGATTTTTCTTTAGCAACTTCATCTTCGGGAGGATTACTGGACTCTGCCCTGTACCTTTGGAGGGAGAAGGCTGTGGTTCCAAGTCTGCTGGAAGGCAGCATCATGTCCCAAAACTCAGAGCTGAAGCAGATGGAAGATGCCTTTCTAAGAGCTGAGGACCCAGTAATCCATTCAAATAGGACTCCTCAGCCCAGGTGCCGAGAAGAAAAGCTTTTGAACACGACCCTGAAGGAAGGAGGGAGTGTAAGTGAAAGTGACTCAGTCGTGTCCAACTCTGCCACCCCATGGACTATACAGTCCATGGCATTCTCCAGGCCAGAATGCAGCCCTTCCCTTCTCCAGGAGATCTTCCCAACCCAGGGATTGAACCCAGGTCTCTCGCATCACAGGTGGATTTTTCACCAGCTGAGCTACTGGGGAAGCCCTGAAGCAAGGAACATTTCCCCCAAAGAGACACTAACAGAGTAAGTATCCTCTCTTGGTAGATAAACAACGATAAAGCCAGCTAAACAAAGTCATTTAATTATAACCCTTAATAGAAGTCTTAATATTGCATAAACAGATAACCAGCAAAGACCTACTGTATTTGTACGTACAGGGAACTCTGCTCACTATTCTGTAATAACCTAAATGGGAAAAGAATTTGAAAAAGAATACATACATGTATAAGGGAGTCACTTTGCTGTACACCTGAAACTAACACAATATTGTCGATTAATTATACTCAAATACAGAAGAAAAATTTTTAAATAAAATCATTAAAATAAATTAATAAAAGAAAAAGAAAAGAGCAGAGAGAGAGATGTATGCCTGCCATCCTATGCTTTCTCCATACTATTGCAGTACAACGAGTATTCTTTAGACCCAGTTTCTTCGTATTTCTTAGACATGACGGCTGCCTCAAACACAGGTCCACATCTCCTGTGGACCTGCTGACCTGACAGAAAAGATTCTGCATCTCTATCCCAAAGGGAGAATCAGTTCTACTCATGCCCAAGAACAGAGTCCCAGTCCTAGCATCTTCTGTAATACAAGCCCTGCCAAGAAGTCCCTGCCTCCCAGTCTTCTTGTAGCTTCTGCATCTAGAGTCCTCTCACCTTTCCTCCCAACCTTAACACCCTCTGCATCAGGCCCTACCACTGGTGAACCCTTCTGGTTCACTCACCATAGGTACTGTCTCACCCCCAAAGTGCTTGAGGAGGATGCCTTCTCATCCTGCTGGGCAACCTGGAACCCACAGAAGCTGGAACTGAGACACCATATAGAGAAAGGACCCAGGGCTTGTGGGTGAGCATGACATCCTGGCCGTGCCAGTCCAACTCTGTAACTATGGAGAACTCTCTACAGTTCAAAACCACTGCCCTTAGGTGGTGGAACATAGTCCTTAAGTATGCTGGGAACTGAAACCTATCAAATCCTAAGAGCCTAAAAATCATTGACCTCACCTGGAACCTTGGATCTAGTTTTACAGGTGAGTTGTTTTAAAAATCTTCCACACTTCAGACTTTGGGGAAAATTCTACCTGACCTGGATTGAGGATTTAACCTGAGTTGATGGCTATTTTTAATGGGCAATGGGATGGCATTCACATCTCCTTAGTAATGCCAGAATGCAGGTTGGTGGTAACTGCACAGAAAGGTGGGCCAGAAGTGACAGGAACTAACTCCTGAGAAATAAAAACCAAGCTACCAAATACACACACATACACACACACACAAAGCACAGACCACAAGCATATGGTGCATTCTTTGGCCTTCTCCTTTAGCACTTTGCCTTTAGTTTAAAAGGGTGTGGTTCTTCTTCTCCCCACTCCCTTATAGATTATAAACTCTGGCAAAGCACTAAGGGCTTGGTTTCTCTTTCTAGATTTAGAAGACAGTTCACCAGTGACTGCCAGCCACATTTTTACCCACAGAACCCTAACTGCCCTTAGGCCTGACCTGTCCCTTGCCCTTCCCCCCTCCCTGTGATATGCTGCTGCTAAGACCCCAACTTTCTCTCCCTAGGCCCATGCAGGGGAAGACATCCAGCCCTGACCTCAAGCTCCCAAGTGTCCGGATCCCAAGTCCTCAACAATCTGTAGGGTTTTGGTAGATGTTGCTACCGAGGCGGAGAAGGCAATGGCAACCCACTCCGGTACTCTTGCCTGGAGAATCCCAGGGAGGGGGGAGCCTCGTAAGCTGCCGTCTATGGGGTCGCACAGAGTCGGACACGACTGAAGCGACTTAGCAGCCTCAGCAGCTACCGAGACAGGAGTCACGGAGCCAAGACTCAAACGCGAGGGAACAGCGGGCCGGGGTCTGCCCGGAAGCGGGCTGGGTGGGGTTGTGCCGCTTTGGGCAGAAATGAGAGTAACATGGAGCCCGTGTACCAGCGCAGGTACCTGCCGGAGGTCTGTTAGGCCCGGGGCGGTGGGGGTGGGGGCTGGGGGTGGAGTGGGGTGGGGTGGGGCACAGCAGGAAGTGAAATGCTGGCCAGCGAGGGAAGTTTCACGTGCTGCTCCCCATCACTCGAATTACTGCCAAAATCACACCCCCTCACCCCACCCCCACCCCCACCACGGTGGTGGTAAAAATTGTCTTTCTCTAAAAGAAAGGTGCCAAAAAGGGTTGGGGGCTGCTCGATTAGACTTAGGATAAGAAGGTGAGGTTCAAATATGTGGCAGTAATGAAAGTGAAAGTCATTCAGTCATGGACTGACGTTGCCACCCATGGACTACACAGTCCATGGAATTTTCTAGGCCAGAATACTGGAGTGGGTAGCCTATCCCTTCTCCAGGGGATCTTCCCAACCCAGATATCGAACCCAGGCCTCCACAGTGAAGTCGCTCAGTCGTATCTGACTCTTTGCGACCCCATGGACTGTAGCCTACCAGGCTTCTCAGTCCATGGTATTTTCCAGGCAAGAGTACTGGAGTGGGTTGCCATTTCCTTCTTCAGAGGATCTTCCCGACCCAAGGATAGGACCCAGGTCTCCTGCATTGTAGGCAGACGCTTTACCCTCTGAGCCACCAGGGAAGCCCAGCCTCCATAAGGGAAGCTCAAGAATACTGGAGTGGGTACCCTATCCCTTCTCCAGGGGATCTTCCCAACCCAAGGATCGAACCCAGGTCTCCACAGGGAAGCCCAAGAATACTGGAGGGGGTAGCCTATCCCTGCTCCTGGATCTTCCCAACCCAGGAATCGAATCGGGGTCTCCTGCATTGCAGGCGGATTCTTTACCAACTGAGCCACCACGGTAGCCCGTCTGGCAACTGCGGGGGCGGGGGAGGGCGTGGGAGGGGGCGACAAACTTACCCAGGTGCGCTGCTCAGAAGTTTCCAGGATCCTTGTTGTCCCCAGTTTGAAAGGCGAGCTGGTAAACGCTAGGCGAGCTGGCACATCCAGCCAATGGTCACGACGACGCCTCCGCCCCTCGAAACTTTGCGAGCGAAGCGCCTGGGCTTTAAACACGTGATTGTCTGAGTTGGGGCGGGAGATTTCTCCTTCTGTGCCTGCTTATCTGTACTTTCTAAGATACTCTGCACGATAGGGCTAAAAGAAGGAAGCTCACCTAAAACAAAGAAAACGAAACTGGCGAGGTGCCCTTTCTGGTCCCGGTCGCGGTTCTTCCGGGCTCGGCGCCCCATCCGCCAGCGGCCCTTCCCGCCTGTTAGCGCGGCAGCCAATCAGCTTGTCAGGCAGTGTCCCCCACGCGCCGAGAGCCACCCTGAGCGTTTTGCTCGACTGTCCTTTATTTGGCTCATTCATCACAGCCGAAGGGGTATCGGGCTTTCTACTCAGGACTCTCCAGCTGTACTCGCCTTGTTCCAACTGCACCGCTATCCCCTGGACTTAAAGCCCAGTCGCCGCTGGGAACCGGTTAAGAGCCCTCTGTGCACCTAAACGAGGGTGGCGCGAAGATCCGGAGGCAGATTCGGACACACTCCCGGATCATCTGGGATGGTCGGTCCGAAGCCGGAGCCATTGGCTTCTCTCAAAGGTATACGATTTTCTTGATACTTTTCTTAGGCCCGCTTTTTTATGGTAATTATGGTAATAGATGTTTCTGCAGCTCAGCCCGTCTAAGACCTGTGATCGGAACCCGGAGACCTTGAAACTCTTGGAAGCCGCGTTTTAAAACCGGGAGAGAGAAAGAAAGAGATGAAGGAGAGGGAGGGAAGAAGGGAGGGAGGTAGGAATGCCTAAGGAACCCCCGAGTTAGTGGCGTCTCCTACCATCAGCCGCAGACCGAACCTTCGGAGGATTCCACCCCCAACCTTCAAGCCAGTTGAAAATGAAGGGAACAACATATCCCCTGTCCGGATTCCAGGCTCTTAGGATCTGTGAGTATGGTTATTTTATGCAACTGAGTTTGGGGATAATTTGTTATGCACCTTAGTAAGGAACAATAGTATGTGTGTTCTCAGGCTTCTTTTCCCAGTTTTCTAAGGATTTTCCAACGTTTGCTATTTTCAGACTTTTTTTTCTTTTTTCATTTGTGCTGCAAATATCTGTAGATCAGTTTGGAGACAATGACATCTCTATGAGATTACATTTTCTGTAATCTGTAATCTATAATCCCCAACTTCCTCTCCCTATGCTCTTGAAGACGCTTCCCAGTCCAAGCAGGGGAAGACGTCCAGCCCTGACCTGATACATGACATATCCCATACTTAATTACATTTTCTTTAATGTCTCACAATAAAGTTATATACAATTTTCCTGAAGGATTTCGCACCTTTTGTCAGATAGTCCTATGTCCCCAATTTTTGAGGCAGTTTTAGATAGTATCTTTAAAAAATAATTTTGGGGGACATCCCTTGTGGCACAGTGGCTAAGAATCCACCTGCCAGTGCAGGGGACAATCCTTGGTCTGGGAAGTTCCCACATGCCACAGAGCAACTAAGCCTTTGGGCCACAACTGCGGAGCCTGCACTGTAGTCAGGGAGTTGCAACTACTGAGCCGGCTTGCCTAGAGCCCCGTGCTCTGCAACTAGAGAAGCCACCACAATGAGAAGACTGTGCATCCAATGAAAAGTAGCCCCCTACTTGCCTCAACTAGAGAAAAACCTGTGTGCAACAACAAAGACCCAGCTCAGTCAAAACTAAATTGAAAAATTTTTTCTATCTGTTTGATAATATAAGCACAAGTACTTTGCATGCATAGATTTCTGCAACCAGCCAATTGACACACTTCCTTATTATTCTAATGATTTTTCTGCACTTTTAAAAAACATAGGCTTCCCTGATGGCTCAGTGGTAGAGAATCCACCTTGCAATGCAATGGACGCAGGTTCAATCCCTGGTCTGGGAAGATCCCACATGCCTCAAAGCAAATAAGGCCACACGCCACAACTACTGAGCCTGTATTCCAGAGCCCACGAGCCGCAACTACTGAAGCCCGTGGATTCTGGAGCCTGTGTTCCACAACAAGAAAAGCCACTGCAACGAGAAGCCCTCGGCACTGCAATGAAAGAGTAACCCCTGCTCACTGCAACTAGAGAAAGTCCATGCAGCAACAAAGACCCGGTACAGCCAAAAAGAAATAAATAAAACATAGTTGATCAGGGAATTCCCTGGCGATCTAGTGGTTAGGACTCAGTGGTTTCATTTATTGCTAAGGCCCAGGTTCAATCCCTAGTTGGGAAACTAAGACCCTGCAAGCCAAGCAACTCAGCTAAAACACCAAAAGAACCCAGGAAACAAGTCATATCACCTTCTTTTCAGTACCTATTTTCTATTTTTCCTGCTCAACTGGATTAGCTAGAACCTCTTGGGAAGCAATGAATAAGTGTTGATAATAGGCACTCTTCCTGTGTTCACTGTTTTAAGGGGATATCTCAGTAGTTTCTCAGCATGAAAACTATTTGCTGTGTGTTTTCTCATAAACTCCTTTTATCACTTCCCAAAAGTTTGGTCATAGTTCTAATTGGCTAAGAGGCTTTATCACGAATGAATATCCAAAATTTATTATATATAAATTTATTATATATTTATTATATATTTATATATCAAGTGATTTTTCTCATTTGATCTTCTAATCTGTCAAGTTACAAACTGATTGATTTTCTAGTGCTAAAATGAACATTAAATTCCTCATTTAGATACAGTGCTGTGTGTCAATTATATCTCAGTAAAACTAGAAGAAAAAAATAAATGAATTCCTGATTCAAATCACCTTGGCCATGATGTTTTATCATTTTTAGATATTGTTGGATTTGGTTTGCTAAAATTTTATTTAGAATTTTTTTCATCTAGACATTGAGTGATGATGATCTGCAATTTTCCTCTCAGATTTTACTTGTCCAATTGATTATCAAGATTATGCTAGCCAGTGTTCATAGCAGCAATATGTACAATAGCCAAGAGGTAGAAGCAACCCAAGTATCCCATCGATAGATGGATGGATAAAGAAAATGTGGCATATATATGTATATATATGAATACTACTCACTCATTTTTTAAAAAGGATGAAATAATGCCATTTACAGCAACGCAGATGGACCTAGAGATTATCATGTTAAGTGAAGTAAGTCAGACAGAGAAAGACAAATATATGATATCACTTATATGTGGAATCTAAAAAGTTAACACATGTAAACTTGTCTACAAAACAGAAACGGGCTTATAGACATAGAAAGCAATGTTACAGTTTCCAAAGAGGAAATGGGTAGGAGAGGGATAAATTAGGAGTTGGAGATTAATTACACACTTCTATATATAAAGGGGCTTCCCTGATAGCTCAGTTGGTAAAGAATCTGCCTGCAATGCAGGAGACCCCAGTTCGATTCCTGGGTTGGGAAGACCCGCTGGAGAAGGGATAGGCTACCCACTCTAGTATTCTTTGGCTTCCCTTGTGGCTCAGCTGGCAAAGAATCTACCCCCAGTGAGGGAGATCTGGGTTTGATCCCTGGGTTGGGAAGATCCCCTGGAGAAGGGAAAGGCTACCTACTCCAGTATTCTGGCCTGGAGAATTCCATGGACTGTATAGTACATAGGGTTGCAAAGAGTGGGACATGACTGAGCGACTTTCACTTTCACTTTCTATATCTAAAATAGATAAACAACCTGGACCTACCGTATAAGCACAAGAAACTATATTCAATATATATAATAGAAAAGAATATATATATATATATACATATATAAATATACATCTTCAGTATTCTTGCCTGGAGTATCCCCATGGACAGAGGAGCCTGGAGAGCTACAGTCCATGGGGTCGCAAAGAGTCCAAATAAATTGGGAGTTGGGGATTAATTTCACATTCCTATAATAAAATAGATAAACAACATGACCGAGCGACTAAGCACAGCACAGCATACATGTACATATATAACTGAATCAATTTGCTGAACAGAAGAAACTAGCACAACATTGTAAACCAACTGTACTTCAATTAAAAGAAGAAAAATGTAAATCCAGGAAACTGCTAGAAGAAATATGCAAAATAAAGGGATTTAAAAACAAGAGTATGGTAGCATCATAAAGTTATTTAGGCAGTGTTTCCTCTTCTGTTCTTGTGAGTAGTTTGTGTAATACTGAAACTCCCTCTCCTTTAAACTTGTATTTTAGAACTTGCTGTGATAGTTACTAAGCTTTTCTGGATTTTTCCAATATATGCATGTGTGTGTGCTAAGTTGCTTCAGTTGTGTCTAACTCTTTGTGACTCCATGAACTGGGGAACTAGAAAACCATTCCAGATTAAAGGAGATTAAGAAACATAAATATAATGTGTGTTCCTAGATTGTATCCCAGACCAGATTTTTTTCTTTTGCCATAAAATTCAAATAAGGTCTATAGATTAGGTCATAGTAGTGTATCAGTTTTAATTTACTGGTTTTGATTATTGTACTGTGAATGTCCTTATTCTTAAGAAATACCCACCAAAGTACTAGTGAAAATGAAAGTGTTAGTCACTCAGTGTCTGACTTTGTGACCCCATGGACTGTAGCCTGCCAGGCTCCTCTGTCCATGGAATTCTCCAGGCAAGAATACTGGAGTGGGTTGCCATTCCCTTCTCCAAGGGATTTTCCAGACCCAGTGATCAAACTCAAGTCTCCTGCTTTGTAGGTGGATTCTTTACTGTTTGAGCCATGAGGGAAGGAGTATGATGTCTGCAACTTACTCTCAAATATTTCACGGGGAAAAAAATGGCAGTAGAAGGAGGATAAGGAGAAAAAAGCCATCAGGATAACCCGTGGTCAAAGGATTCTGGGCACAGTGCTATCTAATATGTAATTTAAAATATTTCCCTCTAACTCTAAGCGAGTCTTTACTATGTTTTGCTAAAATCGGGGTCTGATATTTCATGTAACTTGGGAAACAGAGGAAGAGATCTTTTTCTTCTTGGGATACAGAGCAGCATGGAAGGGGCAAAGCTTGCAAGAGTTGTTGGGTCAATCAAGGAGGTAACCAGCAGAGGTCTTGACATAGCAGTTCAGAGTAAAAAGTGAGAGGAGAGGACTTGAAGAGATCTGCGGAGCATGGAAGCATTTCTGGCACTCTCAGAAAACTTAATGCAAGGAAACTAGAGAAAAGACAACATTTTCTGTATTTACACATAATGAGAGCTCAGACAATATCAGATGGGTCTTAAAAATCTCAATGTCACTGATAACTAGAGAACTTATGGTCATTCAGATTGCAAATGGGTGGGGTTTTTCCTGCTAAAAAGAAAAGAAATTGAACAAAATATTTTGAGCCTCCCTCCATTCCTCTTGTGTTGACTGTAGAAGAAAGAAAAAGCGTGAAAACAGGTGCTATAGAATTTTTGGTTATATAGATTCTCCAGTGCAGAAAGGCAACTGTATCCTGGTCTTTAGAACTACGTGAAATACACTGTAAATGCGGTTGCTGCCGTGAACCACAGAATAGATCAGAAGTATATTTGGGTAAGGCCATTTGCAGCAACATGGATGGACCTAGAGAGTGTCATACTGAGTGAAATAAACCAGACAGAGAAGGAGAAATATCATATGACATCCCTTATATGTGGACTCTAAAAAAAAAAAAATGATACAAATGAACTTACTTACAAAACAGAGACTCACAGACTTAGAAAAGGAACTCATGGTTGCCGAGGGAAAGGGATAGTTAAGGACTTTGGGAAGGACATGTACACACTGCTATATTTAAAATGGATAACCAACAAAGACCTGTTGTATAACACATGGAACTCTGCTCAATGTAATTGAATGGGAGTGGGGTTTGGGGGAGAATGGATACATGCATATGTGTGGCTGAGTCCCTTCACGGTTCACCCGAAACTATCACAACATTGCCAATCAACTATAGCCCAACACAAAATGTTTTGGATGTTAAGAAAATAAAAATAAAATAACTATATTTAGGGAGTGAAATCATTACAGTCTTGTGCATAAGAGAATAAAAGGAAGTTGTAGGAAGGTGGAGTGTTGTGGACGTGGGGATGCACCACCCGTGTCCCCTTCCTGCCCAGACTTGGAAGAAGGCAGATGGCAGACCAGCCTCTAAATGTCAGCTCCTTCAGGGCTCACCTCAACTGCAATGAGCTGCCTTGCTTGGAGTCACAGACCACTCCCAGACCCACAGCTCACAACTGACAACTGGAAAAATGTTATAGACAGTATCAAACCTCAGCCATTCAGCTCAACGCAGGACAGCTCCGCTGGGCACAATTCACTGCACAGCATCCTGCCAAATGGCTGAGGTTCATGGAGGGCTACATCTCATTCAGCGTCCTTCTCTACCCGAGTCTACTTCCTCCTGTTCTTTTCAGGGGGTTTGCTCTGTTGTAAACATCTTGCACCTGATAGAGCAGCTCAGCATCTGCTTCCAGAGAACTTCAACCTGCAAGAGAGTGTGAGAGGATACAGCAGAGTCTGCTACATGGTGCAGCGGATGTAAGTTGATATATGAATAAAGACACTTCACTACCTAGGATGAGTAGGAGGGACAAGGAGATGAGAGTGAGGTTGGCATGTGTTTGGGTTCTGAGGGTGGTTCTGATGCTTTTACAGAAACCTCAAATTAACAATGGCTTAAATAATTTAGAAATTTATTTCTCATGAAAGTGAAAATGTTAGTTGCTCAGTCACGTCAGACCTTCTTTGTGACCTCACAGGCTGTAGCCCACCAGGCTTTTCTGAGAGTGGGATTCTCCAGGCAAGGATACTGGAGTGGGTTGACATTTCCTCCTTCAGGGGATCTTCCCAACCCAGGGATTGAACCCGGGTCTCCCACATTGCAGGCAGATTCTTTACCACGTGAGCCAGCAGGGAAGACCAACAAGAAGGAGGCAGAGCTGGGATTTGGACCCAGGAAGCTGGCCCCTGAGGCTTCGCTCTTACCAGTTTTGCTATACTGCCTCCTATTTCTCATAGAGAAGTAAAAAATGATGTGTTACTCCTCTGTTGTTTGTTGTTGTTCAGTTGCTAAGTTGTGTCTGACTCTTTTGCCACCCCATGGACTGTAGCCCACCAGGTTCCTCTGTCCATGGGATTCTCCAGGTGAGAATGCTGGCATGGGCTGCCATTTCCTTCTTCAGGGGATCTTCCCAATCCAGGGAGCAAGCCTGTGTCTCCAGCATTGGCAGGCAGATTCTTTACCACTGAGCCACCAGGGAAGCCCATTATTCCTCTGAGAAGGTCATCAAAGTCCAAGACCCCTTCCATTTCGTTGCTCTGCCTCACTTGACATGCTTCACATACTCATCAGTATAGGCCAGGTCATGGTGCAGAAAAAAACCCATTCCCAAACCTCAGTGGCTCACAACAAACATTTTCTCACTTACACTGTAGGTCTGTTGGGGATTCACCTTGGCTCTGCTCCATATTCTTCTCACATGGGGATCAGGCTGCTAGAAAACCCCCTATCTGAGACATCACCACAACGCAGAAGGGATCATGACAATTAAGCAAAACACAAGCAATAACGGTCTTCAGAGATAATACCACACCTGTCTGTGATTTTTGTCCCAGTCTGAAATACAGTTCAGAAAACTCAAGTTTTATAGCTAATCAATGAATATAGTAAAGTTGCAGGATATAAAATTAACACACAGAAATCCCTTGCATTCCTATACACTAACAATGAGAGAACAGAAAGAGAAATTAAGGAAACAATTCCACTGACCACTGCAACGAAAAGAATAAAATACTTAGGAATAAATCTACCTAAAGAAACAAAAGACCCACATATAGAAAACTATAAAACACTGATGAAAGATTTTCAAAGTGACACAAATAGATGGAGAAATATACCATGTTCATGGATTGGAAGAATCAATACAGTGAAAATGAGTATACTACCCAAAGCAATCTATAGATTCAATGCAATCCCTATCAAGCTACCAATAGCATTTTTCAGAGAACTAGAACAAATAACTTCACAATCTGTATGGAAATTTTTAAAAAAAGCCTCTAATAGACAAAGCAATTTGAGAAAGAAGAATGGAACTGGAGGAATCAACCTGCCTGACTTCAAACTATACTGCAAAGCTACAGTCATCAGGACAGTATGGTACTGGCACAAAGACAGAAAAATAGATCAATGGAACAAAATAGAAAGCCCATAGATAAATCCACATACCTATGGACACCTTATCTTTGACAAAGGAGGCAAGAATATACAATGGAGAAAAGACAATCTCTTTAACAAGTGGTGCTGGGAAAACTGGTCAACCACTTGTAAAAGAATGAAACTAGAACACTTTCTAACACCATATACAAAAATAAACTCAAAATGGATTAAAGATCTAAAGGTAAGACCAGAAACTATAAAACTCCTGGAGGAAAACATAGGCAAAATGCTCTCTGATATAAATCACAGCAGGCTCCTCTATGACCCACCTCCCAGAGTAATGGAAATAAGAGCAAAAATAAACAAATGGGACCTAATTAAAAGCTTTTGCACAATGAAGGAAACTATAAGCAAGGTGAAAAGACAGCCTTCAGAATGGGAGAAAATAATAGCAAACGAAGCTACTGACAAAGAATTAATCTCAAAAATATACGAGCAGCTCCTGCAGCTCAATTCCAGAAAAATAAACAACCCAATCACAAAATGGCCCAAAGAACTAAACAGACAATTCTCCAAGAAGACATACAGATGGCTAACAAACACATGAAAATATGCTCAACATCACTCATTATCAGAGAAATGCAAATCAAAACCACAATAAGGTGTCATCTCATGCCCGTCAGAATGGCTGCTATCAAAAGTCTACAAACAATAAATGCTGGAGAATAAATGGTGGGAATGCAAACAGTACAGCAACTATAGAGAATAGTGTGGAGATTCCTTAAAAAACTGGAAATAGAACTGCCATAAGACCCAGCAATCCCCCTGCTGGGCATACACACCAAGGAAACCAGAATTGAAAGAGACACATGTACCCCAATGTTCATCGCAGCACTGTTTATAATAGCCAGGACATGGAAGCAACCTAGAGGTCCATCAGCAGATGAATGGATAAGAAAGCTGCGGTACATATACACAATGGAGTATTACTCAGCCATTAAAAGAATGCATTTGAAACAGTTCTAATGAGGTGGATGAAACTGGAGCCTATCATACAGCATGAAGTAAGCCAGAAAGAAAAACACCAATACAGTATATTAACACATATATATGGAATTTAGAAAGATGGTAACAATCACCCTATATGCGAGACAGCAAAAGAGACACAGATATAAAGAACAGACTTTTGCACTCTGTGGGAGAAGGTGAGGGTGGGATGATTTGAGAGAATAACATTGAATCATGTATATTATCATATGTGAAACAGATTGCCAGTCCAGGTTCGATGCATGAGACAGGGTGCTCAGGGCCAGTGCACTGGGATGACCCTGAGGGATGGGATGGGGAGGGAGGTGGGAGGAGGGTTCAGGATGGGGAACACATGTACACCTGTGGCTGATTCATGTCAATGTATGGCAAAAACCACTACAATATTATAAAGTAATTAGACTCCAATTAAAATAAATAAATTTTTTAAAAATTCTTTTCAGTAATACAAGAGTATGTCCAAAAATTACATATACAGAGGCCAAATAGTTTTAATTTGGTTCTCTGAACCACAGCTACTCCCACTTGACTTTTGAGTTCATTCTCTTCCTCAGTGGCCAAAGCGATGTACAGTGCATGTCTGAAGGGCCATAAGTCGGGCTGCTCTGGTCAGTAAAATTTAAGTTCACCTTCTGACTTCCTCAATATGTGCAGATTCTTCCATCATTTCTCTTTTTAATTGCAAATCTTTCAATAGAAAGCACTGATGATTAAAATATCCAATCCTCGATGGGGTGTTGGCTCCTAGTCTAGATTCAGATTGTGTCCCTAGGCCTCCTTTATATTCACCTAATCATTCATGTTGAGGGAAAACTAATCAGATCTCATGAACAGACTCAGAGGTTATGTTAATGAGGAAACACACTATAGGCCATATATTTTACCCAGTTGTTACACAAGCATTATACATATGCTTTTTAAATTTTTTTTTTGGCCACACCATGCAGTATGTTGGAGAAGGCAACAGCGACCTACTCCAGTACTCTTGCCTGGAAAATCCCATGGATGGAGGAGCCTGGTAGGCTGCAGTACTTGGGGTGGTGAAGTCGGACACGACTTCGAGACTTCACTTTCACTTTTCACTTTCATGCATTGGAGAAGGAAATGGCAACCCACTCCAGTGTTCTTGCCTGGAGAATCCCAGGGATGGGGGAGCCTGGTGGGCTGCCATCTATGGGGTCGCACAGAGTCGGACACGACTGAAGCGACTTAGCAGCAGCAGTAGCAGCATGCAGTATGTGGAACTTCCTGATCAGGAATCAGACTCAAGCCCCCGGTAATAGAAGCACAGAGTTTTAACCACTAGACCATCAGGGGCTTCCCAGGTGGTTTAGCGGGTTAAGAACCCACCTGCCAATGCAGGAGATGTAAGAGATACAGGTTCAATCCCTGGGTCAGGAAGATCCCCTGGAGGACAGCATGGCAATCCACTCAGGTATTCTGGCCTGGAGAATACCAATGAATAGAGGAGTTTCGTGGGCTACAGTTCATAGGGTCACAAAGAACTGGACACGACTGAGCAACTGACACACACACACCATCAAGGAAGCCCCTATGTGTGCTTTTTTCTTTTTAAAATTTATTTATGTGTGTGCTTCTTTATAGCTTTTTAAAAAAGAAAAAAAATTTTTTTGATTGCACTGGGTCTTGGTTGCCGTGTGCAGCTATCTCTGGTTGTGGTGAGCAGGGGCTACTTTCTGTTGCAGAGCATGGGCTTCTCATTGCGGTGGCTTCTCTTGTGGAGCATGGGCTCTAGGGCACGTGGGGCTCAGTAGCTGTGGCACTCGAGCTTAGTTTTCTGCACACCATGTGGGATCGTCCAAACCAGGAATTGAACCTGTGCCCCCTACAGATTCTTAGCCACTGGACCCCCAGGGAAGTCCCCCTACATGTGCTTTTAGTCATAGATTTAAAGCAAACAGTGTCACACTTCATGAGTAGTTTTACTCTGTGACAATTTCACTAGATAATTTTCTCTTTCCATCCAGAACATCAGGGCAGAAGTATGGCTAGCACAATAACTTTCATAAATACAGAGCTCAGTTAACAGAACTGGAACATTGTTCTCTCTAAAATTACCCTGATTCTACCAAACACAGCCCATCGAAAGTAATTTGTTTGCAAAATAAGCCTGGTCAATTGACCACACTCAGAGTCTCACCACGCAATGCTGCTGCTGCTGCTAAGTTGCTTCAGTCGTGTCTGACTCTGTGCAGCCCCATGGACTGCAGCCTACCAGGCTCCTCCATCCATGGGATTTTCTAGGCAAGAGTACTGGAGTGGGTTGCCATTGCCTTCTCCTAACACCACGCAATGAGACTCCTCCAAACTGACTGAGGGAGAACTCCTTGGGAGTGTCAGACAGAATTCCCCAAAGCCCCCTGGAAGCCAGCAAAGCCATGCCAAAGGCGTGCTCTCAGGCTATACTTGGTGGGTCTCTCAGTTCAGTTCAGTTCAGTCCAGTCAGTCGTGTCTGACTCTTTGCGACCCCATGAATCGCAGCACGCCAGGCCTCCCTGTCCATCACCATCTCCCAGAGTTCCCCAAAATATTAAGATTCCTACACATGCCCAGAGATAGTCTCTATCACCACCTGAGAAGGCTGCTCAGAACTTAAGGGTCTCTAACTTCCGGAGGGACCAGGTAGAGATGAAAAATGCTTTAATTCTACCCACAGATGTAGTTTACCAAATGGCTATAAATCATACCCAACTTGAGCAAAAAGGCGTCTTCATATCTGAAAAACACAGATCGAAAAGAGTAACATTCCAGACAAAACCCATAAATTATAATCATATTTACCAGGTCATTCAGTAACCAGTCTTTCTGTTAACTTTTTAGGAAGCCATCAGGTCTTCTATTAGGATTCTTCAAGTTCTTACCCAGTTCAGCAGTATCCCGTGAAAGTCGCTTAGTTGTGCCCGACTCTTTGCAACCCCATAGTCCATGGAATTCTCCAGACCAGAATACTGGAGTGGGTAGCCTATCCCTTCTCCAGGGGATCTTCCCAACCCAGGGACTGAACCCAGGTCTCCCGCATTGCAGGCGGATTCTTTACCAGCTGAGCCACAAGGGAAGCCCAAGAATACTGGAGTGAGTAGCCTATCCCTTCTCCACTGGATCTTCCCAACCCAGGAATCGAACCAGGGTCTCCTGCATTGAAGGTGGATTCTTTACCAACTGAGCTATCAGTTCAGCAGTGTAAGATGAAATTTATCAGAGACCAGTTATGGTCAAGAGGCCCTTCCTACGAATCTTCTTGAAGATGAAGCACTTAAGCTAAAACATCAGAGTGAAGTGAAGTCACTCGGTCGTGTCCGACTCTTGGCAACCCCGTGAACTGTAGCCCACCAGGCTCCTCCGTCCTTGGGATTCTCCAGGCAAGAATACTGGAGTGGGTTGCCATTTCCTTCTCCAGGGGAACTTCCCAACCCAGGGATCAAACCCAGGTCTCCCGCATTGCAGGCAGACGCTTTAACCTCTGAGCTACCAGGGAAGCCAAACATCAGAGTACAGCAATAATAAGTGTCAAAAATCTTTTAAAAAGGCACAAACACTTGATTACAATGCGATGGATTAAGAAACTTCATTATAAGAATTATGACTGATTATAATCTTAACCCTTGAGAATCTTAATCTCTGGCAAAAAAAACAAACAAACCAAGAACCAAGTAATCTGCATTTCCTGATTGGAAAACTTAATGTTTAGTCTTCCTCTCCTAAGCAAACAAAGGTAGATAAACTTAGACTTGCCCAGCAATTAATATTTCAATATTTTATCCTGTTTGAAATGACTCATGAATTCTCTTCTTTCAACTTCATTTTCAAAGTCACCAAAATCTAGGGAGACTATTTCAGATAGACATTCCCCAAACATAATTATTTCTACAGAGTTTACCTAAAAGCTCTTTTTCTCTCCTTTACCCTTCAGTTCCGTTCCGTTCAGTTCAGTTCAGTCGCTCAGTCGTGCCCAACTCTTTGCGACCCCATGAATCGCAGCACACCAGGCCTCCCTATCCATCACCAACTCCCGGAGTTTACCCAAGCTCATGTGTATCGAGTCAGTGATGCCATCCAGCCATCTCATCCTCTGTTGTCCCCTTCTCCTCCTGCCCCCAATCCCTCCCAGCATCAGAGTCTTTTCCAATGAGTCAACTCTTCACATGAGGTGGCCAAAGTATTGGAGTTTCAGCTTCAGCATCAGTCATTCCAATGAACACCAGGACTGATATCCTTTAGAATGAACTGGTTGGATCTCCTTGCAGTCCAAGGGACTCTCAAGAGTCTTCTCCAACACCACAGTTCAAAAGCATCAATTCTTCGGCACTCAGGTTTCTTCACAGTCCAGCTCTCACATCCATACATGACCACAGAAAAAACCATAGCCTTGACTAGACAGACATTTGTTGGCAAAGTAATGTCTCTGCTTTTGAATATGCTATCTAGGTTGGTCGTAACTTTCCTTCCAAGGAGTAAGTGTCTTTTTAATTTCATGGCTGCAATCACCATCTGCAGTGATTTTGGAGCCCCCAAAAAATAAAGTCTGACACTGTTTCCACTGTTTCCCCATCTATTTCCCATTAGAGGTCATGTAAGATTAAAGTTCCAGAGAGCCCAGATAGATTATTTACATCTCAGAGGCACAAGAGTAATACCAAATCCTTCTTGAAAGATAGCTTTGCCAATTACAAAAGGCTCACTCTGATACAATAGCAGAGCCATTAGAGGCCATTGCTCTCCAGATTGCTTGGTGGCCCCCCTTCAGCAAGGACCAACACCCCAGGATTACCACTACAACTTCCAGGCCCCACAGTCTCATGGACAGTCCCTGCAGCTTTCCATTCCCCATCCTGTCTTTTCCAACATCTTGGCACTAGTGGGAGTTTCTTCGGTTCCTTGGTTGGCTCCACCAGTTACTGGACTGCACCCTCAGGCCTACAATGCCTGTGCTTGCCCAGCTTCAAGACTGAAGAAACAGCCTGGAGTCAGCAACAGAGACACCAATGGTTTAATGGATGGGGAAGTTTACAGGTCTGAAGCAAGTTTCTGGAGAGATATCCCACTGTGTGGTGCAGTGGACAGTGGGCAGGACATGGTGACAGGCTTTGCTCCAGAATTAGATTTTTAAAGAGTTACTTTCTCAGACATTGCAACTCAAATCCAAGGACCTTACAAAACCAATTTTATTAGAAACAGCATTTACAAGGATAACTATTTGGTGCAGTGTTGTAGGTGATTTCACGCAGTCGGAAAGAAAGAACATTTTTTCCTTATTTTGCTGAAGTTAGAAGAGCCCACAGTTTCAAGTCAAGAGGGTGGAATTTCATGTGCGAGCACAGACAGGAGAAAGAAAAATTCACAACTTATAATATGGGAGAAGGGGAGTAGTATAGGACTAGTAATAAGTGGAATATTAGTCATGTAATGTTTTAAATTTCCATTAGTTGTGCAAATATTTTGTGGTTATTTTTGGACCAGAAACATTTTTCAAATGTTTTGTATAGACAGAAAATAAGAAATGCATTAGCGTTATTAAGTGGCAGGGCTTCCCTGGTGGCTTAGGTGGTGAAGAATCTGCCTGTGATGCGGGAGGCCTGGGTTCGATCCCTGGGTCGGAAAGATCCCCTGGAGAAGGGAATAGCTACCCACTCCAGTATTCTTGCCTGGAGAATTCCATGGTTAGAGGAGCCTAGTGAGCTATAGTCCATGGGATTGCAAAGAGTCGGACATGACTGAGCCAGCTAATACTAACACTATTAAGTATCAGTGTTTTAGTTAGAAGAATAATTTTGTGGCTATGTTAGTCTGCCCAGGATGTAATAAGAAAATGCCACAGACTGGGTGGCTTAAAGAACAGAAATTTATTTCACAAAGTTCTAGATGCTGAGAATCGAAGATCATGGTGTCAGTAGGAGTTGTTTCATCCTGGAGCCTCTTCTCTTGACTTGGAAGTGGCCACCATCTCTCTCTGTGTTCACATGACCTCATGTTTGTGTATGGACAGAGAAAGAGACAGAAAGAGCTCTTGGGTGTCTCTTCCCATAAGGTCTCCAATTGTAGGAGATCAAGACCCCCTCCTATGACCTCATTTAACCTTAATGACTTCCTTACAAATCTACAAATACATCCACACTAAACGTTAGGGCTTCAACCTATGAATTTTGGAGGGACACAAACATTCAGTCCATAAGACTGGCCCACCAAAATATAAAAGTAAAGGGGGAAATTACAGTTCAAGAGTATACTTGATTTAAAATTTAAGTTGAGATGTTATAGAACATTAAGTAGAGCAGAGTTGAGAAGTTGATATGTAAAGACTGTATTTTCCCTAGTTCTGTTTACTTAATGACCTGTGTGCACATTTAGAAGCAGATTTTGGTCTCTAATGCTCTCACTTAAAGAGAAAATGGCATTAGTTTTGTTTTGTATTGGCTTATAATTTCTTTGTAAAGTGACAATCAATGCTTACTATCATGATTAAAGCTTGATCTGGGATATTCTGAGGACAAAAAAAGTGGAACTTACAATTTTAAAAGATTAAATAATTGTACAGTGCTCTCTGTTCTGCCAAAAATTATTAAGACCCACTCGGTTACTGTCTGAACTATCTTGGGAATCTCCCAAATCCTGGATCAATGTGACATACAGAAATGTCAAGAATTCTGGAAACAAGAATTCTGCTTCTAATTTGGCCAAGTAGTCCCAACCAGACCACCCTTCTGCAGATTAACTATAGATCCTGGACAAATTTTTTTTAATACATTATAAGGGTCCAGACTTGGAAGAAACAATGGCCACAGGACGAATGTATTATTTTTATGGCTTTTAGCCATAGGGTAGGTCACAGTCTGTGCTGTGCAGGGTGATTAAAGCTCCTTTAGAAAACCACTATCCTTCTGGTTGGAAGTATCAGGGGCAGAGTTTGGGACAATAGCTGCCAGAAGGAATTTGGGGAGGAATCCCTAAAAGGAGAGAGCCAGAGAGGGAAGTTCCAGATTCTGTATGTCAGCTCTGCCCAAATCTCTAGCTGACCCGTGAACGGAAAAGCCAAGTTTCTTCCAATACCAATCAGATTGCCACCCATGGATACTGACAGAGCAAATCGCCTCATCCTGTTTTGGTTTGGAATTCTTCTTAAACATTATGCTGCCACAGAATATGTAGCTCTTGATTCGCTCTTGATGCCAGACAGACAAGAATGTTGTGTAAGATAGCTGGCTTCATGGTGCTTGGATGGATCCCAAACACAATGCTCCTTTCCAGACCTGAGAATCTTCGGACACTGTCCAACACCATGTGATCACCCCCCAGGTCATTCGCATCGGTGAGACACACTATCCTTTTCTTCCTCATTGCTTGCAAGAGCTTCTGCCGGTATTCCTCCACATCTTCTGTGGTGCTGACAAGCACAGCAACATCCTTGGGAGAATAGCCCCTTTCAAAGAGAAGCTTGCACGTGTCTGCCACATGAGTCACTATTGCATTCGGAGTTAAGATCCTCTTAATATTTAAGGTTCCCTGCACATCCCTAGCCCATTTAGCTTCAAGACACATCTTCAGGGGCTCATGGGGGATGTTACATGGAGGATTTTTCCTGACCTTCTGCAATACATGTTGTAGGTATTCAGCTATTTGACCTGCATTGCGTACCACTCTGGTGAGCTCTTCCCTTGGATACTGGGCTGAGAGAGCAGGGAGGCCAATGCACTCCACGTGGCTGGTCTGAAAGTAGTCCAGAAAGATCCAGAGAATTCGTGGGCAATCCACGTCTCTCTGAGTGATGGTTTTCGCCTTTCTATACCAATCCCCATCTTCAGTGCGGAAATTCTGAGCTTCATCGATGATGATGTGTTGAATGTGTCTAAAGTCTTGTTTCATGAAGCTCTTCCGGGTCACTGCCTGGCAGATATTTTTGCCCCTGTGAAAATTAAAAAGACACATCCCGGTTTTCTTTTGAGTCAGTAAAGGAGGAAAATGATCATACTCCTACAAACATGTGGAGAGGAAATGGCAACCCGCTCCAGTGTTCTTTCCTGGAGAATCCCAGGAACGGGGGAGCCTGGTGGGCTGCCATCTATAGGGTTACTTCAGTTGTCTCCGACTCTGTGCAACACCATAGACGGCAGCCCACCAGGCACCCCCGTCCCTGGGATTCTCCAGGCAAGAACACTGGAGTGGGTTGCCATTTCCTTCTCCAATGCATGAAAGTGAAAAGTGAAAGTGAAGTTGCTCAGTCGTGTCCAACTCAGCTACCCCATGGACTGCAGCCTACCAGGCTCCTCTGTCCATGGGATTTTCCAGGCAAGAGTACTGGAGTGGGGTGCCATTGCCTTCTCTGTAACTTAGCAGCAGCAGCTAAAAACATGGTATTGTTGCCACAGATCATTTTACCATCTTACTCTCAAGAAACAAGGTGATTCAGGTTGTCTGGGATGTGGAGTGAATTTAGATAGAACCTTATTTGCTGACAATAAGACCCAGCTGCTTGAACTTCACTGGCCGTCCAATGGTTAGAACTCGGCCCTTTTGATGTGATGGGCCTGGGTTCAATCCCCTTAAGCCGTGTGATACAGCCAAAAAAAAAAAAAGATCCAACTGGTTACCTGATAAAATTCCTCAATGGCTGGTTCTCACAAATGTAGAGAATTTCATTTGTCTCACAGTGAAACGTGTGCCTGATCTTCTCCATGATCTTTATGGCCATGATCGTCTTCCCTGAGCCAGGTAAGCCATGGATAAACAACTCTTTGCTCTTGCGGAGGTTTTTTGAGAAGATCTTATACTGCTTGGCTGTGAGCAAATTTAAAACCTCACAGCCGAGCTGGTCACTCAAGAGAGACCGGAAGCCAAGCAAAACGATCACAAGGGACTGCAGCAAAGCTTCCATTTGCTGAATGTCTGCGAGGTGATAGGAACTGGGGTAATCAATCACAGAGCCTGAACCCGCCGAGGACTGTGCACTGCTCTCGGGACTCAGGTGGAGGACCTTGGTCGTGATACACAGATTTCCAGTGTAGCCTCCCATGTTCACCAGCTTCTGCTTCAGAGTGAAGGCGGTGCGAGTGCAATAGGACTGCCCCTCTGCGTCTTGCTCCCTGAGGATGGTGTAGAGAATGGGCGACTTGTTCTGCGCTATCAGCAGAGCATCACAGATGACTCCTTGCTTCTCTTCCAAGTTCAGGTCCACAGCCCAGCTTGTAGAAAGGATTAAAATTCCCTGGGAGACTGGGTCTATTTGCTTATTTATTAATTCCTCCAAACCTTCATTCTGCAAGAACAGTTCCTCCTGGAGAGATTCAGGGGTGTATTTCAGACGTTCTGATGTCACTAGATATGGAAAAGATTATACGTTTAAGGGCAAAGGTCACACTTTTATGATTAACTGTAATTAATCAAAATTGCTAAATACTTATACTTAAGTTGTAATCTTATTATTATAAATCACATATTTTATATACATTCTTTTGCCAATATTATTATATTACAGTGAAGAAAAAGAAGCCTTGACAGTCTGGCACACTTCATCTGAGCCTATGTGCTTATTATGTTTATGACCCTGGTAAATTTCTTAACCTAAGACTGTTCCCTCATCTGTAAAACAAACAGAAATCCACATTTACAAAAACAGCACATCTCTTACAGTGAGGAATGAATGAAATGGCATAGTGTGCTCACTGTAGCTGGTTGAGAAGTTATTCTTTCCCTTGCTACTCTTAAAGCACCTGAATCTCAAAATGCCCCTGAACAGTCCCCACTGATGGAAGTAGGAAGAGCCCTTCCAAGAAGAAGGTGGTCATTAAATATCAGTGGAGAAGATGGAGCCATGAGAACTTTGCTAGCAGAAAACTCCATGCAGCTCTGCACTGGGAGACCCTGAGATTAGACTCTGAGATAACTCTGCTGAAGCATCACTCACCCACAGATCCATATAAGACTGCATCCATAGCAAAGAGTCTTCCTTTGACATAAGGGAGCAAGGAGCAATGTTGTGACATGACAATAAACTTTGCCTGGTAGGGTTTTAAACTTATGTTGATAATCATCTGTTCCAAAGAGGTGGGGGGAGGAATGAAGAGACTGTTGTTATTTTGTGGTGGTGGCATCAGATCACATTCTAGAACCTGGATCTGTAGTGTTGATTTCCAGTGAAATTACCCATATTTCATTGGTGGTTGTTTATTGTTCCTTGCCACAACTAAAGAAAAGCCTAAACAGCAACAAGACCCATCACAGCTAAAACTAAATAAATAGAAATTTAAAAGATGGGGGGAAACATGCATCTTTGGATGCATTTAAGAAGGATATAAGGATACATTTTAACATGCAGCTTTAGAAACCAAACCAAAAGAAGTATAAAATAAGAAAACACATCATTTGTTGATTATACCCGGGAATTGACATGCATCTATGGTTCTCACAATTTTGCAAAGCAGATATACTGATTGTTCTCTTTTTCATATGAGTAAATGGGAACTCAAACAGGTCAAGTGCCTGGCCCATGGTCACATCACTGGGAAGTGGCAGAGCCAAAGGCTGGACCCAGGGGTGTCTCAGACACCAGACTCTCTCGCTGTCTCTACTGCACAGCCCTACAAGCCACTCAGACTACCCCTGCTGCTAAGTGGAGCATGTCACTAAAGCATTTGATGTTCATAGCACCTCCTCATCAAATAGCTCTTATTTTTCTTTAATTACATAAAGGGATATGCTTCCCAAGGAAATTATGTGGAGACAATGTGTCCCTTCCATTTCTTTGATATTCTACATGGCACTTAATGATAGGGGCCAGACTAGGTACCAATAAAATGTCAACCACTCCGTGTGCACCAGAGTAGTTACCACTCTCCATGTGACTTGGGGCCTCTGTGCCTTTGTGTAGGTGTGCCCTGAGACTCGAATGCCCTCCTCTACTTTTGAAAGTGAAAGTGAAAGTGAAAGTCGCTCAGTCGTGTCCAACTCTGCAACCCCATGGACTGTACTGTCCATAGAATTCTCCAGGCCAGAATACTGGAGTGGGTAGCTGTTCCCTGCTGGGGGCCAGCGTGAGGAACTCCGCCCATGGCAAAGGTCATGAGGAAGGAGGCTTGGCATATGCAAAGGCGTGATCAAGCCTCAGGATACCCCCTGTTCCTGAGCATCTACCCCAAAACCAGAGTCTGTTTTATGCTCTCACCTACACCTCTGACTTTACGGGGGGCTCTCCCCCATAACCATTTCTCTCGGAGAAGGAGTAAACGTGCAGCTCCAAGGCAATAAAAATTCCTGGGCGTGACAAGAGTGTTTCAGCTTACAGACACCTCTGAAGGTTATCTAGCCAGCCTGTATAGGTTCGTCAGGCCACATGTGATTGTTTACAGCCTCCCAACCTGAGAGGCAAGAGATGTTTTAGACTTACTAAAGGCAAATTCTTTTGGGGAGTTAGAAATTATTAGTATAGTGGGTTGGTTAGGAATTATATTGGTGAAGGGTTTTTCATTTGTTGTGTCAATAATTGCTGCTAATTCCCTGCTCTGGGTGGGACAAGGGTGTCTCATGTCAAACCTCTCTGCTGACAGACTAGCTTGTGTGACAGGATTATCCATACTCCTGCCACATGATTGTTTACTACCTCTTAACCATAAACAGCACAGAGAGTTTTGGAGTATTTTGAGAGTCTTAATTAGCATAGGGCTTTTTCTTCTTGTTGAGTCAATGATTGCCGCCAGGCCTCCATATCCTTAGGCACCTGGGAATATATTAATCAGTGTATTTGGAATATAGAAAAGGAAATATAGTAGTTTTTGATGTTAGCAATACTAGACTTTTTGAATTAATGGATTTTCTCTTTTGTAATAGATCACTGTGCTTTGTTATAAATCACTGTGTCCTTGTTATGTAAAAATGTAACTTTATCACTATCTTAAGACTAAATAGATCTTAAGGGGAACATTGGTGAAAGGATTTTCATTTGTTGGGCTGATGTTTGCTGCTAAATCTCCATGTTCCCTACCCTTTTAATGAATATAACTAACATATAGGAGAAATAAATATTAACCTTTAAGATTAATCATGTTAACCTTGGGTTAAATAGATTCCTTTCTTGATTGTAACTCACTACACCCTCACCCTGTAGGAATGTAACTTTATTTGGAGGGTGGTGCCTGGCTTAAGAAAAAACACCCTTGGAAGAAATAAGTTTTTTGGTTATCAGAAAGAAAGGATCATAAAATGTCAGCAGGTCTCTCTCATGGCCAGAAGATGATGTAATATTCCTAAGACCTTTTTTATACCTTTATGTGAAGCACCTGATTTTGATAAAGGTCAGGACTGCTGACCTCCGTGTGACTCTGTATTCATCCCTATGTGTAACAAAAGGTATATAAGCAAACCCAAAAATAAAGAAATCGGATCAGTTTCCGGAAAGACTGATTCCCCCATGTCGCTTCCTTCTTGCTCCCGTTTCTCTGGCTGAATTCCCATCTGGATTCAGCCTCCTTTTCTCCACTATCTCCTACTACACTATCCGTTTCTAATCTCTCTCTATATCTGTAATTAAATATATACTTTTCCAAAGACGCAGACGCTGTCCCCAACTTTGAATTCCCTGGATCCACCAGGGCTGGACCCCGGCAGTTCCCTTCTCCAAGGGATCTTCCCAACCCAGGGATCGAACCCAGGTCTCCCATATTGCAGGTGGATTCCTCGGTGGGGGCGCTAGATCCCACATGGTACAACAAAGGTGGAAGAATCTGTGTGCCACATCTAAGACCTGGCTGGATCTTAGAAAAAGCAAGGGAATTCCAAAAAAAACCTCTACTTTTGACATTTTAGTCCTTCCAGTCCTTCCAGAACCCCCATGTTTGTTCTCTCCTCAGGGTTCTTACAGAACTTCATATCCATACTAAGCACTAATCTCACCATGGATCTAGGGAAATCTTTTGTGTTTGTGTATGTGTGTGAATGTGTTTTTTTTTAGTTTATATTAGGGAGTCCCTAGTGGCCCGGTGGGTAAGACTGGGCACTCCCAATGTAGGAGGCCCAGGTTCAATCCCTGGTTGGGGAACTAGATCCTGCAAGCAAGCATAAGACAACTAAAAGTCCACATGCTGCAACCCAGTGCAGCTTAAATAAATAAAATTTAAAACTAAATGTATTAATTTATTTTTGATTGCATTGGGTCTTCATTGCTGTGCACAGGTTTTTCCTAGTTGCAGAGGCTACTCTCTAGCTGTGGTATGCTGGCTTCTTATCTTGATGGCGTCTCTAGTTGCAGAGCACAGGCTCTAGGCACACGGGCTTCAGCAATTGTGCCAGGCTCAGTTGCTCCGTGGCATGTGGAATCTTCCCAGACAAGGGATCGAACCCAAGTCCTCTGTGTCATCGGTGAATTCTTAATCACTGCACCACTGGGAAGTCCAATAAGTAAATATTTTTAAGAGTACTTTATATTAGAGTTGATTAACAATGTGTTAGCTTCAGGTACACAGCAAAGTGATTCTTTTACACAAATATACACATGTCTAGTGTCTATTCTTTTTCAAAACCTTCTCCCATTTAGGCTGTTGCACAATATTAAGCAGAGTTCCCTGTGCTGTGCAGTAGATGGTCTAGGGAAATCGTTAAACACGGATCCCTGAAGTGTCTGGACTGATGGTTTTTCCAACTACAAGAAATCAGGTGAGGGCACCTAACAGTTTCAAGACACCAGGATGGAGATTGTTCGGGGCTGGCCGGATCTGATCCAGTACTCTAACCCCTGACTTTCTCAGTACCCATAACGCCAGGCACAGACAAAATTCCAGACAGTCATTACATTTCTTTCAAGAGACATTTATAGTGTTTAATCTGAAGCTAAACTATTGTCAATCAGTAGTGGATTTCCCTATCCATAGTATCTGGACTCCCACTGCAAAACTGAAACTGAACTGATTATTTACCACGTTGAGATCAGAATCTAATAATAGCAGACTCTGAAAATGAAATTTTGCTTTAAAAAATAGTTCTAACTAGGTGATGCATCCCCGTAGTCCAAATACCAAAACACTTCTACTCCTGTTTGCTCTTTTCCTCCCTCTTCAACTCCATCCTGCTCCCCTAACACAGACCTTTTTTTTTTGCTGGTTCCTCACCTATTCTTCCAAAACTTCTTCATGCAAATACAAGTAAATATTTCCCCCTTTTGTTCAGCCCTCACGTCTTTTTGCCCAGCAATATGTGTGGGAGATCTTTCTATACAAGTGCCAAGAACTTCCTTATTTTTTTTCCACATTTGTCTAACGTGCCATCTTATGAATGTGACATAAGTCCCTGTTGATGGGTTCTTGCGTGTTTGCTCCAACTTTTTAAAAATAAATATTTATTTACCTAGCTGTGAAGGGTCCTAGATGCAGAATGTGGGACCTTTCATTGCAAACCATGGATTCTCCAATTGCTCCGTGGCATGTGAAATCCTGGTTCCCGGACCAGAGATGGAACTTGCAACCCCAGTGCTACAAGGCAGGCTCTCAACCACTGGACCACCAAGGAAATCCCTGTCTCAACTTTTTGCTATTACAAGAATATTATAATGAGTGCACTCTCATTCACTCGATCCTTAGTCATGTCTGACTCTCTGAGACCCTGTGGACTGTAGTCCGCCAGGCTCCTCTGTCTATGGGATTTCCCAGGCAAGAATTCTGGAGTGTGTTGCCATTTCCTCCTACAGGGGATCTTCCCTACACAGAGATCAAACCACGTCTTCTGCATTGGTAGGCAGATTCTTTACCACTGAGCCACCTGGGAAGCCCATTACAATGAGTAACCTTGTACATAGACTTGGACATTTAGTGTGCACACAGGTATACATAAAGTATAAACTCCCAGGAACTCCCTGGCAGTCCAGTGATTAAGACTCAGCACTTTTCACTGCCGAGGGCCTGGATTTGATCCCCTAGTCAGGGAACTAAGATCCCACAAGCCATGTGGTATGGCCATAATAATAATAATTTAAAAAGTCCCAGCAGTGGGATTACTAGGTAAATGGGTAAATACATCCATCCTTCTGGTAGATGTTGCCAAATTGTCCTCCATAGTTGTACCAATAGGTATTCCTGCCAGTAATGAATGGGAAGACTTGCATAGCATAGCATAGCATACAAATGCTGTGTAATAGCAGTATAGCATACAAGTGATAATATCAGATTTTTTTTTTACAATCCAGTAGATACAAATGATAGCTTGTTTAAATTTACATCTCTTATTTTGATTACTGTTAGGCATCTTTTCAAATGTTTGAAAGCCATTTGAATTTTATTTGTTCTGAACTACGTTGATTTTTCTGTTAAGTTGTTCTTTATCCTTATCAACTTTTGGAAGCTCTTTATATATGAGAGACACTGGCCCTCTGTAATATCAGTTGCAAATATTTTTCCTAGCTGGTCAATGGCCCTTTGACTTTGTACTTGGTTGTTTTAGCCATGCACACTGCTTATTTTTTTAATGTAATCATTTGTATCAGTATATTTTCATGGCTTCTGGATTTTGAATCTTGATTGTTCTAGTCCTCATGCCAAGAGCATAAAGGCATTTACAAATGTATTCTTCTAGAACACTTATGGCTTTGATTTTTTTTTTAAATTCTTCATTGATTTAGAGTTTATGTTGGTATATAGTATAAATCGTGAATATATCTTTTTAAAAATAAATCACCACCCAGTTATCCCAATGTCTCTATTGAAGCATCCCCATTCTTCTCCCTTAGTTGAGAGACCAGTTCCATCACGAACTAAATTCTGATATGTGTTTACATCTATTTTCAGATCTTCTATTCTGTACCCTTGATCTAATTATATGCCAGTATAACTCTGTTTCTATTTGAGACTTTATAGTGATTTCATATCAGGAGTGCCCTTCTTTATTCTCTTCTTTTTCAGATTTTTATTTCCTGGGTCTTCTTACTCATTTTTTCACTGGAACTTTAAGTTCCAGTGAAGTTAAGTTAACCTCTTGGTTATTTTAAAATTGATATCTCACTAAGTTTATAAAATAACAGAGAAAATTGACAGCTTTCTTCCCTTCAAAAATATAACATGTGTTTCCATTTTATTTTTCTTCTGTGTCCTTTAATATTGTTTAAAATTTTTTCTCAGATCAGCTTATCTTAGATATTTGAACTTTTTGTTGCTATTGAAAATTGGGCATTTTCTTTGATTGTTTGTTATATTAGGAAACTGAATTTTTGCATATTAATTTTGACATGTGCTTCATATAATGCTATTAATATAACTATTGGTATTCAGTCCAAATTCTTCTATTGTTTATAACAGTTTTTCATTGGATTCTCTTGAATATGGTCCTATGTTCCTCAGTTTTTATCCCTTTAATTTCTTTCTCTTATTTAATGGCACTGGCTAATTAATACTGCACAAAAATTGCAGTAGTGCACATGATGCTTTTGTTCCCAAATTTAATGGAATGCTTCTCATATCTCCCTATTAACATAATGGTCTTTGGGGGATATTGATAGATATAGATATCAATACAATGTTAAAGAAATATCTATGGGTTCCTATTTTATTGTCTTCTAAAAATTAAAATGTATATTCATGCTTTTCAAATGCTTTTTCAGTATATAAGAGGACAATCGTAAAATTTTCTGTATGAAGAAATGGTGGATTATAATAATTACTCTCTTAATGTTGATCCATCGTTTCATTTCTGGAGTTCTGTCTTTGCATTTTCATTCATAAGGAAGATTAGTCTGAGTTTTCCTTTTGTATGCTATCTCTGTCAAGTTTTGCAATTACTGTTACTCCAATTTAAAATAACCTGGGAATTTTCCTCTTTTACATGACTCTGGAATAATTTGAATAGTGTCTGTTCTTCAAATGTTTGGTATGATTCCCGGAAAACTTATTTTTTATACCAGAATAATAGGTTATCACTCTATGAGCATAAAGCCCAGTGTTTTGTTTTTAGATATGGTTTATTCGATGTTAATAAGCTCTACTAAAATAGAATTTATTGAATTTTTAAAAAATAATTATCAATGCTTATGTTTATTCTTAGTTTAGTACTGTTTATTGTGGACGATTAGTAAAATATAAATTAATATGCAAATGAATACAAAGAGCTCAATTAGGTAAGGTGAAAAAGAAATCTTAATTGGAACGTCATTATCTATTAACTTAATGGTCCTCGATAGACATTTCCACATACATAGGATGCTTCCCTGGTGGCTCAGTGGTAAAGAATCTGCCAGCCAATGCAAGAGACTCAGGTTCTATCCCTGGGTCAGGAAGATTCCCTGGAAGAGGAAATGACAACCCATTCTAGTATTCTTGCCTGGAGAATCCCATGGACAGAGGAGCCTGGCAGGCTACTGTCTGTGAAGTGGCAAAAAAGTTGGACACGACTTAGCGACTAAACAACAAAAGGACATTTATGTATCAGATTCTAATGCCAGATAAGCCATTAACTTTCTGCATATAGCTGATCAAGTGGTTTTTCCTCTCCAGAAGTATAGAAAGAGGACAGCAATGGACTCGCAGGTAAAGCCTAACGTGTTGGGAGCGAGGAATAAGAACAGATGCTATCCTTGGTCCTGAAACACGATTTTGCGCTGTTCTAAACCCAAACATTTGCCTGGAAAATCCCATGGATGGGAGGAACCTGGTAGGCTGCAGTCCATGGGGTCGCTAAGAGTCGGACACCACTGAGCCATTTCATTTCCACTTTTCCTTTCATGCATTGGAGAAAGCACTGGCAACCCACTCCAGTGTTCTTGCCTGGAGAATCCCAGGGACAGGGGAGCCTGGTGGGCTGCACAGAGTCGGACACAGCAGCAGCAGCAAACCCAAACATGCTTATGCATGTTGTAATTGATCTTCATTGTATTTGTTTTGTGTTCCATCTTGATTTAAATCTTATATGTTCATATTCATAACTGGCACTCCTCTGGTAAATTTGGTAGAGGAGGGTGGTTTTTTTGCTGTTAGTTCAATGTGTACCTCTAATTCAACCAGATCAAAAGTTCCCAGTATGGATGAGGGTCAGAATACTGTGAATAGCTTGAAAAAATGAACATTATAAGGTTCTGTCTTCAGATATTTTAATTTATGAAATCTGGAGTGTGGAACCAGGTATCCGTACTTTTAAAATTAACCAGAAATACTGATGATCAGTCCTATTTCAGAAAAAGACCAAAATGTCTTTAAGGGTAATAATGTTCCTGGATTCTATACGTGATACTGCCTCAGTGCAGTATCATGAGGGTTCATCTCTAAACTACTTATCATCAATATGTTTGTAGCACTATTACCTTGTACACATGGGCTTTGCAGAGTGTACTTCCAGGACTTTAACAAACATAACAGTTTATCTCCCTTCTACTAACACAGAAACTGGCTGATGTCAAGTAGGCAAACCATTGTTGCTACCTGGAAATAAGAGTTGTTGGAGCTCCTTCTTATGTTCCAGACCTTTCTTGGAGTACACTGGTCTGCTCTGAGGAGGGCTGTTAGACAGACTCAGCTGAGATTCAAAGTCTTTGCACAGCTGTGTAAGATCTTAACAAAGAAAGGAAATTCATGTTATTCTGACATAGTTCATCTCTTCACCACTGAAAAAGACTTTATATGAGTGGGTGTATCGTATGGCTCTCTAGGCATGACTTGAGACATAATAGCAAGATAACACCCCATTCACCCTGTATGGACAAGTGCCTTTATTGAATATGAAAGTTCCCAAATCTATCATAGAGAGATGTTATCTGGAAGTTTGAATGTGTATCCATTCAATATAAGTCTCCACTCTCTGTATCTCAATAGCATTTTGTTTTTATTTCTTCTATGGTACATAGCACATTCTTTTAGTACACTTTTCTGTGGTGTAAATATTCCCACCATGGACAATTTTAAGCTACCAATATGATGTCACTAAATGGAGAGTCGGGGAAACATGCATCATAACATATCATTTTAGAGTAATTCTATCATGCAGACAGAGAAGGCAATGGCACCCCACTCCAGTACTCTCGCCTGGAAAATCCCATGGACAGAGGAGCCTGGTAGGCTGCATTCCATGGAGTTGCTAACAGTCAGACATGACTGAGCGACTTCACTTTCACTTTTCACTTTCATGCATTGGGGAAGGAAATAGCAACCCACTCCAGTGTTCTTGCCTGGAGAATCCCAGGCACAGGGGTGCCTGGTGGACTGCCGTCTATGGGGTCGCACAGAGTCGGACACAATTGAAGTGACTTAGCAGCAGCAGCAGCAGCAGCATGCAGATACAATAGATGTAAATAGCCTTGCACGCATCATCTTAAAATGTAGTGTTATAAGTAATTGGGTTTTTTATTTACTACATTTGTTTTAAATATAATTGATGGAACTGTATAACTTGATTTTTAATAATGACTGTTTAACAACTGGCTCACAACAATCCTGAAAATTTAATAAATCTTAATAAACAGAAAGAGTCAGTTCCAATACACCACTGCAAGGCAATCATACCCCCCCCCCCAAATTTTCTTTTCATCTGATGTGGGAAATTGCCCATTATAAGACACTGGACTCAGGTTTCTCATCACCCTGCCAAATTTTCTCCTGTTTGGAAAGTAGGATACTTGAAGATTAAAAAAACACAGAGTTTAATGGATGTGAGAAGTCAAAGTCATGGCAAATATTTTTAATTGGAGTTTCTGAAGAGGCAGAAAAGACAGGAAGGGAGTTTTTTTCATCTTACCTGGATCTGTATCCATCATCATGCTTAGCCATTCCTCAGCTGTCAGGCTGCAAACATCCTTACCCTTCACCATCCAGGAACTGGGAACGCCCGAGAACACTGCACCACAGAATCGCTTCACTCCGATTACACAAGCATAGCCATATAGCTCTCCCTTGGCTAACACATCCAAGATTTTGACTGTGAAATCTATCTGGCATTGAGATTGGCAAAAATGGACACAAGATAATTTTTGTATTGCTTCTTCTATTTTCTTTTTCAAAGAGTCACGGTCAACATTTTCTTTAGCACATCCTAGAACTTTCCTACTTTTATCTTCCACGCCAATAACAAGATAGCCTCCTTCAGTGTTCGCAAATGCAGGGATATACTCTAAAATTGTGTCTTTCGTATATTGTTCAATGTGTTTTGTAGCGAACTGCTTAAACTCTATGAATTGAGACTCGGGAAAAGGCATGACTTCACCATGTTCAAAATGGTCTTTTTGAAAAACACAGTACGTAGGATCCACGTCACGGAGGTCTGGATGTATAACCTTGAAAATTTCACCAAAAGGTTCTTTCCCTGAGGTTCTTTTTGCATTTGTTTTCTTGGTTTTCAGGAAATGGAATGCTTTTCCTGAATCCATGAGAAACACAGAAGTGCCGGATCTACAGTATAACGAAGAACTCAGGCTACAAATGCGGGGCTTAACAGAAGTGTTTTCAAGAAAAGTGTCGCTGCTCCAAGACTTCACAAAAATGTAGTAACAACTCCCTTGTTGCTTTGTCTCGAAGAAAGCTTGCAGATTTGAAAACAGAATAAGTGTTCTCAAAGCTTCTTCTAAATCCAGTCCCATCTCCACAAGATTTTCATCGTTGTTTGCCATTTCCAGTTGAATCACTCCTCCTCCTGAGTTTAATAAAGCACATGCAGCCTGGCTCACTTTCATCTTCTCTTTCTCTCTCTGAGCTTTCTGCAGCCTTTTTCTGTTACTTTCACCAAGAGTTACTCTTCCCACATTGATGACCAAGTCTGAGTAAGATGATTCTACCACCAAACGTGAATAATGTCTCTCCATGTTTATTCTGCAACTGAAAACATTAAAACACATATCTCATATTGGTGAAGAATTAGATTGCATAGTACACAAAAATGCATTTAATAATTTATTTTAAAGTATGTATAACAGACAGAGAAGGCAATGGCACCCCACTCCAGTACTCTTGCTTGGAAAATTTCATAGACGGAGGAGCCTGGTAGGCTGCAGTCCATGGGGTTGCTAAGAGTCGGACATGACTGAGCGACTTCACTTTCACTTTTCCCTTTCATGCATTGGAGAAGGAAATGGCAACCCACTCCAGTGTTCTTGCCTGGAGAATCCCAGGGAAGTGGGAGTCTGGTGGGCTGCCGTCTATGGGGTCACACAGAATCGGACACGACTGAAGCGACTTGGCAGCAACAGCAGCAGCATGTATAACGGAATCACTTTGTGAAGCATCTATACTTCAATAAAATAAAACTTTTTTAAAGTTTACACTGAGCTGAAAAAGAAAAAAAGAGTGACAGAGAATGGGAGATGAGAAGCGGTGAGAGGAGACTTGAGAGTTAGGAAAGGGCTTACGACAGTAGAAAGCCCGAGAAGGCTTTTGAGGAAGGGAGTGACATGAGCACACAGACATTGTAAAAGACACATTTCTGAGGAACAGATCCATGGTTTCCAAGGGTTATGGGGAGGGAAGGGGCCACTACAAGGGATAACACAGTGGAGTTTGTTGGGGTGATGAAACTGTTCTGTATCCTGATTGCGGTTCTAATTATATGAATCCATGTGCTAAAAATCATAGAACTGCACACCCCAGAAGTAAATTTTATTGCATGATTAATTTTTAAGAGCAGAGGGCACATTATTTACAGATGGAGAACTAGTTAGAGAGGAGTAAACCAGTAGGGACAGTTTCACAGTAACCTGAATGAGAGAGAGAGATGATGGTAGCCTGCGCCACAGTAGGTAGGGCCTGTGAGAATGAAGAAGTGTAAATTCTGAGAGACATTTAGAAAGTATTGATAAAAATTAACACGTCTCTGTATTGACCAGCTAGAGATCAGGAGAAAGGATTAAAATTTAGTAACTGGATTTTTGGCTTGGGCAATTGAGTGGTTAGCAGTACCACTTATTGGCAAAAAAAAAAAAAAAAAATCAATGATTATTGAAGGTGGGTGATTGATAAATGGAGATTCACTCTCCTATTCTCGCATTCTCGCCACCTCTGTGTATATTTGAAAAGTGTCTAAATAAGTTTTAAAATTGATTTCATCCATTAGCTGGGTGGTGGACAAGCTGGTGTTCATTATATTGTTCTCTATTTTTTTCCTGTAAATTTGAAATTACTCATGACATAAAAAAGAAAACTTTTACCTCCAAAAATTTTTAAAGGAGAGTAGGGCATATGAAGGCAATGGCACCCCACTCCAGTCCTCTTGCCTGGAAAATCCCATGGACGGAGGAGCCGGGTGGGCTGCAGTCCATGCTAAGGGTTGGACATGACTGAGCGACTTCACTTTCACTTTTCACTTTCATGCATTGGAGAAGGAAATGGCAACCCACTTCAGTGTTCTTGCCTGGAGAATCCCAAGGACCGGGGAGCCTGGTGGGCTGCCATCTGTGGGGTCGCACAGAGTTGGACACGACTGAAGTGACTTAACAGCAGCAGCAGCAGGGCATATGAATTTGAAGTAACAGAGTAGTTGAACTTTTGGACTATGCATTCTAAGAAAACAAAGATGGCCAGGGCAAAGGGTGGATCTGAGAAATGGGGGAAAAGAAGGATAATGGATTCTAAGACTTTATGATGCCAAAAAACGTATATTTGGGAGTGATTGAGCAAATCAACAAAACTCAACACTACCATAGTGAGGAGAGAGCTCTTAAGACTCAGGGTTGTGTTGCAACCTAGACAGTAATTTTTTTTCTTTTGCTTGATTATCTACTGAAGCATGACATTGAAATATTTCATTTATTAATTTTTTTAGCACAGGAAACATTTAATGGGCACTCACCAAGGGCACACTAACTGCTGTGAAAGACACATATGACTATTGGAGATTTATGGTTTAGGGTCCATCAAATTACCATGATGTGGTTTAAATGGTATGTGGAGAAAAATTCATAGCCTTAAATGTCTGTCATGGTAAGAGAGAATTTAAATAAAATGATTTGCATCAACATTTAAAGAATTTAGGAAAAAGAACCAGGTCACAAAAGAACAGGAATAACAGATGGACAGGCAGAAGAAAGTTGGAAAATTAAAAAGTAATTATTTGATTAATTAACAAGATTGAGAGTTTTTTTTATTTGTTTTGCTTTTTGCTTGTTTGATTTTTGTTTTTTAGATAAACCACTAGCATCTTGTTTATTTAAATTTTATTCAAGTATAGTTGATTTACAATGTTGTGTAAGTTTCAGGTGTACAGCAAAGTGACTCACTTATACATATACAGATATTATTCTTTTTCAGATTCTTTTCCCATATAGGGTATTACAGAATATTGAGTAGAGTTCCCTGTGCTAAACACTAGGTCCTTGTCAATTATCTATTCTATATATAGTAGCGTGTATATGTTAATTCCAAGCTCCTAGCATCTTTATTATTTAAAAAGTTCTCTGAACAAATAGAAGGGTTGTTGATACAGGTGTGGCAAGGAAATAGAATTCTGAGCAGTAAATTATTGGAAGGCCAGGTCATTCACAATCTTACTCATTTGTCTGATAGGTTCCTTGTGATATATTTTATATTTATAAATATCTTATTCTATATTTTATAACCTTTAAGGTGTTCTTGTCAGGTTATTTACACAAAATGCTACTGGAGGCATTTGGACTTCAAAGTTTTAATGTTTATTCATATGGATATTTGCTCTCAAGTATTGTGTTTGTATGTGTGCTCAGTTGGGTCCAATTCTTTGTGACCCCATGGACTGCAGCCAGGCTCCTCTGTCCATGGAGTTTTCCAGGCAAGAATACTGGAGTGAGTTGCCATGTCCTACTCCAGGGGATCTTCCACACTCGGGGAAATTGAACCCGTGTCTCCTGCATTGGCAGGCAGATTCGTCACCACTGAGCCACCTGGGAAGCCTACTAATATCAGCAACTGATATCATATCAGCAACTGCCTTCTATTATCTAGTAAGCCTGGATTATTTTATATGCAATAGAAAGCTTGAGAACTCCTTATATTTTCTTCTCCCTTTAAGACCCGAAAGAAAAGCAATAACAGGAAATGTCTGGTAGATTTCTTTTTAAATAGGCAGAAAAGCAAAATTGGTTTGATTTAAAAATTGAGAGCTCAGAAAAGTCAATAACAGAACAAAAGCATCAGAGGAGTTATAACAAGGAAAAATTTTAAGTGCCTGGCTCCACTGTGGGCTTCCCTTGTGGCTCAGACGGGCCTGGCTCCATTGTGTTTACTGGTGAGCTTTTTTAAATTTCAAAATCATATAATTTCTACATTATTAGATATAAAGTGTTTGACACATGAAAAACTATGGCCTGCTACAAAATTCAGTATTGTCATATTTCATGAACATTATGACACTCAATAATTCTTTCACCTATTTTTCCTTTATCTCTTATGATCTTAATGATATTAAAGATTTTTTTAAACATTGTAAGCATGAGATGAAGAGTTTTGCATTCTGCTTTTATCATTAACACGTCTGTAAACCTTTGAAGTCATTATATTTCTAATTATATGTTTTAAAGACAACAAAACTTTCCATCAAGTACATACAATATTAATGAACTGGACATTTTTCTATTGTTAAACATTTCTCTTACTTCCAATTCTTAATAATAAGCAATACTGCATTTACTTAACAGCTGTTTAGTGGACATCTCTTATTTGCCAGTCACTGTGCTAAATCCAGAGTAGACAGTGGTGAACAAAACAAACCTGGTCCCTGCTCTCAAGATGCCCATTGCTTACAGAAGCTCACTGTTGAATTAGTGACAGTTCAGAATGCTGGGGATGCTTAGAATGGAAACTGTCCTTATATGGCAGTTGGAAGGGGGGTGGGTTCAGAGAAGGCTTTCTAGAAAAAGTAATATTTTGAATTAAGATCTGAAGAATGTAAATGAGGTGAAGAGTTAATTAGGTGAAGAAGGGTGGAAAAAACTTTCGAGAAGGAAGTAGGAAGGAATATATCAGGTTAAAGGACGGACTGTCTGAAACACTAAGATTGAGGGACAGAGAGGGAGGAAATGAGACTAGACAGGTGACCAAGAGTCACCTGTATATTGGCTGGCAGGCCCCTTTAAGGATTCAGACTTGATCCTGAAGGTAATGGGAAGCCACTGGAGGATTTTAAGCAGGAAGGCATAGCATCAGATGTACTGTGTGTGTGTATATATATATACTTTTTTTTTTTTTTTTACAAAGTTCCTTCTAGCTTCAGTGTGGAGAATGAATTAGAAGAGACTAGAGTAATTGTGGAAGAGAACTTTGGGGATGCTATTTCAATAGTCCAATGAGAAAAGATGGTGGTGTGTACCACTAGTGACTGTGGATATGAAGAGAAATAAACAGAGTTGAGAGATATTTAGAAATAAATTGAAGGACCTGGTATTTGATGGAAACTCAAGTCCATTATTTGAACTGTTTTTCTTCCTCCCTAACCCAATAGATAGAAACCAAAACTAGCCACTCACTGTGAGTTTATGACAAATTGCTTCTCAACCTAGATTAAAACAGGGAGCAACATGCAAAAACCTGCACACAGATGTTTTTAGCAGCTTTATTCATAACTTCCCAAACTTGGAACCAGTCAACATCCTTTAGCACATGAATGAGTAAACAAACTCTAGTATACCCAGACAGTGGTATATTATCTACGCTAAAAAGAAATGAGCCATCAAGTCAGGAAAGACAAAAAGGAAATTCAAATGCATATTACAAAGTGACGGAAGACAATGTGAAAGGACATACTGTATGATTTTAACTATATGACATTCTGGAAAAGGCAAAACTGTAGAGACAGTGAAAATATCAGTGGTTGTCAGGAGTTGTGGGAAGGGAAGGATAAGCAGGTGGAGAACAGAGGATTTCTGAGGCAGTGGGAATACTGTATAACAGTATAGTTGTGGCTGCGTGTCATGTCATTATACATTTGTCCAAACCACAGAATGTACACCAAGGGTGAACCATAAAGTAAGCTATGGACTTTGAGTGATCATGATCTTTCAATATAAGTTCATCAATTGTAACAAATGTACCACTGTGTTGCCGGGGGGTGGGTGTTGATGATGCGAAGGTAATGCCAGTGTAGGGGCAAGGGATATATGGGAAATGTCTGTACTTTCCTCTCAATTTTGCTGTGAGCGATGGATTTCCATGGAAGTCCAGTGGTGGTGAAGACTCCATGCTTCCAATACCCAAAAAAGTTGAGTACCTGTCCTCAAAAACCTGCACATGAATGTTCATAGTAGCTTTGCTCATGATTACAAAAATTTAGAAGCAACCAAGATGTTTTTCAACTGATGAATGGGTAAACAATGTATGTAAGGAGGTAAGAACAGTCTTTTTTTTTTTTTAAGCACTATTTGTAACACCAAGTTTTGGAAGTAGCCTGTCTATCAAAAATAGAATAAGGAAATAAAACATGGTAATTTTACTGAAAATAATGTTGTGAACCACTTTAAGAGAATAAACTAAAACACACAGAATGACATAGATGTCAGAAACAAAATACAGAGTTTAAAAAAGCAAGTTGCAGGGGGGCGGTCCTAAGATGGCGGAGAAACAGGACGGGAAGACCACTTTCTTCCCCACAAATTCATCAAAAGAACATTTAAACGCTGAGTAAATGCCAGAAAACAACTTCTGAATGCCGGCAGAGGACATCAGGCACCCAGAAAAGCAGCCCAGGGTCTTCGAAAGGAGGTAGGAAAAAATATAAAAGACAAAAAAAGAGACAAAAAGGGTAGGGATGGAGCTCCTTCCCGGGAAGGGAGTCTTAAAAAGAGAGAAGTTTCCAAACACCAGGAAACACTCTCACGGCTGAGTCTGTGGCGAGCCTTGGAAGCACAGACGGCAACATAACTGGGAGGGAAAATAAATAAATAATTAAAACCAACAGATTACGTGCCCAACGGTAACTCCCCCAGCGGAAAACCAGCGCAAATGGCCGCACCCGCCACTAGCAAGCGGGGGCTGGGCAGGGAGGCGCGGGCTGCCATGCTTAGATAAGGACCGGCCGGAATGCCGCAGGGCAATCAGAGCGAACTAACTTGGGCTAGCAAACCAGGCTGGGGGATAGCTACCACGCGAAAAGCCCTAACCTAAGATACCGCCAGGCCCAGGCACAGAACAAAGGACTGAACAGAGCTAGCCTGCTGCAGACCGTCCCGTTTTAGCACTTTCGTTTCAGCTCCTCCACCCTCCCCTCCTCACCACTCTACGTGTTCTTCGAGTGCGCGCGCATTTGTGTGTGTGTGTGTGTGTGCGTGCATGTAGATTTGAAAATTATAGTCTAGGAAGGGAAGTAGAGCCTCTGCATGTGGGCCCAAGGGGAAGAATAGAAGGGGGAAGGTTGTGAGCACCCGGGGCTGAGAAAATTGCACCCTACAAAACAAAACAGACCCTAGAGAGAGGAGACCCACAACCCCAGGCATTATGATATCTTGTATTTCCCAGGGCGAGACTCAACGCAGAGAACCATAAAGCCCACATCCTGTTCATGATTCAGTTACTTCCTTTGACTTCTTCTTTCCATCGTGTCAGTACTGTAGGCACAGTCTCTGGTAATTTGTCCTTATTTAATTGGGGTCTAAAAAATCATGTTAGGGCTTCCCTCATGGCTCAGTGGTAAAGAATCTGCCGGCCAGTGCAGAAGACACGGGTTAAATCCCTGATCCAGAAAGTTCACACGTGCCACAGAGCAGCTAAACCCATGTGCCAAAACTACTGAGCCTATGTTCTAGAACCCAGGAGGTGCAACCACTGAGCCCACACTGCAACAGATAGGGACAGAATGAAGGGACAAAATAGGTGATTAACTAGTCAATTCCACTAGGGGGTTGTAAATGAAAGAATATGGGAGACTCATAAGTTGATGATTACTCAAGAGAGCAGGTGAGTTTAACCATAAGACCAAGCAGGTTTGCTTAACAATGAACTCATGCAAGAGAAGCAAGGGACATGCCCCCAAACAATAAAACAGCGGTGGCAAGGAGACCCACATCCTGCCCTGTGAGTTCAGGACACTAATGATCCCTAGCACATTCTTTCTGCACACATGAAAAACCAGGAATGTGTAGACCTAGCCTGACCAGGCAGGAACAAGGAAACTCCCCTGCTCAACCTGGAGAAGGAACTAATGATAAAAATATGACGCCTACTCAGGAAAGACAGAGAAGGTGTTCTGTCCTTCCCCACTTTTCCTTTGATTATAAAACTGTAGCCCAGTAAGTTCTCAGGGTGCGGCATTTATTGCTCCCCCTCTTCTGAGCCTCCAAAGCGCCTTTCTAATAAATCACTTCTTATGTACCACTTTGCTCTCCCTGAACTCTTCTCTGCACTGAGAACATAAAGGAGTGTGGTATGGGAGCTCTTCAGCGCCCCGCCTAAAATGTTTCACCGATCAGTTTCACAACTCCTGAAACCTGCATGCCCTAGGGTCCATGCTGTACACCAAAGAGAAGCCACCGCCACGGAGAAGCCTGCGCACTGCAAGGACGAGTAGCGCCCGCCCGCTGCAACTAGAGAAAGCCCTCACAGCACAGCCAAAAATTAAATAAATACGTAAATTCTAAGAGATCACCTACGACTGCAGTGATAAAAGCATATTTATATTGTAAAGATGAGTGCGGCAACTGATTTCTAGGAAACACTCAGAACATCTGTAGGTGTTGCCTATGTCTAGTAAAATATAAACCTACTATCACAGGTGACTTTTTTCCTATTACAGATTGGCAAATATTTTTCAAACATCCACTTGCTGTATTATTCATAATCATACATTCGTTTGTTCCCCATCTCCAAAAAAGATTAGAAAAAGCAATTTGTTAAAGTTGGGCAAGTTAATTTCCCAGTGCTTTTGATAAATGTTGGTAAACAAAATAATCAAACTTTTGAACACACTTGCAAAAAATAACCTGGAAAATTCAATGAGGTCCGAGCTTCTGGGCTAATACATTTAAGTTTTTCCTGAAAACAAAAGTGTGTATATATCATGAAAAACAAAACCCTTTTCGTAGAGATCAACCAATTGGGTACCTGACAGAAAATCCTGACAGTCACCCCTTCCCGCCAAAGCTCTAGCTCCTCCCTGATCTATCTGAGAGTTTGCTTCCAGATAGTTGGTTATCTGTCCACCCCACAATCCTCTCCACCACTGTCTCAGACCTCAGGGTGTCTGGCTGGAATCCTGCATCCCATATCCCAGGCCGGAGCTAGAAGGTAAGTCCCATCAAAGGACCAGTTCTCTTCACTGTCTATTTCACTTAAGAAAAAGGTGGGCATAACATGTTCACCACAGTTTCTCTTGTCTAAAGTAGATCTGAAAGGGTCTCTAGCCACAGGGTGAATTTATATATGTGTGTGTGTGTGTGTGTGTGTATATATATATATATATATATTTTTTTTTTTTTTTTGAAAAGGAAATGGCAACCCACTCCAGTATTCTTGCCTGGAGAATCCCACGGACAGAGGAGCCTGGTGGGCTACAGTCCATGGGGTCGCAAAGAGTCAGACACGACTGAGCAACTAACACACACATACATTTATTAATTGTAGGACAATTACTTTACAATATTGTGATGGCTTTTGCCATACACCAACATGAATGAGCCATACGTATACATATGTCCCCTTCTTCTTATAGCCTCTTCCCACAGCCCTCCCCTTCCCATCCCTCTATGTTATCACAGAGCACTGGCTTTGGGTTCCACAGGGTGGATTTTTATCTTAGCATTCTTTGGTCTTTTTTCCAGCCCATCTTTTCTGTTGAACAGGCATGGCTCCAGTCTCTCCAGGTAGTCTCAGGGTTGGGGTGCTGAAGAGAAAAATATCTGAGTTCTGACCTGTTCATGGATCCTCAGCTTCACAAAAGCAAGCCCAGGAGAAATGCCAAGCTTTTATTTTCTTAAAAAAGGAAACTAGAATGTTCTCATCATTTTAAAGTTCCCACTATTTTAATGTTCCCGCCATTTTAAAGTTTCAGTTTCCTGAAACCTGTCTTTTAGGTTTCGATTTCTCAAAAAACTAATTAGATGGCATTTGACTCTTTATGGCTGCCTTCCCAACCTCAAGAAAGAGAGCCGACTGTTGGCTGTCAGTCAACAGGACTTTGTCTTTTTAATAAGTAAGAGAAAGTGTGTTACTTCTGCGTTGAAACTTTAAACATCTAGGAGAGCAATGCTACAGAAAAATCTGTTGGATACAGATCAAACTATTATTAAGGATTTCACCCTAGGGAATGGAATCAGAAAGGAAGAGGGAGAGGGAGGGAGGAAATGTTATTTTGTACACTATGCCTGTATTATTTGAGAAATGTTTAATGCAATAGAAAAGAAAACAGTGCTAGAGCCAGACAGAGAATTAAGCAGTACACCTCATTGACTTTCTTACTTAATTTTTCTAGTAGCCTCTATAAGTAAGCTCAACAATTGCAGTTGAAACCAGTTGAAATTGTTGCTGGATTTCCTGTTCCTGAATTGACTAATACTGTTAGTTTTGTATTGAGTAAGTTGTAAGTTTCTCCTACTTAGCACATTGATCGGCAACCTCTCCCATAGCTTACGGAAATCAGAGTCCCCTGGGATTATTTTTTTGGTTTCTTTTGGGTAGCCATCTTTACAGGTTGCAAAAATTATTACAATATGAATTTAGCGATCACTCCTAATATTCAGAAAAAGTGTTGTGCACTAGAGGGAACTGAGTTTAGGATGTGAGGAGGCAGTGTTCTCTGACCATCTCAGTCTATCAATAACCAATGTAGTTCTTCAGCAATAATCATCAGGAACCTCTGAAAAAAAAATTAAAAGTGATTACTTACAGACTCTGGACGTTACACAACAGGCCGGGGCGCACAGCGAGATCAGGAGTAGAAATGAGCACACTGGCCTGGTGTTCGGCTCTCTCTGGGGGTGGAAGATGAGGGTTTAGGGTTTGGCAGGTTCCCAATTGGTGAACTTGAAACATGGGGGCGGAATTTAAAGTGTGGGGAGTAGGGGGCGGAGAAAAAAAATAAAACAACCGGAAACCCAGGGGGAATTCCCTGGCAGTCTAGAGGTTGGGACTTGGCACTTTCCCGGCTGAGGATGCAGGTTTAATCCCTGGTGTGGAAACTAAAATCCCACAAGCTGCTTGGGCACAGCACCCAAAGACAAAAAAAACAAACAAAAAAGCCTAGCAATGCTTCAAACTGTCGCTAATGAAATCAACTAAAATCTCAAAAGCAGAAGAACCTGACTGGCAATTGTGTTTATTCAAGCTAATCATCCTTGAAGTAAGGAAAGAAAAAAAAATGTTTCAGCTGTCAGGTTCTACACTACAACAAAATTAGTTCCCAATCTTGGCTTCTCATCAGAATCTTTCAGCACATTTTTTTTAAAAATGCAGATTCCAACAATTTACAAATAAAATAATTTTTTTATTTTAAAAAGAAAGAGGGGGATATAAAAAACAAACAAACAAAAATAAAGCAGATTCATGGAGAATTAAATAGTCAGTCAGTCAGTTCAGTTGCTCAGTCGTGTCCGACTCTTTGTGACCCCATGAATCACAGCACGCCAGGCCTCCCTGTCCATCACCAACTCCCAGAGTTCACCCAACTCACGTCCATCAAGTCGGTGAAGCCATCCAGCCATCTCATCCTCTGTCGTCCCCTTCTCCTCCTGCCCTCAATCCCTCCCAGCATCAGGGTCTTTTCCAATGAGTCAACTCTTCTGATGAGGTGGCCAAAGCATTGGAATTTCAGCCTCAGCAAGTCCTTCCAATGAACACCCAGGACTGGTCTCCTTTAGGATGGACTGGTTGGACCTCCTTGCAGTCCAAGGGACTCTCAAGAGTCTTCTCCAACACCACAGTTCAAAAGCATCAATTCTTTGGTGCTCAGCTTTCTTCACAGTCCAACTCTCACATCCATACATGACCATTGGAAAAACCATAGCCTTGACTAGATGGACCTTTGTTAGCAAAGTAATGTCTCTGCTTTTGAATATGCTATCTAGGTTGGTCATAACTTTTCTTCCAAGGAGTAAGCGTCTTTTAATTTCATGGCTGCAGTCACCATCTGCAGTGATTTTGGAGCCCAAAACAATAAAGTCTCACAGTTTCCACTGTTTCCCCATCTCTTTCCCAGGAAGTGATGGGACCAGAATTCCATGATCTTTGTTTTCTGAATGTTGAGCTTTAAGCCAACTTTTTCACTCTCCTCTCTCACTTTTATCAAGAGGCTTTTTAGTTCCTCTTCACTTTCTGCCATAAGGGTGGTGTCATCTGCATATCTGAGGTGATTGATATTTCTCCCAGCAATCTTGATTCCAACTTGTGCTTCTTCCAGCCCAGCGTTTTTCATGATGTACTCTGCATATCAGTTAAATAAGCAGTTTTAAGATCCCCAGGTAATTCTATGGTCTGCAAGGTTCAGGAACTCCTGGACTGCCATATTTCCTGTCTCTTGTCACAATCTCTTGGCTCACTATTGATGGTGAATTGTCCTAGAAATTGCTAGTGTTATAGATTGCCACACAAAGCCAGTTGGTACCAAATCTAGTTGAATGTGGTGAGCATCATCACTTCAGGACATTGCCTACATGTGGCAGAGGAGGTAATGATCTGATTGTAAAAAACCAATGCAACCTACCAAGTACCCCAGAAACAGCAAGCATCACTAAAATATTAAAATAAATACTTAAGAAGCATCCAGTGAGAAAAACTCAGCAATGACCAGGAGATGTCTTAATAGCTTCCATAGGGGCTTGCTAGGTGGCTCAGACAGTAAAGAATCCACCTGCAATGCAGGAGACCTGGGTTCCATCCCTGGGTCGGGAAGACCCCCTGGAGGAGGAAATGGCTACCCACTCCAGTAATCTTGCCTGGAGAATCCCATGAACAGAGGAGTCTGATGGGCTACAGTCCATGGGGTCACAAAGAGTTGGACACGACTGAGCAACTAACACTTTTCACAGAGGATTTAGCATTGTGCCTGCATTTCATAGTACCTCTGTGTTGAGGCTTGGAGCAGGCTGCCCCATGACATGCCACAGTGGTATACTGATTGTTTGGGGTTAAAGTTACTAGAGAAAGAGCTGGTGAGGGAAAGATTGATATTAAAACAATAACACTCTGACCTCCCCTTCATTCCCCCCAAAAGTAGAAAATAAATCACCCATGTGAAACGATCCCCCTATGCCAGGAGTATAGAGAGTATGCTTATCACCAGCTAAGGAATTCAAGGCTAAGAAAGCCAAATAAACAGACTCTCTTCCCTCATGAGTCTACTACCCCAAGCACAAACCCCTTTCTAAAATCTTCATAAATAATTCTGTATCTAAGAATGTTATATGAACAGACTGCTTTGGTCACTTGGTCTGGGTAGGGTTAGGGCATAGGGGTAGAATTTCTATGACCTCTGTGTATATTAATTTTTTCCTTTTTTTGATTTAAAAATATTTATTTATTTATCTAACTGTGCAGTGTGTTAGCTGGGTATGCAGGATCTTCTATTCTTTTAACAGCTGTGCTGGGTCTTCATTGCTTCCTGGGCTTTCCTCTAGTTGTGGCGAGCAGGGGCTGCTCTCGTCACGGTGTGCAGGCCTCTCGTTGCAGCGGCTTCTCGTGTTGCACAGCACAGGCTCAATAGTTGTAGCACGTGGGCATGGTTGTTTCATGGCATGCAGGATCTTCCTGGATCGGGGCTCAAACCCTTGTCCCTGGCATTGACAGGCAGATTCTTTACCACTGAGCCACCAAAGAAGTCCCGGCACGCAGGATCTCTAGTCACAGCATTTGAGCTCTTAGTTGCTGCATGAGGGATCTAGTTCCCTGACCTGGGCTTGGACATGGGGCCCTGCCTTGGAAGGGTAGAGTCTTAGCCACTGGACCACCAAGGAAGTCCCTGCCTTGTTAATTTGTCTTGTGTTAATCTACAGCTAAAATAACTGAAGACAGGTAGTGGGGGGATATTTCACACCCTTCAACTTCCCTTCCCTAGGAGGAAACTAAGCTTCGGAAAGATGAAGCAACAGTGCTTGATCATATGCCAGGCACTGAGAATTTACTAGTGGTTTAATAGCTACTGCTTGCTGACACTTAGATTGTGTACCAAACACATGCAACACAGCATCTAATCTTTACAACCACCATTGAGAGATGGATATAATAATGGTTATTTCCATTTCATACAAGAAAGAGCAATTAAACTGCCCAAATCATATTTAAGTGCCTGAGCCTTGTCGAATTTGGCTCTGAAACCCACACAAGTACATGGGCATCTCCTCAAAGCTCAGTCTGATAGACGTAATGGTCATTTCTGGATAGCATTTTAAGAAATGGGTGAGTGCTCTTCCTGTAATCCAATCACAGTCTCCACCCATTTCCAGGCAAGAGCACTGGAGTGGGTTGCCATTCCCTTCTCCAGTGCATGAAAGTGAAAAGTGAAAGTGAAGTCGCTCAGTCGTGTCCAACTCTTAGCGACCCCATGGACTGCAGGCCACCAGGCTCCTCCGCCCATGGGATTTTCCAGGCAAGAGTACTGGAGTGGGTTGCCATTGCCTTCTGGCAACATTTAACAGGTTTCCTAAATGATTTCCAAATTCCCTAGAGCTGAGAGGGGCCTAGGTTCTGGAATTTTAACAACCACACCAGGTGATTCCTCTCGGGAAAATTTGGACAACACTGTTTAGGTATCTTTGGATCAACAAAGGTTTGTTTTACAGACCTCTTGAGTTGTGTGCCTGCCAACATCCATCCTTCAGGGAAGGCACAAGCCCCAATGCCAGCTTCTCAGCGTGACCTGTGAGGAAATGAGGGAAGAAGAATGCTTCTGTCCTAATCACGTTCCTCTGTTCTGAGTTCACTAAAATGTCTACCCCCCACGTCCACCTCCATATTTTATGGAGTTTGGGAAAGAGCTTCTTTTTGGTTGTCACCGTTTTGCTCTACTTGATAAGATGTTTTCATTTATTTATAAATAAAAAATATATAAATATTTACTTATGTGCTCTGGGCTTTCTCTAGCTGTGGTGAGTAGGGAGTACTCTTCCTTGCAGTGTGCAGGCTTCTCATTGCTGTGTCTTCTCTTACCACGGAACACAGGCTGTAGCACAGGCTTCAGTACTTCTCGTGCATGGGCTTAGTTGCTCTGAGGCCTGAGAAATCTTCCTGAACCCGTGTACCCTGCATTGGTAGGCAGATCCTTATCCAGGGAAGTCCTGGTGAAGAGTTCCTGTATTTTTTACATCATCTTCTTCCCCTATAGGGGTAAATTCAGGCAGATTTGGCCAAGGAATCAACTGGAACATCAGAGACTCTGCTACACCAAGAGTCGCTCCTTCCTAGGCTGTAAGTGCGGACAAGGTCTCAATGGGAGACTGCGGAGTGGAAAGAGACCTCCAGAACAACCAACCCCAACAGGATGCGAAATGCAGTGTATACTATGATTACAACTCTGCTGAAATATATCTGCCGATGGACTAACACTGGAAATGAATAAGCAAGAATGAAAGCAACTGTGTGATACGGTGGTCGGAACAGAGACGAGTTTTCTTTTGTTATTCTCTGCTTTTCGATCTTTCTGTAATGTCATTAGTGAGGGCTTCCCAGATGGCATTAAAGGTAAAGAACCTGCCTGCCAATGCAGGAGACAAAAAAGAGGTGGGTTCAAACCCTGGACAGAGAAGCCTGGCAGCTACAGCCCATAGGGTCATACAGAGTCAGACACGACTGAAGAGACTTCGCATGCACGCACACATGCATGCAAGATATATACATGGGGCTTCCCAGGGGGTGCAGTGGTAAAAGAACCCACCTGCCAATGCAGGAGACATAGAAAACATGGGTTCGATCCCTGGGTTGGGAAGATCTCCTCGAGGAGGAAATGGCACCCCACACCAGTAATCTTGCCCGAAATTTTCTGTGGACAGAGGAGCCTGGCAGGATACATGGAGTCACAAAGAGCCGGACATGACTGAGCACTCGAGCACAGTGTATATATATATATACACATCCTTCCCCCTCCCCCCGATCAAGGGACTCGAAAGAAGACGGATTGGAATTTTACATAAAGTCACCAGGAAGCCCCTCTAAGTTTGCAGTATGAGAAGCCAAGATGTAGCCGTCTCAGAGGGGATTTGCCATTTCATGTTAGGAGCCCCTGATCTTGGACAGGTCAGGAATATGGCCTGAGTCTGATCCTGAGCTTTGCAGAAAAAGAAATTCAGGTTTCTCCAGAATGATCAGGAGGCTCTGGGAGAGCTGACAGATATTGAATATAGGAAACAGTAGAGACTACTCAGCTGTTTTTCCTTTCAGCGGCGGCCAATGCTTTCTAGAGATGACAGCTTGACAGAGGATCCTGATAGCAAACTTGAGTATTCTCACCTCTAGGGAGTATCTTCAGAGTATTTCTATGCTCTCAGAGTTGAGATGATTAAATCAAGGATTCTCTTTAAATGCTTTATTTATTCAGCTTGGATACCTTGACATGTGCTTTTAAGAAAATTAAATTCTCTGTGCCTCAGTTGTACCATCTATGAAACTGGAATAATGTGTATATGATATACCTCATAGAGTTGTAAGAAAGTATGCCAAGCCTTAGCAAATAGTAGCTGGTTGTATCAATAATAACATCTCAGTAAACAGTAACAAATGGTTATTGTAAATCTTGTGCTTATTTCAAATTGAAGCCTCTTGAAGATAATTTGATGTTCAACCTCTCCAAAACCTTGGGCAAAACTGGGGCAGCTCAGCTTCATAAGAAATCTAGTTTACCGCTCTACTCTTCCTCTTTCCTTACATGGGTTTCTCCATGGCAGAGTCTCTCTTCAAAAAAAAAAAAAAAAAAAAATTCATATCTGTAATTCCCTGGCAGTCCAGTGGTTAGGAGTCCATTGCACATGACATGAGTGCAATCCCTGGTCAGGGAACTAAGATCCCACAAGCCACACAGCATGGCCAAAAAAAAATTTTTTTAAGAGTCCTATTGATGTGAAAAGAAGAGAAGCAAAAAACAAAGGAGAAAAGGAAAGATATAAGCATCTGAATGCAGAGTTCCCAAGAATAGCAAGGAGAGATGAGAAAGCCTTCCTCAGCGATCAATGCAAAGAAATAGAGTAAAAGAACAGAATGGGAAAGACTAGAGATCTCTTCAAGAAAATTAGAGATACCAAGGGAACATTTCATACAAAGATGGGCTCAATAAAGGACAGAAATGGTAGGGACCTAACAGAAGCAGAAGATATTAAGAAGAGGCGGCAAGAATACACAGAAGAACTATACAAAAAAGATCTTCATGACCAAGATAATCAAGATGGTGTGATCACTCACCTGGAGCCAGAGATCCTGGAATGTGAAGTCAAGTGGGCCTTAGGAAGCATCACTGCGAACAAAGCTAGTGGAGGTGATGGAATTCCAGTTGCGTTATTTCAAATCCTTGAAGATGATGCTGTGAAAGTGCTACACTCAATATGCCAGCAAATTTGGAAAACTCAGCAGTGGCCACAGCACTGGAAAAGGTCAGTTTTCATTCCAATCCTAAAGAAAGGCAATGCCAAAGAATGCTCAAACTACCACACAATTGCACTCATCTCACATGCTAGTAAAGTAATGCTCAAAATTCTCCAAGCCAGGCTTCAGCAATACATGAACTGTGAACTTCCAGATGTTCAAGCTGGTTTTAGAAAAGGCAGAGGAACCAGAGATCAAATTGCCAACATGTGATGGATCATGGAAAAAGGAAGAGAGTTCCAGAAAAACATCTATTTCTGCTTTACTGACTATGCCAAAGCCTTTGACTGTGTGGATCACAATAAACTGTGGAAAATTCTGAGAGAGATGGGAATACCAGACCACCTCTTGAGAAATCTGTATGCAGTTCAGGAAGCAACAGTTAGAACTGGACATGGAACAACAGACTGGTTCCAAATAGGAAAAGGGGTACGTCAAGGCTATATATTGTCACCCTGCTTATTTAACTTACATGCAGAGTACATCATGAGAAACGCTGGGCTGGAAGAAGCACAAGTTGGAATCAAGATTGCTGGGAGAAATATCAATAACCTCAGATATGCAGATGACACCACCCTTATGGCAGAAAGTGAAGAGGAACTAAAAAGCCTCTTGATAAAAGTGAGAGAGGAGAGTGAAAAAGTTGGCTTAAAGCTCAACATTCAGAAAACAAAGATCATGGCATCTGGTCCCATCACTTCCTGGGAAAGAGATGGAGAAACAGTGGAAACAGTGTCAGACTTTATTGTTTTGGGCTCCAAAATCACTGCAGATGGTGATTGCAGCCATGAAACTAAAAAACGCTTACTCCTTGGAAGAAAAGTTATGACCAACCTAGATAGCATATTCAAAAGCAGAGACATTACTTTGCTAACAAAGGTCCATCTAGTCAAGGCTATGGTTTTTCCAATGGTCATGTATGGATGTGAGAGTTGGACTGTGAAGAAAGCTGAGCACCAAAGAATTGATGCTTTTGAACTGTGGTGTTGGAGAAGACTCTTGAGAGTCCCTTGGACTGCTAGGAGATCCAGCCAGTCCATTCTAAAGGAGATCAGTCCTGGGTGTTCTTTGGAAGGACTGATACTAAAGCTGAAACTCCAATAGTTTGGCCATCTCACGCGAAAAGTTGACTCATTGGAAAAGACCCTGATGCTGGGAGGGATTGGGGGCAGGAGGAGAAGGGGACGACAGAGGATGAGATGGCTGGATGGCATCACCGACTCGATGGACATGAGTGTGAGTGAACTCTGGGAGTTGGTGATGGACAGGGAGGCCTTGTGTGTTGCAATTCATGAGGTAGCAAAGAGTTGGACACGACTGAGCGACTGAACTGAATTGAACTGAACTGATTGATGTTTAGAAGTATCCTGTCTTTTCTTTTCTCTGGGATAGTACCCAACATCAATTTCAAGTGACCAGAATATTTTTTATTTATATATAATGTTAAGGTTGCATAATTCATTTTCCTATCTGTAATTCTCCAAGTTACATTCTCCCTCTGAGGTTCTGGGTTAGGGTGACGGATCCTGGTTTTACTCTGCATACAGTCAGCATAATCTGAGCCACCTGTTTCTGAGAGGCCAACACCTCTTTTGTCATCAAAACCTGATGTCAGCATTTTGTTCTCTTGTTTAAGGCAACAGATCTGTATGTGTTTACATACAATGATCTGGGGATTTTCTAAGCACTCACCGGCTTCCCCAGCGGCTCAGATGGTGAAGAATCAGTGTGCAATGCAGGAGACCTGGGTTCGATCCCTGGGTCCAAAAGACCTCCTAGAGAAGGTAATAGCAACCCGCTCCAGTATTCTTGCCTGGAGAATTCCACGGACAAAGGTACCTGGTTGGGCTGTAGTCCATAGGGCCACAAAGAATTGGACATGGCTGAGCAACTATAACACCCTCACTTCACTTTGGCAAAGATGGACACTTCTTTGTCCATCAGAACCAGTATAAATAAAGTGAATCTTTTATCGAGGGCTTTTTGATCCAGTCATCTCATATCTGGGGACCCATACATACACCAAGGAAAGAAAAGGTCATATGCCTGAGTAGAATATATGCTTGGCTTGATTTTAAAGTGTAAGACTGCTAGTCACCCAAATCATTAGGAGGATGATTATTGTATAATCTGAGATATCACACGACCATGGAAAATGATCATTGTGAAGATGGTGCTGCAACACGGGGAAATGCCAGCATTAGTCAGCTACTGCTGCCAAGCAAACAAACTTAGAATCCAGTCATACAGGAAATCTTTATTTCTTCTGCATTTGCAGGTCAGTTGGATTTTGGCTGATCCAGGCCAGATCAGTGGAACTTGGCTAATCAGTTGAGTCGACATCGCTCATTCCTCCATGACTGGTGGGCTGCTCAAGACATCGTCTTTACAAGATGGTAGCAGAAGCTCAGGAGAGTAGGCCTAATGCTGAAATGGGTAGAGCCTCTGTACACGTCACAACTACTAACATCTCATTGGCCGAATAAAGCCCTATGGACAAGTCCACATCAAGGGGGTGGAAAACACACTCCACCTCTGGTGTCAGGAACTATACGTGGTATAGATCTAGGGAGTGAGGAAGCCTTGAGACGAATAATACAAGCTACAACAGTGCCTCACAAAAAGTTTATATGGAAAACACGCACACACATGATATGAAGTTGATTGTCTAACTTCATAGTAACTATGTAAAAATATTTTTTGCAAGTCAACAAAGAATAGAGATAAATGAGCAAAATTGAAAAAAAAATTGCCTAGATAACAAATTGATAAGAACCTTTTATTTTGCATTTCTCCAGTTCTCAAAGTTACATAATAGAATTACCTTTTTTTAATTGGAGTATAGTCGACTTACAATGTGTGTTTGTTACTTTTCTCTATTAAAGTAAGTTTTAGAAGCTTCTCATAGCAGGCATATTATTTGACCAAATGAACTGTTTTATCTATTATATTAAGGGTCTGTAGAAAAAAGTAGACTTCTAAGTACATTCAAGTTAGCCATTTATTCTTTGTCCCGTCAATTCCTAATCTCAAACTCAAAATCTAACAAACTTCCATCAACATGGACCTTTGCCTAAAAACAGTTTAAATTCCTTTATTCTCTTAAATTCTTCACTATGGCAGTGTTAATTATTCTCCACACTGACCTCTTTGAAGTCTCCAAAATCAGATATTCATTCTATTGACTAGAAGCATTGTTCCAGTAGATTCTGATTTTCTGAAAGGAGCAAGTCCATTCAGTAAATAATTAATGAGCACCTGCCATATTCAAGGCACTCTACTAGTTACTTTTGGGGGAACTAAAGAGGTGTAAGTGCCATCCTTACTCTCAAGGGGCTCACAATCTAATGGGAAGAGAAAAGTGTACCTATACATTTAGGGACAGAAAGAACAGACCAGAAGAAGGAAGCGTGCATGAGTCCTCAGCCCTGGCGGCATAGTGGAGTCATTTGGACAACTTTTATGAAGTGTCCAAGCCCATGCCTGGAGATGCTGATGTAATTGGTCTGATGTCTGACTTGATGACTGTTTTGGCTTATTTTTAATATTTATCTATTTCTATGTTTTTATTTAGTTGGCTGCACCTTGTCTCACTTGTGGCGTGCAGTATCTTTAGTTGCAGCATGTGAACTCTTAGTTTCAGCATGTAGTAGGATCTAGTTCCCTGACCAGGGATGATCGAACCTGGGCTCCCTGCATCGGGAGCGCTTGAGTCTTATCCACTGGACCACCAAGGAAGTACCTGATATTTTTAAAAACTCCTCAGAGGGTTATAAAGAGCAGCCAGGATTGAGAACCCCTGGATTAGGCCTTCTACGTTAAGTTTGACCGAACTCTCTGCATAGTACTGACAAAGACTCTCAAATGCAATCCTTAAAGCAATTGATTCGTTTTTAAAAATAAATTATTTTATCAAAAATTATACAGTGTATGCAAATAGTTTAAAGTCCAGAAAGTCAAATGGCCCTGAGGCTTACGACTAAAATTTAGCAGTCCCCATTCTCTCCACCCCCCAGTTCTTCCTGCATTTTTGACTCTTTAAATTATTTGTAGAGAATTCACACACCTTCAGTTCTCCAAATGTTAACATACTGGTATCTTTTGCTTCATCAAAAATGAATTAACTGGGACTTCCCTGGTGGTTCAGTAGTTAAGAACCTGCCTTTCAGGAAATGTGGGTTCGATCCCTGGTTTGGGAACTAAGATCACACATTCTTTGGGGCAACTAAGTCTTCGCCCTGCAACTACTGAGCCCGTGGGCCACAACTAGAGAGTCCATTGCGCTGCAGTGAAGGATTCTGCATGACGCAACTAAGAACCGATGCAGCCAAAAATAAACCCAAAAAACGAAAACAGAAAACTAACTAATTGTGGAATTTTTTTTTCTCCCACTTAAAAGTACCCTGAAGCCCCCAAGGAAAGGCAAACAGAGGTAGGTAGTTGGAGCAACAGGAGGCAGAGGAAGCTTCTGTTCAATCCAGGGAAAGGAGAGCTGACGACTGTCAGGTTCAGACAGGCTGCCTTGGTGACCCAAGCAGTTCAGAGAGGCAGCTAAGAGCACTTTTCTAAGCCCCACCCACCTGCTCTCCCGCCTCTTGGAAAGCTGATGGGCTTTATCTGAAATAATAGCCAAAAGCATATATCCACACTTCCTCCTGGACTTATGCTTGGAGAGCACCCTACTCCACCTCCAAAATAAGCCAGTGAGGCGGGGGTGGGTTAGAAACACTGGAAGATGGACTTAAAACGAAGGATGCATTAGACGAGTAAGTTAGAGTGTTATCCTGGGAAGCCCTTAAAATTAGTTTGGCTTGAAGACTTCAGGGACACCCTGGAGATACATTAGCAGGGATGTCACAAAATCAGTTCTGTATTTAAGGAGCACCTCTGTGACTGGTGGCTTCCCTGGTGGCTCAGGTGATAAAAGCGTTTGCTTGCAATGCGGGAGAAACGGTTTCGATCCCTGGGTTGGGAAGATCCCCTGGAGAAAGAAGCGGCAAGCCAGTTCAGTTCTCTTGCCTGGAAAATTCCATGGATGGAGGAGTCTCGTAGGCTACAGTCCATGGGGTCGCAAAGAGTCGGACACGACTGAGCGACTTCACTTTCACTTTCACCTTTCTGTGGCTGGACAAGATGAAACCCGGATTGGATTAGAAAACTCAGAGGCAAAGGACCCATCATAAGTCCCAGGGAAGAGGTGGAGGGGAGTGGGGAAGACCAGTGACCCCGCAAATGGAGGCCCAGTGCCAGGAGACAGTTCTGTGGCTCCATGCAATTCTGACCGAGCCTTGACGTCCTCGCTTGTGACAGATGAAAGGGCGAAGCTGCCACCTGCTGGGGAGCAGGGAGACTCTGCTCTCTGTCCCTTCCTATACTGTTTGAAATAATTTTCAGAAGGTTGCCCTCTTTTCATAAAGCAGGTAGAGGTGTTTGATGGCTTTCGAGGCAAAACAGAGCTTATGAACTTCCTCTGACAGGGCATACTCTGGACTGAGCCCAAACACAATATTCCTCTCCAGGCCTGAAAACTGCTGAATACTGTCTAAAACAATGTGACCATCCAGAACACCAGAGGCCTGGCTGAACACAACCTTTGTGGGTCCACAGGTCTCAAATAATTCCATTGCTCTTAGCAGTGCAAGCTCATAGCGTCCTCTGTCCTCTGCTCTCCTGCACAGAATTGCTATGTCTCTGGGCAGATAGCCACACTGGAACAGGTGGTGACATCTTTCTGCCACGTGTCTCACGATTTCTTCTGTGGTCAAGTTAGTCTCTGTCTCACACACCCCAGGCAAAGCCTGGGCACGCATTGCTTCCTCATACGAAGCTTCCCTGAACGACGCCAGTGTGTCTGGAGACACGCTGGGGTGAGGATTTTCCTTGATCCTCTTCATTTCTTCTTTCATGAGCATTGCTATTTCCAGAGCACAGTGGATCCCGCTGGTGATTGTTTTCCGAGGAAACTGAGCAGATGGAGGCGGAAGGCCGTTGCCATCTCCATGTTGGACTTGGAAAGGGTCCAGAAAAAGCCAGAGAATCCCGTGGTGTGGGTTTTCACTTCCAGCACCCCTCACCTTTGGGTGGGTGATGCTCTTGGCCTTCATGTACCAGTCACCATATTTACTGCAGAAATGCTCAGTTTCATCCATCACTATGTGCTTGATCTTCGGGAACTCCCCTCCCATGAAGGTTTTCCGGGTCACAGCTCGGCAGGTCGTTTGCTGGCTGTAAGGAGGAAGGAGAGAATAGGGCTTCAGGCATAAAAATAGAAGGAACGCCATTAATTTATGACTCTCTGGATTGGCATTAGAGACTGGCTCTCATCCAGAAGCTGATTCACTGATTCAGCAGTGTCCTGAATACTACAAAAATGCTCTACTTACAAGGCTCCTGACACCAGGCTTCCCAGGTGGCGCTAGTGGTAAAGAACCTGCCTGCCAATACAGGAGATGTAAGAGACGGGGGTTCCATCCCTGGGTGGGGAAAGATCCCCTGGAGGAGGGCATGGCAATCCCCTCCAGTATTCTTGCCTGGAGAATCCTCTGGACAGAGGAGCCTAGTGGGCTATAGTCCATAGGGTCTCATGGAGTTGGACACGACTGAAGTAACTTAGCATGCACACACAGTCGCTAAGTCACGTCCAACTCTTTTGTGACCCCATGGACTATAGCCTGCTGGGCTCCTCTGTCCATGGGATTTCCAGGCCTGAATACTGGAGTAGGTTGCCATTTCCTTTTTCAGGGGATCTTCCTGACCCAGGAATCAAACTCGTGTCTCCTGCTTGGCAGACAGATTCTTTACCACTGAGCTACCTAGAAACCCTGCCTGACAGAATGCATATTGCAAAACTAATCCTTGGAGCTATCAAGTTAAATCAGCATGTGAGACTTTTAAAATGAACTCAGGTAGAAGATTTTGTTATTTCTACTACCGTCCATTTCTACTGCTTAACAATCCCTAAAGATAAATTCCTTATATCTAAGGGAAATCTCAAAATGAATTTACACTTGTTACTACTATTTCTTTACTTTCTATCTTTTTTAGAGCTGGTAAGCAGTCGCCTAGAGGCATATCATAATTTTCATATGAAAAAGAAATATGGGCTCCTATAAGTTCCTCTAAAGAAAATCCTCCTTTCCCACTTATTTTTAGTACAATGCCAGAAGCCGCTCTAGATTTTGGTTAGGAAAGCATCGAGAGGTTTCTGAGTTCCATGACGTGTCAGGATGTTAGGTAGGGTACCAAGTCTACAGGGCTATGCCTCCATGGAGCTACCATCCTACTTACTTAGCTCATTTTCATTTATAGTATATTTTAGCATATAAATATATATACATGCATATATGTACTTAAAATTTTTTAGTTGTTTATCGCCTCCTCCAATTTAGATTCAAGTCATATCACCCATCCCTACAGACTTCCTGATTTTGCACATGTAGTCCCTGGGGCTTTAATCCCTTTGTCCAGAATCACAAACCCCTGAGTCACAACTATTCAAGTTCTTTTCTTTCAGTTTGCACAGTGTAGACTTCTTGAAGAAAAGCGCTGATTCTTAGCCATCTCTGTATCCCCCTCACATTGTGCTCATCGATACTTGTTGAATTTAACTTGGCTTTTGCCTGGGGTTCTCTTAAAACTTACCTATAAAGCATAAGAAAGAACATAGTTCAGCACAGTTTAGAAGATCCTTCATTATCTGGCATCTGCCTCCTTTCCAACTTCATCGTTTGCCACACACCCACAGCTCCTCACTGCTCCAGGCAGACCTACCATTCTGATTCATCTCCATGCCTTTCTATTTGCTGTGTCCTTTGCCCAAAGAGCCCCCAATTAACGCACTCCTCCTACTGACTTCTTAAAAAAGAAGTCAGGATGTCCTTCATTGGAGAGTATTTGTTGACCAAACTATAGCCTAAGCTAAGTTTAAGCACATCTTTACTATCACACTAATTATACAACATTCCCATTGCTTATTTTTCTCTTTGTCTCTCTTACTGGGCTTTACGGCAAGGTCTTCAACATATTTTCCTCCTCTAACACTAAATGTACACTGCATCTAGCATATAAATGGTGCTCAAAAAAGATTAGCTTGATAAATAAGTCAAACAAACCACAAACGAAAAGCCCTCACGCGCTGGATTGAATAACAGCCAATTTCTTTTACTAAACTGAAAGCTAAAATTTTACATCAGAAGCAAATGTGCATGGTTTCTAAAATGATTGAATCAGAATAAGTCAAACACATAAAAATATTTTATAAATGAAATCAAACGGCATTTAAAATCAAGTTCGTGTTAGGTAGAATGTCTAATTGACTGAAATACCCTATGAAAGCATATAAGTACCCTGTTAAAACATTAAATATCAAGCAGAAAGCATATGTGAAGCAAGATGGATTCGTGTCAGCCTTTCTTAAGTTTAAGGCCGTAGACTGTGGGGAAAACTGTTTCTAGTTCTATAAATTGAAAATTATGCCTATGTGGCTAATTGATAATGAGATGTTTAAGCGTGAACACTGCAAAGTGCTCTTTTCTAGCTCAGTTGCTTGATCACTTGCAAATATACACATAGTTTGGGCTCTCGCCTGTATGCAGCAAAGGCAGTACACAATCTTACACTAAAGACACAGATTACTGGTGCAATGCTGTTGAGAGACTGACTAAATACATTTATTGTGTTTAGTTAGTGAGGTTCTTACGTCACAAAATCCTTTAAGGCGTCACTTTCGCAAACATAGAGGATCTCCTTGGGCTTGCAGTGGAATACGTCCTTAATTTTCTCCATGATCTTTATAGCCAGCACTGTCTTTCTGGTTCCTGGAAAGCAGTGGACGAACAGTTCTCGTGTCTCCTGAAGGCTCTGTGAAAGCAACTCACACTGCTCCACTACGAGCAAATTGGAAAATTCACAGCCCACTTGGTCGCTCAGAAGGGATCGAGAGCACAGCGAGACCATGATAAGTGCCTGCAACAATTTTTCCATTTCGTCCTCACCAGCAACCCTGTAGGGTTGGGGATAGCGCAAGGCGATTTCTCTGGGTTTGCACTGTGTGCCGGGCAGGTGCACCAGCCTCGGAATGACACACACTTTCCCCGTGTAACCACCAACAGTTCCCAGTTTCTGCTTTAACTGACGAGCAGTGTTCTGGGCATACCCCAGACCCCCAGTCCACGTGGGGTCTGTTAAGACTGTATAGAGTACCGGGGGGCTATTCACCGCTATTAGGAGAGCATCACACAGGACATACTGCTCCTTCCTTAAGCCGACATCACTCGCCCAGCTTCTAGAAACTATCACAAACCCATGAGAACAAGGATCTATCTGTGTCTTCATTAATTCCTCCAGTCCTTTATGATCTGAGAAGAGCTTCTTACAGAGGGATTCTGGTTTAAATTGAATCTTTTCCCGTGTCACTGAAAATTCAAGGAATAGAGGTTACTAACATTTATAAAAGGACATTTAAGTATTCCCACGACCTCATAATGAAGTAAGCCTAGCCATGGAACTGTGACTGGGATAAGTTTCCTTATCTGCAAATAAAGCACCTCCTCTTCACAGGCCAGGGCTGTGAAGTCCCTGTTTCTGACAGCTCTCATGCAGGAAAGGGCAATCAGGGAGGGGTCTTCACAGAGCAGCCTTCTAGCACTCTGTCCTCAACCCTAACGACCCAGTAACTCTAGGAAGGTACTTCTTGTTAAGGGTGTGTGTGAGAGAGAGAGAGGGAGAAAGAAAACTGATGCTTTGGGGAAACTAAGAACTTTCCTTTTGGAACAGTGATTCTTAACCTGTGGCAAGTTTGACCCCAGTAGGGTATTTGGGACTGTCTGGAAATGGTTTGACTTTTTGTAGCTGGAGAGGTGCTACTGTCATCTAGTGGCTAGAGGCCAGAAATGCAGCTAAACTTGCTACAATTCTCAGGGCGGCGGCGGCTGCTGCTGCTGCTGCTGCTGCTGCTGCGTCGCTTCAGTCGTGTCCGACTCTGCGCGACCCCATAGACGGCAGCCCACCAGGCTCCCCTGTCCCTGGGATTCTCCAGGCAAGAATACTGGAGTGGGTTGCCATTTCCTTCTCCAATGCATGAAAGTGAAAAGTGAAAGTGAAGTCGCACGGTTGTGTCCGACTCCCAGCGACTGCAGCCTACCAGGCTCCTCCAACCATGGGATTTTCCAGGCAAGACTACTGGAGTGGGGTGCCATCGCCTTCTCCAATTCTCAGGGCAGCCTCCCTCAAACCAGATGTAAAATAGAGAGCCAGCGGGAATTTTCTGAGGGAAATTTGAGCAGAGAGCTCAAACCCTGTGCTCTGTGACAACCTAGAGGGGTGGGATGGGGTGGAGGTGGGAGGGAGGTTCAAGAGGGAGGGGACATGTGTATACCTATGGCTGATTCATGTTCACGTATGGCGGAAACTAACACAATATTGTAAAGCAATTATCCTCCGATTAAAAATAAAATCTTGATTTAAAAAAGAATTATCTAATCCAAATGTCAACAGGGTCGAGGTTGAGAAACTCTGCCTTAGACTCTGCCTGGACTCTTCCCTGGAAGCGTCCAGGTGACCCCATGGCTCACTTCCTTTTGCCTTGGAAAGCCAGGGGGGCAGTTCTCTCAAATTTATTCTCTCATATTCGGAGGGGAAAAAAAGCTATCTGTGATTGGAAGCCCAAAGGTATACAGAAGTATAGGGTGGATTTAATGACTGAAAACAAGAGTTCACCATGTGTATTGGTTCAGGACCATCATGTCTGCTGAGCCTACATCTGACCTTCTCCGAGGAGGAAGTCTGGGATGAATTGCTACCAACCACCCCCCACCGGCGACTTAATTTTAGGGAATAAATTGTCCCCTCAATTGAAATCAAGAAGGAATACCTGGAAACAGGTGCTGTTGGAGAGCCTCCTTAAATTCTAGGACTTTGATGGGATATGACAGGCTTCTTAGGGGAGATGAAGCTGATGAAATCAGGTGAAGGCTGTGGTCAGCCTCCAAATTGGAAGGAACTAAAAAAAAAAAACAAACCCACAAAGCATCATTTTAGATGATAAAGAACCTTTCTATTGCTCTTCCTACAGTTGACGTATGATATGTGCCATGCCTGGGCTGCCCGCCCTCTTCCTATGCTGTCAGTAGTTCATGCCTGTTAGGAAGGAGGTCCGGGACTCCTACAGGGCCATGCACCTTCTAAGTCACCTGTGACTCATCTCAGACAAGTCATTTCTCCTCTCTATCCTGTAAGGGTGAGCAGGTGGTCCCTGCGGTTCCTTCCAATTCTAATACTCTGGTTCCAGGTCACCCCTAAACAGAAAAGGTTTCTAGTGGTGGTGGTGGGATGGCAGAAAAGGATTTCCTTGGTAGTCCAGTGGTGAGGACTCTGCCTCCAATGCTGGGGATATGGGTTCAATCTCTGGCCAGGGAACTAAGGTCCAATATAGGAACTAAGGTCCAGCATGCCTAAAAAATTTTTTTAAGTAAGCACAGTAATTTTTTTTATATTGTGATAGTTGTTAAAGGTCCCCGCCCACCGCACCCCTGCCAAGTTTAGAAAAATAAAAAGTGGTAGAATCTCTAGCTTGGTGTGTGTGTCTGTGAAGTAAACTCTAATCTAAGATAAGAGAAAGCATAGTCCAATACAATCACTCAAGTCTTGATCCAAGCTTCTTTTTACAAAATCTGGAACTAAATGACGCTGGAGGCAAACTGATAAATTTCATTCAGCCGATAAGTCTTTTATGGGCTGATCTGAAATCACCAGGGCTGATGCTTAGCAAAACTGAAAAGAAGTGAAAACACAAAGTCCTCTTCCCACACCCCCTTCCCTAGCACCTCCTTTTGCATAAGTTTTTAGTTTTTCTCCACTTGGTGGTGCCCCCAACCCCGAGAGTGGTTCAAGGTATGGGCTAATGTTACTGAAGCAATTCAAATTTGTCAACAAGGTTCCCTTGAAAGGATTAGTGGAGAGCTATTCTTAAACAGCATTTCTCTAAAATATCACCTTTAGAGAGACTAAAGATGAATGTTTTAGAGTAGGAATATCAGCCTGCAAATTTGTTTCAGCAGACCTTTACAGTGTGTAAAAATGAGACCAAAAAGGATACATCAAATGGTAAACTGCTTGTGATTATGAATGACTTTGGCTTTTGCTTCTTGTATTTTTTGGTTTCCTATTACATACATGTTAACTTTTAAGAAAAGAATGTTATTTTTAAAAGCTTAAAGGAAAAATTAAAAAGGAACTTTCATAAATTCATGGCTGATGACATACAGGCTTTTCTTGACTTCACACAGTTCATATTCTGAGTCTTTGGAACTAAAAATATAGAAAATCACCCTTAAAGAGGAGAAGATTTGTAAGCAAAAGCAGATTTCTGTTCTTTTTTTCTTGTTTAGTTGCTGTTATTTCCAACTCTTCTGCCACCCCATGGCATGAATGGTAGCCCGCCAGGCTCCTCTGTCCATGGGATTCCCAGGCAAGAATACTGGAGTGGGCTGCCATTTCCTTCTCCAGGGGATCTTCCCAACCCAGGGATCGAACCTGCGTTTCCTGCATTGGCAGGCAGATTCTTTACGGCTGATCCACCAGGGAAGCCCCATTCTTTACCTGGACAAATAACCAAATGAAGACAGAAGTTTCTGCCTCCTGATTGAACAATGGCTTCTCTTCTGCTTTACCTGATTGAATATCCAGCATCATGGTTACCCACTGCTCAGCTGACAGCCTCGTGACAGAATTGTCCCTGATGATCCAGGAATCCGGGGCTTCTGTGAATACGACACAGCAGAAGGGCTCCACGTGGACCACACAGACATAACCATACTGGACATCTTTTTGGTATACATTTAAGATTTTGGTAGTGAAGTTCACCTTCGGCTTCTCACAGCAGAAGTGGAATGTAGGCAATTTTTCTATGCAGTTTTCTATTTCTTTTTTTAGCAAGTCAGGGTTCACTTTTTCTCCCTGACATCCAAACACTTCTTTGCTCTTATCATCCACCCCGATAATTAGGTATCCCCCATGGGTGTTGGCAAATGCAGAGACATAATGAGGCAGCATTTCTTTAGTCCGAGGAATGATCTTTCTGGTGGTGAACCTTTTAAACTCGACGTGTGTGGACTCAGTGAAGCTGAGCTTCTCCTTATACACAAGCTTATCCTTTTTAACAAATTCTGAGGCACTCATCCTCATGTCTTCCTCTTCCTGCATATATCTATCCAGAGCTTTCTGAGAATGTAGCTCCTGCATCTTCGATCTTCCTCTCTGGGTTCTAGACTGTTTCTCTCGGAGGAGCTCCAGGGCGCTGTGGGCACTCAAATTGATGGTGGAAGTCACAGCTCTCTGATATAAATTGGAGCGCAAGCTGCAGATCCTTAGGCTGAAAACATCTGGGCACCATGACTTCACAAAAATCATAAGATTGTGTCCCTGCTGCACATAGTCAAGGTATTTCTGTGAACCTGAAGGGAGGAGCTTCTGAAAAGAAGTTTCCAGATCATGTCCCAGTCCGTGGCATCGGTAACTGTAAGTTTTATCCTCAATCTCCGCTTTGATCACACCCCCTCCAGAATTTAACAGTGCACACGTCGCTTGGATGATTCTAGAATTCTCAGTTCTTTTCAAATAGCTATTGGTCATCCTCTTCCTGTTTTCCTCTCCGAAAGTGACTCTGCCCACTTCTACGGTTATCTCGGGATAAAGCATTTCCGTCTCCATCTTGAGGCTTTCCACCTCAGCAGCTCTTCTGCGTCACAAACAATGACAGAAAGAGAATAAATAATTAGGACAGAAATGTTGTTTCAATATTAACATGAATTCCAGAGATTATAAAATGTTCTTCACAGCTGTAAATCCTTGGAGATAGGTTTTAGTATTGGAAATCATCTTTGATATCACTGTTTTTTTAATTGGAGTATAATTGCTTTACAATGTTGTATTAGTTTCTGCTGTACAACCACGTGAATCAGCTACCTGTATACAGTCATTCCCTCCCTCTCGAGCCTCCTTCCCATCCCCCTATCCCACCCTTCCAGGTCAGATTCCACTGTTTTCTCCCAACTTCGTCAAGACCTTAGGCTTCCCAGCATGAATGAGCATAAACTAAATGCTTAATATTCAACCATAGAGGAAAAAATTGTATCGTTGAAAATTTTAGCTGTTTTTCATTTAAAATCAGGAAGCATCAACAGTGAGCCCAGATATAAAGGGCATGGATTGTTACAGGAGCTACACGAATTTTACAGAAATGGTTGCCATCAGAAGATGCTCCTATTTACCATTCAAAGGGGAAGGAAGACAATAGAGAGCCAAGAGAGTGTAGCTTTGAAGTTTATGTGGTGTACAAGGTCTAGTTATGAAAACAAACATAAAACTTGGTGTTCTCTATGAGCTATTTTATTCATTTAAAAAAGCTTTATTCTGCTCCTGAAAGAATGCCAACTGACACCAAGTGCAGAAATCTTTCAAGCTCTTCAGACATTCTTCTAAAAGTACATTTCGTATACAGTGTGATGTAGGAACAGTTTTCCTTGCTTTCTAGTAGTTCTGCCTGTGGGAACCTCTAAGACCTGGGAATGGGCATGAGCCTTTGAGACATAGTTACTAAATTGTGGTCAACCTCCTTTTGCTTCCCAGATCAGAAAACAGCCATCTAAATTTAAGTTGGCACCCCAGAAGCAGATGTTACAGAAATGTCCCCTCCTTTGTTTTTGTTAATTGCAAAATAAAATATTTACCAACCCAAACCAAAATTCTTCCTCTAGAAGAAGAGAGCCCAGTGGTGTTTCTTCTCCCCACCCCCCCACCCCCCATAATCTCTGCTAAGCAGAGGCCATGTGGGTATTGTTTGTATCCACCAAGAGGAAAAGAAAGCAGGCATCCAGCAGGCTGGGTCCCCTCCTCTGCCATTAGTTTACTCTTGGTTGCTTTCTCACTTCCTCCAAGCAAACCGGAATCAACCCGATGAGTTGTTTTTTTCATAGGTATACATTTACATTTGTGAATACATATGTAAATGTCTGGCTCTTAGAGAAATTTCTGGTAAGATTCTATTCATATCGTAGAACCACAGTAGTGTTGGAAGGGACTTTAAAAATCATTTTCACCATCAATCTGGTTCTTAAATACTCTCTACAATATTCACAACTCCCAACAAATTGCTTTCCAGTAACTGCTTGAACACCTCCAATAACAACTCATTGTCTCTCAAATTAGTCCCCTTCGATTTTCTGACAGCTCTGTTATATATAGCTTGCTTATTTTTAGCTATAATCTGTCTTCCTATAACTTCTGCATGCTGGGACTAAAACAAATCTACTTGCTTTTAAACTAGAAGAACTATACTCTCACGGATGTTACTTGAATGCTGATAACAACCGTGACAGATACAAAGTGGTCTGAGAGTCTAGCTCCAGATGAACATCTATGTGCTCCACATGTCCCCAGATTTCTCACTCATCTTCCTTTACCAGATTCTCCTGAGCTATAATTTTATTCGGTTCTTCATGCCCTCAGACAAAAGCTGAGAAGAGATGGATGAGATTAAAAAAAAATTTTTTTTTTTTTACCTGATGCCCTTGCTTTTCCTCTTGCTGTTTCAGTTCCACATCTGGGTTTGGTCTGAATGTTTGCCTTCTCTCACAGTCGCTGTTGCCTTCTGATATCAGCCTGGGAGGAGCAGGAACGCTGCCAGACTCCCCAAGACTTCGCAACATTGACCCACTGAGAAAGGCTGATAAGGAGTCAAGAGAAGTCCATGACAGGGCAGATTGGCAGGCCACAGTCTGACCTCTGGGAGTAAATGAAGGAGTAATGGGAAAATTAAGGGGTTTTCAAGTGCAGGGCCAAAGCTAAAACTTTCCACCTCTGAAAGGCTAAATGTCTTTTTTCATACACCCTACAAGCATCTTCTGTTATAGTTAATTTTATTTCAAAGCTCTATATCTATTTTAAATTAAGCTGCCCTGTACATATCCATTATGAACAATATTAACCTATTTTATCACCTTCCAAATTGCTTGTCTGTTCTTCAGTTCAGTTCAGTTCAGTCGCTCAGTCATGTCTGACTCTGCGACCCCATGAATCGCAGCACACCAGGCCTCCCTGTCCATCACCAACTCCCAGAATTCACTCAGACCTACGTCCATCGAGTCAGTGATGCCATCCAGCCATCTCATCCTCGGTCGTCCCCTTCTCCTCCTGCCCCCAATCCCTCCCAGGATCAGAGTCTTTTCCAATGAGTCAACTCTTCGCATGAGGTGGCCAAAGTACTGGAGCTTCAGCTTTAGCATCATTCCTTCCAAGGAAATCCCAGGGCTGATCTTCAGAATGGACTGGTTGGATCTCCTTGCAGTCCAAGGGACTCTCAAGAGTCTTCTCCAACACCACAGTTCAAACACGTCAATTCTTCGGCAGTCAGCCTTCTTCACTGTCCAACTCTGTGTCTGTTCTTACTTATATTCTTTTTTTCCTATTCTTCCTTTTCTAGACCCTTTCTAGAAAAATGCTCATTGATGAAGGTTTGGCTATCATGGATGAGAGGATTACAGATGACTTCTCATCAAATTTCTTTTCCTTTCCTTCTTTTTTTAAACTTTTCTGTATTTTCTAAATGGTCTACAATAAATGTCCATCATTTGTATAATTTACGAAACAATTAAATGAAAAAAATAAAACAGATAAGAGATGGTTATCTCATTTGGGGATGCTAGTTAAACTGAATCAAGTTTCTTATAGAGGGCTGACCGATGGCCACCATTTATTGATGGTGATGATGGGGATGGACCTATAAATGTTAACTTACAAGGGCTTCCCTGACAGCTCAGTGGGTAAAGAATGCAGGAGACCCTGGTTCGATTTCTGGGTCGGGAAGATCTGCTGGAGAAGGGATAGGCTACCCACCGCAGTATTCTTGGGCTTCCCTTGTGGCTCAGCTGGGAAAGAATCTGCCTGCAATGAGGGAGACCTGGGTTCGATCCTGGGTTGGGAAGATCCCCTGGAGAAGGGAAAGGCTACCCATTCCAGTATTCTGGCCTGGAGAATTCCATGGACTGTATAGTCCATGGGGTCTCAAAGAGTCAGGCAGGACTGAGCAACTTTCACTTTCACTTACAAGGAAAAAGGATGTTTACAGGTGTGATTAAGTACTGATGTTGAGATGAGGAGATTATCCATGTGGGCCCTAAATCTAAACCAGAAGTGTTCTCATAAGAGCACCAGCAGCGAGAGGTTTGATATGTACGAAAGAGAAGGCAAAAGACTGCAGAGGCAGAGACTGGAGTGATGTGGCCACATGTGGGGGGTGTCAGCAAGCATGGGGAACAGCCAAATAGACTGCCCCCTAGAGCTTCTGAGGAAAGGGAGCACAGCCCCTGCTGATACCCTGATTTCTGCCCACTTGTGTCAAACTCCTGGCAGTGACAGAATAAACTTTTGTTCTTTTAAACAACCAAAGTTGTGGTAATTTGTTGCAGCAGCCCCAGAAAACTAACACAGTTCTTTCCCCCTAAGTCAAACTATCAAACATCTACCATCTACTTCAACTTGTTCATGACGAAATGACAATAGTAAATAGGTTTCTGAATACCCCTCGTATTTCATTAACTAAGGTTACTGTTCCTATAAAGTTCTGCTTTGCTGGCAGACCCTTTGTACCTGTTATGCTGAAAAGAGTTTCCAGGACAGGAGGCAGAATGGATACTATGATGAATAATCAGCACACTTCAGTTCAGTCGCTCAGTCGTGTCGGACTCTTTGCAACCCCATGAATCGCAGCACGCCAGGCCTCCCTGTCCATCACCAACAAACTAATAAAGTGCAAGCGTCGGCTCTCAGCTTCAACTTTAACCCTTTTCACTCATGTCATTTTCAAATCCAGTCTCATTTATTTTATTTTTTAATTTCTTGGCCACACTGAGTGCTGATCCTAATTCCCTAACCAGGGCACCACTGGACCACCAGGGAAGTCCTCAGTCTCATTTTTTTTTTTTTACCTTTAGTCCTCACTGTGCAGCACGTAGGATCTTAGTTCCCTGACCAGGAATCGAACCTGTGCCCCTTCATTGGAAGTGCAGAGTGTTAACCACTGGACTTCCAGGGAAATCCCCAAAGTCTCACTTTTAGTTCTACCGTCTACCTTAATTCTCAGCCTCACTGAAATCCTTCTGATATTACTTACTTTTAGAAAGATAGAAAAGACCATCATTTACTGGACATGTGCCTTTGGGCACAAGGGACCAAGCTGGGAGTGTGGCACACCACATGGAAACTGAGATTACTTGCCCAGGATTCCCTGGTGGCTCAGATGGTTAAGAGTCTGCCTGCAATGGGGGAGACCCGAGTTCCATCCCTGGGTCGGGAAGATCCCCTGGAGAAAGAAGGAAATGGCAACCCCCTCCAGTAATCTTGCCTGGAAAAGCCCAAGGCCAGAGGAGCCTGGCAGGCTACAGTCCATGGAGTCAGACACGACTGAGTGACTTCACTTTCACTTTTCAAGTGGAAGAGCTGGAGTGTGGTCAGGTCTGTTTAATACAAATGCTCCTACTCCTTCCATTGCCTCTCAAATTTAGGATTCTGGATTGCTTTGGAGTCTTCAAAATCAGAAATTTACCTAAGTACTTCCTTTTTTCTTCCCAGTCAAGAGGAAAGACATTTTATGGGGCAGGAGAACTAGGAACTGGATTGCTTTCTCCTTCTTGTTCTTTTCGTGTGTGTGTGTGCTGGGTCTTTGTTGCTGCACGCAGGCTTTCTCTAGCGGTGGCATCAGGGCTTCTCGCCTTGCGAAGCACAGGCTCTAGAACCCAGGCTCATTATTTGCAGTGCAGTGGCTTTGTTGCCCCATGGCATGTGGAATCTTCCTGGACCAGAGATCAAACTCAGGTCCCATGCTTTGGAAGGCAGATTCTTAACCACTGGACAACCAGGGAAGTTCTCCTTCTTATTCTTTAATGAACTATTGGGAACCAAATCAGGAGAAGAAAGGAAAATGTGAAAGATGAGCAAAGAGAGTTTCTCGTCTTCAAAGTTCCTTAGTCAAGTCCCCTGGCTATGAATAGTAGGTTATCAGAACAGGGAGGAGTTCTCATTTTGGCTCTGATAGCTAGAAGCAAATGTCTGCGATATGAAGCAACTTGAAATCAGTAGCTTGGACAGTGATTCTCTCTAGGTCTTGGGACAGTAATCTGGCCATGCTGTTGACAGTTAGCTAAGAACTAGAGCCCCCCACTTATTTAAGATGTGTTTATTCACTCTGCATTTCAGTTTATCCTCAGAGATAATTACAGCACAGCCTTCAAGCTCAAAAGCACAAACAGCTGAATACCAGCCTTCATCTCACTCTAAATTCATTTGTCAGTATGACTTGACTAGCATAGCAGACTTGATAACATAGTGACGGACAGCAACAGTGCTGTTTTTACCACACCACCATCTGACTCTGAGTAAGTCTTTCATTCATTCTCTCATTCAGTCAACCACTTTTTTTTTTTTTTTGAGCCCCAAGGGCACTGCAATTCCATCACTTTTTAGCTCTGAAGCTATGGTTAAGATAATCCAAGCCAAGGGTTCCTTCTGTATAAATTGGAGGTAATAATAGTGCCTTCTTCATATAGTTCTTGTGAGAATGAAGTGAAATGATGTATACAAAGAGTTTAGCATGGTGCCTGGGATAGAATGTCAGCTTTTCATTTAATAATCAATTATCAAGCACTTACTGTGTTCCAAACATAGTACTGTGCTCTGGGGCTACTGGTCATTTTCACCATTTAGTGACTGCCTTCTTTGGGCCAGATCTGTAACTTTGATGATCTCAAATTGTCCTCATAGTAACTTGTAAGACATGCATTATTTTCACGATCTTATAAATGAAGAAGCTGAGTTAAGAAAATTAAAGCTCAACACTACACACATAGTAGTTAGCAGAGCTGAGATCCGAACCCTTGGAGTCCAGCTGATTTCAAAACTCACTATCATTCTGCCGTGCAGCCTTTCCTGTTAGCAAGAATAAGACACGTGTCCTGTTCACAATCCAGAGGGGGAAAACATGTATTAAAGAACTCATGGCAATACAACATATGTGGTAACACCAGGTGAGAACTTTATGTACTATGCATTGTTCTCAATTCTCACAATAGCTCCATGAGGTAGGTACTCTCATTATTCCCACTTTTACAGATAGAGAAACTGAGGAACAGAGAGTTTGTGATGCTTGCAAATACTATAACCCGTACAAATGACCATAACACTCTAGTGCCATTCTGGCAAGCTAGACTCATATGAACAGTGTGCTTTGGGTGTTCTAACAAGTGAAAATGACTAAGCTTGTGAGAACAAGATAAGATCTCATAAATGAGATGGTATATGAGCTTAATCCTGCAAGTAAGTGTGCACCAGGTTGAGAAAGGGTGATGGGGAAGGAAGGGGAATACCAGGAAAAGGAAACAGCACTTGCAAAGGCCGGTTCTCTTCACTGTCTAAACTCTCTTATTTTTAAAGTACAATGAGAGTGATGAAAGTGAAAGTCACTCAGTCATGTCCAACTTCTTGTGACCCCATGGACTATGCACTCCATGGAATCCTCTAGGCCAGAATACTGGAGTGGGTAGTCTTTCTCTTCTCCAGGGGATCTTCCCAACTCAGGGATTAAACCCAGGTCTCCCGCATTGCAGGAGGATTCTTTACCAGCTGAGCCACCAGGGAAGCCCAAGAATACTGGATTGGAAAGCCTGTCCCTCCTCCAGCGGATCTTCCTGAGTCAGGAATCCAACCTGGGGCTCCTGCATTGCAGGTGGATTCTTTACCAACTGAGGTATCAGGGAAGCCCCTACAGTACAATGAAGATCCTTAATAGGTCTCTAAAGAAGGCATTCCATTTTTCTCCACACTTTCCTTTTATTTCTTCATGTCTTTCTCCCCATCCCTATCCTCTTGCCACCCTTCACATGCCACCTGTCCATTTCTTACTAGCTGTCACCTGGACACTTGCCATCACTTGAAATAGCTTCCCCTTCTTTCACTCTGCCTTCCTTCCATCTATTTAAAAACATGGGTTTTCATATCTAATCACCTATCTCCTCAGACTCTGAAATCTTCACATTGCCCACTTTGTCCAGAATAGTCTAAACTGCACAGGCTGTAAGCCGCCATCTCGGCCTGTTTTCAATTCGTGCCACCCCCTTTCATCACGAGTGACACTGGTCCTCAACTTTGGTGTGAATCAGAATCTCCCCTGGCATGCGTGTGTGTGTGTGTGTGTGTGTGTGTGTGTGTGTGTGTGTGTGCTCAGTAGCTTCAGTCGTGTGCAACTCTTTGTGGCCCTATAGACTGTAGCCCACCAGGCTCCTCTGTCCATGGGATTCCCCAGGCAAGAATACTGGAGTGGGTTGCCATGCCCTCCTCCAGAGGATCTTCCTGACCTGGGGATCCTGGGGATCGAACTTGCATCTGCCTGCGTCTCCTGCGTTGCAGGTGGATTCTTTACCCACTGAGCCACCTGGGAAGCCTACTCCCTTAACATACTTATTAAAAATATACACACCTGGGGGCTCCACCTCCAGATTCAACCTTACTGATTCTGGAAAACTGAATTGTGCAGTTTTGTCCTTTGTTTTTGATGTTTTAGGACGTCTATGTTAACTTTCCTTCTGGTGTTTCTAACTCACTGACTTTTGAGAAACACTACACCGTTTCAACCTTACCTAAATTTGGAGGGGAATGGCAACCCACTCCAATATTCGTGCCTGGAGAATTTCATGGACAGAGGAGCCTGGTGGACTCCAGTCCATGGGGTTGCAAAGAGTCGGACACGACGGAACGATTCTCACTCACTCACCTATACTTTCTTATTTAATTCAAGAGTTAAATTATCTGCTCCCAGAATCTCCTAATCCTCAAATCCCATGCATCTTTCAAGACTCAGATCAAAGGCCACATCTTCCATGACGTTTTTCCCGCACTCCTTTGCAGTTCTTTGATATTTAATGCCCTCTCTTTGTTGTTGAGTGAAAAGTGAAGTTGCTCAGTCATGTCCGACTCTTTGCAACCCATGGACTGTAGCCCACTAAGCTCCTCCATCCATGGGATTCTCCAGGCAAGAATACTGGAGTGGGTTGCCGTTCCCTTTGTTATTTAGGAAGAGCCCAAACCTCTGACCAGCCAATAAGTTTCCCCTGGGTGGGGAAGAAGGGACACATTCATCAAAGTTCACCCCAACCTCTCTAGCGCTCAGGTGGAAGTTTGGCACAAGCGCAGTATTGCTGGATCACTGTCTGAACCGATAGCTCTTCCTGTCAACTACAAATTGGCACTTACGGGTTAAAGCATCTGCCTGCAATGTGGGAGACCTGGGTTCAATCCCCGGGTCAGGAAGATCCCCTGGAGAAGGAAATGGCAACCCACTCCAGTATTCTTGTCGGGAGAATCCCATGGACTGAGAAGCTTGGTGGGCTACAGTCCACCGGTCCCAAAGAGTTGGACACGACTGAGCGACTTCACTTTCACTTTCAAGAGCATTGCCAACAACTGAACAACAAAGGGGTTTGACATCTGCCTAGAGATGAATAGATGTTGACCTTCAACAGCCCCTGAGGGAGTTCAGGGTGGAGTGAGGCACTCTGTGCTCCAGGGAATCTGGTAGGACAGGTCTTTAGATAGTTGGATATTTTTAGGAACAGATTTTATGATCTCAAACCTTCCATCACCTCATACCTAGAGAAGCACTAAGTCCCTTCATGGTGATATCAGATCCTCAGGACTAACAAAAAGCCTTTTGTAAAATGAGTGCTTCAGGGTATTGAACTCCGCCTTTCAGTTCAGTTCAGTCGCTCAGTCGTGGCCGACTCCTTGCGACCCCAAGAATCGCAGCACGCCAGGCCTCCCTGTCCATCACCATCTCCCGGAGTTCACTCAGACACGTTCATCGAGTCCATGATACCATCCAGCCATCTCATCCTCTGTAGTCCCCTTCTCCTCTTGCCCCCAATCATTCCCAGCATCAGAGTCTTTTCCAATGAGTCAACTCTTCGCATGAGGTGGCCTAAGTACTGGAGTTTCAGCTTTAGCATCATTCCTTCCAAAGAAATCCCAGGGCTGATCTCCTTCAGAATGGACTGGTTGAATCTCCTTGCAGTCCAAGGGACCCTCAAGAGTCTTCTCCAACACCACAGTTCAAAAGCATCAATTCTTCGGCACTCAGCCTTCTTCACAGTCCAACTCTCACATCCATACATGACCACTGGAAAAACCACAGCCTTGACTAGATGGACCTTAGTCGGCAAAGTACTGTCTCTGCTTTTGAATATGCTGTCTAGGTTGGTCATAACCTTTCTTCCAAGGAGTAAGCGTCTTTTAATTTCATGGCTGCAATCACCATCTGCAGTGATTTTGGAGCCCCCCAAAATAAAGTCTGACACTGTTTCCACTGTTTCCCCATCTATTTCTCATGAAGTGATGGGACCGGATGCCATGATCTTCGTTTTCTGAATGTTGAGCGTTAAGCCAACTTTTTCACTCTCCTCTTTCACTTTCATCAAGAGGCTTTTTAGTTCCTCTTCACTTTCTGCCATAAGGGTGGTGTTATCTGCATATCTGAGGTTATTGATATTTCTCCCAGCAATGAATTGATTCCAACTTGTGCTTCTTCCAGCCCAGCGTTTCTCATGATGTACTCTGCATAGAAGTTAAATAAGCAGGGTGACAATATACAGCCTTGACATACTCCTTTTCCTATTAGGAACCAGTCTGTTGTTCCATGTCCAGTTCTAACTGTTGCTTCCTGACCTGCATGCAGATTTCTCAAGAGGCAGGTTAGGTGGTCTGGTATTCCCATCTCTTTCAGAATTTTCCACAGTTTATTGTGATCCACACAGTCAAAGGCTTTGGCATAGTCAATAAAGCAGAAGTAGATGTTTTTTTGGAACTCTCTTGCTTTTTTGATGATCCAGCGGATGTTGGCAATTTGATCTCTGGTTCCCCTGCCTTTTTTTAAAACCAGCTTGAACATCAGGAAGTTCACATTTCACATATTGCTGAAGCCTGGCTTGGAGAATTTTGAGCATTACTTTACTAGTGTGTGAGATGAGTGCAATTGTGCAGTAGTTTGAGCATTCTTTGGCATTGTCTTTCTTTGGGATTGGAATGAAAACTGAACTTTTCCAGTCCTGTGGCCACTGCTGAGTTTTCCAAATTTGCTGGCATATTAAGTACAGCACTTTCACAGCTTCATCTTCAAGGATTTGAAACAGCTCAACTGGAATTCCATCACCTCCACTAGCTTTGTTCGTAGTGATACTTTCTATGGCCCACTTGACTTCAAATTCCAAGGTGTCTGGCTCTAGATTAGTGATCACATCATCATCATTATCTGGGTCGTGAAGATCTTTTTTGTACAGTTCTTCCATGTATTCTTGCCACCTCTTTTTAATATCTTCTGCTTCTGTTAGGTCCATACCATTTCTGTCCTTTATTGAGCCCATCTTTGCATGAAATGTTCCCTTGGTATCTCTAATTTTCTTGAAGAGATCTCTCGTCTTTCCCATTCTGTTGTTTTCCTCTCTTTCTTTGCATTGATCGCTGAAGAAGGCTTTCTTATCTCTTCTTGCTATTCTTTGGAACTCTGCATTCAGACGCTTATATCTTTCCTTTTCTCCTTGGCTTTTCGCTTCTCTTCTTTTCACAGCTATTTGTAAGGCTTCCCCAGACAGCCATTTTGCTTTTTTGCATTTCTTTTCCATGGGGATGGTCTTGATCCCTGTCTCCCATGCAAAGGAGAAAACCTTATATCTTGTCTTTCACCCACTGCTGCGTTGGAAGTCTCTCAGAGCTATTTGAGATGCTGCCTCCCGGGCTGCAGTCCTCATTTTGCCCCAAATAAAACTTAACCCACAACTCTCATGTTGTACATCTTTTTTAGCCGACATTCCCAAAAGTCCAGAGCACACACACTCTACAACCCTGCCTCAGATGCTTTTCCCTAGTGAAACAAGGCACTCTAGGTAACAGCCTCTCCAACGTGGGAAATTAAGGAATTGAAGGGAGGGCAGAAACTACCCAAAGTCTAACTTCCAACTCAGGCTTCAGAACCCGCCCAGCCACAGAGCGACTGCAAATGCGCTTGCGCTCTCTGGCCTGCTCCATCCCCAAAGTTCGCCTCGCGCTCCGATTGGCTGCTCTCCGCACCAGCCCCGCCTCAAAGCTGGGCGCCACGTGATCCGCTGGCCACCGCGTGATTGGTTGTTCCTCTCGCTAGGGCTGCCGGCCCTGCCGCGAGGACCAGGAGTGTGGAAAGCGGCAAGTGGGTGCCTTCCGCAGGGTACAGCACAGGGTGGGCTGCCGTCAGCCTCAGCAGGCTCGGGCAGGCCTCGTGAGAATGTAGGACGTAAGCGTTTTGGGAGGTTCGGAAAGCGGACTGCAGAGCCCCTTGCCTGCAGCTTTGGTTTGCGTCCTGGCTCCGGCCTTACTCGTGTTTCCCCCACAAGAATGGCTTCCCTCAGTCTTTCCTGAAGTTGGTGAGGTTTGGACATATTAGTAGTATTGTTATTTTTCTTATCATCATTTTGAGAGTCCACTGCGTGTAAGCATTGGTGGTCCTGCGCAGGGGGCCATGCAGAAAGCCTTGAGTTAGAAGCTGGAGGAAGGAGGGCTTATAGATGCTTGCGGAACGTCCTTAAACCAGCATGAAATGTTGGAGGTAAGTCAGCTTTATAAATTGTGCTGATGCTTTTATAATCTAGGAGCTTAGGGTTTAGTAGGGAGGGTCATTCATTGATTAAATTAAACGCTCGTTTATTGAGCCGCCTTCTGTTGCCCCAGGTTCTCTGCTGAGTGTAATGGTTGCAAAGGCCAGTGAGACCCAGTCCTGGTTCTTCAGGAGCTCTGTCTGTGTGATGGGACTGGTGGATGAGACAAGGAGGTGGAGGATGGGAATGAGTGAATATTTGGCATGTGACGCCTACTATGGTCGGAAGAAGTGCTGTGAGAGTCAGAGGAGGGGGTAACTGAGGGAGTTAGGGACCAGTTAACCGAGAAGGGGTTTTCCCTGATAGCTGAGCTGGTGAAGAATCCGCCTGCAATTTAGGAGACTCCGGTTGGATTCCTGGGTCAGGAAGATCCACTGGAGAAAGGAAGGACTACCCCCTCCTGGAGAATTTCGTGGACTGTATAGTCCATGAGGTCGCAAACAGTCCGCACGACTGAGCGACTTTCGCTAAACAGAGGTGACATTTGAACAAGGCTTTAGAACTATAATTAGACTTTCTCCAGATTGAAAGGGGCAGGGAAGGCATGCCAGACAGAGAAGTTTACTGAGGAAGAGAACTAGGAAAGTGTGCCCACTGTAAGTGACTGGAGCACACTTGGAGCTCTGCTCAAGTTTCCTGCTTTGAGACAGTTATTTAAATTAAGTTCTGTTAGCTCTTTGTTTTTTTGTAACACGTACTCCTGCAAAGGCTGGTGGGATCAAGGCTCAAGCCTCTAAAAAGGCACTTTGTTTTTAGTAGTTTCGCTCTCTTTGTGGAGTTTAGTTGCTGAATGGAGAACACAGGCCATATGTAGCTGTCCAGTTTTAACTAGGGAGTATCAGTCTTCATAAGTGGCTGACTGAAGCATGTTGTGTGTCCAAAATTGCTACTTATATATTGACAGTACTCTGCTGAAAAGCTGGAGAGGTTGACATTGTTTGCAAACCATGAGAAAGTGTCACTTAGAATAAATAAAATGTAGTCAACTTTCTCATTCAGAAATTGATTATCCAGGTTGTGAATTACTCAGGCTTTGCATTGTTTCCTTTACCTTGCCCATCCTCTGGAGAAAAATGAAATTAAACCTTATATTTAGCTGGTAATGGAAAAATATAAATCTGGTAACCAGACCTGTTTCTCTTCCAACCCTGTTGTTAATTTGCTATGGACCTTTGTCAAATCATATTCCCCTCGGGTTTTGGACTCTTTAGAAGACTTCTATAAAATTTTTATGGCTAATACTTTTCATCTTTATTGGCAGTAGAATTGTAAATCAAATTATACGTTAAATGAATTGGAGTTTATAAAGGCTTTTTAGTAGAAAATCTTTCCTGAAGGTTTTCCTTTAGAACTAGACTATAAATCCCTTCACAGACAATCCCTAAGATTTTATCAGGCATGGTGTTTGGGCTCACTAAAACCAGAAATTATTTTGAACTGTAAATGCTTCTCTATTCTGTATTTTAAAAGCAAACAACAAAAAAAAACCACATACCCCAAAACAAAACTTGTTCATGTTAACATTTTGTACAGCAGAGTTGCTTAAGGTGCATAGTGGAAGATGCAATATTGAAAGCCCATGCTTGACATTTGTCTGAAAAGAAGCCTTTATTTTCCATGGGTAAACCCAAGTTTTCTCTGATGTGAAAATAGGGTTTGGGGCTGCTCTTATGAAATACAAGGAGGTGAAAGCAATGATGCGATGATGAGTGAAGCATAGTCTGACCTGGTATTGCCACTGCTTCAGTGTTGGCTTTGACCAGGGTATGACCCCTTAATCTTCTCTCTGAGCTGATTCTGGTTGTGGTTTTTCTACACTGGTATGTTCTAGTCTATTTGGATACTGGCTTTATTATGTGTTAGAGCGTTTCTTTAGTATGCTTTTGTATTACTGATACTTTCATGTTTTCTTTGTAGGTTGAGGTGAAAAAGACAGCTTTGATATCTTCATGGAAGACTGCATTATTTCATCCCTGAATCTGGTTCAGTTCCCTTATTGACTTATTACTGTGTTAAAATGCTTGTTTAGCAGTGATTGTAAAATAAAAGTAATTAACAGGTACATGCTCTCTTGGGGCATACTAAGGGAAAACAGGTGTTCAGCCTGGAAAAATGTTGCTCATTGGATTTCCTATTAAGTCAGTATGTCTTGGGTTTAACTTTGAAACAAATTAAAAAATTTAAGTATCTTAAAATCTGTAGGATATTGTTTCAATATTTCTGTTACCTTTGTGGTGTCATAAAATGTGCTTTGAATTGCTAAAATGAGTTGTATTAGAAAACACCTGTCTCAGCAGAGGCACTTACAAATCATTTTCATTCTTCCTCTCCTAATAATGATTAAAAAAAATAATAAACCTGTATATTTTCACCAACCTGCCAATCCAGTGGCTTGCATTTTTCTACATAGGTAACTTAAGTGTTTCTGTAGAATAAGGAATTTCACGCAAGACTAATTTCTTGCTGTTGGAGTACAGGATTTCTCTCCAAGTACTGGATTAGCGAAAAAAGCAAAATAATACAAAATGCCTCAGAAAGTCCAAAGTGGTCTAAATGAAAATTTACTATAAGTACCTCAACGAGGAAATTCCCTGGCGGTCCAGTGCTTAGGCTTTCACTGCCAAAGGTCTCGGTTCGATCCCTGGTCAGGGAACTAAGATCCCACAGGCCTTGAGGTGTGCCCAAAAATAAATAAATACCTCATCTAATCTTTCAGTTTCCACATAATCATGACATGGAACAGCTCTTTGCCAAAAACATTTATTCTTAAAATTTATTTAAGCGTTTCATAGAAACTTCAGTAATAGCCAGAATAATTCATGTCAGTTTAGCAAACTTAACAAGCAGAAAGAGCTTATTGAAAGGTGCTTTATGTACACAGTCATAGTTAGGTCAGTATTTTACTCCATCTCTTCATTAGTCACTTTGCTTTCACATTGAAATCTTCAGACTATTCTGTATATACATTCAACCTCTGTTTTCCTTTAACCAGTTTCCCAAGGAAGACATGTGTGGTTCACAAAGGGAACTTTAAAAGTTGATAAACCGTAGCAGGTGTTATTTAACCAGAGGGCCACAGCAGATGGGAGGAGCTGTTGTTTTCCTAAAGTGTTTCTAAGTATGTCTATAAAGAGCAAGTCCATATTTCATACTGTTTGCAAGCCAATAAAACCTATTCTTCAGAGGCAGGTTTCCTAGGTGGCTCAGTGGTAAAGAATCTATCTGCCTGCCAATGCAGGAGCTACAAGAGAGGCAGGTTCGATCCCTGGGTTGGGAAGCTCTCCTAGAGGAGGAAATGGCAACCCATTCCAGTGTTTTTGCCGGGATAGTCCCATGGACAGAAGAGCCTTTGGGCTACAGTCTATGGGATTTCAAAGACTCGGATGTGACCGAGCCACTGAGCACACAAGGATGCACAGAAGCATCCACCCATTTAATGAGGTCTAACCTGGGTTTTCCCTGAGAGCTTTTATACTTCTTGTCCTTTAACAAAGGGGAGAGAAGATCTTCTGTGTCAAGTATTCTCTTTTATCCCTTCCTCTTTGCTGACCCTCACATCCCTTGCCAGTCCTGATTCTCTCTAACCAGTTCAGTCCACTCTAAGTAGGGGTGTCTAGGGAGCAAGCTAAAACGTTAAGATCAATGAGTAAATCCTTTTAAAGAAATCCATGTGGTTGTCTGAAGTTCACACAATTATTGAGAATGAGAAGTATCAAAAATGCTATTTACCCTGCGGAAAACCAGCCCTGTGGCCTTACAGTGCAATCATTTTGTTGTGAGGTAAGGTGCTAATCCCTCTCAGTTCTCAGGGGAGTACAGTTTAATGAGATGCTGTACCTCTGTTGGATAACCTGTGATAGGACAAGCCTGGTGACTCCTCACGTAATTAAACACACAGCGATAACAAAACACATAGCCGGAGGTGGCGAGAACTGTGTCATTCACCCGGTTTTTCCGACACAGTGGGCACACAGTCTTCATTTTGGGTAACAAGGGAGAATCAGAATTGTAGTCTAGGTGTACAGGTGGTGGTGGAGTAGGCAGAGCAGTCAGGGTCTTGATGGTTTCTTGGTTTTCCGATGAATACCACCACTCAAGGAACTGCAGGAAGAATACACCCACCGAAAGGCCAGTAGAGAGGGACAAGGCAACACCCCCGACGGCCTTCTTCAGAGCTGACTTTATCTTCTCACCAATGCTGTTTGGAGAATATAATAAGGAGGCAAAAAGAAAGTGTTTATTTAGGTATAATCACAGAATGACTAATAGAAATGTAGTTCTTGTATTTTTCATTGGAATCTGATTTAGCTTGGGGATTGAAAATTGTACCCTTAATGGTCCCTTCTAAACAATTCCCTCTTTCTGATTTACAATATTTTAGGAGTATAGGAGCTAAGATTTGTTTTTAATGAGCTTGTGTTTTGAGAAAGAAATTAGTGAGATTATATAGACTATATAATCAACTTGTATATTGATTATATAGATCTTTTGGGGCAGGGGGTGAAGGACAGTAATATCCAGGGGAAAAAACAACTCAGCGGTGTTGAGGAATATATTTGAACTTGTAGGAGAACACAAACACTAACTAGAAGTGGGATGTGTGTCCACATTCAGTCCTGTCCAACTCTTGGTGATCCCATGGACTGTGGCCCACCAGTCTCTGTCCATGGGCTCTTCCAGGCAAGAATACTGGAGTGGGTTGCTATTTCCTACTCCAGAGGATCTTCCCAACCTAGGAACTCAACCCTAGTCTCTGTATCTCTTGCAGCAGGCAGATTCTTTACCACTAGCACCAAATGGAAGGGGGAGAGCACCACGGTAAGAGCAGTCTTTAGAACTGTATTGATCAGGCTGGAATCTCAGCTCTGCCACCTTCGAGCTATGTGGCCTTGGCAAGGTACCTAACTATCAGAACTTAGTTTCTTCAACTGTTAAATGGTGCTTATGCATTATTTCATTGAGTTGTGATAAGGATTGAGGTGATATACATAAACATCTATGTACCAGCACAGGGCCTGGTACATAGCAAGTGTGCACAAAAATGTAGGAAGTATGAGGAGGAAAGTTAACAGGATGGCAATCCTTATTTTACGGACACATGAATTTTTCAATGATTTTATGAAGTGACCTCAGAGTGGACTGAGGGAGGTGAATTATGAAATTGGGATCAGATTTTAGGATTTACTAATCAAAGACTTTGGGGAAATGTTAAGGCCTTACCTCCCAGCTGGTAGTTGCATCATGCTGGCCTCAGCTGGTTTGTGCTCCAGAGCTTGTATATCCTGAACTGTAAGCCGACCTAGCCGAACTCCAGCCAGCCTCAGCAGTGGTGAGTGATGTTGAACCTTTCCTAGAATGTATCGAAGCTGCTGTACCAGGAACCAGCCTTCCCAGGCCATGTTAACAAATGGGTAGGCTGCTAGGAAGGCTCTGTAAAATCGTTTCCAGCGGGAAGAAGGGGGATGGATGGAATATTCGTCCTCTTCTCTCAGGCTAGAAACCAGCTTCTCCAGTTTCACTTTCAGATAGGGAAGAAGAACCAGGAACATAACTGATTTCATAAACTGCTTCTTTGGGAGACCAGCACTGGCCAATCTCTGGAGCTTGTGTTGGTCTCCCATTACAATCCTCTTTAAGCCATAAAAGTTTTCAGAAAAGGAGGCGCTGGTTTTCGACAGATAATGCTGCTGGAGCAGAAGATCTAGCAGGGTGAAGATTTCATCAAACCACCTCCAAAAGAAGCCAAAGTGGGCAGGATTTGATTCTGCAAGAACCTACAGCAAAATAAATGAAATTCATTCCATTACAACAGCTACTGTGCCTTGTTATTTATATTTCCTTTTTTCCCCTCTAAATTCTACATTTTTCTTTCTACACCTTAACCTCCCTGAAGGGCTGGGTATGTAGTGCTCACAACACTCTACACAGAAGAGAGACTCCATAACTGTTAAATCATAGGATATGAATTATATACTAATTGATTATTTCGAAACCGAGGCCAACAAATTCAAATTCTTGGTTGTTTTTTTTTTTTTTACCCCAGACATCCCTAAAACTTTCCAGAGAATTAAATCCTTACCTTGACCACATGCTGAAGAGCAGGTCTCACTGCTGACATTAAACTGTCCTGTGCTACCACCTCAAAGATGGATGGCTGGTCATCCACGACAGAGGCAGTCGTGATGTGAGCCCCATGCTCAGCCATAGTTTGGTGTGTGCACTGGATTTTACTTTGTCCACAAGCTCTTTAGTAAGCATGAACTTTTGGGGGGCGCCAGATGGGTGCTCAGTCTCAACGGTAACTTTTATCTCAAAGGACAGCCCCTCAATTTTACTGGAACTGGGCAAAAAAAAAAGACCTCCGGTGAAGGGGAGGGTTCGAGTGAAGGGAGGTGAAGGACGAAATTAACACGGACGTGGGTAGAAATAGTGTGTAAGAGGGGTGACTTGACTAACGCTGCGCCTCATGGGACAAAGCGTGACTACGGGGAAGACAGCATGGCGCTGGGCGCTGGCCTGTCGAGCGGCAGTCCTGGAGGCTGCCAGTCAGGGACTCTAACTCAGGAGGGTTCAAAAGCCAGGCGGATCTGCGGGATCGGATGTGCACCAGTACGGCCAGCCCTCCGCGGCCTGGCTCAGCTGTGGCCTGAGCAGTACCCCCACCGTGACCGTCCTAGCGCGCTGACCCTGGGCGAGGCGCGAGGGACCCGCGACACCGCGATTGAAAGGAGGTCTCCGCTTTATGACAGAATCCGCAGCCGGAAATAGAAGCCGCGGGAGCTTGGAGAGGGCCTGCGGAGGAGAGGCGCTCTAGCCCGGAATGCGGCCTGGAAACCGGAACTAGGGAACTCTATGACCTCATCGGGACTTCCGCTTCCGCTTCCGCCTCCGCTGAAGGTAAAGGAGGCACTAGCGGCGATCGGCTGGAGGAGAGGTCTCTCTGCTGATTGGTTTTACTTTTCTTAACTGGGTTTGCGTCGCTGTCTTGTTGGAAAGCCACAGCTCTGATCTCTTTCTGCGGAGACTGTTTGGCAAGGTGTTGGGGGCGCTGCATCGACATCTGGAGCCTGAGCTCGGCCCGTAGCTGAGGCGTTTGTTCCCTGGGGCGAACCAGATAGGGGCGAGGTACCCAAGGGAAGGTGGAGATGGAAGCCTCACTTTGCTTGCGGCGGGGTCGTGGTTCACTATTATCTGCAGCCTTAGGGAAGGATTTAAAGCGACATAGGCAGAGATAGCGGAGAAGGCAATGGCAACCCACTCCAGTACCCGCCTGGAAAATCCCATGAATGGAGGGGCCTGGTAGGCTGCAGTCCATGGGGTCGCAGGGAGTCGGACACGACTGAGCGACTTCACTTTGACTTTTCACTTTCATGCATTGGAGAAGGAAATGGCAACCCACTCCAGTATTCTTGCCTGGAGAATCCCAGGGACGTGGGAGCCTGATGGGCTGCCGTCTATGGGGTCGCACAGAGTCGGACACGTCTGAAGCGATTTAGCAGCAGCAGCCACTCCCTGTTTCACTGTTAGTCAATTAATAGTTCTTTGAGAATATTTTAAAAGTAAACTGACATTATTACATGAGAAAAAAAGGCAGTCAAATAACAATGTCAGTTATTACAGCCAATAAATAATACACACCTCATCACAAACCCCACTCAGGTTTATGGTATAATGAGATAGGGCACACAAAAATTGATTGTGCTTATGTTAAAAGGTATGAAGAGCCATCAGATAGGTTAATATGGTGAGATTCAAATGGTAATAACAGCTGGGAGAAATGAGGCTGTTCAAACCAGCTCCGACAGAAGCCCTGTATTGGCCTTTGTAACCAAAGGGAAGATTGTTTCTAACCTCACGTTTATCTCAGCTTCTCTCTGCCAGTTGCTTTCTACTAGAGTGATGTAACCTGGAATCTCCTTGTATCGCATGTCAGGACCAGAAGTCCGCTGAGAAATTACTACTACTACTAAGTCGCTTCAGTCGTGTCCGACTTTGTGCAACCCCATAGATGGCAGCCCACCAGGGCTCCACCGTCCCTGCGATTCTCCAGGCAAGAACGTGGGAGTGGGTTGCCATTTCCTTCTCCAACGCATGAAAGGAAAAAGTCAAAGTGAAGTCGCTCAGTCGTCTCTGACTCTTAGCAACCCCATGGACTGTAGCCCACCAGGCTCCCCCGTCCATGGGATTTTCCAGGCAAAAGTACTGGAGTGGGGTGCCATTGCCTTCTCCACTGAGAAATTAGGTAGACCTCAAACGGTTGAGTACATTTGGGAAAAGTCATAGTCATGGTGAATCTGCCCGAAATTTGGGAGACCTGGGTCAGGAAGGAAGCTACTGGAGAAGGAATTGGCAACCCACTCAGGTATTCTTGCCTGGAAAATTCCATGGACAGAGGAGCCTGGCAGGCTACGGCCATGAGATCGCAAAGAGTCGGACACGACTGAGCGACTTCACTGGCTCACTCACTACCAAATGGAATAAGAGGGCTAGGAAGGGGGTGGCAGTGGGGACTGGGAGGGAAGAACCTTTTAGATAGGGTAATCAGGGAGTGCTTTTATGAGATTACAGTTAAAACAAGACCTAAATTATGAGCCAGTCATAACTCAACCCTGTATAGAGTTAGGGAAGACGAATAGGTAAGGAGGAGTGGTTATAAAGCCCCTAGGATGGGAAACAACTTCGAGTATTTGAGGGCTGCAAAACCTAGCAAGGAGTGAAATGAAGAGGAACTGAGAGACGAAAAAATAAAATGTTAGAGAGGTGGACAGGAACTAGAGCGCTCCTAAGTCATGGGAAGAAGACTGGCTTTTAGTCAAAGTGTAATGGGAAGCTTTTGAAGGATTTATACACCAGAGTCATGACCAGGTTTATATTTTTAAGATAACCCTGTAATGGTTATGTAGTTAGCTTTACTTTGTGTATGTTTGTCAAGCCTTACATTTGTGATGTATGCTCTTTTTGAAATGTTTGTTATATTTCAAAAAAAGTTAAATATCTGGCTATATGGAAAATGGAGGAGAGTTGAGTTTTCCAGTAGTTCATATAAGAGGTCATGGTGGATTGGACTAATGAGGTGAACAGAGGGAACTGAACAAAGTTGAGATACTTTTTGAAGGTAGAACTGACAACTTGGAATGAATGTGGCAGTTAAGGGAAAGAGAGAAATCAAGAATGATGCCCAGGTTTCTGGCTAGTAATGTTTGTCAGTGTAACTCATTGAGATAATTGCAATCTTAGCAAATATTTACACACTCCAAAGGCTTCCCAGGTAGCTCAGTGGGTAAAGAATCTGCCTACAATGCAGGAGACCTCAGTTGATCCCTCGGTCGGGAAGATCTGGAGAAGGGCATGACAACCCACTCCAGTATTCTTACCTGGAGAAGCCCAAGGACAGATGAGCCTGGGGGGCTACAGTCCATAGGGTTGAAAAGAGTCAGATAGGACTAAAACAACTGAGCTCAAGCACAGCATGGACTACTCAGAACAAGTCCTGGTCAACAACAGGACCATATATTGCCTCATATTCCTCATATATATACTATGTGCAGGCATAGTTAAGTAACTTATGTAGCCTAATTCATGTCATCCTTATAATAATATCATGATTGGATATTACTGTTTCTTCGGCTCAGACGGTTAAGCGTCTGTCTACAATGAGGGAGACCCGGGTTCGATCCCTGGGTCAGGAAGATCCCCTGGAGAAGGAAATGGCAATCCACTCCAGTACTATTGCCTGGAAAATCCCATGGACAGAGGCGCCTGGTAGGCTACAGTCCATGGGGTCGCAAAGAGTTGGACACGACTGAGCGACTTCACTTTCACTTTCCATTTTGTAGATAAGAAAACTAAAGAACAAGAAATGGGGAAAACTGGGAGAAGGACAGTTCTGTTCAGTTCAGTCTCTCGGTCATGTCTGACTGTGACTCCATGGACTGCAGCACTCCAGGCTTCCCTGTCCATCACCAACTCCCGGAGCTTGCTCAAACTCAAGTCCATCGAGTCAGTGATGCCATCCAACCATCTCATCCGCTGTCCCCTTCTCCTCCTGCCTTCAACCTTTCCCAGCATCAGGGTATTTTCCAAGGAGTCAGTTCTTTGCATCAGGTGGCCAAAGTACTGGAGCTTCGGCTTCAGCATCAGTCCTTCCAATGAATGTTCGGGACTGATTTCCCATAGGATTGACTGCAGTCAATCCCTTGCAGTCCAGGGACTCTCAAGCGTCTTCTCCAATACCACAATTCAAAAGCAACTATTCTTCAGTGCTCAGCTTTCTTTATAGTTTTAAGTGTCACATCCATACATGACTACTGGAGGAGGACAGGGTCTATACAAATTAGGAAAATGAGAAACTTGGAAGTTTTTGAATGGGGGAAGAGGTATGAATCAAAGATTTTTCTGGTGGCATCTTCTTTACAAAATACAACTCTGTCTTCTGTGAATTGTACCTGGAATCAGGTTTGTGTTTTTTTTTTTTTTAAATCCCCACCCTACCCCGTACTTTTATGACTTGGCATATATATAGAATTACTCAAAAGTGTTGTTAGCAATTTGGTGGTGAAGTTTGGGTAATAGGTCAAGGCTAGAGATAGGCTTTTTAGGAGTCATATGAGTAGGAAAAATAGTTGAACCCATGGTATTGCTAAAGGGACAGTGTAAAGAAAATGTATAAGTCTAGAACATAAATCCTTGCTACTCCCTCAGACACCGTCTTATATCTTTCTTTTCAGTCATACTTTTTTATGGAGTTATGTTTTCATTCCTTTCCTCCCATTTATCTTCCAGCTTCTGCAGCGTGACTTATGCCTTCAATGTCTCTATGGATGGTCTCGGCAATGACATAAAGACCTTTGTGTTGCTAAATTCTTGGACACTTTTTGGCTCCTCCTTTTCTCTATAGCAACTGTTCTTCTTGACCACTCACTCATACATTTAGTCATTCAACAAATTTGGGGGAGGCGGGGGTAGGCCTCAGAGATACAGTTTTGATATTCAGTTCTATACTTTCACAGAACTCTAAAAACATTCTAAATCATTATGACTGCCTTCTTTTCCTTCTACCTCTCTGACTGCTTCTCAGTCCCCTTTGGATTTTGGCTTCCCAGCTTCTGCCTTAGGCTCTTCACATTCTTCTTCTTTCTTGATTAAAGACTTTTTATTATTTTTACTTAGAGCAGTTTTATGTGGGAAGTTTTGGTTTTGAGGGGAAGATACAGAGATTTCTAGGTCTTGGTTTCTGAAAGGGACTTCTTTTGTGTAAGCAAACTCCTAGGTTTTCCTGGTGGCTCATTGGTAAAGAACTCGCCTGCCAATGCAATACATATGGTTCAATCCCTGGGTGGGGAAGATCCCTTGGAGAAGGAAATGACAAACCACCCCAGTATCCTTGCCTAGGAAATCACATGGACAAAGGAGCCTGGTGGGCTACAGTCCATAAGGTCACAAGAGTCAGCTGTGACTTAACAACTAAAACAATTAACAAAGCATACCTATTACATGCTAGGCTTCTTACCAACCTAATCCGGTTTAAGCTTCATAAACTGGTAAGAGTTATTATCGTCTTTATTTCACAAGTAAGAAGACTGAAGTTGAAGAGACAAGTAACTTTCCTAGTCACATTCAGGGCAGGGATTCGGATTCAAATGGATTCACACATAAATTTGAGACCGTCTCAACCTTTTTTCCTTGCACCAGTCTCCTCCAGTTCCACTGCCCTTGTATAATCCCGGGCTGGATCACCACTGTCCGTGTATTTTAACTGCCCAAGGAATTAGCTGGGTTTTGTTGTTTGTTTTTAAAGAAAGCAACAGGCATTTCACTGACTCTGTGTAAGTTTTTAGAGAGGTCTTGTGTGAGGAAACAAATCCAGAGAATGTCCGCTTGTTTACTAGATTCTTTCGGATGAATTTCCTCCGAAGCCTAGATCTCAGACCTCTTCCCCACCGCGCAAAATTTTTCCGTCTCCAAGGCGACAGAGAGTGGTCCCTCCTTTCTCGTTCTCTCGCGCGTCTGGATGACATCACACGGCGAGGCTCTCTGACGTAAGAGTTTCCTGTCCACCATCTTTGTACCGGGCAAAGTGGGTTTTGCGCAGTGGCTTAGACCTGGAGAAGGAGTCGTGACGTGCAGGAAACCATTACAACATCGCTCGGGCCGTGCTCTCTGGCCGCTGCTGCCACCCCCGCCCTTGCCTACGGTGAGTTGTAGGCGGCTACCTCTGGGGTGTGCCCCTTTTTGATGGGGATGGGGGATCCCCAGACTTGGTTGGAGACAGGGGGAGGAGAGGAAATCCGAGGACCGTGACCGTTGAAGATGGAGTGAGCCGTCGGGTGTGACCGTTGTGAGGAAGAGGGTTGGAGAAAAGGACTCCACCGCTGGGGCGGGGCGAGGGAATCCTCGGGGTGGGAATTAGGGGGTACTGGGGGAAAGATATGTTCGAAGTCGGGGGGTTAAGAGGGTCAGAGGCCAGGGGTGTGGCTGGCGGAGACCGGAGGCCGAGGAGAGAACCTTGCTTCTTCCCGGTTTGGCGTCGTTCTCTGAGAGGCTAGGTAGGACATGCTCAGCTCAGGAAAGGGAAAAGGGGTTCCCCAGAGCTTTGCTCCTAGATGGGTAAACCTCGCCGTCGCCCGTCGTTTGAGGCTAAGAGACGCCTCTCTGCTTCGTAATGGAGGAACATAGCCGTAGAATTTTTACCACCTCGGGAAAGAAGAGGAATTCCTGACTCCGAAGAAAGGGAAGAAAAACCCAGAGAATTGACCCGATATGAGAGAGGGGGAAGCTCTTGAGAATAACTGTTAGCCCGGAGTTTTTTCTTCTGGGTCTTAGAAGGAACGGTCTGGTTTGAGAAAGGCTGTGGATTAAGACAGAGGTAAAGAAACTGGAACTTCCTGTTAATTCCATTTTTTTTTAATCCAAAGAGTTTATTCATGCTGTTAGTTTTTAACAGCACTCTTCTATTTGGGGGCAGACTTTTTTTTAAACTCCATTATGAAGCGGTGTGAATAAAGTGTGGCTGCTTCATTAAACTTTTTACTTTTAAAGGTTTTAAAAATGCCAAACACTGTTAACAATCCTTGTAGTTTAAAGAGAAAGTAAAAAAAAACGCAGTAAGTTTAGAAAAGATAGAATGACCAAGAAAGTGGTCTCAGTGAGGAACAATTTAAATTATTAATCACCTTCCTGGTATACTTCTGTTGCTTAGCTTCAGGGTACACTTACAAAGTAATAATAGAAAGCAGCAGATGAAGGAGATGCAGCTGTACAAGAAAACGTGTAACACTTTGCCAGTGGTGACTAAGCCTGGTGGGAACGTGAGAACTGTTTACAGGTATTTGACAGTTTAAACTCCCAAAGAAGCAGAAAGTAGAGGGTGTTCTGCAGATAGCTTCACTGAAAGCTGGGTGGTAAAATTAGTATAAAGCTAACATTCTGTGAGGGCTTCCCTGGTGGATCGCCTGCAGTAGGCGTGGGTTTGGTCCCTGGCTTGGGAAGATCCCCTGCAGAAGGAAATGGCAGTCCACTGCAGTGTCCCTTCCTGGGAAATCCTATGGACAGAGAAACCTAGCAGGCTTCAGTCCATGGAGTTGCAAAACAGTAGGATGTGACTTAACCACTAAACGACATTCTGTGACTTAGAGACTCAAGAAAACCTGGTTCTTCCATCTTTTTTTTTTCCTTCTTTAAACACACCTGTATTTTTAGTCAGTTCAGTTACTCAGTCGTGTCTGACTCTTTGCCACCCCATGGACTGCAGCACTCCAGGCCTCCCTGTCCATCACCAACTCCCGAAGTTTACTCAAACTCATGTCCGTTGAGTCAGTGCTGCCATCCAGCTATCTCATCCTCTGTTGTCCCCTTCTCCTCCTGCCTTCAGTCTTTCCCAGCATCAGGGTCTTTTCCAGTGAGTCAGCTCTTTGCATCAGGTGGCCAAAGTATTGGAGTTTCAGCTTCACCATCAGTCCTTCTAGTGAATATTCAGGACTAATCTCCTTTAGAATGGACTGGTTGGATCTCCTTGTAGTTCAAGCGACTCTCAAGAGTCTTCTCCAACACCACAATTCAAAAGCATCAATTCTTCGGTGCTCAGCTTTCTACCTGTGTTTTAAAATATTACATTTAAGGCACAGTTCTGAATCAAGCTGAACAAGGAACGAATTAGGAAGGACACATTTTCTTTTCTTCTTTCTCTCTCTCCAGGCGTAAGTTTTCCAGAGTTTATTTCAATTAAGAATTGGATGTAAAACTTAAGACCTTTTTTCTTACTGTATGATATTAGCAGAGTACTGTGTAGTTAAATGGGAATGATAGGTATGTCTGTTGTAATGAGTTATCTGTTGTAATTTTGTATGCAATAAATGATACATGAAGATGTGTTTTGAAATGTGTAATTAGCACTTCTCATCCTTATGCTTGTAATGAAAGATTACTAAAATGACCTGTCCACTTTATAATTTGGTTTAATTCTGTTCACTTTTTCCCTACGGGCACCAGCTGTGTAAAATCCAACTTCATGTGAAGAGAGTGGATTTAGTGGCCTCACCAACTCTAAATTAGCTGCTATTTCCCAGAGAGCCGTTTGGAGTTAAGACCCCTATTAATTTTTTTCTGGCCTTATTCTCTTTAGGGGCACCAGAAGGAAGGAGGAATAGTTGAGAAGGGAAAACTGTCACAGCCTATATTTAGTAGAAACTAGGTTATGTTAAATCTAGATGTGTAATCCTGTACAGAGAGGCCTTTTCTGAAATGCAGTGACATCACACTCTGGGCTAGGAAAGTTAGAGAAATTGTGCTGACTCTTGTCAGCCTCATTTATGTTAACAGTGTCCTGAGGCCATACCTCAAGCCGGTAGGGCAGCCGATGGGTGACTTGTCTAGTTTGACCTGGTAAAAAGGTAGTGTGAGTCCAATTCCATGTTGGCTTCGCTTTGCTCTGGATCTCTCCTGAGGAATAACTTCTCTCCCACTCCCCAGAAGAACTTGATTTTTTTTTTTTTTTAATTAGAGTATAGTCAATTAACAATATTAGTTTCAGTCAGCAGAGCCACTCAGCCATACACATCCATGTATCCATTCTCCCCCAAACTCCACTCCCATCCAGGCTAGATTTTTGAGGCTTTTCAGCAAATACTTTATTTATTCTTTGAGCTCTGTCTTTATCTTGGCTGCGTTTTTGGCGGGGGGCGGGTGGTGCTTCTAAAACAGACAGCAGTTTTCACCGTCCTGTGTTTTAGAGAAATTGTGTTCCTCTCTGGCATCTGATTGTCTCATTTAAAAATAGATGCATATGCATCTTTTGAGATGCAGTTCACAGGAAATTAACCATTTTTGCGTGAACAGTTTGGTGCCATTTAGTACATTTACAGTATTGTACAAGTCCGCCTCTTTTTTTTTTTTTTAGTTTTAATTTTATTTTTTTGGAGTTTCTTTGTTAGCAGGAGCTAACATGATAAAATGTTTCTCTGCTGGTAGCTGTAAGGGATATTACATCACTCTTGTGTAGGACAGAGTGAAGGAAGAGAGTGGTAAGTTTCTCCCTTCTCTTTAAAAGCAGGAATTTTAATTTAGTATGTAAGATTATGTACTTGACTTTCTCCTCTTCGCTGAAGTTTTGTGGTTGAGTACATTATTCCCTAGTTAAGAACACTTGGTGCTCACAATGGATAGGACAGAAATCTCTTCCTCAGTGATAAAGATTGTTAGGGGAGGTAATGAAATTGTGTGAGTCACTATTAAAGGTAGGACTTAAGACTAGGTTAATTTAGTGTGTAGTAGATTGTGCTGAAAATTTCTGTTAGAAATTTAATAGGCGTGAATGTGTCAGAGCTTTAAGAAACAAAACAATTTGGGGGCCCTTTTTCAAAGAAACAATGAAAAATTCCAAGCAGCTTTTGTTTTTAAATCTTGAGGAAGTTTTAAGCTTTGATAACCCCATAGGATTTAGAGTGGCATAATCACATCCTGGAGAGACCATAATGGCCTTGAGCTATGGCCCTCCTGTCAGGCTTTAGCAATCATTTCTGTATACTGGTTTTCCTCTTTGTGTATGTAAGTTCTTGGGCTTTCCAGGTGGCTGAGTGTGGTAAAGAATCTACCTGCCAGTGCAGGAGACACAGGTTCGGTCCCTGTGTGAGCAAGATCCCCTGAGGAGGAAATAGCAGCCTGCTCCAATATTGCAGGGAAAATCCCGTGAACAAAGGAGCCTGAAGGGCTACAGTCCATGGGATTTCAGAGTCAAACAGAGCACACAGTGCAATGCCATGTGTAAGTCCTTAGATAATAACTTCAGATCTATTCCGAGTCTTCTATGTGAGAGACTCCTTTCTTCAGTTTGCCCACTTCACATTTAGTTTACATTGTGAACGGATTAAATGATTATAACATTCTTTGAATTTTTGCTAGAAAGGCATTATGAAAATATTACATAAGGCAAGTCTTTGTTACAGTCATTTTAAATTGTAACAAATATGCTGAAAACAGAAATTTTTGTTTTCTATAATGATTTATGTGAGTTCTAGCTCACTTTTAACAGTAAATTCAGTGAAATTCTGGTATAACCTAAAGCACTATTGTATATAAGGATCAGGATTATAAATATTAAGTAGCTGCTTGGAAAGATAGCAAATGAGTCTAATTTCTCTTAAATTACCCAAGTAGTACATTTTAGAGAACAAAGTTGAGCCAAGCTCTTGTCACTACTTCATGATTTTGTGGCTCTTTTTTCCTTAATTACATTGACTTGTTTAGTGCTTAGGTCTTTTTTCTCATATTCATAAGTACCATTGTTTGCAAAGGTGTGGTCACTCAAATTTGCCAAATGTATTATCACTGATGTTGTTTTGACCTGAAAGTAATGAGCAGGTACTGAGGCATCTGTCGTAAATTTGGTGATAAGTAATAGTGATAATGGTGGTAAGAAAGAAGATACCTTTTTTAAGTGCAGAAGGAATATTATTAAAAGAAAAATTTAACGTATTTGAAGATGTCAAGTACATTGGACAAAGTCTTTAGAATTTCTCAAATCAGAGAACACTGTTTCATAATTTGGGGAGAAATGTGATTAGTCCATGCTGGTTTTGTTTTACCAGTGGAGTCTTATGTAAGCTGAAGTTGTTCTGGAAATTGGAAGGGAAAAGGTAAAGTTCAAGCTGGCACCCATGTTCTTTTTAGTATCAGTTCTGATTCTTTTTTGTACTCAATGTGACTAAACAGATATCTCAGTTCTTTGCATTGTTTTTAAGTGTAAACTAATCATTTCTTTTGGGGGTAATTGTAGGTTGTTGGAAATATGAAAAACAATTTTTAAGGCCTCTCTAGATGTTTGTCATGAAAGAATATTGTCCTACTAATTTAGACTTTCCTTTTTCTTTTTTTCTGAAAGAGATTCCTTTTATTGGTACATGTGATGGTGAATAGATTGATACAATTATTTTCTCTGTCAGTTTTTCTATGCTTCTAAGAGACTCTGGGAGTAAGTCAGATTTGCCTTAATAGAAAGTAATAGGGAGATCTTTCAACACAAACTTTGTCTTAAATATTGGAGTGGCTAATTGAGATGCATTTACAGAAAGATCTAGCATTAGGTCTAAGAGGCTCTGAGGAGATAATTGTGGATAAAATCATAAAGCCATGATAGGTTCAGATTTTCACTGTCTTCCATTAAGCCTTTGGAGTTTGCTCCAATTAACTTTTTGACACAGAAGTTTCATTCTTAACTATCCTTGCATCCCTTTGGATCACCCATGATGGTAAGGATGAAGAGACTCATTGTGGAATTTAGATATTCTCATATATAAATGTTCTTAAAATTAGTTGAATCCCTTGTTGGACCCAAATAACTCAGATAAGGGTATTCTTTTCTCATGCTCTAGGTGCACATTAAAGATCCAAAACCATGACTGACTCCAAGTACTTCACAACCAATAAAAAGGGTAAGTATGAGAACTTGATAAAAGCCTTTTTTGAAGATTCTTCAAAAGTGATGGTGTAGGATTGCTTCAGGTGGAAAGCTCCTGATCTCTTCGGAGATGCAGGTCTTGGACCATCTCATTGGGAATCTGCTGCTTCTACAGAAAGGTGTATTGAACAGATTTTTAGAGTATAGGTTTTGAAAGATATAACTGTAATGCAGATCATTTTGACTTGAAGGTTTTAGTGAAAGGAAGAGATCCAAGATGGATCCACTGAAGATTGATAGGTCTGAGGAGGGTGAAAGAGGAAGAAGCACATTTATTCTCTTTTTTTAAAAAAATTGAAGTGTAGTTGGTTTACAATGTTGTGTTTGTTTCTGGTGTACCGCAAGAGTAATTCAGTCATGTGTGTTTGTGTGTGTGTATTCTCGTTCAGATTCTTTCCTATTATAGGTTATTAGAAGATATTGAAGATATTGAATATAGTTCCCTGTGCTGCTCAGAGGAACCTTGTTATTTGTCTGTTTAATATATAGTAGTGTGTATCTCATAATCCCAAGGTCCTAATTTATCTCCTCCCACTCTTCCCCCTGCTTTGTTAACCATAAGTTTGTTTTCTGTTTTGTAAATAAGTCCATTTGTATCTTTCTTTTTTTAGATTCCATGTATATCATATATTTAGATTCCATGTATATCATATATTTAGATTCCATGTATATCATATATTTAGATTCCATGTATATCATATTTTTAGATTCCATGTATATCATATATTTAGATTCCATGTATATCTTTTTTTAGATTCCATGTATATCATATATTTAGATTCCATGTATATCATATATTTAGATTCCATGTATATCATATACTTAGATTCCATGTATATCTTTTTTTAGATTCCATGTATATCATATATTTAGATTCCATGTATATCATATATTTAGATTCCATGTATATCATATATTTAGATTCCATGTATATCATATATTTAGATTCCATGTATATCTTTTTTTAGATTCCATGTATATCATATATTTGTCTTTCTCTGTGTGATTTAACTTCACTTCGTATGCTGATCTCTAGGTCTATCCATGTTTCTGCAAATGGCGGTATTTCATTCCTTTTTATGGCTGAATGACATTCCATAGTGTATATAAATCACATCTTCTCTATCCTTTCATCTGTCGATGGACACTTAGGTTGCTGCCATGTCTTGGCTGTTGTAAATAGTGCTACTGTGACCATTGGGGTGCATGTATCTTTTCAAATTAGAATTTTCTCTGGATATATACCCAGGAGTGGAATTGTTGCATCATATGGTGACTCTAGTTTTTTAAGGAACTCGTACAGTGTTTTTCATAGTGGCTGCACCAAATTCTTTTATTTTTTCCTTGGAAATAAACATTTTATAACAAGGGGTATTATTAAAGCAATATAGCAATTAAAAGTAAAAATAAAGTTCTCTTCCTCTCTATTCCTGTTCCTGATGGGAACTTGATGTGTATCCTTAATCTTTTCTGTGCATATATTAATACATATGATTGAAAAAAATTTTAACCACAAAAAAGAGATGATACAGAACAGTGCATGGAAACTTTTATCCTTGCACTCATGCGTTGTTTTGCATGACGTCATTTTTGTTAAAGATAAAAATGATATGATGCACTGAGAAGCACATACCATTATTTATGAATTACAGCTGCCAAAATGCATAACCTCAGTGTAATTATGAGAAAATACCCATGACAACTGAGAGTGTTCTTTAAAATGACTGTCCCGTGCTTTTTAAAAATGTCATTATAATGAAAGACAAAGGCTGACCAGCTGTTTCAGATTAAAGGATACTGAGACATGACAGTAAATGTAACGCATGATCCTGAATAGGATTCTGCCCCAAGGGGATAGGGGTACAATTACTATAGAGGACATTATCAAGATCACTAAGTCTATATAGATTAGATAATGTATTAGTGTTAAATTTCCTGATTTTCATCATTGTATTATGGTTATGTAATATAATTCCTTGTTCTTAGAAATTACACACTGATATAATTAGGGCTAAAGAGACGTGATGTCTACAGTTTGTTGAATGAATCAGAAAAATGTTTTACATATATATATAAAGAAGTATGATAAAGCAAATGTGGTATAACATTAGAAACTGGGGAGTTTTACAGATTTTCTGTGAGATTAAAATGCTTTCCAAAGAAAAAGAAAATGGGAGGGCAGGTACAGTGCCTGGAGCACCAGAAAGTTATCTAGAAAGCCCAAGCATATTTGTCATTTGTTCTGTCATTTGGAGTTAATTAAGGGTAAACAAGGATACAGCCTGGTGGCTGAGGTTAAGGCGTCTGCCTGGAATGCGGGAGACCTGGGTTCGATCCCTGGGTCAGGAAGATCCCCTGGAGAAGGAAATGGCAACCCACTCCAGTACTCTTGCCTGGAGAATCCCATGGAGGGAGGAGCCTCGTAGGTTACAGTCCATGGGGTCACAAAGAGTCGGACACGACTGAGCGACTTCACTTTCTTTTAAACAGGCTCTTCCACTGTAATACAGAAAACACCATAGAGCACCGCTTATTACGTCAGCTGCTAGTCCATGGTTTTCAACCTTGCTGACACATTGAAATGGCCCAGTGAAAGAGAGGAGGTGATGTCCAGTCTTCCCCTGCACATGTCCTTATTTCTTTGGTCTGGGATATGACTTTGATGGGATTTTTAAAAGCTCCCCAGATTTTTCCAGTGTTTAGCTGAGATTGCGAGCTATTGCTAGCTGCTTGGTAGAGTTGATGAAGGGAAGAAAAGAAGGGGGAAAGGTAAGAGTTTAATAAAGCGGTAGGATGTATGAGATACCTTGCCTCACTTAGTGCCTCTCGCCTCCACCCAGCTTCTTCCTGTTTATATTGCTTACACCTTAGAAAATCCTTTAGCCCCAGTCATTCATTTTCAGCTTTATTTCTGATTCTCTTATCATTCTGAAATGTATTTATTTCTTCTGTAAACATTTTGTGTGCTTTGATGACCTAGATGTTGTATGAAAGTCAAAGTGAAAGTCGCTTAGTCATGTTGACTCTTTGCGACCCCTCAGTGCATGGAATTCTCCAGACCAGAATACTGGAGAGGGTAACCTTTCCCTTCTCCAGGGGCTCTTCCCAGCTCAGGGATCAAACCCAGGTCTCCCACGTTGCAGGCAGATTCTTTACCAGCTGAGCCACAAGGGGAGCCCAGATGTTGTGTATAATGATACAAAAAGATGTAATTTTAAAACTCACCTAATTCTTCAAACCTTCTCTTATAATGGGTCCTGGTAACCTTTTTTTAAATTCAGGGATTTTTGTACAAGTTTGAGACTTACAGATGAATCACGACTGAGTAAATACCACATTTTAAAAAATGGATAGACTGTGTTCCTTTTACTTCCTGTAACACCCACCAGAACTGCCATGGAACATACTCTTTAAATTTATGCTATTGGAGTTGGAATAATTTCAGTTACATCCTGTTTTGATTCTTCTACTCCTGCTGCTATTCACAATTCAGATTTTCTGAAACCCTGCTGCTTGTTCTTTACTTTTCCCAGAAGTAAATGATGGGAACCCTGAGAGCTGGATTTGCCAGCAGAGGACTTGGAGAAGAGGATGACTCTTTCAAGGGCCCAGCTTTTCTGTCTGTGCTATTTTTATAGCAGCTGTCAAATAAAGGGGTGATAGTTTTCAAAATTTGTTTGCTTTGTTGGCAGTAGATCTTGATATAACAAGCTTTTTTAGTGCTTATCTTCTGTGCTTCTTACTGGTTTCATCCTTCTCATTTAGAGGCTTCAGCAGATCACATTGTTGGCTGCCCCCACTATTTCTATACTGGTGAGCGAGGCTGAAATGAACGTCAAGAACAGTGGAAGAAAATGAGGCAGTACTCTAGATGGGAAGTGGAAGTGGCAGTAGTCACCTTCTTTTTCATAGTGTTACAGTATATTTTCTTTCTTTTAAAACCAGAGTTGTTATCTTCTTATTTCGGCTCCAGCTTTCTTAAGGTAGGTGAACCTCGGCCTTAAAATAGTAGTGACAGTCCTGGCATTTCACAGTGCAGAGCTTGAGCAGCCACTGAAGAGTGTACATTTAGAAATGACTGGTTTGTACCATTCTTGAAGCTTCTGTTGTTAGCTTGATTGAACAGGATAGGGCTTTAAATCCCGTTGACATCTTAAAGTGCTGATTAGAGCAGTGATTGTCAACTGTGTACAATTAGAATCACTTGGGGAAACTTTAAAAAATATGAACATAGGAGTTTCACTGTCTGAAAGTCTGATTTACTTGGTTCAGAATGGAGCCTGAGCATTGGTATTTTTAGATCCCTCCCAGGTAAGAATTTGTAGACAATGTTCGAAAATTCTTAAGTTAAAAAAGTTGGGAGAAACCATTCTAAGGCCAGTTCTGTTACTCGCTAGCTCTGTGACCTTGGATCCTCACTTTGTGGAGTTGAGAGTAGTGAATGAAAAGACTCTTCTGGTTTGAAAACATTGATTTGTGAACTTGTTTCCTGTCTACATTTATTTTTTCCTCAGGACTTGGAAATTCTGATGGGAGATCATCCCTCAGATGCCATTCTCTCCCCATTGCAGAAAGATACCATGTCTTTGCTGTTTTTAAAATCTTGTTTCCGTTGCAGCCTTGCCTCTGGTTAGCTGCTGTGGTGTTTACTTTACATAGTGCAGTGTTGTGCTCTAATTTTCTGACCCTGGGACCTCATCTGTTTGTTCTCTTCTAGGAGAAATCTTTGAATTAAAGGCTGAACTCAACAATGAAAAGAAAGAAAAGAGGAAGGAGGCTGTGAAGAAAGTGATTGCTGCTATGACTGTGGGGAAAGATGTTAGGTAAGGGTGACCTCTCCTGTCTTGCTCACTTTAGACTCTTACTCCAGTGGCTTTTACTGCTTTTCATTTAAGGCTATTACAATAAGAATGTATAAGAATTAGTTTGTCCCACTGAAAACATTAGAAAGTGTAGTTAATTTTATATGAACGCTGTGACCAAGTGTGGTGTTTTTAAAAGAGTGAAACCAGTTTGATTTCGTTTGCATACAGATCTAGCATAAAACCTCCTGAGAGCTGGCAAAATCACAAATCTGTTGCTAAGGTAGTTTTAGATGATAAAAATATACAGAGGAACAGAAGCCCATGTGTAGTTTAATTGGCTCACGCCAGTGCCTCAACTGTACAACTCTGCATTGAGTTGCAGAATTCAAGATGAAAATCAATGGTAACAAAATCCAAATGGTCTATTTTTTTTTCTCCCTCTCTTTTCCCTGTAATTTAGCAGGACCATTTGGAAATAAGTAAGGATAGTCTGCAGGCCCCTGAGAATTCCTGATATCCTTTCCATGAATTCCATGAGGTCAAAGCTATTATTGTAATAATACTTAGGTCTTATTTGCCCTTTTCAATGTGTTGATATTTGCACGGCTGGTGCTATATTCTGAATTAAAGGAGTGTGCCAGACCATAACAGTAGTCACTGTATCCTTTACCAGCATGTGCTTCCAGGAAAAAGGGCAGTTTCACTTAGGACTGTCCTTCATGAAGCACTACAAATTTATTTCAGTAAACCTTGAATCTGAGTTCAGGTCTTTTTAATATTCCGTGTGATGAAACAGGAATTTGCATAAAGTACTTCCGCATAGCAGAGTGTGACGGTTGATTTGAAAAAAAGCCCTTGTATAATTGTTTGACTTGGGAATACCATTCTATTCGAAAGAATGATTGACAGACAAAATTATGGTTAATCAGACTTAATATTTGGGAGACATTTTATAAAAAATGAACAAAGTGAACCTGTCACTTCAAAGGGAAAAATCTGACAGTAGATACATTTCGACTTTAAAAATTAGAGTGTTGGAAAATTTGTGTCTCCCATCATGAGCTTCATAGTTTCCAATACTTAGAGATTTTTCTGATGAGATTGGTGGTGAAATTAATGAATGTGATTATTTGGTGCTGGGCAGAAAATGAGGAACTAAAAAGCCTCTTGATGAAAGTGAAAGAGAAGAGAGAAAAAGTTGGCTTAAAGCCCACCATTCAGAAAACTAAGATCATGGCATCTGGTCCCATCACTTCATGGCAAATAGATGGGGAAACAGTGTCAGACTTTATTTTTTGGGGCTCCAAAATCACTGCAGATGGTGATTGCAGCCATGAAACTAAAAGACGCTTACTCCTTGGAAGAAAAGTTATGACCAACCTAGATAGCATATTCAAAAGCAGAGACATTACTTTGCCAACAAAGGTCCATCTAGTCAAGGCTATGGTTTATCTGGTGGTCATGTATGGATGTGAGAGTTGAACTGTGAAGAAAGCTGAGTGCTGAAGAATTGATGCTTTTGAACTGTGGTTCTGGAGAAGACTATTGAGAGTCCCTTAGACTGTAAGGAGATCCAACCAGTCCATCCTAAAGGAGACCAGTCCTGGGTGTTCATTGGAAGGACTGTTGCTGAGGCTGAAACTCCAATACTTTGACCACCTCATGCAAAGAGTTGACTCATTGGAAAAGACCCTGATGCTGGGAGGGATTGGGGGCAGAAGGAGAAGGGGACAACAGAGGATGAGATGGCTGGATGGCATCACCAACTTGCTGGTCATGAGTTTGAGTAAACTCCAGGAGTTGGTGATGGACAGGGAGACCTGGCATGCTGCAATTCATGGGTTCACAAAGAGTCAGACATGACTGAGCAACTGAACTGAACTGAATGAAATATGACAACCTAGAGATGAACTGCATAACTCATTGAACCAATGTTTTCCAAATAACCAGTACATATATCATAAAATTATGCATGGGTAAAAGAGCCATTCAAAATAAATGATAAATGAATGGATTTTAATTCAATCAAGTAAAGAAAGTTTATCAGTATGGTTTCAGATTCCATATTGCACCTAACTTTTAAGAAACTATGATTTGTGGATTAAAAAAAAACAAAAGAAAAATGATCATTTGTCTGACTTTAATGTGTCAAAGCAGAGACATTACTTTGCCAACAAAGGTCTGTCTAGTCAAGGCTATGGTTTTTCCAGTGGTCCTGTATGGATATGAGAGTTGGACTATAAAGAAAGCTGAGTGCAGAAGAATTGATGCTTTTGAACTGTGGTGTTGGGGAAGACTCTCGAGAGTCCCTTGGACTGCAAGGAGATCCAACCAGTCCATCCTAAAGGAGAGCAGTCCTGGGTGTTCATTGGTAGGACTGATGCTGAAGCTGAAACTCCAAAACTTTGGCCACCTGATGCAAAGAGCTGACTCATTTGAAAAGACCCTGATGCTGGAAAAGACTGAGGGCAGGAGGAGAAGGGGACAACAGAGGATGAGATGATTGGATGGCATCACCGACTCAGTGGACATGGATTTGGGTGGATTCTGGGAGTTGGTGATGGACAGGGAGGCCTGGTGTGCTGCAGTTCACGGGGTCACAAAGAGTCAGACATGACTGAGCAACTGAACTGAATAAATGAACTGAACTGACTGAATGTGTCAAAGAAGAACACCCAGTTATATGAAAAAGCTATTAAAATACTCCATTTTGCAGTTTATATATGTGTGTGAAGATGTGTTTTCTTCTTTATACTTCAGTTAAAACAATATTCTGCAACGGGTTGAATGCAGGAGCAGATGTGAGAATACAGCTGTTTTTGCATAAGTGAAAGTGAAAAGTGAGTGAAAGTGTTAGTCACTCAGTTGTGTTTGACTCTTTGCAACCCCATGGACTGTAGCTCTCTGTCCATAGGATTTCCTGGGCAAGAAGACTGGAGTGGGTTGCCATTGCCTTCTCTAGGGGATCTTCCCGACCCAGGGATCTCCTGTATTACAGGCAGATTCTTTACTGTCTGAGTCACCAGGGAAGCCCAAAGCCACACCCAACATGGGGCTTGAACCCATGACCCTGAGATTGGGACTCAATTTTTGCTTAAACTAGACATTAAAGAGATTTGCAGAAACTAAAACAATGTCATTTTAATTTTTTTAGAAAAGTGAAATAGGTTTTTACCTTATAAAATATTTATGTTAATATGAAGCCCATTTATTTTCTTTTTATCAGTTGAGTCAAACGCTGCTGATAAGAAATGGATGAGTGCAAGAAGTAAATTCCAGCATCTCGTGTTGGAATGTTCTAACACAAACATCTGAGAAAGTTCTAAGGCTCCTGATGACCTTCTAATGTCATTAAGAAAAGGGAGAATCAAATTTAAGTGCATTGTGTCAGGCACGGTGATAGATGTTTTAACAGTGTTTTTGTTTTTTTTAATAGTTCTCATATCTTCTGAACTAGAGGTTATTCTGAATTATAAGTTATTCCATGTTAGAGGTCAAGAAAGGTATGCTCAGAGGGCTAAAGACTAATCCCAAACTCATACAGCTAGTGGTGATGTAGCCAGGGTTCTAACCTAGTTCTGGGTTCCAGTACCCATTACTGGTCACTGCCTTCATGGTGTATGTATATAATAGAGTTTAAATCTGTAGGTGCATACACATGGGCTTCCCTCGTGGCTCATCTGGTACAGAATCCACCTGTCAATGCAGGAGATGCAAAAGATTCAGGTTCAATCCCTGGGTTGGGAAGATTCCCTGGAGAAGGAAATGGCTAGCCATTCCAGTATTCTTGCCTGCAGAATCCCATGGACAGAGGAGCCTGGTGGGCTATAGTCATAGGGTCGCAAAGAGTTGGACATGACTGGGAGACTAAACATGCATACACACACATGTTCAGGACTGTTTTGTTTTCTGAAAATGGTTAAAATTTTGAACAAAGGCCCTATCTGACAACTGTTTTAATAAGGACACCAACCAAATAAGTTCCCACTGGTTAGAGATGGAAGAATATGCACATTGAGAAGCATAGCAACTGTAGTGCTTTGAAACTGCAAAGAATTGGTATGAAGAATACTGTCAACTTTTTTGTGTGACATAGTGATTTTTTAAAAAATTTGTAAAGAAATACGCTAAGATGTATGTCTAGGATTTGTTTAGAAACGGTTTAGAGCAGTTAGATGGGGTAGGGACTGGGGGAGGGAAAGTGGGTTGAGGTTGTATATGAAACAAGATCAGATATGTATCAATATTTACAGTTGGGTGATGGTTGCATCAGGTTCATTAAACTGCTGTTTCCACTTCGAAAATTTTCAAAGTAAAAGGTTTTTAAAAAATCTAGTTTTCAGTGTCTTCTTGAGACCATTACTGTAGTTTCTTTAGTAATTCATTTCTGTGATATTATCACTGCATTCGTCCTCTCATCAGATTACTTTTTAAATTAAGGCTTTTTCTTTGTGTTCTATCCAACATCTTGGCACCAATATCAATTCACCTTCCCTTTCTCTCTCCTCAGTTCTCTCTTTCCAGATGTAGTGAACTGTATGCAGACGGACAATCTGGAACTGAAGAAGCTGGTGTATCTCTACTTGATGAACTATGCCAAGAGTCAGCCAGACATGGCCATCATGGCTGTCAACAGCTTTGTGAAGGTAACTTTTTCTTAGGGACTCAAGAACAGTTTCTTCTATCTCAGAAAGCCTTTTAAGAAGTGTCTCTTGATATGGTTAGCGTCTGCATTGCACATAAGCAACCTCTGTTCCAAAAGAGGGCTTCTGGAGAAGTACTGGTGACAAGTAGGAATGTTCATGATTTAAGCATTCTGTATGCTGGCATTTGTCATCCAGTTTAGACCATATGGTGAGCCTTCTGTCAGCTGGACTTGGTATATCCTTGCCAGATGGGAGAAGAAAGCCAGGTGAAATGGCACTCTTAACCCTCCATGGCAGACAAAGGTTGGGCATTCATTTTAGTGTCAGTAACCTGGGGCCTTACCTATTTCTTTGTAGAAAGTATGCTTATGTTTCAGAAGTAGTGGGAACTATAGAAGCTGCCTTTTAATTTTGTTTTAATAAGTATTAGAGCAGTTGATTGACTTTTTTTGTTGTTGTTATGGAAATTTTCAAGCATACTCAAGTAGAGGAAATAGTATAGCAAGTTCCTAAACATCCACCTTGTAGTTTCAGTAGTTACCAGCCTATGACCAGTCTTGTTTAACTTATACTCTCCATACATGCTTTCCTGACCCCCACCTCCTCTCCTGCTGGATGATTTTAAAGCAAATTCCAAACATTCTAAGGATGAAAACTCATTTAATCAACTGACCATCAAAGACAGTCCTTAATACTATTGTATATACAGTTAAATTTCTCATATGATTAGATATGATGAACATAATAAGGTTGTTTCTATTAGAAATTGGGATTTTTTGTTTTGTTTGCTTCTTGTTTTCTTCCTCTGTCTGGAATTCAGTGTACATTAGAAGCAAAAATCAGATAGCATTTCTAAAATTAGCTGCTATTAAATTGTTTTGAAAAAATACACATTATGCTTTCTTCTCATGGAATTTTTTTTTTGTATGTTTAGCTAAAAAATGTACAGAATCAAAATAACATTCTGTCTGGTGATTCATAGATGTATGATATCATTGGAAAGAATTTAGGTTACATTTTTTGAAAGTTAGCTTGTACATAGGTTTACAAGGTTTAAAGAAATTTTTTAATACAGGGCAATTTAAGGGGTATTCCTTCACGGTAAGTGTTCTCTTAATATTTGTACTGTATTTGGAGGCACTTGCTAGGAAAGGAGAATGTACGTTAATCAGGATTTCAGCGGACCTCTCTGCTGCTTCATTTAAGGAACTTCTGGGCAGCCCAGACCAGCTTCTGGAATCTCCTTTGTTTTCTTGGCTGTAGGCCCCAGATATATCCAGCCCTCTTTTCTCCTTGCTTGATACTTGTGGAATGGGACACATCTTTCCAGTTTCTGATCTTTACCTGTGGCAGAATACAAGCCCAAAGCCCTTTTCTCTTTTTAGGGCAGGTCACTAACGGCCATGAGGATAGTAATACCAGCTGTCTGAGTTTCTGCCCAGCTCTGGAACGGATCCTACAGGGCGTGTTAAAACAGTTAAATGAATTCCTAGCCTAATCTCTTTGAATAGGCAACTAAATTTTGTACTTGGAAAATGTGGGTTCTGATGTAGAATATAACTGGAAATGTACATTAATTAAATATTCTTTTGTGGCTTATGGAAATCAGTCTGTTAGGTTTTAGACACCATGTACACCAATAGTTGTCAATGATTGTTGTCTGTAGGACTGTGAAGATCCCAATCCTCTGATTCGAGCCTTGGCAGTCAGAACCATGGGGTGCATCCGGGTGGACAAGATTACAGAGTATCTCTGTGAGCCCCTCCGCAAGTGCTTAAAGGATGAAGATCCCTATGTCCGGAAGACAGCAGCAGTCTGTGTGGCAAAACTCCATGACATCAATGCCCAGATGGTGGAAGATCAGGGATTTCTGGATTCTCTGCGGGATCTCATAGCAGATTCAAATCCAATGGTAATGTGTTTCCACTTTTGTATGAGACAGCAGTATTTAAGATGGGACTCTTTAAAATGCGTGTTTAAAATAAATCTTTGGGACATTGAGCCATAGATTAGCTATGTGAAGCATGATTTCCAGGGGACCCAAAGATTGTCTCTCTCGTACCCTACTGAGCTGAAAACCAAGTCCTAATATACAAATAGTATATGCATGCCATTTATTTATTTATATTTTCCATTATAGGAATTCTCAAACATCTTGATAATTAGAGTTACTATATGAGTAAATAAAGTGAACTCAGTTACCATCACCAGATTCAATAATTATTAATACATGCTAGTTTGTTTTACCTGTTTTCTTCTGCTACCCCCTGCTTATATATGGGTAACTTAAAGATGTCACACATGAATGGGTCTCTGTTTGAATTTAATGTGTCATTATAATTAACAATAACCTTTAATAATCTTAACACGTTTTTATGCAACAAATCGAGATGATTTGAGGAGATTTTCACAAGTATCTTTGAGAAAACTTTTAGAGAAAATTTAAGGCTACTTAGAATTGTGAGAAACTCTTTCAGGAATGCCTTATGTTTTACTGTATCTTGAAGATTTTCCTAGAACAGGTGTTAGCATTAGGGATTATTAAATTGGTGGACCCTGCTGCCCTCTAAATGGGAAATTTTTCTTATTTCCTTCATTCGACATCTTGTTAAGAAGGTGCCCAGGAGGCAGAATTTAAGAAGGCATTCAAAAAAAAAAAAAAGAAGGCATTCATTCTCAGATGCCCACTCTACCTGCACAAGCTTGAGAGTGGAATACCTCTCTCCCCACCTTATTCTCAGTTGAGTTCAGTCTCTCAGTCGTGTCTAACTCTTCGAGATCCCATGTACTGCAGCACACCAGGCCTCCCTGTCCATCACCAACTCCCGGAGTTTACTCAGACTCACGTCCATTGATTCGATGATGCCATCTAACCATCTCATCCTCTGTTCCCTTCTCCTGCCCTCAATCTTTCCCAGCATCAGGGTCTTCTCAGATAAGTCAGTTCTTTGCATCAGGCCAATACTTTGGCCAAAGTACTGGAGTTTCACCTTCAGCATCAGTCCTTCCAATGAATATTCTGGACTGATTTCCTTTACAGTGGACTGGTTGGATCTCCTTGGCCTTATTTTACAAATATTTAAATCATTTGTTTGAGCTCTTCATTCTTGTTATTTTAGTGAAGAACCGAAAAGCTTGAACTAAGAGATAAACACATATATACTCACATGCCTGCTTTTGTTCTTGAACCCATACTTTTCATCTCAACTGTATGTCCTGCTTTTTTTTTGCCAGAAGTATTGCTGTTTTTAGACTGCTGGTTCTCCTTTTTATCAGTTGGGTCAAATGCTGCTGATAAGAAATGAATGAGTGTAAGAATGTGAAGTAAATTCCAGTATCTAGTGGTGGAATGGAAGGTATAGTAAATGAAACATCTGAGAAGGTCCTAAGGCTAATGATGACCTTCCTAATACCATTAAGAAAAAAAGGCTTCTCGGATGGTCCAGCGGTTGGGAATCTGCCTAGCAATGCAGGGGTTCGATATCTGGTCTGAGAAAATCCCATTTGCCGCGGAGCAGCTAAGCCCTTGCGCCACAACTGAGCCCTCATGCCTAGAGCCTGTGCTCCACAATGAGAGAAGCCACCACGACTATGTGCACCGCAGCTGGAGAGGAGCCCCCACTTCACTCGCAGCCCTCATGCGCAGCGACAGAAGACCCGGGGCAGCCAATAAATGAGTAATTTTAAAAAGATGAAAGTGCATTCCATGTCAGGCATAGTGATAGGTGCTTTTACTTAAGGTTTTTTTTTTAAGTAGTTCTCCCATCTTCTGAACTAGAAGTTATTCTATGATAGAGGTCAAGCAGCGTATACTTCAGTTCAGTTCAGTTGCTCGGTTGTGTCCGACTCTTTGCGACCCCATGAACCGCAGCACACCAGGCCTCCCTGTCCATCACCAACTCCCGGAGTTCACCCAAACCCATGTCTATCGAGTTGGTGATCCCATCCAGCCATCTCTTCCTCTGTCGTCCCCTTCTCCTGCCCTCAGTCTTTCCCAGCATCAGGGTCTTTTCAGATGAGTCAGTTCTTCGCATCAGGTGGCCAAAGTATTGGAGTTTCAGCTTCAACATCAGGCCTTCCAATGAATACCCAGGGCTGATCTCCTTTAGGATGGACTGGTTGGATCTCCTTGTAGTCCAAGGGACTCTCACTTGGAGAAGCTAAAGAATAATCCCAGCGTCACTCAGCTAGTGGTACTGTGGCCAGAATTCTAACCTGGTTCTGAGCCCTAGTACCCATCAGTGGTTACTGCCTCCATGGGTGTGTATATACATGATATAATTTAAATAGATATATGCACATACATATTTAGGACTGTTTGGTTTTCTGAAAATAGTTGAAATTTTGAACAAATAAAGGCCTTAATTATCTGATGACTGTTTTAAAAGGAAATCCCCTGAACCCTTTTATTCCCATGATATGTATGAGTCCAATTTTCTGCTCTTGAGGGGGAATTTTGTTCCACTTTTTCAGAAGTTGCCCCACATGGTGGCAGCACTGCACCAGCAGCTATCAGAGCCACTTGCAGAAGGAGTTGATGCTCCCTGGTTCTACCCAAGTAGTTTTCTCATAGCTCGCTTTAGAAGGGCATCCTAAATGTGAAAGCACCAGAGCATCTGGAGAAATGACTTTGAAATCGGAGGGTAAAATGTCAATTAAAATCTGATTACTTTTTTGGTGGACAGAGCCTTGCTTGTAGATCTTAGTTCCCTGACCAGGAAGGTAGCTATGTGCATCACTGTACCATCACCATGTACTTAGTTCCCTAACCAGGGATTGCACACCGGCCCTTGGCAGTGAGAGCATGGAGTCCAAACCACTAGACCTCCAGGAATTTCCACTATAATATTAATTTAAGAGGTGCTAATCCCTTTGATACCTGTCCAGATTCATATGGTAAAACCTTTTCTGAGGAATTAGAGCTAAACTTACCTTTAGAGGCCAATTTTATTAGTCCATTTTGTTGAAAGTAAATATGTATTTAGAATGAGGAAGCACTTTGCTGCAAGAGGAGGGTAACTCCCATGATTTCTTCACACATATCAGAATTTTGAAAGTTCCAGTCTCTGTAAATTGATACTTGCAAGAAAGATGCACTTTTTGGTGATAGAGACTTTTCTCTAGCTTTTTGTCCACAGATTAGGATTTTCCCTTCTTACTACAATTTTTCTTTTCTCTCTCTGAGGCATTTTGAGATACTCCGATTTCTGTTAATGTTTGCACTGGAATCTGCTCCCCGAGAGATTTTTGTTTGTGAATTTAAGTTTTCTGAATCCTTTGGCTCCGTGCCTTAGCCCCTTTGATCTTGTCTTGGAAGCCTTCTCAGTTCTGTCATCATTCTGAGAACTGCCCCGGGAATGTCCCTCTTCCGTTGCTCTGTTCTCTCAGCCAAAGTACAAACTACTGGATTAGTTAAAACAACAATACCCCCAGAATCATGTTTTTCATTTGTTGAGGGTTTTTCTGTACAAGCAGCATGCTATCAGAACTTGGCCCCAGTATGGCCTTTAGCAAAGGCTCTAGTTAAACTGCCAGCTCCTTTTTTTTTTTTTTTTCCTCAGCTTCTTTTAATTTAAACTTATTCTGGAAAGCTCGCTTATGAAAAGTAGCACTTTCCTTCTTAGAAAAAGTATGTATTTTAACCATGTGCTAGCCAGCAGTTAGAAGCCATGTAAGATTATGACAGTGGTTCTCAACTGGTCACGGTATTCTCCCATGAGGGTATGCAGCCATGTCGGGAAACACTTTCGTTGTCTCTGCTGATGGGAAGATTGCTACTGACATCTGGTAAGTAGGGTTCAGGGATACATTAAACATCCTGCAGTGCACAGGGAGTCTTCTGCAGCCAAGAATTATCCATCCCCAAACGTCAGTGGTGCTAAGGTTGTAAAAATTTGGGTTATGGAAATAGCACACAGCATTTAGGGCCCAGAGTGTTTGCTGTTTGGCGTCCTGGCATGGCTGCTTACTAGAAGCGTGGCCTTGAGCCTGTTATTTAAAATGAACTTCAGTGTCCTCATCTGGAAAAATAAAAATAAAAGCAGGTAATAATGCCTGTTTTACTGGATTATTTTGAACATGAAGGAATAATTTATTTAAAAATTTAAATAATGCCTAACAGAGTAAATGCTTAATAAACAGTAGCTGCTATTCTGGGGAAATTTTTAAAAATTTATTTATTTTTAATTGGAGGATAATTGCTTTACAATGTTGTGTTGGTTTCTGCGAACATCAATATCAGTCAGCCATAGATATACACATGGCCCCTGCCTCTCGAACCTCCTTCTCGTCTCCCACCCCGTCCCACTCCTCTTATGTTGTCACAGAGCACCAAGCTGAGCACTTGTGCTACACAGCAACTTTCCGGTCGCTGTTTTGCACATGGTAATGTACATATTTCGGTGCTCTTCTCTCAGCCTGTCCCACCCTCTTTTTCCCCTGCTGTGTCCATGAGTCTGATCTCTGTGTCTGAGTCTCTATTCCCACTCTGCAAAGGGGTACACATCAGTACCATTTTTCTAGATTTCATATATGTGCGTTAATATATGATACTTGTTTTTTCTCTTTTTGATTTACTTCCCTCTGTATAAGGGTCTAGGTTGATCCACCTCACTAGAACTGACTCAGATTCATTCCTTCTTATGAATAGCAGCTATTCTTGAGGAATAGACCTAACATGACATGCTTTCCAATTACTGTAATTTTTATTTAGGCCTTTAGTTTGTGGTGGTTTGCTGTCAGTCTGAGATGGTAAATAATGAAAAACTCAAGTCTCTCTAGATCACTTTGTAAATTTGAGAAGGATTTTTGTCAATATATTTGTTGTCCTTGTGGGCTGTGTAAAATTGTTTATTAATAACCTCAATTTAGTACTTTAATTACATTATTTCTTTTATTCCTAGACATAGATTAATAAATAGAGTTGTAAACTTAGACTACTATACAGAAGTGAAATTTGAAATGCGTAATGCTCTTCATACCCAGTGTCCATGGAGGAGTTTCAGAGCTGGTCAAGTTTTAGGCATGTGGGAGAGTATCAGTATGTGTGGTAGGCAGTGGGTAAGAGTGATGTAGCAGGTTGCATGTTCAGTCTTTGTCTGGATGCCCCTGGTAAGTAATGTTGTATGTGGTTGAGTTAAGTGGAATCATTGGCAGCTGCCTAGTTAGAAGCGTGCCTGCCCACTGGTTGATCTTAGTACTTTTCTGTCTTTCTGTACAGAGGAAGGAAACGATGTTTGTTTTCCTTTATGATAAACTTTGTGAAGATCTTTTTATGTGTATTCTCACCTTAGAGATTTTAATCATAATCAGTTTTTATTTTAGAAATTATATCTAACTTAGGGTGTTTTCTTTTTAATCTCATTTTTTGGGGTAGATTTTTAGACTTAAAGTTTCAAAAACCATACAGAAACTTCTCATATGCTTGTCTTCACACAGGTTTACTCAATATTAAAATATAATTATGGTACCTTTGTCAAATTAAGAAATTAACTTTGGTACATTATTATAAACTGAAGTACAGACTTTATTTCACCTGTTTCAAAACAGATGTCCTTTTACTATTGCAGCATTCAATTCAGCATACCAAATTGCATTCAGTCACTTCCTCTTATAAAGAGTTGACTCACTCTTTTTGTTTTGGCTTAAACAGTGTAAGTTTATTTTCTCCCGGTTCTGAAGGCTAGAAGTCCAAGTCCAAGGTGTCAGTAGGCTTAGTTTCTTCTGAGGCCCCTCTTCCTGGCCTATAGATGGGCGTCTCCCTTCTCTTCATATGATCCTCCCTCCTTAGGTGTCTATTCAAATTTATTCTTCTTATAATGACGCCAGTTATATTGGATTAAGGTCCACTGTAATGACCTCATTTTAACTTAATTTCCTCTCTAAAGACCCGATCCCCAAACACAGTCACATGAGGTTTCTGGAGGTTAGGACTTCAAATCTTCAAATGTGAATTTTGGGGAGATGCAACTCAGCTCTTGGAGGAGGAGGATAGTAGAATTTACTTCACAGACTTGTGAGAATTAATTGAATTAGAACATGTAAAGTGCTTAGAACAGTGATGAAAAATGTTTTGTATTGCTAAAGATGACATTTGAAATGACATGAAAGTGAGACAGCCACTTCACAGATGTCCAAAGCTCTTGCCTTCTCTGGAAGTGGCTCCTTTGAGTCCTTAGAGTTCTCAGAGCCTAGTACCTTCAGAAGTGCTCCCCACTAACTTTGGATAAGAGTTGACTCACTGTTTACCAAGGTGTATCAAAACAGAAAAGTGCTTTGTGACTGTGAAATGATTTTTTTTTCTTTCCCAGTATTATAGCGTGGGGGTTAAAACTCAGGCTCTGGAATCATTCAGACTTGGGTTTGTCTGCCTTTCTTAGCTTGATGGTCTTCCTGAACATCTCAGTAGCCTCATCTACAAAATGGAGATTATAAACAGTGTTTCTATCATAGGATCATTGTGAAAGATAAAGGACAGAGGGCTTGCAAAGCATTTCACCGTCAATCTGATATAGAGTAAGCCCTTAATATAAGAAACTTTTCCTTACTGTGTAGCAATCGTGATGATTTTAGAAAGGTTAATGTTTCAGTGGAAATTTTATTTAAAAAAAGTGTTTTTTTGTATACATTATTTAAAGCCAGACATTATTTTTTAGGGGGTTCTGAGGGCAGCATATCTACAAATGGAAGCTTAAGTCTATCTACAGTATTAGTTAACACACCATCGCAGAATTACTCTTAAAAGAATTGTTCAGAGATATAACTAGAGCAGTTTTTGTTGGCAGCTTCTGGATCTGTTGTATATTGTAATTCAATTTGTACTAAAAGATCCCAGCTTGTTTGTTTCTTAGTGTCCCTTTTAAAATGATCTCAAGGCTCTAATTTGGCAGAGGATTACTTATTCTCAAAAAGAAGAGAAGATAAATGGTATGATAATAAACTTTTTGTTTTATTCAGTTGCAGCATTCTTTTGTGTGATTTTAGGGCCTGTGGACCAAGTAACTCTCTGCCTTTTAACTCTTAGGAGTGCCTCTTGTACGTATGTAGACATTTATTTGTAGTGTTTGGCTTTGTGCTTATTTACATTTCATCAGAACACATCTTAAGCCACTCAAGTAAGTAATGAGTTTCCTTGAGTCTAATTTTTTAACCTTTCTTGTTACTATGTATTCAGACTTTGTTGCTGTAATAGGATGTGTTGACTCTACTAGGTAGATGTATTCATTCACCTTTCTCATTCTGGAGAAGATGGGAAAACAGAACATAAGAATGTCATATAATCAGCGTATTATTAGTTGACAGTCTGGACAGTGTCTTTGGATTAAAGCATGAGCTCTAAAATTAGCTGGTACCATATAGTCATATCCTTGGATATGATAATGTCTGAAACCTGTTTAGAATAAATGCTCTGTGCTTTAACATGTTATTTCAGGCAGCTCCATAAAGAAGAGAGTGAGGTTTTGAATTGTTGATTTTCCGGAGGATAAAAATACACAAATCACCTGTATATTTCATTATAATAGATTTGCTTAGCTGTTCTACTGCTCTCAATTCAAATCTTCAAGGGGCAGCAGCCAAAAGGATTGTAAATTGAATATGAGAATTGAAGCATTTTTTTCACTGTGTGACCTTGAAGGTCATTGCTAGGAATGAAAGTCTTCTAAATAGTAATTTAGTTAACAGGAGGAAGTCACTGTACCGAGAAGTGCGGTCTTTCTTGGGTTCTGGAACAAGGAAAGTGAGTGAAATTAGAGAAATCATTCAAAGGGACAAGGAAATGTGTGAGAGATTCCTCCTGAAAAACCTGTATCTGTGATACTCCACTCCCAGTGAGTATCTAGATTTCCTTCTAACATTCTTTTTTTCTTTACAGGATCATTTTTATTTTATTCATATCCACCACTCCAGCTTGCTACTTTTTAAAACAAGAAAAAATAAGGTCAAATTTATGCCCTCAGAATTTCTGTGTATACGGTAGGGGTAGCTTATAAATCAGGTTTTATAGCCGGATGGTAAATCTTGCCGTTAAGTGCTGCTAGGATGTGATTATCTCTGAAATTTATAAGTAAGAGAGTACCTTTTTCTCCTTGTATAAATCTGCCAGGAAATAATGTTTTGATTATATCATCCTGCCCAACTTTGGTTTTTCTTTCACAGCTCTTGGGACTTCTGTAAATACAGTCAGCAGAGTGATGAGTACTCAGACACTAGAATCAGATATGGGGCATGCGTTCATATTCAAGCATTTTCTCTCTTTGGGCTGTGTTGATTAAGCAAGTCACTGAGTTTCTCTAACTCTGTTTATAAATTCATTTTTAAAACCTGTTTCCTTATCTGTAATAGGTAGATTTTGATAGCAACTACATTAGAGTTGCATGAGGGTAAATGGCATAGTAAGTGTTCAATAAATTGTAGCAATTGCTGTCTTTTATTTCTTTGTCCAGTGCTATTACGTATAGTATAAGGTAAGTCAAAACACAAGTTGCTTATGTTAAAAAGAATTCAGCAGACTTCAAGGGTTCACATGGAGCTGTCAAATTGAAGGGAAGTGTGCAGTTAGGGCAGAGAAAGATTTGTTTAGTATTGAGTGTGATTTTATTTATACACATACATGTGTGTGCATGCTTTTTCATGTATGTATATATTTGTGTTTAGTGTCTATTAAGGATACGTATTACATTAGGTCTCCAGGGATGGAGGTGAGATAGAAGGTGAAATGTTTAGTTGCAGTCTCCCAAAGAACAGAATTAACTGTAATTGGGAGGTAAGATGAACTAACAACAGGTTGGTTTGTTTGTTTTGATGTTATGGGATGTGTTCCTTTGTAGCATAGATGCAAGGACAAGTGAGTTGTCCTATATAATCCAGCTATACTGTCTTGAAGTTAATGTTTGCCTCCTTGAGATTCAGTGTGACTAGCTCATTTTAAGTTTTTCTTAGTGTAGGAGAAGCATGGCTTACTGACCAGGAGAACTCTAAGCAACCCTTTATGGATCCACCTCAGTATGTTTCTAAAAATCTAGCAGTCTGAATGTGAAGATTAGGAGATGAAAATGGAAAGGTATTAATAGACTAGAAGGGATTTAGAGGAACAGCGGTACAGTTTTGTTCAGTTCAGTCGCTCAGTTGTGTCCAACTCTTTGTGACCCCATGAACCACAGCACGCCAGGCCTCCCTATCCATCACCAACTTCTGGAGTTTACCCAAACTCATGTCCATTGAGTCAGTGATGCCATCCAACCATCTCATCCTGTCATCCCCTTCTCCTCCTGCCCTCAATCTTTTCCCAGCATCAGAGTTTTGTTATTGGGGTGCATCTCCTCTGGTCAGCCATTGGCTCCCATGACCATTTGGCAATGACCTCTTTTCCCAGTACAGACTTTTCTAAACATAATCCTGTAATCTGATCTCTGGATCTTTTAATCAGGTTAGGTTTCCCTGTTTCTTTTCTTATTTTAATGTGATAAGTGAAAGTTGCCTATTTTACCACCAGACCATACACTTCATTAGCTGCATTTATACTTGGTTTAATTTCCAATTATGTATGATGATAGCAGAGGAATTCTAAATTGTTCATCCTGTTCAGTATCCTTCTGTTCTCTTTCCTCTCCATTGCTTTTCGTAATTCCCCCAATTCTCCCCTTTCCTTTTACGTTTCCTGTTAACAGACCTTATATTTAAATTTTTTTAACAAGAAAAAGAAACTGGCAGAAAGTCAGTGACAGGACATTTGTTTTGGACCAACTGGTCAAGAGTGGGCATGTGTTGACAGCAAGAAAGGAAAACAGGTATTTGGTCTTTCAGTGTGACATTTTGATCCTTTATCCTGTCATCCTATATATGAGGCTTACTATACGGGGAAAATATGTCTTTTCCTTGCATGTAAAGCACTGAGATGATGGAGATTGTTATTTCACTCTTCATGCCTTTTAATTTTCATGAAAGCTTTGCTTAATGGTGTGGTTGGTAAACAAAAATTGTCAGAAAAGAACCTCATGCATGCTGTCATGTGATAGATAGATCAACTAGATAATCCTTCATGGTTTGTCTTAATAACAAGAAAATATTATACCCATAACCATACTTACCAAGTGAACCATTGGTTTTTTCATCTTGGAATTTTTTGACCTGATCACTAGATTATAGCTGAAGGTGATTTCTGTTTGTGGCATCGTTATCTTTTACATAATAATGGGTACTGTCAGAAGTATATTATTTGATTTAAAAAATCATATTCTCTAGAATTTAATCTTCTAGGTAAAATGCTGGGATAATCTGCAGACCACTCAAGTGATGTGGATGTTAAAATCAGTAGCTTGGGACTTCCCTGGTGGTCCAGTGGTTAAACGCCTCGCTTCCAATGCAAGGGACATGGGTTCAGTCCCAGGCCGGGAAACTTAAGATCCCATATGCCGCTACCACCTTAACTTTGCTTAAAGCTTTGTAGAAAGCACTTACATGTCATCTGATTTTAACCTCAAACTAAAGCTCCTCTCTGAGATGGATTAAATTATCTCTAGTTTTTAGTTGAGGAAATGGAACTTCACAGAGTTTATGTGATTTCCCAACATCATGTTACAGTGAACTAGGATTTCAAGGTCACACTTTCTTATTCTGACACTTAAGGGGAGTTGGACTATAAAGAAAGCTGAGTGCCAAAGAATTGATGCTTTTGAACTGTGGTGTCGGAGAAGACTCTTGAAAGTCTGTTGGTGCAAGGAGAACAAACCAGTCAATCCTAAAGGAAATCAGTCCAGAATATTCATTGGAAGGACTGATGTTGAAGCTGAAACTCCAATACTTTGGCCATCTGATGCAAAGAACTGACTCATTGGAAAAGACCCTGATTCTGGGAAAGGTTGAAGGCAGGAGGAGCAGGGGATGACAGAGGAAGAGATGGTTGGATGGCATCACCGACTCAATGGACATGAGTTTGAGTAAGCTCCGGGAGTTAATGATGGACAGGGAAGCCTGGAGTGCTGCAGTCCATGGGGTCACAAAGAGTTGGACACAACTGGAGGGTCTGAACTGAACTGATCACCTCCCTATCTGCCATATACCTATAAAATTATTTGGCCTAGATTCTTCTTTCTGTTGCCTAATGTATGTTTCAAAATTAAAATTCACTGCTTTTTTGTTGTGGCCACGAGGCATGCAGAATCTTAGTTCCCCAACAGGGATTAAACCCATGCCCCTTGCATTGGAAGTGTGGAATTCTAACCATTGGACTGCCAGGGAAGTCCCTAAACTTGACTCCTTCTATAGCTGTTCATTTGTCTTAGTTTTACTGATGGTTTGAGTACTATTGAAATTAATGTTTTAATAGTAAACCATGAGTGACTCTCTGCTAATATGTGAATTGTTTTAATTCTGGGTTGCCCGACCACGCGGAAGCTGTATGAGCCATCATTAGTGGTATAATACATGTTTTTTTTTTTTTTTATAATGTGAAAGCAGTTTATCTGTTTGTATATGACAAGGTAAAATGTTCAGGAACAGTTATGAATTAAGATCTATGAAGTGATTCAGAGAAATTATTGTACTGTTCTTGATAAATCAAGGTCGTATCTGCTTCTTTTCCCAGGTGGTGGCTAATGCTGTAGCAGCACTATCTGAAATCAGTGAATCTCACCCCAACAGCAACTTACTCGATCTGAATCCACAGAACATTAATAAGCTACTGACAGCCCTGAATGAGTGCACCGAATGGGGCCAGATTTTCATCCTGGACTGCTTATCTAATTACAATCCTAAAGATGACCGGGAGGCTCAGAGGTCAGTCTGTTTTCCTGGGTAGCATCTAGGAGTCTTGCCTGGTTCAGTAAGTTCTAGTGTGTCTGTATTAGAATAAGGATCTGTTATGTTAGGAATAAGGAAAACAGTGACTTATGGGATAGATATTGCTATCCCTGTGGTATTGTCTCTTTGTAATTAGGAACATTTTAGGTAGCAGAGTAAGCCATGCAAAAATAGTTCTTGCTAAGAGGAGATGCCATTTCTTTTCTGAGCAGTACACTTAAAACAGTCTGCAAAAATCTCCTTTATCACCTTCTCACATCTCCCATACAGCACTTGGCAGAGGTTTGTGTGTGTCTTTCATTATAGTGACCATTCTCATTCTTTAAGATACTTAGTATGTGGCTTGATACTAGTTAGTGAGTTGCCTTATACCTGTAATTTAGTACTAAAGAAAGTGGATTGGAGCCTGTAGTATGTATGATGTCTTCCATTAGGTATGGAAATTACACATTTGGAGAAGATTTGACAGGCACACCTGAATTGTTCTGCTTAGCTCTCTACCACTTCAGTATTGCAAGTTTTTTTTGGCTAGCAGATGCTGACTACTAAATTTCGTGTACACATACATACATTTTGGTGTACAGAATTGGAGTTACATCAATTTTTATTGAGCATTTTGTGCATATAGGCACTGTGATTCTGGCAAAGTAATTCTGAAGAATTGTTGGCTCATTTTAACTATGGTAGGTAGTAAGTACCCTTCCTTGCCTGGCTGAAGCTCGAGCTGTTAACAATATAAATGTTCTTCACTTGTCTGGGAAATTGTTCCCTCTGGATTTAACCGAAACTCACCCTGATAGTTTCTTTCCATCACTGAAAGTACAAATGTCTCCTGGAAAGAATTTTACATACAACTTTATTTCTCTTGGTCATTGACATCTCACACTTCCTCACTTAGCAAATGTTTTTTTTTGAGCCCATGCTGTGTGCCAGGCATTGTTCTAGGCTCTGAGAATACAGCACTGGACAGACTAAAATCATAGCTCTTATGGAAAATCTATTCTGAGGCATAGAGCAGAAATATATGTGTATATAATCCAACATATAATAGGTCAGATAATGATGAATGCTAACAAGGAAAGTAAAGTTAGGGAAGAGATCTAAGAAATATTGGGTGGTTCGGGAAGGCCTCCTTGAGAAGGTGGTATTTGTATAAAGACCTAAAGAAGGGCAGGAAGTCTGCTGAGTAGATATAGGAAGAAGGGAGAAAAACACAGCTTCACTTAATCTTGTATCCTTAACTGAGTCAGCTAGCCAACCATGTTGCCCAAGAGCTATCAAAATTAGGTTAATTTCGGGAGAACCCTCAACAGATAAATATCCTATATTTTATAAAACATTTAAGTATAGGTGACTGGGAGGAGGAGGAGAAGGGGATGAAGTTGGGTAAATATTGCAGTGGTATTGTTGTTAAAAAATCAAAAACCCTCTCCAAGATTTGGTTGTTGTTAACAACCAAAAACCCTCTTCAAGATTCCCTTATATCCTGAAGACAACAGCTTGGGTAGTTTCCCCTGTCAGTCCATCTCCTCCTCCATCTTATAATGAAACTTCAGCCACAATTGGTTGATATCTTTCATTGTGAAATAACTCTCAGAATGCTTAATTTGACTTCCTGTAGGTTGAGGAGAAATGGGCTATGAGTCAGGGAGCCCTTACATAATATGGGGAGACAGAAAGAACTATAAAACAGGAAGGTAAATGGTGTGAGCTTCAAGTGTTTGGGGTATTGGCTATTTTCCTTCCAGTTTGAACGTCCCTATTGCTGGTTTCCTAAAGTCTTCTCGTATCCCTGCTCTGCCTGTAGTTTGCTGGGAATGAGGCGTCTGCAGTGTTGAATCCCAAATTTACCTACGCATGGAGTTTTGACTTTTCTAACTGATTCTCTAATTTCTTGATACTTGGGCCATGGGGCCTCTGACAGCACTACCTTATATATTGGATTGAGCGCAGAAATCGTAATTTAAGATACTAATTTTCATTTTCTGCCCTCAGCATCTGTGAGCGGGTAACTCCCCGGTTATCTCATGCCAACTCAGCAGTGGTGCTCTCAGCAGTAAAAGTCCTAATGAAATTTTTAGAGTTGCTACCCAAGGACTCTGACTACTACAATATGCTGCTGAAGAAGTTGGCCCCTCCGCTTGTCACTTTGCTGTCTGGGGAGCCAGAGGTGCAATACGTCGCCCTGAGGAACATCAACCTAATTGTTCAGAAAAGGTTGGGAAAAAAATGAATTGGTGGTTAAAGTGTTTGTATTTTTGAATTAAGCTTAATGATATCAGTATTTAAAAGGACTGTGTTAAGCTTTGTTTAATGTGTAGAAAAAAAAAAAATTGTATGGTAGAGCAACTTGCCCAGGGTCAGGAGGCTGACAATTGATTTTAGAGTGTTCCTACAGTGAATGAATACAGTGAATGCCTAGTATTGCTGTATAATTTAGTTTCTTTTCTGAAGGACCTGCTCGTGTCTGTTTAATATGGTTCAGGCCATAGTTTAGATCAGGTGGTTGTTCTTCCACTGATTCTTCTTGGCAGTATATACTTTGCCCCTTAAAAAACATAAAAATAGTCTGCTTAACGGATCTGGTAAGAGGGGTGTAGAGGAAGATTCTGAGTTTTTTTTCCCCTGAGTGGGGTGTGTGGATGGAGAGGATAGAAGCACAGGTTGGGTATTAATGCAAACTCAGAAAGATACATCAGTATATACATCATGTTCCTTACCTGTATTTCTATACATCACAGGCCTGAAATCTTGAAGCAGGAAATAAAAGTTTTCTTTGTGAAATACAATGATCCCATCTATGTGAAACTAGAGAAATTGGACATCATGATTCGTTTGGCATCCCAAGCCAACATTGCTCAGGTCAGACTTAAAGTAGATTCAAGTTAAGATCTAGTATCTTAAAACCTGTTCTTCAGAAAAACCGAGACCTGAAAATTGTTGTTGGAGAATCCTTAATGGTTGTTCACTTCATGGATTTTTAACAGGTTCTGGCTGAACTGAAAGAGTATGCCACAGAGGTGGATGTTGACTTTGTGCGCAAAGCTGTGCGAGCCATTGGGCGGTGTGCCATCAAGGTGGAGGTGAGTGTTCCTTGGTAGTATAGGATTCTGGGGATTCTCTTTACTCTTTGCTTAAAATACATTTTTAACTTTATCAGACTAATAAAGCACATTGTTAAAATATTAAGGAATTGTTAATGAAAAACAGCTATTCCTCATCTCTTTCTTTCCTAAGGGAATCGTTTTTAACTCTGTTCATAGTTACAGTTATTTAATTACTTCCATATCTCTATTATTCTTACACTTTTATTTATTGATTTGCCATTTGTAGACATTGTCTATTAACTTTTTCTGCTGTGAGATAAATTAGTTCTTATGCTCCATCACTCCTGTTTCTCCCCGCTGTTCTCCCGTGTACTTAAATCATGAGGTTTTTGTTCCTATATTATCTTTATAAGTTGAGATACCTTGATTTCTAGTTCTATCAACTAGAGTCTTACAAAACTTACTATGCATATTATGCCTATAAATAAGTAGAAACTACACAATACAAGTGATTGTATTTTCTTCTTATAGAGACTTGGTTTTTTTCCAGAAGTTTATAATGGCCTTTTTTTTTTTTTTTAATTTCATTATGTCTTCATTGCATTCCTATCTTTTTCCAGTTTTTCAAGCATAATACCAAATTTATAAAACTTTTCCTTTGTTCTAGGCCCTTCTGTCTTCCAGTCCTCTGTCTTTCAAGTGCTTGTTCCAGTCTGACTGGCTGCTCTCTTATTTTCTGCACAACTTTTTCCATACAGCCTCCCTTCATTGCTCTTTCTTGTTGTCAGTACTTTTTCATAGCATTCTTTTTTTGTGGTTGCAATAGTTCCTTAAATCTGTAGGAATGGGGATTATAGTTTTGGTTTTGTTTCTACAGTTTGAATTTAATTATCTCAAATATTTTACAGTGATGGTTGCATGTCCATATATGGTTTTTTAATTAAGATTTATAAGGTGGTGCTAGTAGTAAAGAACAGCTTACCAGTGCAGGAGATGTAAGAGACGCAGGTTCGATCCCTGAGTTGGGAAAATCCCCTGGAGGAGGGCATGGCAGCCAACTCCAGTATTCTTGCCTTGAGAATCCCATGGACAGAGCAGCCTGGTGGGCTACAGTCCAGAGTTGCACAGAGTCAGACATGACTGAAGTGACTTAGCACACACATACCATGTATATAGTAAACGGCTGCCCACTGACATTAAGAATGAGATAACAGGAAAGTTATCAGGATTTCTGTGCATGTAGGTAGGGCTGTTGACTAGCAAGTTTCTGCTTTGGGACAGGGAGTTAATTGTTACTTGTTAAGTCCTCTGGAAGGGTGTCTCTGTAGTCTTAGAGGGCAGATTTTTTCTAGCTTGATTGAAATCTTCCAGTAGATATTAAGGATTGCAACTTATATTACTCTGCTTCATCACCCTTCCATTTATTTTTCTTCACTCAAAAATTTGTTGAAATTAATGATGGCTTCTGTTCACGGTGATATTGTAGATTCAGAGTTCCATATTTGTTCTTATTACTGGACTGTGTGTAATGCTTTGAGTCAGATTGGACCATATGATTTCACAAGGATAGTTCTAAAATATTTTGTACAGTACAACCAGTGCTTCCTAGGATCAGAAGGAAACAGATGCTGTGTCAGTGAAAAGTGTCTCTGAAAGCCAAGTTCCTAATTGGCCTTGCTTATTTTTATTTTTGTCAGTGCTATTTCATATAGTTACCACAGATAAGTCATATAGTAGACTAGTTGTTATAACAAGAAGTTAATTCATCCTGGTTTCTGCTCCTGGTTCTGCCAGTTCAGAGGCTTCAGATATTTAATATACATGCTTCTGTTGTTCCATCTGAGAAATGGAAAAGTCTGTTTATTGGATCTTAGTGTGTTCCATCTTTTTTTTTTTACCACCACACTCCACATACTTAACTTTTGTCTTTTTCTTTTCTTACTGAGCAGTAGCTGCCTACTTATGGTAGTAATATAGACAATTTTCAGAACTTTTCTGATGGTAGAAGAGTCATTTTGTGCTTTTCACTTCCTGAATGTCATTGCCTTATTAACCTCTCCGACAATGCTCTCTAAAAAGTCTCATTCCAGTGTTAAAAGAGATTTTTTTTTTTTAATCCCTGGAATTACTGGAACGTGTTCGTAAAGCCTCTAGGTTCTTAGAGGCTGTTAGTACTGTTTACTGTAACTAATGGGAGAGTTATCCATCATTTTCTGAAAGAGATGAGCTGCTGGTGACTCTTAGTTCTCCCTTTGACTCAGGATGCCCTGGTGGGAATATGAGAGTGTGTGAGGAATGAACTTCCTCTGGAAGCTTTAGATCAACCTTCAAGAATCCTGCCTTTTTGCTAGTGTTCCCTTATCTCAAGTTACTTGGATTTGCTTGAGAACTTTTCCTAAAACTGTTTTAACATGAAAGTTATTAGTTGGAGAGTTGCCTAGTCCAGACAAAGTTACTGGGGCAGGAGAGGTCATGACTGCTTGTTTTTAACTGGCTTATCTGTGGGACAAGGGCAAGAACCAGCGACACAATTGTAATAGACTTTCTCTGTAACTTACAAACTGAGCTGCTGCTTCCTCTCAGGGCACCTGACCGTTTTTTAATGTGTAGCTGGTTTCAAGGATATGACAGATGAGAAAAAAAGAATTTTGGTTTGGTGTTTAGCTAAGAGAACAGGGCCTATTGTAAACTTTGGGTATTGTTAAGAGTTGGAGTGGTTTTTTTTTTTTCAATCATGACTGTAGGTACAGATATCTCTCTGTTGCTTTAAGTAGCCTGAGGTGAAAAAACTATAATTTTGTCATATTAAGTTGTTTAGGTTAAAGGTTAAGCATAAGTTGTTGAGTCAATAAAGAGCACTGAAAAAGAAATCTCCTAGTACTGTTTTTTTTAAATGCTTTTTGTCTATACTTTTTTAATTGCCTTTTTAATAGATTGTACTCCATACCCCACCCTTCTCAGTTTTATTGAAGTATGATTGACAAATCATAGCTGTATATATTTACAGTATACACTTGTTTCTTTAAGGAGGAAATAAACACTGGCCCTCCTTTTCTTACAAATAAAATAATTTTGTTTGAGAGAGATTTATTTATTTGATTTTGTTTGTGAGAGATTAAGTCACTAAGTCATAAAGACACCACCCTTATGGCAGAAAGCGAAGCACTAAAGAGCCTCTTGAAAGTGAAAGAGGAGAGTGAAAAAGTTGGCTTAAAACTCAACATTCAGGAAACTAAGATCATTGGGTCTGGTCCCATTACTTCATGGCAGATAGATGGGGACGCAATGGAAACAGTGGCAGACTTTATTTTTTGGGCACCAAAATCACTGCAGGTGATAACTGCAGCTGTGAAATTAAAAGACACTTGCTCCTGGAAGAAAAGCAATGACCAACCTAGACAGCATATTGAAAAGCAGAGAGATTACTTTGCCAACAAAGGTCCATCTAGTCAAAAGTATGGTTTTTCCAATGGTCATGTATGGATATGAGCGTTGGACTATAAAGAAAACTGAGTGCCGAAGAATTGATGCTTTTGAACTGTGGTATTGGAGAAGACTCTTGAGAGTCCCTTGGACTGCAAGGAGATCCAACCAGTCCATCCTAAAGGAAATCAGTCCTGAATATTCATTGGAAGGATTGATGCTGAAGTTGAAGCTCCAATACTTTGGCCACCTGATGTGAAGAACTGACTCCTTGGAAAAGACCCTGATGTTGGGAAAGATTGAAGGCAAGAGGAGAAGGGGATGACAGAGGATGAGATGGTTGGATGACATCACCTACTCGATGGACATGAGTTTGAGCAAGCTCCGGGAATTGGTGATGGGTCAGGGAAGCCTGGCGTGCTGCGGTCCTTGCGGTCGCAAAGAGTCAGACACGACTGAGTGACAACTGAACCAATCTGAAGTCGCTAAGATTAAGGTGTTTCTCGCTTCCTTGTCTTTACTTTTGGCTGCAGTGGGTCTTTGTTGCTGTGTGTAGGCTTCCTCTAGTTGCAGCGAGTAGTGGCCACTCTGTATTTAGAGTACTTGGGCTTCTCCTTGCAGTGGCTTCTTTTGTTGTGGAGTACAAGCTCTAGGGCGTGCGAATCATTTCTGATTTGTGTAGGTCAAGATAAGGTACTAACTTATGTCCTGTAGAAACAAAAACCATGTATTTACTCCATCAAATAATAGAAGTTAAAAGTAGAACACTGCTTTCTCCTATGCCTATTCCCTCCCAGAGGTGACGTGGACATAATTTTAAGTTCCCCTGAATCTCCAGTTGTCTTGAAGAGATCGCTAGTCTTAACCATTCTTTTGTTTTTCTTTGTTTGCATTGTTCATTTAAGGCCTTTTTCTCTCTCCTCCCTATGCCCTGGAAGTCTGCTTTCAGTTGCATATATCTTTCCCTTGCCTTTTGCTTCACTTCTTTCCTCAGCTTGATGCATGGAAGTTCGCACTTCCTTGTGAGTTCTTCCATTTTCTCTCAATAATATCTTCAGTGGCACACCCAGAAATTTATGGTTCACCTCAAAGTTATGAAAAATTCACCATTATTTTCTACTTTAATGGAAATGGTTTGGTTAAAGATAAAGAGTATGGGGATCAAACACCAGAACATTTGATCCTTTCCTTACAGCTATGATTGTTGCCTTTTTTTAAAATCATATACCAAATTGCATGTATCTGAATGCCTTTGTTTCTGGACTTGTTTTTTATGTACAGCGACTGGATATTTACTTTTGTTCCCCTGCCATACCACTTTTTTTTTTGGCTACTTTAGATCTTAGTTGTGGCATGAAAGCTCTAGTTGTGGCACGCAGGCTTAGTTGCCCTTCGGCATGTGGGATCTTAGTTCCCCTACCAGGGATTGAACCTGCATCAGAAAGTAGATTCTTCAACTACTGGACCACCAGGAAAATACCTGCCATACTGCTTTAATGGTAGTTCTAAAAATTTTATCAAAAGCAACATAAGTGAGATGATAATTTGCTTGAAAATTACTATCCTAGACTTAAATATTTTTGAATGTTGATGCATCCTAGGAGATAGCCTTTATCTTTATTATAATATTAAAACTAAAGGCTTAGTAAATGTTTGCTTTGTATCAAGTCCTATGCTGAGCAGTTAATTTGTACTATCTAACTTGATAATTCAGCCCTTATGTGCTCTATAATTTATCATGACTTACATATTTAAAATTTCCTACTTCCTAGTCTTCCATTCCTTGGTGTTTACCACTTCTAATTTCTTTTCTTTTCTTTATTTCTTTCAAATTTCCCAACTGTTTTGCTCTTGTAATAATAGCACAGGAATTACTAGCTGAAAATGAATTAAGATGTAATTCAAAAAGAGAAAAACTACATAGAAGAATACAGAATCATCATATATGACCTGGTATACATAACCTCAAGATGCAGTTTTGCTTTCCTTATATTACTCAGAATGTTGAAATTTTTAGGCATGTACTTGATTTATGAGCTCTCATGTACCCACCATCTGTCTTTAATAAATATCAATACATTGCTGTTTCCAATTGATCTACTTCCTCTCCCTTCTTCAAGGAAGTGGGTTACTGTTGTGTTTTAATGGATATTTCAGATATGGTCTTACTTGTAGACCAGGGTATATATTTAATAAGTCCTCTAAAAAGTCCTACTGTACTTAACAACTAACACTAATTCTTTTTTTTTTCCTAACACTAATTCTTAATCTCATTAAATATCCAATCCGCTTTCAGTTTTCCATAATTATGTCTAAATACAGTTGCCATGTTCAAATCAAAATCTCAAAAGAACTACACATTGAATTTGGTTAATATGTCTCTTAAGTCTTTGCTTATTTATTTGGGTGCCATTTATTGAAGGAACTAGATCGATAGGCTTGTAGAATTTTCCAGAGTCTAGATTTGGCTGGTTGTATTTTAGTGATGTTTATCTCATTGCTTCATCCCCTTTAGACAGTTAAATCTAGAGGTTTGGTAATATTCATGTTCATTGTTTTTGGTAAGGATTCCTCTTAGGTCATGCTGTGTACTTCCTGTTGTATCTTATCAGGAGGCATATAATGGAATTACTCATCATGGTATATAATACATGAAAAATCAGTTCTTGGATTTTAGGATCTCTCTTCTGCTACCTTTCTTCTTTTAAAAACTATCATTTATTGTTTCAATACATTAATAAAAGACTAATATATAGATTAAATTCTGTTTTATAACTGAACCATAGGCTATGGAAAATTGCAATTTATCTAAGTCCATAAACTTTCAGTTACATAGCCCAAAAGATGGCAAATTTTCCTTAACAGTTTTTTGAGTCACAGATAACTGAAAATACAGTGAAAACTGTGGACTCTCTTCCTGGGAAATATGCTTGTCTGCACAAATGAAATTTGGCAGTTTCATTTCAAGAAGTTTAAAGATGCCCTCTGTCTTGCTCATTCATGAACTGCAGATAAAGACCTCCTACTCCGGTGTATTCTGTCATTCTTACTCTTTCCTCATACCTTGACTTATGCTATCTTCTCTTTTCTGTCATCCTGGCTATCCAAGATGATTTTGTTCACTTGAACTGACTCTTTTGTAATGAGTAAAATTTGGGGTGTATCTTGAACTTCTGTACATCTCCATCAGATAACCCTGTGTCTTTTTTTTTTTAACCCTGTGTCTAATACAGTATGATCAAATTAAGTGCCTCATCTTTTAATCTAGTTTAGTTGATGTACCTGGATGTTCTCTCCCCCCACCCCCATTTTTTTTTGTTGAGGTTGTGTTATTGGGTAGATATCTGACTTCTCATTATGTTCTTCATTGTAGCAATCTGCAGAGCGCTGTGTGAGCACGTTGCTTGATCTCATCCAAACCAAAGTAAATTATGTGGTCCAAGAGGCGATTGTTGTCATCAGGGACATCTTCCGCAAATACCCCAACAAGTATGTCCAAATACTTCTGCCCCTCTTCCTCAGTTCATTTAGGAAATGTTTAAGTAAAGCACTTTGAGACTGGCTAGGTAAGAATTATTTGGTCATAATTAAATGCTCTATTAAAAATCAGAAACGTGTAAGTTTGTGAGCACGAGGATTAAAATCTCATTTTTACTGTTTTATCACTTTTAGAAGAATTGAAGCTCTGTCTGAATATGCATTGTCAGTTGACATATTTTTGAAGTTAACCAGGTTCTTTGGTGATGAAGTTACTATTAAATAGGATACTCATGTCTAGGCATAATCCATTTTATGCTTCTTACCAAACGTAATTAATAAATGTGCCCCCTTTTCACTCTCAGAAATGTCTCAGTTTGAATAATATGGCCACCCTATTGTAAAATCCAGGAAGGTGACAGCTTCACTATTCACTTTGTATGTTACCTAGTACTTTTAGAAAATTATAGAACATGTAACAATAAATTATCAGAGTTTTAGACCTTTTCTCAAGTATGGTAGCTGCTTCCATTAAGATATGCAAAATCTACATTTTCACTCCACAGAAAATTTTCATGTTGAGGTCTTAGTTTGTGAAACATATACTTTTTCAGATTTGCTTTTGAAGGCAAGCAATTAAAGAATCTGAAAGAGTGAAATAAGCAGATTCAAGGGGGAGGAGATATATGTATAATTTAAGACTGATTCGCGTTGTTGTGTGGCAGAAATCACAACACTGTAATGCAGTTACCCTCCAATTGAAAAAAAGAGCAGATCATATAAGCACCCTAAATGTCATTTTATCTTATAATCATAGAGATAGGTTGTGCTGAGGCTTCTGACTAATCTTTAAAGATCATATGAAATGAAGTGACTTACAATTAAGTTAGTTTAATGGTGGACTCAAAATTAGAAGAAATATTTTAACAAGGTAGTGGTTTATTAAGTGTTTTATATATATATATATTTTAATTTTAGAAATGGTATTTTTGGGAAAAGGATATGCTTTTACCACTCTGTCAGGAAAGAGGGGTTGGGTTTCTAAATTTCTTGATTAAGTGTGGATACCTTGTCCATGGTTTTGCTTTTAGTCTTCATTGTTAAATACAGTTCTCAGTTCTGCTCTCAGTAACCATAGTCCATTTTGTTACATCAGATACGAAAGTATCATTGCCACACTGTGTGAAAACTTAGATTCACTGGATGAGCCAGACGCTCGAGCAGCTATGATTTGGATTGTGGGAGAATATGCTGAAAGAATTGACAATGCTGATGAGTTACTAGAGAGCTTCCTGGAGGGTTTTCATGATGAAAGCACCCAAGTAAGTTCTCTTCTACACCTAATGAAATAGATGTTTGGGGGAGGATTTCAGGAAAGGTAAAGGTTAGGCAGTTTTGTGTGTCTGAACTTATATATATATGTGTATATATATATAGTCTGTAGTGTATATATAGTGTGTATATGTGTGGTATGTATATATGTGTGTATATGTTCATTTTTTTCCCGAAAGCAAAAGGGGTGAGCTTTTTCAGTTGTGCTGACGTCTGTTGGAACAAGCCTATTTAGCTTACACTAGTGGTTCTCAAACTTTAATGAGCTGTAGAAACACCTAAGCACTGGTATTTAATCTCTGTTAAAGCTACAGGTTGCTGGAACCCACACTAGAGTTTCTGACTCAGTAGGCCTGAGATGGTTCATTTTTACAAGGTTCAGAGTGGTGATGCTTCTGCTGCTGTTGCTGTTCCAGAACCATGCTTTGACAACTACTGGCTTAGAACAATACTGCTGTTCCAGAACCATGCTTTGACAACTACTGTCTTAGAGCGATAGTTAATTATAATTTTCTGTCACCTAAAGATGATTCCCCATTACTGTCAATAATGGTTGTGGCTCGGTTACAGCTGGAGTTTTTGTCGGGGTGAAGGCTGGCATGTGCATTTTGAAAGAATCTTCCTTCCCACCTTCTATCTGTCCTCTACCAAAATTGAGAGACCTTGAGAGACCTTTGAGTCAGGCCCAGAGAAGCAGATAAATTATTAAACCTTTTCCCCTTGGTGTTCATACTCACTGCAAATTGAAGTTCATAAATGTATTCTATCATAGTAATTTTAATAGGCCCTGACAAGGAATACATACAAGCCAGTAATTTCATGGTTCAGCAAGCCACTCTTAATTGACTGTGATCTAGTATAATTCTATGGTCTTGGCTCTTGCCTCAGTATGATAAACGATTCTTCAGTTCCCCCAAAAGTTGCAGCTTTCGGTGGAAGTAAATAATAAAGAATTTGGTCAGGAACCAGTTTTATTGCCATCCGCATGTTAGCATATACTTTAAGAAATATAGATGATTATCTGAGGCATAAACAAACAGGCAGTTTTTGATGCGAAAAATGCAATTTGGAGGTAGGAGTCTAGTGAGTTTTCAGTTGATGAAAACCTTTGACTGCTATTGTTGATACTGGCGGAGTTTTCAACCTTTGTCTATTAATCAAAACCAGAAAGGCCTTGTAGTAAGTCAGTCAGTCATGTTTGGGGAAACACCACTTTGGAATTGGTGGTGTGGAATAATACGGATATCTTTCACTTCATCTATTAAATTTGTTTAGGTACAGCTCACTCTGCTCACTGCCATAGTGAAGCTGTTTCTCAAGAAACCATCGGAAACACAGGAGCTGGTGCAGCAGGTCTTGAGTTTGGCAACACAGGTAAGAAATCTGGAAAAAGCATGGAGTTGATTTGTCTTGTTTTAAATTCTTGGAAAGTGTAAATTGTTTTAAATTCTTGGAAAGTGTAAAACTTCTCCCAAGAAGGTTCATTTGGGGAGGTTTTGAATGTAAAGAGTACAGTCTTTAGATTCTGTTAAAAAAACTGGAAGCAGTACTTCTTTTACATATTCTGCTGAATTAGAGGAGAAGGCAGTGGCACCCCACTCCAGTACTCTTGCCTGGAAAATCCCATGGACAGAGGAGCCTGGTGGGCTGCAGTCCATGGGGTCGCTAAAGAGTCGGACATGACTGAGCAACTTCACTTTCACTTTTCACTTTCATGCGTTGGAGAAGGAAATGGCAACCCACTCCAGTGTTCTTGCCTGGAGAATCCCAGGGACGGGGGAGGCTTGTGGGCTGCCGTCTATGGGGTCGCATAGAGTCGGACGCGACTGAAGCAATTTAGCAGCAGCAGCAGCTGAATTAGAACTGGTTGTATGGCTTTTAAATGAGTTGACTGACTTTTGTTTTAATGGTAATTCATGAAAATTGAACTTAGATTAGACTCTTCAGTGTGAATGAAGGACATGCCTCTCTGAAAGTGACATTGAGTCTCACAGTACTTCCTTCTGAGGGACTTAATTTCAGCTTTCAAATGGAAGTACCCTGTAGAGATCGTAGATGCTTTGACAAAGATCCTTATGTGTGCTGTTCTGCCTTCTAGATTGGTTGCTTTCTCTTAAAGTAATTTTAAAGTGCTAAAGCTACTTCCTTAATTATATAATATTTTTGGTCTTCGTCGGGAGGGTTCTCATTTCAGGAATGTGGCCCCAAGCTGGATACACAGAAATCGAAGTACAAAAATCGAAGTACTTTTTCTGATGTGACTAGTATAATGATAATCAATCCATCATGATCCAGTGATGTTCTTAATTGAATTTGAAAACAGGCTGATTTTAGCAGACTATTCAGATATTCAATTTACCATTTCCTCTTTCATCTCTTTACAGTTGTATATTTCAAAATTTGAAACTCTTTTATTTTGCCTAGTTCTGAGTTGTCATCTTTATTTATATTTTTATTTTTTACTTTTTGTTCTGGTGAACTTTATTTCATGTCAAAAACAAGCACAATTGGAGGATTAGATATGGTAAATATTGTAATTAGTACAGTTGAGGTATGTACCTAGTACACTCCTTGAATCCCAGTTCTAAATTGAGACCACAAATGTGAACCTAGAGTAGTTGCCAGTACATTACCTGTTAAGTGATCAGAGCACATAATTTACTACATGTTAAATGCAAAGTTCTTCTTTCCTCTGACAGTAGTTAATTTTAGAAATGTCAGGAATCCATTTTAAGGACAAGAAGTTTGATGGATAGATAAGGCATTTGAATAACTTAATGGAATACTGTAAAGCAGACAGCATTACCAAATAAGTTGTTTTTAGACTATACTACACAACTCTGAAAAAAATACAGCCAAGAAAACAGCTAGAGTCAGGCTACTTTCTGACACTTGATTCAAACACAGATGTTTTACAGTCGGTGAACTCAAACATGAAGAAGGCCTGAAGCTAAAAATTAAGATAATTTTCTTATCTGATTATTGATTCATGTAAACATTATTGAGAATTATCTGCTTGATTATCTTTTAATGGAGCAGTTGACCAGCAGTAGTTGAGTTAAAGGATATTGTAAAATTCATTTCGCAGAAAACAGAGGTGTCTTGTCCTACCCCTTGTACCCCAGTTTTCTTCATTTCTCCAATGAGCATGCTGTTTTCCCAAGTCTCTAAGCTTTCACTTGACCCCATTACAGTTAGTCTGAAGAAGCATTCATATGATCATGTGGAGCTAAGGGCAGGCCGTGGCTCACCATCTGTCCATGAAAAGTGAATGGGAGGTTGTCCATCACTGATCAGGCATGTCTTGGTACTAAGGGCAGAAATTGGTCATCTTTTTGAATCAAAGCATTTAGGTTGGACACAGGAAGTCATTTTCACATTAATGTATAATAGGTCATCTACAGGGGGCCATTTTGAGTAGAAATTGCCACTTCTTAATCATGTAGGGCTAATTACAGACACTGCAGGGTGACTGCCATTAAATTAGTGATGTCTTTGACTTCATCTTAGGGCCTTGAAGCTCATTTCTGCCTTTTGTTACAGGCTTTGGAGCCTCTCTGCTTTGTACAAAAGAAAGAGCTTTATATAAATTAACCAAATCCAAAGATGTCTGGTGTTTATTCGAGATGGTAAAATAGTAAACTTGACATTAACAATGCCTGTGTAATACTTGAGAAAACCTCCTAAATACAGATAAATTCACATTTATACAGTCTTTCAGCTTTCTCAGAAATATCATTTTCCAAGAACCATAGGATTTCTGTTTATTACAATGTTTACTTTGTATTCAAGTTTTAACTCTCCCTTGAGGGCTACATTTCAAAGCATCAGCAGTATTTGGCCCCTTGTGAAACGTAAGCACAGTGAGTAGAAAAGAAAGAGAATAGGTAGAGATGAGAGTGCTGTGTCACTCAGCACCTAGAATTACTCAGAAGGTAAGGGACTGTCTCAGCTCATATTGTGTGACATCATTCCTCAGCCAAATTAAAGATGGCTGTGTTTAGCTATGTGTGGAATAGTCAGAGTCATCTTAACTGCTGAGACTCCACTTGACATTCATACCCATTGGAAATAGAGACGTCTTTTGCAATTCATTTGTAAGAGCTCTTCAGAGAGTTTTTAACTTTTATGCATCTTCCTTTGCCTGAAGCAGAATAATTTACAGAATCATCAAGGCAGTGAATATTATCTGTATTGAGCATTCTAGCTTTCCTAGCCTAGACCCATGACCACCCATTTGTATCTCTGTTAAGATGGAATCAGAACGGTTTTCTAAAAAGACTTTTTGCCTTGGTCCTTTTCAGTCACCTCTGGATAGATAAGGCTAGTCTCATAATCAAGTGAATGTCCTTGGTAGATTCCGTTGTGTTCACAAGTTCTGAACCCTGACTTCATCTCCATTTTCTCTTAAGTCCTCTGTATTTGTATTTTAACAGGCAGCATGGGAGAGCTGTATTTTAGGTTCTTGTCAGAGTTCAGACTCACTCTTACTATTTACCTGAGATAAAGTGTTAGGGAGAATTTCCTGTGTTCTTACAGTTGTTGGAATGTACCACCAAATCAAGCCAAATTAGTGGAGAACTGGTGATCTAACAAGATTTTGACCCTTATTAGAATTGTTTTTACTAAATTACATTGGTATCATCATCCTGTAGTAAGGGTTGTATATGAGAAACTATCCTGTTTGGGTTTGTTATCTAAGTAATTATTTATTTAATCATATATTTTCTTCTCTTGGAGACCCTGTAAAAAATTCCTAACCAGTCTTGGGTTCTCTTATGCATAAGTATGTAGTTAACTGCCCCTCTGAATGGCTTATCTGATTAGATTTCTTTCCCATATCAGATGTTTGAAACGTCTGTCTATGGGATTCTCTAGGTAAGAATACTGGAGCGGGTTGTCATTTCCTTCTCCAGGGGATCTTCCTGACCTAGGAATCAAACCCGTGTCTCTTGTGTCTCCTGCATTGGCAGGTGGATTCTTTACCACTGCGCCTCTATCTTCATAGTAGACTTAATCCTGTTCTTTATCTATGCTGAAGATTCATGAAAGTATGTATGAAATCTTTGTGTTTCTAATTTTAAGTAAAATGGTGGTATAATTAGAAATACTATTGGTTATGAAAAAAGAACAACCCTTGAATCCATGCCTTTAATAAGATCTCTTTTTCACTTTGATGGTTTTAAAGGAAATACAAAGAATACACAGAGAAGTGTCCAAACTTTAGTAATTACCCTTTTTAGTACATGGAAAAAAGTCTTCACCTTGGCATTTCCATATGTGAGCTAGAAACCACCATCATCAAAATCACCTGTGCTTCTTGTTGAACATAAAAATTCCTGGACCCCGCTTCTGACATAATGAGTCACAAATCCTGGGCCCCCCTTCTGACATAATGAATCGGAAACTCTGGTTTAGCCCTGGAATCTGCACTTTAAATGGCTTTCTTGATGTGTTAAAATGTTGATGCATGTTATAGTTTTAGGAATTACTGTTTTAGGGCTTGCCTGGTAAGAATTGTTTTGGAAGCTCTCAAATTTGGGGCAATACATTATTTTCTTGAGATCCTCATGAGGGCCTATCGGAGTAGCAGTACAGTAGATCCCAAACAAAATTTTCTGAGTCGCCAAACACATAATGACTCTGTAAAATCATAAAAGGTTCTGTTTTTTTGTCATTAGCCTTGACTGGCCCTGATTTATCGTGGCTTCCATGTGAATAGTGAGGCAGTGAAGGACGGCTGATAGTAGGCCTATCAGATCAGCCCTCAGGATAATCGAGTTTGGACAGTGGAGATACTTGTCCACTCTTGACTTCTGGTCATGAAAAACTTGCACTCATTTTCTCATTTCTCATAGGACTAAGTTTTTAAGTCAGTGTTAAGATTTATAGCATGTACCCCCTGTAATCCATTGACTCTATCTCTAGAAATTATCCTGTTGTAGTGTTTTGAATTTGTGGGAGGACTCAAGCTTTTTTCAAAGAAGTATGTATTTTGTGAATCTCGACAGGAATTTTTTTTTTTTTTGGTTAAATATGTAGCTGATATATGAGAAAAATAATTTGAAGTAAAAAAATTTTACTTTGATTATATTATTAAGCTGTGTTGTATAGTTTAATACGTTTAACAACTTACTAGACAAATTAAAAATTTTCCCAATTAAGTGATGTGTAGTATTCATTTTCATTGTGTAATAAAAAACATAGTCTACAGATATTAAATGACGTGCTTTGGGGACGGACTGAGTGTACAGATTAAAACTTTCAATTTAAATATCAATAAAAGCTGGGATGGGGATTGCTTTCCTGATGTGATACTCAGAGAAACTTGTATTCTTTAAAAAAAAATCAACTTATGTTTTATAATATTTAAGTTTTGTTTCCAAATGAAAATCTAAGGAGATTTCAGTCAGCTGTTTATAAACACTTCCTCAGGAGCAAACTTCCTGCTGCAACATGCAGCAAAACAAATGCATCTAATTTGGATAGTGTCGGTTTCTTTTTTTTTTATGGCTTTTCAAATACGACAAATAGTTTGATATAAGTAAAAATGTGCGTTTCTTTTAGAATAATGCAACCTATGAATATGATAAAGATTATCTTGAGATTAAAATTTACCATTTTTATGCTGTATTAGCTTGTATCTCAGTTTTCTTTATACTTTTTTGTTTTTAACCAGCAATCCATTTTGAGTGCAAATAAACACTCAACACTCAAATAAACACTCAGAAACATATGATAAAGAAAATCTATGTGAAGCAATCTGGGTCACTTCTGGTATTGAGCTGTATGGCAAGTGCCTTAAGTGGCTAAGTTATGAACCAGTTCATCTGCTTATATACAGACTCATGGGAAAACCCTGGCCTACTTTAAAGAAATACTTTTGTATGTGTGTTTTAGGTACAGAAATTGAAATGGGGCTGATTGTTGCCTTTAATAACATAATACCACTGAAACAGTTCATGGGTAGATGAATGCCACCACATAGACAGACTCTTGGAGGTAGATACCAGGATATTTACTGCCACTTTGTAATGACCACAAAACTGAATAGGATAAAGGAGGGAGAAGGAGGCCGCGATTTAAATCTTCATCAATAGGACACTAGTAAATAATGGTGCAGTGCTGTGTATATGGTGGAAAAATGACAGCTGTGTGTGCCGCTGCGGAAAGCAGCGTGAGTATAGGACGAAACTGGTTTTGTGTAAAATGAATATATGTGTGTGTGTAAGCTCATAGTGCACTATTCATATGGATGGGTACTTGGGGGATGGGGGAGTTAAGGTAGGGGAGGGCTGGGTGATTGGGGGAGACTTTTATATTATTCATTTCTAAATTGTGATGTGACATTGATAATAAATTTTCCTTAGCCACAGTCATGTATAAAATTATTTTAACCACCACACAAAGAAACGAGGACACTAAATTTGTTACCCTTTTTAGAAGCACTTAGTTTTATATGCTCTCTTAAACAGTTTTTTTTTTAATTATTTAGCTAATAGCACCTCTCATATTTTAATAAATAATTAATGTTCTTTGAGCTCTTTGAAGCCAGGCACCATGTGTTGTCTCTATTGCCAGGGCCTAGCCAGTGTCTCCACAGGAGATACTTAATATTTGAATAAAGAAAGAAGGTATGGGTGAAATATATGTAAGATGTGTTTCATGAATAATTCTGCTAATATTTATAGCAGTGAAAAACATTTTTATGTCCCAAGGCCATTTGAAGCAATTGATTTTTCTTGGGTTAAACTTTATTTTCTTCTTCCCAACTTCCTTTCTGAATTTGAGTCTTAGAACTAACCTCAATTTATATTTAAATTCTTTGAAACATTAGAGATTTCAGAATTATGAGTATATTAACAACATATTGAGTCTAAATATCTTCTAACAGCCAACCCTGCATAAATTGGTGCAGCATTACCTTGATAATAAATCAGCAATTTGAGTTTCTGTATGGAAAATAATTACATTTAAACCTTCTCGTGTTTGCCTTTTCATTAGGATTCTGATAATCCTGACCTCCGAGACCGGGGCTATATTTATTGGCGCCTTCTCTCAACTGATCCTGTCACAGCTAAAGAAGTAGTCCTGTCTGAAAAGCCGCTGATTTCCGAGGAGACAGACCTCATTGAGCCGACTCTGCTAGACGAGCTGATCTGCCACATTGGCTCCCTGGCCTCCGTGTACCATAAGCCACCCAATGCTTTTGTGGAAGGAAGTCATGGGATCCATCGCAAACACTTGCCGATACATCATGGGAGGTAAGCGGGTAGACTTGGTTTGATTGAGAAGTGATTCTTTGTATAGATGAAGTTGGTGTTCCTTAAGCTTTGCTATGCATTTGGCAAACCTGTTGTGCTGCCTTGGGGGCTTCATCTGAATTCTAGTAGCTACACACATGTAATGGATAAAAGACCTTTTTGAGTTCTAATCTCAGGGTTGGTAAGATTATGCCTTTAGAAAACTGTGGTAAAAACTTTCTGAATGGATAAAGTTCGAAAGTTGCTTAAGACTCTGAAAGATGAGGCTAGAAATGTTCCCATAGTTGAAAACTTGGTAAAAAACATACGTAGGCATACCATAGAGATTGTGGGCTTTGGATCCAGAACACTGCAATAAAGTGAGTCACGAATTTTTTTGTTATTTCTGAGTGCATACAAAAGTTACATCTGCTCTATAGTATAGTCTATTAAATGTCCAGTAGTATTACGTCTAAAAAAAAGTCTTGTTGTTCAGTCGCTAAGTCATGTCCGACTCTTTGTGACCCTGTGGACTGCAGCACACTGGGTTTCCCTGTCCTTCACTGTCTCCTGGAATTTGCTCAAATTCATGTCCATTGAGTTAGTGGTGCCATCCAGCCATCTCATCCTCTGTCACCCCCTTCTCTTCCTGCCCTCAGTCTTCCCCACCATCAGGTTCTTTTCCAGTGAGTTGACTTTTTGCGTCAGGTGGCCAAAGTACTAGAGCTTCCACTTCAGCAACAGTCCTTCCAGTGAATATTCAGGATTGATTTCCTTTAGAATTGACTGGTTTGATCTTCTTGCAGTCCAAGGGACTCTAAAGAGTCTTCACCAGCACCATAGTTCAAAAGCATCAATTCTTCAGCAATCAGCCTGCTTTATGGTCTAGCTCGCTCATCCGCACATGACTACTGGAAAAGCCATAGTTTTGATTATATGGACCTTTGTTGTCAAAGTGATGTCTCTACTTTTTAATACACTATCTAGGTTTGTCATAGTTTTCCTTCCAAGGAACAAGCATCTTTTAATTTCATGGCTGCAGTCATATGGATCACAGTCCGCAGTGATTTTGGAGCCCAAGAAGATAAAATCTGCCACTGTTTCCATTTAATCCCCATCTATTTGCCATGAAGTGATGGAACCAGATGCCATGATCCTAGTTTTTTGAATGTTGAATTTTAAGCCAGCTCTTTCACCTTCATCAAGCAAGAGGCTCTTTAGTTCCTTTCTGCCATTAGTGTGGTATCATCTGCATATCTGAGGTTGTTGATATTTCTCCTGGCAATCTTGATTCCAGCTTGTGCTTCATCCAGCCCGGCATTTCACATGATATACTCTGCATATAAGTGAAATAAGCAGGTTGACAATAAACAGCCTTGACATACTCCTTTCCTAATCTGGAATCAGTTTGTTGTTCCATGTCCAGTTCTAACTGTTGCTTCTTGACCCACATACAGGTTTCTCAGGAGGCCGGTAAGGTGGTCTGGTATTCTCATCTCTCTTAAGACTCTTCCACAGTTTAATCTGTTCCACATAGTCAAAGACTTACGTGTAGTCAGTGAAGCAGAAGTAGATATTTTTCTAGAATTCCCTTGCTTTCTCTATGATCTAGTGATGTTGGCAATTTGATCTCTGGTTCCTCTGCCTTTTCTAAATCCAGCTTGTACATCTGGAAGTTCTTGCTTCACTGAGCCTAAAGCTAGCTTGAAGGATTTTGAGCATAACCTTACTAGCATGCAAAATGAGCGCAATTGTGCCATAGTTTGAACATTCTTTGGCACTGCCCTTCCTTGAGATTGGAATGAAAACTAACCTTTTCCAGTCCTGTGGCCACAGCTGAGTTTTCCAAATTTGCTGACATATTGAGTGCAGTTCTTTAGTAGCATCATCTTTTTGGATTTTAAATAGCTCAACTGGGTTACCACTGATATATTACAAAACTTACAGTTTATACCATGTTTTCATTTGGAGCTTCCCTGGTAGCTCAGCTGGTAAACCACCAGCAATGCAAGAAACTCTGGTTTGATTCCTGAGTCAGAAAGATCCCCTGGAGAAGGGATAGGCTACCCACTCCAGTATTCTTGGGTTTCCCTGGTGGCTCAGCTAGTAAAGAATCCACCTGCAATGTAGGAGACCTGGGTTCGATCCTTGAGTTGGGAAGATCCCATGAAGAAGGGAAAGGCTACCCACTTCAATATTCTGGCCTGGAGAAATTTGGACAGGACTAAGCGACTTTCACTCACTTCATTTGATCCTTCCTAAAATAGAGTGCTTTATTTTATTGGTGAGGAAGCTTTGTCTCAGAGAGGTGGTCACTTGCCCAAGACAATGCATGCAACTAGTGGAGCCAAAGCTTGGTCCTGGTCATCTTATTCTAATCGCCCCATTCTTAGGGTGACCAGGAATCGCCCCATTCTTAGGGTGACCAGAAGTCGCCCCATTCCTCGTCATCTTACTCTAATTGCCCCATTCTTAGGGTGACCAGGAATTGCCCCATTCCTGGTCATCTTACTCTGATCGCCCCAGCAGAGTAACAACACCCCCAGTGTTACTCTGGTTATTTCACCGGAAGTGTGTGCATGAATTTCTTCCCAGGTTTACTTCTGTAACTCTTCCAATTCCTTGGCTTTAGCTGTCTATTGAACTTCCCTATTTGTTTTTCTTCCTTGAAACTTAACAGAATTGAAAGCAACATATAATTGCCCTGTTATCCCTACAGATTCCTCTTATAAGGAGCATCACTAGTCTTTTGCTTCTTTGTTTGTGTTTGTTTTTTTCTGTGAGTTTGAGTCTTCATTCTTCTTTGTTCAAGCATTATCAAAACTAACTAGGAAGAGGGGATATATGTAAATATACAGCTGATTCATTTTGCCTCTACAGCAGAAACTAAAATAACATTGTAAAGCAACTTTACGCCAATAAAAAATAATTTTTTAAAAAAACCTACCTAGGGTTTTTAGAGAAAGCATTTGTTTATTAATGGGATTTTTATAGAATATTTTTTGTTTTTAAAAAATTATTTTATGTCTTAGAAAACACACAAGATAGAATGTTAAAACATAATCAACACTCAGCTTCAATAGTCATCAGTATTTTGCCAATTTTATTTCATTTATCACCCCCACAATTTTTTTTTTTTTTAGGCAACTGGAGTATTTTAAATTTCAGGCCTCATATCACTTCATTCATAAGTACTTTAATTGGTATCTCTAAAAAATAAGCAGTTTTTAGAAAAATCACAATATATTATCAAGCCAAAGTTAGGAATAATTCCTTAATCAAAACTGAACTTCTTTCAGATTTTTTCAATTGCCATTGTCTATTCTGTTTTATTAAAGTTTATCTAAAATTGGTTTTACTTTTCGCATAAATTTTTAGAATACTTCACAGTGAAGCCAACTGAGCTGGAAATTTTCTTTTGAGTTTTTTTTTTTTTTCCCCACTTGGTAAGATTTAGGGGACATGAAGATGAGGAATACACAACTCTGAAAACAGGTCTAGAACATTACTCTAGCAGGTGTGTGTATAGTGGACTGAAGCTGGGAGAGTGGACATGAAGATGAGCTAAGAGTAATCAATTTAACTGCTACTGCCACCACACTGTGAAAAAGGGAGTAGTGAGTTTTACGAAATGTTAAAAGGACTAGTCCTTTCTTAAAGCTCACTATTCCCTTTTTAAACAATTACTCTTAGCTCATCTTCATGTCCATTCTCCCAACTTCAGTCCACTATACACACACCTGCTAGAATAGCGTTCCTCTAAATGTTATTTTTAGTTTTGTTCAACAAATAAAAGTGATTCAGCATTGCCTAACATATAAAAATTAACTCTCCAGACCTGTTTTCAGAGTTGTATTTTTCTCAACCTTATTTCCCCTTAATCTTACAGTGTCTGCTCCTGCCAATATAATTTTTTCACTGGCCCTAAAAGTTAAATTGTTTATTTCTATGCCTTTGCACAAACTATCCCTTCGTTTTTGGAAGGTCTCTCCCTGGTGGTTCCATATAACTATGCTATTCTTAAAAAATCTAGCCTTAAAACTATCCTCAGAAGCTTTTGGGAGTTAGCCCCACCTGCATCTCATCTGTAGTCTGTCATTGTGCAGACAGACACACAATACTCATTTCTGCTGTTCCCCAGTGAATGTGCTTTTCACTTGTTTTGTCAATACTGGTGTTGGGGTTGGTTTGTTCGAGTATAAGTTATTTGAAGACAGGAAATATATTTCTCTCTTTATTTTTTTTAGCTGTTTCTCCAGAGTTCTCATTACAGTGTTCTCTTATAGAGTAGGTGCTCAGTTAAAATTGATTGATGAGGTCATTGTACATATAGCATAATATAAAATTGATTGAAGAGCTTATATTGTATAAGAGCATATGACATTGGCTCGTTGCCTTGTTTCCAGGTCTCTGCTAAAACTGACTTTTCTCTGTTCCCCTCTTTCTGTTTGTGCCTTGCAGCACTGATGCAGGTGACAGCCCTGTTGGCACCGCCACTGCCACCAGCCTGGAGCAGCCTCAGGTTATTCCCTCCCAAGGTGACCTTCTGGGGGATCTTTTAAACCTTGACCTTGGTCCCCCAGTCAATGTGCCACAGGTGTCTTCCATGCAGATGGGAGCAGTGGATCTCTTGGGAGGAGGACTAGATAGTCTGGTAAGCATCTTTCTTCTTTCTTGTAGTTCTTTTAAATTCTTTTTGTTTTTAAATTTTGGGAGTTATTTTTAATTCTTGATATGCTGAAGAACGTTAAATCTTTCCCCTTTTTAGAACTAGATGACAAGCAGAGCAATGTCCTTTGATAAAGGACAGGATTATGTCTCCAGAGAATTAAATGATACTGTATGGGATGTGTTTGCATGTATACAGGATTATTTTGTTGTCCTGCCTTTAAATAGAACTTTTGGTGTTTAACCAACCTAGTTGCCTTTCCAGAGCTTATTATTGCTCCTGCTGCTTAACTCTGGATAGCCGCTGTAATTCCCCTTTTGACCTGAACATCATTTAAATGATCTCATAGTGATCATCCTGCTTTGAGGCTTTCAAGCTTTTGCCTTTTTTTATTTCAATAGTTTATTGGCTTATACCTTATCTGATTCTGAAAGATTCTGAGGCAGACATTTGAGCCATTGGTGGTTGGTTTTTTTTCTAATGTATCTTTCTTACAGTTGGAAAGTGCTTCTTGATTGGTTGTTCTTTCCTCTTCTCCATCCACATCTCCCACTCCACACTGCCATACTTCCAATTTAATTAGCTTCCAGGATTCTAATACTAAAAGGCTCAAAGTCCAAAGTGTCTGTGAGTATGTGCCAATTAGTTACTGTTGCTGTGCAGGATACATGAGAATATTAAGGATGACCTTCCATCTGGGTAGAGAGGCAGGCCAGAGAAATAAGAGGTCTTATCGCATGGCTCCCTACAAATTAGATACTTAAGTGTGGTGGAATTAAGGGAAGCTTTTTTAGCAGGACACTTCCAAATAAGATGTTTGTCAACCTGTTGACTATATATATGCCCAACTGATTTATTTCCCAGCATTAGAAATTGAAAGTCAGTGCCTTAGATACAAAAATATTATGTCCTCAGAGATTATATAAACAAAATAACCTTGCTTTCTGCTTCATACACTGGCATTTTCTCTTCTCCTTTATGAACAGTGTTATTATGTCTGGGATTTATACCAGTCAGTACAGATGCATTAACTTTCGACTGACAGAGAGTCTAAGGAGATAGGGTTACTATCATATCTCTATGGATGATACATTTTACTAATGGAAATCACTGCTTCCAGGGTCTATATACTGACCAAGCTCTGGACTGTAGCTAATGGTGACACAGATGAGCATTCCTTTTGTCTTTCTTGGGAATATAAGCATTGCTTTTCAAATTCAGATCTCTTTAATGAACAGAGTTGACTGAATGGCTTCCTCATGTGATAATTCTGCATTGCTCTATAGCCTCTTTTCTAGACTCAGGAGACTGACAAATGAATACTGAAATATTCATGCAGACTCCCAGATCCTTTCTAAACATTGAAACAGCTCTTCGTATTCTGTTGACGTATGAACGACAAGTTAAATGTTAAATCCTCCTCACGTTTATGCCTGAACAACCCTGCTTATTTCTCTAGAAGTTTACAACATGGTGGACTCATTGAACCTAAGAAGACAAATTAAATTTGAAGGATAGAGGGGAGAAAGAGGCTCTGTATTTAGATGATGCCTGGCCCAGGATTCTGTCCTCTTGTTTCTTGACCCACTTTAGCATGGAAGGAAAGAGAATATTATTTCCATTTGGCTTAGTATCTTAACTCTTTTTATCTTAGCTCTTGCTGGTCTTTAACACCAGTGAGTTTTTTCTTTAAATTTTATGCAGCCAGTCCAGTCATCTGTTAGAATTCTGGAAAGTTTACATCAGGAAGAAAATTGATTAGAACTTTCTTAGATTGTAGTAGACTAAGTCACATGTGGGCTTTTTCTTGTTTGTTTTGCAAAAGATATTCTCTTTGGGGCAGAGAATAAACTGTTTTATCATTGGATATCTAAATATTATATAGGGGTTGCTGTGTAAGCCCAGTAATGTTCCTGTAACTCTAAATTTTAGCTTATTCTGACTTTGAGATTTAAAATGGCATACTTGGTGTTACAGCCCCAGAAAGTGTTTACATGCAGGTTTCTTCAGCTTCTTCTGTGATACAAATATATCCCAGAAATCAGAATGAGGAGGAAAGGCCTTCTTTTTGCTTTGAATCTGTCTGCAGTTAAATATATATTCATTCAAAGAACCAAGATTTCTTTTAAGAGAACATCACAAGGAAGAGACCTAAATGTGGTTGTGTGAAAGACGAGTTTCTGTGGCAGCAGTAGTCTGTGCCATTTTTAAAAAGCTTTTATTGTTCTTGCGTAAATTATCTAATTGAAAGACGAAAATAGTTCTCAGGCTTTTTATTTACTCTGTATAGATAGTGCTGTTTCTTGAATGAATCCTTACCTTTTTAACAGTGCTCCTCAAATTAATGTGTACATACATCAAATGGAGATCTTGAACAAGATAATTGTTGGTCTGGGGTATGACCTAGGAGTCTTCTTTTCTAACGAACACCCATGTCTGCGGACGACATTTTGCATCGTAAAGACATGGAATATCTGTAATCACTGTGAACCACTTCACTTTGGTGTTGGAATAGCTATTGATAAACCTCTGTGCCTTTTTCTTCTGACTTCAGTAGTAAACACATTCCTGGAAAGATGGCTCCTACTCTGCCTACATAGAGGGAGGGCATGAAACTCTTTAAATTATTTTGTTAAAAGTCTGTCTTTTATTCTCTAAGAAGAAGAATGTTGCTGGGTATGGTAGAATTTGACCCAGGTCCCCATTTAAAATGTAGCCTGGATCAGAATTATTAATACGTGGTTGTCTGGCAAGCAGCACTCAGGTTACGTCATCAGTTTTCATCTCAGAAAGCCTCTCCGAAAAGTTTCTGCTTGTTCTTATCATTGGTTTCTAACAGAACCTTACCCGTAGAGGTCAGTGCTGTGCTGCTAATGAGGCGTGGCAGCTACTTACCTTTTATTCCAAGCTTTGTGCTCTCAACTCTAGCTGCATAATTGGTATTTAAAAAATACATATACTGGGAGTGTTTGTACCTAGCTCTAGAACAATTAAACAGAATTTCTGAGAGATGGGGCCCTATTGTTGTTCAGTCGCTCAGTCTTGTCTAACTCTTTTGCGACCCCATGGACTGTAGCACACCAGGCTTCTCTCCTTGAGCATCTCCCAGAACTTGCTCAAACTCATGTCCCTTGACTCAGTGATACCATCCAACCATCTCATCCTCTGTTGTCCACTTCTCTTCAATGATGATTTTTTTTTTTAAATATCCAGGTTATTTTAATTTTGCAGCCAAGACTGAGAGTATTGGGCCAAGTGAAGTTCCAGATGAAGTTAGGTAGAGAGTTAAAAAATTGGTCTTTAAGCCAAGACAGTGATTTCCACAGAATTATATTCTGGTGAGTCTTGGCACCTCCTACAGAACAGTCCTCTCTGAATTTACCTTTGTTCTGTCCCGCCCCACCTCATCCCTGACCCCCAACTCTAGGACATTTTCTTACTGTGATTTGCTGTTAGGTGATCCAGCCTATCAGAAATTGGCCAAAGGTTGAATTTGACCAATTTAGATTTAGGGTTCTTTAACCCTTGCTCATGGTCCATAATTGGAGACTGAAAGTTGTCTTGTATTTTAGATTACCTATCCATTTTCTGTTCCTCTGTCTTAAAACTTGAAATTCACTAGAGGATAGTAGTAGTCTTCCATTTTCATATCTTGGTGAACCTCCCATTAGATTTTATTTGCCCTCTTTCATTATCACACTTACAGAATTTTGAGATTTAGTGAATTGTGACTTTTCCAGAGCTGTCATTCAGGAAATACTTGTCAATCCATTCATTCATTATTATTATTCATTACAACTTACCTGAAGGCTCTAGCCTTCGTCCATCAATAATAGTGACTCATATAATAGCTACTGTTCTTAAACCAGAGTGAGGTAGGTATGTAGCTGTGACATTAAAAAAAAAAACACACACGTGCACACCATTCCTCCCAAGTGATTCTTAACATGGTGTTTTTTTGTTGTTATTTGGTTTGTTTTCTTGGGTGTTTTTTGGTCTGTTTTTGTTTGGGTTTTTTTTTGTTTGTTTGTTTTGAAGGTAGGTCTTTGAAAACCGTTGAGTTTCCCTGGTAGCTCAGCTGGAAAAGAATCCACCTGCAGTGCAGGAGACCTGGGTTCAATACCTGGGTTGGGAAGATCTCTGGAGAAGGGAAAGGCTACCCACTCCAGTATTCTGGTCTGGAGAATTCCATGGACTGTATAGTCCATGGGGTTGCATAGAGTCGGACACAATGAGTGACTTTCACTTCACTTTACCTTTGAAAACCATTGATGTATACAGAGCTTCAGATTTTTAAAAATGTTTCTATATCACTGGACTTAAATGAAAATGGATTTCTGATATACTCTTCACTTTCCTCCTTAGTTTTTTCTTGTCCTTTAGCATATTCTTTTTTGCTTAAAACATAGTTTCCTCCTGTTAGTATAAACTTAACTGTCTGCTTGATGTGCAGTGAATTTCAGTTAATGAAACTTACGAGAGCAGTGAATTTCAGTTAATGAAACTTACGAGAGTGATCTGTTCTGTGTGTAGAGCAGTGTAGTATACTATCTCAGTGTTGTTGGGGTTTTGGCTTCTTTGTTTTAGAAGCTGTATGGGTGTCTTTTGATGTCCCAGCTACCAAGTCTAAGAAACTGCTCATCCTGGGGAGTGTGGCTTTTCTGACAGTGCAGACCCTTCTGGTTTGGTGTAGTGTGGGAGATGACCTGGCAGCCGTGTGTGTAAGCCTTGCATACACGCTATACAGATACAACATGTGCTGGTGAATGTGATATCTCTAAGGAGCACTGAAGTGATAATTGAATCTTGATTATTTGTTTCCATTATTTTCAGACTGTCAGCAAAGACCTTGGCTAAACTATGGCCTTTTTTTCATCCAAGGTGCTGTGTGTTACTCTGTTTAGAAAAATGGTGCTATTGTATATCAAGAATGGAAAAGAAACATCATCCAGAATCCCCTTTCTCTATGCTGACAGAGGGTTTCCTGCCAGAGAAATGTGCTAGCAGTGTGCCCCGCTAGAGCAGAATAGGAGAGAGGAGAAACTGCCTTTTCCAGACTCCAGTGTGTTTTTCAGAACATCCTACCTGTTTCTTACAGATTTTTACCTTTCAGATATTTTAACTGATGCACGATTATAGTAATGATTTTGAGGTTTCTTTAGCCCATGGGAAATCCATGCTACATCTTCATCTCTCTTCCTCTGGAAAAGATTTACTGTGATTTAAGAACTTAAGTTTTAGAGTTGGAAGTGTTGTGGAGAGAGCTTTATAAATTGTAGCCCAGTTTTGCCTGGTAAATTCTTAAGTGGCTTTTTGTAACCACTGTCTCTTTTATCAGTGCATAAGTTTCATGAAGGCTGGCCTCAGGCAGTTTGGGGAATAATTACCAAATACCGAGTGCGGATCTCTGTGCTAGAACTTTTATAATTTCTAATCCTCAAAATAAGTCTGCAGGGTAATTGGTATTGGGTCTCATTTGACAGATAACTGAAGGAAGCATAGCTAGCAAGTCTCAGTCAGGATTTTGAACCCAGGACTTTTTGAAAACTTTAAAGTTTATACACACCTTCAGTGTCCTGTAGTTCCTGCAGTTTGTTATTGTCATCTTCCATAATAGAGTCCAGTCTCACTTAACTTTGATCTTCTCATACTGGAGTACACAATCTCTGGAGTAAACAGCCGAGCATAGGGTGCATCTGAAGCTGCAGGATAAACCTGGTTCGTCATCTTGTAGTGTTAAGTTTTACTCTATGGCAAGCAACATAAACACACCATATTAAGGCTTAGAAAGTAAAACTGTATGAATGTTTTAAGATAAAACACAAGACTTGCTTGCCCTAGGCCTTTCCATGATATACTTCCTGCTGCTGCTGCTGCTGTGCCACTTCGGTCATGTCCAACTCTGTGCGACCCCATAGACGGGAGCCCACCAGGCTCCCCCTTCCCTGGGATTCTCCAGGCAAGAATACTGGAGTGGGTTGCCATTTCCTTCTCCAGTCCGTGAAAGTGAAAAGTGAAAGTGAAGTCGCTCAGTCATGGCCGACTCCTAGCAACCCCATGGACTGCAGCCCACCAGGCTCCTCCGTCCATGGGATTTGGTGCCCTCTATGTGAATATTCAAAAGCAAAGATATTACTTTGCCGACTAAGGTGCATCTGGTCAAGGCTATGGTTTTTCCAGTAGTCATGTATGGATGTGAGAGTTGGACTGTGAAGAAGGCTGAGCGCCGAAGAATTGATGCGTTTGAACTGTGGTGTTGGAGAAGACTCTTGAGAGTCCCTTGGGCTGCAAGGAGATCCAACCAGTCCATTCTGAAGGAGATCAGCCCTGGGATTTCTTTGGAAGGAATGATGCTAAAGCTGAAGCTCCAGTACTTTGGCCACCTCATGCGAAGAGTTGACTCATTGGAAAAGACTGATCCTGGGAGGGATTGGGGGCAAGAGGAGAAGGGGACGACAGAGGATGAGATGGCTGGGTGGCATCAGTGACTCAATGGACGTGAGTCTGAGTGAACTCTGGGAGTTGGGGATGGACAGGGAGGCCTGGCGTGCTGCGATTCATGGGGTCGCAGAGTCGGACACGACTGAGCGACTGAACTGAACTGAACTGAATGTGAATATGAGCTAGCTTACCACTAGGAGGCACTTCAAAGTTTGAGAAAGACAATAAAAATATTCATTAATGAGAAGAGGGATTGGATAAGTTTATACATCTGTCTTCCAGCAAAAGGACTGAGATTGCTTAATCTTACCCTCTTTCAAGTAGAGCCACAAAATCCTGTGTTCCCAGCTATTTGGTGGTGAGCTGTGATATAAAGCAAGTACTTTCAAGGCAATAAAATGATGTGTGGGGCATTCTTGTGATGAAAACTGACAGTCAAAACCACTCAGACAATACATTCAGATTCTAGAAAAAGCTTTGGCTTTGGTTGGGAATAGAGGGGATGGGGTCATTTTTTCCCCCTTAATTGGTTCTATTCATATGTTTTGGCAGTGTTGATGGAGATAACTGTGCTCTCGGCAGTTAGTGAAACAATTTTGTCAGCCTTCTATCCATTTTGTGATAATTTTCACCAGTGAAGTGATTGATTTCAAAATTATCTCCCCAAGAAATAATAGTGCTGCTTATATGGTTAGTGAAACATTCAGTCACTCAATAAATATTTAAGTGCTTATTCTGTGTCAGGCTCTATTCTGTGTATCGGGAATATAGTTGTGAACAAGTATATAATCAGGTAATTACTGCAAAGAAAGATGAAACCAGATACAGAGCTGCTCCTGTGGACTTTTACTACATTGAACATTGAGTTATATCTGACCTAAGAGACCAGTAATGGCCATTCTAGGAACTTCTCGTCACATTCTGTCCCCTGTCCCATCTCAGAAAATAATCTATTACATCACCCTCTTTTTCTGTTGATATAAGACTTTTTTTTTTCCTTCAAGTTAAGGAGTCTTCTGATGATTTTGTATAATCTCAACTCCTTTATGCTATTCCACATCAAGTCTGTTCTGTTCTCATCATGAGTTTGTCTAATAGCTTTGGCACAGTTACAGATTATTTTCACTGGTTCAATTAGTTATATTTTATGGTGCTTTTCTAAATAGCTTTGTGAAAAATCAAATTAAAATTTGCAGCCTAGCAGCTGAAAACCACACTTTACCTCGGAGATAGTGTGTGCCTACTAAGATCTAAAACTGATAGGAAAAACACAGATTGATATTTTTGATGCCAGTAAGATTTTGGTATAAGTTCTGTTTGTGATGGGAATCATTGTGTACTATTTTTACATCATTCTATTTTGATTCCTGCCTAACAGAGCTATTGGCAAACTATCTGCCCTGAAATATTTCTTAGACTCTCTTCAATTAAATCAGTTCTGGATAGTGTCACATAAGAGGTAATAATTCCAGAAAGGAGCAAAGAAATGTGTGAGCTTAAGATCTCTACCTCTAATTAAGAGAATGTCTTCAGATTCTCAGACAGCTCCATAGTTTCAGAAGCAGACAGGTATACTTTAGACTGGTCAGATGCACCTTGTCAAGGGGGCTAACCCAGATCAGTCTTTGTGAACATTTATGGGGTTTTGTGTTTTGTTTTATTTTCAGTCTACTTGGTGGCCATGTCAAGACTTACCCTTTTCTTAGAGTCTGACAGACTTGTTGCCTTACGGAACCTCAGTCTTGAATTCTTTTTTTTGTACTTCTGCTATTAAAGCATATTGCCATTGGATGAAGGAATTTCCTTTTGGTATGCAAACTCAACTCTCAAACTTTTGACTCAACCAGGTTCTGCAACAGAACTCATGTATCCATGCTGAAATCTCTTTAGCCCATAAATTAAAATAAGTCACCATGAAATCACTGCTTTGCATCCAATTACTGAATGAACAGTGAAGCAATACATTATTATGTAGTTCAACATGAACTGAGCTGTTTCAGCACTAATTCAGACATGCTGAAGCACCCCACTCTTCGGCAGTAGCCAATGTTAGTGTTACTGTTAATGTGCCATTTAATGTGATTTAGATTAGAGGCTGGGGAAGCTTTACCACTAGCAGAAATTTTAGACGTGGGTATCAACTAGGGACCTTTAGGAAAATTCTGTTTAATTTGCACCATTTAAAATATTCTTTTCTTGAAATTGTCACCCCTCCTTTCTTCATCTTCCTGTATACTGATTTAGTTGGTCTATAAAAAAATGTTAGTTGCTCAGTCATGTTCGATTCTTTGCAACCCTGTAGACTGTAGCTCGCCAGGCTCCTCTGTCCATGGAATCCTCCAGGCAAGAACACGAGTGGGTAGGAAGTGGTTCAGGAAGATTCCCTTCTCCGGGGGATCTTCCTGAACCAGGGATCAAACCTGGGCCTCCTTCACTGCAGGCAAGAACACGAGTGGGTAGGGGTGGTTCAGGAAGATTCCCTTCTCCGGGGGATCTTCCTGAACCAGGGATCAAACCCGGGCCTCCTTCACTGCAGGCAAATTCTTAACTGCCTGATCCACCAAGGAAGCAAGTTGACATTACTTCCTTCATGTAGAAAATAGCAGCCTCATTAAGGCAATCCTGGGAATAATGGGAAAGAGCTCCTAAAGACCACTTAAAACATATACAGCATTTGAGATTAAAGTCATAGCTTACTTTTCACTCACCTTCCCTAGCTCAGTGGATAACAGATATCACTAAATTTTTACAAGTGCAGTTTGATTGATTTTGTACCTGACCTGATTAGAAAGTATTACCAAACAGATGAATCTCATCTGACTCGGGTTAATACCAGCAACTGAACTGAAACATTAGTGGCTGGTTCAGGCTAACATGACAACATTGCTTTGTTTAGTTCGGACTTCTAGCCTCCCTGCCCCACCCCTGCCCACCCCGAACTAATACCTGCCTCAACCTGCCTGTCACTGTGGATGGGAGAGGCCCTCTCTCCTGTCCTTGCTGACAGCTTCTGTTACTCTTGTCTGTCCCTGTGCTGTCCCCTGTGTCATATTTTCAGAGGAAGATGACAGCCTCTCAGAAACTTTTCACTGAAAAGGAAGGCTGCCAAATGAAGTCTGAATAAGCTATAGTTTTGCTAGTTAGAAAGCATACTGAAATTGTCCTTTACTTGTGCTCTCTGGACATAGCCCAGTTAGGTGAACCTTTTTATTTGTGGGTATGTGTCTCTAATACCCCTTGCATTCTCTCTCTGTAAGATCAGAGATCTTGAGTCTGGGTTGCAGCTCAGGTGTATCTGATCAGCTGAACATACATGGAGAGTGTCAGAATTGCTTTTCAGTTTCTCTTACATGGTTTTGAATAAAATTGACGAGCAGCATGGGGGGCGGGGGAGAGTACATTTAGATCCTGTCCAGCTAAGATAATACTCATATAATGCTCAAATATAATGAAATCTAAGAAAGTAAGGCCTATAAATGGGCTTTTTTTCCCTTTGGAAAGAACACCGCTAGTGAGTGCCTTTTCTCAATACCTTTTATTGAATTTAGCATCTTTGATACTATTGCTGTTTCTCTTCCAGTGTGTTTTTTTCTTGCCATCAAGTCCCAACTAGGTCCATAAAGAATTCCATCTCTTTCAAACTTGAGTTGTGAGATAGCCCAGAAGGGAGGATAATGGCTGTGGGGAGAATGTGTAAGCCCATCAGAAAGTCATAAAACCAGATCAGAACCAGCACTGGGACAAATGAGACATTCTGCATCATTGCCTTCCTTAGAAAGGGCTTTTCTTTCTGCTCAAGTTCTAGCTTCCTTTTCAATTTAGGAGATAGCTCCAAAGTAATTTCTAAACTGATAACTCTTGTCTGACTCCAGATAATAGTTAATTCCCTAAGGCAGTGGTTTTCAACCTTGTCTGTACATTGGAATCACTAGGGCAACTTTTTAAAATTCTGATGCCCAGGCTATACCTCAGAACAATTAAATCACTATGACCGGAACTGAGACTCAGGCATCAGTGGTTTTAAAAGTCCGCTTACCCCGATGTACTGCAGCCCATGGGATCACAAAGAATCAGACATGACTTAGCAGCTGAACAACAACTCCCCACACTATACACACAAAGGTGGTTGATTCCACTTTGTTTTTAAGGTTGAAAGCCATAGTTGTTAGAACAAAATTGAGATAGTTATTAATACTCTTAGAAAGTTTGAATCTTACTCTAAGAAACCTCCAAGTTTCATAAGGAGAAATTGAAAACTAAAGACCTCCCATAAGCAGCTTGCTTTTGCAAAATTTGTTTTCTATGGCTTCTTTCTTTTTTTTTTACACCTATCTGCCCTGTGCTCCAATCTACTTAGACTGCTCTTTCTTCTTGATCATGCTTTTATTCCTACTTTTTTAACCTTTGTACATTCTGAGAAATAACCTCTCCCATTTTTGCTTTCTGTAGTTTCACAAACATCTTTTCATTATCCTTCAGCCAAAAGGAGGCTCTTCTCTCTAGAACTTTGCTTTTTTTGTGTTAGCATGTTCTGTATGGTTTTGCATTCGTGTTTTGTTTTTCTGCTAGTTTGCAAAGCCTAGATCTGGTTCGTCTGTGTATTCCCCCCATCACCTGGCATCTTTACATTCCCCATTGTACCTTTTCTCTAACAAACGTTATGTAAGTGTGTGTTTGAATAAAAGGGCTCTCGTCCTCTGGATGTGGGCTCTTCCAGGAACAGGGAGAAGGCAGATGTGTAATGCCCTTTCTGTTTGCCACCATGTTTCCAGTTACTCAGAGTCTTGGTTGTGATGACCTTTTCATCTGTCTGTGCCTGTGATTTCTCGTCCCAGGTCCAACCATTACATAGTCTTCAGAAACCAAATTTTGGAAGTGTTGACTCTGAGGTTTGGAGTGCTCTGTAGCTTAGTGCAGAGCAAGCTTACTTGTGCCAGTTAGGCAGCACCTGCCTGGGTGGGTTTTTTTTAAATTTTTTTCCCTGCTATGATGGAAACAGAATGTCATAAGTCCCATTATTTTTCAAGATATATATTATTTTTGAGATTTGACAACTCAGTTTTATGTATCTGTTCACTGAGAAGATAATGAATCCTCTGTCTCAAATGCTGAAGATAGTACAGTTGTTTTTTTTTAACACATCCATAGCATCGAGCTCTCCAAGTTTCTATCACTAAATGATAATAAAGGAAACTGTTTTGTAAAGCAGACAAGGCATTTGGTGATTCAGAGATGAATTTTAGATACACAGTGAGAACTAGGGAAGCAGCAGTGTGAAATTGTAACACAAAAAAAGTGGCGTTGGCCTTTTCAACAGCACCATTAGTTTCATATATGTGTGTTTTATGTTTCTTCACGCTAGCTGTTTTCAGCTTCAGTTCTTTTAAATACTTTTGGCCTGAAATTCAGGGTGAATTATATCAGAGCCCTGGCGGGGTTGGGGGGGCGGTGGGGCAGAGCTAAGACCATGTGGAATTATTTTCCTGTCACCAAGCTAATTACGTTAATCTAATTCTTTAGTAGCTAATCCTTTTAAATAATCTACTTCAGAGAAATCACAGCATTTCTCCTTAATTGTACTGGCTGTGAGAGACAGTTGAAAAATGGCAAGCCTTCCCACTTCCTCCCCAGGTAGGCTATCCTCCTAACCCAGCTGTTTGCTTTCTTAGCAGAGTTCTAAACTGAAAATCCCTCTGGTTCCAGCTGTAATTTTTGGAGCTTGAAATTGCAGTTCACTACTGGTTTGGCCCCCACTTTCTCAGTGAGGCAGCAAGTTTTGTAGTTCAAAGCACATTTTCATTATTTTCTTTTTTCCCCCTCACATTTCCTTTTAAAAAATAAGGCATATCCAAAACATTGCTACCTGGAGATAGAGCTTCTTGGAATATGTAAATTCTTTAAATGCTGTTTGGGTTTGTGTCTGTGTACCCCAGTGGAAAGATTGGATCTGAAACATCCCTGAGGTGTCCCAGCTCCATCTTCTTTCCAAGTTTTCTCACAACTTCCGCACATCATCATGTCCCCTACTTAGTTCCCCTAGGATGTATTTCTTTGTAATCTAGAATTTCTTTAGACTTTGGGAGTCAACTTGAATAGCATGTGTTCCCCGCAAACTTGGTAGAGCAATTTGCACATTCTGTTTGGGCATCTAGTACTTAGCTAAATGAACTCTACCTTTCTCTCCTCTCTCTCCTTCTCTCTTTCAGCTTGGCAGTGACCTTGGCGGGGGCATTGGAGGAAGTCCGGCAGTAAGTGCCATCGGTCTCTTTCACCATGGGATGCGCTGCCCCCGTTTGATGCCTTTCCTATGCGCACCTTCTCAGACCAGCCACCGCTGCTGTCTAGCCCTGTGCACCAGAACCTCTGTAGCAGCGTGAAGAGTAGATAGTAGTGTAGGGCTGCTTGGAGTCTTCGGCACCAAACACCACGTGTGCTGTAGGGCTGTCTTCAGGGGTTGGCGCTCTGGTGTCTACAGAGCTCTTTGTCTTCCTGATGGCAAAGAGCCAGAGGAAATGGAACCTCCCATCTTGATGAGAGAATACCCTTATTCTTTTCTGTCATCTAGAAAGAGCTTGAGAGACAGCTGGACTCCAAGTGAGACTCTCCTCGTAAAAGAATTGGGGAGTATGAGTGTCCGTCTCCCCCAGGAGAGTTTCCTGGGGATACTGTAGGCCTTTTGCACAGAATCATGGAAGCTAAAATTGGAAACAAATAGAAAAAACCTTGGGTTACTGTGTTCCTGATCCTGCTGATTACTCTCTTAATAGAACGTCTAAAGAGTGTGTGTATCTTTTCAATGATGAAAAAATAACCATGATGATTTAAAGGACAAAGAATATATGAATTAAACTCCTAAGAATATTGTAATTATGGTGTGTTCTTATTTATTTACCAGTAACTATTAAAATAGATCGCAACGTTTTAAGGACGATTAATCTGTTCTTCCTGATCTCCCTGCTCCCCTTCCCTTTCATTCCCTGCAGGTGGGACAGTCCTTCATCCCATCATCAGTGCCTGCAACCTTTGCTCCCTCCCCTACTCCTGCTGTGGTCAGCAGTGGTCTGAATGACCTGTTTGAACTCTCCACGGGGATAGGCATGGCACCTGGTGGATATGTGGCTCCTAAGGCTGTAAGTAACACAACACTTTCTTAGTGGACAGGACCTGAATTATTTCATGTTTAACATTTGCATTACTCCCACTGATAATAAGTTCAAGGTTGGGGCCCTTGTTCTAGAGAATTTATGAGGAAGATGAATGGTGGCCTCAAACCTAGCAATAAAAAGCACCATAGCACCCTTATTAACCATTTTTATAATTAGACTTAAAATTGGAAGTGTTAAGCGTTTACGTTTTGTTCTCCAGTTTAAAAATATTGCCTTACTTATCAGCACTGAAATCAATCTAGTGCTTTGAACTGTATATCAGTTCAGAGAGGGAAAGACATAACATTTTACTTCGTATTCTTTCTACGCTCCTTTCCACTGGAATTGCATGTGGATTCTAGAGTGCCATTGCTCAGACTTGGTTTTTATGCATCTTAGTGCACCTTTTCAGAGTTTTGATTTAGGTTAGTGTCGTTGATATCTTTCTAGTCTCAGCCTCTCTTGATGTCATGCTCAAAAGGAAATTCAGAAGACGAAGGGGAAACTCCTGTAAATGAAGCTTATTTCAGCACCTTAACTGCCTAACGAAGTGAAATCTTAATTTCATCCTTATTTACTCAAAAACAGCAGTGAGATGAGCTCTGCCTGATTTCATTGGGCTTTATGCTGTATTTTAGGTCTGGCTGCCTGCAGTAAAGGCTAAAGGCCTGGAGATTTCAGGAACATTTACTCATCGCCAAGGGCACATCTATATGGAAATGAACTTCACCAACAAAGCTCTGCAGCACATGACAGACTTTGCAATTCAGTTTAACAAGAATAGGTAAGAAATCTGAGTTCCCCAGCTTAATCCTGAGACCAGCAGTGTACTTTGTGTCTAGCAAGTGAGTGTTCCGTTTAGCAGTGGGTAACAACTCTTGTGTTGGCAGATGCTCAGTGTAGACTGAGCAAAGGCTCTTGTGTATCTCTTCAGTGGCCAGCTGTAACTCTGGAGGCCCTAGGGAGTTCTGCCGGGAAGGTGGTCCCTGTGGAGTAAGGAAACCAAGACTGACTTAACTGCCGTAAAGGATTCTAAAACTAGTATGTCTTTATTAACACAGTTTACCAAAAAAAAAAAAATGCTTTTAGTTGAAATCCATTTATACAGTTAATAATAATTGTTTTGCATCTGAGTGCCAGACATTTCTAGGTACTAAAGCATGTCTTAAATATGTGCCCAATGTTTGTAACTTGGGCTTCCCTGGTGGCTCAGCTGGTAAATAATCCTCCTGCAATGCGGGAAACCTGGGTTCGATCCCTGGAGAAGGGAAAGGCTACCCACTCCAGTATTCTGGCCTCGAGAATTCCATGGACTGTATAAACTTTTGTTTGACTGTCCAAGTCCAGTGATTTTTCTAGGATATTCCCAGTGTTGACCAATGTTAGTCAGTTTTTCTTGGAATAAGGTGTGCCCTTTCAGTGTGGCCACATTTTGGTGAGAAAAGTGAATGGACTTTGGCTGCTCTAAAGAATATGGAAGACAGTCTACCTGTTAACTGAATAATCACATGCAGGCAGGCAGTTTGCTCTTAGCAGTGAACTCTCTGCCGTAATAGGGAAGAGAGTTGCGACAGGTGAGAGCTTATTCTCCTTTCCACCTGCTTGTCTCCTTTTCCTTTCATTTTGGTCAGTTGTCGTTTTGTCATTTCTACATTTTATTCTTTCACTTTTATCCTCATCTTTGTTTCTTGTTGAGTTTGTGCTTGCTGCCAGTCCTTTTATTTACATTTCCATGATCATTTCTTGTATGTCTTCTAGTAGGTTCCTCAACAAAGCCTCAGCAATCCTAGGATTCTTACATGGTCAAAATCATAACTTACATGCTTGAAAATTCTTGACTCAAGATCTTTGTTTTACTTCAGAGTTGTTTGTCATTTAATATTCCTGAGGAAAAGTTCATTGCTAGCATGGTTTTTCCCTGTATGTGTAAGTAATTTGATCATTTTGTTTGACTGTCCAAAGTTTTGAAGTCCAGTAATTTTTCTAGGATACTCCCTGTGTTGATCAATGTTAGTCAGTTTTTCCTGGAATAAGGTGTGCCCTTTCAGTGTGTACCTTGAAGTCCTGTATCTCTGGGAGGTTTTTAGGGTTTATGTGTTTAACCTTTTGTCCTGTTCCATTGTTTATATTTTCTTCTTTGGAGAATTATGTATTTATTGACTTTGTCTGTTATATGTACTATTTTTCTCCCTAATATTTTCTTATCTATAAATATTGGAATATGTATCTCATGACCTTTTTTTAACCCATAACCACAGCACCATTATTAAACTCAAAAATTCTTTAATATTATCTAGTTCTTTAATATCATTAATATTATTAAGCTCTTTAACATCATTAGCAGATTATTGCAGTTCTCTATTGTTGTACAGCTTGTTTTATCTGAACAGGATCCCATTGGTCTCCATATATACTAATTAATTGATATGTGTCTTAAATCTCTTTTAACCTCCTCTCTCTTCCTTTTAACCTCCTCCTCTCTCTCCCTTGAAATTTATTTGTAGAAGAAATTAGATGTTTTATCTGTAGAGTTTCCCACAGTCTAGATTTTGCTGATTATATGTAAATTGGTCTACAGGCCTAATTACATTTAGACTTGATCTTCTGACTGGAATGCTTCATGAGTAGTGGTGATCTTTTTCTTCATTTCTGTTTTATTTGCTTTTTTTTATTTTATTCTCTGTGTCTGTTACTGTTTTTACTATGATATCTCTTCTCGTGTTCTTTGTAGCTCTGTCTTTGCCAATATAATCATACCTTTTCTATGTTTTGTAAATGAAATTACATAGTGTGGAGTCTTCTGCATTAGATTTCTTTCACTTAGCATAATACTTCGAGGTGTTTCACTAGTCTGTTTATTGTTGAGTAGTATCCAGTGATGCTTGTAGCACGATTTGTTGACCCTTTCACCAGTTGGTAGAAGTAGGGATTGTTTCCAGTTTTATCTTTCATGGCTAAAGCACCTATGAATATTCATGTACAAGTCTTTCTGTGGAACTGTATTTTCATTTTTTCTGGGTAAATACCTAGCAGTGGTATTGCTGGGTCATGTGGTAAGTGTGGATGTTCCGACTCCCATGTTCCCACCAGTGCTAGCCATTCTTGTAGATGGATAGTAATATCTCTCTACTAACTAACAATACTGAGCATTTTTTTCATAATCTTGTTGACTAATCTTATATCTTCTTTGGTGAAGTATCTTCTCAGATCATTCCTTTTTCTTTTTTAAAAAAAAATTATTTGTCCTATTATCAAGTAGTAAAGTTTTTTATATTTTCTAGCTATAAGTACTTTTCAGATATGCCTTGGAAATATCTTCCCCCAGTCTGTAGCTTACTTTTACTCTCTTAGTGTTTTTCAAGGAACAGGTTTTTTGTTTAAACACAGTTTATTTTACAATTTTTTCCTTTTTAAGTCTTTTGCTTTTTGTGTTCTGTTTATCAAATCTTTACCTGACCTACAGTTATTAATACAATTAAAAAAATTTTAATGGAAATGGCAATCAATAAAGCTCTTATGTTTACCTTTATAATTCACTCTGAGATAATTTTGGTATGATAATATGGTGTAATGTGCAGTGTCCAGTTGTGTCCGACTCTTCATGGCCCCGTGGATTGTAGCCCACCAGGCTTCTCTGTGGAATTTTCTAGGCAAGAGTACTGGAGTAGGTTGCCATGCTCTCCTTCAGGGGATCCGGAAATCCTCATCTCTTGAATTGGCAGGTGGATTCTTTACCATTAGCACCACCTGGGAAGCCCAGTATGGTGTAAAGTAAGAGTCAAAGCAAAGTCTTGCTGTAGTAAATCTAGAAGTCATGTAGTATAAACCCTCCAACTATGTTCTTTTTCAAAACTTGTTTTGGGCAATTCTAGGTCTTTTTTCTGCTTGGATTTTGATGGAAGGTATAGAGAATATATAGATCAGTTTGGGGAAGAACTGACAGCAAACAATACTAAGTCTTCCAATCTATCAGCATAGCGTATCTCTCCATTTATGTAAGACCTCTTTAACTTCCCTCTACAGTATTTTATAATTTTTCATGTACAGATCTTACACATCTTTTGTTGTATATAAGTGTTTCGTAGTTTTGATGTTTACAGTAAGTAGCATGTTTTAACTTTTGGTTGCTAGTTTATAGAAATATGGTTGATTTTTGTATATTGAACTTGTATCTTGCAACTTCAATAAACTTACTTACTAGTTCTGGTAGCCTTTTTTAAAGATTCCCTATGGTGTTCCACATAGATCAGTCATGAGATCAAGATCAAAAGGGCAGAATAGTTTTTGACCTATAAATGTTAATACCAAAATGATTTGATGTGTCTACTCAAAATCATTTATTACATTTGGGACTCTAAAGTATAGTTTATCTAGGAAAAGGAAAATGTTTCTCCTGCTGTTCTGAAATTGATACTGCTTAAAAAACTCTAGTTACTTTACATTATAATCTCATTTTTCTTCCTGAGGCTAATTAGAGCATAAGTTCAATGTAAATTTGTATCATTAAGTTGTTCATTTGTTATACCTGTGGCCCAACTTTTCCCTTTCCGTCTTCCTTCATACATTTTTGTTTTTATGTGACTTCTAACTCAGACTTTTCCCGCTCTTTACTATTTTATATTATTATCACGCAGGCTTCTGTGAGAAGTCTAACTGTAGTGGATATTCACTTCCTGCCGTAGGCTAAGAAAGTGGCCAGGTTTGAGTCTGCAGCATGTCTTTCGTCCTTTGGAGTATTGTTTTGAATGTTTAAACCAGTCAATTCTGCTTTACTTACAGTGGCTTTTTCCCAATGATTGTATCCTGTGTAAGTAAACAAAGAAAAAAGAAAGTGAGTTACCGTAAATCATCCTCTGGGCTGACTGGGCAGGCTATCAAGCTAGTGAAATAGTAGTAGTGTACTTTGCAGGGTGGGTATTCTCCCAAGGATTATCTAAAGACAGATGTATAAAAAAAGATGCTTATCAAATCTGCCCCTCTAGTGGCATGGTAAACATAAAACTTTAGAATCGGGGCATTAGCTAACCAGTTCTCTGCTGCTGAATGTTTTCTCCTTCCTCTAATCTATTTCATGGAAACCAGAGGTTATGTGGTTTCCTTGTATAAAAAGCCATGGAAACGTAAAGATGTGTCTAAATCCTGCCTCCTAATAACCTCTAGGACTTCTTCACCCTCTCTTCTAGCTTTGGTGTCATCCCCAGCACTCCTCTGGCCATCCATACACCACTGATGCCAAACCAGAGCATCGATGTCTCCCTGCCCCTCAACACCTTGGGCCCTGTCATGAAGATGGAGCCTCTGAACAACCTGCAGGTTAGACTCTTACTTCAGTCTGGGTGTACAGGTTGATATCTTGCCAATTTTATTTTATTTATATGTAAAGCAACTCCTCTCATATTAGATTTAGTCATGGAATAGGGTTTGAAATAACTCTGTGGAGAAGACTTATTTTTCATTAAAACACACACACACACAAATCATAACATTGACACAGAAAGTTACTAATTTTTTTTAACTCTACAAACAAAAACTTTTCAAGGTGTTATTTATAAACTTTTTTCTTAAGACTTTCATAAAAGGGAATTTGAACGTTGTAAGAGTAGATTTCCCAGAGAAGGCGATGGCACCCCACTCCAGTGCTGTTGCTTGGAAAATCCTATGGACGGCGGAGCCTGGTAGGCTGCAGTCCATGGAGTTGCAAAGAGTCGGACGCAACTGAGCGACTTCGCTTTCACTTTTCACTTTCATGCATTGGAGAAGGAATGGCAGCCCACTCCAGTGTTCTTGCCTGGAGAATCCCAGGCACAGGGGAGCTTGGTGGGCTGCCATCTATGGTGTCGCACAGAGTTGGACATGACTAAAGTGACTTAGCAGCTCCAGCAGCAAGAGTAGATTTCAGGAAAGCTATGTGGAGGTCATCTTTGAATACACTGCCATAAATAATTGGGCTCTGTATGATATGCATGTGGTAAGTGTAACATCAACTTAGAGGAGGTCAGAACTTTATCATGTCTAAAAGAGCCTCTCCATCTTGATAATACTGAATTTTTAGAATGCTTAAGTCCTAGCTTAGAGTTTCATTTCATTTGCATCACTTTGAATTTCTCTTTGAAATAAGCCTTCTGGGGTTTAAGCAACATGAAGGTAGAGTAGTAAGCATGTAAATTGAAGCCCCAGCAACCTGAAGGGATAACATACAGATGGAAGCCTGGAAGTTGAGGATTTTAATGTTCACAGGGACGGAAGAGACCACCTTGGGTCGACCTGAGATGGGGAACTGTAACTGAGCTTTGCATAAAGCTGACCCCCTGGAAGAGCAAGTCCCTCAGTGAAAAGGGAACTAGAAACACATTTCCACAGAGGCAAGTGATGGGAGAAAGTTCTCTCTGACCAGGGTTCTGATGGCCTCTTGTGAAAAATCCAGAGCCTGAATTTATACTGGGTAGGTACAGAATTCTCCAAACCAGTGTAAAGTTGGACTAGAACTGATAGAGCCTAGGATACCTGGCAGAAGCAAATAGAGAATTGGCCCTTTTACAACAATTTTGAACTTTAAGGCCATCAGGACTCCCATCTGAAAAGAAAATCTCTACTGAAAGTGAGCTCACATTTTAACAAAAGAAGAAAAAGGGAGTGATGTACTGTGACGGACACAAGACTCAACTAAGAGGATTGGGCATCCCCTTCTACCAAGAACTTGAGAGAACAGTCTGAATGAGACTGTAAAATATGCTGTAAATGATGAACAAAAAATAGCAACCTTCCACTTTGTGGTCAAGACAGGTAGGATCCCATTGCACGGTGTCTTGGAAATACCAGTGTGGGATCCTAGTACTCATGGTGAGACATCAACAGTAAAATTACTAAGAGTTGAAACTAATGTTCTCCAAAATAGTTAAAATACCAGCACACCAGGCCTGCTTGCCAGTTGACTAATTACCTTGCTGCCTCAGTAGTTGACTGCTTCTTTTTCAGCAAAGAGTTTGATGATATAGAGGGACAATGAATGAGTCACAATATAACTTGGCTCAGTCTAGGAGAGAGAACAAGGATTACGGTGTAGAAGGAATTGGCTGTGCTGCTATGATGAGACTAACGTGTTGAGGGGCTTTTCCAACATAGAATCCTAAAGTAAGTAACTAACTCAAATTTACATCTGCTCTCTTTTCATGGAAATCTAACCTCCTGTTGGCTCACAGAGCCTCAAGCCAGATATTTGAGGTCAGTCAGCATGGGTGCAAGAATGCTTTACTTTAGAAGTAGGAAAAGGAATTTGGGTCACAGAAATCAGGGCAAATTTCCTTCTCTTAAAACCAAAAGGGAACTGTGAATAAATGTCAGTTTACTTCCCTATTTGCATTTCCACTTGACATTCAGTAGAATGAACATCCCAGATGGGAACCCTCACATGAGTTGTTCTTTTTGTTTGTTTGTTTGGCTGCATGGCACGTGGGATCTTAGTTCCCCAACCGAGGATTGAACTGGTGTCTCTTGCATTGGAAGCCCAGAGTCTTAACTACTAGACCACCAGGGAAGTCCCAGGAACCCTCATAAAAGAGGGAATCTTAGTCCAAATCCTTCTCTCGCATTAGAACTAGCAAGTTTTCATTTTCACAAACCTGACATTAAAAAAAAACTTATAATTTTTCTATCTAAGCAGAATGTACTAAAGCAGTTCAACTTCTCTAGAGAAAACACAAATTTTCCATCTGTAGTCAACTACTGATTCTCCATGCTTTCCCATGGATTCTTTCCTTTCAAGGGTGTCATAATTATGGCTATTTTCTGATTTAATTGGCATTGCCCAATGGAGAAGATAAGCAAAAACTTGAAAACAGATGAAGTTTTCCCACCCCCCCCCCCCCCCGAGAGCAGCTTTATTTAATGTCTGCAAGTGGAAGTTGAAACTAATGATTAACGGAAGATGGTGGCTTACCTTAGTTTTCAGCTTCTATTCTGCTTTTGTCCCAGTATGAATAAAGAGTCAGAGCTTAACTTCAGTAGGCTTTGACCATAAAGATCCAGATAAAGCCAGGTAAAGATTGATTGACATTAACATTATAAACATATGTGTTTAAATTCAAGAGCTCATGCAGGAAAAATTAGTGCTTTTCTAGTACTGCAGACCATAAAATTAGAAAAGAAAAAAAGAGTTTTAGGAAATGAAATTTGGGAAGCAATGTGAGTTTTAGCTGTTTTGGCTAATTTGATATCTATATATAGGACAGACAAATCAAACTAGCCTCTGTAATATAGCATTTAGTACAAAAACTTTTCATTAAAAATATCATCAAACTGCTTACTGACCTATCGTCTTTTTGAACCATTATTGAAAAAAAGACACTATTCTCTCTTAAAATGTAAAATAGATTATACCTTAGAAAGAGCATTAAATACCTAGAAGAAATTTGAACCTAGAAAATCTACTGTACTGATAATGTTGGTTGTCAAAAGCCTTTGAGAATCCAACTTATAAATATTACACAAAGCAAAGTTTAACTTGTCTGCCCCCCCGAGCGTCTCTTGAGTTTAACATATTATATTCCGTAAAAAAAAAAGAGAATTGATCTCCTGTATTTAAATAAAACAAAAACCGTAACAAATGTCTAAATGAATTTTGTCTAAAAGAGCCTTCTCTGACTTTGATATCCTTTTCACTTCATCTATTTCATCTGTTGCTTAGAAACATTTTCCCAATATACTCCTTCAGACTTGACACCTGGCAAGTGACTGCTTCTTCAAGTCAGTGTCTTCAAAAGTACAATAGAATCGTGACATAACATGTTCATCCCAGTCTTTGTATGGATGCTGTGGAGTTCTCACATTTGCTTGGCCTCCTTTTTCACCAAGCTGTGAACTTTGGGGAGACAGTTGATACCCCTTTCTTTCAAGTTTTAATTTTATCAGGTCTGTGAATATACAGGTTAGAGTTAACTAGTTCTAGAGTTAGCTAAGAAAAACCAAGTTCCCAGCCTTCTCTTCCTACTTATTACCATTATCTGTGTACATATTCCCAATCCTCATATTTTCCTGATAGAACTGTCTTAGGATTTGCTTTAATTAGTATTCATTGTTCCTGTTACTATGATTATATATACTCCTCAGAGCTGAACTATATAGTGTGATTATTTTTCTCCATAAAACTTTTTATAAATAATTAGGTATTTACCCAGTAAGACTTGTCTCTATTTGTTTGCTTAATTTTTTGTGTTAACTGTCATTCGTTCCCAAATTCCAGTGAGATCAAACTCTTCAGAATAGTCCTGCCGACTTCACTCTTAAAGTCTCCTTTGGGAGCCGTTTGACTGCTTTAATCTAGAGTGATTTTCTTCCACACCTGAAACTGTCATCCTGTGAACTCCCTTCATCATAGCCCTGAGGATTCATTCTCTTCATCTATCTTATATGTTGGGTCTCCTCTTGTATTTTCCTTTCCTTGATTTACTCCTTTGTTTTGATGAAGAACATACTCCAGTAGCTGCCTAAAAACAGGTGTTCAGTTCAGTTTAGCTGTGCAGTCGTGTCCGACTCTTTGCGACCCCATGGACTGCAGCACGCCAGGCCTCCCTGTCCATCACCAATGCGTCGTTGATGCCATCCAACCATCTCATCCTCTGATCCTCTGTGGTCCCCTTGTCCTCCCGCCTTTAGTCTTTCCCAGCATCGGGGTGTTTTCAGTGAGTCAGTTCTTCACATCAGGTGGCGAAAGTATTGGATAGGTGTGTAAAGTTTTAAACAGGTAGCGACTTTACATGTTTTAGAACGTTTTTTTTTCACACTTATATGATGGTTTCTGTATATCTTTCTAGATGAGAAATAGTTTTCCTCCTAGTCTGAAGTCATTCTGATTCTTGATCCTTTTCTGTGCCGTGTTGTCTCTGAATGAAAGCTTGTAGAATCCTTTGGTTTTCCCTCTTCTGAAATTTCACAGTGATAATGCCTTGGTTTGTGTCTTTTTTCACCCACTGCTCTAGGTCCTTATTGTGCTTTTTCAGTGTGGAAACTTGTATCCTTCAATTCTGGGAACTTTTCTTTTTTATAGATCTCCTTTCATTTTCTTTGTCTCTCTTATTGGAAGTCTTGCTCTTTGAATGTTGACCTTCCTGGACCAATCTTCTGCTTTTTGTCCTATTTTCCGTCTCCTTCTGCTCTTTTTTTTTTTTGCCATAACCATGTGACATGCAGGCTCTTAGTTCCCTGAGCAGGGATTGAACCTGCACCCCCTGCAGTGGATGTGCAGAGTGTTAACCACTGGACCACCAGGGAAGTCCTTCTTTTTGCTCTATTTTCTAAAAAACTTTCTATGAAAAAATTTTAACTCTACGAAAGTAAGCAATCATGTAATGAATCCCTGTGTGCTCATCCCTCAGCTTCAATAATTAATCACTCCAGTGTTAGTAGCATTTCATCTTTGCTCCCTGTGCATATTCCTGCCCCATATTATTTTGAAGCAAATCTTAGACATATCCTTTCCTCTGTAAATATTTCAATGTATCTATTTAAAACGGTTTCTTTTTAAAAACATAACCACAACAACTATTGTGCGCATTAAAAATTAACAAGAATTCCTTAACATCAGACATCCAGTCAGTGCTCAAGTTTCTGATTATCTCTGTGTCTTAAACTTTTGTTTTTATTTATTTATTATTGTTTATTTGAATCACTAAAGTGCACATATTAATGATGGGTTGATATCTCATAAGGCTCCTTAACTACCCTGTTCAATAAAATAAACCCTTAGCCACATGCAGCTATCAAAATGGAAATTAATTAAAATCAAGTAAAATAAAAAGTTTTATTTCCTCAGCTGCATTAGCCACATTCAGATGTTCACATGGCTGGTGGTTACTGAATTGGTCAGTGCAGAAGTGGAACCTCTCTGTCATTATGGGAAGTTCTGTTGGGCAGTGCCAATCTATGGGCTCCTTCATTTTTATGTTTGGTTTTCAGTGGCTTGACTGTTATGTACCTTGGTGTTTTCATTACATTTATCTGGCTACAGGTTCACTGAACTTGGATCTGTAAATTGATAGCTTCTCCCAAATTTAGGAAAGTTTTTGTTTTTTTTTTTAATTATTTCTTCAGGTTTTTTTTCAGTCCCAGTATCTCACTTCCCTTCCTTCAGAATTCCACTTCTAAGGTGGCACAGGTGGTAAATCATCTACCTGTCTGTGCAGGAGCAGTAGAGATGTGGGTTTGATCCCTGGGTCGGAGGATCCCCTGGAGAAGGAAGATGGCAACCCACTCCAGTATTTCTTGCCTGAAAAATTCCATGGACCAAGGAGTTTGACAGGCTGCAGTCCATGGGTTTGCAAAGAGTCAGACACGACTGAGTATACACACGCCACTGTCACGTGTGACTATTGATTGTCCCTTGAGATTGTCCCCTCAACCCCTAAGGCTGGTTTTAGTTGTTTTTGTTTTCTTTCTTTGTTCTTCAGAATGGGTAATTCCTATTGATCTGTCTTCAAGTATACAGACTCTTCTTTTATAGGCTGCAACATTCTGGTATATCTGTCCAGTATAACTTTCATTTCAGATACTGTACTTTTCAATTCTAGGATTTCCACTTGGTTCTTTGTTAAAATTCCACCTCTGTTCACTCAGGAGTACAACTGGAGAACCGTGTTTCACAGCCTTTTCTTCTATTCCACTTCCACCCTTTGGCCATCCCTTGGGCCTGAGGATATGTTTACTGACCCTCAGAAAAAGTGACCAGTAGAAGTATCTCAGACAGGACCTGGAAACAGTGTTAAGGCTTTTTAGCTAGGAAATTCTGTGTTTTCTACCTGGGCATGTCTCTTTGGCCATATGGATTCTTGTGTAGAAGGGTTCTGTGGAGGCCAGAGGAAGATCAGAGTATGGCCCTCTAAACCATTAAGACCCAAGGTAGGACCTCCACCCACCCATCACTGAATGCATCTGGAATCCTCTGTGTCAGTACTTTTCATGTCTTTCTTTTGGGAGCTGGCTTAATTCTTCCAAAAATTATCCTTGACTCTCCTGATTAGAATTTAAAGGCTTTCTACCAGCCTCCTGGGAGCTAAACTGGGAAAGAGGACTGGAGAGTCTCAGCACTCAGTATGCATAAATTCGCTTATTCCACCACCCCTCAGCCATGTCTAGCATTCCCTTCAAAGTACTATCTATCTTATCTCCTCTGAAAGAATCAGTCTTTTAGTTTTGTTGAGGGGCTGAGGTAGCTCAGGGTGGTGTGAGGATCTCGGACTCAGCTTTTTCATCCTCTTTCTTTTAACGCCCCCTCCATCATTTCCCCTCCATACAGTTCCAGAGGTGCTCCCAGTCCTAAGACTTTGAGAATTGTGCAGTGTTATTTGCTAACAGCATTTGTTTTACACTTACCAAGATTTTGTTGCTACTGTGTTTTTTTCTTTCTCATCTTTGTGAACTTATACCCTTAATTCTTTTTTCCTTTTCATTATGGCTGAATTCTTCCAGGAGAAAGAAAATTTAAATGTGATTTGAAGTCTGCTATCTTTACCTGAAAGTCTCATGACACCTTCATAAAAGTCCTTCTTTCCTTCCTTCTGTATTTCTTTGTGGTTAGAGGTTAACCTGTAGATAAATAATTGATCCTTTAGTGTATATGGTTTTTTATTATTTATCTTTGTATCCTCTTTAAACCCTACTTAAGTGTTGTTTAATAAGAGGATGGATATTAATTACAGAAAAGAAATAATATCTCAGTTTTTTATTTGAATGTCCCTTCTAAAACAAGGCAGTATTCATCAACCCTATTCATTTAACCTTTGAATGATTAGGGCAGGAAATGCTAAGGATGGTAGCTGCAAAGGACAGAATCTTATAACCCCATTTATTCATGTCTTTAAGATCTTTGTTAACCAAAAAGGTTTTTTTTTTGGAGGGGTAGGGGGGTTGTTTTGTTTCTTTGGCAGTGTATGGCCCTGAGAAAATTCTGTCCCTTGCTACTCCCACATTGCAGTCCCAGCCTATGAGACCATCAGTTGCAGATGGTGCCTGTCCCTGATATTTCATCTCTTACATATGCCCGTTCACACTCAGAAGGCCCACAGCTCTAGCTATTGTACCAGAAAAACCGGTAAATGCTTCCAAACGGACCTTTTAAGCAGCTTCCATCAAAGGAAGCAAACCAGCTTGGCATTTACTGACTTTTCTTGACTGTTGTGCAAGCCAAACAAGTTCAGTATTAAAGCCTCTTTTGGTCTTCCAGGATCCACAGCTGAGGACGGCACACTCTGGTTGCTTTTATGGGACCACATGCTGCTTGAACAGACATTGAGTCCTTGAAGTGGTGGATCTTAGGAAAACTATAAGAGATTCCCAGGTCACAGATAGATCCAGTGCTGAAAATAACCCCTATAGACAGGACAGAATCTGAAATATTCCATTAACAACCTGTAGGAAATGGTTATGAAAGATCTTGGTTCTGAAAGATGAAAACATTTTACCACCAAAGAAGAGAAAGGAGAAAATTGCTTTTCATGATTGCTATTTCAATTTTGATGTATTTTTCATGTCACATCAGTACTATAAATGTGTCCTTTAATCTCATCTGAGAAGTACTGTATCTTATATACTAACTGTTCCTTTTTCACTCCGTTGGCCCTATAGAGAACCTCCTTATCCTTTATGTCAAGATAACCAAGATTCTGCTAAACAGCATCTTTTGTCTTTCTATAACCAGAACTCAACTACTGCTTCTGGTACCCTCTTCTACGAATATGTTTGTCAGTAGCAGCTGCCCTGCTTGAATAACCCCACACATAAGCAATAGATAAAAATCCTGTATCCTGATAGGCTGACATGGTCTAGCAAATAATAAATCTGGCTTCAGTGGTAGGAAACAGTTGTTCCTAAAACCCAGAATTCAGTTCTTAAAGCTTGAGAACTAGTCATCATTAAAAAGAGCCTGTGAGATGATTACCCAAGTAATAGAAGCACATGCTTGGCCACATGATACTAAATTTCACATAGTTCTGCAGGGTAATAGAAGTGATTTGTGGGTTTCATCTATTAAAATTTCAGCCATCTTTGTATCATGTTAGTAAGTTAGGAGTTGATAAAAATTGAATTAGTTTTGAATTTCTAGTTAGATAGATGATTGGGAAATAGTTCTTTATGCATTAGAGGACTTCAAATTCTGAATAAAAAGTAGGTACCTCTTTCTAGTCCTTATGTTCTCATTGTGGCACGTAATTTTTACACAAAGCCTTGGGGTACATTATAGGTTGGAATTAAAGGAAACACCCTGGGATTTTCCTAAACTGGATTGAAGCCCACTTGAGAGCCATATCTTGCCCTCATTCATGTTTAGCTCTCTTAATACTTTGTGGCATCACGTTCAGTGAGATTGGAAAAGTTTCTTTTATTCACAATTTTGTAAGGTGAGGTTATACATAGGTTTCATGGTATTGAGATCAGGTTTTATACAATAAGTTTCTTTCTGAATCAAGGCTCACAAGGCCTGAAAATCAGTCAGGTGGACCTATAATGAAAATATACCCAGTCTGAATTCATTTTCCCTTTTATTCTACTTCAGGAGAGCCTAAGTTTGTGGAAGGACTTATGTTTGTGTTCTGCAAATAAATGTCAGTTTTATTCTAATTTTAATGGAAAACAACTGTGGAGATACTAGTAAATGTGGTTAGACTCAGTTACATTGGAGACAAAGTAATCATTTAATCATTTTTGGAAAGTGTGTGAATTTGGTCTTGGGCTTAGTGGCAACATTCCACTGAAGGAGTGGGAAGGCAGATACTCCAAATATGAGAGCACAAAACTTCTCAAATCCATAGCTCATTCCATAGCTCATGTTGTGTTTCTGACAATAGTTTCTGCCCCTTCTTTATATGACTTGATTCCCTGGTAAAACTACCCAGAGATAGCGTGTCTGCACAATGGCCTACCCATGTGCCCAGTCATCTGACAGCCACCTGTGTCTGTTTTTTGTCTACACTGAGATTAAATAATACAGCAGACAGCACATAGGCACACCTGTGAACCCTCTTGATTTTTAACTTGCTAGAACCTAGATTAGATTCTAGATCAGTTTCATCTCAGGATTTTAAAATGATCTTCATCACTCTCATTACTGACGTTTATTCTTCTATTGAGTTTTCTTTGTGTCTTCAGTCCCATGACATACCAGACTGGGATGTGGACTATCTAATAACTGGAACTGATAGTTTATTAGTCCTTTCTTCACCATTCTGTGGTTCAGTACAGTATGTACAGAATGAATTTTAAAGTTTTAACAGTAAGCCCTACATAGCAGACAGACCATGATGCCTTTTAATGGTAAATAGTATTCAGTAGTGCAACAGCTGCAATCATGGGCACGTCAGCCCGTGATAGCAAGGTACACAGAGCTGTTAATAAAGGCTAAAAGAGATCATGCTTTTAGGGTTAGAGTCTATGTAGGTTGGGCAGAACCTGTTTAAGGTAAGACCTTGGGTTTGGGGAACTTACCTGTTGGAAAGACTGAAAGGCCTCTGAAAATACTGTTGGCTGTTTCTGGCAGCTGAAACTGTAGAGAGTAATCCTGTTGAAGACTGCTAGAGGAAGAGGGCATCTGGGGCTTGTGATAAAGGTTTCTGGGTGGTAACCACATTGATCAGTATAGCATGGCAGGTTGGTTCTGTATTGACAAAAAAGAGATCAAATTACCTTTGCTGTGAGTTTTCTGATTTATTTTGCCCAACATGTAAAAGTAATAATGAGGAAGCTATCTAGAGCAGGAACAGATGCAGTATATCTTAGCATCCTTTTCCCTTGACCCAGTGGTCCCTGTGAGGCACACAGCTGCCAGTGACCCTCTCCACAGGTCCTAGCAGAGTTGTAAGGTTGCTTAATTCTTGCTGTACCAGTGCCCTGTTAGACACGTGTTTGCATCACTAGTGTAGAAGAACTTGCATTGGTGTTCTTTCCAAGCAGGAAAGGCCAAGTCCTGGCAGTGGCCCCCAAGTCCCTGTATGACCCAGCCATGTCTTCCACCTGCCCCCACCTCACTGGCTTTACCTGCTACTGCTCCCTCACTCCACTTGGCCACGCTGGCTTCCCGTGGGCCCTCAGACTGACCGGATGCTGCCACCTCAGGGCCTTGGAAGTGGCTGTTTCCCACGTGTGGGATGCTCCTTCTCCCAGTTGCCATTATCTGCTTGACTCGTTGCCTCCTGCAGGCCTTTGGTAAAACAGGACCTTTGTGATGAAGCCACCTCACTCTGCTCCCAGTGTTCTTGATCCCCTTTATCCTTATTCTCCCCCCACCCCCAGAGCATTTATCCATTTTAAATACTGTTTATTGTACTTAATTCATTTTCTCCTCTCCCCCTCCCACCCCTCACCCCCCAACTCACCACTTCCCGACAGGAATGCAGACTTCAAAAGGGCAACAGTTTTTGTCTTAGTTTTTTTTTTTTTCCTCCATTGACTTATCCCCCAGTGCCTGGAACAATGCCTGGCATACAGTGGGTGTTTAATAAATATTTGTTGTTGAATGAATCTTTTTGCTTTCATTTAAGAAAGTGTTTACAAGTATTTGGTGCCTCCAGTTCTTGAACCAGACTTAGCAAGGCCATCTCCTCATCATAGCAAACAGTGTCCCTAAACACACTCTCTGCCTCTTGTTTCTTAGTGGCCTTGCAGTCTTCCCACTGCCCCTTTAATACCTTTTTACCTGGATGGGTCATGCCTTGGTTTAATCTAAGGGCTACAATCACAAATTCATTTTTCTCTCGAGTGGGCAGACAAACATTAGAAGCTACTGCTTTCTTTCCTCTGTTCACTGATATTTCAAAAGGCAAGATCACAGCACATTAATGGACCTTATTTCCAAGACTGGCGATAACTAGGGTAATAGAACATATGACTGTTCTAATGTTTAGGGAACTTTTTCTATTACTAACCTATGTTTTTGTGCCACTTCAAAATAAAAACAAACTGTCACCCTACAACTATTAAACCATTATCCTAATACCATCAAATTATTTGTGTAATATTCTCAGAATAACTTTGGAAACTCGAGGATGCTCTGTAAGTGTCTCAGAGCCCCAGGGAAAAGCAGAATCATTCAGATATCTGACAGAAAATGGAGCTGAGCAAACCTCTTTCTGGGAAACCAGAAAAAAGCCTATCTGTTTCCTAATTCTGATGGAAGTAAAGTGATAGGAGGCACACTTTGAAAGGAAGGGCAGAGAGGGATGTCTTTGGCCCATGGATGAATCTCATCGTTCATTCTTTGCTTTCAGAAAATAGTTCTTTTCAAGTAATACTCAAAACAGTCTAACTTTTGCCTTTAAAAGGGAAAAATTTTTTTAAATTTAAAAATTTTAAATGGTCTAGCACTTCCCAATTCCAGATTTTTCTGCATGTGCTATCAGAAGAATTTGCTCTTTTGGGAATGGGTGTGGTTGTTTATCAGTTCAGAGGTAAGCAGTAAAAAGATTGGAAATCCTAAACTGAAATTCACTTGGGGTGGATGAGGTGTCACATGCTGGCACTGGAGGCTGTCTTGAGAGTTGAAGGATTTGAGTTCAACCTGACTCTGTAGTTCAGCTGGCTTTAGTTAAGGTGGCTTGAGGTGGACTTCGAAAAGACGCTTCTTGAAAGAGTCCCTCCACAGAGGCAGTCTTTCATGAAAATTGTGACCTTTCTTCTTTTTTCCAAATGGCTTTGAAGGAGACAAGAATGCCTTTTTTTTTTTTTAAAGCAGTACTTGAGAGTCTAACTTAGGTTGCAGAGAATTACCGAATTTGATTCCAGTAGTTCTAACCCTACTGTGCTTTGGAGTTCTTCTAGTGTGTACAGCTTTTGGAGACCATCATTCTGATTTACTGCTGCCTAAATCAGTGGTTTTTAACAGCTTTTTGTTAGCTTGTTTTAATATATATTATTTCCTTATTTTCGGCTGTACTGGGTCTTCATTGCTTTGCACGGGCCTGTGGCAAGCAGGGGCTACTCTTTGTTGCCATGCATGGACTTTTCATTGTGGTGTCTTGTTTTGGAGCACGGACTCTAGGGCGCACAGGCTTCAGTGGCTGCAGCATGTGGGCTTAGGAGTTGCAGTTCCCGGGCTCTAGAGCTCAGACTCAATAGATGTGGCTTAGTTGCTCCATGGCCTGTGGGATCTTTCTGAACCAGGAATGCAGGAGAACCCGTCTCCTGCATTGGCAGGTGGATTCTTTACCACTGAGCCACCACGGAAGCCCGGTTTTTACCAGTTTAATCTGAGCGTCTTCTAAACTACCTCTTTGCATCTTAATCTTCTCTTTGGTGTTATGGCGATTTAATCTGCCTACACCCCAGTTCATGGTGTAAACTATGTGGGAGGTTTCTGAGACTGAGATGAAGCAGATCGCGTGACAGAATGGGGACTCCGGGAGGAGGCAGAGCTGCATCAGCTTTAGTAGCTTTTGGTTTCTCCTCACCTTTCAAAAGGAGAAGGAAATGGCAACGCACTCCAGTATTCTTGCCTGAGGGTCCTGTGGACAGAGGAGCCTGGTGGGCTGCCGTCTGTGGGGTCACACAGAGTTGGGCACGACTGAAGCAACTTAGCATGCATGCATTGGAGAAGGAAATGGCAACCCACTCCAGTATTCTTGCCTGGAGAATCCCAGGGACAGGGGAGCCTGGTGGGCTGCCGTCTGTGGAGTCACACAGAATTGGACACGACCGAAGCAACTTAGCAGCAGCAGCAGTAGCACCTTTCAAAAACAAAACTCGCTAAAAGAGGTTGTTTCTTAGATTTCAATACCATTCTAAAACCCGGTACTTATGAGTACCACTAGAAGATTTATAGTTTAAGAGATCATCCAGGGATCTTTTCAGAGCTTTCCTTTCTATTCTGAAAGCCTCTATTCTGTAAAGAGGTACAGATAGACATTAGTTAGCCTTGGAAATATCAAATGCTGAAGTGCAAGTTGTTGCCCAAAAAATTAGGGTTTTGAAGCTACTGCTTTTATTGGGACGACTGAACCTGTCAAATTTTCCCTATAAAGGACTCTTCTGGCCACATACTCTTAACAGTGAAAGTAAACAAGTATGGCTTTTATCTATCATAAACAGCAGACAGGCACTCTTTGAGGGCTGTTCAACTGCCAAATAATCCATCTGATCTATTGGGTGCACTAGGGAAAAAAAATAGAGGGTTCTTGGTTGAATCTTAGCCTTGGAAGTAAACTAAAGATGCTTCTTCAAGTTAAAATGTAATTAGCATTCGAGGACAGTAAATTGATATTTTCTGCGGTGGATGGTGGCACTAGTGGTAAAGAAGCCACCTGCAATTCAGGAGACGTAGGAGATGGCAGGTCCGATCCCTGAGTCGGGAAGATCCCCTGGAGAAGGGCATGGCAATGCACTCCAGTATTATTGCCTGGAGAATCCCCATGGGCAGAGGAGCCAGGAGGGCCACAGTCCATAGGGTCGCAAAGAGTTGATCACAAGTGAAGTGACTTAGTACACACGCATGGTGAGTTGCATGCCTATTCCTGCTATATTTTTAACCCTGTTCAGACACTGTCAAATATTATAGATAGACCTGTTTTGTCAGGATGTCTCTGAGAGGTCTCAGGTTGTTTATTGGTCAATAGGGTTTGAAGTGGAAGACCATATTTAAACTAAAAATGGTAGGTATTTTTTCACATTGACTGGGGATGCAGCAGTGCAGGTGGATTTAACTCCAGCAGCCAGCAGAGAGCCTCTTCTGCTTGAGTCTCAGATGACATATCACAGAGTTGGAGGCAGTGTCATTAAAAACCTGTCACTCAGAGCCGTTCCTCTAGGCTCTGTTGACTATATAGTGTGGTGCTTAAAACACATCTGAATCATCATTCCTCAGACCACTGGTGAAGGCTGGCGTCACTGCCTGGTCCTCGGTTGGACCAGCCTGCAGATAATCTTTCTCAAAGCTAAATAGAGAGGAAGAGAAAAGGGGGGAAAAATCCCTCAGAGACTGGGAAAGGTCACAAGTGACGTCACGGAAGAGTAGATGATATACTCTCAAAGGTGAGCTGTGTACCGCTTGCCTTGAGTTTTCTTGTGGCAATGCTTCCTGTGGTGATCTGTGGGGAGAGGTGTAGATAGAGGCCCCATTTGCCAGAGTTCAGACCGAGTTCATCTCGTACCTTTTTATAGTACTTGTGAGCACACTGGAACAAGGTTAGAATATGAATTCAGCCTGCTCATCTCCAGCTGTGCCGCCAGAAAGGGGCCACAGCCCCTGCAGCAGGCTTTTTATACTATGAGAAACTAATTGTTGGTTACAGGCTGAAGCTGACAGGCTGCTCTTTCCCCAGCAGCCACTGAAAGTAACTTGTAAAACTCATTATTATTATTAAGCATTTCTAGCCCGCTTTTGTGTTTTCCAAGTGCCTCATAATCATTTCTTTTTGCTCTTCCTATTGATGTCCCCGAGAAGCAAGTAAATATTGTTGTGTCCCCATGTTGCTCGTGGCAGACCGGAGGAACACAGGATTTAAGTAATTTGGTTCTTGGTACCATCTGGGATCTGCTTTAGGCATCCTCAGAGCAGAAACTGAGGTGTGCACCCTGTTCCTAAGCTCACTGAGCCCAGTTCCTCACTGCTTGCTTTATAATTTGGTGAGTGTTTAGGGCTTTTATAGTTTTTTGCTGCAGCTTATTACATAAGAGGTACATTTTGCATAGTGTATTTACATATATAATACATAAAACTGAAACAGTTTCAGGAGCCATTACTTACTCTTAGTGAGATACACTATGACATTTTCTATTCTATTACTTATTTGGCCACACTGTGCAGAATTTCTTCGACTAGGAATCGAACTCATGTCCCCTGAAGTGGAAACATGAGTCTTAACCACTGGCCCTCTAGGGAAGTCCCTTCTATTATATTTTTTTATGCCAGTTACATCCCACTAAACAAATTTTAAGAACCACCAATTGGTTGTGACCCACAATGTTTAAAACCACCTTGTTAAGAAGTACTTGAGGCTGAAGAATACACATGGTGTATTCTCCTGGAGCATCAGTTTTGTTTAAAGATAAGTGAAGAAGCACATTTCATATTAAAACACTTGGATTCATTATGGGATAGCACAGAAGTTCAAAGAAATTTTGTTCTTATGGGCTACTTCATACTGTGCCCCTAATCCTGATCCTTACCCCTACCTCTACCCCAGTATATATGTCCATTCTTTCTTCCTCTGTTAAAGGAAGTACACTGGGAAAAACTTGAGAAGTATTGTCCTTTTGGAAACTTTAGTCCAAGTTCATGTTTTGTCGAAGCCTAGTGGCTTGTCAGGAACTTAGAGCCGTGTATTTTACAGTCATTATTCTTACTGAGCCTTTACTCTATGCCAGTCACTGTTTCAGAAATGAGAATAGAGTAGTAAACAAGAGACAAAAATCCCCTACCTTGTGGAACTGGCATTTTCCTAGAGGTGCGTTATGTGGCACAGGGACAGGCAGTGCACCAGCAAATCAGCAAAAATGTGTGTCAGGTAAGAGCAACGGGAGAAGAAGCAGAGCCTGAGCTAGGGAGTCCTGGAGATGGAGATGGGGTGTGATTTCATAAATACGTTGGTCATGGAAGACCTCCATAAGAATATAATGCTTGATTAAAGCAAAGACCTAAAGGAGGCCAGAATAAACCTTGCAGATTTCTGGTGGGAGAGAATTTCAGACAGAAGAAACAACAAAAGGTTATGAGATAGGAGCGTGCCTGGTGTGTGCAAGGCACAGCAGCTGGCTCCCATGGCTGACGCGAGAGTCCCAGCATGTGACAGCAGAGAGGTAACAGGCATCTGACCATAGACAGTTATAACTTTGGGAAATCATTGGAGGCTCAGACCCGGAGATATCTATGAACTGACCTGCATGTTAAGATCACTCTGATGCTATGTTGAGACGAGGCTGGGAAGTTAGATGTTGGAGGTGGAGAAGACGAGTGCAGAAGCAGAGACACCATAGAAAGCTTGGCAGTATTTTTCGTTTACTGGGTTTGAAAAGTCAGCAGGAGGTTCCATTTAGGGATGAGGAGAGGAGATCAATAATTTGGTTTTGGACATGTTCATTTTGAGGTATCTGTTAGGTATCCAGGTGAAGATACTAAGTAGGCAATTGGATATGTATGTGATAATTGATTTGCCATAGGCAGGCTAGACATCACTGTGAAAGCTCTAAGAAGGTACTTCTTCAGCTTGTCTGGATTATGTCTTTCTGCTCTGTACCTGTTGGGATAGTGAATTTCAAAATAAGAAAACAAAGAACTCCCTTTTCTCCCTCTGAAGCAATCAATATCATACTATAAGGTTTACTCAGCTCTATTTCAGAGTAGCTGCCATCTGGGTTAAAATTGAACTGGCTTCATAGTGTGTTTTCCTTGATTCTTTTTTTGGCCTGGACTCCCGAAGAGTTACTGGCATATTCTTAGAGACTCTCGTATTCTTTGGGTTGTGATCTACCACCTGTGTTACTCTTCCCCCACATCTAGATGCTGTTTCAGTTCAGTGACTTGAAACCAGGTGAGCCCATGTGTCGTCCTGTTGCCCCACCCTTGCCCTGTCGTATATCCCTATGCCTCATGAGCCGTGTGAGTGGTGAAAGTATGTTTGCCTATGAGTGATAGGGAGGTTTAAAAAAAAAAAAGGTTAAGAAACCAGTGTTTCATTCCATTTGCTCAACTTCTTCCCTTTAATGAAAGGGAACAAATGTTTATTGAGTCACTGGGATGTGAGTGAAGATGAGAGCCCCTGCATGAGTGAGAGACCATTGTGTTTTGGGTGAGGCATAGATAAATGCTTGCTTATGCTACAGTGCAAGTGCATGGTGTGGGTGCGATGGAGAGGAGTTAGAACCTTCCTGAGAAATCCTTGTCAAGCTTGAACTAAATCTTCAGGTTAAATAGATATTTTCCAGACAGATGAAGCTTTAGGAAAAGAACATATTAAGCAGAAAGAACAACATTAGTGTTTGGAGAGCAGGAAGTTATTTTGATATGCTTGACGTTAAGGAAATGGACTAGAGAGATAGGTAGGGGCCACATCCAAGAGAACCATATACATTTGAAATAAATGCAGTTCTAGCCTGCATTTTACAGGCTACGTTTTACTCTACAAAAGAGTAAAAGTTTGAGCAGCAAAATGCAGATTTTGAAGAGCTAATGTAATAGAGATGAACCACTTCTTCCAAGGAGTGCTCTGTGCAGTTGATCCTATAAGGAGATGACGTTTGACCAGGAGCACAGTCACAAGAAGAATCATTAAACTAACAGTTTCCCAGTAAGCCTTTCTTTAAAAATCTCCCCTGATATCTCTCATTAGCATAGTTGTAATACTACATTTGAGCATTTGTAAGATTTCAGAGAAGTCTAATGTGGTTATCCTTAATTATGAAAAACTCTGAGTAAAGTGTACAGCAGAAAATGGTGAAAGAAAACGGAACTTTTCTTTAGGAAACATTTGTTCACGGTACTTAACTCTAAGTCAGGCACCGTTCTAAGTGCTCTGCAAATATTAACTTGCCTCATAACGACCCCATGCGTTTAGTGCTGTGGTTACCTCTGTTCTTCAGGCAAGAGACTGAGCTGAGTGCTCCTGCCTCAGGTCACACAGCTAATAAGGAGCAGTCAGCAAGGTCAGGTGGTCTGGTCTGGTCCCTGCGTCCATGTTCAGAACCACTGTCTGCTGCCACCAATTTGGGTGTGCCAGCTTCTCAGAGAATTTATCTAGAGCAGAAACCCAGGGATAGGCTTTAGGGTCTCCTGAAACCCCTAAAGTTTGGGTGGAAACATTGCATGTACAACTTATAAAAAGAAGGTCCCTGACTTTCATGTGTTTGTCAGAAGGGTCCTCAGGGCAGAATGGTTTAGCACTGCTGACCTAGAAGAGCTTTTCACATCGTTTCCATGGTTAAAGGGCTCCAGTTGGTTTAAGGATACCCTGAGGAGCACAGGCTATTTATAAGCCCAAGCGGACTTCTAGGTAACATTGTTCTAAATTAATTACTTGTCTGGTTGATCTTCTTAGAAACTTTTCAAAAAATAGGTGTGCCAGATCCCAGATTTAGGAATTTGTTTGTTTGTTTTTTAAATACAGGATGGAGTCAAAGATCCTGTTTTGAAAAATCTCTCCAGATGATTCTAATATAAGTCTTTGGTTAAGAATCATTGATATTATCTCCTGGAGGACATATAACCCACATGAGCCCACTTGTACCTCCTCCAGTTTTCACTTCTGAATGCCCTTTTCAGAGCCTGGCACTCCCTCAAGGTGTTCTTGGTTCCCTTATTTGCAATAGAGTTCCCCTCCTCTTAACTGCTGAGTACCAGATGAATTAGAAAATACCTGTTTCCCGGAGACGTGCAGCTGGTATAATCTTTTGAAGTGATGCTCTAGTACATCTTAAAGAATGTCTAAGGTCCCTCTTTCCTGCGGTTAGTTACTCTGCTTGCATTCACCAGACTCAAGTTTTTGGGGACTCCTGCTGTCTCAGTATTTTGGGCATCAGATTATGTGATAGAGATTAGAAACTCCTAGGGGTTGGTAACTGAAAGTTTCAATGCCCAAGTTTCAAGGAAAGTAACTTGATGAATTCTTCTGGGAAGGAGTAGAAACCCGAACCAAATTATGAAGGATGAAATAAAGTTACTGTTTAAGGTGGAGAAGATGAGCTGAAAAGTGTAGACATTTGTCCCCAAGAAGGTGGGAGGAGAATGGTGGTGCTAGATAAGCACTTTTTACCTTCATTTTTTTTTAAGAGAAATAGTCATGGTTTCTGCAGACTGGTTCCAAATAGGAAAAGGAGTACGGCAAGGCTATATTGCCGTGTATATTGTCACCCTGCTTATTTAACTTGTATGCAGAATACATCATGAGAAACGGTGGGCTGGAAGAAGCACAAGCTGGAATCAAGATTGCCAGGAGAAATATCAATAACATCAGATATGCAGATGACACCACCCCTATGGCAGAAAGTGAAGAGGAAGTAAAAAGCCTCTTGATGAAAGTGAAAGAGGAGAGTGAAAAAGTTGGCTTAAAGCTCAACATTCAGGAAACTAAGATCATGGCATCTGGTCCCATCACTTCATGGGAAATGGATGGGGAAACAGTGTCAGACTTTATTTTGGGGGGCTCCAGAATCACTGCAGATGGTGATTGCAGCCATGAAATTAAAAGACGCTTACTCCTTGGAAGGAAAGTTATGACCAACCTAGATAGCATATTGAAAAGCAAAGACATTACTTTGCCAACAAAGGTCCGTCTAGTCAAGGCTATGGTTATTCCAGTGGTCATGTATGGATGTGAGAGTTGGACTATGAAGAAGGCTGAGTGCCAAAGAATTGATGCTTTTGAACTGTGGTGTTGGAGAAGACTCTTGAGAGTCCCTTGGACTGCAAGGAGATCCAACCAGTCCATTCTGAAGGAGATCAGCCCTGGGATTTCTTTGGAAGGAATGATGCTAAAGCTGAAACTCCAATACTTTGGCCACCTCATGTGAAGAGTTGACTCATTGGAAAAGACTCTGATGCTGGGAGGGATTGGGGACAGGAGGAGAAGAGGACGACAGAGGATGAGATGGCTGGATGGCATCACCAACTCGAAGGACGTGAGTTTGAGTGAACTCCAGGAGTTGGTGATGGACAGGGAGGCCTGGCGTGTTGCAATTCACGGGGTCGCAAAGAGTCAGACACGACTGAGTGACTGAACTGAACTGAACTGATAGTAAAACTCACCCAGAGAAATATTGTTTTGTGGCACCAAGAGCATAGATAGGAAAGCCACAAGTGACAGAAACCAGTGGGAAGCATGGTTTCAAGCAGTTTTTCTCCTGTGTCTCCCCTCATACATACTTGCTTCTTACAATCTGCCCCAGCATAGTCTGTTTCTGAATGGAGACACCAGCAATATTGCCCCAACACAAGTATTATACATATTGTAGCTTTTAAAAATATATATAAACAGCTTCCTCTGGATTGAGCAGGCCACAGTAGAGTCACAGCCTGTGCACATCCAGAAGTTTGTGTTGGGAGAAGAAAACTCATTTCTTCATTCACTCAAAGGCTTTTCCTTAGAGTCATCAAATTTACGAGTGTTTGACCCAAACTTTTCTAGCCATATGACTTAGGAAGTAAGAAAGCACTTTAAAACTCACGTCAGAAAAAAAGGTAAGGGCATTATGACACCAGTTATTGTGGAGAGAGAAAAATCAAAAGTGTAGAGTCACATTTGCATTTGAATCCTGGTTTTTCTGTGTGCTTACAGTGTGGCCTTGAATGTTACTTAATCTTTCAGTTCTTCATCAGGAATATGAGAGGGGAGTACCAGTTACTACTTTGTTTGAGATAGTTATAATGAGGATATAATGAGTTATAATGAGGATTAGAAATATCTGTTAATACAGGTACTTAGTGATAGCAACAGCAACTACTAAAATAACTGAGTAGATTATTACAGACATAGAATTTATGCCTTGAATTCATCCCTCCTGGAGTGAGGCAGAGTTGCAGGTTGTCGATGGTGCTCTGACAGTGGAGTAGGTAGGGGCATGCTTTCCAGTATATGGGCTGGTGTGTCTTGATTTGGGGTTTTCTGCACTGCCTAAAAGAGGAAGGAAATTGGATGATATATTTCTAGGCAGTAACTGTTCTTTCCCTCCTACCTGCCTTCTTATGATGTCCTAATTTTCCCTTCCTACTTTCCTGGCAGGTGGCTGTGAAAAACAATATTGATGTCTTCTACTTCAGCTGCCTCATCCCACTCAACGTGCTTTTTGTAGAAGATGGCAAAATGGGTAAGTATGTCCTCCTGTCCTGCCAAATATACCTTTGCCCTTCCTCTGAACGTCAGGTAGAGCATATCCCCAGAAGTTCAGTTTATCTTGAGGTTTAAAAAAACGGGGGATGGCTATTCTAAAGCTCCAATAACTGCTAATTCTGTATTCGCCTGGGTCACAGTCGATCTTGCTGTGCTGCTGGTCTTTAAATCACAATGCCCACTGTCTGCATAAACCAGTCAGCACAGCAGATAGTAAACGGCTTGGTGACAAGTAGATGTGGATTGAAATCTCAGCTTGGCTGTTTGTTAGCTTTGTGACTATAGCGAGATGCTTAATTTTTTTGAGTTTCAGTTTTCACGTTTACAAAGCAGAAATAATTTTTTGTAATGACTTGAGATAATACGTGCAGGTTTTAGCACTTAGCCCTGTCCTGAGTTCTTACTGTCTCAAGATAACGAATTCAGTAATTTATAATAAATTGTTAGTACTCCCCATGTGGTGGTTGATATTTCTCTCTTCCCTTACTTAGGAAACCACCAGCTAATAAAACTAGCTTACATTGATACATATTAAGTTGTATTGGCATTTTATTGGTTTGATTCTTACAATAACTCTTTGGGTAGTGTAGCAGGTATAATGTATGATGAGATTAAGGATTGGAAAGGTCACAAGACCTACCTAAAGTCACCTAAATAGGAAAACTGTGGAGCCAAAACAACCCTAGATGTAAAGTCTCTCCCAGTGTGTCTTAGTGCGACTCATGAGGGATTAATTGACCTGGAGTGCAGCACTTCCGCATAGCTAAGCCTTGGCTCGTCTCAGACTGCCACTGGCCGTACTGCTGGAGCCAGCACTCCAAAGGAGAAATGGTTCAAGGGCTTAGACGTCAGACTGTTGCCAGACTGTGCACATCCAGCCTTTACCTCTGCTTCCCCCGAACAGAGCGCCAGGTCTTCCTTGCAACATGGAAGGATATTCCCAATGAAAATGAACTTCAGTTTCAGATTAAGGAATGTCATTTAAATGCTGGTGAGTGATAACTCTAAATTTCATTTTCATCTTAGTATATTCAGTTAAATAGTTGAAAATTCTGTCTTCTCTTTACCTCTTTTTTTCACAGCTACCTATTTCTAGTGAGTAAAGAGTATATTTGCAGGCTTCTCATTAAAAGCTTGGGATGTTTTGATGGTAGGCACTAGATTAGCTACAAGCTGACAGATTTAAGAACTAGAATGGATCCACATGCCCAATTGTCTAGTAGTTGAACATGGGTCAGTCATGTTACTTGAACATTCTAAGCATCAGGTAATTGAGTGGCACTTGAAGATATGTGCTCTCCCAAGAATTGAAAGGACTGTTTGTCCTCTTACATCAGCCTTCAGTAGTGACTCTGAGATCCTTGTTTGGAATCCTGTGTTTATTATTAAATAAGACTATGTCATAGTTGTTTAAAGCCTAATTGGTGGCCTTTTTCTTTCTTTCCTTGTGTCAGCTGTCATATGATGATATGACCACCTTAATCACCATTAAAAAGTTATAGCCCCCTTAGTAGTTCGTTTTATTATTACACTCGAACTTCAGTCTGGGAACCGGAGAGGAGAAACAATACCCGCTGGCAGTGCCTCAGGCTTTGTTTCACTGAAACATCCTCAGGCATGGAGGGGAGCCCTAAGCTGTTCAGGGTCTTGCCTTTGTACCAGTCTCTCCTTGAGGTTAATATAACTTTATGAGTTTGAATGAGAGTGAGCCCTGATGCTGGTCAGTGCCACCTCCCTTCATTCCCCGTCACTTCCTCCTTCTGGCATGCTGCCCTCCCACTGTGGCTAGAGTGTTGCCCTGGGAGAAGGAGGCAGACCGAAGGAAAAACAACTCACTGGCTTCACATTTCAACTTGTTCTTTAAAAACTTTTTGCTAAAAATTTTTTTTGCAGAGAGTGGGTGTGCTCTGTGACATGTCCATCCTCTGTGTTCCAGGCAGATGTTTTTCTTACAGGGCTTCTCCTTAGCCCTTGGAGAGATGTTTGAGGAAGACAGTCTTCTGTAATGCCCACTGTCATGACAGTTTGTTGATTCTCTTCACGAATACCACATGCCTTCTAGGTTTCTCAGCCTGACTGGTTATGTAGCTATTAAACAAAACCAGATTTTTGCCGAGTTAAAAAAAAAAATTCTTATTTAATTTGAGCTGCTTTTTATGCCATGTTCTAGGTAGGTGACAGTGTTTGCTGTCTCTCCTAGGCTCACTGGTTAGTTACCACAAGCCTCATTTGATGAGTTGGGAAGTTGGACAGTTTTACATTTTTTAACCTCTTTTTCAGGAAACTTCCGCTGCAAAACCCACAGTGGCTGATAGCTAGGGTTATAGTCACCCTTGTGTGGTCAGTCCCAAGTCATTTCATATGTTACACTCCTGAGAACACTTGTCCCTCAGAAAAGGGTTCTGTGGTCATAAGATTGGGAAGTACAGTCTTAGAAGTTGCCATTGCACATAAGCACACTAGAAGCTGAGGCCTCCTGCACTGAGGAAACCACTGTAACTCAGTATCAACTGAATGTTTTCCCTATGGAATTTAAAATCACAAAATGCTTATTACTAACATCTTACAGAGAACCAGTGTTCCTTGAACACATATGATCAGGAGAACTCTGGCCTACAGACAGCAGAGAAAGGCCAGAGTCCTGGGAAAGCAGATTTGGTCTCAGAGATCTGGTGTGAAGGGGACATGATTTTTCAAAAAAGAAAATGAAAGTTAGGATGATTGAGGGTTTTAGTCTGGCCTGTCAGGTTAATAAAGAAAATCCCCCTGCTTCCAGATGGGGGCTCCGAACCTTGGTGTACATTTGTGATCTTGCCAAAGAAAAGGTATCTGGCCTTTCTCCCAGTGGAGCTATGTCTTCTGATGTAAACAGAAACAGTTTCCCAGAACAAGTTCAGTTTTGAACAGTTCAGCCGTGGCCTCACACCAGTTCCTCCCTGCCTTGGGTGCTCCAAATACCAGTGAATCAGTTCTCCAGTGGCACCCTGCTCTGTGGTGGTGCAGCACACGGAGCCCAGGGAAAATTCCCAGCCACGTCCTCTTCTCCGGGAGCCTGAGGCCATCCATCGTTTGCCACTGAATCACTGCTGATCTCTTAAAAGATCATTTCTGCAGCTAATCCTTTCTAGCTTTTCCTCTGCCTCCACCCCGAGGTCTGGAGTACCTACCCCGACCTTTTCTTTTCCTTCCAGTCTGAGGGCTCAATTAACAGGAACGTTTTCGGGTTTAGTGCCTTCTGATTCAACACCCTGGGTTGAGAGCTAAAAATACCTTCTTTCCAGCTGATCTGTCCTAATCACAATAGCACCAACCCTTTAAATAGCTTTTCTGTGCCAGAGTAGACATTTGACAGATGGCGCTAACACTCTGAAGGCTACAGGAAGTCTCAGGCTTAAAGTACTGACCAGCCTAGCATTGAGCTTTTACTTCTGCTCTTGCATTTCTTCTAGAGAAGAAAGAAGAAAAGAAACCCTCTTACTAAGCCTCAGTAATTTATCAGTTCTTAATAGAAAGGTGTATATGATAGTGTGCTTATGCTGTGTCACTAGTGGTGTGAATACTGGAAAATACTGGTTCAGAAAAGGCACCGAATTGTATGGGTCTCCTTGCTTCCTGGCACTGGTCATATCTGGGACCACTTTATTAAGTACATAAGAAATAGCTGCATCTCCAGCCATATCCAGAAAAGAATCTTTCGGGCAAGTGGTTTGCAAACCTATTTTTCAAATTAAGTGCTTGTTTTGCTTTGAAAAACTCAGAGACATGTTACATCTGTATTTTCTAGTTAGGCTCTCTAATAAGGCACAGATATTTCTTCAGGCACAGGGACTAGGTGAGGGTGAGTTCTGTTTCTTTGTTTGGTCATGGTTCTCCCCATTTCCTAAATACAAGTGCATTGCTAGTCAGTACTTAAATACAATTTGGTTGTTCAAATGATTTTTTTAAAAAGGTGTTCTTTTTAGCAGGCACAGTGGTTTGCAACTTGCTAATGACTGTGTCCCACAGCTGGGTCCCATGTGCAGGTTCCCCCTTCCCGCTCTCCGAGTACCTTCTTCACTCTTAGGCCTGCTGGAGGAGGTGCGCCCTTAAGCTAAAGTAGGAAGATGAAGGAGGGAAGACCACATTCCCATCTTCTAAGATTTTAGGCCTCAGACCCAAAGCCAGATTTGAGGTAGGAGACAAGTGAACCCAGAGAAATATCTTAATGCATGTGTAACCGTATTTGACTGTCTTTTAATAGAAACTCTTGTCCTGTAGGGCAGATCTCAGTGTCTTGACATTACATTCTCATTCTCCAAGTCTCACAGCTATAAGATTCCATCGTATTTCCCCAGGAGTTCAGATATGTTTAAAAAACAAACATACACAAAGAACTGTGACATTTTGTCAAGAAGTCTGTCCCAGTCTGGCTGGGAAGCTTCTTTACATTGGCTCCCATTGCCATTGTTTCTGTTTTGTTTTTTTCTGATTTGGCTGTGCAGCATCTTCATTGCTGTGTGTAGGCTTCTCTGGTTGTGGCAGGCAGGAAATACTCCTCATGGCATTGCATGGGCCGTTCTTGCGATGGCTTCTCTTGTGGAGCACAGACTCTGGGGCGTGCATGGGCTTCACTAGTTGCTGCACATGGGCTCCGTAGTTGTGGCTCACAGGTTCGAGAGCGTGGTCTCGGTAGTTGTGGCGCACAGGCTTAGTTACTTTGCAGCATGTGGAATCCTTCCAGAGCAGGGATTGAACCCGTGTTCCCTGAATTGGCAAGCAGATTCTTATCCACTCTGCCACCAGGGAAGTCCCATTGCCATTCTTAGTGAGTTCACTTAACAGAGTCTGGTTATCCTACCACCTTCAAGCCCTCCAGCTCAAACCTACAATCGAAGGTTTATAAAAATTGACTCACAGAGACTTCCCTGGCCATCCAGTGGTTAAGACTCCACACTTCCAGTGCAGGGGTGTGGGTTCAGTCCCTGGTCAGGGAACTAAGATCTCACAGGCTGTGTGATGCAGCCAGAAAAATTGACTCACACATAGTTAAGTTATAGAACCCTCTTCCCTCCATGCAGTATTCTGATAGAAATCACGCTAACAGCCATTCAGTAGGAGTAGAGCCAGGTTCCTAACCAGAATGCTTCCAAACACATTAAAGTTACATCCATTCAACTTGCTTACTCCGTCTGGCTGTTGGCCATGTTTTTTAATTCTGGAGTGGGTGAGTGTGTGTGTGTGTTTGGGTGCTTCCATTTCTTAGCCTGTCATCTCTTTTTTAGCCTATCACCACTTACTTAGCCTGTCACCTCTTACTTAAAACCATGACATATCTGTAGGCATCTGGGCCTTGCTCTATATATTGTCTAGAACATGTGCCTGTGCAGCACTGTAGAACTTAAACAAAAGATCCTGTCCTGTGTATTTTCTGTTTCCTTGGAAATGGGCAAGAGCCTTGAAACTTGGGAATGCCTTTTACAACTTAAAGCAATCCTCCTCATGTTAAAGACAGTCCTGTCAAAAGATGTAAGCCAAACTCCAGCTGGTGATGTTGCCTAGCAACTCAGTCTGAGCTGCGAGAGCCTTTCATTGTGGGAACCAAGGTGACAGCCAGAACTGCCTGACCCCCTAGAAGGTGATGAAAAAGTATATTGAGGCTCCCTCCTCCTTTAGTCTTGTGCGTAACGACGTTGAGATAAACGTTTTGGCTTCTCAAAGAGAACCCATTCTTGAGTTATAACTACTCTGCTTGGTGTTAGTGGAAACTGGAAATAAAAGGAGGGAAATTAAGCCATAACTAAGCGTGATGCAGTTGTTTAATGGATGGGCTTTAGTACCTCCCGCCCTGAGTGCTTGCTGGGATGAATGTGGAAGAGAGGCATCAGGGCAAGAATTACCTCCAAAATTAGACCACATCTAAATAGATGTTTTTTACACTCACAAACATAGAAAGCAAAATTATGGTTATCAAAGGGGAAAAGGGAAGGAGGAGAGATAAATTAGGAGTATGGGATTAACAGATACATCAGTTCAGTTCAGTTCAGTCACTCAGTCGTGTCCAACTCTTTGCGACCCCATGGACTGCGGCACTCCAGGCTTCCCTGTCCATCACCAACTGCCAGAGCTTGCTCAAACTCATGTCCATCGAGTCAGTGATGCCATCCAGCTGTCTCTTCCTCTGTCATCCCCTTTTCCTCCCACCTTCAATCTTTCCCAGCATCAGGGTCTTTACAAATGAGTCAACTCAGGTGGCCACAGTATTAGAGTTTCAGCTTCAGCTCTTCCAGTGAATATTCAGGACTGATCTCCTTTAGGATGGACTGTTTGGATCTCCTTGCAGTCTGAGGGACTCTCAAGAGTCTTCTCTAACACCACAGTTCAAAAGCATCAATTCGTTGGTGCTCAGCTTTCTTTATAGTCCAACTCTCACATCCATACATGTGATACATACTACTATATATAAAACAGATAAAAAGGATTTAATGTATAGCACAGGGAACTATATTCAATATCTTAGAATAACCTATCATGGGAAAGAATAAAAAGTACACACACATACACATACACACACACACACACACACATATATATATGTTTATAAGTATCTGAATCATTTTGCTGAACACCTGAAACACAGTTTTGTAAATCAACTGCACTTCAGATAACAAACAGATGTGAGGTTTTCCTGGCAGACTTTTTTTTTTTTTGGCAGCCTAACAGCTTATGGCTGACCAGGGATTGAACCTGGGCCACAGCAGTGAAAGCTCCAAATCCTAACCACTAGACCGCCAAAGAACTCCCCAGAGAAAGTTGGCTTTGTTTGTTTGTTTTAATTGAAGTGTAGTTGATTTAAATACTGTATTAGTTTCTGCTACACAACAAAGTGATTCAGTTGTGTGTGTATATATGCGCGCACACACACGTTTTTGCATTTTTTCCACCATGGTTTATCACAGGATATTGAGTATAGCTCGCTGTACTCTACAGTAGGTCCTTGTTGTCTACCCATTCTGTCTACCCATTCTGTATACATCCACTAACCCAAACCTCCCACTCCATTCCTCCCCCTACCTACCTCGCCCATGGCAACCACAGATCTGTTCTGTGTGTCTGTGAATCTGTTTCTGCTTCATAGGTAAGTTCATTTGTGTCATATGTTGGATTCCACACGTATGTCACTTAGGATATAATACGGTATTTATCTTCCTGACTTACTTCACTTCGTATGATCAGCTTTAGTTCCCTCTGTGTTGTGGCAGATAGCATTGCTCTGCTCTTGTTTATGGCTGAGTAGTCATTCCATTGTATATATGTACCACATCTTCTTTGTCCATTCATCTATAGATGGACATTTAGGTTGTTTGCCGATCTTGGCTATTGTGGATAGCACTGCTATGGACATAGGAATGCATGTATCTTTTTTAATTATAATTTCGTCTGGATATTTGTCCAGAAGTAGGATTGCTGGATCATATGGTAATTCTGTTTTTAGTTTTTTGAGGAACCTCCATATTGTTTTCCATAGTAGCTACACCAATTTACATTCCCAACAGCGTAGGAGAGTTTTCTTTTCTCCACATCCTCTCCAGCATTTGTTATTTGTAGACTTTTAAATAATGGCTGTTCTGACTAGTGTGAGGTGGTGCCTCATTCTAGTTTTGATTTGCATTGATCTGTTATCACTGTCTGTCAGTGAGGTTGAGCATCTTTTCATGTGTCTGTTGGCCGTTTGTATTTCTTTGGGGAAATGTCTAAAATAATGTTTTAACGCCCATGGTATTATGCACACATTGGCATCTCCAACACCTGAGTCAGAGGCTTATTCACAAGTATTGATGGCAGGCACTCATTGTGTCCCAGATACTGTGAGAAGCACAGTGACGAAAAACTCTAGGATCCCTGTGCTCAGAGGGTTTACCGTCTAGGAGAATAGAGAGACCGTCCATCACAGCAGCCTTCTCCCATAGAGTATGACTGGTTTTTATTTGGAGAGAATTTAGTTCCTGAGTAATTTAGTTCTTATTAGAAACAAATGTAATAAACTATCAACAAAGAAATGGTGTTTATCACCTCTGTTCTTAAAGTTTCTCTTTCTCTGGTGCTGCAGCATCTCATGTTAGCAGTCAGAGAACAGGGAGAGAGAAATGACCTTTAATTCTAGAATGTCATGTCTCTGGTGCTGTACGTAGTCACAAGGAAGACCCCAAACACCAACCTGTTCTTCTCCTGTGTTGATGACTACAAAGGCCTCCATTCTAACCAGAAATGGCAGTCGAGGTTACAGGCCTTGGAATAATCATCTTTGCACAACTTCAGTCTTTCTCAAAAACTTTTGTTCAGGGACTTTGTTTCGTTATTAATTTGGGGTATGATAGTCCCCAGAAGCTTAAGAAATCATTTGCCTGCTTTAAAAAACAAAAACAAAAACACCTAAACGTCAAGGTTAACAAATTTGATTTGCAGGATTTCTGCAACTGGCACTTTTCTGATCCTGGCACGTGAGGCCAGAGTGGCTCGTGGTAGAGTAGTAGTGACTTGGGAAATATTGTTGTAGATTCAGTTGTCAGTCTTTGTATCCCTGTGGATCTGGGACCAATGTTCCAGAAGTGAACCCCAACATGGCAGTCAGACATTCACCCATTTCTGTCTCTGTCCACTTCAGTGCATTTTTACCTGTCTAGCTCCTAGTAATAGTTTAAGGGTACCAATGGCTTAGACCCTCCATAAGCTCCACAGGTAGTTCTCACACACTGGTGCCTAGTCGCGCCTTATTCCGTTTTCTGGCCTGGAACGTGGTGCACAGGCACTTGGAGAGCTTCCTCACACTTGGCTCTGGTGGGGGAAGGGCTTTCTGAAATGTGCACATATGCATGTGACGGTGCTTATCAGGGGCTAATTGAGCGAACGTGGCTCATGGCATCCTTGTTGGGTATTTTAACTGAAGGTGTTGCATTTTGAATCTGTGTTTCTAGACACTGTTTCCAGCAAGCTGCAAAACAACAATGTTTATACTATTGCCAAGAGGAATGTGGAAGGGCAGGACATGCTGTACCAATCCCTGAAGCTCACTAACGGCATTTGGATTTTGGCCGAGCTACGTATCCAACCAGGAAACCCCAATTACACGGTAAGGCCTTTTTTAGAATGGGTGAGATGGGTTCATGGAGGGAGGTAAGAGCCCTTTCATTCTTTTTCTTAGCATTTTTTAATTGGCCAGGAAAGACCTGGTAGAGTTGCTGCACTTCCCAGATATCCAAAACAAGCAGTCAAAAAAGTCCCCAGTTGCATTCTTAGAAGACCTTGTTCTGCCCCCATTCACCAGGAAGGGGCCTCTGGCGACTGGAGTACCTTAGACTCCTCCAGGTATATACAGAGCTGCTCACAGAGCCTACAGCTTCATCAGTGTTGGTTAATGCTCATCTAGCGTATCTGTGCATGTGGTACTGTAGCAGGCCACTAAGAGGATTGTTTCCATAGCTCATTTCAAGCTCCTTCCTGCTTTTGGACGTAAGGATGTCAAAATCCCTGTACATATGAGCCTCTTTAGTGATAACTGTATGTCCTAAATGCTTGTTGAAAAATAAAGGCAAAATGGGACACGTCTTTTATAGCCTGAAAGGGAACTTTAGAAAACTTCTTCAGTGCCACGCTGGACTAAAATTGAAATCCTGGCCTTATTTTTAGGGGAGGAGTCAGTTGCTTTGTTAATCTGCACAGCCGTAATACCCTGGGCACTGGCCATTTGTTTACTATTGTAAAATACCGTCTCCCAGTAAGATGCTTGTCATCTGCATTTTGTAAAGTATAAGAAAACCCCCTTGGGACAGGGGAAATATCATACTCTTCTGTTATGTTCAAGGCTTTTGTGCACTGTTTTGAAAGAGGGGAAAGGAAAGTGATGAGAAAAGTAAGGTTCAATAATTGAATAACTGATAAAGCTTTATATTCAGTAGATTAAGTGAGCTTTTTGGCCATTTAGCCGAGAAAAGTCTGTGACTCCATTCCTTAGTTTGAAGGCAAGCATGTGTTCATTAGCATATATCAAGGAAGTAGTACCACCCTATACTGAAAATTCTTGGTTTCCTCTTGAAATAAGCTGGACAAGTGTGTGTGTGTGAGTGATACTACGTCCCAGCTAACTAGATTGTTTTGCCCAAGCATTTGTGAGCTGAGAAACTTCAGGCTTCTCCCATAAACTGTGCACTCCTCCCACCCACCTCCGCCACCGCCAGTCCTTTGTCTTTTTTTGTAGGAAACTGTCCTGTCATTTTCCTTGAGTTCCCCAAGAAAGGGAAAGCCCTGTCTGGTCTTCTGGAGGGACAGGTTTTTACTGTAAAATCAGGTCTTGTAAAATAACTCCATTTACTTCCCTAGAAATTTTCTGAAAGTATGTGTATTTGTGTGTGTGTGTTTTTGTTTTTTATCATTCATTATTTAATTGCAGTATTCCATCTCAGGTAGATTAGAGTAGCGTGATTACCCCTAGATTGCAGATAAGGAAACCAAGGTTCAGAATAATTAATAACTTATTCAGGATCACAGAAGTTGTTGGTAGGTAAGTTGTGCTAAGAATTCACATATCTGAACACTTGCTAACTGTCTTCTTTGTGTTCATTAAGGATAGTGAGAATTTTGACAAAGACCTTTTAGTAGTCGCATAGTTGATTTAAAATGTTTAAAACCTTTTTATTTGGAGCTAATTTAAGACTCACGTGAAGTTTTAAAACTGGTACATAGAGTTCCCATATATCTTGCACTGAATTTTCCTTATTGAGAACGTCTTACACCCATAGTACAGTTCTCCAGTTTTTACATGATTATTTTTAGTTTATTTGGTTAAGGCGTGTACAGTACTATGAAATCTTACCACATTTGTGATAATCACCACCATGATCAGGAACAGAACTGTTCTGTCACCATGGAAAACCTCCTCCTTGCTATCTCTTTATAGTTACAGACTCACCCCATGCCTAACCCATGGGAATCACTGATATGTTTGTTTCCCATTACTATAATTTTGTCATTTTGAGAGGGTTGTTAAATTCAGTTCCTATCCTTTTCAGACTTTTTTTCCCACTTAGCATAATACCCTTGACATCTGTCTTAAGTCATTGCATATATTAATAATTTGGTGTTTGGTTGTTTTTTTTTTTTTTTGATGACCAAGTAGTAGTACCACTGCTGCTGCTACTGCTAAGTCACTTCAGTCGTGTCCGACTCTGTGCGACCCCATAGATGGCAGCCCACCAGGCACCCCCATCCCTGGGATTCTCCAGGCAAGAACACTGGAGTGGGTTGCCATGTCCTTCTCCAAAGCATGAAAGTGAAAAGTGAAAATGAAGTCGTGTCCGACTCTTAGCAACCCCATGGACTGAAGCCTCCCAGGCTCCCCCGTCCATGGGATTTTCCACACAAGAGTACTGGAGTGGGGTGCCATCGCCTTCTCCAGAGTAGTAGTACACTACATGATAAATCACTTCCTTCATCCCCTTACTGTATGTCATTAAGAAGGTTTGTTTGTCCCAGGGGGAAGAGCCCTCATAATCTCCAAGTAGCTCTGTCTCACCTGGAAAGAGAACTTGTCCCAGGTGAAGAAGTATGTGTTCCCGGCCGTAAACCTGGAGTAGATGTTTAAGCCCTTGGCTTATTGCCTAGGCAAGGGAGGTGAGTCTAGGTGGGTGGCACTCCTCAGAGGCTGGTGGTAAAGATGTGGCACATAAGCAGGTTAGTGCTTTGAAAGCTAAAATCCTGGCAAGACCTCTCTTCCCATATGAAATGAGACCAGAGTCCTAAATCAGATTTTTTTTTTTCCCTAAATCAGATTTTTTAGCTTCTTTTTTTATGTACATTTTCTTCTTGCTTTCTTTAGGAATTAGCCAAAAAAAAATTTTTTTTTAATGTGTTCCAGCTTTTTTTTTTTTTTTTAATATATTCCAGCTTGTCTTAACTGTATTTGTTGGAAAGCAAGGAATGGATTTAACCCTAAACTTAACCTATTGTTAAAGGCTGGGGTATCTGGGGGAGGGAGGTGATAGAACAGTCCAGAGAAAGAGATTCTTCCTTCTCTTCTTACCCTCCCTCCCCTCCCTCTCCTCCCCCCTCCAAAGAGCAGCTCTAACTTTCTGTGTCTAGACTCCTGCCAATGCCCACCTTGGGCTTTTATTGAGGAAGACAACATTCTCTTATCACTAGTGAACCAGAAGTGGATCTCCCAACTGGTTGGAAGTTCCAGTACTGCTACAAAGATATGAAAAATACAGAGCTGTATTTGAGGGAGGAGGAACTACCCCCCTTTAGTCTGGGAGTTAACTCCCTTAGCTGTTCTTACTCTTTTTAGCTTCCTCTCCTCCTCCTCTTCTGAAGCCACATACTTTCCCATGAGAGCTGTCTACAACACTGAGAGTGGAGAGGCTGGAAGAGGGGCAGGAAGGCAGGGAGGGGCCTAGAGCTGCAACTCTGACCAAAGTAGGGGGATGTTTTCTATTTATATTTGTATTCTAAAATTAGTCATACATTTTGTTTTACGTGTATCAGAACTGTCTTCCTGATGTATGTCGAGCAGCAGTTCTGGAAATGCCTTAGAGAATGCATATTAAAGCTGTAAATTTTAAATAGAGCCTCTTGTGATGTTCTTTTTGTTTGGCTTGGTTTTGCATTTTTAAAATCTCACTCAGTTCGGAGGATGTGAGTTTTCTCAAGAAGTTTGGGGTTGACCAATCATCTTCCTGACATTTTTGCCAAAAATATTCTCACCTCTTTGAACTTAGTTAAATTGTTTAGTCTCTAATAAGACAGTAAAGAGGTAAGATAATGTAAAATCTTATGGTGATATATCATTAAAGACAGCTTTTGTTCATCTGCTTTAATAAACGAGCAATGATGTCAGTAATACAAAAAACAGGGATTAATTTTTTTGGTTCTTAATGCAATTTATATGCTTCTTTTGTTAACATTATTGTGAATCTGGTGAATTTGCCTAATCTGGTACGATTCAGGAGTCCGAATCTAGGTTTAAATTTTGCGCTTGTTGACCCACAATGTGAAAGTCTCAGTGTTTAGCATTGGAATCTTTTTACTATTTTAATTTGGTAATTGTTAGACTAGACAGAGGCGGTAATAGAGTGGTATGAGGAGTGTCTGACCAGCCTGGGTAAGAGGCAGAAGCTGAAAGAGAGCACTGTTGGCATGAATGGCACACACTCGGTAAATGTCTCTTTAGTGTTAATTAGTGTTAGTCGCTCAGTCGTGCTTGACTCTTTGCGACCCCATAGACTGCAGCCCACCAGACTCCTCTGTCCATGGGATTTTCCAGGCAAAGGATACTGGAGTGGGTTGTCCATTTCCTTCTCCAGGGGAGCCTCCCAACCCAGGGATCGAACCCGGGTCTCCTGCACTGCAGGCAGATTCTTTACCAGCTGAGCCACGAGGGAAGCCCGTGTTGGTCCTTAACTTTGTTTCCTAGCAGTGTATGCTCTCTTCTGTATAGTACTGGGAAGACTAGTTCCTTGGAGCTGTGCAGCTCCTGGTTTTATTTTACTTAGTTATCCATCCTCCTGAGTTGGGACTGAGATAACCGTCCTTGTGAAGACAGAAACTGGAACAGAGAGATGAAATGACCACCAAGTTACGGGTTTTAGCCCTTCCTTTTCACTTGGTTATAGTCCCTGTGACTCCTAGCAAAGCAAGAAAGCATCTGTCCCCTGCAGTGTTTCCTGTGAATTATTTCCTAACTTTGCAGACCCACGTACAATGTGGGTGGAAACACAGACAGCTTGACATTGATTAAATTGAAATTCTAAAGCCCACAGAACCTCCTATCAGCAGGGTCTCTTTGGCTGCTCAACGATAGAAACCCTTCTCCCCTTGTATCAGAAAGATCTTTCCTTGAACTGAACACTTGGATACCTTTTGAGCGAATGCCAGCCTCCGTGCTAATAATCTTCCTTCTCCTTTTCCTCCGCACAGCTGTCGCTGAAGTGTAGAGCTCCCGAGGTCTCCCAGTACATCTATCAGGTCTACGACAGCATTTTGAAAAACTAATAGACTGGTACGGTGCCCTCCCGCCACCCTGTGATCGGTGCAGGCCAAGAACTCTTTAACTGGAAGAAATTGTTATCGCCATGTAGAATCTGAACCTGAACACACTGAGGCTACCCGCCAGGGTAGTGACTAGTCTAACCTGTGCTAATGTTAGGGCACCGCCTGTTGGATAGCTTAGCTTCCTGTGACCGTCTGTAACCACTGCTTCAGTCGCTTCCCGCCTCGTGCCACCCGCTGCTCTCTGTCCTTACTTGTGGGCTTCTCCGTGCTGTCCTTACAGTGGCTGCAGTTTCGAGTGTAGTTTGATATTTTGTAATCGAGACCTCGTTTCAAAAGCAGAAAAAGACAAAAAAAATATTAAAGCAAGGAAAAGTGTCACTGAAACGTAAACTGCACTTTATTGTTTTATATTTTTGTACATAGGAGAAATTGAGGGAATAGTGTGTAACTGAGAGAAGTGTTAAGACAACCGCACAGTCCTGGAGGGAAGAGACACAGTTTGTTGCCACCCCGTGGCAGCCTTGTTCCTGATCACTTTCTTTTCTCTCCAAACTCCTTTTCCTATGATTCCTGCTGCCCTGTATTTTCATCTCCTTTGATGCGCTGCAGCTAGGAATGGTGGTCTTCCTTGAATGGTGCTGTAGGGCGTAGGAAATGGGGCCTTGAGGCACCCAGGCTGAGAAGAACTTATACAGTCCTTACCCCAGGTCGAATCCGAGAATGACACTGATGAAAAAATTTCAGGAATCAAACCCCACCCCACCCCCAATCTCCCACTCTGGGTTTAATTTAATCTCAGGTCCAGCTCACATCTAAAATGTTGGTTTCAGAGTTGCAACAGACTTACTTGAAATAATAACTCATCCAACCTTGTTTTTCTAAGAAGGAGAAAGATAAAAGACAAACAGGATGTTACCGCCTGAGGACTGTTGACTGTTCGGTAGCAGAGGTGGGGGGCTGGGTCTCCGAATCCCTGTCAGAGTTCTCACTGCACGACCCTCTCGTTGACTTTCTTTCCTCGATGCCTTTCTCTTACCTTTCTGGTGCCTGCTTCCTTATGGCTCTCCTCACACTCCACGCAGATTCTGGCGCTCCATTCATTGGCATCCGGTGGCGGCAGAGTCTCTATCCAGGGTCTTGAAGGTAAACCCTGATGCCAGAACGGAGGACCCTCAGTGCTGGAGGCCAGCAGGGCGGGTGTGGGGAGGAAGTGAGCTTCTGGTGCCACACAGTCATCCCTCGGCTCTCTGATGCTCGGCACTTGGGTTGCTTAGGCTCGCAGGCAGGTGAGATCACCTCAGAGGGCCAAGTTGTCCTTTTCTTCTCTCAAAAGATCGGGAAACATGAGAACCCCTGCCCCCCTGGACGCCTGGGGTGTGGCTGTCAAAGAGTGCTCTGTGCCCGGAACACCAGTCTGTCCAGCAGGGTTGTCTGTTTCACCTGTGGGAACTCCTGCTGCCCGGCACCGGGGATTCAGCGTCCATGACTGAGACTGCTTCTCAGATGCCCCCACTTGGGTCCAAGACCTCACGTGGGACTTGGCACTGAAAGTGAGTCCAAGAGGAGGAACCCTAGAAAACAGCGGAAACTACCCTGCAACTGTGTTGCAAGTGAAATGACCCTGACTCATACTACTTGGAAAGCTACCGGGAGCAGGTCCCCCAAAGCAGTTTCTTAAGCCTTGACACTCTCCATGAGAAGAATTCCTAGGGTGAGGGACAGGAACCCCTCAGGCACGTGAAGAACAGGAAGTGGCACAGGATGGTGGGTGGGGGTGGGTGCCAGGTGAGGTAGAAAAACAGGTGGGTGAAGCTCTGTGGTTGGGAGATTGCTCGTGGAGTCAGTGCGATGCGAGCTGTGAAGAAGGGCCCCACTCCACATGCAGTGTTCTCGCCTCAAATCAGACTGCCATTCCAGGCGGCAGAGCTTGTGGCAGGATAAGCAGACAAGACAGTGTCCCTCCGCCCCTGAAACCCAGCTTCTCAGCCTCCCCGGCAGCCATGGGCAACAGCTGGACTTAGCTGACCCGGCCTGTCTGCCAGCCCTCCGCTCCTTGGAGAGGCTCCCTCCCGGTTTGTCCCTGAGCAGCTGGAGAGGGATTCTGCTCCACAAGAAGGACCCCTCTCCTGAAGAGGCAGAGCCTGTCGCCTCCACCGCAGTGACCCTCGGGGCCCATTTGGAGCTTGGTCGAACGGGGGACGAGCGAAGGTTGCCCTGCAGTCCCCTGTCCGCCGCTGCAGCCTGTCTCTAACATCCCGGCGTCTCACGAAGGGCACGGCAAGCGCGCACACACACCCAGGACTCTTGCTGGTCAGAGATTGCCTGAGTGTCTGCCCTCGCCCGAGCCTGTTTTGTGTGTCTGCGTTGCGAACCTTGGGACTGGAGAGGAGGGGGAAGGGGGGTAAGTGTTGCCCTAAGAAAACTTACCATTCTTTTGTTGTTGGGATCTGTTCTGGGGGAGGGTGGAGGGCGGGGGAAGCTTGACTTTGTCTTCGTCAATAAACTCTCATTTACACAAAATGGAGTTTGTGCTGTGCACTTTGTTACCAGAACTGACACTGGAGGACAGAACACAGCGGGCCAGGGGAAGGGTGGGGTATTAATAACCATGCTATTAGAACTTGCCTTTTGGCTGCCCGGCCCTCCCGGGGGTTTAGCCAGATGAAATGTGGAGATGGGCCTGAGGAAGCACCACATGCCTCAGAGGCTCCTGTCTCCCCGGTGCCCGCTGCTGTCCCCACCAACATCACCACTCAGGCATCTCACTGCAGGCAGTGCTCCGAGGAACCAGTTCATCTTCCCTGGCAGGTCCCCTCCAGGACTCAAGTGGATGGGCCAGGGGCAGCCAGCCAGCCAGCCAGGCACGGGCAGAAGGAGCCCAGCAGAGCCTCTCGTCGGTGTCCTCTTACCCAGGACGTTTCACTAATCCATTTATAAAAAGCGTCTCGGATCTGCACTGGGGGCCTTCATGTTCCCAAGTGGATAGAATTAATGCGCTTTCAATCAAGCTTCCCAAGGAGTTCAGATCAAATCCCCTGCATTTGTGTGGCTGGGGACTCGCGAGCCAGGTGTGGTCAGGCTGGAGGCCCTGGCCCTGCTTCTGATGAGTGGACAGCCTCTGAAGTCCCCCACAGCCTGGCGTGGGGGAGCGAGGCTGAGGGGTCCCGTGCCCAGATGCCCTGAGCCTCAGACAGCGTAGGGAAGGTGCACAGGGCTCTGCACAGTAACTGCTTCGACTACGTGGCTGTTCGGACACCATGAAAACTATCCTTCAGCAGCTAGGAACTCGGGGTGTCACCACATGCTGGCCACAGTTGGCCTGAGTTCCAACTGGAGTAACTGGCAGGGAAGTGGGGTCAGGGTGGACTTTGTGGAGGTTCCGAGTCAGAGATGAGAAGAGGGTAGGCCTTGCTGAGATCTGATTGGATTCACCAGCTAAGAATGTCAGTTTTGGCCAAGAAAATCCTTAGGGCAGAAGCTCTTAACTCTTGGGTCCACATTGATCACACTCCAGAGATTTCATGAAAGGCTGACAATTCTTACCAATTGGGTAGGGCCTGGGACAACCTGCATTTCAAAACATTACCCAAGTGTTTCTAAAACTCTGGCAGAGTTGACACTCCCTGCCAGAGAAAGACACCTGTTTGCCTACTGCCTCTTCTGGAGTAACGGGATTCTTGTGGCAGCTGAAAAATGGCAAAGCACTCTGATGCACAAGTTGCCTGCCTGTCCCGTGAGTTTGAGAGTATCATCCCCATTTTTCAGCTGAGAGGAGGTAAAGCCACAGCTTCCCTTCATCCCACTCCTCTGAGCCACCAGGCCGAGGGCCAGCCTTGCTAAGCCCCTACATCCCAGTGCAGTTCAGTCTCCAGAAGCAGGGCACACTGGCGAGAGACCTCCACTTGAGATCGCCTGAGATCCTCCTCCTCCCGCCAAATGCCAAGTTAGGAAACACTGAGCTCTCAGGTGCATTGTTTCTGAGGCCACAGAAGAGCTGAGGACTCCAGGTTGGAGCCTTCCTACTCCCACCCCAGGCATTGATGCTTTTTCTGGTTTTGCTTGGACCCAGATTTCTTTTCCCTGCCACCCCCAGCTCCAGGAGGCAAGAGAGCCTGTTTATTTTAATACCTGGTGTGGCACTTGGGAAAGATCACACCTCCCCCGTTGTTACCCATTTCTATCTCCTGAACACTAATCCTAGAATCCCCACCAGCCCCCAGACATGTTATTAGCAACAAGGATGTTTCTTGAAAAGTTTCCGAGTTGGCTCCAAACTTGCTATCTCAGTTTCTCATTTAGCTTTTGCCCTGCCGTTCTTGATGCCGCCAACAAGGGAAAGGCTAATTCAGGGATTGTTTAGACCCAGATGGACTTAATTTCCAGAAGTATCCTTTGAGACAGCACTGCCCCAACACTCTGGGGCTGAGAGAACTCCACTCCCCACCTTCTCCCACTGGGTAGGTGTTAGAGGAGAATGAGCAAGTCTAGCCTGTGGGTTCCCCTCTCTTGATTCATTCACTCTCCACTTACTGTTAAAGGGCCCAGGATCTGGCCAGACAGCCTCTGAAAGCCAGGGGGATCCTCGGCTCTGAGGGAGCAAGGGCGGAGTCCCAGGTTCAGATCTTTGTCCTCTGGGCTTCAGATGCTGTAGGTGGGTTCACACGTCCCATCCCTTGGAGTCTTCACCTCAGGCGTCTTCAGCTGAACCAGAGCCACAGACTATGGACAGAGCCTCTCGGGTTTTTTTCACCAAGGTAATCCTAACCATAGAGAAGAGTGAACAGGCTCCTAGGAGCGTACAATCCTTAGCCCAAAGTGACTCAGCGGACCAAAATGACTTTACCAACCAAATCTTAAATTCAGGCAAATTTTACATTTTATATTAATTGAATGGGTTGGGATTTAAGATATAATGCTTTAGGAACTTCTCTGGCCATCCAATGAATAAGACTCCATGCTCCCACTGCATGGGGCATAGGTTCAATTCCTAGACAGGGAACTAAGATCTTGCATCTGCGTGGTAAAAACTCTCTCTCTCTCTCTCTCTCTCTCTATATATATATATATATATATAGATATATATAGATATAGACATAGATACAATATATATGTTGTTTAGTCGCTCAGTCATGTCTCTGCGACCCCACGGACTGTAGCATGCCAGGCTTCCCTGTCCATCACCAACTCCCCGAGCTTGCTCAAACTCATGTCCATTGAGTCGGTGATGCCATCCAACCATCTCCTCCTCTGTTGTCCCCTTCTCCTCCTGCCCTCAGTCTTTCCCAGCATCAGGGTCTTTTCCAATGAGTCGTCTTTTCGCATCAGGTGGCCAAAGTGCTGGAGCTTCAGCTTCAGCATCAGTCTTTCCAATGAATATTCAGGACTGATCTCCTTTAGGATGGACTGGTTGGATCTCCTTGCATTTCAAGGGGCTCTCAAGAGTCTTCTCCAACACCACAGTTCAAAAGCATCAATTCTTCGGCATTCAGCTTTCTTTATAGTCCAACTCACACATCCATATGTGACTACTGGAAAAACCATAGCCTTAACTAGACGGACCTTTGTAGGCAAAGTAACGTCTCTGCTTTTTAATATTGCTGTCTAGATTGGTCATAACTTTTCTTCCAAGGAGTAAACATTTTTTAATTTAATGGCTGTAGTCACCATCTGCAGTGATTTTGGAGCCCCCAAAAATCAAGCCTGCCACTATTTCCGCTGTTTCTCCATTTGCCATGAAGTGATGGGACCGGATGCCATGATCTTTTTTTTCTGAATGTTGAGCTTTAACTTTTCACTCTCCTCTTTCACTTTCATCAAGAGGCTCTTTAGTTCTTCACTTTCTGCCATAAAGGTGGTGTCCTCTGCATATCTGAGGTTCTTGATATTTCTCCCAGCAATCTTGATTCCAGCTTTCATATAAAGCAATCCATACATTGTTTTAAATGACTTATCACTGCAAGCCAGTGTGAGGCCCCGTAATGAACCTGTGGCTCTGTGTTCCCCTAGGGGAGCTAAGCTGAGAATTCTGAGAAGCCTGGCTGCAAAGTGTGTGTGAGCATTGAATGATTTTTTGTTTCTAGGTTTCCCTGGGCTGAAACAGAACTAGAATGGACTTGGGGGAGTAGACAAATTCTGAGATCCTTGGGCAGAGTAAGGATGAAATATGTTCAGAAATGGTGGGGGGACTGGTGGTGCCCTGGACAATTTAATCAAATTAAGAGTCTGTTGGTTGACCCCATTGCAATCCCATAGGGCCAGGGAACCTGCCGTCACCAGAACAAAAGTGGCACTAGAAGAGGGGATCCGTGCTCTTCTTGCCCCTGAATTTGCTTCTAGCTGCTGCCCTGACCCCTCTCAAAGCCCTACCCCAGAACCTGGGAGCCATCCTAGCATAAATAGAAATGCTTTCCCAGGGGGTGGTTCAGCCTCCCTTTTAGTGGCTGTATCTGTAAAACAAAAGACAAACAAAAGGTCACACAGTGAGACCCCATGCCAGGCACTGCGTTGAGGACTACACACCACAGGCTCATTTGTGCCTTGGGGACAACTCCACTTTATAAATAAGGCAGAGTTCAGAGAGGTCAAGTAATTTGCCTTCAGTGGCAGAGTAAGTGGTAGGGCCAAGATCTAAATCTAGACCTGCTTGATCTGAAGCCCAGGCTTGTAACCACTGTGCTCTTTGTCTGGACAGGAGGGGGAAGGGCAGCAACAGGGAGGGTGCTCAGCCCTCAGGGCAGAAGCTGGGGCCCACGTGCATACCAGAAAGTATAGAAAGTCACACAGTGGGAGATGTTGGGTCCAAGGGTAAAAACACTTGAGAGATTTCTCCCAGCTTCCTCCTCCTCCCTGCACCTGCATCGCTGACCAGGTTGCTGGCCTGCTTCAAAACTGTTCCATGTACCCCAGTGAGACAGGTCTAGATCCAAACTCCCTACCAGGCAACCAAGGCCTTTGTGACTTCACATCAACCAGCCTCTCAGCCTCCTTTTGTATTTCCAGGCCCCTCTGTCTGGTTCCTGTACTCCCTTCTCAAAGCCCTGGAATCGCCCCTAGATTCTCTGATCTGAAGCCTTCCTCATCCATGCCCTCCCTGCCCTGGCAGCCCAGTTCTGCTTCTTTCAAGGCTCCTTCCTTGAATGTCGCCTCCCCTGAAGCCTCCGTGGACTCTTCTCACTGCTTGGCCGGTTCCCTCTGCCCTGCCCTCGGGACTTGACTTTGCACACAGGGCACACATGAACGCCTTGTGTCTGCCTCTGGTCTCGGGGTTAAACTGTGAGCATCGGCCAAGTTCCTCAGTGGCTACCCGGCTACAGACTCCCAATCTTTGATTCCGCATTTTACACTTCAGTAAGACCAGTCCACTCAGCCTCTCTCAGCCTCAACTATCTCACCTATAAAACGGAGGAAACAGAATCTACCTCGTAGTATTGAGAGGGTCAACTTGGAACACACAGGCAAAGATGGGAGCCCACGGTTTGGCACATAGTACCTGATCTTAATTGTTAGCTGCCTGTGATCAATGACCCTGACCACGATTTCTTTAGAATAAATATACAGGCGATTCTGCCCTGGACGTGGGCAAACGCCGGCATCTCCCCGTCTGCAGAGGAGAGAGGAGCAGTCGTTTCAGGGCATGGAGGTCACGCAATGGCTGAGGATGAGCTTTGTTTTGCTGGCCTCTCTGCTCTTCTCTCACTGAGGCAGCGAAGGGTGAAAGTGACCACCCTTGGCGGTGACTATCTGCGGGGTGGAGGAGAGGAGGCTCGATGCCCTCTAGCACGCGGTGGGCGCCCATCCAGAACTGAACCGAGAAGGGTTAGAGGAGACCTACACCTGGGGTGTGTGGCGGGGGTGGGACGGTGGGGTGGGGCGGGATATGGAGAGAAGCAAGAGGAAGCAAGAGTCTTTAGGGCTTCTCCAGTCCCTTTTTTCCGCCCCTCCAGGTTGGAGTTAAACACATCGCAGGGAGAGTCAGAAGGGGTGAAGGTCGAGGCTCGGGATGAAGAATTGGTCCCGGGCCGCCCCGGTGCAGACGGCGGGCTCAGGGACCCAGCGGAAGGCCGGCCGGGCACGCCCCCCCGCCCCCCGCTCCGCGCCCGCCGCCGCCTCCTCCTGCCGGCGCGAGCGGGCGGCGCGCTCCGGAGGGAGAGCGGGGCCGGAGGAGGTTCGCTACCCCCTCGGCGACCAGCATCTGCCCCGCGCCGCCCCGCGCCCGCCCTGACTGGGCATCCGGGGGCGCCCGCACCTTTCTCCCCCCGGGCCGGGGAGCCAGCCAGGGGGCAGCGCCGGAGCCCGGGGGGAGCGCGGCCCCGCCGGCCGGCCGGCCCGCCCGGGCTGGGGGCAGCTAGGACGGCCCCGGGTAAGCGGCGGGAGGCTGGCGGGCCGGGCCCGGCTGGGTCGGTGGGGGTGTGGAGGGGGGCCGGCCGGGCCGACGGGGGCCAGGGACGCGGAGGGAGGAGGGGGCCGGCAGGCTGGCAGGGAAGCGGCGCGGGGCGGCCACGTGAGCGCTGGTGCGGGGGGTGGGGGGTGCCTGCGAGGTGCTGGAGGCGGAGAGCCGGCAGGGCTCCGGCCTCCCCCCGCCCCTCCGCTCCTACCAATCAGGTCGTAGGGAACCCAGCATCCTCCGACGCCCCCACGCACCCACCCACCCACTCCCACAGGAATGTGATGGGCACCAACAGCGGGCCGACGTGGTGCCTCGGTCCACAGGACTTGCAAACCCCCACCCCCCAACACGCCCTCAGCTTGGGGCTGGGACTCAGGTGTCCGGGCCCCCGGCAGGGGAACCAGAAGCAGGCTTTGGCCCCAGTGTCTGTCCCTGGGCGCCGTCTGCAGACTCACTGCAGAGCTCAGGCCTTGGGGAGGGAGGCTGAGGGGTGCCTGGGCCCTGCTTCTCTGGACAGTCCTCTTCCACCACCCCCTCCACACCTCGCTGCTGGGGATGTTGGATTAATAAACACTCAGACCCAGGACCCCTGCCTGGGAAGCGGGAGGGGGGCCTGGGTCACGTTTGAGTCAGGGATGGGACTACACTTGGGCCTGCTGGGCTCCAGGAGGCTGTCCCCAACCCAGGGCCCTCTCTCTGCACCCTGCTCCTTGGCTCCAGCACTGTTGTTCCGCTTTTATTCCCTAGCTCTTCCCCCAGAAAGGGTTGATTTCAGGGCAAGGGAGTATGTTGTCCAGGAGAATCTGCAGGTAGGGTACAGCCTAGAGACCTCATAAGTTGCCACACCCAGGGGGAGGCCGGAAGTCTTCTTGCATCCTTTGCCCTCTCTTCTTCCCTTAAGATGCCCCCCTCCCCAGCATGTGCTGGTTATGTAATTAACCCAGCTGAGGCTCTCTGCCAAGCTGACAGGGTCCAGGGATGCCTGAGGGGCCCAGGGCCCTGGAGGAGTTTAGGGGGAGGAGGGGCTGGGACTTCCCCATGTTGGGAGCTCACAGAAGTAGAGAAGCCCTTGTTGGGAAAAGGACACTGCATGGGGCAGGAAAGAGATGAGGGTCCTAGGCTTAACTGATAGCTCAACGGGCTACCTGGTCTTCACATCCCTGAATTTGTTTGTTTTCACCTTCAATAAAATGGGGGAGGATTGCACACACACTACATATATGTGAGCAGCAGTGAACAGTGACCCATTGGGGATGGCTAGGAGGCCCCCCTGGGATCGTGGAAAGCCTTTGATGAACGAAGGGCCCCTCGTCCCTGTTTAGTGAGCACCTCCTCTGTGCAGGCACCGTGCATGCTCAACCTCACAACACCGTGTAAAGTTTCTTGCCCAAGATCACACTGTAGGTGAGGGGCAGAGCCGGGGATCCAAAGCTGGTGGGTCTCACCCCAAATCCGGCCCTTGGTTTACTCTGCTGTGTGTGCACATCCATGCCCAATGGATGGGGTCCTCTGAGCCAGGCCAGACTGAGGGACGTTCAGCTGTGAGCTGCGCACGTGGGGAAAGGGTACGCACCGACAGAGCATGCGTGTGTGCTGGAGGCTGTGGCCCTATCAGAGCCCAGCACACCCATCTCCCCCAGACCCATTTAGCAGACGGGAAGTCCCAGGCATATATACCTGCTTCCCTGGTCAGCATCCTCCACAGAAAGAGAGGGCACCTGGCTAAGAGGTTTACTTGAATTATTTCAGAAGTAGGGGCTCAGGACCCTACTTTATATGTGTGCAGAACATGGCTCAGATTGGACAGGCCATCTGCCCTCTGCCCTGCAGCTAGGAAACATCAGAGCTGGGATTTATTCCCACACTAAACTCACTGGAAACTGAACAACAAGGAGCTTGCTTGAAGCCATGGCAAGGTTCAACCCCAAAGCAGCCCTTTCCTGGCTACCTGCTGTGTGCCAGGCCCGCTGATCTCAAAGGTTGCCAGAAAATTAGACCCAGCCCTTGGCCTGTGGCCTTCGCCAACTAGAAACATTAAATTTGGAAGCTGGGAGTACTCCGACATTGTAGAAAGGAGTACATTGTAGAAAGCCTTTCTCAGCTGTGTGCCTTGGGCTCATGTCTTCTTCCCTCTGAGCCTTCTCTCTGAAGTGGGAATAACTACCACCTGGGAATATTGTATTGACTATGGATAACACTGGAAAAGACCCGGATGCTGGGAAGGCTTGAAGGCAAAAGGAGAAGGGGGTGGCAGAGGAGGAGATGGTTAGACAGCATCACTGACTCAATGGACATGAATTTGAGTAAACTCCAGGAGATAGTAGAGGACAGGGAAGCCTGGCGTGCTGCAGTCCATGGGGTTGCAGAGTCGGACATGACTTAGCCACTGAACAACACAGCAAAGATAACCACATGGGCGTGCTGACTTAGAGTAACCGCTCAACAAGTGTCACGCTCCAGAGCCAAAGCCATCCTTTAGTCCAGGGGTTCTCAGCAGGGGTTGAAGGTGGCAGATGGTGGGGAACACACTTTGGGTCGTCATAGTCCCGAGAGCCTGCTGCTGGCAAGTACCTCCTGGCAGCCAGGCACGTAAAATGTCCTGCTCAGTAAAGAATTCTCTCTCCCCGAAAATGGCAGGAGCACCTCCACTGAGACACACTGGCCCAGTCTCACCCCTGAGGACGAGGAGACTGCAAGGTGTCGTCTTATCCTGGGCTCCGTGGGAAAGCTGGGGCTTGAAACAAGGCTAGTGCTCTTTCCACTCCCCTCTGCAGCCTTGCCTGGGGTTTGGGAGTCAGACCGGCCAAAAGTTAGGTCATAACACAGGTCAAGAAAGCTGATTCCCACTGATGGGATGGATGGCAGGGAGAATGGAGAAGGGAGGAGGGGAGGTTCTGGATAAGTGGGATAGGAGTTCTGGAAAAAGGAGGGTGGGACATCCCAAGTGGCAGGAACAGCTCCAGCATGGTCCCCAAGATGGAAAAATGCAGGAAATCTGTCCCAGGAGAAGCCAGCCCACCAAAGCCCGCCTTTCGTCCCCACAGGCCAGGTGGAGTCCACAGAGGGCCCTGGGCAAGCAGGGGGCAGCGGTGATGGGTCCTGACGGTGGCTGAGCCCCCAGCCCCTGGAATATGCAGCCCGGGGGAGCCCCAGGCAGCGGCGAGGACGCGGTGGCGGAGCCGGGCGGGAGGCATGGTCTCCACCTACCGGGTGGCCGTGCTGGGGGCGCGAGGCGTGGGCAAGAGTGCCATCGTGCGCCAGTTCCTGTACAACGAGTTCAGCGAGGTCTGCGTGCCCACCACCGCCCGCCGCCTCTACCTGCCTGCTGTCGTCATGAACGGCCACGTGCACGACCTCCAGATCCTCGACTTCCCGCCCATCAGCGCCTTCCCGGTCAACACACTGCAGGTAGGGGGGCATGGCGCGGGGCCCGGGCGGAGGAGGGGCTGGGCGCTGACCCTGCTGCCAGCTTTGAGAGCTCCGCACTTCACCACCCGCCACTCTGCTAAGAGCTTTGCCGGGATCCCATTCATTTGTGCACCGGTTCATCCAACAGATATTTGAGGAATGTGGCTCAGGTGGTAAAGAATCTGCCTGCAACACAGGAGACCCGGGTTCGATCCCTGGGTCGGGAGGATCCCCTGGAGAAGGGAATGGCGACCCACTCCAGTTATTTTTGCCTGGAGAGTCCCATGGACGGAGGAGCCTGACGGGCTACAGTGGAGTCGCAAAGAGTTGGACAAGACTGAGCGACTAACACCTTCAATGTGTGCCTGGCCCTGTGGTGGGCACTAGGGTCGAATAGGGCTCAAAACAGAGAGCACTTTGCTCTCAGGGAACTCGTAGTCTGGTGAGAAGACAAACAGGCAATTATGTTGATGACTGTCATGACTGGAGGGACACAGGGAACTAAGACAACCCTTATGGGGGCATCCATCCCACCAGGTGTGTCAGGCTGGGGGTCCTGGGAGGTGATGTCTCAGCTGGGTGGGATCTCGGCAGGTGAGGGCCAGTGGAGAGAAAGACAGAGAGCACCAGACGCCTATTAATATTCTGGGCTCTGCCTCCCATGGCCTCAGACCCACATCATCTATAGAAGAAAAGGCTGGGGCCTGGGAAAGGTGTGTACTCAGAGGCCGGAGACCCCCACCAGGTCTCTTGCTCTGTTCTTTCAGGTGATGCTCTGTCCCCTGAACTCAGAACTGGCCCCCGGGGCAGCCTTTCCTGCTGGGGTTGGATTCAGATGACCCCAGGGCCCCGGCTCACAGGGTCCCACCTGCAGGCCTGGGTCCTCCTTCCCTCTCTCTAGGTCTGGCTTGAGAGGGGGTTGGGTTGGCTCACTGAAAAAGCCCCTGACCGGAATGCAGAGTTTCTCCAGGAAAGACAAACAGAGGAGGCCCCGAAGGCAGGGGCTGTAGCTTGGCCACTTGTCACTATGCAAATACAGTAATTTCTCAGATGGGGCTGGTGGGGGCAGGGGGAGGGGGAATCATACTTGGCATTGTCTCAGCAACTCCAGGCAGGAGGGCCTTGGCCCAACCTCTGGGACACCTATCTTTCCCAGGTCCAGGGGTGTCTGCATCAAAGACAAAAGCCTGGTCCACGCCTCAGCCCTGGGGGACACTGTGGTCAGGGCAGTGGGTTCAAGGCCAGATGTTCGTGTTCTCCTCCAAAGGAGGCTAACTGTAGCCCGAGTGAAAGCTTAGCTTCCACCCTAGTCCTGTGCATTGAGCTGAGTTTATTTTTTTCACATTTTGTTGTGTGTTTTCATTTAATTTCAATTTCAGAATTGGTAAGATCCAATTTAAAAGCCCAAACCTTATGTTTAAAATACAAAAAGCACACTCAGAAATCTCAGCCCCATTGCTGCCCTCCACCCTGATTCTGGCTCCACTCTCTAGAGCCATTCTCATTGGCTTTTTAATTCATACTTCCAGTATTTCTTTATGCAAATAAGAAAACGCATTCTTATTCCACTCCCCTTCTTGCATTAAAAAAAAAAAACTATCCTGCACCTTGTTGTTGTTGTTTGGCTTGACATTATAACCTGGAGGTCTTTCCACATCCATACTTAGAGATCTTTTCTTCATTTTTTTTTTAAATTTTTTAAAGTATTTGTTTTCACTTGTCTTAGTGTTTTTAGCTGTACTTTTTCATGTTGTGTGTTGTTATTTTTTATTAATTTATTTTAACTGGAGGCTAATTACTTTACAATATTGTAGTGGTTTTTTCTTCTTCATCCTTTTTTCACGGCTACACTGTATTCCATTGGAGACATATTAGTGGAATCCCCTCTTGCTGGACAGGTGGGCTGTTTCAAAATTTTTGCTTCAAAACAATGCCACAGTGAATAGGCTTGTAATAGTCATGTTATACATGTGTGTGTGTGTCACTCAGTCGTGTCCGACTCTTTGCAGTGCTGTGGACTGTAGCCCACCGGGCCCCTTGGTCCATGAAATTCTGCAGGCAAGAATACTGGAGTGGGTTGCCATTTCCTTCTCCAGGGGATCTTCCCAACCCGAGGATCAAACCCAGGTCTCCTGCATTGCAGGCAGATTCTTTACTGTCTGAGCCACCAGGGAAGCCCCCATGTTGTACCTAGGAAGGTATTCGCGTGGAATCGATTTCTAGAAATGGCATTGCTAGGTCAAATAATAAATGCAGTTGGAGTTTGAAAGGTGCCACATTCCCCTCCCCTTCTGTTGGGTTAGCCAAAGTTTGTCCATGTTTTTCCTTAAAATAGACAGATAACTCTAAGGTATTACGGAAAAACCCAAACAAACTTTTTGGCCAACCTAATACAAAAGTGCATATTTTGTGCTCCTTTGAGAGACGTTACATGAGCACTTGTTTCCCTAACGCCACCAGAGAGTGTATTGTCAAACTTTTGTATTTCTGATAGTCTGAAAAATGAGCTAGGATAATCTCGGTGTACTTTTTATTTACATCTCTGATTATGAGCGAAGTTGAGCATCATCTCTCCATATGTTTGAGGGCCTTTGCTTTCCTTTATCTGAAAATTATCAATGCCTTCACCCATCTTTCTGTTGGATCACTGGCCTTTTTCTTCTTGGTGGACCCTGAGTTTTGGACTCTCCAAGGATGTCTAAGACTTCACCCCTAGAGCACAAGAAAGGGACATGGTACCAAGAAATGCTGAGACAGGATCCGGCATGCCCCAAGGAACAAATAGTAGAAATCCCAGGGGCTACTGTCTGAAAGTAAGAACACGTTCTTCTGCAATGCCAGATGAGAACCAGCCTAGGAGGGCGGCGTTTCTAGGGCCTGAGCCTCAGCTGTTGCTTCTGTGGTCCCTCTCCTCCTATCAGAGAAGGGAGTGGAGGTTAGAGGGTATGTGCAACGCACCAAAGGAGTGAGCAGCAAATGCATGGCTGGCACCCAGGTGGCTCCCTCAGCTCCCATGTCCTTGGAACTGGACTCAGTTTCCATAGCTCCTTCTCTGTCTTGACACAGCCCCAAGATGGCCCTTTACCATCTGGAATGATTCATGGAGCTAGCTGGAAGGCAGGCTGAGCTTTCTTGCTTGCTCCCTTCAATCAAGGGTGAAGGGACAACCCAGCCAATCAGGAGGCTTCTTCCCCTGCCTCTTTGGACCCCCAGAGAGGAGTGGGTGGGAGGCAGCCTGGAAGGTCCCCTTGAGGAGGTAGCAGGTTGGGGGGAGCAGTGGGACTATCACCCTCGAAGGCTGGCAGCTGTTCCCTCTCCCCAGCAGAGAGCTGTTCCCTCTCTGCCTGTTTCCCCACCCCTCCCACTTCCCACTGATTACTACTCCTTGCAGTGGGATGGCGGAGGAATGGCAAACACGCAGGGTCCCAACCTCCCAGAGGTCCCCATGTCCAGTGGACTACAGTCTGTCCTGGCCTGAGAAGCGAGTTCCTGGTTTCCTGTGGTTTCAGATTTGTCCTCAGCATCTTCCCCCCACTCCCCCACCCCCCCGCACCAAAGTTAAAACTCAGCACAAACAAAAGATGCCACATCATCCCCCTGGAGAAATCCACTGCAGCAGCTTCTAAGCCTTTGAGTTGGGAAGCACTTGTCTGGAGTCAGACTTAACTCTCCCCCACTGTCGCTCAAGCCTCTCCCCTTTTCATCCTTCTCTGCAGTGTAGAGCCTACTGCAGTCCTCCAAGCCTGGTCCCTACCCCAGTTCAGCTCATAAGCTGGTGCCAGAGACAGGCCTGCGCCTCCCTCTCGTTTTTTCCTGGGCTCTGGTTCCTAGAGAAAACCCTCATCCTCCTTGTCCTGGGAGGTCTCTGCCTTGCCAAGCTTCCAGGAGCCCCTCCTTTCCACACATTGGCTGCCTTCTGCTGCCCTTGCAGTTCTCATGTGCTGGCAGGTTAATTGGCTAATTAATCTCTTAAAGGAATCTTCCCTTTAGTGCACTCAGCCTTGCCAGGGGCCTGTTCAACTTGAGTTGCAGCCCTTTCCAGGAGAATTTGCCACTGGTGTTCAGGAAGTTCCATCTCCCTGGAGCTGCCCTGTGGCCCTGGTCTAAATCAGCCCCCAGTAGGCATCCGGTCTCAACCTTTTTCACCTCAGAGCTGCTTCTTCTCAACCTTGAAGCCAGAGTGAAGCAAACAGAAGGGGCACCTCAGGCAGCAACCTATGGGCAGCATTACAGGCAGGAATTGGGTCCAGGTGGGGTTCAGGACCATGGAGAGTTCTCCAGCCTAGGCTGTGGCATCCAAGAGCCCGCTAAGAGCCTACAGGTGTGAGGCCCTGATGGGAAGGGGGAGGAGGTATGTAAAAATGAGGAAGGCTGGGTTCTGGTCCTCTCAGGAGCTCACAACAGAATGGGGGACTTAGGGATGGAGAAGGTATAGAGCTGTTGCTCTGACCAAGGTATCATGCAGCTGTTCTAAGAACACAGAAGATGAAAAGAATAGTCCCTTACTTGCAGGAAGGGTTCTTGGAGGAGGAGGAGGCATCTGTTCTGAGGCCTGGGGAGACAGGATTTCAACAGGTCCAACAACTAGCTCAAGGCTGTGCTCTTGGAGGCATTTAATAAATGTAATCGAATAAAGGACTGGATGGACAGATTGGGGCACAAAATGGGACCAGAGAGAACTCAGCTCCAGGCATGCATGGGACAGACAGTGGCCCTGGAAGTCAGACAGTGTGAGCTGACCTATCCTGGCTTTGAGGTGGGGAAGGTGTAGCACTGAGCACTTGGATTCTGCCCTGGCCCTGGCCTGGAGACAGGTGAGTGTGGAAGGTTTAGGGTGCAGTGGCAGCTGAGAGTGCTGCATATTGCTGGAGGTGGCAGGGGGCACAGGGGGCCCTCATGACTGCTCTGACCTTGCTGTGGTTGGGGGTGTTGCAGGAATGGGCAGACACCTGCTGCAGGGGACTCCGGAGTGTCCACGCCTACATCCTGGTCTACGACATCTGCTGCTTTGACAGCTTTGAGTACGTCAAGACCATCCGCCAGCAGATCCTAGAGACAAGGTGAGGGGCTGAGATACACTCCACTGCCACTTAAGTGGATGCCCCCGTGCCAGCCACTTCCTGTGAAAAGGGTGCAGGAATGTCTGGTTCCCACACATATAGTTAAACACGCACTCACTCCATTTTGCTGTCCCTGTTTCTGTTAACCCCTTTTGGGACCCATACCATGGGCTGGCTAGTTAAGATCAGAGGCTCCAGGAAGGAGACTTCCAGGGCTGCATAACTAAGCCAGCCTCAGTTTCCTCATCTGTACAATGGGGAGAACATTATTATTACGAATGCTCCACAGCATGCTGGATGTAAGTTTCCCCACCAGGGATCGAACCCATGCCCCTGCATTGGGAGTGGGAGTCTTAACCACTGGGCCACCAGGGAAGTCCCGGGAGAACATAAATAACCTATCTTTTTTATGCCAGTCATAGCGCCGCGCCTGGAACAGAGGGATGGTAGCAGTTAACAGGGATCAGGCACAGCCCACCCTACCTTAGGTCCGGGGCTTGTGAGACGAGAGACGGTGGGGTGCTGAGCGGGCTTCCCACCTCACCCTGCAGGGTGATAGGCACCTCAGAGACACCCATCATCATCGTGGGCAACAAGCGGGACCTGCAGCGTGGACGCGTGATCCCGCGCTGGAACGTGTCCCACCTGGTGCGCAAGACCTGGAAGTGCGGCTACGTGGAGTGCTCGGCCAAGTACAACTGGCACATCCTCCTGCTCTTCAGCGAGCTGCTCAAGAGCGTGGGCTGCGCGCGCTGCAAGCACGTGCATGCCGCCCTGCGCTTCCAGGGCGCGCTGCGCCGCAACCGCTGCGCCGTCATGTGACGCGGCTGGGCGTGGGGCGGGAAGAGAACTCCGACGGCCGGCCGGAGCTTGGGGCCTGCGACACCCCGCAGCCACGCACCTCCCCCGGGGAGGGGGAAGAGGCCGAGGGCGGCGAGAGGGCGTGTCCCCGTCACCACCCGGTCCCGCTCCTCTCCGCCCCGGGACGGCCGCCTCTAGTGCTGTAGTTCCTGCGGTTCCCGGCCCGGCCCCAGGGGCGCCCCGTCCTCCGGGATCGGGGTGTGCGCGCGGGACACGCAGGGTGGGGGTGGGGTGGTGCTGCCTTGGCCGGACCCCCCCACCCCCACACACACCCGTCTTCTCCAGAGAGTGTGTGTGGTGTCTTGTCATCGCTCCGCGTCGTCTTTCCCCGTGTCTGTATGTCTGTCTGTCCGCCCACGCGTCTATTGGTTCCCCACCCTCTCCACCTTCCAGCTTCGTTCACAGGGCTCTCATTTCTTCCATCCCCTTGTCGCGGATCCTGGCAGCTTCTTGGTGAGGCCAGCCTTCTGACCGTCAGCATCACCGGCACAGGGCAGAGAGATGCGGGTGGCCCACGGACCACAACTGGGGTCCGAGGGTTGAGGTCCTAAGGTCCGTCAGGGGGAGAAGGCTGAGCTCTCCCCCTTCCAGGGAGACCTCCCCGCCCAACAGCCCCCCCAGAGACACAACAACCTACCTTCCAGCCTTAACTTGATGGTCCGTCCCTGCCGGGTGCCCCTCACCCTCTTCCTGACCCTAAAGCCAGCTCACCCCCTGGGTTAAAAAAAAAAAAAAATTTTTTTTTTTTCTTCTTGACAGAATGTGGAGAGGGAATGCCCCAAATGATAGATTTATTTACATGATGCCAGCTTCCAGCCCTCTATTCCCTTCTGGGTTGGGTGGTCTGCCAGATGGGGGGTGTGGGGGGAGGGGCTGGTGGTGGGCGGATTGAGGGAGCAGTCAGGTTATTTCAGCGAAGACTCTTGTTTATTTCTGCATCTGACCCCAAGCTGACTGCCCCAGACCCTGCCTGCCTTGAATCTCAGACTACCCTGATTAATCTGGGAAGGGGCAGAGCCACCGAACGAATTATGCACCCCCCCTGCTCCCGTGCTTGGGGGCGATAATGCCGGCATCCCTAACCCCAGACGGAGGCCCTTGGGATCTGATGCCACCTTGTCCCAACACCTGATGATATTATGCCCTGACCCGCTCCGCCCTGTTTTCTCCAGCTGCCTGGCCAGTTTCTACCTCTCGTCACCAGAGCTGATCACTGTCAGTTTTGTACCGACTTAGAAATAACAAAAGAAATGAAGACCTGAGTGGCCTGAGGAGATTACTGGGGGACTTGGAGGGCGGGAGAAATGGTGTGAGGCCCCCTGCCTCCGGGCCAAGGTCTTGAGGCTGAGCCCTCAGCCCTGCTCTGGTGGGAAGATAGCAAGGTCCCTTGTTAGGAGAGAGACAGAACAAACTAGCTCCGAGGTAGCAGAGCTGTGGCATACAGACCAGGACACCAGGCAGCCCAGGGTGATGATGAAGAGGAGTCTGGGGACCGGGTCATGGGTGGCGAACTTACCATCCAGATCCAGTGTGAGAGGGAAGCTTTGATTCTTTCTTCCACTTCCCCAGGTGATGCCCCCTCCGCTCTCTGGGGCTAACGCAGCTCCACTGTGACTGCCCTGACTTTGGGCGGTCCAGTATCAGGGTTCCAGTCCCTGCTGTGCTGCGTGACTTTGGGCAAGTGACTCTCCCTCTCTGAGCCTCCCTCTGAAGCAGAGGAGGTGGCTCCCCTCCCCCACACCTTGGAGTGGCCGGGAGGGTAAAGAAGAGGGACTGCCCCCTTTCTCCCCTACATCCTTGCCCTCTGACTCACCAGGGGCATGGGTGAGGGAGGGCAGCATCTCACCTGTCCTGCTGCCATTACCCCCAGCTCTGGGGCACCTAAAGTAAGGGTGAGGGACCCAGGCCTCTGGCTGGCCCCCATTGGAGCAGTTGGAATGTATCGCCTGGCCGGCCCCCCCTTACCCACCCTCCCATCCCTCACTACACCCCCAGATCTTTGATTTTGATTCCTTCTGCTCCCATGCTGAGTCTCTGTCCTCCTCCCTGCCCCCTCCCTCCCCAGGGTTTCCCACCACAGGGTCTGGAAGTGTGTGACGCCCATTGCGCTGTGATCGGAAGTCAGATTAAAAATCAGGGAGTGTTTTCCCTCGTTTCTGTACCAAAGTGTCGGCTCAGTTCCTGCCGTGGGGACGAAGGGGCTCCCTACGGCGTCTGCCTTCTGAGCTCTAGGTGATGAGGTGGCCTCAATCCTAAAGCCCAGGTCAACCAGGAGAACAAAGGGAAAGGGGGAGTTGGGATGCATCTCTCTCCATCTACCCCGCCTTGGAACCCTCCAACTGATCAAAACCATTCAGAGGATAACATTCTTTCTGCCACCTTCTTGGGCAAACTTTCATAAGTGGACTCAGGCCTAGCTTCTGGTTTTGTGTCTTCCTCCCACTCAGGGGTGAGGTGCTAACTCCATGGGTGTAGTTGTGTTAAAGAATGCTCTCAACCATCCCTCTTGACTCGGTGATCTCAGCTCCCAACCACCAGGGTAGAGTTTTGAAGTCACACATGCTAAGTGCTAAGTTGCTTCTGTCATGTCGGACTGCGACCCTGTGGACCATAGCCCGCCAGGTTCTTCTGTCTGTAGGATTCTCCAGGCAAGGATACTGGACTGGGTTGCCATTCCCTATTCCAAGGGATCTTCCAGACCCAGGGGTTGAACCTGTGTCCCTTAGTCTCCTGCGTTGTCAGGTGGATTCTTTACCACTAGCGCCAAGCCCCATAGGAGCCTGTATGGGGCAAGCTTGTCCCTGTCCATGGTGCTGATGCAACAGCTGCTCTGGGGAAGAAGGGCTGTCTGGCAAGGTTGGCTGAACCTCCAAAGGCGAAGCATTTCTCACCCTCTAGCTCCCTGTTCCTCGTCCCACCCCCGCCCCCACAGTGGGAAAAATGATGCCACACCTTTCTGCATCACCACAGTCATAGAGTAGACTCAAGAGCTGGGGGTTCAGGGGCAGACCCTCTCATGTTTAATAACATAAGAGTTGTGGAAGTGAGTCTGGCCAGAGAAGAGGGCGCAGGAACTGGGGGAGCTGTTTTGGGAGAGGGTAGCCCCACCATCCTGGAGTTGGACTGAGACTCATGGATTGCCTTTCTGCTCAACTGAGCAGATGAAGTCTCTATTTGCTTTCTAACCTCTCCTGGCCAAGGCCCTGTATTGAGGGGAGGGAGCTTCCCTTTTGTTCCTGCAGTTGGGAGTGCATGGGCATCTTTTCACTTCCCTCCTCGGGGTCAGGGAGAAGCATCTTCTCAGACCCAGGACTCCTCCTCAGGTGAGAGGGGGACTGGATCGAGCTGCCAGGGCCCCTGGCCCTCCAAAGGCGGGGAGCCGCTCTCCAGTGGGGTGGCTGGCTGTCTCCTCTCCTTCCGTCCTCCTCCTCCCCTGCCGAGGCTGCGTCCACCAGGGTTGCCTCCCCTCCCTTACTGCCCAGTGCTGCCCTCACCAGCCTGCCTTTGGGGGGTGCCCTGACTGGACCCTGGCGCAGGTAGGTCAACGGCTTGGGGATCCGTGATGGCCGCTTCTCAGGCCTGTGATCTCTCCGGGGCCGAATCCTGGGCCTCAGCTTCAGCTTGTAGATGGATGGGATTCTCTGGGGCTTCCGGAGTGTTCTCTTGCCCTTGCTTGGACATGCCTTGGCTCTCTCGGAACTGGGGTCAGAGGGTGAAGGTGTGAGGGACTCTGGGCTGGCAGACAGCGTAGGGGCTGAGCAGTCCTGTCCCCCTTGGACCTTCGTCCTGATGCCCTTGGCACTTGGGTTTGCCATTGTCAGCCCACTCTCACGGGCTCTCAGTTTCCCTTTGAGGCTTCCTGGGCCTGCAGTTACAGCTGGCACAGGGGAGCCTGGAGGAGCTGCCTTCCAGGCTCCCAGGTCCACTTTAAGGAGGGGTGGGGGGCCCTGAATCAGCTCTTGGATGACTTTGTCATAAAGACCCCCAGGATCAGGCCACCACCCACCCAGACTGGGCATGTAGACACCACTGCGAGGAATGACTACAGACCCAGCACCCTGGGGGTGGGCACCTGCCATTCCTAACAGCTTCATGTTGGTTGAAAGCTCCTCCTCAAGGCTGTGATGGATGCCTTGTTCCTTGGTTCTGCCCGATGGCAAGGGGGTGCACCTCCTCTCCCGGTGCTGTGGGCCCAGGCCCCAAGGCCCTCCAGCCTCCGCTGTCACCTGGACATCCAGCTTCAGGTCCTCCTGCCCCTCTTCCACAGAACAGTGCTCATGTCTGGACCCAGATAGGTCTCCAGTGATGGCCCTTAATGGAAGGGGGCCTCTCTCCAGTTCTTTGCTGGGACCTCCACTTGCAGTTCCTGCAAAGCCTCTTCCCGGAGTGGGGGGGCGTGCTGGGGGCAACTGGATGGGGATCTTGGTGGATCCTTTGACAGGGGATGGAGAGCAGACAGGCTCTGGCTCCTTGAGCTGCGAGGAAGTGCCCTCAACCTCACCCCAAGGTGGTCGCCTGGGGCCCACGGACATGGCTGGGCTGGGAGAACGGGGCAAGGGGGACAGTCCTCTTGCTGGCGTCCCTTTGGCAGTGGCCTCGGGGGCTCGGAGTCTCTGGGGGGTCGGGGTCCTGGCATAAGTTCCCCGGCTGTCTGTCCTCTCATGAACCGAAGATGTGGGAGTCCTCCCCCGGGGGGATTCAGGGGGGTGTCTCTCCTCCCTCTTCCCTGAGGAGGTACACGGTGGGTCTAGGCCCCTGGGAGTGGGTGAGGACTGGGGGCTGAGGAGGTTGTCCCCAGCTGGCAGCTGCCTCTGAGATGGGGCGAGCGACTTCTCCTGGCACCTGAAAGAATGAATCATATACTGCAGGGTCATGTAATCCAGTCCCCTGGCTCTGGGAAGGGATGGCCTTCTCCCAGCCAGAACTCCCGGGGGGTTAGACTTTATGTGGAATGTAGACACTCCCTCTCCCCCATGACTGCCAGAGATGCTTCCTTAGAGCAGATACTGTTTAAACCTGTTCCTCCCACCCCGTTCCTTGAGGAACAGGTAGAAAGCAGCCTGGTCTGGGCCCCAGGTTGCTTAAGATCCCATGAGTATAGGTGAGCAGTTTTGGGTGGAGAGGGTCTTCGTTTCTGCTGTACCATGAAATGGACAGACAGGCCTTGGGTAAGTCTCTTCCCTTTACGGCCCTCAGCCTCCTCATCTGTGAAATGGGATGACGTATGACGTAACTAGATGATCCTAAAGGTACTGGGTGCTTCTTTTTTGGTTCTGAACACCTGAGCTCCTGCTGGGATGGCACACTGCTGGGAGTCCTGCTCCCCTTTTCTTGGGTTGGGGTGGCCTCTGGGCATGTTGACTCCAAATCAGGAAAGGGCTCTGCCCTGTCCCTCCCCAGTACCTCAGCAATGGTGCTGTCTCTCTGTGGACCCCTGGGCCAGCTCTCTGTTCACGCTGGGGTCTGGGGGAGGAGACGGCAGGGGGCCTCAGCTGTCGACCTGAAGAAGTATATGTCTTCCAGTCCACGGGGGGCAGTGGGCTCTGGGAGCGGCTGATGGTCATCGTAGGCTGGGGCTGCGAGGGCCCGTCCTGCACCCTCACTTCATGCTGCACAAGGTGGGCAGGGGGCTGCAAGAAGCTGCCTGTCTTGTGTGCTACCAACCAAGCCCCCAGAGAGAGGAGAGGAGGAAAGGGTTAAACTCCTGCTGATGGGGTCCACAGTTCCCTCCCCCAGCTGCTCCCCACCCTGAATCCCACATTAGAGACACTGGGACCCACTGGGACAGTGATAACATCAGAATTTCCTCACAGGAGGAGTTTAGGGCATGAAATCTGGTTGGAGGGCCCAGGTGGGGGACTTGCTTAAAGCTGCATTTGTATCGCAAGTTCCCATCCTTTACTGAGATCGCATGCTTATTTGGGATGTCTTGAAGTGCTGATGGAGATTAAGGGAAGACTAAAGACCCTTCCAAGTCATGCTTGGTGCCTCCATCAGAGCCAAACCTAAACCCAGCTGACACGCTGCTGCTGCTGCTGCTAAGTCATTTCGGTCGTGTCTGACTCTGTGCGACCCCATAGACGGCAGGGTCCCCCGTCCCTGGGATTCTCCAGGCAAACAAATGCTGATTCTGAGTGTTTGGCTTTGGCGTCATCTTGTGGTGTAAACTGGTACTACACTATGGCTGCCCACACCGGTACCTTCCACGGTGTCTTTCTCCATTGCCTCGCACACCTCTTGCCCCTGGAGATCAGACCTACCTCCCGCCTCTGCTCCTGGCCTCCCAACCCAGAGTCACAGAGAAGGGGCTCCCCGGGGACTCACAGAGGGACGTGCACCGGCAGGGGTCATGTTTGTCCAGATAGTGACCGAGTGTGTCCCAGCCGCCCCCCACACGCACCATCACGTGGTTCCGGAGGATCTGCAGAGGGCAAGGGTGAGGTGGAGGGCAGGGTGAGTTTTCCCCTCTCCCTGGACCAGCCTGCGGGCCTTCAGCCCTAGCTCGCATCCGTGTACACACACACATGTGTGTGGTTGCAGCCCAAGACCCTCCTGTGACTCGCATCAAATCATACATGTTGTCAAGGGTGGAGGCCAAGCTGACGAACGGCAGGTTGCCCCACAGAGAGACACAGGACCTCACGAGCATTGGGTCGTCTGGCCCCGGACTCCCGTCTCTCTCTTCACGGTGAAGGGGTTCAGACCTGCACCCGTTTGTATCAGAAACGGGCCCTGGCTTGGCTCTGTGGTGTGTGTGTTTAAAGAGTTCGCGGGAGTCCAAGCCTCCACTTCCTCAGCGGAGACAGGGCGCCGCACTCCTTCCCCACCTACTTCACAGGGCTCTCGGCTCAGGCTGCGGGGCAAGGGCCGGGGAGCTGGCTCTGCCCCCAGGGGCGGCCTGGCCCAGCGAGAGGACCTAGCCGCGCCCCTGGGCACAGGCTCTTACTGGTGAGGGGGCCAGGTATGGGCGGGGGGCTCGCGGGGGGCACAGGTCAGACCCGTACTAGCGTCAGAACCACGTGCTCAGAAGCTGCGTGTGAGCGGCGGCCCGCAGCTGAGCCATACAGGGAACACAGACTTGGGCCGGGGCGGCGAGTCTCAGGCCCCTTGCGGGACCAAGCCTGTGCGTGGAAAAGTGGGCGTACCTTTCAGCCCCGCTTCTGCCTGAAGACCCCCGCCCCGAACTAGGCTGAGGCAGAGGTAGATGGGGGTGGGGGCTGTTTCTAACTGCCCTAATGGGAGCGGGCAACATGCTTGCCAGCTTTGCCAGGAATCTTCTGGAATTCCCAGAGGGAGAGAGGGAAAGCCTTCTGATGGATAGCTAGAGGTGGATGGTGATCTCCTTTCTTCACCTTCAGGCCTAGGTGAAGTCCCACAACAGGATGCCGGACCCTGCTGACCCCCCGGGCTCCCTCCACCCCCGTCTCCCAAAATTTACCCGGATGAAGATAAGGGTGTTGGAATCTCCCACGCGGTACTTCCCCTCCGACACCTTGATCATGGAAAATTGAACTGGGCAGGTGCAGTGGCTCACCAGGCTCTGAACCTGCGGGCGGCGGGCACTGGGTTCAGCCCTCCCCTCTGCCCAGGGACCCAAGCGCCCCTTGCACTCCAGGTCAAGCTCAATGGGCCGCCTGCCTACCCCCCCCCCGACCCCAGCCCCAAGGCTTCTGCAGAGCCAGGACTGGGGGCTGACAAGCGAGCAGAGAAGGCACTTAATGACTCAAGGAGAACAAGACCTTGAGTGGTGACCTAGGGCTCAGCGCTCTCCTGGGTCAGCCGACAGGGGCCGAGGAGTGTGACGGTTAAGGTGGACCTTGGGATCTGACTGCCTCCCCTGCACTGTAGACCTTGGGCAGGTGAAGAAACCTCCCTGAGCTCGATTCCTTGGTGGTGGAAGTGGGTAATCGCTCCCAGGTCGCTTCCACCCCAGGACCCGCTGTGCGGGACGCAGGCCGAGCGCTTCACGTGCGCTGGCTCACCTAAGACCCACAGCGGTCATGGAAGGTAGGCATGGGAAAGGTACATCCCCACGGTACAGAAAAGGGAACCGAGGCACAGAGAGGGCAAATAGTCTGCCCCAAAGTCACAGAGCCGCAAAGCATTGAACTAAGACTTGAACCCAGCCGTCAGAGAGGGTGCTGGCGTCTGCCTTTGTGACCACCGGCCCACGGGGTTTAAATGAAAGAGGTGTAGGGTGCTGGATTCCTAATGAAAACGACGGTGGCGGCTCAGAGTGGACACGACCTAACTAAAAACCACGGGATCGGGGAGTGTCGGGGTGGGGCCTGGAGCTCGAGAAGTGGGTGGCTGGCCGGCTGGCTGGCTGGCTTGCGGGGGGGGGGGGGGGGGGGGCGCGGGGGGCGGGGCCTGGGGCGTGCCCCAGTCCTCACCAGCTGGTCCAGGTCGCGGGAGTGGCAGGACCGGCGCGCAGGGGGCGCTGGCGGCGGGGGGTCGGGCGGGGGCAGGGCCCGCTCCAGCCGCAGCTCCTCCTCGATCTCCTCCTCCAGCCGCACCAGGGTGGGCGCCGCGACGCCGAAGCGCCAGGCCCGGCGGCCCAGCTCCAGCAGGCACAGCACCACGTTCTTCACGTTCTTGCGCGACACCAGATCCTCCGTCTCGAACATCAGCACCTCTGGCCCGGGGCGAGAGGAGAGCAGGCAGCCTGAGCCCCCTGCTGGCGCCCCTGGAGAGAGCGCAGCGCGTGGGAGAGCCCTGGGGCCACCCTGGACCCGGGGGAAGGGGAAGCAAGCTTGGGATGGGGGTTAGCGTCTCAGGATCTTGGCGTCAGGCCAGCCCCTCGGAGGGGTCGGGGCAGAATTGCTCGGGTACAGAGTGCACAGCAGGCGGCCGCCTAATAGGAGAGGTGGGGGCAGGAAGAGGGAAGGCAGCCAAGACAAGGAGCCCAGTTCCACCGGCCCTTCTCTCTGCTCTGTATGCCAGGATGGATTCAGCAGGAAGAAGCACTCAGGTCTCTCACTTCCGGTAACCACCAGGCACCCCAGACTCAACCTTAAGCCCATGCATAACCTGGCAGGGTGGAGTACAGGCTCCAGAGTCTGGCTCCCACCCACCGGCTGTATAACCTTGGGCTAGTCCCAGCCTCAGTCTCCTTTTCTGTAAAATGGGAATGCTGTCTGTTTCATGGGGTTGTGGTGGGGATAGCTATATGTCTGCAGGCAATGTCTGGCCTGTGGTAAGTGCCCGATAAAACACTAGCCTTTATCAAGGCTGCAAGCCTGCTCCATACTGTTGAGGCCAGCAACTGGTGGCGGGGCCTGACACCCCCCGCCCCTCCTGCCTCTGCCCCATCCCTACCACCAAAGGCTGGAGGGTGGTGAGCATTCAGGTTCATCCCTGCCACTGGGTTCAGGGCCAAGGTAATGAGGAAGGCTGATATGTCATTCCCTGAGTCCCACAAGCCCCAGCAAGACTGGCTGGGGTCCACTTGCCTCCTCCCCACTCCACCGCAGCCCAAACTCCCGCCTTCTCCATGCCCCCTCTGCCTAGAACTCCCTGCCCCCCAAACTTCTATTTATTCCCAAAGACTGAGCTCAAATCTCCATCTTCAACTGGGTCTTTCTAGGCCTCATCGGGTGGCTGTTTCCTCCCATCTCCCCAGCACAGAAGCTCTACTTGAATTTCTATCAGTTGGGCTGTAATTTATGCATCTTCTCAGCTCTCTCTCTCGGGCGATAACTTCTTTTAGCTCTGATAGGTTCTCAGTCCTCTCAGCACTCACTGCCCAACCCTGTGTGTGACCCCAAAGAGACAGGTGCTCGAATCATTCATTCAGCACATTAATTTATTTGGGATTTACTATGGGATGGGGGAAACTGAAGCATGAAAAGGAATCAGGAGCTGGCCCAAGGCAAATCTGGAAGGAGGACCCCTGACCCCTGACAGCTTGAGCCTCAGAGAGGAGATGGATGCCTGGCAGGAGAAGGGTCTTAGAGGGGTGGGGGAATCAAGGGGGATTACCTTGGATGCCCATCTCCTTGCGACACCACTGGATGAAGTTGGAGATGTTGTCCCGGGCCTGGAAAGTGCAAGGCTGGGCAGCCTCATTACAGGAAACCCCGGCCCGGGGCAGAGGAAGCCTCTGGGCTTGGGCAGGTGTCTCAGCCAGGAAGGCCAGGGCAGCCTCAGTGATGGCGTTGGCATGCTGGCACAGCACCAGGCCTGTCTCCAGCACCTGCAGGAAGTTGGCTGCACTGATGTCCAGTCCGTAGAGATCCCGAAGCCACTCGGCCAGGTCCTCCTTCATGGCTTCTAGGTACTGCTCGCTGGACTTAAAGGGCTGGATGCTGCACACCCGAGGCTCCGGGGTCCCAGGTCTTCTCCTGCCGGCCCGGGGCTGGGGCATGGCCAGGCCGGGCACCTCCACTCTGCTGCAGCTGCGTCTTCACTCCTGCCACCTGTGGGGTCTTGGCAGGTTCCCCCTGACTCAGGGGTCCTGTTCCACCCTCTGAGAGTCTGGGACGGCTCTGCTACTCGCCTCTGCCTTTGGCCACCGACACCATCGCCAGTGGGCTGGGCCAGGCCAGGCCCCCACTCCCCCCCATTCTTCAGTCCCTGCTAGAACTTTCCTACTTGCTAGCCCTGCAGAGGCCTCACGCCCCAGCTGCCCAGTCTGCTCAGAGGTCGCGGGTTCCCAGGACAGATGGAGGGGAAGACACTCCTCTCTCCCCCACAGGGCCAGACAGGCCACACTAGCTGCCTCCCACCCCTCACCAGCCTGCCGGGAGTCTGGCTGTCTGTCGGCCTGGCCTCTCCACTTTGCTTTCCTCTCCTTGGAGACCAGCGGCTGCTACAAACACTCCTTGTTAACCCTTCCCAGCATCGGCTGCCCTGGGGCCCAAGGAGCCAAGAAGAGGCTGGGGCTGGCTTATCGCTCACTTGGTCAACCCCAGGAGAGGCTTTTGGGAAATGGGAGGAGGGGAGCAGGGCCAGAGGGTGCTGTGCCCTTCGGAGTTCAGTGAGCACTGTCGATTAGGGGTGAAATAGACGCAGCCCAAGAGTCCAGAGCCACGAGTATGGGCTTGGACTCTCCTGAATCCCCCTGTGACCTTCACATACTGTCTTCTCTGTGCCTTTGTTTGCCTCAACTGTAAAATGGGAATAACAATATCTCCCTCTCTGGGGCATTGTGAGGAAGAGAGGATTCGAGGATGTGAGAAGTCTCCGACTGTCAGGACTGAGGGGTCCCAGCTTCATCGATTCTCCCAGCAGCTCCGGCTGTGTGCCACGATCCCCGCCTTCTCTGGAGAGCCGGCTCCGTCCCCCCACTCTACCCACACGATTCCTCCAGAGCGGGCTGTCAATCATAGTTCCTCCTCCCTGGCCACAGGGATGCATGCATTCAACAAATACTTCCTGCAGACCTGCTGTGTGCCATGCGCTATTAGAGTGCGTGAGGATGTAGCTGTAGGGGCTTCCCTTGTGGCTCAAACAGTAAAGAATCTGCCTGCAATGCGGGAGACTCGGGTTCGGTCCCTGGGTCAGGAAGATCCCCTAGAGAAGGGAACGGCTACCCATTCCAGTATTCCTATCTGGAGACTGAGGAGCCTGGTGGGCTATAGTCCATGGGGTCTCAAAGAGTCAGACTGAGCCACTCACAATTTCACTTTTCATGTAGCTGTAAATGAAGCCCCTGTCCTCACGGAGGCTGCTTACATGATGGTGGGTGATGGATGATAGATAAACATATGAATCGGTAGTGAGTCAGATGGTGATAAATACCAGGGAGAAAACTGAAGGACTACAGGAGATGGGTTGGGGCTGGGGGATTTTCTATAAGGTGGCTAAGAAAGACTTCACTGATATGGTGATATTTGAGCAGGGACCTGAGAGAAGTGAGGAAGCAAGCCCTGCAGATGTCTGCTGGAAGGGTACCCTGGCAGAAGGAACAGCCAGGACAAAGGCTCCAGGCGGGGGAATTCCCTGGTGGTGCAGTGGTTAGAACTCAGCACTTTCTCTGCGGGGGCCCAGGATTCAAGCCCTGCTTGGGGAACTAAGATCCTGAAGCCTTGCGCTGTGACAAACAACCAAAAAAAACTCCAGGCAGGTGGATATTTGGTATATCCCAGGAATAGCAATGACAGGTAGAATATGAGAAACAGGGGAAATAGGGTCTCTATGTAGGGCTTTGCTTTACCTTTTGGAAAGTAATTTTCTTTCAGTTACTTTCTAAAGGCATCAAGATAATGATTGTTGTACCCATTTTACGGATGAGGAAACAAGAAAACTGAAGCTGGCAGGAGGGATGGACCTTTCCGTGGGGATGACTGAGTGTCCTCATGACATGGCAGTGGGCTTTCTCCAGAGAGACAGAGCAAGACAGGAGCCACAGGGTGTTTTATTACATAGCCTTGAAAGTCACACTCTGTCAATTCCCACGACATCCTATCAATGACCGAGGTCAGCCTTGTTTCATATGGGAAGGGGCTACATCAGAGTGAATACCAGGCAACAAGGGTCATTGGGAGCCATCCTAGAGGCTGGTTACCCCCAAGACAGAGGAGCTGTTTCTTTTCCTTTCTTGTTAATAGGATCCTATCTTGTTTAGGTATTATTCATGGATAGAGTTTTCTTGAAGGGAAGATGGGCCCAGCCCCAAAGAGAGAAACTGTCAAGTCTTCCAGTCATTCTGTGAGCTCTCACTGCTCTTTAAATTAGACAGAGTAAGCTTTTGAAATTTCCAGTCAAGATCCAAAGTGGCTAGGGGCTTCCCTGGAGGTCCAGTGGTTAGGAATCTTTCTGCCAATGCCAATGCAGGAGACATAAGTTCAATCCCTGGTCTGTGAACTAAGATCCTCCATGCTGCGGGGCAACTAAGCCAGCATGCCAAACTACCAAAGCCCGTGCTTCCTTGAGTCTGTGCTCTGCAACGAGAGAAGTCACTGCAATGAGAAGCTCCTGCTCTGCAAGGAAGAGTAGCCCCCCACTTGCTGCAACTAAAGAAAGCCTGGGTGTAGCAACGAAGACCCAGCGCAGCCATAAATAATAAAATTTAAAAAGAGAACCAAGGTGGCTATAAGCTCCTTTAGTAAACGTAAGGATATTCAGGTTTGGGGAGGAGACTGTTCTCCATAGGTCTTCCCTATTTTTTGCATGTCTTACAAGCAGAGGTGTTTCAAAGGTGTTTATATAGTGAAAAATCTTGGAAGATACAGTGTCTTTTTCTGGAGCAAAAAACAGGTTTGGTTACTACCCAGTATAAAAAAAATTAGGGTTCCCTAAGCTCAGGGTTCCTCTTACAATGCAAACCACTGCATATGCAGGTCCTACCTAGCACCCATGGGACAGTGGGCCAAGAGAAGATGACACCGTATGCCGATGCTGCTGTGTCATCAGTAATGAGGCCTTTTCTCTCTAACCCAAGAGTCTCATGTGTTTTGGCAGCACCTAGGAAAATACAGTCGGAGAAGGCAATGGCAACCCACTCCAGTATACTCTTGCCTAGAAAATCCCATGGACGGAGGAGCCTGGTAGGCTGCAGTCCATGGGGTTGCTAAGAGTCGGACACGACTGAGTGACTTCACTTTCACTTTTCACTTTCATGCACTGGAGAAGGAAATGGCACCCACTCCAGTATTCTTGCCTTGAGAATCCCAGGGACGGGGGAGCCTGGTGGGCTGCCATCTATGGGGTCGCACAGAGTTGGACACGACTGAAGCGACTTAGCTGCAGCAGCAGCAGGGAAATACAGTGGGCTAACTTGCTAGCTTGCACGTAGGGTAAAATTTTAGATTCTTTACAGTTCTTCACAATGTCACCCCCACGAGATTCTTGGAGGCTGGTCTGCCCTCTTGGTTCTACATCTCACCAAACTGGGAGATGCCTGAAGGAAGAGACCCATGCCCCCACTTCCGACCTGGATGGAGCACCATGTCATGTTCCCCTAACAGACTGGGATCTCCTTGACTCCAGCAACTGTATCACATCAGATGGAGGCTCTCCAGACCTGGGTTTGCATCCTCTGCCCCTCTGAATACCACTGACTCTGCCCAAACACCCCACTGTCAGGCCAAGCAATGAAGGAGTTTCCCCAAGTTTCTACGATTTTATTCCTTTCCTGAGCCCCAGCTGTCACACACATACCGAATATCCAGAAGCTACCCCTGGCTTTTACCTGAGCTCTGCTTCCTATAACTTGACACCATGTCCTCTTCTCCTTGGAGCTAAGGCAGTGAGCTGGAGGTGGGTGGGGTGGGAAGCAGGGATGAGGAAGGATGGGGACTGAACTGAAAGGGAAGGGGAGAAAATAGTGATGTCAACAGACATAATGCTTTGCGTGTCTTCAGTGGGCCAGGTAAAGTTTGGTACTGCACGGCCCTGACACACAGAAAGAGAGACAGAGGGTCAGAAAGATAACTAACTAACACTCAGATAGAGTTTCATTTATGTGGTAGAGTTGGGAATTGACCCCAGTCTATGGGGGGGGGCCAAAGTCACTCTGTGCCTGTGTGTGCTAAGTCACTTCAGTTGTGTCCGACTCTTTGTGACCCTATGGACTGTATGTAGCCCACCAGGCTCCCCTGTCCATGGGATTCTCCAGGCAAGAATACTGGAGTGGGTTGCCGTGCCCTCCTCCAGGGGATCTTCCCGACCCAGGGATCAAACCCATTATGTCTCCTGCATTGGCAGGTGGGTCCTCTACCACTAGTGGCACTTGGGAAGCCCCAAGGTTACTCTCTGTCCCCTTTAATACCTTCCCAAGAGAGAAGGCAGGGTTTGGGATGGGAGTTCTAGAGAAGGCAGTTATTCTTCGGGTGGAATCCTATGGACAGGTGAGATTCTAGCCCCGCCCCCTTGTAATCCAGCAGAGGCCCTGGAGACCAGACAAGCTCTGTGGAAACTCTGCCCCATCCCTCTGCCTGATCAGGGGAAGAGGGCAGCACGACTTTGGGGAGAATGGATAAACACGGTGAGTGGGGCTGGAGGAGGGGTCTCTCGACCCCAGGGCGGACCAACAAGCTCATCACCATGGCAACCCCAGAGTAGAAGTCCAGCCTTTTCTCAGTTACCCATCCATATAGAAGGCCTCGCCTCTCTCGCTTCTGAATATTCCTGACATCTGCTCTCTCATCTTCAGCTGCTGCTGTTCGGATCTTTGTCTTCTCTGGCCTGGACCACTGTAATGACTCCCACGTAGGTCTCTGCTTCCTTCTGTCAGAGGAAACATCCTGAAGGATGTTCTGAGCACTTCCCTGTGTCAAAATGTCAGAGGCGTCCCAACTGCTGAAGGACAGAGTTCAAACCCCACAGCCTGGCCCCCAAAGCCCCAAACTCCCTCTCCAATTCCTCATCCTTCCCACATGTCCCCAGCACCCCTTCCTGGCTGTGCCCTAGGTCTGGCCTTTCACAGCCAGAAGTCTAAATGTGTTTTCCTAAATAAAGGTACAGCGGAACTTGGGGACTGCCTGGCAGGCCAGTGGTTAGGACTCTGTATTTCCACTGCAGGGGGCACAGGTTTGATCCCTGATCTGGGAACTAAGATCCCACAAGCCATGTGGCTTGGACAGAAAAAAAAAAAAATACAGTGGATCTTGTTTCTCCACCTATAGCAATACCAAGAACTGATAGAATCTCTGAAAAAACTTTCTTTTTGGAAAGCTTTCAAAAGTCTTGGTTGAAATTCAAAGCCACCTACCAGGCAGTGTCGGGAAGCAGCAGGACATGTGATATAGTTAGCCAGGTCGTGCAGCTGGTATTCAGTACGTGTGGGCTGGAACACTAACTTTATTATCATTCCCCTTTGTTTCCAACCTCTTTAAACAAGATGGGCAGGGATCAATGGAAAATTTTCTAGACCTTTCTAGGGAAAACGCCAGGAGCTGAGTCTTCCCTGCCCTCCTCCTTTTTTTCCTTGCAAGTCTAGCTCCCCAGATCCAGAAGACCACAGGGCACACGGTGGGGCTGGGCCTGTGTCTGCTGAATGAGTGGTGGACACCTCCTGGTAGGTTACTTCCAGGTCAGCCCAGCAACTTCCTGCCGGCCAGGACTGCTGCTTGGGATTGTGGAATTTGTGCCCTGAACATCAGCAAGGGGGGATCATGGGTGGCTGAAATCCAACTGGTAAGGTTGGGGTCAAGCCTGGAAGGACAAATAGAGGCCTTTTCCTAATTGGCCTTCCCGGCATGTGTGTGGGGGGGTAAGGGTGGATTTGCACTTAGTCCGCCCATAACGGGCGCTTTTCTGGATTGTTCTGCGCATCGGAGGCGCCCTTTCCTAATCGTGCAGAGGCGCTGTGTGCTCTCCTGCCTGCCTACCCCGTCGCAAGTGACGCTGGGCTTTCTTAAGGCAAGGCCCATTTTGAAGAAGGAAATCCCGTTTCGTGCAGAAAACAAAATATAGACAACCACCTATTAAAATTCCAATCGGGGCACTTCCTGACTATTGACAGCTGCACAGACATCAGTCCCCACCCCGGGGCCAATTAGAAGGAAGCGGATGATGAGCCACTATTCCAGGGCTCAAGCCTCACTGCACCTGCTTGTTGCTGGCTTCCCCGCCGGGTCCCAGCCCTGGGCCAGGCGCTTCACACAGACTCCATCTGATACCTGCTTTTCAGTAACCCTTGAGATGGGCAGTTTCCTCTCCATTTTACAGATGGGGAAACGGAGCTTGACAGAAGCCACCAGACCTGCCCTGAACCTTCTTCAGCTGGGAAGTTCAGGGACCTAGGAAATCAGGCCCCTCTTTGCCCAGTAAATCCTGCACACTTTGGAAACCCTCTCTTGAAATTTTGCTGGCCCCGCGCATCTCATGCACGTCCTTCGGGCGCCTGCCTTTTTGGTGGGGATCGGGTTAGGCGCCACAGTCAGGGCCCTTCACTGATTTACGGCCACCCCCCAACACTCGTGCAGGCGTGAAGGCCCCCTTGTGGAAGAAGGAGCTGGAGGAGCCCCGGGCCAGGGAGGCAGAGGCGGAGGCCGAAGCCGCGGAGGAGGAGTCGGAGTCGGAGTCGGAGGAGGACGAGGAGAGGCCGCCAGAGGAGAGCGCGGCCGAGGGCGAGGCCAAGGCCGGCGGGGAGGCGGAGGGCGGCGAGGGCCGTGAGCGGGGCTCGGTGTCTTACTACCCGCTGCGCCAGGAGTCCAGCACCCAGCAGGTGGCGCTGCTGCGGCGCGCGGACAGCGGCTTCTGGGGTTGGTTCAGCCCCTTGGCGCTGCTCGGAGGCCTAGCCGCGCCGGCCGACAGGTGAGGGCGCGCCGCGCGGCCGGGGCGGGAGGCCTGGGGCGCCCGGTGCGAGCGAGCGGCGCGGTGCCCTGAGCCCCGGTCCTCGCCCGCAGGAAGCGGAGCCCTCCCGAGGAGCCGTGCGTGCTGGAGACGCGGCGGCGGCGGCCGCGCGGCGGGGGCTGCGCGCGCTGCGAGATCCTTTTCTGCAAGAAGTGCGGGAACTTGCACAGCTCGCCGAGCTACGTGGCGCATTGCGTTCTGGAGCACCCGGATCTCGGGAAGGCGCGGCCTGCCCACGACGGCCCCTGAGCGCCACCACCCCCACCACCACTCCCTGCCTCTGTAGCCCTTCATCCTCGCCTCCACCCCAACTGCCCGCAACCCTCCTCTCTCTTCCCCGACTTCGATCACGTGCCGCAGAGCCGCCCTTCCGGGGCGCCCCCCTCTCGGAGCAGACCAGCAGGCACATCCCCGTTGGGGCGGCCCCACCTGTTATCAGTGCGGAGCCCAACATCATCACCTGGAGGTCTGTTCCTGCAACAGCGCCTCGCCGGTCAGCACGCGGTGCCCATCGCCTACCTGACTCCCGTCCCCTGCCCACAACCCTATCACTTATTTCTTGGGTATTTCAGGTTCCTTCTGGCCCGGTGGGCAGAGGCATCGCCTAAAATAAATAACCCCTCTGGGAAACTTGCCCCTCCCCTCAAATCCTCCAATAAAGCCTCGGTTCCAAGTGTCAGTGCCTAAAGGAGGGGCGAGCACCCCGGTGAGAGTGATAAAGATCAACCCTCCTTGCCCTTTCCCCGGGTTCAAGCCGGAGGGAAAAGGGCAGGCGGAGAGCCTCCTCCCAGCAGCTCCGGGCTGAACCAAGCCCTTGCAGCCAAGGGCAGTTAAAGGCCATTCTCCCCACCGCTCGCCGAGAAGAAAAAAGGCAGGCTCCGCGCCAGGAATGCCCACTGGGAGCTGAGGGCTGAAGCTGGTCGGACCTTCCTCCCCTCCAACGGGAAGGCCGCTCTGACCGCGGTCAGTGTGTGTGCCGACAAGCCCCTGGCAGGTGTGGAGTGCGCTGGACTAGAGAGTTAGCCCAGAAGCCTGCTGAGACTGAAGACAGGGAGGCTGGGGAGCTGGGTCCTTCTCCAGGAATCCCAGCTATTCTTGGCCGGCCAGTGGGAGCTCCTGGAATGCTTCGTGTGTGGCCAGGACAACGAGGCCATTGTGAGCACCGGGGCTCTCCCAGTCTGCAGAGGCCCCCGGCGCCTGCAGCAGCCAGACCTCCAGAGAGGCCCCTGTCATCCTGCGGCCGCAGAGGGTTCTCCATCTGGCCTGGAGGGTGAGTGAGCGAAGGACATTTTGCTTTTTGAAGAGAGCAGTGGGCCCCCTCTCCCCATCTCGACTATACACACCCACAGCTCACTGGGCCCAGCTAGGACAAAGAAGAACATGGTTGCCCCTCCCTAGCATCCATGCCCACCTGCTCTCACTGGACACTGGTCCAAGGAAGCTGCTCCCCTGCTCACTTGCTGGGAGCACCTCTTTATTCCAACACCCCCTCCCCCCCAAAAAAAACAGGGCCCAGCAGGTCTGCACTGGTCTCCTTGTTCTGGGTCCTGACTCTCCTGAGGTTTGAGACTCTGGTACCCAAACCATACAAGCTTCCTGCAGGCAGGGCCTCTGATTAAATAAGACACAACTCTCTAGGGACCAAGTCAGGAGGTCCTGAGGGGAAGGGACAGTCTGGGAAAGTGTCCCAACTTCTCTGCTGAGTTTGGCAGCCTTCCTGGTTGTCCAGTGCTGTGGCCTTGGGGACAGGAAGTGCACCTTTGGGGCAGAGACAAAATCCCCAAGGCCTGGGGAGGAATGAGTCCCTGGGGAAAGGGCCATGGGGTCTGGGACCCTTTTTAGCTTCTCGTTGAGTTGATCCCACAACGGTCAATGTCTCGGGACTTCCCTGGTGGTCCAGTGGTTAAGACTCTGCGCTTCCCCTGCAGGGGGAAAGGGGTTTGAGCCCTGGTTGGGAAATGAGATCCTGAATGCAACATCTTGACAGTGCAAACACATCCTCCAGGGAACAAACGCAGACCACCTTTCTTGCCTGGGCTTCTGTGGGGAGGCTCAGAGGCTTGTCTGCCCTTGGGGCAGGGGACACACAGTGGCTATGAAGGCACTCACTAAGAGGTGGGAGGCATCTTCAGAACAGGGCGCCCCCTGAGTTGGCGTGCCAGCAGCCCATCCAGGGCAGCTCTGTGGCCCAGCGGCCCGAGGTGATTGTCTGGAGTTTGGCCTGGTCGAGGCGCCAGTAGCTGTCGTCTCTGAAGAAGATGATGGAGCCGTCGGGCCTGGGTAGGACGCCACTGACCTCCTCGGGGACACCACCCCAGTCCTGCAGGCCTCGGGGGTAGTAGGGCTCCACCTGCAGCCCTCCTCGGGCCAGCACGTAGTAGTGAGTGCCTTTGAAGAGGATGAGGCGGTGCAGAGGAGGGAAGAAGAAGGCAGCATCGGGGTGGCGGGGCAGGCCCCCCTCCCGGCACAGCTGTGGGGAGCCCCACACCGGCTTGGGGCCCTGGAACCTCCAGCATCGACTCCCTGTGGGATGTTGGAAGAGCCAGGGTGAGTTTGTTGCTCTCGCCCTCTGTCTCTGTACCCCATCCCTATCCCCCCACACCCCTATTCCCCATCAAGTTGAAGCCCCAGCTGGTTAGTATTCATGATAACCAAAACGGATCAGTGATAAACCGCAGAGGAGGAACTGCTGTGGCCTCAACTTCCAGCAGGTGTCAGCAGAGGGCGGGGAGCGCTGAAGGACCCTCCCCATCCCTGGCAGGAAGCACGGCCCCTCCCAGGTGAGTAAGGACTTCCTGCAAGGCCAAGGTCTTCCTCCAAGGCCATTACTACCAACAGTTCTGTGAGGGTGGGGATTTTTGTTTCGATCACTACTGTATCCCCACACCTCCAACCCAGGGTGCAGAAGGCACTCAGGATTGGTCGAATCAATAAACTGTATTTTCTCACGTCACATACTACACAGTCCTCAGACATTATGTCCTTTTAATCCTCCTTTCCCAACAAGGCTTCCCCATTCAACAAATTCAAACTCCAAGAGTGGTGCTGGAGAAGACTCTTGAGAGTCCTTTGGACTGCAAGGAGGTCCATCCAGTCCATCCGAAAGGAAATCAGTCCTGAATATTCATTGGAAGGACTGATGCTGAAACTGAAGCTCCAATAGTTTGGCCACCTGATGCGAGGAGCTGACTCATAGGAAAAGACTCTGATGCTGGGAAATATTGAGAGCAGGAGGAGAAGGGGACGACAGAAGAGGAGATGGTTGGATGGCATCACCGACTCAATGGACATGAGTTTGAGCAAACTCTGGGGGATACTGAAGGACAGGGAGGCCTGGCGGGCTGCAGTCTGTGGGTTCACAAACAGTTGGACATGACTTGGCAACTGAACAACAACAACGAGTTAAGTGACATGCCCAGCCTCACACAGCTAGGGTTCTAAAAAAAGTTCATTCTTCCGCTGTATTGCAGAGCTCAGAGCTGTCCTCTGCCTCCCTCGTCTCTGAAACGCTTCCACTCTCTCTCCTGGGACAACCTTGGCACCTGTGCCTCCCAATCCATCACTAGAGGAATCTCCTGGGAGAGTTCCTGGGGCCGCTGGTTCAAATTGCAATCGAGATTCCTTCCCTCTTTTGACCTTGGGTAGATTCCTCCCCCGCTAGGACTTAATTTTCTCCTCTGCCTCAGGGCTGGTACCTTTGAAGAAGTAGAAGTCTCCATCCTCCAATGACACGGCGGCAGCCTCGATGTGGGGGGGCAGCCCCGCCCACCTTTCCCGCAGTGGGCGGGGCTCTGAGACATTGCCGTCAGCTGTCACCTCCCAGAATTGGTTCCCTTGAAAAACGTACAGGCGCTGTTGTCCGTCTGCTCGGAGCCAAGAGAGAGTTGAGGAGTGACCGTCAGCCTCCTGCCTTCCTTCCAGGGGAGGTGCTTCCCTAGGGCCCAGCTTCCCAAACTGATGAGACAGGACCCAGCAGAGAGGATGCCGTGTGCACAGCTGGGACGGAAGGGAAAATGCAGGAGGGAGCAGGGTTTTGCTCGGCGTGGGCTTGCTACCCTGTGGAATGCTTGTGACTTGGGATTTCTGGATTTTATAACTGCCACCCTCCCAACCTTGTACTTCAGTTCCGGAGACCCCTGGAGATGCTGCAGGGAGGAAAGAAGAAAGCGAGGCACCGGTGGGACCATCTTACCTACAGTGATGGCATCGAAGGAAGAATGGCAATATTTAGGACCTCGGGTTTCCGGGCGCCTTCCCTGGAGTCTGAGGGGGTCCCAGGCCTCAAAGTCAGTGAACAGCTTTCCCGGCAGCTGGGTGGCCACTGAGCCCCCCTGGGGCTTCCCTTGGTAGGGGAAGGAGGAGGAGGGAAGCAGGAAAGAACACACTGGTTGGCGGGGAGGTGTTGAGAGCTCAAGGCCTCCCCCGTGGTTTATTTCATTATCTGACAGGTGCAGGGAAGGAGAGCAGGGGTGGGTGCTGCAGGTTAAGAGTTATCCTTGGTTGTTGGTGTTAACTATAGCATCAAACACTTAAGTCCTCTTTCCTACCCCACAGTCTGTGAAAGAGTAAAATTGGAGTGGGGAAACAAATAAGGGTTTGGAACTAAGAAGGGCAGAGGGTCCTCTTTCCTGAGTCCTGAACAATGCAGATAGCAGGAGCGCAGAGTTCAGGGGCCCACGCTGTGATGATGACCACAGTGATAATTACATCACTGCACTTGTGAGAAGGCGGCAGAGTCCAACAAGCTTAGAATTTGGCTTTAGTTCCTGAATCCTGGTCTGCACCTTCCTAGCTATGTGACCTTGGACAAGTTATCTAACCTTTCTGAGCCCTATTCTCTTCATTTGTGGATAAAAAGATACTTACTTCTTGGGTGTGTTAAGTGCCTGGCCCATGGTAGACACTCATGAAATATCAGCTGCTATTATTATGTTTGTGTAGATTTCTTGGGCTACAAAGCATGTTCATAGGCACTAGAACAACAGCCCTGTGGGGGTAAGCAGGGCCGAAATTATTCCCCCCTTCCTTTTTTTTAAGGTAAAATTGAGGATTCTGACAGAGGAAATGCTTTGCCCATGAGCAACTGCTAGTCTGATATGAAATGGAGACTTGATCCCAGGGATCCTGGCCCTGTCCACGGCCCCCACGTACTCAGGGACGCAGCCCCCCAGGCCGAAGCAGGCCTTGGGTCCAGATAGTCTCCGGGCAGCAGCACCGGTCAGTTCATTCTGGGGAAGACCTTGCCTAAGTCCACCGCCAGGCAGACCCAGGCTCAGGGGCGAGGGGCCGGGGGTTGGGTGGGAAGAGTGGGCATCAACGTCATGGAGGAGAAAGTTTCGAAGAGAGCCACTGGAGCTGGGAGCAGGAATAACGGGGTGAGGGTGGGAGTGCTGGTGGAGGCGTATGAGAGGAACTGCGTGGCCGGGGGTTGGGCAGGAACAGACAATTGGAACGCAGAGGAGCGCTGTGCCCAGGAATGGGTCGAGATGCTAGAGACCAGGCGTAGGGAAGCAGCAGAGCGGGAGATGAGGTTTTTCTTCGAGGCGAGCCTGAAGCTGCAGATCGGGAAGGACCAGCGATGGGGAAACCAGTTTCCTGCGCTTAGGAGGGAGTAATCCTATTTGAAGAGCCGGCGTCAGAGCCTTGGGGGTCCCGGGCGGGTGGGGGGGAGGGGCTCAGGGGGCGGGTAAGGGAGCAGGGGCTTGCACGCCGGAGGGTCTCACCATACAGGCTCTGCACGGCCAGCACGTCGTCCCAACTGAGCAGCGCGTCGCGGCCCAGCCTCTTGTAGTAGGGCGCCATGAGCGCGCGCGGCGCGGCCGAGTGGGTCAGGCCGAGCGTGTGGCCGATCTCGTGCGCCAGCACCACAAACAGGTTGCGGCCGCGCCGGCGGCTCAGGGACCAGCGCTCGTCTCGGTCGAAGTGCGCTTCCCCGCGGCGGGGCAGGAAGGCGTGCGCCAGGGCGCCTCCTGCAGGCGGCGCGGAGAGTCAGGGGCAGCCGGCTCCTCTGACACCCCCCTCTACCCTGAGCAAACGCTGTTGGCGTGGGTGTGGGGGCTTTTCTGATGGGTGATTTCCCTTCTAATTGAGTCTGGCAGAGGCGGAAGTGTGGAGCAACGAACAGATGACTAGGCTGTGGGTCTGGACGCCTCGGAGGCAGCGTGGTGTGCAAAGAGCATGGGGCCAAACTGCCTGGCTTGCAGTCCTGGTTTTAACCACTTATCCTACCTGCCGTGACCTGGGCAGAGAGCTTAAGGCCTTTGTGTCTTAGCTTTTAGATCCGAGAAATGAGAATGTTGACTAAGAGAGTCGATCCTCGCGGGGCTGTTCTGAAGATTAAAAAAGGATGTGCGCACAGCCCATAGGGCTTCCCAGGTGGTGCTAAAGTACCCGCCTGCCAATGCGGGAGACATAAAAGACGGGTTGATTCCTGGGCGGGGAAGATCCCCTGGAGAAGGGCATGGCAACCCACTCCAGTATTCTTGCCTGGAGAATCCCCATGGACAGAGGAGCCTGGCGGGCTACAAAGAGTCAGACACGGCTGAGCCCACCACACAGTGCACGCGTATGTCACATGTAACACTTGGAGCCTGCTGTGGGTAATAACTACTACTTACTTTTGAAGAGATGTAGGGTTAGGGATCAGTGGTTACCCCAGAAGGGGCATAATGAGACTTCTGGGGTATTGCTAATGTTGTTTCTTCATCTGGGTGCTGGGTTTGTTTATGGGGAGGTATAGGCTTCTTTATTAAGAAGTATATATAGGGGAATTCCCCGGAAGTCCAGTGGTTAGGATTTGATTCCTGTCAGAGAACTAAGGTAACTAAGAGCCTGCATGCCTCTGAGTGCAGCCAAAAAAGAAAAAAAAAATACTTGCATTCATTTATTCTTGCCTTCCCTCTGCGGGTCTCTGCTTCCCTGTTTCTAACAGGCGTGAGCAGAGGGAGATGGGCTGGATCAGTCATTCTCAAGCTTATAGCAGGGCCCTTATGCAGTTTTGTACTTTCTAGAGCCCTATCCCCTCAGAATTCACTTTCCCCAAGGGTCAGCAATCAGCACTGCAATGATGCTGGCTTAGAAGCCCATTGAAAGTCCTTCTGACATGGCCTTCTTAGAACCCAGGCCAGCAGGGACTCCCAACAATGAGTTAAGGGAGGCCTCCCAGCAGGCCTCCCAACAAAAGTTGGGAGGTTGCCATTACAGGGAGCCTCCAGGGGCATGGAGAGCTGGCCTTGAGGAGGAATGTGTGTGTGTGTGTGTGTGTGTGTGTGTGTGTGTGTGTGTGTGCACTCCCGCTAAGTCATGTCTGATTCTTTGTGACCCTATGGACTGTAGCCCGCGAGGCTCCTGTGTCCATGGGATTCTCTAGGCAAGAACACTGGAGTGGGTTGCCATGCCCTCCTCCAGGGAATCTTCCTGGCCAGGGATCAAACCTACGTCTCTTACGTCTCCTGGATTGGCAGGTGGATTCTTTACCTCTTTGCCAACTGGTAAGCCAGCGTAGGAGGCATACTTGCTTCTAATTTTGAACATGCCTCAAGTTGTTCTGGGCCATGTAAGCCCTTACTGTGTAACCCTCACCGTGATCCTGGAAGACAGATGGGCGGGTTTCAAAGGGAGAAGACATAATCTCGAACGAACACCAGTTTCAAATCAGAGAGCTGACTCCCAGTCCAGTGCTGTCTTAGCAACCAGACTCCACCTGGGTACGGCTATCAGCGTCTCATGGCGATATTGTGGGTGAAGGGAGTTACACGGAAGCACATGTGAGTGGTACATGTGGATTCTTGTAAAGCCGGGATTTCTCCCAGTCCTCCCTGAGTCCCAGGAGCAGGGCTTGGAAGTGGGTTTTGCTGAGTGGGCTTAATGGAAAGTAGGAGGGTACGGGGGAGGTGGGGGCCCAAGTTCCCAGGCCACACAGGGTTTAAGTCCTGAAGGGGTCTAATGAGGTCTCCTTGCCTCCCTAGCAGAGAGGAGATACATAGACAACCTGTATTCAGGTCATGAAGGCCAGTACTGGGCAGACCCGGATAAGGGCAGTTTACGTTATAACTAAAGGGTAGTAAGCCTTTAGTTTGGGGGCCAAACAGAAGAGTCTGGGCTGTGACTGTGTGAAGCAGGCAGCATGGAGGGGACAGAATGTCCCTTGCCCTGCATCAGTGACTGTACAGTGCACGGTGGGAGAGTAGGGATGGAGCTGTGGTGGCCTCCAGGTGTTTTTAGAGCCTTGGTCTAAGGGAACATCCACTCCTGGAGAACGAGAGAGGCACCGGCCTGACAGGACGCAGGGTATGGAGGACAGGACCCCAGGAGGTTCTCCCAGTAGAGATAATACTCCTTAGAGCTTGCAAAACACTTTCCATGCAGAACCTCATGTGGCCAACCCTTCAGCCATGTGGTACCTAAGAGAGTAGGGACCACTGTTCCCATTCTACAGGTGGGAAGACTGAGGGTTCTCTGGAGGGGACTGCAGCCTGGCCACGCCTAAAGGAGGAGCAAACCCTCCACTGCCTTCTCTCCAGACTGCCTCTCCTAGTTGGGGGTCTCCCTCCTGCCCTGTAGGAGAGAGGCTCAGCGTCAGCACCTGGGCCATCAAAGGCGTTGCTCAGCCCGTCGTTGTGGTCCCCTTGGAAGAAGGCGAGGCGGATGTCAGCAGGGCCTGTGACCGGGGCCTCCCAGAACTCCAGCGCCGAGACGTTGCTCCACAGCTGGAAGGCGGCTCGCACGGCCCCCCGGACTGCGGGCTCTGGCAGGTGCTGGGGCCAGTTCACCAGGCGGTAGGCGAGATGCCGTTTGTACCACTTGTTGCCTGCCACCCAGAGAGGCTGCGTCAGCCACAGCTGCTGCAGAGTCTGGGGCTGGCCCCATGGGCCCTTTGGATGGGGAGATGGGCCCTCCTCCAGGAAGTCCCTGAAGTGATGAAGGAGACACAGCCTTGGCCCTGGGAAGCCCCCCGCTGGTGGAGACACTGCGCTCAGACTGACAAAGCGACCCTTATCCTGCACAGTCCCTAGTCCAGTGGCTTGGCATGGGGAGGTTCCCATGTGATGGGGGATGTGGAGCCTCGACTCAGGAAGGGTCCCCAACCTCAAGGACTCTCGAGTCTGGGGTCACCTTCCCCAGCATCTAGACTAAGCTTGAATACTGAGCCACACCTCTTGCTGGTGGCAGATCCCAGCCCCTGCCTACCGTAGAGGGCGGAGGAAGGGGGGCCATAGGGGCCACAACCGCGACTCCCCTCTGCCCCTCCTCTTCCCCACCCCTCTCACTCTCCTGCTGTCTCCCCTTTCCCGTGCCCCCGGGCCTGCCGCTGACAAGGCACCACAAGGCCCATTTATTTGAGGTCCTTCTCTGACCCCCGGCCCTTCCCCCTCACTTCCTCAGGGACTCTGCAGAGCTCTGAGGTGAAAACAAATAAGAACAAAGAGTGTGTTCTGTCACTGACCCAGACAAATTTTTCCATTTCCACTCAGTGAAGAGTTCTTATTCCTTTGCCCCAAACTGCAGTTCCTCCCTGAGGCCGGAGACTCTGACCTCTCGCCTGAGTCCCAAGTCAACCAAGTCCCTCTGCAGCTCATCGGGCATCCAGGAACAGGGTGCTCAGAAGGTCCAGCTCCCAGAGTTTGCCATGGGCTATTTCTAAGCCCTGCAAGCTCAGGGACTGAGATTGTGACTCCCAAGTGGAAGACTCGTGGCTCAGACGCAGGACTCCTGGGAGTGCACGAGAATCACGTTGTCTTTTGGGTCTCAGTGTCCTGCATTAGTGGTAAAGAACCCGCCTGCCAATGCAGGAGACACAAGAGATGCAGATTTGATCCCTGGGTCGGGAAGATTCCCTGGAGGAGGGCACAGAAAGCCACTCCAGTACTCTCGCCTGGAGAATCCCATGGACAGAGGAGCCTGGGCGGGCTATAGTCGCAAAGAGTTGGACACGACTGAAGCGACTTAGCACTCACACCTGTCCCAAATGGACCAGAGCATGGGTGATGAGTGGGCAGGGCATGCCTGACTGTGGTGGAGGACAGCCCCCTCTCTCCTTGGAGGGGGGACCAGGTGAGGGTTCAGACCTCCTGTCCTCTTGTCCTGGGGCTGTCCTTGCCTGAACCAGGCAGAAGGTGGGAAGTCATGGGTGTTTGGCCATCTCCTTGTCCATCTCTCTGCTCTGTTTTACAGACTGAGACCAGGAGGAAGGGACTCAGAATGAGTGAGTAGGGACTTCCCTATTCATCCAGGAATCAAGACTCTGCCCTCCCCACAAAGGGGGCATGGGTTCGATCCCTGGTTGGGGAACTAAGATCCTGAATGTGGCATGGCATGGCCAAAAAAACAACAAACAAAAACAGAAAAAAATAAAGATAAAACCTCTTAAGAAAAAAAGAAACTTGAGTAGCTTGGCCCTGAGCCCAGGCCCCAGCACTGATAAGCAGGCACATTGGCTAAGACTCAAGGCTTATAAATTTGCCTCAACATCACTTCTTTGCATCACAGCAGGGGCCCTGCAACAGCTGAAATTCTCCTGACTTCTTGGGAGAGCAGAAGAGCTCAACGCCCTCTCCCGCCTCTCCACCCCTCCACACCCCACTGTCCCTTCTCCCACCCCGGAGCCAAGCTCCATGCAAGGCCGCCTCCTGGGCCTGTAGGGCCTGGCGGCCACCCAACCTCTCCCAGCCAGTGAGCAACCCTCAGGGAGGGAAGAGGGAAGGATCTAAGGAAGGGAGGGGACCCAGGAGGGCAGAGGAAGGCCTGGAGTCCAGAGGCGCCGCCTGAGGCTTCACTCTATGCCAGGAACGCTTCCCTTTGACACTTTCACTGGGCACCGGATAGGCTGGCGTTGGGCTCCTCCCTACCCTGCTATGCGTGAGCCGCTCTCAGACTCTCCCCTGCCACCTTCAAGCTTCTAGAAAAGTATGAGGCAAATCCTCCTGCCTTTTTGCAGCGAGGGGAGCCCCTCACTCCGTGGGCAAGAAGTGGGGAGGCTAGGGAGGACAAACAGAAATGGGAATTGAGAGAAAATGACCAATTGTCCTGAGGAGCAGAGCTGGGTGAGGGGCAGGGGAGCAAGGAGCCACCGGGCCAGCAGCCTGAGCCTTTACCCACTGTCTTCTTCTAGGTGTGTATCCTTGAAGCAGGTTGGCCACTTGGGATCCCCATCCCAAACTCCTGGCCAGGCAGGGCTGGTTTCCATGGTGACCCTCAGGCCACCAGTCGCACCTGGCATCGCAGCCCCTACACCTTTGCCCCAAAATCCAAAAAGGAGGAGGGAGGGAAAAAGAGATGGGGAAGGGCAGAGAACAAGACTCCTTGCTTGGGAGGACCTTGAAGTTCTGATTCCCAACAGGGAACTGATATTATGGAGAGAACATGGGTTAACATCCCAGAGCTTCTACTTACAACCTCAAATATCAAATTATTTGAATCTTTCCAAGCCTAAGTTTCTTTACTTGCAAAGTGGGGTTGGTAAGATTCACCTCCTGGTAAAAGTGAAATAGCAAATGGAAAAGCAACACGAAGCTGCCTGGTATGTGATGGGCGCTCAATCAGTATCCCCGCTCCTTCCTTTTATATCCCCGATACATCCCCCGGGGCCTTCACCTGCATCAGCTCTGGGCGGTTTCGGGAGCATTGAAAATCAGGCCTGTAGGCACAGGGGGGACTGGGTGCTTGGAATGAGGTTGCTGGATTCAGCAAAATGAAAATATGGAACATCTAGATCCATGTGAACTTTGGATAAACAGCAAATACGTTTTTTTTTTTAGTATCAGTATGTGAAAACAAAACAATTACTTGTTGTTCATCTGAAATTCAAATTTAAATGGGCATCCTGTGTTTTATCTGGCAACCCTGGAGCCCAACTTCATCAGTACAGCACTCATCCATACCATGGAAAGTCACGGGCCTAGAAACCCACATCATTTTTTATGCACCTACCCATGTTCTGGGGTTTTTCACATCTGGTGATCATTTAATCCTCCCAATGACAAGAAGGCTTGGCTACTGTGTGGCCCTGGGAGAGTTGCCCAAGCTCTTGGTCCCTCATTTTCCCCATCTGTAAACTGAGGGTGATAAGGGGACCCATCTCATACAGTTGTTATTGAATAAAATGAGTTAATCCATGTAGAACCATCCTTGGCACATCATCAAAGCTCAGTAGCCCACCAGGCTCCTCTTTCCATGGAATTCTCCAGGCAAGAATACTGGAGTGGTTTGCCGTCTCCTTCTCCAGGGTAACTGCCCAACAAGGATGTACTGTACAGCAAAGGCAACTCTGCTTAGTGTTATGTGGCACCCTGGGTGGGAGGGGAGTTTGGAGGAGGATGGATACATGTACATGTACGTCTGGCTCCCTTTGTATGTATGGCGGAGTCCCTTCTCTGTTCACCTGAAGCTGTCACAACATTGTTAATCCACTATACTCCAATACAAGATAAAAAGGTAAAAAAAAAAAGAATGCTTCAAATTGGATAGTGATAAACGAACTCCATCAGCTCCTCCCTTGGGGCATGAGAAGATGAGATGCTTGCCTAGAGGCAGCCTCCCTGCGCCCAGGTCTGTCCTGAGTGCCCCGGAGGCATCACTTCAATTCTCTGGCACACCAGCTCTAGCCTGGGCGTGTCACTATTGAGACTGTCTGGGGCCCCATTTTCCACTGTAGTCTCACGACAAGTCCCTTCCCCTTGGTAATCAGGGCCTCTCCTTCACAGGTGTTCCAGGTGAGGAAACAGAGCCAAGTGACACAGCCCAGGTCACACAAGTAAACTCAGAGCCCCAGATCCATCCAGGGATGCTGCTCCAGCTCACACTGCTCCTCCATTCTGCCTCATCCTTCCCCTCCGCTGTCCAGAAGCGCGGGGGGCTGCAGAACATGCTGACTCCGAGGACGTCTTGACTGCAGAGTCCGGACCCCCCACTGCTCCTCTCTGTTCTACCAGGAATGCGTTCGGGCAGCACTGGGCACCGAGAGGGGCCACACGTGTGGACACAGTGGAAGCGGATTGGCAAACATCTGGAAACACCCATCCTCTGACAGCTGAGGGGAACGGCCCACAATTTCCTTACAAATCAGCTAAGAAAAAAAAAAAAAAGCATGCCTTCTGTTCTGTTCCTAATAGATATTGTCAGTCAAAGTTGTTCACGCAAATTAAAAGAGGCAATGCCCCTAAGTGCTCATAGTAAAATTAATAATAGATGAGAACCTGACTGAGCAACCTCGTCTTGTTAGAAGTCTTGAAAACTGCAAAAAACTGATCAGAGAAAATTAGACTTAGTACAGACAAGACGTTACAATTACACACTGTCAAACTTGTTATTGACGAAGAATTGACAAGAACCAAATCTTCTTCATAAATCTTAGATCTGTAACATCTGATCCTGGAAGACTGGATTTGGACAAAGAAGGAGAAAGTGGAGGAGGAAAAAGAAGGGAAGAAAAATCCCCAAGACTACACAAAGAGAAGCACAGTGGCAAAAACTGTGACGTGAAAATGTGTAAAATAGACAAATTCGAAGAGTCAGGAAGGAGGTTGATCAGTGTTGCCAACACAGCTGGGGGGCAGGGGAATGTTACAGACTGTTTCCTTGTTGGGATGGGGTTTCTTCTTGAAGGGATGGAAATATTCTGAAATGAGATTGTGGCGACGGTTGCACAATGCTGTGAATATAATAAAAATCACTGAATTGTTCACTTTAAGTGGGTAAATTGTATGGTATGTGAACTGTATTTCCATAATGCTGTAAAAAAAAAAAAAAAGTGCCGTGGCCAACATAAAACTGATCGATGAATCACACCTTTTGTTGAATAATTCTTAAGAAAAAAGAATCGATTTGGATGAAAACGACTTTAGTCAAATATAAATATGGCGATGGTTTAACTGCCATACATAGCATATTGATGAAGGAATTAAGTGGGCTTGATGTGGTTTGCTCTGGAAAATACCTGCACAATGAAAGTTCATCAATGTAGGCATCATTCTGGTTTAAATGTCTGTGTTCACAAACATGAGCTTTGGGTTGAGAGGTCCCAGTTGCCCTCCTTAAGGAAGAGAGGTTATTGACAGAGCCTGGTCCAAGGTTGAGAAGTATTTTGCTGACTACCAGGGAATTCCAAGCCACCTAGGTTTTAACAGTACTTACCTTGCCTTGCAAAGCGTTTCTTACGCCTCATTTTGGCCCGGCGTCCAGCAAAGAGGGCGCTGACTCTCTCGGTCCAAGGCATCTGGCTGTCAGTATCTGCCACCCCGCAACGGGGCTGCATCATCTGACGCAGGGTGGGGGGGTCCAGCACCCCGCTGACGGGCAGCTGGGACACCCACTGGAACTCCCTGTTAGGAAGAACTGAGATAAAGGACCACAGCGGGAGGCTGGCTGGTGCAGGGGAAGGCAAGGAGCTTCCCTGGAGATAGCAGGTGGTGGGGGACGGGGGAGGGAGCCATGAGCATGACCTCCTGGGCACAGGTGGGAGACCAGCCTTCCAGGAGGAAAGCAGAGGTGACCCAAACTTTGCATGCCAGCATCACTGAGTCCTCCACATCCCTCTGTCTTACCTGATGGCATTACTGAACCGCGTGGAGGAAGGTCTACTGGGGCCCTGGTCGCTGAGATATCCGTACTTCTCCAGGAATGCCTGGGGGAGAGACGAACATCAGCTTTCCCCACAATGTAGCATCCTTTCCCCTTCCTGAGTCTCCCAGGGTCCATGGCAGAAACTTCACGTCCAGGCTCATCCTATTCCCAACCGGGTCTATCAGCAATAGGAGAAAGAATCCTGGCATCAGAGTCAGAACCTGGACTCAGTTCCTGGCCACCACTGATGAGCTGGATATAGTTCTTTTTCTAATTAATTTATTAAAACAATTTACTGTTTATTTATTTGGCGGCACTGGGTGTCAGTTGCAACACACAGGATCTTTAGTTGCCACCTATGAACTCTTCAGCATGTGGGATCTAGTTCCCTGACCAGGGTTCAAACCCAGGCCCCCTGCACTGGAGCACAGAGTCTTACCCACTGGACCACCAGGGATGTCCATGGATATAATTCTTGGAGGCCAGTAGAGAGAAGTGTGTGACTCACTGCCCATACCTATCACCAGTCCAGCCCCTCAGGCAAATGAGGCACTGGGCTTCCTGTTTGCCCTTCTCATGGATAAAGTCCCATCAGTGGATTAAAAAAAAAAAAAAAGCCACCTCAGCTCCTGAATTCTTATATAGACACATCGACTCTTCATTTTATCCCTCTTTGCTATGTTACCTATCCAGAAACAATTTTTTGTCTCTCTTGTTCTCTTTGCTGTATTTCTTAACTCAGATCAACTCCGGTCATAGCCGTTGCTTCCAGGAAAAGGTACAAGTTGGGAACAAAATCACACTAAGTAAGCAGCCCCTAAACCTTTGCAGGTATCCTGCCTCCTTTTTGAGGATTTCATTACCTCGATCTCCAGCAACCTCTACATCCTCTTCTCAATACAGCCCTGCTCCATAAGGAGCCCTCGTTCCAGACAAACTCTTTCCAAGTCCATTTTATTGTTTTTCTGTGCTAATTTATCGGTATTTCAGCACTACCGTTTCCCTCTTTCTCTTTGCATGCTGGTGGTGGTTTAGTCGCTAATTTGTGTCTGAGTGACCTCATGGACTGTAGCCCGCCAGGCTCCTCTGTCCATGGGATTTCCCAGGCAAGAATACCAGAGTGGGTTGCCATTCCATTCTCCAGTCTTTGCATAAGTACACTGTTCGGGGTTGCACCTTGGATTAAAGGAGCTCTAGGGGCTTAATCTGGAAGACTATGGCTTAAACTAGTGTGGCATTATAGAACAGCCGCTAGGCTTAGAATCAAGAATCTGTTCCCCACCATGATTCTGCTGGGTGGCCAGGGACCTCTCTGAGCTTCCATTTCTTCACCCACAACGTGAGAACAGAAATAACCCCACCGGATTCTCAGAAGGATTAAACACAGTACTGTCCATCTAGCATAGTTGTCTGGTATATAGTGAACACGCAATACACAGTTGATCTGGCTGATCGACCTTAGTGGGGAAATCAACAAGAGACTTTTGGAAGGCAACCCCTCTACGAGACAGGAAGTGCTTTGAACAAGGCAGTTGTGCCTCTGTTAATCAGGCCCTCCATCTCAGACTTGCCTCACTCCAGCCAGGTGCCCGGTTCTCTTCCGTGCCTCTTCCCCCTCCCTCGGGGAGGGTGGAAAGAGTGGCTTTCTACAGGAAGCCAGGGAGGAATTAATGTTTCCTTAGAAGTGGTTTTGCTGGGTGAGTGACCTGGGAGAGACTGAGTCACAGGCCAACAGGGTGGCACTCCTTGTGTTCTTCCCCCTAAACCCACCCAGCCCTTATCAGGGAGTTGGCTCTGGTTCTGGAACTATGAAGCCTTGGACAGAGCGGGGGGGAGAGAGAGGAAGTGCACTAGCGGCGTCTCCTGTTTCCTGGCTGGGCTGCCAGCGCCTGGTACTTCCGGCAGGCAAGGTGGGTGGAGGGCAGGATGGGGCTGGAGGCTTTTTCAGGGGTCTATCAGAGGGGAAGCCCTGGGCTGCCTGCTCTTTGGGAATCTGTGGGTTTCAAGGCAGAGCTGAATTTCCAGCAGGCAGAGCGCGCAAGTATCCAGGACACCAGCCAAGAGACACCAAAAGAATGAGTAAAAGAAATGTTAAGAATCTGACACTTTATATTTCCATAAAAGCACCGAAATGTTATAATGGGGATTATCAGGACTTCAGAACTCCCTTATAGTTATTCTATGTTTAGTATAAATGCGTGCTCAGTCGTGTCCCACTCTTTGCAACCCCATGGATGGTAGCCCGCCAGGCTCCTCTGTCTGTGGGATTCTCCAGGCAAGACTGCAGGAGTGGGTTGCCATTTCCTCCTCCAGGGGTGTTTAATATGCACATATTTTAAAATATTTCAGTTACAGGCAGGGGCCCCTTTATACTGAGTGTCCTCAAGTTCTATCGAGTGGAGGGAGCCCCACATCTCAGGGTGAGGAGGAGGCAGGGCTGAGATGCCCTCTGCTCCTGCAGGTCTCCCTCACCCCCTTCTGTGTGCCCCTTTTGCCATGCCTCAGTTTTCCTCCTGCAAAGCTGAGAGAAACTCCCCTCTCTGCCTGGGAGAAAGAGTAGGGGTGCAGGGCCGGAGGGGCTTCCCAGGTGGCACTAAAGAACCCGCCTGTCGATGCAGGAGACATAAGAGAAGCAGCTTCCATCCCTGGCTTGAAAGATGTCCTGGAGGAAGGCATGGCAACCTGATCCAGTATCCCTGCCTGGAGAATTCCACGGACAGAGGAGCCTGGCAGGCTACAGTCCATGGGGTCACAAAGAGTCAGACACAACTGAAGTGACTTAGCATGCATGCACGCAGGTGACAGCGTGGCCAAGAGACGCCAGGAGAAAACGTAGGCTTGGGGGGCTGTGCTGTGCGCTCTCAGGGGCTCCCTGAGCTGCCCCTGGGATCACCCCTGTCCCCCTTCACGGAGGCCATGCCCCAGAGCTCCTCTCTGCCTCGCAGTTCAAACATCAGGTTTTCTCTCTGCCCTGTCCTCACCCTATCATGTCCCCCATGGAGCCCAGGGCTGGAGCTGCAAGAAGAGGAAGCTGGAGGGCTGTGTGCCTCCATGATTCACCCTCTCAGGTCTCAAAGTTTGTGCCAACCTGCCTCACCCACTCACTCAGGGCTGGGGCCGCTTGCCTGGGGAGTTGCCTCCATAAAGCCCTGGGAGTGACTGTGGTGTCTGAGAAAAAGGAAAATGGTTCTCCCCAGACCCAGAAAGCTGAGAGGGATCAGAATTTCAGGGGTTCGAGTCCTTCATCTGTCCTGACTTGTCCTAGGAGGGTGTGTCGAGCCCAGTCCACCCAGTGCCTGAAGGCAGGGAAAGTTCTGGCCACTTCTGAGCAGGGCAAGACTAGCGGTAAGGTGTAGCAAATGAATCCCAGAGCTCTGAGTCATGAGCCGGGCAGGGCAAGGGCCGTGGACTGAGCACTTGAACTTTATTCTTGGTGCTGCGGGGAACTGTGTGTCCTTAAGCAAGTCCTGTGCCTCTCTGGTTTCAGTTTCCTCTTCTATAAAACGAGGGGGTTGCAAGACCTCCCTGGTGGTCCAGTGACTAAGATTCCATGCTCCCAAAGCAGGGGGCCTGGGTTGGATCCCTGGTCAGGAAACTAGATCCCACACAATGCAGCAAAGACCCAGTGCAGCCAAATAAATAAATATTAAAAGAAATAAAGTGAGGGGATTGGATTAGAGCTAAGAACTATGCCAGTTCCTTCTATTATTGTAGTCTTGCTTCTGCAACTGATTAGCTGTGTGAACTATCTGACAGTTACTCAACCTTTCTGTGCCCCCAAAATATGAAATGGGGTTAGGAATACTGCCTTCTGTTTTTCACAGGAGCATTGTGAAAATCCAGTAAGAGGAAGCTTTGGGAAGGTTTTATGATAGTTGTGTCATTAAAAATGTTATTTTCCCCTTTACAGACACAGAATTTTATTGCTGGAAGGGTCCTTTGGTAGATGAGTTGAGGAGGGACCAGCTCACAGTCTCATGTCCACACAGTGGCCGGGACATCTTCCATATCAAAGAATTGCAAGGACTTCTCTGGTGGCCCACTGGTTAAGAATCTGGCTGACAATGCAGGGGACACTTGTTTGATCCCTGGTCAAGGAACTAAGATCCCACATGCCGCGGAGCAACTAAGCCTGTGAGCCACAACTACTGAGCCTGAATGCCACAACTAAAGAAAAGTCTGTGCACCGCAGCAAAAGACCCTGCACGCTGCAACGGAGACCCGATACTGCCAAAGAAAGAAATAATTTAAAAAAGAACTGCAGCAGCAAATATGAAACAAAGAACTTGGAAAATTGCAAAATGGCAAGCTCATGCAGAAACCACATTGCTTTACCTATGATCTTTTCCTTCCCATATTGTGTTTCCTCTTGATTTTAATCTTTCTATAGTGACTGTGCGTGATTCTTGCTTATCATCCAATACATCTGTAGCCCTATTAGCTAAGTCAAGATGCAGGGGGTGATAGCTGTCTTTCTGTCTTGGCCTGCATGCTAAGGCGCTTCAGTCGCGTCTGTTTGTGACCTTACAGACTATAGCCTGCCAGGCTCCTCTGTCCATGGGATTCTCCAGGCAAGAATACTGCAGGGGGTTGCCATGCCCCTCTCCCGTGGATCTTCCCAACCCAAGGATCAAGCCTGTGTCTCTTATGTCTCCTGCACTGGCAGGCGGGTTCTTTACCGCTAGAGCCATCTGGGAAGCCCAAGCCCTCTCTTGGCACATTCCATGAATAAACATATTTTCTGGTCATCAGGAGCACAGGGAGCTCTTGCCTATTGCAAAGTTTTCAGGGCACCTGATTTTCCTTGAGCGTCACAATTACCTCGCAAGAACATAGGCAGGACAGGTGTTGTTATTCCCATTCTAAACATGAGAAAAGTAAGTTTCAAGGGAGTACAGCGTCTCACATGCTGTGCTGTGCTTAGTCATTCAGTCGTGTCTGACTCTTTGAAACCCCTGGACTGTGGCCCTCCAGGCTCCTCTGTCCACAGGGATTCTCCAGGCAAGAATACTGGAGTGGCTTGCCATGCCCTTCTCCAGGGGATCTTTCCAACTCAGGGACTGAACCCGGGTCTCCCGCATTGCAGGCGGATTCTTTACCAGCTGAGCCACCAGGGAAGTCCACAGGGTCTCATACTTGAATCGAAATTCTCGAAAACCTATCCCAGGAAGTCTTATTTCACATTTAAACAAGTGACTCAGATGCTTTAAAACTGAAGGATCCGAGTCCAGCCTGCTCTGGCTCCTGGGAGACGGCCCTCAGATTTAAAAAGGTAAAACTGGGGGCGTTTCTAGCTAGATTCCTTCTGTCTCCTCTGCAAGCAGGAGCAGAGGGAAGAGGCTGCTTAGGCAGGGAACTCTGGCTTTCAAGAAAAAGGCTGGGATCACATCTCCCATGACATCCAAAGGGGCCATCTGACAAGCCACAAGCATTCTACAGCACTCAAGTATGTTCTTCACAAAGGCAAACATCTGCTTCCAGAATTCACTGCTTTTGCTCTGACTTCTGGAACCTACTGAAGGCCTCAGGGCAGTGGGACCAGCTTGGCCCTTTTCCTTTATTTTGGGGGAAGACCTCCCCTTCTCTTCTGACTCCCTTCCTCTGCTCCTCCTTTCCCTTGTTCCTGGTTCAATATTCACAGAGTTCTGTCTAGGTATAACCTAGATACCTCTTACCGTAATCCCCATGCTTTCTTTCACTTTCCATCCTTAAGGAAGTTGGAAAACATTAACTGCCCACTCTCCAGCCACATCCCATCTTGTTATTTTTTTCTAATGTCAAATAACCAGACTGTATGGAGCCATAGTCCTCACTGGATGTGGGGTTAAGTTTAAGGCATAAAATAATGTCCCAATTTGGGGACCTCCCCGGTGTCCAGTGGCTAAGACTCCACTCTCCCAGTGCACAAGGCCTGGGTTCAATCCCTGGACAAGGAATTAAGATGCTGAATGCTGCAACTAAGACGTGGCACAGCCAAATAGATATAAAAATATTAAAACAAAGAAGGCACCAAGGAAGGTTGTGTTTAGGGAGAGTTATCCAATAGTCTCTCTCTTCCGTGTCCCTGCTTCCAACATCCAGCTTTCACTAGACGTCTTGTTTTTTTCAGGCTGGCTCGACAACTGCTTTTCCATCAACTCTTGGTCCTCTGAGACCCTTCAGAGCCTCTTGTGCACCCTGTGAGTCACAGAGCGGAGGTCTTGGGAACGGCTTCCACACCCAGGCTTCTGGGTTTCTGACTCACATGAAGTCAGGCGAATGGCTCTAGGGTATGAGAAACAGACACTGCATCTGGGGGAGGATATTCCACAGAAGCTCCAAAGTCTCCCCGGAGAGACAAATTACCCAGCTCCCTGTTGCACCCGCGCACTGGGAGTAGCTACACAGATATGGAAGGCAGGTCCTGGACACACTGCCTGGTTGTTCTAAAGAAAGTCCAAGCAATGCATGGTAGACAGACAGATCCCTTGGGACAGTCTGTGCTGCCCGAGAACAGGACAGGGCCTGGCTGGGAATGGGAGGGGGGCCGGGGTGGTGATGTCATTCATTAACTCTCTGTCTGGCAACTCAGCAATGGAGGCACTTCCTATTCATTAACGCTGTGAGCAGTCCTGGTTTTCCTAAGTGGGCAACAATAACCTCGTTCACAATGCAGCTTTGTAAGCAGTCAGACCCCTCCCAGGCAAAGCCCACTCCGGAAAACCCTTGATTTTATTTCTTTGTGTGCACACAGGGGACACACAGAGCCATGCGTGCAGGGCACAGGAATATACATAGGACTTCCCCGGTGGGCCAGTGGTTAAGAATCTGCCTGCCAGTGCAGCAGACCCGGGTTCCATCCCTGGCCAAGGATGAACCCCCCTGCTGCGGGGCACCTAAGACTGTGCCCACGAACACTGAAGCCTGGATGCCCTAGAGCCTGTGTTCTAGAACAAGAGAAGCCACTACAATGAGAGGCTCTAGCACTGCACACAGAGAGCAGTCCCCAGTCACCGAAACTAGAGAAAGCCCACATGCAGCAAGGGAGACGCAGCGGAGCCAAAATAAATATAAAGTCTTTAAAAAAAAAGAAGCGATGCCATGCAACTTCTTAGTCTAGGTCATAAAGACACACACCTTCTGCTTCCTTTACTCTCCTCTCTCTCAACACTCAGCCTGGAGACCCCACTACCATGTTTGGAGGTAGCCCAAACTAGCCCACAGACAGAGACCACGGGGATAGGCCCACATGGAGAGGAACGGAGGCCCCCAGCTGACAGCAAGCAGCAACTGCCAGACAGGTGAGTAAGCAGCCTTCAGATGGTTCCATCTCCGGATGCTGCAGAGCACACACAAGCTGCCCTCATGGGCCTTGTTTGAAATTCTAACCCACAGTAGCTATGAACACAATAAATGGTTCTTTTACTTCACTGAAATTTGAAGTAATCTGTAACGTAGCTATAGTAACTGCAATACCATCTCTTAGGGATCACAGCCTTGCTGTCAAATGCTGAAAATAGTTGCCTTACATATTATGTCCTGTGTTACTGCTCTAGGAAAACTAGTCACCAAACCAGGACTTTACTCTGAAGCTCTGTTCCCCTGGTGGCTCAGATGGTAAAGAATCTGCTTGCAGGGCAGGAGATCTGAGTTTGATCCCTGGGTCAGGAATATCCCCTGGAGAAGGGAGTGGCAACCCACTTCAGTATTCTTGTCTGGATAGAGGAGCCTAGAATAGAGAAGCCTGGCAGGCTACGGTCCAGGGGGTCACAACTTTCTACAATAACACCAACAAGAACAACATTGAGAGCAATTTTCTTTGATAAACTGTTTTCTACATACTAGGCACCGTGCTGAGCCTAGAACGCATTTCACATACATTATCTCATGAAACCACACCAAAATCTTGTGGAATAGGCATTACTAACCCCATTATACAGAAAAGAAAACCAAGGCTTAATAGAGGTTAAATAATTAAATAATTAAATTAATAGAGGTTAAATAATTTACATGTGGTTTTTTTGTACATAGGTCTGTCTGACACTGAAGCCCATGCAATTGATCATATACAGAAACACATATAGACATACGAACACAACGCACTTTGCATACATATTTATGCATATAGGGACCACACCTATTGCACATTTCCAGAGTTCTTCATGCTTTTAAAAATATCTCTTGTTCTCAGAGGTAACAAAAAAAGTCTCTTTCATTCAATTATGTTAAATAGATGGAAAGAGACTCAGTCTGCTAGATATTATGTTTCCCAAGCACACCCCAAGATGAAATTCTCTCCATCTGGGGCCACCACAGGCATGGGCGGCAGTGAGACAGTCTCTATTCTCCTGCCAAGGATTGCCTGGGACCTGGACTTGGGAGGAGATGGGGTGGGACTCTTAACAAGACTTGGCTTGGTCCGCGGAAGCCTTCTCCTGGGGCCAGAAGGACTCGGCACTTGATATTGTAAGACACGTCAGAGAAACAAAGTGATTCTTCAATGTGCAAAAGCAGAGAGCACAGAGCAAGAGACCAGTGCTTAGAAGGGGAGGGAGTGAAGGAGTTGGAGGACCCTCATGGATGTGGGGCCATTTCCAAATATTTCAGAGCAGTGATGGGAGCCGGCTGGTGGAAGGCAGAGCGGTTCGGAGGTGGCCCTCCTCATTCTGCAGAGTTCTTACTTTTGGAGATTCTCCCTCTTCTAGGGGAGGGGAGTGAGGATACTGAGAAGCTTGCATCTGGCAGTTTCTGGGCAGGAATGATGCTATTAGAGGAGTAAGAGTCTCAGGGCAGAGTGCTGGGCTCAGTCATTTGAAACTAACTTGGATCCCTACTCCTTAAAAATAGCAGAGACTTCAGTTCTAATCCAGGGAAGAGATAAAAACACAGAGATGCTTCTATGGGGAAGAAAGAAATGAAACTGGTATATATTATTACAATCATCTTAATCTAGACGATAGATGCCCCAAATTCATCTCTACCTCCACTTCACAAAAGGTTCCCCTTGTGCCACCTACACCAAGCAGTTGAGTCCAAGGGAGGAAAAATGAGATGCGAAATCTTTAAGGGTCACTTCCACCTCCCCACCCACCTTTCTCAAGTTCAGTCCTGAAGCATTGTTTAAAGCTCCTTAGAAACAACTCAAGAGTATGCTACTCTTGGGGCGTCCCTGGTGGCTCAGGGGTAAAGAATCTGCCTGCCAAGGCAGGAGGCATGGGTTCCATCACTGATCCCAGAAGAGCCCTCATGCATGGGAGCAACTGAAGCCCCTGCGCCGCAACTACTAGCGCCTGGGAACCGCGCAACTACTGGAGGGAGCCCTCCGCACCCCTCCGCTCTCTAGATCCTGTGCTCAGCGACAGAAGCCAACGCAATGAGGAGAAGCCGGCACGCGACAACTAGAGAGTAGCCCCCCGCTCCCCAAAACTAGAGAAAAGCCCGGCTCAGCAAGGAAAACCCAGGGAAAGAAGACCCAGCCACAAACAAACAAATAAAAAATTAGTGTTATTATTTTAAAAGAGAATATGCTGCTTTGGGGAATTCAGCCATGGTCCAGTGGTTACGACTCCATGCTTTCACTGTCAAGGGCCGAGGTTCAACCCTTAGTTAAGGAACTTAGATCCCACATGCCCGACAAAGAAAAAAAAAAGAGAGTGCTCCTCTTACCCATTTTAGAGATGGGAAACTAGTTCTGAGCTTGGGCGCTCACCTGTCTCAGCTGGTCAGCGGCAGCACCAGCTCAGGGAGCCAGAGCCTTTCCCAGTGTCGGGGCCCCCCAGCGGTACCCTCTCCCCACCAGTCTGGGAGTCTCAGGAGCGTCTGACTCGGGGAGGGCTCTGGGCGTCGGATGAATGAACTGCTAAATCTCCCCAGCCTAGGCAGTGAGAGACAGTGGCTGCGCCCCAAACTAGGGTGTGGGAGTCCCCTCTTCCTCAGTTCTTGCCTGTCCATCCCATTTTATCGCTGACCCGCTCCCCGTCTCCTGCGAACCCGGTGCGGATCCGCGTGTCCGTGTGGTTTCAGCCCCGGCTTGGGGGCTCGGGATGGGAGGGGAGAGAACGCCGCCCTTCGCGTGCAGGTGTGAAGGGTGAGGAGGACGAGGGAGGGTCACGCCGACGGTCAGCGCAGATGGGGCGGCTGGGTGGCCTGACTGCAAAGTTCGGGCCGGCCCCCAGCGCGCGGACCCTCTCCGCCCGGCTCTCAGCGCGTACCTCCGCCTCCCGGCGCAGCTCCCGGCCTGCGCGCTGGGCGTCCAGGCCGCCCCACAGCAGCAGCGGCAGGACGCGGAGCAGCAGGCCGACCCGCGCGGCCATGTAGCCGCCGCCCCTGCGCGGGGCACCGGGCACGCGGCGCGGGGCAGCCGGCCGTCGGTCCGCCGCGCCCGGGCCCCCGCGGACGCTCCAGCGCGGCGCCGGCCCAGCGCTGAGGGGAAGGTCGCAGGGGCTCGCCTGTGTCCCGGCTCCGAGCGCCGGGCGGTTCCTCCGCGGCGCTTCGTCGCGAGCCGGCTTCGAGGTCTTCCAGCCCTGCAGTGCCTGCCCACGGATCCGAGGGCTCCGGACCTGGAGGCGAGGGAGGGGGGAAGAGGGGGCGGGCAAGAGGGGGCGGGACCCCGGCACTCAGGCTCCACCCACCCGGCTCGCCTGCTGGAACGCGTTGTTGTGTTAACAGGCGCCTCTTCCGCAGGCTGCTTGGCCTCGCCCCGCGCGGATCCGGATCTCCCTGCGCAGGGCAGGGGAGGAAACGTCTTCTCCTGGCGGTTGTGGCTACCTAAGACTTCGAGGAAGAGGGATTCTGGCCTACTCGAGGGTCATCGATTGTTTCAGCTGAGCCGACGGGGACGGAGGCCCTGGGGTATGAGAGAAGGAGCCCTGGGCTGTGATCAGTTCAGTTCAGTCGCTCAGTCGTGTCCGACTCTTTGTGACCCCGTGGACTGCAGCACGCCAGGCCTCCCTGTCCATCACCAACTCCCGGAGTTTAAGACTTGAATTTGAGCTCCAGATGGGAATCCTGCCTCAGCCACCACCAGCTCGCTGTGTGGTCTTGGGCAAGTCACTCACCCTCTCTGAACCTATTTTTTTCTCAGCAGTAAATGAAGATAATAAGAATAGCGACGTCATGTGATAATAAGGAGCATTTAATGAGAGAACAATGCCTGTAGATGACGGAGCAGCGTACCTGGCATCATGAAGCCCACGTTTTATAAATGGGAGGCTGCAGCTTACGAATTTGTGACTGCAGAGGTCCGTTTTCTCCTTAGTAAGATGAGAGTGAATGATATTTAGTTTGCAAAGTCGCCTGAAGATCTAGAAAATGTGTAAAGTGCCTAGCTGAATATATCCCACACAATCGCAGTAAGGGTTGAGAGATGATTTACGTGAAAAGCTTAGTCAAACTCGTAGGAGGCCGGAGTAAACTGGTTTTATTATCTGCCTTAGTGACTGCGGACAGGTTACTGTCTCTCTTCCAGGTTCAGTTTGCTAACCTATAAAAGAAAAAAGTCTAGTCAAAGCTATGGTTTTTCCAGTAGTCATATATGGATGTGAGAGTTGAACCATAAAGAAGGCTGAGGGCGGAAGAATTAATGCGTTTGAACTGTGGTGTTGGAGAAGACTCTTGGGAGTCCCTTGGACTGCAAGGAGATCAAATCAGTCAATCCTAAAGGAAATCAGTCCTGAATATTCATTGGAAGGACTGAAGCTCCGATACTTTGGCCACCTGATGCGAAGAACTGACTCACTGGAAAAGACCCTGATGCTGGGAAAGATTGAAGGCGGGAGGAGAAGGAGATGACAGAGGGTGAGATGATTGGATGGCATCACTGACTGGATGGACATGGTTTTGAGCAAGCCCCGGGAGTTGGTGAAGGACAAGGAAGCCTGGCCTGTTGCAGTCCATGGGGTCGCAAAGAGTCGGACATGACTGAGCGACTGAACTGAACTGAAAAAGCAAATGGCACAATGATACCACTGGGGGGTCGATATGGGGTTTTGATGAGTTAATGTGTGTAAAGGTAATTTGGAATCTCTTAAGATCTAAGGCAATGTAACGCAAGTGTTCTTATCCTAAGGTTTAGGGACTCAGCACACAAGATATTTTTGTATCGTTTAGAAAGAGGTGGGGAGGTGCAGGGGTGGAGGGGTGGGAGGGGGTGGGAATTCCCTGGTGGCTCAGCCGGTAAAGAATCTGCTTGCAATGCAGGAGACTCAGGTTTGATCCCTGGGTTGAGAAGATCCCATGAAGGGAATGGCTACCCACTCCAGTAAAAATTCTTGCTTGGAGAATTCCATGGGCAGAGGAGTCTGGTAAGCTACGGTCCAGGCAATTACAAAGAGTCGGACCCGACTGAGCAATTAACACTTTGAATTTAGAAAAAGAGGCCACTTGGATGGAAGGATTCTTGAATTTCCTTCAGTAGACTTAGAAACAGGAGTTCTTACGGGCGGACTATTTGGAAATTGGCCCCGCCCACCTCCCAACCAGCCAATGAAGAAGGGGCACTGATTCTGGGCGAACCAATTAGAAGCAAGAGTTCCTCTGGGTAGATCAGTAAGAAAAAAGTGCCCTTCAATGACTCACAGTTCGGTGAGAGGGCCCTGTGGGGCAAAGAGTTGAGGGTGGATTTCTTTGCTCACTCTTGGCCCGTGCCCTTGTGCACATCTGTAGGGAGCATATCTACCTGGAACGGAGATGGTGGACAAAGGCCTGGGTCTTACCCTCCGAGAGCAGGCAGCCTGACGCCAATGTCCTCTGCTAAGGAAAGAACAGAGAATGGATTCAGGCAAAGGCCTGGGGTGAACCTGGGGGAGGAAGATTCTGAAGGGTTCACAATTTAGAAGGGTTGTTAAATCTAGAAGGGTAGCTTGAATATCAGATTAACAAGTCATTTTTGTTTCTTTTTTTAAATATTTATTTTTAATAGAAGGATAATTGGTTTACAATATTGTGTTGGTTTCTGCCATACATTAATATGAATCGGCCATTGGTATATATGTGTCCCCTCCCTCTTGAACCTCCCTCCCACTTCCCATCCCATCCTATTCCTCTGGGTTGTCACAGAGCACCGATTTGAGCTCCCTCAGTCATATAGCAAATTCCCACTGGCTACCTATTTTACATATGGTAATATATATGTTTCCATGCTACTCTCTCTGTTCATCTCATCCTCACTTTCCTCCACTGTGTCCACAAGTCTTTTTTCTATGTCTGCATCTTCATTGCTGCCCTGAAAATGGATTCATCAGTACCATTGTTCTAGATTCCATACACACACACACACACACACACACACACACACACATATATTAATATACGATATTTGAGCGCTTCCCCAGTGGCTCATTGGTAAAGAAACCACCTACAATGTAGGAGATGGGGTTTCAATCTGTGGGTCAGGAAGATCCCCTGGAGAAGGAAATGGCAATCTGCTTCAGTATTCTTGCCTGGGAAATGCTATGGACAGAGGAGCTTGGTGGGCTAGAGTCCATGGGGTCACAAAAGTGTTGGACAGGACTAAGTGACTAAACAAAAACCACAATGATGTGTCAATGCAATATTTGGGACATATTTATACTAAAAAAGTATTAGTCGTCATTTATGTGAAATTCAGGTTTCACTGGGCATCCTCTATTTTATCTGGCAATCCTAGAGTGTGTGGGGGAGGCAATGTCAGAAGGTTGCAGTTATGACATGGCATATGGTGTCCTTGACCAACAAATGGACTTTGATAGACCAGATGTAGCTTTGCTTTGGGACAGGAAGCTCTGAGGGGTGTCAGTTGGTAAGGACACCAAGGGCCAAGCTGGAATCAACACCAGGTTTGCTAATTCTTTCTCCAGGCAGAATATTTGCCATCCCTGCCTCCAGCACATCCCTGGGGTTCTCCATTCAGCTGCACTGGCAGGAGAGCGGAAGGCAGAAGCAGCAGTTCTCTGGAGTCTGAAGGTCTGGAAGGAGACAGGCTCAGCCACAGGGAGAGCTGACCCTGCTTTCTCTGCATCCCAGGTTAGCCTTGGTCCAGAGACCTGAACACTAAGCATTTCTGCATTTGGAAGTTGACTTCCTCTGCTTTCCCTTTGTGTCCTTCAAAAAATTTTTTAAAAATATTTTTACTTACCTGGCTGCGTCAGGTCTTAGTTGCCACATGTGGGATCTATCTTCATTGTGGCATGTAGGATCTTTAGATGTGGGATTTGAACCCCAGTTGTGGCATGTGGATCTAGTTCCCCCGACCAGGGATTGAACATGGGCCCCCTGCATTGGGAGCATGGAGTCTTAGCCACTGGATCACCAGGGAAATCTCTCCCTTGGTGTCCTTTGTTGGATTATTTCATCTCATCCTCACCTCTCCCCACTCCACTTCTGCTTCTGGTCACTTGGAGATGCCTGCCATCAGACTTGGCAATGTCTACAAGAGTTTGTGCAGAAGCTTCCTCTCACCCCTACCCCCACATCCACCCTGGGCTTCAACCATGCCTTTGGGCCGGATATGTCTGTTTCCCAGAAAGACAGTGTGTTTCCATGGTTAGTACCTGGGTGCAGGAAGTTCCGTTCCCCATTTGCCTCTGAAGCCTACTCATAGACCTCAGAGCACCAAATTCTATGATCTTCAGGAATCCAGGGGCCTGTGCACCTCCACAGTGAACTTGCTGTATGTTTTTACTTTCCAGGACACATCTTGAGGACACTTTGAATGCTGTGAAGGTGGGCGGTTTGCCATGTGAGAGGGAGACTGAGGGGGAAAGGAAAATGAGAAAGGCAGGGCAGTTTATCAGAAAGAGAGTATCCACAGCAGGGGTGTCAGAAGAGTGAGGGCAGGAGAGTGGCTTTGGAGGGGGGATCCCTGAAGCATGAGCCAAAATCACCTACATCCAAAATGATACTCTGGGGACAAGTCCATTTATTTATCCGATACCATTATTTCTTCCTCTGGTGGGAGTGGGTGTGGAGGTGGGAAGGAGTATTTGGAACAAATAATAATGGCTTGTGCTTGCTGAGAAACTAACATGTACCATGCATGTGCTATGTGCCTTACATAAATCATCTTATTGTAACTTTTCAGCTTCCTTATGAGATAGCTACTCGCACAAGTATCTTTATTTTACAGATGAGGAAGGTGAGACACAGAGAGATTATATCACTTGTCCACGATCACAAATCTAACAATGGAGCCAGAGTTCAAATCTGGATAGTATAGCTCCAGATCTTGGGCCCTAAACTCTATATTATCCTGCCTCAAGTTCAAATTTATAAAATGGAATTCTTGGGAATTCCCTGGCAGTCCAGTGGTTAGTTCCATTTCAAAGGGCACACTTTGGTCTCGGGTCAGGGAACTAAGATCCTGCATGCCAAGTGGCCAAAAAAAAAAAAAAAAACTTACTTAGGTATATACATTAAAGTCGATTGTAGATGTTGGTTTTTTTAAATAGAGTTCTTGAACACCTGCATTAAATCATCTGGAGACACTTGTTAAAAACTCAGATTCCTGAGCCCTACTCCAGACCTACTGGATCACTAAATAAATGCTAGAATCCAATGTTTACGAGGAAAACAGAGAAACTTTCCTGGTGGTCCAGTAGTTAAGAATCTGCCTTGCAAAGCAGGGGAGGAACTAAGATTCCGCATGCCTCATGGCAACTAAGCCCGCGCACCATAATTAGAGAATCCAGGCACCACAACGAAAGATCCCCCATGACTTCAGGAAGATCCCGTGTGTCACAACTAAGACGCACACAACCAAATATAAAAAAAAAAAAAAAAAAAAAAAGGAGGAAAACAGCTCTAGGCTTTCCCAGATTCTGGCTCTCTCATTCCCTCCCTGCCCATCTTGGTTGAGCAGGTTCCTGACCCAACAAGTTCTTTCTATAGCTCCTCTTCAAAGAGAGCTACATCCCCTCTCCCTGGACTGGGGCTCATTTCAGGTCCACAGTGCCTCCTAGCCCTCCCAGAGTAGACAGGACTTCTGAGGAACCCATGCTGGGGCCGTCTGGCCATTCCTTCCTCCCTGTCAGGAGGCAGCAGCTGGCCATCGAATCCTCTTCCGGATCGGGACCCCTTGAATCAGTCAGGATGTGTGGACCCGGAAGAGGCTCTGCTGGGCCTCAGTTTCCCTTTTCCTAATATGAGAAACAGTCAGCTCTGTCTCTGCCCCTTCCTCCTCCCCAGGAAGTGTGCAGAACACAAAGCAGATATTATCAGAAGGAATTCTGGGCTCCGGAGAAAAGTGCTAATGGAGTGATCAACCTCTGAAACCCACAATAATAGGGATAATCAGAGGAATAATGAGGATGTGAGTTAGCTCAGGAGAACTGAAGAGGACGCATTTCCCAGAGTTGTGAGGACATTAACTGTGATAATTTAGATTCTTTATTGACCTCTGTGTATTTTAAGCTGTGAGTCAATTTTAGAAGCCCTGACTTTCTAGCAACCCCCTCTTTCTCTGGAAGAGAAATTTCCTCTTTACAACACAGATGGATGTGGTCTCAGCCTGGGTCACATTCAAGAGTATACCTACCTTTCTAATTCCCTGTACATACGCACACATGTCATGCTCCTAAGGGACTGGAAGAAGCAAGAAATTTTGTGCGACACAGACCTGGGTTTGAATCTTGCCTTTTTTTCACACTCTGTTGACCTTTTCAAATTAACCGATCTCTGAGTGTCTGCCATTTAAAAATGGCACAATAGGGGACTTCCCTAGTGGTCCAGTGGTTAAGAATCCACCTTCCAGTGCAGGGCACACAAGTTGATTTCTGGTCGGGCGGGGAACTAAGATCCCACATGTTGCTGGGCTACTAAGCCTGTGTGCTACAATCACAACTAGAGAGGTAGTGTGTTGCAAAGAAGACACAGTAAAGCCAAAATTAAAAAAAAAAAGGAGGGAGGCAATAATAATTCCTGCCTTTTCTGTGCTGTGCTTAGTTGCTCAGTCGTGTCCGACTCTTTGCAACCCCATGGACTGTAGCCTGCCAGGCTCCTCTGTCCATGGGGAGTCTTCAGGCAAGAATACTGGAGTGAGTAGCCATGCCCTCCTCCAGAGGATCTTCCCAACCCAGGGATCAAACCCAGGTCTCCTGCGCTGCAGGAGGATTCTTTACTGTCTGAGCCACCAGGGAAGCCCAACTAGACAATTAATAGCTGTTCAATTTTATCAAGTGGTGGGGGTTGGCTGTACGTACATAAGTGGACATGCATGTGTTCTTCACGTGGGTTTCACACTCAGATGCTCTCACAGCCACTAGGTATACACAAGCCCGTCCTGCCGCAGGACAGTCCGTAAACATTCCCTCCCAAATGCTTTCTGGCTCAGAGTCGTACCATCAACTCTAACCTTCATCATGGTTTACTCTTCTGGTTTGTTTTTTACTCACAGCAGGGCCCAGGGGACTTGCCAGGAACACAATAAAAGCCTGGCCAATCTGGCCATGTGCCCCACTTCCCTTCCACATAAAGGCTGTCTAACCTCCAGGCATCTGGCCTGAAAGACCGGGTCAGGACCTGTTTGGCATCTGTGGCTTTGCTTAAAAGACCTGCTAACAGGAAAGTGTCTGGTTCCTTTCCACCCCAAACAGGAAGGGCCTGCCTCTGTCCAGAGGACAGGGCAGCCAGTCACTCGTAAGAAACACACCCACCTCCAGGCTCTGCTCTGGAGTGTCAGCCTAATCTTTGTGGGAGGGAGTTTTGCTCTCTAGGAAGGTTCGAGGTGTGGGGCTCCAGGGACCCCTCCGAGGGGTGGGCGGTGGGTGATGACAACAGCTGGCACGGAGCAGGCCTCGAGTGTTCAACGAATACTCACTGAGCACTTACTCTGTGCTCTGTGGGGAAGTAGGAAAGTCCTAAACATTTTTTTTTTTTTAACATGGTTCATTTTATGCTATGTGTGGTTTTTATATATATATAAATTTATTTATTTTAATTGTAGGTGGGCTGCCATCTCTGGGGTTGCAGAGTCGGACACGACTGAAGCGACCTAGCAGCAGCAGCAGCAGACATGGTTTTTGAGATTCGGGAGTTTGTAGACAAACCATGCCACTTTTTTTTTTTTGCCTTTTATTTATTCATTCAATACAGGTTCTCCCTCTCTCACTCTCTCTCTCTCACACACACACACTTTTTTTGGGTGTTTACTGTTTCAGGTGTTGTACAAGGCGCCAGGGGTGTTCAGAGATGAACAATGCAACCCAATGACAGAACAAGTTGGCCTCTAAGCAGGTAGGCAAGCCTTGAATTACATGGTACAATTGTGAGTTCCACAGGATTTCGCAAGCGGCAAAGGATCCCTGTGGTCTGGTTTTTACTCTGGTGGGAGTAATAACCTCTCCCTGCTTCCTCTCTTGCCCACTAGTCTGTTCTCCAGATAGCAGCCAGAGTAATCCTGGTAAAACAGGTCAGATCTTGTTGACACGCTGCTAAATGGCTCCCTCTACTGGTTCCCTTCTCATCCTGAGTAAAATCACAGTCCTTGCAGGGTCCTGCTGCTGCTGCTGCTGCTAAGTCGCTTCAGTCGTGTCCAACTCTGTGCAACCCCATAGACGGCAGCCCACCAGGCTCCCCCCGTCCCTGGGATTCTCCAGGCAAGAACACTGGAGTGGGTTGCCATTTCCTTCTCCAATGCATGAAAGTGAAAAGTGAAAGTGAAGTCACTCAGTCGTGTCCAACTCTAAGCAACCCCATGGACTGCAGCCCACCAGGCTCCTCCATCCATGGGATTCTCCAGGCAAGAGTACTACAAGGCTCTATTCCAGTGCTGGAAGGGTTAGGAAGCCAGACTGGGTGGAGGCAACTTAGAAACGACCAAATAGCAAGAACACTCTACCAGCCATAGGCTGGAGGGATGAAGGGAAGGAGCCCAGGAGCCAGGGTCATCGAGGGAAACTGGGTCTCTGGAGAGACACTCATTGTGGCAGACAGAGAAAGGAGGGGATGAGGAAGGAGAAAGAGCCCTCAGAAAGGAGTCTTAGCCACTGGACTACCAGGGAAGTTCTGATCCTCCCTTTTTTCTACTACCTAATTTCCCACCTAGATGCTCACTAACCATTCTAACTGGAAGCTACCACCTAAAGGAAACTCTGAAATTGAAACCAGCCTGCAGTATTCAACTCCCCAAATGAGGACCCGAGGAATGGATCAGGCAGAAACAGACCCAGTACTAAGACCTTCCCAGACACATTCTGCTAAATGCTGATGCGTGAAAAGCACCTGCTGTCTTCCCTAAGTATGCATGCTCAGTCGCTTCAGTCGTGTATCTGAAGTGGGTGCCGTGCCTTCCTCCAGGGGATCTTCCAGACCAGGGATCGCACCAACATCTCTTATATCTTCTGCATTGACAGGCAGGTTCTTTAACACTAGTGCCACCTGAGAAGCCCCCTGAATACATAAAGAATCTGCCGGCAGATACAGAGTGAGGATTAAAGTTTGTTGCAGATAATCATCCTCAGGCAAAATCCTGGAAGGCAGGAAGGTACAGGAGTCAATCTTGAGGCATTAGAGAAGAACCCTTGGAAAGAAGCCCCAGAACAATATGGAGCTGGGAGGAGTTCTCTGTCACAGAGTTCTCTGACCACAGACGCTGTAAGAAGAACAATGAGTTTGGCCCAAAGGCCTGGTGGTGAGCTCTGCTTCTGTTCTTCATTGACTGTGTGAACATGGTAACAAATTTCACTTTCCCAAGCTTCAGTGTTCAGTCTACAAAATGTACATTAACAGCATGTCTATTTCACAGGGCTGTCCAGATTAAATGAGGTAATGGATATACATAAGAAATTAAATGTCACTCCTCTGATTAGATGTCTCAGAAATTCCCCATTGTTTTAAATTTAACATCTAACCTCCTCCACAAGGCACACAGGATCTTCAAGATGTGACTTCTGCCTACTTCTTTCGCTTATCACCATTCCCCACCCCTGCAACTCTGCAGACGAGCCAGACTGAATCACTTAGAATTCCCAGAACTTTGCTCTTCCCTGGTGTTTGCAAATAATAGCCCTTTCTGTCGGTTCCTGATATACAGCCCCCAGTTAATTCCTGTTTTTTCTTCAAAGCTCAGTTTAGGAAGCATCTCTTGCAGGAAGCCTTCTTTCATCACCCCTCCACCCTTCACGTGGGCTAGGTGCTCTTCCTCTGTGTTCAGAGCACTCTCTGCATCCTCCGATTCTAGGATGTTCAGTAGTTGATTGGAATCACAGGTTTTGCTGTCCCTCTTCTGAGAAAGCACTTCCTGGAGGACAGGAGTTGCCCTGCTTCCTGTTTCTCTATCTCTAGGCCTTCTAGGACCTGACACCTAGTAGACCTCAGGACATGGCAGCTGAGAGAAGAATGTATGAATGCAAGCATGCATGAATCGTGGTACAAATGAAGGGGTCCATGATGAGCAACAGTTTTTGTGTATCCATCTCTCTTTTCTTAGACTTAAAAAAATAATTTTAATTAATTAATTAATTTTTGGCTGTGCTGGGTCTTTGCTGTTGTGCAAGCTTCTCCCTAGTTGAGGCCTGCAGGGGCTACTCTTTGGTTGTGGTGCGTGGGTTTCACATTGCGGTGGCTTCTCTTGTTTCGGAGCACAGGCTCTAGGGCACTCGGGCTTCAGTAGCTGTGGCACATGGGCTCAGTAGAAGTGGCTCCCCAGCTCTAGAGCACAGGCTCAGTAGTTGTGGCTCACAGGCTTAGTTGCTCCTCGACAAGTGGGATCTTCCTGGACCAGGGATTCAACCCGTGGCTCCTGCATTGTCAGCTGGATTCTTTATCACTGAGCCACCAGGGAAGCCCTGTCCATATCTTAAAATACTTCAATTCTAAAAAAATTTGAAAAGAGGAAGAAAAACCTAGAAGTCCTGTCCTCTGCTTTCCCCACCAGCAATAACCCAATTCTCTCCTCCCTGACTTCTCCTCTGGGTTATCTTCCTCGATCTATAAACTGAATGGCTACATCGTTTTTAGTCATGAAAAAATTTTTACTCCTGGGACTTCCCTGGTGGTCCAGTGGTTAAGACTTCACCTTCTGTTATAAGGGGTGTGGGTTCGATCCCTGGTTGGGGAGCTAAGATCCCACATACCTAGTGGCTAAAAAACCAAAAAATAAAATAGAGACAATGTTGTAATGATTCAATACTTTGAAAATGGTCCACATTAAAAAAAAAGTCTTTCAAAGAAAAGAATTTTTTTTCCTTTAACTTTGCTTATTTGGACCTGTCTATAGAGCTCTGTGTGGAGAAAGCAATGGCACCCCACTCCAGTACTCTTGCCTGGAAAATCCCCATGGACGGAGGAGCTTGGTAGGCTGCAGTCCATGGGGTCGCTAAGAGTCGGACACGACTGAGCGACTTCACTTTCACTTTTCACTTTTATGCATTGGAGAAGGAAATGGCAACCCACTCCAGTGTTCTTGCCTGGAGAATCCTAGGGACGGGGGAGCCTGGTGGGCTGCCGTCTATGCAGTCGCACAGAGTTGGAGACGACTGAAGCGATGCAGAAGCAGCAGCAACAGCAGCAGCAGCAGCAGCATAGAGCTCTGTGACCCTCTACATCCAGAGCTGAGCTCACATTTACTGCTAGTATAATGAATAAAGATGACCTCTTGCCTCCTTTTCTTACCTGAAGGCAATAATCCTTTTCCCCCTTTTACAACAAGAATGTATCATCCAAATATTAACAGTAATGGAAGCATTTTTCTTGAGGTTCTATGGTCACAGTGGTCTCTAGCACTAACTATTTCAAAAGTACTTTTGTCCATCTGTTCTCTGTTGTATGATCCCAATCCAGATGACCCTTTAGTGCCTGAGATTGCTTGAATCATTGGACTGGTCTTCCCATAGTTTTTATGGAATGGCACATACAAGAACATCAGAGCAAAGACATACAAGTTCCATATGCCATAGATGCCAGTGAAAAAGGCACTGTTCACTCGGACTGTGATATTGCCCCACTTCCAATGACCTTCAGTCACCTAATGATGAAGAAGATGATGTCATGGCAGCACAGGCCAAGGTAATAAGCATGAGGAACTTGAACTTGAAAATTAGCCCTGAATTCTCCCGGCTGGTTTTTTCCATATATTTCCTAGTGAATCTGAGGTTCTTTCTTCGTTGGGAAAGAATTTGCATACAAAGTGATATTTGTATTAAGAAGTGGATTTATTTATTTAGAAAGAAACACATTCCACAGACAGACTGTGGGCCATCTCAGAAGGCAAGAGAGCCCTGAAGGGAGTAATTCTGAACATACCACTCCACCTCCAGCCCAACGTGCTCCTCCTTCCATTTCCTATCACAGTGAATGACTAACCTATCCACCTGTCAAGTGTGGAATTTACCCAGGACTTCTTGCTTTTTTCCCCACTCAAACTGGTCACCAAATCTTGCCCATTCTACTACCTATGTATGTAAGGGATCTTTTCACTCACCTCCATCCCCACAGTTAAAACCTAAGTCCAGGCCACTATTATCCCTCACCAGAACTATTCCATTGATCACCTAATTGGTTTCTTTGCTTTTAGGCACCTCTCATCTCCATACATTCTTCCTATTGCAGCCTGAAAAAGCAAATCTGATCTTCCTTTAAAATCTTCTGGCAGGAGGTACCCACTGCCTTCAAGATAAAGCACGAACTCTAGTGAACTTTACAAGATCTCAGCTCTTTAGCCTTCTACTCTTCTGGCTTCATCTCCTACCACACTCCCCTTGCCGGTAAACTTCAAACATATTGAATCATTTGCTTCATGGCTAGGGAAAAGCACTTTTCCCTTCTAGAGAAGTGATTGGCTTCCAGTCATCATCTATAGTTTGGCTCAGATGTCACGTCGCCTTTGGAGAAAGTGTCCTTGTGTACTCTCTGAGCTTTCACAGCCTCATTTCACTCTGGAGAGCTCGAGCCCCCTCTAGCCTGTACAACAGAATGGTCAGACCCACAGGCAGCGTCTGGTAACCGGGATTCCAATTCCACACTGGCCATTTATCAGTTCTGCGACTCAGGGCAAGTGAATTTTGCCTTCTTGTCTGTAAGGTGGGCACAGTATTTCATTAGTCAATTGTGAGAATTATATGAGATGATGCAAGGTACCTGACAGAATTAGCTATTATCCTAGAACTGAAAACTAAAGCTCGATTCCTCACCCTGACACATCTTCAGGGTTCAGTTTGTGTGTGAATTTCCCGCCCCCCACAATCTTTTGGCCCCGCAGCAAGTCACATGGGATCTTAGCTCCTACAAACTCGCATCAAACTCGCGCCCCCTGCATTGGACGCGCGGAGTCCTAACCACTGGACCGCCAGAAAAGTCCCCTGTGTGTTATTTTAAGGCATACGTTTGTTCCAGTGTCACCTCGTAGTCTGTTACCCGACAAGGTAGTTAACGGGGAAGCGACTCGGTCCGTCAGGAGTTTCCGTCTGGGAACAACTTCCAACGTCCCCAGGTGGTTCAAGCAGTGCACAGCCCAAACCTACTGAACTAGGGCATACCATTAGAAATCTGATAGAAAGAAAGGCCTTTTCTAACCATATAACCTATGTTTATAAGGCCTCTTCTCTTTCACTTCCAACCTCGAATTCTATCAGATCAAGTCAAGTGAGAAACAGGACTGTAATCAGGACGGACCGGGTAGGCTCAGCTTCCGCCCCGTCCCGACCGCGGCGTCGGTACTTCCTTTCCTCAATTCCCTCTCAATAATGGTACGGTCCACGGAGGGGGGAACGAGAAGGGATTCTGAAGTCCTCCAGTTCGGAGGGCGGTCCTAGCACAGAGTCACCCCTCGAGTCGCGGCGCTGTCGTACCGCCCACTGCCCTCTGATTGGCTGCCGAGGCCCCGCAGTCGAGCCCAGCGCGCCGCGCCGCCCTCAGTACAGCTCCGGCCGCCGTGCCGCCTGGCTCTCGTATACCTTGTTCTCTGCGGGCTGTGGGGGCTTCGCGCCGCGGCCGTTAGTCATGTCGGGTAGGTGACTTCTTCAGCGAGCAGCGGCAGCGGCGAGAAGGGGCCCGGCGGGGTTGGGCCGTCTTCCCGCCCACCGGAGGGCCCCGAGGGAAGCCTCCGGCCCTGAGGGAGGCTGGGGTGGGGGGGCGGCCGCGGCCGCCGCCATGTTGGACTGAAGGGACGCACGCTCCCAACGCTCTCCGTCTGCAAAACTCGGCGGGAGCGCCTCGAGCCCCCAGTCTCTTGACCCAGCCCTTGGAACCTGAGGCGACGTGCCGCTCCCGGGGGAGGGTGTGTGAATCGGGGTGGGGGCGGAGGCCGCTACGCCATCGTAGGGGCGGGGGGAGCCCGTCATTAGAGCACCAGCCGGAGAGAATCGGTGCTTCTGGTTCTCCGCTTCGCCTCAGATCTTTCAGCGAGGCCTCAGGCCAGTCGTCTCGCCGTCTCGTCCCTCAGTTTCCCCATCCGTGAAGTGGAGCTGGGCCTTCCTGACTCACCCATTCATCAGGTGCGGGCCTTGATGCTCTAGGAGCCCTTTTTAAAAGGATGTTGCCTGACACGAAATCCTACATGTCGTCATTCATGTAGTAGCCTCCCTGATTCGAGTTGGGGGTGTTTGCATCTAATTCAGCATCCTGTTCACCCTCCTCTGTCATCTTCTCAGACTCTCTAAAGTTGTCTCCTCACGAGCTTGAAAGTGAGCCTTGTCTATTATTAATGGGCTCGTGTAGATGCTTGCTGCATTTACGTTGAAACATACAAACGAAAGGAAAACGCAGTCTTCCACCAAATGATAAATGATACACTTAAAATGATACAGGAATCCCCCGCCTCCCACCCCACCTCGTTGTGTGGAGGAGACAGAGAGGCCTTGGTCTCATCAGGACAGCCCATTTAGATCCTGCTAAAGCAGAATATACAGTCTGGAAGGTGGATCTACTCTCTTTTTGGAGTATAGCTGATTAGCAGTGTGGTAATTTCAGGTGAACAGCAGAGGGATTCAGCCATAGATACACATATATGTATTCTCCCTCAAACCCAGATCTGCCCTTGATTTAGCACTCTTAGATGCCACACAAGGTCCTCTGGCGTTCGGTACATCACCGGCTGCAAAGACAGACTCAGCTTTCCACTTACTAGAAACCGTCACAAGAGTTAGATACTACTGTTGAGGTGGAAAAGCAGAACACTGAAAGCCATGTGATTGGGATGAAAATGACTGCTGGCAGAGTATTTTACATTTTTTTCCCCCAAGGGAGAACCTGTTGATGGTAAAAAAAAAACAATTCCTTTTCTCCAAGCAATCCAGTTTTGCAGAAGGGTGGAAATGTGTGACAAAAAGAAAGCAACAGGCTAAGAGGAGACCATGTTAGCAAGAATGGTTGGACTGGGGAATGATGAACATTCCTTAAATTAACATGGATGTTAAGTCAGAATGTTAATCTTTTGGGGAAAGGGGCATTTACCTGATGTAAGAGGGTAGTAATTGCACAGAATTAATTTCTTTAATTCTTGCTCAGGTGAGAAGTAATTTCTTACCCCAAAGTAGATGTTGGGATACATTTAATTAGGTGCATAATTTGGAATGAAGTCTGGTAAAGTTCCACAGAAGTACATGTAAACACACTCCAAGGAGGGTGTGAAACCTCTCTGTGATTTAAAAAACATTTTCATACCTTCATGGAGAAATTTACCGTTTCAGTGGATATAGTTCTCATTAGCAACTCTTGACCTGTCTTGATTTTTAATGTGATTATTGGTTTAAAGCAGTGGCTTATTTTTGTAGGACTGGGTAGCTTTTACGGAAAATTACATTTTAGAGGTATACTGTTTGCAAAATCCATGATTTTCAGTGTGTCATAATAGTGTATGAGCTGGTTAATGCGTTATTACAGATCTTCAAAATCACCGACAGTATATATCCTTGTTTTGTAATTCGAGTGTTTTTAATATTGAAATTGACTTTCATGTCAAAAAGAACTATTTAATAATTTGCTTATTTCTACATTAAGTCAATTAAGTTCTACTTAGTGTTAGATAATATTTGTACATTTTGTAATTTGTGTATAAAAATAATACTTATGACGGTATAAAAATAGGAATGATGTTTTTGACTTATTCTTGATGAATGTTTAAGTTAATAAATTTAACAGCTGACTCCCTCCTAAACAACTAATAACATTCAGCTTATGTAAATCCGTTAAACATTCCAAACTATACTTAAAAATTTATCAAATTGACTCAACCATTCTAGGTGCCTGACAAGACAGATTTATAAATCTAGTAAGATAAAGTGTGTACATAATCAACAATTAAGTCAGAATTGTAAGTCAGACTCTCAGATAAATATTAGCTGACACCTTTGAAGTTAAAGTCAAATCTGTTATCACTTATACATATAAAAGTTACAAAGTCACAATACTTCTTTTGGCAGTATGGCAGACTAAGATAACTTGCAAATATTCTGTCTACAAATAACTAAAAATGCGGGAGCTTAACATAAAACAAAGGGCGGGCTTCTGCTGCCAGAAGTGAAGTAGAAGCCAGCATGGTAGGCATAGAGCTAACTTGGTGGTTTCCCTGAAGAGGATGATGTAGGTCACAGTATTCAGAGAGTTGGAGTTCATTGCTCAATTAACTAAGCATAGGAGATGAAATATTGAAACCTTTAGAGCCTTGTAGTGGGACCTGAGACTCTTACTTAAACCCTGGATGTTTAAAGGACTGTATCTTTAGTGAAAGAATGAACTAGAAAAAAACCTTTCTATCAGCATAGGAGATAACAAACCTGGGCCTTGAGTAAGGGGGGAAAAGTCTTTTTCCGAGAATTTGTAACCTGGGACCTGGGCTTCATAGTTCAGTGTACATTTAGACTAGTTATGAGGTCCAGGAAATCTCAAGCCAAGAAATTGAATGTAAAAGTTGGTTCTAGACTGGCAGTAAGAACCTTGGGGTTCTTAGAAACAAATGAAAACCTTTTCCGAGGAAATTTCAGAGCGTGGGTCACTAGGAATTTTATTGCAGAATTCTGGGAAACAACTCACCAAAATGAGAGTGACAAATGGTATTTGCACCCCTAATTAGATGGTTTGGACAAGCGTATTGTAGGTTTAAAATTATTAAAAACCTAAAAAGGAATCGGCCCTAAGACCAAGACTTGAAAAAAGGTTACATATATTTGAAGAAGAACCAAGTGTAACTTCTAGAGGTAGAGAAAGTGGCTAAGTTGAATTGCAGATAGACGTAGCCAGAAGAAATACCTAGGGAGATAGAAAATAGATGGGGTTTAATAATTACCCAGGATTCAATTCAGAAGGTTAAAATGAAGAGTGAGAGATTAAGAAACATGGGAGGGACTGTCCTTGGTTGTCCAGTGGTTAAGATTTGATGCTTCCAATGCAGAGGATGTGGGTTTGATTCCTTGTTGGGTCACTAAGATCGCACATGGTCTGGAGTGCAGTCAGAAAGTTCAAAAAAAACAACAAAAACATGGAAAGTAGATTGGGAAGCTCTGACATACATCTGAGTTTGAGAAGGAGAAAATGGTAATTGATACTTGAGAATTTTCCAAAATTGATGGATCAAGAAGCAGTAGTCTCAAACATGAGACCTAAAAGTCAGTTCATACCCAGATACATAAATGTGAGACTACGGATTTATGAAACACCAGTAACAAACCTATCGGAAGAAATAGGGAAATGGTAAGGTTGGTAATTTCTTAAAAGTTTTAAGAAGCTGCTAAATAATGAAGTGATCTTTGAAGTTTAGAGGAAAAATAATGTATGACCTTGAATTTTTTATCCAAATAAAAGACAATACCACTTTCAGGCCTTTACTGAAGGAACACAGAAAAAGAAATCCCGAAGGGAGGGGTAGGATGCACAAAAATGTAGAGGAAATAAATGCAGTAGATAAAAAGTATTGACTGGAATCTTGAAGATTAAAATGATTACATTTAGAGTTTTTACAGTGGAAGCAATGTAATTGGCATTATAGCATTAAAATTCTTATATTCTAGTGGAGGTTGAAGATCATTTTGAACTTGGTCAAAAATGTATGTTAAAAATTGAACATGATCTTTAAATTAATGAATGGTAACTTATTGCTGTTGTAACTTATTATAAGAACAGAATTTGAGCATCTAAAGCAGTAGAGGGGGAAAAGAGGAAAATCCAGTAGAAGGAAGTGAAGGAGTTGGGGGAAAAAAGACCCTGGTGAGTCCAGTATAGGCTAGTAGTAATAAATAAAAAGTAACAGTAGTGAAAATATGAAAACATCAATTGAGAGACAGATTTTCCACACTGGGAAAAATTGATCTAGATTTATGCTTTCAAAAATGATACAAAAAGTGAAAATGTTAGTCAGTCAGTGATGCCCGACTTGACCCTGTGGACTGTAGCCGGCCAGGCTCCTCTGTCCATGGGGCTATGCAGGCAAGAATACTGGAGTGGGTAAGCATTCCCTTCTCCAGGGGATCTTTCCTACCCAGGGATCGAACCACGAACTTCTGCATTGCAGGCAGATTCTTTACCATCTGAGCCACCAGGGAAGATCTCTAAAGCATCAGAATAAGAAATGTTAAGAAATATAGAGATAGGAAAGACTAATCAGGCAAACATCAACCAAAAGATTGCTTAGTTACCAGTCAAAAGAAAGTTTGGACATTTTTAGTGTTAGTCTTCATGTTAAAAGGAATGTTAAAAGGAAATTCACCAGGAAGGTGTAAATATGTACTTTTATGTGCCTGACAGTATAGCCTCAAAATGTAGAAGCAAAAAAACAGAAGAAATGGACAAATACAGAGTCAGACAGGGAATTTTAAGTTTAAACATACTTCTCTGTGTAATTAATAGGTCAGGTAGATGAAACAGTAGGAATAGGAATGATAGAATTAACAAGCATCTTACAAAATTCTTTGAACATTTAGAAAATGCAGTTCTTTTCAAGCACATAGGGGGCATTTATGGAAGTGAAAGTATTTACCAAGGGGAAAAGCAAAATCCTGACAAATACCCAGAATAGAGAAAATACCTTTTTCTGGCTGCAATGGAATACAATTAGAACCACAGAGAGTATCAAAACCCTGTACACTTAGAAGTAAAAGCACTTCTGAATAATTCATGGGCCCAGATAATAAAGCTCAAGTGCCAAGTACTTAATAATGAGCAGTTGTTTGAAATGCCTTAGAATTTATTTTTTGTCATACAGTTTATAAACTGATTTTCTCTGAATGTAAATCATCTCTACTTTTTCAGTCAAGTATACTAAGGGCTAGACGTGTTGGTCAGTATGCTTCTTTCTGTGTTCTAGAGTTTTCAAGTCAGCCAGCTAAAGGAGACATATTTACACTTTAAGAGAGAAGTGACTGGGTTAAGAGCTCTAATACTTACTTAATAGATTAGGGTCGTATAACATGTGTGCTGTGTACTTCTATAATTCTTGCCTGAGCCAAAGTATAATAAGATCTTGGACTCTACTTTGTTGCTGGGAGAACCCACGTCAGTGCCTTGGGATATAATTTAACCTAAAGCTTTATATCCCCAGTGTTTGTATATTTGTTTCACTCTTACACTCCCTCCTTCCACTATAATCCTTTTTAGTTTCTGAATTGGTTGAAACTAATTTCCTTTGCCGTTTGATAGAAGCATCTAATATTTTAGATACACCTAGTCTTTGAGATGCATCTAACCTTTTTATGATCCAGGTAGATTCTATATTCTTTTCATATATTTCTTACTTGATTGTTAGCTACAAATCTAGTCATTTTATTATTACAGGCTTGTGCGTGCTAAGTCACTTCAGTCATGTTTTACTCTTTACAGCCCTATAGACTGCAGCCCACCAGGCTCCTCTGTCCATTGAATTCTCCAGGCAAGAATACTGGAGTGGGTTGCCATGCCTCCTCCAGGGGATCTTCCCAAGCCAGGGATCGAACCCATGTCTCTTAACATCTCTTGCGTTGGCAGGCAGGTTCTTTACCATTAGCGCCACCTGAGTATTATGGGCAGTGATGCACAATTTTTTTCCACCTCGGTTAGCCACCAGGGAAGCCAAGTTCTTCTCTTTTCTAGTAGCTAAGTCATGTCCGACTCCTGTGATGATGCTGTGGATTGTAGCCCGCCAGATTCCTCTGTCCATGGGATTTCCCAGGGAAGAGTACTGGAGTGGGTTGCCATTGCATTCTCTGGGGGATCTTCCCGACCCATGGGTCAAACCCGCAACTCTTGCATTGGCAGGTGGATTCTTGACCACTGTGCCACATGGGAAGCCCCAGTTCTTTTACTCATCACTAATAAAGTTAGGTCATTCATTTGAATCTGAGGAGAATCCCAAAGGATATATACTAATTGGCCAAGTCCCTGAAAGCTTTGATAAAGTTGGGGTTAAACAGCTGACTTAGCTTTTTACCAAGTCTTCAGAGATCTTATTGTTTCTACTGACAGCCAGAGCAATCCAGTCCAATCCAAGGGAATGGTGTATATTCTTTTCCTTTCCTTTTTTTAGAGTGTGTATTTTCCGTTTTTTTTTAAATCCCGATTAGTTTTAACAGATGTCTTTTTGTATATAAAGATAGTATAGCTTGAGCTTTTGAGTTTTTGTTAAAAGGATGGGTTTTTCACTGATTGTTTCTTATTTATTTACTTGGTTTTTGTGACATCAGGACATATTTGTAGAGTAGTTGTTTTCAGAGATATTACTGTAAATAGCCAGTACTGTTGACACAGATTTTTCCTTGCACTATATTTTTAACTTGTAGTTTTCCTTTCTGTAGTTACTTTTTATAATATTTTCTTATCACATTTCATCAGTAAGAGCTAAAGTCAGCCTTTGAGGGAAGCCTACTTTTAAATAAGATTAAACATTCTTTTTATGTGTTTTAGATTCTGGAAGTTACGGTCAGTCTGGGGGTGAGCAGCAAAGGTAAAGTATATGCACATTTCAGTAATACCATTAATGAGTAGAACTGAGGAAAAAAGATACATTTAGTCAGGTGTCCCTCTTGAGATGTGGTATCTTGATGTCTTAAAGAGTTAAATATTAGCTTGTCGAGGGGAAAGAGTTGGCCTAGGTACATAGATGCTATAAAATATATATATATTTTTAAAGGCTGTTTGAATCAGTAAATATAGATGCCCCCTAGAGATTAAAACAAATCTCACAGGTATTGTAAAGATTGTTTTCTTTAAGAAAGTTTTCAGCAGAAATCATTATTAAAAGGATTTAAGCAGTTGAACTATAACAGCTTCTTAGAAAAAGCATTTTTTTGATTGTATATAATATGCTAACATGTTTCTGGAGTGGATTTTCTTGAAGTGCTATGATAGTGTTTAGTGTTTTTAAAGGCTCCTTGCCATGCTCACAATAAAAAGTCTGTTTTTATGTGAATACATTCACATGTAGTAGAATTCTCTTGCTTCCTAGAAATACAGCCTTCAACTCAACTTCAACTGTAAATGTTTTGCAGCTCAGTGTGAGATTTTCAGGAGAGCATCTCAGATATCATCTGTCATCAAGTTTTAAGCTTAATGAAAACAAGACCGATTTGACTTTTTTATTCTTATAGGATAGACCCTCATAGTAGGCAACTGGCAAATGTTTATTCAATGAAATATATTTTATAAAGTTAAATTCTTTTAGTACTTGACAGCTCTAAACTGATACTTTGTTTGGCAGATGTTTTATTTTTCTTTGGCATATATTCAGAAAGTTTATTTCTGTTAAACCTTATATGCAATAACATTAAAGAAAGTTCCAATCTGAGGAAGCTACATGTATTCATTCAGTCAAAAACTATGCCAGGCTGTGTTGTAACACTGAGGGTACAATACACTTTTACTCTGTGATAGTGCTCTGAAGATATGCATACCTCTGTTACTGAGGCACTAAAAATTGGACATTTAGTGCCACACTGTGCCTCTTCTAGGATCTTAGAGGCAAGTTAAGGTAAATGGTAGGAAGAAATTAATCTGTCAAAGCACAGTTAAATTGATTGAAGCTCTAACTTAGAGTCTTTTTTTTTTTTTTTCCAGTTACATATTTATGAGTCTGGCTGCCATGTAGTCATTCCTTTCTATCCCCAGCCTCCCACCCATCCAAGAATAATTCTCTTGGGATTTTTTAGCTCTGGTGGTAAAGTTTTTGTTTGTTCTTTTTTTTGCACAATAAGCATATTTTTATTTATTTTTATCTTGGGCAGCATTGGGTCTTAGGTGTGGTGAAGTTTTTTTTGTGGGAGATTGTCAAAGCAAAACTTCTGGTGATTGACATTCAAGAGGTCTCGGAACAACTTCATTTATGTTTTGACAGTCTTTGGTTATCACCTTTCAATTTAGACTCTTAAGAGTTAGGCAGATTGACCATTTTTCAAGAAAGAAGCTTGTGTTTGAGTTGAAAGTTGAAAATAAGGATAGCGTTCTTGTAAGCTTTTAAATTCTAGCACATATCTTTCAAGTAGTACGTCTTTCTTTTACAGTTATTCTTCCTATGGAAATCAAGGCAGCCAAGGTTATGGACAAGCACCACAAGTAGGTTAAATATAAATTGAGTTCTTTATAAATAGTTTTAATTTTAAATATACAATGAAACTTCTATTTATCCAACTTTCAGAGCTATTCTGGCTATGGACAAACTACTGACTCTTCATATGGACAGAACTATAGCAGCTACTCCAGTTATGGACAAAGCCAATCAGGTTGGACTGATTTGTTAAATCTACTATTTTAGAAGTTAAGAAATCAGAACCTTTCCTAAATGTATATCCATTCAATCTTTAGGTTATTCACAGTCCTACAGTGGTTATGAGAATCAAAAGCCCAGCTCATACAGCCAGCAATCTTATAATAACCAGGGACAGCAAAATTTGGAATCATCAGGAGGGTAAGGAAACAGTAGAGTGCTGAGGTTGTGTTGGGAAGTGAAAGGAACACTGTGGGTATTAAACAGTTTCCACCAAAAAGGCCTTGCTTTAAACACTTACTTCAGAAAAGTGTTGATGAAGTATGAATTTCATAGTTTTGTGTTATCAAGAATGTGGAAATTGTCAGTTGCTATTTTGTTGTTTTCATGTGTTAGTTATAAAATTAGTTCAGCTCTAAATGAATGCATGTGATTTAAATGTTAAAAAGTAAAATTTGGACCTCTGCTTTGTACCTGAGATGAAATAAAAAAACTGCCTATGTTTACTTACTTTTTATTTCCATTTTATTTTTTAACCATTTTAATGTCTTACCTTTTCAGGGACAAAAATATTAAAGAAAAAGTGCCAAAAACTATCCACATATTTCAGATACATTAAAAAATGTTTTAATTGTTAATATAGGTAGGTGAATATTAGCAATTTTACAGGTCTTTTTAAAATAATTTTTGGATTTGAGGGGCCTGTCCTTGTTATTAATTTTAATAATAGCAACTTTTTTTTTTACTGTGCTTTACAGTTCGTGAAATGCTTTTGCATTCCCTAATGTAACTGGGAGTGCACTATGAGATAGTACCAGTAATTATCAAAAGTAAAGAGAAGTTGTTAAGATTATATAGCCTTGCAAGTTACAGAGCTAAAAAGTGAGACAGAAATTGAGGTCACTAGTATTTTTTTATCTCTGCAGGAAAGAAATTATTCTAAGTGAAATTCAGTTAAATAAAAGCATTGGGAAAAAAAATTAGGAAAAGATTTATGAGATCACATTTATCAGTCTTAATAGATAGAAGAGTGCTTTGAAAAGTAGAAATGGAATACAAACATCGGGAATACTATCCTGAAAGCATGTTACGTTGGAAGGTTCTTCAAGTCCTATCGGTTAGTTTTAAATTTAAGGAGAATCTTTTTATAAGGATAAATTTTTGGAAATGAGACATCTAAGTGTGGACCAAAGAGAAATGTTAGATTTGGTTTAAATCATTCTCAAGGAAATTCTAGGATTCTGACCATTGTGATGTGTTTTGGATAGGGAGTTGGGGAACATACTGATCTTTATTAGATGTTTTGATCATTTGATGCAGAATAAGATGTGACTGTTAAGATAGGAGGCCATTTTTGTTCCCCCACCCCCCTCCCCCCCTTTTTTTTTTTAAGTAACTCAAAACATTAGAACTCAAATCCAATGAACACTCCCATCCTGAGAGCAGGTAATTAATAACCATATTGCTCAGAACCTGTTTAGAATTTTTGAAATTGCCAGAGATAATAAAGCAGTCTTCTTTGATAGTTAGACTTCTTTTCAGTTAAAAAGTGGCATCACAAAGCAAGTTCCTTCTACTCAGCAGACTAAAAATTTGAATGATTTAATTGCTAGTTTCTAATAGCAATATTTTGTACTATTGGATATCCTTAGAAGAGTATACTGATGATAAGGTTCTAAAGATAAGAAAGTAGTCCCCAAAATATTAAATATGGTTTTCTTACTTCTCTATAGTTTTCAAAGGTGTGTGCTTTTTCTCATAATGCGACACCTTTTTAGTGATAGTAGAATTATTGTTTGAAAGTCATTTCATTGGTGATAGATTCTCTAGATGTAAAAACTAGATGATTCTCACCAGAAAGGAGTAGTAAATGTGGTTGAGGTCTTATAGCAATCACTCAGTCAGCTTAACTACAGTAAACAGTCCTGTAAAGTCACTTAAGTTGTTGATCTCTTGTTTTAGACAAGGTGGAAGAGCACCTTCATATGACCAGTCAGACTATGGTCAACAAGATTCATATGACCAGCAGTCAGGCTATGATCAACATCAAGGCTCTTACGATGAGCAGTCAAATTATGATCAGCAGCATGATTCCTATAATCAAAACCAGCAGCCCTACCATTCACAAAGGGAGAATTACAGCCACCACACACAAGGTAAGATATGCTGATCTCTTTTTTTTTGGTTGTATTTTCTTTTTTTTTTTAAATATAAATTTATTTATTTTAATTGGAGGCTAATTACTTTACAATATTGTATTGGTTTTGCCATACATCAGCATGAATCCGCCACTCTTATTTTTTTTTAACCTTCAGAGAATTGTTTGTATATTGAACTTTGTTTTGAAAGCCCCAATACAAATTACAGATTTCAACTGTAAAAATTTGGAGTGACCTTGAACATATGTTCTCTGTCATATCCATCAAAGTTAGTTTCTTAGATTGATGTTTCTGAACTTCTTAGAGACTCCAAATGGTCACGTGATTTTTTTTTGCTGGCTAATTAAAAAATTTCCTTTGTTGTCTCAATAAAGTGATCAGTGGACAGTGCTGCTACTGCCATTTTTTTTTTTAAATTGAAAATTTTGTATTTTTTGACTGCACCATGAGGCATGTGGAATCTTCAGCTTCTAGCCAGGGATTGAACCCTTGCCCCCTGCAATGGAAGCACGGAATCTTAACCACTGTACCACAGCAGGGAAGTTCACACTACCAGTTTTATTTTTTGGTGGTGGTGCTGTATGTGATTTGAGAAAATTATGATCCTATATTAACCGTCTCTAACATCATACCACTTTGTTTTGGTATTTAAGAATCTGACCAGCCATAAAAATGAATGTTTCAAGGGCAGATATCCTGCCTTACTCATTTTTATACCTGCTTAATAAATATTTGTTGACTAGTTGAATGAATGACTTAGCAACTGAGTAAAAGAGAAAGTTCACTCACTAAATACCTTATTCAGTGAATATATTCACTACTGTTTCTCAGTTTGAAAATCTGGTTATTCCTTATCTGTGGTTTATTTACATTCAGGTATTTTTGACATGAGAAAAAGTAGCTTTTAAGATTAGGGTGTCCTTTTAATTAACTAGGGTTCTGTACCTAATGTACTTAAACTGTTTCATGTTACCATCACATCAAAATGTGTTAACTATGTCACCATTTTGTTGTCTAACTTTGGTAGAATGGAATTTGACACAGGTATAATTCTCATACATTTAATTCCAGATTGTGTTATGGTGATTTGCATTTGAGTTTTGTGCACAGGTGCCATTTTCTGAAGGTCACAGGTGATTTAAAGAGCCATTTAGGATTGTGTTGTGGAAAGCCTTTGTCAGAAATTTCAAGTTACTCATGTATGTTTGTATTAATTTTCTTTTCTGTAGATGACCGTCGTGATGTGAGTAGGTATGGAGAAGATAATAGAGGATATGGCGGGTCACAGGGAGGAGGTAGAGGGCGTGGGGGATATGACAAGGATGGAAGAGGTCCTATGACAGGATCAAGGTAAGTTTTTAGGTACAGATGCCTACATTTCTTTTTTTTTTTTTTAAGCTGGTTTGATTCCATCATCTGATTTTGTTAAGATGCCTAAAAAAGAGATTTATATTCTAGACAAGAGGACAGAAATTCAAATTTTATTTTCAGTGTTAAGATGTCACATAAATTACCTCAAAATAGGTTTTCTTAGCAGTTAGTTTTTGTGGTATTAAAACCAGTGGAGAAAAGTTCCCTATTATAATGTGGTTAAACCACTTAACAGTGTTTTTCATGCCAGAGCTATAGACTCTAAACTCATTTAAAAGATGACTCTGGGAAATCCAAGTGTTTCAGTCTGTAGAAGATAAAAGGTAAGTTTAGAATTCTAGATTGGAAGATAGAGAGGCTGTTCTTTAATCTTGAATCCCCTTGGGATGGGAAAATATTAGGAAGCAATAGCAGAGTATAAAGTTGAGCTTGGCAGAGGAGAGAAAGATTGTATGTAACTGAACTGTTTTGTTCCTATTTTTAAGTAAATAATTATTGAAATAATTAGTACAATGTCACATACTATTGTGTGTTTTGTCTAGACTAAGCTGTGGAAAAGGAATGACTTTTTAATTCAGCTTTCCTTTTTTTTTATTGTTAGTTTTACCAGGTTTTGGTATTTACTTATGGCATATGTTATGAAAGCTGGTTTTAAAATTACTTTCAAGTATATTTGTAAATTTAGCACTTTTGCTCTAAAAACAGGAATGAAAAAATAGTTGGCACTTATTGTCCTCAGATGAAATTTGTACATTGCAAATTTCATGTATAAAATATACAGGCTTAAAGGATAATTTGTGTTCTTTGGGAATTGAAATTGTCAGCAGCATGTTAACTGGCAATAATACCTCAGTACTCTTTTGCTTTTTAGGGACTGAGTGAGTATCTGTTCCCTGAGGTAACCTGAGAAAATCAGTTACATATAGCACTGTTAATTTTTCAACTGAGCCAGGAATTCTGTCTCACTGACTTTTTCTGTTTAGCGTGCAGTGCTTTGATCTAACAAATCTAAAGTCTAAACATATTTGAAAAATGTTTATAAGACTTGAACATTAAAAGTTTTGATTAATAGCCAAAGTCAGTGTATTAAGGTAAAGCACCTATGTTGTATGCCTCTTCATTATCAAAGAGGCTAGTGTATCATCATGTGGATATAAATGAACAGTGTACAGTGATACAGTGCTTACTGTCTATCCATAGCTTCCACCCCTCAAACAGCATCTCAGACAGGATAACTAACAGGTTACGTGCTTTTCCAGGTAATATGTTTTAGATCAGTGGTCCCCAACCTTTTTGGCACCAGGGACTGGTTTCGTGGAGGACAATTTTTCCACTGACTGGGATTGGAGGGGGATGCTTTTGGGATGATTCAAGTGTTTTACATTTATTGTGCACTTTATTTCTATTATTATTACATCAGCTCCACTTGAGATCATCAGGCGTTAGATCCTGCAGGTTGGAAACCCCTGTTTTAGATAATTAGCTGCCTTGGGATGCTATATGTTTTATAGTATATCATAAGTTTCATTTTCTTCATAAGGAGGTTATAATTATATGTATAGATTACCTGTTAAATTATGTCTGTCTGAGAATAATAGAATCCCACTTTTTAGAAGGAGGAGAGTAGGGAAGTCTTCAAAAATATGTTTTCAACTTTGGTAGATGACTTATCTTAGAATCAAAGAGTTGAAGGACCTTTCCTGATAAAGGAGGGAAGATCCATATCTTAACCAACCCAGGCATTTTAAGCGCTTTGATAACTCCTTGGCAACATATTTCAGTATAATTTTTGACCCAGGTATTGAATCATGAGCTAAATTTTTGATTTTCAAAAATTTTATTTAACCTTAGAAGCTCTTCAAACAAAATCTTATATACAAGCCCAGTATATATTAGGTCAAAATATCTGGTTCAGGTCAGGGTAGAATTTGGGGGTGGGGAGGGGTTTTGCCCAGTTGCTGTCTAAATATATACATACACTCCCTCCCTCCCCCTCTACTCCCCTTCCCACCCCACTAGTAAATGGAATGTACATAAAAGGTCTTTTAAAGAAATTTATGTAGTTGATTATGTTTACTTTCTATATTGGATTGGCAGACTTTATGTGAAAGGCCACATAAGTAATTTAGGCTTTGCAGGCCACGTGTTTTCTGTTGCAGTTGCTCAGCTCTGCTCTTGTAGCACCAGAGCAGCTATAGACATTATATAAATGAATAAACATGGTTTTGTTCCAATAAAACTTAATTTATGGGTACTAAAATATGAAGTTCAGATAATTTTCATGTGTCACAATATCTTGCTCAGGATGTGATTTTTTAGCTTACTTACAGGAGTAAAGTATTTAAAAAAATAAAGGCCCAGTTTCAGGGCTTACTTTCCTGTACTTGGTTTTACATTTAAGTACCAAAATACCCAAACATCTTTTGTTAGTCTTCATTAACACTCCCATTTGTGTTTGTAATCATCTTATTTAAAAATAGCAAGATTGAAAATATCCTTTCAGGGCTGTTTGAAGAATATCTGACATTAGTTGGCTTTAATTAAAGAAGGGGCACAGTTTGCTGGTTAAGGTGGGATGGGTGGTAAAGGATGGGACATTCTTAAGATTCAGGTTGTTGCTTGACTGCAGGAAGAATTCAGACCAAAGAGATCTGTGAGCTTTCCAGTTACCAAAGAGAAACATGTGAAGGCTATAGGAAACAAATGTTTTTCTTTGGAAAACACTTGGCAGCAAAAAAGATTGAATTTCTAATTGTAATCTGTTAGGTTGGGGCAAATGTAATTGCGGTTTTGAACTGAATTTTAAATCATTATAACTAGGTTCAAACACATCTTTATTAATCAAAGTAGAAGCTGTTATAATCAATCATTTTTGCCAATGACAGATAAGTGTGTTTATTTCTGTAGCATAAAAATCCATGCTTCTGGCAACCATTTTTGCCAATGACTGACAAGTTTGTTTATTCCTATAGCATAAAAACCCATGCTTCCGGATTCGATGAAAACTTGGAAAGCATTTTCTGCCTTCTACTGATTACGGAAGCATTTTCCCTCAAAAAGTTGTCGAGGTGCTTGAAGAAGTGGTAGTTGATTGGCAGGAGGTCAGGAGAATGTGGCCAATAAGGCAAAACCTTGTTGCCTAATTCATTCCACTTTTGAAGAGTTGGTGGTGTGATGTGTAGTTGGGCCCTTTCTGTTGACCAATGCCAGCTGCAGGCATTGCAGTTTTTGGTGCATCCTATCAATTTGCTGGGCATACTTCTCAGATGTAACGGTTTTGCCGGGATTCAGAAAGCTGCAGTGGATCAGATGTGCAGCAGGCTACCAGATAGTGACTGTGGCCCTTTTTTGGTCCAAGTTTGACTTGGGAAGTGCTTTGAAGCTATTTCTCAGTCCCATCTACTGAACTGGTTGTCACCAGTTGTCATATAAAATCCACTGTTCGTCACAGTTCACAATTCCATTGAGAAATGGTTTGTTGTTGGATAAGAGATGATGACACTTCAAAATGATTTTTTTGATTTGTGGTCAGCTTATGAGGCATCCACTTATCAAGCTTTTTCACCTTTCCAGTTTGCTTCAACTGCCTAGTAATCATAGAATAGTCAACGTTGAGTTCTTCAGCAACTTCGCATGTAGTTTTAAGAGGATGAGCTTTGATGATCCTCTCAGTTGGTCATTGTCAACTTCTGATAGCCAGCCACGCACTCATCTTCAAGGCTCTCATTTCCTTTGCAAAACATCTTGACCACCTCTGTACTAATGTGTTCGTTAGCAGTTCTTGGGCCACATGTGTTGTTGATGTCATGAGTTGTCTCTGCTGCTTTACAACCCATTTTGAATAAGAAAATTGCTCAGACTTGCCTTTTGCCTAATACCATTTCCCTAGTCTAAAATAAATGTAAAATAGACAGCAAATAGTAAGTCATTAGCAAAAACACAGTGAGAAATGTGCATTAAAATGATGTATAACATAATCACATTTATTTATTTAAGAGTGTATTACAGTATCAGATGGCAGAGTTCAACAGTGCAAAACCACAATTATTTTTGCACCAACCAAATAAAATGCCATTGACCTTCTAGTGTACTAGAGGCTTAAAGCCATAATTTTTGTCAGTGTTTTTAACTTTATCATTGCAGTGAATGCATTGCAAAATTACTAAAACTAGATAATCATTTTCCATTATTAGTGTGTCATCACATTAAGTAGTTTTTTAGGCTTTAACATCTCAAGTCTCAAAAAGTTATCTTGAATTTTGAATGTTCTTAAAAGAGTTTTTGAATAGCTTGCTTGGAAATGTGCATGTGTGCTAGTGATAGTCCAGACAGTGCTGCCCAATAGAAATATGTGGATCAGCAGTGAGCTACATATGTAATTTAACATTTTCTAGTAGCTACGTTAAAAAAGCAAGTGAAGTTAATTTTAATAATAAATTTTATTTATTCTAATATACCCAAAATATTTTATCATATTATTATAAAAATTGAGATATTGCACATTGTTTTTTTCATACTAAGACTTTGAAATCCATTTTGTATTTTACATTTAGAGTACATGTCAGTTTAGGTTCTCCATATTTCAGAAGGTCAACAAACAGCTACATATGGCTAGTAAATGCTGTATTGGACAGTGCAGCTCTAAAATGATAAGATTCTTGGCCTTCTGAAATGTTGATAAGTACTGAATCCAGAAAGCCTTTTTACCACACCTGTATGGAATGGAAGGAAATAGAACATAAATACTGAAACTTCCCTGTGGTTCGGTGGGAACCTTCCAATGTAGGGGGTACAAGTTCATCCCTGGTTGGGGAGCAAAGATCCCACATTCCTTGTGGCTGAGAAACCAAAATAGAAACAATATTGTAACAAATTCAGTAAAGATTTTCAAAATGGTCCACATCAAAACGATCAAAAAAAAAAAAACAAATAGAGCTACTGTTGAGAAATGGGATCTAAATCCACTTGAGTCATTTATGTTTGGAATTAATATTAGTCTGGCATGCTGCAGTCCACGGGGTCACAGAGTCGGGCACAACTGAGCAACTGAACTGAACTGAATGTTAGTCTTCATATCCAAAAAATTACATCCTGGACTACTGGGATGAAAAATCAAACAGTTTTTTAAAGAACTAATATTTTTCACCTTTTAGCTAAGTTGCCTTTTCTCTCTCATTATTGAGTTTTCTGAGAATAAAGATTCCTGTATTGTCCTGTTACTTTTTGGAAGTTTTAGTCCTTGAATATAGATATATTTGGAGTTTTAAAAATTAAATTTTGGAATAGAGATTCTGTTGAAGAACATTTTCTTGACAAGCACCTGAAATTAAATTGATTGTCTTCTCTAAATATGTAATGCTGTAACAGTGAAGGAACCCTCAGTCTACCCTTGAGTAGGTTTCTCGTCATTTTGAACCTGGGACAACCGTTTCTGTAGTTGAGTCAAGAATATACAGTTGATTTTCTTATGCAGGGGACACTCAGTCGTAAATTTGAGTATGGTTATATTATGTCTCTAGTAAATACCTCTACTTCTTTACTTTAAAACATTCTTCAGGAATTCTCTGTGTGTACAGTTTTGCTTTTTCTGGGAAGAGAAAAAATTTGTTGTGGCAACACCTTGACTCAGACGTTCATATGCCTTCATGTCTTAATTTGCTAGCGAGGCCTTAATTTAGTTTATAGAAAAGGAACTTGTAACTTGACTGTAGATTTGAAAGAAAGATTCGTAACCAAAGGCCTGTCTTCTGTTAACTGATTTGGTAGTGGTACTATTTGAGGTTTGTTTACTGTATTTGATACAGTGTTTCCTAGTAAGGAACTATAATTAATTGAACTCACCTCATGCGAAGAGTTGACTCATTGGAAAAGACTCTGATGCTGGGAGGGATTGGGGACAGGAGGAGAAGGGGACGACAGAGGATGAGATGGCTGGATGGCATCACCGACTCAATGGATGTGAGTTTGAGTGAACTCCGGGAGTTGGTGATGGACAGGGAGGCCTGGCGTGCTGTGATTCATGGGGTCAGAAAGAGTCGGACATGACTGAGCGACTGAACTGAACTGAATAAGGAAAGAAAAGTTTTGAAATACTGGAAATTGAAAGAAAGCCCCACATAAAATTATAGATTATCTAGACCAGTGCTTCACTAACTGTAATATACATACGAAATCCTTGGGGATCTTATTAAAATGTAGGTTTTGATTCAGTAGGTCTGGGTGTGCTTGCTTTTCTGAGACACTTCTAGGCTCTGCCTTTGTTAATGTTCCGTAGACCACCTTTCAGATAGTAAGGATGTAGACCAGCAATCCTAACCTTTTTGGTACCAGGGACTGACTTCATGGAAGACAATTTTTCCATGGACTGGGGATTAGGGGGATGGATTGGGGATGATTGAAGTGCATTACATGTATTGTGTACTTTATTTCTAATCTAATGCTGCTGCTGATCTGACAGGAGGTACTGGTTTGTGGCCTAGAGGTTGGGGATCCCTGATGTAGACCTTTATTTTGTGAAAGAGGAAACAGAAGCCAAGGGAGAATTACTGACTGGTCTGTTTTCAAGATTGATCAGTGATAGTTAAGACTATATATCCTGAGTCTCTTAATTTGAAGACTGGTATTAATATACCGTGTTTGAAGTGTTCAGCTGTTGAATTTTCAAAGTGCTCAGTAATGATGATTTAAGTTAAAATATTATTAAATGGAGGAATAGGAAATTATAAACCTATTCAAATTTATTTTATATCCTTTATATTTTACAGGGAGTATGTCCTTTTTTTTTCCCTCCTTATTTGTTCAGAGTTGTATTGCTGGCCAGAATAGATATTACGGGAACTAGATGATGTATGAAATTGTATATTTTCCCCCCACTGCAGCCAGATATGAACAGTTTGGTTCTTGGTTAAGGTGACAGCAAAATAATTCAGTGGTATCTCTTCTAGCACTTAGTTGTGAAAAATTACTATTTAAAAAAAAAAACAACTTTATCCTGGGTGTTTTGATGTCCTGACATAGGAATATGGGCTTAATATTTTCCCTAGTTCTTTTCTCTTCATTTCTAATGATCATCTTTGAAGAAATCTGAGGTATCTTGTTTCTAATAAGATTTTTAGCAGTGTAATCTCAGAACTCTGGCTTCCTTTCCCTGAAGAGTTAAGCAGCGATAAAAAGGCCATTTAGAAGTAATGGGTTGACGGGAGGGCCCCTTGGATAGTGTTTTGAAAGAGAAGTCTTAGATACTCAACAGGCAACTGTGCACATGAAAAGGCCTGAGCTTCACTTTGTCTGTGTAGCCTTGAAATAGGCTTATTCTCCTTTTTAGATTTCCTGGGTATCAAATAAAAATTAATAGCAAATTGAGATGCTTGTGTCTATGACTATATACCAGTTGCAAGGGAATTTTTTTTTTTAACATCAAGGTAGTTAGAATAGACTTAAAATTTTTTTTCTCATTTAGTGAGAGGATTTTTCTCAGGATGGCTCAGAAAACCCGTCTCGACAGCAGAGTTATTAATAAAGGGACATTAGTACATTGGAATAGTTTCTTGGGTTATAGGAGAAGATGAGTAGTAGTAGAAAATTATGTATCACTATCTGAAAACTTTTTGATTATTTTTATGTCCGTATCAGCACATGAATCTTAGAGGATTACATGGTTCAGTTAAGAGAAACAAACTTTTAATGTATGAGTATTTAAAGAGTTCCTTGATAAGAGAATTTCTTATATAAAGCTATGCACGCAGGGGCATTGACTTCCTGGCAGTGGAAATTGCCACTTAAAGTGATTTCTTGTGGAGTATGTAGCATTGTCTCTGACGTAGTCTCCTGATTGGTGTGGAGGGCACTGGGTAGCTTGAATTTCAGCAGTTCTGTGATGAGATCTAGCATATGGCAATTTATACTTTCTGCTAGCTCATTTTGCTAGGTATCTGAATGATTCATATTTTTAAGACTGCTTTCATTCAGTCTCACTTTTGTGTGTATTTGTACCTTGCTTTTTCCCTCATCTCATAAAAGCCACTGTTTGATATCACAGTAGAACATAGTGCTTGAGCTTTTTCCTCTCCCATTCTGTCAAAATTTTAACTTTGCTTTATATTCTTCTAGTCCTTTTCCTTTTTCTCATATTTAACAAAAATATCCCCTTGGAAAGAATGTTTGCTCTAGTTCAGCATTCTTCCTGTTGTGTCTTCAGTTTAAGTTGATTTGAATAGTATCCCTTTGGCTTGGGGTTGGGAAGATTTTAAAGTAAGAGTATATTAGATATGTTCTGTAATGCTCTTGAAAAGGCACCCTTGTGGAAATAGATCCTTGGGAAAACATTTAGGTGAAAACAACATTTTGAAGTCTATGAAATGAAATTTACTGGAAAGTTAGAGGTGCTACTGTTTTCCTGGGCACTCTACTTGAGACAGTTAAGTGTAGATTGAGCCCAGGGCTCAGCACATTAGAGACTTAAGGAAGAAATCATTTCTTCAATTTTTCCTCTGCAGTGGTGGTGACCGCGGTGGCTTCAAAAATTTTGGTGGTAAGTGCTGAGTATCCCAAAATGTTTCAGTGGAAATGCTATATAAATCTAAAAGCCACCAATATCCCGCAGACGTAGTCTAAGCCCTTTCTCATTCTGTTGAGGCTGGTGTGTGTTGTGTGCTGTAAAAAGTTATATACATATTTATCTCAAAATATTAAAAAAAGACAAAGTTGATCTCAAATAGTCCAATGGGTTTCTACACAGTGAATTTGCATGAGAGTCTGTGGTGACCAATGAATGAGACCGTCACTGGATTTTGCCAATAACGTTTTTTAATAAAGGTAGCTGACATGGTGTTTTAAAATTACTAGGGTTTTCCAATCAGCCTTCACAATCAGAGCTTAACAAAAATGATGCTAGCATAACGCCAAAGTGGCTGGTGCCGTCTGGGACAAGCTTAAGGGAATATTGACATTCATCTTGATTTCTTAAACTTTTAATAAAACTTAATTTATATATTTACTTTGTAAATCTGTGATGGTTACTTACAAGGATTTTGAAAGTATTGACTTTTCATGCCTTGGTTATTATTACTGTTTTAAATAATTTCTAATGAGTCGCCTTAAATAGCTTTCTTTTTCTTTCTCTTTTCTTTTCCCTTAGGTCACAGGGATTATGGACCCAGACCAGATGCTGGTAAGGTTTATAATAGTTTGTGACTTTGCCATTAAGGAAATGTTAGTTTTCCATTTTTTCAAAGGAAGAATATGTGTGTTTGGAGGAGTTAGTACAGGAGAAAGATTTGATTTGATAGTATTGCCAGAACCAGGAAGCTTCCCTTTTAAAGATGTTCCAGCAAGAAAAATTCAAGGGATTTGGAAAGTTTGCTAAGGAAAGTCACTGTTTGGGAGCTTTCCCCTGCTCCCTCTTGCTTTTGTGAAGAAACACTTGATTTTTGTATTGCTCATTAACACTATTTAATGACACTAAATCAGGTACAAGAAGATTCGTATCATTGGGGAATTAGAAGTAGAATAGCTGTGTTGAAGAAAATATGTTGGATTAGTAGTCTTCTTAATGGGCCTAAGAAACCTGAAATCATATATGAGAAAATTGTCTTACTCTGTGCAGAGGTCACTAATTTCATGTGCCTTTTTATTTTCAAATGAGGTTCATGGCTACCTGGAGCCTTTTGAAAGTAATGATTTAGATATTAAAAATTTGAGCTAAAAAATTTTAATATATATTGAAATCAGAATTTTTGTTTTTATTAAGATGCTAAAGTACTCTATGTGGATGTCAATTTCTGAATTATCTCTTGATGGACTGAATTTTTGTACATCTTTCTTTCTTTGTTGTACTAATCCAAAAGTATGTGAGTAAGGTAAGGTGTGTGTCAAGGTGCTCCTGATAATCTCATAAGTATTAACATATTCTGGTTAAGATACATAGATTACGTAAGAAGTCCACACTCCAGTATCATTTGTCTCTTATTTATACCCTCTGGTATATATAAAGCTTATTACAATGAATGGGAAATGAGCAATTCTGCTGGCTTGCTTGGAAGTCCAGAGTGTCCGATTTGGGGAATTTCTACCAGAGAGCCTTAAAAGTATTGATTAGCCAGAAAGAACCAAAGCCCTCCAAAGAAAGGAGTGCTACTTTACACTTTCTTCATCTCTTCCTGAGCTTGAGTCCTGTGTCTGAGTTTGAAGAGTAAGATTTATAAGATCTTCCTTAATTGGTCTGTGTATTTGGCAGAGTGTGGACTTGAGCCACTTTTCATGAAGTTTAGTTGCAAGAATTGACCTACCGAACAACTACTGTGACCACTTTGTATGTTTATCGTAAGAGGTTTCCTGTATTGGGCCCTCTTCCTTTTGGTCATAGAAATAGTTGAATATTGAACAACAAATTACTGTTCTTTGTCACTAAACAGGATATAGTTAAACCTAAGCAGTATATAAAATTAATCATATATATATTTTTTCCTTTAGATTCAGAATCTGATAATTCGGATAACAACACAATCTTTGTACAAGGACTTGGGGAGGGTGTGTCTACAGATCAAGTGGGGGAGTTCTTTAAACAAATAGGAATCATCAAGGTGAGTAAGAAGTTGGCTTATGTTAAAAATATCATAATTATTAACATATTCTGGCTAAGATTCATAGATTATGTAAGAAATCCACACTCCAATATCATTTGTCTCTTAAAATTCCCTGATGCATGTGTTCACCCCTGGCTGTAGGCCTTTGCTGAATTGCTAAATACATAAAGATTTTAATCCTTGCTTGTGTTTACCTTTCTGCGGCCTTCCACAGCTTTGGTTTTCAGTCTTAGTACTCTAAACATAGTCTCGGCCTACCTCCTAAAATTGTGAGAACCAAATGAAATTGTGTGAACATTTTTATATTCTGAAATACCAACATATGAAACCCAAGTTAATACTAACAACTTTTTATGTTGGTATTTAATGTCTGCTGTATATTTGCCCAATATAATAATGCTTTATTTCATAACTTTATTGTACTTAAGTGTCTTGTGCACTGTCTTTTTCATGCATATATTTTCATCTTCAACTAGAAAGCAGCATTTAGAGCCGTGTTAGTAGATTATAGCATTTGCCTGAAATCAGGGTTTTTTTGGTGTCTATGAAATTACTTGAATCACTCCCCCCCCCCCTTGGAGAGCAGACATTTCTTAAGAAATTAACACATAAAATATGTTAAAAAAAATTCACATAGTTTCAAAAAGTAAAAATTCTTGTTTTCTACTCCTTCTCAGCCAAATCCAGTGTGTATGCCTTAATGGTAATTTATTTGCTTGGTGAACGTTCTTCCTGGTTTTTTTTTTTTTTTTTTTTTAGTTTTACAAGGTAAATGTTTATATGAAGCATTATTTTTATTTCTTTGTGGGTTTGAGGAAATTCTATATGGATAAAACAGTATGACGTGTATCATTTTTATAGTTTGCTTTTCACTTAATGTATTTTAGAATTTTCCTTTTCAGAACCTACAGATAACTTCATTTTTATGTTGGTGGTATTTATAGTATGGATATGTGGATTCCTTTAAAAAATAAGGAATTTTAATTATCTGAGTGGTTCATCACTTTTTCTTAAAATACTAACACCAGCTTGTTCGTCCCTCAGACAAATAAAAAGACTGGAAAACCAATGATAAATCTGTACACAGACAAGGACACAGGAAAGCCAAAAGGGGAGGCAACAGTATCGTTTGATGACCCTCCTTCAGCTAAGGCAGCCATTGACTGGTTTGATGGTATACCTCATTCATATACTTTCAGTGTGTGGTTTTGATAAATGTTTTCTGGTCTTGAAGTCAAAATATGTTCTGGTAGACAGTGATTATCTTGCTATTTACTTTTTTAGATATCCTATTGAGTATACAGGCCAGAATTCTTATATTCCTTTAGAAGTGAGATGAACTGTTTCTTTGTCTAAAATATTTCCTAATGTCATCCTTTGTGCTTAAGGCCACCCTCATAGAAATGTGAAGGGTTGGCCTGGTTGACTATATTCTTTTAAAACTTAGGTTAATTTCCCTTCAAATGCAATGTTAATTTCCCTTCAAATGCAATGTTAATATGTAGTAGAAGACCAGTACAATAAGACTTTTTTTCCCCTGAAAATAAGAAAATATTAAAAAGTAGAAGAAAGGAGTAAAGCTTCCATAGTCTACATAGAGAAAACTACTGGTGTTTCTTCCAGCTTTTTAAAATGTATTTTTAAAATAGTTTTATCATTCTACTCCAAAAGTAATTTTGTCTCATGCTTTTATTTCCTTGATGTCTTATAGTCATTTCCCCATGTTGTAAATTTATTGGTTTTGTTGTACCTTGTAATGGGGCTTCCCAGGTGGCACTAGTGGTGAAGAACCCACCTGCCAGTGCAGGAGAATAACACTGCGTGTTTACTGTAGTTTATGAGCTAGGCATAGTTCTAAGAACTTCATGTGCATTAACTCAGATCTTCACAGTAACCCTGTTACTTTTTTTTTAATTGCTTTTATTACCATCTTACAGATGATGAAACTCGGGCACAGAGAAGATAAGTAATTTCCAAGACCACAGAAGAAGTGTAGAGTTAGGGCTCAAACTCAGGCAGTCGGGCTGCATTCTCTCTGAAGAAGTAAATTGCGCCTGATTGAGAGGCACATGTGGTTTCTTGCAGTTCCAAGATTATTGCACCTGTCTTCCAATGCATAGTTGCATTTTGATTTTTTGCTCTAAGCAGATCTTATCCCCTCGCCCTTGAAAGGCCAGGTCCATCCTCCCTCACTTATGTGTGTGTTTAGTAGTTTCTGTGACTCATACAACTATTTAGCTTATAATATGTTAGAACACCTTCTCTGTCTTTCCCTCATAGGGCAAATGAGCCTCTTAACAGAAACTCCATAGTTCAGATCTTAATTACCAGGTCTTTGTAGAGCTTTTAAAATATTTATCCATGGTTTGTTTCCTATGTCAGAGAGCTTGCTATACCATTTGACAACTGTGGAAGGTTGCCAGTCATAGCAGTTAAGAGTTTGCTGAGAGGGCTAAGACTCCTAGATTTATAACTATTTTATGAATTCCTTGGGCACCTTTTTCTGATATGTCTGTTCTCTTGTTTAATATATAGAGTGAAAAGGCTAATTTTTGTCTCCAAGGCCCTGGGACAGCAGAATATGTATATATGTACATGTGTATAATCACAAATGCACACATTATTTTTTAAGATACTACTTCAGACGGTACCAACAGTATATAGTAAAAAATGAGCTTCCTTTCTAGCTTTTCACCTACTGAGAGTTAAGCAACACTAGGCAGTGTGTAAATAGGCATATGTGTGCATATGCACGCACGCACATGTGCACACACACATACACACTCATTCCCTTAAAAAAAGAAATGGTAGCATACTACATTCATTGGCTTTCATGTAAAAATGGTTAGACATGAGCTTTTTTACTCAGTAAGAAATGACTATCTCCCAGGGACAAATCTGTTCTATTCAGTAGATTGTCTCATATTCTAGTATAGTTACCTTGACTCTTGAACGTTGCTGTGTTTGAATTTCTGTGAGAACATGTGAGGTATTTCTCTGAAATTAAACATTTCCGAGGCAGTTTTATATTTTGTTAAGAGGTGGAAATGTGGAGTAGCATTTCTTCAAAACTATTTTCATTTTTTTCCTTTAGGAAAAGAATTCCACGGCAATATCATTAAAGTGTCCTTTGCCACCAGAAGACCTGAATTCATGAGAGGAGGTGGAAGTGGAGGTGGGCGACGAGGTAAGATTCTTGTTCACAGGCTTGGGTATTACACAGAGGGTTTAGATTTTCTGTCTTAAAGTGAGATACAGAATAGAAGATTAGGTAAATAAAGTGTCATAACTAAGAAGGGATGGAAAAAGGTTCTAGAAATCCCTTTGGAAAGCTATATGATGCAGTTTGTTTCAGTTGGAAATTAGGAGGCAGTTGTTTAACTGATACCTAATTTGGTAGTTAATCTGGCCCAATGTGAGTTCCCTGATACAGTTAGTGCCAACTTGTTTATTTCTGTTGTGTCTTAATTTCTTAAATTTGGAATATGTCATCTCACCTAATCTTTATCACTGAGATTCTCAAACTGAGGAGGGTACTGTAGAAAGAAGTTTCTTAGTGCATTATTTGAACTATAATGTGCACCTTGGAGCTTCTTCCATATTTACTGCATTGACTGAATAAGTAAAGCCCCAAATCAAAGAATCATGGAGTTCTTCCATAAGAGGTTAATTTGGGGGGAGCTGCCCAGTTATTGATGAACACTTAGTTCTTTCACCTGATGCTTTTCCTCTGCCTTGTTAATATCTGCTACTGATTCTTCCCTCCTCCTTACTTACCCCAGGCCGTGGAGGATATAGAGGTCGTGGAGGCTTTCAGGGGAGAGGTGGAGACCCCAAAAGTGGGGACTGGGTTTGCCCTAATCCGTAAGTATCCTATTTACTTTGGTGGATATAGAGGTTGGGATTGGATTTGCAAGGTGCAAGAGGGGGTTCTGAATCCATTGCAAACTGTTGAGCATTTTATTTTCTTTCTTTCTTAGGTCATGTGGAAATATGAACTTTGCTCGAAGGAATTCTTGTAATCAGTGCAATGAGCCCAGACCAGAGGACTCTCGTCCCTCCGGAGGAGGTGGGTCAGCCTTAACAGCATCCGCTTCTAATCTTCTGACTAGCATTAAGGAGGCTTTCCATGATTCTGCTGGCCTTACTGGTTTTCATTTCTACCTGCAGATTTCCGGGGAAGAGGCTACGGTGGAGAGAGGGGCTACAGAGGCCGTGGGGGCAGAGGTGGAGACCGAGGCGGCTACGGTGCAGACAGAAGTGGGGGTGGCTATGGTGGAGACAGAAGTGGCAGTGGTGGCTACGGAGGAGACAGAAGTGGGGGTGGCTATGGTGGAGACAGAAGTGGGGGTGGCTATGGTGGGGACCGGGGAGGTGGCTATGGTGGGGACCGTGGTGGGGGCTATGGAGGAGACCGAGGAGGCAACTATGGAGGAGACCGAAGTGGCGGCTATGGTGGGGACCGTGGTGGGGGCTATGGAGGAGACCGTGGCGCCGGCTATGGAGGAGACCGAAGTGGTGGCTATGGCGGAGACCGAGGTGGAGGCTATGGCGGAGACCGAGGAGGCTATGGCGGAGACCGAGGAGGCTATGGTGGAGATCGAGGAGGCTATGGTGGAGACCGAAGTGGGGGGGGTTATGGAGGAGATCGTGGCAGTAGCGGAGGCTACGGTGGGGACCGAGGTGGCGGCTACGGAGGAGACAGGAGTGGTGGTGGCTACGGAGGAGACCGAGGTGGAGGCTACGGAGGAGACCGAGGTGGCTATGGAGGCAAAATGGGAGGAAGGTGAGTATTAGAATGTATTCACTAATGTTTCCACCTTACTGCTCCTAGATTTTAGAGTCTAAGCCCCTTTCATCACATTTTCTTCTTGTCCAGTTTTTTGTGACCTGAATTTCCCATTGTCAACTCTTTCAGCTAGGATGGAGAAGATCCACTTACTTCCCTGCTTAGTAATTTCCAAAATTTATTTTGTTTTGGAAATTCTTGTCATCTTTATATTTGAATAATGTATGATAGGTGTATGCATTCTTATAGCTAAAGATAATAGAGATTGAGAGATGATTTGAAACTGTGTATATCAGGGATTCTTAATCTAAATGAGGGGCAAGCATACCTTTTATGCTTTTTCAGTCACATGTGCTACCTTGCAGCTGTTTCTTTGGAGATTGTTACACCTTTTCCAGATTAAAAATCACTGGTGGTATTGATGGGAGTGTGTGATGCACGCAAAAGGTGTAGAGGCAGAAAGAATTGAGTAACGAGTGATGCAAAATAACTTCAAAGCTGTACTAAGCTTCTCATGTCATAAACAGTGTAGGGCATCCAGAATTAGTATAACATAGAGTTTGGAATGCAGAGTTTGGAGACAGACCATCTTCTTTGAATTCCTGGCCCCACCACTTATTATTAGCTGTGTGACTTAAAGCAAGTTACTTAACTCTTTGGAGCATCATATTCTCATCTGTAAAATAGGGCTAATGGCATGTAGCCCTGTTTTGTGGAGTTGTATTAGATTATATTAACGCTGGCCATGGTAATCACTGAATAATTATTACCTACTAGTAATGATCATCTACTGAATACTTCTTAGTGTGTGGCAAATTGTGTGAAACTGTCTTTGTATACTGGAGTTCCAGTTCCTCTGTCAACCTGAGAGGTAGATGTACTTTCCATTTTATGAAATAAGAAATGTTAGGTAACTTTTCCAAGATCACATAGTAAGTGGCAGATCCAGAATTCTTACATGAAGGTGTTTCCTTGCTTATTCCAGTAATCTATTCCCTTTAGAATGCTGGAATGGCAAGGTCTCCAACCTGAAATACCACAGTGGTTTAGAGTCTTTATTCTAGATGAAAAATTTTTAAGAGAATTAGTCACAGCAAAGCTTCTAGGAACTTTGTATGTCTTAAAGCTGATAAATTAGACATTTAGTAAGCACCTTCTAGAAATAGAAAAATACACTAGGCATATTGTCATCCTTATAGAAATTTGTCAAGCAGATGCTAGTCAACAGCATCCTGAAGAAGTGTCTTATGCTCCCTCTTGGTAGAAAATTAGAATTTAGTCTGGCTCTTTTTTTTCATTCCTAGAAATGACTACAGAAATGATCAGCGCAACCGACCATACTGATGGCTCTTCTGAATGTTCCTTTGTCTCTGACAAGATCCATAGAGAAATTGCCAGAGTTTTGCCTGCTGCTTTCCTCGTGGCCTCTTCTTGGGTAGTGAAATTAAATGACATTTGAATTTTTATTTGGGTGGGAGGGTGGGGACAGTTTTTCTTTTAGAAATGTCAGTTGAAATATCCCCCTTTAGTTTCCAGCCTTCTCCTTCTCAACTCTTGAAGCTAAGTGCGTTGTAAAATATTGCCAAAATGGAAAGTGTTTTGTAATACTGCAATAAAGAATGCTTGTTTTGTGGACTTTTGTACATTAGTGCATTGTTCTGTCACACTTAGGGTGCAGTTGCAGCAGACTTGAACCCCAAAGAATTAGGAAATGAATTCTACTTCATGAAATTAAAATGTTACTTCCAACAATATTTATTCATCTCCTACTCCGTTAAAAATAGTTTTCCAAGCATGACTGTGTGTCTGAACCACCCGAGGAGGTTGTGAAAATTCCAAATTCCTAGACCTCATCCCAGGTCTGCTGGATTAGAAATTGGTGGGATGTCGGGAGGTAGAGCTGGGAATCTTATTTTAAGATCACCAGGTGATTTTGATATAGTTAGTGGACAGCTGAGTATCATTTATTTAGGGGAGTGTTCTAGACGCTGGGAATATGGAGGTACAAGAGCTAGGTAGAAGAGTTAAGGGTTTGACAAACCAGGGTTAAGATATCAATGCACATAGCATGTTATGTGACATTCTTTAAAATATTTTCCTACCCTTACCAAGGATAAGGCACCGCATCAATGCTGGACACACTGCTTATCAAGCAAACAGATAGTATATAGTTTGATAAGTGCTACAGTAAGAATAGATGCAAGGTGCTTTGATGGCTGGTTGAAAGGATGCTTAACCCAGTCAGGTGGGGTTGGGAAGGCTTGATGAGTATTGAAAGAAGACTAGGAAATTGGTTAAAGAGGGTGGGCTGAGGAAATGATGTTCCCAGCAGAAAACTGACATGAATAAATCAAGAGTTAACAGAGTGAAGAACAGGCTATTCACTTGAAAACTGTATGGTTGTGATTGGAAGAAGGAATTTAAGAATGGGCAAGCAAAAGTTAAGATGGAGAGGTAAACCAGCTCTATGATAAGGTCCTTGCATTTCGTTTTCCCCTTACCTCCATATGGAGGCGCCATTAAAACATTTTAAGCAGGGGAGTGGCCTGATCTGAGTGGCATCAATGGAAAATTCTGGCTGCCTTGTAGAGAGGTTGGACTGGAGACGGTACGCCAGGTGAGAGATGATACTGGTCTGAGCTCAGTGACTGGACAAGGAGGAGATAATAGATTTGAGAAATGGAGGGGGGAAATTTGACAAGATTTGGCTAGATGTCAGAAGTAGTCGGGGGAGGAGAGTCAGGTTTCTGGTCTGAGCAGTTGGGTAGATGTGCTGCTTATTAAAATTTTAAACACTGGAAAAGGAAACAGGAATAAGATGAAGGAAATGAATTCAGTTGTGGGTAAGTACAATTTTTGACACTTGTGAAACTTTCACATAGGGACATTCAATAGGCAACTGGGTGTGCAAGTTGCAACTCCATTTCAGTGGCTCAGTCGTGTCCGACTCTATGACCCCATGGACTGTAGCACATCACCAACTCCTGGAGCTTGCTCCAACTCAGGTCCATCAAGTCGGTGATGCCATCCAGCCATCTCATCCTCTGTTGTCCCCTTTCTGCCTTCAGTCTTTCCCAGCATCAGGGTCTTTTCCAATGGGTCCGTTCTCATCAGGTGGCCAAAATATCAGGTGGCAACTCAAGAGAACAGCAGAATTCAACATTACGCTCCACTGATTCCTTACTGCTTTCTCCTTCTCTAACTTCTTGTTTTTATCTTTTCCTTCGCTCTTTACACGTTAGAAGTTTCTCAGCTTGTTCTGATCCCCTTTATTCTACTTACACTCACTTTTATCCTGGGTGAACTCATTCAGGCTGTGGCTTTAAATACCATGTAATATGATGACTACACCAAATTTGTGTTTCCAGTTATCTCTTCCCTTAACCCTGGATTATATCCAGCTGCCTACTTGACCTTTCCACTAAGTTGTGTGGAACGTTACTTTTTTGAAGACTCTGCTGGGACCAAACAGAACATCTCCAAAATCCATTTCTCTTTTCCTAGTATTCCTTATCAGTCTTCACCATCCACCCAGGTTGGATCAGATAAAAAACAACTGATTTCTTTTACTCATGTATACTTGAAAATCCTTTTAATTCTACCTCTAAAATATAGCCTTGAAACCATCTTTATATTCCTAGTTGTAATCCTAGTATTAGCTATAGTCTCTGGTAAGTGCAGTTAGCCCATTAATAGACCCCCTCCCCCTACAGTCTTGCACCTCTAAAAACCATTTTTCGTACAGTAGCCAACAGCATTGTATATCATGTCTCTTTTAAAGTCCTTTCAGTGACCTGTTGTATGTAGGCTATAAATTCCGTACCTTGTCTTACAGAGCCCTGAGTGATCTGGCCTTTGTCTCTGTGACCTCATAGAACATTTATCCATATTAGCCTTCCTTAACCACAGCAGTCCTAGCTCTTAAAGGTACCAAACGTGCTTCTGCTTTAGTGTCTCTGTATATGGTTTGTCTCGGATTCTCTTTTCTCATGCTTACCTGGCTGACTGCTTTTCATCACAATGTTGGGTCACATTCCACCCTCCCTCCCAGGTCTTTGCTGGCCTTCCTATCTACAATACTTCTTCCAGTCACACATCACCTCTTGTAATGTCGTCATAGTACCTAGCACTACGTGAAATCTCTTTGTAGTTAGTTTTTCTCCATTAGGATGTAAGCTCCAGGAGAGTAGGGAACCTCTTCTCTTGATCACTGTTGTACCCCAGTACCTAGAACAGTGTCAGACACAGAATAGGTAGGTACTCAATAAATACTGACTAAATGAATCTATTACAGATTTGAGTCATTAGTGTATAAACGGTAATTAAAGATGAAAGTGGATATGATAAAGCAAGACAGTAGTGGTTTTTCCGTTCTCAGTGAATTCTAGAATTAGCTAGGAACCTTTTTAGAGAGTAGAGCCTAGGACGAAACCTTGAGAAATACCGACATCTAAGAGGTACTAGGAGAGATGGAAGCAGACTGACCAGTGAGGTGCCTGTGGAACCCAAGGGAAGAGTGGATTTCAAGGCGAGAAAAGCTACTGATGTCAAGTGCTCAAGTTGGCCAAGCTATATAAAGACTAGGGGCTTCTCTGATAGCTCAGCTGGCAAAGAATCCGCCTGCAAGGCAGGAGACCCTGGTTAGATTCCTGGGTCGGGAAGATCCCCTGGAGAAGGGATAGGCTAACCAATCCAGTATTCTTGGGCTTCCCTTGTGGCTCAACTGGGAAAGAATCTACCTGCAATGCCGGAGACCTGGGTTCAGTCATACCTGGCTTTGATTCCTGGGTTGGGAAGATCCCCTGGAGAAGGGAAAGGCTACCCACTCCAGTATTCTGGCCTGGAGAATTCCATGGACTTCTGGCCTGGAGTATATAGACCATGGGGTCGCGAAGAGCCGGACACGACTGAGTGACTTTGACTTTCACTATAGGAAGCATTCGTTATGTATAGCAACGTGGAGTTGTAAATTATCTGCACAGGGTTTCTCAACCTTGGTGCTACTCACATTTTGGGTTGGATAATTCTTTGTTGTGAGGGGCCCTCCTGAACTTTGTAGAATGTCTAGCTGCCTCCCTGACACCAGTAGCAGTCCCCAGTTGTGACAACCAAATGTATCTCTGGACATTACCAAATGCCCCTGGCTGGTGGGGGCAGGGGGGTGGGGAGCAATTACCACTTTTGAGAATCACTGCCTTAGCAAAGGTGGTTTTGGCAGAAAATTGAACCCAAACTGAAGTAGGGTAAGAAATAATAGAGAAATGGAGACAGGTGATGTGAATGACGATTTAAGAGCCTTGATTATGAAGGGTGGTTAGAAGTAGGATGAGGTAAGAAGGGGAGACATGTAGACCAGGGGTATGGGTTTTTATTTTTAAGGTGGGTGGGAATTGATCATGTTTATGCACTACTTGGAAGGAAGTGGGGATAATTGGTATTTAAATTCCTTGAAGGAATGGCATCCAGAACAAGAGGATTTTGCCTCAGGAGAGGAGCGTGCCTCTTGCATCGTAATCGGATTTAAGTGCAGATGCTGTTAAGAGTAGTAACAAATGACTAACATTTATTGGGAGCTTCCCGTGTACCAAGCGCTTAATGAATTGGTGTGTGTTAACTCATTTAATTCTTGTAACAATGCTGTGAGGCAAAGAGGTATAGGGAAAAATACTCTTTTTGAATATGAAATCACTGGAGAGGTGAATGGTGTAAATGATTTTGATTGCTACCCGACGGGGCTTTCAGAGGATACACTGAGGAACAGAGGCTCTGAAAGGTTAAGTACCTTACCCAGCATCACATCTCTAGTTAAGTTACAGAGATGAGATACTAACTAGAGTATCTGGCCTTAGTACCTGTGCTCTTAACTACTGTGTATAAGGATTCTTATAACAGAGATGGCAAGTATTGGGTAATTTTCATCTGATGTCTTTTTTTTTTTTTCTCCCTGAAGAGAAATTACAATGGTCTTCTGAGAGTTGAGGAGGTATGCGATAGAAAGTTTGAAGAGACTGTAGGGAATGTGACGAGAACAGAGAAAGCCTGAAATAACTTGTAGGAAATAGGAAAGCATCATTACTCAGCACCCATAAGGTTGCCAGAGAGCAATAAGGGCTCAGTTAAGATAGGAGGCAAGTATTTTGGAACCAGTCTATGGATGTGTGAATTCTCTCCACCGTAATCAGCAACCTGGTTATAGGATCAGAGGCAATTTGATTCAGGGTTGGGAGTTTTATTAGTCAGGGAGAGAGATGCTAGTGGAAGTATGAGGCTAGTGAGGAGAGTGGTTGCTGGATGGGGTCCAAGCTGAGTAGAAATTATAGTGAGAGGGGGCTGGCTAACAATGTAGGGGAATCAAGAGCTTAGGGTTATTGATGAGATTCAAAGGACTGGTAGTGGGGATAAAAAGAGCTGGATAGATGGGAGATTTGGGTCAGAAAGTATTACAGATGTTCATGAGTATTTTGGAGTTGGAGCCATTCATGGGGGTGATAAGGGCTAAAGTGTGGCCACGGAAATGAGTAACTGAAAGGGAAAAGCCTTTGTAGCTGAGCTTAAGGACCGAGGAGCTGAGGTGTCAAGACGGTTGTACATAGCGATGGCGATAGCAAGACTAAGGTTCAGGCAGTGAATGAGAGGAAATAGGGAAGTGGGCAGAGGGTGGGAGAGCTAGTTTGAGCCAAGACCCTGAGGGAAACAATGACAGGAGATCGTAACATTGGAAGGAATGCAGGAGGAGGAACATCTGCCGTTTCAGGAAGAGGCCGGTTCAAGAGCCGGGTTTCAGGAACAACACAGAGACGGGTGAGAAATGTTTGAAGAGGCAGAGAGTGTAAATCCGTTCCCCACCCCCACCGCCCATTAGGGAGTATCTAGAGATCCCACTAGAAAGGGAGGAGAAGGGAGGGGTCTTGCGTTTTGGATGGTGTCCAAAATCAGTCCCAACAGATCCGGATGGTTGAGAAGAGTGGGCAGTTCAGGCCTCAGCGAAGTTGCCCCAGTTTGGACTAAGCATGTTTCTAAGAACGTTGGGTCTAGGTAGCTCTAGTACTGGGAAGACTGGAATGTTGATGGTCTACCAGATGGTAGATGCTGTATACCGACGTTTATGCTCATGCTGTCTTAAATCTGGTGAGGGCTGGTGGAATTAGGATGGAGGTCCTGCTGAGCAGAGACTGTGGTATTTGGCTGAATAAGGAGACCCCCCGCTGGAGAGATCCACAAGTGTGGAAGAGGAAGGGTTGGAGATCTGTGGGCAAAACTTTGCAGGTAGTGGAGAGCCTGAAGTAAGTATACAGTTAAGGACTCATTTTGTACCCATAGGCTGTTAGAGTGTAAAAATGTTAGTTGCTCAGTTGTAGCCAACTCTTTGTGACCCCGTGGAGCCTGCCAGGCTCCTCTGTCCATGGAATTCTCCAGGCAAGAATACTGGAGTGGGTAGCCATTCCTTTCTTCAGGGAATCTTCCTGACCCAGGGATCAAACCCCAGGCTCTTTCATTACAGGCAGATTCTTTGCCGTCTGAGCCACCAGGGAAGCTCACTTTCACTTTTCACTTGTACCCACTTGTACCCACTGTTAAGGCCCAGGGAAATTTAGGTTAGGATGCTCATTGGTGCAAAACTGCAGAGTGGACAAGAGAGGAAAAGATCATTTTTCCATCTTTGGCCTTTGTGCCACACTATTAGAGGCAGTCCTGCTTACACCCCAGAATAGTGATACTGTTCCTTTGGTTTTTACTTAAAATTCTATAAAGCAAAGCATGAATTTATAAGTGGTAGGGCAGGTGGGCAGATAAATCTCAGTGACATATACCATGCTGGATTCAGAATAACTGGACTACTCTAGAACCTGGAATGTGGGGCGGTAGGAGGGAACGTTTTGTTTCACTTTGGCCTTTCCTGCTCAACGGGAAGAACTTGACCTCTCGCTGACCACTCAATAAGATGGCAGGGGTAAATGAAGGCAGCAGAGCTTTTTAGATCTCTGGTGGTCACAGGCTCACATGGCAACACTGGAGAGAGGAACAGAGAAAAGAAATCGCCACTTGAGTGCCTTCTATGGAATACCAGGCACCAGTAGGTTTTGTGTTATTCTGACCTCCCAGGCGGCACCAGGAGACGTGAGAGATGCAGGTTCAATCCTCGGGTCGGGAAGATGCTCCGGAGGAGGCATGGCAACCCACTCCCAATATTTTTTGCCTGGAGAATCCCCATGGTCAGAGGAGCCTGGCAGGCTACGGTCCATAAGGTCGCAAAGAGTGGGACACGACTGAAGCAACTTTGCACACACGCACGTAATCCTAAGAGCCCTCAGGAGTAGTGTGCATTACTCCCTTCATTTTGTAGGTGAGGACGGTTCAGTAACTTCACAGTCGAAGATCAAGTGAGTGATGGGCCCTGGGACTTGATTTCAGATTTGTCTGACTCCAGAGTCTGGGCTTTTCCTTTTAATGGAGGACATAGCTTGCTGGGATTGGTGTGACCAGTCCTATTGGCCGAGGGAAACTGAAGCATTTCGTAAAATGAGGGAGGCACTAAGGCAGTTCTTAGAGAGTAAATTGAGTCTGTCAGAAGGAATGACCCTGAGGGAGCTGGAAAGCAGGTGTGAGGGAAGAGACAGTGGAGACGATGGTCATCTCTTGACCACCAATAGGGAAATGGGGAGGGGGGATGGGAGGGACAAGTTAGTAAGAGGAAATGGCCCAAGAGCCAAGCTCTCCAGGATTTTCTCCCATTTTCCTCCTCAGCAGCCCCCTCTGGACAGAGGCTCAGCTCTGGCTTTGTCATAACATTCTGGGTGCAGACAAAGGACTTGCTGTAGGAAGACAGGCTGGCCATCCAGAGCAGGTTTGTCTCGTGGAACGGACATGTGGCTGAGAGCAAGGAAGGCCCAGCCAGGAGTGAGGAGATCTGTGTTTCAGTGCAGCTCATGAGGAAGGGAACCATCATCATGATGAAGGTAGGTAGAGTGATGCTCATTTATTTATGGAAGATAAGTACTGAACATTTTCCCAGGCGAACCTGAGAAACACCCTTAAGAAAAGAGCAGGGACCCGACCTAAACAACTGACCTAGTTGGGGGTCTCAGCAAAGATCTGGAGCTGTTTTCTGATCCCTTGTGCCCAGGACCCCTGTGACTCGTGTTTTGGGGTTATAGAGAAAGAGGGTAGGAAGCCAGGGGTATCAGACCCTTTCTGGGGGTTTAGCTTTTTCTGGTGGTCTAACATGGCACTGGACTTTGTAAGAAACAAGGGGTTCAGCTCTGTAAGTTGAAAATCTTGGATATTTGACTCTTCAGGTTTCTCAGGCTCTTTCCGGAACCTTGTAAACTCCACCTTCATGCTGGTCTTTGGCATCTCACATACAAAAAGAACCTTGTTCTTTAGCTTGTTTTGGATCCAGGGATCGTTGGAGGCCAAAAGAATTAATGTTTCTTGTAGCTGCATTGAAACAAGCCCTGTGGCTGGCTCCCTTCAGGCCAGCCCTGGGAGGCGGGAAGGGGAGTTCTGGCCACAGGTCACTCTGAGTCCCAGGGAATGAGGTCAAGGGACAACGTCTAAGGGCGTATTCCCCTCCCCTCCGTCAGAGGGCATGTGGTGTGAGGAGAGTGGGAGAGGCTGGAGGAAGAGGAGAGCAGGGGTGCCTTACACTCTTCTTCACAGACGCGTTCTTCTCCACATCCAGCATGTCCAGGACCAAGTGGAACACCTGTGGGCTGCGGATCCCCAGGACGCTCTGGCAGAGGCAGGATGAGGGCATCTCGGTAGCCGGCCCAGGAAGATGCCCCGTCTACGCTCTCTTCCATTCTAGCGCCCTCGTGATGACCCTTTACCTGGACAGGAGATGTGGCTTCCCAGCTGCTTCCTTACCTTTGAGGGCCTGCCTCTGCATTGGGTTCCGGTACAATTTTTTTCACCAGAAGAGTCAAGATAGTTTCTGTTACATCTGAGCAATGCCCCTCACACCCTTCACCTGTCCCTTCTCCTACCCAGCTCCAGTCCTGCAGAAAAGCTTTCCCTTAACTCCTGGTACGGTGGGAAGTCTAAAATAAAAAAGCCGGCAAACCACCTCCCCACAGTTTGCCGCCCTTTCTTCCCCTCAGTAGCTCTCCTGGACTGCCCACTCCCCCAGCCATCAACACATCTGGTCAGAGTTGCGGAGCTGGCCTTACCAGAGAGATGACTGCTTCCTTGCGTGCCAATGCATTTGAGCTCATCAGCTGCCTGAAGAGAAGGGAGTGAGTGTGTTGTGGTCCAGTTAAGGGGTAGGGGAGGAAGACTGGCTGCTTCTCACAGTCCAGAGTGACTCAGGTATAAAGCTGATGAGTGATGTTAATTTCATTAACGGCCCCTTCTTGTTTCTTGGGTCAGGAAAGGGACTGGAAAGGGAAAGGTTGGTACAACAGTTTTCCAAGGGGCTCTGTGTGATGATCAGGACTCACATTTGTCCAGAACTTTACCGTTTACAAATCCCTTCCAAGTCCTCATCTTAACTTGAGCTTTAAATAGTACCTCTGAGTGGTAGGTATTACCAGCCCCTTTTACAGATGAAGAAAAGCCCAGCGGTCAAAGAGTGACTTGGCCAGTGGCCTGGGCAGTGCGATCTGAGACCAGGCAGTAGGCTCTCCGCTCTCACTGGCCTTCTGTCCCCTTCCCACAGCCTAGGGTTTGGCCCTGGTAGCTCCCAGCCCAAGCCACTCACGCCTCCACCAAGTTCAGCATCATGGGCTTCATCTTAAGCTCTTCCACGGTTTCAGCAACAGCCTGCCTCATAGCCTGAAGAGAGATTAAGGTGGGACAGAGGCTCAGGGGTGTGCTCTTAAGTGCTTCCCAAACTTTTCTTTTGGATGTGGACCATTTTTTAGCCTTTATTGAATTTGTTACAGTATTGTTTCTGTTTCACGTTTTGGTTTTTTGGCCCACAAGGCATGTGGAATCCTAGCTCCATGACCAGGGATTGAACCCACAGCCCCTGCACTGGAAGGTGAAGTCTTAACCACTGGACCATCAACCTTCATTGAGAGTTTACTTTGTGCTGTGTGTATGGCCCTTGCCTCAGGGAGCTCACGGTCTGGTGGGGGAAACAGACAAGTGAACGGGCAGTCAGACTCGTGAACTAAATGTAGGGACAACAGGAGGGTCTCCTAACTCAGTCTGAGTTCCAGGAAGACTTCCTGGAGGAAGTGATGCCGCAGCTGAAACCTGAGGCATGAGTAGGAGTTAGCCAGGCTGAGAGGCTAGGGGCCAACTTCCCTGGGCAGAGGGAAAGCAGGTACAAAGGCCTGGAGGCAGGAGAGAGCACAGAGAGGTTAGGGGACAGGAAATGGTTCAGTTTAGCTAGGTGACCATACAGAGTCTTCAGAGTGGGACACTCTGAGCAATTACACTGGGACCATGGGTGTAAGTCAGGACAGGGTGCTCCTAAGTACTGCTGGTGCGTGGCTGGGCACGAGTGTGGTGAGGATAAAGAGTCAGACAGGTCTTGGGTGGTGAAGGGCTATGTAAGCCCTCCTGAGAGCTTGGGGAGTAACTGAGAAGTTTTTTGCAGAGGTGAGCTGCAATCTGATTCACAGATCAGAAAAATGTCTTTAGCAGTGCTGTGGCTGGCTTTGTAGCAAGCTCTAAGAAAGGTAAAAGTGCAGGGGAAGGCAGGGTGATTCTGTTGGTGGTGATTGGAAAGCTTCCCATAGGAGGTGTTGTCTGGGCTGGTCTGGAAGGGGTAATTGTATTTTAATAGGCAGTAGGAGAGAGGAGCTACTTACCAGTGGAACTGAAAGCAGAGGCAGTTTTCCACCTTTCAGGGGAGGGAGGAATAACAGGGCACTTTAAGCTGAGAGGACTGCCTGCACAGAGGCCAGACAGCTTGGAGACAGGAGCTGTATTCTGGGGAGTGTGACGCATGCTTTGGGGGGCATGCATACACAGAAGAACTACACAAAAAAGATCTGAACGACCCAGAGAACCATGATGGTGTTGTCTGGAGCCAGACATCATGGAGTGTGAAGTCAAGAGGGCCTTAGGAAGCATCACTACGAACAATGTTAGTATAGGTGATGGAATTCCAGCTGAGCTATTTCAGATCCCCAAAGATGATGCTGTGAAAGTGCTGCACTCAATATGCCAGCAGATTTGGAAAACTCAGCAGTGGCCACAGGACTGGAAAAGGTTTATTCCAATCCCAAAGAAAGGCAATGCCAAAGAAAGTTCAAACTACTGCACAATTGCACTCATCTCACATGCTAGTAAAGTAATGTTGAAAATTCTCCAAGCAAGTTCAACAGTATGTGAACTGAGAACTTCCAGATGTTCAAGCTGGATTTAGAAAAGGAAGAGGAACAAGAGATCAAATTTCCAAAATCTGTTGGATCATAGAAAAAGCAAGAGAATTCCAGAAAAACACTTACTTCTGCTTCATTGACTATGCCAAAGCCTTTGACTGTGTGGATCACAACAAACTGGTGTAAAATTCTTAAACAGACAATACCAGACCACCTGACCTACCTCCTGAGAAATCTGTATTCAGGTCAAGAAGCAACATCTAGAACCAGACGTGAAACAACGGACTGGTTCCAAATTGGGAAAGGAGTATGTCAAGGCTGTATTTTGTTATCTTGTTTATTTAATCTATATGCAGAGTACATCATGCGAAATGCTGGGCTGGATGAAGCACAAGCTAGAATCAAGATTGATGGGAGAAACATCAATAACCTCAGATATGCACATGATACCACCCTTATGGCAGAAAGTGAAGAGGAACTGAAGAGCCTCTTGATGAAAGTGAAAGAGGAGAGTGAAAAAGCTGGCTTAAAAGTCAACATTCAAAAAACTAAGATCATGGCATCCCATCAGTTCATGGCAAATAGATGGGGAAACAATGGAAACAGTGACAGACTTTATTTTCTTGGGTGCCAAAATCACTGCAGATGGTGACTGCAGTCACAAAATCAAAAGACACTTGCTCCTTGGAAGAAAAGCTATGACCAACCTAGACAGCATATTAAAAAGCAGAAACATTACTTCACTGACAAATGTTCACATAGTCAAAGCTATGGCTTTTCTAGTAGTCATGTATGGATGTCAGAGTTGGACTATAAAGAAAGCTGAGTGACGAAGAATTGATGTTTTTGAACTGTGGGCTGGAGAAGACTCTTGAGAGTCCCTTGAACTGCAAGGAGATCAAACCAGTCAATCCTAAAGGAAATCAGTCCTGAATATTCATTGGAAGGACTGATGCTGAAGCTGAAGCTCCAATACTTTGGCCACCTGATGCGAAGAAGTGACTCATTGGAAAAGACCTTAATGTTGGGAAAGATTGCAGGCAGGAGGAGAAGGGGACGATAGAGGATGAGGTGGTGGATGGCATCACTGACTTGATGGACATGAATTTCAGCAAGCTCCAGGAGTTGGTGATGGATGGGGAAGCCTGGCTTGCTGCAGTCCATTGGGTTGCAAAGAGTTGGACATAACTGAGCGACTGAACTGAACTGAACTGAACTGAACTTTGGGGGGCAGTGTGGTGGGAGCCAAGGCAGGGTGGGGGTCCTTTAGGGAAAGGTGAAGAGACAGGTTTGGGCTGTCTGGGCTTGGGAGCGTTGGTCTCACTTACGAAGAAGGGCTCATTATATGTCTTCCTCCTGAGTAGGTCAAATGTGAGGTCTTCCAGACCATGTGCCTGGATCCGTTCCAGTCCTATGGCCTTGAGCATCTGCATGGCTTCAAAACGGTGCTGAGGGCAGACACAAAGGACAGACCACCTTCCTCATCCCCCAGCACATCCTTGTGCTGGAGCAGGAAGGGTACTAGGCAGTTGAGAGCTTACCTCCAGGACGCTGGAACAGGACAGCTGGTCCAGGATGCTCCTGACAACTGTGGCTGAGTGCACACCCATTATCTTGACCAGCACAGTGAGTGCCTGTCGGGGTGGGCAGGGCGGGGTGGGGTACACCAGACCAAGAGGCATTTGGATGGCCAAGCACGCTTGAGGGCTAGAACTTGTAGGAAACAGGCAGAGTCCTTTCTCCTCCCTCTTTGCCTCATGAGTGAGTGTGCAAGTTCATGTGAGCGCACACGTGCATATACATGAATGAATGGACTATACACAGATCTGTGTACACTGACTTCCACGCGACCCACATACATATTCACAAACACACAGAGGACCCTGCGGCGCTCCCTGCTGAAGCTCCTTTTCTCTGGGATGAGGATGACAGGGATCAGAGCCCACCAGAGTCAGCACCGTTTCCCCAGGGCTCCCCAGGGAGCCCAGCCCGCCGCCCCTCACACCTTCATCTGCTGGGTCTTCGGCCCTTGGCCCAGGCACTGCAGCAAGTGCTCTCGGGCCACGTTGCTGTGGGGCCTCAGGAGCCCCAAGCACAGGGCCGCCTCCGCTGCCGCCTTGTACGCTGCGTTCTTTATCAGCATCAGTAGCACCAGCGCCAGCTTCTCTTCATCCTCCACCTGAGTCCTCTTGAGAGGGAGACGGGGCGGTTGGACCAGGTCTCCGGCCAGGCTTTGTGAGGGCAATTCATGACTGCTTCCAGCCCATTCTCCCTCTTCCCCAGAAGGAATCTCCTGTCAAGAGCTTAGTTTACCCACTTCCCTTCTTGCTGCCATCTACTTGCTCCCAGCTCACATCCTTTCACTTCTCTATGACTTTTTCTTGTGAGTGGGTCGGCGTTACTCTCTTTAATACCTCTGCTGTCTCAGCTCTTGGCATTTGAAAAAAATATACAGGTCATTGCCCCGACGCCTCTCCTCCCATAACCTTGTCCTTGGCGCTACGTCAGCCGTCAGTTCCCACAGAGGGACTTCATCGTTACCCGTTACTGCAGCTTCTCTCGGACTCCCTCTCCTCCTGTCTTTCTGGTTCTCCTCTGATGTCAGCACTTATTGTTCTACCTACTGTATAGCACAGGGAACTCTGCTCAGTGCTGTGTGACGACCTAAATGGGAAGGAAATCCAAAAACGTATGGGGCTTCCCTGGTGGCCCAGTGGTGAACAACTTGCCTGCCAATGTAGGAGACCCGGGTTCGATCCCTGGGTTGGGAAGATCCCCTGGAAAGGGAAATGGCAACCCACTCCAGTATTCTTGCCTGGAAAATCCAATGGACAGAGGAGCCTGGTGGGCTGCAGTCCATGGAGCTGCCAAGGAGTTGGACATGTTTTGTCCAAGTTTGTTGACTAAACAGCAACAATAGATACGAATGACTGATTCACTTTGCTGTACAGTGAAAACTTAACAATGTAAAGCCAATGAATTTTTTTTAAAGGAGTATATTAAATGGCTTTACTTTGAACTTATTTCATTATCTGTACGTGAATATATATGTGGGTTAGTTACTCATGTATTTTTTTCCATCGTAAATTGTCCGTAAAAGTTCCTTACATTTGTATAGTGTGGTCAGAGTGCTCCTATTTATTCCTGTTGTTAATTGAATTCTTCTAAACAGGAATTGGGAGTCTTTACTTGGATATTACATAAAAGATGAGTTCTTCTATGTAAATGTAGATGTATATACGGGGGACTGTGAAGGTTTATAAAAGTACACGGTCGGATCTATCACTTGGGCATATTGTGTTATCGCCATTGCTCTTTTATTTTTTAAACTTTTCTTAATGAAAGAATTTATCTGTAACTTTTGTATTCTTTACGTTCAAATTCTTATAAATAAAAACGACAGTGAATTTTTTTGTACATTTAATGCTAATAAATCACTCTATTAGAAAAGTTGCTGGACTGCATGAAGACTGACAGTTCATTGAGCAACTTCGCCCTCCTCCTCACTTTCTTCCCTTTTACCCAGCTTCAGTTCCATGGTCCCTGGACTCCTTTACCCCCTCTTTATTGTATTAAACTCTCCACCGACTCTATGCCTGCACTTCCCAGAGGAAATCAAAGTAATGATGACTAATCTCGCTTGAAGTATATGAACGCAAACCTTAAGAAAACCCTTAATGATGCCTAACGGTCAGACTGCTTTCCCTGGGCAGTTCTCTTTCCCACCTTCCTAATTCCTCTTCCTTCCTCTGGACCCTCGAACACTTCTTCCTCTGTTCTCTTAAGTTGATGACCTTGCTTCCTACTTTATTGAGCAAAATAAAAGCAACTAGAAAAGAAGTTCCAGAGACACTTTCCACCACTTCTGTCCAACTTTCAACAGCTGCACCCATATTCCTCCCTTTCCTCATTACTGTGGCCCATGGCCATCTATCTAAAAAAGTCAATCCTGGGGACTTTCCTGGTGGTCTGGTGGCCAGGACTGCACACTCCCATTGCAGGGGGCCCAGGTTCGATCTCTGGTCAGGAAGCTAGATCCCACATGCTGCCACCAAGGGTCCACATGCAACGAAAGATTCTGCATGCCACAACCAAGACTTGGTGCAGCCAAATAAATAAAAATATTAAAAAAATAAAGTCAGTCTCTTATGTGTTGCTCTCATCCCTTCTCATCTTCTCAAGAACATTGCTGCCCAACTCTTCCCACCCTCTTCAAAATGATCATTTTCCTAACGACTGGATCGTGACTCCTCAGCGTTGACACATGCTGCTATTTTTTCTCTTTCTAGAATTTACCCCTGTTGCTGACTACAGCTCTATCCAGGAAAACTTGGACAGTTGCCCATTCTTGCCATCTTGCCCTTCTTTCCTCCCATTTGCTCTTAACCCTACTCCATTCAGACTTTCACTGCCCCACCAGAGTAGTTCTTGTTAAGATAATCCATGATCCACCCATGTGGTTAAAGCCATTGTATGGATTCTCAGCCCGTATATTATTTGATATGATTGATTTGTCTCCTTTTCCTTGATGAATATTCTCTACTTGATTTTCAGTATACCACACTATTGGTTGTCTTCCTACCTGTTGGCTACTTCTTAATATTTACTGGTTCTTCCTTTTATCTCTGACCTCTTAACACTGGGGTGCCCCAAGGCTTGATTCTTGGTTCTTAGTGATCTCATCTTGTTGAATGGCCTCTATGCTGACAACTCATAGATTTCTGCCACTGGTTCAGGCTTCTGAACTCCAAATTGTATATCCAGCTGCTTGTTTGTTGTTCCCTTTGGATGTCCAGAAGACGTCACAAACACAACTTGTCCAGAACTGGACTTCTGATATTACCTCCAAGCCTGTTCCATGTGCAGCTTTCTCCATCTTGAAGTGAAGTGAACGTTGCTCAGTCCTGTCCCCATGGACTATACAGTCCATGGAATTCTCCAGGCCAGAATACTGGAATGGGTAGCCTTTCCCTTCTCCAGGGGATCTTCCCAACCCAGGGATCGAACCCAGGTTTGATTGAACCCAGGTCTCTGGCACTGCCAGCAGATTCTTTGCCAGCTGAGCCACAAGGGAAGCCCAAGGATATTGGGGTGGGTAGCCTATCCTGTCTCCAGGGGATCTTCCCGACTCAGGAGTTGAACCAGGGTCTCCTGCATTGCAGGCAGATTCTTTATCAACTGAGCTATCAGGGAAACTCATCTTAGCTGATGACAACTCCATCCTTTCAGTTTCTAGGCCAAAAGCCTTGGCTTCCTCCTTGTTGCCTCACTTTCTCTTATAGCTCACATTTAACCTATCAGAGTTTTACTTTAAAAATATATGCAGGGGATTTCCCTTGTGGTCCAGTGGCTGAGACTCCACACTCCCAATGAAGGGGGCCTGGGTTTGATCCCTCTTCAGGGAACTAGATCCCACATGCTGCAACTACAAGATCCTGCATGCTGCAACCAAGACCCGACACAGCCAAAACCAATTGATAAACATTAATACATATATACATATTCAGAACTTAATAACTGCTTACCAACCCCACTGCGACCCCTGTGGTCCAAGCCACCATCGTGTCTCACCAGGACTGCTCTAACAACTCCTAACTGGTCTCTCGGCTTCCACTTTTGCCTTTCATCCCCTGCCCGTCTTTCTTCAACATAGCAGTCAGAGTGAACATTTTTTTTGTTTTTTTGGGCCACTGTGCCACATGAGGGATCTTAGTTCCCCAACCAGGGGTCAACCAGGGACTGAGCCCAGGCCCCCTGCACTGGGAGCACAGAGTTTTAACCACTGGACCACCAGGGAAGTCCCCCAGAGTGAACTCGGAAACAAGTTAGATCACATCATTGCTTTGTTCAAAATCCTATTCCACTCAGGAGAAAAGCTCAAGTACTTATTAAAGTCATCCAGAAGGCCTCATATGTGCTAGTCTCCTATTAGCGTCTTTGGCCCAACTTCATTTCCTCCTGCTCTCTCTGCTCCCTCCCCACTTCTGTCACAGGGCCTCCTTGCCGTTCTTGCCCATACCAAGCCTGCCCCTGCCTTCGGGACTTCGGCTCGATTCTTCCTTTGCTGGGAATGCCTTCTCTCAGATATCTGCAAGGCTCACCCCTCACCTTCGTGCTTGAGCTCAGACGATGACTTCCACGTGAGGCCTCCCCTGTCCCTCGTGTTTAAAATTGCAACTCATTCCATCTGCATTCAGTATTCCCGATCACTCTCACCCCTCATCATCCCGGTCACTCTCATCCCTCATCATCCCAGTCACTCTCACCCCTCTACGTAAGTCTCCCACTTGCTGTATCTAACATACTATATAGTGAAATTTGTTGGTTATTACGTGTCTCCCCGGGCTTCCCCTGTGGCTCAGCTGGTAAAGAATCTGCTGGCAACGAGGGAGGCCTGGGTTCGATCCCTGGGTTGGGAAGATTCCCTGGGGAAGGGAAAGGCTACCCAGTCCAGTATTCTGGCCTAGAGAATTCCATGGACTGTATAGTCCACGGGGTCGCAAAGAGTCGGACACGACTGAGCGACTTTCACTTTCACCTGTCTCCCCTCCCCGCTTCCCCCACCCCGCTGGAATGTAAGCTCTACCAAAAGCTGAGATCTCTGCCTGCGTTGTTTGCTGACATATCCCAAGGGTCTAGGGTGATGTCTGGCCCATGATAGCTGTTCAGTGTAGGTTTGTTGAGTAAGTGGATGTAATGAATTCTATTTTATGTGGAGCAGTGACGGGGTCAAAATAAGAGGATCCTAAAGGGGAAAAATCTCAAGTAGTGTCAGTAGACTTTCTTGGTCCCTGTCCCCTCTGGGCAGAGGTTTTCCTTTAGCAGGTTATTTTAAGGATGAGGCGTGGTCACTGAAAAAGCACAGGCGCTGGGACTTCCGTGGAGACCAGTGGCTAGGACTCCACACTCCCGATGCAGTGCACCCAGGTTCGATCCCTGAATGGGGAACTCTATCCCACATGCCACAGCTAAGAGTTTGCATGGCGCAAGTAAGACCTGGTGCAGCCAAATAAATAAATGTATATAAAAAAATAATCTAGGCATTGAAGTAGGTGCTTTGCATATATTATCTCATTCAATCTTCTCAGCGATGCTGTAACTACTACATCCATTTTAGAGAAGGACAAATGACAACTCCGAAAGCTGGCTTTTCAGAGGTGGTATGACCAGTTCGGGAGCTACACCAATGATTCTGTCCCGGCAACCTACTCCTCAGGGTACTCCACAAGGACATCATCCCCCTCATCGGAACTAGGAGCTAGGTTACCCTCTCCCCAGCTTAACCCCCAGCCAGCACCATTGATGACCTGTCCGACCTTGCCCCGGGGACTGACTCTTACCCCCCAGTCACCTGATCTCTGGGGACAGCAGCCCAGGAGTTCAAAGCCGCCCGAAGTGCTATCAGAGTATCCATCCTCTGCCCCTCATTTTGGCCCTTCAACTTCTTGATGAGAGTTTGGATCACGTGCTTTTTCAGGCATCCTGGACAGGGAGGAGCCTCAGGTCAGGGCAGAGCCTCCGGGTCGGCTCCTCTCTGCCAGACTCCACCTGACTCCCCTGAGGTCCCACGGTCGGCCGTCCCCCCAGGACACCAGAGCAGCTGGCTGAGCGTGACCGCAGTTCTCAGAGCCTGCTCTCTGTCTCCCTCCCACCTCTTCTCCCTCTTCACCCCACCTTCCTCTCTCTGCCCAACAATCTCTCGGATCACTCCCAGACCTGCCAATGACTAGGTTGCAGCTGGGGGGCCGTCCACTGCCTTCTGTCTTTCCCTAAAGGTGGATTGTGGCTACATAGCCTCCTTCCTTCCCTGCCCCTACTCCCACCCACGGGGGGACCCACTCACCCAGGATGGCCAGGGTTCGACAGGCCTCATACTTCAGTTTCTCCGATCCGGCTTGGGCCTGATTTAAGGGGGTGGAGGGTGGGAACACGCCCTAAGGTGGTGGAATATCAGGAGCTTTCAGGATCAGCTCAGCTTAACTTTTCATTTTACAGATGAGGAAACCGAGGCCTAGAGAGTGACCTGTTTATGTTCAAACACGGGTGTGGGCAGGGTGATGTGATGGAAGGACCATAACTTAGGAGTAAGACTTTTGTTCACATCCCTATCTGGTGTCTGATAGCCACGAGGCCTAGGGCAGTTCACCTGGCCCCTCGGAGCTTTCATTTTCTCATTAGAAAAATGCAGCTACTGCTAACTAGTTCTAGTATCAAAAGATTTAAATGAGATTATGGGTAAGAACACAGCCCGCCCCACCCCCAAAGTCAACTTCTCTGTCAGACAAAGGGGATCTTCAGATCCCCCCTTCCCCATCCTTTAAGATCAAGCTGCCCTTTGAAGGAGCCAAGGGCATGAGATGGGCACATGTCACACAAGGCGGCTTCCTCCTTCCAGCATCTGACCCATCATCCTTGACCCTGGTGGGCCTTGTCTGTGCTCAGGTGCCAAGGCTCTGCAGACCGCAGGCCCTGTGTCCTCCTCTCCTGGACTCCGTGCAGCCCCAGACTCACCACCTGCCACAGTGCGTCCAAGACAAACTTGTCGCTGACCCCCAGGCACCCCAGAGCCTGCAGGAACAGGAGAGAGGAAAAGGAAGAGAGCTTGGACACCACCGCCACAAGCTGCCACCTTCTGGACACTGCTGGAGGTTGTTCTTGGAACATCACTCCCTCCCCGCCCTCCACCTCCAGCATCTTTCTCCTCACCAGCTCAGCCAACTCCTACCTGGCCTGTAACCACGCCGCTCCACCCTTGCCACTTCTCACCTGGGCTGCGTAGAGCTGCTCATCCTCGCTGGGAGATTTCAGGCTTTCTGTGAGTTCCTGCCCATCCAGGGAAGCCAGTGGAAGGGAAGAAAGGGACAAATATAGCTCTACCATGCTTCTTTCAAAGTGGAAGGAGCTCACCCAATCCACTCTCCTTCCCCCGCTCCCTTTTGCTGGCAGGGTCTGAGGGTGGAAGGATAGTGTGAGCCCGAGGTAAAGGAATCCTCAGAAAGAGTCTCCCCATTCTGCCCCGGCTCCTGCCATGGCCCCTGACCTTTAACCTTTGCCACTTCAGGGGGTCCCCAGCAGGGTCTAAGGGCTTGGACTCCATTGGAGACCTGCGAGTCAGCTTGCTCATGGGGAGATGGAGCTTTTGGCTGAGGGTACCCTCCTTGAGGTACCTGTGGGAGAAATGACACAGGTAGCCCTGGTCCCCTTGTTCCCTTCCTCCTTACTTCACAGATTCTCCTCTGCCTCTGGTCCTCAGCCCAGCTCAGATCAGCTTCCATCTACCCCAGGGTCTCCTAGGGGGTCTGTAGGCTGATTTGCCCCACCCCAGCCCCCCAGCCCCACTCCACCCCTTTCTTCTCTTTCCATCCTTTCTTAGAAGATGGGGAGGGCGTGGAGAACAGGAAGGGACGAAACACACCTGGGGTGATCTCTCATTTTCCACAGTGTCTTCTGGGCCTCCCGTTGCTTTCGGCGATCATACAGGGTATACCAGTGCGTGTAGAGCTCGGGCTTCTTGTAGTAGCAGTAAGGTATGGCATTTGGCTTGCTCGGGTGCTCCCTCCAGCACTCTGGACTTGGGGGAAACTCTTCCTTTGGTGCCTGGAGGCAGGTGTGAGTGGCAGAGCAGCCACAGGGGACATTTCTCAGCCAGGAAAAGGGCCAGGGCGAGAAGAGACTAGACGAGGGAAATACCCTTCAGCCTCTCGACCTGAAGACACAGCCAGCTCCTAACCAGCTGTGTGACTTGGGCAAGTGACTTTACCCTACCAAGGTCTCAGTCTTCTCATCTGCAAAATGGGGCTAATCATCCTTGTTCTGTACCCCTCCCAAGGTGGTTGTGAAGGACTACTGACATAAAGACTGGGAAACCGTTGTTGGTTTGTAAGTTGATCTGAGTACAGTTGGCCCACTGTATCCACAGGTTCCACATCCATGGATTCAACCAACCATGGGTTCAAAATATTAGGGGGAAAAAATTCTAAGAAGTTCCCAAAAGCAAAACTTGAATTTGCCATGTACCCGGTAACCCTTTATATACCATTTACATGGTATTAGGTATTATAAATAATCTAGAGAGGATGTGTGTAGGCTATATGCAAACACCACTCCATTTTATACAACAGACTTGAGTATCCGTGGAGTTTGGTATCCCCTGTGGAAACCAAGGGACAACTGTCCACAGTTCAGTTAGTTTAAATTTCAAGGGACTTGAGAAAGTCATCTGGGGACTTCCTGGTGGCCCAGTGGATAAGAATCTGCCTGCCAATGCAGGGGACACAGGCTCGATCCCTGGTCCGGGCGGATCCCACATACCAAGGAGCAACTAAGCCCGCCTGCCATAACTACAGAGCCTGCGCTCTAGAGCCCATGAGCCATGCCAAGAGGAGCCACCTCAGTGAGAAGCCCACAGCGGGCAGTAGCTCCCACTCCCCATAACTAGAGAAAGCCCATGTGTAGCAGTGAAGACCTTGTGCGACCAAAAAGAAAAAAAAGTCATCTGGGCAAGGAGATGAAAAGGCCAGGGGCAGGGGAGACGTGGAGTAAAGAGAGGGGTATTTTGGGCTCCTGCTCATTCACTCAGGCATTCGACAGATTTTCATTGAGCACCTACTATGTGCCAAGTGCTCGGTGCTGGGGAGGCAGTTATCATTCCTGTCCTCGTGGAACTTAATAGTTTCATTGGAAAAACAGGATTTCTTCAAATAATCTGTCTTAGACACTTGTGAAACTGCAGCTCTGGTTGTGGCCAAGGGGTTTTAGATGGGTCAGGGGATTTCTCTGAAGATCTGACAAGGTTCATTCTTGTCTCTTCTCAAGCTGTCCTGTCTCTACAACAACTCTCTGAAAAAGAGCTTTGGCTAGTGGTTCCCAGTGGGGTGACTGAGACCATCATGAGTTCGCAGGTGATTGTCGTGACTTCAGAAAATGGGACATTGACTCACTATAAGCAGGGTTGTCAGATTTTGTAAGGACCAAGCAAATAAAAAACAGGATTGAGACTTCCCTGGTGGGTCCAGTGGCTACGATTCCAAGCTTTCATTGCAGGGGACCCGGCGGTGGGGAGTGGTGATCAATCCCTGATCAGGGAACTAGATCCCACATGCCACAACCAAGACCCAGAGCAGCCAAATAAGTAAACTTCTCTACTTCAGTTAAGAACAAACAAACAAAAAACCCCAGGATGTCCCATTGAATTTCGATTCCAGGCAGTGAAGGCAATATTTAGGACATAAGCATGTTGAAAAAAGTTCATTGTTTCTCTGAAATTCAAAAATAACTCATTAAGCAACTGCCTACACAGCCGAAACCTTACAGATGTTATCTCATAGCCACTCGACAAAGGAGCAGGGCAGAGGTTGGCTTGTGACAGAGGCTACTCCTGCGGTTCAGGGAGGGAAAGCCACTTGTCCAAGGTCACACAGAGTTCGTGGCAGCCCCAGGGGTGAGAGCGGAGTTCTAAGTATGTGTTTGTGTTAGTCATTCAGTCGTGTCCGACTCTTTGCGGCCACATGGACTGTAGCCCACCAGGCTCCCCCGTCCATGGAATTCTCCAGGCAAGAATACCGGAGAGGGTAGCCATGCCCTTCTCCAGGGGATCTTCCCAACCCAGGGATCGGACCCAGGTCTCCTGAATTGGCAGGTGGATTCTTTACCGTCTGAGCCACAGGGGAGCCTGTAGGGTTCTATGAACCAGCCTTAATGGAAAGGGGTGGTCTGCTGACCCTCTTCCTCCAGCGAGGCTCTCGGGGTGGCGGAAGTCAGGGGTCTCACCTGGTGACAAGACAAGGAAAGTAGGACGGGAGCTGCAGCTCTTCTGAGTTCTGTGGTGCAAAGGAGACAATGGACAAGGGTGAGCTGTAGAGCTGTCCTTCCGGGCATGCGTTTGTCGAGCATTAGCATTTAGCGAACATGACATCAGGCACCAGGGAAGTAAAGAAGCCATAGTTCCTGTCCTTAAGGGACTTGTACTTTTCTGGTATCTTGGTCTGTGGAATAGCAGCATTGCCATAGCCTGGAAGCTTCTCAGAAATGCAGAATCTCTCAGGCCTACCAAGTCAGGATCTTTATTTGAGTAAGATTCCTACGCATGTTGAAATTGGAGACACACGGGTCTGGCAGAGTGGGTCTCATCCCTGGCTGCGTATTAGAATTATTTGAGAGAATTTTTTTAACATGCCCCAGTCCTGCATCACACTAATTGAATCAGATTGTCCGAGGAAGGGACCTAGGCATTTTAGAAAGCTTCCCAAAGGATTCTAATGTAAAAATGGTCAGTGGTTCTCAAACGTGAGTGGCACTAGAAAGAACTAGAGGTCTTGTTTTTTGTTTGCTTGTTTTGGCCATGCTGAGTGGCATGTGGGATCTTAGTTCCCTGACCAGGGGTTGAACCTGTGCCCTGCTTTGCAGTGGAAGCAGAGTCTTAACTACTGGGCCACCAAGGAAGTTCCTGGAGGGCTTGATAAAATACAGATTTCCTTATCGCCAGATGAAGACTCATCCCCAGAGTAACTCTGAGGTGCGGTCTGAGAATTCACTTTTTTGGTTGAGGTGGGTGTGGTGCACACGGCATGTGGGGCTTAGTTCCCTGACCAGGGATCGAACCCCTGCTGTCTGCATTGGTGGCACAGAGTCAACTCCTGGATCGCCAGGTAAGTCCTGAGAAGTTGCATGTCTAACAAAATACTGATACTGCTGATCCTGGGAACATATTTTGGGAACCACTGGTCTACTGGTGAGATAGAACCGTTTACTGGGGATTAATTAACAAAGGGAAATAAATGTGAGGATGGATAGAGGCATAGGTGATCTTGATGAGGGGTCCTAACCTGGTGGGGAGGAGCAGGGAGGGTTTCCAGAGATTATCCACAAGCTGAGTCTTCAGTGCAAGTAGGAGAGGTAGCCAGACAGATGAGAGGAAGAACAATGGGCAAGAGGAACACCTCGAAACCTTGGCTTTGTGAGAGTGCAGAGCAGGTGAGGAAGCAGAAGCTGGGGAGTCACAGAGACATCCCGCCTTAGAGTGCCCTGGAAACTTACCTTGAGGGGTGTATGGAGCCTTGAAAGTACCCAAGGATCCACCCTGACTCTGCCCATAGCTTTGCTGACATCACCCGGACTCCTGCTTGGGAGTGGGGGCCAGGGAGCTTCCCTTTTCGGGTCCCTATTCCCAACTCCACTCCTGTCCATTCTAACCTCACCTTTGGTCCTTCCTGGATATTCCAGCCATGGGCAGTTGAGCATCGCCCTGTTGATGTCAGAGATGTCGACTGATTTTTCGTAGGCCATCCTCTTCTCCTGGGGGGCGGGCAGGGACTACAGGGACAGCTGCCTTGTGAGAGCCGGGGCAGAGCTCAGGGAGACCTGTCGTCTGTGGCACAAGAGGGACTAGTGAGGTGTCTGGGCTTCTAGAGCTAGAAGCCTCCGAGTGTTGAGTGAGAAGATCACCTAGGTGCATGGAACACTCTGGTTCTACTCTGGAGCCCCAGCCCCGGCATCTACTGGCCTGTAGCTTGAGCCAGTCGCTTTCCCTCTGGGAGCTTCACTTTCCTCATCTGAAAGGAGGAAAGCCACGTCTGTCTGGCGAGCTCGAGGGGCAGCGGTGAGGCATAAATTAGAAAAGAAAGTCAAAGCACTTAATGAACCTCAAGCTCACGTAGCCCGTGTTATTTTTTTGTCTCCTCTGAAGTGCTTATTTTTAAAAAAATTTTTCAAAAACTTTTAATTTTGTATTGGGGTATAGCCGATTAACAGAAAATTGTGTGCCAATATAGTATATTAACGCATATACATGGAATTCAGAAAGATGGTAATGATGATCCTATATGCGAGACAGCAAAAGAGACACAGATGTAAAGAACAGACTTTTGGACTCTGCGGGAGAAGGCGAGGGTGGGATGATTTGACAGAATAGCACTGAAACATGTATATTACCATATGTGAAACAGATCACCAGTCCAGGTTCGATGCATGAGACAGGGCGCTCAGAGCCGGTGCACTGGGATGACCCTGAGGGATGGGATGGGGAGGGAGGTGGGAGGGGGGTTCAGGACGGGGCACACATGTACTCCTGTGGCTGATTCATGTCAATGTAAGGTAGAAACCACTACAATAGTGTAAAGTAATGAGCCTCCAATTAAAATAAATATAATTAAAAAACAAACAATGGTGTAATGGTTTCAGGTGAACAGTGAAGGGTCTCAGCCATACATATACATGTATCCATTCTCTCAAAACGCCCCTGCCATCCAGGCTGCCACACAACATTGAGCAGAGTTCCCTGTGCTATACAGGAGGTCCTTGTTGATTATCCATTTTAAATACAGCAGTGTGTACATATCCATCCCAAACTCCCTAATGATACACATACCTCCTCCTTTGACAGCAAGAGATAGAAGTCTTTTGGTTGTTGTTCACAAACATATTTACTTTATTTCATTTTAGAAAAAAAAGTGAGTTTTTAAAACTATATGAGGACTTCCCTGGTGGTCTGTTTTGCTAAAAGTTTTGCTTTTGTTTTAGGTATGAAGGCTTTGTTAACAAAAGAAACCACTTGATACAAACACACACTATGCAATTCCAATATCTAATAGAGCATTGTTTGGCTTAATTTCAATATACAGTCATTAAAAGAAAAATAAAAACGACAGGGAAAGGTAACAGCATCTACATCAGCAACTTGGACTGAAGCCTGCATCCAGACTTGAGTGCTGGGAAGTCCCAGATGACAGCAATCTGAAGCCTGAACAAGACCACCTCCATTTAAAGTTTCCTAACACGGCCTGGGGTTAAGGCTCCATGTTTTCTCTGCAGGGGACACAGGTTCGATCCCTGGTTGGGAAACTAAGATCCCACATGCTGTATGGTGCTACCAAAAATTAAAAAATAAAAGAAACCCTTGAATTATTAAAAAAAGTATGAACAGCAATAATTAAAATGCAAATGTGGAGAGACACTCAATTAACATTGATAAGTAGAAATGTCGTCCCTTTACAGATTTTATCTCAAAGTCTATCAGCTGTACGTCAGCTTGCATTGCCACCAGCAGCTCCCGGCTGTAGAGTCCTGCTTGCTGAGCCACTGCTTCTGGTTGAAGGTTCTGTGTCATTTGTACCACAGAGAGTTCCTTTTATTGCTTGCGGTGATTGCTACACCGGACCCCAACGCTCGGCACACAGTGGGCACAGTGGGCACACAGTGGGCAGCTCGCTCTGAGAAATCGCGGCTGCTAAGTCCTCTGGCTGGGCCTTCACTTCCAGTAAACTGACATCACGTGCCCTGATGGGCCACACTGAGAAAGACAGCGTCACCTTGTGGCTTTCTGCCGAAAATATTCAAGCTGAATCTCCTTATGGAGAAGCAAACAGACAAACCCCTCTTAAAAACTATTCTACAAAAATCCAGTCTGAATTCCTACGAAAATAACAGTGTACTTAAAGACAAAGTCTGTTAAATGACATGTTAGCTAAATTCAATATGTACTTGTAATTGGATCCTGGATTAAAAAAAAATAATGACTATAAAGGGCATTGCTGAACAGTTGTGAGCATTTGATCATGGATGGTATATGAGAAATTAATATTTTACCAGTGTTAAATGCTACTCATTCTGTGGTTCTGTAGAATGTCTTGTTACTAGGAGATGTACACAGACTGTTAAGGGGGAAATGATATCTCATCTGCAACATTTATTTCAGAAAAAAATGTGTATGCCAACCATCCATACGACACACGTGTGTCACACATGCACACATACGCACAGATAAAGCACATAGATAAAGTAATATTTGAATCTAGATGGGAAGTATATTCTTGCAAATTTCAGTAGATTTGAAATCTTGCAGATTGAAGATGGAAGAGAAAAAAAACATCAGCTTTGGCACTGGACCTTGGACCTGGTGGGTCTAAATGTTCATTGTACCCCCTCCCACCCCCCCTTTTTTTTTTGCTTTGGGGCCTAGGGCAAGTTATTTCCATCTCCTGCCAAGGGTTTTCCCCCACTATAAACTGGGTTAGTAATACTAACTGTCCCAAAGTGTTATGAGGATGAAGGATGGTGGAAGTAAGGAGCTGGCAGTGTGTGGCACAGAGTGAGCACTCAGTTAACGCCCGCTCTAACTATGAAGATGTATTTTGCTAAGACAGGTTCACGGGAAAGAACACATCAATGGGAAAGTTGGAATACTCCCACCTGCAAAGTGCTGGTACCCTTGCAGAAAACCACAAAATCCCCCCTTCTCTTTATTTGAAAGAACTGAGGTGTTTGGGAGGAATAGGATGAAAACCCATTCCAGGGGCTTAAAGAAACCACTGCAGGTAAGGGGTCGGGTGGGCTTGGGTGGAAGCCAGCAGAACAGGCGGAAGGGCTATCCATGGTCTGGGGAAGCAGGGAGGGGTGAGGCAGGGAGGGACAGAAACTCTTGGGGCTCCAGGGCTGGAAGATAGTGACTGCTCTTCGCTCAGAGTAGAAAAACCACTGGTCGCTTTATCTGCCCTGTCCTGCCCACGTGCCTTCCCACAGAGCCTGCCCCCCGGCTCTGCTCACAGCCCCCAGATCCAGGCTGGACACCCAACGGGACAAGCCCTGGATCCAAGGCTTGGCTCACGAGGGAGGGGGCAGTTCTGGAAAGGAAATCAAACCAAGAGTCAGCTTTGCAATCACTTGGAGAATTTTAATGAAAAGCTGATTTCTTCACATTTGCCAGTCCAGCCCTCCCCAGTGAGGGGCCGAGATGGGGGCTCTGGACATGACCAGAGGAGCCCAGTCTCCCGCCCTCCTTCCCCTCCCGAGACGCTGACATCCTTTCTAACTGCAGAGCAGTGGCTGGGCAGGGGCTCTGGAGCTCGGAGCTTAGAGACCTTCTGTGCGTGAGGGCAGAGGCCCAGGAGCCCTGGGGGGCTTTTACAGCAGAGCAGCTGCTGCGTGGGGTGGAATCATGCCCTCCCAGAAGAGGGTGGGAGGAGGGCACTGCGGGGGAGCCTCCCAAGCTGCTTAGGACAAGAGCGAGAAGCAGAGTTGGCACAAGTTCAGGTTCAAGGCGTCCTCCACCCTAGCTCAACTCCAAACTGTTGATGTACTCTCGCACCCACTTCTTCTCTGGGTTGGCGCACACCTGACGGTTCTTCCTGGTGATAAAGCTGCAGGAGAGAAGAGAGGGGGACTTGGTCAGTGTGGAGACACCCAGGTTTGGGGATTAGGGGGACTGAGGCCGGGAGGAAATGATACCGGGTGGGTTATTTTTGGAGCTCCACGATTGTGTGTGTGGCTTTCAAGGAAAGAATGCTTTCTCTTCTGTTGGGTCAAAGGACTACAAGCCAGAAGCAGCTATGTGCGCACTGTAGCCCTCATGCCCCTGTACAAATATATGTACCCTGGAGAGCTCAGGGAATACAGGACTCGAGGCGCCCAGGGTTGAGCGGGTCAACCACTCACTAGCCTTTTCTCAGCACTTCCTGTTTTAGAACCTGTGCTGGCTGCTGAAGATGCAGCGAAAAAGAGGCACCCTCCAGAACTGAGTCACGGCTGACTAAGTGCAAGACGAGGTGGCAAAACAAATGCGCAGTGTGGTTCTAGGTAACACAGCGCCTGCCACACGTAGCCACTCAACGAAGGAATCCGTCTGTGGGTGAACGGAAGAAGGACTCAAGTGAGTCTTGAGTTCACCACTCACTGGTTAAATCACCTTGGGCAAATCGCTTAGGGCCTCTGAGTCTACACTTACCTCTAAAATACGGAGAGAAATAATTCCTACTTTGCACAATTGCTCAGATGAGATAAATGAGTGTGAATGAGTTTTGGAAAATACCATATATGTGTTGTTATTGGGGTGCTGTGGGGCCTCTGTTTTAGGGTGGATCACAGCAACATGAGACCAGAGGTTCTGGTAGTGGATGTGGTGGCTTGGAGAGGTTGAGGGCCCTGAGATATAGACACTTGTCAAAGCAATTAACTGGCCGGGATGTGGAGGCCAGTCTACAGGTGTCGATGGTATCAGCTGGAGGGCTTGCAGCCTGGGGACCATGGGCTCCGTCCAGCTGCCTGCCCTGCCAGTTTGCTGGGAGCGTGGTTCTCTCTGGGGGATGCCCTGGGCCTGGCCAGCAGTGCTTCTTGAGTTATTCTGTTTAGTAGCTAAGTTGTGTCCGACTCTTTTGCGACCCCACAGACTGTGGCCTGCCAGGCTTCTCTGTCCATGGGATTCTCCAGGCAAGGATACTGGAGTGGGTTGCCACACCCTCCTCCAGGGGATCTTCCTGACCCAGGGATCGAACACGCATCTGCTGTTTGGCAGGTGGGTTCTTTTCCACTGAGGCGTCAGGAAGGGGCCAGCAGGGCCGCCCGTTCATTCACGGCTTCCTCTCCACCTCACCCTGTCTCCCTGCACCTTTCTCACTTTGCCTTCTCCTGCAGGCCGCTTTCCTGCGTCTTTCTGGGATTTTTTTCAAAGTGAAGGCTTGGGTTGTCTGATGAGGAAGCGGATCTCTGGGCCCCTTTTCCTGCTCTGTCGTGGAGAGCATGTGCTCTCAGGGGAGCTGCTGCACCTTCTCGGAGCTGCGCTCTGAGCGCCCCATCGCCTCTCTTTCTCCCCCTTTCTCGGCGTGCAGAGAAGAGAAATCGAGCAGAGGCCTGTTCTGAGTTGCCCTCTTGTTTGGGGTCGTGAGGGAGCTTCTGGCGCAGACCCTGCTCTGGGCCAGCCAGGTGTCATACAGGAAATCCTGCCGGCTCGCTGTCCTCTCTCCTCCGCCCCGCTGGCTTGTGGCCAGGAAATTAAAGGTCAGGAAACCGCCATCACCCCGGCCTCCCGCTCCTCCCTGATGAATGCGAGACTGGACGGCAGCCTCCCTTGCCAGGCCATCTCTCCCCGCGCCCCCCGCCTCCGTGGGGACCCTGTCTTGGCCCGACTGCCCTCCACCTTCAGCTGCTCCTCCTGGGCAGCCAGTGTGCTCAGCATCACTACCCTTTCCCCTCATGCGCTCCCTCAAGTCTCTGGCCCCGGGTGTGGCACACCGTGGGTGCCTAATGAATGTTTATCGAAAGAGTTAGTGACTGGACGGATCGCATTTGCTCATCAAGTTTCACTTCTGTGTCTCTAAGAATACGTTTGTGGGAGAAAGACGATCAGCTAACACCTACCAGGCACCTACTTGTGTGCCAAGACATAGTCTAATTTCATTTTTCTTTTTATTACTCTCTTTGACCCAGGGAGGGAAATACCTTTATTCTCCTCCATTTTGCAGACAAAGAAACTGAGGCTCAGAGAGGCAAAGTGGCGAGCCTGAGCTCACACAGATACTAAGTGGAAGAGCTGGGGTTCCAGGGAAGACAGGCTGGCTGGAGCAGCCGAGATGGTTGGAATGCCACTCTGACCTCAGAAGACCCCCTCCTCCTTTAAAAAGTGCCACAGCTCCGGCCCCAGCCCCGTTTCCTCAGCTCCTAACCCTTCAGCTCACATTCCCTGCTGGACACTTCCACAGGCTCATGGTGCTGGCATCTTCGTCCTTTTTCTGCCTTAATTGGAGTATAACTGCTTTACAAAGTGGTGTTAGTTTCTGCCGTACAATGAAGTGAATCAGCGGTGGACTTCTCCCCGCCCCACCATCCCACCCTCTAGGTCATCACAGAGCACTGAGCTGAGCCCCCTGTGCTACCCAGCAGTTCCCACCAGCTCTCTGCTGTACACGTGGGTATTTATGTCAAACCTAATCTAATTCATCCCACCTTCCTGGGATCTTAGTTCCCCTCTCAAGGATGGAACCCAGGCCCCCCTGCATTGGAAGCACAGAGTCTTCACCACTGGACCACTAGGGAAGTCCCAGTCCTTTCCTTTTAAAACAGCTCTTCCTTGGGACTTTGGGGGGCTCCACGCTTCACCCTTCTCCAGGTGTGGGCTGAAACCTCAGCGTCACCCTCAAGCCCTGTCTCTTCCTTGCTCCTGACCTCACATCACCTCCCAGGCTTGCTGATTCCACCTCGGAAGTTCCCTCACCCCTGTCTCTCCTTCCCTTCAAGTCCTCTTCAACCTCAGTACCACTCATGTGGACAGCCTCTCCACTGGACCCCTCTTGTCTAGACTTTCCCTGTTCTAGCTCATTTCAGTTTTGATTCTTTGTGGGGACCCTTGAGGCCCTCAATGCTTTTCTACACGGAGACTCTACAAAAACCTAAAGAGAGTTCTGGCAACAGCCCTGCTGCCCAATACACCCTGTCCCTCAGTCCGTTCCCAAGTCAAACAGCGCAAACTTGCCCTAAATCCCTTCTCTTAGCTGGGCCCCGAAGCGCTGCCTGTCCCTTCTTCCCTCTTGTCACGTTCTTATAGGGTGTCCTGATCATTGCTGCATCTAACTGAGACCTGGAAGGGCAGGGGTGGCGGTTTACTCCTCTCTGCCTGTCCATAGTAGGTGCTCAAAGAAGGTTTTTCTGTTTCGCTTTTCTGTCCGAAAAATACTTGCTTTCAGAAATAAAATTAGTAGTACTAAATAGCAAATATATAGTACAGCAATAATTTGAAGAATTCATCAGGACCAAAGGCCAACTCTGAATACCTACAACTCTGGATCCTACAACTTTGCCAGTGCTGCAGGAATTTTTGGATTAAAAAACTTCATCGTGGGTGGTCCAGTGGGTAAAAGACTCCATGCTCCCAAAGCAGGAACCCCAGCTCCATCCTTGGTTAGGGAACTAGATCCCACGTGCCGCAACTAAGAATTGGCATGCTGCAACTGAAAGGGTCCTGCAGGCCAGCAGCTAAGACCCAGTACGGCCCAACAAATAAGTAAATATTAAAAACAACAACAACAACAACAACAAAGTCCTCATTATACAGAAAACTTCACGATTGCCCCATTTTCATTCTTTAAGCCTCTATCGTCTTAAACTCCATAAGCAACTATCGCTAATGATCTTACTAGCATAGAAAGAGGAGGCTCCAGAAACAGGCTCCCTCCCTCACTTACTGCGCAACCTTGAGCAAGTCACCGAACCTCTCTGGGTCTCAGTTTCACTCTCTGAAACGTTGAGAGAATTCGTCGTATCTGTCAGGGATGCTATGATAAAATGTAGAGCTAATGCATGTAAGACATTTGACACACAGCAGGAACTTCCTAGGTAGCAAGAATTATAATTTTTCCAAATGTCATAGCACGCATGTTTAAAGGAGAATCTCATTTCATTATTGTTTCTTCATCAATCAAATACTATTTTTTTTAACATGCTGCAACTAGGGCCTTGACCTCTGACCTCTCCTCTCTAGTTTCTCTGTGGTTGTGGATGGCTTTGATTGGGGGCGGGATGTGGGGGACTGTGGGGTCCTTTTCTGGAAAGGGAGGTATGAGTCGATCTCCACTCAGGCACGTTGCAGACCAGGTTCAAGTAAGTCACATCCATAAAGATCAGAGAGCTAACCTAGCCCATCAGAATCGGGGTGGGGGGTTGCGGGGGGTGGTGCTCCTCCAGGAACACGTCTAGCTTGTTCCACGATAGCTGGGGAATTTGAATCCAGAGAGGGCAGAACCACAGCTGTTTGAGCAGCTGGAGGATGATGGGTGGGAATGGACCCGGCACCCTCTCTGAGGGCTCCTCCCAGGGGAGACTGATTCTGGGGCGGGAGTTTTCCCTCCCTCCCCGCCCCCCACCCCCCGAGGGTTCCACGGGGCTGAGACTCACACAACTGCTGCCATGGAGCACTTGCTGCTGGTGTAGAAATATTCCTGGACGTGGGTGCGGGGCAGCGGGCGGGAGAGGTAGGCAAAGCAGCAGGGCGTGGTGTCCGAGGCATCTGGGAGAAGGAGAGAAGGAGACTCCTGGATCCGTCGCCAGTGCACAGTGGGTACTGGCTGGGTGCTTTATAGGATTTATCTCCAGCAGACTATTTTCCTCCTTTGGCTGAAACTGAGGCTCAGAGAGGTAAAGACACTTAGCTGTGTACACACAGTGCCAGAGTGGGGATTCTCTCACCTAACCCTTGAGGCCAGCTGGCCTCCTTCTTTCTACACCACAGCCCCATGCCTTGGGTTCTCAGGACAGGCTGGGTCTCCTCTGGGCTGGTCTTAGTTCCTCCGCCCTTATTCTTGCCCTCCTAGGATCCTCGGTGGATTCAGAACTTGGTTTCTTTGAGACCTAGGCTGGGTTGTGGGGAGGTTTTTAAAACTCAGACTTCATGACTCAGCCAGGGCACCAAAGAGGGGCCTGAAGATGCATACTGCATCGTGGGCGCCTCTGACTGAAGCTACTGAGAGGAGGACGACCCAGTAGTGATATCAGAATGCCCCCGGGAAGGGTCAGTTGCCGTTTCTGAACAGAGTAGTAGTGTTTCAGAGCCAGGAAGAACTGGGTTTGAACACCACTTTTCTTACTTCCTAGCTGCGTGACCCTGAACAGGTTACTTAACCTCTCTGAATTGTCAAGGACAGCTACTCAAAGATTAGATGCAAATATTAAGTAAGATGAGATATGCAAGGCAATCAGCACAATACTTGATCCATAGTGGACATTTAATTAGATTTTGTTATCTGTTCTCTAAATCTATGAAATGAGGAAAGTATGACTGTCCCAGGAGGATTTTAGTCAAGTGCTTAGAAACTTCTTAGAAACCCTGCTGGTGATGGCAGACATGAGTTAGTGGTGTTTGCAGGTCAGCTCGAGCAGCCTTTGCCTGTTAGTAACCCCAGTCCACACTCGGTGAGCACCTGCACGGCTTGGGGTGTAGACACTGAGGACACAGACAAATTGACCAGAGGGGTCCCTGCCATGCAGTGGCTTAGAGATCTATCCCAGACAACTGGACATCTGAGTAAACCAATGCAGAAGAATATAAATCATAGGAGTCAGATGGTATAAACGCTGCAGTTGAAAAGAAGGCAAGGGCTTCCCTGGTGCGTTAGTGGTAAAGAATCTCCCTGCTAATGCAAGAGACACACATTCAACCCCTGGTCTTGGAAGCTCCCACATACCCATGGGGCAACTGAACCCGGGGACCACAACTACTGAGTTTGTGCTCTAGAGCCCAGGAGCCGCAAGTACTGAGCCCAGGCACCCTAGAGCCTGCACTCGGCACCAAGAGAAGCCACTGGAATGCAAGGCACTGCAACTAAAGAGTAGCCCCCTGCTTACCGCAACTGGAGAAGAGCCCATGCGGCAATGAAGACCCAGCACAGCCAAAATAAATAGATAAAAATAAATAAATATTTATATTTAATATATAAAAAGGAAAGAAAAGAGGGCGAGATCCGGGCGAGTCTAAGGGCTGGCCCCGGGGACTGTGGCGGTCAGGACTTGGACTTACATGGGGAGGCAGACGCAGGAGCGCAGAGGGCGGCCGCCATCAGGAGGACAGCGAGGGCAGCGGAGGAGACCTTCATGGTAGCTGTGGGCAGAGGCTGGGGCGATCCACGTGCTGATCCTCTGCAGCTCCGGCTCGCCCTTTACAGGGCGCCCCGCGGCCCTTTATAGACAGGCAGGCGGGCAGACGGGGCGCCCCCCCTCGGGGAGTTTCCAAATAGCAGCCACACACTGCTGCTGATATCATCAGTGAAATTGCACAAAACGGAAAATAAAACTGAAATAGCCTCCGGAAATATATGTGTGTATGACAGAGAGTGTGTGTGTGTTTGAGTGAGTGTGTGTGTGTTTGTCTCTCTTCTCACGGCCTTCGCATCCAGAGTGAGCTCATCACTTCCCTCTTGGCCCTCGAGAAGAGCCAGCACAAGCCGCGGTGGCAGAAAATCTCTTCCACCGCAGACAGCCTGGGCTTTGTCCTCTCAGAGGTCCGGGAGCTGCTTCCCCCCGGGGCAGGAGGAGGGGCGGAACGACCAGATGGAGCCTGGGTTCCCTGGTTCCCATGCAGTGCCCCGTCCATGAAGCACTGCTCATCGTGATGAGATCTGTCATTGGGGCATCCTTGAAATCGAACCCAAGTGGCGGTCTGGATTAGACCCGAGGTCCTCCTTCTGTTTCAAAGCATTAGATACAGTCAATGTTCATCAATTCCTATTTGGGTAATTCAGAATTAGTGACAGTTTGGCCTGGGCTGAAGTTGACTTCTGAGTTATCTAAAAGTGTCTATTGACAGTGACGAAGGCAAACACATTTTAAAAAGTATAATTTTAAAAATATAATCTTATACCAAGGATGTTTCTCGCTAGCTACTGTCACATATGCAACTTGGCGGCTGACGAGGACTGAATTACCCAGAATGGGGAGAACTTGTTTCTTTTCTTCTTTGTGAAGACTTTGAGGCAGGATGGTTGTTATTCTGGTTTTATAGAAGTGAACACTAAGCCTCAGAAGAGGTCATTAAGGTCCTCATAGCACACTGCAGGAAGTGGGGCTTGAACCCAAGTATTTCTTTTCTATTTTTTTCAGACTGACTTAAAAAATGAACCATGGTTGATTTACAAATTGTGTTAATCTTAGGTGTACAGCAAAGTGATTCAAATATATATGTATAGATAAATTTATATCTATCTGCATATACATATGGGCTTCTCAGGTGGCACAGTGGTAAAGAATCTGCCTGCCAATGCAGGGAACGTAAAAGACTCAGGTTTGATCCTCAGGTTGGGAACATCCCCTGGAGGAGGAAATGACTACCCACTCCAGTATTTTTGCCTGAGAAATTCCATGGACAGACGAGCCTGGTGGGCTGCAGTCCATGGGGTTGCAAAGAAGTCGGACACGACTGAGCACACACACACACACACACACATTGTATATTCTTTTTCAGATCCTTTTCCATTATAGGTCATTGCAAGTTACTGAGCATAGTTCCCTGTGCTGTACGGTAGGCCTTGGTGTTTCTCTGTTTTGTATATAGTAGCGTGTATCTGCTAATTCCAAACTCCTAATTTATCTCTCTGCCTCTGCCTTCTCCCTTTGATAGCCCTAAGTTTGCTTCTATGTCTGTGAGTCTGTTTCTGTTTTGTCAATAAGTTCATTTGTATCATTTTTTTTAGATTCCACATATAACTTATATCACATAATATTTGTCTTTTTCTGACTTAGTATGATAATCTAAGATATCTGACTTACCTCACTTAGTACGATTGTCTGTAAGTCTGTCCATATTGCAGCAGAATAGCACTATTTCATTCTTCTTTTATGGCTGAGCAATATTCCATTGCATATATGTACCACACCTTCTTTATCCATTCACCTGTCTATGGACACTTAGGTTACTTCCTTGTCTTGGCTATTGTGAATAGTGTGGTTATGAGCATTGGGGTGTACGTATCTTTTCAAATTAAGAGTTGTCATCTTTTCTGGGTATATGCCCAGGAGTGGAAATGCTGGATCGTATGGTAACTCTATTTTCAGTTTTATAAGGAACAAGGAACCTCCATAGTGTTCTCTTTAGTGACTGCACCAGTTTATGAACCCAAGTACTTCTGATGACCATGCTCAAGCCCTTTCCACTGACCCACATTAAGTTAAGCTGTCCATCCTCTCTAGGTGCCAGGTTTATTGTTCTAAACCTATAAGAATCCTCTTATTACCTCCTGACCTATTAATCAATTAGCAATAGAAAACACAGTTTTGGAAAACACAGGCCACATCATTTAAAGAAATAAATTGCAAGCACTTAAGAAACATCCAACCTTCTACACAAAATGATCTGCCTGTTTGAATTGCTCCCTTCACAGAATCCCCTTAGTCCCCAAACACATGGGAGGCTGTGTGGCCTAGTGGTTAAGAGCAGGCACTTTGGTGTTTTTCTCCTTTATGAGCCAGGTAGCTTCCTACAAGTTACTTCATCTGCCTGGTCTCAGTTTCCTCATCTATAAATCAGGGATAATAGTACTGGCTCCTCCCATAGCTGCTGAGACAATTAAGATCCCATAATGTGCTCATGCTTGTAAAGGTCTTAGTACAATTCCTGTTAAGTACTTCATAACATTAGCTAATGTTATTAGCTATTATCATCATATTATTATTAACAGTAAGAAAATGGCAGTCCCTTTAAGGATATTCTATACTGTAGGTTTTCCACTGATTTAAACCGGACCCCCCCACTCCTACCGTTGATATGGATTAGTGAACTTTATTGTAGCTGTTTAGTCACTAAGTCGAGTACCCCTGTTTTGTGACTCTGTGGACTGTAGCCCGCAGGCTCCTCTGATCATGGGATGTCCCAGGCAATAATACGAGAGCGAGTTGCCAAGCCATTTCCTTCTCCAGGGGTCTTCCCGACCCAGGGATTGAACCTGTGTCTCCTGAACTGGAGGTGGATTCTTTACCGCTGAGCTCAAGCCTGAATTTATTACAGAGACTAATTTTAAGCAGGGGTGAGTTGAGGCTTAGAGAGGTTAAATGACCTGCTTAAAGTCACATAGCCTAAAGTGGTAGAATTCAACAGGGAACCAAGGTTTGTCTGGGTTCCTAGCTTTCCACCACACTGCACTGTTTCTGGAGAAATCCTGAAACCTTTGCTAAGGCTCAGTTTCCCACGTGAGCTCCGTTTCTGTTGCCTTTCCTCGATCTCAGCTTCCCTTTTTCAGGAAAAAAGGAAAGTACTTTCCTGGATGCCAAATCTGCTGAGTTGGGACACAAGCTGAGGACAGAGATGCGGGAACCACAGATGGACCAGATTCATCCCCATTTTTAAGTCCAAGTGAACCTTTCTGGTGGGTGTGTGTGCCTGTCGGTATATAAGTGGTCGTGGAAATGGGGGTGTGGTTTGCAGGGCTGGTTGCTAAGCAGGAATAGCAGCGGGCATGTCAGGAGTATTTTCTTCTCTTTTGGTCATTCCAGTGGATTGTGGGGTTGCAGAGGAGAGAGAAGAACCCAATTGTGATTCACTTCTGCCCTTTCTCCTGTGCGAAATCAGAGTTTGGACTCATGGAGTCAGTGTATCTGTGGCTCAAAGGTACTGATTCCAGGAGGAAATCAGAACACCTGTGTGAACAGTTTGGTACCTGGTGCAGGGTGAGTGTCCAATGAATGGCAACTATCATTAAGACTCACCCAGAATTTTATGTTTCTGAAAACCAGGACTGCCTGCCCGTCTGACTCAGCACACGGTGGTTGAGAGGATCTAGGGAAGTGATGATGGCCGATGTGCCTAGGGACCAGGCGAGGTGCAAACGCCGTGAAGATGCCTCTGCCCTCCCTGTCCTGCCAGTGTGCCTAGCCAACACCGCTCCTTCCACAAATTGTCACTGACAATTGCTGTGAGCCAGGCAACCCTCTCTTGGGACCCGGAGGGAGCCAGTCAAAGGCCTGCCCTCTGGAGCTTCTGTTTGTGGGTGGGGGAGGGGGAGCCAACCCAGGACAAGGGAAAACAGACTCCTTTCTGTGTTTCACTTCTCTTGTTTTCACTTCCTGGATACAGTAACAATGTCTTATGCTTTTTCTTTTTTTTTCCATTTTGTTTATTGCATCCTTTCCCTGCATTCCAACAAATGTCTTGGAGGTGACTTATGCTAAATTAATGCTGGTTTATGGGCTTCCCTGGTGGGGCAGTGGCTAAGACTCTGCACTTCCAAGGAGGGGGCCTGGGTTCCATCCCTGGTCAGGGAACTAGATTCCACATGCCCCAACTAAGCATTGGCAGGCTGGAATTAAAGATCCCTCTTGCCACAGCTAGGACCTGGAGCAGCCAACTAAATATGGGGAAGGATACAGGCACCGATGCGTCGACCCCCTACCTCACGTGTGTTCCACCCCTGTCCCCCGCAAGGGGACCTGCGGTGTCCCCGGCCTCTCGTTTGCACCCCGCCCCTCCCCTTTGCCCGTACCAGCCCGCGGGCGAGGTCCACCGCGGGATGGAGAGGAGGGCGCGGCACGCCGAGGCTGGGAGGCCCGCGAGGGGCGCCCCCTTCCCTTTAGACGCCCCTCCTTCTGTCCTGACCGCGCCCTCCACCCTGGCCCCTCGGTCTAGGCGGGACGGGCGCCTTCCCGACCGCGGGGATGAGAGGGGCGCCTGCCAGGGTGGGCTGCTGGCGGAGAGGCGGAGCCCCGCAGAGGGACGAAGGGAGGTATGGATGCTAAGAACCAGATGAAAGCTGTGAACGCTTTCCACAAACACGTGGAGACCGACCCAGACACACGCACACATCACTTTGCATGTAAGAGGTTCATAGACCCAGCAGGATCCTTGATGGGCCTCTCGAGTTCAGACAGCTGGTTCTCTGTCCTGAAGGAAACCTGCCCCCAGCCGAGTATGGCCCCTCCTCGGCCCTTCTGGCCCAATCTTTCATTTTCTCTTTCTTTAGTTAAACTGGCCGCCTGCCCAGCCTAACACTGTGACGTTAGGAAACCAAAGGCAGGCAAAGAAAGTGAAACCCCCATCTCCTCTGGATTCCGAAGCTTTGCTCTGACCTGGAGTTCCCCGCCCCGTGACTGTGTGGGGAGCGGCTCTGGCTTTTCTGGTGGACATTAAAAAAAAAAAAGAAAAAACGTCCAGAGCCAGGGAAATTCCCTCCATCCTCTAGGAATCCCAGTCGGGGTCCCTGAGAGAAGTCGGCAGCAAAGTAATTTCCTCTGGATGACCCTTAATTGTCTCCATCCACAAGTTAGAGAGGGGGCTTCCCTGATGGCTCAGTGGTGAACAGTCTGCCTGCCAAGTCAGGAGACACAGGTTCCATCCCTGGATCGGGAAAATCCCCTGGTGACGTGAATGGCAACCCACTCCAGTATTCTTGCCTGGGAAACTCCTTGGACAGAGGACCCTGGCGGGCTGTGGTCCATGGAGTCTCAAAAGAGTTAGACACGGCTGAGCAACCAAACAGCAAGGCAACAAATTGGAGATTTGCTCTCTGATTGTGTTTTTCTTCTGCACCCTCCTTAACACGAGTGAATATCTCAGGCTTAAGCCAGTGCGCTGCTGTCTCCCGCTGTGTCTGCAGGGCCCCCTGGGGTAGGTGCTAGTTTGTGAGGGTGGCGTTCTTTAGGGGGTGGCAGTGTGAAGGTGAAGGGGAGGCCTCCCAGTTGATGCAGGGAGTTTGCCCAGGTGGGAGCGGGATCTGAACCCCTATTCAAGACTTTTCCTGCTCCATCTTGCCCTGTCCTTTGATGCCAAAAGCTCAGCTTCTCTGTATACCGGTTCTGAATTTTCGAGACAGAGCTTTTCGTGAAGTAGAAAAGAATCGATTTATCACTTTTCCAGGCAAATGGGACCATGGCAGGCTCATGCCTTCAAAACCACTTGGGGAAGATAATGAGAAGTTTTATAGAAATTGTTGAAAGAGTGCGTAATCAGCTCTTGGACATTCTTCTGATGGGTTGGTGGTGAAATAAGGAGGAGTCAACATCATCAACCTTCAGGTCCAATGGGTCTGGGGTCTCCAGGCTTGTGGGCAAGCAGGCCATACTTCTCCCTCCTGCAGAGGGTTTCAGTTCCTGCAAAACAGCTCAAAGATATTGTGAGTATCCCTTGATGGGGAACCAGGACCTTGCCCCAAGGCTGCTCTTGACTGTTTCTGCCTGATCTCTCATCCCCTCCTTTCCCTATTTAACAACTGTCTGAATCTGCCCAGTGGAATTCAGGGAAAGTCATGAAGGCCATTAATCAAAGAAACGGGGGACACAGAAAGCCCTGTGCTCAGGAGCCCCAGGCGGCCCTGCATGATATTTCCTGTTGGCCCAGCTGCGGTTTGCTCGTCCTGTCGTCCTGTTCTGGGCTGCCCTTCCTTTCCCCATCCCCTGGTACATTTCACTGTCAGGGCTCCTGCCATGACACCTGGGCTCCGGGTTCAACCACAGCGAGGTCGAAGGGCTGCAGCTCCTCAGCCTCCCTCTGCTCGCGCCTTCACCACACAGGACAGGGGCTGTGTGCGCCCTGCTTGTTTACTGCGGCTGGAGACCACAGGTGGTGTGTTTGCGCGTGTGCTCACCCCTTTCACTTCGGGGCAGGTTGGGGAGGCAGGACTGGAGGAGCCCACCGCAAGGCGCCCTGGAGGTGGGGCATCGAGGCCTGGACAGAAGGATCCGTTCTTCCAAAATTGCTGGGGATGGGGGACGGGGCAATTCCAGGGCCTCCTCCTCCTGACACTTGGGAGTCTGTTCTTTGTTTCACTCTGCATGCTTGTCGGAGGCTTCCCTTTCTCTGTACTCACTTTCTGAGCCCCCTTCCGCTGTCCCTAGACCCTAGGAGAAAGCCTGGTGAAGGCGGGGACAAACTTGGGGCTGAAATCAAACAGATCATTTACTCTCTGTATGTCTTTGGTCGAGTTATTAACTCGTCTACACTTCGGTTTCCTTTCTAGAAACAGGGCAGAAACTCCTAGCTCCTGGGACTTTGCTCCAGAGGATGAAAGGAGGCAACCAGTTGACCGCCCATCACCAATCCTGGCACCGGCATATAAAGAAAGCAATGCCTTCTCTCTGTCCTCCCAAATGTCAAGCTCCAGAGTTTCCTCCCTCATGGTACCCAGCCCCCCACCCTACCCCTGCTCAGGGGAGGTATTCATCTCAGCTCATTATCAGGAGACATGGGGGCAGGCGAGGGAAATTGACGGTGATTTTCCATTAGCTGTCCGGCACTGTGCTGGATATTTTAGGCATTGCTAGATATTTCAGGCATTATTTTGTTATTAGGCAGAAAGCACACAAAAAACAGGAATGACCCAGGCCTGCCTTGACCTTTCCTGCCTTCTGTGTGGCAGATTTCAGAGACTCAGGCCCTGGATTTCTCACTCTCTGAGCCTGGCCGCTGGGTGAGACCTGGTCCCTGCTTCCCCTTTCCTGGCTGGCCCTGCAGGCCAGCACACAGACCCTGTTTTTAAAGAGTTTCACAGACAGATTGACAAAGGAAGTAACACAAATTTCAGAGTCTCACAGGGCTCTGTGGCTGTGGTCTGGATTCTGCCCCCTTTTAAGAGCTGGTTCTGAGACGCCCCTTGACCTCTTGCCTGTTGCAGCCATGCCTGGGGCTGGGGGTCTGCAGTCTCCTGTTTCTTTTCCAACCTGTCCCCCACCTGCCCCTGGCTGCAGAGCGTTCAGGCCACAGAGAAAGGGACTATAGGACCTCCCGAGGCACTCGCAAGGAAATCCCCTTGGGGAATTTTCTCAAAATGGGGTTTGGAAATTCTGCACCTGAGTCACTCCTGACAGAGGCAGCTCTGGACAGTGACAAAAGGCGGGGACAGGGCTCTGGGCCCAGTTCAGCTCCAGACCTCTTAGTGAGATGTTGGCAGACCTCTGCCCTTTGTGGCCCTCCGTTTCGTCATCTAGGAAGTAGAGTTTTGACCGTATTGTTTCTGAGGCCGTTCTCCGTTAAAAGCTATAAAACTAGAGGATTTGTGGTATCCTGAAGGAGAGTTGGGGGTGCGTGTCCTAATGCCCCTAAAATTGATTCACATCACTTCTCCTGCAGGGAAGGCTGAGGAGTCATCTTATCATCTCTCCTTCCTTCCCATCCAAGGGAAGGGACTCACCTTACTACTTAGCTCGTGAAGTCCTTGCGTGGGCCATTCTGGTTGGGCCTTTCACTTCACTCCCTCCTCACTCCTTCCATTTCTCTACACGGCCCCCCTTTCCATTCATTTCTATGTCTGTGACATGTAAAACTCTTTGGGGCTTCCCTGGCGGCTCAGTGGTTAAGAATCCACCTGCCAGTGCAGGAAGCACGGGTTTGATCCCTGGTCCAGGAAGATCCCATGGTCTGCGAGACCACTAAGCCCCTGCGCCACAACTGCTGAGCCCACCCTCAGCTATTGCAGCCCTCGCGCCCTAGAGCCCGTGCTCCACAACAAGAGAAGCCACCGCAACGAGAGGCCCGTGCACTGCACCTTGAGGGTAGCCCCCGCTGGCTGCAACTAGAGAAAAAAAGCCTTCATGGCAGTGAAGATCCAGCACAGCCAAAAACAAATAAAATAATAAAAAATAAAATTCTTTGTTTCTTAGTGTAGACAACAACCCTGGCTAACTTAAGCAGGAGGGTATTGTACTGGGGCAATGCTGAGTAGTTCACAGAATGGATAGAGCGTTGGAGAACCTGACTTGGAAAAAGGGCAAGTGAGAAACCAGGGTATCTGGGTGGCAGTACTACTGGGCAGTCTCATCAGGGTACCACTGTTGAAATAAATGCCCCCCAGCCATTTTTCCTACCCGTATCCCAACCTATTAAAGATTCAGAGTCCTAGGGGAGGGAGGGTAGACAGCCAAGCTGGTGTCATTTGCTTACTTCTTTGCTGGGAGAGGACAGAACTCTGGGATTTGCAGTACCACTGAGAATGTACACCATGGAGGAGAAATAAGTCCACGAAAGGACGCTGCTACTACTACTGCTAAGTCGCTCCAGTCGTGTCCGACTCTGTGCGGCCCCATGGACGGCAGCCCACCAGGCTCCCCCGTCCCTGGGATTCTCCAGGCAAGAACACTGGAGTGGGTTGCCATTTCCTTTTATCAAGATTATATTTGGAAGGGAGAATGGATACTGTGCAAGGAACTTAAAAAACAGACACAGAAACACATGAAACCAATACGAAACCCAACCATCCACCCATTCATCTATCCATCTATCTATCTAACCTTCAGCCAACCAAGAAACACACTTTTAAAAAACCCAAAACCTTTTATTTTGTATTGGAGTATAGCTGATTCACAATGTTGTAACAGTTTCTGGTGAACGGGGAAGGGACTAGGCACACATAAACATGTGTCCCTTCTCCCTCAAACTCTCCTCCCATCCAGGCTGCCGCAAAACATTGAGCAGAGTTCCCATGCTATTGCAGTAGGTCCTTGTTGGTTATCTATTTTAAATATAGCAGAAGAAACACAATAAAAAATCTTTTTTTTTTTTGGTCTGTGTGGCATGTAGGATCCTAGTTCCCTGACCAGGAATGGAACCTGTGCCATCTGCATTGGAAAAGTGGAGTCTTAACCCCTGGATCACCAGGGAAGTCCCTGAAGAAACATTTTTTATTCAGCACCGCTGGCTCAGACGGTAAAGCGTCTGCCTGCAATGTGGGAGACCCAGGTTCGATCCTTGAGCTGGGAAGATCCCCTGGAGAAGGAGATGGCAACCCACTCCAGTACTCTTGCCTGGAAAATTCCATGGACTGAGGAGCCTGGTAGGGTACAGTCCATGGGGTTGCAAAGAGTCGGACACGACTGAGTGACTTCGCTTTCACTTTCATGCACCAGAGGCCATACCAGGAACTTAGAATGCAAACCCATCCATCATAAATATCCCAAGAGTCTGCTTGGATGTACCTACAAAGGATGTATATGTGGGGCTGAGACAAAGACGAGGACCCAGAGAAAGGAATTCATGTCTATCCATGCACTGGAGGGCCTCTAACAATGTTTCTAGGGACGGAGTGACTCGTTTTGCATGCGGGCAGACAAGGGATGGTTTTTGTGGACATGTATTGCAGGAGATTGCTCACCACAAGTGCACAACAGGATGTGGCCAGGATTAAGCCTCTTAATCCTAGGTTCTGCCTCTAGTCTCTACCTCTCTAGCAGTAGGGAAGTCACAGTTCCTTTTTAACATCTCTCAAACGGGGACCGTGAATATTAGAATCCCTGCCCGGTATAACTCAGGGAACTTCTGTGAAGGTGGGGTGAGTTAGTAGGTGTGAGGTACTTTCCAAGTGCAAAGACAGAACTGTTTTTGCCATGCTTACTTCTGTCTCCAGAATGGCTAATGAGAACACTCCTGGCTCACGCGTCCCTCTCACTTCTTTTCAGTCCTCACTGCCCTCCATCTAGCGGTCACCCTGGAGAGGGTCTGTTGAGATTTTTGTTTCTTTAGGCTGGTGGATGAATGTCCAGGATAATCACTGCTACTCACCTTGGAGCTGTGAATGGCCAGGGCTCTGTGGGCCCGTGCAGGTTGGAAACAGCCCCTGGGTGAGTGTGTGTGTGTGTGTGGGGGGCAGGTCCTGGTTTCTTGTAGAGGGGAATACAGTGACTCAGAAAGCCCTAAAAACACGTGGGTGGCTCAGCTACTTTCAGTTCACAGTAGAAAGGAGATGGTTCTCCAAGTTTTTGCTAAGTCAGCACAAGAGATTAGAGGTGAGATCAGAAGGTGAAGCAGATATTGTCTGGAAATTGACCCATGCTTACAGGGACCCAGGCCATGACCCTGGGTGAAGCTTGTCGGTTCCCAGTGCCTGTGTTGTCATCTGTGAACTGGGTGGCTTGCCTGTTGGTGGTGCTGCCTCGTCTTTGTCACTTGTCCTAGGATGACTGTCTGGCCAGGCACAGGCCTGCCTGTCTGCCCCCAGCTCATCTCTTGCAGCTAACAGTCATCCCTCATATGGAAAGCACTCTGTGCGCTGCCTTTCATTGATGTGGTCTACACACACTGCCACCTCTCTGGAGGGTTGCTTGGCAAAACCCATTCAAATTTTAAAAGTGCATATTGTATTTAATAAGCACAGGCAATTCTACTTCTAGGAATTTATCCTTCATTCATACGCACACGTGCACAAACTTAATATATACAAGATAGTCATGGTTGGTAATGGTGAAGGCTGCAGACAGCCTCACTGTCCATCAGGAAGGGACTGACTGGGGCTTCCTCCATGACTCAGTGGTAAAGACTCTGCCGGCAAAGCAGGCGCTACAAGAGATGTTTGTTCAGTTTCCGGGTGGAGAAGATCCCCTGGAAGAGGGCATGGCAATCCACTCCAGTATTCTTGCCTGGAGAATTCCATGGACAGAAGAGCCTGGTGGGCTACAGTCCGTAGGGTTGCAAAGAGTTGAAAACAACCGAAGGGCCTGAGCATGCAAGGGGCTGATTAATCTGGCACTTCCATATAACGGAATTTTAGGCAGCTACGAAAAAGAATGATGTAGTTCTTTATGTGCAGATATGAAATGATCTCTTAGGTGCAAGAGGCAAGAAACAGAGTAGCTTTTGAAGCGTGCTACATGTGTGTGAAAAAAGAAAACTCATCTATGCTTGTAAATGTACAGATTCTCTTCTGGAGGCTCTTGGGAAACTGGTATTAATTACCTTCCCTTCCTATCAGAAAGGGCAATGCAAAGGAGGCCTGGGGGTAGGGATAAGAAGGGTAGTGCTTTTTAAAAAAATCTTTCAGACACTTAAAACATGAGTTTAGGGACTTTCCTGGCAGTCCAGGGGTTAAGACTCCAAGCTCTTAATGCAGGGGGCACGGGGTTCAATCCATGGTAGGGGAACTAAGGCCCTACATGCCCTGCATGGCAGAGCCCAAAGGGAAAATATGAGTTTATTTAGGACAAAAGTACATTTTGAAAAATTGACATGAGTTATTCTTTATTAATTTATTATTATTGTTATTATTTTTTACTTTTTGGCCACAATGCAGAGCATGTGGGCTCTTAACTTCCTGACCAGGGGTTGAACCTGGGCTCCCGGCATTGGAAGTGTTGAGTATTAACCGCTGGAGTGCCAGGGAAGCCCCAACATGTATCATGTTAAACAATATAACCATTCAAAAATTATTAAAGTATTTATTTTAAGTTTCTGGTAAAAAAATTACCTTTTTTACATGACTCCTTCACCCACCTTGGTTGATTTTTTTCTTTAAAAAATTTTTATTTTATTTTGGAATACCATTTTGCTGACAAATGTCTGTATAGTCAAAGCGATGGTTTTTCCAGCAGTCATGTATGGATGTGAGAGTGGTACCATAAAGAAGGCTGAGCGCCTAAGAACTGATGCTTTTGAACTGTGGTGTTGGAGAAGACTCTTGAGAGTCCCTTGGACTGCAAGATCAAACTAGTCCATCCTAAGGGAAACCAGCCCTGAATATTCACTGGAAGGACAGATGTTGAAGCTGAAGCTCCAATACTTTGGCCGCCTGACGCGAAGAGCTGACTCGTTAGACTCTGATGCTGGGAAAGATTGAAGGCAGGAGGAGAAGGGGACAACAGAGGGTCAAATGGTTGGATGGCATCCATGGGCATGAGTTTGAGCAAACTTCAGGTGAGAGGGAAGGACAGGGCAGCCTAGTGTGCTACAGTCGCAGAGACAGACATGACTTAGCGACTGAACAACAGCTGATTAACGATGTGTTTCATGTGTTCAACAAAGTGACTCAGTGAAACAGATACATGTATCTGTTCTTTTTCAAAATCTTTTCCCATTTAGGTTATTACAGAATATAGAGCAGAGTTCCCTGTCCTCGTTGATTATCTATTTTAAATGTAACAGCGTGTATATGTCAGTCCTAAACTCCCAATTAATTCCTCCCCACCAGAGGGATACTATTTTTGTATCTTCAGAATTTAGTATCATGTGCATTTTCTGTCAGTTTATAAAGAGTCATCTGGCAGGAAGTGCCCAGGAGTCCCTTGGCATTTCAAGCTCGGTCTTAGAGTCTCTTTAATCTCTAAGTCCAATGAGGGACCCAGGTCTCACGGGGGTGGGATGGCTCACCCAGAGGCTCATCCTTGCTGCAGTCTCTCACCCAACCCCTCATCCCACCAGCTTTTAGAATCGTGCTTTGACCCCCAAAACACAGCCTTCTGTGGTTTCCCCTAGAAGGAGACCAATGTCTGGGCCTTGGGAAGGGAGGGGCATATTTCTATCTCCTCCGAGAGAGGGTGTTGCGTAGTGGAAATTGCACAGGCCTTGCAGTTGCACAAGCTTAGTTTCAAATTCCAGCTGCTGCTGCTGAAGCTGTGACAGTTCAAGAACCTGCCGTGACCTTGCTAGATGGTCTGCTCATCTGTAAAACGGGCTGACTGCTACTGAGCCCTGGGACTGGAAAGACGAGAGGAGGTCATTGTGTACAGTGCCTGGCACACAGCAGCTGCTCAGTGAATAGCTGCAGCTGCGCACATGGTCACTGAAGTCAGGGTGACCTCTTCTCACGAGGGAGGGAAGAAACAGTGGTGGTTGGAATTGATGGCCCCCTGGGCTTGGCCCCTTGCTGGGTAGAGGTGAAAGGGCATGGTGCCTGGCAGCCAGGGGGGAACAGTGCCTGCCTGCTACGGGTGCTTGGTGATTAGGTAGTCTGGAGAGCCTCGAGTCTGCAGCCGCCTCTCTGTAGCTCTGACGTCTGGGGATGGTGTGGTCGGCCCCATGGTGACTGTTTGCAGGACGGGACTTGCCCTGGTGTTTGCCGTGGTGACTCTGGTCAAGGAAGAGCCTGCTCAGGAAGAAGCAGGAGTGCTGGAAGCTGCTCCGTGAGGCTGGCATGACCCCAGCATCAGGGGTTCTTATCTCCTGGCTCCACACGTGACTTTGCAGCACACTGGCCTTTCCTGCCACTTGGGAATTGTTTTAAAAATGGGGTTTTCCTCCCAGCTACAGAAACATCCAATCCTCCAAGGAGGGGCAGTGGTGGAGGCCACAGAGTTTGGAGTAAGGCCCGCCTGGGTTTGAGTTCTTGCCTGGATGTTGACTCACTCGTTGGCTGTGTTCTTTAACTTTGCTGAGCCTCAGTTTCCTTGTCTGTGAAATGGGGGTAATAATGCCGCCTACTTAGCACTGTGAGGATTCACAGAAATGTATGGGGCAGTACAGAAATGTTGTCTCGGGAGAGCTGGTTACAGTTGAGCTGATTGGTCTAAAATGAGGGCTAAAATCTTCTTAGGGAGGGAATTACTTTTGGGTTTGGGGAAAAGGTGCATAATGGGCATATCTGATTAGAAAAGGGGAGACTCCCTGCCTTATCCCACCCTACCTCTGTTGTCTAGAGAGGCTAATTTTTCTGCAAAGGAAAGAAATAGGTTTGAGAGTTTTTCATGGTCAGTGTGAGAGTTGGTGTGTAGTTGTGAGGGAGAAGAGGGGAGGTGCCCAAGGGTCCCAGGTCTTGGGAAGAAAGTCAGGCCAGGAAGAGATTAATTTTTTCTGTCAGGAAATGGCCAGTGGATGAAAAATTTTTTTTTTAATCTATCTATCTATTTATTTTTGGCTGTGTTGGGTCTTTATTGCGGTACCTGGGCTTTCTCTAGTTGCAGTGAGCAGGGTTCACTCTTCATTACGGTGCAGGGACTTCAGTAGTTGGGGCTTAGTTGCCCCATGGGGTTTAGTTGCCTGTGGCATGTGACATCTTCTGGAACCAGGGGTCAAACGTGTGTTCCCTACATTGGCAGGCAGATTCTTCACTGGTGGACTACCAGAGAAGTCTGGCCAGTGGATTTTTAAAGCAGGGATTTTTATGGCTAATATCTACTTTTATTATTTATTTATAATTAATTTATTTGGCTGTGCTGAGTCTTGGTTACGGCACGCAGGCTCTTCAACCTTTATTGCAGCCTATAGGATCTGTAGTTGCTGCGATGAAGCTCTTAGCTGCAGCATATGAACTTAGTTGTGGCACGTGGAATCTAGTTCCCTGGCCAGGGATTGAACTGGGATCAGACACCCTGTATTGGAAGCACAGAGTCCTAGCCACTGGACCACCAGGGAAGTCCCTAATATCTAATTTTAGGTTCCCACCCAAATTATTCTGTGCTACATTCAGAACCTATCATATGCCCAAATTTCCAGTAAACATCTGTTAACACCCAATAACTCACAGAAGGGTTACTTTGGGGAGATGAGGGCCCTGCGTGGGAAGGGAGAAATTCAGTGGAAGCTGGCAACTGGAGGGGAGAGGTGGCAGGACCCAGCCCCAGCCTTCAGTCCTCAAGAGGGCATGCGGATGGGCTGCGCTTCCTGACAGCTTGCGGTCGCTGAGATGCCGGAGGGAACGGGCTTTGGGGATATTTTGGTGAGGCTCCGGATGACCCCAGAGCAGAACCTGCTAGGTGGGTGGCTTAAAAAGGAAGGAAGACACGCTGAGACTCAGGTCCAGGAGCACGTGGTGGGGCAGAGGCTGCAAGTGAGGGATCAGGGGCTCTGGCCACCACGCCCAGTGAGCAGAACGTGAGTCCCCGGAGCTCAGAGCAAGGTGAGATGACACCTCCGCAGGCAGTAACCGGAACCGTAGGGTGAGAGCCACGCCCCTCACCCCCAGCCAGGGCCCCCGAGGCTGCTTCAGTGCCCCCTGCATCCCCAGGCCCTCTTGGAGAGGGTTTCCCATCGTTCATCCTTGGAGGAAATCGGTCTTCCAGTGTGCGATCAGTTCCCAGAACAAAGAGAACATCCGTCTTCGGGGGTGTAGCTAAGTGGTGGCATGTCCGTTTTTGACACTGCCGCGTGCTGTACGGTAAAGGATCACCCCACTGTCGCAGATGCGCACCACTCTCCAGCCACAAAACCACCCTCTCGGGTTGCAGACACACAGGCTGCTCTCTGGCCTCAGTGCTGCAGATACTCAGAGCATCTGTCTCTGCAAAGCCCTGCTGGTGCGGCTGAAAGCACAAGGGACCCTCACTTTTCTGCCATGTAGCTGTCCTGTGACTTGTAGCTTCAGTCCTTTTTTTAAACAAACAAACAAACAAACAACTCTTTCTTTATTTGACTGTGCCAGGTCTTACTTGGGGCACACGGGATCTTTGATCTTTGCTGTGGTGTGTGGGGTCCACTTCCCTGACCTGGGATTGAATCTGGGCCCCCTGCACTGGGAGTGTGGAGTGTCAACCATTGGACCACTAGGGAGGTCCCCTTCAGTCCTCTATATGAGGCTTAATTTCCCTCCCAGGGACCAGGCAGGAAAGGCTCAGAGAGTAGGATGTGGAATGGTTTTGTCAAAAAAATAGACAGAAAGAAAGAAAAGAAAAGAAATGGGAAGTATGGAGGTTGAGTCACAGGGCAGTGGGGCTAGACCCAGGCCACCAGGACGCCAGGTGGGTGGATTTTCTCTTTACTGTTCTGTTGAACTTGTCCGTTCCCCCTTTCTGTTAAATAGGGAATAATTTTAAACAATTCTTCCCCTACTGCTTTGGCAAGATTCTCTAAGATAACATAAAGGATTGAATAGGTCTTAGCACATTGTAAGCACTCACTACTGACCAGGCTATATGATCTTGTTTATTCTCGCCTCACTTTTGTACTCTTGGTCTCTCTCTCTTTTTCTCTCTTGCCTCCCTTTTTTCATCAGTGAAAAGGTGAGTGGTAGCACCATTCAAAACCTCAACAGTAGAACAGGCATGTGGACACAGGCGGAAGAGAAGGATGAGATGAACTGAGAGATTAGGATTGGCATATACACATTACCGTCGTGAAATAGATAGCAAGTGGGAAGCTGCTGTATGGCACGGGAGCTCAGCTCGCTGCTGATGGCCTGGAGGGGTGAGGCGGGGGTGCTGGGAGGCAGGTTTAAGAGGAAGGGGATATATGTGTCCAGCTGATTCACCTTGCTGTACAGCAGAAAATGACTCAACATTGCAAAGCAATGCTCTCTTCCTCCCCCGCGTGCGTGTGCTCTCTCTCTCTCTCTCCCCCCCGCGTGTGCTCTCTCTCTCTCTCCCCCGCGTGTGCTCTCTCTCTCTCTCTCTCTCCCCCGCGTGTGCTCTCTCTCTCTCTCTCTCTCTCTCTCTCTCTCTCCCCCCCGCGTGTGCTCTCTCTCTCTCTCTCTCTCTCTCCCCCGCGTGTGCTCTCTCTCTCTCTCTCCCCCGCGTGCGTGCGCTGTCTCTCTCTCTTCCTCTCCTACATGCGTGTGCTCTCTCTCTCTCCCTCTCTCCCACGCTCTCCTCCACTCTCTTCCCTTCAAATCTTTGGGTTGTCATGCCCTCATGCTTCCAGGATGGATTCTCCTGCTATCTTCTAAATAAAATAGAGCTGTAACACTGGGGGAAAAAAAAAAAACATTGTAAAGCATCTATACTCCAATAAAATAATTAAAAATGAGAACAGAAAAAAAAAAGACATAATGCACACCTAGAATAAACATCAAATGCTTATCATAAAAAAAGAAAAAAGAATCTCTATTGCGAGGAAAGGGGAACTTTCCTGTTGAGAGTGAGGGGCTGGCTCCTGGTAATTAGGGATCGTCAGGACCCCAGGATTTGGGCCCCGGCCAAAGCAGTGTGAACTTGCTACTTCCCTCAGCTCCTTGAAAGCCAATTCCACCACTTACTAGCTGTTTGACCCTGGGCAAAGGGGAGAACTTAGTCGAGCCTGTTTCCCTATTGGTAACGTGGGGCTGATCCTGTGCAGGACACACTGGGGCTGGGATGGTTGACTGGCATGTTCCATGTCATGGGCCCAGCTGAATGCGTAAGGCAGGTGCTCAGGATAAGTAGCTGCTTAAGCTAAGATGATGAAGCTCTACTGCTCAGGCCACTATCCTTGACTTTTCTTTCTCACACACGTCTCTGAGGTTGGTCTCCCCTGGAAGCAGAATACGAGATATGGATTTGAGTGCAAGTACTTACTGGGCTTGGGCAAACCCTGGGAGGTGGTGAGGGACAGGGAAGCCTGGCGTGCTGCAGTCCATGGGGTTTGAAAGCGTCAGACATGACTTGGCTACTGAGCAACAACAACTTCCCTGGGAGTTGATCCCAGGAATTTCCAGGAGGGAAAATGGAGCATAAAAAGTAAGAATGCCCCTGCAGGGTTCTTTACTGAACAGATTACCATTGTGAATGGGCTTTCCTGGTAGCTCAGCGGTAAAGAAACTGCCTGCCAAGGCAAGAGACTGTGGGTTCGACCCCTGGGTTGGGAAGATCCCCTGGAGAAGGAAATGGCACCCCACTCCAGTATTCTTGCCTGGAGAATCCCATGGACAGAGGAGCCTGGCGGGCTACCATCCATGGGGTCACACACAGTTGGACATGACTGAGCAATTAAACAACAAACCGTCATAATGGGGCACCTTGGACCAAGGGCATCTGTGGGCAGAGCAAAGCCTCAGGGAAGCCAGGGTTGGAGCACCTCCAGCAGACTCCTCCCTTGCAGGTCTCCAGGCTGGAGACACAGGGTAACAAGAAGGAAGGGAAATGATGCAAGTAAAACACAAACACAGAAAACGTTCAGATCATTAAAACCGATTCCAGTAATGCAGAAGCACCGAGAGCTGTGCTGGAACCTAAGTTACAGACTCAGGTTTATAAGAGTTTGACATTGAAGCTCCAACTTAAAAAGAAAATCTTAATTTATCTACTTAAAAAATAATTGTAATATATAGTAGAACTGTATGTAACCTTGTTCGGTAGTTTTCAAGTCTGCTGTAAATGCGTTATCACATTTTCATAATTTAAACATAAAAATAAAGAAAGAAACTGTAATATAGAGTGGAATTATATGTAACCCTGCTCTGTATTTTCCAAGCCTCCTGTAAACGTGTTGTCATACTTTCATAATTTAAAAAAGAGGAGACCACAACAAGACGAGACACTCTGTGCCTCAGAGGAGCAGACCTCTCAGCTAGATGTTTATCTCAGGAAGGATCTGAATGAACCCGGATTCTCACCTCGTCCCATGCACCGGACGTCGCTAACACCATTCACCAGAGCTATCTGCTCTCTGTGACTGGTGGTGCTCTTTCACCAAGTTGTCTGGTTGACTGCTCATAACCCTCAGCTGATGATCATACAAACCCTGGCTTCCCCCTACTTCTTTAGAGCAACTTTGCAGAGCGACTGGGAGGCTGGCTCCCAGGCTACAGTCCTCAGCCAGTCCCTGAATGAAACCTGAAGTCACAGCTCACACACTGTGTCTTTTTCTTTAGGCCGACACAGGGGAGACCCCAAAGAAGAAGGGCTGTGGAGAACATTCAGACAGACGGCCCAGGTCCTGGGGAAGGTCTCCATGTCCTCAAGCGGACCCCGGACTATTGGAACACCACCACACCCCCCAGTCGGCACTAACCCCAGGGAGGAAGGCTCAGCAGTCACTGGTGGTGACGGGTCACCATATAGGGCCCCCAATGCCTGGAACACCTCCCAGCAAGGTGACATTAAAACTTCCAGCAACAGGGCAGGATAAAAATACATCTCAGACCAGGTTATAGCGGTAAAGTCCTCCGGGGACCTCTGGGACATGGCGTGGAGTGAGAAGCTGAGTCATTTGCCCACCACTGCGGGTCTATCATTGATCAAGGGCTCTTCAGGATGAATTCCCCAGCATTCCCGTCTTGCTGGGGGTGGGCTCTGAGGCAGGGAGGCAGGGGCTTCCTGTAGAGGGCCAGCCAGTGGTTGTGTGGACTGGATTAAAAGGAAGATCTGGACCAGAAATATTTCTTTGTTGTGGCCTTGGAGATGGAGAAACAGTGTGGGGATAGGACCTTCCTCAGCTGCTAGGCATGGACATTGAGCTGGGCGTGTAGATGCTATGACGTTGGCCCATCGAGACAACAGGGCGGATGGGTCAGGCATTGATCCGTCCCTCTGGGAGCCTTGGCGTCAGACAGGCATAGATTTGAATTTTGGCTTGGTCACTGACTAGCTGGGTGTGTTGGAGCAAGTTGCTCGAATTCTGAATTCTCCATGGTTTTCTCATATGCCCTATGGCTAAAATCCCTGCCCTGCAGGGTAGATATTAGGATTAAGAGACATAAAGGATGCTGAGTGCCCAAGAGTTGATGCTTTTGAACTGTGGTGTTGCAGAAGACTCTTGAGAGTCTCTTGGACTGCAAGGAGATCAAAGCAGTCAATTGTAAAGGAAATCAGTCCTGAATATTCATTGGAAGGACTGATGCTGAAGCTGAGACTCCAATACTTTGGCCACCTGATGCGAAGAGCTGACTCACTGGAAAATACTTTGATGCTGGGAAAGATTGAGAGCAGGAGGAGAAGGCGACGACAGAGGATGAGGTGGTTGGATGGCATCACCAACTCGACAGACATGAGTTTGAGTGAACTCCGGGAGTTGGTGATGGACAGGGAGGCCTGGCATGCTGCGGTTTGTGAGGTCGCAGAGTTGGACACGACTGAGCGACTGGACTGAACTGAACTGTAAGGTGCCTGACACATAACAAGATGGTCTCTGAGTGTGATTTTCCTTTTCGTTTCCTACTGCCCCACCCCTTGCTTCTTGGAGCTGGGCTGTGACAGGGTTGTGGGTCACAAGTGGGTTTGAGAATGGAGGCTTCTTAGGAAGAGGTGAGGGGGACTCCAGCTAGAAAAGGGGAAGTGGAGGCACGCTCATGACTCAGAATTTCTATTTCAGGCTCCCAGGCGGGATTGGGAGGACGCTTCCCCAGCCACTGTGAGATATAAGCAGACAAGAATGAGCGAGGCCAGGGCTGGCTAGCCAGTGGGGGGGTTTCCTGAGCTTGGGCCCCTCCCTTCCCCCCTCTCCCCTGGGGGGTGAGGGTGGGCTGGTGGTCCTGGCAGGGACTCTGCTCTGTAGTAAGGCAAGAAAGGAGGTGGGGGAGGCACCCTGTCAGTTACGCAGCCAGGAGCCTCAGGCTGCTCTGTGAGCCCAGGAGGGAGGCAGCTAGCGGTCCCACTGTGGTCCACCCTCAGGATGAAGGGTCAAGGGCATCTGTGGGCAGACCAAAGCCTCAGGGAAGCCAGGGTCGGAGCACCTCCAGCAGACTCCTCCCTTGCAGGTCTCCATGCTGGAGACACAGGGTAACAAGAAGGAAGGGAAATGATGCAAGTAAAACACAAACACAGAAAGCGTTCAGATCATTAGAACCGATTCCAGTAATGCAGAAGCACCGAGAGCTGTGCTGGAACCTAAGTTACAGACTCAGGTTTATAGGAAAGAGAACTTAACCACTATAACCTGGTCTGAGATGTATTTTTATCCTGCCCTGTTGCTGGCAGTTTTAATGTCACCTTTCTTGGAGGTGTTCCAGGCATTGGGGGCCCTATATGGTGACCCGTCACCACCAGTGACTGCTGAGCCTTCCTCCCTGGGGTTAGTGCCGACTGGGGGGTGTGGTGGTGTTCCAATAGTCCGGGGTCCGCTTGAGGACATGGAGACCTTCCCCAGGACTTGGGCCGTCTGTCTGAATGTTCTCCACAGCCCTTCTTCTTTGGGGTCTCCCCTGTGTCGGCCTAAAGAAAAAGACACAGTGTGTGAGCTGTGACTTCAGGTTTCATTCAGGGACTGGCTGAGGACTGTAGCCTGGGAGCCAGCCTCCCAGTCGCTCTGCAAAGTTGCTCTAAAGAAGTAGGGGGAAGCCAGGGTTTGTATGATCATCAGCTGAGGGTTATGAGCAGTCAACCAGACAACTTGGTGAAAGAGCACCACCAGTCACAGAGAGCAGATAGCTCTGGTGAATGGTGTTAGCGACGTCCGGTGCATGGGACGAGGTGAGAATCCGGGTTCATTCAGATCCTTCCTGAGATAAACATCTAGCTGACTGAGAGGTCTGCTCCTCTGAGGCACAGAGTGTCTCGTCTTGTTGTGGTCTCCTCTTTTTTCCTTTATAAATTATGAAAGTATGACAACACGTTTACAGGAGGCTTGGAAAATACAGAGCAGGGTTACATATAATTCCACTCTATATTACAGTTTCTTTCTTTATTTTTATGTTTAAATTATGAAAATGTGATAACGCATTTACAGCAGACTTGAAAACTACCGAACAAGGTTACATACAGTTCTACTATATATTACAATTATTTTTTAAGTAGATAAATTAAGATTTTATTTTTAAGTTGGAGCTTCAATGTCAAACTCTCAAAGATTCGTAGAATGAAAAGATAGAAAGGTAGAAGGATATGGTAGACCTGAGAAGCACTCTGAACCAATTCACATAGTTAAGATTTATGCAATCTTCACACAATAGCGGGATACAAATTCTATTCAAGTCCCTGTAGTCTATAAGCCAGGAGACACTGGAACATCTACAAGGACATAAAACAATGTTTAAAAATTTCTTGGTCTGAAGGTACAGAAGCCATCGAGTCTGTCCTCTTATCACTGTGGAATTATGTTAGAAACCAGTATCAAAGGATGTCTGAAAATATCCCACATGTTTTCAAGAGCAGTGTGATGTTTACCAAGAGAGATCTTTGACTTAGCCTTTGAAAGCCTCAATAAAGGCTCAATAAAGCCTGAAGAAACACAGAGAGTGACTGCAGAGAAGAAAGCGCTTAAAGGAGAAATTAATATCAAAATGGAAAATTAATATCAAAGATACTTTAAAAACCCCGTGTATTTTGAAATTAAATGTCCACTTTTAAATGACGGGTGTGTCTAAGAAGACATGACAAGGAAAATCAGAAAATGTCTGTACATCCTGTTGTGGGCTTCATTTCCCCTCAGAGTGTGCTGTCGGGCAGCTTCTATAGCAGGGTATGGCCTAATCTTTGTAGAGCCGCGTGGTGAGCAATGCTCTTGTTTATCTGTGTTGACACCTGCTTCCCAGCAGTGGTGCAGGGACGCCCAGGTTGCACCTGCCTCCCTCCAGCCCAAACCAAGACTCTCTCTCTTCCTTTTTTTGGCCATGCCGAATGGCTTGCAGGATCTTAGTTCCCTGATGGGGTCAAACCGGCGGGTGCAGGATGGGAGTGGCCTTTGTGATGAAAGCCCAGAATCCTAACTAGGGGTCAGCAGAGAATTCCACCCCCACCTTTTTTTTTTTCCTAAATGAGTGTTTCATTATCTTTCTTTCTTTTTATTTTTTTTTAAATTGAGGTGCAGTTGAGTTACAAAGTTGTGTTAATTTGTGCTGAACAGCAAAGTGACTCTGTTATACACATGCATACATTTTAAAATACCCTTTTCCTTTCAGGTTTATTCCAGGAGATTGGGTAGAGTTCCCTGTGCTATCCAGTGAAAGGGAAGCCGCTCAGTCGTGTCCGACTCTTCGTGACCCCATGGACTGTAGCCTACCAGGCTCCTCCGGCCATGGGATTTTCCAGGCAAGAGTGCTGGAGTGGATTGCCATTTCCTTCTCCAGCGGATCTTACCGACCCAGGAATTGAACCCGGGTCTCCCTCATTGCAGGCAGACGCTTTACCGTCTGAGCCTCCAGGGAAGTCCATCCAGTAGGACCTTGTTTATCCATTCTATTCTTTTTGGCTGTGCCGCAGGGCATGTGGGATCTTAGTTCCCTGACAGGGAACTGAACACTCACCCCCTGCAGTGGAATCTTAACCACTGGACCACCAGAGAAGTCCCTGTTTATCTATTCTAAAGGTAATAGTTTGCACCTGCTAACCCCAGACTCTCAGCAGAACTCTCTTTTTTTGTCCTGGAAGAAATCCACTCTTTTTAATAATTCTGGTGAAGACATGAAGGAAATGCACTTTGAATCTTCTTTTATTCTTTGTGCAGAGGGCATGGGCTTTTAGAGAGCCCCAGTTTTGCTCTCTGCCCTGCATTAACTCTCCCCTGCGAGGGCTGCAGGAGCTGTGTGGTGCACACTAGCTGCTGGACTCAGGGTAGGGAAGAGGGGATAGAAATAGGAAAATATCCCTAAATATCCTAGCAGGGGAGTAAACTGTGGCAGTCTGTCTTCCAGCGGCACTCCCTTCCCCACTGTTCACTCCCAGAGCGAGGTGTCCCGCATTTGCATGTGTGTAGGTTTGGTAGCCTGGGTTAGTCCCTAAAAGGGTCATGCCCCTCTGCAGCCAGGAGCATTTCCCCATCTCCTCCCCATTCCCCAGTTTCCCATTTAAAAATGCCATGTAGATTACAGAATAGAATATGCTACTGAAGAAGTAGAGTAGAGCCAGACAGTCTGGTGACGTCAGCTCTCTCTGCAATTCCAGCTGCCCTGTGCCTGGTAGATATACAGTTCCCAAAAGCATAGTACAGAACTGCTATCTCTGCTTTACCGTTCCCCCAGCTCCTTATTAAAACAATTATTGAGGCGCTTCCCTGGTGGCTCAGTGGTGGGGAATCTGCCTGCCAATACAGGAGACACAGGTTCAGTCCCTGGTTCGGGAAGATCCCACATGCTGCACAGCGGCTAAGCCTGTGCACCATAACGCCTGAGCCTGTGCCCCAGAGCCTGGGAACCACAACTACTGACGTTCTATAGCCTGTGCTGTGAAACAAGAGGGGCCCCTGCAGTGAGAAGCCTGCGCACTGCAGCTAGCCCTGCTCATCACAGCTAGAGAAAAGTCTGAGCACAGCCAAAAATAAAATAAAAAAATTAAAAGGAATTATTGAGGTGTGGCTTGCATAGAGCTAAGTGTGTACATCTTACAGCTTGATGAATTTTCGCACATGGATATATGTGTGTAGTCATCACCTAGACCCAGACAAAGAACATTTTCAGCTCCTCAGAAGTTTCTCTCTTGTTCTCTCTCTCTCTTTTTTCGCCATGCCACAGGGCTTGTGGAATCTTCATTCCTTGAACAGGAATCGAACCCTGGCCACTGGTAGTGAAAGTGCAGGGTCCTAACCACTGGACCACCAGGGATTTCCCTCCCTCACATTTTTTTTTCAGTGAATCCCCTAAAAGTAACCACTATTTGATATCTATGACTGTTTTTTTTTAAAAGATTTTTTGGAAATGGATCATTTTTTAAAAGTCTTTATTGAATTTGTTACAATATTGCTTCTGTTTTGGTGTTCTGGCCTCAAGACATGTGAGATCTTAGGTCCCCTACCAGGGATCAGACCTGCACCCCCTGCATTGGAAGGTGAAGTCTTAACCACTGCATCATTAGGGAAGTCCCTCTATGATTGTTTTGCTTTCAGTGGTTGGCTGGTAGTGTGTCCCATTGCATGGATGCACCACAGTGGCTAAGGCTGCACACAAGCGTCTCTGAATTCAGGTTTTCCCCCAACCTCTGGTCTGAAGGGAGAATTGTATGACAAACTGCTCTCCACTTGTTGACCCTGAGGTCCCGCCTTCTGCTCTTCTGCCGCTCTTGGAGCAGAAGGGGCAGCGTTCCCAGGTTCTCCAGCCGTCTCTACTTCATGCCTTCCTCCTTCCAAGGGGGCACTGGCCCTGCCTTCTTTCTTGAGCTGGGAGAGCAACTGGCTTGCCAAGGAGGAGATCCAGTAAGACAATGCCCGCTGCTGAACCCGTGTGGGACTCCCAGCTGGGGAGGGCGGTGGGAGAGGGAGAAAACAGGCCAAAGGAATAGAAGGAAATCTTGGGGGTGGGGTCTAGACTTCCACAAGGCTGTGGCATTCAGGTTGCACCAAGTTTAATCAGGTCTCCTGAGGGCAGAGACCCTCGAACTGGAGTCTTAGTTTCATACAAGGATGCCCAGGATCAGAGATCATCTTGGTTCCTAGCCTTGTGCAAAGCAGGGCAAGCTGGATTGATTCAGAAAGGACTTGGAAAAGGCTGGCTGGACTGAGCTGGGGAAGCAGGCTGTGGCTGCTGGATGGGAGGACAGACCTTCACCTGGGAGGCCCCTGTCCCCAGGAGGCCTTAGCTAAAGGCTGGGATGGCCTTCTGGGGGCATCAGAGAGCTTCTGAGCAGACGACTGTTTCTGGACCCCACTGAGGAGTAGGGCGCATCCCACTGATACCCCACAGGCAACACTGCAGAGGGTGAAGTTTGTCTGCAGAGGTCAAGATGAGAGCTGGACTGTGGCAGATACGGGCCAGAAGGCCCCTTGCAGACTTTCTGTTTCTAGAAACCCTCATTTAAGTGTCCACGTCAAGCCTGGCCTCTCAGGAAATTCCCCATAATCCATAAAACTCTCACTTCCTCTTTTCCAAAACTTTCCATCTCTCAGGATGGTGGGAATGGACAGCCCCAGCTGGTGTGTTAGTTTCCTAAAGGTGCTAGCATGTGAAAGCAATATTCCTGGCTCCTAAATTGAGGTACCAATTAGGAGGATGACAGGCACATGACAAGTGGACATGACCCTGGTGAAGGGCAAGGCTCCTCATCATGACTGCAAGCTCCTTGCCACCGTCTCCTCTTCTCCCAGGCAATCCCACTGCCTCTCAGATTATACCATTACACTGTAATCTAGCTACACTGTAATCTATGCCAGAGCAATGCCTCAGCCTTGCCAATTCCTAGACAACCTTTTCCCTTTCTGAGTTAACCCTCCAGGATTAGTTTTGGAGAAAGTGGATTTTCCCACCTCTGCTTTTGTGTCACCTCCAAGTACAGCCACATCTCTGTCCTTTCAGCAATATGAGGGACCACATTCACTCTGCAGCTTGTCTGGTCTAATTTTTGGAGGTACTAATTTTTGGCTTAAGTGGCAGAAATCTAGCTTAAATGAGCTTACTCAAAAAGGAAACATCATGGTTCATGGAACTGGAAAGTGCAAGCAGCTTCCAGCTTCAGGTCTGGCTTGATCCAGAGGCTCAAACAATGTCATCAGGAGTTTCTTGCCCTCCACTTTTCGCTTCTGCTTTTTCTGCAGATATATAATAGTTGGGATAGTCAGAAATTATGCAGAAATGCCTGGACCCAGCTCCCTCTCTTTGAGAGAACCAAGACTCAACTTCAGTCATTAGCTGTGGACATGTTGTGATGGATTAAAGCAAGGGCACGGCACACAAACTCAAGTGCCCACTGAGTCCAGGCGGTAGTCTGAAAGAGTGAAATAGGCCAGCTGGAGAATGCAAGCCTCATGCAAAGAGGGGCAATCACTATGTGGGGTGTTGACCCATGGCTACCAGATCTGTTCATTTTTTTGAGTAGACATAGTGTTAAACTTTGTTTCTGTATTTTATTGTCTTGGATCAACTAAAATGATATTTTCAAAGAACATACATCAGCAGGAAAAATTGTATAACCAGCTTTCTCTGTAATATATTTTTAATATAAATGTCAAAAATCATCCTAATGCTGATTTAATCCAAGAGATAGATCTATTTTCTGTATCAACCTGAGAGTTAGGGACAAAGGAGGAAAAAATAAAAACAGTAAAACAAAATTTAAAATGGAAGCATTTAAAAATTATTTAAAACATTTTTAATTAGAGGATAATTGCCATAGAATATTGTGTTGGTTTCTGCTATACAACAGTGTGAATCAGCCACAAGTATACATATGTCCCTTCTCTCTTGAAACTCCGCACACCCCCACCCCGTCCCAGCCCTCTAGGTTGTCACGGAGCTCTGTGTTGAGCTCCCTGTTTTATACAGAAACTTCCCATTAGCTCTCTGCTTTACCTACAGTAATGTATATGCTTCAGTGCAACTCTCTCAACTTGTCCCACGCTCCCCTTCCCTGGCTATGTCCACAAGTCTTTTCTATGTTTACGTTTTATTCATTCCCTGCAAACAGGTTCATCAGTACCATTTGTCTAGATTCCACAATATATGATATTTGTTTTTCTCTTTCTAGCTTGGGCTTCCCTGGTGGCTCAGCTGGTAAAGAATCTGCCTGCAATGCAGGAGACCTGGGTTCAATCCTTGGGTTGGGAAGAGCCCCTGGAGAAGGGAAAGGCTACCCACTCCAGTATTCTGGCCTGGAGAATTTTATGGACTGTATAGTCCATTGGGTTGCAAAGAGTCGGACATGACTGAGCGACTTTCACACATTCTAACTTACTTCACTTTGTATAACAGGCCCTAGGTTCATTCACTTCAGCTCAACTGACTCACATTTGTTCCTCTTTATGGCTGAGTAGTATAAAACAGAAGCATTTTACTGGCCGATGCAAATCATCTTTAAAAAAACAAAAGCGAGGGCTCCCCACTAAATTTAAATCATCTTCCCATCAAAACAACTACTACAATAACAACAAAACCAAACTGTGAGCTTCCTGCCTGCAGAGGATGGTGGCTGGGATCTTAGTTCAGTTCTTGAAGTTTCAGCTATGAGCAGCTTTCAGGTTTCCTCAACCAAGTTCTGTCCAGGTGTGTGCACACTAAGTCGCTTCTGTCGTGTTAGACTCTTTGCAACCCCATGCAACCCCACCAGGCTCCTTTGTCCATGGGGATTTTCCAGGCAAGAATACTGGAGTGGGTTGCCATGCCCTCAGGGCTAAAAACTGTGAGCTAAGCTTGTATAAAGAATTTGGGATTCCCTTTCCCTGATTTTTTTCTCTTTCTGGGGTTCTCCTCACTCTCCAGTGGTCACTTTTGTCTCAGGCTCCTTCCTCTGGTTCATCTGACCAGAAAGACCAGAGGCCCTCTCACCAGAGTTTTAGCCAGTCCCATGGCATCCCCAGTAGCAACTGCAGCTGACCTCAGCCAGCCCTGTGGCATCCCCCCCAGCAAGTGCAGCTGACCTCAGGTCAAAGTCACAAAAGTTAGGAACTGCGTGCCTGTTGCTTGCTCCCGCTTTCAACATCCCTCCAAAATCCACCTTCTTTTATACAATCTCTCATGCTCACAACTGTATTAAAAAAAAAAAAAAAAGATTTTCTGAGTTTGTAGCATCTGTTTGCAGATGGATCAGTTTGTTGGGTATGTCAGATACTAGCCCTCCAGGCTGGAAGTAGAAGATTCTCTAGGGAGACAAGTTTATGTTAAACTGTTCTTTTGGGTGGAGGATGGGGGGTCCTATCGAATAGTACGGCGCTGTCTTCTGCCCCTCTTACCAGGATCTTCACTCTGCTTTGTTCTTCTAACAGAACTTATCACCGCTTGACGTTGTGTGTATTTGGGTATTGTCTTTTTCCCCACTAAAATGAAAGTTCTCTGAGAGCAGGATCTTTTACCTGTTCTGCCTCGACGTGAACTGGAAGCCTCAGCTCCCTGTAAAAGGGGAGAGAGAAATCTGGAAGAGGTGGGCAACATGAGGGGCCTCTGAGCAGCACGTCTAATGCACAGGTGGGTCTTCCTGGACATAGCCACGTGTGATAGCCCTTTAAGAATACACAGTGGCTTGTCGTAGTTCAGTCGTATCCAACTGAATAGCTAAGTCGTGTCCAACTCTTTGCGACCCCAGGAACGGCAGCACTCTAGGCTTCTCTGTCCTTTACTATCTCCCGGAGTTTGCTCAAACTCATGTCCATCAAGTCAGTGATGCCATCCAACCATCTCATCCTCTGCCGCCCCCTTCTCTTGCCCTCAGTCTTTCCCAGCATTAGGGTCTTTTCCAAGGAGTTGGCTCTTTGCATCAGGTGACCAAAGTATTGGAGCTTCAGCTTCTGCATCAGTTCTTCCAACGAATATTCAGAGTTGATTTCCTCTAGGATTGAGTGATTTGATATCCTTGCAGTTCAAGGGACTCTCAAGAGTCTTCTGCAGCACCACAATTCAAAAGTATTAGTTCTTCGGCACTCAGCCTTCTTGATGGTCCAACTTTTTATATCCATACATGACTACTGGAAAAACCATAGCTTTGGTGATACGGACGTTTGTCGGTAAAGTGATGTCTCTGCTTTTTAATACGCTGAGTTTGTCATGGCTTTTTCCCCAAGGAGCAAGTGTCTTTTATTTCGTGGCTGCAGTCACTGTCCAGAGTGATTTTGGAACCCAAGAAAATACGTCACAGCAGCTAGTCACTGTGGTTTTTAACCACTGGGTGGCGCTGCCCTCCAATTTTCCTAAGATTAAGCCAGCCTGCAAACCCTTAACCTCTGGGAACCTTATTTAAAATACCATCTCCGGGGTGACACATCCGTGCCCTGACCCCCTGACTGGCAGTCAGAAGGGGTCTCTCACGCTGACTTCTGAACACGAGTGTTACTCCCTTCCTTCCCCTTGCCCCCCTCCTTAGTGTGAATTTCATGAATAGACATTTCATGAAATGACACCTCCAACCTCTCCCCTGGCACAGGAGGTGGGTGGGTCGGCGGTGGGAGCAGAGTAAATTAGAAGTGGTGGTCCCTGCCCTCTAGGCAGCCCTTTCAGCTGAGTTCAAAGACCTGCCCTGGAGGTAAAGGACGAGCCTCTCTCCTTGGCATCACCCTTGGGAAAGTTGACCAAATAGCCACTGAAGCTGCTCGTGTTTTGTGGTTCAGAGGAGAAACCCCCGCCGTAGGGTCTGGAGCGGAAGGCTCCTTTCTGGGAAGAACGCGGCAGAAGAGGAAGCTCTGAGTGTGTGTTTAGGGCGAGCACAAAGGGGCCCATGCAATTTCTCAGTCCTACTGTTCACAATCTGGTTGCCTGCCACCCACCAGCTTCTCCTCCCCTGTCATCATCGGAATGTAGGAACCGAGGGCTGTCCTCTCGCCCCACCAGGGAGAACCTGCTGGCCTTGTGCCTTCTTGCTCGGGGAGGGGAGCTCAGAAGCTCTGAATCCCAGCTGTGGGGCAGGCCTAGCGCTGCGTCCTCTTAACATGTTAACTCGTGTGATTCTCCTAGTGACCTGTGATGGCTGGTGTTTCAGTCATTTCACAGCAAAGAAAAGCTGCGTCTCCGAGAGGCTGAATCACATGAACCTGCCTCAAATGCTCACATCTTTAAAAATCCTCCCTTGAGCCTTCTGGCCCTTGACGTAGGTTTGGCTTCCCCTCACAGAGCAGCTCTTGCTGGAGTTGCCTCTGTATGCAGTGCTCCGGGCTCCCCTTCCACAGCCTCTGTTCTCCCCCTACCCCTTTGGTTGGGCTTCTATCACTATTTTCCGCTGAGACTTACTGCCTCATGGACAACCTTCAAAAGGAAAAAAGTGGAAGTGTTAGTTGCTCAGTCGTTTCCGACTCTTTGCGACCCCCTGGACTGTAGCCTGCCAGGCTCCTCTGTCCATGGAATCCTCCAAAGAATACTGGAGTGGGTAGTCATCTTCATCTCCAGGGGATCTTCGCCACCCAGGGATCAAACCGAGGTCTCCTGCATTGCGGGCAGGTTCTTTATCCTCTGAGTCACCAGGGAAGCCCATGACCTTCAAAGGTCAACTCCAAAGACCTTTCCTCTATTCTTCTTTTTTAAAAAATATTTACTGGGCTGTGCTGGGTCTTAGTTGCATCTGAGGGATCCAGTTCCCTGACTTGGGATTGAATCCAGGCTGCCTGCGTTGGGAGTGTGGAGTCTTAGCTCCCGGACACCAGGGAAGCCCCTCTCTGCTCTTCCTTTATCTCTCGGCAGCACTGAGCACATTGGATAACTTTCTCTTGTTTAAATGATTTTCTTGGCTTATCAGTTACCACGCCCTCTGGGTTTTCCTGCCATCTCCCTGGCTACTGTTCCAGTCCATCTATGTGTCACTCCTGCTCTGGTCTCTAAATGTTTGAACGCCCACGAGCCCATTACTCATTACCTGTTCCACACTCTCCCCAGCTGACTCCGTCTGGCCCCACGGTTTTATATACTCCAGCTTGACCATTCCCTGGTCTTCCAGACTCCCATAGCCAACTTTCTTCTCCACACGGCCTCATGGACACCTAATTAGCACCTCAAAATAAACACGGGACAAACAGAACTCTTGATCCCCCACCTCAATTTACTATTTCCCAGACGTCCCCGTTTCTATAAATTGCACCAACAACTCAAGCCCATCTTTCTCAGCATGTCTTTCCAGTTCTGTCCCCTGAGATGTCCCTAATATCCTCAGCCACCACCACTTCCTTCCTGGTCCAAGTCACCGTCCCCTGTAGCCGGGACTGCTGAGGGGGTCTCCCTCACCCCCCAGGAATCCCTGTCTGTGCAGGTGATTCTTCAAAGGTCAATCAGATGCTCTCCCTCGGCTGCTTAAAAATGTCCTGGACGGCTTTCCACCTCCCTTGAGATGAACTGCACACTCCTTGCCGCGGCTTACAAAGCACTCCCTCCCTGCCTTTGACTTTCTCACGGCTCGTGCTGGTCTCCTCCTCACCTCTGTGCTCCAGCTGGACTGTCCCCAGCCTAGGGCTTTGCCCTGGCTGTGCCCTCTGCCTGGAAAGTTTTATCCATTTGTGGTTTTTTTAGGTCTTTGTTGCTGCACATGGGCTTTCTCTTGTGATAGGGAGCCAGGGTACTCTTCATTGCTTTTGAGCACGGCTTAGTTGCCCTGGACTTCCTTGGTGGCTCAGATGGTAAAGCATCTGTCTACAATGCGGAAGACCCGGGTTCGATCCCTGGGTCGGGAAGATCCCCTGGAGAAGGAAATGGCAGTCCATTCCAGTACTATTGCCTGGAGAACACGACTGAGCGACTTCACTCACTAGTTGCCCTGAGGCATGTGGGATCTTCCCAGACCAGGGATCGAACCCGTGTCACCTGCATTGGCAGGCAGATTGTTAACCGTTGGACTACTGCGGAAGTTCTGCTTGCAAAATTTCCTTCCCCCGGGTCCTGGCGTGGCTGATTGCTGCCGGTCATTTAGCTCTCAGGGGGCACGTCCCCTCCTCAGTAACGCCTTTCCTCACCACCCACCTAAAGTAGGCATTGAGTCACCTCCCTGATCTTGAGAGCTGCCTGGAAGTCTTTCCACTCCTGCAGTTCTCCAGTCCAGGGGCGATCAAAGCTTCCACAAGTCTTCTGTGAGTCCTCGATGACTTACTTCACAGGCTTTGGTCTCTGGTCCAGGGACACTGGCCCTGTGTGCCACCTCTGGTTTTCAAAGACCAAATGGTCCCTTTTCTTGGCTCACTCAGAGTGACTTCATCCCTCCCCTTGAAATCTTACCCCAGTCTATCCTTGCCTGGAGAACCCCATGGACAGAAGAGCCTGGTGGCCTCCATGGTGTCACGAAGAGTCAGATGTGACTGAGCGGCTCACACACACACACACACGCGTGCACACACACACAGACATGCATACACACATCCATGTCCTGGGGGCATTTCTTGCCTTCACTGGGGTTGCAGACACATTTTCTAAACGTGATTTTTTTCCCTCCAGGAGAGGGATTCTCGTCCTAGCTGATAACAGAATAGCGACATTTTACCATCATAGTTAAGAGACAGAGTTGGGATCTGAACCTGGATTTGCCTGAGTGTGGAGACAATGCTTTTATTTTCTTTAATTTAGCTTTTCCCAACCCCCTGCATCTGTGGCCTGGGGGATCTAAAATTTCGATCTGCAAACTCAGTTGTGGCACGTGGGATCTAGTACCCCCACCAGGGGTCGGACCTAGGCCCTCTGCATTGAATGGAGAATTAGCTACTGGACCAGCTGGAAAATCCTGAGACAACGCTTTTAAACCAGCACATCGACTGTGTCCTGCAGATCCTCATTCAGGCTGCTGACGACTCTCAGTGGTTGCTTGCACACAGGTGCACGCACACGTGTTCTTCCCTATAGAGGGGAAATGCGTGCCCTTCTGGCTGGCCTCGAGAGGTTGCCTCGAAGGCTGAATAGCATTTCTTACAGGCCAGCCAGAGCTAGCCGCAGGACATCTGGTCATCTGGTCTAAATTCTCATAGCGCACAGGGGGATGGCTTGCAGAGGGGATGCACGAGAGGGGATGTGCCAGCCAGGCTCCCAGACGCCAGGTAGAATGCTCCTTGTACTGCCCAGGGCTGCTTCCTCCCTTTCTTCCCTTCCTGACCCACCCACTTGCGGGGGACTGACCGTGAAAGGGTTAAGTCTTGGGAGCTGCTCAGCAGGTATGCAGAGCCTTAGGCATGTCCCTAAGCTCCCTGTCCTGCCACCCTCAAGAATTTTTATAGCCCTTAAAGCCCCAAGATGTCTTGTTTCTGCAACATGTAAGATAGATAATCTTATAGTGCTCTGTACACAATGGTAAGGGTCTGGTGATTGTATCCTGAGGTTAAAAAATAATCCTGTGCATGTCTTAAGTCACGTATTTTATCCTATAAATATTGTAGCCTAATAAAGAAAGGCATCAGCCATTTGTGGTCTGATCCTCTCAACCCCATCTTTTGTCTCTATCTCTTATTTTTCTTAGCGGGGACGCTCCGTTCTCTCCCTGTGCAGGTGCAACTCTTGCTTGTGCTGGCCGCGGCAGGTGGCGCCCAACGTGGGGCAGATCGACAGTTTTCCTCGCCACTACTCTTATTAAGCTGAAAAGAGTGAGTATATAAGTATACAAGTGATTTAAATTAAGGAGGAGTAGTAAGGTATATAGTTGAGAGTATAAATATGGGACAGACGCATAGTCGTCAATTGTTTGCACATATGTTATCTGTAATGTTAAAACACCGGGGAATTACTATTTCCAAACCTAAATTAATCAATTTTCTTTCATTTATTGAAGAAGTCTGCCCTTGGTTCCCCAGAGAAGGCACAGTAAGTTTAGAGACGTGGAAAAAGGTAGGGGAACAAATTCGGACTCATTATACTTTACATGGCCCTGAAAAGGTTCCTGTAGAAACTTTATCTTTTTGGACACTAATTCGTGATTGCTTGGACTTTGATAATGATGAATTAAAACGTTTAGGAAATTTTTTAAAACAGGAAGAAAATCCTCTTCATGTTCCTGATTCGGAGCCCAAGTATGCTGTTCCCGAGGGAATTGAAGGTGACCCTCCATTTTGTAACTTATCGCGTCCTTCGGATAATGATGATTCACTTTCCTCCACAGATGAGGTGGAATTAGACGAAGGGGCTGCTAAATACCATCAAGAAGACTGGGGTTTTTTAGCACAAGAAAAGGGGGCGTTAACATCTAAAGATAAATTGGTTGAATGTTTAAAAAATCTCACTGTTGCTTTACAGAACTCAAGAATTAAGTTTCCTAATAACAATTTAAAATCCGCTTCTGCTCCACCTCTTCCCCCTGCCCATGCTCCTTCTGTTGTTGCGGGTCTCGATCCCCCTCCGGGGCCTCCTCCTCCTCCGCCATCTGAAATTGTGTCTCCGCTACAAAAGGCATTAAGACAAGCACAATGACTTGGTGAGGTTGTCTCCGATTTTTCTCTTGCTTTTCCTGTCTTTGAACATAACAACCAGCGTTTCTATGAAGCGCTGCCTTTCAAACAATTAAAAGAGTTAAAGATTGCTTGCTCACAATACGGTCCTACCGCTCCATTCACTGTTGCTATGATAAAAAATTTGGGTACTCAGAATCTACCCCCAAATGATTAAAAACAAATAGCTAGAGCTTGTCTTTCGGGGGGAGATTATTTATTATAGAAATCTAAAAATGTTAAACAGTGTGCTCGTATAGCCGATGTTAATCGGCAGCAAGGTATACAAACCTCCAGTGACACCTACAAATATATTGATCATGTTATTATTATTGTTACAGCGGATACAAAACGGAGAGGCTACGGCTTTTTGGGCATACATTCCTGACCCGCCTATGATTCAATCATTAGGATGGGATAAAGAAATAGTACCTGTCTATGTCAACGACACAAGTCTTTTAGGAGGAAAATCAGACACTCATATTTCCCCTCAGCAAGCCAATATCTCCTTTTATGGTCTTACTACGCAATATCCTATGTGCTTTTCTTATCAATTACAACATCCTCACTGTATACAGGTGTCAGCTGATATATCCTATCCTCGAGTGACTATTTCTGGCATTGATGAAAAAACCGGAAAAAGATCGCACCGTGACGGAACTGGACCTCTCGACATTCCGTTTTGTGACAAACATCTAAGCATCCGCATAGGAATAGACACTCCTTGGACTTTATGTCGAGCCCGGGTTGCGTCGGTGTACAACATCAACAATGCAAATACCACCTTTTTGTGGGATTGGGCACCTGGGGGAAAACCTGATTTTCCTGAGAATCGAGGACAGCATCCACCCATTCTCTCTGTAAACACTGCTAATGTATATCAAACAGAACTGTGGAAACTTTTGGCTGCCTTTGGTCATGGTAATAGTCTATATTTGCAACCCAATATCAGTGGGAGTAAATATGGTAATGTAGGAGTTACGGGGTATTTATATCCCCGAGCTTGTGTCCCTTACCCATTCATGTTGATACAAGGCCATATAGAAATAACATTGTCATTAAATATTTATCATTTAAATTGTTCTAACTGCATACTTACCAATTGTATAAGAGGTGTTAAAAAAGGAGAACAAGTTATAATAGTAAAACAACCTGCTTTTGTAATGTTACCAGTTAAAATAACTGAAGCTTGGTATGACGAGACTGCTTTAGAATTGCTACAACGCATTAACACGGCTCTTAGCCGCCCTAAAAGAAGTGTAAGCCTGATTGTTCTGGGTATAGTATCTTTAATCACCCTTATAGCAACTGCTGTTACCGCTTCTGTATCTCTAGCACAATCCATTCAAGCTGCTCATACTGTAGATTCCTTGTCATATAACGTTACTAAAGTAATGGGAACACAAGAAGATATAGATAAAAAAATAAAAAATAGATTATCAGCTTTATATGATGTGGTTAGAGTTCTAGGGGAACAAGTTCAGAGCATTAACTTTCGTATGAAAATTCAATGTCATGCTAATTATAAATGGATTTGTGTTACTAAAAAGGCCTATAATGCATCTGACTTTCCGTGGGATAAGGTGAAGAAACATCTACAAGAAATTTGGTTTAATACTAATGTTTCTCTAGATCTATTGCAATTACATAATGAAATCCTTAATATTGAAAATTCTCCTAAGGCTACTTTAAATATAGCTGATACTGTCAACAATTTTTTACAAAATTTATTTTCTAACTTCCCTAGCCTGCATTCACTGTGGCAAAGCATAATTGCTGTGGGCGTGGTTTTGACTGTTGTACTTATCGTGATTTGTTTGGCTCCTTGTTTTATTCGTAGTATTGTTAAAGAATTTTTACATGTAAAAATTCTGATACATAAAAACATGTTGCAACACCGACATCTTATGGAACTTTTAAAAAAATAATAAAGAGAGGGGAGCTGCGGGGGACTGACCGTGAAAGGGTTAAGTCTTGGGAGCTGCTCAGCAGGTATGCAGAGCCTTAGGCATGTCCCTAAGCTCCCTGTCCCGCCACCCTCAAGAATTTTTATAGCCCTTAAAGCCCCAAGATGTCTTGTTTCTGCAACATGTAAGATAGATAATCTTATAGTGCTCTGTACACAATGGTAAGGGTCTGGTGATTGTATCCTGAGGTTAAAAAATAATCCTGTGCATGTCTTAAGTCACGTATTTTATCCTATAAATATTGTAGCCTAATAAAGAAAGGCATCAGCCATTTGTGGTCTGATCCTCTCAACACCATCTTTTGTCTCTATCTCTTATTTTTCTTAGCGGGGACGCTCCGTTCTCTCCCTGTGCAGGTGCAACTCTTGCTTGTGCTGGCCGCGGCACCACTGGTCCCCTCATGTTGCTGTGTGTGGCCTTCATCCCTTTCTACCCTTTTCTCTGACAGATGAGTGGAAAGCCTGCTGTTCCAGGCCTTATTGTCCACCCGCTACCAGTCACCTTGGTTCCACAAGGCTGACAGTCACATAAGCTGGCTAGGCATGCATTAATGTGGGTGAATCACTTTGATTGATCAGGCTGATCACGGTTGGGAGATACCTATGGATAAGAATGAGGGGGTCTTTCCTGGGAGTGCCTCTGTGTGCGTACATGTTATGTTAAAAGCCAGGCATTTATCTACCTTGAAAAGATTAAGACTAGCCCTTTGATGGACACAGAAGGGGAAGGGGAGGGTGAGATGAACTGGGAATTCAGGTTTGACATAAACACATGACCATGTATGAAATAGATAGCTAGTGGAAACCTGTGTATCACAGGGAGCTCAGCTTGGTGCTCCGTGGTGATTTAGAGGGTGGGATGGGGTTGGGGTGGGAGGGAGTTTAAAGAGGGAAGGGATATACATATCCATACAGCTGATTCACTTCATCGTACAGCAGAAACCAACATAATGTTGTAAAGCAATTATACTCCAATAAAAAACAAATAAAAAACCCCAACAACAACAGCAACAAAACAGCTGATTGCACCTGAAAACAGCTGATTGCACCTGAGATAAGTTACTTTTGGTTCTAAACCACTGGGAGTTTCTGGCAAGTTTTGTTATTATGTGCTGGGATGAGAAGTTGACTTTGTATACAGAGTTTTCAGTTAGATTTTTGGACTGACATCTCAACTCTGAACTCTTTTGATAAGTTAAAAAAAAAAAAATACATGATGACATTTCCATTCCAGCTTGCTAGAATCCTGGCCCCCCCCTGTGCTTCCTGTTTTCAGCCTCAGCTTGTCCTTCAGGCCTTTGAACTCGAGTTCCCTGATTTTGACCCTGGCGCTGGCTAAGGACTTTGAAACCTCCTGCTTGGCTGTGCACACCGATCGTGGTCTGGCTCCTGCGTCAGTCAAGCCCTGCCACCTCTCCACGTTCACTCTGGCTCTGGCAAGCAAAGGTCCAGCCTGGCTATGTTGTATCTGTCGGTGATTCTGTCATCCCTGGGCTGTGAGCTCCTGGAGGATGGTTGATTACAGTCAGCTCTGATTGCAGGAATTGTAGAGAGAAATCCCTGGACCCAGAAGTAGGAGCTCACAGCCTGGGAGGGACGAGAAGGGAGCACTGACCTCTGTCCGGGACAAAGGGGAGGGTCGGAGTCTGAGGCCCTTACCTGCCCCAAGCTCCTGCCTGGCCAGCGTGGTGACTGACAGGTCAGTACAGAGTTAAGGTGTTTTTGGCACAAACGACAGAAGCTAAGACCTGCTAACTCGAGCTCGTGTAAAGAAAAGGGGGCACCCAGACACCCGTGGACAGATTAATGAATGAGCAAAACAGGGTAGATACAGACAATGAAATATCATTCAGGCCCAGCAAGGGATGAAATCCTGACAACATGCATACACTTTAGAAGTGTTGTGCTACGTGAAATAAGACGGTTACCAAAGGTCAAATACTATATGATTCCATTTATAAGAGGTACCTAGAGGAATCACGTTCATAGTGACAGAAAGTAGAATAGTGGTTCCTAAGGGCCAGTGGTCATGTATGGAGGTGAGAGTTGGACTGTGAAGAAGGCTGAGCGCCGAAGAATTGATGCTTTTGAACTGTGGTGTTGGAGAAGACTCTTGAGAGTCCCTTGGACTGCAAGGAGATCCAACCAGTCCATTCTGAAGGAGATCAGCCCTGGGATTTCTTTGGAAGGAATGATGCTGAAGTGGAAGCTCCAGTACTTCGGCCACCTCATGCGAAGAGTTGACTCATTGGAAAAGACTCTGATGCTGGGAGGGATTGGGGGCAGGAGGAGAAGGGGACGACAGAGGATGAGATGGCTGGATGGCATCACTGACTCGATGGACGTGAGTCTGAGTGAACTCCGGGAGTTGGTGATGGACAGGGAGGCCTGGCGTGCTGCAATTCATGGGGTCGCAAAATGTCAGACACGACTGAGCAACTGAACTGAACTGAAATGAACTGAACTGAACTGAAGGGCTGGGGGGAGGGAGGAGGGGGAAGTTATTGTCTATGGGGAAGAGAGGTTTCAGTCTGGGGTGAGGAAAAAGTAGTGGTGATGGTTGCATGACAACGTGCCACTGAATTGTACACTTAAATACGGTAAGAATGTTGGGTACGTGTGGACACACACACACAACAGAACTGACCTAAACCAACAAAAAGTTATCGCCGAGGTGCTAAGTGCCGCCATGGTCCTTTAGGAATTCAAAGAAACAGACAGAACAAACAGGAATAGTGGGAAGCATGCTGGGGCATCTCATGGAACTGAGGTTAGCCAAACCTCCAAGCCTGGAGGAGGGACAGGGCAGCTCCAGGGGCTTCGGCGGACGAGTGCGTAGACCTCTTCCCTTGGGACAATGCTCCAGGGCTGGTTTCGCAGGTCCGAGGTTCATCTAAGAGAGAGTCTGATTGGTCAGCTGGGTTAGCTTCAGTTGGCATCGGGAAGCAGGGAGGCAGGATGATGTAGTACCACTGGGGGCCACTGGGGGCAGACTTGGGTCAGTTTAGCAGAATCCAAGTCATTGGAAGACCAGTGTTCCCAATGATCACTTCACCAAATTTCGTTTCTCTATATAGCTTTAGCGGAGAAGGCAATGGCACCCCACTCCAGTACTCTTGCCTGGAAAATCCCATGGACGGAGGAGCCTGGTAGGCTGCCGTCCATAGGGTCGCTAAGAGTCAAACACCACTGAGCGACTTCACTTTCACTTTTCACTTTCATGCATTGGAGAAGGCAATGGCAACCCACTCCAGTGTTCTTGCCTGGAGAATCCCAGGGACGGGGGGGAGCCTGGTGGGCTGCCATCTATGGGGTCGCACAGAGTCGGACACGACTGAAGCGACTTAGCAGCATATAGCTTTAGTTGCCTGAATTTGCTTTGCCTTCACAACACCATTTTGGGGGAATGTTGGATTTTGTCTGAGTGCACTCCCTATTATTGAGCTGGGGACAGAGAGGTAGGGAGGAGGGGAAAAAATAATCCATGTCTGGAAAAAAAATAAAGTGAAAGTGTTGGTCATTCAGTCATGTCCTACTCTTAGCGATCCATGGACGGTCACCTACCAGGCTCCTCTGTCTGTGGAATTCTCCAGGCAGGAATACTGGCGTCGAATGCCATTACCTTCTCCAGGGGATCTTCCCTAACCCAGGAATCGAAGCCAGGTCTCCTGCATTGCAGGCATATTCTTTACCATCTGAGGCACCAGGGAAGCCCCCCACCTCTGGCCTCGGTGCCATGTGAAAGCTCCAGTTCCCCAATTGGAGAAATTTCCCCAGGGGAATGTGAGGACCCTGAAAAAACTGAGACTAAGTTTCTGCCATCCCAGCAGAAAGGAGGCAGGGAGTTAGAAACAAAGTTGGCAATAAAGGAAACTGTGTTTACTGAATGGTTGAGTTTTGGACCAGGACTTTTACCCCAGCCTAGCCAAATGCCCTTCCCTGTCCTATAAAGCTTGCAATGGGAGAGACCTAGGGATTGACACCTCCTCCTTTGTTTCAGCACCATCTGCACCCACATCACCCTGGGGAAGACCGAATATTGGGGAATTCAGCAAAGCTTCAGCAACAGGGACAAAAAAAAATTAGCATTTGACTAGTCCCATAAGAAAAGGTTAGGTTTTTTGTTTTTAATTTTTATTTATTTGGCTACCTTGGGTCTTAGTTTCGGCATGAGGGGATTTTTAGTTGCAATGTGTGGGATCTAGTCCCCTGACCGGGGATTGAACCTGGGCCCCTGCACTGGGAGCATGGGGTCCTAGCCACTGGACCCCCAGGGAAGTCCCAAACAGTTAGGTTTTAACAGAAAAGCATCATAGAAGAAAAAAGAGATCTAGAAAAAGGATGAGTGTGGATAGGAGATGCCAAGAGTCCCGTGAGTCTCGTAATGAGCGGGAGGCCAGAGACAGCCAGAGGTGGTTTGGCTGTTGGGAAGCAGGACGTGATCATTCAGGACGGGCTGGTGCACTGGAGGGAGGTGAGGCTCTGAAGCAGAACAAGGAGGAGGATGTGAAAGTGCTGTGCTGAGCGTCAAGAATGTATCCCTACCCTCCCCCTCAACCTTGGCATTTCCTCCGGAGACTGAGAATATATTCGAAATGCTTTACTTTTTTGAATCTCTGGCCTCTTTCTCTGAAGGTGACTCTTGTCATTCAGATCACAAGGTTGCCCGTGTTTTCACAGGGTTACCCCTTCCCCCCTGCCCCGTCGAACTTGGGCTCCATCGGAGGCCTGACCACCAGGGCGAGTTGTGGATCTGGGGTTGACCTTCCTCCCATCTGGTGATGTTAACCTAAGCCAACCTCCTGGAAGGCAGCAGAGGAAGTTTGGGATCCTTGATGTACTCTTGGACCCAGTCGTTTTCGGGGTTGGTACAGACCTCTCGTTTCCGCTTGGTGATGAAGCTGTGGGGGCAGAGTTAGACCGTCAGGGGCCCCGGAGAAGTTAGGGGTCCAGTCCACACGCCCCCACTTCTAGCTCACCGGGGGCTTGCCTCATGCCCTGTACCACCTCCCTAGGCCTCCCCCTGTCTGGGTTCCCTCAAAAAACTCCCCTCTCTGGCTTCTAGACCTCATCATCTCTTCTTTCAGCCCTTCTCCATTCAGCCTAGACCCTCAGGCTCGGGTTCCATTATGGCCACTGTTTCTTGGACCACTTGAACCGGCCACGCGCCTCTGTAAGTGGCAAAGTCTAGAACAAAATCCAGGCCTGTCTCGTGAGAGTCAAAGCCCGGGCCCTTAACTGGGGCTCCCCTGTTCTAGCATGGAGTCTTGGTTCTGTGTACCCCGATCCAGCCTTGGGCTCCCCTTCCCGCTCCCTGTAAATGTCTGCAGAACGGTGCTTACATGATTGCCGGCAGGTAACAGTTGAGGGCCTGTCTGTATCCCACCACCAGTTTTTTCGGCAATACTTTCTCATGATACTTCGGGCAGCAGGTGGGTGGGGGGTTCACCGACTCAGGAACTTCTGAGGGAATGACATTGAAAGCTGAGTTAAGAAGGTGGAGAGGGAGCCCGTGGCTGCCCACCTCCATCTCCCATCTCTTGCATTTTGTCTGTTCTTGTGATGGCAAAGCCGTCTGTCAGCAGGGGTAACAGACAAGTGAAAAAGGTGAATCTTCTGTAGATCTTTCAGCCTCTGGACTGAGCTTCATGAAGTACAAAGGACTGGGGGGTTCACATTTGCTGATGAACTTGACTGGGCCAACATGTATTGAGCTCCTAGTACAAGCCAGGCTCCATGGGAGTTAGAACACGTGGAAGATACAGTCACTACTCCTGTGTCCCTTACAGACCAGTCTGAGTGAAAAAGCAAAGTGAAAAGATAAACACTACAATCGAATGTGGTCTGGGATAGAGTAGAATTTGACGCAAGGGGCTATGGGAACAGAACGAGGAGCCCCTGACCCAGCCTGGGTGGTTGAGGAAGAAGTCCCACAGCAGGTGGTGTCTGAGCTGATTCCTGAAGGACGAGCAGGACTTAGGCAGACAGAGGGGTCATGGGATCTGAAGAAAGAAATGTATGGAGGCCTGCGGTGGGGGAAGCCCAGCGTGTCTGGGAGGATGGAGCAGTTCCAGGAGCCGCAGTGCAAGGTGGGAAGGAAGAAGTAGGAAGAGGATATTAAAGAGGGCAGGGAGGGCTGCACCCCTTCTGAACTGTGTCGGGGAGCCTGGATTCTGTCCTAGAGGCACCAGAGAAGCTGAGGTCGGTGGAAGGCTGAGATACAGGGATGAGCAGGAGAAGTCAGGGCAAGGGGGAAAGGCTTGTATTTAAGTTTTGGGGCCAGACAGCAAGGGTTGGAGTCTTGACTAAATGACTTGAATCACGGGCAAATTTCTTAACGTCTCTGGATGTCTTTACCCTTTAAAAGAAAGTCAAAAAGCTCTGTCCTACACAGTAGGGGAAGGAGAAGGCAGGATGAATTGAGACAGTAGCATTGACATATATACGCTGCTGCTGCTGCTAAGTCGCTTCAGTCGTGTCCGACTCTGTGCGACCCCATAGACGGCAGCCCACCAGGCTCCCCCGTCCCTGGGGTTCTCCAGGCAAGAGCACTGGAGTGGGGTGCCATTGCTCATCAGTAAAACAGGTAGCTAGTGTGAAGCCACTGTATAACCTCGGGCGCTCAGCTCAGTGCCCTGTGATGACCTGAAGTGGTGGGATGGTGGGTGGGAGGGAGGCCCAAGAGGGCAAGGACGTATGCAAACATACAGCTGATTCACATTGTTGTACAGCAGGGACTGATACAACATTGTAAAACAATTATTCTGCAAGTATCAAAATATCCTATGCTGCACTATAATGAAACAATATTTAAAAAGAATGCATATATATGTATAACCAAATCACTTTGCTGTATAACAGGAATTAACAACATTGTAAATCAACCATACTTCAATAAAAATAAATCAATAATAAGAAAAAAAAGTTATGTCCTAGGATCGTGGTGAGGATGAGTTGAGAAAATGCTTGTAAAACCCTTAACTCAGAGTCTGGTGTAGAAAGTGTCAGTGCTTGTGATTAAGAGCTGATGGTAGGGAGAATGGATACATGTATACATATGGCTGAGTTCCTTCCCTGTCTGCCTGAAACTGTCGCAACATTGTTAATGGCTGTACTCCAATACAAAATAAAAACTTTTTCTTTCTTTTTTTTAAAGAGCTAATGGTAGTAATGGCCACTCTACTGGCTTGGAAAGTGCTCTCTCTCCCTCTCTCTGACACTCCCAGGAGGCCAGACTTGGTTGGTTGGTAGCGCTGTGTCTCCCTTGAGCTCCCCTGACTGCTCATCACTCAAGGATATCACCTTCCCCAGCCCCCAGACCTGCAGAGTGCAAATCCCTGACACTTGTGTCCAGTAGGTGGCAAAGCCTGAGACGTCTCCAGGGCACCATTTGGCTGATCCATGCTTTGGCTGGGCCATTTTTCTTCCTGCCTGGCGTTCCCGAAGGGCACTATTGCCCCCTCCCACCCCCAGGCGGCACCTCTACCCACAGTGGCCCTGGTTCTTTAAGGCGATGTTTACAAGGACAAGGGGCGTCCTGAGAGTGTGTGGGCAGATTACACGGTCTGTGTGACCCTCGCTCCCCCAAGGGTTCACAAAGGCAGAATCCAGCCAGACTACGTGCCAAGGGCAGCCTTAGGGAGAAAGGAAGGGCTGGGGCCATTGAGGGCGGGTGCATACTGAGAGATGGCCTGAGTCTCTGGTCCTTGGCCTGTCACCAGCGCTCATAAAGGCTCGTAGAGGCAGAGCCCATGGGTCTGTCTTGTGGCTCCAAAGCCTTTCGATCTCCTCAACCCCTTTTCTCCTTTCTACAAACTTTCTAGCCCTAGGCTGGGAGATGGAGACAAGGGCCCAGAAATCCTCAAATGGCACATGTGGGCATCCCATTGGGGCGTCTCTCGGTTGCCATGGCAGTCCCAGAAATCTACAACAGACCCTGCCAGCAAGGGGTGTCTAGCTTCAGACTCCCCGTCCTGGGCTTAGCCCCAGACGTCCCTCCGCTGGCCTCCCTGACTCCCTCTGTCCGCCCTGCCAGAGCAGGCATGTCTTTCCCACCCTCGCCTTTTGCCTCACCTTCCTCCTCATCACGTACGTCTGTGATTGTCCCCTCTGCTCCTTCCTTGGCTCTTCCTCCCAAATGATCATTCCTGCTGTGTCCTCAGGACTCCTGACGTGACCTCGACCCAGCTTCCTGAAACTGCCCAGCCCCAGCAGCTCTGCTCAGCTCGGCTCTGCTTGCCAGGGGCCGGTGGGCAGCAGCTACGGGTGCAGGCGGGGAGGGGGCCTGGGGCTGATGATGGAGGCCTGAGAGCACTCTTGGCATCACCTCGCGGCCCGCTCCCTGTTCCCTTGCCTCAGTACCGCCCCTCAGGGGCAGGTGGACTCACTTGGCTGACTGTGAACAGCAGAAGTGATGGTGAGGATGAGGAGAAAGAGGGCAGCCACGGAGACCTTCATCCTCTCAGTGGGCAGGCAGGCTCCGGGGGAGGCTGGGCGGACACAGTCTCCTTCCTTGCTGGTCACCCACGCGGGGCCCTCAGCTCTCTGGACTCTGACCAGTTCAGAGTGGGCGGAGGAGGAGAGACGACGGTCCTCCCTTCGTGTTTGCTGAAAGGGAGGGCAGTGGAGGGCGGGGTCTGGTGCACAGTTGAATTTGCTAATATTTGCAGCTGCATGAAGGAAAAGAGAAAGAGAAGGTGTGGAGAATGTGCTCTGGGTGTCAGCTCCCTTCAGGCCCTATTTTACTTAAACTTCACAGAGGGGAGTAAAGACTTTATTCCCATTTCGCAGATGAGGCCCCTGAGGCTTAGAGAGGCTAAATTAAACTCACGTGGGTAGGAGGCAGATGCTGTTTAGTCGCTAAGCTGACCTGACTCTTTGTGGCCCCATGGACTGTAACCCACCAGGCTCCTCTGTCTGTGGGATTCTCCAGGTCAGAATACTGAAATGGGTTACCATGCCCCCCTCCAGGGGATCTTCTGGACCCAGGGACTGAACCTAAGTCTCCTACATTGACAGGCGGATTCTTTACCAAGGAGCCAGATAGGCAGTCCTGAAAACAGAATCTGTGTGGCTTCATCGTGTTCTCTGCCCCCATCTCTACTTTGGGAAAGAAGAGGGAGGGTTGAACCGACCTTTTCCCCAGGTGATCAGTCTTCGGGAGGCCAACAGAAAGCAGGGTTAGAGAGAGCACAGACTGAGGCAAGGGTAGGGTTTAGTGACCTCGGAAAAGAGTGTCCCCCTCGCCCCCTGTCCGAGGACACACGATGGAACTCACACTTTCTTGTTGCAGATTATGCCACTGATACTCTTCCCCCAATTCCTAAGTGCCAGATCTTTGTTTGCTGAAACATTTGTCTCATTTGTCGATGCTCTCGTTTACCTCTTTGGACCTTGGACTGGGAACCAGTTTCAGGTCTAATCAGCTGATCCCTCCTGGGTGCCCTTGTGTGTGCGGGTAAAGTCTCCAGTCATGTCCAACTCTTTGTGACCCCATGGACTGTAGCCCGCCAGGCTCCTCTGTCCTTCGGACTCTCCAGGCAAGAATACTGGAGTGGGTTGCCGTATCCTCTTCCAGGGGATCTTCCTAATCCAGGGATCAAACCAGCTTCTCTTGGGTCTCCAGCATTGGCAGGTGAGTTTTTTACCCCTAGCATCACCTGGGAAGCCTGGGTACCCTCAGTATGGGTTAATCCAATCTGCCACCATGGCCAATCATGGCCAGCAGAGGGCTGTCCAACACGGTGAACCTGACAACCTGCTTCTGGGTCCTAGAGTTCCAGCTTCTGCCCTTGGCTTTGGCTGAAGCTGGATCTGCCCCCTTGGGCTTCCCTGGCGGCTCAACGATAAAGAATCCGCCTGCAATGCAGGAGTCACAGGAGACGCAGGTTCAATCCCTGGGTAGGGAAGATACCCTGGAGGAGGGCATGGCAACCCACTCCAGTAGAGGGGCTTGGTGGGCTACAAAATGACTTAGCGTGGGCCCGTGGACCTGTCCCTCAGTATGTTCTCTTTTCAGACTGCCTCAGAACCCTGTTCCAGGCTGAAGGCAGCTTTCAGAGGAGAAATGAAAGAGGGGATTTGCTCTTTGATGGACTGTGACCTCTAGAGGCATGAGGGAGTGTTTCAGGAGATGGGAGTTGTGGGGGGGCTAGGAGAAAGCGATGGTACCCCACTCCAGTACTCTTGCCTGGAAAATCCCACGGACAGAGGAGCCTGGTGGGCTGCAGTCCATGGGGTCATGAAGAGCCGGACACGACTGATGACTTCACTTTCACTTTTCACTTTCATGCATTGGGGAAGGAAATGGCAACCCGCTCCAGTGTTCTTGCCTGGAGAATCCCAGGGATGGGGGAACCTGGTGGGCTGCCGTCTATTGGGTCGCACAGAGTTGGACACGACTAAAGCGACTTAGCAGCAGTAGCAGTGGGGAAACAAGGACGTCGAAAATCCTTGTGGGTCTTGCTGTTTGGCAAGATTGCTTATAAAATAGGGGAAAGCAGGCAATGCAATTAGTCCTGGTGGGTTCAAGGCAGTTAGTGGTGGTAAAGCTGTGGCTTCTTATGAGGGTAGAGGGTAGGTATACGAGATACCCCCTTAACCTCTGTGTGTGGAGGAGAGGAGGTGTGAGGAAGCCTGCTGTGCCTTTGCTGTGCAGGCACCCGCTTGGTCTTTGTGGAGGGCTGGAGGCCAGGGAGGGTGGTCATAGGGTCTACACTGGGTGTGCTCTTCCTCTGCGTATGCAGAGCTCCTTGAACCTGGAAGATGGGTCTGAGAGCCTTTGGGGTCTGCTGGAGCGTAAGCTTCCTCTTGGTTCCTTTCTCATTCCGTCTATCCACCCACCATCCATTCATCCACCCATCTATGCATTCATCCATCCACCCATTCATCCACATCCACTATCCATCCATCCATCCATCCACCCATCTATCCATCCATCCATTTATGCATCCATCCACTCATTCACCCACCATCCATCCATCCATCCATCCACTGATCTATTCATCCATTTATCCACCCATCCATCTATGCACCATCCATTCATTCATCTATGCATTCATCCATCCACCCACTCATCCACCATCCACTATCCATCCATCTAGGCATGCATGCATCCATCTATCCACCCACCCACCCATCCACCACCCATCCAGCCATCTACCACTTCCATCCACTTCCTGAGCACCTGATGTGGGCCAGACTTTTTGCTATGCCTTGTGGGGTACACAGAAATGAATAAAACAATATAGCGCAACCTGACGTGTGTATGTGGATGGGGAAGAATTGGATAAAATTTGTCCATCAATCATTCCTGTCTTAGCCAGCAGGGGACAAAGGCCTTGGGACCAGCACAGAAAAAGACTATGGAACTTGACTGTTATAGAGAGGCCTTTAATGAAGATTTAGCTGCAAAATCAAGCTTTCCTTGTGAAGCTTAAATAAATGAATGCACATAGATGGCTTTAGCAGGGTGCTTGGACTATGGAGGTGCTACAAAAATAGTATCTGTTTTTATTGTGGTCATTACTGTCTCCAGGTAGCCTTTACACAGTGTGTCTTCCTCACTTCCTACTCAGTTTCTCTCTACCTCCTTGGCAGACCTGACCCTTTTTTTTTTTTTTTTTGCACCAGGCTCTGGCCAAACATGAGGGCGAGGGTGACACCCTGAGCTGCCCGGCCAGAGCATGCATGGCTGGGCTCATCAGGGTCCCCAAGTCCGCTGCCAGCGGGGAAATTTAGCAGAAATGAATGAGGGCAGGGAAGGGCCTGACTGGTCTTTAATTCAAGTCAGGGCAGCTCCCAGGAGGCGGCTGGGGCTGAGTTGGGAGGAGGGGAGTGGGGTTCAAGCCCTTCTCTTTAAATCCCAAGCTGTGTTCTTCTCCATTACTTCTGGGTCACTCCTCCAGTTCCTTGATATAGTCCCGGACCCAGCCATCACGGGGGTTGGCACAGATGTAATGGCCCTTCTTGGTGATGAAGCTGTGGAACAAGAGGGGAGAAGGATGACCAACCGAGGCTCCGGGAGCCAGGAAGCAAGAGTCAGCCCTTCCTTCTTCACAGATTCCTCATCCCGCCCAGACTGGTTCCCCTTCCTTAGTTAGAGGCAGCCCAGGGCCAATGTCTTTTCTGATACACCCTCCAGCTCCTCAGGGCCACTTAGACCCGTCCCGGCTCCGTGCCCCACCCAGGAGGTGTCCCTTGCCTCCCCTTCCCCTCCCCCCCACACCCTCATCCATGGGCCCAGCTTCCTCCCGGCCCCAGCAGGGCCCCCCCAAAAGCCCCAGAGCCCCAAGTCTGCTTCCCCCCACCCCACCCCGTGCTGCTTCTCTCTATGGACACAGCTGAGAGCACTCTGGGGAGCACCCATCCTGCGTTCTCCCCCCTGCCCTCCCCCACCGTGCTCCCAGCCCTACGGGCTCCCCCTCCCCCAGGGGGGTGTGTGGGTGCCGCCTACACGATCCCAGGCTTGGAGCACTGGCTGCTGGTCTCATAATAGCTTGCAATGCGCTGCCAGGGGACTGCCCGGCTCACGTAGGTGAGGCAGCACTCGGCAGGGTGGTAAGGTCCTCCTGAGGAGAAAGAGGGGAGCGAAGCTGAGATCAGGGTGCTCGTTAAAGATGTGGGGTGCTGGCTGCCTCTGGAACCCTAGGGGGTGGAGGAGGGAAGGAAGGAGAGCACCCCAGAATTCAGAGAGAGGGCTGTAGAAAAAGCTCAGTCCTCTGGCCTCCCTCTCAGTCTAACCCCTGGGCTCCTCTTTCTCTCCTCCTTCATCACTGATCACCCTGCCTCCCTTTCTCTCACCCCCGTGGAGTCCTTTACCAAAGTCACCCCATGGACTGTAGCCCGCCAGGCTCCCCTGTCCATGGACTCCTGCAGGCCAGAATACTGGAGTGGGTTTCCCATTCCCTTCTCCAGGGAATCTTCCCTGACCCAGGGATCACACCCAGGTCTCCTGCATTGCAGGCAGATTATTTACCATCTGAGCCACCAGGGAAGCTATATTGTCATAAGCCCCACTGCTCTAAACCGGCCAGCTCCCTGACCCCACATTAGACAAAAATACCCATCCTATAGCATCCTAACCAACCACCTAACAGCACCCTTGTAGCAGGAAGTTTCTTTGTCTTGAGGCTATAAAAATTGGCTACCAGCCCATGAAAGGCACTGTCTCTGTCTTGAGCCAGCCCACTGGTCTAACAGCATCTCCTGCTCTAGTAAACTCTCTTCTCCTCTCATTCTGCCTCATGTCTGGAAATTCTTTTCCAACCTGCGCATAGACCACGACAATTGCCACCCCACCCCCAAAGGACTGGCTGATGACTTTGAACTCTGGATGGAAGAGCAGCCAAGTCCAGATCTCAGTGAGCACACAGCATCCCTGGGGAGAAGGGTTGTTAGGAGGAAAAATATCCCAATATGATTGGGAATGCAGATCCTATCCCTCCCAATGCCCCTATCCTGCCTGATCCCCACTGAACCCACGCCCTGCCAAGAGGGCAGAATGCCCACACCAAGCCCCACGGACAATGGCCAGGGAGCTAGGACTCCCAGATCTAACCCCACCCAGCCTCTGCTGGCTTTGAACCCATCACCCTCACATCTTGTCATCTGTGAACAAGGCGGCTGACTGCATTGGCAGCTGACTGCATTGGCGGCTGACTGCATTGGCGGCTGACTGCATTGGTGGTTAACTGCATTGGTGGTTGACTGCATTTTACACACAGCTTCCTGGAGGCACAGAGGCGCTTGGGAGCTGAGTCACGGTTATAAGACACCATCTGCCGTTTTTCCCGTTTTACATTTGGGGCTTCCTGTGTAAGGTTTTGCTGGAAGAAAAGTTTTCTTGATCTAAAACACTTAAAAAAACACTGTATTTTTCAGTTATTTTTTGATTCTGAAATTTCATGGCTCTTGTAGGAGGTGCAAGGGGGTGACAACAAAGTCACACCAAGATTGAATTACGGGGGCATCAGGGGATGGGTCTCAGGTCAAGGGCCTTGAAGTTAGGGGGTGCAGTGATTGGGGCCGTCATGTTATGTGACCAACCTGGACAGAAATGTGAGTGTGCCCAGCGATGGCCTCGGGATCACCGAGGTGCTCAGGTGGCAAGGGAAGGGCTGGTCGTCTTATTCAGTGCCATCTCCAGCAGCACTCTCACCCCCTAAAGAGTGGAATAAGGAACCCCCTGGTCCCTGAGAACCACGTCACTGCATTCCTCTGAGCTGCCCAGTGACTCCTCAGATAAGCAAAGCAAACTGTCCCCATTCCACCCAGTTTAGTCTGGCTTTATTTCAACAGCCTTCTATCTTTCCCCTCAGTTTCTAAAAAGGAAACGAGGTAAAACTGCAGAGTGAGGAATAGCATGGGTTGCCTGTAAAGGCAGCTCTTCCGAAGAAACAAGCTGAAAAATGTGGCTTAGGGGACTGGTCCTGGGCAATGTGAGGATGAAACCAGTTTAAGAGGACACCAGACACAATGGAATACTACTCAGCCATAAAAAGAATGAAATATTGCCATTTGCAGCCACCTGGTTGGACTTGGAGGGCATTATGCTAAGTGATTCCCTGATAGTTCGGGTGGTAAAGAATCCGCCTGCAATGCAGGAGACCCCCGTTCGATTCCTGGGCCGGGAAGATCCACTGGAGAATTGATAGGCTACCCACTCCAGTATTCTTGGGTTTCCCTTGCGGCTCAGCTGGTAGAGAATCTGCCTTCAATGCGGGAGAATTGGGTTTGATCCCTTGATTGGAAGATCCCCTGTAGAAGGGAAAGGCTACCCATTCTGGCCTGGAGAATTCCACGGACTATATCCTTGGGGTTGCAAAGAGTAGGACACGACCAGTGACTTTCACAGCAACAGAGCATGCGAAGTGAAATGTCAGACAGAGAAAAATAAACACAGTATCATATCCTTACATGCAGAATCTAAAAAACACAGCAAACAAATGAATAGAGCAAAAAAGAAATAGATTCACAGATATAGAGAACAATAGTGTTTACCAGTAGGGAGAAGGAAGAGGGGAGGGGCAAAGTTGGGCTAGGGGATTAAGACGTACAAACAATTAAGTATCAAATAAGCTACAAGGATACATTATACAACACAGGGAATATAGTCAATATTTTATAACTATAAATTGAATATGATCTTTAAAAATTATGAATCACTATATTAAACACCCTAAGTAATATAACCTTGTGTATGCATACGTGCTAAATTACTTCAGATGTGTCTGACTCTTTGTGACGCTATGGACTGTAGCCCACCAGACTCCTCTGTCCATGGGATTTCCCAGGCAAGAGTACTGGAGTGGGTTGCCGTATCCTCTTCCAGGGGATCTTCCCCACCCAGGGATCCAACCCAAGTTTCTTGCATCTCCTGGCAGTGGGGTTCTTTACCACTGGCGCCACCTGGGAAGTCTATACAACCCTGTATAGCAACTATGTTGTTATTTAGTCACTCAATAGTATCTGACTCTTTGCGACCCCTGGATTGTAACCGGCCACCCCTGGATTGTAACCGGCCAGGTTCCTCTGTCCGTGGGATTCTCCAGGCAAGAATACTAGAGTGGGTTGCCATGTCTTCCTCTAGGGGATCTCCTTGATCCAGGGATTAAACCCGCATCTCCTGTTTGGCAGGTGGATTCTTTACCGCTGAACCACCTGGGGAGCCCACAGCAACCATACTTCAGTAATAAAGAAAAGCAGACACTAGAGCTCCTTCTGGGGCCCCTTTCTCTTCGCATCCCAGCAACCTGGCTCCTGCTTGCTATCCCACAGGGACCAGGTTGGAAGGTGTTGCACTCACTTGAAGAGAATTCATTCTTGGACCCAGGGGCCACAGAGATGCTGAGGAGGACGAGGAAGGAGACGGCTGCCATGGAGACCTTCATCCTCCCGTGGAGGAGCAGCTGCAGGGGCAGAGGTAGCCTGGTAGGGGCTTCAGAGGCTCCCGGGCTTCGGAAGTTTTGAGAAATGTTCATCGAGACAAATTTTTTTTTTCAGTAAGGGAACTAGGATTTCAAAGGGAAGTAGGGAGCAGTAGATCCCTCAGCGGCTTCACATCCTGCACATGTGTTGAGGGTGGAGTGAAGGAAGCCTGGAGAGCCAAGATTTCAGAGAGGAAATTAACCTCCACCCTAGCCGGAATATGCTTAACCCTGTTCTATTGCCACATTTTAGAGATGACTTTTAATTTTTTATCCCACGCTCAGCTGCACAGTCGTATCTGACTCTTTGTGACCCCATGGACTGTAGCCCACTAGGCTCCTCTGTCCATGGGATCCTCCAGGCAAGAATACTGAAGTGGGTTGCCCGGGGATCTTCCTGACCCAGGGATCGAACCCACATCTCCTGCATCTCCTGCACTGGCAGGCGGATTCTTTACTGCTGAGCAACTTGGGAAGCCCTGTTTAACCCTCTGACAGAAGCCTTTCCTTAGTCATAGAAAGACCACGAGCCCAGTGGGGAGGGGAGACTGGCTCAGCCTTAGCTCAAGATCTCAAGGCTGGGATATGTCCTGTACTTAGTTCTGGTTCCAGGCCCCAGAACAAGGCTGTATGGGGGCCAGAGGTCAGAGGGGATTTGGGGTAACAGGATAAGGCCTCCAGTCTTGGAAATCCTCACTTATGCTCTTCAGCAGAATCTTTGGCTCCCAACCTCATCTTCCCTCCTTCACTGTCCCCTGGGGGTGAAGAAGTGCCATGGTGCTCAGTAGATAATTTATTTAACAAGCTTTATACTTTAATATGGGGGTTCCCAGGTGGTGCTAGTGGTAAAGAACCTGCTTGCCAATACAGGAGACTTAAGAGACGTGGGTTTGATCCCTGGATCAGGAACATCCCCTGGAGGAGGGTATGGCAGCCCACTCCAGTATTCTTGCCTGGAGAATCCCGTGGACAGATGACACAGTCCATAGGGTTGCAAAGAGTTGGACATGACTGAAGCAACCTTGGGTGCACACACACACACTTTAACACACACTAGCTGTTGTCCCAAATGTTTCATGAATATTAGGCATTTTAAGCCTTATATTAGCAGTTGAGGAAACTGAGGCACAAAAAGCATCCATAACTTGCCCAAGCTCTGACAGTTGATAAGTGGAATCAGGCTTCAAACTCTGATTGGGTAGTCTGGTTCCCAAGTCTATGTTATTTAAAAAAAAAAAAAAAAATTATCTAATCATTTGGCTGTACTGAGTCTTAGTTGCAGCATGCAGGATCTTTGATCCTCATAGTGGCGCATGAGATGTTTAGTCGTGGCATGAGGAATTTTCAATTGTGGCATGTGGGACCTAGTTTCCTGACAAAGGGATGGAACCTAGGCCCCCTACATTAGGAGCATGGAGTCTTAGCCACTGGACCACTAGGGAAGTCTTCCAAGTCTGTGTTCTTAACCACTATGCTATGGAGAAGAACTATGGGAGTCCCAATCCAGCGGTCTCTAAAATCGTCCTGCTTGGTTTGGCTTCTCTATAAAATCTTTAGTCTGAGACATTTCTGAGTTCAGGGAGTAGATCTCTTTGGGACCTTCTCCCGGTTTCTGACTTCATGACAGAGAAGCTTAATGGGAACCTAGAAGATGCCTTATTTGGGGTTCAGTTCAGTTTAGTTGCTTAGTTGTGTCTGACGCTTTGCAACCCCATGGACTGCAGCACGCCAGGCCTCCCTGTCCATCACCAAATCCCAGGGCCTGCTCAAACTCATGTCCATTGAGTCAGTGAGGCCATCCAACCATCTCATCCTCTGTTACCTCCTTCTTCTCCTGCCTTTTATCTTTCCCAGCATCAATGTCTTTTCCAGTGAGCCAGTTCTTCACTTCAGGTGGCCATAAGTATTGGAGTTTCAGCTTCAGCGTCAGTCCTTCCAATGAATATTCAGGATTGATTTCCTTTAGGATGGACTGGTTGGATCTCCTTGCAGTCCAAGGGACTCTAGCAGGCAGCTAGCAGGTTTCTTGGACTAGCGGTGGCCTGGAGCTCAGTGCTGGAAACTGTTCTGAAGCCGTGTCTGTGGATCATGTGACTGATGTGCTTTCTGTGAAGGGGCAGCTCGGTGCTATGTACTTGCTGTCCTCAGATCTGTCTGCATGGGCCATTTACAGAGGAGGAATTGGGACTCAGGAAGGGTAGAGACTCGCTCACATTCATGAAATGATTTGGATGCAAGACCAATCCACTCTTCCATCTCTCAGTCCAGTGGCCTTGACCACACTCTTCCAGGGGGGCCTTCAGGGCCCCATTCTTCCTGCTTTTGTGGTTAGAAGGCTGTTTCCATCCTCTCTCCTCCACTGATGGAGGCAGGGCAGGCCTAGCAGATAGCAAATGATCTGTAAGTATGTGTTTTATTTATTTACTTAAAAAAACATTTATTTGGCTGCATTGGGTCTTAGTTGCAGCAGGCAGAACAGTCCTTGCAGCATATAGACTCTCTCTCTAGCTGTGGTTCGTGGGCTCAGTTGCTCTGCAGAATCTTAGTTATCCAACCAGGGATCAAACCTGTATCCCCTGCATTGCAGGGTAGATTCTTAACCACTGAACCATCAAGGAAATTCCTGTAAGTATATGTTTCAGAAGAAGGATGAATTGAGCTGGTCTAAGTATGTATATCTCACAGGAAATAGCTGAATTCTCATGCTTGGGTGCCAAGACTGTCATTTATTTGAAATTTTCTGTATTGTTGTCTATAATAACACTGTTTAAATGCCTCTAGTCAAGTGATAGAAATTGACGTCAGCAACAATGTAAGGAAACAAGCTGTTTCTGGGAAGAATGTGAGCTGGGACAAAATAATGACATTCTCTTTGTTTTTGTGGAAACTAGACTACCTGCCAAGTTGTTGCTTGGATCTTTAGAGGAAAGTCTTTATTTTTCAAGCAGTTATTGAGTTCCTACCTACTATTAGCCTGGATATGCTCACTGCTATAATAAACAACACATAAATCTCAGGGGAGTCATTAAATGAAGGTTTATGTCTTGCTCATGTCATAGTCTGCTGTGAGTCGGCAGTGGGGTGTGTTTTTGTGTATGTGTGTGTGTGCTGGGCAAGGCTTTTTCATGCACCCATTTTTTTATCAATAAAATTTAATTTTAACACTTTTACATGATTTAATAAATGACAGCTATTTTTATTTAATAGTTACAAATCCATTGAACACTCTGGAATGTAGGGAATCAGAGAGCAAGGTCAAGAAAAATGGCTGGGATGTGATGGGGAGAGAGGTGGGAGGAGGGTTCAGGATGGGGAACATAGGTGCCCCCATGGATGATTCATGTCAATGTAAGGCAAAAACCACTACAATAGTGTAAAATAATTAGCCTCCAATTAAAATAAATAAACAACTTAAAAAAAGAAAAATGGCTGAACAGTAAAAATTAGGAGTAAGCAGAGCTTTAATTTGTAATTTACTTAGAAAACACTCATTTTCTTTGCCTTTTAATTTTTGAGAGGTTTTTGGCCTCTTCTTTCTGCAATTCTTTTCCCTCTTGATGATGCTTTTCACATCTTCTATCTTGTGAAGATTTTCAAAAAAGGAGCCTCCAAGTTTGCTGCCAATGGGGAGGAGCAGAGGGGGACAGGCAGATTTTCATGGCCCATTTCTGGAAATAGCATAAATTACTTTCACTTACACTCCAGGGCCAAAATGAAGTCGCCTAACTCCAACTTAATGGCAAAGGTAAGAAAAATATAGATCATCTATGTGCCTGGTGGGAAGAGAGAATGGGTTTAGTGACCACATCCCTTCTTTGTCATAATATCATGGACTCAGCCTGGAAGTGACCCTGACCTCATAGTTTGAAGAGGGAACTCAAAAAAGTAAACGAAAATTACAAAACAGTGGGGTGAATGGACTTCGATGGCAACATAATCAGAGGCCTCAAAGGTTCTTCTGTGGCCCACTGGTGAGTATTGCAGGAGTGCCTTTTAAAACATGTTAAAAGAATATTTTTCAAATCAACACATTTGCATTGATTTAAAAAAACTGAATAATACTGAAAGGGTGGGTGGGACCCTTAATATGTTTACTTCTTTGCTACACCACTTGTATGCGGCAAATACAGACCCCACCATCCATAATCAAGTGGGCCCTCTGCCCCAGCCCGGGTCCATGTCAAGAGAAAAGGGTATGAGCTACATTACTTTAAAAATCTTGTCTACGGTTCTAAAAGTGAAATAGTAAATGTATGGTTGTTTTTTTTTTAAACAACTTTAAAGCACATATTTTTCTATCTATTTTGCACTTGTAAGAATTTTATTTTTATTTTCCCCCACACCACATGGTAAGTGGGATCTTAGTTCCCCCTCCAGGGATGGAAACCAAGCCTCCTGCATTGAGAGCATGGAATCTTAACCACGGGGCCACTAGGGTAGTCCCAAGATTTTTACTTTTAAAAATTCAAAAATTGGCAGACTTACTGAGCTACATTTAAACTTTTTCCAGGGCTTCTCTGGTGGCTCACCAATAAAGAATCTGCCTGCCAATGCAAGAGTCCGGGTTCGATCCTTGGGTCCAGGAGATCCCGTGGAGAAGAAAATGGCAACCCACTCCAGGATTCTTGCCTGAAGAATCCCAGGGACAGAGGAGCCTGGTGGACTCCAGTCCATGGGGTCGCAAAGAGGCAGACACGACTGAGCGACTTAGCCCAGCACAGTCACTCAATCACTGTCAGCTTGAGTGATGATAAATATCTGCTTCAGGATTCTAGAGAAAGGGAGAGGGGTGTTCTGACTGGGACACTGAGGGTGGCATCTAGATGGATCGAGTTTTGCTGGGAGGGTTGAGAGCAGGGGGCATTTCTGGCGGAGTCACCACAGAGAGCAAGGAGATGAAAGAGAACATGCTGTTTTCCAGGAACTGTGAAAAGAGAGGATTGTGTAACTGACTTTACATAACACTGCATTGTCTCCTCAAACAGCTCAGAGAACAGCTGTGATCGAGAGAGAGCTCAGAGACCAGGTGCTCGGTCAGGAAGAAAAGACTCATGTCACCCCTCATTTCTTTTCAGCTGCCATTGCTGTGAACCCAAGCCTTGATCAGGAGGCACCTGGCCTACAGCCCAGGCGGTCTGTGCTCACCGTTTCACTCTACTCAGTTGCAAGTCAACCAGCCAGAGGACCCAGTGAAACCACACACATTGCCCTTAGGGCTAGCATTGCTTTACTCCAATAGTTCTTTGAGATCTTCAAGCCTCTGAAACAAAATCTCAAGAGTATCATAGAAAAGGGGGGAAGCAGGACCCTCTGGGGCCTTCTCAGGACAGACTTGTCCCCCATATCCTCTGCTTTAGCTCTTCTCTGAAGTACCTAGATAATAGTATCTGATACACATTTCCTGAGTTGTTTTACAGATGTGAAAACTCTTCATCAGGTGGAAGATGTTACCTACTGGATGACCAGGAGCTCATAGCCCCAGGCCTCCTGGAGCCTCAATTCAGTCGCTCAGTTGTGTCCTCCTCTTTGTGACCCCATGGACTGCAGCATGCCAAGCCTCCCTGTCCATCACCAACTCCCAGAGCCTACTCAAACTCATGTCCATTGAGTCGGTGATGCCATTCAACCATCTCATCCTCTGTCGTCCCCTTCTCCTCCTGCCTTCAATCTTTCCCAGCATCAGGGTCTTTTCCAATGAGTCAGCTCTTCGCATCAGTATTGGAGTTTCAGCTTCAGCATCAGTCTCTCCAGGGAATATTCAGGACTGATATCCTTTAGGATGGACCGGTTGGATCTCCTTGCAGTCCAAGGGACTCTCAAGAGTCTTCTCCAGCACCACAGTCCAAAAGCCTAAGGACTTTTGAAGCCTAAGTGCTGGTAAAGTTAACCCTTGTGACACCACCCTGTGCTCTTATCATCAGCCAATCAGAGAATTGTGCACAATCTGATCACATACCCTGCAACCCTCCCCACCCTCACCTGACTTTAAAATGCTTTGCCGAAACCTTCTGGGGAGCTCGAGGCTTTTTAGGGCATGAATCAGCTTGTCTCTTTGTCTGGCCTTGCAATAAATCTTTCTCTGCTAAAACAACAAAACAAAACAGAAAATAAACAAACAAACAAAAAAACGCTCAACAGAGAAGTCAAAAGCTTCTGTGGACACCCCAACTAATGAGAGCAATAGGAAAGATCATACAAGGGTCAAAATATAGGCCAGAACCCTTAGCATCTGTGTTGCCTCTTTTGCTTCCCCCAACTCCATTGAAATGACAGAATAAGTGGGAAAATAAAAACCACATTAAAAATAAATTCAGCTTTTCACAAAGATGGTGCCAAAGGCGAAGAAGGAAGCCCCTGCCCCTTCCAAAGCCTAAGCCAGAGCAAAGGCTCTGAAGGCCAAGGCAGCAGTGTTGAAAGGCGTCCACAGCCACAAAAACTGTGGCTAAGGTTCACAAAAAAAGGCGGCCCAAAACACTGCAGCTCAAGAGGCAGCCCGAATACCCTGGGAAGACTGCCCCCGCTGCTGCTGCTGCTCCTGCTAAGTCGCGTCAGTCGTGTCCGACTCTGTGTGACCCCATAGACGGCAGCCCATCAGGCTCCCCTGTCCCGGGGATTCTCCAGGCAAGAACACTGGAGTGGGTTGCCATTTCCTTCTCCAATGCATGAAAGTGAAAAGTGAAAGTGAAGTTGCTCAGTCGTGTCCGACTGTTAGCGATCCCATGAACTGCAGCCCACCAGGCTCCTCTGTCCATGGGATTTTCCAGGCAAGAGTGGTGGAGTGGGGTGCCATTGCCTTCTAGGAGATGTGAATTCGACCACTATGACATCATCAAATTCTCCCTTGATCCGAGTCAGCCAAGAAGAAAGTAGAAGACCAAAACACACTGGTATTCACTGTGGCTGTCAAGGCAACAAGCACCAGATTAAACAAGCTGGGAAGAAGCTCGATGATGTTGAGGTGGCTAAGGTCAACACCCTGATCAGGCCCGATGGAGAGAAGAAAGCTGGCTTCTGACGAGGATGTTTTGGCTGGTGCCAACAAAATTGGGATCATCTAAACCGAGTCCAGCTGGCTAATTCAAAATATAGAAGTTTTCACTATTAAAAAAAAAAAAAACTCATAGTAACAATAAAGGATCAGAAAAGATGACAGAAAGCTAACCATAGGGTGAGAAATTTCTGTTCTATATAAAGGACCTTTGTCAATTTGATGGCAATGCACAAAGTGGCTGAAAAACTTACATCCTTACGTAGGTGATGGAGAAGATCATCGAGAAAACGTGTTTCCAATAGGACCCCGGGGAAGCCAAAGATCAGTTGGGAGGTGTTGGGAGAAGAATCTTGGGCCCAAAAAACAAGTAAGGACCTTGCCAGTCCCCACTTTTGGACAGTCAGGGGTTTGACCCAGGACGAAGCTGCAAGTACAGTTCTCTAAATAAAGAAGGGTATCTGCTGTGGGAGTCCTCCAGAGGGGACCATGGGCCAGAGAGAGAATTGGGCATCAGTCATTTCTCTTACCTCCTTCCAACTGGCTGACCCATTCCTCTGTGTCATTTGGTTTACTGTTGATTACTTCTAGTGTATTTTTTACTTTATTGGTTGTATCTGCCATCTCTTTGGGGGGTTTTCTTTTTTACTTTCTAACTCTTTGTTAAAGACTTCTAACTTCTCACTCTGTGCATCTGTTCTTCTCCCAAGTTCTTTAATCACTGTTATGATCACTGGGTTTCCCAGGTAGTGCTAGCACTAAAAAGAACCTACCAGCTAATGCAGGAGATGCGGGTTTGATCCCTGGGTGGGGGAGATCCCTTGGAGGAGGGCATGGCAACCCACTCCAGCATTCTTGCCTGGAAAATGTGATGGACAGAGGAGCCTGGTGGGCTGTGGCCCATAGGGTAGCAGAGAGTCAGACACCGCCGAAGCAACTTAGCACGCATGCATGCGTGATCGCTACCCTGAACTTTTTTCTCAGGTAGATTGCCCATCTTTAGTTCACTTAGTTCTTTTTTCTTTTTTTCACCACTTCGGCTAGTTCTTCTGAGGTTTAATCTTGTTCCTTCCTTTAATCTTGTTCTCATTTTGCCTAAGTTGCTGTTTATGTTTTTATGCATCTGGTATGTGAGTTGTTTTTCTTAACCTTGGAGAAATGGCTTTCTACAGGAGATGTCCTGTGCATCCCAGCAGTGCACACCCCCCTTGTCGTCCAAGCTGCATGCTCTGGGGACTCCCCCCATGAGGGCTGTGTGGTTCCTTTTGTTGTGGCGGGCTATGTGGGCGGTTTGATAGGCTTGGTTGACCCTGGTCTGTTTATTTACCAGGCACTTCCTTGTATGGAGGCTGTTGGCTGCTGGTTAGTGGGGCCTGGTCACAAGGCAGCTGACTGCAGAACCCCAGGGGCCCTGGTGCTAGTGGTGGCTCCCTGGTGGGTGGACTCAAGACTAGAAGACTCTGGGGCTGTGGCCCACCTACTGGTGGTAAAGCCGGTTCCTGGGGTTAGTGCCAGAATACTGGCAGGAAGAGCTGAGTCCTAGAGTCTAGTTGCAGGGCTCAGGGGTCCCAGAGTTGGTGTCTGATTGTTAGTGTTGGTGAGGTGGAGTGGTTTCTTACACAGTTGGGTACAAGTTCAGGTTGTCCCAAAGCTTGTGTCAGCCTATTAGTACTCAGGACTGAGGCCCAGGTGGTCCCAAAGTAGGATCTGGCTTCTTGGTGGACAGGTTGGTTCTGTAAGCCGTGGGGTTGCCCACTGGTGGGTGGAGCTGGATTCTGAGCCTTTGGGTGGGTTGGGTCATGTCCAGAGGCAACTGTGTGCTCAACGGGGTCTTAAGGCAGCCTGTCTACTGATGGTGAGGCTGCGTTCCTACCCAGTTAGTTGCTTGGCCTGAGACAGTCCAGCACTGGTTCCTACAAGCTGCCGGACCAGGCAGGGCTGGATCCGGGGGCAATAAGATAGAGGAAGGATTCCACAATGGTGCCCACCAGCAAAGTGTCTGTGTGGCAGTAGGAGTTCCCAAGCACAGCTGCTGCCAGTGTCTGTCCCCAGGGTGAGCTATAGCTGACTCCTGCCTCTCGGGGAGACCCTCCAAGATCAGCAGGTAGGTTTGATCCCAGGCTCCTATCAAATACTGCTTTTGCTGTGAGGCCTACAGGCTGCAAGACTTTGTGCGTGTTCTCCTTAAGAGTGAAGGTTCTATTCCTCCAGTTCTCTGGGACTGCCGAAATTAAGCCCTGTTGCTGTTGTTATTTAGTCGCTCAGCTGTGTCTCTTTGTGACCCCACGGACTGCAGCACGCCAGGCTTCCTTGGGCTTCCCTATCTCCTGGAATTTGCTCAAACTCATGTCCATTGAGTCAGTGATGCCATCCAACCATCTCATCCTCTGTCGCCCCCTTCTCCTCCTGCCCTCAATCTTTCCCAGTATAATCCCTGTGGGCCTTCACAGTCAAATACTCGGGGGGCTTATCTTCCCAGTGCGGGGCCCCTGGGTTGGGGAGCCTGCAGTGAAGCTCAGACCTCTCACTCTTGCGGGAGAGCCTCTGCAATGCAAGCATTCTCCAGTTTGTGGGCCACCCATGGGTGTGAACGTGAGCATGAATGTCGTGTGCAACTCTTTGCGGCCCCATGGACTGTAGCCTGCCAGACTCCTCTGTCCGTGGAATTCTCCAGGCAAGAATACTGGAGTGGTTTTCCATTTCCTTCTCCAGAGGATCTTCCCGACCCAGGGATTGAGCCTGAGTCTCTTGCTTCTCCTGCACCGGCAGGTGGATTCCTTACCACTAGCGCCATCTGGGAAACCCACCAGGGAATATGGGACTTGACATATCATGAGTCTGCTCCACCGCCAGCACCGTATTATTGCGATTCCTCTTTTAGCATCTTTAGTCGTAAAAGATATTTTCTTGTTGGTAGGTTCTGTTTGTTTTTCTTTTTTTCCACTGATAGTTGTTCTCCAAGTATTGGGTTGGCCAAAATATTCAGTTTGGTTTTTCCATACCATCTTATGGAAAACCCGAATAAACTTTTTAGCCAAGTTGTGATTTTGGTGTGTTCATGAGAGGAGATAAGTTCAGGGCCTTTCTACTCTGCCAACTTGGCCTGGAAAAAATGAATTTAAAAAAATGTTGTTGTTTAGAATTCAGTCCTTTATTTCTGAATTTTATGCGAGAGTTGATTAAGATTTACTATTTGTAAATAGAAATGTATATGCTTTAATAGATATGAACCTAAAATTGATATTAACTTTAGTTTTAAGTGTTTCCCTAATGTCCTTTAACTTTAGAGAAGATATCTTTTAGGAAATTATATCTGGTAAGAAAAAAAAATCCAAAGCGTAGCATTAAGACAAAAGGATGAGTATAGGCCTTTCAGTGTCATATTGGAGCACTGTCTGAAGGACTCACCCAGGATTCCTTAATCTGTATGGGAAATGTACATTTGATTGATGGTCTATATACTGTTGACCAACACCCAGAATTTATGAAATTGCTTGTTGACTGAGACTGATTTGTAATTTTATTGTTAAGCACAGATCCAAAGGATTGCTGTCTAGTAGAAAAGATAATCCCCAAAGTTACAGATTTATTGCCCTCTAGGATTTAAATTTGTTTTTCTCTAACAAACATTTCAGAATGCCATCTTCAATAACTATATAAACTTCTGTTCCTCAGATGATCTTTGAATCAGTTTAGTGCTTAATGGGTTGAATACACATACTAAGTCTGTATTTGAATGTCATGTTTTTAGCTTAAAAAAGTTTACAATATGATGTCTTGTTCAGACCCTTCCCCCCCTCCAAAAAAAGCTCCACGAGTCCAAAGTTCAGCAATTCCTGCACAATCTTTTCCCTCTAAAAGTTGGAGTGAATTCAAATTGGATACTCTTGATGAATGTGTTGCTTTTGTAATCAGAACAGAACAGTAACTGTTGCTTTTTAAAAAAGTAATTCAGGCCACCGTCCAATGAGGACGGTGAGGCAAGAGAGACGAAGAAGAGGGGGCCCGGTCCAGGCTCCCCCGCTCAAGCAATAGCGATCTCAGGTCCTCGACGGCTGACCCCAGCCTTAGGTCCGACTTGCATTTCTGAACTCTGTCATTGTTAGGATCAGCACAGACACGCTGCCCCTTCTTGGTGAGGAAGCTGGGAAGAAGGTGTGGGGAAAGATTACAAACAGCAGAGAGTTCAACAAATATGAGTGGGGACCCTATCCTCCCTGCGCCTTGGGCCCCCGACAGCCCAGCCAGTTCCTCCCTTTCTCCGCTGCAGGAATTCAGAGCAGCTTCTCTCTGAGACTCCCCCTCAGGCTGAGACGCCCTCAGCGACTCAGTGAGTTTCCTCGGGCAACCTCCCTCCGGCTCTCGCCTTCCTTCCTTCCCTAGCTTCCCTTTTCACCCGGAGCATCTCATACCTGGTGCCCTGAAGGATCCTACTGAGGACACATGCTTCTGCTGACCTGGCAGCATCCAGAGGGTGGGACTTTCCCGGACATCCATTCCTCAGGAACCACCCCTTCCCCTCTCCGCTCTGCCCCCAGCGATGGCCAATGAGCTTGGCACACTTACATGACAGCTGGCCGGGAGCACGCACTGCTCGTCTCTATATAATCTTCCATGAATACACATCGGATGTTTCGTGGGGTGTAAGACGTGCAGCAGTCCGTGGGCCGGTGAAAACCTGCAACGAGAGAAAGCTTCACTTAAGGACTGGGTGGGAGGAAAACTTGCGGAACGAAACGGCAAGCCGCTCCTGTATTCTTGCTTGGGAAACCCCATGGGCAGAGGAGCCTGGCTGGCTACAGTCCTTGGGGCTGCAAAAGAGTTGGACCCAACTTAGCAACCAAACGAACAAAACTGATGAAAACTGCATCCTTTCCCCCTTCCCTCCCACCTACTGGGAAGAGTGAGAAGGTGCAGGGCTTTTAAAAAGAATTATTTTTGGCTGTGCTAGGTCTGTGTTGCTGCACAGGGACTTTCTCCAGTTACAGCGAGCAGGGGCTACTCTTCCTTGCGGGGAGGCATGTGGAATCTCCCCGGAGCAAGGATGGAACCCGTGTGTCTTGCATTGGCAGGCGGATTCTTAACCACTCGACCACCAGAGAAGTCCTGAAGGTTCAGGACTGGAAAGGGATGTTCTCCTTCTCTTCAGCACTTGACGGTCTCTCCTTGCCAGAGACATTTCACTCTCCCCAGGGCTGAGCTGTGTGTCTGAGGGCATCCAGGCAGGGCCACGACAGAGCAGAATTTCTCCCAGAAGAAGGAGGGTCTGAGGCCTGCAGGAGGCGTCCGAGCACCCTTCCCTTCTCCCCACAGTGAGCCAACTCTTGGGACAGCCAGGTGGAATCGAATCCATCTCTGGAAGAGGCCATCTATGGACACACAGCCCATCCTGAACTTCCTTGGAGATGTTCACCACCCTCAGGACCCCTCTCAGTCCTGTAAACAAGGTGGATTGAAGTCTTTGAGCCAAACCGTACCTGCTAGCTGTTTTAAAATATATACCATAACAAAACTTTACCTCCGTGAGACAATGAGTGATGATGAAATTCTTTCGGACTTGAGAGTTCAAACTTCAGGTTTGACATCCTGTTTTCTACTTGAGAGAAATAGTAGAGAAGGGAAGAAAAATTACCGGGAAGCAACATCGTTTCAACATCTCCATCTCTCTCATTCCTCAACCGCATCTCCTGCTAGGGAGGCAAGGATACTGAACCATTGGCCCAGATCTGCCTCCAAGCCCATTTTCTTTATCAAGGCCCTGAGACTTTCCAGGGAACTTTTGAAAAAGTTCAAGATAGGAAACCATTCAGTTGACTTTGAATACATAAGGCTAACTGCACATCCAACACTAGTAGACGAGCTGAATAGTTCCGTAATGCAATCCAGTGCACCGTGCTTTCTACACATTTCTGGGATTCACAGGGCTCTGGAAACAGTAACAATTTTTCTATAACTGATCTGGTGACACCACACCACCCAAAGTGAAGTGAGGCTATTTACAGGCTTTATTTACTCCATTGGTATGAATGTGTTTACTGCAGAAATATAATTGTGTTTGATTCATGTGTGTTTCTCAGACTCTGCCAGGGATGTTAAGTAATGTCCAGGTATGTGTTACCTTTTTAAAAATACATTCTTTTAGAATGTGATAGAATGTACATAATGCAAAGTTTACAATTAAAAAAATACTAAAATATTTCTTTATTTGAATAAAGTCACTGTTATTTCTTGAATTCCAGCTAGCATCAAATTAACAATCAGGAAAAAAAACCGCTTGACAAAATGTTATCCAGCTGATATTAACAGTAGATAGAAAACCCTTTTAAACTTTAAAAGAAATATATTAAACAGGCAACATTCAGATCTAAAAAGTTGCAAGTAGTGGTTTTACATTAGATCTTATAAATAAAAAAGTCTCTAATATAATCACTTGTTCACTATCTCCCTGCGATCAGAACATGAATAGGAAAAGAAAGTCACATCTGAATATTCACAACTGTCATTTACGATCTTTGCAAGGACTGCATGTCTGCAATGTAGTGGGTCAGGCAGTTTTTCAGGTAATTTTTGTTTTCCTCAAGTTATCAAAAAGTACAATTGTCTGAGATAAAATGTCACAAAAATCACAATCAGGAAAAGCAAAAGCTCTAGCAGACCGACTTGAAGATGGGGATATTCATGGCTTGACCATGAACTGGAGGTGATTTTGTACATTTAAGAGCTGTCAACCGAAGTACCAAGAGCTATAGGCAGCAATCTGGGTTTAGTCAGTAGTTGCTAATAACCAAGAGTTAGCACATACATAATGTAAATAACATAAACTTTACAATTTTAATCATCTTGAAGTGTGCAGTTCAATAGCATTAAGTACCTTCTCATATTTCGCAACCTACCACAATCCATCCATGGAACTTTTTTCATCTTGAAAGCAAGCTGAAACTCTGTACCCATTACACAATAGCTCCCCATTTCCCCCTTCCCTAAACCCTGGGCCCTGCCATTCTACTTTCTCTCTGAATCTGACTATTTTAAGTACCTCATAGGAGTGGAATCATATAATTTGTCCTTTTGGGACTGGCTTATCTCATCTATCATCATGTCTTCAATATTTGTCTAGGTTGTGGCACATATCAGAATTCCCTCATTTTTTAAGGCTGAATAGTACTTTCTCTCTCTCTCTCTCTCTCTCTCTATATATATATATATATACACACACACCCTGTTTTCCAATCCATTTGTTTGTCAATGGACACTTGGGTTGCTTCCTCCTTTTGGCAATTAAAAATTAAGCTGTTATTAGCAAGGTTGTATAGGTATCTCTTTCAAGTATCTACTTTCAGTTCTTTTGGCCATATCAAGAAGAAATGGAATTTCTGGGTCATACTGCATTGCCTTTTTAAAATCTGAAAAATTCTGCATTCCAAAATGCATCTAGCCCCAAAGATTTGGATAAATGGATTGTGGACCTGTACTAGAATAATTAGGCAAGCATACTAAAATTTAGCTTATTCTTATGTAATTACATATGAATTATATTAAATGAGGCATGTGCATACACTTTTAATATGATATGTGTGGGGCTTGCAAAACTAAGTCTTAGATGGGTGTTGTCTTTCCATTACAGCTTTCTAACTAGCTTGTAACCTAATGCCACCACGTATGGCTGTGTGATCTTGAGCAAGTTATCCAGGGTTCCTATGCCTCATCTCTTGTTTGTAAGAGAGTAACTAATAATAATAATAAGTAAATCCATATAGTTTGCTGATAGTCTACCCTACAGCATTGTCAGGAGGATCCAATATATTAATATCTACAAGACACTTAGAACCATGCCTGCTTGCACATAGGAAATACTAGATATCTATTTGTTACATAAATAAATAAGATGATTAAGTACACCTGAATGAGTCACTTGTCTGGCTTGTCCAATTTCCTCTCTGAAGTGAGAGTTTTACACTAGAGGGCATATAATAATTCTAACATTGTGAAAGTTTTTCTGAAGTTCTCTTGATCTTGCCCATAATGCTCCTATGTCAGCTGAGAGAAAGTGTCAGATAATTCTGGTCATGAAAGGGAAAGACTTGTTTCCCCAGGTGGGACCAGTCAGCTGTATGCTGCTTTCCCCAGGGACCAACGGCTGCAGGGAGAGGTCTGTCCCTACTGCTGCTGCTTTTAAACGGGAGCTATATCCACGTTGGGACAAAGGCGTCCCTCTGTGTCTCATCCCTGGTCTGCAAGTTACCACCCACTTGCCCACCTGGGAGAAGGCTCACTGAACTCACCAACTGCAGCCTGGGCAGCGAGGATGAGGAAGGGGAGGGCAGCTATGGAGGTCTTCATCTTCCCGGTGCACAGACCAGCCTGAGGACTCCGGGGCTCTCTCCGACTTCCCTGGATCTCTGCTCTGCCCTTGTATTTATAGAAAGAGGAGGAGCGGGAAGTCACAGGGCAGAGATCAGAACGCTTTCCTGGGTTGTATAATAGATAACACGCTATTTCTAAATAAAGGGAAGGAGGCTGAGAAGGCAACAGGAAGAAGGGGCGAGGATGACATGTGGCTTCTCCAGCTGCCCACTGGACACAGGCGAAGGGAGGAGCCAGTTTATGAAGGATCCTTCCTCGAGGGGGGTCACTGAATACTCTTTTCAGGATGTTTTCCTTGGGAGTTCACCCCATTCAAGGGCACAGGGAGCCTGTTATCAGGGAGCTATCACATGTGAGCCTGGTCATGTGACTCCTCACATAGAATCTTAACCCTTGACTGTTTCACCTCCACATCCGATCCATTAAAAACACTGAGGTGAGTCTACTTTCAAAAACGTGTCCAGAACCTTATTGTTCCTCACCACATCCTCTCTCTCCACCTGGTCCAAGCCAGTCTTGTCTCTCACCAGGATTCTTACAGAAACTTCCCAATGTGTCTCCTTCCTCTGCCCTTGCCCCTTCTCAGTTCATTCTCAACACTGCAGCCTGGGTAATCCTGTTAGAATATATATCAGCCAAATCAATCCTATTTAAAACCCACTGGTGGCTTTTTAATCCTCCTTGACTGTCGAAGTCGTGTAAAGCCCAACCCAGTGTAAAGCCCAGTCCTTCTCCTAGCTTACAAGCCCCTATGTGATCTGGCCCCTGTTCATGCTCTGTTTTCAGATCCTATCACTCTTCCCCTCACTCATTTTGCTCTGGTTATGCAGGCTGGCTCAGAGATTGCTGTTCCTGCTTCCTCCATTACTCTTCCCTTCAATAACTTTTATGGGAGAAAATCTTACTTTCTCCCTAGCCTCCTTCAACTCCTCATTCAAATGTTGTTTTTCTTGTTAATCTTTCTGGGACTCTCTATCTGAAATTATAACCTCCCTCTGCCCAGATTTCTTGTCTTGATTTTTCTCCTGTGTGTTTGACACTATCTAAAATACTACATGGGCTTCCCAGGTGGTTCAGACTTGCCAATGCAGGAGACGTGGCTTTGATCTCTGGGTGGGAAGATCCCCTGGAGAAGGAGATAGCAACCCTTGCCTGGGAAATCCCCAGGACAGAGGAGCCTGGTGGGCTACAGTCCATGGGGTCACAAAGACTTGACACGACTTAGACAGTACCACAACAACAACATGCAACTTGCATTGTATTTTTACTGCACAGCCCTGCTCTAGATGGTTCCTCATCCCTTTGGGTCATTTCTTGCTTTTCGTGTCTTCCCAGGCATGCCCCGGGCATCATGAAGCAGAGACACGCCATCTGGGCTGTGCCCTGTGTGAATTTCTGACCCGTAGAATTTGTGAGTAGAACACAGCTGTTGTCAATTTATACTAGTAAGCTTCAAGTGGATTGTTACACAGTGTCAAACTGTTAAGAGCAAGACTTCATTGGCCAGGGGTGGATTTCAAATATTAATTTTATTTTATTATTGGAGTATATTTGCTTTATAAAATTCTGTTAGTTTCTGCTGTAATCAGCTATAGGTATACATATATCCCCTCCCTTTGGAGCCCCCTCCTACGCCCCACCCTACCCCTCTAGGCCCTCTACCGCTGTAGGTCACAGAGCACCGAGCTGAGCTCCGTGTGTTACGTAGCAGTTTCTCACCAGCTGTCTATTTTATGCCTGGTAATGTATACATGTCAGTGCCACTCTCCCAGTTTGTCCCACCTTCTCCTTCCCTCCTGTGTCCGCCTGATTCTCTATATCTGTATCTCTATTCATTCCCTGCAGATAGGGAACTGTACCATTTTTCTAGACTCTGTATATACCAGCACTAATTTATTCACGTTTCTGGTTCGCTCGTGAGTGTCTCTTATGTTCTTTCGCATATTCCATAGCTCAGAATCAGAGAAGCCCCGTGGAAAGCTAGAGTTACGAGGTAAGACACCTGCATGAAGCTTACGTTAATGCAAGAAAAGCGGTGACTGAGCAGCGGCTGAGGTAAGGAGTGAGGCTGCAAGGATGTGACGTAAGACATAATACAGTCTGCCCCTTGCTTCCCTCTGAGGTGTCTGTGCCTTTATTATGTCTAATCCATCACAAAGCTTGCTTCAAGCTGGTTGTATTAGTCTATGGGGTCTCAAAGAGTTGGACATGACTGAGTGACTGAGCGCATGTGTGCGCGTGCACACACACACACACATACACACACACACTAGTTCTTTCAGGTTCAGTAGAACCCACACTGTGCACTCATACTAGCTCATCTCCACCTCTCCCATCTCCCCAGAAATCCAGCAGAGTCTAATGTTTCAGGGATGGGAATCACAAATAGATGACTGGAAATATGAAGACAGAGCCAACCCCTTGATTCCTGCGTGTTTTAGCCACTGGGGACATGGCACTATCTAACATTCTTTGCTTCCACGCATACACTGCATTCTGGAGAAGTCCCAGCCCTGAAGTTTGTTTTTGCTTCAGCTGAATTATTAACCCCTCACCATTCTCTTTGCTGTTTCAGTATATGGTAACACCAAGTGGATCCCATATATTCGCTGACTCACACCATTTGTAAAATGGATCCCTTGACCTGAGGCCCTCTTGTGCACATTCCATACTGAGTGATCAGACATCCTCTAAGTCCTTGGACCACTGGACTGGCAAAGGTCCTGCTGGTAGTGAAAAACCCCACATCGGGAATAAATGTCAGTCCTGCTAAGGTTGGCTTACTCTCCCTTGCAGGTTGGCAGACGTCCGAGATAACCAACATGCCGCTGTACGGCTGCGTTTTCTCCTTGGAGGCGGTGCCATGGTGAGACTTGATGACTACCTCTGCTGGAAGGTCATGCGTTCCGCAGCAGCCATAGGTAGATGGGCCTTGATGAGAGACAGCCCACACTGTGGGCCCATGCATAACCTCTATGCTTGCCACCACGGCCAAGGGCCTGTTGCACTAGCTCTGTTGTGGCTGAGGGAAGAGGCTGGCTGACTTCCACGGGACAAGCCATTCTATCCACGTACTCGCTGACTTTCTCCTTTGTTGTGGATACTCCCCAGTGACTTCCAAGTCTCTGTCATCATGAGTCCTCCAGGCTGCAGCATCTCGGTCCTGAGTACCAAGTGGTTTCCTGCAGGTTCTCTGTCTCAGCATTGGAGACTCCCTGATTCAGGAAAGGAATGGCATGCATGGTGAGATGCAGGCTATGAAAGGGGAGATGCTGGCAGACTGCCCCTCCATGGAGCTGGGCAAGGCCTGTACAGGACTGGCTGCTGTAGTGGTGGCCAGAGGAAGTGATGGGGCTGATGGGTGGGAGGTAGTGTGAGAAGCGTCTGATGCAGCACCCAATGCACATCTATTCAGCAAAAGGAAGCAACGAAGACATGTCCGACTTCACACTACAGTGCTGTTTCTTCTCTCTAATTTATTTATTTTTGATCGAGCAGTTTTGGTGTACTTCCTGAGTCTTTTATGGATTTTCCTTTCCTATGCCACCAAGCATCATTGTTGACATTGGAGAATCGCATCAACTCTATTTGTTACTCAGCTTGGCATGGTTGAGGGAGCAGGCTGTGCTCCTTGTACGCTGCTCCAACCTCAGGGGTCTTCTGGCGCTGACGATAACAACAGCTGGTGCTTTCTGAGCAGTTACTACACTCCGAAACTGCGTTATGGGCACTTCCTTTGAGATGACATGTTTACTACACGAAGCACTTACTATAACTATTTCACAATACTGCCTAGCACACACGGCAGCTTCTTCCCCTGCAGAAATACCAACTACCCTGTCATTTCTGCCTGTAAACGCTGGTCTTGCCACATCCCAGGACCTAGGCTTGCATAACCTGTTTGTCTAGCATTAGCTGAGCTGCCCTGTACTACTACAGTGTGAGCATATTTGAGCTAAGATGGCCCCCCTGCTTTCTCAGACCTGCACTTGGCCTATGGCAATTGTCTGCCATTGCTCTCAACTCCCCCATCACCCCTTTCTCGTCACTCCGTGTGTTATGTGTCTGTATCCTGGGCAGGTCTTGAAATCTCAGAATGGTGTTCCATGCACAGATGCACTGGTCCCTTTTCAGGAGAGAGGCCTGAAGTGGTTTTTCCCTGCACTGCTTGCTGTTCCTTTCTTGCTGCTGTTTGGTTGCTAAGTCATGTCCAATTCTTCGTGACCCCATGGACTGCAGCATGCCAGGCTTCCCTGTCCTTCACTATCTCCTGGAGTTTGCTCCAACTCGTGTCCATTGAGTCAATGATGCCATCCAACCATCCCATCCTCTGTTGCCCCTCTTCTCCTCCTGCCCTCAGCCTTTCCCAGCATCAGGGGCTCTACCAATGAGTTGGCTCTTTGTATCAGGTGGCCAAAGTGTTGGAGCTTCAGTTTCAGCATCAGTCCTTCCAATGAGTATTCAAGGTTGATTTCCTTTAGGATTGACTGGTTTGGTCTCCTTATTGTCCAAGGGATTCTTAAGAGTCTTCTCCAACACCAGAGTACCTTTAGTTTCCAAATGAAATCATCCCAGGTGTCTGGCCTCCTTTGATGGCTGTGTAAGGAAGGTACGGAAGTAAGAAAGTAAGGAAGGTACCTTGAATTCAAGTTAAATACCTTGAGTCCCACGCAAAAGCGAGGTAGTGATCTAGTTCTCCCTCAGGCCAGCTGCACGCTGCATCGGGAAAGGCATTCTAGTCTATGCAATCTTTCAACCCCTTCAGGGCTGCAGAAGAGAGGCCTTGGGGCTGGAACACTTCTTTCCCAGAGATAAAGTGCTGCACAGCTGTGCTGGGCTTATTGCCTTGTGTGGGATTATCTTACTCTGTTTAGGACTCAGCGTATGCTTCTTTGTTTTACTTAAGCTTGTAATGACATAGGGCACCAGGTCAACCCCACTACTGTCTGTTCCTGGTGGGGAGGGAAAGGGCCCTTCACTTGTAGCCCAAGAGGGACCATGCAGATCATTGCCTTAAGTCAACTGCAAGATGGCACCCACTGGCTGTGTGTTGGGGGCTGACCCTCACTGTTGAAGCTGATTTTGCTTTGTCTCTTCTCTTCTTGAGTAAACTGTTCCATCCAGGGCCTGTGTAAGTCATGTCCTTCGAGGCAACTCTGACACAAAGCATGCAGTAGGTTGACATATTGGGACAGCAGTTACCACCTGCCTAGCACATCCCAACTTTCAAAGTGCCAGGCCTTTAAGATGCAGACAGTGGGGAACCCTGCTTGGATCCCTTGCTTTGGAGCACTCTTCAGATCATAGTGTGCTGTGCTGTGCTAAGTCACTTCAGTCGTGTACAACTCTTTGTGACCCTAGGGACTGTAGCCCACCAGACTCCTCTGTCCATGGGATTCTCCAGGCATGAATACTGGAGTGGGTTGCCATACCCTCCTCTAGGGGATCTTCCCGACCCAGGGATCAAACTCTGCATTTCTTAAGTCTTCTGCACCGGCAGGTGGGTTCTTTACCACTAGGGCCACCTGGGAAGCCCATTTTATACAGTAAGCACACACTAAATCACTTCATCAGAGAACACAGAGAACCTCTGTCTCTTGGTACGTGGTCCTCAGGGCTGGCTTGGCATGATCTGCAACACTAAACATCCATTCTAGCGGCTAACACAGTTCATGCCTCCAGGGAAAATGCTTTTTCACCTCTCCCGCTCTATGTCTTTGCAAGGAAACACACCTGAGTGCAAAAGCTGTGGAGGCTGATGGGTTACCACTGCCAACACTGGAAGAAGATACCCCTTTGGACTGCAGGAAAGATTTGAGCTGCAGAAGACTTTAGATGAGAGAAAAGGCAAGCCAGCTAACTTGTCAAAATCTTTCCTCTCAGATGGTGTGAAAACGATACATTCTTGTAATATAAGGCGTTGTTCCCCTGAAACGCTCGGTGTTCAATTTCTTGCCGCTTTTTTGTGCTCCAGTCTATGGTGATAGACTCCTGGATTAGGGCTATTATGCAATAGTTTCGGGCTTCCTTATGTGGCTCAGTGGTAAAGAATTTGACTGCCAATGCAGGAGACGTGGGTTTGATCCCTGGGTGGGGAAGATGCCCTGGAGAAGGAAACGGCAACCCACTCCAGTATTCTTGCCTGGGAAATCCCGTGGACAGAGGAGTCTGGCGGGCTTCAGTCAACGGGGTTGAAAAGAGTTGGATACGACCTAGCAACTGAACGGCGACAGCATGCAATGGTTTCATACGGTTGCAATATTCAGCAGTTCAGTGTACTTTTAAATTTGTTAACTCATTTGTGTTTTGAATATTGGCACACCTGACTCCTTACGGATTCTTGCTGTGGGTCAGTAAATGTTAGAGACCCAGGACCCACGAGGCAGGTGGCCACATCCTGTGTACTTACTGTAAATATCTGTGTTTGGAAATAATCTATATGTGCATTTTTCTTCCATGTGCATGATCTTAATTGCCGGGAGCCAGCGTGAGGAATCCCACCCGTGACAAGGTCATGCGGCAGAGATTTGATGTGCAAGGTCAAGTCAGATCTCAGGTTTTCCCCCTGGTATTTCCTGAGCATGTACCCCCCAAAATAAGAATATGCCTGCCTTATTGTATTGCACTTTTCCACTCTCCTGACACACTCTGGAAAAAGTCATCTCAAGGCTTTAGTCTTCTGCATTTGAAAGGGTGTTTCAATTCAAAAACCCCTCCTATGGCCTTTTAGCCTGCCTGCAGGACTCGTACAGCTGTGCGTGTGATTGTTTGAGGCCTCCTGACTGTGGGAGGCACAGGAAGCTTAAAACATCCTAGGAATGTAGGGGCTTCCGAGGAGTCAAAATCATTAGAATAGGACCGATTAAAGGTTTCATTTGTTGAGCCAATACTTGCTGCCAAATGTTCATATCTTTTATTTGTAGAGATAGCTGGTATATAGAAAAACAGGCAGTAGCCCTGGCATTAGCAACACTAGATCTTTGAGTTCAGTACTTTCTTTGTTATAACCCACTGCACCTTTGTTCTACAGGAATGTAACTTTATTCAGTACTTTGAGGGTGATGCAGAGTAAAGAAGAAACACTTCTAGGGAAAAGGAGTTCTCTGGTTGATAGACAATTATCCAGGAAGAGAGCCATAAAAATGTTAACAAGCCTCTTGGCCAGAAGATAATGTAAACCACCTGAGACCTTTTGTATGCCGGAGGGTATGCAAAAAGAAAGCTTGTTTGTCTCAGTGAGGGTCAGGACTGCTGCCCCTGCATAACTCTGCATATTCCATTATTTATGTACAACTTGGGGTATATAAGCTGATTTTGAAAAATAGTTTTTGGTGTCTTGCACCGATGCCGGGCTTCCCCATGTCGTTCTTTTCTCCCCTTTTTTGTTCTTTTCTCCCCTTTTTTGGCTGAATTCCCATCTGGGGCGTGGAGGCTCACCATGTCTACTTACTTGTCCCGGCTTCTAAGATCTGTAAGAGAGAGAGCCCAAGGCGGGGTGCTCTCTGGTATTCAAACGAAGGCCAGTGGCCTAATGTAGATGGTGCAAGCTCCTTGTCTGGAACTTTATTGGCTTTCCACGTAGACCAAGTTATTCAGCCTCTTTTCTCCACTTAATTTTCCTACTATATTATTTCTTCCTAATCTAACCTTATATTAATAAATAAATAAGTTTTTTCCTCGCCTATCCGTCTCCCCTTCGAATCACCCTGGATCCACTGGGGCTGGACCCCAGCACTTAATCTATGTCACTATCGCACACAGGAAAATCTTTCTTTTTAAATTGTAAGAGAAATAGCAGATCCAACCAACTTGTCTTCTTGTTTTCCTTGATGTCTACAAGACAGGACCCACACCCTCCTTAGAAAAATACAGCAAACCCAAACGATAATATTCCATTCAAGATTCCATAGCTGAAGTCTGTTCTATAGTGTAGGATTGAAACCATTCTGTGGTCATACATGGACGGGGGTTCCTCAGATACTGCCTCACCATTTCCTATATGCTTTGGTGATATCAAGTCAAATAGAGAGGCTTCCCTTTTGTACCAAGCACTTCTTCTAGCTCTAGCTTGGCCATTAGAGATTAGATCTTGGTTCAGATATTTAACTTCTTCCTCCCTTTGGTAGCTTATGTACAAAAAGGGTGCAAGAATCCCCCCCATCAAGTATACACGCACATGGGAAGTCATGTCCCATACTGACTCTGGTCTTGGCTATGAGACTTTGGTAAATGAGATAATAGAATGTATCCTGCTAACAGAGACTTAAAAACTGTTGGCCTGTTGAGACTTGTGTTAGTTTTCTGCTAGGAACCTTTATGCCTTTATGTGTACCAGCCCACGACAACCTCTCAGAGGTTGAGTGACCACGTGGAGAGCTGTCCCTGGTGAGAGATCATCCCAGACCATTGAACCCCGGCTGAATTGCCTCAGACCAGCAGAACCATTTATCCAACCCACAGATTTGTGAGAAATAATAAATCTTGCACTTAAAAATTTTTTTAATGTTTTCATTAAGACTTTTAAAAGAGCAGTTTTAGATTCGTAGCAAAACTGAAAGGAAGTATAGATGTTTCCTGTATATAATCTACCCCTAAAGGCAGTCTCCCCATTTTCAATAGCCCTCATCAGAGTGGCACATTTGTCACAACTGGTGAACCTACATTGACACGTCATAATCACCCAGAGGCCATAGTATTTTTTTTTTTTTTTTGGAGTATAGCCAATTAACAATATTATGATGGTTTCAGGTGAACAGTGAAGGGACTCAGCCATACATATACATGTATCCATTCTCCCCCAAATTCCCCTTCCATCTAGGTTGCCACATAACATTGAGCAGAGTTCCTTTATGGTTATCCATTTTAAATATAGCAGTGATTACATGTCCATCCCAAACTCCTAACTATCCCTTTCCCCCATCCTTCCCTACCGGCAACCATAAGTTCATTCTCTGTGAGTCTCCAAAGACCGTAGTTTACATTGCAGTTCCCTCTTGGTGTTGTATATTCTATAGGTTTGGGCACGTGTATAATGACATGTATCTATCATTATGGTACCAAGCAGAGTACTTCCACTGCCCTAAAAATCCTCTGCTCTGCTCGCTCATCTTCCCTGGCACCTATCCATTCACCCCCAAACTGCAACCACAGATCTTTTTACTGTCTCTCCAGAGACAGTCTTGCCTTTTCCAGAATGTCAGGTGGTTGGAATCATGCACTATGTGGCATTTTCAGATTGGCTTCTTGGTAAATGAGATAATAGAATGTGTCACACAAACAGAGACTTGAAAAGTACTAGCTGATTGAGACTGCACTTCTAAGATATGTAATATGCTTTTAAAATTCCTCCATGTCTTTTCATGGCTTGATAGCTCATTTGCTTTAGCACTGAATGTTCCATTGTCTGGAGGTAACACAGTTTATTTACCCATTTACCTACTGAAGGACATCTTGGTTGCTTCCAAGTTTGGAAATTATGAAGAAAGTTACTATAAACATGTGTGCTGGTTTTTGGGTGAATATAAGTTTTCAGCTCCTTTGGGAAAATACCAAGAAGCATAATTACTGGATTGCATGGTAAGAATATATTTAATTCTATAAGAAATCTCTAAATTTTCTTCCAAAGTGGCTGTTCCATTTTGCCTTCCCATCAGCTATGGATGGAAATTTCAGCTGTTCCACATCCTTGTCAGCATTTGATACTGGTACTGTTCTGGATTTTCACCATTCTAATAGGTGTGCAGTGGTATCTTTTAACGCTTGCTTTAATCTACTAAATTTTAGGGTGACATGTTATGAGTAAAAGCTAACTGATAATTTCCTCTTTGAACAGTAAAGATTGCCTCACCTTTACAAGCTTGCTGAAAGCAGAATAATAGTTCCTCATTCAAGAGGAGGCTTATTGCTTGTTGTTGTTATTGAGGTAAAACTCACATAATGCGATATTAATTGGGTTAATCATTTTAAAATGTGAAATTTAGTGCATTTCATACATTCACAGTTTGTGTAACCATCACCTCTGTCTAGTTCCAGACGGTTTTCAGCACTCCAATAGGTGTTACAGGGATTCCCTGGTGGGCCAGTGGTTAGGACTCCACGCTTCCCCTGCAGGGGGCGTGGGTTCAGTCAGGGGTCAGGGAACTAAGATTCTGCAAGCTACATGGCACTGGGTTGCAAAAGAGTTGGACATGACTTAGAAACTTAACAACAACAACAACAACGTGTAGTTGTTTCACATAGTTGCAATATTTAGATTGAGTTCAGTTGCTCAGTTGTATCTGACTCTTTGCAACCCCATGCACGCCAGGCCTCCCTGTCCATCACCAACTCCCAGAGTTTACCCAAACTCATGTCCATTGAGTCAGTGATGCCATCCAACCATCTCATCCTCTGTCGTCCCCTTCTCCTCCTACCCTCAATCTTTGCCAGCATCAGGATCTTTTCCAATGAGTCAGCTCTTTGCATCAGGTGGCCAAAATATTGGAGTTTCAGCTTCAGCGTCAGTCCTTCCAATGAATACCCAGGACTGATCTCCTTTAGGATGAACTAGTTGGATCTCCTTGCAGTCCAAGGGACTCTCAAGAGTCTTCTCCAACACCACAGTTCAAAAACATCAATTCTTCAGTGCTCAGCTTTCTTTGTAGCCCAACTCTCACATCTGTACATGACTACTGGAAAAACCATAGCCTTAACTAGACTGACCTTTGTTAACAAAGTAATGTCTGTGCTTTTTAATATGCTGTCTACGTTGGTCATAACTTTCCTTCCAAGGAGTAAGCTTCTTTTAATTTCATGGCTGCAATCACCATCTGAATTGATTTTGGAGCCCCCCACAGATAAAGCCTGTCACTGTTTCCACTGTTTCCCCATCTATTTGCCATGAAGTGATGGGACTGGATGCTATGATCATAGTTTTCTGAATGTTAAGCTTTAAACCAACTTTTTCACTCTCTTCTTTCACTTTCATCAAGAGGCTCTTTAGTTCTTCTTTACTTTCTGCCATAAGAGTGGTGTCATCTGCATATCTGAGGTTATTGATATTTCTCCCGGCAATCTTGATTCCAGCTTGTGCTTCCTCCAGCCCAGCATTTCTTGTGATATACTCTGCATAGAAGTTAAATAAGCAGGGTGACAATATACTGCCTTGACATACTCCTTTTCCTATTTGGAACCAGTCTGCTGTTCCATGTCCAGTTCTGATTGTTGCTTCCTGACCTGCATACAGGTTTTTCAAAAGGCAGGTCAGGTGGTCTGGTAGTCCCATCTCTTTCAGAACTTTCCACAGTTTATTGTGATCCACACAGTCAAAGGCTTTGGCATAGTCAATAAAGTAGAAATAGATGTTTTTCTGGAACTCTCTTGCTTTTTCCATGATCCAGCGGATGTTGGCAATTTGATCTCTGGTTCCTCTGCCTTTTCTAAAACCAGCGTGAACATCTGGAAGTTCAAGGTTCATATATTGCTGAAGCCTGGCTTGGAGAATTTTGAGCATTACTTTGCTAGCGTGTGAGATGAGTGCAATTGTGCAGTAGAATGTTCAAAGAATTGAACATTCTTTGGCATTGCCTTTCTTTGGTTGCAATATGCATGACCATAACAAATTAAATTAAAAAGAAAATGATAAAAAATAAAACACACACACATACAAAGGTATTAGAATATTCAGTGACAACCCACTCTCTTTCCCCCTCCCCCAACCCCTGGCAATCACTACTTTGCATTCTGTCTCTGTAGACTTATCTATTCTGGATGTTTCATGTGTAAAGGGAATCATTCTATATGTTGCCTTTTGTGTCTGACTCTTTGCATTTAACATAAAAGTTTTCAAGTTTCTTCCATGCTGTAACATGGATCAGTACTTCATTCCTTTTGATGGCTGAATAATATTCCACTGTATAGCTATATCTCATATTGTATATCCATTCATCACCTGATGGACACTTGGGTTGTTTCATAATCTGTGGGTATTAAGAATAGTGCTGCTATAAACATTATTCATTACAAGTTTTTATGTAAAAATATGTTCAGAGATCAGGGTAATGCTGCCTTCATAGAATGAGTTAGGGAGTAGTTCTTCCTCTTGTCTTTTAGAAGAGTTTGGTGTGTTAATTCTTATCTAAGTGTTTGGTAGACATCACCAGTGATGCTATTTGGACCAGAGATTTTCTTTGTTAGGAGATTTAGGCTTATTTCTTTTAATTAAAGAAATTCTTGTTAAGAAGGATTACTGTAAGTATTAGTAAAGATGCTTTTATTCTAGTTGGGGTAGAGATGAAGAGAACTGAGTAAGTCCCTGCTGTCCAGAGCTGTGGGGCTTCCATGTTCAGTGAAGATTTCAGAGGAAAGCAAGAGAGAACTCCTTAGATTAGAATACGGAGGAAAATTCATGAAAGGGATGGCATTTGGCCTGCATCTCAAAAATTAGACTGAGACTGTATTCGATTTTAAAATGCAGAGAAAGATAGAAGAACATTCTACTCAAAGGTAACTGCCAACAGGGGTAATAGTTGTCGTAAGACAGGAAGCACTTACTATTTTGAAAATATTTACAATTATTTCCTCACTACAGCCCTGTGACATTGGTAGAGTTGTCGTCCCCTTTTACAGATGAGGATACAGAGGCGCAGAGCTATGATGTAATTTGCTCACATGGCTAAAATGGGGGCAAAGCTGGGATTCAAACAGAGGTCTTCTGATTCTAGAGCTCACCCTTTCAGACAAAGTTGTGGGGATGACAAAATGTGAGGTGTGTTCTGGGTGTGTCCACATTGTGGATCACAACAAACTGGAAAATTCTTAAGGAGATGGAAATACCAGACCACCTGACCTGCCTCCTAAGAAATCTGTATGTAGGTCAAGAAGCAACAGTTAGAACTGAACATGGAACAATAGACTGGTTCCAAATTGGGGAGCAAAGGTTAGAATTGGACATGGAACAACAGACTGGTTCCAAATAGGAAAAGGAGTACGTCAAGGCTGTATATTGTCACCCTGCTTATTTAACTTATATGCAGAATACATCATGAGAAATGCTGGACTGGAAGAAACACAAGCTGGAATCAAGATTGCTGGGAGGAATATCAATAACCTCAGATATGCAGATGACACCACCCTTGTGACAGAAAGTGAAGAGGAACTAAAAAGCCTCTTGATGAAAGTAAAAGAGGAGAGTGAAAAAGTTGGCTTACAGCTCAACATTTAGAAAACGAAGATCATGGCATCTGGTCCCATCACTTCATGGGAAATAGATGGGAAACAGTGGAAACAGTGCCAGACTTTCTTTTTTGGGCTCCAAAATCACTGCAAATGGTGACTGCAGCCATGAAATTAAAGGACGCTTACTCCTTGGAAGAAAAGTTATGACCAACCTAGATAGCATATTCAAAAGCAGAGATATTACTTTGCCGACTAAGGTCCATCTAGTCAAGGCTATGGTTTTTCCAGTAGTCATGTATGGATGTGAGAGTTGGACTGTGAAGAAAGCTGAGCGCCGAAGAATTGATGCTTTTGAACTGTGGTGTTGGAGAAGACTCTTGAGAGTCCCTTGGACTACAAGGAGATCCAACCAGTCCATTCTGAAGGAGATCAGCCCTGGGATTTCTTTGGAAGGAATGATGCTAAAGCTGAAAGTCCAGTACTTTGGCCACCTCATGCGAAGAGTTGACTCATTGAAAAAGACTCTGATGCTGGGAGGGATTGGGGGCAGGAGGAGAAGGGGACGACAGAGGATGAGATGGCTGGATGGCATCACTGACTCGATGGACGTGAGTCTGAGTGAACTCCGGGAGTGGGTGATGGACAGGGAGGCCTGGCGTGCTGCGATTCATGGGGTTGCAAAGAGTCGGACATGACTGACTGAGCAACTGAACTGAACTGAACTGAACTTGAGAGAGTTGACAGAATTTGTTGATAGACAGGATTTGTTGATGGATTGGATGGATGGATCAGGGAGAGGGGTTTCATCTTGAGCAGCTTGGAGGATGGAGGTTCCATTCCTGAGGAGGGGGGCTCGGAGAAAGAGCGCAGCCGCAGTAGTTATAGCTCCACATTCAGGGGACGCTCGGTATCCACCCAGCTCCCCGCAGGCCCGAGCACCCCAGTAACTCAGGAGGACAGCCGACCTGCCTGACAGCGGGGGTGAACGGCCACGGTTTGCCACTTGCGGAGCCTGTTCTGCAGAGGTCGTCAGTGGCCCCTGCTGTGCCCACCTTCTCCCTGCCCTTCACCCCTGCACTCCCGGTGCCCGTCCTTCCCAGAGACCCCAGGTCTCCTCACCTCCTCACTCACTCCAGTCCCTTTGACTTTGAGAGTTGAGCTTCCATCCCATTTTAGTGGGGATGGAGGTGCAGAGAACTGGTTTCCGATGGGATTTGTGTGCACTCAAGAGCACAGGGGTGCTAAGGAGTGGAGTTTGGAAGAGGAGGGGGCCATCCAGTGAGGAAATGGCCTTGGCCAGGGCAGCTGTGGGCTCCGAGGACAGACTGTGCTCATTTCCTGACTTTGCCCCTGACAGTAGGTGGTCGTCCACTCCCCACCACTAAACTCACGGATGGACAGAGACCTCTGACCTCTGGGGTCAAAAAGCATCCTTCCTCCATGGGAGTTTAGAGTTGAGGCTGACAGCCATGGCGTGCCTTCCCCCAAGGACTGAGTTGAAGGGTGTGCGCTGGGCCACACTGGTGTCCCTGAGGCCCTTCTGCAAACTGTGTCCAGTGATGCACGGCCAGAATGGCATCAGCCTCTGCCTCCTGCCTGCCTCCCTTTCCTCCTCACGCCCACGGAGCACTGCCCTGTACCTGGCTCTGTCTTTAGTTGAGGAGGTTGTGGGGAGGATGGCCACATTTCCAGTGTCACTTTTACCCCAGGTATCAAGGATAAGGGTCAAGCAGCATCTAAAGAGACTGTAGGACTTCAGTGTTGGGGTGCACGGATTGGGGACGGAGCACGGATTTTGGGGGAGAACACAGATTTGATGGGTGAGCACAAGGGGACGCTATTTACAGGTGGTCGATGCAGGCACAGAGAAGTAAATGTTTTGGGTGGCAGAGACCTGGAGAAGAGCTTTCTAGGAAGGATGAGCCGCTCTGCCCACTCGGACGAGGGAGTGACGAGGTGTGTTTGCTGTGCACCTCAGCTCTGTACAGGCAAACAGAGGGTCTCCCCATGGTCATCTGTATTCACACTGTTCGCCTTGTCTAAGGACCCTGAACTGGGGTCACTGTTCGACCTCCTCCTGATCCTAACTAGGCCTCCATCATTTCACTATTTACATCTACTCCTATTGAAATGTTTACGAGGCCCCAGATACACAGTAAATACATAAAGTGTCTGTAAAATTAAAGAAATGACCAGGCTGTCTGCGAGAGAACCAATTCAAGCCACCAGTCCCCGTCTGCAGCACGGATTTATTTCAAGACCTGGGCGCCTGCAAGGGGACGACAGATGCGGTCCGGGGGCCGCAGTCTCCTCTGGCCCCAGAAGGCGGGGCTTCACGGCGAAGCTTCAGGAGAGCGCGGACCGTCAGAGCAGGAGCCCGGAAACGCAAGCGCGGGCTTTCATTCGGGCCAGGACTCGCCCAGGGCGCATCTGGGGTGAGGGAGCTGGTTGGGGAGGGGAGGTGGCTCTGTGGCTTCTTCTCATGTTCCCTCGACTGTGAAGGTCCCACTGTTCCCAGATCCCTTGGACTTTTGGTCCAGGTATTTCATGTACTTCTGCACCCAGGCCTGGCCAGGGTCGGCACAGATCAATTGCCCCTTTCTGGTCTGGAAGCTGAGGAGCAAGGAGGAGAAGATGAGAAATGGAGAGTCAGCAGGCAAAGAAGAGTCCGTCCCACCACCCCAGCCTCTCCCCCGACCCCCACCAGCAGCTGCCTCCTGTGTCACCCCCGCCCCACCCCACTCTTGTCTGTTCCTAGAGACTCCCGCCCCCCTTCCCTCTCCCAGCCCTACTGGTTCTTGAGGTTGCACCCTTTCCACTGTTGGGCGGGCTGTACTTACATGACCCCTGGCTGGGTGCACTGGTCACTGGTCCTTTAATAATTTTTCACGAAAGAGAGTGGGATTGCCCTTGTTACCGAGGCGAAACAGCAGGCATGCAGGTCATCAGCTGGTTCTGCAAGGTAGAGGAGTGTAAGATGCTGGAAGCTTCTCCATGAGAAAGCTTAGACCTCTATCTGCATTCCCCACAGTCCCTGAGGAGGGGAGGGACACAGGAGATAGGAACACCTGGCAGGAAACGGCCTGGTCTTCCTCCTCCCTCCACCTTTTAAAAAATCTTTTGGCTAAGCCACACTGCATGTGGGATCCGGGTTCCTTGACCAGGGATAGAACCAGCGGCCCCTGCATTGGCAGCACAGAGTCTTAACTACTGGACAATGAGGGAGGCTCCCTTGCGGGGGCTCCTCCCCCACCCCCAACTACCCCCTATCCCACTTAAACTGTCCTCTAAGTCCTTTCCTCCCTCCGTCTGCCTCTCCAGCCCCTCACAACCTCTTCTCCCAGACCCTCCCCAGGGCTGGGATGGGACTCTGTGGTCCTAGTGTTTCAAATTTCTGGTTGTCCTTAGGATTCAGGAATAAAAAAATCAGAATTCCTGGAAATTCTCAGATCATGAATTATTCTATATTCATCTTTTAAAAAAATGAGATATAAATCATTTTAGGTTGTACTACATATTAATTTTTTTCATTTTTAAGGTTTTATTTTATTTTGAAGTATAGTTGATTTACAGTGTTGTGTTAGGTGATTTTTTTTATATATAACACTTTATTCTCATGTTTTAAAAATAATGTGACTACACAGTAAACAGTGAATCATTTTTCTATGAAGGTTTTTTTTTTTTTTCCAAAAAAAGATTTTCCATAAAAATAAATTCAAAGTAACAATAAAGGATGTTTCTATGTATGGTGACAAGATTATAAACTCAGTAGCACATTTAATGTTCTCTAGCAGCTAAAGACAGTTGATAATAAAAAACATGAAAAGATGGGAACATTAACACAAAATAAAGGGCCAATGAAAATCATTTAAAAAACAAAAAAAGTGCAACAACTATTTAAAATATTTAAATTTCTCATTCAAAAATAAAAATTTAAAACACAGGCAGCATCAATTGCAAAGTGCTTGTAGTCTTTACCGTTGTTTTGTAGCAAGTAATTCCATGGAACATTTTTTCCATACTGGATTGGCCCAGCTGTTGAAAGTATGTCTAAATGCATTTTCAATTGGAGTTTGAGTACTAAATGCTTCCTTCATGTGAGCTAATTTCCTGTTTTCATGATGGACATGTCTGATCTGCTTCTCCTGAATTTGTTTTTCTCCTTCAAATTGATATTGCATTCTGGCCACACAACACGTGGAATCTTAGTTCCTGGACCAGGGATCAAACCTGTGTCCTTTCATTGAAAGTGTGCAGTCTTAACCACTGGACCACCGGGGAAGTCCCCTGCTTTAGCTAATTTAGATTTTACATAAATGCTAGCAAATGTTTCTGGTTTCATATCCTAGTATTCTGTGACATTTATGCATTTTCTCTTTGTGTTTCCTCTTACGTGATTGGGCTTTCTTGGTGGCTCAGATGGTAAAGAATCCGCCTGCAATGCAGGAGACCTGGGTTCAGTCCCTGGGTTGGGACTATCCCGTGGAGGAGGGCATCGTAACCCACCCCACTATTCTTGCCTGGAGAATCCCCAAGGACAGAGGAGCCTGTGGGCTACAGTCCATGGGGTCGCAAAGAGTCAGACATAGCTGAGCGATTGTGAAGGTGTATGAATTTTACAAACTTACTAGCATTCCTAAGCAGCAGACAGAACTGTGAGCTGCCATGTGTAACAGGGCAATGGTCTCAAGAAGCTGGATGAAGACCACCCCTCCCGTTTGTGCTCCAGTCCGCATCCCCCCACATGCTGATCTTAACCTTAACGCCAAGCGCCAATGTTTCCTGCTTTCATGCCTGATGTCAGCAAATTCCTTTAAGTCAGTGACATCTCTCTGTTGAATGTTAAGCTTTATTCCATCAAGAGAATTAGAATACTTTTGCCCGTTTTCCCCAATTGCTCAACTGAGTTTTCTTGGGACGTGGAATTTAGGAAAAACATATAATTTCCTGAGAAATGCTGAGAAGAATTCCCACATGAAAATGCTAGTGGATGTCCAGGGTGGGCCACAGCAGGGCGGGACTGTTCCCTGCATCTGAGAGGACCCTCCCTCACAGGTCTGGGTAGGGGTAGGGGTGCTGCTAGAAGCGGGATGTTTGCTCAGAGGAGCAGGGCCTTGGCTAGGAGGCAGGAAAGTTCAACTTGTCCTTGTTTTTTTTTTTTTCCTGAAAGCTGTGTGACTCCAGGCAGGATAGCTACCCTTTCTAAACCTTTGTCCTTGAAATGGCAAATAATAGCCTTGCGGAAATTACTGTGCAAATTGATTTTTATACCGATGACTGTTTTGTGCAATAAAGGCCTTATTACCCCCATGAAACAGACGAGGAAGCTGTGGGTCAGGAAAACTAAACAAGACACAGAAGGTCACAGGCTGGCCAGAGCAGAGCTTCCAGACCCAGGCTCCCGGGGAGAGAGGATCTGCTTCTGCCCCCAGTGTGTTCCAGCGTGTTGCCCGAGCGAGTGGCACAGAGTCGGCTTTTTATGTACACACGGGATAGATCCTCTCTTGAGATGCTGTGCAAAGCAGCTGCAACTCTGGGTCAGGCATGGGATCATTGGGGTCAATACTGACGCACTTACCACCAGTCTGGACCCAGACAACCATGCTGTGGGTCATTTTCAGTACAGTGTTCAAAAACATTACCTGTGTTAGACAGCATTCCATCATAAAATAGGCCTGTGTTGGATGATGTTTCCCGACTGTCGGCTAAGGAGAGTTCTGATGGGCGAGGCTAAGCTATGGTGTCTGGGAGGTTAGGTGGATTCTATGCATTTTCAGCTTCCTGTATTTTCCAGTTCCGGTGCGTTTATCGGGAGGTAACCCCCTCGTGAGTCGAGGAAGATGTGCCCTGAGACTCTACTACAGGCCTGGTGCCGGGCTTAGTTCCTGATGCGGCTCATTTCCCTTCCTCACAACCACCCTTTGAGAAGTTATCACTGATCCCGTTTGCAGATGAGAGGTCATATGACAATAACTGAAATTATTGGAAAGCAGTGAAAAGCTCTTTCACAGTCAAAATTGGAAACCAGCCATCATCCATTGAACTAGCAGGATGTCAGATGACAGTCCTAGTGTGGAGTATTGTTTGGTCTCTGATTTCAGTTGAAATTCAGCTCAGGAGAGCTGTTTACAATAGCCAAAACTTAAGTGTCTATTGACAGAGGAATGGGTAAAGAAGAGGTGGTACATATATACAGTGGAAGATCACTAAGCCTTTAAAAATAATGAAATGATACCATTTGCAGCAACGTGTATGGATTTAGAGATTGCACTACTGAGTGAACTTGGGAAAACTCTGGGAGATGGTGAGGGACAGGGAGGCCTGGCGTGCTGCAGTCCATGCGGTCGCAAAGAGCTGGACATGATTGGGCGAATGAACAGCAACAACAGCAACATACTAAGTGAAGTAAGTCACACAGAGGAGAAATATCCTATGACATCCCTTATACTCGGAGTCTAAAAATAAACGATACAAATGAACTTACGAAACAGAGACTCACAGACTCAGAGAATGAACTTATGGTTGCCAGGAGGGAAGCATAGGGGAAGGGATAGTTAGAGAGTTTGAGATGGACATGTACACACTGCTATATTTTACATGGATAACCAATAATGACCTACTGTAGAGCACAGGGAACTCTGCTCAATGTTATGTGGATGACAGAAGAGTTTGGGGGAGAATGGATGCGTGTATATGTATGGTTGAGTCCCTTCCCTGTTCACCTGAAACTGACAACATTGTTAGTCATCTATACCCCAATACAAAAATAGAAGTTTAAAAAAAAAAAAAGAAAAGAAATTCAGCTCAGGAGAGTTGCTTCCTGGGAAGCCTCCTCCCAGGTCCCTCCGCGCCGCCTTCGCCCCTGGCTCCAGCCCCCTGCAGAGAGGCAGGCAGGCCTGTTGAGGGCAGTGAGCTGGGGGTCAGGACACTGGGGTTTAGCCCTGCCTCTTTCACAGTCACCTGCGGCCTCCTCTTCCTGTAGCACAGGTATTTACTGAAAGCTCAGTACACGACTCTGTGCTGTGTAAACACTGGACAGGTCTTGCAGGGAGAGGAGGGAAGCTGACCCGGGTGTCTCAGGCTCAAAATCCCCCGAGACCACGCGGACTGCAGCTGGGTGTGGCGGGCAGTGGGGACCCTGAGGCCTGGGCAGTGCCCCCTGTCTAAGGGGACAGTACCTCCACCTCAGGCCCAGTTGGAGGTGAGCTTGTGGAAACTCGGGCTCATGTCTGCTTGGTCTTCCATATTTGTGAAAGAAATGGGCAATAGGGATTTTTCAAGGTTTCCAGTTTTTCAATGTTGGCAACCATCCAAATATGGTCAAACCCCATCTAAGCCGTGAAGAGAGCATGATCCTTTGTGGGTTTCTGTCGCCCAGATTCTGCTCCTGCCTGGAGGCAGCTGAGCAGACACCTGGAGGGCTCTGGGTCAGCTTCTCGAGGCTGGGGACCAAAGGCCAGGAAAGCTGTTTTGAGAGGCAGGTTTTCCCCACTCCAAGGGAGGCAGAAGTAAGCCCCGACCGGATATGGGGAGACACCCTTGGGAAAGGCACTGTCTGTTTTGCAGGAACCCCAGACCACGTTTTCCAGACCACCCACAGCTCCTCACTGCAGCCCCGACCCCTGCCCGCCCACACCTTCAGTCTCCAGCCCCTGCGTTCTCTTTGTTGAGAGCAATGAGAGTAGCAGGCTCACCTTCATTGGCCTCCGAGTGCAGGATGGCAAGAGTAAGGAGGAAGGCCAGGGCGGCCAGGCTGACCCTCATTGTTCTGGGTGCCGACCAGCAATAGGAACAGGGCTGGGCTGAGGACTCCTGGGTTCTCTGGCTCCTTGAAATCTGGGCTCTGAGCCTCCTTTATAAAAAGTTGCTGCTCAGAAGTCACAAGATCCAAAAATTTAAGCTTATGTGGCAGTTTTGATTCTTTGGAATTGTGACCAATGACATATGTAAATTATGAGAACTCAGTCAATTTAGACAAAGAAAAGAGCAAGGCAGAGAGTGACCCTGGCTTTCACATTTGGCTGATGTCTTGAGGGTGCTGGTGGGGGAGGCCCAAAGACCAGGAGCTGTGTCAGAAATGGCCCCCCTCTCCTGGTCTCCCCTGGGAGCCTGATTAAGCCTCCTTGGTGAGCCTGACCTCAGGGGTGGACTGTGAGCTCAGAGGCCGGGTGACTGTCTCAGGATCAGCAGCTCTGGCTGGACACCAGAGAGGGATGTGGGGGTGAGTGCAAGTTCACCCTGAGCACAAGGCCCAGGCCTGATGGGGGCTCAGGGTGGGGAGCAGGGTCCAGGGGGGTCCTGGGATGGCTGGGCCTCACCAGCAAGGATGGACTGGAAACCTTCGCCTATGTGGAACAGAAGGGCCCTGCCCCCTGCCCAGCCCAAGGAGCTTCATCAGACCCTTAGCTACCCAGGCAGGGGCCCAGGCTCTCTGCTTAATCAGGCCGGCCTCCAGGACAAGACTGACGGACCGTTTCTTCTGGCAGGGCAGGGCAGTGCTGTCCACAGAACACAGTTGTGTCTTGTCACCCTAAGTGTGTGCTGCAGGGGCTGTGCTCAGGATGCCAGGCTGGTTTAGTGACCGAGATGGAAGGTGCCAACCACCCTGGTTTGCCTGGGTAAGAGGGTTCCAGCAAATTTGGAAAACTCCACAGTGGCCATAGGACTGGAAAAGGTCAGTTTTCATTCCAGTCTCTAAGAAAGGCAATGCCAAAGAATGCTCAGACTACTGTACATTGCACTCATCTCATACGCTAGCAAAGTAACGCTCAAAATTCTCCAAGCCAGGCTTCAACAATATGTGAACTGTGAATTTTCAGATGTCCAAGCTGGTTTTAGAAAAGGCAGAGGAACCAGAGATCTAATTGCCAACATCTGCTGGATCATGGAAAAAGCAAGAGAGTTCCAGGAAAACATCTATTTCTGCTTTATTGACTATGCCAAAGCCTTTGACTGTGTGGATCACAATAAACTGTGGAAAATTCTGAAAGAGATGGGAATACCAGACCACCTGTCCTGCCTCTTGAGAAGTCTGTACACAGGTCAGGAAGCAACAGTTAGAACTGGACATGAAACAACAGACTGGTTCCAAACAGGGAAAGGAGTACATCAAGGCTGTATATTGTCACCCTGTTTATTTAACTTATATGCAGAGTACATCATGTGAAATGCCAGGCTGGATGAAGCACAAGCTAGAATCAAGATTGCTGGGAGAAATATCAATAACTTCAGATATGCAGATGACACCACCCTTATGGCAGAAAGTGAAGAAGAACTAAAGAGCCTCTTGATGAAAGTGAAAGAGGAGAGTGAAAAAAATTGGCTTAAAGCTCAACATTCAGAAAACTAAGATCATGGCATCTGGTCCCGTCACTTCATGGCAAATAGATGGAGAAACAGTGGAAACAGTGGGAGACTTTATGTTTGGGGGCTCCAAAATCACTGCGGATGGTGACTGCAGCCATGAAATTGAAAGATGCTTACTCCTTGGAAGAAAAGTTATGACCAACCCAGACAGCATATTAAAAAGCAGAGACATTACTTTGCCAACAAAGGTCCATCTAGTCAAGGCTATGGTTTTTCCAGTAGTCATGTATGGATGTGAGAGTTGGACTGTGAAGAAAGCTGAGTGCCAAAGAATTGATGCTTTTGAACTGTGGTGTTGGAGAAGACTCTTGAGAGTCCCTTGGACTGCAAGGAGATCCAACCAGTCCATCCTAAAGGAGATTAGTCCTGAGTGTTCATTGGAAGGACTGATGTTGAAGCTGAAACTCCAATAGTTTGGTCACCTGATGCAAGGAGCTGACTCATTTGAAAAGACCCTGATGCTGGGAAAGATTGAAGGCAAGAGGAGAAGGGACGACAGAGGATGAGATGGGTATGGCATTACCGACTCAATGGATATGAGTTTGAGTGAACTCTAGGAGCTGGTGATGGACAGGGAGGCCTGGCGTGCTGAAGTCCATGGGGCCGCAAAGAGTTGGACACAACTGAGTGACTGAACTGAACTGAACTGAAGAGGGTTCCTGGGGTTTGGGACTGTTATTTCCTGTATCTTTGAGAGTAGCCAACTAATGATGTGGGGTGATAGTTCGTGATATTAAGAACCTGTGTTTTATCAGTTGTACATAGTAGGACTCCAGTTCGTTGTCCAAAAAAAAGTTTCCCACTAAAAGGCAAAAACACTAACCCCCTGCTCTAATGGAAAGAGCAGAAACTTTGGATCTAGTCCGAGGCATTGTTTTAGGTCCCAGAGGCCACCACTTACAAGCTATGGGAAGTTTTGAGTAATTTCATTAAGCCTGTAAAGCTTTGCATGCTTTCTGAAAGGTGTGTGTAACCTAACAATGTAAGTGAGTGAAATCTCCCTTAGGTGTCCTCATTGAGACCTTCCTGAGCACTGAGTTTCACTCATTCAGTAGATTTTAAAAATTTAACCTTATTTTTTATTTTAATTTTTAAAATTATTTTTTTAATTTAATTTTTAATCTGTGTTTACTGATTAAAGATAAACAGATAAATGGTTAACATTGATTGAACACTCACCAGATAGTCAACACCAAAATCACATTGATTGTATTCTTTGCAGCCATAGATGGAGAAGCTGTATACAGTCAGCAAAAACAAGACTGGGAGCTGACTGTGGCTCAGATCATGAACTCCTTATGGCCAAATTCAGACTTAGATCGAAGAAAGTAGGGAAAACTGCTAGACTATTCAGGTATGACCTAAATCATGTCCCTCATGATTATACAGTGGAAGTGAGAAACAGATTGAAGGGATTAGATCTGATAGATAGAGTGCCTGAAGAACTATGGATGGAGGTTCATGACACTGTACAGAAGGCAGTGATCAAGACCACCCTCAAGAAAAAGAAATGCAAAAAAGGCAAAATGATTGTCCGAGTGGGCCTTACAAATAGCTGAGAAAAGAAAACATGTGAAAGGCAAAGGAGAAAAGGAAAGATATAAGCATCTGAATGCAGAGTTCCAAAGAATAGCAAGTAGAGATAAGAAAGCCTTCCTCAGTGATCAGTGCAAGGAAATAGAGGAAAACAACAGAATGGGAAAGACCAGAGATCTCTTCAAGAAAATAAGAGATACCAAGGGAACATCTCATGTAAAGATGAGCACAATAAAGGACAGAATTGGTATGGACCTAACAGAATCAGAAGTTATTAAGAAGAGGTGGCAAGAATACACAGAACTGTACAAAAAGGATCTTCATGATCCAGATAACCACGATGGTATGATCACTCATCTAGAGCCAGCTGTTCTGGAATGTGAAGACAAGTGGGCCTTAGAAAGCATCACTACAAACAAAGCTAGTGGAGGTGATGGAATTCCAGTTGAGCTATTTCAAGTCCTGAAAGATGATGCTGTGAAAGTGCTGCACTCAATATGCCAGCAAATTTGGAAAACTCAGCAGTGGCCACAGGACTGGAAAAGGTCAGTTTTCATTCCAATCCCAAAGAAAGGCAATGCCAAAGAATGCTCAAACTACCGCACAATTGCACTCATCTCACACACTAGCAAAGTGATGTTTAAAGTTCTCCAAGCCAGGCTTCAACCGTATGTGAACCATGAACTTTCAGATGTTCAAGCTGGATTTAGAAAAGGCAGAGATACCAGAGATCAAACTGGCAACATCTGCTGGATCATCAAAATAGCAAGAGAGTTCCAGAAAAACATCTATTTCTGCTTTATTGACTATGCCAAAGCCTTTGACTGTGTGGATCACAACAAACTGGAAAATTCTGAAAGAGATGGGAATACCAGACCACCTGACCTGCCTCTTGAGAAAACTGTATGCAGATCAGCAAGCAGCAGTTAGAACTGGACATGGAACAACAGACTGGTTCCAAATTGGCAAAGGAGTACGTCAAAGCTATATATTGTCACCCTGCTTATTTAACATATGCAGAGTACATCATGAGAAATGCTGGACTGGATGAAGCACAAGCTGGAATTAAGATTGCCGGGAGAAATATCAATAACCTCAGTTACGCAGATGACACCACCCTTATGACAGAAAGAGAAGAAGAACTAAAGAGCCTCTTGATGAAAGTGAAAGAGGAGATTGAAAAAGTTGGCTTAAAGCTCAGCATTCAGAAAACGAAGATCATGGCATCTGGCCCCATCACTTCATGGCAAATAGATGGAGAAACAGTGGAAACAGTGGGAGACTTTATGTTTTGGGACTCCAAAATCACTGCAGATGGTGACTGCAGCCATGATAAAAAAAGACACTTACTCCTTGGAAGAAAAGTTATGACCAACCTAGACAGCATATTGAAAAGCAGAGACATTACTTTGCCAACAAATGTCCATCTAGTCAAAGCTATGGTTTTTCCACTTGTTATGTATGGGTGTGAGAGTTGGACTGTAAAGAAAGCTGAGTGCTAAAAAAACGATGCTTTTGAACTGTGGTGTTGGAGAAGACTCTTGAGAGTCCCTTGGGCTGCAAGGAGATCCAACCAATCCATCCTAAATTAAATCAGTCCTGAATATTCATTGGAAGGACTGATTATGAAGCTGAAACTCCAATACTTTGGCCACCTGATGTGAAGAGCTGACTCATTGGAAAGGACCCTGATGCTGGGAAAGATTGAAGGCAGGAGGAGAAGGGGACAACAGAGGATGAGACAGTTGGATGGCATCACTGATTCAATGGACTTGAGTCTGAGCAAGCTCTGGGAGTTGGTGATGGACAGAGAAGACTGGTGTGCTGAGGTCCATGGAATCGCAGAGTCGGACACGACTGAGCGACTGAACTGAACTGATCTTTATTGAAATTCTTCTCCATGCCAGATACTTTCTGTAACCTGGGGATACTAAAGCAGACAGGAAAAGAAGGCTTCTGCTTTTTAGATGCTCAAATTATAGTGGAGAATCAGACAAACAGGGAGTAGGAGATGGAGTTAAAAGTTAGGAAGAGGATAACCCAAGGTGTTCTGATAGACCTGAGTGTCGAGTGGAGGTTGCTTAACAAGCCAATAAGGGGAGCCTCTTCAGAGGGAGTGTCACTTCTGCTGGGGCTGGCTTGTTGAGGATGAGCCAGACTTGCTCGGGGGAGACGGGGCGGTGCGTCCTAGGAGTAGGAACAGCAAGGCCAAGACCTAGAGGAGGAATGGGTTTGGGGCATTTGAGGAATAGCCAGATGAGTAGGGGACTGAAGAGAAGGGAGGTGAGGGCCATTGTCCAGGTCCTTTCTGTCTGGTCACTCGCCAGTTTACTTTCCATTTCATCCATGTGGGCCCTGAATGTAGCTGTATCCTGGAGAACAGGTGGGTGGATGTAACAAGAGCTCTTGTCAGTTGCTTTAAGGGAAAACAGGAAGAGAAGACTGTGGATTCCTCCCCCTGAGACTTCCGTCTCCCCCATGTAGATGGATCGAGAGGGTCTGAGCTGCCTGATTTCTCCCAGCAAACCAGAGCCCAGGGGGAGCAGGGCCTCTCCCGGTTCTTTTTACGTTCGGAGAGATGGAGACACATGTAGCGGATGCCTCTGATGGCTGCCTTTGTCCTCCCTGCTGACTGTGGGCTCCTGGGTGTGCACCAGGATGGGGCAGGTCGCCGACACTGGCCTTCGTCCCTTGGTGTGCAGAGGATCAGATGTGGGGGAAGAGGGGGACACACGTGGGCAGGAGGAGGGGAGAAGCTGATTCATTCATATCATCGCTTGCATCCCTGCGCCAACTTCTGGACCCTTGAATCTAAGTTCCTGGTAACACTCAGGTATCTGCCTTCCATGCTTTTGTAAACAGCATATACCCTCCTCCTGAAGCTTTATTCTTGCATAACTGACCCTACTTCTCTACTCAGAAAAGAAGGGCTGGAGTGAGGCAGGAGGCCCGGGGAGGATTAAGGCTGGGTAACTTTTGGGGGTTAAAGTTTTTGTTTTTTTGCACTGGCACATGGGATAATGTGCCAGCCCACAGTAGACAGTACATTAGTTTCCTGAGTGTTACTGTTTTCCTAGCTGGAGAAAATTTATTAAATGCTGGAGACCAGAGCCTTTGCTCACAGCTTTTTCCAGCCCACGGTTCCTCAGCAGTTCATTGCTGCCAGAGAAGGAAGTGAAGTTGGTCCAGCCTCACTTGCCCTAGCTGCACCCATGCTGACTTGCAGTGTACACTTTCTTTTCAAAGTGCCAACAAAGGATTTCTTATCAAGAATTGCAAAAGCATAGAATCTTACCCTTAACAGAGGTGGATGACCCCTCTCAGGTTTGTGGAATCCCTCTTCTTTCCACTTCCTTTTTTTTGGAAACTCGGTTGCTGTTTGTTCCTCTTATATTCTACAACCTCCCTGCCTCCTAAGAATCCACAAAGATGATCAGTCGGTAAGGTGTCCGGGCTGCTGGAAAGGACTTCATCCAAGCCAAGGAATGAAACACCATACAATCTCCTACCCATCTTAGGCTTCAATTTCTTCTCATCCATGGAAATTATGCCCTTTTTGACTGTAGTGGACAGAGGAGGAAATGGACAGAGAAGGGACAAATAAATATTCGAGACCAAGTGTTGTGCTTTATCCGTTCCACCTGTTTATTCATCAATTCACTCATTTACTCTTTCATTTTTTCTATAAATAATTATTGAATGCATCCTGTGAGTAGAGAACTTCTAGGCACCAGAGATTAAGCCATGAGCAAGATGCATAGAGTCCTCTGAAAGTTTAAGTAAGCAGTAGGCTTTTGGCGCATTCTTCTTCTCTTTTGGGGCCATGCTGCACAGTTTGTGGGATCTTAGTTCCCCAGCCAGCTATTGAACCCGGGGCCTCCACAGTGAGAGAGCAGAGTCCTAGCCACTGGACCACCAGGGAATTCCCTGGCTCATCCTTCTTAAAACGAGACAAACAAAAAGCTTTCATCATGATTTATTATTGAAAAAGTAGTACTGTGAAGGAGCTTAGAAAATACTTAAGCAAAATGAATTAAACAGAAATTCTATGTGGGCACACAGTATCACTTTTAGATGTATCTTTTTCTTTTGTCTCTGAATGCTTTCTCTGAGCTGGGATCATACACAAAAATATCAGTTTCATAGCCCGTGCTTTGACGTATTGGGAGCAATATCATTTCATTATAAAATTCTATATGTGGCTGAATGTAATTTTTTAAGAAAAATGAAATCAGTACATAATTCTTACAGACTTTTTAAGAAAATTAAACTGTAAGAAAAAACTCATTGTTTAGTACTATTCATGTTTTGATGTGCAATTTTCTAGTCATTTTTCTATATATAATACACATTAAATACATATACCTTTAAACAAAAAATGGGGTCCTACTAAATGTCCTTTTCTATAACCTGATTGTTATGACTCTATAATTGCTTTTATTTATCATTGAGTAGGCACTAAACAGGGCTTCCCTGGTGGCTCCAGATATCTGCCTGCAATGGAGGAGATGTGGGCTTGATTCCTGGGTTGGGAAGATCCCCTGGAGAAGGGAATGGCTACCCACTCCAGTATTCTTGCCTGGAGAATTCCATGGACAGAGGAGTCTGGCAGACTATAGTCCACGGGGTCTCAAATAGTAGGACACAACTGACACACACACACACACACACACACACACGTGCACGCACAAAACAAAGATTGAGAATGAAGAAAAACAGCATGACAAGCATCCCTGCACCCACTACCCCATGTGGCCCTCTGCAGTTCTGTTCCTTTCCCCTTTTCCTCCAAACAATCTCTCTTCCAAACATAGTCTATGCTATCCTCTTACTTTTTCTGTGATTTTATTACCAAGTCTAAGCTTGTAGTGCTCACCCCAAATGGGCCAATTAATCAAGAGGTAAGTTGCTAGGGCAAGGAATAGTGACTCTGTGCAGAAAACCAATGGAAGGAGAAGATTGTGGACCAGTAAACCATCTTTCCTGAGTTAGAATTCAGCCTTCTTTTACACTAAAAGGGGAGGGAGTAAGGTACTGGTTCTGGTCAGACTCCGGAGGAGGTGTGTTAATTTCTCCTGTCTGGCAGCCATTCACAGGTGGGGCATGGTCTGGAAGTTTCCTATGAGATAAACAAAGGTATTTTAGCTTGGTGATCATGACATGGGAGCCAGGGATCCCAAAGATGGGTCATTGTGCATAATTTAAGCTTATAAGCAATATCCCTTTAGTGATTAACTTGTGTGAGAATACAAAGTTTCTTCCCTATTGCAGTTTCACCAAGTGTACGTGAATCTTAATCTAGTTTTAGTTTTGTATATTTTTGAACTTTATATGAGTAGAATCATTATATATATTCTCTCATAGCATTTTTTCTCAACATTATGCTTCTGAAAATTCACCCATATTACTGTGCCTAGCTGTAGTACTTTTTCTTTCACTCCTGGCGGTATTTCAGTATGTGAATATATCATAATGTATTTTTCATTTTCTCATTTAAATTTTTGCTAGTAATTGATTTTATTAATTTCTTTCTGCTAATGCCAACAGGGCTGCTGTGAGTATTCTTGTGCATATTCCCCAGCGTACATGTGCAAGGGTATTTGGGGGATGTATTTAGGAGCAGGTATGCTAGGTCCTCTGAGAAGGCAATGGCACCCCACTCCAGTACTCTTGCCTGGAAAATCCTATGGACGGAGGAGCCGGGTGGGTTGCAGTCCATGGGATCGCTAAGAGTCGTTCATGACTGAGTGACTTCACTTTCACGCATTGGAGAAGGAAATGGCAACCCACTCCAGTGTTCTTGCCTGGAGAATCCCAGGGACGGGGGGGCTTGGTGGGCTGCTGTCCATGGGGTCGCACAGAGTTGGACATGACTGAAGCGACTTAGCAGCAGCAGCATGCTAGGTCCTTGGATAAGCACACTTTTGAAATGGAGTAGGACCCTAAGGTCATTGCTCCCACCCATGTTCTTTGCTGCCTTTTGTTTGTGGAAAGCTTTAGTCAAAGAATGAGTTTAATTAGAGAAATAAGAAATGCAAAAACAGAGGGAAACTGTCAAAGGAGACCAAATAATAATAATGTAGTCACTAAGCACAGTTAAGGACCTTTAGTTCCTTCTCAACAACTGTAGCTAATATTTTGAACCATATCCTGTGAGCTACCTTATGGATACTGAAACCCCACGTGGAAGACTTCAGTTTCATGATGACCAAACTGTACCCCCACCATGTAAGCTGCCATAATTCTGAGAACGGACCTCAAAGAAGTGGAAACAAACTGACCCTGGAACTGAAGATTAACCGTACCTAAAACAACCAAGATGACATTGGTCGCACCACCGATGACCAATTCGAAGATGACTGTCAGAGCTGACTGTGCTGTTTCTACATATAGCCCCTTCCTTCTGAATATAAGAGCTCTTGCTCCACTGGTTGCCGGTGATGGGGAGTCAGCCTTTGGACAGATGTCTGCCTAGCCCCATCTCCCTGCACGCAGTTGCCAGGATCTGAAATAAAGTAAGCTTTCCTTTCCACCCACCTGGCCTGTTAATTGGCTTTTGAGCAGTGAGCAGCTGGACCCCAGATACTCTTTTGGTAACACTTTTACTATACAGGATGACAACAGCATTTTCCAGAACCACAGGACCTGGTCACAGGGCCAGCGGCGGCATGTGGGTATCAGTAGTTCTACGTCCTCTCTATTATTAATACTTCTCAAATTTAATATTTAATGAAATTCAGAAGGAGGCACACAGGAGGATGGAAGGAAGGCCAACTTTATTCTTTCCAAATCCAGCATCCACAACTGGGTACACATAGTCAATAAATATTGCTGGTTTGATAAATTTCTTAAAATGTCTGCCCTGGACCCAGCTGATTGCAGGCACTGAAATCCCTGTGTGACTGAAGGGGACGAGGTGAGGGGTTGTGAGAGCAGGCCAAGATCTCTCAGTATATTTTGTAAATAATACAAATTGCAGCTGGAAAGGAATTACAACCAGAACATAGCATACATAAATTTAACATAAAGGGAAACTGAGCCCTAGAGTTTGTCTGGAAGTGGTTTGTGAGATTGCAGGGACCTCACCTGGCTCAGGTCCCTGTAGCCAATCTGTTCACGTCTCTAGCTCTTTCCCTGCTGATTGTAGAACCGTCACGGGTCTAATTCCAATTGCTGGTGTATTCCTGGATTCACGCCTTGCTGGGGTTGGCACAGACTTTACAGTCTCTTATATGGAGGAAACAGTGGTAAAAGGGAAAAATGCATAAAAGAGAAACAGTTCAGGAGCAGAATATCCGTGGGATTCTTTCTCTTTCTACTCCGTGTTTCTCTCTCTGCTGGGGAGCTCAGATTCAGTCTAATTTCAGAGTGAGAAATATTTCCTCAAGCCCCAAGATCCCCTAGGCATTGGTTTCATTGCTCATTGGGGCTGACTTCCTGTCTTCTGCACAAAGGTAGCTCTTCCTTGACCCCCGGTAGGCCCTGGGCCTAGGCAGAAACTCTCCAGGGCCCTCTCCTGTGTCCTGCACACCTAGCAGGGTCCCAGGGGGCTGGTCATTTCCAGGATGTTTCCTCGCCCACCTGTCTGTGCTTTGTGGACTGTGCCCACTCCACGTCCTTCAGGATGTATCTCCTATGGAGAGTCAGGAGGACTAGCTTTGACATAGCATCAGGATAGAAGGATAAGCTGCTGGTCTCTAATGGGAAATTTATGAGGGACCCAATGAGAAAAGTATGAGAAACAGCAAGATTTATCAATTTCATTAATCTTTCCAAATGACCAATTTTTGACTTCATGGATTTTTCTCTTTTCTGATTTCTGTTTCATTGCTTGCAAATCTTATTCTTTTCTTCCATGAACTTACTTTGGGCTTAACTTGCACAGTTTTTCCTAGTTTCTTAAGGTGAAAGATTTATTTAATTTTTCTATATCTTTCTGGCTTTTGAATAGAAATATTAAAAGCTCTAAATTTTTTTTAGGTCTGCTTTAGCTTCAAAATGACAGGTTTTTCAGTTCAGTTCACTTCAGTTGCTCAGTCGTGTCCGACTCTTTGCGACCCCACGAATCGCAGCACGCCAGGCCTCCCTGTCCATCACCAACTCCCGGAGTTCACTCAGACTCGCGTCCATCGAGTCAGTGATGCCATCCAGCCATCTCATCCTCAGTCGTCCCCTTCTTCTCCTGCCCCCAATCCCTCCCAGCATCAAAGTCTTTTCCAATGAGTCAACTCTTTGCATGAGGTGACCAAAGTACTGGACTTTCAGCTTTAGCATCATTTCTTCCAAAGAAATCCCAGGGCTGATCTCCTTTAGAATGGACTGGTTGGATCTCCTTGCAGTCTGAGGGACTCTCAAGAGTCTTCTCCAACACCACAGTTGAAAAGCATCAATTCTTCAGCGCTCAGCTTTCTTCACAGTCCAGCTCTCACATCCATACATGACTACTGGAAAAACCATAGTCTTGACTAGATGGACCTTAGTTGGCAAAGTAATGTCTCTGCTTTTGAATATGCTATCTAGGTTGGTCATAACTTTTCTTCCAAGGAGTAAGAGTCTTTTAATTTCATGGCTGCAATCACCATCTGCAGTGATTTTGGAGCCCCCCAAAAATAGTCTGACACCGTTTCCACTGTTTCTCCATCTATTTCCCATGGAGTGATGGGACCAGATGCCATGATCTTCGTTTTCTGAATGTTGAGCTTTAAGCCAACTTTTTCACTCTCCTCTTTTACTTTCATAAAGAGGCTTTTTAGTTCCTCTTCACTTTCTGCCATAAGGGTGGTGTCATCTTCATATCTGAGGTTATTGATATTTCTCCCGACAATCTTGATTCCAGCTTGTGCTTCTTCGAGCCCAGTGTTTCTCATGATGTACTTTGCATATAAGTTAAATAAGCAAGGTGACAATATACAGCCTTGACAAACTCCTTTTCCTATTTGGAAGCAGTCTGTTGTTCCATGTCCAGTTCTAACTGTTGCTTCCTGGCCTGCATACAGATTTCTCAAGAGACAGGTTAGATGGTCTGGAATTCCCATCTCTGTCAGAATTTTCCACAGTTTATTGTGATCCACACAGTCAAAGGCTTTGGCATAGTCAATAAAGCAGAAATAGATGTTTTTTTGGAACTATCTTGCTTTTTTCATGATCCAGCGGATGTTGGCAATTTGATCTCTGGTTCCTCTGCCTTTTCTAAAACCAGCTTGAATATCAGGAAGTTCACGGTTCACGTATTGCTGAAGCCTGGCTTGGAGAATTTTGAGCATTACTTTACTAGCGTGTGAGATGAGCGCAATTGTGCGGTAGTTTGAGCATCCTTTGGCATTGCCTTTCTTTGGGATTGGAATGAAAACTGACCTTTTCCAGTCCTGTGGCCACTGCTGAGTTTTCCAAATTTGCTGGCATATTGAATGCAGCACTCTCACAGCATCATCTTTCAGGATTTGAAATAGCTCAACTGGAATTCCATCACCTCCACTAGCTTTGTTTGTAGTGATGCTTCCTAAGGCCCACTTGACTTCACATTCCAAGATGTCTGGTTCTAGATGAGTGATCACATCATCTTGTTTCTCTTGTGATTTTTATCTTTGCCCCATGAGTAATTTAATTCTTTATTTCCAAATATTTGAGTGTTTATTATATATTTTATTGTTATTGATTTCTAATTAGATCAATCAGATGCAATTGATTCTACTATGGTCAGAGAATATACTCTGTTATTTTAATTCTTGGATATTTATTTGGACTTCTTTCTTGGCCCAGATACAGTGTGTCTTGGTGAATGTCCCATGTACACATGAATATGTATACTGTATTTGCATTTTCTGAAGTTGATTTTATTGTGCTTCGCTGTTGTCTTTTTTTGTATTTATCTTGCTTGGGACGCCTGAGCCTTGTGGATCTGTAGTTTAATGTCTTCAACTCTTTTTTCTTCCTAATTCTCTCACCCTTTCTGATACTCCATTAAACATACATATTTATTTCTTTATTGGGTACTTTCCTACATAACTTGGATGCACTCTTCTCATTTTCAGCATTTTTTCACTTTTGTTGTCTTAATTAGATATTTTCTATTGATCCATCTTCAAGTCTGCTGGTTCTTTGCTCTGTTTAGTCTGCTGTTAGCCTAGCTAACGTCCCCTTCACTTATAAGATCTTATTTTTCATTTTTAACATTCCTCTTTGATCCTTTTGAAAGGTTTTCCGTGTCTCTGATGAAATTCCCATCTCTTAATTCATACTGTTCACTGATGAGATTTCTGTCCTTATAGTTTCATCCTAGTGGAATAATTCAATATGCAGCCTTTTCAGTCTGGATTCTTGATGTTATGCTCCTGACATGTATCCATATTTTTGCATGAATTAGTAGTTGACTCCTTTTTGTTGCTGAGTGATATACCACTGTGTGAATGTATAGTCAGTTCTGCTATAATACTTCTTTAGAAAATGTGAATTTATTCTAATATGATTGACACATTTAGGAAACAATTTGAGCATAAAACAAGTTATTCCACTTGCTTACATGTGATTTTATTCATGAAAAACATTAGGTGAACAGGCCTCATAGGTATATATTACTACAGCATGCGCGCGTGCTCAAACGCCTACCATCTGCCTCAGTTCATTGCGCATGTTACGAGCCATACCCATCCACAGCTCAAATGACAAGTTTCTGATTTTAGACAACCCTCCTTCTACCGCTTCACAATAACTTACAAGCTGCAACCCCCTGACTCTCACCTCCACAAGCAAACTTTGGGTTTTTTCCCAAGTGTCATATTTACTGTAGTATTTATGGATACTATTTCACATATATAAAGTCGTGCTATTATTTTATTAGATCCCTAGTTTTTCTGTTGTATCACTGAGGAAGTGTTTGAGTGTTGTGTCCCAACCCCACTTCCCTGAAGCCCTATGGTTTTTATTGTACAATTTCCCACATTTCAGTGATTTTTAAGAATGTATGTTTCATGTTATAGCAGAATAACGGCACCACTGTTTGTTTATCCATCCACCACTTGAAAGATATTTGAGTTCTATTTGGAATGAAACTCGGGGGTATTTGAATAAAACGTGTTCAAACATTTGTGTACACGTTTGGACGTAAGAGAAAAAATAGTGAGATGTCTGAGGAAGTAAATGTAAATGTTCTGATGTGGATGGAGCCATGACCTTGTCTGGAGATGGGAGAATGTGGCATGGAGTTCACTCTTCATTTGCACCCCAAGCTCCCTGGCTACCTGGTATATTCAGTGCCATCAAACCTCCCCTAGATGGACTAATAGTAGTAAGGAAAAATACTGAGAAAGGGAAAAGGAAAATTTTTAATTTCTTTTAAAAGCAAAATTGTGTGTTCTATACACTTAGGTATGTAACATGCTTGTTATTTTTCTAAATTTTTGATATGTGAAGAATATTAACCATTACACAAGTCGAGTATATCTTTCCTAAAATTGGGGCCATACTTGTGATTGCCTAAGTTGCGCAGTTCTACTGTAACCTTACGAGTAATTCTTCTCCTCTACTTTCCAGCACTAGGCAGTGTCACTGCTCTCCATCTTCCTGAAATTTTCTATGCAATTTAATAAGATGTTGGTTGGGAATTTATCCTGCAAAAAACTGTTGTCTCACCCCCAAAAGACAATTTTATATATCCCTTCCAGAGACAATATCGCCTGTAGATGGCAGGACTATCCCTGTATCTCTTTTTACCCTTCCAGACTACTGGAGCCAGAGATTGAAGAGAGGGGGAGAGAATCATGGCCTCGGCCAGGGAATGTTATTGCTTCACCACTCGCATAAATGCAGATGAGAGAAGACCAAGGGAAATATTTGTAGAGATTGGAGGTGCCATGAAGGATAGAGGGAGTCGTCTCAAAACCTAGGTAGATTCAACATAGACAATATATTTGCTGATGTGCTCTGAACGTACCTGAGTAGGGGTAAGGGGAATGGAGAGGGATGGCAGAGAGCCTTCGCCTGTACTCTGACTTTTGTTTGATAAGCAAGCGTAAAGCCAAGCTGCCATAGTGGGGAGAGGGACTTGAATCATCTTACCTTTGACCACCCAAGAGGATGATCTCTTGGCCAGCTGCAAGCAGAGTACCAACTGAAACAGGAAATCATGAAACAGGGAATGTCAGGTTAAAACTGTTTCAGGTGGAACCACACCTTGAGAGACAGGGATCTGATGGTAAAGAGCATGGGACATGGATGGACCCAGGTTTATCCAGCATTAGTAACTACACAGCATTGCTAGCAGCACAGCCATAAGGAAGTTAACCTAAACTCTTTGAACTTTCGTTTCCTCCTCTATCAACTGGGGGTGCAATAAAATTTGCATCAGTAGTAATATTTTGAGGACTAAATGAACCAGTACAGGAAAGTGCCTTATCTGGCCTACCATCTCTGCAGGGAGGGAATTTCATTTAGCCCATGATGTCACTAGAAATAACAGGGATCAAACCTGGGCTATCTCTTATGTCACCAAGACAACAGGACTTTGGGGCATAACTAACATGAATCTGAACTTAACTGGCCCAGTGAGAAATAAATAGACCTGGAGTATGTCTCTTGCCAATTACTCAGTAAATTTGGTCTCAATTATCTCATCTATAAAGTAAGATTAACCTCCCTTGCTCTTCCTTTCTGAACCACTTGGTAGAATATGATAGCCTGGACCCTCTGGAAAGAGTGACTTCCTTCTTGAGTTCAAGCCATTGTCATTTTTTCTTTATAGAGAGAAAACCTCATGCATTGAAGACGGAAACGGGGGGGTGACTGGAGGGGGATATTTTAATCAGTGTTGGCGTCACGTTGTCAGTTGCACAACCCAGGGCTGTCAACAGCCTTTGGTGAACAGAGGGGTGTGCAGAGTATCTGCATGGCTATCTCAGTTTCTCCATTGGTTGGAAACACTTCTGGTGAAATTACTTGTTCTTTGAGGTCCTTCTGAAGAAATGATTTCCTAGTTAGAGGGTGGCCAGGAGCTGGTATTGCAGCAGGCCTCCTTCAAGGACAGATAGATCTGTGAAGTGTGTGCTGACTGCTGCTCCCCCCGAGCAGAAGGTGCTGATGTTCTTTCACAACTGATCTGACCACACAGATGTGATATCAACAATGACGCCACCAGCAGTCCAAGTCAGAAATAGCCTTCACCATCTGGGCTGGCAGATCCACTTCTAAGACGGTCACATGCGGTGCCTGGGCTGGGGATTTCACTGGAGCTGTGTACATATGGCCCTTCTAGATGGCAGTCTTAGGGGTCAAAGATGAGTGTTCCAGGTGAATAAGGTAGAAGCTGCCTGGCTTTTTATGACTTAGTCACGGAAGTCCTATTGTATCTCTTTTACCATAATCAACTGGTCAAAGCAGTCACAAGCCTTATCAGATTCAAGGAGAGGGGACCTAGATCCCTGTTTCTGCATGAGAGGAGTGTCAAAGAAATCTTGGTCATGTTCTAAAACCACTATAGTATCATTTTATCTATAAGTATGTGTATTAGCTTCTTATTTTTATTTATTTAAAAAATTTAAGTAGACTTGATTTACTGTATCATGTAAGTTTCAGGTGTACAGCACAGTGATTCCGTTGTATTAGCTTTTTGTTGCTGCTGTAACAAATGACCCCAAACTTAGTGGTTTAAAACAGTTCAAATGTATTCTCCTACATTTCTGGAGGTCAGAAGTCTGAAATGAGTCTCACTGGGTTAAAATCAAGGTATCTGCAAAGCTGCCTTCCTTTTTGGAGGGATGCCCTCCTCTGCTATTTGAGGCTTCCCAGGTGATGCTAGTGGTAAAGAACCTGCCTGCCAATGCAGGAGACACGAAGGATGCGTGTTGGATCTCTGCATTGAGAGGATCCCCTGGAGAAAGAAATGGCAGTCCACTCCAGTATTCTTGCCTGGAGAATCCCCATGGACAGAGGAGCCTGGCGGGCTACAGTCCATAGAGTTGCAAAGAATTGGACACAAGTGAAGCAACTTAGTGTGCACACACGGGGACAATCCATTTTCTTGCCTTTTTTGACTTCGCCGTGTTCCTTATCTGTAGCCAGCAGTGGCCCTTCAGGTCTTCCTCACATTGCATCACTCAGACACTGACACTCTTGCTGTCCTTAAGAGGATCCTTGAGATGACACTGGGTCATACAGATAACCCAGGGTAATCTCCTTATCTCAAAATCAGTTGAAGGCAATTTTAAGTCCTCAGTGCTGTGTAATGTAACGTAGTCACAGTTTCCGGAGATTCCAGAGTGCCCTCTTTGAGAGAGGGGTCATTATTCTGTCAAATGCACTACTTCAGTCTATATCTCAAAAAAATAAAGATTAAAAAAACACAATCACACCATCACTGCTTATTTGCCATCTGTATATATCCTTCACTGAAATGTCTGTTCATGACTTTGATCCATTTTCCAGTTGGATTGTTCATTCTGTTTGTTTAATGTTAAGATTTGAGTGTTCTTTATATAGTCAAAAGACAAGTGCTTTGTAAACCATGTGATTTGCAGACTTTTCTCCCTTTCTGTTGTTTGTCTTTTCATCTTCTTCACAGGGTCTTTTGAAGAACAAAAGTTTAAAATTGGTGAGGTCCAATTTATAGATCTTTCCTTCTATGGGTTGTGTTTTGGATGTCAAATCTGAGAACGTTTTGCTTTGTCTTAGGTCCAGAAGATTTTCTCATTTTTTTCCCCTAAAAGTTTTGTGGCTTTATATTTAAGTCCATGATCCATTTTGAGTTAATTCTTGTGTGTAAGGTGTGAAGGTGAAGATGTCTTTGTTTTGTTTGTTTGTTTGTTTGTTTTGGTCTATGGATGTCTAGTTTCTCTGGCACCATGTGTCAAAAAGATTATTCTTTCTCCATTCTCTTGTCAATAAATGTTTGAAGCCAAATGTGCTTTTGAAGCCAACTAGGTATGAAGATTATTTCTTTTTTTGCAAAGCATTTAAATTACTGATGTTATTTCCTTAATAGGTATAGGACCATTCATATTTTCCATATATTTTTGTTAAATAGTCTTCTCATGTCAGTAAATTATATTTCTGATAAGAGAGGAAAGGGACTAAACTCCAAAGGAACAGCAAAATATAGCACGCATATACCAGCCTGAGCTAGGAGAGTACCTTGGGTCTGGATTTTGAGGGGGCTTGATCAAGGAAGCTGGAACACAAGGATGGATTAGGGGGAACTTATTGACTTAGGAGAACTCTTTCTGGATATAGGCTATTACTTCCTGGTAAGGATCCCAGAGGTTGGTGTAATTTTGTAGCCAGGAAAGCTCCAGAATCCTGGAGAAATCAATGACTCATGTGGAGTGAACTTAAAATATTTGAATTGCATGAGAGATGGAGAAGGAAGGGATGAAAATGACCGTGGAAGTGGGCATGGTGGAGTAGATGTACCATGTGAGGCTGAAAGACCATCCACATTATATTCTATGGGAAGTCCCAGAGAACACACTATTCATCAAGCCATCAGGATTGGCTGGTGAGACCAGGACCAGCATCAGTGGTATTTCTCCTTTTCCAGCTAGTACTGAGGGTAGGAGTGGCTGATACAGAACTTGGCCCATTGATAGCAGTGGGGATAATGCCCTCCCTCCTTGTATCTTCAGAATTATATCTTTCATCTCTTTTGTAAAACTGTTAGCCATTATCTCTTCAGATCTGCTTGCTGTCTCATTCTCTCTCCTCTCTTTTTTGTTTTTTGCCACTTTATTTCTTAATTGAAGGGTAATTGCTTTACAGAAGCTTGTTTTCTATTAAACATCAGTAAGAGTCAGCCATAATTACACCCGTGCCGCCTCCCTCCTGAACCTCCTTCCCATTTCTCTCTCTATCCACCGCCTCCCCCGCCCCTTTCTGGATTGTCACAGAGCTCCTGTTTGAGTTCCCTGAGTCATACAGCAAATTCCCATTTCTCCTCTCATTTTGAGATTCTAGTCACCCAGACGACAGATGCTCTGCTCCAGCCTCTGTGTGCTGTTATCCTCTCTCGTATTTTTTAGTTCTCTGTTTCCCCTTGCTTCATTTTGATCTGTTTGAACTTTACCAGTATGTCTTCAGTTGGTTTTAACCTGTTCTGAGGTTTTATTTGAGTTTTTGCATTTTTTCGGTTACGGAACTTATTTTTTCTTTTTACAAATCTGCGAGGATACTCACGATAACCTCCAATTCCTCACCAGAAAGCTCAAGCTTCCTTGTCAGGCATTTGTGGCATCAGCATCTGGGATCATATTTAAAATACTCAATGAGTTTGAGATTTTCTAAATCCCCAAATGATGGGAGCTGGCCTCCTCTTGTTCAAGGAATGGTTTCCTTCTCATTTACTTTTCCTCCTAAGGCATCAGCCCAAAGGATGGTTTCTCGCGGTCCCTTCATTTGGGCAGCCTTGGACTTTGTTCTCCACCAGTCCAGCAAGGCTGAGAAAGGTTCAACTCACTTTCTTAGCCACCTCTTCTGAATTGCCAACATCCTCAGTCTAGAAGAGGTCTCAGTGCCAGGCTATCTCTGGATTTCTATCCTTTCTTTAACCAACAATTCACTTCTGGCTCACTGAGGTAGTCTGTCTCTTGCCAAGGAATTGTGCATTCCTAGTAAATCTGCTTCAAGTGGAACTCTGAGAGACAATTTCATAGTGTTAAGTTGAGAGTGTGGGTCTTGCTTTCATCTGCAGATTTGACTGTGGTGTTACTAGCTGTGTGACCTTGGATAAGCTCACTGAAACTGTTTTCTCATATGTCAAAGGGAGATACTTAGAGTACACACAGCACAGTGATTTTGAAGAATAGACTATGCATATAAATCCCTTAGTATAGACCGTGGTTCATAGTAAGTCCTCAAAAGCTGTTAGTCCTTATTCTTAAGAAAGCAGAATTTATGAAGATGCATAAATACACATGACTCAATGCTTGGCTTTGCTGTTATTTAAGTGATGAATTTCCTTGGTGCCTGTTAGTTTGCATTTCTTTTCAATCCTTTGCTTTTTTTTCTGGACTACAAGAAGTATTTCTCTAGTATAAAGCTGGTGTGGTTGAAATGACACGTATCCTCATTCTCTTGACTTCCTTTTCTGCTCAGATGCCTCTAAGCATTCTTTCTTATTCTTTCCAACCAATGAAACTGATTTATCAAGGGGGGAAAAAAAAGTGAAGCCAGAAGTCTAAAATATATTTAAGAAACAAAAATAATCTTTATTATTCTGACATTTGTAACAGAGGAAAAGTCTCAGAAAAACTCAATAAGCATCTGTTGATGGATGTGGTCCAAGGTCTAGTGAGAGACAGAGTGTAAATCATTACTCATCAGCCTTCGTGTGATCGACTGGGAAGGGGCTTGGGAATGAGAGGGGCATCGTAGGATTTCTCAGAGAAAGCATCAAATGAATAAAACAATTTACAACATTTCAGTAGTTTAACTAAAGTAAAGAAAGTTTTCAGAATGTGGGGAGTGGAGGGGAGAGGGACTCATGGGAGAGGAAACTTCTGGGCTTGCAGTCCCCTGGTTCAGGTCCCTGAGGCCCAATCCCTGCCCACATTTCAGCGGGTTCCTTCTGGACCACTCAGGGGCTCTTCTTCAGGTCCCTGATGTATTTCTGGACCCAGCTGTCAGCAGGATTGACACAGACGTATCGGCCCTTTCTGGTGAGGAAGCTGTGGAGAGGGCAGACGTATAGTACAGAGAAAGAGTAGGGATGGTTTTGACCACCTGTGGTCTCTGCATCTTCATCCCTGTGGGATTTACAGAGATAACCTCAGACCACCTCCTTTCTGCTGTCCCTTCCTTTCCTCTCTTTCCTCTACTTCTGGCCACACCCTCCCTGGCTCCCTGCAGCCCTCATCCCATGTCAGGAGACAGCCCAGTGACCTCTCCCTGTGTCCTCTATGGACAAAAGTCCCCAAGAGTGCTGAGCACCTTCCCAGGACGACCCTTTGCCATGAACTGGTGCTCTTGAGATCTGCTTCCTGCTCTGACCCCTATGGACACCCCTCACCCCCGCCTCCATGTCCTGAGTCTCCCCAGGGTTGAACAGGAGGACTGACACTTACATGATACCAGGTTTGGGGCAGTCGCTGCTGGTCTTAAAATAGTTAACCACATTTCCTTGGGGGATTTTCCTGGAGGTGTAGGTGAAGCAGCAAGTGGGTGGGGTGTAAACCTTTTCTGTACAGGAACAAGAATAACAGTTACGCAGGAGCAAAGGCAAGCCCCAGAGGGTCAGGAACACATGGTGGGCAAAGGAAACTGGAAATCATTTGATTCTTTCGTTTGCTAGTTTCTCATTAATATCCCTAGTGTTGTCTTTGGACTTGTCTCTTCATTTGGTCTCTATCTCTCTCTACAGGGAACTAAACCCTAGACGGTCTACTCCCCACTCCCAGCTTCCTTTGTGGAAATGTTTTCCTGATCAATTAAAGCGTAAGTGCATGCTAAGTCACTTCTGTCGCGTCTGACTGTTTGTGACCCCATGGATGTAGCCCAGCAGGATCCTTTGTCTGTGGGATTCTCCAGGCAAAACTACTGAAGTGGATTGCTATGCCCTCCTCCAGGGGATCTTTCCAACCCAGGGATCAAACCAGCATCTCAATCATCTCCTGCTCTGCTGTCAAGATTCTTTACCACGGAGCCGCCGAGGAAGCCCCCTCTACCTCATGCTAACAAGCAAACGTGTTAGACTTCAAGTTTCTCACCTAAAAAGTAGGATAAAACTTCTCTTAACTCCAACCTGCAGCCCAAATCAATACACTCCTTTTGAAGCTTCTTGAAAAAAGCAACCATGTCATTTGTGAAACCCCATTCAATGTTCTCTAATTTCACACGAGGGTTCTTAAGCCACAGCATGCGGGCTGGACTTCGAACTATAGTATGAGTAGCAACTGGTAATGGAGAGCAGATAGCAGACCTACTTTGTGCATAGGAGCAGAGGGCCACAGTGCAGAGGGCAAAGACAGCAGCCACGAGGACCTTCATGATGCTGGAGAGGCAGGCAGAATACCGTGGGCAGAGCTGAGAAGAGGCTTGGGAACTCACTTCTGCTTGTCTCCTTCTGGGATGTGAGCTGTCTTCTCTTTCTAGATGCCCTGGGCTGTGGGGATATTAAAGTCAGAGGTGTCTACGGTGGGATTTTAAGAGTAATCATGTCATGTGAGTTGCACCACCCAGGGCTGCCTTTGATTACCAGAGGCGCTTAGGGAGCATAGCACGTAGTTCAGTTACCAATTTTCTTGGTGCTTATGAGAAAGTTGTTTCTCCAGATGGGGGACCAGAAGTTGGCATCGCCCAGGGATCAGCCTTTGCTGTTTCCCTTGCATGTGACAGATTTCTCTCTGAAGTGAGTGATCACAGCCTTCTTCCATAGACCAGGGTGCCCTGATAGACTCCCACGATTGTCCCAAGTGTCTAAGTGTGACGTGTAAAAACTCCACTGAGCCTCAAGAAGGATATGCCGAGCTTAACCACTTCCTAGATGGAAAGAACAGAATTGGAAAGCCTGGTGGTACAAGGATGGCGAAAGTCAGGATTAGCTTTCCAGTAACTGGCCTATTTGCCAAATAATCATTGCAGCCCTACAAGGAAGTCTGGATTTAACGCTGGATGAGGGTCAGCAGATGTAAAAATGTCTATACTCGGAACCAGAAATTCTATTTTTCAGAATCTATCTTATGGAAATGAACTCATAAATGGGAAAAATTTTAAAGACAGTGTTATTTGGGGTAGCTAATCTATGATGAAATAATCGGCACTAACCCGCATACTCTTCAATGTTGGAATAATAGAGTAAATCCACTAATAGACATAAAGGCTAACGTATAGGATCCCAGTGCCAGCCTCTTAAACAAATAGAACGACAAGGACAGGCTTAATTTTTTTAGCATTAATTTTTATGGGAGATCAGTCCTGGGTGTTCATTGGAAGGACTGATGCTGAAGCTGAAACTCCAATACTTTGGCCACCTGATGCGAAGAGTTGACTCATTGGAAAAGACCCTGATGCTGGGAAAGATTGAAGGCAGGAGAAGGGGACGACAGAGGTTGAGATGGCTGGATGGCATCACCGACTCGATGGACGTGAGTTTGAGTGAACTCTAGGAGTTGGTGATGGACAGGGAGGCCTGGTGTGCTGTGATTCATGGGGTCGCAAAGAGTTGGACATGACTGAGCGACTGAACTGAACTGGTGGTTTTTTTACAATGTTGTGTTAGCTTCTGCTGTATAGCAAAGTGAATCTCCTATGTGTTTACACATGTCCTCTCTTTTTGAATTCCCTTCCCATTTAGGTCACCACAGAGCATCGAGTAGACTTCCCTGTGCTATACAGTAGATTTGCAATAGTTACCTATTTTATACATAGTAGTGTATGTATGTCCATCCCAATCTCCAATTCATCCCATTTCCCCTTTCCTCTCTGGTACCATATGTTTGTTCACTATGCCCATGACAGATTTGATTTTTAATATTAAATATTAAAAAGCAAGATGCAGAAAACATCCTGGGAAGAGGGAAAAACAGAAAGAAATAAATCTACTATCTGTGCTTATCTGCTTTTCATCCCATGTCCCATGGGTTGTTTTCCTCCACAAGCCTTGCCTGTCTCTAGAAAGCAGGAATGATCCTGATATGATACCAGGGTAGAAGCGCTGGCTGGGGGTACTACCATGAGCATCAACAAATTTGTGGCGAATCTGGATAGAAATAAGGGAAATAGCAGGCACTGAGATGTCTGTCCTAACCATGAGGAAGTGGCAACCAAGAGTCCCAGAAAAGCCAGGTCAGTTTCTTCCCCCCTTGGAGGGCGGCCGGCCAGAAGTTGGTGGAGATGTTAGTGCTCAGGGCTGCAGAGTAGGGCACAAAGTGAACCAAGTAAATTAAGCATTTCTTCTTGACCATGAATCACTGTTTTGAATCTCTGCCTGTCTTGTTCTCAGTCTCTGGCTCCCTCTTCAGGGAATACAGCTATTGGAGCAGGGAGCCCTTGTTCATCTCTTTCAGGGGAACTTCATCTGGTCCACAGAGACATTTGCTAGCAAGATGCCACCTTCTGTACATAACCCGAAGAGTGGAGCTCCTTGGGAGAGTCGAGGGGCTCTGTCATTTGGCTCATCCTAGGAACCAATCAGACCTGGCATTTGCATCTTGTTAATGAATGCTGAAACTCCAATACTTTGGCCACCTGATGCAAAGAACTGACTCTTTGGAAAAGACCCTGATGCTGGGAAAGATTGAAGGCAGGAGAAGGGGACGACAGAGGTTGAGATGGTTCGATGGCATCATCAACTCGATGGACGTGAGTTTGAGCAAGCTTTGGGAGTTGGTGATGGACAGGGAAGCCTGGTGTGCTGCAGTCCATGAAATCACAAAGAGTCAGACATGCCTGAGTGACTGAACTGAACTGAATGAATGCATTAGACCTCAATTTTCCCCACTAAAAGTGGGTCCTAGTCCTCTTCTGCCTATCTAGGATAGCTACAAGTTTTTGGGAAGTTTGGAAAACAGCTCAGAGCATTTTGAAACCTTCTGTGAAGTTTTTTGCTTTCATGTGGGGAATCTCAACCATAGGCTTAAGTGATGTGGTTTAGACATCTGTCCAGAGCACTGAGAAGCAATTCTAAAAGGAAGAAAGGGTGAGGGTTGAGTCTTGTGATACAGACAAGACTCGTGAACTGAGGCTTGTGGTGAGGAGATGGTTGACTAAGGCAGCGTGGGGACTTGAGTGGGGAAATCATTGATGATGGGCAGGAAGAGGGCAAAGCCAAGATAGAATGGGGCAAGTGCTGCTGCCTCCAGCCCTCAGGAGTCCATCCTGTATCCTTGTCCCTTTATAGGCAACTCTAGAGCATGAGAAGCTGGAGGCTGGGCATGATCAGAGGGGAAGTTGCTGCATGGTGTCTTGTTATGAGTTGCACATGTTGGGGTCCCTGGGGGTCACACAGAGGTTCAGAGCATCCAAGAAGAACCCAGTTGCTCATTTGTTGGGGCTGATTGGCTGGAAAGATTTTGGCCAGTGACAGGAGGTGAGATGATGTTAGTGTCAGAGCCGTAAGGACATGGAAAGATCTACCGATTAATAGTTCCTCCCACAGAGCAGATCTGATGCTCTGCTGCAGCTGTTCCGATCACACAGGGTGACACCCACAGGTGATGCCACAGCACCCCGAGCACACAAGTCCCACTGGAAACCGCATCCTGCGTGAAAAGGACCATGACATCATGTTGCTCGGACCGCTTCTGAGGAAATGATTCACAAACAAGGAGGTGGGGGAGCCAGGAGTTGCCGTCACTAAGGGACCAGTCTTAGCTGGTCTTCTACCACGAACAGAGCGTTATGGATCATACCATTCCCTTCTGCCTTTCTCGGACCAGACATTTCTAATGTTCTTCACAGGTGTTTTGACTGTGGCATATCTACTGATGCCATCGAGTCTTCAGTAGCCTGAGCCGTGTTTGATCCGGACTCAGGTGGACAGAGTGGAACTGGGGAAGTCTGGGCTACAGACACGACCATGGTAGATGAAGTCAGCTTTTAAATCCACTCTTCCCATTCATCAAACATTCACCAGTCCCCACAATATGCCATCATCTTGTTTAACAGTTGGGTACGGAAATGAACACACATCAGACATAGGGTGTCTCTATAGATCAGGAGCCCTAAATGTCTTTATTTTTTTGGCCCAGAAAGTCTACAACTGGAAAAATATCCTATGGGAAAACATCTCATTTGTCGAAAAGTTTTGTGCATATAGATATTTGGCGCAGTGTATTTATAGCAAATAAAAATTGAAAACAGTCCAAATGTGCTACAGTAGCGCATGATAATATTAATGCACTACATTGATGGATGAGTCAGTTAAGCAGCTCTTAAAAATACTGGAATGATTTGGAAAAGTCTTGTAATGTTAAGTGTAAATAAGAAAACTACAAAATTGCATCTGTTAGGTAGGTAGAATAGGGAAAAGGAGTCCAAAATGGTGGTGGCGAAAAAACAAGGAAGGGAAAAGCCGTGAAAATAGAACAAAGGAGGGTCCGAGGACCCATGTGAGGACCTCAGGTAAAACAAACAACACTCCTGGCTGGCCCAATTTACATAGGACAGGCCCAGGGAGAGAAAAATATATAAAAAGAGGAGCCAAAGCTAGCTCGCTCTCTCTCCCGCGTGCTGAGGCGCTCTTCTCTTCGCATCTTTGGGTCAAGGCGCCCTCACGCCTCAAAGATGGATTTTCCTGCTATCTTCTAAATGAAACAGAGCTGTAACACTGAGCTGTAACACTGATTTGTCTAAGAGCTATAACACGGTCCGCTCAAGACCTGAGCGGACTGTCTAAGACCCGAGAGCTACGGCACGCCGAGGGGGCTTTAACGTCCGTCACTCCAAATCTTTGTTGTGACGAGACAAAAACCGAGGAACATACACTCGCCTGACAGCTATGGTTTAACCCGGCTGAGACAACCTCTGCGCGGAAGAGGCCAAGCACAGCAGGAGCCAACTCAGCGAAACTCCCGCAGTAGAAGCGGAACACGAAGAAAACCCCGCGCAGGGGAAGGCCCATCGTGCTGGAAACCGGGACAGCAGAAAGCCCACGCGGCCCAGTCTCAGATTCCAGAAGACCTCCGGTTAAGGTAGGAGCTCCTATGGCTGGAGGGACATATGCCTAACGAAATCTTAATTCCTTTACAATCTCTCGTTTCTTGTCTCCTCGAACCTCCCGCGAACAGGCGGGTGGCAGGGGGCACAACTGAGGGACTGTGGAGAGGCTACGCCCCAGCATGCCCCAAAGGCGCTATCTGCTGAGCCCCAGTAGCTGTTACACAAGCCAGTGGGGTTCTTCTGTCCTTACTCTTCTCTGTGCCAAGGATCAGACCAAAGGAACTGTGAGCACCGGTCAGATATTTAGCAAATTTTCGGCCATGCTATGAAGGGGATTCCTTGGCACGTTTTTCCCACTGCTTTTTTCTCTTGTCCTTCAGCTCTCCCTCCTGGGACTTGAGCCCGATCAAAACCCAGGATGCCCGACTTCAGGACCTAATGAAGCTCAGGCTCTGATGTCTCATTGCAAAAATTCAGTGAGAGACAAAGCGACAGGTATGAGGTAGACTTAAGATTCAGAGAGAAGCGCTGCACTCTACAGCGTACAGGCCAAGGAATGCGGCCTGGCTAGGTTTTGCAAGCGGGGTGAATTCATATGCTAATGAGTGAGAGGATCATCCCAGCCATTGGGGAACCACCCACTCCTCTGTCTTTTGACAGTGCCTTAGAGCTGTCCTGCCACCTCTGGGTGTGCCTTTTGATTTACTCATTGGGGATTAAGGTTTACTTGAACTGGACTTGTCATCTTGGACCTAACTGATTTTAATCGGTTTATGTTATACCCTTGCACTATGTCATTCTTTCAAAGGTTGTGCTCTGCCCGTTTCCCTCCTGTTTCATGCTCTTTTCCTGAGCCCCATCCGGGCCCACAGTGTTGCCTCTACAATCTTCTGGAGGGACAACCAGAAAAGAGCTGGCCCTTGGGAGGGAAATACTGTATAATATCCAGTCCCTCTAGATAGTCAGCCCTTCATCTTCCATGTTTCCTATGACATGTGCAACACCAGCATCTCCCAGGGAACCCGCTAGGGCGGGCGACGGGCACTCAGTGCCTGTCCATCGGTTGGCATCCCTTCAAAGGCAATTGGGCTTCCAGGGATAATGTTTGCCACTTTGGGAGTTAGCCCCACAGGCCGTTTGGGCCCAAACCCTTACCACGCTTCTCCTAAAGTTACAAACATATCCCTGGATCAAATCTCCACTCCACTTTTATGGAACATCTGGTCTGTTGCCTCTTAACAAATTTGTTCTTAAGCCGATTACTAACTCCTATAGTTAGGACCCTTCCCCTTGTAGGCAACATTGCTCCACCCAGCCTACTATTAAAATACCTTAATGACCCTAACAGGGCCAGATAACCCGCTCCTTTGTCACTACTTCTGTTATCACCTAAAGCGGGTCTATGACAATGAAGTGTTTACCATTGGAGACACCCTAACCTGCTCTCATGGAGGACTAGGGGAAGAAATCAGTGACTTACAATCCCTTAGAGAAAGAAGATAAGGCTTATGACTGTTACACTGTTTCCCAGCCTCAGGGCACAGGCTTGGATTGCTTTACATCATCATATCTACTCCCATCCACGGTGGACAAACTAGCAATGAGTTACAAACCCGTTAATCCTACCCAGCACTGGTCACACTGGAGATCTTGGGGATGCCCAAACTCCAGTCCAGGGGTCCCAGGAGGTCACCATGCCTTGATCTGCCTAGGGATCTGGTCCTTGAAAAGTTGTCATGCCTCAACCTGCTCAGGGATCCGCCAGTGCCAGGGGTCCCAGGAGGTTGCCACGCCTCGACCTGCCCAGGGATTCGATCTCCAGGAGGCTGTCACACCTCAGCCTGCCTGGAGATCTGCACCCTGACCCGGGGATGCCTGGCTCTCAGGTTGCAACAGTACTGGGTAGGATAAGCTTCAGAAAGACTCAGGAAGTGCACCCATGGAAATTGAAGGAGGTCTTTTTCTTTTCTCCCTGTCATGATTATCTTTCAGATGGGAAATAACCAATCCACTTCCCAACAAACGCCCTTGAGGTGCATCCTTGATAACTGGAAGCTGTTCGACCCTCTAGCTCTAAGGAGAAGTCGCTTGAAGTTCTTTTGTGCCACTGCGTGGCCACAGTATGCGCTGGGGGACGAGGAACACTGGCCTGAGGGTGGGACTTTAAATCACAACACCATCCTGCAACTAGAGTTATTCTGCAAAGACAAGGGAAGTGGACAGAGATCCCCTACGTCCAAATTTTCTTCCGACTGAGAGATATGAAGGGACTCTGTCTTAAGCGTGGGATTGTGGTACGCCCTAAAAGTGAGCCCACTAGGCAAATGGTGTTAGGCACAGGCAACCAAGAAAAGGAACCCCCTCATGAAGGGTCACCTCCCACAGCTCCCGAGTTGCCTGCTGCTCCTTCCTTGTATCCAAACGTGCCCCCGTATCCGGGAGCACCCCTCCACAAAAGCCAGCTTGAGTATGTTCCTTAGTTGAAACTGGAGGAGAATTAGGACCAACCCGGGTCCATAAGCCCTTCTCCCTCTTAGAACTAAGACAGATCAAACAAGACCTGGGAAGCTATACAGATGACCCAGGCAGATATATAGATACATTCCAACATATTACCTTGGCCTTTGACTTGACGTGGAAAGACATCATGGTCATATTTAGCCAAACTTTATCTGACCCTGAACATACTAGGGTTTTAAAGGAGGCCCGGAGCTATGCAACAGGGCTTCACATGTCCAATGATAGATACCCAGTAGGGGAAACTGCAGGCCCCTCCTCCAATCCTAAATGGAATTATAATGATCCTGAGCACATCTGGGAAAGGGATCGTTTTCTGATCTGTGTAAAGGCAGGACTGAAAGCAGCCCAACAGAAAGTAATTAGCTATGCCCGGGTCTCAGCAATAACTCAGGAGCCCATTGAGAACCCCATCGCCTTTCTGGAAAGGCTAAAAGAGGCCCTCCAAAAGTTTACCAATCTGGGCTTAGACTCTTACGAGGGACAGGTGATTTTAAAGGACAAATTCCTGTCCCAATGTGCATCAGATATCAGAATTAAGTTACAACAGCTACAACAGCAGGACCCCGCTGCCTCTTTAGATGAGATGGTCCAGACAGCCACCAACACCTTTTATACTAGAACAGGAGAAGGAGGGCAAGGCCCAGGAGAGGGAGAGAAGGAAAGAGACAAGGCATGCCCAGATGCTGGCTGCCCTCCAGAAAAGCCCTATGGCAAACCCCGAGTCCTTGAAGGACAAGGCACGAGACAAATGCCTCATCTGTAGGCAGGTGGGACGTTGGGCCAAAGAGTGTCCAAACCATGACAAGTCTCCCAGAACGGCTTGCCACAAATGCCATCAACTGGAACATCGGGCGGCACTCTGCCCTAGGGACCCAAGAGCCTCAAGGTCAAGCGCCAAGCCTACCCCCACGATGGTTCAAGAGGACTGAAGCCAGCCCGCCTGTCACAGATAACCATCACGGGGCTGGAGCCAAGGGTGCAACTGGATGTGGCAGGTAGGTCCGAGAATTTCTTGGTTGACACAGAGGCTACCTACTCTGTCTTGATCTCCTACTCTGGAGCCTTCTCCCCCCAAACCTGTACCATTTTGGGTGCTATAGGAAAAACAACTACTAAAAGATTCACCCGAGCACTTCTTTGATGCTGGGATGGACAAATATTTTTCCACCAGTTTCTGGTGGTCCCTGAGTGTCCTACTCCCTTAATGGGAAGAGAAATACTCACTAAACTGGGGACCACCCTTGTGATGGGAAGCTTTTCAGCCCCTAGAGCTCCACAGCTCCTGGTTACTACTGAAGAACCCATTACACCTTCTCCAATAGAGAGGGACCAAAAACTATGGGAGGACAAAATTAACCCCCAGGTGTGGGACCAGGGGATTCCTGGACAAGCCCACCAAGCTGAACTGGTCATCATTGTCCTTCGAGATCCCACTCGATTTCCTAACCGGAAACAATATCCCCTCAAAAGAGAGGCTCGGGAGCCTTTAATAAATAAATTCCTTGCTTGTGGGCTATTGGTCCCCACCAGTTCACCATGTAGCACCCTGATCCTCTCTGTAAAGAAAAAGGACAGAGCTTGGCAAATGGCTCAAGATCTCCAGATCATAAATGAAGCTGTAGTCCCCCTCCATCCCACAGTACCCAATCCCAATATCTTTTTGCCTTTGAGTGGGAGGCCCCAGGAGAAAAACACCAACAGATGACCTAGACAGTATTACCTCAGGGGTTCAGAGATAGCCCCCGCTTGTTTGGACAGGCCCTTATCCGGGATCTCCTAGATCTGGGCCTGGGACCTAATGGTAAAATATTACAATATGTAGACTCCAGTACTCTTGCCGGGAAAGCCCCAAGGACGGAGGAGCCTGGTGGACTGCAGTCCATGGGATCGCTAACAGTTGGACACGACTAAGCAACTTCACTTTCACTTTTCACTTTCATGCGTTGGAGAAGGAAATGGCAACCCACTCCAGTGTTCTTGCCTGGAGAATCCCAGGGATGGGGGAGCCTGGTGGGCTGCCGTCTGTGGGGTCGCACAGAGTCGGACACGACTGAAGCGATTTAGCAGCAGCAGCTGACCTACTAATCTGCTCTCCAGATGAGAAAAGTGCCCAACAACATGCAATTCAGGTTCTAAACTTTTTGGCAGAAAGGGGATATAAATAAAGTCTTCCGTGCTAAGGCACAGATGGTCAGGACAAAGGTCACTTACCTGGGAGTTCAGATTACACACAAGTCCAGGAGGCTGTCCTCTGATCGGATACAAGGAATCCTCCAGTTGCTCTCCCCCATGACTCGAAAACAATTGCGAGCTTTCCTGGGGCTAACTGGGCATTGTAGAATCTGGATACCCAACTGTGGTCTAATTGCCTAGCCCTTATATGAAAACTTAAAGGGACGAGATTATTCAATCCCACTGATGTGGGGAACTCCTCAAAAGAAGGCAGAGGCTACACTAAAACAGGCCTTAACTCAGGCACCTGCCTTGAGGTTGCCAGACCCAGAAAAAGCATTCCAACTTTATGTCCACGAAAGAGAGGGAATAGCCTTGGAAGTGTTAACTCAAAGGTTGGGATCTGAGCCCCAGCCTGTAGCTTACTTATCCAAGAGGCTCGATCCAACTGCCCGAGTCTGGCCACCCCACCTCCCTCCCCGCCCGCACCCCCCACCCCGACCTTCGAAATCTTGCAGCTATTGCGATCATGATAGAAGATGCTTTAAAACTCTCCTTTGGGGGCAAACTAACTACTTTTACCAGCCACCAAGTAAAACAACTCCTAAATGGGAGAGGCCATTTATGGATGTCTGATCAAAGACTCCTCAGATATCACGTAATGCTGATGGAAAATCCAGGCCTCACTATATCTCTTTGTGAGGTTCTTAACCCAGCCACCCTCCTACCTACCCTAGAGGGCTCTCTCCCCTTTCACTCTTGTCTAGAAACCTTGGACCACTGGACAAAACCCCGAGAGGGATTGTCAGAAGATCCTCTGACCAATCCTGAAGAAATCTGGTACACTGATGGAAGCAGCTTTGTCTTGGATGGAAAAAGAAGAGCCGGATATGCAGTAGTCTCCAATTTTGAGATCATAGAGGCTAAGCCTCTGCCACCAGGTACTTCAGCCCAATTAGCTGAGCTCATAGCCCTGACTTGAACTTTAGAGCTGGGAAAAGGCCCTTTGAAAATTACTAAAAAGGTCCTTCAGAGGAACAGGCCTCCAAATGACTATAAGGCAAGTGGTCTCCTCTTGTCCCACTTGCCAATTAAACAACCCCCAAGAAGCTCGAAGACCCCAGCTAGCCCAGCCCATCCAACCACGTGGGACCTATCCAGGAGAGGACTGGCAGATGGACTTCACCCAGATGCCAGGTTCTCAAGGGTATAAATACCTATTAGTCATGATAGATACATTCACAGGATAGATTGAAGGCTTTCCCACCAGGACTGAGAAGGCCGAGGCGGTGGTAAAAAAATTGCTCCATGAAATCATTCCAAGATTTCGTCTGCACAAGTCATTACAAAGTGACAATGGGACATAGTTTACTTCTAAGGTCAGCCAAGGGGCCTTGAAAGCACTAGACATTATTTATTATCTCCACTGTGCCTGGAGGCCTCAGGCTTCAGGAAAAGTAGAAAGAGCCAATCAATTCTTAAAATCAGCTATAAAAAAGATAACCCAGGAGACCTCCCTGGGATGGAAGGAGGCTTTACCAATAGCTCTCCTCCGCACCCATATTGCCCCTAAGGAACAGGTTGGTCTTAGTTCTTATCAGATGCTATATGGGAGACCTTTCGTTTATGCCAATGACCTCCTCCTGGATCCAGAGGTTCAGACCCTCCAGTCTTATACTATGGCCATTGGGCAATTCCAACAGGATATACGCTTGTGGGGTGTGAACCAGGACCCAAAAGATTCTAAGGAGTCACCACTATATGCTCCAGGGACTCAAGTCTTAATTAAAGTCTGGAAAGATGGGTCCCCGAAAGCTCAACTCCAGCCCACATGGAAAAGCCCCTACCCTGTAATACTTTCTACCCCCACAGCAGTCAAGGTACCAGGACATGACACCTGGATTCACTACTCACGAGTCAAGCCGTGGAAGAAAACAGAAGAGGACACTCAGTACACCTGTGAGCCCCTGGGAGATCTCAGATACCTATTCAGACTACAAATGAGTGCCGTTCTAATGAACACCCCTAAAACCTGGTTTCTGGGGACAAGATTTCTCAGGACAGCTCTAAACAGCCAACACAGCTTGGTAGAGATAGTACTCCAAAACAGACAGGAGATAGATCTTTCTGATTCCTGAACAAGGAGGGACTTGAGTCATCCTGGTGATGTGAATTTGAAATTGACTAATGTGGTGGCTCAGACAGTAAAGCGTCTGCCTGCAATGCGGGAGACCTGGGTTCGATTCCTGGGTCGGGAAGATCCCCTGGAGAAGGAAACGGCAATCCACTCCAGTGCTATTGCCTGGAAAATCCCACGAACAGAGGAGCCTGGTAGGCTACAGTCCATGGGGTCGCAAAGAGTCGGACACGACTGAGCGACTTCACTTAATGCCCCTACTAGTCCTTGTTATGCTATACTGATGATGCTTATGATTATTCCATGTACTGTTAACTGTCTAACCTGTTTTGTCTCTGCCCAGGTCAACAAGCTACAACATGCCGTGCCAGTTCAACAAAGATATAAAACTAGAGCCGACCACGGAAAATATCACCCACCCTTAGATGGACACCACTATAAGGACTCTGAGGCTTGAGATTAGCAAGAGAGGGAGGCCCAATACCCCTCGCCATCCCAGTTCAGCAGGAAGTAGCCAGAAAGACCTCGACGCCCCTATTCCCAAAGAACTGGACCTCCCATCTCTTGAGGGGGGAATGTTAGGTAAAAAGAACAGGGAAAAGGAGTCCAGAATGGCAGTGGCTAAAAGACAAGAAAGGGGAAAGCCTGTGAAAATAGAAAAAGGAAGGTCCGAGGACCCGAGTGAGGACCTCAGGTAAAACAAACAACACTCCTGGCTGGCCCAATTTACACAGGACAGGCCCAGGGAGAGAAAAACATAAAGCTGAAACTCCAATACTTTGGCCACCTGATGTGAAGAACTGAGTCCTTGGAAAAGACCCTGATGCTGGGAAAGATTGAAGGCAAGGGGAGAAGGCGACGACAGAGGATGAGATGGTTGGATGGCATCACCGACATGATGGACATGAGTTTGAGCAAGCTTTGGGAGTTGGTGATGGACAGGGAAGCCTGGCATGTTGTAGTTCATGGGGTCGCAAAGAGTCAGACACAGCTGAGCGACTGAACTGAACTGCACTGATGCCTGAACAGCAGCAGCCCTGTTAGCACCATGAGATGAAAGCCCAAAGAAGGAAAGCCAACAAAATGATGCGGGAAGGGGAGATGTTAAAGAGTTTTTAATGATGCCACTGATGATGCCACCAGACAAATCCTCGAATTTTCTCCTTGATTTTACAATAAGGAAATAGGAAATGTCATTGTTACTTAAAGTAAAATCTCTTTACTTTCACAGTTTCTAATGGTGAATTATTATTACAAGAGGTGAATACACCGTCATGTAATTGTAGGCCATCTTTTAACTGTTATAAATAAGCTACGGTAAACACTATTATGCATACAACCTCATCATTGTGTTTATGTCCATAGGACAGATCCCTGGCAGAGAGCTTTGCTATTCAAAGAGTAACAACGTTTTGAAGCTCGTCATATTAGCTCCCGGTTAGTCCAGCTAACCCAGAGACCAGCGGTGTTGTCTCAGTCTCAGCCTGTTGACGGTGATGCAGGCAGGCACTCACCTGGGCTGCATTTTTTGTGGGAGCCCGAATGACATTTCCCAACTGGAGCCAAAGGTGAAGCTGCATCAGCCATTGTAGTTCTTATTATGATTGCAACACACACCTCAGCAAAACCATCACGGGACTTTGAAAAGACAAGGTTTGTTACTCACCGTTCTGGAGGGTACCTGGAACTGCTGAGGTTACACAGCAAGGTCTCACAGAGAGAGAGAGCTCAGACCTGGGGCTCTGCCTTTATTGGGGTGAGGGTGGGGTGCCCAGGGTATTGCGTGTTCTCTCTTTATTGGTGAATTTAACAGATAAGAGAGAAAGTGTGGAAGGGAAAAGGGAAGCCACTCAAATGGTCATCCAGAACTTTCTGAAAGGGGAACTTCATGGGTAGGGCAGCCTGGCCCATTGTCTAGTTCTGTATCGGGGGATGTGCTTATTCAAGATGGATATCTTCAAAATGGATGCCTCACAATCAAAAGCTTAAGGTAGAATGTTTGAGGAATGAGCCAAAGCCTGAAAGGCCAGCCTCACTCCGGCCCCTTTTGCAGCTGAGTATTCCCCAGATCTGCTGTCCCCACCCAGGGTGTGGTTTTATCTTGAGGGGGCCTCCTCAAGACGCCGTGGTCTTATCGTCTAGGTCAGAGCTGTGTTGTCGGGACAGCTAGGGGTGGGTCCCAGAAGGTTCAGTTCTGTGGGGAGATGCTTGGTGTACAGACCTGCTCTTGTGAGAAAGCAGCGCATAAGCTTGTCACAGGGTCACACCAGCCTCTCACCTCCTCTCACTGGGGAAACCATTTCCCCATCAAGTAAGCAACACGACCGTTCCTGCAAATACGCTGAGCCTTTGTGGTGACCCAAAGCTTTGCTGGCTTCTGCCACTCACAGCATGATACCAACCCTGTGATAAAAAATACCGCCCCCCCACCCCCCAGTCTCCACAAGTTTCCGTCCTCTAGTGTCCCAAGGCTGCCTATAAAGACAGGACACAGCTCAGACCCCAGCAGGAGGCTGCAGCTTCAAGTCTCCGAGTCCAGCTCCACTGGCCCCACCTGACTCTCGCACCCGCCCGGCATCATGGAGGTCCCCGGGGCCGCCCTGGCTGTCCTGCTGCTCACCGCGGCCCTCTCTGCCCACACCTGCTCTGCCACCCGTGAGTCCGTCTCCCCTTCCTTTAGGCCTGTCCCCAACACTTGGCCAGGGCTTGGGCCACAGTGCCGAAGTCTCACCTGAGCCCTTAAGCAGAGAGCTTCAGAGAGACTGCAGACACTATTTCCTGAGCAGAACTTTCCTTCCCAGGGGGGATTTTAGCAGTTCTATTCTCTGGCTCTGAGAGACAGTGGTGGGGAGGCCCATTTTATGGATTCCTGGGAAGATGAGGCCCAGGTGGGATTCTGACATAGGTGGAATCTGTGTCCAGTGGGCTCCCACTGATGTGGCCTTTGCTCTCCTCTGGAATCCAGTTGAAATAACACCACTTCCTCCTGGATTCCCCCGCCCCCACCCCATCCCTACCCCCCTGGCGCTGCCTCCTGAGGGTCTTCCTGACCCTCGAGGGGCCGCTGGCTGCCTTTCCCCTGAACTCTGTCCCGTCTGTCACAGTTGGTGCCAACACCCCGACTGCCTGCTGCTTCTCCTTCGTCTCCCGGCAGATCCCACGCAAATTCGTGGACGACTATTATGAGACCAGCAGCCAGTGCTCCAAGCCCGGAGTCATGTAAGGGCCAGCCTTCCTGCCCGCCCTGGGGAAGGAGCCTGGGGGTCTGACGCACCTCCTTGGAGCTCAGGACACCAGGGGGGCCCCTGCCGTGTTTTCTCACCAGGTTTGGGGCCTGCAGAGGGTCCTGGGGGTCTGCCCCTGGGCAGAGGGAGGAGAGGGGAGGAGTGACAGCAGGAAGCTGTCCTTTCTCTCATTTGCCAAACAACGATGCTGGCTTTCTGAGGGGACCCCCATAGGAGACCCAGGAAGGTCTGTGAACCCCAGGGTGAAGGGGGCATGATTTGAGCATGTGGACAGGCCCTGAGATGTCCAGGGCAGAAGGAGGGAGGGGTCCCTGGGGGCCCAGGATCCCCCCACATTGCACTCACCAGTGTGTAACCCTTCTGCTCCTCTCCACAGCTTCAAGACCAAAAGAGGCCGGCAGGTCTGTGCCGACCCCAGTGAGGACTGGGTCCAGGAATACGTCACCGACCTGGAGCTGAACCCCTGAGTGGCCTGGGAGCTGCAGGGAAGAAGTTCCCTCTATGGACAGTCGGGGAAGCAGGGCAATGATCCTGGGACTCCAAAAGGCACCTCTTCTGTGGGTCACACCCCATCCCCAGCCACTCACCGGGGCCCTCCTTCACTTTAATGTCTCCTATTTAACGTTTGTCATTTATTTCCATCGTGGAAGTGTGTGGTGTCGTGAATATCTGCTCTGACCCCCTCTTCCCGACCCATCCCTCCCGCTTCCTCTGTAACTGTCCTCACTCTCAGTACGTGGATCAATCAGTGTGACTGGCGCTCTCCTGGCAGCAGTCGTATCATACGTGCCAAACAACAAATACTGGTTGAGTGGTTTTGCCCACGACTGTGATTCAAAATATCAAAGGCTCTTCTATAAAAGGTAAACCAGCCTTTTCCTGTGGTGACTTTCTTGATTTTGTCTTCCCAGCAGCCAGAATCACAGATTGAGACTAATACTGGGGGGAAAGTAGGGGAATATGAAAAGAGGCAGAAACCACGAGAAAGAAAAATCATCCTAGAACAAGAACACCAGGCATTCCCCTGGAGATGCTGTCCTGGAAAGTTGAAACAGACACTTTTTTTTTTAAATTTAAAAATAATTTTAAGTAAAAGATTTTCATTTATCTATATTAAAAATTGTTTATATTTTTAACTGTGTTGGGTCTTAGTTACAGCACAAGGGGTCTTTAGCTGAGGTGCCAGGGCTTAGGTAACCCCTGGCATGTGCCATCTTAGTTCCCTGACTAGGGAATGAACTCGAGGCCCCTGCACTGGAAGGCAGATTCTTAACTCCTGAACCACCAGGGAGGCCCTAACACAGTATTTTACAACCAAATCATAATTGATACGGTCTAGGAAGTTTTTCTACTTAAATGAATACCAAGGTGATGTGTATTTGTACACACCAATGTGTTTTCATGAATGATTTCCTCAAAATGATGGCTAACGCTTGTTGAGGGTTTATTGAGTGCTGGGTTCAATGCTAAGTGCTTACAGTAGTGCTGTGCTGAGTGCTTGCCTTGGTGACAGTCTAGCCAAGCCTGCCTGCAGTCTAGCAAGGATCCCCTACCCGCCAGTTGACTGAGAGCTTTGCTCACCTTCTCCATTGTTCTGCACTCTGCTCTGTGGAGGAATGCTCTTCAAGCTACATCTGAGCTGAGGTTTGGGAGCTAGAGTGGTCAGAGGTAAATATAATTATAGGGGGAAGAATTCTTTAGTATAAGGATGCCCCATGCAATTGCTGAGGCATACTTATACAAAAATTATTTGTTGTGTGTCTGAAATTCAGTTTTAACTGGGATTCCTGTCTTTTAGCTGCTAACACTGCTTGGGGTGCACATCTCTCATAAAGGCTGCCTATTTCCTGTTGGAGTTGAGTAACCCAGGATTGGTGTGAAGGCAGAGTCGTGCTTTTCAACCTCGAATTCACATTAGAATCATCTGGGGGAGCTTTTAATTTTTTAAGTAATTAATTAATTTTAGCTGCACCGGGTCTTTGTTGCAGTGCACAGGCTTCTCACCGAGGTGCCTGCCTCCTGCTAAGTCACTTCGGTTGCGTCCGACTCTTTGCAACCCCATGGCCTGTAGCCCACCAGGCTCCTCTGTCCATTCTCCGGGCAAGAACACTGGAGTGGGTTGCCACGCCCTCCTGCAGGGGATCTTCCCGACCCAGGGCTCGAACCCTCGTCTCTTACGTCTCCTGCGTTGGCAGGAAGGTTCTGTACCACTCGCGCCACTGGGGAGCCCCTCTCACTGAGGTGGCTCCGCTCACTTTCGTGCACGGGCTTCGCTAGCTGCGGCATGCAGACTCTAGAACTTGTACTCAATAGTTGTGGCCAACAGGCTTAGTTGCTCCTCAGCAAGCGGACTCTTCCTGAACCAGGGATCAAGCCTGTGTTCCCTGCATTGGCAGGTGGATTCTAAACCACTGGACTACCAGACAAGTCCAGGGGGAGCTTTCTAAAAACTTCATTGCCAGAAGCTCGCCTCCAGAGTTAAGGATTTAGTGAGATCTAGGTGAAAACCTGGGCATCAGTAATTTTAAAATGTTAATGTACAGCTAGTTTGAGAACCGATGTTGGAGTGTAGTGATAACCTGTTTTTGGCTGGTCTTGGGGTTTCAGAGGTGATACAACTCCCTTCCAGTTTTTCAAGGCTTCTGATCTGTTTTTCTTGTCAGGTTCGTTGGATGGTTAATGAGCAGAAAATCTGTCAGCTACTGTTACTTTTAGAACAGGGATTTAGGACTCCTCCTCTCTCATAGCACAGTGCTGGGAGCTCTGGGCCTCCCCTTTCCCCACCACAGCCCCTCCCCCATGTGACTGGCTCTGGGCTCCACACTGCCCTCTGCTGATGAAACGATGCCACAGGCGGGGAGGTTGCCCTGATCAGCTCCCTGCCTCCAAACGCATCCCACCAGCCCACCTCCTCACAGGGAACACGAGGGTTGGTTTTGTTCACAGGATGAATTTCTTAAAGGAGGAGTCTGAGAACAGGATGAACTGGGCTGTTTATGGATTCCATTTTTTGTCCTTTCTAGTCTCCCATCCTGTCATTTCTGCTTATACTAACATTAGCTTGGAGGGGAGAATTCTGCTTTTCCAGATGACTGATTCTCAGTCAGCAAGCAGAAAAGGTTTCTCTTAAGCAAACTAATTTTTTTTCCTTCTCTGCTACCAGAGGAGCCAGTTTCAAGGTGAATTAGTCTCTTTCTTAGAGGGCTTTGCTGATGTACGCATGAAGCAATCAGTCTTCAACATTCTGCATGTTCCTTTTTGATGCAAACTTGGTAGGCAGATTCTCACCTTGGTGAGAATATAAAAGACGTCCTCCCTGACTTTGGCCTCAGCTACTGCCCTCAGCCAAGGCCACTTTTGGGGTCTGCTGCCGGCTGCACTGCAGTCTGTCAGTTCGGGGTGACAGAGGATGAGATGGTTGGGTTGCATCACCAACTCAACGGACATGAGCTTGAGCAAGCTCCGGGAGATAATGAAGGACAGCGAAGTCTGGGGTGCTGCAGTCCATGGGGTTGCAAAAAGTCGAACATGACAGGGACTGAACAACAACAAATCAGAAAAGCTGGCTCAGTCTGACTTAACGGATGATAAAGGGAACTTGTTATTAATACTTCGCATAACTGAAGTTTCAAGAAGTAGATTACCTTCAGGCCAAACTTGATCCAGAGAAAAAAGAAAAAAAAAAAAAAACTTGATCCAGTGGTCCTTAAATTATCACCATAAACCATGTTTCTTTCTGAACTTCTGATCTCCCTTCAACTTGAGAGCTTCATCCTAGGACATCAACTGTAGTCAGCTTGCTTGCAGTCCCCCCACCACCAGCCCTTGAAGCGACTTTGTGTGGTTTCAAGGGAAGAGGTAATGACCTCTCCTCACAAAGGTGCAACCCAGCAGGGGGGCCACTCTTTCTTCTTCCTGTGGATGTAGAATGAACTTGTCCACTTCCTGAGCCAGACTGAGTGGGAGAAAAGAAACTGACATGAGAGGGCAGAGAAAGGAGTGCGGGGGCAGCTATGCTCCCATCACACGGAGTGAATTTGCTCTTTGTCAAAGCAACTTGTGGAAGGTTCTGGAGCTTTTTTTTTTTTTTTTCAAAAAAGCTTTGAATTTTGTATTGGGCTATAGCTGATGAACAGTGTTGTGATGGTTTCAGGTGGACAGCAAAAGGGTTCAGCCATACATACATTACATGTATCCATTCTGCCCCACACCACCCTCCCATCTTGCCTGCCACATCACAGTGAGCAGAATTCCCTGTGCAATACAGTAGGTCCTTGTTGGTTATCCGTTTTAAATATGGCAGTGTGTATGGAAGGTTCTGGAGCTTGAGCCTTCTTCCCATTGACACCACACAGAATGGGGAATTATACATCCCACCTTGTCTGAAGAAGACCCCGTTTTTGCTGGTTATGTCAGAATATTAATAATCGTATCCTCTTTGACTCTCAAAATCATCATCCTAACAAGAGTAGGTCTGCAGCTTGAAGGGTCTCTAATGACACGTGCTGGTGAGATGGTCTCAGGGTTGATATCCATAAAGCTCCCTGACTGTGTGGGCAAAGGATGCTGAAATTCAGTCTGCATGATACATAGATAGTCTTACATCCAACACAGGGCCAGATGTGCTCCAAGAGGGAGCCTTTTCGTAATGTCCTCAGGCTAGAAAAGGCCCAGGTGTGTTGCCAATGGTACGGGCAGAGGGAGAGGAGAAGGATGCAGGCAAGAGTGGGGTGCTGACATCAGGGAACTAGGCAAAGAAAGGACCCACAGAACGGCCTCCATGCAAAGAAATGCATGTGCTGCCCAAGAGAGCATCAGTGGCTCGCTGGCATTGAAAAGAGAGATGAGAACACAAACAGAAGAGAACAGGGACTACATCTGTGTGCATTTACAAGAAGTTCTCTTTACTCCATTGTCACCCCACATGGGCCACCTTCTCCCCAGCACACCGAAGAATTAGGCCTTTGGGAGAGAGGAGGGGAAGGGGTCCAGGACCACCTGAAGCCTCCTCTTGCTGCAAAACCTCTAAGCCTGACTTGCACCAGTGGGAAGAGTGGAGGGGTCAGAAGTGGAAATGAGATCAAATTTTGAACTGGAGTTTTAAACTAAAAGAATTTTAATTAGTGAATGTGGCCAGAAGGTTATGGGATCTGCCCAAATGATGTTAAGGTTGGTAGAAGAAAAGTTCAGCATTTTATGTTTATTTTCTGTAACCGTTAGGATCAGTTCAGTTCAGTTGCTCAGTCGTGTCCAACTCTTTGTGACCCCGTGAACCGCAGCACGCCAGGCCTCCCTGTCCATCACCAATTCCTGAAGACTGCTCAAACTCATATCAATCATGCTGATGATGCCATCCAGCCATCTCATCCTCTGTCAACCCCTTCTCCTCCTGCCTTTAATCTTTCCCAACACCAGGTCTTTTACAATGAGTCAGTTCTTTGCATCATGTGGCCAAAGTATAGGATAAGACAGTTAGGATAGGGCAGGCTATAGCTGACGAACAAGCAACCCTCCAATGGATGAACAAAATAAAAAGTTCTCACTGGCACCGGATCTGATGTAGGTCAGGTCACCGGTTCTCAAAATTGAGTGTGCACCAGAGCCACCTGGAGGGCCTGTCTAAGCACAGAGTCCTGGGCCCCATGCGAGAGACTCTGATGCTGCGTATCTGGGGTCCGGCTCAGCTCTGCTTTTCTCATAGGCTTTCAGGTGATGCTGATGGTGCTGGTCCATGAACCACACTTTGAGTAGTACTGACCCCAGAGCAGCTTGCTAGGTGCTGACTCAGGAATCCAGGCTGCTTCCGTCCTGTAGCTCTCGATTCTGGAATGAGAAAGGAGACAGAAAAGCCATACTGCTTTTAACTGTCCTGGCCCATCACCTCTGCTTGCAGTCCACTGACCAGAAGTAGTCACAAGAGACCAATTCATCTGCAGGGGAGGGAAACACATAGGCTACTAATGTTTAGGGAGCGCTAATGTCTCTGCCAGTTACTCTCAACAGGAGGTTAACCAATGAAAGGGGGTCTTCCAAGGTGAACTTTTTTTGGATACACCATGTGACTAGCGGGATCTTAGTTTCCCAGTCAGAGACTGAACCTATGTTCTTGGCAGTAAGAACCGAGTCCTAACCACTGGGCCACCAGGGAACTCCTGACCAACGTGAACTTGCAGTCTATGCAGGTACTTACAGCTGCCCATATGAAAGGTATATTCCATATGCAGAGTTTTAAATTAATCTCATCGACATCTTTTCATCTCAGCACATTCGTATCAATGCTTCTTCCTTTTCAGTGGTTTCATATTTATTATGTGGGTGGACTATGATATTTTTAAATTTAGAACGCTCGTGCACTGGTTCTTTGTGAGTCTGATTTTGGCTGCGCTGGCTCTTTGTTGCTGAGAGCAGGCTTTCTCTAGCTGGAGCCGTCAGGGGCTTCTCATCACGGTGCACAGGCTCCTCATTGCAGCGGCTTCTCTTGTTGTGGAGCGTGGGCTCTAGGCTTATGGGTGAAGCTCATGGGCTTCAGTAGGTGTAGCACGCAGGCTCTCAGGAGTTGTGGCCCACAGGCTTAGTTGCTCCTTGGCATGTGGGGTCCTCCCAGACCAGGATCGAACCCTTGTCCCCTGCATTGGTAAGCAGATTCTTATCCACTGTGCCACCAGGGAAGTGCATGTGCTGTGATGTTTTAAACTACTCTCTTTCTCTCTCTCTCTCTCTTTTTTTTTTGATGAATTTGTTTCTCTTTCATTGCTTTCACTAACAGGTCTGCAAAGAACTGTGTGCCTACACCTTTATCTCTTTACATGGTGTTTCTTGAAATAGATTCCTCGAAATATGATAGACTGAAGAGTTTGTATATTTTAAAATTTGCTAGAAACTGTCATTATGCTTCAAAAACCCTGACTATCAAAATTCCACTTTTTAATACTAAAAAAAATAAAGTGCTAGTGTTAAGTTGCTTCTGTCGTGTCTGACTCTGTAACCCTGAGGACTGTAGCCACCAGGCTTGTCTGTCCACAAGATTCTCCAGGCAAGAATACTGGAGTGGGTTTGCCATGCCCTCCTCCAGAGGATCTTCCTGACCCAGGGACTGAACCCTCGTCTCTTGGGTCTCCTGCATTGTCAGGTGGGTGTTGTTTTTTTTTAACCACTCATGCCACCTGGGAAAATAGAGATTTTAAAACAAAACAAAGTGAGTAAGGCTTAACAAAAAATAATGTACACTTGCATTTCTCATAAGCATGTAGAATTTCTCCCTCTTGAATTTTACAACAGTCTAAATTTCTTATTTAGTCTAAATTTAGTCTCGATTTAGTCTAAATTTCTTATCCTTAAAAACATAATCTAGGCCAGGACTCAGGAAAGTTTTCCATGAAGGGTCAGATAGTAAATGTTTTGGGCTTAGCAGGAATACAGACTCAGTGGCAATTATTCAGCTCTGCCATAGTAATGGGAAAGCGTCCACAGACTCTATGGAATGGAATGGGCATGGTTGTGTTCCTCTGAAATTTTATTTGTGAAAACAGAAATCGTGTTGGATTTTCAAACTTTTTTTTGGCCATGACACATAGCATATAGGAATCTTAGTTCCCCAACCAGGGATCAAGCTGGTGGCCTCTGCAGTAGAAGCTTGGAGTCTTAACCACTGGACCACCAGAAAAGTCACAGCTTTGTGCTGGATTTGTTCTGAGGATTGTAGTCTGCTAAATGTGACCTAGATAATTGATCTAATAAATCATTTGTCCAGAAGTCTTGTTGCCTATATCAGCTGATTATTTTTTTCTTCTCCAATGTTAGCCACTGGTTTTGTGGATCCATGGATTCTAAGAAAATCATATTCAGGTGACATGTCTATTGCCACATGCATCTTATTAAGAAGAGTGGTAAATTCTATTGACTAATTCTGTGGTTTTTGATTTTTTGGCTTCATGTTAATCACTTGGGAATTTGGGAAAAAAATCTAGATTCTCCGGATCCAATTTCAAGAAATTCGATTGTGACTATTTTAAACAACCTTGCCAGATGGTTCTGGGCTGCTTGGAGAAATGCAGATATTGGCTTGTATTTCAGTTATATTATTTATTAGCTAAATGATAGTGGGTGAATTGTTTCAATTCTCTGATCCAACAACATGTTTACTTCTATCAAATGGGGGATACTTAGCTCTTGGTGGAATTGTTAGGATTTAAAGAACAATACATAATTCTTGGGCTTGCCTGGTGACTCTGATGGTGAAGAATCTGCCTGCAATGCAGGAGACCTGGGTTTGATCCCTGGGTCAGGAAGATCTCCTGGAGAAGGGAATGACAACCCACTCCAGTATCCTTGCCTGGAGAATCCCATGGACAGGGAAGCCTGGTGAGCTACCGTCCACAGGGTCACAGAGAGTCAGATTCGACTGAGCAACTAAGCCCAGCACACAGCACAGACTTCAGTGCATGAATATATAACAAGAATGAATTTACCGAATCATAAAGATGATGCTAGCATTTTATAAAAGAATCACTATTTTGCAAAATCTTCCAGTTTTAACTTTCAGGGGTATGTTGCTTCTAGATGTGTTTCAAACCTAAAGCCCGGCCCTCAGGCTGGGGCACGAGGGGAAGCCAACAGGCCTCTTTCACAGAGAGGCTGCCCTGTTTCAGCCTGCTGTTCGTGCTGTGCCCTGAGGCTGGTAGCCTGTTTTCCCTGATTGTTACAGTCTGGAGGGACCCAGGAATGCAAGCCCCTGTGGCCGCTGGAGTCAGGTGTTCACCGGGCATCATCCGGAAGCAGCTGCAAAGCCTAGACACCAGATGGAAAAACTTGGACCTCATCTTGCTCCTCCAGGTGTGTGTAAAAGCCCTTTTCTGGGGGACGCCCATGTCCTGGAGTGTGGCGGGGATGAGACAAATATGGCGCCCCCTGATTGGAGGATAAAGATGTCATGGGCCGAGGAAAAAGCAAAGCACCACCACCACAACAGAAAACCCAGTGCTGATGACTGGCTTTGGCAGAGAGCAGGAAAAGAGCAAAATGGTTCTACCATGGCCTATCCTGGAGACTATGCCGACGGCCGGCCCCTCAGGCCGCTGCTTTACGATGGCTGAATGTGCGTCTTTGTCATCAAGCCTGGTCCGTCTGTGCTGGGTCCTGGGGTGAGTGACTTTGCCTCAGGAGCCCCTTAAGAGGCATTTCTCAGTTTGCTACAGCTCTGGGTCTCGTGGACACATGCCCAATTGGTTTTCGAAGCCAGATGTTTAGAGAGCTCATTTCTCAAGGGCAGTTCTTAAAAGTCGAGCTAAGAACTTTTCAGGTAAAAGTTCTGTTGTTGGGTTGCAAGTCCTTTGCTTCTTGAGGAGAAGCTCCCGGTTTGTGTGTTCCCTCCTGACTGTGGGTGGTCACGCTGAGGTCGAAGTTAATGGCCAGACCACATTTCAGACTCTCCTATCCCCCTCTCATGAGGCACTTTGGAAAAAAAAAAAAAAAAATTGAGATTTTTTTTTTACAATACTGCATTAGTTTCAGGTGAGCAACGTGGTAATTCAAAATTTTTATAAATTATACTCCATTTATAGCTATTATGGGGCTTCCCAGGCTGTGCTAGTGGTAAAGAATCTGCCTGCCAATGCAGGAAATATAAGAGACGCAGGTTTGATCCCAGGGTTGGGAAGATCCCCTGGAAGAAGACTTGGCAACTCACTCCAGTATTCCTGCCTAGAGAATCCCATGGACAGAGGAGCCTGGGGGGCTGCAGTCCATAGGGTTGCACAGAGTCGGACACGACTGAAGCGACCTAGCATGCACGTAGCTGTTGTAACATACTGGTTCCATTCTCTATGCTGTGTACCTGCAGCTTATTTATTTTACATATAATTGCATCTCATTACATGTAGCTTGCATCTCTTCACTGTCTCCCTCATCTTGCTCCTCCTCTGTCCCCTCTCCCCACTGGTAACCACTAGTTCTTTATATCTGTGAGTCTGTTTCCTTTCCTATTTACTAATTTATTTGTTATATCCCATACTTAAGTGATAACACTCAGTATTTGTTTTTCTTTGTCTGACTTATTTTACTAAGCATCATGCCTTCCAAGTTCATCCATGTTATTGCAATTGGCAAAATTTCATTCTTTTTTAATGGTTGAGTAATATTTCCTTGTATGTATATAACCACATACTCTTATCCATTCATCTGTTTAAAGACTGAGGGCAGTGGGGTTGTTTTCATGCCTGGGCAATTGTAAATAAAGCTGCTATGAACACTGGCTTGCATGTGTCTTTTCAGATTAGTGTTTTCTCTTTTTCCTGATGTATACCCAGGAGTGGAATTGTTGGACCGTGTGGTAGTTCTAGTTCTGTTTTCTGAGGAACCCCCATACTATTTTCCACAGTGACTGCATCAATTCTCAACCCCACCAACAGAGTTCAAAGGTCTCCTTTTCTCCATATCCTCACCAAAATTTGTTACTTGTGGTCTGTTTGAACATAGCCATTCTGACCAGTGTGAGGTGATAACTCATTGTGGTTTTGATGTATATTCCTGACAATTAGCAATGCTGAACATCTTTGTATGTTCCTGTTGGCCATCTGATGTCTTCCTGGAAAAATGCCTATTCACATTTTCTGCTCATTTTTTTAATTGGGTTGTTTGTTTACTCTTGAGTTGCATGGGCTGTTTATATGTTTTGGCTATTAACTCTTTACCAGTCATATCACTTGCAAATACTTTCTCGCATTCAGTAGGTTATCCTTTCATTCTGCTGATAGTTTCCTTTGCTGTGCAAAAACTTGTAAGTTTAATCAAGTCCCATTTGTTTATTTTTGGTTTTGTTTCCTTTGATGAAGGAGACAGATCCAAAAAAAATATTGCTATGATTTATGTCAAAGAGTGTTCTGCCTATGTTCTCTTCTTGTAGGGAAACAGAGCAGGGCCCTGTGGCCTTTGACCTTCCCCTCCCCCGCCACCCTGCCACGTCCTCTGCCTGCCTGTAGTCTGTGGAAAATTTTAGGCAAAGAAAAAGTTTAATCAGAGAAGTGAGAAATGCAGAAACAAAGGAAAACAGCCAAAGGAGAGCAAAAATTAATAGCGTAGTCATCGAGCATAGTCAAGGACCTTTGGTTCCTTCTCAAGGGCTGTAGATAATATTCTGAGCCATATCCTGGGAGCTGTCCTATAGCTACCAAAACACCAGGGTGAAGAAGTTAACGAGATGATGACCGGGCTGTATCTATCACATAAGCTGCCACAACTCTGAGAACTGGCCTCAAAGAAATGGGAAAAAGCAGACCCTGGAATTGAAGGTTAACTGTACCTGAAGCAACCAAGATGATGCTGGTCAGACCACTGAGGAGCAATTTGAAGATGACTGTTAGAGCTGACGGAGCTGCTCCTGCGTGTAGCCCTCTCCTTCTGTCTATGAGAGCTCCTGCCCCACTGGTTGCCAGTGAGGGGAGAGTTGGCCTTTGGACAGATGCTCACCTTCACTTCCCGTGCCCCTACTTTATTCTGAAATAAAGCAAACTTTCCTTTCCACCATCCTGGCCTGTTCGTTGGCTTTTGAGCAGCAAGCAGCCAGACCCCACACATTCTTTCAGAAAGGGTAGTTTTATGGTTTCCAGTCTTATATTTAGGTCTCTAATCCATTTTGAGTTTATTTTTGTACATGATGTGAGAAAATGTTCAATTTCATTCTTTTACATGTAGTTGTCCAGTTTCCCTAGTACCACTTACTGAAGAGACAATCTTTTCTCCATTCTTGCCTCCTTTGTCATAGATTAAATTGAATGTAAGTGTATTGGTTCATTTCTGAGCTCTCAGTTCTGTTTCACTGATCTTTGTGTCTGCTTTGACCAGTATCATATTGCTTTGATTACTGTAGTGATGTAGTATAGTCTGAAGACAGGGAGTGTGATTCCTTCAGCTCTGTTCTTTCTCAAGATTCCTTTGGCTATTCATAGACTTAATTTTTTCCATATAATTTAAAAAATATTTGTGCTAGTTCTGTCAAAATTGCCATTGGTATTTTCATAGGGATTTCCTAGAATCTGCATATTGCCTTGGGTAACATGGTCATGTTAACAATATTAATTTTTCCAATTACTCATTAATAACATGGTATCTTTTCATCTGTTTGTGCTGTCTTCGATGTCTTTCATCAGCATCTCACAGTTTTCCAAATACAGATCTTCTGCTTTCTTAAGTAGGTTTACTCCCAGGTATCGCATTCTCTCTGATGCAATTATAAGTGGAATTGCTTCCTTAATTTCTTCCTAATAGTTCATTATTAGTGTATAGAAATGCAACCGATTTCTGTATATTAATTTTGTATCTTGCAACTTTACTGAATTCAGTGAGGAGCTCTAGTAGTTTGTGTGTGTGTGTGTATTATAGATTTTTGGTTTGTGGTTACTCTGAGGTTTGTAAATAGCAATCTATATATATATATTATAAGTTGCTGATCTCTTAGTTTCAAACACATTTTAGCAACCCTCCATCTTTATTCTCTTCCCCTCATGATTGCTGATCTTGATATCATATTTTACATCTAATTGTTTTGTTTATGCCTTAAACGGCTTATTGTGGATATGGATGACTTTACGACTTTTGTCTTTTAACCTTCCTACTAGCTTAGTACAGGTTTCCGTGGTGGCTTGGTGGTAAAGAATCCACTTGCCAATGCCAGAGACATGGGTTCAATCCCTGGGTTGGGAAAATCCCTTGGAGAAGGAAACGGCAACCCACTCAAGAATACTGAGAGTTGCCTGGGAAATCCCATAGACAGAGGAGCCTGGTGGGCTACAATCTATGGCACTGCAAAAGAGTCGGACACAATTTAACGACTAAATGACAATAACTAGCTTTGTACATGGTTAATTTGCTACCTTTGCTGTATATTTGCCTTTACTGATAAGCCTTTTCCTTTCTCGGTTTTCATGTTTCTAGTTGTGGCCTTTTCGCTGACAGGTGTCCCTTTAACATTTCTTGTAAAGCTGGTTTGGTGGCATTAAACTCTTTTAGCTTTTGCTTGTCTGTAAAACTTGATCTCTGCATCAAATCCAGATGGAAGACTGTCAGGTAGAGTGATTCTTGGTTGTAGATTTCCCCCTTGCATCATTTTAAATGTATTATTCCACTCCCTTCTGGCCTGGGGAGTTTCTGCTGAGAAGTCCCCTGAAAGCCTATGGGAGTTCACTTGTGATTAACTGTTTGCTTTGTCAATGCTGCTTTTAATATTCTCTTTAATTTTTGCCATTTCAATTACAATGTGTTATGATGCGGTTCTCTTTGGGCTGATCCTGTTTAAGACTCTGTGATTCCTGGACTCGGGTGTCCATTTCCCAGGTTAGGGAAGTTTTCAGCTATTAGGTCTTCAGATATGTTATCTGCGGTACTTCCTGGGAGGCGCTCGTGGTAACAAACCCACCTGCCAATGCAAGAGACACAGGTTTGATCCCTGGTTCAGGAAGTTCCCCTGGAGAAGGAAATGGCAACACACTCCAGTATTCTTGCTTGGAGAATCCCAGGGACAGAGGAGCCTGGCAGGCTACAGTCCCTGGGGTCACAAAGAGTCAGACACGACCGAGCCGCTGAACACACATGTTCTCTGCCTTTTTCTTTCTCTTTCTCCTTCTGGGACTCATATAATGCACATGTGATTATGCTTGATGTTGCTCCAGAGGTCTCTTAAACTCTCCTCTTTTCTCTTTATTCTTTTTTTCTGTTCGTCCTCACTGATTTCCACCACTCCCTTCCGGATGGCTGATTCATCCCTGTGTATCATTTAGTCTATTGCCGCTTCCTTCTAGCGCAGTTTTCATGTCAGCTATTGTGTTCTTCATCTCTGGTTGTTCTTTATATTTTCTCTTTGTTAAAACTTCTAACTTCTCCCTCTGTTTGGTCCCTTCTTCTCCTAAGTTCTTTGATCATCTTTACAATCATGACCTTGAACTATTTCTTGAGTAGATCAGCTGTCTCCACTTCACTTTCTTCTTCTGAAATTGTGTCTTGTTCCTTCATTTGGAATAATTTCCACTGTCACCTCATTTCATCTACCTTGCTGTTCTTATTTCCATGTATCTGGTAAGGTGGTTATGTTTCCTGACCTTGAAGAAGTGGCCTTTTGTAGATGTCCCACGAGTCCCCATAGCACACCCACTCTGGTCACTAGAGCTATGTTCTATAGGGATTTCGCCTATGTGGGCTGCTTGGATCCTTCCGTTGCGGTGGGCTACTAGCGGTCAGTAGCAGCAGTAGTCTAGCAGGCGTAGTTGGCTTCTGGTCTGTTGATTACTAGGCCCTGCCTCGTGTAGAGGCTGACAGTCAGTCCTTGGTGGGGCCCAGTCATAGGGCAGAGTCAAGTGTCAGGCTGGCTGCAGAACCCTGGGGGACCCTGGTGTTAATGCTGGCTCACTGGTGGGCAAAGCTGGGGTGCAGGAGGTCCCCAGGCTGGTGCCTGCCCACCAGTGGGTGAATTCAGGTCCTAGGGCTAGTGGTTGCCCATAAGTGGACAGAGCTGGGTCCTAGGGTCTGGCTGCAGGGTCCAGGAGTTCCAGAACTGGAGTCTGACTGCTGGTGGGTGCAACTGAATTCTGACACAGCTGGCTGTGGGGTCTAGGGTATCCTGAAGCTCATGTGGCCATGCTGGTGGCAGGGCCTGAGCCTGGTCAGTCCCCGGGCTGATGTTGGCCCACTGGTGGGTGAGGCTGGTGCTGAGTTTAGGGCCGGCTCTCTGGTGGGCGGGGCTGGGGCCCAGCTGGTCTGAGGTCTGGTGCTGGCCTGCTGATGAGTGGGCTGGACCCACAGGCCCAGGGCTGAGGTTTTCCGGGGGCTTGTGTTAACCCACTGGTGAGTGAGGCAGGTCTAGAGCAGGCTTACTGGAGGGAGGGGCCGGGGATTCTGAGGCTATTGCCTGCCCACTGTGGGGTGGAGCTGGGTTCCGGCGTCCCTGGCTATAGGACTCTGGGGGTCCCAGACTTGGCGCCTGCTCACTGGTGTGTAGGGCTGGGTCCTGGGCCCTCTGGTGGGCAGGGCCATGTTCAGAGACGGCCATGTGCTCAGGCAGTCTTAAGGCAGCCTATCTGATGGTAAGTGGGGCCGCGTCCCTGCCCAGTTAGTAGCTTGGCCTGAGATGTCCCAGTACTGGTGCCTATGGGCTGGTAGGTACGGATGGGGCTGGATCCTGAGGCTAATAGGCTGGAGGGAAGATTCCAAAATGGCACTTACCAGCAGCAGTCCAGGTAGAACGGACCCCCCCCAAAAGGCTGCTGCCAGTGTCTGTGTCCCCAGGGCGAGCTGCAGTTGCCTCCTGCGTCTCTGGGAGACTCTCCAAGATCAGCAGGTAGGTCTGCCTCGGGCTCCTGTCAAATGACTACTTCTGCTCTGATCCTGGAGCAGGTGAGACTTTTGTGTGCACCCTTTAAAAGTGGAGATTCTATTTCCCACAGCTCTCTGGGACTCCCCAAAGTAAGCCCCATAGGCCTTCAAAGACAAACGTTCTGGGGTCTCGTCTTCCCGGCCCAGGACCGCTGGCCTGGGGAGCCTGACGTGGGGCTCAGACCCTTCCCTCCTTGGGGAGAACCTCTGTAATTGCAATACTTCTCCTGTCTGTGGGTTGCCCACCTGGGTGTACGGCTCGTGACTGTACCGTGGCTCCTCCCTTCCTGTCTTATTGTGGTTCCTTCTTTATATGTATGTTGTAGAAGATCTGTTTTGGTAAGTTCCAGTCTTTTTCACTGATAGGTGTTCTGTAAATAGTTGTAATTTTGGTGTTCCTGTGAGAGGAGGTGAGCACAGGGTCTTTTTAGTCCGCCCTCTTGCTGTGCTATGCACTGCGGCTCTTTTCTTGTTTGCTGATGCGAAGTAGCTGCTCAGCTAGTTTTCGGGGTTTTTTTGCAGAGGAAATTGTTCAATATGTACCTATAGATTCAGTGTGTCTGTGGGAAGAGGTGCATGCAGGATCTCCCTAAGTCACCATCTTGGATGAACTCCTCTATCACTTATCTTTACTCTAATCTTAGGTTTGGTCTCTATCTCCCTCTGCAGAGAAGGCAGCTAACTGAATGGTGTGCCTCTTGTTTCAGTTCTGTTTGGGGCCTCCCTGGCGGCTCAGAGGGTAAAGAATCTTCCTGCAATGCAGGAGGTCTGAATTTGATCCCTGGGTCAGGAAGATCCCCTGGAGAAGGGAATGGCAACCCACTCTAGTATGCTTGACTGGAGAATCCCATGGACAAAGGAGCCTGGTGAGCTATAGTCCCTGGGGTCCCAAAGAGTTAGACACAGACTGAGTGACTACCACTTTCACTTTCAATCTGATCTAAGAAGAGATTTTTCCTTGTCTAAGAAAAGATTTTTCCAGCGAGAGGCTAACTCTGTAAATCACCTATGAAGTAGCAATGAGGTAACTTTACTACTCAGCTGATGACTGGGAAGCAACTGAGCCTGGATTCCGCCTCCTATTGAAAACCCACTCAATTTTCCCAGTCCCACAATAGGACAAGCCCCCACCCGATCTTCCGGAGAAGGTAATGGCAACCCACTCCAATACTCCTGCCTGGCAAATCCCATGGGCAGAGCCTGGTAGGCTGCAGTCCATGGGATCGGTAAGAGTTGGACATGACTGCACGACTTCACTTTCACGCATTGGAGAAGGAAATGGCAGCCCACTCCAGTGTTCTTGCCCGGAGAATCCCAGGGACGGGGGAGCCTGGTGGGCTGCTGTCTATGGGGTCGCACAGAGTCAAACACTACTGAAGCGACTTAGCAGCAGCAGCAGCAGCAGCCACTCCATCTTCTGGGTGTATAGAATTGCATAGAATAGAAATCTACAGCTCCTCCAGAAAGAAAAGCCCCCTTAAACAGATAGCCCAAGGCATTTTGAAAATCCACTGGGACGTCCTGTATTCCATTTGGTACCTCTGTACATAGGACGTTGGTGATGTGGTCTGACCTGAGCCAGGACTCGGAGGTCAACAGCAAAGGGTAGCAGGAGGACACCCACAAAAGGAGGCCTGAGAATAGAGAGCCATGGTGAGAGGGCAGTGAGGGCCGGAATCACTCGCTGTTGCCCCCTTCTGGGGTCCAAGCGATGCCCCCTACTCTTAAGACCTAAGCCACGGGCTATGGGGAGATAGAAACTGGGGGTGACGAGAGAGGAAGTTATTAAGCACAGTGGTGCTTTGTTGACTTGTATATGCAAGAGGGGTCTTGGGTAACCACAGGGCTCAGGGTATTTGCAAAAAGAGTTCAAGTGCTCACTTAATTGGGGCTGTTTACAGGGAAGTGGTTTCCACAGCGAGAGGAGGTGAGATATGGGTGTCATCCTGGGACCACACTTAGTTGGTTCCTTCTCATTAGAAGCCCTGCAGTCATAGTTTCCCCCAGCAGAAACTTTTGTTATTCCACAGCTGTTCTCACGGCCAAGATGTGGCATTTGCAGTGACGCCATGAGTCTCAAGCAGCACCCCTCACTTTAAACCACACCCAGGTAGACAGAGTTGTATGATGCAAACCTGGGCTGCAGGAACGACGAGAGGGTGGGATGCCTTTCAGACACCCACTAGCTCAAGAGAGGTTTATCAGGGCCTCAATACACACAAAGCAAGGACGTGTTATGTACGTGTGTATGTTCAGCCACTCAGTCGTGTCCGACTCTCTGTGACCCCGTGGACTGGGGCCTGCTGGACTTCTCTGTCCATGGAACTTTTCAGGCAAGAATACTGGAGTGGGTTGCCATTTCCTACTCCAGGGGATCTTCCTGACCCAGGGATCCAACCCGCTTCGCTTGCATCTCCTGCACTGGCAGGTGAATTTCTTTCCCACTAGCGTCATCTGGGAATGGTGCTAACATATATAAGGAACCTTAAAATGATCTTAACCTTTGACCAAGATAATCCATGTTGACGAATAAATTTTCTATGAAAACCCATTTAAGTTTTTAAATTTACTAAGGCTAGATTTGTACCCCAGGATGTGATCTATCCTGGAGAATGTTCCGAGCACACTTGAGAAAAAGGTGAAATCCAATATTTTGGGGTGAAAAGCCTTGTAGATATCAGTTAGGTCCAACTAATCCATTGTATCATTTAAAGCTTGTGTTTCCTTGTTAATTTTTTGATCTGTCCATAGGTGTGAGTGGGGTTTTCAAGTCCCCAACTATTATTGTGTTACTGTTAATTTCTCTTTTGATTCATGTTGATGGATGGCAAAAGAACCATCACAATATTGTAAAGTAATTATCCTCCAATTAAAATAGATAAATTTAAAAAATGAAAAAATACATTTAAATATGGAAAAAAGGTTTATGCAAAAGAATATTTTGTCCCCAGCATATTGATAACACTTTAAAATGACACCTAGTCAGAAAGAGATAAATATCGTACATTAATGCACATATATGGAAGCTAGAAAAATGGTACTGATGGACCTATTTGCAGGGCAGGAATACAGACACAGAGAATGGTCTGTGGACACAGCAGCAGAAGGAGCGCGTGGGACAAACTGAGAGAATAGCACTGAGATATGTGCACTACGGTGTGTAAAATGGCTAACTAGCGAGAAGCTGCTGAGGAGCACAGGGAGCTCAGCCTGGCGCTCTGTGCCGACCTGAGGGGTGGGGCGGGGGTGGGGCAGGAAGGAGGCTGAAGACTTAGGGGATGTATGTATACTTATGGCTGATTCGCACTGTCGTAAGGCAGAAACCTATGCAACACTGTAAAGCAACTCTCCACCAATTAAAAATAAATTAAAAAAAAAGTTTGAAATGAGAAAAATAAAAGTAAAATTAGACCTAAGTTAGATTGTTTACAATATGAAAATTGTAAAGAAAATTATGGTATCTTCACTTGGTTTGCTATTTAGGCAACCTTTTCAAACAGTATGATGACATGGGAAATACTCACATTCTAATGATGAGCTTAACAAAAAAATCCCAAGATGCAAATTGACTTATTTTAATCAGAACCCACCTTGGGTCTGGGGAGGTGGTCAGTTCCATTTAATATTTTTTGTGGATGCTGTTCCCAGGGAAGAGGGAGAATAGGAGCAGCAAGGATAATGTGTCTCCTGCCATCTACCCCTTGGTTGATTTAATAATAAAGGGTTCTTCTCTCTTCCTCAATATGGGCAATTTCAGTAATGATGACTCACTATTCTGAGAGTTCTCTTGTTTGCCACCTTCCCCCATCTTCTGCTTTTACAAAGCAGGGTGGGTAGTGTTTGTGGCAGGACTAATTCCAACCCTCTTAGCATGTTCTGGAATGAACACTAGGCCTATTTTGGGGTTGTGACTTGGTCTCAGATTTGGGCAATAGTCATTTACAGAGCAACAGGAAATACACAAATCAGCATCTTCTTAAAAATTAAGTCATTCAGGAAGGGGGAAGACTAACAGTTTCTAATCTAGACAGCAAAGGGAAAATATACTTATCACACCTTAAATGTTAGTGTTGTTATCTCAATAAAGAGAGAGAGAGAAAAAAAAAGACAGGAAAAAGACAAAAGACATGTTTTTCCTGACCACCATCTACTCTACGTCCTTCTTGATACCAGAAACCCACAATTCCTTTGGGAAGCCACTCTATCCCAAAGTTCTCAGATTTTAAGTTTATGTGAAATTCATCCAGCCACAATCCAGGGTATGTTTTTTCCAGTAGTCATGTATGGATATGAGAGTTGGACCATAAAGAAGGCTGAGCACTGAAGAATTAATGCTTTCAAGTTGTGGTCCTGGAGAAGACTCTTGAGAGTCCCTTGGATAGTCATTGGATATTCATTCAGAGTCCTGAATATTCATTGGAAGGACTGATGCTGAAGCTGAAACTCCAATACTTTGACCACCTGATGTGAAGATCAGACTCATTAGAAAGGACCCTGATGCTGGGAAAGATTGAGGACAGGAGAAGCAGGCAACAGAGGATGAGATGGTTGAATGGCATCATTGACTCAATGGACAAGAGTTTGAGCAAGCTCCTAGAGATAGTGAAGGACAGGGAAGCCTGGTGTGCTGCGGTCCTTGGGATCGCAGAGTCAGACATGAATTAGTGACTGAACAACAGCAACCTTAATTAGCTTAAGCAGATCAATGAAACCCATCCCCTCAGCCACAGCAACTGGTTAGGAGTTGGATTTCTGACATGTCAGTCAAATCCGAGAGAACCCAGTGGTTTTTTTTCCAGTGAAGATGCAGCCTCTTTCTTCCCTGAAGAAAATGAACAAGAATTCATGTAACATGATGACCTAGAGAGGTGAAATGCGCGGGGGGGAGGGGGGGTAGGAGGGGAGGAGGGGTGGGGGGAGGCGGGGGGGTGGGGGTGGGTTGGAGGGAGGTTTAAAAGGGAGGGGATATATGTATGTGCTCTGCTCTGTGCTTAGTTCCTGAGTTGTGTCCAACTCTTTGTGACCCCGTGGACTGCAGCCTGCCAGGCTTCTCGGTCCATGGGGAATCTCCAGGCAAGAATACTGGAGTGGGTTGCCATTTCCTCCTCCAGGGGATCTTTCTGACTCAGGGATCAACCGTGCCTCTTACGTCTCTTGCTTTGGCAGGCAGATTGTTTACCTTTCGTGCCAAGTGGGAAGCCCAGAAAGGGCTTTAAAACCTGACAATTGTTGTCAGTAATCTGGAGTCTCAAAGGGCTGTGAATGCAGATATTTCTACTTCAATCTAAAATCAATGTGAATAAAGTAATTAGCCTCCAATTAAAATAAATACATTTAAATTAAAAAAAAATCAGTGTGAATAGACTGTTATTTTTAAAGTGGGTAACTAACAAGGACCTACTGTGTAGCACAGAGAACTCTGCTCAGTGTTTTGTGACAGCCTGGATGGGAAGGGAATTTGGGGAGAATGAATACATTAGTCACTCTGCTGACTCTAATGCACCTGAAACTATCACAACATTATTAACAGGCTTTACCCCAATACAAAATAAAAAGTTTTTTAAAAAGTTAATGCAAATAGAGACAAGGAGGTGAGAGACATAACAGGAGAGAAACCTGGGCTCTGACTGGGTCCTAAGTCCCCCTCCTTACCTCTCCTATGAAATATTTGTTTATTTGAAGCAGAAAATCACCTGCTTGTAAAGGAGCAGGTAAGATGTAGCTTTGGCCATCAGATACTCATCACTTCTGCATGTTGCCCCATCTCTGCAGGGGCCAAGATAGAAGCAGAGGTCTCCATCCCATGGCTAGAGGTAGGGGTGTAGGGGTGTAGTGGTGACTGTAGTTTTGAGGGCCATGCCAGGGGACACACGTTCTCAACCCCAGGTAAAGTGCAAGATATATGACTAGACAAGCTCTGTCTTTTGGGTTATCGAGGTCACGGAATTGATCGGAAGCAAAGAGATCAGAAGCCTGCTGTTACTGGAAGGGTGTTACTTGCCAGAGAGACTACAAGATCACTCCAAAATAGCTGTAAGCTGCTCAACACCTAGAGCAAACTCTAGGCTCCTAACTCACATGGTCAAGAAGTTGGCTGCCCCCCAGGAAAGGGCTCTTCCTCAGCACACATGTGTGTCCAAGGAGGACAGTCCCCAGGGAGGTCAACCAGAAAGGCCGACCAAGGACCTCAGTCAAGCCTTGGACTCTGAAATGCCCTACACGTCGGTTAGCAGTGCAGTCCCCATGCTCTCCGTTCTCCTTGCTCTCCTTACACTCTTTGTTCACAACCCTTGTATTGAGGGAATAGTGGGCACAATTGTGCTTCTGTTTGCCTTTGGGCTTCCAGACCGTGAGAGGCAGTTCAGCATCAATGAGCAGATTTTGTTTGTCCTGAGATGCTGGAAGCCAACAGAAAAGAAATGGTGGCACCTCCACTGCTTCTTTGGGGACAAAGCTGCTCCTCCCATTCTCCTGATAGAATCTTCACACTTGTCATGGGTTGACTGGTTTGGTTTTAGGGGAACGGGGCATTTCTTAAAGGAAGGGGATTGTAAAATGTTTTCTGGGAGGAGCTCCATGTGTGTGCACGTGTGTGTGTGTGTGTCTGTGTGTGTGTGTGTGTGTGATAGGAGAGCCTTGGGTGAAAGAACTTGCTCCTGGCATTGTTCTCATTTGGTAAAAGCCTTTATGAGGACTTCCCTGGGGATACAGTGGATAAGAATCTGCCTGTCAAAGAAGGGACATAGGTTTGATCACTGGTCCAGGAAGATTTCACACGCCACAGAGCAACTGAGCCGGTGGGCCACAGCTACTGAAGCCTGTGCACCTAGAGCTTGAGAAGCCTGCACTGCAATGAGAAGCCTGTGCCCTGCAACAAAGAGTAGCCCCCACTTACTGCAACTAGGGAAAAGCCTGCAGGCAGCAATGAAGACCCAGTGCAACCAAAATAAATAAATACATACATTAATTAATTTTTTAAAAAACCATTATGACATCAAGACTGTAAGCTCAGCTAAGCTCTGTTTTCTTTGTGTCAACTTAGAGTTCCAGCTGGAAAGTAGTTTTGATAGATGGGTGATATTGCATCCACCCATGGATGTATGCATTAATGGTATCCATTAATGTACATTATGATTTGATACATAAAAGGGTAGCTGATGATCAAAGATGAGACTGGAAAGGTGAGCAATACATGTTTATCAAAAAATAAACCAAATTTAAAATGACAGACTGGTGGTCCAGTGGTTAAAACTTTGCCTTTCAGTACAGGGGTGTGGGTTCGTTCAATCCCTGGCCAGGGAGTTAAGATCCTCCATGTCTCACAGCCATAAAACCAAAACATAAAACAGAAGCAATTTGTAACAAATTAAAGAAAAACTTTAAAATAAAAAAATTTCTACATTAAAAAAGTACAGAAAATAAAGTCTCCATTCTTTTAAAGAAAAAAGGATAAAAATTCCATTTCCTCTAAGAAACCACCATAGTTAGCTATTTGATATGTATCTTTCCAAATATGCCTTTGCAAATATGTTTATGGTTGCTAAAAGTAAAAATAATGTTGTCCTATATGTATAGTTTTGTAGCATATGTGTAGAGTATCCTTGCATTTACTAGAGGTAGACAGATATCATTTGCACCTAATATTATGGACAATTTCCATAGATATAGACGTGTGTTCTCTTTTTTACTAACCACTGAATATTGCATTGGTGGACATTTCATTTCTCTACTGATTTTATCTTCTGCTGGTTTAAGTGGTTGTTTCCATTTGTTTGATGTTTGTAAATCATGCTGCAAAGAATATCATTGTGTCTGTATATTCCTGACCTCAGGTTGTGTTGCTTCAAAACAGATTCTTAGAAATGGAATCAGTGCAAACAATATTTTGGTCTGATAGTATAGGCATCTTAATGTCTGCTTAATAGTAATGTTGAATTGTACTCTAAAGAGTTTGGTCACTACAAATCTAAGCTAATTTAGATATGAAAATTAGATTATTTTCAACAAAGTGAAATAATTGTGGTTCATAAAAGTTAATATCTGTTTGATTTTCATACAAGTCTTCTGAATTTCTCCTTCTACAAACAGGACTCTAACTATAAAACAGGCAATCTATTAAATAATCGAGCTTTCACAGTAAACCTATAAACAGAATCCTGTTCCACATGTAGGCTGGTTGTCTTATCCTCTGTAACATTAGTCATTTGTTTTGTGGAGCATGGATTCTAGGAAAAGAATGTACACTGTATCTATTATCCATTCTAAAAGAGATCGGTCCTGGGTGTTCTTTGAAAGGAATGATGCTAAAGCTGACGCTCCAGTACTGTGGCCCACCTCATGCTAAGAGTTGACTCATTAGAAACGACTCTGATGCTGGGAGGGATTGGGGGCAGGAGGAGAAGGGGACGACAGAGGAGGAGATGGCTGGATGGCATCACCGACTCGATGGACGTGAGTTTGTGTGAACTCCAGGAGTTGGTGATGGACAGGAAGGCCTGGCGTGCTGCAATTCATGGGGTCGCAAAGAGTTGGACACGACTGAGTGAGTGACTGAACCGAACCGATGCAGATATACAGCACATTTGGAAAAGAGAGGTGAATTCTCTCGACTGTTTCAGGGGTTCTCAGCAGTTAATGTGCATGCGGGATGGTTGATAAACTTGGAAGATGTATCAATTCTCAGGGACATAACCCGGAAAATTCTGATGTAAGTGGCTTAAACAATCGTTGCTTGTGATTTGAATACAGGTGAATTGCATTTGGGGAAATAACCTGGTCAATGATGAAGAGCAAAGTCTCTCGTTACGTCAGAATCTAGCTTCGGAACTCGGTGGTGCTTGTTCACTTGCTGTGTGATCTTGCCCAAGTTGCTTAATCTCTCTGACCCCGCAGCCTCAGTTTACTGTTCCGTCAAAGGAGAATTTAATAGCACTTAAACTATATTATTTCACTGTAAGGATCAAATGAACACAGCAGAAAAAGCCCTCAGCCTGGAGTCAGTCTCATATGTTAGCTGTTGTTATTAAGAAAGTTTGATTCATTGTAAATATGTACTACAGATACTCTTCTTTATGGTATCCATTAATGTACCTTATGATTTGATACATAAAACACTCACAATTTCAGTGTTCTGGAAATGTGTCTCCAATGTGTTAACTGAAAAAAAAATGCACAATCTAAAAGTTGAGAGTTAAGATTTATTGGTGGACAAAACTGAGCACTTAAGCCCAGGATGCAGTATCTCGGATAACTTGGAGAGACTGCTCTGTAGAGGCAAGGTGAGGAGCCAGGATATACATAAAGGAGTTTTTGCAACAAAGACCAGGCAGCTCGGACATCCAAAGATTACTGCTAATTTAAGAAAACCAGATATCTCAAGTTAAGGAAGTTAGCCCTTTTGTATGTATGGGGCTCACTGAAATCATTTCTTTGATGTCCACCTCTACTGTCTGAGTCTCTTCAAGGTGAACTGTTGGGGTGACTGTAATGGTTGACGGCTAGAGGCTGGGCATCCTGTTTCTACCCTGAGTTCCCTCAGGGCTCACTGTCAGGGCAGCTGTAAAGTGATGGCTTGATGGTTGCAGCATCCTTCCTTGATCGATACGGCAGTCACCATTGTTCAATCACAACTGTCCAACAGAGTAGCTCTGTGGCATGTAGTCCCCTTCTTCACCTTTCTCAAGCTCCCTCCATTTCCCATCTTCCCATTCTTTAACTTACTATGTCTTTCAACCAGTGATCCTTTTTTTAAAACTATTTTTTAATTGGAGTATAGTTGATTTACAATGTTGTGTTAGTTTCTGCTGTACAGCAAAGTGAATTAGCCACACATATACACATATACACATATCCAGGCTTCCCAGGTGGTGCTGGCCATAAAGAATCTGCCTGCAATGCAGGAGCCACAGAAGATGTGGTTTCGATCCCTGGGTCAGGACGATGCCCCTGGAGGAGGGCACAGCAACCTACTCCACTATTCTTGCCTGGAAAGTCCCATGTACAGAGGAGCCTGATGGGTCCATAGGGTCGCAAAGAGCCAGATACAGGTCATTACAGAGCACAAAATAAAAGTTCTCTATGCTATACAGAAGGATACTACTAGTTATCTTTTATATATAATAGTATGTATTTCAGAGAAGGCAACGGCAACCCACTCCAGTACTCTTGCCGGGAGAATCCCAGGGTCGGCGGAGCCTGGTGGGCTGCCGTCTATGAGATTGCACAGAGTTGGACACGACTGAAGCAACTTAGCAGCAGTAGCAGCAGCCATATGTATTTACCAGTGCCAATCTCCCAATTTACCCCCTACTCCGTTCCCCCTTGGTAATCATGTTTGTTTTCTGTATCTGTGACTCAGTTCATGTTTTGTAAGCAGGTTCATGTGTACCATATTTTTTAGATTCCATATATAAATGATATCATATGATGCTTGTCTTTCAGAGAAAGTCAGCCAGTGATTCTGATTTGCCAGATAAACAAAACCAAACTCGAAGCTAGTTTACTTTCCAAAGGAGCATCTTTATTATTTCGCTGGGCTGAACACAACACTGAACAGAAACGTGTCGGTCTGGCAGCATTGGCGCCATCTCCGTCCAGAACAAGCTGGCGACAGTCGCTCAACTGCCTCCACAGTGCAAGTGAAGGGGGGGCGGGAAGGCTGGTGAAAAGGTATCTCGGGACCTCTTGGAGCAAACAGTCCCAGACCCCAGTGGGGCACGGGAATTAAATTACAAATATTAAATAGTATATATAAATAAGTTGCAATCTCAGCTAGGGACGAGTCCCAGAGTGTGGCTGTTTGACAACAACCAGCGTCCAGGAGAGGTAGCTATGGAGGCGACAGGGGTGCTCCCAAGGCTCAGACCCCTGCTGCCCAGTCGGGCCCCTGAGGTCACTGGGTTCCTCAAAGCTTCCAAGCCACTCAGGAATTCAGCTCCAGGTCGGTGACGTATTCCTGGACCCAGTCCTCACTGGGGTTGGCACACACCTGCCGGCCTCTTTTGGTCTGGAAGCTGTGGGGAGGAGTGGAAGGATTACACACTGCGGAATGCAGTCGGCGGCGATCTTGGGGGGGGGCCCACCCCAACTCTGTGTCCTGAGCCGCTCAGCTCTCCCAGATTCTGTAAGCCTGGCCAGGTCAGGTCCCTCTTCAGAGACACAGGTCCTATATATTTGATAAGCCCTGGAGGGCTGGGCCTCCCACGATGGCTCTCTTGTGCCTTTGGGTGCTGACCCCGCCCCCACTTCCCACCCCCAAATCCCCCGTCTCCCCAGAAGCAGGCAGGAAGACTGGCACTTACATGACACCAGGCTTGGAGCACTGGCTGCTGGTCTCAAAATAGTCAGCTACGATTTTGCGAGAAAGCTGCCGGGCGGCATAGGAGAAGCAGCAGGCCGTTGGGGTGTCAGCGCCAACTGTGGAGGAAGGGACAGATTGAGTCTGAGTCATAGTTCAGATGAAAAGGCGAGACCCGTGATCTGTGAGAGGGTGAGGAAGACTCACAGGGAGAGAAACAGCCCCGCTCAGCGTGCAGACTGGGAGACCAGTCATTGGGAGGCGCTGGGGATTTTTGCCTAGAAATTTCCCTGTCTCTGTCCTTTATTTCTGTCTGAACCCTTCTTCCTTTTTGACTCTTCACTGTGGGCTCTCACTTATCACATCTCCCTTCAAGAATTTGTGTCTGGGTCAGGAAATCATTTAGCTTTTGGCTCAGTGGTAAAGAACCCGCCTGTCCATGCAGGAAACACAAGAGATGCGAGTTTGATCCCTGGGTCGGGAAGATCCTCTGGAAAAGCAAATGGCACCCCACTCCGGCATTTTTTGCCTGGGAAATGCCAGGACAGAGGAGCCTGGTGGGCTACAGTCTACAGGGTCGCAAAAGAATCAGACACCACTTAATGACTAAATAAGAAGTCACATCCCAGCAAAAGAAAAAAGCTTGGCTGTCTCTCATAAGACATCCAAAGGACAAATTCTTGGGGAGACCTAGGAAGGGTTAGTGGAAAACTAACACCACTGGGCAGTAACCAGATTTGGACTCTGCCTCTTACAAACTCATTTGTTTAGGTTTCAGTTTTGCCATCTGTAAAATGGGACTATAACTCCCTCACCCTGGCTCTAGATCTGAGGTTCCCTTTAAAAGATTAAAACTCTTGAAGAGAACAGCCAAGATGTTTTGCAACCCTTAAAGAGGTTCTCTGTGTTCTCTTGGGGGCTCTCAAGGCCACAAGATTGGCGTGGGGACCCCCTCAGCTACTACCCAGACTCACATGGTGCCGAGAAGACCTGGCTGCAGAGGGCCATGGTGCAGAGAAGAGCAGCGAGAGCAGCTGTGGGTGCCTTCATGGTGCTGCGAGACGGAGTGTGGGCTTGAGCGTCAGTGGAGCCGAGGTGGACTCGGTGCTTGCTGCTGCCTCTGTCCCTCTGCAGTGGGAGACCATCTCCCTGGCTCTTTATAAAGGCAGCCCTGGCAGATGGGGAAGTGGAATCTGGGGGTGAGGAGGGAAAATTTTAAGCATAGTGGAGTTTCACGCGGAGTGTTGCACAACTCAGGGTCCCCGACAACCACAGGGCCTCAGGATATCCAAGAATAGCTTCTCTCCGCTCTAAGTGTCAGCCCGCAACACATGACTTGTTCTGGTTTCATGTGAGGAAATGGTTTCCCTTGTGAACGTCCGGAGACGGGTGTATGTCCACCGAGGGCTATTCCTGTCTGGTCCCTGCCTCTAATGCATTCTGCACCCCAGACCTTTCCACAGAACTGAGAGTGCTGTGCTTCTTCAGTTGCTCTAACCACACGAGTAGGGCAGGTGTGATGTTGCCCGGGATGGTGACCCAAGCCTCCTTTGGATGGAAGGAACTGAATTAAAGTATTCCCGCCAGAGGACCAGGAAGCCTGAGGTCATGTTGCTGTCAATTGTCCATTCATCAAACAGTCACTGAGTGACCAGGGCCACTGGGTTAAACGCTAGCTGGAAATCATAAAGAGAAATTACGTGTGGGTGTTGCTAATATGTCAGGAGCCTAAAAATATTTATGCCCACTAATTTAGAGATCACATTTCTAAGAAAGAGTTCTGAAGAAACAAGCCCAAATACGGAGGCGTCTTCAGAGAGGAAGGTACTGACCCCAGCATCACAACTCTAAATAAGGAAATATAAAATTTTCTCTATCAGGGGGTGATAAAGTAAGTTAGGCTATATCCACTGGAATGTTTCTTATTAAACCATTAAACTAAATGAAAGTAGCAAAAATATAATCAAAACCTCAGTTGTTAAAAAGTAAGATAAAAAATGTACTAATTGTATTAAATGTACTAATTGTGTATTAATACTAAATGTACTAATTATATACAGAATCATACAAATATATATGTGTACATACACATACAAGGTATTAATATATGTGTGTCATACATATTAATTGTAATACACGTTAATTGTATTAAACGTACTAATTGTACATTAGTACTAGATGTACTAATTGCATATAGAATTATACAAATAGATATGTGTACATACACATATATGGTAAATAGTGTAACCAAATATGTGTGTGTGCAAACACACACATACATATGATCTAGACATGGAAAAAATAAAAAGCATTAGAAATAAATGCTCAAAGCATCAATAGTACTTATAGTTGTGTGACAGATGAATGGATGATTTTGTTTTCCTCTTTTTCAAGAATTTTCTCATTTTTTGGTAGTAAAAATGTATTACCTTCCTGGTTAGCCCACAAATTTATGGACACATTCTGTCTTAGAGCATTTACAATGCAACCAATTGGAGGTTGTTGTCAGTTGCTCAACTTGAAAGAACTTTTGGATAAATATACAAAGGTTTCTTTCGAATACCTTTGCTGAAATGAAGTCTTGATTCCTATTTCTCTGAGTTATTTTGAGGAACATCGTGCTCATGCTAAGTCGCTTCAGTCTTGTCCCACTCTTTGAAGGGGAAGCCCTCCAGAAACATAAGTCTGAATTTGGCATTACTTGAGGAACATAAGTAATGCCAAATTCAGAGCAGTTTTCCTTTCCTATTCTTTTCAACTCATAATTTCAGTGGTGTGAAAAGGTCTAGTTTCTCAGCCACATATATTTTTCTTTCCTGTCCTTTATTATTTTATTATTATTAGTGGGCATAGGCCACCTCTGGTGGCTCAGATGGTAAAGCATCTGTCTGCAACACAGGAGACGCAGGAGACGCAGGTTCGATTCCTGGGTTGGAAAGATCCCCTGGAGCAGAGATGACCAAAACAGCTGACCACACATGCATGAACATAAAATGGATAAATAGTGGGTGCTTACTGGATAAATCACATTGAGAAATAGATTTGGTTCTTTCCAATGATCTTTTGAAAAATGTTACTGATATAATTGCTTTACAATATTGTGTTAATTTTTGCTGTATGGCAAAGTGACTCAGTCATACATACGCTGTTCTTTAGCTGCTAAGTTCTGTTCGACTCTTTTGTGATCTCACGGACTATAAGCCCACCAGGCTCATCTGTCCATGGAAATTCCCAGGCAAGAATACTGGAGTGGGTTGCCATTTTCTTCTCCAGGGGATCTTTCTGACCCAAGGATCAGACCCACATCTCCTGCCTGGTAGGCAGATTCTTTACCACTGAGCCATCTGGTAAGCCCCACTGATACAGACATATATATCATTGTTGTTAATCACTCAGTTACGTCCAACTCTTTGCAACCCCATAGACTGTAGCATGCCAGTCTTCCCTGTCCTTTACCATCTCCCAGAACTTGCTCAGACTCATGTCCATTGAGTTGATGATGCCATCCAACCACCTTGTCCCCTGTCATCCCCTTCTCCTGCCTTCAATCATTCCCAGCATCAGGGTCTTTTCCAATGAGTCAGTTCTTCACATCAGGTAGCCAAACTATTGGAGCTTCAGCCTCAGCATCAGTCCCTCCAATGAATATTCAGGATTGATTTCCTTTAGAATTGACTAGTTTGATCTCTTTGCTGTCCAAGGGACTCTCAAGAGTCTTCTCCAACACCACAGTTGAAAAGCATCAATTCTTCAGTGCTCAGCCTTATTTATGGTCCAACTCTCACATCCATATATGACTACTGGAAAACCCACAGCTTTGACTATACAGACCTTTGTCAGGAAAGTAATGTTTTTTCTTTTTAATATGCTGTCTAAGTTTGTGATCGCTTTTTTCTTCCAAGGAGCAAGCATCTTTTAATTTCATGGCTGTAGTCACCATCTGAAGTGATTTTGGAGCCCCCCAAAATAAAGTCTGTCACTATTTCCATTGTTTCCCCATCTATTTGTCATGAAGTGTTGGGACTGGATGCCATGATGTTAGTTTTTTGAATGCTGAGTTTTGAGCCAGGTTTTTCACTCTCCTCTTCCACTTTCATTAAGGGGCACTTTAGTTCTTCTTCACTTTCTGCCATAAAGGTGGTGTCATCTACGTATCTGAGGTTATTGATATTTCTCCCAGCAATCTTGATTCCAGCTTGTGCTTCATTCAGCCCAGCATTTCGCATGATGTACTTTGCATCTAAGTTAAATAAGCAGGGTAACAATATATAGACTTGACGTACTCCTTTCTCAATTTGGAACCAGTCCATTGTTCCATGTCCTATTCTAACTGTTGCTTCTTGACCTGCATACAGGTTTCTCAGGAGGCCAGTAAGGTGGTCTGGTATTCCCATCTCTTTAAGAATTTTCCAGTTTGCTGTGATCTACAGAGTCAAAGGCTTTAGCATAGTCAATGAAGCAGAAGTAGTTTTTCTGTAATTCTCTTGCATTTTCTATGATCCAACAGATGTTGGCAATTTGATCTCTGGTTCCTCTGCCTTTTCTAAATCCAGCTTGAACATCTGGAAGTTCTCGGTTCATGTACTGTTGAAGCTTAGCTTGGAGAATTTTAAGCATTACTTTACTAGTGTGTGAGATGTGTGCAATTGTGCGATAGTTTGAACATTCTTTGGTGTTGCCTTTCTTTGGGATTGGAATGAAAACTGACCTTTTCCGGTCCTGTATCCACTGCTGAGGTTTCCAAATTTGCTGACATATTGAGTGCAGCACTTCAACAGCATCATCTTTTGGGCTTTGAAATAGCTCAGGTGATATTTCATCACCTCCACTAGCTTTATTCGTAGTGATGCTTCCTAAGGCCCACTTGACTTCCCATTCCAGGACAGCTGGCTCTAGGTGAATGATCACACCATCGTGGTTATCTGGGTCATGAAGATCTTTTTTGTACAGTTCTTCTGTGTATTCTTGCCACCTCTTCTTAATGTCTTCTGCGTCTGTTAGGTCCATGCTGTTTCTGTCCTATATTGTACCCATCTTTGCATGAAATATTCCCTTGGTATCTCTAATTTTCCTGAAGAGATTTCTAGTCTTTCCCATTCTGTTGTTTTCTATTTCTTTGCGCTGATCACTGACGAAGGCTTTCTTATCTCTCCTTGCTATTCTTTGTAACTCTCCATTCAGATGGGTGTATCTTTCCTTTTCTCCTTTGCCTTTCACTTTTCTTCTTTTCTCAACTATTTTTAAGGCCTCCTCTGACAACCATTTTGCCTTTTTGCATTTCTTTTTCTTGGCGATGTTTTTGATCACCAACTCCTATAGAATGTTATGAACCTCCATCCTGGAGAAGGAAATGGCAGTCCACTCCAGTATTCTTGCCTGGAGAATCCCATGGACGGAGAAGCCCAGTAGGTTACAGTCCACGGGGTCGCAAAGAGTCGGACACGACTGAGCAACTTCACCTCACCTCACCCATAGCTCTTCAGGCACTCTATCAAATCTAATCCTTTTAATCTATTTGTTACTTCCACTGTTTAAACATAAGGAATTTGATTTAGGTCATACCTGAATGGCCTAGTGGTTTTCCCTACCTTCTTCAATTTAATTCTGAATTTTGCAATAACAAGTTCATGATCTGAGCAATAGTCAGCTCCTGATCTTGTTTTTGCTGACTATATATACAAATATATCTATGCATATATATATATATACTATATATATATGTTCTTTTAAATTATGGTTTATATTTTTTAGCAATCTTTATCCTCTAGATGCCCCCAGTCTAATAGGAGCAGGTAGAGTATAAACAGGCAACCATAGCACTTAGCAGAAAGCACTAAAATTCTTAGGAGATAAATAGAAGAAAGCTCAGAACAAGAGGAGGGAGTCACAGGCTTCCTTGAAAAGTGTCACAGAAGAGATAGAATTATTGGGTCTTGAAATTGACACAGGATTTGAACATATATAGACAGTGTGGCAATAGATGACTTGACCAGCTGATGCAGAGTCGCAGGTGTGAAATTGCTGGGTCAGAGAGAGAAGTGAGTTGTTCTGATTCAGCTGCAGGATGGAGGAGCAAATATGATTGAAGTTAAATTCGGGCCAGTCCAAGAGGGCTTTGAATTCTCCCAACGGAGTTAGAATAATGGAGGAAATGAGACATAAGCCAAGTGAGACCACACCTTAGGAATTCTGTCCTTCCTGTGTCTGTACAGTTACTTCTCTTAAAATGCATCAGCTGTGTTTCCATCCATCTCTATGATTCCTGATGCCGGTCCTGAGGGAGGTGAAGCAAAGGCAAGATTTGGGGCAACAGCAGATTTCACTGGCGCTGTAGCATCCAGCTGTCTTTCTTGTTACTGTCAATTGAAAAAAAAGCCAGAGTCTATCACCTGCTTCATTGGAAACTCTAGTCATAGACAATGCCTCCTCCTCACACCCACCCCGCTCTGCCCTAGTCCTCAATCGATTCCTCGAATTGCATTCCCTTCTTTACCCTTCAGGGAACCCCCTTCACACTCGTGATTCAGTTTCTGAAAGTGGACGAATGTGAGTTGAGGAGGGCGAGAAGGAGGAAATGGAAACTGCTGAATCAATCACATTTCTGATAATGGGCCTTATTATCTGCATCTACCATTACCGCACTTTCCACATTGGGCAATAATTAGTTAGCTAGTTAGCTGTCTCTTCACAAACTTAGAAGAAGTTCTGTGATTTTACTTATTTTTTATTTTAAAGCAAATTTATTTTTATTTATTTTATTTATTATTATTTTTTACTTTACAATATTGTATTGGTTTTTGCTATACATTGACATGAATCTGCCACGGGTGTACATGTGTTCCCCATCCTGAACCCCCCTCCCACCTCCCTCCCCATCCCATCCCTCAGGGTCATCCCAGTGCACCAGCCCTGAGCACCCTGTATCATACATTGAACCTGGACTGGTAATTCATTTCACATGTGATAATTTACACGTTTCAATCCATTCTCCCATATCATCCACCCTCTCCCTCTACCACAGAGTCCAAAAGACTGTTCTATACATTTGTGTCTTTTTTGCTGTCTCGAATACAGGGTTATCGTTACCATCTTTCTAAATTCCATATATATGCATTAGTATACTGTATCGGTGTTTTTCTTTCTGGCTTACTTCACTCTGTATAATTGGCTCCAGTTTCATCCACCTCATTAGAACTGATTCAAATGTATCCTTTTTAATGTCTGAGTGATATTCCATTGTGTATATGTACCACAGCTTTCTTATCCATTTGTCTGCTGATGGACATCTAGGTTGCTTCCATGTCCTGGCTACTATAAACAGTGCTACGATGAACATTGGGGTACACGTGTCTTTCAATTCTGGTTTCCTCGGTGTGCATGCCCAGCAGTGGGATTGCTGGGTCATATAGCTGTTCTATTTTCAGTTTTTTAAGGAATCTCCACACTGTTCTCCATCGTGGCTGTACTAGTTTGCATTCCCACCAACAGTATAAGAGGGTTCCCTTTTCTCCACACCTTCTCCAGCATTTATTGCTTGTAGACTTTTTGATAGCAGCCATTCTGACCGGCGTGAGATGGTACCTCATTGTGGTTCTGATTTGCATTCTCTGATAATGAGTGATATTGAGCATCTTTTCATGTTTGTTAGCCATCTGTATGTCTTCTTTGGAGAAATTTAAAGTTAAAAATTTTTTTATTGAAGTATAGTTGATTTACAATGTTGCATTCATTTCTGATGTACAGCAAAATGATTCAGTTATTTATATTCTTTCATATTCTTTTCCATTAAGGTTCACTCCAAGATATTGCATATAACTTCCTGTGCTACAAGTAGGTCCTTGTTGTTTATCTATTTTATATAGAGTAGTTTGTTTCTGCTAATCCCAAACTCTTAATTTGTCCCTCTTCCTGTTCCTTTTTGGTAATCGTAAATGTGTTTTCTATGTCTGTGAGTCTGTTTCTGTTTTGAAAACGAGTTCGTTTGTACCATATTTAGATTCCACATATATGTAATATCCTGTGGTATTTGTCTTTCTCTGACTTACTCGAGTTAGTGTGACAATCTCTGGGTCCATCCATGCTGCTGCAAATGGCCTGACTTCTTTACCCACTCATCTGTCAGTGGACATTTAGGGTGCTCCCCTGTCCTGGCTGTTGTGAATAGTGCTGCTTAAACACTGGGGTTCATATATCTTTTCAAATAAGAGTTTTCATCTTTTCCAGATATATGTCCAGGAATGGGATGGCTGGATCATGTGGTAACTCTATTTTTCATTATCTAAGGAAACTCCACATTGTTTTCCATACTGGTGCATCAATTTATATCCACCAGTAGTATAGGAGGGTTCCCTTTTCTCCATACTCCCTCCAGCATTTATTACTTGTAGACATTTTAATTATGACCATTCTGATCAGTGTGAGGTGATACCTCACTGTGGTTTTGATTTGCATTTCTCTAAAAATGGTTCCAAATAGGAAAAGGAGTATGTCAAGGCTGTATATTGTCACCCTGCTTATTTAACTTTTATACAGAGTACATCATGAGAAACACTGGACTGGAAGAAACACAAGTTGGAATCAAGATTGCCGGGAGAAATATCAATAACCTCAGATATGCAGATGACACCACCCTTATGGCAGAAGGTGAAGAGGAACTCAAAAACCTCTTGATGAAAGTGAAAGAGGAAAGCAAAAAAGTTGGCTTAAAGCTCAACATTCAGAAAATGAAGATCATGGCATCTGGTCCCATCACTTCATGGGAAATAGATGGGGAAACAGTGGAAACAGTGTCAGACTTTATTTTTTGGGGCTCCAAAATCACTGCAGATGGTGACTGCAGCCATGAAATTAAAAGACGCTTACTCCTTGGAAGAAAAGTTATGACCAACCTAGATAGCATATTCAAAAGCAGAGACATTACTTTGCCAACTAAGGTCTGTCTAGTCAAGGCTATGGTTTTTCCAGTGGTCATGTATGGATGTGAGAGTTGGACTGTGAAGAAGGCGGAGAGCTGAAGAATTGATGCTTTTGAACTGTGGTGTTGGAGAAGACTCTTGAGAGTCCCTTGGACTGCAAGGAGATCCAACCAGTCCATTCTGAAGGAGATCAACCTTAGGATTTCTTTGGAAGGAATGATGCTAAAGCTGAAACTCCAGTACTTTGGCCACCTCATGCAAAGAGCTGACTCATTGGAAAAGATCTGATGCTGGGAGGGATGGGGGCAGGAGGAGAAGGGGACAACAGAGGATGAGACGGCTGGATGGCATCACTGACTCGATGGACGTGAGTCTGAGTGAACTCCGGGAGATGGTGATGGACAGGGAGGCCTGGCGTGCTGCGATTCATGGGGTTGCAAAGAGTCGGACACGACTGAGCAACTGAACTGAACTGAACTGAAAAATAAGTGATGTTGAGACTCTTTTCATGTGCCTATTGCATGTCCTGTTGATTTTAAACCAAATTCATGCCATGTCTTTGAGGATTTAAGTGGTTAATTTTCTGATATAACCTCTAATTCTTATAATTTTGTTCTTTTTAATAAAGTGATTTATTGAATATAAAATTCTATCTTAGTAATTATATGTTTGTAAGATTTTTCATAGCAATCCTAAAACCAGGTAATAGTTCTTGGTCATGTATGTTTTTATTTGAATCAGAAAAAAATATACTTGTATACAAAATATGTGCTTCATATGTACATATTGAATGAATAATGTAAGGAAACTGTAGAATGATTGAGCTGGAAGGGTCTCAGAAATTTCCTAAACGGTAAATTAATGTTCCCAGGTGAAATGACTTGTCCAGGATCACAGAGTTAGAGTTAGTCAGCTTTACATTTCAGCTGTTTTTATTGTTTAGTTGGTAAGTCATGTCCAACTATTTTGCAACCCTATGGACTGTAGCCCTCCAGGCTCCACGGTCCATCGGGTTTTCCAGGCAAGAATATTGGAGTGAGTTGCCATTTCCTTCTCTAGGGCATCTTCCTGACCTAGGGATCAAACACACGTCTTCTGCATTGGCAGGCAGATTTGTTACCAGTGAGCCACCAGTAAGCCCCTTACATTTCAGAATCTGCATTATATTTAACAGTGCATCTTCAGCAATAACCACAATGCCTTAATAAGTATTTGGTGAACAAATGGTTCATTGATTTGACTGACAGCATGTATTATGCCCAAAGTCTCACTATGGAATTGAAATACTGATATTATATAAAGGCTCAGAAAGGCCGTGGTGTCAAGGTCTTGATTTTGGGGGGCTACCGGAGAGCTCCGCATGGAGGGGTTTGATTCGAGTGCAAGGTTTCTAGCTCATTCCAGCCTCTTTGAGACCCTACTTCGGTCCAGCAGAACATCCCCAGCCAAGAGTACAGGGAATTCGGGCTGAATAATCCAGGTTCTGCAACACCTCTGCCTCATCCTTCTCTGCTCACCTCCTCAGTGCTTCCTGTGCCCTGGCCCCGACGGGTTGTTTTCCTTCCGGTTTCCAGCCCCACAGCTCTATATCCCCAGATATCAGCCTCAGCTCTTTCCCTCCAGTAGCAGTGGCTCCATGGAGGGGCTCACTGATAATGACACCCTTGTTTCGCCCAGCCTTGCTCTGCTTTTTTCAGCTGTGGTCCATAGAGTCAGGCTGCAGCAGGCTTGGCCCTGCCTTTCACATGGGCAGGCACAGTATACTGAGGGCCCCTTTCTAGCATCCTAGAGAGACAGTATCTTATTGATGCAGTCCCTTCTTTCTGCAGCCAGACCCTATCCTATCTTGAGTTCTTCTTGTCATTTTCCTCTGGCCATTGTGTGTGTGTGTGTGTGTTTGTGTGTGCACATTCATAGAAAGTGGGGTACACATCTTGGTACTGGATTAGATCCTTCCACCTGTCTGCCTGCTCCTCCCTCGGTAACTCAGTAAAAGGCATGCCCTCTTACCAAGCTTCCAAACCAGAAACCTGGAAGTCACTCTTGATTCCTCCCTTCTCCTCATCTCCTCCATCTATTCAGCCACAGACTCTGCTGTATACTTGAAACTGAGTGTATCTACTTCTCACCTTTCCCATTGCTTCTGTGTTAGGCAGGCCCTCATCACTTCTTGCCACGAGAGCTGTAAGAGTGTCCTGTCAATTGTTTGTTTCCCTCCAGTTTTTGCCTCTGTTCAATCTGTCCATCACAAGGCATTTAAAGTGATTTTGTTCAAGTCAGTTTCTCTCTCTGTTGAAAACCCTTCAAAGAGTCCACACTGTTTCCAACATGAAATGGAAGCTTCCCTTCTCTGACCTGACTTCTGTTTCCCCTTTGGCCTCATCTCTTGCCACCTTCAGACTTCCTGGAAACAAAGACTCAGTACTCTGAACTGCATGCGATTCCTTAAAAGTGCAGGTCTCTGCTCTGCTTTTTATGAATGAAGTGTCACTTAGTAAAGCACAATTTCCCCTTCTTGTAGATCACAGGGCAGAGTGAAATACTCTAAGTTCTATTATATCCCATGACAGCTGCAGAGCTTAGTATTTAGAACAAATAAAGGAAACCACTATTTAACTCCCTTAATTTTCTATGGAAAAGAGAGAAATCCGTGACTTGCACTATTTAAAGACATGCAAAACGCAAAACTGAGAGACATTTTACATCATAATAACACAACTCTGGCAGTTAAGCTTTCGACACAAGTGTATAATGAGCACATACTCGTGTTCTGATTTCTTTATGCTCTGGAGTCATACCGCCTCGGTGTCATTTCCAAGATTATCTCGTATGAGCTGTGTGTTCTTCTGTGGGTTACTTACCTCTCTGTGCTTCAGCTTTCTCATGCGTGAAAGGGGAAAATAACAGTACCTACTTCAGAGGACTGCTGTGAGGATGAAATACATTCAGTTCAGTCGCTCAGCTGTGTCTGACTCTGCGACCCCATGCACTGCAGCACACCAGGCTTCCCTGTCCATCACCAACTCCCAGACCTTGCTCAAACTCATGTCCATCGAGTTGATGATGCCATTCAACCATCCCATCCTCTGTCGTCCCCTTTCTCCTCCCGCCTTCAATCTTTCCCAGCATCAGGGTCTTTTCCAGTGAGTCAGTTCTTCACATCAGGTGGCCAAAGTATTGGAGTTACAACGAATATTCAGGACTGATTTCTTTTAGGATGGACCAGTGAAATACATTAGTATGTATAAAGGCTTGGAACATGACTGGCTCATGGTAAGTGCTATGTGTTTGTTACTATCATCATTATAACTGAAATATTTCAAGTAATCTCTTTTGTATATTTTAAAAAGCACAAGTCTCTTGTTCTTTTCCTGAATGACCCCACTCTCACACTCTTTTCCTGGTTAATCATCCTTCAAGTCTCAGCTAAATTTAGAATAAAGTTAGAACAAACTGAGGGGGCTAAGTAACAGAATGGTTAAATATAAATTTTGGTATAAAAGTTTTATATACTCATACAGTGAAACATCATGAATGCTAATTTTGAATAACTTTTTAATAATATGGAAGAATATACAGAAACAAAAATAAGATATACTGGTTCCGTAAAGGATTTTAAGTAACAATAATAAAATACAAAACCATGTACAGAATGCTGGATAATTTTGGTTTTCTTAATTTATGCCTTCCAATATTTTCTAAATTTTGTACAGTAACCCTGTATATTCCCTGAAAAAGAAAAGCAAACTGACATGAATTTTTGAAAAATCAAGCATCATCTTTTTTGAAAGCCTTTAACATGTATACCCAATGCCTGTCACATAGTAAGTCCCCAACAAAGTTTTACTAAATCATTTTATTCTGTTTCTGGATGTGCCCCGTGACCAGCCTGGAAAGAACTTGAAACAGATGTAGAAGTGTCGTCAGAAGGGAGAAAGATGCTTCAGAAGGAATACTGACAGTTTTCTTCGTGAACTCACCAAGTAAACTCCTCTCTGGAAGTTGACATCCCCTGAAGTCACTGCAGTCCACCTCTGACAGCTAAACAGCAGGCTGTGGATGGCTGTGAAGGCACTTTTCCACTTTAAGAAGAGGCTCTGATGGACAGCTTCAACCAGCTCACTACTCTGTGGACTCCACCCTGAACCCTGCACTTCGGGTAACTGTGTCCCTACTTTTTCAATGTACAATCCCTCTTCTGCTCCCATTCCCACCAAGGAGTTGGGCTATCATGTTGGCCAGACCAAAGGATTCACCTCTTCTTGGTTTATGATCTTGGAGGAACGACTGCATATCCTAGCTCAGCATGGCTTTGCAGTCTCAACGTCCACTCACACGGAACTCTCTAGTTCTGGGCACTCTGCCTCCTAGCAGCTAGTGCTCTTGGTCTTGGCACCCAGTGGTCTCCCCTACACTTGCATCTCGGCCCTCCCCTTTAACAAAAGCAGAGAATGTCAGGATTGACCACCTCTGCTTCTGGTTCTTCAGCAGGAAGGAGCTTTTGAAATCTTTGCTGAGAGTCTGGTACCTACAGAGACTTGCCACATGTGATCTCAGAAGGTCACACCTGTCAAAGAAATTTGGTCATCTCTGGACCAGGAGTTATAAGAAACTGAGTCTTGACATATATCCTATGTAACCTTAATCAAGTTTTTTTTTTTTTTTTTTTTACTTCTCTAGGTCTTGCTTTCTAATCTGAGGCATGGAAAAACAGATTGGACTCAGATAAAATCACAGACATGGATGTGCTGAGGGAAATCAACACTAAAAGTACTAGGACTTTTGTAAGGTCATGTGATGGCTGTAGTCAGTGATCTCGCTTTCAGCCTCAGGAAGCTGGGAGGACAAAAATGACAAAACAGATGTGAAAGTTCCCAGGATAGAGTTTTGAGTGCAGTGGCAGTGAAGGGAAGCAGTAGGGGGCGTGGGAAGGGAAACCTCTTATCAGCATGAGTGAGGGGGAAGTGGAGAGTTTCCCTGCTCAGGAGTGAGGGGGCGGCTCACAGTATGCACACGGGGTCCCCCGGAACTGTGGTTGACTCTCACTGTCACTTCTGACCTGCCTGAACTGGGAAGAGCTGAGTCCTGGAACAGTGTCCGTCACCATAAAACCACTGGGCGTGTGGGTTGAAGGAGGGGGAGCAGGAGGGTTACTAGTCCATCAGAACATTCTGAACAGGGGCTGCCCTGGTGGCTGAGTGGTAAAGAATCCACCTGCCAATGCAGGAGACACGGGTCTGATCCCTGATCCTGGGGGATCCCACGTGTCACAGAGCAACTGAGCCTGTGCACCTCAACTACTGAGCCCGTGCTCTAGAGCCGGGAGCTGCAACTCCTGAAGCCTGTGAGCCCTAGAGCCTGTGCTCCGCAACAAGAGAAACCACCGCAGTGAGAAGCCCACGCATCGCAACTAGAAGTAAAAAGCCGTCCCAGCAGTGAAGACCCAGCACAGCCAAAAATAAATAAATACATAAAATTAGAGAACAAAACAAAAAGCCCCAGAAGCATTCTGCATAAAGTGTCAAATGCCCAGTTCATTTCTACTTCACTTGGCTACTTTGAATTCACATCCTGAGTTCATGTTACCCACCACACCCCCTCAAATTAAAACAGTTTGGGCTGCCTTTGGGCACTTATTAACCAAGTGTTTATTGAACATCTACTGTGTACACAGAGAAAAGCAGAACACAATTTCTGCCTCAAGGAGCTCCCTTTCTAGGGGAGGAGACAATCAAGCAAACACACATATTGCAGGTGATGCGACGGAGGTGCCCAAAGGGAGATACAGAATTCAGTTGCAGGAAAGGCCAGGGAAGGTTCTCTGGAGGAGAAGAGCAATTTTTTTGGCTGTGCATACAAAAGGCATTTGTTATCATTCTCTGTTGATTATTGGGCTTCCCTTGTGGCTCAGCTGGTAAAGAATCTGCCTGCAGTGTTGGAGACCTGGGTTCGATCCCTGGGTTGGGAAGATCCCCTGGAAAAGGGAAAGGCTACCCACTCCAGTATTCTGGCCTGGAGAATTCCATGGACTGTATAGTCGATTATCACTTAGAAAAGACCTCCGTGTACAAATCTTGGAGGCCATTAATTTAGCTAAACATGTTGACACAAGCCTTTGTATTCTCCGTGTGAAGCTTCACTGGTGTGAACGCAGTATTATTGTTAAGACCTTAATGAATAAAAACATTTTTACCTGCATTAGCCAAAGATCAAATCAAGGCTAGGAGGCAAAAGTCAACAGTCAGATTCACTGTGTGGCTAATCACCTATTCTTATCATTCTTCTTATACATCTGCACGGCTTAAAGACTAGCACTCTCCACTCATTTAGACTGAGGTCTCCACTCAAGGGCTCTTCCGTAGTGCACAGTGGATTTAGCCTTGACTTGGAACGATTCATTTACATCCAAGGGATAGTCTTCTCCACGCTTTGGGCTCTCTGACATTTTGTTTCTACCTCTGACACGAGATGTACCATATTCTATCTTAAGAGATAGTTATTTCCGTCCCTGTCATCATCACCTCTTGACTAAGAACTCTTTGAGAGCTGGGATGGGGCTTCATTCGGCTCTATCTGCCCTGACAGAGAGCAGGTGGCTTGGGGTGAATGGAAATGCCACGGATAACAAAGTCTGTGTAGGTTCCAGGTGCTATAAGACACATCTGCCTGGTCTTGAAGCGAAAAAGATGTGTGAAGATGAAACTCCATCAACCAGGAGAGACCTTGAGAGATACTTGCGATAGATATCAGGGATCATAGACTGTTAGAGCTGGGGGTGGGGGTCTTGGTGAAGATCAGAACATGTGAAGCAAGACTCACAGAAAGAAAGGGGTGAGGACAGAAAGGTTAAAGGAAAGAAGTACAGGCTGGGCGCCTGTGTAGGTGGTGGGGACAGGGAGCAGGGAGAGTGATGAAGCAGGGTGACATTGAACAGTATTTAGTGATCCTGAGATTCTCCAAGATGCTCTGACTCCTCTCCCATATTGCTACAGTTCCCAGGAGGCCTGGCTCCCTCTTTGCACTCTTTATTGTTTTTCAAAGCAGAGGGAGTCAGGTGGCAATGTGGAAGAGGGGATGAGCAGGGGGTTAGAGGTGATTGAGCTAGAGGTGGGCAGTGGTCTTGATCCCACGACTCTAACTTTCCCAGTTCATGCACTACTGTATTCCTGGCCTTTGGAAACTTCACATAGTCACCTTCAGGCCCACAGCAGCTGCCGTACCAGGCAGGGCTTTACCTAAATACAAGGAACTGGACGACTGTGGAGCACCCACATGATTAGATTATACACTTTATCTGTAACATAGATGAATTCATTGCCAAGTATATCCAATTCCTTTTTTTATAATGTAGGAATATTCTTTTAAAAACTTTTTATGCATTTAAAAATTATTTATTTATTTATTCGGCTGTACCAGGTCTTAGTTGCGGCTTGCAAATTCTTAGTTGCAGCGTGTGCGATCTGGTTTCCTGATCAGGAATTGAACCCAGGCCCCCTGCATTGGGAGCGTGGCGTCTTAGCCAGTTGGACCACCAGGGAAGTCCCAATAACGGAGGAACTTTCTCTATCTGGGTGTCCTAAATTCTTGGTTCCTCCTAAATTCTTTCTCCTTGTCTGTTATTGGCTTAAGGGAGCACAAGGAAAGCTTGATTTCTTTCACATTGCATTCTTGTTCTAAGACAGATGACCCACACTTCTTTCCTGCATTCAACCCTGAGTCTTTGGCACGGCTGCAAGGTGGCCAGCAGTTTCTGTCTCTCTGTGGTCACCTTCGAGATGTGTCCTGGAGGTGGCAAGGTGGAAAGATTTTAGGGTCAGATGAATCTCAGTCCAAATCGTGGCGCTACCACTAAATAGCTGTGTGGCCTTGAGATTATCAGTGGTTTCTGTGCTGCTTTCTGATTCTCATTGCCTGGGGAATCATCACACCCCTGCTCAGGGTTATGGTGGATGTTATATGGTTAAAGATATCTTGTGTGTATAGGGCAGCTTGCCCAGCACCTGGCATGTAGTAAATGTTCACTATGTGGAAGCTATACTTCTGTTGCAGCCTTCTGCACATTCAATGCTGGACTCTTTCTTTATGCTAAAGTCACTCAGCCCAGCCGAAGGAGGCCCGCAATGGGACATGGAATCCTGGCTTCCTCTTCCTTCTTGGGGTCAGGGCTGTGGTCGTCCTGGAAGAACTGACATGAAGTCTGTAGCTTCTGGAGGTGCTAACCACTGAGAGCAGGATGGTTCTCATCTGCAGGCCCCTGCTAGCAGGTGTGAAGGTTCCATCTTTCCTCTTGGGTTTGTAATTCTCCCCCCAAGTCTCAGTCACTGTCTCTGGTGTACCACTTCCCTCTAGGGTTCAACCCACTTCTTTTCTCCCCCACCTCCCTCCGCTTTCCTCCGTGATGACACCACTGAGGAAGAGAAAGCTGTGCAGAGCTCCTCGCTGTCAGCTAGCTTTAGTTTCCCTCTCGGCACCATGACATCATCTGTACCCTGGAAATTCCACTCGCCCTCCAATGCCCTCACCTCCGTCCCAGGCCTCAGAGTTCCTATAAAGAGGGGTTCCCAGCTCAGGATCAGCACAGGACACAGAAGGGTTCTGAAGCTTCTGGGTGCTGCAGTCCAAGCTCCGGGCGAATCTCTCCTCTGCCAAGACCATGAAGCTCTGTGTGACTGTCCTGTCCCTTCTCATGCTCATTGCTGCCTTCTGTCCTCCGGCGCTTTCAGCACCAAGTAAGTCCACCCTTCTCGCAGCCCCCGAGTCAGGATGTAGAGAGAACTGACTTTTCTAGTTGATGCTGATCCAACAGTAGCGTTCGGGGATGGGGCAAAAAGGAGCCAGGGAGATCTCTAAGTAGCCTGCTGTTAGATGAAGAGCCTAGTAAACAGTAATATTTAAGTTCCTGTTTCCATAAGAAAGAGCAACTCATAGGCTGGCTTAAGCAAGTCTCTATCTCTCTGAGTGCCTTAGTTTCTCCATCTGTAAAATGAAAGGAAGTAAAGACATGTGATCTGAGACCCAATCCAGCCTCAACCTTGTAGAATTCTTTCATCTCTAGGATCCTCTGTTCAGAATAAGACTCCTACTCCAAGTGCATGGGCTTGAATATGAGGGACTGCGTTGGGGGATGTGATAGATGTACAGGAATATCCCTTGACTATCTATGACTAGAAGCTAAAACGAAGAGCACCTTGTAGAACTTCGGTCTCACCTCGGTCTTTCTTTCCAGTGGGCTCAGACCCTCCCACGGCCTGCTGCTTCTCTTACACCCTGCGGCAGATTCCTCGCAACTTTGTGATTGACTACTACGAGACCAGCAGCCTCTGCTCCCAGCCAGCCGTGGTGTGAGTATCAAACCTGGGCTTTTCAGGGAGGCAAGGGTGAGGGCAGGATTAAAGCAGGGGATTTATTTGGGGTGAGGGGGGCGATTAAACAGTAAAATGAAAAAGATGACAGGAGATGCGGGCTGTTTCCTTAAAGCACGCTTAGAAAACACGTGGAAAAGTCACTGATGGGGACAGCAGGAAATGAATGGGAAGGTTACATCGGCATTGATTGCAAAACTCATGGGTTCCTAATCTGGGCAACCCTAGAGGCCAGAGCTAAACCCCAGGGAGGAAGTTACAAGGAATCAGGTTCCAGCAGCCCCCGACTAGGCTGTGCAACATGAGCTAAGGATGGGGAATACTCCACACAGGCAAGGCCCCAAGGGATTCTTACCTGTCCACTCTTGGTTCCACAGATTCCAGACCAAAAAGGGCAGGCAAGTCTGCACCAACCCCAGTGAGCCCTGGGTCCAGGAGTACATGGATGACCTCGAACTGAACTGAGCTGCTCCGAGCCCCGGGGCAGGTGTTCCGCAGGAAAGGTCACCTGACCCCGATGCTTCTCAGAGAGATGCACCCTCTCCATGCTCACGACTCCCCTCAGCAGACCCTGTTCCTTCTCTTAATTTAAGTTTTCAATTCTGTGCTGTGTTATTACTGTATTTGGTACCGTTCCCCGTTATTTATGTTTGTTTTACCAAAGGACACTTGTCCCCCATGGGGACGGCCCGCCATCACTGTTCCTCTGCTATTGTGAATACATGGGCAATGCAATGGATTTCAAGTGTTTTTGTAATAAAACTTCTTAAAAAATGTAGACCGTTTCTTTGTGCTTTGATTTGTAATAAAGGGAATCGCCGGGTATTATGAGTAGGGACAAACTGCAATTTCCAAACACAATAAGAATGAACAATGACTGAGGATGGAATATGGGGTAAAATGTCTAAAGACACAAACCTCACTTAATACTTTTAGCAAGGAGGATTTTAATACCCTTATGAAGTAGCGACTATTACTCTCAATTTTACCGATGACGGCATAGAGGCTCTAAGGTGCGGTGACTTGTTGAGGCTTGCATGTCTGCTTGGGGAGCACGGTGAAAGGATGACTCAAAAAGATATCTGTGCTGCTGCAGGACGTCTTGTGGGGAAGTCGTAAATAGGAAGATGAAGTAGCTCAGAGTCAGAAAAATGGGCCTCCATTCCTCACTAGGGTTAAGAAAGTTATTTTGTTGAAGCAGAAATTGCTAGACAGTACAGGACTCTGAGACCTCGGTTCCTTTTATCTTTCAATTTCAATTTTTTTTCTTCTCAAGTAAACATCTCACTTCTTTAACATAAAGCTAAACTCTTTGTACCAGTTTCTAGGCATTCAGAGGAAGACCTCCCTGGTCTGGAGGGTTATAAAACATTCAGACCCAGGACAAGACAATCATTAACTGCTTATCCAGTTTATCAAGGAAAAAAACCTCCAGGTGGACCATTAACTCTTAAATATACTTCTGGTCCCTAAATAATGGTCTAGGGTCTTGGAAAAGGGTCGAGGGATAGCAATGTGTGGGAAGACTGGGACGCCAAAGAAAGCCGTAAAAATGACAAACTGGACATTCCAACTTTCAAACTGATTGGTCAGAAATTACATACATCTGGCCCCAAGCCAACCAAAAATGAGTAGATCAATTCTAATAAAGGCATAAACGGCTGTTATTCCCACTTTTGGGGGGCTCTTCACACCCCCCTCTCAGTGTCTGTGCTGAGAGTTTTGTATTTCTATCCTCTAAAATAAACTTTGCCTGTGTGAGTGTTTGTGAATTTGTGAAGTTCAATTTTCAGCTCCGCGAACAAGAACTCAGTTTCCTGTTTCATTGTCTTATTGGACCTCAGTTTTCACACCTGTAAAATGGGAGTGATATTCACTTTGAAGGGCTGTTATGAAGTGATGTGCAAAGTGCTCATTAGGCAGCCTGGTACCTAGAAGATTCTCTTTCCCTCTCTGAATCTCAGATTTTTCACTTAAAAAGGGCCATGATGTCTCTCCTCCCAGGGTCATCAGGCAGATTAAATTAGTGGACCTAGAGCCAAAGCAAATGCCAACTGTTGTCACGAGGACAAAAGAATAAATGTCAGATTTGGTTCTGGAGTGTGGTGGGAAAAATCCAAGGCCATTTCTCCTTGACAGTCCTTCAATCAAGCATTCCTATGACATGAGTCAGAGAGATCATGGGCTGAAATAGAATTATATGCACAATTAAGTCTTGATTCATAAGCTGGGAGGAAACTCTCAGACCATCTGGTCCAGCCCTATCATATTATGGAAACTGAGGAATAGGAAATGAGAAGTGACCTGTCAAGGCCACCCGGAAAGTGTCAAGGCCAGTGCCAAGTCCCAGGCTAGTTCCCTTTTCTGAGCTCTGTGATATGCCACTGTGGTCCCCAAAAGGACAACTCATTGTATAAGTAGGGTAAAGAGGGGGCTACCTCAAAATTGCTTGTGTTCTTTCTTACTGAACTGTAGTTGACTCATAGCATTGTGTTTCAGGTGTACAGCAAAATGATTCAGATTATACATATATATACACATAGGTATACATATATAATTTGTTATATATATAAAATTCTCTTTTCCATTATCAGTTATTACAAGATAATGAATATAATTTCTTATCTTATATAGTAAATCCTTGTTGTTTAGACATTTGATATATAGTAGTATATATCTGTTAATTCCATACTCCTAATTTATCCCTCCTCTCTCTCTCTTCGCCTTTTGGTAACCATAAGTTTGTTTTCTATGTCTGGTGAGTCTGTTTCTGTTTTATAAATAAGTTCATTTGTATTATTATTTTTTTTAGATTCCACATATACGTGATCACATGGAGTATTTGTCTTTCTCCATCTGACTTCACTTAGTGTGATAATTTCTAGGTCTATCCACGTTGTTGCAAATGGCAATATTTCATTCTTTTTATGGCTGAGTAGTATTCTATTGTATATATGCACCGCATCTTCTTTTTCCATTCAACTGTTGATGGACATTTAGGTTGCACCCACGTATTGGCTATTGTAAATAGCCATGGTAGGCTGAATAATGTCCCCCAAGATGTGCCTATCCTCATCTGCAGAACCTGTAAATAGTGTTGCTGTGAACCCTGGGACGCATGTATCTTTTCAAATTAAGCTTTTCATCTTTCCCAGGCACATACCCAGGAGTGGGATTGCTAGGTCACACAGCAATTCTATCTTTAGCTTTTTGAGAAACCTCCGTACTGTACTCCATAGTGTCTGTACTGATTTACGTCCCCATTAACAGTGTAAGAGGGTCCGCTCTTCTCCACATCCTCTCCAGCATTTATTATTTGTAGACTTCAGGATGATGGTCATTCTGACCAGTGTGAGGGGATACCTCATTGTGGTTTTGATTTGCATTTCTTGTTTGAGTGTTCTTAGTGTGATGGAAAAGCAGAACTGAGACTGTGTATCTCTCTGGGGCCAACAGACACGATTCCCTGCCTTGCCTGCCCTCAGTCACCCCCATCATCCCAGAGTTCCTGTAGAAACCTCCTTCGGATTCTGCAGGGGCTGAGAGAAGGATGTTGGGGGCTGAATTGATCTGGTCTTGCCTTCTACTTTTGATCTTCCTACATCTGAGCTGTCCCATATGTAACCACGAGCTGCAAGTGACTATTTAAATGTCAATTAAATGTAATTTCAATTAAAAGAAAACTAAAGTTCTGGACTTTCCTATGGTAGAGTGGATGGGAGTATGCCTGCCAATGCAGAAGGCATGGTTTGAGCTCTGGTCCAGGAGGATTCCCCGTGCCATGGAGCAGCTAGGCCAGAGAGCCACAGCTACGGAAGGCTGCGTGCATAGAACCCATGCTCTGCCACAGAAGAAGCCACTGCAATGAGAAGCCTGCACATCACAACTAGAGAGTAGCCCCCGCTCGTTGCAACTAGAGAAAGCCCGCGCTCAGCAATGACAACCCAGCACAACCAAAAATTCAAATAGTGAATAAAGTTCGGTGCCTCAGTTACAGCTGTCACATTTTTAAACATGAATTACTTAATTTAGTTTTCGGCTGTTCTGGGTCTTCCTTGCTGGTGTAGATGTTCTCTAGTTGTGGTGAGTAGGGGTTACTCTGTGGTGGTGGTATGCAGGCTTCTCATTGTGGCAGCTTCTCTTGCTGTGGGCCTTGGGTTCTAAGGAGTGCAGCCTCAGCAGTTGTGGCTCATGAGCCCAGCTGCTGCACAGCATGTGAAATCCTCTCGGACTAGAAGTCGAACCCGTGTCCCCTGCATTGACAGGTGAATTCTTAACCACTGGACCACCAGGGAAGTCTGCACTAGTCACCTCTCAAGGGCTCGCCAGCACTTGAGCCGTGTGCCTTATGGCTGCCATGTCGCATGGTACAGATATAGAGCGTTTGCTTCATCATAGAAATTTCCACTGGACAGATATTCTCAGGGCCTAAAGGGAATGAAAGGAGAAGTTGGGGTGGCCTGGAAGGAAAGGACATGGTCTTTGGCAAAAGATACCCAACACTAGTCTGAGGGAAGGGGTCAGGAGAGAGAATCCATGATCCCCAAGCCCAAGACAAGGTCTAGATCACCATGGTAGGCTGAATGATGGTCCCCAAGATGTTCACTTCCTAATCCCAGAACCTGTGAATATTGCCTCACATGGCAAAAAGGACTTTGTAGATGTGATCAAGTTAAAAATCTTGAAATGAGGAGGTTATGCTGGGTTATTTGTCTGGACTTTAAATCTAGTCTTATGTGTCCTTATAAAAGGGACAGAAGATCTAACTACAGAAGAGAAGGCGATATGAAAACAAAAGCAAGATACCATGCCGCTGACTCTGCAGAAGGAGGAAGAGACCATGAGCCAAAGACTACAAAAAAGAATACAATTCTAGAAGGTGGAAAAGGGAAGAAAAAGGTTTTTCTCCTAAAACTTCCCAAAGGAGCACAGCCCCCTTGGTTTCAGCTCAGTGAATCAGATTGTGGACTTCTGACTTCCAGAAGCTGAAGAGAATAACTGTGTGTTGTTTTAGAACACTGAGTGTGTATGGTTTGTTACAGCAGCAGTAGGAAGCTAATACAATCACCAATATCAGAGTCATTCACAATGACCCCCCACCCCCACCCCAGCTCAGTGTGGAAGGAAATGGAACATTTATATAACATTTATATAATTTAATTAATTTATATAATTAAATATTCTTTATAGAATTATAAAGAAGCAATGGTTTTCCCAGTAGTCATGTACGGATGTGAGAATTGGACCATAAAGAAAACAGAACGCCAAAGAATTGATGCTTTTGAACTGTAGTGCTAGAGAAGACTCTTGAGAGTCCCTTGGACTGCAAGGAGATCAAACCAGTCTATCCTAAAGGAGATCAACCCTGCATATTCAATGGAATGTCTGATGCTGAAGTTGAAGCTCCAATACTTTGGTCACCTGATGTGAAGAGCCATCTCACTGGAAAAGACCCTGATACCGGGAACGATTGAGGGCAAGAGGAGAAGGGGGCAGCAGAGGATGAGATGGTAAGATGGCATCATTGACTCAATGGACATGAGTCTGAGCAAACTCTGGGAGATAGTGAGGACGGGGAAGCCTGGTGTGCTACAGCCCATGGGGTCACAAAGAGTCAGACACAACAGAGCGACTGAACAACAAGCTTCAAGTTTGTTTGAAGTTTGAAGACTGAAAGTGAGTCAGACTTCCCCACAGGAGAAACCCAGGGTAAAGTGGACACATTCCAGGGTGAAGAGCTATAATGAGGTGAGGCATCTAAAAAAAAAGTGCTGCTTTAGCAGCTGAGTGTGAGTGCCAAAGCTTCACCAATGACTCCACACCCATCACATTAAAAGGAGTTTTTATTCTTCTTCAGACTCCGGGGGGGCCTCTGGGTGTCTTGCATTCCTAACTGGGAGGAATCCACCCTCTCCTTTGTCTACTGAAGCCCAGAGCAGAGCCATGGCTCATCACGGTTTCATTATTAGACAGAAGGCAGGGTTAGGGCCAGGATATGGATTTCCTCCCTCCCCTTGGAGCCCTTTCCCCACACCTCCGTGGCCCTGAGCAAGTTGGAAGGGAGGAGACTCCACTCCACTGAGGCGGATCAGCAGGGAAGATGGCAGGAAGCCTGAACACCCTCGTGAAGAAATGCTTTACCAGGGAATTACAGATGAGAGCACAGACTCCTTGTGCTGGGGCAACGTGGGACTTCACCTGTTGTGCAATATCAGACTTGGATATTCCCCCCTCTTTTCGTACAACTTCCTTTTCTCATCCAGAGGCCAGGGAGCTTGTATCAGCTTTCAAGACTGTCTGGTGGAGGTTTCTCTGGGTTTCCGGGTAGGGGCCAGAACAGATGAGGCAGGATGGGGGTGGGGAGCCACTGCCTGCCTAGCCTGTGCCTTCTGCTTTCCTGCAGTGACTGCCCCCTCTCACCCCTGTCTCCCTCTCTAGACGGCAGAAAGGCTGTCATCTCCTGTTCTTATTTAGGCAAATTTTGTGTCCCCTCACTACCTCACCCCAGTCTCCAGAATCTCCTATAATCTTCTATGTTCTCATGACACTGGCGTTTTCCTCCTAGAAGGCCAGGAGCTGAGCTCGCAGGAGCCAAGGATGTTACTTGAACTGTGGAGGGTGAAAGAAACCACAGCTCTTCCCAGTGACAGGGCCAGCAGCCACAGGGCTGTCCTGAATTTGCACAGTTATCTTTTGCATATTCACCCTTCACAGACCCAGGAGTCTGGGTCCGGTCCGGGACTCTGCCCCATTTGACACTAAAAAGCCTCTTGATGAAAGTGAAAGAGGACAGTAGAAAAGTTGGCTTAAAGCTCAACATTCAGAAAATGAAGATCATGGCATCTGGTCCCATCACTTCATGGGAAATAGATGGGGAAACAGTGGAAATGGTGTCAGTCTTTATTTTTCTGGGCTCCAAAATCACTGCAGATGGTGACTGCAGCCATGAAATTAAAAGACGCTTACTCCTTGGAAGAAAAGTTATGACCTACCTAGATAGTATATTCAAAAGCAGAGACATTACTTTGCCGACTAAGGTCCGTCTAGTCAAGGCTATGGTTTTTCCAGTGGTCATGTATGGATGTGAGAGTTGGACTGTGAAGAAGGCTGAGCGCCAAAGAATTGAGGCTTTTGAACTGTGGTGTTGGAGAAGACTCTTGAGAGTCCCTTGGACTGCAAGGAGATCCAACCAGTCCACTCTGAAGGAGATCAGCCCTGGGATTTCTTTGGAAGGAATGATGCTAAAGCTGAAACTCCAGTACTTAGGCCACCTCATGCGAAGAGTTGACTCATTGGAAAAGACCCTGATGCTGGGAGGGATTGAGGGCAGGAGGAGAAAGGGACGACAGAGGACGAGATGGCTGGATGGCATCACTGACTCGATGGACATGAGTCTGAGTGAACTCCAGGAATTGGTGATGGACAGGGAGGCCTGGCGTGCTGCGATTCATGGGGTCGCAAAGAGTCGGACACGACTGAGCGACTGAACTGCACTGAACTGAAGCTCCTCTGAGCCCAGCAGGCTTCTTGGAAAGGCTGGTAGCCTTCCTGGGTTGTTCCTTCGCCCTGCCAGCTCTGTCTACAGTCCACCCTCTTTCCATGCAGGGATGAGACCTATTAAGGCTATTCTCAGATGTCTCATTTTTCAGCTCACATCTTTCCTTTATCCTCTCACTAGTGTACATCTGATTTTTCTCTCCCAATATGTGGGAGGAAAGCTAGCTCTGAAATCATGAATTTTAAAAACACATCTATCATTTATGCTATCAACCCTATGTCTGGTTTCTTTCAGGGCTTGGCGTTATTCCCATCCTCCCACCTCCACCCAAATCCTATTCTCCCACCAAAGCCCAGATCTTGAAATAGGAAACCTGTGCTTTCTGAACTAGTGAGTCCAGTCTGAAGGAAAATCCCCTGAGGAATTCAGCTGACTTGCTTCTCTGAGCTGTGTCCACCCTCCTCCCAAGGCCAGGGAGTCTAGCTTATAATTGACTGCTTGCAACACAGGGAAATGGGTATGAGAATAAGGAAGTAGGGGAGGGAGGGAAGGCACCTTGCAAATTCCTCCAAATATGATCTGTTCCACACTTAAAGTTATGCAGAAAGGCAGCAGGCCCACAGGTGTTGAGAAAATGTCTTTGGTCAGATCTGTGCCATCTGACTTTTTAAATTTCATCATCTCTGACTTAACAAGGTCTCACGCTCTGTTACACAATGCCTTGGTGTTCATTCTCGGCTCTTCATGAAACAGGATAAAGATGACAAAGATATAACATGAAGAAGATCTGGGGCAGGGGGGGCTGAGTGTGCAGTTGGGTGTTTAAAGGATTTGGCAGCATCGGGAAATGACTCTCTGGAATATGTAATTGCAGGAAAAAATAGAATTCCAGGAAATTCAGGAAGACTGAACAGAGAAGCTGCTGCAGTCTCAAGGTCTCTCATGTCATCCTGAAAAAAAAAGAAAAATGAAATACGACTTTGATAGCTGCAAGTACAACAGGTGGATTTGTTGCTGGAAGGGCAGACCGATTTCAGGGCCTAACATTGGGCTCTTGTCTAACACTCAGAAATGCACTATCTAAGGAGACACCTACTGACAAAGTGAGAGATTTTGGGGGGCAGAGAGCAGCAGGGTAAGGGACCCAGGAGAATTTCTCTGCCACATGGCTCGAAGTCTCAAGGTTTTATGGTAATTGCGTTAGTTTCTGTGTTGTCGCGGGCCAATCACTCTGACTCAAGGTCCTTAGTGGCATGCATGTCATTCAGCCAAGATGGATTCCAGTGAGAAGGATTCTGGGAAGTTGGCAGGACATTTGGACTGACATCTCCTCCCTTCCTTTACCGTTCTTAAATGTTTCCGTTTGGTGGTAACTTGTTAGTTCCACATTCCTCATCAAGATCTCCTGTTTAAGATAACTCACGCAGCATGGTTACAAGTATATGACTGACTGAGTCCCTTTGCTGTTCACCTGAAACTATCACAGCGTTGTTAATCGGCTATAGCCCAGTACAAAATAAAAAGTTCAAAAAAATAAAAATAAAATCACTTATGTAAGTGGTTACTGTGGTGCCTGGCCAGGGCAGTGGTTTCAGTCAGTGGTTCCCCAAACATGTTCTACAGACTGAGAGTAAGTGAACCAAAACTTGGGTGGCTCCCTTGCACGTAGTAAAGCCAATCTACAGACACCAGGTTACAGGGAAGGAAAGTGCAGTGTTCAATGTGAGGTGCCATACAAGGACGGGACAACAAGTGCTCAAAAATCTGAACTCCCTGATGGATGTCAGCAAAGCCTTTTAAAAGGAGGGGAGTCCCAGGGGTGGGGTTGTGATCAGCTTGTGCACAATTCATTGGTTAATGTGAGGGTGTTACAGAGGTTAATATTATCAACCCTGAGGCTCCCATAGGCCTGGGGACTATGTGCTCATGGTCATTAAATAGCTAATTTATTCCCATTGGTAGTGATTTTAGCATGTGTACAGCAACTCAGCAAATGTGCGTCAGATACTATATCTATGTACTTTGAAGAGGAGATGGGGCTTCCCAGGTGGCGCAGCGGTAAAGAATCTGCCTGCCAATGAAGGAGACACAGGTCTGATCCCTGAGCTGGGGAGATCCCCAGGAGAAGGAAATGGCAACCTTACTCCAGTATTCTTGCCTGGGAAATCCCATGGACAGAGGAGCTGGTGGGCTACAGTCCATGGGGTCGCAAAGAGTCGGACATGACTAAGCACTCACTCACTTGGAGAGGAGCTAAAGCAGAGGATATGGGGGAAGGGTTTGTCTTGGGCAGCCCCCATGGGGTCCTGGCTCAGACACAGGAGGATATCTAGGAATTCCCAAGGTTTCCACTCAGTCTTCTCCTTTAATTGTTCATTTGTGTCTTACGAAGGCTGCAGACACCTGGTCTTTTCAAATGACAATATGTCATGAGAACCTAGCAAATCCCCAAATTTGTGACTGTCACTTGAGTACTAGAAATCCACTTTTTATAGGAACATCATTTTGTTTTGTTTTTCACAAAGAAATCAAGATTTTAATCAGGTAGGTAAAGTGCTCCTCATTTTCAGGCTCATGAACAGCATCTGGAGTTTTCTGGACCCCACCCTCGGAGATTCCACAGCAGTGAGTCTGGGGCGGATTTGAAGTGTTCACAAGGCATCATTTTTTCGAGTCTCATTTCTTCACCTGGGACATGGAGATATCAGTGGAAGCAACCCCACAGGCTTGTGAGCCTTCATGGCGATTATGGGTATAAAGTATAAGCTCAGGACCTGCCAGACAGTCATGTGCTTAATAAAGGTCAAGTATTGTTATAATTCTCAGAGAAAGTCCCTCCTTCACAACATTGCAACATCTGTTATTACAATGAGTAGTCAACAAGACATTATAGACCATGATTATCCTTTGCTTCATACTGGGAACTTGACATGCTAGAGTAGCAGGCAAATTATGTTGTGTTATATAATTTCTGCCAATTAAGTTCTTTTACTGTAGTGAGAATTCTTTGCCTCATATTCCCAATTTGGATATATCCCAAGGGGAGTATAGGACTACACAGCTTGAGATAGTCCATTAAAAATTTAAGGGAGGAGGGGTAAATTAGGAGTTTGATAATTACTACTATATAGAAAATAGATAAATAACGAAGACCTACTGTATAGCACAGGGAACTATATTCCATATCTTGTAATAACCTATCATGGAAAAGCATTTGAAAAGAACAGATATGTATGTATATGTATAACGGCTTGCCTGATGGCTTAGCAGGCACGGGTTCAATCCCTGGGTCAGGAAGATCCCTGGAGAAAGAAATGGCAACCCACTCCTGTAGTCTTTCTTGGGAAATCCAAGGACAGAGAAGCACAGCAGGCTACAATCCATGGGGTCACAAAGAGTTGGACTGTACCTAGGGACTAAAACAACAGCAATGTATAACTGAATCACTTTGCTGTGATTCAGCAAAGTAATGCAACATTATAAATCACCTGTACTTAAGCCTTCCCTGATGGCTCAGTTGGTCAAGAATCCACCTGCAATGCAGGAGACCCCAGTTCGATTCCTGGGTTGGGAAGATCCGCTGGAGAAGGGATAGGCTACCCACCCAGTATTCTTGGGCTTCCCCCGTGGCTCAGCTGGTAAAGAATCCACCTGCAATGCAGGAGACCTGGGTTCGATTCCTGGGTTGGGAAGATCCCCTGGAGAAGGGAAATATTACCCTCTTCGGTATTCTGACCTGGAGAATTCCATGGACTGTATAGTTCACGGGGTCGCAAAGAGTCAGACACGACTGAACGACTTTCAGCTTCACATACTTAAGAAAAGCATAAACAGGACTTCCCTGGTGGCTCAGTGGTAAAGAATCCACGAGACATGGGTTCAAAACCTGATCTGGGAGGATCCCACGTGCCACAGAGCAGCTATCCATGGGCCACAACTATGGAGCCTGAGCTTAGAGCCCATGGACTGCAGCTCCTGAAGTCCATCGCCTGGAGCCCAAGCTCTGCGACAAGAGAGTAGCCCCCACTTGCTGCAACTAGAGAAAAGCCTGAGTAGAAACGCAGACCTGGAAGAGCCAAAAATAAATAGTAAGTTGCAAGTAGGTAAATAAAATCTGAGAAACTTCAACTCGGAGAAGAAAGACGACGAATGTACTGGCTCAGTGTGTGAGAAATCCACGTCTCCTTCGCTGTGGGGGGAAGTGTAAATGGTACGGTCTTTTTTTTTTTCCCTTTCAGTTATATTGAGATATAATTGACATACAACACTGTATACACTTAAAGTGTAAAACAATGATTTAACTTACATCCGTTGTGAGACGACTATCACCAGAAGGCTAGTGGACATCCATCATCTCCAGAGATACAGTAGTAAAGGAGTAGAAAGAAATATTTCCCCTTCTGAGAAGAACTCTTAAGATCCACTCTCTTAACCTTTGTTTGTAAAGTGTAGCTCTGTTAATTATTTTTATCATGTTGTTTGGTCACTAAGTCATGTCCCACTCTTTGTGACCCCATGGACTGCAATACCCCAGGCCTCCCTGTCCCTCACCATCTCCTGGAATTCACCCACGTTCACGCCCATTGAATCGGTGATGCCAACAAACCATCTCATCCTCTGCTGCCCTCTTCTCCTTTTGCCTTCAATCTTGCCCAGCATCATGTTGTATATTATTATATATCCCTAATACTTACTTAAAACTGAAAATTTGTACCTTTTGACTACCCTTATCTAATACTCCCAATGCCTTGCCTCTGGTAGCTACAAATCTGAATACTTTTTCAATGAATTTGTTTGTTTTTGAAGTATAATTGGCCTACAATACTATGTTAGTTCCTGAGACAAGACAGTGATTCAATATTTCTATATGCTTCAAAATGACATCAGGAAAAGTCTAGTTGTCACCTGTCACCATACAAAAAAATTACAGAATTATTGACTATATTCTCCACACTGTATATTTCATATCTGCAAAGAAACTTAGGTGCCCATCAATAGTGGAATAAAGTGTGAGATACGCATATATGTGCATTACTGAACCATAAATTGCATAGTCTTTTTGGAGGACAATTTGGCAAATATCTTGAATCTTTTCAGTAGATGGCTCCTTTGCATCCTTTGTATTTTCATGTTTAGGCCTCTATTCTGGAGAAATACTGATATATAATTGTGTATATAATTATACATATATGTGTGTGATATATAATTGTATATCTATATATATGCATTGCAAAGTGTATGATACATAGCCACAAGAAATTGTTTGATGACAAAAAACCCCAAACCTGCTAAATATCTTAGCAATTAAAGTTTGGCCAAATAAATTATAAACTATTCATAAAATGGAATTTTAGATAGTAGCTATTATTTTTTTTTTAAAAGAGAAGATACTCACCTGGAAAGCTCTTCAAGATATCACATTAACTGCATAAAGCAAAATAATACATATAACTTAATTTCTACAAAAAAAGTATGTGTTTATATACACACATTAATATATGCAAAACATAGGAAAAGAGCTTTGAAGAATACAAAGCAAACTGGTAATATTGATTACTTCCTGAAAGGTTACTAGGGATATATCTGTATTGTTGGAATTATTTACCACAATCATGTGTTTGTTGTGTGAAAATGAACTTTGACAGATTATGTTAACTCAGGGATAGTCATCGTATCTCGGTCACTTTTGGGGAGATATTCTCGGCAAGTCCTCTCCTTGCCAACAGTGCTGCTCCAGAGAATGCTCCTGCAAGCTCTTTGGAGCTGTCCAGCCCGGGCCCCACGATCAAGGTCACAATACATAGCAGCCTGGGGTCCAGCCAGCCGTCATGGGTTTGGATCTGGGCTTGCCCTTTGCTATGATCTGTGCTGCGTGGCACCATTGACCTCCAACCTGGACTTAGCTTTCTCTCTAGGGACCCTGGTCCCTCCTTCAGACTAAGGAGTCATTCCTGGGTGCTTGTGCCCTTTGAGCCTACAGAGATTCTGAGATGCTAATGTGAGCTCACTGCCTGAGATGGACAGGCTGAGCCCCCTCTTGGCTGACTTAGTCTTTCTCTGCCCAGGCCTCCCCACAGGAGGTCTTAAGGTGCTTGTCTGACCTCTGACCACCAAGGACAAAGCAGACTTTCTCTTCACTCTCACTGTCATTGGGGGTGTATCTGCACACACCTTTCTCAGAGATTTTGTAATTGAGATGGGAAAGTGGGCTAGGCTCCTTGCACAAGCCCCTGAGGACCCTTTTGTGTCTTTCTGCTATAGTTCTGCTCATGTAGGGCAACCACACAACCTTCTCTCCAGAAACTTCTTGGTATGGAGCAGGGTAGCCTCAGAGACCACCAGACACCAAGATTGGCCGTGCCTCTCAGCTCTCAAGCGCCCTGCCCAGCTCGTGGTCTTGAACATCCATCCCCTTAGATGAGTGACTTTTTCACTCTCACTGTGGTTCCACCCTCAGCCATGAGGGCAGCTCCAAGGCACACATTCGCCTTCCTTGTGTAACTGGAGCTGCAAGAGACCCCAGAAGGGCCCTGACAAACAGCAACTAGCTTAAGCTCTTACTCTGATAATATAATTTACACAGAGAAAATTATTTTATTTGGCTATGGTTCCTAGAGACACTGGGGAAATCAGGGCTAAGAAGTAATGGAGTAATGACTGAAGAGCTAAAACGTGTTCCTGAGCTTTCCAGTTTAATATTTGCCTCTCCTAGAACCCATTACCTAGTCTGAGAAACCAGTTGTGAAATAGAACAAGGAAATTAGAACAAGGACACTCCCTTGAGAGCTTACATTTTAATACTCTTCCTGCTCTGCTGCCTCCCACCCCACCCTCCTTTCTGGTGACAGTAAGAGTATAAATTATAGCTGGGTTCTGCCCCTGCACCACACCAGAGGCCAACATGAAGACAGGCACTATCTTTGTTCTGCTGGCTTTCATCATCATGGGGCTGGAGGTGACCTGGGCTCAGAAGTCTCCTGTCAAAGGTGAGGGTGCTGAGGGGACCCTAGCCGACAGCAGAGAAGGCTCAGAGCCCAGTGCTAAATGTGGGAATGGTTTGGCCTGGAAGCAACTGCATCCCCTCATGCATTTCCCTTCATCTAAATGAGAGTTCACCCTGCGTTTCCCATGGTCCTTCTCAGACTGGGTTGGGTCTGATTGGAAGTCATGGGCCGAGTGTGGCGTTCTCTCTATTAGGACCCTTGCCCAGATGTGGGACTCCACACGGGGCTATGGGACAAACTCATACGGACTCACACACGTGAGCGGGGAGCTGGAGACCCCTGTGAGCAGAGACTTCTCTAAGATCTGCTTATGAGGCAGGAAAAAGAGGGTTATGACTGGGAAGGTATTTTGTCCTCTGAGACCATGCAGACTTTGGAGCAGGGAGAGCTTTCTGCTGAGGCCAGACAGTGGGCTGAAGAGTAAGAGTGGAGAAGTCAAGGCTGAGGGAGGAGTCTTGCCAGCGATGAGAGCTTCAGGACTCCAGCAGCCGTTCTCAAGCCTGTCTTGGTGACTATTCCAGACTGCACAAAACCATCCTGTGTTTCAGGATGACAGAGACCTGGATTCTGCCCAGAGGTGCCCAAAGGTACTATGGGAATTTGTGCTGAAATGTGCTCAGGAGATGAGTCCTGTCCCAGGGGAATGAAATGCTGCAGCAATGGGTGTGGTCACGTCTGCAAAACTGCTGTCTTCAGAGTGAGTACAAATCAACCATGCACTGGCCAAGGACTTCCCAGGGCACTTTGCTGGTGCAGAGGGCTGCTCACATGTTTGCTGCATGTGAGAGTCTGGAAGATTCTGGGAGAAAGGGGCTAGAAATATGGCAAAAGGACAGCTGGTTGCACTATCTGAGGTCTTCTCTTAGAAGAGGAGCCCTATCCCAAGACAGCCCTGATGGGTTCAGTTGAGAAAAGTATCCGTGAGCCTAGATGCACAGGTCACTCTTTACCAGGAGTTTCTCACTTTCCTTCTCCTCCCTCACCAAAGCAGCTTAACGCGTCCTGGAAAATAGGTCATCCTGGGAGGAGGAAGAAAGGGAAAAGGAAGCCCAGGTATCTCCTGTGTCGGATACACATTGTGCTGGAATTGAAGTAAAAAGACAAGAACAACATGCGTCAGGAGAGAGATCTCGATAAATAATTGCAACCTAGTGTGAGGAGTGCCCCAAAGAGAGTTCGCCTGAGATCTGCGGGATCAAAGAGAGGAGTTATTGACTTTGCTTGGGAGGAGAGAGATTGGGAAAGTTGTCAGAGAGTAGAGAACCTCAAGGGAGAGCATAAAGGATGCATGAAGTCAGCAGGAGGAAGGTGGGGCAGCTGAGAGAGTGGGAGGAGTGTCGACCTGCCCCAGTGGAGAAGAGAAAGCGACGGTGGTAGGAAGGGATTGTAATATCTCAGAGGGTGGTGGAGGGAAATCCATACCAGAGCCCAGAGAGGAGTGAGCTTCCTGCTGAAGAGTTTGGTAAACTGCTGGATGCTTCTAATGAATGTCATGATCAAATTTGTATTTTAGAAGGGTGGCTCTGGTGGCCACGGGAAAATTGGACAGAAGGTTTATTGAGCATGCCTGGAGACCAGCCTCAGAAGATTTCTCATGAATCCATGAATTCGAAGCTTGTCATAACTACAAGACTTTCACATCCATTCCCGACTCTTTTCCATGCCTGGAATTGTAGCCCTGGAAGATGAAGATCTAAAATGGTGGGACAACTGCTCTCTAAAGAACCTGTGTGGAAAATAAACTAAATCTGTGGCATAGTTTGGGCTGTGTCCTTCTTTCCATGCAGGCATTCTGGTGGCCCGTCCGTGGCTTAACAGGACCACATGCGTATTCTGCAGTGAGCCCATGAATACAGGACACTCAGGATACAAATGGACCAGAGGCAAGTCCCCGCCCCCCACCCCCCGCCTAATTTCAGTCCCCTCCCACTTAGTTTCATTCCTCCAGAGGAGCCTGGTGAGCCACAGTCCACAGGGTTGCGATGAGTTAGATATGACTGAGCAACAAACACTCTCACTTTTATCTCTATGTACCTAGACAGGGTAGAAGGTCTGAGAATACTTTTTCAAGTGTTCTGTGAAAATGATTTTGGTCAAGCATAAAAAATAAATAACTATGACTATGTAGCAGGCCTGTTAGAGCAGACTTTATTAGGGCAAGACTTGGAAGGAACAGTGCGGGGGATACCCTATTCTAAGGCAAGGCACCAACATCTATCGGGACTTGATGCCTAATTCTAGGAGAGTAAGCCTGATCTTTGGCCTGTGGAACTTGGGCTGACATGAGTTGGGAAATGCCAGCTCTTGTCTTGGAGTGATTTGGAGTCAGGATACAGTTATGAGAAAGGCTTTGTGGATGGGGCTTTGGATTCAGACTTTTCCTGAGGAAAGGGATAAAACTTGGTCTCCCACAGATTCTGGCAAAAATGATAGTCTGGACTGCCTGCTTGCAAGCTTTCTCTCTTCCAGCTCTCTGTTCGCTTCCTCCCACTGAGATCCCCCTACTTTGCCCACCGAGTCTGCTCTTCCATATCTGTATGTCTCTGTCACCAACACTGCTCTTGCTTCTCATGTAGCACATCTTAGAACCCCAACGCCCCATGGCCTCACCAGTCTGTGCATTGGAATGAGGCCATAATAGCCCTGAAATCATCTTTCAGTGGCTGGCCATTCCCATTTCAAAGGATTCCATGCTCGTGTCTCCCTTGGTCATTCATGGGGGTTCATGACCATACCACTAAAATGTTCTCAAACATTTATCTGCCATACTGACTGACCTTCCCCTGCAAAGATATTTGAGGATGGCGTCCTATAACTTCCACTTAGGTTTCTCCCTTCCAGGTAGTCCAGATGTGCCTAGAAAGTTTTTTGCTTTTAGTAAACTTCTCATTTTTCTCACCTGCATTTACTTTTTCCTTTTTGGCAGGGGCTGGGGGTGTGTGCCCTGCAGCATGTGAGATCTTAGTTCCCCTACTATGGGTTGACTTGTTCCCCCTGCACTGCAGGCACGAAGTCTTAACCATGGGACCACCAGAAAAGTCCCTCACCTGCATTTAAACTGCCTTAATATTTAAGAGAAACTGTGTTTCTCCCTCTGGAGATTGACAAGGCCCGGATACTTCCTTCCTACTCCCTGACAAATGGGGCTTGGAATTATATTGCTTCTCTCTGATGATGTGGATCTATAGGGAATGGCACTGTGACTTAGGGATCAGTTCAGTTCAGTTCAGTCGCTCAGTCGTGTCCGACTCATTGCAACCCCATGAATCACAGCACGCCAGGCCTCCCTGTCCATCACCAACTCCCAGAGTTCACTCAAACTCATGTGCATTGAGTCGGTGATGCCATCCAGCCATCTCATCCTCTGTCGTCCCCTTCTCCTCCTGCCCCCAATCCCTCCCAGCATCAGACTCTTTTTCAACGAGTCAACTCTTCACATGAGGTGGCCAAAGTATTGGAGTTTCAGCTTCAGCATCAGTCCTTCCAAAGAACACCCAGGACTGATCTCCTTTAGAATGGACTTGTTGGATCTCCTTGCAGTCCAAGGGACTCGCAAGAGTCTTCTCCAACAACACAGTTCAGAAGTATCAGTTCTTTGGCACTCAGCTTTCTTCACAGTCCAACTCTCACATCCATGCATGACTACTGGAAAAACCATAACCTTGACTAGACAGACCTTTGTTGGCAAAGTAATGCCTCTGCATTGAATATGCTATCTATGTTGGTCATAACTTTCCTTCTAAGGAGTAAGCGACTTTTAATTTCATGGCTGCAGTCACCATCCGCAGTGATTTTGGAGCCCAGAAAAATAAAATCTGACACTGTTTCCACTGTTTCCCCATCTACTTCCCATGAAGTGATGGGACCGGATGCCATGATCTTCATTTTCTGAATGTTGAGCTTTAAGCCAAATTTTTCACTCTCCTCTTTCACTTTCATCAAGAGGCTTTTGAGTTCCTCTTCACTTTCTGCCATAAAGGTGGTGTCATCTGCATATCTGAGGTTATTGATATTTCTCCTGGCCATCTTGATTCTAGCTTGTGCTTCTTGCAGCCCAGCATTTCTCATGATGTACTCTGCATATAAGTTAAATAAGCAAGGTGACAATATACAGCTTTGACATACTCGTTTTCCTATTTGGAACCAGTCTGTTGTTCCATGTCCAGTTCTAACTGTTGCTTCCTGAACTGCATATAGGTTTCTCAAGAGGCAGGTCAGATGGTCTGGTATTCCCATCTCTTTCAGAATTTTCCACAGTGTATTGTGATCCACATGCTCAAAGGCTTTTGGCGTAGTCAATAAAGCAGAAATAGATGTTTTTCTGGAACTCTCTTGGTTTTTCAATGATCCAGCAGATGTTGGCAATTTGATTTCTGGTTCCTCTGTCTTTTCTAAAACCAGCTTAAACATCTGGAAGTTCACGGTTCACATATTGTTGAAGCCTGGCTTGGAGATTTTTGCGCATTACTTTACTAGCATGTGAGATGAGTGCAATTGTGCAGTAGTTTGAACATTCCTTTGGAAACTGACCTTTTCCAGTCCTGTGGCCACTGCTGAGTTTTCCAAATTTGCTGGCATATTGAGTGCAACACTTTCACAGCATCATCTTTCAGGATTTGAAAGAGCTCAACTGGAATTCCATCACCTCCACTAGCTTTGTTCATGGTGATGCTTCCTAAGGCCCACTCGACTTCACATTCTAGGATGTCTGGCTCTAGGTGAGTGATCACACCATCGTGATTATCTGGGTCATAAAGATCTTTTTTTGTATAGTTCTTCTGTGTATTCTTGCCACCTCTTCTTAATATCTTCTGCTTCTGTTAGGTCCATATCATTTCTGTCCTTTATCAAGCCCATCTTTGCATGAAATATTCCCTTGGTATCTCTAATCTTCTTGAAGAGATCTCTAGTCTTTCCCATTCTGTTGTTTTCCTCTATTTCCTTGTATTGATCATTGAGGAAGGCTTTCTTATCTCTCCTTGCTATTCTTTGGAACTCTGCATTCAGATGCCTGTATCTTTCCTTTTCTCCTTTGCTTTTTGCTTCTCTTCTTTTCACAGCTATTTGTAAGGCCTCCTCAGACAGCCATTTTGCTTTTTTGCATTTCTTTTCCATGAGGATGGTCTTGATCCCTGTCTCCTGTACAATGTCACAAACCTCCATCCAGAGTTCATCAGGCACTCTATCTATCAGATCTAGTCCCTTAAATCTATTTCTCACTTCCACTGTATAATCATAAGGGATTTGATTTAGGTCATACCTGAGTGGTCTAGTGGTTTTCCCTACTTTCTTCAGTTTAAGTCTGAATTTGGCAATAAGGAGTTCATGATCTGAGCCACAGTCAGCTCCTGGTCTTGTTTTTGCTGACTGTATAGAGCTTCTCCATCTTTGGCTGCAAAGAATATAATCAATCTGATTTCATTGTTGACCATCTGATGATGTCCATTGTAGAGTCTTCTCTTGTGTTGTTGGAAGAGGGTGTTTGCTACGACCAGTGCATTCTCTTGGCAAAACTCTATTAGCCTTTGCCCTGCTTCATTCCGCATTCCAAGGCCAAATTTGCCTGTTACCCCAGGTGTTTCTTGACTTCCTACTTTTGCATTCCAGTCCTCTATAATGAAAAGGACATCTTTTTGGGGTGTTAGTATTAAAAGGTCTTTTAGGTCTTCATAGAACCGTTCAACTTCAGCTTCTTCAGTGTTACTGGTTGGGGCGTAGACTTGGATTACTGTGATATTGAATGGTTTGCCTTGGAAATGAACAGAGATCATTCTGTCGTTTTTGAGATTGCCTCCAAGTACTGCATTTCAGACTCTTTTGTTGACCATGATGGCTACTCCATTTCTTCTAAGGGATTCCTGCCCGCAGTAGTAGATATAACGGTCATCTGAGTTAAATTCACCCGTTCCAGTCCATTTCAGTTCACTGATTCCTAGAATGTCAATGTTCACTCTTGCCATCTCCTGTTTGACCACTTCCAGTTTGCCTGGATTCATGGACCTGACATTCCAGGTTCCTTTGCAATATTGCTCTTTACAGCACTGGACCTTGCTTCTGTCACCAGTCCCATCCACAACTGGGTATTGTTTTTGCTTTGGCTCCATCCCTTCATTCTTTCTGGAGTTATTTCTTCACTGAGCTCCAGTAGCATATTAGGCACCTACTGACCTGGGGAGTTCCTCTTTTGGTATCCTATCATTTTGCCTTTTCATAATGTTCATGGTGTTCTCAAGGCAAGAATACTGAAGTGGTTTGCCATTCCCTTCTCCAGTGGACCACGTTCTGTCAGACCTCTCCACCATGACCCGCCCATCTTGGGTGGCCCCACATGGCATGGCTTAGTTTCATTGAGTTAGACAAGGCTGTGGTCCGTGTGATTAGATTGACTAGTTTTCTGTGAGTATGGTTTCAGTGTGTCTGCCCTCTGATGCCCTCTCGCAATACCTACTGTCTTACTTGGGTTTCTCTTACCTTAGATGTGGGGTATCTCTTCACGGCTGCTCCAGCAAAGCACAGCCGCTGCTCTTTACCTTGGACGAGGGCTATCTCCTCACAGCCACCCCTCCTGACCTTGAACGTGGAGTAGCTCGTCTCAGCCCTCCTGTACCTGCACAGCTACTGCTCCTTGGACATGGGGTTGCTCCTCCCGACTTAAGGAGAGTCAAAAACAATTCACAGCAGCAGAGGTGCCAGCAGCCAGATTGTGGCTGTGAGCTGAACTTGGCTATGTCCTCTGCTCCCTGCCTTATATTGTTTCTTAATCTGTTCCTAAACCTGATTCACCAGTCTGTTTTTTCTATGAGCTGTGTAATAACAAAATTCGTGTTGTCTCAACTTAGTCAGAATTGACTTCTTTTGTCTGTATCTAAAAGGGCTTAATGTGGGTGGAAACTGGTGTCACGAGTGGATACAGGGCAACTATGCTCAGGGAAATGGCAGGAATGTGGGTTTCATGAATTGATCTAGTTAGAAGCCAAAGGCAACGAGAATGTTGTTAGTCTCCTAGGACGGAAATCTGGCATTCGATGGTGAAACAGGTAATAACCTCCTAGATTAAATATTTCTAGGCATTTTATTCTTTTGGACGCTACTGTAGATGAAATTGTTTGCTTAGTTTCTTTTATGGATTTTTTATTGCTGATGAATTGCGTTGTGTATTGACCTGACCTTCACTGAATTTATTTTTTGCCTCTTGTAGAATTTTTGTAAATTCTTTGTAATTTTCTGTGTATAGAATCGTGCCATCTTCAAATAGAGGTAGTTTTACTTCTTTTTTCTCCCCAACTTTCATGCCTTTTATTTATTTTTCTTGCATGATTTCTGTGGCTAGAAGCTCCAGTTGAATAGCAACAGTGAAAGCAGGAAGCTTTGTCTTTTTCCTGGTCTTAGAAGGAAAGCTTTTAGTCTTTTATGATGTTAGCTATGAATTTTTCATGAATTCCATCTATTGTGTTGAGAAAATTCACTTCTATTCCTAGTTTTCTTAGTATTTTTATCACTAAAGAGTGTTAGGTTTTGTCAAATCCTTTTTGTGCATCAGTTTAGATGATGATGTGTTTTTTTCTTCCTTTATTCTATTAATGTCGTGCATTACATTTATTGATTTTCACCACCAATGCCTCCTTAAGATAAATCCTACTAGGTCATGATGTATAATCCTTTTACTATGCTATTGAAATCACTTGGCTAGTATTTTTTTTTTTTTAAGGATTTTTGCATTTATTTTTATAAGGGATATTGGCCTTTAATTTTCTTTTCTTGTAATGTCTTTATCTGGCTTTGATATTAGCATAATATTGATTTCATAGAATGAGTTAGGAAGTGTTTCCCCTTCTATTTTCTGGAAGACTCTAAGAATTGTTAAAAATTTTTATTTTTTTGCATTGCAGCTAGATAATATAGTTTATAATATCAGGAATAGGTTTTTAATTTCTTTGTGGCCTAGTGCTTGTTTGATTTTTGTGAATGTCCTATAAACACTAAAAGAGAAAAAAAAATTGTCTTTGTTGCTGAGTGTAAAGTTGTCTATTATCTATTAGTTTGAATTTGTTAATCTTTATGATTTACTTTGTCTTTATTTTTCATTATTTTTCTCTGTATTATTCATTAATTTCTGAGAAAATTGGACATTCTGATAAAATGTCCAACTAAAATAATTTATTCATGTATTTCTTTACTTTTATCAGTTATTTCTTTGTATGTATGTCAAGTCATAATTTTAGGAGTATATGTGCCTGTGTTCACAATCATCTTCTTAATTTATCATTCCTTTTAACATTAAATAATATCCTTTTCCCTTTACATATCTGATATTAAATTATTGATGCTAAATATCAGCATTCTTTTAGCTCATATTTGTCCAGTAGAATTTCCATCTCTATAAGAGATACTATTAGACCTTTTTCATGTGCTTCTTAAAGCAGTATTTTGCTTGACTTAAACTCATTTTATTCAGTTTGAGAGGTCTTCTGTGTCGGGACCAGCCCAACAACAAAGCAACCCGAGGGAGCAGTGCCACGGAAGAATAAGGAACAAAAAGTCTCATTCCCAGGAAAAAGCCCAGATCCTAATCCTTGCATGCCTTTAATTGCTAACGTCTACTTCCTTGTGCTCTAGAGATATCTGTTTTCTTACACCCTCAGATCAGGGGATAAAGATATACAATGCACAGTCCTCAATGTCAAACCTTCAGGCCATTCATGATTGTGTTTAGCCCTTCAGCTAGTGACAACCTTTCTCAGCAAAACTCCCTCAAGGCTCTGGTTACAGAACAGTCACTAATGGTTTTCCATCAGTCACGTCTGTACTTCAACATATTGTTTTCAAGATGTCTTTCCATGATGTACTTTTTACTGCTCCCAGCCCTTTGCCTGGGGGTGATGAGAAAGCCATTCTTATTTTTCAAAGAAGCCCTGTTAATTATAGAACAGGCCTGTGCATAGCATATTCCCTACATTCTGATCAGTAAGTTAAACCTATTTATCTTTATGGCCCTAACTGTTAAACTAGGATTTATCCTGTCACCATATTTCATGTTTCTTATTTATCATACTTTCTTTTGCTTTTTGTTTGTTTGTTATTCTTTAATCCTTCCATTCAGTTCAGTTCAGTTGCTCAGTCGTGTCCAACTCTTTGCGACCCCGTGAATCTCAGCACGCCAGGCCTCCCTATCCATCACCAACTCCCGGAGTTCACTCAGATTCACGTCCATCGAGTCCGTGATGCCATCCAGCCATCTCACACTCTGTCGTCCCCTTCTCCTCCTGCCCCCAAACCCTCCCAGCATCAGACTCTTTTCCAATGAGTCAACTCTTCACATGAGGTGGCCAAAGTACTGGACTTTCAGCTTCACCATCAGTCCTTCCAAAGAAATCCCAGGGCTGATCTCCTTTAGAATGGACTGGTTGGATCTCCTTGCAGTCCAAGGGACTCTCAAGAGTCTTCTCCAACACCATAGTTCAAAAGCAGCAATTCTTCAGCACTCAGCCTTCTTCACAGTCCAACTCTCACATCCATGTATGACTACTGGAAAAACCATAGCCTTGACTAGACGGACCTTAGTCGGCAAAGTAATGTCTCTACTTTTGAATATGCTATCTAGGTTGGTCATAACTTTCCTTCCAAGGAGTAAGCGACTTTTAATTTCATGGCTGCAATCACCATCTGCAGTGATTTTGGAGCCCCCCAAAATAAAGTCTGACACTGTTTCCACTGCTTCCCCATCTATTTGCCATGAAGTGATGGGACCGGATGCCATGATCTTCATTTTCTGAATGTTGAGCTTTAAGCCAAATTTTTCACTCTCCTCTTTCACTTTCATCAAGTGGCTTTTGAGTTCCTCTTCACTTTCTGCCATGAAGGTGCTGTCATCTGCATATCTGAGGTTATTGATATTTCTCCCGGCAATCTTGATTCCAGCTTGTGTTTCTTCCAGTCCAGCATTTCTCATGATGTATTCTGCATATAAGTTAAATAAGCAGGGTGACAATACACAGCCTTGATGTACTCCTTTTCCTATTTGGAACCAGTCTGTTGTTCCATGTCCAGTTCTAATTGTTGCTTCCTAACCTGCATATAGGTTTCCCAAGAGGCAGGTCAGGCGGTCTGGTATTCCCATCTCTTTCAGAATTTTCCACAGTGTATTGTGATCCACACAGTCAAAGGCTCTGGCATAGTCAATAAAGCAGAAACAGATGTTTTTCTGGAACTCTCTTGCTTTTTCCATGATCCAGCGGATGCTGGCAATTTGATCTCTGGTTCCTCTGCCTTTTCTAAAACCAGCTGGAACATCTGGAAGTTCACGGTTCACGTATTGCTGAAGCCTGGCTTGGAGAATTTTGAGCATTACTTTACTAGCATGTGAGATGAGTGCAACTGTGCGGTAGTTTGAGCATTCTTTGGCATTGCCTTTCTTTGGGATTGGAATGAAAACTGACCTTTTCCAGTCCTGTGGCCACTGCTGAGTTTTCCAAATTTGCTGGCACATTGAGTGCAACACTTTCACGGCATCATCTTTCAGGATTTGAAAGAGCTCAACTGGAATTCCATCACCTCCACTAGCTTTGTTCGTAGTGATGCTTCCTAAGGCCCACTTGACTTCACATTCCACGATGTCTGGCTCGAGGTGAGTGATCACACCATTGTGATTATCTTGGTTGTGAAGATCTTTTTTGTACAGTTCTTCTGTGTTGACTTTTTAAGCATTATTAATGTTTGCACCTTTTCCAGAACAAGGGCATTCATTACCTTAGCTTGCCCTCATTTCTCTGTGTGCTTGTACCCCCAACCCCATCCTACTCAATAGCCACGTAGATAACATATAGAATTTTAGTTCTGGATTTTATGCTTGTACTTATAAGAAATTTCCATTTATTAGTAAGCTTTAAACTCATTGCAGATGGTGATTGCAGCCATGAAATTAAAAGACACTTACTCCTGGAAGGAAAGTTATGACCAACCTAGATAGCATATTCAAAGCAGAGGCATTACTTTGCCAACAAAGGTCCGTCTAGTCAAGGCTATGGTTTTTCCAGTGGTCATGCATGGATGTGAGAGTTGGACTGTGAAGAAGGCTGAGTGCCAAAGAATTGATGCTTTTGAACTGTGTTGTTGGAGAAGACTCTTGAGAGTCCCTTGGACTGCAAGGAGATCCAACCAGTCCATTCTGAAGGAGATCAGCCCTGGGATTTCTTTGGAAGGAATGATGCTAAAGCTGAAGCTCCAGTACTTTGGCCACCTCATGGGAAGAGTTGACTTATTGGAAAAGAGTCTGATGCTGGGAGGGTTTGGGGGCAGGAGGAGAAGGGGACGACAGAGTGTGAGATGGCTGGATGGCATCACGGACTCGATGGACGTGAATCTGAGTGAACTCCGGGAGTTGGTGATGGACAGGGAGGACTGGCGTGTTGCGATTCATGGAGTCACAGAGTCAGACACAACTGAGCGACTGAACTGAAACTCACCCTTACTCCCCCTAAGTCGGAATCATCCTTCCGACTTTTTCTCCTTTCCTTGTTGAAATATTTACTGCAAGAGTGTTTTCAAAAAAGGACTTTTTGGCCTCAGATGCCTGAAGATTACCTTAATTTTGTTCTCACATTTAAGTGATCACTTAACTGGATATAATATTCTATCCATAAATATTTTCTTTATGCTTTGAGAATATATTTTCATTATCTGGATGGTTAGAATTGCTGCTGAGAATTCTGAACTTCATCTGATTGTTTCATAGGCAGTTGTGGTTTTCTCTCTGAAACTTTTAGAACTTACCGTTTATTTTTTTTAATCGTTGTATTTCTCTATGCGTGTCCATGTGTGACTATTTATTTTTCATTAATTTATTCTATTGACACTTTATGGACCACCGACCTAAGAAAGATGTACAACTTGAGAGTTGTGAGTTAGGTTTTATTTGGGACAAAATGAGGACTGCAGCCTGGGAGACAGCACCTCAGATAGCTCTGAGAAACTGCTGCAGGGAAGTAGAGGGGGAAGCTCAATATATATGATTTTGGCAAAGGGGGCGTTCATGCAATCAAGCACTTACTTTACATAAAGCTTTCTGCTAGTCATCAGGGGCTGATGTCACCATAAAGGGTGAGGAAATGCAAGGATTGAAATCATAAAATTTGGTTCCTGAAAATATCTAATTATCTAAAGAGCTGTTCCACCAGTTTTCCTGGAGTACAAAGTGCCTCATTCCTGTGCTGCACCCTGAACTCCCATCAGGGCGTGTTGAAGATCAACAGCTGCAGCAGCGTGGGATTCATTCCTGCAAGAGACAGATGGCAAATGCCCTTGAGCATGTGCATATGTGTGCTCAGTCATGCCCAACTGTTTGCCACCCTAAGGACCGTAGCCTGCCAGGTTCTTCTGTCTGTGGAGTTTTCTAGGCAAGAATATTGGAGTGGGTTGCTATTTTCTACTCTAGGGGATCTTCCAGACCTAAGGATCAAACCCATGTCTCTTGAGTCTCCTGCATTGGCAGGCAGACACTTTACCACCTGCGCTGGTTTGTAGTTGACAGGACCTTCAAACTGTCTTTGGGGGCTCGGCATTATTCCCATCCCTTCACCTCCACCCAAATCCTTTTCTACCCCAAATCCCAGACCTTAAAATGGAAAACCTGTGCTTTCGGAACTAGTATGCAGACTCACAAGGAAATCCTGCTGAGGAACTCAGTTGATTTGCTTCTCTAAGCTGAGTCCACCCTCCCTCAAGGCCAGTGAGTCTGGGTTCATAATTGATTGCTTGAGTGAGTGAGTGAAAGCTCACTCAGTCCTGTCTGACTCTTTGTGACCCCACGGACTAGTCTGTCCATGGAATTCTCCAGGCCAGAATACTGGAGCGGGTAGCCGTTCCCTTCTCCAGGGGATCTTTCCAACCCAGGGATCGAATCCAGGTCTCCCGCATTGCAGGTGGATTCTTTACCAGCTGAGTTACCAGGGAAGCCCAACTGATTGCCAATTACAAACTGGCACTTGCCAAGAGCATTGCCAGTGACTGAACAACAGCAACAAGGGCATTTGCCATCTGCCTCTGCCTCTGAGGAGGTGGAACCCTGCGCTGCCGCAGCTGCTGACCCTCCATAGCCGCTGAGGGAGTTCAGGGTGGAGTGAGGCACTCTGTGCTCCAGGGAATCTGGTGGAACAAGTCTTTAGGTAGAGTTAGATCTTTTCAGGAACTGATTTCATGATCCCAACATTTGCATCTTTTCATATCTAAGTTGCCGGGAGCCAGCACGAGCAGTCTCCCCCGTGGCAAAGGTCATGATGTTAGGGGGTCAGACAGGCAAGGGCAAGTCGGGCCTTAAGGGAGCCCCGCTGAATTTTCCTGAGCATCTACCCAAAAAACCAGAGTCTGCCTGCCTTGCTGCATTATGCTTTCCACCTTCGCTTCTGACATTACAGAGGTGGGGGTGGGGCTATCCCCCGGCCACCTTTCTCTGGAGAAAATCAACTTAGAGCTCCAGTTAACAGTCTCCTGCATACAAAAGGAGTGTTTCAGCTCAAACCCCTCTGATGGCTCTCTAACTTGCCTTACCGGACTTTTACAACTACGCATGTGATTGTTTACAGCCCCTCAACCGCGAGAGGCAAGGGAAGCCTAAAACATAGAGCCTTTCAAAGAGTTAAAAAGTTAGAGCAGTGCTGGTGTACGATTTCACTGTTGAGCCAATGCTTGTTGCCAAGTTCCCATATCTCTTATCCACTGTGCACCTGGGAGTGCGTTATAGTTAGAATGTAAGAAAAACAAGTGCAGCCTTGAAACTGACCTCATCAGACGTTTGAGCTAATTGGGTCTTTCTTTGCTGTAACTGCCGCATCGCTTCATGAAAATGCAACTCTGTTTGATACTTTCTGAGGCTGACATAGATTAGAAATATACAGAAAAAACACTTCAAGGGAAAATAAGTTTTCTGGCTGAGCAGCCTTTATCAAAAGAGGGTCTTAAAATGTTTCCCAGGCCTCCAAGGCCAGAAGATAACGTACACAACATCATTTGTGGGAAAGGTATAAAGTCCTTTAAAAAATAAAGTTATTGGGCCTCGCTCACCGAAACAGCTTGGTCTCCCTGCGTCAATCATTCTCTCCTCCTCTTACTCTCTCTTCCAGGCTGGTTCCCATCTGGAGTACAGAGGTCCGCCGTGTCTATTTATTTGCCTGGGTTTCTAAGACCTGAACGGGAAGGCGCCCTGTGCCTTCACTCCCTCGGGAGACCAGGAGGGCACCTGTGGCCTTACGTAGATGTTGCAAGTCTCTTGTCTTGAGACTTTATTGATTTTCTGTATAAACCAATGAACATCGGCCTCTTTTCTTCTCCCCTCTACTTTCTTATCTACAACATTCTTTCCTTATCTATCTCTCTCTAAATCAATCGCCGACTCCATCCACCCTTCGAATTCCCTGGATCCACCGGAGCTGGACCCTGGCACTAAGTGAAGTGAAGTCGCTCAGTTGTGTCCGACTCTTTGTGACCCCATGGACTGTAGTCTATCAGCCTCCTCCATCCATGGGATTTTCCAGGCAATAGTACTGGAGTGGGTTGCCATTTCCTTCTCCAGGGGATCTTCCCAACCCTGGGATCGTCTCCCTCGTTGTAGACAGATGCTTTACCGTCTGAGCCGCCTAGAAAAGGAGTAAATCCCTTCATGATGACATCAGCTCCTCATGACCAGCAGAAAACCTTTTGTAGAGTGAGTGCTTAATTGCACTGAACTCAGCTCCCTTCACCAAAATCATATATATTGACCTTCCCCCACTGTCTCTTTGGAGCAGTTTCTCAGAGCCGTCTGAGGTGCCATCTCCTGGGCTGCAGTCCTCATTCTGTCCCAAATAAAACCTAACTCGAAACTCTCACACTGTGCATCTTTTTAGTTGACACAGGGAAATGAGTGTGAGTGTAAGGAAGCAGGGGCGAGAGGGAGAACACCTTGTGAATCCCTCCAAATATTATCTATTACACACTTAAAGTCATGCAGAAAGGCAGCAGGCCCACAAGTGTTAAGGAGATGGTCAGGTCTGTGACATCTGACTTTTTAAATTTCATTATCTCTAACCTAGTAAGGTCTCATGCTATGAACACTGTGTCTTAATGTTCATTCTGGGCTCTTCATAAAACAGGACAAAGATGACAAAGATGCAACATGAACAAGATCTGGGACTAAGGGGCTGAGCAGCAGTTGGATGTTTAAAAGATTTGGCAGGGATGGGAAGTGACTCTGTGGAATATGAAATTCCTGGAATAATTGAGTTTCAGCAAATTTAGGAGTCTGAACATACAGGCATCTCATATGCCATTCTGAAAAAAAAAATTAGGAATAAAACTTTGATGGCTGCAAGTATTGATGGGTGGGTTCTGTAGACTGAGTGTTACCAAACCAAAATTTGAGTCTTCTCCCTCGAATGTGGCCTGGATTGTTGTGAAGGAATGTGTAGTGTTTGCTGTAAGGTGCCACACAAAGAATTCTGGGACACTGCTACTGCTAAGTCACTTCAGTCGTGCCCGACTCTGTGCGACCCCATAGACAGCAGCCCACCAGGTTCCCCCATCCCTGGGATTCTCCAGGCAAGAACACTGGAGTGGGTTGCCATTTCCTTCTCCCATGCATGAAAGTGAAAAGTGAAAAGTGAAAGTGAAGTCGCTCAGTCGTGTCCAACTCCTAGTGACCCCATGGACTGCAGGGCTAGTGCTCAAAAAACTTGACCTTCTTGATGGGTTTCAGCAAAGCCTTTTAAAAGGCAAGGTGAGGAGAGTCCCAGGGTATGTGATTGACTCATGCACATTTCTCTGACTGGTTGATGGTGAGGGTGTCACAGGGTTTAACACTGTCAATCCCAAGGTTCCTGTAGGCCTGGGGACTCTGTGCTCATGGTCATTAAGTAATCGATCTATTCCCTTTGGGGATGATTTTAGCTTGTGTAAAACAACTCAAGGAAGGTGCATCAGGTACTATTATCTGGGTACTCCATTGTTGTTTAGTCACTAATTTGTATCCAATTCAGAAGAGCTAAAGCAGAGGACGGGGGGAAGGTTCTGCACCAGGACGGCTCCCTAAGATCTTGCTCAATTACAGAGCATCTAGGAATTCCCAAGGTCTCCACTCAGTCTTCTCACTTAATTGTTCATTTATGCCTCATGGCTGCTGCAGACACCTGATGCGTTCAAATGATAATATGTCACGAGAATTTACTGGATCCTCACGAGTGTGATTGTCACTCCAGTCCCAGAAGTCCACTTTTTATAAGGGCATCATCTTGTTTTGTTTTTCACGAAGAAATACTGTTTTACCCAGACAGTTAAATTGCTCCTCATTTCCAGGTGCATGAAAAGCATCTTGGGGATTTTTCAGGACCCCACCATTGCAGAAAAGGGGATCCCTTCCGGGGCCTGAGAGTGGGCTCTTGTCCAACACTTGGAAATGAATTGAGACATGTGCTGACAATGCAGGAGACTTCACTGGAAAGGGGCACCCAGGTGGAGAACCGCAGGGTAAAGGAAACCAGAGAACTGCTCTGCCATGTGACTCGCAGTCTCGAGTTTTATGGTAATGGGGTTAGTTTCCAGATTGTCTCTGGCTAATCATTCCAACTCAGGGTCCTTCCTGATAGTGGAGGCATTGCTCAGCCAAGATGGGTTCCAGTGAGGAGGATTTGGGGAGGCTGACAGGATATTTGGACAGGCATCTCCTCCCTCCTTTTGACCTTTTCCGAAATCTTCATGTTGGTGGCAGCTTGTTAATCCTGAGTTCCTTACCAGGCTCTCTTGTTGTAAGATAACTCGTGGCAGTGGTTACTATCTTTCCTGGCCAGGGTGGACAGTTTCAGTCAGTATTTCTCCTAACAACTTCTGCTGAGAGACTTCATACTCCAGATTCTTTCTGGGAATTAGGGCAGAGGTCTCTTTCTTCTAAAACTACTTCCTGCTGAGAGTGAGCTTAGACCTGCCTAGCAGGGTAGAAGTCTCTCTCCCCCTGATTCAAAACGAGGTATTCTGGGTCCCAAACCAGCATTCATCCTTGTAGTAACAATGATTTGGCCTGAAATTGTTGGACCTTGTCAGATACAAACCTCGTAAGCAGTCGAAATAGACAGGGGGCCAAACAGGAGGCCTGAAAGGATGATTTTAGCCGGACTCAAGAACAGAAGGCAGAATTTGGGGTGAGGACTGCAAGGGGTATAGCTTTCTTCTGATTGGCTGGTGGTGAGGTAACAGGGTGGTGCTCTAGGAATCTTGCACTCAGCCTGAAGTTGTCCTCTTTCTGGTTGAAGGCCTTAGTTCCTGCAGAACTCAAAGATATTGTTATGGATGCTACTTGAGAGGGAATTGGGACCCTACCTCAAGACTGTACCACCCTTGACTGCTCCTTCCCTGTTTTTCCCTTCCCTTCCCTGATTAGCGAGTGTTTGCAGTTGCCCGATGGAACTCAGAGAACTCAGAGAAGGTCAGGGAGGCTGAATGAAGCATATACCCAGCAAACAAGAGGGGACACAGAAAAGACTTGTACTCTGGACCCTCAAAGAGTTCTGCTCAGTTTCAGTTCAGAGTACTGGGAGGAGATGGCTCTGGCCACCTTCTGCTAAAATGGGGCAGAGTTCTTCCCCAATTTGGAGAATTGACGCTGAATTGGAAATATTGCTGAGTTTCAAATCTGGAATGGGAGTCTTGTATTATCCGGGCCTTATCAATTTCTATAGGGAGAAATAGAGTTTTCCCTTAGATATAAAGGCAGTTTATGTCTAAGGTGAGAAAAAGGAGAAGTTTACTAAAAAGCACAAACAACTTTCTAGGGATATCTGCACTACCTGAAGGGGAGAAACATAAGTGGAAGTTGTAGGAGGCCATCCTCCAGTATCTTTGCCAGGGAAGGTCATACTTTGGCAATCAGAAATAGCAGGTAAATGGTGAAATTGATTGGAAACTTTTTAGAGGTATGCTCATGAACCCCCATAAATGACCAAAGGGAAGGGTTTGGGATGAGGATGACCAGACAGTGACAGAAGATTTCAGTGCTAATATGCTTTCGTTCCTCTGCACAGACAGGTGAGGCCACATGACATTACGCTTATGAGATGTACAAGAGCAGTGTTGGTGACAGGGAGACACAGACACGGAAGACCACATTTCACACTCATCAGGCCAACTGGAGGAATCTTGATGGAAAGAAGTGAACAGAGAACTCGATTCTCGGGAGAGATAAAGTCAGTCCCGTCCATCATTTTTGTCAGAATCTTTGGGAGACTAAGATTTAGCTTATGTCTCAGGGAAGTCTGAATGGAAGGTTACATCCTCAGAGTTTATCTCCTAACCGTATCCTAACTTCAAATCACTTTAAGATAGCAGCTGGCACTTCCCAATTCATGTCACCCACATCCCAGGGAACAGGATGACTCTCCCGGAGTTAGGCATCCTGCTAGATGTCGGTGTGCTGCCTTAGAATGGGGTATCCCCGCCCTTGCTCCCGCTCCTATTCCTCTGGAGTCTTGCCCTAATACAAGCTGCTGCAATCGGCCTACTAGGTGCTACATACTCATTCATTTTGTTGTTTGACAAAATCATCTTCACAGGACGCTTGAGAAAATATTCTCGAGCCTTCTGCCCTGTCTAGAGACAGAGATGTGGAAGGAGGAAAGGAGCTAGCTGGGAGGAACTTGAGTCTGGTCTATTGGTTTTCTGAGTGCCTTATATTCATGGGCCCACTGCAGAGCACACACATGGTCCTTCTAGCCAAAGAAGATCCACCAGAATGCCTAAATGGAAAGACAGACATAGCCCAAACTATGCCACAGATTTAGTTTATTTTGAACACAAGATTTTTTAGAAAGCAGCCCCTGCACCATTTTAGATCTTTATCCCCCAGGGCTACAATTCCAGGCAAAGGAAAGAGCAAGCAATGGATATGGAAGTCTTGTTATGCCAAGCATCGAATTCGTGGATTCATAAGAAATCTTCAGGTGCTGTTCTTCAGGCATGCTCAATAACTGTCCAGTCCAGCTTTCCCACGGCCACCAGAGCCAACCTTCTAAAAATACAGATTTGATCATGACATTAACTGGGCTTAGAAACACCCAGCAGTTTACCAAACCCTTCAGCGGGAAGCTGTCTCTCCTCACTGGACTCTGGCATGGATGACCCTCCACCATCCCCCTGAGATGCTGCAACCCCTTCCTACTACCACCACTTCCCCGTCTCCAATGGAAGATCCATACTCCTCCCACCCTGTCAACTGCCCTGCCTTCCTCCTGCTAACTTTCTGCACCCTGTATTTGTTCGCTCAATGTTCTCTACTCTCTGACAACCTTTCCAATCTCTCTCCCTCTAGGCAAAGCCCATAACCCTTCTCTTTCTCCCACAGATTGTACAAGAAATCTGTGCAAAGCACTGGTCACCCTACATTTAGATTGTTTATCTATGTCTGTCTCATTTATCCAGTTGTATCAGTCTTTTTGTTTCAATTTCTGCACAATGCATGCCTGACACAGGAGATACTCAGTCCCTAGGGATTCCCTTTCCCTTCCTTCCTCCTCCTGGGCTGTTCCATTTTCCAGGAAGAGTTAAATCCCTTTGGTGAGGAAGGAGAAATAAAGTGAGAAAACCTTGGTTAAGAATGACCTGTGAATCTGTATCATGGATATTTGTCTCAACTGAACCCATCAGCGTTGTCCTGGGAGAGGGCTCCTCTTTTAGGACGAGGCCTCAGGTAGTGTGGCCAGCTGTCCTTCTGCCGTGTTTCGAGCCCCTTTCCCTGGGAGTTTTCTAGACTCTCCTGTGCGGTGGACATGTGAGCAAAGTCCACTGGAGAATTGTGTGCACCCCTTGGCCAGCTCTTGACTGACTTGTACTCACTCTGAAGACAGCAGTTTTGCAGACGTGACCACATCCATTGCTGCAGCATTTCATTCCCTCAGGACAGGAATCATCTCCTGAGCACAGTTCAACACACATTCCCACAGTACCTTTGGGCAACTCTGGGCAGAATCCAAGTTCCTGTTGTCCTGAAACACAGGATGGTGTTTGGTGTGTGGCGCAGTCGCTGAGACAGGCCTGAGGACGGACGCCGGAGGCCTGATGCCTCCATCACAGGCAGGACTGCTGCCTCTTCCCTTGCTTCCTTTGTGCTCTGGACTCCTCCCCGAGCCTCCACTGCTCCTCTCTCATGAAGCCCACAGTCTGGGCCTTAGGAGAATGCTCTCCTTTCTCTGAAGGCTGCACGGTCTCAGAAGATAAGCAACCTGCACAGTCATAACTCTCTTCTTCCCACCTTAATAGAAGATTCTAGAAAAGCCTCTCCTTACAGAGATCACCATCCCCTGCCTCACACATTCCGTTTGTCCCCCGACTTCCTCTGGGGTCCCATACACAAGGCACAGGTCCTAACTAGAGAGAAAGCTTACCCTTTACCCCGAATTTCTAATCAGACCCAACCCAGTCTGATAGGGAGAACAGGACACACAGGATGAGTGCTCATTTAGATCAAAGAAAATGCATCTAATCAATGCCAACTCCCCACTCTGCTAAGGGAACCAGGTTGCTTCCAGGCAAAACCACCCTCAGGTCTAACACGGGGCTCTGAGCCTTCTCTGCTGTCAGTTAAGGTCCCCTCAGCACCCTCACCTTTGGCAAGAGACACCTGAGCCCAGGCGACCTCCAGCCCTATGACGACGAAAGCCAGCAGAACAAAGACGGTGCCTGTCTTCATGTTGGCTTCTGGTGTGGTGCAGGGGCAGAGCCCAGCTATAATTTATACTCACAGTGTCACCAGAAAGGAGGGTGAGGTGAAAGGCAGTAGAACAAGAAGAGTATTAAAATGTAAGCTCTCAAGGGAGTGTCCCAGGATATTCTATTTTCCTTGTTCTATTTCACAACTGTTTTCCCAGACTAGGGAATGGTTTCTTGGATATGCAAATACCAAACCAGAGAGATGGGGAACATGTTTTAGCCTTTCTTTCATTGCTCCATCACAACTTGGCTCTGGTTTCCCTGGTGCCTTTAGAAGCCACGGTCAAAGAAAAGAATTTTCTCCATGTAACTTAGAATTTCACAGTGAGAGCTGAAATTTTGAAGCTAGGCATTATCAGGGCCCATCTGGGGTCTCCAGCAGGTCCAGTTACACAGGATGGTAAATGTGTGCTTTGAAGCCCCTGCTAGGCATGAGGGTAGACTCATAATGGTAGTGAAATCAGTCATCTAAGGGGATGGATGTTGTGAGATCACAAGCTGGCTGGAGCCCTTGAGAGTTGAGAGACATGGTCTATCTTGATGACTGGTGGTCTCTGAGGCTACCCTGCTCCATACGAAGAAGTTCCTGGAGAGAAGGCTGTGTGGGTGACCTACATGAGCAGAGTTCAGTTCAGTTGAGTTCAGTTGCTCAGTCGTGTCTGACTCTTCGCGACCCCCTGAATTGCAGCACCCCAGTCCTCCCTGTCCATCACCAACTCCCGGAGTTCACTCACTCTCATGCCCATTGAGTCAGTGATGCCATCCAGCCATCTCATCCTCTGTCGTCCCCTTCTCCTCCTGCCCCCAATCCCTCCCAGCATCAGACTCTTTTCCAATGAGTCAACTCTTCGCATGAGGTGGCCAAAGTACTGGAGCTTCAGCTTTAGCATCATTCCTTGCAAAGAAATCCCAGAGTTGATCTCTTTCAGAATGGACTGGTTGGATCGCCTTGCAGTCCAAGGGACTCTCAACAGTCTTCTCCAACACCACAGCTCAAACGCATCAATTCTTCAGTGCTCAGCCTTCTTCACAGTCCAACTTTCACATCCATGCATGACCACAGGAAAAACCATAGCCTTGACTAGACGGACCTTAGTCGGCAAAGTAATGTCTCTGCTTTTGAATATGCTATCTAGGTTGCTCATAACTTTCCTTACAAGGAGTAAGCATCTCTTAATTTCATGGCTGCAATCACCATCTGCAGTGATTTTGGAGCCCAAAAAATAAAGTCTGACACTGTTTCCACTGTTTCCCCTTCTATTTCCCATGAAGTGATGGGACCAGATGCCATGATCTTCGTTTTCTGAATGTTGAGCTTTAAGCCAAATTTTTCACTCTCCTCTTTCACTTTCATCAAGAGGCTTTTGAGTTCCTCTTCACTTTCTGCCATAAGGGCGGTGTCATCTGCATATCTGAGGTTATTGATATTTCTCCCGGCAATCTTGATTCCAGCTTGTGTTTCTTCCAGTCAGGCGTTTCGCATGATGTTCTCTGCATATAAGTTAAATAAGCAGGGTGACAATATACAGCCTTGATGTACTCCTTTTCATATTTGGAACCAGTCTATTGTTCCATGTCCAGTTCTAACTGTTGCTTCCTGACCTGCATACAAATTTCTCAAGAGGCAGGTCAGGTGGTCTGGTATTCCCATCTCTTTCAGAATTTTCCACAGTCTATTGTGATCCACACAGTCAAAGGCTTTGGCATAGTCAATAAAGCAGAAATAGATGTTTTTCTGGAACTCTCTTGCTTTTTCCATGATCCAGCGGATGCTGGCAATTTGATCTCTGGTTCCTCTGCCTTTTCTAAAACCAGCTGGAACATCTGGGAGTTCACGGTTCACATATTGCTGGAGCCTGGCTTGGAGAATTTTGAGCATTACTTTACTAGCATGTGAGATGAGTGCAATTGTGCAGTAGTTTGAGCATTCTTTGGCATTGCCTTTCTTTGGGATTGGAATGAAAACTGACCTTTTCCAGTCCTGTGGCCACTGCTGAGTTTTCCAAATTTGCTGGCATATTGAGTGCAGCACTTTCACAGCATCATCTTTCAGGATTTGAAAGAGCTCAACTGGAATTCCATCACCTCCACTAGCTTTGTTCATGGTGATGCTTTCTAAGGCCCACTTGACTTCACATTCCAGGATGTCTGGCTCTAGGTGAGTGATCACACCATCGTGATTATCTGGGTCATGAAGATCTTTTTTGTACAGTTCTTCTGTGTATTCTTGCCACCTCTTCTTAATATCTTCTGCTTCTGTTGGGTCCATATCATTTCTGTCCTTTATCGAGCCCATCTTTGCATGAAATATTCCCTTGGTATCTCTAATTTTCTTGAAGAGATCTCTAGTCTTCCCCATTCTGTTGTTTTCCTCTATTTCTTTGCATTGATCACTGAGGAAAGCTTTCTTATCTCTCCTTGCTATTCTTTGGAACTCTGCATTCAGATGCTTATATCTTTCCTTTTCTCCTTTGCTTTTTGCCTCTCTTCTTTTCACAGCTATTTGTAAGGCCTCCTCAGACAGCCATTTTGCTTTTTTGCATTTCTTTTCCATGGGGATGGTCTTGATCCCTGTCTCCTGTACAATGTCACAAACCTCCATCCAGAGTTCATCAGGCACTCTGTCTATCAGATCTAGTCCCTTAAATCTATTTCTCACTTCCACTGTGTAATCATAAGGGATTTGATTTAGGTCATACCTGAATGGTCTAGTGGTTTTCCCTACTTTCGTCAGTTTAAGTCTGAATTTGGCAATAAGGAGTTCATGATCTAAGCCACAGTCAGCTCCTGGTCTTGTTTTTGCTGACTGTATAGAGCTTCTCCATCTTTGGCTGCAAAGAATATAATCAATCTGATTATGGTGTTGACCATCTGGTGATGTCCATGTGTAGAGTCTTCTCTTGTGTTGTTGGAAGAGGGTGTTTGCTATGACCAGTGCGTTCTCTTGGCAAAACCCTATTAGCCTTTGCCCTGCTTCATTATGTATTTCAAGGCCAAATTTGCCTGTTACTCCAGGTGTTTCTTGACTTCCTACTTTTGCATTCCAGTCCCCTATAATGAAAAGGACACTTTTTTGGGTGTTTGTTCTAAAAGGTCTTATAGGTCTTCATAGAATCGTCCAACTTCAGCTTCTTCAGTGTTACTGGTTGGAGCATAGACTTGGATTACTGTGATATTGAATGGTTTGCCTTGGAGACGAACAGAGATCATTCTGTCGTTTTTGAGATTGCATCCAAGTACTGCATTTCGGACTCTTTTGTTGACCATGATGACTACTCTATTTCTTCTGAGGGATTCCTGCCCGCAGTAGTAGATATAATGGTCATCTGAGTTAAATTCACCCATTCCAGTCCATTTTAGTTAGCTGATTCCTAGAATGTCGATGTTCACTCTTGCCATCTTCTAATTTGCCTTGATTCATGGACCTGACATTCCAGGTTCCTATGCAATATTACTCTTTACAGCATTGGACCTTGCTTCTGTCACCAGTCACACCCACAACTGGGTGTTGTTTTTGCTTTGGCTCCATCCCTTCATTCTTTCTGGAGTTATTTCTCCACTGAGCTTCAGTAGCATGTTGGGCACCTACTGACCTGGGGAGTTCCTCTTTCAATATCCTATTATTTTGCCTTTTCATACTGTTCATGGGGTTCTCAAGGCAAGAATACTGAAGTGGTTTGCCATTCCCTTCTTCAGTGGAACACATTCTGTCAGACCTCTCCACCATGACCCGCCCATCTTGGGTGGCCCCACATGGCATGGCTTAGTTTCATTGAGTTAGACAAGGCTGTGGTCTGTGTGATTAGATTGACTAGTTTTCTGTGAGTATGGTTTCAGTGTGTCTGCCCTCTGATGCCCTCTCGCAACACCTACCGTCTTACTTGGGTTTCTCTTACCTTAGATGTGGGGTATCTCTTCACGGCTGCTCCAGCAAAGCTCAGCTGTTGCTCTTTACTTTGAACGAGGGATATCTCCTCACAGCCACCCCTCCTGACCTTGAACGTGGAGTAGCTCCTCTCAGCACTCCTGCACCCACGCAGCCACTGCTCCTTGGACATGGGGTTGCTCCTCCAGACTTAAGGAGAGTCAGAAACAATTCACAGCAGCAGAGGTGCCAGCAGCCAGATTGTGGCTGTGAGCTGAACTTGGTTATGTCCTCTGCTACCTGCCTTATATTGTTTCTTAATCTGTTCCTAAACCTGATTCACCAGTCTGTTTTTTCTACGAGCTGTGTAATAACAAAATTCGTGTTGTCTCAACTTAGTCAGAATTGACTTCTTTTGTCTGTATCTGAAAAGGCTTAATGTGGGTGGAAACTGGTGTCAGGAGTGGATACAGGGCAACTATGCTCAGGGAAATGGCAGGAATGTGGGTTTCATGAATTGATCTAGTTAGAAGCCAAAGGCAACGAGAATGTTGTTAGTCTCCTAGGACGGAAATCTGGCATTCGATGGTGAAACAGGTAATAACCTCCTAGATTAAATATTTCTAGGCATTTTATTCTTTTGGACGCTACTGTAGATGAAATTGTTTGCTTAGTTTCTTTTATGGATTTTTTTTATTGCTGATGAATTGCGTTGTGTACTGACCTGAACTTCACTGAATTTATTTTTTGCCTCTTGTAGAATTTTTGTAAATTCTTTGTAATTTTCTGTGTATAGAATCGTGCCATCTTCAAATAGAGGTAGTTTTACTTCTTTTTTTTTTCCCGACTTTCACGCCTTTTATTTCTTTTTCTTGCATGATTTCTGTGGCTAGAAGCTCCAGTTGAATAGTAACAGTGAAAGCAGGAAGCTTTGTCTTTTTCCTGGTCTTAAAAAGAAAGCTTTTAGTCTTTTATGATGTTAGCTATGAATTTTTCATGAATTCCATCTATTGTGTTGAGAAAATTCACTTCTATTCTAGTTTTCTTAGTATTTTTATCACTAAAGAGTGTTAGGTTTTGTCAAATCCTTTTTGTGCATCAGTTTAGATGATGATGTGTTTTTTTCTTCCTTTATTCTATTAATGTCGTGCATTACATTTATTGATTTTCACCACCAATGCCTCCTTAAGAAAAATCCTACTAGGTCATGATGTATAATCCTTTTACTATGCTATTGAAATCACTTGGCTAGTATTTTTTTTTTAGGATTTTTGCATTTATTTTTATAAGGGATATTGGCCTTTAATTTTCTTTTCTTGTAATGTCTTTATCTGGCTTTGATATTAGCATAATATTGACTTCATAGAATGAGTTAGGAAGTGTTTCCTCTTCTATTTTCTGGAAGACTCTAAGAATTGTGAAGAATTTTTATTTTTTTGCATTGCAGCTAGATAATATAGTTTATAATATCAGGAATAGGTTTTTAATTTCTTTGTGGCCTAGTACTTGTTTGATTTTTGTGAATGTCCTATAAACACTAAAGAGAAAAAAAATTGTCTTCTCTGTTGCTGAGTGTAAAGTTGTCTATTATCTATTAGTCTGAATTTGTTAATCTTTATGATTTACTTTATCTTTATTTTTCATTATTTTTCTCTGTATTATTCATTAATTTCTGAGAAAATTGGACATTCTGATAAAATGTCCAACTAAAATAATTTATTCATGTATTTCTTTACTTTTATCAGTTATTTCTTTGTATGTATGTCAAGTCATAATTTTAGGAGTATATGTGCCTGTGTTCACAATCATCTTCTTAATTTATCATTCCTTTTAACATTAAATAATATCCTTTTCCGTTTACATATCTGATATTAAATTATTGATGCTAAATATCAGCATTCTTTTAGCTCATATTTGTCCAGTAGAATTTCCATCTCTATAAGAGATACTATTAGACCTTTTTCATGTGCTTCTTAAAGCAGTATTTTGCTTGACTTAAACTCATTTTATTCAGTTTGAGAGGTCTTCTGTGTCGGGACCAGCCCAACAACAAAGCAACCCGAGGGAGCAGTGCCACGGAAGAATAAGGAACAAAAAGTCTCATTCCCAGGAAAAAGCCCAGATCCTAATCCTTGCATGCCTTTAATTGCTAACGTCTACTTCCTTGTGCTCTAGAGATATCTGTTTTCTTACACCCTCAGATCAGGGGATAAAGATATACAATGCACAGTCCTCAATGTCAAACCTTCAGGCCATTCATGATTGTGTTTAGCCCTTCAGCTAGTGACAACCTTTCTCAGCAAAACTCCCTCAAGGCTCTGGTTACAGAACAGTCACTAATGGTTTTCCATCAGTCACGTCTGTACTTCAACATATTGTTTTCAAGATGTCTTTCCATGATGTACTTTTTACTGCTCCCAGCCCTTTGCCTGGGGGTGATGAGAAAGCCATTCTTATTTTTCAAAGAAGCCCTGTTAATTATAGAACAGGCCTGTGCATAGCATATTCCCTACATTCTGATCAGTAAGTTTAACCTATTTATCTTTATGGCCCTAACTGTTAAACCAGGATTTATCCTGTCACCATATTTCATGTTTCTTATTTATCATACTTTCTTTTGCTTTTTGTTTGTTTGTTATTCTTTAATCCTTCCATTCAGTTCAGTTCAGTCACTCAGTCATGTCCAACTCTTTGCGACCCCGTGAATCTCAGCACGCCAGGCCTCCCTGTCCATCACCAACTCCCGGAGTTTACTCAGATTCACGTCCATCGAGTCAGTGATGCCATCCAGCCATCTCATCCTCTGTCATCCCCTTCTCCTCCTGCCCCCAAACCCTCCCAGCATCAGACTCTTTTTCAATGAGTCAACTCTTCTCATGAGGTGGCCAAAGTACTGGACTTTCAGCTTCACCATCAGTCCTTCCAAAGAAATCCCAGGGCTGATCTCCTTTAGAATGGACTGGTTGGATCTCCTTGCAGTCCAAGGGACTCTCAAGAGTCTTCTCCAACAACACAGTTCAAAAGCAGCAATTCTTCGGCACTCAGCCTTCTTCACAGTCCAACTCTCACATCCATGTATGACTACTGGAAAAACCATAGCCTTGACTAGACGGACCTTTGTCGGCAAAGTAATGTCTCTACTTTTGAATATGCTATCTAGGTTGGTCATAACTTTCCTTCCAAGGAGTAAGCGACTTTTAATTTCATGGCTGCAATCACCATCTGCAGTGATTTTGGAGCCCCAAAAAATAAAGTCTGACACTGTTTCCACTGCTTCCCCATCTATTTGCCATGAAGTGATGGGACCGGATGCCATGATCTTCGTTTTCTGAATGTTGAGCTTTAAGCCAAATTTTTCACTCTCCTCTTTCACTTTCATCAAGTGGCTTTTGAGTTCCTCTTCACTTTCTGCCATGAAGGTGCTGTCATCTGCATATCTGAGGTTATTGATATTTCTCCCGGCAATCTTGATTCCAGCTTGTGTTTCTTCCAGTCCAGCATTTCTCATGATGTATTCTGCATATAAGTTAAATAAGCAGGGTGACAATATACAGCCTTGACGTACTCCTTTTCCTATTTGGAACCAGTCTGTTGTTCCATGTCCAGTTCTAATTGTTGCTTCCTAACCTGCATATAGGTTTCCCAAGAGGCAGGTCAGGTGGTCTGGTATTCCCATCTCTTTCAGAATTTTCCACAGTCTATTGTGATCCACAGAGTCAAAGGCTCTGGCATAGTCAATAAAGCAGAAATAGGTGTTTTTCTGGAACTCTCTTGCTTTTTCCATGATCCAGACAGTGACAGAAGATTTCAGTGCTGATATGCTTTCGTTCCTCTGCACAGACAGGTGAGGCCACATGACATTACGCTTATGAGATGTATAAGAGCAGTGTTGGTGACAGGGAGACACAGACACGGAAGACCATATTTCACACTCATCAGGCCAACTGGAGGAATCTTGATGGAAAGAAGTGAACAGAGAACTCGATTCTCGGGAGAGATAAAGTCAGTCCCGTCCATCATTTTTGTCAGAATCTTTGGGAGACTAAGATTTAGCTTATGTCTCAGGGAAGTCTGAATGGAAGGTTACATCCTCAGAGTTTATCTCCTAACCGTATCCTAACTTCAAATCACTTTAAGATAGCAGCTGGCACTTCCCAATTCATGTCACCCACATCCCAGGGAACAGGATGACTCTCCCGGAGTTAGGCATCCTGCTAGATGTCGGTGTGCTGCCTTAGAATGGGGTATCCCCGCCCTTGCTCCCGCTCCTATTCCTCTGGAGTCTTGCCCTAATACAAGCTGCTGCAATCGGCCTACTAGGTGCTGCATACTCATTCATTTTGTTGTTTGACAAAATCATCTTCACAGGACGCTTGAGAAAATATTCTCGAGCCTTCTGCCCTGTCTAGAGACAGAGATGTGGAAGGAGGAAAGGAGCTAGCTGGGAGGAACTTGAGTCTGGTCTATTGGTTTTCTGAGTGCCTTATATTCATGGGCCCACTGCAGAGCACACACATGGTCCTTCTAGCCAAAGAAGATCCACCAGAATGCCTAAATGGAAAGACAGACATAGCCCAAACTATGCCACAGATTTAGTTTATTTTGAACACAAGATTTTTTAGAAAGCAGCCCCTGCACCATTTTAGATCTTTATCCCCCAGGGCTACAATTCCAGGCAAAGGAAAGAGCAAGCAATGGATATGGAAGTCTTGTTATGCCAAGCATCGAATTCGTGGATTCATAAGAAATCTTCAGGTGCTGTTCTTCAGGCATGCTCAATAACTGTCCAGTCCAGCTTTCCCACGGCCACCAGAGCCAACCTTCTAAAAATACAGATTTGATCATGACATTAACTGGGCTTAGAAACACCCAGCAGTTTACCAAACCCTTCAGCGGGAAGCTGTCTCTCCTCACTGGACTCTGGCATGGATGACCCTCCACCATCCCCCTGAGATGCTGCAACCCCTTCCTACTACCACCACTTCCCCGTCTCCAATGGAAGATCCATACTCCTCCCACCCTGTCAACTGCCCTGCCTTCCTCCTGCTAACTTTCTGCACCCTGTATTTGTTCGCTCAATGTTCTCTACTCTCTGACAACCTTTCCAATCTCTCTCCCTCTAGGCAAAGCCCATAACCCTTCTCTTTCTCCCACAGATTGTACAAGAAATCTGTGCAAAGCACTGGTCACCCTACATTTAGATTGTTTATCTATATCTGTCTCATTTATCCAGTTGTATCAGTCTTTTTGTTTCAATTTCTGCACAATGCATGCCTGACACAGGAGATACTCAGTCCCTAGGGATTCCCTTTCCCTTCCTTCCTCCTCCTGGGCTGTTCCATTTTCCAGGAAGAGTTAAATCCCTTTGGTGAGGAAGGAGAAATAAAGTGAGAAAACCTTGGTTAAGAATGACCTGTGAATCTGTATCATGGATACTTGTCTCAACTGAACCTATCAGCATTGTCCTGGGAGAGGGCTCCTCTTTTAGGACGAGGCCTCAGGTAGTGTGGCCAGCTGTCCTTCTGCCGTGTTTCGAGCCCCTTTCTCTGGGAGTTTTCTAGACTCTCCTGTGCGGTGGACATGTGAGCAAAGTCCACTGGAGAGTTGTGTGCACCCCTTGGCCAGCTCTTGACTGACTTGTACTCACTCTGAAGACAGCAGTTTTGCAGACATGACCACACCCATTGCTGCAGCATTTTGCTCCCTCAGGACAGGAATCATCTCCTGAGCACATTTCAGCACAAATTCCCACAGTACCTTTGGGCACCTCTGGGCAGAATCCAGGTCTCTGTCGTCCTGAAACACAGGATGGTGTTTGGCGTGTGGCGCAGTCGCTGAGACAGGCCTGAGGACGGACGCCGGAGGCCTGATGCCTCCATCACAGGCAGGACTGCTGCCTCTTCCCTTGCTTCCTTTGTGCTCTGGACTCCTCCCCGAGCCTCCACTGCTCCTCTCTCATGAAGCCCACAGTCTGGGCCTTAGGAGAATGCTCTCCTTTCTCTGAAGGCTGCAGGGTCTCAGAAGATAAGAAACCTGCACAGTCATAACTCTCTTCTTCCCACCTTAATAGAAGATTCTAGAAAAGCCTCTCCTTACAGAGATCACCATCCCCTGCCTCACACATTCCGTTTGTCCCCCGACTTCCTCTGGGGTCCCATACACAAGGCACAGGTCCTAACTAGAGAGAAAACTTACCCTTTACCCCGAATTTCTAATCAGACCCAACCCAGTCTGCTAGGGAGAATGGGACACACAGGATGAGTGCTCATTTAGATCAAAGAAAATGCATCTAATCAATGCCAACTCCCCACTCTGTGAGGGGACCTGGTTGCTTCCAGGCAAAACCACCCTCAGGTCTAACACGGGGCTCTGAGCCTTCTCTGCTGTCAGTTAGGGTCCCCTCAGCACCCTCACCTTTGGCAAGAGATCCCTGAGCCCAGGCGACCTCCAGCCCCATGACGACGAAAGCCAGCAGAACAAAGACGGTGCCTGTCTTCATGTTGGCCTCTGGTGTGGTGCAGGGGCAGAGCCCAGCTATAATTTATACTCACAGTGTCACCAGAAAGGAGGGTGAGGTGAGAGGCAATAGAACAAGAAGAGTATTAAAATGTAAGCTTTCAAGGGAGTGTCCCAGGGTATTCTAGTTTCTTTCTTCTATTTCACAACTGTTTTCTCAGACTAGGGAATGGTTTCTTGGATATGCAAATACCAAAGCGGAGAGCTGGGGAACATGTTTTAGCCTTTCTTTCATTGCTCCATCACAACTTGGCTCTGGTTTCCCTGGTGCCTTTAGTAGCCACCGTCAAAGAAAAGAATTTTCTCCGTGTAACTTAGAATTTCACAGTGAGAGCTGAAATTTTGAAGCTAGGCATTGTCAGGGCCCATCTGGGGTCTCCAGCAGGTCCAGTTACACAGGATGGTAAATGTGTGCTTTGGAGCCCCTGCTAGGCATGAGGGTGGAATCATAATGGTAGTGAAATCAGTCATCTAAGGGGATGGATGTTGTGAGATCACAAGCTGGCTGGAGCCCTTGAGAGTTGAGAGACATGGTCTATCTTGATGACTGGTGGTCTCTGAGGCTACCCTGCTCCATACGAAGAAGTTCCTGGAGAGAAGGCTGTGTGGGTGACCTACATGAGCAGAACTACAGGAGAAAGACACAAAAGCCTCCTCAGGGGCCTGTGGAAGGAGCCCGCCCACTTTCCCATCCCAATTACAAAATCTTTGAGAGAGGTATATGCAGGTAAAAGCTGAATGACGGTGGGAATGAAGAGAAAGCGACTTAATCCTTGGTGGTCAGAGCTCAGATAAGCACCTTAAGACCTCCTGTGGGGAAGCCTGCTACCCAAGAGCAGAGGAAGGCTAAGCCAGCCAAGAAAGGAGGACTCAGCCTGTCCGTCCCAGGCAGAGAGCTCACATTAGCATCTGGGAATCTCAGCATGTTCAAAGGCTACAAGCCCCCAGGAATGACTCCTGGGTCTGAAGGAGGGACCAGGGTTCCCAGGGACGGAGCTCAGTCTGGGGTGGAGATCAATGGCCCCATGCAGCACAGCAAAGGGGAAGCCCTGATCCAAACCAAAGATGGCTGGCTGGATCCTAGGATGCTGTATTCTGTAGCCGTGACTGTGGGGCCAGGGCTGGACAGCTCCAAACAGCTTGCAGGAGAGTTTGGAGCAGCAATGTTGGCACGAGAGGACTCTCGAATCCCTCTCAAACAGTGAGCTGGACTTGATTACTACCGCCGAGTTAACATAATCTGTCAAATTTCATTTTCACACAACAAACACCTGATTGTGGTCAATAATTCCAACAATACAGATATAGCCCAAGTAACCTTCCAGGAAGTAACAATATTACCAATTTGCTATGTATTTTTCCATGTCCTTTTCCTATGCTTTTATGTACACATATATGTATATATATAAATATACTTATTTTGCAGAAATATTTATATGCATTGTTTTCCTTTCTTCATGTAATGTTATGTCTTGGAGCATTTTCTAGGATAGTAACCTCTTTTTCTTTTAAAAAATAACCACTATCTAAAATTCTGTTGTATGAATGGTTTATAATTTATTTAACCAAACTTCAATTTTTGACATTTAGCAGATTTGGGGATTTCTTTGTTATCAAATAATTTGCTGTGAATGTGTATCATATACATTGTAATGCTTCTATATATAATATACAATATGTAAAGATAACTAAGACCACTACATGTAGACAGTGAAAGTGGTTAAGACAGACAATCTTCAGAGTTCTCATCACAAGCAGAAACATTTTCTTATATTTCTTCACTGTTATATCTCTATGAGGGGATAGATGTCCACTCAACTTATCGTGATGATCATTTCACAATGGATGCAAGTCACATTACTAAGTTTTATACCTTTAACATGTACAGTGCTGTATGTCAACTATATATCAATAAAGCTGAAAGGGAAAAAAAAGAGACCATACACTCTACACTTCCTTCCACAGCAAAGGAGACATGGATTTCTCACATACTGATCAAGTACATTTGTAGCCTTGCTTCCCAAGTTAAATTTTTAAAAAATTTTATTTATTTATGTTTTTCTTGAAGTATAGTTGATTCACAATGCTGTGTTAGTTTTAGGTGTACAGCAAAGTGATTCAGTTATACATGTATACAAATGTCTATTCTCTTTCAGTTTCTTTTCTTTTATAGATGTTGCCTCAAATGGTAAAGAATCCACCCACAATGCAGGAGACCAGGGTTTGATCCCTGTGTCAGGAAGGTTCCCTGGAGAAGGGAGTAGCCACCCACTTCAGTATTCTTGCTTGGAGAATTCCATGGGCAGAGGAGCCTGGTAGGCTACAGTCCATGGGGTTGCAAAGAGTTGGACATGACTTAGTGACTAATATAGGTGTTACAAGGCATGGAATAGAGTTCCCTGTGCTATACAGTAGGTCTTTGCTGTTTATCTATTTTATATACAGTAGTGTGTATCTGTTAATCTTAACCTCCTAATTTATCCCTCCCCTCTTAAGTTTTTAATGGACTAGTTGAAGCTTTTAGTCCCATCCTCCCCTTGGGATGTATCTCAGTTGGGAATACGAGGAAGTGAATACTCAGCACAGAAAAGGAATTTAACTAGAGAAATTGTATAACACAATACAATTGGCTTTTTATTGTAGTACTTTGAGTTTCCAATATGAAGCAAAGCATAATTAAGGCCTGTAATGTCTTGCTGAATAGGCATTGCAAGAACAGATGCTGCAAGATTATTAAAGAGAGACTCTGTACAATAATAATGGCAATACTTGACCTTTATTAAGCACGAAATTGTCTGGCAGGTCCTGTGCTTGTACTTTATATGAATCATCTCACTGAAGGCTCACAAGCCTGTGGAGTTGCTTCCACGGGCATCCCCATGTCACAGAGAAATAAAGTGAAATTCAAAGAATGTCATTCCTTGTAAACACTTCAAACCCATGATGGAGCACTGATGTGGAATTTCCAATGGCAGTGTTAGAGGAGCCACCCGACTTGGCCAGGCAAAACAGTAGTCCCTTGCATGAGTTATCTTACAACAGGAGCGTATTGGTAAGGAACTCAGAACTACAAGCTACCACTAACTGGAAGAATTCAGGAAAGGTCAAAAGGAGAGATGACATGCCAGTCCAAATGTCCTGCTAACCTCCCAGAATCCTTTTCACTGGAATCCATCTTGGCTGTTCGAGGCATGCACCGCCAGGAAGGATTCTGAGTCAGAATGATTAGCCAGAGACAACCCAGAAACTAACCCCATTACCATAAAATCTGAGATTGGGAGCCAGTTCCCTGGGTTCTCTTGCCCTTCGGCTCTATATCTGGGTGTCCTTTTCCAATAAAGACTCTTGCTTTGTCAGCATTTGTGCCTCCTCAGATAATTTGGTTCTGAATGTTAAATAAGAGCCCACTCTCAGACCCTGGAAGAGGTTTCCCTTCCTGCGACAAACGGCGACTCTGGCGGGATCTCTTCTTCACTGACATCCTGACCACTTGGGGTACTTGGAGACCAGCTCACCCACTGGTGGACCAGACCCAGGGGCCACAGCTGGGGCCATTTTGTCCCTGGTCTCCTCCTGATGTGGATGACTGGCCAGGGTGCCTTGACCAGGGAAGGAACAGATTTTATTGACCTCTTTCCCCTTCCCTCTCTCTTCCTCTTTTCAATCCCTCCTATCCTCCTATTTTTTTCTTCTGTCCTGGTCCTGGACACAGGAGTCTGGTTGAAGGACCTCTGCCTGATCTGAGGGTTGACACCTGATCACCTCTGGTGGGCAGAGAACTCTGACTCTGGTTCAGGTCTGGTATCTGGCCTCTAGTTTCTGGTAGGGTTGGGTTCCCATCCTCCCTTCCTGGAAGCCCAGGGGAAAGTCTCATAACACCTGGGCACCTGCAAGTGACCACCAGGTGTCTGTAAGGGCACCCCCTTAGTTCCTCCACCACCCCCCTCTTCTTTCAACGTGGCCTCCTTTCCTCCCTTTGAAATCTTGAAGACCTGAGATATTTCCATATACTCTGTTCATACTTGGATCTGAAATTCATGTCTCTGAAGGAGGTTTCCTGAGAGACTGCAATCTCTCATTTTAGGAAATGTTTGATGAGGACAGCCGGATCTGTGTGTATTTTATACTTTGAGTTCTGTGTTGTGATTTGTGATGGCCATTCTGCCTTGTGACATGGGGTAACATTGTGTGGTCACCAATTTTGTTTTGACATAAGATAAAGTTAGTTTAGATAAAACTCTTAAAAACTGGTTTCAAAACTAGTTTTTTCTGCATATACAGGTAGTAAAAGCAAGCTTGATCAAACGGCTTTCTGACCCTAAGGGAACAAGTCCTAGTAGACTGAGGAATGAAAAAGTACTAAAAAGAGTTGTGTATGATCAGGGTTTTCTAAGATTGGATTGAATTTAGCTGGGTAAATGGATTTTGTTAGGAATGGGCTAGAACAAGACTGGATTTGGTTTCTCCCTCCAAAGTATTCTAGAAATACTGCTTTTGACAACAGATATTGTGTTTATTTGCCTCTAAATGATTTGCTTTGCTTTTGCAATCTCTTGTTACTTTCAATAAGGAATAAGTATTGTCTCACAGTGACTAAAGATCTTTTTTGACCATGTGCTTTGAAAACTTTTTGACAAGTGTCCCAAATACCAAATTTCAATTAAAGTTCTTTTGATTTCCAAGTAAATTTGGGATAATTTAGAAGGCCTCTGAAGTATCTTGCATCCTGGGCTGGATGAATCACAAGCAGGAACCAGTATTGCCAGGAAAAATCACTCTAAAGGCAGAAAGTGAAGAGGAACTAAAGAACCTCTTGATGAGAATCAAAGAGGAGAGTGAAAAAGCTGGCTTGAAACACAATATTAAAGAAAAATTAAGATCATGGCATCCAGTCTCATTCAGTTCAGTTCAGTCGCTCAGTCGTGTCCGACTCTTTGTGACCCCATGAATTGCAGCACGCCAGGCCTCCTGTCCATCACAACTCCCGGAGTTCACTCAAACTCATGTCCATAGAGTCGGTGATGCCATCCAGCCATCTCATCCTCTGTCGTCCCCTTCTCCTCCTGCCCCCAATCCCTCCCAGCATCAGAGTCTTTTCCAATGAGTCAACTCTTCTCATGAGGTGGCCAAAGTACTGGAGTTTCAGCTTTAGCATCAGTCCTTCCAATGAACACCCAGGACTGATCTCCTTCAGAATGGACTGGTTGGATCTCCTTGCAGTCCAAGGGACTCTCAAGAGTCTTGTCCAACACCACAGTTCAAAAGCATCAATTCTTCGGTGCTCAACTTTCTTCACAGTCCAACTCTCACATCCATGCATGACCACTGGAAAAACCATAGCCTTGACTAGACAGACCTTAGTTGGCAAAGTGATATCTCTGCTTTTGAATATGCTATCTAGGTTGGTCATAACTTTCCTTCCAAGGAGCAAAAGTCTTTTAATTTCATGGCTGCAATCATCATCTGCAGTGATTTTGGAGCCGCCCAAAATAAAGCCTGATGCTGTTTCCACTGTTTCCCCATCTATTTCCCATGAAGTGATGGGACCAGATGCCATGATCTTCATTTTCTGAATGTTGAGCTTTAAGCCAACTTTTCTACTTTCCTCTTTCACTTTCATCAAGAGGCTTTTGAGTTCCTCTTCACTTTCTGCCATAAGGGTGGTGTCATCTGCATATCTGAGGTTATTGATCTTTTTCCCGGCAATCTTACGGCAAATAGAAGGGGAAGAAATGCAAGCAGTAACAAATTTTATTTCCTTGGGCTCCACAATCACTGCAGACAGTGACTGCAGCCATGAAATTAAAAGACACTTATTCCTTGGAAGAAAAGCTATGACAAACCTAGACAGCATATTAAAAAGCAGAGACATCACTTTACTGACAAAGGCTAGGAATGGTCTTGGGGATGGAGTGGTAGCACCCAGAGGCAGGTACACAAAAATTTTGTGAGTTACACTTTAAAATTCATTTTCCCTTTTAGATCTTGAATTTTCATGAACTGATCAATCATACCAAGTATAGAACTAATCATAGTCTAAACTATGATTTTTTTCAGTAGTCAAGTACAGATGTGAGAGTTGGACCATAAAGAAGGCTCAGCACTGAAGAATTAATGCTTTCAAGTTGTGGTGCTGGAGAAGGCTCCTGAGAGTACCTTGGACAGCAAGGAAATCAAACCAGCCAATCCTAAAGGAAATAAACCCTGAATATTCATCAGAAGGACTGATGCTGATGCTGATGCAAAGGGCCAACACATTGGAGAAGACCCTGATGGTGGGAAAGATTGAGGGCATGAGGAGAAAGGGTGACAGAGGATGAGATGATTGGATGACATCACTGACTCAATGGACATGAGTTTGAGCAAACTCCGGGAGGTAGTGAAGGAGAAGGAAGCCTGGTGTGCTGTAGTCCATGGGATCACAGAGTCAGACACAGCTTAGCAGCTGAAAAACAACAACAAGTTGTAAAGAGGAGTATTTAACTAGGATTATTTGGTTCTTGTGCTTGTGCTTGCTTGAGCTCAGTTGTGTCTGACTCTTTGCGACCCCATGAACTGTAGCCTGTCGGGCTCCTCTGACCATGGGATTTCCCAGGCAAGAATACTGGAGTGGGTTTCCATTTCCTACTCCAGGGATTTTCTGGACCCAGGGATTGAACCCACATCTCTTGTGTCTCCCCATTGTGCCAATAGGTTAAGTTAAATATAATCATTCATAATTCTGGTTACTATAACCAAGTTTCTTTATTGATTACACTGTAATCAGATGTTTAACCATGCCTTTTAAGTCTTTTATCCTGTATAGATACTTTTGTGGGCTTCCCTGGTGGCTCAGATGGTAAAGAATCTGCCTGCAATGCGGGAGACTCAGGTTTGATCCCTGCGTTGGAAAGATCCCCTGGAGAAGGGAATGGCAACCCACTCCAGTGTTCTTGCCTGGAGAATTCCATGGATGGAGGAGCCTGGTGGGCTCAAGTCCATGGACTCGCAAAGAGTTGGACACGACTGAGCAACTAACACATTCACATTCACATTCGTACTCTGATGCTGTTTCAAAAAGCACTTCCTCATTAAGAGATTCATAGAAAGGTTATGGAAGCACTTCCAACAGTTCCACATCAAGATGATGGCTACATGAAAACTCCAGCCCATACAGATTAAAACAAGCAGCTGTCCTACCCCTGGGGCCCCTAGATCAGGCACCCAGAGATTTTCAGTCCTTCACAGGCAGTGTTGATGCCCTTCTGCTTCCCGTGAGAGTACGGGAGTAAAGTTTCTGAGGGGGGAATGAAACAGGAGAGAAGGGGGCAGGGCACAATGTTTAAAAAGACATCCACAGGATATGATGATACTGGTAGAACCAACTAGGACCAAGATGGCAGAGTTGACTTCCACTAGACCTTGAGCCTCTGGAGAAAGGGATGGCACCCTACTCCAGTACTCTTGCCTGGAAAATCCCATGGACAGAGGAGCCTGGTAGGCTGCAGTCCATGGGGTCGCTAAGAGCTGGACACGACTGAGCAACTTCACTTTCAATTTTCACTTTCCTGCATTGGAGAAGGAAATGTTAACCCACTCCAGTGTTCTTGCCTGGAGAATCCCAGGGACGGGGGAGCCTGTTGGGCTGCCGTCTATGGGGTCGCACAGAGTCGGACACGACTGAAGCGACTTAGCAGCAGCAGCAGCAGCAGACCTTCAGCCTCAGTTTATGCTCACTGTAACATATCAGCAAGCTAACTTACATACCCACCAGCGCTGGCTAAGTGAATAACCACAGTTTCACAGTGGTTATGATTCTATCTGAAAGTGTTCTAAACTCTTGAGATATTTTTAACAAAACTTCCTGAATCAAATTCTAATGAAGTCCTCTTGACTTCTAGCTAACTTTGGGATGCTTTGACAGGCCACCGAAACATCCCAAAGAGATTTATTAAATTAATTAGGTTCATTTGGTATGTTAAGTTACATGGAAAGTATTACCAAATGAGTAATAAATAGCCTTAGGTTATATTGTATGGCAAATGTTACTAATATAAGCATTCTAAAAATTATATGAAGTTCCAAAAATTCTGACATGTCCTGGTAAAATGTTATTGGTCATAATTCTAGTTATTATCTGCAAGTGTTGTTTGTCACAGAAGTAATCAATTTACTTTGCCAATTGCATTGTAATCAGATTTTAAAGATGCCTCCTTCAGTCTTTTGTCATTATAGACAGTTATGATTTTATTCTGATGCTTTTGAAAAAGTGCCTCTTTGTCAAGAAGATTTATAGAAAGGACTTCTGGATAAATACAACTTTCAGACCATAGTGCTAAACTGTATCAGATGCCCCACGAATTGCAACCAGGGAAGTATGCATACTGGAAAAGACATAATTTAAAGGACCACCTCCAACTTGGATGGAAGGACCTTATCTGTCTCTAAGGCACTCTTATCTCATGCACAGTGAAACTGAAGGAAATTGACTCTTGAATTAATTTCCACTCACAAAGGGCCCTTGCACTGGACTTGCCTATAGAGAGAAAGACTGATTTCAAAATTACTTTAAAGTGACTCTCAAACAGAGGAGAAACTCCACTCACACCAGGACGAGAAGACACTCTCAGAAGTAGACAGCTCCCCCAAGATCCTCAGCCTGACTTGCATGATCATTTTTAAGGTTTTCTTGACTTCTTGGACCCTTGTATAAGAATCAAATGTTTTTCTATCAGAGGCCTGATCCCATGCTAGTTTTAGACATCAATCCAACTGTTGGGTTTCTGCCCAATTACTTACGTCTAGTACTTCTGGGTTTCCTTGGTGAATTTCTCCACTCCAAGGCTTTAATTGGCTGGCCCTGATGAAATTTACCTGAAAAAATTATAGTCATGTTCAGATCACTTTGATATCACTAGATGGAATCATTTCGCCTAGCCAATTAATAATGTCTGCTCTGACCCTGGCCATAAATATGAATTTTCTTCTGTCTGATTTCTCAAATTAAATCAGAGCAACAAGCAAAGTTTCAGCCAAGGAATAAAATCTCTCACAATTATGGGAAGGGTTTATGCAGATAACACCAGGATATGTAATTTAAGTGTGAAGTCTCCTCTATGTTGGGAGGAATTAAATCATATTAAAGATAATCAGTGTAGAACACGAGAAAACTGGCTTGTGTGTCTTATGGACAATGCCGAAATACAATTTGCCTGAAAGGTAAGGATTGGTACAGAACAGACTGAGTCAAACGACCTGGGATACACTCAGTTCAATTCAGTTCAGTTCAGTCTCTCAGTGGTGTCCGACTCTTTGTGACCTCATGAATTGCAGCACGCCAGGCCTCCCTGTCCATCACCAACTCCCAGAGTTTACCCAAACTCATGTCCATAGAGTTGGTGATACCATCCAGCCATCTCATCCTCTGTCATCCCCTTCTCCTCCTGCCCCCAATCTCTCCCAGCATCAAGGTCTTTTCCAATGAGTCAACTCTTCTCATGAGGTGGCCAAAGTATTGGAGTTTCAGCCTCAGCATCAGTCCTTCCAGTGAACACCCAGGACTGATCTCCTTTAGGATGGACTGGTTGGATCTCCTTGCAGTCCAAGGGACTCTCAAGAGTCTTGTCCAACACCACAGTTCAAAAGCATCAATTCTTTGGTGCTCAATTCTTCACAGTCCAACTCTCACAACCATACATGACCACTGGAAAAACCATAGCCTTGATTAAACGGACCTTTGTTGACAAAGTAATGTCTCTGCTTTTTAATATGCTGTCTGGGTTGGTCATAACTTTCCTTCCGAGGAGTAACCATCTTTTAATTTCATGGCTGCAATCGCCATCTGCAGTGATTTTGGAGCCCTCAAAATAAAGTCTGACACTGTTTCCACTGTTTCCCCATCTATTTGCCATGAAGTGATGGGACCAGATGCCATGATCTTCGTTTTCTGAATGTTGAGCTTTAAGCCAAATTTTTCACTCTCCTCTTTCACTTTCATCAAGAGGCTTTTTAGTTCCTCTTCACTTTCTGCCATAAGGGTGGTGTCATCTGCATATCTGAGGTTATTGATTATTGATATTTCTCCCGGCAGTCTTGATTCTAGCTTGTGCTTCTTGCAGCCCAGCATTTCTCATGATGTACTCTGCATAGAAGTTAAATAAGCAGGGTGACAGTATACAGCCTTGACGCACTCCTTTTCCTATTTGGAACCAGTCTGTTGTTCCATGTCCAGTTCTAAGTGTTGCTTCCTGGACTACACCTAATGGAAGTTCTTGGCTTAATTCTTACTTATGACTTTAATAAAACTGCTAGCTATGTTATTTGTATTTTACCCATTTTACAAAATTGCTGCTTCTTACATTATCAAATGTGTGACTGAGTTTCTGATAAAATAATAAATAGTTTCATATAAAATCAATAGTTATAATTGTGTATTAATAGATATGGGAAGAAGGAACAAGAGAGAATATTTTCCTGGACCATAAGAGGCTAATATAGACAGGTGGTCTAGAGAATTTAGGGTACTGTTTTATAGTAACAGTGCATTGAGTGGCCTATCAGGGAAATCTTTGCCAGACCTGGGAATGGGCATTCTCAACACCATGGGAGAAAATAGTCACGAAAGGCATGCCCCCAAATTTATGATCATGAAGGGGTCCTGCCAGCTGGAAACTGGCACTTGCCATCTACCGCTGCAAAGATTAAATTATGATCATTGCAGCTTCTGACCTTCGACACCCCTGAAAGGAGTTCAGTGTGGAGATCAGGAATGAGGCCCTATGTGCTCTGGGAAAAGCCAGCAGAATTGGCCTTCAGATAGTTAGACATTTTCAGGAGGCTATTTTATGGGTCCTACTTCTTGAATCTTCTCATACCTAGAGAAACACCAACATTGTTAATGGTGATATCTGCTTTGGCTATTAAGGATAATATTACAGTTGAAAGTCAAAATGGAGTAGCTATAGTTCAGACATCCAAGGAAATTTCTAGGTGACACTATGAGTGCAATTTCAGAAAAGTTCTTGTATTGCTAAGAACCTGCGTTTTCTAAGCTATGTCAGTCTTGGGTGCCACCAGACATTCTCAGAATGATGTCTGCTGGCAGCTAGCAACTTTACTTTTTAAAGTTTTCCTCTTGTAACTATTACATTTCTGCTGCTGCTAAGTTGCTTCAGTCATATCTGACTCTGTATGACCCCACAGATGGCAGCCCACCAGGCTCCCCTGTCCCTGGGATTCTCCAGGCAAGAAATTACATTTCTATATAAAGGAAATTGCTTTAGATTGTACAATAAGAAAAACAAGAGACATGTATGATGACCAAAAGCACCTGTCATCTATATGTTGATACCACGTTAAAAGTTGAAACCTACTTCGATAAAACTAGATAACTGGTTACTTGGCTACAAGTGCCCCCAAATTGTCAGGTCCAGACTGGGTTTCAGGCTTAGTCTTCTGAAAAGGAAGGAGATTTATTTTGTCTATTAAAATTCTAGTTATTACTCCTCCAACTACTTCTGACTGGGTCTGTTACATCAAAATGGCAGACCAAGGGACTGAGATTTTAATTAAACAAGACTCAGATCCGGGACTTGAAACTCAGACATACTTTCAATTCAGTGTCTATTCTCCAAATTGAGGCAGAACTGTGCTCCATTTTGACAGGAAGTTATCAGAACTATAGTTGCTCAGTTCTCTGAATTAAAACTGAGCAGGACTCTGGGACTCTGGAGTTCAGATCCTTTCTGTGTCCCATTTCTTGTTTGTAGGATATAAGCTTTATTCTGCCTCCTTGGCACCCCACTCCAGCACTCTTGCCTGGAAAATCCCATGGATGGAGGAGCCCGGTGGGCTGCAGTCCATGGGGTCAAGAAGAGTCGGACATGACTGAGCGACTTCACTTTCACTTTCCACTTTCATGCATTGGAGAAGGAAATGGCAACCCACTCCAGTGTTCTTGCCTGGAGAATCCCAGGGACGGGGGAGCCTGGTGGGCTGCCGTCTATGGGATCGCATAGAGTCGGACACGACTGAAGCGACTTAGCAGCAGCACTAGCAGTGACCTTCTCTGAGTTCCAAAGGGCAGATTCAGACAATTACTAATCAGGGAAGGGAGGGAATGCAGAAACAGAGGAGGAGCAGTCAGGTGGTTCTTACTTGGGGGCAGGTCCTGGTTCCTACTCAAGGAATATGCATAACAATATCTTTGAGCTTTTCTGCTGAACTTGAGCCCCCACCCAGGTGGGGGATGGTAACTTTAGGCTGAATGCAAGATTCCTGGATCCCCAACCGGTTACCTCACCAGCAACCAATCAGAAGAAAGTCACACATCCTGCATTCCTCACCCCAAATTTTGCCTTCTTTTTCTGGGCCCAGTGATGACTATCTTGTTAGCCCTCCTGTTTGGCCCCTGTTTCATCTCCGACAGTTTCAGGCTAAATTGCAATTACTACGAGGGTGAATGCTAGTTTTTAGGCAGGACTATACCCATTCTCCAGAGAAAGCAATGGCACCCCCCTCCAGTACTCTTGCCTGGAAAATCCCATGGGCGGAGGATCCTGGTAGGCTGCAGTCCATGGGGTCGCTAAGAGTCGGAAACGACTGAGTGACTTCACTTTCACTTTTCACTTTCATGCATTGGAGAAGGAAATGGCAACCTACTCCAGTGTTCTTGCCTGGAGAATCCCAGGGACAGACAGCAGCCTGGGCTGCCGTCTATGGGGTCGCATGGAGTCAGACACGACTGACGTGACTCAGCGGCAGCGGCAGCAGCAGCAGCATACCCATTCTCAGCTGCAAGTAGTTACGGAAGAAAGAAACCTCCACCCCAATTCCTAAGAAGTATCTTGAGTATGAAGTCTCTCAGGGAAGAGTCATTAGGGAAATGTTGGCTGAAATCACCCACCCTAGCCATGCACTATAGTAACCATTTGCATGACTTGTTTTATGACAGGAGGTCCTGGTAAGGAACAAGAAACTAACACACCATCACCAACAGGGCGAATTCGGGAAAAGACCCCGAGGCACCACAAGTCCTACCTCCCTCCCAGAATCCTCCTCACTGAAATTCGTCTTGTGTCACCAGGAAGAAGCTAGAGTCAGAATGATTGGCCAGACCATCTGGAAACTCACCCCACCACCATAGATCCCAGGACTGTGAGTCAAGTGGCAGAGCAGAGATCCTGGGTTCCCTTACCCTCTTGCTCTACACCTGGGCATCACTTGCCCATAAAGTCTCTTGCTTTGCCAGCATGTGTGTCTCCTCAGACAATTCATTTTCAAGTATTGGACCAGAGTTCACTTTCGGACCCTGGAAGTGGTCCCCCTTCCTGCAACACTTTAACCACAGTTCCTCAAAGGCACCGGGGAAATCAGGGCCAAGTTGTGATGGAGTAATAAATGATGGGTTAAAAAGTATTCCCCAACTCTCCAGTTTGGTATTTGCATATCCAAGAAACCATTCCCAAGTCTAAAACCAGTTGTGACATAGAACAATTAATTAGAGCTTCTGAGGGCACTCTCTGGAGAGCTTCTGTTTGATTCTCTTCCTGCTTTACTGCCTCCTGCCCCACCCTCCTTTCTGATGACACTGAGAGTATAAATCGGGGCTGGGATCTGCCCCTACACCACACCAGAGGCCAACATGAAAACAGGCACCATTTTCGTTCTGGTGGCTTTCATCATCATGGGGCTGGAGGGGGCCTGTGCTCAGAGACCTCCTATCAAAGGTAAGGGTGCTGAAGTGAATCCTTCCTGACAGCAGAGAAGGCTCAGAGCCCAGTGTTAGACTTGGAGACGGTTTGGCCTGGAAACATCCGTGCCCCCACTGCAGAGGGGAGAGTCAACATTGATCAGACACATTTCTTTTCATCTAAATGAGCATTTACCCTGTTTCCAATTCTCTTTATCAGATTGGGTTGGATTTGATTACCAACCCATCTGTTGGTAAAATAGATAAATAGATAGCCAATGGGAATTCGATCTATGACTCAGGGAATTCAAACCAGGCTCTGTTACAATCTAGAGGGGTGGGGACGGGTAGGGAGGTTCAAGACTGGAGCGGGCATAGGTATACCTATTGCTGACTCATGTTGATTTTTGGCAGAAACCAACACGATACTGTAAAGCAATTATCCTTCAATCAAAAAGAAATAATTCAATTTAAAAAAAAGTTGTGGGTAAAGTGTAAGGTTCTCTCTAGTGAAGACACATGCCTGGAAGTGGGACTCCATAGCAACCTGCAGAACAAACACAGGGTGTGTGAGTGGAGAGAGAAATCTCTGTAAGCAGGGACTTCTCTAAGATCTTCTTACGAAGCAAGAAAAAGAGGGCTATGACTGTACAGGTTTCTTGTCTTCTGAGTCTGTGTAGCATTGGGAGCAGGAAGAACTCCCTCTGAAGGCACAGGCTCTGGCCTTACGAGTGAGAGAGGAGCAGTGGAGGCTGAAGGAGTCCAGAGCACAAAGGAAGCAACGGAAGAGGCGGGAGTCCTGCCAGTGACGACCTAACCCTCATCAGGTTTCAGATTCTCAGCCCCAGTTCTCAAACCTGTCTTAGTCTGCATTCCAGGCTCCACAAAAACCACCCTGTTTTTTGTTTCAGGACAGCAGAGACCTGGATTCTGCCCAGAGGTGCCCAAAGATTCTCCAGGGATTTGTCTTCATGGGTGCTCAGGAGATGATTCCTGTCCCAAGGGAATGAAATGCTGCAGCAATGGATGTGGCTACATCTGCAAAAAGCCTGTCTTCAAGGTGAGTACAAATCAGCCAAGAGCTGGCCAAGGCTGCCAACAGCACCCCAGCGGACTTTCCTGGAACAGAGGGCTGCTCACATGTCCACTGCACATGGGAATCTGGAAAACTCCAAGAGAAAGAGGCTGGAGACAGCTGGCTGCGTCATCTAAGGCCGCCTCCTTGAAGAGGAGCCCTATCCCAGAAAAGCCCTGATGAGTTCAGATGAGATATGTATCCATGACCCTAGATGCACAGGTCATTTTAAAAATACATATTTATTTATTTATTTTGGCTGCATTGAGTCAATTACCACATGTAGGATTTTTGTTGCGGTGTTTGGGCTTCTCTCTTGTAGCATGCCAGCGTAGTTTCCCCCGGGCATGTGGGATCTTAGTTCCCCAACCAGAGATCAAACCTTGGTCCCCTCCATTGGCAGTTGGATTCTTAACCACTGAACCACCAGGGAAGTCTTTCACAAGTTACTCGAAACCAAGGGCATCCCACTTTCCTTCTCTCCCCACCTCCCGCAAAGGGGCTAAAGTTTTCCTGGAAATGGGTCATCCTTGGAGGAGGAAGGAAGGGAAGGGGAACCCCATGGGACAGAGTATCTCCTGTGTCAGGCAGGTGTGGTGCTAGAGTTGCAACAAAAAGACAAGAACAACAGGGTGAGAGAGATACAGCTAGATAAATAATTACAGCCTAGTGTGCAGAGTGCTTTAGGTACGGCTTGCCTAAGATCTCTGGGAGCAAAGAGAGAAGTCATTGGCTTTGCCTCGAAGGAGAGGATTGGGAAAGTTGTCAGAGAGTGGAGAACATTGAGGGAGCATAAAGGATGCAGAAATTAGGTGGAGGAAGACAGGGCAGTTGAGAGGGTGGAAGGAGTGTGGGTCCTCCACTGGAGATGGGGAGGTGAGGGTGGTAGAAAGAGGTTGTACATCTCAGGGGGATGGTGGAGGGCCATCCATGCCAGAGTCCAGTGAGGAGAGAGAGCTTCCTGCTCAAGGGTTTGGTAAACTTCTGGTTGTTTCTAAGCACAATTAAGTGAACGTGAAAGTCGCTCAGTCGTGTCTGACTCTTTGCGACCCCATGGAATAGTCTATGGAATTCTCCAGGCCAGAATAATAGAGGGGGTAGCGGTTCGCTTCTTCAGGGGATTTTCCCAACCCAGGGATCAAATCCAGGGATCCCACATTGCAGGCAGATTCTTTACCAGCTGAGCCACCAGGGAAGCCCAAGAATACTGGAGTGGGTAGCCTATCCCTTCTCCAGTGGCTCTTCCCAACCCAGGAATCGAACTGGGGTCTCCTGCATTGCAGGCAGATTCTTTACCAGCTGAGCTCCCAGGGAAGCCCATGCATAGTTAACATCATGATAAAATCTGTATTTTAGAAGGGTGACTCTGGTGGCCGTGGGAAAGCTGGACTGGAGGTTTACTGAGCATGCCTGGAGACCAGCGCCAGAAGATTTTTCATGAATCCATGAATTCGATGCTTGGCATGGTGACAGAACATTCCTGGATATTTCCTATTCCTGGAATTGGAGCCCTGGAAGATGAAGATCTAAAATGGTGGAATGATTGCTTTCTAAAGAGCTTGTGTCCAAAATAAACTGTCTCTATGGCATTATTCAGGCTGTGTCCTTCTTTCCATTTAGGCATTCTGGTGGCCCTTCTTGGGCTAGCAGGACCATATGTGTACGTTGCAGTGGGTCCATGAATACAGGACACTTAGGAAACCAACAGAACAGAGGCAAATTCCTCCCAGCCAGCTCCTTTCCTCCTTGCATGTGTCTGTGTCTAGACAGGGCAGAAGGCACAAGAATATTTTCTCAAGCGTTCTGTGAATATGATTTTGGTCAAGCAAAAAAAAAAAAAAGAATGACTGTGTAGCACATAGGAGGCCTGTTGCAGTAGCCTTTATTAGGGCAAGGCTCCAAAGGAGCAGGAGCAAGGGTGGGGATACCCCATTCCAAGGCAGCACACAGACATCTAGCAGGACCGGATGTCTAACTCCGGGGGAGTGACTCTGATCCTTGGGGTGTGGGTGACATGAGTTGGGAAATGCCAACTGCTGTCCCGGAATGATGAGCAGTTAGTATACAGTTAGGAGATGGGCTCTGGAGCTGGAACCTTCGATTCAGACTTTGCCTGAGGAAGAGGATAAAACTTTGTCTCTCAAAGATTCTGGCAAAAATGATGACCTGGACTTGACTGCTACACGTTTTATCTCTTCTTTCTACCGAGACCCTTGTGCTTACTTGCTCAGTGTGGGCCTTAATATCTGTGTGTCCTGCTCACCAGCACTGCTCTTGTGCATCTTATAACCCCAGTGGCCTGTGGCCTCACTTGTCCGTGCATCAGAATGAGGGCAAATCCGCATTGAAATCCTCTTTCACTGGCTGGTCATCCCCATCCCAGACCATTCCAGGCTCCTGTCTCCCTTGGTCATTTATGTGGGTTCATGAGAATATCAATCAGTTTCACCTGTTATCTGCCGTTCTGAACGCCAAGGTACGACCTACCCCTGCAAAGATACTTGAGGATGGCATCCTACAACTTCCACTTACGTTTCTGCCCCCCAGACAGTCCAGATGTTCCTGGAAATTTGTTTGTATTTTTTAGTAAACACATTTTTCTCATCTGCATTTTACTTTTTCTTTGTTTGTTTGTTTGTTTTTTGGCCATACTGCTTGGCATGTGGGATCTTAGTTCCCCAACCAGGGATCAACCCTGTGCCTCCTGCCCTGGAAGTGTGGAGCACACCTGCACCACCAAGAAAGTCCCTCACCTGCACTTAAACTGCCTTTATATTTAAGGGAAAATTCTATTGCTCTCTATGGAAACTGATAAGACATTTCTTATAAGAAGTGCAAATGTATATTAATTTTTGACCTTATTAATTCTGTTTTGTTTTAAACTCTATTTTTATAGTAACAAAAAGTGAGATTTTGATAGTCAGGGTCTTAGAAGAGTAATGACACAGTTTCTACTGTTGTTTAGTTAGTAAGTCATGCCCAGCTCTTTGTGGCCCCATTGACTGTAGCCCCTCAGGATCCTCTGTTCCTGGGATTTCCCAGGCAAGAATACTGGAGTGCACCTAGGGTACAATCTATGCTTTAGGTAAATTTATTCTTGATATATATTCATGCATTGAAATCTATTTTTCTCCTAAATCATGCTTTCTTAAGAACTCTGTATTGTTCTCTAAGTTCTGACAACTTCACTAAGAGCTAAGTATCTCCATTTGAGAGAAGCAAAAATGTTAGCTCGGAGAGTTAAAACAACTCACTCACAGTCTTACAGCTAATAAATAGTATAACTAAAATGCAAGCTGATATCAGCATTCCTCCAAGCAGCCCAGAACCATCTGGCAGAGTTGTTTAAAATGGGCACAAGTGAATTTCTTAGGATCTGGGAAATATAGATTTCCCCCCCTAATTCCCAAGTGATTTACATGAAACCAAAAGACCAAAAACCATGAAATCAGTCAATAAGGATTTACCACTCTTCTTAATACGATCCATGTGGCAATAAGCGTGATACCTGGATATCATTTACCTATAATTCATGACTCAACAAAATCAGTGGCTAACATGAGAGAAGAAAAAGATAATCAGCCAATACAAGCAATAAGACTTCTATGATGAAGGACAAATGATTTATTAGATCAGTTATCTCGATCAGGGTTAGCAAACTACAGTTCTCAGAACAAATATGGCACAATACTGTGACTTCTCTGGCGATCCAGTGGTTAAGACTCCAAGCTTTCACTGCAGGGGCCGCCACTTTCATCCCTGGTTGGGGAACTAAGATCCCAATACATCACGTGGCAGTGCCAAAAATTTTTTTTTAAATCCAACACAATTCCTGATTTTGTAAATAAAATTTCAGAGGAACACAGCCTTGCCCATTCCATTCCATATGGTATGTCTGTGACTGCTTTCCCATTACTATGACAGAGTTAAATACTTGCGGCTGAGTCTGTATGACGCAAAGCCCAGAACGTTTACTATCTGACCCTTTATGGAAAACTTTCCTGAGTCCTGGCCTAGATTATGTTTTTAAGAATAAGAAAGTTAGACTAGATCAGAATCTCTGTTGTAAAACTCAAGAGGGAGAAGTTCTACATGCTTATGAGAAATGCAAATATGTATTAATTTTTGTTAAGCCATACTTACTTTGTTTTGTTTTAAACTCTATTTCCCAGGTGACATTAGTAGTAAAGAACCCATCTGCCAATGCAGGAGACATAAGAGATGAGGGTTTGATCCCTGGGTCAGGAAGATCCCCTGGAAGAGGGCATGGCAACCCACTCCAGTGTTCTTGCCTGGAAAATCCCATGGACAGAGGAGTCGTGTGGGCTACATTCCACAGGGTTGCAAAGAGTTGGGTAGGACTGAAGCTACTTAGCCACTAGCACTCTATTTTTTTAGTATTTAAAAGCGGAATTTTGATGTTAAGCATTTTTGAAGCGTAATGACAGTTTTTAGCAAATTTTAAAATGTACATACTCTTCAATCTATCTTATTTTGAGGAATTTATTTCAAGAAACACTATGTAAAGACATAAAGGTGTAGGCATACAGATGTTCTTTGCAGCCTAGCTTGAGAAAACAATGAAAGAAAAATACATTCATCAAAAAGAGAGAGAGAGAAAGAGAGTAGTTTAAAACATCACAGCACATGCACTTCCCTGGTGGCACAGTGGATAAGAATCTGCTTACCAATGCAGGGGACAAGGGTTCGATCCCTGATCTGGAAGGACCCCACATGCCAAGGAGCAACTAAGCCTGCGGGCCCAACTCCTGAGAGCCTGTGTGCTACACCTACTGAAGCCCATGAGCTTCACCCATAAGCCTAGAGCCCACGCTCTGCAACAGGAGAAGCCGCTGCAATGAGGAGCCTGTGCACCGTGATGAGGAGAAGCCCCCGATGGCTCCAGCTAGAGAAAGCCTGCTCTCAGCAACAAAGAGCCAGCGCAGCCAAAATCAGACTCACAAAGAACCAGTGCACGAGCATTCTAAATTTAAAAATATCATAGTACACCCACATAATAAATATGAAACCACTGAAAAGGAAGAAGCATTGATACGAATGTGCTGAGATGAAAAGATGTCGATGAGATTAATTTAAAACTCTGAATATCGAATATACCTTTTGTATGTAGATGTTGCAACTATCTGCATAGACTGCAAGTTCACGTTGGTCAGCAATTCCCTGGTGGCCCAGTGGTTGGGATTCAGTTCTTACTGCCAAGAATAAAGGTTCAATGCCCTGGTTGGGGAACTAAGATCCTGCTAGCCACCTGGTGTGGTCAAAAAAAAAGTTCACCTTGGACTGCCCGCTTTCATTGGTAAACCTCTTGTTGACAATAACTGGCAGAGATATTAGTGCTCCCTAAATATTAATAGCCCATGTATTTCCTTACATGGCAGATGGATTTTGTCTCTTGTGACTAATTCTCAATGGACTGCGAGCAGAGGTGATGTGTGTCACGTCTGGGCCAGGACAGTTAAAAGCAGTATGGCTTTTCTGTCTCCTTTCTCATTCCAGAATCGAGAGCTACAGGACGGAAGCAGCCTGGATTCCTGAGTCAGCACCTAGCAAGCTGCTCTGGGGTCAGTACTACTCAAAGTGTGGTTCATGGACCAGCACCATCAGCATCACCTGAAAGCCTATGAGAAAAGCAGAGCTGACCCGGACCCCAGACACGTAGCACCAGAGTCTCTCACGTGGGGCCCAGGACTCCGTGCTTAGACAGGCCCTCCAGGTGGCTCTGGTGCACACTCAGTTTTGAGAACCGGTGACCTGACCTACATCAGATCTGGTGCCAGTGAGAAATTTTTATTTTGTTAATCCATTGAGGGGTTGTTTGTTACTCAGCTATAGTCTGTCCTATCCTGATGCTTACAGAAAATAAACATAAAATGCTGAAATTTTCCCCCACCACTGGTTTTGCCTTAACAGCATTTTGGGCAGATTCCATAACTTTCTGGTCACATTCAGTAATAAAAATTCTTTCAGTTCATAATTTCAGTCTCAAATTTGATCTCATCTCCGCTTCTTGCCTCCTCCACATCCCCCACTCCTGCAAATCAGGCTCAGGGGATTTGCAGGAAGAGGACGCTTTAGTCCTGGATGCCTTCTCTTCTTCTCTTTTAAAGGCCTACTTCTTCTGGGGTCCTGGGGAGAGGGTGGTCTATGTGGCATGATAATGGAGTTAAGAGAACTTTTTTTAACTGCACACAGATGTAGTCCCTGTTGCATTTGGCTTGTTAACGCTGCCTCTTTTTTTTAATACCAACAAGCCACTGATGCTCTCTTGGGCAGCACATGCATTTCTTTGCATGGAGGGGGTTCTGGGGGTCCTTTCTTTGCCTAGTTCCCTGATGTCGACACCCCACTTTTGCCTGCATCCTTCACCTCTCCCTCCACCCACCCCACTGGTAGCACACCTGGGCCTTTGCTAGCCTGAGGACATTAAGAAAAGGCTCCTTCTTGGCGCACATCTGGCTCTGTGTTTGGTGTAAGACTGTAGAGGTGACATGCAGACTGGATTTCAGCATCCTTTGCCCACACAGTCAGGGACCTCTGTGTACATCAATCCTGAGACCATCTCACCAGCTCCTGCTGTTAGAGACCCTTGAAGCAGTAGACCTACTATGGATAAAATGACCATTTTGAGAGTCCAAGAGGATACTATTATTAATAATATGCTGGCACACTGGCAAAAACTGGGTCTTCCCCAGACAAGGTAGGATATATGATTCCCCAATCTGTGCAGTGTCACTGAGAAGAAGGCTCAAGCTCCAGAACCTTCCACAGGGTGGTCTGGCCACGAGAAAACTCACTCCATGTGGTGAGAGCCCAGTTGCCCCCACACTCCTTTCTCTGCCCTGCCTCTTATCTTGATTTCTTCTCTGTTGCTCAGTCTGGCTCAGAAAGTCGACATCTACAGGAAGAAGAAAGAGTGGCCCACCTGGTGGGTTCCACCTTTGTGCGGAGAGGTCATTACTTTTTCTCCTGAAACCCCATGAAGGGGTCTCAAGGCGGGTGGGGACTGCAAGCAAGCTGACTCACTCTACAGTGGAAGTCCTAAGATGAAGCTCCCAAATTGAATGGAGATCAAAAATGTATACAGAAACATGATTTATGGTGATACTTTATGGACCACAGGATCAAGCTTTGCCTGAAGGTATCCATTTCTTGAAACTTCAATTATGTGAACTAACAGGTTCCCTTTATCAGTTAAGCCAGATTGAGCCAGCTTTTCTGATACAGCAACTCAAAATACCCCGAACTGACAGAGACTGCAGTGCAGCCGGCAGCAGACCCCAAAAGTGGCCTTGGCTGAGGGCAGTAGCTGAGGCCAAAGTCAGGGAGGACAGCTCTAACCAGCATGACAGCTGGTCATCCCCATGACTTCTTATATATTCTCACCAAGGCCATCTGCATCACCAAGGTTACATCAAAAAGGAAAATTCAGGATGTTGAAGAATGATTACTTCTTGCATAAATCAGCAAAGCCCTCTAAGAAAGAGATTAGCTCATCTTGAAATTGGCTCCTCCTATAGCAGAGAAGGAAGAAAAATATAGTTTGCTTAAGAGAAACCCTTTCTGCTTGCTAGTTGAGAATCAGTCATCTGGAAAAGCAGAATTCTCCCTTCCAAGCTAATGTTAGTATAAGCAGAAATGACAGGATGGGAGACTAGAAAGGACAAAAAATGGAATCCATAAACAGCCCGGTTCATCCTGTTCTCAGACTCCTCCTTTAAGAAAGTCATCCTGTTCTCAGACCCCTCCTTCAAGAAATTCATCCTGTGAACAAAACCAACCCTCGTGTTCCCTGTGAGGAGGTAGGCTGGTGGGATGCGTTTGGAGGCAGGGAGCTGATCAGGGCAACCTCGCCGCCTGTGGCATCGTTTCATCAGCAGAGGGCAGTTACATGGGGGAGAGGCTGTGGTGGGGAAAGGGGAGGCCCAGAGCTCCCAGCACTGTGCTATGAGAGAGGAGGAGTCCTAAATCCCTGTTCTAAAAGTAACAGTAGCCGACAGATTTTCTGCTCATTAACCATCCAATGGACTTGACCAAAAACCAGATCAGAAGTCTTGAAAAACTGGAAGAGAGTTGTATCACCTCTGAAATCCCAAGACCAGCCAAAAACAGGCTAGGACTATATCCCAACGTCGCTTCTCAAACTAGCTGTGCGTTATTAACCTTTTAAAATTACTGATGCCCAGGTTTCACCTAGATGTCATTAGAGCCTTGACTTTGGAGGCGAGCTCCTGGGAATGAAGTTTTCAAAAAGCTCTCCCAAGTGATTCTGAGGCTTCCCTAGTGACTCAGCAGTAAAGAATCTGTCTGCCATGCAGGAGACGTGGGTTCGATCACTGGGAAGATCCCCTGGAGAAGGACATGGCAACCCACTGCAGTATTCTTGCCTGGTGAATCCCATGGACAGAGGAGCCTGGCAGGCTACAGTCCATGGGGTTGAAAGAGTCAGTCATGACTTAGCAACTAAACCACCACCACCAAGTGATTCTAATGTGAGTTCAATGTTGAAAAGTACTTGCTTTCAAGCCAATCCTTAGGTACCCAACTTCAACAGGAAACAGGCAGCCTTAATGAGAGGTGTGCACCCCAAGTGGGGTCACCGGGTAGAATACAGTAATCCTAGTTAAAATTGAACTTCAGATACCCAACAAATAATTTTTGTATAAGTATGTCCCAACAATTGCATGGGACATCCTTCTGCTAAAGAATTCTTCATCCCATATTTTAAAATTTAACTCTGGCCACTCTAGCCCCCAAGTCTCAGCTAGGATATAGGCATGAAGAATATTCCCCCAAAAAGCAGAGTGCAGAACAATGGAGAAGGTGAGCAAGGCTCTCCATCAACTGGCGGGTAGGGTATTCTTGTTAGACTGCAGGCAGGGTTGGCTTACCTGTCACCAAGGCAAGCACTCAGCACAACACTACTATAAGCACTGATCGTAACACCTAGCACTCGATAAGACCTCAACAAGTGTGAGCCACTATTTTGAGGAAATCATATACAAAAATGCAGTTGTGTGCACAAATACACACCACCTTGGTTTTCATTTAAGTAGGTAAATTATGATTTGGTTATCAAATACCATGTCAGGACTTCCCTGGCAGTTCAGTGGTGAAGAATCCACCTTCCAATACAGGGAACACAGGTTCAATCCCTGGTCGGGGAACTAAGATCCCACATGGTATGGAACAAACAAGTCCTTGTGTTGTAACTACTGAGCCCACACACGGCAACTAAGACCCTGCACGACCAAAAATAAGCAAACAAAGAAATAGTTTCTAAAAATAAAAATAAATTTTAAAAATTAATGTGCCAGTTTTAACTTTCCTGGACAGTATCTCCAGAGGAATGTCTGGTGTTCTTTTTCTAGGATGTTTTTCCTTGCTCGTGGTCGGCCCCTTTTCATATTTCCCTATTCTTCCCCCGTCACCCCGTCTTAGTCTCTACCCATGATTCCGGCTGCTAGAAAAGCAAAATCAAGAAAGTCACCACAGGAAAAGGCTGGTTTACCTTTTATAGAAGAGCCTTCGATATTTTGAATCACAGTCGTGGGCAAAACCACTCAACCAGTATTTGTTGTTTGGCACGTATGATACGACTGCTGCCAGGAGAGCGCCAGTCACACTGATTGATCCACGTACTGAGAGTGAGGACAGTTACAGAGGAAGCGGGAGGGATGGGTGGGGAAGAGGGGGTCAGAGCAGATATTCACGACACCACACACTTCCACGATGGAAATAAATGACAAACGTTAAATAGGAGACATTAAAGTGAAGGAGGGCCCCGGTGAGTGGCTGGGGATGGGGTGTGATCCACGGAAGAGGTGCCTTTTGGAGTCCCAGGATCATTGCCCTGCTTCCCCGACTGTCCATAGAGGGAACTTCTTCCCTGCAGCTCCCAGGCCACTCAGGGATTCAGCTCCAGGTCAGTGATGTATTCCTGGACCCAGTCCTCACTGGGGTCGGCACAGACCTGCCGGCCTTTTTTGGTCCAGAAGCTGTGGAGAACAGAAGGGTTACACACTGGTGAGTGCAATTGGGCGGGGGGGATCCTGGGCCCCCAGGGACCCCTCCCTCCTTCTGCCCTGGACATCTCAGGGCCTGTCCACATGCTCAAATCATGTCCCCTTCACCCTGGGGTTCACAGATCTTCCTGGGTCTCCTATGGGGGTTCCCTCGGAAAGCCAGCATCGTTGTTTGCCAAATGAGAGAGAGGACAGCTTCCTGCTATCACCCCTTCCCTCTCCTCCCTCTGCCCAGGGGCAGACCCCTGGGACCCTCTGCAGGCCCCAAACCAGGTGAGAAAACACGGCGGGGGCCCCCCTGGTGTCCTGAGCTCCGAGGAAGTGCCTAAGGCCCCCAGGCTCCTTCCCCAGGGCGGGCAGGAAGGCTGGCCCTTACATGACTCCGGGCTTGGAGCACTGGCTGCTGGTCACATAATAGTCATCCACGAATTTGCGCGGGATCTGCCGGGAGACGAAGGAGAAGCAGCAGTCGGCCGGGGTGATGGCACCAGCTGTGAGAGACCGGACAGACCGTGGTAAGTCCTTGTTCAGGGGAAAGGCAGCCAGTGGCCCCTCGAGGGTCAAGCAGACCTGCAGGAGGCAGCGCCGGGGGGTGGAGGTGGGGGCATTTCTTCTTTCCCATTACATTTTTATTTCTGCGTCTCTCTTGTGGCATTTCACATGCTTTGTCTGTCTTGATTTGGTGTTTCTACGTCTCTCCGTGAAGAATTTAGTTTTCCGAACAAACGTTTTTTTCCTCTCTCTCTCCCTGGGTAGCCCTCACTGGCTTCTTGAGGAGAGCAAAGGCCACATCAGTGGGAGCCCACTGGACACAGATTCCACCTATGTCAGAATCCCACCTGGGCCTCATCTTCCCAGGAATCCATAAAATGGGCCTCCCCACCACTGTCTCTCAGAGCCAGAGAATAGAACTGCTAAAATCCCCCCTGGGAAGGAAAGTTCTGCTCAGGAAAGTGTCTGCAGTCTCTCTGAAGCTCTCTGCTTAAGGGCTCAGGTGAGACTTCGGCACTGTGGCCCAAGCCCTGGCCAAGTGTTGGGGACAGGCCTAAAGGAAGGGGAGACGGACTCACGGGTGGCAGAGCAGGTGTGGGCAGAGAGGGCCGCGGTGAGCAGCAGGACAGCCAGGGCGGCCCCGGGGACCTCCATGATGCCGGGCGGGTGCGAGAGTCAGGTGGGGCCAGTGGAGCTGGACTCGGAGACTTGAAGCTGCAGCCTCCTGCTGGGGTCTGAGCTGTGTCCTGTCTTTATAGGCAGCCTTGGGACACTAGAGGACGGAAACTTGTGGAGACTGGGGGGTGGGGGGGCGGTATTTTTTATCACAGGGTTGGTATCATGCTGTGAGTGGCAGAAGCCAGCAAAGCTTTGGGTCACCACAAAGGCTCAGCGTATTTGCAGGAACGGTCGTGTTGCTTACTTGATGGGGAAATGGTTTCCCCAGTGAGAGGAGGTGAGAGGCTGGTGTGACCCTGTGACAAGCTTATGCGCTGCTTTCTCATAAGAGCAGGTCTGTACACCAAGCATCTCCCCACAGAACTGAACTTTCTGGGACCCACCCCTAGCTGTCCCGACAACACAGCTCTGACCTAGACGATAAGACCACGGCGTCTTGAGGAGGCCCCCTCAAGATAAAACCACACCCTGGGTGGGGACAGAAGATCTGGGGAATATTCAGCTGCAGAAGGGGCCAGAGTTGAGGCTGGCCTTTCAGACTTTGGCTCATTCCTCAAACATTCTACCTTAAGCTTTTGATTGTGAGGCATCCATTTCAAAGATATCCATCTTGAATAAGCATATCCCCCGATACAGAACTAGATAATGGGCCAGGCTGCCCTACCCATGAAGTTCCCCTTTTAGAAAGTTCTGGATGACCATTTGAGTGGCTTCCCTTTTCCCTTCCACACTTTCTCTCTTATCTGTTAAATTCACCAATGAAGAGTGAACCTACAATACCCTGGGCACCCCACCCTCACCCCAGCAAAGGCAGAGCCCCAGGTCTGAGCTCGCTCTCTCTGAGACCTCACTGTGCAGCCACAGCCATGCTGTCTACCCTCTGGGACTCCAAGTAACACACCTTGTCTTTCAAAGTCCCCTGATGGTTGTTGAGGTTCATCTTACAATAATAATAAGAACCTTACTGGCCGGTCCAGCTTCCACACTGGCCCCAGTTGGCGAAATATCTGTGCGGCCCCCACAAAAAGTACAGTCCAGGTAAGTTCCTGCAGACATCACCATCAACAGGCTGACGGACACAAAATCACTAGTCCCTGGTTTGGAGAAAAGAAAGGCAAACCACTTCAACATTCTTGCCTTGAGAACCCCATGAACAGTATGAGAAGGCATAAAGATATGACACTGAAAGGTGAACCCCTCAGGTTGGTAGGTGCCCAAAGTGCTGGAGGAGAGTAGAGAAATAACTCCAGAAGGAATGAAGAGGCTGAGCCAAAGTGGAAACGACACCCAATTGTGGATGTGTCTGATGGTGAAAGTCCAAAGCTGTAGAGGACAATATTGCATAGAGGAACCTGGAATGGTAGGTCCGTGAATCAAGGTAAATTAGAAGTGGGCAACAGTCAGAACCGGACATGGAACAACAGGCTGGTTCCAAATAGGAAAAGGAGTCCATCAAGGCTGTATATTGTCACCCTGCTTATTTAACTTACATGCAGAGTACATCATGAGAAACGCTGGGCTGGAAGAAGCACAAGCTGGAATCAAGATGGCCGGGAGAAGTATCAATAACCTCAGATATGCAGATGACACCACCCTTATGGCAGAAAGTGAAGAGGAACTAAAGAGCCTCCTGATGAAAGTGAAAGAGGAGAGTGAAAAAGTTGGCTTAAAGCTCAACATTCAGAAAACGAAGATCATGGCATCTGGTCCCATCACTTCATGGCAAATAGATGGGGAAACAGTGGAAACAGTGTCAGACTTTATTTTGGGGGGCTCCAAAGTCACTGCAGATGATTGCAGCCATGAAATTAAAAGATGGTTACTCCTTGGAAGGAAAGTTATGACCATCCTAGACAGCATATTCAAAAGCAGAGACATTACTTTGACAACAAAGGTCCGTCTAGTCAAGGCTATGTTTTTCCAGTTGTCATGCACGGATGTGAGAGTTGGATTGTGAAGAAAGCTGAGCGCCGAAGAATTGATGCTTTTGAACTGTGGTGTTGGAGAAAACTCTTGAGAGTCCCTTGGACTGCAAGGATAACCAACCAGTCCATCCTAAAGGAGATCAGTCCTGGGTGCTCATTGGAAGGACTGATGCTAAAACTGAAACTCCCATACTTTGGCCACCTCATGCGAAGAGTTGACTTATTGGAAAAGACTCTGATGCTGGGAGGGATTGGGGGCAGGAGAAGAAGGGAACGACAGAGGATGAGATGGCTGGATGGCATCACCGACTTGATGGACACAAGTTTGGGTGGACTCCGGGAGTTGGTGATGGACAGGGAGGCCTGGCGTGCTGCGTTTCATGGGGTTGCAAAGAGTCGGATACGACTGAGCGACTGAACTGAACTGAAGAAGGAGATGCCAAGAGTGAACATCTACATTTTAGGAATCAGTAAACTAAAATGGATGGGAATGGGCGAATTTAATTCAGATGATCATTACATCTACCACTGTGGGCAAGAATCCCTTAGAGGAAATGGAATAGCCCTCATAGTCAACAAAAGAATCCAAAAGGCAGTACTTACATTTCAAAAATGACAGAGTGATCTCGGTTCATTTCCAAAGAAAACCATTCAGTATCAGAGTAATCCAAGTCTATGCCCCAACCACTGATGCTGAAGAAGCTGAAGTTGGACAGTCCTATGAAGACCTACAAGACCTTCTAGCTGGGCTAATTGGGAGCTAATATGATGACCCTTAAACTGTTGCTACCCTTTAAACAGAAAAACTCTGCCAGAGATCTATCCTATGGACGCAAGCACAATGATGAGGTCACCTGTATAACAGTATTTGTCACAGCTTATTTATAACAATTAAAAGATGAGTTACAGCTAAATATGATAACAAATTCACCTCTTGTCGTAATAATTCGCCCTTAGAAACTGTGGAAGTAAATAAATTTTAGAGGAAGTCCTTGCTATTAAAGAATCCTAGAACATTTCCTGTTTCCTTATTGTAAAGTCAAGGCATTTCCAGGGTTTGTCTAGCACTTCAATGACATCATTAACGACACTTCTGAAAATATCTCCCCTTCCCTCAACAGTTTGTTGGCATTTCTTCTTTGGGCTTGTCACCTCATGGTGGGGAAAAGCTGCTGACTCAGTCATCACATCTTCTCAAAAAGTCTCAACCACTGAGTAAGAGGGAGTCTCACAGGAGTGGAGAGAGAGTAATGTTGCTAGTGTTTTAAATTCCAACTGGGCTTTTTAAAATCATAATTTGTAATGTTGACTATAGAATACTCTCAAAAGTAGTTAAAACTGATTTAAATATATATAAAATGCAGAAAAGAACAGAGACTTGTTTCACTTCTCAAAGTTGGGTAGGCAGCATGGCAAATGAAAGTAAGGATGTGGAGCTGGGGTGGGGTTGGGGGGGGTGGTTCGTCTACATTCCTCCTGTCTTATTGTGGCATAAATGAACTCGGGCACAATCTGAATAAAATGTCTTTCCCTAAAGGTAGGAAAGGTTCTATTATCCAAACCTAATGACTATTAATTTGGTTTATTTCTTTCAAGTGCATTTTCCCCTAGGCTTATGATAGTTCCATTTACTTACTTGCTTTTTATCTCTTTTTACCGTGTATGTGGGAAAGGGAAGGGACATAATTGTAGCCATGATATGAATGCAAATTTTTATTTTTCTTATTTACACTTAACAGTACAAGACTTTTCCAAATCATTCCAGTATTTTTAAGTATTTTTAATACTGCCTAATTTCCTCATCCATCAGCCTAGTGTATTAATATTGTCATCCACTACTGTAGCACATTTGGGTTGTTTTCGATTTTTAATTGCTATAAATATGCTTTGCCAAATATCTCTGTGCATAAACCTTTTTCAACAAATGAGGTTTTTTTCCTCATAGGATATTTTCCTAACTGTAGACTTTCTGGGCCAAAAAATAAGGACAATTAGGGCTCCTGATTTATAGAGACATCCCATGTCTAATGTGCATTCATTTATATACCCAACTGTTAAATAAGATTTTAATGGCATGCTGTAGGGACTGGTGAATGTTTGATGAATGAAACAGTGATTTAAAAGTCGACTTTATCTATCGCATCAAGTGTGTCATGTCCCAGACTTCCCCAGTTCCACTTTGTCCATCTGAGTCCGGGTCAAACACGGCTCAGGCTACTGAAGACTCGATGGCATCAGTAGATATGCCACAGTCAAAACACCTGTGAAGAACATTAGAAATGTCTGCTCCGAGAAAGGCAGAAGGGAATGGTATGATCCATAACGCTCTGTTCATGGTAGAAGACCAGCTAAGACTGGTCCCTTAGTGACGGCAACTCCTGGCTCCCCCACCTCCTTGTTTGTGAATCATTTCCTCAGAAGCGGTCCGAGCAACATGATGTCATGGTCCTTTTCACGCAGGATGCGGTTTCCAGTGGGACTTGTGTGCTCAGGGTGCTGTGGCATCACCCGTGGGTGTCACCCTCTGTGATCGGAACAGCTGCAGCAGAGCATCAGATCTGCTCTGTGGGAGGAACTATTAATCGGTAGATCTTTCCATGTCCTTACGGCTCTGACACTAACATCATCTCACCTCCTGTCACTGGCCAAAATCTTTCCAGCCAATCAGCCCCAACAAATGAGCAACTGGGTTCTTCATGGATGCTCTGAACCTCTGTGTGACCCCCAGGGACCCCAACATGTGCAACTCATAACAAGACACCATGCAGCAACTTCCCCTCTGATCATGCCCAGCCTCCAGCTTCTCATGCTCTAGAGTTGCCTATAAAGGGACAAGGATACAGGATGGACTCCCGAAGGATGGAGGCAGCAGCACTTGCCCCATTCTATCTTGGCTTTGCCCTCTTCCTGCCCATCATCAATGATTTCCCCACGCTGCTCTGGTCAACCATCTCATCACTACATCCCTCAGCTCATGAGTCTTGTCTGTATCACAAGACTCTCATCCTTCCTTTCTTTTAGAATTGTTTCTCAATGCTCTGGACGGATGTCTAAACCACATCACTTAAACTCTATGGTTGAGATTTCTCACATGAAAGCAAAGAATTTCACAGAAGGTTTTAAAACATGCTGAGCTGTTTCCCAAACTTCTCAGGAAGTTTTAACTATCTTGTCTCTGGATCTGGTAGACCCATTGTTAGTGGGGAAAATTGAGGTCTAAGGCATTCATTAACAAGATGCAAATGCCAGGTCTGATTGGTTCCTAGGATGAAGAGAGGCTCCCTGCTCCAATAGCTGTATTCCCTGAAGAGGGAGCCAGAGACTGAGAACAAGACAGGCAGAGATTCAAAACAGTGATTCATGGTCAAGAAGAAATGCTTAATTTTGGTTCACTTTGTGCCCTACCCCGCAGCCCTGAGCACTAACATCTCCACCAACTTCTGGCTGGCTGCCCTCCAAGGGGGGAAGAAACTGACCTGGCTTTTCTGGGGCTCTTGGTTGCCACTTCCTCATGGTTAGGACAGACACCTCAGTGCCTGCTGTTTCTCTCATTTCTCTCCAGATCTGTCAAAAATTTGTCGATGATCATGTGTTCTTATCCTGGTGTAATATCAGAATCATTCCTCCTTCCTAGAGACAGGCCGGGCTTGTGGAGAAGAGACAGCCTATGGGGCGTGGCGTGAGGCGTGGATCGGCATATAAAGTAGGTTTATTTCTTTCTGTTTTTCTCTTCTTCCCAGGGTTGCTTTTTTTGCATCATGCTTATTCATTTGTAATATTAAAAATCAAGTCTTTTCATGTCATTCTATTTGCGTAAGAGGCTGGCATTAGGCTCTTAAACATTAACCACTGTGTCTGTCAGTTTACCAGGCCAGCAAAGTAGGCTATATAGTTGGCTATCAATTATATGATCATAGATAAACTACCACAAAAAAACCACTGTCCTTAAAATTTTCCCCATTTGTGAGTTAATTTCCATAAAATAGATTTTGAAAAACAGAATTTCTGGATCAAAGAGTACGGCCATTTTTAAAGCTGCTGACCCACCTAAAGCATTAAATCCAGACTTGTAGGTTTATGGTGAGTATTCAACAAATAGAAATATTACTGGAAAGATAATCTTGAGTTTCACCATCCTTGTACCTACAGGCTTTCCAGTTCTGTTCTTCCCATCTAGGGTGTGGTTCAGTTCAGTCGCTCAGCTGTGTCCGACTCTTTGCGACCCCATGAATCCCAGTACACCAGGCCTCCCTGTCCATCACTAACTCCCGGAGTTCACTCAGACTCACATCCATCAAGTCACTGATGCCATCCAGTCATCTCATCCTCTGTCATCCCCTTCTCCTCCTGCCCCCAATCCCTCCCAGCATCAGAGTCTTCCAATGAGTCAACTCATCACATGAGGTGGCCAAAGTACTGGAGTTTCAGCTTCAGCATCATTCCCTCCAAAGAAATCGGTGTGGTTAAGCTTGGCTTATCCTTTTTGAGACCTAGTGGTGTTTTTGCATGTCACATTTATACAGTTAGGACAATTGTGGGAGTCCATCAGGGCATCCTGCTCTATGGAAGAAGGCTGTGATCATTCACATCAGAGAGAAATCTGTCACATGGAAAGGAAACAGCTAAGCCTCAGCCCTGTTCTGTGTACTGTGCTTCATTGCTCAGTCGTGTCTGATTCTTTGTGACCCCACATACTGTAGCCTGCCAGGCTCCACTGTCCATGGGGATTCTCCTGGCAAGAATATTGGAGTGGGTTGCCATGCCCTCCTCCAGGAGATCTTCCCAATCCAGGGATCGAGCCCAGGTCTCCCACACTGCAGGCAAATTCTTTATCATCTGAACCACCAGGGAAGCCCAAGCTGATCCCTGGGTGATGCCAACTCCTGGCCCCACATCTAGAGAAACAATTTCCTCATAAGTCAGTTCAGTTCAGTCTCTCAGTCGTGTCCAACTCTTTGCGACCCCATGGACTGCAGCAAGCCAGGCATCCCTGTCCATCACCAACTCCTGGAGCTCGCTCAAACTCATGTCCATTGAGTTGGTGATGCCATCCAACCATTTCGTCCTCTGTCGTCCACTTCTCCTCCTGCCTTCAATCGTTCCCAGCATCAGGGTCTTTTCCAAGGAGTCAGTTCTTCGCATCAGGTGGCCAAAGTATTGGATTTTCAGCTTCAACATCATTCCTTACAATGAATGTTCAGGACTGATTTCCTTTAGGATGGACTGGTTGGATCTCCCTACAGTCCAAGAGACTCTCAAGAGTCTTGTCCAACACCACAGTTCAAAAGCATCAATTCTTTGGCGCTCAGCTTTCTTCACAGTCCAACTCTCACATCCATACATGAGCACTGGAAAAACCATAGCTTTGACTAGACAGACCTTTGTTGGCAAATGTCTCTGCTTTTTAATATGCAGTCTAGGTTGATCATAGCTTTTCTTCCAAGGAGCAAGTGTCTTTTAATTTCATGGCTGCAATCACCATCTGCAGTGATTTTGGCGCCCAAGAAAATAAAGTCGGTCACTGTTTCCATTGTTTTTCCATCTATTTGCCATGGAGTGATGGGACCAGATGCCATGATCCTTGTTTTCTGAATATTGAGTCTTAAGCCAATTTTTCCACTCTCCTCTTTCCTCATAAGGAACCAAGCAAATTGGCAATTGAACGATTCTTATGTGCACCTTAAACCTCTCTGGTAACTAAGGGATTTACATGCACGGTCTGTTCTTCAAAATCACTGTGTTGTGTGTACTCTGATTTTCTCCCTTTGACAAATGAGAAAACAGAGTTTCAGTGAGATTGTCCAAGGTCACACAATTGGTAATGTTGTGATCAAAACTGCAGACTAGAGCAAGCCCCACACTCTTAATTAAACACTAGGAATTCGTCCGTCAGTATTCCACATGAAGCAGATTTACCAGGAATGTAGAATTCTCTGGCAAGAGACAGCCTACCTCAGCAAGTCAGAAGTAAGGAGTTGTTGCTTAAAGACCCCAGAAAGGATGTTGTTGCTGTCAGTTTCTAAGTTGTGTCCGAGTCTTTGCGACCTCATGGACTGCAGCACGCCAGGCTTACTTGTCCTTCACTACTTCCCAGAGTTTGCTCAAACTCATGTCCTTCAAGCTGGTGATGCCATCCAACCTTAGCTTCCTCTGTCGTCCCCTTTTCCTCTTGCCTTCAATCTTTTCCAGCACCAGGGTCTTTTCCAATGAGTCGGCTCTTCACATCAGGTGGCCAAAGTATTGGAGCTTTAGCTTCAGCATCAGTTCTTCCAATGAATATTCAGAACTGATTTCCTTTATGATTGACTGGTTTGATCTCCTTGCTGTCCAAGGGACTCTCAAGAGTCTTATCCAGCTCCACAGTTCAAAAGCATCAATCCTTTGGCCCTCAGCTTTCTTTATAGCCCAACTCTCACATCCATACATGGCTACTGGAAAAACCATAGTTTTGACTATATCGACCTTTGTTGGCAAAGAAATGTCTTGCTTTTTAATATGCTGTCTAGGTTTGTCATATCTTTTCTTCCAAGGAATAAGTGTCTTTTAATTTCAAGGCTGTAGTCACCATCTGCAGTGATTTGGGAACCCAAGCACTGTTTCTACTTTTTCTCCATCTCTTTGCCGTGAAGTGATGGGACTGGATGCCATGATCTTAGTATTTTGAATTTTGAGTTTTAAGTCAGCTTTTCCACTCTCCTCTTTCACCCTCATCAAGAGGCTCTCTCTATCCAGAGATGATAGAAATCCAGAAATTTGAGCCTGGAAGTGAAGTCTCTTCTAGATTAAGGATGTTTGCAATTCAGAAGAGGTGGCTGAGAAGATGAACTGAACCTTTCACAGCCTTGCTGGGCTGGAGGAAAACAAAATCCAGTGCTGCCCAAGTGAAGGGACTGCAAGAAACCATCCTCTGTCTGGGCTGATAGGAGGAAAAGTAAACGAAAAGAAAACCATCCCTTGAACAAAGTGGAGGCCAGGCCCCCTCATCTGCGTAGTTTAGAAAATCTCAAACTTGAAAACATTTTTAAACATGATCCCAGACGCTGATGCCACAAATGCCTTGAAAAGAAGCTTGAGCTTTTTGGTGAGGAACTGGGAACTACCATGAGTATTGTTGCAAATTTGTAAAAGTAAAAATACAAATTTCGGATCTAAAAAATGCGAAAACTGAAATAAAACCTCGGAGTAGACTAAACTCAACTGAAGAAATATTGGTTAAATTCAAACATACCAAAATGAACAGAGGGGAAACAGGAGAATGAAAAGTACAAAAGAGAGGATAAGAGCACATACAGAATAGAGCAGGGCATCTGCCATCTGGTTAATTAGAATCTCAAAATAAGAGGAAAGAGAGAATGAGACAGCAAACAGATCTGAAGAGATAACGGCCAACAGTTTTACAAAATGGTGAGAGATATAATTCTGAAGATTCAAGGATGGAGGGCATTATCCCCACTGCTATCAATGGGCCAAGTTTCGTATCAGCCACTCCTACCCTCAGTCCTAGCTGGAAAAGGAGAAATACCACTGATGCTGGTCCCTGTCTCACCAGCCAATCCTGATGGCTTTGATGAATAATGCGTTTTCTGGGACTTTCCATAGGATATAATCTGGAGGACCTTTCAACCTCACATGGTTTATCTACTCCATCATGCCCACTTCCATAGTCCTTTTTATCCCTTCTCCACCTGTCATGGCAATTCAAGTTTTGTGTGTTTTTTTTTTTCAATTCAAGTATTTTAACTTCACTCAGCATGAGCCATTGCCTTCTCCAGCATTGTGGAGATTTCCTGGCTGCAAAATTGCACCAACCTCTGTGATCCTTGCCAGGAAGTATAGCTTGTATCCAGAAAGAGTGCCCCCAAGTCAATAAGTTCCCCCTAATCCATTCTTGTGTTCCAGCTTCCTTGATCAGCTTAGTTCAGTTCAGTTGCACAACCATGTCCAACTTTTTGCAATCCCATGGATTGCAGCATGCCAGGCGTCCCTGTCCATCACCAACTCCTGAAGCTTATTCAAACTCATGTCCATTGAGTCGGTGATTCCATCCAACCATTTTGTCCTCTGTTGTCCACTTCTCCTCCTGCCTTCAATCTTTCCTAGCATCAAGGTCTTTTCCAATGAGTCAGTTCTTTGCATCAGGTGGCCAAAGTATTGGAGCTTCAGCTTCAAGATTAGTCCTTCCAATGAATGTTCAGGACTGATTTCCTTTAGGATTGACTGGTTGGATCTCCTTGCAGTCCAAGGGACTCTCAAGAGTCTTCTCCAACACCACAGTTCAAAAGCATCAATTCGTTGGCACTCAGCTTTCTTTATGGTCCACCTCTCACATCCATATATGACTACTGGAAAAACCATAGCTTTGACTAGACAGACCTTTGTTGGCAAAGTAATATTTCTGCTTTTTAATATGCTGTCTAGGTCGGTCATAGATTTTCTTCTAAGGAGCAAGCGTCTTTTAATGTTATGGCTACAGTCACCATCTGCAGTGATTTTGGAGCCCAGGAAAATAAAGTCGGTCACTGTTTCCATTGTTTCTCCATCTATTTGCCATGAAGTGATGGGCCCAGATGCTATGATATTTGCTTTTTGAATGTTGAGTTTTAAACCAGCTTTTTCACTCTGCTCTTTCACTTTCATCAAGGGGCTTTTTATTTCCTCTTTGCTTTCTGCCATAAGGGTGGTGTTATCTGCATATCTGAGGTTATTGATATTTATCCTGGTGATCTTGACTCCTGCTTGTGCTTCATCCTTGATCAAATTACCCTCAAAATCCAGACCCAAGTTACTCTCCCAGCTCAGGCTGGTACATGGTTGCTAAATTTTGTTGTTTCTTTGAAGTATAGTCCCTTTTACCCTTATCAGAAATATAATTTACTGACATGAGAAGACTATGTAACAAAAATATATGGAATATATGAATGGTCTTATATCTATTAAGTAATTTTTTCTATTAAGTAATTTAAGTCCTCCTCCCTACCAAAATTCTCATAGCCTTCAAAAGCAAATTCTAGCAAACATTTATAGAAGGGATAATGGAGAAAGAATAAACTTTTTCAGAAATGGTACCAAAGTAAGTGGATATCTATAGACCAAAAACAAACAAAACCAAGAAAGCTTGACCTTAATTTCATACCTTACACACACACACAGAAAAACACCTCAAAATGCATCATGAACCTAAATGTAAAACATAAAATGACAAAACTTTTTTGAAAAAAAAATAGGAGCAACATCTTCTAGACCTAAGACAAGGGAAAAAAGTTCTCAAATTTGATACCCAAAGCACAACCCATAAAAGGAAAAATTGATAAAATTGGAGCACATCAATTTTAAAGTTTTGCTCTTCAAAAGACTTATTTGACAAAGCTCTTGTATTTGGAATATATAAAGAACTCTCAAAATTCGACCTTAAACAAATGAATGAAAAATTCAATTAAAAAGTGGACCAAAGTCATGAACAGATATTTCAGGGAAGAGTACTACAGATGGCCAATAAGCAATGGTACTGTGACTGTATTTTTTAATTCTTTTTTTTTTTTTTTTAAGATATAGACTGAAGTAGTGTGGTAGGCAGAATAGTGACCCTTCTCTCAGAGGCCATGTCCTAATCACTGTAACCTGTGAATATGTTACATTACACAGAAAAGAGGACTCAATATAGACATCAACTGATTTTGAAATAGGGAGTTATACTGGATTATCTGCATGACCCAGTGTCATTATCAGGATTCTCATAAGGGTAGCAAGACTGTCAGTGTCTGAGTGGTGCAATGTGAGAAAGATTTGACTGTCTATTGCTGGCTACAGATAAGGAATGTGGTACAACCTCTAGAAGTAAAAAAAGACAAGAAAATGGATCTTCCCTTGGAGCCTCCAAAAAAGGAAGGCAGCCTTGCAGATACCTTGATTTCAACCCAGTAGAGACCCATTTCAGACTTCTGACCCCCAGAAAGGTAAGAGAATACATCTGTGTTGTTTTAGGCCATTAAGATTGAGGTTCATTTGTTACAGCAGCAAAAGAAGCTAATACAACTGAAGCACTGTGCGGAACACCTGAAACTTAAATGATATTGTAAATCGACTATATTAAATTAAAATTTTTAAATAAATAAAAAATAAGGAGCTTATAGAAACATTTACAGATAAAATGATACTATAGTGATTTTAAAACATGGCCATGATTTCTTTGACACTCCTCCCAAGAAGAGGCAGGGATCTAGGTCCCCTCTCCTTGAATCTGATCAGGCTTGTGACTGCTTTGACCAATAGATTATGATGCAAGAGATACAATAGGACTTCCGTGACTAAGTCATAAAAAGCCAGGCAGCTTCTACCTTATTCACCTGGAACACTCATCTTTGACCCCTAAGACTGCCATCTGGAAGGGCCATACGTACATAGCTCCATTGAAATTCCCAGCCCAGGCACTGCATGTGACCGAGGAGGCATTCTTAGAAGTGGATCTGCCAGCCCAGATGGTGAGGGCTATCTCTGACTTGGACTGCTGGTGGCGTCATTGTTGATATCACATCTGTGTGGTCAGATCAGTTGTGAAAGAACATCAGCACCTTCTGCTCTGGGGGGGAGCAGCAGTCAGCACACACTTCACAGATCTATCTGTCCTTGAAGGAGGCCTGCTGCAATACCAGCTCTGGCCACCCTCTAACTAGGAAATCATTTCTTCAGAAGGACCTCAAAGAACAAGTAATTTCACCAGAAGTGTTTCCAACCAATGGAGAAACTGAAATAGTCATGCCGATACTCTGCACACCCCTCTGTTAACCAAAGGGTGTTGACAGCCCTGGGTTGTGCAACTGACAGCGTGACGCTAACACTGATTAAAATATCCCCCTCCAGTCACCTCCAGTTTCCGTCTTCAATGCTTTTTTGACTTTCCAAAAAAGGAATAGTAAAGAAGATGGATTCCATGAACTTGAGAGGGGTCATCCACCTCTGTTAAGGGCAAGATTCTATGTCTATGCAATTCTTGGTAAGAAATCCTTTGTTGGCACTTTGAAAAGGAAGTGTTCACTGCAAGTCAGCATGGGTGAAGCTAGGGCAAGTGAGGCTAGACTAACTGCTAGACTAACTCCACTTCCATCTCGGGCGGCAATGGACATCTGAGGAAACGTGAGCTGGAAAAAGCTGTGAACAAAGGCTCTGATCTCTAGCATTTAACAAAAGTAACCCAGAACCAGCTGGAAAAACAGTAAAGTTCAGGAAACTAAAGTACAGTCTATTGTGGGCTGGCATATTATCCTTTGTGCTAGTGTAAAAACAAAAACAGCAACTTTACCCCCTACTTCAAATCTCTTGGTGCCTTAATCCTCCCCAAGACCCCTCTCTTACTCCAACCCTTCTTTTTTAAGTAGATAAGTAGGGTCAGTTATGCAAGAATAAATCTTGAGGATAAGGGTGCATGCTGCTTACAAAAGCATGGAAGACTGATAACTGAGTGTTACCAGGAACTTAGATTCAAGGGTCCAGAAGTTGGCACAGGGATGCAAGCAATGATACGAATGAATCAGCTTCTCCCCTCCTCCTGCCCACGTGTGTCCCCCTCTTCCCCCACATCTGATGCTCTGCTCACCAAGGGACAAAGGCCAGTGTCGGCCACCTGCTCCTTCCTGGTGCACACCCAGGAGCCCACAGTCAGCAGGGAAGACAAAGGCAGCCATCAGAGGCATCCACTACATGTGTCTCCATCTCTCCGAATGTAAAAAGAACCGGGAGAGGCCCTGCTCCCCGCTGGGCTCTGGTTTGCTGGGAGAAATCAGGCAGCTCAGACCCTCTCCATCCACCTACAGGGAGGAGACAGAAGTCTCAGGGGGAGGAATCCACAGTCTTCTCTTCCTGTTTTCCCTTAAAGCAACTGACAAGAGCTCTTGTTACATCCACCCACTTGTTCTCCAGGATACAGCTACATTCAGGGCCCACATGGATGAAATGGAAAGTAAACTGTCAAGCGACCAGACAGAAAGGACCTGGCCAATGGCCCTCACCTCCCTTCTCTTCAGTCCCCTACTCATCTGGCTATTCCTCAAATGTCCCAAACCTATTTCCACCTCTGAGTCTTGGCCTTGCTGTTCCCACTCCCAGGACACACCTCCCCTGATCTTTGCAAGCCCAGCTCCTCCTCAACAAGCCAGTCTCAGCTGAAACGACATCCCCCTTGAAGAGGTTCCCCTAACTGGCTTACTAAGTAACCTTCACACAACCTTCAGGCTCCATCGCAACACCTTGGCTCATTCTCTTCCTAGCTTGTACCTCCATCTCCCTCTCCGTTATTTGTCTGATTCCCTTCTGGAATTTGAGCACCTGAAGGGCAAAGGCCTTGCTTTTCTTGTCTGCCTCTGTATCCTCAAGTTCTAGAAAGTGCCTAGAACACAGTAGCAGTTCAATAAACATAGGTTAAAAGAATTTAATTAGAAAATGATTTTAAAAATTAAAAATAAAGGAAGAATAAAAACAAACAAACAAACACCTACTGAATGAATGAACCTGAGCCCTAAGGAAGGACACATAAGGAAAATTTCACTCACTTAGATTGTTAGGGTACATATGAAATGGGGCAGGACCTATGGTTTTTGTCACCCATGTCCTCTGTCTGCCATCTGTCTGTGGAAAAACTTTTGCCAAAGAATAAGTTTAGAGGAGTAAGAACATGCAGAAACAAAGGAAAACACTCACAGGAGACTATGTACTAATTGTGCATTCACTAAGCCACTAAGCATAGTCAAGGACCTTTAGCTCCTTCTCAAGGGCCATAGATAATATTATGATCCATATCCTGTGAGTTGTCTTTTATTAATAGATACTGAAACTCTCACCAGGTAGAAGAAGTGAGATACGTGATGACCAGACTGTAGCTGTGACATAAGCTGCCACAATTCTGAGAACCAGACTCAACCCTGGAACTGAAGATTAACAGTACGTAAAATAATCAAGATGACGCTGGTCAGACCACTGAGGACAATTTCAAGATGACTGTCGGAGCTGCCTGTGCTATTTCTGCATATATCTGCCTTCCTCTGTCTATAAAAGCTCTTGTTCACTGATTGTCAGTGGTGGGGAGGTGACCTTTGGACAGATGTCCATTCTTGCTGGTTGCTGGCATCCAAAACAAAGCAAATTTTACTTTCCACCAACCTGGCCTCTTCATTGGCTTTTGAGTGGTGAGCAGCTGAACCTCACTGTCGGTAACACCTACACCTTTCAGTAAGCATGGAAAGCTTTAAAAGCTTAACAAAATTACCCAAAAGTTCCCATAGCTTGTAAGTGGTGAACTCCTGGGCTTAAACAATGCCTCTGACTAGATCAAAAGTTCCTGCTCTTTCCATAAGAACAGGGGGTTAACTTTTTTCCTTTTAGTAGGGGACATTTTCTTTGCAAACAAACTGGAACCCTATTATGTAAAACTGATAAAAATACAGATACTTAACACCATGAGATATCACCCCACACCATTAGTATGGCTACTGTCCAAGATTCAAAAAATAACAAATGTTAGTGAGGATGTGGAGGAATTGGAACTCTTGTACAATGTTGATTGGGATATAAAATGATGCAATGGCTGTTGAACAGTGTGGTAGTTCCTGAAAAAATTTAAAATAGATTTACCATATGACCCAACAATCCAAGCTCTGGGTGTTTAGGCTAAAAAAATTGAAAACAGGGGGAAGAAGGAGAGGGTGGGATGTATGGAGACAGTAACATGGAAATTTACATTACCATATGTAAAATAGATAGCCAGTGAGAATTTGCTGTATGACCCAGGGAACTTGAACCAGGGCTCTGTAACAACCTAGAGGGGTGGGATGGGGAGGAGGGTGGGATGGGGAGGAAGGTGGGAGAGAGGGTCAAGAGGGAGGGGACATATGTTTACCTATGGCTGATTCATGTTGATGTTTGGCAGAAACCAACACAATTCTGTAAAGCAATTATCCTTCAATTAAAAAATGAATAAATTTAAAATTTAAAAAAATTGAAAACAGGATATTAAAGAGGTATTTGTATGGCCACATTCATAGCAACATTTGTTTACAATAGCTAAAATGTGGAAGCAGCCCATGTCCATGAACAGGTGGATGGACATGCAAAGCATGGTATATAGACAGTGCAATAATATTCAGGCTTAGAAAGGAAATTCTGACATATGCTCAAAAATGGATGACCTTGAAGACATTACACTAAGAGAAAAAAAGCCAGTCACCAAGAGACAAACTCTGTATGACTCATGTGTGAGATACCTAGAATAATCAAATTCATGGAAACAGAAAGTAGAATAGTGATCGCCAGTGGCTTGGGGAGGCAGAATGAGAAGTCACTGTTGAATGGAATAGAGTTTCTGTTTTGCAAGATGAAAAAAGTTTTGTGGATGGATGGGGGTAGGCTGCACAATGTATGAATGTACTTAACACCACTGAATGTACACCACTGAACTGTACCCTTAGAAATGTTTATGACGGCAAATTCTACATTATATGTATTGTAATCACAATGAAAATAAAGGGGAAAAAACCACACAGGTGCCTGATCTGAATTTGGTGGGATTGGAGGTGAGGACAGTCACCCCTGCCTGAGCTCCTAGTAGGATAACCAATCATCCCTGTGTCAGCACTGGAAGTCCCACATCCCAGGAACCTCCTTGGTCCCAGGCAAACCAGGGTGGTTGGCATCTTTCGTCTCAGTCACTAAACCATCCTGGCATCCTGAGCACAGCCCCTGCAGCACACACTTAGGGTGACAAGACACAACTGTATTCTGTGGACCACACTGCCCTGCCTCTGGCTCCCCCAGCTCAGTCCAGAAGAAACGGTCTGTCAGTCTTGTCCTGGAGGCCAGCCTGGTTGAGCAGAGAGCCTGGACCCCTGCCTGGGTAGCTAAGGGTCTGATGAAGCTCCCTGGGCTGGGCAGGGGGCAGGGCCCTTCTGTTCCTCGTAAGTGAAAGTTTCCATTCCACCCTGGCTAGTGAGGCACAGCCATCCCAGGACCCCCCTGGACCCTGTCCCCGCCTCCAGCCCCCGTCAGGCCTGGACCTTGTGCTCGGGGTGAACCCTGCCCTCACCCCCCACATCTGTCTCCGGCATTGGGCTGGAGCTGCTGATCCTGAGACAGTCACCCAGCCTCTGAGCTCATGGTCCACACCTGAGGTCAGGCTCACCAAGGGGGCTTAAGCAGGCTCCCAGGGGAGACCAGGAGAGGGGGGCCATTTCTGACACAGTTCCTGGTCTCTGGGCCTCCCCCACCAGCACCCTTAAGACATCAGCCAACGTAAAAGCCAGGGTCACTCTCTGCCTTCCTCTTTTCTTTGTCTAAATTGATTGAGTTCTCATATTTTAGGTATGTCATTGGTCACAGGGATTCCCAGGTGGCACAGTTGGTAAATAATTTGCCTGTTTTCTTTCTTTTACAAGTAGTTGACCAGTTTTCTCAGCACCAAAAGAGATTGTTAAAGAGACTGTCTTTTCTCCATTGTATAATCTTGCCTCCTTTGTCAAAGATAAGGTGTCCATAGGTGTGTGGATTTATCTCTGGGCTTTCTATTTTGTTCCATTGATCTATATTTCTGTCTTTGTGCCAGTACCATACTGTCTTGATGACTGTAGCTTTGTATTAGAGCCTGAAGTCAGGCAGATTGATTCCTCCAGTTTCATTCTTCTTTCTCAAGATTGCTTTGGCCATTCGAGGTTTTTTGTATTTCCATACAAATTGTGAAATTATTTGTTCTAGTTTTGTGAAAAATACCATTGGTAGCTTGATAGGGATTGCATTGAATCTATAGTTTGCTTTGGGTAGTATATTCATTTTCACTATATTGATTCTTCCAATCCGTGAACATGGTATATTTCTCCATCTGTTTGTGTCCTCTTTGATTTTTTCATCAGTGTTTTATAGTTTTCTATACATAGGTCTTTTGTTTCTTTAGGTAGATATATTCCTAAGTATTTTATTCTTTTTGTTGCAATGGTGAATGGGATTGTCTCCTTAATTTCTCTTTCTGTTTTCTCATTGTTGGTATTCATGTCACTGTATGGCAAAACCACTACAATATTGTAAAATAATTAGCCTCCAATTAAAATAAATAAATTTAAAAAGAAAAAAGGAAAAAATCCGCCTGCCAGTTCAGGAGACATAAGAGACGCTGGTTCAATCCCTGGATCAGGAAGATCCCCTGGTTGAGGAAATGGCAACCCACTCCAGTATGCTTGCCTGGAAGATTCCATGGACAGAGGAACCTGACAGGCTACAGTCCAAGGGGTCACAGAGCACATGCACTGCACAACAGCATTGATTACAACTCCAAGGAATCAAAACTGCCTTGCAGTTGTATGGTTTGACTTCCTGAGCAGCAACTTTTTATAAAGGAGGCTCAGAGGCCAGATTTCAAGGAGCCAGAGAACCCAGGAGTCCTCAGCCCAGCCCTGTTCCTGTTGCTGGTCGGCACCCAGAACGATGAGGGTCAGCCTGGCCGCCCTGGCCTTCCTCCTCACTCTTGCCATCCTGCACTTGGAGGCCAATGAAGGTGAGCCTGCTACTCTCCCTGCTCTCAACAAAGAGAACGCAGGGGCTGGAGACTGAAGGTGGGGGCGGGCAGGGGGCGGGGCTGCAGTGAGGAGCTGCGGGTGGTCTGGAAAGCGTGGTCTGGGGTTCCTGCAAAACAGTGTCTTTCCCAAGGGTGTTTCCCTATTTCTGGTTGAGGCTCACTTCTGCCTTCCCAGAGATGGGGAAAACCTGCCTCTCAAAACAGCCTTCCTGGCCTTTGGTCCCCAGCCTCGAGAAGCTGACCCAGAGCCCTCCAAGTGCCTGCTCAGCTGCCTTCAGGCAGGAGCAGAATCTGGGTGACAGAAACCCACAAAGGATCACGGTCTCTTCATGGCTTAGATGGGGTTTGACCATATTTGGATGGTTGCCAACGTTGAAAAACTGGAAACCTCAAAAATCCCTATTGCCCATTTCTTTCACAAATATGGAAGACCAAGCAGACATGAGCCTGAGTTTCCACAAGCTCACCTCCAACTGGGCCTGAGGTGGAGGTGCTGTCCCCTTAGACAGGGGGCGCTGCCCAGGCCTCAGGGTCCCCACTGCTTGCCACACCCAGCTGCGGTCCACATGGTCTCGGGGGAAATTGAGCCTGAGACACCCGGATCAGCTTCCCTCATCTCCCTGCAAGACCTGTCCAGTGTGTACATGACACAGAGCTCTCAGTAAATACCTGTGCTATAGGAAGAAGAGGCAGCAGGTGACTGTGAAAGAGGCAGGGCTAAACCCCAGTGTCCTGACCCCCAGCTCACTGCCCTCAACAGGCCTGCCTGCATCTCTGCAGGGGGCTGGAGCCAGGGACGAAGGCGGCACAGAGGGACCTGAGAGGAGGCTTCCCAGGAAGCAACTCTCCTGAGCTGAATGTCAACCAAAATCGGAGACTGAACAACACTGCACACTAGGACTGTCATTTGACAGCCTGCTGTGTCAAATGGCATATTTGACAGCTATTTTCCAGGAATTTTGACTGTGAAAAAGCTTTTCACTGCTTTCCAATAATTTCAGTTATTATTGTCATATGACTTCTCATCTGCAAACAGGATCAGTGATAACTTCTCAAAGGGTGGTTGTGAGGAAGGGAGATGAGCCACATTAGGAACTAAGCCAGGCAGCAGGCCTGTAGTAGAGTCTCAGGGCACATCTTCCTTGACTCACGGGGGGATTACCGGAAATGGAAAATACAGGAAGTTGAAAATGCATAGAATGCACCTAACCTTCCAGACACCATAGCTTAGCCTCGCCCATCAGAACTCACCTTAGCCAACACTAGGGGAACATCATCCAACACAGGCTTATTTTATGATGGAATGCTGTCTAACACAGGTAATGTTTTTGAACACTGTCCTGAAAATGACCCACAGCATGGTTGTCTGGGTCCAGACTGGTGGTAAGTGCATCAGTATTGACCCTGGTGATCCCATGCCCGACCCAGAGCTGCAGCTGCTCTGCCCAGCATCTCAAGAGAGGATCTATCCCAGGTATACATAAAAAGCCGACTCTGTACCACTCGCTCGGGCAACACGCTGGAAAGCACTGGGGGCAGAAGCAGATCATCTCTCCCCGGGAGCCTGGGTCTGGAAGCTCTGCTCTGGCCAGCCTGTGACCTTCTGTGTCTTGTCTAGCTTTCCTGACCCACAGCTTCCTCATCTGTTCCATGGGGATAATAAGGCCTTTATTGCACAAAACAATCATTGGTATAAATATCAGTTTGCACAGTAATTGCCCTAAGGCTACTATTTGCCATTTTAAAGACAAAGGTTCAAAAAGGGTAGGTGTCCTGCCTGGAGTGACACAGCTTTCAGGAGAAGAAACAAGGATTAATGGAGCTTTCTTGCCTCCTAGCCAAGGCCCTGCTCCTCTGAGCTGAGCAAACCTCCCACTTTTAATAGTCCCCACCACTGCCAGACCTGTGAGGGAGGGTCTTCTCAGATGCAGGGGAACAGTCCCGCCCTGCTCTGGCCCACCCTAGGCACCCACTAGCATCTTCATGCGGGAAATTATATTTCTCAGGAAATTATGTGTTTTTTAAATTACAAGTCCCCCCAAAACTCAGTAGAGCAATTGGGAAAATGGGAAAAAATATTCTAATTCTCTGATAGAATACCACATGACAATCAACAGAGAGACATTACTGACTTAAAGGAATTTGCTGACATCAAGAACAAAAGCGGTAAACACTTGGCACGTGGAGTTCAAGGTTAAGATCAGCATGTGGAGTGACTGGGAGCAGTTAGGGGAGAGGTTATCCCCATCCGGTAGCTTGAGACCATTGCACTGGTAAAAGTGTGAGTTCACAGCTAAGAAATGCTAATGAGTTTGTACAACTCATATACTTTCACAATCATATAAGTGGTGTTTCAAGAAAGAACAAGTTGGGAGAAGCAAATTATGTCCTTAAATGGGCAACTCCAACTGTGATTCTTGCTCAGAGATGCGGATATTATGTTATTTGAATAATAACGTTCACTGACATTGCCCATAACGTTCAATTGCCCAGGGTTTGAATAATTGCTGAAGGTGATAGTTCTTTATAAATGCTTTGACAGAAGAAATACATACAGTCAATGTGTAAATGTCACAGAATACTAGGACATGACAGCAGAAACACTGGCTAACGTTTCTGTAAAATTTAAATTTGCCAAAGCAACACCAATTTGAAAGGAGAAACTAAATTCAGGACAAGCAGACAAGACATGTCCATTGTTAAAATAGGAAATGAGATTATATGAAGCATTTAGTATTCAAACTCCAACTTGAAAATGCATTTAGACATACTTTCAACAATTTGGCTAACCCAATATGGAAAAACTGTTCTACGTCTGAAATATTTGAGGCTAAACAAAGGTAAGTAAAGACTACAAATAGCTTGCAACTAATGCTTCCTGTGTTTTATTTTGTTTGTTTAGGGTTTTTTTGTTTGTTTTATTTATTTGGCTGCAGTAGGTCTGCATTTCAGCATGTGGGATCTAGCTCCTTGACTAGGGATTGAACCTGGGCCCCATTGGGAGTGTGGCATCTTAACAACTGAATCACCAGAGAAGTCTCAATGCTTCCTAAGTTTAAAATTTTTACTTTTGAATGATAAACTTTAAATATTTTAAACATCAAATAGTTAAAGCACTTTTTTAAATTTTTAAATGATTTTCATTAACCCTTTACTTTGTGTTAATGGACCCTCCCCTCATGTTTTCTATTATCAACTATCTCCATCTGCTACAGAACATTCATTGTGTTCCCGAGTCCATCATCTTGTCACTATACATAGAAACATCATTTATTATTACCTTGGATTTATTTAGTTTTACAGAAAACCTCTGAAACTTAAAAAAAAAAAAAACTATCAGCAACACATGATTCATTGTTTACTATGTAGTTACATTATTTTTAAAAAGTGAGAATAAAGTGCTGCAAAAAATATACAAACTAACACAACATTGTAAAGAAACTATACTTCAAAATAATATAAAATTTAAATAAAGTAGTTTCAAATAAAATGAAAAATTTAAAAATTTAAACATACAGTATACCTAAAATGAATACAATGTTATACATCCATTTATTTCTCAATTTTTAAAAAAGACAAATATGAAATAATTTATGATTTGGGATTTTCTAGGAATTCTGATTTCTTATTTCTGAATCCTGAGGACAATCAGAAATTTGAAACACTAGGACCACAGAGTCCCATCCCAGTCCTGCAGAGGGTCTGGAAGATGAGGCTGGGAGGGGCTGGCAGTGGGAGGGAGGAGATGTCTCAGAGGAGGACAATTTAAGGGCTGGGAGGGGGCTTCCCTGGTGGGCCAGTGGTTAAGAGTCTGTCCTGCCAGAGCCACTGGTTCCTCCCTGGCTGTGGAACTAAGATCCCACATGCCTGGGAGCGCAGCCAAAAGATTTTTTTAAAGGGGGTGGGGTGGGGAGGAGGAAGATCAGAACATTTCCTGCCACATGCTCCTGTCTTAGGTCTCCCACCCCACACTCCCCCTCCCCTCCTCAGGGGCTGTGGGGGTGGAGGTAGAGGTCTAAGCGTTCTCATGGAGAAGTTTCCAGCATCTTACAGCCCTAGGTGAGGCAGAACCAGCTGATAACCTGCTGTTTCTCCTACATGTCAATGGCAATCCCACTCTCTCGTGTGGAAAATTGTCGAAGGACCAGTGCCCTCAGCCAGGGGTCATGTAAGTACAGCCCGCCCAACAGTGGAAAGGGTGCAACCTCAAGAACCAGTAGGGCTGGGAGAGGGAAGGGGGGCGGGAGTCTCTAGGAACAGACAAGAGTGGGGTGGGGCGGGGGTGACACAGGAGGCAGCTGCTGGTGGGGGTCGGGGGAGAGGCTGGGGTGGTGGGACGGACTCTTCTTTGCCTGCTGACTCTCCATTTCTCATCTTCTCCTCCTTGCTCCTCAGCTTCCAGACCAGAAAGGGGCAATTGATCTGTGCCGACCCTGGCCAGGCCTGGGTGCAGAAGTACATGAAATACCTGGACCAAAAGTCCAAGGGATCTGGGAACAGTGGGACCTTCACAGTCGAGGGAACATGAGAAGAAGCCACAGAGCCACCTCCCCTCCCCAACCAGCTCCCTCACCCCAGATGCGCCCTGGGCGAGTCCTGGCCCGAATGAAAGCCCGCGCTTGCGTTTCCGGGCTCCTGCTCTGACGGTCCGCGCTCTCCTGAAGCTTCGCCGTGAAGCCCCGCCTTCTGGGGCCAGAGGAGACTGCGGCCCCCGGACCGCATCTGTCGTCCCCTTGCAGGCGCCCAGGTCTTGAAATAAATCCGTGCTGCAGACGGGGACTGGTGGCTTGAATTGGTTCTCTCGCAGACAGCCTGGTCATTTCTTTAATTTTACAGACACTTTATGTATTTACTGTGTATCTGGGGCCTCGTAAACATTTCAATAGGAGTAGATGTAAATAGTGAAATGATGGAGGCCTAGTTAGGATCAGGAGGAGGTCGAACAGTGACCCCAGTTCAGGGTCCTTAGACAAGGCGAACAGTGTGAATACAGACGACCGTGGGGAGATCCTCTGTTTGCACGTGCAGAGCTGAGGTGCACAGCAAACACACCTCGTCATTCCCTCGTCCAAGTGGGCAGAGCGGCTCATCCTTCCTAGAAAGCTCTTCCCCAGGTCTCTGCCACTCAAAACGTTTACTTCTCTGTGCCTGCCTCGACCGCCTGTAAATAGCGCCCTCTTGTGCTCGCCCATCAAATCTGCGCTCTCCCCCAAAACCCGTGCTCCGTCCCTAATCCATGCACCCCAACACTGAAGTCCTACAGTCTCTATAGATGCTGCCTGACCCTTATCCTTGACACCTGGGCTAAAAGTGACCCTGGAAATGTGGCCATCCTCCCCACCACCTCCTCAGCTAAAGACAGAGCCAGGTACAGGGCAGTGCTCCGTGGGCGTGAGGAGGAAAGGGAGACAGGCAGGAGGCAGAGGCTGATGCCATTCTGGCCGTGCGTCACTGGACACAGTTTGCAGAAGGGCCTCAGGGACACCAGTGTGGCCCAGCGCATGCCCTCCACCTCAGTCCTTGGGGAAACTCCCATGGAGGAGGGATGCTTTTTGACCCCAGAGGTCAGAGGTCTCTGTCCATCCGTGAGTTTAGTGGTGGGGAGTGGACGACCACCTACTGTCAGGGGCAAAGTCAGGAAATGAGCACAGTCTGTCCTCGGAGCCCACAGCTGCCCTGGCCAAAGCCATTTCCTCACTGGACGGCCCCCTCCTCTTCCAAACTCCAGTCCCTAGCACCCCTGTGCTCTTGAGCACACACAAATCCCATCGGAAACCAGTTCTCTGCACCTCCATCCCCACTAAAATGGGATGGAAGCTCAAATCTCAAAGTCAAAGGGACTGGAGTGAGTGAGGAGCTGAGGAGACCTGGGGTCTCCGGGAAGGACGGGCACCGGGAGTGCAGGGGCGAAGGGCAGGGAGAAGGTGGGCACAGCAGGGGCCACTGACAACCTCTGCAGAACAGGCTCCGCAAGTGGCAAACCGTGGCCGTTCACCCCCGCTGCCAGGCAGGTCGGCTGTCCTCCTGAGTTACTGGGGTGCTCGGGCCTGCGGGGAGCTGGGTGGATACCGAGCGTCCCCTGAATGTGGAGCTATAACTACTGCGGCTGCGCTCCTTCTCCGAGCCCCCCTCCTCAGGAATGGAACCTCCATCCTCCAAGCTGCTCAAGATTGAAACCCCTCTCCCTGATCCATCCATCCAATCTATCAACAAATCCTATCAACAAATCCTGTCTATCAACAAATCCTGTCAACTGTCTCAAAACCTCTCAATTCCAGAGACTTTGGCTTCTCCACCACCACCCTCCTCAAAGCTCTCATCTGCGTGACCTCAGGATGTGCCTCAAGCAGATGAGGGCTTGGTCAGTATGCAGAATCCAACCAGGCACCTAGAGTCAAGGCTGAACATCAAGAAGATGCTCACAGGCATTCAGAATTGAATTATGTGGGAAGAAATTGCTGCAGGGCATCAGCTATAACCTTAGAAGGAGATGGAAGATTCCATCCACACAGATCAGAGAATTACAGAAGGATCTAAAGGATGGATGGATTGGTTTCAAGTGTCTTTCGTGCCAGAGGGGAGGGTAATAAATGTCCCGAAAGAGCTAAAGACATGAAAAAAGTCTAGCATAGCCGTGAGGAATGTTTGCTACATCCCCAGGGAAGGCTTCTGTCTGCACAAGTCACACAGAAGAAACACTCGAGGGTTTAATCAGAACTTAGAATACACCAACCCTATTTAAAAGATCTGAATTCCAAGCTTCCTGTTGCCATTTTGAGTATTAGAGTTCTGTGTACCCAGTCATGGTGGAGAGAATCACACTTGAAGTGCACAAACCCAGGTCAGAAGTCCGTTTTGGCCAATAAGCATCCTCTAGTGCTGGGATGATGATCTGGTGGGGATCATATAAAATTGGCCCAGTAATCTCAATTTGCGTAAGACAGTAACACAGCACCTTAGTGGGTAAGCCTCACAAAGGTGGTAATTAAACATAGAAAGATGTGGGGACTTCCCTGATGGTACAGTGGTTAAGAATCCACCTTGTAATGCAGGGAACATGGGTTCAATCCCTGGGCGGGGAGCTAAGATTCCATATGCCTTGGAGCAACTAAGCTCGCATGACCCAACTAGAGTCTGTGCATTGAAGGAAAGATCCTGCATGATGCAAGGAAGATCCTGCGGACCATCTAAGACTCAACTCAGCCAAATAAGTTAATAAACACTTCATGAATTAATTTAAAAAATATAAATCAGGTCCAAAATATTAATATTCATATGCAGAGATTAATTAAAAGGTTTTGGTTTTTATGGCAGCTCTATGCTGGTTGCTGGATCTTAGTTCCCCAACCAGGGATTGAACCTGGGCTCTCTGCAGTGAAAGCACTGAGTCCTAACCACTGAACCACCAGGGAATTCCCATAAATTTGTAATCACTGGAATCACGTATATAATTTTGAACTTAGAGCACCTACATTTTTTAATGGCCTCTTATGATCAACCTAGATAGCATATTCAAAAGCAGAGACATTACTTTGCCAACAAAGGTCTGTCTAGTCAAGGCTATGCTTTTTCCAGTGATCTTGTATGAATGTGAGAGTTGGACTGTGAAGAAGGCTGAGCACCGAAAAATTGATGCCTTTGAACTGTGGTGTTGGAGAAGACTCTTAAGAGTCCCTTGGACTGCAAGGAGATCCAACCAGTCCATTCTAACTGAGATCAGCCCTGGGTGTTCTTCGGAAGGAATGATGGTGAAGCTGAAACTCCAGTACTTTGGCCACCTCACGTGAAGAGTTCTCATTGGAAAAGACTCTGATGCTGGGAGGGATTGGGGGCAGGAGGAGAAGGGGATGGCAGAGGATGAGATGGCTGGATGGCATCACCGACTCGATGGAGGTAAGTTTGAGTGAACTCCCGGAGTTGGTGATGGACAGGGAGGCCTGGCGTGCTGCATGGGGGTCGCAGCACGAGGTCGCAAAGAGTCGGACACGACTGAGCAACTGAACTGAACTGAACTAGGGTATATAACAGATTATCCTTGTAATTCTAATACAAAATGTGTAATTAATTTATTTTGTGCTTGTGATTTTTGAGTTGAGAGATGTAAGAACTTGGCTAAGTTAACAGAGAACATTGACATGTTTAACACAACTTGATTTTTCTATAGTCATAAGTTTAATTTGTTATATTTACAGGAGTGCATTACTTTGGAAGGTTCTGAGTGTTAGATTGGGTGTGGAAAGTACTTTTTAAAATTCAATAAACTAATTAAAGCAACTTAAATTTTTTGTCAAAATTTAATCCACGAAAATTTAAATGGGACTGATTGTTTAAGACTGATCTGTTCTACTTGATTAAACACTCATTAAGGACTTCTTAAATTTTGCTATAAGTAGGCTAAGAAGGGTGAAACATGGGAAGCTATATTTTTTCTTCCTTTTAAAAAACTTTTTATTTTATATTGAAGTATAGCCCATTAATAAGGTTGTGATAGTTTTAGGAGGTCAGCAAAGGGACTCAGCCGTACATGTATATTGTTTCCATTCTCCTCCAAACTCCCCTTCCTCCCATCCAGCTTGCCACATACACTGGGCACAGCTCCCTGTGCTAAACCGTAGTTACCCTTTTAAAATATAGCAGTATGTACCTATTCATCCCAAACTCCCTAACTATCCCTTTTCCCCTTTCACCCAGAAGCCGTAAATTCATTCTCTCAGTCTGTGAGGCAGTTTCTGTTTTGTAAATAAGATCATGTGCATCATGTCTTTTTAGATCTCACATCTAAGGGATGCCATATGATGTTTCTGATTCTCTGTCTGACTTACTTCACTCAGTATGACAGACTTTGGGTCCATCTATGTTGGTGCAAATGGTATCATTTCATTCTTTTTTATAACTGAGTAATATTCCATTGTACCCACTCTAGTACTCTTGCCTGGAGAATCCCACGGACAGAGGAGCCTGGTGGGCTGCAGTCCATGGGGTCACGGGGAGTCAGACACGACTGAGCGACTTCACTTTCACTTTTCACTTTCATGCATTGGAGAAGGAAATGGCAACCCACTCCAGTGTTCTTGCCTGAAGAATCCCAGGGATGGCGGAGTCTGGTGGGCTGCTGTCCATGGGGTTGCACAGAGTCGGACACGACTGAAGTGACTTAGCAGCAGCAATATTCCATTGTATATACGTACCACATCTTCTTTATCCACTGGTAAGCTATATTTTTAATTTGTTGCTTTACTGAATATTCATTTAAAAATCGAAGTAACTGCAATAGATTCCTACACACAAACTTTACCTGCAGACATGAAAAAGCTCATGCCAATAGAAATCATCCTTATCTCCTGCCCTGATAACCACAATATGCTCCACAAGGTCTCTCCACTTCCATTCTTCCCGCATCCCTTCCATTCTCCACTGCAGCCACCTGAAAATCCTCCAAAGCTTCCCATTATACCCAGAATAAAATTCAAATCCTTGTAGCATGTCTTGTCAAATGCCCCATAATTGGGTCCCTGCCTGTCTGCTGAGGCTCAGCCTGCTCCCTTGTTTTGAAGCTCCAGCCACACTAATCTTCTTTTCTCATCTCAAATGTATGATCCTCATTTTTGCCTCAGGACCTTTGGATATGCTATTTTCTTTCCTAGGGCTTCTATTCCACCCATTCTTAGCTCGCCAACTACCATCCAGTTCTTCTTCTCTTGCTTTCTCTCTCTTTTTAAAAAATCTTCTTTCCTTCCTTCCATTCTTTTTTTCTTTCTGGCTCCATCTGTTGGTAATTGCAGCATGTGGGATCTTCATTGTTGTGCAAAGGCCTTACCCCCAGAATATATATGTGGAAGGATATGAACATACACATAACTATGTTTATCTCCCAGTAATACGATTATAGGCACATCTTGCCATCAATTTGTCCCGTACTTCCTGACTTTTCTGTAATAAGTAAACATTCCTTGTGCAAAATTAAATGAGATTTTTTTTTTCAGCATTCCCAGACTTCACAATGTAGGGAGAAAGGGTGCAGTGACCAGCTTTTTGCTCAAAGGGCAAGAACAGAGAGACACCTCAGGCATTCCAGTGTTTCTCTGGGTGACCACACAGTTGTGCAACTTTAGATAACCCCAAGCTCCTAACTCTCGCAGGACAGACAGTGGTGGAGAAAGTCAGGACTCACCTGCTGTAGCTAGAGGCAGGCAGACACGCTGGCAGCCAACCTGGAGGCACTCTTTTTCTATCCCGCAATCCCTGTCTTCTCTGCACTCATTCACACAGATGCCTGACAAGAGGAAGGATGTGGTTAAAAGCGTTGAAGTCTTGACTTCGAAAATAAATAACTTAAATGCCTTTACAATAACATTCAAAAAATAAATCTAACCAATTATGTGCAGAAAAATATGTGATACTCCTAAGAAAAAAAATTAGCTATCTTATAAATGGAGAAAGATGCCATGTTTATGGATGAAAAGATTGTGTCATAAACATATCATTTCCCCCACCCTAATAAAGTCAGTACTATCCCAGTCAAAATCATAGAAGAATTTTTCACAAAAATGGATAAGCTTATTCTAAAAGTTTATACGGTTTCCCCCAAACCAACAGTAATCAAGAAAATAAGATAATTTTAAGCAAAGCTGCCGAACTGAAATGCAATTGGGTCAACTGGATTGTTCATATATATATATATTTTAAAGGAATCTTCATTGCAGCACTGTTTATAATAGCCAGGACATGGAAGCAACCTAGATGTCCATCAGCAGATGAATGGATAAGAGAGCTGTAGTACATATACACAATGGCGTATTACTCAGCCATTAAAAAGAATACATTTGAATCAGTTCTAATGAGGTGGATGAAACTGGAGCCTATTATACAGATTGAAGTAAGCCAGAAAGAAAAACATTAATACAGTACACTAACGCATATATATGGAATTTAGAAAGATGGTAACAATAACCCTGTATGCGAGACAGCAAGAGACACAGATGTATAGAACAGTCTTTTGGACTCTGTGGGAGAGGGTGAGGGTAGGATGATTTGGGAGAATGGCATTGAAACATGTATAATATCATATATGAAACGAATTGCCAGTCCAGGTTCGATGCATGATACTGGATGCTTGGGGCTGGTGCACTGAGATGACCCAGAGGGATGGTACAGGGAGGGAAGTGGGAGGGGGGTTCAGGATAAGGAGCACGTGTATACCTGTGGCAGATTCATGTTGATATATGGCAAAACCAATACAATGTTGTAAAGTAATTAACCTCCAATTAAAATAAATAAATTTATATTTTTTTAAAAAAGCAAAAAAAAAAGCCCTACCAAGTAAAAGAGGAATCTTGTCTCTTTCCTCATACCACACAACAAAGTCTGTTCCAAATTGGAACAGCAAAATTTAAAACACATAGACAACAAAACTGCAGAATAAGGTATCCCCTCAAACTCCAAAATATGAGTGGATGAAAGACACAATACAGAACTCCACCAGAGCAGTGAGGTGTCTGCCTCTGTGCAGAAATCTGTGGGAAGCAATGCAGTGACTGATGGAGAAGCCCAGGGACATCGTTTCCCTGGGAACTTCCTGAGGAATCTACTAAGAATGGATTGCCAGCTAACCCAAGTACTGGAGAGGGGAAAATGGGGACTAGTAAGGCATGGCAACCCTCTCCAGTATTCTTGCCCGGAGAATCCCAAGGACAGAGGAGCCTGGCAGGTTACAGTGCATAGGATCGCACAGAGTGGGACACGACTGAAGAGGCTTAGCACGCAGGGTAGTGGGTAGTAAGTACTCAAAGAACTTAGTATAAGGTAACTGTTTGAACTATTCGGGTGTGTGTATGTTAAGCAGTTGGAAGGTTGGGCGGGACCAAGCATACTCCTGTGGAGCTGAGGAATTCGGGCAGGGTGCTCTGCCTCCCTTGCTGGCGGGGCTGGTGAGCACACGCGGCCGCAGCCATCGCTGACGCACTTCTCTCCTGCCACGCAGTCCGGGTCTTCTCGGCACTGCTCCTCACAGACACCTTCACGGTCAGAAAAGACTGGGCTGAGACACTTAAATACCATGAATATTTACGTTGTGAATGACCATGTCCTAATAACATCAGGATGCACTTTGATCTGGGACTTCACTGTGTAAACATGAACTCCAATTGAACCTCATCTGACCCTTCCAGTAAATAAGATCTGGGTTATTCGGATTTGAATTCAGGGTTGTTTACCATTAAGACACATGTCCCTTTTGTTATGCAACTCAGTGAAATTAACCTTGAATACAGAGTTGAGCTCCCAGAGGTCAAGAAACTATTTTTTTTAATATTTATTTTTAATGGAATGTTAATTGCTTTACAATATGGTGTTTCTGCCATACATCAACAAAGAAATTATTTCTGATGGAAATGCTTAATTGGATTCTAGTCTTGATACTCACAGAGATAGAGTTTAAAGATGGAGGCAGACCCTCAAAGCTGCTTCAAAGTCTTGGGCAAAAGAGCATCTCAACCAACAAGCACATCACCACCTACAAGAGGATTCTCACTGTGGGTCCTGCCAGTGGTTGACCTGCTTTGCCACCACTATGAATCTCATTCAGTTTCCCTGTTATCGTCTGTAAATGGGGGTTGTCTGGTGCGTGGCTTCAGCAAGTAAAGAGAGGTCGGACTAGATGAGTGACTCTCAAATGTGGCTGATTATCAGAATCCTCTGGGAGCTTTCAAATGAACTACGGAAAGTATGACTTGGTCCAGACTTGATTACTCAGGTTCTCCAGGGTTGAGCCTATATGTGTATATTTTAATGAGGGCTCCAGATGATGCTGATGCTGAGCTGGACTAGAGATTCTCCCAGAGACAGCATGTCTCTGACAGTTCAGGATTTCATAAGCTGTTGCCAATTTGTGGAGGAAGGTTGGGGGTCATAACCCTTTGTTAACATTCAGACATTCATTCATTCGTTCATGGTTTATTTACTCATTCATTCCCTTGTTTCTAATTCATCAACTTATTCTTTTAAAAATACCTACCATATGTAAAGAACAGGGACTAGATATTTGAGGAAATAGAGGTATGAGTCAGGTTTCACATCAGCAAGGCAGAAATAATCAGGATGGGAAATCAAAGTTTGCTCTCAACAGACTGTAATTCTCAACGTTAAACATGTTTGATAGAAAATGACATGAAAGAGGTACTGAAAAGAGTGGAGAGAAGTGGTTTAACCATTACTGTGCTAGAGAATTGGCTGGGATTTAAACACACACACACACACACACACACTGACAAAGACCATTCAATGGGGAAAGAATGGGATTTTTTTTTTCAACAAATGATGCTGGGACTAATGGACATCCACATACAAAAAAATAAATTTGGATTACTATCTCAAATCATAAATGCATACATACATAGTATATACCTACATACAGAAAAATTCACTCAAAATGGATCAAAAACCTGACTATAAGAGCTAAAACTACAAAACTCTTAGAAGGAACCATCAGTGTGAATCTTTGTGACCTTGAATTGGGCAATGATTTCTTAAAAATGACACCCAAAACTCAAGCAACAAAAGAGGTAAAGAAATTGCACTTCATAAAATTAATGGCTCTCTCCCTCTCTCTCTCTCCCTCCCTCTCTCTCTCCCTCTCTCTCTTTTTCAGGCTGATTCCCTGGAGCGCAGAGGCTCTCTGAGTCCACTTTCCTGCCTGGGCTTCTAAGACCCTCTTGAGAAGGCGCCCTGCACCTTCACGCCAGCGAGAGGGCGCCTGAGGCCTCCATGAACAGAGCAAGCCCCGTGCAGGGGCTTTATTGGCTTTCTGCGTAAACCAAGGAATGTCAGCCTCTTTCTCTCTCCTTTACTTTCTTATTGGTCAACTCCAGACCACCAGGTTCCGGTCCATTAAAGGACCTCAACAGGAGCCTGGTACACTTGGCAGATCGGAGGGAGTGACCTCAAGGGCCTATTGAGGCCGGTGGTCAATGGACAAAGAGAGGACCAATCATTTCAACTAATGACTCTCCATGTATGCCTTCTCTGAAGGAGCCCTCACTCCCTGGGGAGGAAAGAAAACTAATTAACATTTCTTTAGGCTATGAAGTCCTTTCCTTGTACATGGGCCCAGCAAAATTGTGCATAAACGTCAGCCAACAAACTTGGGCTTTCATCCTGCCTCCAAAAGAAGACTTTCAGACATTGCTTGGATTATTTACTGCCCTTTCTTTGTCTGTAAATCATGTTTATACTACTGAGACTTTAGGGAAAGAGTTAGGGAGTGAGGGAAAGAACAAAGAACATTATGCAAAGGGTTTACTTATAAAAACTTTACTTATATTCCCATTCCTTGGGACAAATGTCAAACCAAATCAAGAAAATCAATCTTTGTGGCTAATCATACAATTGTTGATTGGGGACCCCATGGTATGTGGTTATCTGGCTGCTCAGAGGACATTAACAACACTGTGTGATATGGAAGGTCACTGACACTACGATGGAACATTACTATGACAAAGGACTTCTTGAGTGGCTTGACCGTGGATTAGCTCCACCTCGTCCTAGGATCGTCCTTGATAAACAGAGTGGGCCTGAACAAGGAGACATTTGGAAACTTGCTGCAAGTACCAGAGCACGGAAGAACTTGGGACTTGGACTGGACATTTCATAGGGACCAGTCATGGTCATAGTAACTATTTCTTTCTCTATAATCAGTCATATTTTATACAGGCCTGTGTCCCACTTCCTTTTGTTATAGCCATAGAAAATTTACAATTTAATAAGACTTTTATGTTCTGTAACTTGTATTAATTGCAAACTATACACTTGTCTTAACTCCTCTATTTCTTTAAGCTACTCAATTTTGTGTTATTCCTGTTCAATTCAATCATAGTGCCTACAACTGGGAACAAATCAAATTTCATTTACAAAATATACATGATAATGCCTCTCTGAATGTACAATTACTGTAAAAGAAAATCTTTAAAACTTTTTCTAAAAATCTACCCTCTTCCCCTAATTTGGAAACTTTAGCTGAACAAATTACCTGGGCTAGACCCACGAGGATGGTTTCAAAGTATTACCCACACTATCGAGTCTGGAACTGTAACTTTGGTGATTGTCTTGATAATTATATTTGTTGTTTACCATCACCTTTCTATAAGGTTGGTTAATACTAACCAAACTCATTTGGTCAAGACCTTTTTCACAAATATAATAAAATAGGGGGAATTGTCAGGAAGCATTTAACAGGAGGCTTCCTGTGTGCTGTTTGGATCTGTCACGAATTCTCTGCTCCTTATTAATTCCTGAATACTCAGGAATTAAGAGGAGAGACAAGCCTCTCCCGGGGGCTGAAGAATCCAGGCATTTCCTTCATTAGTTTTTCTATATGGTGATAAGTACCCTCTTCCTTCTTGTGATCCATAGGGTAAAAGTGATTGTTTACAACTCTCTATCTCTTTAATATGGATCGCCTATGTTTTGTAAGTCTGGAATTTTAATCTTTATCTTTGCTGAGAATAACTACCTTGTAAGACAATATATATGCCCACACCATGTTGATTAAAACACCTTTGCTTCAAAAAAATTAATAAATAAATAAAATAAAATTAGATTAATGACTTTTGTCCGTTAAAGAACACTATTGAGTAAATGAAAGGACAAATCATAGAATAGGAGAAAATATTTGCAAATCATATATCTAATAACAGTCTAATATCCAGAATATATCATGAATTCCTACAACTCAGCAAGAAAAGGACAAACTTTTATTTTGCAAAAGGAGGACTTGAATAGCTATTTCTTAAATACCTCATATGCAAATTATCATTAAGCATATGAAAAAGTGTCCAACATCATTAGTCACTGGGGAAATGTGAACTGAAACCACAATGGGATACCACTTCACAATCACTATGATGGCTATAATCAAACGTCAGGTGTCAACAAGTGTTGGCAAGGATATGGGAGCAATCGGAACTCTTGCTGGTTGATCGCGGTTAAATTGGTGCAGGCTTTGTGAAAAACAGCTTGGCAGCTCCTCAAAAAAATTAAACATAGACTTGCTATGTGACTATGTCCACTCCTAGCAATTTTTTGTCCTCTCCTAGCAATTTTACCCTAGAGAACTGAAAATATGTTCACACAAAAATTTGCACGCAAACACTCATAGCAGCATTAACTTCATACTAGCCAGAAAGTAGAAATAACCCAAGTGTCCATCAAGTGATGAATGTATAAATCATATCTGGCAGATCCACACAATCCAGCCATGAAAAAGAGTGGAGTACTGATAGATGCTACAACTTAAATGAACCTTGAAAATAGTGAAAGAAGCCAGACACAAAAGATCACATGATCAAATGACTTCGTTTACATGAAATATCTAGAATAGAAAAATGCTTAGAGATGGAAAGTAGATTAGAGGTTGTCAGGGGTGGGGGAAGTTCGGAACAGGGAGTTGGATAATGGTATGGGATCTCTTTTGGGGGTGATGAAAATGAGCTACAGCTAGATGACAGCGATGGCTGCCCAACAATGTGAATATACCAAAACCACTGAGTGGTACACCTTAAAATGGTAAATTTTATCTCAGTAAGCACACCCCCCACACACACAGAGAACGCTAGAGACCTCAGAGAGCCTGAGCAGAGGATGTTGGCATTGGTCTCTTTTAACAAGCTTTTTTGGGTGATTCAAAAGTGCTAGCAGAGTCTCTTCTACTTAAAATGTGGTCTGTTGGCCAGGGTTATTTAGCATCACCGTGAATCTTGTTAAGAATTCGTAATCTTGGGCCCCACTCCAGACCTGAATCACAATCTGCAATTTAACAGGCTCCTTGGATGATTCCTGTCATATTAAAGCTTGAGAACTACTGCCCTAATCTAGAAGGAATGAGTATGTTCATTATGTTTATGGTGGAAATAGCCAGTACAGTGGGGCTTTCAAGGATTAAGGAGATTTCCACAGGCAGGAGTTGGGGAGGTCATCACATAAGAGCACACATTTGCATTTTGAGGAAATCAGCCACCTGATTAGAGCTGCACTTTGGGAAGAACAATCACATTCATGCATGGAGTTGGCTGGAATTCAACACACAATACATGTTTTGGATGAGAGAGAGTTCCAAGAGTATTGCAAGGGTCCAGGTATGTAACTAGGGTGGTACGGGTCAGTTTAGAAAGGCTGTACGAGAAGTTGTGAAAGAAGATTTCACAAAGACTGGTCATTGATTGCATCAGAGTGGGAGGAGCAGGCTTCTCAGATGGCGCAGTAGTGAAGAATCTACCTGCCGATGCAAGAGACATGGGTTTGATCCCTGGGTTGGGAAGATCCACTGGAGGGGGAAATGGCAACCCACTCCAGTATTCTTGCCTGGAAAATCCCATGGACAGAGGAGTGTGGTGGGCTACAGTCCATGGAGTCTCAAAGAGTGGGATTGGAACTCTCGCTGGTTGACTTAGTGACTGAGCTCAAGGCAGGAGAAAGGCAACCAGAGAAATCATGTTTGACTGGGAGTCTATAAGATTGGGGGTGGGGGGGGCAGTGTTGGTAGAAAGAAAAGAAAGCCAAAGGCACAGGAAAGGAAGAGCAAAGAGAGACGCCATCAGAGAGCAAAGAGAGAGTTTCAGACTGAAAAGATCCTGAACAATGTCAGTTCTGCAGAGATACCAAGGAGACTGACAACTGAGAAAAATTATTAGATTGTCAACCAAGAAGGTATTGGTGCCTTTGGAGAGTAGAGTGTGGGGTGGGGGTGGGGGGTTGGTATCAGTGGTGACTGTAATGGTGGTGGTTGAAGATATATTGGATGGGCTCAGGGGTCAGTGGTTTGGGAGAAAGAGAAGACAGAAGTTTCAGAAAAATGTTGTCTGAACAATACAGGAGTTTATATGCTTGTAGGTAGAATCAAATGGAGAGAAGAGGGTTAGAAACACTGGGGAGAGACCCAGAAGCTGATGAAGCAGAGACAGAGGGGGAGGTGAGGGCAGTGCAAATGGAGAGATTGGCCTTTGGAGAAAGGGAGAGAGGAGGTTGGCAGACACAGAGGGATGCTGGCATGGGGACTTGTGGGGAAAATTAAAGTGTGCCTCAGGGTCTCCTCATGCGGACTGTTCTCCATGTTTACCCATCCCCGCTCCATCCCCTCTTTAGACTGTGCAGGATAGTCCTAGATTTCCCACTTCCAGACTCCCTTGTTCTGAGAGGTGGGACGAGACTTACCCATTGCCTGGAGCCTTGTGTTGAGGGTGAGGAGACTGGCCAGGAGGAAGAGGCCACCCAACTTCATGTTGCTAGTTGAGGCCTTTCTGTGCTGATGATAGAGCAAGACCCAAGCAGCTGAGATTTATACCCTCCTAAACAGAGGGCTGGGCCAGAGTTCATGGCCACCGTCAACATTTAGGTAACTTGAATCCTGGACTTTGTCAAGCAGTGAACTTTTCTGGAAAAAAATAAACTCACCAACTTTGTGGTGCTGGGCAATGTTTGTTTTCCAAACCAGCTTTTGAGACAAGGGGACTATATCTCCTTAGTAATAAATAAATATATCAGATGAGAGAGAGAAAGTAAGAGAGGGAGAAAGGGAAAGACAATGAGAGAAGAGAAGATAGATAGATGATATATAGAAGAGGTAACTCAACAACCTCTGTGTGCAAAATGCTTTCCTCTTTAAGCATCACGACTGAGGTATGACAAGATTAAATAGCTGGCTTGAGGTTGTTCAGTCACTAAGCTGTGTCCAGTTCTTTGTGACCCCATGGACTGCAGCACACCAGGTTTCCCTGTCCTTCACTGTCTCCTGGAGTATGCTCAGATTAGTGTCCATTGAGTCAGTGATGCCATCCAACCATCTCATCATCTGTCCCCCCTATCTCTTCCTGTCCTCAGCCTTTCCCAGCATCAGGGTGTTTTCCAGTGAGTCTGCTTATTGTGTCAAGTGGCCAAAATATTGGAGCTTCAGCTTCAGCATCAGTCCTTCCAATGAATATTCAGGGTTGATTTCCTTTAGGATTGACTGGTTTGATCTCCTTGCAATCCAATGGACTCTCAAGAGTCTTCTCCAGTGTCACGATTCCAAAGCATCAATTCTTTGGTGCTGAATCTTCTTTATGGTCCAACTCTCACATCTGTACATGACTACTGGAAAAACCATAGTTATGATTAGACGAACTTTGTTGGCAAAGTGACGTCTCTGCTTTTTAATATGCTGTCTAGGTTGGTCATAGCTTTTCTTCCAAGGAGCTAGTATCTTTTAATTTCATGGCTGCAGTCACCATCCACAGTAATTTTGGAGCCCAAGAAAATAAAACCTGTCACTGATTCCATTTTTTCCCCATGTATTTGCCATGAAGTCATGGGACTGGTTGCCAACCAAACTCAACTGGTTGAATGTTGAGTTTTAAGCCAAGGTTTTCACTCTCCTCTTTCACCCTCATCAAGAAGCTCTCTAGTTTCTCTTCACTTTTTGCCATTAGAGGGGTATCATCTGCATATCTGAAGTTGTTGAAATTTCTCCTAGCAATCTTGATTCCAGTTTGTGACTCATTCAGCCCAGCATTTCTCATGATGTACTCCTCATATAAGTTAAATAAGCAGGGTGATAATATACAGCCTTAACATATTCTTTTCCCAATTTTGAATAAGTCAGTTGTTCCATGTCTGGTTCTGACTGTTGCTTCTTGAGCCCCATACAGGTTTCTCAGGAGACAGGTAAGGTGGTCTGGTATCCCCAAGTCTTTTGTTTGAGGTTACAAAGCTACTAAATGGGAGTCAAACTCAGATATTATTGGCTTCATGTTTCATGACTCCTTTCCTGTAACATTCTGTTTATGTATCAGCACAGGGGTCTAAATATTGTATTGCATTGTATGATACTGTTAGGGGCCACATTTGTTCTCTCTCTTTCCTAAGGTGGTGCTAAATATTTGTGCATCTATACGCATGTAGCAGAAAAATTCTGAAACAATAACCTCTCAAGTAGTAACACCACTTACTACCTCTTAGGAATAACTGAGTGAGTTGGGGGCTTTAGGTAATCAAGAGGTCTTTAATGTCAACTGAAATAAGACTAAGGTAAGGAAGAGACATTCATATATCACTTGTGCAATTAACAATTAATGATAAAAGAGAGAAAAACTCCCTAAAATATGGAGACTAGGTTGAAGAGTTGCACAACTAGGGTCAGGAAGTGCAGTTCAGTTCAGCTCCCGGAGTTCACTCAAACTCACATCCATCGAGTCGGTGATGCCATCCAGCCATCTCATCTTCTGTTGTCCCCTTCTCCTCCTGCCCTCAATCCCTCTCAGCATCAGGGTCATTTCCAATGAGTTAACTCTTCTCATGAGGTGGCCAAAGTATTGGAGTTTCAGCTTTAGCATCAGTCCTTCCAAAGAACACCCAGGACTGATCTCCTTTAGGATGGACTGCTTGGATCTCCTTGCAGTCCAAGGGACTCTCAAGAGTCTTCTCCAACACCACAGTTCAAAAGCATCAATTCTTCAGCGCTCAGCTTAGGAAGGCTTATTAAACATATCATATTGCAACATAGAGAAACATATCTACCCAATCTGTCTCTCATACTCCTGACTTGCCCTAAACTCTATGATACTGTGTTTACCCTACAGGACTTATGAATCCATCAACTGGTGCTCCTTTCGTTGCTGGGAGAGAGATGAACAAACCTGTCACTGAATGGCAGCCCTCTTTCTGCAGTCTGGGTGCCACTGAAAGGCATTTACTCACTCTTCCCAGCTTCATTGGAATTCATCTTGTGCAATCAGTCAAAAAAATATCTGAGCCAGCTCTCATGTGTAAACAAGTTTTGGCTTTCCTTCCCTGCCCCAGCTGTCCTGCACAGAATGTACCACAGTGGGGTTAGAATGTTCAAACTTTCACTTTCTCTGGGAAGACAAGGCTCTGGGGTGATGAATTAAAACTCAGATGTTCATTCTAGTAAATCATGTGGTTGAAATCAATGTAAACTCTTCTCTGCTTTCTATTTCTCTTTCTAACGTCTTTACCTTGAAGTACCCTAACTCTGGCCTCTGTCAATAGCACCTACTGGAAAACCCCCACTGTTGGAGACCCCTAACTATGGACTTTACGATTCCCTGCACCAAAGTGCCACACAGCAGGGATGGATTCCACCATAAATTCATGATCAACAGCTTCATATAAGACTTCAACTTTGCCCTGCAATTTTAGTACAGTTTCAACACAAACTCTCACTCTTGCAAATAACTATTGAAAATCTTGTCTGTGTTTCTCAAACATCAATCTCTTTCAGTCCCTCACACTTGGCAGATGTCCTCGCCTCCCCCTTTACAGAAAAAAAAAAAAAAAAAACAACATTTAAGCTACTGGTACAATTTTTTAAGAAATATAGGGCTATCAGGTTATTTAGTTCTTCTTGAGTTAGCTTTGGTAGGGTGCCAATCTGGATTCAACCAGGAGAAAGGGACCATTCAGTCACTTGAATAGAGTAACTTTAATATAAAGAATGACTAACTGCAAGAGGGATTAGAGTAACAAAGGATTTACTTTGTTGTTCAGATGCTAAGTTGTGTCCAACTCTTTGCGACCCCATGGATTGCAACACGCCAGGCTTTTCTGTCCTCCACTTTCTCCCTCCAAGAGTTTGCTTAAATTCATGTCCATTGAGTCAGTGATGCTATCTAATCATCTCCCCCTTTGCTGCCCACTTCTCTTTCTACCCTCAATCTTTCCCAGCATCAGGATCTTTTCCAATGAGTCAGCTCTTCCCCTCAGGTGGCCAAAGTATTGGAGCTTCAGCTTCAGCATCAGCCCTTCCAGTGAGTATTCAGGGTTGATACGTTTTAGTATTGACTAGTTTGATCTCCTTGAAGTCCAAAGGACTCTCAAGAGTCTTCTCTAATGCCACATTTTGAAAGCATCAATTCTTTGGTGCTTAGCGTTCTTTATAGTCCAACTCTCACATTCATGCATGACTACTGGAAAAACCATAATCCATCCTAAAGGAAATCAGTCCTGAATATTCATTGGAAGGACTGATGCTGAAACTGAAACTCCAATACTTTGGCCACCTGAGGCAAAGAACTGACTCATTTGAAAAGACTCTGATGCTGGGAAAGATTGAGGGCAGAAGGAGGAGGGGACAACAGAAGATGAGATGGATGTGTCGGCATCACCAACTCGATGGACATGAGTTTGAGTAAACTCTGGGGGTTGGTGATGGACAGGAAAGCCTGGCGTGCTGCAGTCCACGGGGTCGCAGAGTCAGACACAACTGAGCAACTGAACTGAACTTGACTATATGAACTTTTCTGGGCAGTGATATGTTTGCTTTTTGGTATGCTGTCTAGGTTCATCATAGCCTTCCTTCCAAGGAGCAAGCATCTTTTAATTTCCTGGCTGCAGTTACCATACACAGTGATTTTGGAGCCCAGGAAAATAACACATGTCACTGTTTCCACTTTTCCCCCTTCTATTTGCCATGAAGTGGTGGGACTAGATGCTGTGATTTTGGTTTTCTTTTTAATATTGAATTTCAAGCCAGCTTTTTCACTCTCCTATTTCACCCTCGTCAAGATGCTTTTTAGTTCCTCTTCACTTTCTGCCATTAGAGTGGTATCAACTGCATATCAGAGGTTGTTGATATTTCTCCCAGCAATCTTGATTCTAACTTGTGATTCATCCAGCCCAGCATTTTGCATGCTGTACTCTTCATATAAGTTAAATAAGCAGGGTGACAATATACAGTCTTGATGTACACCTTTCCCAATTTTGAGCCAGTCATTTAGTTGTTCCATGTCTCGTTCTGACTGTTGCTTCTTGAGCCCCATACAAGTTTCTCATGAGACAGGTAAAGTGGTCTGATACTTCCATCTCTTTAAAGAATTTTCCAGTTTGTTGTGATCCACACAGTCAAAGGATCTAGTGTAGTAAATGAAGCAGAAGTAGATGTTTTTCTGGAATTTCCTTGCTTTCTCCATGGTCCAATAAATTTCGACAATTTGATCTCTGGTCCCTCTACACTTTCTAAACCCACCTTGTACATATGAAAGCTCTCAGTTCATGTCCTGCTAAAGCCTAGCTAGAAGGATTTTGAGCATAACCTTGTTAGCATTGAAATGAGAAAAATTGTATGGTAGTTTGAATAGTCTTTGACATTGCCTTTATTTGGAATTGGAGTGAAAACAACTTTTCCAGTTGTGGCCACTGCTGAGTTTTCCAAATTTGCTGACATATTGAGTACAGCACATTAACAGCATCATCTTTTAGAATTTTAAATAGCTCAGCTGGAATTTCATCACTTCCATTAGCTCTGTTTGTAGTAGCAATTCCAAAGGCCCACTTGACTTCACACTGTAGGATGTTTGGTTCTAGGTGAGTGACCACACCATTGAGTTTATCTGGGTCAATAAGACCTTTCTTGTATAGTTGTTCTGAATATTTTTGCCACCACTTCTTAATCTCTTCTGCTTCTGTTAGGTCCTTACCTTTTCTGCCCTTTATTGTAGCCACCCTTATATGAAATGTTCCCTTGATATCTCCAATTTCTTGAAGAGATCTCTGGTCTTTCCCATTCTATTTTTTTCCCTCTATTTCTTTGCATTATTCACTTAAAAAGGCTTTCTTATCTCTCCTTGCTATTCTCTGGATCTTCACATTTAGTTGGGTATGCCTTTCCCTTTTTTCATTGCCTTTCACTTCTCTTCTTTCCTCAAATATTTGTAAAGCCTACTCAGACAACCACTTCACCTTCTTGTACATCTTTTTCTTTGAGATAGTTTTGGTCCCTGCCTCCTGTATAATGTTATGAACCTTGGTCCATAGTTCTTCAGACACTCTGTCTATCAGATCTAATTTTTTGAATCTATTCATCACCTCTACTGCATATCATAAGGGATTTAATTTAGATCACACCTGAATGGCCTAGTGGTTTTCCCTACTTTCTTCAAGTTAAGCCTGAATTTTGCAATAAGGAAATGATGATCTGAGCCACAGTTAGCTCCAGGTCTTGTACTAATTGATTGTGTGGAGTTTCTCCATCTTTGACTACAAAGAAGATAGTCAATCTGATTTTCATGTTGACCAGCTATCTGGTGAGCTCCATACATAGAGTCATCTCTTGTGTTGTTGGAAAATTGTGTTTGATATGATCATCATGGTCTCTTGACAAAACTGTTGGCCCTTGCCCTGCTTCATTTTGTACTCCAAGGCCAAACTTGCCTGTTATTCCAGGTATCTCTTGACTTCCTACTTTTGCATTCCAATCTCCTGTGATGAAAAGGACATTTTTTTTTTTTTTTTTGGTGTTAGTTCTAGAAGGTGTTGTAGGTCTTCATAGAACTGGTCAACGTCAGCTTCTTTGGCATCAGTAGTTGAGGCATTGACTTAGATTACTCTGATGTTGAATGGTTTGCCTTGGAAACAAACCGAGATCATTGGTTTTGAGATTGCACCCAAGTACTGCATTTTGGACTCTCTTGTTGACTGAGGGATTGACTAGCAGGAGTAAAGAGAATTCTAAAGAGTACGAGGGTGGCAGATACAAGGAACAGCCACTAACTCTAGGACTCAGAGTGCCCAAGGCATCCTTACCCCCAGGGATGAGATGTGGACCTTCTTGGAGAAGGCAAGATCAAATTCATGGGATCATGATCAGTTTGGTGCTGCACCCACAGAACCCACAGAAATCCACCCTGTAGGGGTGGGAAAATTGTTCACCAAAAGGTATCTTAACAGAGGCACTTTGCTACTAAGTGTCCTATATCTCTTAAAGAAATTGATTTAGTAGTTAAAATTTTTTTCCTGTAAAGGAGGAGTCAAGGTCAACTTCTGAGTATGAAGGACTGGAAGAGACTGAGGTTTGAGAAGCATGGACAAGATTTTCAATAATCCTGATAAAGTATGGGCTTCTCTCGTGGCTCAGCTGGTAAACAATTCACCTGCAATGCAGAAGACCTGGGTTCGATCCCTGGGTTGGGAAGATCCCCTGGAGAAGGGAAAGGCTACCCTCTCCAGTATTCTGGTCTGGAGAATTCCGTGGACTATATAGTCCATGGGGTCACAAAGAGTTGGACACGACTGAGTGACTTTTACTTCACTTCACTTTATGAAGAGTGGGAGCTTGTGTTGAAATTGTACTAAAATTGCAGGGCATCGTTGAAGCTGTTGATCATGAATTTATGGTGGAACCCATCCCTGCTGGGTGGTACTTTGGTGCAGGGAAGCATAAAGTCCATAAGTGTCTCCAACAGTGCAGGTTTTGCCAATAGATGCTTTTGACAGAGATCAGAGTGAGGGTACTTCAAGGTATTAAAGGGGTTAGAAAGAGAAATTGAAAGCGGAGAGGAGTTTGCACTGATTTACAACCACGTGATTTACTAGAATGAACATCTGGGTTTTCATCTCCCCTGTGTCTCATCTTCCCAGATACAGAAAGCAAAAGCTGAGGAGTTCTGACCCCACCGTGGTACTTTCTGTGCAGGACAGCTGGGGCAAGAGGGGAGAGCCAAAACTTGTTTATGCATGAGACTTGGCTCAGCTATTTTTTCCACTGATTGCACAAGAAGGATTCCAGTTTTATTTCTTCTGAATTTTTGAAGGTGAGAAGAGAGAGTAAATGCCTTTCAGTGGCACCGAGACTGCAGAAAGAGGGCTTGGCATCCAGGGACAGGTCTGCTCGTCTCTCTCCCAGCATCACGAGGAGCACTAATTGGTGGATTCTTAAGTCCTGTAGGGTAAACACAGTATCAAAGAGTTTAGGGAAAGTCAGGGGTATGGAAGACAGATTGGATAGATATGTTTCTCTATATTGCAATATGATATATTTAATAAACCCTCCTAACAGCACTTCAAGGCTATGATTTTTCCAGTGGTCATGTATGGATGTGAGAGTTGGACTGTGAAGAAGGCTGAGCGCCAAAGAATTGATGCTTTTGAACTGTGGTGTTGGAGAAGACTCTTGAGAGTCTTCTCAAGAGTTGGATCTGCAAGGAGATCCAACCAGTCCGTTCTGAAGGAGATCAGCCTTGGGTGTTTTTTGGAAGGACTGATGAAACTCCTGTACTTTGGCCACCTCATGCGAAGAGTTGACTCATTGGAAAAGACTCTGATGCTGGGAGGGATTGGGGGCAGGAGGAGAAGGGGACGACAGAGGATGAGATGGCTGGATGGCATCACCACCTCGATGGAAGTGAGTCTGAGTGAACTCCGGGAGTTGGTGATGGACAGGGAGGCCTGGCGTGCTGCGATTCACGAGGTCGCAAAGAGACGGACACGACTGAGCGACTGAACTGAACTGAACAGCACTTCCTGACACTAGTCCTGCAACTCTCCAATCTAGTCTCCGTATTTTAGGGAGGTTTTCTTTCTTCCATCATTCATTGTTAATTGTACAAGTAATATGTCAATGTATTCTCCTTACCTTAGTCTTATTTCAGCTGACACTAAAGACCTCTTGAGTACCTAAATCCCCCAACTCACTCTGTTATTCCTAACAGGAAGGGAGTGCTGGTACTACTTGAGAGGTTATTGTTCCAGAAGCTTTCTGCACTCTCATGCATCTATCAATCCACATCCACATACATCTACAAGCATACAGATGCACAAATATTCAGCACCACCTTTAGGGAAGAAGGAGAAAGATGGGTCCCTTAACAGTATCATACGATGCAATACAATATTTAGACCCAGGTGCTGATGTAGAGACAGAGAGTTATAGGAAAGGAGCCAGGAAATATGAAGCAAGTAATATCTGAGTCTGAGCCCCATTTAGCAGCTCTGTAACCTCAAGCAAGCTATTTAACCTTGTGGTACCTCAGTTGTGATGCTTAAAGAGGAAAGCACTTTGCACACAGAGGTTGTTGAGTTACCTCTTCTATCTATGAGCTTCCATGGTGGCTCATAGGCTAAAGAATCTGCCTGCAGTGCATGAGACTCTGGTTCCATCCCTGCATTGGGACGATCTCCTGGAGGAGAAAATGGCAATCCACTCCAGTATTCTCGCCTGGAGAATCCCATGGACAGAGGAGCCTGGCGGGCTACAGTCCATGGGGCAGCAAAGAGTTGCTCACAACTGAAGCCACTTGGCACGGCATGGCTTCTATATATCTGTCTATCTATATTCATCTATCTTCTATCACTGTCTTCTTCACCCACCCTCACATCTCTTGCTTTCTCATCTGATAGATTTTTTTTTTTAATTACAGTAAGAAACATGTCTCAAAGAACTTGCTTGGAAAACAAACATTGCCCAACACCACATAGAGTTTGTGAGGGTTTTTTTTTTTTTTTTTTTGGTTCTTTTTTTTCCAGAAAAGTCAGCTGCTTGGCAGAGGTCCAAGTTTCAAGTTTCCTAAATGCTGATGGTGGCCTTGAACGCAGGCCAGGATGTCTGTCCAGCAGCGTATAAATCTCGGCTGCCTGGGCCTTGCTGCATCGTCTGCACACGATGTCCTCAATTAGCAACATGAAGCTGGGCAGCCTCTTCCTCCTGGCCATTCTCCTCACCCTCAACACAAGACTCCAGGCAATTGGTAAGTCTCGTCCCACCTTTCAGAACAAGAGAGTCAGAAAGGGGAAAATCTAGCACTCCTGTGCAGTCTAAAGAGGGGGTGGAGCGGGGATGGGTAAACATGGAGAACAGTCCACATGAGGAGACACCGAGGCACACTTTGATTTTCCCCACGAGTCCCCATGCCAGCATCGCTCTGTGTCTGCCGACCTCCTCTCTCCCTTTCTCCAGAGGCCAGCTCTCCATTTGCACTGCCCTCACCTCCTCCTCTGTCTCTGTTCCATCAGCTTCTGGGTATGTTCCCGGTATCTCTACCCTCTTCTCTCCATTTGCTCCTACCTACAAACAAATACATTTCTGCATTGTTGAGAAACATGCTTCTGAACCCACTTCTGTTTTCTGTCTTTCTTGACAGTTACCAATCACACCTGAGCCCTTCTAATATCGCTTCAACCACCACCACCACTACAATCACCACCAACATCCCCCCTCCAACAATTATCCCCCGACTTCACTCTCCCAAAGCATCAATTTCTTCCTGGTTGACAATCTAATAATTTTTTTCGATAGTCAACCTCCTTGGTATTTCTGCAGAATCTGACATTGTTCATGATTTTTCCATCTGAATCTGTCTTCCATGGCTTCTGTCTTTGCTCTTCCTTTTCTGTGCTTTTGGCTTTCTTTTCCTACACTTCCACAGCCAAAGATGATTTCTCTGGCTATCTTGCTCCCCCCATATAAGCAATGACCAGACTTTGTCAAAGCTTCTTTCACAGTTTCTCTTATAGCCTTTGCAATCTGATTGCCACCACCCTAGTTACATACCTGGACCCTTGCAATACTCTTGGAACTCTTTCTCCTCTAAAACACATGTGTGTTGAATTCCAGCCAACTCTACGCTTGAATGTGAGATTGTTCTTCCCAAAGTGCAGCTCTAATCAGGAGATTGATTTCCTCAAAATGTAAATATATTCTCTTATGTGACAACCTCCTCAACCCCAGACTGTGGAAATCTCCTTAATCCTTGAAAGCCCCAGTGTACTATTTCCATCATAAACATAATGGACACACTCAGTTCTTCTAGACTAGGGCAGTAGTTCTCAAACTTTAATATGACAGGAATTACCCAAGGATCTGGTTAAACTGCAGACTGTGATTCAGGTCTGGGATGGGGTCCAAAATTCTGCATTCTTAACAAGCTTCTAAGTGATGCTGATGACACTGGCCTACAGACCACATTTTGGGTAGGAAGAGGCTCTGCCAATACTTTAGAATCACCCCGGAAGTGTATTAAAAAGCCAAGACCCTCGACTGGACCAATTAAATCAGGCTCTCTGAGGTCTCAAGCTCTGTGTTTGCTTGTGTGTGTTTACTGAGATAAAATTTACCATTTTAAGCTGTACCACTCAGTGGTTTTTAATATATTCACAATGTTGTACAGCCATCACCATCTAATTGCAGACCATTCATCACCCCCTAAAGAAAACCCATACCCATTGTCAAACTCCCTGTTCTTTCCTCCCCACCCCCACCCCCTTCTAATCCACTTTCCATCTGCGAAGCATTTTTCTATTCTAGATATTTCATGTAAAGGAAATTATATAACAATGTGGGCTTTTGTGTCTGGTTTCTTCAACATTTTCAAATTTTATCTAAATTTAGCATATATCAGTACTCCATTCCTTTTTATGGCTGGATCGTATAGCTCTACCAGGTGTGATTTATACATTCATCAGTTGATGGACATTTGTGTTATTTCTACTTTGTGGCTAGTAAGCAAGTTATGCTGCCTTGAGCATTTGTGTATAAATTTTTGTGTGAACATGCTTTCAGTTCCCTTGGGTGGATTTGCAAGGAGTAGAGTTGCTGAGTCATGTGGCAAGTCTATGATTAATTTCTTGAGGAACTGCCAAGCTCTCTTTTCCACAGAGCCTGTACCAGTTTACCCAATATCAATCTGTGAGAGTTCTCAACCCTCCCACATCCTTTCCAACACTTGTTGACACCTGACTATTAATTATAGCCATCATAGTGATTGTGGGATATCTTACTGTGATACCTCATTGTGGTTTCAATGTGCATTTTGCTAGTGATTAATGTGATTAATGATATTGGGTGCTTTTTCATATGCTTAATGTTCATTTGTATGTAATCTGTTCAAGAAATGTCTAATCAAGCCCTCCCTTTGCAAGATGGGAGGGTTTGTCCTTTTCTTGCTGAATTGTAGGAATTCATTATATATTCTGGATTGTTGTCATTGTTTGGTTGCTAAGATGTGTCTGACCCTTTTGCAACCTCATGGACTATAGCCCACCAGGCTCCGCTGTTCATGGGATTTCCCAGGCAAGAATACTAGGGTGGATTGCCATTTCCTTCTCCAGGGGATCTTCCTAACCCAGGGAACCAACCCATGTCTCCTGCGCTGCAGTCAAATCGTTCACCACTGAGACACCTTAGAAGCATGCTTTAGACATTTGACCCTTATCAGACATATGATTTGCAAATATTTTCTCCCACTCTGTGAATTTTCTTTCCATTTTCTTGACAGTGTTCTTTAATGCACAAGAGATTTTAATTTTTTGAGGACCAACTTATATGCCTCTTTTTTTGCTTTTGTTTAGGGTGTCATATTTAAGAAACCATTGCCCAATCCAAGGTCACAAAGATTTATACCTATGTTTCCTCCTACGAGCTTTATAGTTTAACCTTTACATTTAGGTCTTTGATCCATTTTGAGTGAATTTTTGTACATGTGTGTGTATACTGTACTCACTCAGTCGTGTCTAACTCCCTGCGACCCCATGGACTATAGTCCAACAGGCTCCTCTGTCCATGGACTTCTCCAGGCAAGAATACTGCAATGCGTAGCCATTCCCTTCTCCAGGGGATCTTCCTGACCCAGGGATTGAGTCCAGGTCTCTCAAATTGCAGGTAGACTCTTCACTGTCTGAGCCACCAGGGAAGCGCATACTATAGGTGTGTATGTATGTATACATATGATTTGAGGCAGTAATCCCAATTTATTCTTTTGCATGTGGATGTCCATTTTCTCAGCACCATTTACTAAAAAGACCATTCTTTCCCCATTGGATGGTCTTTGTCAATGTGCGTGACTGTATTTGTGAGTTCAAATCCCAGCTAATTCTCTAGCACAGTAATCACTAAACCACTCCTATCTAGTCTTTGCAGTCCCTTTCTCGTGTCACTTATTATTAAAGATGCATAGTGTTGTGAACTGTGGCTATTTCAGAGAAAACTTGATTTCCCATCCTAGTTTTAATCTGCCCTGTTGATATGAAAACTAAACGTCCCAATTTCCTGAAACATCTAGTCCTGTTCCTTACACAGAGTTGATATTTTTCTTAGAATAAGTTAATGAATTAGAAACAAGGGAATGAATGAATGAGTAAATGAACCATGAGCAAATGAATGAATGGTTGGATATTGACGAAGAGTTGTGGTCCCCAGTTTTCCTCCACAAATTGGTAAAAGCTGATTAAATCCTAAAATGTCAGACATACTGGCTCTGGAAGAATCTCTAGTCCATCTCAGCATCAGCATCAGCTGGAGCCCTCATTAAAATATACAAGTATAGGCTCAACCCTGGAGAAGCTGAGTAATTAGGCCTGAAGAGGTCCTACTATCCGTAGTTCATTTTAAAGATGCTTGTTATCATCGGCCACATTTGGGAGTCACTCATCTACTAGCCAGAGAAGGCAATGGCAGCCCACTCCAGTACTCTTGCCTGGAAAATCCCATGGATGGAGGAGCCTGGTGGGCTGCAGTCCATGGGTCACTAAGAGTCAGATGACTGAGCGACTTCACTTTCACTTTTCACTTTCATGCATTGGAGAAGCAAATGGCAACCCACTCCAGTGTTCTTGCCTGGAGAATCCCAGGGACGGGGGAGCCTGGCGGGCTGCCGTCAATGGGGTCGCACAGAGTCGGACACGACTGAAGTGACTTAGCAGCAGCAGCAGCAGCAGCAGCATCTACTAGCCTCTCTTTACTTGCTCAAACCACAACACCAGACAACCTCCATTTACAGAGTATAAAAGTGAGATTGGAAGAGATTCATAATGTGATGGCAGAGGCAGGTCAACCCTGTGGCAGGAACCACAGTGAGAATTCTCTTGGTGGTGGTGATATACTCGTGGTGGAGGTGTTATTCTTTTGCCCAAGTCTTTGATCAGCTTCCAGGGTTGCCTCCGTCTTTAAACTCTGTCTCCAGGAGTATCAAAGAGCCACACTGAGACTTTTTGAGGAATCTGAATCCAATAAATTCTCATCTGAAGTAATTTCTTGACCTTTAGGGGCTCTACTCTGTATTCAAGGTTAATTTCACTGAGTTGTATAGCAAAAAGGACATGTGCTTTAAAAGGAAATGTCTCTGAATTGAAATCCAAATATTCCTGCAAATCCTTCAGATATTATTTGATGGAAGGGTCAGATGAGTTTCTCTGTGAGTTCATGTTTAAACAATGAAGACCTAGATCAAAGTGCATCCTGATGTTATTAGGTCATGGTCATTTACAACATAAATATTCACGGTATTTAAGTGTCTCAACCCAGTCTTTTCTGACCGTGAAGGTGTCTGTGAGGAGCAGTGCCGAGAAGACCGGGACTGCGCGGCAGGAGAGAAGTGCGTCAGCAATGGCTGTGGCCACGTGTGCTCACCAGCCCCGCAAGCAAGTAAGGCTGAGCGCCCTGCCCGATGTCCTGGGATTAAAAGGACTATGCACTTGGTCCTTCCCAACCTTTCAACAAATGTTCAATAGTAATTTATCTTGACTACAGTTTTGAATGTTTTCAACATAAAACATTCAAAGGATGGGGTGTTCTTTGAACTCCTTCATCATGGTACCATTGCATTCAGTCCTTCTCAATTTTTTCCAGCACAGTCATTTTCAGTTCAGTTCATTTGCTCAGTCATGTCTGACTCTTTGTGACCCGGTGAATAGCAGCATGCCAGGCCTCCCTGTCCATCACCAACTCCCAGAGTTTACACAAACTCATGTCCATCGAGTCAGCGATGCCATCCAACTATCTCATTCTCTGTTGTCCCCTTCTCCTCCTGCCCCCAGTCCCCCCAGCGTCAAGGTCTTTTCCTATGAGTTAACTCTTCACATGTGGTGGCCAAAGTGTTGGAGTTACAGCTTCAGCATCAGTCCTTCCAAAGAACACCCAGGACTGGTCTCCTTTAGGATGGACTGGTTGGATCTCCTTGCAGTCCAAGGGACTCTCAAGAGTCTTCTCCAACACCACAGTTCAAAAGCATCAGTCGCTTTACCACCACCCCCCCAAATATATATCTAGGTTGGAAAGCAAGACTCCACAACCAAAGCTATAGAAACCACCATTACCCAGAGAAACATCACTGTTGGTCATTCCACACTTACTCTGTCCGTGTGTATGGATGTGTTAGTGATTGCACATTTTTAATTCATTAAGATATTTAGCCTTTACAATTTTGACTGGCACTGTATTAAATTTCAGTTTGGGAAAGAAAATGATATCTTTAAAACACCGTATCTTTTCATCCAAGAACATGGCATCTCTCTGCATTTATGAGATAGTTAATTTTTTTTTCTTTGTTGTATCATATAGGTTTTTGCACATAAGTAGATAGATGTAGTTCTAGGGAGTTGATGGTTTTTGAATGATACTGTAAAGGCATTTGAAGTATTTATTCTGAGATTGTAAGAGAAGAGCTTTTAACCACATATTTCTGCTCATCAGCCATCTGTAGCATCGAGTGCAGTGAAGACAGGGATTGTGGGAGAGGAAAAGAGTGCATCCAGGATGGCTGTCGGCGAATCTGCTCCCCGCTGATGAGTGTAGGTGAGTCCTGACTCTCTCCACCCTGCTCTGTCCTGAAAAAGTTAAGTGCATGACGTGATCTGATCTGGCACAATTGTGTGGTCATCCAGAGAAACAAACCAGAATGCTGAGGTGTTTATGATGATCACTGTATCTGGAGTCACTTGTCTCATGCAGCCTCTCTTCACTTGCCCAGGCCATACATCACTCACCCAGCTACAGATGATAAAAGTGAGCCAGAAAGAGATGAATCGTGAGCAGGGCAGAAGCAGGTCAGCCCTGTAGCAGGACCCACAATGGTGGTGGTGATGTGATTGTTGGTTGCGATGTTCTTTTGCCAAAGGTTTTGATGCAACTTCCAGGGCTGCCTCCGTCTTTAAATTCTGTCTCCCTGAGTATCAAAAATTCACACTGAGACCTTCTTTAGGGATTAGAATCCAGTAAATACTTGCATCAAAAATAATTTTTGGACCTTTAGGGGCTCAACTCTATATTCAAGGTTAATTTCACTGAACTGATTAGAAAAAGGCACATGTGCTTTAAAGGCAAAGAACCCGGAATTCAAGTCCCAACTCTGCCATGGACCAGATAATCTCTCAACGGCCTCATCTATAAAATACCAAAAATAAAACCTACTGGTTAAAGATCATTGGGGTTACCATTAACCTGCTTTCCTTGCATCTTTCTTTCCTACAAAGACTTCAGTCCTAAGGAATTACTCCAAATACCCCTGGCAAATACCTTAGCTATTATTTGCTGTTAGGGTCAGATGAGGTTCTATGTGAGATCATATTTAAACAGTGAAGTCCTAGATCAAAGTATATGCTGCTATTGTTATGCCATGATCATTTATAAGTATTTATTTAGTTTAAGAGTCTCAGCCCAGTCTTCTCTGACCGTGAAGGTGTCTGTGAGGAGCAGTGCCGAGAAGACCGGGACTGCGCGGCAGGAGAGAAGTGCGTCGGCAATGGCTGTGGCCACGTGTGCTCACCAGCCCCGCAAGCAAGTAAGGCTGAGCGCCCTGCCCGATGTCCTGGGCTTAAAAGGACTATGCACTTGGTCCTTCCCAACCTTTCAGCAAATGTTCAGTAGTAATTTATCTGGAGTATGGTTTTGAATGTTTTCAACATAAAACATTCAAAGGATGGGGTGTTCTTTGAACTCCTTCATCACGGTACCATTGCATTCAGTCCTTCTCAGTTGTCTCCAGCACAGTCACTTGACCACCCCCCAAATACATATCTATGGCTGGAAAACAAGGCTCTACAACCAAAGCTATAGAAACAAATAAATGGAACCCACACTCCCTTTGCCAGAGAAACACCATTGTTGGTCATTCTACACTTACTATGTCCGTATGTATGGACATGTTAGTGATTGCACATTTTTAACTCATTATGATATTTAGCCATCCCTCAGCACTTTTCAGTTTTAACTGTTTATTATGGGAAATCTATGTACAAAGCAGACAGATTGGTAGAATGATACACTATGTACCCGTCACCCAACCATTGTCCTCAGGTGGTCATTCTTCCTCCATGTCTAATCCCATCCACTTCCCGTCATCCCTGTTATTTTCAGCTTCCAGGCATTATTTTATCACATTCTGCATGTTTCTCTAAAAGAGATGTAGAAGGTTTATCTTACCTGTTCGGTTGTTATTTTATTTACTGTTGTAGATGTATTTATTCGACACATAGTCTTTCATTATACAACCTATTTTATTTCTGCAACCTGTCTATCCTTTTCCCTCTCTCTTATTACATGTTTTGCATTTCGAAAGCTTTATGGTTCTTCTTCTAATAGGTACCTTATATCAAGGCTTTAGAGTACTATCTATGATCCCCACCCTTTTTTTTATTATTGCCTATAGATTTCCTAGTATGGTTAATAGTAAATATTAGTATGCTGCTGCTGCTACTGCTGCTAAGTTACTTCAGTCATGTCCAACTCTGTGTGACCCCATAGATGGCAGCCCACCAGGCTCCCCGTCCCTGGGATTCTCCAGGCAAGAACACTGGAGTGGGCTGCCATTTCCTTCTTCAATGCATGAAAGTGAAAAGTGAAAGTGAAGTTGCTTAGTCGGGTCCAAACCTCAGCGACACCATGAACTGCAGCCCACCAGGCTCCTCCATCCATGGGATTTTCCACACAGGAGTACTGGAGTGGGGTGCCATTGCCTTCTCTGAAATATTACTATAGCCATAGTAAATAGTAGATAATAAAAATAGCTCATTTCCTTCTTACCTTCCTCCCCACTTCTCTATCCCCAACAGTTAAGTTTAAGAAATATCCTTGCATTGGCACTGAATCTTGTTAAGGTACTTATCAAGCCTACTCTGCTTTTCATATGTTCTTTCCTTGTCCTTCCTGATATTCAATAGGTATATTGTCCCAGCATATAGTTAGTTCATAGACTGTCTTCATAGTACATTCAATTCAGTTCAGTCACTCAGTCGTGCTCGACTCTTTAGGAGCCCATGGACTGCAGCACGCCAGGCCTCCCTGTCCATCACCAACTCCCGGAGCTTACCCATTGAGTCGGTGATGCCATCTACCATCTCATCCTCTGTGATCCCCTTCTCCTCCCACCTTCAATCTTTCCCAGCATCAGGGTCTTTTCCAATGAGTCAGCTCTTCGCATCAGGTGGCCAAAATATTGGATTTTCAGCTTCAACCTCAGTCCTTCCAATTAACACCCAGGACTGATATCCTTTAGAATGGACTGGTTGGATCTCCTTGCAGTCCCAGGGACTCTCAAGAGTCTTTTCCAACATGACAGTTCAAAAGCATCAGTTCTTCAGTGCTCAGGTTTCTTTATGGTCCAACTCTTACATCCATACATGGCTACTAGATAAACCATAGCCTTGACCAGACGGACCTTTGTTGACAAAGTAATGTCTCTGCTTTTTAATATGTTGTCCAGGTTGGTCATAACTTTCCTTCCAAGGAGTAAGTGTCTTTTAATTTCATGGCTACAATCACCATCTGCAATGATTTTGGAGACCAAAAAAATAGTCAGCCACTGTTTCCACTGTTTCCCCATCTATATGCCATGAAGTGATGGATTGGATGCCATGATCTTCGTTTTCTGAATGTTGAGCTTTTAAGCCAACTTTTTCACTCTCCTCTTTTACTTTCATCAAGAGGCTCTTTAGTTCTTCTTCACTTTCTGCCATAAGGGTGGTGTCATCTGCCACTCCCCAAATATATATCTATGGCTGGAAAGCAAGACTCTACAACCAAAGCTATAGAAACAAATAAATGCAACCCACACTCCCTTTGCCCAAAGAAACATCACTGTTGGTCATTCCATACGTACTCTGTTGTGTGTATGGACATGTTAGTGAATGCACATTTTTAACTCATTAAGATATTTAGCCTTCCCTCAGTGCATTTCAGTTTTAACTTTTTATTACAGGCAATCTATGTACAAAGCAGACAGATTGGTAGAATGATACACCATGTACCCATCACCCAACCATTGTCAACGTGTGGTCTTTCTTCCTTCACGTCTAATCCCACCCACTTCCCCCATCCCTGTTATTTTCAGATTCCAGGCATTATTTTATCACATATTAATTCTACATATATCTTTAAAAGATGTATAAGCTTTATCTTACCTGTTTGGTTGTTATTTTATTTACTGTTGTAGATGTATTTGTTAGACACATAGTCTTTCATTAAATAACCTATTTTATTTCTGCAAAGGGATAGATTTATATCTATCACTTTCCCTTTCTCTTATATGTTCTGCATTTAGAAAGCTTTATGCTTTTTGTTCTTATATATATCTTATATCAAGACCTTAGAGTATTAACCGTGGTCCCCACCCTTTTTTATTATTGCCTATAGATTTCCTACTATAAGTAATAGTCATAATAAAATTAGCTCATTTCCTTCTTTCCTTCCTCCCCACTTCCCTATCCCAAGCAGTTAAGTTTAAGCAATATCCTTGCATTTGCACTGAATCTTGTTAAGGTACTTATCAAGCTTACTCTGCTTTTCGTATGTTTTTCCTTTGTCCTTCCTGATATTTAATAGGTATATAGTCACAGCCCAGAGAGGGTTCATAGAGTCTCTTCATATTATTGAGTCTTAATTCTTCTGTAAGTATGTATTTAATGACTTTACTAGCCCCGGTTTTCCTATCTCTCCACTCCTTTGGTTGGCTGGCAGTCAACCTCTAGTGGGTTCCTTAGGAAGCTCTCGTAGGAATGATGTCCCCAGGCTTCTCCACCAGTCACCTCATCGCTTTCCTCGGATTTCTGCTCAGATGCAGACACCTCATTGGTCTGGTGGAAGGTGGTGTTTTGTCTCCTTCCATGCACTCATATTTTGGAGTTTGAGGGGATATCTTGTTTTGCAGATTTGTTGTCTATGTGTTTTGAATTGTGCTATTTTGATTGCTCTGTTTTTCTGGGGAGATTTTAGAAGGTTCAAAAACTATCCCAATCTGCACAATTAAAACAGAGGTCCCAGAATCTGACATTATTTTTGTCTCACAACTTCCAATTATCTCCTTTATGAAGTGTCTGCTGAATCCTTTTCCCCATTTTTCTCCTAGTTTATGAATTGTTACTATTGACTTGTAAGGAACTCCTGATCCAAACTGTTTGTTGTATATATGTATTATAAACTTTTTCTCTCAATGAGGCTTGTCTTTTCTCTGTCTTAATGTTGTCATTCAATGAAGGAAAGTTCATAATTTAAATGAGATTCCATCTACCTATCTATTTTCATGGTCAGTAATGTTTCTGAAAAATTTAAGAAATATTTGCCTATCCCGAGGTCTTGAAGCTATCTTTTATAGCATTTTCTAGAAGCTTTATTGCTTTACCTTTCCCTTAGATCTATAACTCACTTGAACAGATTTGTTGTGTGGTGTGAGGCAGGAAACAAGGTTTCTTTTTTTTCATACAGAGAGCCCAGGTCATCCAACCACATTTCAGTCCTACAAGTTTACTAAACTTATCTCCATTCCTATCTTGATAATTATTGGTTTTGGTGAACTTTTGTATAAAATTTCAGAGTCAGCTTGTCTATTTTTGTGACAAATCCTTCTACAATTTTGAGTGGGACTGTATTAAATTTCAGTTTGGGACAGAAACTGATATCTTTAAAACACTGTATCTTTTTATCCATGAACATGGTATCTGCCTGCATTTATAAGATTCTTAAATTTTTTTCTTTGTTGTATCATATAGTTTTCTGCACATAACTAGATAGATGTAGTTCTAGGGAGTTGATGGTTTTTGAATGATACTGTAAAGGCATTTGAAGTATTTATTCTGAGATTGTAAGAGAAGAGCTTTTAACCACGTATTTCTGCTCATCAGCCATCTGTAGCATCGAGTGCAGTGAAGACAGGGATTGTGGGAGAGGAAAAGAGTGCATCCAGGATGGCTGTCGGCGAATCTGCTCCCCGCTGATGACTGTAGGTGAGTCCTGACTCTCTCCACCCTGCTCTGTCTTGGAAGAGTTAAATGCATCATGTGATCTGATCTGGCACAATTGTGTGGTCATCCAGAGAAACAAACCAGAATGCTGAGGTGTTTATGATGATCACTGTATCTGAAGACACTTGTCTCGCGCAGCCTCTCTTCACTTGCCCAGGCCATACATCAGTCACCCAGCTACAGATGATAAAAGCGAGCTGAAGAGAGATGAACCGCGAGGAGGGCCGAAGCAGGTCAGCCCTGCGGCAGGACCCACAGTGAGAATTCTCTTGGTGGTGGTGATGTGATTGTTGGTTGAGATGTTGTTCTTTTGCCAAAGGTTTCGATGCAGCTTCCAGGGCTGCCTCCATGTTTTAATTCTGTCTCTATGAGTACCAAAAAGTCACATCGAGACCTTTTTTAGGGATTAGAATCCAGTAGGTCCTCTACTTGCATCGGAAATAATTTCTGGATTTAGGGGCTCCACTCTATATTCAAAGTTAATTTCACTGAATTGTATAGAAAAAGGCATATGTGCTTTAAGGCAAAGAACCAGACTTGAGGTCTGGTTGAACTTGAACCGGACTTCAAGTCCCAACTCTGCCATGGACCAGACAATCTCTCAATGGCCTCATCTATAAAACACCGAAAATAAAACCTACTGGTTAAAGATCATTGGGGTTACCATTAACCTGCTTTCCTTGCAGCTTTTTTTCCTAAGACTTCAGTGCTAAGGCATTTCTCCAAACACCCCTGCAAATACCTCAGCTATTATTTGCTGTTAGGGTCAGCTGAGGTTCTGTGTGAGGTCATATCTAAACAGCAAAGTCTAGATCTAAGTATACGTAGCTGTTGTTATGCCATGGTCATTTAAGCATTTATTTAGCTTAAGAGTCTCAGCCCAGTCTTTTCTGACCGTGAAGGTGTCTGTGAGGAGCAGTGTCGAGAGGACCAGGACTGCGCGGCAGGAGAGAAGTGCGTCGGCAATGGCTGTGGCCGCATGTGCTCACCAGCCCCGCAAGCAAGTGAGGCTGAGCGCCCTGCTCAATGTCCTCATCCCAGCAGGCATATATGCTTTGTTCTGCCCACCTTTTCAACAATTGTTCAATAGCAATTAACTCTTGAGTATGGTTTTGAACAGTTTCATCATTAAATATTTTTAAAAAGGAGATCTTTTGGACTCTTCCATCACAATCTCATTGCATTCCGTAAGTCAACTTTTTTTCAGCTGGACCCTTCTTTTTAAGAACAAGTCTTCTCTTTATCCTCTTCCCCCCAAATATATATTTATGGTTGCAAAACAAGACTCTACATCTAAAACAATGTAACCATATAAATGACACCCACAATATCATCACCCAGAGAAACATCATTGTTAATCTTTCTACACTTACTCTCTCTGTGTATGAACATGTTAGTGATTGCACATTTTTTTACTCATTAAGGTATTTTGAACGTCCCTAAGCAGATTTCAGTGTCACTTTTCATTTCGGGAAATTCTTCACACAAAGCAGACACATTGTGAAATGATAGACCATGTACCCATCACCCAGCTTCAACCATTATCAACATGTGGTCATCCTTCTTTCAGATCTAATCCCACCCACCTCCCCTCATCCCCTGATATTTTTAAGCAAATTCCAGACGTCATTTAATACATATTATTTCTATATACATCTCTGAGAGAGATACATGAGGTTTATCTTACCTTTTTGGTTGCCATTTTATTTAGTGTTGTGAATGTATTTATCAGATGTATAGTCATTGATCATATAGCCTATTTTATTTCTGTCATCTGTCTCTCCTTTTCCCTGTCTCTTACTGTGTGCTTTGCATTTAGAAAGCTTTATGGGTTTTGTTCTGATAGTTACCTTATACCAAGACCGTAGAGTACTACCCTTTGCTATTGTTCAGTTGCTGAGTTGTGTCCAACTGTTTGCAACCCCATGGACTGCAACATGCCAGGCTTCCCTGTTCTTCACTATCTCCCAGAGTTTCCTCAAACTCATGTCCATTGAGTCGGTGATGCCATCCAACCATCTCATCCTCTGTCACCCCCTTCTCCTCTTGCCCTCAATCTTGCCCAGGCTCAGGGTCTTTTCTAATGAGTTAACTCTTCACATCGGGTACCCAAAGTGTTGGAGCTTCAGCTTCAGCGTCAATCCTTCCAATGAATATTCAGGGTCGATTTCCTTTAGGATAGACTGGTTTGATCTCCTTGCAGTCCAAGGGACTCTCAAGAGTCTTCTCTTCTGCCCCCCTCTTTTTAAATTATCATCTATAGGTTTCCTACTATGAGTTACAGACATAACAAAATTAGCTGATTTCCTCCTTTCCTTCCTCTCCACTCCTCTGCCCCAGCAGCTGAATTTAAGCAGTATCCTTTCATTTCCCCTGAATCAAGTTAGGTTACTTACCAAGCTTACTCTGCCTTTTGTATGTTCTTTCCTTTGTCCTCCCTGATTTTTAACAGGTGGATTGTCAAAGCATATAGCAATTTCATAGACTCTCTCCAATAGACCACTACTGAATCTAAATTTTTCACGTGAAATACATACTTACTGCAGAAAAGGCAGAAACTACAGAACAAATTGTGCTTCCCAGGTGGTGCTAGCAGTAAAGAACCCCCACCCCCACCCCGCAGCCAATGCAGGAGACATGAGAGACATAGGTTCAATCCCTGGATTGGGAAGATACCCCGGAGGCGGTGTTCTTGCCTGGAGAATCCCACAGACAGAGGAGCCAGGCAGGCACAGTCCATAGGGTCGCAAACAGTAGGACAGGACTGAAGCAACTTAGCATGCCTGCGCAGAACAAACTGATGAAAGATGTCCCTATACTCTTATTACCTGGAGATAAACAGAGTAACATGTACATTCATATTCTTCCACATATATACTCAGGGGGTATGGTGCCAAATAATCATGGCATCACCCTCCACAAATATATTTTTTAAATTTCCTTTATCTTTTTTTTTTTTTTTTTTTTAATTTTTATTTTTATTTTTTATTTTTTTTAATTTTAAAATCTTTAATTCTTACATGTGTTCCCAATCCTTTATCTTTTAACACTCAATAATATGTAGTGAGTAGTTTGCCGCAAGCATGGACATGTGTTATACAACTTTTTTTTTTAAGACTTCAAAGCATTTTTATTGTAATATGCCACATTTTGTTTACTAATCCTTAATCAATGGGCTTTTCAACTTCTCTAATACTTTTCTATCAAAGGATCCCCTTGGAACTAAATCTTTACGTGTATAACTTGATTCTTTCCTTAGGAAACATTCCTAGAAGTGATATTGCTGACTCAAAGGGCATGTATGTTCACTTGATTTCTTTTAAATTCAAATATACTTGGCTAATTTTCTTTTCTAAGGATGTATTGTTTAGGTCAAAAAGTTTCATGAACTTTAAAATGCTGCATATAGTTTAAGTTTTCACTGTTTGACAATGATAATAATTTCATATGAGTTTATTGTTTTAAACTACATGCAATTATAAAACAACATGAGTGATGTTTATGAAATACAGTTCTTAGGGATTATTTCAATGATCCTTTGCAATGAGTTGGCATCCCAAAGAATAGGAAAAGAGGGAAAAACCCATATTTGACAACCCCTCTGTGTCAGGCCTTTTCAAAGTTCATTCTTATGTTTAATCTTGAGAACTTTAGGTATGAAAGACGTAGGTATTCGTCTCACCTCCATTTTCCAGATGAGGAAACTTAAAAATGAACCAAATATATTTTGTTCCTCTTTCTCGTTTTACCTTGATTTGTGCCCACCCTCTTCTTTAAGTCGCTTGGCTCACACTGCAGACAGTGACACCAAGGGGTGCCTTAACAGCGCTCCCAGCTGTTGTCCCCCCTTCAGGAAGGGCGATGCCGGAGCGCCTGGCTCGGGAGCTAGGTCTGTAGTGTGAGCTACGGTGGCGCCATCTGCTGGCTGCCACTGACCATTGCATGACCTCCCCAGTGATAACATCAGCTGAGTTCAGTCGCTCAGCCGTGTCCCACTCTGCGACTCCATGTATCGCAGCAAGCCAGGCCTCCCCGTCCATCACCAACTCCCGGAGTTCACTCAAATTCACGTCCATCGAGGCGGTGATGCCATCCAGCCATCTCATCCTCTGTCGTCCCCTTCTCCTCCTGCCCCCAATCCCTCCCAGCATCAGACTTTTTTCCAATGAGTCAACTCTTCACATGAAGTGGCCAAAGTACTGGAACTTCAGCTTTAGCATCATTCCTTCCAAAGAAATCCCAGGGCTGATCTCTTTCAGAATGAACTGGTTGGATCTCCTTGCAGTCCAAGGGACTCTCAAGAGTCTTCTCCAACACCACAGTTCAAAAGCAGCAATTCTTCCGCGCTCAGTTTTCTTCACAGTCCAACTCTCACATTCATACATGACCACTGGAAAAACCATAGCCTTGACTAAATGGACTTTTGTTGGCAAAGTAATGTCTCTGCTTTTGAATATGCTATCTAGGTTGGTCATAACTTTCCTTACAAGGAGTAAGGGTCTTTTAATTTCATGGCTGCAATCACCCTCTGCAGTGATTTTGGAGCCCCCCAAAATAAAGTCTGACACTGTTTCCACTGTTTCCCCATCTATTCCCCATGAATGATGGGATCAAATGCCATGATCTTCGTTTTCTGAATGTCGAGCTTTAAGCCAACTTTTTCACTCTCCACTTTCACTTTCATCAAGAGGCTTTTTAGTTCCTCTTCACTTTCTGCCATGAAGGTGGTGTCATCTGCATATCTGAGGTTATTGATATTTCTCCCGGCAATCTTGATTCCAGCTTGTGCTTCTTCCAGCCCAGCATTCCTCATGATGTACTCTGCATATAAGTTAAATAAGCAGGGTGACAATATACAGCCTTGACGTACTCCTTTTCGTATTTGGAACCAGTCTGTTGTTCCATGTCCAGTTCTAACTGTTGCTTCCTGAACTGCATATAGGTTTCCCAAGAGGCAGGTCAGGTGGTCTGGTATTCCCATCTCTTGAAGATTTTCCACAGTTTCTTGTGATCCACACAGTCAAAGGCTTTGGCATAGTCAATAAAGCAGAAATAGATGTTTTTCTGGAACTCTCTTGCTTTTTCCATGATCCAGCAGATGTTGGCAAATAGATCTCTGGTTCCTCTGCCTTTTCTAAAACCAGCTGGAACATCTGGAAGTTCACACTTCACCTATTGCTGAAGCTTGGCTTGGAGAATTTTGAGCATTACTTTACTAGTGCGTGAGATGAGTGCAATTGTGTGGTAGTTTGAGCATTCTTTGGCATTGCCTTTCTTTGGGATTGGAATGAAAACTGACCTTTTCCAGTCCTGTGGCCACTGCTGAGTTTTCCAAATTTGCTGGCATATTGAGTGAAGCACTTTCACAGCATCATCTTTCAGGATTTGAAAGAGCTCAACTGGAATTCCATCACCTCCACTAGCTTTGTTCGTAGTGATGCTTTCTAAGGCCCACTTGACTTCACATTCCAGGATGTCTGGCTCTAGGTGAGTAATCACACCATCGTGATTATCTGGGTCGTGAAGATCTTTTTTGTATAGTTCTTCTGTGTATTCTTGCCACCTCTTCTTAATATCTTCAGCTTCTGTTAGGTCCAGACCATTTCTGTCCTTTATCGAGCCCGTCTTTGCATGAACTATTCCCTTGGTATCTCTAATTTTCTTGAAGAGATCTCTAGTCTTTCCCATTCTGTTGTTTTCCTCTATTTCTTTGCATTGATCACTGAAGAATGCTTTCTTATTTCTTCTTGCTATTCCTTGGAACTCTGCATTTAGATGCTTATATCTTTCCTTTTCTCCTTTGCTTTTCACTTCTCTCCTTTTCACAGCTATTTGTAAGGCATCCTCAGACAGCCATTTTGCTTTTTTGCATTTCTTTTTCTTGGGGATGGTCTTGATCCCTGTCTCCTGTACAATGTCATGAACCTCTGTCCATAGTTCATCAGGCACTCTGTCTATCAGATCTAGTCCCTTAAATCTATCTCTCACTTCCACTGTATAATCATAAGGCATTGGATTTAGGTCATACCTGAATGGTTTACTGGTTTTCCCCACTTTCTTCAATTTCAGTCTGAATTTGGCAATAAGGAGTTCATGATCTGAGCCACAGTCTGCTCCCGGTCTTGTTTTTGCTGACTGTATAGAGCTTCTCCATCATTGGCTGCAAAGGATAGAATCAATCTGATTTCGGTGTTGACCATCTGGTGATGTCCGTGTGTAGAGTCTTCTCTTGTGCTGTAGGAAGAGGGTGTTTGCTATGACCAGTGAGTTCTCTTGGCAAAACTCTTAGCCTTTGCCCTGCTTCATTCTATATTCCAAGGCCAAATTTGCCTGTTACTCTGGTTCTATGAAGACCTACAAGACCTTTTAGAACTAACACCCCCCCAAAAAAATTCATAACATAGTGCTGGCTAAAGCAGATAAGGTAGAAATGTCTGTAGACCTCACCTTTGCATTTTATCTTCATTACACCTTCAAGAAGAAAATCTTATTACCCACATTTCAAGTGCTTGGAATCTGGGCCTCAGGGAGATTATGTGCTCCTCCTATATCAGGCAGTTAATAAAAGGCAGCGGCAGTCTCTTCATATCCAATGCCAGAGTACTTCCCAGATCACGCTGCCTCCCAAAGAAGTAACAATGAAGGGACATCCACGTGGCCTGTATTTCCTCCACATTCAAACTATAAGGAAAAAACCCACCCTGCATCTTTGCATGAAGTGGCCACAAGTGTGTGTCCCTGGCGTGGCAGCTGCTGTCCACACTCTGGCTCATTCTCACAGCCACACTGCCTGCTTAGGACATCTCCTTCCTGCTCAGATCTTCTTGTCCTGTTCTCTGCAAGGCCAACTGGAGCAGCTGCCTCTGTCCCAGGGCGGGTGTTTTGCCACATCTGGCTGGCTGATGGAGTTTCCCCTGGGACTCCCCTCCTGACCCGCAGAGCCCCAGTCTGTGGAGCTAGGACAGGAGGCCCTGGGGCTTCTGATGGGGAAGGCTAGTCCTGGGGCTGACATCATTGTCCTGGCTCACATGAGAACATGGCTGCTAGCTCCAGAGAGCCTTCAGAGCAGTAGAGGGTAACGAGGAGGCTTGCAGTCACACAGACTGCATTCAAACCCTGGCCCCTCCTTTTCCCAGCTCTGAGATGGCTGCAAGTTACTCATCCTAAAACAAGGATAATAGTCCCTATCTAACAGGGTCATTCTAAGGATTAAGTGAGATTATGCTAAATATGTAGCCAGGTGCCTGGCACTTAGTCAGTGCTCAATAAATGGTAGCCCAGAAACAAGTGAAGGGTGAGTGCCAGATGTGCAACTTCCCCGAGGATCCCTTGGTCAGGAGGGAGCATTTGCACAGGCAGACATCCGCTTGGCTTTTGGCTGGGCCACTAAGGATGGATGGAAATCACCACAAGCTCAAATGTCACCGCTGGGAGAATGAGAAAAAGGCCTCTTGCGGTGGACAGAGTCCAGTGGGTGCTCAGTTTGGCGACCAACTACATTTATCCATATGGAAAAATTGCCCTTCTCTCTGGGTGGAGGCAGTGCCCAGGTGGAAGGCTTCAGGATGAAGATGGGAGGGATTACAGTCCTGCTTATCCTGTCACCAGACATCATTGTAAAATTACGCACAACCTGTAAAGCCATACCTGGCAGCTCTGGGTGGAGTGGATGAGGGGGAAGTGTGAGTGCCTTGATTCCTCATAACATCTTTTTAAGCTGTCGTGTCACACTCATTTCCTAGACATAGAAATTTGAGGTCAGAAAAGTTATGTGACTTGTTAATACATGGCAAAGCTGGTGTCCTCAATCTGAAAAACCCTGAACAATTTTCTGCAGCCTCCCTGCAGGAGGAACTCTTCAAGAGTCACCACTTACCCACTTCTGTCTCTTTCTTCATTTCCTCAAGGCACAGAATGCAGAATAGAAAGGACCCGCATCTGTCATATGGTGGATTCTGTTCTTTTTTCTGAAAGTCCCAACTGCAGCAAGCGAGCCCTGTCCCGGTGGGATTTCCCCACGTCTTGCTGGCTGCCTGCCTTCCTCCACAGCTCCCCTCCCTTCCCTTAGTCAGGATCCACAGCACCGTCCTGAGAAGGTCTTCTGATAGAAGCAGCTTTCTGGGGCTGTCCTCCCGTCCTGGTTCATGAGCGAACACAGATGTTAGTGCTACAGAGAGGCGGCAGCAGTAACGAGGAAGCTTCTTTTCAAATCTTCCTTTTGAAAGATTTGTGTGTCTCAGATTCTGCGTCTGCTTTTTTGTAGCTCGGGGGTCTTGTGGACGTTACTCAAGCTCCCAGCATCTCGGTTTCTGTATATCGAGATTAAGAAGGCCCATCTCCTAGTGATCTTGTGACAAATAAATGAGATCACAGATGTGAGTCACTTGCCTAGAACTGGCACAATAACAAGGGCTTAGTAAATGGTAGGAAAAGACCCTGGCAGCATGGGAGTCAGACATGCGCCTTTCAGAAGATGCCCTTCATCGAAAGGGAGCATCACTCTCATGTGATTGTAAAAAACCAGGATATCCGGAGCTCAAAAATCTCCGGTGAAATCCCAGCCTTGCCATGGGCCCTCCCCTGTTTTCACCTTGGTCTCTGTTTGGAGGACAATGAACAAGCCTTCAGTCCAACCTAGAGACCTGAACACTTTAAAGTGTTTCTATTCAAAGGTTCAAAATTGCCCCATGAGGACACTGTAATTATGCAAAAAGTGTCAGGCAGTCCACATGGTGGTTGATTATCCAGTTTACTCAGTGATGCTATTAAACTGTTTAGTAATTTATTGAGGACAATAGTTTCCACGTGGGCTTGAAAACTTGCAGCGTCTACTATTTGAGGATACTTGGTGTCTGGAAGGATTTACCAACCTCCCGCATTAACTGATTTCTTGACAGATACATAGTCACTGTGGGAAGAAACATCAAATTCTGAGTTCCTGTTATTTTCCAGGCATGTTCTGAGATTGTTGCTTTTCAATCTCAGAAGTAGTAACAGTTATTGTTGTACAGATGAGGGAACCAAGGCTTACAGTAGTGAAAAGACTTACCTGTAGCCACATAGACAATGAGAGAGAACCTGGGTCTGTCTGTGAACCATATTGAAACTAGAATAAGCCCTCTATTGTGGCCTCCAGTTGCACAAATTAGCGTATATCCTATTCTCTTGTATAAAGTATCCTATCATGCATGACATATGTGCTGTGCTACGCTTAGTCGCTCAGTCGTGTCTGATTCTTCACAACTGTAGCCTGCCAGGCTCCTCTGTCCATGGGGATTCTCCAGGCAAGAATACTGGAGTGTGTTGCCCTGCCCTCCTCCAGGGAATCTTCCCAGCCCAGGGATAGAACCCACATTGCAGGCAGATTCTTTACCATCTGAGCCACCAAGGAATCCCTGCATGAACATATGTCTTTTACAATTTAACATGAGTTGTGGACATTTTCCCATGTCCACACAGACAGACTTCATAATTTTAGGATTATATGATGACTAGTGAATACATTTACTTTAATTCATTTAACCAGTTCCCATTTGATGGTCGTTTTATTTGCTTGACATTTTTTTGCTGTTGCCCAGAATGGTATAATGAAAATGATTTTATAGTTTTGTCCATCAGTGGAAATGCTTCCTGTAGAATACATTTCTTAGGAGTGAAACAAAAAGGTCAAGTTTATGAATGTTTGTTTCCATAAACATTCTCTCCCTTTCTCCTCCTCTTTCTCCCTCCCTCTCTCTGCCTCCCCACTCTCTCCTTCCTCTCTGATACTCCTTTCCTTACCCTCTCTTCCTCATTGACCAGGACTTTCCTATTTTCTATGGGATGAGAACTCACATAATCTCCAGCGTCTTCTCTCTGCTCAGATTTCTAAGCCTTGTATAAGCAAAGAGGCGCTTCTGAAATTTAGAAAATCTTTTCTCTCTCAGCAGAGCCTGTTGTCTAATTCAACAAAGCCTAATTCAAAACTCACTGCCAGGCCCTGGCCTTTTTATTTCAGGCTGGTCACAAAGCAGGGGTTGCCACTGACTCCATGAGGTGGTGGTTGTGGGTGGGAATTGGAAAGCCAGAAACTAGGAAGAATCAGGAACAAAAAGATACATGGGATTAGCATCTCTGAATAATATCATCTCTGTTATGTCATGTAGATTGTAAAAGCAGTCTTTAAGCTGTAAAGTTCTATATAGATTGTGAACTTTTTTGCAATAGTAGACATTTTGTAAATTACATAATTTGTTAAAGTGATAAAATGCAGATGGTGCCTCTTAAGAAGGGTTCCATTTATTCTCTGCTGCAGCCCCTTCCTAGTACCTGCTTCTGAGACTGGAGTTTCTGATGCATCTTCTCTCGCAGGCATCTGTGAGTCCCAGTGCTTCAGAGATCGGGACTGTGGAGCTGGAAGACGGTGTGTCAGTGAAGGCTGTAATCGGGTCTGCTCCCCTGCGCCAGAAGCATCAATAGGTAAGACAAAGAGCCCTGCCTGGTTCCCTAACCAGCTGTGCCAGAGCTAACCTTGCCTGGCCTTTTCAAAACTGTGCTGCTGATCAGAAATGAGACAGAAACGCATCTACGTTCTTGGAGTCCCTTCCTCCACTCTTGCCCTTCTAGGGGGAAAACAGGTCAGAGGGCCAGGTGCCCAGCATCTCATCAATAAAGATCCCTTAAAAAGACCCTTAATCATTTCCTTTTTTTTTTAAGTCATACTCATTATATAAAAATCAGAAACTAATGATGAGCCTATATATGTGTGTGTGCATATATATACACACTATGATTATGATATAATTGTTTTACATATATATATATATATATATATATATGGTATGCTTTTACGACTTCCCTGGTGGCTCAGTGGTAGAGTCTGCCTCCCAGTGCAGAATACACAGGTTTGATCCCGGGTCTGGGAAAAACCCCTGGAGAAGGAAATGGCAACCCACTCCACTATTCTTACCTGGGAAATCCCAGGACAGAGGAGCCTGGCGGGCTACAGTCCATGGAGTCAAAAAGAGTTGGACATGACTTAGTGATGGAACAATTGATAGCTTATGGTGAACAGTGTCAGATTCGTGGCGTCCACAGGAGAGAATTTCAATCCAGGGCCAGAGACAAGGCTTGACCACTCAGCTTTTGTGTAGCAGAGCTTTATTACAGTGAAAAAGTGGTAGGCAAAGCTTCTGACATAGACATCAGAAGCGGGTGGAGAGTGTCCCGCTTACTAGTCTGGGTGGGGCTTTATATACTTTTTTGCATTGGTTACTAACAATAGAAAGGTCTTACCAGACTCACTTCCACAACAGGCATCTTAAGAGAACAGGATCAGTCAGAAGGTTTTTGTTAAGAAGGAGAAAACTGTCCTCAAGCAAGATTCATTATTTTATATAATCATAAGCACAGAGCTTAAGAAAAAACATCCTTTGAGCAAGATGTGCTATTGTGTAACCATTCAGTTCAGTCACTCAGTTGTGTCTGACTCTTTGCGACCCCATGAATCGCAGCACGCCAGGCCTCCCTGTCCATCACCAACTCCCGGAGTTTACTCTAACTCATGTCCATCGAGTCAGTGATGCCATCCAACCATCTCATCCTCTGTTGTCCCCTGCTCCTCCTGCCCTCAATCTTTCCCAGCATCAGGTTCTTTTCCAATGAGTCAGCTCTTCGCATGAGGTGGCCAGAGTACTGGAGTTTCAGATTCAACATCAGTCCTTCCAATGAACACTTCGGACTGATCTCCTTTAGGATGGATGGGTTGGATCTCTTTGCAGTCCAAGAGACTCTCAAGAGTCTTCTCCAACACTATAGTTCAAAAGCATCAATTCTTTGGCACTCAGCTTTCCTTATGGTCCAACTCTCACATCCATACATGACTACTGGAAAAACTATAGCTTTGAGACCTTTGTTGGCAAAGTAATGTCTCTGCTTTTTAACAGGCTATCTAGGTTGGTCATAACTTTTCTCCCAAGGAACAAGCCTCTTTTAATTTCATGGCTGCAGTCACCATCTGCAGTGATTTTGGAGCCCCCCAAAAAAACATTAGCTCTGGGCTTAATGAAAGTTAGTCTTAGGAGAAATAACTTCTTAGAGGTTAAGAAAAAACATCTTATGTGACTAAGACACAGAAATGTAAAAAAAAAGTTTGTCCTTTTCTCCTCCTGGAGAGCCCCGAACTTCTTATCAATCTACCTAAGAATAAGCTCTCTCACAATGCTTATATAATCATAATATTTTGACTGCCTAGAAAATAATGAACATTTCTACAGCATTATACTTATTATTTGCATTTATTAATTATTAATAATATTTTCCAAATTCAATAAATTTATTTAACTAAATTTCCTCTATCCCACCATATAGAATATACTACATCACCTCAGTAACTTACCTTCTAGTGGACATTTCAGGTGGGATTTTGTTTACAGTTGCTACTCTAAACAATACTTCAATGCTGGTTCTTCTCACTAGATTTTACATACCTCCTTATTATACTGGATGAAGAAACTGAAGTTTCTTGGGTCTAAGTGACCGTGAATTGCTCATGGTTATAAAGCCAGTGAGTGGCTGAGTCAGGATTGACCCCAGGTCTGTTTTTGGCATTGAAGGAGGTGGAGGGCAAGGCTCCAGAAACTTCAGATTCTACCTCTGCAGCTCACCAATGTGGGGTTCAGGGCAAGTTGCTTAACTTCAAGTTCCTCTGCTGTTATATGGGTCAACACCTATGTCAGAGGATATGCTGATGGCTCAATGAACTCATGTAGATCTGTATTTGGTCCTAACCATAGCATATACTTTCTAAAAAAAAAAAAAAAAAACTAACAATAGGGGAAAGAATGGAGTAACAGGAAACACTGTCAGTAAGAGGCAACACCTCATGCAATTAGGAATTTATTTCAAAATGTTGTTCTGGGGACACTGGGGGAAGGTATGTAATTTCTAAAATTTTTAAATTAATTAATTTATTTTATTTCTGACTGCGCTGGGTCTTCCTTGCTTTGCATGGGCTTCCTCCAGCTGTGGTGTGCGGGCCTCTCGTTGTCGTGGCTGCTCTTGTTGCAGAGCAGGGGCTCTCGGTGCTCAGGCCTCAGCAGTTGCAGCACACCGGTGCATTAGTGGTGGCTCCTGGGCTCTAGAACATAGACCCAGCAGCTGTGGTGCGTGGGCTTAGTTTTCCATGGCAGGTGGGATCTTCCCCAACCGGGGATAAGAACCCATATCTCATGCGTTGACAGGCAGACGCCCATCCACTGCACCACCAGAGAAGCCCGTATGTAATATTTTATTACCCTCAGTTCCACATCAAGGAAACCCAGAAAATGATATCTCTGTTACTGCATCGTGTGAAGACTAAATGAAATATATGAATTTATACAGCATTGTCAGCCTTGAACAAGAAAATGGTAAGCAATTCAGCCAGCAAAATCAAGTTTTTTTGAGAATAGCAGAGGACTTAGAATTGGAGACAAGAAAAATGTGGTGAACGAGGGGCAAGTCAGGAGAGCGAAGGACAGCAGCATTTTTATAGACGGCAGGAGAAAGTTGGGAAGGGTTGTTCTGAACAGAAGTTCATTGGAGGAAAGTGAGAGTCTGAAGTGGTGGTGGCTTCTCATTGGCTGCAGGCAAGGACGGCTCCCAGTTGCCAGCCCACAGGAAATCTTCCTCTTTACCGCGGGAGAATACAAGCTGCCTTGAGTGGTACCTGTGTGCGAGCCCTTCCTTCATGGTTTCCTCACTCTATTTGCTTTCTGAACTTTTTAATTTTATATTAGAATATAGCTGATTGGAATCCCAGGTGGCTCAAACAGTAAGGAATCTGCCTGCAATGTGGGAGAGCTGGGTTCGATCCCTGGGTTGGGAAGATCCCCTGGAGGAGGGCATGGCAACCCACCCCAGTATTCTTGCCTGGAGAGCCCCATGGACCGAGGAGCCTGGAGGACTATAGTCCGTGGAGTTGCAAAGAGTCAGACAGGACAGACCAACCGACACAAGGCAATAGCCGATTAGCAGTGTTACGGTAGACAGCAGAGGGGCTCAGCCACACATGTGCATGAGCTCATTCTCCCCCAAACTCTCCTCCCATCCCCACTCTGATTTTGAGTTAGGTTTCCTCAACACATTTTCACAGTATAAACTTCGGGCAAAGCATATGTGCTCAGATAACCAGTGACTCCTTACACGGGGCCACCCTGTGCTGGAACTCATGGGAGCTGGGACAAGCAAAAAGAATCTTAGTGTCCACTCCACCTATACCTTTTATCCCTCTAAACCTGGCTAATTTAATTCAGGTCACCCAGAAGAGGGAAATGGAATAAAAACTGGAAAGGAACAGATGAGACTCAGCTTTGACACATAGTCTGTTGGATACGGATCAGCCTCTGCTCTCAGATGACTTTCTTTGTGCAAGAAACTCCACATCTCAGACGACAAACCTATCCTGGAGAAGAAATAGATGCCACAGGAAGCTGGTGTGAGCGCACAGGCTCAGCTTGCAGAGCTTTCGCAGGAATTACTTGTTCTTCTCTTCCCTTAATGGCAAAGCTCTGGAAATCTTACAGGAGATAAGCTCATTCATGGAACAGTCCCACCAGACCAGAGAATTAGGGTGTGCAGGGTTAGACCATCCTCGAGACAGGAGCCAGGAGCTGGAAACCTGGGACCTGAACTCTCCTCCTGTCGGGCCTGGGGGCCTCTGACCAGAACCCCAAGCCAAGGTCTCCCAGCCAAACTCACTGGAGGTGAGCTGGTGCCCACATCAGCTTGGTTTCTCAAAGCTACAGCGGTGCCAACCTCACTATTGATCAGAGATGTCCATTTCCCTGCAGGTTTCCGGGACTTGACATTTCCTCCTTCTTTGCCTTTGCCTCTTCTGGGGCACACAGCAGGGTGGCCCCATTCCCTATACCCTGAAAAGGCTTTCGTTGCACATTCTCTTTAATTTGGCTCACTCTTTCAGGGCATCCTATCCTGCCCCCCACCATCTCCCTAGCAACCATTCTGCTCAATTCTCTGCACAGCTGGATCAGAAGAAAATTTGAGAGGTCCCTTAACAAGTTACATCCCCAATTGTTTCCCTACTTTTCCCTCAGGCAAGATCCCTAGATCAAATCTTTGTTCCTCTGAGTGATTTTCTTTCTTTTTTAAATTATTTTTTAAAGATTTTTTTTAAATGTGGACCATGTTTACAGGCTTTATTGTATTTGTTATAACATTGCTTCTGTTTTCTGTTGGGTTTTTTTGGCCAGAAGGTATGTGGGATCTTAGTTCCTTGACTGGGGATCAAACTTGTGTCTCTTGCATCTCCTGAACTGGCAGGAGGATTCTTCACCACTGAGCCACATGACTCTAGAAGCACAAGCAGCAAATTCAGTTAAGGCGCTTAAAGAGGAGACATTCCTTTGAACCCAAAGGCCACTGGTTACAGTGACCTCCATCCTGTTCTCCACAGTGACTGTACCAATTTACATTCCCACCAACTCGCTGATCCTTTTCTGATGTTAGGAATCTGTGTGCAACGCTGCCGAGGAAACTGGGACTGTGGGGCTGGAGAACGATGTATCAGGAAGGGATGCAGTCGTGTCTGCTCTCCAGTCCGCATAGCAGGTAAAAACACCCAGCCCTGCCCAGGTCCCCAGACCCCACACAACCCAGGGAGACTGTGTGCTTAGCTCTGCCCTGACTTCCCTCCTTAGATGTTTAATTCCCACGGTCTCCACATTCAGGCTTGTCCTTCCGGAGGGAAAAGCATGTCTCAGAGCTGTGTCCTAACTTTTAGAAACTCCTTCTTTTATTTTGTTATACAGCTTATAATGTTTGTTATAAAAAAAAAACTCAGAAATACTACTAATTAGAAAGATACATGATCCATGATCCTGTTACTCAGGTAACCATGTTAGCATTTACAATAAAAGCTTCCATATTTCATACGCACACAGATATATTTTTTTCAGATTTCACAGGGAATAGAAGTTGATTTTTGTGGTTACTGCATGCCTGGGACCGTGCTGAGTGCTGGGCGATAGCAAAGCAGAGATCTTCATCTTTAAAGATCTCATAGTAGCAAAGACAGACATACAAACTAACCAACAAAAATCCAGGATATATGATTTTTACAAATATGGTGTCATAGACCATCCCTAATCAAAAAAACACAATTCTATCACACATTTTAAAAAGCTTCATTGTTTCCCAGTATGTGGATATGCCTTATTTCCATGCCCTATTCTACTGTTGAAGAATTAGATAATGTATCGCTTTGAGTTACTTTTTAATAACAAGTACAAGATAAATGTCCTTGAGTTAAATCACATTTCATAGGATAAATTCCTAAACATGAAAGGGCCAAATTACATTTGAAAGCTTTTGATATACATTGCTAAATTGCCTAATGAAGACATCTTTCAATACCAAAAATACGTATAGTCTCACGCCACATATTTGTAATTTAATAGACAAACATCTCCTTGTATTGTGTGTACATCTGTGCATTCTTGGTGTGTTTGCCTTTATATTTGTAAAAGCACAGAGAAGATTCCAGAAGGAGCTACAGGAAATAGGAGATATCTCCTGGGAAATGGGCTGAACCGGTTGGGGGAAAGGGAGACTTCCTTTTTACTTTATATAGTTGAGTACTTTTTGTTTTAAAACTTTTAAAATGTACTCCTTTCATGATCATGCAAAATATGTAGATAGCTTGCCTATATTTTTTTAATTGAATAAAAGTTTAAAACAAGCAAACCTTCTCACAGCCCTCCCCTGCTATCCTGCCAGGCTTAACAGTTTTCAGCTGAATTTTCTTTAGGGGTAGGTATCTGCTTGGACCAATGCCAAGGACACCGGGACTGCCCAGCGGGAAGCCGATGTGTCAGCAATGGATGTGGCCGTGTCTGCTCACCCACCCAGGACCGGCGAGGTAAGAGCTGCAAGGCTTCCGCGTCCCTGACCCACTGAATGCTCAGCCCTGCTAGGACAATGGCTATCAGACCCGCTGCACATAGAGAGAGGAGGCTGCTATAGTGGGGCCAAAAGAGCCTCTGACAGAGAAGGAAAAGATGCCCGGTCTCCCAAGTCCGGAAGACCATGAAGACAGATGATTGATAATATCTTGCTCTAGAAGTATTTGAAAACTTGAAAAGGCTGGAAATACTCTTAACACAAAAATGAAATAACGTTCAGGTACCAAATTATTCTTCCACAAGGGCTGGAAAGAACACGGATACGAACAAGTTAGCCTATGTCTCACACCCAAACACGCCGGTGTGACACTCAGGTCCATTCATTCAGTCCACCAGTATGTACACCTGCCTAGGCTGATTCTCTCTCTCTTTTTTTCTTTTTTAACATTTTTCTATATTTGCTTCATATCCTTATTTTAGATAGATAAACATTTCAAAGACACTTGAAACCACATGAACAAGTATCTTTTTCCCCATTTCATTCTTCCCTTCCCAGTGCTCATAATGAACTTTATTTGATTTTTAATCTCTTCTTGCTTGTTTTTATGTTTATACATATATGTGATTTCATGAGCATGATAGAGTTACACATACTGTCATATAAATATCACACCACATGTATTATTCTGCAACTTGTGATTTTTCTCAACTATTTTAATATTTTTCTATTTTAATATTTAATATTAAATATTAATATTTAATATTCTATTTAATATTTTTCTATTTTAACACATCTTGGTGACTAAAGCTCATCATAAACTACTCTGTGCACTGTCCCATTTACCTCATGATCCAGGCTGATACTTGCCAGCAGTGGCGAGCAGGTGCGCTTTCCCTGCAGAACCTTCAATGCCCTCACTTTCCTGACTGAAGGCTAGGGTCGAGCACTGCTGCTGTAATTTTGGTGGGTGAATCAAAGTGGCCTGAGAGGGACTTCCCTGGTTGTCCAGTGGTTAAGACTCTGAGCTTCCAATGCAAGAGGGTGCAGGTTCAATAAATGGTCAGGGAACTAAGATCCCACATGCTATGCAGCGCAACCAACAAACAAGTAAACTGGCCTGGGAACTAGGGAGGCTGTAGGGTTAAGACTGTATGTATAATCCAAAGAACAGCTTGCTAACACACCTCTCCATTGTCTTGGGCTCAAGGACCACACTTAGATGTTTTTTAGGGGGTGTGTGTGTGATGGAGGAGTATGTAAGGGAATCCCACGGATCAAGGAGGTCTCTGCCCAACACGGAGTAGAGAATTGTTGACCCCCATTTCACCTGATGCACAAGAGTAATATCCAGCCTGCATTTTCCATGCCCCAAACTCAACAGGGTAGACTGTTTTGGGGAATAATATAACAGCAGAGTTTCTCCAATATCTACATGTGTAAGAATAACCTGGGTGGAAGGCTTGTTGAATCCAGATTGCTCTGCCCCAACCCTAGAGTTTCAGTAGGTGTGGGGTGGGGCCCAAGAATCGAATTTCTAACAAGCTCCTAGGGAATGCTGATCCTGCCGGGTCATGGGACCCAGTTTGAGTAGCACTGGATACTGGACTGGGGATCTTAGTTCCCTGAGCAAGGATTGAAACCAGGCCATAGCAGTGATCGTTCCGAGTCCTAACCACTGGACTGCCAGGGAGCTCCCTCTTAAAAACTGGAAACCTGGCCTTTTGTCTTTTGTCTGCTATTTCTTTCCAAATCCAGTCATCAGAACCCTGTTCTAGAATGATGCTGCTAATGGCCAGATGATTTTTCTCACTGTGGGACTCAGTGTTCGTTGGCACCTGGAGGCGTGTAGAATTGGTGGGAAGCTGGCGCTGTTTGTGATCTGGGATTTAATTATCTAGTTTCAACTGGAACAAAAAGAAGGGGGTTAGTGGCAAGGCTCTCTCCTCTTCTCCCAAGACGCTACAGCAGTTGGTCATCAGTGTGTTTTCCCATAGACAAAGCAGTCCTGTGTGCCTCCAAAGTTGAGAAAGGGGGGCGACTGGGGACATCAAGAAAGTCCCTCAGGAAGTGAGGTCTTAAGCTCTCTATCTCTCTGCACTGGGTCCCACTGCCTTCTATAGAGCCAGCCTGGGTTATGGAAAGTCTGTTTTGTCTTTTAGCGGAACAGAGACCTGGAACGTGTCCAAGGGTGCCAGAAGGAACGTTTGGAACTTGTGCTGAAAGGTGCACAGGAGATGGATCCTGTCCCCCGGGCCAAAAATGCTGCAGCAATGGCTGTGGAAAATCTTGCCAAGTCCCTGTGAGTATAGCGGAGCTACTTACGGGGAGGCTGAGTCCCTGCTGGCCTTTGCCAGCCCAGAAAGGACTCCAGCTGCCCCTCTGCTCGTGGGAGTCTGGGTGGCACGTGGAGAAAGCTGATTGGTAGGAAAGAGCAGGAATTTCTGGAAAGTAACATAATTATCTTTGTGTTTTAGGATCTGGGCCTCACTATCCATTTGGATGATAAATGAACCTTGGCCTCCTTCAGTAATTGTTTCCAAATGTCATCTTTATTCTGAGATCTGTGCTTTCTTACTGTCTTTTCCGGAACCCCAGGATCACAGGATGTGGATCCAAAATAACTCAGTTTTTAAGTGTTGAATTTGGGCAATTATTTGATGATTCATAGCATGACTGCTTCTAAAATTATCTTTTCTTCTGAATAAAATGATTTCTGTGGCATTATCCAACCTTAGTCATTCTTTCTATGTAAGATTTCTAGTTCACTTACATTAAGACCTCCACCGAAAAAGAGTATTTAACCCCAATCCACGGACCTTCTCTCTTTTTCATTATCCATCACAATTCATGGCCTGTTTCCTCCTCATCCTTTTTCCTGGGACCAGCCCAGGCACTCAATACTGCCTGGATATCTATCCACACTTCCCCCCCAGAAAATTCACTCTCTCAACCACCAAGATGACAATGTCACACTTCTCTTTCCTCAAACACCCCTGTCATCTACCTCTTACTCCAACCTCCACCATTCCTGTCTCACCATCTTTCTTGCCACATCTTTCATTAAGGAAAGAGCTGTGGGACTTTGTTGGTGATCTGGTGGTTAAGAATCTGCCTTCCAATGTGAGGGATATGGGTCCAATTCCTGGTCAGAGAACTAAGGTCCCGCATGCCACTCTGGAGCTTACATGATTCAACTAGAGAGACGCCCACCACTGCAACAAAGACCCAAGAGCCACGACGAAGGCCTGATGGAGCCAAAAATACACCAATATTTTTTAGAAAGAAAAAAGTGGCAAGTTTGCAACTTGTAATAGAAATTCCCTCCTTTTCTATCCCTGTATATTTGTACCCATTTACTCTGCTTTATGGGCTTTCCTGCTTTCCTGGTGGCTCAGTGGTAAAGAACCTGCCTGCCAAGCAGGAAATGGGGGTCTGATCCGTGGATCAGAAAGATCCTCTGGAGAAGGAAGTGGCAACACACTCCAGTATTCTTGCCTGGAGAATCCCATGGACAGAGGAGCCTGGCGGCTATAGTCCACGATGTCGCAAAGAGTCAATCACAACTAACGCTTAACTTGCCTCCTCCTACAGTCTGGATAACACCCCTTCTTAGGCATCAAAGACTTCTCTAATTGTTATCTCCAGTGGGTTTCTACCCACTTGCTACTTGGGTTTCTCCCTTGCTACTGAATCTCTCTACTTGTCACGTAACTATGCCTTGACTTCATATTTCCTTTTTTTTTTTTTTGAGATTTTTTAAAAAAGATTTTTTGATGTGGACCCTTTTTTAAAGTCTTTATTGAATTTGTTACAATATTACTTCTGTTTTATGTTTTGGTTTTTTGGCCCCAAGGCATGCTGGATCTTAGTTCCCTGACCAGGGATCCACAGTGTACCACCTGCACTGGAAGGCAAAATCTTAATCCCTGGACCACCAGGGAAGTCCTGTGACTCCATATTTCAATCCAGCTGCCACCACCCACAGATGACATCCCAGCTACCATTGTCTATCTATGTTGACTTCTTTACCTCCTCGCCACCATCCCCACCCACTTTCTCTCCTCAAAGTGCGCGCCCCCTGCTTCCTAGGGATTGGCTCCAAGCCCCATCTCACCTCACTCTGGGACTCCAACCAGAGTTCCTGTGGTCTACCACACACACTGAAACTTGGATGAGGCCAGTCCGGTAGTCTAAATAGCACTTCCCACGGGGACCCTCTGAGCAGGGCACACAACATGGAAAGCTAGCATACTCCAAAACATATGATCTCTGGAGACAGTAGAGTAGTTGAGGGCCTTGTTGGACCCCTGGTCTGGAGGATGATGCCCAAAGCAGTGACTGACAACTAAATTCTTTTTCTTTTAATAGGTGAAATTAATGTTTAGCTCAACATTCACATGTTGTCAGTGCAAAAAAAATTAATGAGAGGTTTTGCCTTCTTTTTTTCACACTAAATCTTTGAAGTCCAGTGTGTGTTTTGCATTTATAGTGCATCTCAATCTGGGCTTTAAATTTTCATCAAAAATTCTTGAACTGTATGTCGATTTCATAAACTGTACAGTTGAAAAAGAAGATTCAAGTACCAAATTTGTTCCAAACATGCTTAAATATTTCCAGTGACTAAGCTGAATATCTGCTTCTAAAAGTAAACTTAAACGACTTAACAGCTGACTAAATAAAGGTAAAACTCTCCTGCTCCTTGGTTGCACAAGCCACATTTCAAGTGCTCACTTGCCACGGGTGGCTAATGGCTGCCATATTGGATATCCAAGCCTAGATCCTCAGGACAGCTCTCAAACCTGTGCCTCTTTTCATGGTAACAGATGCTCCAGAGAGGTAGTAAAGGATAGCCTCTTGCCTTTAGGAGTTTAAAATCCAACTGAGTGTAAGGAAACATTTAGAGGAGAAGGAAAATATTTTATTTGGTATATTATTCATGTCAGATACTTCCCCAATGTTATTTTGTTATCCTTACAACAACCCCATGAGTTGAGTATGCTCAGCATCTAACTCATGATGGAGAAACATGGAGAGATTGTCAGGGTCATATAGCCAGGATGTGGTAGAACCTGCATTTAAATCCAGATTTTAGTGGCTCCCAAACTCCTTCTTTTTCTTATACTATGTGCTGTGCTGTGCTTGCTTAGTCGCTCAGTCATGTCCAACTCTTTGCAACCCCAGGCTCCTCTGTCCATGGGGATTCTCACTATACTACATTCAAAAATGCTGGATGCATGTGCGTGCTAAGTTACTTCAGTTCTGTCTGACTCTGTGCGACCCTATGGACTGCAGCCTGCCAGTCTGCCCTGTCAATCTGGAAATTTAACTCCAACCAACCACTTTGAAAGCTATTGTACTCACCACGCTCCTACAGCAGGAAGCACTCATAGTGTTTGAGGCCTTAGGAGTTGACACAGCAGAGTTTCATAACACTTGGTTACTGACTTGCTACAAGATCGGTGCTACCATTTGGGCCACCAAGAGCTTGAAACGTGAAAGTGAAAGTCGCTCAGTTGCGTCCTACTCTTTGCGACCCCAAGGACTATACAATCCATGGAATTCTCCAGGCCAAAATACTGGAGTGGGTAGCCGTTCCCTTCTCCAGGGGATCTTCCCAACCCAGGGATCGAACCCAGCCTCCCGCATTGCAGGTGGATTCTTTCCCAGCTGAGCCACAAGGGAAGCCCAAGAATACTGGAGTGGGTAGCCTGTCCCTTTTCCAGGGGATCTACCCAACCCAGGGATCTAACCAAGGTCTCCTATGTTGCAGGTGGATTCTTTACCAACTGAGCTATCAGGAAAGGCATCAGAGCTCGAAAGATCTGGAGCAATTACATAGTCTCAGGGCAAAGATAACCAAACAGTCCCTAACAGAAAGGGTATGGGTACCGGGTTCTTCTGAAACTTTCAGAGATAAAGAGGGAACCTCTGGGACTTCCCTGGCAGTCCAGAGGTTAAGACTCCATGCTTCGAGTGCTTCCACTGTGGGGAGTGCTGGTCCATCCCTGGGCTGTGAACTAAGATCCCACATGCTGCATGATGCGGGGAGGGGAGGGAGGGGGAACCTCTAACGCTGGGTTGTGAGAATAGCACCATCTCAGTTGACAGTGGATTGCAAAGTCCCTGGAGCCTAAAGCCTATGTGATGCTACCTGGAGAAGCAGCTGCTTACTGGCTGGTACATTTGGATTTGTGCAATGGAAAGTCACTGGTAGCCCAGAAATCTATATTTATTTCCAGCTGTGCCAATTCCAAAATATTTGTCTACCTTACCGTTTTCTCCCCTTTACTGAGCTACACTTTCTCAATCTCAAGCTGAAATCCCAGGGCTCACATATACTCCCTCTCCTAGGCCAATAAAATGCACAATGGGGTCACTCCAAAGTCCTTAGCCTCATAGCCTATAAGGAAGGAAAGAAATCACATCTGAATTATAGCACAGGCTGGCATGTCTTAAATGCAATAAGAATGCAGTATTCCATAATGGCTGCACTACCACCATTATTCAGGAAAAAATAAGTGACTTCAAGAAACTGAAATTTCCACTCCCCCTCAAATATCTTTGGGAGTGGAGTGTGTGTGTATGTCGACTGTTGAGGGGAACTGTGGCAGGGAGGATGGGGCAAAAGATTAAGTGGATTTGTCAAGAGTGATGTGATACAGGGGAGTTCCCCAGTGGCCTAGTGGTTACAGTTCAGCGCTTTCACTGCAGAGGCTGAGGTTTGATCCTTGTTCGGGGAACCATCCTGCATGTCATGTGATCAAAATACAAAAACTGAAAAAGAGTGATGTGACTAATTGGAGTTCACAGTGTATTAAATAGCTGTCGGAACAAATAAATCTGCAAATCTTACTGGCTTAACTCACTTATGTTTCTTCATCATCTATGTGAAATCAAAAATGGGTATTCTTGAGCAGCAGGCAGGTTTTCCTCCAAGTGGTATTTTAGGAACCAGCGGTTGCAGCACTCAGGCCCACTAGTTGTGGCTCTCAGGCTCTAGAGGGCAGACTCAGCAGTTGCAGCCCATGGGCTTAGTTGTTCCACAGCATGTGGGATCTTTCCAGACCAGGGATTGAACCCATGTCTCATGCATTGGCAGATGGAAAAACTAGGTCCACATTTCTGAGAACCTGTGGTTAAAGGGGGCATGAGGATTCTGTACAAGGTAGAAGGACGGAAAACAGCTATTATACTCAGATGGGGTTTTCCTTTCACCTGAGCATGGCATGAAACTTAATTTACCAAAGGGAATGTCTCCTTGTTAGCAGTTCAGGTTATGCGACTCAGGAAGGAATTCTAGAGTTCCATGGAGGTTGGGGGAAATGAGAGGGTGCCAGCGCCCACTCTTAGGTCAAGCCTTGAGCCCTGTAGAATTAATATTTGGGTCTAGAATCTAGTGAGTGGAAATATGTAAGGAAAAGGCAGAAACAGTGTTGGGTGGAGGAGAGAGCTTGGGATTTGAAGTCAGAAAGACTTGGGTAATTAAGAAGTTGTGTGAATCTGGAAGAGTGATTATCTCCCCATGTGCGAAATGGAGATAACCCTTGAAAGAGTATTTTTGATCTTGAAAAGGAGTGAAGATAATATGTGTGTGTGTATATATATATGATTATATGTACATGTTCAGTTCAGTTCAGTTCAGTCGCTCAGTCATGTCCAACTCTTTGCAACCCCATGAATTGCAGCAAGCCAGGCCTCCCTGTCCATCACCAACTCCTGGAGTTCACTCAGACTCATGTTTCATTGAGTCTGTGATGCCATCCAGCCATCTCATCCTGGGTCGTCCCCCTCTCCTCCTGCCCCCAATCCCTCCCAGCATCAGAGTCTTTTCCAATGAGTCAACTCTTCGCATGAGGTGGCCAAAGTACTGGAGTTTCAGCATTAGCATCATTCCTTCCAAAGAAATCCCAGGGTTGACCTCCTTCAGAATGGGCTGGTTGGATCTCCTTGCAGTCCAAGGGACTCTCAAGAGTCTGCTCCAACACCACAGTTCAAAAGCATCAATGCTTCAGCGCTCAGCTTTCTTCACAGTCCAACTCTCACATCCATACATGACCACTGGAAAAACCATAGCCTTGACTAGACGGACCTTAGTTGGCAAAGTAATGTCTCTGCTTTTGAATACGCTATGTAGGTTGGTCATAACTTTCCTTCCAAGGAGTAAGTGTCTTTTAATTTCATGGCTGCAGTCACCATATGAACATGTAATTGTATATATATTGGAGCTTCCCAGGTAGCGTGGTATTAAAGAATCTGCCTGCCAATGTAAGAGATGCAGGTTTTATCCCTGGACCAGGAAGACCCCCAGGCATAGGAAATGGCAACCAACTCCAGTATTCTTGCCTGGAAAATTCCATGGACAGAGAAGCCTGGCAGGGCCCAGTCAATGAGGTTGCAAAGAGTCAGACGTGACTGATCAGCTGAGCACATACACACAATTATATGCATTTAAAATACAGGAACGCATGTACACCCTTGGGGGATTCATGTCAATGTATGGCAAAACCAATATAATATTGTAAAGTAATTAGCCTCCAAAAAAAGATAAGTAAATAAATAAAATACATATATGTATCAATGTGCATCTGTTTATAAAATCTGGCACATAGAAGTGCCTAGTGTATACCAGGTCCCTTTCTTCCCACCTCCTTTTCCTCTGTCACTCAAAGTGGCCTCCATTCTTGAGTGGTTTTGATCATTAGGCAGAACAAGCTATTTCTTTTGCCTCAGAGAGCTTATTTGAAAGAACAACATTACTCAATGCTAAACCCAGGTCTGATTAATCCAGAAAGGTCAGCTGCCTATCAGGGATTACACTTGCAGTTACCTGTGTCCTGATCCAGGTTCCATGACGCAGAGCTCAGAGAGAATGAGTATAACTCACAGCCTCAAAGGAGAGTCCACTCAGCAGCAGGATGTGAATGCTGGGGTTCCAGCCTGTTATCCTCCCCACCATCAACACAGAGCTGTAGGGCCTGCCCTCAAAACAGTCAAGGTGACTGGGGCGTCCTGGCGGTGAAACTGTTTACCTCAGATTGGGACTTGAACCCGTACGCTGGGACTCGGACTCCGCCAAAATCCTGTTTGGCACGTGAATCCATGTGGCCAGTGTAGGGAATATGCTATGCACAGGCCTGTACTATAATTAACAGGACTTCTTTGAAAAATAAGAACGACTTTCTCATCACCTCCAGTCAAAGGGCTGGGAGCAGTAAAATGTACATCGTGGAAAGACATCTTGGCTTTTTTATTCCCGGCCGTGAGCCCTCGGAGGAGGCCTTCCGGCCGCAGCCATGGCGCCTAGCCGGAACGGCATGATCCTGAAGCCCCACTTGCACAAGGACTGGCAGCGGCGCGTGGCCACGTGGTTCAACCAGCCAGCTCGCAAGATCCGTAGACGCAAGGCCTGGCAGGCCAAGGCGCGCCGCATTGCCCCGCGCCCCGCGTCCGGTCCTCTCCGGCCGGTGGTGAGAGGCCCGACGGTCAGGTACCACAGGAAGGTTCGTGCCGGCAGGGGCTTCAGCCTGAAGGAGCTTAGGGTGGCCGGCATCCACAAGAAGGTGGCCCGGACCATTGGGATCTCGGTGGACCCGAGGCGGCGGAACAAGTGCACGGAGTCCCTGCAGGCCAACGTGCAGCGGCTCAAGAAGTACTGCTCCAAACTTATCCTGTTCCCCAGGAAGCCCTCGGCCCCCAAGAAGGGAGACAGCTCTGCTGAAGAGCTCAAACTGGCCACTCAGCTGACCGGACCTGTTATGCCCGTACAGAACGTCTATAAGAAGGAGAAAGCCAGAGTCATCACAGAGGAGGGGAAGAACTTTAAGGCATTTGCCAGTCTCCGCATGGCCCGTGCTAACACCCGGCTCTTCGGCATCCGGGCCAAAAGGGCCAAGGAAGCCGCAGAACAGGATGTTGAAAGGAAAAAATAAAGTGCTTTTGGCAACTTACAATAAACCTGCAGTGTCCATGTGACCTTCGTTGTGTAAGGAGCCAGGGCCTAGGGGGGGCCCCTCCTCGAGGGAGACTTGGGGTGTGTCTGACCTTGGTCGCAACAGAGCTGTGAGGGAACCTGCTTTGGTACCTGGGAGGCTTGTGCTTAGTGTTCTTGTTAGAACCACCCTCCAGCCCAGGAGGTGCTGCGTATTCCTGTTACCATTAAAATATTATTTTCACACCTAAACAAACAAAAACAAGAAAGACATCTTGAAAACAAGATGTTGACATATTAATGTGACTGATGGAAAACCATTAGTAACTGTTCTCGTAACCAGAGCCTTGAGGGAGTTGCTGAGAAATGACATTGAGGACTGTGCATTGTATCTCTTTATCTCTGATCTGAGATTGTAAACAACAGATATCTCTAGAGCACTAACAAGGAAGTAGATGTTAGCAATAAAAGACATGCAAGGATTAGGATCTGGGATTTACCTGTGAATGGCATCAGCCCCCTGATCCCCACTTTTATTTGAGTCTTATTTTTCCTTATTCTTCTGTGGCACCACTCCCTCAGGTCAGTTTGTCGTTGGGCTGGTCCCAACAGCCAGGACTTGAACCCAGCCAAAATCCTGCTTGGGACTTGAACCCACATGACTGGGACTCAAACCCAGCCAAAACCCCACCTTGTTCCTGGTTTCAGGAGCTAAAGAAGCTCAGGTACTTGATGTCTCATTGCAGAAAGAATTCAGTGAGAGACAAAGTGATAAGTAAGTAGTTGATTTATTCAGATTTAGAGAGGAGCACACTCCACAGAGTGTGGGTCATCGCAGAGGGTGAGTGTGGCAGGTTAGTTTTTATAGGCTGGGTAATTTCATATGCTAATGAGTGGGAGATTACCCCAGCTATTTTTGGGAAGGGGTGGAGATTTCCAGGAATTGGGCCACTGCCCACTACTTGGCCTTTTGACAGTGCCTTGGAACTGTCATGGTGCCTCTGGGTGTGTCATGTAGCTTGCTGATTGAGAATCAAGGTCTAACCAAAGTCCACTTGTCTGCCATTTTGGACCCATTTGATTCTAATAGGTGGATGTTGTATCCTTCAGTCAGTTCAGTTCAGTCACTCAGTCGTGTCTGACTTTTTGCAACCCCATGGGCTGCAGCATGCCAGGTTTCCCTGTCCATCACTAATCCCCAAGCTTGCCCAGACTCATGTCCATTGAGTTGGTGATGCTATCCAATCAACTCAGCCTCGTCATCCCTTTCTCCTCCCGCCTTCAATCATTCCCAGGATCAGGGTCTTTTCCAATGAGTCAGTTCTTGGCATCAGGTGGCCAAAATATTGGAGTTTCAGCTTCAGCATCAGTTCTTCCAATGAATATTCAGGACTGATTTCTTTTAGGATTGACAGTTTGATCTCTTTGAAGTCCAAAGCATTCTCAAGAGTCTTCTCCAACACCACAGTTCAAAAGCATCAATTCTTCTGCACTCAGCCTTCTTTATGGTCCAATTCTCACATTCATACATGACTACCAGAAAAACCATAGCTTTGACTAGACAGACCTTTGCCAGCAATGCAATGTCTCTGCTTTTTAGTACACTGTCTAGGTTTGTCATAACTTTTCTTCCAAGGAGCAAGCGTCTTTTAATTTCATGGCTGCAATCACCATCTGCAGTGATTTTGGAGCCCCCAAAATAAAGTCTGTCACTGTTTCCACTGTTTCCCCATCTATTTGCCATGAAGTGATGGGATCAGATGCCATGATCTTCGTTTTTTGAATGTTGAGTTTTAAGCCAACTTTTTCACTCTCCTCTTTCACTTTCATCAAGAGGCTCTTTAGTTCTTCTTAGCTTTCTGCCATAAGGGTGGTGTCATCTGCATATCTGAGGTTATTGATATTTCTCTTGGCAATCTTCATTCCAGCTTGTGCTTCATCCAGCCTGGTATTTCGCATGAAGAACTCTGTATATAAGTTAAATAAGCAGGGTGACAATATATAGACTTGACGTACTCCTTTCCCAATTTGGAACCAGTTTCTTGCTCCATGTCCAGTTCTAATTGTTGCTTCTTCACCTGCATACAGATTTCTCAGGAGGCAGGTAAGTTGGGCTGGTATTTCCATCTCTTTCAGAATTTTCCACATTTTGTTGTGATCCACACAGTCAAAGGCCTTGGTGTAGTCAATAAAGCAGAAGTTGATGTTTTCCTAGAACTCTCTTGCTTTTTCTATGATCCAATGATGTTGGCAATTTGATCTCTGGTTCCTCTGCCTTTTCTAAATCCAGCTTGAACATCTGGAAGTTCTTGGTTTATATACTGTTGAAACCTAGCTTTGAGAATTTCTAGCCTATGAGATGTGTGCAATTGTGCAGTAGTTTGAACATTCTTTGGCCTTGCCTTTCTTTGGGATTGGAATAAAAACTGACTTTTTCCAGTCCTGTGGCCACAGCTGAGCTTTCAAAAGTTGCTGGCATATTGAGTGCAGCACTTTAACATCATTGTCTTTTAGGATTTGAAATAGCGTAACTGGAATTCCATCACCTTCACTAGCTTTGTTCGTAGTGATGCTTCCTAAGGCCCACTTGACATCACATTTCAGGATGTCTGGCTCTAGGTGAGTGATCACACTATTGTGGCTCTCTGAGTCATGAAGATCTTTTTTGTATAGTTCTTCTGTCTTTTCTTGCCACCTCTTTTTAATATCTTCTGCTTCTGTAGGTCCATACCAATTCTGTCCTTTATTGTGCCTGTCTTTGCATGAAATGTTCTCTTGGCATCTCTAATTTTCTTGAAGAGATCTCTAGTCTTTCCCATTCTGTTGTTTTCCTCTATTTCTTTGCATTGATCACTGAGGAAGGCTTTCTTATCTCTCCTCACTATTGTTTGGAACTCTGCATTCAAATGGGTATATCTTTCCTTTATTCCTTTGCCTTTCACTTCTCTTCTTTTCTCAGCTATTTCTAAGACCTCCTTAGAAAACCTTTTGCCTTTTTGCATTTCTTTTTCTTGGGGATGGTTTTGATCATTGCCTCCTGTACAACGTCACAAACCTCCATCTATAGTTCTTCAGGCACTCTGTCTATCAGATCTAATATCTTGAATCTATTTGTGACTTCCACTGTATAAGCATAAGGGATTTGATTTAGCCCACACCTGAATGATCTAGTGGTTTTCCCTGCTTTCTTCAATTAAGTCTGAATTTGGCCATAAGGAGTTCATGATCTGAGCCACAGTCAGCTCCCGGTCTTGTTTTCGCTGACTGTATACAGCTTCTCCATCTTTGGCTGCAAAGAATATAATCAATCTAATTTCAGTTTTGACCATCTGGTGATGTCCATGTGTAGAGTTGTCTCTTATGTTGTTGGAAGGGAGTTGCTATGGTTGCTATGACCAGCGCGTTCTCTTGGCAAAACTCTGTTAGCCTTTGCCCTGCTTCATTTTGTACTCCAAGGCCAAACTTGCCTATTACTCCTACTTTTGCACTCCAGTCCCCTGTGATGAAAAGGACATCTTTTTTTGGTATTATTTCTAGATGGTCTTGTAGGTCTTCATAGAACCATTCAACTGCAGCTTCTTCGGCATTAGTGCTTGGGGCACTGACTTGGATTACTGTGATATTGAATGGTTTGCCTTGGAAACAGAGATTGTTCTGTCGTTTTTGAGATTATACCCAAGTACTGCATTTTGGACTCTTTTGTTGACTATGAGAGCTACTCCATTTCTTCTAAGGGATTCTTGCCCACAGTAGTAGATGTAATGGTCATCTGAATTAAATTCACCCATTCCAGTCGATTTCAGTTCATTGATTCCTAGAATGTCAATGTTCCCTCTTGCCGTCTCCGGCTTGACCACTCCCAATTTACCTTGACTCATGGACCTAACATTGCAGGTTCCTATGCAGTATCGTTCTTCGCAATGTTGGACTTTACTTCCATCACCAATCACATCCACAGCTGGGCGTTTTTTTAGCTTTGGCTCTGTCTCTTCATTCTTTCTGGAGTTCTTTCTCCACTGATCTCCAGTAGCATATTGGGCACCTACCGACCTGGGGAGTTCATCTTTCAGTATCCTATCTTTTTGCCTTTTCATACTGTTGTGTTCTTGGGTTGTGTCATTCTTTCAAAAGTTGTGCCATGCCCCTTTCCCTTCTCTTACAGCAGCAACTACCTATTACCATCAGGAGGAGGAAGTCAGGGACCCAGGACAAAGGCAAGAAGGGGAAAGAAGTGGGAAAATCAAGGGGCACATTGTATAGGAAGAAAAAGTGCAGGGGGGCATCTCAAGTGCCAGCTCTGTGCCTGCTCACACTCTTGCCCTCCAAATGCACTCCTCACCCTTCCCACAAGCCTCCTTTGCTGCTGCACACATCTGTATTCACCAAGCTGTCTTGCCGGGCACATCATGAATGCCCAATAACACCAATAATACGGAGTTCCTTTCATTTAAAGGAGAAGCATCCTTTAAAATGAAAAGCTGCTGGGGACCTCCCTGGTGGTCCAGTGGTTAGGAAGCCATGCTTCCAGTACAGGGGGTGCAGGTTTAATCCCTGATCAGGAACTAAGATCCCACATACCATGAGGCCAACACTGAAAAAATAAATGAAAAAATAAACAGAAAAGCTCTCACATCTGTGGAGGTTTAAACTAACAACCTTCATAGAGATGAGGAATCTTGAGCCCTAGAGAAGGCATGATTTAATCCCAGGTCACACAGTGGAGACTCTGACAATTAAGCCTGGGTTCCTTGAGTTACGAGCAAGATTCCTTTCTAAAATAAAACTCTCTTGACTCCTTGAAAACAGCAACATTTGATGGGTGTTTGCTATCTTCCAGGCACTGTTCTGAATATAATTATTCAATTGAGTTCTCACTCAGATCTGGTATGTGGAACAGTCATTGCTGATTAGAAGCCGCTATTGTTGCTGAACATAATGTTATGAAAACTCTTATTGGGAGTGGGAACTCTTTGGGTGGGGACAAATCCTTCCAGACACTGGCCAGGCTCTTGAGCATCTTTTGGAAAAATGATGATTGTCTGTGACTTAACTGACCCTCCTCTAGCTAATGACTCTTTAGACAGGAATTGGTCACCTGCTAAGCTTCCTGACCTCCATACCAGAATCATGAACTCACAGATAGTCACTGTGCTGACAGTAATACCAGCTTAAGTCCTGGAGTCTCTTCGTGATTCAGTCTATAATTCCCAGCAGAATAAAATATGGAAAGATTCTGATTCCTCTTTCTTTAGTGGTATTTCCTTAATGAACTGATACACTTTGGCCTGAGTTGTCTGCAGGTGCCCTAATATAGGAAATAGAAAGGCATACATTCTCTTTCACAGAAATTAATAATAGTAGCTGCCAGTTCTGAGGACTGTATACATATAAATCCATACACATCAGTCTGTCCAACAACCCTATGAGGAGTTGTTGCCTATGCCTGCTTATCAGGTGAGGAAGCAAAACCCAGAAAAGGAAGGCAATTTTCCCAAGGTAAAAACACAGCTAGCAGGTAGTGGAGCCACATGTAAATTGGATCCGTTATACTCTAGAGTCTTCTTTCTTACCTACACTACTGTATAAGCATTGGTCTTATTTTCACAACCTCAGAATGACTGAGTGAAGAGCCACGAATAAGGGCCATCTGTTGTTCCTCAACTCTCCTAAAATCAAAGTTACAGTTTTAGGTGAATGAACCCTCCCTTTGATCTGACTGTGTGCTCAGAATCTTCTCTAGCTCAGAGCTGCCGTGCTCTGCTAATGAAAGCTTAATGATTATTCCCTACGAGGTGAAGTAGAATTCTGTGTCCTCAAAAGCTCATTTATCTGTGCCACATAGAGGAAATTTTCTAAGAATTTGGACTTTACCCGATGGTAATGAGTTCTAGAGAAGAGCGCTATCTTTGAAGTTTAAGCTTGGTTCTGCATTAAAATGCTGTTTGGGGGATGTTAATAAACCTCTCCGTGACTTAGTTTGCTCATCTGTAAAATGGCAATAATGCTATATGTATTGGAAACCATATTGTGTGTCTTCCTAATTATAATGTCTCCCTGAATCCCCCTCCAACACACACACACTCACTCACACACACACACACACAGAGCCCTCAGCAGCTTTGTTTGTGTTGTTAGTTTGAGGGGATGGAGGTGACACCTGACTCAAACCAGGCCAAGGAAATTCTCTCCCCTGGCATTTTAGATGTGGGATTGGGAAAAATCTAGCACTTTCTGGACTCATCTTGAACTCGAGGGCTCAGAGGAAGTCATATTCCCCCTACCAAATGGTTTGACAAATTGAGAAAGATGGTCAGCAGAGAAAAAATGATGAAATAGATGTGAAAGTGAAGCAGAGATGGCTCCTTTGCATTTTCATACTTAATTTCCTCTTTTAGCAATCAGACTCCTAACCAACAAACCCCCTCACAGCCTTGTTGGAATTAAATACGAGGAGGTCTTTAAGGAGCCAAGCCAGGAATAAAACCAGTGCTCACTAAATGTAGAAGTTGTTATGCCCTTTGCTCACGTCTGCGGTGGGCTTCTATTCAGATACAGGTTTTGTTGACATTTTTTTTGGTGACAAAGCAAAAAACTTTTTTGACTTTATAGACCTATAAGGCTTACATGTCTATTTAGCTCACAGCACCAAATACCTGCACGCCAAGGCAAATCCAGGGAAGACTAAGGCCGCATTACCAAGGCTCCGAAGGCCCTGTTCAGCTCTAAGGAATCTAGAGAGCAAGCTAAGCATGTACCTTCGGCACCAGCAAAACAAAGAACCCAAAATAAAATCAGAAAAGAGAACATCTAAAAGGAAATGAATTTAATTTCAACAATACTTTTCAGCTTAGGGCAGTTTTTAAAATTTTTTAGCCTTTTTTAAAAACTGAAATTGCATATAGAGTGATATTCTTTTCACTGTTTAGCATCTCTAAAAGTTTTTTGGCTCTGAACTATCACAGAAGTTAGACAGCAACCAATCTTACCTTTGGGATAGGTAGGATTGAGTTCAGGTAATTTGCCAAATTGCTTGATGAATAACCCATAAATGTAGCCCCTAACCCACCTAGGGGTATTCGCAATGAATGAGGTCGATGGTTTGCCCAAAGGACCTCTGACAGGTGTATTTCAAGAATTGTGACAAAAGGAGCATAACAGGGCAGATCGCTTCCTGTAGCCGCAGAATTAGGGACCAGGGCCCCTGGTGAAACGTCGAGTACTGCACTCTCTAAAGGGAAGTCAGCCATCTCGCCGAGGCCATACTGAGAGACTATAAACTGGTCCTGCCATTAGCAACCAGTCCAGTCATCCTCATCTCACATTACGATAGCGATCATACGGGACACAGTATCGATGACCAAAATTCATACATGCCTCCCCTCCATTCCCGCTAACATTGGGGAAGGAAGATGGCCCATTCCTCCAAAACCCAAGGGGAGTGTGTGTTTCAGATGAGGAGTGGGGAATGAAGTTCACTCCCTAGCTGGTTGGTTACTGTAGCCCTCCCTCAGCCCAGTGCTTCATGATGAGAGACACTCTGGAAGAGCTGCACACATGTATTGGGAATCTGGGTTCTCAGAAATGAAGGTGGACAGGTGAGGTGGAATGCCATGCCAGGAAAACGATCATCCAGGCAAAGGCTGCCATACCATACCACCTTTACTTAGGTCCTTAGCAGAAGAGAGAAGCAGACTCCACCCGAAGGAGACTGGAGTCACCTCCTTGCCACCAGCAGGTGGCCAAGCAGCACCCCTGTGGCTGTCTTACCGCTCCTCCCTGCCCTCAATTCCAGAGGCGCCAGGGCCCAGAGCAAGGCGGGGTGAAGAAGAGCAGGCTGTAGCTTCCCCAGCTAGCACCCCGCTCCTACGTTGTAATCACTGTCAGGACCTATCCCTCATGCCCAGCACCTGCCTGGCCCAGAGAAGACATCTGATACTTGTGTTCAAAAAGGAGTGAATGAAAGTTCCCCTATTTCAGTTCACCCCCTTTCTTAGTCACTCACTGCTTTCCTGGTTTAGGAGTCTTATGTGTCGGTCAGAGGAGGGTGTTTCCTTGACTCAGAGACTTAGGTAATAACGTGGCATTACCCAAGGTACACATGGAGTGTGTGTCACATTTCTCAGGAAATGTCAGCTTCTGGGCAGGGCTTAGACTCCCGCAGTTCCTAGTCCCACCCCCAGCCTTTCATTCCAGCTCAGAGCGTGAAAGAGAATAAATTTCTGCTCTTCTGAGCCTTGTTGCGTTTTTATCCGAAGACCTCCGGCAGCAGCATGAAGTTGGGAGGCTTCCTCCTGCTTGTGACCCTAGTCACCCTCAGCTCAGTGGTGCAAGAGCTTCAGGCTGCAGTGAGACCGTTTAGAGTTTTTGGTGAGTCCATGCAGAAGGCAGCCCTGTCTTTTTGCAACGAAGGAGCCAGAATGTAAGCCACTGGGGGCCAGTGGGTACAGGGGAAGGAGGGGAAGAAAAGAGAGAGGGGAAGGTATTCCAGGCAAGCAGTCACTGCAGGGGCCCACCTTGACTGCAGGGTCTCTGTGCTTCTGCTTTTACTTTCTCCTCTCCTTTCCTCTGATCATCCCTCCATCTGGACTCTCCAAAAGTGAAGCCTTTTGCCCTCTCATTGGCCTCCGTCCATTTCCCCAGCCTCTCTCTCTCTCCACCGGTTTGTCTCTTGCTACAAATAAGTTGGATTGCTTACAGAAAATATTTTCTTAAATACGTGAAACATGATTCATCTTTTCCTTTTACTGCCAACATTCTCAAAGGAGTAATCTTCATTCTCTGCCTTTTCTTCCCCATAACTCATCCCTTAATCCCCTGAAGGCTGACTGTAGTCTCTATTGCGGCCTCTACCACTCTCCCAGATTTTCTCCTTCTTCACCTTTTTTTTCTTCTTATTATTTTTTTTTATATTTACTTATTTGGGCTTCCCAGGTGGTGCTAGAGGTAAAGAACCTGCCTGCCAATGCAGAAAATGTAAGAGACTCAGGTTCGATCCCTGGGTTGGGAAGATCCCCTGGAGGAGGGCACGGCAACCCACTCCAGTATTCTTCCCTGGAGAATCCCACAGACAGAGGAGCCTGGTGGGCTACATAGGGTCACAAAGAGTCAGACATGACTGACATGACTTAGCACACACATGTTTACTTATTTACTTGGCTGTGCCAGGTCTTAGCTGCCGCACACAAAATCTTCCATCTTCGTTGCAACATGCAGCATCTTTAGTTGCACCATGTTAGATCTAGTTCCCTGACTAGGGATTGGACCCAGGCTCCCTGCAATGGGATCATACTGTCTTGGCCACTGGACCACAAGGGAAGTCCATCTCCCAGATCTTCTTAACAAACCTCACGACTGTCTTGAGGAACCAGTTAAAGGTTAAAAGTCTTAAAGCTCTGCAGCATCTTTTTGCTTGCCAGTCCGTCAATTCTCCAGCTTTTTTCTCTCTTAGATTATCTTCACTGTATCTTCTTCTCCCTAAGTGTCATTGGAAACTCTTGCCCCTCTCTTCTTTGTTCTCCTTCCCTTATATTGGTTGCCAAATGCCAGTCATTCTTTGCAACTGGTTCTTACACGTGTTCCTTCCTTTCCCACCCTCATTGTCACACTGCCTTTTCAGCCCTGATTACTCCACGCCCGGCCCAGTGCGGTGGCTTCCTGACAGCTCTCCTTGCCCCTCTCTTTCTTCTGAAGGTTGCCTGCTTGGTGAATCCCGGTCCCTGCTATGCTCTCACACCATCACATCTCTCTCCTGACCTACCAAGTGAAATCTCAGTCCTAGGTCCCTCTGTAACTTTGTCCTCTGCCTGCTGTGGGCTTGTCTAGAAGCTCAGACAGTAAAGAATCTGCCTACAATTCAGGAGACCTGGGTTCGATCCCTGGGTTGGGAAGATCCCCTGAAGAAGGAAATGACAACCCACTCCAGTATTCTTGCCTGGAGAATCCCATGGACAGAGGAGCCTGGCAGGCTGCAGTCCATGGGGTTGCAAAGAGTCAGACATCACTGAATGGTGGGGAAGGGAGGTGCTGCAAACCTGTCTGCCTTGACTTCCGACTATTCCCTAGTACTTATCCAGCCTTCCGTTTGCTACTCTTCCTGTATTCCTTGTATTTCAGGGTGAAGAATGAGGAGATGAGGCACCTAGGGTGCACAATTGAAGGAGGCGCTCACTCTCAGAGTTGTTCAAAGGCCTCCTTAAATGCTGTGTCCTGGGTGCCTCATGCACTTTTCTCTAGTCCCGCCCTGTTGCATTTTCGTCTTGTGAAGTTTTCCTAGTAATTCTTTTCTCTTCTCCACCCTCCCTCTCAATTCTGCCTTTAAAAGATTCCCATACTTCAAGACTTACCTTTCCTGATTCATTGGAAGTGATGTCCTCTCTTTTGTAAGCCCCTTTAGTCCTTCGGATAAACCTCTCTCAGGACATGTGCCAAATACTGCTTTGCTTTTAGTACTTTAAACATAAACTTTATCACCACTGTGAGGCTCTAAGCTGTTGGAAAGTAATAACCTAGTCTTACATCTCCATGGGCTTCGCAGCTGGCTCAGTGGTAAAGAATCTGCCTGCCAACACAGGAGACTCATATTCGATCCCTGGGTTGGGAAGATCCCCTGGAGAAGGAAATGGCAACCCACACCCGTATTCCTGCCTGGGAAATCCCCATGGACAGAGGAGCCTAGCAGGCTATATTCTGTGAGGCTGCAAAGAGTTAGACATGACTTAGCGACTAAACAGACCAATTCAATCCACATATCCATACTTCCTGTATAACTTAACCTCTGTGCTTTGTACATAGTAAGAAATCAACAGGTATTAATGAGTGACCAAACTGCTGTGAGTGGAGACAAGAATTCTCCCATTCTCTCACCATAAATCAAAACAGCTAATAAAAGCATGGAGGGACTGTATTGATCTTCTCTGAGGTCAGCAAGTACATAATAGACATCCCACCCCGCTCCCGTATTACATCATCAGACATTGCTAATCAATTATAGCACTCTTTCTCTTTGAGCCTTGACAAGGCAATCCAGCGTTCTCCACACAGCATCAGAACAGACACCTCCATTGACTGGAGCTGAGACTGGAGAGTGAACTTCATCCAGCCCTCCTGGATCTAAGGACTTCATTTTACCTTTGAGAAAACAAAGGCCCAGAGAGGTTCAGAGAGAGAATCAGGTAGAGAATCTCCTGATCACAGCTGAGTCACCCACCCAAGCACAGCACATATTCATCCCCAGCTCTGCACACATTTCGTTAGAAACGCTTGCAGGGTCTTAACCAGCTCCCTGGACCTATTTCATTGGTCCTCAAAGACTAACCCTGAGGCTCTGGGAGTGTGGGGAGCCTCCACTTGGGTCAGGAGTGACTCCTTGAAATCTGGAGATGGACTTTTCATGCCAGGGTCAGTTTCACCCTCTGGGATGGCAGAGGGAGGTTGGCCTAGGGGCCAGAGAGTCTGGGCTGGATCCGACTTCTGTACTGACTAGTGGGAAAGTCACCTCAGTGCACCCCAGCTGCCATGCCTACAAAAAGGGGCCAGTCAGACTCATTGCACAGAGTGACTACAGGGCACCCTTGATGACATTCAGCTAAGTGTAAGTCTTCCCGTCTCTGCCCCTTTCCTTGCAGAGAGAAGAGAGGGCACTGAAGTGGGCTTCTCTGTACTTCCCCTCCACAGATGCAATTATCCTCCTTTTAAAAAAATTTTTTGAGTGTAGTTGATTTACAATGTTGTGTTAATTTAAAGTGTACAACAAAGTGAATTAATTATGCACGTACATATATACACTCTTTTTTTTTAGATTCTTTTCCCATATAGGCCATTACAGAGTATTGAGTAGAGTTCCCCGTGCTATAGAGCAGGTTCCTATTATCTATTTTATACACAGCAGTGCGTATATGTGAATCCCAATCTCCCAATTTGTCCCTTCCCCCCTTATCCTCTGGTAACCATAAGTTTGTTTTCTACATCCATGACTATACTTCTGTTTTGTAAATGAGTTCATTGGTACCCTTGTTTTTTTAGGTTCCACATATAAGCGATGTCATATGGTATTTGTCTTTCTGTGTCTGACTTACTTCTCTCAGTATGACAATCTCAGTCCATCCATGTTGCTGCAAATGGCATTCTTTTATTCTTTTTTATTGCTGAGTAGTATTCCATTGTATGTGTGTGCCATAGCTTCTTTACCCATTCCTCTGTTGATGGACATTGAGATGGCTTCCATGTCCTGGCTATGGTAAACAGTGTGGCAATGAACACTGGAGTGCATGTATCTTTTTGAATCACGGTTTTCTCTGGGTTGGAGAAGGAAATGGCCACCCACCCACTCCAGCGCCCTTGCCTGGAAAATCCCATGGACAGAGGAGCCTGGTAGGCTACAGGCCATGAGGTCACAAAGAGTCAGACACAACTGAGAGACTTCACTTTTTTCACTTTTCCTCTGGGTATATGCCAGGAGTAATTAATTATTCTGTTCTTTAAAGTAGACCTTGCTTTGTTGAGATTGTGTGAATGCCTTGCTTTTCACTGAAATACATAAGATGTTAATGAGTACTATTCTGTGATTAATCATTTATAAATTATATTATGTATTGAACTTGAAGATGGAATTGGCTCCTTAATCATGGGCTGGCCTCCCTAACACCTGTGTCTACAGCATGGCACTTTTCAACTGGTCTGTTCTAATGCAGGCACCTGTGTTGACCTCTGCAATGGCGACTGGGACTGTGGTCCAGAAGAGCGCTGTGTCAGCAATGGCTGTGGCCACGTCTGTGTTTCGAACTAAGGTAAAAACATCAGGTCCTTCCCTGCTTCCTCATTCCATGTTGAAGCCAGGCAGGCAGTACACTTGGCCCTAGTGGAACTTCCCAGAAGTAGATGAGACAGAAGCCTATCGCTTACGACTTCTCCCTCTTCACTCACCCTTCCCAAGAAAAAGAAGCACCTATCCCAAGATGGTGGTTTCCAAATAATTTCATTTAAAATAATTTCATTACCTGATATATCCTAGAGAAAAATCAGACTATTCATTTGAGAGGTAAAAAAAGATAAAAATCACCCACCCGCAAATGATGTTTGCTTAACACTTCAGCGCATATTTTAAACACATGACACACATGTATAATATTTATGTGAAAACAACATAATCATGTACCTATTTTGATTTTTTGATTACTTCACTTAGAGATAGCTAGTGAGAGAATTCCCTGACAGTCCAGTGGTTAAGATTCCATGGTTCCAATGCAGAGGACACAGGTTCGATCCCTAGTTGGGGAATTAAGATCCCACTTGTGGTACATACATCCATTTTAAAAAGAAGAGGAAATAGCTAGTAAACAACTTTTAATATCAACACTGATGTTTCTATTCCATCATCTCTAATGCCCTTCATGTATGCTCATATACTTAGCAAGCTCCATAAGACACATTAAACACATTTCTTATTTTTAATATCATTAAAATGGCTGTAGTGAATACTGATTGGTGTACACACTGTTATTAATTTGTTTGGAATAAATTCTATGGTGTACAATTGATGACCAAGGAGTATGCTTATTTTAAGCCTTGGATGACATTGCCATAGTAAATGATAAGAGCCCCTTTCCTATAAAAATATTTCACAGGCTTCACATGATAAATCCTTTACTGTCAGTAGCTATTGACTGAAAACAATGCAAAATAAAAAAGCTACCAGGATTCAGTTTTGATTACAAATTGTGTTAAACACAACAGAATCAACACATGCTTTTAAGATACTCTGCTTGTGTTCAGAATGTATTGTTTGTCTTATCCACCCACAATGCCTAGGGCATTTATGGCCTTGTTGGTTCCTGGCAGGTTCTTAAGTCCCAGAACTGGAAAATCTTGTGTCTCAATTGTATTCTGTGGATCCAGGTCCCCAAACAGCAGGTCTCATGCATAATTGTTTTGTACATTTCACAAGATGAAGACTTACCCTAAGGGCCCCCTTTCTCTAGTAATTGTTCATTCCTTCCTAGAGTTCCTATTTTCAAAGATGTGACTAGTCGAAGGTCCTTGCCCAGGAAGACAGATGAAGACAGGGACCTACGGATGGAGTGGACAAACGATGCGGATGGGAAGAAAAATACTTGTTTCTTTTAATAAATCATCATCATTAAAAGTACCCACAGTACCTGATTTGTTTGGTGAGGGATGATAAGGAAGAAGATGAGGCAATGGGGAATAGATGACATTTGTTGAGCACTTGCTATTCAATAAGGACTGTGTTATATACCCCACAAGTATCATCTAATTTATCCTACAACAACCTTGTGACTATGCTTATTATCACTACTTTACATATAAGGACACTGAAGTCTGAAGAAATTAATTTGCTCAAAGTCATCAAACGGACAAGTGTCAGGGCTTTAAGTATATTTCCACATCAAACTTTAAGTCCTATACATTATGGCATAGTGGTTAGGAGATCCAACTTGGAATTTCAAACCTAGGCCCACCATGCAACTGTGTGACCTTTAGCGTATGTCCTAACCTTTCCGTATTTCAGTTTCCTCCACTATATAACAGTATATACTTCATAGAGCTGCAAGGATAAAAGCAGTGAGTTTACATAAAGTGCACTGAATAGTGCCTACACATGGGACACACCCAATAAATGTTAACTAAATGATCATTATTATTATCAAATTGATGAGCTGATGACTCTTAGTCCTAATTTTTTAAGACTCTAGAACAGAACCCAAGGCTAATTCTCCTTCCTGGTCTCTCTTGCTGCTGCTGCTGCTAAGTTGCTTCAGTCGTGTCCGACTCTGTGCGACCCCAGAGATGGCAGCCCACCAGGCTCCCCCGTCCCTGGGATTCTCCAGGCAAGAACACTGGAGTGGGTGGCCATTTCCTTCTCCAATACATGAGAGTGAAAAGTGAAAGTGAAGTTGCTCAGTCGTGTCTGACTCCTAGCGACCCCATGGACTGCAGCCTACCAGGCTCCTCTGTCCATGCGATTTGCCAGGCAAGAGTACTGGAGTGGGTTGCCATTTCCTTCTCCGCCTGGCCTCTCCTAGTTTATCTCAATATTAAAAACCAGCCCCCCCACCTTCTGTTTTCCCCATTACAAAATGTGGGAGGTTAAAATTGACTTAAAATTTCTTATCTATGTTTTTCACAGTCACAGAGTTAAGATTCAACTGGTCCTGGGACATTCCCAGCTATTCAGTGGCTAAGACTGTGCTCCCAATGCAGGGGGCCTGGGTTCAGTCCTGGTCAGGGAATGAGATCCCTCACATCACAACAAAGACAGAAGATCCCATGTGTTACAACTAACCCAGCACAGTCACATCAATAAATAAATTAAATATGAAAAAAAAAAAAAAGATTCAACTGGCCCAGGCTGTTTGCAGTCTGATGTTGACTTATTTACTGCCTTCATAGCCCCTGACAAACCATTTAAATTTTCTTTCAAACCACTTAAACTTTCTTTAGCTGTAAAAGGGAGAAATAATAATATCCACCTCATTTGAATCCTAAGGTTTATAGGACTTTACAGTATACAGAACATTTGATTTTCACATTAACCAAGAAATGGCAAATAGGGGCTCTGAATAAAATAGTGAATCCATTCATTCTGTCAACAGATATTGCGGGTTGCCTGTTACATCCCAGGTGCTACATGAGCAATGAGGATACAGTACTGAACCAGGCAGATGGTATCTGTGATTTCATAAAGCTTACATTCTAGAGGAAGAAACAGGTAATAAACAAGTAAATAAAGAAGATAATTACACACTATGGTCAATGTTCTGAAGGAAGTAAGGATGTGAATTAGACTGTGCTTTCATAAAGCTTACATTCTAGAGGAAGAAACAGGTAATAAACAAGTAAATAAAGAAGATAACTACATATTATGGTCAATGTTCTGAAGGAAGTAAGGATGTGAATTAGAAATGGGGAAAGGGGGTAAAATAAAGCCTACTTCCATTAGAATGATCCAGACCCTAATGAGATGATAAAAATGAAATTTTAACAGGGTTCCAAAACGTGAAACAAGTGAAGGACTTCCTTGGTAGTTCAGTGGCTAAAACTTCACCTTCCAATGCAGGGTGCAGATTCCATCCCTGGTTGGGGAGCTATGATCCTACATGCCTCTGAGTCAAAAATAAAATAAAATAAACAGAAGCAATATTGTAACAAATTCAATAAAGACTTCAAAAAATGGTCCACATCTGGATTTCCCTAGTGGTCCAGTTGTAAAGAATCTGCCTGCCAATACAGGGAAGATGAGTTCAATCCCCAGTCGGGAAGATTCCACATGCCTCAGAGCAAGTAAGCCCATGTGCCACAATTACTGAGCCTGCACTCTAAAGCCTGTGCTCTGCAACAAGAGAAGCCACTGCAATGAGAAGCCGGTGTACCATGACAAAGCGTAGCACCTGCTCACCACAACTAGAGAGAGCCTGAATGCAGCAGTGAAGACTCAGTGCAGCCAAAACTAAAAAGAAATATTTTTAAATGCTTTAAAAAAAAAAAAGTCTGCATAAAAAAAAATCTTTAAATAAAAAAAAAAAAGCTAAATTCCAGAATAAGGCTCCAGATCACTTTATGCAGAATTTATAAAAGGAAATGTCTGTGAACTTAGCACCCATTAAAGGCTCGCAGTCACTGCAGGTTTATAAAAATATTGAGGGTGAGGACAGGTGAGGATGTGTGAGATTTTCTAGGGAGGGCTTTTATCAAGCTGTGAGCGTGATAGTTTGGAGGTTACTGTGTAAATACAAGCCAATTCTAGGGGGTTTCAAAGCCCTCCCTGAGAGTTTGATATGTTTCCATCAGTTGGTAATCACCATGGAGTACGAATGTTGATTTCCTTTGAGAAACCACACTGCCATCCACAAGGATATGTTCCATCAGAAATCAACAGACTGGTATGGTTTACAATATTTGAGTTGTTCAGTCTTGAATAACACGAATTGTAGGTCATCCATGTGTCAACCTAACATGACCCACATCAAACCTCGGTTCTTTCCATGGTTTCTTTCACTCCACCTTCACTATAGTGAAGACCAGGCCTCATCGCCTTCTAGCCCAGTGTGTTGGACATCTTTTATGCACTGCTTCAGATATTCTTGGCCTTTCGGTCTTATCCTAATTCTTGCTATGTGCTGTGCTTCGTTGCTCAGTCATGCCTGACTCTTTGCAACTACATGGTCTGTAGCCTGCCAGACTCCTCTGTCCATGAGGATCCTCCAGGAAAGAACACCAGAGTGGGTTGCCATGCCCTTCTCCAGGGGATCTTCCCAACCCAGGGATCACAACCAGCTTATCTGCTGCATCTACTTGCTCAGTTCAGTCGCTCAGTCGTGTCCGACTCTTTGCGACCCCATGAATCGCAGCAAGCCAGGCCTCTCTGTCCATCATCAACTCCCGGAGTTCACTCAGACTCACGTCCATCGAGGCAATGATGCCATCCAGCCATCTCATCCTCGGTCGTCCCCTTCTCCTCCTGCCCCCAATCCCTCCCAGCATCAGAGTCTTTTCCAATGAGTCAACTCTTTGCATGAGGTGGCCAAAGTACTGGAGTTTCAGCTTCAGCATCATTCCCTCCAAAGAAATCCCAGGGCTGATCTCCTTCAGAATGGGCTGGTTGGATCTCCTTGCAGTCCAAGGGACACTCAAGAGTCTTCTCCAACACCACAGTTCAAAAGCATCAATTCCTCAGTGCTCAGCTTTCTTCACAGTCCAACTCTCACATCCATACACAAGCTAAATTGTCAGACTTCTGACCCTACTGGCTCACACTTCTCACTTTTGCCTCAGGACTTCTTTGTCTATGCAAAGGCACACTCCTGCAGGAACTGCCACACACAGATGTATGCTCAACCCAGAAGCTCTGCAGAATTCATGTTTAGTGGAGAAACACTTGACAATAGAGGCCAAAGACTGGCAAACATAAGCTCTCCACTTCCATTCCTCAGGACAGGGTTTCTGAGAGCATTCCATAAAGCTTTTCATAAACATCCCAAAGATTCAGCAATCATTCACCCCTTGCAATAATCAGCTTCATAGCACATATATGTATAGATTCTCCTTTCCTGTTCATTCCTGAGTAAATCACTCACATATCAACCTCACTTGAGGCTCTGCTTTAGAATTCAAACTAAAACATCAGTGACTAGTTCTCAGCTCCTGATCTCTGAGCAGATGTTTGAATATCATACATAATATGTATGTATGATACGTATTATCACACACATACATAAGTATACGCACACCCCAAGAATAAACAGTAATAGACAAGCATAATGAAATCCAAATTCAAATGTAAAATAAGTATTTCTTCCCAAATAAACCCAGTCTTCAGATAACTAGCTTTTAAAAAACATATATTTATTCCTTTGGCTGTGCCAGGTCTTAGTTACAGCACTTGGGATCTTCAGTCTTCTTAGGGAGATGTAGGATTTTCTTCAGTTGTGGCTTGTGGAAACTTTAGTTTCAACATGTGGGTATCTAGTTCCCTGACCAGGAATTGAACCCAGGCTCCAAGCATTAGGAGTATGGAGTCTTAGCCACTGGGCCACCAAGGAAGTCCCACAACTACCCCTTCTAAAACACAGCCCCTATTTTCATTGCTAAACATACGTGTTTTATTAAAACATGCATATTTAGCCGACTTCGAGGGTTTCTCTAAGAGTCATGGGTGAGAATTTGTTTTATATTTGCATAACTCAAATCCCTCAAGTTGTTTTTCCCAGTCGGCCCAAATACAAATTTCAAGCCTCCACCTGTCCGGTGACTGAAAACTGTTAACCGCTTTTAAATGTTTATTTATTTTGTTCGCCTCTTTTTAAATGGCTATTTTCTTTTTCTTCCTTTCAACGTTTCAGGAAATCTTGGGGCGTCCAATCTCAACCAGGTCACCCTTAGGCAAGTTACATTTTACATGGTTCAGTTTGAACTCCCAGATTACTTTCGTGCGGTGAGGCTGCTTTAAGATCTACAGGATTCACGGTCAGCTGCAAAGAAGACTGGGGAACACAGTCTTAATTCAGAGTGCTTTTGTGTCTGGAGAAAAAAATTAGGGGCTCCAATACGATGTAAGAAGAGAAGAATGTCGAACTAGTAGTTTCCGCCACTCCTATCCACAGCGGCCCCTCTGCAATCCTAGGCCAAATCTGAAACGCTTAGTACTAAACGGGAATGTCAGCCCCACCCAATAACAAACCTTCCGGGGGGGGTAGGGACACAAATAACAGTCCTCGCTTTTTAGCCAGGGTTCAAGAAGAGGAGGGCGCCGAAACAGTCTCCCAGAGAATTTCCGATACGCTTTCACAAAGTACTAGTCCAAGGAAGGAGCCGGTAGTCTCACAAACCCTCCCACCTCAGGTTCCGATCCGAAACAGGCATTTCCGGAACTGGCTCGTGAAGGCGGGGGGCTGCCCCGGAAGTGTTTGTCTGTTGACCTACGTAGGAAAGATGGCGGCGGCGCAAGTCGTGGGTTCCCTGCCAGGCGGGCCGCCGCCAGAGGCGCCGGGGGAGCCACCCTTCGAGCAGGGGCGTGGGTTTCGCTGTTTGTCGGCCAGGCTCTGCGCCCTTCGCCCGGATGACAGCAGTTCCGGCCGCACGGAGATCCACTTGCTCTTCGACCAGCTCATCTCCGAGACCTACAGCGAGGGCAGCGGCGTGGCCCCTGAGGTAGGCCGGCTGGCCTGGGCCCCGCCTTTCAGGGAGCTCTGCCTGTGGCCTTTTCCCACCCTTGCTTCACGGGGCTTAGTCGCAGGCTTGTTTGCCCCCTTCGACCGTGGTACAGTCTCTAGCCCCCTCTTTCTGGAAGACACTGCGGTGCCTGGTAAAGTCGCTTCTTTAAAATTCCAGCTTGCTGACTTGTGCTTTGATAACATCGCAGGTGTCATCTCTGGTGCCGCTTTCCCGTCCCTCCGCTCCCCGCAGCCGGAACTCTGTGTGTATAAAGTTCCTTACTACCACGGTCTTCACTTCAGCGTGCACAGTTCCAGGGATTTGGGAACCTTGGATGTTATTGGGTCTATTTCATTGATAAACATACGGACGCTTACAAGGGTCCACTCAAAAGGCAGAACTAGAATGAGAACTAAGTCTCAGAGTTTTGGCCATTTTCTTTTCCTCCATGCTAGTTCCACCCTCTCTGCCTGTTTAGAAGTACTTTTCATATATATTATTCACAAGCATCAGGCCTTGGATACGAGTTACTTACTAAATTCTGTAAACCCAGTCATAAGCTGTCTTCTGGCGCTCACAGGCATCTCAAACTTGACAGTTCTCAAAAATTGGTTCATTATCCCCATACACCCACTCCATCCCCAATCTGTCGCATGCCCCAACGCATACAAACACATAGAGTGTGCCCAGACACATAGGACACAGGTTCTTCACCCTTCCTTCCGGATCCTTCCAACCTGGATTCTTCAGACTCTATTTAGGAAATATTTCACAGTTCCATCCCCTCCTCTCTATTTGCATTGCCAATGCCTTAGGCAAGATAACTCTCCTGGCCTGTTCACCAGTCTCCTCTTATTGTTTGCAGCCCTTCTGCAAACCATTATTTGCTCTCCTGTGGGAGTGGTCTTTTCTTTAGTGGGAAAGCTATCTCAGTAAAACTCTGACCAGGGAAGATCTTCAGTGCATATTGGTAACTGGCCAAAGCAAAGTTACAGTATGAGACCAGTATAGGGTGGGGAAGGCTTGAAAATAAATATACATTTATAGATACAAAAAGTTCAAAACAATGTATGGAGAGTTTACAATGCAGTAATAGTTTGTGTCACCAGGGAGCGGAGTGGAATTAAGGGAGGAGTGGGAGACTTTTGCTTTGTTTGTATAATTTGTGCCTTTCCAGTCTTCTGTCACTCTTGCTTTTGTGCCTTGTGTGCAGTCGTTTGAAACTTGCTGTTCTTCAGGCAGGTACCTGTTTGTTCCAGACCTGCCCATTCCATTCCCTTTGCTCGCGTTGTCTTTACGGCCTTGACTGGCAGTTGTACTCATCCTTCAGATCATTCTAGGTTCTGTTTAAAAATTGTCTCTACAGGACTTCCCTAATTACTGTTTCCCCATAGAATTTGCAGTTAATTCTTTCAGCACCCAATTCACTTTAATTATTTGTGAGCAGTATTTCTGTCTCCCTCTTTGAGGTTCAGGAATATGTTCACGTTTGGAGCCCAGAGACCTGGCACAAAGCAGGTGCTCAGAGCCTTTTAGTTCAGTAAACATCAAGAGATGAATGAATGGTGTGATTTCCAGATAGTTTCAGATTTTCTAACCATTAAATTCATGCAAGTGTCATTTCTGATTTTCCCAGTGGCATTGCAAATTTGGTTTGCTTACCTTTGGTATTTTTAATTTGGATGTGTGCTATTATATTCTGGAATCCTTTCTTAGGTTATTTATTTGTACTGTCTCTACATATGTAGAGACTCTGTGGAGTCCTTGACTGTATAAAAATCACTGATTCTTTTCCTTCTTTTTGAGTACCTGCTGTTTTTATGCTGTCATCCCACTCTCTGCCTCAAATTTCATCTTAACTCATTTTGACTGTGAATGTTCACTTTTAGTTCTCATTTGGCTGTTGGGGGCGGGTCTTCCTTTGACTAAATAGGTGTAGCACCTTTTCATTGTCTTTTGTTTGTTTGTTTTTTGTAGGATGTCAGTACTCTTCTTGTCCAAGCATGCCGACTCGTGCCTCTTAATCAGAATCATCTTGTCAGCAAACTGTCTCAGCTTATCCACCATTTACTTAACACATTACAGGTAATCATGTAGGTAACTTTAGAATTCAGATCATGAATTTTGAGAATAACTAATTATCTTTGAGATACTAATCTGTGGTAGGAATGATAGGCTGGTCTTTTCAAAAGCTGTGCAAATATGAGAAACAATTGCCTTACTAAGAATTATATCAAAACAAATATAACTGACCAAAAAAAAAAAATTTCTGCCAGTTTGTCCATCAGAGGGATTCCTGTCTGTCTGTTTCAGGAAACGAATATCATTCAAGCCCCCAGACCTTACAATTTTTCAGGAAAAATGTATTAATATTTGACTAAAGGTATATCTAAGAATAAATTGAAATATCCCCAGCCTCTTTCCTATCAATATTTTTTTCCCTCTCCCACAGCTACCATTTTTGTCATCTAACCTAAGAAGTTGCTTAGCGGGGGTGGGGCCCTAGATAGAAAGATCCCTGGTATCTTTTTTAGGAACAGGTCAAAAATTGAGGCTGTTACTGTAAACTACTACATGAGTATCTGAATGTAGTTAGCACAAAACTTATCAACTAACATTATGTAATCTGAGGTGCTTCTGGTTGCAAGAAACAGAAGAGACAACCCAGAATAGCTAAATAATTTTTTTAAATTATCTTACATCACACGTCCCAAGGAATGCAGCTTTAAGGTCACTTAATAATCAAGACTGAAATTGAAGAAAGTAGGGAAAACCACTAGATCATTCAGGTATGACCTAAATCAAATCCCTTATGATTATACAGTGGAAGTGAGAAATAGATTTAAGAGACTAGATCTGATAGATAGAGTGCCTGATGAACTATGGACGGAGGTTCGTGACATTGTACAGGAGACAGGGATCAAGACCATCCTCAGGGAAAAGAAATGCAAAAAAGCAAAATCGCTGTCTCAGGAGGCCCTACAAATAGCTGTGAAAAGAAGAGAAGTGAAAAGCAAAGGAGAAAAGGAAAGATACAAGCATCTGAATACAGAGTTCCAAAGAATAGCAAGAAGAGATAAGAAAGCCTTCCTCAGTGATCAGTGCAAAGAAATAGAGGAAAACAACAGAATGGGAAAGACTAGGGACCTCTTCAAGAAAATTAGAGACACCAAGGGAACATTTCATGCAAAGATGGGCTCAATAAAGGACAGAAATGGTATGGACCTAAGAGAAGCAGAAGATATTAAGAAGAGGTGGCAAGAATGCACAGAAGAACTGTACAAAAAAGATCTTCACGACCCAGATAATCACGATGGTGTGATCACTTACCTAGAGCCAGACATCGTGGAATGTGAAGTCAAGTGGGCCTTAGAAAGCATCACTACGAACAAAGCTAGTGGAGGTGGTAGAATTCCAGTTGAGCTCTTTCAAATCCTGAAAGATGATGCTGTGAAAGTGCTGCACTCAATATGCCAGCAAATTTGGAAAACTCAGCAGTGGCCACACCAGTGGAAAAGGTCAGTTTTCATTCCAATCCCAAAGAAAGGCAATGCCAAAGAATGCTCAAACTACCACACAATTGCACTCATCTCACACTCTAGTAAAGTAATGCTCAAAATTCTCCAAGCCAGGCTGCAGCAATACGTGAACTGTGAACTCCCCGATGTTCAGTCTGGTTTTAGAAAAGGCAGAGGAACCAGAGATCAAATTGCCAACATCTGCTGGATCATGGAAAAAGCAAGAGAGTTCCAGAAAAACATCTATTTCTGCTTTATTGACTATGCCAAAAGCCTTTGACTGTGTGGATAAACTGTGGAAAATTCTGAGAGAGATGGGAATACCAGATCACTTGACCTGCCTCTTGAGAAACGTGTATGCAGGTCAGGAAACAACACTTAGAACTGGACATGGAACAACAGACTGGTTCCAAATAGGAAAAGGAGTATGTCAAGGCTGTATATTGTCACCCTACTTTTTTAACTTATATGCAGAGTACATTATGAGAAACGCTGGGCTGGAAGAAGCACAAGCTAGAATCAAGATTGCCAGGAGAAATATCAGTAACCTCAGATAGGCAGATGACACCACCCTTATGGCAAAAAGTGAAGAGGAACTAAAAAGCCTCCTGAGGAAAATGAAAGTGGAGAGTGAAAAAGTTGGCTTAAAGCTCAACATTCAGAAAATGAAGATCATGGCATCTGGTCCCATCACTTCATGGGAAATAGATGGGGAAACAGTGGAAACAGAGTCAGACTTTATTTTTGGGGGCTCCAAAATCACTGCAGATGGTGACTGCAGCCATGAAATTAAAAGACATTTACTCCTTGGAAGAAAAGTTATGACCAACCTAGGTAGCATATTTAAAAGCAGAGATATTACTTTGCCAAGAAAGGTCCGTCTAGTCAAGGCTATGGTTTTTCCAGTGGTCGTGTAGGGATGTGAAAGTTGAACTGTGAAGAAAGCTGAGCACCAAAGAATTGATGCTTTTGAACTGCGGTGTTGGAGAAGACTCTTGAGGGTCCCTTGGACTGCAAGGAGATCCAACCAGTCCATTCTGAAGGAGATCAGCCCTGGGATTTCTTTGGAGGGAATGATGGTAAAGCTGAAACTCCAGTACTTTGGCCACCTCATGGGAAGAGCTGACTCATTTGGAAAGACCCTGATGCTGGGAGGGATTGGGGGCAGGAGGAGAAGGGGATGACAGAGGATGAGATAGCTGGATGGCATCACTGACTCAATGAGCGTGAGTCTGAGTGAACTCCAGGAGTTGGTGATGGACAGGGAGGCCTGGCTTGCTGCGATTCATGGGGTCGCAAAGAGTCGGACACGACTGAGCAACTGAACTGAATAATTAAGCTTTCTGGCATCTTTCCATTCTGCCATGCTAGATGGCTTGTCCTGAGCTAACATCTCTCACAGTCATAAGATGCCTAAAATCCAGGAATCCCATGGAAAATAAGTAAACAACACCCAGCAGAAGCAAAATAACTATTTATTTTCTGTCTTTTTTATTTAAGAATGAGGACACTTACCCCCCAGACTCTTCAGGAGATTTTTCCTGATACCAGGCTGGAGAGACCTAGGTGGTATTAGGACCCCTCTGTAGCAATCTAATCAGGGAATGGAATTACCGTGAATGGCTTAAACCAGGGATTTCAACCTTGACTGCTCATTAGTATCACCTGGAGGACTTCTGCTCCCTAAATTATTAACAGTATGCAGCTCAACCCTTCTATCAGGGTTTCTCATCTTCAGCACTGTTGATATTTTGGATTGGATAAATCTGTGTTATGAGGGATTGTCCTATGCATTGGAAGATGTTTAGTGGCATCCTAGCCTCTACTCACCAGATGGCAGTAGCATCCCTCCAGCTGTGACAGTCAAAAGTGTCTACAGACATTGCCAGGTGTTCCCTGGGGGACAAAATCGCCACTGATGTAAAACCACTGTCTTAGCAGAATTGGGATTTACCTTCAGGTCTCATGTGGGAAAGGTGGACATCCAAATAAGATCAGTCCTCTGCCAGCGAGGAAAGAGGAGGTGGAATTCTGCAGGTGGCCAACTGTGTCTGCTACATGTGACTTCCTAAATGAAATAAGATGGTTTAAGAATTTAGAATTTTTCAGACTAATGTGGTGGCATCTGAATGTTGGCTATCCTTAGCTATGTGTGCTAATAAGCCGCCTCAGTCGTGTCTGACTCTATAGACTGTGACCCTATGGATTATAGCCTGCCAGGCTTCTCTGTGGGATTCTCCAGACAAGAATTCTGGAGCGGCTTGCCATTTCCTTCTCCAGGGGATCTTCCCAACCCAGGGATCAGACCTGCGTCTCTTGTATCTCTTGCATTGGCAGTTGGTTTCTTTACCACTAGCACCACCTGTTCTTGCCTGGAGAATCCCAGGGACGGGGGAACCTGGTGGGCTGCCATCTGTGGGGTCACAGAGAGTCGGACATGACTGAAGCGACTTAGCAGCAGCAGCAGCAGCACCATCTGGGAAGCCTACATTCTTAGCTATATCATCTTTTTAACACTGACAGTTAGAAAAGTTCCTGATCACGCATGGCACCCACAGTCCTGAACAAGTTTCTGGCATTTGAAGACAGTTTATTTCAGTTGTCCATGAATTGATACTTGTGTTAGTGTACTTTATCCAATAAAATCATAAATTCCCTAAGGACAGGAATATGCCATTTCTTCCTGTTATATTCCCCACGTCATAGCAGAAACATAATAGCTATTTAGCAGGCATATTTGTCACAGTGTGTTTGTCAAGCATTTACCAGGTATAAAGAAACATAGTTGAAACCAATACAACATTGTAAAAATTTTTTAAAAATTAAACAAAATTAAAAAAAATTTCTTTTCAGTGGATCGGAACTTAACATCTGTGTAATTACAACTGCCACTGTCTGGTTCAAGAAAAAGTTACAAGGACTTTGCCAGGTTCCATTTGGAGTGGAAGGAATAAAGGGGAAGAAGGGAGCAGGCACTGGGGCAAGGAGAAGGTTCTCTTGATCAGACTTTCAAGGTCTCTAAAGCTGATCTTTTTCACAAAAAAGAAAATATGGACACAGGCATGCTCTCTCACACACAGCTTGATTCAGGTGAGCATTCATGTCTGAAAAGGAATGTTTTTTTAAAAGTTAGATCATATATATTTTTTCTCTCGATAGGTGATTGTTGACGAGCAGAACCTGGATTTTCTGTTGGCATATACTATTTCTGCTATTCAGCAGTGCAGTTCCTGGACACACATGCAGATTCTCCAAGCTCTGGCAGCCCTGGTTTACTGCAATGGCTCAAAGTGTCAAAAGGTAAACTGTGTTCTGTCTTTCCTTTGAAAGATTGGGAGCATAGGCTCTAAACCCGCAGGCATGTGTTCAGATTTCTCTCCTGCCATTACTTAAATGTGTAACCTTGAGTCAGTCACTCAAAGTAATGTGTAACCTTACTCAGTCACTCTGAGCCTTGTTTCCTCATGTGTAAAATAGTTCCTCTGAGGGTGAAGTCTCACTTGTAAAGTGCTTGGGACTTGGTACATATCAATCGTTATTATCATTACCTTTCATCTATTCAGCCAAGCCAAGACGAGAGAGCTTCAGCAGCAGGCCTGGCTGAGAGTACTGATCCTTACTGATGTTACTTGTCATATTTTTGTATGCCTATCTGAAGGATTTACCTAGCAACTAGTCTTTTGGTACTTAAATTTCCTTTAGTTGAAAAAAAAAACAAGATATCTGTTTAAAAAATAATATTTTTCTAGCAGCTTTCCTTCAACCAACATTGGCTGTGATTTTGTTTTAGTACCTTCCAGACTTGCTTGGCAAGAGTGGACTCTTGATGAAGTTGAGCGACTTGGCTCAGTCGGACCCTGAAGTTAGGAGAGCTGCAGTGCATTGTATGGCAAACTTATGTCTCAGGTATGTGGATTCAATCAGATTTCCCAAGCTGTGATAAGATAGGGCCTTTCGTGGGCCCTTTGTAGGTGGTTCAATCTGTCTGAAGCCAGAGCCAACTTAGAAAAATAATCTATGTTGCATTTCTCATGCTCTTTGCTAATAAAATCATCTTATGTTGTTTATTTTTAATTTTAACATTGCTTGTAAAGAAAGCTCATAAAGAAGTAAAGGAAAAAATAGACTAGGGCCTTATTTCTAAAATATGGTGAAAGTGATAATATGTGCAGTGTGTTGAGGTTTTGTTTTTCTGTTGGTATAAATTGTAACCATATTAAGTCTTTTAGAAGGATATATTCATACACATTTAAGCTTTGGTGAGATGTATCTGTCATGGCCAATTTATTCAAAGAAAACAGAAGCAATACCAGCTGCCCAGTTCTGGATTCATGCAATAGAAAGTGAGCAACCCAAGCTTGAACTGACTTGTAATATCTTGTCTCCACGTTGCCGTATTGTCCAGCGGCTCAGGAGGCAGGTCCAGCGGTGTGATTCTACCTGGACATCTGTATTATTTCCCTCTAAGAACCAAAAAGCAGAATAAAAAAGATTTCTCTTTCTGCGTACTTGTTGCCCTACCAGCTTGGGTAACGTTTCCCTGTGGAAACCATTCTTCTTCCTGTTCCTTCCAGCCTTGTGCCTGTCCACAGCAGTAGTTAACCAAAGCTCATAATCTTCTGTGATACAGTTTGATTCAGGATATATCCCAATTCTATTAGTCAGTGGTACTGTTACTGTTACTCTTTTGCAAGCCCTATTTCAAAGGCAACTGTGTTTTGAGTTGCTTTCTCTGTGTGTGTTTTAGTGTGCCCGGACAGCCGTACTTGGAGGAGCGCTACCAAAATATCTGCTTCCAAGTTTTCTTGACCACTTTACAGTCTCCAAAATCATCTGATATGGATGACATCACGTACTGCATGGTGGGTGAGACTAGCTCTAATCTTATGATGGTTACCGATGTGTCTAAAAGCAGCAGTGGAATGAAAGCTGCTATTAAGAGTTTAATTTGGTTGCTGTATTAGTTTTGTCTAAAGATCCATGCATAAGGGGAATGTTTATAACCTAAAAAGACTGAAATCATCTTTCAGATTTAAATCACAAGAAATTGTTTTTGTTTGTTTTGTTTTGCCATTGTTTTTTGTTTTGCAAGTCAGAGTTCTTAAAACTACTTTTCCACTCCTGACTTTAAAAGCTGTACAGTATCAGACTAGTGACTATCTTTTAGATGGAAGGGAAAGGGATGGATTTCAACAAAATCTGCAGTATTTTATTTATTTTTTAAAAAATCTGATGCAAAGATGATAGTTTATTAATGTGATTTAAATTCAGTAACACTTTCCAAAAATTATAGATCAAAGATGGTGAAAATTTCTTATATAAAGTCTACTTAGATAAAACTACTGGGAGCAATTTGTTTTCCATGACCCCAGGTTTTTTTTTCTATATTGCTAAAAACTGGGCATATTTTAAATTTTTAAATGGGATCATATTTAGTGTGCGGTTTTACAACTCTCCTTTTTAAAGTTAATACATCTTGAACATCTTTTTAGTACCTGTTTATGTACCTCATGCTTTGCAGCTGCTATGGCTGGGAGACCTTGGCAAGATCTTGAGCCTATGTGTTCTTCATCTCTGGAATGGGAGAAAGGTTATAACTACCTTGTAGAGGTCTTATGAGGTGTATATGATCTAAAAGCATTTAAAATGCTTGGGAAAGTGCTTGCTGTTATTGTTAAGTTTCATATGTAGCAGAGAATTAGCTTCTTAAGTAATCATTGTCCTAACTGATGGAAATGAAAGTTTTTTTCAGCATTTTTACTACTTTAAACAAGGCTACAGTTCATATCCTCTCCCTGTAGAGAGTTTTCCTTAAGTACAGAATCCTATAAATGAGATTACTGGCCAAAAAGTTAATCCTGATCAGAATTGCCCTCCAGAATCCTGTTCCCACATGCATTCCTTTGCTTTTAAAAGCTGCTGTAATAAAAAGAAAAAAAGATAGCTCCTGTGGTTACCACATGATAAAAGAGATTTCCTGTTTCTGATCTCTGCCGCCACATTTTTATTCCTATCATATTCTTCCCATTAAACATCTTTTTTTTTGTTTTTCTTGCTCACCATTAGTATATGCTGGCTTAGGAACATGTACAAAAAGACTACTCGTACTCAATAAAAGCACTCTGTTCTTCTAGAAAATAATTGGTAGTCGATCATCAACTCTGTTCGCTGGATCCTCATCTTTGCTTTTCTCTCCCTGTCCCACATCTAAAGTTTGTGGGGTTTTTTTAGTCACCTAAAGGGCTTTTCTTTTCCATCCTACAAACTGCTAGAAAGTTGATCCCTGAACAAACAAATTTCATTTACTTTTTAACTTTTTCTCTTCTCCCCCTAGTTGTTGCAAAATGCCTTAAAAGGTATACAGTCTCTCCTAAATGGTGGGAAGATGAAACTGACACAGACTGATGAACTGGGAGCTCTCCTAGCTGTGCTGAAGGTAAGGCATTGCCTCTTTAAACCCCAGGTCCTCACTGTGGTTAGTGTCTTTCCTGTTTACACCTCAGGCATAAGGACTGCCTTACCTCTTTACTCCAAGGCTAGCTTTAGAATATCATATTTTAAGAGAGAAGAATAAAATGTTCATTTTCAAACATATTTAAAACTAAGAACTGAAAAGAGTAAATCTTGCTTTAGTAGAGTTATCAAAATTCTAAAATTTTATCAGGACTAGTTAATGAGGTATGATCTGAGATTATTTTAGATTATCTTGAATCTGTTTGGACTTGGAAGAAGAACCAGATATTCTCCTTGCCTTTAGCTCCCATGTAGTAGGCAGGCCAGTCAAGATGTGTATCATTAGGGGGACTTCCCTGGCAGTAGAGCAGTTAAGACCCCACATTTCCAATGGAGTGGGCCCAAATCCCATTCCTGGCTGGGAAACTTAGGATTCCACATGCGATGAGGTGCTGCCCAAAAAACGACATGTGTATTAGGCTGTCATCCTTTGGCTTCTGAGCCTGCCAGTCAGTGGGAAAGTCAGGTCAGCCTCTCTGAGGATCCAGCTGTCTTCGTTTCAACTGGGAAATAGTAAGAAATTTGTGGTGGTCTTAGATCAAAGCCACGTATGATAACTTAGCTTTATCATGACTGAAATTTTGATTTTTTTCCTGTGCAGTCTTCCCTGCTTCCAAATACGTAGAGAGCTAGATTTGGACATGGGTATGAGAGATGAGTTTTTAAAAAATCACAGATAAAATAATTAGGTAAAGTTTATTGGATAGATTTTTTAAATTAATAAGCAAAAGTAATAAGTAAATAAAGTTAAACCTAGCCAAACCAGATCTCTCTGGACTAGATGAGATTAAACTCCTCTTTAAGCTCTAAACCTTCAGGGTTTCTATTTTCTATCCCATTTTAGTTTTCTTTGTAAAGCTTTTAAACATCAGTCTGTTCATCTGTGTGATTCAGAACATGGTGAATAACCTTATTTTATGATTCATTTTGTGTGTGTGTCTCCTTAATCTTTATTAGAAATCCATGTTCCATGGACTCCCTGGACTAAACATCGAGATGCCCACTGTGTTGTACCCCACTCCGCTTCCTCAGTACGATGGACGGCCGCCCATCCAGCCACAGCAGTCAGAGTCCAGCACTTCTCGCCCAGCTGTGGTACACTTAATGTCTATTTAGGTTTAAGCTATGGACTGTTTTTAATTGCTTGCTCTATGTGTTTTCTATGATTTGCATCACTGCTGTGCCAAGGCTCACCTTGAATTTTATTTCAGCTTAGGATTTTTAGCAAAGTAAGTTTAAATTCATCAGGTGGCTAAAAATACCAGTTAGAGCATCTTAATACTTCTAAGTGGTTCAGGCAGTATAACAGCTATAAAAATGGGCATTCACTTGATACCCATCATCATCACCCCTCAAATGCTCCAGACCACAGCTCAGCAGACGTTTTCTCTAAAAAAGGCTGGCTGCAAAACATTATAGGCCCCTGTTGCCACTGTCAGATTTCTCGGTCTTTCCAGACAGCTGCCATTTCCCTCATGTTTCTGTTGGAGAACCGTACAGATACACGGCCTAGGTGTTGCACGTGAAAGTATATTACCTGAGAAATGCTTATAATTAGACATTATTTCACTCACTGACTTACTCAACATTTACTGAGCACCTGTTACATCCCAGACATTGTGCTAAGCATTAGGAACATTGACTCTGGTTTTAGGAATTTGAGGGAGAAGGTGAGGGTGGATAAATAAACAACCATATTGCAGTCTTATGATTTCTTTGATCAGAATATCCACAGGGTATTCTAGGGGCACATTCAGGGGAACCAACAGACGAGTAAGGAGTGCTTTTTTAAAAGATACAGTGGCTCACCTGAGCCTCAGGAACAAGTACAGAGAAGGAAGGCAAGTGTTTTTTCCCAAGAGAGCAATGGGTAACCACCATGGGGAGTGTGAATGCATGCAGCCTATTTATTAACCAGTGGGCTAGAGTGTCAGGTGTGCAGAGGGGAAGGTGGGGCAGATATGTAGCAGAGGCCAAATCGTAAGGGTCTTCAACTGTGTGCTAAGGAGGTTGGGTTTTTATCTTAGAGGTGGTGGAAATGAGGAATCTTATGTAGAGAATTGATATCAGATTTGCATCTAGAAAGTAAAAGGATAAGAAGTCTGGAGCTACAGTAATAACCCAAGGTAGAAGTGATGAGGTTAGGGACCTTGGGCATGCAGAGGAGGGCACAGATTCCAAAGATCTTGGAATGTCTGAGAGAAGGAAGTAGAAGAAAGAAAGAAATTGGAGTTTACATTGTATTTACACAGTCCCAGTGGACTAAAACATGGATTGTATGTAATGGAGTCACGTTTCTCCTAGGCATCTAGAGTGGTACTAGCTGTGTATCCTATTTGGGAGAACTGAGAAGACAGTCACCAAGGTCATTTTCTGTAGACCTCAATCTCTTACAGAACCTCTGTTGAGAAGCCTGAATGCTTTCACAGCCGTGCAAGGCAGGTGGCATTAGCCCGTGCTTAAACAGATGAGGACGGGTAAGCTCAGCGAGGCTAGATGCTTTCCCCAGCTCACAGCAATAGTATTTAAGCCCAGGTGACACGTTTTGCTCTGTATTTCATACCCTGTTTCTTATAGTCTAGTAAGCACTTAGCGTCATACCTGACGCAGAGAGTGTTGAGTAAGTGCCCCTTTTTTCTCCTCTCCTCTTCTTTGTCCATACTACATGTTGGGGACATACTAAGTAATTATCAAATGAGAAGTTACCAGTAGCTATCATGTGTATGTTTTCGTTTGCTCCTAAAATCAGAATAAAAAGAAAAAATCAAAAGTAAAAGCGAAGAAAATCCATCAAGGAGAGAAGGAGGAGGAGGAGTCCAGTGGTGAAAGAGAAGTGGCCCCAGTCACTGGCGCAGGCAGACTGAACCTGCACAGAGGGGACACTCAGTGCCCCTCCCCCCCGGGTGCTCAGAGTTTGCCGTTAGCTGCAAGTGGAGCTGCAGGAAAAGACCGAGTCTCTTCACCCTTCAGCTCTTCCAGTTGGAAGAGGGTCAGCAGTAGTGAGTCAGACTATTCTGATGCTGAAGGAGGCATGCAGAGTAAAGTGAGGTAGTAGTATTTTGTTATATTTTTATGCTTTATATTCTAAGTTGAGTGTATAAGCTTATAACCTTACTTTAACGTCTGTCGCATGTGATGTAACTTGAAGATTCTCATTTATGTGAGATTTTGCATTACTCTGCAGTTTGCATTGTTCTCTCCTCTGCCTTTGTCCATGTGGTTCCTCTGCCTGGGTTTATTCTTTCTTTTACTAGTTTTGCCTCTTGCCTTATTAACCACTACTTATCTTCTATGTGAGCTCGACAGTCACGCTCTGAGAAGCCTTTTCTGACTCCCTGTTCCAGTCACTCCCTTATGTGACTCATCTCTGTTTACTGTGCTATAGTCTCTTTAACTGTCTGTCTTTGCCATAATAAGCTTGTCAAGGGCAGGAGCTTTGTTTATGTCTGCCAGCCTCAGCACAGTGCCTGGCACATACTTAGGTATTCTCAGTACCTGTCTGTTAGATGAATGGGTACTCTGGAGTATCTCATATTGTATACTGATTTCCTGATATCAAAATGTTGCCCTCCTATTCGCTAGCTAATAGGTTTTTTTTTTAAATTATCGACCGTATTAACTTATTATGTAAACAAATTGCTTTAACATGTTTTGACCACATTTTGAAATAATTTAAAAAACATGTTGGCATCTTTCAGGCTTATGTGGAATGCTGAATTTCTCACTGTATCATTGAGTTGCCTGTAAAAAATAGCGTTTCATGCTCATGTTTTTAAAAGCAATTAAAAGACTTTTTTCTTCCTTCTTTTGGGTGTTAAAGGTCTTACCAAGCCAAAGTTCGCCAAGGAGCATTAGCCTGTTTTCTTTCTACTATAAAATCAATAGAAAAAAAAGTTCTATATGCCTACTGGTCAGCCTTTGTTCCTGATACACCAGAGCTTGGAAGCCCACAGTCTGTGTCCCTGATGACTCTTACGCTAAAAGATCCTTCTCCAAAGGTAAGAGCATTTAGATTCTAAGTGTTACAACTAGGACGACTTCACAAGTCTTTGTTGTTCCCTCTGCCCCATCCCGTATCAGAGCAAGGCTCTTACTAATACTGACCCAAGTCCTGACTTGAGAACCACTGGTGGGGCAGGGGGATAGGAGGATAGGGCTTACGTGGCTGTCAGGTTGAGGGAGACCACGCTGCGGTCTCCTGCCCCAGGGCTGGCTTGAAGCGTGAGCACGCTGAGTTGCTGCTTCAGTGTCCTCTCTGAACTGCACTGAAGCAGCTGTGCGTCCGTTTCTTTTATGAAAGTGTTGCCATGGTGTTTACAATAGGAAAAAAATTCAAAATGGCTTAAATACTCACTGGAATATCGTGATATATAGTGGTTATGAAAGATATGTAAGGCTGGGGATTGTGGACGATGTTTTATGAAAGTATTGGATAGAGAATTTTATGATCCCAAGTGGTTTTTTTCTTCCAACTTTTCCGTATTTTTCAAATCATAGTAATAAATAGTAATACATAGTTTAATGAGAAAAACTTGTTTTTAAAAAAGAAGAAAAAATAACTTGGCAGTCATGGATAACTACAGCAAGGTAGCTGTGGCTGATCAGATATTTCCCTCTTCTTGGATATGTTAACTCTTCTCCTGAAGTTAGCTTTTTACCCAAATAAGGAAAGTAGTCTGCTGTTTAGATTCCCCTTACGATAATGAACATTAAAAAGTCATGCTGAATGGTATCTCATGTCCTCCAGGTAACCAACCTACTTTCTCAGAGTAGATAGTTTTAATGAGGTCAATAGAAATTATTTCTTTTCTGTTTTTAGAATTTCTCCCTTAAAAGCAAGGAAGAGGGCTAGCAATTCATAATACATTGGAACTCCCTTTGATCATCTCCTAATTAGTATATAAGAAAACCTCTAAATGACCCTTCAACATTTTTTATAGGGTGAAGAAAAATAAACTAACCTCAATTATGAGCACAAAAAATGTTTTATAGGGTGATTTCAAGTACTCTATATGCTAAATAGTTACACTGCTAAAAATGTTTCCGACTGACTGAATCATTAACAAATGAGAACCTGGGCGGAAAATGGAAAATGATGGTGGCAAATAAATAACTAATGAGGCCATTCTAGTAATTAGAAGGAAAACTGCTTTAAAAATTGAAAAAATATATATGTACTTATATTTTTGAAGACCCTCCAGCTGAAGGGAACTGCAGTAAATAGCTGAGAATATGGAGAAGAAAGTAGGTTGACATAATTTTCATGATATTTATATCCTTTTTATTTTCGAAATGTTTAATGATAGTAAGAAGTGTTTTATTGGTGAGAGGCTTTTTAGAGACTGCTAGAAAGTTATGTGTGAAAATTAAAAGTACTAGTTCTTGTCATTGGAATGGAATAGCATTCAGGATTGATCAGAGCTAGGTTTAAAGGTGCAGCCATGTGTCAAAGCTGAGTGGTCATTTTCTCGGCTGCTTGTTGAGTATGGAGTTGGGGAGCATAGACTGCAGTTTCCCCTAGCCAGGATGAAGCGTGACAGGACAGCAGTGTCATACCTTCTCCTGAGGTGCACTCTGATGATGGAGTTCATGGCAGCTCTGGTATAAACCTGTGGTGGATTCAGTTGGAAGCACAGTCGTCACTGACATACTGATAAATTTTTTATGTATAATTTTATTTATTTACTTCGGCTGTGCTGGGTCTTCTTTGCATTATGGGCTCTTCTCTGCTGCGGTGAGTGGGGGCTCTTCTCTAGTTGCGGTGCGCAGCTGGCGTCTCTTGCTGCGGAGCATGGGCTCTGGGGTGCAGGCTCGACAGTGTGGTGCACAGGCTTAGTTGCTCCGCACAGGCCTGTGGGGTCGTACGGGGCCAGGATGTGGACCAGACTGTGTCTCCTGCATTGGCAGGTGAGTTCTTTTACCACTGAGCCACCAGGGAAACCCTCATTGACATTCTTCTGTTTTCATCTGTGATAGTTATGCTTTTTCCCAGTTAGGAAGCAAAGTTAATTGAGCTGAAAACTTTTTGAGTATTAGTTTCTTTTTACAGGCTGGCTTTTAATTTTGTTTGGTTGGCGAGCTCTTGAAATTGTAGATTTTACATTTTACAGAAGTGGCAGTTTCTTTAGCACAACATCTACCTTTTTCAGTTAAGACCAGCCAGTCGTCTAATCAGAGTGTTGGCAGACTGTGGCCAATGGGCTGAATCTGGCACAATACCAGATTTTGTATAATCTATGAGTTAAGTGGTTTTTAATGCTTTAATTTTTTTTTAATAAAATATTTTGTGACATGCAAAAATTATATGAATTTTAGATTTCACTATCTAAAAGAAATATTTTATTTGAGAACAGCAACATTTATTTATACAGTGTCTGTGCTGCCATAGCAGAGTTGAGCGGTTGCAACAAAGAGTCTGTGGTGTGCAAAATCTAGAATATAAAATTTGTACTACTTGCCCTTTACAGAAAAGTTTTGGTAGCCTCTTATCTAAGTTCTTGGATCAGCTGACTTGTGCTTGAGATCTCCCTCTCCCTTTCTCTCTCTCCCCCCTACACACACACACACACACACACACACACACACACACACACACACACACACACGCACGCACACACGCACTCACGCACACACGCACTCACGCACACACGCACTCACGCACTCACGCACTCACACATACCACTGTCCTCATACATTGTCAACTTCCTAGCTTTCTTAAGTGATCTCTGCTTAATTCGAAAGACTCATACTGCTGTACTATAAATTTGTTCTCACAAAAACTTTGGGTTTTTTTGTTAATGATTCTACTCTATAAAAGACATGTAGAAATGATTTGTTTCGACTTAACTCCTGAACAACAGCAGCAATTTGGAGATAACATAGTTGAAGATTTTCTGGAAAACCTTTTTCACACCAAACTCCAATGTGCTTCTTACTGAGTAAATATTTAGATTAGATCCTAAAGTTATAATGTTGATTCCTTGCTTTTAAAAGTCTTTTCAGTTGGCATTTTGGGGTGAGCTGGCCAAAGAGGGTACAGTACTGTTTCATTAGTAGTCCTGCATTTATCGCCTGCATTCCATTTTGGTTAAATTTGGCTTTCTTTCCACTTATTTTTTCCCTTCTGATTTTTAATACCGCAGAATTGTCAGCGTACCAATTAAAAGTAATTAACCTTATAAAGAAAATCTTGATGCAAAGGCACTATTCCTGACAGATAACAGCAGTCCACTGACAGAGGTGCACGTATTTTCCTTTCCATCCATAAGGTTATATTTAATAGTATTTCTTTGAGTATCAAAGGTTTTTATTGCAGCTAGTGTTATTTTCTGTACCTAAGAATATTTTTGAAAGTTGGTCACTAATGGTGTCTGCCAAGCTGAGTATGCATGGCGTTCCAAATATCCTATTTAATTAACACTGAGCGCTCATGGATTCTTTAGGGTAAAATGTAAGGCAGAATGTCCTCAGGAACTTTGATGTGAAACAGATTGTAGATGGGTCTATCTTTTTCCACCCCACAGGCTGTTGACTTGTCTCTTGTCCGTTGGCTTTATCCTTGACTAAACTAGGCTTCTCGTCCTTAAGTTACTTTCATGCTCGTGATTTTAGGTTTTTATACTCTGGCATAGCTTAGACTTATTCCCTATAGTAAGAAAACCTAACAGCAATGTGATTTAAAGTTCTTTTTTTTTTTTTTTAAGTGAGGGTAGGGAATGACGGTGCAGGTGCCTTAGTCCACAGCTACTTTTAGGACCTGATAGAAATTGCATTGCCTTTATTCGTCTAATTAAAATGATCTAAATACTTTGAAAATGAAAAGTATATATAGGAAGAAGGGGATTTGACTCCTGATTTTTAACTCACTGAAGTGAATCCTTCTGAAATTTCAGACACGTGCTTGTGCCCTGCAAGTTTTATCTGCCATCTTGGAAGGCTCAAAGCAGTTTCTTTCCGTTGCTGAAGATATCAGTGACCACAAAAGGGCTTTCACTCCCTTTTCCGTAATGATCGCTTCCAGCATTAAAGAGTTGCACAGATGTCTTTTGTTAGCTTTGGTGGCGGAATCATCCTCACAGACCCTCACTCAGATAATTAAGGTAAATGTGCCAAGATATCAGTGAATTGGCAGAGGCAGTTTCTCTATTTCAGTTTTGTGTAATGTTTATATTGCCCACAAATGAATTGACTTAAGAATATAAGTAATTTTATTAAAGATAACCTGATTGGAAGTCTGTTCTTCCTACTTGTCTGATCACAGCTATATGTGATCTTTGTATATGTGATCTCTTTGTATGTCCAAATAAATGATTTACTATGACAATTCCTTTTAAGTTGTACCAAGTGCCCTTTTCCCTTTAAAAAAAGGAAAAGAAAAAAAAAGACTGATTTTCAAATGAATGTAAAGACTTTTGTTTTTTAATTAAATGCTTTAAATTTTGTCTCTGTGCTGTGGCTTAACCAGGCCCGTTAATGAGCTACTCTTTGTGTTTTGTAGTGTCTTGCAAACTTGGTATCAAATTCACCTTATAACCGTCTGAAACTCAGCCTGCTGACCAAAGTCTGGAACCAGATAAAACCTTATATCCGCCACAAAGGTTGGTGGTAGTTTGAAATTGATTGCTTCTTTATATCAATAAAATCTAGATTACTAGTTTAAAATATTCAGAACATTTTTAATACACTAAGATAATTCTGTTTATTATCCTCAAACTTTGAGGGGAACCAGCTATCGCCAGAACCCTACTTTTGATCCCTGAAGGCCCCATAGGCACCACTGGAAAGAAATAACTTGGAGAATCAGCTGTACAGTTCAGTGCCTTTTCAGTGCATCAGCGCAGTGACTGGAGTGTCCCTTTAGAGTTAAGGCCGAGCAGATCCCAGGGGCTCTGCGCTAGTGGGGCTTCCCTGGTGGCTCAGCTGGTGAAGAATCCGCCCACAACGCGGGAGACCTGGGCTCGATCCCTGGGTTGGGAAGATCCCACGGAGAAGGGAAAGGCACCCCATTCCAGTATTCTGGCCTGGACAATTCCATGGACTGTATAGTCCATGGGGGTCGCAAAGAGTTGGACACAACTGAGCGACTTTGAGTTCACTTCTTCACTTCTGCTCTGGTATATAATAATTCATAGTCTTTAGATATAAGTAGAAAATGGATAGACAGATAGACATCTTCCTCTTTTTGGAAAGAAGTGGAATATAAAACCTAGTTTTGCTATCAGGGTAATGTTGGCCTGATAGAGTGAGTGTGGAAGCATTTCTTCCTCTTCAGTTTTTTAGAATAGTTTGAGGAGGATTGGTATTAAGTCTTCTTTAAATGTTTGGTAGAATTTACCTCACCCTTAAAGCCATCTGGTCCTGGGCTTTTGTTTTGGGTGGAATTTTTTGATCAGTGATTTGATTTCATTGCTAGTAATTGGTCATTGAATGTTTTTAGAAATTTATCCATTTCTTCTTGGTTGTCCAATTTGTTGGCATATAACTGTTAATAGTGATCTCTTATAATCCTTTGTGGTGTTGGTTGTATCTTTTCTTTTTCATTTCTAATTTTACTGATTTTGGTTTAGTTCAGTCACTCAGTCATGTCTGACTCTGCAATTTGGGCCCTTTTATTCAGTCTTTTTATTGATTTGGGCTCTATTTTTCTTGATGAGTCTGGCTAAAGGTTTTTCAATTTTGTTTATCTTTTTGGGAACCAGTTTTTGGTTTCATTGATCTTTTCTGTTGTTTCGTGTGTGTGTGTGTGTGTGTGTGTGTGTGTGTGTGTGTGTGTCATTTTATTTATTTCTACTCTGATCTTTGTTTTCCCTTTGAGTTTGTTTTTCTTTTTTTAGTTCCTTTAGGTATAAGGTTAAACGGTTTGTTTGAGATTTTTCTTACTTTCTGAGGTAGGCCTGTATTGCTGTGGATTTCTCTTTTAGAACAACCTTTGCTTTATGCAGTAGGTTTTGAAACACTGTTTCCATTTTCACTTGTCTCAAGGTTTTCCTTTTAGACTTTTTTCAGTGACCTATTGGTTGGTTGGTGGCATGTTGTCTAGACTCCACTTGTTTGTGTTTTCTCTAGTAGTTGATTTCTTGTCTCAGGATTTTAGTCTGAAAAGATGCTTGATATGATTTCAGTCTTAGTAACTTTATTGAGACCTGTCTTATTTTGCATAATCCTCTGTTTGTTTGTATGTATCAGGTAGATCAGCTGCATCTCCTGTTCTTGGTAGAGTGGCTAAGTGTAGAAGGTGAACTCGGAGGCCCGGTAGTATGGTTCCCCCAGGTCACCAGAGCCCAGGGCTCCAGGAGTGTCCCCTGTGTGAGTGGCGACTGCCCTTCTGTCGTTCCTGGGCCGCACTTTCTGCAGGTGTGTTAGTGTATGGGGGTTGGCTCCCAGCGCAGCTGGCTGTAACTGGGAACTGAATTAGATGAGCATGTGATGGGTGGGATCCACAGATGCATGCTAGTAAATTAGATGGCGAGAGTCGGAACAGGTACCTGCCGGTGCCTAGCTGACTAAGTAGAGAGAGAGACGAAAAAAAATTTTTTTTAAGTGGCACTCGCTCGCTTCTCAGAAACCCTCAGGCACATGCTTTATTATTAGTCAGTGAATCTCCCTCTTTGATCAGCTTCTTTTCAAACTGCTGTCTGTGTGCCATAACCTGGAGCCAGTGAGTTTTTGTGCACAGCCTTTTGGAGTGGATTCACAATTCTCTACAGCCCTCCGACTCTCTCTCAGGTGTAACCCCCACTGGTTTGTGGGGGAATCATCTTCCTGGTGCAGGTCCCCTGGGCTGGGGAGCCCAACATTGGGTTCAGAACCCTCACTCCTCAGGAGGATCTCTAAGGCTGTGAAATCCCTCCTGCCTATGGTTTGTAGCACTCAAGGGGTGTAGGTCCCTCCCAGACCATGTCTCTGCCCCTCCTACTTGTCTCAATATGGCTTTAAAAAAAAAGTTTAGTTGTGAAAAATTTTTTCTGCTGGTCATCAGGTTGTTCTCCGAGATGGTAGCTCTACATGACTGCAATTTTCCTCTCTATGAGAAGAGAGCCTAGCATCTTCCTACTGTGCCATCTTGTCCTGTCCCTTCACTTTAGCCTTTTGGACTCTACAGTGGCCCACCACTCTTTTTCTTTCTTTCATGATTGATTTTGGAAGGGTCTAAGCCAGTTGTCTTTTCTTTTTTTTTTTTTTTTTTTGGCTGCACTGGGTCGTCTTTGTGGTGTGCGGGGGCGTCTCCCTAGTTGCTCGAGTCACATGGGATCTTAGTTCCCCAACCAGGGGTCTAACCCGTGTCCTACATTGGAAGGTGGATTCTTAAGCACTGGAACACCAGGAAGTCCTACCAGTTGTCTTTATAGTATGTCTCACCCTCAATTTGTGGGATATTTTCCTTATGATGTTGTTTAACTTATACATGTGTTTCCTGTAAACTGGAAGTTCTGTCTGGAGGTTTAATTAGATTCAGGTTAAACAAGAAAGTCCTAATTCTTAATTGCCTGCAGGGATAATTATGATCTCTGTGGTCACCGTTCCCATGGTGATAGGTTCTTACTGTTCCCTTTGACAGACGTTAATGTTCGTGTGTCAAGTCTCACACTGTTGGGAGCCATAGTGTCCACTCACGCACCTTTACCTGAAGTCCAGCTACTTCTACAACAGCCCTGTTCGTCTGGACTCAGCAGCAGCAGCTCAGCCACTCCTCACCTCAGTCCTCCTGAATGGTGGAAGAAGGGCCCTCCAGGACCCTTTGTAGAAGAAGGAGCTGTTAGCTCACCAAAGTTGTTGTCAGAGCCCTGCTGGCTCATTCGACTTTGCATTTCCATTGTTGTTCTGCCCAGGGAGGATTCCTGTTCAGGTAGCGATGCTGGTTCTGCAGGAGGAAGCATCTATGAGCCGTTCCCCATGCGGTTGGAGGCCTTGCAGGTAGGAGGTTTCATTTCCTCTTCTCTGAAATGGAAGTAATCATTCTTTCTTCATGGGGCCTCCCTGGTGGCTCAGCAGTAAAGAATCTGCCTGCAGTGCAGGAGTCACAGGAGACACAGGTTTGATCCCTGGGTTGGCAAGATTACCTGGAGGAGGGCATGGCAACCCACTCTAGTATTCTCACCTGGAGAATCCCTTGAACAGAGTAGCTGGTCACAAAGAGTCAGACACAACTGAAGTGACCTAGCGTGTGCGCATGCACACACACACACACACACATTCTTTCTTCACAGGGTGATTACCTCATGAGGAATAAGTCTGAAAATAATGTAAAACCAAGCCATGTGTCATTGGTATTAGTGGGAATTGTGCGTGAATTCACGTTTTAGGTGTGAATGCTTTGTTGCTTTGTTTTAGGGGGGTAGGTGGAGGGGCTTGGTTGTAAAATGTCAGATTCATCCGGTTTTGTTGCAAGCCATTTTAGTCATCTCAGGTATTATATGGCCAATAGGTGTTATAGATTATATAATAATTCTGAAAGAAATTATAGTTAATCTTTGATATCTGCATCTGAAAATTAAAATAAATGTTTACTTCTCGTTGGTCATATATCTGCTTCAGTTCAGTTCAGTCACTCAATTGTGTCCGACTCTTTGTGACCCCATGAATTGCAGCATGCCAGGCCTCCCTGTCCATCACAAACTCCTGGAGTTCACTCAAACTCACGTCCATCGAGTCAGTGATGCCATTCAGCCATCTCATCCTCTGTCTTCCCCTTCTCCTCCTGCCTCCATTCCCTCTCAGCATCAGAGTCTTTTCCAATGAGTCAACTGTCGCATGAGGTGCCAGAGTACTGGAGTTTTAGCTTTAGCATCATTCCTTCCAAAGAACACCCAGGACTGATCTCTTTTAGAATGGACTGGTTGGATCTCCTTGCAGTCCAAGGGACTCTCAAGAGTCTTCTCCAACACCATAGTTCAAAAGCATCAATTCTTCTGCGCTCAGCTTTCTTCACAGTCCAACTCTCACATCCATACATAACTACTGGAAAAACCATAGCCTTGACTAGACGGACCTTTGTTGGCAAACCTGTGTCTTAGGTCCTACCTGAATACAGAAAAAACAAATACTTTAATTTAGGGTGGTTCTCTTCCTTTGAAGGAATAAATATTTTGTTATATCTGCTTAGAGACAACAAAATATTTATTCCTTCAAAGGAAGAGAACCACCCTAGATTAAAGTATTTGTTTTTTCTGTATTCAGGTAGGACCTAAGACACAGGTTTGGTCTTGGGGTCTGCTGCTAATTATCGGGTTGATATTACACATGTCCTTTAACCTCTTAGGGCTTGCCTTGGTGGTTCAGTTGGTAAAGAATCTGCCTGCAGTGCAGGAGACCCAGGTTCGATCTCTGGGTCAGGAAGATCCCCTGGAAAAGGGAATGGCAACCACTCCAGTATTCTTGCCTGGAGAATTCCATGGACAGGGGAGTCTGGTGGGCTACAGTCCATGGGGTCACAGAGTTGGACACAGCTAAGCAACTAATGCACAACACTTTAACCTCTTAAACTTTTCCATCATAGTTTCTTCAGCTAGAATATTTAGTTAATACCGCCTTTGAAAAATTGTTCCCGGGCTTAAGTGAGACAATAATGATAATCTTAAACACATTTTGTAGATTATAAAGCACCATAAAATTGTATGATAGCGCTTAGTTGAGTTTAGTCATAAAATAAAGATTATGGTTGTTAGTCATTTTATTCAACTTCAGGTTTAAGCCCCTTGTTGAGTGTGAGTGATTTCTGAAATACTGGAATGCTTCTGGATCTTGCGGTCCTGCATTCCGTTCTCAGGGCTAATCCTGTTTCCTTTGCAGGTGTTGGCTCATCTGGCAAGGGGCTACTTTTCGATGACGCAGGTCTACTTAATGGAGCTTGGAGAGGTGATTTGCAAGTGCCTGGGGGAGGCAGATCCGTCTGTCCAGCTTCATGGAGCAAAGGTAATTTTCATGAAAAGCCATGTGCTTTTTTCTTTTCCTGCTTTTAGGTTCTTTCCTCTGCCACATGTCCATGGTTCTGAGTTTCTTTAGGACGTTTCAGGTAGGGAAGTGATACGTTCTTCTATTTTAAGCCCTACATATAAACCAAAAAAATTAATTTGATAATAAATTAATGAAATATACCTGGTGATTTTGCTCCTGTTGAGAATGGCTCTGAGATAGGAGTTGCTAAAGAAAGAAAGAAAAGCAATTGGAAATTATTTTTCCCCTTGATTTGAAGTAATCTGTAAATTGAAGTTGCTTTTTACCTCCATGGTTCTAATATTCATCTCTGATAATCTGTTTCTTTTATCTTGGCAGCTTCTGGAAGAACTGGGTACCAGCTTAATACACCAGTATAAACCAGATTCTTCCGTAGCACCTGATCAGAGAGTTCCAGTCCCCTTGGTAAGTAAATGTGTATTCATGGTTTTCTCTTTTCTTAGTGCTTCAGTCAGTTTTATTTTGAGGCTCAGCGATGGTTTCTTTCGGTATCAGAAAGTATCAGAGAGTTTGGTTTCTTTCAGTATCGGAAATTATGGTTTATAATTTAGGATGAGTAGGTTTTATTTGCATTTCATTTTATTTGCAGTTCAATATGTGGTAATGTGTAACATAGAGCCAGCAATGGAAGAACCAGTTTTGTTGCACAAAACCTAATTCTATTACTCAGTATGCCCAAGAGAAAGACTAGAATGCTGGGAAGAGCCCAGGATTTGGAATAAAAAGTCATGAGATTAAACCACTTAATGAATATAATGAATAATATTATAATTTCCTTGTTATAAAGAGGAATAAAAATCCTTGACTCATCGGACTTTTGGAAGATTGAATGAGATGTGAACACTAGCAAATAGATGTTCAATGAATCTTAATTTCCTTAACCCCTTCACTGCCAGCCCCCTCTCCCCATTATTTCCATTAGATTTTGTGATCTTAGATTCTCTGTGTTGCCCCCACGCTGTGCCAGTTATTCTCTGGAGGAGGAACACGTGAGCCCACCAAAGAAACCTTCTACGTAGTGCCAAAAGCAAAGTCAACTCAACATGAGTGAGGTTTTCTCCCTCTGCCCTCCTCAGCCTGCCCGTTCCTTTTCTCTTCCAGTTTCTGTCATCCTTACAGGGAATTAAGAATGTCTAGCCCTAGTCCTTCCCTAGACAGTCACTAAAACTGAAGTGTCACCATTTGCAGGGAGTTGTGTTGAGCTTCGCCATCAGACAGACCTGGGTTTAATCCAGACTTGTTCTCTTGCTCCATGTGATTTTGGGCAAGACTTAACCACTCACGCTTTAGTATTATTTCATATGTCAAAAAGGGATATACTTTCTGTATTACTGATATACTTGACTGATAAATTATAATGATAAGCACTTAGCAGCTTAAAGCCATGTCCTACATTTATTCTCTCACATAGTTTCTGTGGGCCAGGAATTGGGAGCAGCTTACCTGATGGTTCTGGCTGAGGTCTCATGAGACTACAGCCAGGATGCTGGCAGGGGCTGCAGTCAGCTGAATTTGACAAAGGTGGGTGGCGCCTCTTCTGCGGTGTCTCACTCAGCCACATACCTTGCAGCTTAGCGCTGCCTGCTGGCAGATCTCATTTGCTCCCTCCGCTTGAGGACCTCCCCAGAGAGCTGCTGGAGTCTTCTCTGTACAAGGCAGCTGGCCACCCTTGCTCAGTTGCTAAGTCGTGTCTCACTTTTTGTGACCCTAAGGACTGTAGCCCTCCAGGCTCCTCTGTCCATGGGATTTCCCAGGCAAGAATACTGGAGTGGGTTTCCATTTCCTTCTCTAGGGGATCTTCCTGACCCAGGGGTTGAACCCACGTTTCTTGCATCTCCCACAGTGGGTTCTTTACCACCAAGCCACAGGGAATGTCCTGGCCACCATTACAGCAGTTTAATTAAGAGAGAGCAAGATAGAGCTATAGGATTTTTATGATCTAGCTTTGGAAGTTCCTCACTGATCAGCCCAAGTCAGTGTGGAAGGGGATGGCCTCCTAAACATTAGGAGGTGAGGCTCCTTGGAGGCCAGCTTGAAGGCTAGCAACCACACCTGGCTGTCATCTTCTGGTTTGGGGCAAGAGGGCCCAGATTGGGGGTCTTGGTGATAGGATTGTGGAGGTGAAAGAACTGGCACATGGGTACATGGCAAAATTTATAACTAAGTCCATGGGGAGGAAATGGAGACACCAAAACCCCAGACAGATTTGCATCTGGGGCATGATTCTTCAGGGTTTTTAAAAACATGAGAAGGAAACTGTGAAAGCACTTGCAGATGCCTCCCTTGAGGGGCACTGAAGTGAGAAAATTGTTCTACATGCTCAAAACAGAGCTTATTGTTCCGTTGAAGAATCTCCACTATGTACCCGGCGCTGTGCTAGAGACTTTACACACAGTCTTACATTTTATTATCACACAAACTCTGCCAAGTAGACGTCTTTGCCCTGCTTTACTGAAGAGGAACCAAAACTTGGGTTCAGCGACCACCCAAGACTGCAGAGACTGGAAGCAGCGGATGGAGGCCTCAGCCCCAGTCTGCCTTTCTGGATCCAGCACACAGCCTCTGGGCCACCCTGGAACTCCGACCCTGTGCCCACCGAGGGGCAGGTTGAAAGAGCGCCTGGCTGGGGGTCAGTTGATCTGATTCTAGTCCAGCCCTGCTGCCCACCAGCAGGTTACCTCTTTGTGCCTCAGTTTCCTTGTATGAAAATGGAGATAATGGTGTATTCTTCATTTAGTTGGGCTGAAATTAAAAAAAGTTGATGGGGGGACATCCCTGGTGGTCCAGTGGGTAAGACTCCATGCTCCCAATGGGGGGCCTGGGTTTGATGTCTGATCAGGGCACTAGATTCCACACGCCACAACTAAGAGTTCACATGCCACGAGCAGAAGATCACAGGTGCCTCAGCTAAGACTCAGTACAGCCTAAATAAATAAATGTTTCTTAAACATGCAGGGCGTTGATCCGTGGCAAGCACGTGGAGCAGCACCTGGCGCTGGGAAGCTCTGGAGAGTATAAGCTGATGCTGTCCTCTTCTTGTCCCCATTGCTGCTGTCACTGTTGCTGCCTCACTGAACCAGACTATGGAAGCACTTAACTAGTTGCTTTCTAAAGTTCCTTTCAGTGCTGCTTGGGAAGCACTAGTGAAAGCGTTCACAGCGAGCGACCGCTTTATGGAAAGCGCGCCATCACTCTGGTCCCGGATGGTAGTGTGAGCAGCGTGCTGGCTCCTCTGTCATCTCTCGGCTGCACTTACAGCTGTGCCCCTTCCAGGTGGTGACCTTCTGGACTGCGATGCTCAACGGTCCTTTACCCAGAGCCTTGCAGAACGCAGAACACCCGACGCTGCAGGCCAGCGCCTGTGACGCCCTGTCTTCCATCTTGCCGGAAGCCTTCAGCAGTCTGCCGGTAACCTTCAGGGTGTTTTCTCATCTTTAATTTGTGATGCTAAACATGATAGCTTGAGTTTGATTTTGACTCTTTCGAACCAGTATTCAGCATCATCACTGAGGAAAAGGTGCATGTTCTACCTGAGTGTAGGGTGAGGGCAGAGGAGAACAGTGCTGAAATCTTAATGTCTCAGGGGAGCTTTTCCTCCCTGTGCTTAGAAGGCGGGATTGGCGGGGGAAGGGAGAGTAGCAGAGGCTTTGAAGTCACATTTTAGCATTTCAGATCTATAAGTTAGAAAATCCTAACTCTTTGGATTTGAATCCTAGCTGGTTTAAATCCTAGCAGCTCTTCTGCCTTCTAGCTCTTTGGTTATCTAACTTCTATAAAGTTTAGTTTTATCACCGGTAAGGTGGAAATGATGTGCGTGGTAATGTGAAGCATGTGAAAATGCCTACTTTGGTGCTCAATACATGTTGTGCTTAGACCGCTGCTTCCTTTAGCCCTTAATGGCATTTGCATCCCTTCTTATTTATATAAATTAGTTTTTATTAGGAAGGCAGCATGATTAAAGGAGGAGAACAAAATGACCTGATTCCCATGGTGGTAGAGGTTACATGTAGTCACAAGGCTGTGAGCCCTGTCTCGAGTGGGTCCTCTGATGTTTACTGGATCTGAGTTGAACCTTTGTTCTCTGCCAAGTTAGCCTCAAAGACTCAGTTGTGTTCACCTCCCTGACTGTGGATTCAACACAGACGTGTCATAGTCACTTGTCGAAGGCAGTGGCTCATACTCTTTCACTCACGCTTTTGCGTGGCCTCCCTTTCTCATTGCAGAGCGACAGGCAGATCCTGTGCATCACGATGCTGTTGGGGCTGAACGACAGCAAGAACCGTTTAGTGAAAGCTGCCACCTCACGAGCCCTCGGGGTCTATGTGCTTTTTCCTTGTCTCAGACAGGTCAGTGAGCCCACATAGCTCCACCGTGCACTTTATAGTCATTTTATTACTCTTTGTGATGATATAGAGCTCCTGAAGTGCACAGTAAAGGTGATTAAATTGGTTTATAATCTGGTTTCCTTAATTGCTACTAAAATATGCTAATGTCTATAAGAGTTGACTCATTGGAGAAGACTCTGATGCTGGGAGGGATTGGGGGCAGGAGGAGAAGGGGACGACAGAGAATGAGATGGCTGGATGGCATCACCGAATCGATGGACGTGAGTTTGAGTGAACTCCGAGAGTTGGTGATGGACGGGGAGGCCTGGCGTGCTGCGATTCATGGGGTTGCACAGAGTCAGACACGACGGAGCGACTGAACTGAACTGATAGTTCATTTAACTATTTTGCACACTGCCCAGGACCCTAGGCCAGTGAATGTTTAAAGTAATATACAGTGAAAAAAAGAAGTGAAATGGGACGTTACCATACAATAGTAATAATTTAGAAAGTTAATAAAATTTTAATACACAGAAACAAATTTCTCCTTCACTCTTATTTGTGATCTTTATCTCACTGAGAAGTGTGTAAGTGAACAGAATGTGCTTACAAGTGTGTTTCATTGTCCACATCTTTTCCCGAGGTGGACATCAAGCCAAGCGCAGGATTCAGAGATAATTGTCACAGGCCAGGTTATAAGATGTTTGCAAGAGCAAAATCTGTAGTCTCCTTGAGTGTGTATGGCATGTATCAGAATCATGGGAGACCTTCCCCTGGAATTTTAATGAGTGTCTAAATTGTCATATAAGAAAACAGTAAATTGATTAAATGAATTTTGATTTGCAAATACAAGTTTGTGGTAAAGGCTTATATAGCTTTATCTGAAAACAAATTTGAGAACTTGGAAGGTAGCAGTGTGAACTCTTAAGGTAACTACAGTGTTTTGTTTTGTTTACCTTACAGGATGTCATATTTGTTGCAGACACAGCCAATGCAATATTGATGTCACTTCAGGACAAGTCTCTTAATGTCCGGGCCAAAGCAGCCTGGTCCCTCGGCAACCTGACCGACACTCTGATTGTTAACATGTAGGTGACTCAGCTCACTGTCTCTGGTTGACTTCCAAGGCCAAGGTCCCAAGAGGACATCTTTGATCCTACTAGAAAGCAATTAGCAGTAATTCCCTTACATTATGTAGTCAGTCTTGCTGCTTTGTTTTATCTTCTGTATTTATATTTATATTTGTTTCATATACTATTAGTAACCTGTTTTTAATATATATATGTAAAATACTATATGCTGATATAAGTAATATATCCACATTATAGAAAATGTGGAAACTATAAAAGTAGAAAATCAAAACCTTGGTAATAGTTGCCTATTTTTCAATATTGTATATTTTTAAGTAATGTATTCACAGCTTTATCCTCTATAATTTCCCTCTCCAGAGGCCACTGCTCTTACGCATACACAAGTATCTTGCTTTTTGTTCCTTCACTCTAGACATGTAACATGTATAAGCATTCTGCTGGCTTCTGTAGACTTTTTATAAATTGTTATTTGTTATTACACAGTCATTTCTATGTGCTTGTTATTTTGCCGTTCCCCTGTAACTGAACATTCGTGTTAGTGTAGGCTTTTATATGCATTGAACATTTTTATGCATGAAATCTCCATTGTGAGATACCCTTTTTGGTTATATCCCTAGATGTAGACCTACTAAATCAAAAGGTGTAAACCCTAAATAAGTTCTCAGTATAATCTGAACAGATTTGTGGAACTGTTTGTATAATTACACTGAGTGAGTATATTTGTACATGTTTAGGCGGGTTTTACAGTTAACATGTTTCACTTGCTTTGGGTGGGACAGGGAAACACCAGACCCAAGTTTCCAGGAAGAGTTCTCAGGCCTCCTGCTCTTGAAGATGCTGCAGTCAGCTATAGATGCTTCCAAGGATAAAGACAAGGTACACGGACAGCACAACCTCATATTTCTCAGTGAGACACTTAGTGTATTACGGTTCTGTCTCACCAGATGTATCCCTGTTCAGAGGAGATCGAGAGAGTGCTCAGGGTGTATAGTGTGCACTCCACACTTGACGCTTTCCTTCCTATCTCGTGAGAAATACCAGTGCCGTTTGTACGACTATCCCATGCCTGTTCTTCCAAAAATCTCTTGGTAGAATTGACAAGTCAGGAAGATGAGCAGCTTGGCTTTGAATATTCCCTGTTGCACTATTAAGTTTTAAAAGTGTAGATGTGGGTCAGCAGACATCAGCCAAGTTCAAATCCTGGCTTTCCCTTTAATAGCTGAATGACCTTTGGTGCATTATTAACTTCTCTGAAGGTGAGTTTCCTCATCTGTGACCTGAAAATCATTCCATATACCTCACTGGACTCCAAGATGCCTTTTATTATAGCACCTAGCATAGCACCAGGCCCAAACCAAGTGCTTGACTTAGTCAGTGGTTCTGAAGACCCGGGAAGCCCTACCATAGGTTAATTCAGTCAGAATTGGTTTTGTTTTCTTAAAAAAAAAAGCTCCCCAGATGATTCTAGTATGCTGCAAAGTTTGTGACTTATGAAACCTAGGTTTTCCAAGCCTTGCTGCAAATCAGCCGTGTCCTTTTGCCTCTGGGCCTTACACACCATCTCTGTAAAACAAGGAAGATAGACCTCTCTGAAGTCCCATCTGACATTTAAAAAATCAGGGCAAAGAACTATAGAACCTCATCTCTCTGATGACACAGAATGTTGACCCCACAAGACCTTGCAGAGTTCTAAGAACTTGCACCTTTACAAGCTACATTTTTCATTATCTCATTGCTTTAAGATGTTTTGGGCCTCCTGTTTGGTGTTTTTTGTTTGTTTTTTTTTTAATTAAAATTATACTTTCTGACACACATCTTTGGCAAAACAGATTTCTAATGCTTTTACCTCTTACTCCAGGTAAAAAGCAATGCAGTCCGAGCCCTTGGAAATTTGCTTCATTTTCTGCAACCTTCTCATATAGAAAAACCCAGATTTGCTGAAATCATTGAGGAGGCTATCCAGGCCCTGATTTCTACTGTTCTGATTGAGGCTGCCATGAAAGTCCGGTGGAATGCCTGTTATGCGATAGGAAATGTATTTAAAAATCCTGCTCTTCACCTCGGTAAGAATGTCTCCTTCTCTCTGATGGAGGGCTTCTTTGGACAGTACACACCAGTCTCCATTATTAATAAAACCACGCTGTTATTCATGGTATTTTACTGAACACCCCAGTTTAAGGGAAAGGTGAGGTAAATCATGGGCTATATATTTAAAGGGGTATTGTGTTGCCACTTAAAATTACATTTACAGAAAGTTCTTGATAATCTGGAAAGATAGTACTGATGTTAAGCAAATGAAAATGAGATATGGAAATTGTTTCTACAGTATGATCTCAATAAATGGGTAGAAAAAAGACTGAAAGGAAATTAACCTAAATATTGACAGTGATTGTCTTTCGATGGGATGATAAGTAGGATTCTTTTCTGCTTTTATTTTTCAAAATTTTCTGCAGTGAGCATACATTGTTTTAGCAATCAGGAAAAAAGTTAAAAGGGAAACAGACATGAGAGAAAGAGGGTTTAACTGGAAATCCCACAGGAGATGTTGGCTCCAGGGTGGAATGCTGCAGGCAGGGAGGGATCTGCCTCTGAGGATGACAGGCCCTGCACCTTGGTACATCAGCAGCAGCTGATAGCTGTTCTGGGGTCTGGATCACAGCCTCCAGATCCCACTCGCTTGAATTGCCAGCATTTCTGAAACACAAGGGTGTCTTCCTGGAGAGGTGACGTTCCTCTGGACCAGCAGAACCAACATTGCCTTAGGGAGGTCTGTCTCCGCTCCTTGTACTCCCAGAAGCGTCCAGGCAGACCAGTCAGCCAGGAGCCTCATGGCTTCATCCACTGAGGAAGCAGCCTGAAGTGGCCTTTGGCATTGGTGTTCTTTGAATTGGGTATCTGCCTCCTGTCTTCAGAGGCACCAGAGGAGTTGGGAAGGGCTGGGAGCGTTAAGGAAGCTGCATTTTACTCTGCTGCCCATCTTAAGGAATAAGAACTCCCAAAACGGAGCGGGTAGTGGTAGCTCTGACAAGGAGTAAAGCTGGCTGACTTTCTGGGGCCAACAGGAAGGGAGCAAAGACAGAACTCTGGGCATCATCTTCTCAGTATTAGGAATTTGAGTCTCCAGTTAATCTGAGTACTCTGTCCTCCAGTCACTGCCTAAACAGTATTTTCTTTTCCTTTGTAAGAAAATGCAGGACCCACTTTTTAAGTGAGAATTAAGTGAAAACATGGAAGGACTAACTTGAGCACTAATGTATGTGCTTCCTGCAGGCCCCTTCTCTCCCCGCACCCAACTTACTTTTAAACTTTCATTTGTTCTAATGACTATGGATTCTTTCTAGAAACAGCCCCGTGGACCTCCCAGGCCTACGACGCCCTGACATCAGTTGTGACGTCATGCAAGAACTTCAAAGTGCGCATCAGATCGGCTGCCGCCCTGGCCGTCCCCCGCAGGAGGGAGCACTATGGCTCGGTCGAGCAGTACGCTCAGATCTGGGATGCCCTGGTCACCGCCTTGCAGAAGAGCGAAGACACCACAGACTTTCTGGAGTTCAAGTACTGTGCCAGCCTGCGGACCGAAATCTGCCAGGCGCTGATTCACCTCCTGAGCTTGGCCAGCCCCTCCGACCTGTCCTGCATCAGGAAAACCCTCGAACTGCACGGGGATATGGTCCAGTCCTATATCCTACAGTTTTTAAAATCAGGAACAGAGAGGGATGACACCGGAGCACCCCACCACCCGCAGGAAAGAGACCAGATGGTCAGAGCGGCCCTGGGGCACATAAACAGTGTCCAGGCACTGGCTGGCGACCCAGCCAAAAGGGCCATCATGGCCTTTTTAGAAGATACCCTGACCGTTTATTTTGACTCATCTGGCTCTCAAGTAGCACTCTTAGGATTAACCCATCAGTGAATGGTCTACCATACTTTCCAGGGGTCAAGTGGAAACAGGAAGACCTGAGCTTGAGCATCAGATGTGTGGGGTTTAGTCTTAGGGGCAGAAACAGTCTTTTCACTATTTATTTAGAACGGGTTAGCAGCTATTGAAATTTTTCTCAGCGGGTTCATCCATGTTGCAGAGTGGTTTCACTGCCTTGGCTGTGGCCGTGGCTGCTGGACTCTCTGACTTGTGCTCGGGGAGCCAAGGAGTTGGGTTGTCCTGTGGATTGAGTAGGCTTGGGTTCTGAAGAGTGGTCTCAGAAGAGTATTTAAAGGAAAAAGCAAAAGGATTTAGGAGTTAGAATGTTGTATATTGTGTCTCTGGGAATTGTTTTTCTTTTGTAATAAACTCATGTAAAGCAGTGTGCCCATAGTCTACCATTTTTGTCAAGTTGCATTTATAGAAAGCTGTAAGTAGAGCTGCTGTTCAGCCAATTTGTGCTGGTTCAGCTGCATCGGTTGCTTTCAGGTTGATAAATAGCTGTTGCACTGAGCTCCCCGAGCAGCACCGCTGGAAGCCCCCTCCATGCCTTCCCACAGCCCTGTAAAGATGAACTGACGTTCAGGGCCCTCTGGCCGAGGCCCATGTTCATTTCAGCCTGGCTGTAACATCGGCTTCTATTTGAATTTCCTAACGTCCTTTAGGAGAATGTGGTCCCCTATGCTGAATTTTTGATGATTTTGCCACCTTTGAATTTGTGCCTTAAAAAAGATTGTTTAATTTACATGATTACAAGGAGAGGTTTTTAGATTATATTTTGATAATGCCCAAGCAGTTATAAAAGTCATTTCTCACTGAAACATGTTTAAATTTTGCATGTGTGTCTTGACCACCAACTTTATTGTAAGTGATTTCAGTCAGGAATTTAGAGATATATAATAAAAGATCCCATACTTCCACTTGATATGGATAGTTAAGAATCAGGATACATAGAGTGAGTTTTGGCAGTATATTACAACTCAGACGGTAAAGAATCCGCCTGCCAGTCCTGGAGACCAGATTTGATCCCTAGGTTGGGAAGATCCCCTGGAGGAGAGAATGGCTACCCACACCAGTATTATTGCCTGGAGAATTCCAGTGACAGAAGAGCCTGGTGGGCTACAGTCCCTGGGGTCGCAAAGACATTACTGAGTGACTAACAATAGTTGGCAGAATATTATTTAACTGCAGTTACTTTACTTAAAATACATACTTCAGAGCATCCGTGTGTCGTTTTTTCTCCTTTATCCTTAAGTTACTGTTTCCCTTCTATGTTGCTGTTTGTTCAAAAAATATGTTTAGGCAGAAACTAGGGAGCAGAATATTAAGATAGCTGAAGTCTCACTTTCTTTTGTTGGTAGAATACCAATTTCCAAAGCATGAGACTACCAGCACAGTAAAAACTACCATATGAAACATTCTCTAGACTTGCTTTTCTTTGGAGGATTCTGGGCAAGAATTGTTATAGAGCCCATGGAACTGAGTTGAACTTGTACCAACCCTGTCTTGAATCTTAGAACTTCCTTTTGAAGGAGTATATTCTTAGTAGCAGCTTGTTTACTTGCTATTTTCATAAAAGTAAAAATATGCCATATATAACTCATTCCTGGTTCTTTGAGCTTTCACTGGTGGGTTTCTTGATAAAATATCTCTGAAATGATTTTGAATGGCTTCCCTTGCTGATTCACTCTTACCATTTGCTTACTTTGAATAAAATTTTTTTCTTTCTAAATCTTTCAGTGCCTTTGAGGTTTCCAGGTTTCTGAAAACCGATGTTAATGTTCATATGCAGGAAGAAACCAAGGCTAATAAGCACTTCCAGAAATCCGTTAAGTTTAGACTGAGGGCTTCTGTCTGGGTCGGATGCTACTTCTCTTCGCCCTGTGACTTTGTGGCTGTACACCCAGGCTGAAGGCTCAGGAAAGCTGCCATCATAGAAGGAAGCCACTCAGAGAATAAAGGGCCAGGATTTATTTGCTGCAGAAACAGTAGGAAGTCTGGCTCTGATTCAGAATGCCAAATTCTGAACTTTCATTTGATACATGATACTGATGTTTCTCTTGATATTTAAAAGAAAATTTGGAAAAGGAGTCAGCTTGGCACAGAAGTCTAGAGCAAACTCATTGAATCAAGAGCATTAGGAAACATCACTTACCTTCCAACCTTTCCTGTGAAACTCACTGATAATAAGCCCACTTCCAGAGCCCAAGGAAGATGCACACTGTAGCCTCTAGCAGATTTAGTTAATGGTAGAGTCAGTCCCCTTAGGAGATGAGAAGTTAGACACCTCGTCGAGGAAACCAGAGCAACAACTTCCCTGATTTTGATATTTGTGCGTGAATCCAGACAGGAGCAGAACCTCACCACCAGCTTAAGTGAGCTCTAGTTACTCTGGTTGAGAGCCTGGGCTTGAATCCTGGCTCTGCTCTCCGTCTATGAACGTCACTTCACCTCTCACGCCTGGTTTTCTCATCTGTGAAATGGGGATGATGGTGCCTGCCTCATAAGGATGTTACAGCAGTGAAATTTGTTAATATATGGAAAGTTCTTAACTTTCCGTACTCAATAAAATCAGATGTTTGTTTTCCTTGAATTTTCAGAGTGCTGGGCAGAAACGGTATCAACACACCATGCGCTTTTATGATGCTGGTTGGACAGCTGGAGTCCCCTGACTGCACTTCTAGGTAGTGAACCTGGATCCAGCAGGGTGGGATGGGCACTGCCCCCAGGACCTCTGTGGCCAGCCAGAAACAGCCCGCTGTGGGTCCCCACAGATCCCTAATGGGCAAAGGCAGGGACTGCAAGTGAGTTCTGCCTCGTGACCCATCCCTGGCCAGTCTTCAGAAATTACATACCCAGTTTACACAAACTTCGGAATTACACCCGTTTAACAACTCTTCTTAGTAATTATGTCCTTGGGCAAGTTTCTAGACCTCTAATCGGTAAAAAGGGGAAAACTACCTCATAGAGTTTCAGGAGTCTGTCACATAATACGTGTAAAGCATTGTTTTGGAGCCGGCACAAAGCAGACGCTGCCCTCGTTAGCCTTTTCTTTAACTTCCTCCCTGGGCTTGACTGTCTCATTAGGGTGAGATCTCTGGAGTGGGATCTTGGGGAAGGAGCTTCTAATCTACTTCTAGTACAGTCCTTGAGTCCTCGGGTCTAAACTAAAGCTCAGCTCTAGTGGGTGAGGATGTTATATTCAGTCAGTTCAGTTCAGTTGCTCAGTCGTATCCGACTCTCTTTAACCCCATGGACTGCAGCACACCAGGCCTCCCTGTCCATCACCAACTCCCAAAGTTTACTCAAATTCATGTCCATTGAGTCAGTGATGGCATCCAACCATCTCATCCTCTATCATTCCCTTCTGCCTTCAATCTTTCCCAGCATCGGGGTCTTTTCCAATGAGTCAGTTCTTCGCATCAGGTGGCCAAAGTATATTAGGATTGGGCCAAATTCTCAGCAAACCAGCATTCATTTGCCATTTATACCCAACACTCCCAAGGACCCTCCTGCTGCCACCAGTAACAGTAACTAGGGGGAAGGTGGTGGTGGTATGGCCTCTCCAGGGACATAATTCAAAGAAAAGCACCTGTGTTGGGGCAAAGCCCTTCCCTTGAGAATTAATTGCTCTGCAATCTATTCTGTGACCTATTAGGAGTGACTACAGGAACACAGGTGTTTTTTTTTTTTAATTTAGAACTTCTATTAAAATATTACCACATTGATAGGTCAAGTAAGAAAATGCAAATGGTCATTTTATGGATACTGAAAGACTATTCGATAAAACTCAGTGTCCTTTTCTGATCAAAATTCCTTTAAAAAAGAATTTTAAAAGATATTTCATCAACATCATGAAATATTTCTATCTTGAAGAGTGACTTTGCTAAAATCACAACCAAGACAAGTCTATCATCACCACTGTTACCTAACATTGTGTAAGATTTCATGGTCAATCTGATCAAATAAAAGCAGATTTTTTCAGAAGTTTTTTCAAAGATTCCAAATTAGCGTTATTTGTAAAACACCAGTCTGAGAGACTGAATTCACGAATCATTATTTGTAGAAAATCAAGAAAATCAACTCCAAAAATAACAAAAGTTTTGTAAGGTAGCTGGTTACGAATTAGGCCAAAATCAATAGCTCTTCTATATATCAACTATAACCAATAAGATTTTATGTTTAAAAGATCTCATCGCAGTAGTGACAAAATATCAGGAGTAATCTAACCTAATTCTAACACAAGGATTTTGTGGAAACAAAATTTTTAATTGAAATTTTTTACAATGTCATTGAAGAAGACATTTTTAAAAAATGAGAAGATATACCATATTCCTAGATAGAAGGACCCAAAATTATAATAAGACTATGTCTCTCTGAATCCAGAAATTTAGCTAAATTCCTATCAAGATAAAAAAAATACTTTTAATGGCAAAATGATTCTAAAGTTCATCTGGAAAAATGGATGTAAAAATTCAAACCAAGGAATTTGAGTTTTGGCCACCACACCGTGCTTGGGCAGAGCAGGGTGGGGGGTCAGGGGTCAGGGGGGAGGGTGTGCAGGGAGAGAATTTATCCTCAGGGTGCCCTAAGGGTGCCTCGCGTTTTCAGCCTTTGTAAATCTCTCTGATCTCACTCCAGAGCTAGTCCACGCCCTCCCTCCCACTGAACACAGCTGGAGTGCCGGGACTCCATGCATGCAGCTGCTATCCCAAAAAGGAAAGCAGAACAGGCAGACCAGGGGAGGAAAGGGGAACTCAGCACCCCCAGCTGACAGCAAGTTCGCTGTTATTGCCCCCTGGTGTCTCCTGGCCTGGACCCCAGGCGGGCAGAGTCCTGGACCCGCACATCACGCTCCCAGAGAAGCTCTCTGCTTCTGGCCCTGGGATGGGGCACAAGGGACTGTGTGGGTCAGGGAGAGAGGGCGACACCCTGTTTGTTGCTTCTCTCCCCTCCCACCCCTGCCCCTTGGCAATCCCAATGCAGCCGTGGCCGTCACAGCCAGGCAGGTGCCTAAAGCTTCAGGGAGGGGAGCCCTTCTCTGACCAGAGGAAGTGTGGTCCCAACAGCAAGAGAGTGACGCCCATTGCTTTTTTTTGCTCTCTGCGTTTTTCTCACTTGACCTCTTGATGTGGGAACATTTTGTGGATAAAGCTATGACACCAGAGGGGAATTTGAAACTTTGGGAATGAAGGAAGAGCAATAGATGTGGGAAATATGTGGGTAAATAGACTGTTTTTCTTGTCTTAAGCTTATCATAAGATGTACACACTTCTAATATTCCCTGATAGAATCTTCAGTGAATATAGGTATGTGTGTGTGTGTGTGTGTGTGTGCTCAGTCGGGTCTGACTATGCGTGACCACCTTGGACTGAAGCCCACCAGGCTTTTCTGTCCATGGAATTTTCCAGGCAAGAATACTGGAGTGGGTTGCCATTTCCTATTCCAGGGGATCTTCCCAACCCAGGGATCGAACTCTCATCTCTTATGTCTCCTGTGTTGGCAGGCAGATTATTTACCACTGTGCCACCTGGGAAACCCCAATTATTCACGTAAAAATTACCATCTAAAGAGGAAGGGTAAAGAGATCTATATGGTAGTAAGATTTCTATATTTCACTTGAACAATAAAATGTTAACTCTAAACATCCTATGAAAGTTATTTTGTAGTCGCTAGAGAAACCACATGCACACACACAGATTACACAAAAGATATATTCAAAAACTCACTAAGTGATTAAGGTGGAGTATTGAAAATTATTCAAATAATCCAGAAGAAGACAGGAATGAAAAACATAGGGGACAAATAGAAAACCCCAAATAGTAGATCCAAACATATCAACAATTACATCAGGTTTAAACGGTCTAAATAGACTGATTAAAAGAGACTGTCAGAATGTAAAAATACCCAAGATTTGTGCTAAGGCTAAGTGATTCAGTCGTGTCTGACTCTGTGCGATCCTGTGGGCTGTAGCCTGCTAGACTCCTCTGTGCGTGGTTTCCCAGGCAAGAATACCGAAGCGGGTTGCCGTTTCCTTCTCCAGGGGATCTTCCTGACCCAGGAATCGAACCCACATCTCTTACGTCTCCTGCACCAGCAAGCGAGTTCTTTACCACTACTGCCACCTGGGAAGCCCATCCAAGATCCGACTATATGCTATTTATAAGAAACCCATTTAAAATTAGTGAAGTTTGAAAGGAAAAAAAGAAACCATGCAAATATGAGTACTAATAAAAAAAATTTTGGAGTAGCTATATGCTATCAGACACGATAGACTTTGGAGCAAGAAAACTTTTTGGGAATAAACAGGGAAATGGCATAAAGATAACAGTGTCAAGTCACAGACAAGGCCTAACAATCCTAAACAGCTGTGACCCTAACAACATAACTTCAAAACACATGAAACAAAGACCGATAGAACTGAAAGGAGAAACGACGACTCAGCAATCGCCGGTGCAGACTTCAGCACTCACTCCTTTCTCAGTAACCAACAGAACAGCTAGACCATATTCTGCATCATGAAACAATTCTGGACAGATTTGAAAGAGTCGAAATCATGCCAACTCTGATCTCTGACCATATGGAATTAAGCCAGAAATCAATCACCAGGAAATCTCTTAAGTACTTGAAATTAAATAATATACTTCTAATTAATCCATTAATTAGATGGATTAATTATTCCATAGGTCAAAGTGGGACGTCTCAAAGCAAATAAGAAAATACTTGAAACTTAACAAAAATGAAAATATATCAAAATGTATGGTACAGTTAAAGCAAGGCTTTGATGGAAATTTATAACACTCAGTTGTGTCTGATTCTTTCGACCCCAAGGACTGTAGCCCTCCCAGGCCCCCCGTCCATGGGATTCTCCAGGCAAGGATACTGGAGTGGGTTGCCATGCCCTCCCCCAGGGGATATTTCCAACTCAGGGATCAAAACTGCATCTCCTGAATTGCAGGTGGATTCTTTACCCCATTGGTTGCTTTTTATTTGGCAAGCACAGAGAAGATCCTAGATGCATTACATTACTTCTTTTTTTTAACACTTAAATCATCCTATTATAAATAATAAAATATTTTGCAGCTATTTCTGTTACTTAAAGGTTTTAACTATTTTTGGTTCTCTGATTTCTTTCAGTAAATACTCTCTTTTAAAAGTTGAGATATTTTTGATATATAACATTATATATTATATGATAATATCAGTTCAGTTCAGTTCAGTCGCTCAGTCGTGTCCGACTCGTTGCGACCCCATGAATCGCAGCACACCAGGCCTCCACGTCTATCACCAACTCCCGGAGTTCACTCAGACTCACATCCATAGACTCAGTGATGCCATCCAGCCATCTCATCCTCTGTCATCCCCTTCTCCTCCCGCCCCTAATCCCTCCCAGCATCAGACTCTTTTCCAATGAGTCAACTCTTCGCATGAGGTGTCCAAAGTACTGGCGCTTAAGCTTCAGCATCATTCCCTCCAAAGAAATCCCAGGGCTGATTTCCTTCAGAATGGACTGGTTGGATCTCCTTGCAGTCCAAGGGACTCTCAAGAGTCTTCTCCAACACCACAGCTCAAAAGCAGCAATTCTTCAGTGCTCAGCTTTCTTCACAGTCCAACTCTCACATCCATACATGACCACTGGAAAAACCATAGCCTTGACTAGACAGACCTTAGTCGGCAATGTAATGTCTCTGCTTTTGGATATGCTATCTACGTTGGTCATAACTTTTCTTCCAAGGAGTAAGCGTCTTTTAATTTCATGGCTGCAGTCACCATCTGCAGTGATTTTGGAACACAAAAAAACAAAGTCTGACACTGTTTCCACTGTTTCCCCATCTATTTCCCATGAAGTGATGGGACCAGATGCCATGATCTTCGTTTTCTGAATGTTGAGTTTAAGCCAAGTTTTTCACTCTCCTCTTTCACTTTCATCAAGAGGCTTTTTAGTTCCTCTTCACTTTCTGCCATAAGGGTGGTGTCATCTGCATATCTGAGATTATTGATATTTCTCCCGGCAATCTTGATTCCAGCTTGTGCTTCTTCCAGCCCAGCGTTTCTCATGATGTACACTGCATGTAAGTTAAATAAGCAGGGTGACAATATACAGCCTTGACATACTCCTTTTCCTATTTGGAACCAGTCTGTTGTTCAATGTCCAGTTCTAAGCATATAGGTTTCTCAAGAGGCAGGTCAGGTGGTCTGGTATCCCCATCTCTTTCAGAATTTTCCACAGTTTATTGTGATCCACAGAGTCAAAGGCTTTGGCATAGTCAATAAAGCAGAAATAGATGTTTTTCTGGAACACTCTTGCTTTTTCCATGATCCAGCAGATGTTGGCAATTTGATCTCTGGTTCCTCTGCCTTTTCTAAAACCAGCTGGAACATCTGGAAGTTCACACTTCACCTATTGCTGAAGCCTGGCTTGGAGAATTTTGAGCATTACTTTACTAGCGTGTGAGATGAGTGCAATTGTTCGGTAGTTTGAGCATTCTTTGGCATTGCCTTTCTTTGGGATTGGAATGAAAACTGACCTTTTCCACTGGTGTGGCACTGCTGAGTTTTCCAAATTTGCTGGCATATTGAGTGCAGCACTTTCACAGCATCATCTTTCAGAATTTGAAATAGCTCAACTGGAATTCCATCACCTCCACTAGCTTTGTTCATAGTGATGCTTTCTAAGGCCCACTTGACTTCACATTCCAGGATGTCCGGCTCTAGATGAGTGATCACACCATCATGATTATCTGGGTCGTGAAGATCTTTTTTGTACAGTTCTATGTATTCTTGCCATCTCTTCTTAATATCTTCAGCTTCTGTTAGGTCCATACCATTTCTGTCCTTTATCGAGCCCATCTTTGCATGAAATGTTCCCTTGGTGTCTCTAATTTTCTTGAAGAGATCTCTAGTCTTTCCCATTCGGTTGTTTTCCTCTATTTCTTTGCATTGATCGCTGAGGAAGGCTTTCTTATCTCTTCTTGCTATTCTTTGGAACTCTGCATTCAGATGCCTGTATCTTTTCTTCTCTCCTTTGCTTTTCACTTCTCTTCTTTTCACAGCTATTTGTAAGGCCTCCTGAGACAGCCATTTTGCTTTTTTGCATTTCTTTTCCATGGGGATGGTCTTGATCCCTGTCTCCTGTACAATGTCATGAACCTCCATCCATAGTTCATCAGGCATTCTATCTATCAGATCTAGGCCCTTAAATCTATTTCTCACTTCCACTGTATAATCATAAGGGATTTGATTTAGGTCATACCTGAATGGTTTAGTGGTTTTCCCTACTTTCTTCAATTTAAGTCTGAATTTGGCATATAATATATATGATAATACATATAAACATAAAAATATATAACACATATATATGTTATATATATAAATAAACTTATATAAGAAGTTTCAGGTGTACAACATAGTGGCTCACAATCTTTAAAGGTTATACTGCGTTTATAGTTGGTATAAAATATTGGCTATATACCCTGAGCTATATACAGTATATTCTTGTGGCTTATCTTATACATAGTAGTTTGTGCCTCTTAATCTCCTACTTCTATTTTGCCCCTCCCATCACTTTCCCGATTGATAGCCACTAGTTTGTTCTCTGTATCTGTGAAACTGCTTCCTTTTTTTGTTATATTCACTAGTTGACCAACATTCTTAAAAGTAAAAACAGCAGCGTGTCTTGGAAACTCAAACTGTAAACTATAGCAATGTAGCAGAATGGCCAAGAGATGGAGACAGAGGACACAAAATGATTCAGACCCAGGCTTTTTCACCAAAGCTGCGTTTCTCAGGCTCAGGAGCTACAGCACCTGAATTTCAGGTTGCTTTCATTAGAACGATGGTTCTCAAACTGGACTGCACATTGGAATTACTAGGGGGACTTAAAAAATTACCAATCCCGAGTTTAGTGGTCTGTTGTTGTCAGTCGCTAAGCTGTGTCCAGCTCTTTGTGACCCCATGGACTGCAGCACGCCAGGCTTCCCTGTCCTTCACTGTCTCCCGGAGTTTGCTCAAACTTGTGTTCATTGAGTCAATGATGCCACCCAACCATCTCATTCTCTGTCTCCCTCTTCTCCTCCTGCCCTCCATCTTTCCCACCATCAGCGTCTTTTCTAATGAGTTGGCTCTTCACATCAGGTGGCCAAATTATTGGAGCTTCAGCTTCAGCACCCGTCCTTCCAATAAATACTCAAGGTTAATTTCCTTTAGGATGGACTGGTTTGATCTCCTTGCAGTCCAAGGGACTCTCAGGAGTCTTCTCCAGCACCACAGTTTGAAAGCATCAATTCTTTGGCACTCAGTCTTCTTTATGGTCCGCCTCTCACATCCATGCACGACTACTGGAAAAACCATAGCTTTGATTATACAGACATTTGTTGGCAAAATTATGTTTCTGCTTTTTAATATGCTGTCAAGATGTTTCATAGCTTTTTTTCCAAGAAGCAAACGTCTTTTAATTTCATGGCTGTGGTCACCATCCAGAGGAATTTTGGAGCCCAGGAAAATAAAATCTGCCACTGTTTCCATTTTTTTCCCCATTTTCTGGGGTGTACTTTTGCCATGAGGAGGTTTAAAATCGCACAAATGATTCTAATTATAGCAAACTATGAGGCCCACTACTTTAGAACACACACCAACAGGAGGTCTCAAGCTGGTATGTTTCAGAATCACAATCACGTAGAGGAACTTGTGAAAAACAGACACCCAGGCTATTGTAATCTTCATTCTTCCAAGAACCAGTGCATACTGAAATGTTGATGTATCAACTTAGTGTGAAAGTGAAAGTTGCTCAGTCATGTCCAACTCTTTGTAACTTTATAGTCCATGGGATTCTCCAGGCCAGAATACTGGAGTGGGTAGCCTATCCCTTCTCCAGGGGATCTTCCAGACCCAGGGATCAAACTGGGGTCTCCTGCCTTGCAGGCAGATTCTTTACCTGCTGAGCTGCCAGGGAAGCCCACCAACTTAAGACAGTTGGATATATAATCAAGAATAAATCTGGGATTTCCCTGGTGGTCCAGTGGTTGAGAATCTATCTTCCAGTGCAGATTCAGTCCCTGGTTGGAGGACTAAGATCCCACATGCTGCAGGGCAGCTAAGCCTGCGAGCCCCCGCCTAGAGAAGCCTGCACACTGTAACTGCTGAGCCCGCCTGCTCCAGAGCTGGTGCTCCACAACAAACGAAGCCCAGACACCGCAGCTGGAGAAGGCGCCACACCGCAGTGAAGGGCCTGCGCTTTGCAGTGAAGACCCAGCGCAGCTGAAAAAAAAAGGACTAGATCTGGTACAGTCTCAAAACTGGATGCTAATATATCAGAGCAACATCAGGCATCAAATGTTTAAGAACATTTTATAGGAGAAAATTTTTAATTGAGAAAATGCTAACCATGAACTTAATTCCCCCCCTGGAAACGGAGAGATGGGCACCCCTCAACTGTCTGGTGTCACACAAGAGCAGGTTCCTGGACTGGGCCAGCAGGTTCCCGCAGCAGAGAAGCACAGCCTACACACGGTGTCAGGTTCCAGAAGTTTATAGCCGTGTTTGATCATTCCGCCGCAGGACACCAGGAGGAAGTAGAGCTCCTCCGGCAACTGCAGCCCAGCCTTCAAGAGGGAGGCTCCCCCAGCTTGCCTCTACTCCCCTTCACCAAAGGGTTTAAATCATTTTAATATTAGGTTTATTTTCTAAATAACATTTATCAATTTTTCATATTATACAAGTGATGAATCTTCATTGTGGAAGTTTAAGAAAAGAAAAACAGTAAGTCTATGTAAGTACGCTTGAAGGCAGAAGGAGAAGGGGGTGACAGAGGATGAGAAGGCTGGATGGCACCACTGATTCAGTGGACATGAACTTGGGTGGACTCTGGGAGAGGATGAGGGGCAGGGAGGCCTGGCGTGCTGCTGTCCATGGGGTCGCAAAGAGTTAGACACGCCTGGGTAACTGAACAACAAGAGCAAATATGTAAGTAAAAATGTCTTGAGATTAGCACTATTATCAGGACTTCCCTGGAGGTCCAGTGGTTAAGACTTCACCCTCCAGTACAGGGCTCGATCCCTGCTCCATGGGCTAAGACTCCACATACCTTGCAGCCAAAAAAAAAAAAAAAAAAAATAGTGTAACAAGTTCAATAAAGATGTGAAAAAAACTGTCTAAACAAATCACTGCCATTTTTACAGGTTTCATGGCATAGGGTACATGTCTGTGTATGATATACACTATATATATGGATCACATACACTTTATGTGTATATGCACGTTAACACTCTTCCGTGTATATGGACGTAAATACTCTTCCAGATATATTGTGGGAAAACAATCAACAAAATTGTGGTTATAACATGTATACTTTCTTGTAGCCTGTCATTTTGCCTAATAATATACCATGAGCACTAAATATTCTTCTAAAACCTGACTTCAATGATTTGATAATAGTTCATCACATCAGTATCTCATAACATATCCAGTTCTCTATTGGACATTGTTTTCCAGTTGTTTGTTGATTTACATGCACTTGTTCATAGATGTTAGAGTTTTGGGGGGGACATGTGGGGTGGGGCAGAGAGATAACTCCATGCCTTCCCAAGCAGGTCGCCGGGTGCTGAACCACCGATGTATAGTAATAGAAACAGTGATCACGCCATCCTTCCCCCCGGGTCTGCCATGCCTCCTTGCCCAATTACCACACTCTTATCCTCCCACAGGACTGTGTGTGCTCCCTGGTCTTCATCCCACTGCTCCTCTATCCTCATGCCAGTCCCAACCCTCTTTAACTCTTGGACTTTGTAGTAGGAAGTTCAGTAGCCAGATGACCCACCAGACAAGTCTGGTTCTGCCCTCGCTTTCACGACTAGACAGGGCTTTTGACTCCACCTTTTGCTTGGGAATCTCAGATGCAGCTAATCATTATTGAACATTTAGTACTGACTTTTAAACACCTTGTATTTAAGAGGAAATGAATATAAGCTGCAAGAGGAAGAAAAGGAGTTTTTTATTTTTCCGTTTAACAAATGTCCATAAAGTTCTTTTTCTGTAAGGTCTGGCCTCCTGCCATCTTTGTTCTGCGGAATCCTTGCCAGGCCAGGAAGGCTTGGTCCTTCTCCACCTCTGGGTCCTTCCCCACGTGTTGACAGCTGAGATGGCAGGTGGGCCAGTGGTCATTCTGGCAATGAACCTGACTCTGGAACCTGGGCTCCAGCTTTCCAGGAGCCCACCTGGTGCATGACCCCACCGGCCTTGACCACCCTCTGCCCCCATGACGCACGGTCACCCGCTTAGGCCATCAGTTCCCTCTGCCCTCCAGCCCTCAGCTCAGGTCCTCACTTCTTTCTGAAAACTATGACAACATTCTCCAAGAGGGCCCTCAGTCACTGGCAGGTCTGTGGGGCTCCAGGCTCCTTTCTCAGCCTGCTCAACCTATTCTCCGAACCGCAGGCCACCAAGCTGGTTCCCTGGGGCCTCCTCACGCCTTCACATGGCTCACAAGAGCTTTCCTGGCTGCTCCCCCACCTCCCTGTCATCACCAGCCCCCCAACCCACCCAGCCCTATGTGGGCTCCAGCTGTATGGGCTTTTGGGCCCAGGCCTTGGTTCACCCTTCAGACTGCTCATTACAAGCTTCTACACACACCGCAGGTCTCGACAGACACACGCACTCTTTCCTCTAGGGCACTTTTCCTGAGCACCTGTGAAAGGAGGATGTTTGTGGTGTCAGCTCGGAGGGCGGATACAGGACTGAATGCAACAAGCAAGCCCCTAGCACAGAGCCCAGCGCGGAGAAGCCCTAGCTGAATGCCAGCTCTTGCCGTTCTTTTTACTACGATTCGTGCATCTCTATCATGGACCACAATTGTTTATGTGGCTGTCTCCTGGCTCGACCTGGAGTTCCTTACGAGTTTGCATCGCATCTCACCCACCTTCTATCTCCTCCCCAACCTGGGGCTAGGCCACGCCTACAGGAGACTCTCAGGGTGTGTCTCTTGAATGACAGGTAGAGATATAAATATCCCCATTTTCCAATCAGAAAACTGAGGCCTAGGGAGGGGAGAGTGACTGGCCCCAGAAGGTGCTACCTGTCAGAGCAGGAGCGGAACTCAGGTCTGGGAGACGCTTCCTCCAGTGCTGATCTCCCCCGGTGTGTGCAGAGGCCAGATGCAGAACAAATGAAAATACAAAGAGGAGTTACTTTCCAGTTTGCTATTTTTTTGCTGTGTTTGGCTCAGATCTTCCCACTATAGTTTTCCTAACAACTCAGGCCCTAAGAGGAAGACCTCACACAGCTTTGCGCTCAGGTGGGATGAACTGTGACACTGGAGTTGACAGCAGCCTTCAGGGTCACCTGGTCCACCCCACCCCATCCCTGAACCACGAACCCAAGAGGGGAAGGGAGTCGCCCACAGTCACGTGGCTGACAGCAGAGCCAGACACCCTTTCCAGTGCTCCTCTTAGTCACGGCAAGTGAAGCGGTGTCCGCGTAGAGGGAGCCGCAGAAAGGAGTCCAGGATTTACAGGGTGCAAACTCCCTGGGGCCCTCCAGCACCAGCAGTCAAGGCCTGCAGCCTCCAACAGGTCCCCCCAGAGACAGTGCAGCCCACCCCGGGAGGGGAGGCCCAGGAGGTTGAACAGGCGGGGCGCCTGCAGCCGGGGCCGCGCCCGGGGGGGTCGGTCCAGCCTGTGTTCTCTGCCGACCATTGATGAGCCCTGCTCTTTATAGCTTCTCCAGCAGAGAGCAATTAACTTCTTGAGCTTGGAGGTTTATGGCCAAAGATGGGAGAGGGGACGTTCCACCCCACTGGGGCCCTTTGAAAGTAGAAGCATCTGATTTATCTCTGGGCTGGGGTACTTGGCCTTTAGCTGCAGAAGGACTGTCCCACCCGGCCCCCTCCCCCTTTCCTGCTGGCCACGCCTTGGGGCGGGAGTCACAGCTGGATGAGGATGCAAGGTGGAAGGCACGGGGACTCACGGGTCGAGGCAGGGAGGCCGCTGAGCAGCCTGCTGGCTGCCCCAGGGCTCCTGCTGGGACTCGGGAGTGGACCACTGGGCAGGTGCCCCCGTGGGTCAACAGGCTTTTACCTCTTCACCCTTCCCACCAACCCAGACAGACAAATGCCACCTGGGTGTCAGCAGGCGGAGGGTGCAGAGCTAGATGACATACCAGCCCGGGCCCTGACGGACGCGAGGCCAGTGAACATGACAGCGTGGGAGGGAAGGCTGCCCAAGGGGAGTCTCACTCAGCCTGAGCCAGGTCCCCAGGGAAGCAGTCAGGCAAGACTTGCCGGAGGAGGCTGGAGAGATGGAAAAGGCTTTGGAGAAGGGGCACACAGAAGAAAGCGTGTGCGGCTCAGCATGGCCGGCTGTGCCTGCACCCTGAATCAGGAAGGGGAAGGAGGAAAGACCAGGAGGTGGGCAGATGGAGATCACAGAAACCTGTGCACCTCCTGGGGTGTTCAGATTTTATTGTGGGGGAGCCAAAGAGGGGTTTCGAGAAGTGTGTGGGTGATACGATCAGATTTAGTTTAGAAAACGCGTTCAGGTGGCAGGGTGATGACCGATTAGAGGGAAGGAGGCCCTGTGGTTCTCCCACGAGGCTGTCCATCGACGCCACCTTGGGGAGCATCAGAAAGGCTGATGCCCCGGCCAGCCTCCAGAAAGGGTGCAGGAAGTGCTCTCTGGGGTCCCTGTTTCTCCGGGGGTCCCCACTAGGGGGCGCTGTGGCCGTTCAGGTGAGAAGTCTGGAGACAGAGGAAGACACGCCTTCAGGCGGAAGAACCGCAGCCTGCAGTGGTTGGCCAGATGTGTATCCGTAGAGACAAGGGAGGAGAACGCAGCCAGGCAACTCCTCAAAAGGTTACACACAGAGTTCCCGGATCACCCAACCACTTAGGTGCACACCCAAGAGAAATGAAAACATGTTCGCAAAAAAAAAAAAAAAAACCTTGTATACGAATGTTCATGCAGCCCTCTTCACAACAGCCCAAAAGTAGCAACAACCCAAATGTCCATCCACTATTGGAGGGATAAATAAGATGCGGCAACTCATTACCATAGAGTGTTTTTCCTTGAAAAGAAGACTGACACCCTGATACATGTTACGGCATGAGCGGACCTTGAAGACTTGACGCTGAGTGAGAGAGGTCGGTAACAAAGGACCCATACGCAAACGTACTCTATGATTCCACTTATATGAAACGTCTAGAATAGGCAACTCTGTAGAGACAGAAAGTAGGCCAGTGCTTGCCTAGGACTTGGGGGGAAGGCGAGACCGGGAACTGATGGCTTAGGGGGTGTGGGTGGGTTTTCTTGGGAGGAATAATCAGAGTATTCCAAAATCCACGGTGAAGGCTTCCCTGGTGGCTCAGTGGTAAAGAATCTGCCTGCCAATGCAAGAGGCATGGGTTCGATCCCCGATTTGGGAAGATCCCACATGCTGGGGAGCAACTACTGAGCCTGTGCTGTAGCGCTCGGGAGCTGCGGCTACTGAGCCCGCGAGCCACCACGACGGAAGCCCGTGCACCTAGAGGGCGCGCTCTGCAACGAGAGAAGCCACTGCCGGGAGGAGCCCGCGCCCACCGCAACCACAGAAAAGCCCTCTCAGCAACGAAAACCCAGCACGGCCAAAACTAAATGAGTAGACTTTTTAAAAATAAATACACCAATAGAACATGAACTCCATGGTGGCCATGGAAACATGACATTTCTAAAAGCCACTGGATTTTACACGTTAGAAGGAGGGGTTCTGCGCGGATTATAATCTCAACAAAGCTGTTAGAGAGAGAAAGGGGAGGTGTGGGGACTGCGGATTTTACCCTGGGAAGATGGGGCCCTTGAGAGGGCTGTGAGCAGAGGGGCGCCTCGGTCTCACAGCCTTACACAAGCTTCCCTCTCGTTCTGGTTGCCCAGCCTCAGTGCTGTCGAGCCTTGGGGCAGGGTAATTCCTCGTCTGGCGACTGTCCTGGGGACGTGGGATGTTTCACAGCATCCCTGATCGCTACTGGTGCCAGGAGGAGCCCCCTCCACTCTTGCGTGACTACCCAAAACACCTCCAGCCACTGCCAAACATCCCCTGGGGAGCAAAAGCACCCTGGCTGAGAACTGCTGCTCCAGACTGTAGCCAGGAGTGTGCACAGGAAGTGGGGGCTGCTTAGGAGGCCTTTACGTCCCTTGAGCAGATTGGTGGGGCCAGAACACCCCCCAAAAATCGGGCAGCTTCACTGACTTCAGACTCAGAGGCTGTTGGAATGAATGCCACAGGGAAAAAGAGAACAAAACCCAAAGAGTTGGTTCAATTTACTTTTACTTTTTGAGCACAAATATTATGCTAAAGGCCTCAGGGCAGATACCAAGGTGAGTAAAATAAGCTTCCAATCCCACCTCACAAACACTGAAATCTCTCCGTCAGGGCAGGAGTGAGGTACAGAATGCTCTGAAACTGCAAATTCCATCAATAGTCGAAATAGTTCTGGACTGTCCCCTCCATACCAGGCAGTTTCACTCATGTTGTCTCATTTAATCTTTAAAACTGTGAAGTACATATCTCCCTCTCTTATTTTTTTTTTTTTTAACAGATGAGGAAACTGAGGCTCAGAAAGACTGAGTAACATATTTACAGCTGCCCTGTCTGGGACAGAACTGGAGTTTGAACACAGGCTGTTTAATGCCAAAGCCCAATGCTGGCTTTCAGAAGCTTCTAGGAGGTGGGACTTGAGCTCAGCATTGCAGAGATTGTCAGGCAATGTAGGGGTGAAATGGGACAGTGACACAGAGCAGGCAGAGGTGACTGCCTGGGCAAAGCTTGGAAGGGATAAGACAGACAGGAATTTGGGGACAGGACGTTTTCTTAGAACACAGAGCTCATTTTAGTGGAAAAGTGTTCCAGAACAGAGCACAGGGAAGCTAGGACACAGCCAGGTGAAAAGGAGAGGGCTCTGTTAACAGTGGTGAGTGGTTTTGCATTTTATTCTGCTGGCACGGAGGAGGAAAATAATGAGAACTTTGACCTACGAAAGAAGGTTAAAGACCAACATATCCCAAATGTATCTCATTCTTAGGTTTGAAGGCTGCTGTGCCCCGTCTTACCTACGAGGCACAAACACACCTCTCCACATCAGGCACAGAGGCTCCCAAGAAGGATTACCTGGTGTCGATAGATGAACTCCCAGAGGTGACCAACGATACAGTAAAATCTGGACATTACCTGCAAAATAAACACATTGGACTACTTTCTCAAACCATGCACAAAAATAAGTTCAAAACAGATTAATGACAAATGTAAGACCTGAAACCATGAAACTTTTAGAAGAAAACAAAGGCAGTATTTTTTTTTTTAAGATATGTCTCCTCAACCAATGGAAAAAACAGCAAAAGTAAGTAAATGGGGCTGCATCAAACTGAAAAGCTTTTACATAGCAAAGGAAGCTATCGACAAAATGAAAATATGTCCTCCTGAACGGGAGGACATAGTTCCATTCAAGAGAACATACTTTCAAATGATATATTTAACAAGGGGTTAATATCCAAAATATACAAAGAACTCATAATTCGACATCATAAGAACCAACTACCCAATTTAAAAATGGGCAGAGGACCTGAATAGACCTGAAGCCCAATCCCGATTCAAAGGTCCTCTGAGTGGGCTTCCCTGGTGGCTCAGACAGTAAAGAATCCGCCTGCAATGCAGGAGACCTGGGTTCAATCCCTGGGTTGGAAAGATCCCCCTGGAGAAGGGAATGGCTGACTACCCACTCCAGTATTCTGGCCTGGAGAATGCCATGGACAGAGGAGCCTGGCAGGGGGTCACAAAGAGTCAGACATGACTGAGCGACTTTCACTATCACCCAGTTTAAAAATGGGTAGAGGACCTGAATAGACATTTTTCAAAGAAAGATATATGAAGGCCGATAAACACATGATAAGATGCTCAACATCACTAATCATCAGGGCAATCAGAACCACAATGAGATACCTTTTCACACCTCTTACAGTGGCTATCATCAAAAAGAAACAAATAACAAGTGTTGGCAAGGATATGGAGAAAAGGGAACCCTTGGTCCCTGTTTGTGGGAGTGTAAATTGGTGCAACCACTATGGAAACAGTACGGAGATTCCTCAAAAAAAAATCGATGGTTCCTGGAATTTGTCTGGTGGTCCAGTGGCTAAGAGTCCACGTTCCAGTGAGGGGGCCCACGTTTCATCTCTGGTCAGGAAACTAGATCTGACGAGCTAGAATGAAGATGGAAGATCTCACGTCACAGCTAAGACCTGGCACAGCCGAAAAAAAGAAAAAAACAGTTGTTGATCCCTTTACATGACGAAGAATCACATAAGGTGAATTTCATGACACGTGTACTTTCTGAGCCAAAATATGAACACTTGAGAGCTTAGCTGTGAAGAAAACTTGCTCTTGAATTACAGATGGGGGAGGGGCTAGTCAGACCTGCATTAGCAGGAGGTGGTAAGTTTCGGTAACTGGCCCAAAGTGGCCCAGTCTGAGCTCTTTCCAATAACAAGGCCAGCTTACATGCACAAACCTGAGTGTGTTCAATCAGATCGGTTCAGATCAGAGTAGCTTCAGGTTCCCATGCTTTTGGAAAAAGCTTAGCAATATGTACCCCAAAAGCCTTAAAAATCTTCCCACCTAGGAATGCCACTTCTCGAATTATTTTTAAGAAACCACCCAAAGTGTAAGCAACACCTACCGTATATCACAGGGGATTCTACTTAACACTCTGTAATGACTTATATGGGAAAAGAATCTAAAAAAACAGTGGGTGTATGTATATGTATAACTGATCCAGTTCACTTTGCTGTACGCTTGAAACTAACACCACATTGTAAATCAACTATACCCTATTAAAAAATTTTTTTAAGAAACCCAAATGCAGGCAAAACATGCATAAAACCACCCATCACATTTTAATAGACAAAATTGGACATAACCCAGATTTCCAGCAGCTGGGGAATGGTTAAATCCACAATGGGGCTTCTCTGTGTTAAAGACCTTACAGGCATTTAAGATTTTTATGAAAAGTCTTGAATGGTGTGGGGTCACATTTATGTTACATGTTAAGGCAGCAAAATTGGCTACAAAAATAAAACATATACATTATAATAATGGCTATGTTGGTGCTCTGAGAAAGAAAAGCTTTCCAACATACTCAGAGTGTTTATTTCTGAATAGAGAGATAATGATTTTTCATTCTATTCCATATATTTTTTAAAGTATTTTCTCCTTTAATTCTACATGTTTTTGTGTAGTTCCAGGTTTTGCACGAATTAATCAGGAAAAGATAAACATTGATTTTAAAAGGAAAAAAAAAATGACCAAAATCTGAGTTATCCAGTAGATCTGATGGCATTATAAGCACTATCGTGGTATCCAGAAAACCCTCCCCTATCTGAATGATGCCAGTTTGGGCTGGGGAATGCTACCCACCAAACCCCAGGGACCACCAGCCCTATGTTGTAGTATCTGTGTAGAACACACCCTATTCCTTAATAATTTTATAGAAATCAGCTCGTTTTTTTTTAACTTAAATATTTGTCTTTTAAGATAAATGGAAACATAATATGGAAAAATAATACCAACTTCCACATGGAAAGTAACCACAAAATAAATGCAATAAAGCCAGACAATATTATCAAATTCTAGACTGGTAAAGATTCCGAGCCTGAGCTCTGTTTAGTAAAAAGTGGGGATAGAGGGACAGAATAGCAAAGGTTTGAGAGTTATTAAAATGTCCGAGCCCCACAACTGGCCTCTTAAAGGAATCAGGAAGATTGAAAGATACTTGAAATGACCTTTTCCCTGGAGATTTTGATTTGTTTTTAGTGATTTGCCCAAGTAGCACCCAAACTGCCCCCTATACCACATCCTAGGGGAAAGTACCAGACAGTATTCCCAAAACAGTGGGTCTCCCTCAGTCTGTGGTCCAGCCGGTTTCAAGATCAAGGACAGGTGTTTCTACCATGAACGCCTTTCCATTCCTCTTACAATTCCAAAGTCCTACCCTTGTTCAAGACCTTGGTGTTTCCATGCAATACTCCAATGACTTCATCATTTAATTGCAAAGCATGTTTCAGGGCTTGTAAAACCATAAACGTGCTGATGCTGTGCCAGTTCTGATTTGACACAGGACAGGCAAGTTTAAAAGGGGAAAAAGATGCCACCAGTACTGGGAAATAGCAGAGGCCAGATAAAAGCTCAGGACACCTGGGGACTTCCCTGGTGGGGTAGTCCAGTGGCTAAGACTCTGCACTCCCAATGCAGGGGAAACAGGTCTGATGCCTGGTCTGGGAGCTAGATCCCACATGCTCCAAGTAAGAATCTGCTTGCCACAATGAGAATCAAAAATCCTTCGTGCCTCAACTAACACCTGGTGCAGCCATAAATAAATATAAATAAATAAATAATTTTTAAAAAATTCCTTAGAATACTTAGGCTCTTTCCTGATGGCTCAGTGGTAAAGAATCCGCCTACTAAGCAGGAGATGTGGGTCCCCTTCCTGGGTGAAGAAGATCCCCTGGAGGAGAAAATGGCAACTCACTCCAGTATTCTTGCCTGGAAATTCTCATGGACAGAGGAGCCTGGTGGGCGACAGTCCACAGCGTCACAAAGAGTCAGACACAACTTGTTGGCTAAACAACAGTAGGACACAAACTTATTCAGTATACAGATGAAGAAACTGAGGCCCAAGAAGAGGGTGGGACCAAGGGTCAGGGACAGAGTTGGGTTAGAATCCGGGTCCTTGAGCCCCAGTCCAATGTCATCTCTAAAGTCACTGTTTGCTTTTAGTGTGAGAGGTTTGCGTACTTTGGAAACTCATTCCCGCTGCAGGACCAGAAATCAAAACCAGAGACCAACAAAGATGAGACACGTCCTCCTGCCGGTGTTTCTCCTTGGTTCCTTTAAATGTCAGTGACCTCTAGTCTCCCTCCCCTGACTGACACGCAGCTGTGGGCTTACCTGGCTGGAAGAATCATGGATCTGTGAACTCCGGCAGAAAGTAGGGACCTCATCTCACTCATACAACCGATCCCTAGAGAGACTCTCCATCTTTAAGAGTTCTGGTCCAGCTGCCCCACTCAGAGAGGAGACTGCATCCCATGGAGGAAGTATGACTCCCTTAGGGCCATCCAGCTAGGAAGTGGCAGGGCTCGGCCTAGAATGTAAGTCTTCTGGGTACAAGAACAGTGCTCACTTTATTTTTTTAATATTCAATATCTTATAATAATTCTCTTATAATAATTATCTTCCTGTAATGGAAGAGAACCCCCAAAATTACACACATATATATATAACTGAATCACCTTGCTGCATACCTGAAACCAATGTTAATAACAATGTTGTAAATCAACCACATCTCAATTTTAAAAAAAAAAGAAGGAAACCAAGTGTCAGAAGTGATAGTGGCTTGCCCAGATGAATATCAAGAGCTAGTGGGAAAATGATGGAAACTCTGTCCCCTGATTCTGGATTTGGTGCATTTTTCACTACACATCTCTTTGACCCGGTAATATGCCAAGGCCAGTGCTCACCTTAAAAAAATGTTTCTAAAATAAAATTCACTTTTAAACTCGGACAAGCATAACTGTAGCATCAACAGGGCTGTAAATGAAGTTTATTTATTTAATCCATTCACTCAGTGGGGTTGAGCAGGATATATAGCAACCTACATTGACTAGGGGTATATCGTATGGTTGCCTAGCAGCACTAAGGTGCCATCAAAGTTTGAGGTCGTGAATCTGAAGTGTGAGCTGCCAGCCTGGCTTTGCTGTGCTATTTTTCAAATCTCATTCAGGTACATGGAGGTCAGGAGCTAAGTGAGCAGAGTCAGATCTCACCAGGGTTGTTGTTTTGCCACAGGAGTGTGACAAAGGAAGGGGGTGAGAAACTGAATAAGAAGAAAATTCATAGGATTTAAAAGGGAATTTTATTTTTATGCTATATAGATATAGATATGATTTTTTAATTTCACACAATGAATACTGAAACCAGGTTGTGATGCCCGTTCGGGTTGAAATGGTAGTGTTGTCATCTTTGTTCGGAAGCGGTCTCGAGGGTATTTGTCTGGGCAGGTTCAACCTGGAGACTGTGGAGGCTGTACTTGATTTAAATTGTTGTTTGAGCCAGTTCTCCACCTAAGAGTCTCAGTACTTTCCTTCCTCCGGAAGGAACCTTTTGAGACGAATCTAGGGTTTCGTCCAAAGCTCAGGTGCTGCAATTCTGCTTATAAAGCCCTTTTCTGGTGTTATTTGTGTAAGTAAATAGTTGGCTTCCTATTTCAGGGAAGGACATATTTGTTCCCAAGGCTGCCTCGTGTCCTGGGCACCCCACTGGGGTGCTGGAAAATACAACCGCTCCTCTCCTGATGTTGTTTGGAAACAGCCAGGGCAATTTGGACCTTTTGACCACAAGAATCAACCGTACACTGAAGCTGAAATACAGGTCACTCTGCTCCCCCTTCTCAGTTTTATATTCTGCCCGTCCCTACCTCATGCTAACACTTCATAGGAATCCAGCCTCCTTTCTACCCATCGTAGGTGTCCAGGCAGCCGATCCACACTACCTGCTTTTCGTTGATGTCAGCAGTGGTAATGGTTACGTGGTAACACCCCACCCCCTGCAAACACCTCCCTCTTGCTTGTAGATCCCCATGGCAAGCGAAAGCACAGCGTGCCTTCCAGGGTCCCTCCCAGACCTCGTGCCTAGGGTGCAAGTGAGGTCAAACAGCGCTAAGTGAATCCTCTCAACCCCAATCACACCACCACCCTCCCAGCAACCCCAGACCTCAGCCTCCACCCCGCGCAGTGTGGCAGCCTTTGGGAAAACTCAGGACGGATAGTTCACTACCGATGGCACCAAACAGTAACTAAGGGTATAAGCAGAGCAGAAGTACAGACACATATAAAAGTGTACCAAAAGGCACACTTCTGGTGTGTTCTCATTACGAACTTTGTAACCCAGGATAAAAACGTTTAATAAAGCAGAATTCTAGAATCCTAACTAATGTAGGATCTGGGAGTGGAGGCGATCAAGAATGCTGCCACCCACTTTACGCTCCCAACGTGCTGGTTTGCCTTTGACAAGAGGACATCAGAACAGTGAAGAATGATTGCCAGTTGTTCTAAAAAAGAACAATAAAAGGTAAAGCACCTCTACCACACACAGACACACACACACACACACCCTCACAGTCTCAATCCCTAGAAGAGATTCGAAAAAGAAAAGCCCAAGAAATTCCAAGCATGAATACCTCCCCAGATAAGACAGAAATGGAAGAAAACCAAACTTTTTTTAAGTAAGCATTTTGATCTTCATGCAAACATGGAGTTAATCTGGGGACAGCTAAGCACAATTACACAGATGAATTCATTGTGTGAAATGGTCATTGAGCGTAGAGAATGTTAGTGCCAGTCCAGAGTCCAAGCTCTGTAGGGGTCATACCTGAATCTGCTGAGCTGAGCACATGGAAACCTCGGTGTGCATTCAGGCTTGACCACTCTTTTTTAATTTATTTCAGACTTGCTCACTGGGGTGGCTTCAGGAAATGCAAATAGAATGTCCATAGCGGTGTCTGAAGACGACGGGGTTTTGATGTGTGTTAAACTGAAAATGTAAATAAAAATCTCTGGGCCTGTATTTACCTGGATTAAAGTTGTTCTTAAGATTACAGTCTGGTATATTTAATCCTTTCACTCTTCCAGTTGGCTTTTATTCGATTTTATGCATACAGAGAGGACATAAGTGAAGCCTTAGACTGGGCGTGATGGTGCCCAGGTTCTAGCTTCACTTCTGTTCAAATTCTCCCTGAGTCCTGGGGTTCTTCCTTCCTTGATGCTGGGCCCTCACACCTATGAACTGAGTAGTTTGGACCACATGGTCTGGTTCTCTAGTTTTGAGGCTACAATTCAGAGCAGTTTGGACATACCGTTACACCTCTAGGATTTTAGTTTATTTTTCAACATAATTAAGATGTACACAATTTGCACACCACAGTAGGATATAAATTCTATTCAAGTTTCCATGGACTATAAATTAGGAGACACTGGAACATAGCCAGGGGCATAAAACAATCTTTTGATATTGATGCCTAACATAATTCCACAAATGGTAAGAGAACAGACTCTGTATGATTTCAATATCTTTAGACCATGAAATGTGTGCACCATGTTTTCTGTCCAGGATTTTAATTTAAGCAAATGGGAAGTATTTTTACAATGTAAAATGCATATGGCTCTAGGTGGCTCAGTGAGTAAAGAATCTACTTGCAATGCAGGAGATGCAGGTTTGATTCCCTGTGTCGGGAAGATCCCCTGGAAGAGGAAATGGCAACCCACTCCAGTATTCTTGCCTGGAGAATCCCATGGGCAAAGGAGCCTGGCAGGCTACCGTCCATGGGTCGCAAAGAGTCAGACGTGGCTGAAGCAACTTAGCACGCACGCTACAGCCTGATGGACCTGCCAAACCCACAGACCTAGAGTCACCGCTGGAAATAACTCAAGTACCATTGTCCACGGCAAATGTGTGAAAGTCAGCGCTACAAAGGAACCACACAATCGGGAGGAGTCTTTCCCTATTTATAATGATAACATATTTGCACCAAGAGTCCTTAGCAAGCTCGGAGACCCAGAGAGGTCAAGCAACTTGCCCAAGACACACAGGCAGCAGGAGAGAGTCAGGACCGCACCGTAGGTCTCCTCACCCTCAGCCTGGTCAGGACCCCTGCACGCGCCCTTCCGAGGTAGGCAATTTCATCTTTAGAACTTCTCTTTCCATATTCACCAACACCCTTCACAGGGAATAGAAATGTTAACTTTTATTTTTTTTTAGAGTTAACCTTGTTGAAATTCACTAGAGAAATGAATATTGATTAAAAAAATGAAAAACTCACAGTTGCCAAAATCTTGAGACAGTTTCACAACAGAAATGATGAAGGCCTTCGTTCCAAGCTGTCCCTGCCTCGTCACCAGAAGCAGAGGAACCAGGAGGCAAGAGCGGGGAAGAGGGGGTCCCTGGATTTCTCCGGCCCAAGGAGGAGCAGCCTCAGTGGAGATGTGTATGCTGACTTTCTAAGTCTCCATCGGAACAGGGTCCTGGCATCCCGGTGGAGCTAGGGCCTGCTGCAAACAAGCTGGTCTTGGAGTGAAAAACTAACACACGCAGGTATGTCCCCCAGTGTCTGCCGATCTTGCATTTGGGGGAGAGAGACTCCCACTTGCAGCATTGGAAGTGCTCAAATGCTTGAACCACCGACATACGCCTCCCCACGTCGGAGCTTATGCACGAGGCACCCCGCCTCTGCTCAAAGGCGCTCAGGTTCTGCCGCGTCTGCTGCACGGCCTCTGCGGAGGGGCGGCAGGGCCTGGAGGCACGGAAAGGCATTTTCAGCGGAGGCTGAGGGGGGGCACGCTGGAGGAAGCAGCCAGAACCGCGGGAGTCGGGCCCTGCTGCTGTTGTGCTGTGTGACGTGGGCAGGAAACTTCGCCTCTCTGTTGCCTCATCTGGTAGGTAGGTAGAATCATACCTTTCGAAGCTATTGTTAGGGGAATTGAAGGAGAACGCATGTACCCTTCCTCTGCCCCCTTCCTTCGCAGGATCTCTACTGAGCACTCACGAGGTTGCTCACCTAGTGGGTGCTCAGGAAGTTCGAGTTATCTGCACAACCAGAAAGAAGTGTCTTCACACAGGTCAGACATGGGAAGATATGGCGCCCGAGGGAGCATATCACTCTGATGACAGCCAGTCCTCCTCCAGCTCCAAGTAGCACTACAGCCATTTGTGAAACAGTCACACGGCGCGTGGCTCACGTGTCGTCCTCTGGTGTCTGCAAGGCGCACTTCCCCCTTCCTCTTTTCCCTCCCAGTCCCCACTCGATTCCCAGAGTCCTCTCCTTTGTACTAGCAGGAGTGTTAGTCACCCATCATGTCCGACTCTTTGCAGCCCCATGGACTGTAGCCCGCCAGGCTCCTCTGTCCATGGGATTCTCCAGGCAAGAATACCGGAGTGGAGAGCCATTCCCTTCTTCAGGGGATCTCCCCAACCCAGGGATCAAACACGTGTCTCCTGCATCTTCTGCGTTGCAGGCAGATTCTTTGCCATCTGAGCCACTAGGGAAACCCATCCTATAGGTGATGCTTATCCCTAAGCCTTCCTAAGTAGGAAAAGCAGCTTCCCATATCTGAAAGAGGAGGGGGTCCCACTAGACCTGGTGAGACACCCTGTCTTCCAGCCCATGTGTCCCCTCTCACCTTCCCATACACACAGTCACCCACACAGCTCATTCCATCCTCACACTGGCCACTGCTGGCCATCACCGGGGTTCAGGTGCAGAAGGAAGTGCCTGTGAGGGGTCAGCCCGGCTCTGCCTGTCGGTCGGTGACCTCAGCGAATCCGCGTTCTCTCTCTAAGCCTCAGTTTTCCCACTGGTAACAGGAAGGATCTAGCTGAGCTGCCTCTCTAGGGCCACTCCAGCTTAGCCAGCCTGTGACGTGAGTTACTTCCACCAGAAGATGCTTCTTTCTCCAGCTCCCAAGTATAACAAGGGCTCCTCTACTCACTCTACGTGGATCGGACTTTCTTTAAAAAAAGACTTCCCTTTACCAGGTTTTTGAGGCCCACTGCCACTCAGAGGCCAGAATCATCCCAATATCAGTGGCAAAAGCAAATCAGATCAAAAATGTCCATGGGCCTCATCTGAACACAATTTCTGCTTTGAACCTTCTGCCAAGTCTAGGGCTTATCCGCCAGAGGGTGTGTGTGAATTACCATGTGAAAGTGGTCTCTTGGATCATACTTGAAGAAAGCCTCTTTTCAATTCAGAGAAGAAAATCACCCAGTCCTCCAGAAAATACACACATAAATTTGTGTCTAAATGACCAAATAGAGTTCTGGTCACAGAAGATGTAATTATCTCCTTCTGGGATAAAGGGAATCTTCTAGCTACAAGGGAGAGCCAAGAAGCCAGGATGTCCTGCTTGAGATGGCAGCAAGCCGACCATGGAAGGTTCCCTGTGTCATTCGCTGCACAAGGGTGCTCCGCTAATGAGTGGGGAGGGACTCTGGAGGGGAGCCTGTCCTTCCCTAGCCAAGCCATGTGTCCAGTACGTGACATGATTATGTTAGGTCAAAGAGAGGTAAACCTTTTGGAAATTCAGCAACATCATTGCAGATGTTAGCAGACAGCCCCTGTTTGGAGATACAGCCTAACCCCTGCTTACAAACACACCATTTTCCAGAGCTCATGGCAAGAAGAAAGAGCAGAAAGGCAGAATCAAAGGAAGGTCATGGGGTGAATGTGGGGAGAAGCTCCTTCTGGAAACCAGCTTAGCATCTGGAGGGGCTTGGACCCCCCCAGTGCCTCCCAGTCAATTTCCAAAAGACCACTGGAAAGAACCCAGTGGGACTGTTCCCCACTACCCTTCACGTAGGGCTCCACCTGACCTTCCCTGACCACCCGGCTGATGATAGAGTCCCTGTTACAGGTTCTCAGAGCAGCTCTGCTTTCCGTCTATAAAGTTCATGTTGTACTTTGCAATAAGATGTGTGCAGGTAATTTGGTTCACCTATCTCTCTGACCAGATCGTCAGCTGTGCGAGGAAGACTATGCTGGGTTTTGCTCTCAGATCCCCAGCACAGCATCTGGGGCAGGAACTATGAATGGAGTGTGAATGAAAGGGTGTGGGTCTTGCATTTCTGCAGCCCTTTCTTCCAGGGAGAAGAGGGCAGAGGATGAGATGGTTAGATAGTATCACCAACTCAATGGACACGAATTTGAGCAAACTCTGGGAGATAGTAGAGGACAGAGGATCCTGGTGGTCTACAATCCATGGGGTCACAAAGAGCCGGACACGATTTAGCAACTGAACAACAACCACAGGGGCCGTCTGGGCACAGGGCCATGCAGTCTGCAGTGCCCAGGCCCAGGGGACAGACTAGAGAAAACACACCCAACCCTGGCCTGGCATCCAATACACACACGAAGACTAATGAAAATACAGCTTCCCAGGGTTTCCCTGTGGTCCAGTGATTAAGAATCTGCCTTCCAATGCAGGGGACGCAGGTTCAATCCCTGGTCAGGGATCTAAGGTCCCACATGCCACAGGGCATCTAAGCCACACACCACAAGCCCAGGCGTGGCAGCGAAGAGTGGGAGGGCTGCAGCTAAGACCCAACACAGCCAAATTCATTAAAAAAAAAAAAAAAGAAGAAGAAGAAAGAAAGAAATACAATTTTCCAAGTTTTACCCAGGCATCTAGGATTTTTATGTTTAGCAAGGTGCCCCATGTGATTCCAAGCCACCCATCATGGTTGAGAACCCACAGATGTGGTTGTGATGGGTAAAAGGAAGCCTAGATACCAAAGAGAAGGAACCGAGGGCCATCCTGAAGGCTCATGAAGGCTTTCTGGTACAAATAATGCCTCAGCCAGGTCTTGATCAAAGTGAGTGACACGGAAAAGGAGAGAAGGACCTCACAGGCGGAAGGAACAGCATGAACCGAAAGAGACAGGAGACAGCATGGGGCGCACTCACAGGCAAGGGCAGTGGGATTGAACCAAAATGACAGGCGCTGAGTTCCTGGTAGAAAATCAAGCCCAGGGAAGTCCCTCGTGGTCCAGTGGTTAGGACTGGGTGCTGTCACTGCTGTGACCTGGGTTTGAGCCCTGGTCAAGGAACTACAATCCCACCATGTGGTGTGGCCAAAAAAAAAAAAAAAAAAGTCAAGCACATATCACCCACTACTCAACTGAGCTCCAGAGCCTTCTGGGCAGGGAACCCACATTCCAGCAGCACACAGAGAATTTCCTCTGCACCCCTTTTTTTTTAATGCAGGCCCCATTTCTACTTTGGGTTCCACTCACTTTTTCTTCTTTCTCTAGTGAGACTGTGGCATTAAAGAATAGCCTTCTGAGCCCAAGGCCATCAGAGCGCTATTGCCAGGGCCTTTCTTGGTAAATAGGCTTGACTTAAGAGTTCCAAACTGTCCTGGCTAGAAAGAAGAGATGGCTCAAACTGGCAAATGGCAGCACCCGCAGCCACCATCTGTGGCCATGGACGTCCAGGGTGTCAGGAGAGGGTCATTTTACTTGGTATAGAAGTGATTTTTGGAGCACAGGCCCCAGGGCACCTGAGTGTCATGACTCACCTGTCTTTCCCGGGCCCAGAATCCGGAGTGGGGTGGGAGCTAAGGTTGGGAATGACAGAGGGGATGCTCTTGGGATGGGAGAGCAGACCCTCAATGACCTGGCTTTCCTGGAGTGACCGCAGTCTACAAGCTGGGGGCTTCAGGCTGTAGGAAACATCTTTCACTACCCCCCACCTACCACCCTGAGGTCCCATCCATCCTTCCATATTCTTCCATCATCTCCTCTCTCCTTACTCATCCCCTCCTCTCCTCCCTTCCCACAAGGTTTGGTCCACAGGCCTTGGCTCGGTTGGTAAGCAGATGCTCCCCCTTATCTGGGATTTTCAAACTGGACTTTTCGGGACTTCCCTGGTAGTCCAGTGGCCAAGACTCTGTGCTCCCAACACAGGGGCCCTGAGTTCAATCCCTGGTCCGGGAACTAAATCTCACATGCTACGATGAAAGGGCTCACATGCCACAGCTAAAGATCAACTAAAGAGCCCCAGGCTGCATGAAGATTGAAGATCCCACGTGCTGCCACCCAGGGCAGCCAAATAAATATTAAAAAAAAAAAAATGTCAAAAAGATGTATTTAACTGATGAATCAAATAAATACCTTTAAAAATAAATAACTTTAAAAAAAAATGAGCTGAACTTTGCTACTGAGCCTGGCCGGTGCGTGGACAGGTTTCTTAAGGCCAGCGCACACGCTGCAGAGAGGAAGGGAGAGTCTTTGGCACACCACCCTTCCGTTTGGAGGGATGGGGGGGTGGCCTCTAGAAAGCGGTGTGGATCCGAAGTTCTCAGCCTCCGCGCCAAGCTTCCGAGACATGCCCACGTCACAGTTCAGTGCCGCCCCACCGGAGTCTGAACTATCTTGTCTGCCAGGCAGTTACAAATTAATCTCTCGTCATCAGTGATTAACTTATTCGAGCCCCGGGAGCTGCTGAACCAAAACAGCCCCTTGGGGTGAGGAGCATCCAGCACCGTGAGGCTGTGGATGTGCCTGTGACCCTCCTCTGGGCCTCGTGCTGTGTCAGCAGGGGAGCAGGGAGACCAGCGTGGGGCTCCCCCTCCCCCGGGCACTGCTGCTCTGGGACGCTCACCAGGCCCCTCAGTGTGGCTTGGGGGCCGAGGGCTGGATTGGTTTTTTTCAGTGTGTTTGTCTGCAAGAAACGTTTTAAAAATGGAACTGGGGGCTTCGCTGGCTGTCCAGTGGTTGAGGGTCTGCCTTGCAGTGCAAGGGACACGGGTTCGATCCCTGGGCCTGGAGGATCCCACATGGCACAGAGCGGCTAAGCCCCACAATTACTGAGGCCATGTGCCTGGAGCCTGGGTTCCCCAACAAGAGAAGCCACCGCAATGAGAGGCCCAGGCACTGCAACTAGAAAGGAGCCCCCGCTTGCCACAACAGGAGAGAAAAGAGCGCAGCAGTGAAGGCCCCATGCAGCCAGACAGAAATGAACGGGCACGTGAATCAGGAAATAAAACTATCCTTTGTGCCTTATCCTTTGGGCCCAACATACAACTGAATACAAACAGCCTGCGACTGACATGAAAGAACGGGAAGCCAAATTTTGGAAATCGCTCGGATGTTGCAGGGACCGATGGGTCATCTCTCAGAGTATAAACTGTCGCAGTGGGAAGAGGCCCTGGAGTTTTCGTGGGTCTGAACTTCCCAGTCCTACAGACACCGAGAAAGAGGGCTCGACTCACCCAGGGTCTCTGTAGTGCCGATCGGAGAGAGAGAGAGCACGTGTCACGTTGTGCTGACACCTCCGATAAAAACTCATCATCACCCTGAGAACAGGCAGCCTAGCACTCTCTTTGGAAAAAAGATCAGGGAATCCTCCCACACAGCACTTCTACCGTTTGAAGGTGTTCAAAGTCAAGTTTCCCAGCTTTTTCTGAGTAATTCTGAAAAATCTAGTCTCTTTTCTTAGTTCCGGGGCTTTTCAGCAATTTGTCACCTCGGTGGTCATCCCCCTGCTCCAAACCCATAATCCCCCGCCTAACCATGAGAAAAACATCAGATAAACCCCAATGTAGGGCCATTCCACCCAGAATGGTCCCAGTCCTCCTCAAAGCCAGCCAGGTCATCAGAAACAGGGAAGCCTGAGATAGCGTCACAGAGGAGCGGAGTCTATAAGACAATGATAATTAAATGCTGTGAGGTGTCCTGGGTGGGATCCTAGAACAGGAAATGGCCATTAGGGAAAAGGTAGCAAAATCTGAATACAGTGCAGAGTTTAGTCAATAGTAAGGTAACAACGCTGACTCCTTAGTTAGAACAAATGTTCCATAGTACGTAAGATGTTAACAGTGGGGAAAACTGGGGGATGGGTGTGTGGAAATTCTCTACCATCTCCGCAGCCTTCCTATATACATAAAACTATTTCAAAATAAAGCATTTACTTAAAAAAATTTTAATGGTCCCTTAGATTGGAACCTTTATGAGATATTTAATCACAGGGCTCATAATGTGTGGAATAACAAGCATCCGGCTTTGGCATAGTCAATAAAGCAGAAATAGATGTTTTTCTGGAATTCTCTTGCTTTTTCGATGATCCAGCAGATGTTGGCAATTTGATCTCTGGTTCCTCTGCCTTTTCTAAAACCAGCTTGAACATCTGGAAGTTCACGTTTCACATACTGCTGAAGCCTGGCTTGGAGAATTTTGAGCATTACTTTACTAGCGTGTGAGATGAGTGCAATTGTGCGGTAGTTTGAGCATTCTTTGGCATTGCCTTTCCTTGGGATTGGAATGAAAACTGACCTTTCCAGTCCTGTGGCCACTGCTGAGAAAAAGTAAGAGAGTTCCAGAAAAACATCTATTTCTGCTTTATTGACTATGCCAAAGCCTTTAACTGTGTGGATCACAATAAACTGTGGAAAATTCTGAAAGAGATGGGAATACCAGGCCACCTGACCTGCCTCTTGAGAAACCTGTATGCAGGTCAGGAAGCAACAGTTCGAACTGGACATGGAACAACAGACTGGCTCCAAATAGGAAAAGGAGTATGTCAAGGCTGTATATTGTCACCCTGCTTATTTAACTTCTATGCAGAGTACATCATGAGAAATGCTGGGCTGGAAGAAGAACAAGCTGGAATCAGCATCAATATATCAATAACCTCAGATATGCAGATGATACCACCCTTATGGCAGAAAGTGAAGAGGAACTAAAAAGCCTCCTGATGAAAGTGAAAGAGGAGAGTGAAAAAGTTGGCTTAAAGTTCAACATTCAGAAAACGAAGATCATGCATCTAGTTCCATCACTTCATGGGAAATAGATGGGGAAACAGTGGAAACAGTGTCAGACTTTATTTTTGGGGCTCCAAAATCACTGCAGATGGTGACTGCAGCCATGAAATTAAAAGACACTTACTCCTTGGAAGGAAAGTTATGACCAACCTAGATAGCATGTTCAAAAGCAGAGACATTACTTTGCCAACAAAGGTCTATCTAGTCAAGGCTATGGTTTTTCCACTGGTCATGTATGGATGTGAGAGTTGGACTGTGAAGAAAGCTGAGCACTGAAGAATTGCTGCTTTTGAACTTTGGTGTTGGAGAAGACTCTTGAGAGTCCCTTGGACTGCAAGGAGACCTAACCAGTCCATCCTAAAGGAGATCAGTCCTGGGTGTTCTTTGGAAGGACTGATGCTAAAGCTGAAGCTCCAGTACTCTGGCCACCTCATGCGAAGAGTTGACTCATTGGAAAAGACTCTGATGCTGGGAAGGATTGGGGGCAAGAGAAGAAGGGGACGACCAAGGATGAGATGGCTGGATGGCATCACGGACTCGATGGACATGAATCTGACTGAACTCCGGGAGTTGGTGATGGACAGGGAGGCCTGGCATGCTGCGATTCATGGGGTCGCAAAGAGTCGGACATGACTGAGCAACTGAACTGAACTGAGAGAGGACAACAGGAACAGGGAGGGAAGGAGAGAGGAGAGAGACAGGCAAGAGGACAGGGTGAGAGGGAGCAGGAAGGCAGCGAAGTACAGATTTCAAAAGTAACTGTCACTGGACTCCCCGGCAATCCAGGGGTTAAGAGCTTGTACTTCCGCAACTTTCCAGGTGGCTCAGTGGTGAAGAATCCACCTGCCAGTACAGGAGATGTGGGTTCAATCCCTGATCTGGGAAGACCCCACACGTGGCAGAACAACTAAGTTCATGCTCCACAACTGTTGAGCCCGTGCTCTAGAGCCCGAGAGTCACGATACAGAGCCCACGTGCCGCAGCTACTGAAACCCGAGCATCTTACAGCCGGTGCTTCACAGCAAGAGACACCGTAAAATGAGGAGCTCTGCACTGCAGCTAGAGAGCAGCCTCTCACTCGCAACAACTGGAGAAAAGCGCTCACAGCAATGAAGACTCACCACAACCAAAAATAAATAAATAGATAAAATTATTTTTTAAAAAAAGATTTTATATTTTCAATCCAGGGAGTGTGGGTTCAACCCCTGGTCAGGGAAGTAAGAGCCCAGATGCAGCATGGCACCAAAAAAAAGTATGTCATATAGAGATTAAACAGCAAATTGGCATACATAAATCCCACCTTCTGAACAATTACATTAAATGTAAATGGATTTTTTTTTTTAAAGTAACAGTCTAGCCACCCACGAACTGTGGTGTTGGAGAAGACTCTTGAGAGTCCCTTGGACTGCAAGGAGATCAAACCAGTCATTCCTAAAGGAAATCAACCCTGAATATTCATTGGAAGGACAGATGCTAAAACTGAAACTCTGATACTTTGGCCACCTGATGTGAAGAAATGACTCACTGGAAAAGACCCTGATGCTGGGAAAGATTGAAGGCGGGAGGAGAAGGGTCGGATGGCATCACTGATTCGATGAACATGAGTTTGAACAAGCTCCGGGAGTTGGTGATGGACAGGGAAGTCTGGCGTGCTGTAGTCCATGGGGTTGCAGAGTCAGACACAACTGAGTGACTGAACTGAACTGAGCCACCAGTGGCTGCACAAACAGAAGGTGGAATATCCAGAGTGGGATAATATTGGCCATAAAAAGGAACGGAGCCCTGATCCAACATGGGTGAACCTTGGAAATATTACACTAAGTGAAAAAAGTCAGTCCCAGAAGACCACATTATTGCATGATCTCATTTATGTGAAATGTCTAGAAAAGGCAAACCCAGAGGACAGGAAGCAGATTAATGGTTTCCAGAGACTGGGGGCAGGGAGGCCGACCAGTGATTGCTAATGGGCGTGGGGTTTACCGTGGGGCTGATGAAAACGATCTGCTGTTAGATAGTGGTGACTGTTGTACAACCTTGTGAACATACTAAAACCACTGAACTGTCCACTTTAAAAGGGTGCACTTTATGATGTGTGAATTACATGATAAACTGAAACATGAAAATGTTAAAAAGTAGATACAACTTAGCCTGTTTCTTCAAGGAGCTCTTGGTGTCCCGTGGGAGACATTTCCGTCCAGCTGACTGTAAGCCTTTCCCCTTGTCAGTAACCTGCACGGGACGGAGCCCTGATGCTTATATTATTATTATTATCTGGCTGTGCCCTGCGGCATGCTGGATCTTAGTTCCATGACCAGGGATCAAATCTGTGCTCCCTGCACTGAGAACACTTGAATCTTAACCACTGGACTACAGAGGAAGTCCAGATTTGTGTATTACTGATTCCAGCACCCAGCACAGTGCCTGGGCCCTAACAAGCTCTCAAGAAATAGTTGTTGAATGAAAGATTAAGTGTGTTAAGTCCTATAACAGATCACAGAGGAGAGGCTAAAGGTGCTTGGGAAAACCTAGTGTGCTCTGAAAAACCACAGGCTGTGACATAGGCAAGGTGGACGGTACCAGGACACTGTGAAGATTTTCAAAACCCTCCTCAGTGACTAATCCATGTGATCCTGAATCACCAAGCAAAGTCTGGCAAAATTGCCTCCTTCCGGCCCACCACCTATGCCTACTCCTTGGGACCCCTCCTTCTGGACACCCACGGATTCACTCTGGAAGCCTGCACCAGTCTAGACCAGCTCTGCTCAAAGAAAGAGGTGTATATGCACACACTCCCCCTTCTGATTGTGTGTGCTGAGAAGGAGAGCAGAGGCCAGTGTCAGTGGCAATGGGGTGAGAAGGACATGGGCCTGGGACAGAGGCAGATCCCAGAAGGCTTCCCAGAGAAGGTGACAGAGGAGGTTTCAGCATGAGGGGCTGTCAAATAGGAGGAATGAACTGATTCTGCAACACGGTTTCTGGGTTGGTATATCTCCACTATTCCTTTCACCAATGGTTGTTTCCTGTTGCTCTTTCCAAGGAGGGCTCCACAGATCCTTAGAGACAGCCTTTATTTAATATCCTCACCAAACCCCCAATAAGACTCCCCAAGGTAACTCAGCTACCCAAAGGTAGGTGTCATAAAAACTGAAAACTGCCTTTTGACTTCCTTGAGCCAGCCAGAAGGAAGTAGATATTTTTGAAAATCTGGTTTCAAGGGCCTTAACATACTGGGCGGCTGTGGCTGGCAATGGAGAGTCATTGACATGTGAATGACTTGGCAGAGAGCTCCCCATCACAAGCCTGAGCCAAAAGGCAAAGGAATCTGCAGAACTATGCATTGTAGTCTTGGCGGAATATCAGGGCAGGAAGAGCCCAGGGTTTGCCGTCAGAGAACGCTGGGTGTGAAAAACAGCTGTGCTGCTCACCAGCTGTGTCCTTGCAGGAAATATTTACACCAATCCTGAGCCTCAGTTTGCTTGTGCGTAACATGGGCTTCCCAGGTGGCGCTAGTGGTAATGTGAAAAACGCTCAGTCATGTCCGACTCTTTGTGACCTCAAGGAATGTACAGTCCATGGAATTCCTCAGGCCAGAATACTTCCCAACCCAGGGATCGAACCCAGGTCTCCCACATCACAGGCAGATTCTTTACCAGCTGAGCCACAAGGGAAGTCCAAGAACACTGGAGTGGGTAGCCTATCCCTTCTCCAGCAGATCTTCCCAAGCCAGGAATTGAACTGGGGTCTTCTGCATTGCGGGTGGATTTTTTTTACCAGCTGAGTTACCAGGGAACCCATCTATCGATGCAAGAGACATAGGAGATGCAAGTTCAATCTCTGGATCAGGAAGATCCCCTGGAGAAGGGCACAGCAACCCACTCCAGTATTCTTGCCTGGAGAATCCCATGAACAGAGGAACCTGGTGGGCTACAGTCCATAAGGTCACAAAGAGTCAGACATGACTGAAGTGACTTAGCAGGCACGCATGCAATATGGGGATGTAGTCCCCAGCCACCTAGGGTTGCTCTGAGAGTTAAAGAGGATAGTGTGTGTGCAAAGCATCCTGATTAATAAGGGACCATCAAAAATTGCAGGTATTAGCTTTCACTATTAAAATTGTTATAATGATAGAGACACCGTGTCCATTTAGAGGGTTATTATGAAATTTAGTTTCTATCCCCAGATTCTCTCTCCCCCTCCAGTTTATTCTAAAACCTATTCAAATTGAGCTCTGGAATTTTCTCTCAGGCTAAATGCCAGTGGAGTTTTTATATAATTTCATAAGTATTTGCGATGAAATCACAGAAAAACACAGACACTGCATTGGCGGCAGGGAAGCTCCTGCGCCTTTCAGCCTGGTCTGTAAAGCAAAAGAACAGAGAGAGGGCCTCAGTGAATATGCTGAGGTTTTGTCCGTAAAATATCTCAGGTTCTAGGGTGAAATCTGATTTCAGTTTTCGGAAATCTGGCCATCTCTTACTGTTGTCAGCTTTGCCTTTAGAGTAATCCCACTTGGATGTATAAACTCACGTGATTTAAACAGGAGAAAAAGAGAAGAAAAGGAGGGGCAAGGGAAGAGAAGGGAAAGACAGAGGTTGAAGGGGGAAGGCACAGGCCCTGGGACTTTTAAAAACACTCCAGTGAGAATGCTCAGTCATTCTGTCATGTCCAACTCTTTGCAACCCCATGGACTATAGCCCACCAGGCTCCTCCGTCCATTGGATTCTCCAGGCAAGATTACTGGAGTGGGTTGCCATTTCCTCCTCCAGGGGATCTTCCCAACCCAAGGATCAAACCCACGGCTCTTATGTCTCCTGCTTTGGCAGGCGGGTTCTTTACCACTAGCGCCACCAGGTGAGAGTGGATACATGTTTATTTTGGCTGAGTTGTCCATCTGAAACTATCCCAACACTATTGAGAAATGGAGGATTTCCTGCCGTGTTAATAAATAAGGATGTCGCAGGCATCAGCGATTCCGGCCCTCCAAAAGTGAATTTCTGAGCCCAGAGGGCAACCAGAAAGAACAATGCCTGCTATCTAGCAACCTCAGAGCTGCAGCCACTCCCTACAGTGAGCACTAAGGAGCTGAGCGGACGTGAACACACTGGATACTGGCCTCAGATAGCTGAGATGCATATGAAAGGCATGATTTCAGTAAGCCCAGACTCTGGCCATCTTCCCATACATAGAAAAGCGCTAAATTCCTTAACTGGAGATATCTGGTTTTCCTTAACAATAATCTTTTGATGTTCAGACCAGCTGCCCTCCCACACCTCCTCCACCTCCCCACCTTCCAGCACCCTCTCCCCTCCCATTGAAAACTTCTATATAATCTGACTCCTCCCCACCACCTCCTCCTTGGAACAATTCCCTCAGGGTCACTCGAGATGCTGTCTCCCCGGGCTTGAAGTCCTGAAAATTCCCACTAAATAAAGCGTAGCCCTTAGCTTTTAGGTTGTGACTATTTCTGAAGTCGACACTATTAATCGGTGATGCGTGCATGCATACTCAGTCATGTCCAACTCTTTGTGACCCCATGGACTGGAGTTCTTGAGGCATGAATACTAGAGTGGGTAGCCATTCCTTTCTCCAGTGGATCTTCCCAACTCAGGGTATCGAACCCAGGTCTCCTGCATTCCAGGTGGATTCTTTATTATCTGAGCCACCAGGGAAGCCCTGTTAATTGGCTATATCCCAATACAAAGTAAAAAGCTAAAAAATAAAAACAATTGGGTTTAAAAGGCAAAAAACACCCCAAGTGATAGCAATGTGCAGCTAGAGCCCCATCAGATGGGACCAAGTCCCTTTGGCACTTACCCTGTACCCTCTTGGTAAAATAGTTAACAGGAAATACTTGCTTCCTCCAGTCTTCACGCAGGCCTGGCTGGGTTTAATGAAATTGCACCAGCCTGACATTTACTGTACTTGATGGATATGGCTGGATGCCACATGCTTATTGTAAAGCATCACCAGGAACGCTGGGACCCACAACAGACCAGGACAAGGCTGGGTATTTGCCTTTAGGTATTAACGGAGGAGCCCAGAGCCTCAGCCCAGCGAGGGTTGCTGTTTAAACATTGGCCAATTTACCAAGGATTTAAGATATTTGGTGGACATTTTAAGGGGTTGACCTGATCACAGGCACCACACCCAAAGAAGTAAATTTAAAAAAACTTCTTTAAGAATTTTAAAAATTAAAGCCTAGTTGTTTCTCTTCAGCTTTCTGGTTTGCAGTTTTCAAGTTGTTTCTCAAGAGACGGTTCCTGGTTTCCTCTTTCTGTAACCACTAGATGGTGCACATCACAAAATATTAACTCTGAAGCGGGGCTGCATTTATCAATTTTGTGGTGACTAGAAGGGAATCAGAGGTAAGGTTGCCAGATTTAGCAGATAAAAATAGAAGACTCCCAGTTAAACTTCAATTTCAGATCAATGAATATTGCATGGGACACACACTAAAATTACTCTTTTCTCTGTAATTCAAATTTAACTGGATTGCCTTTAATTTAAGTAAGTAAGTGTTAGTTGCTCAACCGTCAACTTTTTGTGAACCCACGGGCTGGGATTTTCAGGCAAAAATATTGAAGTGGGTAGCCATTCCTTTCTCCGAACCCAGGTCTCCTGCATTCCAGGTGGATTCTTTATCATCTGAGCCACCAGGGAAGCTCTATTAATCGGCTATATCCCAATGCAAAATGAAAAGTTAAAAAATAAGAACAATCAGGTTTAAAAGGCAAAAATAAATAAATAAATAAATAATAAAAATAATAAAAGGCAAAAAAAAAAAAAACACCCCACACATAGGATTTTTCAGGCAAGAAGGTTGAAGTGGGTTGCCATTCCTTTCTTCAGAGGATCTTCCTGACCCAGGGATTGAACCCAGGTGTCCTGTATTGCAGGCTTATTCTTTATTGTCTGAGCCACCAGAGAAGCCCTTCCTGTATTTTACCCAGCAATCTTAATCAGAAGGGGCTTTAGGAAGTAAGTAGATAATCACTCGCTCTCTCAGCTATGTCAAATACTAGAGTTTTGGCTGGCATACTTCAAGGGATATGAAAGCAACATAAAACAAGTCAGCAATTACGACAGCACAATCTCAACCTCTATAGTGTGACACAGTCTTCAGGGTCCAAAGCCCTAACGGTTAACTCCACTGCCTGGTTTGCTCCACATCATTGCGTGCATCCAGCTGTTCCTGCCCTGTCATACCTCTTATGGAGTCAAGGTAAACGTCTGGAATACTCCAGCAGTTTGGAATACTCTGTGGCTTTCCTTGGCTTGAATGTCGCTTCCCCCATGTCTCCTAGCTTTTAAAGTAAGTTGGATCAACATTGCTTTGAGGCGTACAGTCTCAGTGTTCAATTTGACAGAAAACAGTGTTCGTTTGTAAGAAAAGCAAGTTTTCCACATTGAGCAAATTTTGGTGACAAACGTGAAAGGATTAGCGCTGTGCCTCCTAGCCACAACTGGCCTCCCATGGGCAGCCTCAGGTTCAATATTTCATCGAGAAGAAAGCAGGAATTCTACCTGCATTCCGAGCTCTTTTTTGACATGAACTGGCCAATCTCCCTGCTTGACCACAAGCTTTCTACAGGTGGGGACCATCTTTACAGCATCTTGCATAGACAAAAGCTGAAGGACCATCTTGAATCGACATGCACTTGAAGTTCCCTGGATCGGTATTGTACTCAATGCCCTTTCCAGACAAGAGTGGCTGTCCCGGTTCTGTAATCCAAGCTGTGGTCCACCCCGTCCCCTTGCAGGACAATGGGGTCCCTGCAGAGAAGAAAGAAGGAAGGAAATGGAGAAACTCAGAATGCAAAATGAATGTTAAACGCTACCCAGCTGCAGCCCACTCTGACACTTGACTATTCTCTGCTGAGCAGGGAACTGATGGTCAGAAATCTGTCTCAAACCCACCGTTAGGATCTTGTTTCTTTCCCTACAAGATGACTGCTTGCAGGAGCAGATACGTGGAAGAGCACATAGCTGACAGAAGCCATGTTTCTTTTCCCTAGATCCACATCTTTTTAACAGCTTTATTGAGATACAGACTTTCCTGGTGGCTCAGACGGTGAAGAATCTGCCTGCAGTCCAGGAGACCTGAGTTCAATCCCTGGGTCGGGAAGATCCCCTGGAGAAGGGAATGGCAACCCACTCCAGTATTCTTGCCTAAAGAATTCCATGGATAGAGGAGCCTGGTGGGCTACAAACCATGGGGTCGCAAAGAGTCAGACAAGACTGAATGACTAACACTTTCACTTATTCAGATACAGTCCACATATTTAAAGTGTACAATTCAGTGGTTTTCAGTCTATTCACAGAGTTGTGCGACCGTCACTACAATCAATATTAGAACATTTTCATCAACTCCCAGAGAAACCCCCCTACCTGTTAGCAGCCACATGTCATTGCTCCCGACGTCTACCCTTTCCCCCAGGCCTAAGCAATCATTAACTAACTTTCTGTCTCTACAAATTAACCTATGCTGAACATTTCACATGAGAGGAATCATATAACATGAAGTTTTTTGTGTCTGGTTTCTCCCACTTGGCGTGAGGCCCTCAAGCTTCCTCCATGTTGTAGCATGGGTCAGTACTTCATTCCTTTTTCTGCTTTTATTTATCTGCTCATTCATTCACTGATGGGTATTCTGGTGATTTCTACTTTGGGACTGTTGTGAATAATCTTCAAGTGAATCTTCTGGTACCAATTCACAATCTCTTTTTTTGCTGCCTTAGTTGCAACACGCGGGAGCTTTAACTGCAGCATGTGAACTCTGAGTTGTAGCATGTGGGATCTAGCTCCCTGACCAGGGATCGAACCCAGGCCCCCTGCACTGGAAGCCCAGAGTCTTAGCCACTGGATCAGCAGGGAAGTCTTTGTAATCCATTCTTGACTCTGCTTCATATCTTGTGACTGCATTGAGAAAGGTCAACTCTCTTTCTTGCTTCTAGAAACTCCCTCAAAGTAGAAAGGCCCCAGGGGGATGTTGCCCCCACCATAAGAACAAAAAGAGAAGAATCATTTAGCTGGAGGAGAGGGGATACCTGGGAGCCAGGGACCTCTTCTCGGTAGATTCCTGACAACTTATGTGAGTTCCTGGGCTCTGAGGAGTTTGAAGACGATGTGAGGTTTTACCACCTGCAGAATGGGTACACGATCCCTCCACTTCCTCTCAGCAGCCTCTCATTAAGACGTCTACATCTTGGGAAATTTGAATCCCAAAGTAACACCATAGATAGACAGCCTCTTAAGAATGGTCAGACGGTGACACGTTTGGGAAATTTCTGCCCTCTGAAATATCCTGAATTCCTTAGGTCAACCCATGGATAAGGGTGAACAAGAACAGAGCCTGCATTTTTCAGATTTTCCTCACAGTCCTCACAAGGCATAACGGTCCTTGCGAGGAAGCTGAGCCCTCCTCCTTGGGAGTGAGGGGAGGAATCAAGATTGGCTGGAGTGAGTCACCCTTCCTCCCCTGCTGAGAGGTGCCCACCCTGGAACTCTGCCCATCTGTCTGGATTCTTTCCGCACAACCTACTGAGCACCTCCTGTTTGCCAGATGTGCAGATAAAGATATCACATCTATTGGCAAGTGAGGAAACTGAGACTCAGAGTTCCCAAGACAACACAGCAAGTGACACTGTAAAAATCTTTTTACTTTATTTTTAATGGAAGGATAATCAATTTACAGTGTTGTGTTGGTTTCTGCTGTACATCAACCTGAATCAGCCATAGGCATTCATCTGTGCCCTCTCTTGAACCTCCCTCCCACCTCCCACCCCCTCCCACCCCTTTAGGTTGTTACAGAGCCTTGTTTGAGTTCGTGGAATCATACCACAAATTCCCACTGGCTCTCTATTTGACAAACGGTAGCATATATGTCGGAGAAGGCAATGGCAACCCACTCCAGTACTCTTGCCTGGAAAATCCCATGGATGGAGGAGCCTGGTAGGCTGCAGTCCATGGGGTCGCTAAGAGTCGGGCACGACTGAGCAACTTCACTTTCACTTTTCACTTTCATGCATTGGAGAAGGAAATGGCAACCCACTCCAGTGTTCTTGCCCCCTGCCATCTATGGGGTCGCACAGAGTCGGACACAACTGAAGCAACTTAGCAGCAGCAGCAGCAGCAGCATATATGTTGGAGTTTCCCTCATAGCTCGGTTGGTAAAGAATCTGCCTGCAATGCAGGAGACCCCGGTTTGATTCCTGGGTCAGGAAGATCTGCTGGAGAAGGGATAGGCTACCCACCCCAGTATTCTTGGGCTTCCCTTATGGCTCAGCTGGTAAAGACTCTGCCTGCAATGTGGGAGACCTGGGTTCGATCTCTGGGTTGGGAAGATCCCCTGCAGAAGAGATATGTTTCCATGCTACTCTCTCCATTCATCCCACCCTCTCCTTCCTCCTCCCCACCCCTGTCCATAAGTCTGCTCTTGATGTCTTGCAGCAGAAATTTTAACCTAAGCAGGCTAATTACAGAGAAGCCATTAGAGAAACTTCCACAATGATTAAAATAATCTCCTACTCTCAAGGAGATTATCATATAGTGAGGAGAAGAGTAAATAAAAACTCAGCAGGCATATTGGTACTAGAGGTTGAGTAACACAGAGAAATCCTGGGGGTAAAACCAAGGAGACTTGAACCAGTGGTGGGAGGAGGGGAACACAAGGTGGTCAAGGAAGTTCCCCCCAAGATACCAAGGTTTGAATAAAAAGGAAGAATCTACCAGGGAAAGGAGGGGAAGAAGCGTTTCCTTGCAGAGAGAGAGGAGAAGGTATGAAGGCTCCAAAGTGGCAGAGAGCTGTAAGAAGCCTGTGGATGACCGATGCCTGGAGCAGTGGGTATGAGCAGCCATCCAGAGTGTGAGTGATGGGCAGGGGTCAATAACAAGGGACCTTCCTATCACACTGAAAGTTGGATTTTATTCTGAAACTTATGGAGAACGATTGGAGGATGTTTAAACTGATGAATGTTAAAACTCGATCAGGTTTGCTTGAGCAACACTGTGGAACATGGACTGGAAGTGGGGACAGGCGAAAGCTGAAAATACAAACCTCTTCCAAAGCGGCTGGAGCGTGTAGATTGTTCTCCAGGGAAATCACACTGCCGTCACAGTGGTGTGGTCCACGGGGTCTTCCTGGGTCAGCCCCTGTTGTCCTCTTCTTGTCCTTGCCTTGTTGGAGTAGACTGCGGTATAAAGAGCCCAAAAAAACTTGCTTTATAGGTAACATTCCTGAGTTCTCATGAGTCTGAAATATTTTCATTGTGCCCTCAGTCATTTTTCGTTCCTTCTCCTTTCTTTCTTTTTTATTTGGCTGTATTGGGTCTTAGTTGCAGCACGCAGGATATTTAGCTGCAGCTTGCAAACCCTTGGTTGCGGCATGTGGGATCTAGATCCCTGACCAGGAATGGAACCCAGGACCCTGCATCGGGAGTGAGGAGTCTTAGCCACTGGACCCGCAGGGAAGTCCCTGCGCCCTCACTCTAGACAGAGAGAACTCCCCTCAGAACCCCAGGCGTTGCTCCATTGTCTCGTGGTGACCGCAGTCTGCTTCTCTTTCCTTGGACCTCACATTTGAAAGAGTGAGCCCCTGCGATTCTCTGCAGCATCACACTCCAGCCCCACTGGCTTTCTCATCATTCCTTGCGTGTATCAAGTTTTACCTACCGACTTGTTTCTTCTTCCTGGAATTTTCTTCCCCAACTCTGCTCATGGCTGGCATCCTTTCATTTATTAGATTTGAGCTCAAATCTGCCAGTTCTGAAGGGTCTTCCCTTACTAACTTAGCTAAACTAGCAAATATGAGCTGTGCAAAAAAAAGATTCATCCAATTAATTTTAAATGATTCATTAATTGGTTCATTTTAACTAGGATTCTGTGAGAATTGTTCAGAAAGGAGTTAGTGTTTGGGTTAGGCCAAATTTGCAATCTAATTCATTTTCAATGGGCTATGCATATGGGAAAAAATGAATCTCAAATTCCTACCTCATATAATACAGAAAAATTTATTCATATGACTTAACAAATCTAAATGTAAAAGAAATACTGGTAAATATTTTAGAATAAAACATAAAATGCCACTGGTAATTTGACAGATACTGTATTGAATCTATAGATTGCCTTGGGTTAGTTTAGTTTACTCAGTAGTGTCTGACTCTTTGCGACTTCATGGACTACAGCACACCAGGCTTCCCTGTCCATCACCACCAACTCCTGGAGCTTGCTCAGACTCATGTCCATCGAGTCGGTGATGCCATCCAACCATCTCATCCTCTGTCGTCCCCTTCTCCTCCTGCCTTCAATGTTTCCCAGCATCAGGGTCTTTTCCAGTGAGCTGGTTCTTTGAATCAGGTGGCCAAAGCATCGAAGTTTCAGCTTCAGCATCAGTCCTTCCAATGAATATTCAGGACTGATCTCCTTTACAATGGACTGGTTTGATCTCCTTGCAGTCCAAGGGACTCTCAAGAGTCTTCTCCAACACCACAGTTCAAAGGAACCAATTCTTCAGCGCTCAGCTTTCTTTATGGTCCAACTCTCACATCCATACATCTGTTTATGTCATCTTCAATTTCTTTCATCAGAGTCTTACAGTTTTCAGACCATTAACTTTTTAAGGGCATCATTTTGCCAAAGAAACCTCAAACCTGTCCTACAATGGTCTGTGAGAATGATTTCCAGGCCCTCAAATTCACATCATAGGAAGAGGGGGCTGCTAAAACAGCTCAGAACCCCAAAGGGGCGTCCTCATGATGCACACATCATATGGTCCATGAAGGACAATTCACAGAAGAAACTTTTCCAAAGTGACAAGCAGGAGCCACAGAGGGCAAAGGGCAAAGGGGAGCCTTTCACAGGCCAGAACTGGGGCAGATACATACTTGCTGCCAGGGCAGGACGTCCATGTGATTTCTGCGCAATATGACATGGGTTATGTAAGGACAGTGACGGTTGAGAGTTGTTTTTGTTCTTTTCTTTTCCAAATGAGACTTTTTACTGTGATTACTCTGTTCTCTCTCCATTACAGTTTACGGAGTGCATAACAGTGGTTAAATATAACCACTTAGTCTCACTGGACCACGTAGGACCAAAAGAGCTCCATTTGTGAGGTTCTGTTCCAGAGAACCAGACTGGGTGAAACTGTGGCTCATCCTTTTAGGAAAAGAGGTTGCTCTTGTGTTTATGTAGAGAGTGGGTATTTTTGAAGATATATTTATGGGGATATAGGTGAGTGTGGCTATTGAGTAGTTAAAGGGCGTGGACTGTGCTAGATTGATACTGTTTTTGCAACTCAGCATCCACTCACTTTACTTCTGATAAAATAACTCCTTCAAATGTGGTTTGGTTGACATCATGATCCTGCCATCCACATCTAGGGATGGGCCTTGATCCTCTTCAGCCGGTGGGTGGGTGCGATCCCCTGGCTATGGAAAGAGAAAAGACCGGATGCTGGAAAAGACTGAGGTGGAAGGAGAAGGGGGCGACAGGATGAGATGGTTGGATGGCATCACCGACTCAGTGGACATGACTTTGAGCAAACTCTGGAAGATAGTGAAGGGCAGGGAAGCCTGGCGTGCTGCAGTCCATGGGGTCAAAAACAGTCAGACACAACTTAGTGACAGAAAGACAACATAAAGAGAGCCAATGAAATTTGATCTGTGTGCAGAGTTTGGAAAGAGAAGAGCCTCTCACTTCTTCTCCACCTCTCTTCAACGGAAGTTAGTGGACAAAGGACCTCCCTTCCTCTGGATGACATCCTGTTAAGACATGAGGTTTGTGGTCCCTGCAGGGATGGGAAAGAGCGGGCCCTTGGTGACATTCCTTGAAAGTAATCATCACCTTAATCAGTCCTATCTCAGCCCTTTTCAGTTGCAGAAGTTGTAATAGCTCCAAGTGGTTTGAGCCAGTTTGAGACAGGTTCTCTGTCCCTTGCAGCATAAGAAATTCTACCAGGGAGACTCAGGATTTGGTGCTTCTGTGTGTTTTCTTTTAATATTTATTTATTTGGCTGTGTTGAGTCTTAGTTGCAGCGTGCAAGGTTTTCGTTGCATCATGCAGGATCTTTCGTCATGGCTCACAGACTCTCTAGTTGCGGCCTGTGGGCTTAGTTTCTCTGAGGAATGTGGGATCTTAGTTCCCGACCAGAGATCGAACCTGCATTCCCTGCCTTGCAAGGAAGATTCCTAACCACTGGACCACCAGGGAAGTCCAGCTTTTATCTTTTAAAAATAAAACCTGTTATTTATCAAGAGCTTTGTGGTTTAAAGACATTTCCATAGACTTATGTCTTGACCTTGTCACCTCCCCTGTAGGGCAGGCAGAACTTACAGTATCATCCTCTTTCTTTTCTTTCTTTCTTTTTTTAACTAGATGAGGAAACCGGGATGAGATTCCACTTTGCCCAAAGACACCCAGCCAGAAATTAGAGGAGCTGGAGCTTGGACCCAAGTCTGACCCCAGAAAAGAGTCTCCCCTGGAGGGGTTGCTCAGAAACCATCCTAAACACAGCAAGTAAAACAAGTAAGTAAGCTCCCAACCCACCTGATTTCCTTTTCACCAAAAATTCTCCATAGCAGAGCCTGGTTGCCGGTTCCGAGCCCCAGCACACTTGCTTCTGCAGGAGGGGAAATGACTCCATTTGAGATATCTCTGGTGCAGTCAAGCGAGAGGTCATTTTCCCTTGTGGTTTCATTGATTTTATGACAAGGGAGTCTGTGATCTTAGTTGGAAATATTTCTGCTTCAAGGAGAGAGACTCGGGGGGGATTGGTCGTGTCTGTAGGCCAGTGACTCCCAGGGACCTTCTTAATTTAGGGATTCCTCTTCCTCTGCCCCCCCCACCCCCCCACCCCCCACCTTCTCTGTCCATCTTCCTTTACACAGGGCAGGGCTGCGTGGGTGATGTATTTATGAGACTGGAGCTCCAGGGCCCACGTGGAGGAGTAAATTACAAGTGAGTGCACCTCCAGGATGGGGCAGCCTCCCTTGCCCTGGCGGCACTTCAAAGCTTCCTGAAAATTCCCCCAAGAACAGTCAGTCTCGGCAGGGCCTCCCTGCAACCCTCTAATGGTTCTGTCAGACACCTGCGCAAGGATTCTCCGCGATCTGCAAGCGTCCACCCATCAGTTTCCATGTTGTTTGGGCATTTAGCCACATCCCTTGGCAGAAGGAGGCTCTGCAACACAGCGAGGCTGAGGCTGTAGCCTGCAGAAGTCTGTCTGGGATTCCATCTATCCTTCCACAAAGGGCCAGGAGTGTGTCTTGTCTGTCTTTAAACTCTCATCTCTAACACAAATTACAGCACTAGCTAGGACTCATGGAGAAGGAAATGGCAACCCACTCCAGTGTTCTTGCCTGGAGAATCCCAGGGCTGGGGGAGCCTGGTGGGCTGTCGTCTCTGGGGTCGCACAGAGTCAGACACGACTGAAGCAACTTAGCAGCAGCAGCGTAGCAGCAGCAGCTGGGACTCAATACCTTTCTATGGAAAGAGTGGACTATTTTTCTATCCTGGTCTTTGTGCCAGATTTAATGAAAGTCCATTTTGAATTTCCAACTCCTTGAGACTGCAGAGAACAAAGAATTCAGGATTCTGACACTTTGGATAGTGTGCAAACTGGCTCCTCAGTAACTTCCAGACATCAGAATAAACACTTTACCTTAGTGAAATTGCTTACAATTTACAAAGCCCTTTTTCTCATAGCCTGCCATTAATCTCTGCAACAACCCACGAAGCTGGCATAACAGCGTTCTCCCCAGAGATGAGGAAACTGAGACACAGAGAGATTGGGTAATTTCTCAGCTGGTAAGTGATAAAGTCAGGACTCAGACCCAGGTCTTTTCATTCTGAGCCCAGTGTTCATTCCACTCCATCATAACAAGGGCTGTATTTCTGCCCCTGCCTTCTGAGGGGCCCTGGAGGAGCTCTTGGAGAAGGCGGAAGATGAAATCAAGATGAGAAGTCTCTGACTTTGCCTGGGGCAATGGAGAAAGAGGATGACAGTTGTCTCCACGCTTTTCCCATTTCCTGAGCACCTAGTACACCAGCCTCCCTGCCACATGCATACCTGCTTCCAGGGGAAGATATATAGGGAGCTGATGCTTTAAGCCCCTCCCTTGTGCAGACCCCTCTAATGGTCCTGGGTAACAGGTGCCATCAATTCATTACAAAAGACGCTTTGAAGTACCCTGAGCACCTCTAATAAGAGACACATGATAGAAGTTTTCCACATTTGACAACACTGAAGAAGTGCCTAACACTACAAATAATGAATTGCAAGGCTGAATCAAAGACTGATTTATCTTTCTCTCCTGACTATGGAAAATATTGCAAAATCTTTGTCAGGTTGAGACGTGGTCAAAAAATATGCAGTCAAAATGTAGGAAAGATGATATTTTAAAGAAGTAATGATTAGGTAATTGAATTTTTTAATTATCATTTTTCTAGGTTTTGTGATAGTTGTAGTATTTATCAGCTTTAATAACGTGTTATTTTTTGATCATTTCTAATTCTAAATAAATGTTCATTTTACACCTAACATCTAATTGTAACTTTGCCTTCTCTTTTCTTAAAGAGGGCCATGTCAATTTATAAAAGCATAGTACCCTGTACAATTTGGATCTGTCCCTCGGTAGGTCATCTCATTTAATTATTATAGTAAGTCAATGAGAGAATTACTATTATCTTCATTTTATAAATGAAGACACTAAGGTTTAGAGATGATCATTTTGCCCCAAATCCCACAAACTGAAAAGAAGCAACGCCTTGGATCGACCTCAAATTTGACTTGAAATCTGTGCTTTTCCTTCTATGTACTTACCAAAACTAACTTTTGTGGGAATTCATCCATGGTCCCTTAATGTTTAGGGAAATAGTGATTTTTAACTATGTACACAAATCCTTTGAAATTCTTTCCTCCCTACTTCCCCCTCCCCTTGAGTGAGGCTGGACTTGATGGCTTTGTTCTAGCGAATAAATGTGGAGGAAATGATGGTGCATGATTAGGTCTTTAACAAATTTATTTATTTATTTACTTTTGACTGCTCTGGGTCTTCGCTGTTATGCGGGCTTTCCTCCAGTTTCTGTGAGCAGGGGCTACTCTAGGGTTGCGATGTGCAGGCTTCTCTTTTGGTGGCTTCTCTTGCTGCAGAGCCTGGAGCACACGAGCTTCAGGAGTTGCGGTTCTCGGGCTCTAGAACACAGAGTTAATAATTGTGGGGCGCGCGTTTAGCTGCTCTGCAGCATGTGGGATCTTCCCGGATCAGGGACTGAACCCGTGTCTCCTGCATTGGCAGGTGGATTCTTTACCACTGAGCCACCAGGAAAGCCCATGATTGGGTCTTAAAAGGCACTGTGGGGACTTCCCTGGTGGCCCAGCGGTTCAGAATCTGCCTTGCAATGCAGGGGGTGCAGGTTTTGATGCCTGGTCAGTGAATTAAGATCCCACAAGCCATGGGGCAACTAAACCTGCATCCTGCAACTAAGACCCATCAAAGCCAAATAAGTAAATAAATATTCTTTACAAGGGGGGGGGGGGGGCGGGGCGTGGGCGTTCCATGTCTTCCCTCTTGCTTTCTGTCTCTTGGGTCACTAACTTTGGGGGAAGCTCTCATCTCATGAAGACACCCAGGCAGCCCGTTGAAGAGGTGCTATGGTGAGGAACTGAGGCCTCCAGCCAACAGCCGTGTGATGAGCCGTCTTGAAAGCAGACCCTCCAGCCCCAGTCAAGCCTTCAGATGATGCAGGCCCACCAACATCTCGACTGCCGTTTCACAAGAGACCCTGACTCATGGAAGGAGCCCTGTGGCCGCAGGAGTCCAACCTCGGAGCCAAACACCCCCAGTCCGGATGGGTCCTCACTCTCCCCCGTGATGTGCAGAAACAAAGCTCGCTCTGGAAGCAGTGTGCCAGTTCCGTCAGGTCTGAGGATGCCAGAGAAGCAGCAAGAGACACTTGGTCTGAGGGAAAGAGACGCACACAGAGGCTTGGGGCAGCCACTCCGTGTGTCCCGAGGGGAACTGCCGTGCCTGGGTTCCTCTTGCTTGTGGACAAACCCCAGGGCTCTGCACAGACAGACAGACTGGATGGTGCCTTGGAGACATGGAAACTGCCCTGCGCTGTGGCTGGGGTTCATCGAGGGGTCGAGAGTCTGACCAAAAGCGAGGGACTTGACAGGAAGAAGGCCAAGGCGAGGGTCTGCAGCTTGTCTGGCAGCCCTCATTTGACATGGTCTTCTGTCTGAATCCCATCTCCTCATCATCGAGGCAGGCAGGCTGTATCACCCTTTGCAGGGTCTGCAGGGCCAGGCTTACCGATAGTCAGCAGAGTGGAAAGTGCCCCCAGGGGACCAGTTTTGATTTTCCTCCCTGAGGTGAGCTCTTCTGATTTGAAATGAGTAAATTTCCTTGCTCATTAACAACAACAACAACAAAAAAAAAACTACAGACACTTCCTTGGGCTGACAAGTCTACCTGGTTTGTCTTTGGCATTTACGGATTATCTGGGACATTTAGAGAATTTTTGTTTGCCTGGAACTGAGAGGATTTCCCAGGATATGAGGCTTTCAGTGTTAAAAAAGCGTACAGTCTGGGAAAATAGGACAGACAGTCACTTATTGGCCTTTAGATAAGTGGGAAGTCAGGTAAATACAGATAGGGGGTTTTTTTAATAAAAAATTAATGATAATATTTATCACTCACCTTCAGGGGAACATATCTTAACAAGAAATAAAACCCTTAATACTGAATTTCTTCAGAAAAGTCCAGTGCTCTTGCGGGGAAGGACAAAGTTCTGTTTCCTAGACTTGACCTCTTTGCCTTAAAGTTAGTTTCTGTTAGCAGCACTTGCAAACAATAACTCACCTGAAGAACTGGGCTTTTTCTAGAAAGACAAGTAAGGTGAAAGGTAGGTTGTTCTGTGAGTCAACATATCTGCAAGGAAGCAAGCAAATTTAATTTAAATGCTAGCCAGGCTCTCAGAGGGACACCTGATTCTTCACAGGCTTGCATTTATCTTGAATGTGATTATCAGGCTACAAAATTCATTGTGCAAGAAAAATAACTGTTTCAAATTAAAACATTTAACTTCATATCCTTAGGAGTATTAGGAGTCTCTATTGTATCGTGATGGTTGGAACTTGATCTTAGCCAATACCAGAGTCCTCATCTTTTCTCCAAGGTTGTGTCTAAGCTCAGGGTGGTGTTGGGGTTGAGGAGGTATAAGGTGCAGGGCAAGGATGGAGGCAAAGGCCTCTATTACTCAGAGCAAATCTTCCTGAGCCCATGTGCTGCACCAGACACTCAGTGCTTCAGAGGCATTCTTTCTCTTTGTCTCAGATCAGTATTGATCTGCACTATTTTTATCCCCATTTTACAGGTGAGACACAGAGAAGGGAAGAGACTTATGCAAGGATGACAGGGAGTAAAAGGCAGAGCTGAGGTATGACACCCAACAGCCTGATTCTAGAGGCAGCCGTCTAGGGTCCTTCATTTAACGAACGTTTGTGGATTGTTGTTACCTCGGGATGGAGCAATGAGCAAAGCAGACAGAGCCCCCTGGCCCGGAGGTGCCCCCATCCTAGCCTCTATACTCCACCGCCTCTCTTCAGCAGCCACAAAACATCCACTCCTCACTTGGTCCTGGGGCAGCATTTTCTCTGGTTCCCACTCTCGAAGGCTCTGTGTCCAGTGACCCTCTTATTCCTTCCATCCTTCTCCTAGGAAGACAGACATTCATTCTGCTCTGTGCACCATGCTGGCCACAGTGGTCAGCTATTGCAGAGCTAAGAGCCCATCTCCTTCCAACTGCCCTCAAGCACAGGGCACCCTTGCTCTTGCCACATCAGGGCCCAGGGAGAGGTCTGATCCCCAGGACCCACCGCACGTCTGGCTCAGGTGGGTGCAGGGGCTAGTGCTCGACTTCCCAGAGCATCCATGCTTGCCCCTTTCCTCTTCTCACTCCCCTTCTCAGTGGACAGGAAACTGGCTATAAGTTACCCAGTTTATTCCACGTTCTATGTGACTTGACAGCTACAGATTTTCAGTTTCAAAACCCTAAAGGTTTTTCTGCTCACTGCAGAAAATCCCTTCCTCCAGCTGGACGTGTGTGGCTGATCCCAAGTGGCAGAAGAATCAAGTAAGGAATAACCACAGTGGCTGCCCTGGTAGCTCAGATGGTAAAGAATCTGCCTGCAATGCAGGAGATATGGGTTTGACCCCTGGGTCAGGAAGATCCCCTGGAGAAGGAAATGGCAATCCACTCCAATATTCTTGCCTGGGAAATCCCATGGACAGAGGAGCCTGGCACGCTACAGTCCATGGGGTCGAAAAGAGTCAGACACGACTGAGCAACACTTTCACTTTCAGGGAGAAAAAACCAGCTGTTAGCAGTGCAGGATGACGGCCTATCCTCATCTTGACATCTCAGGCCCTGTAAATAAGCACCATTTGGGACTTCCCTGGAGCTCCAGTGGTTAAGACTTCACCTTCCAATGCTGGGGTTGTGGGTTCCATCCTGAGTCAGGCAGCTAAGATTCTGCATGACTCACAGCCAAAAAACCAACACAAGAAACAGAAGCAATATTGCAACTGATTCAATAAAGGCTTTAAAAATTATCCATATCAAAGAAATCTTTTTAAAAATAAGCTCTATTCATACATTATTAACGCTCACAATACCTCTTCAGCATATACCCTTCTTTGTGCCTCCGTTTACTCGCTTGTAAAGTAGGAATAAAAATAATACTCACCTCAGAGTTTGTTGGGAAGATTAAAATGAGTTAAGTTTCAAGTGCTCAGAACAATTTCTGACAAAGGGTGGATTCCCTGTGAGCTATCAGCTGCTGTCATTGTGATAATTTCGTGCCATATCTGTCTTTCCCTTTACATATATGCCAGGGTAAAGGACAATGTTTTAAAAGTTTATTTCTGTATCCTCAGCACTTGCCATGGTCTGGCATGTAGTAGTTATTCAATACATGCTGAATTTTAATTGAATGAACAAACCCTGTTATATTTCTCTCTCTTAATGTTAAAAAATCATATTTGATGCAGGAAAGTCGGTAACTTCTCCCCGAAATCCCTCCTCTCCCATTCCTTAAAGAAGATGACATTCCCTAGAATGTCAGAGCTGGGAGGCCATGTGTGAAGTATTAGTCACTCAGTCGTGTCTGACTCTTAGGGCTCCCATGGGCCATAGCCCACCAGGCTCCTCTGTCCATGGGATTCTCTAGGCAAGAGTACTGGAGTGGGTTGGCATACCCTCCTCCAGGGGATCTTCCTGACCCAGGGATCGAACCTGGGTCTCCTGCATTTCAGGCTGATTCTTTACTGAATCTGAGCCACCTGTAGCTTAACCTTAACTTACAAAGACAAGTCATGAGCCCCTGGAAGGGGAAGCGAGGCGCCTGTGGTTACCTGGTTATAATGCAGTGAAGGAAGAATCGCCAGCCAGGGAGACAGGGGCAGGGGCTTCTCACTTTCTTTGCACAGCTCTTCGATGAGAAAACAAAGCTTATCCCTTCCTGGTACTCGTCACTCACTGACGCCACTGCAGGAATACTTCACAAATAGGCTCTGGGGTGGGAAGAGTACAGACCGCACGATGCTAAGGAGATCAGGGTTCAGACCCCCGTTCCACCACTCACTGGTTGTGTGCTCTTGGATAAATGAAGCCCCACTTTCCTTGTTTATAAACTGTGGACAATAAGCCAGAGTCTGCAGGAGATTTGTGAGGATGAGAGGAAGGGACGTGTGAGTGCTTCTAGCAGAGCAGACATGCTTGTCTCCTCCTCACCTCCCCTACCACCACCACCTGCTCTGGTAGCAAAGCAGAGAAGTGGAAGACAGGACCCTTTTCCTCCAAGAGAACACAATCCAAGATCATCGAACATCTTTCTGAGAAGGAAGAAGCTTGAGCGAAGATGAGCTGAAGGGCAGAGTCACTGGAGAGGCAACATGAACTGGGGAAGTTTCATGGAAGAGGCAGTCCTGGTTTTAAAGGAGAGAAAGCAGACAGATCACCAGTATGGATGGAGCACGAAGCTTTTCCAAAGGGCTTTGCAGAGAGACACTCCCTCCCCCAACGAAGTAGCCACCCTCCCTCTCTACCCCTCTCTCCCAGCTTGGCTTCTGCGCAGCACTTACACCGCTCACTCACACTTGTCTTTCTATAATTGTATCCCCAAACGAGGGGCTTCCCTGGTGGCTCAGATGGTAAAGAATCTGCCTGCAATGCAGGAGAGCTGGGTTCCATCTCTGGATCGGGAAGATCCCCTGGAGGAGGGCAAAGCAACCGATTCCAGTATTCTTGCCTGGAGAATCCCATGGACAGGGGAACCTGGTGGGCCGCAGTCCATAGGGTTGCACAGTCAGACACAACTGACCGACTTAGCACAGCACAGCACAGCATCCCCAGCGAGAGCATGAGAGACTCTCTGTTTCACGTTTAGGGCTATAGCTCCCCGTCCTAGAACAATGTCTGGCACAGAACAGTTGTCCAAAGAAAACATTCTTGGAACGAATAAGGAGTGACAAGGTACAAAGGTAGAGACTGGGTTATCCTGGCAAGGAAGGGATGGTCGGACTGAGCAGAGGGTCTATGTTTAAAATATTGAGGAATGCAGCAAACAGGGCTAAGGTGCAAAGGCTGAGATTTGATTCTTTTCAGCGACAGAGAGAAAGGCTCGGCCATGAAGCTGGTGGAGTGGCTTCCCTCTCCAGAAGGCCCACATTCCTGACCTTTGGCCAGTCCCTTTCACTCCCATACCAGCCGGTGAGGCTCAAGAGATAACCTCCAGCCACCCAAGACCCTGGGTGCCTTTAGGTCAGCCCTTTACATGGGGATCATCTGTGGTCACAAGTCATTCTCAACTGTGGTCACAAGTCATTCTCAACTGTGTTTAACTCTGGCGAGTGTTGGTCCAAGGAGAGCAAAGCGTTAGCAAAAAAAACCAGACACTCAGAACCCACAAAAGAACATGGTTGAATCACCAAGCATCTTGTTTGTCTTAGAGGTTGAGGTAACCTCTAGGAGTCTTACACCCATAAAACTGTCCGCAGTATTGAAAACATGCTGTAGAAAAACTCGCTGGTGACCAGGAATGTCCCCTCCAACGTGGAATGGAACTGGAAACGTTCTGAAAAACCTGAAGGACCGCGGGTTGCCCAGTGTTGCTGCTGTCCGGTAGGGGGCGCCGTTGGTACAAATTGTGTCGTTGACTCATTGATTCCATTATTCTCCTGACCGTCTGGCTGTGTTTACAGCTTTGCACAGACACTTGGCCCTGGTATTTTTTTTAACACTGAATAGGGGACAGGTGTGCCAGGAGAAGAAAGTGGCTTGTTCCAATACTTTGAAGGAAAATGCTTTCCTGGTCGGCACCTTAATGACCCTAACTAGTTTTCTTCCTACAAAAACTTTCTCACGGCTTTCTAGTCCTCATCATGTCAGACTGGCTTTTCTCCTAAAGAGATTATTTTATGTAGTTAATCCCAAGGGTCAAGGTTTGGGGTCCCCAGAATCCCTGAATTAGAGGAATGTCAAGCTGTCGATCTGGGGGAACCCAAAGTCCCATCCACCAGCTTGAAGAAAACCTAGACGACATAGGGTCAAGCCCAAGAGATAAACTTACCAGGGCAGCAAGGGTGGAAAACTGCTCCTGGGTCCTCCTGTAAGCAATGCACAGTCATTTGAAGAAGGGAGCTGCACCCTAGAAATCCCAAAGAGGGGGTTGATGAGAGCTTCCGAATGCCGGTTACTGTGTGGATGCTTCCCTGGGGGCTCAATAAAGAAAGAATCCACCTGCAATGCAGGAGACCAGGTTCCATCCCTGGGTCAGAAGATCCCCTGGAGAAGATGGCTACCCACTCCAGTATTCTGGCCTGGAGAATTCCACGGACAGAGGAGCCTGGCGGGCTACAGTCCATGGGGTCACAAAGAGTTGGGCAAGACTGAGTGACTAACACTTCACTTTTTTTTTTAACCCCCTTAGGCACAGGATGGTAGATTTGCATCTCTGGAAGCTTCGAGCTCACAGAATAAGGGATGAATAAAGGATGCCCTCCTGAATACTAATCCTTCACCCCTTTCTAAGCAGCAAGCCTCCAAGGCTGGCTCAGCTTCCCCAGATCCTGCTTGGGCCACCTTGGGATGCCCAAGTCAGTATACGGGTCAGGAAAGCGCCAGGACTCCTGGGAACATGCAGATACGCTGATCTTTTCTGGAGTCTTGGACCTTCCCTGTCCCCAACAAACCTGCTTCTGGTTCTTCTAGCAAAGGAGGGCAGTGAATCCCCCCAAAATTCCAGGGCTCCTCATGGCCCAAGGACTCTGAGATCAGGCATCCAGTCTGACTTGGTGTCTCAGGACGGCCAGGAAGTCCCTTCTGGCCCCTCAACTCCCTCACACACACACACACACACACACACACCACACACACACAACTCCAGCGGATGGAGGTACCAGAGAAAGGCTGGGAAACAAAGGTGGCTTTCACCCAGAACCAGCTGAGAGGGGACGACCGTGGCAGGGTCTGCAGCCCCGAAGCAGGGTGCCGTCCTGTGACTCTGAGCTCAAAAATGTGTGAAATTTCTTTTTGCTGGGTATTCTACATCAAGCGGAACCTGTTCTCAGAGAAACATTCCATTTCACAGACCCTAATGGCTTTCCTCTGTGCCGATGCATTAATGAGGCTCCGGCTCGTTCTAATCAGAAGGAAGCCATGCAGATAATTGCCTGAATTTTTAATTCAGGGTTATGATAGGGGAATCAAAGTCACACTGCAGTTGCTGAGGCTGCCTCTGGTTCCAGGCCATTGACTTTTGCAATTTTCTTTGATTCCCCCTCTCCGTCTCTTTCTCCCCCACCCCCAGCTCTCTGCTTCTCCCTCTGTCTCTGGGACTTGGTGGAGACTACAGTTTCAGGTATGGGCGGGCTTGGAGTAATGGAGCAGCCTTGGGGTCTCTACACAGTCTTTCTTCTTCCTCCTCCTCTTTTAAACCCTCTCTTTCCCCACCCCACCCCCACACACACCATAAAAGGGTGCATACAGCCTGCACCTGTCACCCCAGGGCTGGTTCTGGGAGAGTGCCCCTCACTGGCCTTCCCACTCAGGGTCTTCATGCCCATAGGCAGAGACAGGAAATTTGCCCCAGGAGAGGATCTCCCTTGGCAATTGACTTCTCATTTCACCCCAGTTCTTTGGAACAATGGAGAGAAATGGAAAGGCCAAGGGAAAAGAAACCAGGTGACCAGGGCAGCTCAGTGACCTGCTCTAGAGGATGCAGGGACCTAGAGCAGGTGGGAAGCTGGAGGGATCTAAGCCTAGGTCTTTCTGATTTAACTCACACCACAATCCCCACACACTGGAAATTCTAAAGAACTTACAGGTCTCTGAGAGCTTACAGGTGGTAGAAAGAGGTGCAGGCAAACTGGTTAGATTATTTGCCACGCACCAGCAAGGACCCAGAGGTTGGTACAGAAGGAGGCTCCCTGACGTTGGGCAGTCTTCCCACTGTATCCAGGACCTTTGGAGTGAAAGAGAATTTGCTAGGGTGAGAGTCAGTCTTTCTGGCTCAACCCCAACCAGGCAAGCTGGCTTTTCCAGGAGAGTGACTGTTCCTGCAAGGAATGTGTCTTCTCCCAGCATCCTCCAGGGCTGGCTCTACTACCACAGTATCAGCAGATGTTTGCACGGGAAGCCACCAGTCAGCAGAATGACCCCATCCCTTCCAGATGGGGCTGCTGAATCCCTGGTCACCAGTCATATGGTCTAACAGCAGACTTTATTTCCACATCTCTGGTTCTATACAGGTTCAGGATTCTTATTTTTAAAAATAGAGAAAAGATGTTTGCACCATGACTGAGCATTTTCTAGGTACCAACGCTCCTTTACCATCATTCCACTTAATCGTAACAAGTGCCTCATGAAGAAGAGATGACCACCTCTACCTTACAGATCAGGAAAACCAGGTTCACCAGAAAGAAAAGGAAATTTTGCCGCCTCCTGTATCTCCCTTTCCATTGGAACGTTTCTCTGATGGAATCCATAAGTTCCATTATAGTTGTGTTCTCAGGGCTTGGTGATGCCACTACAAAGGCAGCCTTCCCAACTGCTGGCTTCCAGAAATTGTAAGGAGCAGTTAGCTTTATCATGCTGGTGGAATTTGCCCTCATCGGGGCTTTGGTCTCCTCAATAAAAAATGTCACCTCATGCTTGAGACCTGGGTTTGACTCCTAGTTTGGAAAGATCCCCTGGAGAAGGGAATGGCGACCCTCTCCATTAGTCTTGCCTGGAGAATTCCAAGGATGGAGGAGCCTGGAGGATTATAGTCCGCGGGGGTCGCAAAGAGTCAGACCCGACTGAGTAGCTAACCCTTTCACTTTGGTGCTTGAAGAGCACCCCTCTCCCTAATGTGCCCAAGCAATGCTCAATACGCTCTGCTGTCACCTAGACACTAACCGGGAAAGGGGAGAAGACTCAACTCCTTAGCAACATTCCATCCATTTAGACCAGTGGACCTCATCTTGGCTCTGTAATATATGAAGGTAGCACAGAATATCCTAAGAAATATTTGTGAACCTCTGTTGAACTTTTTATGCAAAATCACTCTCCATTTCTTTTAATTAAAAAAAAAGTCATGTGCTTTGGAACACGTTTATGCAGAATTCAGTTCAGTTCAGTCGCTCAGTCATGTCCGACTCTTTGCGACCCCATGAATCGCAGCACGCCAGGCCTCCCTGTCCATCACCAACTCCCGGAGTTCACTCAGACTCACGTCCATCGAGTCAGTGATGCCTTCCAGCCATCTCATCCTCGGTCGTCCCCTTCTCCTCCTGCCCCCAATCCCTCCCAGCATCAGGGTCTTTTCCAATGAGTCAACTCTTTGCATGAAGTAGCCAAAGTACTGGAGTTTCAGCTTCAGCATCATTCCCTCCAAAGAATTAGGGTCTCATCTATTCAGGAATAGTTTGACCCAGGAATCAAAGTGAGGTCTCCTGCTTTGGATTCTTTACCAACTGAGCTCTCAGGGAAGCCCATCACCTATTCAGCCAGTCAGCAAACAATGAGCACCTGCTATGTGCCAGGCTCTGCCAAACGCCGAGGATACTAAGTTAAAAGACTCAGTCCTGCCCTCTAGGAGGTCGCAGTTTATTGGGGTAGATGGATGTGTAAAGACTTACTGTGCAGGGTAAGGGCTGCAGCAGAGGCAAGCACGATATGTTATGAATATTGACAGGGATTCTGAAATCAAGTTAACAAGATGGAGAGGAACAGCAAAAACACTTATTCCTGAACCCAGTGTATAGACCTATTCAGGGACAAAAGACCCCAGTCTAAACTTGGTTCCTGGGACTTCCCTGGTGGTCCAGTGGATAAGACTCCATGCTCCCAAAGCACGGGGTCAAGGTTCACTCCCTGGTCAGGGAATTAAGATCCCACATGCTGCAGCTAAACCCTTGTGCTGCAGCTGTTGAGCCGATGCCTTCTAGAGCCCAAGTGCCACAACTTGAGAAGCCGCCTGCCAACAATTGTAGAAGCCCGTGCACCGCAACGAAGATCCAGTGTAGCCAAAGGTATAAAAAATGAAAGAAACTTAAGTCCCTTCTCATCTCAAGAGCCATCTTTCTCTTAGCTCCCTGGAGACCCAGACTGCTCCCCAGGTCCTGTGCATTCCAGCTCCAGCCCTGTGAACTTGGAGTTAATGATTAAACTGGGCATCGGTGCCATGGCTTCCTTGGGGTGAGCTGGACTGCTCAGCTCTGGAAACTGCCAAGTTCCTGGCTCTGCTCCAGCCCAGGATAAGCCAGAGACACAGCCAGCCCCCACACCCAGAGGCAGCTCTTTTTCCAAGTCGGCTGGAATCTCAACGATATGCAGTCATCGAACCTTCTGCTGCACACCTAAGGCACTGTGGTACAGTAGAAAGGGGGTGTTCGAGGAGGTGGGAGTCTTGGGTCCAAATCCTGGTTCTGTTCCTAACCAGATGGGTGACCTTGGGACAGTCTCCTTTCCTGTTCTGAAGTTCAGGTTCCTCATCCATAACAAAAGAAGGTTGGACCAGAGCATTCCTTGTTCTCTCACACTTCCATGACTTTGCACATGCTGTAACCTTCCCTGGCACACCCTTCCTATCCCTTCTGCCTTCTTACTCATCCTCCAGGATGCAGCTGAAGGGTCGCCATCTTCAGCAAGTCTTCCCCAACCTTCTCCCTACAGACTGAAAGGAGGGTGCCCCTCCTTTTACTCGATGGCACTGTGTTCCCTTTAGCCCATTGTTATGGTTGTTTTGCTTTAACCCGGAGTCTGCAACAGAACAGTGCCTAGCGTCTCGAGTAGGCGCGTTCAGAAATTTTAAGTTTCATCCAGTTAGAGTTGTCATGATTACCGATACTGATGAAATTATTTCTACCATTTTATTTTGTGTTTTCTTTCGATCACTTCTTTTTATGCATTCTACCAAACTGACTGTATCTTCTTTTGTTTGGTTTGGAAGTTTTCCATTTTATTTCCATTCTTCTTGTAGGAACCCTTAAAATTTTAACATAGATACTTGCTTTAATGACTATAAAGTTAACCAGTATCTCTAACTTCTTATCCCCAAATAGAAAGACTTTAGAACATTTTAACTGTTCTTCCTAAATTCCTATTGTGCCTTAGTATTTTAGCTTTATTTTATTTTTAAACCTCTAAAATTACTTTAAAGTTTTTGTAGCTGATGATTATTTAGATATAGCAATGGACTTACATATATGTTTTATTTTGCTCATATTGCTTCTTGCAAGGCACCTCCTTCTATCTGGGCTAAATTCACTTCTTGAAGCACATCCTTCAGTAGTCCCTCCAGTAAGAGTTTATGATGATAAACTCTGTCTTCGTTTGAAAATGTCACTATTTTGCCGTCTCTCTTGAATAATAGTTCAGCTGGGTATAAATTTACACACCAGTGATTATTCTTCCTTTGCGCTTTGAAGATGATTTCTACTGCGTTCTGACACATTCGGTGGCTAATAAGGGGTCTCATTTCAGCCTGGCATTGCTGTATAGGAAACGTGTTTGTATGCATACTTTTTCATACTTGTAACATTCAACAAACATGGCTTTTAACATTTTTGTGCTTTGTTTTGTTCTATGTTACTTCTGCAGCTTCATTGTGCTGATGTATCTACGTGTATAGTTGTTTTTATTTATCTTGCATATGACTCAATATACTCCTTTAATCCAAGAACTCATTCATCTTTTTTCCAAATTTCAAAGCCAGGATCCCTTTAAATATTCCCATTTCTAAATTTCCTTTAGACTCTCTTTTAGAATCTCTAGTAAAAGTATGTTGGATCTTATTCTATATTTCATGTCTCTTCATCTCCTTCCATAACATACTCTTCTTTAACTATGTTTCATTTTGGGCAATTTCCTTAGTCCCACATTTCATATCACTAATTATCTCTTCATGCGTAGCTTTTCCATCATCTAACCAGTTTATTAAGTTTTTGGTTCCAATGACCTATATTTTTCATTTTTAAAAAGTCCACTTTTTCAGACATCCTTATTCTAAATACTAAAAACTGTGTCCCTTTCTTAGCCTTTTACCTCTTTAAATATTTTAAACACACACATTTTATAGTCTTTTCCAGAGTGTTCTATTATCAATAGCTTTGTATTATAGATACAAATGCCCCCATTCATTATCTCTGTTAACTCTCCCTCATGGAGCTTCGGTTCCTAATGTAGTTTGTAAGTTGTCATCATGGTCTCATCTTCAGCAATGATTATCTTTCGTGCAGTTTTGCATATGACTCTTCCAGGACCTTAGTGATATTGCTGGTTCAGATTGTTTCATATACGGTACCACCTGGATATTATAAATTCAAACTCCACACTGACATGTGACACTGGCTTGGGCTTACAATTTCTCATGAGCATCTATTCTTCCATCCAGAGTCCAGGTGGGTGTTAAGACTCCTGGTAAATTCCCTAAGTTGGTGAGCAGCTCTCCAGTTCCCATTCGTATACAGAGGAACCCTTAGAATCCTCCCCACTTCCCCACCTCTCCTTATCCTCAGCTTCTCTGCTGTGCCTTCGCTTAGTACTGAAACTTAGCCTCCCTCGCCTGCCTCTGGATCTGAGAGCCCTGTCAGTCATTATGGTCTCAGGGCCTGCTTACTATGCTAACTTTGAACCCTTCTCTTTTGGTCTTTCTTACAAGCTTGACAATGTATTTTTGGGGAAATTTTTGTTCTACTCAATCCAGATTTCCGATGAATTTGTAGACAAGCCCATGTCAGTCAATCTCATTAACCAGACATTTCCAGAAATTTCATTCTGATGAATGATATGCAAGATTCCTCCAGCTCTAAAGTCTATATTTTTTTTTAATATTTTTTTATTGGGGGATAATTGCTTTACAATATTGTGCTGGTTTCTGCCATACATCAACACGAATCAGCCACAGGTTTACATATGTCCCCTCCCTCTTGAACCTCCCTCCCATCTCCCACCCCGTCCCACCCCGCTAGGTTGTCACAGAGCACTGGGTTGGGCTCCCTGTGTTGCACAGCACATTCCCACTGGCTATCTCTTTCACATGTGATAATGTATACGTTTCCATGTTACTCTCTCAATTCGTCCCACCCTCTTCTTCCCCTACTGGGTTCTCTATGTCTGCATGTCCACTGTTTCCCTGCAAATAGGTTCATCAGTACCATATGCATGAGTTATTTACATGTACTCAGAGGAGAAGCTTGACATCAGAAATAGAAATCCAAGAAACTTGTCCATCTTTCTTGCTTCTGCTGCTGCTAAGTCGCTTCAGTTGTGTCCGAATCTGTACGACCCCATAGACGGCAGTCCACCAGGTTCCGCCATCCCTGGGATTCTCCAGGCAAGAACACTGGAGTGGGTTGCCATTTCCTTCTCCAATGCATGAAAGCAAAAAGTAAAAGTGAAGACGCTCAGTCTTCATAACCCCATGGACTGCTGCCTACCAGGCTCCTCCGTCCATGGGATTTTCCAGGCAAGAGTACTGGAGCGGGGTGCCATTGCCTTCTCTGCCATCTTTCCTAGATATATGGAAATAAGACATAGGGTTCAGTGACTCTGCTGGACATGTCTTGGCACATGAACCAAGGTTCTCTCCTAGTTACATTTGGTGACAATAGTCAGAAAATATACTTTTTTGTGTTATTTAAAATGGAAGCAATTCTATTGACCCAATTTATGGAATATTAGAAGACCCAAAGAATTGTTCTAAAGAGCTTTCTGTGTATTGTGATTTATTCCCAACATTGCTAGCAGTCCAATGGCAAGGCACATTACTGATGAGCTCTTCTTCATGGGTGTTAGAAATGTGCAAGGCTTAGGTGAGAGGGGAGTTTGGAGAATAGATACATGTATAGGTATGACTGAGTTCCTTTGCTGTCTACCTGAAACTATCACAACATTGTCAATCAGCTACACTCCAATATAAAATACAAGGTTTTAAAAAATGCATATGTATTAAGCAGTATATAATATAGCCTTAATTTAGAAAAAAAAAAAAGAAATGTGCAAGGCTTGTAGGAAGAAGACTGGTCCTCAGAAAATTCCCATGCAAGCCTGAGCAACCGAAGGAAATAGTTTCTACAATCTGTCTTTCTAGAATGAAGACATGATAATAATTTGCTGTATCACAGGATTTTTATTTATACTGCCATGAAACTACCCCAGAGAAGGCTCTGTTTGTTTTGCCCATGAAAATCATTGCAGTTTGACTCAGCCCTGAAAAGTAAAGTGTGCTGGTTTTCTGTCTGACTCTTTGAGACCCAATGGACTGTAGCCCGCCAGGCTCCTCTGTCCATGGGATTCTCTAGGCAAGAATACTGGAGTGGGTTGCCATTCCCTTCTCCAGGGGCTCTTCCCGATCCAGGGATTGAACCTGGGTCTCCTGCACTGTACATGGATTCTTTACCATTTAGCCACCAGGGGACACAGAGATGAACAGGATGAGGGCTCTCCAAACCCTCACAGTCTGGATGATACGAAACATGGATAAAAATGGAAACTTTTCTGTGATTTTTTTTTCATTTTATTTTCATTTATTCACCTACTTAGAATCTTTGGCATTCCTCCTAAACAGTTCTACTTCTGGAACTTCCTTGGTGGTCCAGTGGTTAAGACTCTGCCCTTCTACTACAGGGGGCATGAGTTCAATCCCTGCTCAGGGAACTAAGATCCCATGTGCCACATGGTGGCCAAAACAAACAAACAAACAAAAATGCTGATTCATACCAAGAAGTCAGTCTATGAGATTACATCTAAAATAATGAACAATATTTTTCAAAATTCCCGTTTCTCCTGAACAGTGGGAGTAGCATTTTTGGACCTCACTTCATGGTAGCTTGTAAAGTATAAGGTGTCTCAACAAGCCCTACCACATGAAATTCATTTTCCCCTTGAAGCCACAGAAGGGCAGAACTTAGAACAAGCCTGCAGGAGCCTGCTCTTTCTCTGAAGCCCAGCGCCCCTGCTCTGCACATCTCTTGGGGCACCTGCCACTTTTCACTCTGTATTATCACTGCTCGCATATTTTTCTCATCTTCATCACTGGAATCAAACCCCCTTGAAATCACGGCTCATGCCTGGTTCATCTTATAGTTCTGTAAGTGAGAGTGAAAGTCGCTCAGCCGTGTCCGACTCTTTGTGATCCCTTGGAATTAACCTGCCAGACTCCTCTATGCGTGGAATTCTCTAGGCAAGAATACTGGAGTGGGTAATCATTCCGTTCTCCAGGGGATCTTCCCAACCCGGGGGTCAAACCCAAGTTTCCCACACTGCAGGCAGATTCTTTACTGTCTGAGCCACCAGGGAAGCCCATAGTTCTGTAAAGTTCTGCTTAAAATTATTTTTGTCCTATTTGATCTAGTCCAAAGGCAGTTGAGGCCCAAGACTGTTCAATTGCTTACTAAAAATTGCACACCAATGAGGGAATTCTCTGGCAAGCCGATGGTTAAGATTCCGTCCTCCCAGTGCAGGGGGGAGCTGGTTTGATCCCTGATCTGATCAGGGAACTAGGATCCTGCATGCTGTGTGGCCATAAAAAAATCTTTTTAAATTAAAAAAAAAAAAATTGCACATCAAGACGGTGGCAAATAGTGTTAGCAACACTAGGACCGTCATATACACTCAGCAAACACCTGTTCTCTAATTCAGTGCTTCTCAGACATTAACCGACCACAGATCACGCAGGGTGATTTTTTAATGCAGATTCTGATTAAGAAGGTCTGGGATAGGGCCTGAGGTTCCACATTTTTAACAAGCTCCCAGGGATTCCAGTGCCTCTGGTCCATAGACCACGCTCCGACTAGCAAGGACCTAACACAAGACAGACCCTCTGTTGTGGGCACACACCATGTGGGTTGGCATTGAGAGGTTGGAGAAGAGCAACAACGTGTAAGAGAGAAAGAAAAGACCCAGACTCTCAAAGCTGAGAGTTCAAAGGCCACAGGAAAATGCAGACCGGAAATGTGTGCGGTTAGGGTGAAAGTCTGTTCATAGTATCCTAGGTGACAGGAGAAGGAAGAACCAACTATTTCCCTGGGTTAACCACAGGAAACTTCAATGTATTTCCTTGCAGGGCACTCATTTCCCTCTCTAGTGACTAATGCTAACACTTTTTTTTTTTTTTTCTGAGTTTTCAAGCAGAAGTGTACCCAAGGCAGCCTCCTTCAGGCATGCGTCCTCACAGGCCCAAGGACCCCATCCTCTCCCACACCCCCAGTGCCTCTGCAGTACTGGGGCCAGTACTAGACAAATCATCTAATCAGAAGATATTGACCCAGACTTCAGCCTCTCTGGTTCCTCTGAGTCCACCTGTTTTTGAGACACTGTCCCAGACAGAGCGTGAATGCCTGACTTCTTAGTATGGTGCTGGGCGGAGGGGGAAGTTGTGATGAAAAGGGGTGGCCATCTGCTGATCGGTGTTCATGTAGCTGGGGTGCTTCTAGAGTGAGAGCTCCTTAACTCTGCTACTCCGACTCCGTGGGATTTTTTTCTTACCGAATGAAAAACACAAAAACAACAACAACAAAAACCCTTGTTTCAGTAATAATCTCATTTACATTTAATTACATCGCCCTGGGCATTTTTCTTTCACTGGCAATGATTGCAGCCTATAAACAGTGTCTAGGGCCCTCAGGTATAGTCACTTCCTGCAAATGAAACTGAGATGGGGTCCCCTGAGCCAGCCCGGAGCTGCTGGGTACCCAGAGTCTGCCTCATTCCCCCTGGGGACAGGCTTGCCAACTCTGACAGCAAGTTCTCCAAAAGGCTCTTTGAAATAGGCTGGGAAAGGGAACAAAGATGAGGAAGTAAATTCCTAGAAGGGGCCACCCAAGTGTTTCTGCCAAGAAAGATGCAAAAGCCTCAGCTCTCCAATTCTGTATATCTTATCCTTTCTTTCTTAAAAAAGATCCCCTGGAGAAGAGAATGGAAACCCACTCCGATATTCTTGCCTGGAGAATCCCATGAGCCTGAAGGGCTGCAGTCCATGGGGTCGCAGAGTCAAACACGACTGAGTGACTAATACTACTTTCTTAAAGATTAACAAGGGGAAAGCAGCTAAGCTGAGCAGAGTGCCTCAAAGTCAACAGACCCCAAGTGCATGATCAGAGGCAGAGCACAAGAGTGGTAGCCTGGGAGTGGGAATGGAGGTAGCTCCTCTGGGGACACTGGAAGTTTGGAAAGAGAGGAGCCTGAGAAGTTGTCTAGATCAGTTTACAAATGGGAAACCAAGGCCCAGCCAGGGGAAGAGTTGACCCAAGTCTCTATGCAAATACTCCTAGTATATTTTAAATGCATTTATGAAAATATAGGGATGAGGGGACGTCCCCAGCTGGCTCAGTGCTTAAGAATCTGCCTTCCAAAGCAGCGGATGGGGGTTCAATCCCTGCTGGGGGAGCTAATATCCTACATGCTGCGAGGCAACAAGAGAAGCCTCCCGCCCCTGCTACAGATCGTAACTAGAGAAAGCCAGCACACCTCAATGATGAGCCCCTGAACCTCAATAAAGACCCAGTGTAGCCAAAATAAATCAATAAATAATGAAATAGAATATGGGCATATGTCCTTTTAAGAAAATCCCCTTGGACTATTATCAAGGAGAACTTCAGAACTGATCTGTGAAGGTTCAAGAGCTGTAAAGCAAGCTCAACCACTTCAACCTTCTCTTTGATGCTATCAGGACTCCCTGGATTCACTTGGGAAAAAAAAGTCATCACATTCATGAAAGATGTATGTGACCATGTTAAGTCAGGGGCAGGAAAACTGCAGCCCTCTGGTTTGGACACCCATGAGTTGAGAATGGTTTGCACATTTTTGGATGGTTGAAAAGAAAACAAACAAACAAAAATGACACTTCATGACGAGAAAATTAGGTAAAATTCAAATTTCAGTAAAGTCTTGTTGGTACACAGCCACGTGAGTTTGTTTACAGATTAATTACGGCCAATTTTATACTACAATGGCCAAGTCCATCAATTGGCCAGACTATAGCATGTTTAAAGCCAAAAATATTCACCATCTTGCCCTTTACAGAAAGAGCTTGCAAGCCCTTCATGTCGAGAATAAAGGTTTGGAGTAGGATGTTGGAAGTGATCCCAAGCTTTGCTTCTCTGTCCATGGGATTCTTCAGGCAAAGAATACTGGGGGCGGGGGGGTTGCCATTTCCTCCTCCAGGGGATCTTCCCGACCCAAGGATCAAACCTGCATTTCTTGCATGTCTTGCATTGGCAGGCAGATTCTTTACCACTGTGCCACCTGGGAAGCCCTCATCTTCTTGTAAGGACCCCAGTTAGATTAGATTAGGGCTCTACTCTTCTGACTTCTTTTAATTTTCATTATCTTTTGAAAGTTCCAAATCTCCAAATGTAGTCATATTGAGGGTTAGAGTTTCAACATGTATATTTGTTGCTGCTGCTGCTGCTAAGTCGCTTCAGTCGTGTTCGACTCTGTGCGACCCCATAGACAGCAGCTCACCAGGCTCCCCCGTCCCTGGGATTCTCCAGGCAAGAACACTGGAGTGGGGTGCCATTTCCTTGAGGGGCATGCAATTTAGGCCACATCACTAACTGACTAATACGTTTCTTTTGGAAAGTAGGAAGGAAGGATGGATCGTATGTGCAAAAATATTTACAAATGGTAGAGCAGGTTACACGTGTGTATATTTCACTATCAGGCAGTAGAGTAAGCCCTCCCCCTCTTTAACTTCCCCTCTCCTCCTGAAACTAACTCACGAGCCACCAGACGTGGGTTCTGTTGAGTTTCATGCAGCTGACATGAGAAAGGGGCCTGTGCCCTTCTGGTCTTCCCAAGGGCATTGACCTCAAAGCAAAAGACTCTCCAGCCCTCTCAGTCATCCTAGGGCCTCAGGACAGTAAGGTACACGTTTTACATCATAATCTGGTGTGTATGCTTCACAAAAAATAACATTGCTCTACCATCCACTGGCATTTTCAAACATATTCTTTGAAGAATAACTGATTTCTGTCTGTGAACCAACAAACTGACTTTATATCCCATTAAATGGACCAGGACCCACAGTTTGAAAACCTTTGCTATATTCCTTCAAAGGAAAGCGAAGAAGGGCCCCTTCCCTTTTTTCCCCCCAGTTATTAGTCTTCTCTACCATACTTAACATTGTACAGAAGAGTTCTACAGACATTATCTCATTTGATTTTACAACAATCCTGAGAGATACATTTTATAAATGAAGAAGCTGACAGCTAGAAATATAAGTTAACTATGCTCAAGGTCATTCAGCCAGAATTCTACTGGGGTTTGAACCCATGTTCTCTGACTCAGATTCAAAATACTCTCAATGTATCATACCAAGTAGTTTTATTTTTGTAAAAAGGGGAAAATTTTGCTCATTTTCCTCATCCACACATTCACTTTAATGTCATCGTTGATTATTCTTACCTTACTTTCTAGCATTAGAAAAATTTTAAACTTTGGAGTAATCTGATTCCTGATTAGATTAGTCTCAAAATTTTTATAAAGCCTGAGTAAACTTTTTTCTGATTATTAAAAAATAGAAATAAATTATATAAAATATGGTAAAATATAAAAAAGTTGAAAAAAATAAAATCAACCAATATCTGAATACCAGGACTTCCTTGGGGGTACAGGGGTTACACTCCACACTTCCAATGCAAGGGTGTGGGTTTGATCCTTGGTTGGGGAATTAATATCCCACATGAGAAGGCGATGGCACCCCACTCCAGTACTCTTGCCTGGAAAATCCCATGGACGGAGCAGCCTGGTGGGCTGCAGTCCATGGGGTTGGGAAGAGTCAGACACGACTGAGCGACTTCACTTTCACTTTTCACTTTCATGCATTGGAGAAGGAAATGGCAACCCACACCAGTGTTCTTGCCTGGAGAATCCCAGGGACGGGGGAGCCTGGTGGGCTGCCGTCTATGGGGCCGCACAGAGTCAGAAATGACTGAAGCGACTTAGTAGTAGTAGCCCCATGGCCAAGAAAATTTAAAAAGAAATAAAAAGTAAAATCAAAATATGAATACCCAGACCCAGAAAAAAGAAATCATTAAGACATTTTGGATATTCCCTTCCAGTTTTCTTTTCTATACACAGGCATGTTTTTAGTGCTTAATTGACGTCATACTTGATTTTATTGTCTGAACATTATCCCAGAAGTCTTTTTCCATGTTCTTTCAAGCTCTTATGTTTTTAATGGCCCCCAAAATATTTTATGATGTGAATGTGCCACAATTTACTTAACCATCCCCTAGTGCTGGACAATGGTTTGTTTCTCTAGATATCATTTTTGTAAATCAAACCTAAGAAATAATGACCTAACTACTTTTCAATGCCCAGGTGTTTTTCCTGGGTCAGTTCCAACATTCTCTAAATCTCTTTTGGAAATAAGACCTAGATGGAGACCTTCAATATGATGTAGTTCAGTATCTTCGATTTAAAGGTGTGGATTCCTGCAGAAGTTCCCATGGGGCTGTAGAACAGAATATTCGAACAAAGTACAGGGCAGAGTCAAGAAGCCCATGCCCTTGAACTTGAGGATTCAGGTCATTTTAGCAATTAGAAATGAAAAATGATTTTATTTATTTGTTTGTTTTTGGCTGTGCTGCTTGTCATGTGGAATCTTAGCTTCCCAGGCAGGGTTAGAACCCCCATCTCCTGCACCAGAAGCACAGAATCTTAACCACTGGACCACCAAGGAAGTCCCAGAAATGAAAAATAATTTAAGGAGACTCTGGCCCAAGGGCTATATTTCCATCAGTCACCTGTAGCATGACCCCTACAGACATATGAAGTAAGTCCTCATGGAGGGAAGCATCAAAATTTGTGAAAGGGGGAAGTTGCCCCCAAATTACACTGTAAGGTAACTAGAGAACGGGGCCCTGAGCCCAGATCAAGCAGTTCTCAACTCAGTGTTCTCTTCATCCCTCTGAACAGATGTAGTATAAGTCATAAGGCATCAATGAAAATTTCACAGGACTGAATTTTCCATCCCCCAAACAGGCAAATGGTACTTGTGCACTGAGGTTTACAGTCTGGCTGGGCAGAAATAAAAACTCAAAAATAAAACTCAAGTAAAAACTCAAAAAAAAAAAAAAAAAAAAACCAGCAAAGCAATAGCTTCAGTGTATTATAAAAACCAAGATTAGATACATGGGACCACTTCCATGGAGAAGTTTAACTCCCCACAGAAGTTTAAGCAGAAATTTTGTTTAGACTTATTTTTCCCCCCCAATGCCAGAAATACATTGGGGGAAGAGAACTATTTTCTTTTTATTTTTAAACTGTTTATTTTGTATTGGAGTATAGCTGATTGACCATGTTGTGACAGTTTCAGGTCAACAGTGAAGGGATACATATACATATATATACATACACATTTATCCAGTCTCCCCCAAACTCCCCTCCCATCCAGGCTACCACATAACACTGAGTAGAGTTCCTTATGCTATATGATAGGTTCTTGTTGGTTATCCATTTTAAATATAGCAGTGTGTATTTGAGGAAGAGACACATTCTAATATCAAATACTTGAACCCTACTGGGACTGATGCTGAAGCTGAAGGTCCAGTATTTTGGCCACCTGATGTGAAGAGCCGACTCATTGGAAAAGACTCTCATCCTGGGAAAGACTGAATACAGAAGGAGAAGGGGTTGACAGAGGATGAGATGGTTAGGTAGGATCACCGACTCAATGGACATGAATCTGAGCAAACTGTGGGAGACAGTGAAGGACAGGGAAGCCTGGTGTGCTGCAGTCCATGGGGTCGCAAAGAGTCAGACTCGACTTAGCAAATGAACAACAACTGGAGCACATGTTTTAACAAACACCCAGATGGTAAATATCTGCCTTTGGTTGGTCTAAAACTATGCCCTGCCTAACTTCCACAACCTCCATGCTGTCTTGCCATCAAAATTCCACTAACTGTCACATCTTGGTTGCTAAAGAACCTGCCTATTGCTGAACTCCATTACTAACATTACTAGTCCCTGCAGCTTCCTTTGCTGCTAACTTTGGATCAAATACAGGTTACTCTGTCAACTCTGTGAGTTGGTAGCAGCTTTCCAGAAGGCAAATTGACATGGCATATCAAAAACCACAAAGAAGTCTATACCCTTGGGCCAAATAATCAAAAGAAAAAGGAAAAGAAAATTTACAGAAGATGTCCGACTTGGTGTCATTTAAAACTATCTCACAATAAGTTAACCACAGCATATCTCTCTTACTAGCTGTTATTTGTTGAAGCGGTTCTCTTACAGGCCTGGACATCCTTCTAAAGCTCACAACACCTCTGTCACAGATGTGGAAACGAAGGCTCAGAGCACTAAGTGGTCACTGAATGCCTAATAAATGGTGGAATCCAGGCTTCAACCAAAGACTTTGTTCCGCTCATCCCAAGGATTACTTGGGACCCAGACACCCGAGCGGTGAGTGTCAGGAGTGAAGCATGATGCCATGACCTCCACAGTGAGTGTGAAGACGTTTCAGCCAGGTGAAAGAGGCCTTCCTGAAAGAACCTTATGGGACCAGAGAAGGACTCCATATTAAACCCACAGTTTGATTATAATATTCATAAAAATATGTGTAAAAACTGAAAGCAGAGACTTCCCTGGTGATCCAGTGGGTAAGAATCTGCCTTTCAGTGCTTGGGAAGTGGGTTTCTGGTTGGGGAACTAAGATCCCACGTGCCATCGGCAACGAAGCCAGGGGGATACAACTATTCTGAGTCCACTTGATCTAGAGACTTCGGGACACAACTACTGAGCCTGCTCGATCTAGGGCCCAGGCTCCGCAGCAATAGAAGCTTTTGCAACACAGCTAGAGAAACCCAGCGCAGCCAAAATAAAATAAATAAACCTTGAAAGCAGTCACGGAGGAAAATAGTCGGCCTAGCATCTAGGGGAGGAAATGAGTGGATGTTTTATTCTATTTATATGTCCATAAATGTTTTCATGCCAAAGTCTTCACAGCAAGCCTCAAAAACAAACAAACAAACAAACCCGACTTGGTCACAGACTGGGGCTTTATAAATGTACGTGGGTGTTTTTCTCTGTCTCCTACCTTTGAGTAACTTCTCCACCCCAGCAGTTCTCTCTCGGTTTCATGATGCTTGCACCTTGTTGAAGCCACAACTTCCCCTCCGGGGATTGCTGAGTGCTCAGGAGGGGATCACGGGGAGGACTTTTTCAGCAGAGGCGAGAGGATATTGGAATATGACATCACTATTCAAATGGCGAAGGAGAGAGGGAGGGCACCAGGTACCCAGGAGAAAACCAGTGGGCTTTTATGGCTCTGTTTATGGGAAGCGCTCCACCGGCTGAAAGGTCAGGAGCTGACGTGTCCAACGGCACTGGAGCATCACATGAAAAAATAGAACCTTATAAAAATTCATAAGCTCACCAAGCACCCACTTGACTCGGGTAAGGGGTATGGTGGCCAGAATGTTGTCAGGCCCCAGAAAAAAAGAAGCCCAGTAGCTAGCTGCATCCTGAGGACCTAGCCCGGTGCTAGGTCCTTCTAGGAAAAGAACACTCATAGCTCTTCTCTGGTGGTCTAGTGGTGAAGAATCTACCTGCCAAGGCAGGGGACACGGATTCGATCCCTGGTCTGGGAAGATCCTACATCTTGTGGGGCAGCAAGCCCGTGCACCTCAACTACTGCTATGGAAACCTGCATGCCCAACTCCCTCTCTCAAGCTCCACCGCAACGAGAAGCACACACACTGCAACTAGAAAAAGCCCTCATGCAGCAACGAAGACTCAGTGCAGACCAAAAATAAATAATAAATAAACAAAGAACTAAAAAAAAAACAACACTGATAATTAGTAATACACATTGGGTGCTTACTGTATACATGCATTGCAGAAGCTCCTCTTGTAGTAACTGACATAATCCTACAATAAGTACCATGAGTTTACCTTCTACTTTACAGAGGAGGAAACTGACACTTAAAGAGGTGAAAAAAAAAAAAAAACTGGCCCAGCTGAGATTCAAGCCCAGGTCTGCCTGATACCAACTGCTGTTCTCCATAGCCTTTCACTACCCTCACTGCCCCATGGCCTTGACCTCGTCCCATCAATGACCCTATGTGGTACCAAGCACAGCTTCCTTCATATGGAAGACATTGCCATTCCCTTAGGTCACAGGAAACACTGCCTCAGACCACTCCTCTCCCCTGGGAGATCAGAGCTGAGGGAGGAAGTTCCTTGGGCTTCCTGCCTCTTCAGTAAAAGAAAGAGGCAACGTGTCCCCTGACGGAAAGAGTCTGGGCTTTGGAACAAAATGGATCCAGGTTTGCATGCTGACATCCGCGTTCAGTAACTTGAGTAAGTCACTGAATGTCTGAGAGCCTCATTGTTCTCATCTGTCAAGTGGGGGCCCATTTGTGAGTGGCGAGAATTGGAGTCCAGTCCAGTGCCTGGCATGAAATGGGAGTCTTTTCTCTTGGTTAGCAATCTGTCCCTTACTGATTCTGAAGGAACCTCTTCTGTCCCAGTGCCCCCTCTTCAATGGAACTGCTATGGAAGAATAGGTTAGTACCCTCGAAGAGGCACTGGTCACCTGGCATGCGTCGCTGGGCTGCTAGCTTTGGCCACTTCCTTGCCCTTGACAAGATGCATCTGATCCATCCACCAGTGGAATTTCTCTTTCCTTTGATGGGAGTTCTCTCCTTTTCAGCTCTCTATTCCCTAGTCTCCAAAGACGTTATTTGACCTGGCTTCCCTCATAGCTTGGGCTTCCCTCAGAGCTCAGTTGGTAAAGAATCTGCCTGCAATGCAGGAGACCCGGGTTCGATTCATGGGTTGGAAAGATGCCCTGGAGAAGGAAATGGCAACCCACTCCAGTATTCTTGCCTGGAGAATCCCATGGACAGAGGAGCCTGTCAGGCTATAATCCACGGGGTTGCAAAGAGTCAGACAGGACTTAGCGACTAAACGCCGCCACCACCTAGCTGCTCCGTGCCTTCACTGGCCTTTGCAGACCCTGGAGCCTGCACACCAGGGTGTGGTCTGCCGGGGCAGTGACCCTGTCTGCTTTCCTCATGTTCTATCCCCCACGATCTGAGCACTGTGCCTGTCATACAGTAGGTGCTCAATAATTGCGTGATGAGTGAGTGAACGAAGGAATGATTAACACACAGTGTGTATGGCCTGAGTGGAGAGTGAGTCACTCTGCAAACGTTTGCAGAGGACCTATTGTTGGCTGTGGGCGGAGAGTCGGAGACAGAAGGTCTGCTAGGCTCCCTGGGAATCAGGGTAGATTATGTGCAGCTTCTCTGTTACGTGTTTTATATACATCCTCTCATTTAACCCTCGGAAGAACTCTATACACGTCAGGGAAATCCCCATTTTACAGGGAAGACTATCTTGCCTGTTACCCGCCTGGGTGAGGTGTCTAGCCCAGGCCTCCCTGACTCCAGCGCTTGTGTTACCTCCTCACCCGGCAGACCACCGAGCACAGGGATGAAGTGCGTGGGCTCCAAAAATCAGACGATTCAGATTCAGAGCCTGACTTGCCTCTTACCAGCAGTGGAAATTCCGACAACTCATGGGTCTCTTCAAGGCTTAGTTATCTTATCGGTAAAATAAGGATGGGGGTATTTCCTACCTCAAGGATTGTTGGGAGAATGGAATGAGGCAATTTAAGTAAAATACCCTGAGTCAAGCACAGAAGACTTTGGCAACAGCGGCCAGCCATAACAGGGGCAGTGCTAGTAACTGTAATAGTAAGGGTGGGCTTCCCCCATGGCTCAGTTGGTAAAGAATCAGCCTGCAATGCAGGAAACCCAGGTTTGATCCCAGGGTCGGGAAGATACCCTGGAGAAGGAAATGGCGCCCCACTCCAGTACTCTTGCCTGGAAAATCCCGTGGACGGAGGAGCCTGGTGGGCTGCAGTCCATGGGGTCGCGAAGAGTCGGGGATGACTGAGCGACTTCACTTTCACTTTTCACTTTCATGCATTGGAGAAGGAAATGGCGCCCCACTCCAGTGTTCTTGCCTGGAGAATCCCAGGGACAGGGGAGCCTGGTGGGCTGCCGTCTGTGGGGTCGCACAGGGTCGGACACGACTGAAGCGACTTAGCAGCTGCAGCAGCAGCAGTGACAGTGGTAGTAGTCGTTGTTGTTCAGCCACTCAGTCGTGTCCACCTCTTTGCCACCCCCAGCACTGCAGCACCCCAGGCTTCCCTGTCCTTCACCATCTCCCAGAGCTTGCTCAAACTCATGTCCATTGAGTCAGTGATGCCATCCAACCATTTCATTCTCTGTCACCCCTTCTTTTCCTGTCTTTCCCAGAATCAGGGTCTTTTCTGATGAGTTGGCTCTTCTCATCAGGTGGCCACAGTATTGGAGCTTCAGCTTCAGTATCAGTCCTTCCAGTGAATCTTCAGGGTTGATTTCCTTTAGTAGTTGTAGTAGGGTGATTTTAATTTCAATGTATCCAGAAGCCTGCACGGTGATTTGAGGAGGTCGAGTAGGTCTGTCCCCTTAGTGCCCTACCACATTACCCTGGAGGCTGCGTGGCCACAGGAGCAGGAGAGGGTGCGACTCAAATCCACCACTCAGGGCCCGCCCTAGTGGCCCAGTGGTGAGGACTCCGAGCTTCCACTGCAGGGGCAGACTCCTGGTCAGAAAACTGAAACCCTGCAGGCCACGTGGCAGAGCCAAAAAATAAGAGGAAACAAAGTAATCCAGCACCTAAATGCCAGAGCCCTGAGAGCAGAACAGCAGAGCTGCAGCTTCCAGGCACAGTCCGAGGCGGGAGAAGTTACTCGGCACCCACAGGACCTGAGCCCACCCCCAGGGAAACGCACCTGGGTGAGGAACGGGGTGAGAGGCGTGCCCTAAGGTAACTCAAGGAGAGTTGGCTTTAGAGACAATTTTATTCCTGGCGCTTCAGGCAGACCTCACGAGGGCAAGTTTGCACAGAGGAAAACAGGAAGGTCAGGGGCACAGAGGGAGCAGAGCAGCAGGGGTGACGCTCCCCCTGACGGTGAGGCTGGGTGGAAGCAAAGGAGCCCCAGGTTACAGCCAGCTCCCCGTCTTTTCTCACTCATCTGGACCCTCTTGTGTGAGTTTGAGAGCCACTGGTCTGAAAAGACATGGTGGCCAGTCGATGGGGAGAGAGTTTAAAAGGTTTTAGAGTCATATTTAAAGAAGCCCCCCACACACACACACACACACACACACACAGGCCTAGAGTAGGGCAGAAGGCTGAGTGGGTTGTGGGTGTCAACACCAAGAATGTGGCTTTGGAGCAAGATGGACTTGGGTTCAAATTCTAGCTTCTGTGGCTATGAGACCTCAGACAAGTGGGTAATATTAGCCTGCTAGCGTCGTTAGGCAGATTAAATGAGACAACATCTGTAAAGTAATTAGCATGTGCTAGTAAGTAGCAGGTACTTAGTAGTAGCTTCACTGACTGCTCAGAGAAAGGCAGCTATGATTATGACGGTGATGATGATCTTTACTACTGAGTGAAAGTCACTCAGTCGGATCCAACTCTTTGCGACTCCATGCCTGCCAGGCTCTGCTTGTTTTGCCCATGAAAATCATTGTGGTTTGACTCAGCCCTGAAAAGTAAAGTGTGTTAGTTTTCTGTCTGACTCTTTGAGACCCAATGGACTGTGGCCCACCAGGTTCCTCTGTCCATGGAATTCTCCAGGCAAGAATACTGGAGTGGATAGCCGTTCCCTTCTCCAGGGGATCTTCCCGACCCAGGGATCTAACCCAGGTCTCCCACATTGTAGGCAGATTCTTTAACAACTGAGCTACCAGGGAACCCCATCGCTATTACATCGGGTTTCCCTGAGGGTTCAAGCAGTAAAGAATCTGCCTGCAGTGCAGGAGACACAGGAGACTTGGGTTTGATCCCTGGTTCAGGATTGAAGAGGAAATGGCAACCCATTCCATTATCTTTGCCTGGGAAATCCCATGGACAGAGGAGCCCAGAGGGCTACAATCCATAGGGTCACAAAGAGTCTGACATGACTTAGCATGCACGCAGTGTTACATCAGCACAACAATGAAGAGATATTGCTGAGACTTCCGTGGTGGTCCAGTGGCTAAGAATCCGCCTGCCAATGCAGGGGACACAGGTTTGATCCCTGGTCCAGGAAGATTCCTCATGCCACGGGGCAAATAAGACCATGTGACGCAACTGTTGAAGCCCACACACCCTAGGGCCCATGTCCTCCAACAAGAGAAGCCACCTCGGTGAAAAGCCCACAAACCATTACTAGAGAATAGCCCCATGCTCGCTGCAACTAGAGAAAGCCTATGCATAGTAACGAAAACCCAGCTCAGCCAAAAATAAATAATAATTAATTTGTTAAAAATTGCTTTTACATCCACTCCCACAGTCTTCTCAGTTGTATGGTCTTACGTGGGAACTGTCTCATAGTTTGCTCAATTTGTGTCATGGGGGATGGAACTGAACAAGGTTTCCAGACCCATGAAGATCAGAATAAAAACACACATATGTCTCTTGACTATTACACAATTCTGAGTATAATTCTGGACGTAGAGTATTTGAGTGATGGGTAAACTCATCCATTGGCCAATGGCGAAATTGATAGCTTGCAAGTTTTCCAGCATGGCATCTACTGGGGCAATCCAACAATCACCTGTTTAGCACCTGCTGTATGCCAAGAACACTGGGAGAGCCTGCTCTAGGGAGCCTGTCCTAAGTGTCCCTCTGTGGGGGAGCATTACCAGGCCAAGATGGCCACAGTCAGGCTCTCCCAAGGTGGCGGTGGCCAGGCTCTCTCACCTCATTTCCTGTAGACAATGACTTAGCACGTGTACGTGATAAATGAGCTCATACAGGATATGGTACAGGCGCACCATTATACAACTCTTTGGAGAGTCGCCCCTTCTGTTGGCAGTGCTAAATAAGGCCACTCGGAAAGTCCCTGGCTGCTGCATCAGCCACCCCAAAATAAAGCGTGTTTACAAGCCCCATGGCTCCTTGAGTCTTCTTCCAGCTCTCCAGCTTGCGCTTCACCTACCCGGAGTTCGTTAATCAGCAGGACATTCCTTTCCTTGTTGTTAAGTGACGGCCCTGGGAGAGTCCTCTATACTTCCCTCTGCTCTGACCAAACTGACCCCACTCCTGGGCAGAAACACTGGCATGGAACAGAAGGGACCATACAAGAAATTAACTTGTCCAGTGAATTTAGAAATTTGATTTTCAAGTTCAAGATCATTTCCTCAGAGACTAGACAGAATTGATGGATCAGTTACTCTGACACTGAAGGACAGAAAGAACTGCAAGGCCTGCTTAAATAAACTCAAGAGAACCCGAAGGGGTGAAGGTCCATTTTAAATATCTTTCTTGGCCTCACCGCTCTTTCTGCCTTACTGGTCTCTGTTTCCTCATCTGGAAAATGAGGGTATGAGACCGGCTGGTCACCGAGGTCATTTAAGGAGACCCTGGACATGGCTCCATGTGGCATCTGACGATGGGCGAATTCTGGCTCTTCTCCAGTCGTGAACTGCCCATGTGACCAGGACCCAGAGTCATTATCCCCTCTGCCCTGCCCCATGTGCCAGGGACCACTAAGCTTGCTCTCGACATCTCTAGGAACCATTCCAGCTGGATCTCTGGTGCCACTTCTAAAGTTCTTCCCAGCCTTGCCTTCTCTGCTCCTAGCCATGACTCAACACTAGGGCGGGGTTGGAGGGCTTGAATAATGAGTTTCACTTCTTCCTCTTTTTCTCACTGCTGGGTAATTTCATGAGGACACCCTCCTCCAGAGACGGTCAGGGACACTTCGGGTAGATGAAGGCAAATACAACTGTTCCTTGATGTCTGTTTCCTCATTCACAAAATTAAGTGTATGCTTCGTTTTTAATCGACTGCATCACCCCTAAAGAAATTTTGAATGACAATCCTATCATTCAATATCTCAGCAGAAACTTGGATCAGTGACTCCTTTTTCACAAATTACAAAATAAATACCCTTGCCTCTCCTCCTGTGCTCCTGCCCTCTCTCTTCAATCCAGAAATGCAGGGGCTCTTTCGAGGGCATTTACCCCTTTAGAGAAGAGGGGAAATGATGGGTATTCATATGAGGTTTCTTTCTTGCCTGATTCACTCTCTGTCTTTGTGGCTGAACATTTCTCATATGGCCAGGCAACATTTGAATAATTATCATTCGACAAGCAGAATGGTTGGCCTTCAGTAGCTGGGTGACTCCTAAAAATGAGAGTGTTGTAGGAGAGGGGAGCATCCAGGAGTCTAGGACAGTGCCCAAGTCAACGTCCCTTGTTACAATCACAAAATACAGGTTAGTCCTGAGGTTCCCAGTACCGCCACGCATCACCCAAGCCTCTTGGGAGAGCTTCTTGGGTAGGAGCTGGGCTCAGGTGAACAGGCAGTGGTAAATGAACCATACCTCGGAAGAACTGCCGTGTGACTAACAATGATCTGCTCTGCAGATGGTGAAAAGCTGAAACCAGGCAGGACTGAAATTCAAACACCAGGGGAGTTTTTCATTCGTTCACTCATTCATTCAGAAAACACTTACTGGGGACCACTGCGTGCAAGGCATTGTTCTAGATTCTGGGGTTATATGGGTTGCCCAGGGGGCACTAGTAGATTCTACCAGCAGAGAATGAGCCCAACCTCGCTGCCCCCACCCCACCGAAAAAAAAAGGAATCCCTGCCTTCCTGGGGCTTAGTGTTGAGAAAGCAGACAACAAACCAATTAAGTAGTTCAGCACATGACTTGTCAGATAAAGATAAATGCTCTGAACAAGAAGAAAAAAAGGCAAGGGAATGGGGCTTGAGAATATCAAATAAGGGGTGGGCTACAATTTTATTAAGGGTGAGCAGGAAAAAGCCTCACAGAGAAGATGACAAATCAGTAGAGACTTGAGGGAGAGATCTTTGGGGAAAATCACCCAGGGCAGGGAAAGAGCAAGTGCAAAGGCCCTGGGGCAGGGACGTGCCTGGCAGTTTCCAGGAACAGCAAGGAGACCCTGTGGCTGGAGTCAAGTACCTTCCATCAGGCTTTTGCTCTGAGTGAGACAGGAAGCCACTGTCTATTTAGAAGCAGAGAACAGCATGACCTCTCTTTAAATTTTTATTTATTTTTTTATTTTGGCTGCACATAAGATTTCTCTAATTGTGCCCAGGCTTCTCATGGCGGCAGCTTCTCTTGTTGTGGAGCTCAAGCTCTATGTGCACAGGCTTCAGTAATGGCACCGTGTGGGCTTCAGGAGTGGTGACGCACAGTTTTAGTTGCCCCAGAGCCTATGGAGTCTTCCAGGGAGCGAACCCATGTCCCCCACATCCCCCATATTGGCACATGAATTCTTAACCACTGGACCACAGGGGAAGTCCAAACATTACCTTTTGATTGGACGAAAACTCCTTGGCTGCTCTGTAGAGAACAGACTACAGGGGGCAAGAACAGAAGCAGGGGACCAGATCAGACAATAGGAAAGATGCCTGGGATGATGGCGGGGGTGTTGATGGGGGTGCCGGGAAGGGACCAGATTCTGGGTTTACTCTGAAGGAAGATCCAACAGGGGTGGCTGAAGGTAAGATACAGGTGTCAGGGACAGGGATGCCTTCTTGTTCAGAGGCACGAACCAGTCGAAAGATGGACATACCATTTATAGAACTGGGGGATTGGAGGAAAAGTAGGTTTGAGGAAGGAAATAGGAAGCCGTGTATAAACAGTAGGAAGAGGGAGATACATGTGGCATCCTGGCCCCACCTGGAAGTGGGCAGTTCAAAAAATCCTATAGAGAAGCAAGTCAGTCATCAATGCACAAGCGATGTGGCAAGGAGGGGAAGTTTTGGTTTTTTGAGTCAGAACACCTGGTTTGGAGTCCCATATTTGCCACTCTAGTCGAGGGATTTTGGGGCACGGCATGTAAGCTCTCTATGCTTTTCTAAAATTATTATTGTTTTATTTTTAACTGGATGATAATTCCTTTACAGTGTTGTATTGGTTTCTTCCTCACAACAGTGTGAATCAGCCATAAGTAAGTATACATATATTTCTTCCCTTTTGAACCTCCCTCCCCAAAAACCCCTGCCATCCCACCCCTCTAGGTTGTCACAGAGCATCAAGTTGAAGCTCTCTATGCTTGAATCTGCTTGTCTTCAAAATCTGAAAACATATATACATGTATACATATATAAATATATATAGACACTTTGTAAAATGCAGAAGATTATACTCAAAGTAAGAGGTTCAGGGCTAGGAGACCTGACTGTGGAAACACAGACAGCCAAACGTGAAGCCTCTTAGTATAAATATGAAGTTGGGCTGGTTTCTTTACCTCTTAAATTCTTGTTTTCCTTGTGTGTAAAGTGGAGATAACATGGCCTACCTTACAAGACTGTTGTGAAAATTCTTGAGCTAAAATTTTTTAAGTAGCTAACAAAGAGCTTGGTACATAGTAGGTACTTAATAAAGTATGGTCATTGTTACACATAAATGTAACTGTTATTACAGATTGATTTATTCAGACATTGGCCTTCTGAGTGTGTGGTCACCTGTACAAAAATTCAGAGTGGGCAGACAATATTATTTCAGGGAAACAGACAGTGTTATTTCAACATGCATTGTAATATATTACAATATATTACAATTGATGAAAAATGTATTATGTTTCCATGTATACCCTCTGAGATTGTGAGCTTGTAGGGAACTGTTGGGAGCTGAGAAATAATAAAAGAGTTTAAACATTCAATCAACCTTTCTGAGGACAAAGAACCTATTTTTCTTTGTATCATCTGCTGCTGACCTGGTTCAGTGACTACACCCAAGGGTACTTTATAGACCAATTGTTGTTGTTTAGTCACTAAAACCCGTCTGACTCTTTGTGACCCTGTGGGCTGTAACCTGCCAGGCTCCCCCGTCTGTGGAATTCTCCAGGCAAGAGTACTGGAGTGGGTTGCCATTTCCTTCTCCAGGGGATCGTCCCCACCCAGGGATTGAACCCCAGTCTCCTGTATTGCTGGCAGATTCTTTACTGTCTGAGGCAGCAGGGAAGCCCTTATGGATAGGTTCAAAGAGAGGGATCCTAGAGCTCACTGTGTTCAGTCGTCTCCTTTTAATATTAAGGAAGTCAGAGCCCAGAGAGGGCCAGCAAGTAAGTGGCCCAGCAGATGGAGGGCTGGTGCTCAGCTTGCCTGACTGTGAGATCAACGGCTTTCCACCGTACCTCTCACAGATGAGGAATGATCGGATCCAGTGGTGGCTAAATCAGGAGACTCTCATGACGTGAACCCATATAGGTCTCTGTAATGGGCTCATTCTGTCTGACAGGGATTCAGAGGGTTTCCTTGTAGGGACAATACGACAGAGCGTGGGTGGAATGGCCCTCTGAGCCTCCTGGATTTCTCTGGGGCCGGCAGTGTTTGCACTGGCCTAGACATTTTCCACCAAACCTCCCGGCAAATATTTGAAGGCCTTGATACAATGCCACACAAATAACCGTATCTAAAGCTCTCCCGTGTAAACAGCCTGGAGTCCTTAGTCAGTCAGCAGTGATCAGAGAAAAAAAAAAACCACCCAAAACTTAGCTCCTTGAAATAGTTTTTGAAAGGTAAACCTCAAAGACCACCTAAAAGGTGGCACATTTTTGTTGTGGTTAAATTCACAAATGTTATTTACACTATTCATTGCAAACTGGGAGAGGTGTGTGTTTTCCATGATACAGAAGATATTTCCTGTGATAGCAAAAGTCGTTTTAAAAAGAAACCTTTTTCCCAATATTTTAACCATTAAAAAAATTTTTTTTAACATTTCATTTTGTTTTTATTTTTTTTTACCTTTTTATTTATACTGGAGGATAGCCTACTCACAATGTTGTGATCATTTCAGGTGGACAGCAAAGGGATTCAGCCATATAGATATATGTACCCATTCTCCCCTAAACTTAAAAAGTAACTTTAAAACTTCAAAAAACTGTCTCTCATTCTCTCCCAAGCTTTGCATATACCATGTATTAACAACTCCTATCTGATAGGGACAGAGGAAAGACTGTAGAATTAGATTAAATGGAAGAAATGTTTTCTGCTCTGAATTATGAGATGGTTCCTATAATATTTTCCATTTTTGGCAGAGGGGTAAAAAGTACTATTTCTTCACATATTAGCAAATCCGGCAGCAGCGCTAAAGCAGCTTTGGACCGGGAGATAGGGAGAACGTCACGTGAAATCTCAGTATAGTGGTTAAAGTTTAGACCAAAGAAGCCAGGGTGGTAACCACAGGTTAGAAGTCCCAGGACCATCACCCAGCCTGACTATCTGTCCGTTACCACCCACCACTCCTGACGTTCGAAGAGTCTTCATACAATCGTCTCTTCCTCTGTTCTACCTTCAAACCTTGTAAACTGAGAATCCTACTACTTTACCTCAGGTGATCACAGATTAGTTGGATCAACTAGCTAACTGTCATCAGAAGCAGGGAACAGAATAACCTTAATATATTATTAGTGACAATAGTAGCAACTAACATTTATGAAGGCTCCGTTTGTGACAACACTGCGCATTCTCTAAGCTAATCTGCACCCAAACTATGAATTTACACTATGGTGTATCCATTTTTACCCGTGTTGAACCTAGGTCCTAACCAGTACATCATTATAATTTAAATACATGAAACTTCTTTATAAATCATTGGTAGAATTTCCAGATTATACAAACCGTGAAAGATCATATTCTCTCATTTTTTAATGACTTTGTTTGCTCATTCATTTTACTTTTGGCTGTGCTGGGTCTTCATCACTGCAGGGATTTTCTCTAGTTGTGGTGGGCAGGCTTCTCCCTGCGGTGGCTTCTCTTGTTGCAAAGCACCGGCTCAAACACACGGGCGTCAGTAGCTGTGTTTCATGAGCTTTGTTACTGCTCTGAGATGTGTGGGATCTTCCCAGACCAGGGATTGAACCCATGTCTCCTGCAGGCAGATTCCTATCCACTGTGCCACCAGTGAAGTCTCATATGATGTTAATTAGCAACTTGCATGTTTCTTCTCATCACTAATACTTGATTGGGAGTAATTCATAAGCTATTACTAGGATCATACTATAAAACTGTTTGAAACTTTTTTCTCATTGAATCTATTGAAATCTCTCTAAATAAATAAGGATTTCAAAGTGTCAACAGCAGCTATGATTATTGAAACTTCTACTTTTTCATTTTGCTTTAATTTTTTTTTACAATGATTATATATTCCAAGGACAAAAAAAATAAGAAAATTATTTTCGTTCTTGAAAAATTTAAAAAAAAAAGAATCTGCTACTGCATGGGCCTGTGGCAAAATATTGACATAAATCCATTATCACAATAAATTAGTAATAATCATTTACACTGGATTAAGAACTGTATGGTTTGCAAAGCACTTTTGCATTCTATGGCAGTTTAATCCTCACAGTAATCTTATATAATATGAAATATGATGCCCTCTTTCTGGGCAAGGAAACTGAGGCTGGCAGCATTACAGTTTGCATGACTCAAGGTTATTCGTTTCTATAAGGTGGAACTTGAACTTGGGCACCTTGACTCCAAGTGCTTCACATAATACACTACCCTGGTATCTTCCTAATATTACCAATCCACGTGCCCTGGGTCCCAGATATTTTCTGGATACTGTTCTGTCACTACTTCTTAAAGTTTGAAATATGAGTTTTCACTCCAAGGATCTACTGTTTTAAAAAGGATATCTGTATTGTAACAGCTGCTCTCGATAGCTGGAGAGATAAAGATAAACTGTTCTTAGCTAGACCGTCTGCGGAAAGATGAAACACATGTTGTAAATAGGCGTTTACCGCCTCCTGGAAGGTCCTCCCCCACCTTCCCTGGTGGCAGACTTCCCTGAGCCCTGATTGCTCTCAGAGTCCAGGTCAAGGGAGAAACTTCCAGAGAACAAGGATTAATGGTGTACCCATTTTCAGATGCAGAAACTGAGCTCCAGAGAGGTTAAGTCCTTTAGTCCCTTGCCACAGGATGGAATGGACATTCAGACCCAGCAATCTGTCCCCGCTGCCCTTGGGCTTGACGTCTCCTCTGGACAGCATACAACAGAAAAGAGGGAACCAATGACCTTGGTTTGGTTTTTTTTAAGCGCGCGCACACACACACACACACACAGCCCAGTGTGAGCATGCATGCAGGAAGCAGGTAAACTGAACAGCAGACGCTTAGAGAGAGAGACACTTCGGGATTGGGAAGCAGGGAGTGAACAGACAAGAAAGGGGCCTCTGTTTTTGCTTTATCCAGTTTTGATTGTTTTCTGTTTTGCAGGGTCTGTTAGGTTCTTAAAAATTGTGGTAAAACAAACAAAATGTGTCGTCTTGATGTTCTTAAATGTACATTTCAGTGGTAGGACGTGCACCACAGCGTCGTGTAACCATCACCACCATCTTTCTCTAGAACGGTTTTCATCGGGCCAGACTGAAACTCTGCACCCTTGACACAGTAACTACCCCTTCCCCACTTCCACCACCCCCACCCTGCCTTGAAACCGTCACTGTAGTTTCTCTCTATAAATTTGATTGTTCCCCGTGTCTCCTCTGAGTGGAATCATACAGTATCTGTGCTCTTGGGACTGACTTCTTTCACTTAGCATAATGTCCTCAAGGTTTATCTGTGTTGTAGCATTTGCCAGAATCCCCTTCCTGTTTCAAAGTTGGAAAATATTCCACTATATGTGGACACCGCATTTTGCCTATCCATCCATCTGCTCTGGCCACTTGGGTTACTTCCACACGTTAGCTGTCTTTTTTCTTTGTCATCCTGCGTGGTCTGTGGGATCTTAGTTTCCTGACCAGCCAGTGAACCTGGGCCCTCAGCAGTGAAAGCGCTGAGTTCTAACCACTGGACTGCCAGGGAACTGCCCACACTGCAGCTATTGTGAATAGTGCTGCTGTGAACTTTTGTGTGCGAATATCCCCACTTTCAGTTCTTTGGGTATATCCCCCCAAAAGTGGAATTGCTGGATCTTAGGGTGAAGTTTATTAGTTTTGCAACTTAGAAAACAAAAGTTGTTCTTGTTTTTTTTTAAGTGAATACTCACATAGATTAGAAAAAATGTTTACTAACGAGCCGTGGGAGACCACGGTGAAAATGAGCTTTGGAACCAGGGAGTGGGGCTGTTTGGACACCAGGAGTGGCCAGTAGGGCCGTGCCGTTCCTGAGGGCAGGGCTGGTTTGGCACCCCAGTACTGCGCCGCAACCTGGACCCAGCACCACACCTGTCTTCTCGTAGGTGCTCGGTACAAACCATTGTCCTCACGGGATGACTTCACCAGAGCGTCTTGGCAAGTGGTAGATCTTGGAGGAGACAAAAAGACGGCTTGGAAAAAGGTGACCGTGTAGGATGGGGCGTTGCCACCAGCTTCCGCACTGTGTGGCCAGGCACTTCACTTCTTGAGACACCGTCCACCTTGACTCATCACAGGACTGTCATGAAAATACACCGTTCACTTATTCCTTCACCCAACAAGTATCACTGCCTCCCAGGGCCAGGGCTAGAACAAATTTGAAACAGAGACATTTCTTTCAATAGATAATGCTTCAGGTGTCCTCTGGTGCAATTTTGTAAAGTAATTTTGTACTCTTTTTTTTTGGTATTCTTTGATTCCAAAGAATATTCTTTTATTCCACATTGAAGTGCTCTTGTCTCATTCTTCTTTTTTTTTTCTAAGTTTTTATTGTGGTAGAATATACATAACTTAAGAATATACGTAATTTTAAGTTAATATACATTACTTAAAATATACATAAATTTACAGTATTAATCATTTTTTAAAGACTTTTTAAATGTGGACCATTTTTAAAGCTTTTATTGAATTTGTTACAGGATTGCTTGTTTTACGTTTTGGTTTTTCAGCTGCAAGGCATGTGGGATCTTAGCCCCTCAACGGGGGATTGAACCCACACCCCCTGCTTTGGAAAGCGAAGTTTTAACCACTGGACCACCAGGGAAGTCCCCTGATCATTTTAGTTATGACAAAATATGCGCTAGATTCCCTGTGTTGTACTGTGTATCCTTATAGTTTCATTTCTGCCTGGTAGTTTCTGCCTCTTAATTCCCTGCCCCTTTATTGCTCCTTCCCTCTTCCATCTCTCCACTTGTAACCACTACTTTGTTCTCTGAATCAGTGAATCTGATTCTTTTTTGTTACATTCACTAGTTTTTGTAAGTTTTAAATCTATTCCTCTGTTTTTAAAAGCAAGTCTCTTATTGAAAAAAAAAAAAAGTGATTCTCTAAGAGCTGTGGACATGCTTTTTTGTTCCGATGGCTCTGTAACCCAGAAGGTCACCTCCCATGTCTTACGGGAGAGAACACGTGGGTCAGGAACTTCTGGGAAACCGCAGGTCCCTCTGCTCTCTGAAGAGCCCGCTGGTTTTTCTAATCCGTAATGGTCACCTCCAGCTGCAAGGAGGAGTTAATGAGGTGTGTGGGACAGTGATGGGAAACGGTCAGCCTCTATATCACTCCTGACACCACTGCTGAGCAAGGCCCGTGGAGGGGAACTAGCCATCGGGTGAGAGAGATGGACCAGAAAACAATATCCACTTCATTAGCCGGTGATTCTGAATGTGTGGAAAGAGGCCAAGGTCCAGCCCACAGACTGTGACGGAACATTCTTACCAGGCTGAGGTCTGGGCAAAGGCCGGGCGGGGAGAACGCACGCTGCCTCCGTCCGGCGGGATCTTGGGGACATTCCCCCTCACTCTCTGCCTCCCTCTCTCTGTCTCTCTCCCTCCCTGTTTATTTTTTATTTGCTGTTTAATGCCTGATTCCCTGGAGGGGATAGGGAAGATAGCAGGTTCCTGTCTGGGAACCCCAGCCTGTGACTCAGTACGTGCCTGGGCACACAGCCCACCAGTTGCCAGTTTCCCCCTTGCCCAGCCACTGGACCAATGCACGATGCCCCCACTGAGGCTGTGGAAGTCAAGCCAAGCATCTCTTCATCCTGGGGCCTCAGCTCTAACCCACGGCAGACAGACACTGTCAGCCTGGATCAGGGATGGCCACTGTCCTGTCCTTGTGGTGCTGTGGGGCTCCAGCATGCTCTCCCCACCTCTCTGTGCCCACACCAGGCTCCCTAAGGGTGTCAAGGACGGCGGTGGTTGCTAGGTGGGAGTTGGGAAGAAAGAGGACTGGTGGGGCCTGCAGCTGGAGCCCCAGATCCCCCCCAGAAAGGATCCTCCCTGGGTCGGGAAGAGCCCCTGAAATAGGAAATGGCAACCCACTCCAGTATGCTTGTCTGGAAAATTTCACAGACAGAGGAGCCTGGCAGCCTACAGTCCGTACAGGCCATGGGCTCACCAAGAGTCGGACACGACTGAGCGTGCACGCACACACTCACATTGCCTAAGGAGAGAGGTTCAGACCCCCAGGCGTGGCATCCAATGTTTGCTCATGTCAGTCCTCCCTAACTTCCCAGCATCATCATTAGCAAGATCCCTCCAGGGTCCAGACAACTCAGCTTGCCCTCTGCAGCCCCCATCACCTCCTCACCTACTTTCATGCCTGCAAGCCTTTGCTTAATAATTCTTTCTGCCTGAAACATTCTCTGAGTTCTTGTCAAAATTCTACTTACCCTTCAAGCGCCCTGAGTCCCCACAGAACTTGGCTGATTCCCCTAGTATTATTAGCATTTGCTTCTATTTATTTGTTGTGCCAAGTGGCTTGCATATTTATCTTTCCTGCCAAATTCTACACTGTTTTCCTTTTGACCGACGAGGAAACTGAGGTTCCGAGCGGCAGCTTGCCCAGGGTCACATCTGGGAAGCAGTAGAGACAGGTTGCAAACTCAGATCAGCCTGATTCCAAGCCCTACCCTGAGTCCCCTATCGTTGCTCCCTCTCGGCAAGTACAGAAAATGTGTGAAGCTAGGCAACACAAGATCTCACTGTAAATCTTGAGCTTTCTGAGCACAAATGGAGAAATCTAAAAATAGAAGGAATAGTTTTATCTCACAGGGCTGTTATGAAGAATAAAGGAGATGTTTCATGTGAAGCGATCAGCACCGTGCTTATTGTAAAGCCTGTTCCACCCTGTCTAGCAATAGGAGTGAGTATATGGGGCTTCCCTGGTGGTCTAGTGGTTAAGACTCTGCTTCCACTGCAGAGGACACGGGTTCGGTCACTGATCAGAAAACTAGGATCCCACATGTCACACAGCGTGGCCAAAAACAACATAAAATAATTCAACAAAACATTTTTTTAAAAAGAGAAGTGAGTGTATTTGTGTCTGTCTCTCCCATTATAAAACCAACTCTTTCAGAGCAGCAACGGAATCACGTTCATCTCAGCATGACTAGACAGCTTCTGGAGTGCCCAGCATCCAGTAGGTGCTCAATAAATGTCTGTTGCATTGACTCAGCAGCCCTGTGTGCTCTTCACCCCCAGGCCTGGGAGCAGGGTCTGTGTCTAGTCACCTAGCATTTAAAAAGACCTTGCTCATCCCTTAGCTGAGGCCCAGTGGGCACTCATGCCTCAGATCATGTCACCGACCTCCTGAGCAGACACCACCCAGCAGAGCAGGGGCGTGTCCACCATGGAAGGAGAAGTGACACCGTTCCAGCTTTTCCACCACTTGAGCGTGACCGCAGGACTAGAACGGGGGGGGGGGGGGGGGGGGGGGCGGGGGGGGTAACTCTTTTTACCTTATCCCTAAATCTTGTATCTGTTCTGGGCTGTGCCTTGTGCTAATGTCATCACGGTGCAAACACAATGTTGTGGAGAGGACTGTAGAGTCCAGCTTCAGAAGACTTGGATCAATAGAGGGTGGCACTGGAATCTTCGGTGGATCTTTTTCCTCTATGAGCGTCGGTTTCCTCGTCTGTGAAGTGTGCATACTAACGCCTGCCTCACCTTCTTTGTGAGACTGTTTTGAGGATCAAATGAAAGGAGGAAGCTCTTTGCACACCATAAAACGCTGTACAAATGTTAGAGTTCTTTATGTGGCTGGAATCGCCTTAGACAGGAAAGACTTTGACCTCTCTCTCTCTAACACATCACAAGATTTCTCTGCCCTGAAACTGTTCAGGGTGCTTCGCTGTGCTCTGTCTCTCCCATCCCGTTTGGGTTTGGAAGATGCAAAGGACCCAGAACGAAGGTACTTAATGGAGCACCAGGGAGTCCTCAGTTCAAGGCCAAGGTTCCACTCCTTAACCATTTGTGGGTCCTTGGGCCAGTATGTACCCTTTTAGAGCCTCTATTTCTTCATCATTAAAGCAGGTCTGATGCTGCCTAGCTCACAGGTTTGCGGGAAGAATACAGAGGAGAGTACCACGAGGATCCCTCACTAACAATTCTTTGACTATTAATCTGAAAACAGATTCCAGGAAATCTTAGTAAAGGGTATTGCCTTTCTTTCTTTTCTGAACACTAGCCTGGCCCATATTGTTGATTCAATAAACACTTATACAGCCCCTGCTGTGTGCTGGGCCCCCTGCCAACCTCTCTTTTCATGGGTGTAGTGGAAGGGCTAGATTATTGCTCTGGAGTGAAGGCTGTCTATGCCAGGTGTAGTATTTATTAGTTTAATATCATACTAGGTCGCTCGTTTTTAATTTAATCTTTTACAAGCTCCTGGGAACACCCTATTTCTAAAAATGGCCCGGCAAGAAGGAGGTGGGTTGTTGAATCAAATGAGAGAAATCTCCTTTACCCTTAGGAGTTTTCCTGGCAAAGATCATCTGATAGCAGCTTGTTTGGGGAAATAAAAGCACAGAGGTAGAAGGGATTTCTAGAAAGGAAGCTGAGGGCTGGGTGGTAGGATCTGACATCCTCCTGGAGCCATTTGTCCCAAGCTTGCAGCTGTCCCCGGAGGACTTCACAGGTAGTAGACACTTGGTTGTGTTTGTCAGTGAACTTACCCTAGAAGTTGTGCTTTAGGAAAAGGGAAGGAAGGGATACAGAAAGGAGCCCTTGAGCTGTGTGCTATGATTGAGAAAGCACTTCATTTGAAACCAAGTCCAAGCCCCCTACAAGGTGTTTTTCTGTGTTATCTAATTTGATCCTTCCAATAACCCTAGGAGATAGAAATTCCACTATTATCACCATTGACATATGGTGCTAATATGAAGACTCAAATTAAGTAACTTTCCCAAAGCCACACCCACAAACAGCTGCTCTATTCGACTCCAAATCCAGGATCTCCCCGGTGTTCTGTGCTAGTATCTCCTGGGAAAGTCATTTCTCCTCCCTGAATCTGTTTCCTCATCCCAAAGACGAAGAAGTGAAGTGAGATGCCTCTCAGGTCTCTTTCGGATATATAGTTTTATCCAAGGTTCAGCAAAACTGTAGCCCACAGGCTAAATCCAGCCAGCCAATTGTTTTTTGGTTTTGTTTTGCTGTGTCCTGCCTTGCCAGGTGGATTTTTAACCACTGGATCACCAGTGAAGTCCATCCAATTGCTTTTGTTAAGTAGCTTTATTGGTACAGAACCACACATTTCATTTGTGTATTGTCTACAACAGCAGAATTGAGCAGTTATGACGAGACTATAAGCCTCAAAAGCCTAAAACACTTGCTAACGCACTGATGTGCTCAGTCATGTCTGACCCGTTGTGACCCCACAGATGGTAGTCCACCTGGCTCCTCTGTCCATGGAATTTTCCAAGAAGGAATACTGGAATGGGTTGCTATTGCCTACTCCAAGGGATCTTCCCAACCCAGGGATCAAACCTGAGTTTCTTGCATCTTCTGCACTGGCAGGTGGATTCTTTACCAGTGTGTTACAATCCAGCCCTTTATGGGAAATGTTTGCCCACCCCTGAAATATGCTAGTCTGTAAGTTTCAATGGTAATAAACCATACATGGCAAATGGGAAAGAATGTATAGGGCCATGCAGCAACTGTTTACAGTAAGGAGGTGGCTGCCACTGTTTACGTTTGATGCTTTGGAATTATATACTTTTTACTAAGTTATCATTTGGGCTTCCCCAGTGGCTCAGGCAGTGAAGAGTCTGCTTGAAATGCAGGAGACCAGGGTTCAATCCCTGGGTCAGGAAGATCACCTGGAGAAGGTAATGGCAACCCACTCCAGTATTCTTGCCTGGAAACATCCCATGGATGGAGGAGCCTGGTGGGCTACAGTCCATGGGGTTGCAAAGCGTCAGACACGACTGAGCAGCTAACATCAACAAAGCTTTAATTTATAGCAACATCCACAAATCCTAAGTGTGTAGCCCGATGATGTATCCACCATCCTGACCAAGACAGAGAACTTTCCCAGCATCCCAGAAAGCTCCCTCATTACCCATCCCTGTGAATACATCCCCCAAAGTAACCTCAATTTTTTTTAAGAGGACCATTGTAAAAGTCTTCATTGAATTTGTTACAGTGTTGCTTCTGTTTTATGTTCAGTTTTTTTTGACCAGGAGGCATGTGGGATCTTAGCTCTCCAACCAGGGATCAAACCTGCACCCCCTGCGTTGGAAGGCGAAGTTTTAACCACTGGACCACCAGGGAAGTCCCAAGTAGCCTCAAATTTAGCCTCTATCACCATGGGTTAGTTTTTCCTGCTTTTTAACTTCACATAAATGGAGTTGCGCATTATATACCCATTTGGGTCTGGGGAAGGTATTTAAACTACAACTTCCTTGCTGACAACTAGGAAAATCAAGTATAAATAAGGACACAAAAATCACTCTTAATGGTATTGTGGAGGAATGATTACTTGCTCATTTATCCAACAAGGTTTTATTGAGCATCTTTTACGGATCAGACATCTCTCTGGATATTGAAGAGTAAGTCATGAGACGGTCTCCATCTTCTTGGAGTTTACTTTCCATGGCGTCCCATGTCTAGTACTACTCAGAGTTCCAGCCTGAGCTCCTGTATCATCTGCCCAAAAGTCTGGAAATGGATAACAGGGTCATTCTGGAATTTCAAATCACGGAAAAGATAGGGAACTTAAACGGCCATGCAGACCAAGTGGGCATCTTTCAAAAGCAGAATCAGAGAAGGTGCCCAGCCAAGCCTTTCAGGGAGGTGAAGAGTTATCCAGAAAAGAGTTTTGTATCCAGAGATGGAAACTCCGGCTCTGATGACACAGTCTAGAATGCTCTCTAGGCTGCAACGCTGCTCTCTTAACAATAAGGCTTCCAACCAGTTTCAGACTAGGATAGGGCAGTATTCATGCTTAACTCTAGAGATGCTTTCATTTTGAGACTTTCTAGAGACTCTCCCGAATCAATGTGGAGAAGGGAGCATCAAAGAACAGAGAGGACTGGGTTCTCCCAGCTGTAAGCAAATCAGGGGAACCATGGAAAGTAGTCAGTCTGTGTGCACAAGCTCAGGAAAGCAGGGTCACCCAGGCTGTGAAGTTAGGGAGAGACTGAGTCCATGGGAACCACAAGTGCCATTCTGTGAAATTTCCAAGATGGTGCCCAGAAAACTTTCATAGACTTCTGAGCCAACTGGATTTTAAATTATCTTGGATCAGGGACTACATTTCCCATAGAAAAATCTTGGGATATGAACGAGCGAATTCATTGAGTAGAAGAACCTAATCTGGTCTCCTTAAATTCGGTAACTCAAAAAAAAAAAAAAAAAAAAAAAAAGGCTGGGAATAAAAGGGTCCCAGAAGGTCAGCTGCCTTACTTCTTTGCATGTTTTCATGATGGGCTGTCTCTTTCTAAACAGGTCAGACACTTGCACCTGCAGTTACTAACTCATTATTTTTTTACCGTCACAAAAAAAAACAGTAGAGTATTAGGATCCTTTTCCCCCTAAGGAAACTGAGGCTCAGAAGCTTATGTAATGCAAGCTTATCCAAGTTGCACAGCTGGTTAAGCAGATTGCAGAACCCACATTTAGGTCTGTTTGACGCCAACATCTGCTCTCTATTCTCTGCTGTGGATTCACAGCAGAATCCCCCCTTTCAACTTCGCATCTCCCAACGCAGTAAAACTGGAGCCCTTTCTCTTTCATCCTAAAGCCCTACTCAAAAATCCTGAGCCCCAATCTCAACCCTTCTATTAACTGATTACAGGAGCTCCAAGCCACCTCTTCAAAATGTCCTGCATCTCCTTTTCCCAGTTCTCTAAAACGGGGCTACTGTGTCAGTCCGTCATTATTTCATCCTGTGTGAAGCATAAACAAGAGTATTTCAGTTATGTTCTGGTTTCCTCTGTTCAGAGGAAGCCTAACCAAAGTGTTTTTTGAGATAATTCATTTGGTGAGCATTTGTGACCCACATCCCGAAGGACCCTCTGCGGGGATCCTTACACTTTTTCTTTCCAAATTTCCATATGAAGAGATAGATAATGGGTCTGCCCACAGAATAGCTGCAGTTACTTGGTGAGCACCCGCATTGCATCAGGTAATATATACAGATACCTGAGCAAGAGGGTTACAGGAGGCTGCTGACTTTGAATAGCCAGATTACCTGGACACGCATAGGAAATTTCCCTGTGCTCTGGGCAACTTTCTGTGTGTTTCCATTGGCTGGGGTAGGGGGGAAGAATGGGTTTGCTGACACCTGAATTTTGAGAGATAAGGAAGCTTGAGAGTCAGACTGGGCACACAGCAGTCGGAACTACAAATCAAAGCTTTGTTGTTAAAAGGGAAGTGATGGCTGGTTTTTTAATGGGTTTTCCCAGCTAAACACAGAAACTGATCTTCATTACACTTGACTGCTTCTATCATGATAGCAAGTGAGGGACAGAGAAAAAGTGATTGTTCTCCAGGGACATTTACTCTGAACACTTCATTATCCCTGCTGAGGGGAGCTGGGGAGGCAAAAAATGTTCTCCCATTGGGCTGAACTGTGAGGAGCAAGGAGGTGCCATATGTCACAACAAACTCCAAGACAATAAGGTGAAATGAAGAGCCCTCGTTTCAATGAACTTCTTACCCCTTTCTCGGAGAAAGACATTGAGATGCTGTAAAGGTCACCCAGAGCTCCGTGCACACAACCACCCCTTTCTCGTGGGTGGTCCAGGAGTGCAGAGCAAACCCTGTAATTTAAAAAGTCAACCTAGGTCCCTAGCGGGGCTTCCCTGGTGGCTCAGTGGTAAAGAATCCACCTGGCAATGCAGCAGATGTGGGTTCCATCCCTGAGTGGGGAAAGATCCCCTGGAGAAGGAAATGGCTGCCCACTCCAGTATTCTTGCCTGGGAAATCCCATGGACAGAGGAGCCTGGTAGGGCTACTGTCCATGGGGTCGCAAAAGAGTGGGAGACGATTTAGGGACTAAACAACAGCAACAAGCTCCTTAGCAGCCTGACTTGGATCAGCCACATCTGAGTTTCAGCCCTGGTACCTGAACCAAGCAGACAGATCTGATGACCCTCCCCAATCCCACTCCTGCTGAAATTCTCCTCCTCCTCCTGTCTTTAAAAGGTGGGAAAGTAGGGAGACTTTGCTTAGAAGCTCTTTTGCAAATGCCCTGTTCCTTCGGAATGTTTGTCCCTAAGCTCCCAGTCCCTCCAAGCCCAGCGCTGAATTTGCTTGGTTCTGAGAATCCTGAACCTCCCTAGGGGCTGCTAGATTTTACTACTAGGAACCGACTGCCTGCCTTCTCAGAAAAGTGTGAACACTGATCCTGGAATACAGGGTTTCACAGGTGGGCTCATTCAGTGTACACAATGCCGCATCCTCTGGGCTTTAGGTTTCAGTATTTCTTAGGTGATGAACCTGAGGCTTAGAGAGAGGAAGGAGGTGTCCTCTGCCCCAGGAACTATGGGACTGTGAGCCATGGGTCCTAAAAAGCCCCTGCTGCCCTGGATCTTCTGCAGGTCCTGGGCAGCCTGGAGTCGGAGCACCTCGGGGAGATGCCGGTGAAACTCCGATAGCGCTGAGAGGTTCCCGGCTTCCTTCCTGGACCGGGCCGGCGTGAACAATCACTTCTGTCCCTCGCTGGCTTGGTCGGCCCCTTCCCAACTAGGCGTGGGAGTCGCCAGTCACCGCCGCCTTGACCTCGCGTCCACAGAGAACGGTCTCTGGGCCTGGGAACTGCTGTATCCTGGAGCTGCGAATAAACCAGAAATCAGTGCGCCCAGAAGACGTGCGGCTTCAACTGTCCAGCCAGCTTTCACCGCCAGAAAGGAGGCCCCACAATCCCAGTTTTGCCCCGAAAGCGCGCTTTGAGATTCTGGGTTTTAAAGCCCAGGGGCCCGGGCGCCCAGCTGCCCGCAGCTTGGCCAAGCTGGGTGCCGGTGCGGCGCCGCTGCACCCAGTTAGTCGGCGCCTCCTCTTCCCAAGGGTTCTCCCGGCCTCCTTCCCGCTGGCCTACGCTCTGGGGCCGACAGTTCTGCAAATCCAAGCCGCCAGCCCCGGCGCCCGAAGGCATGGGGTCGGCAGAGCGGTAACCCAGGTAGAACTCAGTGCCCGCCACCCACCCCGCATTCCACACTCACCCCCGCCCAACACGCCCCTCTCTCTCCGGGTCTCCGCGTCCACTCCCCTGCGGTCAGTTTCTCCCTCCGCTCGCCCGGCTCTCCGGGCCCACCACTTGCAGGTCGGTCGGGACGCGTGTGAGGGTCCCGCTCCTCTGTCTTCTTCTCCCAAGAGCACCCCAGCTTCCTCCAGCCCTCACCTGAGCCCCCGAGCACAGTTTCTCCTTCTCTCCGGACTTAAAGCCGGACCCGCAGCGGGTGGAAAAGTCCCGGCGCCTTGCACACCAGGCTGCAAGCTGCTTGTTTAACGAGTCCAAAGGTCAGCTGAAGTTTGGCTGATACACGGAAGCGGTACACGAATCTCTTCAGCCCCCCGGCGTGAACACCCTGGATCCCAGCGTCCCGGCTCCCGGCTCGGGCCTCGGGCTCTCGGGTCTTCCTGTCTCACTCTCACTCTCTCTGTTCCCCTCCCCCGCGCCCCCCCCCCCGACCATTTGCATCTTGCCGAAAGCCGGGCCCTCCCCGCTAATTTGCATATCTTATATGGCCTAATGGTGGCGATCATGGCAAGTTAGAAGTTTTCTGACTCCTCTCGGAGGAGACTCCGGGACCCCGGGGAGTAACAGGTGTCTGGAGGCTGAAGGGTGGGGGGGTTCCTGGACTTGGGGTTAGCTTGTGAAACTCCCCTCCACCCTCTCTCGCACCCACCCGCCCGCCCCCTCACCCCCTTCTTTCTCTGTCCTTGGAAAATGGTGTCCAAGCTCACGTCGCTCCAGCAAGAACTCCTGAGCGCCCTGCTGAGCTCCGGGGTCACCAAGGAGGTGTTGATCCAGGCCTTGGAAGAGTTGCTGCCGTCCCCGAGTTTCGGGGTGAAGCTGGAGACGCTGCCCCTGTCCCCTGGGAGCGGGGCCGAGCCGGACACCAAGCCGGTCTTCCATACTCTGACGAACGGCCACGCCAAGGGCCGCCTGTCCGGAGACGAGGGCTCCGAAGACGGGGACGACTATGACACCCCTCCCATCCTCAAGGAGCTGCAAGCGCTCAACACCGAGGAGGCGGCGGAGCAGCGGGCGGAGGTGGACCGGATGCTCAGGTAGGCGCGGGCCGAGGTGCGGAGGGGTGCACCTGAACACCCGGAGCCCCGGGCCCCGTGGCTGAGCCACACGGCTCCCGTCTGCTGTTGCCAAGCCTGGTTCCCACCAGAGAAGTCCCCGGGGGGCGCTCCGCTTCTCTTCCAACACCTGGACCCCTCCCAGCCCCTCAATCGGACGGCCCGAGCCCCGAAACTTCGTGAATTCCTGCCCAACCCAGCGCCCGGGACTGGCGGGTCCCTCCCGGCTGTGTTTGGGTTCGGCCTGGGAGAACCGAGCTTGCAGAGCCCTTGCCCACGCGGCCAAAGGTGCGAATGGGCGCAGTGAAACCTCGGCGATTCCCCAGTGCCGAGGCTCCGGGCCCTCAGGAACCCTAGGCCACAAGCAGTTCTCCCAGGGAGCCGCATCTGCGGAACCGGCCTGGGGAGCCGCGTCCTGCGGCTCTCTGCAGAGGGACCGGCGGCTCCGGGGCTGGGATCTGGGGGTCGCCTTCTCCGATGGGCGCTCTCGTCAGCAGCGCCCGCGCAAGCCCCCGAGGTTATCCGGGATCCCCAAAGCCCGTTTGGATCTGAGAAAGGAAATGCTTGCACGTTGTCGGGTTGGAGTGGACTCGCAAGGGGCAATGAAACCGCGTCTCTAGCAAGCGAGGGATCAGTGCGTTCAAGCCTCCAGTTCGCCGTGGATTTGGTGGGAGAAAGGAGGGCGTTCCCGGATCTCGCCGCTGACACCCCGGCATCCCCGGGGAATCCAGGCAGGCCGGTTGCCCAGAGGTCTGTCTCCCGGCCCCGGGTGGTTTGCTAAGCCCTTCTGAGCGGCCTAGGGCTTTGACAGCTTGTTACTGTCGCTCCCAGCCAGGCTACTCTGGGACCGAGACCCTCGCTTGGCCTCGGACCCTGCAGCGCCGCAGTCCCCAGGCAAGGCCAGGGCCGGAGTCGCGCCCGGGACCGGGGCAACCCGGGTCACCCGCCCGCAGTGGCCGTTTGGGATGCGATATGACCTTGCATTTGAATTTGCTACCTGGGGACCCGGCGGCTTACTCTCTAGCAAAACAATCAGGGGAATTTCTAGATTTTTTTTTTTTTCTAACTTCCCGAAAGTCTGTTGCTACAGTTAGTTCGTAGGGTTTGAGGTTCTTTCTTGCCTAGCGGTTGCCCCCTTGGCGGCGGTTTCTCCCCGGCCCGGGCTAGGGGTGCAGGAAGGTGAGACGGGTCAGAAGAGAGCGGCTGGGGCGCCAGGGCGGGCCGGAGATTGACCCCGGGCCGGGAGGAACCGCCGAGGTCCGGCCGCCCCGCACCGGGGCCCGCGGGGCCTAGGCCCATCCGCCTGGCCGCAGGCACCCGCCTTCCAGCGGGGTTTTGGAAGAAGAACCTGGGGCGTCCCTCGACACCCAGCCCCGCGCCGGGTTAGACGTGGCAGAGATGTAATATAAACTGAAGCACGTGGAGTTAGGGTGTTATTAATTTATTTCTATAAATCATCAACAGAAAGATACACAAAAAGTCGTGATTAGGTTGAACGGAGAGGCGGGTTATTCATTGGTGAAGTTGTAAACGCGGCTTCGAGAGGGAAGGAAAGCAGAAAGCGGCCGCGCGGGGCTGTTCGCGGCTCTCAGCACACACGCACCGGGCTGCCCGGCCCTCCCAGGAGAGCCCCGCGCCGCCCCGCGCCCCGCGCCTGACCCGGGCTGCCCCGGAGGTCGCCGACACCGCAGGCCGGGCGGGCACAGAGCCAGGCCCGGCCCTGGGCTCCGGACCTCAGCGCTCTTCGCTGCGCAGAGCTCCGGGCTCCAGGGGGCGGAGAGCCAGGCTAGGGGGCCCAAGACCCCCACCGGGGGCGGGGGTGGGGAACACACAGGACAGGCCCTAAGGTTTCTCCTCCTTTCCCCAGCGGCTGCTAACTTCCCTCCCCCACCTTCAGGAGTGGTCAGACTTGATTAAAGTAATTTTTCAAGAAATCGCTAGCGGTCCCCAGGTCACGGCGCAGTTGGCTGCTACACGCCAGAGGCGCGCACTCCCCTTTTGGTCCACCCTGCTCCGCTAAGGCGGAAAGAAAAGAACAGGACAAGTCACTTTGGGGAGCGGCTGGCTGCTCTTTCCATCTCCAAGAAGAGGGAGACGAGGAAAGCGGGTCAGGGCTGCGCGCTGCCGGTTCCGGCCCGGGTTCTAGGCTGGCGCGCGCGGTGAGAAGTTGGAAAGCTGGTTGCTCCCGAGAAGCCCCGGTGGAGGCTTCTTAAAGAAGAAATCGCGGCGATCGGAGCCGGGGTCCAGGGCCTCTCGGTTCGTGGCATTGTTTGGAAAGGAGCGTGCTGGGCCGAGCAGGCGGGCGCCGAGGTCGGGCGCTTGACACCTGCGCCCTGAGGACAAAGCCGGGCGCCCTTCTCCCGATCCGTGTGTTTACCGGGGTTGCGAACCCCAGATCACTGGCTGTATTTTTAAATTTCAAAACGCAACCGACTCTTGGGGCCCTTCCCGGTGAATCCATGAGAATTCTGTGGTCAGAGCTATAAAGGTGTAACTACGCCATCTTATCCCCAGCTCTGGTCTTTAATGCGGGCTGAAACATTTGCTATCGTTTATATAGTTTCCCTGGCCTTTTGTTTTTTGTTTTAAACCTTTCCAGTCGTTAAGCTAATTCACTTTTTCCACGGAATTATTTGCTCTCAGAACATTACACTATTTCAGTTAGGTTTCTTAAACACAAAAAATAAATACTAGTAAAAAATTTAAACAAAATCAAAAATGTTAAAGAATCTGTCGAAGCAGCATTACCTTTAAAAACCCAAATACTTTTTCTAACTTTTGAAGCTGTTGTTGGTATCTGTTGAAGCTGTTTTTTTACCCTAAAAATACTGTACAAGTATTTAGCAGAAATAAACTTTTACAATGAGTGCTGATGTTTACACGGGCATGTTCAAAATGTTACATTACTTTCCTCTTACTCAAGGTGAATTATCCATATTTGAAATGGACGCAGTTCCTCATTTTTTGTTCCTGTTTTTACTTAAATATCGTATTACTTGGAAGTACCTTTATAAATACTTGAGATATTAAGCTATATGTAATTTTGAGTTTGCATTTATCAAAAACATCTCTATCAAAACTTGTGTTCTCATAAATTTAATATCAAAGACTTGCTAAAATAATCCCAATTTTTCAAATGCTTACAAAAATCTGTTTAATTACTAGGTTAAAAAAATTCATGACACAAATGTGATTTTAGTTGACATAGACATCATCTAGAAATAAATCACTTATTTCATCTTCAACTGTATCTGGTTTTTTGCCCTCTGTTTTGCCCTCTGAAATTTTGCTTATTGTTACCTCTGAACCTAATTATTCCCTTCATTTTTTTCATGCTTTATCAGGCTATTATATACATCAACATACCATAAGGGGATGCTGGGGTGTTTTAAGTTAATGATGTAGCTGCCTTAAACAAATAATACATATGGATATGTTGCTTCATGAATATCTTTGTTCTATATTGTGCACTCTTCTCTTAATTTTTGTTTTCAATTAGATTGCTCACTTTTAAGCTACCTATTCAATAAGCAAGAAGAGATATTGGCAAAGTTGAAAACATTTGGAATAAATTCAGAGGCACTAATACATTGTTCTAAAGAAGTTTTTTTTTATTACCTGTGTTTATGAATGAAATGAACTTAAACGAAAAGTTTAAGTTCTTACCCCAACCTTGGAAATTTATGAGAAAGATTAACTTCCAGACACTCTTACCCTATCCGAGGAGACATGTAAGAATACATGAAAGAAATATACACAGTAAGAATAAGTAAGAAATAAAGTAAGAATACACAGAAAGAAAGTGGCATTTGGAATCACTCACATCTTATTCAGAAATTGAAATTATCCGTCTGTCTGTGTGGTCTTATTTGGGAGGCGGGGCTGTGAAGAATTTTTTGATTTAATTTTATTTGCCTCGCGTCAGTGCAGTGATTCCTCAGCCCCCCAGGGGAGGAACATCGTTTCTTAAAAGTTTTCTGAACCTCTGAAAACTTTCACATTTGGCTAAGATGTCCTCCTTGCTTCTCCAGAGGTGGTCACTTATGTTTTACTGCCATTTTATACGCAAGAAGCGGAGACGCCCATCCCAAAGGGAGGTGATGTGGGAGAAGTCCAGGTGAATCTGGAGATGCTGCCACCTATTGTGGGGATCAACCAACCTAGTTACAAGCGAATGACACCCCTGCTCTCTGGTGTGCCTCTTCCTTTCAAATCTCTCACATTCCAGGAAAGTGAAGGAAAGCAAAATAAACAAAAACGTAAAACAAAAAGAAACACCCAGGAACTTTTCTTTCTGCTTCCAGAGAGGGAGAGTGCTGGGCTTGCTTTCCTATTACTGAAGCAAGGAAATCATCTTCCTCTTTATCCTCCCGATCTCAGTTGAAAGAAATGGAGTACACTATATGGGAGCTTTTCTCCCCTCTTTTGTCCAGGCTCTATTTCGGCCTCGCCTCTCTCCCCAGGATGTCACTTGGGCAGGAAGAGAAATAGGGGAAGGTCAGAGTTTTGCACAGAGTTTAAGTAAAACCTCTAGAAAGAGGATATTTGTCCCCGACCTCTTCCACCAGCATCCTAACCCTCTGCTTAATCTGCCTAGCGAGGACCCGTGGAGGGCTGCCAAAATGATCAAGGGCTACATGCAACAGCATAATATCCCTCAAAGGGAAGTGGTGGACGTCACCGGCCTGAACCAATCGCACCTCTCCCAGCATCTCAACAAAGGCACCCCCATGAAGACCCAGAAGCGCGCCGCCCTGTACACCTGGTACGTCCGAAAGCAGCGGGAGATCCTCCGACGTAAGTGCTTTCAACCTGCCTCTGCCCCAGCCAAGACTGACCTTTGCCCTAACTCTGACCCCTGTGGGATGCCTCAGTTTCCTTCTCATCAACAAGGTCTGCGTGGCACTTGGCAAATATAAGGTAGCTGTCAGGTGGATTTGACTGCCCTGCAATGAGTTGGCTTATGTCGTTTTCTTCTCCCAAGATGCCCTAGTCCCCAGCCAGTTGATTTGACAAGCCCATCCGTGTGTGTAGCACACCTTGAATATTTTGGTCCCTGCTTCCAACATCTTTCTCTCTGAAACCAAGTAGGTAACAGCAGAATATTGAACCCAAAGTAAGCCAAGCATCTTCTCGCTGGATCAGACTTCCCAAGGAAGACATTTAGTAGCAATCAATAATATCGATCACTACTATTGTTATTTTCCTTCTCTCTTGAAGAGTATAAAAAATAGAAGGCATTCGTACAGGTAGATATGTTAGGAACTTGACCCTGTTGTTTGGGAGGATGAGGGGCGGGGTGTACAACTGAGTTCTGAAGCAACTTAAGAAGCTTACTCACATTTACCAAAATTGGTAGAGCTTTGAGACCCCAGTTGGTGAGGCTGTCAGAGGAGGAATCTGCTTCTGGCTAAGGCAGGACTCAGTAAAACCATCTGCATCTGCAACTCTGAGTGATGAATTCTTATCCTTCCCATTGTCTTTCCAAAATTTCCTTTCTGTCCCAAGATTTCTTCCACACAATAACCCTGAGAGACTTTTGTTTGGAAGGCTAGGGAAGTTTGAACTGCATTTGAATGATAAAAGTATCAGTGACCTAGTGTTTTTATTTTAGGAAAATTGTACTTTTACATTATATTTGGATTATTTCAATCCAGCCCTTTTTCTAGGAAAATTTTATGTAAGTTTTTGCTCTTCCCACATACTCTCCCTTGGGCTGTGGGCTTCTCTGTCTTTGTTAAGATATGAGTTTCCACCACTTTCTGGGCTGAGTGTTTCCCATCTTACTAGAGGACTACTTCTAAAAATCACTCTTGTTTTCTGTCACACACTGCCCTGAAGTGATGGTTTCAGTATTTATTGTCTCAATGTCCATGGGCTGGAAAGGCCTTCAAAATGCAAGGAAAGGGCTAGGGGTTCACCTTATATTGCAGTGATTTGCCCTTTTGCTTGTAGCATTAGATAAGTTGGAGCTTCCCTGGTGGTTAGATAAGTAGGTTATAAGAAGCACAGTGAGAGCTCTTTGCTACTGAGAGGAAGAGGCCCCTTTTACACTCTGGGGTGATCCACCATCCATGGTGACTATGTCTTTAAGAATTTGTGTGTCTGACATGAAGCAACTCTCTGTAATTCCTGTAAAGCCCAAGAAAAATTTTCAGAAGCTGTAGTCTCCAAAGGCCAGGGAACCCTTGGGACGCGCTTTGACTCCAATCCAAGCTTCAGGCATCACCTCCCATTTGAGTTGCCTCTCTGTGTTCTCTGAGATTTCCCTCAGAAAGATGGAGGCAGGAAAGATCAACCAAAAACTTCTAAAAGATAGAAGTCCCAGAAAGGTTCTCAAGATGCTTGAGAATGACATTTTGCAAAAATGTATGACCATCTCTGTAAAGGATTTTTCAATTATTGTTATTATTGTTTTAAAGTCCCATGAAACAGAAAGCTTAAGAAGCATCCCTTCATTCTGTAAATATTATATGGGCATCTATGAGGTGCCAAGTACTTGCTGGGCTGTGAGATACACAGGTTCTTTTCTCCAGGGACTTACAACCTCGTGAAGAAGATGAGATGTTTGAATAAATAATGACAGCTTTCTAAGAGCTGTTATAAAAGTGTACACAAGGGACAGCCAGAGGAGTTGCTAAATTGCCTAGAGACATCATGGAGGGCTTCCTGGAGGAGGTGTCATTTGAACCAATTCTTGAAGGTTAAATACAAGATATACTAGCCCTGGATAAAAAATACGAAGAGAGATGAATAAAAGAAGGAGACAAGTGGACAAGTAACAAGTGGCAAGTAGTAAGAGAGAATCGGGAGAATAAAAAAGGCATGATAACAAATATTAATAAGAAGCTAAAAGTAATAAATGGTAATATTCATGAGCCTATCTTCACAGATAGAATCTCCTTGTCCAGACTGGCTCTTGAGCCTATAAAGAGGTTACTGATGCCATCTTCTCCAATTTAATTTTTATGGGCAACAAACATTTTCTGTGTACCACCCCCTGCCCTCCTGCCATTAATCTGGAAGGAAGCAGGGGAGAGTTGGTGGTGGGTGGAGAATGTGTGGGAGTCTGGTTCTTCAAAAAGGGCAGCCAACAGCCAGAGGCAGCCCCTACTCTGTGGGCAGCTGCGAGTGTGTCTCACACCCACCACAGGCAGAACTTCAGGGGTAGGTTCTGTTACCTCCATCCAAGGCCAGTTGGAAGGTTTTCTGGGTGTGTGCTTTGGGTTTGTTTTTAGTGAGAGGTGATGTATATGGGGCATCACCATCAAGGGTTGTGAGTTCAGTGTCTACAGGCTAGGTTCACATCCTGGCTCCTGCCCCTGCCTCTAATCGGTCTGAACCTCAAGTTTCGTCATCTGTAAAACGGAGATAGCAATTCTTCCTTAGAGAGGTGTGAGAGTTAGTTGAAGGGATACATTTGGAGGACTTTGTATAATAACCTCACTGTAGAAATGGTTCATTACATGTTCACTGTGATGACAGGTTATCTCTTCACATCAAATGAGGAACCTTGTATTGATCCTGGGTCCTTGTGATTATCCATAGTGGCTTGGGCTGTTATGCATGACAACTCCACAGGACCACAGGGAGGAGAGGAGACACTGAGACAGACATCCACTGAGCAGGGGGCTTCCTTCTCTCCCTCTGATTGTCCCAAACTCCCTGCACTTAGATGGCTGCCGTGAAGACCAAATAATACGGGAATTGTAAAAGCGCTTTGAAAAGTAGAACTTCCCTGGGAATTTGGATGATCGTCATTGTCATCACCATCATCCTGACCAGGGGCGTATGTTCTAAAAGACTCTTTAGGGCCCTTAAGTCCTCACCAGGCCCATTCCACAGGCAGAGAAACTAAGGGACCAGGAATTGCATAACTTGCCTGGGACCCTCATTATCCCATGGAGTCGGTGACTTCCTGCTAGTAGATATGGCAGAGATACTCTCAGGTATCTAAAGGAATTATTGGGAACCAGTGAAAACAGAGCCCAAAGCGGCCTGAGAATCTTCCAAAGTGGATGGGGCTCCAATCAAAGGTTCCAGTGGCATGCTCTGTCTGTCTACCAAGGACACAGCTCGTTAAGTCAGCTGATCAACAACTAGTTAAACGCAGGCCAGCACTACTTGTATCGAGGGTCTAGGCTTTTTAGGGACCCACCACTACCTGATGGGCCAAAATGGAAACGGATCTTTAGATCTTGGCAAGTTCCCTATTGCTAGAGGTAGGTAGGTGGAAGGCCGCACGGTAGGGTATTATGCACAGGATTCAAGCTGTGGCCTGACTTTGGACCTTGAGAGTTTTCTGAGACATGCAGGGATGACTCCAGGAACCGAGAAAGAAAAACATCAAGGTCCAGAACATGGGGACCAGGAGTTAGGAAATGAATCTGTTATGGGTCCTTGCTCAGCAGGGTGCTTGGCCTCTCTGCTTATTCATCTGTAAAACGGAGTTGATACCATGATGAGCTCTGCTTCATGCAGATGTAAGGAAGAAAACAAGGAGGCTGCCTCTTCCATAAGTGAATTTCAAATCTCATTGCAGCCACAGAGGCTAGGGGACCACCACTGAGTGATTTGTCATCTTTCATTCATTCAATCAAAATATATTGAGGGTCATGGTATGCCTGGGTCCTGGGAACTGGACTGTCAGGGGGCTCCATACCATCTATATTTACTTGTCTCCAATTCTTAAAACACCATTCTTAAGAAAGTCCTGTGTTTGCCATCTCTTGCACTTCCCATCTTTCAAATGTGTGGGCAGGTGTGTAAGACCTTTCCCTGTTGGGCTGTTCCCCTCATAAATGGAACCCTGTACACACACACACACACACACACACACACACACACACACCCCTTTGCCTTTGAGATGATGAGCTCTAAAGAGCTGCTGCTTATTTTTCCAATACAAAGGTTCAGTTATATTTATTTCAAAGCAGTAGTCAAAAGGTTTGCGGTTTGGGGTTTTTCAAAGAGCATAACATAATGTGGATCCCTAGGATCTATGAGTGGAGAGAGCTATTTTCAGCCTCTGAACATTTTGTCTAAGTGCAAACTGTACCTTTTAACATTTTTCCCTCTAGACCTGAGACTTGGTGGAACTCATCTCCTTGACATCAAAACACAAGACTTCAGGATTCAGAGTGTTGCTTCATGTCTGAGAGCCAGTGAGCCAATGAAATAATAATAATAATAAATTTTCCTGAGAACAATGGTCAGCCACGTTTGAGCTCCTCCAAAGAAAGGAAAGGGGTTGGTTTTGGTGGAGCCAACAGAAATGGGCAGTGAGGGGCCTGGGATGAGCCTGCCCCCACCTCTGTATTCCCACCTATAGTTAACAGCAGACCCCAAAGCTCAGGGGAGAGACATAAAGGTATTTTTGTCCATTGATCTGTCTGTCTGTCTGTCTGATCTGCTGAGTGAAGGCTACAGACCCTATCAAATCTACTCCTTTCTCTTTTCAGAATTCAACCAAACAGTCCAGAGTTCTGGAAATTTGACAGACAAAAGCAGTCAGGATCAGCTGCTGTTTCTCTTTCCAGAGTTCAGTCAACAGAGCCAGGGGCCTGGGCAGTCCGATGACGCCTGCTCTGAGCCCACCAACAAGAAGATGCGTCGCAACCGGTTCAAATGGGGGCCCGCGTCCCAGCAAATCTTGTACCAGGCCTACGACCGGCAAAAGAACCCCAGCAAGGAAGAGAGGGAGGCCTTAGTGGAGGAGTGCAACAGGTAACGCCACCAGAAGCTCCCCCAGAGCAGGCAGGCGAGCACAGGGACCTGAGCTCCATCCCCTCGGTCCTGGAATGTTGAGACGCTAGTGGTGCTGTGCCGAGTCGCTCAGTCATGTCCGACTCTTTGCCACCCTATGGACTGAGCCCGCCAGGCTCCTCTGTCCATGGGGATTCTCCAGGCAAGAACATTGGAGTGGGTTGCCATGCCCTCCTCCAGGGGATCTTCCCCACCCAGGGATTGAACCCAGGTCTCCCACATTGCAGGCAGATTCGTTACCGTCTGAGCCACCAGGGAAGCCCACTTACCATCTAAATGTGGCCAAATCAGGCTTTCCCAAAGTGTGTCCCGCAGAACCCTCATTTCAAGTCATTAATAAATCAGTCTGAGGACCATCATCTGTATACTTTCTCTTAGCGAGTCACAATGTGCATTCCTATATTAAAGGCTCTGAGAAGTCCTGCAGTCAAGAAACGCACTTCACTTTACTGAACTGATTGTTAACCAGGGGATGTCTTTCTGTGGCATAGCCCTGTGAGCTGTTATCCCAGGGAATGATGGAGAATGATGGTCTAAAATATGCCAGTGACGGAGAGCCATGCATTTGACCCCCTACAGACCGAGGGAAAGCTATTCCTCAGCCACAGACTGTCTTTGGACTAGACCAAATGTTGGTTCAAAGGGAAACTTAGCAAGACAGCAAGAATTGGGCAGAATTTCCTCCACTCTGCCCACACTGATTAGAGATGGTTTTGTAGAGTTCATTTGTTTTTAATGACATGGCATTTTTTTTAAGCTTTTATTTTGTATTGGGGTATAGCCGATTAACAAATAACATTGTGATGGTTTCAGGTAAACAGTGAAGGGACTCAGCCATACATACATACGTGTATCCATTCTCCCCCAGACTCCCCTCCCACCCAGGCTGTCACATTTTAAAGAAAACTATTAGAAAATCCTCTAGATATCCTTTAGCTTCATTCCTGCCCCATCTTCTCTGATTCCAACCTTCACTTTTTAAAAACTCTGCTCTTTGCTTTGGCTAAGACCTATGGGTTCTCTCTGTCTCTGGGCTGGACCAGCTCTGGCAGGGAGCTGATGCAGCTGGGGAAGTCTGGCAGGCACCTGGGGAGGTGAAACCATCTTCCCAGATGTGTCACAGAGTCCTCAGCTGTGTTCTGCCCACCCCCACCCACCCCCCCCCCCCCCCCGATGAGAGGGAAGACCCCCAGTATCCAGTGGTGTCTAAGAATCTCCCTCACGCCTGGCCCTGGGGTTTCCTCAGCAATGATGGCTGGAGACCAGCTGTCTCTGCTGTGTCCTCATTCATACCTCACCCAGCCTGCCTTTTGGAAGGGATTCCTATTGTGTGGAATCTGGCTTCATGGCACCCTTGCGGGGTGTCCAAACTCTGGAAGACCAGAAGTCATTTCAGAGGGCTATGGAGGGGCTCAGACTACGCCAGCAAAGGAAATGGTCTTTTGTAGGACAGGAAAATAGTCACATATGGTGTCAGGAGGCTCACCTGGACCTTCCTCCTGAGATGTCTGCCCCTCACCTTCCTCTCTTGTTCAGAAGCCACACCAAAGGCTAAGCCCCAGACTTCTGGGGCAGTGAGCCTGCTCAGAACCTGGGTTCTACCCTGCTCCAGCCATCCAGCCATCTCATCAGATAACTACCCAGGCTGGCCATTCCTCAGGCTTCCCATACTCTATCCTTGGCCGCTTCACACTGCGTGCCAGCACCCACCCCCCTCCATGAGAGTATGCATGTGAGCTCAGTCACTCACTCGTGTCCAGCTCTTTGTGACCCCACGGACTGTGTGTACCTCCCTAGGCTCCTCTGTCCGTGGGATTTCCCAGGCAAGAATACTAGAGTGACTTGTCATTCCCTTCTCCCGGGGATCTTCCTGACCCAGAGATCGAACCTGAGTCTCCTATATGACAGGCGGATTCTTTAACCACTAAGCCACCAGGGAAGCCCCCCCCCGCTGTCATGTACCTGGGGCCAATTGCCAGGGGGCCTCCCCACCGACCATCCTCCCTTACCGTCTCCCCTCTCTCCTGTTCTCAGGGCAGAATGTTTGCAGCGAGGTGTCTCCCCCTCCAAAGCCCACGGCCTGGGCTCCAACCTGGTCACTGAGGTCCGCGTCTACAACTGGTTCGCAAACCGCAGGAAGGAGGAGGCGTTCCGGCAGAAGCTGGCCATGGACGCCTACAGCTCCAGCCAGACGCACGGCCTGAACACCCTGCTCTCCCACGGCTCCCCCCACCACCAACCCAGCACCTCCCCTCCAAACAAGCTGCCAGGTAAGCAGGGCCCAGCCCCACCGCTCGGCAACCCGACCTTCCGGCTTCTCCCCGAGGGGTCTCATGGTGTCTCAGAAGAGGACATGCTTTGGGATGGTCCTAGGGCTGACTTCCTTCTGCTGCTGAAATGTTCTCATGAGAGCTGCATGCAGCCGTGGTCAGGTTTCCTCTGCATCTTTGCTCGGCCTCCAGGGAGCCCTGCTCCCCATTCTTCTCCAGGCTCTTTTCTTGTGTGTGTGTGTGTGTGTGTGTGTGTGTGTGTGTGTGTGTGTGTGTGGCTGCTGACCCAGCAGATCAGGGCCGCCACCGGATGAGATGGAGCAGCCTGTCTTGTCGGTGTCCTGGGTCCGCACCGCCGGCAGAGGGGTCGCCCGTTCATGTGCATCCCCAGGGCTCTCCAGCTGCAGCAGGAGGAGTCCAGGGGCCTCTGGGCAAGGACCCCTCTGCCTGGGGATGTCTGTGTGCTGCCAGAGTTAGGGTAGGGTTGGTCACATGAAACCTTGGCAGTGATGAGTTGGTCAAAATCGGCTGAGTACCTACTGTGTGCTGTGTGTGCCAGGCCTCACCCGGCCTGGGTGAGGATGCCCCTGTTCTGGGGCGTGGGCTTGTCGGGACAGAATCCCACACCTTCCTTCCTGGTGGGAGAGCACCTCCATGTGCTGAGGGCCGCGTGGGTCCTTCCGGCAAAGCTGGCTTCTTCTTAGTGTGATGAGTTTGCTGAGGTTGGTGTAGACAGAGCGTGGTACAGTGTACTGCCTGCTCGGGGAGGGGTTTGCAGAAGGAGCCGAGCGCCACTTCCAACTCCGGAGATGGTTCTAAACTGCTCTGTGCCCTCGCCGGCTGGTTGCCCTTCTGCTGGGAGAGGCCTGAGACCAGGGAGCTGACCTGAATGCCAGGGGCACTGGCTCAGAGTCCCCACCTGGACCATCTACAAGCATCCATTCCACACTACACTCCCACCCCCCACACTGCAGGCATGACCTCCTCGGGGGTCTCTGTCCAGTGTGAAGCCTGGGCCAGGGAGGGGCGCTTTTCTGGGTGCTGTTGCCACTGAAGTGAAGGGTTCAGCCACATAGGAAGAAAGTTGGGGTCACTCCTGAGAGGCAGCGAAGCCTGCAGATGAACACTGGCCCGACGGCAAAGTAACGCAGCCCCTCTGCGGTGGTAATCCACAGAGCTGGAGCTGAGAGCTGCGGGGGGCGTGGCTGGGGCAAGGGGCGTTATTGAGAAGACAATGGCCATTGTGCTGGGACCTGTGATCTCCACACCAAAGTCAGGGAGCCTGCAAGCCAAACAAAGGCCCAGTGGCTTGCTGACAAGCTGGGGTTGTGGTGAGGTCACCACGGGGTCGTCGGCTTAGGCATTCTGTATAGTGACAGGAGACCCAGAGAGGCGGGGCTGGAGGGGCCAGAGCAGGTACCAGGGCCTGGGCAGGGGGCCGGGAAACACCCCAAGACACCGCCGATCGATCGGTCTCAGAAGGCACGTCCCCCTGGAAGTGGATTCTCCGGAGTCCTTGGAAGTTGAGACCGTGTTATGTATCAGGGAATGTTAGAACTGGGAGGCACTTGGAAGAAGGAAATTGAGGCCCAGAAAAAGGTAGTAACTTTGCAGAGTTCCCCAAAGTGATGGTAGTGGAACAAGGTCAAGAACCCAGGGCTATAGAATCCCACCCTGTACCTTCCTACAGCACAGACACACGCTGAGTGCGGGCACCAAGCTAGTGATGAGTAAGACACGCGTGCGTCCCTGCCCCTGGGGGCTTCCGGGCTAGTTGGGAGGCTGGCGTGGAGAACTGCCGGGGATCAAGTTTATCTTTGAGAGTTTTGTGCCCCTTTGTAGGGAGGAGCTATTTATGGAACGATAATTATGGGCCACTGTATGTTTTTAGTGCCTACCTTTCTCTCTCCCTGAATTTTAACTCAGTTCATCAAGATGGTCCACACCCACTAGGGACTGATTCTCTGGACTTAGTTTTGAATCCTGGTTCTAACCCTCATAACCTGCAGCGTGGCCAGTTCATAGAACTTCTCTGAGTCTGGGTTTCCTGTCTGTGAAATGGAGATAGGGTACCTACCACCTGGGGTCCACGTGAGAATTCCATGAGAGACTATGAGCATCGTCTTTCCCAGTAAACCATAACCGTTGTCTGGTGTTGTTTAGTTGCTGTTGTGTCTGACTCTTTTGCGACCCCATGGACTGTAGCCCGCCAGGCTCCTCTGTTCATGGAATTTCCCAGGCAAGAATACTGGAGTGGGTTGCCATTTCCTTCTCCAGGGCATCTTCCCAACCCAGGGATCGAACCCACATCTCCTGCACTGGCAGGAGGATTCTTTATCACTGAACCACCAGGAAAGCCCGAACCATAATGACTGTCACCGTTATCATTACCGGACTTCCCTGGTGGCTCAGACGGTAAAGCGCCTGTCTACAATGCGGGAGACCCGGGTTCAAGCCCTGGGTTGGGAAGATCCCCTGGAGAAGGAAATGGCAATCCACTCCAGCACTATTGCCTGGAAAAATCTCATGGACAGAGGAGCCTGGTGGGCTACAGTCTATGGGGTCGCAAAGAGTCGGACACGACTGAGCGACTTCACTTTCACTTTCACTTTATCGTCATCACAGAAAGCTAAACAAGTGGTCATGGCAAGAGTCAGTTCAGTTCAGTTCAGTCGCTCAGTCGTGTCCAACTCTGTGACCCCATGGACTGCAGCACACCAGGCTTCCCTGTCCACCACCAACTCACAGAGCTTGCTCAAACTCATGTCCATCAAGTCAGTGATGCCTTCCAACCATCTCATCCTCTGTCATCCCCTTCTCCTCCTGCCTTCAATCTTTCCCAGCATCAGGGTCTTTTCCAATGAGTCAGTTCTTCGCATCAGGTGGCCAAGGTATTGGAGTTTCAGCTTCAGCATCAGTCCTTCCAATGAATATTCAGGACTGATTTCCTTTAGGATGGACTGATTGGATCTCTTTGCAGTCCAAGGACTCTCAAGAGTCTTCTCGAACACCACAGTTCAAAAGCAGCAATTCTTCTTTAGAATTGATGTTCAGCTTTCTTTGTAGTCCAACTCTCACACCCATACATGACTACTGGAAAAACCATAGCTTTGAGTATAGGACCTTTGTCGGCAAAATAATGTCTCTGGTTTTTAATATGCTATCTAGGTTGGTCGTAGCTTTTTCTGCCAAGGAGCAAGCCTCTTTTGTGACAGACAGCAGGAATCTATTTCCTTTTCCGTTTCACACATTGGGGCCTTATTGATAAGAGACAGTGACATGTTCTGGCCCTGAGGCTGGGGTGCAGGATGCTACACCCCAGGAGGTGTCCCCGTCATCAGCTCCCAGGGTGGGCAGCACATGGGCTGTGACCGTCTCCTAGGAAGTGTGCCTGGGGCCACCCAGATGTCAGGCTGAAGCCCAGCACTCAGGGAAGGTTTGGTCTGCACTTCTCATGATATACTTACTTCCCGTCATGGTCCCTGCAACCAAGGTATGGTCTCTAACCAAGCCCCAAACATACCTGGATGCAGAAAAGAGCTCTACAGTGGCCAAGGAGAAGCGAACATCCAGACTGCAGACTCCCAACTTCTAGGGCTGAGCTGGGGAGACAAAGTCCCCATCCCCAAGCCCCCACCTTCTCCCCTCTTTCCCCTCCAAACCCCAATTCCCGAGCCAGGAGGACAGGAGGCGCCTCGAGACACATCTTCCCTTGACCCTTCTCCCTGGGGAGGAGAGCATCTCTTCTGTACCTGAGCCCCCGCCCTCGGGGCCACGCTGACAGCGCTGTGGCCCCACTTGCCCACGGTGACCACAGTGTGACCCTGGCCCTGGAATGTCCGGCACAATAGGGGTGGCAGGAGGAGCCCTTTGCCTCTGTCAGCGGCCGATTGGTTACAAGGTGCCCTGCAAGCACACGGTCAGCAGAATCAGCTGTTTTCAGCGTCGCCCCTCCCAGCTTTACAATCACGCGCCAGCATGCAGCCCAGCGTTGTCATGGCTTTGTCTCCCTCATGCATGCTTAATTGACAATTAAGTTGGGGCTTTGAGCAAGCCTGGCTGCCGCTGATGGGCCTTCATCTTTCCAGGGAGCGTCACAGGGGCACCCTTTGTTTGCTCTGCTTGGGGGCCTGGAGTTACTGTAGCCGGCTGCCAGCAGCCATTTATCTTCAGCCGGGAAGGCCTTTATCTGCAGCCCCCCATCCCAGCTCTCGCCAGCAGGAGCTGTCCCCGGTTATAGGCCCTGTGACAGCCCATTCTGAGGCCATTGAGCAGGCCCGGAGTGATGGCCCCGACCTCCATTCTGGAGCAGAATCAAGGGAAAGGCCCCCCAAAGGTCAGAGAGCAGGGCTGTGGCGAGGAAGCGGACTGGTTGGAGACTGGTGCCTGTATTGATCCGCCCGAGGAGGAGGAGGAAGTTGGCCTGGGATGGAAGCTGGGCCAGCCTTGGCTCAAGCCCTGGGATCGGCTACATCATCTCTGGTGGCCTTGCATACTGTCCCCTCTGCTCCTGACTGTGGCAAACTCGCCCAGCTGCCTCCAGCAAGGTCTCCTGGCCTCCTTGCAAGAGCCAGGGAGGGGCAGAGGTCTCCATCAGCCTTCACTCACCCAACACCTGACCTCCTGTATCACCTTGCAAGGAGGTAGAGGCTCATTCTCCTGGAAATAAAGGGAGTTCCAGAGGCGAGAAGAAGCCTCGCAGGATAGATGCCCTGAGCCCCAAAGCCTCTTTACCCAAGAGGAGATGTGTCTTTCTTTTGTGTTGTTGTTTCATTATCATTTTGCGTCTTTATTTTTGGCTGTGCTGGGTCTTTGTTGCTGTGTGGGGTTTCTCTGATTAAGGCAAGCAGGAGCTACTCTCTAGTTGTGGCGCAAGGGCATCTCTGGATGCACAGGCTTGAGTAGTTGCGACTCCCAGGCTTCAGAGCACAGGCTCAATAGTTCCCTGGTGGCTCAGTGGTAAAGAAGCCACCTGCCAACGTAGGAGACATGGGTTCGATCCCTGATCTGGGAAGATCCCACATGCCGTGGGGCAACTAAGCCGGTGGGCCACTGCTATTATAGAGACGTGTATTTCTGTGTCTCCTTCCTCCTCCCTCCCTGCAAATGCTATTCCTCCCTCTCCTAGCCCAGGGGCGGTCCTTGTCCCGCTCCCCGCCCCACCATGGTCAGATCAGAGCTGGAGAACCAGAGAATCCTGCCTCCTGCCTCCCCCTCATCCCCTGTTACATCTCCTTCTAACTTGCCTGCAGAAATCTAACCCTGGGTCTTAGACTAACCAGATCCTGGGTCAGGACATCCATGTGGTCACTCTGACTTTCCCTGACAGTGGAATCTACAGAATCCAAGGAAATCTCAAAAGTGCCCAGTTGCAGGGTTGTGAGTAACTTTGAATAATCAGCTAATGCTGATTGAGCCCTTCCTGGATACCAGCCCCTGGGCTGATATTTACATCATCTTATTTAATCCTCACAACTTCATAGGATAGACACTGTCTATATCCTTACCCTATTTTATAATCAAAGAAGGTGAGGTGTTTAGAATGCAAGTATTTTGTCTAACTTCCCCAGTGGCTCAGTGATAAAGAATCTGCCTGCAGTTCAGGAGACGTAGGAGACACAGGTTCAATCCCTGGATGGGGAAAAATCTCCTGAAAGATGAAATGGTAACCCACTCCAGTATTCTTGCCTGGAGAATCCCGTGGACAGAGGAGCCTGACGGACTAAAGTCCATGGGATTGCAGAGAGTGGAACACGACTGAGTGACTGAGCTTGCATGCACATAGAGTTCATAAGCGGCAGAGACTGGTTTTGAACGGATTCCCCTGACTTTCTCTTTGCATTACGCAGATGCTAAGCACTTTCAAGCATGGAAATCAACACACACGGGATCCTCCCACAGTTCCTTCTCCCACATTCTTACTATTCCTCTTTGAATGACAAAGGGGCTTTAAGGGTGGGGTCTCCCAGTCTGGCTATTTTGCGACTTCCCCGCCTTATCCCACCCCCACCCCTGCAACGGTTGCCCCTGACCAAGGTGGATTCTGTGCCTTGCCCAGGGGAGAAATCAAAGCCCCCTCTTCTATCACCCCATCCCCATCTGGGTGGGGATTTGAACTGCCCTTGCAGTCGGCACTGTCTGGGGCACTAAATGCCTTAACAACTTAATGGGGCTTTGGAGACAGTGCAAGCACCTCGGCTCACCTCTGGAGTCCCACCCACTCCCTGAGCAGCAGACAAGCTGAGGGGGTTTATGAGGGCAGTTGTAAAAATATTCATCTCCGCAGCAGCAAGACTCCCCATAGTAAAGAAGCCCCATTGTCCCTCAGTAGAAGCTTCTTTTCGTTCAGAAGAGAAGTAAACCCTGCCTTGAGTCGTCTGCTATTTTAGAAAACATGTTTATAGAGATGTGGAGTTTCGGGGTGGCAGGGCTCCAGTGTTCTCCTTGTAGGGACTTTATCTGACTGCCATTTTATCTGTTGAATTCAAAGGTCATTTTATCTTGTGGGTACCACCCCATCGGCTGCCACTAGATTGGGGAAGACAATCAGGATATTAATGAGATTAAAAGGCCCAGCCTTCAGAGCATTCTGCTGGCAGCCTCCCCCTGATAGCGGGCCAGCCCTGGTCTGCATACAAAGAAGCCCGGCTGCCCAGGCCAGTGGGGCTCCAGCCTTGTCACAAAGGGGCCGAGCAGACACTGGAGTCCTATCTCTGAAGCAGCCCTACCTGCCTGCCTAATCCCCCTGAAGGACCCTTAGGAATTCAAGGGCTCCTTGCTGCCTCCCGTGGGGTCCTAAGGTGGAAGGAAGCTGCCTGCAAGCACATTGCCCCCGCCTGCAGGTTATGGGAGAAGTGTCCTTGGAGTCTGTTTGTTAAAGGTTTGATGGAAACTGACAAGAACTGGGAGAGAATTAACCACCAAGGGTGCAGAAAGAGAGAGGCAGGGAGCTGTGCAAGGTTTGAAGCTAACTGCTTGCCTGGAAAATCCCATGGACGGAGGAGCCTGGTGGGCTGCAGTCCACGGGGTCGCACAGAGTCGGACACGACTGAAGCGACTTAGCAGCAGCAGCAGCAGCTTGATAGGAAACCACAATATCAAACAGGAATGGGGAAGGGAAAAAAGCATAGATATGTATATACCATAATGTATGTACATATATTTAAAATCTAGCCGCAAAATAAAGTCAAACACATTCAATCCTGGTTATCATCCTAGCTGTTCATAAGAACTCTGCTACAGAACTTCCCTGGTGGTCCAGTGGTTAAGAGTCTGCTTGTCAATACAGGGGACACAGATTTGATCCCTGGTCAAGGGAGATCCCAGATGCTTCGGAGCAACTAAGCCCGTGCACCCCAACTATTGAGCCCACATACTGCAACTACTGAAGCCCATGTACCTAGAGCCTGCATACCTAGAGCCCATGTACCACAATAAGAGAAGCCACCGCAACCGGAAGCCCACGTAGCACAGCTAGAGAGGAGCCCCACTCGCTGCAGCCAGAGAAGGCCCACCTGTAGCAGCGAAGACCCGGCGCAGCCCCTCAAAAAGCAACTCTAGTGTTGAGCTTGGCAAACTTTCTGTCAAGAGCCAGATGGTGACTGTTTTAGGCTTTCCAGGCCATACTGTCTCAGTCACAGTGGCTCAGCTCCGCCTTTGGAAACCAAAAGCAACCAGGGACCAGGTGTGAACAAATGCACATGGCTGTGGTGGGGATTAACATGTTAATTTCCTATGATTTTTGTGTATCACAGAATACTCTTTTTTTCTTTTTAAAAACCATTTAAGGATATAAAAACCATTCGGAGCTCATAGTTCACACAAAAACAGGCCGCTTTGCCCTGCAGACCACTGTTTGCCCACCTATGTTCTAGGACAATGGTTCCTAAATCTCACCGCACCTTAGAATCAGCTGGAGGACTTCTAAAAACCCAAGTGCCTGGCTGTGCCATAGATGCCTGACTATCAACAACACTGACATTTAATACATGCTAAAGATACTCCAGGCTACGGTTTTTTCCAGTAGTTATGTACAGATATGAGAGCTGGGCAGTAAAGAAGGCTGAGTGCAGAAGAATTGATGCCTTCGGACTGTGGTGCTAGAGAAGACTCTTGACAGTCCCTTGGACTGCAAGGAGATCCAACCAGTCCATCCTAAAGGAGATCAGTCCTGAATATTCATTGGAAGGACTGATCTTGAAGCTGAAACTCCAATACTTTGGCCACCTGATGCTAAAAACGGACTCATTGGAAAAGACCCTGATGCTGGGAAAGATTGAAGGCAGGAGGAGAAGGGAACGACAGAGGATGAGATGGTTTTGAATAGCATCATTGACTCAATGGACATGAGTTTGAGCAGATTCTAGGAGATAGTGAAGGACAGGGAAGCCTGGTGTGCCACCGTCCGTGGGGTCTCAGAGTCGAACACAACTGAGTGACTGAACAACAACAAAAAAGATACTCTCAGGAGATGCTGCTATAAATTTAGTGGGCATAGCAACAGACTCATGAGCTATGGAGGCCAACCCGGATTGCAACCTCAACTTGGCCACGCATCAGCTGTGTGACCCTGGACAAGTATCTGGGATCTCTAAGTCTCAGTTTCTCAATGTGTAAAATGGGGGCATCCACTCACACAGATGGTGACTGCAGCCATGAAGTTAAAAGACACTTACTCTTTGGAAGGAAAGTTATGACCAACCTAGAGAGCATATTCAAAAGTAGAGACATTACTTTGCCAACAAAGGTCCGTCTAGTCAAGGCTATGGTTTTTCCAGTGGTCATGTATGAATGTGAGAGTTGGACTGTGAAGAACGCTGAGCACCGAAGAATTGATGCTCTTGAAGTGTGGTGTTGAAGACTCTTGGGAGTCCCTTGGACTGCAAGGAGATCCAACAAGTCCATCCTAAAGGAGATCAGTCTAGGTGTTCTTTGGAAGGAATGATGCTAAAGCTGAAACTCCAGTACTTTGGCCACCTCATGCGAAGAGTTGACTCATTGGAAAAGACTCTGATGCTGGGAGGGATTGAGGGCAGGAGGAGAAGGGGACGACAGAGGAGGAGATGGCTGGATGACATCACCGACTCGGTGGACGTGAGTTTGAGTGAACTCTGGGAGCTGGTGATGGACAGGGAGGCCTGGCGTGCTGCAGTTCATCAGGTTGCAAAGAATCAGACACGACTGAGTGACTGAACTGAACTGAACTGAACTCATGCAGATGCCAAAGGATTAAATGAGATAATATATGTAAAGCACCCAGGATGTAGCAGGCTCTCATAAATGGTACCTATTAGCAGTCCTTGCAGAGCTTAGTGGTTTGGGTTATTCCTCTTTCCTTCTGTTCCTCTTATCTTTTGATCTTGATTTTGAGACAATTTGCGTAGTTTTACTAGATAATCATCTTGGTGTTTGCGGCAGACTCAGGCTGACTTCTTGGAGTAATTGGGTCTGAGGAAGGCTTTCCTACTTCCAGGAAGGACTGCTCTGTGATAGCCATAGGGCGTTTGCAGCACCATGGGCTTCTCCAATGACTCAGCAGTAAAGCATCTACCTGCCGTGCAGGAGACAGGGTTCGATCCCTGGGTCAGGAAGATTCCCTGGAGGAGGAAATGACAGACAACCCACTCCAGTATTCTTGCCTGGAAAATCCCATGGACAGAGGAGCCTGGTGGGTTACAGTCCATGGCGTCACAAAGAGTTGGATGTACATGACTGAGTGACTGAGAACACATCCATTGCCATAGGTTTCAGTGGACTGATCCTAAACAGTGAGAGAAAGCTGGGAAGAACCATGGATGGCCATGGGGTACAGGGGGGTCACGACCATGTGGCAAAAGGTCAGGTACATAAGATGACCCTGAATTTCCTCCACCTAATAAGGTATTCCTTTCCTTTAATGGAAGATGTGAGTACCCTTGCTTGTTGGTTATTAGCCCTGGAAACCTGCCATTTAGAAGGGGTGTGGTGCTTTCCTGGTGGAGGCCAAATCTGAGAAGCTTCATGACCTTTGTTCTTAGGAAGGAAGCTCCCCAAACTTCAGGCCAAAGAGCAATAAGAAGGGGTTGGGTGGACGCAGTTCCCGCAGTGAACGCCGGAAACCTCAGATACTCCTGAGGGCTGCATTTCTAGAAGCGACGTTCCTCTACCTGAGCCATCTGCTTTAAGACGCCTCCCTAGCACCCTCCGGTCTGGCTTCAGCAGCCCTGTCCAAACCACACCTGTGTGAGTTCAGCCATGGAGGAGCTTGACCAGCAAGGCTCAGTCTCTGCAGTGCTCTCGGGTAGTCGAGAGATTTCTCAGGACGGGTACACTTCGTGTCCCTGCCAAACTGGAGACACACTGTGCACGCAGACGCTCTGTAGTGTTTAATGACTTTTCTAAGGGAAGCCCACATCCCCCAGGCGAGCTGGTCACAGGCAGGCCCTTGTCAGGACCGTGCTCAGAGGGGTGTGTCTGGGTAGCAAGGTGTAGTACCCCAAACAAGCTTGGGCTTGAATTGTGACTCAGTCACTCTCTAGCCATCTGACCTCGAATGTGTGACTTAGCCTCTCTGAGCCTTGGTTTCTTCATTTGTTAAACGGGGGTCATAATATATATCTCCTTCAGGCTATCATGTGAGGCTTAAACATGATAAAATGCATCCAGCACCCCCACACGGTGCTTGACCCGGAAAGAGTTATTGGGTTGACTCAGGTACCCTCAGGGCGTCAAGACAGAGGAAGAGCTTTGGTTTTCCCTGAGTTCTGGACAAGGCTGTGGTTTGCAGTTTCACCCTGGAAGAGTTTCCCTTTTCATGAACCCTGCTAGTCATTTGAGACATCAGGAAGAATGAAACTCAAGTATTGACAAGATCTGTGGTTCTCAGATCTGCTTCCCAGGCCACATCAAAGTCTGGGGAGCTTATTATTATAAAAGTACCTATGTCTGTGGGGCTTCCCAGATGGCTCAATGGTAAAGAATCTGCCTGCCAATGCAGGAGATGCAGGAGACATGGGTTCGATCCCTGGGTGAGCCCTGGAGGAGGAAAGCCATTTCATCCCACTCCAGCTTTCTTGCCTGGAAAACCCCATGAACAGAGGAGTCTGGTGGGCTGCAGGCCATGGGGTCGCAAAGAGTCGGACACAACTAAACAACTGAAAACACGCGCTGACCCCCATCAACTCCTTTTAGAGTCAGAATACGGAGTAAGCAGACAGGCAGGGGAGGTTTCAACAACTCCCTAAGAGATGTGGATGGATAGTCAGGGCTGGACATCACAGGCTAGATGGGACAAGGCTGGAGTCTAAAGGGGGTGGAGGCAGTCCTGAAGGTCTCCTGTTGAAGTAGAAGAGGTGAGAGAGCTGGTCTGAGGGCCCTAGACTAGGATCCAGGAGCCCCGAGGCACTGAGGAGCAGGGGTGACCTTGGGCCAATCGCTTAACATCTCAGAGATTCTGGTCGAGGAGACCTTTCAGCTCTGACAGGTTATTATTTGGAGACTGGGGCTCCGGGGCTCTGCTGTTTGAAGCTGCAGAGGGAGTTTGGCCATTGTGATATTTTATTGTTAAGCTCATATCTGCCTCTCTCCCTCCTGGTCACCCTCGCTCCCTTTCTCCTTCCCCATTTCAGGAACTGTGTGCTTTCCACCTTTATTAGGGACCATTAGAGCTTTACAGCTCCAGCAGATTGGGTGGGGCCAGTCACAATAAACAGATTTATAATGGGTATAAACGAGACACCTATAACTGCTGAGAATTAACACTTTCAGGGCCTTTGAGTGGCAGCGTGCCTGCCCAGGCCTTCTGGCCCTGCCCGCTACCGGGGGCATCTTCGCAGTTGGCACCTGTTGGATCGGGCTGGCCGTGAGGCCCAGTGAGTCCTTGCTTAGCAAGGATGGAAAACCTCTGGACAGCATCTCCCATTTGTGAAACATCAGTTCACATGGTGGATACAAAATAGGAGCTTAATTTATCTCGGGATGTCTTAGGGATGGAAACAGAAATGAGCCTTTTCCTCCTTCTTTTTTGAGACTCCTATTTCCAGGTGGAGAGTAGGGTTTGCATTCCTACCTGTCAAAGACAGAGAAACAAGCTGAATAAGTCTTACTCTCACCATGAACAAGGTCGTCCCCAAACCCGCTAAAACTCCAGCTCACCCAGGAGGGAGAGAGACAGATGCTGAGCTTAACATGCATGCCAAGTGAGAGAAACGTGGGCTGTGCTGACATCTAAGCCCCAGTTGGCGTTTTTTCACCACTGAGTTTCCAGCCCACAGCCTCGTGCCTGTCACATAGTATACCTTCCATGTGTTTGTGGACTGACAGTGTCTCTTCCAGAGAGCTTCCTACCCAAAAGCCTCATACATAAATGCCCTGCTTTATAAGTCTCTTATTCACTTTCAAGCTGAACGTGAAATTACTTTCATTCTATTCATAATGTATGTACATATCATTATATAAAGCATATTCTCCCTTTTCTAGAAACGATGTCATTCAGCTCCACCTCCATGAATACTGCTTAACTAAAGTATACAGTTCACCAAAAAAAATCACTCACTGGTAAACACTACCAGGAAGTTTTCAAAGAACGAGTTATTATTCTTTCTCCCTTAAGTTCTACTAATTTAGCTTCTCCTGGTTTGGTGTACTAGCTTGGATTACTAGTTCAGTTTAGTTCTACTAGATGACTTCCTTTTTCAAAAAATTTGTATTGGAGTATAGTTGATTTATAATGTGTTAGTTTCAGGCGTACAGCAAAGTGAATCAGTTATATATACATGAAAGAGTGAAAGTGAAAGTCGCTCAGTCGTGTCCAACTCTTTGCGACCCCATGGACTATAGAGTCCATGGAATTCTCCAGGCCAGAGTACTGGAGTGGGTAGCCTTTCCCTTCTCCAGGGGATCTTCCCGACCCAGGGATCAAACTCAGGTCTCCTGCCTTGCAGGCGGATACACATCTATTCATTTTTGTAGATTCTTTTCCCACTTAGGCCATTACAGAGTACTGAGCGGAGTTCCCTGTGCTACACGGTAGGTCTTTATTGGTTATCTGTTCTATATATAGTCGGGTGTATTTGTCAGTCCCAATCTCCTGGTTTATCCCTCCCTCCCACCCCTGGTGACTATAAGTTTGTTGTCTACATCTGTAACTCTGTTTCTGGTTTGTAGGTAAGTTCATTTGTACTCTTTTTTTTTTTTTTTTAAAGATTCTACATATAAGTGATATCATAGGATATGTGTCTTTCTCTGTCCGACGTACTTCACCCTAGATTACTTTCCTTTATCATCTCTTACCAGCATCCCTTGGGGCAAGAAAAGAGCAAGAATCACTCTTTCTGAGTTTCTGTTGAGCTACTGAGGTCTAGAAAAGGGATGGGACTTACTGCCTACCAGTCATCTGGAGAGACAGTAAGGAAACCAGGTAGCTATCAGGTCTCGGGGTGCTCCCTAAGCACATTGCTGGTGCTCCCGGTCAGTGGGAGCCAGTGATCGTCCACGTTCTGTGGCCTCAGTGCCCAACACCTGCTGCTCCCTGGTCCAGCCTCCGCGAGCCTGCCGGGTGATCCGGGGCTGTCTGTCGCTGATGATGGTGATGATGATGACAGTGATGCTGGAGCTGCCCTCCACGGCAGCGAGAAAGAGGCTGGGGTCTGGCCGGGCAAGCGTCCCATAATGAGGCAATTCTGACACTTGCCAGGCCTCCAAGGATCTTCTTCTCGGGTATCACCTCCCAGTAGGGTCCTGCGTATGAATAGGTCGCAGTGGAAAACCTCTCTCTTCTAAGGCAGCTTTATTAGCCCTTCAGTCACAATACAGATTCTGTTTATGGGCCCTCACTTTTATGTGGACACCCAGTGGCTCAGCCTGCTGATGACTTTATGGCCCTCCCCATTCCCACTTCACCAGGAGCGTCATGATTCTCCCCGTCAGCCCAGCTGAGGGGGCCTTTGTTGCAGCCCCATTACCCTGCCAGCAAAGGCAGCCTCTCAGAAAGGAAACCCCAGGAGCCAGACTGCAGCAGGCCTCTGTCTGCCCCCACAGCCTTTAGGCCTAACGATGTCCATCGTTAACCCTTCTTAGTTTTTCCTTAGACTCCTCTGGAGAAAAAGTCGTTTGAGTTACCCAGGTTGCCGTGGTAAATCCCCAGTAATTGATCCTCCTGACCCCCACATTAACCCAAGGGCCTAAAACTGCATTCTAACATGGCAAGACTAAATTTGGGGTTCCTGCCAGCAGCCTAAACCCTTTAGAAATGGTCAGCCCATGTTAACAGAGGTGCCTATTCCCACGCTGTTAAAGGCCCCTTGTATATGCTTAGGCCTCAAGAGGTAGGGAAGGATGGGAAGGATGGGGGAGGGAGGGATAGTTAGGGAGGTCGGAACATGGACACACTGCTATATCTGAAATAGATAACCAGCGAGGACCTACTGTCTAGCACCAGGAGTACTGCTTAATGTTATGTGGCAGCCTGGATGGGATCGGGAGTCTAGAGGAGATGGATACAAGTATATGTATGACTGATTCCCTTCACTGTCCACCCAAGACTGTCACAACCTTGTTAATCGGCCATACTCCAATATAAAATAAAAAGTTTTTTTTAAAAAAAGGAAGTGGGGAATCGGTAGGCTCCCCACAGGCATCCCACTGGCTCTTTCCACTCTGGATAAAGCACTGTCTGGGGTCTCCAGTGGGAAAAGAAGCAGCTTCTGTGTCATACTTACTCCTCAGCACCCCCATTTCGCACCTTCCAACGTGAAGTTGCTGCTGCTGCTGCTAAGTCGCTTCAGTCGTGTCCGACTCTGTGCGACCCCATAGACAGCAGCCCACTAGGCTCCCCTGTCCCTGGGATTCTCCAGGCAAGAACACTGGAGTGGGTTGCCATTTCCTTCTCCAATGCATGCAAGTGAAAAGTGAAAGTGAAGTTGCTCAGTTGTGTCCGACTCCTAGCCACGCAGTGGACTGCAGCCCACCAGGCCCCTCCATCCATGGGATTTTCCAGGCAAGAGTACTGGAGTGGGGTGTCATTGCCTTCTCCGGTGAAGTTGCTGAAACACATCAATGCTCTCTCTTCATTTTGATTGTATTTTAATCTCTCTCTCTCCATCTCTCTCACTCCCCCTTCTTCCTCCTTAAAAATACATGTGTCTCATCAACCTCAGAAAACTCAAGATTCAGAAAACTCAAGAGATTCAGAGGATCAGTGATACCGTTGTCACTTCTCCATTGCTTGGTCAGGGTTGAAGGGCAGGTCATGCATTCATTCATCATGTCCTCTTATCGAGGGCAGAGCATAGTCTGTGCAAGGTTCTGAGGAAGGAGACTGTGGAGAAGCCATCAAGGTCCTGCCCTCATTGGACTTCTGTTCCAGTGAGAGATGCAGCCAAGGAACAAGAAAAGAAACAGTCATTTCAGACTATTTGTGCATCATCATGGGAGGCTCAGTATGTGTGTGCATGCTAAGTCGCTTCAGTCGTGTCCGACTCTTTGCAACCCCGTGGACGGTAGTCTGCCAGGCTTCTCTGTCCATGGGATTCTCCAGGCAAGAATACTGGAGTGGGTCGCCATGCCCTCCTCCAGGGGATCATCCTGCCCCAGGGATCGAACCCAAGTCTCTTATGTCTTTATAAGCAGGGTCTTTACCGCTAGCGCCACCTGGGAAGCCCTGAGGTTCAGTCTGGGGTCAATGTGTCTCTGGGGTCCATGTGAGGCTTTCAGGAAAGAAGGAGAGAGGTCGGCTTTAGAATAGCTCTTCTTTGCTGGGAGACCCTAGGTAAGAGATGGTAAAAATGACTTCTTCCTCTCTGAACCTTGGCTTTCCACTCTGTCCAATGGGCATCTGGAACGCAATGAGAAGCAGACCGTGTGAAACACTTACAGGTGTGAGGACCTCTCAGCTTCTCGAGGGTTAGCCCAGGCTTCCACCTGTAATTGCATCTCTAGGCTGGCGTGTTCCCTGCAAACCCTCTGGCGTTTGCCAGCAGAAACCCTCTCTCTGCTAAGGAGCAGGCGTGCTGGCCGAGCTGGGCTTTGTGCGGAGGACAGGCGGAGTTCCTGGCGCCCTGTCCACCTCCCCACCTGGGCCATTTCTCAGGTGCATGCACATTTGCTTCTTTCCTCAGCCAAGATGCTTTTGATAGAAGCCTTTTTCTTTCCTTGGTTACATTTGCTTTGATTTTTATAAGAAAACCAGTTTGTGGGCTTCCCTGAAGTATCACTCAACTTTTACTCCTTGAGTTCAAGAATGTTTACCGTCCCCGCAGGTCTGTCTGTGTTTCTCCTCTTTTGAATTGGACTCCTAACTAAGCCACCTCGGGGAGAAAAAGATCTGGAATTGAAGCCAGCCCCGTGTTTAAATTGCTTTCATCTTGCCTCAGATTTTTACTCTCAGGCTTTCAGATTTTTAATCTCCTCAGCCTTTGGCAAACATCCATCTATATCCTCGGAGAGAAGAAAATGTTAATAACTGGCGATGGTCCTGTGTGGACAGTGAGGAAACTGAGGCAGCAATGCCAGCCTCTTGGAAAGTTTTCATTTATTGAGTTCTCAATTTCAAGCCGGGTGAATTGTTCACATTCTTTCATCCCCAAATGAGTGTCTTAGAAGTTCACCAGTCTGAATAATTTGGGTCTCTGCCTCTCTCCTCAAGAAAGGGAACTCCTCGGGACTTCCCTGGTGGTCCAGGGGCTAAGGCTGAGGTCCCAATGCAGGGGACCGGGGTTTGATCCCTGGTCAGGGGACCAGATCCCACATGCCACTACTGAGTTCACTTGCCTCAAATCAAGATCCCGCAGGCGGCAACTAAAAATTAAAAAGTGACTCCTCTTTAGGAAAAGGAGGAGAGGATTTAGAAGGATGCAGGACTGGACCCATCAAGACTGGCTTAATTCCTTTCTGTCGCAGCCACCACCCCCGCCAAGCCAGTGTGTTTTGAACTCACAAGGAAGACAGCTCTGTCTGCTTATAATTGATGGATGTGGTTGTTTCCTTTTTGGAAGCGCTTTCTCCTCTGCACCCTTGCTCCAGCCTGATTTTTCAATTCCCATATCCAGACCCGACAGGGCCGGGCTGCGCTCTGCGTGAGGTTAGGAACACAGGGGAAGAATGTGTGTGACAGGGCCCTGGTCGGTTGAGTAATGTTTACTCTGTTGGTGGCTGGGACGAGCCCTTGAGCTGGCAGAGGTCCACCAGCCAGAGGAACATTCCTGCATTATCAGGGATGGGTGATTGGCTTGGAAATGTCAAGGGTGAAAGGCATCCCACCAGATTCTGGGTGCAGCTCACAGACCCCAGTGAGAAGGACCCCCAGGCTTTGGGGTCAAAGGCCACATGGGGTCAAGCTGAGCCTCTCACTGCCCAGGAGACCCCACCTTTTGGCTTCTTTCTATAAAAGAGCAATTCTGGTCATACTTTCTAAACTGACCCTGCTCTTTTGTTTGCCCAGCATTTTCTTTTCCAGGAAAACCCAGAGCTTTGCTAACTTTATCTATTTTTTTCTAACTTCATTTTATTCATTTATCATTCTGGCTTCTGAGGAAGGGAGATCTGTATGCCTAGGTTATGGACAAAAAGGTTGAGGCCCAGAAATTGACAGGCCAGGAGTCATCAGAAAGTCAAAGCAGAGAGGCAGAGTATGAGTTTAAAGTGGCTGGACACTGGTGCCCAGTTGATTTCTAGAATTGTGGAATCGGGGTCTCAACTGGTTTTTTTTTTCCCACCATTTAAAAAAATTGAAGTGAGCTTCCCAGGTGGCTCAGTGGTAAAAAAAAAAAAAAATCTGCATGCCAGTGCTGAAGCTGCAGGATACACAAATTTGATCCCCAGGTCAGGAAGATCCCCTGGAGGAGGAAATGGCAACCCATTCCAGTATTCTTGCCTGGAAAACCCCACGGACAGAGGAGCCTGGCGGGCTACGGTCCCTGGGGTCACAAATAGTTGAACAAGACTGAGTGACCGCACACACGCACAGAAAAACTGACGTATAAAGAACAAAGTTTTGACAAATGGGAGGAGATGGTCAGGTTAGACCCTGCTGTTGAGCGGACTACGTGAGACAGAAGATGGGGGGTCGAGAGTAGAAAGAAAGACGGCACTTTGCCCTAGCTCATCCTGAGCAGCATGGTGCCCTGGCTCTCTGGAGCCACCAGACTCGGCTTTATGCGTCCAGTCTAGACAACTCCTATCTACTTTCTTCCTCCTAGAGTTGATGGGGTGGAAAAGGAATTGTGGAAGGACTTCGTAAATAAAGGGTACATGGGACAGACAAAAAAAAAAAAAAGTATAGTTTATTTACAATTTTGGGTTAGTTTCGGGTGCACAGCAAAGTGATTCAGTAATACATACATATATTCTTTTTCAGTTTTCTCCCCTATAGGTTATTACAAAATATTGGGTATAGTCCCCTGCGCTATTCAGTAGGTCCTTGTTGCTTATCTCATTTGTATTTAGTAGTGTGCGTATGTTAATCCCAAACTCCTAAACTGTTTTTTGAAACTCGTCTTGAGAGCGAGATTAGACACGGAGGGCTCTCTGGGGGTAGTTCTAAGCTCCTGAGGCACTGGTATGGAAAGTTCCTGTGGTTAATTACGCCTAGGCAGCTCCTCCCCAGGGTCCTCCTGACAGGCAGTTGCATCCATCTTTGAAGACAGGGGCACATTCAGTTCTCTAGAACCCGACATACCCATCATAAAAACCACCGTGCTTTGCAAGGTCACACAATAAAATTTGCAGTGCTTATGGGAAAAAATAGGGTTAAGGGCACAATACTCAAAAACTTCGTCAGTGACACCTTTTAAAAAGGATAAGAGTCTAATAAAAAATCATTAGCAGTTTTACACCTGTTAAATGCTTAGGAAATACATAAACGCTGTACAACAATAAATATGGCACTTTCCCTTGAGAAAGTTCTGAAGCTTGCCTATTGAAGTGGGTGTCGGAAGCGGTGAAGCTGGTGAATTATTGAGGTGGTGGGCAGAGACTTATCTGAAATCAGCAGGAGAGTTGTAACTTTAAATGATGTGGATGGATGTGGCTATGGCACGTGCAGTGAACTGACGTGTTTGAAGGGTGTGAGAGTGTGTGTGTGCGCGCGCGCGTGTGCATTTAGTGTATTCCTATGTGAATGGATAAACAAGCTCCTACTGTTTAGCTCAGGGAACTCTACTCAATATCCTAGGATAACACAGAATGGAAAATAATATAGAAAAGAATGTATATAATTAAGTCACTTTACTGTACAGCAGAAATTAACAGAATGCTGTAAAACAATGATACTTCCATTTTAAAAAAAAAAAGCTTTTAAAAAGACTGTAGGGTTTTTCTATTGTGGCTCCATTCAGCTGGATGCAGATTTCTGAAATTGATGTTACACTCAAGTTATTCCTTAATATATCAATAGAATTGAAGCCCATCCTCGTGTGTGTGTTAGTTGCTCAGTCGTGTCCGACTCTGTGCCACCCCCTGGACTGTAGCCTGCCACCAGGCTCCTCTGTCCATGGGATTCTCCAGGCAAGAATATTGGAGTGGGTTGCCATTCCCTTCTCCAGGGGATCTTCCCAACCCAGGGATTGAACCTGGGTCTCCTACATTGTAGGCAGATTCTTTACCATCTGAGCCACCAGGGAAGCCCAGAGTCAATCCATACTTTTGTTTAATTTGGCCTTGACACAAAGCTTGCGAGATCTTACTTCCCCAATCAAGGATTGAACCCACGCCCTGGATAGTGAAATCACAGCATCCTAACCACTGGACTGCCAGGGAATTCCCCCAATCCACACTTTTAGTACCAATATTAGCACAGCACTGACTGTATTTTGTCCTTCTGCCAGAAGGGATGCTCCCATGTTCTGGGGCTGGGATGCTCAAAGCGCCTGAGGGCTTATTCTCTCATTCAGGGAATATTCACACATCAGCTGCTCTGCTAGGTTCTGAGGATGCACGAATGAGTAAAAAGTCATCTCTTCCTTTAGGAGAGAGAGAAGGAAACATATCATCCAAGCATTTCTGTGCAGGTGACCAGCCTCTGCTGTCAGAGTCACTACTGCATGTAGAATACAAAGGATAGAACAGACAACTACCAGGATGAATCAAGGAGAGCTTCACAGAAGAGGTGACATTTAGCCTGCTTAAAGGATGGGGCATGGAGAAGAAGGGAAGAGCATTCCAGACACAGGGGACAGCATAAGCAAAGGCACGGAGGCAGGAGATGGCAGGGTTCTGACATGACTGTCTGGGATGTGGTGACAGATGATACAAGAAAGGCAGAGTAGAGTCATAATGGCCCAATTCTGACCATCTCAGGCATAGGGGCTTTTCCAGGACGGAGTGAAGAGCAGTGTTAAGTGTCCAAACAGCGCAGTGCGACGGTGCCGTTTCGTTCTAGAAAGAAATCCCGACGTGCAGCAATGTGAAGAGTGCCCTGGAGATGGGTGTGTGTGCAGGAATGCAGGGCATGGAGAGAGGCTGGCTTCTGAAACCATAGGCTTGCAGCCATGCTGCATAGAAATCAAGTGACTTGTCTCTGTCCCACATGCTGTTGGCAATTCAGAAACAGCATCATCTCCCATGATGCTGAGGACCGGAAACAGGCGAGAGTAGACACCTCCTCACCAAGGCCTCAGGGATGTCTCTCAGTTCAGTTCCATTCAGTTCAGTTGCGCAGACGTGTCCGACTCTTTGCGACCCCATGAATCGCAGCACGCCAGGCCTCCCTGTCCATCACCAACTCCCGGAGTTCACTCAGACTCATGTCCATCGAGTCAGTGATGCCATCCAGCCATCTCATCCTCTGTCGTCCCCTTCTCCTCCTGCCCCCAATCCCTCCCAGCATCAGAGTTTTTTCCAATGAGTCAACTCTTCGCATGAGGTGGCCAAAGTACTGGATGTCTCTAGACACCAGAATTTGCTGCTGGACACACTTGCTGTGGTTCTTAGGGCCAGTGAGGGGGATGTGGACAGTTAACTGAATTGAAACCAGGAATTGAGTGGAAAATACGTGGCCACTCTCTGGCCTTCTCATTGCTCCTGTGGGAGCTCTGTGGCTATCTGCCTGGCACCTTCAGCCAGCCACTGTTAAACCAGAGCATCATATGTTCATTTTCAGAGAAGGGAAGATGCCATTCCACTTCTTCCAGGCTTCCTGCCACAGTGCCTGGCACAGAATAGGTGCTCAATGAAGTTCTGAGTTCTGTAAACTCAATCTTCCTAAAAATGCCTTTTAGACAAAGACCATCTCCCCACAGGAGGAACAGATGTGTCTCGAGTAACTGTTATATGCCAAACATGATCTGGGCAATTTCACAGCCATTAACACATCCGGTCTTTTCCCCAGTGACTGAAGAGATGGAAATTGTTAACAATAAAGAAACCGAAGATCAGAGAGGTTAAGTAATTCCCCCAAGGTCACACAGCTCTTATGTGGTAGAATCAGGATCTAAACCTCGGTCACCTGGCACCAGAGCCTATTCTACTTTGGTTTTCCTTTCGAGCCCTCTTCTGAGTTTGTGAAATACACAAGGACCTGGCCTCTCCATCCTCTAAGAAGAACACATGGCTGGTCTTGCCGGGGGCAGAGACCTTGTGATATTACCCTTCACCTCGGCATCCCCTTTTAAGGCAGCTGGCTCATTACGGCCTCCCTCTCAGGAGCCTGAGTGATTGCCAAATTCCTGGTGAGAGAAGCATCAGCAGGAAAAGTTACAGGTGCCCCTGGAGCAGGTTGTTGCAATATTTGATTATCCATTTGGCTGTTACAGAAAAATTCTTAACTGTAATTGATGTTTGTTGCTGTAATAGTATATTGCCTGTATTTCTACCTCTAGTAATGGGCTTTATGGGCTAGATTTTAATATCCTTGAGCCTGGGCAAGTGCACGTGCATACTAAGATGCTTTAGTCACGTCTGATTCTTTGCAACCCTATGGACTGTAGCCTACCAGGCTTCCCTGTCCATGGGATTCTCCAGGCAAGAATACTGGTGGGTTGCCATGACCTCCTCCAGGGGATCTTGCTGACTCAGGTATTGAACCCCAGTCTGTTATGTTTCCTGGGTGGGCAGGTGGGTTCTTTACCACTGTGCTGTGCTTAGTCACTCAGTTGTGTCTGACTCTGCGACCCCATAGACAGCAGCCTGCCAGGCTCCTCTGTCCATGGGATTCTCCAGGCAAGAATCCTGGAATGAGTTGCTATGTCCTCCTCTGGGGTCTACCACTAGCGCCACTATTGGTAGAGGTATTTCTACCTCTAGTAATGGGCTTTATGTGCTACATTTTAATATCCTTGAGCCTGAGCAAGCGTGCAAGTCTTTTTAAAAGAAACATGGTTTCCTTGCACAGAACTGATCAGTTTTGAAAGATCAAAATAAATGCCCTTAAAGTGGTCTTTGTAGGTGTGAAACAAATGGTGAGACTTTGAACCCTCTTAGCAGTGGGTTTCCTGGTGGCTTAGACAGTAAAGAATCTGCCTGCAATGCAGAAGACCCAGGTTCAGTCCTTAGGTCGGCAAGATCCCCTGGAGAAGGAAATGGCAACCCACTCCAATACTCTTGTCTGCAGAGAGCCTGGTGGCGGGCTACAGTCCATGGGGTCACAGAGAGTCTGACACGACTGAGCGACTAACACTTTCACTCTTAGCATATGGTATTGAAATAAGTCTGCTTAATTTATCGGGTCATGTTCATGCTCTGATTTTATATACTTGTATCTATCAATAAATATTGTGATACTTGAAAAAAATCACCTGCTTCCCATCCCACTTGGCAGTGGTAAAAGCCCCTCCCGCCCCCCACACCAAACCAGGCAGTCCTCTGACTGAGAGCTGAAGGGGGGCTGGAGCTCACCCAAAACACTGATGGCAGAGCTGAGCTCAAAGCAGAGATCCCCTAGTTCCCAGCCAGACACTGTCTCTTAACCAGAGTCCTTCAAGGAGGGTGCGGAGGTCTAGGCCCACCTGCTTTTCGAGAAAGCACCTCCCTGTTACACTTCTCCCATAATGAAGTTCTGCTAGGGGAGAAAACGAGGACTGCAAAGCGCCGCAGCCTTGGGCTATACCGCCTGGATTCTAACAAATGGCTCTCGCCTCCCTCCTGCCAGGCTCCCATGTAAAGCAGGCTTTTGTTTCCTGTGGATACCTTTGGTTAATTATTTTTAAATAAATAATTATGTAGCCTGGGGGTAGGGGAGAAGTCTCCCCATAACCCATATTTGATTGTCTGAGGACTGGCCCTCTTCCTTCAGCCAAATTAAATAGGGGAAAGCGAGCGTCTGTTTGACTTGAGACCAAATCGATGATGGGGACAAGCTGGGAGGTGAAAACACACCTGACTCCCCGTGTTATCACTATACTCTCAGGAGCAGAGCATCTTGGGGAGGTAAATAGCTGGTCAGGGAGTCAGAGGAAGTGGGAGAAAAGCAGGGTGAAGTCCATTTTCTCTGAAAGGAAAGAACAAGAGGGCAGGGGCCAGGCCTCCCTCCCAAGTTGCTTCCAGGATGAAGTATCAGTGGTTGCAGCAAAGTCAGATTCTTTGGAAATGATTCTCCGTGGGAAGGTAATTCCATTCAGGACTTAGAATCTACCCTCCATTGTCCAGAATTCTGGAGTCAGGACAAATATCTTTGAGTTCACCCCTACACCAGCTCCCTTCCTGTAGGATCCCAAGCCGTGGGTGCTATTTATTTGACATTCTACGAGGAGTTTCCTAGATATTATTTCTGATCCAGACTAGCCATATTAAGGAAGTGATCTCTTCATTTTACGAGAGGAAACTGAACCACAGAGAGAGAAGTGATTTCCCCAAGATCACACATCTGTTAAGAGCAAAGTTAGAATGGAAATCCAAGTTTGTCCCGCTCCAGAGCACACAATCTTCCCATTAGCCCTCCTTGTTAGAAAATCCTTCCTTTTATTGATTTGAAATCTGCCTCCCCCCTTTTCCTGTGGGCCCAGCTGCCTACTGAGCTCACAAAGTTTCAGATCTCTCTTCTCCTAGGTAAGCATCCTGCTGGGAACCCAGGGGCAGATATGAGCGGAGCAAAAGGACCTAATTTAACCCAGTGGGATGGAGTGGAGGGTCGTGGCGATGAGACCTAGGAACTGCAGATCGGTGCAGAGGCAGACAGACAGGACGGGGCAGGCGATGTTGGTTTGGAGACGTGGAGGTCTTCATTCCTTTGAACTTCATGGCCCCTGTTCCCCCTAAAATATAGTGCCCCAGCCCTATAACTACTGAATTCCAGTGTTGTCCTGCTGCTGACACCACCTCCATCAGCAGCCCCTTGAATCAAAGGAAACCACCAACAGAAGAAGCGCACACACAGAACACGCATCAAACTGCTTTGTAGTCCGACAAGCTGCTCTTGAAGGTTAGACTCCTGCCCTAGCGTGTGTTTGTTTTCTCCCCACCCTTCTTAAGCTCTAGGTCATTTCAGCCTTGGGGAACGTCCTTCGAACAATCCAAGGAAAACTGGTTTGGGTCTCCTCTTGGCAAGCTCCGTCTTGGTGAATTATAGGCTACTGGTTATGGCAGCCCTGCCTGGCTCCCAGGGGGACTTTTGTAGCCTCCTCGAGCAGGTGCGGGGTGCTCCCCTGGGGGCCAGAGGCAGGGCAGGGGGTGAGCGGACCAACAGAACTTGTATGCTTGATGCAGTGATGTTCCATCCTGAGGGACTGGGCGGAAGGAGAAATGAAGGAGAATTTGGCCCTCCGTGCCAAATGATTCCTTAGGCATCTGGTCTCTGTCTCTTGCAGGTAGGAACAGGGTCCCCTAAACCTTTCTGTCAAATCCAAGGCAGCAAATAAGAACGTGGTCTTTCTCAGCTTTGAGCTTAGGGCAGGATGGCCTGGCTTCCCCATCGGCTTTGTCTCTGGCTGTTTCAGGGGCACATCAAACAGGACTTGAACTCTGCACACTGGCTCCAGGTTCTCTTCCCACTTCAGCTTCCTCCAGTTGCTGGGTCTTTCCTGAACACAGACTCGCATTTTGGTTCCTGAGCGAGAGGGAGAGTCAGAGCAGCGAGGCTGTACACGTGCTTGCTTCTCCCCTCCCTCGCAGACCAAACGGCAGTGGTCTACTGGGCACTCACTTCCTGCCTGCGGGTGCTGCCTGCCCCACCTCTGGGCAGACACGCCTTCTCCTGGGCCCTGGAAGTCAGCCAAAGGGGACCCCACTGAAGGAATGTGAGTTGCAGGACCAAAGAGTCCTAGCTACAGCCCTGGCCCCGTCCTGCTCTGCTGGTGTCCCATCGGTCACTGGGCCTTGGCCACAATGGTGGTACACAGAATGATGCATTTTGTTGTGGCCCTTACAAGGGTCACGGCTTCCCTGATAGCTCAGTTGGTAAAGAATCCGCCTGCAATGCAGGAGACCCCAAGTCTATTCCTGGGTCGGGAAGATCCACTGCAGAAGGGATAGGCTACCCATTCCAGCATTCTTGGGCTTCCCTTGTGGCTCAGCTGGTCAAGAATCTGCCTGCAATGCAGGAGACCTGGGTTCGATCCCTGGGTTGGGAAGATCCCCTGGAGAAGGGAAAAGGCTACCCACTCAAGTATTCTGGCCTGGAGAATGCCATGGTCTACAGTCCATGGGGTCACAAAGAGTTGGACACGACGGAGCCATTTCACTTTCAAGGGTCGCTGGGCCAGGGCCTCTCTGTAAAACCTGTCAGCTCATACTCTGCAGCCCTACATAGCCAAGCAATGCCAGGGAAACATTTCTAAAAGGCATTTTGAAGAGCAAAAGAAATACTCCAGCTGGGAAGGGAAAGCCCCTAAAACCTAAAAGCACTATGTAGAAACAACAAGAAGTAGAATCCATTCATTTGTTCGTTCATTCATTTGACGTGTTTATCTTGTGAAGAGAAGGGGCTGGGCTTCCCAGGTGGCTCAGTGGTAAAGAATCTGTCTGCCAGTGCAGGAGACACAGGTTCAGTCCTTGGATCAGGAAGGTCCCCTGGAGAAGGAAAGGGCAACCTACTCCAGCATAGTTGCTTGGAAAATCCCACAGATAGAGGAGCCCAGCAGGCTATAGTCCGTGGAGTCGCAAAAGAATCAAACATGACCTAGCGAGTAAACAACAACCACCAAGGGAATACAGCAAGGAACAAAACACAGAGTAAAAACATGCTGCCCTCACGGAGCTTCCATTCCAGACTTCAAGCAGAGGCCCAGCCACCTCTGCCCTGGAGAAAGACAGCCGATACGTCTCACAGACAGACAGGGGAAAGACGGCAGTGTTTTCCCTCCTTGTCGGGTACCCTAGGAAACAGATGACCCCGGGGGGGTCAGGTGGCACTAATATTCCGCTCTTGGGTCTGCCTTGTTTTGCAGGAGTGCGCTACAGCCAGCAGGGAAGCAATGAGGTCACTTCCTCCTCAACAATCAGTCACCATGGCAACAGCGCCATGGTGACTAGCCAGTCGGTTTTACAGCAAGTCTCTCCAGCCAGCCTGGACCCGGGCCACAATCTCCTCTCACCTGATGGTAAAATGGTGAGTACACCTGGGCCATTGTAGCTCTGGAGCTGATAAGATAAGAGGCAAAACAAACACAACTTCTCACAAGGCCTGCCTGAAACAATGAACCATTGTAGCCCCACAGGGGAAAATGGGGGCCGTCCAGAGTTGGAACGGAAAGGGAGAGCCAGTGACCCAGCCCCCGGCGGGTGGAAGAGGTGTTCGGTTTGAACCCAGCCAATAAATCTGACAGAGCCCTGCTCTCATTTTATTGATTGAATGCCTCATAAAGGAGCAAGCCGGGTGGGACCCTGTTTGTTTTGGGGCTGCCAGTGACATTTAAGTTGATAAAAATGTTCATTCATCCCCACCCCCCCTCAACCAACCCAGGGCCTCCAAAGCCAGATTTTTTTAACCCAGGGAGCACCTCACTTTGAAACAAGCCCCCCCACCCTGCCTTTCTCTTCAGCACTCCCCTGATGCTGCCCAGGAGGGTGAGTGAAGTCAGGATTGAGTGGGTGGCAGGAGGTGGTGAAGCTTCTGGCCCTGGGGTTTTAAAGGCCACTGGGCGCCCGTGAAGATCATAACACAGAACGGTGTGCGGGGTGGGGCAGTGCTTACTGGGGGGAGAGTGGGAAACACCAACTTTGAAGTTTGCAATGACTGGGTTCCAATCCCAGCTCCGGCACTTAATAGCCATGTAGCCTTGGCCAGGTTCTAAGCTCTTTCTTTCTCGTCTATAAAACGTGGGTAATAACACTAGGGTTGTTGGCGGAACAAATATGATAACATGAGAGGTACTCAGCACTGTGTTTGGGACGGTAAATATTCAGTGAATGACAGCATGGTGGTTCTTCGGTGAATATCAGTATTATTTTCCCCTCAATGACGTTTTCTCTACCAGTAGCCACAGCGTACCCTCTCAGATGTCAGCTGAGCACCCCGGTGAGGAATAGTCTAGTTGATGCTGAGTTTTCAAGGTTCTAAGCCGCAAGCAACACCCGAGCACCCCGGGGAGGGTGGCTTCCGAGACAACACGAGCGTGACGACACTAGGAAGGGTTGGGCGTGGAAAACTTGATTCTTCGGGTCATGCTCTGTGTTTCGGGGGAGGGAGGAGCTGTGGATTCCCGGCTTCCCAGCCTGAGATGGCGCCCTGCACCCTCAAGGGGTCTGACCGAGAGGCAGGTGGGGGGAAGGGCAGGGAAGCAAGGCCATTTTAGACCTTGACATGTGCACCGTGTAGGCAACACAGGACTGGTGAGTCACAGGTGATTGAGTCCCCAGCTCCCTGGAGGAAAAACAAAGTAGTTTCCGAGGGGAGTGCCAACTCTGGTCTGGGGATCTGAGCCGATGGCTTTCTGGTCGTGGGCTCTGCAACAGGAGACAAAGATGCTTCCATGGGAGGCATTTTGCAGCCCCCTTGCCCACCCCTCATCCCTTAAGCTTCTTCTTTGGCTGCCTCGTGAGACCCAAGGATTGCCCAGGCTTCCCCGGAGGAGGGGGGGCCTCGAGGAAGAGATCATGGCTTCCCAGTGGAGGACATGTGGAGGGAGACCTCTCCTGTTGCTTGAAGGTCCTTGGTGTTTCCCTGTGAGCCCTTCTTTCCTTCCTCCTGAGAAGCAAACGGCCTCGCCCAGACTGGGGCGCTCCACAGGCAGCCTCAGGACACGCTCTTTTCTTCCTCTTCTGCTCGACAGCGCCCTAATGGGCAGTCTGTTATTGGATTGATGATTGACCAGGACAGCACACCTCAACGTTAGCAAACACCTGGAAGCTTGTTTGCAGCGACCCGCTTTTCACTAGTTTCCAACACCCTGGCTCGTATGTTATGTCACTATCGCTGGATGCCCAAATTCAGGAGTCTGTTTTTGGTTAATATGTAACGAGCCCATCGCAGATCTTGGTCCACTAAAGACAGGAGTGGAGAGGATGGTTAAAAATAACGCCAGCAAGGGAGCCAGTGTGCCCACGTCTTGGGCTGTGTTGTTTATCAGCCGAAGGATGGACGTTGCCTAATTTCAGTTTCCTCATCTGGAAAATGGGGGATAACAATGCCTGCATCATTGGGGTGGGGTGAGGATTGCTTGTAATTCTGCTGTTTTGGGGGTGAGCCCCAGCCAGGGAATGACAGTCTCTGTGTGCTGACTTCAAGTAGAATGTGCATTTGAAATCATCCGCCAGGGATTGGTTTTGGAAACAAGGGTGACCCATTTGAGCTTTCTTTTGCACTCCAGGGACCCCATCCCATTCCCGAGTGACACACATCCACAAAGAGCTGGCCAGCTTTCAGGTTGCAGTCTGTGAGTTTTGAACCTTGTGTTTTAGAAAAGCACATGCCGGATAATCTCATGGCATCAAAGCAACAGACCCCCATGGTGAAATGCTCAGCCCTAAAGGCAGATCGCCTGCCCTTCATGGCCAATGTACCACTTGCGCACATTTCTTAATTTCTCCAAACTTCCGTTCCCTTGTCTGCCAAGGAGGGGTAACAGTATCAACCTCATAAGCAATAGGCATGTGAAGCACACAGCAAAGGACTGCAGAAGGCAACGCTGATACCACCCAAACTCTCCAGATTACCCTGTGAGAATGGTGACTGATACTCTTGGCAGCTCCCTGTCTTCCATCAGTCCTGGAGGCGAAGAGGTGATGGTTGCATTTTATTCATTTTTTTACGTCATTTTTTTTAATGACATTCATTTTTTCTCTTTCTCTCATTTTTTTTATGTGGATCATTTTTAAAGTCTTTATTGAATTTGTTACCTTATCTTTTTTTTTTTTTTTTTTGGCCTCGAGGCATCTGGGATCTTAGTCCCCTGACCAGGGATGGAACCTGCAACTCCTGCATTGGAAGGTGAAGTTTTAACCACTGGACCACCCAGGAAGTCCCAATGGTTGCATTTTAGAGTAGGAAGGAACATGACCAAGGTGACTGCCCATGTAGGAAGGAGATAGAATTTGGGGTCCAGCAAAACTGGGTTTGAATTCTGGCTTCCTTGCTTGCTAGTCAGATGACACAGAGCTTCTCTCTCAACTCTTTCGAGGCTCAGTTTCCTTATTCTGTGGCAGTGGTTTAGTTGCTCAGTCGTGTCCAACTCTTGCCACACCATGGACTGTAGCCCGCCAGGCGCCTCTGTCCATGGGATTCTGCAGACAATACTGGAGAGGGTTGCCATTCCCTTCTCAGGGGATCTTCCCGACCCAGAGACTGAACCCTGGTGTCCTGCATTGCAGGCAGATTTTTTACCACTGAGCCACATGGGAAGCCCTTCTTAATCTGCAAAACAGGGCAATGATCATAATGCCTTCCTACATGTGTCCTTATCTATTGAGGACAATCAGTGAAAGCACTTTAGAAATGTTAAGACTGGGGGCGGGGCACAGAGGCTCAAGGAGGCGGGGCTAAATGAGCACTTACAGCTGAGTCACACTGTTGCAGAGCAGAAAGCAACAGAGCATAGCGAAGCAAGCATCCTCCGACTGAAAAGAGAATTCTGCTTTACGTGCATGGTTTAAAGAAAAGCAACACTAAAGCCATACACGTTTTGTTTTTATTATCAGCACCTACTTTTCTCTTTCACCATTGAAACCAAACATTGAAATGGCAGAGATTACTGTCACTCCATTCACTCTCTGCAAAGGACTGCATTACTCAAGAGAGTCCGAAGGCAGGTCACTGATTTTTTTTTTTTTTTTTTTTTTTAATGACTTTGACATTTTGAAAAACAAGTCCGGCAAACAAGCTGGTTCTCTCTTGTTTGATGTGGTCAGAATTCCTTCTTGGTCACGTGCCCCCTAACTCACAACGTGATGCTCATTTTAAAAACACAAACAAACCTGTTTGAGGGTTTTTTTTTTTCTTTCTTTTTCAAATTCACTTTGGAAGCTATGGGATTGATCAGAAGGGTAGGCAGGAGATAGTGTCTTCCAGGGGTACTGGTGTGAGAGCTATAATCTGAGGAGCTCTGGGTCACAAGGAAAAGGTGACTCAAACATCTTATGTATGTATCCCAACCCTAAGCCACCTGTGAGCATTCCTGGTGCCATCAAGAATGTCTGGGTTAGTTTAGAGTGAGGGGGGAACAGTCCTTTCTTAGTAATAATTCTTAAAATTATTTTAAAACCACAAAAAGTAAGCTACTTAATCATGAATAAAAGTATGTTGTGTGTATGTGTGTGTGTGTAAAACTGAAAGCTCCTTGTAATTCATGGGGAACTAGTGGAAGTGTTTCTGATAACAGAGAATCAAATTAAGCATGTCTATTACATCCGTTACTGGTTAATACTATTCAGAAAGTTCTAACCCATACAATATGACACGTAGACGTATTACCACTAGCAAGAAGGAGAGACCTTTTTAGCATTATATGCTTGTAATGCCATTATATATACATTCAGGAAAATGATAGTCATTAAGGAAAAGACACTATCAGGAATAAATGAAAGGATTCAATCCTTAATAAAAGGAATCAGAGTGGCCGTGGATAAAATACACAGAACTCAGTAGCTTTCTCTTGCTAATCTGTCATTAAAATATAATGATGAAACAGAGTGGGAGTACCTGGGACCAAGCCTTATTTAGTAGCTTTGTCATTACGATAGTAGCTCCTTGAAAGAAAAAGGGGGGGGGGGGGTTGTTTGTTTTAATGTATAGTAGAGATTTGGGAAAAGCAGAGAAGCCCAATAATGGACGATGACTGATCTCCCCCAGATAGACCTTAATAATAATTGCAGGGGAAGAGCCCTCTGTAAAAAGAACGAACTTGAATTTTAGAGTCACACAGACCTAGGTTGGAATACCAGAGGTATCACTGATTAGGTTGTTGGTTCTCAGGTAATATGCATGTCTACTCGGAGTCTGTTTTTTCGTTCATGATATGGGAATGGCAGAAGCATCTGCCTCACGGGTATAGTGAGGTTAGTGAGTTAATCCATGAGTAGTGTGTCCCAGATCCTGTACTCAGTGACAGCTTCCATGTGCTCTAGGCTCTAGACCTGGGCCCTAATCTGCTACACTAGGGAATCCCATGGAGAAGGAAATGGTAACCCACTCCAGTGTTCTTGCCTGGAGAATCCTGGGGACGGGGGAGCCTGGTGGGCTTCCGTCTATGGGGTCGCACAGAGTCAGACATGACTGAAGCGACTTAGCAGCAGCAGCAGCAGGGAATCCCGGGGCATTTCTCCAGTTATTATTTGTAGCAATCACATATTTTTAGCACCAATGAAATAGACAGCATAGAGCAGAACAGAGGATACTTTCGTTCCTTCTTTTTTTCTTTTTAACTTCATTTTTTAAACTTTTTTCTTTTACATTGGAGTACAGCCAGTTAACAATGTTGTAACAGCTTCAGGTGGACAGCAAAGGGGCTCAGCCATACATATCCATGTATCCATTCTCCCCCAAACTCCCCTCCCATCCAGACTGACATATAACATTGAGCAGAAATCCCTGTGCTACACAGTAGGACTTTGTTGGTTATCCATTTTAAATGTAGCAGCGTGTACATGTCCATTCCCAGCTCCGTAACTAACCCTTCCCAGCCTCCTCCCCGCCTGACGACCATAAGCTCATTCTCTAAATCTGTGAGTCTGTTTCCAGAACCATTTCCAATATGAACCAGTGACAATCATATCATACACGTGGACTGAAGAATCTCTAAGAGCAGGCTGGTGATTCAAAGGAAATCAACAAAAATGCACATGAGGGAAGGGATTATGGTCAATATTACTTGGCTCTCTCCTCTGCATCTAGAACGTGCCTGTCCCTCAGTTGGTGCTTAACAATTGTTACTGAATGCATGCATGAATGCTCCGGTGATTTAGCTGTGCCAAGGAATTGCTAAGCAGTGTCATTTTGGACACTGCTCTTTCCTGGGTTCCACTCATTCTGCTCTTGTTTTTTCTCCCCAGCAGATCTCAGTCTCGGGAGGAGGTTTGCCCCCTGTCAGCACCTTGACGAATATCCACAGCCTGTCCCACCACAATCCCCAGCAATCTCAAAACCTCATCATGACCCCCCTCTCTGGAGTCATGGCCATTGCACAAAGTAAGCTCTGTTCTTGGTCAGAAAACTTGGGGGCAGGGAGGAGTGCTTTGGGAAAGGAGTCAACCTGATTTAAAACAAACAAACAAACAAACAAACAGTAAAGAAGATATTCTTCCAACTCATCCAACCACTTGTAGATTTGATTCAACTCATTTCGTTCCTTATCTCTCTCCTCACGATTTGGATTGTTCAGCCTAAAATTAGAAGAAATTCGGGAATGGAGTTGAATCTGGGTCATAGCTCACCAGCTGTGCATCTTGGGTCGACTCATTGCATCTTTATGAGGCTCAGTCTTCTCATCTGTAAAATGGATTGTTGGGGCAATCCAATGACTGGATACATAGACACGCTTGTACACTGATAAAGTATGAATATGTATAATATTGTAGCTTCTATTTTTGTCCAGTGTTCATTCCTATCCCTGAGTGTGTGGTGGGTTTTCCAGGAGGTTGGGTTTTGCTGATGTTTCTTCGTGTTGTTTGAGGTGGAGTAAGACATGAGGGGTTCCCTTCTTTTTTTTTTTTAATATAAGATTTATTAATTGATTGATCTTATTTTGGACATGCCCTCACGGCATGGCATGTGAGATCTTAGTTCCCCAGCTAGGGATTGAACCTGTACCCCTGCAGTGGAAGTGCAGTCTTAACTACTGGACCACCTGGAAAGTCCATGGGCTTCCTTCTTAATGGGGAATTCTGTATGGTCAAATGAGACCTCTTTGGCAGGTGGTAAAAACATACTGAGAAGGAACTCTGCATGAAACTGTCAGCATTGACAGATTTAAAGAGAAATAGATTGTTTGTGCCCTGAAGACAGAGCGAGGCGTCAGGTCCTTCTAGCCCTGGGGGCTCACCTTCCACAGCCAGTCTGTCCCCATCCATCACTGATGGGCCATTTCAGCGCAAGAAGGCTGCCATGGGTGTGCCTGGGGATGCCGCTCTCAGAGTAATGACATTGATGCGTATTCAGTGTATTTTCAGCCTTGTGTGGACAGCTCAGGCCAAGCCTTCCCTGTGATCCAGGGAGCACCCATGAGAGGTCTTGGGGATAGCTATGGGAGGTACATTTCCCATCTTGCTTCTACCCTGGGGATCACCCGCTGTCTTTGTGGCCTCCCTGTGTCCAGAGCCCATGTGAACCACTTTTTTATTTGTTCCTGCCTTTTTTGCTCCTCTGTCCACTCTTCCTAAACCTTATCTAGCCTCAGATCACTTCTGAAGGGATGGACTTTTGTGCTCCTTGAGAGCAAAACAGAGCCAGGCCCATAGGAGTTGCCTGAGTTTATTGAATGAGTGCATTTGGCCCCCTCTCTGTCCTCAGCTGCTGGGAAACTGACGCCCTCCCCACTTCGTTTTATAAAAGGAACCTTTAGAGGACTCACAAAATTTAAAAAGGTATTTTAAATTTGCTGCCTTTTCACGGGGCCATCTCCAGGAATATGGTAACCACACTAAAACCAGTGTTTGAGAATGAGATCAGATTCCTGAAACCAGCTTGCCTGACTTCTAGGAGATTTGATTAAAAGCCCCATGGATAAGATATCTCATCTATCTCTCTCTCTCTACAACCAAAACTATACACAAACTGTCCCATTTACCTTCTTTCTTCGCACCTCCAGCTTTGGCTGACACACACAGTTCTATATTTTCTTAGGCACTATCTGTATTAAAATTTTCCCTGTAGCTGTTACACTTTTTTTTTCATTTTGCACCTCCTAATTTTTCTCACCTATAATTCTCTCTATTCTCTTATAATAATCTTATTCTCCAATTGCAGACAGCCAGCACCAGAGTGCACTGACCTTAGATGGGTGTGTGTGTGTGTGTGTACTTGGAGTGGGGAAAGCACAAAGTATGATGAGGGTCACCAGCAAACATGGTTGAGACACAGTAGTCCTACCCCAGGGAGTGTCAGAATGAAGAATCGGTTATGGAGTCCAAGCTTGTTCTGTTCTCTGTACCACAGGCCAGTAAATCGAGAGACAAGTTGTTGGGGAATAAATAGCCAACTCCTGTCCTGTTGAGTGGGGCTTCCCAGGTGGCGCTAGTGGTAAAGAGCCTGCCTGCCAATGCAAGAGACAAGGGTTCAATCCCTGGGTTGGGAAGATGCCCTGGAGGAGGGCATGGCAATGCCCTCCAGTATCCTTGCCTGGAGAATCCCTTGGACAGAGGAGCCTGGGGGTGGGCTGCATTCCATAGGGTTGCAAAGAACTGGACACGACTGAAGCGACTTAGCACACACATCCTGTTGAGTATGTGGGCCCTGCTTGCTGACTGCAGAGGCCCAAGGAGAACGTGATAACAGACTCCCCAGCAGTGCCAATTCATCATTCCCTACTCACCTGTTGGACTGGATAACATGCTTCTTAAGCAGGAACCAGTGCCCAGAAAACAGATGGGAAAGCCAAGAGTCACACTCCGTGGGAGCTCGAATGACATCAGTGGCTTTCCATCCTGGAACTGAGGCACATTAGGGGCACAGCCTGTGTTGAAAATAAAATTCCTGGGCCTCACCTCCAAAGGGTCTGACTCATTATGTCTCGGGTGGGGCCGAGGAATGTGTATTTCTTAAAGGGCTCCTCAGGACGACTCAAAAACAATAGGCTGGTTGCAGGACTAGTCCTCCAATGCCATCCACTCCAAATGGCATCATTTGCTTTTCTAGGCAGAGACTTCCTGAAAAGAGCAGTGGTGATGGGCTTGGGGAGAAGACAGCAAACTCACGGGGCTCCCTTGGAATCTGAGACCTTATGGGAAAGTTAGGGAACAGATCAAGGTGTCAGGTGAGACAGCACCTGGAGGAGAAGCCGAGCCCTTGGGAAGTTAGAGATAGTGCTGTTCTGAGTGATCAGAGGACCTCTCCTTCCCAGCCCCACCCAGGAGAGCCAGGAGGGGGCTTATTCCCCTTCCCTTCTCTGCTCACCTTTTAGGTTTCTGATAATGGTATCAGCTAAAGCTCTGAGCAGGCAATCGTTGAGGCCTCTGTGCTGTCTCCATGGAGCACTTCCCCCTCCTGTGAACCTGCTTATGGAACCCTCTACATCTCAGGAAAGGCTCTCTAGGTGTCTATTCCCGCATCTGCCTGAAAAACACATCTTTTTTCTGGGTTTCCGTCTTCAGTTTGTTCTAGCCCTCCCCCCACCACTTCCCAGAAAAAAGTGAAAGAAAGTGGAGTCACTCAGTCGTGTCCGACTCTTTGTGACCCCATGGACTGTAGCCTACCAGGCAAGATTCTCCAGGCAAGACTACTGGAGTGGGCTGCTATTTCCTTCTCAGGGGATCTTCCCAACCCAGGGATCAAACCCGGATCTCCCGCATTGCAGACAGGCACTTTACCATCTGAACCACCAAGGAAGCCCCGCCCCCCCCCCCCCCCCCCCCCGCCGCCAAAATGAGGTCAAATCAAAGGAAACTTGGCAACTCCAAGAAAGAAGTTGGGAGTATCTTTCTCCTCATCCTCCCATCCCCAGCCCCAACCCGCTTCAGCTACCTGCCCCAGAATCCCGCCCAGGGAGCCAACGGAGGGTGGGTACCAGGGACCTGATCTTGGCAGCACGGGCCCCAGTTCTAAAGAGACCTCAGGATATAGACATAATACAGAACCACGGAGGTCCCCGTCCTCCAGAGCAGAAAGATGGCAGCACCTACTGTAACCACCAGCCTTCAGCTTATTGCTTCCTCCTTCCAGTACATGGTCCTTCCATTGCCACCAGCCCTGTGCTGCCAGATGAGACACACTCTCTTCACAGACTGGCTGAGTAGCAGTCTTTTATCCCCTCTCTGCTCTAGTTAAGAGGATGAGCATCTGACCTCTCTCAGGTCATTGCACAGCCGGCCGAAGGAGGGTCTTCAAGCTGCACACCTCTAGGACTGTGGAGGAGGTTTTGTCTTTTTATCAAAATGTGGGCCCCTGCACACTCCTGCCCCCTGCTGGACAGACATATCTGGGCAGTAATCTGGACCTTAGAGTGGATGCCTTTAACTCCCAGGGCAAGCCTCCCTCAGAGCCAGACATGGCTGGAGTGGGCAGATACATTGTTGTCGTTCAATCACTCAGTCTTGTTCGGCTCTTTGCAACCCCATGGACTGCAGCACGCCAGGCTTACCTGTCCTTCACCATCTCCCAGAGTTTGCCTGAGTTCATGTCCATTGAGTCAATGATGCCATCCAACCATCTCATCTTCTGTCATCCCCTGCTCCTACCTTCAGCCTTTCCCATCATGAAGATCTTTTCCAATGAGTGGGCAGACGCAGAGCGCTGCAACCCCAAGGGGACTACTTTGGGAAACAGGACAATTTTGGGAAACCCTCAGACCTCAGTCAGACCTGTTGAAACCCCGTTTCCATCTACAGCTGTCTGTGGAATGTGGGCGAGTCACCTTATCTCTCTAAGCCTCAATTTTTTCATCTATAAAATGGGTCTATAAAATCGCTTCCCAGGCAACCTCTTATGTAACAGCCTCAACCCAGTGCTGGCAAACAGCAGGGGCTCTGTTGATGACTGTTCAAGTCTGTTCACCTTTGCTCATCCCTGAAGCCGTCTCTGATCCTTCCTCTCGTTCCCACAGGCCTCAACTCCTCCCAAGCTCAGAGCGTCCCCGTCATCAACAGTGTGGCTGGCAGCCTGGCAGCCCTGCAGCCCGTCCAGTTCTCCCAGCAGCTGCACAGCCCTCACCAGCAGCCCCTCATGCAGCAGAGCCCGGGCAGCCACATGGCCCAGCAGCCCTTCATGGCTGCGGTGACCCAGTTGCAGAACTCACACAGTAAGGACCCGGGCTCATTGGGGAGGGAGCCCCAAAGGGCCTCGATGGCCAGCGTGTTCACTCTCTGGGTCTGAAGTTTCTTGGAAGCTTCCTGGTTTGGTCACTTTTCCCTACCTGTGATCAACCAAGACAATTTCTTTCTTTCATTTTTAAAAAAATGTGTCTGGCTGCACTGAGTCTTCATCGCGGCACATGGGCCTTTCAGTCTTCGTTACAGTACGTGGGATCCTTAGTTGCAGTGTGTGGGATCTAGTTCCCAGCCCAGGGGTTGAACCTGGGACCCCTGCATTGGGAGCACGGAGTCTTAGCCGCTGGGTCACCTGGGAAGTCCCAAGACAATTTCTTAAGCACAACTCTTATGCGATGCTGTGCCTTTTCTGGTCCTCTTCTCTGCCCCTGGAATTCCCAGGGGAGATTTTGCAGAGGACAGTTAAGGCCGATACGGGAAGAGAAGCTAGAAATAGAGATCTGGGGAGACAATATAAATGTGGCACGAACCCATGCCCCCTTTCCCGCCCTGGTTCCCATGGAAGAGATCCTCAGGCAGGCGCACCCTTTTCCCAATGAGCCTCACCTTCGCCTTTTCAGTCCAAAATTCCAGGCAGCTGTTATCAGATGATCAGACTTAGCATATAACTTGCCTCCTAAGTGTCTTCTCTGAATTTGAAAAATCTTCCAGAGTCCCCACACTCTCCGATTTCCACCCCCCAAAATCTCTAATAGAGAACCATGAACATGGGTGGAAAAAACCACGTGCACACGGAACATTAGTTTCTGCCCCATGCAGAGAGGCTGCTTCCCACCTCCGATGTTTTCACCTACCCTAAGACTACCTTTCAACCATTTAGCTTTGGGTGTGTTGTTGTTGTTGTTGTTGTTGTTGTTTTTGCCATGCTAAGCAACCTGTGAGATCTTAATTCCCCAACCAGGGATCGAACCTGTGCCCCCTACCTTGCAAACATAGGATCTTAACTACTGGACCCCCCGGGAAGTCCCCCTTTCAACCATTTACTTCCCATCCACCCCTAGCCCCCATTTCTCCCCCTTCCTGAGCCCCAGAGCCCCAGCCCTCTGGCTATGTCAGGCTATAGGCCCTTGCCTCCAAGTCTGGGGAGAAAGCATGGGAAGGATGGTTTTCTATCTTCCAGCACAACCCCATGCACACACCTGGGCTGCCTCTGGAATAGAGCAATAGTGCATCAGACAGGCCCAGATTTAAATACTGGCTCTGAGCCTTAGGAGCTATGTAGCCGGTGGTAATTTCCTCAGCCACTCTCAACTTCAGTTTTTTCATCTTAAAATGGAAATAGTGTGCATGTGGAGTCACTATGAAAGTGAAACAAGAGTAGGTATGAACTGTGTTTGGTGAGCATTAAGAGTTATTAAAATGCGGACTTCCCTGGTGGTCCAGTGGTTAAGGCTTCATGCTTCCAGGGCAAGGGGTGTGGGTTTGACCCCTGGTTGGGGAACTAAGATCCCACATGCCACGTGGCCAAAAAATTTGAAAAATGAATACTTTAAGAGAGTTATAAAAATGCAAATAATTATTTACTAAGGGTGTCTAATAGGAGGAGGCAGGGGTGGGAAACAGGATTTCAGTTGCTCTTCTGGCTGTGAGTTTGAGGGGCAACGGCTAAGTTCAGCCTCCTTCTACGCTTGGGGCTCCATCCTGCCCCAGGCCTGCGGAGCTGGTTTCTGCGTACCATCTCACATTCCAATCACATTTTCGTGGCTTTTAAAAAATCTACCACAGCCTGCAGCAGAGCCTGGGACCATGTGTGTCACACTGTCCTTCCTCCCCAGCCCTGACAGTGTGCTTCCCCCCGCCTCACCTGGGCAGGATTCCTCAGTGGCGAGGCTTGGGTGGGACAGAGAGGGATCACCAGCGACCTGTGGACTGCCGAGGCCCCGCTGTCCTGGCTGGCTCTGAAGAGAGAGCTCATGGGGCCCCAGACCAGGAAATAACCAGCCTCCCACCAAGGGAAGGACAAGCTGAGACAGCAGGCTGTGACCTTTACCCTCGTTCCCTACTGGAGGACTCCTTGGTAGAACAAGCTGGTCCCTCCCTCAAGGCCAAACATCCACATGCTTTCTGGGTTGGTCATGTGACCTGGAATTTACATGAATCTTATGGACAAACTAGCATGAGTCAAAGGTTCCAGACTTGGTGGACACATACTGGGAAAACAAAAAGCGAAAATCACATGCTTCTGGAGCTTTTATTGAAATCTAGGCTCAGGGAGCTTCCCCGGTGGCTCAGACGGTAAAGAATCTGCCTGCAGTGTAGGAGAGGTGGCTTCAATCCGTGGGTCAGGAAGATCCCCTAGAGAAGGGAATGGCAACCCACCCCAGTATGGAGAATCCAAAGGACAGAGGAGCCTGGAGGGCTACAGTCTGTAGGGTTGTAAAGAGTCGGACATGACTGAGAGACTAACCCTTTTGTCCATTGTACTTCATTTGTGTGATGTCATAAGGCATTTTAGTGCAAACTGGGGCAGCCCAAAATTATACTAGTAATGACACCCATGTCTATTTAACAATTATTAATCAATCTACAATTGCTAACATGAGACCTAGGACTTGAATCACTGCAGAAATAGTAAGAAACAGGCCAGCTCCTTCATTTTGCCAGCTACTACGAACTTTCTTGGACTTAAATTCTCAGATGCACCACATATACCCCAGGATCAGTTGTGTTTGGGGTGTTTGTTTGTTTTTGTCTTTGAATATTTCTTTATTTACTTGGCTGTGCCGATCTTAGTTGCAGCATGTGGGACCTAGTTCCCTGACCAGGGATCGAACCCCAGCCCCCTGTATTGGGAGCATGGAGTCTTAGCCACTGGACCACCAGGGAAGTCCCAGGATCACTTGCTGATATCCAGGCATCTAATACTTTGAAAGTCAGGAAAAGAAAGTGCTCCCACCAAGAAGCACCATCCACCTCTATACACCAGGCACTGTGGAAACCTATTTATCTATTTGGCAAACTGCTTTAAACACAATCTCTTTTAATCCTACAACAGATATCCCCATTTTACAGAGGAGGAAACTGAGGCTAACTGAGTTGATTAAGGAGCCAGGATTTAAACACATGGCCATTCTTTCTGATCACATCACACTGCCTTGCCCAAACATAACTACCACCCACCCCCACCCCCTTTTATCTGCCTGGGAAAAAAGGAACAGTGGTGTGGGATGAGGGGTGGTCTGTAGCTGTGCTTACACTCTTGCGGGACGTGCACCTTGACCTTGTCTTCACTTTGTCTCTGCAGTGTACACACACAAGCAGGAACCTCCCCAGTATTCCCACACCTCCCGGTTTCCATCTGCGATGGTGGTCACAGATACCAGCAGCATCAGTACGCTCACCAACATGTCTTCCAGTAAACAGGTAATGCTGGCGAGAAGGTAGGGGGAGGGGAGGGATGACCATGACTGCTGATGTGCAGAGTGCGTGACAAGTGCGGCCTCGGCCTCAGTGTGGTCCTTCTGAGGCTCCCCGGGTACTTTCTAAAAGAACCCCTGAGGCCACAAGGCAAAGAAGATGGGCCACAGGCTGAAGGGGCTTATTGCTCCCCTAGCATCCCTAACAAGAGCACTAGAGTAGAGAAGTGTGCTCAGCTGCTGGAGACTGGCTTATGCAGAGCCTGCAGGCCCTGGGGTTGAGTATCCCCAGTGGGTTGGTCATGATCCACGGACAGGGTATTTCCAAGGAAAGCTCAGAAAGTCAGACCCTCTGGAGGCACATGCTTTGCAAGAGGGATCCCTGAGGATTTCCCATCAGTTAACGAATAGAGAAAACGAACAGTGAGTCAGAGGTCCCGAGGCTGATTCACCCAGTTCAGAACTCATCCTGAACCCCCAGTGCTGTAAGCTCCAGAAAATGACCCAATTCTGCCAACCCACGGGGACTCCCCAGTAGATAGCCTGGCCTTACCAGGGGCCTGTGTTCACTTGGTGTTTTATAGAGAAGCTCAGAATCAGCTTCCTGGTGCATTGAAAGTGGGGAATCCAGAGGCTTAGTCACCATTTCAGTTGATGACTAACTCCCACCTCCACATACATAGAGGGGATGAGGGTAAAGATGACCCATGGTGAGGCTACAGCTTGGGCAGCTGGACTCGAACGAGACACTGAGAGTTAGGAAATAGGACAAGACGTCTGAATGCAGGTCGCATTTCCAGAGTAACACAATAGGACCTTTCAGTAGCTGGGGTCTGTGCAGTGTGGGAACTGTTTGGCCTTTATTGATTGTTAGATAAGTAGGTGACAACCTTGAACTTCATGTCAGAGGCTCTTGGCAGTGTTTGGTCCTGTAGATGGTTCCCCCCCGCCCCCCCATCAAATCACACTTCATCCAGTGTTGATGTGCTCCTGAGCAAGTTCTTTCATGGACTCAGCCTTCTCTGTTCTTCCTTTGCCCCCATCTCCTCCTGGTCCTGCACTGTCATGAAACAGGTGGATTCAGTTCCTGACTTTGCCACTTGCTCAGTGACCTTGACCTCCCTGAGCCTTCACCTTCCTCATCTCTAAAACAAGTCGTGGCCTCTACTTGCTGGGCAGATTTGATTAAGCCATGTAGATTAAGTGCCTGGCACATCTTGGGCGCTGAAACACACATGACCTAGTCCTTCGGGCTGTGGAATGAGGTGAGGTAGGGAGGGAGAGGTGTGTGGGACCCACCTTGCTATCTTTCTCTCACCCGTTGGAAGATGAAAGAACAGCCCCCGTTGCCCTGCCCTTCGACTCCTGTGTGATTTCCCACTCTTTGTAGTGAGCAGGGAAAACATTTATCTGTGCTCACCAATCTCAATCAAGGGGGCAGCCAGGCGCAGCAGCCCTGCTTGGGAATACCCTCCCCTTTGAAAGGTTTATCAATCCATCTGCCGCCTGGGCAGCCCTGGACAGGGCTGTGATTAATGATTCCTGTCTTTCCCAAGTTGACTTTGATGCTTGCTTGTTGAAACACGTCCTCTGAATTCAGGAAATGGCTTCTTAATCAAAACGCTTCAAGATGCTCTCTGAGATGCTGTACCGGCCCCCAAACGGGACCAAGTGGCCAGCCGACCTTGACGCCACATGAACGAGCCTCTAGAACTACTGTGAAGTCATCTTGAAACCCCCAGACATTTCAGGAGTCTGCTGATAGACTCACAGTTCTATAGAATGATGACGATGACATTTAGTAAGGCTAACACTCTTCATGTAATGCTGTGCAGTTTATGCTTCTCATGAACGTTATCTCATTGTTTTCTTTTTGCCAAAACCTCCTAAGAAGTACAAAGAAATAAACCAAGGCTCAGAGATGCAGGGTAACCTGCCCAAAGTCACAAGAGATGATATGCTACGGCTGAACTTCCAGACTTTTGGTCTCAGGCTCTAAATCCTGGACTTTTCGCACTTAGACACTACTCGTCTTCCAATACCGGTCTTTTTATTTGTTTTTCACTGCACTGGGTCTTCACTGCTGCGCACGGGCTTTCTCTAGTTGCAGCGAGCAGGGACTGCTCTTCCTTGCGGTATGGAGGCTTCTCACTGAGGTGGCTTCTCTTGTTGCGGAGCACAGGCTCTAGGGCACACAGGCTTCAGTAGTTGAGGTGCAGGGACTTAGTTGAGCCAAGGCGTGTGGGACCTTATTTCCCAGACTAGGGATCAAACCCGTGGTCCCTGCATTGGCAGGCAGATTCTTAACCACTGGACCACTGGGGAAGTCCTGGCAATACCCGTCTTTAGTCACTGCTCTTGTGGTCTGTAACAGTCAGGAACAAGAGTAAAAATTAAACCTACATAACTATATTCCAGTCAGGAAACTTTCTTCCTGCAAACAACAGGAGAAGAGAGGGTAGGAAAGATGGAATGAAATAAGAGGAGAGTGAAGATGCTGCCTCCTGGCAGCAGGAGGAACCCAAGGGGAAGAAAAGTTTTACACACTCTGTTCTGAAGGCAAAGGGTCAGAAGTGAGTTTCAGAAGAGAATTGGTGACAATTCTGCTTTTTTTGTTGTTTGAAAGTGTTCTTTTCCAAAAAGAGTTTCAAGACTATTGCTAGGAATCAGGAGCCCATGACGTAAGGAGAGGAAGATTCCCTGGCCAAATGTGTTGGGGGAACAGCTGGGTTTAGCAGAAACCCCACAGGACAGGGCTTCTCAGAATCTCTCCTGTTCCAATGTGGGCACTGAACCGGGACCCATCCCGGGCAGGGCTGCTTTAGAGGCATCATAGAATGCTAGGAAAAGCCAATGGGTCTGAGCCAATCCTGGCTCCTTCACACCTGCTCCATAACCTTGGGCAGTTAATTCAGGGGTGTGAGTCTCGGGTTCTTCACCTCTGAAGGGGAAGCTCCCACCTCCCTCATACAGAATATTCAAAGTGCCTGAAGATCATGCCTGGTACCGAGTCATGTGCTCGAAGTGACAGCTTCCTTCCTGTTCCTACCCCTTTCTGTGTGTAATCCCTTAGAAGACACCTTCCATTAGCTCCTTCAGGACTGAACTCGCTGCTTGGTCTGCACGCGGTCAGAGGAGGTTCTGACAATAACATGTCTCAGGGTTAGGACCATCTCTCTGGCACATCCTGCCACCTGGGCCGGGGCTCCAGATCCCGGCTTCCCACTCTCCTGCTACACAAGGATGCCCTTTCACCCACCTCCCAGGAGAAAAAAAAAGCCAGTAGTTCAGGGCCTTTCAAAGCACCCAAGCCCTTTGTGTGTGGCCAAATGCCTGGGCTTTAGTAGATGTTCAGTAAATATGAATGAGTGAGTGAATGAATGAGTGAGTGTGTGAATGAATGAGTGAGTGAGTGAATAAATTCAAAGCTAGCTTTTTTTTTTTTTTTTTTTTTTGAGTACCTCCCATTTGCCATGTAGCACTCCAGGTGATTTTCCATCTTACCTTTCCTGGCTAACCCTCCTGCAAGGTAGAAACTTTTATGCCTAATTTACAGAGCCAAAAACGGAGGTTCAAAGATGGGGCAGAATCTGACTAAGCATACAGGATGGTAAATCTGGAGCTAGAGTTCCAGACTTTGGTTCTTCTCACTCCAAATCCACTCAACAACACTCATCTTCTAAGATCCATTTTTAAAGTGCTTATAAAAATGACTCAAGGTTATGCTGGCGTGAGGCTAAAATCAGGATTTGACCTTGTCTCCCAGTGTTTTCCATCGTCAGGACAGGCATGCCGCAAGACCTTGTGGATCATGTTTCAGAAACCTCAGGCTGGAACTTTCTTGCTGGAAATCCTTGGCAGCTACTGCCCTCTGTCCTTTCCAGAGCCTGTCTCCTGTCACCAACCCCCCGCCCAACCCCCAATGAGTCCTGGCGGGTTACCATCTGAGTGGGTCTCTGCCTGAGCCTCCTGCAAAAACAACAGTCCTCCAGCCTGGAAACCAGACCACAGCAAGCACCAGCCTTGGCTAAAACAAGTGTGGGCAGGCTGTGAGCAGAATCCTGTTTCCACAACTCTACCCACCGCTCCACTTCCTAGTTTATATAGAGAGAGGTCAGGAGAGGACCACCAGCCCCCTACCCCCATCCTCTGCCCAGAGCAATCACCCATCACGGGTGCTGATGAGAAGGAGGTGGGCAGCCTCATCATAAAACCCTTGAAGCTACACCCACCCTGCCACCCCCTCCCACCCCTTCCCCACATGCTCCTGACCTTCCCCCCACCTCCCAGTGGTGAGGCAGTGTGGGCTTGATGGTAAAGAGCCAATGTGGGAATTAGACAGACCCCATCCCCAGCTTCTGCCACTTTCTACCTATGTGACCAAAGGCAAAGGTCCAGCCTCTCTGAACTTCAGTTTCCTTACCTGTAATATGAAGATAACGATTCCTCCTTTGTGGGATCATTGAAAGGGCAAAATGCAATAAAACTTGTGAAACACTCAGCTCAGTGCTTGGCTGGGAACACCCAGTCTGTGGCAGCTGGGTCAACCTTGGCTTTCCCTGAGGGTAACCTTGGGTGTCTCTCGAGCTTAGGAAGGAAGATTTTAAATGGTAAAGGGCATTTATTTCCCCCTGGTGTCCCACTTAGAAGATAAAAGGCAATAATCTTACATAGTGGGTTTTCTGTTGAGACATCCTGGGCAAGTCATTTAAAATCTCTCTAAGCCTCAGTTCCCTCATCTAAAACACTGGAAGTATAATCATTACTTGTAATGAATAGAGCTATCATTAATCTACCTTATTAGATTATTAATAATCATCTGTATTCACTGTCTCCACTTCCTCACCCCCAATTCTTTTTATTTTTTTTAATTTTTATTGAGGTATAGTTGCTTTATTCTCTGAGTTTCAGCATAGCAATTCACAATTTTTAAAGGTTATACTTCATTTATAGTTATTATAAAATATTGGCTGTATTCCAGTATCCATGCTGCACATTAGATCCTTGTGGCTTATTGATTTTATTCATAGTAGTTTGTACCTCTTAATCTCCTCTCTTGCCCCACCCCTCTTCCCTCTCCCCACTGGTCACCACTGGTCTGTTCTCCATGCCTGTGAGTCTGTCTCTTTTTTATTATATTCACTAGCTTGTTGTATTTTTTAAATTCCACAGGTAGTGACACCATACAGTATTTGTCTTTCACTGTCTGACTTATTTCACTAAAGCACGATGCCCTCCTAATCCATCTATGCTGTTGCAAATGTGAAATCTCATTTTTTTTATGGCTGCATATTCTGTTGTATATACCTGGGGTGGGGGGTGTACAGAGACCTCTATGCCCCCATAGTTCTCTCTTGAGAGCATTGCAGACTGGCTTTTGTCCCCACATTCCTGAAACCCCTCTTCTCCAGCTCACTAACGTCTCCACATGGCCAGGTCCAGCGGTTACTTCTCCATCTCTGTCTCTGACATAGCCGCTCACTCCCGCTTTTTCTCTCTCGAGTCTTAGGACATTCCCCATTCCTGGTTCTCCTCCTATGGCACTGGCCACTCCTCATTTCCTTGGCTGCCAGCTCATCTTTGCAACATTTACTAGTTGAGGGGCCCTGGGACTCATTCTTTGGCCTCTTCTCCTCCATGTTTATTCCTGGGTTCCTGGGTGATCCCCAGTCACATGAATTTGGGTCAGATGTACACGACCATGGGTCTTATCATTCTGTCCCCAGTACTGACCTCTCCCTTCAGGGCACATTCACAAACCCAGTGCCCCTTTGGCATGTACAGGTGCACACCCAATATACCTCACCAGCATCTCGGATCAAATCTGCCTAACACAGCAGCTCTTCATTTTGCCCCGGTTTCTCCTGACCCAAATTGCTTTCTGCTTGGGCTTGTCCATTTCCCAAAATGCCATCAGTTATTCAGGTGAGACTCCTGAGAGTACCCGCTATCACTTCACACCCTGCATTCCACATCCCGTCCATCAACAAGTTCTGCTAAGGGTCCTTTAAAATGCGTCCTCTACCTGACTGCTGCTTACCCACCCCATTAGCCTTGTGTTCCTGCAGCAGCCCCTAACTTTCCATTCCTGCCCCACAGGGATGGGTGTGCTCTGTTCGTCACTCAGCAGCCAGAGTGGTCTCTGAGAAAGGAAAAGCCATCATGTCACTCCTCCCGCCCCTGTCAAAAGTCTCCACTAACTTCTGGTTGTAACCAGACTGAAGCAGAGCCTTCCAAGACCCTAGGTGGTCAGACGGAAGCCTCTCCTTCATCTGTCCCTCGGCTTCAGCCACACCAGGGCTGACGGGCTCCCACCGCAGGACTTCCGCTCCTGCGGCACCTTCTGCTGGAGTATAGTTTAGTGTGTATCTTTGCATATGCTCGGCTCAAACCTCAAAGAGTGGGGGGATCACCTCCCGACCCCCCTGCATAATTTCTTCCCCCTTCCCTCTAGTCATTGTGACCTTTTATCATGCTTATTTTTCAAGAGTATTCATCTCCTCCTGAATTTTTATGTGATGCATTTTGTTAATTCATTCATCGTTCAAAACTCTCACTAAAATGTCAGCTCAGTGGGGGTGGGGACGGAGTCCCGTTCACAGCTGCACGCCCAGTGCCTGCGAAAGTGCTGAGCATAGGAAAGGCCCACAAAACCGTGTTAAATAAATGAATGACAATTACCTGCCTCAAAGGCATGATGTGAGAATTCTATGGAATAATGCGTGTCAAGGCTTTCCTTAGCAATGCAGCCTGGCACACAGTAGGACCTCATAAATGTCAGCTCTTCCCATTATGGATCAGATCTTCTTAGAGTGAGGACATCCTTAAGAATCCTCCGGCTGCCCCACCCTCCAGACGGAGGGCTCTGTAGTCATTGGGGGACCCCCAGGCAGGGTCCCCGCGGGGCTGGCTGAGCCGGGCCTCTGTTCTGAGGGAGCCCAGCACGCCCCTTATCAGATGTTTGTGTTTAGACTCTGAAGGGGGCAAATAACTCTAGTTCCTTTGACAACATTTAGGGCTCTGCCACCATTTTATTATGTGAGCAAACATTTGATAGCTGGGAAGCCCATCCCTAATGACAGGTCATAGAATCTCGCTGGCGTCTGCTTATCTGTTCTTGGTGTTTGCTCTTCCATTGAAACCTGCAAGGTCACAAGCCGTTTTCTCTCTCCTCCACCTGAAATCTGAAAATTGGAAAAAGCTTGATAGTGAGGAGTAAAGAGACTGGAGAGAGCAGAGGTGGGTGGAGGGAGGAAGAGGAGGCAAAAGATATCAGAGGACCCTGCCCAGGGGCTCAAGAATGCGGAAGGGCTGGAAACCTGTCTCCGCACATGGACGCACCACTCAGCCCTGCTCTGAGGAGCACTGGCGGGGGGTGGGGGGGGAGGGGGGCGGACGGGGAGCAGCCCAGACCGGGGCACCCCGGGCAGCTTAACAAGGACAGTTGTGCCAGCACCATGGGGAAGACGGCACGCCTAGCAGCCCATCTAATCCCCCAACAACCTTCATCATAAAGGTGGGGAGACCGAGGCCCAGAGAAAGGAGTTTGAACAAGAGCAAAGCTCGTAGGGGCTTCCCTGGTGGTCCAGTGGCTAAGACTCCACATCCGCAAGGCCAGGGGCCCGGGTTTATCCCTGGTCAGGGAGCTAGATCCCACATGCTGCAACTAAGAGTTCGCATGCCGTAGCTAAGATCTGGTGCAGCCAAATAAATAAATATTAAAAAGAACAACAAAGCTAGTAGAAGCCTCTTAACCTCAGTGTAATGTAAAGAACATGGTCTGGGAGGTCTCCCAGAACTGGTTTGAATCTCTGGCCCCACACTCTCCTAATTCCGAAACCTTGGGCAATTCCTAGATTCTCTTTGACCTTGCTTTCCTAATCTGTAAAATGGACATAATAGCAGCCCCATACAAGGCTATGGCTGGGAGAACTTGTTAATGGGATAATAGTGGGATAAGAGGCCTTTAACAGTGTGATAGATATGTGAATGTGTTGTGTGTGTCTGTGTCTGTGTCTGTGTCTGTGTGTGGAGGGGGGAGTGTTTGAGGGGGAGTCTTGAGAAAATGAACCGTTAAGTCAAAGGGCAGAACCTTCCTCTGAGATGACAACAAAGGGGAAAGGGAAGGAAGAGAAGCAAAGCGTAGGAAAAGGGACTCCCCGGAAGGAAAACGCGAGCTGTGATCTTCCATGACAGTTGAGATGAGCAAGGCCCACGGCTCTGGGAGTGCAGGCTGCCCCATGTGGGGGTCTGGCTCTTCTCAGGGACTCTTCCATGCTGGGTCTCCTGCCCCAACCCACCCAGAAGCCTGGTCTCAAAGGCCTTTAGCCCTTGGATCCCAGTTCTCTGATTTCTTGTCTTGATAGTAGCAAGCACTATAGAAAGCACTTTGCAGTTCCACACACTTCTTCCTGATGGAGCATTAGTACGTGGTGATTTTCTCTTCTGCTCTGTGGCCTTGGGGCTCAACATAGACCAGCAGCATCAGCCCAACCTGGGACCTGATTAGAAATGCAGGTTCTTAGGCCCACCCCCAGCCCACTGAGTCAGAATCTACCTTTTAACAGGATCTCTGCTACTCCATTTGGGAAGGGATCTGGGGGACCCCTGCTCTTAGAGGTCTTAGGGAGAGACCCTTACTTCCTGCAAAAGCTCCCATCCAGCTGTCATTGCCACCAAACTGAGCAATTTATAAAAAGCACTCTCACAGGAAGAGGAGTCCCATTTCAGGATAAAGGTCAGCAAGTTATGACTATTTCAAGGCCATTGGCAATTCACTTCTCTCTTCTGAAGTGGCCAGGGAATCCAGCTCCTAGATTTTCCTAAAGGGAGCGTGTTTCAGGACCAGCCCTGCAAGACTCTGAGGGCCCTGGGTCCCCACACCTCCAACCTCCAGCTCTTTGCTGGTTGAATTGGGTCTCAGCTCCCCCAGAGAAGCCAGACGCTAAGGGCCCAGGTCCCCACCAGAGGCGCACAGCTGAGCTGTCTCTCCTCTCTCTCTGCAGTGTCCTCTCCAAGCCTGGTGATGCCCACATATCACTTACTTTGTGCACAGCAACAAGGACCCTTTTTTTCCACACCATCAGCTTCTGGGCAGCTGTCACGGAGAAGCGCAGTGACCCGACACGCAGCACCTGCGAGAGGTCCCTGCTCACCTGCTGTCCTGCTGGCGCCTCGGACACTCGCTCTGACAGGCACAGCCCCTTCTATGCAGTATTGTCACGATGCCTCTCCCAAGAAGTCTGGTCTGTCCTAGAGGCAGGGGACAAAGAAGCAGCGGAAGAGGAAGAGAGAAAGCCGTAGCGTCTACATCACTCTCTCTCATCGAACAAACTGAAGTGAAAACTTGAATCTGTTACTGAAATGAGAAGAGGAGGACACGTGCTATTGAACTGAGCCAAACACACTGTAAATATCAGCCACCTCCCCCTGTCCCGCCCCCCATCCCGGCTGATCTGGAGATTTCTTTTAAAGAAGTAAATTTGTCCAATGGGTGTAAACTATAAACTATTGTAATTAAGTGCAATCTCCCCCCTCTACTCCCTCTCCCCTCTGCCCTGTATATAATACTAAAGCATCTATCGGTTTTCTTTGTAAAGGTCAGAGTTGAATTTTCAAAGTGATTCGCCCCCTCTCTCTTTCCCCCACGGAGAAATACCTAAGGCAGAAGTGAAGCCCTTGACCCGCTTCCTCGGCCCTGGACACACACAGAGACTGTGTATTTTGGACTGACTGCCAGCTCACTCTGATCTCCTGATGTTAAGACACACCCTGGAAGGGCTGAACAGAGTGTCAGAGTAGTGTCTTAGCTTCCGGAAGGGTTGGGGGGCCAGCCAGGACAGCCCCAGGAAACGCCAAGGCAGGGACGCTGGCTGTTTGATATAGCACAAGAAAAAGTTGCCCTTTCAGAAAACCTCCCATTAAAACAATTTATTTTACCATGGCCCAGAGTCTCATATTTCTGCCTCTGATGCTTTCGCTGCCTTGGTTTCTCCAAGAACCCCTGGCCCCTGGTCTTCTCGGAATTTTCCACTTACTCCACAGGGCTCTCTGCTGCATGTCCTATTGTCTTCGGCCAGCCTTATTGCTAAGGTAAGATAAGTTTTTTTTCCCCCAGTCAGACTCCAATACTCTGTCTTTCTGTGACTCATCGGAGTAGACTTGGAGCCAACTCTTGGTGACTGTTGGTCACAGCAGCAGAGGAAAAAGGAGGAAACTTGGAATCACCATGGGTAACATTGTCAGCTTCATTGTAAGCATGAACGCCAACCTTTCTTCCCTCCCGTAGGGCTGTTAGTCAGGAGAATGGCTCCTGCCTGGGTTCTTGCCTCCGGTGAGGATGGTAATGAAGACAAATAGTCCAAAAGGTGAAAAGCCAGAGGACTAAACACTCTCCAGCAGGGCCTTTGCCACAAAGAATCCAGCGTTGACTGTAGGAAGAAGGAGGCTGGACCTTTCCTCCTTGCCGTCTCCAGCACAGACTTACCAGCGTGTGGTTTCTGGCTTCTAGACAGAGCAGTTCCAAAGCTGGCTGTAAGCGAGGGCATCATGCTGAAGAGGTCCCAAGAAACAGGTTTTTCAAAATCTCAAAGTAGTAGAAAATGCAGTTCTTAGTGAGCCAGGCAAAGGTACTGAGAGCCCAGGGCAGGGATGGAGACTGTTAGAAATGCTGACCTCTTTTGGCTCCTGGCTCCCCTCCAGACAATGTTATTTGGGCTAAAGTCGTCAAGAGAAAATTCATGGATGGGTTGAAAAGGGCTGGGGCCAAAGCCGAGCCCTTTGTGTCAAGAGAGGCCAGGATTTGCTGACTCTGGTGGAGATGGCTTATTGGTTGGCTCCTGTGAGTTCAAGAAGAGGAAAGGAATACAGGTCTTGAACTCCAGCCTCGACTGGAGCCCTCTGTTTGAATTCACATTGTTTTTGGAGCAGTAAGTGTCTGCATTTGATAGATTTTATATCTTGTGTTATTGTAATAATCCTGAAAACCCAGGAGGTCTTAATCACTCTAGAAGCCATCCAGGAGTGTGGAGGACTTGGGGAGCGGTGGAAATCTCTAGGAATTTTTCTTAACTAGACCCTATGTGGGCCAAGACTCATACGAGGTGAACCTGGCAGGTGAGAGCACCTCCCTTCTAAATCAACTCTCTCTTCTCCCTGACTCTAAGAGGAGCAAGGAGGCCCACTGTGCATGGATTCAGGTGGGCATTACCCGCTCCAAAGATTCATCTGCAACTAAAGCCCCCCATGCCTTCTTCCATTATGGACCAGTCACTTGGGAATTTCTACCCCAAGCAACAGGTTTTTCAAAATCCCAGTGTAGTGGGAGGTGCAGTTCTTAGTGATGCTGCTGCTGCTGCTGCTGCTAAGTCACTTCAGTCATATTCAACTCTGTGCGACCCCATAGATGGCAGCACACCAAGCTCCCCTGTCCCTGGGATTCTCCAGGCAAGAGCACTTGAGTGGGTTGCCATTTCCTTTTCCAATGCATGAAAGTGAAAAGTGAAAGTGAAGTCGCTCAGTCGTGTCCGACTCTTGGCGACCCCATGGACTGCAGCCTACCAGGCTCCTCCATCCATGGGATTTTCCAGGCAAGAGTACTGGAGAGGGGTGCCATCTCCTTCACCGTCTTAGTGATGCAGGGGTCTCAAATGCTGTTTCAACCAGAGGCAGCAAATCTTGGCCTCTTTTGACACATGGTACTTGGCTTTGGCCCCAACCCTTTTCAATTCGACCATGACTTTTCTCTTGAATAGCCTAAATAATATTGTCTGGGGGAGCCGGGAGCCAAAGGATCAGTTCCTTATGGACTAACATTTCCAGAAGATCTCTTTACACCCTGAGCTCAAGCTAACAGACAATTCTGTTTTCACCGTGACCTGCTGTGGTTTCTTGGGTGAGCTCTGGGGAAAGCAGATTTAATTTTCACATTGTGGATAAGCAACAAAATCAGTCATGGAAAACTGCCTTACAGTGGATTTGAACTGTCCATGCCAAACAGTGAATTGTTTCCCCCAAAGGCAGAGAGAACTGGAGTGTTAACTACTGGATTCAGGTGGATAAGAACACAGTGTAGACAGCCGGGGAATCTGAGCTCTGGGTTGGGGGGAAGGTCTCTGATGTTCTTTTTGGAGCCAGAATGCCTTGATTAGGATCTCCAACATCACCGCTTAACCCTGTCCTCATTGTCCTCCTACAGAAAATTGGGTGATTGTAGTAGTACCTACTGTATAGGATTGTTGAGTAAATGAGTTCATGCCTGTTAAGTGCTTGGACGTGGGCCTGGTACATTGTGAATACTGTGTGTTAACTATTCTCTCACCCCAGAGTGAGTGATAGTCGCTCAGTTCTCTTCAACTCTTTGTGACCCCATGTGCTGAAGCCCGCCAAGCTCCTCTGGGATTCTCCAGGCAAGGATACTGGAGCAGGTTGCCACTTCCTTCTCCACGGGATCTTCCCAACCAGAGATCAAACACAGGTCTCCTGCACTGCAGGCAGATTCTGTACCATCTGAGCCACCAGGGAAGCCTACTATTAAGAGACATTTTTAAGTATAAAGATGGGTCAACTTAAAAAGTATCAGCAGATACATGCTTGACTTTATCTTATAATCTATAGATAATACATTAGAATATGTAATGAATCCATACACCTTTTCTAAAGTCATGCCCAAGATAGAAGTAGCAATAAGGTTATAAATGACAATTCCAGAGTGCCTTCTCATATATTCTTCTGGACCTGGTTGATCTTTCCAGATACCCTCATCACAAATGTGATGTTTGGTAAAGAAAACTGCCAATAGTTGGTGAAATGATTTTGCTCATGTCTATGGTACATGACCAACCGAGCAGAGAACCAAGGATGAGTCAGGGAGAAGAGGTCTGAGGAGAGAGAGGGCAGGGTTGACTGGGGAGTCTGTCTCTTTAGGGGAAGAAGAAGATAAAAGGTGGGGATGATCGGGAGGAGACGACAGAGGGCCAGGAAGCTAGGATTAAAGCCGGCTATCAGCTCCTAAAGGTGGAGGGCATTGGTGGTGGTGGGGTGGTCATGGGAAATACAAGGATCTAGGAACAGTGGGTCAGGAAGAGGTGGGAGTGAGCTTCCTCCCAAGGACAGTCAGAGCTGAGGTGTCCCCTGTGAATGAGGAAATAATTCAAATAAACGCCACTGAAATCTGCTCTGAACAGATTGCCAATAATGGACCACACAGTGGATTTGCCACACAGTGACAAATCCATGTTTTTAAAAATACTTTAAACATTTCCCAGTTGTTTCAAACAGACTGAATATTTACAAGAAGTTGCAATCAGCTAAATAAAATGTCTATAAAGCCCCTCCCTGTCTCCCTCCTTCCCTCCTTCTCTCTGCCTCTCTGTCTCTCTCTGTCTCAGTCTGTCTGTCTCTCTCTTTCATACAGAGGTCATTACAGCTGGGCAAATACTAGACTGTCAGATAAGATTTATAACATGACAGTATTTTATTAATGAATCTTTGGGGTATGCAGACCTTCACACACGCCTGGATGACCAGTTTTTTCCCTTTCTTTTCAAAGCCGCTCAGTCATGTCTGACTCTTTGCAACCCCATGGACTATACACACCATGGAAATCCCCAGGCCAGAATACTGGAGTGGGTAGCCTTTCCCTTCTCCAGGGGATCTTCCCAACCCAGGGATCGAACCCAGGTCTCCTGCATTGCAGGCGGTTTCCCACTTTCTAAAGAAGAATGAGCAGAACAAACATGAGGTAGGGATGGCATCAAAAGCAGAAATCGTCAAAGCAGGTTTTTTGCAGTCTGTATATATATGCATATGCCAACAGACCACACAAAATTTCTTTGCAGATTCCACACACTTAATTGTCTCATTAGATACATACTGGGATATCCTCCAAAGGCTGGTTTCCTTCCTGTGCTCTATTGTTCAGACATCCTTAATAAAGCAATTATATTAAATGATTTCCAATTAATAATGAAAGGGATAAAAAGATAAAGTTATTTTTTAAAAGACAAAAAAAAAAAAAAATCACAGTCTAAGGAAAGCATGCCTGATTTCCTAAGCCATTAAAAAGCCTCTGCGTATCCCTTTGCTTTTGGAAACATCATCTAGCCCCAGATAATATTTCTCATTTATTTATTCAAGAAATACTTACTGGGACTTCCCTGATAGTCCAGTGGTTAACACTCTGCAGTTGCAATGCAGAGAATGCAGGTTCAATCCCTGGTTGGGGCATTAAGATCCCACATGCTACATGGCCAAAGAACAGAGAAAGAAAAGAAATCCTGACATCTACTGTGTGCCAGGCACCATTGTTCTAGACCCCGAGAATACATCAATGAATCAAGTAGATGAAAGTTCATTTCCCCTTGTGGGCTTCACACAGTCGTTAGGGAGGCAGGCAGTGAGGATGGCATGTGTGTATGGTCATGTCAGGTGACTTAAATCTATGAAAAGTGCAGCAGGGAGACTGGAGCTACAGAGCTGAGTGAGAGGGAGGGTCAGGGGGTGAGCAGAGTGCTGGCTGGGGGTGAGGACCAACGACGAGGAGTTTGTCACATTTGCACAGACTGCTATGAGCTACTGGAAGGACTTTTATTCCGAGGGAGCTGGAGGCCATCAGGAAGTTGTGAGCAGAGCAGGGGCAAGATTTTGCTTTTTTTTTTTTTGGCTGTGCCGTATCTTCGTTGCCACATGTGGGCTCTTAGTTGCAACATGCAGAGTCTAGTTTCCTGACTGGGGATCAAACCCTGGGCCCCCTGCATTGGAAGCACAGCATCTTACCCACTGGACCACCAGAGAAGTCCCTGGTTTATGCTTTAAAAGGATCCCTCTGGCTGCTGAGTTGTAGGGAAGGCCCAAGAGTGACAGCAAGGAGACCATCAGGAAGTCATTGCATCACTGGAGCCTGACACCAGGGGCTGGCGGTGGAGGTGAGGAGAGCCTGTCTGATTGTGGATATGGTTTTAAAGGGAGAGGATCTGCAGGCACTAGAATTTTCTGATAGTTTTTCTGTGACATCAAAGAGGATTCCAAGGTCTGGGGCCTGAGCAAAGCAGGAGATAGAAATTGATGCTACAGAAGGCAGTATTACCTGGACAAAGACTCTGTGTCAGGCATTTTGTAACCTGGCACTTTAGGAAGCATCTGGGTAGTATGTCGTGCTGTGATGTCAGGGCTCTCCAGGTGACAGTAACCTGACATCTGATATTCATCCAATAAACATTTATTGGGTGCTTACTACTTACTCTTCTGGGCATGGAGAGAAAAGCAGTTTAAAAAAAATGTTCCTCTTCCCATGGGGCTTACAGTCAACTGGAAGGGAGCCAACGATAATGAAATAAGCAAATTATACAATATGCCAGATACTGATTGATAGGTAACGAAAAGAAACACAAAGCTGAGAGAAGGAGGTGGAGGTGGAGAAGGAGGTGGAGTCATTCCGGTAGGGGGATCCCCTCGCTTTCCAAGACAGGGATTTCTTGGAGGCATCTTGACTAGAAACAGAATAAATGGTTTTTTTTGAATTGAGTATATTTGATTTACAGTGTTCTGTTCATCTCTGTTGTGCAGCCAAGTGATTCAGGCTTTGTGTTCTTTTCCGTTATAGTTTATCACAGGATATTGGCTATAGCTCCCTGTGCTACACAGTAGGATCTTGTTGTCTCTTCCATATAGAATAGCTTACGTCTGCTAGCTCTGACCTTCCACTCCACCACTCCCCCAAACCCGTCCCCCTTGGCGACCATAAGCCTGTTCTCCGTGTCCAGGAGTCTGCATCTGTTTCATCTGTGTGATATTTAAGTTACTCACTGATATATTTTGGACTGCACTGGGCCTTTGTTGCTGTGTGCAGGCTTCCTCTAGTTGCAGAGACTGGGGGCTGCTCTCTCTTGGCAGCGTGCAGGCTTCTCACCATGGCGGCTTCCCTTGTTGTGGACCACAGGCTCTAGAGTATGCGGGCTTCCTTAGCTGCTGCACGCTAGCCCAGGCTCCCAGGCTCTAGAACACAAGCTCCACAGTTGTGGTACGTGGGTTCATTTCCTCCACGGCAAGTGACATCCTTCCGGACCAGGGATAAAACCCATGTCTCCTGCACTGACGGGCAATTGTTTACCACTGAGCCATGAAGATCATGGCATCTGGTCCCATCGCTTCATGGGAAATAGATGGGGAAACAGCGAAAACAGTGTCAGACTTCATTTTTTGGGCTCCAAAATCACTGCAGATGGTGACTGCAGCCATGAAGTTAAAAGACGGTTACTCCTTGGAAGGAAAGTTATGACCAACCTACATAGCGTATTCAAAAGCAGAGACATTACTTTGCCAACAAAGGTCTGTCTAGTCAAGGCTATGGTTTTTCCAGTGGTCATGTATGGATGTGAGAGTTGGACTGTGAAGAAAGCTGAGCACCGAAGAATTGATGCTTTTGAAGTGTGGTGTTGGAGAAGACTCTTGGGAGTCCCTTGGACTGCAACGAGATCCAACCAGTCCATTCTGAAGGAGATCAGCCCTGGGATTTCTTTGGAAGGAATGATGCTAAAGCTGAAACTCCAGTACTTTGGCCACCTCATGCAAAGAGTTGACTCATCGGAAAAGAGTCTGATGCTGGGAGGGATTGGGGGCAGGAGGAGAAGGGGACGACCGAGGATGAGATGGCTGGATGGCATCACCGACTCGATGGACATGAGCCTGAGTGAACTCCAGGAGATGGTGATGGATTGGGAGGCCTGGTGTGCTGCGATTCATGGGGTTGCAAGGAGTCGGACACGACTGAGCAACTGGACTGAACTGAACTGAGCCATCAGGGAAGTACTCTGTCGTATTTCAGATTCCACATACAAGTGATATCACGTCGTATTTGTCTTTCTCTTTCTAACTTACTTCGTTTACCCCTAGTGGCGTCCCTGTTGCTGCAAATGGCGTCATTTCATTCTTTTTATGGCTGAGTAGTATTCCATCGTACATAGGCACCACATCTTCTTTATCCGTTCATCTGTTGATAGACATTTAGGTTGCTTCCATGTCTTGGCTATTGTGAATAATGCTTCTATGAACATAGGGGTTCATGGATCTGTTTAGATTAGAGTTTCATCTAGATATATGCCCAGGAGTCGGATTTGCTGGATCATGTGGTAATTCTATTGGGTTGACCAAATATTCACTTGAGTTTTTCCATAAGATGTTGTGAAAAACCCAAATGAATTTTTTGGCCAACCTCATATTTTTTAATTTTAAAGGAGAGCGTAATTCTGAATCACCTACACTGGTGGTCAAAAATTTGTTCTCCCTGCTGTCTCCTTCTCTGGAAGAACTGTATTAGTTCCCTGTAGCTGCTCTAACAAATGACCACATGCTCAAGGGCTTAAAACACTAGAAATATATACTCTGACAGTCTGGGGCTGGAAGTCCGAAATCAGTGTCTTCAGGCCCAAGCCAGGTGTTGGCAGGGCCAACTCGCCCCCAGAGGTTGTAGAGGAGAACCTGTGCCTTGCCTCCTACAGCTCTAGCAGCCTCCCAGGTCCCTGGCTTAACAGCCATGTCATTCCAGTCCCTGCCTCTCCGGTCACACTGTCCTCCCTCCTGTGGTCAAATCTCCCTCTTCCTCCTCCCTCTAAGGATGCATGTCATCACATGTAGGGCCCACCCAGACTATCCAGGATATTTTTCCTTCATCACATCTGCCAAGATTCTTTGCCTATAAGGAAAAGAGTCCTTGACAGCAGTCCTTGACGACTCCCAAAGATTCAGACCTGATATTCTGGGGGGTTGTTATACAGCCTAATGGGCTGCCCAGGTGGCTCAGCGGTTAAAGAATCTGTCTGCCAATGCAGGAGATACGGGTTCAATCCCTGGCTCAGGAAGATCCCCTGGGGTAGGAAATGGCAACCCGTCCCAATATTCTTGAATGAAAATTCCATGGACGGAGAAGCTTTCCAGGCTGCGGTCCAAGAGGGGCCACAAAGAGTCAGACACAGCTGAGCCACTAGGCATGTGTGCGTGCATACACACACACACACACGCACAGTCTAATACAGACTTTACCACAAACCCAGGAAAGAAAACTGCAGGTGCTAATTTCTTTGGCACAGCTTTATCAATGATAATTCATGATTATTTCTGTAAAATAGCTTGCCTTCCCCAGGAAACACAGATGATGAGGAGAAAGATATTTGTTTGTTCATCTCTGTGAAATCTACCTTCTGTGGAGTCACACTTTGGAAAAGCTTGACACAGTTAGTAAATGAAAAACTTAAACATGGTGCTCACGTTTGTATCATGGAAGCAAAACAACAGGCTGCTACTGTAGTGATGGTTAACCATTCATCCAGCCCTTTGTTCAGCTGGTAAATATTTACTTCTGCCATACAGAGTCGTGATGAGGAGCTCAGGTTGGGCGAGTCAGGCAAACTGAAGTTCAAATCCTGGCTCTACCACTTACCAGCTGTGTAAGCTTGGGAAGGGTGCTTAACATCTCTGAACCTGTTGTATTATCTGAAAATGGGGTTGTTGTAGGGATTAAATGAGATACAAGGTGGATCAAGTCCTTTACCTGGTACATGAGAAAGTCTGCACTAAATGTTAGTTATTTGCATCCAGTCTTTGTGGACCATGTGAGAAAGAACACGATGCTCCCCATCCCCATTGTCACTGAATGCCTGCCCCTAACTGAAGTGTAAGTTCTGTGAGCATGGGGGCTTAAAGTTTTATTCACTGTTTTGTCCCCAACATCTAATACCTGGTATGCATTAGGCGCTCAGTAAACATTTTTTGAGTGAATGCATGTGTATATCTATGTCACAGAGTTTACTAGTTGTATGCCTGGAAAATGACCCCAGTGAATACCTACCACCACCTCTGTCTGGGCCTCCCAAGCTTCAAAAGAAGGAGCAAGTCATTGTTATTACTGTTATAAATGGGGGTCACAAGAAAGGAAAGAGAGGAAAACAGAGGTCCTAGGTAATGTCTTATGGCAAGTTCAGTATTAGGGTTAGTTAGACCAGCTTGGAGGAGAAGGCAATGGCAACCCACTCCAGTACTCTTGCCTGGCAAATCCCATGGACAGAGGAGCCTGGTAGGCTGCAGTCCATGGGGTCGCTAGGAGTTGGACACGACTGAAGCAACTTAGCAGCAGCAGACAAGCTTGCAACCCATTCTGGCTTCTGAGCTGACACTCAAAAAGAAAAACCAACAATAAAAACAAACCACTTCTGTCAACCTGTGAGTCTGATCTCTCTACATGCATGTGCGCGAAGTCACTTCAGTCATGTCTATTTCTGACTCTTTGGACTATACCCCACCAGGCTCCTCTGTCCATGGGATTCTCCAAGCAAGAATACTAGAATGGGTTGCCATGCCCTCCTCCAGGGGATCTTCCCAACCCAGGGATTGAACCCAATTCTCTTGCATTAGCAGGTGGGTTCTTTACCACTAGCACCACCTGGGAAGCCCTCTGATCTCTATACCTTTGGCAAATATTCCTATCACCCGAAGAAATATAGCAAGATTGCAGACTTCTCAAGGACAGAAGGTTATGCCTCTCTTTACTGGCTTAACCCAGAGCTTCATACCTTTGACAATATTCTTTGTACATGCTTCATATATAAAGCCTCTTAAGTGTGGCAGAGAGATACATAATAGATGCCCATTCACTCATTCATCCAACAAATGTCTTCTGCACACTGACTTGAGCTGGGCACAGTGGTGGGTACTGCAGGTTCCAAGATGTCTTGAAGGAGTTGCCTACCTGGCTGGGGAGACAGAAAAATTAGCAAGTTATCATGACCAATGTGTTATGTCAGTGTTAGAAGATAGAGTGGTAGGACAGTGGAGGAAATCTTGTTTGGGTGGAAATCAGAGAAGTTTCCCTGGAGGACACTTGAACTGCATCATGAATGAATGTCAGTTCACTAGGCAGATGGTGGAGGGGGTGGGAAAACACTTCAGACCGACGGCCCACAAAATGCAAAAAGAAAGTCCAAATCAGTTCCAGTATGGTCTCCGCCCAAAAGTTCTGTCTTCCCTGTGCCCACGACCCCCCTGCCTGAGATTCTCTTGCCCTGGCTCTGCAAATCATGATCGGACACACTGAAATATGTTCTCCAGGCTGTAGGTCCCTGCTGCTGCTGCTGCTGCTAAGTCGCTTCAGTCGTGTCCGACTTTGTGCGACCCTATAGACAGCAGCCCAGCAGGCTCCCCCTACCCTGGGATTCTCCAGGCAAGAACACTGGAGTGGGTTGCTATTTCCTTCTCCAATGCATGAAAGTGAAAAGTGAAAGTGAAGTCGCTCAGTCATGTCTGACTCCTAGTGACCCCGTGGACTACAGCCCACCAGGCTCCCCCGTCCATGGGATTTTCCAGGCAAGAGTGCTGGAGTGGGGTGCCATTGCCTTCTCCGGTAGGTCCTTGGGTCAAGGTAATGGGTCACTAGCCAGCCAGTGCCTCTGAGAAGTGAACTAAGGCCTAAGAATCAGATATGTGGGCCCCACATCTCAGATGAGCAGAGCTGAGGCATGGGGTAAGGCATGTGATGTTTACGTTCAGAAACTGCAAAGCCACTAGCTTGTAGAGTGTCATTACGTCTGCAGGCGGAGGGTAATTTTCCTGTTACTCAAGGACTCCTGATCAGGCTCTGATTGGTCTCTGGGGAATTGTTTTATGACCCAGAGCCAGGCAGTGCTAGATAGGAGATGTGGTTTGCTGGGCAGAAATTTACAAGGCAGGAAATTGCTTCACTGGGCACAACCATTCATAAGAAACACCTCTGGGAAAAGGAGCCCGGGCTCCTGGCAGGTCTGTCCCAGGCCATTTGTTTACATCAGCAACAACCCGTGTTCCTGGTTACACAATGTGGCAGCGTCACTTTGAGTGGGGGATCTTTGCCCCTTGGAAGAATAAACACATTCCTCGCTCGCAGGGGAATTAGCAGACCTCATAAGACTTTTCAGTGGCTGCCCTGGAGGTCTTAATGTCATAAGAAGGTGACTCTACACATGATTAGCTATACAACCTAACTGACTCTGGATTCGGTTGAATTGTCCTGTACAGGGCAATGCAGGCTAAGATGCAGAGAATCTAGTGTTGAAGGGTGAAAAGGGTGGCAACCCAAGAAGCTGCCAAGGCCGCACTAGATTTCTTATGAACAATCCAGGGGTTTAGGGGTCACTGGGCAGTCTTCAGGGAGGAAACAGGCTGTGGGGTGGTTTAGATGTATTCCAAAGCCCAGGTTCCCATTGTCCACCAGCTCTTGGCTGAGTTCTAGAGTTTAGAGCTTTCAGGACGAGTGCCATCAGACCAGAACAGGTCCTAGGGAGAAAAGATAAGGGTCTGTGGTTAGTGTCTCCGGAACTATGGGCATCTGTCTGGCGAGTTATGGGAGCTTCCAGCCCAGCACTGTTCGGTAGAGTCAAGAATCACAATTAGGCCCCACTCTGCCCCACTCCCCTCCCCGTGTAAACCCGATCCCGGGCCTAACCTGGCCAAGGGGGCTTCCATAGGCTGTGTCCCTTCTCCAAGACCTTGGGGTCTGTGTCTGTGACATGGAGGAGAGCCTGGTACCAATTCACGTGGCTGCTCTGCTGCTGCTGCTAAGTTGCTTCAGTCGTGTCTGACTCTGTGTGACCCCATTGACGGCAGCCCACCAGGCTCCCCCGTCCCTGGGATCCTCCAGGCAAAAATACTGGAGTGGGTTGCCATTTCCTTCACCAATGCGTGAAAGTGAAAAGTGAAAGTGAAGTCGCTCAGTCGTGTCCGACTCCTAGCGACCCCATGGACTGCAGCCTATCAGGCTCCTCCGTCCATGGGATTTTCCAGACAAGAGTGCTGGAGTGGGGTGCCATTGCCTTCTCCTGTGGCTGCTCTAATGAGAGGATTATATGAAACCATGAGTTTCCTCACTCTAGGGCGTGCTTGCACACTTAGGGTTGGGTGCATTGTCTCTGGGGCAGTTGGGCAGGTCAGGAGACTTAGAAGGAAATTTCATTTTATGTTTTTTTAACCTTTCAAGGAAGAGTTGCAGGCAATTCACCCTTACTCTGACTTAGTTCCGGACCATCTCACTGTATCGTTATGCTATGAGTGTAACACCCAAGGCAGCAGCGGTCAGTGGCAGAAAGCCCTGGGCTTGGTCCATCTGAGCTCCTTCTATTTGCTTCCTGGAGACCATTTCGTTCTATCTACTACTAGCAAGTTCTAAGAGGGCCCAGACCATGTTATCCTTATTTACCACTGCACCTCCAGTACCTTGTGTAGTGCCTGGTACACAGTAGATTCTCTGTAAGAGGCTGTTGAATGAAGAGCAACTTCATGAATGAATAAATGAATTAGTGGCACTTCTTTTGAAAGTTGAAATCCATTGATATAGTGAATCCATGATAAATCTCCTCTGAACTTGAGATCCCCTAACTTCTGCATCGTCACGTAAGCAGGCATCCTTGATTCCTAATTTCCTTGTACAGTCCCTTGTACAGTGGAGCAGTTGTATCAGGGTAAGCAAAGCCTGCCACAGCCATTGCAAGGACAGTCCCTAGCCGAGAACCTTTTAGATATGAGTTCATTAAGGATCCATTTTAGGAGTTATTTTTGACCCCGCGCAGGATCTCATACGTACTGCCGTGTGCATGCTCTGTGAAGGAGATTGCAAAAAAGTTTAGAGCCATTGCCTCTAGACATCTGAAGAGTGGGGTTACTGGCCAGCATATCTCCAAATTCTACTAGAGGGACCAGGATAAATCCAGAGGTGAAGGGATGGTCCCCCAGGGTCAGACTGGAGGAACGTGTCAACAGGGCAGCATAGGACAAACCCGGAAGAGTGGTTTGGGATCAAGGGTGTGGGCCATCCAAGTGTGTTAGAGGTCCACTTTGGGTTGGAATGGGTGTCTGGGTCTGATATCCTGAAAGGCATCCTTCTTCTCAAATTGGGATACAGGCCAGTGAGTCAGGGAGTCCAAGAAGCAATAAGAAACATAGTTCATCTTGGAGCATCCATTTTATTCAGAGATAAGTAATTTTAACCTCAAAGGTCATGGTAGAAAATATAAAAGTTACATGCATTTTTAAGATCAAATATGGGGCGTCAAAGAAATTTCCTGTTTGAGTGATCTTAAGCCTCAGGCCCAAAAAGAAGTGTGAGGTTCACTCTTCTCTGCCACTAATGTTACTCGAGTAGAACAGTTTCAGAAACACTAGCCTAAAAGAGTCACACGGAAAATGCCACCCACTGACAGTGCTCCCACTGTCCCTGAGTACTGCTAGACCCTCAGTCCATGCAGTGAAGATGTCCTTGATGAGAGAATGGCATCAGTCCGGCAATGGGCCCTCACATTGTCTAGCCTCTCTGGGACCCCAAGAGATTAACTTGTTTTCCTCCCAGGCTCTTGGAGATATAAAGTCTTCTGTCCGAGAGGAAGAGTTATAACGCCACTATTGTTTTCTCTATTCTTGGTGGCCAGCACAGAGGTGTTGAGCTGTGTTGGGGTAGCCTGAACTTCAGAATGGCATCTCCATTTCCTCCTTCCTTTCTCTGGAGGGCGGTGGCAGCTCTGGCCTCAAAATCCCTGGAGAGCTCAAACCAAACAACACAGGCCCAGCTCACAAGTGTGGCTCTGGGTGGGGTTCCTCGGGGACAAGTTTCACTTCGTTGGTTCTCAGGACCAAATGGTTGAGAAATTCTTCCCAAGCAGAGACTCTACTTTTTAGGTTTTATTCACTTGTTTGAGACAAAGTCACGGAATCACATAGGGAAAGTCAGACATGTAGATCGTCGGTAAGTGAGCAGCTCCACCCTGAAATATACAGAGATGCACAGAGAATGGTTATCTGGGTCTGGGGGCATCCACAGTGAGTTTACATTTTGGCAAACTTTGGTGGCCAGATTCCCCGGGGTCCCCAGTTCCAGCCCCTGCCCCTTCCTCTGACCTCCTAGCAAGGGAAGCTTCTCTGGGTCTCCCTGACTCTAGCATAAACCCTGAGAGTGGGAATGAGGTCTCATTCATCTTTATGCCCACTACTGCTTAGTGGAATCACTGCATAGAAGTTGTCCTCAATAAATATTTGCTGGTGATGAGTTTGACAAGCGTTAGGCCAAGTCACTTACTAAATATTTATGTTCTGCACAGTCTGCTGGGCATAGGGATTTGATGATGAATGAGAAACAATCTCTTCCCTCAAGGGGCTCGTGACTTAGCAGAGAACGCTAATATGAAAAACGATGACTGCGCAAGAGAACAAACCTGAGCGGCAGCATCCGAGTCACCCCTCCCCATCCCCAGACAACAAGGGTGCTGTGTGCTCTCTAGCTGATGGGCTCAGCAGCTGAAGGGAGGTCTTCTAAGTCCACCGAGGTGGGCTTGGCCTCCTGCAGCTGAAGTCGTGGGGGGACCAAAGGGAGGGTCACATCCGAAGGTGGGCTTTTGCAATTGCAGGAATGCCCGGGGTGGGGGGGCCCGGAGGTGACCTCTCCATCACCCTGTAGAAAAGTGAGGCCAGGCTAACACCTGTTGAGACAGGTAACTCCCATTTGCTCATTGTCCCGTGTTTGCAGAAGAGGAGCAGGGGGCTCCGGGGAGTGAGAGGGGATGGGTCACAACCGGGTGAGCCTCTTTGGGGCAGCACCACCAGCATTAGCATGGAGATAGAGTGGCCATCCTGGAAGGATTTATAACTCCAGATCTCCAGGTCTTATCATAAACAAGCTTTTTCTCAATCTCAACATGTCAGGGGTGGGGGGGTGGGGGGAGCGGGGGGCAGGGCAGGCGGGTAGGGATGGACCAGAGAGCAGTGTTAGAGGTAAAACTCCAGCAGACGTGAACCTTCGGCTGTAGCAGAACAAGGGCATTTAGGGGGAAAGAGAGAGAGAGAGAGAAATGGAGCTCTTCGTGACTAATAGTGTATTAGACCCTGAACTGGTTAATAATAATGCTTAATTTCTTGTCTCATTCCCTGTGGCTCAGGCCTAAAAGGTCACAAACACGCTTTGGAAATCCTAAGGCAAGCCCTGAGAGTCAGCCCAGTGGGAGCATTGTGTTGCCCAGGCTTCTGGAAGCTTCTCCCCCTCCTCCCACTGGAGCTTCTCACCCAGTGCCTTTCCTTGTTTGCAGGAGGGGCTGGGGGCAGTGTCTCTGGTCATGCCTAGAGCCTCTGAGGCAGGAAGACAGCAGTGCTGTCCCTGGGGGACCCCCTGTGCTGTTTTGGGGGTGGGAGGAGAAAGGGTGTGGTGTGGTAGGGGGAGTCAAGGAGGCAACTGGTGAAGCATGAAGATGGGGAGGGGGAGCCTGACTGCAAATGGGATCCTCAGGTCTACGGCTACTGAAGGTACCAGTACTGCCTCTGTCGTCTCTTTCTTCAGAGTCTCCCCTGGCCATTCATTCTTGCCTCCTGCCACCTGAAGAGACGGTATATGGGCTTCCCAGGCGGCTCAGTGGTAAAGAACCCGCCAGCCAACGCAGGAGACATGAGTTCAACCCCTGGATCAGGAAGATCCCTTGGAGGAGGGAAATAGTAATGCACTCCAGTATTCTGGCCTGGACAGAATCTCACGGACAGAGGTGCACTTGGCGGCCTACAGTCCGTGAGTGTCGCCAAGAGTCGGACACAACGGCTCAGTGACTAAACAACAACCTAAATAGAAACAGTGCCCAAGGGAAGCATCATCCTTTGCCTTCCGCCCTGGACCACACCCCGGCGGCCCACCTCGAAGGGAAGGGCCTGGGTGTTCCCTTCTGTCACAGGCCTGTCCCCTGTGATGGCTCTTCTGGACTCAGGCCTGGTCTGCATTCGGCTCGCAGGCAGGACCACAGGCTCTGCAGGAGTTGAAAGCTGTCCCTCAGAGGATGCCTCGGCATGCCTCCCTCCTCCTGCTTCCCCTGAGACATCAAACACCCCAGGCCTGGGCGGCCGGGCAGAGTTAACAAACACAGCCAGGCTCAGGGGAGGCTTGGAAACCTCTCCTTCAAGCTCCCCACTCCAGCCTGAGCAAATCCCCCGCTGAGACTTCAAAGCTAGCTGCTTGTTTGCCAGGCCACAGGGCAGCGACAGTGCTTTCCCTTTTGACCTAAGACAGCATCGTTGCCGGAGGAAGGCTGGCTTGGCGCCGACCTAGAACACGGGACGCTGCTTAAGGGCTGTGATGTGGGCACTCGGCGACCCGACCTGCCAGCCCAAGAACAAGGGAGAGGGACTGTCCCCAGACTCCTGGATGAGCCTCTGCAAAGACTGTCCCAGCTGGGACTCAGTTCCTAAAAGGCAGGCTGCACCCCACTACAGCAGGGAGTAATTGGCCACAACAACGACCTGGCAATGGAAACCACGGAGCCCATGAACTTGCTGCTCCTCAGACGCCCGCCTTGTCTCCAGGCTCTGCTCATCATAAATGTGGTGGCGTGATGCGTGTGCTTGTCTGGGCCATGCGTGCACAGAAATGTACATGTCTCTGATCCCAGGTGCCACCCCACAGTTCTCCAGGAATCATACCCCTGACTCGAATTCTGAAAACAAATTCTTATGCTTGATCTAAAAGCAAGAGTAGAGAAAAGTGTATGAGAAACAGTAAATTTTTCATAGCAGTAAATTTGTATAGCAAAAATTATAAAACTTTATTCAAAGATGTATGCATAGATTTTTGAAGTCTAACTGATTTACAGTATGGTGTTAGTTTCAGGTATACAGCAAAGTGATTCAGAATGTATATATATGTATATTATATAATATATATATCATTCTTTTCCCTTACATGTGTTATGTGTTAGTTGCTCAGTCATGTCCAACTCTTTGCAACCCTATGGAGTATAGCCCACCAGACTCCTCTGTCCATAGGATTCTCCAGGCAAGAATACTGGAGTGGGTTGCCATTTCCCTTGTGGTTCATTACAAACTATTGAGTAGGGTTCTCTGTGCTATACAGTAGATCATTACTGGTTATCTATTTTACATATGTGCTATGCCATGATTAGTTGCTCACTCATGTTAGACTCTTTGCAACCCCATGGACTGTAGCCCTCCAGGCACCTCTGTCCATGGGGATTCTCCAGGCAAGAATACTGGAGTGGGTTGCCTTGCCTTCCTCCATTCTACATACAGTAGTGTGTATATATGTTCATCTCAACCTCCTATTTATCCTTCCCCCCACTTTCCCCCTTGGTAACCATAAGTTTGCTTTCTATGTCTGTGGATCTAAGAGGAGTAAATTGATTCAACCCATCAGCTCCAGAGATGGAGAAATCTATCTTAGGACTTATTTACTTACTTGGGCTTTATTTACCCTTCAGCTTACTTCTGCCAGGTCAATGATGAAACACTCCCATTTTCAAGGACCCTCACTTTGAGGCCTGAAAAGTGATCCCAGATTGTCAGGTTCAGCACCCAGCTGGGCCTTTAACAGGATTTTTTATAATAACGATGATGATGATGATTTTTTCCTGAAGACTGCCCCCCACATTTTGCCTGTCCCATGCGAAAGAGAGAATTGAGAGTGTGTAGGCTCTTTCTGAAGATCTGGCTCCATGATAGAAATAGCGTAGGGCAGGAGACATATGTGAACACCAAAGGCACCCAGAGGAAATTACCCAGCAGTTTAGTGGTTAGGACCCTGCATGGGTTCAGTCCTAAGATCCGGCAAGCTGCATGGCCAATAAAATAAATAAAGCCACCCAGAGTAGGGTTCCCGTTCTAATTCTGCCACTTACTCCCTATGTGATACTAAGAACATTATTTAACACTCTGAACCTATGTTTCTTCGGCTGTAAAAGGGCTAAAACCTACTGAAAGATTCTACCCTAAGAACATTCTGAGGGATTATAATAAGAGGAAATCATTTGCCAAAGAATAGCTTTGGGGCAGAAACCCAAGCTTGGGGCTGCAGACCCCACACACAGCATATCCACCGCAGCTCCCTTCACAGTTCATAGGAACAGCATCCTTGGTGGTTTAGAGCCAGACACTAACGCTTGCCTGCCTGGAATCCAGTCCCACCTGCCAATTTTAGCTCTGTGACCTTGAACAAGCACATCTCTGTGCCTCAGTGTCCTCATCTATAAAACAAGGATAATAACAGTCTCTACCACAAGAGACAGTTTGCCTTTGTTGTTAAGGCAAAATGAGCTAACATAAATAAAGAGCTTAGAAGAATGGGTGTCATGTAGTAAGTGGCATTGAATATTTTAAATTTTCATGATTGCATTTTCAGTGCTACAGTCACTAGGGCAAGGAGGATTTGAGTAGCTAGAATTCCAGTGATATAGTTCAGATGGAAAATGTATGGATTTAGCAGCTTGAAGGCTGCCAACAGACTGCAGGAAACACCTGGTTCGTCAGGGGTAGGTGAAGTCACTTGGGGCTGCTGTCCCATGACAGGCTAAAACTCAAATTTCAGAGTTTCTTATCTCATCCAACCCCCTTTTTAATGCAGTTACATTTATGCTACAACCCTGAGAGATCATTCTCCAGGCTTTACCAACTCCCAGGGAGGGTTTACCTCACTGTCAAACAGTTGAATGATTCTCACATGGATCCGCAACCTGCCCACTGGTCCAGAGGGCATGGCCCTTTCTCCTCTCCATAACACCTTTCCGTGTGTTTATTCTCTTTAGGCCTTCCCTTTGAGACTATTAATTTCTAGGATATTTGCTATTGTCTTCGTAGAGAATCCAAGAGAATATGCAGATAAATTATCAAAACTATTAAAAGAATTGTGCAAGGTGACTGAACTCAAGATAAGCATGCCCAAAAAATAAAAAATCACTCCTATATGCCTGGACAAAACTAAGCAGAAAATGTAATCTTTAAGAGTTTCTGTCGCCATGTCCACAAAACTAAAAGATATTAGCAAAGGCTCTACTAGAAGAAGTCTTTATTAAAGTGGAGAAAAATAAAACTTTATTGACAGACAGAAGGTCTAAATAAATAGAGCAATATACCGTCTTCATGGATGGAAAACCCAATATTGTTTTTCAATTCCAAATTATATATTCTATGCAGTTCCAATAAAAATACCAACCTGACTGTATCTATGTATAGGAAACTTACAAGCTAAGCTTAAAGTATGATACGCAAAAGCTAAGAATAATTAAGACGATCTTGAAAAACAAGGAGGAGGCATTTGCCTTACTACATGTAAAACGTTTTTAATAGCCCTGTAATAACCTAAAATGTATGATTTTGACACACAGAAAAATAAATAGAATAGAATAGAATAAATGGAATAGAATAGAGAGCTCAGAAATAGACCTGTGAATATAAGAACTTGGTATACTATAGAAATGACATCACAGATCACTGAGAAAGGATGGACAATTCAGTAAATGGTGCTAGAATGACTGATCATCAATATGGAAAAATAAAATAAAATTAGCTTTCTACTTCATACTGTATATAAAGAGCAACTTAACAGCTTTGATTTTTTTAAAAAAAGGCAAATTTTTAAAGCTCTTAGAAGAAAATATTGGAGAATAGTTTGTGCCCTTAGGGTAAGACAGGATTTCTTAGGTAAGACCCTCAAAACACAATACCATAATGGATAAGTTTGACTGAATTAAAATGAAGATTTGATATATTAAATAGATTTAATGTTTATTTTATTGAAATGGGAAAAACACTGTACATAAAGTTAAAAGTCAAACCACAGAGTGGGAGTAAATCTTTACAATGAATGCTACTAACAAAGGATGAGTTCCAGATTATATACGGAATTCTAACAAATCAATAAGAAAGAGACCAACAACCAAAGAGAAAAATCTTCAAAGAATATGAACAAACAAGTCACAGAAATGGAAACCTAATATGTAAAAAGTATATGCAAAGGTAATAGACCTCAGTAATATTTTGAGAAATTTAACTTAAAATCACAATAAGAGAGATTTCCATCATCACTAGGTGACAGTAAAGATTCTTTTTACAAAAGGCATAATAAACTCACAAGGATAAAGAGAATGGGAAAGGAGATTACAACAGATTTTGGAAATTTTGGAAGCTAGAAAGCAAATAAATGAGAGATAACTGACCCAGTAAACCTAAGAAAGCTGAATCCCAATCTAGAAGCGGAGTAAGTAGAAAGCAGTTCTACCAAGTACTTCAGGCAATGAGGATGAGTGAAGACGGAGTGAAACGTATCAAGATTGGGTGGAAATCTTTAAAAAGCCAATGTGTGTGCTTAGTCACTCAGTCGTGTCTGACTCCTTGCGACCCCATGGACTGCCTCCCACCAGGCTCCTCTGTCCATGGGAATTCTCCAGGCAAGAATACTGGAGTGGGTTGCCATGCCTTCCTCCAGGGGATCTTCCCAACCCGGGGATCAAACCCAGGTCTCCTGCATTGCAGGCAGATTCTTTACCATCTGAGCCACCAGGGAAGTCCAAGAATACACGAGTGGATAGCCTGTCCCTTCCCCAGGGGATCTTTCCAACCCAGGAATTGAACTGGGGTCTCTTGTACTGCAGGTGGATTCTTTACCAGCTTAGCTACCAAGGAAGCCCCTTAAAAAGCCAATAGGGTCACATTTTTCCCCCCTTGCTTCATGCGGCCAAGACTTTGAAGAGAGAGTCTCTGGAGAGAAAAAAACAGACAAAGCTGAGGGCAGGTTATTATATGGAGAACAGGAGGATTAAGTGAATGTTCATATGCCAAGTGTTGATGAAGTAAAGGAAGTCTTCATTCTCCAGGATGGAGAATGAGTGATGCTTCCCTAGGGATTCTCACTAGTCCACATGAAAAAGCTTACCACTTCTGACATCAGGGATTCCCCCAAGAAAATGGAACAGCCAGGTAAATCTACAGTGAGCCTCTTAATTGATAAGCCCTACTCTCAAATTCAGAGCTTACAATCAGTTTTTAAGTTCCCCATGCTCTCTTAGAGAGCATCTTAGAACCACCAGACTCCTCAAGAAGAACTCCAACATGAAAAATAGAGACCAAAACAAACAGGAAATTACAACCTGGAGAAAACAGATTCTAAACTAAAAGCAAATAAACAAAATAAAAGCAAAAAAAAAAAAAAGACTATAATTATAAATCCTTATCAGGTAAGAGTAGATAGCACATCCATAAAACAAGAGCAGGAAACTATAAAAGAAACATTTAGATATTTAAAAAAGATAAAAAATTAGAAATTTTAAATATATATGATAACATCAGTGGAAAGCTTAATGAATGAGTTGGAAGATAAAGTTGAGAAAATTTCCAGAAAGTTTAAGTAAAATACAAAAAGAAAAAAAAAAAAAGAAGAAGAAACCAGATGGGAAATTCTCAGATAAATAATGAAAGAAAATTTTCTTAGAAGTATCTAGCATGTTAATGAAAACATCCTTTCATACAGATACGTTATCAAACATGTAAAAACTCAGAATGGATTCAAATCAACTTCAGAAAAGTGGTTACTTCTGAAGGCTCAGAAGTGAAGAATAAGAGTGGGGAGGGATACAGAGTGAGTTTCAACTAAATCTATAAACTTTCTCTCGAAAGAACTGAACATGGCAAAATGTTAGCATTTCTTAAACATGAATGCTATGTTTATCTATGAATATCTGTAATAATCTCTGAACTGTTTGCATACATTTTATAATTAAAATATAAATGCAATGGGGCTCAGGAAAATATATAAGAACAATCATAACAGCTTTATTCATAACAGCCAAAAACTGGAAAAAAATCAAATGTCCATCACAAGAAAATGGATAAGTTGTGGTATATTTATACAATGGAGTAGTATTCAATAAAGAGAAATGTACGTGAACAACGTGAATGAATCCCAAAAAATATGCTTAAGAAAAGGAGGCAGATAAAAAAATGTGTAGCATCCAACCACGGGCAAAATGAATCTAGGGGGATAGAAGTCAGAATTGCCTAGAGGAGGACTTCCCTGGTGGTCCAGTGGCTAAGAATCCACCTGTCAATGCAGTGGACATGGGTTTGATCCCTGGTCCAGGAAGATTCCACATGCCTCAGAGCAACTAAGCCCATGTGTCACAGCTTATGAGCCAGTGCCCTGGAGCCCGCGCTCTGTGACAAGAGAAGCCACCACAATGAAAAGCCAGCAGAAATCATTGCAATGAGCAGCCTGAGCACCGCAGCAAGAGAGCAGCCCTTGCTCTTTGCAACTAAAGAAAGCACAAATGAAGACCCAACATAGCCAAAAATAAATAAATAAATAAAACAATTTAAAAGCAAAGAAGAATTCCTAGAGAGGGGAAGTGGAAGACTGGGAGGTTGAATGGGAAGGAGCAAGAGGGAACTTTCTGGGGTGATAGAATTGTTCCTTACCTTGTTTTGAGGGCAGGTTAGAGGAGTATATACCATTATCAAAATTCATTGAAGTGAACATTAAGATCTGCATTTTATTGTCTGTAAATTACACTTCAGTAATGAATGAATAATGAAATGGAGAGAACGCATGACATAGAGGAGCTTCAAAATTAAGTTTTGGATAGATACTCGTATCACTCTGTGACCCTATCGTGTCCATAATGTAAAACTCCACTGTGGGTTGCAGAGCCAGTGCTTGTAGATGGTCTATGTGTTTGGTGTATTTTCATCTTTTTATCTGCTTCCAAGTCCATGTGCAATGGTTCTAGAGTGATGGTCCGTTTCAGAACTCTGGGCAGAGCTAGACAACTGATTCTATTAAACTATATAAAAGTCAGAAAGAAAATTCACAGAACTCAGACCTCATCTTGGCCAACTACCAACTGATCCATGAATTTCCCTCCCAACATTCCTGAGGAAGGGTAAACCAGCCTAATGCCTGACCCCCTGCACAGACAAAGCACTCTCTCCTTCCCAGGAATAATAATAATAATACTGACAACTGGCATTGCCTGAGTGCTAACTCTGAACCCTGCAACTGCTTTAAGCCTTTAGCATGTGTTGACATGAGTCAGCTCCTTCCAAATTTGGAAAGCCTTTCAGTAGAAGGTTCAGACAGGACTCTAAAATTCCCCTCCAATCCTCACAGCTCTCTTAACTAAGGGGGAATGAGAATTTTCATCTTGGAATGGGTTGCCCATGGAGATTATAGAAGAAGAAAGAGTCGATATTCATTGTGTTACATGTTTATCACCATAAGCGCAGTCTATGCTGGGCTCTGAAGAAATAACAATAGCAATAGTTAACATTTATTGAAGCATATGCTCACCTTACATGCATTTAGCTCACTTAATACCCATAACAACCCTGTTTTTCTACAGATGAGCAACTTGCTGCCTTGAAAGTTTAAGTAAGGATTGTAAGGTCCCAAAGCTAGCAGCCAGCATTCTAGTTCAGGCTGTCTGGCCCAGAGGCTGAGCTGTTAACCAGTCTGCTCAGGTTTTCAAAGTTAATATGTTTCTGAGAAGAATGTCATGGAAAAAAATCTCCAGCCCAGGAGGAAGAAAACCTGAGCTCTGCTCCCTCCTCTACTCCTTGCTCTGGGAGTTTGAGCAAATTGCTTTCCTCCCTTCTGTGGGTCTGAAACAAGAGAGCTGGACTAGGTGATCCCTGAAGCCCAGACCTAACTAATTGTCTGTGATCCAAGCTCGGGTGGATCCTTTCTCATCTTATGAACGTGCCCAGCATAACATTTCCTAGGGCGTCCAATTCACATATGGGGATAATGATGACAATGATGATGAAGGAGGAGGAGGAGAGGAAAGACAAGGAGAACGGGAAGAAGCAATGCATGCATGCATGAATGAGTGGAGTGGAACCTTCAGCATTTTCCTTTGCAAGAAGGAAAAAGTGCTCCTGGGAAAGGAAAGAAGGTCCTTATCTCACTTGCTTTTCATTGGCCTGAAATCTCGGGACATTAAAAAAAAAAATGCAGCCAGCTAGCTTCCACCCTATCGCTTGGCCTCCAGGCCCAGCTGTAGGCTAGAAGCAGAAAGTGAGTATGCACAGAGTGGCCAATTAGTTTCCTGAGTGCCCTCCTGACCTCTGACCCCTGCTGGGCCACCCCATCCATTAGCTGTCCTCTTCCCCCCTCCACCCTCCTCTCTCTCAGTTTGAATCGCTGTCCGGCCATTCTCTTTCAGCAAAGAAACATGCTCAGGCATTCAGCCAGCCGCTGCCACTTTCTGTTCTTTTGTCTCCTCCCCCTTTGCCCTTGTTGCTAACCTGGTCACCACTCCTTGACCCTAGGCTGGGCTCTCTCCCCTCCTGGGATGGGGAGCGGGCAGTAACTGGAGGCAGGGCTGGCTGGGAAGAAGAAGGGGAGCTCTGGCTTTTCCTTTTCACCTGGGCTTCATTCCACAAACTTGAATTTTAGTCCAAACCTCATCGTAAGAAAGTCCTTATAATACTTTCTCCGGGATGATGATCTCTTTCAAAGGCAAGGACTTTGAAACGTTCATGTGGGTGAAGGCAGTATTCTGTTCTTTTGAGATGTTAGCTATTCCTCTATGAGGCTGGAAAATCAGTAAATATTTATATTCCATTGATGAGGAAGGGAAAGGCTAGTTCAAGATTATGGGTGTGTGAGTACATATTTGTGAAAAAAATACAAACGAATCATCAGAAGAGGAAAGTAAAGAACTTTTATTGCGCAGAAAAGGGGCTTCCCCGGTGGCGCTAGAGGTAAAAGAACCTGCCTGCTGATGCAGGAGACAAAGAGATGCGGGTTCGATTCCTGGGTTGGGAAGATCCCCTGGAGGAGGGCATGGCAACTCACTCCAGTATTCTTACCTGGGGAATCCTATGGACAGAGGAGCCTGGCGGGCTACAGTCCACGGAGTTGCAAAGAGTCAGACATGACTGAAGTGACTTAGCACACACACACACACACATTGCAACAGAAAAAGCCTTCCAAGTGTTGATTACATCTGCTAATTCCTTAGAATTCTAGCTCAGAGAGCAAAGGAGATGGTGAGTAAGTTTAGTAGAAAAGGGTAAGCACTTAGGATTCAGAGCCATTAAATCCAGGTCTTGTCACTTGTCGATCGGGTGACATTTGGTAATAAGAGTGACTCCTGTTTTCTGAGTGCATTCCTTGTGCCAAGCACTTTACACACATCATCTCATTTAATCCTCATAATAAGTGTGAAGCAGAAGTTATTAGCAATCATCACCTCCATTTTACAAATAGAAAAATGAAGGCTAAGAGAAATCAAATTATGTGTTCAGGGTTGTATACATGATAAATGGCAGAGAAGGAATGTGAATGAGGTCTATTTGACTCCAGAGTTTTTAAGCACACTGCCATACTTCCTCCAAGTTATAATGTACCTAAGTTATTACATCTTGAGCTTTGGTTTCCTCATCTATAAAGCAATCATCTGTGAAGCACCTAATAGTGATGACTAACAACTCCTGAATGCTGACTATATAGCCAGGCTTTTTCTAAATGCCAACATACCTCATCTCATTTAATTCTCCCAGTGTCCTAAAGAATAGGAACTATTTTTATCCCCATTTTACAGAAGAGACTGAGGCTTAGCTGTGTTAAGAAACTAACCAGGTCACACATGGCTGTTGAGTAGCAGAGCTAGGATTCTGATTTGAGGCTGGTTGGCTCCAGAGCCCAGGCTTTTTTCACTTCCCACTCAATGTCAGTTGCATCAAAAAGGCCTACCAAGGGACTTCCCTGTGGTCCAGTGACTAAGACTCCATGCTCCCAATGCAGGGGGCCCAGTCAGGGATCCCTGGTCAGGGAACTAGATGCCACATGCTGCAACTAAAGACACTGCATGCTGCAACCACAACTAAGATCCAGCACAGCTAAGTAAATAAATAAGACAAACATTTAAAAGGGGGGGTTGGGGGAGGCCTACCGAGAAAGACACAAAGTGCACGCATAAGGAGAGGGCTCCAGGAATGTAGAGGAAGCTGAGGATGTCAGGGTTGGCTTGATGGAGAACATAGAGGAGATTGACTTGATGGAAATTTATTTGCATGCCAGAAAGGCTCAGAAGTATTTCTCTTTCACAAAGTGAAGCACACACCTAATTATGTACCAGCGTTTATGCTGAAGAAGGGAGCAGAGTCCTTGTCATAACCGTGTCCAATAAATAGTAAGGCAGGGACTCATCCTGGTCCTACTCCCCCCTTCCCTCTCCTCCCAGCCTGATAGCATCTAGAATGGTGCCTTGCACGCAGAGGGCACTCACTTGATGGATATTTCTTAATGAAGAGTGGATGATACCTCAAGAAGGATTTGGCTGTGGATAAATGGCTTTCCCAGGTCCACAAGCTGCTGTAGCCTACTGCTGGAAGGCCCTACTCCCGCTCATCTTTCTCCCTGCAGCTCCCCTGACAAGCCCACAGGCTGGGGGATAAGGGGGCCCACTGTACCAGAGATGAGTTATGGTTCTTTGTTATACAAATTCTTTCACATTCCTCCCCCATCTACTTGTTGCAGCCAATTCATCATGATACTTAAATGCAACTTTAGATAGTGAACTATGGCTCACAGTCATGAAGATGATTGTTCAGGACACCCAGACGAGAGACCTAGTATTCAGATCTATAAAAAGACCGCTTTGCCATGGGGGGTTAGCTTAGATTTCCCTGCTTTTCCCAAGGACCCAGGGAAATGCCTTTATTTCTACCGCAAAGAATCCCAGATAAAATAGACAACTAGTGAGCACCTACGTAGAGCACAGGAAACTCTGCTCAGGATTCTCTGGTGACCTTAAATGGGAAGGAAATCTACAAAAGAGGGGATATATGTGTATGTATAACTGATTCACTTCTCTGTACAGCGGAAACTAATGCAACATTGTAAAGCGATTACACTCCAATTAAACTATAAATTAAAATAAATAACTAGATAAAGTAAAATAGCAGAGGCCCCAGGGAAGATATTTCAGTCTGGGCTGCAGAATAACTTTGCAGAGACTCCTCAGTGGTATTTCCCTCCATGCTCCAGGAACCCTAGATTTGTTGAGTCAATCTGCCATTGAAATGAAGATGACAAAGTGAAATGAAACTTTCTTTGATTCTTCATGCTGCAGCAACGAGCTGAAGTTACATTGATCAAAATGAACCCTTTATCATGGCCACTGGAATGAAACAGGAGTAAGCATTCCCTTTCATTGGTTATTAAGCCTATTTTCATCCTAAAACTCATGGGATACACTGGCATTATCTTAGCTGTGAACTTCCCCTGTGGTTCAGCTGTAAAGAATCTCCCTGCAATACAGGAGACCCAAGAGACGTGGGTTCGACCCCTAGGTCAAGAAGATCTCCTGTAGTAGAAAATGGCAACCCACTGCAGTATGCTTGCCTGGGAAATCCCATGGACAGAGGAGGACTGGCTGGCCTCAGTCCATGGGGTGAAAAAGAGTCAGATACGACGTAGCAACTAAACAACAACATCTTTACTAGGGCAGTAGAGTCAATAGAACTGAGACTTGAATTCTTCGGCCACAATCACATACACTGACTCTAATACAAGATCTTGTGGAACTGGGCACTTTAGATTTTATTTATTGATTGTTATATATCGTCACCTTATTATGAAAAGAACTATAGTTGTTCAGTAATAAAATGCCAGGTGCTATTTTTCACACGATTTTTCTACAACCCAAATGAGTGGGAGATGCCTTTTCATTTCTGAATACACGATGCTAAATAAACTCACTGCTTCTCTCTGTATGTCATTTCCCTCTGTTGGCAATTAGGAGATGAATTTTTACTTCCTATCCTCCTAAAAGACAGAAAATTCAAGATGCAGGATTTCTCTGGTGGTCCAGTGGTTAAGAGTCTGCCTGCCAATGCAGACGACATGGGTTCAATCCTTGGTCCAGGAGGATTCCACATGCCCCCAAAGCTCCTAAGCCCATGCTCCACAGCAAGAGAAGCTACCGCAGTGAGAAGCCCACAGATGCCAACTAGAGAGTAGCCCCTGCTCGCCACAACTAGAGAAAGCCCATGTGCAGCATGAAGACCCAGCACAGCCAAAAAATAAGCAAATAAATGAAAAATTTTGAAAAGAAACTCAAAAGGCAATGTAAACAGCAGAGAGATATTTTATCAACTGATGTGTTAGAAAAATTCAGCATTCATTTTAATAACAGTGAGCCATAATATACTTTAGATGTACCAAGGAATCTTAAATAATACTCTTTTGTAAAATAATCAAGCCCCTGTATAATGGTTTAAAACATTCAGGTTTTCAAGTAACAAATTTGCTTTAAAGAGAGGTTCAATTACACTTGCAAACGTCCTTGAGTTCACTTTCTGTGCTTGGTAGTATAAAATATTTTTATTACATATATTATCAGCTAAATCATTTATCATGCACTGTCCTTGCTCCCCACTCCTTAAATGCCAGAATTTACCTTTGACCTATATGATGTGAACATTTTATTGTTCATTCCAGATGATTCTGTTTCTGTTTTGTTATCTGCAAAATAGAAGTCCATGTTGTATAACCTATAAAAGTGTTGAATCACTATATTGTATGCCTGAAGCTAATAAAATATTGTAATCAACTGTTTCAATAAAATTCTTTTTAAATAATCTATCCCAAAGCAGTCAGATAAAAACAAAATAAAAAACATGCATTGAAGAGATACATAGAGAACAAGATTTGTAAAATACATATTGAAAAGCACAGACATTACTTTGCCAACAAAGGTCCATCTAGTCAAGGCTATGGTTTTTCCAGTGGTCACGTATGGATGTGAGAGTTGGACTGTGAAGAAACCTGAGCACCAAAGAATTGATGCTTTTGAACTGTGGTGCTGGAGAAGACTCTTGAGAGTCCCTTGGACTGCAAGGAGATCCAACCAGTCCATTCTGAAGGAAATCAACCCTGGGATTTCTTTGGAAGGAATGATGCTGAAGCTGAAACTCCAGTACTTTGGCCACCTCATGCGATGAGTTGACTCATTGGAAAAAACTCTGATGCTGAGGGGGATTGGGGGCAGGAGGAGAAGGGGACGACAGAGGATGAGATGGCTGGATGGCATCACTGACTCGATGGACGTGAGTCTGAGTGAACTCCGGAAGTTGGTGATGGACAGGGAGGCCTGGCGTGCTGCGATTCATGGGGTCGCAAAGAGTCAGATACAACTGAGCGACTGAACTGAACTGAACTGAACTCTTTCTTCAATTTGTTAATGTTCACACTACTCTGATTTTGATTTTCCCCTAAGAATCTTTGTCCGCCAGACTGAGTAATAATTCTCTGTTAGATCCACAGTTCTCAAACTGTGCCCCAAGGCACTGTAGAGTGCCACAGCAGCAAGTTGATGGGGCAACATAGAATATTTTAAAGTTTCAAGGACAACACAGTGATACTCAACATCTGTTTGAAACCACGTGAACTTCTAGTACACCAAAATAGATCATGGTTCCAGCATTAGACTATTATTCTTTTGATAATGTCATGTCTTTTCTTTTTTTATAATTTTATTTATTTATTTTTGGCTGTACTGGGTCTTCGATGACCACAGGCTTCTCTAATTGTAGTGTGTGAGCTCGGTAGTTATGACATGTGAAATCTGGGATCTTAATTCCCCAACCAGGGATGCTGTCTCGGGCCCCTTGCAAGTGGGACTGAAGAGTCTTAACTATTGAACCACCAGGGAAGTCCCAGTGATGTCATGTCTTTGAGAAGTTGGATTTTCTGCAGTTGTGATGAAAAGCAAGTACTGCATTAATATCAGTGTGGAACAGGAAATGAGTGTGGCAGTGTCTGATCTGAGCTCAAAGTTTTCAAAGCTGGACAGAATCCACCTGCCAATGCAGGAGACTGCAAGAGATGTGGGTTCAATCCCTAGGTCAGGAAGATCCCTTGGAGTAGGGCATGGCAACTCACTCCAATATTCTTGCTTAGAAGAAAAGCCTGGTGGGCTACAGTCGATGGGGTCACAAAGAGTTGGACATGACTGAGTGAGTGAACACACAGACACACAGAGAGCACTCAACAGGCTCATCCATCCCATTAGCAATGGACATGAGTTTGAGTAAGCTCCAGGAGTGGGTGATGGACAGGGAAGCCTGGCGTGCTTCAGTCCATGGGGTCACAAAGACACGACTAAGTGACTGAAATGAACTGATGATTATTTAACGATAAAATAAGAAAATATTTTCTCTTTCAGTTTATATGTATTTTTAATGGTTACTAAGTTGTGAAATCACAGAGAGATGTTAAGATAGTGATAGTGGATAGCGAGTTGCTCAGTTGAGTCTGACTGTCTATGACCCCATGGACTATACGGTTCATGGAATTCTCCAGGCCAGAATACTGGAGTGGGTAGCCTTTCCCTTCTCCAGGGGATCTTCCCAACCCAGGGATCAATCCCAGGTCTCCCACATTGCAGGCAGATTCTTTACAGGCTGAGCCACAAGGGAAGCCCTTGTTTTCAAGGGAAGCCCTTGTTTTCAAGGGAAGATGTTAAGATAGTTGGCCCTAACAACTCTGTTAATGGAATTATTAGGTATTGGCCTGAGTTGCCATGAAAAAAAACTACTGAGACACTAACAGCACAGTTAATCAAGAAGGTTTGAGAACGTTGATTTTCTCCATTGTAAACTGAGTCTAATAATAATGTCCACTGCTCTGTTAGACACTGTTAGACAGGGTTGCAGTGACATTAAATGGATTATTAACATGTGAACAATATTTAGAACAGTGTCTAACAAGTCATTGCAGTAATAGTATTTGTTATTTAGGACAGGTCTTTTCAAGGATCTTCAACTTATCTCTATGTGATGGAGAAAAACAGTTTTGGAGTAAATCTCTGCATCAGTAACATCAAAGCTCTATAAGGGCCATCATCATCAGAAATCTTTCTTACATTTACTGTCTGGGAAGAGGACATAAATGGCTTCTTTCTAAATGCTTTAAAATCTCTGATTTTTATGTTTCCTGGGATTTAAATCTGCATCTAGTTATTTAAAGACTAGAAAAGGAATTTGTCTCTGGTACATAGTAGAGAGTTTTACATTTTATTTATTTATTTTTTTGAACATCATGTTGATTTTTATTTCAGTTAATTACCAGAATTTTAGTGTGCTTTTCTTTTTATACAGTATTTTGCATAGTAGTCTTTAACTGGTTATAGAATTCTCTTGCTTAGATTATAAGTACAAAAAAGCTTCATTTTTAATTAGCTATATATTTTGTTATTTTATTTTATTTTTATTGAAGTATAGTTGACTTACAATGGTTTGTTAGTTTCGGGTATACACCAAAATGATTTAGCTACATATACATTGTTTAATTGCTATCAAAAAATTTTTTTCAACAGGTTTATATTATTTCAAAAATAATTTTTAAAATATCATTCAAGGGAACATCTAATAAAATTTTTGCCCTCTTGCCACACCCTACTCCCCAACAATGACTTTCTGTAAACTGGTCTGCCAAGGAGGTAAGCGAAATTAACTTCCTATAGCTAGGGCACGCACTCCAGTCCTCTTGCCTGGAAAATCCCTTGGATGGAGGAGCCTGGTGGGCTGCAGTTCATGGGGTCGCTAGGAGTCGGACACGACTGAGCAACTTCACTTTCACTTTTCGCTTTCATGCACTGGAGGAAGGAAATGGCAACCTACTCCAGTGTTCTTGCCTGGAGAATCCCAGGGACGGGGGAGCCTGGTGGGCTGCCGTCTATGGGGTCGCACAGAGTCGGACACGACTGAAGCGACTTAGCAGCAGCAGCATACTGATTATAACCTTTGTCTTGCTACAGCTTAGCAAACACCTCAAAAGTGCTTTAATTACCTTTCCTAACCTTTTATTTTTATATAATCTCAGACTTACAGAAAAGTTGTAAAAACAGTACCCAAATTCCTGTATACGTCTCACCAAGATTTCCCCAATATTGTTATTTTATTAATTTGCATTATCATTTACTTCGATCATTTTGTTAACATGCGTCTGACAATTTCTCCGCTCTAAATTCACTACTTTTCTCTTTGTAATTAATAATATCTTGTGAGAACATACTTTGTCATGTAACTATCCTGTTTCTCATCCAAATTTCACCCACTCATTTTACCATCCATCAGTGATTCAGGTATTACAGTGATGGTTGCCAAATAGTGATTTTTTTTTTTCTTTTGTGTATGTGTGACTTTTAAAATTCCATCATTCCTTCTATGTTTATTAGCGGACATTCTGCTGGGACTCACTTTATCTCCTTTCACATTATTTACTCTTTTCATTTATCTCTATGTTGATATCTTCTTATTTTACTCAATGGGTTACAATACCCGACTTTCATTGTTTATTTTATGTTTCATTGTCTCAGATTTGGCTCCTACTAGTCCCTTTGGTATAGCTCTTTTTTTCCTTTTGCCATGAGGCATGCAGCGTTTTGGTTCCCTGACCAGGGATCCAATCTGAGCTCCCTACATTGGAAGCCTAGTGTTAACCATCGGACTGCCAGGGAGGTCTCTCAGTGTAGCTCTTGGTGTCATTCTGATATGTCCCACCATTTTCTGAGCATTTCTTAGTTTACTCATTTAATACAATGAGTTCAAGGTTCATCTTGTTCTTTGAAATTTGAAAGTCATTGTCCATAAATATTTACCCCATCTCAAATACACTGAAAGTAGTTTTAGAATTACTACAAAAAAAAAAAAAACGAAAACCCCAACCACTGCAGAAACTGCATACAGTTTAATATTTAGTTCAGTTCAGTTCAGTCGCTCAGTCGTGTCTGACTCTTTGCGACCCCATGAATCGCAGCACGCCAGGCCTCCCTGTCCATCACCAACTCCCGGAGTTCACTCAGACTCACGTCCATGGAGTCAGTGATGCCATTCAGCCATCTCATCCTCGGTAGTCCCCTTCTCCTCCCGCCCCCAATTCCCCCCAGCATCAGAGTCTTTTCCAATGAGTCAGCTCTTTGCATGAGGTGGCCAGAGTACTGGAGTTTCAGCTTCAGCATTATTCCTTCCAAAGAAATCCCAGGGCTGATCTCCTTCAGAATGGACTGGTTGGATCTCCTTGCAGTCCAAGGGACTCTCAAGAGTCTTCTCCAGCACCACAGTTCAAAAGCATCAATTCTTCGGTGCTCAGGTTTCTTCACAGTCCAACTCTCACATCCATACATGACCACTGGAAAAACCATAGCCTTGACTAGACGGACCTTTGTTGACAAAGTGATATCTCTGCTTTTTAATATGCTATCAAGGTTGGTCATAACTTTCCTTCCAAGGAGTAAGCATCTTTTAATTTCATGGCTGCAATCACCATCTGCAGTGATTTTGGAGCCCAGAAAAATAAAGTCAGCCACTGCTTCCACTGTTTCCCCATCTATTTCCCATGAAGTGATGGGACCAGATGTCGTGATCTTAGTTTCCTGAATGTTGAGCTTTAAGCCAACTTTTCCACTCTCCTCTTTCATTTTCATCAGGAGGCTTTTTAGTTCCTCTTCACTTTCTGGCGTAAGGGTGGTATCATCTGCATATCTGAGGTTATTGATGTTTCTCCCGGCAATCTTGATTCCAGCTTGTGTTTCTTCCAGCCCAGCATTTCTCATGATGTACTCTGCATATAAGTTAAATAAGCAGGGTGACAATATACAGCCTTGACACACTCCTTTTCCTATTTGTAATCAGTCTGTTGTTCTATGTCCAGTTCTAACTGCTGCTTCCTGACCTGCATACAGGTTTCTCAAGAGGCAGGTCAGGTGGTCTGGTATTACCATCTCTTTCAGAATTTTCCACAGTTTATTGTGATCCACACAGTCAAAGGCTTTGGCATAGTCAATAAAGCAGAAATAGATGTTTTTCTGGGACTCTCTTGCTTTTTCGATGATCCAGCAGATGTTGGCAATTTGATCTCTGGTTCCTCTGCCTTTTCTAAAACCAGCTTGAACATCTGGAAGTTCATGCTTCACGTATTGCTGAAGCCTGGCTTGGAGAATTTTGAGCATTACTTTACTAGCGTGTGAGATGAGAGAAATCGTGCGGTAGTTTGAGCATTCTTCGGCATTGCGTTTCTTTGGGATTGGAATGAAAACTGACCTTTTCCAGTCCTGTGGCCACTGCTGAGTTTTCCAAATTTGTAGCCATATTGAGTGCTGCACTTTCAGTTGCAGTTCATTTTTTCTTTAGTCTGAGAGCATATAGCAAAATAATGTATTCTAAATTCCTTGGGTTCAGTTAATTTTCTGTCTCATATTCATACACCTGCTTTTCCAAGTGATTGTATTATTCATTTAAAACCATTAGGTTGATTTGCCTGCATTCCATTTTAGACTTTTCCTCTATTTGTGTGTGTGTGTGTTCTTTCCCAGATCTAGCTCTAGAATCAGCTAATCCTTCAAGGAGCCGTGGCTCTCTTTATTAGCAAACAGAATTTAGAAGCTAAGTTGCTCCGACGGTGACACTGCTTCTGGACTTTGTCACTGGAAGGGTTGTCATGTCCAGTTCTAGTCCAATACTATAGAATTCATTCTACTCTTCTTTCTTTCCATATTTGTAAAGCTCTTTTCTCTCAGTGAGAAATTTGAACTCATTGTCCATAATATATTTATATGTTTATTTATTTACCCAATCTCAGAATACACATTAAGTAGTTTTAGAATTGCTACCAAAAAAAACCCCAACTATTGCAAAAAAACCAAGCCAAGTTTAATATTCACTTACAGTTCCTTTTTTCTTTAGTCTGAGAGTATATAGCCAAAAAATATATATTCTAAAGTTCCTTGGGTTTGGTTAATTCTCTGTCTCACATATATACACATGTTTTTCCATGTGGTTATTCATTTAAAACCTAGGCTGATTTATTTGTATTCCATTTTTAGGCTTTTCCTCTTTTTCTGGGTGTACGTGTTCTGCCTAATATATGAATCGTTAACATGGCTCCAAAAGACAGAACTATACAAAGAGGAATATTCAAGAGAAATATCACTTTCTGTCTTCTACTCACAGTTTCAACCTCATTCCCAGACACTTCCTGTAAGTAACAGTAATCTCATTAATTTCTGGTTTATCCTTCCTGGTTTGCTTTTTGGTCAAAAAAGTCACTTGTGTATTTTCTCACTTCCCTTTTTTTCTTACATGAAAGGTAGCATATTATAGATACTCTATTGTTCTTCGCTTTTTATCACTGGATTGTATATCCTTGAAATTATTCCCTGTCAGTTTAAGGACATCATCTTCAGTCTTCCTTACAGATACATAGTGCTCAATTATGTGTTTGTACCAATAGTTTAATCAATCACTTTCCTCTAATGGGCATGTACAGTGTCCCATATTTTGCAAATACAAACAGTACTGCAATGATTAACCTTGTGCATTTGTATCTTCATATTGTTGGAGATGTATATTTAGGATAACTTTTTAGAAGTAGAGCTATTGGACCCAAAGTAGACACCTTTGAAGTTTTTTAGGTACCTAGCAAGGTTTGAATATAGAGATTAAAAATATCTTAACAAATATGTTCTAGCAACTATAAGCAATCAAATAGCAAAATTCTTCCTAATATTATTAGATTTTGCATGTAATTACTTAATTACGTTTTAGCTCTGAGTAATGATGGGCAAAAATAATGGGGTAGGGGAGGAACCCCTTCGGTCTGAAAAACAATACTAATACAAAGATGGGTCGCATTCCACCTGTGGGAATGATCAGGGACACAATATTTTTGCATCTCTAAGGAGGAGGTATTTCCTCCCAGCAGAGCTGATGGTCTGAAGTCACTGGAAACATGATGAATAGTGAAAGGAGCTGGTCGGCTGGTGCTACAGGGCTGGTTAATTATACTGTAAATCATGCAAACACCGACATGTTGAACAAAAAGCTTCTCTGGACATCTTTTCCTTCTCACTAAAATAACAGCTCTTTAAAGGGGGGAAAAAAGCGGAAATAAACCCCAGGCAAATTGGTCATTCTATTAGGGTGACGACGTACAAAATGCTCACATTAGCCCCTAGAGAGGCAGAGAAGCTTTTTCGCTTTGATGTCCGTAAGGCATTTTAAAAATGCTGTATAAATATGATTGGACACTCTTGATTAAGCATTGTAGGAGTAAGGACAACTAACTCCCACCTCTGCTGTCTATGGTCAGTACAATAATATTATCCTGGAGTTTTATTATTTGCGTCTTTCACTTGGGAGTCTTCCTTTATATAGTCTAGGATTCACCAATAATTTTCTACCCCTTAGAAAGGTAAATATTTCATTTGGAAATTTTGTGGGATTTGGGCTTTCACAGATGAAGATCAAAGATAGAAATTACTCCTCTGCTCCACTGCTGGCCAATCAGGTCAACAGCTCCTCCCGGCACCCTAGTTTTTTCCACTGTGAAAGGAAAAGAATCTCTCTTTGGCACAAATACTGTATTTTACTGCATTTTCTTTCTCATTATACTTCACTGTCTCAACATACCGGCTAGATTTCTCCACTGTAAATTTGCTATTGACAATTGATGAATACACCATGGGACATATTTTACGACTATATAAATATCTGTTTCTTATTGGTGGTGAAGAGTTTCAGGAAGAGGCCTCAAATTCACAATCGGGGTCCTCACTGTGTGTGAGTGTTCGGTTGCTTCAGTCGTTTCTGACTCTGTGCAAACCCATGTACTGTAGCCTTCCAGGCTCCTCTGTCCACGGGATTCTCCAGGCAAGAATACTGGAGTGGGTTGCCATGCCCTCCTCTAGGAGATCTTCCTGACCCAGGGATCAAACCCATGTCTCCTGAGTCTCCAGCACTGGCAGGTGGATTGGAAGCCCACCAATACACGTAGCTATTTATTATTAATTATTATTACCTAATAATGAGGATATTATTTTGGTTAGTTGTGAACCCTGGTGAAATGTCTTTCTTGGATGGAGACCTTATCCCATTATACCCTATGTGCTGATCCAGCCTTAGATCAGAGTGGATTAAAACACACACACAAACACACTTCCTTCCCTGTAAATTCTCCCAGAAAGTTTAACTTTGGGGTCTGTGGACACAGAATTTATGCCAGCTCTTTACTTCAGTGTGGACTGTCCACTTAGAGGTGAATACGATGATGCCAGAGCCCTTTATTCCAGTGAGACTGGAGTGCCACCTTGAGGTCAGCTTTGGTCCTGGCAAAACCTACTTGAATTCTGGTCTGATTACAAGCATATCTGAGTGCTCATATTTACACTGCATTTACTGTCATTAAGGGGCCTCCCTGGTAGTTCAGCTAGTAAAGAATTTGTCTGCAATGCAGGAAACCCTGGTTCGATTCCTGGGGTCGGGAAGATCCCCTGGAGGAGGGCATGACAACCCATTCCAGTATTCTTGCCTGGAGAATCCCCATGGACAGAGGAGCCCAGAGGGCTGCAGTCCATGGGATCACAAAGAGTTGGACACGACTGAGCGACTAAGTACACACATTACTGTCATTAAAACATGAAAAGTACATTCCATACTTTTGACTCTTAATATTTTGTACATTCAACTCGATGGCTAAACGGAAATGTACAAAAAGTGTAAGAATCTGAATTTCTTAAGCCCTTGATTTGGATTTCTAAAGGACTAAAGTATTGGTTGGGAGAAGGCAATGGCACCCCACTCCAGTACTCTTGCCTGGAAAATCCCATGGATGGAGAAGCCTGGTAGGCTGCAGTCCATGGGGTCGCTAGGAGTCGGACACGACCGAGCAACTTCACTTTCACTTTTCACTTACATGCATTGGAGAAGGAAATGGCAACCCACTGCAGTATTCTTGCCTGGAGAATCCCAGGGGTGGGGGAGCCTGGTGGGCTGCCATCTATGGGGTCGCACAGAGTCGGACACGACTGAAGTGACTTAGCAGCAGCAGCAGAGTATTGGTCAGTCTTAAGAATTTGATATTGAAAAATTAACCCCCTGGAAAGTGAGATTTTTGTCTAAGTGTGAATGGCTGCAGGTTTGTTACCTGTAAGACCCTGTGATCTAGATGTTTCTAGCTCCCTTTGCAAAGAACTAGTAATTCCTATTTCCAAATGATCATTAGAAACTCCACTTGGGTGTTTCACAGACATCTCAAACTCAACTGTTCTCTAAACCTGAGGACTTCCCTGGTGGTACAGTGGATAGGAGTCAGCCTGCCAGTGAAGGAGGCACAGATTTGATCCCTGGTCCAGGAAGATTCCATGTGCCTCAGGGCACCTAAGCTCATGCGCCAGAACTATTTAAGCCCATGTGCCTAGAGTCCATGCTCCGCAGCAAGAGGAGCCATTGCGATGAGAAGCCCAAGGACCACAACTAGGGGGTCGCCCTGACTCTCTACAACTAAAGAAACCCCGAGCACAGCGACAAAGACCCAGCACAGCCAAAAATAAAAATTAACAATAAAATAAAATTTTATTTTATTTCTCTAGTTGTGGCAAGCGGGGCCTACTCTCTAGCTGCTATGCACAGGCTTCTCATTGCAGTGCCTTCTCTTGCAGGCTTTCTCATTGCCCCGCTTCCTCTCATGAGGCTTCGCATTGCAAGGCTCTTGGGCACATGGGTTTCAGCAGCTTTAGCACGTAGGCTGGATAATTGTGGCACATGGGCTTACCTGCCCTGCAGCGTCTGGGATCTCCCCACACCAGGAATCAAATCTGTGTCTCTTGCATTGGCAGGCAGATTTTCTACCACCGAGCCACCAGGGAAGCCCTACAATAATTTTTTTTTTTAATTAAACTTTACTCTATACACGTGTAAATATGTAGTGGGAAGCTGCTGTATAGTCCAGGGAGCTCAGCTCGGTGCTCTGATGACTTAGATGGTTGGGATAGGGGCACGGAGGTCCAAGAAGGAGGGGATATATGTGTATATATAGCTGATTCACTTCATTGTACAGCAGAAACGAATACAACATTGTGAAGCAATAAAATAATTAAAAATAATTACATTAATTAAATTTTCTAAAATTAAACTTTATTATATTGCTCTTACACTATCCTGCTAAGTCACTTCAGTCGTGTCCGACTCTATGCAACCCCGTAGATGGCAGCCCACTAGGCTCCTCTGTCTCTGGGATTCTCCAGGCAAGAATATTGGAGTGGGTTGCCATTTCCTTCTCCAATGCATGAAAATGAAAAGCGAACGTGAAGCCGCTCAGTCGTGCCTGACTCTTAGTGACCCCATGGATTGCAGCCCACCAGGCTCCTCTGTCCATGGGATTTTCCAGGCAAGAGTACTGGAGTGGGGTGCCATTGCCTTCTCCTACACTATCCTAGCCCTCCAATATTTCCCATCCCCATAAACAGAGCCCCCCTCACCGAGTCACCGAAGTTCGAGACCTGGGAGCTGCTTCTCTCTCCCAGTCTTCCTACATGCAGTCATTAAAGGAGTACAGTCAACATCACAGCCTTCACATCCTTTCGATCTGCTTTCTCCTCTCTTTTGCTACAGCCTTCTTCGCTCACTTGACTATTACTGCGATGTTCTGATCTCCCTGACTCCAGACTTGCCTCCCTTCCATCTTGCTGCTAGCATGATCTTTTCAAATTAAAGCACTGTTTACATCACTGATTTGACATCCTTTAAAGGCTCTCAGTACCTACAAGATCAAGTCCAAGCTCTTTGGCCTGTTCATAAGGTGTACAGGAGCTAGTCCTTACCTACCTGCTCGGCTCCCTCTCTGGCTGCATCATCCATTTCCGGTTTTGTTGAACCACTACTAGATCCCCAAACACAACAGGAATCATCATAACCCCTTACATCTGTTGCTACTGTTCCCTTTGTTCAGAAGAGCTTGGCCTGTCATCTAACTCATCAACATCAATTTTTTTAAGGGTTTGCAAGCTTTATCTCCTCTACAAACTTTTCCTAGTTTCCTACGAAGTCCACCCCATTCTGATACCACAGCCTGAAAACTCCCTTACCTCCTATAACTCATTACAGTGCTTGCTCTGTTTGAAAACAAGTTCTAACAGACTTTAGCCACTATCCTCAGCAGACTTTAAGCTACTTGAAAACAAGAACTAAATCTATCTCTGCATCTCCAGGCCCAAGTCCATGCCAAGCACACTGTGAAAACAATAACAGAGTTTGTTGAATGAGAAGCAGGGAGTGGAGGAGAAAAAGATTTTCAAAAACATCCATTTAGGGTATGCAGGGGTCACTCTGTCCACAACAACAAGATATCCCAACCAACCCCACTGCAGTGTTATACAAACTTTGTGTACTCACTTGCTACAGCTGAGAAACCATGTGTGTCTACCAGTCAGACCAAACTGGTTTTTGGAGAAATTCCAGTTATACAAAACCATGATTCAAAGTCCTTACCATTTTTATTGACAATGGTTTTTAATTGTTTTGTTTTTTCTCAAGAGGAAATGGTCCTTTAATGAGTCAGCTGGACATTGTCACGGTAGAAAATGGTATCAGTCTGACAGTTTTCATTTGACGTTATTCACTCACTCAGCCACAATTTATTACAAATCACCAAGCAAAAGATATAGGTTCTTTGCTGAATCTACAAGATTGGCAGTTTCAGGAATCTTTGTCTATTTTATTTCACTTCATTCATTCAACAAAATTTATTGATCACTTCAGGATGAAACAGTATCCATGCTAGGCCAACATAATATGAAGATAAATAAGATATAGGCTCAGCCCTCAAAAAGCTTACAGCCTGGTATGTGATGAGTTGGAAAACAATTAAAATGCAACAGCTAAAATAGAGACATTTACAAAGTGCCGTAAGAACTCAGAAAAAGAAGATGGACTATGTCAAGAAGAGGACATTCAAGGTAAGCTTTTTAACAGAGAATGCAAAAACTGATTTTTAAATTGACGTATAGTTGACTTACAACGTTTCAGGTATACAGCAAAGTGCTTCAGTTTTATATGTATGTATATATATATACTATAGACACACACACACATATATTCTTTTTCAGAACTTTTTTTAAAGCTTTTTTTTACATGGGTCATTATAAGTCATTATTGAATTTGTTACAATGTTGCTTCTGTTTTATGTTTTTTGGTTTTTTGGCCAGGAGGCATGTGGAATCTTAGCTCCCCAACCAGGGATGGATCATGCACCTCCTGCATTGGACGGTGAAGTTTTTTTTACTTCTTCTAGGTCCTTGTTAAACATTTCTTGCATCTTCTCAATCCTTGTCTCCAGGCTATTTATCTGTAACTCCATTTTGTTTTCAAATTTTTGGATCATTGGAAGCTGAAGTTTTAACCACTGGATCACCAGGGAAGTCCCCAGATTCTTTTCTATTATGGGTTATTATAGGACATTGACTATAGTTCCCTGAGCTATACAATAGACCCTTGTTGTTTATTCAGTTTACATATATATAATATATATATATATTATATAGGTTAATCCCAAATTCCCAATTAATCCCTTCATGCCCCCCCACTCCTTTGGTGATCATGAAAGTGAAAATGAAGTTGCTCAGTTGTGTCCGACTCTCTGCAACCCCATGGACTGTAGCCTACCAGGCTCTTCCATCCATGGGATTTTTCAGGCGAGAATACTGGTGTGGGTTGCCATTTGCTTCTCCAGGAGATCTTCCCAACCCAGGGTTTGAACCCAGGTCTCCCGCACTGTAGGCAGATGCTTTACCATCTGAGCCACCAGGGAAGTCCTGGTAATCATAAGTCATAAAACTGAATTTTGAAGATAAGGTGTTTGCCACAGTGAAAAAGAGAGAGGACATTCCAGAAGAAAGAAAAATAGGTACAAAAGTTCAGAGTTAGAAGACGCATAGCTGAAATTAGATGATAAAATTAAAGCTTAGAGAGGATAAGTAAGTTGCCTAAGATCACACAACTAGCAAGTAAAAGAACTGGAGGTGGTTGAACCCAAGCCAAAGTTATTTATGGGGGTGTGTCATGTGTCCTGAGAGTGTTGAGAATCACTGCTCGGGGTCTAGCATACATGCCACACGAGCTCAGATCACATTAAGTAGATGATGGGAAATCATGAGAAATTTTAAAAATGGATTTATTTATTTTTGGCCATGTGGTTCGCACTGCTGTGCTCGGGCTTTCTCTAGTTGCTGCGAGTGAGGGTACTCTTTGCTGCAGTGTGCGGGCTATTCTTTGTTGCGGTATTCAGGTTTCTCCATGCCATGGCTTCTCTTGTGAAGCATGGGCTCTGGTCTAGGTATGCAGGCTTTAGTAGTTGAAGCAAGGAGGCTCAGTAGTTGTGGCACACAGACCAGATCAAACCCACATCCCCTGCGTTGGCAGGTGGATTCCTATCCACTAGACCACCACAGAAGTCAAGAGAGATTTTTAAGCAGAGGAGCAACATAGTGTCACTTGGGCTTTAGAAAGATGACTCTAGCAGTCATTCTTAACCCTGACAGCAATTAGATTCACTTCAGAAGCTTTCAAAAGTTACAGGCCAGAGAGCTACTCCAGAACGGTGTTTCTGGGGGTGGGACCCAGTTTTCTTTTGTTAAGTTCCTCGGGGTATTCTCATGTGCTGTTAAGGTCAAGAACTACTGCTTAAAAACAAAACAAAACAAAAAAGAACTATTGCTTTAGGAGAATGGACTGCAAGAAAGATAAGGACTAATATTCATTAAGCATCTACTATGTTTGAAACTTTGTTCCAAAAGCTTTATATAATAAGACACACATATATGTAATATATATTCCTAATATAGACAAATATACATAAGATAGATAAATAGGTATACAGAAAGATAAATGACTCATGATTGATGAGAGATAAATGATGAATGATAAATGATGAGAGACTCATGATAAATGATAGATGATTGACAGATACATAGATGAGAGAATCTTGAGCCAGTTCTCACCATTTGAGCTCTGTGTGGTGAGCCAATATTACTCCTAGCTTTCAAGGTAGATATTATGATTCTATAATCCTCATTTTACCAGTGATGAAATTGAGGCACAGAGCAGTGAAATAACCTACCTAAGGAGATCAAATTATTAAATGATTCATGCATAAGTCTTTCTGACACCCCAAACCCATGCTCCTTCCACTATATACCATTGCCTTATGAGTGCTGCTTAATCCTCATAGCAATTCTGTCGTGGTTTCATGATCCTTATTTTACAAATGAGGAAATAGACCAAGAGAGCTTAATTTGACAGGTCACAGCTAATAGGAAGAGAGGCTAGGAGGAATTTAAACTCAGACTTAACTCCAACCACATGCTTATGAAAGTAAAATACACATATTCAACACAACTCTTTTCCCTGAAAGAAGGGAAGCAACTTGGTTTATTAATATAATGAAGAGTATTATACTTAATAAAAGAGACCCATGCCTATGCACTTCCCCTTCCGTCTTGGTTCTCAGGAAGTCAAACCTTTGTTGATTATCAATCCCTAGGGATTTTGTTGGAGGAGCGGGAGTACAGGGTTCTGCCCTAATCTTCTACCACATACACCTGAAAAACTTTAATCCTGGCTAAATCCAACTTCTTCACACTTTCATCTAAGCAGCTAAATCATGCTGATTAGTCTCTCTTTTTAATTCATTGTCTCCAATTCAAATGGGCATTCTCTGCCCAGAGGTACTATGCTTTTCCCCACGAGAGAAATTTTCCCATTTTTACAGAATGTTGTTGCTGTTGTTCACTCGCTCAGTTGTGTCTGACTCTTTGCGACCCCATGGACTGCAGCACGCCAGGCTTCCCTGTCCTTCACCATCTCCTGCAGCTTTCTCAAACTCACGTCCGTTGAATCACTGATGCCATTCAACCTTGTCCTCTGTCGTCCCCTTCTCCTCCTGCCTTCAATCCTTCCCAACATTAGGGTCTTTTCCATGAGTCAGCTCTTCGCATCAGGTGGCCAAAGTATTGGAGTTTCAGCCTCAGTATCAGTCCTTCCAACGAATATTCAGGACTGATTTCTTCTAGGACTGGCTGGTTTGATCTCTTTGCAGTCCAAGGAACTCTCAAGTCATCTCCAGCACCACATTTCAAAAGGATCAATTCTTCTGTGCTCAGCTTTCTTTATGGTTCAACTTTCAACATGCATACTCTCACATTCATTCATACAGTCAAACCCATAGATTTGACTACATGGAATGCTATTTCATATCACTTCCTCCTCCTCAGCCTTCCTACACTGCCTGAAAAAAATCACATCCCACATCCATCCCATTATTCTCCCCTTCTCTGTTCCAGCAACAATTTCCATCTTTTCACTGCATCATTCCTTGCAATTTACTAATTTCCCTTAGCACCCATCTTTAAAAACACTGAACACAAAAAGCAAAACTTGCCTTTGAACCCCTATCTGCCTCTAGTTACCACTCTATTCTGCTTTCCTTCTCCGTTAAACCTTTGGAAAGAGTTGGCTTCATCACAGTCTCCAGTTCTCCACCTTTAGCCACTCAATCATTTCCATCCTCCCTGCCACTGACATTATCAGGTCATTAGTGACCGCCGTGTTGCCAAATGCAGTGATCTTTTTTTCTTCATGCTCAGCCTCTCAACAGTTTTTTAAACAGCTGATCACTACTTTCTTTCTGAAACTTCTGTCTGGCTGCCAGAAACCACATTCCTTGTCTTCCTACGTCACTGATTGCTTCTCAAATTTTTATGGTTACATTCTCTTCTACCTGGTCTCTAAATGCTGGAATACACTAAGAGTCAGTTCTGGGTTCTCTTCTCTTCCCTATTCACAGAATTAAAGTGATTACATTTCAGTTCAGTTCAGTCGCTCAGTCATGTCCGACTCTTTGCCACCCCATGAATCGCAGCACACCAGGCCTCCCTGTCCATCACCAACTCCCGGAGTTCACTTAGACTCACGTCCATCGAGTCAGTGATGCCATCCAGCCATCTCATCCTCTGTCGTCCCCTTCTCCTCCTGCCCCCGATCCCTCCCAGCATCAGAGTCTTTTCCAATGAGTCAACTCTTCGCATGAGGTGGCCAAAGTACTGGAGTTTCAGCTTCAGCATCAGTCCTTCCAAAGAAATCCCAGGGCTGATCTTCAGAATAGACTGGTTGGATCTCCTTGCAGTCCAAGGAACTCTCAAGAGTCTTCTCCAACACCACAACTCAAAAGCATCAATTCTTCGGTGCTCAGCTTTCTTCACAGTCCAACTCTCACATCCATACGTGACCACTGGAAAAACCATAGCCTTGACTAGACAGATCTTTGTTGACAAAGTGATATCTCTGCTTTTGAATATGCTATCTAGGTTGGTCATAACTTTTCTTCCAAGGAGTAAGCGTCTTTTAATTTCATGGCTGCAGTTGCCATCTGCAGTGATTTTGGAGCCCAGAAAAATAAAGTCAACCACTGCTTCCACTGTTTCCCCATCTATTTCCCATGAAGTGATGGGACCAGATGCCATGATCTTAGTTTTCTGAATGTTGAGCTTTAAGCCAACTTTTCTACTCTCCTCTTTCACTTTCATCAAGAAGCCCTTTAGTTCTTCTTCACTTTCTGCCATAAGGGTGGTGTCATCTGCACATCTGAGGTTATTGATATTTCTCCCAGCAATCTTGATTCCAGCTTGTGCTTCTTCCAGCCCAGTGTTTCTCATGGTGTACTCTGCATAGAAGTTAAATAAGCAGGGTGACAATATACAGCCTTGACATACTCCTTTTCCTATTTGGAACCAGTCTGTTGTTCTATGTCCAGTTCTAACTGCTGCTTCCTGACCTGCATACAGATTTCTCAAGAGGCAGGTCAGGTGGTCTGGTATTCCCATCTCTTTCAGAACTTTCCACAGTTTATTGTGATCCACACAGTCAAAGGCTTTGGCATAGTCAATAAAGCAGAAATAGATGTTTTTCTGGGACTCTCTTGCTTTTTTGATGATCCAGCAGATGTTGGCAATTTGATCTCTGGTTCCTCTGCCTTTTCTAAAACCAGCTTGAACATCTGGGAGTTCACGGTTCACACATGAACATTCACATGAGCATTCTTTGGGATTGGAATGAAAACTGACCACTGCTGAGTTTTCCAAATTTGCTGACATATTGAGTGCAGCACTTTCACAGCAGCATCTTTCAGGATTTGAAAGAGCTCAACTGGAATTCCATCACCTCTACTAGCTTTGTAATGATGCTTCCTAAGGACCACTTGACTTCACATTCCAGGATGTCTGGCTCTAAGTGAGTGTGACCACACCACTGTGATTATCTGGGTTGTGAAGATCTTTTTTGTACAGTTCTTCTGTGTATTCTTGCCACCTCTTCTTAATATCTTCTGCTTCTCTTAGGTCCATACCATTTCTGTACTTTATTGCACCTATCTTTGTATGAAATGTTCCCTTGGTATCTCTAATATTCTTGAAGAGATCTCTAGTCTTTCCCATTCTATTGTTTTCCTCTATTTCTTTGCATTGATCTCTGAGGAAGGCTTTCTTATCTCTCCTTGCTAGTCTTTGGAACTCTGCATTCAAATGGGCATATTTTTCCTTTTCTCCTTTGCTTTTCGCTTCTCTTCTTTTCACAGCTATTTGTAAGGCCTCCTCAGACAGCCATTTTGCTTTTGGATTTCTTTTTCTTGGGCATGGTCTTGATTCCTGTCTCCTGTACAGTGTCACAAACCTCTGTCCATAGTTCATCAGGCACTCTGTCTATCAGATCTAGTCCCTTAAATATATTTCTCACTTCCACTGTACAGTCATAAGGGATTTGATTTAGGTCATGAATGGTTTAGTGGTTTTCCTCACTTTCTTCAATTTAAGTCTGAATTTGGCACAGTCAGCTCCTGGTCTTGTTTTTGCTGACTGTATAGAGCTTCTCCATCTTTGGCTGCAAAGAATATAATCAACGTGGTTTCAGTGTTGACCATCTGGTGATGTCCATGTGTACAGTCTTCTCTTGTGTTGTTAGAAGAGGGTGTTTGCTATGACTGATGCGTTCTCTTGGCAGAAGTCTATTAGCCTTTGCCCTGCTTCATTCTGTACTCCAATTTATGATCATGCTTTTACATACAGGTTTGTCACCACTTACACAGGGATTGGGTTCTAAAGTCAGCTCGAAGAAAAAACTCATTAACTATTCTTGGAAATTCCTTAAATCACACATAAACAACAGCAGTTGTGGTTTCATACATGTTGATTTTACCTATGATTGTGGTCATATTTATGTGCCAAAGTGAAGACCAATACTCCATTTCCTAAAAACTCAGTTGATTTTTTCCCCTCCTGTGCTGAGATAAATTGTTTTCATTGAGCAATAGATGAAAAAGTACTTGAACTTTCACATTTCATGAAAAGTACTTATTTTTAAAGAGCAGACACAGTTGGAACAACAAGCTGCTCCTGCTATGAATTAGGGGCCAACTCCATCAGAGGGTTCAGCAGACTCTCGGCCCTCATCTCCTCCTCACTCCACATTTGCTTTTCATGAGTATAAAGGAGCCACACAATTTAAAGTATTTCTCACACTCTATGGTTGAATATGTATAACTCAATTAACAAGTTAACTGCTTGTTTGATATGATTCCATTTATATTTTGATAACTCTTAAATTTATTTTTCTAGTCCTGACCTTTCCCCCCTGAGCTTCAGACTCATGGAATTAACTGCCCACTTGGGCTTAACCGCCACTTGAAATCTATGAGGCATCTTAACATGCCCCAAACATAATTGATTTCCACCTTCCATGCCTCATCCTCACACAAAATAGCTGTTTTTCCTTCAGTCTTTCCTAGCTCAGTAATCGGCATGTCACTTACCCCAGATTTTTAAAAAACCTAGGAGCGATTCCTCCCTTTCGCTCATATGAAATTCATCAGGCGCACTTCGATCTGCCTCCGAAACATATCTCAAATTTACCCATTTAATTCCATCAGCTCAGATACCACCCTAGTCCAAGCCACCACCATCATTTCTACTTTGACTGACCTCCCTGTTCCCATTTTTATCCTTGTCTCATATCACTTTTCTGATTTAGGAATTATTCTGCTTGTTTGTTAACATCTTCTATCATCACTAAAATGTTAAGTTTCCTGAGGTGAGATTCGTGGAGTGTTGTTTACCAAACTATCCCTAAAGTATAGAATAGTGAGTGCCTGGCATAAGATTTGGATAAATATTTTTTTAATCAAACAAATAACGACAGACAGTAACTCGGTAAACCGGCCGGACGTCTCACAGCCAGGAGGCCCCGCCCCCTCCCCCAGCCACTTCCGCCCGCCCTAGGCCTTCTGGGAGAGGAAGTCCTCCGCGCAGGCGCTGTGACCGCGGAGCTTTGTGGGTAAAGATGGATGCTCACGATCTGTTTCGCCGGCTCGGCGCGGGGGCCAGATTCGACCTGAGACGCTTCTCAGCGGACGCAGCTCGATTCCAGGTATTGTGGGCAGAAGCGCGAGTAACTGAGAAGGGCGGGAGCCGGAGAAATTGCCGGCTGCTGGGGGAGCCCGCACTCGGAAACCCCGTGGCCCGGTTGTGGGGCATTTTCCCTCCTTTGACATTCAGCTTACCGCAGCCTTTTGAATGAACCGTTTACCTGTCCTTCTGTAGACTTGGTTAGGTCTAGCAAGGAAACGTTTCACCTCCACTCCACCTTCCTGGCCGCTCTTCTGAGTTTATTGAAAGCACCGTTAGAACCTTACTCTCAAAAATTATCTTTGCTCCGAAACTGATGGAAAATAATTTGAAAAACAGCCACAACCCCAAACGGAGAGAACAAATTATTTCACGGTGTTCTTCCCGGGTTTGTCTTGGCTTGCGTGGGCATGGGTTTTTGTTTTTTTTTTAATTCCCGCTACTCCACGGCGTATTAAGTAGCGAGAAGAACCATTTGAAATGGGCGCTCTTACAGAGGGAAAGGAGTGAGTGAGAAATCGAGAGAAGTTGGGACCCAGTTGTGAAAAATTTGAATATCAACTTTGGTATTGGGACTGGAGACATTTTTGTGTGTGCGCCACACGTGTGTTTCTTCTTTCTTATAGTGTAGTTGTTAAGAGTTTGAACTCTGGAACCAGATTATTCAAGTTCAAATCCTGGGCCTACTAGTTACCAGTTTTGAGACCTTGGTAAAGTTACTTAACCTGTTAATGCCTCGATTTTTCTCATCTGCAATATTGCTATTTACCTTGTTAGAGGTTTTGAAGGAAGGAGGAATTTGATATATCTAAACATGGTTAGAATTTGCCTGATTATGTGGTGTTATTGTTATGCAGATTAAGCATAAGTGTTAGGTTTAAAAGTGTTAGTTGCTATTATGATTATCATATTACTGTTATAAAGTCAGAAAAGGTATCATCTCGGATTCCATTTGCTGAAACTCTTGTCAGCTCAACAGATATTTGGCGAAAGACAAAAAAGATTGGGAGTCATTGTACCCACATCCTTACTGTCAATGCGGCTAGAGTGATAACAATGCCGAATCTGTCCACAGCTTTCATTTAAAATGTTTTGGGTTTTAGATAGGAAAAAGGAAATATGACTTTGATTCCTCGGAGGTGCTACAGGGATTGGACTTTTTTGGAAACAAAAAGTCTGTCCCAGGTGATTGTGGGGCATTAAGAACTCATCAGGAGCTACGAGATGAAGAGAAAAAAGAAGAAAGCCAAATTGAAAGGAAGAAGGAGCAGAACAGGAAAAAGAAGAAGAAGATGACTTCAGGTTAGGGCTTGATTTATGGTTTTTGTCTTTAATTTTTTTTTCATTTACAGAAGTAGTACAACCTTATGGTTACATGTCAGACAATATATGGCTGTTTGTCATTTGATAGCATTCAAGTTGTTTCAGGGTATTTGTGATTACAAATATTGTTACAGTAAAGATACTTGTAAACATATCTTTTTATACAGGTGCTGTTATTTCTGTAATTAGCATCCCGAAAGTGGATTCAGTGGGCGAAAGGGCACGCACAGGTCTTTCTTTGAACAGATAACTGCAAAGTGACTGGCTTCCCTGGTGGCTCAGACGGTAAAGCGTCTGCCTGCAATGAGGGAGACCCGGGTTCGATTCCTGGGTCGGGAAGATTCCCCTGGAGAAGGAAGTGGCAATCCACTCCAGTACTCTTGCCTGGAAAATCCCATGGACGGAGGAGCCTGATAGGCTACAGTCCATGGGGTCTCAAAGAGTCGGACACGACTGAGCGACTTCACTTCACAGCCATGGCAGTGTTGGTCTTTTTTTTTCCTCCCCAATCTAATGAGTGAAACTTCTTTATTTATATTTTCTTGGTAACTGGTGAGATTGAACATCTTTTCATAGGCTTTACTGGATATTTACATTTCAAGTTTTGTGACTTGTTTGTATTCATTGGCTGTTTTCCACAATTTTTTTTTTTTTTTCCAGTACTCAACTATAGGGGTATTTGTCTTTTTCCTTGTTCGTCTATTAAGTTTCCTAGCCATTTTACCTTTTTGGTAAAGTAAATACACATGATTTTTAAAAGTTATACAATGGTGAAAAGTAAGTTTTCTTCCCAACATTTTATCTCTAGTCCCCTGTTTCTCCAGAGGCAACCTCTGTTAATCAGTTTCTTAGATATTTTTGTAGAGATAGTCTATTGACATGTATTTATACCTCCCTTAAAAAGCATGAATGATTGCATACTCTACGTGCTGTTCTGTTCTGAACCTCCCTTCCCTCTACCGCTTTTATAAAAAAACTGTATCTTGGAATTTGTTATGAATGAGTAGGAAATGTGCTGCGTTGCTCATTTTAATGCAGCCTCATATCCCGTTATACATTCCATTATTGATGTGACAAGTTCCTAAGTGGTGGGCCTTTACCTTGTTTCTCCACTTTTGCTTGTACAGTGTCGCAGCAAATGTTATTCTACTTTGTGTGTATGTGTGGGTATATCTCTTTGATAAATTCTTAGAAGTGGGATTTCATAGTTAACAGATAAACTTATTTTAAATTTAGATATTTAGGAATTGTCCACCAGAAACATGGTATCATTAGGAAGTCTACTGCTTTGTTCATTGAACCATAGCATAGTGTCCCTTTATATATTGTAGGGATGTTCCATAATTGATTTGACAAGTTTCTGTGTTACGAACATTTACTTTGTTTCCACAGTTTTGGTGACAGTGTTGCAATAAAAGTCATTTTACTTTCCTGGCTACAAGGAAGTTTAATATAAAGCCTTCCATCAAGACGGATTCTTAAAAGACCTGACACCAGCTTAGGGAAAAGATTCAAATACTGGGCAACCAGAAACACACAGATACGTCCTGTAGTCATTTAGTAGCAAGTGTGGATAGATGTAAAGAGTTTTAATTGGAGAATTCAAGGTCTGGTGGATTAGTAATGATTCAGGTCTGTTAATGCCAGCTGTCTCCTCATAAAAGTGAGCATAATTTTTTATTTTTTTAAAAAAGTCATTCCAGTTGGTGATGCCCACCAGCAGTGTATGAGAGTTTTCTTTTTCTGTTATTATAATTTGCCTCCTCATGTCGTATTGCACCTTTTTTCTACTATACTGTTCATCTGTTTCTTCTTAATTTCTTGGGGAAATTAGCTCTAGTCTAGCATACTGTGTTTACATATGTTTTCTAGTTTGTCCTCTTATAATCTTATTTATTTTTGCCATTTTATGTGTTAAATGTATCTTTCCCTTTATAATTTGTTTTTGCTTTTGTGCCCTAAGCATTAAATTAATATATTTTTTAAAATTCTCCCATACTTTCTTATTTGTAATTTCATTTTGTTATATTGAAATCTTTGGCCCTCTGGGATTTTATTTGGTGTAAGGAGTAAATAAGGAACTAATTTAATTTTTTTTCCAGATGGCTAGCTGACTGTCTTAATGTATTGATAATCCATCTTCTCCCCATTGGATTCAGATACAGCTTTTATTGTAACTTATTTCCCATATATATTTGGGTCTTTGGCGTTTGTTCTATTTCATTTACTTCTGATTCTGTATTCATACACCAGTACAAGCTTGTTTCAGTTAACGTGGCCTTATGTTATAAATGGGCTTCCCTGGTGGCTCAGACAGTAAAGAATCTGCCTGCAATTCAGGAGACCCAGGTTCAGTCCCTGGGTTGGGAAGATCCTCTGGAGAAGGGAATGGCAACCCACTCCAGTATTCTTGCCTGGAAAGTCACGTGGACAGAGGAGCCTGGGGGACCAGAGTCCATGGGGTCACGAAGAGTCGGACACGACTGAGCGACTAATACTGTGTTATAAATCCCAGTAGAGTAGTGTGGCATACCATGTTTATCGATTGAGCAACTGGATACGTTCTCCCTAAAGTAAGCTATAGGATCAGTGCAAATCCAATTAAAATTCTAGTAGGCTTTTTTGGTAGAAATTGAAAAGAATTAAAAAATAATGATAATAAACATACACTTACCATGTGATCCACCTGTTCTGCTCCTGGAATTTACCCAACAGAAAGGAAAACATGTTCTCACAAAGGCTTGTATACTTGTGTTCGTAGCAGCTTTGTTTGTAATAGCCAAATATGAAATGACCCAAGTGTCCCTGGACAGTGGAGAATAGACAGATTGTATATCCATACGATAGGATACTCCCTATAAATAAAAGGTTTAAAATTATCGATACATTCTCCAGCATAGATTGAATGGATGAATCTCAGGATAACTACTAAGTGAAAGAAACCATACTAAATTTGGTACATACTGTATGATTCCATTTATATAAGATTCCAGGAGAAAATTAAGTTAATTAATCAACAATGAGAGAAAACAGGTCGTTGCCTAGGAATGGAGTAATGCATTATAAGGGGCTACAAGGCATTTTGGGAACTGATGGAAATGGCCTTAATTGTGTTGGTGGTTTAACAGGTGTGTTGTTGCTGTTGTTTGGTCGCTCAGTCGTGTCCACCTCTTTTGCAACCCCATGGCCTGTAGTCTGCCAAGCTCCTCTGTCCAGGGGATTTCCCAGGCGAGAATACTGGAGTGGGTTGCCATTTCCTTCGCCAGGGGATCTTCTCAGGTCAGGGATCAAACCCATGTCCACTGCATTGCAGGTGGATTCTTTACCACAGAGCAGCAGGGAAGTCTAACAAGTACATACATATGTCAAAACTCCTCAAATTGCATACTTGAAATATGTGCAGTTTATTGTGTCTGTTGTGCCTCAGTGAAGTTGAAAAAAATTTAAAAGAAATTCCAGAAGTAGTCTTTACTAATTACTGTTCTTAGAATTTTTTTAGCTATCCTTGCATATTTATTTTCCCATGTAAACTTGAAAGTCAACTAGGCCAGTTACCAGAACTATCTAGTTGTATCAGCTGTTACTTTTTCTTTCAGTGTGAAGGTATGGCCTGTTTGTGCCACCTAAGAATGTTACAGTTTAAATCTCTTATAATTTTTTATAAAATATATTTTAGAAATTACTTCTGAAGAAGAAGTTTCTACTATACAGTGGATATCATCTGTGGAAGCAAAGATTGAAGATAAAAATGTTAAAAGAGAAAATAAACTAACGTCAGGAAAGTTAGAGCAGCTAAGAAAAGAAAAGGTGAGAAAAATATCTTCGCCCTAATTGTTTTTCTGGCCTTGTGCCTTTTCCACTGTGCTTGGGTTTTTTGTTCATCAAAGTATGATTTTGTTAAGATAGAAGATTATTTATAGTAGTCTAGATTTTACTTTAATGAAAACTTAAAGTAGCCTTTGTGCTGTGGCTGAAATTTTCAAAGTTTAAAATTTTTGAAAGTATCTTGAAACTTAAACAGGGTCAAATTTGATAATGTGTTTAGAATTAATTTTTTAAATTTCTTATTTCCCTTTGATAAACATAAAATTGGCCCACTTTCTCCTTTATGTTAAACTCACTGGTTTTGAAGAATTTCATGTGACAGGGATTTGAGAGTTGGAATTCTTAAGAAACCTGTTTTGTAACTTGAGACAACAAATCTGCCATTGTTGAGTTTGCTGCACTCCTGGCGTGTTGTAGATGGAGTGGTGTTCAGCTCATTTAGTAATCCTGAATCCAGAATTTGGCTGTCTGGATCAGAGAGTGGGAAAACCAAAAAAAAAAAAACCAGCATCGCTTGACTCTTCTAGCGGCATTCAGTCGTAATAAGTAGAGTTTTTAGGGTAGATCGTTAAAAAGCATTGGCCCTTGTGTGCTAAGTGCCACAGAAAGCAGATAGATTGATTCAGTGCCTGTCTTCTAGCAGTTTATATAAGAGTGTGACTGTGGCAGTAGCACATGAATATGAGTAATGTTATTCATGGCATTGACACATTAGGTGTGGAAAGTGTGGACAGATAGGCTTCATTGTTAGGAAGGTCATCCTTCTATGAAAGGGCGGAAATTGTACCTAATATGTCTCTTTTAGGGCCTGGAATTTAACTAGAAAGCTTCATATGCTACTAAAGCTTATTTCAAAAACTTATTATTGCTTTACAACATCTGACCATGTATTTTACCAAATCCCTTTACTTTACTTTTCAGCTAAACTTCTTCCGGAATAAACATAAAATTCATGTCCAGGGAACTGATCTTCCTGACCCAATTGCTACATTTCAGCAACTTGACCAGGAATATAAAATCAATTCTCGACTGCTTCAGAACATTCTAGATGCAGGCTTCCAGATACCTACAGCAATCCAAATGCAAGCCATTCCAGTTATGCTGCATGTGAGTGTGAAGGCCGCGTGTGTGTGTGTGTGCGCGCGTGCATTCTCTTTGCTCTGTCTTTGAGATCCTCCCTTCTGCCTTATCGCCCCTTGTTGAAATCCTTGCCATGCTCTAAACTCCATCTCTAATGCCTGTGCCGCCATGAAATTTGTCCTGATCACTACTGCTTGATGTGATCTTCTTTTTCCTTTACCAACACTCTTTCCCCTAACACCCAGTTCTCCATATGTTTTCTTTTTCTTGCAACATTTATCTTACACTTTATATACTATGTATTTGCACTAACTGCACTTACATTTTCCATTTAACTAAAACTGTTCATCTGAGGATAGAGACTCTGTTCTGTTTATCCATCATTGATTTGGTTTATAATATCCAAGAACTATTTCAGAAGTACTGAATTCTTGTATATAACCTGACTTTGTTTTTAATCCCAGTACTTTAAAAGATTTTGGCCACGCTGTGCAGCTTGTGGGATCTTAGTTCCCCAACCAGGGATTGTACCCACACCCTCAGCAGTGAAATCACAGTCCTAACCACTGGACCGCCGGGGAATTCCCATATCCCAGTACCTTTTATTATTGAGCTATATTTAAGTACTGAAAAAATACATAGATGTTAAGTGCACAGTTTAGTGAATTTCAACAGTTTGATACCCTTTCCATTCAGTCCCCACCCCACCCTCACCCAGAGGTGAGCACTCTTCTGGTTCTTTGTGTTGTTTAATCTCTCAGTTGTGTCTGACTCTGCAACCCTATAGACTGTAGCCCACCAGGCTCCTCTGTCCATGGGATTTCTCAGACAAGAATACTGGATTGGGTTGCCATTTCCTTCTCCAGGGGATCGTCTCAACCTAGGGATCAAACCCACGTCTCCTACATTCCAGGTGGATTCTTTACCGCTAGCCACCAGGGAAGCCCTGTTCTGGTTCTTATTGACATATATTATAGAATTCCTATAAATGGAATCATTCATTATGTATTCTTTTATTTTTGGTTTCTTTCATTCACTCTGTGAACTTTTTTTGAGATTCTTCCACGCTGCATATATCAATTTGTTATTGATATATGATATGCTGAGTTGTATTCTCTTGTATGAGTATACCATGATTTGTTTATGCACTGTTGACGGAGGTATGAGTTAACTTAGATTTTTGAAATTAAGTTTTTCTGAGGTTTTTTTGTAGTAGTGAGAGTTGACTTTTTCTCCCCACATAACCAAGACGACCTTCCCAGTTCTAGTAGCCAAAGGGTATGAGTTCCCTCCTCATCTGTATTAATCCTTTTCATTTTCTTTGGAAACTGAAGTAAGAATATATTTGAAGGATGTTTTTGACTGACATTATAGCAAATTTGCTTTTAATTTTCATTAAAATGTTTCTGTAGTGACCTTAGCTTAAAGCTTTAGAAAGCACAGTGACTTTTTGAAGATTGTCACCTGTATATGACTGTCACTCGTGTTAGCACCACTTTTTATTTTACATTTAGTCCTTCTGTTATTTATTAAAAGTTTCCGTAAGGATGGAGCAATACAGATATCAGGACCAAAAGTTGGTTTTCTGATTTAACTTTGATAAAAGAAGATTAGGAAGAAGGAAAATTGAAATAATGGAAATATGGTTGTGAATTATCTTTGGACTTTAGTAATCTACTTTCTTTGCCCAGTTCAAATTAACTTTAGTGATAATGCTCAGGAACTCCGTTGGGGTGGTGGTAGCAGAGATGGGTGATGTTAGAAAAGCAAATATGGGAGAAGTTAGAAGAATGATGGGAATGTGAGTATCTGGAGTTACTGTGTATAATTTTATTTTTATGGCGGGTAGCATTATTTGACTGGCACTGAAAAATGTATGTACTCTTCCTTATACTTAATGTGCTCTGTTTTTAGGGTCGAGAACTGCTGGCTTCTGCTCCTACTGGATCTGGAAAGACTTTGGCTTTTAGCATTCCTATTTTAATGCACCTGAAACAACCCACAAATAAAGGCTTCAGAGCCCTGATTATATCACCAACACGAGAACTTGCCAGCCAGGTATAACCTGTAGTTTCTGAAGAGTATGTGTTTGTGTTTGCCAGTCATCTTTCTTAGTTGAAGGTAAAAGAAAGGTCCAGGAGAGTAAGGCCCGTGTCTTTGTCATGGTCAAGTATTGTGTACAAAGCATACTTCTTAGTATCTTACCGCATAAAGTCTTACAGTTTTCTAAAATATGATGATCTTAGCATTTATACTTTGGTATATGCTCTAAGATCCTTGTAGTTGGAAGGCTACCATAACTTATGTGTGTTAGTTGCTTAGTCAAGTCCAACTCTGCAAGTCCATGGACTGTAGCCCACCAGGCTCCTCTGTCCATGGATTCTCCAGGCAGGAATCCCGGAGTGGGTTGCCATTCCCTTTCTCAGGGGATCTTCCCTACCCAGGGATCGAACCTGGGTCATCTGCATTGCAGGCAGATTCTTTACTGTCTGAGCCACAGACAGAAGTGGGAAGTGGTCTGTAATATATATAGTTCCTCTTTAAAACTTTTTCTCACCTAGAAAAAAGGAAACCTCATCTCAGTTTTTGAGAAAGTAAAACTGTACAGCGATCCATTCAGCTCTCCCTGTGTGCTTAATGGAAACACATGCCAAGTCTGAAATCGTTTTGAAATGGTACTTTATTCTTAAAAATAATAGAGTTGAAGAGTTTTGATTTTATCTCTTGGAACTGGTTTACTAGACTTGAAGAAACTGCTGAATCTTATTTGGCATTGAAGTTCCAAAATGCCAAGATTCCAAGTTAATCTACAGATTATCATAAGCTTACTTTCAGGTATTCATGGATTGATCCTAGATTTATTTTATAAATACTAAAGTGACTGTACATCTTACCCAGGTGTTTCAGCAGCTGATGTTTTTATCATTTCTGTTTTAGATTCACCGAGAGTTAATAAAACTATCCGAGGGAACAGGATTCCGGATACACATGATCCACAAAGCAGCAGTTGCAGCCAAGAAATTTGGACCTAAATCATCTAAGAAATTTGGTGAGGGACGAGGTGGCCCCAGTTGTAAAGGATCCACCTGCCAGTGCAAGAGACTCGGGTTCAGTCCCTGAGTGGGGAAGATCCTGGAGGAGGAAATGGCAACTGACTCCAGGATTCTTGTCTGGAAAATTCCATGGACAGAGGAGCCTGGCAGGCCCCATGGGGTCACAGAGCCTGACACAACTGAGCATGCATTCAAGAGGATGGAAGTTGTAAATTCAGTTCAGTTCATGCTTGAAATATAAGGGATTTGGAAATTACAAATATCCTAATTGCCACCTAAAAAATCTTAAAGTGTAGTTAGTTTGATTTTTAGAACAGCTGAAAGAAATCTGCTCTCACCCAGTAGTTACATAAATATATACCAGGGGTTCTCCACCTTACCCTCCACCCCAGGGATATTTGGCAATATATGGAGATGTTTCGTCACAGCTGGGGAGCTACTGTTAGAGGGATAGAAGCCAGAGGTACTACTGCACACCCTGCAGTGCGCAGAACAGCTTCCTGCAACAAGGGGTTGTCTGAACCAAAATGTCTGTGGTACTCAGAATCCCTGCTTTATTCTATTGGTTGTTAACCTGCCATGGAAATATTCTGCAGATCAGACTGGCTTACATCCCTATTCTTAACATCCACCAGAGAAGCTCTTTTACTTGGCTTTTATCTTGAACTTCTGAATAAAGTTCCATTTAAGGAAAGTATTTTCCTGAAAAACAAACGAATGTTTGAAAAGCAGACTGTTGGATGATTATATTCTTGCCTCTTAGAGGCCAAGTTCAGTTCACTCACTCAGTTGTGTCTAACTCTTTGCGACCCCATGAACCACAGCACGCCAGGCCTCCCTGTCCATCACCAACTCCCAGAGTTTACCCAAACTCATATCTGTTGAGTTGGTGATGCCATCCAACCATCTCATCCTCTGTTGTCCCCTTCTCCTCCTGCCCTCAATCTTTCCCAGCATCATGGTCTTTTCAAATGAGTCAGCTCTTTGCATCAGGTGGCCAAAGTATTGGGGTTTCAGCTTCAACATCAGTCCTACCAATGAACACCCAGGACTGATCTCCTTTAGAATGGACTGGTTGGATCTCCTTGCAGTCCAAGGGACTCTCAAGAGTCTTCTCCAACACCACAGTTCAAAAGCATCAATTCTTCGGCATTCAGCTTTCTTCACAGTCCAACTCTCACGTCCATACATGACCACTGGAAAAACCATAGCCTTGACTACACAGACCTTTGTTGGCAAAGTAATGTCTCTGCTTTTGAATATGCTATCTAGGTTGGTCATAATTTTCCTTCCAAGGAGTAAGTGTCTTTTAATTTCATGGCTGCAATCACCAACTGCAGTGATTTTGGAGCCCAAAAAAATAAAGTCAACCACTGTTTCCACTGTTTCCCCATCTATGTCCCATGAAGTGATGGGACCGGATGCCATGATCTTAGTTTTCTGAATGTTGAGCTTTAAGCCAACTTTTTCACTCTCCTCTTTCACTCTCATCAAGAGGCCCTTTAGTTCCTCTTCACTTTCTGCCATAAGGGTGGTGTCATCTGCATATCTGAGGTTATTGATATTTCTCCCGGCAGTCTTGATTCCAGCTTGTGCTTCCTCCAGCCCAGCGTTTCTCATGATGCACTCTGCATATAAATTGAATAAGCAGGGTGACAGTATACAGCTCTGATGTACTCCTTTTCCTATTTGGAACCAGTCTGTTGTTCCATGTCCAGTTCTAACTGTTGCTTCCTGACCTGCATACCGATTTCTCAAGAGGCAGGTCAGGTGGTCTGGTATTCCCATCTCTTTCAGAATTTTCCACAGTTCATTTGTGATCCAGGCAGGTCAAATAAAAGGAGAGTAAGGATTTAGTAGTTTGTGCTATGATGGATTTTAAAAATATGTACATTAGTTTGTTGTGTTATTGGTATAGTGCATATCAGCACTTCTCCCACTTGAGGTTATTAACTGAAATGCAGGGGGCTTAATCCCTAGTTCAAGAGGGATGAATGTTTTGCAGTTTGTACCATTTGTTTTTCCTTACAGATATCCTTGTGACTACTCCAAATCGACTAATCTATTTATTGAAACAAGATCCTCCAGGAATAGACTTAACAAGGTACATTAATAATGTCTTTTATGTTTGTTTTTCATTAAGTTGATTATATTTTGTCCTCAACTATAATATAATACTCGTATTATTGCCCTTTGGAGCTTGCTATCTGCCAGCTTTCAGTCAATGTTGGTGCTGAGAAAAAAGTAACTATCTGGTCTGAAATAAAGTTAACAGATTCTGATAAGCAATTAGTACAGAGTTTCCCTAGAAATTTTCACATCTTTTCAGCAGTGGTGATGGAGTTCCTAATGTTTATCTGAGGTTCTGACATTGCCAGTGGGACTTCATATCCTTTGGGTCTAATGGAATAGGTACAGTAATTTATGTTGATCTTGTTTTGCCTTTTTATTGCTTATTTTTCTTGTACCTTTTTCTGGTACAGTATGTAGATCTGAGACGCGTCATTGTGGTTTGAAGAAGTAGTTTAATGACGTGTCCTGGATCTTTCAGTTCAATAAACCACAAATGTTTTTTGTTGTTGTTTCTTAGTGTTGAATGGCTGGTAGTAGATGAATCAGATAAACTGTTTGAAGATGGCAAAACTGGGTTCAGAGACCAGCTGGCTTCCATTTTCTTGGCCTGTACATCCCACAAGGTGAAGAGAGCTATGTTCAGTGCAACTTTTGCCTATGATGTTGAACAGTGGTGCAAACTGAACTTGGACAATGTCATTACTGTATCCATTGGAGCAAGGTAATTCTTCCACGTTATCCCACTGATTAAAAAAAAAAAAAAGTCATTATTTTAGACTAAAAGAGACAGGTTGTGTGGCCTAAGATTAATAAAAAGAGTTCTACTGAAAGAAACATATTCTTTAAAGTCAAGATTGATTAAGGATATTCTGTGTTAGAATAATCTAAAGGGACATTCTCATATTGTCATGTAGATATTGCTGTCATCATGCATTTAGTTGATTTTTCCCTTCCATAAAGTATGACCATGAGCTCTGTGGCCACCCAGAGGATTTAATCTCTTTGATGGCTTAACTCAGTAGGGCTGAGAGAAGGAAGCTGATGTTACTGAGCCACTTGATTTATAATTGCTTTTTAAAAATATTTTGGGGTGCATTTATGCTAAACGGTAGGAAAAAAGTTTTATGAAATTATAATACTGCCCCTGATATACTGTAGTGCAACCCATGAAGTAGTATGGAGCTTCCCTGGTGGCTCAGACAGTAAAGAATCTGCCTGCAGTGCAGGAGACCTGTGTTCAATTGCTAGGTTGGAAAGGTTCCCTGGAGAAGGGAATGACTACGTACTCCAGTATTGTTGCCAGGAGAATGGAAATGAAGTAGTAAAAGTGAAGATTGTAGCTATATGAAAAAGTGCTTGTAATACCATGTTAAGTAAAAAGCCAAATGAAATAATAAAGAATATCCTATCTACTTCCAACTTAAAACTCCTGTGTATAAAAAGAAAAATAGAACAGATTCACCATGAATATGAAGGGAGATAACAGAGTGGGAAAAGTATTTATACATAGTCTAGTATATTACAGTGGCTTAGAGAGTGTTAATAAAGCCTTAAGATACCTCACTCCCAACTGTCTATATATAAACCTTTGCTATCATTATGAAAAAAATTTAGCCATATGAAGCAACCTTTAAAATGTTCTCATTTTACCCAATAATTTTACTTTTAGAAAGATTTTAAAAGTAATTGGAAACATGAAAATATATGACTAGAACACAACAAAATATCAAAAGTTGTCCTAAAAGGGTAGAATTGCGGGCAACTTATTGTTTATGTCTTATTTTTTTTAATTGAAATAACATTTTTATAATCAGAACAGAACATTTAAAGACTTAAATAGACATTTCTCTGAAGAAGGCATCCAGATGGCCAATGGGCACATGAGAAGATGCTCAACGTCACTAATTATTAGTGAAATGCAACTGAAAACTGCAATGAGGCACTGCCTCACACGAGTCAGAATGGCCATCGTCAGAAAGGCTACGAAGAATGAACGCTAGAGAGGGTGTAGAGGAAAGGGGACCCTGCTACACTGCTGGTGGGACCGTAAATCGGTGCAGCCACTATGGAGAACAGTATGGAGATTCCTTAAAAAATTAAAAATAGAGTTGCCATATGATACATCAATCTTATTTCTGGGCATATATCCAGAGGAAACTGATTTGAAAAGATACATGCCACCCCAGTGTTCATAGCAGCACTATTTATAACAGCTAAGATGTGGACAGAGCCTAAATGTCCACTGACGTATAAACGGGTAAAGATGTGACGTGCACATACACAGTGGAATGCTGCTGCTGCTGCTGAGTGGCTTCAGTCATGTCTGACTCTTAGAAAAGAATGATGTGATGCCATTTGCAGCAGCACAGATGGGCCTAGAGACGATCAGACTAAGTGGAGCAAGTCAGAGAGAGACAGATATGATACTGCTTACGCGTAGGATCTAAAAACGATACAAGTGAACTTATTCACAAACCAGAAACAGGCTCATGGACATAGAAAATAAACTCACGAATACCTCAGGGAAAGTTAGGGGGGAGGGGTAAAGTAGGAGTTTGGGATTAGCAGATGCGAACTTCTAAAGGTAAAATACATAAACCACATATAATTACCTATGATGGAAAAGAGTTTGAAAAAGTATGTGTGTGTGTGCGTGTGTGTGTATGTATATATATAAAACTGAATCACCAGAGACTAATACAACATTGTAAATCAGCTGTACTTGAACTAAAATTAAAAAACTTTGGTATAACACGGAGCTCTGTGACAACCGAGGGGTAGGATAGGGAGAGAGGGGACATATGTATACTTATGACTGATTCATGTTGTTAAATGGCAGAAACCAACACAACATTGTAAAGCAATTATTCTCTAGGTAAAAGTAAATTTAAAAAAACTTTGTCTTTAAAATGTAAATAATTAGGTACTTTATTGATAATGGAAAAAGTCATTCTGTTGGAGTTGTGTGTAAATTTTTTCATTTATTTAGAATTTATGGGGAAAAACAAAGATTGGCTGTCACAAACTGTAAGATATGTTTTTCTCCTCAGGAACTCTGCAGTAGAGACGGTAGAACAAGAGCTTCTCTTTGTTGGTTCGGAGACTGGAAAACTACTGGCCATGAGGGAACTTGTTAAAAAGGTAGATTTGGGTTGCATTTTCAAACGTCGATGAAGCTCACCAAGCCTTGTATTACTGACGGGAGGCTGAGCACGTTTTCCTGCGTCGTGTTTAGTAATCCAGCGGCAAGTCAGTAAGAAGCACGTTGGAGCAACTCGTCCCAAGTGGAGAAGCTCACCTCTTAGAATAAAGTTACGTTTTCTGTCGCCAGCTCAGGGAAGGCTAGGGAAAGACCTAGTTGATGGCCTGAAAGCCTCCTTTTTCCACATCTGTGAACTAGCAGACCTCAGAGATACTGGGGGTTCGGTTCCAGACCACCACAGTAAAGCCAATATCACAATTAAGTGAGTCACAGGAATATTGGGGATTTCCCAGTGCATAGGAAAGTTACATTTACACTATGCTGTAGTCAAGTGTGCAGTGGCGTTATGTCGAAAAAACAATGCACACACCTTAATTAAAAATACTTTATTGCTAAACTTGCTAACCATCACCTTCAGTGATTAGTGACATATTAGTAACATCAAAGAGGACTGATCACAGCTCACCATGGCAAATATAATAATTATGAAAAAGTTTGAAATATTGTAAGAATTACCAAAATGTGCTACAAAGACAAGAAGTAGGCAAATGGTGTTGGGGAAAAAAATGGTGTCGATAGACTTGCTTGAACGTAGGGTTGCCACAAACCTTTGATTTATGAAAAACCTGCAAAGTGCAATAAAGCAAGAGTATGCATGGATATATAAATCTCCCCCCACCACTCTGCTGCTTCATGGAGAACTGGGGCCTTACATGAGTAGGCCCCACTAGGGTGGGGTTTTTGTCTTGTTACTGAATTAATACAAATATAGTACTTAGAATAGTGCTTGGCACATTGTGCTCTGTTTGTTAGTTTTGCTAATAATGATGTCACTTGGCAATAGGAAATGGAAGGTTTTCAGAGATATTTACATAGGATTATACTCCAGGGATTTTTAGCCATGTATGAACTTCAGTTTTGTGAACCTTCTGAAATTGTGTGAATGTCTGGTTGCCTATTAGACAGCTTCGTATCTTTCATTAGGTTCTGAAAGGATGTATGGACCATAATAACAAGGTCAAGTCCTAATGCTGACAGTTGAAAATATAGAAAGCGGGTTTGAGAGAGAAGCAGGGTTTGATAATACAAAATGTAAAAATCATTTGCTCAGAGCTGGTAGTTACAACTTAAATTTTGTCTAACTTGGTAAGATAATTTTGAGAGAACTGAGAACCAGGAACTAAGCTTTGGGGAATACCCACAGTTAGGATAAATAATGGATTAAAGTGACAATTATTATATTTTAAGAAGGAACAAAAATGTTCTGAGGCACAGAAGCAAACAGATGTTTATTTCAAGGAGTGGACATCCATTGCTGTAGAAAGGTGAAGGGGGATTAATTAGACGATTTTTGGAACGGGCAAAATGGAGAGTACTGTTCAAGTTAAGTAGGAAAAGCCCATTGTAGAGAATGGGTGCTGAGGAAGATGGAGGCAGACTGAGATCACAGGTCTGAGAAATTTGGCAATTTCTGAATTGAATTAAAATCTTACGAAATGATGCAGATATAATAGTTACGGGTTATGTGTGCTTTCTTTTAGGGTTTCAATCCACCTGTTCTTGTTTTTGTTCAGTCCATTGAAAGGGCTAAAGAACTTTTTCATGAGCTCATATATGAAGGTATTAACGTGGATGTTATTCATGCGGACAGAACACAGCAACAGGTAAAGTCAAATGTAAACTTTCAAAACAACAAAGAACCAAGTACTGGCATTTATGAAGCACTTGTTTTCCATTCCCAGAGTGGTACTAAAACATCTGCTGTATGTTCTGTTAACCAGAGAGATAACACAGTCCACAGCTTCAGAGCAGGAAAAATCTGGGTTCTTATTTGTACAGCCTTACTAGCCAGAGGGATCGATTTTAAAGGTGTGAACTTGGTTATCAACTATGACTTTCCAACCAGCTCAGTGGAATATATTCACAGGATAGGTGAGTCATGTGCCCCTCCCCCTCACTCATCTGTCTTAGCATGTCTACCAGAGTCCCTTCAGCATGTTCATTTTTTTCAGTACTGTGAAAATCCAGTGACCTTGTATATGTGAATCTTGAAGGTCCCGTTCCCCTCAAAAATGAGTTTGTTTTTTTGTTTGTTTTTTAATGATCTGATTTCTCTTAGGTCGAACTGGAAGAGCTGGGCATAAAGGAAAAGCTGTTACATTTTTCACTGAAGATGATAAACCATTATTAAGAAGGTAAATTAGGAGAAATAGCTTACTGTTAAGTTGGCAAAGTTTAGTTCTTTATTCTTATACACAATTAATGGATAATTACAAAATGGCTGTGTCCCAATTCTTTTATGGTATTAGTCAACCAAATGTTAGCCATGAAAGAAAAATGATCAAAAGGCTTCATTTTTGTCCTTCCATTGTTAGATTTTGGAAGTATTCACAAGAGAATATTCGTTTAAGTTTCAGACTCACAGAATTCTCCCAATAACATCACTTGATATTAATCACAAGGTGATGTTAAGGTTTTTGGATTAGTGAATCGCTAAAGTTAATCCCTGAATCTCTTATGTTACAGCCTAGTCAAAATGATCTCTTAGCATGGTGCATTCTTCCCATTACTCTTAGGGCAGATGGAGTTTATCTTTAGTCCCAGGTCACTTGTCATAGAGGTAAAACTGTTTTAGTTACACACTCCGATATTATTCAGTTGTAGCCCCTTGAGGCCTGGGCAACCTATGATAGATACATTTTTAGAATCTCGTCTTAACTTAGCCCATCATCATAGATGTTAATGTAAAAGCTGAGTTGTATTTCCTACACTTGGGCTGCCTACAGAAATGTTAGGCTGATGATAACTGACAGCAGTTCCTATTTCTAACAAATGAAATCAAGCTGTGGATGGAGGTGGTTTGTACATTGACCTGTTTCTCAGTTGTGGCACAGATTTTGATTTGTGCCTTCTGAGCCTTGGCTCTGTCAACCTTGGTTTTGTCATGAGCAGACATTCTCGTGTGATATGTAGGGGACTATATTCCAGCAGCCTTGATGCACCTGAGTTCTCAGCAGCTCTAAGCATGTGACTGTGATGACCCCCCGTATCAGTGTGTGCACCTCAGTTTTCTTTTCCATCTGGGAAATGGGGATAATGATGATACTACAAAAGCTTGTAAGTGACTGTACATTGAATAAGTGACTGTACATGAGAAGCTCAAGTCAGCCAAGCCCTGTGATTTAATAAATTTAAGTGTGACTCTGACTTCACTGTTTCTTCTAACACTGGGCTGTGCTGGTTAGGGCTTGATACATGTTGAGTAGAAGCGGTTGCTAGCTAAAATTATTCATCAGTACCTTGATTGCAGTCCAGCAGACTGTTCTCTCAGTAGTCCGATATGATTGCTTCTGGTAATAATTGGTAATAATTTATCAGAACACTTTACTGGATTAGTTTCTTGTTTGTGTAGTCTCAGTTCCTCTTCTGTTGTGCAGAGGGTTTAAGTACATAAGCAACAGTTTGACAAGATACAAATTTATGTTTACCGGTACCTTTTTCAGTGTTGCCAATGTTATCCAGCAGGCTGGATGTCCTGTCCCAGAGTACATAAAAGGTTTCCAGAAACTACTAAGGTACAGTCTTGAATTTCCTTGGGAGTTTTTCTCTCTTTGCATGTACATTCTTACTTTCACACTCATACATTATAGTTCTGTCAACATTACTATTTTAGAACATTTTAAAGTAAAAGCTTTCCTCTTAAATATTTGTGAATACTGTGTGTTCTTTCCCTGTCAGTTTTTCATCCCTGAAATTTTGAGTACTCAGATTTTTAAAATGTTATTACATATGAGTGAAATATGCTTAATTTTAATTCATAAAGCTAGTAAAAAGTAGTTAATTGGCCAAAATCAGACTCTAGCACTTATTGGCAGGATATGAGAGTGACACATATTTTAATCATAATCAGTGCCTTTTTAAAAATTGGTTGAATTTCATCTCTTCGGATTACCGCTCTAGATACTATTAGGTAAACTAGTATATTACAGTGGATACAGTGTTGTCACTGTAAACCGGGAAGTAGATAAACAAATTTTGTGACCAAGAACCAAAACTAGTTTTAGTTTTAGCTCTCTAAATTAAGTTGCACTTAATTCAGTTCTTTCTTCTCTTTGTAACTTCCAGTAAACAAAAGAAAAAGATGATTAAGAAGCCCTTGGAAAGGGAGAGCATTAGTACAACTCCGAAATATTTTTTAGAAAAAGCTAAGGATAAACGGTAAGTATATGGTAAAAGTTAGTTTGACTCTGTCGTATTCATATAACATGGGCATTATTTTTCCTTAGGATAGATTTTTAGAAATAAAATTTGATAGGTCTACAGTCCATTATGGAGAAGGAAATGGCAACCCACTCCAGTATTCTTACCTGGAAGATTCCATGGACAGAGGAGCCTGGGGGGCTACAGTCCATGGGGTCACAAAAGAGTTGGACACAACTGAGCAACTAAACATTAACAACAGTCCGTTATAGAATGTAATTTTATTACATTATAGAATGTAATAAAAGTAATATATCTTAGGGTGCTAATGATTTGGAAACTTGGTTAATTAAATCTTGGAATTTGTCTAATATATTAATGATTTTCTTTTTCCATCTTTGGAAATATGATTTCAATTCACTGTGAGTTAGAATTGCACTGTCCACTGTCTCCACATGGACTTCCCAGGTAGCACTAGTGGTAAATAACCCGCCTGCCAGTGCAGGAGACTAAAGAGACACAGGTTCAGTCCCTGGGTCTGGAAGATCCCCTGCAGAAGGCCATGGCAACCCAGTCCAGTATTCTTGCCTGGAGAGTCCCGTGGACAGAGGAGCCTGGCGAGCTACAGTCCATGGGGTCACAAAGAGTCGGACGCAGTGACTTAGGACACACGCATGCACCATCTCCACGCAGCCTGCATCTGGACACACTACTGCAGCCACTTGTTAGGACTGTGAACTCACGTCAACGGAGTCTCCCTTGAAGCTTCATATTCTGGAGAGGATTTCAGTAGGATTTACACTGAAGCATGTTGAAACATCTCTGAAAAGTATAATTTGAGTAAATTATAAATTTATTTATATGTAAATTATAAACATTTACATATTTATATGAAATTATATACAAGTTTATTTATATATAAATTATAAACGAGTAAATTATAAGTTCAGTCATTTAGCTTAATATTTTGAGGATTTCAAAGTACAGTTTTTTCTTCTTCTATTTTTTTAGACTGTACACAGGACTACCTTTTTTGCCTATCACTACTAGGAAACCGTGATCTCATAGGGGCAGACTAAAATACTCTGCATAGTACTATTCTTTCCACTCTTTAAGAAAAATGACACTTTAAATTCTGTCAGTACCAGTTAATATATAACATATATAAAATGTGGGCATTTACCAAGTACTTACTGTCCATCTTTAGCCTTACTGCATATATCTGTATTAATACGTACTACGTACATAATATGTAGTAAGGTGTAAAAAGGGTGTAAAATGAGACCCCGTTCCTGAAGTTAGGGAAAGGAGATTAGTATACATGAAAAAAATAATTAGAAAATAATTTTTAAGTAAAATAGAAGCTAGAGAAGGGAAAAATCATGAATTGGTGTCATTTACAAAAAATTTTACAGAAGTAGAATTATCTTCAGGGATAGGTAAAATTTAGGCATGTAGAAGGAACAAGGTGAACTCAGGTGAGAAAACTGCCCTGCACTTTCCTTCTGAGAGAAAGAGTCAGCCTGACATTTTGTATTGTGGGAAGTCATGTTCAAGCCCAGTACATGGTGTGTACAGAGTGTCCCAAGGGTTTAGTGGTTTTAAGCTTTAATAACGGGAGGAATAAATGTTACCACCTTATGAAAATACATCACTGGAAAGATTAATTCGTACCTAATCAGTGTTGTGCCTTCTTAATGCATCTTTTATTTTTCTTTGTGGCAACAGTTGCTGGGTGGATTATTAGACGATTAGTAGACCAGTGCATTGGCACAGGAGGTTGCCCTGCTTTGTCACCTTATCTGTCTCACTAGACTTTTTCTTGTGATGAGCTGTTTCTGAATTGTTGCATGTACATCAGAACCTCATTCTTGGGTGATCGTAAAGCTGATTGAAAGTGTAATCCTGTTAGGTACTGACTAGCAGCTGAGGAAAGTTTTTACAAAGACAGAAAATCAACTAGAGCATAAGATCATGGCTCTGTTGAACTGTAATAATAAATACTGATATTTTAAATTATATTTTAATTGTTGATTTTTATAAATCCGTACGTAGCCTTTATGCCCTGAAGTTATTAAAACTTACGGCTGCACTAAGACTTTGAGGACACTTGATATAAACCTGTCCCTAGCCCCTGCTTAAGATGCTTTGGTTGTCTGTTTTCTTCACATTGAAAAACCATATTTCTTAACATAACATACACATAAGAGCTGATCTGACACCAGCTTACCTTTCCACTGTAGATGTTGCTATGATGATCCTACCCACACCTGTGGCCTCAGCTCTATGCTGATTACTGTTAAGTCCATATCTTCAGACCCTGCTTCCCAACTGAGTAATAAACCTAAATCCTGTTGCCTAGTGGACCTCACTTCAGGCACTATAGACTCACCCTGGTGTAGTAGAGGGTGGAGGAGACTGGATATGGAGCAAGAAGAACTGGCTCTAATATCACCTCTTCCTGTGTGATTTTGAACAAATCACATCTTTAAGCCTCTTTCCCCCTGTATATAATGGAAATAGTTATATAAATAATAACTCTGCCACTGTTAGTGAAGGATTAAGTGAGTTGATTGGCATTACTCTGCTGTAGTATGCAAATATTTATTATTTTCTCAGAAGTTTTTTTCTTGGGTTAAGAGTTAGTTGATGGCATTCACCATTCACCAAACTCTAAAATCAGAATATCGGAGTTCATATCTAATACTATCAGTGTGTGATGGTCTGCAAGTTACTCAACCACTCCACCTCATTTTCCACATCTGTATAACGAGGATACTAATAGAATCTTATTCGTAAGTTAGAAGATCTGAGTTGATACATAGAAAGCACTTGTAACAGTGTCTACCAGTTAATCAATGTGAACTCTTTTTATTAGGTCAGAATCTTTTATGCCATGTTGTAATGTAGTTTATTGTGGTGTTTCTCTCTCACTTAGGTGGATGTGTTTTTCTAAAGGGCAGAGACACAGCTTTGTGTTCCTGATGTCTCATATACTTGATCGTGGAGGTTTCAGTAAATGTTTATTAAACTGGTAGGGCTTTGGAAAGTACATATATCTAAAATTTCTAATTCAACTTTCTTTTCATTGTCATAGGAAAAAGGTCACTGGTCAGAACAAGAAGAAAGTAGCTCCTAAGGACAAAAGTTAAAAACAGACTTTAAAAGAACTGTATCACAAATTTGATTTTATAATTCCAGCATGAATGTTTTTTTCATGGAATATATCGTCTTATAATCACCTGTACCAAACATTTGAAGTCAACCACAAGAACAGGGGACTGGTGAAAAATGATCCTAAATTCTCAGTGTATCATGTCAAGTTTTAATTCGTAGGTGATTTTTAAATGATTATACAATGGAAAAAACATTCATTGACATCCGTGTGATTTGAATCCAGAGTGATTCTTCTTATAGAAGACCTAAAGCTTATACTAAAAGTAACAACACCCAAATGTGGTGAGCTGGATTTTTCCCTACAAGTGTGAAGGAAGGTGTTGTATATGCTGTGGAGCGGCATTTGGAACCACATTGCAAAGTAAAGTCTTGAGATTGAATTCCCCTTCCTACCCACTTTTTTTTTGGGATGTGGTGGGAGGGAAATGGACAAGAGGCAACACAAGCTGTCTACCAAGAATAAACCTACACATCTCTCTATTTCGCTGTTTCTAAATTTGTTGATGGCTTTTTGTAGTAGGAGCCGTAACAATGAGATTCCTCCCCCCCACCCCCCATACAGCAAATTCCCATTGGCTATCTGTTTTACATATGGTAATATAAATTTCCATGATACTCCTTGCGTACATCTCACCCTCTCCTTCCCTCTCCCCATGTCCATAAGTCTATTCTCTGTTTCTCCATTGCTGCCCTGCAAATAAATTCTTCAGTACCATTTTTTTCTAGATTCTGTATATGCATTAATATATGATATTTATCTTTCTCTTTCTGACTTCTCTCTGTATGATAGGCTCTGGGTTCATCCACCTCATTAGAACTGACTCAAATGTGTCCCTTTTTATGGCCGAGTAATAGTCCGCTACTCAGAACTGGACATGGAACAAAAGACTGGTTCCAAATAGGAAAAGGAGTACGTTAAGGCTGTATATTGTCACCCTGCTTATTTAACTTATGCAGAGTACATCATGAGAAATGCTGGACTGGATGAAGCACAAGCTGGAATCCAGATTGCTGGGAAAAATATCAGTAACCTCAGATATGCAGATGACACCACCCTTATGGCAGAAAGTGAAGAAGAACTAAAGAGCCTCTTGATGAAAGTGAAAGAGGAGAGTGAAAAGGTTGACTTAAAGCTCAACATTCAGAAAACGAAGATCATGGCATCTGGTCCCATCACTTCATGGCAAATAGATGGGGAAACAGTGTCAGACTTTATTTTTTGGGGCTCCAAAATCACTGCAGATGGTGACTGCAGCCATGAAATTAAAAGACACTTAGTCCTTGAAAGGAAAGTTATGACCAACCTAGATAGCATATTAAAAAGCAGAGATATTACTTTGACAACAAAGGTCCATCTAGTCAAAGCTATGGTTTTTCCAGTAGTCATGTATGGATTTGAGAATTGGACTATAAAGAAAGCTGAGAGCCAAAGAATTGATGCTTTTGAACTGTGGTGTTGGAGAAGACTCTTGAGAGTCCCTTGGACTGCAAGGAGATCCAACCCGTCCATCCTAAAGGAGATCAGTCCTGAATATTCACTGGAAGTACTGATGTTGAAACTGAAACTCCAATACTTTGGCCACCTGATACGGAGAATTGGCTCATTTGAAAAGACCCTGATGCTGGGAAAGATTGAAGGCAGGAGGAGAAGGGGACGACAGAGGACGAGATGGTTGGATGGCATCGCTGACTTGATGGACATGAGTTTGAGTAAACTCTAGGAGTTGATGATGGACAGGGAAGCCTGGCATGCTGCAATCCCTGGGGTTGCAGAGTCGGACACAATTGAGTGACTGAACTGAATATTCCATTATATATATGTATATGTACCACAACTTCTTTATCCATTCATCTGTTGATGGATATCTAGGTTGCTTCCATGTTCTAGCTGTTGTAAATAGTGTTGCAATGAACAATGGGTCTTTTTCAATTTTGGTTTTCTCAGGGTATATGCCTAGGAGTGGGATTGCTGTGTCATATGGTGGTTTTATTCCTAATTTTTTAAGGAATCTCCATACTGTCTTCCATAGTGGCTGTATCAATTTATATTCCCACCAACAGTGCAAGAGCATTCCCTTTTCTCCACATGAGAGCCCTTTTTTGTGGCTGGTTATTCAAGTTCCCTAGGGTTTTAAATTCTTTGGCCTGTTAAATATCTTTTTACTTCATCAGTAACATAGCTCAGACCTTACCTGTCACAATGTTGTAGCTACCAGAATATGGTCAGCTTCTCCCTTTCCTGCTTCATTTTCTGTCATGCAACCATGTTCTTCCCTGTCTCTTTCCATTCAAGATGACTTTGCTAGAAAACTGACACACATTTTATCCTGGTAAGGCCGAATGTCCCTGTTGCTTGGTACCCCATTGGTACAATTCTACAGCTTATCTCTCCTGAGGCTTTATGGCCCTTCAGTCCAGTTAGCATGCAAGTCTCTGCCAAGGGTAAAGGATTATGATTATACAGTGCTACAGACTATTGACTCGTGCAGATTTTTCTCGATTGCTAGTTTTGTACAAGTGGGCGTTAGGAAGCATCACTATGAACAAAGCTAGTGGACGTGATGGAATTCCAGTTGAGCTATTTGAAATCCTAAAAGATGATGCTGTGAAAGTGCTGCACTCAATATGCCAACAAATTTGGAAAACTCAGCAGTGACCACAGGACTGGGAAAGGTCAGTTTTCATTCCAACGCCAAAGAATGCTCAAACTACTGCACAATTGTACTCATCTCACACACTTCCAAAGTAATGCTCAAAATTCTCCAAGTCAGGCTTCAACAGTACATGAACCGTGAACTTCCAGATGTTCAAGCTAGATTTAGAAAAGGGAGAGGAACCAGATATCAAATTGCAAACTTCTGTTGGATCATTGAAAAAGCAAGAGAGTTCAGGAAACATCTACTTCTGCTTTATTGACTATGCCAAAGCCTTTGACTGTTTATCACAACAAACTGGAAAATTCTTAAAGAGATGGGAATACCAGACCACCTGACCTGACTCCTGAGAAATCTGTGTGCAGGTCAGGATGCAACAGTTAGAACTGGACATGGAACAACAGACTGGTTCCAAATCGGGAAAGGAGCACGTCAAGGCTGTATATTGTCACCCTGCTTATTTAACATATGCAGAGTACATCATGAGAAACGCTGGGCTGGATGAAGCTCAAGCTGGAATCAAGATTGCGGGGAGAAATATCAATAACCTCAGATATGCAGATGACACCACACTTATGGCAGAAAGCGAAGAACTAAAGAGCCTCTTGAGGAAAGTGAAAAAGTTGGCTTAAAACTCAACATTCAGAAAACTAAGATCATGGCATCTGGTCCCATCACTTCATGGCAAGTAGATGGAGAAACAGTGACGGACTATTTTGGGAGGGCTCCAAAATCACTGCAAATGGTGACTGCAGCCATCAGAAACGCTCCTTGGAAGAAAAGTTATGACCAATCTAGACAGCATATTAAAGAGCAGAGACATTACCTTGTCAACAAAGGTCCAGCTAGTCAAAGCTATGGTTTTTCCAGTAGTCATGTATGGATGCGAGAGTTGGACTATAAAGAAAGCTGAGCACCGAAGAATTGATGCTTTTAAACTGTGATGTTGGAGAAGACTCTTGAGAGTCCCTTGGACAGCACTGAGATCCAACCAGTCCATCCTAAAGGAGATCAGTCCTAAATATTCATTGGAAGGACTGATGCTGAAGCTGAAACCCCAATACTTTGGCCACCTGCTGTGAAGAACTGACTCATTTGAAAAGACCATGATGCTGGGAAAGATTGAGGGCAGGAGGAGAAGGGGATGACAGAAGATGAGATGGTTGGGTGGCATCACCGACTAGATGAACACGAGTTTGAGTAAACTGCGGAAGTTGGCAATGGACAGGGAGGCCTGATGTGCTGCAGTCCATGGGGACGCAAAGAGTTGGATACAACTGAGTGAACAGAGTTTTGTACAGTTGAATAAAAAATTGACTTCATACATGTAAGGTACTCTGAGTGGCACCTGATATGAATGTTATTGTCATCGATACTATAATAAACTTTCCTCAGCAACATTTGAATTAAAATTATTTATTTCCTTTACTCAGTCTTTTATTCTAGAGTCAGGATGGATAGACTCCAACTTAAAATATTTTAGATGGGACAAAAATTGTTCAGCTTCAGAATTTATGTAAGTGGAGACCTATTGCTGCAAGGTGCAAGAAATACTTTAACAAGCCTGTGATGTTTTTGTTTGTTCTTGCAAACAGATCCTTGACTCACAATATATTCTGGAGGTGGATGTACTGGTGCCACCCTTTTGCCAATCTTTTTTTTTTTTTTTAATTACTGAAATTGAGGGTAATACCAACTGTGTCTCAAGATTAGAAGCACTTAGCACTGTGCCTGACATGCGATCACGTCACCAAAAAATATTCTTTAAATAAACATTATGTGTTTGGTTCGGAATACAAAGCTTCATAACATAGCCCCTGCCCTAACTGTAGTGGTGGGGATAAAGGAAAGGGACAGACTGGGAGGTGAATGCCATGTTAGACATGAGGCCACGGTGCTGAAGCATCACATGAGCGCGCCCACCCAGCTGGAAATGTCAGGAGAGGCTGACAGCCGGAGACTTAGAACAGTCAGCATGCAAAGCAGAACAAAGCATTCCCAGCAGAAACAGAGATTATGTCTTGTATGGTCCTTGAAATACTCCCTTTCTTTCTTTCTTTCCTTTTTTAAGTTTCTCCTCTCTTAAAATCACCCATCTTTTAAAGTGGCTACATAAGCCTATATCCGCTTCATTTGTCAATGGGTTTATATGGAGTTTGGTTGTATGTATCAATTGATAATTGGAACATCTACACAGTTCCATCTAAAAAGGGGAGGAATGAAATTTGTGGGCATGAGGGAAAAAAAAAAAATGGCACACTGTAGTTGAAATAAGCAAGGACTTTGAGGTCAAACACTTGAACTTGGATCCTGGTCCTGGTGTTTTGCAGCTGTGTGGTCTGAATTACAAATTCTTTTAACCTTGGTTTTTTTATCTGTGAATTGTCAATAGTAACTCTTAGGGACACTGAGGATTTGAAACCATACAATAAAGTTTCTAACCAGTGATGTGTGCCCAATAAAGGATAACTATTATTACAACTGTCTCCCTGTAAAAGCCCTGAGGCAAGAGTAAAAGATAACGCTAACTGTAATGTTACTTGTTCAGTGGCTAAGTGTGTCTGACTCTGCAGTCCCAAGCACTTCAGCATGCCAGGCTCCCCAGTCCTCCACTATCTCCCAGAGTTTGCTCAGATTCATGTCCATTGGGTGATGCTGTCCAATCATCTCATCCTCGGCTGCCCCCGTCTCCCTTTGGCTTTACTCTTTCCCAGCACCAGAGCCTTTTGCAATGACTCAGCTCTTTACATCAGGGAGCCAAAGTATTGGAGCTTCAGCATCAGTCTTTCCAATGAATATTCAGGATTGATTTACCTGGGGATTGACTAGTTTGATCTCCTTACAGCCCAAGGGACTCTAAAGAATCGTCTCCAGCACCACAATTCCAACGAATCACTTCTTTGGTGCTCAGCCTTCTTTATGGTCCAACTCTCACACCCATACATGACTATTGGAAAAACCACAGCTTTGATTACACTAACTTTTGTCGGCAAAGTGAAGTCTCTGCTTTTTAATACACTGTCTAGGTTTGTCATAGATTTCCTTCCAAGGAGCAAGCGTCCTTTAATTTCATAATTGCTGTTACCTTCAGCACTGTCCACAGTGATTTTGGAGCCTAAGAAAATAAAATCTGTCACCTTCCCCTTTTTCCCTTCTGTTTGCCATGAAGTGATGGGGCTGGCTGGAAGTTCTGACCTTAGTTGTTTTCATATTGAGTTTCAAGCCAGCTTTTTCACTCCTCTTTCACCCTTATCAAGAGGCTCGGGTTTTCTTCACTTTGTGTCAATCATTTGCATATCTGAGGTTATCGATATCCCCACCCCCACCCCCGAAATCTTGATTCCCACTTGTAATTCCTTCAACCCGACAAACCCATTACTTGCTAATAAGCAAACGCTACCTAAGGCTTGAAAAAGTTTACATTCAACTTTTACACTTACTTATAGTAGTTTGACTAGGAAAAAAAATCACAGTGAAAATATGCCCAGATAGGTTAGGTGCAATAAACCTTCCCATGCACCACTGTTTTGGCCCTGATTGTAAGTAAAAGAAAAATGCGGATTACCAGGTGACTAAACAGTTTCTGGTGATTGCAGCCATGAAATTAAAAGACTCTTACTCCTTGGAAGGAAAGTTGTGACCAACCTAGACAGCATATTCAAAAGCAGAGACATTACTTTGCCAACAAAAGTCCGTCTAACCAAGGCTATGGTTTTTCCAGTAGTCATGTATGGATGTGAGAGTTGGACTGTGAAGAAAGCTGAGTGCCGAAGAATTGATGCTTTTGAACTGTGGTGTTGGAGAAAACTCTTCAGAGTCCCTTGGACTGCAAGGAGATCCAACCAGTCCATTCTAAAGGAGATCAGTCCTGGGTGTTCTTTGGAAGGACTGATGCTGAAGCTGAAACTCCAGTACTTTGGCCACCTCATGCGAGGAGTTGACTCAGTGGAAAAGACTGATGCTGGGAGGGATTGGGGGCAGGAGGGAAGGGGACGACAGAGGATAAGATGGCTGGATGGCATCACCGACTCGATGGAGGTGAGTTTGAGTGAACTCCGGGAGCTGGTGATGGACAGGACAGCCTGCTGCTGCTAAGTCGCTTCCAACTCTGTGCGACCCCAGAAACGGCAGCCCACCAGGCTCCCCCTCCCCTGGGATTCTGCAGGCAAGAACACTGGAGTGGTTTGCCATTTCCTTCTCCAATGCATGAAAGTGAAAAGTGAAAGTGAAGTCAGTCGTGTCCGACTCTTAGCGACCCCATGGACTGCAGCCTACTAGGCTCTTACATCCAGGGAGGTCTGGCGTGCTGCAATTCATGGGGTCGCAGAGAGTCGGACACGACTGAGCGACTGAATTGAACTGAACTGAACTGAAACATCTTCAGCTTTTAGGACAGGTGCCAAAAAAAATCTTCCAAGTTCCAGGGGAAAAGTAGAGCTCATCACTAATGGACATTGTGAAGCTATGAAAGGAGCATTCAGGCTCCATCTATCCTTTGTGTAAAAAGTCGCAATAAAAGAACACGCGTGTACCCACCATCCAGTTTTTCAAACTGGACTCTATTCTTTCCATTAACCAAGATGATGATTTCTCAAACGCAGGAACGACGACGACTCCCTGCAGCTCGGCCAGCTGTGCCCTCCACAAAGCCTTCCCAGAGACGAATCAGCTCCCTTAGAACTGGGACCAGACCGCCCCGCCAGCCCCCCCGAACCATAAATGCACCCAGAGTCCCCTCTTCGGCGGCCGGGTCACGTGACGAGGTGGCGCGGCCCCGCCCCCGGGCGCTGAGGGTCACGTGGGCCCGCGGCCCCGCCCCGTCGCCCCAGGCCGCGGCAAGGTGGGGCCTGGAGTTCGCCCCGGAAGTGGCTGTCGGGAGTTGACAGCTGCTGGGAAGGTGGCAGCGGCGGGCCCGGAGCAAGATGGCGCTGCGGCCGGGAAGTGGAGCTGGCGGCGGCGGGGCCGCGGGAGCCGGCGCGGGGGCCGCCGGGGGAGGCAGGTGGGTGTGAGGAGCTGGGCCAGGACGCGCCCCGTCGACGGGTGGTCTGCGGTTATGGCGGTTTTAGCCGGCGCCGACCCCTGTTCCCTGGAAACTAGGGCTGCGGGAGAAGGGTCGTCCTCCGGTAACCTAGGCCGAAGGGGCGGATGGAGGCTGGGCGCCGGGTGCTTTGGGGCCGAGCGGGGAGGAGACGGGGAGGAGGCGAGGGTCCCTTTGGTGCGGCTGGCAGCCGGCCGGGTGGGTCAAGAAGGGACCCCGACGCCTCGCTTCTAGCCCGGCTGGATCTGAAGCTGCCAGAGCCTTCCCTTTCCCAGGGCTTCACCAGGGGCTCCGAAAGATCTTTTCAGAGAGCTGGACAGGTGTTTCCAAGATATATGTGTGTGTCTCTTCGCACACTGTTCGGCTTTCACCGACTTGTCCTTTTACTTCCTTAACATACCAGAAACAGGAAAACCTGAAGATCTTTGCATTTGCTAAAGAGCTCTTGTAGAAGTAATTCTTAACACCTGTCTCCTCAATAAACACCAATTCACTGTTGAGCAGCACGTAGGCAGTTATCAGGACAAAGCTTCCAGACTTTTACTTAATCTTTAAACAAATTTGCTTTCTCTGTCATATTTCAGCTGCTAATCGCCAATGCTTCTCATATCCAGAACGGTAAAAGAAATGAATGAGTGCAACCTGGCAAGTTTACCGTTTGAGGAAATGCTTGATTCTGTGAAGTTTACATCCCATTTCTGTTAATGACCTAGTCTGACTTTGTTTTGCTAGCCAACCCGAGGTTCATACGCGTTTGGAGATAAATTTAGTTCTTTATCTTAAGCATCCCAAATTATTTTTGGAAAACCAAGTGTTAGTTTTTTGATATGCAGGGTTTTAATTTTGGAGTCATGAATACCGCATTGTGAAGCCTTTAAAGTCATCACCTCTTGAAGGTGCTTGTAATATATATATGTCAGAAAAAAAGAAGCAGTTGCTGTTAAATAAACCACCTGTGTGCGACTCCATCTTTCATTTTCTCTACACCTTTAGCTTTAAGACTTCTTTTTTTCCCTTTTATTTTCAGATTTTCACTGTTGCATTAGTTTTTCAGCATATTTGTTTTCTTTTTTTAGCATAAGTCATTACTGGCTGGAGAAGACAAATATGTCAATCTCTTCTGATCATCAGGACCATTTTTAAAATGTTTGTGAGTGGCATTAATTTGATCAAGTATATGATGAATCATGGCACCAAGTTCTGGGGAAATATAAACTTAAAAGAATTCGGCATTGTAGACACAAGTTTGGGTTTTTTTGGTTGTTTTGGGGGTTTTTTGGGGGGGTGTTTTTCATTTGGGGTTTGTTTTTGTTTTTCAAAAAAGATGAAGGCATCTTCAGTGTAGAAAGTTGAGTAAATCATTTCCTTTAGTTTGTAGTAGTTTAACATGAGCACAATTTTTTTCCCCTAAATATGGCCTGAATTGTGATAGAAATTAGAACTTAAAAATTTTTGTTTTCTATTTAAAATTTGGCTGTAGTAATGTTGCATTATTAAACTAGAGGATATATGAGAGAATAACTCAATTTTATATTGAAAATTGTCTGGTAAGTATTCCCTGTATTGGAGATTTTCCGCGGCTGAGAAACTGTGGTTAATTTTAAAAGTGTACAGTTTTTAGAGACCAGTGGTGAGGGCTGAAGAAGCTAACGTTATGGCTGCAACCTAAGTATATTTTAGGGAAAAAGAAAAAGAACCAGGCAGTCTCTTTCAGCTTTTAATAGAGGAAATCCATTAACTATAATTTACTATTTTTCTTAGGTACTTGTCTGTTTGCTAAGAGGCTAAGCAAAAAGCACTGGCATTTTCCAACTTTACTAATGTTAGCCTACTTTTGACTGGTATCCTGAATGGGCTACTTGGAATAAATTGTAGAGTTGTGTAAAGGGCAAAATCTACCCAAGAGATGAGAAGTAAAAAAGCATTTTTTAAGTCAAGTATACTAGGGAAAAAAAAAGTTGAAAAATCTTGGTTAGTCTGTATCCTTCTGGGATAGTATCATTTGTAAGCTTGTCCATTTCCTGCTTTTATAAGCTCCTTATGGGCCTCCTCACCTTTTTATCTTCCACAGCTGTAGCACATTGTACACACAGAAAACATTCTATAAATATTTGTGGATTCAAGCATCACTGGAGACAAAGGAGAGCTATTTCAGCTGGGCCTCATTTTGAGGAGGGGGTCTGCCCTGGTGGCTCAGAGGTTAAATAAAGCCTGCAATGCTTTCTTGGAGAAGGCAATGGCACCCCACTCCAGTACTCTTGCCTGGAAAATCCCATGGATGGAGGAGCCTGGTAGGCTGCAGTCCATGTGGTCGCTAAGAGTCGGACACGACTGAGCGACTTCACTTTGACTTTTCACTTTCATGCATTGGAGAAGGAAATGGCAACCCGCTCCAGTGTTCTTGCCTGGAGAATCCCAGGGATGGTGGAGCCTGATGGGCTGCCATCTATGGGGTCGCACAGAGTTGGACACGACTGAAGCGACTTAGCAGCAGCAGCAGCAGTGCTTTCTGCCTGCAATGCAGGAGACCTGGGTTCGATCCCTGGATCCGGAGGATCCCCTGGTGAAGGAAATGGCAACCCACTCCAGTATTCTTGCCTGGAGAATCCCATGGACGGAGGAGCCTAGAGGGCTACAGTCCACGGGATCACAAAGAGTCGGACACAACTGAGCGACTTCACTTTCTTCCTTTTTCTTTTATTTTGAGGAAGAGGAAAGGGTCAAGAGATTGTCATGGAGATGGGAAGGCCTAGTGAACAGTAGGGGATAGCAGGTAGCCTGGAAGGACGGACTGTGGCACTGAGTGGGAGAGAAGAGTTGTGAGAGAAAACTGAAAAAATTCTGGTACAACTGGAGCGGGCCTTGAGTATAAACTAAGGAAATTTGATTTAAGGAGGAATCACAGCCTTATCAAGGGTTTCCCAGGTGGCGCGAGTGGTAAAGAACCCGCCTGGCAGCTCAAGAGATGTAAGAGACGTGGGTTCCATCCCTGGGTTGGGAAAATCCCCTGGAGGAGGGCATGCTACCCACTCCAGTATTCTTGCCTGGAGAATCCCATGGACAGAGGAGCCTGGCAGGCTACAGTCCATGGGGTCTTACAGAGTCAGACATGACTGAAGCGATTTAGCATGCACACGTGCAGCCTTATCAAATGGTCCTTTAGGGAGATGCGCCTCACCTGTGCTACATGAACTGCATTAGAAGCCCCAGAGTCTGCCGGTGGGGAGATCCGCTGGGAAGTCTTGTTGAGTCCAGGCTTCAGAGAGAAGTGAAGGCTGATGTGGGTTAGTCACGAAGGTAGCGGAAAGTGGAGGATGAAAGAGATGGGCATGTGACAAATAGAGCTCACAGTGCTGCTCTCAGACTAGGACATAAGTAATGCGTAGTGGTTTCACCTTTGAAATCAAAGTGCTTGTCATCTTGCTGCCCAGTTTTTGGCCAAGCTTTTGCTGTCTTTATCAGTATCTTACCGGTCTTTAAGTATGGTGGCTGTTAGTGGTCTAAACATTTCAGAGAGTCTTATGAGTGGTAAATAGGTCAGTAGGTAGTTTGGGTTGTTGTATAATTATTGGAGTAAGTCATGTTTGTCAGTAATACTCTTATTTTTATTAATTTTTGTTAAAATGTTGCTTTACAGTTTTATGTCAGTTTCTACTGTACAGCAAAGTGAATCAGCTATACATTTCCATATGTCCCCTCTTTCTTGGATTTCTTTCCTATTTAGGTCACCACAGAGCACTAAACAGGGTTCCCTGAACTATACAGTAGGTTCTCATAGTTAAATAGTATGTATATAGTGTATGGTATCAATAGTGCATATATGTCATCCCTATCTCTCAATTCCTCCCACTGCTCCCCTTCTCCCCCTTGGGGTTCATACCTTTGTTCTCTATGCCTGTGTCTCTATTTCTGTTTTGCAGATAAGATCATCTGTATTGTTTTTCTAGATTCCACATATATGCATTAATATATGATATTTGTGTTTCTCTTTCTGACTTAATTTACTCTGTGTGACAGTCTCTAGGTCCATTCAGGTCTCTACAAATGACCCAATTCTGTTCCCTTTTATTGCCGAGTGATATTCCATTGTAATTATGTACTACATCTTCTTTATCTATTAATATCCTTAATTTAGTTTTTGTGTATGTTTTCAAAGTAACCTTTATAGGTCTATAATCTTTAAAATGGATTTTGAAGTCTCAACATGTTGAATACTTAAATGCATTGCTCCTCAGTTTGTAAATCTTAGTGTATGATTAACTTAAAAAAAAACTGAGTCCTACCAAATTTCAACTTGCAGTTTAAACATGTTATCCAGTTAACACGTTGCTTAGCTAATAAATTTTGTGTGCTGTTCAGAAAAGCTGTTCACTGTTCAGGCCTCTCTTTGGGTGCAGGCCCACTTGTCAGCAAAATTTGTGAGTGTTTCAGATCCTCTACAAGGCTGTAAATGACATGTAACCAGATAGCTATCCAACTAGAAATTTGTAAACCACCTTACCAAAAAGTTCTTGATCAAAGTATTTTAAAGTTAGAAGACTCTGCAGTTTGGGTTTTAGCCCTTTTCTTGGGTCAAGGGGGGTGTTGTGCAATAAAAAAATGCAAAGACACCTAAATTTGGCATACTATTCTGGATCTCACTATGTGCCTATAAGACTCAGAAATCCCCTTCAGATTCTTATCTTCCAGATTTAAGGACTCAGATTTTTCCTTCCTCTGTATTTGTCCCATTTTCTTTCCCTCTGGTCTCAGAGAAAGAAGTCCTTTGTCCTTTTGCTGTGTTAATCCTATCCTCTCAAAAACCTTGTTTCTCAGTTTTTAATTATATCTTTTGTATCCTAAATCTTTATCTCTGCAGCTCCTGTTTCCTGTGATGAAACTGTTCACTCAAAGATCATCATTTTTTAAAACAGCAATCTTTATTTATTAACCCCCATTCTTATCAACTTCTCTATAGCATGAGACACTGGTAACTCCTTCCTTAAATGTGGTCCTACCCCAATTATAACTTTCAGTTATAATCAGTTTCCTTGGTTGTCAGTGACCATTCCCTACACAGTTTTCACTAAGAATTCTCCACGGTTGCCTTTTGTTGTCTTCTCACTATGTATACACATCCCTTTGACTCCTTCATCCACAACCAGACCTTAATTTTTTTTCTGTTTTTACCTTTATTTATAACAGCCTAGGGGACTTCCTACTTAATCACTGGTGGTCCAGTGCTTAAGACTCTGTACTTCCACTTCAGGGGGCACGGATTTGATCCCTAGTCAGAGAACTAAGATCCCACATGCCACAAAGTGTGGCGAGAAAATAAAAAAAAGAGCCTAGCTAGATTGATGCAGACCCTTCTCTTGATCTGGTGTTACTTCTCTGATTACCTGTTACAACGCTCCTCGTGGACACCGTCCTAGCACCTTACTCCCCACACCTGCTAACATTGGGTTCCTGTCTGCAGTGAACAGCGTCACCATCCTTGTAGTCACTCAGGCCCCAAATTTCAGAGGCATCTTCAGTTCTTTCAGCTTTTTCAATACTGTTCTCCATCCAGGTAGTTGCTAAGTCCTGTTGATTCTTCCTTTTAAATAACTTTGATTCACCTCTTCTTTTTCATTCCTACTACTCTGGTTATGGCCCTTTTCTTATTAAGATTACTTTAATAGTTTCCTTAGCTGTTTCTTGTTACTTCAAGTCTTCTCTGCATACCCCATTACCAGAGAAACATACAGCACGTTTCTGATCATTTCTCTGCTGAAAACCTCTGACATCAGGGAAATGTACATCCAAATCACAGTGAGGTCCTTCATGCTCATTAGGATAACTATCATTATAAACAAACAAAAATCCAGAAAATAAGTGTTGATGGAGGTATGTGGACCCTCCACCTGGTCCATTGGGAATGCAAAATGACACAGCTGCTGTGGAAAACTGGCAGTTTTTCAAAAAGTTACCAGAGAATTACTATGTGGCCCAGCAACTCCACTCCTAGGTAGAGACCCAAAAGAACTGAAAGAGGGACTCCCAAGAAATACTTGTACATCAGTGTTCATAACAGCATTATTCACAATAGCCAACTCAGCTGTCCATCAACAGATGAGTTGGATAAGTAAAATGTGGTAAGTACAAACAATGGAATATTATTCAGCCATAAAAGGGAATGAAATTCTGACACATGCTACAGCTTGATGAACCTTGAAAATGTTATGCTAAGTGAAACAAGCCAGATGCGAAAGGACCAGTATTGTAGGATTCCATCGAAGGTGGCTAAAACAGACAAATTCATCAAACCAAAAAGTAGAATAGCAGTTACCAGGGGTTGAGGGGGGAGAAAGTAATGGGGAGTTATTGTTTAATGACTACAGAGTTTCTGTTTGTGATGGTGAAAAAGCTGTGGAAATGGATCTTGGTGGAGGTTGTACAACATTGTAATGCCACTGAACTGTACACTTAAAAATGGTTAAAATGGTTAAGTTTTATATTATGTATATTTTACCACAATTCTTAAAAATCTGACTTTATGTACTATTCAAAATCAAACATTTTAAAGGCCTTCTTCAGTCTGCTTACTTTTCCAATCCTGTGTCTTGTATTCAGCCTTAAATCATTTTTCTGAACATGCTACAGCGTCGGCCTCTGAACTTCTGTTCAAACTATTGCAGTGTAGTGTGCCTTTCTTTTAAGATACAGCTTGAGAGTTACCTCCAGAAACCTTCCCAAGATTTAACTGATCAAATTAGTCTGTTTTCTTCTCATTTCTATTAGTATTCTGGCCCTCTCACAGGCCCTAGTACAGTCTATCCTATGTTAAAAGTTCTTTGCCTGCATCTGTGTCTTCAGCAATCCTGAGCTCATTCAGGCCTTTCGTGTAATAGGCACCCAATAAGTGTTCACTGAATTGAATCTAATCCAGCCCTCTCATTTTATGGATGGAGAGATCGGAATCCAGGGGAGTCACACAGCGACAGAACCAGGATCAGTTTCAAAGTCTTATCTTTTCTGGTTCAAAATTTTCCCCCTTGTGTAACCTGCTGACTGTCATGCAAACTGTGGATGCTCAAACTGTTTTGATGGTGGATAATTCTATATTTTTTTGTACTGTGGAACAGATACCAGGGCCCTGGCTACAGTTTTACTTATGTAAAATATTATGTTTTATCTGAAATCTTTGCACTAGGAAGATCCTCATATATTTTTAAAAAATATTATTTATTTGGCTGCATCGGGTCTTGGTTGCGACATGCGGGTTCAGTAGCTGGGACAGGCAGACTTAGTTGCCCCTAGGCGTGTGGGGTCTTAGTTCTGCAGCCAGGGATCAAACCCGCATCCCCTGCTTTGCCAGGCAGATCCTCAGCCGCTGGGCCACCAGGGCAGTCCCAGTCCTGATATATCTTTGTTGCATTTTCAGCTTCGTGTTTCCAGTTGCCAGTGGATTAAGACCCCCTCAAGGTATGTGAAAGTTTATGCTGTCAGCTTTCATTTTTCACTGTTTGTTTCTGAACTTGGGGATTAAATGAGTAAAAAAAGTTCTGTTGCTTCCAGATAGAGTAAAATTTTCTTACTGTCTTGAACCTGATAGCTTACTCCTAAAATTTCTAAAAAATTGGGTAATGGGGAATAAGAAAAATTATTCCTCATTTCTCCCAAACTTATTTAAATATCAAATCAACAGGTTGTTATTTAACCTCAGAGGTGAAGGAGACTTTTAAGACAGGAGTATTAAAGAAACAAGTGACAAAAATGAAATGAATTGTAGTTCTCTGAATGCCGGCTTTCTCCTGCCTCTAGATTGTTAGCTCTGAGGGGCAAGGGCTGTGTCTGCCTTATACTCAGGAGTGTCTCCAGCACCCAGCATGCTGGCAGAAAATAATCAGATCTCTATAGCTGCTTATGGAATGAATAAATGAACCTCTTTGGTTGTTTTAGCCTATGTCTTCTGTATATGAATTTGATCTTACTATAATCATGTACATAAGTTATCACATATTCTGCTTCTGTTTAAACTATTTTAAGTCTCTTTTATTTCTAGCAATTTCTCTGCTAGGTATATTCCTTCTCTCTCAGTTTCAGACAAGGGCCCACCAATATCTATTCTAGCTTTGTCTTCAAGGAAACAGTAGTGAAGGGGTATAATCTCAGCTCATGTCTCTGTACCCCTGGGACAGAACATTGACAGAAGAATATGCTTGTCTATCTTCTCACTTCTCCCACTCCTGCGTACCCACTTCCTCTGCACAGTCCAAGCCTCTCTGAAAACCGGCCCTTCTCACAAAGCCAGCGTTGACCAGTTATGGTAGGCCTGCTACAGAAACAGACTCCCAGGTCACCAGGAGAGATAAATGATAAAGAGTGGCTCAGTAGCAGGTGGTCAGTGTCTCCACTCATAATCGGTGATGGAGGCCGAGTTTCAGGTAAATTTTTCCAAGGGTCAGTTGCATTCTTGCTCTCGTTTATTCATTATTTAAGCTCTCTGTAATTAGATGTGTCCTAGATTTGGATCAGGTGGTTGGAGGTCTGTTGTTGTTTAGGAAGACATCACAGCGTTTTGTGTTTATTTTTGTGGCTCCTCATTTTGCATTTTTATAAACCTTCAAGTAAAAACCTACATATAAAGCAAAGGAACAGGACAAGAATAGAGCCCAAAAGGTTGCCTGATATTTTTTTCTTCTGGAATTTGCAGCTGTTTCCGAGGGTTTGTTTTTTTTTTTAATGGAGTGTATTAGAGTGGACCTTTTGATCTTTTGAAGGCTTTAAATTACGCATGGGTTATTTCTGAAAGCCTGTACAAGGAACTGACAAGAAGAGTGGCCACCAAGGTGAATGGGAGACAGGAGAGAAACAAGACTTGTTTTTCAACTGTGTGTACTTCCGTGCCTTTAAATGCCATGCCATATCTTTGAGTTACCTGTTCAGGACTTAAATAAAATTATGAAAATAAATAAAACTGTAGGTCCAAAGGCATCAGAGGGATAACATCCTCCTGTGCTATGTCCAGGCTCTGCATTCTCATTGGGCATGATGCCTCAAGGTGTTCGCATTTGGCATTCCTATGTCTAGAATGCTCCTCCCTGGTGCCCGCATGGCTCACTCCCTTACTCTTTCAAGTCTTTGCTGAAATGCCATCCTTGTGGTGAAACCTCTTCTGACTATGAAATGGCAGCTACTTCTCTCCCTGACTCTCTTACCCCTTACCCTCACCTGATGTCCACTTATTTTTTTTATTATCTACCCCAGTTACAGTGTAAGTTCCATGAGAGGAAAGACCTGGCTTTGTCCAATGCTGTATACCTAGAATGGTGCCCGACGTGGAGTAGGGGTTCAAATATTTGAATAAATGATTAATATAAATGAATAACTTGCCACTGATCAGTGTTACCTCAAATGTAATATCCATGCTTCTGATATTAAACTCTGTAAATACCTTGAAGGCACACAAAATCCACTAGATAAACATGGTAGACTTTCAGTTCAGTTCTGTCACTCAGTCATGTCCAACTCTTTGCGACCCCATGAATCACAGCATGCCAGGCCTCCCTGTCCATCACCAATTCCCGGAGTTCACCCAGACTCATGTGCACTGAGCTGGTGATGCCATCCAGCCATCTCATCCTCTGTCATCCCCTTCTCTTCCTGCCCCTGATCCCTCCCAGCATCAGGGTCTTTTCCAATGAGTCAACTGTTCGCTTTACCAGACTTAATTTTTTTAAATTAAAATTTGATTCTTTTAACTCTTACACTAGAACTAGCATGGATGTGATCTGTGGTGCAGTGTAAAGTTAGGATGAAATTTGTGTTCAGGCTATGTAGGGATTTTGTTTGATTCTCTGTTGCATACCAAGTATTTAGAACTGTGCCTAAAATATAGTAGACATTTAGTATTTATTAAATCCTTGGAGAAATGTAGTTTTCATTCTCCTCTTGGGACTACTTCTTTGGAAAAGTTTGGTAGGTACCATACTATAAATCATACTTTCATCCATTGTATACTTTGCATGCCGATGGCTGTTTTGTGGTGTTATATTAACCATGTAAGGAAAGAGAAGAGAAGTACCATTTCTTTAAGCATATTAGGTATTAAACAGTGTTGTGAATGTGAAACCGAGGTACAGGAAGAAGTTAAGCAAGTTTGCCCAAGGTCCCAAACCTAGCAAGCAATATTTTTAGTTGGCTTCAGAAGTTCATGCTCTTAACCTACTTTTGTATTAAAAGTAGCTTAATTAGTATTAACTCTTAACTACTAGCTATTTGCTACTGCATAGAAAATTACCCCAAAACTTAAACAGTTTACTATTAAAATAGTAAACCACACTGTGTCTGTGAGTCAGGTATCTTGGAGTAACCTCACTGGGTGGTTTTGGTCCAGGACCAAGGAGATTGCAATAAAGATGTCAGCTAGGACTGTAGTCATCTAAAGGTTTGATGGGGCTGGAAGATCTGTTTCTGAGATGGCTCATTCACATAGATGGCACATTTGTGCTGCCTTTTGGCAGTAGGTTTCAGTTCTTGCCACATGGATTCTCCATTCTCCATAGGACTGCTTAAGTATTCTCATGATGTGGCAGTGGCTTTCCCAACAGCTGATCCCAGAGAACAAGGATGAAGCTGCACAGTTACTGAGGACAAGCCTCATTTCCACAGTGTCCCATTGCTTATACTGGTCAACCCTATTCAGTGTGGGAGGGAAGGACAAGGACATGAATGCCAAGAAATAGAGATCCCTGGGGGTCGTCTTAAAGGCCAGATAAGTCATATTGTGTATTTTTAAAGTATGCACAAAAATTCTGTAGAAGTATTATTATCTTCATTTTACAGATGATGTGTTGTTAGCTTGCCCAAGATCACAAAGCTAAGTAAATGATGGACCTGGAATTTAAAGCAAGTCTGTCTCACACCAGAGCCTATACGTTTACCTCTCTACTCTGCCACTTCCCAAGAAACCAGTCCTTTAGGTACTTAGAGTTTTAAGAAAGTAAGCTGTAAATCACATCGACCTTAACGATGTCTTTGTTTTTCAGCAGGTCTGATGCCGATGCAGCAGCAAGGATTTCCTATGGTCTCTGTCATGCAGCCTAACATGCCAGGCATAATAGGGATGAATTACAGTTCTCAGATGTCCCAGGGACCTATTGCTATGCAGGTACTTGCCTCTTCTTAGCCAGTGTTCACAAAGTTATTGTTGTCTACATACCAAGCTACGTACTCAGAGCTTAATGTTATATTTAGAAATAAGTGTGGTCTGCATCTTAGGTGGCTTTCTTTGAAATACAGTGAATATGCGCCACTGCCCCAACCCACGCCTCCACGGGGAGATCCTCAAACACTCACAGGCAGGTCTGGCTCAGTCTTGTGAGCTCACTGTTCCTTTCCCTTGGGTCCTGGTGCACACAAGGTTTTGTTTGTGCCCTCCAAGAGTCTCTGTTTTGCCAAGTGCTATGGAAGTTCTGTAATCAAATCCCACTGTCCAGAGTCAGATTCCTTGGGGGTTCCCTGTCCCTTTGCTGGATCCTCAGGTTGGAAAGTCTGATGTGGGGCCTAGAGGCTTTGCAACAGTGCAATACCTTCTTTGGTATTATTGTTCTCCAGTTTGTGGGTCGCCTACCTGGCAAGTATGGGATTTGATTTTAATGTGATTACGCCCCTCCTACTTGTGGCTTTTCCTTTGTCCTTGGCCATAGGCTATTCTTTTTTTGGTGGGTTACAACATCCTCCTGTCAATGGCTGTTCAGCAGGTATTTGTGTTGTTGGTGCTCTTGCAGAAGATGAGCACACATCCTTCTACTCCACTGTCTTGATTACAGGAGTGGGCTTTTTTTGCCATGTATTATTTATTTAACTTTTAATTGGTTATGTTTTAAAAAAATTCTTAAAGGAGTTTTTTCTTATTAAGTAAATAGAAAACCTCATTCGTTCTAACAAAGGATAACCAAAAAATAAATATGGTGAGTCAAAACAGTATTACCAAATACTAGCTAGATGCTATTACTCATTGGAGTTGATAAACCTCATATTTACTTTCTCTTTGTTTTTTAAAAAAAGAAATTATGTCTACAATTTACCTGTAAGTGGCTCAACCAAAAAAAAAGTATAGAAGTGTAGAAACAAAGCAAAATGTTAATTTTATAGTGTTCATTCAAGTTTTCTGTAAGTTTTCAATTAAAAAAGCGAGGGGTTGGGTGAAAATAACACTTAAAATGAGACATAAATGGAAATCTGAGAGTTGCAATGGAATTAAAGAGTTTTCCTGCTGTCATGCTGAACATGTGTCCCTGTACAACTGGTCATGATTGCAGATAGTGTAGATTAAAGCAAATAATTCTGTTTTGTTTTGATTTAGAATTGGTGAGTGAAATTGATAACATCATGATTTAATAAGTGCAGCCTAAGAAATGGGCTTTATCCGTATCCATTTAGATTTCCTTATCTTTGTAAACTATCTTCTTCAGCCATGGTATCCATTTAAACCAAGTAAACTGAATCCAGGAGTCAAATCTTTGGTGGAATTAAAAAAGTGTTATCTTATTTTTTTTAAAGGGAGAAGGAGAAGGAAAAAAGGGGGAAAAAATCATTCACAAATAAACCAGAGCAAAAGAATTTTGTATTATTAATATTTTAAGTGCCATAGATTTCATTTTTTACCTAATTATTTAAAATTTTCTATTTCTGCATGTTTTATGTATATATTAGTATAAGAGCATGTGTATATAACTTATAAATAATGTTCAGTTAATCAGCATTTAAGTTTAAACCATTGTCACATTGAAGTCATTTAAGCAAATAAAGTTTCTATGTTGTCTGTAAAGATTTAGGAAAACTTCCAAATCATTCTCTTTTTTAAATTTTATCTACCTTTTAAAATCTTGGCTGTGCCGGGTTTTCGTCGCTGCGTGCGGGCTCTCTCCAGCTGCGTCTGGTGGGGGCTGTGCTCTGGTTGTGGCGCGTGGGCTTCTCACTGCAGTGGCTTCTCTCGTTCCACAGCACGGGCTCTACGGCACATGTGCTCAGTAGTGGGGGCACAGGGGCTTGGTTGCCCCATGGCATGTGGAATCTTCTTGGACCAGGGACTAAATCTGTGTCCTCTGCATTGGCAGGTGATTCTTAACCTCTGGACCACCTGGGGAAATCCCCAAACCATTCTTTATTCATCTCCACTAGGAAGAAAATGGGAATAAATTAAGCTTTTGTAGGGTTTCAGTTCAAGTTACTCAGCTTTCACTAGGTTATGCTGCAGAAACAAAAATCCCTAGGTCTCAATGACTTACAGAAACAGATTTCTCATTTGAGATACATGTCCTTGGATGAGTTGGCTCTGACTCAGCTCCGTGTTCTTTATCCTGAGACCTTTACCTAGGACATCCCAACTCCTGGCATAAATGAAAAGAGATGACCAAACCCTGTGATGTCTTTTAAAGCTTTCTGTCAAAGGTAGGAGTTATCAATCACTTCTGCTTACAAAGGTAACGTGGCCCAAACAAACATCAATGGGGAGTCTACCAGGAGGAATGCACACCACAGAGGGATGTGCCAACTTCTTATAGTAAGGGCAGCAAGTCATTGTTAACAGTCCACCAAAGAATACTGTGTGTTTCTAATTAAGATTTAGTAAGCTTCCTGCTTCAGCAATACGTGAACTGTGAACTTCCACATGTTCAAGCTTGTTTTAGAAAAAGCAGAGGAACCAGAGATCAAATTGCCAACATCCTCTGGATCATTGAAAAAGCAAGAGAGTTCCAGAAAAACATCTATTTCTGCTTTATTGACTACACCAAAGTCTTTGACTGTGTGGATCACAATAAACTGTGGAAAATTCTGAAAGAGATGGGAATACCAGACCACCTGACCTGCCTCTTGAGAAACCTGTATGCAGGTCAGGAAGCAACAGTTAGAACTGGACATGGAACAATAGACTGGTTCCAAATAGGAAAAGGAGTACGTCAAGGCTGTATATTGTCACCCTGCTTATTTAACTTCTATGCAGAGTACATCATGAGAAATGCTGGACTGGAAGAAACACAAGCTGGAATCAAGATTGCCCGGAGAAATATCAATAACCTCAGATGTGCAGATGACACCACCCTTATGGCAGAAAGTGAGGAGGAACTAAAGGGCCTCTTGATGAAAGTGAAAGAGGAGAGCAAAAAAGTTGGCCTAAACATTTAGGAAATGAAGATCATGGCATCTGGTCCCATCACTTCATGGGAAATAGATGGGGAAACAGTGGAAACAGTGTCAGACTATTTTTTTGGGCTCCAAAATCACTGCAGATGGTGACTGCAGCCATGAAATTAAAAGATGCTTACTCCTTGGAAGGAAAGTTATGACCAACCTAGACAGCATGTTCAAAAGCAGAGACATTACTTTGCCAACAAAGGTCCATCTAGTCAAGGCTGTGGTTTTTCCAGTGATCATGTATGGATGTGAGAGTTGAACTGTGAAGAAAGCTGAGTGCCAAAGAATTGATGCTTTTGAACTGTGGTGTTAGAGAAGACTCTTGAGAGTCCTTTAGACTGCAAGGAGATCCAACCAGTCCATTCTAAAGGAAATCAGTCCTGGGTGTTCATTGGAAGAACTGATGCTAGAGCTGAAACTCCAATACTTTGGCCACCTCATGCCAAGAATTGGCTCATTGGAAAAGACCCTGATGCTGGGAGGGATTGGGGGCAGGAGGCGAAGGGGACGACAGAGGGTTAGATGGCTGGATGGCATCACCGACTCAATGGACATTAGTTTGAGTGAACTCCAGGAGTTGGTGATGGACAGGGAAGCCTAGTATGCTGTGATTCATGGGGTCACAAAGAGTCAGACACGACTGAGCAACTAAACTGAACTGAAGCTTCCTGCTGAAATCTTAACAAATGATACAATTTAAAAATCAACTTCACACTAAATACTGTTTTCTGATTTGCGTGTGTGTGTGCTCATTGTGACCTAATGACTGTAGCCCTCAGTCTTCTCTGTACATGGAATTTTTCCAGGCAAGAATACTGGAATAGGTTACCATTTCCTTCTCCAGGAGATCTTCTCAACCCAGGTATTGAACATGCGTCTCCTGCATTGGGAGGTGGGTTCTTCACCACTGCACCACCTGGGAAGCCCCTTCTGACTTATGTAATTATCTGAAAAAATGTGTTAGTCTGAAACAACCAAAAGACAGTAAGGATCTCTAATATACACAGCAACAGTAAATAAGTGAACTACTAGGTTTGATACCACCGAAATAATTTCCCTCAGTATCAGGAGCTCCTAAATGATCGTAAAGCAAAGAGACTTCCCTGGTGGTCCAGTGGTTAAGAATCCACCTGCCAATACAAGGAACATGGGTTTGATCCCTGCTCAGGAAGATCCTGCAAAGAGTAGACCCTGCTTGCCGCAACTAGAGAAAGCCCACAGGCAGCAATGAAGACCCAGTGCAGCCTAAACAAATAAATTTTTAAAAATGATAAAGAATCCAAAATCTTTCTCCTTAACCTTTAGTCTTGCTGGCAGGTATTGTATGCTACTTGGAATCTGTTCACTATTCTTAAAGGAGAAACGTACAGAAATCTTACGTTTTTCCTCCAAACTTGGTAGCCTTAGCCAACCACAGACGTGTGTGAAGAATGCCTCTTATTCTTTAGTCATCCCTTAAATCTTTGAAGGATACACAGATAAAAGTCAAAGATGAAAATTAGTTTTGGTTGCCTCATAGCCTTCTACTCCCCAGAACTCATTAAAAGAACACACTTTACAAGATTTTGAATATGTTTTGAGGTTAATATTCAAAATATTTCAGGTATACAGGTAAGAATGAAATATATGATGAACAATGTGTGAGCCAGTAAACCATTTTTAGTTAAACCTTTAATTTTGAGGTTAAGTAGGTACATGTGTATATAAGAAATAATACAAAGAGTCCCTCAGTGGTAACTACTTGGAGAATGATAGTATAATATCACAGCTGGATGTTGGCATTGATAGAGTCAAAATACAGAACATTCCTACCACCCCAGGGATCTCCTCATGTTGCCATTTTGTAACCAAATTCACGTCCCTCCCACTTCAGTTCAGTCGCTCAGTCGTGTCCGACTCTGCGACCCCATGAATCACAGCACACCAGGCCTCCCTGTCCATCACCAACTCCCGGAGTTCACTCAGACTCACGTCCATCAAGTCAGTGATGCCATCTAGCCATCTCATCCTCGGTCGTCCCCTTCTCCTCCTGCCCCCAATCCCTCCCAGCATCAGAGTCTTTTCCAATGAGTCAACTCTTCACATGAGGTGGCCAAAGTACTGGAGTTTCAGCTTCAGCATCAGTCCCTCCAAAGAAATCCCAGGGCTGATCTCCTTCAGAATGGACTGGTTGGATCTCCTTGCAGTCCAAGGGACTCTCAAGAGTCTTCTCCACCGCCACAGTTCAAAGGCATCAACTGTTCCTAACCCTTGTCAATCACTAATGTTCCCCATTTCTATAGGTATATGATTGCAGCATTACCTAAATTGAATCACTAACCTTTTATGAGATTAGCTTTTTTTGCTCTGTATAATTTCTTTTTAAATTCATCCAGGTTGTTGCATGCATCAATATTTCCCTTCATTTTTATTATTGAGTGATATTCCATTATTGGATATACTATTGTCTGCTTAACCATTTACCCACTGAAGGACATCTGGACTGTTTTTACTTTTTAGCTGTGACAGAGATTTTTGAACATAAGGCTTCATTTCTCTGGGATTAATGCCCAGGAATGCTGGATGGCATGGTATTTGGAAGTTTAGTTTCTGAAGAAATTGTTAAACTATTTTCTATAGTGGTTATACCCGTTTACATTCTTACAGGCAATATAGGAGTGATCCAGTTTCTCTGCATCCTTCCTAGCATTTGGTATTATTTTGTTTTAGCCAGTTGATAGGTGTGTTGTGATATCTCATGATTTTAATTTGCATTTCCCTTGTGACTAATGTCAAAAAAGAAAATTCAGGGAGCTTTACTTGATATGGATATTTTATTGGGCAAGAAACAAATTATTCCTGAACAGGGAGACCTCAAACCACAAGTAATTCCAGCAGTTCATTCTAAACATGAATGAATTCATTGTTTTCTACTGTGATTGGTTTCTAGAAATTCACTTTCCTTTTCATTGCTAAGCTTACTTTTTTTTAGCTTATTAGCTAGAATACTGTGAGGTCACATTGACATGAAGAAAGCTTAGGTTTTGTTTAAGGTCAGGCAGTATTTCAGGGAAATCAGAACAGTGTTACAATTTGGTTATGTGGCTGTGAGCCTGTGGTCTAGGGATATATTCAGAGTGCAGCCTCCATATTGGTTTTTCTTTAGTGATGCTAGACATATTTGCATGTGCTTGCTTTCTGTCCTTATATTCTCTTCGAAGAAGTGTCTGTTCCTATCTTCTGTCCATTTTCTTGTTGGATTTTTGTTTTGTTTTGTTTTTATTTTACTGTGAGAGAGTTAAAGCTTAGGCAGGCCTGGGCCCTTTAAGGAGGAGGTGAACTTTCTCCCTCTTGCTTTCCTGAAGCCTTGTGCAACAATGTATCTTGCCCAAGAACTGGCCTTTCTTTAGGAGCTAATGATCACAGGCACAGTGTCTTACTGGTGGAAATGCTTTTCTTAGACTCTACCGTTAATAATTAAAATTGTAACGAATCTTGCCTGGGAGCCTATTTCTCAGCAACAATGTATCTCGCCCAGAACCGTCTTGACTGGAACAGGTTCCTTCTGGCTAACCTTGTACTGAAGTTGTCTCCAGGATGTGTGCCTTGGGAAAGGGTCTAATGGAGTCCGCACAGCCGTGAAGGGCGGTCTCCGTCTGCTCTCAGCAGCATGTTGAAGGGCGCGTAGTGCGTGGTCGCAGCTGGCGAGGCCGGCACTCTGCTGCCTGCTTTCAGTGCCTTTGGTGGGGGCTCACTCGACCCTGTCACTATAATACGCCTTTGTTACACAAAGCTCTTGAGTGGCTGAGACTGCGTCTTTTGGGTCCCAGAGAGAAATTTTCTCCTTCAGAGACCACAGATTCTGACATCGTTCACCATAAGCTATCAACTGTTGAGCGTCAAGAGGTCTCTGTGTATTCTGCATACTAGCCCTTTGTTGGATGTGTGGTTTGCAGATATTTTGTCAGTTTTTGTCTTGTTTTTTAGTCTGTTCAGGCTACCGTAACAAAATATGAGAGATTGGATAGCTTATGAACAACAGAAATTTATTTTTCCCAGTTCTAGAGGCTGGAAGTTCGAGATCAGAGTGGCAACATAGTTAATCATAGCACTTAGGCATGTTTATCTGGGTGTTTTTCTAGGTTCTCTATTTCAGTCCACTGATGCGTGTGTCTGCTAGTCATGATTATGATAGCTGTGTAATATGATTTCTCCCATGTTTTCTCCAACATTGCTACAGTAAAATACACATAAAGTTTACCATGTTAACTATTTTTAAGTGTACAGTTTAGTGGTATTAAATATATTCACATTGTTATGCAGCCATTACCACCATCCATTCTTGTAACTCTCTTCATTTTATAAATCTAAAACTACACTTATTGTACGATAACTCCCCATTCTTCCCTCCCTCCAACCCCATGCATCCACCCTTATACTTTAAGTCTTTGTGATTTTGACTACTCTACTCTTGCTTGGAAAATCCCATGGACGGAGGAGCCTGGTGGGCTGCAGTCCATGGGGTCGCTAAAAGTCGGACACAACTGAGCGACTTCCTTTCACTTTTCACTTTCATGCATTGGAGAAGGAAATGGCAACCCACTCCAGTGTTCTTGCCTGGAGAATCCCAGGGACGGGGGAGCCTGGTGGGCTGCCGTCTATGGGGTCGCACAGAGTCGGACACGACTAAAGTGACTTAGCAGCAGCAAGTACCTCATGTAAATAGAGGCATACAGTCTTTGTCTTTTTGTGACTGGTTTATTTTCACCGGCATAATGCTCAAGGTTTATCTGTGTTGTAACATATTGCAGAATTTGCTTCCTTTTTAAGACTAACGTCCGTTGTGTGCACATACCACCTTTTACTTATCCTTTTGTTGGTCTGTGGACACTTGGGTTGCTTCTGTGTTTTAGCTATTGTGAATGAAGTTGCTATGAATATGGATGTACCACTGTCTCTTCTAGACTCTGTTCTCAATTCTTTTGCGTGTGTACTCAGAAATGGAATTGCTGAGTCATATGGTAGTTCTATTTTGATTCTTTGAGGAACCTCCATACTATTTTCCACAGAAGCTGTACCATTTTATTCCCACCAACAATACAAAAGAGTTTCAGTTTTTCCACATCCTTGCAACACTTGTTTGTTGTTGTTGTTTTTAATTACTTGACTGTGTTTTTCAGAGGAGTTGTCGTTTTGTAAAAACTTGACTGGAAAGCACAGGACTCTCCATCACACCGCCTTCCCTCCTCCAGTATGCAGTCTCCTCAGCATCCTGTGTTAGTGTGGCACATTTGTTAGAGTCAGTGACATTAGTGAGCCAGTACTGATGCATTTCGATGAACTGCAGTTCATAGTCCACGTTAGGATTCAGCCTTTTGAGCTGCATATCCCGTGTTTTGACATTCTATGTTTTTTGATAGGAGCCATAGTAATGAGTGTGAAGTGAAATCTCATGGTTTTGATTTGCATTTCTCATGATTAGTGATGTTGAGTATTTTTTCACGGTCCTATTGGCCATTTGAATATCTTTGGAGAAATGTCTGTTCAAGTTCTTTGCCCATTTTTGAATTGAGTTTTTTGTTGTTGAGTTTTAGGAGTTTCCTGTTTATTTTGGACATGAATTCCTTATCATATATGTGATTTGCAAATATTAACTCCCATTCTGTGGGTTGCCTTTTTACTCTGTGGGTTGTGTCTCTTAATATACACATTTTAAAAATTTTCTTGAAGTCCAGGTTGTCTATTCATTCTTTTGTTAACTGTGCCTGATGTCATATTCAAGAAATCATTGCAAAATCCAGTGTTTTGAAGTTTCTGTTCTATGTTTTTTACCAAGAGCTTTATTGTTCTAGCTCTTACATTTTGGTTCTTGATCCATTTGGAGTTAATTTTTGTATATGGTGTTGGCTAAGGGCCCAGTTCTGTTGATGACCACCATTTGTTGAAAAAGACTGTCGTTTACCCAGAGAATGGTCTTAGCACCTTCATCAAAAATCATTTGACCCATATGTACAAGAGTTTATTTCTGGCTTTCTGTTCTTTTCCACTGGTCTATATGCTGTACTTTATGCCAGTGAAAGTGAAGTGCAGGTCGCTCAGTCGTGTCCGACTCTTCGCAAGCCCATGAATTATACAGACCATGGAATTTTCCAGGCCAGAATACTGGAGTGGGTAGCCATTCCCTTCTCCAGGGGGTTTTCCCATCCCAGGGATCGAACCCAGGTCTCCTGCATTGCAGGCGAATTCGTTACCAGCTGAGCCAAAAGGGAAGCCCACTTTATGGCGGTACTATTACTGTTTTGATAGCTGTAGTTTGGTGGTAGGTTTTGAAATCTGGAAGCTTGAGTCCTCCAGTTTTGTTGTTCTTTTTCAAGATTGTTTGACTATGAGGGGTCCCTTGAGATTCTGAATGAATTTTAGGATGGATTTTTTTATTGCTGCAAAAATCTCATTGGGATTTTTACAGGGATTTCTTTTGTAGATTGCTTTGGGTAACATTAACATTTTAACAATATTAAGTCTTCCAATCCGTGAAATATGGATTATGTTTCTGTTTATTTATGACTAATTTCTTCCAACACCGTTTTGTATTTTTCATCAGCATCATTCCATAACTGGGATAAATCTTTGGAGAAAACCATTGTTAAGTGAAAAAAGTCAAATACAGAAGGAAACACATGTAAAATTTTAAAACCTAGAGGTTATGACATTCATGAATTATATAAACATATATGGAAATGAAAGGAAACAAAAGTGAATTTATGACAGTGATAATCTCTGGGGAAATAGAGGAAGAAAATTATAACTGTATCATTAAAGGTTTTTTTTTTTAATTGTTCATATAGCTGCTGGGGCTTCCCAGGTGGCACAGTGGTAAAGAATCTACCTGCCAGTGTAGGAAATACAAAAGAGACATGGGTTCAATCCCTAGGTTGGAAGAGGGATCCATCAACTGAGAAGGAAATGGCAACCAACTCCAGTATTCTTGCCTGGAAAATTCCAGAGGAGCTGGCGGGCTACAGTCTGTGGGGTCCCAAAGAGTCAGACATGACTGAGCGCACACACATGTGCACATACACACACACACACACCTGCTATGTAGTATTATGTTGCATGAAAAAATATATATATATTCTTCTGTTGATGGACATTTAAGTTGCCCCCAATTTTTTGCTTTCTGTTTTGAGTTTATTGATTTTTTAAAATTTATTTTAATTGGAGGATAATTACTTTATAATATTGTAGTGTTTTTTGCCATACATTGACATGAATCCACCACGGGTGTACATGTGTTCCTCATCCTGACCCTCCCTCACAGCTCCCTCCCAGCTCCCTCCCCACCCCATCCCTCAGGGTCATCCCAGTGCACCTGCCCTGAGCACCCTGTCTCATGCATCGAACCTGGACTGGCGATCTGTTTCACATATGATAATACACATGTTTCAATGCTGTTCTCTCAAATCATCCCACCCTCTCCTCCCACAGAGTCCAAAAGACTGCTGTATACATCTGCGTCTCTTTTGCTGTCTCGCATACAGGGTCATCGTTACCATCTTTCTAAATTCCATATATATGCGTTAGTGTACTGTATTGCTGCTTTTCTTTCTGGCTTACTTTTCTTTCTGGCTTACTTCACTCTGTATAAGTGTTCGTTCTGGATTCTGGATTCTAACCTTTGTGGTTATTTGTGCCGTCAGTATGTCCTTCTAGACTTTGGCTTATTTATTAACTTTGTCAATGGTGTCATGTTTTGTAGAAGTTAAGTCTGATGGGTAAAATCATTTCTTTTATGGTTTGAGCTTTTTGTATCTCATCTATGACATAATCAAACCCAGAGGTAGTACTGATATTCTCCTGTATTTTCTTATTGAAAAGTTAAATTTTTTATATATAGGTCTTTAACCTACCTGGAATTGTTCTTTGGGTATCAGTGTGATGCTGAAGGGCCTAATTTTATTTTTTATTTGAATACACGGTTGTCCCCCAATCATTTATCGGTAGCCCATTCTGTACCTGTTGAAATCTAAGATTGCTCCTGTAATGCCTAATTTCTTCATATGCTTTCTTTAGTTTTTAAGCTCTTTTGTTTGTCTCATTGCTATATGTGTCTATACCTGCATCAGTAAATGTCTTACTGTCTTAAATGTTCTAACCCAAGATGAGCCTTTATCTGATGGAGTGGAGCCTCTGTTGTTCTTTTAAAGAATTATGGCTATTCATGGCCACATCCCCTTCAGTATGAATTTTGAGATCAGTTGATCAAACTCCATGTAAAACCTGTCGGGATTTGGATCGAAATTGACATTTTCACTCGTTTAGTCTTCCTGTCGCAGCTCTCCACCTGTTCAGGTTTTCAGTAGTCTTGGGTATCTTTCAACTTGGGGGTAACTTATTTATGTTTTAGTCTTTTAGTGGTTTATGAACATATCTCAGATTTCTGAGTGGGTTGGTTTTTTTTTTGTTGTTGTTGTGTTATTCATTCACTGTATAGATAAGGATTGGTATCTCTTAACCTTTCAGTTTATCTGGATTTCAAAAGAAAGCATAAAATTAGGCTGTATGACATGCATGAAGTTACTTTTAAGGAGTAGGAGAAACACACAATGCCATTTAGAAAGTTTGAATCTTCTTGAAGGACAGAATTGTGTAACTAGAAAGGCAGTGTGGATAATAACATCTTCTTTCATTCTTTATTATTTTTGTGGAATATCTCATTTTGTCTTTTAGCCTGTTTGATTTGAGTGATTTCTTCTGTGTTCTATGTTACTGAACATAACTAAGAACAAGTTTTGATTTGGGTAAACTAAGTCAAAATTTAAAAAGAAATTTAATCCCTTACCTCAAAAAAGAAATGATAATTATGTGACATGACAGAAGTGTTAGTTAATGCTATGATGGTAACCATTTTGTGATATATAAACAAGTGTATCAAATAAGCATGTTACCTACCTTAAACTTATACAATATTATCATATGTCAAATTATCTCAATAAAACTGGAGAAAAATAAGGAGCTGATTACATTATAGTGGGAGAAGGAGAAATATAATACTAGGACTTTGGCACTAATTTTTAGCGGCAAGAGAACCACACTGTGATTAAAAATAAATTTGCATGGCCACCACCATCCAGGATTTAGAATAGAGTGTTAGTAATTAAGCAATATTACTTGTAACTTCAGTTGTTAAGTACTGGGAACTATTTATAAACCTGCCAGGTTGCTAGTATTCATTGAACAGGTAATATGTCTGAGCATATGAATAGACAGAAAAAAACATTTAAAACAATTTTAAGTCTGAGTTTGGTGGTGGTTGTTGGTAACTGGACAGGCAGCATAGCATAATGATGGAGAAAATGGATTTTGGAAGCAGAAGCTGCCTGGTTCTAATCCTGGGTCTGTCATTGCCAGTAATGAGTGAGATACTTCACTATTTTCTACTTCAGTTTCCTTATCTGTAAATTGATAATAATAGGAGGACCTACTGCAGAGGTTTATTATAAGGGTTCAATTAATTGATACATGTAAAGCACTTAGAAAAGTCCTTGGAACTTAATACCGACTTCATAAATATTTGTTCTTATTAAGGTCATCTTATTAATCATTATCAGAATTATCTCTAATTCTGATGATCTTACATATATTGAGAATTATGTATACAAATGACTAGTTCTATGGCTGATGTTTGGCAGGAACGTAATAAAATGGTATCTGTTTCACAACTATTGTGTTCTTTCTTCTTATCTAGTTGTTTAATTCTGTATTTGAAGAATCTTGCTTCAGAAAAAAATGAAATCATTACTGTTTTTGAAAGTATTCTATTCTTTCATCAGTATTACTTCTAATGTTAAAGATAATTATTTTATAATAGCTGCTATTTATTTACTCATATGTGCTAAACAGTGTTCCAGGTACTTTACACATATTGTATTACTTCTAAACCTTGAAACAGTCTTCCACGGTCTCAATAAAGGTTCAGAATAAGAAGGTATTTTGGAAAAGTTCAAAAGAAATACTTTTTTTTTTTTAATTTTGAGGGAAATACTAACATGATTTCTATTAAAGGAAAATCAGACAAAATATACTTCTAAGGCAAAAAGCCTTAAAAGCCTGGAGGTAAAGAGGGCATTTCATTTGATAAGAGATTAAATTCATCAGAAAGGTATTAGTTTGTATGCACCTAATAACCTGGTTTCAAAATGTGTAAGACAGAAACTGATGGAAAAATAAGGGGAAATAGACAAGTTCACAGTCAGTAAAGATACACATTTAAACGAGCTTCTGAACAAACGATTAATGGATAATAGGATACTGTGTCCAACAATTGCAAAACACTTTTGTTTTGGTCACACAGTGTGGCGTACAGGATCCTAGCTCCCCGAGCAGGCATCAGACTCATGTCCCTGCTTTGGGAGCGTGGAGTCTTAATCACTGGACCACCAAGGAAGCCCTCAAAATTACTTTGTTTTTAAGCAAACATGGAATATTGAAATTGAAATATGCTGGGCCATAGCAAATCTCAAGGAACTCAAAGGATTGAAATCTTACAAGTAGGCGTCCCTGTAAGACTCGTATGTTGGGAAACCATTTGAGATTTGTAGGCAGAAATTCAGATATGCAGATGATACCACCCTTATGGCAGAAAGTGAAGAGGAACTAAAAAGCCTCTTGATGAAAGTGAAAGAGGAGAGTGAAAAAGTTGGCTTAAAGCTCAACATTCAAAAAACTAAGATCATGGCATCTGGTCCCATCACTTCATGGGAAATAGATGGGGAAACAGTGGAAACAGTATCAGACTTTATTTGGCCGGGGGGGGGGGGGGGGGCTTCAAAATCACTGCAGATGGTGACTGCAGCCATGAAAAGAATGCTTACTCCTTGGAAGGAAAGTTATGACCAACTTAGATAGCATATTCAAAAGCAGAGACATTACTTTGCCAACAAAGGTCCGTCTAGTCAAGGCTATGGTTTTTCCAGTGGTCGTATATGGATGTGAGAGTTGGGCTGTGAAGAAAGCTGAGCGCCGAAGAATTGATGCTTTTGAACTGTGGTGTTGGAGAGGACTCTTGAGAGTCCCTTGGACTGCAAGGAGATCCAACCAGTCCATCCTAAAGGAGATCAGTCCTGGTTGTTCGTTGGAAGGACTGATGCTGAAGCTGAAACCCCAATACTTTGGTCACCGGATGTGAAGAGTTGACTCATTGGAAAAGACTCTGATGCTGGGAGGGATTGGGGGCAGGAGGAGAAGGGGACGATAGAGGATGAGATGGCTGGATAGCATCAGCGACTCGATGGACGTGAGTCTGAGTGAACTCTGGGAGCTGGTGATGGACAGGGAGGCCTGGCGTGCTGCGATTCATGGGGTTGCAAAGAGTTGGACACTACTGAGCAACTGAACTGAACTGAACTTGCCTACTGGCTCAGCGACAAAGAATCCACCTGCCAATGCAGGCGGTATGGATTCAGTCCCCGGTCTGGAGGACCCCACGTATCTCGGAGTGCCCAGGCCCATGCACCACAACTGTCGTGCCTGTGCCCTAGAGCCTGGAAGCTGCAGCTGCTGAGGTCTGCACGCCCTGGAGTCTCTGCTCCACAATGGAGAAGCCACCTCACTGAGAAGTGGGTGCGCTGCCTCTAGCGAGTAGCCCCTGCTCACCGCAAGCAGAGAAAAGCCCTCACAGCAGCAAAGACCCAGCACAGCCGAAAATAAACAAACATTGTTTAAAAAGAATTTAAGGTGACTCTTCAAGGTTTTTCTCTCCAGTAAGATTAAGTGGTTTGGGTATAAGGATAAGAGAAAATGATTAGTTGACTAACAAGAATGAAGTCCCAGGTGACCATACCAAGGGAGCCAGAGGTAGGGGAGCTAAGGATGTTTACAAGAATATTTAATATTGAGTCCTGGAGTCTAAGCTGAGCAAGAAGAGAAGTGAGGGCATGATGGGCTTGATGGATGGTGGGAAAGTGGAAAGATTAATGGATGGGAGGGAAGTATTAATGAAATAAAAGAATTACTGGAGAGCATGAACTGGAAGAATAGAAAGTGGTGGTCAGTTATTGGCATGCTTGAAATCAAGATTTTGGAGATGATGCAGCTACTGGGCCAGGTGAGCGGGGCGATGACCATGGAATGGGAAGCTAGAGTGGTGTGTTGAACATGACTGTGATGAGGAGGCCTGAGACACCGGTGTTAGATGAGTCATCCCCATGATTGTTGACCATAACCAGGAGCAGTTTAAGAGTAGAATGGACCATAGCAAGGATTGGAAGTTGAAGAGTGAGGGAGTAGACGGCATAAATAGGGTAGGAGAGTAACTGATGAAGTCTGATTGCAAGAAATTAAAATGTGTCCAGGGTTTTGGAGGAAAAGAGACAAGAAAAGGGGTTTAGAACCAAAGAGAATATTGTCCATTTACAGGAAATGTTGGAAGAAAAGTAGCAGTCTTCAAGTGAGAGGGCTTCCAGGGATAGCCAAGTTTCAAGTTAGGAAATGAAGGGGAACCTTTCAGGGAGAAGGTTGAAGAATAGAGACATTTTCACTCAGTGAAAATTAGCCATTAACCATCATTTCCATCGTCACCATCATCATGATTCATACGAAGTTTTGTGGTTAGCTCTTGTGCAATGCTATTCTTGTGGACACTTCAGTAAACTCTATACTATTGTATTGATATGTCATTTAGTATTCATTAAATATTTTTTTTTCTGTAAAAGTTTGAATACCAAGGGTATAATAATCTCAAAATATTCATTATCCTGTCATACATATTGGAAATACGTGTTTAATCTCATTTGTGGAATAACTGCAGTATGCCAGGCTCTTATCTATTGCTAGAAATACAAAGACAAGTAAGATACAACACCTCAAAGAGTATGGATCAGTGAGCTCACCGAATAAAACTTGTGTGTGTGTGTGCTTTCTAACACTCCTAGTCTGAAAGATTTGACAGACACTTCCTTAGACTGTTAGCAGTGGTGGTCCTCTTGAAGACATGAAGGCAGTGGAAGAGGCAAGATATTAAGGGGAGCTTTTTATTTTTAGCCTATGTCCTTTGAATCTTCATAAAATGAATTAATACAGGACTTCCCTTGTGGTCCAGTGGTTAAGAATCTGCCTGCCAATGCAGGGGACACAGGTTCCATCTTCCCTTGTCCGGGAAGATTCCGTGTGGCACCAGGCAGTTAAGCCCATTGGCTACGACTACCGATGCCCGAGCACCCTAGAGCCCGTGCTCTGCGAGGGAAGCTACCGCGATGAGAAGCACCCACCACCAACTAAAGAGGAGCCTCTGCTTGCCTCAACTCGAGAAAGTCCTTGCACAGCAATAAAGACCCAGAGCAACCAAAAATAAATAAAGTTAAAAAAATAATAAGCTATGCTTTATTAAAAATGCATTTATATAGTTTGTTAATTAAAAATAAGAAAAGTTATGGAAGCTACAGTTTTTCTTTGTAGTAGTTGAAAGAAAAAGTTGTGGGGACTTCCCTGTCGATCCAGTGCTTAAGACCCCATGCTTCCACTGCCGGGGGCACAGGTTGCATCCCTGGCCAGGGAACTGATCCCACATGCTGCGTAGCACAGCCAAAAATAAAAAGAGGAGAAATTATGTTTTTTAAGCCTAAGTCTTTGTCTGTTGTTTCTAGGCAGGGATCCCAATGGGACCAATACCAGCAGGAGGAATGCCTTACCTGGGACAAGCACCATTCCTGGGAATGCGTCCTCCAGGCCCACAGTACACTCCAGACATGCAGAAGCAGTTTGCCGAGGAGCAACAGTAAGAAACCTCAGGATACAAGGATAAAGATGCATGATAGCACTGAAGTTTAAAATGCTCAGATAATCTGTGATGCAGATTTGAAGAGGAAACAGTCACAGTGCCCTTAAAGATCTTTAAAATGCTCTTATTATTTAAAAGTGTAAAGCCAGAAGGGACCTTAGAGATCCTAGAATTCAGTCCACTGACGTTACCTCTGGGGAAAATGAAGTCCAAAGAAATAAGCAACTTGTCAGCCCAGGCTACACAGTTACTGGAAGAACCTGGACCCGAGTGCAGGCCTCCTGATTCCCAGAGCTGTTGCTCTTTCTCACGTGTGATACGGCCTCCCCAAGTAGACGCTTCTTTTTTGTATGCAGAGCAAAGAGTGTGTATATTTTGTCTACCTCCCCGTTTTTTTTTATATATGTACTTTGAATGTAGAATGTTGTCTCCTACTTTTGCAAGGTAAGAAATAAGTTCACATCTATAATTTAGGTAAATCATTTTCTAGACTTATTTCATATATTTGGAAATTCATATAGTGGAGACATAGGATTATCTTCAGAAAATTAGATACAATTATCAGTGAAGGTTTTAGTTCTAGGAATGCAAGATGACATTGCTGAAATTATTAGTAAGAGAAGTATGAATCTAACTGTTAATAATCTCCGAAGCTGGCTCTTTACTGGTTGTTTTTCCTTCAGAAAACGATTTGAACAGCAGCAAAAGCTCTTGGAAGAAGAAAGAAAAAGACGCCAGTTTGAAGAGCAGAAGCAAAAGCTCAGACTTCTGAGTAGCGTGAAACCCAAGGTAACGTACTCCGCCCCACAGCACACCCGCTTTGTGTGCCTCTTCTCACTCATTCAGTGGATTTTGTCACCGGGACACCAGGCCCAGGCCGTAGGTGTGGTTGATTGGTTTTCCGTTTGTCTTAAGTCCAAAAGTGAAGGACTTGTCTTTTTCTGTAAAGAGGCTTTATTGTTGAAGGGAATGAGATGTCAGTCATTATCTTCTCCATCTGTGTGTACTACCTTCGGGGTGCTTATAACCTTTTCTGGGAAAGCATTAACACTGGAGACTTAATATCAAACACCTATACCCTAAAGCAGGGGTCCCCAGCCTCTGGGATCTAATTTCCCGATGATCTGAAGTGGAGCTGATGTAATAGAAATAAAGTGCATAACAAATGTCACGTGCTTGAATTATGCTAAAACACTCTCCGCCTTCCCCATCGCCCCACCCGCCCCCCACACACCTCCCATCCCCGTCCCCATCTGTGGAGAAATTGTCTTCCACGAACTGGCCCCTGTTGCCAAAAAGGTTGGGGACCACTGGCCTAAAGTAATGGACCTTTTAATAATATTCTATGGAGTATTGTTTTATTTTGCTATGTGTCCGTGTTTTTCTGACTTGGAGAATTCACTGCCTGACATATGTGGTAAAATATTGGAAATAGTTGAATATCTGCAGTTCTCTTTCAACTTGTGTGGATTTAGGACAAAGTGTGAGAGGTAAGTGAAGAAATATATATACATTTATTGTCTCTCAGACAGGAGAGAAGAGTAGAGATGATGCTTTGGAAGCCATAAAAGGAAACTTAGATGGGTTTTCCAGAGATGCTAAGATGCACCCTACTCCAGCATCACACCCTAAGAAACCAGGTAGTTTAAATTTTAATTTTCTTTTGATGGAAGATGGTTGAAGTCCCTGTGCTTTTAATTGACATGCGCGCGTGTGTGTGTGTGTGTGTGTGTGTGTGTGTGTGTGTGTAGAGTGAGTGTTGAATTCTTCCAGGTAGTTTTAATTGTAATCTTCTTTTGATGGAAGATGATTGAAGTCCCTGTGTTTTTAATTGACCGGTGTAGGTGTGTGGAGAGTGAGTGTTGAATTGTGTGTGTGTGTGGAGAGTGAGTGTTGAATTCTTCCTTCAAGCTAAATACAGATTTAGATGTTTTAAAATTTATAGTGGATTAAGAACTATGGTCTAGATAACTGTCTTGCGGGGGCGGGGGGGGAAACCTTCTTGTCTTCTAGTAAATGTCAGTATGTCAACTTCACTTGTAAATCTCCTGTAGAAATGAGTATGTTAACATTAGTAAAATTCATTCACTCAAAGCAAATGTAGTAAATGAGTTTACTATTGAATTCTTATTATTTTAAATTAATTTTACTTTTTATGAACTAGTGAACTAGTTTAAGTTTTACTCAATGTGATTCAACTTACAAATTTTCTCAATGATTCCTTTAAAAAGTCTAATTTTCTTGTGAAATTTTGGTTTTTTCTTTGTAGAAATGAAAATACATTTCTTTGTAGTTTTTATTTCATTATTTTGTATATTCCTTTCATTATGTCATCATCAAATAAGCAAAGGAAAAGTACCTGATAAAGCAGAGTAAAGGAAGTTTGTGGGGGGCGGGGGGGCGGGACTGCACGTGTGTTAAACATGTAGCAGCTGAAATGAATCTTATCTTCACATAGCTGTTACCACATCCTTTTTTAAATTTTGATATTTTGACATTTTATTCTCAGCTAATTTCAAGTTTAACATACCATTAATGGGTGAATAGTTTTCATAAATAATTCAGCTAAATACTATTTTTTCCTAGCATATATCATATTGACAAATTTTATCTTAAACCTTTATAGTATCTTTTATAGGTGATATCAGGAAGAAATAATCTAATGTTGGCACAGTAATGAGTTCTTGACTTTCTGGGACAGCTTTGCCTCTGTCCATTAATTTCACTTGTTAGATTATATACTCAGGTTATCATTACAAAAAATGTGCCCCAAAGTAAAATATGTACTGAGATTGCAAAGGGAATGGATATTAGTGATCAGAATGAGTTCAGAAAGGAGAAGCATACCTCAAGGTGAAAATGTATCAGCTGAGTAAGCTAGTCAGTGAATCACTGAAGTACAGTCATTGGAACGGTGAAATTGGACCCAGCATGAAGCTTAGAAAAAGGAGAAGAAGGCAGAGAGGGATGGCCATTGCCAGGTCACATACTGCTCTGTCCATATAGAATGCCTCGCTTGGGCAGCCAAGTATAGTTTAACAACCTCACAGGTTAAATAAAAAATTGGGGTTTTGATGTTCAGTTAATTTCTTGAGTTCATTCAGCATGCATGCAGTTAGCTGTTTCTAGTTAACTGCTTCATGCTTAGCTAGAAAAATACTTTTTTTTCTGAAGCAAGCCCAAGGAATTACCAGAGCTTCTCCAGCTAGGATCTTAAACCTAGGCCTAAAGCACCTAAAGAGTTTCCAGCCTTTTTCCACCAAAGACATCTTTTAATTTTCACCTGTAGACTGTTTATCTTAAAATAGTGGATATACAAACTGCATCACATAATTTTTATGCTTATTAATCATATATTTATAGCTATGAGTTTTTAAGTCAAATATATACCACATAGAATAAAAGTAATTCCAGTAAAATGCAAAGAAATATTGGTATAGCCTAAAAAAAAATTGGTTTAGCCCAAATAGGATCCATCTAAAAATATTCATAGTAGCTCTCAGTTTTCCATTATTGCTATTTTCTACCAGTAATGGTCAGAGAACTGAAACTGAGAACTCAAGTACACGCTCTCAGACACTCTCAGTAACCATTATTGGGAGGGTTGGGATTCATTATGACATGGCTTTTTTTTCTTTTTAATTTTTTTTTATAGTCATTTTGCATTATTCATAGAACTTTAATGCTTCCAGGTTTTATTTCATGGATCCAAAAGAGAAGCACATAGTGTCCCCATTTTTCAAATGAGGGCTTTAAAAGAAAAAAAAAGACTGCTCCTTGTGACATTAGACTTTAGTATTAATAAATGTTACAGCGATTCAAAGTTTGCAGTGTGAAGAAGCAACAATAATAGTGTTGTGAATGAGCCTTGTATTAAACCTAATCCCTGTAGAGAGGTTTATTACATAAGTGAATCTCATATTTGACCGTAAAAAGCCATACTGACATTTGTATCTTTTAGAGGCAGAGTTCTTTTAAACATAGCACTTAGCTAGGGTTTATTTTTCTGATTGGCTGCTAAGTTATTTGACTTAACACTTTATGGTGTCCTAATTTTGGTGCTTCTCCCAAGAAAGCATCACTTTGGTAATGTGTTTGATGTTCTTGTTGCCCCTATAATTTTCATTCCCTGTATAGTAGCTTTCATCCTCATATGAAATATGAACTATGCTAAGTGTATCAATTAGGCATGATTTATCAAAAATTATAAGTATATGTCATGCATTGTATTTTACTGGCATAATGAAATTTAGTCATCAGCATATATCTCTAAAATGTATTCAGCAGCATATAGGCAGATTTTCTTATTTATATTGGTTTGAGAAAATAGTATCCAAATAAACAGATCAGTTGAGTTTCAAAAGTAATCACCACTTTGATGTAAATTACTAGTGGTCTCAAGGAAAAACATTAGTGCTATTCTAATAAAAGAAGGAGAGAAATTTTGAATTTTACAGTTTTCTCCTTTTGAACCAAGTGCAAAATAGCTATAAAGCCTCTTTTTTAAGAAGACCAACAAGTTACTTATGGATGGTCATCGAAGTGCTTTGCATTCACTGTGCGATTCCGTTTGACTGTTGTTACACGGTGTTTCCTAGTCACCTCCACTGTTCACGTTTCAGTGTATTCTGTTGGAGTTGTGTTGCATCTCAGTTTCTTTTCCCCTGTTAATTTCATTTCTGTGTGTTTCATTGCCATTTTCCGTTTTGCAGATTATCCCACATCATCTCATTCTACTAAAACTGTCTCCCCATCACCTGCCTTTCTTGATGAAGAAGAATTCAGTGACTTTATGCAGGGGCCTGTTGAAGTTCCCACATGTGGGCCTTCCTCCACTTCCCAGCCTTTTCAGTCTTTCCATTCCACCACCCCACTTGGCCAGTTGCATGTACAGAAGGCTGGAGCACAGCCTCTCCCTCCAGGTCAGAGTCCGGTGTCTGTTGCCTTGCATGGTGTCCCTGGGCAAATTCCTTGTTTCTTTACTGCTTCGGCCTCATACAATGTGCAGGAAACAGGTAACTCCTAAGCTCTTAATGAAAGTATTTTTAAAAATCTAGAAAAATTTATTTCACTTACATACGTAGAATAATACAGTGATGTTGGCAAGGAAACATGGGCCTGAATATGTGAGTACTATTGAAATTCACCAAAATATGACTCTAGATAAGAATCTAGATTTTTAAAAAAAAATCTAGGGGCCTCACATTCTGAAAAAGTGATTTGAAACTTCTATTGCTAAATTTGGGACCTATTTTTTATTATTATTTTGTAAATTACAAAAGTATGCTAACACATTTACAGGAGACTTGGAAAATACAGAAAAAAGTTACATACAGTTCCACTAAATATTACAATTATTTTTAAGTAAATTAAGATTTTTTGTTAAAGTTTTAGTATCAAGCTCTCAAAAATCAATAGAATGAATAGACAGAAAAATAGAGGTATATAGTAGACCTTTAAAGCACTGTGAACCAATTCAACAATTAAGATTTATACGGTTTTCATATAACAGCAGGATACAAACTCTGTTCATATTTCCTGAACTGTAAATCAGGAGACACTGGAACATATCCAGGGACGTAAAGCAAGGTGAAAAAAACAAGGTGCAAAAGTTTCATGGTCTAAAGGTATTGAAAGGACAGAGTCTGTTCTCTTTTTACTATGAAATTATATTAGAAATCAATATCAAAAGTTATTTGAAAATAACCCACATATTTTCAAGTGCACTGTGACATTGACCAAAACTTAGCCTTTGAAAGCCTCAATAAAGTTAAAAGACTGAAAAAACACAGAGGCTGATTGCAGAGAAGAAACATTTAAATGAGAAATTAATTTCAAAATGAGAATTAATATCAAAGATTACTTTAAAAACGCCATGTATTTGGAAATTAAATGCCCACTTTTAAACGGTAAGTATATCTAAGAAGTTAGGGTCCATTTTAATTACGTTAGAACAAACTGATTTTTTCAGAAGGTGACTCTTGTTTGATCATTTTCTTAAGAGTAATGAGCCAGGGAAAGCTGCTTTAGAAAGTGCTCTCTGGTTCAGTGATAAAGCACATGGGGGTTCAGAAGCCCGGGGTCTCCATTTACTATCAGTTTGTCCTTGGACAAATCTTTGAACATTTCTGTACCTCGGTTTTAATCACATGTGGGAGCGAGGGGTGAGGGGGGCACTTACTCTGTCTTGAGATTTAGAATAGTGCTGAGAGGGCTCTTAGCTGACATGTTCTTGTCCACACTTTCTCAACTGACAGGTGCAGAAATAGGCAGTAGTCTATAGAAGTGTCTATATCTTGTGTAGGTCACCAGATTTCTAAGGTAACACATCTTCCACCATGCTATTCTACCTATTGTCTCACAGAATTCCTGAGAATCAAAGAAGATAATGATGGTGAAGTTCTCTAAAATCACTGAAGTATCTCAAGTCCTGTACAAACGTGTGGGCTTGAATTATTTCAAAATTTAAATTATATGTGGCAGGACCTTCCCTTTAGAATCTGGGGGTGGAAATGGATGGTTGAAAAATTAGAAGGTTGCAATAATATACAAATAATCCTTCATGCTGTTTGTTTAGGCTCTTCCTTGGAGAAGCTCCTAGTATCTTGTGATTTAAGTACATCTGGGCAGGAACAAATTAAATTAAATACCTCTGAAGCTGGGCACAAAGCCCTAGGCCCAGGTTCCAGTAAGAACCATCCCAGTTTAATGGCCAATAATGGGGGTGCTGTAGATGGACGTGTAAGTGGTACCACTGCTGCAGAGGCAGAAAAGACTTCAGACCAAAACCTGTCCATTGAAGAGAGTGGTGAGCTCATGAAATTTTCAGCAAAAAGTTCCATTTAACCAAATGTCGCTCAAATGCTAACACCCTAAGCGTTAATCTTAAAATGAATGCTGCTTGATTTTGCTAATTGAAATTTTTTGCTTAAAATATATGTAATGCATTCTTTTCTGTAATTAACCCCTATGATTTTGCTCTGAATTCTTTCAACACACTGTTACTCCTTTAAAAAAATTTTTTTGATAACCAGTTTTTTAATCAAAATCATTCCTGATTTAAAATTTCTTCTTTTATTTTATAAAAACTTTTTCCCCTCTTAAACTTTCTGTTCTTCCTTAAGGTTGAAAAGTTAAAATTTAACTAGAAAAGTCACCAATGAGAATATGTTTTGCTTCTTTGAAATAAACCGTACACACCACTGCCTGAAGATCCACATTTTTGTAAACTCAATTTGCAGAGATGAATGTGGACAACTCAGGAGGCAAACTCTTGGAGGCTGTTTTACAGGACAAAGTGCAAAACAAAAAAATTTAAATAAAAATGCTATACATCTGAGGCAGCAGTGTCATATTCAAGATTTTAAAACATAAGACTTTGCAAAGAAACATTATTAAAAGCTGCAAGTGAAGCTTGGGCAAATTTTTTTTTGTACACGTAATTTTTAAACCATTGCCTATCATGTTTTTGCCTTTAATTTGTAATATATGTGAATGACACAAGCTTCATGTGATCCAGAGTATTGATTTGGTACATCTTAGGGTTTTTGGGGGTTTTTTTTGTTTATGTTTTTATAAAAACATAAACTGTGTTTTTAGTTTATGCCTTAGGACAACGTTAATGTACAAGAGTTGGTTAGAAACCAAATTTTAGTTGAATTGGTGACTTTTTTTTAGTGTCTCCAGCCAGCACTCTTCTTATAAAAAGCCATGACTCAGTGTGATTTCCGCTTCTGTTGCATGGACCATTACATACATTAGATGATGTTCTTTATCTCCTAGGTGTGGGGGTATTTCCCTCACAGGATCCTGTTCAGCCCAGAATGCCTCCTTGGATTTACAATGAGAGTCTGGTTCCAGGTAAAAAGAGCTTTTTTGCCCAAGATTCCTATCTGGATACTTTACTTCAAATGTTGTAATGTAGTTGTAAATGTTTACTAGTGTGGCTACAGAATATGCAGAAGAAATTATAACTTTATTTTTTCTGAAAGAGTACAGAAAATTAAATACAGCTAGTGTTTATGACTGCCTCATATATGAAATAACTATATAAATGAAGGAAAAGTATTTTGCTGTAATGTTTTAATGACCGTCATATAACTTTTATTTCTAAAAGTTTGTCTTAGATTTACTATTTTAAAAGACACTATCAAACTATAGCATCACCAACTCAGTGGACATGAATTAGAGCAAACTCTGAGAGATAGCGAAGAACAGGGAATCCTGGCGTGCTGCAGTCTACAAGGTCGCAAAGAATTGGACACGACTTAGCAACTGAAGCTTTTAAACACACGCGTAATTTCCTAGCCAGAATATGTGTTCTTGGACTTCCCTGGCGGTCCAGTAGTTAAGAATTGCCTGCCAGTGCAGGGGACATGGGTTCCATCCCTAGTCTGGGAGGATCCCACATGTCACCGAGCGGCTAAGCCCATGAGCCATAGCTGCTGCAGCCCGCATGCCCTAGATCCCATGCTCAGCAGCAAAGGAAGCCACCGCAGCAAGAAGCCTGCGTGCAGGAGTGAGGAGCCCAGCACAGCCAAATGAACCGATACAGATGTAAAGCCATATGTCCGTATGGGATGCCTACTGACCTTTAATCCATGTGCAATGCTAGACGTAAAATTTCTTTTTCAACAGTTTTCTCTGTCTACCTTAGCCCTACTTTCATCCATCAACTCCTCTAACTAGGGTCTCCAGATTCAGCAAATCTGCATACAGAACATCCAGTTGAATTTGAATTTTATATAAACAGCAAATAATTATTTAGAATAAGTATACCCCATGCAATATTGGCATCCTGTATTTTATTCAGCAACCCTATCCCTAACAGCTTTTCCCACTTTGTCCTTTGGAAAGTCCATTTTATTGTGAAAGACTCCCCAGTGAACCCTTCCCTTTTTTCAAACACTTATTCTCCTCTCTCACTTCAGCTGTAACTGTGTCTTCCTCTGAAGGCTCTGTTCCCAAACACCTTACCCAGTGATGTTTTCTCTGATAGCCTCTGCTTCACTGGGACAAGAGAAAGGTGATATGGGTATAATTTGTGCTTCCCACTGCTATTAGTATTTGCAGATTAGTTCCACCATCATTACTCTACAACTTCTTTTTTAAAATCTGAAGCATCTGCTTATACCACCTCTATCTTACTGCTGTTACTGTCTCCTAGTGAGAAGACTCCCTCTTACCTTTAACCCAAAATCTTCATCTGTAGAACCAAGCTCCAGCCTCTGTTCTAAGCTCCAGACCCTAATTGTCTGCTGGACATTTCCACTTGAATATCTTTATAGCAACTCAAACCTTTGGTGTGGCTTCAGTTCTGTTAAAGCAGTTTGACTTAGGATTATTCGTGTATAAGCATCAATGACAACAAAAAAGGTGGATCATTTGTAATATGTTTACATTTGTAATCTGGTCTTTCCTTTAATAGATGCCTATAAGAAAATTTTAGAAACCACAATGACTCCAACTGGAATAGACACTGCTAAACTTTATCCCATCCTGATGTCATCTGGGCTTCCCAGGGAAACTCTTGGACAGATATGGGCCTTAGCTAATCGAACCACACCTGGAAAACTGACTAAAGAAGAACTTTATACCGTTCTTGCCATGATAGCAGTAACACAGGTAGACATTCTTTTGAAGGTTAGGTTTATATTTTCGATATAAACTGAGAGAATGTGAATCCTTTTTTCTACAACTTATAGAACTCTTTGGACATTAAAATGTAGGTTATTTTCAGGACAGAGTTCTTCAGAATATACTCTTTGTATGATATGCGTGCTAGCACAATACTCTTTTATTTAAAGACTGTAGTGACATTCTCTGACCTAACTGTAATCCTTTCGAGCTTGAAAAGTTAGTAATAGATGAAGTTACTCTCTCTGTCCTTTGAAGTCTTTGTCTAAAATTCCTTAGATATAGATAAAGTGTACTCGGTCTGGCAGCAGTTTTTCTCATATTACAAAATCACTGTAAAGGATTTGATTGCAGTGAATTAACCAAACTTGTCAGAGAGTGAAAATGTCAGATTGAGTGTGTGTTGGCCATTTCTCTGCTGCATATTAGATTGACATTAACCTTATAACTTATTTTCTGGTGTCAAATTCCTGAGTTCTGGGAGAGTCAGAGCAGAAAACCCCAGGGCTGCAGATGTTACATTTAGGTCTCTGTGTCAGATGTGGGCCATATGTGGTTTGCAGTTTCCTAAAATGTTCCCGTTTTCCTCATGTTCTGTGTAGAGGGGTGTTCCTGCCATGAGTCCTGATGCTTTAAATCAGTTTCCAGCGGCTCCTGTTCCAACGTTAAGTGGCTTTCCTGTGACTTTGCCAGCTGCTGTGAGTCAGCCCACAGGGATGCCCTCAGGCCCTGCAGGCTCCATGCCCCTCACCCTCGGACAGCCAGTCATGGGCATTAACCTTGTTGGGCCAGTCGGGGGAGCTGCAGCCCAGGCTTCCAGCGGCTTCCTGTCAGCTTACCCTGCAAATCAGGTAGATGAAGAGGCTGTGCGTTTTCCAAGTTATCTCTGAAAGTGAATCCGAGCAAGTATTTTTTCCAAGAAATGTAGTAAAGATTGCTGTATTATGATGGACACTGGCAGTGGAAATTAAGCAGTGTTAAATGGCAACCCACTCCAGTGTTCTTGCCTGGAGAGTCCCAGGGATGGCGGAGCCTGGTAGGCTGCCGTCTATGGGGTCGCGCAGAGTCAGACAAGACTGAAGCGACTTAGCAGCAGCAGCAGCAGCAAAACAGTACAACATTGAATTTTTCATTATTTAAAAAGCAAAAGAATTTCTGAAGCCTTCAGATACTTGAATCTTGGCTAAAAATGTGTAGTTCTTTATCATACATATTTTAAATGCCAAGTTTAATAAAGCTAGTTAAATCCTTGAGCTGTTTCTTTTGAAAAAGCTGCTAAGCCTGATTAAGATGTGTCCATTTATTTTTCATTTCTCAGTTTAGCAAAAAAAAATTTAAAACATAAATTTAGTCTTAGTAAAAAATGTGGGGAAAAGGATTTTTTGGTACAGCCTTTTTGGAAGGCACATTTGGCAATAGCTATCAAAATTCTAAATATTCGTGTCTTCTTACCCAGCAGTCATTCTATTAGGAGTCCATCTCACAGAGCTAGTAACTCAAATGAGCAAAAATATACAAGGATATTTGTTGTAGCGTTGTTTGTTAGAGTGAAAATTAGGAATAGCTGCATATTTATCAACCAGAAGGAAAATGTTAAGTAAGTTTTGGTTTATCTACACAGGGGTAAACTATTGGATATTCAGATGAATGTGGTGGATGCACATGTACTGCGTGAAAAAGATGTCCATGTTGAATGATTTCATTCAAGTGCAAGGCAGTGCAGTACAAACTTGTTTTTCGATAGAACAAATGACCTGTTAACAGTGTTCACTTCCTAGAGCACGGGATTACGAGTCAGTGTTCACAGTTTATACATATATGTGATAGATTAAAACAAGTTTGTTTCACTTGTCATATATAAACGTGATTAAACTGTTTCATAAAGATGGCAGTTTCTCAATCTATTAAATGTGATTCAGCTATTTAAAAATTATATAAATTAAGTTTAAACCAGTCTTTTACCATTTTTACAAGAGTATTTACCAGTACTAAGCAGCATTCTTGCCTTAAGCAGTTGAGCTGATGTTATGTCTAAAGGGTGTTCTCCTAAAATTAGGTATTTGTACTGAAATGGGAGCATTTTAAAAGGTTGTCTTTGAGGTTGATGGTTAAAGGTTTGTGATTTAGCTTTTTGTTATTGGATGTTTTCTGTTTCTATGTCCTCTGTAAACCTAGGTGGTCAAACCAGAAGATGACGACTTCCAGGATTTTCAAGATGCTTCCAAGTCAGGGTCACTTGATGACTCATTCAGTGATTTCCAAGAGTTGCCGGCTTCTTCAAAATCAAATAATTCTCAGCATGGAAACAGGTAGAAAAGAGTTGCATATCGTTAATGTAGCATTTCATAATTGAGAAAGAGGCAGTCCACAATAAGAAGCCTAAATATAAATAAGAGAATTAAGACTCCTTACTCTCATGATTTCTAGATGATTCCCACTGTATTCATACTTTTATTTTCCAAACTTCTCTTTCCTTTGTCCATCTTAAACTTCAGCTTCTACCATTCCTCCCAGTATACACCTACTTGACAGTATTTCTTTTTACTTGTGCTAAACCTGATTTATTACAACTGAGTGTATTTGTGGCAAGGATGACTTCATATTCTTACATTAGATTCAGGTCTTCAACTGCTGAAAAGTTTTATAGACAGGGGTACATATTTTAATATGTTGCAATATAGTATATATTATTGCTAATCTATACTATATACTAATATATTATTGCATACTATCTGCAGAAATCATTTAGAAATTGAAATGAATATATATTTGAAATTGAAATATGAATAGACATGAAATATAAAAATTCATGTCTCTCTTATGTTTAAGTTGAAATTGGTGGCTTTTAGGCCTTGAGGTTTCCATTTGCATGAAAAGGTTAGTCACTCAGTTGTGTCTGACTCTTTGTGACCCCGTAGACTGTAGCCTGCCAGGCTCCTGTGTCCTTGGGATTCTCCAGGCAAGAATATTGGAGTGGGTAGCCATTTGCTTCTCCAGGGAATCTTTCTGACCCAGGGATCGAACTCAGGTCTCCTGCCTTGTAGGCAGGTTCTTTACCATCTGAGCCACAGTTGCGTAAATTAGTTTTTCTAATGTTTTATGTACTAGCTTAACTTTTAGGTACAGTAACTGATTCAGGATGTAGTCAACACCTTTCCATCTTTTTTAAAGACTTTTTTTGTTTGTTTGTTATGGACCATTCTTAAAGTCTTTATTCAATCTGTTATAACATTGCTTCTGTTTTATGCCTTGGTTTTTTGGCCACAAGGCATGTAGGGTCTTGGTTCCCCGACCAGGGATCGAACCCCACCTCTTGCATTGGAGGGCAAAGTCTTAACCACTGACAGGCCAAGGAAGTCCCTCCATTATTTTTTAAAAATTTATTTACTTATTTTTGGCTGTACTAGATCTTCATTGCTTCATGCAGGCTTTCTCTAGTTGCAGTGCCTGAGACTTTCGTTACAGCGGCTTCTCGTCGTGGAGCACGGGCTCTGGGGCACATGGCCTTCAGTAGTTTTGATGCATGGGCTTAGTTGCCCAGGGGCGTATAGGATCTTAGTTTCCTGACTAGGGATAGAACCCATGTCCTCTGCATTGGCAGGCAGGTTCTTAACCACTGGACCACCAGGGAAGTCCCTCCATCATCTTTTAAAAGTATTCATTAATAAATACTTCTTCCACCAAGTAAAGCATATGAGGGTTTGAGTAATAAGCAGTGTGAATTTCTTTGGTTGTTTTGGGAACTTGTTTTTCTCAGGATACATATTCCATTTCTCTTATATTCCTGTTTGTGCAATTTCACTTATCTTTTCTGTTTTAACCAATTGATTATCTCTTAGCACTTCCTGCAGACACTATAAGAAGAACTTAGGGATAGGCATAGGGAAAGAATTGTTTTCCTAATTTTAAGACTACATCAAACACTTGTAAATGACACATAGAAGAGACATATGAGGGATGTGACTCTAAAGTACTGGGAGTTCAAGCCACACACAGATTATTTACACGGTAAACACATAATCCTTCTTTCTCAGGTCTCTTGCTGTGCACAAATTGATATATATATATATATATTATATGTATGTATTTGGCTCTGCCAGATCTTAGTTGTGACTTGTGGGATCTAGTTCCCTGACCAGGGATTGAACCCAGGCCCTCTGCATTGGGAACTTGGAGTCCTAGCCACTGGACCACCCGGGAAATCCCACATATTGGTCTGTTCTGCTCTTGTCTAGAACATGTCTGAATACCCAAGGCATCTCAAATTACCTGCATAAAATGATTCATTATTTTCCTGCTAAAGCTAAATAAAAATTTGTTAAATCACATATCCAGTCACCTAATCAGAAACATATTGATTTTGACCCCCTCCTCGTTCCTGCTCGGTGTGGGAAAAGGCCCTGTGTGATCTGGCTTCTGCCAGCCCTCTTGACTGTTGCTATTTCCCCACAGCTTATCTCCAGCCACACCTGAACCGCCAAACTGACCATGCTCTCTCAAGCTTCTGGCCTTTTACATCCTGTTTTCTTCCATCTAAAGCTCTCTCTAAAGTTAATTCTAGTTCCATGTCAAAGATTGATTTAATACAGGAAGGTTTTACTAACCCTTCTCCATCAGTCCCTACCTCCAAGATGAGTTCAGGGCCTCTCCTTCTCTACTGCTGTGGCAGCTTGTGAATATCTGTGCCCTAACTGCCATTCCTGGTTGACCTGACTATTCCCCCTCCCTCAGCTGTAGGTAACTGATGACAGGATTTCATGTGTCTATATGTATTACTTAGCCCACAATATGTAGTTCATTAAAGGTTTGTTGGATGAATATATTGTAGTATGAAGGTTACAAACTGAATTTATCAAATTGATGATTCATTCCTCTGGGAGAAAACTCTTCAGCAGATGAAACTGAAATTTGAGCATAGAAAGTTTTAAGATGGTGGCCTGACTTGAACTATTTAATAGAGTATTAGCAATTTTGTGTGGCATTATCTCCACATAATAGTTTACTTTCATGTATAGCCATACTTTGCAGGTTTTTCTTCTTCAATTCTGGCTTGACTACTACTATGGTTTCCTTGCATGAAAACATTTGTTCATGTCTAAGAATTGACACTCAGTGTTTGTTTATTCATTCAGACACATTTACATAGCATCTGCTGTGTGCCAGACATTGGGATAGTCACTGGAAATACACAAGCAAAAGGCACAGTTCCTGCTCTAAAGATGCTTAGGTTTATTTGGGTATTTATATTGTCTAATAAAACTCCCTTAGAATTGCTCCTTCAGTCATGTGTACGTTCATGTGTAATGAATTCCCTATCTTAACGATGATCTGTATTCCATATTGTGAATTATTTGAAAAGGATATTTGTTAAGTCTGATATAAATAGTTAAGCCTAGGTAAGACCACTTTGGGCAGCATTTATAACCAAAAAATAGGCATTGTTTGAGAAGATGAAAAGGCAAATAAAGTGTTAGAAATAGGCTGGAGCAGAGAGTATCGTTAGTCTGTGGGGAGAAAATGACATTAGTTAAGAGCAGGCACTGGTTATGGACTGCCTTATGATTTGTGACATGATCTGTAAAGCGTTTTAGAAATGAGTGGCATGGTGAAAGTGACTCTTGCTACTGTGTATGGGATAAATGCAGCTTCCATGGTGCTCCTGTTGAGGGATGATGAGAGATGCTCTCAGTTTAGAGTTACAGGTACTGAGAAGGGTTTATCTGAGAAATTGGTTGGACTCAGTGTTGAACTGGATGTCAGAGTCCTGGAGAGCTGGCACGAAAGGGCTTCTGGAAGGGAGCAACATCATTCATTTATCCATTTGGAAAATACTTGCTGTGTGCCAGGCACTGGGGAACTGCATATAGTAAAACAAAGCAGACATGCAGAGCTGATGCTAGAACAGTTCAAAAGGATTAAAGCACATGGGGGTTTTGAGTTGGCTTAGTTTCTTTTGCGTTGAATTTTTATTTATTTTTAAAATTTATATAGGTTTGGCTGCACCAGGTCTTGGTTGCTATGCATGACTTTCTCTGTGGTGAGTGGGGTCTACTCTCTAGGTTCGGAGAGCAGCCTTCTTACTGCTGTGGCTTCCCTTGTTGCGGAGCACGGACTCAGTGATTGTGGTGCACAAGCTTAGTTGCCTGATGGCGTGTGGGATCTTCCTGGATCAGGGACTGAACCCATGTCCCCTGCATTGGTAGGGGCAGGCAGATTCTTAAACCCTGGACCACCAGGGAAGTCCTTCTTTTGCTTTTGAAATGGGTTTATTTAGCAGGGTGAGCAACTAGGTAAAATCATCCACCACAGCCGCATGGAGTAACTGTAATACCTAAATGATAACTAGAGAAAAAGAAGAGAACAGTTTTTGGTGACTAAATCATTTAAAGTCTCATCTTTCAATAGAATGCAGGTTCTTAAATTGTAAAACAGTATGCCCCTCCCACTGAGTGCCTTTCATTAGTATTAAACAATAGTAATAACCATTTCCATGTTTGGAACATAAAACATGTTATATGACTGGCATAAACACTTTCATAATGATTACAGTTTTATTTAGTAATTGCTTCAAGGATAGAACTGAAATAATTTCTTTGTAATATGTGTATAATTACAATCATAGCTTTTTTTTTTGCTTCATTACCCTGAAGAGCCTCTATTTTTTCCCACTTCTGAAAATAATTTTTAAATTAATGATATTCAAATAAATATCACATATAGTAGACTTTACAATAGACTTTAAAAGCCCATAGCTAACAATCACAAATCATGAAAAATCACTCAACTCTGTGGTTTTTTTTCCCTGAGACATTCATTACTTTTATTCTTGTGCAGCACTCTGTTCAATGAGTTTTCATTTAATTACTTATGGAACTGTTAAAAACCCACCTATTCTGTATAAACAGTGACCTGTTTGGCCAGATCAAATATGTAGCCGATGTCTGGTAGTGGAGTGAAATGACAGCATTTGGAAGCACTAACTCCTCCAGCACTGCGGGTGCCCATTAGCACGCATGTGTATGAGCTGGGTTTTTACCTTGCTTGTAGGCCACTGATAAGAAGATTTAAATGACTGTGGAAAGATTTTTGCTCGAGGGCAAAGAACTCAATAGAAATCCATTTACATAACTCACCGAGTATAGTGGTATTGAATGACACAAAATAGTAGTGGAATGTAGTCATTCATATGTAAAGGTGGTTCTTCCAGGGAGCTGCCAGGGTCTGATAAGAAAAAAAAAAAAGGCAAAGCTTTTGTAGTCTGTGTTTAAGCCATCCAAGAATTACCCACACAGATACTACTCATTACACTGGTTTTCCATTCAGCAGGGAAATGTGTCCACAGGCAAAAGTATCTTTATCTAATTTTGAAGTGATTGTTGTTTTACTGCAAAGATAGCTTCTGGAACTTCTTGATGTGATCCTTGTAATAATGCAGATTGAATGTGTTAACTCTTACTGTTGCTTATCATAGGTGGGAACTCCTGCCAGTAAGCAGTGTAGTGTGATCAAGAGGGACAGTTTGCATCTTGGTTGAAGCACTGCAGAAATAGATTTTTATCTTAACTATTCCGCCTCTGCATTCTGAACCCATCTGAGAGAATAATTTACATGAAGCTTAACTGGGTTAAAATACTGGGTTTACATACTTGGAGCAGTTCACTTTCACAGATTTATGGACCTAAATATAAAGTTGCAGGTGGTCGTTGTTCTATAATAATTATTTCTAATGCCACTCCAGTGGGTTTTGTCCTTTAACTAATTAATTTATTTTTTGGCTATGCTGGGTCTTCCTTGCTGCACACGGGCTTTCTCTGGTAGGGGAGAGCAGAGGTGACCCTTGGTTGCCGCGCACAGGCTGCTCACCGCGGTGGCGTCTCTGGTTCAGAGCACCGGCTCTAGGAGTGCAGGCTTCAGGAGTTGCCGCACTCAGGCTCTGGAGCGCGGGCTAGGTATTGTGGCACACAAGCTTTGCTGCCCTGTGGCATGTATGGAACCCGTGGCCCCTACATGGGCAGGTGGATTCTTAATCACTGGACCACCAGAAAGTCCCACTCCAGTGGTTTTTATGGCTTAAAAGATGATTTAGATGAACAGCATGGATCTGACCCCTCTTCACATAATCAACGACTTTGGTCTTATGTGGTGTACATATATAGTTTCTTTAAAGCAGGGGGCCACGAGTTTTTACTAGGTATCTGTGTGCCATTTTAATTCTAAGTTCTTCCTTGATGACATGGTAGGGAGACAATGTTCTAGGCATTAAGAAATATTTCTTTTTCCCTTTTAGTGCCCCTTCTTTGTTGATGCCTCTTCCTGGAACTAAAGCATCAGCTTCAACGGATAAATATGCTGTATTTAAAGGAATTGCAGCTGACAAGCCCTCTGAAAATACGGTTCCGTTTGGAGGTAAAAGCAGTTCATAAATTCATGAACCTGTGAATGTAAATCTTAGTTTTTAGTGGTGACCTTTTATGGTAAATGTCCTTGAGTTGTGATCTCAAGGTTCCTAACCTTAATTGAGCTTCTGTCTTTTCATCATAGAGCCTGGTGATAAATATAGTGCTTTCAGAGAGCTCGAACAGACAGCAGAGAGTAAATCTTTGGGTAAGTTTTTGATTCCTTAAATGGATGAATTATTCATTGTTAAATACGAGAGTTTTACGACTCTTTCAGTAACATCCCAAACGTTCTTTTATTTTACTGTTTGTAGCTGTGTTTTTGTTTTGTTTTGTGGCTCTAGAAATTATAAGGAAGCGAAATGTGGTTCAGTTATTGGAAATTATTTTCTAAAAATTAGGGCAGACCCCAAATTGATGCAATTTCCTGTGAAGACAGTGCATTCCCTTTCACCGGAAGCCTTCAGGTCACGCTAGGCTCCTGTGGCCACGTTCAGTTATTTTAACGCTCAGTAAGACTTGGCGCTGTTGGCAGAGCGGCAACCTGTGGACTGTGCAAAAGGCGGCAGCAACCAGTCTGTATGATGCCTCAAGATTTTCAGGGTGAGCTGGAGCTTAATGAGGAGAGTGGGAGGGGGTTTGTGTGCCTGTGTGGTTCCCATCTCTAATAGAAGGACTCAAATAGAGTGGGAGGGAATTTAGAGTGATAGTTTGAGAGCCATATAAGTAAAGACTAAAAGTTTTATTTGTGGCAAAATCCTGCTAGAAACCTCATGTGTAGGATTTAGATAATCCATAGGTCAAATGACGTCCTTCAAAGCTTAACCCACGCCTGCTGTGAAATTCGTGTCCCCTACTGAGGAGTTCTTCCTGGGGACAGTGCCACATTCTACCTTTTCGTATTGGACACTCAAAGTTGGAACATCTTTCCACAGTCATTTGTTCCAACCTTCTCTCCAAGTAGTGGGGTGGGTTTGGGGAGGTGAAGGGAAGTTACAGGAAGGATAAGGCATACATGTGAAATTTAAACTATCAACAGAAAGTATACTGTTGATAAATATCTCTAGAAATATTCAATATTTTACAGCTCTTAGGTTCTAGAACTGTTTCCTTGGGTTTCCTAGTAATGGTATAGGATATAACAGCTTTCTCCCTCAGTGCCTGTGTTAGGTACTAGGAGTACAAAGATAAACCCCAGAGGAACCTTAGGTGTGTTGATTTGGCATTTACTCCTAGTGTTGCTGTCATCAACTCTGGGCCAAGGCAAGTTTGGAGTCAAGAGCATGGGTTGATATCACGGTTCTTTCTGTGCTCTGGGGTTAGCGGCCGGGTGAGATCTGTGTTATTCCTGGGAATCGCTGTGGTGCCCCCACAGTGTGAGTGGTACACCCGAGCCCTGCTTTCTCAGTACCTTCCTGACAGAATCCCAGACAGTTGCTGCTGTTGCCATGCTTTCATTCCAGTCTTATCTTTAAGCCTCTCCATGTAGTGATGCCAACTTTGTTCATTTTGGGAGAATATATTTTAATTCTACTCTTGTTAAGAATACATTGGACTGCAGAAATTTGAAGTAAAATAGGAAGATGGTTGTGTGACACTTAATTAAACCTCCTTGAAGGCCATCTGACTCTCATGGAATGAAACTTTGTTGGCTTATAATACTTTCGCAGTTGACTGGGGCTCTCATGTTAATGGTGAACTTTGTAGAAAACTGATTAGGTGAATTGATTTTTTAAAATATTTGATACAGAAGCTAATAACACAAAGGGTTAAAATATTATTGCCTTGCCTTGATAAAATATTATTACTAGTCAAGTAATCAGTTTTGTGTAGAATTTAGCAGTTTTATTTCAGTAGCTGTTTGTCATTCGATTATATAAACACTAAAAAAAAAGTTGGACTGGCTTCATTACTGTTATGGCAGAGGTGTAGTTTCTTAAGTCCAAATGACCGAGTTTAGTAATATTTCCTTTTTATTACCCCTATAGTTTAAACCATAAATTAAAGTAGATGCAAAAAATATACTGTGTAGAGAAGTGACACTTTTTGTTCAAGTTTTAGCAAAAAGTGATATCTTTTGAAATGTTTTTAGAGCCTAGAAAGTAGAGGTTAGGGAAACTTAATGAGGATTCCGAAGTGGGACTGAAAAGGTAGCCACGAAGTCATATGCTTTATGTACCTCCTGATAAGCAGGCTTCCAATGACTGTGGCTAATTCATTTGCCCAGAAATCTCCTGTGTTTTTGAACATGTAAGCCCACCCACTTTTCTTTTTAACCCTTTCACCCAGCTTACATTTCTAGTGGAAACATTTACAATTCATCAGTAAGTTTTTTTGCTGTGGTGATTTCTTTTACAAAATAACCAAGTAAAACTTGTCAATTTCACAAATATTTTAAAGCAGCACTTCAAAAATTTAGGCTGTGACAAAACTGGCTGCTTGTTACCTTTTTATTTTACAGAAATAAATGTTATCAGTGATATACTTGCCTAAAATTCTAGGGCAGTTTTTAAAGTTTTGTATCTGCTGCTTCTGTCAATTTGTGAAATTGACTTTAGTTTTATTAGTGGTATGTACGAAAACATAAACTATAGAAACTCTGAATGCTCTTCCTCTCTTTCTAAAATTTCCCTAGTAATAGTAAACAGATTTCTCTGTATTGATAAATTATGCTGGTGGATTGGTTAAGTATCTCAGATTAGGAAGAAAAATAAGCTTCCATTATTTTCCATGCTTTTTTTCATGTGATATATCAAAGTATATATCATGTTACAAGCACAGACTATTTAAAGCCTGTATTATTTTCATGATAATTTTCAGAATTATATTTTGATTTTACATACATCTTTCTAGTTTATATGCTTCTTTGTCTCATTTTTAGGGAAAAGTATAATTTTTAAAAGTTAATGAGGAAATTAAAGCTTCTTGTGTTTTAGTTTATAACTCTCCAAAATGGCACTCGTATTTTTAAATAACAAGTGATGTTAGTATAGCTTTATATTTATAATTGGTTTACCTCTGGTTTTCATTACCTGGTATAACCTAGTGGATTTTATGGGAGACCTTCAGGTGCTATTAGAAAATGGAGCTTGTTTGAACACCCTAATGTCATGCCTGTGAGTGATTACATGCTCTACTGTGCTTTCGTTGCTCAGTTGTGTCCGACTCTCCGTGATCCCATGGACTGTAGCCCGCTAGGCTCCTCTGTCCATGAGGATTCTTCAGGCAGGAGTACTGGAGTGGGTTGCCATGTCCTCCTCCAGAGGATCTTCCCAACCCAGGGACTGAACCCAGGCCTCCCGCATTGCAGGCGGATTCTTTACCGTCTGAGCCACCAGGGAAGCCCGAGTGATAACGTGACTGTGATAATAAAGAATAGAAACCCTATTAAGAACCATGGCCCAGATTTTTTACCAGTATCTTAACTGCATCTGTTTATTTCTGAGAAATACCTTAGTACCTATTTTCTCTAACTAAAAAAGTAAATTCTGTCAGTATACTCTCTATCCCCAGAATAGCCCAGTATAAAATAAAGTTTAAATCCAACCCTCAAAATTTTTAATAACAGAATTGGTGTTCAGATGCCTTTGAATTTTGATAGGAACAAAAGCTGATTGGTGCTGTGAGATGGCTGACTTCAAGAAAAGCCCAAGTACTCATAGATTTTTTATTTTTTGAAAGATTCAGTTTGTTTGTCGCACAGCGTGGGGAGAAGCTATCAATACTTTATAATATGGCCTTAGCAAAGATGCTTTGCAAGTAAGTAGATGCCTTTTCAGAAATTTTCACCATGTTTCCTTCAAATTAATGCCTCTGTATACTTCAGCAAAACCACATAGTATCTAACCATAAGCTTTAAGTGCCTAACTGAGCAGAGTCTTGTACATCCTATTTGATGCAGGATTCTTTGTAATATTTCATAGGTACCGTGATTTTTTTTTCCCTGATTGATCACTATGTAACACATTTTATCTTTAAAGGGCCACGATTTTAATATGCCTCTCTTCGGGTACCTCCAGCACCCATTTCTTATTCTCCTGGAGGCTTGGCTGGGTAGCCACAGTGAGGAAACATCCTGAGAGCAGTGCTTTCAGCCAGTTGAAGGCGCTGGTACAGATTTACCACACTGAAATGAGAAAATGAAAATGATGTGATACGTGTGTTCGGTTTGATTTTCATTTATTTCCCTATCACTAGCTTTCAGTGTGGAAACAAAGGGAATACATGGTGTAGGGTATTATCAAACTAGTGGTTAAATAATGTGACGCCTGTGAGGCAAACGTCTGTAATATGCTTGTTCTATAACGTGCTTTGTATCGTGTGCCTTTCAGCTTGGCATTCTTCTGTATTTGGTTGTGTTTTTTCTTTCAGGAGAAAACTTTGCAGAATTCAGATCTGCAGGGACCGACGATGGCTTCACTGACTTTAAAACTGCCGATAGTATCTCACCACTAGAGCCACCAGCAAAAGACAAACCTTTTCCAGCCACCTTCCCCTCAGGAGCTACCCAACAGAAACCGCAAACACAAGTGAAAAATCCTCTGAACTTAGCAGATCTAGATATGTTTTCCTCAGTTACTTGCAGCAGCGAGAAACCATTGTCCTTTTCAGCTGCATTCAGCGTATCAAAATCCGTTTCCGCACGACCCCAGCCAGCAGCGTCTGCAGCACCCAGTACAGCATCGGTGTCAACTAAGACTGCTAGCTTGGCTGATGATTTTGGAGAATTCAACCTTTTCGGGGAATATTCTAGTCCAGCCTCTGTCGGGGAACAGGATGACTTTGCAGATTTTATGGCTTTCAGTAATAGTTCTGTTTCCTCAGAGCAAAAGGCAGATGACAAATACGAGGCGCTTAAAGAGGAGGCTAGTCCCGGTCCTCTAACCAGCAGCACAGGCATCGCAGGGAAGAGTGGACAGAACTCTGCTGCTCCGTCCACGAAATATGACGTCTTCAAACAGCTCTCTCTGGAGGGATCTGGGCTAGGTGGTGAAGAGCTGAAAGACAGCACTTCTTCGGGCAAGAGCGATGATGATTTTGCTGACTTCCACTCCAGTAAATTTTCCTCCATGAACTCGGACAAATCCCTGGGAGAGAAAGTGGTGGCTTTCAGACACACCAAAGAAGACTCTGCTTCGGTGAAGTCCCTCGATCTCCCTTCCCTTGAGGGCAGCAGCGTCGGCAAGGAGGACTCGGAAGACGCGCTCTCTGTTCAGTTTGACATGAAACTGGCTGATGTGGGAGGAGAGCTTAAGCATGTCATGTCTGATAGCTCTTTGGATTTACCGACAGTTAGCGGCCAGCATCCTCCTGCCGCAGGTGAGGAATTGGTGAGATTACTCTGGTGATGGTGACGCAGATGTCAGAGGTGGTTCTGTGGGTGTTCATTTACAGAAGAGGAAGGCTCTGGCTCTTAACCTTCATGAATGTCTGATAATTAACCTCTTCATTGCCAGTCCCCTTAAAGCAGTGTTGCTTTTGATTCTCTGGCTACTCGGATATGTGGTAACTGTGAATACAGTGAAACTTGGATAGCTAAAATAGTTTGACGTTTGAAACCTGACACCAGCTTGGTGTTCGAGGCACATCAAAATCCACTGCTAAACGAGCCACACATTGCCAGAAACTTTATCAAGACGTTTGCGGTGTCAGTAATGTCCCTGTGCTTCTGTGAGTGAGGTCAGTGTTTGCTCCTTTTTCCTTCTCTGGGGTATGTTTGTCAGCTGCCCATAGAGGCTTCTTTTTGGTTTGCAGAAACCAACTCGTGTTAGGCCAAGTAAGTAAAAATGTCTAGCCAGTGGTACTGCAGTTTGCCACACCCCTACAAGAGAAGAAGAGGGCAAGAACTTGTGTATGGGTGCCCTGCGTGCCAGGGTCTGGCAAGGAGAAAGGCGCCAGTTGTTAGTGGAATTCAGGTAAGGTTTTCAGTGCTAACACTATGACTAGACGTATTAAATTGTAACAGATCTGTAGATGGTAGAATAGGGTAACTACTAACTCCCTCAGAAAGCGTTTGAGAACGTCTTAGAAGGGAACCCTGTTTAAATTCCATGTGGATTTACATGTAGCAGTTGATTCTCTAGTCTAGCTTCCTGTCAGAAAAACTAGACTCCCAAGTGTCCTAGTCTTTATTTTGTTTCATTCTTTGATATATATATATAGAAAGATACACCTATTTTGTGGCCTTTAATAATGAGAAATAGCATTACTGTATTATTCCAGAAAAATGCATACATGTGTGAAGGGTTCATTGTTGTTTAACCAGAGAGAGACACATAAGACACTCCCAAGTTTACAGATTCAGGCAGAAGTTGTAAAGTATGACGGCTTTTGCATACATCAGATTGGTCAAGTCAGAAAACAAAATTACATCCATCCTTTGGCTACTGAGATGTTGGAAATGGTCTTAAACAGGGTGCTGAATCGGGAGCGAGGTCTTGGAGGAGTGCTGTGTTTCACGGGCTCTTTGCTGAGGCCTTTGCCAAGTGCAGTGGGCTGTCTGCAGGGCACCTTGTGCCCTGCGTGTCTGCTTCTTTTTTTAATGTGCTTTTCTTCAGACGTGTTTCTTTTCTTTTTTCTGTTTTGCTGCTCTTTGTTGGCTGGAGAGATTCTGTTTTTCTTTTTTGTATGAGCTGCTTAAGCTACAGCAGTCGGTTGCAAAGCGCTCTGTTTTCTGAACAGTAATAGTGACTTTTTATTTTAAAATCTCATAACATCTACACTAGCCTTTTGGACTCTGAAGGTGAGTCTCTATTCTTTCACAGTGCCAAACTAGATGTCGTTATGAGATGAGTCTAATCTGGGCTTGGGATGTCTTTTTTTTTTTCTTTCCCATTTTGGGAGGGGAGATTGGTTTCGTGACTGAGCTTATTCTGATTGACTTGTTAAAATAATCTTCTGTGCTCATGTCCTATTATGTATGTTTGGAACATTCCCAGCTTGGAGCCTGTAATGTTCAAGCCAAATTTCTTCAATTTGAGGATATTCTTAAAAGCGGATTGTTCTCTCCTTTTGATCTGTAAACCTCCTGTCCGAAAGGAGCAGTATCCCTTTAGAGTGGTTGTAAAAGGGGTTGAAGTCTGACCAATGAGCGGCATTATTCTTGAGCAGAGTGCTGCGTGAATGTACTGGAGAAGGTAAACGACAGAGACTTCTCCAGTGCAGTGTGGTTTTACATTATCCTCATCTTGACCACAGTAGCTCTTGCTCTCTTAGATTGTGGATTAAAAGGTACATTTTGTCGGAGAAATAAGGAGTGAGCCGATGAAGAGAGAATAAGACCTAGTAGTTTACCTCTGGACCTTAATCCTGTTTGGAAACCCTAACTTAACTCTGAAGGGGATACTGTCTCTTTTAACTCCTGCTATGATTCTTTGTATGGAAGGTAGATAATACTAATAACATTGCCTGATTTCTCTGCGTATTATTACATTTAACCCTTTGAGCCCTTGCTGCATATAATTTCAACTAGGCTGCTTTTGTCCCCACCCCCACTCTCCCCCCACCCACCCCCACCCCCACTAAATTGAATCTCTCAGCACTAAAGCAGCTTGATGTGCAGTCATTGAGATCATCTGGTTTCGTTGGCAGCAAGAGCTGACCCTGTCAAAGGGTTAGCAAGACTTCTGTAGCTACCTACTTACCTACCTGTAAAGTAGCTCTTCTTTGACTTTGAAAATCTTTGTATTTTAATCAGCGCCTTATTATTATTTTTTGGCTGCTTTTCTGATGTCTTTTTTTTTTTTTCAATCGGGACATTTTCTGTGTGAATGTGCCTTTTCGAACTTGCTTTGGTATATTCCTCTGCAAATACTGATCTGCATGCTTATTCTGATGACTTTTTTTCCAGCTCTTCTGTATCACTCTCTTTTGTGATCTGTAAGTCCTACGTTAATAAATAATTCTTTGGCATATTTTGAAAGTGTGGGGATGTGTGTAATTTATACTTCTCCAGGGTTAGACCAAAGAAAAATACCTGGTCCATATCAAATTTAAACCCTCCTGTGGTTTGAGGGTTTTTTCCTTTTAGTTTATTTTGTTTGCTCAAACACCTTTTTCCTAAGAAAGTATTGGTACATTTTAGCCTTTTTTTCTTATAATTCCACTGATATAACTGTTTAACATGGCACTGGATTAAAATATAACTTAAAACATTTAAAAAGTATAAACCTTACATTATGTTACATGTTAGAAATTTTATTCCTTACCTCTAGTGACAAAACTGAGTCGATTTTATTGCTTTGTAGACATCTTGGAGTCTGCCTCAACTAGGAGTTAAACTGAGAGAGAAAGGAAAGACCTCAGTTTAGTGTTGGGGAAAGAGGGCCACATCTGTTAATAACTAGGTATCTATAAATTAAATTATCAAATGATATTGAGATGGACTTCTGGACAGAGTATACGTGAACCAAATTTAGATAATCTCTGCAATGGGAAGTGCTCATTGTTAATACTAGGGAGTCTCCAGGACTGAATTTGATTTGAGTTTGAAGCTGAGTACTTCATCCTCTAACCGTAGGGTGCATTACCTTTCCAGCTTCAGAATGGATTATCAAGTCACCTTCCTTTGGTCTTTTTTAACTTAGTCTGTGAGGCAAGTTCTTAACTCTGCATTTTTAAGAAAAGAATTTTTTTTTAGAAGGACCCATGAAAGTCAGCCACAAGAGTAAGCCAAATTTGGATGCCTTTTTTTTTTTTTTAACCATTTTAGAGTATAATAATAGTGAGAAACTTTGAGGAAAAGGAGTTATTTCCATGGTTTTAATTTTTTTTCTTATATTTTGACACTTCCTTTTAAAAATTTGAGTCAGAAAGGAAATTAAACCATTGAAGGTGAAGATTTTGAATAGAATTCCTGAGAGATTACTTTCAGTAACTGAAGTATGTCTTTGGCAGGAAGGGTGCAGGTGTGGAGATTGCATATTGAGACTAAGAAAATGTGGGTCTGCCCTTCAAAATATTGTGTTTTCCAGAGCATAATGCTTTAGCAAGTTGAGTAATACTTAGTTTGCAAAACCTTGTGTAATCATATTATGTTTTAATTATGATCTGTGCTAACTAATTTGGAAGAAAGATTTTGTGTAGCTTCTATCTAGCAATAATATCAGTTGCCTTTCTTTTGGAATGTTCTTGTGCCAGTCTTCTGGCTTTGGTGAAGGAATTCTTTCGTCAGTGGAGTTTAGTGGTAGAGTGGTCCATCTGGGGCTGCTTCAACTCCTTTCTCCTTTAAGTCAGGCTGCAGGAAATGAACATAACTGTGCATAAAACATAATCACATTCAAAAATTGAGCAATTACTCAATAAAAGTAACACTACTTTTTAGGGAGAAAGTTTTGATAATACCTATAACAATATAAACTCACAATAAAGATTTGAAGGACTATATTCTCTTCTGTAAGTTCCAGCAAACCCAAAAATACTATTTTGTTTACCCCCATGCCAAGTAAAGTGAGATGTGGTTAGTGCCTGACTTCACACCTCGGTGTTTGAGAAATTATTCTGATGTGTTTATATTTTACAGTCACTCTGTGTTTCTCATTAAAATGTAGTGATAATTTTGTCAATATTAAGCTGGGCTAAATCCTAAAGTAACTCAAAAAATCAAGCCATTTTATTTTTAAAGAGCTTCCAACTTCGTTTTTCCATCAGTCGAATGCTTTTCATAAGTTGTTTTGGAAAATGTTGGCTGTATAGGGTCACTGTATATGGGGTGATATACATAGGAGGTTCTCCTGGGCGCTGCCCACTCCCTTGCGTGGCCAAAAAGCTCCAGTTGTAATTGCCATCTTCTGTGCTCATTTAATGTTTTTTTAATGAGATTTTTTAATGATGACCATGCCCCACTGTATGTCTTGGCACTATTCCATGGCCTTCTGCCCCCTCCAACTAAAAATATCCAGAGGATTACCTTTTTTTTTTTTAATTGAACTTAAAACACTGACCCAGAAACCTGCAGGTGCTTACTGATAGCCTGACGGCACTTAAACCTTAGATTTACAAGGGTCCGTACAAATGAAGAATGGTAGGTTTCTATGCAGGTTAGAAAATACCAGAAGGCGATTATACAGAAGCATTTTATGGCCTGTCATGCTTACACTGTGATCACTTTCATTCCTGTTTTCTTTAACAACACCGTCTGGGTGTTTGATCCTTAAGACAATACAGTCAAACCAGGCTCTACAGTTAACAGAGGCTGTGAACACGGCTGATCTCAGAAGGAAGAGTAAGACCAGAAATGGACAGAAGTTTAAGTGTATAAATATTTCATGGCTTGCTTTGCTAAAACGGAGTTTGGACTAAATCAGTATTGGAAATTCCTTACCCCAACGAACATTTTTATCGCTCTGTTAAACACTGAGGATTGGTGGAATTTGCACATGTATCTCTTTTCTTTTTTCTTTTTCTAAATGCTCTTCTCAAAAGCTAGTAACTCTTAATCACCTGGGCACATGCTTACAGCTTTAGGAAAGATCCATGGAAATCAGTGTGGCCTTCTGTGTCCTGTAGTGGCAGCTCACATTCTTTGTTCCAAGAAATTCCTTGTCCTCATGTACAACATCCGTTCAGATGGGATTTGAATAGAGGTTATGGGAGAGACTGATGGGGTTACTTGCCAGCATAAGCAGGAAAGCCACGTCTTGATTTGAGACCCATGATGGAAAGCAGATTGTGCAGTTTATTCCTCTGGCTTGGTAATAGGACATTGCTGGTTGCAAACAAATAAGTATATTAAAGCACACAATTTGGTGCATTATGTGTGTGCAATTGCAGTTCAATCCAGCACAGCCCAAGAGTTGTCCAGTAGAACTGGAAACGCAGTAATGATTCTCTATTCCTTTTATTGCATCCATTCTGTTTTCTTTTCCTTTTTCTCCTACAGAATTCAGCTGTCAAATTGAAAACTCACCTCCAGTAACTTCACTGTTACAATATAAAATGTGGGTTATTCCATGTTATTTTTCCATCACTCATGTTGTGGGTTTTACAGAATCTTTAATATTTTTAAGACCAACATACAATAATACATCTCATTTGATTGCTTAGAAAACAGAACTGTTAATGTGGGAAATGAAGAATTTCCTTGGTTTAACCTACGTTTAGTGAACTGATTTACCACACCAAAAAAAAATGGTTTACTAATATTCACCATGCCAGGAAATAACAGCTCATTTTTATATTGCTTATAAAGTGCTATGGTTTAGGAATACAGTGTTCTTACGTTCCTTATGTAATAGCAGTACTTCCTTTTGTGTCCAAATGAATTGCACTTTAGTAACTTTTTTCTTTTACACTGTCTAGCCAGTAAATAAGCAAAAGTAAAATTTAAAAATCAGCCTTGAGGTTTAACTTTCATATATCCTGTATAATTACTCTTCATTATTTTTTAGAATACAGAATATTTCCATTTTAGTCTTTTGTTTGGTCACTTCTGTGAGTTGTTCCAAAAGGCAAAATGTTGTGTTTATCATTCATAGTAAAAATAAGATTTGTTGAAGACCTAAAGTATTACACAAAATACTTGAAAGCTCTTCAACTAAGGTGTTCCCTTAGTGTTTATAATGCCTTTTACCTGATTATATTACAGTCATTTCTGGTTGTTGTTTTTTTTTTAACTTGTGTTTTCTTGTTGCATAATTGCACAAAAGGATCTTTTTTATTACCATAGCAACTTAGTTGTGGTTGAACAAGAGCTTAACTTTTTATTAAATTTATCTTTGGTCTCTGAAAATCGCTACCAATTTAGTAGATGAGATTCTAGGAGTAGTTCATAACATCGCTTCTTCAAAGAGCTTTCTGGTGGGATCTCATCATAAAAAGTTCATGTTGTGACACATTCTTCTGAATGAACCCTTTGCAGACTCACTCACCTTGTGTTCACCTGAATCTGCCTTTTGATTCAATTTCACTTAATCTGAGTCAGGGAACCCTCTGATCCCTTTAAATAGTGGGGAAAACAAACACTACAGCCGGAGACTAAGAAGGCATTCTGTCTAAAGTCTTGTTTCATTCATTCTAAACTGTATGTTTTCACCTAAATCTCTTTTTTCCCCTCCTGTTTATATTGTTAGTGCCCTTTTCCTAATGGGATTGAGAGAGAAACTTGGGGTGCACTATTAGGGGAGCAGTGTCAGGAATGGCTTCCCTCTCATAAACCAGGCGGCATCGCTGTGTAAGAGAAACGAGGAGACCCAGTGTTGGCCCACCTTTTAACTGAGTTGTGAGAATCTCGGTCACAGAACTTTTCGAGCATTTTCCTCGTAAGCCCTTCTTTTGGTTGTCGGAGAGGGAGTCTTGCATTTGGCTTTCTTACCTGGTAGACAGTGACCAAAATGAGACCAAATGCATCTTGGCCAGATTGAATGGACCATGGTGCTGGAAGGTGGCTTCTCCACGCCAGTATGACTCAGCCCCAGCTGATCTGGCTTCAAGAAAATGGGCAAGAAATTTTCTCTACTAAGACCACCGAAGTGAGGGGTTGACTCTGCACATTTTACTTGGAAACAGTTCTATTTTAAGCCCTAAGGCAGGCAGCTAAATGTCACCCTGAGGCTGGTGGCAACGGTGCTGTAGAATGCTTGCTGTGCTGCTCACTAGACTCTGGGCTGGCCCCTTTACACACACTGTCGTTAATGCCACAACACAGCCCTTCCAAGTGCCTGCTCTTTTTTTTTTTTAACATATAAGCAAGCCAACGTTGAGATATTAAATAGCTCGCCTAGTGTCACACAAGTGGTAGGTGGCGCAGCTGGGAGTTGAAGGCAGGTCTGTCTGAATTAAAAATCTATATTCTTTTTGCTGTTTGGTGCCACCTCTTAAATTCTTTAAATATATATTAAGCGTGTAAAATGAGTCTTCCTCCCCAGCGTTTCTTTCTTTTTCTTTTTTATGAGGAGGTTACACATAGTTGAAAGAGAAACAAGAGCCCAGGAGGACCCAGACCTTTGATTCTATTTGTTTAGAGGCTAAAGTTAGCTTAGACTGATTTTTTTTTCCCCCCTCATACTCCCATCACAGCAGTATGACGTCCATAGTGACCAAAATAACAACTGGGTAAGTAACTACTTAATTAAAATCTCATATTTGGCCTTGCCTAGACAGAAACACCTAGTAATTGGTTAAAAGTTAGCTATAACATTTTTTTTCGTTTAGTTTCAAGATAGTCGATTTTTAATTAGTATGTCATATACATTTCATATGAGCATGTTGTAAATGAACATGTTCCAATGAAGTCGAAACGTGAGAGTCTTGTTTGGGGCAGGGAATATTGTAAATACATTTTCAAGTTTACAAGTGAATAGACATTTTATTAAATGACCCTATCCTTCTATCAAACAGTATATACATTGGTGGATGTATATCATCCTGTCTTTTTTTTTTTTTTAGGAACTGTCATACCGGAAGAAAAGGACTCTTTGTTACTAAATATAAATGCCAGCTCAAGGCTGATGTGGGTTTTTAAAGATCAGATTTTACAGCCCAGCTCCTTTAATTTTAGTACAAGCTCTAAATTTAGTCAATTCCAATATCGCATGGAACTAATCAAAGACGCTAGACATTTTGCTTCTGCAGAGTTTAGGGCATTTTGCCTACATGGTGAGCTTGCCTCTAATTGTGGGGTCTTATTTCCCTTTCAGATATAGAGGACTTAAAATATGCTGCTTTTGGAACCTACAGTAGCAATTTTGCAGTGAGCACACTTACGAGCTATGACTGGTCAGACAGGGATGATGCCTCTCAGGGCAGAAAACTGTCCCCATTTGTCCTCTCAGCAGGAAGCAGAGCCTCCGCAGCCGCCTTAGTACTTCAAAAGAAAGAGACTTCGTTCGGCAGTTCCGAAAACCTCACCGTGACATCTCTCTCCAAAGTCACAACCTTCGCCGGCGAGGATCCTCTTCCAGAGACCACTTTCCCAGCTTTCACCAATTTTAAGGACGTGATCCCGCAGGCCAGTGAGCCAAAGGAATATGAAAGCGGGGACTTCAGGGATTTCACCAGACAAGACCTGCCTGTAGGCGAGCGGAGCCAAGAGGCTATGTGCCTGAGCCCGGCCTCCAGCAGTGCTTCTCACGACACCCCCAAGGAATGCACAGATGACTTTGGAGAGTTTCAGAGTGAGAAGCCCAAAATCAGCAAATTTGACTTTTTAGTGGCCAATTCACAAGGCAAAATGAAATCAAGCGAAGAAATGATCAAAAATGAGCTAGCAACCTTTGACCTTTCTGTTCAGGGTGAGTAGCTTTCAACACAGATTTTACATCCTGGTTTCTTCCACTGCGTTTAAGTGTTCGTTCTTTCTTAGAATAAGAAGTTGGTCCTTGGCTTAGCAGGAAATATATTTCCCAATGTTTAAAATCAGAGTCTGTGACAACAGGCTATAAAAGAGGGTTTCCCTGAGACTGAACTGAAATTAAACCAGTATTCATCAGATGACAGCTTTGGGGGTTAAAATTAAGTGCAGCGCATGGTCAGTTTGTTGGCTCGTTTTGGGGAGAAGTGTGCTGTGTTAGAAGAGCCAGAGAAATGGTTTGACCCCCTTGTGGGCCAGTGAGTTCTGCTCTTGATCCCTGGCTGCAGAGTATATCTTTTCATCCTGAGATGCCCTGTAGTACCTGTGGATCTGGGTCCAGTCTACAGACCTGTTTTGATTGACCCACGCTGAAGGATTTCTAGTGTGTGAAGCAGTTGCCGATGCATAAAAACCATGACACCTCACAACCTGGATTTCTAGCTTTTCTTGGAAAGGCGTAGTATCTGGCAGCCCTAGGCCTGCGTTCCCACCTCTTGATGATGAGCTGGAGCGGAGCAGCATCATCCCCTGCAGCAGATGATGTGAGGTCTGCCCTGTGTCCTGGAGCGGAGCAGCATCATCCCCGGCAGCAGATGATGTGGGGTCTGCCCTGTGTCATGGGGCGGAGCAGCAGCATCCCCTGCAGCAGATGATGTGGGGTCTGCCCTGTGTCATGGGGCGGAGCAGCGTCATCCCCTGCGGCAGATGATGTGAGGTCTGCCCTGTGTCATGGAGCGGAGCAGCATCATCCCCGGCAGCAGATGATGTGAGGTCTGCCCTGTGTCATGGTTCCCGCCACGTTCCTCTCCAGCTGACCTGCTTCAGTCATTTCCTTTGCCAGCCTGCTCTCTGAAGGCATTTGAGTTTGCCCCTTCGGTTTTAATCCCACCCTGACAGAAGGGCTCATTGATTTCTGTTCATTGAGAAGGATAGAGGAAGTCAGTACCAATCCCTAGGTGATGACTGAAAAAGCAGCCACACTCTTGCACACTGATACTTAGAAAGACCCTAGTCCTCCAGACTCCAGTGATCCCACACTCAGAGTTATGGAAGTATTGTGACAGATTAAAGCAGCGTAATGGAGAAAATTAAAGGCAGGGGACTCAGGCATGAGAGAACAAGGGAAAGTGTTCAACGTATCGCTTGCCAGACAGGCCAAATGAGAAGTGTGATTCTGACCACCTCATGATGCCAGCATCTAGAGAAGAGGGTCGTGTGAGCAAGGAAGAGCCTCTGCTTGGATTAAGCTGAGTAATCAGCACCTTTGTGCCATCCATCTCCCCCAGGATCGCACAAGAGGAGCCTGAGCCTTGGTGATAAAGAAATAAGCCGCTCTTCTCCTTCCCCGGCTTTGGAGCAGCCTTTCAGGGACCGCTCCAGCACGCTGAGCGAGAAGCCTGCCCTGCCCGTCATCCGCGACAAGTACAAAGACCTGACGGGAGAGGTGGAGGTGAGCGGGCTCCGCGTCCCCGGGGCCCCGAGACAAAGTGCTGGCCTCAGTCACCTGGGGAACGGGGGGCAGACCATCCCAAGGCACCGGGCATGAGATGTGTCATTATATAAGGGAGAGCACGGTGACCTTAGCCCCGGATGAAGATTACCTCCTAGATGGGACATCACTGAGAGCAGTTAGTGACCCTAAAAGCGGAATTATTCCTGAGACCTCACAAGGAGGGAAGTGTTTCTTCAGGGAGTTCTTTTTGAGCATGTGGACTTTATCATCCTAGTGGTAAAACCTCAAAAGGCGGTGCTGGGGTGGGGGTGGGGAGCGTGGGGGACTTCCCTGGAAGCCCAGTGGTTAGGACTTCACCTTCCAGTGCAGGGGATATATATGGATTCAGTTGCTGGTCAAGGAGCTAAGATTCCACATGCCTCATGGCCAAAAAACCAAGACATTAAAAAAAAGAAAGAAAAAATCAGAAGCAGTATTGTAGCTACTTTAAAAATTGGCCCACATTAAAGAAAAAAGTCTTTAAGAAGAAAAGAGAGAGGACAGATGTGCTGGATCCCCTCACGGTTAACGTTCGCCCCACGCTGCTGCCCCCTCCAGCCAACACTCTTAGCATCCTCCTCCCCGTCCTGTCAGATGCTCGCTCACTCGCACACACAGCTTCCTGACTGTGGAGCAGGAAGCTGTGGTTTGATCCTGGCTCTCGTGCTAGACACCTACGTGGTGCGTACCTTTAAAGAAGCTTCCACTGTTAATGGAACAAATGAGGCAACGTTTGCAAAGGGATTCTACTAAAAACCATTTCCCTCCAATTCACAAGTCGTGTGTTCAGAAGTTATAGTTATCAGGAGCTATCAATAAAAGTCATCATTAGTGGGTTCAGAAGATCAACTGCGCTTGGATTAGTGAGTTTCATAGACATAAAAGTAAGTCTTCAGGACTCTGAACTGACGGAAGTCCCAGGTGGGATCCCCGGCTTGCCCGCCTGACCCAGCTCTTTTGGTGACTTTCGCAGGAGAATGAGCGGTATGCGTACGAGTGGCAGCGGTGTCTGGGGAGCGCTCTGGAGGTGAGTCTCTCACTTGGCTGCGTTCACACGCCGCATATGCCTCTTGTGTCATCTTGCCTTCTTGATTGCTTTGGATGGACTCGGGGCGAGCTCTGCCTTGGTGGCCTTGCACTAGGAGGACCTGTGTGGAAAGTTCCACGTCTTCAGTGAGGCTTCTTCCCCACCTACTGCAGCAGACCCCACTCACTTGACTTACAGTGCCTTCTTCTGTCACTGAGTTTAATGTGTAACAAAATGATATCATTATCTCTGCCCAAGTTAAAATAATATTTAAGCTGAAGAACCTTTGTCTTTCCACTTCCAAAAAAACGGAGGCTTGGTTCATCAATGTCAAAATTAAATTCTCAGATTTATTTCAGCACAGTCATCTACATACATCAATCAGTCATGCATTTTCACACCTTCGAGCTTTCCGCTGGGTTTTCTACTAATAGTAAACTGCTTTGTAATGACTTTTCCTGATTATGTAAGGTGATGTGATTTCATTTCTTTGTAGGTCATTAAGAAGGCCAATGATACCTTAAATGGAATCAGTAGTAGCTCTGTATGCACAGAAGTGATTCAGTCGGCTCAAGGGATGGAATACTTATTAGGTATGTGCTCTCATATTATACTTCTTCAAAATCATGACGCTTTGGAGGCTTTTCAGTTGTCCCTATGTCAAGTAGTTTAATCTAAATCTCTCTAAGCCTCATAGGACTTTACTAAGTAGCTTCTGCTTTTATAGATAAGACACTTAAACCCTACCCAGAAACAACTATTTGACTTAAGGTCTCTGTGGCCAGGTTTCTCAGTCCTTGTTATACACAATGTAAAATCACATGTTACTGGTTTATCAAAGACTCTGAACTAGATGAGGCATTAACATTAAATCATTGGTTTAAAAAAGAAAATTAAGTTATTGGGTCCCCAATCAGTTCTTACCATGCTCTGTTGAATTCTGCCTTTCTATTCCTTGCCAACCTCCCAGATTCCTTAACTTCCTGGCCACCTTCAGCTCTCACACATCCCAGTCTAACGTGAAATCTCAGTCCCTGTCCTTCTCTGTGGTCCTGTCCTGCTCAGGGTTTGCCTGTAGCCAGAACCACAGGCACTGGTCTCGCCCTAATCTTCTTCAGACCTTTACTCAGATGTCACCTTCTAAGTGAGGTCTTCTCGCCCCTCTCACTCAAAGCCGTGTTCCCTCTCCCCACCCTGTCACTTGCTGTCCGTCTCCCTGCTTGATTTTCTCCCTAGCCCTGTCACATTTACTATCTTAAATATTTCACTTTCTATTATTTGTATCTATTCTCTGTCTGTCTCCACTGAAATCCGCCTCCAAGAAGGGAGAGATTTGGGTGTGATGTGCTTGCGGCTGGGTTCCCAGCGCCTCGCCTAGCACTGGGCGCACAGTGGGCACTCATGTGTACTCTCTGGGTGAGAGGCTCTGAGGGCTGTGAGCTCTCCTTGTTCCTGCCTCCTGCTCTTGTTCCTCTTTCCTGCTCAGACAGGCATAATTCTGCCTCGTAAACAAATGCTCACCAGCTCATGGGGTGCCTATCTTTCCCTCTAGTCGTTTCCTAGTATGAAAGATTGACTCAGAAGCCCCCTCACTTGGCTCAGAGTGGGCATCAATTCCTAACCTTCCCCTGGGGAAGGAAGGACAAGCCGCAGTGCTGTATGTAGGCTGAGCGTGTACCACTGAAGACCCCGTGGCATTCTTCCAGTTCGCTCTGGAACAGGCTGGGGGAGGGGTTGGGTTATGCCTGGCAGCTGTCCTTAGTCTTTGGAGACCTTGGCATCTCTCATCCTTGCTGGAAGAATTCAGCCGTAATTCAGAGACCACAGGGAAAGAACCATTCTGCGTCCTTAAAGATAACATGAAGCCACAGACTTTGTAAATCTTGGGCATTCAGAGGAGTGAAATATTTCTTAATTACAGGCAGACCTGGGAGATACTGGGGCTTCCCTGATAGCTGAGTTGGTAAAGAATTGGCCTGCAATGCAGGAGACTCCAGTTTGATTCCTGGGTCAGGAAGATCTCCTGGAGAAGGGGCAGGTTACCCACTCCAGGAATCTTAGGCTTCCCTTGTGGCTCAGCTGGTAAAAAAAAAATCCACCTGTAATGTGGGAGACCTGGGTTTGATCCTTAGGTTGGGAAGATTTCCCTGGAGAAGGGAATGGCTACCCACTCCAGTATTCTGGCCTGGAGAATTCCACAGATTGTAAAGTCCATGGGGTTACAAAGAACTGGACACAACTGAGCGACTTTCACTTCACTGGGAGACATTGAAGTTTTGATTCCAGACCACTGCAGTAAAGCTTTTAGCTCAATGAAGCAAGTTGCATGAATATTTTGGTTTCCCAGTTCATAGGAAAGTTATGTTTACCTTATTACTGTAGTCCATTAAGTGTGCAAAACGTCTGAAAAAAACTTAAATTAAAAATATTGATTAAAAAAGGCTAGCCATCATCTATCTGAGTCTTTAGCAAGTCATAATCTTCCTACTGGTGGAGGCTCTTGCCTTGATGTTGATGGCTGCTGGCAGATCAGGGTGGTAGTTGCTGAAGGTTGGGGTGGCTGTGGCCATTTCTTAAAATAAGACAATGAAGTTTGTTTTACCGATGGACTCTTTCATCAATGAACAATTTCTCTATATAGTATGCAATGCTGTTTGATAGCATTTTACCCACAGGAGAACTTTTTTTCAGAATTGGTGTCAATCTTCTTGAAATCTGCGCTGCTTTATCAGCTAAGTTTATGTAATATTCTAAGTTCTTTGCTGTCATTTTAACAGTCATCACCAGAAGTGGATTCTACCCCAAGAAACCAGTTTCTTTGCTCATTGTTAAAGATTTATCATGAGATTGTAGCAAATTAGTCCCATCTTAAGGGTCTACTTCTACTTCTAATTCCCTTGCTATTCCCATCGTGTCTAGGGTTACTTCCTCCACTGAAGTCTTGAACCCCTCAAAGTCAGCCATGAGGGTTGGAATCAACTTCAGATTCCTCTTGTTGATATTGTGACCTCTTCCCATGAATCCTAGATGTTCTTAATGACATCTAGAATGGTGAATCCTTTCCAGGAGGTTTGCAATTTATTTTCCCCAGATCTACCAGAGGAATTACCATCTGTGGCAGCTATAGCCCCTTAAAATATATTTCCTAAAGACTAAGACTTGAAAATGAAATTATTACTTGACCCATGGGCTGCAGAATGGATGTTCTGTTATTAGCAGGCATGAAAACATTAATCTTGTTGTATATCTTTATCAGAGGTCTTAGGTGACCAGATGCGTTGTCACTGAGCAGTCATATTTTAATCTTTTTTTTTTTTTCTTTTTCTGAGCAGTAGGCCTCAACAGTGAGCTTAAAATATTCTGTAAACCATGTTGTGAACAGATGTGTTATCATCCAGGCTTTGTTGTTCCACTTATAGAGAGAGCACAGGCAAAGTAGATGTAGCATAATTCTTCAGGGCCCTAGGATTTCTGAAATAGTAAACGAGCATTGGCTTCAGCTTAAAGTCCCCAGCTGCATTAGCTCCTAACAAGAAAGTCAGCCTGCCACTGAAAGCTTTGAAGGCAGGCATTGACTTCTCCTCTCTAGCTATGAAAGTTCCTGGACAGCATCTTCTTTCAATAAGAAAGCGGTTTCATCTACATTGACAATCTGTTGGTTAGTGTAGCCACCTTTGTTAATTATCTGAGCTATATCTTCTGGGTAACTTGCTGCAGCTTCTGTATCAACACTTGCTGCTTCAGCTTGCCCCTTGATGTTAGAGAGATGTTATGGAGATGGCTTCTTTCTTTAACCTTCATGAGCAACTTCTGCTGGCTTCAGGCTTTTCTTCTGCAGGTTCCTTACGTCTCAGCCCTCATAGAACTGAAGAGAGTCAGGGCCTTGCTCAGGATGAGGGAGTGTTGTGGCTGGTACAATCATCTCTCCAGAGCACTCAGACTTTCTGTGTATCAGCAATAGAAGACTGTTTTGCTTTCTTATCATTCGTGTGTTCCCTAGAGTAGCCCTTTTGATTTCTTTCAAGAACTTTTCCCTTGTTTCGAAAGTTGGTTAGCTGGCACAAGAGACCTAGCTTCTGGCCTGTCTTGTCTTTCTACATGCCTTCCTCACTAAGCTTAATCATTTCTAGTTTTTGGATAAGATTCCTCTTTGCCTTGAACACTTAGAGGCTGTCGTTGGGTTGTTAATTGACCAAATTTCAATATTGTTGTGTCTCAGGGAATAGGGAGGCCTGAGGAGGAGATGGGTGGGTGGAGCAGGTCAGTGGAGCAGCCAGACACATGCTGCGTGGTTCCTGGTGGCCCCAGACAACTACAGCAGTAGCATCATAGACCACAGATCACCATAGCGAATATGATGATAATGGGAATGTTTGAACTACTGTGAGAATTACCAAACTGTGACAGAGAAGCAACGTGAACAGATGCTGTCAGGAAAATGGTGCTTATAGACCCGCTTGATGCACAGTTACCACAGACTTTTCAATTTGTAAAAAAAATTCATATATTTGTATCTGGAAACCGCAACAGAGGGAAGTGCAGTAGAGCAGGCTGTTCCTGTGCGTTACAGCGATCCCGACATTGCGGTTCTTTTAAACTGTTAGTGTTCTCATTTTCAGTGAGTATACCAAACAAAGGGACTTATAAAGACGCCAGGAAAAAAAAAAAAAAAGCTAATATTTGGTTAATGTCTGCTGTTCTAAGCCAACAGTTTTAACCGATTTAACGTCTTCAACCATCCTTTGAGAAGGTACTATTATCCCAGGGTTACATTTGAGGAAACTGAAGTACAGGGAGGTTTGCTACCTGCCTGAGGTTACACAGCTAGTAAGTGGCAGAGCTTGGACTTGAATCCAAGTGGTATAGCTCTAGAGTCTGCACTGTTACCGGGGAATTTATACTGCAGTGTTAACAGCTGATGGCTCCTGGGCTTCCCTGGGGATCCAGTGGTTAAGACTCCACACTTCCCAAAGTAGATGTCCATCGGCAGATGAATGGATAAGAAAGCTGTGGTACATACACACAATGGAATATTCAGCTATTAAAAAGAATGCATTTGAATCAGTTCTAATGAGGTGGATGAAACTGGAGCTTATTATACAGAGTGGAGTAAGTCAGAAAGAAAAACAGCAATACTGTATATTAATGCATATATATGGAATTTAGAAAGATGGTAACGATGATCCTATATGTGAGATAGCAAAAGAGACACACGTGTAAAGAACAGACTTTTGGACTCTGTGGGAGAAGGCGAGGGTGGGATGATTTGAGAGAATAGCATTGAAACATGTATATTATCATATGTGAAACAGATCACCAGTCCAGGTTCAATGCATGAGACAGGGTGCTTAGGGCTGGTGCACTGGGATGACCCTGAGGAATGGGATGGGGAATGAAGTGGGAGAGGGGTTCAGGATCGAGGACACATGTACACCCATGGCTGATTCATGTCAATGTATGGCAAAAACCACTACCATATTGTAAAGTAATTAGCCTCCAATTAAATAAATTAAATAAATAAATAAATAAAAAGACTCCATGCTTCCAGTGCAGGGGCGCAGGTTCAATCTCTGGTCGAGGAACTAAGATCCCACATGCCGGGGGTTGCAGGCCAAACAAAAAGTTGATTGATCCCAAGGAATATTAAGCTCACATCTGCCCAGATGCAGTCCCTGTTTGACCTAGGATGTCAGCCAGCAGTAAGGCTGCTGTGTCTCGTTGATCTCTTTCTCTTCACTTACAGCACCTAACTCTTTCCTCTCTCACCCTGTCAGGTGTTGTTGAGGTGTACAGGGTAACGAAACGTGTGGAGCTGGGGATAAAAGCCACTGCGGTGTGCAGTGAGAAACTCCAGCAGTTGCTAAAGGACATCGATAAAGTATGGAATAACCTAATTGGCTTCATGTCACTTGCCACACTCACGGTAAGCGCACGAGACAATGCAGGAGTTGCTTTCCTTGAAAAAAACCTAAGGCATAAAGCTTACTCTATGTTCCTTTGATTGGAGGATGAAGGGCCCTACTGTAGCCAGTTATGTTACAAAGGAAGGAGATACTAATAACATTTGTGCTGTTAGTTGAATAGCAGCAGGTTGGCTGCCAGGCCCATTGTACCTAAATGAGAGTGTAGGAAAACATCCTCTATATCCTTAAGTCACTGTTTTGCAAAGCGTTGATTTGAGTTTCTCCCTTTACAGTTCTAGTTTTTTCCCCAGTGAAAGTGAAGTGGCTCAGTCGTGTCTGACTCTGTGCGACCCCATGGGCTGTAGCCTACCAGGTTTCTCAGTCCATGGGATTTTCCAGGCAAGAGTACTGGAGTGGGTTGCCATTTCCTTCTCCAGGAGATCTTCTCAACCCATTAGTGTCCTTTTAAAAAAATGTTAATATTAATTTAAAAAGATACATGCACCTGAATGTTCATACCAGCACTATTTACAGCAGCTAAGGCATGGAAGCAATCTAAGTGTCCATCAACAGATGAATGGATAAAGAAGATGGAATACTACTTGGCCACGAAAAAAGAGAGGAATTTAACCATCTGCAGCAATGTGGGTGGACTGAAGGGGCATTATGCTGAGTGAAAGAGGTCAGAGAAAGACTGAGACAGAATAATGTCACTTATATGTGGAATCCAAAAAAAAAAAATACAACAAACTAATGAATATCACAGAAAAGAGGCAGACGCACAGATAGAGAATAAACTAGTGGTTACCAGTGAGGGGAGGGAAGCAGGGAGGGGCAACATAGCAGTAGCGGATTAATAGGTACAAACCACTATGCAGGAAATGAATAAGCTACTAGGATATATGGTACAGCATAGGGAACATAGGCAATATTTTATAGTAGCTATAAATGAATATAACCTTTTAAAATTGTGAATCACTGCTATATAGATGAAACTAATATTCTGCATCAACTATACTGCAAAAAAAATGTTTTTAGACCTAAGTAAAACAGACAGAAGACCGCATGATACATCTTGTTGCTATCCTGTGGCTCATTGCACCATTTTACTTTCTTTAGGTCTTGAATTGTTTTCATTTTTTCCCGTTACGAATAGTTTTACTCTGAATATCATTAAACAGATGACTGTTTCCCCTTTTGATGGTACAGCTTCTGCAAGTGGACTTAAGAAATCAGAGTGCATGGTTGCACATGTACATGCATGCCTGCATATAGCTATTGTTCCATGTGTTATATGGATTTCCAAGTAGCTTAGAGGCTAGTTGACAGCAGTGCATGAAAGTATACATTTCCTTACATTGTATTCTAGCTTTGTCAATTTCTTAATTTGAAAAGCGTGTAAGCAATTCCCTGAAAGTGTTTTTTAAATTTCTTTCATTTCCCGAGGGACTGTCTAGTGTCTCAAATGATAATTTACTATTTTTATTTCCTTTGTGTGTAAGCTGATCATCTCTCTCTCTTTTGACTGTTTGGCCATATATTCAATGAAATACTGTTATTGACCATATCATTTCATATTTGTAATAGATTTATTCACACACACACATATGTGCATAAGATGATATCAGTTAATTTTTGCCTCTTCTGTTTCTTCCACCTTTTTTTTTTTAATATTTCGCTGGGCGAAGCTATTTTATTTTTATATATTCATGCTAATTCAGTTTGTCTCAGATAATATCTTTTATTTCACAATAGTCAAATTTATCTTCCTTCCACAGCTGGAATAAATGTGCGGTTCCATTTTCTTTCCTTCTTTCCCCACACTGAAGCAGGCGCCCCATTTCTAAGAGCAACCAGCTCTCTTTGTGCCATGCTGCTGGGCTGGAGGACCCCATGTCGCTCAGCAACCTGCCTGTCATCAGCCGCAGGTCCTCGCCATTGTTACGTTGCTTCTGGTTTGTAATATTAAGTTCCGAAAGCATTTGAATCATTTCCGAAATCTCTTATATTATTCCCTTGGACCATTTTTCGATTTATAACTTCAAATCATACTGTTTGGATAACTATCTTTTAAAAATACTATTGTGGCCAATACAATAAGAATTGAAGTATGCATATTTGAAAAGAAGAGATAGAATTGTTTATTTGATGATAAGAAATGCCTCCAAAAAACTGAATTTGAGAGGTTAAATTTAATGAGTTTGGCAAAACTTCACCACATTCTCATATATTAACAATAGGAATAAGACATAATAAAAATGGAAGCCTCTTTTGTTTTAATGTGGTAAATCATTCAGGCCCTTACCACTTCTGACTGCATGGCTGCAGTTACTGGTTCATTTTTTTTATCCACACTCAATGTGTTCTACACACCACTATCAGACAGGTCTTTCTAAAATGCTAATCTGATTGTGGCATTTATATCCCATTTGAAATCCTGCAGTGACTCTCCATGGTCTTCAGGGTCAAGTTTAAACTCCTTAGCTCAGTGTGTGAGGTCTTTTCCCTCACTTGGGCTCCCTGGCCTGTCTTTCTCTGCTAGATCGCTTTTCCCTCTGGACTCTGCGTCATTTTCCCCAGAAATCATCCCAAGAGGCCCTCAGTCTGCATGAGGTGCCCCCTTCCTGTGTGTGTCCATAGCATGTTCTGGTCAGGGAGGCACTTCCACGCTTCTTGTTAATTGTGTCTTCTTATTTCTTGCCCACTAGCTTCTCAGCCCCTTAAGGTCAGGACTGTGTCCCTGTTCTCTGTTTAACTGAAATACAGTTGATCGGGGGCTTCCCTGGTGGTCCAGTGGCTGACTTTAAACTCCCAGTGCAGTGGACGTGGGTTCAGTCCCTTGTCGGGGAGCCAGGATCCCGAATGCACAGTTCAGCCAGAAAAGAAAAATACAGCTCATTTTACAGTATCGTGATAGTTCCAGGTAGACAGCATAGTGATTCGTTTTGTTCTTGGTTTTTTTACACATTATATTCCACTTCAGGTTATTACACGACACTGGGTATACTTCCCTGTGCTATTCAGTAAATCCTTGTTATTAACTGTTTTATGTAGTATCAGTGGTTTGTATCTGTTAGTTTCATGCTCCTCTAATTTGTCCATCCCCCCTCCCTCTTTCCTCTGGTAACCTTAAGTTTGTTTTCTATGTCTTTGGGTCTGTGTTGTATATATCGTCATTCATATTTTTTAGATTCCATATGTAAGTGATATCATATAGTATATGTCCTTTATCTCTTTGTGTTCTAACGTAACGATTAGTGGGACTTTGTATCTTTTCTTTTATACTTTTTGAACCTTACCTTTATTTTAAAACAAGATAAGCATTTTTACACCTCATTATTTTAATAACTGGTTTAAATTTTTTAAATAAATGGATAGGGAAAATGAAGGCAGGAAATGTTAAAGCCAGGAAGGAAGTTGTGTGCAAAAATGTGTGCTTTTAAAGTGTTGGCATTTGCTAGTGGGGAGCTGTACTGTTGACCCTTCCAGGCACTGGTGTAAAGAAGACGTGATCAGTTCCATGATTCACTGTGTTCAAAACAGAAAAATAAACCCTCTACTCAGGAAGCATAACTATTCCTGGTACTCATATCTGAAAGAAACTTCTCTTGCGGGTTCTCGTAGAGAGGAAACTAACATCATCTACATTATCTTCAAAAATAACCCTTTCAGTAAAGAAAGCAACAGGGTTCATTTAGTAGTCTCTTAGGAAAATCTTCCCTTGTAGATCAAATGGCATAGCCCCAGTAAGTGAAAGTTATTTCAAGTGGGGAGCAAAATAGATGAAATGGTAAAGGAGAAAAAAAAAGTGTGGCAGTTCTTACTGACAGTGGCCTCAAGTCTTTGTTCGGTAAAGAAAACACATAAATCAGTGCGAAATACACCAGCTTCCAGTAAAGTCAGAGCAAAAACATGAAGTGATTCATAAAAGAGGAGGCAGAGCTAATCAGTAAACAATAATTCAAGTTAAGACAAGGTGGTTTTTTTTTTTTAACCACCTAATAAACCCAGTTTGGGATTTGGTTTATTTATTTGAACCTTTAGCATGTTGATGTGGTAAAATTGGACTGCTTCTTAGGGAATTTATTGGGAATTAATTCATTAAGAAATTGGTGCCACCCAATGGGAAAGGTGTCTGGCAACACGCTTTCCCTGCCACCTGGGAACTCATTGAGGACAAGGACCAGGACCACAGGTCAGTCGTCTGTCTGCTCTGAGCACCGTGCCAGGCACCGTGTCACTACCCAATAAACAACGAATGAAAAGATTTACAGACCTCCAGAGCAGCGGATTAAGTAGTTCCACTTTTTGGAAAACTCCCTAAGACAGAGGGTTCTACATACAAGCTCATAAAAAGAAGCAGCGCAAATGCACAAGTTGTTCTTTGTAAAAATGAAAAGTTGAAAATAACCTAAAAGTCCAAATCTGGAGAATTTAATTGCATGAATCTTCATAGTAGGATGTTACATAGTCATTTTTTAAAGGAGCACAAAGTTTGAAATAACACAGAACTGTTATTACAGTGCTGGAAGAGAATATGCCAGAATGGTCATAGGGTTGTGTGTGGGTCATAAAACCCTGGCGGTTTTTGTTTGTTTTATTTGGCTGTGCTGGGTTGTAGTTGTGGCACCCGGAATCTTTGATCTTTGTTGCGGCATGCCAGATCTAGTTCCCTGACCAGGGATCAAACCCAAGCCCCCTGCATTAGTAGCTCAAAGTCTTAGCCCTTGGACCACCAGGAAGTCCTACCCCTGGTGTTTTAAAAAAGTATTTCCAAACTCCAGTCACAAATGAAGTTGATTGGCTGGTGATGCACGTGGGTGCCCGTGAGGCTGTGAGATGCAGAGGAATGTCATAAAATCCAGTGTGTCCCCTTTGCACTGTTGGCATCAGAGTTCATCAGAGCCTCTGTATTCAGTCTCACAAAGGTCTCACCTCAACACCCACTTGTTCCATGTTTTTTTAGCAGCAAGATTTCTACAGCCACATATTAGGAATGTGCGGGTCTGGGTGTCTCCTAAGTCACCCGTCTTCTGCTCCTAACTCTCTACTCCTATGGACCACATTAAGCCTAAACATCGTCAGCATCATTAGCCAACATTTACTGAGTGCTTACTGTGTGCCAGACCCTATTCATGACTCTCTACATGGATATAGTGAATACAGCAGTCTTGTGGGTAGATAATAATATTCTCCCCTGATTAAATGAAGAAACTGAAGCACAGAGATATCGGTGAGACCTGGGCTCAGTGTGAAAGAGTCCTAAGTCTGCTTTTTCAATCACAGTACTCTGTTGCCTCCTTGAATGGGCAGATGGGATGGGTGAAAGCAGAAAGGCAAAAGCCTTCTTGAGGAAGATGGGTTGTTCCTTGGCTTCGGGGTTAAAGAGATGAAACACCAGAAGTCGGTCTTGGCAGTGGCTTGATCTAAACAGTCAAGTTATTTTTTGTATACTTTTTCCCCGGTTAATGTCTCAGGACTGTAGGGGAGCTTAAAGGAGTCCCCATTGCCACTTAGATTTTAAGGTTCTTTGTTTTGATGGCAGTTGGTTTCTTATTGTAATTAACACTGAAAACTAGACTGCTATACAAATCTATCTCTTCTGATACTGTTAGAAAAAGGTGGCTGCGATGACAGAACTTTTTTTTTTAGCTGTGAACTCTAAAGAAAAGATATCACAGAAGACCAAGTGTGTTAAGCAGGTTCATTATCTATTAGCCCTTTTCTGTCTGGAGCAAAGGATATTTGGGGAGAATCTTAGCCTTGATTACAGCTCTGAGGGAGCTGCTGTCGGGGTGAGGTGGAAGCCAGTTTCGTCCTTGTACATCTTGCTCATGAGAAAGGCTTGCTTTCGAGATTCCGATTGCTCCTCCTGGCTTTCTTTATTTTTTTTTCTTTTTTCCTTTTTTAATAAAATATATACTTAGTAAAATGCAAAAATCTTAGTTATACTGCTCAGTGGTCTTGACAAATGCATGCCACACATAGCCCAGGCCTGGTCGAGATCCAAGATAGCCCATCTTCCCAGACGCTTTCCTTACGCTCCTTTGTTGACTTCACCCCACTCAGAGATACGCCATGTTCTGAGTTTTTACATGAAGGATTAGTTTTGCCCAGACCTTTTTAAAGGAGCCTTAGAATTTGGTTTTGTGATTCTGTGAATTAGTCACCCGCCTAGCCTGGGAGTGTTGCCCCCTCACTTACGGAGGCTCTAAATCCCTCCACATGGCAAAAGAGGAAGTGAAGGGGAAGAGTGGCCAGGCATTCATGCCTCCCCTTCAGACTCCCACTGGGAACAGCCGTTTCCGGCGTCCATGTCTGGATCTGGATGCGTGAGTGACTTTACCTGACCTTTGTTTAGGCCCCAGGATAGACGTCTGCTACTGGACAGCACAGGAGTACATTGCACATTGTGGCTGCCGCTGAGTGTCCACTTCCACAGTCACCCATGCTCTTCCAGCTATAATTGCTTTTTCACTAGGTTCAGCTCAATTCAGCCACTCAGTCGTGTCCGACTCTTTGCAACCCCGTGAATTGCAGCACGCCAGGCCTCCCTGTCCATCACCAACTCCCGGAGTTCACTCAGACTCACGCCCATCGAGTCGGTGATGCCATCCAGCCATCTCATCCTCGGTCGTCCCCTTCTCCTCCTGCCCCCAATCCCTCCCAGCATCAGAGTCCTTTACAATGAGTCAACTCTTCGCGTGAGGCGGACAGAGTACTGGAGTTTCAGCTTTAGCATCATTCCTTCCAAAGAACACCCAGGACTGATTTCCTTTAGAATGGACTGCTTGGATCTCCTTGCTAGGTTAGCTGTGAAAAATAGTCATTCCCTACTCATATTTCTCCTGATTATACCATGTCATGTGCTCTTGCTAACTGGTGGGCCTTCGGTCCTTAAACCTTACCTGAGGGGCATCCCTGGAGGTCCCCGTGCTCTGTGCTGTACTTAATGAACTGAATCACCACAGCCAGGCTCTTTGGTTCCAGTAACACTGATACAATAGTGACTGTTTCTTTTGCACTGAGAACCTGCTGGACATTGTGCTGTATTCCTTCTCATTCAATCCTGGTAACATCCCATAAGGTCAGCATAATCCCCAGTTTTACAAGTGCAGAAGTTGGAGCTCAGAAAAGATGAAACTTGCCTGAAACTCACAAACCTGGGATTTGAATGTAAATCATTGCCTAAAACCACTTTTCCTACTGTGTTAGTCCCAGCTTGCAAAGTATTAAAAAATGACTCGTTTCTTCCCACAAAGACTCTATGGGACTCTGCATCAAAAGGAGACTGCACTTCTTTTGCCAAGTGAGAAAGTTCTGGGTGCAGCAGTGACGCTTGGGCTAAGGGAAGCAGAGCACACGTCTTAACCTCCAAATTGCGGCTCCTTACCATTTCTTTAAGCTGGAAGTTACACTGGCGGCAGAGTTTTACATGGCCCTCTGTTTAATGCTCCCTTAATCCATGGACTAAAACTCCCTCTTGTGGCAAAAGCGTACCTCTTCTGAGCACTGATTGAAGAAACTTTTTTCTCAAGAGAGAAAAATCCTCTATTTCAGAGAGGTGAAGGCTTTTTTTTTGGTTGCTGTGGGTCTTTGTTGCTGCACGAGGGCTTTGCTCTAGCTGCTGAGAGCAGGGGCTGCGCTCTAGCTGTGGTGCGGGGGCTTCTGAGTGTGCTGGCAGGGAAGCCCGCCTTTCTCTTGTCGCAGGGCACAGGCTCTGACACGCTCGGGCTTCAGGAGCTGCAGCACGTAGCTTGGTAGTTGTGACACGTAGCTCGGTAGTTGTGACACGTGGGCTTATTTGCTCTGCAGCACATGCAGTCTTCCTGGATCAGGGATCGAACCCATGTCCCCTGCGTTGGCAGGTGGATTCCTATCCACTGTGCCACCAGGGAAGTCTGATGAGTGAATTATTATGTTGAGGTTTTATCTCATGGTTGTGGATTGAAGTTCAGTAGGTTTGCAACCAAGACTTCAGTCCTGGAAAACAGAACTGATCTATTTTGCCATATGGAATCTATGAGAAGAGACAGGACTGTTACTCTTCTGACCTCTAGTCAACTGAAAATCACCCAGGCTCTCTGATTCCACTATTACCCTCAGTCTAATAAAATTCTTCGCTGCTTCCTTTCAATGTGAAATAAGCCGTGAATTTCAGAGTACTTCCTGTTGCTGGGGCATGTCAGGCAAACGGTTTGTTTTTTTAAATAATGATAGCATTTTTATCATCTGGCCAACCTGCATAGTATTTTAGAGACAGAATATTCATTGTCTCCACACGACTATCTTCATTTGACTGAAGGTAGATATGGTAGACAGGATAACGCCTCCCCACCCCCAGGATGTTCATGTTCTAAGCCCTAGAACCTGTGAATGTTTTACCTTAGGTGGTGGAAGGGACTTTGCAGATGTGATTACATTAAGGGTCTTTGAATGGGAAACGTAGCACGGATCATCTTGGCAGGCCCAGAGGCGTGACAAGGGTCCTTATAAGAGGAAGGCAAGAGGACTTCCCTGGTGGTCCCCTTCTGCTTTCAATCTCTCCCAGCATCAGGGTCTTTTCCAACGAGTCAGCTCTTTGCATCAGGTGGCCAAAGTATTGGAGCTTCAGCATCAGTCCTTCCAGTGAATATTCAGGGTTGACTTTCTTTAGGATGGACTTGTTTGTTCTCCTTGCTGTCCAAGGGACTCTCAAGAATCTTCTCCAACACCACAGTTTGAAAACATCAATTCTTCGGCACTCAGCCTTCTTTATGATCCAACTCTCACATCCAGACGTGACCACTGGAAAAACCTTGCTTTGACTATACGGACCTTATTGGCAAAGTGATGTGTCTGCATTTTAATATGCTGTCTAGGCTTGTCATAGCTTTACTTCCAATAATAGGCATCTTTTAATTTCATAGCTTCAAAGCAGCGTGACAATCAAAAGAGAGAGACTGGCGGATGCTGTCCGCTTGGCTTTGGAGATGGAACTGTGATCCACAGAGTGTGCAGGCAGTCTCTAGACACTAGAAAAGACGAAGATGTGTGTTCTCCCCTAGAATTCCCATAAGAAAAGCAGTGTTGCCAACTCACTTTAGACTTCTGACCTCCAGAACTCTAAGAGAATAAATTTTATTTCAGTCAAATTAAGTTTGATGGTAACAAACACCACCACCACCCTCTTTGGCAGTGTGAAACAACAGAGCTTTATTCCCGGCTCCTGTTCCATGTCCATCTCAAGTTGGAGGGGCTCTATGCCATGCCCTCCTTACTCCAGCATCTGGATTGATAGAGCTTCACCGAGTGGAACAGAATAGCTGGTTGCCAGGAGAGGATCAAGGGAACATGGCAAATAACACATTGGCCTTAAAGACTTCCTTCCAAAAGTGAGCGTATTACTTATCCTCAGTCTCTTAACACCATGACAAGTCACCCGGCCGTGTCTAATGCAGAGGGACAGAGAAGGAGAATAAGGCTATCAGTAAGGAATGCTAATTGCTACCAAACTCTTCTTCCTTAATAGTGATTTTCTTGGATACCATTTTGCTGCTGCTGCTAAGTCGCTTCAGTCGTGTCTGACTCTGTGCAACCCCATAGACAGCAGCCCACCAGGCTTCCCCATCCCTGGGATTCTCCAGGCAAGAACACTGGAGTGGGTTGCCATTTCCTTCTCCAGTGCATGAAAGTGAAAAGTGAAAGTGAAGTCACTCAGTCATGCCCGACTTGCAGCGACCCCATGGACTGCAGCCCACCAGGCTCCTCCGTCCATGGGATTTTCCAGGCAAGAGTACTGGAGTGGGGTGCCATCGCCTTCTCTGGGATACCATTTTAGTAGTTTATTATTGGCTAAAGATTCAGGATTATATCAATATATCCCAGCCTGCCTCTGGGACTTGTCAGTGTATACAGGTCAAGTATAATATCGCTGGTTTTTAATCTTCGCTAAATATATGACATACTTGCCAGTTAAACTAGGTGACACGCAATTTAAGGTGGCCTGTAGAGGGCATGCCTCCTTCTAGAATTAGGGCCTTTTGATTGGTGTCACACTGTTACTGTGGACTACAATAATCCCCTTGCTAATAGATGTGTATTTATAAAGGTTAATTTTGTCATTTGAAAGATTAATTTGACTACAGAGTAATTTATGCAGAGCCTTATGATTTTCCACTGGAGTTTACAGTATGACCTTTTCGTTTGCTTCTTTTATTCCTTTGGTAAACATATATTAAAGGGCTTTTATTAACTTTCTTTTTTTCTTTAGGATTTAGTTTCCTTGGGTTCTAATTATTTCTCAAACAGGCCTTCTTCAATAACATGATGAATGTCTATAATGTAGATTACAGACATGCTACTATGTTTTTAACCAGTTCAAAGAGCATGTTAGATTTTATTATCAAAGTGAATAATTGTGATAATCATTTAGAGTATTTGATCCTTTCCAGTGCCCTTTTTATGTATCTGTGAGGACCCTAACACCAGTTGGAGGAGGGAGGGAGGGCATGTGAAATTGTTGCCGTTTTACAAAGGACAGAATTGGATGACAAGCAAGTGACGGTGCCACCTGCTTCTCGGTTTGACCAAATAGGTCATGATCACACTAAGGAAGAAAAAGAGTTATCCTCCGACTTGGCTAAGGTGGAGTAGGTTCATACAGTTGAATCTTCCGCCTCCCCTTCTCTTCTTTGAGAACCGTCTATCATACTTCCTTCCCTACATGTGATCTGAATGGATTTAGCTCAGGTTAGTTTGAGATATTTGTGGAACCTGGCACATGATTTATCATTTCAGATTCAAAAGGGATGGGGAACTATCATATATAATCTACACATTTTCCTGGTGAGAGAAGCCCCCTTTTTTTTTCCCCCTGGGAAAAAATAATATAGTTATGCAAATACAAAGACAGTATGGTGACTCCTCAGTGGTTCAGCCTAAAGTAACTATGGAACATGTAGCCATTATTTTATCATCAAATTTGCCATTATCCTGGTCATCTCAGCATTCTTGAAGAAGAACCAAAGCCAACTCACCAGGCTCCCAGATCCGTCACACTCTGGACTACAAGCCCTTGTCTCTGTTTCACTGAAGCCACCCCTTGGCGTGATCACTCTGGACTGTGTTATCAAGCATCACACTGCAGAGCTGAGGCAGTCTTAAACTCAGACATTTTTCTGGGCCCATCTTGACAACTTAAGACCTTTCTCGCTCTTGATTTGTTCTGTTCATGTTTCTGGTTTTCCAGACGGGACAGTGGCCCCTTTTACTGTGTTCCTGCGGACTCCCTTCCATCTTCGCTTCCTTTCCCATGTGCCAAAGCATGTTCCTTAGCGTTTGAGATTATTCCTGTCTGTGTGAGGACAATCAGCTGTCCTGGTTAGCTCAGAACCAAGGGGTTTCCTCAGAGCTAAGATGGGAACAGTCATTCATTTAAGGTTACTCACTTATTTTCGGCTGTGCTGGGTCTTCCCTGCTGCTCACAGGCTTCCCTAGTTGCAGCGAGTGGGGGCTACTCTCTCTCGTCCTGGTGGCTGCTCTTGTCGCAGAGCACGGGCTCCGTGGGGTGCAGGCCTCAGTAGTTGTGGCACACGGGCCTGCTTGCCTTCTGGCACGTGGGATCTTCCCAGACCAGGAGTCGAATCCATGTTCCCCACGTTGGCAGGTGGATTCTTATCCACTGGACCACCAGGAAGCCCATGAAATGGGGATAGTCTTGCACCGACCAGGTAGTTGGCCACCCTAGTGCACTGTTTTCATATGTGGAAATACTGTAATGTGATGATCTCTTCCCACCCTGTGTTCAGTGACATTGCACTGGTAGCTCAGCATCAACCATGGAGGAGTATTTATACCATGGCAATCCACAGATGGTTCACACTGGGGCTTGACTTGTTGATTTTCTAGATTTTAAGTGATGCAGAGGAAATATTAATGTAGGTTAAACTTAAAAGTATGCTCTTTGTGTAGCCCTTATGTTGTGAGTAGAACCAAAAGTTGGGTAAAGATTCTGCAGTATTCAAAAACTATTATCTGATTCAGCAAAGAAGTCACTCACATATTTGATAGACAAATGAAGTTCCAAAGTATGTCTGAGTGGTGACACTCTAGCCCTTGTCCTTCACGTTAGACATCAGCATTCACATCAGAAGCAACACTCTTTCAGGAGAGCAAGCAGAGGTTGACTGTCGATCTAAGAGTTGGGCAAAAATCCAAGAAAGCATTTTGTGAGAATAAGATACTATGGGGGCGGGTGGGTGGGGGAAGAACTTCCCTGGCAGTCCAGGAGTTAAGACTCTACACTTTCACTGTCAGGGCAACTAAGATCCCACATGCTGTGCAGTGCAGTTAAAAAAGAAAAGATACTATGTGAAATTTACGAGAAAAGGATGGTATATTTTATTATTTGTGAAATATGTGCTACACATTCTTCATATCAGTAAAGCTTATAATAAGCTTCCGTACCTGTGTGGGTTTGTGTGTATGTATATATTTACATGCATGCATGCATAACGTCTTCCTCTTTGGAAAGTCAGTTCTTAATTGAGCCAGGAAGGGAGCAGTTTTGTCCCCAAATTAGCCAGGGATCCTGCTAAACATCCTACATGCAGAGGACAGGCCCCACAGCAAAGATCTAACCAGCTTAAAATGTCCATGGTGCCAAATTTAAGAAACTCTGTTCTAGGGCATATATAAGAAATATAAATTAGTTCAGGTATACCTAACTTCTACCCAATAAGAATCCAAAATCTTATTTTCTGGATTAGATTTTTTAATATTGAAGTATAATTGATTTACAATATACTGATTTCTGCTGTACAGAAAAGTGGCTCACTTACATATATACATTCTTTTTTTAATATTCTTTTCCATTATGGTGTATCGTCAGACACTGAACATAGTTCTCTGGGCTGTACAGTGGGACCCTGTTGGTTCTCCGTTCTGTATATAAAAGCTTATATCTGCTGACCTCAACCCCCGCTGTGTCCCTCCCTCGGTCCCCACCCTCCTGGCCACCAGACTGTTCTGTCTGTCTGTGTATCTGTTCATAGGTAGGCCCATCTGTGTCATATTTTAGGTTCCACGTGTAAGTGGTATCACGTGGGATTTGCTCTCTTCCGACTTCACCTGGTGTAATAATCTCGAGGTCCGTCCGTGTTGCTGCAGTGGGCATTATTCTGTCCCCTGTCACGGCTCTGTTTTATCCCCTTGTGCGGATGTGCCGCGCCTTCTGCACCCGTGCGTCTGTCAGTGGGCGGTCTCCATGTCTGGGCTATTCCAGATAGTGCCGCTGTGAACAAAGCGGTGCGCGTGTCTCTTCACATTACAGTCTTGTCTGGGTATAAGGCCAGGAGTGGGATTGTTTCGTCATATGGCGACTCTTTTCAGCTTTTTGAGGAACATCCACACTGTTCTCCATAGTGGCTACAGCAATTTATATTCCCACCAACAGTGCAGGAAGGTTCATTTTTCTTCACCCTCTCTCCAGCATTTGTTATTTGTAGACTTTTTAATAATTGCCTTTCTGACTGGTGGGAGGCGGTACTTCACTGTAGTTTTGATTTGCATTTATCTGATAATTAGTGATGCTGAGCATCTTTTCATGTGCCTGCTGGCCATCTGTATGTCTTGTTTAAAGAAGTGTCTGTTTAGGTCCTCTGCCCATTTTTTGACTGGGTGGTTTTGTTGTTGAGTTGTATGAGCTGTTGATGTATTTTGGATATTAAGCCCCTGTCAGTCACATTGTTTGCAAATATTTTCTCCCATTCTGGTTTTGTGTTTCATTTTGCTGCTTTTGTCTTTCTGGCTGTTTTTGTCTTGCTTTAGTATTCAGTCTATTTCATAATTGCAGAATAACTCACATGCAATGAAATGCTCCGGTCTTAAATGTATAGTTGGAACAGTTTTGACAAATGTACTCAACCATGTAGCCCACACCCCTCAATACGTGGAGAGCTTTCATCACCTGCTCAAGTTCCCTTTTGCCCCTTCCCAGTCCTCTGATCTGATTCCCAAAACAGCCATCTATTTTCTGTAACTTTGCATTATCCTCGATCTGCCTGTTCTGGAACCTAATCTAAATGAAATTATGCATTGCGTATGTTCTTGGGTCAGCTTCTTTTACATTGTGTGTTGTAAAAATTCATCTGTGTTGTATCAGTTTGACCCCCTTTTATCACTGAGTAATATTTCATTGTATTAATATGCTGTGTTCTTTTAAAATCTATTTTCTTGTTTATTGATACAAGCTATTTCCAGTTTGGGCTAATAGGAATAGAGCTGCTATGAACATTTGGCATACAAGACTTTTGTTAACGTGTTTGCATTTCTCTTGGATAAATATCTAGGAATTAAAAGCTTCATATGATAGATGTGTGTTATAACTTTTAAGAAATTAACAGCTTTAATCTTTAGTCTACACATTCCATATTTCATACTTTTTTTTTGGTAAGAAAATAACGCATATAAAGAGCCTAGTGCACTGCTTAGCATAGGTAAGGGCTTGACTTATTAGCTGTTATCATCTTGGGTTGGCATACAAGGTCGTTTGGGTTTTCCTATAACATTTTATGGAAAAACTCTTCACGAACTCTTTGGCCAGCCCAGTATTTACTCTGTCTAGCCAGTAATGTCCAGCTCCCTCTTTCTGGAGTACTAGAGGCGTATATCCACCTGCCTGCTCATGCAGCGTCCGAGCTCCACTGACCCGCACGCAGCTTCCATTTGGCTTGCACCAGCCCGGGCTCTTCTCCCGGTCTCTACCCCAAACTCGTTCTCCTCTCACACGTCTCTGTAGGGTGGATCCTCTCAGGTGCCCAGTCCTCCAGGCCTGTTGATTCTGGGGCCTTAATAGCTCCCCATGTGCCCATTTCTGTCCACCATTGGTGTCCAGAGTACAGACCACATCCTGTCAGCATCCAGTGACAACCCTTAAGGCTCTCCAGGATGAAGTCTCAGCCCCTCATATTCCTTTCCCCATATTCCATTAGGCCTTTGTGCTCCCGCTTCGTCTCCTCCCTCTGTCCATAAGCTCGGCTCCCACCCCCTAGATTTCTCCTCCTGCCGGATCTGCTTAGAGGCTTTTGCCCATGCTGCTTATCCCACATAAATACCCTTCCCTTCCCACCTCATCCTACCCCACCCCTCCCCCAGCCAAGCCCCCTCAGGACTCAGCCCCGATGACTGTAAATTCCGGGACGCGTTCTCTGCCACCCCGCTCCTTTCCCCTAAGTCGGGTCAGTGCCCCAGCCCCTCCATGCTTTGCTCTGGCCCTTGGTTCTTACGCACATGCTGGTGTGGCTCTCATCACACGTGTTGCCTGATACGTACCTCACCCCGACCCTAAACTGAGCTCTGAGGGTAGGGACCATTTTTCACACGTCCTGACATCCCCAGGGAAATGGAATGATCGTGCTGGCGGTGGTAGAGTGTTCACTGAATTTGCTGCTGGACCTACTGAGAGGTGGGATCAGAGAGCTGAGCCAAGCAGCGTGGGGAACTGCTGTCTCCTTACCTGTTTGTCTTGTCATCACAGCCTGATGAAAATTCACTGGATTTTTCCTCTTGTATGCTCCGGCCTGGGATTAAAAACGCTCAGGAGCTGGCTTGCGGGGTGTGCCTCTTGAACGTGGACTCCAGGAGCCGGGTAAGTCACCACCTCCCCCGACACCACTTCCAAGGCAGAGCTCATCCCTGACAGGACCCGGGGCACGAGCCCACCTGGCCCACTTCTCCGCATGGTCTGTGACCAGAGGCGGGGAGCTGATCAAGTCCTGAGATGGGGCCAGAGAAGCAGAGACTCCCTTCCAGGGGGTGGTGCGGGGAGCTGTTGCAGGAACGGGTGCAGGCTTGCCTTTCTGTGGAGTGGGCTCATTTGCCTTGTGCCTGCAGCCCCCTCTGCAGGCAGGGTGGCACAGGGAGAAGGGTTGACCTGTAAGGACTTGTTTGCAGGCCAGAGGCCCTGTGCTGGGAATTTTGTTGACCTTATGGTTTCAACATTATTTCAGAAAGAAGAGAAGCCTGCAGAAGAGCATCCTAAAAAAGTATGAACCACTTACTTGTTACCTTAGTGTCTCCCATCTTAATTTTGAATGTGGAGGGCAAGTTCAATGATTCCACTGTCATCCTGAGCTGTTCAATCACAGATGCTTTGCTGAGTCCTTTCCATTCCCAGTGTCCGACTCAGTCACTAATGTGTCCACGCGGGTCACTTCCGTCTTGTGTGCATGCTTTGTGGCTCGAATCGGCTTCTGGTATGGCGGTTATTTTCCTCTAGGAGGAACAGGGTAACAGAAAGGGCAGCTTCTGGAAAACCAGGTCATCATGACACAGAGGAGGTTAGAGAGCTTCAGCACTTGGCTGTTAGCAGACAGAAACAGATTTGGGGGGTAGGAAAGTTAGAGTTTTGTTTATTTGTAGACGTTTAGAAAACACCCCAGGAAGTGGTTGAGGTTAGGCCTGGCTGGCTGTAACTTACCTGCAAGCATTATTCATTTGGAAAGCATTCTTAGGTGTTTGGTATCTTTTCTACAAGCCCTGAACCTATTTGGACATTTTAATGATGTCAGTTCGGCTCTCAGCTCCCAGCGGCATTAGACCCATTTTAATCTTGAGTTTTCTCTGATGATAGGACTTTATGAGCCTCCAAAACCTCAGGGATGGCATGTAACAGTCAAATGCCAGCCTCAGGGAAGGGCTTCCTTCTTCACAAAGAGATCAAAATGATCCCCAGCCCTTGGCTATTTTCGTTCCCCTGTCATGACCCCTGCCAACCCCCCACAGCCTCTGCGTGCCTTTTCTCGGAAAGATTTGACCTCCTTTTGCTGAAACTGGGTTTAACAGTAAAGATTTTTTTATGCCTTGAATTAGCAGCACAAAACTTTTCTCGCTTGAATTCCTGTAGCCACCTGCTCAGCTTTTGTGTGTGCGCCAGTCTGGCCTCAGCCTCTGTGTCCTGGAGCGGGGTCCGTGCCGCTGCTGGTCAGCGCCTGGGTGTGGAGGGAGCCTGACCACTCCCCCTCCGTGTCTGTTTCTTCCTGGCAGGCGTTCAACTCAGAAACTGACAGCTTCAAGCTGGCGTACGGGGGACACCAGTATCACGCCAGCTGTGCCAACTTCTGGATCAACTGTGTCGAACCGAAACCGCCCGGCCTGATCCTGCCTGATCTGCTCTGAAAGCTCCTGACAGCTCCTCTATCCCAGCTGGGTTTGTTTTTTTCCACCACACCCCTTGGGGTGACAGGGACCAATAAACAGAATGTGAGTGCTGTGGAGCAACCCGGCCCCCCACCCCCCACCCCACCCCTTCAGGAGGGAAGCCTCAAGAGGTGGGGGAGGGGCTGTGCAAGTTCCCAGTCCTTCCCACAGACGAACTTTGCCCCCAAGTTCCCGCAGCCAGTCTTTGGGATTTCAGGTCAAACCACCCTACCCAAACTGCACGAGGCACTGGAAGTTTGCTAACTTACCTCTAGTTCTCTTAAGATGTTTTAAAATATGGACCACAGTTGCCTTTATCTAAGGCATAATTTGCTGCTGCAGCACGGAAACTGTGAAGAATTGACATTTGAAGAAAATTAAATTCTTGCTCTAGGACTGGAGTCAGAAGGATTTCGAGCCAGTGTTTGTCTATCTGGAGCACTTACTGTTGTGTGAAGTAGAATGCATTTAGCCACATGTAGTGTGTTAATATCTAAAATGACTAGAAAGGGGAACATTGTGATTAAATGGATATTCTTTTATAGAAAAATTTCAGCTTCTCTCCACTGGACAGCGGCAGGTGGGTGAGGGTGGGTTTACCAACTCTAGTGTCACAACAGAAGCCGTTCTCCACTCCGTTCGCGCATTGCAAAGACTGGCAGCTTTCAGGAAGACTTTCAAAGCACACCTGGGAACTTCGCAGTGGAGAAGAACGTCCATTTCGACCGAGCGCTGAATCTTGGTGTATCTGGATGAACGTCGTTGCCCTTGGGGGTCTTCACTGAAGGCCCCGTATTGCTTCACACACAGGCTGTGAATGTGGTATTTTTCTTCAGACAAGGTTTGGAAAGGCAGCTGGATGAAATCTCTTTGCAAAGGCCTCTGTCCAGATTTCCAAGAACGCCTGCACAGGGACCAATGCGTTTCTCTGAGAGAGACCTGGAAATTGCTCAGGGTTGGATGGTGGAGCTCGTGGCCCAGCAAGGAGAAGAGTAAGGTGTGTATTTGTGGTAGAGGCACGTGACTTGGAAGCAATGGCAGGAAATTGCTCAGAACCAGCACTGAATTTTAGAAGGAAAAGGCTTATGCTCTCTGTTGTGCCTTTTTTTTTTTTTTTTTGGCCTCACTGTGTAGCTTGTTGGGATCATAGCTTCCCTACCAGGAATTGAACCTGCATCTTCAGCAGTGAAAGCACCAAGTCTACACCACTGGGTCGCCAGGGAGCTCTTTCATGCTCTCTGGTATAGGGAATTTTCTTTGCTGCTCAAACCGAATGCATAAAATCGGGGGAAAAGTCAAGGAGTAAGGACTGTGCTGTTCCTGGGAAGAACACGTCAATCTGGGGCACTCGTTTCAGTTGTGAATTACGTGTTTATGAGGCGATTTTTGAACCTTGTGTGCTTCACTTTGTGTGGCTTAAGCTCTCTGACATAGACTTAGTTTTTTCCAGTTTGTAAACTGGAAAAGTTGGCTTTGTCTCTTTACATAATTAACTAGATCATTTTTCCCTCCTCAGGACAAAACTTGGGGCCATTCGATTTTGCTCCGTCTTACATCTTTTACTTCCACCCTCCCCAAGAAAGGTAGAGAACGTTTTCATTCCTGAGCTGATGGGGCTTCTGCTTTACCTGGCTGCATGCCAGGATGCAGACAAGGGTGGCTGAGGTAAATCTGTTTTTTTCTCATCTGTTGCGGATGATACCATCTCCAGCTGCTAATAACCAGAACAGCTGTCTCTCTGATTGCTACCTTTGCCCTCCACAGGGCCAGCGGGTGTTAGTGACGTCACAAATGGGCCGGTTTCTAGTGAACTTTGCCTGGGGCCTCGGGGCTCCACTTCAGCCTGAGCAGTGCCCCGGGTTTCGTGCAGCCTTCTCACTGGTCTTGTACGTTCCGTGATGGACCACGGTCACAAGTCGACCTTTGCAACAAGAGACGTCTCCCGGTTTCACAGAATCTCCACGGCAGAGACATTTTCAGAAACGCTGTGTGCACTATTCTTCTGTCACCGTGGTCCATATTGATGACAATGCTCACCTGTTAACTAGATAGGTTTCCATTTCTAGATGTATTGCAGAACGCCTGAGATAAAACTCGTAAGTATAATTACTGCTGACCTTAGCAGGTACAGTTGGTTTAGTCACCTCATGGGAGGTGCCAGAGGAAAAATACAGCAGGCATCAACGAAAAGCTTTTGCTGCAGAGCGTTCACTACTTTCAGGATCTTGTTTAGTACTGGAAATGCTTTATTCGATCTGCCAATAAAGATTGGGGAGTGGGGAATTCCGTCACGTTGATTTTCTTTACGCAGGTTTATTAAAATGAGTCAACACTGCATTCAGCTTCACCTCAATGCTTGTTAGCCAAGAGCCCAGTGTCCTTGGAAACAGTAACCAGGGTTACTCACTTCCATAGAATGCATTGTGCAAGCTGCTTCACCCCCCTGCTTGAGTGGCAATTAGTCAGCTCTGTTTTGGCGGTGTATTTCGCCTTTAATTTTTTATGGCTTACTGTGTAGTTTTCGTCTGGACATGCTTGAGATCGCAGCAGCACAGGGTCTATCAGGATATTATCTGTGCTTTGTTTTTCCCTATGGGTACTTGTTAGCAGTTCACAGAGGTTGCTTATTTTAAATTATCTGAATATATTTGGTGTGCGTCTACATAATTATTTATTTACAGGTGCCTTCTAATTGCTTTTTATTTAATGACTAGTGTGTTCCTAAGCTTAGAAAAAATGATAGGGCCTTTATGATATGGATCTCTACTGAAAATTCCCCTCACACCGTGGAGGCCACACAGCTTCCTTTGTGACTTTTAGCTGCTAAACTCTGACATTTAGATGAGAAAGGTGTTAGACTCCCTAAGCGTTAGGAGCCCGCTGAGCTCCACCCCAGCGTGGACGTCTGCCAGGATCTCTGCAGGAGAAGTCTCTTCATTACAAAGAGCCTCTGCCACCAGGTGTCCTCCTGTGCACAGTGAGTCTGGGGTATTTCTCCAGAGACCACCAGCCCCAGAGTTTGCCTTCATGTTGGAGGAGCCCAGCCTCTGCAACCGCAGATTGTTCCATCTTCTGACTGATTTTTGATCATGTGCTGCCAGGGCGTTTATGGGTTGCTCTGATTTCCCACAGAAACTTTTAATTTCATTTTAATTTTCCCATGCAGACAATAACGGCACATGTTTTTAAGTGGGCAAATTTTCAAAATTAGAACGCAGAGGGAGACCACTGCCACAAACCAGGTAAAGTCTGAATAATATGATTTATATAATATTCAGCTACTGGCATTATATATAGGGCTTCTTGCCACACAAACCCAAAACCTAGGAAATTTTTCTATGGATAAGCAGGCTACAACCTACCTGGCAAATGAAGTAAAAGCAAGCTGTTGCTGGGACAAGTGGCTCTCCTGGAAAAGGAAGGGCAACCTGGGAGCTCCCAGTGGCTTCCCAGGGGCGCATGGAGTAGAGACGCTAGCAGAAACATGTACCTATCCCCTGTTGTGTCATCCGATTTACGAGGGGCAGTGGCACATTCCCAGGTTTCAGCAAAGAAAGCCATTGTGTTAGCTGCTGAGGCTTGGTTCAGGGCATTTCTGTGTAAGTCAGTAGGCAGGCAGAGGGGCATACCTTTTGTTAAAAAACAACTTCTCTCATGGAGGACTCACTGCCTCGGTGCCTTCCGGCTATCAGGAGACGGCCGAGAGCTGCACTTCACTAGCGTGCAGCAGGCTGTGTGTCTCCTGTCCCAGCGTGGCGAGTGAGGCCAACACCGCCCATCTGCAAGGATGCGACTCAAGGGGGTGTCTGTTTTAAGTAGTGTTCACAATTTTCACAGGAGCCATACCCTTAATGGTTACTCAAGAGCTATCTTTTGTCCATCAACACACACACATACACACGCACACCCTGAAATTCTCATTAGTAAAAATTCCAATATGTTAAGCAGATGTATTTATTAAAAATAATGCTAATATACTCCTGGGGCACACTGATTCCAAGAGGGTGTTTGCAGCAGATTGCATTATAATTAACAGCTAAATAATAAAGGCTTTTTTTTTTAACTTACAGAGTCACTAAATAATAGAAGGAAAGGAAAGAGTAGGGCTGATCCAGTGGAGACTGATGCTGGTATCAGTGTTCCCTAAGCATTTGTTTGGTTGGCAGCCTGGGCAAAGCCTGTATCTAAAGGGTTGATGGGGGTCCAAAGTGATTTTTGCACTGAGCTCCTCCCATGATGCCAAGAGGCATGGGGTTGAGAACAGAGCAGAACCAAACAGTTTATTAAACTGTTGAAATTGTTAAAAATGCTGAAACTTGAAACTGTTTAAAAGCCAGTTCAAGATTTTCATAAACACTATTCCAAAATGTTAGTTTTAAAAATGTTAGTAGCAATGTGAGCATTCCCCCGTGTCTTCCTCCCCTCCCTTCCCTCTCTCTCAAAATAAAACATGAAACACCCAGTGTAAAAAAAAAACACTTCAGGGAGGAGCATTTGTCCACCATTTGGAAAGAAAGGTGAGGAGGGGAGCAGACGGCGTGTGGCAGATGCTGGGCCTGCTCGAGGGGCTGCTGCTGCGGGCTCTGGTGGCTCAGATCCCCCAGTAAGGCATCAGGTGGCGGGACTCCTTCTCGTAAACGTCTGGCACTATGCCGTACGGTGTCTGTACCATTTTAACTGTCGACTTCCCATAAAGCTGGCGCTCGTAGTCTATCAGCTGCCTCCAGAAGCCGACGTTGGGCCTGATGACGGGCCTCCGGGCTTTCACCCAGTTGTAGGCCTCCAGCAGGCACACGTTGTGAAATTTCATCAGGTACGCGATGCAGAGCGTGGCCGAGCGGCTGACCCCCGCAGCACAGTGCACCAGGGTGGCCCCGTGTTTCCGGCTCACGCTGTGGATCTTATCGGCTACGGTGTCAAAGTACAGTCCAATGGGGGCATGAGGCATGTCAGCCAGAGGCACTTTAACGTATTCAAACTGGGGCCAGTTGAAATTGGGGATCTCAATGGTAGCGTTCACAATGCAGGTGATGCCACGAGCCTGGAGGAGGTGCCGGTTGGAGGCTACGCTGCCTCTGCCCAGGAAGAGCGAAGAGGTGATCTGCGCAATGCCTCCTAGGTCTCCCTCAGAAATCATCCGGGGGGCCATGAGAGTCCGGGGGAGCGTGCTGTGACCTCTGGAGCTCATGAAGACGCCAGCAATCACACTTGCATCGTTGGAAGCAAGACCAGAGCGGGGTGTTTTCCTCCACCAAGGAATCGGAAGTTACAGTCGCCTTCCTGCAAGATACAGGTATCCGTCAGTACCCTAGATGCTACTGATTCACGGCAGCCTTCTGCAGCGTCTGCGGAATGGGAAGGTGAGACTATTGGAGATGGTTATTTTCTGTAATTGTGTATTCTTCACAGGATGGAGACAAATCATTTTCATTGATTAACAGGAAAGGTAGTCAAAGATGCCAACATGCAAAATCAATGTAAAATTCAGCGCTCTGATGATTTTTTTTAAAAAAGGCACTAAAGAGAAAGTCTTCCTATTTTAGGGAACGTTAAAGACAGAAACAAGTGCGGCTAATCCCTGAATAACAGCCTTGTAGGGTCCTGCTCTTACCGAGGGGTGTTCAGTGGTAATTAGGAAGAGATCAGAACTTCTGATCCCGCCTAAGGCCGTGCTCTTTCATATGTTCCTGCCCACCTCCACAGCTATGATGGCCATATTTTCATAAGCCTAACCCTAGACATAGAGATCTTACAAAGGTGTAAAAATGATACCACTTTAGGTATTATATTCCAATGAATGGGCTTTGTGAACTAAAGAGATACTGAATTGGATCAGTTATAGAAAAGCCAGGAACATATGGTCACCTTGCTGCTGCTGCTGCTAAGTCGCTTCAGTCGTGTCCGACTCTGTACAACCCCATAGACGGCAGCCCATCAGGCTCCGCCATCCCTGGGATTCTCCAGGCAAGAACACTGGAGTGGGTTGCCATTTCCTTCTCCAATGTATGAAAGTGAAAAGTGAAAGTGAAGTCGCTCAGTCGTGTCTGACTCTTAGCGACCCCATGGACTGCAGCCCACCAGGCTCCTCCATCCATGGGATTTTCCAGGCGAGAGTCCTGGAGTGGGGTGCCATTGCCTTCTCCTTAGCTCCTTAGCTCTTTATAATTTAAAAGAGCGAACTCTATCATATTTATTATTTGTGACATCTGAATACCTGTGCTATGACATTTCCATGGAAACAATCCCAGGTAACTTCAAGGCCATGGTAGCAAAAATTCACTCGTCTAAGTTAATGAGCATTTTAGCTGACCTGACCCTGGATGTGGCCAAATACACTTTCCTCAGCCCAAGATTTTTCTAACCTCCAAGATGTGTCGCCCCCCTGGCTTAAGATGTGTGCTGGAAATAAAGGTTAACAGAATGCCCATGTCGTCTTTCATACCACTTCAGTCTGTACCCTGAGAAGTGTGCGTATCCCCCACCCAGGGCCCCGAGGGCTGCCCGGAGTGACTCCAGTCAGAAGAGCATCCCCGTTTCACAGACAGAGGCGGCACTGAGGCTACTCACTTGTGAGGTGCCTGGCTCCTCTGGAGTCCTGGGTCTGGAAAGTCTTATGTGAGAGACTACTGATCAGACTGGATACAAATCAGATCTGTAGAAAGACAAGGAGGTGGGAATGTGGTCAATCAGGAAGATCAAAAGAAATCCTCCTGGGTTTTTTACTATGAAACTGGGTTTGACTGGAATAAAGCTAGGAAGTGGAAAGCGTGTTAAACATATCTCCATGTGTATTTAAAGAATGTGCCAGTGAGACCTATCAATCAACCTGGGACTTCCCTGGTGGTGCAGTGGCTAAGACACCGTGCTCCCAATGCAGGGGGCCTGGGCTCGATCCCCGGTCAGGGAACTTGATCCCACGTGCTGCACCTTAAAGAACTGAGTTCATATGCCCTGTGCTGCAGCTGAGACCAGGTAAACATTTTGAAAACTATCAACCCAAGTCTCAGCTTTTTGTTAAGATTTTTCACACCAAGGGTTGTGTGTCATTAAGTGCACTTTTGGCCATAGTAAAGATGAATTTTTGAGAGGAGGATTCAGAGACAGCATATTGAAATGTAAGGCTCTGCTCACGGGGCCTGCAAGAAATGCTCAGGAAGCTGCACTCTCTCCCCTGTGCCAACAACCAGGCCAAGCCGGGTGCAGGGAGCCAGCCAGCTCCCCAAGGAGCAGCACTACAGAGGTGGCCTTGGCCACGAACGTCAACTCCAGGAGGTGCTGGTGGTGGAGAGCAATCTGAAATGGCTTTCCTTTTGTTTTCTTGTCCATGTCGGCCCTCTCATTTACTCATTTATGCAACAATGTGAGCACCAATCAGCATTATTAAAAATGTGATCCTCCCCCAGTCACATGCAAATCAATGAAGTGAGAATATACGACACTCAAAAATAAACTCAAAATGGCTTAAAGACCTAAATATAAGACATGACACCATAGAACACCTAGAACATAGGGAAAACAGTCTCTGACATAAATAGTACCAATGTTTTCTTAGGTCGGTCTCCCAAGGCAATAGAAATAAAAGCAAAAATGATCAAATAGGACCTAATCAAACTTACAAGCTTTTGCACAGCAAGGGAAACCATAAACAAAACAAGAAGACAACCTACAGACTGGGAGGAAATATCTGCAAATCACGCAACAGACAAGGGCTTAATTTCAAAAATATATAAACAGCTCGTACAGCTCTTAACAAACCAAACCCAACCAAAAATGGGCAGAAGACCTTAATACCAGACACCAAGAGGCATACAGATGGCCCATGAAAAGATGCTTATAGCTAATTATTAGAGAAACGCAAAACTACCATGAGGTGCTACCTCACACCAGTCAGAATGTACGGAATTTAAAAGTTAACAAATAACCAATGCAGAAGGGGGCGTGGAGAACAGGGAGCCTGCTGCAGTGCTGGGGGAGCGGCAGTCAGTACCGCCCCGATGGAGAGCAGAGTGGAGGCTCCTCAGCACGAAAACTATAGTTACCACCTGTGCTTAGTCACAGTCGCGGCCGACTCTGCTACCCCACAGACTGGAGCCCGCCAGGCTCCTCTGTCCATGGGGTTTTCAGGCAAGAATACTGGAGGGGATTGCCAATTCCTCCTCCAGGGGATCTTCCCGACCCAGGGATCTCTCCTGTGTCTCTTCTTTACCTGCTGAGCCATCAGGGAAGCCCAAGAGTTCCCATGGGGCATGTGGTCTAGTCACTAAGTCATGCCTGACTCCAGCAATCCCACTCCTGGGCAGACATCCAGACAAAACTAACTTGAAAAGATACACGCACCCCAGTGTTCACAGCACTGTTAACAACAGCCCAAACATGGAAACCACCGAAAGTGCTGGACGGATAAAGATGTGATGAACACACACAGTGGACTATTACTCAACCATAAAAAAGAACAAAATAATGCCATTTGCAGCCACGGGGATGGGCCTAGACATCATTACACTAAGTGAAGTCAGAAAAATAGATACCATATGGTATAACTTATATGTGAAATCTAAAATAGGACACAAATATGTCTACAAAACCGACTCAGATACAGAGAACAGACTTGTCAAAAAGGATGGGGTGTGGGGGAGGGGAAGGACTGGGAGTTTAGGATTAGCGGTTGCAAACTATCAATATTGTATGCAGGATGGATAAACAACGTGCTATCACCCTGCTTATTTAACTTATATGCAGAGTACATCATAAGAAACGCTGGACTGGAAGAAACACAAGCTGGAATCAAGATTGCCGGAAGAAATATCAATAACCTCAGATATGCAGATGACACCACCCTTATGGCAGAAAGTGAAGAGGAACTAAAAAGCCTCTTGATGAAAGTGAAAGTGGAGAGTGAAAAAGTTGGCTTAAGGCTCAACATTCAGAAAACGAAGATCATGGCATCCGGTCCCATCACTTCATGGGAAATAGATGGGGAAACAGTGGAAACAGTGTCAGACTTTATTTTTTTGGGCTCCAAAGTCACTGCAGATGGTGACTGCAGCCATGAAACTAAAAGACGCTTACTCCTTGGAAGGAAAGTTATGACCAACCTAGATAGCATATTCAAAAGCAGAGACATTACTTTGCCGACTAAGGTCCGTCTAGTCAAGGCTATGGTTTTTTCAGTGGTCATGTATGGATGTGAGAGTTGGACTGTGAAGAAGGCTGAGCGCCGAAGAATTGATGCTTTTGAACTGTGGTGTTGGAGAAGACTCTTGAGAGTCCCTTGGACTGCAAGGAGATCCAACCAGTCCATTCTGAAGGAGATCAGCCCTGGGATTTCTTTGGAAGGAATGATGCTAAAGCTGAAGCTCCAGTACTTTGGCCACCTCATGCGAAGAGTTGACTCATTGGCAAAGACTCTGATGCTGGGAGGGATTGGGGGCAGGAGGAGAAGGGGATGACCGAGGATGAGATGGCTGGATGGCATCACTCACTTGATGGACGCCAGTCTGAGTGAACTCGGGGAGTTGGTGATGGACAGGGAGGCCTGGCGTGCTGCGATTCGTGGGGTCGCAGAGAGTCGGACACGACTGAGCGGCTGAACTGAACTGAACTGAACTCGTGAGCACAAGGAACGGCATCCTGCAATAAACTATGATGGGAAAGAATGTGTGTGTGACGGGAAAAAGCGTTTGTTCCTCTCCTGTCTGTCCCTCTGCCTTTCCCAGGTGACCATCACACTTAAAGTTTCTTTTTTTTTTCTTTTACAGCTCTGTGGAGCTATAACTGACATACAATTTGATCTAAAATGATGAGTTTTGACACACATACACTCAAGACACCATGACCTCAAAATAATAAACACATCCATCACGCCCAGAATGTCCTCACGCTCCTTTATAACTCATGCCTCCCTCACCCTCCAGCCCCATTCCCAAGCAGCCACTGATCCACCTTCTGTCACTACAGTTTACGTTTCCTAGACTTATACAGTGGACTCATTCGATGCAGGGTTTTTCTGTTTGGTCTGGCTTTCACGCAGCATAATTACTTTCACATTCACCCGTGACTGTGTCTATTCATAAGTCATTCCTTTTTTGTTGCTGACTAGTATTCCACTGTGCAGATATAGTTTGTTCGTCTACTGACGCTAGTTTTAGACTAGCACAAGTGAAGTTGATGTAAACATTAATGTACAGGTGTTTGTGTGGATACACACCTTCCTTTCTCCTGGTTAACTACCTAGGAATGGAAAGTGAAAGTCGCTCAGTCGTGTCCGAGGCTTTTTGCGACCCCATGGACTGTATACAGGGGAACTCTCCAGGCCAGAAGAGCCTTTCCCTTCTCCAGAGGATCTTCCCACCCAGGGACTGAACCCGGGTCTGCTGCGATGCAGGCCGAGCCGCCAGGGAAGCCTGTGGAGGGAAGGGCTGGGTCATATGCCATGTGCATATTTACCATTTTTAAATAGTTTTTAAACAACAGGTACAGCTTCCAACCTGTGGGGCAGGCTACCACAACCCTCCCCAAAGGCCTCAGAGGGTGAGCACCATCCTCGCACTGTCCCTCTGCTGCGTTCCAGAGCACCCGTGTGTGCGGTGCCCTGGATTCTGAGGCTGCCACCCAGGGGACACTTCTTGATCACCTACCTCTGGGGGCAAACACAGTTCTGGGCTGGCTACCAGCCCTGGGGCACCACACAGGTATCAACACACTCTCAGTCTTTCTGTGAGAGGCCTATTTGCTTGTCCGGGAGCTTCTGCTTGGGCACGCTCTGGGGACGGGAACAGAGGCTGGCAGACACCACCTTTTGTTCTCCCTCGATCTCACTCCAACTCTCTGGTATCTTCTAGAAAGGAATCTGCATACTCATCTAGTACCCCAACTTTTGTGACTGCGGCCCAGGGAACACCTCTGGATCACCTGTTTCTGGTGGACAGTGGGACTTAATGCTAGTGGTCCCACAAGCCTGTGAATTTACACTTTACAAGCTGGGGACTGAGACCTTTCCCGGTAGAACTCTGACAGTCTGGGGTCCACCTGCAACTACCGGGAGCCACTAAAAATAGGCCACTCAGACAATCACAAAGATTTGAGAGACAACCAAAAAGTCACTCCTCCAAAACTGGGAGAGGTGGCTGTTTTATCTAATGGACAGAAACCAACAGAGAGTTAAGGAAGATGAAGAAGTAGAGGGCTATGTTCCGAATGAAAGAACAAGATAAAACCTCAGAAAATGTCCTTAACTGAAATGGAGACAAATGATTTACCTGTTAAAGAGTTCAAAATCATGGTCTTAATGATGCTCACTCGAGGAAAGAATGAATGAACTTCAACAAAGAGAAAATATAAGAAAGAAGAAGTCACAGATTTGAAGGATACAATAATTTCACTGAAAAATAGACTCGAGGAGTTCAACAGCAGACTAGAAGACAGTGAAAAGGATTAATGAACTCAAACACAGGGCAGTGAAACTCAAACCAACAGAGCAGTAAAAAAGGGGAAAAAAAGTGAAGACTGCTTAAGGGACTTGGGAGATAACATCAAGCAGATAGGCATTTACAGGGCTTCCCTGGTGGCTCAGACAGTAAAGAATCTGCCTGTAGTGCCGGAGACCTGGGTTCAGTCCCTGGGTTGGAAAGATCCCCTGGAGAAGGGTGCGGCAACCCACTCCGGTATTCTTGCCTGGAGAATCCGCACGGACAGAGGAGCCTGGTGGGCCATAGTCCATGGGGTCACAGAGAGTCAGATATGACTGAGCAAATAAGCACAGCATGAGAAAAAAGAAAAAGTGCTGAAAACTTCCCTAACTAGGGATGAAAACACATTCAGATCCAGGAAGTCTGGAAAAGTTCCAAATCAACGTCAAAGAGACCCATACCAAGACACGTTATAATTAAACTGTTAAAAGTGAGAACACAAGAAAACTTTCGTAAAAGCAGAAGAAAACAGCTCAGGAACGTACAGGGAACCACCAGGAGACTATCCGCAAGTTTTCAGCAGACACTTTCCAGGTCAGAAGGGAGTGGCATGATGAAATCAAGATGTGAAAGAAAACACTTCCAGACAAGAATACTCAGCAAAGCTGTCATTCAGAATTTAAAGATCAAGTTTTCCAGACTAGCGAAAAGTAAACCGGCCTTACAAGAATTAAGGGAACTTTCTTGAGCTGAAAAATAAGGGCCACTAAGTAGTAGCAGGAAAATATATGAAAATATATATCTCACTGGTAGAGGTGAATATAGTACAATTTAGAAAAATAAGACGTAAAGGTAGTATGGATGAGTTACTCACAAAGCCAGTATGAAGGTTAAAAAATACACTAGCAAAAATATAAGAGTTAAGGGATATACAAGATAAAATGGTGTAAAACATAACAAAAAAAAATGTGGGGGATCGAGTAAAAATGTAGAGTTTTAGAATGACTGAAACTTTGACTGTTGATAAGTTGTGTGTAACCCTCACGGTAATCATAAAGCAAAAACCTATTCACGAGAGATTCACAAAAGATCTGAGGAATAAAAGAATCTAAACATACTACTACAGAAAACCATCAGGACTTCCCTGGTGGCCCAGGGGTTAAGAATCCACCTGCCAATGCAGGAGACACGGGTTCAACCCACTCCAGGAACAGTCCACATGCTGCGGGCCAGCTAAGCCCGTGTGCCACGACTCCTGAGCCCACGCCCTGCGAGCACTGAAGCCTGAGCACCCTGGAGCTGGTGCTCCGCAACAAGAAAAGCCACCACGATGGGAAGCCCGCACGCTGCAACTAAAGAGGAGCCCCTACTCCACAACTAGAGAAAGCCCTCGTGCAGCAATGAAGACCCAGTGCGGCCACAAATAAATAAATACAACCAGCAAACCACAAAGCAGGACAGCAAGAGAACAGAGAAACTACAAAACAGCCAGAAAGCAACGAGCCAAATGGCAGGAAGGACAGACTCATCAATAATTACTCTAAATGTATACGGACTAAATTCTACAGTCAAAAGACAGAAAGTGGCTGAATGGATTTAAAAAAAAAAAAAAAGATGTGCTGCCGACCTCTGATGTAAGGATATACAGACTGAAAGTGAAGCTGGGAAAAGATATTTCATACAAATGGAAACCAAAAGAAAGCTGGGGTAGCTATACTTAGACAAAACAGACTTTAAAATAGAGAGAACGAAGGGCATTACATAATGATAAGGGGTGGGGGGTGTCAACAAAAGGATAAAACATTTGTAAATGTTTCTGCACCCAATATAGGAGCATCTAAATATATAAAGCAATATTAACAGACCTCAAGGGAGAAGGAGACAGTGATGTAATAATACGGGCCTTTACACTCCGTTTTCATCAATGGACAGATCATCCAGACAGAATGTCAGTAAGGACACGTCAGTTTTAAACAAACACGTTAGACCAGGTAACCGTAACACATATATACAGAACGTTTCATCCAAAAGCAACGCAATACATATTCTTGTCAAGTGCATGTGCAACCATCTCCAAGACAGATCATATACTCAGGCCACGGAACAACTCTTAATAAACTTAAGACTGAAATCACATCAAGCATCTTTTCCAATCACACCAGTCTGAAACTAGAGATCATCACAAGAAGAAAACTGGAAAATCCGCAAATAAGTGGAGATTAAACAACATGTTACTGAACAACCAATGGGTCACAGAAGAAAACAAAAGAGAAATCAAGGCATGCCTGCGACAAATCGAAGTGGAGATACAGCATACCAAACTTTTGCCTGCACGTCAAGAAACAAGATCTCAGAGTCTAACTCGACGCTTCAGGGAACCAGAAAAAGAGCAAAGTCCCAAGTTAGTAAAAGGAAAGAAGTAACGAAGATCAGAGTGGAAAGAAACAGAGTCTATGAAAGATAAGAAGGACTTCCTTGGCGGCTGAGTGGCGGAGGCTTGGAGCTCCCGCTGCAGGGGGCTTGGGTGTGACCCCTGGTCGGGGAACTCGACCCCACAGGCTGCAACAAGAGTTCGCAGGCGGCCACGAAGACCAAAGATGGCGTGCTGCGACTAAGCCCCAAAGCAAGCAAATCAACGTTTTTAAAAAGACAATATGAAAGATGAATGAAACTAAAAGGTCACTCCTTGAATAGATAAATAAAACTGGCAAATCTTTAGCTAGACTCACACACACAAAGGACTCAAAATCAGGCGTGAAGGAAAAAATTTCACAACTGATACACAACAGAAATACAGAGGAGTAATTATACACCTAGGCTGAATCATGAAGAAATAAAAAATCTGAACAAACCAATAACCAGGAAGATGACTGAATCCCTAATCAACCCCCACGTCCCACAACCCCGTGCCACCAATGAACAAAATTTAAGACACAGACAGCTTTTCTGGTGAATTCTACCCAACATTTACAGAATATGTACCAATCCTCAAACTCTTCTAAAACACAGAGGAGGAGCAAACACTTCCACACTCATCCAAGGCCAGCATAACATTAATACCAAAACCAGACAAGGACACCACAAGAAAATTACAGACCAGGATCTCTGATCAACCTAATGGAAAACTTGACAAAATATCGACAAACTATATTGCTGAATATACTAAAAGGATCATACACAATGATCTGGTGCCATTTATCGCAGGAATTCAAGGGTGGTACAACATCTGGAAATCAATCAGTGTGACACACCACAATAATAAAAGGATGGAACCATAAAACTCTGAGAAGAAGACCTAGGAGGCAAGCCCCTTGACACTGGTCTTAGGAGCGATTTTTGGGTTTGGCAACAAAAGCAAAAATAAACGAGGAGGACAACATCAAGGTAAAAAGCCCCTGCACAGCAAAGGAAGCTAAACAACAACAACAAAAAAAACGCAGCATATGGAATGGGAGAAAATATTTACAAATGATTTGACCAATAAGGGGTTAAGGTGCAAACTATATAAAAAGTGCATGCAATTCAATAGAAAAAAAAATTTTTTTTTAATGGGCAGAGGGTTGAATAGACGTTTTCCCACAGAAGAAATACAGATGGTCAACAGGTACATGAAAAGGTATTCAACATCACTAATTATAGGGAAATACAAACCAAAACCTCACTTCACTATCAAAAAGACAAGAAATAACAAGTATAGGCAAGGATGTGGAGAAAAAGGAACCCCTGTGCACTGTTTATGCAAATATAAGTTGGTACAACCACTACAGAAAACCATATGGAGGGTCCCTAAAAAGTTAAAAATAGGACTACCACATGAGCTGGCAATTCCATTTCTGGGTATTTATCCAACAAAAATAAAAACACTAACTCAAGAAGATAGATGCATCCCCACGTTCACCGCCAAGACATGGAAACAACCTAATGTGTCCATGCATGGATGAATGGATAAAGAAAATGCAGTACAGATACAAACACCATGGAATATTAATGAGCCATAAAAAAGAGGCGACCTTGCCATTTAGAACAACCCAGATGGATCCTGAGGGCACCAGGCCGGGTGAAGTGACTCAAATGCTGCAGAGCAGCAGCTGCACGTGGACCCTTAGGGAAAAGAGCTCCAAGCTACAGAGAACCGGCTGCTGGTTCTCAGAGGTGGGGAGTAAATGGATGAGGAGGGCTAAGAGAGACACACCTCCAGTTTTACAGTCAGTCACGGGGATGTGATACATAGCATGGGGACTACCATCAGCGCTGCACTCATATTTGAAAGCTGCTAAGAGGATAATCTTAGAAGTTCTTGCCACAAGAAAACCTTGTTAACTACGGTGACAGACTTTACCGTGGTGACCATTCTGCAGTGTGTACAAACATGGAATCATTACGTGGTATTCCTGAAACTGACGGAACGTTCTGCAGCTCTATACTGCAGTGGTTCTCACACTTGGCGAGCATCAGCACCACCTGGAGGGCTTGTTGAAGCAGACTGCTAAGCCCCGCCCCCAGAGGTCCTGACTTAGTGGTTGGGAGAGGGGGCTCGGGAGCTGGCGTTTATTTCCCAGGTGACGCTGCTGCTGCTGGTCGGGGGGACAATGAGCACCCCTGCAGGGGTGATGCCGTGGTGCGCCGCCCCGATTCCCCTTCCAGACTGAGGCACTCAGAGTGCCGGTGCTGACCCCTCAGTGTCTCAGAAACTGCTCGCTACAAGGGAGCTGCCTCTCCCAGGCTTACCACCCCTCATGTGGGGCCCACATCGGCCGACCAGTGACACAGGGGTCGTGTGTAGGTGAAATCACATCAAGAAGACAAACAAGGAAGCAGCTGTGTGAGGAAATGAGTGCAGATGTGAGGGTTAGATGTACATGGAAACAGGCAGAACTTTGGGAGGACAGCCCGTCCTGCAGCAGAGCGCAGTCTCATGCCGCTTCCAAGTCTCTCCCTGGCAGAATCCTAATAGTTTAAAAAGCAAAGTCACCACGCGGCAATAAACACACCACGTAAGGCTTCTGAGCTGCTGGTGATAACTCCTTCCTCAATGTGGAAGATGCTAATCAAATTTCCAACCAGGTTATCCAGTTACTGTCTAATTAAGAGGGACTCATGTCCTGTGGTCTCCCAAATAATTACCCTGTTTGGGAAGCCACTTGCCCTCCTGAGGCTGGGGTCCCAGGCTCACTGGCCTTTTCAGCGGAAAGGTCTTCATCAAGGGCCACGGGTAAGGGATGGGTGGGCTGAAAGCCTAGCTTACTCAGTTAACCCCTCCTTCGCTGGGCAGTGAGAGGGTACTTGGTGCTGCAGGGAAAAGGAAGCAGATTGTGGATCCTTGGGGCAGAATCCAAGCGAGACAGACAGGATGCTCCCTCCCTGCTGCTGCTTGCCAGTCTCGTGCCAGAAGCCTGCTTAAACTGCCAAAGCCGAATCCAAGGTTCAAAAAAACAACTTCTGCCAGAGAGCACGCAGAGGGCACAAGTATACAGACGCTCCTCTGACCGAGACTCCCAAACCCTTCTCGCAGACAGGAAAACTCAAGGTTCGGAAACGGTGAGGCATTTCAGCTGGGAGAGGGCAAGGCGCAGGGCTCTTCACAAGAAGAGGCCCAAGGTATCCGGGCTTCCAGCTCAAGCCCACAGCCAGCTTCATGGTGCCCACGGGGCGCGGCTGCGGCCTCCTCGCCCACCCTTCCAGCGCCCCCAGCCACCAGTGCCTTCGGTGCATGAGAGAGGCCTTAGCTCTGCCTAAGCAGATCAAAGGCTCCACACAGAAAAGACTGACCCAGAGAGGCTGAGCTGCTCCGGCTTCTCCTCCTGCCCAGAAGACAGAGACAGCGCCACAGACTGTACAGCCTCCAGGTCCCAGAAAGCCCTCCTGATGGCAGAGGGAGGGACCACCGCGAGGAGCAGGCCCCGGGAGGGCAGAGCAAGAAGCCCTAGTCTGCTTCACGTCTAAGATCAGCAGAGTCTGATCAAAATGAATACAAGAAAACATGGGCATGACCTCACAGGTGTGTCAAAATCAACTCAGTGAACGTCTGCAGGGAAAACAGGGTATCTACTGGGAAAGTGAAAGACTGACCGGGTTTGCGGGGTCAGGGGTTCCAAGGTGCCCTGTGAGTGACAGCACCGCTCCCACTGCAGCGCCCGGGCCTCTGGGACAAGGGTGACCAGAGAGAACGCCAAAGAATGTCCACGCCGCTGTCCATGGTGTTCGGCTCACTCACTGACGTCCACAGCGCTCAGCTGCATTTACTTCTGAGAGGGAACAAATGCTTTCTGGGCCAGGAGAATGGGGGTGAGGTGAAGGACAAAGAGGAGGAGCTGTCCTAAACCAACCTGAGAGCTGGGTTTTTTTTAACAAGTTATAAGAAATGTCAGGGATGATGCTGGTCTCTGAATAACGAACATCAAAGATCTAAGTGCTAGACAAAATGCAGCATTAGTGCCGACCGAGGGGGCCTGTAACCTCAGGAAAGCATACGCTTCAACAACAGCTGGGGCTCTCCTGGGATGTGGGCGCCAGGATCTAACCGGAGCAGGTGCAGACTGGCTACCTGCAGTCAGTCTATCCACAGGACACATCCCACTGCCACAGAAGCTACCTTAAAAAAAGAAAGTCACGACAAGAAAACCCCTAGAATGAGGACTTTAAGAACTGAAATTCTATCTACAGCTTTTTCTTCTTTTGAATTGGCAGAAAAAATGGCCACAGTAGTGCCAGTGATGACCCTTTAAAATGATCTAAGATATTTTTACCTTTAGGAATTTCAGAGGTTTGTAATATATACTGGAGGCCTATACTTTTTATTTTTTTTAATACACAAAAAGCCTATGTAATCACATTTTCTTCTTCCATTAAATGTCTACTTTAAATAAAAAAAAACCAACCCTTAAAATTATCAAAATAGAGGCATTAGCCTACATTGCTGTAAGTAAATAAATACTACTTCTCTCATTATATTTCATTATTAAATCAGAAACGTGTTCCACTGGGGGGACTTCCCTGCTGGTCCAGTGGCTAAGACTCTGTGCTCCCAACACAGGGGGCCTGGGTTTGATCCCTGGTCGGGGACTAGATCCCACGTGCCATAGCTAAGAGTTCGAATGCTACAAATAAAGATCCCGTGTGCAATAACGAAGACCTGGAGGAGCCAAATAAATATAAATATTCAAAACATATTAAATAAAAGAAATGTGTTCCACTGGGGGGGAAAAGTTAACTCTTACAAATAAAAATCACAGTGTGGCAAAATTTAAGGGGGAAAAAAAAAACACTTTCTGATAAAACATTGAAAATAAAAATTCAAACAAATACTGAGCTGCATTCATGTTAAAACGAAATAAAAGATAGTCACAAACTGTTCTCACTTATCTGGAGAGCTAAATTTGGAAAGCTAATTTGCTAAAACATCTTAGATTTGGAGGAGGGGTTGTTTTTGCTTTTCCTGCCATATAATTTAACTGATGCCAATGGCTGGGGAGAGGACAGATATACATAACACACAAAGAACTAAGGAATCTGAGAATCACCATTTTGATAGTTTGGCCACAGATATTCCCCTAGGGTGTAGCTGTAGAGTAACTGCCTGTGTCGTCATCGTCATGGCCTGGCTGACATCTCAATATACTCCTATGGACCACCCACCAGCCCATGAACTGAGCCTAACAAAGGCTTATCGTTGTAAGACCCTAGCCAGCAGCTGGGTGGGGAACAGACCACAGTCCAAAGGAAGACAGGAGTAGTCTGCCTGATGAGAGCAGGGAGAAAAGCATGCCGACAGGGACAGAGGCGCACAGACTTCACGAGTTGAGCTCCACTGATAAACTCACAGATTCTCATGCTGGAAACGGAGTAAGAAGAGGCTATAAACAACTACCTGTAAAAGGTGAAAGCAGGCAGGCACTCGGACCAGGGGCAGTCGGTTCCTGTTTGGAGCTGAGTTTTTTAATCTGGTCTTCCTCCCCCTGGATGTTTAAGATATTTGTTGCTCGTTCACACAACAGTGTTTACTGAGTTCCTGCCGCGTGTGCTGCTGGGGACCATGGCAGAACGTCTTTGCCGGAAATGGCCACAGTAACACCCTGCATCCCGTGTGACCAACCAGAACAGTACAGAAGAGATGATGCTTCTGAGGCTAGATCATGAACAGGTCATACACCTCTCCTTGGTCTCCTAACACGTGCTCTTGGAACCCAGCTGCCACGCTGTGAGGCAGCCCAAAGAAGCCAGAGTCACCGTGTGGAGAGGTCACTTGTGGGAGTTCCAGCCAGCAGCCTAGCAGACGTCCCAGCTGACAGCCAGGATCAACTGCTAAACATGTGAATCGAGACACCTCAGTGGTTCTCGGGACTTTCCTGGAGGCCTAGTGGCCGAGAGTTCACACTCCCAATGCAGGGGGCCTGGGTTCCATCCCTGGTCAGGAAACGAGATCCCACATGCTGCAACTAAGACCCAGCACAGCCAAAGAAATAAATGAAAATATATTTTTTTTAAAAAGACACCACAGTGAACCTAGCTCCCAATCATCAAGTCACCTCCAGACACTGTGGAGCCAAGACAAGTTGTCCTTACTACATAAGGTCCAAATTCTTGACCTACATGAATCTGTGAGCAAAAGAAAAATGACTTTTACACCACTGAGTTTTGGAATGGTGTGCTATGCACCAAGAATCACCAGAACAGGGATATAAGATAACAAGAGACATCACCCTGTGCTAGGATTTTATCATCTTCAAGAGACGACACAAGAAACACATATAAAACAGGTGAGCAACAGTAAGAGATAGACTAACAGTAAGTGAACTGAGTGAGCGGTGCAAACAGTGAGTGCTGCAGCAACGCAGAGAAGGCACAGGGTCAAGACAAAGCAAAACAGTCAGTGGTGCTGAAAACCTGAGCTGATTCTCGGGCAAGTGTCTCAGAATTACACTATCATGCTTTTTCTCCAATCCATTTAAAGAAGGCGCCGTTCCGCTCCTGCTTTGCAAGAAGTCTCCCTATTTGGAGATTCCAAATGAAGAACACCAGCCCTTCTCTATAGCCCCTCACTGCTCACAAAATGTGGTCCAGGGCCCAGCAGCCATCGACCTGGAGCTTGAATGCAGAATCTAGGGCCCCATCCCACACCTGCAGAATCCGATTCTGCAGCTTAACAAGATCCCAGGTAAGCTGTACACACACTGAAGGGCGAGACGTGCAGGTCTCATTAATCTGCCTCTGTCGGTCCCGCAGGACTTGCTGAGGCAAACTTGAGCGCCTGCTTTGTTGAAGCCACACGAGCGTGCTCAGCCTCTCCGGGACCAGTGTCCTTGTGCTCTCAGGGTCCCCAGATGAGGAATCAGGTGAATGGAAGCCAAGAGGCTTTCCCAGACTCTACACAGAAAGCGAGCACCCCCACTGGGGCCAGAGCCCCTTCTCCATGAGTGGCTCATCTGTCGATGAGTCATACAATCTGACCACAACAGACTGACTGATCTGAAGACCACCAAAATGGACATCTCACCAGGGAAGAAAACAAACACTACAGAAAGAAAGAGATTATGGAGTGGAAGGCTGGTCTGACAGTGCTTTATCTGTAACATGGATATTCATCTAAAATAGCCTAAACCGCTAAGTGGTATGAGATGGCCTTTGGGTGTGAAAAATCTGATCAACTTGAACCAAGAAAATGGGTGCAATATTTCCACAATCACATTTAAGCTTGTTTGGTAATAAGTGGAAACCAAATTATGCCACAGCCTATACAAATAATACTTTAACATGAATCATAGATTCCTGGTAAACTCTGATTTCCATAGGGAAGAACATCTGGATCCACAGTATTCAGCTGTGCTGTGCTTAGTCGCTCAGTTGTGTCCAACTCTTTGCCCTCCAGGCTCCTCAGTCCATTGGGATTCTCCAGGCAAGAATACTGGAGTGGGTTGCCATGCCCTCCTCCAGGGGATCTTCCCAACCCAGGTCTCCCGCATTGTAGGTGGATGCTTTACTGTCTGAGCCACCAGGAAAGCCTGACCCACAGTATTAAAAAAAAAAAAAAAGAAAAGAAGAAAACCACACATCAGCAACTAAACCCAAGGTAAGTATAAGTTTGCCTCAAAATTCCTTGAAAAGCAGAATCGTGATATCGCAGGTCCATTCACAAATAAGATCTCAGTACTTAGATGTTCATTATTAATTTAAAGAAGCCAAAAATGAATTTAAAAATTAGAATAAACTTCATAGGACTAAGAGCTCAAGAGTGGAGAGTTGAGCACTCTGATCATCTAACCATCTGACGTCTCACTGGACAGATCAACATCTTTAAAACTCAAGCTGTGAGCCTCGACTTTCTCCCCACAGGGCTTGCTTTCTCATACCCCTGGCCAAATTCCACATTTTTAGTACTTTTATACCAAATTAACTTCATTTGTAAACTATTGATGAATTAACCTCCCATTTTTCTTTATAAATCAAAAGTGAAAGTCGCTCAGTCGTGTCCGACTCTCTGCAACCCATGGACTGTCCATGGGATTCTCCAGGCCAGAATACTGGAGTGGGTAGCCTTTCCCTTCTCCAGGGGATCTTCCCAACCCAGGGAAAGAACCCAGGTCTCCTGCCTTACAGACGGATTCTTTACCAGCTGAGCCACTAGGGAAGCGGCATCTATGAGAGTTTCTGAGCTGAACAAGATAACCAGGTTAGGTCTCTCGCATTAGCTGGAGGGAGGGAACCCAATAATGCCACACATACCCCTATATCCCTGCCAAGGACAGCAGGCTTCCCGAATTCTGAGAGCAACTGTGTATCTTAGCCTTCCTGGAGCAAAGGGAGAAATCAAAGTTTTAGTTAAACAGGAGTCAAAGAACATAGTATCCTGAAGTTATTCCCTTGGCTTTACCTGTCTCCTAACGAAATAATCTTGGGCTGCCCTGGTGGCTCTATGATAAAGAACCCTCCTGCCGGTGCAGGAGACATGGGCTCAATCCCTGATCCAGGAAGATGCCGCATGCCGTGGAGCAACAGAGCCCAAGCGCCACAACCCCCGAGCCTCACACCCTAGAGCCTGTGCTCCGTGACCAGAGAAGCCGCTGAGACTAGAGAAAGCCCACCCACAGCGACAAAGACCCTGTGCAGCCAAAACTAAGAATAGTCTGACACAAAAAGATAATACACATAGTTCTTTGTAGATTACACTAATTACTGCTGCTGCTGCTGCTAAGTCGCTTCAGTCGTGTCCGATTCTGTGTGATCCCATAGACGGCAGGCTCCCCCGTCACATGCTAGATGAGAATCCACTGGCCTATGAACCTCATTTTGTGTGCCTGCTCAGTTGTGTCTGATTCTTTGCGACCCCATGAACTCTAGCCTGCCAGGCTCCTCTGTCCATGGGATTATCCCAGCAACACTGGAGTGGGTTGCCATTTCCTTCTCCAGGGCATCTTCCCAACCCAGGGATCGAAACCGCGTCTCTTGCATCCCCTGCATTGGCAGGCCGATTCTTTACCACTAGCGCCACCTGGGAAGCCCCCTGAACCTAAACTCTACTCTTGTTCAAATCAGGGGCCGGCAAACTGTGGCAGGCGGGCCATGTCTGGTCAGTCATCTCTTTCTCTACCGCCCATGAGCTAAGAATGGATAATACATTTCTAAATCGTTAACAGAGAACTCAAAAGAACAGCATTCCATGGCACACAAAAAGTGTATGAGATTAAAATTTCAGTGCTCATGAGTCAAGTTTTTACTCGAGCACAGCCACACTCATTTGTTACATATTAACTATGGCCTTTTTGCGTCACAAGTTACGTTTAAAACAGCAAGTTAAATAGTTGCAACAGAAACTCTATGACCCACAAGCCTAAAATATGTACTATCTGACCCTTCAAAGGAAAAAAACTGCCTACCCCTGAAATCATGGTATAAAGCCATCAGAGTAGATGGCAGAGAAATAATTTTCCAAGTGGCCCTAAGGACCCTGCATGAGAATCCTGCACGAGACTCCCTGGCTGCTGGCTGGAAGGCTCCAGTGGTCCTCTATCCGCTACATCTCTGTTTACTCGTCAACAGAAGCAACACCCTCTTGTTAAAGAGTTTTTTCCTGCCATTCCACAACCTCAAAGACCTAAAGAGTCAAAAAGACCTGCCACGGTCCACTGACGATGAAACTGTTCTGGGACAAGCCACCAGTGGGCCCAGCAGTTGCAGCTGCATATGAATTTCAAAAGGGCCCCTCTGTCCACGGAGACCTCCGGATGGTAGCAGAAAGCTGACCAAACTGGATGGGAAGTCACTCTCTGTCAACAGAAGGGTAAGAATGGGAAATGAGGAGGTGAGCAGGCAGGGCCGTGACCTCGGCGCCAGAGCTCCTCCTCTTCCCTGCAACAGGGGGAAAACGCAGTTCCTCTGTAAATTATATCCTTTGGAAAAGGATATCAAAAAACACAAATATCTCCCCCATCACTAAGACTAAGAGGTTCTGACTCTACTTTTCATCTTCCTCCTATGGGTATCTTTTCTCAAAAAGTTCTAATTTATATATAAGTAGTTTTTTTAAATTATGGTCATTTTATAGAGAATCTGGGGGGGGAACCCTTTATTTAGTACAATGAGTGAAAAAGTATGCATGATTTGTAAAGACTGAAAATAGACCAACTTAGCCATTTTCCAAGATGTCTTCCAGAAGAAATAAAAAAGTATTACAAATCTTACATTCTTTTGTGTGTGTATGTGTGTGCTTAGTCACTCAGCTGTGTCTGACTCTTTGTGACCCTATGGACTGGGCTATTTTCCCAGGAAAATGCTGGAGTGGGTTGCCATTTCCTTCTCCAGGGGATCTTCCCAACCCAGGGATCGAACCAGGTCTCCTGCACTGCAGGCGGATTCTTTACTGCTGAGCTATCGGGGAAGCCCTGTTTTCATTTTTTTTTTTTTTTTTTTCAGATGCTAGTTTATCAGTTAATTTCATGGTGACAGTTGAAGGGTGTTTTCTGAACCTACAGAACTGTAATTCTGCCCCTAGGATATAAACAGACTGTTAGCAGATAATACCAGGTACACGAGATGCTCAACACACACCTGGACTTAATAATTTAATAATTGTCCTGACAAGACCTCCCTATCCTCTGTCCCTCCGTCTTTCTCTCCTCTCCTCTCTCTCTCTCTCTCACACATACACCGGTTTTAAATCCAGCTAGCAACTCCAAACACAAGCGATTCAAGTTAACCCGGCAACTGGTTACTCAGAGAGCAGGAACTATCCACCCCAGCTGTGAACTACCTCTACCACCCAGTACGAAGGGAGACCTGGAGAAACGGACATTTCAAAGACTGTGAAAGCATTTCTCCTCATAGCACAGAAGCTGTGGTTCCTTTGGTATTGCCAGGGAATTCCTGCGCTGGTGCCTCTCGGGATCAGCACGTGTACACAAGCGAGTGAGTACCAACCCTCCCTTAGACGGCATTTTCACAACGACTAGCCTGGGTTCCTGCACACGTCACACACTAAGCCTGCACATTCAGGGCCTGGCACCAAGCAAGTCTTCTCCAGCACGACGCACCTCACGACCGCAAGGCATCTCGTGGCCCAAGCGGTAAGTCTTCCAAAACCTTTACAAGACTACTGCTGCTGCTGCGTCGCTTCAGTCGTGTCCGACTCTGTGCGACCCCACAGACAGCAGCCCACCAGGCTCCCCTGTCCCTGGGATTCTCCAGGCAAGAGTACTAGACACTTTAATTTTTAATGCTTCCTTTTGCAATATTTAAATCCCATATAACTACACATCTATCTAAGAAAAAAAGATCTTTGGAAGAATTCTATTGTATATTTCTCAGCCATAGAGTGGAAAACCGTCTCTGGCACTGGGTGTTATGTTAGTTCAAACCATACAATTAAACGTAAGTATATAAAAATACAGTGGTACAGGAAGGGCCAGGGATCAAATCAAACCACCTCTGTGACATTTATTCATTCACTCAGGAAATATCCAAACATATTGTGGCCAAACAGCAAGCACAGTGGATTACAAATTCAAGGCTGACACCACTGGAGGAATGTAAATTGGTACAACCACTTTGGAAAATTGGCCTCAGCTAGTAAAGTTGAGGATACACGCATCTATGACACAGCAGTACACATAACTGCCCTGGACCAGAAAGAACCCAGACGTCCATCAACAGCAGATGACCAATAGATAACTGTGGAATATTCATGCAATAATTACAGTCACAGGTAACAACATGGATGAATCTTAAAAAAACTGTAATGCAGCAAGAATTTAAACCAAAAAATCATATACGTGTGTAAATACATAAATGAATGTATATATACACACACTTACATATATACATATATGTGACACTGGCTGCCACCCCAAAAAAGAGGATTTGCAAGGATACCTACTTTGATTCTACTTGCACAAAGATGAAAACCGGGGAAAATGACTATATTGTTTAGAGACGAATCTTCAGGTGACAGCACCTCCCTAGCAGTACAGTGGATAAGAATCCACCTGCCAATGCTCAGGACACAAGTTCAGACCCTGGTCTGGAAGATCCTACATGCCTCGGGGCAACTAAGCTTGTGAGCCACAACTGCTGAAGCCTGCGTACCTAGAGTCCAAGTTCGGAAACGAGAGAAGCTGCAAGAAGCAGCTTGCCCCACACAATGAGAGCACAGCCCCCACTTACCGCAATCAAGGAAGGACTGTGCACAGGAACAAAGACCCAGAGCAGCCAAAAATGAAATTAATTAATTAAAATATACATATATTAGGTTGGAATAACTATCGAAGAGAAAGGGGATGATTTTCACAAAAATGAAGCTCGTACTGGCTAGGTTACCTCTAGGGTGAGGAAGAGAGGTGGTCACTGGGGAAGAGCGTGCTTCCTGACCTGCAAGATGGCTACAGCTGTGTTTTCTTTAAAATAATTAAGTTATCCATTTCTGTTTTATACCCTTTTGTGTGTTACTATTCACAACTTAAGAAAGGTTAAATAAACACAATGTTGGATTTCAGGAATTCAGAAGCCTTACAAATTCTGGCCAATCTGGGGAGAGAATCCTTCTGCTTGGAACATCACTACCGCCTGTCAGTTTCATGAGGTCAGTGACCTTATTTGCCTTCTACTCCAGTATCCGACACTTAACTTCTGACACAGCAGAAGTCTCAATAAATGTCTCACACAGAAACCCATAAACTCTTTTTTTTTTTTTGCCGTGCCCAGCAACTTGTGAAATCTTAGTTCCCTGATCAGGGACTAGACCCAGGACTCGGCAGCGAATTGCAGGGTCCTAACCACTGGGCCGCCAGGAGCCCATACACTCTCGGACGTGAATTCTGTTTTGCTCACCTGTCTTCTGAAATTACTGATTTGAACGGTTTTCATGGAAAACGTTAACATTTTCCTTTCTCTGTCTTCACCCCAGTGAGGCTGTCATAAATAACTAAAGCTATCATCTTAAACTCTCGCAAAGTTTACACCCAGGACTGTTGCTTCAGCAACTCCCTTCGCCTTCCACTCCCTTTTACGCCTCCTCACAAGCAAAGAAAAGACAAATATAAGAGATTTCTTTTTTTTTAACGGCAAAGTTTTCTTTTGCAACCAAGAGAAGCACCAAGGATCTTAATGATTTAACTGTCTTAAAGTTAAGAAAGGATCATTTGCCTATTGTCTGGAGCAAATACTCCCAGTGCTATCAGGGTCAGTAAAACTTAATGGCCAGCTGGACTAAAAGCACAAAGTTACCTGTTCTAGACAGAAACCTAGTGCCTATAAACAGGACATTTAAAGTTAATACTTAAAAATAATAAAATAATTTAGTAAAAATGTCACTCAGAAAAAAAAAAAAATAGAAAAGCTAGAGGTTTTCAGACTATACAAGCCAGAAAAAAAGAATCATTCTGTACAAACAGGCTTTCAAGAAAATGCTTAGCAAAGTCTGAAAGAACACACGTAAACCAATAAAAATATACACAGCGATTACTCTGGGGACAGATGCTCAAAAGAAAGTTTTAATTGTTTAAAACAGTATGTTTAATTCTTGTGATACTGGGAAAAAGTATTTGTAAACCACCTTGCCTTAAAATAAAATCCCAATTGCAAAAGAATCTACCAAACACAGATTCCTCCTTAAGAACCAACATTTTAAAATGCTGAAGTTTTAAAGGATTTCTTGGACACACCTGGCCAGTTTTTTTTTTTTTTTAATAATAAGAATATACACATATACCATTGTATTAAAGAATACTGCAGAAATCATACCTACATTCAACCACTGTCAGAGAGTTCAACTGAGAACTCAGTGTAGACACGGTGGACACTGACGTTTAAAAGCCTTGGAATGAAGGAAACTGTCTCCCGTTTTATGGGGGGAAGCCAAAAATATCAAGCACCTACCTCTCCTCCCCCAAGCGTCAGAAGATGAGTCAGAGCTGGAGGCAGGAATAGGGCCCATGTGTCAAGCCGCCCGTGCAGGGCGCCTTCCTATCTCCACCAGGCAACCCTCTGCCCCCACCCAGACCAGGGGCCCTGCCTCAGCCTGTCTCTGGTGTGAAGGCTCAGGGGTGTCTCGTGAAGAAGAGGCAGCTATTCATTCTAAGGGGTGCCTCCTTCCCCACATTTCTAACAACCCGAGAATGGAGGCCTTCAGCAGTCCACAACAAGGAACAATCACAAAACACCAAACGCACCTCAAGAAAGTGGAGCTTCCATACACGTTCAGGTAACTTTGGAAAGAATACAGCACCTTTGTTCCTCTGGTTGTAAAGAGCAGGAAACACACGGAGAGCAGCTATGACTTGTATGGTGTCACTTAACTTTGTGACACCGCTGAGTCTCAAGCATGGAGATGCTGACAGTTCCAGCCTCTGTGGCTTTTAACTGCTCTGTACAATCTCAGGGAGTCAGTTCCAACATTCCATGACACTTCTGACTAAGAATCCCTCATGGACTAGGAATTCCAGGAACTCTGGTCTATATTCCTTTCAGATGAGTAAAGAATCAGGACTTGACTTTTTGCCTTCATGTTCACATCTGTAAAATAGGATGGTACTGCTCCTTACCTATCTCTCATAAAACTAAGAACAGCTAGTTAACACATGCTAAATGCCCTTGAGGTCTTCCTGGATGAAAAGAACACGGTACTTAAAAAAAAAAAAAAAAATCCCTACACAGTAGAACTGCATTTTAAAGTCACACCTCTTTCCCTTGCCTCTGGGATGCCCAGTTACCATAACACTAGCTGGTACCATTGGCAACATCCACCTAAATAAAATATGCAGTCCAGAGAGGGCAGCTACATACAGCATGCAACTAACTCCTCGCGCACACAAACAAGAACTCAACTTCGCTTTGGAGCAAGGGTACTTAAGAGAAATAAAAAGATAACGTTGGCACTGTGCACACCAATCCACCACCGTAGAGAAACCCTCAAGTTGAATACTTGGCATTGCTGAAAGTCAAGTTGCTTCTATCAATGCACCAGAAACCTTCGGAAGAGGCAAGAAGCCGCCGACGCTCCCGAGGCTCGGAGCGGGCGAACGGTGGCGGCGGGGCTAGGAGGCAGAGAGAGGCCATGGCTGGACCGGGGAGCAGAGGGGTCAGGGAGGGGGAGGGGAGCAGAGAGGATGCTCGCGAGGAGCCGAGGGCCGGGACCCGGGCCCAGGCGCCGCCGCAGCAGGAGAGCAGCCCGGGTGGGCGGCCGGAGTGGACGGGGGGGTGCTCCGAGCGCCCGCGAGGCGGGGCCGGGCGGGAAGGAGGGGTCGCGGCGGAGGTCGCCGGGCCTCTCCTCTCCCCGCCGACCAGAAGATGCGAGAAGCGCCCGGGAGCAGGTGGGGGACGCCGGCACAAAGTTTCTGGAGACCCGGCTCCCGCGGGCCCATAGCAGTCCGCTCCGGCTAGGGGCCCCGGGGCCCGGTCGGCGCCAAGTCCCGCCCGCCCGCCCGCCGCCCCCCGCCCGAGCCCGCGGGCCCCGTACCGGCTCGCCCAGGCTCGCGGCCAGCGTTCTTCTCTGCTGCGCGGCTCCCGGCGTCTGCGGGCTGGCCGCCGCGCGCGCCCCTCCTTCTCTCCTCCGCCCGCGCCGGGGCGGGCCGCGCGCACGCTCGCTGCGCCCCGCCGCCCTCTCCCTGGGGCGGGGCGGTCGCTCGGGGAGGGGGCGGGGCCTCTGCGCTCGGGGCGGGGCCTCGGCGGCTCGGGGCGGGAGCGGGGCCTCGGCGCGAGAGGCGCGCGGCGGGCGCCCGGGCCGCAGACCCGGGGGCGCGCGGAGCCGCAGGCGGCGCGCGTGCGCACTGTGCGCTCCGCCGCGGAGTCAGGCATCCCGCGCTCTCATCCCTTGTACCCCGGCAGACCTCTGCTCAGAGGACCCCAGCGGTGGCCCCGTCTGTGTCACAACATACGACCCTGCTGTTTTCCTACTTGAGCGTCTTCCTCCAAACTAGGTTTCGGCGAGGGCCAAGGGATGGCGAACTAGGGTACTTTGTGGATGTGAGAGAGTTAAAGGCAAGAAAACGATACAAATATAAAAGGTGTGAAGATTGCAGTTAGTGACTAATCTCCTACCCCCACCTTCCATCCTGCAAGGGGGAGCCCGGAGTTGGGACCAAAGAGTGAAGAGAAAATAAATCTCATGGCAACTGTTGGCTGAATTTTGCTTGGGCAGGTATGGGCAGTTTCCAGCGACTGTGGGAGGCTATGTTGTCAGAGACTCAAGGGGCTACGTGCTGTGCTGTGCTTAGTCGCTCAGTCGTGTCCGACTCTTTGCCACCCCATGGACTGTAGCCCGCCAGGCTCCTCTGTCCAAGGGGATTCTCTAGGCAAGAATACTGGCGTGGGTTGCCATGCCCTCCTTTAGGGGATCTTCCCAACCCAGGGATCGAACCCGGGTTTCCCGCATTGCAGGCAATTCTTTACTGTCTGACCCACCAAGGAAGCCCAGAAATGGCTATAGATGTGGCCAACTTCTGCCTGCCCCAAGACCGCCAACCCACTGTCATGAACCACAGGTACCACCTGAGTTTCAAAACACCAAGTCCACACCTTGTGCCTCCAAGGCAGGGCTGAGGGTCTCGCAGGCTGAACGCATTAATTCATGGAGGGCTTATTTGCTGTGTCACTTTGAGGGTCTTTTTTTTTTTTTAATGTAGGTTTGTCCATCTATAACTTGAGTAGATGCAGAGCAGACATTCAATACATCCCTGCCCTGGAGGGTGAGGGGAGGTATAAACAACTTCCTCGAGGCTGGGCAGTGAGTCAGGCTCCTAAGAGTCCCGACTCCACACCCAGCCCTTTACTCACCAGCCCCAGCTGCTCACCGGTGTAAATCGCTGGCATCAGAGTTGCTGAACAGTCAAAGGAGTAATCATAGTTTTGGGAGGAGGGATGGGTGAGGAATGTGAACACAGCGCTTTGGGTTTGCATCCCACTCTCCTGACCTCCTGCAAGCTTTGAGGCTTTTTCATGCTCTTTTTGATCTCCAAACGGATTCCGAGTCATTCCGTGGGTGCAGGAATATCCAAAAGTTCTGTCTGCTTTCCAGACAAAAATATAACATCAAAGCCATTTTAGTGATCATCTGAAGGGAGCTAAAAAGGCCTAGAATGGAAAGATGTCTAGTTTTCCCATCATAAAGAGAGAAAGCCTTAAAATTAAGCAAAATTAATCTTTCCAAGAGAGAACAATGCAGAATCTGATTCAGGATAACACATTAGTTCAAATCTTGCCTGGGAAAGGCATCTACCCAGTACCAAACTGCGCCACCATCAATTCATCTAGTGACTTATTTTTGACATGCCAATACCAAAATAGCAAAATCTCTAATAGAAATGATTGTATGCTGCTTTCGTCTGTTCCCCCCCCCCCCCCCGTCTTTCCTTCAGTCAATTTGGTGACTCAGCAGCACGCATAGATACATCTCTCTTCAGATTCAAGCTTGTTTATTACATAGAAGGCAGGTTTCCAGAACAGCTCCTTGGTGACAAGGAACTGGGCATTTTCACACATTGTAGAACTAAGCCTACCATGAAGAATCAAATCCTCATCAGGGAAGAGGAGGGAGGAGGGCTAAAATAAAGTTTGTGCTGAGTGTAACGTCTGTGTAAAGATCTAGAGATTAAGGAAAGTAGGAAGAAGTGCTGAACTCAGAGAGATCCTTTAGTGACTGTACATATATGCCTGTGGGTAGGGAGGTGCTTTATCCCTTTACAGAATGTGGAAATGCGGGCTTACAGAAGCCTCGACAAAAAAATGCAGTTTGAAAGTGTCTTCTGGACCAGCACTGTGGGATAGAACTTTAGGGGCTGGAGATGACCCGTACTGCACTGTCCAGTACGGCAGCTGCTAGCTTCACATGGCTTTTGAGCTCTTGAAATGTGCCTAGTGTGACTGAAGAACTGAATTTTAAATTGTAATTAATTTTAATCAATTTAAATGTAAATAGCCTCATGAGGCCAGTGGCTTCCTTACTGGGCAGCGCTTTACTAGGCTATAAATAGGTACATTTATAGGTGTCAATTATTTTAGATGTAAGACCGTCTTAGAGATCGTCTGCGGTAAAAATCTGACTTGTCTGTGCCCAGGAAAGGTGTGGATGCTCCTGACTACATCTAAATAAGCAGTGCTTTAGAGCAGTGTAGATTCTGTGCAAAATAAGAGCTGATCTGATTAGACCCAGTAAATAGAGGGTAGAAACTTCTACTCTGCTTGGCTTCTGATGTCTGCCTTTCCAAAAATATTCTCCTTAATTGCTTGGGCAGTAACTGCTCCTGAAACTAAACCAGACCTTCATGAGTCCCTCAAATAGTTGCATCTTCCATTTGTATTGCTGCTTCTGGTTAACAAATGGGCAACAGATTCGACATATCTGTCACAATTGGAAGACAGCTGTATTCAGGGCTCCCCAGTCTATAGAATCTTGATTTCAGGGGGTCATCAGGGCCCAGGGCTCTGGAATGCCTTCTTACTAATACCTGTAATTCCAGAGTCTATGCCATTAATAGCTATAAAAATGCAAATCCCCCAGGGAAGTAAAGCTTGATGTTATCGTCCTTTCACACATTTAAGAGGGACAGTGGACACCAGGTATCTGGGAGAAAACTGTATAAATGTGGAAAATATTTAAAAACAAAAGAACCCCAAAACTAGAGGGATAAAAATCAAAAAAACATATTTCATGTACTATAGAAACTTGCCTAATGCTTGTGCTATTTTGTAAGAAGATAGCGCCTTATATGGCTATCATAAGGACTAACTAGATATTATTCATTGCAAAATACTATAAACTTCTATTTGTACAGTCTTACTAGTTCTCATGTTATTTATTTTTCCATCGATAAAAAAGTCACATTACAAAAAACAAAACACCCAGAAGAGATAGAGAGGGAGAAAGCATCACCCCTAATTTTACTACTTAACGAAACAACTGTTAGCATCTTTTCCTGATTTTTTTTCTTCCATGCCTGATTTTTTACTTTTCTTACAGTGTACGTATAATTTTGTAACCTGAGTTCAAGCTTCTTGAGCTAGGCATTATATAAGGAATTATTATTGCAACATGCAGATGGTGATTGCAGCCATGAAATTAAAAGACGCTTACTCCTTGGAAGAAAAGTTATGACCAACCTAGATAGCATATTCAAAAGCAGAGACATTACTTTGCCAACTAACGTCCGTCTAGTCAAGGCTATGGTTTCTCCCGTGGTCATGTATGGATGTGAGAGTTGGACTGTGAAGAAGGCTGAGCGCCGAAGAATTGATGCTTTTGAACTGTGGTGTTGGAGAAGGCCCTCGAGAGTCACTTGGACTGCAAGGAGATCCAACCAGTCCATTCTAAAGGAGATCAGCCCTGGGATTTCCTTGGAAGGAATGATGCTGAAGCTGAAACTCCAGTACTTTGGCCACCTCATGTGAAGAGTTGACTCATTGGAAAAGACTCTGATGCTGGGAGGGACTGGGGGCAGGAGGAGAAGGGGACAACAGAGGATGAGACAGCTGGATGGCATCACTGACTTGATGGACCTGAGTCTGAGTAAACTCCGGGAGTTGGTGATGGACAGGGAGGCCTGGCGTGCTGTGATTCATGCGGTCACAAAGAGTCTGACACGACTGAGCAACTGAACTGAACTGAACTGAGGATAACTAGACATTTAGTATCTATCTGTCTCTGAAACTTCTGCCCTTAATTCAGCTCAGGGGCTGTGGGAATGATACACAGTGATGAAGATTCCAATATAAAAAACACCCATGAAAAAATGCACCTGTGCCTATTTTAACATTTGATCTGTGTCCTTCAGATCTTAGTGTCCCTCTGTGAGACTTTATCATGGTGTGAATTTACCATTTACCATGGAAAATCAAAGGCTTGTTCATACCTGGCTGAAGTCAAATGAAAATATTAAAGGCTCAATGGGAAGGGAAGGGAGGTGTCAGGTGAATTATATACTTTATCCCATTTATCTTCATCAAACACAGTCGGGTAGGTTTCATCAACCATAGTTCAGAAATGAGGGGTTAAAAAAACTTGCCCAAGGTTGTATTAAGTAGCAGTACAAAGATTAGCACTTAAGTCACTCCAGTATGCCAGACAGGTAAACAAGAAAGCATATGCACCCTTCATTTAAAAAGGAAAATAGAAGGATTTGGTTTTTTTTTTTTTAATTAAAATATATTTATGTATTTCTTGAGGGGAAAAAATTGTTTCAAAGGAAACCTTCAAAGAAAAGGGAAATGAAAAAATAAAATACCTCCTCCCCCACCAAGAGTTAGTAACCTTTGGTAGTAGTAATACCAGAAATGGTAAGAGATAACTTTAAGAACTTACAAGGTAATTAATACCACTTTCCATAATCTCCTACAACAGCAAAGAGAAAAAACTGATCCTGCTGAAAGGGAGTTAATGACCATATCAGCCCAGGAGCCCAGCCCCCTCTAGTTATAAATTGTGACAATATTCTGATGTCAAACCTCTGACTATGCAAATAAAAACAAGGGAAACTGAAGGGGTGGGGTGTAGCAGAGGTCCCCAGATTGGTTAGAAGGCAGCATCTAACCTACTGTGTTGCTCATCTGCTCTCTGCTTTGCCAAATAGTAGCAAATCTGTGTTACAGGAAATTGTAAGCCTCAAGCAAGACTTCACCCACCCAAAATGTATACATTGTTGCAAACATAACCTCTGCAATTCTGTCTCCAGAACCCTGGAGCAATGTCTGACTACAATCTGGATGCTAATCAGGGATAATCTTCCTTCACCAGAGGGCTTCTAAACTCCCAGCCCCTACATTCATACCCTCTTGCCACATCTGCTGGAAATCCAAGACTCGGCTTCCCCCCACCCTCCTCCCTGTTTCCATGGAGACAAACAGTTTACTCCCCCCACCCCCCAACTCTAAGCCATGGTTATTTTTAACTGTAAAACTCTGAGCCAGGTCACAGCTGGGATCTGGAAGATGCAATGACGTCTATAGCCACCCTTCTCTCCCACCAACGCCTTCTTTTCTGCAGTTGCTGGGGGTGGAGGCACTCCTGGGAGATTTTGCTCTCAAAAGCGTTTTGCTTTACATCATTGAAGCTAAACCTGTGCTCACTGAGATCTGACAGGTGTCTTGAATCTGAAACTATGCACACCCAAAACAAGGCAAAGATCTAGCAGGGGGTGGGGGCAGCCAGGTAAGATGTACATTGCTGTCACCTACCTGTGGCTAGAGCTTAGATAAATGCCCTTTGGTAAAAAAAAAAAAAATATATATATATATATATATATATATATATCTCAAGACATCATCCTCTAGGCAAAAAAAAAAAATTGGGCTCTGGCTCCTGCCCCCAGTCCAGTGGCTTTTCTGCTGCAGCTTGACTTTGCTTAAAAGAGGCTCCCAACGGGATGCTGTGTGGGAAAACTGTTCCACCTCTCAAAGGCAAAGCAAATTCCCAGGCGGTAAAGGCTGGCCCACTGCAGCGCTCTCCTCCTCTCCTGAGCGTTCTTATCAGTTCACCCATCTCCAAGGCCCCTGGTACTTGGGAGCTGGTGTCTTCATGGCACTGCTGAACTTTTCATCCCTTTTCAATGATTGTGGGGAAAAGCGATTAAATTACCCTGAAAATGGCCTTTTTCATCTTAGACAACATCCTAAGGTTGGAAACTGAAATAACAACATCAGATATTTAGTCCCAACTGAGTTTTCCGATAGGGTCTATTGTTCGGGAACATTTAACTCCACAGTGCAGGTCCCAGTATTTTTTATTTCTTAAAATAATGTTTTATGCTGTGATAATGGGGGGGGGGGGGTGGAACGGGGAATTCAAATAGTTATCTATCGTTTAATGAGAGAAAAGAGGGTTAGGTTAGCCACCAATACAGAAACGGGGAGTGTACTTGGAAGGAAAGCTCTCCGGGGAGGAGAGAGGTATATTGGAAGTGTTATGAGTTGGCACTTAGCGGTCAGTTCACAATGGTAATGACAGCATTTCAGCATTTTTTGCTTTGATTAATAATAAAGTGCTAGCTTCTTAAAACAATTGTGAGGCCTTCTCCTCTCCACACTTCCTGAGATGCTACTTCTGATCAACATAACTCTGGCAAGCTTAACTGCCAAACTCAGATGACCATTATATCTACTATTGAGGGCAAGAATCCCTTAGAAGAAATGGAGTAGCCATCATGGTCAACAGAAGAGTCCGAAATGCAGTACTTGGATGCAATCTCAAAAACGCCAGAATGATCTCTGTTCGTTTCCAAGGCAAACCATTCAATATCACAGTAATCCAAGTCTATGCCCCAACCAGTAACGCTGAAGAAGCTGAAGTTGAACGGTTCTATGAAGGCCTACAAGACCTTTTAGAACTGACACCCAAAAACGATGTCCTTTTCATTACAGGGGACTGGAATGCAAAAGTAGGAAGTCAAGAAACACCTGGAGTAACAGGCAAATTTGGCCTTGGAATACGGAATGAAGCAGGGCAAAGACTAATAGAGTTTTGCCAAGAAAATGCACTGGTCATAGCAAACACCCTCTTCCAACAACACAAGAGAAGACTCTACACATGGACATCACCAGATGGTCAACACTGAAATCAGATTGATTATATTCTCTGCTGCCAAAGATGGAGAAGCTCTATACAGTCAGCAGAAACAAGACCAGGAGCTGACTGTGGCTCAGATCATGAACTCCTTATTACCAAATTCAGACTCAAATTGAAGAAAACAGGGAAAACCGCTAGACCATTCAGGCATGACCTCAATCAAATCCCTTATGATTATACAGTGAAAGTGAGAAATAGATTTAAGGGCCCAGATCTGATAGATAAGAGTGTCTGATGAACTATGGAATGAGATTCGTGACATTGTACAGGAGACAGGGATCAAGACCATCCCCATGGAAAAGAAATGCAAAAAAGCAAAATGGCTGTCTGGGGAGGACTTACAAATAGCTGTGAAAAGAAGAGAGGCGAAAAGCCAAGGAGAAAAGGAAGATATAAGCATCTGAATGCAGAGTTCCAAAAAATAGCAAGAAGAGATAAGAAAGCCTTCTTCAGTGATCAGTGCAAAGAAATAGAGGAAAACAACAGAATGGGAAAGACTAGAGATCTCTCCAAGAAAATTAGAGATACCAAGGGAACATTTCATGCAAAGATGGGTTCGATAAAGGACAGAAATGGTATGGACCTAACAGAAGCAGAAGATATTAAGAAGAGATGGCAAGAATACACAGAACTGTACAAAAAGGATCTTCACAACCTGGATAATCACGATGGTGTGATCACTCATCTAAAGCCAGACATCCTGGAATGTGAAGTCAAGTGGGCCTTAGAAAGCATCACTACGAACAAAGCTAGTGGAGGTGATGGAATTCCAGTTGAGCTATTTCAAATCCTGAAAGATGCTGCTGTGAAAGTGCTGCAATCAATATGCCAGCAAATTTGGAAAACTCAGTAGTGGCCACAGGACTGGAAAAGGTCAGTTTTCATTCCAATCCCAAAGAAAGGCAATGCCAAAGAATGCTCAAACTACCGCACAACTGCACTCATCTCACACGCTAGTAAAGTAATGCTCAAAATTCTCCAAGACAGGCTTCAGCGATACGTGAACTGTGAACTTCCAGATGTTCAAGCTGGTTTTAGAAAAGGCAGAAGAACCAGAGATCAAATGGCCAACATCCGCTGGATCATCGAAAAAGCAAGAGTTCCAGAAAAACATCTATTTCTGCTTTATTGACTATGCCAAAGCCTTTGACTGTGTGGATCACAATAAACTATGGAAAATTCTGAGAGAGATGGGAATACCAGACCACCTGACCTGCCTCTTGAGAAATCTGTATGCAGGTCAAGAAGCAACAGTTATAACTGGACATGGAACAACAGACTGGTTCCAAATAGGAAAAGGAGTGCGTCAAGGCTGTATATTGTCACCCTGCTTATTTAACTTATATGCAGAGTACATCATGAGAAACGCTGGACTGGAAGAAACACAAGCTGGAATCAAGATTGCCGGGAGAAATATTAATAACCTCAGATATGCAGATGACACCACCCTTATGGCAGAAAGTGAAGAGGAACTAAAAAGCCTCTTGATGAAAGTAAAAGAGAAGAGTGAAAAAGTTGGCTTAAAGCTCAACATTCAGAAAATGAAGATCATGGCATCCGGTCCCATAACTCCATGGGAAATGGATGGAGAAACAGTGGAAACAGTGTCAGACTTTATTTTTTGGGCTCCAAAATCACTGCAGATGGTGACTGCAGCCATGAAATTAAAAGACGCTTACTCCTTGGAAGAAAAGTTATGAGCAACCTAGATAGCATATTCAAAAGCAGAGACATTACTTTGCCAACTAAGGTCTGTCTAGTCAAGGCTATGGTTTTTCCAGTGGTCACGTATGGATGTGAGAGTTGGACTGTGAAGAAGGCTGAGCGCCGAAGAATTGATGCTTTTGAACTGTGGTGTTGGAGAAGGCTCTCGAGAGTCCCTTGGACTTCAAGGAGATCCAACCAGTCCATTCTGAAGGAGATCAGCCCTGGGATTTCTTCGGAAGGAATGATGCTGAAGCTGAAACTCCAGTACTTTGGCCACCTCATGCAAAGAGTTGACTCACTGGAGAAGACTTTGATGCTGGGAGGGATTGGGGGCAGGAGGAGAAGGGGAAGACCGAGGATGAGATGGCTGGATGGCATCACTGACTTGATGGACGTGAGTCTGAGTGAACCCCGGGAGTTGGTGATGGACAGGGAGGCCTGGCGTGCTGCGATTCATGGGGTCGCAGAGTCGGACACGACTGAGCGACTGAACTGAACTGAACCTGAGAGCTGTCACATAAGACCTCCAGGGAGGCCAGGGACAGCTGAAAAACCGTGTGGCTTGATTAAGAACACGAGATTAATTCAATCAAATGGTTCATCTGCTGCCACAGAAATCCAGTCTATTCTATAAAGTGAAAGTGAAGTCGCTCAGTCGTGTCCGACTCTGCGACCCGTGGACTGTAGCCCACCAAGCTCCTCCATCCATGGGATTCTCCAGGCAAGAGTACTGGAGTGGGTTGCCATTTCCTTCTCTGCCTATTCTATAGGCTGTATCTATTAAATAAAAATTTTTGTAGCGCTGTTTGGGGCATTCAACATTTTAATGGTCATTTTCCACATTCTTATCTCAACTTCCTTATTCCTACTCTTAACAGGGAAGGGGGCCCAGTACATAACGCATACCAAGCAAGTAACTCATAGTGACAAAGGAATTTTAATGTCAGACGCAAGACATTTATCCTTCAAGTACCTGTGTCTCTTGCCTTGTTAGCCTGGTTAGTTGAATCAAAGGGCAGTTTATCTCAGTGCATCTCGACTGGTAGAAGCCAAAGCAACAAGGCAAACAATGAACAGACAAAGAACTGCCTCCATTAGATAGAAAAACCGGCTTTCCACGTTTCTGGGAAGTGATTTACCTGTCCCCACCCTCTAGTCCTCAGAAGCAGCATACAATGCAAATGAGGACTCCGTGGATAGGACACGTAGGTTCCAAGATACTTCCAAGCTACTCTTCACTCCCGTTCCCTCTCCCAGAACAAGTGTCCGAGTCAGCACGACCACTGCCATCCTGTCCAGGCTGCTCTGGCTCTCCTTGCACCCCGAGATCAGTATCACGTTTCATGCAGAGGGCTGGTTATTGTGTCCGATTGAAAGGAAAGTCTTTATTATAGCGGGGCTACCTCTTCTGCACAGGCCACAGACATGGCAGTGTCCCACCGTAGCAGAGGTGGTCCTTTCTGGCTGATCTGGGAGAGGTTACTCACACCCAGCCGAACACACTGGAAAGGAAAGCAAAGCTTCCTGTTGAATGGAACTAACTTCCAGAAATTCAGATTAAAAAGCCAGGTACATGTAAGGTGTAGGAAAGCTTTTTGTGTTAATAACAGTGTATAAAGTATCTACAAAGACATCCTTAAAAATGAATGGGCGAGGGACTTCCCTGATGGTCCAATGGCTAAGATTCCATGCTCCCAGGGCAAGGGGTCTTGGTTCAATCCCTGGTCAGGGAACTAGATCCCAAGTGCTGCAACTGAAGACCGTATCTATGTGCCACAAGCAAGATCCGGCACAGCCAAATTAATAAATTTTAAAAAAAGAATGGGCAATATTCCAGAATGCTGTTTAGAACACAGTACAGCTCTCTTGCTTGGAAACCAGGCAAGGTGTTTCAGAGTTACAAACGAGTTAGCTTTCCAAAGCTTCTCTTTGTTAAGTTTGGTCTTCTTCTGACTCATCATGCTGGAAACTTTAGTTATTATATATCTACATTTTTCCTAAAGTTCCCAAGTAGAACTTTGTTATTGATGAATGTCACTGGTTTTCTTCCCTTTCCCATAACCACAAGCTGAGGATCTCATTACTCACAACTGGGAAGTTTGTCCTTATCATTTAGCAGTGACTGGTTAACCAAGTTCCAGATTTAAAACGGGGGCTTGGGGTGGGGGGAGTTGTAAACAATATAAGGATGAAAACTGGAACCCAAGAAGAGATAAATCACAAACAGTTTGTTTCAGTAGAGACTGTTAAGGTCTCTGAGCACAAGAAGGGGTCACTGAACAGAAAGAAAAAGTTCCAACAGAAATCCTGTAAATTGTAATAAAAATCCCTCACAGTTAAAGGTCTTTATTCATTGTTCATTGCTGTTGAGTTTTAAACTTTGCTCCTTCTGGACCAACAAAGACCTATATCAATGTAGTTGGCTTATGGCCAGTCCCATCTAGCAGTAAAGGGGAAGGATGGAATATTCTTTGAAAAGTTCTTGCTAGCTCTGGATTTTTAGTAAGAAGGGCCTTCCTTTGGTGACAAGAAGGAAGGAAGGAAATAATGTAGTAAGCTAGTTAGCGACATCAAGTATCATCAGCAAATGCTTTTCTATTATAAATGCAAAAGGATAGTGACTCCTTTTGAGTACTCCTCACCCAAAATTATGGCTTGGTTTGAGAAACCCCCTAGAATTCTAAGTCTTAAATTCTGCAAAATTGGGTTTACCAAAACCATAATAATCCTACTTTCTAAACTCCAGTCTTTTGAAATTACAGCCTTATTTTTGTCACTATTTTCAACCATGCCATTTTCATCAAATCTGACTCCCCAATCAGCTTTTCAGACTTCAACTGGATCCAAGGTTTCTATCAGACTGTCCCGCCGTCCTCCCACTCCGAACCTCCACAGCTGCCCCTTGTGTCTTAGCCAACTAAATCTCTTGGCACTGTTTTCCCTACTCCCATGGCTGTCTCCACATCCTCCTCCACCCACGATGTCTGGAACAGTCTCCCTCTTCCATCTGCCATTTTATTTCCCTCACCTCTCCCAGGAAGCCTTCCTTAATCAAGATTAAGGACCGCGGACTACAGCAGACATCACCAGACGCTGACATCTAGTGCACTTTGAGAACAATACTTCAAAGAGGCTGGACTTCCCTCGGGGTCCAGTGGTTAGGAATCTGCCTGCCAATGCAGGGGACCCGGTCTCCCTAGAGACCGTATGCCACAAGAGAAGTCACAGAAATGAGAAGCCCGAGCACCACAACTAGAGAAAGCCCATGTGCAGCAACGAAGACCCGGTGCAGCCAAAACTAATAAATAAAAATATTTTTAAAAAGTCTTAGCATTAAAAAAAAGAAAAAAAAAAAAAAAGAGGCAATCCCTTTATAATCAACTTGGGGTGATGGTGGTGGTGATAAACTGTTTTCTAAAGATAGGACTATGTCAAGAAAACAAAAAAATAAACAAAAAAAGAAAACCACAAGACACCCTTTTAAAATCCTGAAGTCCTTTATTCTAATTCCTTCAGATCCTAAGAGTTTCCTTTTCATTTGTAAATCCTAGATGAAGTCCATTAGCAAACCACATGCATATTTACATCAGCCAAGAAGTCTGTGCCGATATTTCCAACCAAGTATACGATATTTGAATTAGGTATTTTGAATGATGAAAGAACTAAAGAATCAGTCAGCTATTGGAGGTAATCTGTGAAGATTCTGTTTGCTTCCAACAGAATAGGGATAACCCTCTGAGTCTGGCTTCCTACTGTGCAAAGATTTAAGGACCAACTTTCAGATGTGGTGGAGTCACTCACCCTCATATCTAGTGAGTTCCACACATGAAAAGGCTTTCCTTTTGTTTTAAAAGTAGCTCTTCTTGTAGGCTACCCTTCTACCGTTGAGAAACTAGGGTTCAGGTCTCATCCAAGCAATGCTGAAATTAACTGAATCATCTCCATCCTCAGGGACCTGGTATTTCGGGAAGCCCCCGGTGACAACACGGGTGAGCCCAGGACACACGTGTTAGCACAGTGCAGCGTGATGAGGTGGGTATCCAGCACCCTAAGTGTGCCTTAGTTACAAGAATATTTGACACACCCACAAATTAAGTAGCAAAACATTTTAATCAATTCTAAAAATAAGAGACAGTTTTTTATCCGTTGCTACCTCCTCAAAAGTCTTCTGCAGATTAGATAGTCGGACTGCAGATTACATAGCCAGACATTCAAGTTCAAAGTACAGTTTGGGACAAGACCATCATGGGGAGGTTTTCCTCCTTTCTACTCATAAACATAAGTTGTCAGCTTAAAAAGAAACCCTCGAAAGAGAACGCTTTCTCTCACTATAACCTCTTTATTTTAAATCTGTCTGTAACGTTTGAAGGCAAAACATAATCAGAAAACCAACCTCCCAAGCAGGTACAAGGATCTGACCTGGACTCCTGGGATTACATACTGGTTTAGTTCTATTTTTACTAACACTGTGATGTGAGGTACTATGGTTCTTGTTTTAGTTACAAGAGGTGTTAGGAATGAATGCCCACACACAATTAACAATAGCTTATCTAGCACATAACTCTGCAGCACAATACCAACAAGAGGAGTATTTTAAAGCAGGGTGGAGAAGAAAGCAGACACTAATAAAACTGAAGATTTCCTTTGTTCTTCCCCTCTTTTCACAATGAGAATGCAGTTCAAAAACAAGGCTCCAGAAAGCCCGTGCGGTCCTTTGGCCTGCCACCCTCCAGGGGAGCCTCAGGCTTTGGTGATGTATCCTTCTCGGATGAGGAAATCATAGATTTTCCGGGTTTTGTTCACGTCTATCTTGATGAGTGCTCTTGCCTGCGCCAGTCTCAAGCCTCCTTGCTTGTTACATTCGTTCAATAAAGCAGATTTGTATTCTAAATAGGCTCCCGGGACCAACCTCACCATCTGACAGAGCTGCAAGACATGGCAAATTTAATCAACATTAACATCTGTCAGTCTTAAAATTTAATCCAGCAGGTATAGCCATAATAAAGTGTAAAGAGTGACATCAACCTCCAACTATTTACAGGAGCTGCTGGTGGCTAGACCACATTCCATTCCGTCTTTTCTTTGGTGAGAATAGTCTCAGGAGACAGAAAAAGGCTGAGGGTGATGCCGGGAGAGCTGCGGCACCTATCAGCCAGCTCCCCGGGGTTTGTCGTGGGTGCAAGTCTGTGTCCTGAGGACTGGCCTGGGGCAGAGGCCCGGCACGGTCTGGCCCAGCCCGTCAGGGAAAAGTCGCAGGGCCCGGGGTTGGGATGCTGACACTTGGGTTCCCAAGTGTGAATCACATTATTTCTGGTATCAGCATAAGCCCACAGTCCCTACTTTTGTGATTACACTTCCTACGTTGGAGGGAAAGGAGGTCTAGAGATCTTGCGAAGAGGTCACTTTAACTGCTTAAAGATCCAAAAAGCTGGTTTAATTCCAGTTCACCTACCATTTATCCAGCAATGAACAGTCTGAGGTCACCATTTTGTGGTTAAGGATTAAAAAACTGCTTGAAACTCTGGGTCATTCCACACTTGAATCAGAATGGCCATCCTTCTTCAGCAACACCTGGATATAACATACACTCCCTTCTCCTCCCACGCTCATCTTCACTGTTCCTACTGGGTAAAATAAAAGTCTAATACTAGGCCCTATTCCATTCTGTCTGACCTGAATTTCTGATACGGAGTGGCAGATGAGGACACCGATCTTGCGGACTATAAAAAGAGTACACGAGGAACAGAGGAGGAATTCCTCTTTGGAATGGACTTGAGAGTTGCCGCACATTCTTTGGAAAATGTTTGATGATGATTCATTTGAGGCTGGACTTAAAAGTTTAGAAACACCTAACAGTCATAAGAAGACACATCCAGTGATTAAGCGATTACAGTTGAAAAGAAAAGTAGGTCATGGCTTGTTTAGTTAAAATTGATGTGTGGCTATATACGATGATCGAGTCCTCTTTTGCGCTTATACCATGGAGACAATTCAAAAATCTTTTAAGTAATGGTCATATTGTTGGAATAAGAGGAGAACTTCTGAAAGTGCCCACTCTTACAGGAAATAACCATTTCCATATACAAGTATTTTAAGCTTGTAAAAAATTAAATTCAGCGAATAAGTACTTAGCACGGTATCTGGTGCATGGTAAATGCTCAGTAAGTGGCAGCTGGCATTTAGATTTATGTATCATATGCTCTTCTCCCAGCAGATGAACGGTGGCAGGGTGATGAGGAAAGGAGTCCCTGAGACCTGCTGAGGTCGCTTCTTTAACCCCGAGACCTTGAGGATGACTAGAGCTGAACATGCACGTGTGTGATGTGAGCAGAGCAAAATGGGTTTGATCCTGCAATGTGTTTTTCACAACAACTCAGTGAATAACCGGCCCCTACTCTCTTTCCTCTAACCAGCTCCCCCTTCTTTTTGTTACCTCCTTTTCTTTCTCATTCAACTTCTCTGTGCCAGGGAGGCCAGTGAGGTTCAAGGGCGGTGCACTTCGTCTGCCTATAGATACAGACAGAAAAAGGTATGTATTTTGTAAGAGACAGTACCTCAGGAGTAAAAAGTGTAACAAAGTTCACCACGGTCAGGCCTGTCAGGTACAAAACTACTATGCATCGGGTACCCCAAAGTTCACTTGAAAATAAAAACAGTAAGTCAAGGACTTCCCTAGCGGCGCCATGGATAATACCGTGCCTGCCGACGCAGGGGACACAGGTCCGCTCCCTGGCTGGGGAAGATTCCACGTGCTGCAGAGTAACTAAGCCCATGTCCTTGACAAGCACAGAGTCTCTGTGCTGCAACTACTGAAGCCCTTGCGCCCAGAGCCTGTGCTCTGCAACGAGAGACGCCACCACGAGGAGAGGCCCACACACTGCAATGAAGAGTAGCCCCTACTCGCTGCAACTAAGCAAGCAAGCCCACACGAGAGCAACAAAGACCCAGCACAGCCAAAAATAAGATAAAGACAGAAAAGACTTTTTTAAAAAAAAGGTAAGTCAAGTGTCCTTTGCCTTGATAAAATGCACATATAATCACACATACCTCAGAGTCAAATAAGATTATTCTTCCTAACCCAGTAGAAGATTCTAAAATCTACAGCCCAGATGTCATCTGGTTAAGAAAGGTCACATGCCGCCTGTCTTGACAGCTGATGAATGGAAATAACAACTCTGCAGGAGAGACATTCCCTAACACTGGCCATTCTGCCAGCAGGCAAACATGGTAATTACCCAGGCACCATTCACCTTGAGATCAAAGGCAGAGTCAGGCCAGCAAAAGGGCCTCCATTATGTATTATTTGAGAGAATATCTGTTCCTCCCAAAGAAGCCCTGTTTACCTGAAAGACCCACACAGAGGAACAATGAGCCAGTATATGGCAAAGCAGAGGCTGAGGTGAACTCACATACCTTGAGAAAGAGACCCAAGCACGAGGTCACTGCCCAGGATGGGAAGCCTGATATGCGCAACTCTGGGGATTTGTTTTGAATGTAAACTTGAGTGAATGGACTGTGTTAAGCAAAAGAAAATGTAGAATACTACGTTACACTTCATGGGGGCAGGGTGCTGCTTAGCTGGTGGAGAGCAGGGGGAGGGGCTATTACAGCTCGCTCTGCAAGGAAACAGGCTTCCCTTTAATATCAACAGAGGGAGCGGGAGCTGCTCTGCAGTCCTAGGCCTAGCCTGACCCTAAATGCCCTGAAACGGAGATTATGATCGCTCAAATGCCTCACCAGTTCCGAGAGGCTATGTTATGATCAGTGATTCAGGTTTCCAACTCTGCACTGCCTTAGGAGCAACTCAGAGTGTGAAACGGAGCAAAGGGTCACCTCAGCCTAAACACTTAGGAGCTGAGGGAAGCTGATGCCCGCCAAGGAAGCAACCAAGAGTGAGTGCAAATGGTTCAGAAAACACAAATACCAAAGAAGCTAGGTCAAGTACATTCATTCACTTTAATCAGACAACATTAAATTTTCTTATTTCTGTATTTAGACTGCGGGAGGATTTGGATGTGAGAAACTTATCCAGTCTGTAAACAGTGGAGTGGTCTCTACGTTCTGATCAAAGGAAGTGGCTAACCTACCATATGGAGCAGGGATGAATGATAACCAAGAAAACAGGCAAACGAACACCATGATCTTAGATCAGCATCTACAACTAATACCACCCCACACTACCCTTTATTAATTACCAAGCAGCAAGGATTATCAGATATCATATGGCTTAATCTTGCCCTGTAAACTGACCTCAAAATAGGACATGCCAGAAAAGATAGGAAAGAGAAATACTTTTAAGTCTCCGACTTATAAAGAAAGTCTTACTTTTCTGGCAAGTAACGTGCCTCCTTGCTTATATAGGATACAAAGCCTTTAAATTATCCCCTGTGAGACAATCTTTAAGTCTGTGGTAGATAAAATCATAGTAAACAAACTGCCTGTGAACATTGGTAAAATAGAAAAAACACCTGTCTGAGGTCCTCTCCTTCTGTCTTTGTACTGTAAACCCGAGGAAAGTTCCTGTTTGGCCGTGAAGATTCTATCAATTTGCTGATGTTTATGAATCTGTATAATAATCACCAATCCTTTCCCTAAGCACCTGGCTCCCACAAAGGCGGGAGGGTTTGTTGGGTCACTATAATTCCCAGGATGAAAACTCCACAATTGTGACTTGCTCCAGCCTGAAAAACAATTACCTGAATTCGAAGTCATGGGAACAGAAGGACTCAGGCCAGAATCACTACAAAAAAGAAGAGGAATTTAAACTTACGTCACATCAAAGAAAGCGATTCCCAAAGCCCACGAGAGACTGGGTGACATTTATCAGGTCAGCTACTTAGAAGAGAAGTAATGAGACAGACTAGACTATGTTTTTACAGGCTATCCCAACTGCATACAACTCAGGAAAGGAAATCTGTTCCAGGGAAGGAAATTGCCTAGATTTGTTAAGAAGAGGTCCTGGTGTGGCACATCACAGAGACCATTCATGAGCAAAAAGCAGGAATTTGATCTTCCAGTGAAAATCACATCAGTAGATACAGAAGAAGAAGGTGTGGCAAGGGAATACACTAATCTTAAAAAATAAGGTCAAAGTAGCAAAGTGGGATTCTAGGAGGCCAGTTATATTTCTCAAAACTGGCAGTACTGTACTGTTTGAGACAGCCTGCTCAAGCTTTCTGAATTCTCCTAGCTACCTAATTATTACAGCTCTGCCATTTAGGGTAGGGCACCCACGGGACTGTCTGAAAATACAGGTAAAGGCCAAAAGCTCCATGAAGTTGCCCCCCAGACTAATTCCTCACATGTCAGCCTGCCGGCGGAGCCACTGCTGGCAGGCGCTGCTGTCCTGGATGTACTGGAGGACCTCAGAGAGCATGGTGCGTTTGAGGCGTTCCTCTTCTCGAGTCTTCTTGAGGTGATCGTAGGTTCTGGCACCTGTAGGTGTTGAAAAAGTGACTACAATGACAAGGTAGCAGGACTAACCAAAGGGCTTCCTAACTCATCAACAAACAGTTCATCTTTTTTAATTTTTAGTTTCTGCGGCCTTGCTATGAGGCTCGTGGCATCCTAGTTCCCCAACCAAGGATCAAACCCAGGCCCATGGCAGTGAAAGCGCAGAGCCCTAACCATTGGACCCCAGGGGATTCCCAGTCGTTTTTTAATTTCCTTTGAAAAACTGCTTCCAGAATTATTTTTCTAAGAGCAAAGTGATTTCCCCTAGTTTGAAATCTTTCTTGATAAGAAATGAAAATGTGTTTATTCCTTTCCTACCTTTAAGAAATTTGAGAGAGGGAATCCCCAAAACAGAAAAGTACAAAGAAAGCTGGAGTTGCTCCTATTTCCATCCCCTAAAAGTAACTTAATACTGTTATATTTACTTCCGGCTCTATTTTTTCTATCCACATATTTTTCCAAGTCACACAAATGCTATACACATACACTGTTCCTTAAAAACCAGTTAGGATTACAAATAAAAATAAATCCTCATTGACTATTACTATTCTGGTCACCTCTTTCCTGGAGACAGCCAGCATCAGGCAACCCAAATCTGGCATCAGAGTCTTTACATGCATCTTGCTAACAGCTGCATAGTGTTTTCCACACTATTAATGTATAAAAATGCAAAGTATCAAACCAGTGGGTTTCAAGCCAAGCTCCACAGAGGCCCAGGTTACCAGGAAAACATCTCAGGGATCACTGTGAACATACCGGTGGTCCTGGGCTCCGCACATGATCTGAATCATCAGACTTCAACCTCAGGAGTTCCACTTTTATTTATGGGTTAGTGCTCCACATAGAATTTCATTTTGTAAACAGTTTCCAATGTTAGAAAGAAAGAGCCATTTTGCTGGGCTGAACTTGAGCACTGGGTGAACGGGTGATAGCTTTCAACCGACAGGAAGGAGGGAATGCTGAAGACCATCCCCAAAACAACAACAAAATGACAGAAACTGCCATTTACTGAGGACTTGGTGCGCCAGGTACTATACTACGTTTTCACGCATTATCTCTAATTTAATCTTCACATGAGCTCTAAGAGACTTGGAAAATTGAAAACAAACAGAATTACAGATCTGATAAAAGAGCCAGAATCCAAACCCAAGCTGTCCAAGCCTAGACTTCAGCTCTTCACTGCTAACACAACTGTCTTCTCTTACAACCTGCCTCCACTACAACTAGTTAATCACTTTCATCCTTAGTTTCTCTATTAAATGAGAATAACAATACCCATCTCTTAAGGTGAAAGTGAAGTCGCTCAGTCATGTCCGACTCTTTGCTACCCCATGGACTGTAGCCCACCAGGCTCCTCCGTCCATGGGATTTTCCAGGCAAGAATACTGGAGTGGGCTGCCACTGCTTTCTCCAGGGGATCTTCCCAACCCAAGGATTGAACCCAGGTCTCTAACACTGTAGGCAGATGCTTTACCGTCTGAGCCACCAGAGAAGTCCCTCTCTTAAGTTGGTGAAGTATAAAGGGTACAGTCCAATACATGGTGAATGCTTAGGTGCCATGAATATAATCATCTCTAACTCGAGTAACTGGGATGCAAGTGCCTAGAACCAACTGAAGTGTGCTTAATGAGAATGATCAGATCATCACTAAATTTAAAAAGGCTGAGGCTAAAAGTTGGAATACAAAATCTTTTTTTTTAAGAGGCCACAACAGAATCCTAAATCGAAAGTAGCAACTCTGTCATACTTTTTATTTCACCTCAGATAATCCATATAATGGTATTTATAAGGATTAAATGGATGAAACTTTTTGGAAAGATCAAAAACTCATTCTGAAATGTGAAAGCTTGTTTATATGTTTGGAAGGCACCTGCCCTCTGATTTAGTGTGGAGCATAAACATACTTACTACAAAAATTGGTAATGCCTGCCGTCCTATATTCCTGGAGCCTTTTGATTTCCCTTCGGAGTTCAAATTCCACTGTTTATCCCCCCAAAAAAGACAGAGAAAAATCAGAAAAACAAAATCAACACCAATGAGTACTTTTACTGCTATTTTCAGTAATTCTGCCTTCTATAACAGACCAGGCAATTCCATTTGGGGAATCCTAATTGTTGCTAATATCTCATTAGAAATTTTACTTAAGAGCTGACAAAAAATGTACTGCAGTGGTCTTTTGGCTTCTGTCTCCAGTTGCAGAAAGCAGCTGGAATTGTTTCTTAGAAAACTTCATAGTGACCTGGCTGAATTCATTTAGCTACAGTAGTAATGCATATAATTTCTTAAACCACCAAGTTTCCTTGCTCTATTTATTCCTTGTTAAAAGCTCTAGCCACAAAGCCAAATTTTGGTATGAAACCTGTCTCTGGTATTACATGACACAGACCTTTTTGCAAGGGAAGGACAAAATTCTGTGCTCAAATTCCCGATGGTTTCTTTACAGCTTTTCTCTTACAGGGACAAAAGAGCAGTGTGTTTTCCATAAACCAAGATTTTTGCCTCCTCTAAGCACGCAGATCAGGTTGCACTGCTTAGATTATTATGTGACGGAATGTTCAAATCTGGGTGCTTTGAAAAAGAGGATGAAGGAAGAACCTGGACAATCCATGGGGTGTAGTTCCCTGGAGTGACACATAAACCAAGGATGGTACAAACTGGGACAGGAAGTAAAGATCAGCCACCCAGGATAAATCACACAAAGAATGCCAACTAAACAGGGTGTCTGTGAGGACAACCAAGCCGGTTCAGATAAATGCCTGCAACGTCATGCAAGAAATATCTGCACAAAGAGAACAGGATACAAGCCTTCATGAAGTACCTTCCTGAACTAAATTTGAGAGTCAAAATCAAATACTTGAATCTCATGATGAAAGGCATAGACTCAGCCCCTCAGTCCAGACTGTTTTATAGTCCAGGTGTTACTGCCTTAACAACTTCAATTTTTTATAGTGAGAAATCAAATGGTAACTATGTAGATCTCTCTCAGAGAAGAAAGGCAGGAAAATGATGGAAGTGCTATATATTATTTCCATGAGTCACCCAACTCTGTCCCCACCTAGAAACTAGTTTTAATACTAAAATAATTATGAACAAAATAATATGATTTGCTTCAAAATAATCCAGTTGAGGATGGGAAAGGAATGGGTGGTAAAGATGACAATGGATCAGCCACTGGATGGTTAACTGCTAAACTTGGGTGATGGATACATGTATATCATAGTATAATGAACTCCCATGTATTTGCAAACTCCCATATTAAAAATGGGGGGAAAAGCTACTAAACTACTATTCATCTAAGCGGGGTGGGGGAAGCCACGAGTATTTTTAAGCTTTCTTCTCCATTCCCAAAGTTTCAAATTTATCTCAGAGCAATAAAGGGGAGGAAATAATTTTTTTTTAAATCCACTTATTTACAGAATTTCACATAAAGCACCATTATCATTCTTATTTATACACACACACACACACACACACACAGAGAAATATATGGTCAAGGTTAAAAAACCACCTACATGCATGGCTTTCAATGAACTTGTCATGCTCCACCGGCCCCACTATCCTTGCAAATCGCCTCATTGTTTCATAAAGATCTTGGACTTCCTTGGGATATCGTCGTTCCATTACTACAAAGAAAGTAAAGAATATGAAGATTCCTAAGTTTTCTTTATTTTTTTTTACAAGCAGTAAAATGGAAGAATATTATCCCTAGCCTCACATGATTAATTTACCCATGACAGGAAGCAAACCAGAAAGCTGGGGAATGCAGCACACTAATCACGATCTAACAGAAAAAGAGGGACCACGTCTCAGGGTCGCCGTCAGGGCCAGAGCGCACCTGCACTCTGGTGACCCCCACACCTCGCTATCTCTCAGTCTGCACAGGGGCAGGAAGTGCTGGCAGTAACAGGAAGGACGATTAAAGGCCGATCATGCATTCGTAGGAACAATGTAGGGCAGAATCTCCGGTATTGACTTCTGCAGAACAAGGGACATCTAGAAGAGGTAGGTCAGTCTGGCAAAGTGTGTGATCTCTCCCACGTCCCACTAAAAATCCTCTCTGTAACTCCATATCCTCAAGTGAGGCGTTTATTTCTTCACTCTCTACGTGGGTCATTTTGCCTTTCTCTAAACTTAATTAAGTACCACAACTTTATATACTACGAGTGAAGTTATATTTTAATAACTATCATGGAAGCAAATGGTCATATATGCCACCTGGGATACCCTTACAGGTAGCCAGAACCAGCACCTTTGAGGATCACTACTGACCAAATTTCTAATAAGAAGAGCTATCAGCAAAAAGAGGGGTAGGAAAACCCACCAACAATAACTGGTAGGTTGGAATGATCAGGAATTCTCAAATTGCTACTCAGTCATTTCAAGAAGAGTAACTAGTCTAGCTCTGTCCACTCTCAGGCTAAAAATACAGGCTGTTACTTCTGACAGTTACTTAAATTGTCATCTTTTCAGATGAATCTCTTCCTTAGCAGGAAAATTCTTGCCCACAAATTCTAGGGGCTGATTTGATGGGCAGCCACGAATTCATTTTATTCACCACCAAAAAACCCTACTTCTACAGGAATAATACAAAAATTTGGAGTAATTTAGTTTGATGAAAAAAGCTCCTATGCCTACGATAGTAAGGTCACACGTACATTCAGTACAATGACAAGTGAAAACCTCTCAGACCACACTGCACATGCCATGTCTTTTTTGGAAGCAACAGAGCCTCCCCTCAGCTCTATCTGTAAAAATACAGTTAAAGAATAAGAGGCTAAGCTGACCTCTGTCCACCCGCTGGGAACAGAATTTATGCGAGTCAAGGTCTACTACATACAGGTTAAAATCCAAAAGCCCAGCAATTTCAGACATAGGAACGCACTACCAGAACATGACCAATTATTGTCGACAGAAAGAGCAAGGGAGAGCTGACCTGGAGTCATTTTTGCAAACCCACAGCTCTTGATTAGGAGGAGGTTAAACAAGCAATAATGTATACTGGCAGGAGGAATATAAATTGATATAACTATCTTTCAGGAAACAATCTAGCAGCATGTGTTAAGCATTTTTAATAATCATGTTCTTTGACCTAGTAATTCCACTTCTCAGAATCTATCTTTAAAAAATTCTAAAGGCAGACAAAGCTTTATTCACAAACAATTTTACCTTTGTGCTATTTGTAATGATTTTTAAAAAACTGAAAATGAGCTAAATATCCAATAATAAAGACAGGTTAAGCACATCGTATATTATATGTAAAGTTATTGGTGTAACATATTATGTAACTATTAGAAGGGATATCATCAAAACACTACAGTTGCTTAAAAAATGTGTAGTGGAAAATGAAAAACTAAAGGACATAAAATGTAACCTACTTTGATCATGACTCTGTTAAAAGATATTCAACCCAAGACTGGCTGACCTGGACCCCCCAGTGGGATAGTGGCATAGTGTGTCAAACCCTGTAGATTCTATCAACTAGCGTATGAAGCACAATCTCATCAGGTAACTTTTACAAAACAGAATCTTGTGGCATACACCTATTATAAACATATATAAATAATGCAATTATTGTGATATGATTCTTATGTGCTGAACAAACTTTATAGTATAAAAGAAAAAGTAGAGAAACTCTTTCTGCCCAGCCTAGATATCACCAATATTTAAGAGTAAGGTAGAAGTTAGCAATTACTCAAAAATCATTATAGGTTTATTTTCATCATGTAATATTAATGTCTTGTTTGTTAGCGCCCCCACGATGCAAAATAAAGGTGTCCCTTTCCGTTAATTCTTACCGTAAAAATATTTTCACAACCTGATGATATAGTTATATTATGTTTAACATATAATTCTGAAACACAATCCTATCCAGTTTTGGAAAATGATCAATATTCAGGTTTTAATTAATACAATAATTTAAAAAACATTTCTCATTCTAGTGTTACTGACTATATATTACTGGTTTGAAACTCTTAGTATACAACAGAATTGCCTTGAAGACTTAAAAAAAAATAGATGCTGGAGCTCTACCTCCAGAGATTCTGACTTAATTAGAGGTGACTGTTGGGCATCATAAATTTTTAAAGCTTCCTCAGTTCAGTTCACTCAGTCGTGTCCGACCCTTCGCGACCCCATGAATCGCAGCATGCCGGGCCTCCCTGTCCATCACCAAATCCCGAAGTTCACCCAAACTCATGTTCATTGAGTTGGTGATGCCATCCAGCCATCTCATCCTCTGTTGTCCCCTTTTCCTCCTGCCCCCAATCCCTCCCAGCATCAGAGTCTTTTCCAATGAGTCAACTCTTCACATGAGGTGGCCAAAGTATTTTAAGCTTTAGCATCATTCCCTCCAAAGAACACCCAGGACTGATCTCCTTTAGGATGGACTGGCTGGATCTCCTTGCAGTCCAAGGGACTCTCAAGAGTCTTCTCCAACACCACAGTTCAAAAGCATCAATTCTTCGGCGCTCAGCCTTCTTCACAGTCCAACTCTCACATCCATACATGACCACTGGAAAAACCACAGCCTTGACTAGACGGATCTTTGTCGGCAAAGTAACGTCTCTGCTTTTAAATATGCTGTCTAGGTTGGTCATAACTTTCCTTCCAAGGAGTAAGCGTCTTTTAATTTCATGGCTGCAGTCACCATCTGCAGTGATTTTGGAGTCCAAAAAAATAAAGTCTGACACTGTTTCCACTGTTTCCCCATCTATTCCCCATGAAGTGATGGGACCAGATGCTATGATATTAGTTTCCTGAATGTTGAGCTTCAAGCCAACTTTTTCACTCTCCTCTTTCACTTTTATCAAGAGGCTTTTCACTTTCTGCCATAAGGGTGGTATCATCTGCATATCTGAGATTATTGATATTTCTCCCGACAATCTTGATTTCAGCTTGTGCTTCTTCCAGCCCAGCGTTTCTCATGATGTACTCTGCATAGAAGTTAAATAAGCAGGGTGACAATATACAGCCTTGACGTACTCCTTTTCCTATTTGGAACCAGTCTGTTGTTCCATGTCCAGTTATAACTGTTGCTTCCTGACCTGCATATAGGTTTCTCAACAGGCAGGTCAGGTGGTCTGGTATTCCCATCTCTTTCAGAATTCTCCAGTTTACTGTGATCCACACAGTCAAAGGCTTTGGCATAGTCAATAAAGCAGAAATAGATGTTTTTCTGGAACTCTCTTGCTTTTTCCATGATCCAGTGGATGCTGGCCATTTGATCTCTGGTTCCTCTGCCTTTTCTAAAACCAGCTTGAACATCTGGAAGTTCATGGTTCATGTGTTGCTGAAGCCTGGCTTGGAGAATTTTGAGCATTACGTTACTAGCGTGTGAGATGAGTGCAACTGCGTGGTAGTTTGAGCATTCTTTGGCATTGCCTTTCTTTGGGATTGGAATGAAAACACCTTTTCCAGTCATGTGGCCACTGCTGAGTTTTCCAAATTTGCTGGCATATTGAGTGCAGCACTTTCACAGCATCATCTTTCAGGATCTGATATAGCTCAACTGGAATTCCATCACCTCCACTAGCTTTGTTCGTAGTGATGTTTTCTAAGGCCCACTTGATTTCACATTCCAGGATGTCTGGGTCTAGGTGAGTGATCACACCACTGTGATTGTCTTGGTCCTGAATATCTTTTTTGTACAGTTCTGTGTATTCTTGCCACCTCTTCTTAATATCTTCTGCTTCTGTTAGGTCCACATCATTTCTGTCTTTTATAGAGCCCTAGTGATGCTAATATGCAACTTGGATTAAGAACTACTGCCATAAATGATTTAAAACTATTCAATAATGATGGGAAAAATTTTAAATTAAAGAAAAATGCTGATACTTACATTGAAACTTCCTAAGGTTGATTAATCCATGGTCTCTTATAATTCTAGAATGAAAAACATAGTTATCTATGATAATTAATTTCACATTTAACAATGTCTTCCACAAGCAGCTTTCATTAGACACCGTAAACACTACGGGGGGGAATATCGAGGTCCAGAGAAGCCACTCCCCTCAAAGTTCTGCAACTCAGTGAGTCACTAGCACAATTTTAGGCTCTCAAGTATCATGTATTTTTCCTCCCCTTGGGCAATGAAGAATCTCAATAACTATTTGCTGGATGAATCAATGAGCACCCACAAATATAACTTAGATGAAACAGAAGGGAATCTGTGTCCATGGCATAAAAACTATCTATTCAGCTTTAGGGACATGATAAGTGAGAATAACCATTTAAGGGAAATCTGTTAACCATGAAGGGTGCCATGATCACACATTCAATGTTTACAACTGTACATTCACAGAATGCCTTGAAGCTGTTTGAAATAAATCTTTTGCATGTTTAATGGAAGGGCATCATAAAACACAAGATCTAATAGAGATCTCAACAACTGAGTTCTACAATACTGTCTAGTTCTAACTGCATTAAGCAGGACAGAATTTAGGTAAACCATGCAGAGTTCCATGTCTGGAACCTTTGATTTCTACTGCCTAGCAATGAAGCTTCTCTCAAGAAAAGCTGAATAATCTTCAGCGCTCACTGGAAGCTAACTCCAGATATGCAGAGAGTAAGTTTTACCTCAGATCATGTCTCGGTCTCTCCAGAGCATCTCCTAAGTCCTATTTCTTTTTCTCATTGTGATGCCACCGTGTCTCTAGTTAGTAACATGCCTACGCATATATACACACACACCTGTGAGTACCCATCCCTGAACTGTTATAAGTCTCTGTAATCCAGCAGAGATCTGGGATCCATAATTTCTCAGTCTGAATGTATGGTTTTTGTTCTGTTGCAAAGAGAAGGAAAAATCAAGAGTGCCTAAAACTTGCTCATGATTTCTTTGAAATCCTTTTAGATAAGATTTCTCATAAAAACTCAGCAGTCAGAATGGAGCATTAGAAAAAGCATAACAACTTAATAATATCTTGAATTTTTCTTGTTGCTTTTTCCCTTAAAAGAACATACCCATATTATTCATTGGTCATAACATTAAAGGAAGGGGTAAGGAAGGAGGAGGTAAAAAAAAGCAAAAAAAAGGAGAATTAATATTAACTTTTAACAGATGGAAAAACTGAGAGTCAAGGAAGTTAAGGGCATTCCTCAAGGTCATAAGATAAGCCACAAGTGGAACTTGTTCTTATGGGCTATATGTGGTCAAAAATCCAAAGGCAAAAGAAGGCAGGATGGTTTCCCAGACTTACTTTTTTCGTCTTTGTCGCTCCTTTAACCTGGAATGATAGATATCCACTACAGCCATCTTCAAAGCTATAAACAAACAAACACTTACATATAAATATAGCCAAGGCAAGAAGTCTTTTGCCCAAGCTGTTCTAAACTTTTAACCTCATACTGCTAACTACTCCACATTCACTGGTCTAAGAAATCTGTCTCTTGGAAACAAAAAAAATATCCTAGGATACTGAATTTCTGAATCAGTAAATTACAGTGAAATTCTTTTTCCTAAGTATATGTTTATAAAGGATTACCCTATGGATAACAAATTCTGCTTTCTACTAAACATCTACTTTGACCATGCCCTGCTATGTATATTACATTTCAGATAACAGTTCAGTAAGGAGTCTGAACTTCAGTAAAACATGGGCTAGAAATTACACATATCAGAGTTTCAGATTAGGAGAGAGAAATACTGAAATCTAACATACTGGGCTATAAGCAGATGCATTATAGCTGTATACAACTTCAGTCGCTGGGAAATGACCAGGAATACTTTATCCAGGCCATCCTCCCTTGGGTCTGAGATAAAAATAACAAATCCTAGCTGGATGATCTGAAGAGATAACTGAATGCAGTATTTTTTAAACTTCAGTTATTTTTTTAAAAAAGTATTAGGTATCAGATTTGTTGTCATTCGTTTCTAACAAGTTCAAAAATTTAAACAACGTTGCTTCATTTTTCCTCATCACAACCCACAAACTAAAAATAATTCAATAATATCAGGTCCAGGATTTAAGGCAATGGATTTCAAACCTTTTTTTCAGGTTGCAGAACTCTTTCTCTGTATGAACTCCTTCTTGATTTATACATGTTCCTTATAGAAGCAAAGGTATCACAGGATGCCCAGGCCCTGCCAATGCTCCCTAATACACCTGCTGTGGAAGGACAGGTCCTAGAACACTGCTGGGGTAGACAGGCCTCATGTAAGTCTATGGTGGAAGTGGCACGAGGAATGGGAAGGAGACGACCTGTTTCGACATGCACTACGTGTATAAGAGATGGGAACCCGTCTGCCCGCATGGTCCTGCTGAAGGGCTCTGACAAGGATGGCTTCCGCTTCTTCACCAACTTTGAGAGTCGAAAGGGAAAAGAGCTGGTGAGGGTTCACGATAAATCCTTCCTGGGCCTGCAGGGTCCAGCCCTGGCTTCTTGGTTGCCTACTCATGCCACCCCTGCCCCCGTCCACTTGCCAGCCGTGCTCAGGCACTGTCCTGACTAGGGGCCTTTGCATGTGCCTTCTCTCTGCCGTGAATGAGGGCAAGCTTTAAGCTCCCAGGTTAAAGCATCTGCCTGTAATGCAGGAGACCTGGGTTTGATCCCTGAGCTGGAAAGATCCCCTGGAGAAGGAAATGGCAACCCGCTCCAGTATTCTTGCCTGGAGAATCCCATGGACACAGGAGCCTGGTGGGCTACAGTCCACGGGGTCGTAAAGAGTCGGACACGACTGAGAGACTTCACATCACAACCAAATACAAGTTTTAGCGTGGACTCTACCTTCCTTCTTAGGAGAAAGAGAATTAGGAAGTCAACAGTTCAAGGCAGAAAGAGAAGCAAACAGAACAAATAAGAAGCAAATAGGTAAAGAGCTAACATACACTGAGTATTTATCACGATCCAGGCTCTTTAGGTGCCTTATCTCATTTATCCACTGAATAACAAGATGAGTTCAATAGGAAAGAAACTACCCGAAAATCCAGTGGGGAGGTTAGTGCTAATTTTGACAAAACAGTTCTGTTATTTTTCTAATATACTAACATATCATGTTGTTTCCTAAGATCTGTGTGGGAAAGAATTAAAACAGAGAAAAAAAACCGAAGAGATTGTGTTACAAAAACCTCTATAAATAAATCCTGCTGATAAACGGTTCTGGTGCTTGATCAATTCAGTAGTGGAAGCTTGTACAACCAGCTCTGGAGAACAAAGGGGAGAAAGGGAACACAGAGCAACAAATGCAAGGAGAACTGGAATTCTCCCAGGGAAAAAATTTCACAGTTGAAGCTCTCTCTTGTCTTGATGAAGCACACTCAGATTGCAACAACTGATTATAAGGTCTTAACTGCATGAAAAACCCAGGGAGGACACAGCACAGCAGGGAGAACAGAAATGAGGAGGAGACACTGAATGAAGGACCATCACAGGCTCACACTCTTCTTAAAGGGGCTGGAGAGTTGAGTAGAGCAGGCACACAAAAACCCAGAGCTCCTTAAAAACCAACCAACCCAAACCACCCATAACCTCTCCACTACTGCCAGGCCTCTGAAATCCCAGTCTGGGGGGATGACTAGTCTCCCTGTGATTACACTGGGGACTGATAACAAAGTCTCCAAATGGCTGCCTTAAAATATTGCAAGAAGTGGGCAGCAGTCAGAGGCAGCTCCTTCCCACTGCAGTGTATTTCTAACATTGTTCAAAATAGCTGGCAACATGTTTCTGTTTTCCTGACAGAAGGCACTTACTGCTTTCTTGGCAGGAAAAGCAACTCAGAGGCCTTAACTGTGGGGAAACCAATCAAAACCCCTACTTGCAAGCACACGAGCACAAACCTGTGAATCAGGTATTCCCCAGAATGAAGCTTCTTAAAAGTCATTCCCCTGCCCCTGAAGCTTTTGGCCGAGAATGGACACAATCAGGGCTATGAAAAAAGGAAGACTATGTGACCTCACGGTCAAAGTCAGCAACCAGGAAGCCTTAGGCAAGTCGTTTCACTCCTTTGTACATTTCCCTGAAGGTAGAATGGGAAAATGACTATTTCCACTTCTCAGGAATGTGATTAAGTCATAGATTATAAAAAATGTGAAATCTAAAAAGAAAAAAAAGGTTCAAGATGGTAGATACAGTAAGTCTAGTAGTATTAAGAGCACAGATATATTAAGCACAGTAGTATTAAAAGCTTGAGATGGCGCTGCCACTTGCAGGTTATAACTTGACCTTGATATTTCCACTCCTCAATTTTCCCATCTATAAAATGGGCATAGTAACGCCCAACTCAAAGAGTTTTGTGAGGATTAAGTGAGTTCACACGTATCAAAAACTTAAACGGTACCTGGCAAACTGAGTGCTGTATGTATTAATTATTATTATTTAGAGCCTTTAACAGTTAGAAGATCAGAGGTCCAGCCTGGTCACTGTGCCTACTCACTTGCCTATTGGCAGTTTCTTTCTCTTGATGGTGATTTGGCTGCTATGTGCTTAGGACTGTTTAGACATAAATACCATTTAGACTGAAAACTGCTGTTTAGTTGCTCTGTCGTGTCCAACTCTTGTGCAACCCCATGGACAGAGAGCCCACCAAGGATTTCCCAGGCAAGAATACTGGAGTAGGTTGCCATTTACTGCTCCAGGGGATCTTCCCGACCCAGGGACTGAACCTGCATCTCCTGCACTGGCAGGTGGATTCTTTCCCACTGAGCCACCTGGGAGGACCAAAGGCTGACAATATGGACCAAAGAAAGAAAATCAGGGGCATGAAGGGGAACATACCCATATCTGATCAAGAAAGTTGGCTGAAATTAGCTTTCCAAATGCAAAGTAAATTTCTCTGGTGTGCAACCCTGAGAAGTGCTGAGAACACAGACCCAACACAGAGAAAGGAGCTCATGACAACTCCTGCTTGCCTAGGTTATGGCTGGCAATGATTAGAAGATGCTGTGCTAAGGCTTACCACCTGGAAAACTCTGAGAAAGACCAGTCCACAAATTTAGGAGAGATTTTCCCAATAAAAGCAGATGGGGAGCAACGCTCCCTGAGGAAAAGGGAAATGCACTGTATGTCAGCACTGACGTCTCACAACATACTGCGACAGAGGGGGCACTGAGTTTCGGTCTTCTGCATCTCCCTCTCCAGACCAATAATTTCAATAAAGTATAAAGAGGTTTCATTTAGCGATCCCAGAACTTCCTTATTGTCTTCCTCAGACATTACTTCACATGCAGTATCTTTTGGGGGCCCATTCTGAAAGATGTTTGGTATGGCTGGAATGTAATCATCTATTCCTCCATTGTGTCCTAGGCCTCTATAATGGACCATTAAACCTCCTTCATTAGACGAATTCCATGAATCATAGCAAAAGTCTTGGGAAAGAAAAAGACCTTGGTGGCATCACCCCATCTTCTAGATGCCTGGGAACAGGATACAAAACCCAGCCAAACAATTTACTTCCTTCTAGTAGTTGTGAGTGAGGAAACATAAAAGGAATGTTATAAATGCTCAGTAATAGTAAGAGTGTAATAGTATAATGGAATGGTAATAACATCAATCTGAATTATGAACCCTCTTCCATTGGAGACATTCACCCTGACTAGTCAGTGTCATCCTTCTTTGTTGGCCAGGGACACAAAGAAATTGCAAGCAGGATTCCAAGTGACTCAGAAGCAAGCCCGAGGCTGAATCACTATCCTGATCTACAGAAAACAGGTGCCCCCCTCTCTGCTCCGAGTGTGCATAAAAAGCTCCTTCTCATTTCTCCCTACCTCCTTAGGCTCCTAGTCCCCTTCACTTGAGTGTTCTAGGAGAAACTGCTCAGCTCCAGGGCAATATGCCCCACTGGACAGTGAGGTCGTGCTGCCAGAGGAGGAATATGAGAACTTAGAGCCATCGACAAAGCATCCCTTTGATCTCCAGTCCTGCCAACCGTCTCAATGATGTCATCACCTTTCAAAAAGCACCTATCTAAACATCTTATAGTTCACTACTAGACATGGTGGGAAAGCGGAGGCAGAGATTATTACAGTTTTAATTAAAACTACTTATGTATAACAATAACTGAAGCTTCAGTTGTAGTTTGAATGAATTAGAATCAAGTAACTTAAAAGGTTGCAGAATCTGTAGAAAGAACACAAATAACTAAAGTATGCTATAGGTTTGAAATGCTAACTAAAATAAAACTTGCTAATCAATTGCTTTTGATTTTTTTTTCCTTTTGCCCCACTTAATTATAGGAAGGACCATAAATGCACCAGAAGAAACTACAAATCCTGCTTTCACAAAGAATGCAGAGTAAAATAAAATACCAACCATCACTATAGTTTTCTTAATAATGCTGAGGCTTAAGAATGAAGACCTTGGACTAAGGCCTAGACATGTGATTCAACAAGTCCTTAACACAGTTGAGACATTACTGACATTAGAGATTTTGACTTTCAGAAGTTCAGTACTTCTGAATAGCATCTAAAAAAATGATACTTCTAAAACTGCTTTTTTGCATTCTGGATAAGAATGATACAAGCCAGGAAATAATACCATTTTAATTAAAGCTGGCATGTATGAGGAGAAATACTGAATGGCAATCTGCACACTACCTTCAAGGGGACACCACCATGAGGTGAGAACAGACAATAACACGAGTTACCAGGGCTGAAAAGCAGAGATTGACATGGAAGACTGAACAAGTACAACGGCTCTAGTGAACACTAAAGTAGTTTGCCTTCAAGCTTTCCTCTTTTAGTTCAATCTGCGTCACTTCGACTTTTTCTTAAAGTTGTGTGGGAGAAAAGGAGAGAAATGAAATTTTGCAAAGAAAACTGTTCAAGAAGTATGTAGAGAAAAAAATTCTAAAGGTAAAATTTTTATGAGGACTCTTTCTTGGTCCCAGATCTGGTGTAACAAATACCTAAACAGCTCTTCTATGAAGGGAACAGTAAAATTTCCCCTTCAAGGGACAGAGGACCAGTTAATGCAACCTGAAGGGTCGATTTATAAATCAACAAGGAGTCTACCTTGCCCTTCCTACCTGGCATATACAGTTAAGAGAAATAACAAAGATGTTGTTTAGGAAATATAGAATCCAAGGGATTCACCTACTACATATATCACCCTTAATTCTGAACTGAAATGAAACAGAAGATTTGGGATTATTTTAAATACATAGTTCATTGAAAATAGAAAGAAAAGGAAAAAAAGATATTCCAGTAAAAGTCTAACCATCCACTTTTAAGAGCCTTATTGACATTAACCATTTACTTATAACAAAAGACCAACAGCAGGCTAATCTTAAGAATTCAGAAGTGCTAAAAATCCAACAGTTCTGAGAAAGAAGAAATTTTCAGTCTTGGTCTAAAAACTCTTGAACTTCCATTCTTTTCCCCTGCTATGGGAAATCTGGGGTAACAAATTACAATGAACATTTAGTATCAGTAGTTGCTGTTGAAGTCCCAGGTTTTCACCCTGATTCCTTTTCTTTTAAGGAGACAGTGAGGACCATTTAACCAATTACCTCAGCATAGGCTTGTCTCAAAAGAAAGCTCACATAGTCCAAGGGATGGGATATTCCCAACTACCATTATATGATCAACATTCTCACCATCATCACAAATGATCTTCTCATTATGGTCAAATCCTGGCAACAGGATATGTTCAGCATCTTAACCACTATACTTTCAGTCCCATAAGGGGCAGGAGACTATCTTATTCATTCTTACATTCCTAGCAGCCAGCACAGTCTCATTACAGGTTGCAATCAATAGAAACACTTATTGAAATAAAATGTTACCGTGTAGAATGTCCGAGTCATCTTCAACAAAATCAATATCTCTCAAGTCCCACTCTGCATAATTGTCAAACTCCTGTTTGGGGAAAAAAATTCCGACCTCAGATCCATCAGCTTTGAGTAATACCTTTATAGGAGCCATGCTTTAAAAGCAAACAGCAAATATACAAACACTTGTTAAAAAGTACTGAATGGGGTACAAGGCCAGGATAACTGCCATAAGTAATAAATCATGGGAAAAATCTGAGAGGCTTTCAGGCAATACTGACAGCAAAAAAATGAGAAAGCTATGAGTCCAGGAATAAATATTTGGTTCTAAAAGTAGTCTGTTCATAAAATGTAAATCAAGAAAATCTCACTCTGACTAGTCCTTCAAGTATTTAGGTAAGAAAATTGTGTGCATTAATTCATCTACCTTTCTACCACCTTCTGAGGGCTCTATTTATTCCAGAATATTGGTTATACAGCTCAGTGGGTAGATTTGTTCATATTCTGTTCAATGAGTACAATATGCAGGGGTAGTGTCTATGAGGGAGCTCTACAACAGCAGCTGCCAAGAACAAAATGCTGACCTGGGTGTGGCCAGCAAAATTGTTTATAGTTTGCTAAACTTTAATTACCTCCAGGAGTGCTGTAATTGTGGATGAGGTGGTAAATCAAGAGACATGTGACTACATTCACATGGCTTTATGGCTGCAAGAACATGTAGCTTTTCCACACATTCATCATTCTTTATACACTTGTGAATATAATACAGAAGACAGCAAACTACAGCCTACAGACCAAATTTAGCCCACTGACTATTTTTGTAAATAAAGTTTTACTGGTGCACCAGCATGCTCATTTGTTTACTATTATCTATGCTGCTTTCTGCACAATTATGGCAAAGTTTAGTTCCAACAGAGACTTTATGGTCTACAAAATCTAAAATATTTACTATCGGGACCTTAATAGAAAATGTTTCCCAACCCCCTGACATAATACAACCTTGGAACCCTCTAGGTATGGAATGAGAATCAGACTATAGAAACCCTAAACTTACTAAGGAAATGGGACTTAAGAAATAAGTTCTTAAGGGGCCTTCCCAGGTGGCACTAGTGGTAAAGAAATAAGTTCTTGGTCTGAAGAACTTCTACCTTTCCAAAAAAACAAGTTTACAAATGAGAAAAGGCACTCAGATGGAGAAAATGAGACTGCCTAAGGCCCTACAAATTACAGTGTTTTGAAAAGTTTTTTAGTGGTATGGAACCTATAGGTAAGAGATATGGCCTCATCCAAAACAAAAACAAGTTTCTCCTACCTCAATGAAATCTGCTCGAGCTGGCATGTATCCTGCCATGTCCCGAGAAAGCAAGGAGTCAAAGGTAGGTCGGGGAGGGTCATCTGCAGCTGAAAGAATTTCGAGTTTTTCTTAATACCTTAATAAAATATTGGCATAAAAAAAGTAACACAAAAAAAGTTCTCATTTAGATTCTGAAATATTTTTATTTGGAGAAAGATAGTGTCTGAGAGAATAAATAAAATTCAAAAGATTTTTTAAAGGAAAGTAAAAAAGTAAAGTATTATGGAAACAAACTGACTTCTTAAAAAAGAAATTAAGGGGACTTCCCTGGTGGTCTAGTGGTTAAGACTGCACTTCCACTGCAAGGGATATGGGTTCGATTCCTGGTTGGGGAACTAAGATCCCACATGCTACAAAGGGCAGGGAAAAGAAAAAGAAAAAAAGAAGAAACTAAGATTTAGGGAATCCTCTAAGTAAATATGGAAAATTCCCTCTGCTTTTTTTACTTCCCTAATATAAAAGAAAATCAAAGATCTTTTCTTTAGCATTATAGAACTTACGTATTTACTCTGTCTGTTTCAGCTCCCTTCTCAGTTATCAATTTACAAATCCCATCCAACTGATAGGCAAAAACACCACTGGTTTGGAGTGAGCTGGAATTGAGTCACTAGTCCTGTGATCTTGCACAAATTATTTAACCTTTCTGAATTTCAGCTTCCTTGTGTGCAAAACCAAAGCACTTGCTCTTTCTGTCTCACTGCATTGCTATGAGGAAGAAATGGTCTAAACCATTTGAGAACAAAGTGCTGACATCCGAAGGGCTATCCAAACAGGAGATAGCCCCAGGTTTTGAGTTAGTCAGCTATGAAACTGTCTCCAGAAAGTATGAGGAAATAGGCAGGGGAAAGAAAAATAATCATATCTCATTATTTGTGCCCTGGGAGTCATTCAGAAAAGATGTCCACTTATAATTCATCATGGGTTTGGTTATGTTTTGTTAGACTCATGAGTCCCTAAGTCACATGAGATTGAAAAAAAAAAATAAAAGTTTGCTATAATTGCCACAACCAAGTGAATGAAAATAACAAATTGCTTCTTGGACTTAATACTGGGATGATTAATTATAATGATTTCCACACTAGACTCTCTTACTGATACAGGGAGGTACTTACAGTGAAATGGAATGGCTGTATCAGCAGTTTTTGCCTCCTCTGCTTGCTTCAGGTTCAGCAGGGTAGATGCAAACAGAGGGTTATTGATGAAATGCTTCATATAGTGCTTCTCACACTCCTCCTTGGTCTTGGTGCACATCTGATTGGCTACATCCTGCCTAGAGTGTGGAAAGTGAGAAAAGGAAGCAGAGTTTTCATTATACATAATGGTCAAAGTATGGTTTGTTTTTTCCGTATTTTAAGTCCCACTGATACAATGTGTGGAACTTGATACCCCCAAACTGATACCATGCAGCTACTGGCAGAACAGTGAGACAAATATAAACATAGCATTGGTATAATCTGATGATTCAAATCCTGCTATTCCATGATAGAGGTGCCAATATCTAAAAAAGTCCTTTTCTTTTCAACAAAATAAGGAAGATTATTAGAAAATCTGTGAATTTCCCTGTGAGCTAGGCTCTATCAAAAGAATTGCTATAATTAATAAGCCAGAACATTTATATTTGCATATTTTATAGTTTACAAAACACTTCATGTGAACAAACATTTCTTTACTAGAGCTCTCATGACAGACCAAGCTCTAAGCTGGAAAAATGTACAATCAATCAATGCTAGTATTAACTGTGTAGTGTATTGACTATCTCAGTTTCTCAGTTATGAAAAAAATGAGGCCCAAAGAAGTTAACAAACTTGCTTAAGAACACAAAACACGGAAGTGTCAAAGCCACTTAATTTGTACTGAAGAACCCTGACTCCTGGCCCAGATGATGCAGAAGTCGAGGTGAAATCTCTCAAAGTCCCCTCTCAACCTCTCTCTTCCACGACACTTCACTTGTATTGTGCCTCCTAAAGCACGTGCCTCTACTTCACTTGCCTCCTAAGGCGTGACTATGCTCTGATTCATGTACTTCAACCAACTGTACATTTATGCTGATTCCCCTACTAGACTACAAGCTTCCTGGAGACAGGATACATGTCATAATTCTTGGCTCCAGCATCCTCACCACCAAGCTTAGTGCCTTACCCATAGCGGAGAGACAAACGATGGTCTTTGCTAAGGAAGGGGTACAAAGAGGAATAGCCCCTTTTAGACAAAAAATGAAAAACTAGGCCAAAGAAGACTAGCAAGAAAATGATCACTTTTTTTCTATCTTCGGTATTCCTATAGTAAACAAAATTTTATGATGCTTGACAAATATAAGCAAATTATGAATAGAACTCAAATCTGTTTCTTCAAGGCCCTGGATATAAGGGAGGCAGCATAGTATATTTTATCAACATCTGATAGAGGATATACTCTAGGAAGTCAGGACAAGGAAGAGCTATTTAAGGGTCCTCTGGTAACATTAATAAACTATGTGGTCATAAAAAGTCATTTTTTAACTTCCTAAGCTTCAGATTCTTCATGAACAAAATATATTCAATAATGCCTCTGCTATCTAGTTCATAAAAAGAAACCATCAGTTTGAAAGTATTCCAAAAGATAAAAATGAAAGCAGCAGTATCATGATTAAGCAGTGTTACCTCATAAGGCAACTGAACGCTGTTCAATTCTGCCACACTAGGACTAAGCAAGTATATACAAGCTAACACCAGAAAACGTGAATAGGTAATCTATCAAATTTGAATCTCAGGCAAGCTATGGCCATTCATCTAAAGTCTGACTCACTTAAATGACAAGGCCATCTACAGCCAAGAAAAGTTTACAAAATCAGAAAGGAAGAATAACTAGTAGTGTCTACGCTTCCCCACTATTCAGACAGGAATAATCAACCGTCCGTGGTGTTGATATGTCCAAAGTGGTCTTTTAAAGCTGGTCAGTCACAGACCACTAAACATCCCGTAGCCCTGTGAGGCATTTCAGCCTTGGAAAAACACGTGTAGAAGGGAAAAGGACTTGTCTCTAAGTCATGGGTCAAGAGAAAAGCAACATACAGCCCCTAATTCCTTTTTCTGAGGTTCCTCCTCTTAATTCAACAGCACTGTCTTTTTGGAGACTGCTAGGGCAGCACAACCCCTCCTCCCAAGCTCTTACCAATTTCCAAAGCCACAGTCCATCACAGCTTCTAAAAGAGCCATTTCTTCTTGAGCAGTCCAGCTGGGATCAAGAACAGGAAAATCTGAGGTCTGAGGAAGAAAAAGTTCTGCCTAAGAACAGATAGAGAAATAGAACCCAGCAACCCCAAATGTAATTCTAATTAAGTCCAATGGCTATCATTCTCATGGTGTTGCGAGACGCCTGAAGAACGTCCTCATTAGTTGTTCGCACTCCCCACCTCTAGTTCTACCATTAGGATCTCCAGTAAATATTATCAACCACAAATGCCATTTAGATCATGTAGAAATACGTTTCCTAAACTTAGCACAAAGGTAGAGGTAAGTATAATAGTGCGTTCCCACTTCGCTAAGAAAGGAATACAAATGTGTCTATTTCTATCTATTAAAATGCAAGATTAAATCATATATTAGGACCAAAGTTACCTACTGGGGAGTGAGGGAGAAGACAGGATGGAAAGGACAAGGATAAAAGCTGGTCCTTCTGAATATTCCTTTTTTGTAGACCTGACTACACTAATACCACACTAAGTATTAAATTTTAAAATCACAAGAAGCAAAAGTAAAATGTAACAAATTAACCTATGGATTAATTTTAAGGCATAATCACACAGAAAGAAGCAATCCCAGGTGACTTTAAAACACAATAATTTGACTATATATTTATCATAGAATATACTTTGAAAAGTAAAACGAACTGCCAAAAATATCAAGTAGTGATTGACAACTATTATTTTCAAATAGTGTTGGTAGAGTTATTCTGAGATTATTATATGTTGATGTAGTGTGGGATAAAGCTGTTAAGCAACTGTACTGCTGTCACTGGGCAGTGGGATTTGGGGCTTGGGGGAAAAAAAAGGCGATCCATGAGGTTATGTAAAACCATGTGGTCTTGTATTTGATTTAGTATGAACTCTGTATTTTGCCTTAAAAGAAAAATTTCCAATACAGAGCACAAACTAGTGATTACCAGTATATATGTGGGGGGCAAAATACAGGAGTGAAGGAGTGGGAGGTACAAACTATTGGGTGTAAGATAGGCTACAAAGATGTATTGTACAACATAAGGAACATAGCCAATATTTTGTAATAACTGTAAATGAAGTGTAACCTTTAAAAACTGTATAAGAAATTTCAAAAAAAAAAAACACAAGAAAACTGTCCTAACACTGTTCAGTGAAAAGATCTAGAAAAAATGACTAATCCAACAACAATGAATACTTCTAGTGCCCTGTGTGTGGTCTCTAAGTACAATTTTCCACTAAAGGAACCAGGGCGCTTTCAAGAAAACACTCATTTTAGTTTTGGGGAGGAAACGTACAAGATGAGACTGGAACATTTTGTTATACCGGAAAGCAAAGAAACTCTCAAAGAATATAAGGGTTATGTCAAAAGGATTCAGAGGTCAACTTGTAGAGGTTCCCACTAACTAAAAATGAAACATTTTGAACATTAAAAAGAATAACAACTGCAAAGGTTTAAAACATGCCAAACATCCTCAATGTCTAGAGGATGCCAGAGAAGGAACTCATACATTCAAAACTGGTAAACAAAGGGAAATAATTTATCCTGCCTTTCTGTACAAACTTTACCTCAGTGGGATGTTTCTTTTTATAGAATTATTTTAACCCCTAAATTAAAAGAAGTGATAGAATTAAAAGAGAACTATGTATTTTGCAATCCTAGATGAACAAATCTAGACAATGATCGTGAATGAATCTGATATAGCCAATATATGTTCCTACTAATTTGTAGGAAGCACAGAACTCAGATGAACATGTTAATCAGCAAAATCTAGACTGTGCTAACATCTATAAGACAAACAACGCAGGTTTTTAAACAATCAAACTATATGAAACAAGAGAAATAGTGAGGGAGGGGTAGGAAGGAGAGGAAGAACCCATAGAAAAAATATATGAGGTAACCAACCTAGAATAGTTAAAAACAAAAAACAAAAAAAAACAAATGTCACACAAGAGCCTGGGCTTCCCTGGTGGCTCACCAGGTGAAGAATCTGTCTACAATGCAGGAGACACACAGGACACATGGGTTCAATCCCTGGGTGGGGAACACCCTCTGGAGAAGAAAATGGCAGCCCATTCCAGTATTCTTGTCTGGGAATCCCATGGACAGAGGAGCCTGGCAGGCTATAGTCCATGGGGTTGCAAAGAGTTGGACACTTCCTGAGTACTTCCTAGCACATATGCATGCACACACACACAAGATCTTTAGGAATTCTCCTAGTGGTCCAGTGGCTAGGACTCTGCTCTCAACATAGGGGGTGAAATTTCAAACTCTGGTCAAGGAGCTTGCATGCTGCAACTAAGAGTTCGCATGCCACGACGACGAGAGAAGATCCCCACAACTAAGACCCGGCAGGGCCAAATAAATAAATAAACAGAAGAGCGATCCTTCAATCACACAGTTGTTTAGAAATTGTTCTATCTTCTGTTAATCACACACACACATAAAAAACCCTCTGTGGTCTATCAAATTATATTACTAATAAGAAATACATTTTATCTGAGCACCTACTAGTTATATGCCTCATGTGAGGTACTATGAGATCCAAATGAGAAATTTCAGAGGCTGATTCTGTATTAAATTCAAAATAATCAATCTGGAAAGTACCATAAATACAGGCAAATACAACAACTCATAGTTGAAAAGCCTGTATTTCTCAAAGTGTATTTTCTAATATTAATTAGCCCTTACCAACTTTACTATAAGATAAACCAGAAAGACTTTCTACACCAAAGCTAAATGGGCATATAAGGCAGTTTTTCTTAAAGCTGAATCAGTGTTTTTCAATTTCTGAACCAATTTTGGCCCTACTGAACAAGAATCTCTAATAGCAAAGTCTAGGAATCTTTAATATTAAGAAGCTCCCAGGTGATTCTTATGCACTAAAGTTTAAGAATCACTGGTATAAAGGGTGTGGCAAAAAGAGGTGCCTTGACTTGTTCAAGGTTCTAAGAATTATAAGACAAAAATAGGCAAAGAACTCAGAAATCTTGATTAATGCACCACCCACCACAGCATGAGTAACTTCCAAAAATACAGCACTGTGAGATGGCAAAAGTACTGAAAACCATTTAAAGTTTTCTGAGGCTTCATATGGGAAAAAAAAAAAATCAAGGTTTTAGTGGCTTCATGTACAGAAAACCAAAATTTGGTCATCATTCCTATGGAAGGAGATTCATCTTTTCCTTATCTGGGAGTAAAGACTAGAAGAATAAAAAAAAGAGCATTAGTAATCTCCAAAAATGCTATAAAATAGAGAACAGAATTCTGAAATGTGTTTGAATGGGTGTAGAATATATGAGAAAAGAATGATGTAATCTGAAGAGTTAGATGGACTTGGAGAGAAACTTCGTGCCATCAGCTTAGGCAGAAGGCATGGTGCTCAGAACAGCTAAAGCGAGTTCATGGTCAGTCTCCCTGCAGAGGACAATCTCTATCCACTTAAAGCACACTGAATCACAATTCAAATTAAGTATGTATTCTGCTTCTTAGCATTCTTGTGTGAATCTGGGATGAATAAAGCTAACTTTTGAAGATGGGATAACCTTAGTGAAATGAACTCAGAGCCACAGCTACTCTGACCACACTCTTCTTCCAATCCTGCATTCATTTTGCAATTAACAAAAGGGAAACAAAAGGGAAAAAAAATTCATATTTCATATATTCCATATCGTATGTTGTCAGAGAAATGCAAGTTAAAATGAGACGGCACCATATACCTATCAGAATGGCCAAAACCCAGAACACTGACAACACCAAATGCTGGCAAGGGTGTGGAGCAACAGGAACTCTCTTCCACTGCTGGTGGGAACACAAAATGGCACAGCCACTACGGGCAGCTTGATGGTTTCTTACAAAACGAACCCTTACCATATGATCCAGCAACCGTGTTTCTTGGTGTTTACCCAAAGGGACTGAAAACTTAGGTCTGAAGAAAAACCTGTATGTGGATATCTATAGTTGCTTTATTCTTAATTGTCAAAACTTGGAAGCAACCAAGATATCCTTCAGTAGGTGGATGAATAAATAAACTGTGATACATCTAGACAACAGACTATTATTCAGGGCTAAAAAAGAAACAAGCTATCAAGCCATGAAAAGACATGCAGGAAACTTACATACATATTACTTAGTGAAAAAAGCCGATCTGAAAAGGGTGCACTCTATACAGTCCCAACTCTGACATTTTGGAAAAGGCAAAACCATGGAGGTCGTAAAAAGATCCATGGTTGCCAGGAGTTAGGGGGAGGGGTGGAAGAGGCAGAACACAGAAGACTTTTAAGACCATGAAACTACTCTGTATGATACTATAATGGTAGATACATGTCATTCTGTATTTCCACGAATCTACAGAATGTGTTAACACACAGAGTGAACCATAATATAAACTACGGACTTTGGGTGATAATGAGGGTCAATGTAGGTTCCTCAGTGATAATTTATGTGCAATTCTGCTGGGGGATGCTGATAATAGGGGAGGCTATGCATTTGTAGGGGCAGAGGATACATGCGAAATTTCTGTACTTTGTACTTGATTTTGCTGTCAACTTATAACTGATCTAAAAATCAAAGCCTAATATTAAAAAATATATTCCAAACCTTATAATTAGTAAAGAAAATACTTAGAAGACTGAGGGTGTTTAGAGAGAGGTAGGGGAAGGCCAGACAGTTGGCTGCCAAGAACTCTTACTGAGGAGCATTTCTTGGACTAATTCATTATGGACCATGACCTAACTCTTGGCATTACAGGCCCAGAAATTCACTCGAGGTTTCACAAATAAGACTTGGAGATGCTGAGTTGCCCTTTTCAAACTTCTAAACGACAGAAGTAGACATGCTACAGCACTATGGTGGACAGAATTCTAAAGATGCCCCCCCACTCCCCAAAGAGTCTTGTCCCCTGATTAGTCAAACACTAACTAAATATTCCTGTGAAGGGACTATGCTGACCAGGTACTAATTAACTGACTGTAAAATAGGGGGATTATGCAGGTAAATCCACTGTAATCACATAGGCCTGAAGAGAGAGAGAAGAGTCAGAGAGATCCAGCACAGGAGTCATGAACCAGGAGAGGTCAGAGAGGCCAAGTATTTCATCAATAACCTTCAAGGCCTCCCTGCTGTTGGTGGCTTTGAATATGGACAAAGGGGGTCAGGAACCTCTAGAGGCTGAGAGCAAGTCCCGGCCAACAATCAAGAAGGAAACAGAATCATCACTCCTACAACCTCCAGGCAGTGAATTCTGTCAACAACTTGAATGAGAATGGGAAGGGAGTGAAAGTGGATTCTCCCCGAGGGTCTCCAGATAAAAATCCAGACAGACCAACACTTCCATTTCGGCCTTACGGAATCTGGAGCAGACCAATTAACATAATTGGTCTTCTGACCAACAGAACTGTGAGATGATAAATTCCTGTTGTCTTAAGCTGCCTCATTTTTGATAAGTTATTATGGCAGCAAGAGAGAACTACACAAGTATCAATCAATTAATCCGTGACGTGAAACTACTGTCAAGAAGATGCCCAACCAGCATTCCTTCCTTTAAGAAAAACTAACAGAGGCCAAATGTAAGAAAACTACTTGGTGAACCAGGCGATAGGCTCTGATAACAGACAAAGGTACTGTATACACGCCTGCCAAGCATACCAGATATTTACTTTGGCTTAGTAAAGTGCCCACTCCTCTGGCTAGATATTGGAATGCATGCTGTCACTTCAGTCGTGTCTGACTCTATGCGACCCTGCCAGCTGTCCATGGGATTCTCCAGGCAGGAATACTGGAATTGGTTCCCATTTCCTTCTCCAAGATACTGGAAGGACACTACTAATAATATCCATCCGTCTCTCATTCCTTCTTTACAGGTGTGAAAAATAATCAAATTATAGCCAAGTCTTACCCTGGCCTATGAGTTAATCTATCTCTTCAAAGTGATTTTATATATTACTATATCGTTCACCTTATATTCATTTTACAACTTAACTCTCCGAGGGTAACCAATTTCTCCAAGGCCAAGAAGACGGAGTGCCAGACATAAGTCTCACCACTGCCCACATGAACCACATAAAAGTACCATTAGCCAAATACAGCAACAATACATTTACTATGTTTATAAATGAACCTAGAAAGCAGCACACCTCGGATCCTTACATAGTAAATCTTAAAGAATACTTTCTTTAAATCCCTTCTGCTGCTGCTAAGTCACTTCAGTCGTGTCCGACTCTGTGTGAACCCATAGACAGCAGCCCACCAGGCTCCCCCATCCCTGGGATTCTCCAGGAAAGAACACTGGAGTGGGTTGCCACTTCCTTCTCCAATGCATGAAAGTGAAAAGTGAAAGTGAAGTCGCTCAGTCGTGTCCGACTCTTAGCGACCCCATGCACTGCAGCCCACCAGGCTCCTCTGTCCATGGGATGTTCCAGGCAAGAGTGCTGGAGTGGGGTGCCATTGCCTTCTCCGTTAAATTCCTTCTGAATTAAACCAAAAATCTGAGTATATAAAATGATTTTCAGACTTGAATGCTTTAGTAGATCCATAAAATCCTAAAAAGCTTATTGGGCAATGATTACCTAATTCAGACGTGGGGGAAAGAAAAGGGAGATACTTGCAGATGAAGAAAGACTAATATCCAGTATAGAATCTGAAAATGAAGGGCAATTCCTACAACTTCATTACCATTATTTCGTAAGTATGATCACTTTGATGTTTCTTGTACTCAAATCCTCGTGTGAAACACTGAAAAAGAAAGGAAAATTAAGTTACCAAAAAGTTATATTTTGAAATGCTTTCTTAAAGGACAGAAGATGACTTGGGCGTATTTTACTCTTGAATGAGTTTTTAAGAATTCATTTACTCTTGTTTGCAGCCAAAGGTTTACAACTCAAAGGTTAGGTTTGTGATCACAGCTTTTCAATGGCCCTCATAGAGAAAAAACAACAATCTTGGAAAAAAGACTTACTCCTAGAACAACTCCTCCTTTTAGAAAAGCATAAGCCCAGGAAGCAGACTGTCTAAAATTGAATCCTTGCTCTTAGTGTATTTGAGCAATTCTAAGATATATTTTGTCATATTTTAAAACTCTGAAATGTGGATTCATCTTATAATAAAAAGTATTAGAGCTTCCATCAGCCATCTTTACACTTTAACATCTCTGAAATTGGGATGTTTCTTTTAATTAATAGCATTTTGGATCTGATAAAATATGGTGTTTGCTGTGTGACCCTAAAGTAATTATTTAACCTTTGTCCACGTTTCCTCTGTAAAATAGAGGAGTACTAATCATTACTTAACTTCCTAGGGCTGCAGTGATGATTTAAAAGTTAGTTCATGCAAAGTACTCAAAATAGAGCCTGGCAGAGTAAGCACTTATCAGTATTGCTATTACTATCATCATCGACACTTCAGGAACACTTTGTTCCTCTGTCACCTGCCCAAACATCACTCTTCAATAACATTAAAAAAAGGTGTCACGGGGGTATCAAAAGGAATAATCCTCCAATTCTATTTCTTGTAGTCCCAATACTTGAAATCTACTGGCAAAAACAGCATTAGGTTGATACAGGAGGAAGTGGAATATTCAACAGACTATCTCATTCATCTTGCTCTGTTCTCCAATTTTTCACTGGTAAAATGTGTAATTAAAGACTGACTAGAAAAAAAAAAAAAGACTGACTAGAAAAAATAGATTTAACAAGGTACGGTCCTTCTGAGCAACTGACAATCATCACTGAATTTACTAGGCCTATAAAACTAGGCAAAGTGAGAGTGAAACTGAAGTCATGTCCGACTCCTTGCGACCCCGTGGACGGTAGCCCACCAGGCTCCTCCGTCCATGGGATTCTCCAGGCAAGAATACTGGCCTCCCTTTAATGAATTACCTGTAAGCAGAGGAAAAAAGGAGGTGGACCACATTCTGCACACTTGATGTAAGGCTCCATGAGGTAGGAGGAGCAGCCTCGGCAAGGTGGTTTATCAGAGGGATCATCTAGAACATAAAGAAAAATTACTAGCTTTAAAACACCGTATGACTATCTTCAGCACTAGAAACCAGAAATCTGCAAATGACTATATCATTTTAGAAAAGTTCATGGAGATAAGATGAGCTCATTCCAAATAGGAAAACACAAAAATGATGTTCCTTTTTATTTCAGGGCGGCTTTGTTCCTTCCTACAGTACCTACTATTTCAAGCATTTAAATAGATATGGCACCTGCAGGGAAACAAACACAAGTTTTAACTGGAAGTCTCATAATGCACACAATTTATTTTCCCATGGAAAAATAATGTCACATACCTACTTAACACATATACAGTTACAGATAAAGACCATCTGACAAAATGTTAATAACTGCTCTATCTGGGTAATGGGCTACAAGTAATCACTGTACTGTTGTTTTAAATTCTTTACAAGTTTGAAATTTTTCATAATAAAAAGTTGGGAGCAAAAACTCTTTAATTATACACCTTAGGATGTACTAATTCATACCTGAGTTGGGAGTTAAACCTAGGACAACTCCCTCCCTTTCTCCCACAGTAAGCAGAGAACAGAGCAGACCTTCCTCCAGTTCCAATGACAGTACTGTCTCTGAAATACCAAGGCAAGGAGTACAACCCAAACTCTCTAAAGTTATAAAAATGCACACGTGTGTCCCTGGTTGTCCCAAACTGCCACTCTCAAGTCAGGGCAACATAGCAGAGTTGTTCTCTGTGGTCCACAGGAATCTAAGAACACAGGCTTTGAAGGTAGAGAAGGGATTTAATCTGTTTGGCCTGGGGCAAACATTTCTCACATTCTGTAATAGAACGAAAATCCAAGAAACACTCTTCAAGGCTCCTTTAAGTGGTGATTATTATTCTTTTGTTTCTAAATGAAGACCTGTAGAAAGGCGACAAGAAAGAAAGGTATTCTTTCTGGCCATAGCTTCAAAGTAAATATCTGGAACAGAAACTACCCAATTTCTCCCATTTAAAACAAAAATAATTTTATATTAAATGTCAATTTTTATCAATTTTACCTTCTCCCTCACATCCTTTTAATGATGTTTTTCTTTCCTCAAACTTTCTTCAACGATAACAACAGAAAAATAGACCGATGACTGACCTAAATAGTTCTTAAACTTTTGTGTCAATAATTGTTTTACAAAAAATAATCCAACTTATAGTTTAAAAAATTTTAGACAATAAAAGAATGTCACCCTCTATTAACATTCTGATTTCCAGCCCTTCTTCCTTGTGTGTGTATATATTTAACAAAAGTGAGATACCACACGTTTTATAAAGCCCATTTTTTTTCCACTTGACAATATATTCTCAACATCATGATGGTACACACAGAGCTCCCTCATTCTTTTTAATGGATGAATAATATTCCAGTATATCAATTTCCTAACCTAGTGGTTTTCAACTGCCTCCTAGGAAAGCATTGTGTAAATCTGAGGAGATGCTTTCTTGTTGCCATAATGACTAGGGAGCACCACTGCACTTAGCAGGCAGGGACCAGGGATGCTAGACATCCTACGGCACTCAAGATATTACTACACACCACAGAAGTGGCCTGTCTACTGCACAACTTTCAAATGTCCCACCAGATGTTCAAGTAGGTGAAAACTTACTCATAATTACATGACCTGAAACCTAATTACACATAAGACAAATGTTTCTGATAGTTCTAATATGTATTGAATTTTCCAGGAAGGGAGCTGCATTACTTTAAGAGGAGATTTTATCTTGTTTCGTTCAGAATTTTAGTAAGACTTAAGTTGTGGTATTTCTGAATCACCAATGCAACACGCGTGAATCACTGTGCATTTGTAGTTGTAATATGCAGTGATTCAACATATGAATACAAGCATCTGACTACTAAGGCATTATGCTTTCCACTGTAATGACTAAACATATTACTGCTGCTGCTGCTAAGTCACTTCAGTCGTGTCCGACTCTGTGCGACCCCATAGACGGCAGCCCACCAGGCTTCCCCGTCCCTGGGATTCTCCAGGCAAGAACACTGGAGTGGGTTGCAATTTCCTTCTCCACTGCACGAAAGTGAAAAGTGAAAGTGAAGTCGCTCAGTCGTGTTCGACTGTAGCGACCCCGTGGACTGCAGCCCACCAGGCTCCTCCGTCCATGGTATTTTCCAGGCAAAAGTACTGCAGTGGGGTGCCATTGCCTTCTCTGTATTGAGACAGGTATTATTTTGTTATAAATTATATTACTTTATTATATATTACTTCTTTTATTTATCCTTTACAGTATAGTTAGGGCATTATTTTTATTTCTTTGAAATCATGGGCATAGATATGTTATCTATGCATTTCATTTCCAAATAGTAAAAGAGGCTTTAAAAACATAAAAATCAAATATTGAGTCTCATAAGATTGAGAACCACTAGTCTAACCAGTTCCCTATTGCTGGGCATTTATGTTGTTTCCAATTTTTCACTATTATAAAAAATGCTGAAGTCAATGTTCCTGTACGTTAGGTTGGTGCAAAAGTAGCTACAGTTTTGCACTACTGAACCTGCCATTTGATATTGGATTAATTCTTAAATAAATGTGGTTATGTTATACAACATTTTAATGCACATTTTTTGCTTTATGTTTTTTTGCTAATGACTTAATACTTGCTATTTATTTTATATTTATCTTAGCCTATAGAAATAACAGACAAAAAAGCAAATTCAAGTGATTTATTCAAGTTCAAAATGGTTCGTAAAGCAGCAGAGACAATGCGCAACATCAACACCACATTTGGCCCAGGAACTGCTAATGAACATACAGTGCAGTGGTGGTTCAGGAAGTTCTGCAAAGAAAACAAGAGGCTTGAAGATGAGGAGCACAGTGGCTGGCTATCGGAAGTCAACAGCCGATTGAGAGCCATCATTGAAGCTGATCCTCTGACAACTACACAAGAAGTTGCTGAAGAACTCAATGTCGACCACTCTAAGGTCGCTCAGCATTTGAAGCAAATTGGAAAGGTGAAAAAGCTTGATAAGTATGTGCCTCATGAACCGACTGAAATAAAAAAATCATCATTTTGAAGTGTCATCTTATCTTATTCTATGCAAAAATGAACCATTTCTTGATTAGACTATGACATGCAACAAAAAGTGGATTGTATACAACAACCAGCAACAACCAGTTCAGTGGCTGGACCAAGAAGCAGCTCCAAAGCGCTTCCCAAAGCCAAACTCCCACCCAAAAAAGGTCACGGTCACTGGTGGTCTGCTGCCAGTCTGATCTACTACAGCTTTCTGAATCTCAGCAAAACCATTACATCTGAGAAGTATGCTCAGTTTACTGATGAAATGCACCAGAAACTAAAATGCCTGGTATTGGTCAACAGAAAGGACCCAATTCTTCTTCATGACAATGTCTGACTACACATCACACAACCAAGGCCTCAAAAGTTGGACAAATTGGGCTACAAGATTTTACCTCATCTGCCATATTCACCTGACCTCCTGCCAACTGACTACCAAGATTCTTCAAGAATCTTGACAACTTTTTGCAGGGAAAATGTTTTCATAACCAGCAGGAGACAGAAAATGCTTCCCAAGAGTTTGTTGAATCCCGAAACATGGATTTTTACATTGTAAGAATAAATAAACTTATTTCTTGTTGGCAAAAATATGTTGATTGCAATGCTTCCTATTCTGATTAATAAAGATAACTTTGAGCCTAGCTATAATGATTTAAAATTCACGGTCCAAAACTGCAATTATGTTTGCACCAACCTAATATATAACACTTCACATTTTGTTCCTCAGGATTTCTATTTTCTTATAGCTACAGCTGTTGAGTATGCAGAATGTTTCTGATACATATAGCCAAACTATCCCTCACAAAGGATCCAGAACTTTTCTGTAACCTAGGAGGAGGGAAAGACTCTTTTTAACAATCATTCAAAATCCAGAGGCAATAAAAGAGTAATACATTTGACTACATAGACAAAATAAACAAAAATCTTTTTGGCAAAAAAAAAAAAAATCATAATATAGAAACTATAAACATAATATAGAAATAAACATAATACAGAAACAATAAACTAGAAGAAAATACTATGGGCTAACATTCTTAACATAGAAAGAACCTTTGAAAACTGAGAGAAAGGAACTTCCCAGGTGGCACAGTTGGTAAGAATCTGCCTGCCAATGCAGAGGTCAAGAGTTCGATCCCTAGGCCAGTAAGACTCCATGTGCCACAACTACTGGGCCCACGTGCTGCAACTGCTGGAAACCCATGTACTTCCAGAGCCTGTGCTCTGCAACGAAAGAACCATGGCAATGAGAAGTCTGCACACCACAACAAAGAGTAGCCTCCACTTGCTGCAGATAGAGAAAGCCTAAGAAAAGCAACAAAGACCCAGCTCAGCCAAAATAATTAATTAAAAAAAAACTGAGAGGGAAAAAAAAAGAACCAAAAATTCTATTGTGAAAGTCATGAAGACATAATTAAGAAAAAGAAAGATGAATATGGACCTTAAACATGAAAAGACATTCAACTTCACTCATAATAAGAGCAATCTACAGAAAGTTCTCACCCATCAGACTGGCAAAAATTCAAAAGCTTGATAATACAGTTTCTCAACAAGCTGTGGGGAAATAGGCATCTTCATATATTGCTTATGGAAATGCAAAATGGCACAACTCCTATATAAGGGAACTTAGCAGTATCTAAATATCCATTTATCTTTGGACACAGGAATTCCACTTCTAAAAATTTACCTGAATATACACCTCCAACAGTACAAGGTTATGCATTAGAATATTAACTGTAACTGCAAAAAACTATATTGATGTCTAAGCACTGGACAGAAGTTGATCAAATTATGGTATATCCACATAATGGAGTAGTATGCAACTATTAAAAAAAAACCTCTCATAAAGTAATATAGTATTTCCAGGAGATACTATTAAATGGGGAAGAAAAAAAAAAAGGTGCAAAGATACATAGTATGTTATCTTTCCAGTAAGAAATTAAGAAAAACAAAAATATATTCATTTCATGAACCTCAATGCTCACTGAAGCACTATTTACAACAGACAGGACATGGAAGCAACCCATATGTCCATGGACAGATGAATGGATAAAGAAGTTGTGGTACATATATATACAATGGAATATTACTCGGCCATAAAAAGGAACAAATTAGAGTCAGTTCTAGTGAGGCAGATGAAACTAAGAGCCTATTACAAACAGTGAAGTGAGTCAGAAATGGAAAAACAAATATTGTATAGTAATGCATATACATGGAATCTAGAAAAATGGTACCGATGAACCCATTTGCAGGGCAAGAATAGAGACTCAGACAACAGACTTATGGGTGCAGGAGAGGGTGGGATGAATTGAGGATGTGGCACTGAAATATATACATTACCACATGTAGAACAGATAGCTAATGGGAGTCGCTATACAACACAGCGAGCTCAAACTGGTGCTCTGTGACAACCTAGAGGGGTGTGATGGGGTGGGAGGAGGTTCAAGAGGGAGGGGACATAGGTATCCCTATGGCTGATTCATGCTGATGTATGGCAGAAACCAACGCTACATTGTAAAGCAATTATCTTCCAATTAAAAATATATATATACATGCCTATTTGTCTTTGTGAAAAGAAATAAAGGACAGGTAAACTAGAAAACAGTGAGGCTGGAAACCTATGCAGGGCTGAATGAGGGAATGAAATGGAGTGGAAGAGACGTAAGGAGTAACAATTTTATATATATATATATATATATGTATATATATATGTGTGTGTGTGTGTATATATATATATATAAAATCTCCATAGTTTTGACTTTTGGAAACATATTTATGTTCTACAAATTAAAAAATTAAATCAGTAAATATGGGAAGGAAAAACTGAAAGCAGAACAAACAGATAAACCCAAAAGTATTTCAAAAGAATACTGTAACCACAATGAAAAGGGGAAAAAAAAGAACCAATCCAAGTAATTTATGAATATTTAACAACAGACCTTCAGTACTGGGTGATGCAGAGAATTGTAAACAAATCCTGAATTTGTTGAAGTAGCTCTGCTTTATGTAGTGGTACTCACAAAGCAATTCTGAAATAATTTTGGATGTATTAAAAGACTGAGCAAATGTGCTGATGTTTTGGGAGCCAGGGTTTTCACTGATGAAAGGACACAAAATAAGGAAAAAACCTATGAAGATAAACTGGAGGTATCAATGTGATCTCATGATTTCTTAAGAAGTGTTACCTATAGGTATATACATGTATATGTGAATATATATATTGGCATATATGTTTATAGCATATACACACATATATTTCTGGGCTCTGTGGGCCAAAAAAGCCAAGATGCCAACACACTCTAGCAGCAATAAGCAATGACCAGATCTTGGTTTCTAATGTCATTTCTCTCTAAAAGGACCAAGGACTCCTCAGAGAAGTGGTTAATTTCAGAGCTGGGTGATAGGAGCTAAGATGCACCTGTAACGTGTAGCCATACCAAAAAGTAAGGAGATGCTCAACAAAGTGATGGAGGGTGGGGGCAAGTCACAAGGCTGCAAGAGACACCTTGAAGGGACTCTCACAGCAGTCAAATTAGGACAATCTGAGAACCAAAATAACTAAGTATGATAATGAATTATAAATCATTGAAACAGCAATTGATGCATCCATACTTAAATAAATAAGTGAAACAACAAGTCTCTTGACTACAATAAAATGCCAACTAATAAATAGATAGAGAGTGCTGGAGTGCTGGGGTCTAGGGAAAAATCATTTTGTAACCATCATAGCAAATGCAGAAATCATCAATGGATGCTAACTAGGGAGAAATTCTGATGAGGAACAAAATATTTTATGGTCTGAGAAGTGTCTCCTTACGAGTTGCTTATTATACATAAGAGAAAAAAAATTATACAGTGAAGAACTTAAATGCACACCTTGACTGGGTTTTCAAAATTAATATCACTAATGAGGGACAGAGCAAGACCAGACAAACCCAAAATGAGACACCTCTATTTTTAAAAAGGGAGGAAAAGGCCTGATTCCCCAAAAGTGTCAGTCACTAAAGACAAAGGCTGTGAAAGCGTTTCAGTTTAAAGGAGTTAAAACTTAATCCAAGACATGACCTCTGACTGTATCCTGTATGGGAAAGAAGGAAAAAAACAACAAAAAGGACCTTACTGAGTCAGATGACAAAACTGGAATACAGATGGTGGGTTAGAGAAAAATATTTTATCAACGTTATCTTACAAAAGTTGGTAACTCTACTGAGGTTAGAAAAGAATATCTCTAATCTTAGGAAATAAACACTAAACTACTTGAGGGTAAAGGCCATGAAGAATGTCCCTTAGCCTCAAATGATTCTGGGGAAAAAAAATGGAGTATGTCTACTTATATATACATACTTACGTAAGTAAATGTGTATATTTAGAAAGATAATATATGCAAATAAGGTAAAAGGTTTACAAAAGGTGTATGGGGATTCTTTGTACTATCCTTCCAACTTTCCTATGAGTTTGAAATTATTTCCAAATCATGTTTTTAAAGTTTATAAATTATTTTTAAAAGGTAGACTGGTTTCAGTTTACACTCCCAGAATGGGGATAATTCATGTAGATTTTCTTTGTATATAAAATAAGATTTAAACTAGATGTGCTTGAAAACTCCATTCTGTCCTAAATTTATACAGGGAGTGTGATGAGTGAGCAAATTAGATTTCCCCTTAAGAAATCGCCAAACAGTCCACACTCCAAATGTGCCTTTCCAATTCGTCTCATTGGGACGCTACTAACATCTAACAGTGGATTTCTATTTCTGCCAAATATCTTCAGAATCAGAGAAAAAGTAATAATTTTTTTCCTCCACAGTTATGGCTGCCTGGATTTATTTCACACATACTCCATAATTCTCTGCACTGTTATTACACTGTAGCTTACTCTGAGAATACAAATTCTGCTAAAAACAGAGGGCAGGAGCATTTCCTTTATTCCACCACTGACATTATTTCTTACCAAGGCACCTGAAATATGTTATTGGTTCTAAAGCTAAATTCCAACTGCTTTTTTCAGTTGAACTATGGGTTAATCATACTATGCACGGTCCATTTGAGCTTAGTTTTCTTATAAGACCTAGGGTGATATGTTTGTGTCAAGTGTTCAGTGGGCAATCAGTAGTATTGGTTGATTTTATTTTGATTTGATATTCTCATTCTTTTAGGATCAGATTCACATGGTTTTAACTTCAAAGTACTTACTTTTCTTCTTTGATCAACTTCCACTTTAGTTTACTATGACTATTAACCTGGGACTTGTTCCCACAGTACTTACTGCTAAAGGAACCCAATCGGTCCATTTCCCCGTTGGCAAAGACTCTGTTGCTTTGATCTTCTTTAATCTGAGTTGCTTCAAGGAGATTTCAGAACCTACCAACAGATACACACCAAAGCTGATGACCGCTCCCTGTGAACAAACAGAAGTGGCACCTGGATAAGGAAATAATTCAAAGGGACAAGATAAAGAGAAAACAATGCAATGTACTCAATTGTACCACATCCTAGTTTTGTTAAGGCTAAGCAAATTATTTTATCTCTATAAGCTCGTTTCCTCCTCTGTAAAATGGATACGCTACAATCATACCTACTTCCTAGAGCTGTTGAGGGTTAAACATCAAAAGCCACATAAATAATATACCATAGTGCCTGGCCCATACTAAGTCCTCTATAAAGGCTGCTGCTGCTGCTGCTAAGTCGCTTCAGTCGGGTCCGACTCTGTGTGACCCCATAGACGGCAGCCTACCAGGCTTCCCCGTCCCTGGGATTCTCCAGGCAAGAACACTGGAGTGGGTTGCCATTTCCTTTTCCAATGCATGAAAGTCAAGCCGCTCAGTCGCCCAACTCTTAGCCACCCCATGGACTGCAGCCTACCAGGCTCCTCCGTCCATGGGATTTTCCAGGCAAGAGTACTGGAGTGGGCTGCCATTGCCTTCTCTGCTATAAAGGCTACACAGTTCTAATAAACAACTGATTTTCTCTGCCTGGCATCACTTCTCTCCTTAGCCCTCCATCCTTTGGAAAACGGACTCTCCCACATCTCCTAATGCTTTGGTGAGATTGTGAATCACAATATTCTATCCTCCTCTACAGCAGCTAAAGCAATCCAATCTGGTCTTACAGAAACCTGAATATTGAGTAAGATACACAAGGACAGAGGGTAGTTGGAGCTCAGTCATTCACTAGCCAAAGAATCTGGTCCATGAGATCTGGCCCTTCGAGGTTCCCATCCCCAAGGGTGGCCCAACTGTTTAAGCCTTTTTTTTCCCCTCACTTCTCTATCTTTCCAATAATACTTTAATCTGAATGAACTTCTATTACTAGAAAACTTAGGAATCCTATCACAACATACATTTTGTTCACTAATTTATTATTTGAACGCATTTTTTTTTTCCTGTATTTATTTATTTGATTGTGTTAGGTCTTAGTTGAGGCCTGCAGGATCTAGGTCCCTGACTAGGGATCGAACCTGGGCTCCCTGTATTGGGAGTGCAGAGTCTTAGCCATTGGACCTCTAGGGAAGTAGGTATGTACAATATACCAAGTCATCTTTTTGAAGACATAAATGAACTCCTATTTCACACTAAGCAAAGAAAAAATCCCCCCTTTCTAATCTTCCATAGCCTTTTCTCTCTCTCTTTTCTTCGGCATTGTTTACATTCTCCTTTGTGAGAATTACTTCTGAATGCGTATTCTTCCCACTTCTAAACTAACGAAAGCACGGACCACATCAAATACAAATCTGTATGTCTTAAAGTACTTGGTACATAGTGCCAAGCAGAAAGAATTCAATAAACACAAATGTAATGGACAAATGAGGGCTTCCCAGGTGGTTCAATGGTTAAGAATCTGCCTCCTAATGTCAGAGATATGGGTTCAAGTCTGCCAATGACTTAGTAACTAAACAAGAACAATAGACAAATAAGTATTAGTTCTACAAAAAGGTTTCCTTTAGTTCTCTGACAGTGACTTTTTTCACCTGACAATTTTAGCTTGGAATAAGTCATCAAGTGTTGGCATCCCACTCCAGTACTCTTGCCTGGAGGATCCACGGATGGAGGAGCCTGGAGGGCTGCAGTCCATGGGGTCGCTGCGAGTCGGACACAACTGAGCGACTTCCCTTTCACTTTTCACTTTCATGCATTGGAGAAGGAAATGGCAACCCACTCCAGTGTTCTCACCTGGAGAATCCCAGGGACGGGGGAGCCTGGTGGGCTGCCGTCTATGGGGTTGCACAGAGTCGGACACGACTGAAGTGACTTAGCAGTAGCAGTAAGTGTATACAACGCTCAGATAACACTGTCAATGAACTTGTCTTTTTCAGGATGAGTCGGAGTGGTTCTCCCTCTGCTCTAGACCCGAAAAAATGACTTTGAAGAAACACGAGTTCAGTAAGAGGGATTATGCACTCACTAACAAAGTATTGTTAGTTGCTCAGTCATGTCCGACTCTGCAACCCCATGGCCTATAGCCCACCAGGTTCCTCTGTCCGTGGGATTTTCCAGGCAGGAATACTGGAGTGGGTTGCCATTCTCTTCTCCACGGGACCTTCCCCACCCAGGGATTGAACCCAGGCCTCCTGCATTGCAGGTAGATTCTTTACCGTCTGGGCCACAAATAGCGAACATTTATTGAAGTTTTCTCATAAGCTAGACACTGTGGCACCACTGTATGTGGATTATCTGTGAATCCTTACAATCTTCTGAGGCATGGAGCTTTTTCAAGGAGGGAAAGAAGCCCTGAACGATTATTTGCACAATGTTTTACAGTTAGTGAACAACAGCGTCACTTCAACAGAGATTAATAGAGATAGTCAACTAAAGGATGTATATAGCCTCATAGATGCTCCATGTTCTAAGCACAAATTCTTTCTCCACTCCGTTCTTCTCACTGGAGACATTTCTGACGCTAACATTCACGAAAGGGTGGCTGCTACCTCCAAGTTAACATTTGCCGAAGTCCAAGAAGTTACTGGGAGGAGGAGGAAAGGGGCGTGAAGAGCCTTTCCTCTTCGGTGTGGTGCCGAGGACAGGGGCAGGCTTGGAAGAGATTCGCAGACAAGATTCGAAGCCTCACTTGGTCCCTCATTAATTATATGATCTTGGGCGTAATTTTACTGGAGACTCAGACAACCTCAGCTCTACAGATACGAAATATCTACTTGGAAGGCCTATCTGAAAACAAGGGGTCACGTCAGCCCTTTGGTAACAACGGGATTTCGCGCTCCACCGCGGCAGCGACAGGAATGCCGAGGCGGGGACCCAGCGGGCCGTTCAGGGGGCGGGGCGCGGCCCCAGGGCTCAGCCCCGGCCCGCGTCGCCCTCCCCCACCGCGCGGCGTGGCCCGCGCCGCACGCCCGCCCGCCTGCCCCTCTCGCCCGTGACGCCGCCGGGGCCCGCAGCCCGCCCGCAACCTGCCCGCCCCTCGCGGTCCCCGCCTCCCACCTCGTCCCGCGAGTGGGGCTCACGGCCCGCGGACAACCGCCCCGCAGCGCCTCGTGCCTCACCTCAGCGCGTTCCCCCTCCTCCGCGCCGAGGAAACGCCAGCCGCGCGCGCGCCCGAGCTTGCGTGCGCGCCCCCTGCGGGCGGCGCAGGCGCGAGCGGGCCGCGCGCCCGCCTCCTCCGCCCAGTCCCCGCCCCGGCCGTCGAAGCCCCGTCGCGGGTGGCGCGCCTGCCGCCGCCGCCCCTGGCTCGGCCCCCGTCCGGGGCTGTCGCCGCGCGGCCGCCGCCGGCCTCTTGCAGAGAGGCCTGAGAGGCTGGGACTCTGAGCCGCCTGCCCGAGTTTTGAGTGGGACCAGTAATTACTTTTTCCTGAGGGCGTGCTGCTGGTCGCCGTAGGCTGGCTGGTGCCTGGCGCCGCCGTTTTATCCTCTCCAGAGTGCGCTGAGCCGGAGCGGGCCAGTACTGCCCCGCTTTTGTGTTTTCTGACATTCCCACTCCCACCCTTGTTACCGCCTCGAAGGAGATCGAGGCTAAGCCCCTGGGCCCAAGGACGGCGAGCGGGGGTGGCCTCTCGAAGCCGGGCCTTGCAGTGCCGCTCGTGGATTAATCAGACTGCCTGAATGGTTTAAGGGTACACGGGGTACGTTTGATTCAGATGCTCCTGGAACGTCGAAACTATCATCTTTGGAAAGAACCATCCCCTCTTTGGGCTTCAGAGGCCCAGATTGAGGCGCAATGATGAGAGGATGTGGTGGTCCACTCTGATGTCAATCTTGAGGGCTAGGTATGTCCCGACATCTCTTGTTACTACTACTAATTATTGTAATAGCTGCCATTTGTTGGGTATTTACTGCATGCCAGGTATTGTACAAAGGAGGCTGCAAACATGGTCTCATTTAACATTCAGAAACAACCTTGTGGGGTAGACACTCATTGTTACCATCCCCATTTTCCAGGTGAAAACCTTTAGACGCTACCGTGTGAATAACTTGGGATTACATGCTAGATCACGTATGAAAGGGGATTCACAGAGTTGCTGAGCTTAACCATTATGCTACTACATCTGTTTAAGTATTTCATTCATAAATTTACCCAACCTCTTATAGAATTCATTTACACTTTTCTGCCAGCGTGGCCTCTTTATTCTTTTTTTTTAGTATCTGAGTCATACAAGTTCGTTCTAAAAAAAAAAAGAATATTTGCATGAGCAAAAATAATGTGAAAACCAGCTCCCCCCATGTAATTTAACATTTTGCTATACACTCTTTTAGATATTTTTTATGCTTCATGTCAATAAATATAGAATAGTTTTACATATGTTGTATCCTGAAAATCTGTTTATTCATTCATTAATCAAATATTTAATGAGAAGACACTGTTGTACATGCTGGGAATTCAGCAGTGAATAAAAGTTTCTGCCTCATATAATAATGGGGGAGATTGACAATAAGCAGTACATAAACTATATTACTATGTAATAGCTAATGCCCGATAATGTGGCAGATTTTTAAAAAAATCAAGACAAAGGGATAAGAGTGATGGGGTGATGCTGTATTAGATGGGGCAGACAAGAAAGGCCTCTACATCATAAGCTGAAATCTAATCATTAATGAGGGAGGTAGCTGTATGGATTTCTAGAGAGAAACTGTTCTAGGAGAAAAGAAATAGCAATTAAAATAGCCCTGATGGCTTGGCACCTTGGAGAAGAAGCTAGAAATTAGAGAAAGAAGTTGGGAAATAGGCAGAAGCCAGATCATGTATCTGGTAAGCCACATTGGACTTTGGATTTTATTAGAATGTGACAGAATATCACGGAAGTGTTGAGAACAAAGGAATCATCAGATTTGTTTTAATTGCAGCCTTGAATTAGTGAAAGTGAAAGTTGCTCAGTCCTGTCTGACTCTTTGCAACCCCATGGACTGTACAGTCCGTGGGATTCTCTAGGCCAAGAATACTGCAGTGGGTAGCCTTTCCCTTCTCCACCGGATCTTCCCAACCACGGGATTGAATCCAGGTCTCCTGCATTGCAGGCGGATTGTTTATCAGATTTGCTTTAAAAAGAATCACTGGCAGTTGTGTGGAGAATAGATAGTAGAAGCATTAAAATTGCCCTTTCAATCATCCATTTTTAACAGTGTACTGGTGTTTCACGTACACCTTTACAACCGCTCTCACCTCCACAAACGGAAACTGGCATCAAACCTTTAGGACTTATCTTCATGTTTTTTCCTCCTAAACTGAAAGTTTTTGATACTGGCTAGGGTGTATATCCAGATCTGGACGTCATCATTGTCAGCAAACTAATATGAGTCATCAGTGTTGTACTGCTGAAAAACAGTCCCACGTGATGCAGGGATCTATTCATTACCAACATAGCATTCAAGCACCTGGAAATTACCCTTCCTCTTCAATTGATGTTAGACCCTCATTAGAATTCTAGGCCCCAATTTAGTCATTGTGCTTAAGAAAGATGTGGAGAAATTAAAAATGCATATTGAGGGGAAAGATAACAGTGATGAAAGCAGTGTTTTTCTCAGTTTCTGCCTTCAGCATTGCAGTGGCATCAGTTATAACATGAGGAACACAAATTTGGAGGAGAAATGAAAGGTTCTGTTTCAGATCTGCCTTGCAACCTGCATATGGGAATGACATAAAAGTTTGAAGCTAAGAGGAGAGACCAGGGCTAAAACGGTTTTAACTGTATTAGAACTGTTTCTTTGGATGTAGGTTTTCTTTGTAACCTCAGTACCCAGAAGAACCTCCTGGACAAATATTTGCAAAATGAGCGGGTAAAAGCAAAGGCATGCATGAAGTCCTCAGGCAAAGGAAAGACTGTGTAAGGTAAAAAGAGGTGATGTCCGGTTTATGCTTTCACCAGAGGGCCACACACCTGAACATCACCTCTGAGTAGGGTCATAAGCCCCGATTTGCTCAGAACAGTCCTGGTTTATACCTATTATCCTCATATAATTAGTGAGGTTGCATTTCACTCTTAGAAGTGTCTGTATACTCTTAGAAGTGTACAGTAAATTATATGGTCACTCTTTGAAGAAGGCCCTTCAGGGTCCAGTGTCTTTCTCTTTCTTTGTCATTATTGCCCCCATCTTGCTCTTCATTCTCCCACCAGGTAGAAGTGCCTCCTTTTGCCCCTAGGCACTACTTCCAAGTTTCCTTTGCTAAGGTAGCTTCACTTCAACTTAGACTTCATTTCCTCAGGTACATCTCTTCTGGCCTCCCCAAGTCTGGATCTAGTACCCCTCTTACATGCTTCCAGGGCACCCTGTGTTTAACCTGTGCTAGGAGAGACGACTCAGTACCTTGTTGCTCCCTCGCTAAGCGTTGTCTGTCAAGGAACCTGAAAAAAACAACTCTTGTCCTCTTGAAGACAGAAAGTTACATTGATAATATTAAGACCAGTCCCTGTTGAACTAATATTTTTAAAGAGTGACCCTCAGGACAGACTAATAGCACCTTCTCCAAGCCCTTCCATTCTTCACTAACTGAGGAGGCTGACTTTTGAACTCAAATCCCAACAAGGAAAATTCCATCCTCCCATCAGGCTCTGTAATGTGGCTACCATCGATTGAGTCCAAAATCTGCCCCAAACTCCTCTCCCACTACTTAATCGCAGCAGTTAGAATCCGAAGTGCAGTTTCTGAGCCTTCCTCCCTGTGAAAATGATAGTCATCTCTAGTTACTATGTCCTGAGTGCTGAAAAACTAGAAACTTGATCTCCTCTTTTATTTATTTTTCCTATATCTAAGGTGGCTGTTTGTAGTGTGGTATACAAACAGATAAAAACAGAACATCTAAAAATCTAGCCATGCTTTCCCCATTTCAACTTTCTTCCCTTTAAACTCAGATAATGCCAGTCAATGTAAATTAGCCAGAGATTTAGTTCCAGGAGCAGAGCTCTGTGCCAAATACAAGGTCTCTTAAAGGCAAGGGGTTTCCTGTGATGCATTCAGTAGACAGGGCTCCACTCCACCAAAGGCCTGAGCCCAGGGATTGCAGCTCCTTAGGGCTCAGCTCTTGAGTTCACACACTAGAAGCCTAGAGTGCTGCAGTCCATGGGGTCACAAAGAGTTGGACACGACTTAACAACTGAACAACAACAACAAAAAACTGACTCCACCAGGGCCCAGCTCAGGGCTGGTCCAGCCTCTTCGGCCTCTGTTGCTGCCTCTTCCATTGAGGAGTGTTTCGATCCTCTTGTTTTCATTTGCTCCATCCCTCCATATCTTTCTCCTTTTGTGGCCACCCTAGTCAAAGGAGTTAGGGAATAATAGTATTCCTTCTAGGAGGTTCCTAGATTGCTTTTTCTTTTTTTAAATTAATTAGTTTTTAAATTATTTATTTATTTTTGGCTGCACTGGGTCTTGGTTACTTCGGGTGGATTTTCTGTAGTTGCAGAGAGTGGAGGCTTCTGTAGTTGCCTCGAGAGAAAGGCTTCTCACTTCTGTGGTTGTGGAGCACACGCTCTAGGGCTCAAGGGCTTCAATAGTTGCAGCACACAGGCTCAGTTGTTTCGTGGCACGTGGGATCTTGCAGGACCAGGGATTGAACCTGTGTCCCTTGCCTTGACAGGCAGATTCTTAACCATTGGACCACCGGGGAAGTCCCTTTTTTTAAAAAAAATTTACTTTTATTGAAGTATGGTTGAATTACGGTGTTGTGTTAATTACTGCTGTATAGCAAGGTGACTCCGTTACACATATATACACATACATACATTCTTTTTCACATTCTTTTCTATTACATTTTATCAGAGTATTGAATATAGTTCTCTCTGCTATACAGAAGGACCTTGTTAATTTATCCATCCTATATATACTAATTTGCATCTGCTAATCCCAAACTCCCACTCTTATTCTTTTCCTCCCTACCCCCACTTCGCCACCGCCAGTGTATTCCCCGTGTCCCCGATTTAGATTCATTTGCTAGACTGCTCTTCTCACTTGATCACCCTCAACCATGACCATTCTGCCAAGGAAGGATTGAAGTACTTTTGCTAATCTACTTAAAGAAATGTAAGGTCTGCATACAGTTGTTTCTCTACACAGCGGTGTATCTGGGGTGCTTCTGCATAAGTAAGGACGCTCTAAAGTTTCCAGGTGGCGCTAGTGGTAAAGAACCCGCCTGCCAATGCAGGAGACATAAGAGACATGGTTTTGATCCCTGGGTTGAGAAGATCCCCTGGAGAAGGACGTGGCAAACCCACTCCAGTATTCTTGCCTGGAGAATCCCATGGACAGAGGAGCCTGGTGGGCTAAAGTCCATAGGGTCACACAGAGTCAGACACAACTGAAGTGGCTTAGCACTCATGCAGAGATCTCAAAGGTGAGGAAGAAGGGGACAAGTTCTGCTAAAGGACCTCACTACAACCCATTCTTCAGATAAGGATAAATGAGAGAGGTAAAACCTCTTACCCTAAGTCCTTCAGTTCCTAGGTAGTACAGCCAGAATTAAAATCAGGTCTGTCCAAATGTAACTAATAAACTCCCTCTGGCTATTCAAGCTAAAAAGTTTGCAAGTTTTAGGATTTTCATAATCCCAGGGCCATTAAGCCTGATTTTCATGCATCTAGCCCTTTGCTACCCATCTCTTCTGCCTCTTCCTCACCTCACTGACATTTTAGTTTTTGGCCACACTGTGTAGCTTGTGGGATCTTAGTTCTCCTGTTAGGGATGGAACCCGGGACCTGGCAGTGAAAGCGCCGAGTCCTAACCATTGGACTGGCAGGCAGTTCCCTCCCTGTCTTCTTTTCGATCTCTGCAACGCATAGGATGTCTGTCTCTTGGAACAGCAGGTCTGGGGTAGGATCTAAAAAGCTAGGTGAACCAGAAATGTCTTATTGCTGAATGACTCCTGTTTACCTGGAAAATTTTAAATGCCTACTAGGCAGCCTAGCTGCATGCCTTTCAGCCTGATGGACAAGGCCTCCACCTTTTGGCTTTCCAAACAGACTCCTAAAGTGTTCTGTGTAATTTGATGACAGGCAACCAACTCTTGCAACCAACAAGTAAATGTTTGAAACATGAATTGTTAGAAACCAATTAATATAATTGAAAAGGTATGTAGTTTGAAAGAAGGCTTCAGGAAAGAAGCCTTTCCTGAATTTGAATCCTGTTCCACCCTTGACAACCTTCAAGCATTTAGGCAAATTACTACCTTTTTGTGCATCTTTTCTCCTCATACATAAAATGAAAATAATACCTAATTTATAAGACTCTTATGAGGATATGATGGTGTATATATAGTACCTAGTTCATGGTGGAGGTCAAATAAATTATAATTGTGGTTTTAATTTTAATTCCAAAAGTGCTCCATAGTATGACCTTGGGACTTGCTTAGAAGTTATTTTAGGCTATGTTGGCTAGTCGTCAGCTTTAGAATATTTTTGTTATTTGAATCAAGAACTATCTTCTGGAAACCTGTGGGTTTCTTAAACACTGAGCAGTTAAACAGAATTTTCTTTTGCTGCCTGTTTCTTTTTCTTTAAAAAAAATTTAGTAATGAGTTTGACTGGAGTGGGTAGCCTTTCCTTTCTCCAGGGGATCTTCCCAACCTAGGGATCAAACCCAGGTCTCCCACATTGCGGGCAGATTCTTTACCAGCTGAGCCACAAGGGAAGCCCAAGAATACTGGAGTGGGTAGCCTATCCTTTCTTCAGCAGATCTTCCCAACCCAGGAATCGAACCAGGGTCTCCTGCATTACAGGCGGATTCTTGACCAATTGAGCTATCAGGGGAGCCCTTTGTTTAAGTTATTATTCATTTATTTTGGCTGCACTGAGTCTTCGTTGTTGAGTAGGCTTTCTCTAGTTGTGGAGAGCAGGGCTACTCTCTAGTTGCAGTGTGAGGGCTTCTCAGTGCGGTGGCTTCTCTGGTTGCAGAGCATGAGCTTTAGAGCGCGCAGGCTTCAGCGGTTGTGTGGCCTAGGCTGAGTAGCTGTGGCTCTCAGGCTCTAGAGTGAAGGCTCCATAGTCGCTGTGCACGGGCTCAGTTGCCCCGAGGCATGTGGAACCTTCCTGGACCAGGGATCGAACCCATGTCCCCTGCATTGGCAGGTGGATTCTTAATCACTGGACCACCAAGGAGGTCTTGCTGCCTTCTTCTTTAGCATCTTCCTCACTATACGAAACTAAAGAAGGTGTACATTATCTTGCAGGTCATAGGGCAAACGTATAGTTGCAATCAAGGACAGATAATCAGGCTTACCTCAAATGCAGGACACACTCAAGAGCTCTGTCTCATTTAATTGATGTAAATAGTGTACAGACTTATGCATTACAAGCAATTAACTATAAAAATGTTCTATAGAGTACTACTGTAATCAAATAAAACTCACAAGGTTAATCTGATGCATATTTAATGATATATATAATTGTTATTGTGCTGCATGATAATTAAACCTTAAATGTTAAGCTTTTACATAAATGGTCTAACCGGTTGTTTTTATGCAGCCAAACACGTTTTTTAGTGTTTGCTCACTTTATTAATTTTCTGGAATCCATAATCATGCCAAGGACAGCAGTTTTCCCTGAAGCACTTTACTAGTAAATCATGCACTCATACACACACAAACATACTCTTCAAAATGACACAGCAGCATTGTCTCCTGACCTAACACTAAAAATAGCTACTTTGCAAGGTTCTTCGTAGGCTTCTCAGGTGGCACTAGTGGTAAAGAACCCGCCTGCCAATGCAGGAGACCCAAGAGATGCGAGTTCAATCTCAGGATCAGGAAGATCCCCTGGAGTAGGAAACAGGATTCTTGCCTGGAAAATTCCGTGAACAGAGCAGCCTGATGGGCTACAGTCTATGGGGTCATAAAGAGTCAGACAGGACTTAGCACACACACAGTGCAAGGCTCTCTGTATATACTTTCTCATTTCAGTCCTTAAAAATCTCTTAAGGGAGGTGGTGTTACTCCCATTTTTACTGGTGCCGAAATTGATGCTCAGAGAATGGAAGCAGGCAGCGTAGTAGAGGTTCGGACTTCTGTTACCAGCCTCTAGACTTTATGCAACCTGAGAAGGTAATGCATCCCAGCAGAGATATGTCAAGTTTTCTTTTTGTTTTTGTTTTTTTTTAGGAAATAGAATGGCTCTTTAGAAATATGGAATATGTACACACATCCAAAGGGAGAAGTCAGTCTTCAAGAGGGAGGGATTAGTTAGTAATGGAAGAACTGGAACCTGTTGAAGCTGATTTTCTTCTGCCCATTCAAGGAAGAGAGTCTTAGCCAACAAATTTTAAGCATTATATATATATAGATAGATATACATATATGGGCCTCCCAGGTGGCGCTAGTGGTAAAGAACCCACCTGCCAACGCAGGAGACTTAAGAGATGCAGGTTTGATCCCTGGGTGGGAAAGATCTCCTGGAGGAGGGCATGGCAACCCACTCCAGTATTCTTGCCTGGAGAATCCCGTGGACAGAAGAGCCTGGTAGACTACAGTCCTTGGAGTTGCAGAAGAGTGACTGAGTGACTAAGGACACACACACACACACAATAAAACAGGCTCTGCCCTCGAAAAGAAGCTCAGTGTCCAGTGGAGAGATGGGCAGCAGATAGTTACAATACAAGGTAATATGTGCTGTAACAGTGATACGCTAGTACACTGAGGGCTCCGAGAAGAGATCGGCCAATTCTAGGGAGAATTCAGGGGTAGGTCTCTGGGAAGTGATGAGTTAAGTCTTACAGAAGAATGGGAAGGAAATTCCAAACAGATCAAATTATCCAAAGAAGCATGAGATAGCACGATCAGTTTGGTCTGTGTGACTGGAGTACAGAGAGCAAGAAAGGAGAGCCGTTGACCGTGAGGCTGCAAGGTACACAGGGATCAGACCAGAGCAGGCTTCGGATGTTACTCCAGAGGCTGTGGCGAGCCAGTAGGGTGTTTTGAGTTGGGGAGTGGTAATAACTAACCTGGTTTTAGATCTACCTGTCTGGCAGTGATGTGGACTAAAAGGTGGCAAAAGGAAAGACCAGGAATTTCAGAAGTCCAAGTAAGAGATGATGAGGGCCTGAACTAACATGGTTAGAATGGGGATGAGGAAAAGTAAGTGGATTTAAGGTGTTTAAGAAGTAATTGAGGGGAATTCCATGGTGCTTCTGTGGCCTAGGTCTTTGTGCTCTCAGCTGCCATGGGCCCAAGTTTGATCCCTGGTTGGGAAACTAAAATAGTAATTGTTACTAACAATAGTGTGGGGTGGGGAGGAGTAAGTTGGTAGGATTAAAGATGATTCTCAAATGTCTAACTCGGCTAAACTGGGTGGATGATGGCACTGCTCACCAAGACAGGGACCACAGGACAAACAGATACAAAGGGGGAAAGGGCAGGTTTGTTCTGTAAACTCTGAGTTTGAGGTGTTTGCAGGCTGTTCAGGTGATGTTCAGTAGGCAGATTCAAAAGCTAAAAGAGAGGACTTCCCTGGTGGTCCAGAGGTTAAGTATCCTGCCAGTACAGGGAACATGGGTTCAATCCCTGGTCCGGAAAGAAACCTCAAGCCTCAGAGCAACTACGCCTTTGTGCCACAACTACTGTGCCAGTGCTCCAGAGCCCACAGACCGCAACTACCGAAGGCCTTGTGCCTAGAGCCTGTGCTCCGCAGCGGGAGAAGCCACAGCAATGAGAAGTCTGTGACTGCAGCTAGCAAGCAGTCCCGGCTCTCTGCAGCTTGAGAAAACCCACGCCCAGGAACGAAGACCCAGTGCAACTGAAAAGAAATTAAAAATAAAAAGCTAAAGGAAAGATCTGGGTCAGAGACACAGATTAGGAAATCAGCACAAATCTGGGAATTTTGAAGTCATGGGAGAGGATGAGATTGTCTGAGCTCATTGAATAGAAAAAGAGAAGAAAGGCGAAGAGTAGCAACTTGAATGACAACGACAGGAAAGACACAGAGGGAGAGCCGTTAGTCTAGAAAAGGAGAAGTAGATTGAAGAGAGAGAAGCGATGGTAAAGATGGGGAGTGGGAGGCAGTCCGCAGAGCATTAAGACCCCCTAGGCTCTAGGGGCTTCCCTGGTGGTCCAGTGGTTAAGAATCCGCCTTGCAATGGAGGGGGCATGGATTTGATCCCTGGTCGGGGAACTTAGACCCCACATGCCTCGGGGCAACTAAGCCCAAGCCACAACTGTAGACTCCATGTCCTGCAAAGAAAGATCCCACATGACACAACTAAGACCCAACCCAGTCAAATTAATTAGTTAATTAATAACTTTAAAGAGACCATTTAGGCTCTAAACTGAAAATATAGTGCTTCCCATGTAATTTAAAATAAAAATATTGAGAGTTCCCTGGCGGCCCAGTGGTTAGGACTCAGTGCTTTCACTGCCATGAACCAGAGTTCAATCCCTGGTCAGGAAATAGATCTTGCAAGCCACGTGACATGGCCTAAATAAATAAATCTGTAAAAAATAAATTTATAAGCTTTCGGGACTTCCCTGGTGATCCAGTGGCTAAGACTCCATGCTCCCAATGCAGGGGCCCATGTTTGATCCCTGATCAAGGAAGTAGATCCCACGGGACACAGATAAAAATCCCGAATGCCACAACTAAGACCAGGCACAGCTAATAAGCAAATATTTAAAATACTATAAGCTATAAAACAGATGTAAAGGAAGTCCAACAAAGTTCTGATTTTTCTGTGGTGACCTCTTTGATTGTATCCTCACTGTCTTTATTTCAGTGCCCTTGATCTGCTAGTGCCCTAAGTACATGCTTATACATCTTCTCAGTAATCTAACAGTATAGCACTGAGAATACATCAAAGTGGATTAGTCAATGATGCCAAGTACCACAGAGAAGTCAAAGATAATGTTAAAATGTGCCCACTGGAACAAAAAGAAACAGTCCCAATTATTCCAGCATATGAATAGACTCCCATACTAGTGGAAGAGTAAAGTCCAGAAGTAAACCAAAATACATACAGGAATTAGTATATGCTAAAGATGGACTACTCAATAAATGGCATAGACAATTGGACAACCATCTGGGGTAAAAATAAATGTCAGTTTATCTCACACCAGGGTAAACTCCAAATGGATTAAATATTGAAATAAAAATTAAAAACTGTAAAAGAAAATATGAGAAAATTCCTTTATAACCTTACTGTGGGGAAGGGAAATCTTTCTAACTGTGACCCAGAATGTAGAAGGCATAAAAGGAGAGGTTAATAATTTAACCACACAACACTCAAAATTTCTGCAGAGTGACATAACACTTTAAAGCAATGTCAAAACATATATAGAAGACGGAAAAGAATGTTTGCAACTCATATCATAAAGAATAGTCCCCCTAATATAAGGAAATAGATAGGAGATCAGCCACCCAAGACAAATATCAATGAAGATATAAATCGAAAGGGCTTATGTGTTGTGATTAAGAGCATAGAGATTAAGGTCAATGAGTTATATTGGAATCCCAGCTGTCTCCACTTACTCGCTCTGTGACCTTGGGCAAGTCTCAGATCATCAGTTTTCTATAAAATGCAGGTAGTAATTGTAGCTACTTCAGAGGTTTAAGTGAGATTAAGGCCAGGCTAGTGACTCATGGTGATAGGAGGAAGGACACAGGGGAGATCTGGGTTCTAAATTTCTAGTATCTGGGATCCTTGAAATAAAGAGATTCAGGGAAGAGAAACTATTCAATTCCCATATGTCTCTTCTTCCATTAAGGGCAGTTATTAATATTTACTAAGCCCCTCTAAGTGTTAAACACAGCCGTAGGCCTAAGGATAGAAAGTAAACGCAAGCAAGACAGACCTGGCCTTGGTCCTCAGTGTAGCTTGCTTCTGTGAGAGAGGTGTCAGTCAAATGCCACAGAAATACATCATTACAAACAGATGCATACCATGAAGGAAATGGGGAACTTCCCTGGTGATTCAGTGGCTAAGACTGTGCTCCCAATACAGGGGGCACGTTCAGTCCCAGATCAGGAAGCTAGATCCCACACGCTGCAATGAAAAAATCCTGCCTGCCACAGCTATGACCCACACAGCCCCCCAGAAAGCAGGAAAGGGGGGGCAGATAGTAGGAGAACCAGGTGGAGTTTGGGAGATCAAGGAGGGCTCTACTTTTTTTTATGACTGCATTGCAAAACTTGTGAATCCCCCTAATATAAGGAAATAGATAAGAGATCAGCCACCCAAGAGAAATACCAATGAAGATATAAATTGACAGGGCTCTGTCAAGTAGTACCCTGAACAGAGATTGAACCTGAGCAACTGCAGTGAAAGCGTTGAGTCCTAACCACTGGACCACTAGGAAAGTCCCAAGGGGGGCTCTATTAAGGAGATTCTATCAATCCATGAAATTAAAAGATGCTTGCTGCTTGGCAGAAAAGCTATGACAAACCTAGACAGCGTATTAAAAAGCAGAGACATCACCTTGCTGACAAAGATCCATCTAGTCAAAGCTATGGTTTTCCAGTGGTAATGTATGGATGTGAGAGTTGGACCATAAAGAAGGCTGAGCACCGAAGAATTGATGCTTTTGAACTGTGGTGTTGGAGAAGACTCTTGAGAGTCCCTTGGACAGCAAAGAGACTGAAGGAGATCAACCCTGAATATTCATGGGAAGGACTGATGCTGAAGCTGAAGATCCAGTACTTTGGCCACCTGATGTGAAGAGCCAACTCACTGGAAAAGACCCTGACGCTGGGAAAGATTGAGGGCAGAAGGAGAAGGGGGCAACAGAGGATGAGATGATTGGATGGCATCACCGACTCAATGGACCAAGTTTGAGCAAACTCCAGGAGACAGTGGAGGACAGGGAAGCCTGGCGTGCTGCAGTCCATGGGGTCGCAGAGTCAGACGTGACTTAGCAACTGAGCAATCAATCCAATATCTGAAATTTGAGTAGGTGTTGAATAGGCAAATAGTAAAGAAGGGGAAGGTGAGACGAGGGAGTGGACACAGTGTTCCAGGCAGAGGGGACAGTGGGGACCCTAAGGGAAGGAAGAAGGCAGCTAGTCCACTGTGGCTGTAGCTGAAGTGAAGGAATGAGTGAGGGGAGATGAGACTGGACAAGCAGGCAGACTGGACAATGGATGGCCTTGATGGTCTTAAAATGTAATCTTTCTTATCGTGGCCTAGTTGATTAACGTGGGCAGTCAACTGTATTAAGGATTTGGAGTTTTATCCTGAGAGCAGTGGCAAGTCCCTGGATGTTTTTTAGCCGAAGAGCAACAAGATCTAATTTGCACTGTGGATGGCTTACTCTGGCTGCAGGGTGGAGACCTGTGTTAGAGTTGAGAAGACACGTGGGAGAGGCCTTGGGAAGGCTGTGGTGGTTCAGACCCATGAGATGCTCCCTAGCCTCCCTGTTCCCTAGTGGTACTTTAGCAGAAGACAAGCTTTAATTCTTACATAGTAAATCTGCATTGTGTGTTACCTATTATTATTATCTTCAGTGAGAGATGTGCTCAGTCACTCAGTCATACCCGACTCTTTGAGGCCCCATGGACTGTAGCCTGCCAGCCTCCTCTGCCCATGGAATTTTCCAGGAAGAGTCCTAGAGTGGGGTGCTATTTTCTACTCCAAGGAATCTCCTCAACCCAGGGATGGAACCTGCGTCTCTTGCGTCTCCTGCATGGTCAGGCGGATTCTTTACCTCTAGAACCACCTGGGAAGCTCTCATGTTAGAGGTAAAAGGCTTAAAATTAATCCACTAGGAAGAACAAGCACATTGGAGTCATTTCATAGGAAGCATAGCCATGAGAAACAGGTGATTTTCTTTTAGATCAGAAGAAGAGAGCTGAAAGGGTAAACAGTGGCGATTTCACAACAGAGAGAAGACAGAGAGAATTCTCTAATGTGATGTTGCTCTGGCACATAGGCTGTCTGTTCTGTCAAAGTGCACCTTCTCCGTGCTTAGGCAAATAAAAACGTTAGGCAAAGGTCCTTTATAGCTCACTCTGGGAGCTCAGTGCTTTTTAGTGTGAAATAGGCCCAGGAGTTTAGATATTGCTGCAGGTTGCATTTCTTTTCAATACCATGGAGTCGTTATAAATGCCCAGGAAAGCAATATCTGAATAAATCACTCTGGAATTGAACCTGTGTATTACTTAGCTGGTTTAATTTCAGAATAAGACAGTGGCAGATACGAGTAGTTTTTTGAGAGCTGCCTTTTCTCTGCCTGCTGTAAAGAACTGAATAGAGTTGAGGCAGGCTGACGACCCAGCTGTCTTATTTTGTCACGGATGTGCTGGCAAAGCAGAGTCCTTCAAGGTGGGAATTCTTGAAGTCCTTCCAAGGAATATGTTCAGTTTTGTGGGACTTCAAAACATAAGCATCAGTAGCTTTTTAATAATTGTTTTAATTTAAAAAATTTATTTTATATTGGAGTATAGCTGGTTAATACTGTTGTGATGGTTTCAGGTGGACAGCAAAGGGACTCAGCCATACGTATACATATATCCATTCTCTCCCAAACTCCCCTGCCATCCAGGCTGCCGCATAACTCTGAGCATAGTTCCATGTGCTATACAGGAGGTTCTTGTTGGTTATCCATTTTAAGTATAGCAATGTGTACACGTCCATCCCAAACTTCCTAACTATCCCTTCCTCCTGTCCTTCCCCCTGGTGACCGTAAGTCTGTTCTCTAAGTCTGTGAGCCTGTTTCTGGTTTGTAAATAAGTTCATTTGTTTCATTTCGTTTTAGATTCCACCTATAAGGGATGTCATGTGACATGATATTTCCCTTTCTCTGTCTGACTTAATTCACTCAGGATGACAATCTCTAGGTCCATCCACGTTGCTGCAAACCAATAGCTTTTTAAATGCAGAAGTGAAAATGAAAACAGAATCTTGGAGCCAAATGGGACTCCCAGAGCTCCAGAGCCTGACAGGTGTTTATTTATTAATATGTGTAACTCTGCATGGAGGATTGTTTTATATTAGAAATATACTTTTGATTATACCATGTTTCACAGACAGAGGATTAGTATCCCAAAATACAGCCAGAAATACAGGACTTCTGCGACTCAATTAAAAAACATCAGCACAACAGAAGAAAAGGGAGAGGCTATAAGCAAGCAAGAGAAAACCTGAGGGCAAGTAAATGTATAGAAAGATGCTCAACCTCACCGTTAAGCAGACAAATGCACATAGGAGCAATAATAAGAGATTACGGTCATCGACTGGCAAAAAGTTTTAAGTCTGAGATTTCCAAATTAGGGAGGAGGTGGAACTAACTCTCACATCCATACATGACTACTAGAAAAATCATAGCTTTGACTATATGGTTCTTTGTCAGCAAAGTGATGTCTCTGCTTTTTAACATGCTAAGTTTGTCATAGCTTTTCTTCCAAGAAGCAAGCGGCTTTTAAAATTTCATGGCTGGAGTCACCCTCCGCAGTCATTTTGGAGCCCAGGAAAGTAAAATCTGTCACTGTTTCTGCTTTTTCCCCTCTGTTTGCATTGAAGTGATGGGACTGGATGCTGTGATCTTAGTTTTTTGAATGTTCAGTTTTAAGCCAGATTTTTCACTCCCCTCTTTCACCCTCATCAAGAGGCTCTTTAGATCCTCTTCACTTTCTGCCTTTAGAGTGGTATTATTTGCATATCTGAGGTTGTATAATCATTTATACACACTGCTTTTTTCAGAGGATGACATTAGCAACTTTAACCACTGGATGGCGCAAATTCATAAGAGTCTGGTGAAAGTGTGTGTGTGTTGTGTTAGTCGCTCAGTCATGTCGAACTCTGTGACCCCATGGACTGAAGCTCACCAGCCTCCTCTGTCCATAGAATTCTCCAGGCAAGAATACTGGCGTGGGTAGTACAGACCAAGGTGCAGCAGGTAAAAGAGGGTCAGCCTGTGAAAAGTCTTCTGGAGACTGAAACTCATGTACTATAGACACGAAATCAAATTCCCTACCATTGCAGATTAAGAGACATTTTTAATATTGGATGACGCAGAAAAAGGGAAAGGAAGAAGAAAAGTGTTGGAAGAAGAAGCAGGAAAAGAAAGATAAAGAGACAAAGGAGCATTGAGATAAAAGACTGTGAGTCTAGGAACTTTCCTGGTATTCTGATGACTAAGACTCCATGCTCCCAGTACAGGGGACCCAGGTTCAATCCCTGGTCAGGGAATTAGATCCCACATGCTGAAACTAAGAGTTCACATGCCACAACTAAAGATCCCGTGTGCTGTAACTAAGACCCAGCACAGCCAAATAAATAAGTGAAAATAAATATTTCTAAGAACATATATATATATATATATATATATATTTTTTTTTTTTTTTTTTTAAAGATTGTAAGTCTAGAGAGATGGATTCAAGTGTTAAACCAACAATTGCAGGTTGGGCCCTCATTGGTTTGCATCCACCTGGTGACCAATAGCAACTTTGATGTAAAAGTAAAGGTTACCTCATTTTATTCTATTAATAAAAAGTCAGTTATGCTACCCTCAGCTATCCATTTAGTGGTGTGGCATTGTCAACAATTTCTTTGAATGTGTACTATGATCATGGTGCTTTGTTAATAAGCACCAGGTAATACAGAGACATACAAGTTAACACGAGGTTTCCCAGGTGGCTCAGTGGTAAAGAATCCTCCTGGCAATGGAGGAGATGTGGGTTCGATCCCTGGGTTGAGAAGATTCCCCTGGAGAAGGAAATGGCTACCCACTCCAGTATTCTTTCCTGGGAAATCCCATGGGCAGAGAAGCCTGGCAGGATACAGTGCTTAGGGTTGCAGAAGAGTCAGACACGACTTAGTGACTAACAGCAACAAGTTAATACAAACACAACAGGCTTCAAACAGAAGAAGTAGGAAGTATGTATCAAAGGATAAAGAGCAGCCCCGCAGCATGATGGCCGTGGTGTGAACTCGGAAAGGAATCCTCTCTGAGAATGCAGGGGAAGGGCGGAGGCGGGAGAGGAGTTTCGGGGAGGAAGGGGAGGAGGAACCATAAAACCATCAACCTGAACAGGTCAAAACGAAGGGTTTCTGGCTCTGGCGGTTCAGTGGTTAACACTCAGCGCTTCCCCTGCAGGGGGCATGGTTCCATACCTGGTTGGGGACCCATCCACCTGGTGTGGCCAAGAAAAAAGCTGTATATATTAATCGCAACTCTTCCTTAGAAAATGGCTAGTTTTGTAGATTTTTTTTTTAAAGCAGATTATTTTGGGGGCACCACGCTGTGCAGCATGTGGGATCTTAGTTCCCCAGCCAGGGGTTGAGCCCATGCCCCTTACAGTGGCATCTCAGAGTCTTAACCACTGAACCACCAGGGAAGTCCTGGAAAATAGCTAGTTTGGGGCATGATGTAAGAAAAGTGCTTTAGATCAGAATCTACTGGACTGTGCTTAAGAAGTTTCCAAAATAAGAGGAAGGACTTGGGATGGGGGGAAATGTACAGGGCTAGAACCCCGCTATGTCCCTCTCTGATTAGTAACCCCTTGCACTAGCCTAGGGGTGCAGAGAAGGAGGGGTGCTAGTGGCCTGCTCAGGCCTATCAGAGGCCCAAAGATTCCTAGGTCACTGATTTTTGTAATCACAGATATATCTTTATAAATGAAAAAATGGAAAAACCAAGGTATACAATTGTATATTTTAAGTGCTTATTTGAATAAAGTCATGCACACGTGCAGAAATACAGCTATTTACTTAACGTCCTTTAGCAGTGGCAGCAAAAGTTAAATTGGAGATGTCTGTAAATGTGTTTTCTCTACCCGAAGCAACTGCCATCATTAGGCCTATCAAAAAGTACTGAGGGATTTCCCCAGTGGTCTAGTGGCTGACTCTGCATTCCCAATGCAAGGGGCCCAGGTTTCATCCCCAGTCAGGGAACTAGATTCCACATGCCACAGCTAAAGAGGCCACATGCCTCAACTAAGACCCAGCATAGCCAAAAAGTAAAAACAAAAAAAAATTGGGATGACTCAGATTCTTAAAAAAGGTAGAATGACTTTAAGGCCTGTCTAGCCTATGACTTGAGAAAAACACAGCTTAATACTTGTGCTAACTGAAAATATGGTAGTAATAGTCACTTCCAGAGGAGTAATTAGCTCCCCATAGAAATGGCATTTTATCAGGTTGACTTTGTAGCTAAGCCTGTCATGGTGACAGGAAGAATTGTGCCCCGCTGTGAAGCGATCTGCAGAATACAGGTCGCATCCCAAGGTCCGCCTGGGCATTCTCCCTTCCCTTCCTCTCTCTCCCCTATCTTTTGGTTTTCAAAGATCCCCAGTGGTTAAGAGAATAGGAGATTGAAAATTGGTAACTGATTAGGCAGTCAGAAAATCCTCAGAGGGACCTTTCTTTGTCTGGGGAAACAAGTCCCCAGAGCAGTGTAAACAATTTTGATTCCATTGGTGAATCTCTATAAAGAAAAGTCACTATACACGTTGCCTACATTATATTCTGGCAGAAGAGCTAATGAGTATAAATAGACTTTGCTGCAAGTTTTATTGCCTGTTTCTGGATGAAAGCACTTTCTCTGGTGGATAAGCCTGGGAAGGTGGAGATGACTGTAGGCATCAGTCCTTGAGCAAAAGCATGAAGTATGGAAAGCTTTTGATCATCCTCCCCAGTGGTCTTGGGAAGGAGCAGGCTTCTTCTCCTCTGCCACACCCCTGCCGCTATTTCCTCGTTAGACTGAGCCACAGATGGCAGGATAAACTGGAGGTGATGTTGTGCGCCAGTGGAGGGCAATGCTCCTCTATTCCAGGGCCAGCCCCTGTGCCCTATCCTCTCCACCCAGCGTGTTTTCAGAGAATGCTCTGTGGAACGTTAGGGCACCCGCAGGATCTCTGGGCTTCCCCCGATGGCTCAGTGGTAAATAATCTGCCTGCAGTGCTGGAGACACGGGGCAGTGCGGGTTCAACCCTGGGTTGGGAAGATCCTCTGGAGGAGAAAATGTATTTCTTCCAGTATTCTTTTTTTATTTTTCGCTCCAGAATTCGTGCCTGGAGAATCCCCATGGACAGAGGAGCCTGGCGGGCTACAATCCAAAGGGTCACAAAGAATCCGACATGACTGAGCACACAAGCACAGGATCTCTAGGGCTTCCTTGAAAGCTAGCGTCTTCCATGCTTGGTTCCATCTCTTCAAGGCTCAGCTTGAGTATCAGATTGAGAGAGTCATTTCCTAGGCAGGTTGATAAGTCTAGGGGTCCCCAAGGAGCGAGGGGTCTGGAATTCTCAAGGAGGAAGAAAGCACAAACTATTTTTTCCCTCTACATTCCTTAGGATTATATAACAATAATGTATCCTGCCTGAGGACAGTCTCTGGATTAAACCTTCTGGCTAATTCTGTTATCTTAAAATGTAAATTATGGGAGTGAAAGTGAAAGTGAAGTCGCTCAGTCATGTCTGACTCTTTGCAACCCCATGGACTGTAGACTATCAGGCTCCTCTGTCCATGGAATTTTCCAGGTAAGAGTGCTGGAGTGGGTTGCCATTTCCTCCTCCAGGGTATCTTCCGGACCCAGGGATCAAACCCAGGTCTCCCACATTGCAGGCAGATGCTTTACCATCTGAGCCACCAGGGATTTACAACTTCCAGACATTGTTTGAATTCATTGGAGAGTATATAACTCCATTGCTAACACTAGCAAGCGTCTTTTTACCCCCTTCTGATGTCTATGTCAGAAGCTTTCTCTATCTCCTTTATACTTTAATAAAACTTTATCACACAGTTTACTTAGGTGCAGGTACATTTCACCAAAATGAAATGGAATGGTTTCAGACTCTTGAAAAGAAGCAGGACAAAAAAACAAATAGTAGGGGACCTCCCTGGTGGTCCGTGGTTGACTCCATGCTTCCACTGCTGGGTGCACGGGTTCAATCTCTGGTTGGGGAACTAAGATCCCACACACTGCACAGTGTAGCCAAAAAATAAAACTCAAAAAATCATTAAAAAAAATAGTAAAATAAAAGGAAAAAAAAGGGAAAAGAAGCAGGACAACACCCTTCTTATCCCTTCTGCCAGTCCTCTTTTCACCTAAACTCTGTTTTAAGGTCAGCTGTCTCATTCCATCATAAAAAAAGCATTTCCCAAAATGCAGTTTTTAGAGCATGAATTTGAGTTTTGTAATTTTGAATTTGTAAGATTAGTCTTTGCAAAAATTCATTGTTAGGTAATACACAGTTGTCTTAACATTGAAAGTATCGATATGTTAGGTGACAGTTTTTCAGAAAAATCTCTTGAATAAAACAATTTTTAATGGTAAAGTAAATAAATTCTTTGCCATACAAAATAGATCATTTATGTTGCGTTTTCATTGTCAAAACTCATATGCACTGTAACCCACAGTTGTGAGTTTCATGAATAATTAAATTACAATGTATAAGTGAAAATCTAATTTCATAATAAATTCTGTACACTGAGCCTTTTTATCTTGGCTACATTGAGGCACACATGCCCTTTGGCATGGTGCACAGCTTGTCTCAAGTTGTGGCTCGTGGGCTCCAGAGCTCAGGCTCAGTAGTTGCGGTGTAGCGGGCTCTCTGGTTTGGGGACTCAGGCTTAGTTGCCCCGAGGCATGTGGAATCTTAGTTCCTCAACCAAGAATCGAGCCAGCATCCCCTGCATTGGAAGGTGGATTCCTAACCACTGGACCACCAGGGAAGTTCCATATAAACTGAGCCTTTCTTGGACTATCTCTTAGCTGAAGTAAGGGAAAGGAAGATACAACAGGTAAGAAATACAATAAATGTGCATTAAGTCTTTCTCTTTTTTTCAAATCAGCCTTTTCACTTTCTCACTAAGCTCTGAGTGAGGTCAGGCTTGACTCTGAGCCATGCCTCTGTGAGAAAGAACATCATAATTGTGTTGCTCTGGATTGCTTGTGAATGTCTGCAGCTCACTGTGATGGTAGAGTATAATTCTGCATTATCAAGAGATCTTGTCTGGGTCCTTTGTATGCCCTTGGGGATGAGTCACAAGGAGGCCCTTTGGAATGCTCAGGGTCATGTTCCCTTCCCCAGTGTGTGGAGAGTTGGGGCAGAGGTTTAAAGCTCAGTGAATGCCGAGTTTTCCCAGGAGGAAAACAGGAGCCCCACCCTCAGCTGGCTGAGAGCCAGTTCAAGAGGTCAGCTGAGAGTCAGTGTGCCATACCGAGGGCTGCTTTGCTCAGTTCCTCGGAGACTGTGTTTAAACCTTTTGTCAAAGAGAGTGATGTGTCCATTCATATAGCACTTAGAGGGAAGACCTTTGTTTTCATTTGATGAGATGAAAAAAATATCCATTTTTCGTTTGAGTTCCAAGTGAATTTCAAAGGCTTGTGGCTGAGTCAGTAGTAAAGATATTAGAGTAACTCTGACTATAAGTCCAGGCTTTCTCCTCACTGACCTGGCATTACTATCTGATCGTAATGTTCCTGCTGAAGATACGAGGGTAAAATTAGCAAGAATCTGCCCATATTGATTAATAGTAGGGAGAAGACAGTGTGCTATCCTTCTTCCAATGTGTGAGGCAGAGCAGAACTTTTCAGAAGTATGTCTGGTGGACCACGGTGATCTCTACAGCTTTCTTGGGACTTGATGAATTGGGAGCATCTTGTCCAACCTGTGGATTGAAAGCAAATATGAAAAATAAAGGACACAAATAGGTATTTCTTTATGGACCAATAAAGAGATGGCTTAGTACAGAACCCCATAAAATTCCAAGGACACATCATTTTGCCTCTTTGTTCCCCATTAATCTTAGGAAAAGTTATTGTGCTTACACTGAGAAAGTATCAGCAAGGTGCACTTTTGTATGAGGAGCTAGTTTGTTGGAACCTATAACCTCCTAGCAAACAGCCCAGCCACCCTTTGCTTGATCTATTTGCCTTGAGTGGAAAGGACCCTGGATGTGCAGCTATTTTGAATCCCAGATGCACAGGAATTCGACTTCATTCCTGGAATCCAGCCTGAACAATCTCACTGTGTTTGAGAAGGGGCAGAGACCTGAGTCAAAATGACTAAACCACCGCTACAGAGATCTGGGGCAATGGAGACCCAGATATTTATTTTTTCATAATTAAAACTATTTATTTTTATTATTTAATTTGTTTTAAAATTTATTTTTGGCCGCACTGGGTCTTCATTGCTGTGCATGGACTTTTCCTAGCTGCCGTGCACAGGCTTCTCTTGTTGTGGAGCACGGGTCCTAGAGCACGGGCTCAGTAGCTGTGCACAGGTTTAGTTGCCCCGTGGCAAGTGGAAATTTCCTGGACCAAGGATTGAACCCGTGCCCCTGCACCGGCAGGTGGATTCTTTACCACTAGACCACCAGGGAAGTCCATGGACCAAATATTTTTTACTAATCCCATCACAGTCTCATTATACCCGATCCATTCCCCGTCTGATTTTGTATGTATTTTCTAAATTCTTAACTGTCGTAGAACATAGACTGTAAACCTCTTGAACAGAGGGAACTTGGCACATAGAAGCTTTTTAGTAAAACTTTGTGGAAGAGGTGAATAAGCTAATAAATTGAATACAGGAATTAATTTTAGTTCTGAATTTAGTTCTGTTTCTCATAGCTGTGTGACCATGGGAAAGTCACATAACTTCTCTGAGCATTAGTTTAAGTATCAATAAGATGTAGATACCCATCCTAGCTACCTCTCAGGACTTTTATGAGGTTCAAATGAGGCAGTGTGTAAAAAACTGCTTTTTTTAAATGGATTCATTCATTATTTAATAAGTTTATTTTGTTCATCGGGGAAATTCAATCAGAGTTGATGTTACATGGTTACTTTTAACTCTGGACTAGACTTTTTAGTCCTCTTCAGGCCTGTTTCTTTCAATGTTCAGTAGAAATAATAATGTAGATGGGATTATAGAACTAAAAATACACCAGACTGTAGAATTATACTAATTCCAAGGGCACATCATCTAATATTAGCAGAAACAGGATTATAGAAAATGGTAAAAATGACAAATATGTCATCATTCGTTACCTAAAGTACTGTGAAAGAAAGATTCTGATGCCATGCCTGGGTGGAAAGAGTGCCACGCTTGATTTTTTAAAATTGAGATATAATTTTCATGTAACGTTGTGTACCTTTAAGGTGTGCAATGTTTTGATTTGATGCATTGATAAATGGCAGCGTGACTACCACAGTAGCTTTAGCTCACGCTCCATTACATCATGTAATTATCATTTCTTTTTTGTGGTGGGAATGTGTAAGGTCTAGTTTGTTAGCAGTTTTGAAGTATGTAATACAATATTGGGACTGGAATCACAGTGCTGTGCATTAGACTTCTGGAACATATTCCTCTTCTAATTGTACTCTGGTAGATTATGATTTTTTAAGTATTTCTTTTAAAATTATTTTATTACTGTTATTGTTATTTTATTTATTTTTTGGTTGTGCTGCGTGGCATGTTGGGTCTTAGTTCCTTGACCAGGGATCAAACTCACGCCCCTCCCCAAATTGGAAGCTCGGACTCCCAACCACTGGGCCACCAGGGAGATCCCTTGATTATTGATATTTTCAGTTAACATGGAATTAAAAGAGTGGTAGCATGTGTCCCATCCTGGACTAGATAACCTTTGAGACTCATTCTCAGTGCTATAATTCTACAAAAACAGCCACCTTCTTTAATGTAAAAAGTATTAGAGACCTCGTCTCTTTGCTTCAGTGTGTTTTTGTAGATGTAGAGAGGGCACCCATCAATTTCTTATATTCAGAAGTTGCATCCAGCCTTTGGAGACATAAACTGTGGGCTCTGTAGCTCTTACAATGTCAGGGACCTTTTTTTTTTTTTAAATAAAAAGAGCGTAAATATACAAAGTACAAAATTGGATACAAGGCCTGTGTGCAGGTCCTATGGATCCTGAATTCGAGCATCATTAATTTCACAGTAAATCTACTTCTACTAAAAAGTCTATCATAAGATTCCTGGTCCCACTCTAGCCACCCTGACTCATTATATCTGATCCCCAGAAGTAGGTCTTTTCAGTAAGTACTCTATTGCATTATAGCAGTATTGTACCTGCCCATTTCCTGACACATAAAGAATTACCCACATTTGCTTCACAACTAAAGCAGCTCCCTGTCTCCTAGAATTTATACATGAACCCCATTTTCTCCAGGCAGATGACAGTAGCGGTACAGAAAACACTTTCCTCTTTGGGCTGAGTGTCAGGCTGGGGTTCAGCTGTCCCAGGTTGCTGGTCTTCCTTCCTTGTCCTTCTCCACAACCGCTGGCACTGGCATAGCTCTCTGACTCGTTGACATCGACTCTGAAGGGGAAAAATGACTGGCATTAACTTCAGGTGGCTGGTATGCATCTAATTATCTTCCAAACCTCACGTCAGACGATTTGAAGAAAATCGTCTCTCTCTTTCGACCGAGGATCAAATCCAGCCCCTGGCCGTGAAAGTGCAGAGTCCTAACCATTAGACCACCAGAGAATTACCAACAATCACCCCTTCTAAAGAAAAGCAAATATTCATTCCTATTGGCTGTATCCTCTCTAGAGAACGTCCAAGTACCGCAGAGGAAGGGAACTCGCATTTAGTAAGCACCTCCTATATCCCAGGGGGCTTCCCAGGTAGCTCAGGTAAAGAATCCGCCTGCCCAGCAGGAGACTCAGGTTCAGTCCCTGGGTTGGGAAGATCCCCTGGAGAAGGACAAGACAAGCCGCTCCAGTATTCTTGCCTGGAGAATTCCATGGACAGAGGAGCCTGGTGGGCTACAGTCCATAGGGTCGCAAAAGAGTCAGACACGAGTTAGCGGCTAAACAGCAACCTATATGCCAGAAACCTTTCTCCCAGAATCTCACTGAAACTTCTTAACCACCATAAGAGGCAAATATCGTTAGTCCCATTTTAAAGATGAGGCAACTGAGGTTGGAGAAGGTAAACAGCTTTCTCCAAGCCACTCAGCTGGTGAGTGTTGAGTGGCAGCTATGTCCACACTCCAGAGTCTGTGCTTTTCTCATTAGGCCCGCCTGCCTCCGGGACAGAAGGAGGTCTGTATCGATCAAGTCCAAGGACCCAGTACATCAGCAAACTCACAGGGCACGGGACTTCAAAAATGACGAACACGGTAATGGCGATTCCACTGCCAAACAAGGTGACTGCAATCAGAACCTTGACCACGATGCTCCATTTCTTCCTCTTCTCTAGGTTCTCATCTGTGTCTAAGAGGACAGAGAGGAGTGGACAGGGAGAAGTGAGAACTGAAGAGAGGGAAGACATTGACCCTTTGACTTGCAGGACTCCTGGTTCACGAGACCAAGAGGGGCCCCGCCTGATTCAGAGGCAGAAACTGAATTTCCAGTTCAGACTCAGAGTCAGGAGTTGGGTAGGCATCATCACCTCTGCCCTCACCTCCTTTGCAGTGTCTTCCCAGAGTCACCTTTACTAGGATTTGGAATTTTTCCATGATCAAGTAGGACTGATTCTTTTTTAAGTTTTTCAGTTGAAAGATAATTGCTTTACAAATGTTGTGTTAGGTTCTGCTGTGCAACAACATGAATCAGCTATACACACACACACACACACATCCCCACCCTCTTTTACCTCCCTCCCACCCCCCCCACCCCACCTCTCTAGGTCGTCACAGAGCACCAGGCTGAGCTCGCTGTGTTATACGGCAGCTTCCCACTAGGTGTCAGTTTTATACATGGTAATGTATATATGTCAATGCTACGCCCCTAGTTCATCCCCCCCCTCCTTCCTCTGCTGTGTCCACAAGTCCATTCTGTGTCTCTATTCCTGCCCTGCAAGCAGGTTCATCAGTACCATTTTTCTAGATTCCATAATATTTGCATTAATATACGACATTTGTTTTTCTCTTTCTGACTTGCTCCACTCTGTGTAACAGGTCTAGGTTCATCCGCCTCACTACAACTGACTCTGCTTCCTTCCTTTTTACGGCTGAGTAATATTCCATTGGATATATATACTACAACTTCTTTATTTCCATTCATCCGTTGAGGGACATCTAGGTTGCTTCCATGCCCTAGCTATTGTAAATAGTGCTGCTATGAACATTGAGGTACCTGTGTCTTTTTGAATTATGGTTTATCACGGTATGTGCCCAGTAGTGAGCTTGCTGGGAGGATTGATTCTTGCACTGCTTTCATGGGAAGCAAAGCTACACAAGGGAGTCTGTCTCTAGCAGCCCTCTCAGGATCTCTGCCCTTGTACCCTAACACACATACCACATGGGATTAGCAAATCAACTTTTCTATGTTCCTTTCAATTTAGTGGGGCATAGTAGGAATAGGGGGCTTCCCTGATAGCTCAGTTGGTAAAGAGACCCAAGTTGCAATGCAGGAGACCCCAGTGCTGTTCCTGGGTTGGGAAGATCCCCTGGAGAAGGGATAGGCGACCTACTCCAGTATTCTGGCCTAGAGAATTCCATGGACTGTATAGTCCATGGGGTCACAAAGATTGGGACGCGACTGAGTGACTTTCAGTAAATTGCCATCGTTTTGGGGTCATAAGCCAAATTTGGGGCCAAATAGCTCATAAGCATCTTGTTATTATTAATCTCATATTTACATTTCTCCTGTTGGAACTGGGAAATAACCCAGCTGGAATCCTACAGAATTTGAGGTCAATTTAGGGAGGGCTATTGGTTAAAACAACGCAGATAAAAACATGCTTCTTAGTTGCTGTCATCACTGTAATGATTGATTAGAGTTTAAACATTGTCTCTCTGTTCACACGTTGAATCTTACCCCACCACACCAAAACCCTGTATGTTGTCACCAAATCTGGCAACAAGGTGAGCTCACTTGTGTGGAGGTGAAGGATTATTAAAAGTATCAAACTACAGACATTTCTGGGACCTTCTTTACAGAGAAGCTGATTTTTTTTTTTTCCATAAGAAATGGAGTGATGTTCTCATGCAAACTGTATGTAGCTTCTCTACTTCCAGGAAAATTCTAGGAGACCCAGGCTCGTGCTGGGGCTGAGAATTTTTCTGTCTGTTCTTGTCTCACCTCTACACATTCTGTACCTTGATTCAGAGGACTAGAAAAACCATCAATCGTTGTAGTTTTCTCTCCTTTTTTCCCAGGAGTTTTGGAGGTAGTAGTGGAGGGATAAGTCTCTGATGAAGCCCCCATCACTGGATAGACCTTACATTGAGAGACCCCAGGTAAAAAAGCTGTAAAACAAGAACGAAACAATGAAGGGACAACTGAGAAACCTTTATCCTGCCTTTGGTTTCGCCCGACAAAACCCTGAGTTTACCCGGCTGATATAAAACTTCTAACTGTGCCTCTGTTGATCCATCCATAGGTTTAAGGCGTGGGCCTTGATAACATGAAAGAATGAGTGAGGATATAGTAATAAGAGGTATGGATTAAGTCCCCTGCTGCTTTTATCCTATAATGTAGGATCAGAATGAAGGAGTGGACCATGTTTTCTTGGCTTATCACTCATACAGCCGTAATAATAATAAGGATGGGAAGGTATAGCACTGTTGAAAGTCCCTTCTTTAAAAAAGATGGCTTCAAAGTCCAAGGAAGAACTGAAGTAGTATAGTTTGTGGCAGGTCTGTCTAGTGAGTGAAGTCTAAGTCAATGACTTTGAAAGAGAATCGGAGAAAGAGGAGGAACTGGAAGAAGGGGAGACCACTCAGCTTCACGCACCCCTCAACTTCATTCTTTTAGCATATATTTAAAAATGAAGATCTAGAGACTTCCCTGGTGGTCCAGTGGTTCAGAATCCATCTTGCAATACAGGGGGATGTGGGTTTGATCCCTGGTTGGGAAACTAAGATCCCACGTGCTGCACAGCCACTAAGCCCATTCGGGTGCGACGAGAGTCCAGGCGCCATGATGTGATGAAGATCTTGAGTGCTGGAACTAAGACCTGGTACAGCCAAATCAATAACCATTAAACAAATGAAGATCTAGCTGTGCCAGGGTCTGCTTCCATACTGTGGACATAGCAGCTGAACACACTCCAGCATGGGAGCTAGCAAAGGGGACGGAGGGCCAAGGGAGGACATGGCGAGGCAGAGGACAGTAAGTATAGCGAGTCCTCTGTTGTTGGTTAGAAGGGGATGCGTGCTCTGGAAAGAAACAAAGTGGAGCGCAGCATGGGGGGGGGGGGTGCAGGTGGGCAGTGGTTGGGCAACCTACAGGAGTTTCATTGAGAAGATGAGGACTGAACAAAGATGTGAAGGAGGTGAGAGGACTAGCCACACAGATGCCGGGAAACTTGGAAACAGCCCAGGCCAGAGTGTGTCCTGTTTTAGAGGAAGAGCGCGTAAGCCCGTGAGACTGGAGTGGAATGAGCACGGTGACAGTCGTAGGGGATGAAGGAGCTTCTGAAGCAAATGGATTCCCGTCACTGGACCTTGCAGGCCAGCTTGAGGACTTCAGTTTTCGTTCTGCTTGGAATGGTGATCCATTGCAAGTCTTTTTGCAGAGAAGTGACCGGATGGATGGCTTTGGTTTTAAAGAATCAGTGGGCTGCTGAGTTGGAAATGGACAGTAGAGAGGCACCTGATAGAGGCAGAGCAATCTGCTGAGAGGCTTTTGCAGAATCCAAGTGAGAGATGGCAGTGACTCAGACAGCCGTGGAAAAGACAGAATGCGGATGGGTGCTGGCTGTGGGCTGGAGCCACCTTCACATGCCTCCAGAATTGATCTAACCCAATCCAGACAGTGGTTCCTGTTCTATTTTTAATGGTCTCCTGCCATTGCCTATGAAATTAAGGTCTGTACGTCCTAGTTGACTTTTCTGAACTACTCTCCCAGGTCTTGAGTCGATGCGAAAATGACAGTTCTTTACTTCAGAGACCAGTGGGTACAGTACCAGGTACTGTACATGAATTGCAGGGGAATTAGTCCTATTATTATTTAATCGGGAAGACTGTTGGCAAAGATAAGCAGAGACAAAGAGCCAACAGGCTCCAAAGGCAAAACGAGAGAATTGCATAGAATTTTTTTCCATCATAGTGGCAGTCAGTTCTGTAAAGTGATAACTGATGTGTTTCTGGGTCAAATGAGATGAAGGTAAATAAATCTCACTTTGGACAAGTAACAGAAGTTCTCTGAGTTTTCGTTTCCTTATCTGCGGGATGGTTATAGCAAAAATAATTCTTGGTCTATGTCACAGGAGTGATGTGAAGATAGGTAACAAAAACGAGAAAGCAGGTGTGAAAAATACCTTTCAAACTGAGTGATGTTATGATTGAAAGAGGAGGAAAGGGGAATTCCCTGGCTGTCCAGTGACTAGGGTTGTGCGCTTTCATTGCTGAGGGCCCAGGGTTCGATCCCAGGTCAGGGAACTACAATCCCACAAGCAGTGTAGTGTGGCCAAAACATAAATAAATAAACAAACAACATTTAAAAGCAGAGAGAGGAGGCAAAACCTAGAGATCCTCTCTCTGCATAGAAGAACTGTGCCCACTAGCCACAGGGATCATGGCATTTCAGTGTGGCTTTTCTTCTACCTCCTGGGAGACACTGTTTCAAAACGTACTTAAGCGGCTTCATTGGTCAGTGTATTTCCAGTTCTTCCCAGCTTGTGAATTAATGTCCAGGACTTCCCTATCCCTAGCGGCCCAGTGGTTAAGAATCCACCTTCCAACGAAGGGGACAAGGATTCAATCCTTGGTCCGGGAAGATTCCACAGGCCGCAGGGTGTAACTAACCCCTTGCACCGCAACTACTGAGCCTGCACTCTAGAGCCTGTGCCGCAACAGAAGAAGGTGCTGTAATGAGAAGCCCACACACAGCAGTGGGAGAGCAGCCCCCGCTCACTGCAACTAGAAAAAGACGGCAAGCAGCAACAAAAAAACAGCGCAGCCAAAAATAAACACACAAACAGAGTGCTAAGTTAATGTCATCCCTGTTGGCATCTCCTCTCTTTCAGGCCTGCTCTGCTAGGTAACTGGGTATTAAGGTGGAGCATGTTTGTAAGCACAAAACACTCCATTCCCAGCGCTGATGGAATCGCAACATTAGCTTTTCCTTGGTTAAGGATATTGGAGCAAGAATTCCCTCACTTCTAAAGAAGCTCTGTAAAAATCCAAATTGATGAAATGGATAACTTAGGAGATGACGCTTTCCTTTATTACAAAATAATTTGTTTTAAATAAGAAGCATTAGGTACATTATATTTAAATGGAAATCTTAGAGATTATTCTGCAATAATATTAACAGCTTGAAAAGGCTATTTAAGAGGCCTTGCATATTGCTGTGGGACTTACATACCTAGAAATTAGACCATCTAGTCAAATCTCTCATTTGTAGCTATGGAAACTGAACACTGGAGAAATTAAGTAATTTGTCAAAGGTGATAATATCAGAATAAACACTTGTTTGATGTCACTTCTCTTGTATCCCACAGTGTTACATGGGGTGAACAGACGGCAGGAATCATTTAATACGAATCAAATGCCAAAGAGCTTAATCCATGCCCTAAAATTACATTTAAAAGATTAACGTAGATTTGCCTAAAGAAGAGGCTAATCCATGTCCTTGAGGCTTTAGCTCCACTTAGGGGGCTTCTCTGGTGGCTCAGATGGTAAAGAATCTGCAACGAAGGAGACCCAGGTTCAGTCCCTGGGTTGGGAAGATCCCTTGGAGAAGAAAATGGCAACCCAGTCCAGCGTTCTTGCCTGCAGAATTCCATGGACAGAGGAACCTGGCAGCTATAGCCCATGGGTCACAAAGAGTCAGACACAACCAAGTGACTTAACACTTTCACTTTCAAGCTCCACCTGCCTCCAAGGATGTCAGTTAAAAGTGAGTGCCTACCTCCATCTCAACTTCCGATCTCACCTTTGCCTGTCACAAGGAATCCAGCCTGAACCTTGGATGCGGGGGTTAGGTGACAGCTTGGGGGGGCTGTGCTGTTTCTGCAGGAGACAGTCATGACTCTCAGGTTCTTCAGAATGTGCTTGACCTTTTGCCTTTTTTCTGAATGTACAAGGTTAACTTTCACTTTGCTCCCAGAACCAAGACACTGCAAGGTAGCCACGGTCTGGTTTTGAATGAACGTGGGCCTTTTGGCTTTGGCCTGAGCATCTGAAAAGAGAAAAACGAGAGAGGAAAATGAAGCCAGTTCTTAATCTGGATGATGCCCCGCCAACCCACTTCCATTCACGGCCCACTGCTGTACTTTCTCCTCTTTTTCCGTCAGGTCTTCCTCAGCATGTGTCTACGGTACTGAATATATAAGCCTGCCTTTCCCCGTTCCCACCACGGGTCCCCTGAAGACAGTGGTGGCTGTAGTCAGTGCAGAGAGATGCTCCTAAATTGTTTTCTCTAACACAGAGAGGCCTGAGATCTGCTTCCTCTTTCTTCATCCCATCTCTTTGATTTATGTTGCTATGCCTTAGTTCGTAAGAGTTTATCTTTTTAAACAGCAGCTGATTATTTATTTATGTGGCAAAGCACATGCGATCTTAGTTCCTCAACCAGAGATTGAACCCACGCCCCCTGCATTGGAAACACGGAGTCTTAACCGCTGGACCACCGGGGAAGTCTCCATAACTGTTAATTTAAAAATGGGTTTTCAGGGACCTCCCCAGTGGTTCAGTGGTCAGGACTCCACACTTCCAATACAAGGGCACAGTTTCCATCCCTGGTTGGGGAACTGACAACCCTGCATGCAGTGTGGCCAGAAAAGAAAAAAAAAAAAGTTTTCCAGAAAGCCTCTTTCTAGAATAGAATGTTTGCGAGCTGGGCTCAGAATGAGGGAGATAAGCATCTTTTGAAGGTAAAAAAGGTCCTGGAGTGGCAAAGTGATTCTTCAGGAAGGGCCCATTGCCTACCTCGAATTAGTTCAGCTCTGATGCTCCTCACATCCTTTGGGAAGAGATCGGGCAGTGGTTCCACTTGGCAGCTGCTATTCCTAAGTTCTGGGGGAGGGGGAAAAAAGGTAAGGTTTGACTGGGTCCTTTCTCTTTGGAATTCTGGGCACTGGAGAGGGAGATAAAAAGAGAATGCAGTTTCTTCTCATAAAACTTGGCGAGATCAGACATTTCCCCAAAAGAACTTTAAGATTTTTTTTTTTTTTTGCTGCACCTTGCAGCATGCGGGTTCCCCAACCAAACTGTGTCCCCCTGCGTTTAAAGTTCAGAGTCTTAACCTCTGGACCACCAGGGAATTCCTAGAACTTTAGGATTTATGCAAGTGGGAGGTAGCGAAGTATAAATAAAACTGAATACCAGTTTATTATCCTTGGGAAAAAAAGATGAGTTAACTAAGTTAATGAAAGATGAACCAACCCATTCCTTCAAACACTGCTTATTATCACTTCCCCTTCCTGTCCCATCTACCTTCTTATATTACAACTTTTGAAAGTTTATTTATTAAGTGTAACATTAGACAAGGTATCTCTCTGGCTTCCCATAGAACCATAGGTCACTGTTATGCTTTTTAGTACATAAATCACAGGGTTCTTCATTTGTTAAATTTGTTGCTGCTGTACCTCATGCTGCTTGGCCTTAGCGCTGATGAGCTAATTTTAGAGATGAACCATTTAGGACACTTTGAAAAATCATATTTTAAATAAACAGTTATCAAAGAGCAGTTGCTGCTGCTGCTGTTTAGTCGCTTCAGTCATGTCCGGGTCTTTGCAACCCCATGAACTATATAGCCCACCAGGCTTCTCTGTCCATGGGATTTCCCAGGGAAGAATACTGGAGTGGGTTGGCATTTCTTTCTCCAGGGGATCTTCCTGACCCAGGGATCAAACCTGAGTCTTCTGCTTTTGCAGGCAGATTATTAATAATCTGAGCCACCAGGGAAGCCCATGAAAGCTGTAAGTGGTACCATTCTATCCTCACATTACCTTTTCTCTCAGCTTTTCCCACCCAAGAGCATCCCCATCTATTAGGACATAATGCTTTAGAAAAGGAAGACATCTGGACGTCCCTGGTGGTCCAGTGGATAAGAATCCACCTGCCAAAGCAGGGGACACAGGGTGATCCAGGAAGCTTCCACACACCGAGCGGCAACTAAGCCCCACAACTGCTGAGCCCACATTCTTGAGCCTGTGAGCCACGACTCCTGACTCATGTGCGGAAGCCCACATGCTCTAGAGCCCGTGCTCGGCAACAAGAGAAGCCACTGCAATGAGAAGCCTGTGCCACCGCAACTAGAGAAAACCCACACACAGCAATGAAGACCCAGTGCAGCCAATGAATACATAAATAATTTTAAAAAGGAAGACATCTGATGAAGGGTAATGAATTTGGGAGTCTTAGTGAAACTGTGACAACACCTTCCAGCAAAGAAAGCTCTCAGTGAAAGAAATTTTAACGTTAGTTACATGAACAAAGCAGAAAAATGCATCACATTCTCTGAAGACTTCCTTCCATGAAACAGACAGCTGTCTTTCTGAGTTGAGTATGTTCTATTTAGAGGCTATCTGGGGGTGACTGGAAAGCCTCATGTGCTGAGTATTGCCTGTATCTTTATCTGACAGAATAGAACCCCAAACATTTTCTAGGATTCTCTTAGGATTTCTCAGGACGGTCGGCTAGAAGAGTACTTACCTCTCTTGGTAGCATCATAGGATGTAATGATTAGGCTGAAAACCAAGATGGTATCCATGTTAGCTTGAGCACATTCTCCTTGTAGAGACTGTATGTGGCTGGTCTGACCCCGCCACTCACAGCCTTGTCTCTAAATGCTTTCACTGCCCTAGAACTGAGTTTGACCCTGGGCGAGTCTGGTTCCACCCTAATTGATCTGCCACATTTTCTCAGGACCCAGGAATAGAGTTTATTGGAGAGAGAACCAAGTTTGCGTGTTAATAATTGATTCAGAATATCTTCACCTGACTTCACTGCTGGTGGAGACATAAGGAACTGTAATTAACTAGAGGCTTCCCCTGGAGAAAGGGCATAAACAGGGCATAAACGGAGGTGATATGCTTGACACGATATGCTTAACCAATACTTGCAGGGAGACACGTAGACATTCGCATGCATGCTCACTGACACGGGCACATAGATTTACACACCAACATAAAGAGGTGCCGAGATTTCTATTAAGGTAAATTATTTCTAGAGTAGCGCAGACAACTAGGACTGATCCAGTGAGTTACACTGAAGAGGGCACTGCACTGGAAATCAACAGAAGTGGGTTCCAGGTGAGCCCCTGCAGTTAAATGTATCAACATGAGAAAGTTGCTTGACTTCTCTGAATTACAGTTTTCTCCTCTGTGAATGGAGCATTCCAACCCAGTCATCTCTAGAATTCATTTACTGTTATACACATAAACTTACCTGAGCACAGATGTACCTGTCTGGTTGTGTACATTTTCACACTTCTGAAAAGTGAAGTGAGCAAATTCCCTGGTGGTCCAGTGGTTAAGAATCTGCCTTCCAATGCAGGGGACACGGGTTCGATCCCTGGTGGGGGAACTCAGATCCCACATGCAATGGGGCAGCTAAGCCTGTACACCTCAACTAGAGAGAAGCCTGTGCACCCCAAGGCAGAACCCATGTGCCACAGCAAAAAGATCCCATGTGGCACAACCAAGACCCAGTGCAGCCAGAAACAAACAAGTAGATATTTCCCAAATAAAAAAGTGAAGTGACTGTAGGTGGACCATATTCATATGACTGTTGGGATGAGAAGTTGTAAGGAAGAGCTAACTGCACTAGGAAAGTGATACTGTGTGCAGTTTGGAAAGGCTTTCCTAAACATAACTGTTGTAGATTTTTCAAAAACTGTATTTTTTTATAAAGAGTACATATCTTGTGTAGGGAGCGTCCCTGGTGGCTCAGATGGTAAAGAATCTGCCTGCAGTGTAGGAGACCCAGGTTCAATCCCTTGGTTGGGAAGATCCCCTGGAGAAGGGAATGACAACCCACTCCATTATTCTTGCCTGGAGAATTCTTTGGACAGAGGAGCCTGGCGGGCTATAGTCCATGGGGTTGCCAAGAGTCAGACAGGGCAGCTACTATCACTTTCAACAGCACAACAGTCCATCTCATGTAATACTTTATAGACCTTGTGGCAACGTAGCTAGGGGGATCATAAAGCAGAAATGAAGATCTGCTCAGACCCTCTGCCCGTGTCCAGAGGCTCTGCAGTTGCTCTGCCCACTGTGAGTGCACTTACTCCATTGGAACCAACATACATTTGACTATGCATAAGTGGGTTCTAGAGGCTGATGCTCTGATGATAGAAAGGGAGCTTGATTCAAGGGACTTTCCTTAAGGGAGTTCATAAGATCTGAGTCAAATCATAATTTAAGTACTGTTCTGTTTCCTGACATTTAAATCCAAGTTGAAATCTGGCTAAATGGAGCATGAAGGAAAATCTTGGTGCGAAAACAGAAAGGACAGAGGTGTCCCTGAAAGACGTGTTTCCTGAAATGTGGAAGAAAGGGAAGAAGCACTGAGCGTGCAGCCGCAGTGCCTTTCAGTTCATTCCTTCATGCCACACATTTTTATTATGTGCCTATTGTGTGCCAGACAGCTTTCCCACAGTGAGCCAGCCAAATCTGCATTCATGTGAAACAATGAGAGGCGGACAACAAACAGTTGGAAATAAAATAGTGTGTGCGTGCTTGGGTGCTCATTCCTGTCCGGCTCTTTGCAACCCCATGGGTCTTCTGTCCATGGGGGGCTCTTTGCGTCCCCATGCCAGGCTCCTCTGCCCATGGGTTTATCCAGGCAAGAATCCTGGAGTGGGTTGCCGTTTCCTACTACAGGGGATCTTCCCAACCAAGGGATCAAACCCGCATCCCCTGTGCCTCCTGCATTGCTGGTGGATTCTTTACCACTGAGCCATCTGGGAAGCCCCCCAATAGGGTAGGGGGCTAATAATAAGTAATACACAAATAAATATACCAGATAATGAAAGATTGTGATAATCATCATGACGCAACAGGGTGGTGAGGTGAAGAACTGACAGAGGCCAGTTTATTATTATTATTAAGTTACTTTTTAAAAAGTAAGTTAATTTTATTTATTTATATTTGGCTGCGCTGGATCTCTGTTGCCATGCTTTCTCCAGTTGTGGTGAGTTGGGGGCAGCTCTTGGTCACGGCGCATGAGCTTCTTACTGCAGTGGCCTCTCTTGTTTCGGAGCACGGACTCTGGAGCGTGTGGGCTCAGTAGTTGTGGCGCCTGGGTTTAGTTGCTCCATGATTGGTGTAATCTTCCCGGACCAGGAATCACACCTGCGTCCCCTGCACTGGCAGGCAGATTCTTTACCACTGGACCACCAGGGAAGTTATTCTTCTTCTTCTTATTAGGCTGTGTTGCACGACTTGCAGGGTCTTAGTTCCCCACCAAGCGATTGAACCTGGGCCCTCGGTAGTGAAAGTTCAGACTGAACCCTGGACCACCAGCGAATTCCCAGAAGCCACTTTAAGTAGGGGAGTCAGAGAAGACTTCTCTGAGGAGGTGGCATCTGAGCTAAGGAAACCAGGAGAATGGATGTCCTAGAAGCCAAGAAAGGCGGGTATTTCAAGGAAGGAATTGTGAATTGGTCAAACACTGAGCAGAGTGTATAAGGAGGATAGAAAGTGAAAGTGAAGTCGCTCAGTCGTGTCCGACTCTTTGCGACCCCATGGACTGTAGCCTACCAGGCTCCTCCCTCCATGGGATTCTCCAGGCAAGAGTACTGGAGTGGGTTGCCATTTCCTTCTCCAGGGGATCTTCCCGACCCAGGGATCGAACCCTGGTCTCCTGCATTCCAGGCAGACACTTTAACCTCTGAGCCACCAGAAGTTCACTGGATTTAACAAATTTGTAGCAGTGGTTCTAGCGGAGTTGGTGGAAGTAGGCGGAGGTTAAAAGTGAATTGGAGGTGAAGAAGCATAGGTCATCTTTGAAAGACATCTGCCTATGGAAGGGCATGAAGAAGCAAGCCGAGTGGAGAGAACCTCAGCGCCTCAGATCTTCAATGGTCCAGAGCAGCACCGTCTCAGTTGCCAGATTCTCCTGGCAGGGCAGGTGGGTGGAGAGTAAAGGGGCTCCGTTGCCTTTCCTAGGTTTCATGGTTTTTTGCTTACTAGTTCATTAATGTGATTGCGTGGTTCTCTGCTCCCTTCTAGTATCAGACAATTTTCCCTACTGTCTGTCTCTCTGACATTTTCTGTCCATTAGTATCTGGGTAGCCTGTTTCAGTGCTGCCACCTTGGAGCAAGTTTAGGAAAGGCTGTGAGGGCTATTCTCATTCTCTGTCACAAGGTGGCAGAAGAGCTCATTCTTTGCAAAAACAAAGCTTGTGCTAGGAGATCACCAACCCAATGGACACGAATCTGAGCAAACTCCGGGAGGTTAGGGAGGACAGAGGATCCTGGAGTGCTGCAGTCCACGAGGTCGCAGAGAGTCGGACATGGCTTATCGACTGACCAACAACAAGCTGGGACAAAGAGAAGAAGAGTTTTCTTTTCTTTGTTTGGCCATGCTGCGAAGCAAGTGGGATCTTAGTTCCCCGACCAGGGCCTGCACCCGTGCCCCCTACAGTGGAGGCAAGGAGGCCTACAGGGAACTCCCCCTACATGGAGGTGAGGAGCCCTAACCACTGGACCAGGGAACTCCCCAGTAGAGTTTTCTTTCATTGACTCGCAGACCCTTCCCAGAAGTCAGCGGCAGGTTGGAGGTACAGAGAAGCCCGAGAGCTTCATTAATGAGTCAGAATATCCAGTAGTGGAAAAATAGACCCAGCACTATTTCTATACTACTAGATTTTTTTTCCCTTCTACGCAAAGTTTTGAGGGGTTTTCTAAATGTTTGCAGTATCTATGGGGGGGGGGGGGGCGATCTCTCTCCTGATCTCATTTCCCCACCACAAAACTTCCAAGTTTAGGAGGAAAACAGGCTGTAAGATAGTGAGGTTCATGGAGTGTGAAGATGAGAGATGCGACTCTGAAGACAGTAGGAAACTAGAGCTGATGGGGTGAGTCTGGATAGGTCTCTGGAGCATTTGACCAGAAGACAGGAGGTCGCCTAGGTTCCGGATTAGGCTCTGTAATCGACTGAGTCACTTTGAGTAAGACACTTACGTTTTCTGACTTCTGTTTCAGTTTCTTGAATGAGATGGTTGGACAAGATGTTTTCAAAGGGCTGTTCCAGCTTGGAAATGATCTCAGTGCTACATTCTGCTACTCTATCTTTTAAGGGTGTGTATTTTTTATTTGTTTGGGTTTATGTTTAATTCTTTTACTGTGGAATATAGCATGCCTATAGAAGAGTATATAAAACATAAGCATATTTTTAAAAGTATTTATTATTTATTTATTTGAATAATAGGTCTTATTTGCTGCTCTTGGGGTCTTCAGTTGTGGAATGTGGGGTCTAGTTCCCTGACCAGGGATTGAACCCGGGACCCCTGCATTGGGCATGCAGAGTCTTAGCCACTGGACTACCAGAGAAATCCCAACACAAGCATATTTTTAGTAATAATAATATGAACGTAGGTAGCCATCGTCCAGAGTAAGAAATTGAACATTGCCTGTAGCTTCCCTGGTGGCTCAGACAGTAAAGAATCTGCCTGCAATGCCGGAGACCTGGGTTCATTCCCTGGGTTGGGAAGATCCCCTGGAGAAGAGAATGGCAACCCACTCCAATTTCTTGCCTGGAGAATTCTGTGGACAGAGGAGCCTGGCGGATTACAGTGCACGGGGTTGCAAAAGAGTCGGACAAGACTGAGTGACTTGCACTTTCACAGTAGCTGAGAAGCTCTTCATATGTCTATCCCTCTGGTCACACTTCTTTCCCTTCTCCCAATCAGTTTCCCAGACTTTTTTCAAAAATAGTGAACTATCTATACATGTATCACTAAAATTACTTTTTAGCACTCTTGTACTTTTTACCTGCTGTTGTACTTATGTAAATGGATAGATCACACCCTATGTAACTTAAAGTAAACTTTTTATTACATATAACACAAGGTGGATCCACTCCTCTTTGTGTTGTCTCCCAGTCACTACCCACCATCAGGAGTAACCACAATTCAGATTTTTACCATCACCAATGAATTTTGCCCATTTTTGAAGAAACACACTCTTTTGTGTCTGGCTTTTTTTTTGCTCAGTATTATGTGTGTGAAGTTCTTCCATATTATTTCTTGTAGCAGTAGTTTGTTCATTCTCGTTGCTTTATAATATTTTACTGTATGAAGGTATCATAAGTTATTTTAAAAATTTTTATTGGAGTATATAGTTGCTTTGCAATGTTGTATTTATAATATTTTACTGTATGAAGGTATCATAAGTTATTTTAAAAATTTTTATTGGAGTATATAGTTGCTTTGCAATGTTGTATTTATAATATTTTACTGTATGAAGGTATCATAAGTTATTTTAAAAATTTTTATTGGAGTATATATTTGCTTTGCAATGTTGTATTAGTTTCTGCTGTGTAGCAAAGTGAATCAGCCACATGTATACACATATCCCCTCTTCTCTGGATTACACCATAGCTTATGTATCCATTCTACTGCTGAGAGATGTTGGGTTGTTTCCAGTTTGGGACCAGAAGAGAAAATGTTCCTGGGACACATTTGAAAGTTTCTCCAGAGTATAAATCCATAACTGGAAGCTGGGTTATAGCACACGCAGGATATGGTCAGCTTCACTAATTAATGCCAAACTGTTTTCTAAGAGGTTGACACTCCCATTGACAGTATATGGAAGTTCCTTTTGCTACAGGGGCCAAATTGCCTTTTTAGTGTGGTGCAACCACGGGGCTGAGCAGGGCCTGGCGAACGCTCACATTGCCAGCCTTTCAGTTTGTTCTCAGAAGCTCAGGCCAGAGCCACTCTCCTGTTTACTTGCTCCCTCCAAGTGTGGGTAAAAGGTTCAGATGTAAGCCCAGATCTCTGATCACATGCTCCGTTCCTCTGGGAATATTGGCCCTGGGCTGGGGTTGGGTAGTGAACTTAATACCATAATCATTCCTGAATCCAATTGAGCATCCACAGGATATTTTGTTCTTGTACTGAACATTAGTGGGACATGGAGAGGGGAATGGAGAGAAACGGGGAAGTAATAGTTTTAGCCTGCCTCGAAGTTTTGTGTTAGAAACTTTACGTTTTGGCTATAACATTTAATCCAAAACACAACCTTACAAGGTAGGTGTTCTATCTCAGTTTTATAGACAAGGAAACTGAGGCCCAGAAAGGGGGTCATTTGCTCTAGGTCACAGAGCTAATTAAGTGATGGAGTCAGGATGTAAAGCTTGGTTTACCTGATTAAAGAGCTCAGCTCTTTACAGTGCAGAACACAGGGAAGGCAGCGTCCCTCCTTCTCTGTTGGCTAAGATCACCAATACTAAGAACCGGTACTTCTCAGGACTGCTTGCCTATATTCATCCCCAGAACTATACTAGTCAATCGATATGGCCATCTCATTCATTGATTTAAATTACATTTTATTTTCACTCATTTTTGCTTTCCACTTCTTTCTTTTCATTTTCATTAGGAAATTTGGACACATCAGTGAAGCAGGTCCACTGATAAACAAGACTTGTGGGGATTGCTTTCTACCTGCTGGTCTAGTATGTTAACTAGAGGTGAGATTTAAAAAGACAGGGACACTGAAATCTTCTAGTCCAAGTTATCAGAGAGGGAAACTTTAAGACTGAAGGGATGGGACTTCCCTGGTGACTCAGTGGTAAAGAATCCACCTGCCAATGCAGGAGACGTGGGTTTGATCCCTGGCTGGGGAGGATCCCACATGTGGCAGAGCAACTAACCCATACGCCACAACTACTGAAGCCCGAACGCCCTAGAGTCCATGCTCCTCAACAAGAGAAGCCAGAGCAACAGGAAGGGTGCACACCGCAGCTAGAGAAAAGCAACAAAGACATAGGACACCCAAAAATAAAAAAAATAAAAATTTAAAAATTATTTTAAAGACTGAAGGGATGAAGAATGAAAGGAAGTTGAGTGATGGTTCAGTTTTCCTTGAAAGTAAAGGCTCTTCAAAAATTATTAGTGTTGTGTTTTATTATTTATTGTGTTTCATACATAATAGTAGGGGCTTCCCAGGTGGTGCTAGCGGTTAAGAACCCGCACACCAATGCAGGAGACCTAAAAGATGCAGGTTCAATCCCTGGGTCAGGAAGATCCCTTGGAGGAGGGAATGGCAACCCTCTCCAATATTCTTGCCTGGAGAATCCCATGGACAGAGGAGCCTGGCAGGTTACAGTCCATGGGGACACACAGAATTGGACATGACTGAGGCGACTTAGTAAACTAATGCTCAAAGTTCTCCAAGCCAGGCTTCAGCAATACGTGAACTGTGAACTTCCTGATGTTCAAGCTGGTTTTAGAAAAGGCAGAGGAACCAGAGATCAAATGGCCAACATCCGCTGGATCATGGAAAAAGCAAGAGAGTTCCAGAAAAGCATCTATTTCTGCTTTATTGACTATGCCAAAGCCTTTTGACTGTGTGGATCGCAATAAACTGTGGAGAATTCTTTAAGAGATGGGAATACCAGACCACTTGACCTGCCTCTTGAGAAACCTATATGCAGGTCAGGAAGCAACAGTTAGAACTGGATATGGAACAACAGACTGGTTCCAAATAGGAAAAGGAGTACGTCAAGGCTGTATATTGTCACCCTGCTTATTTAACTTATGCAGAGTACATCATGAGGGACGCTGGGCTGGAAGAAGCACAAGCTGGAATCAAGATTGCCGGGAGAAATATCAATAACCTCAGATGTGCAGATGACACCACCCTTATGGCAGAAAGTGAAGAGGAACTAAAAAGCCTCTTGATGAAAGTGAACGAGGAGAGTGAAAAATTTGGCGTAAAGCTCAACATTCAGAAAACTAAGATCACGGCATCTGGTCTCATCACTTCATGGCAAATAGATGGGGAAACAGTAGAAACAGTGTCAGACTTTATTTTTGGGGGCTCCAAAATCACTGCAGATGGTGATTACAGCCATGAAATTAAAAGACACTTACTCCTTGGAAGGAAAGTTAAGACCAACCTAAATAGCATATTGAAAAGCAGAGACATTACTTTGCCAACAAAGGTCCGTCTAGTCAAGGCTATGGTTTTTCCTGTGGTCATGTATGGATGTGAGAGTTAGACTGTGAAGAAAGCTGAGCACTGAAGAACTGATGGTTTTGAACTGTGGTGTTGGAGAAGACTCTTGAGAGTCCCTTGGACTGCAAGGAGATCCAACAGTCCATCCTAAAGGAGACCAGTCCTGGGTGTTCATTGGAAGGATTGATGCTGAGGCTGAAACTCCAATACTTTGGCCACCTCATGTGAAGAGTTGACTCATTGGAAAAGACCCTGATGCTGGGAGGGATTGGGGGCAGGAGGAAAAGGGGACGACAGAGGATGAGATGGCTGGATGGCATCACCGACTCGATGCACATGAGTTTGGGTGAACTCCGGGAGTTGGTGATGGACAGGGAGGCCTGGTGTGCTGTGATTCATGGGGTTGCGGAGAGTCGGACACGACTGAGCGACTGAACTGAACTGAACTGAGGCAACTTAGTATGCACGCATATGTAATAGTAGTGGTGGGAAGTGATGGTATTTATCTGAGATAGACAGGTGAGGTCTAAACATGTAGCAGGAGAGAGCTAAGTCAGACTCAAGAGAGATGGAGATGCTGGAGAAGCTGAAGAGACAGTAAGGCAGGAACAGGGAGTAAGCTCTCCGGGAATGCTCTCCTGGGGTTGCAGGAGAGTGAGGTTGGAGATGAGAAGGTCTAAAGCTGATCACTGTGAAATGTGAGAATCCCAAGAACAGGCAAGACGTAAACAGGTTAGCCTCCGTGCCTTCAGATAAAGGTCCACTTAAAATTTCTCTAGGTATTTAGTAATGAAGTGTATAGGACTTAGAAAGGGCTTAAAAAAATAATACTGGGGACTTCCCTGGTGGTCCAGAGGTTCAGAATCTGCCTTCCAATGCAGGCAACACAGGTTTGAATGATTCCTGGTCAGGGAACTAGGATTCCACATGCACCGGGGCTCCTAAGCCCTTGTGCCGCAACTAGAGAAAGCCCATGCACTGCAAGGAAGACCCAGCAGAGCCAAAAGAAAAGATACTGGAAGTGTCACGCAAGAGGCAGCCAAGGTTTGGTGACTGCCAATTATAGATAGGACAGCTAGGCCTTGGCAGTGTCTGCGATTGGATAATAAGGAGGGAGGAGAAGCTGAAATGCCTTGTGAAAACTCAAGTGTCCATGTGAAAACATCGTGCAGAGCCTCTGTGGCGAACGTTGTCTTTCTCGTTGTGTAATCTTGCCTTTCCTCATCAGGACCAGACTTATAAAGCGGCCTTCCTGCAGACAGTTTCTGACCTTTTGGTGTGAAGTTCCCTCAGGCTCTTAACCCTGGACAAACCTGCACGGCTGAGCAGAGTCGAAGAACACAGTGTTCTGATCAAGTCTTGTCTTCTTTTTTCTCTTATCTTATGACTAGAGCCTCCATTCTGGTCAAGGCAGTGACTTTCTTGAAGTCTGTCCATCTGTGAAGTATCCTTCTGGAGGTTTTTGCCTCCCAGACGCGACCTGAAGACGGACAAGCAGACGTTGGAAGCAGAGAGGTCTCTGAGGTACAGAGCCAGCCTTTATTTTCAGTCAGTGAAGCCCATACGAATATCTCTACTTAGCTATTGAGGGCAGTACCAAAGTGTTAAGAAGTGCTCTCTGCTTTTAAGACAATTAAAATTCAGCTGGAGAGCTGAAACCAACATACCTACAAAAAAATTTTAGCCCAGTAAATGCTGAACCATGTGGTGGTGACCAGATTGCTAGTAGAATTCAAAAGAAGGATAATCAGTAGGAGCTGGAGAAATAAAAGAGATCTTCTTTGAGAAAATGGGACTCCCACAGACTATAGAAAAATTCAGAAAATTAGGAAAGAGGCAGGACAAGTTTGCCAGCATAAGCAAAAGTAAAGATAAGCACGGCAAGAGCTGGAAGCCAGATTAGTGTAAGTGTTCTGTATTGGGGGCCAGTGGGAAATAACATCGTATTATATCCCCTGTATTGTGCTGTTGTTTAGTTGCTAAGTCGTGTCCGACTCTTATGCGATGCCATGGACTGCATGCAGCCTGCCAGGCTCCTCTGTCCATGGGATTTCCCAGGCAAGAATGCTGTCCTAAAGGTCTCTCACTGACTCTGCCATTTAAGGAATTTGGAACCGTGGCCAGACAGCCACCAGGAGAGGGTGCTCTTTGAGGGTCCATTTACTTTGAAAAATAATAATAAATATTTTCTATTTATTTATTTTATTTTTGGCTGTGCTGGGTCTTGGTTGCTGCTCGTGGGCTTTCTCTAGTTGCAGTGAGTGGGGAGCTACCCCTCGTTGCAGTGCATGGGCTTCTCATTGCAGTGGGGCTTGTGGGCTCAGTAGTTGTGGTGCATGGGTTTAGTTGCTCTGCAGCACGTGGGATCTTCCCGGACCAAGGACTGAAGCTGCATCGCCTGCATTGGCAGGCAGATTCTTAACCGGTGGACCACCAGGGAAGTCCTATGGGTCCATTTTCTATTCAGGCACATTCTTTCCTACCTTGGTTCAACTTTGGCCTGATCTGCCAGACTTTTCTGTCTAGTTTGTGCAGGCGTAAAACATGTTGTTCTTCATTGGAGACACTGACAGCAAAGAGGGAAAAATAATGATAAATCCTAAACTATTGTTCTTTAACTCCAGGGTGAATAATTACTGCTTAAAAAAAGAGTCTGAAGTGGGGCTCGTAATCCGTATTTTTAACAAGCACCGACTGACACTGTTTCAGGTGGTCAGTGGAACATATTTTGAGAAACACTACTACAAACTGAAGTTGACAATGAAGTGCCAAAATGCCGTGGACAGTCACACATACTGCTTATGTATTTCTGGACTTAGTTTTGAGAATTTATCCTCTTTTATGTACAGCTCTTCTAAAACTTACATGGTTATCAATTAAAGAGCAAGATCTAGACACTCTGTTTTGGTGTTTAGTTTTGTCTTCCCAACTAGATTGGGATATCTTAAAAACAGCTATGCTCTCAGGCTTTTCTTATTTGCCCCAGAGTAGGGTGACGGACCATCTTTAGGGTTGGAATGCTCAGGGGAAAATCCCTGATACCTTAATCTAACCTTCTTTAAAAACCTGGAAGCCATTTGGTATTTGGAAACTTGTATTAGTTTTTTTAGGGCTGCCATGGTGGAGTATCACAGACTGGGTGACTTAAACGATAGAAGTTTATTTCTTCACAGTTCTAGAGGCTATAAGTCTACGATTAAAATGACAGCAGAGTTGGTTTCTTCTTAGGCTTCTTTCTTTGGCTCGTAGTTGACCATCTTCTCCAGCAAAACAGCCACATCTGGTAAAGGCTTCATCAATTGTGATTCACAGATGGTCTTCCCTCATTGTGTGTCTGTGTCCTAATCTCTTCCTATAAGGCTCCCAGTCATTTGGAATTAGGGCCCACTTAATGACGTCAGTTTCCTCTTTAAAGAGCCAATCTCCAGCTAATATTCTGAGGTGCTTGAGGGTTGAGACTTTGACATATAAATTTAGATCACAGTTCAGTCTGTTACAGCCATTAGGGTACCTAGAAATGTGCCACTTTCTCCCTTCTCTCACACCTGTTAGTCTTGTAGAGTAAGCTCTCCACCCTCTAACTCTCCTCCACCACTTCTTACAGACACAAGCTTGTGTGGCAAGTACCCATGGAACAGCGCTGAAGAGCCTATAGTGGAGATGGGCAGGTTGTGGCATGCATCAAACAAAACAACACTTCGGAGTTGAAATCCAGGTGAACTGTCTTAAAGACACAGCTCTCTGCCCACTCTTGGTCCAACTGTCACTTGATGATGATAATTAGACTTCTATATCCTATGTAAATAGTCTTGGTGTATCTTAACTCATCCTTCATTTTCTTTTCTGGTAGCTCATTCATTAGGTCTCTCCTTGGCTAGTACTTTATAGAGCTCAGTTACTTCAAATGTTTAATGAGGTCAAAAGCAAGACATGTAAGGGCTTGCTGAAGGTTCACATGACAGTTTCTGAGCACGACCCCCTGGTTCTGCAGTATTCCTAAGGCTGATAAACAGCAACATCACTAAGAAAGAAATCTATTATAAGCAGTAGGAACTAGGAAAAATGGATGAAAAATAAGACAAATAACCTCAAGATTTTTAGTTCTTTGTAAAGTCGCTTCCTTCATGGCAGCTTCATAGGGAAGAGATAAAGTTTCCTCTTTCTATGCTTTTTTTTTTTTCAGTCAATCAAGTCAAACATCTTGTTAAACAGTGAGGCCTTGCTCAGTTATCTTTATATTCTGATTCTCCTCTCTTTGTTCAACTGACAGGTGCATCTAATGACAGTTATTGTGAAACTTGGGTGACTGCTCTATATAAAGTTCACATTTTCCTTCTGAATGTGTTTCCAGTCTCTATTCTATTCAAGTAGGTTGGTAAACTCTTGGAGAAGTCACCACCTAAAGGTATGATGAGGGCTTCTAGAATACTTTTCCCTGTTGACCAACCTTCCTATCTTCCTGCTTCGGCTTCCCTCCAAGAACTTCTGACCTCAGGTTGTGTATTTCTATCCTGTTCACTCTTTTGCTCCCTGGCTCAGGACTTCTTCCCATCAAACTATCATCCTTTGTACCACTTAGTACAAGCTTGTTAGCATAAGCTTGTTAGAAGTTCAGAAAAGTACCCTGGGCAGGATTGGAAAGAGTTAAACTCACTCTTCTGAAGTGCAATTTTCTCTAATTTTCTTTCTCTTCTGCTCTGTAGTTTTATTATATGTTTGTATTCTTTCCAGTTACTATTAATTTTCAACACAGAATCACCATGAATGTCTTGCTGTAAAATAACTGGCAAAACTAGAGAAATCGGCTGCCTTCTTCTCAAAGACCTGGTGTAACCACCGTGGAGATGGGGAGGCGCGCTCCTTTCCAAGAAGCCGGGAGCTGGGTGCCGTCCAGGCTCGGGGCAGGCGCAGGAGCCTGTCCTTTGGCACTCTGCCCTTCTTACTGAGCTTTCTTCACCGAGGCTTCCCCTCAAGTGCTTCAGGATTCAGCACCTCAGACTCCTTTGGGGTGGGCCACCCAGCGAGGTCGGTTGTCTCAGAACAGGGCTTGGTTTGCCAGCAGGGAACTTGGAAACCAGCCTGTGTGATCCTGGGCAGTTCGTGAATGCGATACCCTCCGCGTCGGGGCACGGGGATTGAACAGGGTAGGGTCCTCACGCGGCCTGCGCACCGCCCGCCTCGCTCAGCCCTGCTCGATCCAGCGCTCCCTTCCCGCGCCGCGAGCCGGATGGCCCCTCGCGCCATTCCCCATTCCCGGCTTCGCCGGGAGGAGGAGCCGGCCGGGCCGCCGGCTCGGCACCGCCCCCGGAGAAAGGGCCGGAGGCCACCCGGGACCCGCCCGCCCTCTAGCCGCTGGGCCCCGAATGGCAGAGCGGTGCTCGGACCATCCGTATCGCCTCACGTCGCCCCGCCCCGCGCCGTCCTCCCATTGGCTGTCGCCGGGCCCTCGGGGCCCGCGCCTCTCTGCGTGGCCAGCCAGACCGCGCCGCCGCGGGGAGCGGGGTCGGAGGTGAACGGCCTCGAGTAACCCCGGACGTAGTCACCTCATGGGGCTCCCCGGCTGAGGTGGGAGCGGGGGCGGGGCGGGGCGGGGCCGGAGTCCTGAAGCCCCGCCCCTCCCCGTGTGCCGGGCCGGCCTGGTGCTGCGCGCCTGTCAGCCATCGCCGGAGCTACCGGCGTCTCCTCCCGCCCAGCGCCGCCTCCACGCAGGGGTCCGGGACCGCCGGACCGCGGGACGCTGCCGCCGCCGCCTTGAGGTGAGGAGGGGAAGGCCGCCCCGCAGCCTGCGATTCGGAACCGGGAGAGGCCGGGGCCCGGGGAGGGGCGGCGGCTGCAAAGGGCCGCCTCCCATCTTCCGCCGCACGCGGCCCGGGCTCCATCCCGCCCGGACCCGGTGCTTGGCAGCCCGGCTCTCCCCGCATTTCTTCTGGGGCTTCTCGTTTACCTCTGGGGGAGACGTGGAGGCACCTGGGCTGGGGGTCTCCAGGCGTCGAAGCTCAGACCCCGGAACTGGGAGGCGTACAGCCCAGGGCCTCTCGGAAGGGGCTGGTGTGTCTGCCTGGAGCGGGTCCCTCCGTCCTCCCGCGCCAGCCCCGGCGTGGTCTGATCCCTTCCAGACCCCAGTCTCCAGTGCGACCCTGCGCTGCGGAGAGGAAGGAGATCCACGTGGGAGGGGGGTGTTGAGGGCTGGGTCCAGTTGCCCCGAAAGTCTGCTTCTCTTGCAGAGAGAGAGAGGTTGTGGGGTGCAGAGACCCCGGACTGCTTTCTGCTTTCCCTGTCTTTGTATCGTGGTGGGAGCCAGGAGCCGGGCGAGGTGTCCCTTGCCAGTTTCTGCCCCCAGAGTTTTATTAAGTATTTTCTCTAAGGGACGTAGTAAAAGGTACGCCTGCTCTTACTATCTCCCTCACGTTTATGGGACTGTTCACGGGAAGCTGTCGGAGGTAGGACGTGGCCAGGTTGTGTGAGGCTAATGAATTTCAGAGGAAAACGTGCCGGAAGATCCTGCTTGGGTCAGACCCAACCGTATTTCTGGAATTGGACGCGGGAAAGTTGACGCTGGTGGACACTAGGAATCAGCTCTAAATGCTAGGGACTCCAAGTAGGCTTTGTGGGTTTTACAGAAGCAAATAAGAATAAGCTAACAACTGTACAGGTTTCGGAAATACTTTAATTTCAGGTGTTTTTGTTTTGGGGTTTAAGACTGAAATCTCTAAATTTCTGATTCCGTTTCTCCTTAAGCAGGGCTTCAGTAATTTCCCAGTGTGCGGAATAAACCTGATAATGTGGTCATCAGTCTCAGAAGTTGGTCCTCCTCGACCCCTTCTTTTCTTTCATTTTTTACCCCCTTGTCCACAGTACAGATTGAGAAGCGTGGTTACTTTGGTTTTATGGTTTCTTCTTCTTGGGGGGCACGGATAGGAATTCTCTTCTTGGTGGAGATGTCTTGCATGTCTGTGAGGAGAAGGCTTTCCGTGTGCCTATTTACTTGATAGGCACTTTTGCCTGGGAAATCCCATGGACAGAGGTGCCTAGCCAGCTACAACCCATGGGGCCACAAAGAGTCAGAGCCACTTAGCCACTAAACCGTTAAGAAAAGCACTGTGGTTTAATAGGGGAGGACAGCAGCTTGCAGTGTCCAGAGAGATGCCTGCTTGCTGCAAAGTAGCAACTTACTTCTCTTGCCTCAGTTTCCTCATTTTTAATAACAGGAGGAACTGTTGTGAATTTCAGGATAATTAGCAAACATTGTAAAATGGCATAAAAAAGATGTCAAAGTATTAGTTTATGAAGTCACCTGAGTTTATTTGTGTGGCACAAGTTTCGTTTGGAATTAACCAGTGCAGAGCAGAAATACATCTCCCCTAAGATGTCATGGTTTTTAAAGTGGGAGGAAACGTTGAGAAATGGTGACATTTGGTTTAGTTATCTTAATAGTTCAGAAGACAAGATTATGTCAATGAACTAGTATTGTGAAAGCCAGCCTTAGAACTCTCATCCCATCCTTGCCTTTTCAAAGTGCCATGGACACATTCAGGTGTAGATCACTATGTAACATTTGATTTCCTTTTCAGTCAATGACTAGAAAGTTTTTTGTCTGTCACATACTGGCTAACAGGTCTGGGGCTAGTGTTTTCCTTTCTTAAAAACAAAATTTTTTTTTGGATAGCTAATATCCTAAAAGTATTGGTTGAAGAAAGAAGTAAGTTAAAATAAAAATTATTGGAATCACATGTTGGAATTTAATATTTTTAATTGGAGGAGTCTTTTTACAATTCAGAAAAAGATTTTTATATCATTATCTAAAATTGTTCTTAAAGATTAATAATAATAGCAGATATGCACCAAGTGTCTTTCCAAGCCCTTAAAACAGTAAGGTTATGAAGAAGTAAATAAACACCGAAGACTCATTGGCCAAAAAAAGTTTCTTTTAACTATTGAGGCAAGTAACATTTTTAAAGGAAATTTTTATTGATCTTCCACTGTAACAGATTGTTGCTTATCTAGTTTTTTGCTTCACTAATTTTTAAAGTTCAGTGAGTATCCACTACTTGGCTCTAATGGGTTATGTGAGATGATATTTACATAGAGGAAACTATGACAAATAGCGGTCAGAATAAATCTCATTAATAGGGCATAGGTTTTTATGAGTTCAAAAGTCAGTCTTACTATGTATGCTCTCATGATACACAGTTCTCTTACCAATTTGTTATTTATTCAAGCCATCATAAAGCCATTTAGTCTCTAGTCTCAGGATGTTGAAGGAAGCAAGTGAAAAGAAACTTCAGCAGCAAGGGATGTTAGCACCTTACCAAAAGGTTGGTGGTCCCAGTTGGTTTGGCCTTTGACGGATGTTATTTGGAACTTAGGTTTATTCCATCCTCTCAGGTTGCTGCACTCGCCTTCCTTCGTATAAGGAACCACAGGAGTGTTTACCATTACATGGCATCAGAAACTGAAGTTGCATGGAAGTAGTAGTTACAAAGTAGTCATCCCAGATAGAGTACATTTGGATAATGATTTTCGTTTTCGGAAATGATAACATGAAGTTTGAAAATTCTGAATGAATTCGTGGAGTTAAGTTTGAAAAGCAGACTCAGTTTTGGACAAATTTTTTCAGGACGTGTAAGGTTTTGTTTATGAATATTTGACTATCTCCTGTGATAGAATGGGCCTGCCACGTGGTGCTAGTGGTAAAGAACCCACCTGCCAATGCAGAAGACATAAGAGACTTGAGCTGGATCCCTGGGTCAGGAAGATCCCCTGGAGGAGGGCATGCCAACCCACTCCGGTGTTTTTGCCTGGAGAATCCCATGGACAGAAGAGCCTGGTGGGCTACAGTCCATGGGGTCACCAAGAGTCTGGCACGACGGTAGCGACTTAGCACACATGTATGATAGAAATAAGAGAGTACTCTAATGGGGTTCCTAAAAATCATCCTTTGTTTTTGTAGACAACTCAAACCTGTTCTTAAGCCATAAGTTGGCACATGTATATGTGTATGTGTATGTATTTACATACATGCCAAGTTGGGGGGATAGTAGGTTGATAGGAGCTTGATTAGTTTTTAAATTTACCAGAAGAGATATCAGCAAATTGGCACCAAGAGGATAGATAGCTGGGTTGTTTGTGTTTTGTGCTTCAGCATTTAGTGGTATTCCTGAGCCTGGCAAGGCAAACTGTTGAATTTCCCTTTGATTCCATCTTATAAAAATCTGAGAACTGAATGGAACTTTTAGTATTAGAATATACCTTAGGAGTTTTCTAGTTCAACTTTATAGTTAATATGAAAATATTTTATCCAATACTCCTGTTGGAAACTTCCAGCTCTAGGCAGTGCATCGTCTGACTGGTACATCATCAAGCAACTAATTTTTGAGAGTTGTTCATTATTTTCAACCTAAAACTGTCTCCCTAAAACCTATAAAATGTATCTCCAAGAGGATTAGGACTTTTGGCTTTAACGTGTACGTTTCACCAGCTCCACATTTCTGCCAGATAATGTAAAATACAATGCCTAACACATCCAGAACACTTGTGGGCAGGCCAAAAAAAAACCACAAAAAACAAACAACAGTTCTTCAGGGAAGAAATTGTCCTTATCCTTGAATCCTGGGTGCTCTCTGGAAGGTAGCTGACACCTGAATCATGGTTTCAGTTCAGTTCAGTTGCTCAATCGTGTCCGACTCTTTGCGACTCCATGGACTGCAGCACGCCAGGCCTCCCTGTTCATCACCAGCTCCCGGAGTTTACCCAAACTCATGTCCATTGAGTCGGTGATGCCATCCAACCATCTCATCCTCTGCCGTCCCCTTCTCCTCCCGCCTTCAATCTTTCCCAGCATCAGGGTTTTTTTCAAATGAATCAGCTCGTCTGATCAGGTGGTCAAAGTATTGGAGTTTCAGCTTCAACATCAGTCCTTCCAATGAACACTCAGGGCTGATCTCCTTTAGGATGGACTGGTTGGATCTTCTTGCAGTCCTAGGGACTCTCAAGAGTCTTATCCAGCACCACAGTTCAAAAGCATCAATTCTTCAGAACTCAGCTTTCTTTACAGTCCAACTGTTACATCATGGTTTCAGCTTTTTCTAAAAGCTGCTCTATGAAGTAAGATTATGGGGAGGAACTGATTCATAATCCCAGAGATTTTTGAATTCACAAAATGGCTTTTTACCTGGAGGCCTCTAAATGTTTCAAGGGAATACTCTTTGAAATTTGAACACATGATTCGCGTCTCTTAATATGTTTCGTCATCCCTCATATTCATTTGCATTTCTATGGAACACAGCCTACAAAAGCCTAGTGTTTACACAGCATTGTAAAGTGTTAGGGTAGTAGATTTCAGACAATTGGAAGAGACAATAACTTTTCCAGCTTCATTGAAGAAATAACAGAGTCAGTTACACAGTAACACATATTAATAAATGAATGGAAAAACTTCCCTGGTGGTCTAGTGGTTAAGACTCTGTCTTCCAATTCAGGGAGTGTGGGTTGGGGAACTAAGATCCCATATGCTGCAGGGTACAGCCAAAAGTTAAATAAATAAATAAATAAATAAATATATATATATATAAACTAAGAAATAAATGGGATTTCCCTGGTGGTCCAGTGGTTAAGAATTTGCCTAGCAATGCAGCCCTGGAAGAGGGCATGGCCACCCACTCCAGTATTCTTGCCTGGAGAATCCCATGGACAGAGGAGCCTGATGGGCTACAGCCCATGTGGTTGCAAAGAGTTGGACATGACTGGATACAACTGAAGTGACTTAGCACATATGCATACCAGTGCAGGGAACGTGGGTTCAATCCCTGGACTGGGGAGATTCCACGTGCTGCAGAGCAACTAAGCCTGTGCGCCACAACTACTGAGCCCGCATTTTAGAGTTTGTGCTCTGCAACAAAACAAGCTGCTACCGCAGGAATCCTATGTACTGCAACTAGCGAGTAGCCCCTGCTCGCCACAACTAGAGAAAGCCCCTGAGCAGCAGCAAAGACCCAGCACAGCCACCAATAAGTAGAGTGAGTGACACACCAGTTGTCTTCTTAAATGCTCAGGCAGATACATGAGATAAGGAATTAGAGTAGCATGAAACTAATGGGTAAAGCTTTTTATTAAACGTTTGAAATTTTAGTTGCTAGTAAATAGTACCTTCACATAATTCAAAATTGTAAGCGTACCAAAGTGTATACAGTGACATTCTCTCTCCCTCCTTTGTCTTGCAGCCATTCAGTTCTCCTTACCAGAGACAAGCAGTGTTATTTATTTCTTACTATAACTTTTAATAGTAATTATCAGATATGTTAAATTTAATTAAGTATTTCTTAATAATAACCAGAGATTTTATTCATATTAAAACAGATACTCTCGTATATCTTCCTACTCTACCAACTTAAAAAAATGTATATTCTTTCTTTCTGTCTTTGGCCGCAGCAGGTCTTACTCATGGCGTGCGGGATGTGGAATCTTTAGTTGCGGCATGTGAACTCTTTAGTTGTGGCGCAAGGGATCTAGTTCCCAGACTAGGGCTTGAGCCTGGGCCCCCTGCAGTGGGAGTAAGGAGTCTTAGCCACTCGACCACCAGGGCAGTCCCCTGCTCAGCCAGCTTTTTAATACAAACTGCACACACTTTGGCTTCCCTGGTCACTCAGTGGCAAAGAACCCACTTGGCAATGCAGGGTATATGGGTTTGATTGCTGGGTCAGGAAGATCCCCTGGAGAAGGAAAGGACAGCTCACTCCAATACTCTTGCCTGGGAAATCCCCTGGACAGAGGAACCTGGCAGGTCACCACCCATGGGGTTGCAAAAGAGTCAGACATAGACTTAGCAACTAAACAACAACAACAAATACATTCTTTATACACCATCCTTCATCTTTGATTTCTTCACTTACCATTACACGGTGAGCTGTTTACCTTTTTATTTTCATCAGGGTAATATGTGCATATAGTGGGGTTTTTTTGGCTGCACGGGGTTTGTGTTGTTGCACTGGGGCTTTCTCTAGTTGTGGTGGGTGGGCTTCTCACTGCGGTGGCTTCTCTCTTGTGGAGCACCGGCTCGAGGCTCTCAGGCTTCAGTAGTTGTAGCACACAGGCTCAGTAGTTGAGGCTCAGGGGCTCTAGAGTGTGGGCTTAGTCCCTCTGTAGCATGTAGGATCTTTTGGACGAGGGATGGAACCCATGTCCCCTGCGTTGACGGGCAGACGTTCAACCACTGGACCACCAGAGATGTCCCCCACCATATTTTTTCGTTACAAAAATCCTTATTCCCTTTTGTAATTAATCTACAGCGCATGAGGTGATTTTTCTTCACTTTTTCTTGTGGTAAAATAACATATAACATTTAAATTAACATATAACATTTAAATAATATATAGCATTATAAAATGACTCTTGAGAGTCCCTTGGACTGCAAGGAGATCCAACCAGTCTGTCCTAAAGGAGATCAGTACTAGGTGTTGTTTGGAAGGAGTGATGCTAAAGGTGAAACTCCAATACTTTGGCCACCTGATGCGAAGAGTTGACTCATTGGAAAAGATTCTGATGCTGGGAGGGATTGGGGGCAAGAGGAGAAGGGGACAACAGAGGATGAGATGGCTGGATAGTATCATCGACTCGATGGACGTGAGTCTGAGTGAACTCTGGGAGTTGGTGATGGACAGGGAGGCCTCGCGTGCTGCGATTCATGGGGTCGCAAAGAGTCAGACACGACTGAGCGACTGAACTGAACTGAACTGAACTGAACATTTACCATCTTCACCATTTAAAAATGTACAGTTTTGCATTATGATATATAATACATTCGTAATGCTGTGCAGCTATCACTGCCATCCATCTCTGGAACTTTTTTCATCTTGTAAAACTGAATTGCTATACCCTTTGAACAGTAACTCCCTGTTTTCCTCTTCCCCAGCCCCCATCAACTGCCATTCTACTCTTGGTCTATAATTTTGACTGAGGACCTCATATAAGTGGAATCATACAGTATTTGTCTTTTCGTGACTGACTAATTTCACCTAGCATAATGTCCTCAAGGTTTATTTACATCGTAGCATATTGCTCTTTAAGGTTGAATAATATTTTATTTTATGTATATGTTACATTTTGCGTATCCATTTATCTGTCAATGCATGCTTGGTTTTTTCCAAGTTTTAGTTATTCTGAATAATGCTGTTCTGAACATGGGTGTACAAATATCGCTTTGAGATCCTGCTTTCAGTTCTTTTGAGTATATACCCAGAGTGGAATTGGTGGGTCATATGGTAATTCTATTCTTAATTTTTTTGAGGAACCATCATGCTGTTTTCCATAGGACTACCAGTTTATACCCCACAGCACCCCAAGGGTTCTGATTTCTCCACATCCTTACCAATACTTGTTTTCTCTGTTTTTGATAGTGGCCATCCTAATTACTGTGGACTGGCTTCTTATTTTAGTTTTGATTTGTGTTTCCCTAATGATTAGTAAGGACTTCCTGGTGGCTCAGTGGTAAAGAATCCTCCTGCCAATGCACGAGATGTGGGTTTGATCCCAGGGTTGGGAAGATCCCCTGGATGGCAACCCACTCCAGTATTCTTGCCTGGGAAGTCCATGGGGACTTGCCTGGGCTCATGGGGTCACAAAAGAGTCAGACATGCCTTAGCAAGTAAACAACAACAACAAATGATTAGTAATGTTGGGCATATTGATGTGCTTATTGGACATTCATAGGTCCTCTTTGGAGAAATGTTTATTCAAATCTTTTGTCCAGTTTTGAATTGGGTTGTTTTTTTGTTGTTGAGTTTTAGAAGGTCTCTATTATATTCTGGATATTTATTACTTATCGAGTATATGATTTGCAAATATTTTCTTCCATTCTTTGGATTGCATTTGTACTCTTGTTGATAGAGTCTTTGGATGAACAAACTTCTTTTAATTTTCAAGAAATCCAATTTGCCTGTTTTTTTCCTTTGTTACCTATACTCTTGATGTCATAGCCAAGAAATCTTTGCCAAATCCAATGATGTGAAGTTTTTGTCCCGTGTTTTCTTCTAAGCATTTTGTTGTTTTAAGTCTTACATTAGGTCTTTGATCCATTTGAGTTAATTTTTGTCTGAGGTGTTAGGTAAGTGTCTGATTTTATTTGTTTGCATGTGGAGATTTAGTTTTCTCAGCACCATTTGTTGAAAAGGCTGTCCTTTCCCCATTAAATAGTCTTGGCACCCTTGTCAAATATCATTTGACCCTATAAACAAGGGTTTCTTTCTGGAATCTCCCTTGTATTCCATTGGTCTTCATGTCTGTCTTTATGCCAATATCACATAGCTTTGACCACTGTAGCTTAGAAGCAGTTCTTGAAATCAGGAAGTGTAAGTTCTCCAGTTTGTTCTTTTTCAAGATTTTTTTTTTTCCGGGGGGCACTATTCAAGAACCCTCGAGATTCCATACGAATTTTAGGGTAGGTTTTTCCTGTTTCTGCAGAAAATGTCCTTGGGATTTTGATAGGAATTGCACTGAATTTGGGGAGTATTGATATTTTAACAAAATTCAGTCTTCCAATGCATGAACGTGGCATGTGTTTCCATTTATTTATGTCTTTAATTTCTTTCAGCAATGTATAGAACTATAAAAACTATAAAAGTTTTCATTGTACAAGTCTTTTACCTCTTTGGTTTAGTTAATTCCTGTATATTTTATTCTTTTAAATGCTGTTGTAAATGGAATTGTTCTTGTAATTTCCATTTCAGCTTGTTCACTGTTAGTGTGTAGAAATACAACTGACTTTTGTGTTCTGCCACTTTGCTGAATTCATCTATGAACTCTTTAACGGTTTTTGTTTTTCTATTTTGGTGTGTGTAAAATCTTTAGAGATTTTACATCTAAGATCATATCACCTCCAGAGATAATTGCATTTTTTTCCTTTCCAATTTGATTGTCTTTTCCTTTTCCTTTTTTCTTACCTGATTGCTCTGGCTAGAATTTCTGTGGTGAATAGAAGTTGTAAAAGTGGACATTCTCTGTATGTCTCAGAGGAAAGCTTTTACTCTTTTACCACTGAGTATAATGTTTTCAGTGGGGTTTTCATATATGACTTTTTTGGTGTGAGATTCCTTCTCTTCTTGGAATGTTTTTTATCATGAATATGTATTGAATTTCATCAGATGCTTTTTCTGTATTAGTAGAGATGATCGTGTGGGTTTTTTCCCTTCATTCTGATATTGTGGTGTGTTACATTGATTAACTTATGTATGTTGAATCATCTTTGCATTCTTTCCAGTGGAATCTTTGCATCCCAGTTGGAAATGGTATATAAGTCTTTTAATACGCTGCTAAATTATGTTTGCTAGTTTTTTGTTGAGGATATTTAGAGTAACTGTAGCGTCATAGAATGAGTTAGGAAGTGTTCTCTTCAGTGTTTTGAAGAAATTTGAGAAGAATTGATATCAGTTCACCTTTAATTGTTTGGTAGAATTCACCAGGGGAGGTGTCAGATCCAAGACTTTCTTCACTGGGAGATTTTTGATTACTATTCTCACCTTTAATTGTTTGGTAGAATTCACCAAGGGAGGTGTCAGATCCAGGACTTTTCTTCATTGGGAGATTTTTGATTACTATTCTCCTTACTGGTTATAGGTCTATTCAGAGTTTGTATTTCTTTGTGATTTAGTTTTGTTTCTAGGAATTTATCCATTTCATCTAGATTATCCAAAGTGTTGGTATACAGTTGATTAGTCTTTTCTCTTGCTGCTTTCAAGATTCTCTATGTCTTTTGACTTTTAAAAAGTGAAAGTGAAAGAGAAGTCGCTCAGTATGTCCGACTCTTTGCGACCTGTGGACTGTAGCCCACCAACCTCCTCCATCCATGGGTTTCTCCAGGCAAGAGTACTGGAGCCGGTTGCCATTTGTTGGGCACCTACTGACCTGGGGAGTTCCTCTTTCAGTATCCTATCATTTTGCCTTTTCTTACTGTTCATGGGGTTCTCAAGGCAAGAATACTGAAGTGGTTTGTCATTCCCTTCTCCAGTGGACCACATTCTGTCAGACCTCTCCACCGTGCCCGCCCGTCTTGGGTTGCCCCGCGGGCATGCCTTAGTTTCATTGCGTTAGACAAGGCTGTAGTCCTAGTTAGACAAGGCAATGCCAAAGAATGCTCAAACTACCGCACAATTGCACTCATCTCACATGCTAGTAAAGTAATGCTCAAAATTCTCCAAGCCAGGATTCAGCAATACATGAACCGTGAACTTCCACATGTTTAAGCTGGTTTTAGAAAAGGCAGAGGAACCAGAGTCAAATTGCCAACATCCGCTGGATCATGGAAAAAGCAAGAGAGTTCCAGAAAAACATCTATTTCTGCTTTATTGACTATGCCAAAGCCTTTGACTGTGTGGCTCACAATAAACTGTGGAAAATTCTGAAAGAGATGGGAATACCAGACCACCTGACCTGCCTCTTGAAAAACCTGTATGCAGGTCAGGAAGCACCAGTTAGAACGGGACATGGAACAACAGACTGGTTCCAAACAGGAAAAGGAGTACATCAAGGCTGTATATTGTCACCATGCTTATTTAACTTATATGCAGAGTACATCATGAGAAATGCTGGACTGGAAGAAACACAATCTAGAATCAAGATTACTGGGAGAAATATCAATAACCTCAGATATGCAGATGACACCACCCTTATGGCAGAAAGTGAAGAGGAACTAAAAAGCCTCTTGATGAAAGTGAAAGAGGAGAGTGAAAAAGTTGGCCTAAAGCTCAACATTCAGAAAATGAAGATCATGGCATCCGGTCCCATCACTTCATGGCAAATAGATGGGGAAACAGTAGAAACAGTGTCAGACTTTATTTTTTTGGGCTCCAAAATCACTGCAGATGGTGACTGCAGCCATGAAATTAAAAGACGCTTACTCCTTGGAAGGAAAGTTATGACCAACCTAGATAGCATATTCAAAAGCAGAGATTATTACTTTGCCGACTAAGGTCCGTCTAGTCAAGGCTATGGTTTTTCCTTTGGTCATGTATGGATGTAAGAGTTGGACTGTGAAGAAAGCTGAGCGCCGAAGAATTGATGCTTTTGAACTGTGGTGTTGGAGAAGACTCTTGAGAGTCCCTTGGACTGCAAGGAGATCCAATCAGTCCATCCTAAAGGAGATCAGCCCTGGGATTTCTTTGGAAGGAATGATGCTAAAGCTGAAACTCTGGTACTATGGCCATCTCCTGTGAAGAGTTGACTCACTGGAAAAGACTCTGATGCTGGGAGGGATTGGGGGCAGGAGGAGAAGGGGACGACAGAGGGTGAGATGGCTGGATAGCATCACTGACTCGATGGACGCGAGTCTAAGTGAACTCAGGGAGTTGGTGATGGACGGGGAGGCCTGGCGTGCTGCGATTCATGGGGTCGCAAAGGGTCGGACACGACTGAGCAACTGAACTGCTGTGGTCCTAGTGTGATTAGATTGACTAGTTTTCTGTGAGTATGGTTTCAGTGTGTCTGCCCTCTGATGCCCTCTGGCAACACCTACTATCTTACTTGGGTTTCTCTTACCTTGGGCGTGGGGTATCTCTTCACGGCTGCTCCAGCAAAGCACAGTTGCTCCTCCTTACCTTGAATGAGGGGTATCTCCTCACCGCCGCCCTTCCTGACCTTCAACGTGGGATAGCTCCTGTAGGCCCTCCTGCACCCACGCAGCCACCACTCCTTGGACGTGGGGTTGCTCCTCCGGGCCTCCACCCCTAGCCTCGGGCGTGGGGTTGCTCCTCCGGGCCACCACCCCTGGCCTCGGACGCGGGGTAGGTCCTCCCGGCCGCCCCTGGCCTCGGACGTGGGGTAGCTCCTCTCGGCCGTTCCTGCGCTGTCGCAGCCTGGCACTCTCGGCTGCTGCCCCTGACCTCGGACGTGGGGTAACTCCTATTGGCCACGCTTGACTTTTAAAAGTTTGATTATGAAGTATGCCTATTGGTCTTTTAAGTTTGTCTCATTCGGAGTTTGTTAAACTTCTTCAACCTTTATATTTCTGTCTTTCATCAAATTTGGCAAGTTTTCAGCCACTTTCTTCGAATATTCTCTCTGCCCTTTTCTCACTTCTCCTTCTGAGATCTCAGTGCGCATGTTGGTCTCTTGATGGTGTCCCACAGCGCCCTTAGTCTCTGTTCGCTTTTGGTCTATCTGTGTTCTTTCCATCCCTCCAACTTGATAATTTATATGTCCTATCTTAGAGTTTGCAGATTCTTTCTTCTGCTTGCTCAAGTTTGTGTTAGTGAATTTTTCATTTCAGTTATGGTGCTTTTCAGCTCCAGAATTTCTTTTTGGTTTGTTTTTAGGTTTCTATTTCTTTATTCTTCTTTCCATTTTATTCAGAGATTGTTTTCTTGACTTTGTCCCCATCTTCCTTTAGTTCTTTGAGCATGTTTTAGACAGTTGCTTTAATATTTTTGTCTAATATATCTGCCATCAGGTGTTTTTTAGGAATAATTTTTGTTGATTTAGTGTTTTTTGTTTTTAAATGGCCATACTTTCCTCATGCTTCGTATGCCTTATGATCTTTTGTTGAAAACTGGATATTTGATTTTAATAATGTTGTAATTTTGGAAATCAGATTATCTTTCTTCCTAGAATTTGTTTTTTTTTTAAATTGTCATTTTTGGTTTTTTTTTGACTGTTGTAGACCATCTCCATGCAGAAGGTCAGCCTGAGATACAGATGTTAGGCCTCTTCAGATCTGTTCTGAGTCTTCCCCTCAGGATATTCAGTCACTTTCTAATTTTTCCCTGTACATGAAGTAGTTTTTGAATGTACTCGTGTTTAGTGTCTGGCTCCCGAAAGGGGGAAAAAGGAAAATGAAAGGGACATGAAAGAGCACTGGCTCGCTCTCTCCCTCTTTTTTTCCCAATATTTCTTTGTCTGTGTTGGGTCTTAGTTGCAGCATGTAGGATCCTTTGTCTGCCCCGTGGCATGTGGAATCCTAGTTCCCTGGCCAGGGATAAAACCCATGTCTTCTGAGTTGCAAGGTGGACTCTCAACCACTGGACCACCGAGGAAGTTCCAGGCACTGGTTATTTAAGTCCCCTGGAAGTCACTTCAGCTGGAGGATGAGGGATTTGCACCAGTGGGAGGAGGTGTAACAACTGTAGCTGTCTGCCTCTTTGTCTACACCTGTATGATCAGAAACAGCAGTCAGTGATCAGAGCACAGGTCCCCAGTATTTGAAGGACAGGGTTGTTTCTGTCCACCTTGGCTTCTAGCCTGTGTGTGAAGAGCGTGTGCAGTGCGGTGGGGCTGCATATGACTTGAGCTGGGAGATGGAGAGCTGTTGCTCTACTCCGAAGTAAGATTGACCATCAATGAGTGATAGTCGCTTGGTCGTGTCCGACTCTTTGCGACCCCACGGACTATAGCCCACCAGGGTCCTCTGTCCATGGAATTCTCCAGGCGAGAATACTGGAGTGAGTTGCCATTTCCTTCTCCAGGGAAAATTGCCTGTAATCAACCACAGTTAACCTTCAAAGTCTGTCCATGGAACTTGCAAGCTTTCAGTAGATTCCCAAGTTCCAGTATAGTTACACTAGGCAGATTCTGCCAGTGCAATTATTGTCTAACTGGGGACACAGATTCCTAGTACTTGCTACTCTACTGTCTTCCCAGAATCCTCTTCTGTAAGGCGATTTTCTTTTTTAACACTACGGGAATATCCTGTTTTAGAATAATCTCTTTTCCAATGGTTTTAACATACGTTTATGATTCTAGGCTGTATCAATTATTGTATTACTGTTTGTAAAATGAAATATATTTTCTAATTGCTTCATTTTAGGAAGTAATTATTTTGAGATTTTGCTGCCTAAAAATATCTTTATCCTTATAGTTGGTTGGCCATAGAATTTTAGGTTTGAAATACTTTTCTTTCAGAATTTTGAAACCATTGTTTCACTACCTTCAGGCTTCCATTATTTTTTTCAGGCTGTTAGGTATGAAGGGTATTCTGATTCTTGCTCCTTTGTATGTGACCTCTTTTTTTTTCCTCTCTGGAGGCTTATGGAATCTTTGCTTTGTCTTCATTTTTTAAAAATTTTAGTGAGGTCGCTTGGTGCCTGTCTGTTTTTGTTTGTTGTAGTAGACCTTTGATGGACCTTCTTAATCCGACCATTATGCCTTTCAGTTTTAGGAAGTTTATTGACTTACTACATCAGTTTTAGCTTTTCTTGTATTTTGTTCTCTTCTTACTTTTAAGAGGGCCACTTCTTCATATGGGCTTCCCTGGTGGCTCAGACAGTAAAGAATCTGATTGCAATGTAGGAGACCTGGCTTTGATCCCTGGGTAGGGGAGATCCCTAGAAAAGGGAGTGGCAACCGACTCCAGTATTCTTGCCTGGGAAATCCCGTGGACAGAGGAGCCTGGTGGGCTACGTACAGTCTATGGGGTCTCAAAGTGCTGGACGCTGCTGAGCGACTAATACTTTCGTACTTTCTTCTTCATATTTTGGACCTTCTGAATAGATTCTCTAGTACTTATCTGTTTTCTCTTATTGTTCATTCTTTTTTCTTTTTATTCTGATTGATGAAAGATATTTCTTTATCTTCTAACTTTTGTACTGAGTTTTCATTGCTGTGGTTGTATTTTTAACTTACAAGAACTCTTTCTTGTTCTTTAAATGTTTCCTTTAAAAATATCCCATGTGTTTCATGTAAGTAATATCTTAGTTCTCTCAGGATAATGATAGTCCTTTAAAATTAAACATTTTAATTTTGTTTTGAATTTTGAAGTGATTTTTAGATTTACAGGAAAGTTGCAGATAGCATACATAAGATTCCTGAATACCCTCCACCAAGCTTCCTTCAATGTTACTATCTTATATAATTACAGTACTTTTGTCAAAACTAAGAAGTTAACATTGGTTTAGTAATATTAAACTATAGACTTAATTTAGATTTCTCCAGCTTATTGTTCCAGGATCTAATCCAAGAAACTGCATTACATTTAGTCGTGATGACTCTTTAGTCTCCCTCAATCTGTGATCGTTTCTTAGTCTTTCTTTTCTTTTTTTTTTTAATGATCTTGACAGTTTTGAAGAGAACTGTTCAAGTATCTTGTCCTTTAATTCAAATTTGTCTGATGTTTTCTCGTGATTATTCTAGGGTTAGAAGTTTATAGGAAAAATACCACAGAAGTTAGGTTGCCTCCTGCCTCCCCTCCCCTAATTAAAATTTTTTTGTATTGCATAATCTCTTCAAGTTGCATTGTTTTCTACAGGTAGTCATTATTTTAAAAAAGAATTCTTTCATATTTTTCTCAGACATCTAGTAATCCTTAATTGACTGCTAAACTTTAAGAGAGAGGATTGAAAAACTAATCCAAGATTATGAAAATGTGAATGAGGCTCATTGACTGTTTATTTCACTGTGGGGTGATCTGACTGAGCATTTTAATTTGGGATCTCTAATGTTCTTTGTTGTTGTTCTACTTGAGGCTTTTTTTTTTTTTTTCTTTCATTCATCTGGTTAGATTCTGCAAAGAATGATCCTTCAGTTTCCCTCTTGGAGGGTGAAAATTGGGGAGAGAAGGCTGGGAAGTCTTACTCGATGTGTTTACTTAATCTCTCCACTTTCAATATGGTATCCTTCCTTTTACTGCTGCCAGCATCCCTCAGCCTAGAAACCCTCCATTTTACTCTCTAGAGAATAAAGCTTCAGTCTCTTACCAGGACGGTAGAGCAGCAGGCACCCGGGTTTACAGTTGGGGAGAAAATCTGAGGATCTGAAGCTTCTGAAATAGAATTTCATCCAATCCTCTTTATAGTTCCATCTTTCACTTCCACTTCCTGAACATTTTAGAGATTCTATGATGTAAATTATACTGATTCTGTGTTTACTACGATGGCTCGTGATTTCGTTTTCTTGGGTCTGTGTAGTCATTTATCACGCTTCCATCTATCTTTCAAGAAAATTATCTTGCTGTTGTCTCCCCTGACTTTTTTGGGGGGCGGGGAAGAAAGGGGTGACTTTCTTTGGCTTATGCTTTAAAAATTTTTTCTTTCCTTTTGCTTTAATGGGATTTTTAGGCAGGATCAAAAGTGGATATACATTCAACTTACCATCCTTATCCAGAAGTTTGGCAAGTCTTCTTTAAAGATTTCTTGAGAGGTGCAGAAATTTACACCAGCTTCCTCCTTGATAAATATTCTAAATCCCTAGACTGAGAAATGAAGACTAGGACAGATAAGTACACTGTATTATTTTCTCTATTATATCCTAAAGAGATACGTTCCTGTTTACCAAAACCAAACAAAACAAAACAACCCCACCCCCCCACCAAACAAACAAACAACAACCCCAAAGTCTCCAGCTGGCTCTTGAAGGAAGTGGCCTCAAATTCTTGCAGCCATGCAGATGTGCTGCATGCTAAGTCATTTCAGTTGTGTCCGACTCTGTGTGACCCCCTGGGTTGTAGCCCACGAGGCTCCTCTGCCCATGGGATTCTCCAGGCAAGAATACTGCGTTAGTTGCCACTTCCTACTCCAGGGGATCTGCCTGACTCAGGGATTGAACCCGTGTCTCTTGTGTCTCCTGCATTGGCAGGTGGGTTCTTTACCACTAGCACCACTTGGGAGGGGCATTCAGATGTAGTATTTCTCATAAATCATGTTCTTCCTAGGTCTTTATTCAGTGGTTTCTTCTGCATGGAGTTCCTTCCTTTGTCCCCCTGCTTGATTTCCTTTCTAGTTAATCCTAGCTAATGCCTTCCCATTCCAGGAAGCCTTCTTTGATCCCTGCCCTCATCATTATCACCTCCAGGTTTGTGTTTCCTCACCTTCTCTTGTGTTCCCACACCTAACAACTGTTATACTACTGTAATTGTTTATTTAGGTGTCCACAGCCACTTCGCCAAGGACCAAATCTTATTTTTCTTTGAATATACTGTCATTTATCTCACTAGTTGGAACACAAGTGCTTGTCATTTTAAAATTCAGATCTTGCAGGAAAATAAAATGTGGCTTAAAAAAAACTGTATAGGGACTTCTGTGGTGGTCCAGCGGTTAAGAATCTGCCTTGCAATGCAGAGGACACAAGTTCGATCCCTGGTTGGGGAGCTAAGATCCTGTATGCTGCAGAGCAGCTAAGCCTGAGTACCACAGCTACTGAGCCTGCACTCAGGAGCCCATGAGCCGCAGCTGCTGAAGCCTGTGCCCCACAACTGAAGCCTCTGTGCGCGGCAGCGAAAATCCCGAGTGCTGCAACTAAGACCTGACCCAGCCAAATAAGTAAATCAGTTAATTAAAAAAGAACTGTGTAACCCTCATGGATATTGAATTAATACCAAAATCCTTCTATGTGCTAAGTCTTGTCTGACTCTCAGTGACCCCATAGACCGTAGCCCACCAGGCTCCTCTGTCCTTGGGATTTTCCAGGCAAGGATACTGGAGTGAAGAGTTCAATAGAATGATAAAAATGACCAGGAAAATTCAGTAATTGTTTTTGATTAAAAATTCAGTGAAGTTACTATGGCTTAAAAGGGCAAGGATATGCTGTGTTAGCTTGGATATTTTTACCAGTCACTGAAAACTAATTGCTGCCTCTTTATTAGAATTGCTGGGAAAATACAGTGTCATTTGAGTTCAAGAACATGTTTCATAAGTTTGGCAAAGTCTGTTCTATTTTATTTAGAGAAATGTCTAAATAAGTGTATTAGCTATAGTTAGCTTTACCTCATTTTTCTCAGGGACATAGGGTACAGTTTGGGAGCCTTCTGCAAATATTTTCAGGTCCCCAAATAAAAATTCAAGAATATCGACAGGTGAGCTTTGAATGACAGGGGTTTGGACTGCATGGGTCCACTTATGTGTGGAGTGTTTTCAGTAGTAAATACTGTAATTACTATGGGAACCAAGGTTGGTCACATCTGTGGATGCTGAATCTTGGATTTGGAGGAACTGCATATATTATAGAGGGCACCCTCCAAGTGATACCCCACTGTTTGACTGTGCGGAGGATTGGCACCCCTAACCCCCGCTGTTGTTCAAGAGTCAACTATATGTATTTTTAAATAAAAGAAAATTTGACCTTGCTAACGTTTGATATAATGAAGTATTTATTTGGCCAAGTAGAATGTTCTACAGCTCTGTTTGGGGAAAGGCCTTCCTTTAGAGGTGATAAGACAACCGCTGTATAAGCCTTCTCGAGGGCTCAACTCCATTCTTTGACTACTTAGAGAAGAAAGTCTAAGCCTATTTCATGGCAAGGCTTTAGGGTTCCCAAACTTGCGTGCAAGCAGAATTTGGGTGAGCATGAATTTTTGTCAGAAAAAGGTCCTTAGCTTTTATCTGGATTCTGGTAGTGTCTTGACTTAGGAAACTTTAAGAGCCACGGGTTTAGGTACTTCCCCCACGGCATTTGCTAGAGAGGATAAAGTGGAGGGGGCAGTTTGAAGATTAATTGTGACTTTAAGATTTAACTTTTGGGGGAATTCCCTGGAGGTCCAGTGGTTAGGACTCAGGGTTTTCACTGAGGACGTGGGTTCAATCCCTGGCCAGGGAAATAAGATCTTGCAAGCCAGGAGGTGTGGCCAAAAAAAAAAAAGGACTTAACTTTTTGGGCACAACCATAATAAGGTGTTGTTAACATTATGAAATATATGTAATTGATACAAAAATTTACAAACAGTATTTATCCTTATAGTGTGGTGCACTGTTAACCATTTCTTTTTAAAAAATACTTCTTTTTCTTATCTTGTAATATATATTGTTTGGCTGCATCAGGTCTTAGTTGGGGCATGCAGGACCTTTTGTTATGTCTTGTGGATCCAGGGGGGCGCAGATTCTGTGGTTGCAGCGCCTAGTCTTCGTTGCGGAGCTGCGGTGCTGGGGCTTAGTTGCTCCTTGGCATGTGGGGTCTTAGTTCCCTGACCAGGAATCGAATCCCCTGCATTGCAAGGTGGACTCCTAACCACTGGACCACCAGGGAAGTCCCAACATTTTCTGTGCCACTTGATCTTTAAAATGTTGTTTGTAACTCACTACGGTAACGCCTTAGTATTCTGCCTGTTGGTTAACGTGTATTAGAAACACAGTGGTCTAGTGCTTCACTGTTTGTAAAAGCCTTGCCTGTTCTCTCAGTCCTCACAGCAGTCCCACGTGACTTCTTTTTATTTTCACAGGTGAGGTGACTCGGAGATGTTTAGTGACTGGTTCGGTGCACTGCCAGTATGTGGTAGGGCGAGGGTGTTATCTTGGCCCTTGGTTTTGACTCCTTTGTTTACATTCCATCCAGCCTTACATACTTTTTCCTGCCTGTTTTCACTGCCTCCTTTGCCATAATTGTAGGGAATAATACTAGCTCAGACTACACAGTCGGCTGCATCCTAACTTGACACTGTCCCCAGTCCTGTTGCTTGTCATTTGGGGTCCTCTCCTTGAGCTTCGGGATTTTCCTATCTGTATAAAGAGGTTCTTTCCTTCTTTTCTCTTGTGTACTCTAGAGCAATGATTTTCAAGCCTAGATTTATTTACTTACTTGATAATTTTTTTAAATTGATTTTTGGCTGTGCTGGATCGCCACTGCTGTGCAAGGGCTTTCTCTAGTGATGGAGAGTGGGGGCTCCTCTCCAGCTGCCGTGCACAGGCTTCTCATTGCGGCGGCTTCTCTTGTTGCAGGAGCAGAGGATTCAGGGCATGCAGGCTTTCGTAGTTGGGGCTCACAGGCCTAGTTGCCCCAAGGCGTGTGGGTCCTTCCCAGACCAGGGATGGAATCCGTGTCCCCTGCATTGCAAGGTGTACTCTTAACCTCAGGACCACCAGGAAAGCCCCAAGCTGATTTATAAGAGGTTCAGTCGATCGTGGAACTTCATATTCAGATTTCTGGTTCTCTAGCGGGGATTCTGGTTCAGAAGATCTGAAATGGAGTTTAGACATTATATATATATATATATATTTTTTTTTTGGTTTGTTTTTTAAATAGTTTTTTAAATTGAAGTATAGTTGATGTTCAATATTATATACAATGTTATATATAGGTGTACAATAGAGTCAACAATTTTTAAAGGTTATACTTCATTTACAGTTACTATAAAATATTGGTTATAGTCCCTGTGTTATACAATATATCCTTGTGGCTTATTTTATACAAAATAGTTTGTACCTCTTAATCCCCTACCCCTTTATTGTTCCTCGCCACCTTCTCTCTCCCTACCGGTAATCACTAGTCTTTTCGCTGTATGTGTGAATATGCCTTTTTGTTGTTGTTGTTGTTATATTCACTTCCTAGTTTGTTGTATTTTTTAGATTCCACATGTAACTGATATCATACAATATCTGCCATTCTCTGCCTGACTTATTTCACTTCAGTTCAGTTCAGTTCAGTTGCTCAGTCGTGTCCGACTCTTTGCAACCCCAGGAATCGCAGCACGCCAGGCCTCCCTGTCCATCACCAACTCCCGGAGTTCACTCAGATTCACGTTCATCGAGTCCGTGATGCCATCCAGCCATCTCATCCTCTGTCGTCCCCTTCTCCTCCTGCCCACAATCCCTCCCAGCATCAGAGTCTTTTCCAATGAGTCAACTCTTCGCATGAGGTGGCCAAAGTACTGGAGTTTCAGCCTTAGCATCATTCCTTCCAAAGAAATCCCAGGGTTGATTTCCTTCAGAATGGACTGGTTGGATCTCCTTGCAGTCCCAGGGACTCTCAAGAGTCTTCTCCAACACCACACTTAATACACTCCAAATCCATCTGTGTTATTGCAAATGGCAAAATTTCATTTTTTATGGCTAATATTCCATTGTATAAATATACCCCATCTTGATCCATTTATTTGTTAAAAAAAAAACTCCACAGGTGATTGTTACATGTAGTCAAAGTTGAGAATTTCTACCCTGAAGATATAATTGTTGGGCAAAGAAGGAAACTGAGTATTTGGGAAATAGCTAGAGATTCTTGGCTCCCTTAGTTTAGGGACTTAATAATTAGAGACCTGTCCTCTCCTTGGCTCCTAACCTTTGTGGACACATAATCAGAGCCTGAGTGAATTGTGGAGAATCTAGTGGTTCTCTTGTCCCCGCTGCCTCCTTTTTGATGAAATATTGGAAGTCATAGGGTCAGAATATGTCCATCAAGACACACAATTGGAAAAGGCACCTTGTGGAATGGTAAGCTTGGATTACTGTTTAATACTTTTCATGAATAATAAAGTCTTTGAATGTATAATGCTTTTGATTTACAGATTTAAACAGTCAACTGAACTTTGAACTTAAAGTTAATAAATAGTATATTTGACCAGAAAAATGATACTTTGAGTATTTAGTTTTGTACTAAGATGAACAAAACAGCAATTGATAAAATTTGAGTTTCTTAAAAAAAAACAACAAAAAACACTTCAAATCTCTCTCTTTCTCTCTTTAGTTCTTTTTGGAAGTGGATATCTGCTCAGACAATAAGAATTATAAGAGGTCAGTTACAAATAATGCTCTTTCATGTGTACAGTGTGATAAAAGTTTTATGTTCATGTGCTGAAATAAGAATTGCAGACTTTCATGTTAAAAGTTGTCTCCCACAGAAGAATATAAGCAGATTGAGAGGGGGTAGCCTGAAGTGGGTGAGACTGTAGGAATCCACCACCTTTTCTCCTCAGTTCTGGTTGGAATCGGTGGAAATGGGACGGCGGTGGAGTAGCTTCTAGAGTGTCTGGCAGCTACTCAGTGATTTTCCATACACTTTTGTAGGCTTGTCGCCTGGGAATACCACTCAGGTAGAGTTGCCAGTTGGTGGACAGGCTTTTAAGCTGTTGACTCCTAGCTGCTTTCAGTGTCTGGAACCTATAGGGAAGGCTGTCTTCATGTTCATAGCTTGGAAAGAACAATTTGAAGTTGACCATATGGAGCCTTTCATTTATGTAGTCCTTTCTTTTTCTTCTCCCTTGGAATCAGAGAATTGGTCCTTTCTCAATAGGATGGGGGGTATGTGTGTGTGTGTTCAGTTATCTAATTTTGCTTAGACTATAAACTAGAATCTGTTCCTGAGTGCCTTACTTATTTCTCTTGTGAAGAAGGCAACTATCGTTTTCTTTGTTAGTTGAGATGGAATTTGGAAAATTTTTTGGGGGGGGAAATTTTTTTTAATCTAGTATTTTTAAGCTTGATTAGTCACTGCTCTAAAAATATGAAAGAAGCAGCCTTTTTGCTGCTGTACCTGTTAGTGTTCTTCAGAGTGGTAAATCTGTTACAGTTTTTCCCTCTCTCCTTCTCTCCCTTTCCCCCTTATATCTTTTTTTTTCCTCTTTTTAATGACTTGGTTTTTTTTTTGAAAACCAAGCATTCTGGAAATGAGCCTCTTTATAAAATTGGAGATATTAAATTTTTTTTTAAGAAAGAAACCTGATATTCTGAAGGAGAAATGTATAGGGAATTTATTTATTTTATTTTTGGCCATACTGCACAGCATGAGGGATCTTGGTTCCCAGACCAGGGATCGAACTTGGGCTTCTTGAAGTGGAAGCATGGAAGTCCCCTGTATAGTGAATTTAGACATCAAGTTTTTCCTGTCACATGATGCTTTTATATTAATATTTGATTCCAGTTTTTAAAATGAAAAATTAAGTAATCCCCAGCTCACTTTTAGGAAATGTCTACAAGTAATTTCTAGCATTCCTGCCAGATTTTTATTATTGTTCCATTCTTCTAGCACAGTGGTTTTCAAATTTCAGGACTTGTTAAAAAATGGATTACTGTGCCCTGACACGTAGGTTTCGGTACGGTCAGCTAGTCCGTGGCAGAGCCCTGGTGACGTGGTTGCTGTGGCTGCTGCCGTGGTCCAGCAACCACACGTGGAGAACCACTGCTCTACCATTTGCAGATCCTGTTTGGTTTTTGTAAAAGAATAAGCTCTGATTCATAACTTACACAAAGCTGATGGTGCCTGTGTGGTTTTAACATATTTAGTGATGATTCTCAAATATTTTAAAATCTTGATGTTTTATTATGTAATGTCGAAGAACACTTTTATATATCAAAGTGGTTTATAGCATATGAAGTTGTTAATAATAAGTTTATTATTGTAACTTTCTTAGAGCATCTCAGTATCAGAACTGGGAATCATTTCTCTCAGTTAGAATTGTTGGTCAGGCAGTAAAGCTGTTCAGTACCAATTTGATGTGTAGTTTTGACTTTTTAAAATAGGATTTTTGAAATGACAGAGTAAATATTATTTCATTTACTTTTGGCTTCTATTATTGTTTTCATCTTTGAGCTATGTTTTGATCTTTGGTAATTAGTTTGTTAGCAGTTGGTAACACCTACTCTTGACTAGTAAGGCCCGGTATTTAGAAAACTTATACCTAATTGAGATAACACTTCTGTAATTGTAATTATAGATTTTAAATTTGGTAGTAGATTCACTTTCTCCCTATCAGTGTCAGCAGTCAGCACATTAGAGCCCCAAACAGAGATTTTGAGGTGAATTTTTAACAGATGTAATTTTAAGAAAAAATTCATGGGAACAAGTAAAGATTTTTTTAAATTAAGAAATACTCATTTGGAATTTGCTTTAAAGCAAACTATATGTGTGTGTGTGTGTAGTGTGTAGTATATATACACATTTAGTTTTCTTTATATATGTGTGTGCATTTATAAATATATTTCACTTATGTATAATAAATATGTATAATTTGTTATATATTATTTCACCTAAGTATAATAAATATATACAGTTACATAAAATTCATAGTCTCTCACAGTGTAATATTTGGAACCAGGTTATAGTTGTATACTTAACTTTAAACACCAAGTTTCAAAAGCCCATTGCTGTCCCCAAACCCTTACCCTGCATTCTCTCTAATAAGTGTCAGTGTTAGTCACTCAGTCGTATCCAACTCTTTGCGACGTCACGGTCTATAACCCACCAGGCTTCTCTGTCCATGGATTTCTCCAGGTAAGAATACTGGAGTGGGTAGACATTCACTTCTCCAGGGGACTGCCCCAACCCAGGGATCAAACCCGGGACTCCTGCATTGCAGGCGGACTCTTTCCCCTTGGAGTCGCCGGGGAAGCCCCAATACTAACAGCTGAAATCTCAGTATCACAGCAAGCAGCCTTCACCTGCCTGCAAAGACTTCTCCATTGGTCATTGTTAGTTCCTGGACATCACCAAATTTATAGACATTGGGAATGGCTTACAGTTTTTAGAGAGAATGTTCTTTGAGGGAAAGGGAACTGATTTTAATTTTTTTAGGTGTAGTTCCCATGATCTGAATTTTCTTTTAGAAAGCAAAATTCTTGGGACTTCCCTGGTGGTCCGTGGTTAGGACTCTGTGTTGTCAATGCAGGAGGCTTGATCCCTGGCCCAGGGAACTAGGATCCCACATGCGGTGTAGTATGGGACAAAATTAAAAAAAAAAAAAGAATTAAGAAAAAAATGAAAGCAAAGTCCTTGAAAGAGAATAGCCAAGAACACTAGATCTCAGACTCTGCCTTGCTTCCAGGTGCCAGCTGTGGTGTATTAGGTCTAACTTGTGGCTTTCCTCAGATATAGGTTATTATTCATAACCTGTTTTTCTCACTTATTCTTTGTCTTCTCCATAGCTCTGAGGGCTCGTTTTGAAGGAACAATGGATGAACCTTCTTCCTTGGCCAAACCTCTGGAGCTGAACCAGCACTCCCGATTCATAATTGGCTCTGTGTCTGAAGATAACTCGGAGGATGAGATTAGCAACCTGGTGAAGCTCGACCTGCTGGAGGAGAAGGAGGGCTCTCTGTCACCAGCCTCAGTCAGCTCAGACACGCTCTCTGACTTGGGGATCTCGAGCCTCCAGGATGGTTTGGCCTTACACATGAGGTAAGTCAGAGAAGCTGAATGTTTTTCTTACTGAACCTGTCCTATTGGTTTCACTGATCTTGTTTTAGGAAGAGCAAGGATATTTTGAGTCAAGATTATTTCCCCTTTTTCTACATCACTGGACTTAAAGTTTTGATGAATAAGTGGGAGATGATATATTTTGCCTGAGGTGCAGGTTTTTGAAAGCCTCTTTTCCCAAATGTTTCCTCTCACTGTTCTCTTATTCTTCTTACGAGGGGACTTTCAGCAACAAGACTCAGCAAGTGAGGCTGAGGAATTTCAGTCTCTATTACTTGGACTAACATTGTTGTAACTGTCCAATGACTGATAGGACTTTTGCAGGGATGGGCAAACTGGTAGTAATCTTTCTCTGAACTGCTTTATCATGTCGGGAAGTTATATTCTTTTTTTTTTTTTTAATTTATGTTGGCTGTACAGAGTACGGCTCTGGAGCACAAGCACAGTAGTTGTGGTACACAGGCTTACTTGCCCTTTGGCATGTGGCATCTTTGTTCCCTGACCAGGGATCGAACCCGTGTCCTCTGCATTGCAAGGTGGATTCTCAACCACTGGGTCACCAGCGAAGTCCCAAGGCCAGTCTTTATTGAGGAACAAGGGGTTGTTGTAGAACTCTCCTTTTCCTCTAGAAATGTAGTTCTCTGGGTGTAATTGAGAATGTCCATAAATAGTATCACTACATTATTCTTATTTATTGATGTTTGCTTGTGCAACCAACATGTGACCTTGTGCTCATTTGCTTTGCATTTCTTGGATGACAGGGTCTGAATTAGTGGTTCTTGGTTTTCACTGTACGTAAGAATCTCTTGGGGAATCTTGGGAAATGAGCCCCATCCCCAGAGATTCTGATTCACTTGATACTGGCTTGGCTTAGAGTTGGGGCATTTCTTTAAGGTATTTGAGTGATTATAACATGCATCCAGGGTTGAGATTATTGGTAAGCTTAGACAAACATAAATTAGGGTGAGTGTTGCTGCTGTTATTATCTTGGTGCTTCCATTATTAATGGCTTGTAAAAGAATTCAGCTCCTTTTCATACACTTGAGAATCAGAATCTGTAGTAAAATCGTATGCTGGATCTGGCTGAATGTGACTGTCCTGTCTTACGGTTATCCCTGGGGATTTGGGGTCCTCGCTTCTGAAAGAGGAAGTAGTGAGTACCAGTGGTCACCCATGTTTGGCTACATGGAGGTCCAAAGAAAAGAGTTATGAAAGTTAATGATGTTTTACTTCACAGATTCCCAAAACTTCAGTGAACCAGAGAGAGAATTTAGACTAATGCCTTTTGTTTAAATAGATGATAAAATTGAGGACTGAAGAGGGAAAAGAACTTGCCTAAATAGGTAAAAACGGGAATTCAAAGTTAGATGCCCTGATTCCATATCAGTAACTTGTCTCCTCTACTTCCCTGACCATGCAAGTGTTCTAATTATATAGTTCCCACAAAGCTAGTTTTTAGGAGCTAGTGAGTAGAATATTATATCTAATCTCTGGGCTAAAAAAAGAGGAATGAAAGTCAGTATTTAGTGGCAGGGAAAGGAGGTCAGGTCTTTATCTTTATGTAAACATTTTTTCTTACTTAATTTTCACTTAATGATTGGCCTGAAGGCTAATACTGGTGGATGGCATCTTCCTCCCCGAGGTCATTTGTAGATGTGTAGGGGTTGTGACTCATGGGGTTACTTGCATTTGGAAGACAGAACCAAAGATTCTAAACCTTCTGCCGTGTCCTGGATAATCACACACAACACACTGAGGATGGTTCTCATAATGTCATATTGCTCCTGTTGAGAAACACCGGGAGAAATCTTCACAGCATCTTGAGAAATTTGTCCAGTTTGAGGCCGAGTGAAGCAGACTATCCATTTATTGGGTTAGGAAATTGTGAGTTTGGCAATGGTGAGATAAATACCGTTGTAAGATATTCAGCTGATGATATTACAAGGCAGTTTATGGTTGCCGAACCATTCCCAAAGTTGATGATTCTTACTGCAAAGACTGTGTAGTCAATGATATGAGTGCCTAATAATTTTTTGCATGCCTTGCCATTGCAAAACTCATGCCTGTAGCTCGTGGAGGAACCATGAATTGAAGTGTGATCAGCAGCCTGGGAAGGAGACAGTGCCAGTTCCTGCTTGTTTCTGAGATAGCTAATGTTCCAAGTAGAGCACAGGTTCTCCGTTGATACATTTAAGTCACTTGGGGTAACTTAAGTTGATCCAGATTCACTTTATATATTAGAAAGACTCTGTTCTGCCATCTGCCACCAATTAAGTACGTGATCGCAGGTAATTTGTGTTACCTCTTTGGACTCATATTCCTAAGCTGTGAAAATGATGACATTGATTCAGATACTCCTTTTCACCCTTTGAACCCAAGGTTAAATAAAGACTGGCTGAGTTTAGGATTAGCTCCCAGAATGAATAGCGTAATCTTTCACAGGTGATATAGATTGAAGAGGCAGGTACATTCTCAGAAGACACTCATTGGCAGTCATCTAAAGCCCAGTGAAATACCTGCCATAGTATAGAATGAGAGTGGGCCCCTCTTTCAAGTTAGGGCTTGATTTTAGGTGCTCAGTGAGAAGGCTGGTGGGTGTGATGAATGGGTAGGCAGGAAAAGGAAACAGACTTTCCCAGAGTTGGAGATGATTTGCATCACATATTCTCTAGTGAAAGACTGGATAAATCACTCTCTAAGCAGACATTTGAAAGTAATACCCTTAGAAAGTAATTATAGCTTGGTGGGTCTATATAGACCTCATGGTAGATAACTGTGCGTTGGAGAGAAGATGAGCTAGGCTATGTGACCTGTATATCAGCTAGGTTGCTCTATTTCTGAACCTCATTAATAGTATTGGACATTTGAGGAGAAAGACCATTAAAGACTGAACATAGGTGTCTCAATTTTGATACCTAATGTATGGTTTGGTGGCATTTAACAGAGGCTCCTGGTTGTATGGATATTGGCATTTTATCTGCTGCTTGTGAAATGCTACTAGAGGTCAGACTGTTCTGCCTACTTACAATGCTATGCAAATCCGGATTACTCCACCTATCACACTGTCAACCAAACAAAGATTGCAGTCAGTTTTGTCAACTAGTATACTGGTTGAAGTCCAGTTGGAAGAAGATAAGCCCCACGGTTGCATCTTTTACCTCTTAAGGTACTTTGATTTCTTTCCTTCTTTGTGCCAGATCTTGTTTGTAGCATGCAGGATCTTTCAGTTGCAGTGTGTGGGATTTCTAGTTGTCGCATGTGGAATCTAGTTCTCTGACCCAAGGATAGAACTAGGGCCCCCAGCATTGGGAGAGCAGAGTCTTAGCCACTGGGCCACCAGGGAAGTGCCGGTATTGTGATTTCTTTAAACCTTTTTTTATCCTATAATTCATGTGTTTGAAACGCCATCTTAATTGTCTCTTAAACTTCTTAAAATGTTTATTCCAAATGTCAAATGGCCAACAGTTTATCTATATGAATCAAACCTAATATGTGCTCTTGCCTGGGTTTAAGACAGTAGTTGGTGCTATGGAAGAAGGGGAGAGTCATTAAATTCACTCAGGAAGGTCTCCTTGAAGGTGAGTTATATTCGTTATCACCTTTATGGTCTAGAAAGAAAAGAACTTTACCAGTATCTTAGAAAATTTAGAACTCACATGTGAGATTGCCTATAACATGTTTGACTCTTCAGAAGCATTAAACTAGAGAGTTTTGAAGCTTTTTTTTTTTTTTTAACTTATTTATTTTTGGCTGCCTAGGGTCTCAGTTGTGGCACGCAGGTTTAGTTGGCCAGTGGCCTGTGGGATCTTGGTTCCCCTTCCAGGGATCGAATCATCGCGTGCTTGACTATTACATGTCGAACTCTCTGACATACTTTACGTGGGGTGTCACAATTAATCTCCATGAGCCAAATAATGTTACTTTTATGACCCACCATGTAGGGTGGGGAATTGAGACACAGGTTAAGTAACATGCCGGAGGTCACAGAGCACATTGTGTATGGAATTCAGTCAGAGCTCATACTGTTAGCCACTAGACCTAACTCACACCTTGGGTGTCATAGATATGTTGGTGTTCTCTGAGCAGTTTTCCTCTGATTAAATGTCAGCCTTATTTAAAAGAGACAGAAGTTGGAAATATATACACATATATATGTATTTGATATTTATTTATTTGTGGCTCACTGGCTCTTCGTTTCTGTGCCCAGGCTTTCTCTAGTTGCAGCGAGCAGGGGCTCCTCTTTGCTGTGCTGCACTGACTTCTCATTATAGTGACTTCTGTTGCAGAGCACGTGCTCTAGAGTGCTGACTCAGTAGTTATAGCACATGAGCTTAGTTGCTCCATGACACATGGGATCTTAGTTCCCAGACCAGGGATTGAACACCTGTCCCCTGCCCTGCAAGGCAGATTCTTAACCCCTGGACAGCCAGGGAAGTCCTAGAAAAAAAATATTTTCAAAGAATGCTTTATCAAAGAAGCAGTAAGAAAAATTAAAAACAAAATACAAGAAAGCAAAAATAAATCCTTGTTTATCCATCACCCAGAGATAACTCCTGCTCACACCCTGTTGTATAGTCTTCTGAGTCCTTATCTGTGCACGTGGGCACATTGCATTTCTCACTATTGAAATGAGATCATCCAGTACACACTGTTTGACAATCTCTGTTTTTGTCAAAAGTTTCCACTTTTGTATTTCAATATATTTTCATCTCATCTCATATGTACGTCATATTAAAGTTTCTTCAGTTGACTCCAAAATCCTGGTTCATCCAAACTGGTACCCAGTCTAGGACCATGCATGTGTGTGTGTGCACGCACTAAGTCACTTCAGTTGTGTCTGACTTTTTTGTGACCCTATGGATTGTAGCCCGCCAGGCTTCTCTGTCCATGGATTCTTCAGGCAAGAATATTAGAGTGGGTTGCCTGCCCTCCTCCAGGAGGGGATCTTCTTGACCCAGGGATTGAACCAGTGTCTCTGCATCGATAGGCGGGTTCTTTACCACTAGCGCCCCCTGGGAAGCCCCTATGACCATACATTGTATATTGTATTCCTTAAATTTCTTAATCTATCTTGTTACCCTCCCTGCTTTTTGGAGACAGTGATTAGTGACTTGTTGAAAAAGAAGATAGCAAATTATCAGAATACATTATAACATTAGGATCTCTTAGGTGCTTCAGTAGGCTTTCTTTTCCCACATGCCCCTTAATTGGTGGTCTTCTGCAAGGCTTTCTGGCTTCAGCCCTCTTCTTTTTTTTTTTTGGTAACTTTTTATTTTATATTGAAGTATAGCCATTTAACAATGTGATAGTTTCGGGTGAACAACAAAGGGACTCAGCCGTAATATACATGAATCCTCCCTCCCCCAAACTCCCCTTCCTTCCAGGCTTCCACATAACATTGAGCAGAGTCCCCTGTGCCCTACCAACAGTAGGTCCTTGTTGGTTATCCATTTTAAACATTGCAGTGTGTACATGTTGGTCCCAAACTCCCTAAATAGCCCTGACCCCCATTTTTCCCCCATGCCTGCTGTAAACCCCTGTTCTTATACTACATCCTCTCCCTAGGGCTGTCTTAATTAATGGCATAGCCATTTCTCTGGTCTTCCAAGCTATCCCTCATTCCTAATTACATATTCTTTTTCACACTATCCCCTAATAATTTTTTAAAAATTTATTTATTGTTTAATTGAAGGATAATTGCTTTACAGAATTTTGCTGTTTCCTGTCAAACAGCCCCTAATAATTCTTGAATCCATCCCCTTCTTTCCATTGTTACTGCCATCGCTCTTGTTCTTATTTCTTATGACAGTAGTGTTTTGGCTTTTTCTTCGGTCTCTTTCCCCCTTCAGTGGAAGTGCCACACGGTCACTGCGATCTTTCTGATGTAAACTGATTATCTCACAGCACTATTCACTGGGTCCCTGTTACGTATGACTTTATAGCCACACATTGGGCCGGGGTCCTAATGTTATTTGTAATATGACAGCTATAATCATTATTACGGCGGGCTTAATGAGATCTGTTATGTCTCAGAGATGTTTGAACTAGGTTTTGAAGGATGAACATAAAACAGACAAGCTAACAGGTAGGTTTGTGTGTAGGAGGAAGGGTAGAGATGGTGGGGTTGACAACGTGTGTAAAGGTACCAGATTGTGGAAACATCTAGCATGTTCAGGCAGTTATAAGACATTGAGTAGTACTGGAATATAAGGGGGACAGGGTGGTTAGTGCAATGGAAGAAGAGGTTGGTAAGACAGAGGTCAGATCAATAAGGATCGTGTATGTCACACTAAGACATGTGCAAAATGGAACACAGTATTGAGGTTTGACTGTGAAATAGAATCACGTGCAGAGCTTTAAAGAAACAGGGATTCCTGAGCCCTGTCCCAGACTAATTAAGTTACAGTCTCTGGTCTTCTGCTACTCTCCAGGTGAGTCTGATCTGAAACCTGAGCTGAGAACTACTTTCTCAGAGTTTAGAGCAATGCCGGGGGTATAGTATATGCTTAATAAAGTTTGTTGCATTGAAATTAAAGTTGTGCAAGTAGATTGGATCATTATGAGGAAGAGGAGATCGGCAGAAGGGAAATGTATCTTAAGGAACTGTCTACCTTTTGATGAGAGGAGGAGGAAAAAGGGGACAAGGAAATGATTAGTGAGGTAGAAGGAGAACCATGGGGAAGATCATTTAAAGGTAGAAGACGTAGCGTGAAGTGGTGAATGGTGATGGAAGCTGGAGAGAAAGCACCAGGGAGTGAGTTGGAGAGCTTGAGATGAACAGCTTTAGCAGATGGCAAGAGATTAAGTGGTGAACAAATGGTGAAAGAGCAGGAATTTCAACAGTTCAGCTCTTACGAAGTCGATGGCAAGGAAGAGAAGACAGCAGTTACTCGAGGGCATCATCGAATCTGCTCGCTTGCCTGCCCTCCCACTGGAGTCCTCCCACTATCTCCCCTCTCCCTCTCTTTCCTTCTCCTGCCCCAACCCTCTCTCAGGTTTTCTTGTTGGAATGCTCTTCCCCTGACTGTTGAAATTCCTTTCACACTTTGGAGACTTTAAGTTTCAAGGTTCTTCTCAAGCGCTGCCTGGGCTGTGAAATTCTTCTTGTTCTTTCTCCTATTTTGATATTCTCTTCTGGTAATTTGGCCTTCCAGTTTCTATACATGTCAGTTGAGTTTTTCGATTGCATTATTTTTCTGTATTCTTGATGATTTTTTGCCTAATTGTTCTCTGTTGCTGAAAGAAGAATATTAATTAATCTCACTGCCGGAATCCTATAAATCAGTAAGAAAAAGATGTTTCAATGTCTTTTGAAGACATTTCAATCCAATAGAAATATAGGGAAAAGACTTGAACTTCAGAAAAGAAGATACCCAGCCGGCAAATAAGCTTATGAAAAGGTGTTTAATATTATCGGTCATCTGGGATTTGCAAATTAGAAATCACAGTGAATTAATTGCCATCCCAAAAGGCCAAAATTAAAAAACTGACAATGTCAAGTGTTAGCAAGGGTGTGAGATACATGTATGTATGTGAAAGTCTCACACATAGCTGATGGAAATAAAAGTGGGCACAACCACTTTGGGGTAGTATCTTTTACAGTAAACATACATATTCTATCAATAAGCAAAGCCATTCCTGGCTATTTGTCCAAAAGAAATGAGTGCATTTGTCCACCAGAAACCAAGTACAAGTCTAATCAAAATTTGTAAGTAACACGGATGTCCATCAATTGAATGAATAGATAAATCATGCAGTAGTCACTCAGTGTCCTGTTAGACACAGTGAAACCCAAGTACTGCTATGCCACATCATGGGTGGATTTCATGAGCATAATGTTGATCAGATACATGCAGTAGGACAGCATACATATGAAGTTCAGAAGTAGGCAAAACTGATTGATGGTGATAGCATTCAGAATAGTGTTTACACTGGGGAAGATGTTGACTGGGAAGAAAGCACACTGGATCCTTCTGAGACTCTGAAAATGACCTGTACCCTAATGGAGTGGTTGGTTATGTGTGTATATGTATGTGAAATTAACTAAATGTGTTATTAAGACTTTGGCACTTTATTCTGTGACGTTACATTTCAAGAGTAAATAAAACAAGCAGGACTTCCAGCTGTAACTGAGTGAGGAGATGAACAAATCCTTAACACCAAAAAGCAGCTCTAAAGCTTGACAAAACCATTTCAGCCTTCAGATCAACTGTAAAGCATACAACAGTCTGAGAAAAGTTTATGTTTGAAAAGCTGCTGAAATTCCATAAGAACAGTAGGCGTCTGTGGTGTTTTTGCCAGGAGTATTCCTAGTCCCTGCCCTCAGCTTGGTTGGCATGGAGGTTTTGCTGCTGTGGGTGTGCCCTGAGGATGGGTGTTGGTGTTGCTGCAGTTGAAGGGAGCATATTCCTTTTGAGTAGTAGGTGGTACCCTGCTGTCAGTGACGATCCCTGCAGCAGAAGAGAGAGGGAGGCCACCGGCTCTCCTAGCTTGAGGTGTGTTTGTGGTTGGGATAAGCATATTGCTGGTTGAAGCTGCATGCCTGCACAGAGTAGGCGTGATAAGGCTCAGCAGAAAGCGGAAGCCAGGCTGTAACTTGAAAATGTCCTGAACTTTGAATGTGCTACTCTACTGCATACACGGGCACATGGACAGGATGCAAAAGCCTTACTTACTGGCTTCAGGTGTTTGCGTGTAACCACTGCCTAAACACTGACTGATTAAGTTTTACAAGTAGAGAAGTAATCCCTAGAAAGGAGGTTCAAACATAAAAACATGCACAAAATGAATGGAGACAGTAACGACTACACATTTGAGAGAGGCAGATCTCACAGATTTAGCCCAGGCAAATTATTAAACCAAGAAAGAAAAACCAGTGAGCAAACATTAGTAACAGCAGCAGTCTTCATGGGTGAAAGAAATCAGAATCCATACTTGCTACAATAAAGTATTTAGTATGTTAAAAGTCATAGAGACATGAAATGGGCAAGTGTAGGCCATATTTAGAAAAAAAAGATCAACACAAACTGTCTCTGAGCATTTAGATGCTGGATTAGCAGACAAGTCTTCAAAGCAACTATCATAAATGTATTCAAAGAACTAAAGGAAAACATGTTTAAAGAATTTGTTAAAAGTATGACAACAATAAATCAATAAATAATATTTTCAATAAGGAGAGAGAAATAAGCGAATGTCACCAGAGGATGTACAGATGGCAAATAAAGATGTGAAAAGATGTTTTAAATCACTAGCTGTTAGGGAAGTACAAATTAAGACAGTAAGATACTAGTATACAACTGTCAGAGTGCCTAAAATAAAGATAAGTGACAACCCCAAATGTTTGCAAGAATATGGAATAATTGGATCTTCTGTGGGTAGTTGGTGGGAATGTAAATGAATGTAAATTGTTTTCCAGCCAGTCTGGAAAATAATTTGCAAATTTCTTCTAAAACTAAATATTTGCCATATGATCTAATAATTTCACTCCTAATTACCTACGAGAAATGAAAGCATATGTTCCCTTAAAAACTTGTATGTGAATGTTCACAGCAACATTACTCATAATAACTACCGAGTGGAAACAACCCAATACCCATCAATTGATAAATGGATAATCAAAATGTGGTATGTCCACACAGTGGAAAGTTTTCTATAAAGCGAAATGAGGTATGGATACATGTTATAACATGAAAGCATTGTGCTAAGTGAGAGAAGCCACACATGATATCATCCCACTTATACATCTGGAATAGGCAAATCTATAAAGATGGAAAGTAGATTAGTCATTGCTTAGAACTGGGGAGTGGTTTGAGGGAAATTCGGACTGACTGCTGCTGAGTATAGGGTTTCTTTGGCGGGTAATGAAAATGTTCTAAAATGGACTGTGCTGATGGTTTGCAACTCTGTGACTATAATAAAAGCCATTGAATTATACACCTTAAACGGCTGAAATATATGGTATGTGAATTATATCTCAATAAAGTTAAGGATTTTTAAATGGGTATAAGATTCATATACAAAAATTAGTTGCATTTCTATGTACTAGCTAGCAATGAGCAAGCAAAAAAAAAAAACTGAAATAATTTTATTCAGAATGGCATCAAAAAGAATAAAATACTTAGGAATCAAATTTAACAAAAAAGAATAAGACTTGTAACTTAAAATTATGTTACATTGCTGAGAGAAATTAAAGTCTGCTGCTACTGCTGTTTAGTCACTAAATCATATCCGATTCTTTCTCAACCCCATGGATGTAGCCCACCAGGCTCCTCTGTCCATGGGATTTCCCAGGCGAGAATACTGGAGTGAGTTGCCATTTCCTTCTCTCTCCAGGGGATCTTCCCGACCCAGGGACTGAAACTATGTCTCCTGCTTGGCAGGTGAATTCTTTACCCCTGAGCCACCTGGGAAGCCCAATTAAAAAGTCCGAATATACACATACCTTTTTAAGATTGTGCTCATTTTATTGTGCTACATAGATAATTGCATTTTACAATGTGAAGGTTTGTGGCAACCCTGCATTATCAGATGATGGTTAGCAATTTTTAGCAATACATTTTTAAAAAATTAAGGTATGTACACTTTTTCTGTGGACATGATACTATTATTGCACACTTAATGACTACAGTATAGAGTAAACATAATTTTTCTATGCACCGGGAAACCAAAAAATTATTGTGACTCTCTTTATTGCAGTATTCACTTTATTGTGGTGGTCTGGAACCAGATTCTCAGTATCTCTGAGGTCTGCCTGTAAATGAAGAGGCAGTTCATGTTTGGGGATTGGAAAACTCAGTATTGTCAAAGTGATGATTTTCCCCTAAACTGATCTATAAACTCACAGTTCAGGCAAAATCCCAGCAGGCTCTTTTTTTCTTTTTAGACTTTGACAAATTTGTCTTAGAATTTACATGGAAACCCAAAGGACCTGGAATAGACAAAACAGTTATGGAAAAGGAGAGCAAAAATTGGAAGACTTATACTACTGATTTCAAAAACCTACTGCAAAGCCGTAGTTATCAAGCCTTTGTGGCATTGCTACAGGGGGAGGTATATAGATGAGTGAAGCACTTCGTGTCCACAGCTAAACCTTTTATCTTGTTTGTTTATTTGGCCGCATTGGGCCTTAGTTGTCACACACAAGATCTTTGTTGCATCATTCGGGATCTTTCATTATGGCTTACGGATTCTCTTGTCGCAGCGTGTGGGCTCCAGAGCACATGGGTTTCAGTGGTTGTGATACTTGGACTCTCTAGTTGTGGCACAGGGGCTCTGGAGTGTGGGCTCAGTAGTGGCAGCGTGTGAGCTTAGTTGCTTTGTGGCATGTGGATCTTAGTTCCCTAACCAGGGATCAACCCTGAGTCCTCTGCCTTGCAGGGTGGATGCTTAACCACTAGAGCACCAGGGAAGTTCCACAGCTAAACCTTTTAATATACATGGCCAGTTGATCCTATTCTTCTTTTTTTTTTTCAATATTCATTTATCTGGCTTTGCCATCTTAGTTGTGGTATGTGTGGTCTTCCATCTTCATTGCCGGGCTCTTTGGTTGCAGCATGCAAACTCTTAGCTGTGGCGTGTGAGATCTAGTACAGTGTGTGTGTGTGTGTGTGTGTGTGTGTGTGTGTGTGTGTGTGTGATCTAGTACCGTGTGTGTGTGTGTGTGTGTGAGATCTAGTACCGTGTGTGTGTGTGTGATCTAGTACCGTGTGTGTGTGTGTGAGATCTAGTACCGTGTGTGTGTGTGTGTGTGTGTGTGTGTGTGTGTCATCTAGTACCGTGGTTGCAGCATGCAAACTCTTAGCTGTGGCGTGTGAGATCTAGTACCGTGTGTGTGTGTGTGTGTGTGTGTGTGTGAGAGATCTAGTACCGTGTGTGTGTGTGATCTAGTACTGTGTGTGTGTGTGTGTGAGATCTAGTACCGTGTGTGTGTGTGTGTGTGTGTGTGTGTGTGTGCGTGCACTCAATCGTATCAGATTCTTTGTGACCACCTGGACTGTAGCCCATCAGGCTCCTCTGTCAATGGAATTTCCCAGGCGAGAATACCGGAGTGGGTTGCCATTTCCTAGTTCCCTGACCAGGGATCAAACCCAGCTACCCACCACGCCCACCCCCCACCCCCCCAGCTTGGGAGCGTAGAATCTCAGCCCCTGGAACAGGAGGGAAGTCCCTAACAGCAGACTGATTTTCCAAAGAGGTACATCCCTGATCCAAGATTTCTTTGCTTGGGAAAGCCCCAGTGTAAAAACACTCTCCCAGCGCATGCTGCAGTATAACTCAGACTGCCTTGCAACGGAGCCAGCTAAATGCATCACTGTCTGCCGGATAAACTGCTACGTCATCCTTGGTGCTTGGCATGTTTCAATGCTGGGGTCAGTGTGGGCTTCTAGTTGGATTTGGTGCCAGGTATGTGTCTACTTCGGACACTCTCTTTTCATGTTAGATTAAAAATGAGGGTGCCTTGAATTTGGAGGAACGAAATGTGGCCTTTTATTTCTTGTGTTCTCACATTACAGGAAGATGGTGGGCAGCATCCGTAAAAGATGAGAAACACTAGCTTTGTTTTGGAGCTGGGTGTGCCGTGTTAGCGTTTGGTTGTTTTAGAAAGATCCCTTTGGTGAAGGGAGGCACAAGCTTGATTCCCGAGAGTGCCTCTTCAGTATATTTTTTTATATAATCAAGAGCAAAATAGCCTGCTTTTTTCCTATATGCTATGCTTTGCTTTTTGAATGTTGAACTTAACATAACAAAGGCAGAGAGTGATTCTCTGCTGGAAAGTGCCTGTATCTGGAGACCCTTAGATGTATGTAAAAATTAAGCTGCTTCTACACCTGTGGTCACTGTAATTGTTCTGAACCAAAGGCTTCAGTGCTCCGTTTTTCGAGACTTGTTATCCTGAAGAGAGATCAAGATAGGAGGATTCCTCTGCATCTGCTTCTTTAAAGGAAAAAATGAACTTTACTGACTTTATCAGACGTTAGCACAGTGCAAAAGGAGTGATGCAGAGTCCAGAAACCAATCCAGGACTTCCTTTTCTTTTTTTTTTTAATTATGACTAATGGTCATATTGAGCGAGTGGCCTGATTGAGTCTTTGCACCTTGGGTCACCCGAATGTCCTAACATCAAGGTTTGTCTTAATAATTTATCTTCTGTTTGATTTTTATCTGTGTTCCAGGTCATTTGTGTACTTCTGTTTTGAAGGGTTTTCGTGGAATGTTAATAGATTCTCAGCATAGTTGCATCAGATAAGAGTTAACCATTTGTATTCAACATTTCGGTGAGAAGGAATTTTTCTGTGGTGCCTGAATCAGGTTAGATGCGACTGGTGAATTAATACCATTCCTGAGGACTTGGCTCAGGAAATCATGATCTTTTCTGCCATGACAAGGGAGCAGTATTTTCAGCATCTACTTAATTAAAAGCTAAAACAGGATACCATTTCCCTTTCAGTCACCATTTCTTTATTTAAGTTGATTTGTCCTTCTGTGGCAAATGAGCATAACAATAGATGTGTCCCAGTGGCTTTTTAGGTAGGATTTTTCTTCCCTGCTTAAACGCTGGGTTAGACCTCTGTGTCTAAAATGCTTATCTGGGCCCCTTTACGTTTCTGTGATTTTTATCCACATCCTCTCTGTTACCCTGTTTGTGCCAGCTCCAGTCTTATTCTCAAATTTTAGTGAATAAAATCATAGGTTTTTGTTGTTTTTTAAAAAGGTGTGTGTGTGTGTACACCACTACTCTGGCCTAAAAATTAGAGTTGTGACTTGCACTTTATTCCAAGTTCCTCAGTGGTGGCGTGTCTCGTCCTTCCGACCGACTTGCTTTCCCTCTTGACCTGCTCTCCCCCAATCTTGGAGTCTGAAATTCAGTCTTATTGTGATTGGGTCTCAGAAATCACCTGTTCTTTCCTCCTCCCTCTGGATTTCCTGACCCCATTATTTTCTGGGCATAGCTGTCCTCATAAGCTTGGCCTTCTCTTTTTGCCCTGAACCTTCCCTGTCACGTGTCCCTGGCAGCCTGGAGAGGCTGCGGAGCCTCTCTCTAGTGACCGTCAGAAGAAAGTGACCGTTGTTAAAGCACTTTTGCTGCAGCTAAGGCACAAGCTGCTGAGATCTACTTTAGAGTTATACCCACTTTTATATTTCTCCCCCTCTCCTCTCTGTCCCCTTGGGAAATCAGCTGATGCTGTGTGGGAGCCCGTTGTAATGGGGGGGAGGTGCAAACAGGAGGGGAAGTATGGAGATTGGGGACAGAGTAGACAAAAAGCCTGTGGTTTGAGGCCATGAGGAATACTCTACTCTGACTGAAGCAGGGCCAAGAAGTAGGCAGAAGGCACAGGATCTTTTGTCCTCCTGGGTTTTAAGCACCTGCAGCAGGAGGGCGAACTCCAGCTTGTGTTTACAAGGCCGACAGCTGAAGAGAAAAACCTCTGTTCCTTTACCATCTTGATATGGAGGGTTCTGCGGAGGAGAGTAAGGAGATGAGATATTACATGCTTCAAAGGTAAGTGTTAGAGGGCCCTATCTAGGCAATATATGCCTTTTAAAAGCAGTAAAGGTGTTGACAGCTAAGCCCTGGAATTTATGGGCAATCTGATTTGATGATTTTTTTTTGTGTGGGTCTGTAAGAAACTTTTTTTTTTTCTTAAGGAAATGAATTAAAAATCTCATGTTTGCTTCTGAATTTCTGAACCTTTATTTTATACTCAGAATTTGAACAAAAGGTATCTGAGACCACGTGTGACGTAGCTACGTTGAAAGCAAGCACCCTTGTGTAGACCTTGCTGCGAGCTGCTCTCTGGTTAAGGGACCTCACTCAGTCTGTGCCAAGTGTGTTCGTTGGGCTTGGCTGGACTTTCAAGAGTGAAGTCTTTTCATCTATATTGAAGGAAAATAGCAACTCTGGATAGTAGGTAGCATCCTGTCAAAGGTAGTTTTGCAGAAAACTTTTTTAGACTATGTCTCTAGGGCCAGGAAAGGTGCCCTCTGCTGTTGTCCTGGCATCGTGTGAGAGTGGGCAGCCAGCCTGGAGTTGTTGCAGGTGCCAAGGTGTCCTGCCTTGAATCTTTCTTCTTCCTGCTCTTAGAACTTAACCTGAGGAGGAAGTAAATCGGGCCTACTTGGCCTTCTTAAGACTTCTCTCTCTCTTTTTAATTTGTTTATTTGACCACATTGGGTCTTGGTAGCAGCACGCGGGATCTCTGTTTTGGAGCATGGACTCTAGCTATGGCGTGCAGGTTCAGTAGTTGCAGCCACGTTAGCAGCTGCGACGTGCAGACTCTCTAGTTGTGGCGCCAGGGCTCTGGAGGGCCCGGGCTCAGTAGTTGCGGTACGCAGGCTTAGATGCTCCACGGCATGTGGTACCTTAGTTCCTCAACCGGGGACCGGACCTGCATCCAGGGCACTGGAAGGCGCATTCTTAACCACGGGACCACCACGGAAGTCCCTTCTTTGAGACCTCTTGCAGGTCTGTGCGTCTCCAGCAGAGGGGCGGCTTGAAAGGCCTGAATGACTTGCTTGGTGGCAGTCATTAAACGTCTCTCTAGTATCTCCTGTGTGTGTTTGTGTACTTATTTCTTTTTGCATCCTGGAGTTTTTGTTTTGAAAAATGAAAATTGAATAGACCCTGGCAAATATAGAAACAAATGAAAAACACCAATTTGGCAAAGGTTGTCTTTAAAATAATCATCCTTTGTTCCTTTTTACTTGGCTTGTTCCACCTGTTGCAGGATGAAGCAAGCGTATCTTCCACTGAGAGTCAAATAAGTAAAAAGCAACTGGTATATTTTACCTATACATATTATACATTGTTTTATACATAATATATGACTTTCTATCATGTTTTATATATTTTAATAAATATAAAATGACTTATATTTGTCTAAATATAAATATATAATATTTTTATATATATAAAACAAACATATATACAAGCAATACACACATATATTTATTTAATATTTTATTTTATTATTTATTTATTTTAATTGGAGGCTAATTACTTTACAATATTGTAGTGATTTTTGCCATACATCGACATGAATCCTCCATGGATGTACATGTGTTCCCCATCCTGAACCCCCCTTCCACTGCCCTCCCCATCCCATCCCTCAGGGTCGTCCCAGTGCATCAGCCCTGAGCACCCTGTCTCATGCATCAAACTTGGACTGGCGATCTGTTTCACATATGATAATATACATGTTTCAGTGCTATTCTCTCAAATCATCGTACCCTCGCCTTCTCCCACAGAGTCCAAAAGACTGTTCTTTACATCTGTGTCTCTTTTGCTGTCTCACATACAGGGTCATCGTTACACATCTTTCTAAATTACATATATATGCGTTAGTGTATTGTATTGCTGCTTTTCTTTCTGACTTACAATAGGCTCCAGTTTCATCCACCTCATTAGAACTGATTCAAATCCATTCTTTTTAATGGCTGAGTAATATTCCATTGTGTATATGTACCACAGCTTTCTTATCCATTTGTCTGCTGATGGACATCTAGGCTGCTTCCATGTCCTGGGTATTGTAAACAGTGCTGCGATGAACACTGGGGTACATGCATCTCTTTCAATTCTGGTTTCCTTGGTCACACATATATTCGTATATATATTTATTACACACGTCCATACGCACACAGAGTTTTATTCTGTTTTTCTGTGGTTAAGTACAGTGGGCCATCTGTCCATTTTTTCAGGGGGACGTTCTTCCTAGAGCAGTCTGTCCTCCAGTTTTAACAGTCATCTGAGAGAATTCCCTTCTTTTTCTTCTGTGCTATTTCTTGCATTCCTTGTCTCCTTTTTTCTCGGTTTACTTCATCTTTTTGGAAGACAACATTCTGTAAAAGCTTCCTGAGAAAAGGTAGGTGCGAAATAAAGATTTTGAGGTCTTCTGTATCTTTCCACTTTATCATCTTGTTTTTAGCATGGTGCCTAAGTTCTGATTATGGCTATATGAAGGATCCCATCATTAAAAGTAATATATATTTCTGGTTTTTTTTCCCCTTTTTTTGATTATAAGTGACCCTCAGAACATTCCTTTGCTCTCTAAACTATTGATTAGACAATATGATCAGTCCCTTCACCACCTTAATTTTATCGATAAACACTTTGCTTCCCTTATTGTCTGATTCTTAGACAGTTCTTTATTTATGCTAGGTTTATACCTTCTCCGTCTCTTTCTCCCTAGGAAACTGAAAGCTAATCTCTAGGGACTGTGTGTACGAATGTTGTGCACCTCCTTTCTTCTTGTTTATTTTTGACTGAGCTGGGGCTTTGTTGCTGCATGCACATTTCCTCTAGTTGCGGCAAGCAGGGGCTGTTCTGGCTACTCATTGCAGTGGCTTCTCTTGTTGCAGAGCATAGACTCTACAGTGTACGGGCTCGGTAGTTGCCACTTGTAGGCTTAGTTGCCTCGCGGCATGTGGGATCTTCGTTCCTTGACCAGGGGTCTAACCTGTATCCCCTACATTGGCAGGTGGATTCTTAACCCACTGGACCACCAGGGAAGTTCCAATACCATGCATATTTTATCAAAAAAAAGTGAAGCTTAGCAAGGTTATTTGGTGAAGATCTGGAATTTAAACGGAGGCTTATGCTGTTTCCCCTGCTATGTAATTTAAGAAAGTGAAAGTGAAAGTGAAGTCGCCCTGTCCTGTCCGACTCTTTGCAACCCCGGGGACTGTAGCCTTCCAGGCTCCTCCGTCCATGGGATTCTCCAGGCAAGAATACTGGAGTGGGTTGCCATTTCCTTCTCCAATATAATTTAAAGCACCATTAATTGTTAGAGGCACCATTATTGTATGTACCACGAGAAAAAGAAATTCTGCCACTTAAATAAAGCACACCATCAGTTGTAAGATACATAGCAATTTTAGAGATTTTAAAAAGCTAAAAAAAAAAGTGTGGTATCTTAAGATCAATGAAATTTGTTTTTTAATGCTGCCTCATAAATTATTTTTGGAGTTGTTGATTTTGAAACATCTATGGAATACCCAACTAAAATGTTTAGTAGGCAGTTAAAAATGTGGAGTTATAGCTAGTAAGAAAGACGGAGCCTAGAGGTAACAGAGGTGAAGGTCCTCTGTGTGTCAGAATCATAGTTCAGAAGCAGGCTGGCTAACTTTTTATTTTTTAGTTTTAACAGTCTTTCTGAGTCTATTAATATTATTAATCCTAGGGACAGAGGAGCCTGGTGGGCTGCCGTCTATGGGGTCGCACAGAGTCGGACACGACTGAAGCGACTTAGCAGCAGTAGCAGCAGCATACCGTCTCATTTTAGTCTATTCTTAGCCTCTCTCTCTGATGGCGTCTGTTGGTAAACCTTAATACTGCCTTTTATTCTTCAGGAGCACTTCTTTACTCCCCCCCTGGAATTTTCGCAAGCAGCGATCATTTTCTTTTTCTCTCTTCTATTTAAAAACTGCGTGGTCTGCCAGCATGCAGTTGCAGTAGGAAGTACACTTTCAAGTCTGGGCAGTGAAAAGCAGGTCTCCAGGGGAGACAGATGATGTGAAGAAATCTCATCTGTATAGACTTTCGTGATTTCTCTGTTTTTACAGATCCAGCATGTCTGGTTTGCACCTAGTCAAGCAAGGTCGAGACCGAAAGAAAATAGACTCACAGCGAGATTTCACTGTAGCCTCTCCAGCAGAATTTGTTACTCGTTTTGGTGGGAATAAAGTGATTGAGAAGGTAAGTTACAACCTGCTCAATTATTTTTTCAAAAGCCCATGAGATTTAATGCCTCGATTTGTAGTCTAGATTTGCTTGAAACGGGCATGTGGCTTGAATTTCTGAGACTGTGCAGACTATCCTTTCTGCCTCCCTAGCTTTATTAAATAATTAAGTTAAATGATTAAATAATTTCACTATTTTCTGAAATATGTATTTACCACTGATAATTTAATCGTAACTCAGTAAGAAGTTGAAGCAGTGCCCATAAGTTGCTTTTAGAAAGATTTCGAGGTTTTCCTAGAGGTGGGCTACACTGATAGGAGAGGGTATGAGAAGTTGATTAGCTTGTGGGGTGGTGCTGGGGAGGTCAGTGGCATTGAATTGGGATTTAGAGCTAAAGGAGTGGGGAGAGTTTCAGTACAGAAGGCTTAAGCAACTTTGATACACTGTAACTTATGGATCCCACCAGAAATTTGAGATATTTAGAGGGTATATACCACATGAAATACTTAAAGTGATTATAAGTATTTTGAAATGTGAGCAAATCTGAGTCACTTTTATCCACATCGTGTAAGAGCTGAGAGATTGACTTGGTTGCAATAGCTTACAATGATTAAAAGTTTAAAGGCTGGGGACCTGTATTCCCACTCCTAAAAGTATTGCTTTAGCGGCATACTTCCATTAGTCTTCCAATGAGAATAGATTACGTGTCTCCTCACCTCTGTTATCCTGAGATTACGTGTCTCCTCACCTCTGTGATCCTGAGGGTCATGATTGCATGTGAGGAGGTGAAAGGTTTGTTTAACAGAGAAGTCTCAGGATCACTGATCCTGTACTCTTTTTCTTGTGACCATTCTTTCCGGGACAGTTTCTCTACAGTTCTAAGGGATTTGGAGTCTGAATTCTGGAGAGAGGTGATAGTCGGTGTAGGGGTTCTTATACATGTTCAGGGCGCTGTGCCTTATTTCATTACAGCAGAGAATAGTGCGTGACACTACACTGTTAAAAAAACTTCCCCTAGCCTTATTTGATATCCATCGTCCCCCTAAAGTTTGTTTCTTCTCTTCCCTACTAGTATGAATGGTAGAATAATTCACAGACTCACAAGATTTTTTTTTTTTAAGTAGCCTTCTTTATTTTTTTACACTTTTTATTTTGTGTTGGGATGTAGCCAATTAACCATGTTGTGATAGTTTTAGGTGAACAGGGAAGGGACTCCGCCATGCTTAGACATGTATCCATTCTCCCTCAAGCTCCCCTTCCTTCCAGGCTGCCACATAACATTGAGCAGAGGTCCTTGTGCTGTGCAGTAGGTCCTTGTTGATTATCCATTTAAAATATGGCAGTGTGTCCATGTCCATCCCAAATTCCCTAACTATCCCTCCCCTCCGCCGGCAACCATAAGTTTGTTCTCTAAGTCTGTGAGTCTCTTTCAACTTATAAGATTTGAGTAACTGATTTTTCCCTTCAGGAAATGAACTAAGAAAGGAGTAGGTTTTAGCTGGCACATATTTTGGACTTTCCAGGTGACTCAGTGGTAAAGAATCCACTGCAGTGCAGGAGACCCAGGTTTGATCCCTGGACAGGGAAGATCCCCGGGGGAAGGAGATGGCAACTCACTCCAATATTTCTTGCGTGGGAAATCCCATGGACAATGGAACCTTGTGGGCTACATTCCATGGGGTCGTAAGAGTCGTACACAACTTAGCGACTAAACAACAACAGCATTGAAGTATTTGCTTTGCTAACATCTTAAAATATCCCTTGACCATGCAGGAGTTGGTTCTTACTTGCCTAGACCAGCTATTACAGATTCCTAGTTGAAACTCTGGCTTTTCGGAGAAAGATTTACAAAAATGTCTTCTTGTCTTTTCCTCCACCTTTGCCTGCCTTTTCCACTTTTCTTTGCAATTCCCATCCCCCAACTCTCCCAGGTTCTCATTGCCAACAATGGCATTGCAGCTGTGAAATGCATGAGATCCATCCGCCGGTGGTCTTATGAGATGTTTCGAAATGAGCGTGCGATCCGATTTGTTGTCATGGTCACACCTGAAGACCTGAAAGCCAATGCGGGTAAGTTATTAAACATTAAGAAAGCCTCATCCTCAGACATAAAACGTTGAATGGCACAACCTTTAAGGAAGAGGATGTTAACTTGGGGGATTCCCAAACCCAAGGACTTGTCTTTTAAAAAGTGTCAATAATAGGCATAGACCAGGATTGTACTCTGTGTGGCCTCAACATAAACTCTTGTTTCTAAGTAAAAAGAGGTGTTAATTTAATCAAAGTGTTGATTTGGGCTTTCAGTGTTATTTGCTAAGTCACATTCTTATAGCATGTGTAAGTAGAAAGGCTTGGAAAGAAGTGCCATTTCCCTTATGAACTGCATTGAATTTTAGAGAATTTCAGTGTTAAGATTCTTCTTTTCCCTCCTCCTGGGGAGAGACACCTCTTAGGGCCCAGGTAAGTCTTACTCTGTAGGCTCTTCTGCGTATTCCCTCTGCTTAGATGACCCTCCATCTGAGAGTGGTAGGTTATTGTAGACTCTTGGTATAGCTGAAAGATGGTAGCTAGTACTTCGGCTTCATACTTAAAAGAATAACAATTTCATTTATTTATTTGTCTATCTTCGGCTGCACGGGGTCTTCATTGCTGCGTGGGCTTCTCCTTAGTTGTGGCAAGTGGGGGCCACTGCAGTTGCGGTGTGTGGGCTTCTCATTGCAGCGGCTTCTCTTGTTGCAGAGCACGGGCTCTAGGGTGTGTAGGCTCCGTAGTTGTAGTTCTCGGTCTCTAGAGTACCTGAACTTAGTGGCACGTGGACTTAGTCACTCTGTGTCATGTGGTATCTTCCTGAACCAGGGATCAAACCTGTGTCTTTAAAGAGCTGTCTTTTAAAACTCATTTTGGTCTTTATATGTACTCTCTGTATGGAGATAATGATATTAAGACTATTCCTAAGGCAGTAAGGGTTATTATATTATCTTTAGAAAAAGAGAAGGCACCAGTTGATCGGAAAGCAGATGTTGTTCATTTAGGTTGGTCCTTCAACATCTCTGAGCTGCAGTCTTGTATCTGTACAAGGAAAGTCCTGTCTGTTTCACTGGATAGTTGTAATGAAGAAATTGTCTGTAATAAATGTAAGCTACCTTGCATGATTTCTTTTTCCTTATTTCTATTTGGTACTCCTATTAATTCATGTATTCATTCACTCAGTGAGCATGGAGACCCACAGTTTAATAAGCTGTGATCTTGCTCTAGGAAATGAATAATGTCAATGCATTGAGGTAAGAGCTATAGGAATATGTACAGGGTGCTATGAGAACACAGAGATGAGACATCTTAACTCTGGTCCCTGCTCTTGGGTTAAGAGTTAAGGGGAGTTAACAGAGTTAAGAGAGCTTTCTGAAAGTGGTTATGTCTACCCAAGAATGAGTAAGAGTTAGTGAAGCAGTTAGGGGGAAGACAAGGGTATTACAGGCAGAAAGAACATATATGCAAATATTTGAAGGTGTGACACAGGGGTTATCTGGAAACTGCAGATAATCTATCTGACAAGATCTAGACATGATCTAGTATTTGTCAAGGATGGTCTTGTTTTTCATCCTTAAAAGCATGGACTTTATCTTTTTAGGTATGTGTGTGTGTGTCTGTGTCTGCCTGTGTATCAGACATTAAAGATTTGCATTTTAAGTGAATTGGTTGTTGTTTTTCACAGTTCAAATGTGGAAGAGCATAATGAACTCCTTCCCATCTATCTGTTATCCAAAATCAACTTCTTTCAGCTATACTTGCACCTCCTCTCTCCTCCAAGCATAATTCCTAAAGCAAATATTTATTGCATCTGTAAATATTTCAACATGTATCTTATCTAAACGATGGATACCTTTAAAATATATGTGTAAATAATTGGATGAATCAGGTAGCAACTTGAAAGATCTGTTTGTGGAGGGTAATACTGGAGGATATGATGACTGGCAAGGTTTTAGACTCTCAGTTTGGCTTCATGTGATATGTGGGCTTTAATTTCTGAATCTTCTGAACTCCTTATGCTTAACCTGTTGGCCTCAAAAATATTGGACAGTTGCACCTCATTCCTGTAGTAATTGGTTACACGCTCTTATTTGGAATAAGCATGATGAATACCTCTCCACTCAGCTCCATTCATACAGTCACAGATAACTGCCAAAAATCAATAGCAGAAGAAATATGAAGAGGCCATCCCAGCATTAAGAGACATTCCTATTAGTTGAAGTAAACCAAATGTTCTCTCTTGCAGCCAAACCATTTTCCACCAAAAACTGAACTGTATGTAAACAACTAATGTCAAACATCCACTATAAATTTTTGACATAAAATTTCGACCATCATAATTTTAACATCCAGTATTGAGATGCAAAAAAACTAATGTAAGTTGAACTTCTCTTAGATTAAGTTCTATTAATATTTTAAATGTTATCAAATAGTAGTTACTAATGGACAGAATAAATAAAATACTGTATTACCATATGGCAAGTATCCCTCCGAAAAAAGCAGCAGGGGACATTTCTTATCTCACAGTTTCTATAGGGGGGCCTTCGACTTCTGGTTATCAGGCCACCACCAGTGTTTGAGTGGGGCTGCCGTCCCATCTGAGGCTCAGCCTGGGATGGATCTGCCTTCAGGCTCACGTGGTTGTTCGCAGCACTCAACTCTCTGCGGGCTGTCGGACTGAGGGCCTCAATGTGTCGCTGGTTGTTGGCTAGAGCCTGCTCTTGGCTCCTTGCCATGTGGGCCGTCCCCAAATGACTTCCTGCTTCCTACAAGCCAGCAAGGAAAAGTCACCCGGTGAGATGGGCTCTATACTTTTTCAAAACACTTTATTCATTCATTTCTGTTTTTGGCTGTGCTAGGTCTTCGTTGCTGCGCAGGCTTCTCTCTGGTTGTGGTGATCAGGGGCTACTCTCTCTTGCGGTGCACAGTCTTCTCACTGTGTGGCTTCTCTTGTTGCAGAGCACAGGCTCTGGAGCTCGTGGGCTTTAGTAGTTGCAATTCCCAGGCTTCAGAGCACCAGCTTAATAATTGTGGCACACAGGCTTAGTTGCTCTGCAGCTTGTGGGATCTTTCAAGGGACACGGGTTCCTTCCCTGGTCTGGGAAGATCCCATACGCCATGGAGCAACTAAGCCAAGGCTCCGCAACTGCTGAGCCAGGGAGCCTTAGCTACTGAAGCCCACACGCCTGGAACCTTTGCTCTGCAGCGAAAAAAGCCACCTCAGTGAGAAGCCTGCGCACTGCCATGAAGAGTAACCCCAGTGCCTGTAACTGGGAAAAGCCGGCATGCAGCAACAAAGACCTAGCACAGCAACCAACTCCCACCCCTCAAAGAATCTTTTTAAAAAATATGGTGGAGATGGACCTTGAGCAAATTATTTAACTGCTCCAAGACATAATTCCCTATAAACTGGATGCTCATAATACCTATTATAAAAAGGATTATTGAGTATTAAGTGAAGTAATGTATTTAATAGAGCTTAGTACAGTCTTCACATTGTAGCTGCTCTGGCACAATTACTTCCTCCAGAAAAGGAAGAAACGTCAGGTGACAGATTTGAAAGGGGATACTGTGCCTCTCCCCAAAAAAATAAGGAAGGAAAGAAGGTAGCTTTTTAAGTATCTTTCAAATTCGTAGTATCCTGAACATTTCAGATAAACAAATGTTTTTCAAGCACTTGATAGACTCCTGTAACTCACCTTTCCTGTTTAGCCAGTCTACAAACCCTCCAGTCTCTCCCCGGTTTCCTCATTTTGTCCTGGCTTTATATCAGGAAAGGGGCCTTCTCAGAATATAATGCAAGTTAAAGATGAAAGGTGTCATAGAACTTTATCTCCGAACAGAATAATGGACCTCTCAATGACACATCCTCCTTAATATAGAGATCATAATGACTCGTCAAAAAGCTCACACAGTGAAGTGCTTGAGAACTGCTGCTTAGTGTCAGAGCTTCCTCACTGTGAGATTATCCCATTTTAGTGCCTGTGACCTTAACAAAGAGCCTCCAAATGAATGGTTCTGGAAGTTATCCCACGAATGTAGTTTGTCCCATGCTTACATATGATGGTACCTGTCTTTTGTGTAGTTTTTGCTCTGATGTTACATTTCTGAAAATAAATGTAATTATTGTTAATGTGCTTGTGTTTCCAGAATACATTAAGATGGCAGATCACTACGTGCCTGTGCCAGGAGGCCCCAACAACAACAACTATGCAAATGTGGAGTTAATTCTTGACATTGCTAGAAGGATCCCAGTGCAAGTAAGACATGCCAGCATCTCCTTGAAAACCAAATTCAGCCTTTAAAAAAAAAACTTTTTAAATTGGAATATGTTTGATTTAAAATGTTGTTAGTTTCTGCTGTACAGCGAAGTGAATCAGGTATCCATAGACATATATCCACTATTATGTTTATGTTTTGGAGAATAAAACATATTCTCAATTTTATGTCAGTTGCTTCATCTGCAAATATTTTCTCCCATTCTGAAAATTGTGCTTTCACCTTGCTTATGCTTTCCTTTGCTGTGCAGAAGCTTTTAAGTTTGATTAGGTCCCATTTGTTAATTTTTTGTTTTTATGTTCATCACTCTAGGAGGCGGGTCAAAAAAGATCCTGCTGCGATTTATGTCAAAGCGTGTTCTGTGTTTTTCTCTAAGAGTTTTATAGTGTCTGGCCTTTTGTTCAGGCCTTCCACTGTTTTTTAGATTCTTTCCCCATATAGGTCATTATAGATTATTGAGAAGCGTTCCCTGTGCCAAATTCAACCATTTTACAATTAGGCACAAGGGGATAGCCAGTGAAGAAATTTTGATTTTATATAAAGCACCTTTTCCGAACCTTGATAAGAGCCTTTACATTGGGATATACAGAGAGGGAAAAGAAAGATGAGAAGAGTGGAATGAGTCACCATGAAGTAAACATAATCTAAACAAGAGGTTTGTAAGGGTCTTTCAGAGATTATGCTATCCATTTCACCTTCAAACCTCGCAGTAAGTGAAAGTTACCTATTTCCAATGAAATACTCTTAGTCTAGAATACAGTAGTGTAGAAGGTTTTTTCTTCTCTATCACATTGTTGCAGAGAGTTTAGGGTAAGTGTCTTAAAGGCCAAAGAGGGAAAAACTTGAGATTTGTTTGGCAGTATAACCACTAGATATAAAGGTGGAGTTGGGTGGCCAAAATAATGCAATCTACAAAAGAAAACCAGCATTTCTAGAAGAGGCTCTGTAGAGTGTAGTTGAAAGGCTATGAACTGACTTTCCTGAAGAGCAACAATACCAGCTGGATCTTAACATCAATTTCAACTTGTTTTTGATGTCTTCAGAGGTTTTACCACAGTCGACTGCTTATTGTTGTTCTGTAAAAAGTTGGCCAAGAATCAGGCATAAAATCTGAATTAAGCATTAGGCTGCTATGGCGCTATTGTACCTCATGAAGTACGGCCAGTCTTGGTTAGAAAGGAATACAGTTGAATCGTGTTCTTTTTACTGTGAATTTTAAGAATGAATCATATTGTGTTCCCTTGTAGGCAGTTTGGGCTGGCTGGGGTCATGCTTCTGAGAATCCCAAGCTCCCAGAACTTCTTTTGAAAAATGGCATCGCCTTCATGGGTAAGCCTTTCTGATGTACTCTTCCTGTTTTTCCGTTTCTCTCTGTCATTTTGGTCCATATTCCCTCTCTATATTTTGATTTTCTTCTGTTTAACACATACTAGGCTTTTTTCATCATGTACTGGACTTTTATTTTTCATCAGTCAGTAACTCTGAGAGTAACCTTCTTCTTCGTTTTCTTTTTTTCCTACCATTATCACTTCTTACATTTTGTATCTTGATTGTGTTCTGTCCCTGGGTTCTTTTCTATGAGATATGGAGGAGGCTCTGATAACTGGCCTTTAAAAACTTTGTCATTAACCTTAAGAAAACATGTGGAGAAAGGACCTATTTTTATGTAGAAAAGATGATTGAATTCTTAGGCTACCCTGGCAGTGTGCCCTTAGATATGAATCGGTACCTTCACATTTAAGCATATAGGTTATATTCCTGTAAGTGAGGGTTATTTTTTCCTGACTTTTCTGCTCTCCTATAGAGAGAGAAAAATCAAGGTTATATGATGGTAAGTGTTTCTGTCTTTGTCTCAACAATGATGATTATGCTTTGTAAAGCCTATTAATGATAAATCTCCCTTTGGGGTTTCCCTAAGTCCAAGGAGAGTATAATATTTTGACTTGAACCCCAAAACTTTATTGTCCTTATTTCAGGATAATCATAAAAAAAAGAGAAGATGACTTTGTTAATCTGGTAGAGTTGGATCATGAAGGATGATTTGTCAGGGATTTAATTCAGCATACATTTTCATATATTGAATTCTCTCTGTGTGTAAAAATTTGCTACATTAGGTTCTATAAAGGATACAAAGATGAGCCAAAACATAGTAGTGCCTGTAATCAAGTTTCTGATATGGATAATATGCGATGTGGGGGATACAAGACAAATACAAAAACAATTATATGAAAGACAAAATACTTGGGAAAGAAACGAGGCCAAAATGTTACAGTCAGGATTCTTTTCTTGTTTTGGTTTTAGGTCCTCCAAGCCAAGCCATGTGGGCTTTGGGGGATAAGATTGCATCTTCCATAGTGGCTCAAACTGCTGGTATCCCAACTCTTCCATGGAGTGGCAGTGGTAAGAAATTTTATTTCTTGTTTATATCTTAAAGTGCAGAAAACCTCAGTAGGGTATTTAGGACTGTGGCTGGGGGCTTAAGCCTGCTTTAAAATGTATTAAATATTTGACAAGAAATAGAATCCAAGTTGATTGATTGGTAGCTTGTATCTCCTGGCTTAATTGCTGTATCTATGATTCTGTCATGTCTTAAGCATATGCGTGTTGTCAGGCCCAAGAGCCTCTTCCATCTTTGTCAAGGGGAGTGCTAACCTTTGCTCCTTTCATACAGCATTCTATCATGGCTTAAGAATGTAAATTTTGTACTAGGTTCAGAGATGCTAAACGGTAATGTAAATGATCTTGGGACTTAATTTGGAAAAACTCTGAGAAAATTCATCTGCTTCTGTGGATTCAGATCTATGCTAGGATAGATCTTTCTAGGCTAGGATCTTCTTCAGAGATGGTCTTCTTAGGTGGAATAGACCTTTGAACTTGCCTGGGCGATGATTGAAATCACTAAGAAAAAGCTAAAACCCACTTACTCAGATATTTGCCTGCCAATATTTTCTTTCTTTCTTTTTGTTTATTCAGTCTTTATATTTTGAAAATTTTTATATTGGTGTATAGTTGATTAACAATGTTATGTTAGTTTCAGGTGTACAACAAAGTGATTCAGTCATACGGATCCATGTATTTATTCTTTTTTGGCCAGTATCTTCTTAATGTGAGCCCACAATCTGTTGACGATTTGTTTTGCCTGTTTAATACCATTCAACCACTCATTTGCCCTGAAAACTGAGGTCAATAACCAACCTTTTTTCCAAGCATGCAGAAGCCTGAATTTTTTCTAAAAATGATTTATTCTTGACAGATCCCTTAAAGAGTGCCATGTGGATTATTAGAGCTGACAGTGCTATGAACTGGTTTTCGGTCCTCAAGCACAGGGAGCAGACACACACTAAAATCTCTTACAGATGGGAACTACCCTTGTCTTGAGTCTGAACAGATTTGAACTCTTGTTCCTCTAGCTCTCCAGGGGAATTGCAATATTCTTTCCAGACCTGCTGGGTCAAACAGTTTAAAAGAAAAGGTTGAGTTTGTTCTTGTTTGAATGGAGAGGCTGTACCATTCCCCTTGTGGCTGAGTACAGGGACAGTCAGGAAGCTTGGAGTCATGACTCTGCTGAGGCCAATAAAACCGCCATTTCCATTTCCAAGGGCTCATAAAGATTGAATTATTTCTCAGACCTCTGGCCCTGGAGCAGGCCTGAACACAGAAATCGAAGACACTTTGCTTGCTGAGTTTCTGTGAGAAGTCTGGCATGCTTTTTTTGTTTGTTTGTCTTGTATGCAGGTCCTTGCGTTTTTGTTTGTTTGTTTTTTTAAGTTGCTGCCTATTATCTCTGTTGACTTTTTCCAGCATCAGAACCCAAGTGGCCAGATCTTGATATTAGGTAAATCCTGCTAACTCCAAGGATTGATCAGGGTTTTATGGTATTCTTCTTTCTCACATCTACCCTCAAGTTTGAATAAATATGAAAGCATTTTAAAGAAGGTGTAAGAAGAGAATCTACAAGAACAGAAATTCTTGTAGCTGCTTTTAAGTCACTGTTATCTATTGCAGGTCTTTGTGTGGACTGGCACGAAAATGATTTTTCAAAACGGATTTTAAATGTTCCTCAGGAACTATATGAAAAAGGTTATGTGAAGGATGTGGATGATGGGCTGAAGGTAGGTTACTAACTCTGGGGCATGATCATGTTCAACGGACCAATTATAGTCCCAAATATGGGGATTTGGAGCCTGGTTTATGATATATATCCATGATAGTGTTAGGGTTGTAAGACCAGGAGATGTGGTTTATGTAATAGAATGAGGAAGTGACCTACATTTCACAAAAACAATTTAAATTTGTTTTGAAGCAAGCTACTCACCTGGACAGAACACTTCTTAGGTGGTTAAATCATAGCTTTAAGGAGGTCCTGATTCTTTCTCCACCACCTGTTAGAGTGTGTGTTTGGTGGAGTTAGGGGCAAACCACTTTTTTGCCCCGCTTGAGTAGGGGCAAACCGCTTTTTTGCCTTGCTTGAGTTCAGAACCAAGAACCGTGTGTGTGGGTGTGTGTCTGTGTGTGTCTGTGTGTGTGTGTGTGTGTGTGTGTGTCTGTCTGTCTGTGTGTGTCTGTGTCTGTGTGTGTCTGTGTGTGTGTGTCTGTGTCTGTGTCTGTGTGTCTGTGTGTGTGTGTGTGTATATATGGTGGAGTTAGCCAAGAACCCTGGCAGACAGAGATCAAAATGTCAGCTTTAATACGAACAGATATGGTGATGAAAATGTCTTAACTGTGCAGCAGCAATCAGATTCGTAAAGTGAATGTCAGTTAAGCAGGGTCAGTCACTGGTTACTGGCAAGGTGAGTAATCACAGAGACGGCTCTTGCCATTCGGTTTATTGTATGACTGAGAGCTGAGAAAGAACATGTGTGCTGTGTAGTGGGCTGATCTCAGAGGGGAAAAGGCTGAGCTATACATGCTCAGTTTCTCCTTCCGAACTGACAGATCAGAGTTCATTCTTTTTCCTTTGGAGAGGAGTGAGGGAGGGAGGTGATAGAGGCTGAAACTGTTCTTCTGATTATTGTCTGTCCATGTAGAAACATGCACCGAAGCAAAAGGAGATGTTTTCTTCAACATTATTTTTTCTTTCCTTCACAGTCCCCTCCAGTTCTTTTTCCTTTCACTTTTTGACTAGTTGGAAGTGTCAGTTATGCCACCAGGGAGATGATCAAAGAGCTATTTTAGAAAAGCAGCTACTCATGTTTGACTCATCTGCAATAAATTCAAGAGGAACACTGAATGTTCGACTGATTTTGCCCTGTTGCTTGCATTTCAAGTTAAGCATCCTGTAACCTCCTTAATAGGAAGAATTAATATTTCTAATTGAATTGCTGATGTATATTCTATTTGCTATAATTTGCAAGAGTAGAAACCCGTTGTAGGGAATTAGCTATATTGCTTATCAGTTAAAATTCCATTTTTTCCTTGTTATAATTATAAACATAAAATTTTTGCCAGCCTATTTTGGTTCATAGATTCATTTAATGACAGTCTTTATTAATAGGTTCCCATAACTATAACTATTATGATAGTTATAAAATTAGGGTCTTACCATATATATTATTTTTATAATCCAAGATTTCTTCTTCCTATATATAAGAATTTTCCTCATGGCATTAAAATTTTTCTTTAAATGGATGACCTTTGTCTAGAACTTACGTATGTATTTTAAAGGCCTGCCTTGTTCTTATATCATGTGGGCTTCTGTTTTTTGTCTTTCCCACATTTCTGCCTGCTTCTTTAATCATTTATCACCCAGGGACTGAGTTCATGCTGATTTTGCTTGTAAGCATAGAAGTTAAGAGAATTTAGAAGAAATGGGACTATGAAGGATTTTCATGCCTAAAACTATTGACAAAAATTAAAATTTGAAATGGTCTTTTTCTGGTGACACATTTTTTAGATGTTTTTATAATGTAAACTGTATAAGACTGGAATGTTTCAACAAAGGAATGACTCAGTTATTTTAAACTTTTGGTTAACTTTTCCCCAATCTGCTTTTTGTCTTAGCTACAATATGGATATCTTCCATATTATTACATGTAAAGGCTACCTCAGACCTTTTAATAATAGCATAGTAATCTAATAAATATGTATATCTTGACTTAATAGGCTCCTTACTTAATGGGTATATAATTAAATATTCAAAAAGTTTTGGGATCATCTCAAATCATCTGTAAATTTGAAAAGCACATATAGAGCATTTGTTTAAAATTAGTTTTCTGACTATTAATGTTTTGGTATCTTGTTATTTTTATCTTTTATAAAAAATCGAGTGAGAAAAAATTTCTGGATATGTGAGAATCCTGGTTTGTTGAATCTTCTATGTTGTCAGAAGATCAGAAGCTGTGCTGAGGTGGTCAGCTTATATTAAGTGAACTACCTGTGGTTTTTTTGTCTTTTTTAAAGATAAAAGTTATGGAACGAAGAAAATGTACAGTTTGGTAAATATTTAAGAAATAAAATAAAAATTATGGTTAAGGCACAAATTCTTGCATATTATAAGAAATTCTGATAATACAGTAATATATAGAGTAAAAAGTGAAAGTTTATATCTACTCATCTTCCCTTTATAAATCACCAGTGGTGGACAATCTAGACTTGTTTTTTTGTACTTACATATGTAAGTGTATGAATGTATACATAATTATATATATATATCTCTTAGTTTTACTTTGTTTTTGACTTATATGGGATTATTTTAGATTGAACCATAAAAAATTGCCAATATAGAACCACTTTTTACCTACCAAAAAATACAGTTTCTTTTGGGACTTTTCTGGTGGTCCAGTGGTTAAGAATCTGCCTTGCAATGCAGGGGACTTCATTGGGATCCCTGGTCAGGGAACTTAGGGCCCACGTGCCACAGAACAACTGAGCCCCCACACCACAGCCAGAGAGTCCGTGGGCCACAGTGAAAGACCCCACGTGCCACATCTGAGACTCATCACTACTGAATAAATAAAGAAGTATTTTTTTAAAAAAGACAAACACAGTTTCTTTTGGATCCAACCCATTACTACAAATACTATTCTGGTACTTCTTTTCTCATCTAATACCGTATCTTCAGGATCTTTCTATTTTAATGTGTATATTAATAGACCTACCAGGTGACAACATTTTTTTAAAGGGAGAAAATGCCAGTTTTCTCCTTCTCTACTAATACCATTCTCACTTCAGTTTTTTCTCTTTCTTCTTGAAGGCAGCGGAGGAAGTTGGATATCCAGTAATGATCAAGGCCTCAGAAGGAGGAGGAGGGAAGGGGATCAGAAAAGTCAACAATGCAGATGACTTCCCTAACCTCTTCCGACAGGTGGAGTGCAAGTTGTCGTCCTTTATTTGCACTAATATGTGTATCACAGATACGTGGTTTAATTCACACTATAATTGGCATGTCCAGAAAATATTTAAACTTTTTGTCTGTAACTAATCTAATCATTCCCTGTAGCCTCTACCTACTTAGTAGCAGGGGGGAAAAAATATCAGTGAAATGTCCAATTCAGTCTAAGGTTTTATTCATTTAGCTAATTCAAGCAGTAATTATTCTCTCTTATGTAAAACTGCTCAGTTTCTCAGATAGCTCTTCCCTATATGATTTGTGTGGCTCATAGGCCTTCCTAGTAACCAGGAAGCGTCAGTACCTTCCTATGTTTGTGTGCCCTGCTTGTGCTGACATTTTGGATAAAGTATGTGGGATGGTTAATTCCTGATCTGGATGCTCTTGGCTTGGCCTCACTCAGGCTCTCTGAAATTAAGTAATACTGAAAATTCTCCAAGCTAGGCTTCAACAGTACGTAAACTGAAAACATCCAGATGTTCAAGCTGGATTTAGAAAAGGCAGAGGAATCAGAGATCAAATGGCCAACATCTGCTGGATCATAGAAAAAGCAAGAGCGTTCCAGAAAAACATCTACTTCTGCTTCATTGACTACGCCATAGCCTTTGACTGTGCGGATCACAACAAACTGGAAAATTCTTCAAGAGATGGGAATACCAGACCACCTCACCTGCCTCCTCAGAATCTGTATGCAGGTCAAGAAGCAACAGTTAGAACCAGACATGGAACAACGGACTGGTTCCACATTGGGAAAGGAATATGTCAAGGTTATATAGTTACCTTGCTTATTTAACTTACACGCAGAGTACATCTTGCGAAATGCCAGACTGGATGAGGCACAAGCTGGAATCAAGATTGCAGGGAGAAATATCAACCTCAGATATGCAGATGACACCACCCTTACGGCCGAAACTAAAGACGAACTAAAGAGCCTCTTGATGAAGGTGAGTGAGTGAAAAAGCTGGCTTAAAACTGCACATTCAAAAAACTAAGATCATGGCATCTGGTCCCATCAATTCATGGAAAATAGATGGGGAAACAGTGGAAACAATGACAGACTTTATTTTCTTGGGCTCCAAAATCACTGCAGATGGTGATTGCGGCCATGAAATTTAAAGACACTTGTTCCTTGGAAGAAAAGCTATGACCAACCTAGACAGCAAATTAAAAAGCAGAGAATTACTTTGTCGACAAAGGTCCGTCTAGTCAAAGCTATGTTTTTTCCAGTAGTTATGTGTGGATGTGAGAGTGGGACCATAAAGCAAGCTGAGTGCCAAAGGATTGATGCTTTTGAAATGTGGTGCTGGAGAAGACTCTTGAGAGTCCCTTGGACAGCAGGAAAATCAAACCAGTCAATCCTAAAGGAAATCAGTTCTGAATAGTCATTGGAAGGATTGATGATGAAACTCCAATACTTTGGCCACCTGATGCAAAGAACTGACTCATTAGAAAAGACCCTGATGCTAGGAAAGATTGAGGGCAGGAGGAGATGTGGGTGACAGAAGATGAGATGGTTGGATGGCATCACCGACTCAATGGACATGAATTTGAGTAAGCTCCGGGAGTTGGTGATGGACAGGGAAGCCTAGTGTGCTACAGTCCATGGGGTCGCAAAAAGTTGGGCAGGACTGAGCGACTGAACTGAGTTGAAAATTAAGTGAACAGGGGTTTAATGGCATCTCAGATGCAACTGAATTAGCAACTGGAAGACAAGTCAGAAGAAAGCTCAGACTGAAGCATGAAGAGACAAAAAGGATGAAAAATACATAAAAGAGCTTGTGAGAGATTATTTGCAAAGATGACCATGATAACTCTTTCCATCCCTATGTACACTTCCTTTATGGTATGATTTCGCCTTCTTCCCATAAAGAAATAGTGACTTTTTTTCCTTCCACCCTTTGAGTTTTGGTTGACCTTGTGACTTGTGTTGACCAATAGAATACAGTAGAAATGGTGACTAGTTTCAAAACCAAAGCTGCAAGTGGTTTCTGGCTTCTGCCCTTGGCCTTTTGGAATGAGCCTCAGACTCTTTAGCATAGTCTGTGCTCCTGGAAGAAGAGAGGCCACACAAAGCAGAGATGAATTGTCTCATCTGAGGCTTCCTAGACCTGACGGTTTCATCTGCACCTTTGAGACATGTACATGAGTTCATATTAAACCATCCAAGCCTAGTTAAGTTGCTAGGTGGCTAACTCCCTGAGTGGCTCCAAGCCAAGATCAGCAGAAGAACTGCCCAACTGAGCCCAGCTCAGATTGCTGTCAGCAAAATGGTTAGTGCCCCAAGTCACTGAAATTTTGGTGGTTTGGTAGGCATCAGTGGATAACTGACCTAGAAACTGATACCTAAAGGTGTAATGCTGTTTTGGCAAAAAAAGTAAACTATGTGGCATTTGCTCTGAGACTGGCTCATAGGTGAAGACTGGAAAAGATGGTAAGGAGGTTAGTAATGAAGCCTAGAGGAATGATAAAAATAACTTTCGGTGCAGGATGGAACAGAAATGAGGGGAAAGGTCACTCATGTTCTGTAATGATGAAACAGTTACCTGAGGTAATTTGGAAAGCAGAGACTGTATTGAACTCGTAGATCTACTTAAAGAGATCTTTTTAGATAAACTGTTAAAAGTTATCTGTTGAATGCTTATGATTGTTTTTTAACTATAAAAAAAAGTGAACTAAAAAAGGTGTTCCAAACTTGTTGAGTTTAAAAATAGAACTGTTTCTCATTACCGATCTCTCTGGTGCTGGCAAAAAATTTTCAAAGTAAAAAAATGACTTCAGAGTAGAGGCCAAATCAAGAGTGCCTGGGAGATCCTTTAAGACCTCAGAAATAATTTAAGAGCTAGGAAAAAAAGGGCTTCTAAGATTTTTTTTTTTTTGATGGAGCAAAGGTGTTTTAATCAACATGGTGTGGGCATATATACTGTCTTACAAGGTAGTTATTCTCAGCAAAGATAAAGATTAAAATTCCAGACTTACAAAACATAGGTGATCCATATTAAAGAGAGAGAGAGTTGTAAACAATCACTTTTACCTTATGGTTCACAAGAAGGAGGAGGGTACTTACCACTGTATAGAAACACTAATGAAGGAAATGCCTGGATTCCTCAGTCCTGGGAGAGGCTTGTCTCTCCTCTTAATTCCTGAGTATTCAGGAATTAATAAGGAGCAGAGAATTCGTGACAGATCCAAACAGCACACAGGAAGCCTCCTGTTAAATGCTTCCTGACAATTCCCCCTATTTTATTATATTTGTAAAAAAGGTCTTGACCAAATGAGTTTGGTTAGTATTAACCAACCTTATAGAAAGCTGACGGTAAGCAACAAATATAATTATCAAGACAATCACCAGAGTTATAGTTCCAGACCCAACACTGTGGGTAATACTTTGAAACCATCCTCATGGGTCTAGCCTGGATAATTTGTTCAGCTAAAGTTTCCAAATTAGGGGAATAGGGCAGATTTTTAGAAAAAGTTTTAAAGATTTTCTTTTGCAGTAATTGTACATTCAGAGAGGCATTATCATGTATATTTTGTAAATGAAATTTGGTTTGTTCCCAGTTGTAGGCACTATGATTGAATTGAACAGGAGTAACACAAAACTGAGTAGCTTAAAGAAATAGAGGAGTTAATACAAGTATATCGTTTGCAATTAATACAAGTTACAGAACGTAAGTCTTATTAAATTTTAAATTTTCTATGGCTATAACAAAAGGAAGTGGGACACAGGCCTGTATAAAATATGACTGATTATAGTGAAAGAAATAGTTACTATGACCACGACTGGTCCCTATGAAATGTCCGGTCCAAGTCCCAAGTTCTTCCGTGCTCTGGTGCTCGCAGCAAGTTTCCAAATGGCCCATTGTTCAGGCCCACCCTGTCCTTTGTCATAGTAATGTTCCATCGTAGTGTCAGTGACCTTCCATATCACACAGTGTTGTTAATATCCTCTGAGCAGTCAGATAACCACATACCATGGGGTCCCCAATCAACAATTGTATGATTAGCCACAAACATTGATTTTCTTGATTTGGCTTGACATTTGTCCCAATGAACAGGAGTATAAGTTTTTATAAGTAAACCCTTTGCATAATGTTCTTTGTTCTTTCCCTAACTCTTTCCCTAAAGTGTCAGTAGTATAAACATGGTTTACAGACAAAGAAAGGGCAGTAAATAATCCAAGCAATGTCTGAAAGTCCTCTTTTGGAGGCAGGACGAAAGCCCAAGTTTGTCGGCCGACATTTATGCACAATTTTGCTTGGCCCATGCACAAGGAAAGGACTTCATAGCCTAAAGAAATGTTAATTAGTTTTCTTTCCTCCCCAGGGTGTGAGGGCCCTTTCATGTACTAGGGAGAAGGTGTATGTGTAGAGTCATTAGTTGAAACAATTGGTCCTCTCTCTGTCCATTCGACCACCGGCCTCAGTAGGCCCTGCGGTCACTCCGTCCGATCTGCCAAGTGTACCAGGCTCCTGTTCGGGCGCCACTTGTTGAGGTCCTTTAATGGACCGGAACCTGGTGGTCCGGAGTCGACCGATAAGAAAGTAAAGGAGAGAGAAAGAGGCTGATATTCCTTGGTTTATGCAGAAAGCCAATAAAGCCCCTCCACGGGGCTTGCTCTGTTCACGAAGGCCTCAGGGACCCTCTCGATGGGGTGAAGGTGCAGAGTGCCTTCTCAAGAGGGTCTTAGAAGCCCAGGCAGGAAAGTGAACTCAGAGAGCCTCTGTGCTCCAGGGAATCAGCCTGAAAAAGAGAGAAAGGGAGAGAGAGAGAGAGAGAGAGAGAGACAGACAGACAGACAGACAGACAGACACGGGGACCAGAGCTCTGATGGAGCAAAGGTCACTTCTAAGAATTTTAAAAATGTTGTCCCACAGCAGCCTGACATGCCCAAGGTATAGAGGTCTGTACAGAAAAGTTATGGATATGTTTTTGGGGCAAGAAGTGAATTTTCAGTATGATTCATGGGAGACTCATAAACTTTTCAAGATACTTATATTGATGAATGTACCGTGACAGAGACAGTTCAAACTTTAAAGAGGCCTCAGAACTTTCAATTTCCTATTAATAGGAAGCAGACTGGGAAAGTAGTTCAGCTGTAAACATTGGTCATTTCTCGTAGTAAGGGAGATTTTTCTGGACCCCGGAGGGCTGCTAAGAGCAGAGGGGAGGCATGGATTAGGAAGCCAGTCCCTGGGGTCAGAATTGGACCACAGAGAAAAGCAAAACAAATTCCATGCCTGTGGAGTAAGGAAACCTGACAACATCTACCCATCTGGACTTCAGAATTGGTGTGGACCAGTGACTGTTAATGTGCCTCCTATTGCTTCTTCTTTGAACTGGAGTATTTTTTTTAATCCCAGTCTCATAATTAAATGTTGAAAGTGTTGGGGACAGATAATTTGTCTTTTTAGTTCCCAGATCGTTGCAAAAATAGGAGGAGCTGCACCCAAGAAGCCTCTTTTGCTTGTGGACATGACTTGTGACTCATGGGAAAATGGACCTCAGGCCTGATGCCATGATTGGATGACTTTGGGGGTCTTGGGAGGGGGTGAGTCTGTTTTTGCATGTGGGAGGTATGTGAATTACTGTGGCCAGAGGGCAGACCATAGTAGTTTGTTTGCAGAGATGGCTGCGATAACTCTTCCCATCCTTGTATGTATATCCCTTGGCAGTGTGACTTTGGCTTTTCTCTCATTAAGAGATGGCATCTCTTTTCCCACTCCGAAAGCAGAGACATGACTTTGCCAACAAAGGTCTGTCTAATACAAGCTATGGTTTTTCCAGTAGTCATGTATGGATGTGAGAGTTAGAATATAAAGAAAGCTGAGAGCCAAAGAATTGATGCTTTTGAACTGTGGTGTTGGAGAAGACTCTTGAGAGTCCTAAAGGAAAGATTCTGTTGGCTGGTGGGTCTATGGAGCCTCACCTGGAACAGCTCATCTCTATTGCATGTGACCTCTCACCCTCCAGGAGGCTAAACCAGGCCTACTGAACTGAATCCACCACCCAAAGATTCTGAACTGAATCCTAAAGGAAATCAACCCTGAATATTCACTGGAAGAACTGATGCTGAAGCTGAAACTCCAATGCTTTGGCCACGTAATGTGAAGAACTGACTCATTTGAGAAGACCCTAATGCTGGGAAAGTTTGAAGGCAGGAGGAGAAGGGGATGCCAGAGGATGAGATGGTTGGATGGCATCACCAACTCAGTGGACATGAGTTTGAGTAAGCTCCAGGAGTTGGTGGTGGACAGGGAAACCTGGCGTGCTGTAGTCCATGGGGTCACAAAGAGTCGGACACTACTGAGCGACTGAACTGAACTGAACTAAATCTTAGCTGGCCTTGTGGCTTGCTTAGACCATTAGAATGTGGCCAGAGTGGTATTGTGTAAGTTCTGGAGGCTAGTGCTTGTGTAGCCTTGCAGCTCTGTCTTCACTCACTTCTTAGAGCACTGCATTGAAGAAGGCCTGGTTTAGCCTACTGGAGGGTGAGAGGTCACATGCAATGGAGATGAGGTGTTCCAACTAAGGCTCCATAGACCCACCAGCCAACAGTTGACACAAACCATCAGGTATTTGAATGAGACCATTCAGCCCCACTCAAGTCACCAGATGATGGTATGCACATTGAGTGACTGCAGGCACCACCAGAATTGCCTAGATGAGCACAGCATCACAAGCAAAGAAAATGGTTGGTGTCCTAAGCAAGCCACTGAGTTTTGAGGTGACTTGTTATGTAACAGAACAGAGCATAAGAGATTTGGCACATAGAAGACAGTGAAATCATCTAACATTACATACTTTGAGTCTCAGAGGAGAAGAGAGAGGAAACAGAGCAGAAGCAATGTTTGAAGAAATCACGGAATGGGAACAATATTTGAAGCATCGTTGCATCGTGATTGTCCTCAGTCATCATGTCCAAGTCTTTGTGACCCTTTGGGCTGTACCCACCATGCTCCTCCAGCCATGGGATTCTTCAGGCAAGAATACTGGAGTGGGTTGCTATTTCTTCCTCCAGGGGCTCTTCCTGATCTAGGGGGTCAAACCCATGTCTTCTGCATTTCAGATGGATTCTTCACCTGCTGAGGCATTGGGGAAGAGACAATGGTTAAGAATCTTTCTGAACTAGTGAACTAATGGCTCAGAATTTCTTGAAAAGATATCAAGCTAAGACTCAAAAACCATGATGGACCCTGCAAGGAGAAGTACAGAGAAAACTGCATCTAAGCTTATCAGAGTAAATCTGCCACCTCACTCCCCAAAAAAAGAGAAAATCCTAAAGCAGATGGAAAAAACAGATTACTTTCAAAGGAGTGACAGTAAGATTGTTAGCTCTCATCTCAGTAGAAACCAGAAAACATTGGGGTATCTTTAAAGTGCCGAAAGAAAATAATTGCTAGTATAGAATTCTGTATCTAATGGCAGTATGCTTCAAAACTGAAGATGAACGTTCTTTGACTATAACAATACTGTATATAATGTAATGTGAACCAGGAAAGTTTTTCGTCTGGAGCAAATTGTACATTTGGCTGTTTGGAATTAATGGTAATACTTTGCCCTTCTGTGGAATTTGTGTGTGTTTTCATAATATTTTGTTCTTTGCCCTTGTAACGTGTTTATGTATCCATCAGTTAATATTAGTGATATAATTCAGAGTACAGTATCTTAAGAATAGATGAGGGTATGCTCTATATATATATTTTTTTTTTTTTCTTTTTTTTGTATTTCTAACATGGTCCCTGACACTTCCAGGTATTTATTTGCCTATTGAAGTGGAAGCAGCTTATCAAAATAGGGAAGTACTTACCCCTTAAGAATTTGTCCTATTTTCTTGTCTAATACAGGTTCAAGCTGAAGTTCCTGGATCTCCTATCTTTGTCATGAGACTAGCTAAACAGTCTCGTCATCTGGAGGTGCAGATCTTAGCAGATCAGTATGGCAATGCTATCTCTTTGTTCGGTCGTGATTGCTCTGTGCAGCGCAGGCATCAGAAGATTATTGAAGAAGCTCCTGCCGCTATTGCTACTCCAGCAGTATTTGAACATATGGAACAGGTATCTATGTGAAAAGCTCTAAGTTTTGTTTTCTTGCACAGAGCTACTACTCATTTAATTCATATGCCCAACTGAGAATAGTGGAATATCAGGCAATGATTCTGGATAACTGATAAGTTCTACCCTTCAAGAGGGAGAGGACATAGATATATCTATGGCTGATTCATGTTGATGTATGACAGAAACCGACACAATATTGTAAAGCAATTGTCATCCAATTAAAAGTACATTTTAAAAAGTATTCTTTACCTAGAGGAGAAATAAAAATTCCGCTTTTCTCCCTCTAGTAGAGATGCCAGTGAACACTACAAACTCTAAATTACTTAATGCTTTTGACAAAAAATTTCAGTGTACTATTTTGAGAAGGGATTAAGAAATGTTTGGGGATCTTTAATCTTATTGTTTGGTTCTTTAATAAGTGTGTGATAAGCTGGTGGTTAAGCTGGAAGTTCCGTTTTCTAGATTGATTATCCCTCAGTCTTCAGATGCATTTATTCAAGTCCTTTATCTCTTAAAAGGTACTCTAAGTAGCTTTCAAGTTTACATATTCTGTATTATTGTATGAAAAAAAAGAATCAGCAGTTTTATAGGGTCCCTTGGAATTAGCTGTAGTTTAGAAATCTGAACATGGTCTTTTTTAGAACTCAATCTTCATCTTATTGGAGATACATTTTCCATCTCTTTTTTTTCCCCCTGGATTGCCAAGAAGCTAAATATATGGTTGTCTTTGTTTTTACATTTCATTTCTACGTGTGTGTGTTTGTGTGTGTATTGAGATTTATTGTTTAACTACTGTAGTAAAGTGACCTCCAAAATACAGTGGCTCAGGGAGTTCCCTGGTGCCTTAGTGGTTAGGATCCTGGGCTTTCACTGCAGTGGCCAGGTTCAGTCCCTGGTTGGTGAACAGAGATCCTGCAAGCCATTCAGTGCGGCCAAAGATAAAAAACGAATATAAAACCCCAAAATACACATTTCAGTTCAGTTGCTCAGTCGTGTCCGACTCTTTGCAAACCCATGAATCGCAGCACGCCAGGCCTCCCTGTTCATCACCAACTCCCAGAGTTTACCCGAACTCATGTCCATTGAGTCGGTGATACCATCCAACCATCTCATCCTCTATTGTCCCCTTCTCCTGCCTTCAATCTTTCCCAGCATCAGGGTCTTTTCAAATGAGTCAGCTCTTCGCATCAGGTGGCCAAAGTATTGGAGGTTCAGCTTCAACATCAATCCTACCAGTGAACACTCAGGACTGATCTCCTTTAGGACAGACTGGTTGGATCTCCTTGCAGTCTAAGGGACTCTCAAGTGTCTTCTCCAAAAAAAAAAAAAAAAAAAGAGTCTTCTCCAGCACCACAGTCCAAAAACATCCATTCTTCGGCACTCAGCTTTCTTTATAGTCCAACTCTCACATCCATACATGACTACTGGAAAAACCATAGCCTGATTAGAAGGATCTTTGTTGACAAAGTAATGTCTCTGCTTTTTAATACGCTGTCTAGGTTGGTCATAACTTTCCTTCCCAGGAGTAAGGGTCTTTTAATTTCATGGCTGCAGTCACCATCTGCAGTGATTTTGGAGCCCAAAAAAATAAAGTCTGACACTGTTTCCACTGTTTCCCCATCTATTTCCCATGAAGTGATGGGACCGGATGCCATGATCTTCGTTTTCTGAATGTTGAGCTTTAAGCCAACTTTTTCACTCTCCTCTTTCACTTTCATCAAGAGGCTTTTGAGTTCCTCTTCACTTTCTGCCATAAGGGTGGTGTCATCTGCATATCTGAGGTTATTGATATTTCTCCCGGCAGTCTTGATTCCAGCTTGTGCTTCTTCCAGCCCAGTGTTTCTCATGATGTATTCTTCATAAAGTTAAATAAGCATGGTGACAATATACAGCCTTGACGTACTCCTTTTCCTATTTGGAACCAGTCTGTTGTTCCATGTCCAATTCTAACTGTTGCTTCCTAACCTGCATACAGGTTTCCCAAGAGGCAGGTCAGGTGGTCTGGTATTCCCATCTCTTGAAGAATTTTCCACAGTGTATTGTGATCCACACAGTCAAAGGCTTTGGTGTAGTCAATGAAGCAGAAATAGATGCTTTTCTGGAACTCTCTTGCTTTTTCCATGATCCAGTGGATATTGGCAATTTGATCTCTAGGTCCTCTGCCTTTTTAAGTAAGTGTAAATTCTGTTTCTCTCTTTCATCATAGTTCAGAGATGAGCTAGTCCCAAGGACCCTAGTTTATTGCTTTGCCATTTGGTGGTTTATTCACTCAGTCGTGTCCAACTCTTGCAACCCTATGGATGGACTGTAGCTTGCTAGGCTCCTCTGTCCAGAGGATTTCCCAGATAAGAATACTGGAGCAGGTTGCAATTTCCTTCTCCTGGATATCTTTTCAAACCAGGGATGAAACCCGGGTCTCCTGCATTGCAGGTGTTTTCTTTACTGACTGAACCACCAGGGAAGGCCATTTCCTAGAAGAGAACAGCAAACTACAGCTAGCAGGCCAAATCCAGCCTGTCACCTGTTTTGTCAACAAAATTTTATTGTAACACAGCTTGCTAATTTATTTATCCATTATCTATGGCTGTTTTATCTCTACAGTGACAAAATTGAGTCGTTTTGACAGACACTATATGGCCCACAAAGCTGAACATAATAATAATTTTTTTTAATTTAAATTTGTTTATTTTACATAGAGGCTAATTACTTTACAATATTGTATTGGTTTTGCCATACCTCAACATGAATCCGCCACGGGTGTACACGTGTTCCCCAGCCTGAACCCCCTTCCCTTCTCCCTCCCCGTACCATCCCTTTGGGTCGTCCCAGTGCACCAGCCCTAAGCATCCTGTATCCTGCATCAAAACTGGACTGGCGATTCGTTTCACATATGATATTATATATGTTTCAATGCCATTCTCCCAAATTATCCCACCCTCTCCCTCTCCCACAGAGTCCAAAAGACTGTGAACATAATTATTATCTGGCTTTTACTGAAAGTTTACCAACCCTTGTCTTAAGGTGTCATCATCTTCATTATTAAAGCTGGCCTACAAGAACTTGTTTACTTTGTAGCGTGTTGGTGGGGGGAAGAGAGGACTTGGAAGACAAGCTTGTATACCTGTGGCTGATTCATGCTGATGTATGGCAAAAACCATCACAGTGTTGTAATTATCCTCCAATTAAAATAAATTAATTAAGTGAGATCCAGAAGTTACACATCTTACTTGTGCTCACTTTTCACCGGACAAAATTCAGTTACATAATCACACCTGGCTGCATTGGCTGTTAGGAGTTGTAATTACTAGTTGAGCAGCCTTATGCTCAGCTGAAATTCAGGAGACTGTATTGCTAAATGGATGATGCAAAGTTACTGGAGGGCGTTTAACGCTCTGTATCTCAGTCTGCTCCTCTGGCTACCCATTATCCTTTCACACCCTGTTTCTTACTCTTAGAACTTACTTAGCCTTTCCCCACAGAAGACAGCTCAAGGTCTCATCCAGTTAACTATGTTCAACCCAAAGTTGAGGCTCTCTGGATGGTGTGCAGTCCTGTTATATCTGCATGTAGCTTTTTACGGAGCAGTAATCACAAATTGCCTTGTGACACCTCCTTTCGCCATATATAGTGCAGAGAAGGAACAGGATGACTCCCATTTAGAAAAAAATAGAATGAAAAACAGACAATAATCATGGTCCACAGCAGTTATCACTTTCTTGTAGGCAGGGATTGTGGTCATTTCCTGTCATGCGGTGGAGTAATTCCTCAGTGAGCCGTCTGACTCCCCTTGGTCCTGCTCTCTGAAAGTAAATTCTTTGCCCGTCTTTAAGGCCTTATTCTCTAGGATGTTCTTCCTTGTTCACCTCTCTTATGGTTGAGCTTTGGTGATCATGCCTTCTTTAGAAGAACTTTCCCAGCTCACCTCCTATCAGTGCAGGATTGGGGCCACAAAGATTACTGAGATTATCAGTCATGGGTTTGGAAAGCCAGGTTTTTGTTATGTTTAGCAATATGATTCATTCAAAACTGAGTAAGTTTCTGGACTCTTTGCTTCTAGTCAGCTTCAGGTAAGAGTAATCATACCCAAGGTTTCTCTGGACATAAGAATGTTTTCCTCTTTATTTACTACCTTCTGCATTCAGCCCTTTTTCTCTCCTCCATTCAGTAAGACTACCTCGAGGCCAGCTGAAACTACAGCAGCCGCCCTTGATCTCATCTTTGACAGTGGGTTGCTTCAAGGCAAAATTATCATCTTTGGTTTAGGGGTACAAAGCCTTTCGGTTTTTTCACATTCTGACTTTTTCTAGCCATCTTTCCTAGGGCTTAGTTGATATTTTGTTTGCATTCCAAGTTACTTTAGGAGACAGTTTACCAAATGTATGTGTGTTTGCCTCGCTGTGTGGCTTTGCGGTATCTTAGTTCCCCAACCAGGGATCAAACTCATGCCCTCTGCAGTAGACACGTGGAGTCTTCACCACTGTACTGCCAGGGAAGTCCCTCCAAATGTTTTCTTAGGCCTCACAAGGAGGTCACCAATTCTCCAGTTTGCAGTATCTGTTTCCTTGAGAGCTACTACCCTATTATTAACTCAGTATCATATACTTCAGTTTTTTTAAATAGCAACATCCTTCCTGAATTTAGTAGTTTCTGTATTGATTAGGGTACAGGTTAAGCTATTGTAGTAACGAAATCTAAAAAATACAACCACACAATAGGTTAGAAATTTATTTTTCCTTTCATTTATAACCTGAAGTGATTGGGACCGTTCTGCTCCGTGAGACCGTTTTGGGATTCAAGCTCTTTCCGTTTGGGTTTGTCACTTAGTATGTTCTCAGCTGCACGATGAGACAGGCTCGCACTGTCGTGACCACATTCCAGTCCGTAGAAAGGAAGAAGCTGAGAATAGAGGGTAAGCAGTTCCTTTTCAAAACATGAATCAGGGATTACCCTTCACCATTCCATTCTGACGTTGCATTCATTAAAACTTAGTCACTTGCTGTCAGAGTGGAAAATCTAGTCTCTAGCTGGACACTCATGTTTCTAGGAAGAATACTGGAAATACTGGAAATACAGTGAAGACTCTGCCATGGTGCTTTATCTCGCCTGCAGAAGGTGGGATTACCTATGAGCCCAAGTGGACAATACTGTTTTCACTTAGCTTTGAACTGAGTTTGTCATCCATGTGTAGGAATCTTGTGTAATAATCAAAGAGGGTGAAATTTACTCTCATCTGGCCACAAGCCTTTGGTGGTTCTTATAAACACTGGCTCTTTGAGAGGGAGAAGCTTCAGACGAGCAGTGGGCCGTCCGCTGGATCAGGTGAGGTACTTAGATGGGCTTCTCTTTCTCCTTTGAGTGTGCGGTGAAGCTTGCCAGGATGGTTGGTTATGTGAGTGCGGGGACTGTGGAATACCTCTACAGCCAGGATGGCAGCTTCTACTTTCTGGAACTGAACCCTCGGCTACAGGTGGAGCACCCCTGTACAGAGATGGTGGCCGATGTCAACCTCCCTGCCGCGCAGCTCCAGGTGAGTCACCCTGCTCTCGGCTCAGAGGGTTGCCTAGAGAAGTTTGGAATGAGGGATGCCCGCCAAACTGGCTCAACCAGCCTGTGTTAAGAGAAAAGTGCCGCCTATCCAAGTCTCGTGTGATGCTCCTCTCTTTGCTCTGGATGGCTTGGGATGTGTGGATGGGTTTCCCTGATATGGAACAATTCTGGAGTATTACTTTTTAGCCTGACACATCTGATATAAAATGTCATATTTTTGCAAGACCCTTTACAAATAATATGCTATATTCAGCTGTTTCAGTTCTGGGAAACCTTACTTTTTAATTGTCCTCTATTCCTTTTTCCTCCCTGGAGAAGGAAATGGCAACCCATTCCAGTATTCTTGCCTGGAAAATCCCATGGGACAGAGAAGCCTGGAGGGCTACAGTCCGTTGCGTCATTTTTTGAGCTTCCCTGGTGGCTCAGTGGTAAAGAATCCGCCTGTCAATGCAGGAGACGTGGGTTTGATCTCTGGTTTGGGAAGACCCCCTGGAGAAGGAAACGGCAGCCCACTCCAGTGTTCTTGCCTGGGAAATCCCATGGGGCAGAGGAGTCTGGTGGGCTACAGTCCATGGTGTCACGAAAGAGTTGAATATGGCCTAGTGACTAAACAGCAGCTTCTTTTCCCTAGTGCTACAAATTGAAGTAACTCCACTTCAGAGTGGTGGCTGAGGTTTTTCCTGGCAGGAATGTGGCAGCACACATTTATTTTTATAATGTTTAAAGTACCACTGTTAATATTATTTTCTCCATTCTGCCGAGGAAACAGATTCTATGGGAAGCAGTAATAGCTAATGATGAAGTTTGATTTGATTTGTAAATACGTATTCTTTATCCACAATGGGAACCCCTTTTGGTCCCCCATGGTCCCTATTAAGGAACCCAGTAAATGAAGATTTATGTATATAAATCTACTCTTTCCATTGATTTGTGGGGATAATTTGGAGGTAATTATGACATGCTGCTGCTGCTGCTGCTGCTGCTAAGTCGCTTCAGTCATGTCCAACTCTGTGTGACCCCATAGACGGCAGCCCACCAGGCTCTCCCGTCCCTGGGATTCTCCAGGCAAGAACACTGGAGTGGGTTACCATTTCCTTCTCCAGTGCATGAAAGTGAAAAGTGAAAGGGAAGTCGCCCAGTCGTGGCCGACTCTTCGAGACCCCAGGGACTGCAGCCCACCCGGCTCCTCCGTCCATGGGATTTTCCAGGCAAGAGTACTGGAGTGGGGTGCCATTGCCTTCTCCAATTATGACATAGTTAGGACTTTTTAGCTGTCTGGACTTCTTGGAGCGCCACTGACATTGACTCTTCCCTTGGATATTTTCGTTCTTATTAAAAATGTGAGATTTTTGAAAGACACTTTACAAATAAGGGTGACGGAGAAATGACGATTAGAGGGAAGCTCATGTCTATTCCATTAGGGATTTGGGGACTTTTTAAGAAGTCGGAAGTAATTAACACCTTCTGCGTGTTTTGTTGCAAGTAATGTAGAGTTGCCTGTTCAATGATGTAGAATGCAGACTATAAAAACAAAGTGTTTTAGGTGGTGGCTACTGAAGTGAAAAGTCTTTTCCGTCATCTGGTAGCCTCTGTGTTTTAAGGGAAGTAACTGTGAAAGATGAGTGACGTGTGTTTTATTACCTTTCAGATTGCCATGGGGATCCCTCTGTACAGAATCAAGGATATCCGTATGATGTACGGGGTCTCTCCCTGGGGCGATGCTCCCATTGATTTTGAAAATTCGGCTCACGTTCCTTGCCCAAGGGGCCATGTTATTGCTGCTCGTATCACTAGTGAAAATCCAGATGAGGTAACCCGTCACTTAAAAGGTTTACACTCTTTTTTCCCCCCACTGTGAACTTTAGTATTAAGATGCTATCTGAGGGCATATCTGAAGTATCTTGGGGCCTCCCCTGGCGAGGGAAATTAGAGGCTTCATCGGAGCAGACACGTAAGTTATCACTGTTCCACTGGTCATTCAGTTCTATCTCAGTCGCCGTCGAGTCCTCAGTGGGTCTGTAGCACTGGACGTCGTCGGCCCGCAAACCTTAATGACTTTTGTGTGTCATTCCCACTTTCCTGTGTGTATGTGATTACATAGAACCTGACCAGTGAGTATATGAATGTTCTCTTTCTTGTAAATATAATATCATCTCATATTCTTCACTCCCTAACAGGGTTTTAAGCCCAGCTCAGGAACAGTTCAAGAGCTGAATTTTCGCAGCAATAAGAACGTTTGGGGTTATTTCAGTGTTGCTGCTGCGGGAGGGCTTCATGAATTTGCTGATTCTCAGTTTGGTCACTGCTTTTCCTGGGGAGAAAACCGAGAGGAAGCAATTTCGTGAGTATAATCGCATGTGGTTGCATTTCAAGAAATAAACTGTGGTAGTCTTCAGTGAATTGTTAGCATGGGAAAGGGAGTCATGTATTGCCCTAGAAGCACTCATACGGATAACCTTCTTGAAGAAATATATCTTCAGTTGTAGTTGCATTCATGTTGTATTAAGTTTATGCAGTGTTTGGCAGATTTCTGTCTGTTACTCTGAGCCTTTTCAAGTGATTTTTTGTTTTCATGTGTTTTTGATCAATGTATAAAATTGGTTAAAGATGTCATATTTTTCTATAGAAATAGTATTGTTATTTGGAGCAGAAGTAGATTTTTGACCAAGAATTTGGTATCTTATATCATGGGTAAGATCCATTATTTGTCATCAAAATAAAGGTATAGCTATAAATGTCCTGTAGTCATTTAAAATAATAAAGTTAAGCTGCTTATTACACGAAAAGGGCTTGAGGGACCTATCCACGTCACTGTATATGAGGGACCTCAATGTGCTATGAAATATACGCACAACTTACAATGTAACTAGTATATCATAGGTATTAGTTAATATTCTATTAGCATAAACATTTAATATTTAATTTAATATTAAGTTTTACTTGCCTGAAAAGTAGGGCCCTAAGAGGTGATTTTGACAGGTTAGATATTTTAGAATGTCTATCCAAAATTGATTTGCCTGTTTTATATTTTTTAATTGTCAATTGACTTTCACCAAGGATTTAATACTATTCCTTTGACTTTTAACCTGTACACCTAGATTATGTAATCAGTAAACACTTAATAATAATGTTTTCAGAAGTTGGGAAATCTCAGTTTTTTTTTCTGTATTTTGTGCTCTACAAAGCAGTGCTCCCAGAAAAACCATCTGCCTTTTGTATCCTGCTTTGCCAAAGTGAAGAATATAAACCTAATGTTATGAATAAACTAGAATATAAACCCAGTATTATGAAGAAACTAGAGCTTGCAAACCGGTGGCTGTCTGGCTAGTCACAGCCACTGATGTGCTTTGATTGGCTTATAGAGTATTGTTTAAAAAGTGGGAGATTGAAATAAATACATGCATTTCTGCTGTCTCTTGAAAAAAATGGGATGACAGTAACATCGGTTTTATATTCCACTTGGCCAAAGTTTACCGAAGCTTTGTGTGACTGCTTCTTTTAGAGGAAACACGAACTCTCTAGTCCAGCCTGCCTCATTTGTTTACATCCCCAGAGTGGCCGCTATTGATATTTAGGTTTCCAGTCTTGATTGGCAGGCCACCAAGCCTTCCCTCCAGGACGTGTCATATGACTTGCTCCAAAAGTCTTGCTCCTTACTTCCCAACCTGCTCTGGACATTCATCTGCAGTGTAAAGCTACCAGGCTAACGTTGAGCATATGAAAATTACGGTCTCCAATAAGCTTGCTTTCTTTTTTTAAATATTTCATTTATTTATTTGGCTTCATCGGGTCTTAGTTGTGGCACTTGGGGTCTTTATTGTGGCGCAGGACTCTCTAGTTGTGGCACGTGGGCTCCGGAGCACATGGGCTGAGTTGCCCTGCAGCATGTGGGATCTTAGTTCCCCAGCCAGCGATCGAACCCATGGCCCTTGCATTGCAAGGTGGACTTTTACTCACTGAACCAGCCGGGAAATCCCGAAGCTTGCTTCTCAACACCATGCCGGAGTTCATTCTTCAGCTCAGAGTTTGTTTCTTCTTTCTTCATGACATTAGGCTTATGTTCTTCAGCTTGGTGTTCACTACTCTTCTCTAGACTAGTCCCAGCCCATGTTTCCCTTATTATTTTCCATGGACTGTAATCTAAATACACTGTGTCTCGCTGCTGCGGTGTCCCCTGAATGTAGTGAATGCTCCGTCAGGGTTGGACGAGTGGACTGGCCCCTCATCCTTGTCCTCATCACTGTCTGCTTCAGTTGTAACATTCCCTGTGCACGACACCTCTTTACTTCCTTTTTCCCTTTGTTTCTGCTGTTCCCTCTCTCCATTCATTCATTTACTCCTTTCAACAAATACTTACTGAATATCTTAATGCTTCTTGCAATATAATGAGGACCACCATAGGGTCTGTGCCATCATGGAACTTAATGATCCAGGGTAAGAGAGGCAAGGAAGCCGTTGAACAGAACATAGGAGGTGCTGTCTCTGATAGCGAGATTACATGAAGGTGTTACAGGAGCGTAGAGCTGAGTCAGCTAACTCCATCCGGAATGGGTCTGGGAAGGTTTCCCAAAAGGAAGGGACATCTGGAATCATATCTGAAATGTGCAGAGGAATCAGCCAGGCCAAGAGAGGGCATAGAGAGGAGGATGGAGGTAGGAAACAGAGGAATATTCTTGGCTGAGAACTCCTAGACCACCTGGAAGAATATTTCTGTCACAGTCGTAATCTTAGCTTTATTTTTATTCCATTTCAGATCCCATATCCTTTTTTTTCCTTAATTGAGTAGTTGATTTACAGTGTTGTCTTAGTTTCAGGTGTACAGCAAAGTGATTTGGTTTTTTAACATATATTATTTCAGATTATTTTCCATTATAGGTAATTATAAGATGTTGACTGTAATTCCCTGTGCTATGCAATAGATCAATATTGCTTATCTATTTTAGGTGTAGTAGTTTGTATCTGTTAATCTCACGCCCCTAATTTACCCCTCCCCACTCCCTTTCCCCTTTGGTAACCATAAGTTTGTTTTCTATGTCAGATCTTACATTCTTTGTGAACCCAAAGGGAGGCAGGTTTTCTCCCTGCTTAGAACCCCTTGGTGCTTTGCTTTTATTTCTCTACTGGTATTTATGATATTCTGCCATAAATGTTTAAAGTGATTACTATCTCCACATTTTCTCTCCCTTAAGAACTTAGTATGTGTCTTGAATCTGTGAGATGCATAATAAATGTCAGAGTTATACTGGGAAAAAGCTCACAGTATTGAAATCTTGTTAAAATGTGGTTATTTAACACTTAATTGGGAAGTAAGCAAAGTAATGAGCAACTCATTCTATAGTTGGCTAAAACACATTTTTTAAAAAAGAAACACTCTCACATGTAGTGTCAGGCTGATCCCCAACTTTCTCTAACCCTAACCCTAACCCTAACTTCATTGTATGGAAACATTCAAGTTAAGGTCTTAGTGTTTGTAAAAATTCATTGGACAGTATACTTAAAATAAGTATACTTTATTATATGTAAATTTTACTTAGATAAAATAAAAAGGGTTTAAGAAGGGAAGAATTATGCCCTAATTCTAGTTAACCAGCAGTCAATGAGTGGAATGATGGAAACAGTGAAAACGAAGAGTGGTTTGCACATGATTTGTTCTCTGTTCTGTATAACGAAGTGTCTGTGATCTGCGATGCTCAGATGGTCGGATTAGTCAGACTCACAAGTTTGCTGACTTCTTGAAAATTCTGTCTGGAACGAGCACATGTGTATCTTGCACCCTTATTTGTTCTTGGCACTGTCTGTTTCTTTCCCCTCCCTCCTAAGACTCCAAAGGGATGAAATAGTTCTTGAAAATAGTTGGAAAACAGTGGGACATTTGTCGCTGAAAGAGACCTGCTTCTGTCCTTCTCCTAGAAACATGGTGGTGGCTTTGAAGGAGCTGTCCATCCGGGGCGACTTCCGGACCACAGTCGAGTACCTGATCAAACTGCTGGAGACGGAAAGCTTCCAGTTGAATAGGATTGACACGGGCTGGCTGGACAGACTGATAGCAGAAAAAGTACAGGTGGGCATTTCTCCACTTACAGCTTCTGGGATTGGGTTTTTATAGGCTTGTGATGAGATCAGTCCATGCCATTAGATAAAATTTATTTAATTCTAATACAAATGGTTCTAGGTCTGTGTGTAAAAGTCTAGGAGTCAGTGTGAGTTTAGCACTGTAAGTAAGCGTTCTTGTGCCTTGTTACACAGTCATTGTATAGGTTATTGTATAGTATTACTTCCAAGGATATAGTTGAAGAGAGGCGTGCAGAGATTGAAATACTTTCTTTCTTCACTTAATATTAAATGTGGTTGAGTTCTAGCTGTCTATCAAGTACTGATGAGAGGGCTTGATTTTAATCAACAGAAGTTACCCTTTGTTCCTGAACTGCTGGGCTCATATAAATTACTCAAAATTTTATATAGAATTGTTGGATTCATGCGTATTACCTGGAGGTAGTTTACACACCATTTTTCTTTGAGATTATCAGTAGCCAAATCTTTGCACTTTTTTGGAATTTATTTGTGACAGAAGCTTGTTTTTGAGCTACTCTCCGATTGGCTCAGTGAAAACCTTAGGAGGGTGAGAGGAAAGGTGTTTTTCATCTCTATTCAAATTCTAAAAATGTGTTTTTGTCTCAAAAACCAGTTGGATAACGAGGATGGAGATTCTCAGTGGTCGCTGATTCTTCAAGCACATTTGAGCCTGATTTAAATTGAGGGGCCATGGTGCCAAGTGACTGACTCCACTTTTGATTTGCCCTCTTTTCGTCCCTTTCAGGCGGAGCGACCTGACACCATGCTGGGAGTTGTCTGTGGGGCTCTCCACGTGGCAGACGTGAGCCTGCGGAATAGCATCTCCAACTTCCTTCACTCCTTAGAGAGGTAGGCTTGGCATTCCGTGTTCCGTGCAGGCCAAGCCGCGGTCCTGAGTATGGACGGGACTGACGCTCAGAGACCCTTTTATTCTTCTTTCTGTCATTAGCAGCTTCTGAGTGCCACTTCTTCACTGACCGTGGGGGCAAGGAGAAGGGATGCAGGAGCTGATGGCAAATGGTTTGGGAGCTCTAAGTGTAGATTCTAGAAATTGGTTTATCCCATGGTTAGAATTGGTTGCTTTGTAAAAACTGGAATCTTTCTGCACCGTACAAGCATCCCATCTCTCCCAGCCCTGGTGATAAAAATCTGGTGTTTTTCTCTAGTAAGGCACCCTGAATACTTCATATATTACCTGCAGCACCTTTTACGAATTAATAATCGAGGCTGATATTCATGGTGACCTCACGAGTCTTTGAAGTATAGGATCAGACTGTGTATGGCTAAACTTATTTCCAGCACTGATTCTGGAAACTAAGCTCTGCCTCCGAGTCCCTAGAGGAATTGTCCACAAGGCTAATCGTTTAAAGCACTTTATCACAGGCATTTTAATTCAACTGAGATTTCATTTATTCAAGTCTTACCACGAAGATCTCTCACTATGTTGCACTGACGCTCAGTGTGAACAGGTAATATATTCACATGGTTCAAAATTCAATAGGCGCTTAAAGATCTATAGCAATGAGTCTCCTCCTTACCTCTGTTTCCTGGCCACCTAGTTTTCTTCCCTATGTTTCTGTTTTTATTTTCTGTTATCTTTCAGATATATGGTAGATACATATAAGCACATATATGTAATATTTGTTCCTTCCTACCTCCATTTTTTTTCAATCAGAAGTGATAGCATAGTGTGAAACTATCCTGTATAATTTCCATTGCTTTTTTAATTTAACAGTGTGTTTTAGAGAGTGTTTCATATTAGTGCATAAAAGACTTCACCTTTTTAATGGCTACATAATATTCATTTATGTGGCTTTTTAAAAATTTATGTCTCTGTCCCTTACCGATGGTCCTTTGGGTTGTTTTCAGTCTTGGTATTCCAGGAAATGCTATAGCCAAGCACCTTAGAGAGTCCCTTGTGACCTTTTAGAACTTTCTAGAAGTAGTTCTCATGTTGCTGTTTTTCAGGGGTCAAGTCCTCTCTGCTCATACACTTCTGAATACAGTAGATGTTGAACTTATCTACGAGGGAGAGAAGTATGTACTGAAGGTATGCTGAACCTCATAAAGTCTGTGCCATCTTTTTTGCCTCTGTCTTTGTCAGCGTGCTTCCTTTAGGTCAGGTGGTGGAGGGAAATTGTGGTTTATTGCAGGGCTGGGCCCTAGTGAAATTACAGTCATTATTAGCGTCAGTAGCCTGTGTCAAAGCAGTATTTGATGAGTCTCTGAAAATATTTTCGCTGTTGTTCAACTTCACATGTGCAACCAAGAGATGAAAGAGACAGAGAACCATCAGAGCAGGTCCCCCTGTTTGCTTGCAGCAGGGCTGAGCCGTGCCCAAGCACTTGTGCTCAGACACCAGTGCCATGAATTTCTGTCCTCTCCAACAGAGCTTCCTTTAACTATTTTTATTTATTTATTTTATTTGGCTGCATCGGGTTTTAGTTGGAGCGTGCAGGATCTTTAACTGAGTCATGGAAACTCTTAGTTGTGACATATGGGATCTAATTCCCTGATCAGGGATTGAGCCTGGGCCTCTCTCATTGGGAGCTTGGAGTCTCAGCCACTGGACTACCAGGGAAGTCCCATCTGATGGAGCTTGCTCACCTCTCTGAGATACTGAAATTTTGTCTGGCACTCTCACTGGAAAGAACACACTGATTTGTCTCTTTGGTTTCTCATTTCTTAACAGGTGACTCGACAGTCCCCGAACTCCTACGTGGTGATCATGAACGGCTCGTGTGTGGAAGTTGACGTGCATCGATTGAGCGACGGTGGACTGCTCTTGTCCTATGACGGCAGCAGTTACACCACATACATGAAGGAGGAGGTGGATAGGTGAGTGGCTCTTTGGGCTCCGTTTGCTGATCACTGTACCAACCTTTTTTCTCAGTAGGCGTGTTTAACTCTTGGGGTTTTCAAGGTCTTTTTGGGAAGGCTATTCTAATTTTTTTTTTAAATAGTACATGTACCTAATAAAAATTTCAAGACTATCAGTATTCTTTAAAATTAAAAACAATGTCTCTCTACCACTCTAGTGTGGACAGACAATGAAAAATAAATTCCCCTTTTTATAGGCTACTACTGTTAACAGTTTCTTATATGTCTTTACTGAAATTTTATATGCACATATAAGTTATATATGTGTACATACTGTGTTTTGCTTTTAAACGTATTCACAAATAAAAGTAACCCCTAGTTCTGCACCTTATTTTTTCCTTTAACATATTGTACACTATTCAACTATTCAACACTAAACATTGTGTTGTTGTGATAATTAAATGAATTAACACATGGAAAGGGTGTAGACCATTGCTTGGAACTTAGTAAGAGTTTGAAACATCTTAGCTATTACATCATCAGCACCTTCATGTTTTTTTTTCTTCCTGCTCAATGGAGATTCCTGTTCTTTTTAATGGTCAGATACTCTTCCATTATATGGATGTACCATAATTAATTTAATATGACCATTATTGAAGGGAATTCTGGTTATTTGGTATTGTAAACAAAGATGCAGTAAATGTCTTGTGTGTCTGTGTGTGTGTCTGTACAATGAAGTTTTCAGGTTTTCTTAAGATTGACGTCATTTTTACCTTTATTCTTTACAACTTAAGATGCTCTATTAACTTAGATATTCCCACTTATCTCCTAGATATCGCATCACAATTGGCAATAAAACTTGCGTGTTTGAGAAGGAAAATGACCCTTCGGTGCTGCGCTCACCCTCTGCTGGGAAGTTAATCCAGTACATTGTGGAGGATGGAGGCCATGTGTTTGCTGGCCAGTGCTATGCCGAGATCGAGGTCACGGTGGCCACTGGGCTTCCGGGTCATGGGAGGGAAGGTGGGGAAAGAGTTGGCTGGGATGGACTAGGACTCAGGAGTAACAGCAAGGAAGCAGAAAATAGAAAGGAAAGAGTATCTGTTTAATTGGGGTTATGAACCTTAGCATTTTATTCATTAAAAAAAAAATATTTGCTTGGCTGTGCCATATGGCATGTGACATCTTAGTTCCCCAGCCAGAGATTGAACCCGCACCCCTTGCATTGGAAACACGCAGTCTTAACCACTGGACTGCCAGGGACTTAAGGACTCCCTGAACCTGAAGGACGGAGTCTTAAGGACTCCCTGAGTCTTAAGACTCCCTGAATCTTAAGATTTTAAAAACACGTTAAAAGCTCATACTTTTCCTTGGATAGATGAGGAGCCTGCAGTTCTAAAGAAAAAATACTAGGCAGCAGCACTTATTGAGTGTCAGGTACTATGCCGAGTACTGGTTATACAGGAAAAGGGTGATGGGTGGGATGGGGCCTTGAAACAGACTTGTCATGAAATATGAAGTTTGAGAAGGCTGAGCACCAAGTGCAGAGGGCCGCCTGCCCCAAGTCAGTACGGGGCTGGATGGGCAGCACGAGAATTCCTGAAAGAGGGGACTTTGATCTTGGCATTGAAAGATAGACAGTGATAGACCAGATGGGGAAGGCCAGGCAACGCTGTTTAAAGGTGAAGGCACAGCACGTACTCAGGCACAGAAGCATGAGCGTGTGGTGTATAGAGGGAACTGCAAGTCCCTATTGATATCGTTTGAGAACAGACTGAGGTTTCACGGGAAATGGCAAGCAGAGATGCCAAATGAGTTGTCAGAATTTGAGATCACGAAGGACCTTATAAAACATACTCAAGGCTGGTGGTGTCACTGAAGGATATGACACAGAAAAGTGATGGAATAAGATTTAGGCTCTAGAATGATTGCTTCTAGTGGCCTTATTGGAGGTGCATAGCATGTAAAGATGTCTATGGGGAGGTTGTTTTTTTTTTTCTTAATATTTTTTAAAAACTTATTTGACTGCACCAGGTCTTAGTTGCAACAAGCACACTCTTAGCTGTGGCATGTGGGATCTGTTTCCCTGGTTAGGCCCAAACCTGGGACCCCTGTACGGGAAGTGCAGAGTCCTAGCCCCTGGACCACCAGGGAAGTCCCTGCTGGGAGATTTCTGAACTCCTCTAGACCAGAAATGATAAGGGGCTAAACCAAAGAGTTGGCAAGACAGGAAGATTTTTGAGAGAGGTTTAGAAGATATATTCAACCTGGCTTGTGACTGGTAGATAAGGGAGAAAAAGGAGTGAGAATGATCCTTAGGTTTTGGTCTGGATATCATAGATAGACAGTGTAAGTACCTAGATCCACAGGTATGAGGAAGATAAATTGTTCATCATTTCTTGGTATAAGACAAGTCAAAACCAACCATGGCAAAAGTGGATTTAAACATTAGAAACGGGAACTATCAGTAGTTGTCATTAATCCCTAAAGCTAGGTCCTGAGAGATTTTAGTTTTCCTTGTAGGTGATGAAGATGGTAATGACCTTAACAGCCGCAGAGTCTGGCTGTATCCATTACGTCAAGCGGCCTGGAGCAGCTCTTGACCCGGGCTGTGTAATAGCCAAAATGCAACTGGACAACCCCAGCAAGGTCCAGCAGGCAAGTAGGCGGATAGACACTCTTAATATTGCTCTCCAAGAGCTGGGTACACGGTAGGGTTAGTCTGGAGAGGCAAGTGATCTCAATCCTTGGTTTTCCAGTTTTTCCTTCAACTTTTTACCCTTCATTTTATGCCCTATCCCTTTGTATTTGTGCCTTTGGTATCATGCATCTAGAATGTGTAAGAGTTACTATGATATTAAGAATATGTGATTTTCCTCAAGATGCTTCTCTCTCGTTGTCACTGGATGTGTTAAAGGGAAGTCTTTCTTTCTTTCTTTTTAAAACTAATTAATTACTCTGACTGCATCGGGTCTTAGTTGTGGCATGCGGGCTCTTTGTTTCTCTGTGTGGGCTTCTCTAGTGCAGCGTGTGGGTTTCTCTCTAGTTGTGGCACACGGACTCAGCAGTTGCTCTGCACAGGCTTAGTTGCCCCACCACTTGTGGGATCTTAATTCCGCCTGGATGGCTGATTCTTATCCACTGGACAACCAGGGAAGTCCCTAAAGGGAAGTCTTGATTTTACATGATGAATCTAAGTTGCAGTGGTGTGTTTGGAGGTAGTGGATGACTTGATCTCTCATTGGGGTCGACAGGCTGAGCTTCACACAGGCAGTCTGCCACAGATCCAGAGCACAGCGCTCAGAGGCGAGAAGCTCCATCGAGTGTTCCACTATGTCCTGGATAATCTGGTCAACGTGATGAATGGATACTGCCTTCCAGATCCTTTCTTTAGCAGCAGGGTATGGATCACTTTTCTGAGGTGGGGTGGCGTAGGGGAACAGGTATACATCTTGGAGAATGGGTGTTCTCCAACATAGTTTAAAATTCATATAGGGAATTTTTTTAAGAGGGAGGGAGATAGAGCTGTTTGACCAAAATTCTGCCACTATTAGTTGTAGGATTTGAAGTCTTTATATCCTTGCTTCTTATCTCTGTCACTGATTTCACATTTATTTGGGATTTAAACCAGTAAACAAGGACAATGTTAGTTGTTTATATTATAATTTCAAAGTAAGTACCGGCATACCTTGGGGATATTGCAGGTTTGATTCCAGACTGCTGCAATAAAGTGAATATTACAAGAAAGAAAATCACGCAAATATTTTGGTTTCCAGTGCATAGAAAAGTTATGTTTACATATTGATCAAGAACCTGCCTGCCAATGCAGGAGACATGAGATGTGGGTTCAGTCCCTGGGCTGGGACGATCCCCTGGGGGAGGAAATGGCATCCCACTCCAGTATTCTTGCCTGGAGAATCCCATGGACAGAGGAACCTGGTAGGCTACAGTCCATGGGTCGCAAAGAGTCGGACACGACTGAAGTGACTTAGCAGGCACGTAGTCTATTAAGTGTGTAATAGCATTACGTCTAAAAAATGTACATACCTTAATTTAAAAATGTTTTCTTGCTAAAAAAGGCCAATCATCTCCTGAGCCTTTAAGGAGTCGTAATGGTTTTGCTGGTGCAGGGTTTGAAATACTAGAATTACCAAAATGTGACAAGAATTACCAAAATGTGACACAGAGACATGAAGTGAGCAAATGCCGTTGGAAAAATGGTGCCAATAGACTTGCTTGGCACAGGTTTTACATGAAACCTTCAGTTTGTAAAAAAGAACACCGCAGTATTTGCAAAGTGCAATGAAGCAGTGCATAGTAAAGCGTGGTATGCCTATACTGTATGGTAGTGAAGTCAGACATAATTTTCTTTGGGGGATGGTGTTAATTTTGTCCAGATCCTGTTTTATTGTTTCCTTCTTCTCAGGTGAAAGACTGGGTTGAACGGTTGATGAAGACCCTCAGAGACCCCTCCTTGCCTCTCCTAGAATTGCAGGATATCATGACCAGCGTCTCTGGTCGTATCCCACCCAACGTGGAAAAGTCTATCAAGAAGGAAATGGCTCAGTATGCCAGCAACATCACATCCGTCCTCTGCCAGTTTCCCAGCCAGCAGGTGCTTATAGACTAACGCTGCCATTTTCTGCTGGCTGCCCACACTAGGGTTCATGCAATAAGATCCTGTTTGGATCCTCCTCACTGTCTGGATGTTGTACCTTTGAAGTTTTAAGCATTGTGCCCTTTACAAAACTGCCTCATGATACAAGCCCAGTAAAGTGTTGGGTGTGAAATGTAAGGTATCTGTGGTTCAGAGAAAAGCATATTGGTCATGTACCCCATAGAGGTTTGTCCCTGGGGCTGTGCCCCTAGAAGTACTTCGTGATTCTAAAGCAGGCGGATATTTGTAGCTCTTTCATCAGAGACTTCCTCACCTCTGCAGCATGCTGATTACTCTGTGCCTCTGATCCAGACTTACATGTAGGGAGTAAAGCTGGACAAGTGGGGCATTAAGCGTGTCTTGCCCGTCAGGACCTCTGGTAAGGTGCTAGGTTTTGTGATGCACTCGTTAGTTCATCTGGCAAAGGGTGAAGAGACATAGAAGTTGCTTTCTTATTTATCATGAATGAACCCCTAAACTATGCCTCGTAGCATTCAGCTGCTCTCCACACTGGAAAGATAGAAATAATCATGTTTCAATGACGAAGATTCCACTAGAGACACGGAGAAGAGAGCCGACACATGGACGCCGTGGGGGAAGGGGAGGGTGGTGTGGATTGGGAGAGCGCCACTGCCGTATACACTGCCATTGGAAAACAGGGAGCCAGTGGGAGGCTGCTGCACAATACAGGGAGCTCGGCGTGGTGCTCAGTGATGACCTGGAGAGTAGAATGGGGGGGGGGGGGTGGCAGGAAGCTCAAGAGGGCGCGATATATGTTCACCTGTAGCCGATTCACTTCGTTGTACAGTAAAAATTAACACAACATTAAAGCAGTTATATTCCAATTAAAACAACAACAACAGGATTCCTAGTGTTGATGCTATTATGCAGGCTAATGGTTTGGGCCCCTTTGTTGAGCTGGGCTTCATTTTTCTCTTTTCTTATACTTTAGATTGCCAACATCCTAGATAGCCATGCAGCCACACTGAACCGGAAATCTGAACGGGAAGTCTTCTTCATGAACACTCAGAGCATTGTCCAGCTGGTGCAGAGGTCGGTACATGGAACTCCAGAGTCCCAGATCTGCCCGTTCCCACAGCTTCCTTCCTTCTCAGCGATCACAGAGAGGTTTGCCTTCAGGTCACCTTAGAGAACTTAGGAAGCACCTCTTATCTTAGAAAACACCTATGCCTACTAAATACGTTAGAATTGTGAGCTAACCCTCCTACTCCGCGTTTCTGATGACTTTCTATTCGGCGTCTTTCCTTCAATTATTAAGGCATGAATCTCACTGTTATCTTTTTTCCTTACAATTTCCCGTGAACCCCTTTATTTTTCTTCTGGCATCAGGCCCTCTTTGACATTTACTCTTATTAGCTCATGGGATCAACTATTGGGATAAAGGTATCTTCACAGGACTTTTGCAACTTTAAGGTATTCATAAATTTTTCAGATTTCCCTTAGCCATTTCAAGGGTGTGGTGATCATTTTTGCTTAGCAATGGGGCACTGAACCAGTGTGTTGTTGGGTAGGGCTATCAAGTGGTTTTGGTTTTGTTTTCTCTTTCTCTCTCTTTTTTTCTCCATTTCTTTATAAGAAAAAAAAAGTCTTGTCTGTGGCCACATTTCTTTTAGACTTGGACTTATGGTATTTATTTATTATTTTTGGCTGTGCTGGGTCCACGTCACTGTGCATACACTCTCTCTAATTGTCGTGAGCAGGGCTACTCTCTTGCTGCGGGCTACACCAGCTTCTTACGGCGGTGGATCTCCTGCAGAGCTCGGGCTCTAGGGCGTGGGGGCTTCCGTGGTTGCCGCACAAGCGTAGCTGCCCCACGGCATGTGGGTTCCTCCCAGACCAGGGATCGACCCTGCGTCGCATGCACTGGCAGGCATATTCTCAGCCACTGGACCACCAGGGAGGCCGGCTTGAATTTAAATTGACCTGGTTAATTGATTCTAGACTGGCTCCTGTCCTGTCCTATATGCACGGGGAAGGCCATTCTATAGGAAGCCTAGTAAGCTTTGGGTTTATTATTTCATGGTTGGCTATTTAACGGTGTTAGCCTGTCAGGATTTTCTTCTAGACTTGAATTTATGTTATTTATCTATACCTTCCTCTCTCTACCTAGGTACCGCAGTGGCATCCGAGGACACATGAAGGCTGTGGTGATGGACCTGCTGCGGCAGTACCTGCGAGTAGAGACTCAGTTCCAGAACGGTAAGCTCCTTCCTGAGGCTCTGTACCCGAGAGCGTCTCCTTCCTGCGGCTCTGTACCCGAGAGCGTCTCCTTCCTGAGGCTCTGTACCCGAGAGTGTCTCCTTCGAGCGCTGACCGAAAGCTGAGCCAGTCCATCCTGTCACCACCACTTGACACGAACAACCGTCTTCCTCCTTTCACCAGTCCCTTGAAAACTAAACTGCTCTGTCCCACTAGCACCAAGAAACAACAACAAAACACAGCTTGATGAGGCTGTGAATCAGTGTGCTTCTGCGAGAGGGCTGACATAATTTTTGTAGTAGAGATTAGCATTCCCCATTGGCCTCTTCTTGACCTTGTGTAGTGAGGGTTAGTTGAGTCAGACCAGGCTGAAATTGAGAAAGCCTACGAAGAGCTTGCCTCTCAGCAGCTCATCCATGGAATGAACCACAGGCATCTGAAAAAGGCTCAGATCTTCCAGTGCTTTTCAGTGTATTGTTTGGGTGGAATTTATCCGTCGCTTTCTCTGTATAGTGTCACTAATGACTTACCACGTCTCTAAAGCACCGTGGCTAAGATTTTAAAGCTCCATACTGCGGATCCTGCTTTCTGCCACAAGATGGCAGTGAAACGCCACAGAGTTTGAAAGATTGCCTCTTCATGCTCTTTGCTCTGTTTCGCTCACTTTTCCATCTTTAAAGGATGACTCTGCCACTCATGACAAGCAGAAATACTCAAGTAAATATTGCAGACTGAATCTGGCAGTGAGTAAAATAATACGTCACAACCCAGTTGTCTTGATCCCACAATTGTAAGCTTGATTAATATGTGAATCATTTATCATGTAATGGATAAGAAGAGGAAAAAACATGGCCATCATCTTAAGATATGGATGATACAAGCCTTTGACAAAATTGAATATCCATTCATGATAAGTCCTTGGCCAACTGAGAATGAACTGGTACTTTTTATCATGTAAAGTTCTCCTACAAAAAAATCTGTAGGATACATCATACATAGTGGTAAAATGTTGAAAGCAATCTCTTTAAGATTAAAAATAAGACAAGGATGCCTGCTATCATTACTGCTCTTCAGCATCGTACTGGATATCCCAGCTGCTTTTGTAAGGCAAGAAAAAGAATAAAAAAGAATGAGGACTGGAGTAAAGGTATGGGAAAGAGTACAGAAATACATCAGCCACTATTAGATATGACATGAGGTCTACCCGGAAAGCCTCAAAGTATATTTAAAATCTAGCAAAGTTGTTGGATACAAAAGTCAGTATATGGGGCTTCCCTGGTAGCTCAGTGGTAAAGAATCTGCCTGCCAGCGTGGGAGATACAGTTTCTATCCCTGGTCTGGGAAGATCCCATATGCCACAGAGCAACTAAACCCATTCGCCATAACCACTTAGCCCACTCATGGCAACTCCTGAAGCCCACCCACCCTAGAGCCCGTGCTCCTCAACAAGAGAAGCCACCACAATGAAAAGCCTACACAGCACAGCTAAAGAGTAGCACCTGCTCGCTGCAGCTAGAGGAAAAAAAGCTTGCGCCACAGCAAAGACCCAGCACAGCCAAAATAAATAAATTAATTAAATAAATTGAAAAAGTCAATATACAAAATTAAAATTTTATAGTATAATAACAGTTTAGAAAAATATTCCATTTGAAATAGCAACCCAAAATATGAAATTCCGAGGAATAAGTCTAACAAAAAAATGTGCAACCTTTTTTGGAGAAAGTTGTAATCAGTAGAAACAATAAAGAAGATCTAGATAAATATGGCCTTGGTTTGGAATATATATATTTGCAAAGTGTTGATTCTCTCTGAGTTCATCTGTAGATTCATTGACTTTCCAATAAAAATCTTACTAGTGTATTTCTATGGAATTTGTCAGGCTAGTTCTATAATTCACATGAAAGAAAGGTAACCAAGATTCTTCTAAAGAAATACACTATGGAGGTATTTGTCCAGTTTAATATCAAGATTTGAGATAAAGCCACATTAATGAAGAGATTGTGATATTGGTGTTAGGACAGATTAATGGAACAATGGAACATTGGCTGTTAACCCTCTGTTAATCCAGAGGCAGATATATGAAAAATTACTTTACAACAGGGCAGGTGTTTTAAGTCATGGGGAAAGGATAGTTTGCTACTGGTTAATGGATTATTCATTTGCCACCACCCCTCCAAAAGAAAAAAGATCCCTAGCCTAGACAAGCGGAGAAGGCAATGTTAAGCCACTCCAGTACTCTTGCCTAAAAAATCCCATGGACGGAGGAGCCTGGTAGGCTGCAGCCCATGGGGTTGCTATGAGTCGAACACGACTGAGCAACTTCACTTTCACTTTCCACTTTCACACACTGGAGAAGGAAATGGCAGCCCACTCCAGTGTTCTTGCCTGGAGAATCCCAGAGATGGGGAAGCCTGGTGGGCTACCGTCTATGGGGTCACACAGTCGGACACGACTGAAGCAACTTAGCAATAGCAGCAGCAGCAGCCTAGACAAGATGCACAAAAATTGATTCCAGGTTAATTTAAAACTTAAACACGTACTAAAGGGGCAAAGCTACTCAGTTTTTAGGAGAATACCCTTATGACCTCAAGACCAAGAAGATTTTGTCATGTAAGACCAGCAGGAACAAAGTATAAAGGAAAAGGACAAATAAGTTGACCTCACTTACGAACTTCTGTTCATGAAAAGATCCTGTAAAGAGACTTTGAAAATATAAGCCATAAAGTGGAGGAAGATATTTACAAATTGTAACAACTGAGAAAGGATTGGAATCTATAGAGCACTGCCTTGTGTCAATAATTAAAAGATGACCTAATAGAAAAATGGGCAACATATAAAAAAAAGATAATTTGCAGAAGAGGAAGCACACATGATCACACCCAAATGATCAATGAAAAGATGTTCGATCTTCTTACTAATTAGAGAGTTATGAAACAAAACCACAATAAGGTTGGCAAAAATTTAAAATTCACATCATCTTCCACGACTTCTATAAGTAGAAGTACAAATTGTTACAACCACTTTGGAAAACAGTTCATCAGTATGTAATGGAATTGAACTTATTTATATTCTTCAACCTACCAATTTCACTCTTAGATGACATGCTCTAGAGAAACTGTTACACATGTTTATTAAGGAGACATATACAGGAGTTTTGGTGGCGTCATTATTTTAAATGAAAATAAGACTTAGAAGTAAAGTGATTTGCCTAGGAGTGCATCACAATTTGGTAACAGAGCTAAGCTTTGAGCCCAGGGCTTTTATACCAGAAGGAAATGGCAACCCACTCCAGTATTCTTGCCTGGAGAATCCCATGGACAGAGAAGCTTGATGGGCTACAGTCCGTGGGATCGCAAAGAGTTAGACACGACTGAGCGACTTCACTCACTCACTCACCTGACTCCTAGCTCAGAGTTATTCTTAATAAACCACACTGCCAATTCTATAGAAATCTACCTAAGAAAATTCTCAAGATGTTTCTTCTTACTGCTTATTAATTTGCTAAATAGCATATAAATGTGAACGTGCATATGTGGGTGGTGACCAGTTCTTTTTGCTGCTTGTAGGTCACTATGACAAATGCGTGTTCGCCCTCCGGGAGGAGAACAAGAGTGATATGAACACTGTACTGAACTACATCTTCTCTCACGCTCAAGTCACCAAGAAGAATCTTCTGGTCACCATGCTTATCGTGAGTACCGTTTTCCAGAACCTGTAAGGATGGTTGACGATACGAAAAAGTGTTTCTCCCTGTGATGGCTCTGGTCAGAGGAAAAGCTCCTGCCTTGTGTGATTCTGGGATGGGCGGGGCTTGGGTTGTGGGTTAATAGTTTCTCATGCCCGTCTTTGCCCTTGACCTGAAGGAACCTGCTCCAGTTGGGAAAGAACTGTTCTGCCAATTATTCATATCATTTTTAAAAATTAGTTCATTTTTTTAATTGAAGGATAATTGCTTTATAGAATTTTGCTGTTTTCTGTCAAACCTCGACATGAATCAGCCATAGGTATACATATATCTCCTCCCTTTTGAACCTCCCTCCCGTCTCCCTCCCCATCCCACCCCTCTAGGTTGATACAGAGCCCCTATTGGGGTTTCCTGAGCCATGCAGCAAATTCCCTTGGCTATCTATTTTACATATGGTAATGTAAGTTTCCATGTTACTCTTTCCATACAACTCACCCTCTCCTCCCCTCTCCGCATGTCCATAAGTCTATTCTCTATGTCTGTTTTCTCCGTTGCTGCCCTGTAAATAAGTTATTCAGTACCATTTTTCTAGATTCCACATATATGCACTAGAATATGATATTTCTCTTTCTCTTTATGACTTACTTCACTCTGTACAATAGGCTCTAGGTTCATCCACCTCATTAGAACTGACTCAAATGCATTCCTTTTTATGGCTATGTAATAATACATTGTGTATACGTACCACAACTTTATTCAGTCATCTGTCGATGGACATCTAGGTTGCTTCCAGGTTCTAGCTATTGTAAATAGTGCTGCAGTGAACAATGGAATACATGTGTGTTTTTCAGTTTTGGTTTCCTCAGGTTATGTGGCTAGGAGTGGGACTGCTGGGTCATATGTTGGTTTTATTCCTAGTTTTTTAAGGAATCTCCATACCGTCTTCCATAGTGGCTGTATCAATTTACATTCCCACCGACAATGCAAGAGCGTTCCCTTTTCTCCACACCCTCTCCAGTATTTATTGTTTGTGGACTTTATTATGATGGCCATTCTGACTGGTGAGAGGTGGTATCTCACTGTGCTTTTGATTTGCATTCCTCTAATAATGAGCGATGTTGAGCATCTTTTCATGTGTTTGTTGACCATCTGTATGTCTTCTTTGGAGAAATGTCTGTTTAGGTCTTTTTCCCACTTTTTGATTGGGTTGTTTGTTTTTCTGGTATTGAGTTTTATGAGCTGCTTATATATTTTGGAAAGTAATGCTTTGTCAGTTGTTTCATTTGCTATTTTTTTCTCCCATTCTGAGGGTGGTCTTTTCACCTTGCTTATAGTTTCCTTTGCTGTGCAGAAGCTTTTAGTCAGGCCCCACTTGTTTGCTTTTGTTTTTATTTCCGTTGCTCTAGGAGGTGGGTCATAGAGGATCTTGCTTCGATTTATGTCATCGGGTGTTCTGCCTAAGTTTTCCTCTAAGAGTTTTATAGTTTCTGATCTTCTGTTTAGGTCTTTAATCCACCTTCAGTTTATGTTTGTGTATTAAGAAATGTTCTAATTTCATTCTTTTACATGTAGCTGTCCAGTTTTCCTAGCACCATTTATTGAAGGGGCTTATTCATATCATCTTACACAAGAACTCAGAGTCCTTGACTCCACTTAAAGCTGCCTCATGTTTCCCCATCCCTGTTGTCACTCATGACAGTAGCTTTAAAATGGAGTCTTATCTAGCCAACGTTGTTGTTTAGTTGCTAAGTTGTGTCTGACCCTTTGGTGACCTCAGGGATGGTAGCCCACCAGGCTCTTCTGTCCATGGGATTTCCCAGGCAAGAATTCTAGAGTGGGTTACCATTTCCTTCTCCAGGGGATCTTCCCAACTCGGGGATCAAACCTGTGTCTTCTCCATTGGCAGGTGGATTCTTTTCCACTGAGCCACCAGGGAAGCCCTATCTAGCCAGTGTACTGCCCCATTATCACTTTTGTTTGTTCTATGAATGTGAGCAATGGCTCTCATATCCAAAACTTAATAACAACAAATAACTGTTAGAAGTCTAGTACTGTTCCTTCCCGACTCAGAAAACACTTCAGTTTATTCCTCATCTTCTTTGATCCCTTTCTGTCTTATTTATATGGATGTCTAAGCTCAGATTATTGTGTTAGTAGTAGATACATGCTTTTGTCCCCATAACTCAGTAATTTGAGAATTAGTAGAAAGAGGCAGTGAGAATTGAGACTGGTAAACACGAGTGGGACTGATGCACCTTTGCCCAGTGGGTAGAGTTTCTGTGGGCTGGAGGATTTCTAAAGATGATCTGTAAGTTCTCCACTCGTCGTTTTTTCTCGCTCGTTCTAGGAATCAGAGGACAGCAGGACTCGTCTTCAACACCTCCCCCCACCAGTCCCATCCCACGAACAATCTTCTACTCCATGAACAATTAATTGCCTTGCTGCTACATGTTTGTGTTTTGGGGAGACTATATTACCTTTTGCTCCCGTGGTTTTCTTTCTTGCCTTTTTGTGGGATTGGCATTCTTGGTACCGTAATTCCATCCTTTCTTCTTAGAGGGAAAAAAACTACACATCTTCTGCTATATTTTATTCCATGGTTCAGAGTGAAGGGAAACTATCTGCTTCATATCTCTGGTTAACAACAGTGCCCCTCTCTCAGTTATCTGCCTAGGTGGCTAACTCTGGAGGATATAACATTTTTTAGATAGAGCCACTTTAAAAAATATGTAATCATAGGGAGAGTTCATTACCTTTGCTACCCTAGAATGGCTAGACGGTGGGGAAACCAGCAGATGCATTTGAAAGGAAAAAAAAAATATCAGCACAATGTAATATTTCAACTTCTCCAAGTGATAGGTTTCAGCAAAGAAGATATTACCTTTGACAACCTGCTGATTTTCTTTTTCTCAACTGGAAGAGGGAAGAAACCTCTGACTAATTAGATTTTTTTCTTAAATTTTAATGAAAGGGATTGCTAATTCTCATTTGGTTAAAGCCAAGACTTTCCTGGCAGGAAAGGGCAATGATGAGGATGTGGAAGAATCTGTCAGTTTGGACCTAAAAATGGGGTAGAATTTGCCGTTTTAGGAAGCTAATTATAGTGAGTTTTCATGTTATTATGATTACCTTTTTAAGGACTTAACAGTTTTTCTGCACTAAAAATAGACCAAAGCCCAGAAACCTTGGAGCAGCAGAAGAGTAATGATTGTCCAAGACTGTCGCTGGGTTTCTTAAATTCTAATTTGTAAGATATAGGGGCTCGGCTCGCTCCTTTTGCGGAGTGATTGTAAGTAACGCTTGCCTTAAGAATCTCATTATTGGAACACGGAGCCATATTTCCTCAGAGAATTCTGGAGTAGCTTTGAGCCGGGGCTGTTCATTTCTCAAGTAATCACGCTGGTGTGATGGAGAGAGAAAATGGCAGCTGTTCGGAGCTCAGGCCTTCAATTTTCTTCAGAGTCCAGTCACTCAAGTGTGTAATTACACGGGGGGTGCTGCAGAGGCGTTGGGCCCTGTCAGAGAGCTGGTTTGAGGCTGTGCTTTCTGCTTTTGCCAGTCAGGACAGGCAGAAGCCAATGGGACTCTGGCTTGCTGCTAGTTCTTTTTTTCCCCACCTTGTCGTCCTGATTACTTCTTACCTGCGTGGATGGTACCCAAACTTTCTTTCCAGCAGGCCAAGCACTTTGGAGAAAAGAGTCGCTTGTTTAGTGTTTTGGTTTAGATGAATAGGAAGGAGAGGAGGAGGAGGGGGAGGAGGGGCTGGGAGGAGGGAGAGGGAAGGGGAGGACGGGCTGGGAGAAGGGAGAGGGAAGGGGAGGGGGAAGGGGAAGGAGGAGGAAGGTTGAAGATGTGAACCAGAAAGATGGATTCTTCCTTTTCTTTCTTTTGGCATTTCACATTTGTCTTTTAAAAAAAACAACAAAAGAAAACTTGGTAAACATCTGTAGGCTTTTATATCATTAAATTGCTTTTGAAATATCAGTTGTTTTGACCTCGTCCCAGAGATTTGGAAAACAAGAAGTTAATTGCTGTGACTGAGCTAAGGATCGGCCAGCAGTGACTTGGGGAGCTGGGATGAAGGCTGGGACAGGGCTGCTCTCAGATCTGCCTTCTTCCGGGTGGGGGGTGTCCCATCCCCCACCTCACAGCTGCATTAGTGGGGGTAGCTGGTAAAAGCCATTTCAGCTGTTTGGATTACTCTCTCTAGTGGCCATCACCTGGCTATGGCAGCGTTCCATTCCCCCAGCTTGCATTCTCTGCTGGTTCCCCTTTCTTTGCTTACCTTGGCTTCCTGATCGATGGTTATGTGCCCAGCATGCCCATCTCTGCTTTCTAGAAGTAGGACTGTCGATGGTGTGCTTTGCTGAACTAGACGATGATGTCTGGGACTTTTGAACCTAGAGGGTGGGAATCAAGAAGATCAAGCGTCTGTGAATCAGTGTTGCAGAATGTGGGCTGCTCCGAGGAAGCCACCCTGCCTTCCAGGTGGTGGCATCACTTGCCTCATAGTCTCACTAGCAAATTTCGTCCAATCTTGCGCTGTATCTGGAGAGCAGAATATCAAGTAAAACGCTAAAGTTTTGTCCAGTTTTCTCCATGTGGAGGAACATGGTGCCACATTGAAACCAAAGGAAGTTTATCTTTCGAAAGCTCTTATTTCTTAATTTTATAGGAAAATGCTAGGTCATTGTTTATATTTGCTCAGAGATGTTTGACTCTTTAGCCAAATTTTGTGCTGATGAAAAGGCTCAACCTCTTCACAGCTCTAGACGAAAGAGTATGTGTCTTGTGCCCACCTTGATTCTGAGTAGCCTTCCCTCGCTACTTGCCTTATTTCTGGGGTGGTCCACATGAATGTTTAATGACCCGTGCTTTGCTAGGAGTAGTGGCGTGCCTGTGAGCCTCTGATTTGGTTTAGACTGTGCTGCCCTTAATTGCTCAGTCATACCTGACTCTTGGTGACCCCAAGGACTGCAGCCCGCCAGGCTCCTCTGTCCTCAGGGGTTCTCCAGGTAAGAATACTGGAGTGGGTTGCCATGCCCTCTTCCAAGGCATCTTCCCAACCAAGGGATGATCAAACCCGGATCTCCTGCATTGCAGGCAGATTCTCTACTGACTGAGCCTCCAGGGGAGCCCAGAGCATTTAAACACCCTTCTATCCTTCTCTCAACATAGCCGCAAATAATTTTGTCCAATATATAATAAAGGAGAAAAGTCTTTCTCAGTAAACTCAGGTTTCCTGAATAAGGGTGATATTAACATTTCTTGTTAAACCTGCCCCACAGCATTTTTGAGCTGGTAGGAAGTTGCTGAATGGCACAGGGTTAACCCCAGCCTGGTGCTCTGTGATGACCTAGAGGGGTTAGCATGGAGGAGGGGAGGGAGACTCAAGAAAGAGGGGATATATGTATAATTATGACTGAATTGCGTTGTACGGCAGAAAGCAAAGCAACATTGTAAAGCAGTTTTCCTCCAATTAAAGAATTTTAAAAACATCTAGCTGTGACCGGACGAAGTTGCCAGTCCATTTTTGGTTTGGGGATTGGTGCCTCACCCAGCTGGACAGTAGTTAATGTGTCAAGAACATTGCCCATTATATCACATTCTTCTCATTTTGAATTGCCTTCACATTTTAGGATGTGAGGATCAAGTTGGCTGTATGGGGCTCTCCTGGAAGTCAGCTGCATAACTTTGGTGGAAGTTTTGACATTTAAGCATGCTTGTTATATTTCTGCAAATCTGAGCTATTCCTTGTGATTAGCTACCACCCAGGTTAAGAATGAAAACAAGAAATAAGTGTGTGCTACCAACCTTAACCATTACTAAATAATTTTCATCTTGGCTTGCAGATTTACGCAGGTAAACCCCAAACCAGGGGGTAGGCTCTTTAAATGAACCTGCCTCTCTTCACTGAGGAAACACATGCTGGCACCATCACCCTTTAGTGTTAACTGTTACAGAATGTTCAGCAGAGTCAGATGGGGATGCTGGGCTGTCCAGTGGTCCAAAGGACATCTGTGTCTAGACCAGAGACCCATAAACTTCCTCTTGGAGGTTTACATCTTAGGATGGGTGGTTCTGCTAACAGAATCATCTTCCATCCCTCATGGTTTCTTTCAGGGCCTGAACTCTGTGTTGAGGCTAAGGACAGGAGAGGATTGAGAAGATTACTCTACAAGACACTTTCCTATTGCCAATCTTTTCCTGAGTTCTAGTGATGACAATGGAGAAAATAATATATAAATGCAAAATTTTCAAGTCATGATAATTTTTTTATTTTTAATTTTTTTCTCTTTTATTTTTTAAATTATGAAAGTATGATAACACACCAAGAGACTTGGGATATGTAGAACAAACTCACATATAGTTCTGCTATATATTACAATTATGTTTTTAAGTAGATAAATTAAGCTTTTTAGTTGGAGTTTCAATATCAAACTCTCAAAAATGAATAGAATGAACATACAGAAAAGTAGAGGATATAGGAGTCAAGGCATGATAAATTAATAGAAGTAGTGGTTTATTCATACTGTGTTTGATATTTCATATTCCAGAAAGGTCTGGTTTCTGCACTTTATCACTGGGAGCCCAGGAAGATTGTCAAGTGGTGATCGTGAATGAATAATTACTTCCGTATTATTTTTTTCTAACCTCCATAGTTCACTTTTCTTACCGAAAGCAAGCTTCTCTACCCCCTTTTCTCACCCCTTCTCTCTCATACTAGAAAGAAGAAATGAAAAGGTTTTACTTTTAAGTAGTTTTTGTGTGTGTGTGCTTTAGTTAGAACATGATCTGTAGTTAGACAAGCTGGTAACTCCATTTTTATTTGATTATTTTAATGTAATCTGGAAAGGTCAACCTGGATTGTCCATATCAAATCCAATATAGGTTGAGTAGGTGGCTGGTATTTCTATTTTGTTGTGCTGACTTTTATTGTTGGCTTGTGTTTGTTTTTGTTGTATTGAGAGTTTAGCCTGGCTTTTTGCAGAGTGGGCTTCCCTGGTGGATAGCTGAGTCTGTTACCTAGGACATCACTTAGGTGTTGGGATCTTTCAGAGGGTAGTTCTGAAGACTGGAGTAAGTACCTCAGAAAGGATTATCTTTCTTAGGTAAAGAGGGATTTAGGTAGGAAAAGTTTATCCTGTTTTCCCTACCCACTGTTATCTCTTCTTTCCTTCCATTTTGTTATGGTCTTGTTGCTGGTGATTTTATTCATTTTGTTTCTTGGCCTCGCTGTGCAGCTTGCAGGACCCCAGTTCCCCAGAAAAGAAAAGAAAGTGAAGTCGCTCAGTCGTGTCCGACTCTTTGCAACCCCATGGACTGTAGCCTACCAGGCTTCTCGGTTCATGGGACTTTTCAGGCAAGAATACTGGAGTGAGTTGCCATTTCTTTCTCCAGCGGATCTTCTTGACCCAGGGATTGAACCCGGGTCTCCCATGTGGGCAGCTGCTTTACCCTCTGAGCCACCAGGGAAGCCAGGAATCAAATCTGGGCTCTCAGCAATGAAAGCGCAGAGTCCTAACCATTGGGCTGCCAGGGTGTTCAAGTGCTGGTGATTTTGTATATTCCCTTGAAATTCTGTTTTGCTCCTAAGTTCTCAGTAAAAGATGAGACTTCATTATATTTTCTCTCTACTCTTTCTTTTGTGCCCTGGGATGGGACGAACAGGTCCTTCAGTTTGTGACCATATGCTCAACCAAGCCCTAAATTTACAGTCACTTTCTTCTTCCACTCAGATGAGTGAATCAGTTCAGTTCAGTTGCTCAGTTGTGTCCGACTCTTTGTGACCCCACGGACTGCAACACGCCAGGCTTCCCTGTCTATCACCAACTCCCGGAGCTTACTCAAAGTCATGTCCATTGAGTCAGTGATGTCATCCAACCATGTCATCCTCTATCGTTCCTTTCTCCTCCCACCTTAGATTTTTCCCCACCTTAGATTTTTCCCAGCTTCAGGGTCTTCTCCAGTGAGTCAGTTCTTCACATCAGGTGGCCAAAGTATTGGAATTTCAGCTTCAGCATCAGTCCCTCCAATGAACACCCAGGACTGATCTGCTTTAGGATGGACTGGATGGATCTCCTTGCAGTCCAAGGGACTCTCAAGAGTCTTCTCCAACACCATAGTTCAAAACCATCAATTCTTTGGCGCTCAGCTTTCTTTATAGTCCAACTCTCACATCCATGCATGACCACTGGAAAAACCATAGCCTTGACTAGACGGACCTTTGTTGGCATGAGTGAAAACAGTATTTGTACTTCCTTAACTGTAAATACCGTCACGTGGTTTACTACTCTGGAGCAGACCTCTGGTCGTGGATTGGGGAACCAGAAAATAGTTCCTGCTTTAAAACGTGTGAGAGACTGTCTTTCCAGCGTGCTAACGTTGAGTACTCCAAAACCGTTTACCCTTTGACGTGGAAGGTGGTAGGGATTGTAGAAACAGCGCTTGGGGAAATGTGTGTCTGCCCCCAGAGCCCCACAGCTGTACTGCTGTGGTGAAGGACTATAAGGAGGATCCCTGAGATGGGGAAGGTTTAAGATGAAATGGAGATTCCTTAAGAAAAAGGCAATAATCGAGAAAGGGGAAAGATTAAAAGGCAGCAACAGGAAGCCGTTTAGGATCTGGCTGTCTTTCATGTCCTGTTTGATAGTGGGATGAGAGAGAATATTAAAAAAAAGACTAACATATAAAGGCAGTTATTTCAAACTCCAAGTAGAGGGAAACTATGTGATGTGGTATTCAGAACTACTGTTACTGATCGCTCTGTAAATTTCAAGAATGACAGGCATTTATAAAAACTACATCTGCAGTGTTTTGGTTTTTTTTTCAGTTTAGATGAAAATTACATAGATAATGTGTGAATTTAGGGAATAAACTGATATTGCACTGGAGAAGAAATGTTTTCTCAAAATATGATAGAGATTTTTTCTTCTTAAATTTTTTGGAGACTAAGGACCCAGTCTTGAAATTACACCGTGGATCACATAGTAGGAGCTTGGTTTCCCCCTGTAATGCATCTAAGGATTCACCACATTTAGGTATCATGGAATGGTTCTTGGTACAGCAGGAGGATACATGATTTGGGGTATAGAATTGTCAGCATGTGTTTCTAAATGAGTAATTTGTGCTTATGTTTCTGTTCTATACCCTCCTGGAATGCTGGACATTTGGTTTGTGAAATGAAAACCACCAGGAGTGGTTCCTTTTGCCTTATTCTTCCTTCTTTCCAAAAGTGGAAGAGGGACCAAGAAAGCTTTTAGGCCTTATATTATTTAAAACCTATTAAAAGTTTGAGACATCATCTGTTATTTTTTTTACCCAGGATCCCTTGTCCCTTTTTAATGGTCTCTGATGACTTCTGCGTGTTTAAAGTGTAGCGTTGGTTCATAAAGAAATGCATTAGGAATTTTGAGCCTGATTGGCCGAGGGCCTTGGGCTTCTCCTTGGCAGCAGCTTCCTCTGGGATCTCTTTACTGCACTGTTTAGGATAAAGGTAACAGGACGTTTGCATCTTAGGAATCCAGCTGTCTTTACTTTGTTTTTATTTCTTTGTCCCAATTCAAAGTTCTCACCACCTCAGTTCTTTTTTTTAAGCTTCTTATTTTGTACTGTGGTATAGCCAATTTAGGGCTTCCCCAGTGGCGTTAGTGGTAAGGAACCCACCTGCCAATACAGGAGACATAAGAGACGTGGGTTCGATCCCTGGGTCGAGAAGATCCCCTGGAGGAGGGCATGGCAATCCACTCCAGTATTCTTGCCTGGAGAATCCCATGGACAGAGGAACATGGTGGGCTACAGTCCATGGGGGCTGCAGAGTCTAACACAGTTGAAGCGACTTAGCAGCAGCAGAATAGCCAATTTAACAATGTTGTGATAGTTTCAGTTGAACAGGGAAGGGACTCGGCCACACATTTACAAGGATCCATTCTCCCCCAAACCCCACTCCCATCCAGGCTGCCACATAACATTGAGCAGAGTTCAGGGTTTAGTTCTTTTTAACATGAATGTGTATGTTGTCACATTAACAATTAGGATCAGCTGTGTGGGCGGGACCCCACCCTCACTGATGAGCTGCTGAATATCCTCACGGAGCTAACTCAACTCAGCAAGACCACCAACGCGAAGGTGGCACTCCGAGCACGCCAGGTAAGGACGTGAGTTGGTTATCCGGAGGGAGGAACGGTCTTCACAGGCTGGGCAGTCCGTTCTGTGAGCTCTTCCCCAGCACCTTCCAAAGGTCATGCAATTTCCCACATATGTCTCATTGCCTTCAGGACAAATGTTCTCATGTGTTGTATGTTTTTTTAAAGAGAATGGAAAAGATTAACCTCAAATTTCTTTAAAATAGGAGCCCACCCCCATCATAAAGTCCTGTTACCATTCCCTGTTAAGTCAGGTGGAGGAAAGGAACCTGAAGGAAGACAATAGGTTGAATATTTCTTACTTTACAAAGGGAGCTTAGGAGCACCTGAAACTTTTAAGTGTATAGCAAAACATCAAGTGTGGAAAGCAAAAAGATGAAATGACTCTTCGGTGCTGGCAATCAGCGCAGCCCCAGAGCAGTCCCGTTAGTTTCGCCCTGTAGTCTGCATTTCCACTCCAGAAGGTTTCAGCAGGGAAGCCAGGGTTTGGCACTCCCTTTGTGTTTTGTGTTCCAGTGTGTGGGCATCGACAGGGAAGCAGCATTTGAAGCTGTTCAGTGACCTTCTGCTTTCTCTACAATTGTATCCATGTCATTGAATTACTCAAAGTTATTGAACCTCTGAGCGACCTGCTGAGGGTATTCAGGTCCCACCATGTCCCTCTTTGTCTGCGACACTGCTTTCTTTCTCTCTGCCCCTCACATGTATGGGTGTCACGTTCTGATGCCCTCTCCTCTACCGAGTACCTGGAGCTGTCGGAGCAGCTTTTCCTAGTCTGTCTCTCCCCTTTAGAGTCACAAGAGGCTAGCTCGGCAGCGTCCACCTTCCCCACAGCTGCTCCCTGCCAGACCTGATTCCCAGTTAACAGCTAGTCATGCAGTCCCCAGCTCCAGCGGCTTCACAGGGCTAAACCACTTGCACTGATTGAGCTTGATGGAGGTTGTTTACTCTCCCTTCCCTCCCCCGACCCCCCCACTGGAGATCGCTCACTACGCAAATCATGCCGAGAGTCAACTGAGACGCAGTACTCGGTGGCCCTGGCTTCGTGTTACAGGCCCCAGAAGTTGTGGTACTTAGTCTCTGTTTTATCTTTGATGTCTGCACATCCAAATTTGTATTTATTGCTTTTATATCAGAGCTGCCTAATGGGAGCCTAGAATAATCACTCCCTCAGGAACTTAATGCGTCTTATTTTGCTCTCACTCTAGGTTCTTATTGCTTCCCATTTGCCATCATATGAGCTTCGCCACAACCAAGTCGAGTCTATCTTCCTATCCGCCATTGACATGTACGGACATCAGTTCTGCATCGAGAACCTGCAGGTATTCGTGCATTACAGCCCTTTTCTACCCCTCTGCACTGCTGTCCCCTTTATTCCCAAGCATAGTTTAATTAAGTAATCAGTTTCAGTCAATTATGATTTTCTGTGTAATAAAGTTTCATCCCTTGACTTTATAAGACGATTTGTATTTTTTTCTTTTCCCCATAAAAATGCTGTTAGAATTGTGGCATAGCTTAAAGGTTGCAAAGGCTTGCCTTGATGGATGTGTGCTATTGAGGGCTTCACCTCTTGTGCTTTTATCTAGAAAGTATTCTAGGACACAATGAAGTGGTGGTACTGGTTGATTTCTGATATTTGAATCAGATGTATAAATTGGTTAAACGGGGAAAAGCTACTTAAATAATCATGCAATTTTATTTTCATGCTTACTGTCAAGCTTTGTACAGAGCCAATTGTATAAAAGAATACTGGCTAATTTTACTGCTAATTCAAAGAACCTTGACTTGTGTTTTAAACATCATTTTGTCAGGAATGACTTTGTATTTTTCTACTTGGAAATAATGATAATATTATCATACCTAGCCAAGGGAATCTTCTAGCTTTCTCTCAGATTTCTTTCTGGGGAAACTAAGGAAGTGGGGACAGAGTGGGGGGAAGGATATTTTTGTTTATTTGGTTCATAGTTGAAATAGAGTTCAAATCTATGGTTTACCATGGCAGAGTACTGACCCAATATATTAAACGTTAAGTTCGGCTATATGTCAAAAAAGATAATAATAGCCATAAACATTTAATAGCATATAATTAATGCACTGTTAATGCATGTCTGTGAATTTTACATATACTGTCTAACACTCACGACAGCCCTTGAGGATAGGTATTATTATTTTCCCCATTTTGTATCTGAGAAAGCCAAGGCAGAGAGAAGGTAACTTCATGCAAAGAGAAGATAAGTTTATAAGTTTGCAGACAAAATGCTCAAAGTTTCACTAATGCTTCTAATGCTAAATATTGTCCACTGGAATTGTTCTCTTATGGACGTAATGGTTGAAGCTTGTCTTTGTACCTTCCAGAAACTCATCTTGTCTGAAACGTCGATTTTTGATGTCCTACCAAACTTCTTCTATCACAGCAACCAGGTCGTGAGGATGGCAGCTCTGGAGGTGGGTTCTCACAGTAACATGACGTCACCTTTTTCTCAGCTTCTGGCCGACTCCTTTGGCCTGCTTGGTTGTTGTTATCAGTCCTTCTTCTTTGGCCTTAATGTTGGTTCCCAAGAGTAGAGTCTTTTCCTCTGAAACAAATGCTGGACTTTGGTCTTACTTTTATTCAACTGTGCCAACTCAACTAATCACCAGTTTCCGGGTTCCAGTCACAGCTGCCAGCATTTTTCAATTCTATTTTCCAAGTACTTGAATCCTTCCATTTCATAGTGATGAGGATGCCCTGTAACACAGTAAGTGAAAAAATATGTGGCTGATCAGAACAGTACCATTTTGTGATTTGGGCCAAGTAAAATGGATTCTAGTCATATTCTGAATTGTCAAGCAGTTCTTATGAACTTATGAACTATTTCAGCGTGAGAAGGAAAGTTTAATGAACTGTGCTTTAGGTGCTTTACTTTATTTTTCTCATTTAATCCTCCAAATACTTCATGAAGTAGAAGAAAGTAAGACTGAGAGGTTAAGTGACTTGTCTGTATTCACATGGATAATAAGTGGAAGAGTTTGCATTTGAACCCAGCTCATTCTGACTCACGGACCTTGCTGTGTCCACTCTAGCATACTGTCTCATTAAGCACAAAAATTGCAGGCCCCAAATACTGCTGTAAAGTTTGCCAAGGAGGTGTTTTTTGGAGGTGAGGAAAAGGAGTGTCTTAGATGATTTTTATGTGGTGTGACACCACTACAGTCTTCTGCGTGCTCCTTTGGGTTACTTTTTATTTGTATTCTGTGAGGAGACTGTCATGAATCCTACTCAGTAAATACCCAAATTGGAAAACATCTAAGTGTTCTACAATGCTGTTATGCTATTTAATGCAAAGTCTCCTTGTATACCTCACATGATGATAGGATTCCATGTTCCATCGTGTGTGCATGGCAAATTGGCTGTGAAGTTCATGAGGTTGAACTGACAGGTTTTCCTGAGAAATAGCCTGTTGCTGTTTCTTTGAGTCAAGTTAGTATATTTGAGATATTATATGTCAAATTATGCCTTCAGATTTTGCCGAGGATTTGGGTGATATGAACAATGTAAAATTGATTTGGGCCAGTGGGAAAACAGAAAAAAGATACAAGATAGTGAATGAGTGAGACTGTACTTCGGTTGTTTCTGTTTTGTATTTTCACGCCTCAGGTGGCCCAGAGCCGGCACCTCTCATTTTTCTCCCTGTTTGCTTTCATCTTCTTTTTACAAAAAAATTATTTATTTGGCTGCATCGGGCCCTCACTGTGGCCCGTGGGGTCTTCGTTGTGGTGCTTGATCTCTCTAGGTGCAGCGTGTAGGCTCCAGAGGACGTGGACTCAGTAGCTGTGGCACATGGGGTTAGTTGCCCTGGAGGCATGTGGGATCTCCCTGGACCAGGGATCGAACCCGTGTCCCCTGCATTAGAAAGTGGATTCTTAATCTCTGGACCATCAGGGAAGTCCCTGATTTTATATTCTGTTGAAATCATCATGTGTAATGAATTAATAGTCCTGGTTCTGTATGCCCTTCTGCTAATGATCAGTTTCTCTCGAGTTTAGATTAGTGTAAGGGGCTCTCAGCACACCTAGAGGTGTCCAGCAGAGGCAGGCTGGTTTCTTTTCCATTTATAGTCATGGGTATAGTTGTAAGACTCCAGCTGTATTAATTAAAGCAAGGTATTTATGTATGTATTCGGCAATGGGACTTCTGTCAGCAGAGACCACCTTCTTCTTTCTGCACCATACCTCTCTTCAGGACTGTCTTTTCCCTGGGCTAACCACCTCTGAGTTTCTGCTTTTCAAGTGTATTTACTGAGGATTATTTTTTAACCAGGTGTATGTTCGAAGGGCTTATATCGCCTATGAACTTAATAGCGTACAACACCGGCAGCTGAAGGACAACACCTGCGTGGTGGAATTCCAGTTCATGCTGCCCACATCACATCCAAACAGGTGAGTCTGAGCGGGTGCATGCACCTGAGCCAACCAGAGCTCTATCCGGAGAGTTTGGGGGTGGGGGAGGGGTAATGTGTGTGAACGTTCTCTGTGGTTATTTTTTTAGCTAGAAATGTAGAACAGACGATGAATACATTTAAGCCATGAGAGAAGAGCCTCTTGGCAGCTATTTCTTTTTTTTTTTTTTTTTGCTTTTTGATCTTTGACCTGGAGAGAGTATGGTCTAATTTAGATACAAGGTTAAGAGGATTCCATTCATTTTTACTTGTGTTCTGTCATGAAGGAGGCATAGTTCTTTCTCTTTATAAGTTAGAAAGAATTTACTGGTATTTTACTTTCTGGAGTTTTGCCAGAAAATCACATTTGTAGCAGTTTAAGTCAACAGGATATAAAAATATTTTGAGTGGAATGCCTTTTTCCCCTTTATGTTTGCTGTGGGTTGAACCTGAACCAGTTTCATGATCTCTCCAAAAACACACATGTAAATTTAGCAGTTGAAATTCTGTTTTTAAAAATCACACTTCAGAAAGCAAACTTAAATTCCAGTAAATTACTCACATAAGTAATGTGTGATTAATTCCACACATTAATAATGGAATTCCGTGTTAATTCCATTAATTTTACTTTCTTCCACCCTTAAAAAAATGTACATATGGAAATTTGTTTCCGGTTCCAACAAATAATACCAAAATATTGCTTTGGCTTTAAGATGGAAATACTTTCTCTAATAATCTCATTTCTCTTGCAAGTATTCCCAGGCAGTGAAAAACCTAGGAATTTCATCCCCACCTCTAGTCATCTCCTTTCTGTATTTTCATTCTCCTCAGTAATACCACAGGAAATATAAATAGCCACAGCCAGTCTTAAGCTGCACCCCCTCCACTTCATCTTTATGGCCTTTGGTTCTTCACTCTGTGTTACAAAGTACTGTGTCTTTGGGGATCCTTAGTTACAGACAACAGAAATGGTTCTGCCCTGAATTGCCACTTCAGCCAAAGCAATAGCAACTCTTCCTAGAGACAAAGAGGTGTGTGCGGGAGCCTTGCGGCCACTGAATGCCAGCGTTGATCCAGCAGAGGTCAGCAGCCGAGCAGCCGTGTCTTCAGAAAAAAGTACTTGTCTTCTTTGTCTCAGAAGGTCCTTTCACTTCTCTCCCTCGAAAATACCTTATGGCTGGCAGAGAAAAGCATATATCTTTGATTTAGCAAGCATCTCTCAGTACATTTTCGCCTCCGTGGATTTCAGAATCTCATTTTCCAGAAACGAATGGCTGTCCTTCAGCGAGCAGGCAAGGTACTCATGGCACACACGGGCTCAGCACTTGGGCTTCTTTCTTCTCCTGCATTCCTTGAATAATTGTAGAGAACTACACACTATACTTCCCACCCTTTCTCAGGACATTCGCTTTTTCTTCCTGCTTTGGGCAGTGATTTGTAGTCAGGCTGCAGCGCTGCTCCTGATCTCCTTCCCTCCTCATTGCTCCCCTTGTCTTTCTGAATTGCTCTCCCTGTCCTACTTTCTTTATTTGAGGATCTGTGTCCAGTTTGGTGAGGGAAAGTTGGTTGGAAAATTGAGAGGAATGCCTCTGAACTGTTAAGAAATCTTATTCACCTTTCCTTCTCAGGGGTGTGACTCTGGTATGATTATTCTTGATATGGTTTCAAGACTTGTATACCTGTCCCTCCCAACATCCAAGGGGTACACATTCTTCTGGAGACCTGAACAGAATCTTGCTGCAGCCTTGCTGTCTTTCTAAAGTCTTCCTTGGTTGTGTGTATACAGAATTATAAACGTAAACAACAGAAGCAGTATTGTAACTGCTTCGATAAAGACTTAAAAAAATAGAAGGAAAGATAAAATAATCTTTGTGAAAACCAGAGAAAATGCCCAAATTGTTTTAATGCTGTTTTAGATCTAAAGTCCTTTTGTTAGTTTAGTAATATAAAATTTACTGTTGTTTAGTGGCTAAGTCGTGTCTGACTCTTTTGTGACCCCATGGACTGTAGCCCACCAGGCTCCTCTGCCTGTGAGATTTTCCAGGCAAGAATACTGGAGTGGGTGGCCATTTCCTTCTCCAGGGCATGTTCCCATCCCAGGGATTGAACCTGTGTCTCCTGCATTGCCAGATGGGATTCTTTACCACTGAGCCCCCAGGGAAGCCCATAAAATGAATTACCAACTTTTAATTACAGAAAACTGTATTCAATTTTAAGAACATAGTTTATTCACTTATTACAAATTTGCTTGAATTTAGTTTTGTAAGATCTTACATTTTCTTACAAATGTTTCTGTTAACAATTTGCGGTTATGACTTTATCCTGACATCAGTTAGTATACTGCAGTTCAGCTCTGACATGTACCACCTGGCGTTAGATGCCACACGTTAAGGGCTCAGGTCTTCACAAAACTGCCCCTACTTCAGAATGTGGCCACAAGTGGGTTTCCCCGGCTGCCCGTGGTTCTGACCAACTGGCTATAAATTTGGGGGTACCCATGACCCCTTTGAGTTCAGTAATTCACTAGAACAACTTATAGAACTCAGCAAAGTACTGTACGTATAATCACAGTTTTATTATAAAAGATACAGATCCGGACCAACTCAATGAAGAGATACATAGAGTGAGGTCTGGGTGGGTCCTAAACAGTTTTTCCCTTCTTTCCCTGTACAATCCAGGTACCTAGTCCTCCCAGCATATCAATCTGTTCACCAACCAAGAAGTTCCACTGAACTTCAGAGTTCAGTGTCTCTATCAGGATTTCATTACGATGGCACCATTGACTGAATCATCGGCCACTTGATTAAACTCACCCTCCAGCTCCTGTCCCCTCCCCAGAGGTCCAGCTGACCCTCTAGTCACATGGTTGGTTTTTCTACTGAGCAGACCCTGTCCTGAGTTATCTCATCTCTTAACATAAACTCAGGTGTGATCCAAGGAGCTCATGAATAATGAAGGCACTTCTATTACTTGAGAAATTCCAAGGATTTAGAGCCTGTCCCCCAGGAACTGGGGACAAAAGCCAAGTTCTTTATTATTTCATAGACCTACCACCCTTACGAAAGAATTCTTGAGTATCTTAGTTTTAGCTATTTTTGAGCCAAGTTCCAACTTTTTTTCCTAACCTCAGGACTTTTGTTGTTTTCTATTCTTGTTGTCAACAGCAGGCAATAAGCATTATTGTTTCTAATTCTACAGAAGTCAGTTACAGGAGACTGTCTACCAGTGTTCATTCCACTCTCAGTTCAGTAAAACTCAAGGACATGATTGTGTCCACTAACCTCTAGATTAGTGATTCTCAGAATTCGCTGCTAAGTATTTTAAAAAATAAACCTACTGGGTTCCTGGCTCTCAAGATTCTGATTCATTTTGAACCAGAGTCCAGGGGATCACTTTTTGAAAAAGCTTCTCTGATAATTCTGTTGAACATCTGCAGTTGAGAATCAGTACTACTAGACTTTCCCTGGTGGCTCAGCTAGTAAAGAATCCGCCTGTGATGCGGAAGACCTGGGTTCGATCCCTGGGTTGGGAAGATCCTCTGGAGAAGGGAATGGCTACCCACTCCAGTATTCTGGCCTGGAGGATCGCATGGACTGTATAGTCCATGGGGTTGCAAAGCGTCAGACACAACTGAGTGACTTTGACTTTCACTTTCACCACTAGACCAGCACTGTCCAGTAGAAACATATTGGACGTATATTGCAAACCATATATATAATTTTAAATTTTCTATTGGGCGTATCTAATAAGAAACAGGTAAAATAATATGTTGTTGTTGTTGTTGCTGCACCAGACTGCATGGCTTGTGGGATCTTAGTTCCCCGACCAGGGACTGAACCTGGGCCTTCGGCAGTGAGAGAGTGGAGTTCTAACCACTATAATTGCCAGGAAATGCTCAGATAAAGTTACTTTAACATTTCCTTTAACCCATTGTATCCAAAGTTTCATTTTAGTATGTAATAAAAAGTTATTAACCAGATATTTTCCATTCTTCTTACTAACTCTTTGGAATTTAGAGTGTATTCTCTGCTTCCAGCATGTCTCAATACAGACTAGCCGTATTTCCAGCACTTCCTAGCTACATAGTCAACTCAACAGATCAAGAATTAATTAGGACAGTCACCCTGAGTGCTCTGTTTTATGTTAGTGGTAGTGCCCCTAGAAGAATTATTTTTACAAACTTTTATGTAAATGGTTTTATGTAAACGGTTTTTATGTAAAACCATTTTGTAAATGGTTACAGGAACCAGTCACTTCTGACACTGTAGATATGCTACAGTATTTTACACGTTTTAAAAATTATTCCGTGAGAACATAGAACAGGCATATGAATATACACATTTTACATATCTAATCCTAAATTATTTCCCTGGTGGCTCAGACGGTAAAGCGTCTGTCTGTAATGCGGGAGACCTGGGTTCGATCCCTGGGTCGGGAAGATTCCCTGGAGAAGAAAATGGCAACCCACTCCAGTACTCGTAACACACCAAAAATTCTTGGGGAAAAAATTACATACATTCTTTAACCAGGTTTTTGCATTTTCTTTCCTGATACTCAGTCTTCCCATTCCTAGCCAGGCATTCCTTCGAAATAGACTAAACCTATCCAGCAAGTCCTTGGGAGTATCTTCCTATGCTGTATTTTCAAAGCAAGACTACAGTCTCTTGTTGTGTACAGGGTCATCTTGTGGAATTCCATTCCTGTAGTTTGTCTTTGACTAGTGATTTAGCCCCTGTGGGTTTGGATGAAACATGGCTCTCTGTCTGCAGACTGACAACAGCAGGGTATTTTTTCAGGAAAATGCCCTAGAGGCCACTTGCATTGAAGACCACGTCCCATTTGTACATGTTTTGATTTTTTAGAGAAGCAGGCAAAACACAAGCAGCTGCCATGGCAGATGAGTGGAGCAGCCTCTGAGAAGAGAGAAGACACCCGCTTCTTTTTTATTTTAGCACACTTGGGCAATTAGCATGTGATGGACATGTTTGGTGCCTTTTTGCTTAAATTTATTGAGATACTTTATATTGCTTGATGTTTTTTAATACTTAAATTTTTAAAACATTTTATTGTGGAAAGAACATTTAACATGAGATCTACCCTCTTAACTTTTTAAGTATATAGTATATTATTGACTTTAGGTACAGTGTCGCACAGCATAACTCTCTGGCTTACTTGTTTTGCTGTACTGAAACTTGTTTGACAATTAATTACTGTGTGTTTCAGTATAATTTGACTGTGTTTTTTTTTTCTAATACACTTCTCAGTGTTAGGAAAGGCATCACATGACTAAATAGTCATTTAAAAGAAATACCATTTCCTATTTCTGTGACCTTTCTTATCATCCTTCTTGCTAGGTAGGCTTCAGCTAAGGTATATTATCTTCTTCTTGCTCTTCCATGCAAGAGTTCCAATTTTGGGGGGGAGGGGAGTGACAGGGAACTGTAGTTGGAACTTATTTAGCATCCTCAGGTCTTACCAGAGTATCCAGATATTATCAAGTTTCCCTTCTTGTTAAATTCCTAATTTAAGCATAGTAGGAAACCAGTGTATATGGAACACCTATATATATGAGAAATGTGTGTGTTTTCTTCCCTCTTTATTTTCTTAGCAAGTAAGGACTATGTCCTATTGTATGTGAATTTTTTTTTTTTTTGAGGGAAGGAGATTTTGGATTTTTTTTTTTTTAAGGTAATTTGTAGCCAGTTAGCAATAGTCTTTTGGAGAGAAATGAGTGGGTTACTTTTAGTCATTTTCTTGGTGCAGGCATAGTCATGATGGCTGATCCGCACTGAGAGAACATTTTATTATCATGCAGACTTTTAGGGCTTAATTCTTTTGTCTAAGATTCCATCAAGCCAGCTCTTCATTGAGTTCAGCCAGTATTTTGCATGGATTAATCCTAGAACTCAAACTGCTATCATTCAGTATTCCCTTTTCTCTGTCTTTTTCCAGGGAGGCCCAGAGGTTAGACTCATAGGGGGGTGTGTGTGTGTGTATTTTTTCTTATTCTGAATCCATAGTTTTATCATTCTCTTGTGCTGGTGGTAGAAAAGCTTGTTACGCTAAAGCCTCATCCTAAATGTATTTTTGACGATTCATCGAATCGTTTGACATTCACAATTTTACTTAGCTTTGGACGTATTAAGCAACTCAGAATAATCTGGAAACAAATAGGCTCTTTAGGCAACCTGTGTATTTCATCTTCTAAAATATAACTATATTTATGCAAACATATGTAAAGTATATTATCCCATAAACTCTATAGCTATGCATATGGCTGTGCATATTATGGCAGTCTGAGAGTATGAAATTTAAAACTCCAGATGATTTTCATAAGTAATACCTATTAGTGAACACAGTTTGCCTTTTGAAACTTTTCATCTGTGATTCAGATAAGAAGCATCACAGTTGAATCAGAAGATGGAAATACAAATTGTTGTGTATTTCTGTACATGCATAATGGGTGAGGACCGATTTCTTAGACAGAAATCCATGTTTTAAGGTAACTCGAGTTGCACTGCACTTTCTCTGCTATTTGCTCCTTGTGAACTCGGCCCCCGGTGATAGAATGTTTTCATTCAAACACTTTCCATTTCTCTTGTCTCACATCCAGAAGAGATCGGCTATGTTCTCCCCTGATAGCGCATTTCGGTCATGACTGTATTTAGGCTCCTGACACCTTCAGTTTCACTGTAGGTGGATGGCCTCTGGACCTTCTTTTCATGAAGGAGGTTGTGAGGAAGTTTAGAAATCAGAAGCCCCTACCATGGGACTCATCAGTGACCCATTGCCATTCTTGAGAATCCTGGTAATCTTTGACACCCAGAGATTAAAACCCTTCTTTGGCTTGTACTGAGAGACTCAGAAGTCGTCCAATTTGTAGCATTTTTTAGCAGTGGGAGTGCTTGGTTGTAGTTGGCAGGCCAGAATGAGCTATAAATAAATAAAACCCCTATAGCTCTTGCTTCCTTCATTCAAGGGAGTCTGCTGATAAGATGCAAGCATCTGGCAGAAGGGAAGATTCTCAGCACGTTTAAGTGCTTACCATCATGCTTTCTGGTATCCATGGCTCAGCTTCTGGTCTCTGCTGCGTTATTTTGGCACTCTAGACTCATAAGCTTGGAGAGTCGAGTTTAAAACTCTCAATATATCATTAAGGTAGCCCAAGGTCCCTTCTTGTCAAGGAGGACAAGCTGATTCCAGGCGGAAGGAAAAGCGGATTCCTGGGCACCTGTAAATCCCTGTAGTTTTGTGCTGTGGATTTGTAGCTAATTATACAGGAGGCAATAGTAATGTGTTGTAGCTCTGTTGGCAGACTCGTTTCAGAAAGAGCAGAACCTTCCAACAGAGCAAAGAAGGGGCTTGGAAGGGGGCTGCCGATGAATGAAGCAGTGATCATTTTACTGTAAACGAAAGCTCTGCCATGGAATTGGGGCATCTGAACAGCAAGGAGGTGGTCAGGGAGACGCCAACAGAAATACATGGTTCAGATGTGTTTTACAGCTCCTGATTCGGACTCTTCTGCAGAAACATGTTCACGCAAGGAGGCCACCACTGGTCACAGGCAGTCAAATTGTTCTTTCTCCTATGGTACTGCTGTTAGTTAGTAGGTTATTCGGCCAACCTCTTCTGATTCTGCTTTACTGCCTGATTTCAAAAGATTTTCCTTATCCTGGCTCTGAATCACAGCTTGGTATAACCACTGCTTGTTTGCATGTATCCCCAATCATTTTCCTATAGGGTCTCCTTTTCTCCCCCCTGCAAGTTAGAAGGCAGAAGAATCGGGAACATTTTTATATGATAAAAGATTTACGTAGGGCCAGCTCAAATTCAGCAAAATGAAATTCAGCTGGAAGGGATGGTAAAAGGCTCTGAGAACTTGTGACTGCCAGAGAAGTCAGTGTTCCTTAAATAAAGAGGATTCAGCCAGCTGGCAGCAACTCTGACTTTGCATTCATATTGAAGCAGGCTCTCCAGCCATCCTAGGCAGGCAGATCAATAAAATCAGAGGTGACTTAATGCTGAGCACCTCAGCATTCAAAGGATTTCTCTTGTCCTCCTTTAAATTTAGTCTATATCGATGTGGAATGCTAACCTCTGGAGTCTGGATTCTGATTTATGACACTTTATTTAGCAATGTCCTTGGAAAACATCCCCTTTGATTTCTCAGTTACCACATCTGTAAAATGGAGCTAATCTCCTAGAAGGAAAATGATTTTAATATTTTTCAAAACATAGTGAGTGAAGATTCATCATCTTCAGTTCTCTGAAGACCTAAACAGCAAATATCTTACAAATGAATTTATACTCTTTTTTTTTCATATTTGAGAATGCAATTGATTGCCCTATCAGAGATTGAGCAATTTGGTTTTTTTTCCATGATGAGAATGCAGTGAAATGTGGCAGATTTTATTTTATTTTCAGCTATATAAATGGAATATTTGACTCGTATACATTCTCCATGTTGGTGGTTGATTTCTGTGCAGACCACTGATCGAGCGTTCTGGTGTATCACAATAGTGTGCAGTATGCCACATCGGTCATTTTCTTAAAATGATCAAATAGCCCCTATATAGAGTAACAAAATGTATAAATGATTGTTATGGACACGGCTAAGTGTTTACTCTGTAGTAAAGAGTTTAACCTTCCCTGCTTATCTCCCCAACAGCCGCACAGATTCTTATTCTACCAAAGGGGATAAACTGACTCTAAACTTACCTCCTACATGATCGATTTGAGGCCGGTCCTTTAAAGACTGGAGATGTTGGGAGTTTTGTTCTTACCCCATACTGCGTAGATGGTGCCCGATTCTATAACAAAGCAGCAGGGGGCTCCCTGTGCAAGCTAGCGAATTGCTGATAGAGAAGGGCTGTCTTTTTGTTGGTGGCGTTCTTTTCAATTCAGGCCTTTTTCTGCTGAAAACTTGGTCCTCATCTTGGGAAGGACACCCTAAGGGATTCCAGTAGAGAGCCACAGAAGCAGTGAGACCATCTTATTAGTGTAAGAAATTGGTTAACAGTTGAGAGAGATTACCCTGGTTTCTGAATCCCCGAACTCTGGATGTGAAGGAGCCTGAGATGCTTTGTTTGTAGGGTCCTTCTTTCTGAACTGAAGTTTATCGTTTAGAGCCTGTGCAGGTGGCCTTTTTCTTGAGAATCCTTTATATCTTAAAAGGAAGACTTTCCTATATTCTCATTAGCATTTCCTATTAGTTTTCTGCTTCTGCTCTAGAACCCACGAGTGCTTGTTTGCTGATGAGGACCAAGTACATGATAACGAAGGACCTCTTGTAAAATGAAACCCCTTCCCCCTAAGAGAGACTGAAAGAATCCAAAGAGCAAAGGTGCAGGTTTTTGCACTCAGAGGTTGCTCTTGCTGCCTTAGGAATCCGCTCTGTGATACAGGTTTGATGCAAAGAGCATCGCTACTCACAAATCACGCGAGGTATACAGTTTGTGTGCAGTGATATGTCACCACTCTTTATTTATATGGCCAGCTCAGTCTATTCTGCTCCTTTCACTGCCGTGGAAAGTGCATCATTTTCCTCCCTCTCTCCTCCTTCCCACATATCATCAGCACCACCCACTCTGTTCTGCCCATTAAGTCCTCTGTGTGCCAGAAAACCCCAACAATGATTAAATGCTGATAAAAGAGTGTTAGAAGGTTAAGATATCAACCAATCAACCCCCTTACAGGACTCCTAAATTGTGGGTGGTGAGTGTAACTTTTCCCTTTTGCCATTGAAAATAAGGGCTTTTATTTGGGTTTTTTTGGTTGGTTTGTTTGTTTCAGTCGAGGAAATGACTGATGTCAGATTAAAGGGTGAGAAAAGCATTGGTGGTAAAGACCAAAAAGAATGCAAGAGACTTGCTTCACTGCTCCCATTCTTACCCTAGTGTTCCTCTCATGGCTCAGAAGCATTCTCTATCAGGAAATTCTAGGGCTTGCCAAATTTAGGTAAGGCTGTATTCATGGAAGGCCCAGAGATTTTAAATGTTTAAATGTCATGATTGCCCTAAATTAATTTTGTTTAAAAAAATATTAATTTGTAATAGTGTATACTAGTCCAATCAGGGAGTCGTTAATCATCACCTTCCTGCATACTTTTAGCTTTAAGCTCCTATAGCACAGAATACCTGTCTTTCCTACACCACCCCCAACCCCACCCCCACCACTCTACAGGAGTGGAGTGAAAGAGAACTAGAAAAGGTGCTTGGAAACCCAGATTCCTGGTGTCTTTTCTTTAGAGGACAGTTTTTAGGTTCCTCACACATCCTAGAAGATCAGTTAATGAGGGAAAGGCTGTGGCGTCAACTTCTCTGAACCTCCTTATGGCATTTTTAGTAAAACAGGGACAAGTAAGATGCTCTCAGAATCTTGTCGAGAGTTATACCTCATGTTGAAGCTTAAGATAATATACCATATTATACAGCTTCAGTTAATTTTCATGAGCCTGTCTTTTATCTTTACTCTGCATTATTTTTGGTAATAGAGCTATTAGAAAAAAGTGGTAAATACACTTTGACCCTTTCCATCAACAGCTGCTGTGGTAAGGTAGGTCAGCCTCTTTGGAGGCACCCAGTGGGCAGAAGCGTAATGAGCACTTAACTATGTCTGCTGAAGGACAGAGCCGCCACACTGGGACTCTTCACGACGGGTCTGTATCTGCTCTGACAGTTCTTTTATTGTGGCTTTCCCTAACCTCTCGGTAACTAACTGTGGTTGTTTAATTACAGAGGGAACATCCCCACGCTAAACAGGTACTGTATATTTAGTTTTTTTTTCCAATTAAAAGCCTCTTTTTTTGTAACTTAGTGAAACCAGGAGAAAAAAATAACACTTCACTTGACAAGCTAATATGTTATCTTTCTGCTCGGAGGTCCTGAGCTCCCCTCTGGACATACTAAACTATACTTTCTGTTTGGAAAACATGTCTTCAGCTTTTCTCCAGCCGTTCAAAAAAGCAACACTCAAAAAGTATGGAACAGCTCCTGTCTAGCTGTGGACAGTAGGGGAATGAATCACCTGTCCGATGTTCAGCTTCGCTGTAAACATCTTTTGCTAAGTTCCCTGTCTAGTTTGGGGCGTTCATAGGAGAAACCCTTATGGTCACTCCTGTCCTGGCAAACTGTTCCTCAGTTTTCCAATTTTTTAGTTTCCTCTAATTTGCACCTCCTTTTTGAGGAACGCACAGGCAGAAATAGCTGATTTCATGTTTTATCAGTTTGTTAGCTGTTTTTCTAAAGTGTTAATGATGCTATGCAAGTCAAGTTTTATCTCAGACCTGTAATGAATTTAAGACTGGAAGAGTGTATCTAAAGTTTTGATGTTTGTAACCCTGTGAAGACGTTTCCAGACTGATATAACACAGAGTGGTACTTTTAATAAGTTGAGTTCCTTCTGCTCCTGAACCCAGCAAGGCAACACAATGCAAGTTTGAGAGGACAGTGGTTTTGACTGGAATTCACCAATTGAGCTCTTTGTAGATGACCAGCAGTACACTGAAGTGTGTACAGACTTTTGTTTATTTCGTGCCTCCCCCTTTAAATGTTAAGTGATCAAAACTGGTTATAGCTTTTAGTTTGGATGGGGAGAGGAAAGGGAGTGCTTCTGTTTGGTCCTCTTGTCTGCTCTTGGAGGGTAGTCTTGCTTCATTCCTGCCTGCCTTTGGCTGTCCTGGCCCAAGAGCATAGTACCGGGGGAAACAGAAATGTGGTTATTTCCCATGGGGTCTCAGTTGAGCGATAAAGATGCTTAACCCCATGCTTGCCACAAACACAACCTGTTAGCAACTTCAGGAATTCCCTTTAAGGGTTATCTGGACTCTCTTTCCTGTCTAACACCAGGCAGGTAGAAAAGATACAATGCCTCACAAACTTGCTCCTTAACTAAATACATTTGGTGATCCTAGAAAAGAGGATGATAGCATTTCTGAGTTTGTACAGCTCTGAATCCCAGTTTCTAGTGAACACCATGTGTAAGACTTGCTTGCCATGTGCTTCGTCTGTCTGTTTCATCCATGGTATCAATGGTTTCCTCTCCCACTCTACCTTCTAGTCCCTGGTAGTGTCAGAAGATGAAGCACTTTTTCACAGTCAAGGGAATAAAAACCTGGAGTGTCAGTCTATAGTCTGTGTGAGCAACAGTCCCATTTATAAAAAATTCCATTGCCATTTATATTTGCAACAGAGTATTTGCAACAATATATACCCATATCTGGAGTCCACCTTGCTGGCTGTCTTGCGCCCTGCAGTACTGCAGGTGGTACATTTGGAGATTTTTGAGCAGCTCCCCAAAGTTCAGGTGCCATTGCCACGCTCTGAACTTGCTTCAGCTCAGTATGCTGGTAACATGTGTCAGGCAAGTCCTAGAGGCACCTTTTAGTGTGGTCCTCCCTAAGAGGCTGTCCTGATGGGCTGGGCATCACTACACTGTACAGCGGTATCTGTCAGTACACACTGCTGAGGCACATCAAAGAACATCCAGATTCATTATGTTTCTAGATCGAACAGATCCATTTCCTTGGAACATCTCCAACAGATGTTGGTCCTGCTTACACATACTTTGAGACGCATGCTCTGCCCTTTTGTACTTCACTGGGATGAATTAAGGGCTTTTACTGATGATATGCTTACTTTGGTATAGAAATGTTTACATATAAAAAGGCAATTTGGCAAAACTGTTTCTCTTTCAAAAAGGGAGGAGCTATGATCCTTATGACTACTCTTCCCATCAGCCCAGTAAAGGAAAAGATAGATAACCTCAGTAAAGTTCCTTTTATAGACTGTGACTTGCTTCTCTCTGATGAAACATGGGTTTTTTTGTGTGTTTTTTTAAAATAATGATTCACTAAACCATTCCAGATGACTTAGAGTTGTTGTTGTACATGTGGATATCTATCTGTGAATCCTTAATCTATTACAGTTTCTAGAGAAAAATACCTCCGGTGTTGCCTAGCTACCACTCACTTGGCTGGCTTACTTCCTTTTAAAAGAGAGGATGTTTTGGGGAAGGGGAAGATGCAGGATGGTTTTTCACCCCTGTGTGCCCTTCATTCACTAGATATGTCATGATGTCAGTGTGTGAAAACCGCCATGTTATTATTCCTTAGGTTTTTACGTGGAGAAATTTACGGGGTGGTAAAAATACTGTTTGTGTGGAGGGAAAATCCCAAGGCAAGGGTTAACGTGAGTCTAGTAACATGGGCTTCTCCATAGTGGGTCAGAAACCAAGCCTGCGCTCTGCCCCCTGACCCTGTCTCACCTCTCTCCCCGCTCCGTCCCTCTGTTGTGGCTCTCCCAGTCCTTGCTCCTACCCTCCTTGTCTAACACACTCGGTTGAATTACCATTTAGAATGTCCTTCTCCTCCAACCTCAACCACTACGGCATGACTCACGTAGCCAGTGTCAGCGACGTGCTGCTGGACAACGCGTTCACTCCGCCGTGTCAGCGGATGGGCGGGATGGTCTCTTTTCGGACCTTTGAAGATTTTGTCAGGTAAGACATCTCAGATTTCTGTGGAGTGAATAGAGGCTCCAGATTAGCCACAAGCCAGCTAAGGAGATGTAGCCCTCGCTGGTATATGCCCCGGGAGAGGTATCTGCCCTTCCTTTCCACCCTCCCGTGCAGACCCTACAAGCCTCTGCTTATATGGGTCTGGTCAGAAAAAAAGGAACAAACAAAAACCATCTTTTCCTCAATAGCTAGTAGGAGAAGCTGTCTGCTCTGTGATGAGTGAAATGTCAGGAGAAATTAAACACAACACTAGAGTGAGCCCCACCAGAGACGATACATCTTTTGATTAAATGCATTCAGCATCTATCTCTTGATGTATACTGATGCATTACCCTAGGGGGAGGGGTAATTACATTGGTCTGTCACTGCTCTAGTCCCAGGCTCTTTCTGTTACTTTAAGACCGATGATGACAGCAATGCTCGTAGCTTACATATGAAAAACAAACAAAAAACACAACAGAAAAGCTTGAGCTTGTTCTTTTTTTAAAATAGAAAATATATATGGTTTATGAAAGTTTAAACCATCCATCCTCCTAATTTCTGCCACATGGTAGAAATTCTGCACGTCCTCTCTAGCCACTGGTGATTCTGTTCAGTTGACTGCTAAGCACGCGGTAGGACAGATGATTCTTTTAGACACAGCTGGCCTGCCGCTTCGGGTTTCTGCCCCTTTTCATGGTGGGTGTTTCTTTGGTATTTGGTATATTTCAGGATCTTTGATGAAGTGATGGGCTGCTTCTGTGATTCCCCACCCCAAAGCCCGACATTCCCTGAGGCAGGTCACACGTCTCTGTATGATGAAGACAAGGTACGGTGTCCCCTTTGGGAGAATGCTTTGCCTCTTCAGATACGGAACTTGTACTGTATATTCTCTCTCTTAAACATTTATTTATTTAAACTTTTTATCTTTTTGGCTGCAGTGGGTCTTAGTTCTGGCACGTGGGCTTAGTTGCTCCGAGGCCTATAGGATCTTAGTTCCCCAACCAGGGATCAAACCCATGTTCCCTGCATTGCAAGATGGATTCTAAACCACTGAACCACCAGGGAAGTCCCCTGTGTACTCTCTTTATTATTATTACTTAATTGTATATACCTCATTTAAGTATTTTTGGAAACAGAACATAAATTCTAACCTAAAAACAAAAATAACTGAATTAACCATGGAATCCATAGTGTAGAATGAACTCGGCTGTATGCTCTGCAGGTGCCTCTGGGTCTCTGAATATTGCTTCAAAGATCTGAGCTCTGGTTGCTTTAACTCTTGATCTTGGATGGCTTGTATGTTTGCAGAGCAGTGCTTTTGTATTTTCAATGAATGGTGGGCTTCAGGTAGCAGAAGAAAATAGGCATTTTGTTTAAAATTTTGTCCTTCTATTAAACCCTTCTTTCCATTTCTCGGTAAACACTTGGTCCTGGTTTTTCCCTACCAGGTTAGTTTCCCATAATGGTTTGATCCTTCCTCTGTTTGACAAATTGTTAGGAAATAATAGGAAAAAAAACCAACATGGGAATATGTTCAGATAGCTTCTTTTCCTCCTTTTCCTTTACATTATCTGAAGAAATGTTGCAAATGGTTTCATTCCCATTTTATCGGTGAAAAGGTTGAGACAATGGTCTTCAAGTTCATAGCAAGTTAAGATTTGGGGCCACCTCTAATTAATGCCTTTGCCGCCTTATTGTTTAAAAGTTAGGTGGCTTTAATCTCCATTGTGGGTGTTGGCAATGGTTTCATTTTCTTATTCGTACAAGTGGGCAACCCAAAAATATTCTGGGAAGGGGGGGCATGTCTCTTTTCCTAGTATCCTACCAAGTACTGTAACTTTTCTCTGCCCCCGTCTTAGCTAGCCTCCTGAGTGCTTTGTGTCATATTCTTGGGTTACAGGTCCCCAGGGATGAACCAATTCACATTTTGAATGTGGCTATCAAAACAGACTGTGACATCGAGGATGACAGTCTAGCAGCTATGTTCCGAGAGTTTACCCAGCAAAACGTAAGTCTTCATGTGGGTGGACACTGGCGATGGCCCCTTTCCTGCAGCCTGTGTGACATATCCATCCTTTTCTCAATTGCTGTTTATAAGGCCTTATCACTGATAATGGCTGTGTCTTTGACATAGTTCTGCCTCTAGGGGTAAAATTCCAAAGGGATTTAATAGTTTGAAATATATATCTTTTTTATGTCAAGAAGTATAGAACTTAAATATTCAAAATGTTTTAAGGAAGAGAAGTTATATTGCTGGATCTTTTCCAGAGCTCTAGTCTTGAACTTCACCTGCTGAATTTCCTCTGATGACTTAACCGCACATGTCAAGGCCCAAGCTCCCCTCATGCTCCCTCTATGTCTTTCCCTCTCAGCCCTGAAAATATCAGTTATAGTTCCATCCTCCTTTCAATTTTATGTCACCTGGGTATCTTGTGTTGACATCACACTCCATAGTCAAGGCCTGAATTCCCATCATTTTCCTTCACATCTTCTGATTCTCACATCCCCCACCAAAAAACTAAACAGGAACAAAAATAACCTCAAGTAACCAAGCCCTTTGTCCCCAGTCATTCAGAAATCATTGACTTCTTTCTCTGGTTTGCAGTTCCCTTATTCTACCCCTCCCTCCCCGCCCGTTCCTTCCTCCTTTCGCTTCCAACCCCCTTCTTTTCAGTTTTTTAATTCCCACTACCATCTCTCTAGTTTAGACCCCTCCTCACCTCATTCCGGAGACATCGTGACAGGTTTGCTTCTGATCCTCACACGTCCCCTCCAGATAGTCTCCATTCTACTGACTGGCACAAAAATAAATGTCCACGGTGCCCCCTTGCACTCAACAGTGATTCTCTCTACCTTCCGGACACCTCCTTGCCTTATTGTTTAACATTAGCCTGTTAATGAAGGCCCACAGTCTAGCCTTTGCTGTTCCGTGAGAAGACCCAGGTCTTTGTCTCATCTACCTTGTCTGCGTGCTCTCTTCAACTCCCCTTATCTGGAATGTTTTCTACTTTTTTTCCTTCTTCCTTCCCTCCTTCCTGTCTCCCCCTCCCCCTTTCTGTCTAAACCCTGCTTGTTTTAAGAACTGTCTCCAATTTTCCCTTTTATGAGGACTTCTCTGTGTAGCCTTAACTAAGATGTATTTTCCTCCCTTGGATTTCTAGTTGGTCAATATAAATTGATTAACAATAGTAATACTTTTAATTTTGAAAGACCATCTGTATAAATTTTTTAACTTATTAACACCTTACTACAATCCCATGGGGTTAGATTAATTGGGAATTATTCCAACTATACATGTGGGGAAAAGCTCAAGCTCAGAGAGGTTAAGGCCCTTTAATTACCAGCTGGTAGGTGATAGAAAAAAAAACCTGGAGTTTAAGGCTTTTATACCAGCTCTAGGGGCACAGATCTAGGTACTTTAATAAATAATACATTCAGATGCTTGTAGTGTAAGGTTCAAAATGATTGTCTGTGCTGTACGATAGATGCCAATGTACCCTTCCTCAGCTGCCCTTCCCTACCATGTGTGCTCTCTGAATGGAAAGCATCTAGCCCGTAGTGCTTGCCATAAGGAACTCAATAGATTTTTTTATTTTTTGGCCACACCTGGTGGCATGTGGGATATTAGTTCCCCAACCAGGGATTGAACCCACATCCACTGCTTTGGAAACATGGCATCTTAACCACTGGACCATCAGTGATGTCTGATAGATTTTTAAAAATCCAACAGTGTAAACAATTAGTGCCATAGGTGTTCACATCCTGTCATGCTAATGGTCAATACCTTGGAAAAGATGGTAATTTGTTCTTAATGTGTGTCCTAGCATTTTCCCCATGATGCTTTCGCAGCACGTGAACTGGAATGCGGGGCTGTAGTGCGGAAAGGTCCTTTCAGAGAAGTCAAAGTCGGAGGCCACGCCTGGGAATTTTTCTCTGGAGGAGAAATCTGCCTCCTGTCTTGCCTTTGACTTGTGCGTGATTGCATAAAATTGACCTGAGACCAGTGGCCAGGGAGTCGGGGAGAGTCCTAGTATTGTGCTTGGCTGCTGGTGCTGGTGCTTGGTGAAGTAATCTGTCAGAGTTTCTTCCCAGGTTTTGAGCACTAATTCCCCACATTTGATTGTTTCAGCCTCCACTTAGGCTTTTTATTACAATCAGATCAAAGTGTTGTATGTCAGCACACACTGATTTAAAGAGGCAGTTTCTCCATTTTCACTATGTTTATTTGTAACATTAAGTGATGATAAGAAATTTTCTTTTTTCCTTGACTGGCCTTGTAAACTGAGGCACAGAGAAACCCAGAATCTTTGCCTGTGGCTGTTCAGTAGGGAAAGGGTAGACTATGTCAACAGTCCAAGAGAAGCTATGTATCACGTACCGTGCTTATCCAGGAATATTGAACATTTTCACCTACTTGTTTTGAAAAAAAAATAAAAGGAAACAAAAACAGTAAAAAAAAAAAAGCTGAAGTGATAACTAGTTTTGTTTTTCACTTCATAATCATGCTTCTAGCAGTTTAGAAAAAGTTTTTTTTTTAAAGCACACATTAAACTATCAAATAGGTTGATCCAAATTGTCCAAATAATCTTCTGGTCCCAGCATGTCTTTTTTTCTCTCATAGAAATTAGGATCATATATTTGTAAATGACTTGTGGAGGAGATTGAAGCAGTCAGTGTAAATGGAGTTTCTCCAGGTGCTGACGCCTAATCGCTGGGTAATAGCTGTGGACTTGCTGTGAGCCCCGCATTATTACAATGTAATCAGAATCCTGTTGCTCTGCTGTTATTGTTAGCCACTTGTGGAATTTTTAAAGCAATAACAATTTTGATTTTAAATCATGGCATTATTAAAGTTATTTTCTTCCCTTGCTGGAACATAGCTATTGATGCTTATCTTCGAAGGAGTTGGCTGTAGTGGAATTCTTTGTTGGTGTCAGGAGAAATGTTTCTATACCTTGGCATACAGAATCAGAGAACCACCACTGCCACACCCCACCTTATTATTCCTCCCTTTTCTCCTCTTCTCCCTCCCCTTCTCCTGCCATCCCTTCCTCCCTTTTTCCCTTCCTTCCTCCCTTTCTTTTCTTATTGTAGTATCAACACTTGGTTATTTACACTAGTGAGTACGATGCCCATACCAATCATTTTTAAATGTAGTTAAGCCCAAATTTATTTATATTTGATCTAGGAATTTATTATTAGGAAATTAATTTTTTCTACTTTTGCTTATGCTGTTGATTAGTTTTGTTACTAAAAATTGCCATAAAAAAAATGGAAAAATAAGAGGAAATGGCCCAGGGATGTGCTTATTTATAGGGGCAGCCAGTTTGGATTTAAAATATATATATTATCAAGAAAGTTAAGAATTGGTTTATGAATATATTTCTCAGTTAGAGTTAAGCAAAGTGTATGATCAAAGTAAAGTCCGGATGTGAGTTGTGAAAGTCGGCATGGTTTTTCTGTTGGTGTTATTCATGTATGTTTTCAGGTCATCCAACAAGTGGGATTGCTTTTATGCTTGTTGCTGGGTAGCCTCTCTTTATTAGGGACCTTTAAGAGCATCTCTTTTACTTAGTTCATTCATCTGTTGCTTTGTCCCTGCCTTTTGAGATGAGTGAGCAGGACAGACTATAGGAAGGCTTAGAGCCCAAAGCCCAAGACTCACAGAAGGAACTGTTTTGAAACTGCTAGTCTCTGTTGACTTCTTTTTTTGTTTGTTTTAACATTTTTTTTTTTACCATGGTGTTTTTGTCATTTTATTTATTTTTAATTGAAGGATAATTACAGTATCGGTTTCTGCCATACATCAACATAGATCAGCCATAGGTACACATATGTCTGCTCTCTCTAGAGCCTCCCTCCCACCTCCCACCCCAGCCCATATCGTCTTATTTTTATTTGTTTATTTATTTATTTTTTAGGCCATGTCTTGAGGCATGTAGGGTTTCCCTGGTGGCTCAGACTAAAGAAGCTGCCTGTAATGCAGGAGATCTGGATTCAGTCCCTGGGTTGCAAAGATCCCCTGAAGAAGGGAACAGCAACCCACTCCAGTATTCTTGCCTGAAGGAAAACCATGGCCAAAAAAAAAGAAAACCATGGACAGAGGAACCTGGCAGGCTGTAGTCCTTGGGGTTGCAAAGAGTCGAATACAACTGAGTGTCTTACACACACATGAGGCATGTGGAATCTTAGTACCCCAACCAGGGATCAAACCCATGGCCCTGTTTTGGGAGTGTGGAGTCTTAACCACTGACTTCCAAGGAAGTCCCTGTTGACTTCTAATGTACTGCTTGCCTATGCCAAGCAGAAATATGAATAATCACTGAATTTAAATGCCCATTAGACATGGTTTTTAACAAATTTTAAACAGAATCCTTTAAAAAAATGCCTCCATATAAAATAAGGAGGAAATGTTTTAGAATTAATAAGGTTAGAATTTGTTAGGTTGAATTGCAGGAATACTGTATCAGATGATAGGTGATGTCTATAGTCTAAATAACAATTTAGGATTTAAGTTTCCTGTTTTGTGGAAGTTTCTTATTTTTCCTCTACCTGATTTCATTTAGCTTCTGTATCAGTCTTGTTCTTCATATTTCAATACATGCCCAACAGTGCAGTTTCTGTAAGCAGAAAATGTGTTACTGTCTACCTTGATATGTATGAGTCCTTAGAGAATTTAGATGACCCCATATGACCCTTTCTCCTCCACAGAGTTCTCTTCCCATTTCATCCAGATCAATATATAAAACCTATTCTGTAAGACTCATTCCAAGAAGCCAGGTTGAGACTTATTTATTTGTAAGTTTGAAGGTGCCAAGTCAAGATATAGATATCCAAAAAGAATGCTTAGCCCAATCAGGGCCTTCTGAGGACTGAATAGGCTAACGTTTAGGATGAATGGTGGTCTCATGTGTCTTCTGTTTTTACATGTTTGTTTGTAGAAAGCTACCCTGGTTGAACATGGGATCCGACGCCTTACTTTCCTGGTTGCACAAAAGGTATTGGCATGTGAATTATGTACCTCCGTATTATTTCTTATGCTGCTGCTAGAACTTTAAAAGTAAAAAATGGAATTATAACCATACACTTACTTGTAGAATTTATGTAAAGGAATAACTGTTTCAGTATAAATTTAATCAAGAAAACCATTAGTTTGTCATCTCCTTTTACTCAGTTCTTTTAAAATTTTATTTCTAATTGCCTTCTGCTTTTTTTTTCCCTTCCTTTATGTCTTTCATTTGCAAGGATTTCAGGAAACAGGTCAACTATGAAGTGGATCAGAGATTTCATGTAAGTAAGAGAAACCGTGATGAAAGATCACTTACTGTTTTATCTGTTAGCTGCTGGTTATTTTTAGAAGGGCTGGTCTGATATTTGGTCCCTCTACTTTGAAAAAGTATTAGAATGGGTATTCAGGTCTTCTACAGAGGATTCAGACTAAAGGGTGCCCCCCACCCCTTTTTTCCCCATATAATGAATTCTCAGTGTATCTCTGAGAAATAGTTAAGAGTGAGCACATGCATTTATCCAAATGAATAAGGTAGAAGCAGGCGCTAACTAGTAATTTCTTCTGTGCACACAGTGAATCAGTAATCAAAGACTGCCACTCGTACTTGAGGTCTTGACTTCTACCGAAGACAGATTCAGATTCTATTATTGAGATCTGCCAGTTCTGAAGAACAGTCATTTATTATTTAAAATGCCTTAACAGAGCCCAAGTTAGTGTTTTTGTCTTATGTTAATTCTACGAGGAAGAAAGAAATAAAAATTAAGTTGCTGATTCTCCCATGTAACCAAATTGACTATTAATATTTATGAGTTTAAAATTTTTACTGAAAAATGTGAATAAAGAGAACTTACTAAATAGCCTGGTATCTGAACCATGGTGTATTTGTGTATGAGCATACTGAGTATCATTATAGCGAGAGGTCAAAAATCCAGTTTGCAGTCAGGATGTCATTTTCTCAAAGGGCTGAATGTAGTCAAAATATTTCTTTAAAAATTCCTCCTGATATGGTGAAGTAAGATTCCAAAGGATATTTACGAAGTCTTAGTGTTTCTGATGAGAATTTTATTTTGTTTTTAGCAGTCAAGATAATTAAGTTAGTTTTCAAGCCCTGCTCACTTGTTTGTAATGAAGGTAGCACTTGGGATGCTGGAAAGGACTTCCTGAACTCAAAGACCTGTGTGTGGGTGGGTTTTATTGCCCCTTTGTTTGTTAGGTCTCTTAACACTTGACATTCTAGTTTCCATTCCACAGTTCCCCTTGTTGGTCTAGTCTATAGAGAAACAAGAGCCTAGCCTGCAGGCCGAAGAGCTAGGATTTTCTGAAACGCTTTAGGAAATGTTGTGGACTCCACAATCCCCCTGTGTTATTGATGTCAGGAAATCAAGCAGAGTGCAGATATATATCAATCAATAACTGTAGATAGGAGACAGGAGGCAGTGGAGAAGTATGGGGAGCTTAAAGAGAACCCCGGGGCTTTAGGAAGAAAAATCAGGAGCTTAGAGAATAAAATTGATACTTGGGGATAGAGTATGAGAATCTGCGAATAAATACTGTGGCTGGTAGATGCTGATCAGGACTCAGGTAGACATGCCAGAGCCAGGCCCTGGATTTAGAAAAAGTATCGGGCGAGGTTCTTAAGCGCTAATCTAATTTGTTCTTTCAATACTGATTTTGGAATATATTTTATTCTGAGGAGTAACACTGAATTTGTACAATTGTTTTCTTTTTTCTTTAGAGTCTTCATGTCTATTGCATACTAACTGGTTTTCTATAATCAGCATTCTATGCTAAAACCCTCCACTGAATTTTTTTTTAAAGGCCAAAGCAATTAATTGTCATGCACTTTTTTTGGGACACTTTCTTATCATTGAATCTACATCTTGTCCTAGAAAACATCTAACAGCTTTAAAACACTTTTTTTCACCCTGCTCTCTTAATATTTCCAGATTTCAGTTGAATAGAGACATGTATAAGCAAGATCTGCTTGGAAATGAGCCCAGCAGGTGGTCTTCCCGATCATTCATTGTCCAGTTTCCATTTATAGTGGCATGAAGTGGGAAATCAGTTAAATTGTCCAGTGACTTGATCTGTCATAAGTGTAGTAAACGTAGCTTTAGGATGCAGAGAACATGAAGGTTCAGGTATGGACTGGATTTTCCCTGAAGAATTGGGTGGCAGAGGAGTTGGGGTGTTTTTATGTTAGGCCCCTGTGACATGATTAGCAATTACGCAGCGGGCAAGGGTGACTATTACTGAACTCTGGCCAGGATCTGCCATAGCCAGGAAGCCCTGGCAGGAGTTGTACGAATCCGGGGCTCACCGTCATGCCGCTGCTCCAAGCTCCTCCGCTGGTGGTGGCTTGAAGGACGCTTGGCCTCTGTCGTGTCATCCGATGTGCGCTTGCCCCTAGTTAGTGTGGTGTGAAAAAGAGGAAGCTTTCCGGGAGAGTTAGTGATGAATCCCTTGATCTCTCCGGCTTCCTGGTAATCCACTGTTATGTATGCAGCCTCCCCTGCTCTGCACTGTAAAATCCCCGTATTATTGAGTACAAGAGGAGACACGTGCGGGAGGGCGCAAGGAAAGGAGGAAGGTTACCATGTTTGGTTCAAGAACAACATGGCTGTTGTGGAAGGAGGCAGCCATTCTGTTCCGTAGTCGTCATCTCGTGGGCTCCTTCAGGACTAGAACATTGCCGGGTGGAGGTTCCTACAGAGTGTGGATATTAGGTGTTTATTCACATGGCAACAAAGGCTGGAATTATTTCCAATATTGTTTCATCAACACAGTCCCCGGAGATCTGTCCACCAGAATGTCTGCTGATGCCTAAGTGTCTTGGCTCTACATGGAGACCATTCTTCTGAGCAGGCAGTAGTCACCAACATTAAGGAGTCTTGGTGTTTGAGTCTGTTTCCATAATCATCTAATTAAAGCAAATACCCATAATGGGACTTTGACTATCAATGCTTAACATTGATATTAAAACAGGAAGTTTGAGGAAAAGCAAGTCTATCCTTGTAAATATCTTCTTCATATTAAAAAAAAAAAAAATTGAGGCCTTGAAAGCAAAAGAAGACTCTGAATTTCTATATTAAGTTGCTGTTCTCCAGTTTAGGGAGTACTAAGTCTCTGTTCGTTTCATGCATATTCAGATCTAGAATTCCAAAAAGTGCGGCAGAAGATGCTGTTTAATTCTAACATAAGTCGTATACTTTAAGAAGCTTTGCATATTTTTTTTCCAGCAAAGTTTTGTTAAGGATGCTAAAATGCGTGTTTCTCAGATCTTTTCTTATACTTGGCTGCCCAAACAGAGCATTAGGTCCAGAAACCATGATGAGATTCTAAATCAGATTTCCACCTGTAGTTTCCTTTTGTTTCTTGTTTGTAAGATTTCGTGAGATTTTAAAAAATTCTGCTGTAAATCACCTAGGAGATAATTGCAGTTTTACTGATTTTTATGTGAGTGACTCCCACTTTAAATGTTTTGGATTGTTTTCGCCTGAAGGAAGAGCCCACTATCGAAAAGAGTTATCATGGTTAGTAGTTCATTTCTTTAAAAAAAAAATTGATATGTCAATTATATCTCAATAAAGCTAGAAAAAAATTGGCAGTTCTGTTAGCTAGTGGATCAACTATTAGTTTTTCAGGAGGTTTGGTTTGAGTTTTTGTTTTAATTACAGCCTATATAATTAGTTCTCAGCATGTTGAGGTAAAAGAGAATTGCACCAGCAAGCTTCCCATTTCTTCATCTCATTAGGTTCTTAACACGATTATTAGTATCATAATCAGCTATGATGTTTTCTGTTGCAGGTTTTCACATTCTCTGATTTGCAGGGTGTCTTGATTGGCTAATTTAGGCAAATTATTTTGATTGTCTTGATGATGGTTGGCTGATTAGAACACAGCAGGGGTATAATTTCTTCCAGAGAAACGTTGCATTCTTTTGTTTTTTGGTACCAGAACACTAAGAGGGTTTTCCTTTGTGTACATTCAATTATGATATTTGCCCATAACACTAGTAGAATGCCTAGAAAGCAATTACATTAGTGACGGAATAAGCTTGAATGCCGTTAGTGGAAAAATTGGCTGTATGAGAATGTGGTAGGATGAAGGAATTTACTAAAACTATAATCAGACTTTGGGATTTCTTCTTTTCTGTGTTTTCTGTATTTCTGTGACTTTTGAGTGAAAAAAAAAAAAAAAAAACGCAATTTTCTACAAAAGTCTTTCCCTGTCTTAGAGAATTGCTCATTAATCCTGGTTTACCATTGCATGGAATTTCGTGCCATCTCCTATTCTGAATGCTTTGTGCTTAGTGAGGACCTCACTGTGGAACTAAAAATTTATTCTAAAGTTTAAGAACATTTGTTCACGTCCTCTCATCTTTTGCATAAATGGTATACTAAGTAACTATTTTAGGTAACGAATTAATTAAAGTTAAGGAGGAATTGAAGAGTATGTGATTAAAAGATTGTATGATTACTTTCCTTGACTTTTCTTTCAGAAAAATCTCATGGAAGGACTTTGTTACCCTTCTTTTTTGACTCATGTTACTTTTTAGCTAATGCTCTGAAAGCCATACCTCTTGAGAATAAAACCAAAACTAGACTGTATCAAGCCTGGAGCATGAAATCTACTGACAATTTGGCTCAACATCTTCCTGCTTAACCTTGAAGTCATCCCCATGCTCTTCACTGTCGTTCAGGGGAATTAGAGAATTATTTAGGACAAAACATCATCAGTGAAAGATCAGTGCTGTGTAAAATCCACTTTCAAAGGGCTTTTGAAGACCCACGCCTGGACAAGTGGTTTGCTGGCCTTGCTAAACAAGCTCCTAGAAGCTATTTCCCAGTTAAAATGCCAAGGAAAATGTAAAAAGATTTATTAACTGAGCAAGTTCTAGTTAAAGTGAAGTGTAAGACCTATGGAAAGTATTCAAGAAGTTTTCCATAAATTTAAGAACCATGAATTTTGCCTTTTTTTTCTTTTTTTCCCTTAAAGCCTTAATTTCATTTTCTGGGGTTTTTGGTTTTTGTCTCAGAAACAAACATGGTTCTTGAAAGAGAAGTCCTCTAAATAAGGAATTTGGACTAAAAAGAAGAATAGATTGGTAACATCCTATACTTGCTAGGTAGAGATGAAATGGCACAGGCTCTACCGTTAGACCCAAGTTCATCTTCCAGGGTCATAATAATTGGGATTGACATATATACACTAACAATACTATGTATGAAATGGATAACCAATGAGAACCTACTCTGTAGCACAGGGAACTCTCCCCAGTGCTCTGTGCTGAACTAAATGGGAAGGAATTCCAAAAAAGAGGGGATATATGTATATGTACAACTGATTCACTTTGCCATACAGTAGAAAGTAACACAATATTGCATAGCAACCATACAACAATAAAAACTTATTAAAAAAAAAAAAAGCACTACTCTTCCAGAGAGGTTGTTGAGAGCATTCAACGGTCAACCTGGCACCCGCAAGGGAGCACCTGGCACCCGCAAGGCTTTCAGTTCACATCTCCTTCATGGTTCCTGAAGTTCACTGAGGGGTATTTAGGCAGCCAGTCCTGGTCTCTCTGCCTTGTACCGATAAGTGTTTGATTACATTGCGCTCATAATGAAGAAGATGCCTTAATGAAACCTCCTATGGAGGCAAATAGTAATGACTTGATTCCAGCACTGCCAGTAGAGCTTCCCATCCGAGAAACAGGGGTATTTGGTGTTAATAAGTTAAATTTCAGAAACTAATGGACTCTGCTAATTGAATTCATCTTTGTTAATTAATAAGGTTCTAGTTAATTGGTCGCTTTCTTGGGTAATGCCCTGCAAAAGAGCAGTGAGACCTAATGATCGCACGTTCACTAGTTCCACCCTGTTCTTTCTTAGACATAGAGGGCTACTGACCAAAGTAACATCTCACACTTTTCTTTGTCTTGAAATGTTATTGTTTAAACCTTTGAAATTATCGACTTGAGAGTGAATGAGGGGGGAAAAAAGCGTGGATTGGGGATGCTATGTTCTCTGGTGAGTTAAGGAGAAACTTGGGAAATCAATCCGGTAACTACTATTGCAGGGCTGCAGTATAACGATGCGTTGGTCTTATGTGCCAGTTTCTGCCATGGGTAGCAGCCAAGAAGACGTTTTCCACTTGGGAGATGAAAAAAATACCATTTTTCCCCCCTAGAAGAGGGTAGCTATTAGTTGGGTTAGTATTGTGGTGGTTCTCAAATTTAAATGGGGTCAAAGTGATGGTTACCCAGAGGATCATTCATTTTCTCCAGACTAAGCTTAGATAAGGATTGTGTTTTCTAGGCAACTGTCTTCTAGATGCTTGACTGTTTCTCTACCCTGTGTTTATCCCCCAAAGAGTCGGTCGTATCTATGAAAGACTGACACATTTTCCTTCCTTCTTTAATGCAGAGAGAATTTCCTAAATTTTTCACGTTCCGAGCAAGAGATAAGGTAAGGACTGATTTTTTTTTCCTTTTTTTTTTTTTTAATCTTTGTTTTTTTCCTTAAAAGCCCAAGAGTAGTATATCTGTGCCGTATGTTCTTACCATTCTTCTTTCTCTAATTGAACTTAGACTTCCCTTTGTCTTACATATGTCTTTGAACGAAATAAGGTTCCCTTCCAAGAGTTTGGTTCAGGAAACACTGTAATGTCCTGACCTACCAAAGACAGTGATAACTTTCAAAATCATCCATTAGTAATGATGTACTGTGAAATGACTACTATAGTTAGTTGGATTATTCTTGTCACCCACAGACACTTCATTTATCAAGGCTTGTTTATGTGCATTTTTCAATTTTAAAATATAGAATTTCGGACCACATTGGTTTCTTCTTATTACTAGCTTATGTTTTTGGCTTTCTCTCTCCATTTACTCTATGGAGATGTACTCTAAATATGTCTGGCTTCAGCAAAACACACAGTAAATGAATGTAAATGCAATTTTAAAAAAGAAATATGAATAATTATGCATGGATACAGGATATTCCATAGCCAAATACCTATTTTTCATTATTATATAACGTTTGTCTTCCTGTGTCCTTTTTCACTCTGCCAGAATGGTAAGAGTGTGAGACATGGACCCTGCCCGTATGTGTTTTAGATGAGTTGGATAAAACGAAAACACTGATATGTGAAGTAGAGAGTAATGTGAAGTAGTTTGGTTAATTGTTAAAAAAAAAAGAACTATGAAGACTTGAAATGCTACAGGAGTTCTGAGGGAATAGATGGGGGTTTTTTGTTTGTTTTTAATGGAGAGCATCACCAGTTGTAAAAGTATAAATGATGAAAGCTTACAAAGTAAACAGGGCCTGTAGTGCCTAATCTTACATCAGTTATCGAAGTTTCCTTGTATGTAGCTCCTCTTTTTTTCCCCTTTGGTTCATTGGCACAACATGGCTTATGTTTCTTTTTTAAGCATTTCCTTTATATACAATTTCATAATAAAATTTTGTAACTGTCTCTTATAAGCTGTTCTTTCCTCCAATTCCTGTATTCAGTTTGAGGAAGATCGTATCTATCGTCACCTGGAGCCTGCCCTAGCTTTCCAGTTGGAGCTGAACCGGATGAGAAATTTTGACCTTACTGCCATCCCATGTGCCAATCACAAGATGCACTTGTATCTCGGGGCAGCCAAGGTGGAAGTGGGCACAGAAGTGACAGACTACAGGTTCTTTGTCCGTGCAATCATCAGGCATTCTGATCTGGTCACCAAGGTGGGTGCTGTACTTTCTTCTTTTTTTCTTGGGCGGGGGCGCTATGCCACTCGGCTTGCAGTATGTTAGTTCCCTGACCAGGGATCGAACCTATGCCCACTGCAGTGGAAGCACAGAGTCCTAGCCACTGGGCCACCAGAGAAGACCCTGGGTGCTGTACTTTAATGGAAAGTTATCTCTGAGGGAAGGGACAGAGACACAGCCATGATTCAAAATCAGGTCTTCCTCCTGAATCAAGGCTCTTGTTCTCTGTCATCCTGTTGTCCAATATCCACCAGAAGCCTAAGAGTCACTACTCTCCCAGAGGTAAATATTCCGTGCAATAAAAGGGCTTTTTTTCCCCCTTTCATTTGATTTTTCTTGGTAATGGAAGCATGATAGTACTTGCTTGAGAGAAGAAAAAGCATGCGAACAGAAAAACCACAGGGAAGTTTGGGTGACGATAGAGTATAAAATGAAAAGTTAGAGATGACTCCATGGGAAACCTGTCTAAAGGTGGGGGTGCTTTCTGTACACAGCTGGTATGTGACTTGTTCCTGCATCCCATAGCCATAACCTTTCTGCGACTTTTCCTCTCTAAACAGATTTCCTTTCTACGCTGCTCTGTCTGGCAGTTGTGACCCTACTAGGGTTGCAGCTCTGGGGGTGCCCAGGATCTCCACTTATTGTAAGAAAATGGTACCGAACAGGCAGGAGGAAGGGCTGGTGGGAACTCTCTATCTGACCCTTGCTAGCCCCTGCTGCCTGAGGTTTTTGGGCTGACCCCAGGAAGAAAGATATATAACATCTACATAACAGCCTTATGACTTGTTGGGTTGGCCAAAATCCAAACAAACTTTTTGGCCAACCCTATAAAACATTAATGTTGATGGTGATTTTCTTTCCTGCATAGGAAGCTTCCTTTGAGTATCTACAAAATGAAGGGGAGCGGCTCCTCCTGGAAGCCATGGATGAGCTGGAAGTCGCCTTTAACAATACAAATGTCCGGACCGACTGCAACCACATCTTCCTCAACTTTGTTCCTACAGTCATCATGGACCCATCGAAGGTACATTCCTCTGTAGCTTTGCACCCAGCACCTGCCAGCACAGCAGAGAGAGTCATTCTTATTTGTTTGCACTTGGACCTGGAAACAGGTACTTTCTTGGTCAGCTGACTGAACCCTTGATCTTTAAAGTTTACAGAAGGCTTCTAGGACTGGGTTTCTGGGATGCTATCAAAAATTTGATATAACCATTGAAAGCATACCTCAAAACTGAAGGTGTCTCTTTGTTCTGCTATGAAGCTTTACTTCTCCACTACCTGCCTTTGAGTTTCTGCTAAAAAGCATGTGATGGTGTCTGACTCCCTTGCTGTAGTGATCTCTGAGTAAATAATCTTTAAACACAGTGATTTAAAAATTTTAAAAGCAATCATAATTTACCATGAGACTTAGCCGTGAATAGAAATTTCATAATCATACATTTTAACTTATGTTTTTAATTTATAATTACGTTTAATATACATTAATACATACATTTTAATGTAATCATTAAATATTTACTCATAGTTTTGTTTGCTTTCATAGATATAGTTTAAAAGTGTATCTAGTCCGTTGTATTGCAGGAGATATAAGCCACTAAAAATCTTGTGATATAATTTGTATATAATTAAATACATCCATTTAAGTATAAGTTTTAAAACACTGAAGGTGGTTTGATGTTATCTTGATAGTCACTTATAAGCAGCACAAAAATGTAAAACTTCTTCCTCTTCTTCCATTGGTAACGGGATATTTTATGATTTTACCATGATAGCAGTCCTGTTTTGTTTAATTCCCTAGGATTTCTCATCTGGTATAACTAACTTTGCTATTATTGAGCATTTTGGCAAAATTACTGCCTCTTTTTACTGGTCATCCAATGGCTTTTGAGCAGTAATACACCTTTCCAAAGTGTCTAACCTATTTCTCTTTAGTATTTTTCCACAGAGGAAAATTTGGTTGATATGGCATTCCACACATAACAATGTATGGTTCCTTCCCTGAGGCTCTATTCTAAAATGCATTCCATATAATTTAAGGAAGGAAAGCAAAGTGACTCTGTACTTGACCTTTTATCCCAGGTGTAATAAAGACGGGTTGCTCTCGTTTCCACTCCCTCTAACCTTTTTATGATATTGTGGAATTTGAATAGGAGAACCAGTATATTTGACTAGGAGAACCAGTATATTTGAATAGGAGACCTCTTTCTCAAGAGCCATTGTAGGCATGGACTTTTGCTTTTTGAACTTAGTGTCTAAGACCCGAGAAATCATTTTCTACTTTTTTTTTCTTCTAGACTCGAACTTCTGATTAGTTGCCTTGTCTGCCAGGAAAGCCGAGGTCAGGGCTGCTTACTGAGTTTCACAAAGTCTCATTATTCGGTTTAAGCAAAAGTTCTCTTGAGCGTCCTAGGACTGATGAAACTAGGAGAGTTAAAACGTGCCCTGGACACTCTGTCAGTATATATATTTGTAGATATGACTTAGCATTCCTCAATGAGTCTTTGCTGTCAGCCTCTCTGTTTCTACTCCAAATGCTCATATGCCCTAACTCTGTCTTTCTAATCATAGATAGCTGTCAATTTCCTGTATTTAGAAATTGTTGACTTTTGTTCCCTCAAAAAAAGAATGGATAGATATCTCTTGGTTAACAAGCAAGTGTGGGAATAGAGATGTTAACTCCTTGAAACTCGTTTTAACCTGAAATTCTTTGGAACAGAAATAAACTACAAGAGCGGCACATACTTCCAAAGAGTCACAAATGAAGGATGGCATGAGATTAAAAAAAAAAATTCTCTAAGACGTTGAGAAAGCATTTTAGAGAGAGACTCATTTAAGAAAACATTGTTTTGAGTAGTATGTCTTAGCTGCCTGTAGCCATATTGGGAATAAAAAAATTCTTTTTTGCGTTAGTATGTCAATAAGGAAAAATCACATCTAAGGCCGTTTGGTTAAAATAACTCACCAAACCCTAAAAATGAGGGCCACTAAGCTGCTTTCGTACACAGGTAAGAAAAATGAGGGAACATTTGCCCCATCTCATTAAATCCTAGTTGGACTTAGCAGTGACCTAGCTTCAGAGCTCTGTTTAGAGAGAACATTCTAGCACCACCTACAAATTGCCTTTCTTTAATTTGTGCTATTTACCAAGAAACATATATTATAAAGTTTAATAAAATTGTATGGAAAAAAGCTCATGGTGATAATTGCTATGTTGATTTAAGGTCCTGAAAGTGCAATGAAACATAGTTACCATGCATATAAATGCTACTTAATAGCTGTTTAACTAGAGGTTTTATTCTTATTTGGGGCCTTCTCTTAAATCCCATGGCTTCTAATTTTAGATATTGCAGATCTTTGGCATAGAATATGAATACAATTGGGAAAGAGGAAGAGAGTTGCGCGGATTTGGGTGTTGTGAGCCAGAGGAAACCACTCAAATGCCAGGCCAGCGTGAAATTGTCCCTGACTTGTTCTAAGTAAGAGTAGGGTTGGGGATAAACTGTGTGTCTTTCTGGAAGGAATACATGGAGGACACATCTCCAGAAACCAGAATCTGTTCCCGTTCCTCCCTTCCCAAAGATGGGCAGACCTGAGTCAGGTGCTAGTTACAAGGCGCTTAAGTTTTGTCTCTGTGTCAGATTGAGGAATCCGTGCGGAGCATGGTGATGCGCTATGGAAGTCGGCTGTGGAAGCTGCGTGTCCTCCAGGCAGAACTGAAAATCAACATTCGCCTGACCCCAACTGGAAAAGCAATTCCCATCCGCCTCTTCCTGACGAATGAGTCTGGCTATTACTTGGACATCAGCCTGTACAAGGAAGTGACTGATTCCAGGACAGCACAGGTACAGTAGTTAAGCAGGCTCCTCAAAATTTTGACTTGGTTCCCCCAGAGAAAAGCCACTTGTCCTTGTTAAAGAAAGACCCAAATTCACAAATCCATTGTTCCACCTAGTGGGAGTTATCCTCGCTCAGCTTAAATGGTTGCATGAACTTGAAACACTTCGTTTGCCTCATAAGCAGCGCCTCTGTCATAATCCTGAATGTTTTGAAACCCTTAACCTTTGCTCACGAGTTGGGGAGCCCTAACAGGTGCCAAGTGAACCTGACTCCAGAGTAATTGTGCAATTTAGGGTTCTTGGGCTACTTGAACAGTTTTGTCTTCTCTGATCTGATTTGTCCTTGTTCCTGTTTTCAGCCTAGTTAGACCACTCATTGGCAAGGAAGGGAAGGAGAATTGTTGAAATAGGAAATATCTCAAAGAAAGAAATTTCAACAGAATATAATAATAGCTTGAGCAAGATCAAGCAGAGATTTTATCTTGTTTACCCTTTGTTCCACTTATACATGTTGTCTTGCCTTCGAAGAGTTCAGAGTATCATATATCTATAAAAAAGCAAAGTGGCAAACTTTAACCTATTTTTTCAGGTAGAAGAATTTAGAATGTGAAAATGAAAAGTGGCTTTCAAAGTAGATTGGTTCTATGATAACAGAGAATTCCCTGTTAATCTGTTTGATCACCTTAGTTTCTAAATCTTTGGGCCATTGGCTGTGGTACAGGATTTAGATTCGTTCACCATTATTCACATCTTTTTAAGAACTGGGAGGTTAATTTTAAGTCTCTGGCCTGAACTTGGCAAGTGCCTTTCTTCTAGTTAAAGGAGGAACTTGCTCCTTTGTATGTGTACACAAGATCTCAGTCTATTCTATATATTGGGTGATGAAGAGATTATGTGTCTCTTGCTTTTATCTACGTCTTTTTAAGTCTGGAAACAGCAGTAAGAAAAGACTTTTTTGCCAGGATTTTGAAGACAAATCTTAAAACTCTGGGTTTGGACAGTTGTCTGAGCAACCTTTCATTTCGTGCTTTGATTCCCACTTAGATGGCCAGAGAAATCTATCCTGTGAGAAGTGAACAGTTAAAACAGAAAGTGTGTGCAAGAGTGCAAGGGGTGAGCAAGAGAAAGAGTATTCAATAATTTTTGCGGCATTTGATGTTTTTCAGGACAACCTTAAAGACATTTTCAGTCAAAGCTTTCCATGGGCAGTGATGTTTTTAATTAACTTCTACAGTGGCTTCAAGGCAGGTCTTTTCTTGTGAAAAATAGGATGGCCACTTGAGATTTTAATGTTTTTGATAAATACGTTTGTTCTTCATAACTACTCCCCCTGTCCTTTCTTTTATTAGAAAGCTCTGAGATTTCCCTCATGCTGGCCAGTGGTGACAGGGGCATGAGAGGCACAAATGCCTTTATTCAGGGTTTAGTAGAAGGAAATGGCAACCCACTCCAGTATTCTTGCCTGGAAAATCCCATGGACAGAGGAGTCGCGCAGGCTAGAGTCCATGGGGTCGCAGAGTCAGGCACGACTAAGTGACTTATGTTTGGCACAGCAAGTGTTTGAAAAACAAATGAGCTGCCTTCTGCCTGAGGGAGCTCCCTTCTTACCATGGGTCCTGTGTATTCAGGAAGCTCTAGAGAAAGGGGTCTCCCTCAGGCTCTTCAGTTGAGATTCAGTGGCCACTGCCAAGTGTGCATGCAAGAGCCCACAGCTGGAGGAGGGAGCTAATGAAAGAGCCTCTAACTCAGTTCTGGCACTCCGAAAGCCTCCTTGATGCTTATCAGCAATTTATTTTTTCCCTTTCTGTGCTCTAGTGAGTCATTACACGAATCTAAAACAACATAGGACCGTGCGTATCATTCAGTCGTTTGTTCATTAATTTAGCATTTATTGACCACTTACGATGTATCAAGCAGTAGGGATACAAAGGTAAAAAGTGATATTTCTTCTCAAGAAATTTACCCATGATGGAAGAAGACAGATAATTAGTTTCTCTGTTGTATGGTTTGATTTGTGCCATCAAAAAATAAGTCCATGGTTCTAAGGGAGCAGACTGTATAGGATCAGAGATTTTTTTCCAGGAGAAGCCCTTTTGATGGCCTCTGGTAGAAGATGTGTGATAAATATGTACATATGTTCATGAATTTGTAAAGTATATACTTTATCCATTTTTAATGACTATGGCCATGATAGCAGAAAATGGAATTAACTTAGGTAACATAGATAGATAACTATCTAATATACAATCTAATATGTATCTGTTATAATAGTTACCTATGTTATCTATCATTCAGAGACTTCCAGGGCCATCCATTGTTATCAACCTCTTGTTCAAGAATAATTTTTCATTCTTTCTGTCAACAAGAAGCAAGGTTGACTGGCTTGAGTTTCATTTTATTTAACTTTCCTTGTATAGTCTTTGTGGTATTAGCTATCCGGAGCACTGATGTCAGGCAGTCAGAGTAGGGAGATTTGAGTAATCCATTACGTAAGTCCACTGATTTCTAATGTTCAGTGTAAGAGAGAAATACACATTTCAAAATAATCTTTATTGAGATAGAACTTAGACGTAATAAAAGGCACTCATTTTATGTGTGCAGTTTAATTCATCGTCAAATTGCACATACCTGTGACCACCATCCCAGTCATGATAGAGACCACTTGACACCCTCAAAAATTCCCTTGTTCTCCTTTACAGTCAAAGGTAAGGGCACCCTCCTCAGCCCTAGCCACCCAGCAATCTGCTTTCTAGTTTTACAGAGTAATTTTTGCCTGTCCTGGAATATCAGATAAATGAAGTTAGACAATATGTGCTATTTTGTGTCTTGCTTGTTTTGGTAAACGTAGTGTTTTTGAGAATCATCCTTGTTGTATGAATCATGGGTGTGCTCCTTTTTGTTGCTGAGTAGTGTTCCATTTTATGGATATACCAAAATTTTTATATTCATCAACCTGTTGATGGGCATCCAAGGTTTTATTTTTCAATTTGGGCTATTGTGAGTAAAGCTGCTGTGAACATTGATTTCCAAATATTTGTGTAGATTTGTTTTCATTTGAGTAAATCTGTGAGTACAATTATTGGGGCGTAGTAAGTGTAAGTTTAATTTAACCACGTTAAATTCCCACCAGCAGTGAAAGTATCCAGAGCGCTTTCTCCAACCTGCTCTCTCAGTCCACACAGTTATGCTGCTTGAGTGACCTTCAAGCAAAAAGGTCTGACTTTATTCCAGACCTTGCAAAAACTGTACCTGTTGGTCTTGTCTTTCCTAATAGACAGGAATGTATTGGATTGGCCAAAAAGTTTATTTGGATTTTCCATAGGATCTTATATAAAAACCCAAGCAAACTTTTTGGCCAACCCAACAGTTTTAAGAACCTATTGCTTTTGCTCTCTCTCTTTTTTTTTCCCCCCCTTATTTTGACTTGGGTTATCTCCTCTAAGTCCAGTTTTTACATACTTATACCCTAGCCTCACTTAACACTTCAGATCTCTTGAAACATTTCTATTTCTGCCTGCCATATTACTAAGACATTGCTAATTCTACCTCCCACCTGGGGACTTTCATCATTAGCTCTGTGGAAGAGGATTGGGAGCTCGATTCTGTGGGTCTTTAAGCAGTCCACAACAGAGTGTACCCAGAATAGGACCTGATTGACAAGTAAGTAGAACACCTTTTGATCTAAAGGGCTAACGATTTACTTACTTGAACTGTATCCAGGATTTAGGAGAATACCTCATTCTCTCCTGGTGCCAGTTTAGCAGGCCTGCAAATCTGTTCATTAATGGTAGACTTAAGCTTATATATTTTAGGCCCGAAGAGATAGGTGGGTATACACACATACCCTCATTTCCCAGTCTCCATTTGTATTCACTGCACTGGGTATCTGTGTTTTATGTATTCATGCATAAAGTGCCTAGCTTAGTGTCGTACAACCTCTGGGCACTCAATAAATATTAATTGAATTGAAATAGTGGCATCCCTTATAAATATTCATAAGCAAATAAAACTATCTAAATATATGAAATATGAGGTACTCGTCTAGAAATATTTGAGTTAAAATGATTAAAAATTGGTGTGGTGATTTTATAATGTGACAAATACAGGTATTGCAGGAGCTGTTCACTAGTTGTAGACACAGTATACTGGGGGAAATATATATGTATGTGTATTATATTTAATATATATACTTTTTACTAAAGGCTCTGTCTTACGAGCTCACAAGAGTCAGCTAGCTAGATGGATGGGTAAAATCTACTTGTGTCAAATCTTTGAAGCCTTTGTGTAGCTAATTGTACTTATGAAGTACCTTCTGAGCCGGTAGACTGTAAAGTATAGGTGACCTGGTAGAGCTTTGACCTGGCCTTCTATCTCTGAAGATAGAACAGAGTTCTCTTTGGTGCATAGCTGTTCCTCAACTTAAATACCAAGACTGCTTAGTTGGTTAGTTGACCTTCGTTTCTGAATATGGAATTCAAGTCATTTTGACAGGCAAGCATTATTAGTCTGTCTCTGAAACATGAAATTTACTCTGCTGCTTTCTCGTTGATTTCCACTAATTCAAAAGTGAGAGAAGGAGCATGTGATTTGTGGTTGGTTACATACCATTTTTTGGAGTTGGTTAATCTGTAGAGGTGAGAGTACCATGTACCCAGTGTTAAGAGGTGTATCTTAGCTATTCAACTCACCAAAAATGTGTTTCAAGAAATAACATTTGTGAAAAAAAGTCCCTCTAGGCAACTCATGTGATTTTTTTTTTTTTTTCTCTTGTCTTTTAATTCCCCATGCCATCCTCTTTTTCTTGCAGATCATGTTTCAGGCATATGGAGACAAACAGGGACCATTACATGGAATGTTAATCAACACTCCGTACGTGACCAAAGACCTGCTTCAATCCAAGAGGTTCCAGGCACAGTCCTTAGGGACAACATACATATATGACATCCCAGAAATGTTTCGGCAGGTAAAGGTGGCTGCCTGGGGGCGGGGGCTCTGACGTGTGCCCAAGAGACAAGCTTTTTCCTGAATTTTCATCAGATACAGCTTACACTGAAATAGGACACTTTCAAAAGGCAGGAATTGTCTTGACTCTGTTCTCACTTCTTTCTCTTCTGGGGTTGTGACCGCTAGCTCAAATGGTGGATGGTTCTTTATGAATGAACAGGAAGAATGTTGAGGTTAGACGCCTCTGTTGCATAGAAAAGAGTAACTGAGACTGTGCACATCTGATGGTAGTTTATGATGACCTCTGTGAGGAGTTACATTCAGGTGTCTATTTCCAAAGCCTGTATTCAAGTCAAAAAGAGGTTTGAAATTCTGGTTCTCATTTTCCAAGATAACCCAGGTCTCTAACTGATAGCTTAGGTTAATATGATGAGAATCAGTATATAACATATACAAATGGATATAGAGTGCATGGTACACAGTTTAAGGTATCAGTTCTTTTGTGGGAGATTTATTACAGTGGAATAAAAACTAGTGTGAGAAAATACGACATTATGAATCTCATCCTCCATATGAAAATAAATTCCTTTGATCTGTATGGTGAATCATGTCTAGGCTGCAGATTTTTCGTCCATCAATAGAAGGCAAGAAAAGTGTATCACCAGCAGAAAATGCAACAGATAAAGAAGAAGGTATCAAAAGAGTACTGAATTTGTCCTTAAAAAAAAAAAAAAATCTATGAATATAGAATTTTCCCAAGTCTTCTAGTCAAAAACACCAGCGTTACCACATTTGAATTTTAATAAAGTGATATATGTGGTCTTAGTAAATAGTCTATTTGTAATTCCTGTATTATTCAGAAATAGGAGATTTCCATTATGTAGCCATTTGTTTACAAGGTCTCTCTCTCGACACATTTCTGTCTTCATTCCGTATTACTAGCATTGTCAGCCTATAAGTTGAGTGTCGAGTCTGTTCCCTAGTGCTGGCACCATAAACAGAAATCACTTTCTATATAATTTATCCTATAGAATAGACATAAGCACAGTGATTTGGACTTGTAGGTATGAATGAGTCACCTTGGTTTTAAATGTTGCTCTGAGTCACGCAGAAAATACAACCAAACTAGTTCCCACTTCATGCCGCATTCGTTTTGGTAATATGAAATTTGAAATGGACATCAGAATGGTTTAAAAATGATGTGTGTCTCTGTTCTCTCATATTTGAGCAGACTTGATCTGTACATGTACGAACAATCATCCACCTCTAGTGCGCTAATTCCCATGTATGGGCCTGTAGCTTTGAAAATATACCAGAGCATGCATCCCCTGAACCTCTAGTAGAAACTCTGTTCTTGTGTTCTTGGGTTTGCTTTGTATTAGCTGAGTGTCAGTCAGTTTCCTGGTTATTCTTCTATGGCCAAGTTTCTCTAGGATTTTTCTTCCTTTTTTAAAGAGGTATTGCTGCTACTTTAGTTTTTTATTTTAATTTTCCCAGGACATTGTTAGGTCCATTGTGTTTGTTAATGGCCTCCTACTGATTCATGATCCCTCAGTATGTGTTAATGTTATTGGCAAAGCATCTAATTTGGGGCATGTAAAAAACGTTATGTGAAAAATAACTACAAGTCTATTTTAATGGAGAATGAGAATTCTAGAATTTGGTCTAACATTGAGATGCTCAGTAGAATGCTTGGAAAAAAAAAGAGCAAAACTAAATTGACCATGTTTTCATATTTATTTTGTCCATGTTGAAATGCTGATTGTTACTGATTAGTCAAACTTTTCTCCTCCTTTAGTCCCTGATCAAACTCTGGGAATCTATGTCCTCTCAAGCATTCCTTCCACCGCCCCCTCTGCCTTCAGACATACTGACGTACACTGAGCTCGTGTTGGATGATCAAGGTCAACTGGTTCACATGAACAGGCTTCCAGGAGGAAATGAGGCAAGTCCTGAAGGTTCCCCTCCCCACTATCTCTGTGTCCACTAATACCAACTGTCTATGGAGGTGGTCATTAAACAGTATTAAATAAGATCTGCATGGCCTAGGCGGCACTGGTAGAAGTAGTCTAGTCTTACTGAAGCAGAAGCTGTAGTCCTCTTGGCAGGATTCTTTAGCCAGAGAACACAGACTGGACAGAAAGGACTGTCCTTAATTGTTTAGGTGTGATAATAAGATTACATTTTTTTAAACAGTATTACAATTTTGCTGTATAAAAAAGAGTATTGTCTTCTGTTAGAGATGCCTACTAAAATAGTTACTGATGAAATGAGCTAATGTCTAGGAGTTGCTTCAAAAGTATATAGGGATGTGCGTGTGGGAGTGCAGGTGAGACAAGACTGCTCATGAGTTGTTGATTGAAGCTAGGTGATAGGCACACAGGAATAGGTTCTTTTCTCTATTTTTGTACATGTTTGAGATTCTGAGATTTTTCTACGATAAAAGCCTTTAAATATTTCTTGATGTTTTTTCTTATTTGGATCCTTACTGGTGTATGGTTTTTAGTATGTTCTTCCTGCTCAGGTAATTTTATCTAGTGCTGTTGTGAGCATGAGAGATATTTTCTTCATAAAAGGGCTCCATCAGAACCAGGAGTTTAAACATCAAAGGAGGTAACAGAGAACCTGTGACTCATGTGTTTTTGGCTTTAGATCCCTTTTTCCTCTAGAACACTGGTAATAATGATGTAAAGTCATATTCTGCCCCATGCATTGAGATTCTTCCTGATTCTAACTATACTTCCAAAGTACAGTTATAACAACAATGATAACACTAGTAATAAGCCTAAAATGAGATATGTTTTTATTTTAACCTTAGAAATCATCCCTGGATAAAACTGGTCCCTTAGAAGGAGTAATCTCTACCTGAGTGTTCACCATAAACACACTGGGTAGACCTTTGGAGATAAATGCAATTATTTCCCGTTTTATTCAATATCTTTTTTTCAAAAAATTTTGCTTAACGTACAAGGTGCATGATTATTTATTAAGTATACCAGGGCTGCCAAATTTAGATTGTTTGGTATTAAGATGGATGCAAGCATTGGACCCAATTGGACTTGTAGGAGTTCTAATCTAATGCCTCAACAGATAGCAAAAGTGAGAGGCTAGGGAGGCAAGATGTATTGAATTTTGACAAGAGTAGGTATATGTGTACTTGTTAACACAGAAAGTTGCAGCAGAGGTTTATGCCACTGTGTGTAGCATCTACTTAGTGAAGCCCTCAGCAGAAAGAAAAGCCTCATTGTGCTAGACTTAAATTCTGATTCACTGAACAGTATCGTCTTCAGGAATGGAAGGCACCCTTGTGAACATGGGACTGAGAGAAAAATGCTTTTAACTAATGTAATTAAAACACAAAATGAGGTTTTTGGCCACGTGAAAGCTAGCCGCAGCACCGTATAAAACCTCTTGCCACGATCTTTCTGTCCTGCTTTCTCTCTGCTCTCATTCTGTGTTTGAGTGAGTGGAGACTGGGGGAATAGTGAAGTCCCAGAGGGACAGAGCTCTGTTCTTGCTGAAATTACAAGCACAGAGCTGCCTGGGCATGAACATGTAGTGTTTACTCTGCCAGTATGAATACAAATAGTCTTATTATACGGGACTCTGTACCCAAAGACACACACACACACACACACACACGAATAAAAAAAAATTTAAAGGTTTTTTTTTAACCTTTTAAAGACTCAACAAACCTTGGTGGAAAAGGGCTGTCTTCACGGCACAGGACTATGGCTATGAGCAGTAGACCATGTGTTTTCCTTTGCTCAGTGCTTTAATAATAATTTTGAAATCTAGAAATCGAATCATACTAAAATTCTTTTCTTTTTGCTTTTCGTCAGTTTTGACTTTCATCTCGTCCTACTCTTTTCCCTCCTTGTTGCCCGTTTTCTTTGTCCTCTTTTCCTTTCCATCGAATGACCGAGTAGCACTGAAACTGAACATTAGCTTGCTGTTTGAGTCCTTGAGCTCTGGAGGGGTGAGCAGTTAGTGACTAATGCCCGGCATGGCTGGTGAAGTCAGTCAGTGGCCAGCACTAGATTATAGGGCCCCCACATGACAGGAATGAGGTCGGGGTTATTAGTATCAGACTCTGTGACCGAGAGCTGGGACGTACAATGGAACATGTCCACTGAGAGACCGACCGGTCTGAAGACGGAGTTTCAGCAGTCAGAACCCAGAGGGACAGCCTTGCCTAAGAGGCAAGAGGGTGGCAGGGGGATGTATTTTCTTGTGCCGAGCCCAGTTTTATCAGGGCAAGTTGACTTTCAGCAATTGCCATTTAATTTTCTTTGGCCAAAGAGACAAGTTTGTCATGAGCTTGGCGCTCTACATATTATCCCAAGAATAATGTGAGGGGAAGGAAAACCGCTCATGCTGATGAGATTGGGAGCAAATCGGTCCAGTCGCAAAGAGAATGGGCATCTGAATGGAGCCTTGAGAAATAGTTTTATTAAAGACAGGGATAAAAAAAAATGACCTGTTAATGTTCCAAGAGCCAAGGCGCGATGTAAAAGCATCGATGCTACATAGACATTAAATCATCATAATTGGTGTTCTCCAAAGGTGGCAGCTCCCCCGGGTCATCATGGTGGGTGATACTGCATTACCTTGAAGGACTGGAGTTTCTGGGTTTCAAAGCCAGCCCACAGATATAAGGCATACAAGTGAAACAAGAGATTCCTGCAGAGTTTCCCCATGAATTGAGATGCTTCTCCCCATAATCAAAGGCAGAAAGCCTGCACTTACCAGACCATCGGCTAGGTGGGTAGCCAGTCTTTCTCCCCTATTTTTTTTTTTACTTTTTCCAGGACAGTAAATAGGTAAAATGGTGATGGGACCAGAACTTGGAACAATTCAGTTCCATTTAGTTTTAGGGAACTTGTTTGCCATTTGAGGAAGAATATTGGCTGTTTCAGCGGAGATGTGACCTGCATTTCGAACACTGTGGCTGTGTTAAAAGCAAGAGAAAGAGAGCTTTTTTGAGGTGGTGTTAGCTGCTGTCTCTTTTCTATTTTCCTAGTTGTCCCTTTCCCATCGAGAGATGTAACTGAAGGAATGCCACCTTATGCATGATGAAAGCTATAGGAGAATACATTTTTCTCATTGTCAGATTTTGAATGGCATTACGTTTAGTATGAATTTAGAGTAGGAATAAAAAAGATGTAGACCAAATCTGTGAATTGTGTTCCTTGCAAATAGCTCCAAAGATGAGTTGTCTAGGATTTTTTTTTTCCCTAATAGTTTCAAGTAAAGAGGAAAATTGAGGAAAATGTGATTGCAACATAGACTAAACTGATTTCACGCTCCCGTGATGGGCACTGTATGTAAATACGCAGCTGGATGAATGTGTGCTGTTGAACCTGGATACAAAAGAAGTCACCACGTCTCAATTTGGGGGGAATTGTTTTCTTTTTCCTGCCAGTTTGCTAATCCATTTTGATCATTTGGTAGAAGCTGTAATTGCAGGTGGGAACATTTTGAGTAACAGTTCACAATCCAAGGCAGCTGCTTTTCACACCAAATCCTGTTATTAAAAGGCTCAGGCTAAGATCAAGCCAACGGCTGATAACCGACTTGACGGAGAACAGCTTAACTTTGCCCGGAAGGACAAAGAAAGCACTGGCCTTCTTGAAACTGAGTTCTTACTTTTTCTGAAGTGTTATTAGCATCCTTTTATTAAATGTCCTTAAACTGCTCTGTGAACTACGTGATGAATCTCCAAACCAGGCAATGATGAAAGATAGGATAGACAGGTACCTTTTATAGCAAAATTAGTGTGGATAGAAATGAGGGCCTTGTTTTCCTTACTGTTTCAGAACACAGGCTTTTAAACAATATGAATCCATCCCTTCCCTCTCATTGCTCCTGTCATAATGAAAAATGGTGATAAGAAGAAGATGCTGTGTCTAGAAGCAGTTATAATAATTAGGTTTAGGATGTGTACTCTGAAAAGGATTGGTAGTTAGAGACTGGAATTCTTGCATGGCACTTCATTATTTCCTTAAACTTTTTTCTGGGGGTTAAGTGTGTTCCAAATTGAATGCAATTTAATGGTCACCTTCACATACACACTACCAGGCTTAAAATTGTAGTGGCTCCAAGACTTTGTTTTTTCAGATGGGCACTAGGTGTCAGGGTTTTTCCTTCTCAGCAGTCTAGCATTCAGATGAGCCTCTTGAATTGTCCTGCTTTGGGAGGCAAATCTAGTGATATCCTTCTCTTTTTTTCAGTTGGTCTGGTGGGCTTTACCTCATTTTCCTAGAACGTGCCGTTGCGTTTTTAACCCTTTGGGTGGAGATCTGTTGAATCTTATATCATGACTGCACATTTTCACGGGAAACATTTTTTTTAGGGGATGATTGAAGAGGGAAAAAAGTAGTATAAATTAAAGTTGAAAGGCTAGCTGCCATTCTGACTGGTATCTTGGTTTCAGCTCTGCTTTATATGCTGAGAAATGAAATGGTGCCGATTAGGAGTTCAGTTCTAAAACTGCTCAGCCCAGCCCACATTTAGTTGTCATGTAATTGTTGGCAAAGCACTGTTGTCCAGTTCTACCAAAGTATAAGCATCTCTTTGATTTTTTTCTTTTAACTACAAAATATTGCAAGCTTATAGAAAAATTGGAAGAGAGATATGATAAATATCCCTGCATGTATTGACTAGCTTAAACAAATCTTACCATTTTGACCCTGCGCCTCACTGATTTTTTGCCATAGTCTTTTGAAATCTCTCATTTGAGTATAAAAACAAAAATAAAATGTAGGAGTTGGATAAGGAAGTTGGTAAGCTTATATAAGTCTGAAAGATTGGGAGAAATTAATTAGTAGATCCATTTTGACAGTTCTTAGGCTGGACCTCTTAACCCAAAGGACTCTTATTTTAGAAAAAAGACCATAACCTTCTATCTTAATTCACTTGGTTGACATTTTCCATACCCTCAAAGGAATTGCTTGGGCTTTCCTGGACTCTGTTTCTAGTGGAACCCATTATCCTTTGAAACTGACTGGAGAAAGCATTTGTGGCCTTGAGTAAGGAAAGGGTTGAGCGTTTCTCATGCAAACAAAACCCAAGTATTTTTCTATTTTTAACATTAGGCCTTTGCATATTGTTTTATTCGATTTAACTTCAGAATAGCTCCAGAATGGGAAGCTGATTTGAGTGTATTTTCCTGTGCTTTTGTCTTATTCCTTTGAAATCAGTTTACCTTTTCATGCTGGGTGTGGAAATTGAGTCCATATCAGTGATTTAGATATGTGTTGGAAAAGAGGAATGTTTATATTGTAGCATGCTGAAGGTGAGCTGTGAAATAGACCTGAAAAAGCAGATCTGAAAAACAGGATCATGGTCTGTGCACTGATTGTTCAAGTTATAAAAAGAGACTAATGGTCCTTGCCACCAATCTGTCGCTGAAGATAGAAGAGTGTTTGTAAGTGCTTTGAGATCCTCATCAGAAAACTATCACATTCCACTGATGGCATATAAACATTCATCCTTTGCACTTATTTTTCATCAAGGACTTTAAAAAACAATTTTGAATCCTTTTAGCCTAGCAAGATAGGAATTTCAAGTATGGAAAAAGACATATTATGAAATACATGGTAAGATAGTTTTATTTAAAATTACTGTGTACATTTCTTCTTTTAGCCTCTAAGTGAGCACGTTTAGTTACAAGTCTTTGAAGTGATCTTTAGGACCAAAGTTGAGTCCCTCATGAGAAAAATAGGCTAATTTTGAAAGCTAGGTCTTCCTGCCATGGAATTACTTCTAATGAATTCCTAACCCTTTTGGGATATGTATAGTTTTCTTCCAATTCCCTCTTGATGCCTGTCATTGGAGCTGGAGAGTTCTCATTGATTCTGATTCATTTCACTAGTAGCAAAACAAGGCCCAATGAACTTGACTAACTTGGAAAATCCTGATGTATCCCTTGGCCAACCAAAGCAGCACTTGCAGAGAGGGCCCCTCTGTGCCTTTCCAAAAGTAAGTCCTGGGACTTCCCTGGTGGTCCAGTGGCTAAGATTTTACCCTCCAACGCTAGGGGCATGGGTTTGATCCCTGCTTGGGGAGTTGGGATCCCACATGCCTCTGTGGCCAAAACAACAACAACAAACATAGAAGCAATATTGTAATAAATTCAATAAAGACTTTTTTAAAAATGGTCCACAGCAAAGAAAATCTTAAAAAAAAAAAAAAAAAGCAAATCCTAAAGATAGCCTTTAAACAAATGGGTGTACTTGCTAGCATTTTCATATATCTTAATTTTTAAGACTTTACAGAAAAAGGCTGTGATATAGTACCCTATGACAAGTAATTTTACAGCTCCAACTAGAGGCAATAATGAGCATCAGGACAGCAACAGATGACACCAGAGGGTGAGGTGTGGTGTGGAGCATCAAGAGTTCAGCATTAGTTCACGTGCTTCATAGGTGAGGCTTCCTCAACTGTGGTAGGCCAGCTTGGTTAATTTCCCTATCAAACCGATTACTCCGGTGCCCCGTCTCTCAGTACCACTGGCTTGTATGTGCTCCATTGCCTATATTTTTTTAGATTGGTATGTGTATTAAGACATTTTGTGTACATGTGTTAAAAATCAGTGTGGTTTCATGTACATATGTAGTACAGGAAAAAATGATTCCCCTGTTTAAAATGATTGCTTCTAATCTTTGGTAACATTTTTGAAGAATTAGCCTCTGAGAAGAAAGTTTTTTTGCTCTCAAAATGATATTTTTCTTATCCTTTCATCGCTTTTGAGAAGGGTTGAGGTAAGTTTGTTCAGCCATTTTTGAATTATCCAAGCATGAAAAAAAAGAGTTTTTCAGCTGTTAAGGAAATTGTTTTCAGCTCTTTTATGTGATCATATGACACTAGGCAATGGGACATGATATCCAGCAGATAATACAATATGGAAAGGCTTTGACATTATTTTCATCATGGTTTTTCTGAATGGCACAGATTAAGTCAAATATTATAATTCCTTATGGTTCAAAAATACACCTTTTAAGACCTATACAGTATTTTCTAATATTTCATGAGGTATTTTTTTCCCATGAGGTTCTGAATTTAAATTGCAATTATTTTGGTAGTATCAATTAAAAGTGAAGATTTAATACTCTACCCAACATACGAAAGGAAGGAGGAAAGGCAGCATTTTGTTATCTGTCTGAAAAGGAACTCCACTTCAGCTTGCTTCTCTCTGGATCTTCGTTTTTTGACCTTCACGATGCAGAGGCTGCCTACGTCTGTTCTGGCTCTCATGTTCTAGGATTCCTTGTATATCTGCCCAAGGACCTTGTTGGATGGTCATCTTCCTGGCATTAGCGATAGCACTGGAGGCTTTGCCAGAAACACTCAACTTTTAGATTGTCAGCATGGAAAATAAAGCTTCAGCGTCTCAGCCACAGTCTAACCTGTATCTAAATCCATATAGAAAGATATTATTATAGCTGAACTCAAAAGTGCGGAGATATAAGAAAGGCAGGCAAGGCAAAGACATTCCCTTTCTGCTTCCCACGGCAAAGCTAGACTTGATGAATGCTTCTTACATCCCTGAAAACAAATTCCTGTCCCTTTCTGCCCCTTAGTTTTCCCTTCAGATTTCTTTATAGAGCTTAACATTGTTGTTTTACTTTGTGACAACAGCAGCTTTGGAAAGCACAGGGGGGCACGTGTGCATATGTACACTTGCACATGCCGTTCACACTGATAGTACAATTAATGTGGATGTCAATTTGGGTGTTAATTTTGGGTCATGATTAGTGTTGACACTTTGTGTCAGACTAATGGCATTTATGGGCACCATCAGAATAAATGTTAATGTTATCATGTTTTTATTATCGGTTATAGTAACATTAAACCAAGGTCCTCCCAGGAGAAAAAAATACATATATGGATAGATAGATAATGCCTTTCTGTATCGCTGGTGTTACTCAGTGAGAAAATGACATCTCAGGGCAGAATCCTAATCACTGTTTGGAGCATCAGAAATAATGATCACCTCTGATCGGAGGTTGTGAATAATTCATTCGGTTTGATTTTCACGTCCTGTCCAGTGATACTTTTCAAACCAAATGTGTTTCTACAGGAAAATAATGGTCCCACTTCTTATGGAAATACTGTGGCACAAATCATTTTACCCACATAAAAACAGTTAAATAAGACTGTTCTCTTCTGCTTGCCTTCTCCTCCCCAGCCCCCTCCTCCCTCGTCAGCGCGTGTTTATTCCAGGATCCGACTATGGCCAAAGAAATATTTCCTTCCTTAGAACTTGTATAAAGAAAACAAATATTTATTTCTGCTTATCCTCACCTTCTTCGCAGTAACTCTTTTGATCCTTGTCCCTTTCTCACTTTAAGGTAATTAGTTTAGGTGGATAATCCTGTACCTAAGAAGCCTGCTAATTGGAACACTGTTATCAAAAATAACCTGAAATTAGATATTTTTATTTATTTATTTTTCTTCAAGCATATAACTTTTTTTTTTGGTAAATGTCATTGTATTTATTTATTTATTTATTTTACTTTATTTTACTTTACAATACTGTATTGGTTTTGCCATACATCAACATGAATCCAAACCGGGTGTACATGAGTTCCCAATCCTGAACCCCCCCTCCCACCTCCCTCCCTGTACCATCCCTCTGGGTCATCCCAGTGCACCAGCCCGAAGCATCCTGTATCCTGCATCGAACCTAGACTGGCGATTCATTTCTTACATGATATTAAATATGTTTCAATGCCATTCTCCCAAATCATCCCACCCTCTCCCTCTCCCACAGAGTCCAAAAGTCTGTTCTATACAACTGTGTCTCTTTTGCTGTCTCGCATACAGGGTTATCGTTACTATCTTTCTAAATTCCATATATATTCGTTAGTATACTGTATTGGTGTTTTTTTTCTGGCTTACTTCACTCTGTATAATAGGCTCCAGTTTCATCCACCTCATTAGAACTGATTCAAATGTATTCTTTTTTTTTTTTTTGTAATTTTTATTTTTACTTTATTTTACTTTACAATACTGTATTGGTTTTGCCATACATTGACATGAATCCACCACGGGTGTACATGCGTTCCCAAACATGAACCCCCCTCCCACCTCCCTTCATGGCTGAGTAATACTTCATTGTGTATATGTACCACAGCTTTCTTATCCATTCGTCTGCTGATGGACATCTAGGTTGCTTCCACGTCCTGGCTATTATAACCAGTGCTGCAATGAACATTGGGGTACACGTGTCTCTTTCAATTCTGGTTTCCTCGGTGTGTATGCCCAGCAGTGGGATTGCTGCGTCATAAGGCAGTTCTATTTCCAGTTTTTTAAGGAATCTCCACACTGTTCTCCATAGTGGCTGTACTAGTTTGCATTCCCACCAACAGTGTAAGAGGGTTCCCTTTTCTCCACACCCTCTCCAGCATTTATTGCTTGTAGACTTTTGGATCGCAGCCATTCTGACTGGTGTGAAATGGTACCTCATTGTAATTAGATATTTTTAAAAATAATGAATTATGGCTATATTAATGAAACTAACTGGCCGTAAGTGCCTAGAACCATTGGGTGAGTCTGTGCCTGGGTGACATGGTGGTCAGAGAATTCTGTGGCACTGCCAGGGCCCAAAAGCCTGAGTCTGAGACTCTTTAAGACCACAAACCCACCCGCTCTCCCAAGCCCCTTTCAGGCTACGTGTTCTCCTTTTGTTGCTTCCTTAGCTCTCCGTCCTGGAGTGTCCATTTCACTAGGTTTCATTGCATAGAAACATTGGAGGAAGAGAGGAGCCAAAAACAAGGGGATTCAGCGATGGAATTTCCTTCAGTTGTTATTTTTAAGGCAGCTTGGCTTTAGGTGAAATCAGTGAATGTTATATTCCTGATCACATCATCACACTTGTGTATGCTTTTATATGGCAGTTACTGAATTTTCAATATAAAACCTCCTTTCTGTGTATAATATAGATAGACCCTGTCCATATAAAGTAATTTGACTGAAAAACTTAATGGTGTCCTAATTAAACAGGAGGCAGATATGACTGTCTTCTGAAGTAATGGCCCAATCCTCTGAGACAAAGCTATTCTTAGATAGAATATTTTGAATCATTTCTCCTGAATGCTGTGACCCTTTTTTTTCCCCCTCTCTCCCTCTAAATCGAACAAGAGCAGAGGGAAGCGCTTTTCAACCTAGTTTTCATCATCAGACAGAAAGTATTCTGCATTCAGAAACCATTTCCAGTATCAAATTCAATTCTGTCAAGTGATTAGTTGAGTTTGGTAGAGAGTAATTTAAAAACACAACCCTGGAAATGGCCGTGATGCTTCTGCACTGAAGGAGAGCAGTTGCTGTGCTCGAGTTGCAGGCCCCTTTTCAGTGACTGTGCAAGGCAGTGTGGGTTATTGTGTTACGCGTCTCCGCAGCTGATACAGACCTGCATCTGTTGACAGCATGCGTTCCTGCCCAGGACTGCTGGAAGGAACAGGGGAGCGGGTGAATTGATACCTTGCCTGCCTATCAGTGGCAGATGTCCTTTTATGTACATATGTTTATAAAGCTCTTTAGCCCCCTTCAAGATGAAAGGCTCTGTATAAATATGAGCTTTCGATTTTAGTACATGTTTGTAATACATGTGGTACAGTCCTAAATATGTATTTAGCTGATAGGCACTGTTCTTGTCTATTGTACAAATATTGACTTTAAAAGTATAAATATGTATTTAACCATCAGACCAGAAAAACATTGAAGCAGTTACTTCTCAGGTAGAGATATTAATATTGTATAAACCTATATATGCATATGTTTACATTATACCACATCAGAGCAGAGCATTTCTTTAAAAAAAAAAAAAAAAAAAGTCAATGAGAGCCCCAACAGAGTTCTTGATGTTCTGCTCCCTTTAAGGTGAGTCTTGATTTTACATTTTCATATGTTTATTCCCTTCTTTCTAATTTTATATAAATGTGATCTGTTGTAGTGTTAGTAAAACCTAGTGTCAGTTCCTCTCAAACTTGAGAAATCTGTTAGGTTGGTGAGAATTTTTTTTTCTCCTTAAATTTTTTTTCTCACTATGAAAATGTTCAATGCACAGTAAAATAGAGTTAATAATATAAGCTCCCATGTACCTATTACCCAGTGAAGAAACATTTTGTAGTGTTTTTTTTTTTTCTTTTTTCTGCCCTACAACATACAGGATCTTAGGTCCCCAACCAGGGATTGAACCCATGTCCCGTGCATTGGGAGTGCAGAGTCTTAGCCACTGGACCACCAGGGATGTCCCATCTCCCTCTTCCAATTTATAAAATTTTTAAGTTATCAAGGCATAAGCATATTAAAGAAATTTGGAAAATGGAAACAAATTCAAAGTCCCATCATCCTAAATTACTGTCCCATCTTGCTGTTTTCTTAATTTCTGTTCACTCTACTCCCCAGCATGCTTTGCTTTCAGAGATAGAGAGAGTGTGTGTATGTATGTGTCTTTGTGCTGTAACGCTGTGTGCTTACTGTATGCCAGGTGGAAGATTCTAAGATTTAACATGTATTTGTCTTCACAGCAGACTAGGTTGTTATTACCCCATTTTACTGATGAGGAAATTCAGGCATATAGAGATTAATATCTTACCTGAGGTTATGTGGCTAGAAAACGGGCTGAATTTTTATTCTGTCAGAGTCAGATTCCATTAGATTCAGATTCATTGCAGCTGGTTTCTGCATCCGTGTTCTTAACCACTGCCTCGTTGTTCCTCTCAGTTATTAGAATATACATGCAATCTTGTTATCCTTTGTTGTTGTTCAGGCATTCAGTCATGTCTGATTCTTTGAGATCCCATGGACTGCAGCACGCCAGGCTTCCCTGTCCTTTACTGTCTCCCAGAGTTTGCCCAAACTCAAGTCCATGAGTTGATGATGCTATCCAACCATCTCATCCTCTGCCGTACCCTTCTCCTCCTGCCCTCAGTCTTTCCCTGCATCAGGGTCTTTTCCAGTGAGTTGGCTCTTTGCATCAGGTGGCCAAAGTATTGGAGCTTCAGCTTCAGCATCAGTCCTTTCAGTGAATATTCCGGGTTAATTTCCTTTAGGATTGACTGGTTTGATCTCCTTGCTGTCTTCTTAAAATTTATCATTACATCATGGATATTTTAAAATACTATTCATAGTTTTATAAGGGGTCACTAGCAATGACCCCACTAATCAATATATTCCCTCAAGAAAAGTTTTTATCATGACATTTATTTTTTCCACTTTTTATCTTAATGTTAGATTTACAGAAATGTTATAAAAATCATAGAGCTCCCATTTTTAATCTTCACCCAGCTTCCCCTAACATTAACCTCTTATATAACCATGGTATAATTTTAAAAACTAAGAAATTAACATTTGTACAGTACTATTAAATAAGATATCGACTTTGTTTGGGGTTTCACCAGGTTTTTTTGTTTTTTTTTTTTAACTAATGTCCTTCTGATCCAGGATCCAATCCATACATTGCATTTAGTTCTCAGTGATGTTTATGTTTGTGTCACAATTGATGTTTATCTTTCTGTATTGATTTAGCTAAGTGCAGTGGCACTAGTCTGGAATATAGTTCCTTAATTTCTCTAGTAAAGGTAATTGTGGCTCATACCTTGAAGAGTAAGTAACTCATTCTAGGTATCAGGACAAGTTACTTCATTCCTCTGTGCCTTGGTTTTCTTATGGCAATCATATTTAAGTTAATAATGATAATAGCTACTATTTGAGGATTTTTATATGCCAGGCTCGGTACTAATTTAATGTGATGTTCTTCTCAACAATCCCTCCAGAAGGATACTGTTATCCCCACTTTATAATTAGAAAAATTGAGGCTACACAAGGTTATGTGACTTGTCCAAAGCTCTACAACTTGTCCAAGGCTATACAATTGAACCAAAACAGACTTTATGGTTTAATCTATTAACTATTATCAGTATTTGTTAACATTTATAGTATCATACGACTTCCCTGGTGGCTGAGACGGTAAAGCGTCTACCTACAATGTGGGAGACCCGGGTTTGATCCCTGGGTTGGGAAGATCCTCTAGGGAAGGAAATGGCAAACAACTCCAGTACTCTTGCCTGGGAAATCCCATGGATGGAGGAGCGTCGTAGGCTACAGTCCATGGGGTCCCAAAGAGTCGGACATGACTGAGCGACTTCACCTTCACTTTTTATAGTATCATACAACATAAGTGTTCAAATGATGGTAGCTATTATTCTTATTATTTTTAAAAAATAAAATATTTTAGTCATATTTTAGTTCTGTTCTTCTATGATCCCTAGAGATAAATTGTGGATGATGTCCTAGGCTCTTGGTGTTGAGTATTTTCCAGCTATCATTTTAAAAATAAAATGACTATGGAACCAGCAAATATTTATTACTTCCATATTATGGAATGTGTAGGAGTCCTGCTGTGTGATGAAGCAGATGATATGATGATTCAAGCTGACAAACTAAAAGCAGTGCTAATCCATATGTAGATAATTATCAAGTGAATTCTCCACATGAAGTTTCTTAGTAGGAGATCGGGAAGAGAGGAGTCCCTTCAGACTAGGGAAAGCTTTCTGAGGAAATGGAATTTGAGTGAACTTTATGGAATGGGTAAAATTTGGATAGGTTGAGAGGAAAGACAAAGGCAAACTTCATATGGTAAAGTTAATATTATAGATTACTGCTTGTAATAGTTGTTCATCAAACCCATAGCTAATATTAATTTTGTACATGGGGACTTTGAAGCTCAGTGAAGTTAAGTCAATTTCCCAGGGTCACACAGTTAATAAATGGCAGGGCTTAGATGTGGATCCAAGTTTGTTTGATTCCCCAGTCCTACATTCAGCATTATGTATCCCATCATTTGGTTAGCAGTAAAATCTAATAGAATTTAAGTTTAAATATATATAAATATTATATATATGTTTATATAAATATATATTTAAATATTTTAAGTATATAAAAATATATTTAAATTTAAATATAATTTAAATATAAAAAATTGAGCAATAGATGCTTCCTTACATACTTATCCATTGTGCTTATTCAAAACTCAATCAAAAAGGAATCTTACTGTGCCGAGACTCAGACAACACTCTCTGTCCTGTACTGGTACTTTTTAAGTGGGGAGGGGGACAGTCGATGAGGAACACACTTTGAAAAGACATTGATAAAGAGTAGGGTGTTTTTGGTGCGGCTGTATTGACACCTAATTAGAAGTCAATATTGTAAGCATAATGACCTGGCCAATTGCTGAACTGACTGCCTAAGTGACACAGAGTCCCTAGGTAATAGCAAAAGATAAGAGTGTTATTTGCTTGCCCAGTGCCACTTGGACACAGTGTTTGCATTAGAATGCAAATGCTCGAGTAGATTCTTCAGGCTTGTATCTAAGTGGCTCTGGCCTAGGTAGCAAAGGTTAATATATCATAAAATTTGGTGTGAAACCCAACCTTCCCAATTACAAATGTGTTCACAGGGAATAGCTTTTCCTTCCTGAAAAGCAAACGAAGTGTTGGGTTTAGAGGGCCACATTAGAAGGCAGTTAAAATATTTTTATGGCTGGACGGCATCACTGACTCAATGGACATGAGTCTGAGTGAACTCCGGGAGTTGGTGATGGACAGGGAGGCCTGGTGTGCTGCAATTCATGGGGTCGCAAAGAGTCGGACATAACTGAGTGACTGAACTGAACTGATGCATTTTAAAAATGTGATAACTAAAAACTGAAAAGCAAATTAGCTAAGACTTAAAATGTAGACGTTATGAGCCACTTATAAATTTGTTCTTTGTAATTTGTTAAAAAATACCTATGATCAAATGACTAAACAAATTATGTGAATGTTTGATATTTAATAGTGAATTTTCTTACTGATTATTGTTTAACATAGAATCTTTCAATTTGGTAATATATATTATGAAGATTCAAGCATTTCAATCCACCATTTAAAAACCAGTCTTGAGACAGTAATCTGAAGTAACTAACAGTGTTTATATATAAGTATTTTCATTAAAATATGTAATAATAAAATAGAAACCTGGTAAGGAAAAGAAAGCAAAAAGTGTAAATTTAAAAGAGTAGTAAACAAAAATAAATTATAATATATTCATCTCAATATGTACTTATAATAATATTTACTTAAAGACTCTGATGCTGGGAGGGACTGGGGGCAGGAGGAGAAGGGGACGACAGAGGATGAGATGGCTGGATGGTATCACTGATTTGATGGACGTGAGTTTGAGTGAACTCCGGGAGTTGGTGATGGACAATGAGGCTTGGCGTGCTGCAATTCATGGGGTCGCAAAGAGTCAGACACGACTGAGTGACTGAACTGAACTGAAAATATTTTTCCCCACACAGGCATTATATTGATCAATTTCTTAAAAAAAAAAAAAAGACCAAAATTAACCTGATATTTGGAGTTTCTCTGTGCTGTTTTTTCAGATGATCTTGTTTCTTCTTCCTCTTCTCTCTTTAATGAGCAGATAGTGTAATCCTGCCTTACTTCCGAAGGTGATTGGATTTTTATCCATTTTGATTTGTATTTGGCCAGTGGTATATATTAAATAGCTTATGTTCATCTGTGGGTGTTTCGTATATATATTTCTTAATGCTGAGAATCACCAATCTCTGTGTGGAAAGCTTCCACCAGCCTGATTACAGCGGATGTGCAATTGGATTGAAGAATGTGTACTCAAGAGCTTATGATCACTGGCCCGGTTGAGTCTGGGTGATGCATGTGGCTTTCCAGGGATGCCGCTATTTACATCTGTTAATGGCCCTTCTTGATGGCCGGCTCCCCGATGAGGTGATACGCAGCAGCCCGGGGATGAGGGCCCAACGCTGCGAATGTGGCTGGGCCCCATTAGGCAGGACCAGGATTGCTCACTGGTAGGCTTTGTGTTTGGGGGCAAGTGGTGGGGGTGGGAAGCAGGATAGACAGAAAGATTCGGGGGTGGGGAGCAGAAAAAAGAATGAAAAACATCACTTATCTAGATATAGGGAAGCAGACAGGCAGATGTGAAAAACTGCAGCCGTAACTGAGGTATGAGTGAATAGAAAAGAAGTGGAACTAGCAAATAAACAAGTAGAAGGACTGACTAGTTCTCATATGGAAGGGGGATTACAAGAGGAGAGGGCTGTGAGGGTTTGGGAAGAGACATGTCACCCCCACCTGTTAGGTCAGTATCATTTACTTGTGTGGCTGGACAGATGCTACTGAACACTGAGCAGAGATTTACATATATTAGTGCAGCAAGAGGTTGGTTACTTGGATTCTTGCATCCTTTGGTGTTCTGGTGTTGGGAGAAAGCAAGAGGTGCTCAGAGGAGGCGATGTTGAGATACAGCAGTTCCTGCAGAAATAGAAGATACCTGAAGCAAGCCAGTAAAGAATGTTGCCATTATTCCTATCAAATACTTCTTGTTTTGCGACCCCAGGGACTATAGCCCTCCAGGCTACTCTGTCCATGGGATTTCTTCTGCAAGAATACTGGAGTGGATTGCCATTTCCTTCTCCAGGGGATCTTCCCAACCTAGGGATCAAACCCATATCTCCTGTATTGCAGGCAGATTCTTTACCACTGAGCCGCAGGGGTAGCCCTATCAAATACTGCTGCTGCTGCTGCTAATTCGCTTCAGTCATGTCCGACTCTGTGCGACACCATAGATGGCAGCCCACCAGGCTCCCCCATCCCTGAGATTCTCCAGGCAAGAACACTGGAGTGGGTTGCCATTTCCTTCTCCAATGCATGAAAGTGAAAAAGTGAAAGTGAAGTCACTGAGTCTTGTCCAACTCTCAGCGACCCCATGGACTGCAGCCTACCAGGCTCCTCCGTTCATGGGATTTTCCAGGCAAGAGTACTGGAGTGGGGTGCCATTGCCTTCTCCGTATCAAATACTAGAGGACAATAAAAGGGCCCAGGATTGTAAAAGTTGTACAGTCATGAGAGGTAGTCCTCTTCCTGCTTTCCTACATGTTAAAGGTTTCTTTGGAAAGAATCTCACAAAATAAGGTAATAAGTTAGAGAATCCTGGATTTAATTCCCAGGGCCACAGTATTCTTCCATACATAGGCTGAGTGCATTTAGACTTTGGTGTTTCCATCTTCTGTGAGCAAACCCAAAGAAGAAATTGAGACAGCTGTGAAATACATACATAGTAAACCAGCTGTTCTCAACATAATCTTAGAAAAGTATGCCACAGTATTTGCTCTAGTTTCCCACAGGGAGCTTGGCTCTTTAGCATTGCACATCTTTACACAAAGGTTGTGTCTGCATTCAGTCTGATATCTTCAAGAAGCCTGGAACAAAATTCTGCATGTAAGAAGCTTGTATTGATTTGTTTGTCTGTTTATGTCTTTGCAGATTGGCATGGTAGCTTGGAAAATGACCCTTAAAAGTCCAGAATATCCAGATGGCCGAGATATCATTGTTATTGGCAATGACATCACTTACCGAATTGGGTCCTTTGGACCCCAAGAGGATTTGCTGTTTCTCAGAGCTTCTGAGCTTGCCAGGGCAGAGGGCATCCCACGCATCTATGTAGCAGCCAATAGTGGAGCAAGAATTGGACTGGCAGAGGAAATTCGTCATATGTTCCATGTGGCCTGGGTAGATCCTGAGGATCCTTACAAGGTACAGATTAAGAGAAGATAATACTTCCAATTACTTTACGGATATGTGTATGTGTGTGTGTGTGTGTACAAATGTGGGAGAGAAGTAGAGGTTTAAGTTCTAAAGTTAGCAACTGCACTGTAAATAAATTCTCTCTTAATATGTTCACCTGGTCTTTCCTCCAGCTTGGAAATAGAACATCATTTCTTGGGCTGCACTAGATGGGAATAGTAGATATGCATTTAATGTGAGACATGTTAAGCCAGAAAATTATTATTACTGATTTTGTTATTAAATTATTCCACCTTGTCTTCTAAGACATGTGATCAGTTATCAGCACAATCTCTCAGATCCTCAGCTTCTCTGATTGTTCTCCAACCTTCTTGCTCTACTTGAAACCTGCCTGTCCTCCGAAAACTCTTCTTTCTTTTACATGGCTAATGGTTTTTCTTTCCCTTGTGCCACAGACCCTGGAGAGAGACTTTGATGAAGAGTCCCTCCCCCTGTCTAAGGCCAATCCCACTATGTTTGGTCCTCTCCCCTCTTGCCAGCTTAAGGATGTAGATCAAAGCTTCTCCCCCTTTTTTCTTGCATCATCATGTTGTCCCTCTCTATTAGAAGAAGACACATGTTTGTGTCTTTAGCACATAGATAGTGACCCCTCGAGTCACCAACCCTACCTCGTTTTTTCCTTCCGTTTATCATGAACTCCTTATTGCCAAATTCAGACTTAAATTGAAGAAAGTAGGGAAAACCACTAGACCATTCAGGAATGACCTAAATCAAATTCCTTATGATTATACAGCAGAAGGGAGAAATAGATTTAAGGGACTAGATCTGATTGATAGAGTGCCTGATGAACTATGGACGGAGATTTGTGACATTGTACAGGAGACAGGGATCAACACCCATCCTCATGGAAAAGAAATGCAAAAGCAAAATGGCTATCTGGGGAGGCCTTACAAATAGCTGTGAAAAGAAGAGAAGCAAAAAGCAAAGGAGAAAAGGAAAGATATAAGCATCTGAATGCAGAGTTCCAAAGAATAGCAAGAAGAGATAGGAAAGCCTTCTTCAGCGACCAATGCAAAGAAATAGAGGAAAACAACAGAATGGGAAAGACTAGAGATCTCGTCAAGAAAATTAGAGATACCAAGGGAACATTTCATGCAAAGATGGGCTCGATAAAGGACAGAAATGGTATGGACCTAACAGAAGCAGTAGATATTAAGAAGAGGTGGCAAGAATACACAGAAGAACTGTACAAAAAAGAGCTTCACGACCAAGATAATCATGATGGTGTGATCACTCACCTAGAGCCAGACATCCTGGAATATGAAGTCAAGTGGGCCTTAGAAAGCATCACTACAAATAAAGCTAGTGGAGGTGTTGGAATTCCAGTTGAGCTCTCTCAAATCCTGGAAGATGATGCTGTGAAAGTGCTGCATTCAATATGCCAGCAAATTTGGAAAACTCAGCAGTGGCCACAGGACTGGAAAAGGTCAGTTTTCATTCCAATCCCAAAGAAAGGCAATGCCAAAGAATGCTCAAACTACCGCACAATTGCACTCATCTCACATGCTTTTACTAAAAGCAATGCTCAAAATTCTCCAAGCCAGGCTTTAGCAATATGTGAACCGTGAACTCCCTGATGTTCAAGCTGGTTTTAGAAAAGGCAGAGGAACCAGAGATCAAATTGCCAACATCCACTGGATCATGGAAAAAGCAAGAGGGTTCCAGAAAAAACATCTATTTCTGGTTTCTTGACTATGCCAAAGCCTTTGACTGTGTGGATCACAATAAACTGGAGAATTCTTTAAGAGATGGGAATACCAGACCACCTGACCTGCCTCTTGAGAAACCTATATGCAGGTCAGGAAGCAACAGTTAGAACTGGATATGGAACAACAGACTGCTTCCAAATAGGAAAAGGAGTACGTCAAGGCTGTATATTGTCACCCTGCTTATTTAACTTCTATGCAGAATACATCATGAGGGACGCTGGGCTGAAAGAAGCAAAAGCTGGAATCGAGATTGCTTGGAGAAATATCAATAACCTCAGATAAGCAGATGACACCACCCTTATGGCAGAAAGTGAAGAGGAACTAAAGAGCCTCTTGATGAAAGTGAAAGAGGAGAGTGAAAAAGTTGGCTTAAAACTCGACATTCAGAAGACTAAGAGCACGGCATCTGGTCCCATCACTTCATGGGAAATAGATGGGGAAACAGTGGAAACAGTGTCAGACTTTGTTTTTTGGGGCTCCAAAATCACTGCAGATGGTGACTGCAGCCATGAAATTAAAAGACACTTACTCCTTGGAAGGAAAGTTATGACCAACCTAGATAGCATATTGAAAAGCAGAGACATTACTTTGCCAACAAAGGTCCGTCTAGTCAAGGCTGTGGTTTTTCCAGTGGTCATATATGGATGTGAGAGTTGGACTATGAAGAAAGCTGAGCACCGAACAATTGATGCTTTTGAACTGTGGTGTTGAAGACTCTTGTGAGTCCCTTGGACTGCAAGGAGATCCAACCAGTCCATTCTAAAGGAGATGCGTCCTGGGTGTTCATTGAAAGGATTGATGCTAAAGCTGAAACTCATGTATGGATGTGAGAGTTGGACTATGAAGAAAGCTGAGCATCAAACAATTGATGCTTTGGAACTGTGGTGTTGAAGACTCTTGCGAGTCCCTTGGACTACAAGGAGATCCAACCAGTCCATTCTAAAGGAGATCCGTCCTGAGTGTTCATTGGAAGGACTGATGCTAAAGCTGAAACTCCAATACTTTGGCCACCTCATGTGAAGAATTGACTCATTGGAAAAGACTCTGATGCTGGGAGGGATTGAGGGCAGGAGGAGAAGGGGACGACAGAGGATGAGATGGCTGGATGGCATCACCGACTCGATGGACATGAGTTTGGGTGAACTCTGGGAGTTGGTGACAGACAGGGAGGCCTGGCGTGCTGTGATTCATGGGGTCACAGAGAGTCGGACACAACTGAGCAACTGAACTGAACTGAACTGAACTGATAACAAGACTTCTTTTCAAGATTTATTTGTCATTTGGCTGTGCTGTCCTGCGTTCTAGCTTTCTCTAGTTGCGGCAAGTGGGAGCTACTCCCCAGTTACCGTGCAAGCCTTCTCATTGTGATGGCTTCTCTTGTTGCAGAGCACGTGCTCTAGAGTACATGGAGTTCAGTAGGTGCAGCGTGTGGTCTCAGTAGTTGTGGCTCGCCGGCTTACTTGTCCCGCTCATCACGTGGAATCTTCCTGGATCAGGGATCAAACTGGCGTGTCCTGCATTGGCAGGTGGATTCCTTACTACTGAGCCACCGGAGGAACGCCACAGCAAGACTTCTTAAAAAGAGTTTCTGTTCTTGCTGTTTCCAGATACCCTTCTCCCTCCCATGCCCTCTGGAACCCATCTCTATTTCTCCTGCACCCACACTGTTCCACTGGAGCTGCTTATGTCAAGGTTGCCATTGATTCCCTATTAAACTCTGTTGAGGATCTCACTCATGTGACGTTTCAGCAGCATTCCATGCAGTTGGTTAGGCCTTCATCCTTGAAATGCTTTCTTCTCTTAGTTTCCAGGACCCCATAATCTCCTTTTTACCCTTCTAACCACTCTTTCTCAGTTTCCTTTGCTGCCTTTTACATCTCTAAGAGTGTCAAGGGATGATGGAAATACTCTTTATTTTGATTGTAATGGCAGATATGCACAAGTGTATACATTTGTCAGAATTCATCAAACTACAACACTTAAAACTGATGGATTTTGTTGCCTGTAAATTATGCTTCAGTAAAATTCATTTCAAAAGTATATGAGAATTGTTGATGACCACTCTTAAGTACTTGGGCTTCCCTGGCAGCTCAGCTGGTAAAGAATCTGCTTGCAATGCCGGAGACCCTGGTTCACTTCCTGGGTTGGGAAGATCCGCTGGAGAAGGGATAGGCTACCCACTGCAGTATTCTTGGGCTTCTCTTGTGCCTCAGCTGGTAAAGAATGTGCCTCCAATGTGGCCGACCTGGGTTTGATCCCTGCGTTGAGAAGATCCCCTGGAGATGGGAATGGCTACCCACTCCAGTATTCTGGCCTGGAGAATTCCATGGGGTCAGAAAGAGTTGGACATGACTGAGTGACTTTCACTTTCACTATTAAATACAGTGTTTCTTTTGGGATGATAGAAATATCCTAGAATTAGATAGTGGTGGTGGTTGTACTATATCTCAATATACTAGAAACTATTGAATTGTATACTGTATGATGGCTAGTTTTATGTTAATGTGAATTTTATCTCAAATTTTTCAAATTATTTTTTAAAATGTGAATGGAGATGTATGTCAAGGTCACAAAGGCTATAGCAGATCCAAGTCCAGGATCTCCCAGCCTCAACCCCATCGGGGCTCAGAGCCACCTCACCTGGTGCTTTGGCAAGATAGCTTTTACAGAAGGTGAGGTAGAAAGAAAAAAAGTGTTTAGGGCTCAGCCCCTGGACCTCTCCTCTTTTCTCTATTCACCTACCCTTGGTCATCTTACCCAGTGCTCAAGATTTAAATTCCATCTATAAACTGGTAAACTTCTAAATTGATATCCTACCCCTGAGCGTCAGATTCATCTGTCCAGACTCAACCTCTGCCTGCACATCTGCCTCATGGGCAGCTTCTAGTCACCTTCCTTGCATGTGTTCTTCCTGCAGTCTTCTCTGGCTCAAGATATGATACCTCTGTTCTTCCGTTTAAGTGAAAGATCTTAGAGTTATGCTTGACCTGTCTTTCTCACACCCCACATCCTCTCTGTCAGTGAATCACGTGTGCGTCCCGACCTTCAAAATATACCCAGAACACAACCGCCTCTGACTGCTTCTGCTGCTGCCCTGTGGTCCAGGTCCCCGTCATGGACCTTCCTGCTTCTGGCCTTGCCCCCCGCCACCCCCCACCCAAAGTCCACTCTCAGCAGAAAGTGGAGGGCTTCCCTGGTGGATCGGTGGTAAAGAATCTGCCTGCCAGTGCAGGAGACGCAGGCTCAATCCCTGGTCGGGGAAGATCCCACATGCAGCAGAGCAGCTCCGCCCACGCACCATGACTATTGCGCCTGTGCTCTAGAGCCCGGGAGCTGCAACTTCTGCAGCCTGCATGCCCCAGAGCCCCTGCTCACAATAAGAGAAGCCGTGCAGTGAGAAGACCATGCAACTGAAGAGTAGCTCCTGCTTGCCGCAGCTGGAGAAAAGCCAGCATTCCAGTGAAGACCCAGCACGACCGAAAATAAATGAAAACGGAAAGGAAAGAGAGTGGAATGATCCAGTTAAATGTAAATCAGATCGTGACCCCAGAGTTTCCTGTGATTAAAAGCCTTAAAGGCTTCCCAGCTAACTCACATGAGGCCCAGAAACCCTGCAGTTGCCGGCAAGTCCCTCCCAGGCGGGCCTCCAGTGGCCCCATCCTCGCCTGCTCCTGCCGCGTCCCTCACCGAGGCTCCTCCGGCCTCCTCGCTCTGTCTTGAGCCTGCGGGGCACACTCGGCACCTTCACGCTTGTGGTTCCTTCTGCCTGGAGTGCTTTTCCACCAGATATCCCCATGTCTCACTTCCACAGCGCTTCAGGTATTGGCTCAAATGACATTTTCAGCAAAGCGTTCCCTGGCTATTCTTCTAGAAGGTCGAGTCTCCCAGCTGTCCTGTCTCCTTCCTCTATTTTACTTTTTTCTCTTCAAACATTATTCCCATTAACATTGTATATTTAACTTACTTATTTTGTGTATTTTCTGTATCTCCTACTAGAAGATTAGTTGTGTAACGCCAGAAACGTTTGCCTGCTTTGTCCCTTCCTGTTTTTCCCATGCCTTGACCAGTGCCTTCCGTGTCATAGGCGCCTGATAAACGTGGCTGACTGACATACTGCCGATACTCCCTGCTTTCTCAGCGAGAGTCAGGCAGACTCGGCGGCAACTTCAAATCCATGTCTCTGGCATGTTGTGCTCATTGTGGGACAAATTCAGTTAAACCGTGGACATAGTTTCTCATAGTATTTCAAGTGTTTTTCTCTGCTAGCTTTTTTTTTGTTTTTTGGTCTGAGTGACTCATTCACTTAAGGTGAATACATGTGTTAAATAACTGTATGTGAGTGTGCATATGTATGTATAAAAATAAGCCAATTAAGAAATGTTAGTATGATTTTTTAATGTACCTAGGGATTATTTATTTTAAAAAGCAAATATTTGTTTGCTTTTTTATTTAAAAAATGAAATGTTTATTTAAAACAAATGGTTCAAGCTTAGTGTTTATTGATCATTAACATAGACATCTGGTTTTAAGATGGAATACTCCAGTTTTGTGATGCTTTCAATTATCCTTGACCCATCTATATTTTGATGGTACGATGGTCCCATTGTGAGAAAATGATGAATAGTAATTCATGCAAATCTTTAATTTTGTGTTGATATTTTTAATGGAGGTATCACTTAAGATTAGAGAATGACCCCTTAACCTTGATGAAAAGGAAAATGAGTGGAATGTATCAGTACCGGAAGTTGCAGCTGCAAGATACCTGATTTCAAGGATACAATGATACAGAAGCAGACACCTCCATCTTTCAAAGGAGCACTCTCTATGCTAGTATTCTATGAGACAGTAACTCTTAAGACATGATTTGGCGATTTAAAGCTAGTTTAGAACCATTGCATCATACATGCTTTGCTGGGTCTTCTGGTCATTTGGTGATGGCAAATAATGGGTTAAAAACTATTTGTGCTTCCCACAGGGATACAAATATTTATATCTGACCCCTCAAGATTATAAGAGAGTCAGTGCTCTCAATTCTGTCCATTGTGAACATGTGGAAGATGAAGGAGAATCCAGGTAGGTGTTATCTATCAGAATAATTTGGCCATGGATTCAAGAAAGGAGAATTTGATCATTTTTTTCTCACTGTCCTGTTGATCATGACCCTGAGCAATGAAGACTACTTGTCGCGTAATCTAGGAGCCTTAGGTATCTCTGCTGTACCACTTACTAACTAAAAGGCAAAATTATTCATTGAGGTTTTAAAATTGTTTATTATCTGCATTTGAAAAGTTGGAACATACAAATAATTATGAATAAAAAGTAAAAACCAGCTATAGTCCTAGCAAGAGATCACAGTTATTAATATATATTCTTTCTGTCATATGTATATACATCTTTTTTCCTACATAATTGGGGTCATAATAGAAAAGGTCTTTTGTAATTTATTCTTTCCACTAAAAATTATTTTGGGGGGAACTTTTTATATTCTTACAATATTATTTCAGAATGTGATATTTAATGGCTTCATATAAATCTTTATAATGAATGTATCATATCTGGACATTCAGACAATTCTAATTTTTACTGCTATATCCCTGGACTGATCATTCTTTTATGTAAACTTTGAGGAATATCTCTGGTTATTTACTTTGTGTTAATTTCTAAAAGTAGAATTAGTAGTCAAAAAGTGTGTCCATTTAAAAACAAATTTTTTTTTAGCAGTTTCAAATTGTCTTCTCAAGAGCTGCATTCCCACGAACAGCATATGTGGTGCTTGTTTATGCTGTTTAATTGTTCTCCATCCTTGCCAACATTGATTACTGTCAATAAAACAGGATGAAAACAGCAATTGTTATTTTAACTGGTATTTTTTGATCACCAGTGAAGTTGAACAGGTTTATAATCTATCTGAAAGTATTTTCCAGAATGTTAATCAGTTGCTTCAGTATCATTTATTGAATAATTCATACCTTCTTCACTTTTATAATAGTCTTAACTCAATTACCAGGCTTTATATTCTGTTTTTTTGGTCTATCTATTCTTGGACTAATGCCACACAGTTTTAACTGCTGTAATGGGCCAGGGTTCCTCACATTCTTAATTTTTCCCCCAAATTTTATCAATTATTTTTGTCTTATTACATATAGGCTCATTTTTTTTAAATTCCCCAAAACCTCTCATAATGATTTTGATCCAGGTTGCATTAGGTTTATAAATTAGGATGATCTGAGTGCTTCATAATATTAACTCTTCCCAACAAGATGTATGGTGTGTTTTTCTAATTATTTAAGTGTATATTTGAAGTTTTATAGTTTTCTTCACATAGGTTATGCCAGAAGGTCTCAATCTTTTTTGGTTCACAGCACCCATATTGTCTCCGTAATTTTTTCATAGCAGCTTTGGCAAAAAGATATACTTGGGTATTTCTGATTATTGAGTAGTCAGACCCAGAGGGCTTCGTAAGTATTTACGCCATGAACAACATGGGTTTGAATTTCTTGAGTCCACTTCTGCATGGACATTTTCAACAGTAAATGCAACAGTACTATACCATCTGTGGTTGATTGAATCTGTTTATAGACATGGAAGAACCATGTATTAATAATCGAGCACCAACTATAAGTGATACTTGAATTTTCACCTACTGAGGGTGGATGCCCCTAACTCTGGCTGTTTCTTGTTCAAGGGTCAACTGTATAATATATATAATAGCTGAAAAAATTTTTTTTATTTCATTCTTAAATAATTGCAGTTACTTCTTATGGGATATTTGCATCTGCACGACGTTGCAAATCTTAGAGTCAGCTTGGACATCTCCACCCTCACATCTTGTTCTGCACTGGTTTTTGGGTAGAACTCCCTCCACCCGGCACCACCTTCAAAACTGAAAACCCATCTTTGCAACGATTGTCAGAAGGAATGTAGCACTACCTAGTGTTAAACCACAAACTCCTTGAAACTAGTAGTCACATGGGAGCCATCAGATATCACATAGTATTTCTCCCAAAACTTCGAAACGTCCTTCAGTGCCCCTGAGGGTTCACTGTGGCACCCATCCCAGGATGTCTTGGTGTACAGTGTAGGTATGGCGGGATTTTGCCGTTTTTTAAATAGCTCTAAGTGTTTTGCACTTTTTTCTTGCTACTCTGAACAGGATTCCCACCCCACCCGCACCATTGTATCTTTTAACTCTTTGTTACTGGTATCTCAGAAGACTTGATTTTTGTATATTGTTTCTGTTCAAATAAGTCAGTTTTCTTCTCTGAGCTTCAGTTTCCTCATCTGTACGAAGAAGAATCAAGTGAGCTTATATATATATGTGAAGCCCTTAATGGCACAGTACTAAGCACATAGTAAGCAATCATAGACCCTGGCTGTTATTATCTATGATAATGGAGAGGATATTCCTTATCACACTGTACGGTTGTGAGGGTCAAAAATGACACACACGAATCTTTCAAAATCATATTATGTTACACGAAGGTTTTTATTATAAGTAACATTAAAATGTGGCACTGCTTTTTTGTTTTTCGGCCATGTGATGTGACATGCACAATCTAGTTCCCTGACCAGGGATCAGACCTGTGCTCTTGCAGTGGAAGTGCAGAGTCTTAACCAATGGATCTCCAGGGAAGTCCCTGGTACTACTTTAAAGAATGATAGTCTTAAAGGTAGAAGACTTAGATCACAGAGCAGAAAATGGGAAATTTTTTATTCTCTTTCATGTAATGCAATAGGAAAAGATGTCACTTAACAAATCATAAACACCTCTGAAGCAGTATGCACTCCTTAGGAGGGAAAAGATCTGCTTTGCAAGGAAGGCCGGCAGGGCCCATGGGTATGTGTGACTCTACGGCATGTGAGCCTTATAAAAAGAACACTTAACCCCCTCCTCCACCACCAAATTACTGTGGCGTGTTAACCCATTAAAGCAGATTAACTTGACCTGTAACATAAGTCTGAAATCTAGAGTCTAGATACAGAGCCAAATGAAGAACTGGGAGAAGGAATTACTGGGAATCTGGGAAGCAGAAACACAAAGCCACAGAACAACAGCGAGAGCAAAGAAAAGGAATTGGTGGAAGGCTGGAAGTAAAGGAACAGAGAAATATGGGGGCAAAAAAAAAAATAGTTTAAGAGCCACTGTGGGATATTTATTTATTATTTCAGTTTCTAAAACTGCCCAGTGCCAAGGCTTCTGGGTACACGTGGAACAATAAATAACATATGCCCATCTCTATGTCCCACTTTGTATTTTTCCTTTATTAGCTGCATTCCCCATCTCCCATTTCGCATTATCAGCTATCACTCCTAATCTCCCACCGAGAAGACCCATGAGTGGCTCCCCTTGGATCTGCAGGCTGCTTTCTGGACAACTTGCCCAGCATTTCACGTTTACACACAGTCCCCGTGCCCCTCCAGAGCACTGTGCCAGGAACTCTCGTATATACACTGGGTGCTTGCCAAGGAGCAGGGATAGAATGCACTGTGTTGACCTTCCCTTCATCCTTGTCTTGGAAGGAGAGGATTTGGAACTTGAGAAATTGTTCTCACTGTGCCTCTGGATTTTTTTTTTTTTAATTCCTAGGTAACATTCATCTAAAATGATTTAATGGCTGTGGCTTACTGTAGAGATACATGTCCTAGAAAGTAAGAGGTCTTCTGACACTGGAGCGCCATCTATGTGTCAAACCCTCTCATTGCTGCTTAATTTAACTCAATTCAACTCTCAGAAGAGGATACACTCTAATTCCCATCTTACACAAGTTACCTTATCCCTAGAGTTGCGCTGCTGTATGTGTCAGAGCAGGGATTTAAACCTGTCTGCTTAGTTCCAGATTTTGCTCTTTCCGCTATACCATGTTGCTTCCAGACAAAATAGCTACCAAGCTAAGAAGGAAAGATATATGAATGACGAGTATAAAAAAATGTACAGAGCTCTGGTGTTAAATATAAGAGTTCAGTATGCTTTTAAAAGCATATTAATGGTGGTTATTCTCTTAATGGATTGTTGTTACTGTGTTTAACCTGTCTAATTTGGCATGACTCTATCCACCAGGTACAAGATAACTGACATTATTGGGAAGGAAGAAGGGCTTGGAGCAGAGAACCTTCGAGGGTCTGGAATGATTGCTGGGGAATCCTCTTTGGCCTACGACGAGATCATCACCATCAGCCTGGTAAATCTTGGCCGAGTGTGAGATTTTTGGAGAGCTGGCTGTGACTAGGATTTGCTTTTGCCACCATCACTGCTGTTCAGTCTCAAATGGGAGCATTTCTTTTAAAAAAAAAAATTGATTTATTGGCTGTGCTGGGTCTTTGTGGCTGAGCGTGCTTTTCTCTCTACTTGCAGCGAGTGGGAGCTACTCTCTAATTGCGGTGCAGGATTCTCATTGTGGTGGCTTCTCTCGTTGTGGACCACGGGCTCGAGGGTGTGCAGGCTTCAGTATTTGCAGTTTCCTGGGCTCTGGAGCACGGGCTTAGTTGCCCCATGGCATGTGGGATCTTCCCAGACCAGGGATCGAACTCATGTCTCCTGCACTGGCAGGCGGATTCCTATCTGTGCCACCAGGGAAGCCCCAGGAGCATTGCTTTAAAATTGTAAATCTGCAGTTTGATTTTAATTGTGTATAATAGTAGGACGATAGGGTAATGTACATAATTGGATTCCCCAGATGAAACTGGCACCTTGTGTTAGCTTTTAGTTTAACTTGTTATTTCTCAAATATTCTACACAGTATTAACAGCTTAAATTTCATTTCCTCTTAACTAGTTTCCTTTTTCATACCTCTAGTGTGGATGCCACACATCTGTGGAACAGGCAAAAGTGTAAGAGAAGTAAAGGGTCTGAGACTCTTTAACTGTTGCTTGAATCATTGAATGAATTCTGTACCTTCTTGGCTTTAACCAGGAAATTGTGTTTTTGTATTGTCATTTAACCAAACAGATTTCCTAAAAAAACAAAAAAAACCTAGCTTCTGTTCATGTGAATTTTTTGTATATTGATAGGTTAATTCTGACAGCTTGCGAGGGAACATAAATATATGACGCATCGAATTTATTCTGTTTTTAAGGTTACGTGCAGGGCCATTGGAATTGGGGCTTACCTCGTCCGACTCGGACAGAGAACCATCCAGGTCGAAAATTCTCACTTAATCCTGACAGGAGCTGGGGCCCTCAACAAAGTAAGTTTCTAGGGTTTGGGAGAAGTGTGTGAAGCTTTTCCAAGACTGTTGTGAATTCTTAATTCTAGGTCTTGATTGGTGGGGGAAGATATTCAGCTCACGCCTTCCTCAGTCTCTGCTCCTCTCTCCGTCTTCTCTGCCTATTCATTCATTTGACATAATGAGTATTATGAGTACCTACTGTGTGCCTGACACTATTCCAAGCCCTGTGGATATGTTAACAAACAAACCATATATAACTTCTGCTGCAAAGAGTTTACATTCTGATGTCTTTCTAGAAAGATCAGATTGACTGCGTCTGTTCTGCCCTCCCCCTCTCTTTCTGTCCTCTGTGAGCGAGCAGTGTGAGACTTATACCTATGAAACATCCTCTGAACATGGCAAGGGTATCAGGTTTTAATGTTTTGAGAAACTGTGAAAGCACCTCTGAAGAGGAACACTTAAGCCGTGGTCCCTTATAGGTAAGGAAGTACTTGGTGGATGTTGAATGGGAAGTGGGCGGGTGGATGCATGGATGGATTGCTAAGAAAAGAGTGTGACATGGACGTTCACTTTCCCGTCCAAAGAAATGCTTGTGCCTGTTCAATCCAAGTGCATAGTGGCTTTTCCAGAGAGGGGAAAAAATATATAGCTTTCACTCTTACAGTGACCTCAGTACCTAAGAATACCTGCATATACAAAGGACCATGTAGTTCCCCCTTCTTTGCAGGCATAGGAAAATTATTTTCTCTCCAAAGCTAGGAATATGTAATAGTCTAAGGCTGGCTGGCTGACCTCATACAACTCACATAACCTCTCATCTTTCTCTATCTGCCAAAGATAAGTAGCAGTTTCCACCTTCAAATGAGGAAACAGAGGTAAAAGCACCTGGAACTTGGCACAAAGCATTGGCCTGTGCTGCACTTCGTCACCTTTTCCTCTCTCTTAACATGGTTTGGGGATCGAATTTGCGGAATTACGTGTGTGCTAAGTTAGTTGTTTATTAGACTTGCACAAACTTTTTTTTTTTTTAATCCAGCCTTGACTTTCAAGTAGAAGGATTGGAATTCAGTGTCCCAGCCTATCATCCCCATTTAGAATAAGTTGACACTGCCATCAGTCTAGTTAACTTTGGGGGACGCCAGAAATGAGAATGATGTGAGGTGATAAGCTTGCTCTCTGCACCCATGTGAACTCTGTATCCTTCTCTGGGTTTGCCTTTCTCTCCAAGGAAAGCAGAGTGCTGCTCACAGAGGCCGGCTTGGATGTCCTGCTCTTTCTTGAGAGAGTAGCCTGGAAATAAAGATTGTGAACTGTCTCTGCTGAGGGAGATTATTGCTCTGAATGAAACTGGCTGAGAGTCTTAGGTTTTTAAAGAGAGTTGTTCTTTTGGATCCTTTTTCTTAGAATGAGATATTGATGCATGCTGAAGAGACCTGTACATACCATTATCTGTGAGGATCCAGTGTAACGAAGACACCTACATTTCTACAATGTTCCCCTACCTGAGCAAAGAGCTAATTTCTGAAGTGCCTTGTCACACTTAAGTTTCTTATTTTTTCCCTGATAGCAAAAGACTATTCCAAAAGGCAGAGGTGTTGTCATTGTTGTTTTATTGTCACTGCTGCTGGGGGTTTTGTTTGTTTTTTCCTGAAAGCTTGGTAGTTGAATTTCAATCTTGCTACGAAGAAAGCATTAGGGGTTTTGTTTTGTTTTCTTAAAATCTGGTTGAATTGCTGTGATCAAATTCATTATATTCATCTTCCTCTTAGCCTGCAGGGCCGCTGGTTAAAGAAGAAGTCTAGTTGTAGGGAAGAGACAGTGAAGCTGCAGCTGTAACTTACCCTACAATGCTTGTTTCCGGAAGGATATGATCATTTGTAGCTGAAGAGAGTGATCAGTTATAGGGGTTACCTAACCCTGCCCTGACTGCTTCTCTATCCTCTTACATGGAGCTGGCAGACCCCGGATTTCATGCAAATTCATTAAAATGTCCTGTCTGCCCCTGTGCCTCTCAGGTATGAAGAAGGGGACTAGACAGGGGCCACATACTCCGGCTGCCTCCTCCGCCTTCCTGCTTGTGCACATCCTGTCTTTGTGCGCGCCGCTATCGCTCTCCACGCCTGCCTTTTCTTCTATAGGAGTCTGTCCCGCATCCACTGGGCGTGTGTCCAGGTCACTTTGAGTGCATGTCTCTTCCTGCCCGAGCGCTAGTCTCTGTGTCTTTGTGTCTGGATCCCTCTCTGTGTGTGTGCTTCCCTGAGTCTCCATGTGTGAGAAAGTCTTTGTGTGTGTGTGAAGCCCCGCGGAGCCTCCCTAAGCCCTGACCATCTACCCTGTCATACGTGTGTACCTGTGTAAATGTAGGTGGTGGACGCAAGCCTTTAGACTGTAAACATTTGACCCCTACCTTTCTGAGTCTTCATCCTTTATGTTAAACATTAGGGCAAAGAGTCAGAAGGGAGGGGGCGCATGGCGAGGTTGTAGGGAAAAAAAAAACCTGTGTGTGCAAGTGCCGATCCCGTTGACCCCTTTGAAAATTGAAATAATGATAATGCGCGTCTCCTGACTGCATCAAAGTATCAGCACATCAAAAGCCAGGAGGCATGAAATGCAAATGATAAAGTGAAAGCAGATGGATTGTGCATGATCGCCTGATGCCCAATGAATTTTAAAAGGTGCTGGATTGCAGAGGGGGGGTGGGGGGGTGGGGGTGGTACTGAAATAAACACGTTATCCCTGCGATTTTTTTTTTTTGTTCTTGACGCGCACTCCTGACAGTATTTTTTTCACACTTGAGTGAACACCCACTTCATCTCTCTCTCTCCTCTTCTCTCTTTCTCTCTCCTTTCTAACTCCACCTCCCCACCACCCCCCCACCTCTTACACGTCTCAGGTCATGTCGCTGCAGCTCCGGTGGAAATAATAAGATATAAACCACGAGGTTGTTATTTGCATAGAAATAGCATGGAGCCCCAGGCAGCAAGGGAGAAGGACACAGGGATCATTTGTCTAAAATTTTAATGAAAACTTTTGCTGAGGCAGAGATTTTTTTAAAAACTTTCTTTCTCCCTGCTCTTCTCCTCCCTCTCCCCGCCCCCCTCCACCCCATCTCTGCTTTGACTGCACACAGTTGGGTGTGAAGAGAAAGGGTTGACACTCCACATATCACACTTCTGTAAGGCAGCCACATGTAAATTGTTTGTTCCTTTAATAGAAACGAAGCTGGAAAGACACACATTCCCAACCTAATACACTGCGTGTCTGCGTCAAGCTTTTATGGCTGCACTCCGTCTCAGCACCCACGTGGTGTTGCCCGTCGTTAGCCAACCCGGTTTTAATTAGTTTAGCCCTTCCTACCTCTCTCTTCCAAAGACTCTTACTTTTAAAGGATTTCTTTTTGTAGCCGGCAGTGGTCACCTGCACATAAAACATGACCATCCCCACGGTTTCCTGTCTCTTCCTTTCAGTGATTTCACTGTTCACTTACACATCTTTTTTAGCGGCTCCGTCCTCTGCCATCCTGTCTTTTGTTTTCCAAAACCAGAGAGTGCTCCCCGCATGTGTACTTTGATCCCCTGTCCTTGTCATCTGAGTGTTTGTACATCCTCATTCCTTGAATGCCTTGTTCTTTGCTGCCTGTAGTTATGTGTGAAATATTCAGAATGTTACACAGATGAGGAGAGATACAGGATCCAGTCTTCTTAAGCATCGCAGAAACAGAGTTGACATTTGAACTCAAGGTGATGGGCTGGTGATAGGGGCAGCCTGGATAACTTTATTTGAAACTTAAGAACATCCGTGTGGTTCCTTGTTACTTTCTGGGTGGGCCGGTGGCATGGGGGCCATTTTACAGATGGGAAGACGGAAACAGCAGAAGGTAGAAGAATACCTTTGTCTGTTCGTCCCACCAACAGAGACTAGAACTAGCAGCAGAACATGAACCTCCGCGTCCCTGAGTTTCATTTAAGCTGCGCTCAGTTCCCTGGGCTCTGTGTCCACAAGGCCTGAGAAGAGAAAGTAGTGTGATCATTTTATTTTTTTTATATATTATTTATTTTACTTTAAGCTGCACTGGGTCTTCACTGCTGCATGGGCCTTCTCTAGTTGCAGCAAACAGGGGCTACTCTTCGTCGTAGGGCTTGAGCTTCTCATTGCGGTGGCTTCTCTTGTTGCGGAGCACTGGCTCTAGGCAAGAGGGCTTCAGTCGTTGCAGTGCGTGGGGTCAGTAGTTGTGGCTTAGTGACTCCTCGGCATGTGGGATCTTCCTGGACCAGGGATTGAACCTGTATTCCCTGCATTGGCAGGCGGACTCTCAGCCGCTAGACCATCAGGGACGTCCCAGTGGTCATTTTACTTTTTGTCCAAATGTCATGAGAGTGATAACATTAGTAAGAGAAGCTCCTAAGGGCCTGCTCTTTCATGTCACTCAAGGTAGTGGATCATGGGTTCCCAGTTCTTCAAACAGTAGATGGTGGGTGGGCAGATCCTTCAAAATACCTCACTGAGTGGTAAGGACGGACTTGATGGACGTGAAAGACTACCTGCCAGAAGGGAGTCAGGCTGGCTTGGCAAAGGCAGCAGCTTGCATGCTTGGGAAACTGGAAAAAAAGACCCTTAATGGGCTGTGACAATTTGTAGAGTCATAAACTCCTAAGTCAAGGCGACATTGGACGTTTGCAGTGACTTTCAGATCCACTTCCTCTCCTTCCACTCTTTGCTCTGTTCTGTGTTTACTGTAATGTAGGTCAGTAGGCTGGGAGGACCTAGAAATATAAGGGATGTAGACTAGAGCCTGCCAGTTCTCAGTCCACTGCCTAGATGTGGTAAAAGCTCTCTCCTTGTACCAAGAAATCAGAATTGCAGTTTATGACTTGTCCTCTGGACAGTAACTGTCTCTGGAGGTAAGGCATCTGCCAGTGGTCTGATAGATTCATTCAAGAGGTGATGTATGATTTTCTCATGCTAAACCATTTTAAAGCTTCTGCATTAAGGAGGAAAAAATATCCAATAATCTCATTCCCTTTAGAGAGAACAGGTCCCTAGTACCACTGGATCTGCCAAGAAAAAATAAATTATATGGTGAGTGTGGCTAGGGCTATGTGTTAGGCCTGTAGGGGGGCTAATTCTGCTAATCTTGCTTTTGAAACTTGGTATCAGGCCCTCACTGGATCTCAGTTTCCAAATACATATATTTGTGTGTCAGTACAACATGAAATGTGACTCTTTGGGGTACAGTATCAGAGCTCCTCCTAGGAGCTTGTAGCGCCGGGAGCCTGCATTGTGCATTCTCCATCCTTGCCCATGACGCTGATGCACAACGTGAGAGTCAGCCATGGGGGCTTGAGAAAGGAAGGGATGGTTCTTCAGCTCTGGCTGCCTTGTAACTGTCACGTAACTTAAAGAGGCAGACTGGGGACTTCCCTGGAGGTCCAGTGGTTAAGGCTCAGAGCTCCCAATGCAGGGAGTAGGGGTTCCATCCCTGGCCAGAGAACTAAGATCCCACAAGCCTCATGGTAAAACCAAAAAATAAATGAAAGAAATAGACTGGCCAGGTTTGAATCCAGGCTCTGCCAACTGTGAGTGGAGCAACCTTGAACAATGTACTTAACCATTCCAGGTCACAGTTGTGTTAACCGTAAAACAAGGCTTGTAACAGGCTCTTGTGAGGATTAAATGAGTTAATACAGGTAATCCACTGGTACTGTTGTCGTCTTCCCTAAGATGCATTTAGGGGCCTGTCTCAGTGCAGCTCTTTATCTAAGACGTGGAAGTGAAATACAAACACAACATTCTCTCTACTTTCTGACCCTTGGAAGGCAAAGATTCCTTTAAGAAAATGTTAGATGTCAGTCCTCACTGTGGCAGTACATCCACGTATTGACTTTCCCCATAGATGTTATCTAAAGACAATCACACACTTTGGAAAGCCATTAACGCCAGCGGCACCGTGTCCGGTCCTGATAGGGTAGTGTATGTGTCAGTCATCTGTCTGCGCAGGTCCCCAAGGACTTGTTGCTACAATAGCCCATAATCACTCTAAGGATCAGTCCAGCAATTTGCATTTTTAAAAGTCCCTAACTACCTATTTTCACAACAGACAGGCCCTGTTCTCCAAAGCTCCAGATGGGATCAGTCTCCTTTCTAAAGAGGGCATGTGAGCTTCCTCTCAGAGTCAGCCGCTCTTTAGCATGAGGAATGAGCTCTCAGAAAAGGTTGCCCATCCCTTTGGTTTTCAAGCATTCCCCCCTGAGCACACGTAAAATAGGGGCACACCTGACCCCATCTGGGGAGTTGTTTAGTTTCTCATCCAGTGTTCCTTGGGTCTGGTAGGAAACTGTACCAGGTCTGTTTGACGCCATGAGTGCGCGGAGGTAATTGGCCGGCAGTCTGCTCCCCGCTCTCTGGTAGAATTGTCATTCAGGGATCCACTGCCTCCGACCCTCTAAGAGAGCCCGCGTGAGCATGGTGGCCTAGAGACTCAGGATGGGAGAGCCCACACGAGCATCACTTAGAGCTTCTAGACGAAGTCAGAGTTCTGAGGCTCTGCCTGGGCATTGAGACTCGGGAATGATCATGTTCAACAGCCTATTATAAATGTGCTAAAACTTTTTGAAGTTTCAAAGCCTTTGATGTTTGTCATTCACTTATGTCCAACTCTTTGTGACCCTCTTGGCGACCCCCTCAGTCGTGTCCGACTCTCTGCAACACTATGGACTATAGCCCACCAGGCTCCTCTGTCCATGGGATTCTCCAGGCAAGAATACTGGAGTGGGTTGCCATGCCCTCCTCCAGGGCATCTTTACAACCCAGGGATTGAACCTGTGTCTCTTACGTCTCCTGCATTGGCAGATGGGTTTTTTACCACTAGCACCACCTGGGAAGCCTATCAGAGCCTTTACAGTTTTTAAAAATTATTTATTTATTATTTCTTTGGCTGCATGGAATCTTGGAGCACGCAAGATCTTCATGGCAGAGTTTGGATCCTCTAAATTGTGGTGCTTGGGCTTATTAGTTGCTCCTCGGCACATGAGATCTTAGTTCCCCAACCAGGGATGGACCCCACTGCATTGCAAGGCAGATTCTTAACCATCACCAGGGAAGTCCCTCAGACTTTTTTCCTAAGAAAAAGCAAACAAATTTTTTTTTTTTTATTCCTCTCCTTGCCATGTACTAGCAAAGCAACTAGCCCAAAGCAACTTTGGTTTCTTGTCTCTTTGGGGCTCACTTTCCTCTATGTAAAATACATTTCCTATCTTAAGGTGAAGACCAGAGGGTCTCTGAATGTTAAATTCTTTTTAATTTCTAGTACTCTCTTATGCTATGAAGATGTGTCTTGGCTTGTAGCCAGGGAGCTGTGTTAGGTTGGGGCAGGGAGAGAATAGATTGGGGCACTGGTGGGGAGTCTAAAAAAGTGACTACATGTGAGAGAATTCTGTGTTAGTGCGATTACATACTAGTGATACATAAATTACTATGTGTTAGCAAGGTTCAGAATGGGAGTTATAGAGCATAACAGTTAAAAATTTTTTTTTCCATATTACAGAAGAGTTAAGTGCCATGTGGTGATGGTGATGATGTAGTTGATGATGAGGACAAGTGGTCCTAGAATTATTGCTGGAAGCAAAAGGATCCTTCAAAGTCCCACTACCCAACTGTTGTTTGAATTTCTGCTGTAACTCCATTACCAAATAGTCATTCAGTGATGCTTGAAAAACTCGACTGAAGGGCAACTCAGTACTCTTTAAGCCAATCCATTTAATCTATATGAAGTTCTTCCTAGTCTGTTTCTCTATACAGACAAACTAATTCCTCTTAAATAGTAGTTCAAAATTAACAAAGTGACTCCAGTTTGATGCTCTGGCCTATTGTAGAACTGAATAGAACCGAACTCTTTCCCATGTATTTTTGCTTTCAAAGTCGTCTTGTCTCAAGAACAAATGTAGTGAAGATGAAAATGCTCTTCAAAGACAGCAAAGAAATTGGATTCATAACATTCCGGCCAGCTGAAAATATGAAATGAGTTGTAATTACTGGAGGAACAGCTAAAACTCACCACTCTGAAATAGTACTCTCTAGAACCTTAGGGATCTGCTGCATGCTGTCCCCCAGGCTTTTATGCCTTCCCATCACCCGCCTTGTCAAAAGTCAAGGTCGTGATACAGGACTGGAAGATAGGGTCTTTTTTTTTTTTTTTTTGCTGCACTGGGTCTTCGTTGCTGCACGTGGGGTTTCTCCAGTTGTGGAGAGTGGGGGCCCCTCTCCAGCTGCGGTGCTTGGGCTCCTCGTCGCGGTGGCTGCTCTTATTGCCGAGTGCTAGCTCTCTGCACACAGGCATCAGGAGTTGAGGCTCTTGGTCTTAATTGCTCCTTGCAGCATGTGGATCTTCCCAGACCAGGGATCAAACCTGAGTCCCCTGCATTGGCAGTGGATTCAGTGGATTCGCAACCACTGGGCCACCAGGGAAGTCCAAAGATAGGTCTTTTTGAGAGCTATATATTCAGATACTAGTTAAATTAGTTTAGTGGGACTTGTTTCAGGACTCAGTAGGGTGATGTAGACTGAGGGACTCTGAAGCCCCCCGGGCACACAAAACCAGGATACTAATTTCTCACTCTCTCAGCTCAGGGAGCAGTCTCTGGCTCACACATATGTGTGACCTCCACTCTATGTCTGCCCTCTCTCCAGAGCATCCTATCCAGCCCCCAGGACTGGATGCTCCCTGAGTCTTGGAATCAAGAGATGCCTCCACTTCACAGGTTCTGGGGTGTGTAGGGTCTGTACATGTTCTGCCTGTCATAAAACATCGTCCCTGAACTCAAGCTAAGTGCCCCCCAAGGCCTGGTGCCCTCAGCAGAGCAGCTCAGCATCTTCATCTTCCCAGTCATTTAGATGTTATGCCTCCTTGGGATGGATTTTCTTCACTTTTCTTTCCAGCCATGTTCATCGTTCTGTCTTTGCAAATTAGTGTTCAGTCAAAGTTCTGCTGTTGTGTCTCTCCCTCTCCTCTCCCCTTAACCTTTCTTCTCCCCCCAACCCCTGCCTGAAACCCAAGTAAATTAGCTTCTCACCCCTGCCCCCCAGTTTTAAAAAAATTCCCATACTCCTCCAGCAGTGTCTGTTCTTGGATTTGCAGTCAGCAGCCATCTCCAATAACCATCCGGCTGTCAGCTCTGCAGCTCCCCACTACCTCCCACCTCCCCCATCACTCACCAGAGGAAAAAGAGAGCCAGGGCCAGAACTTGAAATATATCATGCAATAGTGTATCATGAATTTGTTGTGAATCACAGCGGTGAAGCAGGTTTATTTATTTCTGAGACCTTAAATCAATACAAAGTAGGTCTCTTAGTTCTGAAGCTGGGATGGAGTGTGAAAAAATGAGCCCATTGTACTCTTAAAACTTTGGGGAAAGGAGATGACAGCTATATAATTCCATTTACCAGGCACTAGGGGCTTTAATGTGAAGGTGACAGGGAGCTCTTTGTGCATTTAGAGCACCATATCTTCTAAATAAAAGATCTGTAGACTTGATAGTGGAGCATAGCTCCGAGTTTAATAATCTCCAAGCATTAGACCGAGCCAATATGTTCCCAAGTCAGAGAGGTCCCCCCCAAACACTCATAAATTAAAAGTGCAAGAACTGCACACGGTGGTAGATTAGAAATGCAAGGACTTCAGTCTTCTGGGGCGAAGACGGACCTGGTCCCTCGCTGTGCACAGACTGCTGTGTGAATATGATAAAGACGCAGGAAACGAGACTGTTTAGAAACCTGACTACTGACTGTTCATCATTCTCAGGAATGTCCCCTGTGCATGGATCCAGATCTGGCTGTGTCCCCTGTCATTCAGAGCGGCTGCCTTCACACAGTCTAATCAGCTAATGTCCACCATCAGGAGTGTTGAATTATGAAAGGAGAAGCTTTAAGAGCAGTTTAGATTGATACAAATTACCATGCCCAGGCTTTGAGTTTTTCTGGTTTATTCTTGATTGGGTCCTAATAGTTTAAATGTCTCAGAGTCTAGAATTTAAGCCCTTTAAAATAGTTTGCACATAAGAGGAAGTGAGAAATCAGTGTTTATTTAGGAAAGGAACTCATCCGAATTTAACCAAGAGTATAAGATTCAAATATGGGAAGTCAAGACCGTTGGAACATATCATCAGCTTGTGGGTATCTTCATTTTCCGTCTAACCCTTTGATAAAATGTCTTCTCAACAGATAAAGCAGGTTTATGCAGCTCAGTAGAGCAACCCTAATGTGATATGACTTTATAGTATATAGAGTTACTAGCTTAATTCTAGCCCAGGTAAAGAATTTTGAAAGAAAAACCCAGCATCTCCACTGGCAAAAACTAAAAGAGGCAAACCAAACTACTCGTTTTGCTTAAGGAGCCCCAACACATATTAGCACTAATAGGAAAGACTCCTGTTGCTTATAGTAGTTCAGCTTGCTGAAAATACCAACCCGGGCTGAGTTTTTATAGAGCAGTGAGAAGGGTGGCAGCTCCCCAGCATTTACTGTGTGAGAGTAAAGGCACAACTGTGCCTGTTGTGTTAAGACAGTGACAGGCTTTTCATGTGTTTTAAGAGGAAAACATTAAATTGCCGCCCACCAGATATAGATGAGAAAACACAAACAGAAAGGCTGAAGAGATGAAAGGTCGGTATTACTCCCTAAGAAGCCAGGTCACAGAAGGCACCAAACTCTGTGCCTCCACTGGTGGGCAGAGGCAGTCACACTGCCAGCTGCCTTCCAGTACCAACCTCATGTCCCATATCTAGTCAGAAAAACCACTGGGAGGTGACTGGGAGGGAAAAAAAAAAATATATATATATATATATAAAGAGTTCTCACAACTCAATAATAGGAAACAACCCAGTAACTTTTTAAATGGGTAAGAAATTTGAACAGACCTTTCACCAAAGGTATAGGGATGGGTAAATAAGCACATAAAAAGATATTATCATTAGCACATAAAAATATATTTATCATTAGTCATTCAGTTCAGTTCAGTCGCTCAGTCATGTCCGACTCTTTGCGACCCCATGAATCGCAGCACGCCAGGCCTCTCTGTCCATCACCAACTCCCGGAGTTCACTCAGATTCACGTCCATCGAGTCAGTGATGCCATCCAGCCATCTCATCCTCTGTCGTCCCCTTCTCCTCCTGCCCCCAATCCCTCCCAGCATCAGAGTCTTTTCCAATGAGTCAACTCTTTGCATGAGGTGGCCAAAGTACTGGAGTTTCAGCTTTAGCATCATTCCTTCCAAAGAAATCCCAGGGCTGATCTCCTTCAGAATGGACTGGTTGGATCTCCTTGCAGTCCAAGGGACTCTCAAGGGAGACACAAATTAAAACCACAGTTAGACCCTACTAATATAAATTTAAGTTGACATACTAAATGTTGGTGAGGATGCAAAACAACTGGAAATCTCACATGTTGGTGGGACTGCACAATGGTACACTCACCTAGAAAAAGTTTAGCTTTCTTTTAAAAAAGTTATCCACTTACAGTATATCCTAGCAGTCCTGTTGTTGTCCAGTTTCTAAGTCGTATCCAACTCTTTGTGACCCCATGGGCTACAGCAGGCCAGGCTTTGCTGTCCTTCCCTGTCTCCTGGAGTTTCCCCAGATTCACGTCCATTGAGTCAGTGATGTTATCTAACCGCATCATCCTCTGATGCCCTCTTCTCCTTTTGCCAGCAGTCTTACTCCTGGGTATTTACTCAGCAGAAATGAAAACGTGCATTGATACAAAAACCTGTATGGGAATGTATAGCAGCTTTATTCGTAGTTGCCTGACCCTGGAGACAACTCAAATGTCAGCTAACAGCAAGCAGATGGACAGGTGGTAGTATTTCCGTAAAATGGAATACTACTCTGCAGTAAAAAAGGAGCTGCCACCTATGTGAGCATCAATGACTCTCAGATGTATAATGCTACTGAAAGAAGCTAGCATTCTAAAAAGGGCAACGTTGTTGAGACACAAGGATCCATGTTGGTCAGGGGTGGGAGAAGGGAATTGATTACAAAGGAAATGAGAACATTTTGGGGGCTGATGAAAATTTTGGGGGCAGTTGTGGGCGGTGGGTTACACACCTGTGTGATGTGAGATTTCATAGAGTTGTACACCTAAAAATGGACAATTTCACTATATTATATGTCAATAGACCAGACTTTTACTTTTTTTTTTCTGTATTTGGAAATAATTTATTGTCAGTGTGCTCAAGTCTGCAGCTAAATAAGCAGTTGATGGATCCCTGAGATGAGTGATTTTATCTGGCATCAGTTTTGACTCTGGAAGTCTATGCCTTTTTCTCATACGTTTGACAAGTAAACTGTCATGAGGTTCCTCTCTACCCCAGTTCCTCCTTCTGCCATCTACCTCATTCCTCTATTCTCCCTGTATCTCAGTTTCTTTTTGCATAAATATCATTTCTTTTTTAAAGCATTTACTTATTTTTGACTGCACTGGGTCTCCGTTGCTACAGGCGGCCTCTCTCTCGCTTTGGTGCGCTGGCTTCTCATCGCAGTGGCTTCTCTTGTTACAAAGCCCTGACTCTAGAGCATGGCCTTCAGTCATTGTGGCTCACAGGCTCAGTTGTGGCGTGTGGGACCCTAGTTCCTGGGCCAGGGATCCAGTCTGTGTCCCCTGCATTGGCAGGCGGATTCTTAACCATGGGACCACGAGGGAAGTCCCGTAAATATCCTTTCTATACCACTGGTAGCACAGTCCCTTTGCTCCAGTTTATCCATCAGCAAACCTGACCAGTTTGTAATTTTGCTGCTTATAAAGAAATTTTTGGGGCTTCCCAGGTGGTGCAGTGGTAAAGAATCTACCTGCTAATGCAGGAGACGCCAGAGTCCCCTGGAGAAGGAAACAGCAACCCACTCCAGTATTCTTGCCAGGAAGATTCCACGGACAGTCCATTGGGGTCGCAAAGAGTTGGACAAGACTGAGCACGCACACACACACACACACACACACACACACACACACACACACACAGATTTGGGTCTTGCAGTGGGTGGCATTGAATCCAGCCTCGGCTCACACCAGAGGCTGCCCCATCCTGTGCCACCAGTATGCCACTGTGTCCCTTCTCTAGCCCCAGCCCGCCAGCTGCCAACCAGCTCTCCAGTGATACAATAGGGGCAACAAAGCAGGCAAGGGATTTGCAACCCTGGGTCTCTGTATTAAGGGACTATATTTTGGAACCCCCAAATATTCTTGGTCTCATCGGCACTGGTCCCGTCTCCCTAGAGGTTTAATTCCATTCACCCTTGGATGTATTCCTGGAGAAACATTTACACAGTAATATGTGCTGCGCCACTTAAAATTGTTAATTGGAGATTGAATTACTTGTCAGCTTTTAAAAATGTAGTCCTCTCAGGTCAAGGAGGAGGGTGTTAGCACCAGGAGTAGATGAGCTATTACATTTTTTTCTTCCCCTTCCTCTCTTCACTCCCCCTCCCTCCTCCTCTCTCGCATCCTTTCTCCTTTCCTTTGTCCCTATTTTAACACTTCTTCCTTCTTCCCACCTTTTCTTTCTCATTTCTCTCTCCTTTCTGCCTTAACCAAACCTTTATCAATGACCCGACACATCCCAGAGTGACTTCAGTGTCTAAAATCATGGAGGAAATCCAGTGATGACAGTTGCTCAGGAAATTTACAAAGCCCCTCCTGAAATCCTCTTGAGAGTGGAGATACCCTAATGAGAAAGAGGATGGACTCCACCTGCATAGCTGAATTCTTAGATCCACCAGGAATGTTTAAAGGGGAAAAGGTTGGATAAAGTGGGAGAAAACAGCAGCAGAATTTTCATTTTTTAATGCATTGATATGCATCATTATTTTTCACATTTGCAGCACACAATTGCAAATATTTGCTTATAAGTCTGAGGGGCCCTGATGTAATATGTATATATCAGGACAAAAGCAATCTTTTTTGAAAAAAATTGAGCTAAAGTTGCATCTATGAAACTTGGAAGGCTCGAAAGCCTGTATGCTGACAAATATCCTGACAAGTAAATACTACACTCATTCAGTATTACACAGTGATTTCATTTGCACAGAACCTCACAATACTCTGCCACTTCACTCAAACGTCTGGAGCACTGGGGAAGGGAAGAAACGAGTTTATCTTGATCTCCAAAAAGGGATTTAAGGGCGAGAGCAGGCGGTATATTAGACTGTTTTCATTGCCTGTCAGCTGGGGTAAACCTGAGCTGTCTGCAGCGTCTCCAGATAAGCAGCCACAGCAGCAGTGGCTCAGGCGTGTGTGTGTGTGTGTGTGTGTGTGTGTGTGTGACTGCATTCATTTGTACTGCCTGTGCATCTCAGAATTTCTGAAGGCTCTGCAGCATCTTTCACGGAGCCTCTAACATTGACGTTCTGCTAATCACTGGCTAGAGGCAGTGCCCTTGATTCCCAGGTCCGCCAGCTGGAATGACTGAGTGCTGGCTGAGGCTTAATTTTATGTGGAGAGTGAACGGAGATCCTCTTTCAGGCTGAGCCCTCATTCAGCTCTGTCGGCATCGACACTCTTCAGCAGGGGACCTGAGATGGTGCCTGTTCCTAGTATTTCATGGCACTGCCTCTCGACTCAGACTTGGGAGGAGGCAGCAAAGTAGGGCCTCAGCAGAGTCCCCTGTTTTGAGTGGTTCCTGTGTTTAAGTGGTTATTGATGCTGATGGGCAGATAAAGCAAGAGTTTGAATCATGTAGTGTAAAGTGTGCAAGGAATAATTTCAGAAATGGAATGTGGCAAGCAGCATGACCTCTACACGAATGGGTGTGTCCAGGTTGTAAAAAACTGATGAATGAAGCTCACCTACTTCACGAAAATGTTCTGTTGATGAGGGTTGTGTACCCTGGGTTTTACCATAGAAGGTTGGTAGGGCAACAGATCGAAGACTGTAACAGTCGTTCTGTCTAGGTGGGTCATTTTCTCTGCCCTCCTGATGCTCATCAGGGTTAACGTAACTGCTCCAGTGCCATCATTTCAAAGTTGGGCAGAATGGGTTTAGTCTTTGCCCAGATTCAGCTTCTGCAGTTGGAGCTTTTGTTGTGAAGTATTCTGAAATCATTAAGACCACTTGAGTCAGCCCTGACCCCTGTCAGTCAGGAGCTGTTGTACGCCCTCATTCTCCTGGTGCATGCTGCAAACATATGGTCATTGAAGATGAACTGGAGGCTCCTGCCTTCTCTTCCCCAATTGTTAAGTAGCCATGATTGTTTGCATTTGTTTGTGGTTAGTGAAGGAGGCGTCATTTTTTGTGTGTCCTTCTCCTCTGCACCTGCCCCCACCCCCTACCGCCTACCTCCTGCGATAAGGCTGACCAGAGAGAGCTCTTCGGATAGTCTGTCTGTCATATAATTTTTATCTTTAGTTCCCAAATGTAATGAATCCTCTCAGATGGCAAACGTTTCTTTAGCCCAGGATGGTGTTCTTGGCTATAGTAAGCCCTGGTTTTCTTCCTCAGAGGAGAAGAAATGTAGAAATACTGCTGCCTTCTCAGAACAATGCCAAGATGTCAGAACCTGAGTTTCCACTGGTAAAGGGAAGACATGCTAAGTAATTAACTCCTGCTCCTTCCTGATCTGACTCCCATTAGATGTAAGAATATGGGGTGGAATGGGTGGACAAGGAAGCCTCCAGGAGGAACCCAGTTCTGGAGGCTCTCTTCCTCTTTGAAATGAGTGGGGCAAAGATGTCTGAGGAAGGTGTATTTGAACAGCTAAGCATCTCTTCGTCAGTTTCAGTCCCTTTTTCTGAGATTGGTTCTCTATGGGGCCTTACTGATTTGGGAGAGGCGTGAGGTTCTAAGTGGTTGGACGTTATCAAGTCCTAGAGACAGGGTTTCATGGGAAAGGAAATAGCATTTCTGAGTACAGAATAGCCCTAGCTGTTTTCTTGCTTCTAGGCAGCAAGGCATTCTGGGCCCCTGACATACTCTCTGGGTATCAGATATTCAGGGTCAGTGCAGTGTCTCCTTTTTATTTCTTTTCCCCCTTTCCAATTTTATTTTAATAATTAAAAATACTGCTGATCACACCAAATGACTTCTGGCAGAGAGGCAGTCTGTCCCAGAAGGACCAGCTGTGGGCCATCGGGTTTATGACGTCCATAAAACCAGAGCCAGATCGGAGCGCGGCCTCCCTGAGTGACAGGGCTTCTGCCTCCACCAGGGTCCCCCGTCATCTGACTGCTCTGGACATTTGCTGGGGGTTGGGTTTGTTGTTGTTGTTTTTTTTTTTTTGCTCTGTCTTGTTTCCTGGTGCATGTGCAAGTGTGCATGTGTGCACACATTTAAAGATAGAAAGGAAACAGGTATGTAATGCCCTCTGCCTGTTAGAAAGACTAAAGCCATAAAAATAACAAACGGCGTGTATTTGCTAGAATGTCAAAGTTATGAGTTTATTTTGTAATGATGTGCTCCTGCCTTCATGAGGTAAACTGGCCGTGGCGGAGGTGTTATTAGTAATATGGACGCAGTGGAGCAGAAAGCCAAGTGACCGAGAGATCAGTGTATCAGTCAGGGAGAGGGCAAATGGAAAGAGACAGCAGGAGAATGAGAAGAGAACCGCGGCGCCTGGGCTGAGATGAAAGACAGACCGGGTGGAGGACGGGAGCCCAGTGGCCAGATTCGGCTTCCCCGCTTCCAGAGGCTCCTTCAAAGGCGCTGCTGGGCATGTCGCTCAGCTCAGAGGTGCCTGTGAAGGCTTGTCTCTCTGCTTCCCTAGTAAGGAAAGCAGAAATCTGAGAGCCATTTTGCCTCCCATATTCCTTTCAGAAGAGTCTCTTCCACCTTTCCTCCTGCTGTGTAGTTGCTAAGTGAGTGTCTGATTCTTTTGTGACCCTGTGGACTGTAGCCCTCCAGGCTCCTCTGCCCATGGAATTTTCCAGGCAAGAATACTGGAGTGGATTGTGATTTCCTTCTCTAGGGGTTCTTCCCCACCCAGGGATCGAACCAGCGTCTGCTGCATTGTCAGGCGGATTCTTTACCAGTGAGCCCCCTGGGAAGCCTGCCCCTCTTCCCTTTGTAGCTGAAGCTAAATGGAACCCAGGCCAGCTGGGTCCCAGAGAGGTGATGGCTCTGGCTGCCCCCTTCCTCAGCCTTCGGCAGGTCTTGATCCCGGGGCTGACCCAGCCTGTAGGGGAGCCGCTCACAGCTCTGAACAGGAAGGGGCAAAATGGGAATATACAGGTAGAATTCGCTGGTCTCTCCTTTATTAGGTTCTCCCCCAGAGGCTGGAAATGAATAAAAGTAAGGAATTTTGTGTTGTGGTTATTTTCCAGAGGAGGAGGAGAAAGGGGAAAGAAAGAAAAGGTAACATGCAGTAAGCGGCTCCACAACTGTTACGAGCTCTCCAGGGCTACCGTAGATGACTGGCAATTACTACACACTCAGCAGTTTGCAGGAGTCTGTGGTCAGGCTGCCCAGCTTCCATCTGCTGGGTCAGAAAACCTCCCTCCCCAAAAGAAATCATTAACCAATCTTCAAGGGGAAAAGAAACCCTACAGTTTCCGAGTCGAAGAATGTTCTTTCTTTTTTTTTTCTTTTTTAACTTTATGGTTTCCAATCACAGGTGCCCTTTACCCTCACAAGAGCTAAACTCCTCCAGGGGTGGATAGACCAGGAAATTGAGACCCTGAAGTCCCTGGCACCTGGGGAGGAAAGGACCCAGGAGAAGTGGGTTTGGGCATAAATCATAGCCCAGTGCCCAGCAAACAAAGAGGACTTTAGGCTCAAGGCTGCATGTATGTGTCATGAGTTGCTTCAGGATTTCACTTGAAACATCAAATGTAAAGGGGAAAAGTAACCCTTGGAAAAAATGATGAGTCCATACCTCTCGATGCTTCTGTTTAACTGAGACTCGTTGCTCGAGGGTGTCAGCAGCCAAGCACTCCCCCTTCTGCGTCTGCAGGCAGCAGCCTGGCGTGGCCTGCGTCTCGGGGCCCCAGCGTTACCCTCCGCTGTGATCTCCCCCGAGAGCCCAGGATGCCACCACGCATCCGTGGTGGCTGATAGAGAGGGGCTTGCTGGTGTTTGAACTGCAGCGGAGAATGTGGTTGTCTAAAACGCCCTTTGTGTCTTCTGAGTTTTCTTTTTAGGACAAAGGTCCAGACAGTCCCTCGACACAGCCCACAGAGGCCGGGCTCTCTGTCTTGCAGAAAAAAGAATCCATTTTAGTGGCAGTTACAAGGCAGACCTTGCCTGTCTCTCTGACTGGATGAACGCCTTCTCTCTGGCCTGTTTCTCTAGGTCCTCGGGAGGGAAGTATACACCTCGAACAACCAGCTGGGGGGCATTCAGATCATGCACAACAACGGGGTGACGCACAGCACCGTCTGTGATGACTTTGAGGGGGTGTTCACCGTCCTGCACTGGCTGTCTTACATGCCGAAGGTGAGTCCTCCCCGCTTGCTGCCAGCACCGAAAAGCCCGAAGAACCCGGCCTTTTCACCACAGCTCACTGCCTCAGCATGTGAGACTTGTTTATGGGAGAAGGATTTTTTTTCTTACAAAATATTCTCTAGAAGCTGTTGATTTCTTTCTTTTTTTTTTTTTTTTTTCTTAAAGCCATCTTTTGCCTCCTACCTTTCTTTAAAAACGCCTTTGGATTGCAGGGGTCAGGCCCGCTTCTGATGATTTCCAGCCAGGGAAGCCTTGAGTCCTGTCTAGGCTCAGACCCCAGCTTCTCACTGTGGAGCTTTCCCCTGTGTCGTCGGTGTCCACCCCTCTAGGGGACTTCCCAGAGAGCCTGGGCGCACTGAAGTCAAGAGTCCAATCGCCGCACTTTCTACCAGGCTCCCACGTGAGACTTGGCAAGCTGCACCTGTTCCTCAGGGCCTGGCTCTCGATTGGGGTGCTTCCAGCTGATGGATGGGACTAACGGGTGTGCTTCCGTATGTGGGTCCTGCTCTCTCTGTCTGTCACGGTTGTTGCTGAGTTACGAGTTGTTCACCGACCGCTGTGCTCTTTCCCTCCCGTCGCCTTCTAGAGTGTATACAGTTCAGTTCCTCTCCTGAATTCCAAGGATCCAATAGACAGAGTCATCGAGTTTGTGCCCACGAAGGCGCCGTATGACCCTCGGTGGATGCTGGCAGGCCGGCCTCACCCAAGTATGTGCATGTTAGAGGGTCTGTGGCACCCTGGCCCTCATGCTTTCAGTCTTTCCTTCCGTCACTAACCGATTCCTGCCCAATAGCATGTGACAAAGGAAAGAGAGCCCCTGTAGTACCTGGGAATGAGGGAAATCTGGAAAAACAACAGCTCTCTGAAGAAAAAGGTAGAAAACCCATCAAGAGCAAATGAAAAAGGAATGAAATCAGCTGTTGAGTCAGTTCTAAGCACTGTAGTCATTAGTACGTTTCTTCTGTTTATTCTGTTATTGGAGCCATTATTACCTAATGGCCGCAAAAAACTTTAAAACAGTTAAATATAAGCCATAAAGTCAAAGAGTGATCGGACCAGAATCTGCGAGCATCTAGTCTGTGTAAACAGACGCTTCATTTATTCTGCGGCCACTTTTGAAGCTGTGTTTCTCCGTTCAGTGCTGTCAGGCCCTAGTGGGGGCACGGGCTCGCTCCTTGCAGTAGTAAGGACGCTGTTAGTTGTGGTGCCTGGGTTTAGTTGCTCCGCAGCGTGTGGGATCTTCCCAGACCAGGGACTGAACGCAGGTCCCCTGCATTGGCAGGCGGTTTCATACCCACTGTACCATCAGGGAAGTTACTGTCCTTCCCTGGTTGGAAGACAGAACTTTTAATTTGATAGCTATATTGAGCTAGAACAAGCCCTTCCTCCATATTTATCTAATATATCCCTCTGTTTGGGGGCTTATTTTACCAAACTTAAAAAGCAACAACAGGGGAAAAAAGAGGTAACTCCACCTAAGGCAAATGTACATCCTTGTTTGTCAGTCCACTTGGCGATTTTAACAAACTTTATTTAGCAGGAAGTTCTTTTGTGAAGCCCCAAATCCTCCTGCTACATTTCGAATCTACCTTTTTAGGCTTTTGGGGAAAGTGTTTGTTCTTTTTTGCATGTTTCTTGCAACTATTCCCTCCCCCACCCCCCTTCAAAGGGCTGTATTTAAAAGAATGGAATGCAGAAGATAGATTTAAAAGTCATTGTGATTTTGCTGAAAGAGAAAGAGGTATTCAGGGACTTCCCTGGCAGTCCAGGGGTTAAGACTTTGCGCTTCCAAAGCAGGGTGCATGAGTTGGATCCCTGGTTGGTGAACTAAGATCCCCATGCTCTGTCGTGCAGCCGAAGAGATAAAAAAGAAAAAAAGAATTTTTCCTAAGGAAAGCTTAGTAATGCTATGTGGGCACCCCCTGAAAAGCCAGGTGGGACTGTGAAGCACTTCCATATACACCATCTTATTTGGATTTCCTGTTTCTCAGAGATAAAATGAGATGACCACTGCACAAGCTCAGAGAAGTTAAGTGATTTGAGCAAGGTCACACAGCTAATACTTAGGAGTTTGGCTTAATTCGGAAACCTAACTATAGACAGAAAAATCACCAGAGTAGGGTTGACTTTAATTTAAAACCTTACCTGTTGCCGCCAATGCCCTTTCTTGTTAATCTTAATAAAATTAAATAGTTTTTCTGACATAGAAAAGTCACCATAGTAATCTTTGCTCTACCTCTCATTTTTAGACCAAAACTTATAATAAGAGCCACGAGCCTAAGATATCTATCAGTCATAAAATGCAGGACTTTTCTGGGAGAAATCAGAACAAGACCTAATGAGTGTTCTCCTGGGAATAATGCAGAGCCATGTTAAGTGGCTTCTACGTTCTACTGATGAACTGAACATGACCTGCTCTTTGAGGGGGCCCAGTAAAGCCCACCGATAATACCTGTAGCCCTCCAATGACTCCCCTCCATCAACCAACATATTAGGCAGGAGGGATTTTAAAGACAAAATATTTCCACTTTGAAATGAATTCTGTAGTTCCAAATCATTGTTATTGAAGTAAGAACCATAAAATGATCCAAGCATACGAAGTTAAAACTTCAGTATCCTGGGCTTCCCCGGTGGCTCAGTGGTAAAGAATCCACCTTCCACGGCAGGGGGCATGGGTTCAATCCCTGGTCTGGGAGGGTCCCACATGCCTCAGAGCAACCAGGCCCAGGCACCAGGACTGCTGAGCTCGTGCTCTAGAGCCTGAGAGCGGCAACTAATGAGCCCACGTGTCCTAGAGCGCATGCTCTGCAACAAGAGAAATGCCCACGCAGCAGTGAAGACCCAGCACAGCCAAAAATAAATAAATGAATACAATTATTTTTAACCAAAACTTCGATAACCTGAGGCACTTAGAAGTTTGGTTTAGAACCCTCGTCAAAATCTGAACCCTTTTTCAGGAGTTGAACAGATGTGTGTGCACATGTAGATGGGCATTATCCTGGCTATTATTAATGAGAACCGCAGAATAAAATGAATTTGTGATAAACTAAGTTTTCTAGTTTTTGGATAATATTTTTTTCATCAACTCCGTAGTAATTCATCCTGCTGTCTCTGTGCAGCTAACACTCGCTCCCAAATCGAGTGACTTCAGATTTTAATTTAGTGGAAGCGTTAAAGAAAGCAGATGATTCCCTGTGATAAGTTAAAGCAGATATCTTCTAGGTGAAAAGTTAAAGTCATTTATTAGAGGAGATAGTGCCATGATATTCTTCAAACTGACGCCCAACACGAGCCCAGAATCTAAACTATCGGCTTTGGGCTCATGATAGAGAGATAATTTTGAAATGGATGATCACATTTTACACGGGGGCCATAGAAGCAAGGGATGTAGAACACAGTAATTACAAGTTTAGTCTTGATAAAACACTCTCCATCCCGTTTAAGTCAGCAGAGGTTAGCTTGCTCGGATCTCCACTTTTAATTGGTTTTGGACTTGGGTTTTTAGGGGGCGGAGGGCCACGTTCAAATTAGAAGACTCACTGAGAAATGGTGAGCTGAGAGGGCAGCTAGGAAACAGCTGTTTGCAGAGGCTTTGATGAGGCCTTGGTCAAACATGGATACCTGTGGAACAGAAGTTGTTTCTCTTAAAGTAAGATGTTGAAAGTCATGTGTCTTGCCAGTGAAGGAAATCCCGTGCACAAGGGAGGTTAATGACATTAAGTGTAGGTATCAGAACCTCCTATTTCTGATACCTTTTAAGAGTGTATGGGCATGGCCCTTTCTTTTAGTAGGATTATCCTTGTCAGCGGTAAATAAAGCAAGTGTATCTTGTTGCTTTTCTAGCAGAGAAGCTCTTCCCCAAATTGGGGTCCTCATCTGATCATTTATATTGATACTTATCATTTGCCTATCTTCATATTTCCATTGAAAGAAAATCAGTGGAATCAAATTTTAAAATATTACCTGTAATAATTCAATCCTGTTTCCCTCCTTCAATGCAGAGCATGACTGTTACATGAATACAGTTTGTGCTATAATGATATAACAACAGCAAACAAAAGGAGATCAGTGGAATCAAACAAAATTGTAAGCTAAGTTTTAAAGTAGAAATAGACATTTTGAAAACATCTTTAATGACTCGGCTGCCTTTTGACAAATGTTTGTGGTGTTTCGTGAAAGAAGCCAGGTTATTTATTTAAAAGCACACAAACTCTGCTAGCTGAACCCCATCGTTTAACAATAAATGATGCTTTCGCTGATAAATGATTCTTTTTATTCAGACTAGCAAATGAAATAGGAGATGAGGTCTGAAGGCAGATGAACATTGAGCTGCCTAATGTTTCCATCTACGGTAATATGTTTAAAAACAACAACAGACTCCCCCAAATAACCCCTCAGGTCCAACCTTCCACTTGCCAGTTCTGGTGTATTTTGAATGAACTGATGATCTTTATTTTCTGTTTCCTTGCTTTCCCTCCTGTAGCCCAGAAAGGTCAGTGGTTGAGTGGATTTTTTGACTACGGCTCTTTCTCAGAGATCATGCAACCGTGGGCACAGACTGTGGTGGTTGGCAGAGCCAGGTAAGACCTGTTTTGTTATGGAAGCAATAAGATGAGGTGGTTAGATAGCATCACCGACTCAGTGAACATGAATTTGAGCACACTCCAGAAGGTAGTGAAGGACCGAGGAGCCTGGTGAGCTGCAGTCCTTGGGGTTGCAGAAAGTTGGACAGGAGTTGGTGACTGACCAACAATAACAAAGGGCCATATAGGTTTTTACCATTAATGCTCTCTTTGGCTAAATTTTCTAACAGTACTGGATTATAGTCATGCCCGAGGCAGCCTGACTGGAGCCCTGGTTCCCAGTGGTCATTCAGCATGTAACTCCAGTGACGCATTTAGTCTGAAGTCTGGTTTTGACAACATTTCCTTTTCATAATGCCAAAAGCAAAGCTCTCTGGGGGCCGTAAAGCCCAACCACAATAGCTCACCAGCGACACCCCCCTACCACGACCTTCAAAGAACACTTACTTTTAAGAGTAGTTTCCCAGTGAATCAGACTCATCCACTTCTCTCTGTGACCCCCCTGAAAGATCGGTGTAACCGGAAGAAGTTCCGTCAGGGCATCGAGATCATTCTGCTAATAAATGCACTGGACTGGCTTATCATCAGATTTGAATTACAAAAAAAAAAAAAAGAAAAAAAGGAGTTGACCTGAAACGGGTAAAATAAGCTGGAATAGTTTGCAGGAATACCTCTATTTTTCAAGTGGGAAATCGAAGTTTCTATTAAATTTTAATACCCACTCTGAGAAGCGCTTCACTCAACAGCGAGCCCTGCACGGAATAATCTGTGCCGCTCGCCGTAACGAGCACCTGCCAAGGCTGATCTTAATCTGGCCCCGCGTCGCGGAGACACGCCGCCCCGGGGACCCACATCTGGAGCTCACCTGCCTCTCGGGGGCAATCAGTTTCCCTTATCTTGGTGAAAAGTGGCACCTGCTCCAGATTCTCAAGCATGCCACGTCGGGGGGAGATTTAGATTCCAGCCTCGAAAATAATTCTAGGCTTTGTGGTTGTCTCCGCCCAGCTGGTCAGCAGACCTCCTGTTGCCAATGACAAGGAGCCATCAGATGGCAAATCCCACAGACGGGCTCTTTCCCTGTGGGTCTGAATAAGAGTCAGCCTGGAGTTGGCCCCAGCCCTGGTTCCCTGGGACTAGTTCCAATTTTTTCCCTGGCATCCCAGGCTTCTGCCTTACCATCGGCTTCCAAGTCCCAAGGAGGATTATTCTTTGTGTCTAGAGAAGTCCCACTGGGGAGAGAGCCCCCCTACTTGGGACCTATTGGTTTGTTATAGGGAGTCTTTGAAGGACACTGGGACCAACTTTTTGGGAAAGCATCTCTCAACTATACTCTGCTTCAGTTTTCCCGTCCGTAGAAAACATGCCTGATTTTAAGCCTCAGATAAACCAAACCTTTGTTAATGTCTTTAAGATCCTCCCATGGGAAATAAGAGAATAATGCTTTCCACTTATGATGGGAAGAGGGCTTGTTCTACGAGCAAGATCAGTCAAGCTTGGCTTCGGTTAGCTCCGCCATTGTTTATTGCAGCACTCACCCTGACTCTCTTTCTTTCCATCTGATGAGTTCTGGGCTTCTCACTCCAAACCACATACGCATGCTCACAAGTATATAAAACACAAATGGAGCCAGCTTCTTTCTAAAGCAATGGCATTTCGAGAAATAAATATAAATGTATTCTTCTGGGATTGTTACTGTAAGTGCTGCCAAAACTCATCTTTGGTATGTATGTTTGGAATATGTGTGCTATTGGCTGTAAATTGTCTTTTATTATTCCATGGCACCTTGTCCAGGGACACACTATAAAACAAGATGTAGCATCTTCATGTGCTAGCCTGATAAAATTTATATGAAGTATAATAGAAAACAGAAGTTGTTCTGAGCTGTTTTCAAGTTCAATAAATAACTGTAATACTCGGATAAAGATGTTCTTTATTAGGTCACATGGGCCCTAATATATAAGTTATAAGTTACCGATTTAGGGTGGCTTTTGCAATTACAAGTTTCCAGTTGGATTGTTAATCATTGTGAACAGAAATATTTCTGAACCCTCCTGTGTACCTGCCGCTCGTTGTCTGGTTGTCTAGAGGGCTTTTGGTTCTGATTCAGTGCAGGCAAGTGACAAGGGGGTGGGTGGTCCCCACTCTGGCCCCTGTCAGGCCTCTTGTGATGACAGGAATCCATCTCCAGTAGCCAGAGTGACAACTAAACACCATCCTCCATGGAAAAGTTTGTTATGGAGATGCTGTGGGGAATGAGAGCCTATAACCCGCTCCAGCCCCAACCCCAAGGAATGCAGTCAGAAGGTGAAGTTTGAATCACTTTTTCCAGAGTGAGGACTCACCCTTACCTTGCAGACTCGCTCACACTCACCCACTTTCTCTCTGCCTTCCTGATTTTTACTAGGAAATCTTTATGAGGACCAGGTGTGGGAGGGTGTCATGAAGTACAGATGCAGAGGCTTTGGGCCCCTGAAGAACTTTTTTTTAATTAACAGAGCATGGAGATTAACTATATCCTTCCAATATAGATCGCCTGTTCCACCAAGGTTACTTCTGAAGGTTATCCCTGGCCCCTTGCTCTTTTCCAATGGAAGAGGAAGTTGAGGGCTTGTTTAACCACCTCCCGACACTTGGTGTCTATCTTTCATCATCCTACAACACGCCTGCAAACTCCCCATCCATACGCCCTGTGGTGAGACCTATTCTCCCGTCACGTCTTACCTGGAACCCCGTCATTAGTAGTCCACAGACAACGATAGCTCTGTTATCGTGAAGTTTCAGGTTACTACCACCTGTCCAACCATTCCCCTCCATCTTTACCAAAGACCTGTTGTGAACTGAGCAGTTTCACCGATTACAGTGATTGAATCTGTGTGTGTGTGTGCATGCATGTGTGTGCACACATGCCCATGTGCACAAGATCTCATACACGTACTAGGCTGTTGAGTCTCAATGCAGAAGCTTCCCTGGTACAACCCTTGGTTTAAATTTATCCTGTGCTGGGGAATAGGAGTGACTCTGAGGGTACTTTCCTTCCAATTTACCATATTTACCAAATCTGTGAAGTAATGTTTTACCCCAGGAAGAGTCCGATTTCCCCCTGCCTCTGTATTTGTTTCCACTTCCCCTCCACCAAGGTGTTGATGTAGGATTGGAAAATAAATGACTAGCCGTAACAGTGACATCCACCAGGCCCTCACACGGCTCGTTCTTTATCAGGCTAGGAGGAATACCCGTGGGAGTAGTTGCCGTAGAAACCCGAACAGTGGAGCTGAGTATCCCGGCTGATCCTGCAAACCTGGATTCCGAAGCCAAGGTAGGTCACCTCTAGTACCCTGAGTGCCCATGCCTGGGGCTCTGTTTTCCCCGCTGCAGAGCCGTGGATGTACTGGGAGCATTGCGAACCACCAGTTTTAGAGGCGAGACAGTCAGCAGCCTTGAATGAGTCTAGACCATCACGTGCTTACTTTTAAGATGACTCGGAATGCACTGCCAGCTAAATTCTTAGGTCTTTACAGTGGTCTTCCGGATGCTAGAAAAAACTCTCTTTTTGTGGAGAACGTGGTCTTGCAGGAAGACGGCTGAGATGATGCTTCGGGCTCGCTGGTCCCGGGTTCTCCAAGTACACGCATGGCAGAGCTGCTTCTGGAATTGATAAGGACGCCTGCCCTCAACACCAGACGTGAATGCCGCGGTCTGGATTAGGTTTTCACAGCCTGACTAGGGGTTGGGGGAGGGACAAGAGGAGGTTATGCAGTGGGGGCCCATGCGTGCCGTTGACTAAGCAGAGGAGGGAAGCTGCGCCAGGCACAGAGGCGGCTGCATGTGGAGACTGACCAGGGGGCTTGCTGGAGTTGTGTAGTCAGGTCACCTCAGGTGGCCCTGGGAAGCATTGATCGAGAATGCCTCAGGTCCCATCCTTCCCTTGGAAGCAGTAAGGTTCCCCCCTTGGGGCTAAGGAGGGGCGGGTGGTGGAATCAAGGCTGAAAAAGAGGCATATTTAACAAAGTCCAAGAGCCAGGATCCTTTCTTTTTTATTTCAAAGATGCGGATCTTGATGAACAACTTTGGTTTAATTTTTTTTTTTTTTTTTTAGTTTTTAACAGTAAAACCTCGCCCTCTTGAAGAGATTCCCCCTTCAAGCTGTGTCATTATTTGTGTCTTTCTCTTTGGCTTTTCCCAACAGATTATCCAGCAGGCTGGCCAGGTTTGGTTCCCAGACTCCGCGTTTAAGACATATCAGGCCATCAAGGACTTCAACCGTGAAGGGCTGCCCCTGATGGTCTTTGCCAACTGGAGAGGCTTCTCCGGTGGGATGAAAGGTGACTGGTCCGGCCCTGGGCTGGAGGGGTGGGACCAGTACCCTGAACCCTGCAGCAGAGGGTGGGGAGTGTTCATATCACACAGAGCCTCTGGTTGTCCTGAGCACATCACCCTAGGCTTTGGGGGGTTGCTGCTGCTGCAAGTCGCTTCAGTCGTGTCTGACTCTGTGCAACCCTGTAGACAGCAGCCCGCCAGGTTCCCCCGTCCCTGGAATTCTCCAGGCAAGAACACTGGAGTGGGTTGCCATTTCCTTCTCCAATACATGAAAGTGAAAAGTGAAAGTGAATTTACTCAGTCGTGTCTGACTCTTCGCGACCCAGTGGACTGTAGCCTACCAGGCTCCTCTGTCCATGGGATTTTTCAGGCAAGAGTACTGGAGTGGGGTGCCGTTGCCTTCTCCTTGGGGGGTTACGCTCTGAGATACCTTCCAAGTTGTAACTGGAGTGGGAAAATTCATTTTTAACTGCTCCATACAAAGGTTCAGAACCTTCTACGGGGGTTATCTAGGTGGACCGCCGTTGGAGGTTTAGTGAGCAATGGACTTTCTGATGGTCCTGGATCGTGCTAAGTCCCTATGCCTCTCTGGTGGCCATTCTCTTCATTGGTGTTACTCTTTAACGCTCTACCCTGACTAAGATAGATACTGAAATTAGCCCTCATCAGGAGAAAATGAACAAATTCAATACCAGAGGGTGTTGTCGGTGGCAGTCTGTGCTGTGTTTTATGATGATCCGACAGCAGCCCCGGGCCTGTGGCTCCAGCGCATTAGACCGTGATTAGGAAGGCCCTGCTTCGTGCCCGAACTGCCATTGCCGAGACTCCTCTGTGTGCGAAGCCACCGTGGGCGGTTCTGGCAAATGCACTCTCCCTCCCAGCGTCACAGAGCTTTCTCTCCAGTGGCCAGAGGTTCACGGCCGTGTGGAAGCCAGAGAGGACTGACTCAGGGCAAACGCGAGAGGGGATTAGGGGAGGAGAGGGAGGGGGAGTCGATCCTGTGAAGTGAATAGCGTGATCCGAGGGAAGGCAGAGAATATGTGAGAGAGCGAGCTCAGAGTAGCTTGGGGCAGGAGCATCGCCTGCCTTTGAGGGAAGAAAAAAGCGGAGAAGTTATGCTCTTTCAGATCATCAACTGTGTGTGGAGGGAGTGAGAGCCTTTTGCCAGCACCTTTCCTTTCCTCGGCCAGGAAAACCCCTGCTCGGATGGCCAGCCTCCCTACCCAAATGTAGACAGCCAGGCAGTTTTTATGGGGATTTTTTGTTTTGCTTTTAAATTGAAAAGGCTCCCTTTGTCCACATTTACTGGAGAACTACCCCATCTTGCACTTTCTTTGGGGAGACTTGGCCTATACATGCAAATTAGTGTTTGTATACGTTGCTATTCAAGGTGAGTTATTTTTTGACCAAGATAATAAATCAGTGGAACTACCATAAGATACTGAGAGTCTAGGTTAAACAAGTCAATCCTACACATTTTTATTGAGCTCCTATGTGCAGGGAGCTATGCTACTTCAGAGAAAACAAAAATAAGTCAGGAAAGACATTGCCTGCAGGAGTCAAGAAAAATGCCCTGTGCAGAAAGTTAAACCCATGATGTATAAACAAAACATCGCAGTGTTCAAAAGAGAATGATGCTATATGGGGGCGGGGGGGTAGCTGAAATCCCTTTCGTTTATTTTTTTGTTTGTTTTTATTTCTGTGGCCATGCCCCATGGCATGTGGGATCTCAGTCCCCTGACCAGGAATCAAATCCATGCCCCCTTCTTTGGAAGCACAGGGTCTTAGCCGTTGGACTGCCAGGGAAGTCTCTGAAATCTCTTTCCTGTATGTATGTTTGAGATTCATCAGATTTCCCTTGATCCCAGATCCCTTGCCTGTAAGATTTACATTAAAAGGCGCTGCCCAGGTGGCACTAGTGGTAAAGAACCCGCCTGCCAATGCAGGAGACACAAAAGATGCAGGTTTGACCCCTGGGTCGGAAAGATCCCTGGATTGGGAAATGGCAACCCATTCCAGTATTCTTGCCTGGAAAATCCCATGGACAAAGGACCCTGGCAGGCTTTAGTCCATGGGGTCGCAAAGAGTTGGACACGACTGAGCAAAAAAAATAAAAACTTTAAGACTTGGAAGAGAATGCAGATGCTATTCCTCCTTAGCTACCTCTCATCCTGACATTACTTAGGAGTTAGTCAGCCTGGCTACTTTGTCCCAACAAATTTAGGGCTGAGAAGTTTGCGATGTGCTGCTTGTAGGGGAAGCTTAATTCTCCTGCACATTTGGCTCTGCCCCAGATTGGCTGCTCGCCCTGTAACCATAAGAGCAACAACAATTAAGATTCATTGAGCTCTTTTCACCAGACACCGCACTCACCATTTTACATGCATTATCTTACATAATCGTCACAACAAGCCCCTCTAAGGGGTAAGTTATATTATTATCCACAATTTACATAAATTGAGACTTTAGGTTAAGTAAATTTCACAAGATCGTTTAGCTAAAAAATGAGAACACAGATCCATTTTACCTCCTGCAGCACAGTTTAGAGCCACGAGCCAGAACAAGACCTACTGTACTAGGCCAAGAATAGAATACCTGGGCTCCTGAGAAAGTGTAATTGTCCACCTACCTCCCCTCTCCTTTGGGATGACCGTGACAAGAAACTGCAAGAACTCAGAAAATGAGTTACGGTTTTTCTATTGTAAAATATACACAACATAATGTTTGTCATATTAACCATTTGTAAATGTATAATTTGTCAGCATTAGATACACTCGCAATGTTGTGTAACCATCACACTTCTCTATACCCCAAACTTTTTCATCATCCCTGACATAAAAGTCTATACCTATGAGATAGTAACTCCCCATCCCCACCCCCATCCCTAATCAAAAATGAATTATTAGCCTGATATGGAACAAGATCAGCTGTGTTTTCTGAATTTGTGGTGCTGCTGCATTCATTTACACATCGCTTAAGACAAATAAGCTTTGGGGAAGATAGAGAACAGTGTGGAAGTGGGAGGGGAGGAACAGCCTCCCCCCCTCATATTTACATACAGGTCAGGATGTTTCCTACATATTATCTCATGTAAAGGGACCAAAGCTGAGAGTCATTCCATATCCCTTGGGGAGATGTTTGCAGTTTGGGTTTCAATACTGGCTGGGGATTATGCAGGGAGGGAAAATAAACAATTATGCCATCCCTGAGTGCACACAAACACACAGCCAGGAGCCGACTGCACTGTGGGTAAAATGACTCCAAAATTGTGTGTAATGAGTAGGAAAAGATTAGAGACAGCTCTTGCTATGCTGAAAATTGACATTAGTGGAGGGGGGAAAAAAAAAACTCTTTACTAGTCGGCCTAGGAGGTCTAATTCGAGCAGTAAAAATATAAATAAATAAATAAAAGCATGTCAAGATGGTATTGGTGCTTTTTCTCCCAATGAGCTCTATCTGGCCGGAAGGCTATTCAGCATAATGCAAAATTAAATTATAAAAACTGGCTGAATATTTAGATGGAAGAGCCATTTGGAAGCAGTTTATTTAGACGAACCGGCAATGACCCACAACAGGGAGACATCAAGCGTGAAATTTACTAGAAATTAGCACCAGGGTCCCAGCCTCAGCATGAATAGCTTGATAGGATGCAAATCCCAGTGATATTAAGCTGCCTCACTGCTGGTGCTACAGGGTCACTCTCAGTCGGCTTTTCATGTTACACTTATTATTTTTTCCCAGGACGGGTCATAAATAACAATAAAAAAAACACATTTATTGAAAACTTTAACTGGAATGAAAGTCTCTTTTAAAGTCTCTGATTACTTGGATGTTGAAATACCGCATCAGCCAGCCATAATGAACTCATAAGAGACTTGATGTGTCTGTGGCCCGAGTTCGCCTGACGTTTACCTTCAGCTCCTAAGATAATCTCGCCCCAAGCCAATGAGATCTGTCTCAGTTTTGAGAGAGTGGGGCACTGCAGAAACACCCTACCACCCTCCTCCCTTGTTTGGTACATGTGGCCGCCGAGGAGTATCCGTGTTGGGTAATAATGAAGGCCCCAGACAGGGTTGGTGCTGCGGTGCCAAGAACACCCTGGGAAGGCTGCGTGATCACCATTGACGCAGATGGGTTTTGCTCAGAACACTTGGAAATCTGCAGGCTCCCGCCTCTCCGAGGATGAACCTATCAGTATTTTCCATTCCCATTGCGTTTCTCAGCTCCAAGAATTGACAGTCAGCATATGCATCGCTTTACAGTTCCCCAGACTGATGTCTAGCCGAAACCCTTGGGGATCCCCCTTCTCCTGCTGCTCTGGCCGTGCTTTTGCTCTGTCTCTGAAATATGAAGGGATTTCAAACAAATGTGATTCAGATTGTTGCTAAGCGCTTCAACCTGCCTTGCAGAAATGTCTGGTTTGGGGCAGCTGGGACCCAGTACAAGCATGTTGTGTGTAGAGTTTGTGCATGTGTTTATGATATTCTAACAGCCTTTGTTGCTTTCTGCGTGTTTTGATGGTTTGGATTGGCGGGGGTGGAGGGGTGAGGGGGCTGTTGATGGTCCAGGTTAGATGGGGGCATTGTTTTCCGTTCCGAACTTGTCAGGTTCAGTGAAGCTTGATGCTTCTTTTCTGCTCACAGTCTTGGAGGCCTGAAGATAATTGTTTGGCAGTCAGATCCAAGCCCTGCACAAAGCTGCTAGTACAAGTTCTGCTATCTCTGAACATAATCAAAAGTCCAGGCAAAATTCAGAAATACTCATTTATTCATGTCTCTCTTGAGGCTTTCATTTGGCTCAGCTGTTGCGTCAGATGCAGGACAGCAGATTATTTTGGTCTCATGCTCTTTTCTCAGATTAACAGTGGTGGGCTAGGAATGTAGCAGCAAAGGGACCTCCCCAGTGGTCCAGTGCTTAAGACTTCATCTCCCAAGGCAGGCGGTGTGGGTTCCATCTGTGGTTGGGCACCTAAGATCCTATATGCCTCGTGGCCAAAAAACCAAAACACAAAATAGAAGCAATGTTGTAACCCATTCATTAAAGACTCAAAAATAGTCCACATCAAAAAATCTTAAAAAAAAAAAAAAAAGAATGTAATAGTAGAATGTTGACTTAATAAGAGCCAGAAAGATCTAGGTTCAAAGTCTCAACTCTGCCTCTTACTTGCTTAAGCCTCAGTTTACTCACCTGTCACTTGGGTACAAGAAGAAGTTTTCTGATGATTGATTCATACGTGTGTGTATATGCAGTCATGCTCCCTGGTATACAGTAAGCTAGCTGTGAAGATAAAAAGAGGGACCAAAGTCCATTTCACAAAAATAAAATGCACACATACTCAGCTTTATCCCAAACAATTTGCTTATGCACAAAATCAAGGTTTTTTAAATTATACACGGGAAGTACATTTTGAATGAAGTCCTCTCCTTTTTTGGGAGCTGGGTCTGTTCATCATAGTACAGAGCTGGATTTTGATGTAGACATGTCTTTAACGGAGCCAACTTCTCTGGTGGGCCAGTGGTTAATAGTTTGCTTTCCCATGCAAAAGGATGCAGGTTTGATCCCTGTTCGTGGAACTAAGATCCCAAATGCCTCACAGGCCAAAAACCAGAACATAAACAACAGAAGCGATCTTGTACCAAATTCAGTGAAGACTTAAAAAACCCAACCCCAACAGAAGTGAGCGAAGAGGCTGGAAACACAGTCATTTGCCTCTTAACTTACTTTTTGTTTTTCACATGGAACGACTGTTTTGTGCCGTTTCCTGTTGTTCCACGTTGTCGTTTCATCTCCGCTTCCCATTTCTTCTCTGCGCATGATACCACTGAGGGCCACTCCTTTCTGTTACTCAGTCGCTGAGACTATACTCTTGGCAGCACTGAAAAATGTACTGCTAATTACACAATTACTTTATTATGTAGCTCTGGTTGAAATATCCACTGAAGAATTAATTTAGTTAAAATAATTTGAACTGAGCAATTATTTTCATAACCACGGAATTAGCGTAAAGCGCTTAAAGTCCTTTATTCCCTGCTCTTCATACAGCAGTTGGGTAATTAGCAGTAAATTTTTTGGATCTTTGCTTTCCTCGCAAAGGAATAAATGTCTTTGTTCAGATCATATATGCGGAGTGTATGACCATTCACATTCCACATAGAGTTTTTCCTGGGGCAACTTCTGAACTGGGGGATTCCTTCACAGACCAGCCAGCCAGGTTGGAGCGGTGGAGAGAGGCGCACTTCCTCCATAGTTCCCTTGTGCTCACTGATGATTCATATAGAGAGAGGGCCGTTTTTACTTTGGAGAAGGTAGCAGTGTAATTTGCCAGTAACTACAATGAAAGCAATTTCTCTTTGGTCTGCTCTTAAGTTCCTGAAAAAATCCTTCTTTGCTTTGGCTTTCCAGACTGATTTATTCCAAATTGAGATCCTCTCTTTGATAGGAAAGTTTGAACTCAGTTGAACCTGCTCTTTGGTGCTTCAAAGGATCCATTGTGGTTCCACTGAAATACTCATTAAACATCTGGAATCATAAACCTAAAACTTTAGCAGTGTTTAGACTTCAGTGAGCTAGGAAATGGGGAAAAGCCATAGATTATTGGGAAATAAATAACTGATCCCGCTTTCCGAGGACTGACTCTATTTTCACACCAGGGGTCCCTTTTCTTGAGGCTGCTTCTGGCCTTGGCTGGGGGGGAGGGGGCGCGGACGGGTGTTACAAAGCATGCTCTTTTGCAGAATAAAGGGGTGGTTCCTCTTTTCCTGTGGTTGTGTGATATTTCCAATAAATACATATGCATTTAAAACGTTTTCTCTCATTGATACCCTGATAAAAATGCAACTGATAAAGAATTGATTTTTTCTTTCTCGCTGTGTGTTTTGCAAAGCCTGCATGTACTCATTCATTTATTCAGCAGACACTTACTGAGCACTGTGTTCCAGGCACCGGCCAGGACCCTGGGGATGCAGAAATGCAGTTTTTTGGAGATAAAATATTTGAAGGATCCAGTTTCATTAGCTGTGCATTCGGAGGGCTTATCATATGCTAAGTATCATGAGAAGAATTGAAAAGAGCTTGAATAGTTCCTTCAGAAAACTTAATGTAGTGAGAGAGATCACATATTGACATGAAAAATACTCAACACTGGTAGAGCGAGTGTGAATTAATGTGGTGAAACCTGAGTACAGAAATTCAGGGAAGATGTAAAATGGAGATGCGGTCCACAGGGCCTGCACCCTGTATCTCATGAAAGACAGTGCACTTTTTTTTTTTCAAGATGTATTTATTTTAGTTTTGGCGGTGCCGGGTCTCCTTTACTGCGCGGGCTTTCTCTAGTTGCGGCAAGCAGGGGCTCCCCCTCGTTGTGGTGTGGGCTTCTTGTTGCAGTGACTTGTGTTGTGGAGCACAGGCTTAGCAGTTGTGGCACATGGGCATCGTTGCCCTGCAGCATGTGGGATCTTCCTGGACCAAGGGTTGAACCCGTGTCCCCTGCAGGGGCAGGCAGATTCTTAACCACTAGACCACCAGGGACACCCAGACAGTGCACAACTGGCGTGCTTTTGAAGGTCACCTGGCGTCTTAAACAGGGCACAGCTGGGAACACCAGCCGCTTTAGTATCCAGGACCTGGGGTGGCTGCACCCCCAGACCTGTCGCCTCTGGCCACGAGCAGCCTTTTTTCTCTGTGTACCGTGATGGGAACAGTGTTTGGAAGCACCGCTTCATGGCCTCTGATTTGTCTCTTTCTCCCCAGATATGTACGACCAAGTGCTGAAGTTCGGCGCTTACATCGTGGATGGCTTACGGGAGTGCTCACAGCCCGTGATGGTCTACATCCCTCCTCAGGCCGAGCTCCGAGGTGGCTCCTGGGTGGTGATTGACCCCACCATCAACCCGCGGCACATGGAAATGTACGCGGACCGAGAGAGCAGGTAGCGCTCCTTCCGTGCTTCCTCTTGCTGCCCCTGGGGAGCCTCTCGCTGTGGGGTGTCCTCCGGTAGAGCCTGTCTAACCAAGGGGCCTTTATCTGACTCAGACTGTCCCCAGAGGCCTCCAGGGTCACAAAGCTAGGCTTGCTAGGTAGCATCCGCCAGCACGAGAAGGGAGCTAGGCTGGAGTCAGACTTCCCCAGTGTGATCCCCCACCCTCGATTCTTTTACCCTGAAGTTCTCCATCTGGGACCCCCAACTTGAGAGACTGTCTCCTATTCGTTGTTCAGATCGACCTATTCAGTATCTCTTTTTTTTTTTTAATATTTTTTTTCTTTTCTTAATATGGACCATTTTTAAAGTCTCCTTTGAATTTGTAACAGTATTGCTTCTATTTCATGTTTTGGTTTTTTGGCCACGAGGCATATGGAATCCTAGCTCCCCGACTAGGAATCGAGCCCACACTCCCTGCGTTGGAAGGCGGAATCTCAACCACTGGACCGCCAGGGAAGTCCCTCACTATCTCTTTCTTAGGTGTGTGGCAGAGGTGGCTTACAGCGAGGTGGGGCAGAAGGACTGAGCTGTTAGTCTGGAGTCCTGGAGTCTTCACCAGACCCTGCCTCAGGCTAGAGGGGAGCAGTCCTCACTCCCTGAGCTGCTTCCCCTTGTCTGTGGGACGAGCTGGATGACCATTGAGGTGCTTCGCGGCACCCACGTTCTTTGGTTCCAACCCAAGCTTCTCCCCCAGGGCCAGTGCCTCCCTCGAGGCTTGGAGAGCAGTGTTCGCAGTTCGCAGAGAACTGCAGTGAAAATCCCAAGCTTCCATTAGTCATTGGCGCCTGAAACAAAATGGACCAAATCCAACTTCCTTTCGTGATCTGTTTTCAGCCCTTTCATAAATCTTACGTCATATTTCCTTGACATTTCCACGCCAGTCCGTATATCCAGTCATTTTGTTAGAGCACTTATGTCTCCCCTTTCCCCAAAATTTCAGCCTCTTACTTCAAAAGCTGATTAAGAGAATCCAGTGGTTTTATTGTCAAATCGCTGTGCTAACGTTCTATACTTAAGGACTGACTTTTAAGTCCCAGCTTAGCCTCTGATCTGATACCAGATTATATATGTATACACACATACACATACACATATCAACCAGTGAATGTGTTAGCTGCTCAGTTGTGTCCGACTCTTCGCGACCCCATGGACTGTAGCCTGCCAGGCTCCTCTGAACATGGAATTTTCCAGGCAAGAATAAGGGCGTGGGTTGCCACTTCCTACTCCAGGGGATGTTCCCCACGCAGGGATTGAACCCATGTCTCTTGCACTGCTGCACTGGCAGATTCTTTACCACAGGTGCACCTAGGAAGTCACTATGTGTGTATATATATATATATTTAATAAAACCTTCTACACTTAAAAAATTGTATAAATGTAAAATAATATACGTATGTATATAATTTTTTTTCATGTGTAGAAGATTTTCTTAAAGGTGTTTAGGGTGAACTTCGTGGTAATAGAACGTCATCAGTATGTTCTAGAAGTGACCCTGAAGCCCTTCACCCTGTCATTTCCATGGCGGCAGGCTGTTTCCTCTCCCGCTTGGCCTGGCCCCGTGAGCCCGAGTGCAAACGGCAGACTGCCGTGTGTGAGTGGGACTGGTCGGCACCTGCGCCCCTCGTTGCGCAGCATGCGTGATGGAGATCGTTCAACTGTCACTGCACCTGCAGCAACTTCCTTCTTCTCTTTTTCTGGAAAATGTGACTTCTTCTACCCTTCTCAGCTGTAGATGGTGGACCCTGTATCTTCTCCCTTTGAGACAGAAGTAGACTCATGTCATAACGAGAATGATTTTATTTGCTCTCTGCCAGGCCTCTCTCGCAGCCCACTTAGACTCTCTGGTGCCTGCTCCTCTCCCCAGGGTTACCTCTGTGAACCGAGGGTGGGCAGAACCATAGCGAAGCTATTTCCTGGTTCACAGACTATAACCGGCCTCTCTCTGTTGTCTCCTTTCGTTAAAGTGCCTCTGTTTCTGTTTTGTCTCCCTTCTGTTTTCTCTGATCCAGGGGATCCGTTCTGGAGCCGGAAGGGACAGTAGAAATCAAATTCCGCAGAAAGGATCTGGTGAAAACCATGCGTCGGGTGGACCCAGTCTACATCCACTTGGCTGAGCGACTGGGTATGTCTGCGTGTCCTCCTGGCAAGTCAGCCGTTCAGCTGATTTGCAATGAGTGCATTCATAGGCCAGGGGCAGAGGTGCTGAAGCATTTGATCAAATTCATGATCATCTTTATTTACTGTCCTCTCTATGGCAAGAACCTTGGTAGAATGAAACAGCGTGTGTAATAGGAGGGGAAGCGGGCCCTAAAAAGGCAAAAGTCACCCGATTTTCCTTCCGATATTTCCTTACAGTTCAAGCAGCTCATCTTTCTAGGCTTGTGGATGTCCTTGTCCAGAGTGGTTAGCGGGACACCGCTGTTGGGGCAGGCTGGCCAGGCAGAAAGCATGGTCAGCCTAAGTATCCCGTGCCTGCTCGTCTCTTTGGACGAGCCCGCCTCACTGCTGAGGGATGTAAGAGTCCGTGTCACGGGACGGGAAGGCCACAGCCCTTGCCCAGCGGCATGCTAGGGCCATCCCGAGCTGGAGAAGTGGGAGCAGAGAGCGCGCGCTCTGCAAGTACAGCAGAGGCCAGGCAGCAGTGCCCCGGGAGCGTCTGTGCTCCGCGCGTCCAGCCTTTACTGGGTTGCTCACTTGTTTCCGGGCTTTTGGAAGGCTCGTGCGATTTGAACATTGGACTAAACCGTGGGAGCCCTGTGTTGAGTCCAGAGCCTGAAAGAGTTTCCAAGTCTCTTAAAACACTCATTTTCTGCCCAGGTCTCCCACTGAGACCTTTGCTATGTTAGTAAAAGATCATCTTTTGTTTGTTGGTTCGGTTTGATTTTGTTTTTTTCTAAAGGAACAGAGAGATTGTCTGTAAAAGGTAGTGAAACCCAGTGAATGGAAGACGTAAAACAAGAGATGCCAGCTCTTTATGTCCCAAGTGATGGCTTAATTAGTGAAGCACCATTGGTGAGCCCTCTACACCCTCCCCATCTAGAGACACAGAAGCTGCTGGGTGTGCCCGCCCTCACTCTGGAGCCCTGAGCCATGCACGAGCGTGTGTGCAGGTCGCGTCCGACTCTGTGCAACCCCACGAACGCAGCCCTCCAGGCTCCTCTGCCCATGGGGCTTTCCAAAGTGTTTGCTGTACACAGCGACTCGGGCTACCATAAACCCTGTTCGTGTCCCATTGTTTGCTGTTAGGAAACAACTGCCAATAACTCTCACCCAGCACAGCCTGATCCTTTTATAGGATCTGCACACAGACAACAAGAAATTGGCCAGGTTTCTAAAATCTATTGCCACCCAGAATTGTTGAGGTGTTTTTTTTTTTTTCCCTTTCTTTCTTCTCCAAACAGGATAATTACTTCTGACCAACCCCATACACTTTAATTAAAGTAACTGCAGCTCAAGTGCAAGTTCCTCACAACTGTACACAGAGAGAGCTCTAAAAGCTTCAGCCACCGATAAGCATCTCGCTCAGATGCTCATAATTGCTCCCAGCATCCGGCGATCGTTGCAGCAGTTTTTAACCCCTCATTCCGTACAAAGGCAGCAACGCCACAATTGCAGGACACTGCGAATTGCATAATTGTTTCTCTCTTTTTTTTTCTTTTTTCCTTTTTTTTTCTTCTTCTTCTTTCTTTCTTTTTTTTTTGCTGGTTTTCTTTCTGGCCAATTTAAAATTTGTCAAAGTCGGTCTTCTTCTGGATCACTGCCCTTTGATATTTCGCGCACTCCATTTGCCACAAACAAGCCGCAGGGCCGCAGTTCATGCTGACTCCAGCAGAAGCAGAGAGAGCTCCATTTATCTTACACTGCCTGCTGAATTCCTCCTCATTAACTGGGGGTTCACTGCCTCTTTTTAACCCCCCAATGGCTGTTATCATCCGTTCAGAGTAACTGGGTGGTAGGCAGAGGGATCCTCTCTGACATCTGTTTGCAGAGTGGCTGGAGGGTGAGGGGTGTGGGGCTGGGAGGCAAATGACATCGCTCCCACCTTCACCCAGCACCTTTCAACTTTTGAGACATGGGAAGGGGAAAAGGAGGAGCTTCCCAAGTGATGGCCATTTAATCATTTGTTACAAATCATCTCATTATCAATTTCCAATCCACACTGAAGAAAATCAGATTTATTTAACCTTGACCAAAATGGCAAAAGAGAAAGACTCCTCAGTGGGCTAAACATGAAGCAGGCTTTGTCCTGGGGCAGCCTAGAACATGAGCAGTGGAGCTGGAGGAAAAATGAAAGAAAGTGAAAGTGTTAGTTGCTCAGTCGTGTCTGACTCTCTGCGACCCCATGGACTGTAGCCCACCAGGCTCCTCTGCCCATGGGATTCTCCAGGCAAGAATACTGGAGTGAGTTGCCATTTCCTTCTCCAGGGGATCTTTCCCACCCAGGGATCAACCCCATATCGCTTGTGTCTCCTGCATGTGCGTGTGGAGTGAGATGAGTGTGTACAGGTCCTGGGTGTGTTACTCGCAGGAAGGTTGTTGAACTTCTCCAAGCATCTGTTCTTTCATCCGGAGAGTGGGGGCCACCGCCCCTTCCTGGTCAGCGTCAGGATCGGATGAATGTGCGTTTGCTCTGAATCTGCAAAGCACCTTCCAGATGTGGGGACTGGCATCCTTTCCTCTCCATCCTAGTCATCAGAAGCAGCAGCAGGTGCCATGTTTGGAGTCGAGCACTCTGGGTGGCTTTGGCCCACTTTGGGAGCGAGTGGCATAGGGAAGGAAATGGGGAAGCAGCAGCAGCAGTCCCGTCTCTCAGGCGCTCTCGGTCGGATGGGGAGACCATGGACCTTCAGGCGTGCTGTGACAGGACAGATCAGCGGCGGTGTAACGGGAACAGTGTCACAAAGCCAGCTCCTTTGGGGTTCACATCAGCTTCTGGCTCCTTTCTTTGTGCCTAGAAGCAGACTGCCAAAATGCCTTTTTTTCTTCTACAAAATGGGTGAAAATGACTTAATTTTCCAGATTGGGAGATTGAGGCAGAAGGAAGCGTTAAATAAGTCATCCAAGATACAAAATATACGCTGGTGACCACAAGGGAATTTCTGGTTCCCTGTGTGCCGCTCTTCTCAGGATTTCCTCCGATTTTCCTTGAATACTGAGCCTGATCAAAGTTAAACAAGAGCGCTTCCCTTTGTGATCTGAAGCCAGCTGCCCCGAGAGGAACCTGCTGCAGGAGGAAGCCTGTGGGAGTAGATGTTGTCCTGTGCTCCCCGTCTCTTCCCAGTCGGCCTCGGCCCGGGGAGCGTGCCGTTCAGTCACTTAGACCAGTGCACGGTGACTGATGGTGGTCAAAATCGTAAATAGTATTTACTCATTAAAAATACTTAATGAGTAAACAATTTAATTTTGAACAGCTGACTTCAGGGAAGCCTGGCATGCTGCAGTCCATGGGTTGCAAAGAGTCAGACACGACTTAGCAACTGAACAGTAACTTCATCTCTTTCGGGATTTTTATTTTTAAGAAAATGACCGTTTGTCATTTTATCCAGTTAGTTTGGATAGTGGTGGTGAATTACTAGTGTACAGTTCTCTGGTTACAACAGAGAGTATGAAATTAGTGTGTAGATTGGCCCCTGATGAAGGAAAAGGGGATAATTGCCCCAGCAAAAAATGCGGTGTCGTCCCAGATCCCGGAATCTTGCATTGCTGGACAGGTTCTGACCCTGAGTCCTCGGAACCGAGGCTTGGCAGAGTCAGTGCCAAGGGGAGCATGTCCTCCCATCTGGTTGCCTTGAGGAAATTAAGCTCCATCTCTGGAAGCAGCGCGCAGCCCGCCAAGGCCTCCCCTGTCTCGCTCTGACATCCTTCTACCTCTGGGACAGGCAGGGTGGCCGGGGAGCGGGTCGGCCTTCACAGCCTGGCCTCTTGATGCCGTGATGCACGGTCCTCCCAAATCTTCGCCCTCTTCCTGTGTTCAGAGGGAAGTGACGAATCAATTTAGGTGGAGGGGAAGCCGTCCAGTCCAAGTGCAAAGCCACTGTTATGCTCCCTCCAGCCCCTGTCCTCAGTGCAAAGAATACCCGGACCTAGGGGCTGCTTGGTGGAGCTGCTTTCTTCTCCAGACACACGTCTTAGCCATGGCCCTGTTCCCGGACAGCCGGGCAGCCTGCCATGCTGTGCACTGGCTGTGCCCATGAGGACGGAGCATGCCCTGGGAGTGGTGATCGGATGCAGGCAGAGGCAGCCCCGGTGAGCTGCCCCTGCCCAGATCTGCACGCACACCTACCCTCACCCCCACGCCTTCCAGCCTGTGGCACCCCGGGCACAGAGGGAGTACTGTGGCTGTGGGTGAGGATCAATGTGTCTGAAGATCCTCAGGCCTGTTTCCCTCCTGAGCTTCCCCTTTAGCCACCAGGATGACAGGAAACGGACACGTCCTTGAGTTAAGGGGACTCAGCTGAGCTGCTCTTTCTGGCAGAGATGATGGAGTCGCTGCGCCCCGTGTGCCATTCCATCTTTTGTGTCCTCTTTGGGATGCTGTAAGCGGAAAAGCCCCCGTGGCCTGTTGGAGCAGGAAGCAGTGTCCCTGCCTAGAAAGCTGAGCACAGGAAAGAAAGAAGCCCTACCAGTCAGCCTGGGGAGTGGCCTTTGGCCCTCCCTGTGCTGTACATGGAGTGTCCTCCTGGGGGCACCAAGGCCCCCAGGCCCTGGTCTCCGTGATAGGAAGACTGCTGAAGGTTAAATCATGAAGGCGAGGGTTGGATTGTGCCTCCCCTCTTAAGGAAGTGAAGGTGAAAATTGTTAGTCCTGCAGTCATGTCTGACTATGATGACCCCATGGACTGTAGCCAGCCAGGCTCCTCTGTCCATGGAATTCTCTTGGCAAGAATACTGGAGTGGGTTGCCATTCTCTTCTCCAGGGGGTCTTCCTGACCCAGGGATCAAACTCAGGTCTCCTGCGTTGCAGGCAGATTTCTTTACGGTCTAAGCCACCAGGGGAACCCCCTCTGAAGGAGGCCCAGCTTAAAACCCACCTCATCGCACTGGTTCAGAAGCTCTTTGGCCTCATTCAGTCTAGTGCAGTCGTGACAGCTTCTTCTGGGAAGAAGGGGTCCTTTTGGTGTGACCTGTTAATCGGGTTTTGTTTGTTGGAGCATCTGGGCTTGCCTCTTCCCAGGAAGGAGTGAATCACAAGTCCATCAGGCTGGAGGGGCCCAGCAGGCCTTTTGTAGACTGAACCTAAGCTTCTGCCTGCCCAGGGTTGTCGTCAGAACTTGTCAGAGGGACCCTCTTCCCCTCTGGGTCCCCGGTGACTCAGATCCCTGTCCTTCCACCTTAGGGAGAGCAACCTGGAGAAAGAAAACAGACTGCCAGGCTTCCTGCCACTAGAACTCAGAGAATCTGCGCTGTTTGCTGAGCCTTCTGTGTGGGATGTGTGCAGGGCGGTCCAGAGGACAAGGCTTCAGGGGAAGTAATATATTTAATATCTGTTTGTTAGTCCCACTTGGAAATCTCTGGGTTGACTATAAGGATTCTTAAAAATATGAACAGTAGAGGACTAACACCTTAGCAGAGCACTAAGGAACCTCAGGGTTAAATGTCCCTTGAGAGGGTTGCTGTTAAAATCAATATGCAAATACAGCTGTATTTAAATAGGTATAGCTCCCTCTGAAGGAAAGCAGATATATGAAAATGGGATTTAAGAAAAGAAAAAGATACATTGGGAGAAATTATTCCCATTACAAAAGGATTATTTGCTTTACCAAAGGAGTCACTGTAGGCTCCTTCTAAATAGCTCCCTTAAGGCATTAAAAACAGGATCTGATTTACACAGTTTTTCAAGAATGCTTTTGGGTAAAGAGAGGCACACCCGTTATGGGTACAGAAATCGTTTTGCAGGGTTGGTGGTGTGTTTTTTTTTTCCTTTGCATCCTATCTTACTATCTTTGTAGAGAAATTTCTTTCAGCATAGAAAATGGGGTTACATAGATCTTTTTAAACAGCTACTTACGGTTGTACTTCTGAATCTTAATAAGATTCCAGTCTTTTTTTATGCTGATTTTTTAGTCTCCAGGTTGAGGAATGGGTGTGTGTTCTAAGAGCTGAGATATTCAGGAGCTTAGTGGGGAGGGTGATCTAGTCCTTTTTCTCTAGCATTATAAGTATTTAACCAATCAAAGCAAATTGCTTTCTTCCGAGGAAGAAGAAGCGCCCATAAAAGTTAGAATTGGGTTTAAATTTACACAGGCTTCTTCATAGAACTAAAAAAAGAAAAAGTTAAGAATTAAAAGAACACACATTCTTCAGTATCACATTCTTTTATAAAACATTTTTCCTATTTGCCCGATTAGGATGGTTGTTCCATAAATGAGAGAGGGCTCAGAAAAGGAAAGAAATTTCTGCAAGGTCACCCAGTGCCTTTGGCTGAGCGGAGAAGTTTTAACCTACCACTCTGACTTTTGTTATGAGCTTTGAAAGTCTCACCCTCCCCACCAAATCCTACTCCATAGGATGGTCTGCCATGCCTAGGATAAGGTCGGCCTCCTCCTGCCTCCCCCAGGGTCAAGGCTGGGTAGAAACACCTCTGCTGCTGAAATCAGTGTTCTCCTCTGAAACTTCTCTTCAGCTTTGACCTCCTGGCGGAGAGAGGTGGCTTTTCCTTCTGTCCTGGCCCCAGGGGGACACCTGATGGGCTGCCGTCCTGTGGACACTTGCAAGTCAGTTTAACTTGTTTCACTTCAAAAGTATGGACTCTGAAGCCGGACTGCCTAAGTGCAAATCCAGCCCCACCATTTCCGCCTTTGTGGCCTTGGACTTCACTTTTTGTGTTCCTCCGTTTCCCTGTCGATAAAGTCACAGCAACCTTTTGTCATGAAGATGAAAGGAGATGAACAGTACTTACACATGAGTGTATGGGAACATCTCAATACTGTTACCTTTCATTAGAGCACACTAATAATATCTCTTCTTGCATTTAACTCTTTAAACATTTTTAAAAAATACTTACTTATTTATTTGGCTCGCCAGGTCTTAGCTAGGGCCCACGGAGTCTTTGATTTTTGTGGCAAGACGTGGAATCTTTAGCTGCAGCATGCGGGCTCTCGTTCCCTGACCAGGGACTGAACCCAGGCCCCGAGCATTGAGAGTCTTAGCCACTGGACTGCCAGGGAAGTCCCTCTTTAAACATTTTTCATTGTAAGGCTGGATTTTTAGGTTTTCCATTTTGGGGGAAGAAGGAAGGACATGGGAGTGACCTACCTCTCTTTTCCCATTTCAGCCTTGTCCTAAAGTAAGATTCTAGAAAGAATGAGTTTCGTCTCTGAGGCATATTCTTAAACACATGCACACATGCCGGCTTGCTTCCCTAAAAACCCTGAGGCCCTGCAATCTGGCTAGAAAAGAAAGAAAACCATTCCAAGATATTTAATTGTACAGGGAGCTTACAGGATTGATCGAGAGCTTAGCTTTTTACAATAGTCCAGTGAATAAGAAATGCTCCTGACAAACGATCAATGATAGGATAATCACTCTTTATCCCCCTCCTCATTCTTACCTCCTTTCTTCCAGGAGAACAGGGTTCAGAAGTCAAAAATCTTTATAGACGCCGCTTTTAAATTAAGCAGAAAATAGACATTGACATATTTGTTAATCTCCCCTAAATCATTACCGGGACTGGCTGCTTTGCTGTACAAGGAGATGGGGCCCCGTGTGCTGCACAAGGGTGTGTAACCAGCTGAAGAGCAGCCTTTTTATTTGCAGAAAATAAAATTGAGAAAATCTTTTATTCCCCCTCTTTAGGTACACTCATCTTTCTCACGGGCATTTAAAAATGCATACCTTCTCTACTAATGTCTTTGCCTTGCTTTGCTGCTTTTGGGGAGGTAGGTCTTGAACTATAATCAGAGGCATTGCCAAAGGAATCAGACCTTGCAGGCTTCGGGGGATACTCTGGGATCCTCCTAGTTTCCGGAGGGCCAGGCTGTCGGAGGGGGTTTATTTCATTATTCTTTCAGAGCTCTAGAATAGCTTGACTGGGTGGATGAGAATTTTGTTAGTCCGGGAACTGGCCTTCTTGTCCCGCTTGCTGGTAAAGGGGCCAGTTATCCCTCCAAGGCCTTGTTCCCAGAATGCCCTGTTCCTAAGCCCAGAAGTCCTCCCACTCTGCACCCAGTGCTGAGCTGTGCTCTTAACTCCGCCTAACACTGGACCAGACTCTGGCCAACTGCCCTCCTGTGGTCACTGCTTAGCCACTTTAGGTACTATTTAACGTACAGGCTTCCAAGACAGCCAGAGCCAAGTGTAAATCTGACTTCTCTACCTAAGAGCTGGGTGCCGTTGGGCAAGTCTCTGTCACATTTCAGAGCCTTGGTGTACTCAGACCCTGTCTGTAAGGTTGGGTTAGTATAAGGATTAGAGATGGTGGACCTGAAGCAACTTGGAAGGCATTCAATAACGCTGAGGTGGTCTGCTGGCAGCCACAGTGTTAGCTGCTGACCAGACCCGAGTCTGAGCTGTGGTGACTTCTGAGCTGTGTGTTCCTGAAATCATGGAGTGCAGCGCCTGGCGCACGGGAAATGCTCAATAAATGGTGTGTGTTACACACGGGGCACATATCGGAATGGATGCTGTTGACCTAGGGGGGCATGCTGTGAGGGTCTGGAAGCCCCTGTTGAGCCGCGTGCTCGGCCCTGCCGTCCCTGGGCCCCCAGCAGGGCTGTGATCTTCCCAGCTGGTCTCGTAGGGCCTCAGGGGTCTTGTGAGTTCAGTTCCAGTTGTTGTTTAGTCACTAGGTCGTGTCCTACTCTTTTCAGAGCCACGGACTGTAGCCCACCAGGCCCTTCTGTCTGTGGGATTTTGCAGGCAAGAGTACTGGAGTGGGTTGCCATTTCCTTCTGCAGGGATCTTCCTGACCCAGGGATCTAATCCTGTTCCCTGCATCGGCAGGCAGATTCTTGACCGCTGAGCCACAGTTCCAGATCACCACGATAAAGTGAACATTGATCAAGTGAGTGCCGTGACTTCTGTGGTTTCCCAGTTCATAGAAGAGTGTGCTTCCACTATACTGTCGTCTGTTAGGTGTGCAGTAGCATTATATATACTGTCTTGAAAAACTATGTACATACCCTAATTTAAAAAGACTTCAGTGCTAAAAAGTGTTCACCATTTATCTCCACCTTCAGCGAATCATAATCCTTTTGCTGGTGGAGGGTCTTGCCTTAATGTTGATGGCCGCCGACTGATCAGAGCAGTGGCTGCTGCAGGTTGGGGCAGCTGTGGCAGTTTCTTAAAATAAAACAAAAAGTCAGGTCTGCTGCTTCGATTGACTCTTCCTTTCACCAGCGATTTCCCTGTAGCGTGCACTCCTGCTTGAGAGTGTTATTTGATTTCACCATAACAAGTACAATTACAGGTATACCTAGCTTTATTGCATTTTCAAACTTTTTCATTATTATTATTATATTCCTCATGGTGATCTGTGATCAGTGACCTTTGATGTTATGATTTGATGTTTTTGTACTTGTTTCCGCATTTTTTAGTATTCTCTAGGTATGCCTGTAACAGGGGGCGATGTCCTAGCCACTCACAGAGTGGGGTTTATTGGCCACGTTGTCTTGCTCTGGTTGTGGAATGAGACTGAGGTGGCGCCTCAGCTTCCTCAGGCAGGAATCTGCTGTCCTCTGATTTAGCCTTTTCTAAGGTTTTAAGGGATACCACCACCAAAACACATGTACACATCACCCAGGAACACACACAGCACAGTGCTGTGTGTGGAGCCCGGCTGCTGCACGCGGGGCCCGGCTGCTGCACGCGGGGCCCGGCTGCTGCACGCGGGGCCCGGCTTGGCCCCGTTCTAGCTCTGTGCCCTTGATAAGTCACATAAATAAGCAGTGCCTGGGTTTCCTCACCTGTAAGAGGAGGAGAATAGGAATGGCAGCCTCCTAACGTTGTTGTAAGGGTTAAACAGGTTAATGGATGAAAAGCACTTAGAGCGGTGCCCTGTATGAATTAGCTTTGGGTGACTGATCATACGCACTAGGGGGCCAAGATAAACTTTTTTGGGGGAGGCACTTATTTTTCTAACTTTTTCCATTTGATAACATTTTATAGAAAAGTTACAAGAATGGTACAATGAACTCCAGATGCCCTTTTCTCAGATTCACCTGCTGTTGCCATCTTGTCTGACTCGCTTTACCATTTTCACACGCACGTGCTGCCTCGCTCACTCGCGCCACACACGTACGCGTTTTGTTTGAACTCTGAGATCATCTGTAGACATCACACTCCTTTGTCCATACATATTCAGTGTATGTTTCTAAGAACAGACTTGCTCTTACATCAGCAAAATACATTTATTAAACTCAGAAGCTATAACTTTGATACAGTACTACCATCTAACCCATGATTCATATTAAAATTTTACCAGCTGTCCTAATAATGTCCTTTACGGCCTTCTAGCTTTTTTGTTTGTTTGTTTGTTCCAGATCTGAGATCTAATCTCAGAGCACATGTTGCCATTTGTCCTCCAGGATTTTGTCTCCTTTAATCTGGGATAGTTCTTTGCCCTTGCTTTGTCTTTCATGATCTTGACATTGTTTAGAAAGTCCAGGTCACTCTCTATAGCATGTCCCACAATTTGGGTCTGTGTTACATTTCCCTGGGGTTAGATTCAGATTATGCATTTTTGGCAGGAATATTGCAAAAGTGATGCCATGTCCTCCTCAGGACATTTTGTCAGGAGGCACATGACGTCAGCTTGTCCTGCTCTTGGTGCTGGTCAGCTTTGACTCCTTGTTTAAGGATTTGTTCACTGGGTTAATCCACTGTAAAGTTTCCATCTTCCCCCTTTGTAATTAATAAGTGATTTGTAAGGAGATACTTTGAGACTATGTAAATATCCTGTTCCTCGTCAAACGTGCACGCGCTAGTTTTGGGGTCTACTGATGATTCTTGACAGAATCAATGACTGGGATGGCTGTAAGACGGTGATTTTCTAAGTCTGCCATTCCTTCTCTATTAGGTGTTGGTCTGGGGAGAGGGAGGGCTTTCTTTCCCCTTCTCTTCCATTCAATTACGTGTGTCAGGGTGACTTACAGGTTCTTATTTAATTCCATAAATATTCAGCCCGATGCTCAGATTGTCCCAGATTTAGCCTGCTGGAACACCTTCACACTGGCTCTTGTTAGGAGGCACGTGACGTCAGCTTGTCCTGCTCCTGGTGCTGGTCAGCTTTGACTCCTTCTTTAAGGTTTTGTTCACTGGGTTAATCCACTGTAAAGTTTCTTTTTTTTTTTTTTTTTTTTAAGAAGTTCTTTGTTTTGGCCACACAGCATGTGGCGTCTTAGTTCCTTGACCAAGGATCAGACTTGCACCCCCTGCAGCAGAGACACAGACTCTTCACCACTGGACCACCAGGGACGTCCCTCCTGTGTCCTTGTTACACGCCCAGTCAGTTTTTGAGTGCTTTTCCACATTTTGTGACAGTACGTTCCAGGTTCATCTTAATATTTCTCCTGCCCCAGCCCTGGAATCAACCATTTCTCCAAGGAATCTCTTGGTTCCTCTTATTGGGGAAGAAAAGATCTTTGCTTCCCTATCAAGGGTATTATACCTGTGACCATCTCATCTCAGAAGCTGGTCAGCTCCCCTCCCAGGAATTCTCCAGACTGGAATGAATGGGCCTCCATCTCGTCTCACAGTGAGGGGCCCGCTGTTGTCATGCCGTGTTCCTGCTTTGGAAAGAAGGCTGCTGAAGGGTCAGGGGCCCAGTGTGATCGGTCAGTGTGAGAGCCCAAGGAAGGATCGCCCTCCCCACTGCTCATCACAGCTTCAAAGCAGCGGTGGGTTTAAAGAAAGAAAAAAAAAGAGTGGACTTGGGTATCCAAAAACCTCATAAAACTGAAACTAGGTACTAGAGTTCCACCCCTGTTCTATTAACATGTGTTTATGGATGATACTTGCAGCTCGCTCAGCAGCCCAAGGCTGTTTACGGCTTGTGATTCATAGTGGCATAAAAAGCGAGGCCCATTCCAGACGGACATGCTTGAAATAGGCCTTTCTCTTCTGTGTGCCGTCACCTGTGGTCATGCAGTTGTTTGTAGCTTTGGTGACCAAGCACTTCAGGCTGTCGCCAACATTGCTGCTTCAGCTAGACTTACGCCTCCTTGCTAGGCAGACAGCTACATTTTCGGTATTGATTGCAAGTCTCATTCTGAGAGTCATTAGGGAAAAAGTACGACGGAGCAGCTCCTCTCCTGGGATACTGTCGAGTCGGGGCGGGAGGCTCCTTGTTATAAGTAATTCCATGGTCTCATCTATTGAGTGAGGGTGCCATGTGCTTGTAAGTTGGGTGATTGAGGCGGGGTTTGTGGACTGTCTTTGATTTATTTGGCTGTGCGGGTGGGTCTTAGTTGCGGCATGTGGGATCCACTTCCCTGAGCAGGGATCAATCCTGGGCCGCCTGCATTGGGAGCACACGGTCTCAGCCACTGGACCACCAGGGAAGCCCCCTGCCTTTCTCTTTTCTCCTCCTCTTTTTTTAGCCCAAGAACTAGACTGTCTGTCACGGTGGTCGGGGACTGGCTCTGGCCGTAAGAGCCCAGGCAGGAGGCGAGGAGGTGGGCCAGTCCACCGAGCCGGCGTGAGACGTGCTTCAGGCTCTCACTGGGGTGGATTCTGACAAATTTCAGGTTAGGAGTATCCAAGTGTGAGTTCAGAGCTGTGAAGCCAGGCAGCTCCCAGCTCTGAGGAGACTGCAGGTCCTCGGCGGGGTGTGCAGGTGACCGGACCTGGGGAGGGAAGCGCTGCTGGTCGGTGTGCGGAGGCAGAGGGCGTCCGCAGCTGGTCCAGGCTCCGGGCGGGGCGGCGGCTCTGGGGCTGCTCGCCGGGCGCGGGACAGTGTCCCTCAAGGGGACCAGAGGCCTCCTGTCGGTGAGGTGGGGAGAGGCTTCCAGGAGGTAGTTGGCACCTGCCTGGGGTGTGGGCCCCCCGGAGGCTGCTTTCATGACTGTCAGCCCCACCGGGAAGGGCCCCACGGCAGGTCTGGCGTCTGCGGGGTCCAGTTACCAGCAGAGGCGGCGAAGACAGCAGAGAGCCGGCCCCCGAGCCCCCCAGGACCATGGCCGCTCCCCCGAGCCCCGCAGGACCATGGCCGCTCCCGAGGAGGGGCTCCTGGACCCCCGGCCCTGACGGTCTGTCTCCTTGCAGGCACCCCCGAGCTCAGCGCAGCCGAGCGGAAGGAGCTGGAGAGCAAGCTGAAGGAGCGGGAGGAGTTCCTCCTTCCCATCTACCACCAGGTGGCCGTGCAGTTTGCGGACTTGCACGACACCCCCGGCCGCATGCAGGAGAAGGGGGTCATTAACGTGAGTATGCGGCCCCACTTCTGAGACCGGTTTGTCAGAGACACGCCGCTGGCCCGCGTCCGCCTGGCGTGCGCGCACACGGGCTCCCTCGCAGGGAGCTGTCGGCTCGTGCGTGGAGGAGACCGTGTTCTCTTTGTCCCTTTGCTATGCCCGTTACCGTCCTAAAACAGTTCATGATTTAGGTTCCCGGGTACGACTCAGGAGGCGGGCTCCATTTTACTGACGAGAAACTGAGTCCCACGCGGTGCCCTGGGAACAGCTGCCCCAGGGGTCCTCAGGCTGTGGGTTCCTCCAGGGTCAAGTCCAGTAGCAGCCAGTCCTCATTTAAAGTGAAGTGTTAGTCGCTCAGTCGTGTCCGACTCTTGGCGACCCCGTGGACTGTAGCCCGCCAGGCTCCTCCGTCCCTGGGATTCTCCAGGCAAAAATACTAGAGTGGGTTGCAGTGCCCTCCTCCAGGGGATCTTCCCAAGCCAGGGATGGAACCCAGGTCTCCTGCACTCCAAGGGATTCTTTACCATGTGGGCCAGCAGGGAAACCCAAAACCTGCATGCACGTTGAGCTATCTGCTCAAAACCAGTCCCACATGCTGGCTATCTAGGAATTCAAGACACCCCCAGCCCCAGAGCATCTCGGTCACATGTGGGCCTGCCGTCAGCCAGGCCCATCCCTGCAGGGTGCTGCGATTGGGGGTGCGTGGAGACACCCCCAGCCCCAGAACATCTCAGTCACGTGTGGGCCTACCATCAGCCAGGCCCATCCCTGCACGGTGCTGTGATTGATTGGGGGTGCGCGGGGCTGTGGCTCTGAACTGGGAAGACGTCTGCAGGAGCTGGGAGCTCACGGCCGGCTCTCAGGTCTCTGAGGCACTTACTGGAGAGTAGGATTTGTGTCTGTGGAGTGCCTCCCGCCTGGGCACCAAGCTCAGGGGACTGAGCCTACTGTTGTCCCGGGGTAGGACATCCTGGATTGGAAGACTTCACGCACCTTCTTCTACTGGCGGCTGAGGCGGCTGTTGCTGGAGGACCTGGTCAAGAAGAAAATCCACAACGCCAACCCCGAGCTGACTGACGGCCAGATCCAGGCCATGTTAAGGCGCTGGTTTGTGGAGGTGGAGGGAACTGTGAAGGTAGGTGGGCGCCCCTGGAGGGACCTTCACGCTGCTCCTCACCCCCACCCCAGCACTGCCCGGCTTGGCGTCTGAGAGTCTCTGGGCCTCGGCGTGGGGAGGGGGCACGGGCCTTAGCCTATGTCCTCCCCACAGTAACACGTCCTGGCGGCTTGTGAGAGGGCCGGTCGGGTGTTCTTTGCAGCTCAGTCAGTCATTCAGCAAACCTTCCTGAATGCTTCCAATCAGTATATGCCGGCCAGGGAGAGAGGCAGACATTGCTCCCGTCCTCACTGAGCCCACCACCAAGGCAGGGTGACTGAGGCCCCAGGAGGTCACTCACAAGAGTGGCCGACATCAACCACGGCAAACCCGGGGCTTCACAAAGCACAGAGTCTGACCCACTCTGTGGGAAGGGAGGGCCGAGTCTGGGAAGATTTCTAGAAGTGATGTCTCAGCAGAGACCTGAAAACAGTAGGAAGGAAGCAGAGGCAAAGCCGGACTGGGGGAAGGGAGGAATGTTTCAGGCAGACGGAGCAGCACCCTCCAAGCCTGATGGCGGGGGTGCCGCGTGTGGGGCACCGCAGGCACCTCAGGATGGCCCGGAGCCGGGGTGGCGTGGGCCGGGGGAGCGTGCGGAGGGGCTGGGCTGTCCTGGGCTCTGCGGGAGCCACTGAGTGTCTCACAGGCAGCAGGACCTGTGTGAGGTGTGCCACCCCCTCGGGGGTGGTGCTGAGGGGCGGGACCCTGACATGGCACGAAGGCTTCCGCTGAAGGTCTTCCCGATCTCAGGTCCACCCTGCAGGGAACCACAGGTCTGGCAGATCCCGGGGGGTGACGGCTCGGGGCGGGCCGGGCGCAGCACCCACTGAGGCCGCGTCCCCAGCGATCCTCCCCGGGGCTGAGTTTAGGAGCCACGTCCCCAGCAATCCTACCCCAGGGCTGTGGCCGGGACAGCCAGGCCCCCACTCCTGCCTCTGGAACCGTGGGCTGCACAAGACCATCGGCGGGAGGACGGGCAGGAAAAGTCAGAACTTTTATTTCTATTTATTCTTACTAAGAAAAAGCAGTCAACCTTTACTCATAGTGAGTATCTGGATTGAATCATAAACATCATACATACACTTTCTCAGCATATGGGTAGTACGTGCTGCAAATACACTTCTCTCTTCCCAGTAGCCGTGTGACGGAAAACAGTTGGTGACTGCTGGCTGAGAGCATTGCTGAGGGGCTGCCTGGAGGGCCGGGTGGCAGGCACGCTGGCCTCCTCCCGGGAAGTGTCGCCTGAGGTCTCCAATGACTGTTCCCAGGAAACAGTTCCAAGGCCTGCTGTCAGTTTTAAAGTCAGTGGGTCGGGGCGATTCTAAGATTCCCCCCTGTGTTAAGTCCCCCCATTTCTTCACAACTGAAAAGCTGCCTTGGATAAATATTTCAGATGTGCAGCCGGGGAGCACAGCCTTCTGCGACTTGTGGTTCAGGTTCAGGTCAGTCCGTGGCATCATAACTGAGACGATTTTGTCAGTGGCCACTGGCAGCTTTGTGCGGAAGTTGGCATTGAAAGTCACGCAAGTGTAAAATAAGAGGTGGTTGTGCAGTTCGGAGCGGCCAGCCAGGTGGCCGCCGGGAGAGGGCCTTCCTCCCGCCTTAGTCACTGACGGCCGTGCATGGCCGCGGCGGGCACAAGGATGCAGGAAGGCAGGCCCCCTCTGAGCGGGAAGCCAGCGACAGGCCCTTCAGGCGCGCCCCAGCCCCCTGCCCCCCAGGGGGCGGCCTGGTGGGGAGGCGGGTCACACCTCTCTTGTCGATGGAGGGAACAGCTGCCCATGTGCACACGCTCCTGGCTGAAGGTCAAGTGCAGAAGATACCCCGGCTCAGGAGGGGAGACCAGAGGCTCCGGGACCCAAATGTATCACTTCCCCCATCTACAGAAGACAGCGTCCCCCGGAGCTCTCAGGGCAGGGGGGGAGAGAGGGGAAGGGCGGGTGATCCCTCCGTGTGGCTTTGAAACCTCTTTCCGGATTCTGCGGGCTCAGCAGAACTTGGGTTAGTGCGAGGCAGGTGATAAAATCTGCAGCGCCCTTGAGAGCAGAGAGTGTTGCCCTGTTGAAAAGCCGTGTGGCTGCCTCGGAGGGGCCAAGCCTGCTCGGTGCTTGGGAATGAGGGAGCACCTCAAAACCCTCACCTTCCCTCGGCTCTTCAGACGGGGGTGGGTGTTGTACGCTGTCGTCGCTCAAGGTCTGGGGCCTGGCTTGGCCCCTCTGACCCTTACTGTGGTTGCTGGTGAGGAGGGATGCTTGGTGTAGGCGTCTGCTGGCCGTGCTGTGCGTACTTTTTCTCATAGAAATTTCTTTTGTTTGTTTTAAATCTTAGTCCTGAAAAAAGAGATTCTGGGACAGCGACACCGTGATGCTGTGTAACTGAGGAGCAGAGTTCTTTTGTCTCTCTTAGAGGAATCAGTTGCCATGAGTTATGGGACTCTGAATCCACAGGGGCAGTCCCACTGTAGGAAACAGTAGGGTTTACGGTTCGTAGTGTGACTGCAGGGAGAAGAGAAGAGAAGCATCGCCACGGTCCCCTGAAAAGATAACAAGAGCTTAGGCTCAGCCTGGCTGTCAGAGCAAAGCACACGTGTCTCATGGGCACTTTTCCTCTGCTGACTCTCAGATCCATGGTGGAAAGGGTGTGGTTTTTCAGACAGGCTGACTTCCCACCCCACCCCCCACCCCATCCAAGCTCCAGTAGAAGAAATTGAGAAGGACGTGTTTTCTGGACTCTTAACACTTTTTGGATCCCCACTTTGCCATTTGCTGGGTCGGACGTACTTAACCCTCCCTTTCCTCACGTGTCAAATAGGGATGTTGTTTGTCTCACAAGGGTTGGGGCGTTTTTTAACGGCACTGTAAGGACCCAGCCCGTGTCTGGCGCTCGGCTTCCTCCTGGCGCCTCAGCGTGGCGTGTTAGAAGGCGGGCCCAGTAACAGCGCGGCCAGAAACGGTGGAGCCGGGCGCCCTGTGCACTCAGCCAGCTCTCGGCCTTCTTGTCCTTGTTGCTCAGCTGTGTCTGACTTTTTGTGACCCCATGGACTGTAGCCCGCCAGGCTCCTCCGTCCACGGCATTTCCCAGGCGGGAACACTGGAGTGGGTCGCCAGTTCTTTCTCCAGAGGATCTTCCCGACTCAGGGAACAAACCCGAGTCCCCCGCGTTGGGGACTCTTCCGGAGACAGGCAGATTCTTCACTGCCGAGCCACCAGGGAAGCCCTTGACTTGGCCCTAATCTGTCCAAGATCCAGGATGCCATGGTGCTCCCTTACCACCCAGGAAACTACAAATCCATTCTTCTGAATTCCCAAACGAGACCAATGGCCAGTGGCGGCCCTCGTGAAGTCGGCAGAGGAAGAAGCACCACTGACAGGGCCATCTGATTTCCACTGTCCCCAAGCTTCCCGTGAACAAGTCTTGGGCACCAAACTTCTGATTTAGGGCCAGGAAGGGAGGAGGTGAGGTGGAACATGGGCATCAGGGCTGGGGTGGCTATCCAGAAATGAGGTCCAGCAGGCCACCCCAGCCCATGGGGCTATCACTAGTATACTCCAAAGCCTCAGGAAAAAAAAAAAAAGATCGCTCTGCAGAGGTGTCTCCAGGCCGCTCACGAGGTGAATTATCTGCGAAGCCTGGGCTTCAGGCTCACATCCATCAGCCTGCGGCCTGCTCACCCTCAGGCCCTGCTGCACCACCACATAAGGAGGCCTTAACAGCAATCCGATACGTTAGGAATGAAACTTTCCCAACAAGTCATTTAGATTTTGTAAGATAGACTAATTACTACACACAATTAGTGAGCCAAGTCATGCCAGAGATACTGACCCAGGGATGCACAGCCGGATAAAGTGCCTGCTGAGCATGTACGGTAAGGCCATGCTGCTGGGACCTTTAAGCATTGATACTTTACTGGCCTTAAAACTTTCCGATTGGGATGAGTGCAGGCAGGTAACGTATGGGCCCAGGCCTGTCGTGAGATGAGCAACCCAGCACGTCGCAGCTGCTTGAAATCCACAGTGGGAGTAATCAGGCACGTTTTCATAATTTCAAGGAGGGAAATGATGACAGCAGCGCGTCAGCTGTGCTGGATGGAGTGACGGGCCTCATGGCTCTGCTGCTGGATGGAGTGACGGGCCTCATCTCTGTTACGGGAGGGCAGACGAGGAACTGCAGACTCCCTGGCCATGGGTGGGGGAGGCTTGCTCACAATAGCAGAGCAAACCCTCCCAGGTCTGTTATCAAAAAAAAAAAAACCCGTGGGGCCGCAGTGCCTACATTTGTTGATTCTTGCTAAAAACGCTGTTGACCAGGATCGCAACCCCGTGGCTGCTGTGCGCTTAGCGCTGTAGTTGACACTTGACCAGGGTTGGACTTGGGGGTCACTGTCCACTCATATTTTGAGTAACCAGCAAACCATTCGGATAAGGGGGCCTACATTTTCCAAACCTTGGGACGTGTTACTCTAATTCTATCTGGGAACTTTTCCAGTGTTTGAACACCTAGCGTACTCTGTGGCTGCAGGAGGGGATGGGAGAGCCGTGTTCTCTGGAGGGCAGCGGGCCTGCCGGTGCAGCATCTGAGCATCGTTAGAAGCAGGCATCTCGTTAGCTAATACATTACACCAATCAAGGAGAGTTATCTTAAGCCACAATTAATCTGCTCCCTGGCATATGTTGATAGGAAAGCATCATGCTGTTTCTTAATTAAAAGCAAACGGATTAAAAATGATTAATAAGAGTATTAAATATTCTCCTAAACTAAAGGCTTTGGAATTCTTGGGTAAATCTAGGTTTCCCCACCGCCCCCATTCTGAAGCCCAAGAAGCATACATTGTTTTCTTTCTTCCTCCCCCTAAATCCTCGTAAGTAAGGGCATGTGCAGAAGTCCAAATTACCACGGTGGAGATGGGCACGTCAGCACACCGTCCGCGAGTGGGGTGGACGGGGGCTGGCACGTGACGCTAAGGCCGCCGTGCTGCGGGGACGATCACCACCCCCACCCTTGGAGAGGGTGGCGTGGTGCCTCCTTTTTCTCGGAACAGAGTACTCGCCTGCTGCTCAGCCTCGGGATGCCAGCATCCTGCCCGCGCATGGAGTAGGGGGATGACTTCCCCTCAGCCTCGCCCTGTTCTGGCCGCCCCACCCTGACGAGGAGAACTGACCTTTTCACCAGTGATGACAAACGGGGACGGGCAAATTTGGGGCCAGGAAAGGAAATGGACCAAAGAACTAGAGAAGGCGCCTCGCTGACCCTTAATCCTGGGGCTCCTTAACTGTTACACTGTGAAAGGCCCCTTAAGACTGTTAGAAACGTGGCAGTCAGTTACGAGGTACATAATAACCAGCCAGCCCCCGCGGGCTCAACGGCCAAGGCAGAGATGCGGACGGGGAGGGGTCTGGGAAGAGACCCTTATTTTTAAGGTCCGGCGCGGAACCTTAGGAAGCAGCGTGGCTCCTGGCCTCCCGTGAGCTGCCTCTAGGGGTGTGATGAGCAGGCACCCTCCGTGCTTGGCAGGCCCCCCCGCGTCCCAGCCGCGGTGCGGGCGCCTTCGCGGGTATCCAGGCTTCCTGGGCCACCTCCTGAGCTCCCTAATACACCCACCTATTAAATTACAGCTCCAAACTCATTGTCATTCTGACTTTGACTCGGTTAGTGATAACAGAGGAGGATAGCGCACCTTTAAATGACGAGCTTTGTGTTTAATTACCCAAACAAAATGACATAAATATGAATGAGCCCTAATGGCAGTACTTGGTTTTCCGGAAACCATTAACAAAACGATTCCTAAATGATTTGTAAAGAAAATGAGAGGAGACGAGAGCCAGGAGAAGGCTATTAGGTTTCCAACACACTCCTGAATTATTATGGAGTCAACTACCTGGGAAATGCTCGGCTAAATGATCTTGAAAGAGGAGGTGAGAGGTGGTGTGTTGAGACTTTCGAGGCATTGGACATCCTGACTGTTCGGGAAACTCGCACAGAGAACCGGGGTTTAGGTTTCTGACCCGGCGGCAGGACCCCCCGCCTCGCCTCTGGCCGCCTTGGGCTCTGTGGCTGGAGGCCTCCACAGCCAGCCGGGACCAGAGTCCTATGCTTAGGAATTGTGTCTCAGCTCCTCAAAAAGCACAAGTTGCTTGCTTGCTTTTTTCAGCATTTGCTTATTTGGCTGCCCTGGGTCTTAGCTGCAGCGCTTGGGGTCCTGACCTCGGCATTCGAACTCTGAGTCGGGGCGTATGGGATCTAGTTCCCCAGCCAGAGGTTGAGCCGGGCCCCTGCAATCGGGAGCATAGAGTCTTAGCCATCGGGAAGTCCCGCACACGTTTTCCGCCCATGGAGTCTTAGCCATCGGGAAGTCCTGCACATGTTTCCCGCCCATGGAGTCTTAGCCATCGGGAAGTCCCGCACATGTTTCACGCCCGTTCAGCTCTTGACTAAATAGTCAGGGACTAAACAGTGGCACCAGCGTCCCTGTGAGCACAGATGCCTCTGGGCGCTGCCCAGGTGGATTCTCCAGGCGTGCCTGTCACATCAGAAAGCTGGCCAGGGAGGGCGAGGACGGCTCCTGTCCTCAGGCCTGCTTCCGCTGCCTCCTACAGAGCCAGCTGTCACGGAGGAACTGGGCATGTCTCGTTTATGCTGAGGACACTTCTGCAGTGGCCCTCCCAGATGTAGAACAGTCAGGGTGTCCGGCCTGGGCAGGCCCCTGGCATCTGACCAGGCGTCATCTGTTCGCAGGCCTATGTTTGGGACAACAACAAGGATCTGGTGGAGTGGCTGGAGAAGCAGCTCACAGAGGAGGACGGCGTCCGCTCGGTGATCGAGGAGAACATCAAGTACATCAGCAGAGACTACGTCCTCAAGCAGATCCGCAGGTGAGACCCAAGGGAGGGGGCTCCTCAGCAGAGGCGGGCTCACTTCTGGGGAGCGAGCGACGTCTGCACAAGCCAGCGGGATGATGATGCCGCGCGGTCTTTGCGGCCCCTTCTGTTTGAGACACTGATCAGAGCAGAGTCCAGAACAGTGCTCGCTCAGCGGCTGGTCCCCAGGGGCACTTAGCGATGATGGCTGAGCTCACCGCGCCCAACTGTTAGCTCCAGACGCAGATCCTTAAACGGGGTGAACGGCTCTGGGAGGAAAGCCCTTTGCATCCTGGTTTCCTAGGAAACCACCTCCTCCCCTGCCCCAGCCAAGAGGGAGCTGTGTTCTAGAGGCTCCTGTCTCCTCCACAGGCTGGGTGGCAGAGACTACAGGGGACATTTTCCTGAACTTTTCATTTCGACTACATTTCCCTTACAGAAAAACTGCAAAGCTAAACACAGTACAGAGAACAAATCTGAACCCAGACGTGCCTGCTATTTATATTTCGCCTCATTTGCTGCATCATTTTTAGGTTTTTTTTAAACTTGTTTTATTTCATATTGGAGTACAGCCAACTAACAACATTGTGATAGTTTCAGGAGAATAGCAAAGGGACTCAGCCGTACATACACGTGTCCATGGTCCCCTAGACCCCTTCCCTTCCACGCTGGCACCTAACATGGAGCAGTTTCTTGTGCTATGAGGGGGTTCCTGCTGGTTATCCACTTTAAATAAAGCATGTGTACATGTCCATCCCAAACTCCCTGACTGTCCCGTCTTCCCTTCATTTGCCGTATCATTTGTGTGTTTTATATATAAAAGAGTAAGCACACTCATATGTGCATTCCTTTTTCGGAACCATTTAAAGGTAAGTTACATCTATCATGGCCCGTCATGGCCCTTCACCCACAATACTTCAGTATGCCTTTGCTAATAGGGCTATTCCCTGACATAACCATGGTAAAATGGTTAATTTTTATAAGTTGAACTAAACCACCCTTTGTAGACCACTGCTCGTTTTGAGTTTGCCCGATGTCTCCTCGTGATTACATTCAGGCTGTGCATTCACAGCACGGATGTCACGTCCCGTGAGGGTGGGGCCCACGGGGCGCCGAGTCTGAGGGCGCATGACACCACCTGCCGGTCCCCATGTTAGCTTCCATCACCTGGTCGAGCTACTGCTCGACTCCCCCACTGTCCAACTCCTGATCTTTCTCCTCAGACCTACTAACCTGTCTGTGGAGTGACTTACAGGCCACGCAGATTCCTGCTCATCAGAACTTCCGCTTACATTTAGCACAGGGGGTGAGTCATGCCCAAGCCAGTCCTTACAGGAAGGTTGCAAAATGATAACATTCCAACTCCTGCACGCGCTCCACAGTCACCTGTGACCACCCCAACTCTCCTGCAAAAGTCCTCCCCCCGCCCCCATTTGTTATATATTCATTATTGGTATAGACCAGTGTCTTCCATCTTTTCAGTGATTTTAACTCGGTTTTTGATGCCCCACGTGTCCCAGAGTTAGCCAGTGGGAGCAGCTTCATGCAGGGCCCACTATCTGTGACATGCCCCAGTCTTGGTTTTGGTTTAAGTTACTTCCGCACTTTCTGACATAGCGGAGCAGTTTGCAGTGCATCTGGTACCGACCGTGCTGTGGGGGCCCTGTCTCGAGCAGGGAAACAGACGAGGTGAGGCAGGGGCTGCCGAGTCCACGGTGGACCCTGGGAGCAGGTTCTCGGGCAGTTCTAAAGCTCCGCTGCCCCAGGCACGGTTGTCCCTCTCGGTCTCAGCACCCCCAATTTCCCCTTCCAGCTTGGTCCAGGCCAACCCAGAGGTCGCCATGGATTCCATCGTCCACATGACACAGCACATCTCACCCACCCAGCGAGCAGAAGTCGTTCGAATCCTCTCGACGATGGACTCGCCCTCAACGTAGGAAGAGCTTCCTGCCCACCCCCGCCCTGCCTCCGGAGCTGAGGGCCAGAGCGGCCCATCACACCCGAAACCACCGCAACGAGCAGGCGCAGGAGACCGGCGCTGCAGTCACGTGGTTTTTGCTTCCCCTCGATGTGTTCCGGTTCCGCATGACACGTCGGGCCGCAGGCCACACCACCCCGTTCAGTATTTATTACCCTGGCTGTGGCTGCAGGCCCCTGTCCCCACCCCGAACCTAAAGGGCAATGACGGGTACAGCACATACCACGAGGCCTTCCTACACCCGAGCAGGGCCGCCCCGACCCGCGCTTGGAGGCAGGGGGGTCGGCAGGCGGCAGCCCGCGCTCGCCCCTGGCCCCGTGAGCCTGCGGCCACTGGCAGCAGAGGAGGGCCGGGACAGGAGCGGGGAGTGGGGATCCTCGCGCTGCTGCCTCTCCACCCCGCACCCGGCCGGGCACACGCCGGGCACCCGGTCTCCTCGCACTGAGGCACTGCTTAGGAAGGCAAATCAGAGCGTGAGGTCTGCAGGTCCGTGGAACTCAAAGACGGGCAAAACCGTGATCCGAGAAGCAGAGAAACCGAGTCACTGTTGCCCTGTTTTGGGGCCCCCACCCGGGTCCCCTTCTCTGAGAACAACCTTGGGGAGGTTGACCTGCCGTGGCCCCAGGGGCCACCACCTGGCCAGCTGAGGTGCCCGGGGCCCCACTGGCGGTGCTGCCGTCCAGGCTGGCACAGGAGGAGCCGGGGAGCTGCCTCCTGTCCCTGACGGAAACCAGGCGTTGAGCCGCGGCGAGGGCGGGCCCGCCAGCCTCTCTAGGATGCAGAAGGCTGGCAGCGTCCAGCCGGGCGCCTGCAGGGCCGGCCTCTGTTCCCAAGTCCACCCTTCTAGCAGCAGACACTCCTGCTCGCCCCGGGTCTCGGCTCCTCCTCGAAGGCACAGGCAGCAGGTGCAGCAGTGCAAAGGCACCCCGCTGACATCAGGGCCCTCGGCTCCAGGAACTGGCCTTCCCCGCCGTGGGGGAGCTTCCAGGGGACACAGGACCCACGGGACCTTAAGGTTGTCCACGACCCCCTCATGGTGCTGCTGTCCTCCGGGCTCACCGGCCGCTTCCCAGCCAGCGGCAGGGGCCTGTCACTGGTGATGGAGAGTTTCTTTTCAACCACCAGTTTACTCAAGGAAAGAGCCTCCCAATTCCGCGGCTGGTGTTCCTAAAGCAAGAGTGGCAGGTGAGCAGGGCTGGGCTAGCATCCGGTTCCTACAGCGCAGCTACTGCATCTGTCGCTGGTGACCGAGGAGGGACTCAGTAAGACGTCTGAGAAGCAGGGGTATGAACGCTTTCGTACCCGCTCCAGTTTTGAGCCTTAACCTCCAGTTCACGCACCATTTGAGAGCCCCTCTCCCCGTCCCTGGGAACAGCCTGTGCAGAGAGGCCCTGTGGGGCCGGACATGTGGGCACCTGGCCCCAGAGCCTCAGCCCGGCGGCCCTGCTGTGGGGTTCAGCGCCATCCTGGGCAGGAGAAGGTGGGGACGACGTTCAGTCCAGGAAGTGTCCACTGTGGCTGGTATCTGCTTACCCAGCAAGAATTAGATCCATCTTTGACCAGATTATTCCTCTACACTTTTCTACAATAAATAAAATTCCACAGGCCTACAGGTGGTGTGAGATCCTGTGCTTGCCCTGGCGTTTCTTCAGGGGCTGGGTGGGTGACGCGCGTTTACTCTCCACCACCAAACTGTGACACGTTAAATGAACGCTTCGTCTCGAGAATTCGGTGACGCTCACTCTCCACCCCCAGAGCCCCCACTTTAGGTCTTTATTGGACAGGGCTCTTGTCTAAGGACAAGTCAGCACAGTCCGTTTCACACACGAGGCCACCACTGCACGTGCGAGGCTGCCAAGGCAGAGGCGTGACCCACCGAGGCCCGCCTGAGCTGAGCTCACCGCGTCGTCCGTCCCCCAGTCACAAAGCAGCCTTCGCCGGTGTCACTGAGGAGTCTGGACGCGCAGCCCGACGAGCACGGCGCTTCAGTCTAAGGTATTCTTTTCCCTTTCTGTTGCAATGAACCTCCCCACTGGTAGGCCAGTCACCATGCGTCACGTCAGCCCGGCACCTCGCTCTGGTTCTGGGAGCTTTGCCAGGGGAGCCCCACCGTGGAGCGTGACCCAGGCTGAGCACAGGGACGCGGTTCCCAGGCTGGGCAGGCGTCCAGTCCGCCTTCCCTCGACGGGCTGGGCAGTATCACGGTTGAACACGAAAATCTGAACCTTTGAGTTGACACGATTTGTGTTGTTTTCTGGGTGAGGTGACTAGCAAACCACTGCCAGAGATCACTTCAGGCCCTTTCGGGGAGCAGTTTTAGCTTCTCTGATTGATTTGGCGACTTTATTCCTTTTGAATATTAACTTGGGGCACAAAGAGGCAGGAGGGGCAGGGAGCTCGTGCTTGTGTGCCTTCAGCCTCTGCCTCAGTTTCTCTGAAGCAGGAATAACATCTGCAGAGAAAGGCGTGGCCACAAGAGTCAGGAGCGGGGCAGTGGCCTTAGCTGACTATTGAACAGTGCGGTGTCCGCTGCTGTTGAGGATGTACAGCAAAGGGGGGCTTTTTCAAAAATGAGCTTAAACAATTTAAAAGCTATCAGTCTGAACCACGCCAAGCTAGATGTTCTAGAAAAGAGGGAAGGGAGCTTCAGGGCCTGGGGGAGGCCGCGGCTCTCCTTTTTGGGGAGCGCTAGTCCCCACAGAGGCCTGGGCCCACCTCCCGCCTCCTGATCAGACTCTGTGTAGACCCGGCGCCGTCCCTGTGCCCAGCCAGCCCTGGCCGGCGGTTCCCGAGCAGGTCACAAGAGGAATGAGAAGAACCCCGCCGCCGCCACCTCCAGGAACCTGCCTGATACCGACAGCGCCTTCGTCTGCTGGGGAGCGACATTTCCTTCATCCGTGTTTTTAATAAACGAAAACGTGAAACATCCAGTGGTATTACTGTGGGATAATCAGGAGCGGACCAAAGAGCCAGGGTTCTGTGATCTAACATGGGCCCACCCCTCTTTCCCCAGATGGAAAACGAACACAGCGACGAATGGTGCCCACCCCAGGGAGGATGCGCCGCACGCTCCTGACGGGCAAGGCTCAGCGCCAGGCTGTGTGAGAGGCCTGGAGAAGTGCTGAGCAGGGGGTGAGCCTTCCTACCTGTGCTGGCTCCCGGCACTGCCCTGGTGGTCCAGCGGCTAAGACTCCCAGCTCCCGATGCAAGGGACCCAGGTTTGATCCCCGGTCAAGAAACTAGATCCCATGTGCGGCAATTAAAGAGTTCACATACCCCAACTAAAGATCCTGCGTGCTGTAACTAGAAGACCCCACGTGCCGCAGCTAAGACCTGGTGCAGCCAAATAAATAAATAATAAATTTAAACAAAAATCCTGGCTCCTCAGCTTGGGCACAAGAAGGGTAAAACTCAGGCCTGCCCCGATCCACATGCTGAGGCTGGAAAGTGCTAAGGACACATGAGTGTGCAGACGATGAAGGGCCAAAGCCTACGGGCAGAGAAATAGATGGAAGTTCCAGCTGGGACACTAGCACGGGCGTCCCCAGTCAGGTACCAGCATTTGCAGAGTCACTCCAGAGACGGCAGGAGTGCTGGGAGTGCACAGCAGTCGCCTGGGGGAGGACAGGGAAACTTGGAAAGCAAGCAGGCAACAGATCACGACAAACAAGTGCTGGGCCAGGGGACAGTGTGCTCCTGGAGAGAGTGGGGCACCTTTGATGGTCTGGGGGCACGGGGAGACTGGGCATGAAGGGTTAGACATCAGTCTCATTGAATGGCAAGAGCACAGCCTTGGGCACCGAGAAATCTGGCTCCACGCTCAGCTCCACATGTGTATGTCCCTGGGCTGGAGGGGTCACCCAGGATAGTAAGCCCAGGCCACCCCAGGAGGCACAGACATATTAATGGGCATCTGCCCACTATTTTCAATACTCTGGAAATTTTCATGCATCTCAGTTGGGTGCCAAAAGCTCACCATGCTGTTTTTTCCTGATAGCTAAGATTTATCTACCCAGGAAGGGCTCCTGGCTACCTCATGCTGGCCAAAAGCTCCAGTGGGAGCTTTTGGGAACAGGAGAGCTTCATAAAAGCAGTATTTCAGTAAGCAAAATCTCCCCAAATGGGATTCCCGTGGTTGGTAGAGGGGCAGAATGATCATGGAGCCTCAACTCTGAGAGGACTGAGATCCACACAGTGGGCTCAGCCCATTAGCAACTCTTCAGGAGATGAGACAGACGGCAGCTCAGAGAAGGTCGAACGGTGGGCCCGATCCCAAACATGCTGGTTCTGTGATAGGCCTTTTGGGGTGAAGACAGACAGAAACAAAGATATCTAGGCCCTGAATTAGGACAAAAGCCGACAGCATTCTTGCCCACGCGAACACGTGCTTCCATAGCCATGGGAGAATACAGCAAGGAGAACGCAGACTAGAAGAGAGCCTTCACCCCTGAAGATACGGAAGGAACACAGTATGCCAGACGCAAAATAGGAAATGTTACGTGATGCCAGTGATATGAAGTATCCTAGAATTATCAAATTTGGAGAGACAGAAAGAAGGAGAGGGGTTACTAGGGACTGTGGGAGGAGGAAACAGGCAGTCGTTCAATGGGTGTGAGTTTTGCAGATGTCAGTGGTGATGGCTGCAAAACAAAGTGACTGACTTACTGCTGCGGACTGTTCTTTTAAAAACTCAGAACGGTAGCTTATGTTACGTATATTTTACCACAATTTAGAAATTCGAGAGTTGTAAAGTATGATAGCAAATGAAAAATTCACTAGAGGGCCTACGTAGTAGCCTCAAGAAGACAGAAGATAAGAATCTGAACTTGGAGACAGAGCAGTGGGAAGCAAGCAATGTGAAGAGCAGAAAGAAGAGAGAATGAAAACTGAACAGAGCCTCAGAGATCCATACGGCAGCAGGTACAACAACGGGTGCGTAACAGGCGCGCCATAAGGAGAGAAGAGGGAAGGGAAGGGAAACCACGGGAAGAGATCATGGCCAAAACCTCCCTAACAGGATGGAAAACAATGGGCAGGTCCAAGAAGCTCAGTAAGTCCCAAGGAGGCTAAACACAAGATCTGTACCTAGACGCTTCATAGCCAACCTGCTGAAAGACAGACTCGAAAGAAGCTAGAGACGAACAACTCACCACGTACAGAGGCACAGCAAAACAAGAACGCCAACAGGAATGGAAGGCGAGGCAGTGAGCCGACATTCACGGTACCGTGAATTCTGCAACAGTCAACCAAGAATCCTGGATCCATCAAAACAAAGATGAGATAAAGACATTCCCCTCTCCCCCACCACCACCAGAAAAAGGGGAAGAATGCATGGCTAGACACGTTGCTTTATAAGGATCAAAGCTGGGCTCCCCTAGCGGCTCCGTGGTAAGGAATCCACTGGCAGGCAGGAGACACGGGTTTGATCCCTGGTCCGGGAAGACCCCACATCCCATGAGGCAGCTAAGCCTGTGCGCCCTGGGTGAGCCTGTGCTCTAGAGTCTGGGAACCAAAACTGTTGAGCCCTTGCACCACAACTACTGAAGCCCAAGGGTCGTGGAGCCGATGCTCCGCAGCAAGAGCAGCCACCAGTGAGAAGCCCGAGCACCACAGCCAAGAGGAGGCCCCCGCTCACCACAACTACGGGAGAGCCTGTGCAGCAAGGCAGCCAGCACAGCCAAAAACAAACAGGCCAATTTTTTTAAGAACGCGTTAAAGGCAATCATTCAGGTAACTTCAGGTGGTGATTTGAATCCACACAAAGATCAGAAGAGAGGTGCTTGAAAAGGCAAATATATGAGTATATTGTGTGTGTGTTCTCTTTTAACTTTGTAAAACACTCTAACTCATGCCCATTGAGTCGATGATGCCATCCAACCGTCTCATCCTCTGTCATCCCCTTCTCCTCCCACCTTCAATCTTTCCCAGCATCAGAGTCTTTTCAAATGAGTCAGTTCTTCGCATCAGGTGGCCAAAGTATTGAAGTTTGAGCTTCAGCATCAGTCCTTCCAATGAACATTCAGGACTGATTTCCTTTAGGATGGACTGGTTGGATCTCCTTGCAGTCCAAGGGACTCTCAAGAGTCTTCTGCAACACCACAGTTCAAAAGCATCAATTCTTTGGCACTCGGCTTTCTTTATAGTCCCAACTCTCACATCCATTCATGGCTACTGGAAAAACCATAGCCTTGACTAGACGAATCTTTGTTGGCATCAGTTCAGTTCAGTTCAGTCGCTCAGTCGTGTCTGACTCTTTGAGACCCCATGAATTGCAGCACACCAGGCCTCCCTGTCCATCACCAACTCCCGGAGTTCACTCAGACTCATGTCCATTGAGTCAGTGATGCCATCCAGCCATCTCATCCTCTGTCGTCCCCTTCTCCTCCTGCCCCCAATCTCTCCCAGCATCAGGGTCTTTTCCAATGAGTCAACTCTTTGCATGAGGTGGCCAAAGTATTGGAGTTTCAGCTTTAGCATCCTTCCAATGAACACCCAGGACTGATCTCTCCTTTAGACTGGACTGGTTGGATCTCCTTCCAGTCCAAGGGACTCTCAAGAGTCTTCTCCAAGGCAAACAGTTACATAAAACAGTAATTATATTGCTCTATTCTGGGGGTCTACAGCATATGAAAATGTAATAAATGATAGACAAAGGGAAGGGGAAGAAATACCAAGCTATATAAAAACCAAAGTTCTATATTTTACCAGAAGTTAGTATTTATCTCAGCTTACAATGTACTCCTTAGAAACTGTTAAGAAAATAACTTAAAAATACATAGGAAATGCAAATCATACATCTCTTAGTTAATATACAGAATATATAAAGAACTTCTACAATTCAACAACTGCTGCTGCTGCTGCTAAGTCCCTTCAGTCGTGTCCGACTCTGTGCGACCCCACAGACGGGGGCCCACTGTCTAAAAAACCCAAATAACTTGATTTTAAAATGGGCATATAGCTTGAATAGACATTTCCCTTAGGATTCTATATAAATGGCCAAAAAGCACGTGAAAGGATGCTCAGCACCTCATCATTACTAATCATTAGAGAAATGCAAATAGATCACAATGAGACAGCACCTCACACCACTGAGATAGCTTCTATGAAAACAAAAAATGTTGGTGAGGATGTGGAGAAATTAGAGCCCTTTGCACTGTTGGTGAGACTGTAAAAAGGTGCAACCAGTATAGGAAACAATAGGGCAAGTCCTCAAAAAAATTAAAAATAGAATTACCATATGATCCAACAATCCAAATTCTAGGTATATATTCAAAATAGTTGAAAGCAGAAGACATGATGCTTTGTGAAATAAGCCAGTCACAAGAAAAGGCAAATACTGTATGGTTTCCTCCATATGAGATCTCTAAAGTAGCCAAAATTCATGAAAAAGAATGCACAGTGGTGGTTACCAGGGGCTGAGGGAGAGGAAAACAGGGAGTTATTGGTTGATGGGTATAGAATCTCAGCTTTTGCAAGCTGAGTGATTTCTAGAGCTCTATTTCACCACAGTGGGAATACACTTGGCATTGCTAAACCGTACACTTTAAAGTGGTTCAGGCTTCCCTGGCAGTCAGCGTTTCCACTGCAGAGAGCAGAGGTTCGATCCCTGGTCTAATTAAGCTCCTGCATGCCACACAGTGTGGCCAAAAAAGTTAATTTAAAAAAATTTTAAATAAGATAGTAAATTTTAAGTATTTTACCACAATAGCAAAGGCATAAACTGTGGAAAATTCTGAGAGAGATGGGAATACTAGACCACCTGACCTGCCTCTTGAGAAATCGGTATGCAGGTCAGGAAGCAACAGTTAGAACTGGACATGGAACAACAGACTGGTTCCAAATAGGAAAAGGAGTGCGTCAAGGCTGCATATTGTCACCCGGCTCATTTAACTTATATGCAGAGTACATCATGAGAAACGCTGGACTGGAAGAAACACAAGCTGGAATCAAGATTGCCGGGAGAAATATCAATAACCTCAGATATGCAGATGACACCACCCTTATGGCAGAAAGTGAAAAGGAACTAAAAAGCCTCTTGATGAAAGTGAAAGAGGAGAGTGAAAGAGTTGGCTTAAAGCTCAACATTCAGAAAACAAAGATCATGGCATCCGGTCCCATCACTTCGTGGGAAATAGATGGGGAAACAGTGGAATCAGTGTCAGACTTTTATTTTTGGGGGCTCCAAAATCACTGCAGATGGTGACTGCAGCCATGAAATTAAAAGACACTTACTCCTTGGAAGAAAAGTTATGACCAACCTAGATAGCATATTCAAAACCAGAGACATTACTTTGCCGACTAAGGTCTGTCTAGTCAAGGCTATGGTTTTTCCAGTGGTCATGTATGCATGTGAGAGTTGGACTGTGAAGAAAACTGGGCGCCGAAGAATTGATGCTTTTGAACTGTTGTGTTGGAGAAGACTCTTGAGAGTCCCTTGGACTGCAAGGAGATCCAACCAGTCCATTCTAAAGGAGATCAGCCCTGGGATTTCTTTGGAAGGAATGATGCTAAAGCTGAAGCTCCAGTACTTTGGCCACCTCATGCGAAGAGTTGACTCATTGGAAAAGACTCTGATGCTGGGAGGGATTGGGGGCAGGAGGAAAAGGGGACAACAGAGGATGAGATGGCTGGATGGCATCACAGATTCAATGGACGTGAGTCTGAGTGAACTCCGGGAGTTGGTGATGGACGGGGAGGCCTGGCGTGCTGCGATCCATGGGGTCGCAAAGAGTTGGACACGACTGAGCGACTGAACTGAAGTTAACACTAAAGAAGACATAAGGGAGGAGAAAATGGACAAAAAATAACTACATGAAATTTGAAAGGACTAAACACAGCAGTCAAAAGACAGGGACTGTCAGGCTTGCGGGCTATGGTCCGTGGGGTTGCAAAGAGTCGGACGTGACAGAGCGACTCACGCTTTCCCCTGACAAGTCAATGCTTTAATCGTTATAATTTCTCCTCTTTGTCTCAGTGATACTTAAATTATATTTTTTCCAGTGTTAATGCAGCCACCCCATCCTGTTTATGATATAGGGTTTTCTCTACTTTTAACCTTATTTGTCTTTGAATCTAAAGTATGTTTCTTGTGGACCTGGAAGAGCTGAGTTATTTTGCATCCAGCCTGACAATTCCTGTCTTTTGATTGGCCTGTTTAGTCTTTTCAAACTTAATGTAGTTATTGGTAACTTTTATGTCCATTTTTTCCTCAAATGCATGCACAGCTGAAACAGAGTCCCAAAATACATACAGCAAAAATTAACAGAAGTAAATGAAAAAATAGACCATTCAACAATAACAGACTCCTATATCAATAACTTCCATCCTAAGCAACTGGGAAAAAAGAACAAACTGAACTCAAAGTAAGCAGAATGAGCAAAAAAGAAAGATCAGAGTGATAACTAATGAGACAAAAAGAAAGAGAAACATTAATAAAAGCAAAAGTTCGTGCTCTGAAAAGATTTTTTAAATTGACAAGAAGAGAGAAGACAAAATTCCCAGATTCAGAAATGAAACAGGAGATATTGCTAGTGACCCTATGGAAATTAAGATGATAATAAAGGAATTGTGTAAGCCAGTCTATGTCAACAAATTAGACAACTTAAATGAACAAAGTCCTAGAAAGACACAATTTACCAAAACTGACTTAAGAATAAACAAAGTCTGAATAGACCTAAAACAGGTAAACAAACAAACAAACAAAAAACTAAATTAGTAATTAAAAATCTCACAAAGAAAAGCTCAGTCTTAGAAGGTCTCACTGGTGAATTTGCTATATTTAGAGAATAAATATGAATCTTTCACAAATATTTTTCAAAAAAGAAGAACACTTTCCAATTCATTCTAGAGGCCAGTATTACCCTGAAATCGAAGTCAACAAAGGCATCACAAGAAAAGGAAACTACAGACAAATATGTCTCATGATATAAGACACAAAAAATATGTCTCATGATGTTAAGACACAAAAATTGTTAACAAATATTAGCTGGTTGAATCCAGCAACATATTTCAAAAAAATTATACACCACAGTCAGGTGAGATCTGTCCCAGGAGGGCAAACATACAAATGAATGAACGTAATTCACCGCATTAAAAGCACAAAGGACAAAAAGCACATGCCCATCTCAACAGAGGCAGAAAAAGCATTTCATAAAATCCAACACCCATTCCAGGTAAGAGCTGTCTACAAACTGAAGAGAAAGGAATTTCCTCAACCTGATAAAGGGCATCTATTAAGAAGAAAAAAAAAACCTAAACTAATGTCAAACTTAATGGTGAAAGGCTAAATGTTTTTATTCCTAAGATCAGGAATAAGGCAAAAATGTCAACTCTTGCCACTTCTAATCAGCATAGTTTTAGAGGTTCTGGCCAGTGGAACAGGCTAAATAAATGAAAATTTAAGTCATATATTGGAAAGAAACATTAAGACTGTCTTTTTTCACAAATGAAATGATCCTCTGAGGAATCTATTTTTAAAAACTAGAACTAATCAACAAATTCAACAAAGTCACAGGAACGAGATCACTAAACAACCAGCAGAAAAATCAATGGCATTTCTATATACTAGCAAGGGACAATTCAAAAGTGAAATTAAGGAAACATTTCATTGACAATATCATCGAAAACAATAAAATACTTGGGAATAAATCTGACAAAAGAACTGCAAGGTTCATACATTGAAAATTATAAAACACTGCTGAGAAACACTGAATAGAAGTAAATGAGATATTCCATGTTCATGAATTGGAAGACAACATTGCTACGATGGCATTGCTCCCTAAATTGATCTATAGACTCAATGTAATACCCAGCAAGCATTGTTAGAGAAATTAACAAATTTGTCCCAAAATGTTTATGGAAATACAATGAACCCAGAATAGCCAAAATGATTTTAATAAAAATGTGAACGTAAACTACCCAATTATAATAGAATGGGACAAAATTAAGAGTCTGGAAATAAATCCTCAAATTATGGTCAACTGATTTTCTACAAATGAGTTAAGGCAATTCAACGAGGGGAAAAATAATCTTTTCAACAAATGATTCTGGGATAATTAGATATGCACGTGCAAAAATTTTATCTTTAGACCCTCACATCATAAGCAAAAATTAACTCAGAATGGATTATAGGCCTAAATGGAAGAGTGACTGCTGTAAGACTTCTGGAGGATAACCGGAAAATCTCTGGGGCCTTGGGTTGGGTTAAAATTTCTTAGATCTGACACCAAAAACAATCCATAAAAGAAAGAAACTGATAGATTAGAACATCAAAATTTTAAATGTTTGTGATTCAAAAGACAGCATTCAGTTCAGTTCAGTCGCTCAGTCGTGTCCGACTCTTTGCGACCCCATGGATCGCAGCACGCCAGGCCTCCCCGTCCATCACCAACTCCCGGAGTTCACTCAGACTCACGGCCATTGAATCTGTGATGCCATCCAGCCATCTCATCCTCTGTCATCCCCTTTTCCTCCTGCCCCCAATCCCTCCCAGCATCAGAGTCTTTTCCAATGAGTCAACTCTTCGCATGAGGTGGCCAAAGTACTGGAGCTTCAGCTTTAGCATCATTCCTTCCAAAGAAATCCCAGGGCTGATCTCCTTTAGAATGGACTGGTTGGATCTCCTTGCAGTCCAAGGGACTCTCAAGAGTCTTCTCCAACACCACAGTTCAAAAGCATCCATTCTTTGGTGCTCAGCCTTCTTCAGAGTCCAACTCTCACATCCACACATGACCACTGGACAGCATTAAGAACATACAAAGGCTAGCTACAGACTGGGAAAAATATTTGCAAGTCACTTTCTGATAGGGTATCTGTATGCAGAACATATAAAGAATTCTTATGATTCAATAAGATAAGCAACTCAATTAAAATGAGCAAAAAATCTGAATAAACAGTTCACCAAAGAAGGTAAATATATGAATAAAAAGCAGAGACGTTACTTCACCAGCAAAGGTCTGTATAGTCAAAGCTATACAGTTTTTACATCGTTTTTTCCAGTATTCATGTACACGTGTGAGAGCTGGACCTTAAAGAAGGCTGAGCATCAAAGAATTGATGCTTTCAAACTGTGGTGCTGGAGAAGACTCTTGAGAGTCCCTTGGACTGCAAGGAGATCCAACCAGTCCATCCTAAGGGAAATCAGTCCTGAATATTCATTGGAAGACTGATGCTGAAGTTCTAATACTTTGGCCACTTGATCCAAAGAGCTGAGTGCTTGGAAAGGCTTTGATATTGGGAAAGACTGAAGGCAGGAGGAGCAGGGGGCGGCCTAGGATGAGATGGTTAAACAGCGTCACCAGCTCAATGGACGTGACTCTGAGCAAACACCAGGCGATGGTAAAGGACAGGGAAGCCGGGTGGGCTGCCGTCCATGGGGTGACAAAGAGTCAGACACGACTTGGCAACTGAACCCAAACAACAATAAACACACGAAAAGCAGTTCACTAGTCATTAGGGACATAGGAATTAAAGCCACAGTGAGAGCCCACGGCTCACTAGAACAGCTATAATCATAACGCAGACGGTAACACGGGTAGCTGTGGAGCGACCAGAACTCTCACACGGCTGGTGGGAGTATAAAGTGGCGCAGCCACCATGGAAAACCGTTTGGCAGTTTCTCAAAAAGTTAAATGTAACCTTACCACATGACCCAGCAATTCCACACCTAGGTATCCAGCCAAGAGAAATGAAAACATGTTACACAAAGACTTGTGATTATTTATGTCAGTTTCACATGTAACGGCCCAAGTCTGGAAACAACCCAAACGGTCATCAGTGGGCAAAGAGGTCAGCAAAATGTGGTGCCCGTCTGTGATAAAAAGAATCAAACTACCCACATCCGCTCTGACGTGGATGCACCTTAAGCTCAGTGAAAGAAGCCGGACACAAACACCACACAGTGTGTGATCCTATTTACAGGAAACATTCAGAAAAGACAAATCTATAGCCACAGAAAGCAGTTCGGTCACTGCCTCAGGCAGGGACGGGATTGAGGAGCAACTGCAAGCCAGCACAGAGCTGTCCGTTAGGGCGATGGAATGTTCTAAAACGGACAGAGTGTGTCGACAGGTAGCACAATTTGCCAAGCCTACTAAAAATCCCCCAGCTGCACCTTTACAATGAGTGGATTTTATGGCATGTAAATTACACCTCAATATCAAAGCTGCAAAAAAACCGTCACCAGCAAGGGGCTGGGTGCACTAACCTTACCACCAAAGCCCAAGTCTGCCCTACTGCCTCTGCTGTTTTTACTAACTCCTCCTGCCGATGCCACCGGCTTGCTCTGCGAGAGCCTCCCAGACTTCCCAGGGAGCCGTTCACAGTCAGGATTGCCGGTGCCTTGACCATCTTCCTGTTAGTTTTCCCACAGGAGTCAGATCCTCCACGTGCAGAGCTGTGCCCATGAGCTCTTCCCTCCTAGGCCCTTGAGCAAGGCTTGTTCAGAGAGAAACAAGACCACCTACGTGTAAAGTGCCTTCTGATGGCCCTGGTGATCTCTCACGTAGGAACAAAGTGTAAACTTCAATTCGGCAGCTTAAGCACAGAAACTGACCCTGGTGCCTAAGTTAATCAGTTACAGAATGATCTTTTTAGGATCATTTTGCGGCTATGACGCACTTTATTACTACTTTTTCTCCAAATCTATTCTGGTCTGCCACCCTCTGATCTTGCCCAACCACACCCTGCCTGCGTCTGAGAAGGCTTTGCAGGGACCTGGTGAGGGGCTCCTAGTCTGCACGCAGCATTGGCCGCTGCAACACCTGGTACTCAAGCGCATGCTTCCCGAGAAGCAGGCAGAGTCCTGCACTTTGTTCCTACGACCTCGAGTCCCAGCAGAGCCCCGGGTGATGCTCTTGCCCACAAGCCGCAGCCCTGCTCCTGGCCCAGCCTGGGCTGATTGACTCGGCACCTAACAGGCCTGTAAACAGTATTACATCACAGGTACTCCCCCCAGTCCAGACGCTAGCTGAGTGGTGCGGAGACCCTGAAGAGGGGAATTCAGAAGAGGCTGGCCGTCAAGGAGCCACTCCGGCATCAGAGCCAGCGGCGAGGGGACTTCACACCTAACACTGGTCACAAGTGCACAGAGCAGGCGCAGCCACTGCCTGGGTGGGGCTCAGGGTCTCCAACCCCTGGGAGCAGCACTGCCTGGAGGGAAGGTGCGCCAGAAGGTGACCAACTAGCCCTGGGGGCTACAGACACCACCTCCACTGCCTTACACACGCACATACAAAAGTCAAGCCCCCAAACCACTTTTAGGCACACACCGGGAGGCAGAAACCTCTCAACTCCAGCCTTGCATCTGAGACCGACCCTAAAATATCTGCATATTAAACGACCAAGGACAGTTAAGCTTTCAAAGGGAGAAGATCAAAGTGCTGTCATCTTCGAATTTAATCCTTTTGTGGCATCAGTGGTCTTAAGAGGGATAAGAGAGATCAAAATAAAAATGGAAACAAACTATATCTCTGTGGCTGTTGTGTTTTAGTCTTTTTTCCCCTCAATTTGGGCCACAAAATAGGTCAGCTCCATTACTGATCAGCCTTCCCACAAATATTTAAAACAAATTGAATTGCACACCCAATACCCATCACAATTACACCAGGCACAATAACTAAATTAGCAATTCAACAAAATAATTGGAAACGCGATTCTCTCTATCCCACCAGTCTCCCTCGAGGGTTTAGCCGATCTATGGGGGAAAACTCAGCTTTCCTAATTCTGGAGCTAATTAGAGACACACTTGTAAATGAAGTTGTTTGTCTTAAAGTTGAAATTCTCTTCTGAGGGTGGGGGAGAGGGAAGGAGACGAGAGGAAAGTCCTTTCCGTCTGGAGCAAGTGGATAAACAGGTATCAGACACACGCCTGGGTTCTCAGGAGCAGCCCTGTCTGCAGTTAATAAAGCATCACCATTGCGCCATCACTTATCCGGTCAGGAACGACTGCGTAACAGCCGGCCTGGCCGAGAGGGGCGCGCCTTTTAAAGGCCCTGGAGACCGTTCGTGGGTGGGGCTACCCGTGCTGTTTAGGGACCCACGAGGCGAGAGAAGGGTCAGGGAGGGCGGCCTGCTCCCCTCCACACCTCCCCACTGGGGCCTGAAGAACCTAAAGGCTCAACTCCCAGGAAGCCAAGGAGAGGCTCCCGTGCGCCCCCCGCGCCTCCCAACCACGGAGGCGGGCGCCGGGACCAGGGCGCAGGGCCTGCGAGGTCGCGCGGCCCACCAGCCAGGGCTGAGGCTCTGCCTCGGCCCGCTTGCTCAGGCCGCTCCTGGAGAAGCAATCTCCAGGTTTCAATTAAGCTGTCCTTGGCCTCTTTTTGTTCCTTCAGGAAGGAACATCTCGGCTTAATTATATAACCGAGAACTAGGCCTCGCGTCCCTCCCCTCACCCTCCTCCGCGAGCATCAGGCTGTGACCTTAAACCGCAGCCTCTCCGCGGTGCTGAGCGAGCTCCGGGCGGGGCGGCCGGGGACCCCCGCCTCCCCTTCCCCGCCCTGCACCCCGGGAACGAAGGCCTCACCTCACCTGCGAGGTCGGCAGATGAAACGGTGGCCCCGGGGGCCCAAGAAGCCTCGCTCCGAGACGCGCCCGCAGCATCACACTGTAAGTGAATGCAAGAGGCACCTGCTCTGGCTGCTTATCTCCCACAACAATATGAACTCCAAGTGATCACACTGAAAGTGCCCCGTATTAGCCTTACATTTAGCTCCTGAAACCAAGTGCCCTGCACTTCAACTTTAAAGGACGAAGAGTCAAACAGGAGAATAATTTTCTGGCCTCAGGGAGCCGGCTCCTGGTTCGCGCCCAAGCTCCCCATCTGTCCGGTGGCCACACTGGGCGCCGAGGCGGGAGACCCCCGCTTCCCCAGACCCGGGGTCACCCTCCCGGGCCTGCAGCGAGGCACTGACCGGGCTGCACTCGGGGCCTCCGGACAGCGGCAGCTCTTGGTGCCCCGTCTGTTTCCACTTCCCTTGGTTTGGTGTCAGCTTTGGTGTCTGCTGAGACTCGTGAAGGGCCTCCCAGGTGGGCCAGTGGTAAAGACCCCACCTGCGAGTGCGGGAGACTTAAGAGCCGCTGGTTCCATCCCTGGGTCGGAAAGATGCCCTGGAGGAGGGCATGCAACCCAGCCCAGTATTCTTGCCTGGAGAATCCCATGGACAGAGGAGCCTGGTGGGCTGCAGTCCATGCGGTTGCACAGAGTGGGACACGACTGAAGCGACCTGGCACGCATGCACGTGAAAGATCGGGAAATACCCGTATAGACTTGGTCTCCCACCAGTCACGCGGCAAGGGCTCAAAAGCCACACGTGGCGAGTGACTACTGATGGTTCTCCCATCCTCCCGGGAGGCGCAACTGGATGCTCTCGGGGTTGGAAGAGGCTCTCTGGGACTCCCCAGAGGAGAGCGGAAGGCAAACTGGCCACGAGGAAGCAGGAGCCACACGGAGCTGGGAGGCGCCCTCGCCGTGGAGCCGCGTCACTTGGTGTGCAGCATCAGCCTCACCTGCACACCAACACCCGGGCGCCCTGGGCCCGCGCTGTCAGAGGCGGAGGTGACGTTAGTGCCCCAAGGGCCAGGGCCCATGAGCCCCGGGGCAGCTGCCCTCCTGCCAGGCCGAGCTCTCACCTTGGAGGGCCGGAGCCTCGGGAAAGTGACCCTGGCCTGAAATAGGGCCAGAGCCCCACCAAGCAAATCGAGCGCAGCTAAGGGTCCGATCAGACTGAAGTTAGAGGTTGCAGGACTCACTGGACAGAAAGTCCCCACTGGGGACCAGGTCACCTGTCCAGACAGTCCTCCGCTACCATAAACCTCCCCCAGCGCCTGGCACACAGCAAGAGGCCAACACCTACCTGGATGAGTGGAGGGAAAAACATTGCTGCATCCATGCTGGACCCAAGGCAAGAGACGCCTTTCCATGGAAACAGCTGCTTTAGGACCGGGTGGCCTCAGGAACCAGGGTGGCTGACCCTCATTGCAGTGAGGAGGGCCCCCTGCCCCACCCCAGGCTCAGAGGTCAACAGGCTTCCTCCAGGTCGCACCTTGGCAGGTTTGATTTCTGATCCAACGTTCTTCCCACTCCACCACCTTCTGTTCATATCTGTCCTTGACACAGGTCACACCAGCCCCTTCCAGGATGAACTCTGTGCCCCCAAGCCTATGTGAGAACCGGGGCACACCCCTCAACACCTGGGGAGGGGAGATCAGGCGGCAGAAGCAGCCAGCACCACGGGGTGGGGAGCCTGCCGGTCCAGGGCACCCCGGCTCATTTCCAGCCCCGCCATAAAGAGGCAGATGGGGTGGGCGGAGGCTGCGCAGGAATCTTTATGTGTTACCATTCCTGCTGGGGACTTTGGATTCCATTTCTTCCCTATCAGTAATCTGGGATTGGTTTTTTTTCTCTCTCTCTCTCTCTCTCTCCATTCTTTTAAATTTTCTTTCCTGAGAATTCAGTGTCCTTGACCTCAACAAATGAACTGGGAACCCTGGACCAGGGAAATAAACCAAGCAAACTTCTCAGGAATATAAATGCCGCTGAGGCGACGACTTTATTGGCAGACCCCACACAACGGGCAAGAAGGGGCCGGTAAAGGAAATCTATAGACAGACAAGAAAATCCAAAGTTAGGTAAGGCATACTCACTTTGCATTTACACCATCCTCTCCTCTCCAGACAAGGAGCAGGTATTGAGGGCTTCATCAACACAGCTGTTGAACAAATTGAATATATGCAAGTCAGGAGGATGATACGGATCCCCAGGACTTAAGGATTAGCTAATGACCTTACCAAATTACTGGCAGTTATTTTTGAAATGTTATGAAGAAAGAGAAAGGAAAAAAAGAGAAAGTGAGACAGATGAGATTTAAACAGAAAGAATGTCCAAGGCAAGTTCAACTTAATTCCTAGCACAACTGTCCCCCAGTACAAACACACCCACACAAACACACATTAAAAACAAACTCAGATACAGAACACAAAGTTCATTCACTTTAGACAAGGCTCACTGCTTGTACGTGCCTTTTTTGAACGCCAAGTGCAGCCCATCAGGATGTCAGGAGAGGGGAGCCATCCGCCCTGGCACAGAACAGCCACACTTCTGTAGCTGGAACCTCAGGCTTCCCCAAGACACCCTTCACCTCTGAGACGCAGCTACATCGCCTCTGAGCCTGGCTCAGGGAGGCACGGAGCTTGCTGTCTCACATGCACGGTGACCGCACCATGGTGGGGAAGGTTTGGATCCACTGAGCCTCAAAGTCAGCTCCTTGTGGATGAAATGGTAAGAGGCAAAGAGGCAGTAATCCTGGACGAGTCGTATGTGGAGACCAGGAGACTCAACCACTGAAAGTAATCGACTTTCCTAAACTGGAGACACGGATTTTGTTGCTGAACTTGTCAGAACTGACGTTCTCTGGTGTTCTGTGCGCTCTCAGGGTTCCTGAACGATGCTCGACAAGCATTCCTGGCCGGTGACCATGGAGAGTCTGGCTACACCCTAAAGGCAGTGTGGGGAGGAACACAGACTCACACAAGGCGAGGAAAACACGCCAAAGAGACCGCCGGGATGAAAGCGCTGAAAGTAGCAAGAGCAGGAAGCCAGAGGGGAGAGGGAGGAGCAGCGTGTGTGTGATGCAGCGGCTAGAAAACACACACGGGGGGCCGGGGAGGGCGAGGCTAGTGTCCCTTTCTATTTACCCACCATCTTTCACTGGAGCATCTCAGAGCACATGAGAGGCCACAGCTCTCTAATCCTCCCTGAGGAGGAGGCTGATTTCAAGCGTTCCCTGGGGAGCAAGAAATAAACCCCAGGATCAGAGTGCAGGGCCAACCTCCTCTCTGCCTCTCCACACCCTTCACTGCAGACGGCCCAGCCTATGGCAGGTGAGAAGCCCTAGAGCAAGCCTCTGTCAGAACTTTCAAAGTATCTGGACTCATTCACTTGGTTCATTTTACTCCCAAAGATCCATGCCAAGAAAAACAATAATTTCAAAAGACAACAAAGAAGCTTCACGCAGGAATATTCTCCTGAAACAGTATTCATAATAGCAAACAATTGTAACAGTGAAGTGTTCAAGAAGGGGATTTGGCAAAGACTTATGGAATTATTAGTTGCAATTAAAATACTTCAGTGAGATCTTTAAAAGTGTGGAAACAACCTTCTCTTGTACTAATGGAATGCAGAATGCAACCTATGGGTGGTTCTCAATGGGTGGTGTATGTATATTAATTAGGTGGAGGGGGCCGCATGCATTTTGTTTTTGCTGCTTTTAAAAGGGTAACATTTCAAACAGTCCAGAAGGACACACGATGTCTTCCACCCGCACTGCTCCCCTCCCCCATCCCGAGAGGAGTCCACTGGGTGCCACAGCACCTAAATACAGACGAGGGTGATGAAGGAACACAGGTTAACAACGAGAAGGGGATCTTTCTGAGTGGAGGGGTAATTTTTGTTGTTGTTCAGTATTAAGTCATGTCTTGCGACCCCTTGGACTCGGGGGTAGCACGCCAGGCTTGGCTTCCCTGTCCTTCACTATCTCCCAGCGTTTGCCCAAACTCAAGTCCATTGAGTCAGTGATGCTATCCAACCATGTCATCCTCGGTTGCCCCCTTCTCATTTTGCCTTCAATCTTTCTCAGCATCAGGGTCTTTTCCAAAGAGTCGGCTCTTTGCATCAGGTGACCAAAGTATGGGGTTGTAGCCAAGTCTTATTTCCATTTGTTCCATCCACATTTCTGTAATTTCTGACGTGAAATAAACTAAGACAAGAAAACAGCCTTATCCTCTCCATCCTGAAGGGAACAGCCCACGGCCTGCTCTGGCCCCATGCGCAAGCTGGGGCTGGGCGGGCCGGTGGCTTCCTCGTGGCTCTGGTGGTGTCTTCAGGGGCTGTGGTTTAGGAGCGCCATGCAAGGAGGTGTCAAAACGGATGAAAAGGAAATAAGCAAACTTCACACAAAAGGGAGAAATGCTTCAGTCAACACTGAAAAAAGGGCCCCGGATTGAAACTCTTTGATAACGTTCTCAACTCATTTCAAAATCAGCATTAGCCACCAAAATGTAAAGTATTAGTTTTATTAAAATGCAAATCAATCAACTAATCTTTCTGGTAACAGTTACTGAATTGCAGTATCCGTGTCAATTAAAATAGTATCCAATTTATTCTTGGCTGGAAGGAGGGCTGTCTTCTGAATTTTAAAATGCAAGCCTCCCTCCCTTAACTGAAAATTCTGTCCACTCTTTCTCATCTCTTTGACTTTTAATTCATTCTAATTAAACATGATGGACTCCAAATATTTTGAAGTACCTGTTTAAACCTTTTTCTTCATTGGATAATGACTATGACAAAGATTCCGTCTCTTTAGGAAACGTGGGTCTGCATTGGGTGGCCAGTGCTATTCTCACATGGGTTATCCGGGATCCTCAAGTTAGATGGATGGGGTTGGATGATCTGAATTTTTAAAAGTGATCATTTTGAAGGGAGTGAAATAAGGGAAATCTATTTTTGTTGATTGATCTTTTAAGTTACTGGAGACACACTGAAAATTAAACATTTTCCTGACAGTCAAGCCTAAGAGGTAACTTACCAAGAGGAGAAAAACAGGTCAGGATGTACCAGGGTCCAATTACTGTGAGACAGAGAGACCATCCTCCTCCCCACCTCTGCCCCACCCCAAGCCCACCAGATGCTCACCTTAATACTAAACTGTGATGCAGACTGCATTTCGGACTCACTTCATGTGGAGCCCAGCCTCTTGGCGCTGTGTCCTCGGTCCCTGGACACCTAGTCAAGGATAATGTGGGATCCCTGGGCACAAAAATCTGTCACTTGGTTTTGACATTTTAAAACAACACCAAAACCTGACTCTATAAAAACAGTGACTAGTCATACAGATGCCTGGAGTCAATATTCCTTTAATTCCATAGCTCTAAAGATGCGGGCACAGGACCCGGGAGATGGTCAGCCTCACATGTGAGCACATACACATTACTTATGCAAGATCATCTCATTGCATACTGACCACAGCAGGCCAATAAATCCCCCTTATGGGGATTTAATTTTCAGCTTTTGACCTTTGGATGAAAAACAAGTGAATCATTTCCTCCTGCTGGATTTACACCAGAGCTGATCTTAATAAAGTGATTTAGGAATGGTGAGAATGGAAAAGGACTCTGGAAGAATCTTTATGGGTGAAAAGAGGAAACAAGAAAGGAGTCAGAGATTGCTGTTGAGCAACAACAGACAAATACCTCCACCGGGGCACAGCTGGGGCAGGTGCGCGGGGCAGGTGTGCCTGCTCCTCAGAGCCATAATCAATTGCTGAACATTACCCACCTCAGAGCAGCCTCTGCCTCAGGATTATTCCTTCTGTGAAGTTGTTTTTTCCCAAATCCTGGGTTCATTTTATTTATTTTTTAGAATGTTTGACTGTACCCTGAGGTATGTGGGACTGAAGTTCCCTCACCAGGGATTGAACCCACGACCCCTGCATTGGAAGGCTGAGTCTTAACCACTGGACCCCTGGGGAAGTCCCCCTTCTGTGAAGTTTTATATTGTGAGAGAAGGCCACTGGGCTGGGGAAACAAAGAGCCTGTCGCCCTGCAGGAGCTTCAATCACGCACTTGCTGCTGAAGGAATCACGTGTGGCTGCGGCAACAGTAAAAATACTCTTTATTTGTGGCGGTTCAAGGCCGTGGGGTGGGGAGTGGGGGCACAGCCTTTGTTTCCGGAAGCACCACGGTCGGGAGAGGGTTCCTGGCCCGCCTCAGGCTGCGTTCTGGACCGCGCATACTCCCAGGATTACAGCCCATGGCTTCCTCCACCCTCCACAGGGACAGGGTGTGCAGCGACCCCACCTCAGGCCTTGAGCTGGAAAGATGGGCGCCGTCAGGCCCCATGGCCGTCATCACGGGGGTTGAGTTGGCCAAAAAGGGATCGATACAGCTCTGTCCTGGAAGACAAACGAAACAAACTGGTTAATGCGTTGGTTTAACTTTTCAAGGTTAGAAAAGAACCAAGAAGCTGGGAAACACCCCAATCTGAGTCTTCAATTGAAAACACAGTTGCGTAATTAAAAATGCATCCCACAGCTCTTCTTCACAAACACAGAGGAGGGGAAGAACCTGGAATCGGCCAAACAGCAGAATATGTAAATAGTCCGGCATGGCTGGATACCCTGTCTCCAGGGAACCAGTTTTCTATAAGTTTGCCCTTTACAGACAGGCTCTTCAAGTAAGAAAACAAGATTGAATATTTTAATACGATGTATGAGACTGCCACACGAGGAAGATTCAATCAGACATGGAATGTAGGGGATATAATTTAGTTTTCATACATTTTCCTGGACTTGGCAGTACTTGAAAAACAATGAAAATGACCCAGCAACAAGATTCCAATTACCAGCACGCGTGCAGCTGCTCAGGCACAGGGGCTCTTCCCCGAACCCCGCCCCTCCACTATCCTCCATCGAATAGGTAATTTGATTGGCTAATTTATTTCTAAATTTGGGTTTGACGTTTAAAAAAAAAAAAACACCCTAACATGCCAGGGTCTTGGGTCCCTGAAAATGAATAAATGACTTGCACCTGTGTTTCTGCCTCCCAGCAGGGGTGATCAAGGACCCCCGGGCCCCAGCAGCCCAGAACTCTTCCCTGGGTTGAGGGCCAGGTCTCCCTGGGAGATGTGAGGAGCCACGAGCCTCCAGGCGGGTCACACCACAGGGAGGCAGGGACCAAACCTCTACACTCGGGGAAGGAGGGCAGGCACGGGGCAGAGGTCACAGACCAGTGAGTGAAGGAGCTGGGGAGAAAGCTTTGCCCACTCTGTTGTCAAAAGCCACAGCCTGCCATCCTTGACAGGCTGGCTGACAGAAGTGCTCTTATTACCTGAGAGTCATCATCAGCAAATCTAATTTTCAAAACGAAGAGCAAAAAAACCTCCCCATGCTTCAGACAGCTATTACTGGTCCAGCCACATTTCAACACAGAATCTTACGAGTCTGTCTGAATTCACCCTGCTACAGTTTTGGGTACCAACAGTGACAGTGTTAGTCGCTCAGTTGGTCCGACTCTTTGTGACCCCATGAACTGCAGCCCATCAGGCTCCTCTGTCCATGGAATTTTCCAGGCAAGAATGCTGGAGCGGGTAGCTGTCCCCTTCTCCAGGAGATCTTCCTGACCTGGAGATTGAACCCAAGCCTCCTGCACTGCAGGCGGATTCTTTCCCATCAGAGCCGCCTGGGAAGCCCGACAGAGGTACTCTAGAGACCCCAGCAACAGCAATAGCATATTGAAACTCTGAAAACAGGGAAGAATCTTAAGGAAGGAACCACTGAAGCAATGAATGTAAAGTAACCTTGCCATGCTGGGGACCACGGGGCAGGCAGGGAAAGTGACCAGAACACAGTGGGTCTCCCATATCATTATAGGAACGTTACGGCAAGAACCTGCCAGTACCCTCAGCCGACCAGGGTACCCCTGGAGCGATGACAAAGGCTGCGGTCCACCTGGAACCGCAGGGTCTCTTCGTCCCTGAGCAATACACAGCTGCCTGGCTCGGCCCCGGACGCCCCAGACAGCCCTGAACGTAAAGGGGAAGGCAGCTTCAGACCACATGCAAATGACAAGCAGGCAGCGTCCTTCCAGAGGCAGTGGCTTCTAAATCACTGGCTCCATCACACAGAAGACAGCCCTGCCCTGCCCAGGCATGACTTGCTTACGCGATGGCCTGCCTACCTGCCAATAAGTGCAAGTCTCTGCAGCCATTTCCGCAAAGAAATTAAACGGTGTTAAGGGGAGGGTCGCCATGACAAAGAGGACAGTGTGGCTTTGAGGCTGTGGAGCCCTTCACAATCACCCCTTCTAGCTTCGCCCGCGCCAGACCCATCATTACCACTGAGCAAATGATTCCTCTCCGCACCGCGACATCAGCGAACCACTGGGGCCACGCGGCAGTCACTGCCCGCAGCAGGGTTCACATGTCAGGAGCGGAGAGGGAGATGCTGAAACCCATGTTTTGATAGAACATCATTTCACACTCAGGTGGGCAAGGCTGACAAACATATGCAGCTGTTCATGGCAAAGCAACCTGGACGGCAGAGTGGTCTGGATTCTTAAAATATATTTTACAGCAAAGAGAGAAAAAATACAAATCAGGGATTATTCCCACCTGAGAATCCCCAAGCAATTTCAATTCCAAGTCTTCTTCACCCACGACCACCAATCAGGGACCGTTTTCACCCTCAAAGTATCTCAGACATCCCCCGCTCCTCCAGGCTCCGTCATTTCAGATCCTACCATCTCTCACCAAGAAGGTGGCGACAGCCTCCTCGGCGACTTTTCTGTTCCCATCTCCTACCCATTGTAGAGATGGACAAAGCTGACCCTCCTGGGGTCCAAGAGCATGGCCAGGATGAAGCCCCCCAAACTCCAGTTGCTCAGCTCGGCTCCCGGCCCTCTTCCCTGCAGAGGCCCTGCCTGGGGCGGAGGTGGGAAGCACACTGCCATGAGGGTGGGGTCTGTGGTCTGGTCCTCAGCCTCTCTGCACAGCCCCTACACAACTTTCCAAAATCCCACAGCCCCTGTGCACATTTTTAAATTGATATATAAAATTTTTCTCGATAAATGTAATAGGCACAAAGGATATAATTATCAGAAAATTGTGCATATTAACTTTTAAAATAAAACTCTTGCATCCCGTTTGTAATACGCCCCATGGAACCTAAGTGCCATACTGATCTGATATCCCTTACAGCTCATTTAAACAACGCGTAAACAAACTCGTTAACCTGGAAATTTTACAGCATCTTTTTCTTCTTAAACTTGGATTTCCATCTGATTTTTCCCTAAAGGTTTTTGTCTTAATATAATTGATTTATGCTTGAAAGTCTTTTATTGATTACTCTATGATATTTTTTGGCCACAAAAATAAGTATGCAAATTGATGCACTTTTCGAAATTTAAAAAGTTGAAACAAAAATATTTTAATTTCTTGGGACCATAAAGCTCTAAGTTAATTTTGAAAAATTTTACTTCTGGACGGTGTTATCACTGTAATTATTATTAGGATACAACTGATATATACGAAAACAATATAATAAAGTTTGGTATAATTTTGGTAAATTTTTAATATGTGTAAAATGTTACTGGAAGTTATCTCTTAATGATATGGATGAGGCTTCCCCCTCCGTTCCCACCAGGGATGAATATTATTTATCGCTAGAATGAAAGCAGGTTCAGCAGCGACCCTATCCTACTTTTTAGCTTTCGTAGCCATCAGTGATGGGAAACCTTGCCGTGCAAACAAGCAGATGTGGGAAAGGGAGAGTTCTGTCATAGCAGTGACAGTCCTCTCGATTCCTTCTGAATTAATCGCCCTTTCCCCCCAATCTCAGAGTGATCTCCCACCAAAAATTAGTTTTAATGGTCTATCAGCTGACAACTCAATTAGGTTCTCCTGCAATTCTGCTGAGAATAAAGACCCGGGAGCCACCTGACCGTCAGGGCTCTGTTACCTGGTCCTGAGTCACGGCCGGTCGTGATCCCTGCCCTGATATGTTGACTGGTCCTTTTGTGAGGTTCCCCCACTCTGGGGCAAGGAGGGGCTTCATGTCCAGTGAAGACTAACTGTGAAAAGCAAGGGAGGAGGGGAACCTGCAACTCCGCCTGGCCAGGACCGCTGCAGGAAAGAGCTGGAAACTGATTCCTGCCAAGTCCCTGCATCTCCTTTCTCAGGGGAAGATCTCTGTGTGGCCCGGGGGGAAGACTGAGGTGGGGGGTGGGGGTGGATACTGAACGGTGCCCCCAACCCAGGCGGGTGCTCAACCCAGGGCTCGGGGGAGGGAAAGGCATCTGGAAGGAAACAGGACACACCCAGGTCCCCTCCCAGAGCCAGGAAAACAAAACTAAAACCAGAACTGGGTAAGGAAGAGCCACGATGGGACAGAGGGCCAGCCGGCTTTCTGCTGCACAGAGCGCTCCCCTTCTCTCTCCCCGCCCCGACCCCAGCATCTTTCCTAACCGGGATTTAGCCAGGCGGAGAAGCCAAACTATCAATCCTTCAGGTTAACCTTGTCTCCATCCGATTCTCCCGGGTAAGCGTGTAGTTTAATACTTGAGGTCCCCTTAAGGCTATGCATAATGAAGTTCGGTTTTTTTTCCTTAATACATAATTCCTGCTCCTTACCACATTAAGAGTCCAGATTTGAATCACTGAGCTGAAATGCCTTCCCCGCTTTGTTACCCCATCCCCCACTCTCGGCCTCAATGGCCAGTGGGAATGTCCACTGTAGGAAATGTATTAATGGGGGTATCATGCTGGAGAATAACCCACAGAGTAATTAACAGGACTTGGACCTAAGGTAGAAGGTCGATAGCAGGGGCTCTTCCTTGAATTAAAATTTAACTTACCCTTTATTGCAACCTACAAAAGCAAGTAATGAGCACTAACATTTTTATTTCTTTTAAACTGTCATTTAGGCTGTAGAGGGGATAATTACCTATCTCTAGTGTAGTAAGGTTTTATAACCCTTAGTGAGGCATTTTCTAATTTAATATTTTTACTATTTTATCATAAAACCTGTTTCTGGAAAAAAATGATCATGGATTAGCAGCCATTTTCCATAAAGACAGAACGTATGTGTGTGTGTGTGTGTGTGTGTGTGTGTGTGTGTGTGCGTGCGCGTGTGTGTACTAGGGTCCAGCTTATTTATTATGTGAGGTGAAGAGACTTAAGTGTGCCCAGTCAAGCTGGCTGTGAGATGCTATCACTTGAGTGGCAGGCACGGCTCAAAGGGGCCCTAAAGGAAACGGGGGTGGACGTGTGTCAAGGTGCAGTCCAGCCGCACGCGCTCCTCACCGACTGCAACACAGCCCAGGACAAAGGCACACCTGAGCCCACAGAGATCTGTGCGGGGGTGCAGTCAGTGAGGTCAGGAGTTTGCAGCACTTGGGACCAAAGGAGCTGCACCGGCCACGCCCCAGACACCCCGATTCTCCTCTTCCGGCCCAGACACCTCCAAGCTACACCCACCGGGCCCTGTGGCCCTAAAAGCAGGCAGAGAAGAAAGCAGCCAGGGCACCACTCCCTAAAGAAACCAGCACAGCCTCCAAAAGTGCCTCCTGGTCTCCGAGCAAGTACGACATGCCGGGACTCCAGCCATCCTTCCAAAGGTGCCAGCAGAGACAACCACTGCTTTCCTGATTAAAACTGTACACAGAATTTGCCCCCGATTAATCTGAGATTGCTCATCAGTTGCTTCACTGTGGGGGAGGTGGGGGATTCCTCCCTAAATATGCAAGGTGCAGCCCACGAGGGCCCGCCCTCCCCGGTAACCCCACCTCGGCCCTGCACACCCGAAGGGCCTGTGCCGCGTGCTTCTGTGGGACTCCACGTCTTAAGACATACACTTGCGAATCCAAGGATGATGAAATGCACAAAGGGAAAGTGAGACTAAGGCGCTGATCGCAATAGCGCTCACGTCCAGCAGAACCTTGATTAAACCCAATCGTTGTGTCAGGACAGACACAGCCGGAGCAGAAACTCACACTGACCACCATGGTTGCTGACGGCAGATGCGCTTTTAATAATTACTGGTGATGTTACTGATGCAGAATTTTTTTTGTGTTTCAAAAACATTTTACTTGTTAGTGCTGTGGAAGCTTATAAACCTGTATCAGGTGAGGATGGGTCCTTGGTTTCAGAGTGTAACACACAGGTATAACAGAGTCACAAAATACACGTGAATGCTTATCTGTTAGGTTTTTGCAGGATTATCAAAATAGGAATGACACGGCAGAAGCTAAGTTGGGAAAGTGATCATATGGAGTCACTCTGTTGGGACAACCCACTCCATTTGGAGATGTGGAAACACTGTTCCTCCGGCTGGGCCCCCCTCTGCCACTGTGGGACCCCCACCCATAGCCCGGCCGTCTAGAGCCGCAGGGACAGCTCTTCCCTGGGGCAGCATTTCAACTACTGCTGTCTCCTAACTAACTCTGGTCTTTTCCAGGTGGAAAGAAACACTCCATCCCGCTATGCCAAAGCTGGGGTTCTCCTGCCGGCCTGGCAGAACCCCTCTGAACCCTCCAGTGGCCCAATAGTCAGCGTCTGCACCCTCTGAGCCCACCTCGCAGGTTTGGACGGTCCAACAGGCCCAGGCGTGCAGAGTAGGCTCTATCGTCACCTCTGTCTTCAGCACGTCCTTTCCTGCCCTCACGGAGCTTCCAGTCTCTCTGTTCTGTCTGCAGGGAGGCCCAGGACATTCCACATGCCAAATGGAAAAAGCTGTCTTGCCAATGGTAACTTGGCACCAAACCAAGGGGTCCTCCTAACCCAGCTGCTAGGGTCTGCTCCCCAAACTCCGCAAACAAGAGGGCACCTTCTTGCATCTTTCATCCCTCCTGCTTCCTCTCACCCAAATCCATTCTACTCTATATCAGAGACTTTACAGGTGACAGAAAGATGTCTGAGAACTGGTTCTGTGGCCTAAGAGGGGGAACGGTGTGGATCCAGACAGCAGGTGGCTGCCCCAGGCCCCAGGGGCCATGTGCACACACAGAGGTGGGATGGGGGTGGGGGGCCGTGTGCACACAGTGGTGGGGCCAGGGGTGGGGCCTGTGTGTACACACAGTGGTGGGATGGGGGTGGGGGACCGTGTGCACACAGTGGTGGGATGGGGGTGGGGGGCCGTGTGCACACAGTGGTGGGATGGGGGTGGGAGGCCGTGTACACACAGTGGTGGGGCCAGGGGTGGGGCCTGTGTGTACACACAGTGGTGGGATGGGGTGGGGGACCGTGTGCACACAGTGGTGGGGCCAGGGGTGGGGGGCTGTGTGCACACAGTGGTGGGGCCGGGGGTGGGGGGCCGTGTGCACACAGTGGTGGGATGGGGGTGGGGGCCGTGTGCACACACAGTGGTGGGGCCGTGTGCACACAGTGGTGGGGCCGGGGGTGGGGAGCTGTGTGCACACACAGTGGTGGGGCCGGGGGTGGGGGGCCGTGTGCACAAAGTGGTGGGGCCGGGGGTGGGGGGCCATGTGCACACACAGTGGTGGGGCCGGGGGTGGGGTGCCATGTGCACACACAGTGGTGGGGCCGTGTGCACACAGTGGTGGGGCCAGGGGTGGGGGGCCGTGTGCACACAGTGGTGGGGCCGTGTGCACACAGTGGTGGGATGGGGGTGGGGGGCCGTGTGCACACACAGTGGTGGGGCCGTGTGCACACAGTGGTGGGGCCGGAGGTGGGGGGCTGTGTGCACACACAGTGGTGGGGCCGGGGGTGGGGGGCCGTGTGCACACAGTGGTGGGGCCGGGGGTGGGGGTCTGTGTGCACATAGTGGTGGGGCCGGGGGTGGGGGGCCGTGTGCACACAGTGGTGGGGCCGGGGGTGGGGGGCCGTGTGCACACAGTGGTGGGGCCGGGGGTGGGGGGCCGTGTGCACACAATGGTGGGATGGGGGTGGGGGGCCATGTGCACACAGCGGTGGGGCCGGGGGTGGGGGGCCGTGTGCACACAGTGGTGGGGCCGGGGGTGGGGGGCCGTGTGCACACAATGGTGGGATGGGGGTGGGGGGCCGTGTGCACACAGTGGTGGGGCCGGGGGTGGGGGGCCGTGTGCACACAGCGGTGGGATGGGGGTGGGGGGCCGTGTGCACACAGTGGTGGGGCCGGGGCTGGGGGGGCCGTGTGCACACACAGCAGTGGGGCCGGGGGTGGGGCCGAGCCCCCGGCCGAGACTGTCTGTCAGGAAGCCTGGACAGTGAGGAAGGCAATGCCAGTGAAGGCACAGAAGTGCATCTTGTAAGGAGGGAGTGCCACTCACGGTGATGCAAAAAGATCAAGAGCGTAGAAAACTCAGAGTTCCTGGGTAAAGCCAATAGGTCAGCACCTAACTCCCTCCCTCTCCTCCCAACATCCCCAGCAACAAAGAGTGGCTTCTCCCCTGAAATGCCAGCACAACTGCATGCCAAAAACCATACACAGAAAGCCAAGAAAGGTGAAAAGAGAAAAAAGCAATGTTCTCTTATCGAGAGCTGTTTGTTCACAGGGACAAGTGAGCAGAGTAACAGTAACTCAGAGAACGCCCTTACCCACCACTGATCGCCTACATCTGGACAAAGCTCCCTTCAGAGCCGGGCTGAACTCTCCGTAAGCTACGGGACAGCTCACCGCAGTTGCCCAGACCTGCCACAAGGTGGCAGCACACGACGCACTTCTCAGTGGACCAGGCAACTGGCGGCTCTGGCAAGCGGGCCATCAATTACCCACCACCTCCGCTCTCCTTGCCATCCTCCCCAGTGCTTGAAGGAGACTCTGTAAGGTCTGCTCCAATTCGCTCCTTTGGTCAGGTCAGAGCCAGGTCCTTCAAACCTCTGCAAATGCTTTTAGCCCCACAGCTTTAAATTACGGGTGGTGACATGTGACCTCTGGCCTGTCTCCTAAAGATCAGACTTGAGATTTATAAATGTTCAAAGACGCAGGTTCAGGCCCCAGACAAAGGAACTGAAGGAGGAAGGATGGGTGAGAGGATGCGAGGGGCGAGTCTGCGGAGCTTTCCCCCAACCCGCATTCCCTCCTTGTTCCCATGTCAGTTACAAATTCACGCCCCTTAAACAAGGAAGCAAAACACTTGAAACTTCCATCATCCTACCACCAGTTTCAAGTCTTTCAAATTCTATTAAAGAAAAATAATTTACCTTGGTGGGGCTTGCAAAAAAGAGGAGGTGGGGCCGCGGGGTGAGGAGGGACCTCTCAACAAAAGGGATGTCGCCTCCTCTCCTGTGCGTTAATATTCCATATTCCTGGGATGATTTCCACTTTCACAGTTTGACTGTTTTATAACAGATTTGATGCGAAAGAAGACAAATGGCCTCACAGAGGAAGGACGACAAATCATCTCACTGCTTTTAGTGGGGTTTTCTCTTTATTTTTATTTATTTTTATTCTGTGGCTGGGCTGGGAAGCTCTCTGCCTTGCTGGAGATGTTTAATATTAACGTCAGGCCGCCACGATCCTGGCAATAGAGTTGGCCAGTGTTGTGTTTACGGCTTTGTGACTGCTGGCTTTCAGGAAGATGAAGCTCCTTGTTCAAACAGCAGCCCCTCTAACAGTTCCTGTTAAAAGCCACGGGATGCTTCACTGCTTAGAGGTGAATCACCTCCTCCAGCCACATGGAAGGGGAGGCTGACACTGAGTTACATTTGTATCCCTATCAAGACCGCTGCCCAGCGACCCAGGGCCTGGGTGGGGGGCGGTGTGTGATCCTTCTCTCAGCTACTCCAAGGGGGTCAAAACACACAGGAATCAGCGAAAATGTCTGTGGTCAACCCGGAGTTTCAGCAAGGCATTCCATTACTGCTGGTGCTAAGTTGAAGGACTGATGACGAAAAAAACCCCAGTCCTGATCCAAACATAAAAGCAGAGACTTTTTTTATCCGAACATAAAAGCAGCTCGGGATGCCACGGGTTCAGCTCAGCCTGCAGGACACAAAGGTACCACAGGGTTCTGGGGGCAGGAGCCGCCCACCTGCCCCAGTCCCCGCACACTCCGCCCAGGGGGAAACCCTCCATGTCTGTTCCTGCTCTGCCCTCATCCTTTCTCTCCACCCCCACCGCCCTTCCCTGGGTTCTGTTCTCGGCCCTCCTCCCTTTCCCTGGTAAACCATCCACACTCCAGCCCCAGCGATCTCCTGGGTGCGAAGGAAGCACTGTGCCCAAGAACCCGACTGCAGACCTCACCAGGCTCTGCGAGGCTGTTCTGCCCCCTAAATTACCTTTGTTAAATGGCACACAGTATCATTACATGTGGAATCTAAAAATACCATACAAAGGGGCCTATTTACAAAACAGAAATAGACCCATCAACGTAGAAAACAAACTTACCATTACCAAAGGGGAAAAGGGTGGAAGGAGAAGTTAGGAGTTTGGGATTAACAGATACACACTATTATATATAAAACAGATAAACGGCAAGGACCTACTGTGTAGCACAGGGAACTATATTCAATATCTTACAATAACCTATAGTGGAAATGAATATGAAAACGAGATATATGTGTCTATTTATGTATATACAGACATGCACACACACACATATCTGAATCACTTTGCTGTATACCTGAAACACTGCAAATCAACTATACTTCAAAAAATTAAAAAAAAAAAAACACCTTTGTTATAACAGTCATGTCCCACACTTAACTGTTTAATGGCAAGAAGCTACAAAGTTATAGGGATCAATACCACATTTTCTGATTAAAAAATAAAATCTACAAGATTCCTGTCTCAGCTCTCTACAAGATCCCTACCTTAAGGGTCTTGTTTGGACAGTTTATTTACATTGAATGACAAAATGCAAACTGATGCCCTCCACCTGTCAATCTTGTTTGGTTTTTAATGTCTTCCTTCAAAGAACTTGCTCCTCTCTTCTGTGTATCAAGGGAGAAATTTGGAAAAATGGTTTCTCCCAGCCACCTGCCAGGGAAACCTTCCCCAGGGGGAGTGCCCAGGGGTCCGGAGCTTCTAGGTATCTACCCTGGGGCCGCCTCCCCACTCAAGTGCCTCGGTTCACCAGCCAGTCACTGAAGTGAGCAGTCTGATGACCTCAGCCAGTTACAGGACTGGTTTTTAAAAGCCTGACTGCTCTGTGCAAAATGAGTAGTTTGCGTTTCTGCCCCTGGAAACTGGGGAGTCTGCTGTGTTGCATGGCTGTGCCTCCCCTGCAGGATGCAGAGGCGGACAGGGAGGCCGAGCGCTGCCAAGTGCGTGCAGGAGAAAATGTGTATTGATTTCTTCTTTCTTATAAAGGAGCACAAAGCAGTGTGGAACAATTGGTCCTCTTTGCTGCATTTCACATTCCACACCAGACAAAGGGCCCAACCCCCACCAGCCTCCGAGAGGCAGAAAGGGGAACCTCGCGGGGCAGCTACTGGGTGTCAGAGGCCACCAGGGTGTTGCGGTCCATTGCCGCGGCGGGAGGGGGGGTGGCGGGAGGACATGCCAAACACCCTGGGCTGCAAATGCCTCCCCTGCCTCCAGCCAGTAATCTCCCTCTCCCGGCTGATGTTTCCTCATCTATATTGGAGAGGAAAGAGCCTTCAGTCTTATTTACCTTTTAAGTGGAAGTGCCCAGAGGGTAAAAGAGTTAATGTTTATAAAGTGTTCTGCTCCCCAGAGGGAGACAATGGATAAAACACAAGGTGTGGTTATGGCTCATTCAAGACCTCATTTCCAGGGTAGTTAGTAATAGCTTCCCATTACAGATGCCTGCTCCCTAGCACCTGGAACTCAAAGTACACTCAGGCGATGCCCTTTATCTAAATATCCTTTTTTTGGCTTGACACTTAAAACCAACAGTAAAAATAACAAAAGGAAACCAGGGACTATTATGCTTTGTTAATACACATACAGGAGCCATTCTAGAGCTGTTTTCTTCTTAAACCAAAATCCTGAGAGTAGTAAAACAAAAACCAACAAACTGTCCCACAAGGAGAATTGATCAACCTGTCCATACACTCCGTGTTTCCATGGTAACTAGTAATTTGTAGAAGGGCCACCAGAAACCACACCCAGTATGGCTACCACAGCCAAGATGGGCAGGAGAAGACCTTCATACGACACACGTCTGTGGTGTAGACTTGTGACCTTTTCCCAGGGCTCAGCCTAAGCAAACCGACTTCCAAAACTCTCGAGGTAAAGAATGAAGTCCCAGGGCTGGACTCTGTATTTCTGCGTTTTTCCAGCTTGGCCACGAGCAAAGAACAAACCATGGAGCTGGCCCTTGGGCGGGGCAACACTCTCGTGTGGAGAGAAAGCCCGCAGAGGATCAGCCCGCGCTGCTGGTGAACTGGCCGGGCACGGAGTGCTAGGGGAACCAGGGTGAAGTGACGATGGTCCCCGACGCTTGACCGGGCCTTCCCTAGAGGCTCTGTGGTGGAGAAGCCGCCTACCAGTGCGGGGGATGCGAGTTCGATCCTTGGTCTGGGAAGACTCCACGTGCCACGGAGCAGCTATGCCCGTGCACCACAACCGCCGAGTCTGTGCTCCAGGGCCCAGGAGCTGCAACGACCGAGCCTGCGCGCTGCACAGGCAGCGCGCTCATCCGGAGCCCACGCTCCGCGGCGAGAGGAGCCACCGCAACGAGGAGGCCGCATACCACAGCTAGAGAGCAGCCCCGCTCGCCTCAACTAGAGAAAAGCCTGAGTAGCAGCAAGAGCCAGCAAAGTCATTAAAAAAAAAGATGCTTGACTCAAAGATTTTTCAACTTGACGACGGTGTGAACGCAATGTGCGTTTGGTAGAAGCTGCACTTCGAAGTTTGAACTGTAACCTCTCTCCTCCCGGGCTGGGACGTGGGGCAGACCCCCTCATGATGGTGACAATGGACAAACGACACACACCACCCTGTGCCCAGACAGCCCTTGTGCTGCTCACCTGCAGTACAGCATTCCATCAATGACACAATCGACATGCCACTTTACCATGAAATAGGCCTTTGCCTTGGATGACTCTGCCTAACTGTAGGCTAATGGAAGTGTCCCGGGCATGTCTAAGGTGGGTGACGATCAGCCGTGATGTCAGCAGGTTAGGCGTATTAACTGTATTTTCAACTTATGATATTGTCAACCTATGATGGGTTTATTGGGTCAATGAAGATCTTTATATTAGAGTTAAGAGTTAGATAATGTGGAGCCGTCTTAGTAAAAGAGGGAAAAAATTTTGTTCATCCATCTTACAGGACTGTTTGCAAAAATAATCTTACCAGCAAATTACTTACAAGCAATAGACTCATAAGCTGGAAGGCCTTTCAAGGCATTTCAGACAGGAGGCCTATAGCTAATGCTTCTCAGGTGTACAAAAAAATAGGTATGTCTGCCTTGGGGGCAAAGGAACAATGACATAACAGGTACATGTATAAAAACATATATTTTGTTTAACTATCTATTTGTACAGGTATCATTAAAACAGTCTTTTCAGAAACAAAAAATGACCAAGACTATTTCATTCTCTAATGAGGACTTACTTCCCTGGTGGACCAGTGGTTAAGAACCTGCTCGCCAATGCAGGGACCCCTGCATTGGTCCCCGGGTTCGATCCCTGGTCCAGGAAAATTTCACACTCTGCGGAGCAACTAAGCCCACGTGCCACAACTACTGAGCTCACACGTTAGAGCCAAAGCTCCACAACAAGAGAAGCCACCACACAAGAAGCCTGCACATCACAACTACAGAAAGTCTGAGTGCAGGAACAAAGACCCAGCATAGCTAAAAATAAATGATAAATTGAAGAATAAATAAATATTTTTTAAAAAAGAATCTAATGAGCAAGAAGGACTATTTTCACTTTATAAAGCAGGAAACTAAGGCTGAGCACCAAAGAACTGATGCTTTTGAACTGTGGTGCTGGAGAAGACTCCTGAGAGTCCCTTGGACTGAAAAGTGACCAAACCAGTCAATCCTAAAGGAAATCAACCCTGAATATTCATTGGAAGGACTGATGCTAGCAGTTTGGCCACCTGATGTGAAGAGTTGACTCACTGGAAAAGATCCTGATGCTGGGAAAGATTGAACGCGGGAGGAGAGAGGATGACAGAGAACGAGATGGTTGGATGGCATCATCAACTCAATGGACAAGAGTCTGAGCAAGCTCCAGGAGATGGTGAAGGACCGGGAAGCCTGGGTGTGCTGCAGTCCACGGGGTCACAAAGAGTCAGACACGACTGAACAACAGAAGCCCAAAGAGAAGATTTCTTCAAGGTCACACTGTGATCCTGCCTGTGAGCTGGGGCAGAGCAGGTAGTCAAGAATCTGGAGTCAGCTTTCTAGCTGAGGGAAGGCTGAAATCAACTGGGGAAAGACTTGACTTGTTTTACAAATAAACCTTGTGCTACAGAAATGCTATACAGTAACTATGTGAAAAGTGAAAGTCCCTCAGTCGTGTCTGACTCTTTGCGACCCCACGGACTATACAGTCCATGGAATTCTCCAGGCAAGGATACTGGAGTGGGTAGCCTTTCCCTTCTCCACGGGATTTCCCCAACCCAGGGATCAAACCCAGGTCTCCTGCATTGCAGGTGGATTATTTACCAGCTGAGCCATAAGGGAAGCCCAAGAATACTGGAGTGGGTATCCTTTCTCCGGTGGATCTTCCTGACCCAGGAATTGAACCGGGGTCCCCTACATTGCAGGTGGATTCTTTACCAACTGTGCTATCAGGGAAGCCCATATAGTAAGTAAAGCAGCATTCAATTGGAATCAAAATATATTAACCCAAACGTAAGAGCATAAAACCTTGATAATACCAAACATGGGATGATAGTAAACTTATGCATACAATTTTGACTTATAAATTAAGCATTCTTAGCAAGAAAAAAAAAACACCCTAATAAATGTTTTTGTGAAGTACATTAAATACTGTTAGAAACAAATAAAATAGGGGTTTGAGGACGAAAGAGCCCCTAGACAGTGGCTGGTGGAGAATCAGGAAAGTCCCTCTGGAAAGGTTGGTGTGGACCAAGGACCACAGGCCCTGCAGAAGGAAAGGACAGAGGTGGGACAGGGGAGGTGGGGTGGGGTGAGGAGGTACCCCGGGGCGGGAGGGTGTCCTGGGACCTCGGAGGCCAGCAGGACAGCACCAGAGGGTGCACACCGAGCCAGGTGACAAGGAGAGAAAGGAGGCAGGGCAAAGTCACCACAGGCCTTGGTGGCAGGTTCAGATGTTATTTGGTAGGCCACCAGGAATGGCATGTCCTAAGTGACATTTTAGGAAGGTGTAATCTGGCAAGGACACACACAAATAATTAGACCAAACTGTGGTTAAGAGGCTGTTGGTGTCATAGTGAAAGTGAAACACTAGGAAGTGGGGAAAAAAAAAATTCTGGGCTCACAAAGCAGCAGTAGGGGGGTAGTGTAGAGACCACTCGACAATATATGACAATAAAGTTCCGAGCAGATGAAAAGTAAGAAAAGAAATCAGACAAAAATAACAGAGAAATACCAGCTAACAGCTGATCCTGGAATCCAGGAAGGAAGGCCTAAGCAAGTGTGTGTGAGCTTAGTCGCTTTAGCTGTGTCCCGACTCTTCGCGACCCTACGGGCTGTAGCCCAGCAGGCTACTCTTGCCCATGGAATTTCCCAGGCAAGAATACTGTGTGTGAAGTGAAATGAAGTCGTTCAGTCATGTTAGACGCCTTGCGACTCGGTGGGCTGTAGCCTACCAGGCTCCTCGGTCCATGGGATTTTAAAGGCAAGAGAACTGGAGTGGGTTGCTACTTCCTTCTCCAGGGGATCTTCCTGAACCAGGGACCAAACCCACATCTCCTGCATTGCAGGCAGGTTCTTTACTACTGAGCCACCTGAGAAGCCCATGCCAAGGCATAAAAGCAATGAAAAACACCACAAAGAACTTAAGTTTTGGATCACATAAAAAATTTATGTATTACCTATAAAAGTCATTAATACCAACAGGGAAGCAAAAAGGGAGAAATCTACAAAAACAGGAAATACGGTATATAATCATCACATATAGAAGTCATACAAACTGCAGAGAAAAATTAAACCCAAAGAAAAAGAATGGACAAAGGATTAAAAACAGAAATATAAATGGTTAATAAACATACATACTCTTCAAAGTTATTATTAAATGAGAAAATAAACATTAGATACTTAGCCCAGTGCCTAGTACCATGCAGGGCCTCAGTAAAGTGTCACTGCAATGAACTCTCATATCAGCAAAGGTAAATGACATAAACCTCAGGAGGCAGGGACTGGGGATAGAAATTAGTACAACCCATTATGAACCATTAGAAAATATGGATGAATCATTTTACTATATACCAGAAAACTGAAAATAAACTATACTTCAACTAAAAAAATTTTTAATGTTTATGCCTTTGGTCCAGAAATTACCCTGCTACTCTTCAGAAGCTAAAGATACAAGCAAACCTTAGAACATGGGTTTCTGTATCAATATGCTCACTGCAGCATTACCCTAAAGAGAAATAAAAACAATCAGAAATAACCCAAATGTCCCAGAATAAATACTCCACAATAGAATATTACAAGGTTATTTAAGATGCCTTTAAAAAAACATATGCCATTAAAATGCTTATAATAGTTAACTGGGAAAAGGGATTCGGGGACTTCCCCGGCAGCTCCGCTCTCCCAACGCAGGGGACCTGGGTTCAATCCCTGGTCAGGAAACTAGATCCCACAGGCTACAACCAAGACCTGGCATACCCAAATAAATAAAATTTTTAAAAAAGAAGGGGTTCAAACATACAAATAGGTCTTTATAAAATATATACACAAAAAGTTCTGCAAGATAATAAAAGTATAAATATTATTACTATATTAATGTATTAACTAATATTAATAATTGGGTATTAATAATATTATTTCCCAGTGGCAGAGAACATGAATTTTCCTTTGTCCTTTCTATATGTTCCAAATTTTCTTCTATAAGCATGTCTTGTTTTTATTATAGGGGAAAAATACAGTCTCTGAGGAAAGTCGGTGACAAGCCCCTGAAACCAGATGCAGGAGAGCTGTCGGAGCAACAGGACTGAATGCACCGGACCAGGTTCCAAAGCCAGTTATGAGGCTTAGGGTCTTTGTAATCAAAGAAAAGGGCGACCATAAGAACAGGCCTAGAAATTCAGTGATTTACACCACGATGTGAATGGCTTGACAGGCAAAATCTTCCCATACAGAAAGCATCTTTAGGGACTTCCCTGGTGGTCCAGAGGTTAAGAATTCACCTGCCAAAGCAGGGGACTTGGGTTCAATCCCTGGTCAGGCACTAAGATCCCACATGCTGCAGGGTAACTAAGGCCACACGCCACACCCACTGAAGCCCACGCGCCTACAGCCTGTGCTGTAGTTACAGAAGTTACAGCTTCTGCAGCTAGAGAAAGTACCACATGAGAAGCCCACACACTGCAACGAAGAGCAGCCCTGCTCACCGCAGAGAGAGAAAGCCCACACACAGCAAGAAGACCCAGCACGCCGTAAATAAATAATTTTTTTAAAAAAAGAAAGCATCTTTACTATAGCAGAAAGAAAAAGTCGTTTTACTTGAACCAGTTTTTAAGCAAGAGAAAGGCTCTGAGTATGTGTGCTGGTGGTGGGGTTGGGGGCGAGGAGCAAGCTGCCCTTCAGCACATCACTCCCACATATTTCTAAAAGCTTGCTGATGTCTCGGGAACAGGGGCAGGGGTCAGGAGCCACACTCCCAGATGCAGACACCAGTTCTGCTCGGAACTTGGCTATCATGGGCAAATTACTTAATTGCTCTATGCCTCAGTATTCTTATCACAGAATGTACATAATGTCAACCACTTCAGTGGTTTCTTATAAGGACTGGATGAAAATATATGTGAAGAGCTTAGTAAGTGTCTGAGATACAGTAAACATTCAATAAGTGGAATATGAGGGAGCTCCCTGGTGGCCTAGTGGTTAGGAATCTGGACTTTCACTGCCAGGGCCCAGGTTCAATCCCTGGTCGGGGAACTAAGATCTTGGAAGCTGCGAGGCTTGACCAAAAATAATAGTAATAATAAGTGGAATATGAAGTTATTCTATGTCATTTCACTGCCAACCAAAAACAGGGTGGCAGACTTAGGGTGGATAAATCAGAGCAAAGGATGAACACACTTAAAAACTGAGATGATGTGCATCTTGGCAACCCAAGCTGCTCAGGTGGCTCAGTGACTGCCGTGGGAAATGTACTCATAGTAGTTCTGGACGACTCACCTAAATTCAGGTGAAAAACATTAGCTGCTGCCTGCCCACCTGCATGTTATTTCATTGTGTCTAACACACCATCTATACGATATCACATTTTATAAGATGATAATAATAGAATATAAAAACTTAAAAATAATAGTTCCTTAAGAGAAACATTTACACTCACTTTAATGCATGTGAAACATCTCTTTGGGAAGAAAACAGTAAGAATCACAGTCTTTTGAAGAAATGGTGGGAATCTGCCTGCAGAAATGAGAACTATAGTCAAGAAGTCCTGTTTTGAGCAAAGATTTAATCTGTTCAGCATATACAATCTCCTTCTAGAAAATGTGCTTTTCTCCCTCTTTAGAACCTGCTTGCAACCAGGGCTTCCATTAGAGACTGCAAATTCTCTAAACTGTGTGAAGACTGAACAGTAGCAATTCGGGAGACACAGAAGAAACAAGGGCAGTGCCTTTTTCGCAGCCGTTTTTAAAACTCTGGCCCAAGTGTCAGGTTTGAACTTGAGAATGTCCCTTCTGTCCTGTCTGGAGGTGGAAGGCCTCAGGCCCCCTCGCTCCAGGCTGGACGCTGTCTTTAATGATGATATATGAGAGTCCTTGCCCCTTGGCCCTACTGGGGGGCGTCAAACATGGGATGCTGCCCACCCGAGTATCAACAAGTGAATTATAAACTGTGTCAATCCGAGTTAATGCAAAGCTGTAATCCTCTTTAACAAGAGATCAAATCACTGCCATGAGTTATGTTCATTCCGTAATCTGATAAGGAAGAGAGGGAGCCTCTAATAAAAGAGTAATGGGAGCTTTTAATGATGCTGGGGAGAGGCAGGGCCAGTGCAAGTGTTCCCGCTGATTAGATCAGTGTTGCATATTTGTGCGTGCTTGTTTCACCTGTCAGAACAACCTGTGTCTTTTTAGGAGATAAGCCTCAGAGAAAACATCTGTATCTTAACCATTCTTGCTGGCAAGATTTCCAGTAACGAAAAGTCCTCTGTGGAGGGTATTTCTGGGGATATTAGACAATGTGCTCTCAAATGCTGAGCTAACTTCATTGAAATATTTCACCATTATTCAGCACATTATGTCTAATAAAAAGTGTGTATGGGGGGTAAAGTAGGTAATAGGGAATCAAAAATGGTCTAAGTAACTTCTGGGTTACCAGTTAGGGCGACAAGAATGCCATGGATACGATATGCCCACACTCAGGGTGCAGACCCACACACAAAAATGGCGCAAGAAGATGAATTGCCTGCACAAATTCTATTATACGGAGGCACCTCAAGAACAACGTGGCAGTGATGTTGACAAAGCACTTTACAAGGCTGGATCACATTTGTACGTTTCTAAAACTTCAGATGTAAAACAATAATGTATTTGGTGCTTAGTGGTTATCATTAAAGGATTCTCTCCTTGTTCTTTTTAAAGCCAGGAGCTTTCTGGAAGGAGTGGGGAAAAGTAGTTTTTGCCTGGGAAGGAGAGAAAGGGGGCCAAAATAAAAGTTCTTGCTGTTCCTATTGAGAATTTAAGTTATTTGCAAAGGGATGGAGTACCTACAAAATGTTGAGATTGCTATCATTTTTGTAACAAGAAAAAAAGCTTCTCAGGAAAATCCAAGAACCTAACGCTCTTCATGGGCAGTACCAAAACCGGATTTAGCTTGCTGTCTCTGAAGCTGCCGTTAAATGCAAGGGAAACACCAGCTTTCTTAGGGAGACACTAAGCTGACTGCTGCTGCTTGGCCTGCTTCTGTGCTGGCAAGAAAACCCACAGCGACAGAGCGAGCAGTTCCCATGAGCCCCCTTCCCAGAGCTGGGGCCGTGGCCAGCTCGGAGGAACACATCATGACCTGCCTCAGAGTCTGACTCAGAATTTACTTCTCCTACTTGTTAGACCAGCATTTTACTATCTGACCTCCATCAACATGGCAAGTGAAGAACAAACTTCTTTAAAAGTCTGCCTCGGGGAACTTCCCTGGTGGCTCAGTGGTAAAGAATCTGCCTGCCAATGCAGGAAACATGGGTTCAATCCCTGGTCCAGGAAGATCCCACATGCCACGGAGCAACTAAGCCTCTAGGCCCCAACTACTGCGCTTGCGCTGTAGAGCCCAGGAGCCGCAGCTACCGAACCCCTGTGCTACAACCCATGAAACCTGCGAGCCCCAGAGAAGGGGGGCTCGATGAGAAGCCCGCACTGCAATTAGAGTAGCCCCGCTCTCCACTACCAGAGGCAGGGAAAAAAAAGCACCTGAGCACAGCCAAAAATAAATAAATAGAAGCCTGCCTCGGGGGTTTCCCTGCGGGTCCAGTGGCTAAGACTCCATGCTCCTGATGGAGGGGGCCTGGGTTCAACCTGTAGGCAGGAAAATGGTCTCACACACCGCAACTAAGAGTTTGCATGCCTCAGCTGGAAGAGTCCAGATCCTGCGTCCCATAACTAACACTCAGTGAAGCCAAAATAAATAAAAAATGTATTTAAGAAAAAAGTCTGACTTGGAGGGTCTTTCAAAAATACAAAAACGCGGATGATTATTTCCGCAACTGACAAATTCTTCATTTCGTTAGAACCATAATAAAAGGCCACCTGAATTCTCGCTTTGCCCTCCCTCCCTCTGGTCTAACAGCACTCCAGGGCTTGCCACCGTGTAGTGTAAGCTGGTTCTAAAATATCCTTGCTAAGCTTGGTGAGCGTGGAATAACTTCACCAGTCAGTGAGGTGAACAGCAATCCTGTAAATCATGCAAGTAACATACTGGCCTGTTGCCGAGGTGGCAACACTACATTTAGAGGAATTCTCTGCCATCAAGGTGACAAGGCCTTTGTCCTCCTCAGCCCATGTATTAACTCCGCTGCTTCAGGATCACATGCTGCTTTGCCCTCCTCACAAAGGTGAGTGTGAAGGGCACACGGGAGCAGCACTGCCCCATGCCGAGAGCACCCGGGGGCCCAGCAACGCCAGCGATCGTTTTTAGACCTGTGGTAACCTCCTCGCTTGCATGCAGACATGTGACACGGGGGCAAAGTGGGGTTTCTCTTCTTTCCTCTCAGTACCAGGAGCGCTCATCAGGCCTGCCATAGAAACCCCCTGCTTCCCTCCTAATGGGGTGGTATGAAGTGTCAGTGGTTACCTGAGACTTTCACTAACAAAGGAAACCCGAGGGTGTGTAAAGTCATGTGAATCAGTATGCAAGGTTTACCTAGATGATGCCCCCAAACGGAATTCTGGTAATACAGGAGCAAACTGGGCTATTCCACACCTTAAAAGAGTTTTAAGTAGATTGCTTGAAGAGTAAATCACCTAGCATGAGAAAAGAATATGTATCAGCAGAAATTACCTAAATAGATAACACTACACAGACTGCACCACAGGCAAAATAAAATGAAGATGCCGCTCACCACCTGTGTAAAGATCCTTTTACTCATAGTAATTCTTCCTTCACTAAGAATATTCTAATACCCTGTGTTAAAGCTCTCTGCGTTCTTTCCCTTAATGAGAGCTATGCTCTGGTCTCAATTCAGTTCAGTTCCACCAAGGGCAGATTTTTTTTTTTTTTTTTTCCAAGGGCAGATTTTTTGAGCTCAAAGTGGACAAATGACATGGAGGATTCAAGGCCAAGTAACAGCACTTGTATTCTCTCCTTCTCCTCTCTTTATTAACACTGGGTATTAATCTAACTCAGGCAAATGTGTGAGGCGATAAACTGGACCCAAGAAACAACTAAAGAAGAGAAGGGCCTCTCTCTCCAGATTTGGGTGTGGTAGAAACCACAGGTAGAGCAGCCTCTACCGAAAGGGCCAGAAAACTTGTTATGGGCTTCCCTCGTGGCTCAGTGGTCAAGAATCTGCGTACCAGTGCGGAAGACAAGGGTGTGATCCCTGGTCCAGGAAGACCCCAAACACAACGCAGCAACGAAGGCCATGTGCCACAACTACTGAGCCCATGCTCCAGAGCCTGGGAGCCACAACTACTGGGTCTCATTCTCATGGCAGGAAGCTAAAGCAAAACAGAAGCGTGGAAAATAAAACATCTCGCTTTGTCCATTCCTCATCTGAGTTCTTTCTCCATAGGTATTTTAAATATTATCAATGTAAGTTCTGTAACATATATATTCACATATTTGTGAGTATTTAGCTGCTTAATTTTAATTTTTTAAACATAAATGGAGATTACAAAAACCTCTTTTTTTTTCTAGTTAACAAAATAATCTGGAGATATTTCCATAACAGCATATTTTTAAAGGCATCACTCTTTTTTTGATCACATATGTCTATTTACTCAAAAGTAGGATTATAATACAGTACTTTGTAGTTTACTTATTACACTAAACATTATGTTAATACATACAGCTCTACTGACTCCTTTTAATAATTGGTTATAACTTCACTGAATTCTTTTCTGTGATTCATTTTAACTAGTTCCCTACTGATGGTCATTTAGATTTTTTAATTTTTTTCTCCATTTAAACAATGTTGCAGTAAAGACTCTACACAAAAATATTTGCCAACTTGCTATTTTCTTAGGTTAATTGCTAGAAGTGGATTTTTCTGGGTCAACAGATACATTTACATTAAAAATTTTTTAAAGTGTTGCCAAATACCCCTCCAGAGTGATTTTGCCAATCATGTTCTTAACAACAGTATACGCAAGTGTCTGCTTCCTCACACCATCAACATGGGGGATTACCAATCTTCTAATGCTTTCCAATTTAATAAGAAAAAATGAAATGTCATTATTATAATTTGCATCTTTTGACAATCTATTTTTTGGCCATTTGTAATTTTTCTTTTATAATTTCTACGTTTGAATGTTGACATGCTTCACCCACTATTTTTATTGGGATATTCTTAAGAGATCTGTAAAAACTCTTTACACAGCATTATTACACGGTAAACTCATGTTACACTGAACTATTTCTTTACAATTTTTTCATATACTTATAACTTTGTTTTTGATATCTTTTTTAATTGACTCACGTAGTCAGATCTACCAATACCTTTCTCTGTGGCTTCTGGCCTTGGTGTCGTGCTTACAAAGCCTTTCTCTACCTCAAAATCATTAAATCTTCTCTGTTCATACATGTGCACTAAGAATGTCATGTCTGTAACTCTGTTGTACTCTACCATAGATACAACTGTAAAAATGGGCTGGATGTTCCCACAGGCTTACCTTCAACAAATCTAGATACCATTAAACAAAACAAAAAGGCATATCTGTAACTTAGCAAAACCAAAATTATTCACCTAGAGAAAAGCAGTATGCACTGATATTGAAAAGAAAGGTTCCCATTTCTCAGCATTTTGTGGTATATACAAAGTGGGAAACCAAATAGTACAGTACTAGATTATTTCCATTTATGGAATTATCTAAACAAAAACAAAATAGGCCTTCCTCCTAAGAGAAAGTAACACTACGGGCTGGCTCTGGGAGACTTGATATTCAAAGCAGAAAGAGCGAATGGCCACTTATTTGGCCTATGGTTAGCCTGGCCTATCCAGACTATGCAACATGAGCATGAGCCTGTGTGCCAGCCTCAGTGTCCTCAGGAGCCACGCAGAGGGCGTATGCTGGGTTCTCCAGCTCTGAGACCTCTATTTAACGCCTTGCCACACGCACAGTGGCTAAACCAGCTGAGAACAATGCTGATAATTAGCAACGTCCACAAGGGGCAGCTGCTTTTTCCTACAAGCTCCAAATGCCACATGAACTGTTGCCCAGCAAACACAATCCCATCACCTCCTCTCTCACCTGCTCTACTGAAGTGGCAATGTAACAGGGTTCTGGCCAACGAGATGTGAGAAGTCTTTGGCGGTCTTTCTGAGAAGCTTTTACTGTTCTGATAAAAGAAAATCAATGTGGCTGACACCACTCCTTTCCTCTTCTTCCTACCCAAAATGCATGCTTGATGGCTAAAGCTGCAGCAGCCACCTTGGGACCACAGGGGGAAGAATAAGAGATGCTGGCCCCAATACCACTGAGAAGGGAAAAACACTGCTAGTCATTACCTGCCTCCCCTAGAATTATTCTGCCAGAAAAATAAACTCCTGTTTGCTTATGCCTCTGTAGTCAGGTTCTGTTTCTTACATATCAAGCCCAACATAATCCTTAATAATAGAGTCACCTTCAAGTTATCTTTACATCTAGAATACAGGAGGCCCTCAAAAATTGTGAGTAAATAAATTAGATTCTGGAAAACAAGGCATCCTGGGGTATCAGGCAACTCAGGAAAAGTCCCACCTAGGAATGGCAGCTGGTCTCCAGACGGTGCAGCAGTGCTGTATCCAAAAGGCGCCCTAATACTTAGATCAGGCTCTCTTTATGTCTGGAATAACAGTGTTACCTGGACAGGTCTGTCTTCCTTTGTAAGAACCTGACTTTCCTTTCCTGTTGAAGTAATTTTTTTCATGTCATCCCGACAGAGAATCTAAGAAGCACACATTTCACTCTATTATTTTTAAAAACAGACTAGATCAAGAAATAGATGAGAAAAAAACAAAACAAAACAAGCAAAACCAGCTAGACATAAGCATTCACAGGCAAGCATAGGAAGTCACAAAGATGTGAGTATAAATTCACTCAGAATCATCCATAAGCTGTTTTGTAATCAGGACAAAAGCAAACAAAAAAACTAATCACCGTTGTGTTCAACTAAACCTGCATATCTACTACTTTTCAAGGGGAGGAAATCTGATGGAGTTTAGTAGCAAACTAAATACTCTCAAATAAAAAGGCTAAGTACAGCTTGAGGGATAAAGCTGGCAAAATCCACATGTGCCTACATTATGACCAATAATATCACTTGGTAAAGATTTATGTTTTAAAACGTCTATCACAGCATTACAACAATGATAATTTAAAACAATTTAAATTTCCAAAAATTAGCGGATGGCTAAAATAGACATTACGTAGTCACTTAAATTTTTGAATAATTTTAATGATACTAAATGGTCAGAGTATGCAAAATATTTAAATAAAAAGATCACAAGAGTAGAATATAATTTTAATTACATAAAAAGAAAAACAAGAACATACTGAAAGGGAAACCATAAAGACTGAAAGGAAATACCCTCAGATGTTAAAAGTGGTAATGTCTTGTGCGTGTTTATGTGGTGCGTGTGTGTACACACTCGTCCTATCTCCGCACACTGACAGAACCTAGAAACAATGATGCCTAGAATAATGAGCATCTCAGCGCCCAGAACTTGGTTTCTAAAAACCATACTCCATTAAAAACAGTCAGCATTCCTTGGAGAAAGAGTGATTCCAGGACTGGAAATGGGAAAATGTGAGATGAGCCTAGAATACCTTGTTGTGGTGGAACGTAAGAAGTACTCAAAGAATAAGTGGGGATATCTCAAAAAGATGAAACCAGCTTGAAGGGACTTCTATTAATCTGAGACAAACCAAAATAAATAACGACAGCAACAGATTCTAACTGAATAAAATAGGAAAGCATGAGTCCATACTGATATAAATGAATGTAAATAATAGAGAAGAGATATGGCTAGATAAGTAATATTATAAAAATATTATGTTGTAGTAGAATGCCAACTAATAAATATAGAAGGAATGATTCTTTAAAAAATGGATAATTCTTTAATTATCTCTAAATTATGAGTATACTTTTGCATACACATTTCCAGTTTGCAAAATGAGCATGTACTTCTTTTGTAAAAAATACTCAAAAAAACCCCAAAATTCTCAACATACTCGGAACAAACAAGACATAATGCACATCCCCAGAGCAAGCTCTACACCCATTTTTAAAAGGAGAACATACACATAAAATCCCAAACACATGGAGCAAGTGTGTGTGCACTGTCCCAGCCCATCTAGCTAGAGAAGAGCTCAGATGTCCAAAGCAGGTGGCTAATGTTAAAGACAAAACAGCAAAAACAAAAACCCACCAGAGACAGCACTGAGATTTACAAAAATTTTGTTTTGGTTTTACAGTAACTATGGGAGTGAAGAGATGTTACAAGGACCCTTTCAGTGATGCCGATGACAAATGGTTAACTGATAAGAAGAAACGGAGAGGGCGACAGGCTTTAGCACAGGTCAATACTGGGCTTTCATGAAGCCATTTGAGACATATAATTAATCTATTACTCACCTGGCATCATCATTCATTGTGGTATGGTCAATAGGTGCCATGAAGCTCAGCAGCTTGCTAAGCACGTGAAACCTAAATAAAGTAGGAAAAAAACAGGCAGCAACATTAGTAACTATTAACCTAGAAAAGGAAACACATTCTATGAGGTAACAAACTCCACATGATCGCAAGAACATCCGGCTCCAGAGTGGAACAGGGAATAATTTCTAGGCATGTGCCACTCATAACCATAAAAACCCTATTCTCCTATAACAGTGTTATAGGAGAAAAGTCTGATAAGGGCACATTGTAAATGACAGTAGTTCTACACAACTCCATTATATCATGGCCCAAAAAAGGACACACATTTGTGCCCTGAAGCAATACACTAAGCCTTAAACATCACTCCAGACAAGAGATGGTGAGGACCGGATTACCCCATTGTCCCCTTCTCTGCATATATCCTGATTATTTTTCAGTCGGGAGCAGAGGCAGTGGCATACCATCCAAATGGAACACCTCATCACTCACTAGCATTGGTTCCCAGAGTCAGAAAAGGCTTTCAGAATCACCTTCATTCACCAGTTCCACCAGACCTTTCATTTCACCCTTCTTAAACTAAGGCCTACAACTGCTACGTAGAGTCTACTCCCTACATTTTCAGTCAAGGTGTTATAAAAACTGAAGTTGTGTCAGTTCCATCTCCCACCAGTAGAAAAAAAGAGGTATTTTTATACAAAGTGCTTTGAGATCCTCTTGTGAAGAAGGCTGAATAAATATTTGACCTTACACAGACCAAATTAGAGCTAAGAGAATTCAAAGAAGGTATCCCCTTCTATTTATAAAAGAAGAGGCTGCAGTACATGTCATATAAAATTCTAACCAAAAAAAAAAAAACCTCTTCTTGGGCAAAATACTATCCACACAAAAATGATATAACATATGTGTAATGTTTCACCATTTAAAAAACATTTTTACCCACATCAAAGAATTTGATTCTCTACCACCAAATAGCCAAGCCTCCCAAATTTCAATCTTTAAAAAATGAATTTTAAAGGCTAATAGTGATAAGATTTTTCCCATTACAAGAGTAATAGAAAAAAGCATAAATCCATTACAGAAAATTTGGAAAACCAACTAAGTACACAAAAAATGCATACATATTCTTGCATCTACAGAAGGACTGTTATGAATATTTATTAATATTATTAATATTTTGGTTAATTATATTCATTTTACATAGTAATCCACACAACACAATTTCCTATTCTTTTCTTTCACTTAGCATTGTATCTCCATAGCTGTATACAAAATTCCAGGAAGTACTATAAATATATTTTCATATTTCTGAACAGTTGTATTGTTTCCAATTCTTCACTTCTTATAAGACGCAAAAACAAAATCTCTGTTCATCATACTTCCTTTATGCCCATTACCTCCTAATTATAAAAAGTAATATATAATTACAAATTCAGAAATACGGAAAGAACTGACAAGTCCCCTGTAATCTCTAGAAATAATCACTGTTAATTAAGTTTGCCTATAGCATTCTCCATATATAAGACAAATATAAACTTAATGTATTTTCACATGCTCATGCATCATGCGTTTTTCCACTGTGTCATACTGTATTCTTTTTAATAGTTCCAGAATATTCTGTTGCATCAATATATTGTAATTTACTAAACCTCCTATTGATAAGCATTTATACAGTCTTCCCCCTTATACTTCCCTGGTGGCTCAGATGGTTAAGCGTCTGTCTACAACGTGGGAGACCAGGGTTCGATCCCTGGGTCGGGAAGATCCCCTGGAGAAGGAAATGGCAATCTATTCCAGTACTAATGCCTGGAAAATCCCACTGACAGAGGAGCCTGGTAGGCTACAGTCCATGGGGTCGCAAAGAGTTGGACATGACTGAGTGACTTCACCCCCTTAAAAAAAGCATTATAAACAGTGCTAAAGTGAAGATTCTTTTCTTTATTTTATTGAAGCATAATTGATTTACAAAGTTTTGCTAATTTCTGCTGTATAACAAAGTGATTTTGTGTATATATATATATATATATATATATACACATGTGTGTGTATTTAACATATGCAGAGTACATCATGCGAAATGCCTGGATGAAGCACAAGATGGAATCAAGATTGCTGAGAGAAATATCAATAACTTCAGATATGCAGATGACACCACCCTTATGGCAGAAAGCGAAGAGTAACTCAGAGCCTCCTGATGAAGGTGAAAGAGGAGAGTGAAAAAGCTGGCTTAAAACTCCACATTCAAAAAATGAGCATCACGGCATCCTGACCCATTACTTCATGGCAAATAGATGGGCAAACAATGGAAACAGTAACAGACTTTATTTTCTTCGGCTCCATAATCACTGCTGATGGTGACTGTAGCCATGAGATTAAAAGACGCTTGCTTCTTGAAAGAAAAGCTACTACCAACCTAGTCAGCATATTAAAAAGCAGAGACATTACTTTGCCGACAAAGGTCCGTCAAGTCAAAGCTATAGCTTTGGCAGTAGTCATGTATGGATATGAGAGTTGGACCGTAAAGAAAGCTGAGCGCCAAAGAATTGATGTTTTTGAACTCTGGTGCTGGAAAAGACTCTTGAGAGTCCTTGGACTGCACGGAGATCAGATCAAACTAAAGGAAATCAGTCCTGAATATTCATTGGAAGGACTGATGCCGAGGCTGGGGCTCCAATTTTTTGGCCACCTGATGTGAAGAACTGGCTCACTGGAAAAGACCTGATGCTGGGAAAGATTGAAAGCAGGAGAAGGGGATGACAGAGCATGAGATGGTTGGATGGCATCACTGACTGGATGGACATGAGTCTGAGCAAGCTACCAGAGTTGGTAATGGGTAGCGAAGCCTGGCATGCTGCAGTCCATGGGGTCGCCAAGAGTTGGACATGACTGAGTGACTGAACTGAACTGATATATATACACACACACATTTTTTTTCATATACTTTTCCATAATGGTTTATCACAGGGTATTGAATACAGTTCCCTGTGGTATACAGTAGGATCTTGTTGCTTATCCATTCTAGGTTGCCATGCCCTCCTCCAGGGGACCTTCCCAAACCAGGGATCGAACCCACATCTCCCACATTGTAGGCAGATTCTTTACCATCTGAGCCACCAGGGAAGCCCTTTAATGTCTTTTAGGCTTCACCATACTTCAGTTTTCATCTGAAAAAATGAAAACTATTTTTGGCTATGTCCAAAGACAGGTTTAATTCACTGTCTAGACAAAGACTATGAACTATACCCAATAGTTGCGTTGTCTGATCCAGGAGTCATTGGCCACAGGTGGCTTACTGAACACTGGAAATGTGCACCAGATTTTGAAAATTTCAGATGGAAAAAATGTAAAATATATCACGAATAATTTTAAAACAATAAATTGTTAAAATACTATAAGCTAGATATTGGGCTAAATGAAATGTATTATTACTTAAGTACACTTATTTTCTTTTTCCCCCTTTTTAATTGCAGCTACTAGAACATTTAAAATTATACATGTAACTGAGGAACCTATTTGCAGGGCAGGATTAAGAGTCCAGACTTAAGAGAATGGGCTCGTGGACACAGCCGGGGAAGGAGAGGGTGGGACAGACTGAGAGAGCAGCCCTGAAACATACGCATCACAAGGTGTGAGAGAGACAGCCAGGCAAAGCCCCTGTATAACAGAGGAGTTCAGCCTGCGGCTCTGCGATGACCTGGGGGGGCGGGGCGGGAAGGGGTATTACAATCATGGGTATGCTGATAGCTGATTCATCCTATACACGGAAGAAACCAACACAACACTGCAAAGCAATTACCTTCCAATTAAAAGAAAATTTAAAAAATTACACATGTAAAGGTACTTTTTATTGGATGGCACTGCTGTGGAATACCTTTATACTTTAATACAATATATTCAATAACTAGTAACTGCATGGTGAAGGACAGGCTTTTAAGTAGTAATCAGATTAAAGATGATTTAATACAATGCATTTTTACCTCATCTCAGTGCTGAGGATGGATGCATGTTTTAGTATTAAAATTACCAACCATATTAAGAAGGAATAAATATAATTTTGTTGCAGAAGAACACACAAACACAAAACACAGTATGACATTTCATTATTAAAGGCCTGAGACTTTAATTCATTTACATTAAGATTCTGCTTAAATCAGGATCAAATCCACTTACAGATAATGCTGAGTAAAATACTGGGAATTAATAATCATAATTATTTCCAAAAACCAGCATATTTCCTTTTTTTAAATGTTATTTTCTAGCGTCCAACTAGCAAACTGCTAACAACCAATCTGACCAGGGTGATGCCACTGACCTGCTATCATTGAAATTAATGTTTCCACAAGGCCATGTTCACCTTTGCTATGGTATTCCTTTTTTTCCAACCCTACCACAAACATACCACCCTTATGGCAGAAAGTGAAGAGGAACTAAAAAGCCTCTTGATGAAACTGAAAGAAGAGAGTGAAAAAGTTGGCTTAAAGCTCAACATTCAGAAAACGAAGATCATGGCATCCAGTCCCATCACTTCATGGAAAATAGATGGGGAAACAGTGTCAGACTTTATTTTAGGGGGCTCCAAAATCACTGCAGATGGTGACTGCAGCCATGAAATTAAAAGACGCTTACTCTTTGGAAGAAAAGTCATGACCAACCTAGATAGCATATTCAAAAGCAGAGACATTACTTTGCCGACAGCTGCTGCTGCTACTAAGTCGCTTCAGTCGTGTCCGACTCTGTGCGACCCCATAGACGGCAGCCCACCAGGCTCCGCCATCCCTGGGATTCTCCAGGCAAGAACACTGGAAGTGGGTTTCCATTTCCTTTTCCAATGCATGAAAGTGAAAAGTGAAAGTGAAGTTGCTCAGTCGTGCCCAACTCTTTGCGACCCCATGGACTGCAGCCCACCAGGCTCCTCCATCCATGGGATTTTTCAGGCAAGAGTACTGGAGTGGGGTGCCATTGCCTTCTCCGACTTTGCTGACTAAGGTCTGTCTAATCAAGGCTATGGTTTTTCCTGTGGTCATGTATGGATTCGAGAGTTGGACTGTGGAGAAGGCTGAGCGACGAAGAATTGATGCTTTTGAACTGTGGTGTTGGAGAAGACTCTTGAGAGTCCCTTGGAATGCAAGGAGGTCCAACCAATCCATCCTAAAGAAGATCAGTCCTGAGTGTTCAATGGAAGGACTGATGCTGAGGCAGAAACTCCAATACTTTGGCCACCTCAAGCAAAGAGCTGACTCATTGGAAAAGACCCTGATACTGGGAGGGATTGGGAGCAGGAGGAGAAGGGGACAAAAGGATGAGATGGCTGGATGGCATCACCGACTCAATGGACATGAGTTTGAGTGAACTCCGGGAGTTGGTGATGGACAGGGAGGCCTGGTGTGCTGTGATTCATGGGGTCGCAAAGAGTCGGACACGACTGAGCGTCTGTACTGAACCACAGACAAAGAGCAAAGCCTGCCCATGGTGGAACCTAGTACCAGTGATGACAGCTGGCACACCACCAGCTCTTCTGGATGTCTAATTTAAAGGAAGTTATTTACGACATGTATTCTCATCTATCCTGGAGAAGGAAATGGCAACCCACTCCAGTAATCTTGCCTGGAGAATCCCATGGACAGAGGAGCCTCACAGGCTACAGTCCATGGGGCTGCAAGAGTCTTGGACACGACTGAGCAACTAAACCTATTCTCATCTAGCCTAGGCCCTTTGTTAAAACCTTCACAGCAGAGTTCTAATGTAGCCTAGATATCATGTCGGTGTCTCCTAAGTCCTAGCCACAGAAACAACTCAAGAGCCACAGGTTAGAAGTGGACTCTGGAATCAGACCAATTAGCTTAAATCTTACGTTCATGATTACTAGCTCTGTAACAGTGGGTGAGTCACTTATCTGAAGTACTTTACATGAGTTAGCTAATTTCAATCTGCATGACAGTCCTATGGAATGTGCCTTCTATTATCACACTGGCTTGACAGATGAGGAAACTGAAGCACAGAGAGATGTTAAGTGACTTGCCCAAGGGGTCTCAAGGCCAGTCAGTGCAAGAGTCAGATTTCAAACCTGAACATTTTAGCATCGGAGGATATGTCTTTTCCACTTCTGCATGTAAACTGCTCTGCAGTGCCCGACAGAGAGAGTTTTATAAATGTTAGTTGTCGTTATTGCTATATATGAACATCACTGATTCTGACCACATCCCACACGGTCATGGTCACCAAGAGAGCCTCGATGAATACAGGTGATGGAACTGCAACACAGTTCAAAGCACGTGACCTTATTTATTACTTTTCCTCTTACTTCTTGTGCTGTGCTATAATTGCAGACTTACGGGAAAGTTACCAAAGTAGTGCAGAGTTCATGTACACCTTCACCTAGCTTCCTCGAATGCTAACAACTTACACCAACGTAATTATCAAAATTAGGAAATTAACACCTGTACAGTACATTACCTAAACCACAGGACTTATTCAGTGTCACCCATTTTTTGTCCCACTGTCCTCTGTCTTTCCAGGATCCGATCTAAGGCCCCACAGTGCAGCTAGCTGTGATGCACTGCTCCAATCTCTGACAGGTGCTCAGGCTTCCTTGTTTCTCAATGACTTGCTACAGTCCACAGAATAACGTCCAAATGTTGAGCATGACCACGATTTAGCACCCACTTATTCACACAGTCTCACCTCCTGTTATTCCCTCATATTTACTTCAAGTCCGCCAAAACAAATGAACTTTGGTTCCCAAAACAGATGGAGATATTGTCAAGCCTGTGTTTGGCAAACATTATTCTTTTTGGCCTTTCCATAGGCCAACTCTTCCTGGTCTGCTCAGTGTCAAGTGTGAATGCTGCATCTCACAGAAAGTCTTACTCGATAAGCGGGTTAATTTTACTGTCACGATCATCCAAAAACATGTCTGTGAGGCACTAGAGTAGGCAATAAGGTTGGAATTAACTTGAAAAAAATCAGCACAATTCTTGCCCTCAAGGGACACACAATTATAGATATTTGCCCTAGCAGCTTTAAAACTCACAAAAATAATGGCTAACAAACACATGAAAAGATGCTCAACATCACTCATTATCAGAGAAATGCAAATCAAAACCACAATGAGGTACCACTTCACACCAGTCAGAATGGCTGCGATCCAAAAATCTGCAAGCAATAAATGCTGGAGAGGGTGTGGAGAAAAGGGAACCCTCCTACACTGTTGGTGGGAATGCAAACTAGTACAGCCACTATGGAGAACAGTGTGGAGATTCCTTAAAAAATTGCAAATAGAACTACCTTATGACCCAGCAATCCCACTGCTGGGCATACACACTGAGGAAACCAGAATTGAAAGAGACACATGTACCCCAATGTTCATCGCAGCACTGTTTATAATAGCCAGGACATGGAAACAACCTAGATGTCCATCAGCAGACGAATGGATAAGAAAGCTGTGGTACATATACACAATGGAGTATTACTCAGCCGTTAAAAAGAATTCATTTGAATCAGTTCTGATGAGATGGATGAAACTGGAGCCGATTATACAGAGTGAAGTAAGCCAGAAAGAAAAATACCAATACAGTATACTAACACATATATATGGAATTTAGAAAGATGGCAATGACGACCCTGTATGCAAGACAGGAAAAAAGACACAGCTGTGTATAACGGACTTTTGGACTCAGAGGGAGAGGGAGAGGGTGGGATGATTTGGGAGAATGGCATTCTATCATGTATACTATCATGTAAGAATTGAATTGCCAGTCTATGTCTGACGCAGGATACAGCATGCTTGGGGCTGGTGCATGGGGATGACCCACAGAGATGTTATGGGGAGGGAGGTGGGAGGGGGGTTCATGTTTGGGAACACATGTAAGAATTAAAGATTTTAAAATTAAAAAAAAAAACTCACAAAAATACAGTAATATAGAAAAAACATCTTTTGCTCTTTTCAATTCTTTTGAAGAGCACATATTTGCAACAGCAATGCCAATAGGTAAACACAAGAGAAATCAAAGGCTCTAACACTTTCAAATGTTTATTATGTACTAGACATATACACATTATTTGAATCCTCGAATCAAATCCGTCCCTCAAACCAAATCAGGCTTCCTTGGTGGCTCAGACAGTAAGTAAAGAGCCTGCAATGTGGGAAACCCAGGTTTGATCCCTGGATCAGGACGATCCCCTGGAGAAGGGCATCGTGACCCACTTCAGTATTCTTGCCTGGAGAACTCCATGGACAGAGGAGCCTGGAGAGCTACAGTCCATGGGATCACAGAGAGTTGGACACGACTGACTCTCTCTCACACACATACACACACAGGGATTAGTATTTCAACTTATTAAATGAGTAAAGTGAGGCTCAGAGAATAAAGAGCAACCAACATCATACAGCCAGACAGAGCCAGTCTCCTGACTGAAATCCTGGGCTCCTCCCTCGAGAGAACATTTAAAGCCTCACAGAGCTATTAATTAATTAACTAGAAGTATAGTTGATCTACAACATTGTATTAGTTCCAGATATACAACATTGTGATTCAATATTTTTATAGATTATACTCCATTTAAAGTGATTATAAAATAATGGCTATATTTCCCTGTGCTGTTCAATTTATCCTTGCTGCCATTTTATTTTGTACACAGTAGTTTGTCTTTTAATCCCCATATCCCCATCTCACCCCTCCTTCTCTCCACTGGTAGCCACTAATTTGTTCTCTCTGTGAGCCTGTTTCTGTTTTGTTGTGTACATTCGTTTTATTTCTTAGATTCCACATGAAAGCGATAACATACATAGAGTGTATGTCTTCTTCAAAGTTCCAATTTTAAAAGTGCACTATTGGAGAAAAGTCTAATCTCAAAATTAAAGAACAGGTATTTATTCAGCCCGATCGATTATAAAGTACTAGTAGTAACATTATTCTTTAAATCCTATCAGGGATGGGGGTACAGAAGAGACAGGTGCCAATGAGGCACACAGGTGAGTGAGCAAGTAAACGAACATCCCAGTAGGAGACTGATGCAGTCTTGGGATAACAGCAGTAACAATAATAGCAATAATGGCAAAAACACACACAGTGCTTGCTATGTCCCCCATTGTGGTACTGTGTTAGTCGCTTAGTCGTGTCTGACTCTGTGTGGCCCCATGGACTGCAGCCCGCCAGGCTCCACTGTCCATGGGATTCTCCAACAAGAACACTGGAGTGGGCTGCCCTGCCCTTCCCCATGCTGTGTTCCTGGTGCTAGTCTAAAAGCGGTACATACATGTCCTCGTTTGATCCCCGTAGCAACCCTACAAGTCTGGTACTATTATCACCCCCAGTCTACAGATGAAGAAACTAGAACAGAGAGTTTAAGGGTCTTGCTCAGAGTAACTACTAATTGGTGTCAAAGGTGGGATTCAGACTTAGGGAGTCTGGCTCGAGTCCATGCTCTTAACTGGTAGGTACACTGATAACAAACTTGGGAGAAGCAGAAAGGTTTGGAAACTTCAGCACATGAAAAAGGTTAAACAAATTGTAACAATTTAACCTGAGATTTAAGAAAAGTGACTTTCAGTCAAAAGATAATGAAAAGCTGCTCTGCACTTCTTCGAACTTAAAGAAAAATAAGCATTTCCTGATGAGTTCTGTTAAATACTAAAACAAGTTAATTAAAGTAGTAGAATCTGCTTCTCTGAAGATACTTAAAAATGAGACAGATCCACATTTGTCCAGAAATAATTTTAATGACAGGCAGGCTCTAACAAAAATGTGGGATTAGCTATCTGCCTAAAACTGGCCTAACACAATGAGTTTAAGATTTTTTTTTCAATGTGCACTTGAAATGTGCAGTTTCTTCCATACTGAGGCCTTGTGTGAATGATATTATGTAATATATAAAAATAGTTACAAGGAATCTCAGTCTGAAAGCACGGCAATGTCACTTCTCTGGTTCCTTCTTTGTTCCCATTCTTTTTAAGACTTTCAAGGGCTCACAGGTTTGAGGGCTCTCCTCCACTCAGACATATTTCTGTATTCTCATAAAAGTTCCACTCCTCATCTCATTTAAGCACAGTGTTAACAATCTCTGGAAGCCCTCATTTTTTATCTTTTTAGCATACTATGTACATGTATGGCATCATGAAAATAGACCAATATAATTCTGCTTAAATAAGACTCCAAAGTACAATTTTTACATTGTAATAAGGAAATCATTTTTCAAAACTAAAGTGAAAGTAAAAGTGAAGTCGCTCAGTCATGTCCAACTCTTTGTGACCCCATAGACTGTAGCCTACCAGGCTCCTCTGTCCATGGGATTTTCCAGGCGATAGTACTGGAGTGGATTGCCATTTCCTTCTCCAGGGGATCTTCCCAACCCAGGGCTCGAACCCGGGTCTCCCGCATTGTAGACAGACGCTTTACCATCTGAGCCACCAGGGAAGTCCTTTCAAAACTAAGGCAATTTCAATTCTCTTGTCTTCTTTTTTGATTATGTCTCTTTCAGGGAAATACAAATATTATTCAACCTATTCATTCACAGCAGTAGCACAAAAAGTAACTAACACTTTCCATTTCAGAGTAAGAAAAACTGAATCTCAAAAAAGTCTCAAATATTGCTCTAGTCATTTTTCTGCTCCTTAAAAACAGAATCATAAGGATAGAAAAAAATGTCATAGTCAACATCCAAAAGAAGAAGTAATAACACACAATGTTAACATTTGTTCTAAAAAGTAACTCACCGAAGTTTCCTTCCTTTGCTGGCTTTTCTATCTACTTTCTTGTGGATTTTGCTTCGTAGCTTCTGGATTGCAAGCCATTGCCTGGGAAATTCACAAGTGATGTTATGCATCATCAATAGAAACAGTTACACGTGTTGACAAATCAGAATTTTTCTCACTAACAACACTGCATAAGGAAATCATTCAACGTACACCAAGCTCCTCAAGACAGACTGGGGCCAAGCGACTAATCGATTGAAGAGGATTTGTGCAATGGTAAAAAAACAAATGGCAGCTGGGAAATTCTCCAGCAGATCTGGTGAACAATGCTCCTTAGTATGTGGAGTTAGTATGCCAAGCGCTAAATCTACCAGTCTGCAGGGAAACCCATCAAACTGAGTCTAGCTGCTTGGGTTTGCTGTTGGATGTTTAGTTGCACAGCCCATTCTATGACTAATATTGCACCTGCTGTTTGGTTTGAACATGCGAATTCTTTAAATCTAATTTTCCCATTGTCAATACTCAGCTGCTTTTCCTTGTGCTTTCCATTTTTTCTAAGTGTTAAGAATTATCTGCTATTGATACTAGTTTTATAGTCATTTTATTTAATTTTCATTTCAGCTACATTATTTCAGAATGTGTTGCTGAAAGGTAAAGGGCTTTCCCCTCCCCTCCAAAATAATCTCGATACCAGGAGCCCCCAAATAATCTCAATACCACTATCACACCAAAAAAAAGTTAACTACCAAATATTCAGTCAGTCTTTGAATTTTCCAGATTGTCTCAATTTTACAGTTAGTTTGTTTGAATCAGGATCCAAACAAGAGTCATATATTCAGCAAGTCATTTTAAAGTAAAAGAAATTCGTTTTTCAAATAAAGGATACTGGGCTAAGAAAATCTTCATAAATTGCTTATATGAACAAAATGTGGTGGGGAAATGGAGAAACAGCAGCAGTTGGTCATCTTACCTGACTCAAATGAAAGTTCAACATCAAAAAAAAAAATCTAGGGAAATCCAATTACTGTAATCTTAATATAATCTTAATTACCATAATCTATTTTATTGTAAAGTCAGATAGATGTACAATATAATCACCACTTAAATGCAATTTGCTCGATCACATTAAATTTATAGTGAACAGCTCTCTATAGCATTTCAGTGATATATAAAATATTAACATCCTATCCTAAAATTCAAAGGTTTTACTCACATAAAATTATTCCATCAGCACAAATTTTTCCTTGTGATCTCTCAGAATGCTGCTCTTCCCCAGAATCCCATTCTGACACCTGCAGCTTTGGTTTCCATTTAAGCTCTTGCAAGTTACGGCTCATGGCTATTTAAATGTACACTATTCATTAGGTAGCACTTTAAATGTCCTTTTTGTTTTCCAACCACAGGATGAAGCATACGCACAGGGGTCTCCTTTCACTGTGTTCCATCCTACCCTGACATCTGGGCAATGCTGCCGAGTTCTACATCTAATTGTGCGGCAGCTTTCACTGAAGGGGCAGAGGTCTAAATGAGAGCAGACTCACAGAACGAGAAATAGGTTGTGCCCAGTGCCAGGTCCTGACAGCTGAGAGCACACATTTTTATCCACTGATCAGAGACTGATACAGATCTAATTTCAATGCAAAGAGCTTAAAATGGACTTTGTGAAACAAACCCTAAAATAAACACTTTACAGGTAGGTATTTGGTAATCTCTTAATCAAATTGTCATTCAAGTTATGGCAATGTAGAGGAAACAATTCCCATCACTTTGTCTACTCTTGTTATCATGCTTAACTTTTTTTTTGGTGGCCACGTCACACAGCTTACAGGATCTCAGTTCCCCAACCAGAAATTGAGCCCTGGCCAAGGCAGAGAAAGCCTGGAATCCTAACCACTAGGCCACCGAGGAACTCCCAGCTTTCCTAAATATAGAACCAGTCGTTGTCTTGGAAGTAGAATTAAGGGGACTCAGATGGAGAAACTATTACACAGGCTGCCTATATGAACAGAAAGCCATATCCAAATTACCTTCCCATGGCCACCTGATCATTGGGGTCCAAGGAGCTGGTCTTCCGTTCTATGAGTTCTCGGAGGAGCTAGGGGAAAAAGGAAAGCAGGTGACTTATTTATCATCTCCCAGCACCAACTGACTTTAAAAGAGCACGGGAGGAATCCTGAATGGCACAGTGACAGCTCTGAAACTACAATCAATAAGGGACAACCCAGTGGCAAAAGCATGACCAAATTCCCATTAACCCTTTCATATTTATATATCTTTAAAAAGGTGGCTATCGCAATAACTGAAAGCAGAAGTCCATTTGGAAGACTTATTGTCCTGCAGTTCATCTCAAACGGATCAATGAGTATGCAACATCCCCTTTCATTGTTTTTGATTAGTCTTGTCTTCCTCGTTGATATCAATGGAGAATCTTTAAAAGGTCAGGTGGGAAGGGCTCGGTGGTGAAAAGGAAAATGCATCGGCTTCCCACCCACACGATAATGGTACATGGTTAACTTCTGACCTATAACCCCAGCAGTCAGGATGGTCTTCTTTAGGCAAAAAGCCTTTACTGGATATAATTAGAACTGTGGACTTTCTGCTCTTGCCTTCCATACCTAATACTCTACCATGCTTACGAATAAATGTTTTAACCATGCAGTATGCAATGCAGGTCAGTTGCTAAGTCAGATCTGACTCTTGCGACCCCACAGACTATAGCCCATCAGGCTCTTCTGTCCATTGGATTTTCCAGGTAAGGAATACTGGATCTGAATACTCAAGGGGATCTTCCCGACCCAAGATCAAACCTGCATTTCCTGCATCGCAGGCAGATTCTGTACCACTGAGCCTCCTGGGAAGCCCAACCATATATGATACCAACACATTTACAGTCATAGTAATTTCAAGAGGGAACCTAAAGAAAGTTGTACTCTGAACACAACCCAGAGAGCCAGTCTCTCATTGCACACAACTAACCCCATGGGAACTAAACCACTCTCCAGCTCTCCTCTTAACCCTGGTTAGTCCCTGAGGGCAAGCTACGTCTACTTCTCTAGCTCTCACACACTGAAGAATGTGCACTGGATCTTAAAAAGTCTTGGCCAGGAGAAGCAATAGATTTAAAAGTTAGACATTAAAGGAGGAGAATTTTAACTTTTAATAATAAAGCTAGATTATCATCTCTCCTACACAAGTGCTATAGGCAGGGACACAGCAACAGAGATTAAAATTCCAAAAATCTTCTTAAAGAAATCCTGAAAATAAACTCCTTCCAGCTTGTCACCAGTCAAGAATATAGGTTTGACTTTAAAACTTGTTTCCTCACAAACATAAGTAATTATTTTGTAGGTAAGGCACAGAAGCAACATATATATAGTTCACCAAGTTAAATAGTCGAAGTCTGATGGGAATAAAGAAGGGATAAATTCCTACAAAAGCAGTTCACTCTCTAATTGTCATTTGCTTATGTAAGTGGGCACTGGGAGAAGGAAAACAAATTTGTAAAAATATTCATTTCCATATAGGATGAATCTTTATTGCAAAAGGGAAAAGGCAATCTCAATTGCAAATAAAAAAACCCCCTGTGCTGTTTTTTCATTTGCTTATTTTAGACATTATTACCGTGGCAATTATGTTTAAAAATGTGGGGACCGGAGGCCTCTGTTTTATTATCACTGGAAAACAGCAAGCTATTTCTCTGCCCTGTTTATCTGATTGACTCCCAACATCTTTCTGGCAGCCAATCTATCAGTTTATCTCCCCTACTTCATCACAGTCACTTCTGGCAGCTAAATACAAGATCCAAATCCAGTGTTACACAGACATTCGACAAAGGAACCCCGTGTGTAACACTGCTACTCTGTAAACAGCTGCCCTTAAGGCTAAGCCAAAATGGGTTCTGGTTCCTAGTCAACGTCCTGTCAAAAGCAAGGTTGCGGAGGCAGAGGGAAGACAGGTTAACAAAAAAAATTTTTTTAAAGAAAGAAGAATAAAAAGGAAGGAAAACATACTGATTAATCTGTTTGCAGAACAGCAATGGAGACGCAGAGAACAGAGTTATGGACAAGGGTGAGGAGAAGAGGGAGAGGGTGAGATAAACGGCGAGTGGCGAGGATGAATGCACATATGTAAATAGATGGCCAATGGGGATTTGCTGTATGACTCAGGGAACTCAGTCTGTGCTAGTCGCTCAGTCCTGTCCGACTCTTCGTGACCCCATGGACTGTAGCCTGCCAGGCTCCTCTGTCCACGGGATTCTCCAGGCAAGAACATTGGAGTGGGTTGCCATTCCCTTCTCCAGGGGATCTTCCCAACCCAGGGACTGAACCTGGGTCTCCGGCATTGCAGGCAGATTCTTCACCATATGAGCCACCAGGGAAGCCCCAGTGGGACTTATTCTGTAATAACCTAGAGGGGTGGGAATGGGTGAGAGGTGGGAGAGAGATTCAAGAGGGAAGGGACATATGTACACTTATGGTTAATTCATGTTGATGTATGACAGAAATCAAACCAATATTGCAAAGCAATCATCAATCTATTAAAAATAAATAAATATTTTTTTAAAAGGAAGGAAAATAAATAATGGAATGACAACATCTCATTGCCCTTACCTTGTTCCAGCCATGTAAGAGAGAACAGCCACCTGGTTTTCCTAACAGTTTCCAATCCCTTAAGACTGGGGCCATGACAGCTACTGGGAGCTCGGGGAAAGCTCCCCCAGCACAATGGTGACGGCTGGAAACAGGAGCCCCACGCCCGCAGCAGGGGTGTGACATGCACAGTGGTCCCTGCGATTCCAACACCAAACTGGTACAGCATTTACTCTCAAGCACCCTGTGTACTTTACACATTCTGGGTTGCATTTTCATTACCTTGGTGCTTTACACAGCTATTCTTAGTCACTTGTGGTTAGGAAGAGAGTTTTATTGGTCTGTCTGGCTGAGTCTAGGTTATCCATGCATCCCGAAGAATTCATTCAGTGTGAGAAGACCGTGTTGTGTGCAAGACAGGAACAAGAAAGCAGCAAGAAAATACAGGTAAATAAACTCTTCTCCTGGCTAGTGCCATTTCCCACAGCTCTCACTTACACTAGGCTTAAATTTAATTAGGAATACAATGGCACCCCACTCCAGTACTCTTGCCTGGAAAATCCCATGGATGGAGGAGCCTGATAGGCTGCAGTCCATGGGGTCGCTAAGAGTTGAACACTACTTAGCGACTTCACTTTCACTTTTCACTTTCATGCATTGGAGAAGGAAATGGCAACCCACTCCAGTGTTCTTGCCTGGAGAATCCCAGGGACAGCAGAGCCTGGTGGGCTGCATTCTATGGGGTTGCACAGAGTCAGACACGACTGAAGAGACGCAGCAGCAGCAGCAGCAGCAGCAGCAGCAGCAGCAGCAGCAGCAGCAGCTTTCCAAAAAGTTGTTGAAAAATGAAGTTTTAGGGATACTGATGGAAGAATTTAGCTTTGCTTCTTAGTTCAATTTTTATGGTTTCACTTATGAACAAACTTTTCCATTAAAATTCAGGTTTCTAGTAGTTACCAGAGGTTTTTATTTTAACAATAATGATACAGTATCTGTAATTTTCTATGTGATCCGGAAAATGGAGAGGTATGTGAAATATTTTTCTTCTAGTCTGTTATAGTTCCTCCAGAGAGTCAATTCAAAAACAATTCTCTAGTTCCTGGGGAAAATCATACATGTGGGTGGGTTCCCCAGTCAGCCCACAAAAACCTACGTGACCCATAACCACGTATGCAAGGAATGGCACTGACAGTACTATCAGAATCTAACCAGCAGTTATCATACTCTGCCTGGAAAAAGGCATGCTGGAATTAGTTTAAAATGGCAGGCTGAACACACTGGTTTATCTCGTCTCCCTTCTCAACTCCTCCAAGGGACAGTAGAGGAGAACAAAATAAAAAGATGTATTAACCCGCAAGAAAAAAAGAGGAAAGGGAGAACTAATAACAGTAGATTTTCACAAAATTTTCCAAGATAGTCAGGAGATGAAGAGCAAAAAAGAAGTGATCGCCCGAGGGCCCAAAGGCAACGAAGGTGAGAGAATCACGCCCACGGAACCCCCGTGAGCAGGAGGAGCTCAGAGGGCGGCTCCCCTAAAGAAGGGCCGGGGCAGAACCATGGGGCCTTCTGGAGTGTTCACACGGCCAAGCGACTTCCCCCCGGGGGAGGGGGGTGGGGGGAAGGAGGCTCGATTCTCCGGAAAAACAAAGCCACAGAAGCTCCAAACTGAGAGATACGAGGCACAGAAGGCTGATGTCTGGGACCTTCTGTCTCCTTCCCTACCCTGTGCCCAGGACACTGTCGCCACGTGACAAGTTCCTAGGCAGGAGAGCAGGGGAGTGTTTTCTGGAAAAACTGCATGGTCATCCCCCAGTTCCCCGGAAAAGATTTCCAAGCTCTGAGAACCAAGAGGTTAGTTCTCAGCAAAATTACATACAAAGGAGACAGAAAGCTCCACCCAGGCTTCAGAGATACTTTAGAATGCTGTACTCTGAAATATGAAGCGACAGCTAAGCATCACCAGCATCTGAGGAAAGACTCAGACAGAGACCAAAGCAAACAGGAAAAAAAGCGACTCAAGAAAGCAATGCAAGGAGCAAACAAAATACACAGACGAAAGAAAGAAAAGAAAAAGAACTCACAACTCCTCCTCCTCCTCTGAGGACACCCTCAGAGAAGTGAGAGAAAAGACACTTCCACAAGAATGGGATGCTATGAGAAAAGTAAAATGAGAAATTGAACACTAGAAACATTTAACATCTTCAATAGAACTGGAAGACAAATGTACAAAAATCTCTCAGCAAACAGATAATATCCCTTGATTATTTGTGAAAGAGGAAAATAACTTAGAGGATAATCCAGGAAGTTAAACACCTACCTAACGAAGGCTGGGAGAAAATTATTAAAGAAATAATTATGAAAACCTCCCCAAATTGAAGGACGGGAATGAACTAATCACCACCACCCAATACAACCTAGTGCAATGAAGGAAAAAAACCTTTTGTAAGACACATCGTCATGAAATGTGGAACTCTAGAAGCAAAGAAAAGATCCTAAAAGGTGAGAGGAAAAATAGGTCACATGTAAAGAGGGTGACTATATGGCCCCATCTACCACAAAGAGTCCTGGCTAAAGTCTCCTGTCCTGCTGTTTCTTCAGGATAGCACCTCAAGGGTCCCAGTCTTGACAATGAATTATACAGTCACCTGAAACATTAAGGAACATAAATCTTAACGGGACTAGACATCTCAATAGCAATAACAGATGTCAGAGGACAGCAGAGCAAAACCTTCAAAATGCTGAGGAAAATGACTTTCAACCTCAAGTTCCATACATAGCCAAAGCACTAACCAAGGATGAGAGTTCATAAAGCATTTCACACAGGCAAGGACTCAATAATTTACCTTCCACAGGCTCTTTCACAGGAAGTTGTGCTTCAGTAAAATGAGAGCATGTGGCCAGAAGAACAAAGACAGGAGATGTCTTTGGAACGCTCTTTTGCACCTGCACTGCCTGGAACATGCTTCCCTAACCACTAACTGGCTTACATCACACCCTCTGTGTGTGTGCTCAGTCGTGTCCGACTCTTTCGTGACCCCATGGACTGTAGCCCACCAGGCTCCTCTGTCCATGGAATTCTCCAGGCAAGAATACTGCAGTGGGTTGCCATACCCTCCTCCAGGGGATCTTCAGACCCAGGGATCAAACCCACGTCTCTTGCATCTCCTACACTGGCAGGCAGATTACTGACCACTGCGTCACCTTCTCTATCTCCTTGCTAAATCTCAGCTCAATTACCTCCTTCCTCAGGAAAGCCTCTCTAACAGCAGCCCTTCATACACATTCATATGATATTCCTGATGTATTTAATTTACATTTTATTAGTGGGGTACATGATTAATGTCTATTTCCTCCACTAGCCGACTGTCTGCTTCACAGAAAGCAGAGAATGTAACAGTGTGCTCACCACTCTATCCTGTCCACTGGCCCACTGAAGGAGCTCAATAAATATATACATGCACAGAGTGGGGGAATTGTTTCTGGCAGAAAATCTCAAAGTTTTATTTACTTTATCACACACACACACACACAGACACTCCTTTCGTTTTTAAACAAAAGGAATCATACCGTGTAATCAGTTCAGTTCAGTTGTTCAGTCGTGTCCAACTCTTTGCGACCCCATGAATAGCAGCACGCCAGGCCTCCCTGTCCATCACCATCTCCCAGAGTTCACTCAGACTCACATCCATTGAGTCGGTGATACCATCCAGCCATCTCATCATCTGTCGTCCCCTTCTCCTCCTGCCCCCAATCCCTCCCAGCATCAGGGTCTTTTCCAGTGAGTCAACTCTTCCCATGAGGTGGCCAAAGTACTGGAGTTTCAGCTTCAGCATCATTCCTTCCAAAGAAATCCCAGGTCTGATCTCCTTCAGAATGGACTGGTTGGATCTCCTTGCAGTCCAAGGGACTCTCAAGAGTCTTCTCCAACACCACAGTTCAAAAGTATCAATTCTTCGGCGCTCAGTTTTCTTCACAGTCCAACTCTCACATGCATACATGACCACTGGAAAAACCATCGCCTTGACTAGATGGACCTTTGTTGGCAAAGTAATGTCTCTGCTTTTGAATATGCTATCTAGGTTGGTCATAACTTTCCTTCCAAGGAGTAAGCGTCTTTTAATTTCATGGCTGCAATCACCATCTGCAGTGATTGTAGAAAAATAAAGTCTGACACTGTTTCCACATCTATTTGCCAGGAAGTGATGGGACCAGCTGCCATGATCTTAGTTTTCTTAATGTTGAGCTTTAAGCCAACTTTTTCACTCTCCTCTTTCACTTTCATCAAGAGGCTTTTGAGTTCCTCTTCACTTTTTGCCATAAGAGTGGTGTCATCTGCATATCTGAGGTTATTGATATTTTTCCCAGAAATCTTGATTCCAGCTTGCGCTTCTTCCAGCCCAGCGTTTCTCATGATGTATTCTGCATATAAGTTAAATAAGCAAGGTGACAATATATAGCCTTGACATACTCCTTTTCCTATCTGGAAGCAGTCTGTTGTTACATGTCCAGTTCTAACTGTTGCTTCCTGACCTGCATATAGGCTTCTCAAGAGGCAGGTCAGGTGGTCTGGTATTCCCATCTCTCTCAGAATTTTCCACAGTTTATTATAATCCACACAGTCACAGGCTTTGGCATAGTCAATAAAGCAGAAACAGATGTTTTTTCTGGAACTCTCTTGCTTTTTCCAGGATCCAGTGGATGTTGGCAATTTGATCTCTGGTTCCTCTGCCTTTTCTAAAACCAGATTGAACATCTGGAAGTTCACGATTCACATATTGCTGAAGCCTGGCTTGGAGAATTTTGAGCATTACTTTACTAGCGTGTTAGATGAGTGCAATTGTGCAGTAGTTTGAACATTCTTTGGCATTGCCTTTCTTTGGGATTGGAATGAAAACTGACACTGACCTTTTCCAGTCCTGTGGCCACTGCTGAGTTTTCCAAATGTGCTGGCATATTGAATGCAGCACTTTCACAGCATCATCTTCCAGGATTTGAAACAGCTCAACTGGAATTCCATCACCTCCACTAGCTTTGTTCGTAGTGATGCTTTCTAAGGCCCACTTGACTTCATATTCCAGGATGTCTGGCTCTAGGTGAGTGATCACACCATCGTGATTATCTGGGTTGTGAAGACCTCTTTTGTACAGTTCTTCTATGTATTCTTGCCACCTCTTCTTAATATCTTCTGATTCTGTTAGGTCCACACCATTTCTGTCCTTTATCAAGCCCATCTTTGCATGAAATGTTCCCTTTGTATCTCTAATTTTCTTGAAGAGATCTCTAGTCTTTCCCATTCTGTTGTTTTCCTCTATTTCTTTGCATTGATCGCTGAGGAAGGCTTTCTTATCTCTCCTTGTTATTCTTTGTAACTCTACATTCAGATGCTTATATCTTTCCTTTTCTCCTTTGCTTTTCGCTTCTCTTCTTTACACAGCTATTTGTAAGGCCTCCTCAGACAGCCACTTTGCTTTTTTGAATTTCTTTTCCATGGGGATGGTCTGTGTAATATGTAATACCTTGCTTTTAATCCAGAGTACTACTATCTACCTAAGCAACTGGGGAAACTCCTGGTTTTTAATCTCTTGGCACTAGTGGTAAAGAACCTGCTTGCCAGTGCAGGAGAAATAAGAGACATGGGCTCGATCCCAGAGTTGGGAAGATCCCTTGGAAGAGGGCATGCTAACTCACGCCAGTATTCCTGCCTGGAGAATCCCATGTACAGAGGAGTCTGACAGGCTGCAGTCTACAGGTCTCCAAGAGTCGGACAAGACTGAAGTGACTGCACGATTACCAGCACCTCCTCCTCCTCAAACAACATGCTCTTTCTCCCACGTCTTGCACAGGGCTAGAGAACTGTGTGGTTTAAGTGCATGGGAATTACCCTTTTTTTAACCATCCCAAGAGAACCTAAATTTTTTTTTAAACTACTTAATCCAAATGAATGAAAAAAATCTCAGAACCCTTCTCCTTATTTTACTATTACAATGATGTCGGTCTTGCCTCCCTCTTGGGTCTCATTTCCCAGGGAGAGAGCAGGCTCTTCTCAGGAAAAGAAGAGCAGGGACAGGCCTTTTGTTCTTCCTCTAGCCATCTGCCCCATGCCCCAGCAGACACTGACTCTTTCTGTGGTGTCTTCAAGTTGGTCTTTTTACTGCAAGAAAGGTGTCTTGACATCCTTGTAGTAAAGGTGGGAATTCATTTCATATCGTGTTCTCTGTTATCAGTGTCTCTTTTATCGGTTTGTCAAATCCCAGTTGCAGATGCCCATCTCCCATCTTCTTAGATGTAGTGATTCTATGTATGAGTTTTCAGTGCTGCCCCATGGTTCAACATAACTGTAAACATCGCCCAGTAAGTCTGTAAAATGCCATGGCTTTGGAGTCTGACATACCTGGGCTCTGTGCCCTTTATTAGATGTGAAGTTTGGGACAAGTTATTTGTCCCTTCTGAGACTCAGTTTCCTTATAATAACTGTACCTCATAAAGTTGATTTGCAGTCTTAAAAGATGATAAAAGTAAAGCATTTTGCAAAATGCGAGTGTTCAATAAATTAAAATACTGTCAACATCAGATAATGATACTCAGAAATAAAGACAGAACTCAATCTGGGACAAAAACATTCCATAGCTGAATCACCACAGCTGCTAACAATAACAATGAGCAAATACGATAATTCAAAGTTCCTTTCTACTGATTGCCAACAGTGGATAACAAATAGGACATGTAATGAAGGAAAATCAGAATGGAAGGGAGAAAGTGTAAAAAGCACAGAAAAAACTCACAATAGTACTAATACCTGAAAAGCAGACTGTTATTTGAAGGACTTTTTCCAAACCAAACCATGATTAATTTGGGCACAAGTGATCCTCTCCTTTACCATTTATTCTATTAGGACAACTAACTGCTCTTCGTTCTCCAGGACCTGCACCCAGCCCATCGCCCTCTGCTCCCACAGCCACCCCTCCATCTCACCCTCTGCAGCATCCTATCGACCCCTCTACAAAGGCCTCGATCAAATGCCATCACCTCCCCGCAGCCTTCTCTAATTCTCCCAGACTGTTACGAATCTCCCTTCTCCTGAATTCTTTATCACCCCCTCGCCCAGCACTCTGGTTGTTTATAGCGCCTTTGCTTGACTGTAAGCATCCTGGGGGCAAGGCACAGTATCACTCAAAATTCTCTCCTCCCTCAGAACTGTGCACGCTACCTTGCTCACAGTGAGTATTTTGATAGTACTTCTGAAAAGAAAGAGTTAAGTTCTAGATCTTTGGATCAAAGATGAAAAGCATCCCACTTCTGCAGTGGCAAGTACAATATTTACAAGAATAATATTAATAACAGAGAGAAGAACGGAGGGAAGTCAAATGCATGAACAAAAACCCAAGCGCATCTTACTACTGAAGTTCCAGATAACCCACCTTTGGTTACTAAAATCAGAAAATGTACAGCTCGAGGCGACCGCTGAAAAAGTCAGCCTTAACTCTGCCTCACTGCCCTCGGTCTTTTAAGGATTTGATTAGTTTTTCCACTTTCTGATTCAGCATTGCCTCGTGCCTCCACTCCACAGCTGGAGCTAAGGCCTGTGATTTGGAAGGGATGATAAATTCATTCGCTGAGGAAATTCACACTGTTTCCTCAGCACAAGTTCTAAAATATTTCGAAGGCCGTAATATTTCACCAGGCCTGGCCATTTGGGTTAAAATTTATTAGTCAAAACAGAAAACTTTCTCATCAGACCCTATATATTCCATTAGGCATGATATACAGTGCCTCCCAATGTCTAATTATTAACTAGAAGTGTAAGTAAATCATTACCAGTATTCGGCTCTGATGTGTGAAGACAGAGAGAGAATCAGGCAATTTGACTGCTAAAGAACTTGCTTTTCCTTTCTTTTTCCTATACATAAAAAGAATGTTACAAGGACTAAGTGACTGCACTAAGCCATTCTTCCTAATCTATACCAAAAGGAACAAGGTGCCAGCAGTGCTATTGTTTAGAATTTCCAACAGCCCCCATTTCCAGGATTCTGTCTCTTGGTAAATCGATAGATGTCCTGATGTGTGCTTGTGTGTGTGTGTGTGTGTATATATATATATTTATATATATTTATTTATTTATTTTTTCTATCTATAAAATAAAAGGTGAGGAGAGGGGTTATACATCCTCTTGGATACTACATCAATCACTGACTATTTCTGGGCATTCTATGGTATTCTATTGTATAATGCCACTATGCTTTGTAACATTTGTATTGAAAGAATGAAGAGGAAGTGGTTCAGAACTAGAGACTATTTTGCTAAACGGGCTTTACAAGGAACCAAGAGGGCAGTGCTAAACTATATTCTGCATTATGTCCTCTATGGATTAAAAGCCCAGAGGAAACAAACCTCAGCCTCTCCTTCCAGGATTTTCCCTTTAGCCTGCAGACTCCAGTATTCTTCCCCCCTCAGATCAATAGCCCATTGATCCGCCGCCTTTTCAGCATGCCTCCCCCGCTCCTCCTCACGTGCTCGCCCCTCTCCATACTTATGGGCATGCGATGCCACCAGGACGGTCACTTCCGGTAAACGCCCTCAAGTCTGCTGCGTGCTGTCCCTTTGTCATGCAGATCCACGGTCTGTATGGCGTACAGTCCCTCGGGGACTGACGTGTCCTGGAATTCAGAGCTTTTGGGATTTGGGGGAAGGTGATGATACAGTGTATGTACCATAAATGCCCCAGCGAAGCCTGGGGCAGAACCCCAAAGTCAAACACATCAACACCTCTGCAGCAAAATACATAAATATCCCTACCTAGTGGGATAAAGAAAGCCTTATAGGTTAATATGCAGGCTTCCCTAGTAGTTCAATCTCTCGGTTGGGAAGATCCCCTGGAGAAGGCAAAGGCTACCCACTCCAGTATTCTGGCCTGGAGAATTCTATACAGTCTATGGGGTCACAAAGAGTTGGACACGGCTGAATGACTTTCACTTTCACAGGTTAATATGGCTTCAGAACCATTCAGATGTTGCCACCACAATGTTTTGCCAAACTTACAAAAACAAACAAGCACACTACTGTAAGTTTTCAGTGTCAGAATTGCAGGTGAGGGGTTTTTTAGTGTCAGAACTGCAGGTGAGGGATTATGTACCTCTATTTCCTTGTTAAATCTCAATACCTGCATCCATACGGCTGCAATGAGTGGAAAAACAGACAAGATGGATTGAACTGGTCTCAGTCACTTTAAAACCATTTCCACTAACCTTACGTGGGTCTCCAGTGCTCCCAATTACACTCTCCTGCTCTGCTTGAGGACTCTGCCATCCCTTCTCTTTTCTCAAACCTCCAGCCCCTGCCCTCAGGTAAGAACCTCACATACTACCCTCCCCATAGCTCCTTGGGAACAAGAGTTCCCACACTCTGTCCTCACGCCCATATCTACACAAGAGCTGTCCATCAGACCAACCCCTCTCTACCTGTGTACACAGCAGCAGCCATTCTCACCTCCTTCCTGAAACGTGCATGATGCCCTCTACGGGATCATTTCCATCAGAAAACAGTGTACAGGATCCCTGATTGGGGAACCACGATCCCACAAGCAGCTAAGCCTGAGGGCTGCAACTCCTGAGGCCGTGGGCTCTAGAGCCCATGCTCCACGACAAGAAGCCTGTATACAACCACAAAGACCCTGCGCAACCTAAAAAATAAACAAATGGATGACAACAAAAACAACATACAGAGGACATCTACCTGAAACCCAAACAAGAAACCCGCTTCTGACCCCTGCTGCCCATTTCTCCCATTTAGGGCAAGCTTTCTCCCGACTGTCTATGCCATCTCCAACTTTTCTCCCTCCATTCTCTCTTGAACCCACTTCAGCACTCGAACAAAACAGTTTCTGTGAAGGTCCCAATGGCTTCCACATTGCTGAACCAGATAGCCAGTTCTCACTCCTTATCTTATTTGATCTGTCTGCAACATTCAACACAGTATGTCACTCTTTTAAGGGAAAAAAAAAAAAGACCTTATTCAGATAAAATGCACAGCTCACCAATTTAAACTATGATTCAATGGTTTTGTATATTCACTGAGGTGTGCAACCATCATCAAAATCAATTTCAGAATATTTTCATCACTGTCAAAAGACAGTTTTTTTTTTCCCATCAGCTACTCCCATTTCACCCCCAATATTGCCAGCCCTAGGCAACCGCCTATCCACTTCTTCACTTCTATAAATTGTGCCTATTTGGAGCATTTAATAAATCATACAAATATGGTCTGTGACTCTCTTGTTTCACTTAACTTACCATAATGTTTTCACAAGTTTATCCATGCTGCAAGTTTCAGTACTTCATCCTCTTTATGGTTGAATAATATTTATTGTATGGATATACCATGTTTTGTTTATCCATTTATTGGTTGATGGTCACTTGGCTTGTTTCCTTTATGGCTATTATGAATAATGCTACAGATATTCATGCACAAGGTTTTGTGTGGACATATGATTTTCATTTCTTCTGGGTGTAAACCTAAGAGTAGAATTGCTGGGTCACATGGTAACTCTATGATTGATTTGAGGAACTACCAAACTGTTTTCCATAGAGGCTGCACCAATTTATATTTCTACCAACAGTGTACGAGGGTTCCAAATCCTCCATATTCTCCCCAAACTTGTTATCATCTGTCATTTTTGGTCACAGCTATCCTAGTGATCATTGTGGTTCTGATTTGTATTTCCCTAGAGACTAATAATCAATCTGATTTCGGTGTTGACCATCTGGTGATGTCCGTGTGTAGAGTCTTCTCTTGTGTTGTTGGAAGAGGGTGTTTGCTATGACCAGTGCATTTTCTTTGCAAAACTCTATTAGTCTCTGCCCTGCTTCATTCCACATTCCAAGGCCAAATTTGCCTGTTACTCCAGGTGTTTCTTGACTTCCTACTTTTGCATTCCAGTCCCCTATAATGAAAAGGACATCTCTTTTGGGTGTTAGTTCTAAAAGGTCTTGTAGGTCTTCATAGAACTGTTCAACTTCAGCTTCTTCAGCATTACTGGTTGGGGCATAGACTTGGATTACTGTGATATTGAATGGTTTGTCTTGGAAACGAACAGAGCTCATTCTGGCGTTTCTGAGATTGCATCCAAGTACTGCATTTCAGACTCTTTTGTTGACCATGATGGCTACTCCATTTCTTCTGAGGGATTCCTGCCCACAGTAGTAGATATAATGGTCATCTGAGTTAAATTCACCCATTCCAGTCCATTTTACTTCGCTGATTCCTAGAATGTCAACATTCACTCTTGCCATCTCCTGTTTGACCACTTCCAATTTGCCTTGATTCATGGACCTGACATTCCAGGTTCCTATGCAATATTGCTCTTTACAGCATCAGACCTTGCTTCTATCACCAGTCACATCCACAGCTGGGTATCGTTTTTGCTTTGGCTCCGTCCCTTCATTCTTTCTGGAGTTATTTCTCCACTGACCTCCAGTAGCATATTGGGCACCTACTGACCTGGGGAGTACCTCTTTCAGTATCCTACCATTTTGCCTTTTCATACTGTTCATGGGGTTCCCAAGGCAAGAATACTGAAGTGGTTTGCCATTCCCTTCTCCAGTGGACCACATTCTGTCACACCTCTCCACCATCACCTGCCCGTCTTCGGTTGCCCCGCGGGCATGGCTTAGTTTCACTGAATTAGACAAGGCTGTGGTCCTAGTGTGATTAGAATGACTAGTTTTCTGTGAGTATGATTTCTGTGTGTCTGCCCTCTGCATCTATTTCTGCTTTATTGACTATGCCAAAGCCTTTGACTGTGTGGATCACAATAAACTGTAGAAAATTCTGAAAGAGATGGGGATACCAGACCACCTGACCTGCCTCTTGAGAAATCTGTATGCAAGTCAGGAAGCAACAGTTAGAACTGGACATGGAACAACAGACTGGTTCCAAATAGGAAAAGGAGTACGTCAAGGCTATATATTGTCACCCTGCTTGTTTAACTTATACGCAAAGTACATCATGAGAAACGCTGGGCTGGAAGAAACACAAGCTGGAATCAAGATTGCCGGGAGAAGTATCAATAACCTCAGATATGCAGATGACACCACCCTTATGGCAGAGAGTGAAGAGGAACTAAAAAGCCTCTTGATGAAAGTGAAAGAGGAGAGTGAAAAAGTTGGCTTAAAGCTCAACATTCAGAAAATGAAGATCATGGCATCCGGTCCCATCACTTCATGGGAAATAGATGAGGAAACAGTGGAAACAGTGTCAGACTTTATTTTTTTGGGCTCCAAAATCACTGCAGATGGTGACTGCAGCCATGAAATTAAAAGACGCTTACTCCTTGGAAGAAAACTTATGAGCAACCTAGATAGCATATTCAAAAGCAGAGACATTACTTTGCCGACTAAAGTCTGTCTAGTCAAGGCTATGGTTTTTCCAGTAGTCATGTATGGATGTGAGAGTTGGACTGTGAAGAAGGCTACACATCAAAGAATTGATGCTTTTGAACTGTGATGTTGGAGAAGACTCTTGAGAGTCCCTTGGACTGCAAGGAGATCCAGCCAGTCCATTCTGAAGGAGATCAACCCTGGGATTTCTTTGGAAGGAATGTTGCTAAAGCTGAAACTCCAGTACTTTGGCCACCTCATGGGAAGAGCTGACTCATTGGAAAAGACTTTGATGCTGGGAGGGATTGGGGGCAGGAGAAGAAGGGGACGACAGAGGATGAGATGGCTGGATAGCATCACCAACTTGATGGACACGAGTCTGAGTGAACTCCGGGAGATGGTGATGGACAGGGAGGCCTGGCGTGCTGCAATTCATGGGGTCGCAAAGAGTCGGACACGACTGAGCGACTGAACTGAACTGAAAGACGAATTAATAATGGTGAGCATCTTACTAGTTGTTTAAATACCTTCTTTGGAAAAATGTTTATTCAGATCATTCACCATTTTTTAGTAGGTTATTTGCTTTTATTATTGAGTTTAAGAGTTCTTTATATATTCTAGATACCAGTCCTTTATCAGATATACAATTTAAAATAGTTTCTCCCACTCTGCGGGTCTTTTCACTTTTCCAGTAGGACCTTCCGCAGCTCAAAAGTTTTCAATTTCGATGAAGTCCAACGTATCTGTTTTTATTCTGTTTTGTCCCTTGTGCTTTTGTTGTCATATTTAAGAAACTATTTCCTAACCCAAAGTCATGAAGATTTACTCCTGTGTTTTTTTCTAGAAGTTTTATAGTTTTGTCTCTTGTATGTAGGTATATGATCAACTTAGAGTTAATCTTCGTGTAGGAATGAGAGGGGGCTCTAACTTCACTCTTCTGCAAGTGGGTAACTAGTTGTCCTAGCATTATTTGCTGTAAAGACTTCTCACCGCTGTCCTGGCACCCCTGTCGAAAATCAATTGACCATAACTGTAAAGGTTTATTTCTGAATTCTCAATTGTATTCTATTGATCTATATGCCTAACCTTATACTAGTACCACAACATCTTGATTACTACAACTCTGTAATAAGTTTTGAAATTAGGAACTATGAGTCCTCCAACTTTGATCTTTTTCAAGATTGTTTTGGCCATCCTGGGTCTTTTGTATTTCCACATCAATTTTAGGATCTGCTCATCAGTTTCAGCAGAAAGATAGCTGGGATTTTGATACAGATTGTGTTGAATCTATATATCAATTGAGGAGTACTGTCATTTTTAACAATACTTAAGTCTTCTAATCCATAAATTAGAATTTTTCTAATCCATGAAATGGGATGGCTTTCCATTTATTTAGGTCTTTTAAAATTTCTTTCAGCAAAGTTTATAACTTTCTGCATACAGGTCTTTGGGGCTTCACAGGTAGCACCAATGGTAAAGAATCTGCCCACCAATGCAGGAGATACAAGAGACACAGGTTCAGTCCCTGGGTTGGGAAGATCCCCTGGAGTAGGAAATGCCAACCTGCTCCAGTATTCTTGCCTGGAAACATTCCATGGACAGAGGAGCCTGGTAGGCTACAGTCCATGGGGTCACAAAGAGTTGGACATGACTAAGCGTGCATGCGTGCATGCGTGTGCGCACGCACATGCACACACGCGCGCGCACACACACACACACACACAGAACAATATAAGTCTTTTACCTCCTTGGTTAAATTTATCCTCAGGTATTTTCCTCATCTGGATGCTACTGTAAATGGAATGGCTTTCTTAACTTTTCAGATTGCTTACTGCTGGTGTATAGAAACACAACTGATGTTTTTGTGTTTATTCTGTATCCTGCAATTCATGATCAAGTAGTTTTCTGGTGGCTTCTTTGGGATTTCTATATATAGGATCATGCCAACTGCAAGTAAGAGATGCTTTTACTTCTTCTTTTCCAACTTAGATGCCTTTTATTTCTTCCTAACTGCCCTTGCTAAAACCTCCAGTACAATGTTGAATATTAGTGGCAAGAGCATCCTTGCCTTATTCCTAATCTTTGGGGAAAGTTTTCTGTCTTTTACCACTGAATAGGATGTTAGTTATGGGTTTTCATAGATGTTCTTTACTAGGTAAGGAATTCTCTTCTATCCCTATTTGTTGAGTGTTTATCATGAAAGGGTGTCAAACAATTTTCTGCATCTATTGAGATGATCATGTTTTTGGCCCTTATAACATTTGATTACATTAATTGATTTCTGATGTTAAAACAATCTTGAATTCCTGGACTAAATCCCACTTAGTTATGGTAAAAAATTTTTTTTTTCTTGAGGGGGGTGGGAGGGCTTTCCTGGTGGCTCAGACAGTAAAGAATTTGCCTGCAATGTGGGAGACCCGAGTTCGATCCCTGGGTTGGGAAGATCCCCTGGAGGAGGGCATGGCAACCCACTCCAGTATTCTTGCCTATGTGTTGCTGGAGTGAGTTTGTTAGTAGATTGCCGACTTTTGTATCTCTGTTCCCTAGAGATATTGGTCGGTAGCTTTCTTTCCCTGTGATAGTTTTGCCTGGTTTTGGTATCAGGACGATACTGGATCTCCTCCTTCCTGAATCACTTTGACGTGACACCTGGGAAATCGCTCTTCCTTTATTTTCTCTCACCGTCTCCAGCACTATACTAGATCCTCTTCATCTCCCCAAACGCAGAATGCTGAATGCCCCAGGACGTGGGCTTTGCATCTCTTTCTCTTTTTCTCTCCACTTTCAATCCCTAGGTGATCTCATCCAGTCTCATGGTATTAAATACAATCTATATGCTGATGGCTCTCAGATTCATCCCTTCAGTTCAGACCTCTTCATGAACTCCAAAACTTTATACATAAGTATCTCCTCAACAATTCCCTATGACTGCTTCAGTGATAATTTAATATAATCAATTTGGAATAAAAATAATTAAAGTCAGCACAGGTCCATGGGGTCGGGGAGGGGCAGGGTGTGGAATCTAGTGTAACCGAAGCTGAGTTCCAGATTTCTTCTCCAAACTAGCTTCTCTCACTGTTTGTCCCCAGTTCAGTAAATAGCAACTTCATCCATCCAACTGCTCAGACCAAAATCCCTAAAGTCATCCTGGATCCCTCTCTTCCCACACTCCACACACAATCCATCAGCCAAATCCATCAGTTCAACTTTTAGCATAAATTCAGAGTCCAGCCACTTGTCAGCACTCCCTCTAAAACATCTCAGTCCCAGCTACCTCCACCTCTTGCCTGGACTATCATGAGAGCCTCCGGTTTCCTGTTTGCCACCCTGCCTCCTTAGAATTTACTCTCAACACATCAGAGTGATGCTTCAAAAATATTAGTCCAACCATGTGACTCCTCTGTTCAAAACTCTCCAGTGGCTTCCTAGTGAAAGCCAAAGCCTTAGGGTGGCCTACAAGCTCCTTCAGGACCTGGCCTCCCATTACGGCTCTGACTTATGGCTCTCCTATCCCACTCTTTCTTACCTACCCCACCCCGGGGGTACAGGCCTCCCTATTTCCTAGAATACGCTAGCTGCAGCAGGGCCTTGGAGCCTTTGCACTCGCCATTCCCCGCCCCCCAAAACTTTCATGGTCTGGTGTGCACTGCCCTCATGGTCTGGTGTGCTCAAGTATCACTGAATCTCCTGACCATCCTACCTGAAAACAGGAGCCATCCCATCCCTGTCCTAGGCCCCTTCATCCATACCCAGTTTTACTGTTTTCCACTGCAGTGTCATCCTGTTTCTGAGAGAGAGGGCAGGCTTTTGCTTTGTCCCGGCCCCTCACAGAGCTCCAGCAGACCTTTCTGTGATGATGTGTGTGCGTGAGCTCAGTCCTGTCTGACTCTCTGTGACCCCATGGACTGCGGCCTGCCAGGATCCTCTGCCCAAAGGGATTTCCCAGGCAAGAATACTAGAGTGGGTTGGCATTTCCTTCTCCTGGGGCACTTTCTGACCCGGGAATTGAACCCAAGTCTCTTGTCTTGGCAGGGGGATTCTTTACCACTGAGCCACCTGGGAAGCCTCTGTGATGATGTAAATGTTTGATATTTGCATTGTCCAGTACAACAGCCCCTAGCACATGTGGCTACAGTTCTTGATACGTGACTAGCATGACTGACAGGCTGAATTTTCAACTTTATTTTAATTAATTAGCTACAACTGAAATTTAAATAGCTAGCTACATGTGGCCAGTGGCTACCGCATCAGATAGCACAGCCTAAAACAACAGTTACTCGATAAATACATAGTTGATACTCACATATTTGCTGAATCAATTAATGGAAGGAAGAAAGAAATCTGAAAGACTTTACTTCTCAACTTTTTATTACAGAACATTTTTTTAAAAACACAGAGGTAGGCTACGGCAAAATGAACATTTAAATACCTATCACCAACCTGAATGCTCTCCCCTCCGCCTCCGGCCAGGAGTAGGAAGGTTTTTATTACTTGCTGTAAGCAAGGGGAAGATCAGGGATCTTTCCCAAAGCAGTATCTCCCTGAAGGCTCCTCTAACCTGAAATAAGTTTCAGTGGATATCAGATTTGCAATACTGGCTTCTAAAAATCACTAAATTCTTGGAAAATCTAACAGCATGTCTCAGGGTCTTTTACAAGTTACTGAGACATGACTTAAGGAATTAGGAGTCTGTTGAGAGAAAAACCTGTGTGCCAACAAGTATGTGAGGCACATTTGTGATAAGAAAGCACTATATGGAACTACATGGTTTGGTTTTGTTTAATCATTATTTATTTATTTGGCTGTGCCAGGTCTTAGCAGTGGCATGAAGGATTTTTAGTTGCGGAATGTGAACTCTTAGTTCGGCACGTAGGATCTAGTTCTCTGACCAGGGATCGAACCCAGGCCCCCTGCATTGGGAGCTCAGTCTTAGCTATATGAATGTTTTCATATCAAGGACCTGATTGCTCTCGTGCACCATTTATTTTCTTCATTTAAATTTTATTAAAGTCATACTCTGAAAGAGGAGCTATATGACTACAAAATTGAGAACTTTGCTCTTGTTAGGACTCCCCCTGGTGGCTCAGACCTTACAGAATCCACCTGCAATGCAGGAGACCCAGGTTCGACCCCTGGGTTGGGAAGATCCCCTGGAAAAGGGAATGGCTACCCACTCTTGTTTTCTTGCCTGCAGAGGAACCTGGCGGGCTACAGTCCATGCGGTTGTAAAGAGTCAGATATGACTGAGTGACTTTCACTTCTGCTCTCATTAGATGACACAATTCCTCAGGCAGGGGTTTGTCTTCTTAGTCATTGTAAAACTAGCATCTGGTATAGCAATTAGTGAATGAAGCGCATAACCGCATGAAAGTGACTCATCTGAACTGTCACAGTGTGAACACACACACTGGATCTTCAGTTTCCTAAACAGTTACGAATCTGAAAACACTCAAATGGACTTTTAAGTGTGTCAGGTCAAAAGGCAGCATAATATGCTAGAAAGTCAGGGACTTCGCTGGTGGTCAAGAATCTGCCTGCCAGTTCAAGGGACACAGGTTCAATCCCTGGTCGGGGAAGATCCCACATGCCTCAGAGCAACTAAACCCATGCGCCACAACTACTGAGCCTGCATGCTGCAACTACTAAAGCCCCCGCACCTAGATCCCGTGGCCCCAGAACTAGAGAAGCCACTGCAATGAGAAGCCCACCAACCACAACCAAGACCCAGGGCAGCCATACGTAAATAAATAACTAAATAAGAAAATCAAACGTGGACCAACAGCACCTGGATTTCAGTGTCTAAAGATGAGACGATCCCACCCGAGTCCCCTAGGCTCTAGTATAAAGACAGTTTGGAATGGACAATTTTCAGAGACACTATCTAACTTCAGAGCAGTAGGTTCTATGCTAGATCTACAATACACATAATTTTTGAAGCTGTTTTTTAACTCCCCCTTTTATGCTAAGTCACTGTCCCTGTAATTTACTTTTAAAGTAAAGCTTTAAGGAGCCACATACACTGAATATAATTTAAAAACAAGACGATACCAGGCCCAGTTTGGTGAACAGGTAGTGGCCCCTTTTCTAAAGTGCCAAACTCTTCACTGGAGTCTACTCAAACACTGCTGGAACCCTGTGTCTAACTGACACTGGGTTTAACATTATATTAGTATAGAAAAGGCAATTTTGGCCACATATTTGCCTAGTAAACTACTACGGGACCACCTGCATGTGAAAAGTTTCTTCGATGGTTTGAGGCCAATTCTTCTTTCTTTCCTAGCTGGCTCCATCAAGTGGAGCCTGTTTTAGGCTTTGTTCTCAGGTTTTACCTTTGTCTACACGAAGCAGTAGAACCAAAGTCATGCTCCGGTGTTTTTTTAAAGCAAGAGAACTGAAAGAAACGAGGGCCAGTCGTGTGTGCCTTCCCTTGACGCTGCTGTTTGATGAAATTGCTCGACCTTGCATTTAAAATGTGGCTTTTGTGTGTGCAGGCTCCATAATAGCAAGCCCACGCTGGATATCAAATGTCGATATTGACACTATCTTTGGGACTAAACACTGACAGACAAACAATGGCAACAAAAAAACTAGAATGTATCTCAAATAAAATTCTTGCATAGATTCAAAACATAATCTTGTAATTATTAAAACTGGGGTTTAATTAGACACTGATATTTGTTTGGGTTTTTTTTTTAACTCCTTTATTACATCTTAAGAAACCTAACTGATTAACTCTCTGCTCTAACTTCAACCATAATTTCAGTTTTCAAAATTATGCACTTCCTATATACATCCTCTTTAAAGTCACCAAGAAGATATACATATAATAAATTTTATCAAACTTTTAAGAAACACTATCCACATCTCCAATAGCAGCAACATCTCAAAGTCAAACTAAAAATGAAATACTGCTCTGAACAGAACAGATCTGTTTTCCAGCAACAAATTAAAAGGAGTAGGTTCAAATCAAACTTTAAAGCATATTCTCAGCCATCAACCGAATCACTGGAAAGACACATGCCAACAAGAACGCTGTATGGCCGTTAACCGTAGGAATGGCCTTGCTACTGCTGCTAAGTCACTTCAGTCGTGTCCGACTCTGTGTGACCCCACAGACGGCAGCCCACTAGGCTCTCCCGTCCCTGGGATCCACCAGGCAAGAATTCTGGACTGGGTTGCCATTTCCTTCTCCAATTCATGAAAGTGAAAAGTGAAAGTGAAGTCGCTCAGTCGTGTCTGACCCTCATCGACCCCATGGACTGCAGCCTACCAGGCTCCTCTGTCCATGGGATTTTCTAGGCAGGAGTACTGGAGTGGGGTGCCATTGCCTTCTCCCAGGAATGGCCTTACACATCCCTTATTCACACTATGATCTAAATGCATACAATTAAAGCCACCCTATCAGCCGTCCATATTAATCACTCACCAATTTAACTAAAGTAAACGACCCTGTCAGAAAGCTTGCCTCTTCTCTATTTCTTAACATTATCGACTTTTAATAGTTCACCGAATTAGTAATTACTTGTTTATGACATTATCAAATGTCTTAGACACAAATGTCCAGCATGTGGCAGGGTCAGCTATAGACATGTTCTGATGGCAGATAAAAGGAGAAATTTAACCCATCAAAGTGGTCACCAAAAGAACAGAACCTATTACGCCTTTCTCCAGATGCTCTTGGTTAAATTCAAAGTGACAGGACAAACCAGATCAAAACTAAACGGAGTTAGAAGCAACATACAAAATCCTAATGAACCCTCAGAAATCCAGGTATCGACCTGTCACTATCTAAGTTCAATTAGTCCTTTCAGAGCAAAATACTTCACGAGGTGACAAGAAACTAGTCTGAGGTCTCGGCTATGAAAAGAACAAACCCAGTCACTGGCCGGGGCGCCACCGCCATTGAGCCCGCGCTCCAGAGGCCACACGCTGCAGCTGAAGCCTGCACACGCAGAGCCTGTGCTCCGTGCCAGGAGCCACCGCGAGGAGTCCACACGCCACAACTGGAGAGCAGCTCCCGCTCACTGCAACTAGAGAAAGCCTGTGGGCAGCAATAATTAATTAAAAAAAAAATTCTTTTTAATGCTTTAAAAACACCCAGTCACTTTACAGTCACTTTATAGCTTATTGCTAAGTGCAGTCACAGCTCAACCTGGAGATCTCGGGAGGATGAAATGAAGACATGAATCAAGTACCTGTCTAATCAGTCCAGGAGCTGGCACGTTACTAGTGTTCAGTAAACATTAGTCCTTCCTCCGCTCTTTGAGAACTCAGGCCTATCGAGTCAAAAATCAACTTTAAATGGCAAAATAGACAACATACCTTAAAAGCACTTAATGTCAAAAAAAAAAAGTTGCAAACGGGATCATGAAAATGAACAATAGACACTGAAAACATGGCTCTTCCTTCATGGTCATTTGTAACTTTCATATTTTATGAAATAATCTCTAGGGATGAACTCTAACAACAACTGAGCCAGATGCGAGCTGATCCCACCAGCAAGTGAGAACTCAGCAATGTTTGAAGCCTGTGAACAGTTTCCCTCCTAAAATGGTCACCAATAGGTACATTCTGGGCTTTCAGCAACTCCAAACAAATCAGGAACACAACTAGAAGGTTAATTTTTTTCATTAGAATTGTTAAGAAACCAGGAGTTCAATAAATCATTTGCCTTCAAAGGGAAAAAAAAATTACTTTCTAACACAACATAATGTTTCTTCTGGTTCTGAGAAAATGAAGCTCAGTTATTTACAAAATGAAAAGCATAATACTATAGTGAAGTCTTCCTGTGGCTCACAAATGAAATATTTAAGAAACAAAGGTATGGGAAGAACAGGGCTTGGCCTAAAAAATCTTGGATCAAGTACTAGTATGTGACTTTCAGGAAGTTACTTAATGTCTCAGGGACTCATTATTGTGAGGTTCTTTTCAGCTCAAAAAAAGTACCATTACAGTATCTGATACTCTCCAGTCCTCTCCACACATACTCCATATGTATTTGCTTATACACACACATACACACTCGCATGTACCTTTATTAAATAACACAGACATATTTTTTAAGTTGTAGTAATTTAAGGCCCATTATGAAACAAAGAGAGTGAGTGTGTCTGTGTTGCGCGTTCTGACCCTGAACACCATTCTCAGTGGTGAGGGCATTTACACAGCCTCGAGACACATGACTTAACCAAGTAAGCCTTTAAACCCTTACAATGAAACATTAAAATTCAATGTGGCTATAATCTCTTCCTTACAAAACATGGACCCAAAGAGTCTGGCTTCAAGTATGGTTAAAAAAAAAAAGGCGAAACGTTATTATATTCACCACCAAGCTCTTCCAAACAACCAACGGCATCAAAAAACACAAATGAAAACTCACAGGCCCATTGTAATACATTGTACCACTTCTGAATGCAACACTTAGCTCAGGCTTACCACCCTGACAAATAAAGGAAAGCACTTTATGAAGCCAATTTAATTGGGAGGTGACAGAAAACATACAGCCATTTTCTTTAGCCTTATCATTGAATTGGCTTCAGCTCCAATCTCTGGTAAATCCCACTCAACAGAAGAAATTAACCAGGTCAGCAGAACAGGTGCTACGTTGTGTCTGTCAAGGGCCTGGCATCACCACAATTACTTGCACACAATGAAGCGGTAATCTTTACAGATCATCTCTCCCAAGAAGCATATTGGGGGAGGGGGAGGAAAACTGAAGGGAGGCAGGGGGTGGGACTAGGGGGAGGGGAAGTGGGGGGGTGGGTAGTGCGAAGAAGAAGAGGAATAGGAGGCAAAGAGAAAAGGCAAGAAAAGAAAATGAATGTGCAGCTGCCTGGCGGCTCAGCAGATGTCGACTGTGATGTACGAGGCTGGGATAAGCTGTCGTAGCCTGCTGCCAAAGAGTGGTAAGTGATTAAAGCCTGCACACTTCTAAGCACCATATTTAGAATCTGCGGGGTTTCAAGCCTTGCACCCATTCCTTGCTGTGCTGCCAGATGTTGGCAACTGGTCCAGTTCCTACTGACTGTGCGTGGATGGCAGCAGTTGGTGCGGCAGCAAAGCAATCTGGAATGCTTCCGGAGATGCTGTACATTAACAAGTGTCACCCATCACTCACCTTTACAGAAGGCTGAAACAACTCCAATTTGCTGCCACTTCCCTCTTGGGAAACAGCCAAGATAAAGTTGTGCCTGGCAGCCCCATTTGTTTCACTCAGGTGTTTCAGCTGCCTCGCTGACCTCTATTAGTTTAAGTTTTAATTTAGATTAACCCCAGCACCCCAATTAACCAGCAAGGGGAAAAGCGAAGATGTGACTAGTCATAACTGAAATCAGAATTTATCGAAGTTAAAATTATTAATTGGGATGAAGGGCCAATCAAGTAATGCTATTTCTTTTTAAGCAGACCTCCAGGCCAAAAAAAAAAAAAATCTTTCAGACTGAGGATTGCCAGTGGAAGCAGCTTCCCCCAGTAATTTCAGTTTATTTCATTAGGCCTATTTAATTTATGATGCACTTTCTATCGAACAATGTACACTTCAATTAATGAAGACTGGAACATTCTGGATTGTCTCCCATGATCTCACACACTCACACAGCATTAGTATCCCATGTCGGATACTCTCTCATACATTGTAGAGCAAAACAGAGTTCCCCACTCTTTTGACAAATGGACATAATAATAGAAAAAAAGGAAAAAAGAATCAAGACCTCTGACTGGGAACACCTGGGGCCACACACCAATCCTCTTGCCTCTACCCACTCATCATTACTTTTAAGACACACAGCAATAATTTTATGGAACATCAGAGTGAACAGCAAGATAAATTTAAAAAAATCTCTCTCTTTGTTAGGGCAAAACCAGAGGTTTCCTCAATACAGAATCACTTTTTCTACTTTCTTCGCAGTATAGTTTTCCTATGTTCCTTCCTTCGTACTTCCATATATTGCACAGGACTGTCATTATGGCTACACCTCCAACAAGCATTTGAAAAGTCTTCCATAAAAGTTAACAAAGATCACTGTGACAAATAATGACTCAACCAAAACTGAACAGCATCCGTGACTCTCCAGAGCTAGAGAGGGGACAGCCTACAGCACGTCTCATTAAGATGAATAACTGATAAAAGAGACCCAGGATTAGAGGAAATTATTTTAGTTCTTTAGAATAGCCCAGATGTTTAGTCTACCTTGATAGTACAACCATCATCAGAAAGAGCAGCAGGTGGCAGGGGCAGGGCAAGAGCAGGGGGAATGACTGCGAGGAGACACTGAGAACTGGACTAGATTTCAACCTCTAGCAATTCCTTCTGTCTTCAAAGCGCTACGCTATTATTATAATCAACAGCAGCAGACAACCTCCGTACGTACTTAACTGATTTGAACATGCACACACAAGAACGTTTTAAGAGAAGAGATGTAGTATGACAGAAGCAGAAGTGCAGTTCAAGAATTCTGGGATCCTGGCCTTTCAACTCCATGTCCTTACCTACTAGTAACAGGACAAGAAACCAAACAAAAAATAAATCCTCCAGGAACATCATCAAAAGTGGCTGAGAGAGAATAAATCATCTGATGCAAAGACACTGAAACTGCTCTATAATAACTTATACTCTGTAACAACTAACAAAGAAGCTGTAGCTATTTTCATTTCAGAAGGAAAACTATAAAAGCAAAGTAACACATCTAGAACTACACAGCAAGTTGATTCTGAGTACATGTTCAGAAACCCTGTCTGACTCTATCCTTCCGAAGTACGATGGCTACCCTTTAGGTCACAGAATTCTATCAGGTGTCTTAAAATGTTAATGCCTCATTTATAACAAAAGAAAAGAGAGTAAAAATCATACCTGGTGATAAAAGTCATCATCATCAAAGATTTCTTCATCCAAGTCCTTCAGGTGGGCATTAGCAGGGGCCTCAGGAAGGATCTCCTACATCCACGAGAAGGAAAGAGTGAATCCCAATGAGGTTGCCAAAGTAATGCAGTGACTATAAAGAACGTGTAGAACTGTAAAAGCACCATCTTCCTTAAGATATAAAGAGCTCTTACAATTAAAGAACAAAAATAATGCCGTTGAAAAATGGGCAAAACATTAATAGGCACTTGACAGAAAAAAACACAAATGCTCAATGGTTATATGAAAATATATTTAATCTCATTCTAATACATGCAAATTGAGATGAAAAAACACCATTTTTCACCTCTAAAACAGGCAATCTTCAGTAATGGAAAATACAGCAGCCTTTTTGAGGCAATTTTACAACATCTATCAGAATTTAAAATACATATTCTCTTTAATATTTCCACTTCTAGAAGTGTATCCACATGTTCACATGAAAACAAAAATATATAAATGCTCAGGAATGTTTCTGATAGCACTGTTTCTAAAACTAGAGAAAACATACATATCCACTGTTCAAATAAATTGTAGTACACATCCATAAAATGGGATACTATAGCCATTAGAAAAAATGAGGTAGATCTCTATGTAACAGCCTGGAAAAATACCTAGAATAATTTAGAAAGCTGTAAGATTTTATTTTATTTTTTTTATTTTTTTATTTTTTTAATTTTAAAATCTTTAATTCTTACATGTGTTCCCAAACATGAACCAAACATGAAAGATTTTATATATAATTTATATATTTATATACATATATATATATCCATCCCATTTAGTTTAAAAAAATAGACTTTTGTTGTTGTTGTTTTGGCCATGCCGTGCAGGCTATGTGGGATCTTAGCTCCCCAACCAGGGATCGAACCCATGCCCACTGCATTGGGAGCATGGGGTCTCAACCACTGGGCCAACAGCAAAGTTCTAAAAACTGTATTTTTATGAAAGCGTATGTGTTATATATGTGTGTGGGTGTGTGTGTGTCTGTCTGTGTCTGTGTAGAAAACACCTAAAAGCTTGTTACAACTACGAACATTGGTTAAACCTACGGAGTGAAATTTTCAGACTAGGGGAATTTTACTTTTCATTTAAAATTCTTCTGAACTTAAGAAATACATATTAAGTATATAATTCTACTATAAATAAAAGAGTTTCCTTCAGACAGAAGAATCTGCCTATTCCAATTCTGGATCCTTTCCTGGAGCATATAAGCATGCAAAGGAAAGCCTAAAGTACACACTCAACTCAATATTAGTGCTTCTAAAGAAGCAGCTTTAAAACTGAATTTTAAAAACTGAATTACAAATGCTTCCATGACCAGACTCATATCAAACTCAAAATTAAGAGAAGGCTATACACAAGTTACTAATAGCTTTATTCATTATTATTTTTTGTTTAGGAGAAAGAGTGGCTTTATTTCTTGGCCAGGCAAATGGGTAACACAGTAGGCTAGCACCTCAAGAACTGTGCCCCAGTGGCTTCATTTTTTAAAAACTTTCCCCTCCCAAATCATCTCAGTTTCTCAAACAAAGCAGTGCTTTCCCACTCCCCCCCTTTCTTTTGTTTATGTCTTATACCCCAAGGAATACTACAAGGAGGTGAGCAGATCGTCCAGTTAATTAGCCTCCTTTAGGAACTGCTCCCATAATCACCATGCATCAGTCCTTACCGGCTGTCCTGGCAAACTCTCTGGGACAGGCTGGACTGCTGGCTCAGGTTTGCCAAGAACTCGGTAGACAGAACGCTTGGTCTGTGTCCTTCGAAGTAATCTTTCTTTGTCCATCAGAATATGATCGATCTGAGTCAAGATTGAGCGTTCAAAGGCACCAAAACCCTGCAACAATATCAACCAGTGTCAGATAACGCACAAAGTCTCTGCAGAAGCCAGCGACGTTGGTTTCTCTATCTTTCTGTGTCAGCAGACACAGACAATCCTCTTTCCAGGAAGGACTTTCAGTTAAAGGCTGAGTGTGTGAATGGCTGTGATTGTTCTCAGGAAAAAATTAAAAATTAGTCTTAAGCAGGTTACATTACTTTCCTATACCCAGAGATTAACTTCTGCTCCTTTAATATTAATTGTGGTAAAATCCGTTTCTTTAAGGTATTTTGTTTTTCCAACACTTACAAGGCCACCATTTCTAGACTTAAAACACTCTTCACTAATAAAGTTGAAAACCCACGCCTGAATGGTATAAACCTCAGTGGTAGGAGTTCAGTAAATTTTTCCACAGAAATGACGGATGACTACCACATCAAGGCATCATCCATATAAGAGAGCTGTAGCTCCAATTTCTCACAGCTGCTTCAGGTTGCCACGACCTGCCTCACACTCACACACACACAGGCACCCACGCTTGCCTTCCCCAGTTTTCCAGAAGCCAGCTTGGTCTTATCGTGCCACTTCTGGAGTGTGCGGTTCCTGTAGACGGCGAAGTCAGCAAAGCGCTTCGCCATGAAGCTGGGGTACTCTTCCATCTCCAGCCTCCTCTTTGCTGGGCCCCTCCTCTGTGGCTTCTTCTTCTCCTCCTCTACGAGCTCTTCATCGTCACTGGCAATCTCTTCTTCACTGGAAAACCCAGTAAGAGTCCAGTGTAAATAAACATTACCTGGGTAAAACCTAGTCCCACGTGCAGTCAGGAGTATTCCCTGGTGGCCCAGTGGCCGAGACTGTGCTCCCAAAGCAGGGGCCCGGGTTTGACACCTGGTCAGGGAACTTGATATCACGTGTGGCAACTAAAGATCCTATGCAGCCAAACAAATAAATTAATTTTTTTTTTTTTTAAAAAAAAGGGTATGGCTTTTTTTGTTGTAAGAGAGCATTCATGCGGTCAAACAAAATCTTCTGTACTTTTTCAAATAAATATAAAAATAGGTGGTTTCAAAAATATTTTTAAAAGGTAAGAAAACCATAAAAGTAAATGAGGTTGTTAAAAACATTATCAGAAATGCACATGAACCAGGCCTATATTGTTATACTGTTATAGGAGGGTCTTTAAAAATTAAACACATAATCATACTTTTATGACCTTAATCCCCAAATCAATAAGGGAAATATGTCTCTCTGTAACCAATCGTTCGGGAAAGCTGAATAGTATTAGTTGAACCAAATGAAGAGGAGCAGAACGTAAAGAAAACTCAAAGCGATAGGCCACAGAACCCATGCTAAACTGCAATGCCCTCAACCACCTGAGAACGTACCAGAGCCTCCAGTTAGAACCAGCTGCACTCTGTGGACTGCTGATCCCAACACACAGGAAGTGCTTCCTACATGTGAGCTCCTCTCCTCTGTCCTTCAAACTAACTCAGTGGAAAGGAGTGGAGCGGAAGAGAAGCGCAACGGAAAACAACAGGCAGGTACCACTTGCAGCAAGCTCAGCCAGAGGGAGAGGTCAAGGAGGGGGGTGACCCTTCATCAAATGTGATCATTTCAGGAAGGGGAAAAAAAGGTTTATTCTGCTATTTTCCAAAATGTTTCCACACGTCAAAATAACTGCTTCTTCCCTTACTAAAAAGTCGATGGTTGCAACTGGCAATTCCACGTACGTGCAACAAAGGGCTTTGTAAACATCAATTAAGCATTCATACTAAAAATGTGCTTTCACCAATAATTTCACTAGATCTAAAAAAGAAGGCAAGTTTGGGGAATTCCCTGGTTGTCCAGTGGTTAGGCCTCAGTGCTCTCACTGCCTGGGTTTGATCCCTGGTCGAGGAACTAAGATCCCACAAGCCGAGAGGTGCAGCCCCCTACCCCCAAAGGCAAGTTTTTTTGCAGAAGCTTACAAAAGTAACTGGGCTTCCCAGGTAGCTCAGTGGTGAAGAATCCACCTGCAATGCAGGAGACGCAGGTTGATCCTTGGGTCGGGAAGATCCCCTGGAGGAGGAAATAGCAACCCACGCCAGTATTCTTGCCTGGAGAATCCCATGGACAGGGGAGCCTGGAGGGCTACAGTCCACGGGGTCACAAAAAAGTTGGATACAACCTAGCGACTGACCATGCACGCATGCACAAACACAATTAGGCACAACTACACACAGAAATCCAAAAGAGAATTCCCAATTCATATGCCATCCTGGCTACCAATTAAATGTGAACGGCTCTTTCTATTGAATAGTTCACTAACATTAAGAAGTCTGACATCTTCTGGAAGGACCTGACTTCATGAACAGTGGGAAAATATTCAGATGAACAGACAGCGATTCCATAGTTCCATTCCTCCTTACCTTTCTGCTTTGGGTTTTGTCCCATCTACAAGATACCTAGTGTCTGGGTACTGGAAAAGCAACTCTTCCTGGAGATCCACCAATGACCTCAGTAGTGCTTTAAGTGCCTTGTGACCTGGGAAATAAAGCAGAGAAAAGGAACAGTTAATTACCGACAGTGCCCCACAGCAGGTGATGCCTCTGACGCCTGCCTCCTGAGTAGTACTGGCTGGGGCGGGGGTGGGTGTATAGGACTGGCCGGGCCTAAGAACTCTCTGAAATACAGAATTTCTGAAAGGAAATAATAACAGTGCAAGGAAACATGTGTAAGAAACTTAAAACATCTGCAATAAATTCTGAGTTCTTAAATCTACTAAGTTTGACAAAACCCTTCCTTGTCTGTCATCATAAGCAATCATTTTCTTCCTCCGGCGTTGCCCTCTCAGTTATCTTTCTACAGGCTGCCTCTTGGATTATCTCTTTATCAACTGGTTCCTTAAGCAATCCCTTCTCTTTTCCCCCCAGAAGCACAACTTAGTCCTAGGATTCCTATCACCACCACCTCCCTTCCCTGAGAAATCTTCTCTGCCTCTGGTGTGAGCTGCCACCTCATTCACTCAATCTCTCAGCGTTTACCCTTATGCAAAGTTCCTGTTCACGAGCACACACCCAAGTTAATGACTTCCTGTTCGCAATACAGTCATCGCTCTGTATCCTCACGAGATTGGTTCCAGGGCCTCTCCCCCTGGGTAGCAAAAACCCACAGATGCTCAAGTTCCTTACTTATATCAAAGGGCCTAATTTGCATATAACCCATATCCTCACACATACTTCAAATCATCTCTAGATTACTGATAACAACTAGTATAATGTAAGTGCTACAACAATTGTTATGAATATGATACAAACACTGTGGAAATGGTTGTCAGAGTGCTGCAAATTTTTGGAACTTTCTGACATTTTTTTTTTCTTTCCAAATATCGTTGGTTCAAAGTTGGCTAGATGCAGAGATGTGGAACCCCAGGCTCTGGGGCGTCCAGTGTACTGAATCGTCTGTTGGAAATCTGCTCATCGGGCGCATGTTCTCACCCGGTTCTCCTCACAACCAACAAGATGTGTTCGTAATAAAGCTGGTCGGGATCAAATGTAACGTCTATGACCAAGAGCTTTCAGAATAAGAACTGGCTCTCTGAGAAAGGAACTCTTACGTTCCTTATCAGCATAATCCTACTAATCCTACTAAAGGGGCTAACTAGACACTGATAATTATTAGCTATGTTTTGATAGCACCCAGACATCTCTTTATAATCAAACTCACATTTCCAGCAACTAAGAAAATCTCCACTTGGATGCTCCATCACTCCCTCAAACACACCATGTCAGAAACAAAAGTCTTTTCTTCCAATCCAATACTTCTCCTTTCTCTGCTTCTCTCATCTCTGTTTAATTTTCATAGGCGATCACTGACATTTTGGTGCCGGTATTCAGTATATTCAATCAGTGGCTAAACCCTGTGTTTTCCACACATATTATCACTAAGAGTTGTCCATTTGTTTCTGGCTGTGCTTCTATCAGTCCTTCCCTCTTTCCCTTAAGGAAACTTAATCTTTCAAGCGTCCTGACTCTCACTTAGCAGACTCTACATTCATTTCTTGGGCTTCGTTTCATTCATTCATTTCGTGGCTCATCGGTAAAGAATGTGCCTGCAATGCAGGAGACCCGGGTTCGATCCCTGGGTCAGGAAGCTCCCCTGGAGGAGGGCATGGCAACCCACTCTAGTATTCTTGCCTGCAGAATCCCATGGACAGAGGAGCCTGGTGGGCTGCAGTTCGCAGGGTCCACAGAGTAGGAGACGACTGAAGCAACTAAGCGGCAGCAGCAGCACCACCACCACATTCATTTCTGTTTCACATTCCAGACTAACCAGCTCACACAAACTTCCGTTTATCTGATTTTTATAAATTTGATTCTAACTCTTCTGCTTCTACTTTGTCCAGCCTGAGTAACTTCCTCCCTATTTTGCATCCCAACCTATTCTATCACTGGGACACCAACACATGACTCAGACCAGTTCTCCAAACAGATCATGCTGTAGCATCCCATTTCACTGTAAGGCTAAGAGCTTACCTGAGAAAGCCCCCCTGGATTGGTCAGAAGGAACTCAGTGACCTAACAGCTACTTTGCATTCCTCCAATAATCTGCATATAAGACTATATAAATACAACTTCCCTGTTTATAAGTAGCATAAGATCCTTGATCATTTATCATTTATAAATTCCACATTCTAATCCTTTTATAATCAGTACGTATCCATATCACTTGGGAGGACCTGCAATCTCTGAAGAAATCCAAAATGCCTTTTGTTCCAATCCAAGATTCTCAACCAGTTGCTCTGAATCTTAACAAAACTTTCCACCAAATATAATGATAAAAAATTATTCTCAAGAAGAAAAAATAATACAGAATTATTCCTCTGATAGTTTTGGGGAAACGGATTAAGTATAAATAGATGAGAAGTAGGCAAGAAGAAAAAAAAGAATAAAGACATTACAATTTTTTCTTTTTTAGGTCACATCACACAGCATGTATGATCTGAGTTCCCTGAGCAGGCATCAAACCTGCACCCTCTGCATTGGAAGGACAGAGTCTTAGCCACTGGATCACCAGAGAAGTCCTAGACATAACAATTTCAAAGACAAGAATTACTTTAAAGTCTAAATGTGCTAAGCGTGCAACTTCCCAGACAGCTCAGCCAGTAAAGAATCTGCCTTCAATGCAGGAGACACAGGAGATACCGGTTCTATCCCTGGATCAGGAAGCTTTCCCTGGAGGAGGAAATGGCAACCCACTCCAGCTTTCTTGCCTAGAGGATCCCATGGACAGCGGAGCCTGGCAGCTACAGTCCATGGGGCCTCAAAGAATCAGACACGACTGAAGCAACGTAGCACGCGTGCACGAGGTAAGCGTGTAACTGGAATAATGCAAAAGTGTGTGTGTGTGTGTGTGTGTACGGAAAATAATTACAATAGTGAGGAAAGCAAAGAATAAAAATGGCAACTACAAACACTATGTTACCGTCAGTGAGCGCCTATGAAAACAGCGGAGAATTATAAACAGAGAGCCCATAACAGCTAAGGTTCTGAAAGTATGTTATAGCAAGAAACTTAAGAAAATAGGAGAGACACTAACACTTGTAAGGAAGCCCATGAAAACAGAAATCTCATCTCATCCCAATTCTATGCAAGTATGAACCACTGTTTTTCCTCCTTTTCTAGAAACAGCTATTTGTTAAGACAGCCCATGTTCTCCAAAGTGAAAGCACAAATCAATTTTGCATCTGCAAAGTGGTCCTCAAAATTCCCAAGACTAAATCTTGAAAATATTAGGCTATGCAAAATAAGCCAGTTGCAAACGAACATACATTGTGTGATTACGCTTATAGGAGGAGTGTAAAACTACAGGCACACTCACAGACGAAAACCAGAAAGAGTGGCTGGGGAGAGGCGGGGATGGGGGCTCACCGTTCAATGCGTACAAAGTTTCAGCTTGGGATGGGGAAAAAGCTTCCGGAATGGGCAGTAGTGAGGATGGTGGCAGGACAAGGTGAATGTACTGGCGACTGAGCTGTACTCTTTAAAATGGTTAAAAACAGTCAATTTTATGCCATATATATTTTACCACAATTTTTAGAAATACTTAACTAATTCCTAAGGCTGAAGTAAAAATAACTCTACCTCCCCAGTCTATCTCTACACAGAGGGCCTAGTCTGAAAGAACAACAGAATGTTATTCAGCCTTAAAAAGGAGGGGAATTCTGTCACATGCCACAACATGGATAAGCCTTGAGGATACTGTGCAAAGTGAAATAAGTCAGTCACAGAAGGACAAATACAGTATCATCCCACTTATACAAGGTATCTAGAGTAGTCTAATTCATAAAAACAGAGAGGAGAATGGTGCATGTCAAGGGTTGGGGGGAGAGAGAAATGGAGAATTGTTGTTTACTGGGTACAGGGTTTTAATTTCACAAAATCAAAAAGTTCTGGCGATTGGATGTATAACAATGTAAATATACTTAACACTATTGCACTGTACACTTAGAATGGTAATTTTCATGCTATGTATCTTTTTGCCACAATAAAAAATAATTATAAGAACAGGAAAAACATGTACCTGTCCCTTACTTCCTCCAGGTACCACGTGTCCATGATCTAAAACAGGAGATCAAAAACCATGCAGAGAAGCAGCTGCAAAGCAGTCCACAGCATTTATGGCTGCTTGCCCCCAACAAGCAAGTCATAATTTGACTCTCACATGTAACATAACCGAGAATTGTGAAAACATCCAACACAGAGACTACTACTTTTAAGGGCCACTTTCCAGTAGCTATACAAGCCCTTTTATTTTGTTCAAGTCAGTTTAAAAAAATCCATTGCAGATATATTAGACAGCATATCAATCCAACGAGAAGGCAGAGAGCCAATATCAGTAAATCAAAGTGTGCCTTTCTGTTAATACTCTCTCATACGTCGTCATTTTATACACCCCTTCACCCAGTCAGAAAGTAGCCCTGAAGTATTTAAGCTCCATTCAGGGATAGCACCACCATGCATCAAAGTGTCAGGAGACCTACCAGAGATGAAATCTGCAATTCTGTGCTTCTAACCACCACCACCACCCACCAAAAAAAAAAAGTTTATCAACGTCAAATCATCAGTGGTCAATACATGGACAGCCTCCTGTAAAGAGATTTAGAAGCCAGAACCCAATTCTCATTTCTTTGCAGTATTACGGTCACATTTCCTTCCAGTGAAGTTTTATGTAAAACCTGAAGAAACAATGAGCAATCCTCTGCTGGACGTGGCAGGCCCCCTCAAAGCCACAATTGACCAGGGTGAGGAAACACGCTCTCCTGAAGGCTCAGATTCCACAGTGAGTTCTTCCCAGCCCCAGACAAAAACGCACCAAACCAAAGAACTCTATCACTCATACAAAGTTGAATTCCATTTGTTCAACCCTATGAATGATCAAGGGAATGGAATCAACACTTTCTAATTCACCTCTAGTTTCCCTGCCAGAGTTCAAAGCTAAGAAAAGCAGCAGAGATGCACATATACTTTCCTCTCTCTCCCTCCTGGCACGTGGCCACAAAACAAACGGAGACTGCCAAGGACATATATGTTTATTTTGTCCTACCTGGTCCATTTCCAGAGGCCTTTGCCTTAAGAGGAGATTAAGAAGGACACATGACTGACCTTATTACCAAGACTCAAACTAAGCACCCGGGCACCAGCCTTAGAAACAATTTCCCAAGTGAAGAATAAATGGAAAGAGTATTTTACTGAGGGTTAGGAGCCCTGGATTTTAACAGAAACTATCCCTAACTAGTCATTTTCCACTGAGTGGACCCCCCATTTAATCTCTTCGAGTCTCAATGATCTCATCTACACCATGCAGATAATCCTTTGCCTGGTTATCTTGCAGAACTAAGGCAAAAAATAACAAATGCTTGTATATATTAAGGTATGCTGCAAATGTTTAAATGCTATAAAATAGAAAGTATATTACTATCACAAAATCGGCATCTTTCACACAGCGAAAATCTTGGGCTCTGCTTGCTGTGATCTACAGTGCCAAGACAGAACTAGTATTCATACATTCCCACATTAAGTATTCATTTACATGCTGCCCATACGCAAGCATTCTATATATAAAATGTCACCAATCTAAAAACCATTTTCACCTAACAGCTTTATTTTTTTCCTTGATTCATCTAGGCTGTTCAACATAAACAAAACTGGAGGCAGAGAATAAGTCTGGACATGGACACACAGTTCGTTAATTAGATTATAAACCAGTAAGTAAAACTTCTGGGGAGGAGATGGAGGGCAATGGGGACAGCAAATGTATAAAGTAAAATAAAGCTCACCTTATCAGTTTTTAAATATCCACACCATTGTTTTTAAAGCAAATATGCAAACATACAATTATTTATGTGCAGGTATATATAAACGCCTACATTCCTCTTATTCCCGGATATATACATTAAGCTAGAAGATACAGATTGCAAGAACAGTTTCCCCCCCACTTCTTCCAAAGTAACTCTAGAACTACAGCTAAACTATAGGTCAAAATGACACATGCTGTATTGGCCTGAGAACAATACTTTTCATTCAAATCCACACAAGCCTGCCACTTGCACTAGTCATCCCCAGCAATTAATCCCCCCAGAAAGACGTTTGATTAAATCTTTTCAAGCAAATCCTTTGCTTTGCTTTTGTTAGTTCACTTCTTGTCAACATCTATTAAAATATGCCTTTAATTCTCCCACAATCTTAAAAAACACCGATTCCACTGTCTTCAACTTTAATCAACTGTATGGCCGGCATTTTTCATTTCATAATAACGTGCTGCTTGGAATTCAAGAGGCAGGCCCGGCATCAATCATCTGGTAAGAATTTTTCCACTGCAATAAATATGCAAATGAGGAGAGCCAGTCAGTCGTATTTCAGGCCCGACTTGGTAGTGTTTTAAAAAAGACACAAATTTATTAATTGCCGGTGGCCAGAGGAATCCTATTACTTTGGGCATTGATTACAAAGCTGTGTGAGTGATTATTGTGCAACTCGCGGGCTACCCAGGCATGAGGAAAAATTATTAAAGCAAGGCAGAGATTATCAACTCGGAATAACAATAAGCCTTAACATTTAGGCCCTAACTTCTTCAACAAAGAATTACGTGAAGGCTCCACTGTATCATAATTCCGAATTCTGTCAGTATTACTGTTTGGGCTTGTTCTATATTCCAAAAGCAGGATGGCGTTACCACTAAGACAGAGCACTGCAGGTTTACAGATTCCTTAACACCCACCATGTGGATGAGTCGATATGAGTCGCTATCATTTCCAACGTGAGCCCAAGTAGAATTTTTATACATTCATGTAGGTGTACACACATATAGATGCGTCGTTGTTGTTTTTGTTTAGTTGCTAAGTCAGGTCCGACTCTGCAGCCTCATGGACTGTAGCCTGCCAGGCTCCTCTGTCCATGGGATTCTCCAGGCAAGAATACTGGAGCGTGTTACCATTGCCTCCTCCAGGGCATCTTCCTGACCCAGGGATTGAACCCATGTCTCCTGTCACTTCTAGGAACGGGCACATACATACCCCCTGGTTTAGAGAAATGAATGTGCTCTTAGGAGGACCGTCGTTTTGACTGGAATAGCAGAAGGAGTTCTGTCCCACTGTGTTGGTTGGTTGTGTGAACCAAAAGTAGGATTTTTTTTCTTTTTTTTTTTTTATGGTATAAAATCACCACCAGGGTAACTTTTCAAAGCAGGGCACGGGGACTTATATTCTAAAATCATGACAACTAAACCAAAGGCAGCCTTGGGTTTTCTGACCTCGGGGGGGGCCCCACAACGGAAGGCACACAGCCTGTGCAGGGGTCTGTGGTGGAAACGATTTGATGGGCTAATTCTGAATGCAAAGTGTTTTTGTGAGAAACATTCAACGCAAGACCTTTTAAATCAAATAAGAAAGAGGACTCGGTGGACAAAATTTATTTTTTTTTTCTCTTAAGAGAATGATGTGGGGAATTGGGGAGTAAGTGGAAGTTGAAATAAGAGAGAAATGGAGAGACAGAGGATAAAATATGCTGGGTGAGCCCCTTCACAGAAAGAAACCAAAAGGAAAAAATCCTTCCCATTTTACATTACTGCCGTCCTAAGTAACATGATAGATAGTGTGCATTTGAGTTCTGTGGAGGGACATCCCACTCAAGCTGTAATTTCTGACCAGGCATGAATTTATAAGGGAGGGAAAAGAATTGCAGAATTTCGTAGGTTTCCCTGAATGCTCTCTCAAATACCTTGATGAAGTGTGTCAATAAATCCTTAAAAAGCCCTACAGGACACAGCAATCTGACTGATCAATGGACTTCCCGAAATCTACTAGCTACCTTCCATTTCGCCGTTCCTAGACAACCTCCATTGTTCCAGAGGACTTCTCTGAAAAGGGAAATTTATTTTTCCCCTTTAAACGGAAAAGGGGAAATGCTCAGAGCATGAGGTACTTAAAATCCAAGTTTTATTTACAAGGAACTGTTTATAAACTGTCTAATAGGAGTCACCCAGGGAAGCTGCGGATATTTTCCCTTTTATCTGATACATATTTTGATATCACGTATTACACTAGTGATTTAAAATACAGTTAAAGTAAACTCTGAAGAAACGTATTAAAAATAAAATTAGGGCCACAATGCAAGTAACCTTCTGTTTCATGTAAAATAGTTTGATCCTTTCATATTAAAAAAGCCTTTAAATTAACAGCCTTTTAGGTAGTGAAATGTCCTGAGCCAAGTGCCCAAAGTCTCTGTACAGCATGGGTCTGGAGACAGGGATCCCCACGCAGCGAATCCTTTCTCTCCCAGCACCCTTCACATCACTGCTACAACACACATTGTGCTGTGTATGCTATAGGCTCCTTAAGACACAGGGTGCACACCGTCACCCCAGCAGCTAACACACCATTTTGGCCATGAAAAGCCCTCTACAAATATTTCAGTTCCAGAGAAATGATGCCCAAATCAGATGAAAGAACATCTAACTACACTGCCATTTCCAAATCCAGATGCTGACAAGATGTGGACTCCCTGTTGGCTGTTTTCAATACTGTGTGTCCTCAGTAAACCGCCCTTCTGTCAATGGAAGGAAGGTAATCGAACTTAACTGCTCCCTCATTTGAACATATCAGATTTCAGAACTTACATACCTGAAACTAATTAGCGATTTTTGTTAGGCATGTTACAATGCACTCCCATGAAACTGTCATTATTGCCACTTGAATAAACTGAAGCCCAGGAAATAAAAGGCTGATGACTTTTATTTTTATATAAAAGACAGGGACTTCCCTGGTAGTCTAATGGCTAAGACTTTGTGGTTGCAATGCGAGGGGTTGAGGTTCGATCCCTGGCCAGGGAACTAGCTTCCCACGTGCTGCAACTAAGAGTTTGCATGCCGCAACTAAAGATCCTGCAGGCTGCAACTAAGACCCAGCACAGCCAAATTCAATCACTAAAAAAATCCAAGAAAGTAAAAGATTATGTTATTTAAGTCCCTTTTAATATTAGTGCGGGTAAGCATTGTTTATTTGTCAATCTAAAAATGAAACACGTAAGAGGTTGCTTTCATGTAATAACATTTAAATGATGCTTTAACAGTGGTTTACCTATCCCCACACCTTGCTGTGAATGTCCTGAGGCAGAGACTGAACTGCTCAGCCTTGGCAAACTGGGTGCTGGCAAATGGCAGACTCGAGGTTGTTGAATGAATAACTGAAGAAAAATGATGTCTTAATATTTTTCCTGGCATGTACTTTGTGTGTGCACTTTAAAGAACTTACTACAAGTGTGTGTGTGTGCATGCTAAGTCATTTCAATGACTATTAAGTATGAAGTGAAGTGAAGTTGTTCAGTCATGTCCAACTCTGCAACCCCATGGACTGCAGCCTACCAGACTCCTCCCATGCGATTTTCCGGGCAAGAGCACTAGAGCGAGCTGCCATTTCCTTCTCCAGAGGATCTTCCCCACCCAGGGACTGAACCCCGGTCTCCTGCATTGTACGCAAACGCTTTATCGTCTGAGCCACCAGGGAAGTCTGACTATAAGTATAGTACCAGTATTTATTTACATAACCCTTTTATGAAGAGGGAAACAAATATTGTGGCCATGGAGCTATAACCTAGGAAAAAACTATTACCACCATTAAAATTAAAAGCTAACACGTATTAAGGACCTACTAAGTAGCAGGCAATAACCTGAGCACTTTTCACGTATTAACTTATTTAAGTCCTCACGACAATCTTTTCAGGTGGGCACTATTATTATATCACCATTATACAGATAAAGGAAATGAACACTACTACAGGCTTTAAAAAAGAAACTGCAAACAACAAAATAAATAAAACAAACTGCACATTTTTCATTTTCTAGATCAATGTACCCATATGGGTTATGTATCTAAACCAACTGGGAGACAAAGTGACAGGAAATTTTCAATTCCAAAAAAATGACATAACTAACTATCCTCCTCAGTTACCACAGCACAATTAAAAAAAAAAAAAATTAGTGAGTTTCTGTTAAAATGTTGTATCCAGATTTGATTCTCACAGTTGAAAAAAACAAAGTGGAGAAACTAAACAAGGCCTAGATCATACAGATGAAAAGCAGATTCTGTAAGGCAAGATATAAGAATATTTGCTTAACCTGAAAAGGAAGATGCTAAGAAATGGATTAATAGTCTCCAAAATTAAAATGGCCAAATACATTAAAAAAAAAAATTGCTCAGCCTCACTTAAAAAAAAATATCACATTGTGATAGTTTTCTGATCCTGCTTGATGTTTGCAAGAAAGTGAGGAAGGGGCCCTCACCATGCACAGCTGATAAGTGTTTAATTAGCACAACAGATCCAGAAAGCAACTTGGCAAAATGTATCAGAGTTGTACACTCACACACCTCCTGACCCTATGATTCCACTTCTAGAAATTAATCCTAGAGAAATAATCAGATAAGAAAGCAAAGAGATGTGTACAAAAATGTTATTTGTTTCAGTTCAGTTCAGTTGCTCAGTCGTGTCCGACTCTTTGCGACCCCATGAATCGCAGCACGCCAGGCCTCCCTGTCCATCACCAACTCCCAGAGTTCACCCAAACTCATGTCCATCGAGTCAGTGATGCCATCCAGCCATCTCATCCTCTGTCGTCCCCTTCTCCTCCTGCCCCCAATCCCTCCCAGCATCAGAGTCTTTTCCAATGAGTCAACTCTTCTCATGAGGTGGCCAAAGTACTGGAGTTTTCAGCTTCAGCATCTGTCCTTCCAAAGAAATCCCAGGGCTGATCTCCTTCAGAATGGACTGGTTGGATCTCCTTGCAGTCCAAGGGACTCTCAAGAGTCTTCTCCAACACCACAGTTCAAAAGCATCAATTCTTCGGTGCTCAGCTTTCTTCACAGTCCAGCTCTCACATCCATACATGACCACAGGAAAAACCACAGCCTTGACTAGACGGACCTTGGTCGGCAAAGTAATGTCTCTGCTTTTGAATATGCTATCTAGCTTGGTCATAACTTTCCTTCCAAGGAGTAAGCGTCTTTTAATTTCATGGCTGCAGTCACCATCTGCAGTGATTTTGGAGCCCCCCAAAATAAAGTCTGACACTGTTTCCACTGTTTCTCCATCTATTTCCCATGAAGTGATGGGACCAGCTGCCATGATCTTCATTTTCTGAATGTTGAGCTTTAAGCCAACTTTTTCACTCTCCTCTTTCACTTTCATCCAGAGGCTTTTTAGTTCCTCTTCACTTTCTGCCATAAGGGTGGTGTCATCTGCATATCTGAGGTTATTGATATTTCTCCCAGCAATCTTGATTCCAGCTTGTGCTTCTTCCAGCCCAGCGTTTCTCATGATGCATAGAAGTTAAATAAGCAGGGTGACAATATACAGCCTTGACACACTCCTTTTCCTATTTGGTTAGCACTGTTTATAATAGGTAAAAAACAGGCAAACATCTTAAGTGTCCATTTACAGGGGATTGGTTAAATCAATTTAGTTTACCCAGATAACTTTCTGGGCAGCTGCTGAAAAGGATAAGTATACATAGAATTTGGTTTGAATACACTAAACCATAAATACTTTGAGGGATAACTGAAGTAATTTGAGCACAAAAAGTGGACATATTATTTAGGATTGCCAGAAAGTATTGATTTGGTTAGATGAGATGATAGTGCTATATAAGAAACGGTCTTATTTTTTTAGAGCCATTTACAGAAGTGTTTAGAAGCAAAATGACATGCTGATGATTACTTTGAAGTACTTTAGGAAAAAGAAAATGAAAATAAAGATAGCATTTTTTAAAAGAAAGAACAGGTAAGACATATTTATCAACATGAGAAGATGGTTCTAGTTCAATGTATCCATATGATCTCATTTATAGTTTACAAAATTTAAAATAAAGTATCCAGAAGAATAGGGCTTCCCTGAGGCTCAGATGGTCATTCAAGAATTCGCCTGCAATGAAGGAGACCCATGTTCAATCCCTGGGTTGGGAAGATCCCCTAGAGAAGGGAATGGCAGCCCACTCCAGTGTTCTGGCCTGGAGAACCCCATGGACAGAGGAGTCTGTCTGGCTACAGTTCATGGGGTCGCAAAGAGGAGGACACAACTGAGCAACTAAACACACACCTATGTGGAAAGATACACACCAAACTTCTAGAGACAGTTCTATGTGAAGAGCACTAATAACAGGAAGGAAAAAAAGGACTTTCACAGTCTCTGTTACATATTTCAGAACTGTTAGGTCACAAGGGGAAGGATAATCAGCACTGTTTGAGAAAAAACTTTGTTTTTTTTTTACTACAAACAAACTTCACTTCTATAATTTTCTTTAAAAACTGATTAAGATGAAATAAGGACTTCCCTGGGGGTCCAGTGGCTAAGACTCCATGCTTCCATTGCTGGCAACCTGGGCTCAATCCCTGGTTGGGATACGAAGATTCCACATGCAGTGCAGCACAGTTCAGTTCAGTTCAGTTGCTCAGTCGTGTCCGACTCTCTGCGACCCCATGAATCGCAGCACGCCAGGCCTCCCGGTCCATCACCATCTCCTGGAGTTCACTCAGACTCATGTCTATCGAGTCCGTGATGCCATCCAGCCATCTCATCCTCTGTCGTCCCCTTCTCGTTCTGCCCCCAATCCCTCCCAGCATCAGAGTTTTTTCGAATGAGTCAACTCTTCTCATGAGGCGGCCAAAGTATTGGAGTTTCAGCTTCAGCATCATTCCTTCCAATGAACACCCAGAACTGATCTCCTTCAGAGTGGACTGGTTGGATCTCCTTGCAGTCCAAGGGACTCTCAAGAGTCTTCTCCAACAACACAGTTCAAAAGCATCCATTCTTTGGTGCTCAGCCTTCTTCACAGTCCAACTCTCACATCCATACATGACCACAGGAAAAACCATAGCCTTAACTAGACGGACCTTAGTCAGCAAAGTAATGCCTCTGCTTTTGAATATGCTATCTAGGTTGGTCATAACTTTTCTTCCAAGGAGTAAGCGTCTTTTAATTTCATGGCTGCAGTCACCATCTGCAGTGATTCTGGAACCCCCCAAAATACAGTCTGACACCATTTCCACTGTTTCCCCATCTATTTCCCATGAAGTGATGGGACCAGCTGCCATGATCTTCATTTTCTGAATGTTGAGCTTTCAGCCAACTTTTTTGCTCTCCTCTTTCACTTTCATCAAGAGGCTTTTTAGCTCCTCTTCAATTTCTGCCATAAGGGTGGTGTCATCTGCATATCTGATTGATATTTCTCCCAGATATCTTGATTCCAGCTTGTGTTTCTTCCAGTCCAGCGTTTCTCATGATGTACTCTGCATAGAAGTTAAATAAGCAGGGTGACAATATACAGCCTTGACGTACTCCCCTTTTCCTATTTGGAACCAGTCTGTTCCATGTCCAGTTCTAACTGTTGCTTCCTGACCTGCATACAGATTTCTCAAGAGGCAGGTTAGGTGGTCTGGTATCCCCATCTCTTTCAGAATTTTCCACAGTTTATTGTGAGCCACACAGTCAAAGGCTTTGGCATAGTCAATAAAGCAGAAATAGATGTTTTTCTGGAACTCTCTTGCTTTTTCCATGATCCAGCGGATGTTGGCAATTTGATCTCTGGTTCCTCTGCCTTTTCTAAAACCAGCTTGAACGTCAGGGAGTTCACGGTTCACGTATTGCTAAAGCCTGGCTTGGAGAATTTTGAGCATTACTTTACTAGCGTGTGAGATGAGTGCAATTGTGCAGTAGTTTGAGCATTCTTTGGCATTGCCTTTCTTTGGAACTGGAATGAAAACTGACCTTTTCCAGTCCTGTGGCCACTGCTGAGTTTTCCAAATTTGCTGGCATATTGAGTGCACAATTAAAATACAAAACAATTTAAAAAAAGACTAAATAAATAAATTCAAGAATACAAAGAGGTCTTCTGAGGTAGATATAATTCTTCCTATCAACAAAATAATCGAATGAAAAGAAACAGATTAAAATAAAAGCAGGAGAAATTAGAAGTGGCTATTTATTTGACTGACAAGGAAGACCACACATTGTTAGAACTAATTTAAAATTTTCCCAGATGGTCCAGTGGTTAAAAATCTGCCCATCAATGCAGGGGAGCCAGGTTTGATCCCTGGTCGGAGAACATCCCACATGCCAAGCAACAGCTTGGCTTAATGGGTCACAACTACTGAGCCTGTGCTTCCCAACAAGAGACAGCACGACAATGAGAAGCCTGAGCATCATAACAAAGAGTAGCCGCTGCTCACGGCAAGTAGGGAAAGCCCGAGTGCAGCAATGAAGACCCAATACAACCCAAAAAATACGAAAAAATTTCAAATAACAATATAAAAATAAAGTAAGATTTTCCCTGCATGATTCACAAAAGAACTACCAAGGGCCAATGAATGAAAGAAAACTATTCACCCTCATTAAACATTGGGAACTGTAAATTTTTTTAAATGTAAATTTAAAAAAGCAGAGACCATTTTCCACCTATCAAAGTGACAAAGATGAAATAACACTGTAATACCCAATGTTGATAAGGATAAGGGAAACTGACATTCATATAAAGAAGGTGAGAATGTGAACTGATCCAACTTTTCTGGAGGGCAACTTGGCCATAAAGATCAAATGCCTTAAAATTGTGTATATCCTCGGAACACATACTAATTCCACATCTAGAAATTTATTTTATGAAACAAAGTAATCACAGATGTGAGTAAAGATTTACTAACAATAATGTTTACTGCATTATTTATAAAGATGAAACACTGGAAACAATCCAAATGTCCAACAATAAAGAACTAGTTAAACTACCCATATGATGGAAAGTCTATGCTGCCATTAAAAATAATGCTGTAGAACAATATTTAATGACATGGAAAAATATTCATGATCTCTGTTAAGTAGAAGAAAATAGACTGCAAAACAGAATATAGAACACTGTTCCACTTCTGTCCTAACTATACTCTCACGGGGGGGGAAGAAAACCAGAAAATATTTATACCGTATACCAAAATTTTAAAAGTACGTAACTCTACTGCTCAGACTGAGGAAGAATATTTCCTTACTTTCACTTGACCATTTTCTAAATTTTATATAATGAATATGTAGCACATATATAATAAGAAAAACACATTTGTCTATTTCTTCATCACTTATAAAAAGCTTACTTGCATAAGGGGAGGGAGTGGATCAGAAGATTAACCAAGGGCCCTGCTAACTCCACTGAAAAAGTGTCTTCAGAAAAACTGAAGGTTACATTCACTACTCACTCTACGCCTTCTGTCTTATTACAAATTCATCTCCATATCTCTCCTGCCTTAACTCCTTTAAGCTTTGGCACTTTATCTATTCCCTCACAGTTTCTTTTAAAGGGGGGTGGGGGGAGGAACACTGTTTAGCATTGAACTATGTGCATAGTGATGGCCTAGAGCAGAGGCTGCGAAGCAAAGCAGACCTCTTACTGGCTTTGCCTCTGACTGTGTGACCTTGATCAGGTCACTCCAACCTCTTCAAGAGTTGATTTCTTTTGCTGTACAACACAGTTAAATTTCACAGGCTGCAGAGAGAACTAAATGAGACATTGATAAAGAACTTCATAGGGACGTCTCTGGTGGTCCAGTGGCTAAGACTCCATGCTCCCAGTGCAGGGGGCCCGGCTTCAACCCCTGGTCAGGGAACTAGAGCCCGCAAGTCACAACTAAGACCTGGTGTAGTCACATAAATAAACAAATGTTTTAAAAAACGACACAGTGCATGGGGCAGAGTGCCAATTAACAAATGGGAGGTATTTTTATTATTTTTACAGGACAGAGGCATCTAGCATTGCACCCGCACAATAAAACACCAAAATAGAAGTAAATTAATCATCCCGATCCTCAAAATGTCGCTTTTGATTTCTTTTCACTCATGCTCTTCTCTTCTATCGCATGAGTCTACTGAAGTCACCGGAAATGCTTTCTAATTATTTTGAGTTAGCACATCTGTCTCTGCCCTCCCTCCAAACCCTCACCACTGCTGACAGGGATGTAGTATGGACTCTGTGCCATCTTAAGGATGTAAGAATCTTTAAGATGATCTGAACAGCCTCTCTACCTGTAAAAATTTTCGTTGCACAAGAGTATGAACAGCTAGCAAAAACTCTTCTTAAAATAGCACCATTTTGGATTTAGCCAGAGGCAGATTTACTCAACCGCCTCAAGAAAAACAGAATCTGGTAGATCTGAGACTAAACGCCAAGCAAAATAATCAATATTACATGAGAGCTCATTAAAAATTACCAAAGAACTGACACTAAAGTCACGTGCAGTCCAAGCATAACAAACATTCAAAGCAACTCATATGTGCAGACTTATTCGCGGACAGCTAATAACACACCTCTTGGTGTGTCAGCGGTAAAGAATCTGCTTGCCAATGCAGGAGATGTGAGCTCAATTCCTGGGTTGGGAAGATCCCCTGGAGACGAAAATGGCAACCCACTCCAGTATCCTTGCCTGGGAAATCCCATGGACAGAAGAGCCTGGCAAGCTGTAGTCTACGGGGTCACAAAGAGACAGATACGATTTAGCGACTTAATGACAACAACAATAAATATAATAATGATGAGAGAATTATATCTTAAAGGTATTGTGACATAATGACTTTCTCTAAAAAAATTTATAAGTAACAATAGGTGGTGAGGAAATGGCAACCCACTCCAGGATTCTTGCCTGGAGAATGCCAGGGACAGAAGAGCCTGGAGGGCTGCTGTCCATGGGGTTGCAAAGAGTCAGAAACCCCACTGAGCAACTAGACAACAACAGCATAATAGCCTTTTCTTCCCCCATACCACCTTCTCCCCAGTCTCTTCTCCTTGTCAAATGTCCATTAACATTTAATGGAAAGAGAAGTATAGCGAAGAAAATACATAAATATTAAAATGTCTGGAAGAATACAGACCCCCACCCCATTGTTTTATCTAGGAAGGAGGAAGAGGGATTTGGGAGAGTGGAAGAACTTTCAACTTATTCTTTTACCTACATCTCCACTGTTTATGCTTTTTATTTTTTACAGTGAAGATTTTATATATACCTTATATATACAAAGATATATGTAAAGAGTTTACATATATAATGTAATGGAAGAGTAGTAAAAGGACAAATTAAATTAAGTCTCATAAAATCCCTAACAAGTTTCATAAATACCAGGGGAAAAAGAATGTCTCCACTAATTCAAAAAATGCTTTGCAGCTTCTCACAGTACTTTTAAAGATGGACTAGCTACTCCTGGGGAAATACATTATGAGTAGGATAAGCATTGGCCACGGATGAAACTGGAAAGCAGGAACCTGCTAACCAGTGATCTGATTTCACGTTTCCAGCTGCTTTTACACCAGGACAGGGAGGCCTGGCGTGCTGCGATTCATGGGGTCGCAAAGAGTCGGACACGACTCAGCGACTGAACTGAACTGAATGTATCAGGATGGAGACCACCTCCGGCTTTGACCAAGGCTTCCAAAAGAAATGGTACCAGGAAACACTGGAAAGTGATTTCATGAAAAAGCAGAAAAACTCAAAACTGGAATATTATAAAACAGCTTACTTGACATAAGCATAGGGAGTATGTTCATCAAATGTCTGGGTTATTTGGGTTATGAAAGGCAACCACATTTATCAATACAACTACTATTATGGGGCGGGGGGTGGGGGTGGGGGGGGGGTCGTAATCTGCAAATTCAGAGTAAACAGAACTACACTTCCACCTTTAGCCAAGTGAAACATCCAACAAAAACCAAACACAGAGAATCTACCTCTTCCAGAGGTTTTTTTTCCCTTTAAACAAAGGATTTACTTTCTGCTCTTCCTGTGGCCCCTCATTTGGATCACTTGTTCCAGTTTTGGTACAATGTATCCCCAAGGAGTTTCAATGAGTTGGGAATTGTTATTTGAAAGCCAAAAAAAAAACGGTGCTTTTTTTTTTTTTTTTTTTTAAAGGCGAGAAAGAAAAGGCAGGATTAACAGCAATTGGCACTACAACGGGGAAAACTTGCATCCTGCACTTTTGCCATGTAAATAATGCACAGATCCTGCGGGAACATGCCAAACACCAGGATTCTTAATTAATGGAGCTCTTTAATGTGCAAATCAGGAACAAATTGCAAGTTCTGACTTGCATTGATTATGAAAACATTAACTGAATGAGCAAGACCCTAAAAAAAAGTCTTCCAAGAAACCAAAAGAATACAAAGCTTTGGAAACCAGACAAGTCTGACCAATGTCTAAAAACACAAACCTAAAACTGAGACCCGCTCCCTAGTATACAATGATTTTAAAAATGAGAAACAAAAACCCCAACGGTTTCATCAGAAAACAGTCACCATAAAAGCATCTATTCCACCAACATCTAGCGTTAAGCAGAAAAATGAGTGTTCACTCCAAAGGCTCACAGACACTGCTTTAAGCGGAAAAACCCTACTTTATATATACACACACTTATATGTATATAGGTGTAACGAAACAATGCTGTCTCTTTAAAAAGAAATTCATCCTATATAAATTATAGCCATAAACTTTTCCTGCAGTGCAGCCTAATTAATTCTTGTTCTATACACAAAGGGAAATGCTGGGTGACAAATGGGTGTGAAGCCAGAAAGCTGCCAGGTCTGCAAAACATTTTCTACTTCAATTTATAAGCAATTTTGCAGTAAATCATCAACCAGAACCTGGAATCTCAGGAATCTCTGAGTGTCCAAACCACATTATATCACTTATCAGAGAAGAAAAGGGAAAGGAGTTTAAAGACATCTCATTTTTCAGTTCTAACCCACATCAAAATCTAGAAGCTCTGCGTCATCTATTATTCTCTCCTGGGTAAGTTTTTAGTACCAGAGATATATTTTTCAGGTGAAAATGACACTATAGGTTGATGCAGCCCATTCCTCCACTCTGAGAAGTACTGTATCATGCACCCATTACCATAAGAGATGTTCCCAGAGTTATATGGGAATAAGCACACAACTATTTATACGACTCCTTCAATCCAAGCAAAATGTTCTCAAACCAGCCAAGCCGAAGGGTTCAGAGGCAAGCCACTGGCAAAACAGATGGGAAACTCTCCAAGGAAATGAGGTTAGGACTTCCTGGTGGTCTAGTGGTTAAAAAACTGCCTTCCGGTGCAGGGGACATGGGTTCAAACCCTGGATGGAGAACTAAGATCCCACACGCTGCAGGGCAGTTAAGCTTGCTCACTGCAACTACTGAGCCTGGGTGCCTCAACTAGAGAACCGTGCTGCAGCTAAGACTCCATGCAGCCACAAATAAATAAATCATTTTTAAAAGGAAGAAATGAGGCTACTGAAGAGGTGAACAGAAACATACAGGAAACAAAGAAGAAAGCAAGGTTGCCCCTTTGGTCATCAAGCCCTTCCCCCACCCCTAACCTCCGCCCATCGCTGATCTGCTCTCCGACCCTTTAGTCTTACCCTTTCCAAGATGTCATATAGAGGGAACATTAATGTATATAATCTTTTGAGACTGGCATCTTTCACTAGCATAATACCTTTGAGATTCATCCACAATTCTGCCTTTTATCAATATTCTGCTCCTTTTTATTGCTGAAAAGAATATACCACAGTTTATCCATTTGCCTACTGAAGGACATCTGAGCGGTTTCCAAAGTTTTTGATGATTATAATTAATGCTGCTATAAACACATACATACAAGTCTGTATGTGGATGTATGTTTTCATTTCTCTAGGGAACATATCTAAGAGGAGGACTGCTGGTCATCATACATTTAACTTTATTAAAAAAACAAAAAACTGCTAAGCTTTCTTACAAAATGGCTAGACCATTCTGCATTCCCACCAGCAATGCAAGGAAGTTCCAGTTGCTCTGCACCCTTGCTGACACTTGATGTTGTTAGCTATTTGCTTTTAGTCATGGTAATAGGCATAAAGGGGCATCCCCTTGTGATTTTAATAATTATGTTAAATAAACATCTTTTCATGTGCTTATCTGTCATCCTATATCTTCCTTGGTAAAGTTTCTGTTCAAATATTTTGCCTTTTTTTTTTAAGGGTATTTTCTATTGTTGGGTTTGAGAGTTCTTTATATATTCTAGACATAAATCCTTTATTATGTGTGATCTGCAAATATTTTCCCTTGGTCTGTAGCTTGTCTCTTCATTCTGTTAATGCGTCTTTCACAGAGCAAAAGATTTAATTCTGATTTAGACTAATCATCAATTTGTTCTTTTATGGATTATGCTTTTGATGATTTAAGAACTCTAACTAAAGATCATGATGATTTTTCTCCCACATGTTCTTCAAAACACTATACAGTTTTACGTTTTACACGCAAGTCAATGACCTATTTTGTTAATTTTTGTATAAAGTATGAGCTGTAGTTTATTTTTTTTCCTTTGCCAATGAATGTACTACTGTTTTACCATAACCTGTTGAAAAGACTATTTATTCTCTCCCCACTCACTGACTTTGTACCTTTGTAAAAAACCAACTGCCTGTATTTGTGTGAATCTAATTTTGAACTCACGATCAAGGCTATGGTTTTTCCTGTGGTCATGTATGGATGTGAGAGCTGGACTGTGAAGAAAGCTGAGCACCGAAGAATGGATGCTTTTGAACTGTGGTGTTGGAGAAGACTCTTGAGAGTCCCTTGGACTGCAAGGAGATCCAACCAGTCCATTCTGAAGGAGATCAACCCTGGGATTTCTTTGGAAGGAATGATGCTAAAGCTGAACCTCCAGTACTTTGGACACCTCATGCGAAGAGTTGACTCATTGAAAAAGACTCTGATGCTGGGAGGGATGGGGGGCAGGAGGAGAAGGGGACGACAGAGGATGAGATGGCTGGATGGCATCACTCGATGGACGTGAGTCTGAGTGAACTCCGGGAGAGGGTGATGGACAGGGAGGCCTGGCATGCTGCGATTCATGGGGTCGTGAAGGGTTGGACACGACTGAGCGACTGAAATGAACTGAACTGAACTGATTCTATTCCACTGGCTAGAAGTAAATTTAAAAGGAATAAACCCACAAAGAAGGATCAAGTTCAAGCATATCTTGTTTCATCGCACTTTGCCTATACTGTGTTTTTTACAAATTGAAGGTTTATGGCAACCCCGCACTGAGCATCATTTTCCCAATAGCATTTGTTCACTTTGTGTCTCTGTCACAGTTTGGCAATTCTTACAGTATTTCAAATGCTTCCATCACTATTATATTTGTTATGGGATCTGTGATCAGTGATCTTTGATGCTACTATTGTCATTACTTTGGGGTGCTACAAACCATGTCCATAAAAGATGGTGGACTTCATTGATTGTTGAAATGACAACAAAGGATTTAGAATATGACATGAACTTAGTTGATAAAGCAGTAGGCGGGTTTGAGAGGACTGACTCCAATTTTGAAAGTTCTACTGTGAATAAAATGCCATCAAACAGCACTGCATGCTACAGAGAAACCATTTGTGAAAGGAAAAGTCAATGGATGTGCCAAGCTTCATTGTTGTCTTATTTTAAGAAAGTGCCACAACCACTCCAGTCTTTAGCAACCCCACTCTGATCAGGCAGCAGCCATCAACATCATGGCAGGACCCTAACCAGCAAAAAGAGTATGAGTCACTGAAGGTTCAGATGATGGTTAGTGTTTTTCAGCACTAAAGTATTTTTTAATTAAGGTATGTAGTTCTTTTAGATATAACGCTACTGTACACTTAATAGTATAGTACATACATAACTTTCTGGTAGTCATGTAAGGATGTGAGAGACCATAAAGAAGGCTGAATGCTAAAGAATTGATGCTTTCATACTGTGGTGCTGGAGAAGACTCTTGAGAGTCCCTCGGACAGCAGGGAGATCAAAGCAGTCAATCCTAAAGGAAATCAACCCAGAATATTCATCGGAAGGACCAATGCTGATGCTGCAGCTTTGGTCACCTGATGTGAACAGTGACTCACTGGAAAAGACCGTGATGCTGGGAAAGATTGAAGTAGGAGGAGAAGGGGACTAGTGAGGATAAGATGGTTAGATACCATCACCAGCTCAACTGACATAAGTTTGAGCCAATTCCAGGAGATGGTGAAGGACAGGGAAGCCTAGTGTGCTGCAGTCCATGGGGTTGCAAAGAGTTGCACACAACTTAGCAACCGAACTGCACTGAACTTTTATATGCACTTGGCAACCAAAGAATTCATGTGAGTCACTTTATCACAATATTCACTTTAAGGGAATTGCAGTGGTTTGGAAACAAATCTATAATATCTCCGAGATATGCCTGGATGAGAGAGAACGACAGCAACTAAGTTTTGGAAGCTTAAAAAGCCAACCGACTATACGATGATTAGAATGTCTGAAATTAAAAAGACCGACCATGCCAAGTGTTAATGAGGATATGAAGCAAGTGGAATTTTTTTATACACTGCTGGTAGGATTGTAAAATGGTCTAAGCACTTTAGAAAACAGCTTGGCGGTTTCTATGAAAATTAGACACATTTACCATGTGACCTAGCCATTCCGTTCTTAGTCATTCAGGAGACACGGGAGTATATATCCATACAACATGCACACAAATGTTCACTGCAGCTTTATCTGTAACAGCTAAAAACTAGAAACAAAACAAAGAATGGACTACCACTCAGGGATTACAGGCAATGAACTACTGATATAGGCAAAAGCATGGCTGAATCTCCAATAACTACACTGAGTGAAAGGCAGACAAAAAGAGCATAAACTGCATGATCCCATTTATACAAAATTCTAGAAAAGGCAAACCCATCTACAGTGACAGAGCATAGATTCCTGGTTGCCGAGGGATGGGAGGAGCAGGAGGAGAGATTACAAAGAGGCTGAGGAACTTCTGGGGGAGAGGAATACGTTCATTATTTTGATGTGATGATGGCTTCATGTGTGTGTGTGCTCAGCCATGTCTGACTCTTGGCGATGGCTTCACGAGTGTACACAGAGGTCCAACTGTACAGAAGCTGCTGACAGGTTAAGTAAGATGAGGACTGGGAACTGACCATTTAACTCAGGAATGTGATGGTCTTCTGTGATCCTGATGAGCAGTTTTGGCGGAGTGAGAAGGACACGGGCTTGATGGAATGCATTCATGAGACAGTAAGAGAAAGGGATTTAAGAGAGTGAGTACAGACGACTCTCACAGGGAATACTTTATAGGGGAGCAGAGAAATGGGAACTGCATGCAGTTCCATATATGTCAATTATACCTCAATAAACCAGTTAAAAAACAAAAGCAGATGGACAAATAACTGACATAGCAAACCTGAGCAAGCTGACTCTGGTGCCGGCAGGGAAGAACAGGAAGCAGTCCCCCCATGGTCCGTGAACACAATCTCACAAGACTGAAGAACCAGCGCTTCTAGAAGACCAAGAGGCAGGCAGGGCTACAGTCAACACACCTCTTTTACTCAGGCAGAAGTTGAGAGGTTTATCCTTTGAAGAGAGTTAAACATTAGTGTCTCTGGACAGGGGGACACCAGACACAGCGGAGGCAAGGGCATAATTCTCCAAACAGGAAGAATAAGCTGTAGTTTCCAGATTGAATGCTGAGACCCGCCCCCCCCCCCAGCCTACCGGCCTCCTACAAGGCTGGCAGCCAGGCAGGAGATTAGAAGTCCTCTGGCAGCTAAGACCCCATAACGAGCCGAGATGTGAAGATGCCGACATGGGTGTTCCCCACACGGCCCAGACAGATCACTTTACAACAGAAACCACGGACAAAGAGCCCTGCCCAAACATACAAAACTGTTCATCAGCTCTTGAGTACCCCACTCTTAAAAGTCAACAGCAGACAAAAGATCACCAAGTATTTGAGGAAAATATCTAACATACTACAACCAGGTTAAAACAAAAGAAAGCAGCTTAGAGGAAGCAGACTATGCCAGAAGAACTCTTAAAAATACACACACACACACACATACCCCAGGCATATCCCCAGAGAAGTAACAGTAATTAAAGGATGACAAAAGATATAAAAATACTCAGTAGATGAGGAAATAAAGCCGAAGAAATGTCTTAGGAAGTGAGGAGAGGGGAGAAAAGAAAGACAAAAATAACTAGGAAACTGAAGGGAAAAAAAGAAAGAAAATCAGAGGAAAAGTCTAACATCAAATGACGGGCCTTCCAGAAAGAAGAGAAAACAGAAGGAAGAAAATCACTAACAAAATAATTTCAAGACAATTTCCCAGGACTGAAAGAAACGAGCCTCCAGCCTGAAAAGGCCTGCACATCCACGCCAAGGCACAGCATCATGAAATTCCAAGGTTCCTTCGACAAAGAATTTAGGGGGAGGAAAAATCAGTAGATCAGAATGGCTTTGGACTCATCAACAGCAACTTCAGAAGGTGGAAGGCAAGGGAATATTCTATAGACTTCTATACACAGTCAGCAAGTCAATCAATTGTAATGATAGAGTAAAGGGACTTTGAGACAATCAAGGTGTAAAAAGTGTTTTCCTCTTGTCCACTCTTTCTCAACAAACTACTAGAAGATTTGCTTCACCAAACTAAGGGAGCAAGCCAAGAAAAATCCTGACCAGGAGATCCACAGAAGCAGGAAGCGAAGGTAACCCCTAGGATGGTGCTGAAGGGGGATCCCCGCATGATGGCTGGGCCCTGGAGAAGGGGAATAGTCCAGCTTAGAGCAGGTCAAAAGATTCTGGGAGGGCTTCCCTGGTGGCTCAGTGGTAAGGAATCTGCCTGCCAAAGCAGGAGACCCAGGTTTGATCCCTGGTCCGGGAAGATCCCATGTGCTGTGGAACAAGTGAACCAGTGCGCCACAACTACTGAGCCCGTGCTCTAGAGCCCGCACCTCACAGGAGAGTCCACTGCATGAGAAGCCCGCACCCCACAACCAAGACTAGCCCCACTCACAGCAGCAAGAGAAAGCCCACATGCAGCAACACAGACCCAGCGCAGCCAAAAAATAAATAAATCAAATTACAGGGGACAAAACAAAGGGTTCTGGAAAAGACGTCTTTAGGAAGAAGAACCGGCAGGAGATCTGATGCAACTGATTATCTTGAGGGGAGACTGAAACAACTAGAGAAAAGTTCAGGCTTGAATGACTGCAGAGAAAACAACACAAACAGAAATGTAACAATTCCTAACTCTAGAGAACAAAATGGTGTGTGGGAAAGGGAAAATAATCATGGTATATGTATTACACGGCTCAGCTGTGAACAGTGTTTACACAGACATAATAATGTAAACACTGACTATTGATCTAACCAAATTACAACACAACCAGGAAGGGACAGAGAGTGTGCGTGACTATAGAAGGGACGAAGGCTAAATCCTCATTTTCATAATGAGAAGTCAATAAATAATGCCTAAAGCTGAAAGATCGAGTAGGAACAAAAACATGTCAACTAGAGATTGAGAGATAAACTCATGAACTCAAAAAATAATAATAATAATTTAAAATGTAACTGCTGCTTTAGGAGAATGGGCTATGGCAAGGGGCTGGAGTGTACAGTCAGTAGATAAGTTTTCATAATAAGAATTTATAGAATTACTTGACTCTTTATACACAGATATAACTTGGATAAAAATTTAGAAGAGAAGAAAAAAGTCCAGAGTAAACAGAAAAGCTGGTAGAGACAGGAATACTTTTAAGAACTAAAGTGAATATAAAACAAAACAGCTTTAAATGTACATAACATACTTTAAGTACACTAATTACCCAAAAAGGAGCATTCAAAAAACAAAAGAAGCTATTAAAAATATAGTTGCAAAAAAAGAGAGCAGACATAACGAGGAAAGAAAATTACTCAACAAATATTAAAGACATTTTCCCCAAACTGAAGGACAACGCAGTCTTCAGACTAAACGGGCCTAGTAAGTACTCAGCACAACGAATAACAAAGGAACCATAGCTAGATAACACTTTAGGCAGTTTCAAAAATCAAGAGAAGAGCCCTAACAAAAACAAGTCACCAGCAAAGGAATGAGACTCAAACGGGCAACCACTGTCTCTTGGACAATACCTGGATGACAGACAGTAGGCTCAACAATGGCCCCCAAAGATGTCCACATTCTAACCCTCAGAACCTGTGAATACGTTACCTTACAGGCAAAACGACTTCGTGGGTATGATTAAATTGAGGATCTGCAACAGGGAGAGTAGCCTGAATTAGCCAGGTGGGCCCAGTGGAAACATGAGGTCCTTACCAGAGAGAAGTGGTTAGGGTCAAAGTCAGAAAAGCAACGCCTGGTGTGATGGGATCACTGGTATTAAAGATGGAAGAGAGCCACGAGCCAAGGAATGCAGACAGCCTCAAGACTACGGAGAAAACAGGGAAACAGGAGCTCCCCGAGGGTCTCTGGAAGAAGCACAGCCCTGCTGACACCTGGGTTTTAGGACTTCTAACCTCCAGAAACATGAGACAACAAATCTGTGCTGTTTTAAGCCACCAAGCTTGTGGGAATTTCTGGCAGTAACAAAAGGAAATTCATACAGGGCAGTACTTTCAAGTTCTAAGACAAAGTAATTTTTAACCCCAAAATGTATATCCATTAAGAACACCTCATTGATGAATGAGAGCAGAGTATTTTTAAATCCAGGAGAAATCAGATAATTGACTCCCCATGAATATTTGGCAACAAACTGACAAACTGAAATACGGAAGTCCCCTTACATACAAGCCTTCCAGTTACAAACTTCCAAAGATGCAAGTGCTAGCCCCTGTATGCCAGCTGCTATACTGTGCATGTGTGATCAGTTCGGTCTAACTCTTTGCGACCCCATGGACTGCAGCCTGCCTGGCTCCTCCGTCCATGGGATTTCCCAGGCAAGCATACTGGAGTGGGTTGCCATTCCCTCCTCCAGGGGATCGTCACGGTCCAGTGATTAAACCTGCATCTCTTGGATCTCCTGCATTAACAGGTGAATTGTTTCACCACTGCACCACCTGGGAAATCCATGCTGTACTGTATTACTGTACTTTTCAAGGTACCATCCTACAACATTAAAAATGTTTTCATTTTTATTTTTTACATATTATTTATGTGAAAAGTATTATAAACTTATTACAGTACAGTATTATATAGCCGACTGTGTTAGTTGGGTACCTAGGCTAACTCTGGTGGAACCAAACTTGTACGTATGTAGAGGACTTACTGTACAGGAATACAAGAGAGCCAGAAAAGAGCTCCACCCTAGAAGAGCAAGGAAAGGAAGTCCCAAGAGGATCCAGCACACTGGTCCCAGAACACAACCCACACAAACTGGGAAAGTGTAAGAGGAGAGACGGCATGACTGGGGGGAAACGATTGAGACGATAAAACCAAGCTGAAAGGTGCGGGTGAGGCGGGGCGGGGGGGGGGAAGGCAATATAGAGACCTAGAGAAAAAATGATATAATAAACAGTCCAAATGTGAAGCAAACTAAAATAAAGCATGATTATAAGCACCTGATGGAGGGTTATAAAAGATCTACTTGAACTACAAACTTGTGCCAAACTAGGAACGTTCTCCTTTACATAGCTGGGGAGGCAGGCCTCTGAACACACAGGAATGAATAAATGATGTTCCAGTTCTTCACCGCCCTATTTACAGGATACTAACACATTGTAAATGCTGTTTATTTTCAACTCCTAGGTTCAACATATGGGTGGTGGTAGCTTAGTCACTAAGTTGTGTCCGACTCTTGTGACCCTATGGTCTGTAGCCTGCCAGGCTCCTCCATCCCTGGGATTCTCCAGGCAAGAATACTGGAGTGGGCTGCCATTCCCTTCTCCAGGGGATCTTCCCGAACTCAGAACAGAACCCAGGTCTCCTGCATTGCAGGCAGATTCTTTACCGACTGAGCTAGAGCACAGAAACCTTGGTTGCATGGCAGAATGCAAAGGGGTTGTGGAAAAAGGATGGGATGACTACCTCATACCCTCTCCCCAAAACTTCTCCCACCTCCTCCTCTATTATTCACTTGCAATTTACAACCTTGGTTTCTTTATCAAAGAAAATAGAACAACCGACAGAAGAGAATTTTCAGACTCCTAACTAGCTGTGTCTATTTTTATACTGTCTTCCCACCTGTCACTACACTTAGAGTGTCCCCACGACTAGCAAGGGCCACCGTTCTCACGCCCTCATCCATCTCACTCACTTCCTTAAGGACACTGCTACAGCAGGTGTCCCTCCCCTGCCTCACCAATTTCCCCTCGGCACATCGCTTTTTGGCTGCGCTGGGTCTTCATCGCTGTGCATGGGCTTTCTCAAGCTGCGGCGGGTGGTGGCCACTCTCTAGCTGCAGGCTTCTCATTGCAGTGGCTTCTCTTGTTACGGAGCATGGGCTCAGTAATTGTGGCGTATGGGCTTAGTTGCCCTGCAGCAATGTGGAATCTGCCTGGACCAGGGATCGAACCCCTGACTGCTGCATTAGCAGGTGGATTCTTAACCACTGGGCCGCCAGGGAGGTGCTGCACCATTCTTACCAATATACAGACATGCTGTTATTCCTCCCATCTCAAAAACAAAACCCTTCTCTTGACTCCACATCCTTCTCCATCCAGTGTCCCATTTCTCTGCTCCCCTCTAAAGTTACACTCCTAGAAAGAGTTGTCTGCACTCACTATCTCAGATTTCTTTTTCCTGTCCTCTCACATATGCATCCCAGTCAAGCCTGTATCCCTCCAACCCCACCAAAACTGCTCATCAAGGTCACAGATGGCCATCGTGTTGCTAAGTGAAATGGTCAATGCTCAATCTTCGCCTTAACCTGTCAGTAGCATTCTAATCTTTCATACCAAAGAATAAAGAAATAGATGTAAACAAGTTATTTAATATTATAAAAGGAAAATGAAATAGAATGAGACTGAACATAAGGCAAAGGACTGTTGTCTTCCCGAATGTTTCTGTTTATCATATTCACGTATAATTTTAATCTGAAGATTTGAGCATAGGTGTTAGGGACTTCCCTGGTGGTCCCTTCCAATGCAGGGGGTGAGGGTTCTATCCCTGGTCAGACAGCTAAGATTTCACATGCATCACAACCAAAAAAAAACAAAACATAAAGCAGTAGCAATGTTGCAACAACTTCAATGGAGATTTTTTAAATGGTCCACATTAAAAAAAAAAAAAGAATAAATGTTAGGACATAAATAACAATAACAGAGTAGTATCTTATGCAGTGGCCGGGTTCTAAAGTCTGAGCATATATATTTGAAATGGATAACCAACAAGGACCTTCTGTACAGCACAGGGAACTCTGCTCAGTGTTATGCGCCAGCCTGGATGGGAAGGGGATTTTCAGGAGAATGGATACCTGTGTATGTATGGCTGAGTCCCTTTCCTGCTCCCTTGACATAACATTGTCAATCAGCTCTACCCAAATACAAAATAAAAAGTTTAAAGTTTGAAAATAAATAAAGAAAAATAGTCTGAGCATAAAGCCAAAATAAAGTTCTCACAAAACTACTTTACAAATTCCTAAAATTGCCCAGGAAGTATACCACCACAGTCTCTCTGCAAGTTCAACATGGTCGGTTTCTCCCCTCAAACACGACAGCCACTTCGTCCATTAAACACAGGATGATTACATTTGGGGACCATGTGGATGAAGCCTGCAGGCTGCAACTGTAACCACTAGACTTGCAGTCTGTCTGACGAGATGCTCACTGGAGAGGTACCCGAACAAAGAATAACTGCAGGGGCCAAAGACTCCACCTGCCACCCACGCTTCCTCCAACGCACTGAGTAAGACAGCTAGAAGAACCACAGGCACTACTTAAGCGGCTCCTCTCTCCCTTTTTCTTCTGGTCAGGCAAACATGGTTAAAAGTGAGTTCATGAAAAGTCCATACAAAGAGGCTGTGACATTCACGGACACGTCCAACTTCACCGTGAAGCCAGCGGATAAGGTGACTCTACTGCGTATGTTACATTACTGCCACTCCTACGACGGCCACTAACTACTGCCACCAACACTACTAGTTCAGGTTGCTTCCTTATCTAACTACTCGTCACCATTAAAGATTACTTCTAGGGTTGAAGACAACCCTAATTCCCAAAACCCACAACAATAAAACAAATGTTCTGACCAGCTTGGCTGCAGCAGTTTTTCAAGCCACGTAGGGATCATCTTTTCAGGGTGGGTGGAATCATGGCATATGAATCTAACACTCCGCCTGGTTTCCGACTTGGTCGCTTTGGAAAAGCACTAGCTCTGCTGACCCCACTTGACTCTCTACATAATATAAATGGCTAATGAACCACATTGGACAAATCCAGGAGCAGCTTAATAGGGACCAAAAGTCTTCCTATGTAGAACTCATTCCCTAAGAAACACACCAAAGGCAGCACAGATTTCAAAGCTAGGTGAACAGGTATTGTGTAACTATTAAACAGAAAGTTATCAAGAAATGACTGCCTTCATTTCTCACCTACAGTTTAGGAAAAATAAGAGGATCAATAATACTCTGTGGTGGCAGGACTAGAGGAAAACAACTGTTACAGATGAGAATTTAAATGGTTACAATTCTTCTAAAGGCCAATTTGGCCCTATCTTCCAAAAGCCTAAAAAAGAAACAGAAGTACAATCCCTTTGTCCCACCAATCCAATTTACAGGAATGTAGATCTATGCTGCCCAATACCGTATTCACTCGTCACATCTGGCTACTGAGCACTCAAAAGTGTGGTTAGTCCAAATTAAGAGGAGCTGTAAATGCAGAATATACTTTGAAAATTTCAAAGACCTGACATAAAAAGTACATATGTATGTAAGGTATCTATCTCATTAATATTTATATATTGACTGTATGTTAACTACATTTTTAATATACTCCATTAAATAAAATATGCTACAGAAATTAATTTTACCTCTTTTCACTCTTTTTAAAAATTTGATTACTAGGAAATTTGAAATTATGTATGTGACTGGCACTATATTTATATTGGACAGTACTACTTTTAGACAAAATGCACAAATATGTATGTACAAGGGTATTTATCAAAGCATGCTTTATCAAAGTGAAAGACTAAAATAAACCTGAGCATCCATCAATACGGATCTGCTAAATAAACTGTAATAAATCTATTAAATGGAATATTCTATGGCCATTGAAAATGCTGATATACATCTAAATACAGTGACATGAAATAATATATTAAGTAGAAAAAATAAGCTTATAAAATAGTACATAAGATTTTATGTTTGTTTTTAAAAAGAGTGTGTGTGTGTGTGTGTGTGTGTGTGTGTGTGAGCACAGAAAAAGGTTCGAAAGGATATTCATCAAAATGACAACCATGGTTACCTCTGGGCGGTAAGATTACAGGTAATCCTTATTTTCTTCTTTATGCTTTTAAGTATTTTCTGAATTTTTGAAGTAGGCATGACATAATTATATAATTAGAACAGTAAGGCTATTTTTTAAAAAATGATAGCCATCAGCTGAAACAAAAAGATCAATCTTCCTCACATCAGCTTGGCTAGATGAAGTCCAGGGTAGTAAGGGTCCTTAATCCTACCCAGCACTACATTTGGAGAAGCTTAAGGGTGCCTTCCTCCTAAGCAATACTTAAACCCATCCCAAGTAATTAAGAGTATTCCAGGGTTCTACAGATCATTCATGAGAACTCTGCCATGAACCCATAAAGTGTTAATTGAGAGAACACTGAAATAGATGTTCATGGATTTGTCACCTAAGGCGACTAAGTAATTAACAAAGGGGGAATTTCACTGACGATACTGGTTGCCTATGGGACAGGGAACTGGGTGGCAGGGGTATGGGGTGGAAGGGACGATTTTTTCTATAGCGTCATTAGTATCTTTTGAATTTTGAGCCATGTGAATGCAGTGCCTACTTAAAAAGATATAATTTATAGAAACCAAAACAGAAACCTTATTTATCAAGATTCCGACTGCCATGACTTACTCAAAATTTTAAAAGTTGTTCTTTAAGGTGTCTATTAGTGCTGTGGTCAAACTGGCATTAAAATATTTAGTCTATTCAAGTCAAAATAGTTGATGGGCCCAGGGAAGGGCACAGAGAGATATGAGGGTGAACATGAACTAGAAGATGGGAAGAATGGGAACTGGGAAGACAGGGTGGAGCAGGGCAAAGAAAATTTAATTTACTAATAGTGGAATTTGTGTCATACTCTTAAGCAAGTGAAAAAAACCCAACATTTCCTCTATATCACATTATACTGTGTTCTGGGGGGGGCGGTTTGCTTACAGGAAATATCAAAATGTCAACCATTGTTTCTATTAAAGGTCTTTAATGATACTGCATTTTGGACCTGTAATGAAACATGGTGCTCACTGCAGTCTGTAATGCATCTCATTAAATACATTAATAACATGCATTTCGCTAAAAGGTCAACTTGTTACAGCTGAAGTTTGGCTTTCCTGTAATCACTTCATCTAAAGCTACAGCGCAAACTCTAGAAAAGACAGGAGAGCCCCTGTTACAGGAATGCTCTCTCAGCTCCTTCTCCACCCAAACCAGCTGTGCTTAATTAAGAAATCACCGTTAGCATTTTTGTGTGGGATAATGCTATTGTGATTTTTTTTTTTAATCCTTTTCTCTCAGAGATCCACGCTGATTCCCTGATAAAATGATAGACTGTCTGGTATTTCCTTCAAAATAAAGCAGAAGTAGAAGAAAAGTTAGTTTCAGTAGATGAAATAAAACGGGCCATGAGTTGATAATTGCTTAACTGGTAATGGTGTATAAGTTCACTGTATGTACAACTCTCTCTACTTTTATATAGGTTTGATATATTCCATAATGAAGAGCTTTAGATATACTCATGCTGGAGGTTTCCTTAAGTATCTTGCCGCCTTCTTTATATACTGCTGCCACCAACATAAAGGAACCATCTCCTAATGCTACAGATTGAAGTTTTTAAAAGAAAATCAAAGAGAAAAAGCTCACCTCTTTAAAGAAATGGTTCTGTGCATGGAAAATCTCTTAATTTTGCTATGGTTACTTCATGACTTACCATTTATGCAACTACAAAAATATCCAGGAGTGGGGTTCAGGATGGGGAACACATGTATTCCTGTGTCAGATTCATGTTGACGTATGGCAAAACCAATACAATATTGTAAAGTAATTAACCTCCAGTTAAAATAAATAAATTTATATTTTAAAAAAGAATTATGTTAAAAATGTGGTTAAATGTGGAGAAGGAAATGGCAACCCACTCCAGTATTCTTGCCTGAAAAGTCCCATGGATGGAGGAGCCTGGCAGGCTACAGTCCGTGGGGTTGCAGAGTCGGATGCGACTGAGAGAATTCACTTTTCTTTTCTTTAGGAAGAAACTTTCCAGGCCTCTCTTCTCACACATATTGTGATACTGTAAAAAGTGGTTTCTTTAACAGTAAAACCACGGTGGCCTACAGTTCTCCAACCAACTTGTATTCCCACTGACTTTCTGAAATAAATAATCTTTTATCCCCCCCAAAAAATGTAGTTAAATGGAAAAATATTAATAACCACCAGAATCAGGATATGGGATATAAGTTCATTTTTGTAGAAAAATAATTAAAAGAAAATGTTTGCCTAATATGATATATTAAAAAAATATATATATCCCCAAAAAATGCCTCTGAAATTATTTCACAGCAAGAGTTATAATCACTAACATGTAATACCAGCATGATTGGGGACCAAGAGCGCTGAGGAAGAAAGGAGAGATTTGCTTAGTTTCTGAAAAGTAGAGTTTTAAGGTGCTTACGGTACAAAGGCACGCTGCTCAGGACTTGACTGTGGCTTAAATACAGCTGGAAGTCCGCTCTGTTTTAGAGAATGTTGTTAAGACTATAAGAGTAAATGACCAGGCCGTGGAGAGAATACGTCAAGAAAACACAGCCTGAGAAGAAGATCCTAAATGCGGTAAAACTGACACTGAGAGGATAAAAGAGGAGGCTGAGATGAGAAAGGATGAAAAACGCAGGAGAACCCACACGTCATGTGGAAGCACCAAAACCAAAGGGCAATAATTTCAAGAAAAGGGTGAATGCTCCAGGGAGGTAGTAACTGGGCTTGGCAATAAAGAAATCTCTGATCACCTTTTCATAAGTCACAAGAGGCCAAGGCTGAATTGTAAGTAGCACAGCAGAATAGAACACTACTCATTTTCAAGAATAAATGGTTCATTTAAATTATATAAGGCGGACTTTCCTGGTGGTCCAGTGGCTAAGACTCCTTGCTCCCCATGCAGGGGGCCTGGGTTCGATCCCTGATCAGGAAACTAAGATCTCACATGCCTCAACTAAGACCCAGCACAGCCAAATAAATAAATAAAAATATAAAAAATAAATTGTATAGGGAATTTGAACACTAGTAAAAAGTCAAAAAACACTGAAGGGACTTCCCTGCTGGTCCAGTGAATCTGCCTGGTGATGTAGGGGACACGGGTTTGATCCCTGGTCAGGGAACCAAGATCCCACATGTCACAGAGCAACTGGGCCCACGCACTGCAACTACTGAGCCCCCACGCCAAAAGTCGGTGCACTGCAAGGAAAGATCCTGTGTACTGCAATTAAGACCCAAGGCAACCAAACATATTAAAAAAAAAAGACACTGGGGACAGTAGGGATGACGGTTAGTTACACTGATGACCATGATTCAGAGGGCTGAACACTGCCAGACAACTCTTTCTGCAGAAAGAGAGAATATGTGTACCTAACATTTGTGGTGTGCAGTGTGCCAGACACTGTGCTAATGCTTGATATCGATTATGTTCTTTAATCCTCACAATCATATTATCCCCATCTGACTGTGAAGTTAAGTAACTTGCTCAAGGTCACTCAGCTAATCCACTGCTGAGATGGAATCTAAACCCAGGCAGTCTGACCTTACTGTAGACCAACCAAACTGAAAAGAGATTTAATTGAAGAAAATAAGTTCTGGAGTTTGTTTTGGGGTCAGTACAAATTCAGCCAATGCTCCACACCAGCTATATATATATAAAACACAGTACAAATTGTTCATCCAGAGTAACGTAACCAAGAAGTTTTTCTTAAACTCTGTTCACTGAGATAGGGAGACACACAAATATTATACAGTCATAAAAGTAAAAACAAAAATTAGCTACCCTTCAGATGCATAGAAATTCTGGCAATTAGAAAACTCTCCTAGATAACTAATAAGCACCTACTGTGGAGCACAAAGAACTCTAACCAATACTCCATAATATATGGGAAAAGAGTCTAAAAAAGAGTGGATATATGTCTGTGTGTAGCTGACTCATTTTGCTGTACATGTGAAACACAAGTGTGTACATCAACTATACTCTAATAAAAATTAGAAAAGAAAACTCTCCACCCTCCCATCCTACACTATGTGACACCAAACACACGCTCCTTTCTTCTCCCTTTTCCTCTGCGACCCATTCCGTCAGGCTGAGAGATGCACCGATGGGGCAAAGAAGCAACTGGCTAAGTACGGAAAGAGACAGATTAAAAAGACTTGAACTGTTGCAAAAATAAAAGTTATGTAATAGTAAAATAGCTAAAGAAACTAAACTGCATCCAAGAGTAAGAATGTGTCCCTTAAACCAAGCACCGACTCACCCTTAAAATATCTACATTTTGAGATGAATCCCAAAAAGTGGGGTAGGGGGAGGGTTGGCTCAAGCAAGAAGAGTCATCAGTAACAAAACGGAAAAAGCTTCATTACGAAACATTGAAGACATTTAATCTAGAGCAGTTGAGGTCTCCTTCCAAATTTCCATACGGGAAATTAGGGCACTAGGGCATTAAAAATAGCAGAGAAATGCTCCAAAAACCTCAAAAATGCTGGAAACCATCAAGCTATCATTTGTTTGAGGGAGGAGGGGAGGAAGAGTTGGCAAGCCACTTATAAAAGACCCACCCTCACAGTATCTGCAGGTTCCTGACTTCACAATCTGAAGACTGGCCGCTTGGAAGTCATTCCCCACTAAACTCGGAAGCCCCTCCGAGAAAGATTCACAGGACTTCTACCGTAGAAATCCTACCCTTTTATCTGGAACGGTTTAAGGTGTTTCTACCAAGAGGCAGACACCAAATCAGATGTCCTCCTCCATTCAAACTCCATGATATTATAAAAACAAGCTTGAAAGAGCAAATGACAACAATAAGCCTCAAGACTTCCTTGGTGGTCCCGTGGCTCCAACCCCGTACTCCCAATGCAGGGGGCCCAGGTTCAATCCCTGGTCAGGGAACTAGATCTCACATGCCACAACTAAGAGTTTACATGCCACAAGTAAAGATCTTACATGCCACTACCAAAAATTCTGCATGCCACAACCAAGACCCAGCACAGCCAAATCAATCAATATTAAAAAAAAAAAAAACAACCCACTAACTCTCAGCCTGCAAACAAGGGATGGCAATCCCAGCACCCCATACCTCCCTCAGCCCCAGTCCTCAGTGCCGCTGGGCACACGAGCACATAGCAGGCAGCTCCAAGACTGGAAGGCAGAAAAGGCTGGAGGAGTCTGTCTCTGCCAGGTGGGATCTGGCTATGGAACTATGGGCAACTCACTCTCTCTGGACTTTGGTTCTCTCATCTGGAAAATAATTACTAAACTCCTTTTCTTTTCTAAAATTCTGGGACTTCACAGACCAGGAGTTCTTTACAACTTTTTCTTCCTTCTGTGGTCCCCACCTTCTCCTCACTCTATGCAACTCAGAGGAAGAGAAGTAAGTTCATCTCTGTATGTTGTTCTAGAAACTACCCAACAAGGCAAGGCATCCTTTAAGCACATGATACACAACTTAAACCAACTGAGTTTAGTCACTTACTGTCTCCCTTTCGTTTTGTACCAGTGGGTTCTCTCTGAGCATTAAAAGAGTAACTCAGGGACTTCCCTCAAGGTTTGGTGGCTAAGACTCTGCACTCCCGGTGCAGGGTTCCCAGGTCCAAACTCTGGTCAGGGAACTGGATCCCACATGCTGCAGCCAAGAGTTCTCATGCCACTACTAAAGCACCCAGCATGGCGCAACAAAGATCGAAGATCCTGTGTGTCCCAACTAAGACCCAGCACAGTCAAATAAATAAATACAAAAAACCTAGATTTTAAAATAAAAATTTTTTAAAATTACTCAAAACCAAGGGGAGGGGGAGAGCATGTGAAATCAGGGGTAGAAATAAGGAGAATAGACAGAACTCCATCTGTCTTGATCAAAGTTGCCTTCATCTGACAAAAGGGTTATACTGCTATCTTTTTTAACTTAAAAATCACTATCTTATATCATCACTAAAGCCAAGTCTTCTCAACTCCATGGTGCTGTGAATACAATCACAGTAGATCCCAATGAACCCCCAGGGTTCTGCGCATCCCAGTGAGGCATAAGTACTCTTACTGTTTTTCAGGGCGCTGGCAAATTCTGGGCCACCTTTGTCCTTGAAGACAGGGAAAACATCTGGTTGAGGAAGCTGATTGGTGGTCAGCAGAGCCTTTTGCAGCTTTATCCTTCCTTCCAAGAGCTGGTCCCACAGTGCTGAGACAGAAAATAGAATTCCATTTCTCAGTTATAAAATCTTCCTGGAGTGGGGAGTAGGGGAGGGACCGGAAATCAAAACAGCCTCTAAGCAGCACGGCTTTATCATAGTTTCATGCGATGGAAACGCTCTATTTATTACAGGAAATAAATCCAGTATCTGGACACATGAGATATCTGGATAAATCCAGTATCTTGACTTGCTACATGAGAGAAAGGATGCTACAGCCCAACGAGAGAAGATGCTCGTCTCCTCAACCTTCCTCAGCCGCCCGAAGTACTAGGGCAGAGCCAGCGAAGCAGGTGAGGGTAGCAGGGGTGGGCCAAGCAGAGGGGAATGGTGCTTTAGGCCTCTAGGTAAGTGGGGCACGTCACCAACAAACTGGCAGGACACAAGACACAGGAGAGAGCAAGGGCTTCCCTGGTGGCTCAGATGGTAAAGAATCTGCCTGCAGTGCAGGAGACGTGGGTTGGATCCCTGGGTCGGGAAGATCCCCTGGAGAAGGAAATGACTACCCACTCCAGTATTCTTGCCTGGAGAATTACACAGACGGGGGGCCTGGCGGGCTCAGTCAACGGGGTCCCAAAGAGTTGGACAAGACTGAGTGATTAACACACACACACATACACACACACAAGGGAGAGAGCAAACTGCCTAAAACAAACAGACAAACAAAACGGAGAGCAAATGCAGACACTCTGAAAAACAAGCAAACAGTGTACAAACCTATCTGATTCTTCACAGCTCGGCCTTTCTCCACCTCCTCGGAAACTCTGACCTCAGAGAAGGTCATCACCACCCTGTCGTCCTCCCTGGCCCTGGACTCGGCCTTGTCTTCCTCACTCGCATCTTCAAAGTCTTCCTCACCTTCCCCTTCTTCCATACCACTCTCCTCCTCATCTTCCTCTTCCTCCTCACTGCTACCAAGGTCGTCCATTCCCTCAGTAAATTTTTCAAAGTCACTGATGCTCTGGACACTGAAGCCCGACGATGTCCGTGAGTGGCTCCTGCTCCTCTTCCTCCAGGCCAGGCTGCTGTCCCCCTCGTCCTCACCCTCCTGATCCTCAGCACTCATGGCTTCCTCATCGAACTCCTCCAGGCGCAGGCCCTCTGAATCTCCATCTGCAGACCCGTCCTCATCAGATACTTCTTTATCTAAACGAGGGAGGGAAAAGGAAAATCTTGAAACAAATACTTGGCCGTTTCTTTCGTTCCACCTAAAGGATCATGGCACCTGTCCAAAAAAAAAAGAAGTATTACCGTACTCAATGCAACTCAATAGCACAATCCCTATCACACTAGTGATGCTTATTATTAAATACTTGTTAAGCACCTATTATGAACCAGCCGTGGATAAAAACTAGAGACTGACAAGTAGAATGCAGTATCTGTGCGGAGGGGTTCACAGTCTGCTAGGAGTGGTAGATATACACAACCAACAACCGCACTGCAGTGTCGTTAGTATAGCGAGAGATGGCTTCAGGTGAAAGACACCTTATAGCTTTACTTATTAAGCATAAGTAGCAGCTCATCAGACAGAGAAACGGGAAGGAAAGGAAAAGCAGCAGAGACAAAGGTCCAGCACACAGACGTGTCCTGAGGGAATTCCATGGGCAGCCACTGCTTGCAAGCCTCCCTGCCAATGCAGGGGACAAGCATTCGACCCCTGGTTCAGAAGACTCCACATATTGTTTGGTGCAAGAAGGCAACTAAGCCTGTGCGCTGCAACTACTGAAGCCCGTGCACTGTAGAGCTTGCTCTGCAACAAGAGATGCTACTGCAATGAGAAGTCCATGCACGGCGACTAAAGAAAGCCTACATGAAGCTACACAGACCCAGCACAGCCAAAAATTGATAAAAAAAAAAAAAAAAAAAAACAAGTACATTGAGGTGCAGGATGCTGGGATATGAGCTCAGAGAGTTATTCAGGGTTTGTTGTTTTTTTTTTTTTTAAATTTTAGGCTATGCCATGCAGCATGCAGGGCTTCCCAGGTGGTGCTAGTGGTAAAGAACCCGCCAGCCAAATGCAGGAGAGGTAAGAGACGCGGGTACGATCCCTGGGTTGGGAAGATCCCCTGGAGGACATGGCAACCCACTTCAGGATTCTTGACTGGAGAATCCCACGGACAGAGAAGGCTACAGTCTATAGGGTTGCACAGAATCAGACACGACGGAAGCGACTCAGCAGGAACACATGCAGTATGCTAGTTCCCTGACCAGGGAGCCAACCCGTGCCCCCTGCAACAGAAGTGCAGAATCTTAACCACTGGACCTCCAGAGAAGTCCCGCCAGGAGGGGTTTTGTCTTCCATGGGAAGGTGTCTAAACTTGATCCTTCAGTAAACGGAATATTAGTTATGGCTTTTTCTTATAGAAAAATCTGATTATAGAAATTAAATTATAGAAAAAATTACTTTTACTTCTGATACAGGTCTTTCTGTATCATCATTGATCATCCAATCTCTTCCTCTGCAGAACACGAAGGTCCCACATATGGGAAGCATAATTGTACAGGGGCCCGTTACCAATAACTTTCTTCATAAAACAAAGATTTTATGAAAACATAATAGGTCTTAAGTACTTCTTTAAGTGAATATCAGATATACTTTAACATACAGACTCAAGACACAGAAGGCTGTCAAAACTATACAGTTCCAAATAGTAAAGAGAAATAATCCTTTAAGTTCTTTACAGGTATGATAGTAGTTTAAAGTATAGATCTTAGAGTCAGACTAACTTATTTGAGTTCTGGGCTGCACTTACTAGATATATGACCTTGCATAAGTTATATAACACATACACCCCTCAATTTTCTTATCTGCAAAATGGAGATAAAAAGTAGCAACCCCTCAGGGCTGCTGGAAAGATTAAACAAGATGATCATGTACCCAGAACTGTTTCAAGGCCTAAATCATGGCTATCAGAGCATGACTGATTATTTCTTTTACATTATCTGTGGGTTCTCAACATGGTCCCTCTGACCTCTCTACAGGAAAACAAATAGCATCCACTCACGAATCACCATATCCAGCCCCCTTCTCCCACTCAGAGAAACTCACAATCTTTAAAACTGTAAGCCTACATCCTCCTAACTCTTGCAGGGAACAGGGAAGGGTTATGAAAGTTTTACAATGGCAAAGAAATGAGTGTCACAAATTAATATTATCCAGTGACTCAATGCAAGACTTGACAAATTAAAGGAAAATCTATCAGTGGCATGCTCATCAGACACAACTGAGGTGTCTTTTTCAACACATGCGTGTGTGTGTGTGTGCGCGCTAAGTTGCCTCAATCATGTCCCACTCTGTGTGACTCCATGGACTATATACAGCCTGCCAGGCTCCTCATTCCACTGGATTCTCCAGGCAAGAATACTGGAGTGGGTTGTCCTGCCCTTCTCCAGGGATCTTCCTGATCCAGGAATCAAACCCATGTCTCTTACGTCTCCTGCGTTGGCAGGCGGATTCTTTACTACTAGCGCCACCTGGGAAGCCCAACACATAGCCCTCTCCAAAATCTAAATATGGAAGGCCTTCTTTGTCACTCCATTCCAGGGTGAACCATCAGTGTAAACATTAGGAATAGAGTAACTTAATAGCTCTAGGCTTTAGATTCCTTACAAAGTGAAATTAAGTACTTCAGAGGGCCATTTCCTAACGCCAAATCAGTGACAGTAAGTGGGACATCCTAAGACAGTAAGTGGGGCATCCAGACTGGATGTGCAAAGGTCACCCCCCCCAAAAAAAGATTTTAAACCCCCCAAAATTAGGAAAGACATGCAAATAGGTCTACTCACCAGATGAGCCTGACAGAGTCTGCTCCCAATGGTCTTCCTTCCAAGCCTTTCTAGACGTGGTCTTGCCAGAATATCTCTTGTCTGCGTCCAAGAGGGAGGCTGATGCCAGCTTTCGAATGCTACCCACCGCCTGAAAATCACCTTCCCCATCTTCCCCTTCATCAAACCTGTCAATCACTTTGGCAGCAGTAGCTGTTGGGGGAGGGGGGAAAGTAATCAGAACCTCCTGGTTAGAACCAACTTTAAGGACAACCCTGTTCAACCCTTTAAATTCGTCCTCTGCAAAATCCCCACCAACTTCTGAGAACAGGGACCTCACTACATCCAGACTACTCACACTACCTTGCTGCTATCCCTGAACAGAAAGCTAACTCTCTGCATCTACTAGAAAGATATATTTCCAGGTCTTGGAACATAGACAACGAAGTCTAAATTCCTCCTCCACATGCGACAGTCACTCAGATATTTCGAGTCAGCCGTCATCACGTCGTATCCTACTCCAGCCCATACCTCGGGAGTTTTCTTTGCTTATCCAGGCTAAACAACCTCAGTTCCTTCAACTGATTACTCCTAAGAAACGGTCCAGCACTCTCATTTATCCCTCTGTATTCTCCCTTCCTCGCACTTCTCGGACTCAAGCCTAAAGCAGGATTACTCTCAACTAGACGTTGAACAGCAGCTTACAGAACGGCAGCCTTATTCGTCAACCACTAAGCAAGTGTGTTGAGGCCTGAAAAGGCTTAAGGGGAACCACGGATGCCTACTTCTTCCTTCAATCCTCCAAGTAAGTTATCAGAGGCCGGCAGTTTGTTTGTTTTTTTTAAAGAATGAAACTTCCTTCTCCTCATTTCTAATGCGATGCCAGTAAGGGCATCCTGAAAGATGACTACCAACCCGAAGCCAACCTGGCTGTCCGCCACAGCCCTGGATCAACAGTTAACCCAAGCCTAAGAGCTCCGGGCGCCCCGCCCACCCGAGCACCAAGTCCAGAAAGCGCATCGGGAGAATCCCGACGCTCTCCTCCCCGAGTCCCAGGGGGCCCCCTTCCCGGGAAGCAGTTTTCCTCTGCGCAGGGGGACAGGAGGGTAGGCTGGGCGGCAAGGCCCAGCTGCCGGCTCCTCACGCGCCGCCCAAGTCCTCCCGGGACCAGGCCCGCCGCTCCGCACGTGGCCTTGCCCGCGTCAGGCCTCACCCTCCTCCGGGTCTGCCTCAGGATCCGCCTCGCGCGGTCGCGGGTTCAACAACTGCTCTAGCTGCAGCGCCAGAGGCTGCGGTCCCGCCATGGTCACCAAGGCCTCGCCCGGCGCCGCGCTTGTGAACGTCGCTCTCTCCCTGCCAAGTCCTCTCGCCTGAGAGACGGATCCCCGCGCACCTTCAGGGACGCGCCGAGCCGCACGCCCGGCTCCGGGTCGCCAACTTCCGGGAGGCTCCCAGGAGGGGGCGGGGCTTGCGTCACTACGGGCGTTGCTAGGACGGAGGCGCACGCGCTCGGAAGGCTGCCGCGTGTGCGTGTGCGCCTGCGCCGAGGGGCGGGGGGTAGGGGTGGGGTTGGGCCGCGCGGGAGCGCGCAAGGGCACGTGGCTACCTCTGGCCCAGAGCCTAGACTCGTTGAAGCGCTGCTCGCGTCCTCTTGCGTAAAGTATGCCTCGAGATTTGTCCGAGATTTGCTTGGAAATAAAGTGTAGTGTAGCCATGACCTGCGGTGACTGATTTGGAAAACAGGAGGAGTAAAGGGTGAGCGTCTCGAGCCTCACGTGTACTTTAGGGCAAGCACAGACTGGGATCCAATTTGGAGGAGTCTGGGGCCTGGCGCACGCCTCTGACCCACCGGTAGTCCTGATTTGGAAATCCTACCTAAGGGTTGGGCATGTGTTAAGTGTGCGGTGGACTGCTGGCATCTTTATTAATAGGAATAATTATTACAGAAAGTGCTATGGTTGTGCATAAATAAAGATCGATTCTATAACTTTTCCAAGTAGCCTTGTCTGTGCAGGGAAAAGGGGGCGAAGTGAGGACTACTCTACCGCATACCCATCAGGAATGATAACCTTGGTGTTCAAAGATGAGGGCATACACTTTAAACTGGTGCACAAATGGGGAAAAACTCAGGTCTACAGTTAGAGGGACACAATGGGATCAATTTAACTGCACCCAGGTACATAGAAAAATACAGTCCCTTTATATGCACTTTCCTTCATCATGCATTCCCTAACTGCCCGCTATGTGGCAAGCACTGCTAAATGAGATACAAAGATGAGTAAGTTAGATTCTCCCCTGGTGGTGATCAGGGGAGGAGGGCAAACAAACATGTAAACAGAAGCTGTAAAAAGGGATCATCACGGAAGAACAAAGTGGTCTCTCCTTACAGTGTCTGTTTGAGGTCCCCTGTAAAGACCTTGAAGCTCCTAAACAAACTGCCTCAAATGGATCCAGAAAACAGGGTTAGGGGTAGCCTCCTGCCCTTCCTGGAAGCAGCCCAGGCCATTTGGATCCCACAGCTGAAGCTTGGGGAGCCCCCAGTTCTCCAGTGTCTCCCATGTAACCCAAGGAAAGTGTGGGTCCCTGACTTCCCTGGTGTTCATACGCCACCAGCGTCAAGAGCAACAAAAGGCCACTTGTCCCATGTCTGCTGCTTCCTAGGTGGCTGTGGCGGGGAAGGACCGCCCTCGGGGAAGACATTCACAGAGTTGGAAAGGAATGAACTCCAGGTTAAGATGGGAGCACCCTAGGCAAGGCACTGAGGCAAGGAGAACTGCTTTTTATCACCTGCAATAGAATGCAGTCTAGAAAACAGCTTTAAAGCAAAAACACAAATAACATAGCCCCTTTAATTGCAGTCTGGTGCCTGCATCTGGGGCCTCCAGAGCAAAAGCATACTCGGTGGGCTGGGCCAGCCATCGCCCTGGGCTTTGAAGGACAAAAATGTTTCCCTCAACCCACATTTAGGAAACTACTACCCCAGTTCTCTTCCTTTCCTGTTTGGGACACTGATAAAGCTCAGAAACCTGGTCTTGGGGTTAAAAAAAAAAAGGTGAGGGAGAGAAAGGGAGGAGGGGGGAGGTGAATCAAGGCAGAGACCACCTCTAAGCTGTCATGCAAACAGGACAGTGCTGGATAATTCTGGGCAGAAAATGTCTGCTCCCCCACTCTGGTTTCCGGCCAGGTGCCCACTGACTTGGGAAGCCTTTTGAAGAAATCAAGACCACCCTACTCCTGTTACACATATCTCAGGGCCCCCAAAATGCTTCCCCTGCCTTCCTACGCCATCCTGAGGATAGAGAGGGGACTCCAGGAGTGGAGGAAAGAAGTCCTAGGACTTGAGATGTCGCTGAGACATGGAGATGCACGAGGCAGCACCCTTCTAAAAATCCCCTCTCTGGGGGGCCCTCCTGGCTTGATTCTGGTTTCCTGAGAAGGGAGGAGGGGTTTCCTGATGGGGGTGGGAGTGGAGATGGAAGATGGACTATGGGAGGGGCTATTTTTAAAGACTCTACCTCTTAGAAGAAATGTAAACCCTGGCTAGTAAATGTAAACCCTAGTGATGTGAGCAAAAGAGATGAGGACAGGCAAGGGAATAAATGGGAGCATGCTCCCTAAAGAACAGTCCTCTCTGGAGAAGATGGTCAGAGGGTCTCCCAGTTCACGACTCCTCTGCCTACTGCCTCAGAGCTGCAAAGTGGCAGACAGATGTAGGAAGAGCAGACACAGGCAAAGGTGATATTGGATACCACCCCCTTGCAGACATAGGCAAAGGTGATATTGGATACCACCCCCTTCCGCATTGTCCCAGTCAGCTGTCTGTTCCAGGAGCTCAAGAGTTTAGGGAAACCAGGTGCTTACCCTTCTCTCTTCTCAGATACTCTCCAGGGTCCCAGGCCCCTGCCAGTGCCTGTCCAATATTCCCCCCCTACCTCGTCTCACCCCAAAGCAGTTCCCACTTGCCCCTATTCTGGAAAAGAGAGGTGGGTGAGTTTTGCCTCCCTTGCCCAGGGCAGGCTGGAACCCTGAGGGCAGATGGCTAGAGGTGGCGGCTCTAAGATGGCCGCGGGGAGAAACCAGGCTGCCAAGCCCAGGAAGGAGAAGAGACTGCGCTCTCAACTCTCAGGGCGGAAGGGGACCACCCGGCGCTCCCCTCCTGCCCTTAAGGTATCTCCCCAAACCTCCTGACACCCTGGGGATGGTGCTGGGCTCCTTTGCACCTCAGAGCCAGAGGTGGGGGGCACAGCTCTGATGGGCAGGAGAACAATCCTTGACATTCCTAGATCTCCCCTTCTTGGGCGGCTCCAAATTTGACTGCTAAACTTTGCCACCTGTCCAGGGCCTCCTTAGGGTTCTGGATATAGCGCCCAAAGGGAAAGACTAAGCTGCTGCTGGGATCCACGGAGTCAGAGAGAATTGCGTGCACCCGGAGCACCAACTCTAAAATGCCTATTATCAAGTACTGGATTCCACAATGAAACTGCTAAATAATTCAGCAGGCTTGATAGGAAAATGCAGCTTCCCAATGAGCATACGTTCAGTTAAATGAATGTCTTTAAAGGAGGCTGGCTATAATAAATAAGTTGGCTATGATTTAATGTATATAAACGCTAAAAGGGCAAAAACAAGGCGATCCAGTGATTACACACAAAACAGATAAAGAAGTGTGCTGCACGCAGAGGCTAGGAGTTTCAGAAGTCTTCCCAGTATTTCATAAATTTGGATTTCTGAAAGAACAGATTCCACCCTGATAGTCCTGCTCATTGGATAAGCTGTCATGTGGATGCAGTGAAATATGGCTTATTTTAAAGCCTTCTTAGCAAGAAAGATACACTTGGTTGTGTCTTAACAAAATATGAAAACACTGGAAATTGCACCCCATTTCAAGTAAAACCTTTGGGTTTTTTTTTTTTAATAAGGAAATAAAGAATCTAGACTGACATCTAGGTGATAATGGAAAAGAAATTCTGGAACTCTAAGTAGTGTCTGATAGTAAAACACACACATGTATTTCACAGCAGATAAAATATTTAAATTCCTTCCATGTTTAATGAAGGCTTGGAAGAGGTTGAACTACTTTTCAGAACCTATTGGCAACTCTCCGTTGAAATTTGATTTCTATATTGGTTTTTTTTTTGCTCATCTTTCAGAGAAAGTAATATGTATCTTGTGCCAAGCAAAACAGTTTTCCTTCTGGGGAACTTCAAATGAAACAAATACTATAAAACAACTGTTTCATATCAGTTCTGTGAAAGGGATTAAAGTATTTCATTTCTAGCTGTGCTGCACCTTCATTTTATGTTATCTTTCAAACCACCAAATTAGAAAGCAGGATTATCTATGGGAAATGAAACAGAAAAGTACCACCTCTAACCACCTATTTACAGGTAACTGACATTCACAAGTCAGGTTTTGCCTGTTTAGAGGGGGGAAGGAGAGGGCGTGGGGTCTCATGCTTAATCACAGACTGAGACTACTCATTTTTAGCCATGGATTTGATTTCTATTTCCAATTATATATTAACTTATCAACAAACATATCTTCAAATGTATCCATTAAAATCCGCAGAATGCAAATCTGTAGTTAATAACAGCAGGAAGGCACCGAGAAAAGCGTGGCTGGCATTAGCAAGGGGGTTCAACCACAGTCAAGGTGAAAACGGGTCCCCCCTAGTCCTGTCTCTCTTCCTCCTGGTTTCTGAGGGATCACTCCACTCCCCATCACAGGTCAATGCTAGTTGTCAAAACATAAAATAACACACCGATTATCTAAACATCAGATTTTCTATTTTTATTAAAAACTCACAAATTTATTCAACATGTTTCCTTTCATACAGTGAATGGTCTAATATGCACTGGAGGTCACACAAGCTTAGGTTTATCAGAACAATAAAAGACATATGAGAAATTTAATTTATAAAGAAAAAAAGTAGCAGCTGTTGACTGCATATTTGACCATAAAATTTAAATATTCTGGACTTTTATTTTAAAGACACAAAAATAAAACCTGTGTGGGTCTATATAAGTCATATTAACAATTCCATGAATGTTCAACAGGACTAAAAATTAGCAAAGATGTTTTTTCTTTAAACCTTGTAACACTTTTTTTTTTTTTTTAACACTTTCTTCTGGTTGTGGTGCCAGGCACCTTTACAGTATTTGTGCTATAATTATTCTATTTGGCAAGTGTCTGAATATCATGTTTTCTCTTTGCCTTGTGTAAACAACACCTTTTTACATACTAGCACAGTGAGCTGTGAGCCCTGCAAATCAGAACATCTACAGGAAAAGAAAATGAACAATTTTGGTTGATTGCTCAAAACATTTTGTTTTGAACAAGAGGTTTCAAAACAGAATATATTAGTAAAACACTGAACTCCTGAATTTAACATTATACGTAAACAGTTGACTGTTTTTAGTTCAATAGTCTTTTTTTTTTTAATTTTGTGTGTGTGTTTGTGAAGGTAGAATACTTATTTTGTACAGCTGATGTTCAAGTCATTTTACTAAGAGGTCTGGCTGGAGACCATAGTATCGAGTGTGTCTGCGTGTGTCTGTGTGTGTAGAGCTTTGTGAAGGTAGAAGAGTTGATACTGAGGGCTTTACACTTAGAATTTTGCAATTTTGGCAAAAACAAAAAAACCAAAAATCCCAGATAGACAAAAAAAATATATATATATAGTCCCACCTGATGCACAGCAGGTCGGCGTTTCTGAAGCTATAAGAGTTTGTGGTCGCTGTTGCTGAACTCTGAGCCAACTCTAATAGATGTCTCAGAGCCTGAGATGTCTCGTGGCCGGCCCCGGAGCGCCCCCGGCCGCTTCGCCCAACTCAACTGTCTTCGGGCGCAGCCTCCCTCCCGGCGGCTCCGGGCGTCACCCCACTGGCTAGCCGCCCCCGCGGCTGCCGTGGGTGTTTTTCCGCGGCCCACCGGCCCCAAGCTCACGCCGGAGGCGTCGGTCCGAGGATCCGAGTCCAGTGGGAGGTGGGGAGAGGTCTGGATTTCCCGCCGGTGCCCGAGTTTTGCACCTTGCCAGCCAGCGCTCGGATCCCCGTCCTACCTCCAGGCGGATCCGGATCCTATTTTGCGTCCCCCGTTCCCATCCGGTCTCCCCAGACGGAAAATGGTCCCCGAGGCTGGAGGCAGGAGGGGCGGGGAATGACTTGCTTTTCTGTTTTGTGTATGTTTTCATTTTTTTCCTGTTTTTTTTTTTTTCCTGTTTTTCTTAAGTAGAAGGTTCATTTCTGTACAACCGCGAGCTCCGCGGGCGGTGCGCGACTGCGCTACCACACGGCCGCCTCGTTCATTTCTGGGGGGTGAGACAGGTGGTTCCCATAGCTCGCCCCGCCGTTGACCGACAGCGACGAGAAGGGTGGGCTGGGCCCGAAGACCTCGGCCGACATGGAGTGGAGAGGCCCGGGCAGGCTGGGCTCGGGGCTGGGCGAGTCCCCGGGAGGATGCGCCAGGATGTCGGTGAACCGCTGCGCCTCACTCGACGGGTGGTGGCCGGGCAGCGGGTGCTCCAGGCCACCCAGGGGTGTCCCGGAAGGCCCGGACGACGGCACGAAGGGCAGGTCCACCGGCGTCTGAGCCTGCGAGGACGGGGGGCCTTGCGGAAAGAAGTCGTAATTGCCTCCGGGCCCGTAGTACTCGCTCTGGTAATCTGGGTGGCGGCGGGAGAGGGGGCGTCAGGGCGGAGCCCCGGCTGGGGCGGGGTGACAGGGCGGGAAGGCGCGCTAGCGGGGCTGGGGAGGGCAACGCCGGGGCTCTCCATTCGCCTGGCTCCCCTGCCCGGCCGGGCGCACGGGGGAGGCCCAGGTGCAAACGCGGGAGCTGCTCCCTCCCTGCCCACCGGCCTCTTTCAGGACCGGGAATTCTATCCGGTCTCACGGCCTCGCCGCATTTCCTCCCCAGCCTCCACCCCTCTCTCCCGCCCTCTCCCCTTCTGCAGAAAGCCAGGAGCCGTCTCCACGCTGCCGCCCGCTTCCAACGAAACGAAACCGGGCCTGCCCGCGCCCTGCCCCCGGGCCGCGCACCCACCTCCGTAGAAGGAGAAGGGCCCGCTGGGAAGGAGCTCGCCCGGCTCCAGGCGGTCCACGAGCGGCCGCATTCGGCGCGGACTGCGGAAGAAGGCGTGGCGCCGGGCGCCCAGCGCGCTCAGCTGCTTCATCCTCCGTTCCTTGGAGCGTCGGTTCTGGAACCAGACCTGAAGCGCACACGACTTGGGGTGAGGCCCCGGAGACCCTACCTCCGCCTTCTCGGGTGTGCGGCTGCTCCTGGCCCCTCACCCTTCCACCTCCCAGCTCGCGGATTCCCAGCTGTGTGTTTTGTGTCTTGTATATGGGGGGGGGGGGGGGCGGTGCGTGTCTTCGAGTAGAAAGAACCACGCGGGGTGGCCCTTGAGCCAAGGGTGGACAGGATTCCCGGCAGGGGTACCTGGGCAAGCCGCCCTGCCCAACAGGAGACAGTTGGAGTTGTTGCTAACAATTGCAGCGAAACACTTGCAGCGTGTACGCGCGGAGGCGCTTAACCTCCCCAAAGACACACGGCTTCCCTTTCACTGACCCTGGCAGCACCCCCACTCCGCATGATAGTGACAAAGATCCAAAGAGCCTCCTGTTGACAGTCTCCCGAAGACAGTGACACCAAAACCCACAGCCTCCTTTCCGCACCCATGCACTATCTCCCAGTGCCAGACATACTCGTCCATAGCCTCTCACTGTTGGAGACATGGCCGAGCAACCCCCCATTCACCTTGCGCACGAGAGCGCACAGCAGAGCGTCCCCGCGGAGGGCAGCCTGCATGGTGCGCCTACTGCACACACCTCCTTGGCACATTTCCCCAGGGCCTCGCAGAGCCGCCAAGCACCGGACACCCAACCCTGGGCTCGGGACTCGGGCCGAACCACCCGCAGGTTCAAAATCTCACAGCGCGCACCGGCGCAGCTGCCTGGATGGCCGCCTGCGGTCCCCAGGCGACTCAGGAAGGGCCGTGGCAGAGCTGACACCCGCCCCGACCACCTTCCCTTCAAACCTGGGCAGCCCACCTCTCTTTGGAGGGGAGGTCTGCTGGCGGGGAGGGGGCGGGGGCGGGGGGGCTGGTTTAACTGGAGCCAGAGACCCGCAAAGTTGGGGGCGGGGACACCGAGGGAGACCGTGGATTGAGACCACGGATTAATCCCGCGATGCACAGCGACCGCTCGGCTCCTCCCGGGTAGGGGTGGTAGGGCAGAAAAATAGGTCGGTACTCTCAACGCCGCGTCCCGACGGAGCGCCCTCCTCCCGCCTCATGCCCCGCCGCCCCGTCTCTCTCCCACCGTTACCACTACCACCTGCGTTGGACCCGAAAGAGGAGGTTTAGCGAATTCCAGATGCCCCACACCTCTGGTGCGACTTCAAAGTCGGAGCCGGGTAGGGGTGTGTCTGGGCCTCTCCCCTCCCTTCTGCCAGCCTCCAGGGATTCGCTCCGCTCCTCAAAGCTGCTCCCCCACCCCCCACCCCCAGGCTCAACCTGCAGGTTGCACCTTGAGGGAACTAAGTGGCATGCTCGGCCCTGACCTGGATGACACGCATGTTGAGGCCGGTCTCCTGAGCCAGCTGCTCGCGGATGTGGCGCGTGGGCTTGGGTGTGGCGGCGAAGGCGGCCTTCAGCGTCTCCAGCTGCTTGGCCTTGATGGTGGTGCGAGGCCCTCTCCGCTTGGCCCCCAGGTTCTGGTCGTCGTTCTCATTGCTGCCCCCTTCCTTGTCCGACACGTTGGCGCTCTCCGAGTCCTTGGCGTCGTCCTGCGACGGGTCTTGGGAGTCCGGAGACAAACTGGGGTCACTGCCCGTGGTGGCTGGGGAGAGGGAAGGGACAGGTGAGCAGCAGCCAGTGGCGGGCCTTCCTCCCCCGAGACCCACGCACCCGGAAGGAGCTGGGCATCAGGTCCTCACCCGAGTGGAGGCTGTTCTCTTTGGCGACACTGCTGTTGCTTAGGTAATCCTCTTTGCAGACAAACTTGTTCTCATCGATGATGTAGAGCTCCTCGCCGGTGGATAGCTGCTTGTTACACATCATGCAGGTGAAGCAGTTCAGGTGAAACACTTTGCTCCGCGCTCTTCGCACCAGGTCGCTAGGGGAGATGCCCTGCGCGCAGCCGGCACACTTGGTACCGAAACACCTGCGGGCGGTGAGGGGGGAGGGGTTTCGGGTGGGATTGGGCCGAGGGAAGCCAGAGGGCAGGAGAAAGGCGATAGAGACGGTAGAGGAAGAATAGTGGGGGGGAGGGGGTGGAGAGAAAGACAGAGAGAGAACCAAAAAGGAAGAGAAGCAGAAGGCCAATTAAGCAGGCCAGAACGCAGGAGGAGAGAGCGCGGGCACCAGTGAAAAGTCAGGGAGGAGATACACATGGTTACAATGAGGGAGCAAGGAGTTTAAGCCGCCGCCACCCCTAGCCTCCTGCCCCGTGTTGTCCCAGAGGGAAAAAGCGCTGAGGGAAGGAGGCAGGCACCTATTTTCCGATTAGATTCAGAAAACCGAACTAGATCTCCATTCTAACGCGTCCGAAGCACCGCCGCTTTCTGTGCATTGCCTCTTTCGTCGTTTCAAAAAGAACCCATGTGCAGGCTGGGGGTTGGCAAGGTCCAGACCCACCGCGGGTAAACAAACAGCCGCGGGAAGCCTGGACGGCCACAGCCCGGGCGCTGCCGCGTTCCAGCCCAAAGCCCGGCTGGTCGGCTCAAGCTAGACCGCGTCGCGGCTCTAGGTGCCGGGATGCGCTTCGCGGGAGGCAGGCTTCTGGGGCCCACTGGCAGCCTGCGGTGCTCGCCGTTGCCCCGCTCGGCTCTCGCCAGTAACCAGAGGCCCAGCCTGCGCTTCCTCTCGGCAATACCAGCGGACCGCGCTTTGCTCCGTGGGCCGCCGCCACCGGGGCCGCGCATCCCCGGGATGCACCGGGGACAGCGCTTCCGGGGCCTCTGGGCAAAGCTACCTGGTTGGCTTCGAACCCCTCCTCTGTCCGCAAGTTTGATCTGTCACCACAGAGAAAAGCAGAGACTAAGTCAGCCAAGGAAACAGATTTCAGACCGGCCTAAGGGAGGATCACTTCGAATTTGCTCCAGTTCTGTTGGTTTGTGTGTTGTGTGGTCTTGGTAGCAGGATGGTGAGTTAAAATGCTCAGGGGAGCAGGGATGTCGGGAGGCTTCTCCGGCTCCAACGAGCTGGGTCTCCGCTTTCCCCCATGTCTCCACAAGGAGGTGGCCGACGGTGGCGGCCAGAGCCCAGAAGAGCTCCGAGCGGAGCACGCGCCTCACTGCCGAGGTCGGTGTTGCGTGGAGGCCGAACCTGCTGGCCACGCGGGCAGCCGGGGAAGGTCGTCTTGCAGGCTGCAGCCTCCGGCACTTCACAGGCTACCAGTGCAAGTAGTGTGGCCAGGTCGGCCCATCGGGTGTCAGGAAGACCCTGGGCCGTGCAAGATAGGCCCCGGGCCCGAGCTCTTCCCAGCCGCTGACCCTGCAGGCGACTGGACGCGCCACGCCAAAGGCTCGGCGGTTCCCGCCAAGACTTCTGGCGGGGCGGGGGGCGGGGGGGCGGGGGGGCGGGGGGGGGCGATGGAAAAGGTAGTGGGACGCAGCTTAGCCCGGGTTTCTAAACTCAATCTGGAGGACGAGTCAACCGGGGAGGCAGGAAGAATGCAGTTGCTGAACACATCTGCTAGGGGAAAGATAGGACGCGGGGCTACACCTTCTGAGGCTGTTCTACCTCCTTCCAAGCCAGGAGGAGCTTCTCGCTCCGAGGCGAGTTCAGACTCTTTCTTCCCAGGCACGTGCAGCCAAGCCCGGACCCACAATTTCCAGGGCGAAAGCAGGCCGCATCCTCGGCGCCCAGCGCGCGCCAGCTGGCCAAGAGGCGGGACCCCCACCCCCACCCCTCCCCCGCCCCCGCCCCCGGGGACTTGGCTGCCCCTCTCCAAAGGCAGCTCCCAACGCGGGTCGCCGCGGCCACGCTGACCTCTGATCCGAAGCCGGCTGGGAAGGGCCCGCGGGGAAGGAGCGGCCCAGGCGGCGCGCGAGGGAAGGAGTACTCACCGGAAGAAGTCGTTTTTGCAGTAGAGCTTGCCTTCCCGGGAGAAGCACTTCTCGGTCAGGTTGCATTTACATTCACAGCACTGGACGCACTTGACGTGCCAGGCCCTGTCCAGCACGTTCAAGAGGAAGCGGTCCAGGATGGGCCTTTTGCAGCCGGCACAGTGCACCATGGTCTTTGGTTTGGTCGGGTGAGGCCCGGAGAGAGAAGCGCAAGATAAAGCCGAGGGGATGACTCACGAGGACGACCGGCAGCCCCTTCACGAAAGGGGACACACACTTCGTCGGGCAAATCGAAACCCGCACCGGAAAATTAGACAGGGAGGAAGGCTGATAGGGGCGTGGTGGGGGGCGCCGCTTCCGAGAAGTGTGCAGCCGGGCAGTCCCGGGGCCTCCGGGGCACAGCAGCGCCGCTGCAGCTCTCGGGGCGAGGAAAAGAGTCTCAGGCGGGCGAGCTAAGCGACTCTTCAAGCCGAGAGCTCGCGGAGGAGTGAAGGTCACCGAAAACGGCGACGGGAACGGAAATAAATAAACACACCGGAGTCGGAGAAGCACGACGCGGCTGGCCGGGGTTGCGGGGAAAGCGCCGCTGAGTTCTCTCGGGCTTGAGGTAGAGCTGTCAGAAGGCAAAGTGCATCTGCTCTTGTCGGGGTAGGAGGGCGGGTGTGTGTGTGTGCCGGGTTGCCCGCCACCTGAATTTCCCCTCCTCTTTCGATAAAGAAAAGAACCAAGCGAATAGAGAAGCTTTGGATCCTAAACTGCCGGCATCGCTCAGCGGGTCGGGACGCGCTGGGCGCCCGCGGTGGGCCTGGGGGAGGAGGGAGCAGGGGCTGGCCAAGGCGGGGAGGGAGGGAGGAGGGGAGGACCGGAGGAAGATCTCGTTGTCGATTGTTGTCGTTGCTTAGGTTTCCCCTTTTGGAGAAGAGTTCTCTTGTCAACCGAGAGCGGAGAGGGACAACTCCGTGCGGACGCAGCCAGATGCGCGCGCGCGCTCCCCACCGCCCCAGCCCCGTCACCTCGGCCAGTGGCCTGCCGGGTGGCCTCCGTCTCCGCGGGACAGCCCTCCCCGCGCCTGGTCTCCTTCGGAGATAGGGTGCCGTCCGGCTCCTCACCGCGCCTGGCCGTGCATCGTGGCTCCAGTCGCAACTCGCGGCCTCCTGGGCGCGGAGCCCCACATCGCTCGGCCCACGCTCCGGCTGCCTCCGTGCAAACCCACAGTCTCTGGACTTTCTTTTCCTTCCCCCCTGTTTTTCGTTGGGGTAGCAAATCTGTGTTTCCTTTCTAGCCTCTTTCCTTCCTTTTTTTTTTTTCCTTGTGCAGCGGGAGGAGTCGGGGAGAGGGGGTGTAGCTTGAAGAGCTTTAAAAACAAAAACAAAACAAAACCGTCCTGGTGCAGCGGCTACAGTTGTACGCGGCTGGAACAGCTCGGCCTGGGCCGCCGCTGTCGCCGGCTGTCCCCGGACAGGCGTCCCTCTGTCCCTGGTCTCCTGGCCCAGTCCGCCGCCCCGGCGCGTCTCTCCCCGGCTCCGGCGGCTCGGTCACTGCTCCCGGCTGTTGGCTGGGCTCTGGAAGCCCCCTTGCCTTAATGCAGCGCCCGCCGACGTCACGGCGGCCTGCGACCAATCAGCGGCTCGCGGTCCCCCTGTAAACCATCCTGCATCTCCCCGCTGGGGAGAGTGCCGGGAGACCGCGTTTCGAGGATCAGTGGCGGCTGCCACCGCGGCCCTGCGCGGTGCGGACGGCGGGCAGCGAGGTGCCCGGGTCCCCTCCTGCTCCGGTAAGGCGTCGCTTGCGGTAGGAGAGACTGAGAGAGCGCGTGAGTGGGAGCAGGCGGAGGGCAGACTTCTGCCCTGAGGGTGGGTGGTACCCAAGATCGAGCCCAGTTGGAGGTTGGGGTGCAGCTGGCTTCGGGAGCCTCGGCGGCCCAGGCGCACTGTTTGGCTTTGCAATTCAGCAGGTGCTGGGTCCCTCCCCACCGCCACCCTTGCTTTCTCGGCCTAGAAGTTTGCCCTGAGCACCGCGCGTCTTTGGGGGCGTAGAGGGGAGGGAGTTTGGCAGCAGAATCTCTCTCCTCCCGTCTCTCCTTCTGTGCCCCCTCCCCCAATCCATCCAAAGTCCACAGGTTCCGGGGCTCTGGGAGATCTGGGTGTCTGTTTCCCGCAGTGCCGTCTTGGAAAGTTGATTCCGGCGGTTTCCTGGTGGGGGCGGGGGAGACCGGAGGCGCGGCGCCCGGGAGGGGGGAGGAAAGGAGTGGGTGGGGAAGCGCCTCGGGTGAGGAGTTGCTACCCCGGCGAGAAGTTGAGAGAAAACTGCGATCCGGAGACACCTTTTACAGACGAAAACAAACGACTAGGCGGAAAACGGTGGGGGCAATAGCGGCGGCCGAGGGTGGGGGTAGTAGTGACGGAGGGAACGGCGACGTCCTGGGGACTCCACCGGGAGCCTGAGAAGGATGGGGGTGTGCGGAGAACCGGCCCGGCCTCCCCGTCTCCCCCTTTCCAGGCTCCAGCTTCCCAGACAAGCTTGGCACCAGCTTCCCCAGAAAAGCGCAGAGCACAGCCCCTGGTAGCTCGCGTCTTACGGAGCCCATGCCTTCCTCATTTTCCTCGGAGTATAAACTAGGGACCACTGCGCGCGGGGGGCAGGTTCTCCCAGAAGTGCGGGTCGAGTCTGGGTCCTGAGAGTCTTCGCCTCGAAGAATCACTCTAGCTCCGCGGCCCACACCAGATGCCAAATTCGTTTCGACAGCACCATTCCTAGACTTAACCCGGACTCTTCCGAAGTGAAATCTGAAGGTGGCAGGGCTAAGCAAGCCCTGCTTTTGCTCCTCGTTTTTTTTTTTTTTTTTTTTTGCGGAAGGAGCGTTAGGACGGCGCATTCGGCTCAAGTGTAGAAGGCAATAAAGATGGGCGGCCAGCCAGCCCGGTCTGGCCGGTATTTGGGGAATGGCTTTTTGACCCCACACGCGGGGCTAGGTTCAGACATCTCTCTCCCAGCTACGTTGGAGGAAATGCTCCCCGAAACGCAACTGTTATGAACCTGGGCAGGCAAGGAACTCAGTTCTTTGCAAACGGAATACCCTCTTCGAACGAACCGGGAAGCCCGTACAGCGAATTTGGTTTGCGCTCGGTACGTTGGGGTTTTAAGACTCTGCCAACACTGCTTTCCATCCTTAAACCTCCGCCCGCACGACCCTGCACCCCCGAAGCCCGCTGGCAGCCCCCTCGCCTTGCGGCCCGCCACACCTTTCGGTTGGAAACCGAGCCAAGGCCGGCTGTGCGCCTCTCTGGCTCTCCGCCCATCTGGACCTCTGGATCCGAGGCCCCTTTCGCCGTCTCCGCACCCCTTCCACACACACCTGGACTCTGGCTCCCCACTGCGGGGAGGGCAGCGTTGGGGCTGGTTCTCTCTCTCTCTCTGTCTCTCTCAACTGCCCCCTCCTCGGATCTCTCCCAGGCCGGGGCTCAGGGCGGAGCTGGGGAGGGGCCGCGCTGTTCCCCAACCCAGCAGGCTAGTTGTGCGGGTTGCAACTTGGCTTTGTGCTCCTGCCGGCGGACCGTGCTTTTCCAAGAACCAGCCGAGTGGTACCCGGTACTCAGGGACCCCGGGAGACGCTAAGATCTGCGTGCCTGGGCTCCTCGCCGCCTCCACCCGGACCCAGAGGCGCCTTTCCAGCCTGCTGCGCTGGGTTAGGCCCGCGGTGGGGGTGGGGGATGTCCTCTGAGCCGTCTCCCAGCTCTCCCCACCTCCCCTATACCCCCAGCTGTCTTGGTTCTTGCCACCAGCGCGCTCAAGTCAACCGCCCCTTTCTGGAATCTATAGCGGACCCTGTCCCGAGTGGCTCGCCCCCGCCCCCGCCCCAGCTGGGCTCCTTCTCATGCAAAGTAGAGGGACCGCGAGGGTGAGTGGGGGGCGGTCGGTGGGGACCTCCAGGGCGACAGCTGGACCCGGCTGCTGGCCCTTCCTGAGCCCAAGGTCCTCCCCGGCTGCCTTTAGAATGGGCTGGAAGACGTTGCTGCGCCCGTTTGGGGGTGCAGGGACCTCTAGTGGGGGGACAGAGGGTCCCTCCCTGTGCTCGGATAGTGGGTTAGGGGAGCTGAGGGCGAGGACAGGACTCTGACTGGGACAGGTTCTCTGGCCCCAGTGTCCAGATGACTCAGTAAACAGGTCCTGGGGAACCAACCCAAGAGTCTAGCAGGGGTTTGGGGAGAGCAACTCAGAGCGGGCCTGCTGACTCCTGATTCTAGAAATTTAAGTCCAGTTTTAAAGCTTCCAAGGCGACAGCACAGTAGATTAATGTGTTTTTTCTCCATTTCCATTGAGCTTTTATTTTAAAATGTAATTGATCCCAGAAACACTGTGAGAAAACTGACCCAGCTTTCCAAATTGGCAGCCTCCGAAGCCTGTCAGCTCAGCTCTGCTTTTAAACCCCTATCTGCTCAGCAAAGAGCCCCAACCTCACCTCCTCACCCACACCTGCCGCCCCTACTGCCTTCATCCCCAAGTCCCGCAAGCGCTTTCCACCCAAAGCTCTCCACCTCGCCCGAACCCACCACCACGCACACCGCTCGCTGGGCTGCCAGGGGTGTAAATTCTGCCCCAGGTGCTGCGGGGGGCAATTTGCTGCCCAGTCATTGCTCAGCAGCCCGGGTGCTCTTGGAAAAGGCCCCGCAGGGCCCAGGAAGGGCATTCACAGCACAGGTTTCTCCTGTGAGAATCACCTTCAAGACCAGCCCCAGAGGAGGGACCTGGCCCTAGGAACATGGGATGGGAAAGTCCTGCCGGTTCTTCCCAGCCACCCTGCAGCTGGGGGGCTGAAGGTGCCCTCTCTCGTACCCCCTTTCTTCAATGATTCCAAGCCCCACGTCGCCTCCTTCCCAGTGCAGGGCTTGGGAGGCCCAAGGATCCAAGTCTGCCAGCTTGTTTGGTTGCTTTTGGTTCTAATCGCGGGCCACCGTCCTGGCTGCTTTCCTCCTCACCCAGCGTGCTCCTGTCCAGCCCCCAGAAACCAGCAGTGAGGCCAAGAAAGGGGGCGCCTGCAGCGGAGCAGGCTGGGTCCCTGTGCTGGCCTGCTGTAATAGGGTGCAGCCAGCCACCACCTTCCAAGGAGAGGGAGGAGGGAGTGAGCCCGGCGTGGCTGAGACCCTCATAGTCCTGGAGGCCAAGCAAACTCCGCACTGACTCTAGAGGACACCACTGGTGCAGTCCCGGAAGCTGCCCTTAGTCCAGGGATCTGATTCAGCCTCTCCTGCTGTTTCCTTTCTTTGCTCCTGCTTTGGGTTGCCTTAGTCTCACTCCAACACTCTCTCCTGGAAATGACCTACTTGCACGCAGCACTTTAGTTTAGTTTCTTTTTTTTTTCCACAATCTGCCCAGAACCCAGTCTGCCCAGTGTGTGTGTGCATGGGGGTGGGGTGGGGTTGGGGGGGATCAGTATTACCTTTTTTCCCAGGAAAGAAACCCTGAGATTCCAGGGTCAGTGCACTACTGAAGACGAGAAGTTTGGGGGTTTTGTCACCCTGCTGCGCCTTTGAGTACTTCCTTCCTCCCAGCCATGTTTCCAAGACCCAGGTGAGGGGAGGCGGGGACCTCAAGGCAGGGAAAGGGCAGCAGCATCCGACCGGGCCTTCACGATGTGTGCTCGGGCTGAGTAAGCAACACCGGGCTTCCCACGAGGGCTGGAGGCACCCTGGGCACGCAAGCGGGGAGCCAGGTCGAGCGTGGTGATCTCAGGACCGCCCTGCTGAGCAAAGACAGGACGTGGACAGCCTGGGACGAACAGGGTGAGCTGGGGGAGGCAGGACAGGGAGAGAGAGAGAGAGAAAGACAGAGGTGAGGGCAGGGGAACAGTGAATAGGGGAATAGAAGCCCAGAGGGGAAAAGAGAAGGATGGTGGAAAAGTAAGCGGGGATGAAAGGAGGAAAGACATACTGGGGGAAATGCGTGGAGGAAAAGAAACGGAAAGACACCCTGTGACCAAAAAAGGTGGCAGGGTGAGTGAGGCTCAGAGCCCAGGAGCCTGCAGGAGCCTAGCGGGGAATGAAGGGTGTCCCAGGTGTGACAGCCGATCACAGGCAGGAGAAAAGGAGGCGGCCTGCTGGGTGGGAGACTCAGAGCCCGTGGAAGAGCGTGTGAGCGGCTCTGGGCAGGAATCCAACAAATAAATAAAACGTCTAAGACGGCGTGACAACAATGTGTATTTGGGTGCGTGCCCATGTTCCTCCATCTGAACACACCGGGTAAGGAAGACAAACGGGGCTCGTGCCCCCGAGTAATTAATCCTCTCACTAATTGACTCTCTCCCCTTACCTAATGGCGGTGGTCGCTGCTGATATCTGGAGAGATACCAGGTGGAGAGAGAGACCCCAAAGCTTTGCGACTGGGATTGAGTTCTTTCTGGACCTGCCTCCTGTGGAGGCAGAGTTCAATAGATGTTGCTGCCTCACCAGCTCCTTCCGTGTTTGCATTAATAAAGCTCTTCTCAAATTAGGGGCGACCAGGGGCCCTCCACACACACACACATACATACACACACACCTTCATCAATTTCAGAGGCTGAAAGCCACCCACAGCCCCTCTGCTGGACTCTGCCTGCGTCCAGGCAACACCTAAGCTCCCCCCTCCCTCCGTGTTGCTCACCCAGGAATCCAGACCTTGCACCCCATTTTCTTCCAGTCACTGCTTACTCTTCCCTCACTTGGGATGTATCCTACATCCCTTGTCGGAGCAGGTGAGGTTCTGAGTGGGTCAGGAAGCAGCCTGAGAGATGAGGTCAGGGCAGGGATGGGAAGAAGCTTCTGGAGACACAGAGGAAGGACACAGAGAGGAGCAAGGCACACCTGGTGGGAGCCAGGCCTCTGGGGATGGAGGAGACAAAAGGTGGCCGCTGTGCACCGTGGGAGTGTCAAGTGTGTGTGTGTGGGGGTGACCACATTTGTGATTGTGAGGGTGACTGTTCTGTCTCTCTGTGTGAGCCCAGGGAGGGACCCCTCTTCTTGCCCTCACACTGCACACTAGTTCCCAGGACTGGGAAACGAGGCGGGGCAGATCGGGAGGCACTGGAATCAAACTTCTGGCAGCTGAGTTGGCCGGAAGGGGCCCAAGGCCCACAAGGTCTGTCTGATGAGGCAGCTTTGAGGCTGGGGCTTGAGAGGTAGATGTCAACTCTCGCCCTTTCGAGGTGGCAGCTTTGCTCTGTTGGCTCCTCTGAGGCTAAATAAATAACTGCTGAGATCCACGAACCACCGGAGTCGAGGGAGAGGAAAGGGAGGAGGGCAGTTCCTCATGGGGGGAAAAAAATCCCCCCCCCCACTAAATACATTTTAAATTGTCTCTGGGGAACGTTTGTACATTTGACCAAAGCAGATCCCCAAGCAGTCCCAGCAAGATCCGTCACAGGGGCTGGCAGTCCGGAGAGAGTTGGGGGTCTGGAGAAGGGGGAGGTGGGGAGAGATGGCGGGAGCGTGGGGAAGATGAGCAACTCGGTTCTTGTCTCCCTGCTTTAGAAAGAAAGCGAACAAGAGGAATAAAGTTCCAGAGGGAAGAAAGAGAAGGGCAAATGAAAGGCAAAGCCGCAGCAGAAAGGAAAGAAAGTGAGGAAGAAAGAAAAAGACGGACGGGGAGGAGGGGGAGAGACGACCATAAAACAGGGTGAAGGCGGCCCCAGGAGGCTGGGCCTCGTCCCAAACCATCCGTCTTCATTGTCTCCGTGTGTGCAAAGGCAACTCCGGCATAAGGAAAAGCCACTATTGGAGCCGCGGCTTTATTTTATATCCTATACATCAGGAGGGAGGCAAAGCTTTATTTTCGCCAAGAGACAGATATTTTATTTCTCTCTTACGGTTTTATGTGTGAGAGATGTCAGGTTGCCACAATGGATGGCTAATGCATAGGCAAGAGGAAGCCGTGTTGGCATGCTGTGTGTCATGGGGTCTTGGGGGGGTGAGCGGGCCTGGGATTTAGGGCTGATGGGCCACTCTGGGGGATTTCTGCTAAAACATCTCTCTTCATAAATCCAGAAGCATGGTCAGCTCAACAGGGAGAAGAAGGAGTTTTAGAAGGAAAAGAGTTGGGCTTAGTAATAAACGAACACACAAAGGAACTGCTTACCTTCCGAGGGGGCTCGGGCCACCGGGGCAAGGAAACGCCAAGACCCCCGTGGAAATACACCCCTGCCTCTCGTGGAGAAGTGTTTTCCTCTAGAATCCAGCATCAGTTTGCTTCCTTGTCCCACCTGATATTTTCCTACTCTTGTGTCTCTCTTCACCAGAAATCTTTTCTTCACCTCCTCAGAGCCAGGAGTGGGGTGTGTGTGTGTGTGTGTGTGTGGCCTGGGAAGGGGGTGGAGAGCTATTAATTTGCAAATCATCTGATCTGTGACAGGATCAAGATGCCTGTTTTTCACCAGTAAATCCAGTGTCTTGAGTGGACACACATGTGCACACATGAGCCCCTCGTGCCGCGAATCCTGGGAGTGGAGGTGCCAGATTTAAATCCGAGAAAAGCACCCCCTGCTCCCACACCCTCTCCGGGGACCTGTGGCCGAATTAAGCCTTAGATCCCAAATTGCATAATGTTCATATTTTGAAGCCTAGGCAGAAGGGGGAGGCAAGGGGACAGAGACAGCGGGGAAGTATGTTCACTATTCTCCTCCACTCCCAGTCCCCCCAAACCATTTCTTGTGAGATCAGCTTTTACTGGTGCCCATGCCCTACTCTCGTAATTTTTTGCTTTCCTGGTTTACATCTACAGTGGACCCAAAAGGTGATCACGTCCTTTCCCTCTTTTCAGAGGACGGGAGACGGCCCAGGGTCTCTAGGCAGTGAACACGAGGACCTGGCCACGCTGTCCTTAGCTGTGGCCTTTGGGGAAGACGTTCAACCTCTTGGGGCCTCAGTTTCCCCATCGGTAACCCACAGGAATTGGGCTACATGATTGCTCAGATTCCCTGCAGCTCCGGCCTCCTCTGACCGAATGAGATAATGTGTGGAAACACTTTGTAAGCGCTAAAGCCGGACGAATGCCAGGGATGATTATTACGATTCTAATCAACCCTCTTTTCTCCACATGGATCTTGGCTGTTTAGCGCCGGCGAGCGGGCTAAAGAGGGCCGGAATCAAGAAAGCTTAGCGGAGATGGAAAAGCCCTGTGCCGTGGACAGGAAAAAAAGCTCTGCCCCTCCAGAAACATTCTGTCTCTGTGTCCCCCTCCCCCAGGCCCCCTTCAGCCTGGTGGGAAGGGTTGGGGGTTGGAGGAGAAGGGGGAAGAGGCCTCACTTGGTAGGACCCAGTTCAGTTTACACGCAGGCAAGAGAGTATTTCTTCCAGAGCATCATTTGTCTCCAAGTGACTGACATAGGAACCTGATGTGAAGGCGATTTGCAACTGTTATTTTTCCAGGAAGAAAGGAAAGAGCAAGGTGTAGCTGATTAGCAAGTTAATTATTTCAGTACCCCAAGGGTTCCAGCATGGTGGTAAGTTGTCCAGGCCTGGTGTAATTTCACAGTCCGTGTGTTTCCTGGGGAGCACCTGGGGGTGCCCAGGTCTGTCTTTCTCTCTCCATCCACCTGCCTTATGTCTTTCTGACACACCTGGGGAGCTGAAGAGGGGTTGGGGTGGTAATCGGTGTGGCGTATATCTTTGGCCTAGGCTGCAGGTAGGGAGCCAGAGAGAATGAGGGGGAGGAAGCCTCGACCTCTGCTGACTGTTTAATTATCTGGCCCTTCCTTCTTCTTAAAAACACTCTTTTGTTGAATAAATATTAATGAGGCAGATTATCAAGAAGTGGAGTTGCTTTGAGGCTATTTCCACAGACTTAACACGGGAAGAACCTGGCCTGGAGGGGGCCCTTTGGCCTCTTACCTCCTCCAGCCCTGGCCTGCTCTCCGATGCTCATCTTCGCCTACCCAACTCTGGCCACCACTTGCTTTGCAGGGGTTTCCGCCAGTCCCCTTCGGGATCTGCCTTCCCCTTGGGGGAGCAGAGGGAGGACTGTGTGGTCAAATGGACACCTCCCTTGGAGAGGTAAGTTGGGGATGAGAACGTTAGCTTCTGTTGATCTCTGGGCTGGTAGGGCCGGCCCCCTGCCGCTGCTCCAGAGATGGGGAGGGCTCCACAGTTTACTTAGGAGTGGTCCCATCTGCTCAGACTGGCCTTTCATAAGGGGAGGGATTTATGCAGTGTCCTTGTGCACAGACCTGGGATTTGCCTGAAAACCCTGGGCCTCTGAGAATATTACTGAACGCTAAAATGCTCAGCCACAGAGATGATTCATGATTTGTCTGTGTGGCCGTGTGTGTGTGTGTGTGTGTGTGTGTGTGTGTGTGTGTTGGAGAGGTGCACACACATTGATGGGCGCTTTTTCCCATTCTGAGTTCTAATCTAAACATTAGGAAACTTTTTTTTTTTTTCTATATTCACCCAGGAGCCAGCTCACAGCACCAGGCTCTGGAGGCTTCAGCATGTGAAGACGATACAGTCCTTTTTGGTGCTGGCGTTCAAGCAGATTGGCTGGTATCGCTGCTGCTGGAGAGGGGCCGGGGGACTGTCTGGAAAGATAGTTCTGATGACCGCTTTGCTGTGGGTGGCAGAGAAGTTGGGGAGTTGTTGGGGTGGGGTGGGGGGCTATGATGACTGTTCAAATTAGGCTGCTTGTCTTTACTTCACAGGCCCCTCAGGCTCAGTTGGAGGGAAGTTACAGAAACACAGGCGGGTAGGTGTAGGGAGTTCCTTGTCTCAGTCTTGGTGGTGTCAAGCCAAAATGAAGCCCAGAGGTGGTAAGAGGAGATCCCAGAGAACAGGGCTCAGAGGCCCCACATGGGATCTTGGAGTTTATTTGCTTGACAGTGCTGTGTTAATTTCTCCTGTCCAGCAGAGTGAATCAGCTGTATGTGTACACGTAGCCCCATCTTTGCATTTCCTTCCCGTTTAGGTAGCCCTAGAGCTCTGAGTCACGTTCCCCGGGCTACACAGCAGCTTCTCGTCAGTCATCTGTCTTATGCATGGGCGTGCATTCACAGGGAGCCTTGACCGCTCTTCACTGCCCAGTGGCTGGCTGGTCAAGGAGCATTTTCAGCTTGGAGGCCCCTCGTTGGTGGTTCCACCATTTTCTTGCTCACGTTCTGGTTTGGATCCCATCTTCCCAGCTCCTGAGTTTTTCTCCTCTCAGGCCACTCATCATTTAGCTGATGTTTCAGGCAAACGGCCAGCCCACATTTTGAAAGGGGGGCTGGCAGGCCTGTAACTAAGTGCAAGGTCGTTCTCCTTTGGGCTCAAGAGAGGACGTAGTTCCCCCTTAAAAAAAGAGAAGCAGGGAACCATTCCTATGAATCTTTTAATGAAGGATTTACTATCAATTTGATAAGTTCAATGCTCTTTTTACTCATTCTGAATGAATAACTCTTCAGTCAACCCGAGGGACTATAAAAATGCTTTCTTCAGCCTCCGTGTTGTAACACATGCTGGGGCTCGAGCCTGCCTCTGACAGACTGGGGAGGAGTAGAAACATTCCAGAGACCAGGTCTTAGAGTGTTATCTCTTCCCCCACCCTAAATCCTCACCCGCCATTTTATCTCTCTTCACCACAAATGCAGAGACCTCCTAGGGAAGTGTGAAGGAATGGGTTTTAATCAGGTTTGGGGAAGGAAGGGGACTAAGTTGAGCCGAGAGAAAGATGGAGACCTTTGTAATTTTTAGGTGATGCTTCTCTGTTATGCTTCTCATGTGTTGTATATTATATCCTACAAACTGTGCATTTGCACCCGTAATCCACAGTGTGTATGGGACTTGGGCCAACGCTGCTTGGCTGAAACAGTGTCAAATAAAATTTTAAGAAATGCTACCGGGGCCTTGCATGGCTTATTGAATTCTATCAATGATATGTGATGTTTACATGCAGAATCTTAGTTGGCACAGTACCACATTTCGTTCGTACGTGCAGAAATATGTTTAAGCATGAAAGATACAATTTTCCCACACATGTGTTTCCCAGTGATTCGTTAGGAGAAATGATGGAAACAGCAGACACCTCTTCTCTCTCGACATAAACCTGCACACACAGACTGCCGGTCACACACACACACAGCCAATCAGCCACGTGTATATTGTCACATGCAAGTCTCCAGCGATAAACGCAAATGTATATTCTGTACATGTAGAGGCAGCATTCTACGCTTGTACACCATTACCGACACACACACCAGCATTGTAGGATGCACTTACACTGCTGTGTAGACAGGGGCTACTGTGGACATGTGTACATGCTGCGTGTGGGTATGTACACAACCACACATAAATGTTCTCACTGAGAGTGCCCATATGCCTGGAAGGATGCGTGCTCCCATGCAGAAGAGTCCTCTGCACACGGGTGTATATCTGTGCACATGGATGCGTTTGCACACACACACCCCTGCTCTTGGGTAGACACCGACAGTCCGTGTGGCCACGGTGCTTCAAGTGCCCTGTTCCTCTCCAAGGCTCCAGACATGGTGGACGATGTCTGAGCCAGATGTTTGGCCTGGATAAGCCCCAAGGCCTTCAGGATGAGAGGCCACGAGAAGCAAGGTCAAGATGGTAGTCGGCCCGGCTTGTGATGAAAAGAATATGAAAATGTAGGGGTGGGAGGAAGGGGGTTGGGCAGCTGGCCTCTGCAGACAGAGGTGCCTCCAAGAGAGGATCAGTCTTTTGTTTGCTCATTAACAAACAAGGCAGGATGTCTGATTGGCGTCTGTGGCCCTCGCCCTGTGTAAGCCTAGGTGACCTGGTCTCTGGGCCTCAGTTTCTACATCTGTTAAGCGAAGTGCTGGCTCAGACCAGTGGTTCTCAACCTTGGCTGCAAAGTAGAACCCTCTAGGGAGCTTTAAAAAAAACACAACACACACACTTGGGCTCCGCCCGGACCAATTAGATCAAAATCTCTGGAGGTGGGTGTCTGGCATCTCATTTTTAAAAAAAATGCCCCAGGTGATTCTATATTCAACCAATGTTGAGATCCACTGGCCTCATAGCCCTAAAACCCAATGCCATGGAGGAACTTTTATTTATAAAGCACCGTGCTGGGCACCAGGGTACTCAGCTGAAAGTTCTAATTCACTTGTATAAGATCATAAAAAGCCAGCGAAATTCTTCTTTCAGTTTAGGAGGAGGGTTTTTATCGAACAAAAGGAGAAACTCAGGCCTGCCTTTCCAGCTCCCCCCTTGCTCCCTTCCACCTTTGTTCCAGCCTTCCATATATTAATTATCTGCCACAGATGCAAATACTATAAAGCGGGTCCCTGATAAATGTTATCGATACCTTGCTAACTGCACACATTTCCCGTCTAGAGCTCCTCACCCCACCTGTTGGGCAGCATGGTATTTTTAGTAGGGTAAATGGTAAGGCACAGGTCTCCTGGGGAAAATACCTCCCCCCACCCCAGCTCCAGCCCTGAGTCAGAGAACACCAGCCCCCAGGCCCATGCCCCAGTTCTGGCGGCTGGTGCGCCAGAGCTGAAGGAAAAAACCTTGAGCTGCATGTCCTAGAAAGCTGCTCTCAGACTCGGCCTTTGGGAATCCTACCTTAATATTCTGCAACCACAGTTCCCCAGACAGATCCTGTCCCTCCCGAAGAAAACAAACCTGCTCCCACAGCCGCACCTGCAGGGAGACGTAGAGTCCAGCAGAGGCAGCCCGTCCACGTGGCCAGTGGGAGGCCAAGATGAGCCAGGAGGGGGCTGCCGCCTGTGGGCCCCCTTCGCAGTCAGAGGATGGTTAATAGAGCGTGGGGGGCAGCGCTCGGCCCTTCACTTGGGTGGGACGGAGGAAGAGGGGTTCGTTCTGGACGTGGGGCTTCCGCTGCCCCATCAGTGCCATCATTCACTGAAGTCCAGGTTAGGGGTCTCCAGGAGAGACTCGGGATGGACTAATATTCTTGCTCTTGCCCACAATCTCCCTCTCTCTGTAGGTCTGCTGGCTGGCCCAGGAGGCAGGCCAGGCTGGGTTGATGTCTCTCCTACCCGTGTTGAGACTAATCTGCTTCCTTAGGAAGTCTGCCCCAAGCTGCCTACTATTGCTCCACTGTCCAGGCGAGCCCTGGAGGCAGAGATGGACCCTGAGACTCCTGTGGTTTGGGCTCTCGCCCTCTCATCCGCTCATACTTGCTTTTTCTGTTTGCCTCAATTCCCCCCACCCCCCAGCTCATTCATTTTTGTCTCCTTTCATTTTCTCCCCGGATAACACACCCAATCTGGCCCTGGCCCACAAGGGGGCCTGCGCCTGCTCCCCCTGCATTGGAAGTACACAGTCTTAACCACTGGACCCCCAGGGAAGTCCCTCACCTTTTTTCAGAAAGGTTGCTGATCACAGTGGACATCTTGGGTCTTCCCAGTCCTTCCCCACCCCCACCGCCTTCCCTCGCAGGGAGGCCGGGCTTGGTGCTGAAAAGGGATTCCCAGACGCAGCTCAGGATCCTCAGATTCTAAACCTAGATCCAGAGCCCGGCTTCCCATGCCTGTGCCCCTTCCCAGGGCCCACCTCCCCTTGAGCCTGGGGAGCATCACACCCCAGGCCGTGATGGATTCCCCAGGCACCTTCAAAGGGCTCTACGTTTGTTTGCAGTGTGGACCTTGAATCCTGCTCTGGTCATAAATGTTGTTTATTTTGACTAGGACCTACTGAAAGGGGCCTGGGGGTTAGAGAGGGCAGAGAGAGGATTCCGTAGAGAAGATCATAAAACCATTAGCAGGGCAGGGCTTTCAGGGGTCACAGGGTCATAGAATTTTCTGGCTGGAAAGAACATAGGTCATCGGGAAGGTCGGAGAAGGCCATTTAGTCAGCGAAAGGCCTCTAGGGGTCACATGGGGCTAGGGTGGTGGGCTTTGGGCCTCTTTCTAGAAAGTGGACACAGGGCACAGGGGCATGACCCCCCAATAACCTTATACCAGGTGGCAGAGGCCAATAGTTGCTGAACATGATGGATTTGCCCTCCCAGTGGGAAGTACCAGTTGCTTGAATGAGCCTCTTGTTTCAGGGAATGGGCACCGCTCTGGGTAAAATAAATGAAATCACCTCCGATTCTGCTCTCACCATCATTCTGAACAGCTAATATGCACCAGGGGATCCTCTTTCAATACCTTCAAAATCATCCTGAAAGAGACGTGATCTCAGTTTTGCGGATAAGCCATCTGAAGCTCAGAGAGGGGCATTGGTTTGCCCAAGGTCACACAGCAAGTTAGTGATAAGGCTAAGATGAGGCCTGAAGAATTCAGATTCTTCAAGTCTAATCTCCTTTCCACCCCCTCTCCCCTCCCCTGCCCTCCACCATCTGCTATGGTCTGGCCCCCTGCAGCCTTGGAGACGAAATGGGAGCAGGCTCTGTTCTTTTTAAAGCTGATGTCGGGGCTGACGAAGCTCACTTCTAGTAAGAGAGAAAAGCAGTCCTGGGCTCCTTGCAGTCCCTGTCATGGGCCTGGTTTCACCTCTACATCCAGCCACAGTCAGGAAACCATCTCAGTTGCCCTTTGCTTGCTGTAAGACTTAGAGAAAGTCACTTCACCTCTCCAAGCTACACTTCTGGATTGATCAGCAGACCCAAGGTCCTCATGGAAGGTGAGGGTTGGTGCAGATGGTAGCAAGCTGGTCCCTTTAGAGCCCCTTTTTGGTGTAATGGCTCTGGGGGGTGGGGTGGGAAGAGATGAGACTTGGTTTTGCTCCCAAGGCTGACTCCAGTCACAGAAAAGACACCACCAAAACAGACACAACAAGGCTCCCTCAGATCGCTGCTGAGCACGCAGGAGGCTGAGCGCCAGGGCAGAGGCTGGGCCGTGAAGAGCAGCTTAAGCACCGACTTCTCCCCTGATCCCCTGACTGTGTAATTCAGTTGCTTGGAGAATGGAAAATCCCCACTCCTCTTCCCCAGCCTGCTTCTCCACAAAGCCCTCCTAATAGGCCTGCCGGCTCTGGGGTGCTGATCTGCTCAGATGCGACTTTGGAAGCAGGTCATCTGGGGGGGTCCCAGTCCCAGCTGCCCCTCCTCCCATGGAGGGGAGATGGGGAAGGTTGGTGGAGAGGCAGCGGTCCCGGGACTTGGTGGAGGGCCTCCGGGTCTGCCCAAAGGATCAGGGAAACTCACAGGCCTCTGGGATGAGGGGACTTTTGGGATGGGGTGGGGGTGGGGTGGGGCACGGGACTAGAGGGAGGTGGGCAGGAGGGCTGGGTCTTGGGGCTGAGGTGCCTCGGGCGGGGCTGTTATTAAACAGCCCCATTATTTCACCCACCACACTCTTGTTTAGTTGAAGACAGCTCCCTCCCCAGCACCTTCGCCTCCCCACCCCCTCCACTTTCACTCATCCATCCACTGAGCCGCTGACAGCTGCCCTGCGGGTGAACTCCCATCCTCCTGCCTCCGAAGCAATACTGGGGTGGGGGGGCTCAGGCCAGAGCGTGCCCCCTTCCAGCCCCCCAATGCCCCTCCACATGCTCACTCCCCCAAGGTAGTGCCACCTCGGCTCTCTGAAGCAGACCCAGAGAGAAGGGAAGGCAGGAGAGCCAGGAGGGGATGGAAAGGGAAGAATCAGTGAAGGGGAGGGGAGTGCAGAAGAGGGGAGAGAAACACACCAGAGAAACAGGAGTGGGAGAGGAGAAGAGAGGGCGCAGAGGACGAGAGCAGAGGGACGAAGGGATCAAGAAGGCGGAGGGCGGGCAAGAAGTGGAGGAGGGAGGAAAGAAGGGAGGGCGGGGCTGGGAGATTGCGAAGAACTGGGGTTCATACTGCACCGTTGGTTGGTGGAAGGTGCCAAGGGCAGGGGGAAGACGGGCAGGGATGTGGGATGGGGAGGAGGGGCTGCACAGGCAGGAGGGAAGCCAGGGGTCTCTCCACAAGTAAGGGAGGAGGCTGAGTGGAGACTCGCCCACCCCCTCCCACCTCTGGAGGAAAGTTAATCACTGCAATGCATCCTGCTGCCCCATCAATGGCTATCCAGGCTGTAAGGGGGGTGGGGTGGGATCTCCGGCTTGGAGTGGTCAGAACTGTGGGGATCGGTCAGATGGAGCCCTTCCGGCCTCTCCCAGATGGTGACATCTTCTGCCTGGTCTGTGTGGCCACGCCCACCTCATGCTTGCAGCTCCACCCTGCCCACTCCTCTTGGTTACCGTGCCCATTGGAAGCTGGTCCTAACTGTTGGGCTCTATGATGTTGGGAGGGATGAGCCTTAAAGACCAAGGACTTTCCATGTCCCCCCACTTTACAGATGGAACACTGCAGCCTGGAGAGGGGGAGGAATGTGCTTTATCCTATCAGGTGGATAGTCAATGTCCTGCCTTGACAGAAAAGTAAACCGGGCCCCAGAGAGGTTAAGTAACTTGCTCAAAGGCATACCACTAGGAGTGCCTTGCTCAAAGGCACAAATGGAGTTGAGATTTGCTCGAAGCCCATGCTGAATCTAGAGATGCCTTACTCTGTTTTGGGTGATGAAAGCTCCTGCCCTCTACCCTCACCCCATTCTCCACCTCCTCACACTCTAAGAATTAGAGCTGAGACCTCCCCTTTCCCACTCCAGGCCGTCGGGGACTCCTGGTATCATGGAGAATTAGCTGGGTGAATCCCTCTGCCCTTGTCCCCTGACTCCCACCAAAGACCCCATATGGGCAAGGGTGAGGTCTCCCGAGACTCTGTGATTTATCTATTGATACTGTTATTTTATGGGATGGGCCAGAGAGGTGTCAGGAAGCAAGTTTGCTGTAAATCTCCTTTCTCTGCTCCTTTCCCCCCCCTGCATGTCCCCTCCTGGGATTTATAGCGGAGTATGTTCAGAGCTAGGGACTTGGGGCTTGGGTTCAGGCTTGGGGTGGGAAGGCAAGGGACAATACATCTTCTTCCTGTGGGATCTGCTAGATGTGTGTGTGCGCGCGCTGCGCGCGCCCGTGCGCATGCGCACATGTGCGGGGGTGCATGAGCTACCGGTCCATCACAAGCCTGCACTGCACAGTCAGTGCGTGCATGCTCAGTCGCTCAGCTGGCACCGTATAGTTCACACAACCTCTATGAAAACCTCCCCAGTGCTCCAATAGCTCATCAGACAGCACACTGCCTGCACCAGGCGTGTGTTATTGGGACTAACCCTTAGGCTACTGTTCCCTGCGTGCCTCCCTCACCGCTGGGCGTGAGTTTCTGAATCAAGCCAGGAACCTGGGTGCAGAGCCCACATGGGAACAGACATGTGACCCACGTGCAATGACTCTGAGGATGGGAAGAAGCCGGGGGTGGGGGGCTGCTCCCTCTGGGGCGGTGGGTTATGGAGTAGAAAAGGAGCCTACTCCTGGGTACCTTTCGAGACTGGTGGGGTGGGTGGCGCAGGGGCAGGCAGGAGGGCTTCCCAGCTGGGGAAGCCGTCTGGACCTCTACTCTGGACCCTGTGCTCCAGCCCGGCTCCCTGGAGAGATGGGGCAGATCTGACCATCCACAGCTGCGGGGCCCGGAGGTGGTCAACATCTCCTGGCCGTGGGGTCTGTACCAAGGTGGCTGGCCCCAGGTCACATGCCAAAAGTGCCGGTGAGACTGTGGCACCATCTCCCTCTTCACACCTCTCCCGTGTCCAGGGCAGAGCTGCGAATGCTGGGCTGTGTCTTCTGCACTGAGCTTCACCAGCTCAGGGGCCCCGAGATGCTGGCTATGGCCAGAAGACCAGAGACAGCTCAGTCCAGGGAGGGAAGAGGAGATGGAAGAAAGGGGAGGAGAGAGTTAAGTAGGAGAGGGAAGGAAGGGGAGAGGCTAGAGGAGGCAACTCCAGTCTTGTTTCCCCCAACATTCAGGATTTCTCTCTGCTGAATGCCTTCCCCCATCCCAGGGCTCCGTATGCAGGTTAGGGTGGCCTTCACTGTCCCCCTCCTTTGCAGGGGAATTTCTTCAAAGAGTCTGTGACACTAGAGGACAGGTCCTGGACATCCCACAACTCTCCATGGCCCCAAGTTCAGTGTACAGGACCTTGGGGAAGGCTCAGTGAGGCCTGGCTAAATGAATCCGGAAGAAAAGATGTCACCCCTAGTGTGAGCATCAGGTCATTCTCCCTCCCCATCCTCTCCCTTCTCCCTTTCCTGGATGCCCAAGCAGGGCCGAACTGTGTCTCCAGTTAAATATATGGAATTATCTATTACAATACTTCAATATTTATTACATTGATTTCGCTTTAAATGCTTTGTAAATCATAGCAAAAAATAATGGCCTTCCAACAGAGAGTCATATACCGTAATCAACTGGAAGAAAGTCGGCATTGTAATTTAAAATAAAAAAAATCCTTATGTGAGTCTCTCGTTTAAATTAAGAGACAGGACGTGATTCAAATAATAAGACCCAAGTGAGGCTGGTTTTTCTTGGCAAATTAGTAGAGGTTTTAACTGGAACTGAAAAGGTGTTAAGGTGGAACACTGACCTTATTAGACCTTAATTATTTTCTGTTGTTACATTCCTGGAGCACAGGGTTTTTGGTGGGTTTTTTTTCCCCTAAAGTGGCCATGTTAAGCTTCATCTCAGGAACTTTGCCTTTACAGAGATATCACTTCTCAAGAGGCATTAGAGGGATTAAGAGTAGACACATTGCCTGTGTCTCTTTTCTCCACCCTAGACTTTCCCGGGCATCTAGAGCTCCTGGAGGGGAGGCAGCATTCTTGTCCTTGCAAACAGAGGACCCGCTGTGTCCCGGCTTCTTTAGCGTCTTCATTCAGCCTTCTTAGCAGCAGCCTCCTCCCTCGGGATATATCCGCTGCCAACTGGTAGCGCTAGTGTCCATCTGGCCAGGAGCGAGGAGCGGGTATGTGCACACGAGCGGTTCATGTGGGTGGGTGTGTGTATGTGTGTGTGTGTGTGTGTGTGTGTGTGTGTGTGTGGCGCACATGCACATGCGGGTTGGAGGCAGGCGGGACTCAGCAGGCTGTCCCTTTCCCCCTCTTTCATTGCAACCTTCCGGTTCTCCCTTCCATGGCCAAATGTGGTGGATCATCGGTCCCAAAGCTAGCCAGGCCCGGCACAAGATGTCCACAGGACTTGGAAATGAAAACAGTGCAAACACCATCCCTTCCACTTGGAAATAATGCAGGTTAATGGCCCTGCACTGTGCCTGGCACGTGGTGGGCATTGGGTAGTGGTGGTTCTATTTTTGCTGGAAGGAGGCACAGTCAGGAAAGGGTCTTTTCTGCTTGTTTCTGGATTCCCCCCCCCGCCCCCCGCCAATATCTCCTATTGTCTCTGGGCTGGGGTTCATAATTGGGGAAGAATTGCTGAGCCCCAGGAAGAGCCCCTGCAGACATCCTATTCTACAGGTTGGCACACCCCTCCTGGAAGATAACTCAGCTGAGCTCTTTTTATTAAACACAGTCCTGGGACCTCCCTGGTGGTCCAGTGGTTAAGAAATCTGCCTTCCAATGCAGAGTATGTGGGTTCATTCATTTCTGGTCAGGGGAGCAAAGATCCCACATGCTGCAGGGCCACTAAGCCTCAGCCTGCAAGCTGCAACTAGAGGAGTCTCTGCAAGCTGCAACAAAGGGCCTGCGGGCTGCAGTGAAGACCCAGCACCCAGTGGAGCCGAAACAGACCAACCCCAAAACCCACAGTGCTCGCTGTTCTTCCCACTCAGCTCAGTCAGTTCAGTCACTCCGTCGTGTCCGACTCTTTGCGACCCCATGAATCGCAGCACGCCAGGCCTCCCTGTCCATCACCAACTCCCGGAGTTCACTCAGACTCACGTCCATCGAGTCCGTGATGCCATCCAGCCATCTCATCCTCGGTCGTCCCCTTCTCCTCCTGCCCCCAACACCTCCCAGCATCAGAGTCTTTTCCAATGAGTCAATTCTTCGCATGAGGTGGCCAAAGTACTGGAGTTTCAGCTTCAGCATCATTCCTTCCAAAGAAATCCCAGGGCTGATCTCCTTCAGAATGGACTGGTTGGATCTCCTTGCAGTCCAAGGGACTCTCAAGAGTCTTCTCCAACACCACAGTTCAAAAGCATCAATTCTTCAGCACTCAGCCTTCTTCACAGTCCAACTCTCACATCCATACATGACCACAGGGAAAACCATAGCCTTGACTAAATAGACCTTAGTTGGCAAAGTAATGTCTCTGCTTTTGAATATGCTATCTAGGTTGGTCATAAGTTTTCTTCCAAGGAGTAAGCGTCTTTTAATTTCATGGCTGCAGTCACCCTCTGCAGTGATTTTGGAGCCCCCCAAAATAAAAGTCTGACACTGTTTCCACATTTATTTCCCATGAAGTGATGGGACCAGCTGCCATGATCTTCATTTTCTGAATGTTGAGCTTTAAGCCAACTTTTCCACTCTCCTCTTTCACTTTCATCAAGAGGCTTTGTAGTTCCTCTTCACTTTCTGCCATAAGGGTGGTGTCATCTGCATATCTGAGGTTATTGATATTTCTCCTGGCAATCTTGATTCCAGCTTGTGCTTCTTTAAGCCCAGCGTTTCGCATGATGTACTCTGCATAGAAGCTAAATAAGCAGGGTGACGATACACAGCATATTGTCTTCCCACTGGACTCCTGATTGATTTGATTAGTGCAAGGGAGGGCTTTTTCTGTGGCCTGATGTCTTGGGGACCATTTCTGGTGGTTCATCACTATCCGGGAGAAGGTTGGGGTTGGGGGAAGGATGTAGAGAGATGAGAGAGGACCGAGTGGGACCCAGTAGGCCAGCACAGGTGGAGGGATCCCCAAAGGAAGAGGAAGTCAAAGCTTTCTTCAGTCGCTCATCAGCTAAGACTGTCGGGGCATATACAGACGAACCCAGACCTGGATTCTTCAGAGGAGATCCAAAGTTCTAGAACATTAGTTCTAAAAAGGGTCATCTAGGGACTTCCCTGGAGAAGGTGATGGCACCCCACTCCAGTACTCTTGCCTGGAAAATCCCATGGACAGAGGAGCCTGGAAGGCTGCAGTCCATGGGTTCGCTAGAAGTCGGACACGACTGAGCGACTTCACTTTCAATTTTCACTTTCATGCATTGGAGAAGGAAATGGCAATCCACTCCAGTGTTCTTGCCTGGAGAATCCCAGGGATGGGGGAGCCTGGTGGGCTGTCGTCTATGGGGTCGCACAGAGTTGGACACGACTGAAGCGACTTAGCAGCAGCAGCAGCAGAGACTTCCCTGGCAGTCCAGTGGTTAAGACTTTGCCTTCCAATGCAGGGGGTGTGGGTTTGACCCCTGGTTGGGGAACTAAGATCCCATATGCCTTATGGCCCAAAACCCCAAACTTAAAACAGAAGCAATATTGTAATAAATTTAATAAGAGTTTAACAATCGTTCATATTAAAAGAAAATCTTTTAAAACAGGGTCATCTAGGCAGACTCTCTTGCTTTATAAAGGGGACGGTAAGGCACTCTGAAATGCTTGAACACTCTGTCTGGGGGTCCATGGAGGGCAGAGTGGAGATGGTGACAAGACCAAAGCTGCAGGGGTATGGTCTCTGGCCAGTGGCGGCCTGGCTGAGCTGAAGGAGTCCTAGAGGATGGTATGCAAAGATTCACCTCAGGCCAAGCTCATTCCAGCGTGGGTGGCCAATCCCCGCTTCCTGCCAGTTGGGGAGATCCTTTCTGGATCCCACTCATGTGTCTCCTCACTCAGAAAGGCCATGGCTGAAGGAGGATGTACCAAGTGGAGCCAGAGGTCTGGGCTCTAGCCTCAGCATCTGTGTGACCCAGGAAGTACTTCCCTTTCTGAACCCGTTTCCCTCCTGCTCCACTTACTTAGCAAGGCATGGGGTAGACAAGGAGATGACTTACTGTAGACTTAATCAGATTTCCACTTGTGTGCTCGGATTGAGTTTTGCCTTCCTCTCTCTCATCTTCTATGTGGCTTAACTCCAAATTCTGCCCTGCCAAGGCATGGGACAAGGGAGGAAGCTTAATCCTCCCAATAACATGACTGTAAGATAGGCAGATAGATAGTATTGTACCCATATGACAGATAAATAAACTGAGGCCCAGAGAGATTGAATGCCTTCCCCAGCTGCTGAGAGACAGAACTGGGATATGAACCCAAGTCTCTCTGACTCTATATGCTTCAAATTTCCAACCAGGATGGCAATAATACATGAGGGGGTGTGAGCACCTCGAGGGCAGGGATTTGTAGATATTAGATGTTTTGTTCAGTGTTGTCTCCCCAGCCCTTGGAAATGTGCCTGACACCCATGAACAATAGATATTGTAAAATAACACATATCAACTTTAATGGAAGGTTTGGTGTAACAAAGTGAGTTAGGGATGAACACGCTATTGGAGCTAGATCTTACATCACAGCTTCAAGGAAGGTTCTGTGGGGCTGAGGACTTGGGGGAGCGCTTCACCGTCCATGGTAGCTAGCTCCTTCTGGCTGTTTATATATCCACTGATCCCCTTGACAGTGGATTAAGTCCCAAGTAGTGGTTAAGTCAAAAGGAAATAAAATTAGGAAATAGCAACATTAGCAGTAAAGGAAAATTTCCACAGACATATGCATATTCTTTATGCAACTGAAAGTGAAGTCGCTCAGTCGTGTCTGACTCTTTGAGACCCCATGGACGGTAGCCTACCACGCTCCTCCGTCCATGGGATTTTCCAGGCAAGAGTACCGGAGTGGGTTGCCATTTCCTTCTCCAGAGGCTTTTCCCGACCCAGGGATCGAACCCAGGTCTCCCGCATTGTAGGCAGACACTTTACCTTCTGAGCCACCAGTCTTTATGCAAAGCCATATTCTTTACCATTGAACCCCCAGGGAAGCCCCAAAATGATATCATAGAGGTAAATAGCATCTTGCTCCTTGGTAGAGCTCATGGGAAGACTTCATGGAGGTGAGAACACTGCATCTTTTCCTGGTCACTGCATCCCTTAACTTTATATTTGAAGATATTTGGCCCGTGAGACTTACCTGGTGGTCCAGTGGTTAAGAATCTGCCTGCCAATGCAGGGGACACGAGTTTGATCCCCGGTCTGGAAAGACTCCGCATGCCGTGGAGCAGCTAAGCCTGAGCACCACGACTACTGAAGCCTGTGAGACTAGAGCCTGTGCTGCACAGGAAGACGACCCACAGTGACAAGAGGCCCATGCACTGCAACTAGGGAGTGTCCCCTGCTTGCTGCCCCTAGAGAAGCCTGTGTGCAGCAGTGAAGACCCGGCACAGCCAAAACAGAAAATAGATACAAAAATATGAAAAAATAAAGATCTTGGCCCTTGATGTAAAGGAAAGTGAAAGTGAAAGTCGCTCAGTCATGTCCGACTCTTTGTGACTCCATGGACCATCCAGTCCATGGAATTCTCTAGGCCAGAACACAGGAGTGGATAGCCTTTCCCTTCACCAGAGGAGCTTCCCAACCCAGAGATCGAACCCAGGTCTCCTGCATTGCGGGCGGATTCTTTACCAGCTGAGCCACATGGGAAGCCTTGATGCAAAGGAATCAACCTTTTATTCTTCCAATTTTTACTGTGCTCTCAGTTGCTTCAGTCGTATTCGACTCTTTGTGACCGCATGGACTATAATCTGCCAGGCTCCTCTGTCCAGTGGATTCTCTAGGGAAGAATACTGGAGTGGGTTGCCATTTCCTTCTGTAGGTGCTATTTTTTACTGAGCACCTACTGTATTCCATCCACTGGATGAGGTCCTGGCAGGTACAGAGATGCGCAAGGGATGGCCCTTGGCCCTCAGGAGGTCCGAGGTCCTCCAATGTCAAAGACTAGGGAGACCTCCCTTGGGGCAACCAGGCTTGTCCAACAGCTTGGTGGCCCAACTTGGCCCTTCCTTCTCTCTTGCCTGATGCATGGAGAGTCAGCCTCTTGCTCCAGGAGGTCAGCCCAAGGGTCTCTGTCTTCCTCTCTCCCCACTCTCCCCCTCCCTCTCACCCTCTGCCCCCACCCCACCCCAATCCCCAGCTGACTGAAAGGTGCAAGAGGGAATCTGAGAAATTCTGTGCTGTTTGTTTTGGGTTCAATGAAATCTCATTTACACATGTTAATTGCAACTAATTGGCACTAATTGGATGAACAGGAAACCCTCTGGGAGCACTCATACCTTTAATTTGTAGTAAATATCATTAATTAACATATGCTAATTAGAGTCAATTAACATTGATTAAAGGTTTCCCCCGCTACTTGGAAAGTACAACTCCGCGTCCTCTCTCGATTGCCTGAAGTCAGCACAAAATATGATACATGGAGTCTGGGCCTGGAGAGGGCGAACCTTCTGGCCACATCTCCTGGTGGGGGCCAGCTTGGGGGATGGCACCCCGCCCTGCTCTCCCCAGGGCAGAGGCAGGGCACAGGGGAGGCACTGAAGGTTAGCGCTTCTCAGGAAGCGGGAGGAACAAGCAGGGGATGCTCTGGGCATTCGGTGTTCCTCTCTTGGCCTGGCTCCCAGGGGAGGTTGAAAGAGCACTAAGCGGTCAGCCTGGTTCCAAGGGTGGGGAGGCTGATGAAATCAAGCCAGGCTTGGATTCCTGTTTCATGGATGATGAAGGGTGAGACCGCCGTAGAACCGAGTCCTGTTTGATGTGTGCGTGTGTGCACACACATACACGCCTCCTCCCTTTGGCACGGACGTGTGAATGGGACCCCCTCCTTGGTCTGACAGGGGCATAGATGGTGGGGCCCCCTCTGTCAGACACCTCTGTTGCCCACCTTGGGATATTTTTTGCTCAAGATTGGGATGCTGTTTGAACTATCCAGGGTATTAGTGTCAGATTGAAAAAACAGAATCCATCTGCCTGGGGACTAGAAAGCTTTTAGATCTACTTTTAGTTCTGTTACTAGCTAGTTATGGGACCCTTGGGATTAATTTAAATATTATTGTTTAACAAATATGCATATAATGAACTGTCTTATTTTAGTCAAATTACAAAAGAAATAAGTGTTTCTTGCAGACCCTGACCCTCAGGAGTGCCCTTTCTGTAACAGGCTGCAAGCCTGCCTTTCTTCTGCAGTAGTCACCTCATTATTTCATGCCCAGTGCCCATCTTCACCAACAATTTATAAATTCCTTGAAATGAAATCTGAGTCTGGGTTGCAGATTATGGCACCTCATGGTCACTAAAAAAGCTGCTGTTGAGTTAAATGATATGAAAAAAATTGATGAATGAATAAATGAACATGTAAAACCATCTGTAATTTTCACCACAGAGAAAACATTTGTATGTATTTATATATACATATTATATAAATAAAATATATGTTATATGTATATGTGAAGGACACCAGTACAATACAGATATCTATCTCAAAAGGCTTAGTGTAGTTTTTTCTTTACTAATTTCAAAAGTGTGAAGCACCACAAACTTTAAAAACCAAAGAAAGCATTTAAAACATGACTTCCACTTATTATACGTTGAGTTTTGTGAATTTTGAATGATATGTTAAAAATTTTGAGTTTCCATCTTAGTCCCTCTGAATGAAGGTAGCAAAGAGTTCTGAATGTTCTAAAAGTTCTAACATGTTCTTATTCAAAATTCACAAGACTTAATATATGTGTATTTCTGCCAGCACTGACAATTGTTCTTCTCTTTCAACTGCTAGTTAAGTCATGAAGCCAATTTCTTCATCAGTGGCATGAGGCCAGTGGTCCCTGCACTACTTTGACCCTCAACCTCCCATGTAGGAGGATGTGGATGGTTTTTGTTTGTTTGTTTTTAAAAACTATTTATCTATTTGACTGCATTGAGTCTGAGTTGCAGCACGTGAGATCTTTCATCGCTCAGGCTTAGTTGCTCTGGCTTACTTGCTCTGGGCATGCTGGATCTTCGTTCCCTGACTAGGGATCGATCAAACCTACGTCCCCTGCATTGCAAGACAGATTCTTAACCACTGGACCACCAGGGAAGTCCCTGATTTTGTAACCCAAGGAAAGGAGTATTTCCCAGGCTGCCTGAGAAGAAACAGCTTTCTATCTCCCAGATCTGAGCTTTTAACTCTGATGGAAAAGAGATGGGGCCAGGGTGTAACAGAACCTGGGGGAAACCTCACCTCAAAGAGGATCTCTGTGGTGGATTCTTACTTGCCTAACTCAGAGAAACAGGGCTGCCCTGCAGCAGTGTGGGGGTCAGGACAATGAGAACTGCAAGGCTGGAAAGGTCACTCTATGAAGGGTTGACTCCATACAGGGGAAAATGAAAGTGTTAGTCACTCAGTTGTGTCAGACTCTTTGTGACCCCATGAACTGCAGCCCGCCAGGCTTCTCTGTCCATGGGATTATCCAGGCAAGAATACTGGAGTGGGTTATCATTTCCTTCTCCTGGGGATCTTCCCAACCCAGGGATCGAACCCATGTCTCCTGAATCACGGGCAGATTCTTTACCACTGAGCTACCAAAGTGGATGAAAACCCCTTGCTGTAGGACAGGCCCCAGGCCCTATTCTAAATGTTTTATATGCATTCATTCTCTTAATCCCCCCACAACCGGATGATGTAGGCACTATTATTGCCCCCATTTCACAGATGAGGAAACTGAGGCCCAGAGAGGCCAACTAATGCACCCCAGCTCACACAGCCAAGTGGCAGGGCTACAGCTTGAAGTTTAGTTTAGCTGCTGGGTGCTGCCTCCTCCCTCGCACCCACACTTCTGGTTCTGCCGCTCCAGGAAGCCGTGGCTCCTGAGGTGGGTTCCCCAGGGCCGGGAGCTCCTGGTTCTGCCGAGGCTGCCTCAACGCTGCTGAGTGGACTCCATTCCCAGCTCCCTCCCCATGGATATCTGAGGTCTGAGGGAGAGCTGCTGGCGAGGTTCACAGCAGCTTAATTACCAAAGTGATTTTAATTTGTTTTTGTTAATTGAAATCTCATTAAGCAAGTAATTTACTCCAGCACAGCTCAGGCGTCCACAATTCTACGGGTGAAGAGGCTAAAGGGGTTTTTAGAACTTGCCTTAATCTGGGGGTGGTTCTTCTGACTTTATCCTATGGCCTTTGTGTATGTGAGTGTGTGTGCACACGTGCCTCCTGGGAAAGGGCCCTCCCAGCTGGCTGGGGGCCCTCTTTCTCCTTTTTGGCCGGTACTCACCTGTCCCGCCACCCCAGGGGCCTGATCTCACCTACCTTGATGAGAAGAAAAGTGAACCCAGGCCATCCCCCTGTAGAGCGTGCGTGCACTCAGGTGTGTGGCACGTGGTGCAGACACACAGACACCAGTTGGTATTTGTTTGTCTTTGTGCCAAGCACGGTACTCAGCATGAACTTGAGATGCTAGGGAGACAAATGGCACATTTTAAAGGAATTCTTTTCTGAACCCTGGGCTTCATTAGTCCACCAGCTAAATGCCTTGAATCCTCCTTCTTACTCTTATGCACTGTAACCTCTTGCCATCATGGTGCTTCTCTGTGTGTAAAATCCAAGAGGGTTAAGGCCCCTTGGCTTCCTCATGGCTGTGGCCTGGCTTAGCTGGGGATTCTCAGCTGGGTTTAGGGTGGGTAATTCTTGTTTTTTATGCCCCCCTCCTTCATAGCTTGTGGGATCGTAGCTCCCCGATCCGGGATTAAACCCGGGACCCTTGGCTGTGAAAGCATTAAATCTTATCCTGAGGTGGGCAATTCTTTATCGAATGGGACTGTGTTGGGAATTGCCAGTCACTTAGATTCCCAGGCCTGGCTTATTCGGTACCATGAGCATCCCTCTAGACAATTGTGTGCTAGACGTGCCCAGACGTGCCCTCTGAGTGTCCCTCCTCGAGTGAGTAGGGATTTGAAATCAGTGCCAGTGTCCACACTGCCTGGCACGGAATAGGTGCTCCATAAACATTTGCCAGGCGGGTGACCGAGAGCGTGCCTGAGCTGCGCCTCTGACCTAGCCCGAGTTTCTCTGCTGTGTGTGTGATACTGTGAAATGTGGGTGCTGCTCCTTTGGTGCACTGGGGACAGCAGAGTGCTCTGGGGCGTCCCGTAAGCTGGAGCCCAGTTCTCAGGGCTCTATCTGTACTGGGCATTTTCTTTCTCTCCCCCTGTGGCTCATCGTCCCTGGGCTGCCTCTCCAAGGCCCCCACCATCCACTGCCTCCTCCTTTGCCCCTGACTACGGCCACTTGGTCATTTTCCAGGCCTGACATTTCGAACATGCGATGCCATATGTATTGCCACTCTCAGGTAATTATCACGTAAAATTAAGCTAGTCTTGTACATGAAACCAGCAATTAGCCAGGGATTGAAGGTCAGGGAGAGCTCGTTTATAGAGTCGCTAACAAAATGTTAAGTGGAAGTGAGTGTCAGATGGGCCAGGAGGCTGGATTAGCCGGGGTCACAGCGGTGGGACTGGAGAGCCGTGGAGACTCCAGGCTCCGCAGCGCTGGGCACAGCAGGAGGAGCTGGGGATTTATGGCTCACACTTTCCTCTTCCAGCTTTCAATCTGGGCCACGGCTTTGAAGAAGGTTGCTAAGCCTGCTAAGTCCTCGTGCACACCAACCCTGTCTCCCCATTCATCCGGAAACCTGCTAGGTCCTGCCTTAGCCTGTGTGCCATTCCACCTTCTGCCTGGCTGCCCCATCAACCCAGCATTTTACACTCTGATGTGGGTCTCTGAAGATGGGATGATCTTTTCAAGACTCAGAAACTTTGCCAGGCTGTTCCCTTCTCTGGGAATGCCTTTCCATCTCTCTCGATTCCCTAAACATCAGCCTGGAAATGTTCTATTTCTCTCCCCCCAAAAATCTCAGGCCTCGTGTCTCCAGAACTCTTTCCAGACCCCTGCCCTACCCCCATATTATTCCGGAGGGAGTTCCCTTCGCTTCTACAGCAAGAATGTGTCTCCACTGTTGCACTTACCCTCTATGGCAACTTATTGGCGATGTGTCTGTCCCCACGATCACACAATGAACTATTCTTGTCTTTCTGGCAACCTGTAGCTGCTCAATAAGTTCTGTGGAGTGAATACAGAAATTATTCACTTTTTCTCTTTGTTCTTTTACAGTACATATCCTTCAAGGCCCTGCTCAGATGTCACCTCCTCTGCAGTATTCCTGGATTCCCTTCCAAGGTAGGTGTAATTATGTCTACTATGTTCCCACTGCACTTGTTTTTCTTCTTTTTTAAAAAAGATATTTATTTATTTATTTGGCCCACTGAATCTTATTTGCGGCACACAGGATCGGCCATCTTTATTGCGGCTTGCAGGTTCTTTTAGTTGCTGCATGCGAGCTCTTAGGTGTGGCATGTGGGATCTCCTTCCCTGACTATGAACTAAACCTGGGCACCATACATTGAGAGTGCAGAGTCTAAGCCACTGGACCACCAAGGTAGCACTCTGTATCTGTATTTTGTTACAGCACTTACCAAACTGCCTCTTATTTCATTATAGGCCCACCCAAAGCTACCATGTTGCACAACTCCAGAGGGCACCCGTCCCATGGAGCCAGGCAATGCAGAGATGATGCCTGTACTTGCTCAGTAGGCAGCGACCCTCTGCAGAGCAACGACCCTGTGATTCTGCCAATAGCTTGCATATCACGTGCTCTCATTGACCACATTAATGTCCATTCAGAGGAGTATTGAACAAGAACGGGTGGTTCAGTGGAGAGAGCTCTACATTTGGGGTCTGAGGACCTGGGTTCCAGTTCTGACTCTGCAACTCTATTGCTGAGCAGCCTTAAGTGAATCACTCAGTCTCTCTGGTCCTTATTCTTTTAAATCAATCATATGTGTCAAGGTACATGGGACAAAGTAAAGGTTCTCAACACATGTTAGTTTCCCACCTCCTGCCTCCACCCTTTTTCATCTGTTAAGTGAGGAATTTTAAGATTCCTTGTGGTCTTATAGAATTATGGACTATCAGGATTAGAAGTTTTGAAAGACATCTGATCTGACTCCTGGTACCTCTGGTAGGTGGTCATTCAGTTTTCACTTGTACTTCTCTAATGATGAGAAACTCACTTCCTCACAAATAGGCCATTCTACTTTCAGACAGCTCTGCCTTAGAAAGAGCCCCATTAAGGAACACTTTGGCTTCCCAGAGCTTCCAACACAGACCCCAGTTTGGCATTATGTGGCTAGTCCCCTTGCCCCAGATGATATTCATAGCGACCTTCTCCAGGCTCAAAGTCACAGTTTCATGACCATCCTGCATGTGATTTGATTTCAAGCCTATTCACCCTCTTGGTTACCCTCCTCTGAGCTTGCCCCTCTTTGCTCAAAGATCTCTGGAGATGGGACATCAGAACAGAGTAGGACTATTACCTTCCTTTGCTTAGAACCTGTGCTTTTATTAAACACCCAAGTTGGATCATGTTATTGTGACCTATATCTCTCTTAACCCTAGCAAACATTTGATCATAGGAGGCAAGCCTGCGAAGGGGCAGAATTCTTCATAAATTTTATTTTACATTTTAAAAAGTCTGCACTTAAAAAAAAAAACAAACACCATAAATCAAGTCCGAGTACAACTGATAAGCTAGGGAAATGTTATTTACAACTCATACTGCAGGCAAAGGGCTAACGTCCTTAATAGATAAAGAGCATTCACAAATCAATATGAAAAAGCTCCACAACCTAATAGAAATATGAGCAAAGGATAGTTGAGGGCTGCCAGAAAAGGACTTGAAAATTGCTCTTAAATACATGAAAAGATATTGACCCGCATTCACCATAGAAAAAATGGAATTTAAGTACGTCATGTTCACCTGTCACATTGGAAAACATCAAAAGGTTTGATAATATTTTGTTTTGAAAGGGCAAGGAAACACTCTTCTACATTGCAAGGGTAAATCGGTACCACCCCTCCAGGCAGAAATGTAGCTTTATCTCCCCCAGCTAAGAAACGCACTGGGACTCCCGTGGTGGTCAGTGGTTAAGAATCTGCCTGCCAGTTCAGGGGACACAAGTTCAATCCCTGGTCGGGGAAGATTCCACATGCCCCAAAGCAACAAAACCCATGCGCCACAACTCTGGGATCCTTGCTCTAGAGTCCGCGCTTTGCAACAAGAGAAGCCATCTCACTGAGAAGTCCTCGCAGTGCAATAAAGAGCAGCCTCTGCTCACCACAACTAGAGCAAGCCCGAGCACAGCGATCACGACCCAGAGGAGCCAAAAATAAATAAAGTGAGAACGCCCAGCCTCCTTTAATTTGGAGAGTCCACTTATAAGCGTGTTTCTTGAAGATTTACTCACACATGCATGTCGGAAACCCACCCTGGACTAGGGCAGGCACTTTTGCCTATTTCATTCAGTATGCCATCTTTAGTACCAGCACATAGCAGGTACTCAAATAAATGTCTGTTGTATGAGTAACGAATGAGTGGATGGATGAATATGTAAAATGACATATGTTCAAGGTGACTCAGTGCAAGATTTTTGGTTAGAGCCCAAAATTAAAAATGATGTAAGTGTGCAACTATAATTGAATAGTATACTGCTGTTAAAAAGATAAAAAACAGCCCTCTATGTATTGGTATGTAAGGAATACCAAGATATGTTATTACATGAGAAAAGCAAGTTGCAGAAAAATGTGTGTAAGAAAAAGCAAGCTTGATATTTGCTTGTCTGTGCATAGAACATTTCCGAATGGAGGCTCGCCAAATGGCCATTGTACTTGCTTCTAGGTGGAGAAGCTGGGGGCCCAGAGCATGGAGTGGGGGGGTGCCTTTACTTTTCAATGTATCGTCTTTGATTCCTTTTGAGTTTTAGGTCATGTGAATGTGTTATCTATTCAAATCAACAAAGACAATTCAAAATTTAAAAAGAATTTGAAAAATATTTTAAAAAAAGAATTGGGCTAAGGAATCAATCCTGTACCTTTGTGTACACATGTACCTACACCGTTTCTGAGAATGCACATGTATGTGTGGGTGTACACACATGTGCATTTCCAATTTCCCTTGCTCATCACCGCAGACTAGTCTTCCTATATTAAATCCAGTCTCTGAGGGCTTCCTCTGATCAATAATTTTTTAAAAATTGAAGTATACCTGATTTATAATGTTGGATTAGTTTCTGGTATACAGCTAAGTGACTCAGTTGTTCATATATATACATATTCTTTTGCATATTCTTTTCCATTATGGTTTATTACAGGATACTGAATATGATTCCTTGTGCTATATAGGAGGAGCTTGTTGTTTACCTATTAGATATATAGGAGAAGGCAATGGCACCCCACTCCGGTACTCTTGCCTGGAGAATCCCCTGGATGGAGGAGCCTGGTAGGCTGCAGTCCATGGGGTCGCTAAGAGTCGGACACGACTGAGCGACTTCACTTTCACTCTTCACTTTCATGCATTGGACAAGGAAATGGCAACCCACTCCAGTGTTCTTGCCTGGAGAATCCCAGGGACAGGGGAGCCTGGTGGGCTGCCGTCTATGGGGTTGCACAGGGTTGGACATGACTGAAGCGACTTAGCAGCAGTAGCAGCAGCAGTTTGTATCTGCTAATCCCAAACTCCTAATTTATCCTTCCTCCACCTCCTTGCATCTTTGGTAACATAAGTTTGTTTTCTACATCTGTGTGTCTGTTTCTGCTTTGCAAGTAAGTTCATCTGTGTCGAAGTTTGACAGAAGTGATATCCTGTGGTATTTGTGTCTTTCTGACTTACTTCACTTTAGTGCGAAAATCTCTAGATCCATCCATGTTACTGCAGATGGCATTATTTCATCCTTTTTTTAATGGATGAGCACTATTCCACAGTGTACACTTTATCCATTCATCTGTTGATGGACGATTGTCAATATTGCTGCTCTGAACATTGGAGTGCAAAAATCTTTTGAATTATAATTTTCTCCAGATATATGCCCAGGAGTGGGATTTCTGGATTATATGGCAATTTTATTTTTAGTTTTTTGAGAAATCTTCATCCTGTTTTCAATAGCAGCTGCGCCAATTTACATTCTTATCAACAGTGTAGGAGGGCTCCCTTTGCTCCACACCCTTTCCAGAATTTGCTATTTGTAGACTTCTTGTTTCTTTGTTTCTTGGCCACATGTTTTGTTTCTTTGCTTTTTGGCCACACCACGCAGTATGCGGAACTTCTGTGACCAGGGATCAAACCCGGGTCCTCTGCAGGGGAAGTGCAGAATCCTCCAGGCAAGTCCTGTAGGCTCTTTTTAATGATAACCATTCTGACCAGTGTGAGGTGATACTCACTGTGGTTTTGGTTTGCATTTCTCTAATAATTAGTGATGTGACCAATAGTCTTTAATAGTCCCTGTTGTCCATAAAGTCCAAACTCCTTATCCTGGGTCTTGGAATCATCTGTTCTTTGACCCCCACCTTCCACCACTCCCTACACATGATATTTGCCCCAGAAAAATGGAGCTATCTTCTCTTTCCATGCCCACCCGCCAATCTCTCCCCTGCACCTTGAACTGTGCTCCTTGGGACACCAAGAACCCCCTTCTCCTCCCTTGGGCATTGAAGAGTGAACCCCTACTCTTCAATGCCCATCACACACCTCCTTCTCCAGGAGGGCTGCCTTGATGTCTCAAGCTGGAAGTGATCTCTCACTTTTTTTTTCCTGCTTCTCTCTTACAGCATTAGGTTTCTTTAAAACTTATTTTAAAGCTATATCCAGCCCTGGAAACGGTCCTAAGCTACTGGAAGGAAGGCAGAGTTCTGGATGCTTTGTCCTCTGCTGCTGCTGCTGCTGCTAAGTCGCTTCAGTCGTGTCTGACTCTGTGCGACCCCAGAGACGGCAGCCCACCAGGCTCCCCCGTCCCTGGGATTCTCCAGGCAAGAACACCAGAGTGGGTTGCCATTTCCTTCTCCAATGCGTGAAAGTGAAAGTGAAGTCGCTCAGTCATGTCCGACTCTTAGCGACCCCATGGACTGCAACCCACCAGGCTTCTCCATCCTAATAAAATACCAGGCACACAGTAGGTATGTAAGAGAAGCTGGAGGAACAGATATGCTTAAATCTAGGCAGTGGGTGATGTCAGTCTGGACTGTCATTATTGTCTTCACTGTCACCGGAAGGCTTTTCCATATCTCCTTGCACATGGCCTGTGAGGGACCTTCTAGAGGGTGGCTCAGCCTGAACCCGCTGCCGCCCATCCACGCCCACCAGCCTGGCCGCAGAAAAGGGGCCCAGACGTGACCAGACAGTGAGGCAGCCGCATTCCAGACGGATGAGGCATGCCTGAGAAATCACATGTCTGGCTCACTGACCCACCTGCAGCCACTGAAGCTTTGCAGACCCTCAGGCTGACCTCGGGTTCGAGTCCTCTTTCTCCCTGTGTGCAAACAGCTACTCGCTGAGTCTCCAGGTCCTCACCTACCAAAGAGGAACGGCAGGACCTGCCTCAGGGCTGCTGGGAGGACTGGTGAGAACTTCTAGTAGGTGCCTTGCTGATGGCCTGGCATCTGGCTTGTTCTCTGGGTTTGATTACGCTGGAACCCAGGGCTGCCAAGCTGCACACATGCAGGCCACATCAGCCCGTGCTAAACCGAGAAAGGTACATGAATTGCCAAAAACCCCATATGCCAAGCAGCACTTTATTGCAAAGCCAAACAGATTTTTTTGGCTCGACCATTGTTAAGGATTATTTAGCCACAGTTAACACTCTGTTGGTGAGAACACCAAAGATCTATCTACCCAGGGTGTGGCCTGTAGCGTGGATTAATGAGTGACCAGGCCTGTGCGCCTGTATGTGGATACACGATGCTCGGGCTAATTGTGTAAAGGTGGGAGCACATACGTGTTCATGGGCATATGGAGTCACACGTGTGGGTGTCTGTGTGCATGCCCCTGTGTCCACACATGGATGTGTTTGCCTCTGTCAGTCATGCGATGGTACTGGCCTGGGGCCCCAGGTAGAATGGAACACGAAGGAATAAAGGCTGGTTAGAGAAATATTGCAAAAAGATAGGGCGAAAGATGAAAAATGAAATGGGAAGATTGGACTCACATGGGGGTCCTGTCTTTGACCCTGTGTTTCCAGTGCTAGGGGTACAGTTCTGATCTTTGTTCAGGGAATTAAGATCCCACATGACGAGCAGCAATGAGGCCGAAAAAAAGGAAATAGACTAAAAATGTGAGGGTGGAGTGAAAGGCAGTAGTGTGTGGGAGCTTGAAGCATGAACTTGGAACCTTTCCTGGGTTTGAACCCTTTCTTCGCCAATTCCTATGGGTTTCTCTGGCTCAGCGGTGAAGAATCTGCTTGCAGTGTAGGAGACCTGGGTTTGATCCCTGGCTCTGGAAGATCCCTGGAGGAGGAAATGGCAACCCACTCCAGTATTCTTGTCTCAAAAATCCCATGGACAGAGGAGCCTGGCGAGCTGCCGTACATGGGGTCTCAAAGAGTCAGACACGACTGTGCAACTAACACTTTCACTCTGCCAGTTCCTAGCTTGTGACCTTGGACAGGTCATTCCACCCCCTCTGCCTCCGTGTCTCATCTGTAAACTGGGGATCAGAACAAGAGCGCCTACTGATTACTGTTGGGAGGACCAAGTGAGTCAATTTGCGTGAAGGGCTTAATGGGGCCCGGTGCCTGCCGAGCGAGTGCTGCTTCAGGGGATGGGGGCAGCTCCCACCAGCCGCTCCTACTCCCCTCGGCTTCCTTTCGCCCCCAGCTCGCCCCCAGCCCCCACACTCTCACTGCACTCCCTGAGTCCTGGTCTTTGCCAGAGCCAGGCTGGGGGTAGGCGGTACGTGCTATTGGCAGGGAAAGAAAGCCAAAGCGAGCGGGAGGAGGCAGAGATGCTGGGTTGGAGAGGTTGCTTTTTTTTTTTTTCTTGTTTCCCCAGCCACGCTCCCAGAGGCGGGAGGTTTGGGCCTGGGGGTAGGGGGCAGTGGGAGGGCTCCAAAGAACAGACAATCCCAGCCGTTCCCTGGTGGGCCGGGGGTCAGGCCCCCTCCTCGCTCCATCTGCCTCAGCGGCAGCCTGTGCCATCCGGCTTTGCCAGCCCAGCGCAGCCCAGGCCAGCGGGCTGGGATCCCAGGCCGAGCCAGCTCCCGCCTGGCTAGGGGCGGGACTGGGCTGCCGCGCAGGGTCTAGGAAGGGTTCTACTGCTTTGTTTCATTTTTCCATAGCTCCTCTTTGCCCTCAGAGCCCTGATCTTTCCCAGCCCAGGGGCCCTGACTCTGCCCGGTGCCAGTCTCTGGCTGTCTCGTCTGTCCCTACATCTCTGCCGCCACCTGCCCGGGGTCTCCTGCCAGCTCTGGGCTCAAGAAGCATCAGGCCCTGTCAGCCTCAGCTCCTGCACGCATCCTTCCCTACCCCCTGGCTGAAGGCTGGCGGCCCCAGCATCTGGAGGGGCTGGCTCTCCGCTCCGGCTGCCCCGGACCCAGGGTCCCCCACCCTGTTCCCCACCCCTTCTTCTCCTCGCCCCCCTCCCCAGTGACTAGAGTCCTCTTCCCTCCCCTCTGCCTCCTCCCTGCTCAGGACAGCTTGCTTCCCTCCAGGCCTTGGCTGGAGGCTCACAATGAAAGGGCCTCCCCCACAGACCAGGAGGTGGAGAATCACCATGGCAACCAAGCAAGCCTCCCCTCCCTCCCCTCCCCTTCCTCTCCTGGCTTCCCTGAAGGGGCTAGAGGTCTGATGGGGAGTTCCTGCTCTCAGGGACACAGACGGGTTGGAGAAGGACAGGAGGACTGGAGTAGCCGATGGGACATTTGTTAGAGAGATGGGCCTTGAGGAGATGGCCGACTGTGGGACCGCAAGTTTTGAGGGGCAGGGTCCAAGTGTGTGACTAGCATGGCCTCAGCCACCAGTTGAGTATCCAAACGTGGCTGTGATCCATCTGGGCAGCCTGTTCAGTGCCGATCCCCAGGCCCCATTCTAGACATGCAAAAGCCCAGTCTCTACAGTGGACCCTTGTTAAGTCGCTAAGTCATGTCTGACTTTTTTGTGACCCCGCGGACTGTAGCCCGCCAGACTCCTCTGTCCGTGGGTTTTCCCAGGCAAGAATACTGGAGTGGGTTGCTGTTTTAAAGGTTTTCCCCAGGTGATCCTGTACATATCAAAGTGGAAGACCCACCAATATATAGAAGGCTGGAGTATAACGGTTGTTGTCGTTTAGTTGCTAAGTCATGTCTGACTCTTTTGCTCTCCTGCAGATTGTAGCCTGCCAGACTCCTCTGTCCATGGAACGTGAAAGTCCCTCAGTTGTGTCCGACTCTTTGCGACCCCATGGACTATGCAGTCCATGGAATTCTCCAGGCCAGAATACTGGAGCGGGTAGCCTTTCCCTTCTGCAGGGGATCTTCCCAACCCAGGGATCGAACCCAGGTCTCCCGCATGGCAGGCAGATTCTTTACCAACTGAACCACAGGGGAAGCCCAAGATTGCTGGAGTGGATAGTATGTCCATGGACCTCCATTTAAATCTGGCTTCCCTGGTGGCTCAGTGGTCGCCTGGCAACGCAAGTGACAGGTTCGATCCCTGGGTCGGGAAGCCACCCTGGAGGAGAAAATGACAATCCACTCCAGTATTCTTGCCTGGGAAATTCTATGGACAGAGGAGCCTGGCAAGCTACCGTCCACAGAGTCACAAAGAGTTGGACATGACTTAGGGAGTAAACAACAATATGTTTAAACCCTAGCTTGGCCACATAAGTCAGGTGGCAAGTCTTATAATTGCTCCAAGGCTCAGTTTTCCTTCTGTAAAATGGGATAATAGTGCCAGCTCCATCGGGCATCATGAGAATTGGCCCCGGAGGATGAAGCAACTTAACACCAGGCTGGACGGCCACTGCCTCCTGCTCTGGGCTCTGCCATCTCCAGGGGGACAGGCAGAGTCTGTGGGGAAGCGTGACCTCCTCCTCCAGGCCCTGCCACCACTGGGCCTTCTCTGCCATTATGTGTTACAAGACACTGAATTCTCCACACCAGAGCAACACGAAATCATTAAGGCAAAACAATAAATAAAGGCCTAGAAGTTATTACAGAGCTGACAGCGCACAACGGCGTCCTGCAAAGCAAATATGAATTATTTCCAAACATTTTAAAATGAAAAATCCTCTCTTCTTCCTGCCCAGCCCTATAATCCATTAACTCCTCTTTTCACCCCCATTGCCCAAGTGAAGACTGGCCAGACCAGAGGGTCAGAATAGGGCTTCCTGTGCCCTGGGAGGGCCTGGTCTTCCTGCCACATCAGCCTGGAAGCTAGCCTGCTACTCCTCTGGCCTGAATGCCTCTGGGTCACTAAAATCACCTCCTGTTCCTTGTCTCCACCTGGAATCTGTGAGCATTTCCTGCCTGGTGTACGCAATGTTTGAGGTTTACAGAGAACCCCCAAGGGCTCCAGGAAGATGGGCTCTACTCTTCCCATTTTCCCATGGGGTGCCAGGTTCATAAGGGCTCAGTGACAAGGCCTGGGGCTGGTACATGGTGGAACTATGACTCAAACCTGGGTCTTCTCACTCCAGGCTTAAATGAGATTAAGTGAGACAGTGTATGCGGAGTAACTTGCATGACATCCTTTAAGAGTGATCATTATTGTTGCCATTATTATTATTTCTTAGTACTCTTTCTAATAAGCCCTGGTTATCCAGAACTCTGAGGGCACTGCTGTGGCCATCTGCCAAGCTTGCTCAGCACCCCTTCCTTGTTCTGCTGGTAACGGCATCCCTTCCCTCTAGAGTATCGCCCTCCCCTTTCCATGTCACTTGATGAGCAGCCAGTCCCTGGACCATGGCCTCTCCTGGCCTCCAGTACAGACATGAGATCCAGACCTGCTCCATCATAGTGCCCCATCCTTCCAACCATGGGATTGGACTGCACTGGAACCATCAGAAAACTTCGCTGGCATTTTCAATACAGATTCTCAGAGAGATAAGATTCCTTCCTCTCCCATACCAGCTTAATGGGACATGACCCATCCCTTCCCACAGTCCCTGACCCAACATGAGGAAGCCATCAGGAGGAGGCAAGAATGTGGGTGGCATGTAGAGAGAAGCAGAGGTGAGAGATCTGATGATATTGCTTAAGTGCCTAAATCTAGCTACACCCAAAGGCAGCACTGCCTGCCCTTCCCACTTACACAGGCCAAGAATCTGTCCTTTTGTGTTCACCTTGATTGGATTGGGTGTTAATCACCTGCTCTGGTGGGTACAGGTGCTGTGTGTTCATGTGTGTGTACTCAGTAATGTCCTTTAGCAGTGAGGGTGACCTCATCACCTCTTAATCCCTCCAGGGATGTAGGGGGCTGAGTGTGCCCTGGACCAGGAGATCAAGCTCAGGAGTATAATCCCTATGGAGCCATTGATTCACCCTCCTGGTGATTGGGAGCAAGTTCCCACCTCTTCTGTGGACCTCAGCTTCCTCATTTGTAAAATGAAGGTTAGGACCACATCTTCCCAAACAGATCTTGCACTGTTCATGTTCTAGAATTCATTCCTTAGGCCATGAGTGCTCAAAATGGGTCACAAGGCCTGCCACACTCCCACCCCTGCCAGCTTCTTCACTGTCATCTGCCACAATTCTCCCATCATCCCCTTGAACTCTACACACCTCTGAAGTTCTAAATTCTCATGTAGTTGTAATTCCGTGAACAAACTATTTATCCATCCATTCATCTGTCTGTCTATCCACTCATCCATCCATCTACCTATCCTCCCACCCACCCATCCATCCATCCATCCATCCATCCACACACCCATCCATACACCCACCCACCCATCCATCCATCTATCCATCCACTCACCCACCCACCCATCATCCATCCATCCACTCACCCATCCATCCATCCACCCACCCATCCATCCATCCACCCATCCACTCACCCATCCATCCACCCACCCACCCATCCATCCATCTATCCATCCAACCACTCATCCATCCATTCATTCATCCACTCACCTTATCCATCCATCCATCTACTCACCCACCCACCCATCCATCTATCCATCCACTCACCCATCCATCCATTCACCCACCCATCCATCCACCCACCCACCCATCCATCCATCCATCCACTCATCTTATCCATTCATCCACTCACCCATCCATCCATGCATTCACTCATCCATCCACTCACCCATCCATCCATCCACCCACCCATCCATCCATCCACCCACCCACCCATCCATCCATCCATCCACTCATCTTATCCATTCACCCACCCACCCATCCATCCATCCACTCACTCATCCATCCATCCATTCACCCATCCATCCATCCACTCACTCATCCACTCACTCATCCATCCATCCATCCATCCACTCATCTTATCCATTCATCCACTCACCCATCCATCCATGCATTCACTCATCCATCCACTCACTCATCCATCCATCCATTCACCCATCCATCCATCCACTCACTCATCCATCCATCCATCCATTCACCCGTCCATGCATCCACCCATCTGTCCATCCATCCACTCAGCTGTTCATCCACCCACACATGCATTGAGCTCCTGACATGTGTCAGGCACTATCCTAGATGCAATGGGTACCACAGAGTCATTGCCTTCATGGAGCAAACAAGTGAACACAAGTGTGTTGAGAGTTAGAAGAAGGGGACAGAAGATTCCATGGCAGCATGTAGAAAGAGACTGTAGCTCTCTCTGAGGAATCCATAGTTCTTTAAGAAAAGTCTTGAAGGCTGAATAGGAAGTAGTCAATGGAAGGAGGACAAGAACATCTCAGGCAACTGGCTCAGCATAGAGATTGTTAGGGGTTAAAGAAACTCATAAAAGAAAGTGTAGAGTTAGCAAAAAGGTAGACACACATCTCTGCATGGTCAGAGATGTTGGCAGCAGGCAGGCAATGAGACGAAAACTTTGATCACTCTATCTACGTGGCAAACTCCTGTTCATCCTTAGAAACCCTGCTGAAACATCACTTCCTCTAGGAAGTGCTCTCCATGACCCTAGAGTGAATCCCTCTTTCCTTTGAAGATGGCTTGTACTCTTGTAATTGCACCTGTTCTCCTGCCCTTTGTGACCTCTTTCCATGTTTGTCTCTCCTCTCAGAATAGATGTTCCTTTAGAGCATGAAGCTGTTTGTAGTTGCAGTGTCTGGCTCATGTGGTGGCTCTCCTCAATAAATGCTTCCAGACTGAGTGAATTCACACGCTGTGTGTGCAGCCACGAGATAACTATGTTTGTGTTTAAGAAAGGAGTGGGAGGAGTGACGGGCATGTTTGTGGGTATCTGTGTGCTTGGATTTAAATTCAACAACATTTCCAGAGGGCTGTTTGGAGTCAGTGGACTGTGACAAACTGCTGACCATTTTCTCAACACCAAGAAAACTCCCTAGGCTGGGGGGTGGGGGTGGGCAGTGTGATGCCAGCTGGACTCCCTCACCTCTTCTTGCTCTCCTGACCCCTCTTGACCCAGCCCACTTGGGAGCCCTCCGCTCTGCAGGGATCTGTGGCCAGGTGAGGCAGGAGACAGAGCTGGGTCCCCTCCTGGCACCCGGTAGCCATCGGCCGAGCTGGTTTCTTTGGTCGAGAAGCTGATCAATGGGAGCCTGAGGCCCCAGGCCAGGGGAGGCCCTTCCTTCTAATCCATATTGACTGCTTCCTCCTTTGCCTGCCAATTTGTATCAGGCTGTTGTCTGTGTTGGTGATGAAGAGCCTTGCTCCCACTCCCGGTGATCAGTGCGGGGAGCAGAGGCTTCGGGGAGGCAAGGTAGGTAAAGGCTGCTTCACTAGCAGAGCTCCATTGGAAAAGGGCTGCCTCAACGTTCTTTCTTCCTTTTTTTATATTTATTTATGTGGCTGCGTTGGTTCTTAGTCACGGGATGTCTGCTCTCCAGCTGTGGTGAGTGGGCTTCCAAGGCACTGGGCTCAGCAGTCGAGGCTTGTGGGGTCTTTGTTCGCTGACCAGGGATTGAACCCATATCACCTACCTTGGAAGTTGGATTCCTAACCACTAGACCACCAGAGAAGTCCCTGCCTCAGTGTTTTTCTTAAAAAAAAAAAATAATAATAATTAATTTATTTTGGCTCTGCTGGCTCTTCACTCCTGCACGTGGACTTTCTCTAGTTTTCGTGAGCAGGGCCGGCTCTCTAGTTGCAGTGCGTAGGTTTCTCATTGCAGAGGCTTCTCTCGTGCGGAGCACAGGCTCTAGGGTGCACAGGCTTCAGCAGTTGCGGGTCCCAGCCTCTAGGGCACAGGCTCAGTAGCTGTGGCACATGGGCTGAGTTGCCCCGAGGCATGTGGGATATTCCCAGACTAGGGGTCGAGCCTGTGTCTCCTGTATTGGCAGGCAGGTTCTTCACTGTGGAGCCCCCAAGGAAGCCCTTGCCTCAGTGTTCCTGGTCTTTATCTACACAGACTCTGAGGTGCCTGGGCCTTTCATGAAGCAAGAAAGGGCCGCCAGCAGGAAGGGAAGATGAAAAAGGGAGCACTTCCCTGCCCGCACTCAACCATGTTGCCTGCAAGCCAGGCCCAGAACAGAGCCCCTCGGCAGTCCCGGCAACCCCAGGGCAGGATACCCCGCTCCAGTCCCTTCTGTCCATCAAGAAGCATACAGCTCAACCCATGCCTTCAGGTCAGGAGGAAGCTGCTGGCATTTGTGTGTGTGTGTGTGTGTGTGTGTGTGTGCTGGGCAGGGCGGGAAGGGGGGTGGTGTCTGCTATGTGCAGGCTCCTGGCACAGTCACATTTAATTTTCTCCACAATCTTGGACAGATGCTATTATTATCTCCATTTAGGAAATGGGAAAACAGACTTCAAGAAGTTCAGAACCATGACTGAGAACCCAGAGCTTCTGCTCTCTTTTCTCCTTCTCTCCTTTTCTGCCTCCCTAAAGCACAGGGACGCCTGGCATGCTGCGATTCATGGGGTCGCAAAGAGTCAGACACGACTGAGCGACTGAACTGAACTGAATTGAAAGCAAAGATGCCTGGCCTCCAAAAGCCACCCCATCAAGTCAGGAGACAAGGCAAGCCTGAAGATGCAAACAGCCTTCATTTATGAAAATGTGACCTACAAGCACCCCCCGCCCCCCAGCAATAACTGCCCCGGGGGTCCCCAGTCCTCAGCCAAGACTCTACTTCTGAGGATGCCTGGCTCCTCTGTTGCAGGAAGGGGGGCCCCTTCCAGGGCCTGAGAGTGGACTCTTGTCTAACAGTCAGAAATAAATTGTCTGAGGAAACACACGTGCTGGCAAAGCAAGAGACATTATTGGGAAGGTGCACCTGGGCGGTGGAGAAGGCGATGGCACCCGACTCCAGTACTCTTGCCTGGAGAATCCCATGGACGGAGAAGCCTGGTGGGCTGCAGTTCATGGGGTCGCAAAGAGTCGGACACGACTGAAGTGACTTAGCAGCAGCAGCAGCACCTGGGCGGAGAACGGTAGGTTAAGAGAACCCAGGAGAACAGCTCAGCCGTGTGCTTGCAGCCTTGGGTTTTATGGGGATGGGATTAGTTTCTGGGCTGTCTCTGGCCAATCATTCTGACTCGGGGTCCTCCCTGGTGGTGCATGCATTGCTCAGCCAAGATGGGTGCCAGCGAGGAGGATTCTGGGAGGTGGAAGGATATGTGGCGTCTCCTTTTGACCTTTCTCAAACTCTTGCGGTTGGTGGTGGCTTGTTAGTTCCACGTTCCTTACCAGGACTGCCTGTCGTAAAATAACTCACACAAATGGTTCCTATGATGCCTGGCCAGGTGGGTGGTTTCAGTCAGTATGCTTCCCCAGTACTTCTTCCGCTTCCACTCCTTCTAGTCACTGGCCACCCCACCCCCGCCTCCAAATCCATTCCTTCTTGCTTTGTTCCACTGCCACTCTGGGGTGAGAGGGAAGAAAGGAGCCCGGATCCTGTGCTTAGAGGCTCACGTTGCCCTAGAGTGACCTCTCCCTTGCCTTTCCCAAGGTGACCATAACCTTGAACAGATCGTTTAAGGTCCCTGAGACTCCGTTTCCTCACTAGTGAAATGAGGCTACACTTCCCAGAATTTTATAAAGGAAATGAAACGTGCCCATGTGACTATTGCTGTGTTGCAGGCACTGAGGAATATTTAAAATAAAAATTAAAATGATGAGTTAGAGTTTGACTGGAAGGGGTGGGGGTCTGGGGTGGGTGGGGCTGATGGGCAAGGAGAGGCTGGAGGGATGAGGGGAGTTGGGTGGTGCCTGGGGCCGGGCAGAGACCGTCACGTCAGTCTGCGTCACGGGAGCGAGGCTGGGGAGGGTACTGAATGCCCAGCTGACTTTGGACTTCGTCCTATGGATTAATGGTTTTCACACATGGAGTCCTTTGTTCAATTAGGTCCTGTTTGGAAGTCCAATAGGGTAAGCAGATAAATGGTTGCATTGAGCCTGGGGGTGGGGGACGGGTTCCAGAGTCCTGATTTCAACTCCCTCTCCACCGCTGGTCCTAGGAAGGGCTCCCTGGAACTCAGAGAGCTACACAGAGCAGGTTTTCAAAGTGAACAGGGCTAAGTGAGAGGGCTCAGGGCCCCTGTCCCGAGGTTCAGTGGGCACGGCCGACTATCCCCCTCATGAGCACCCCCATCCTCACCCTGTATATGAGCTGATTGTGGCACCTGATAGGAAGACTTGGTCCAATTATCAGTTCTCTCCCTGCATCAGTGCAAGAGTCCCTTGGGAAACACTGGGAAGTGAAACTGGGTGTCCCAGTGGGGTCCAGGTGAGGAGGTTCACTGGTTCTCACTGCCAGCATCACGTCCCCAAGGTGGGTGCCTCATGGGGGCGCGGCACTTGCTTAATGGCTTATTTTGTTCCCTCCAGCAGGTACCCACTGCTAATGACGGGTCATGCTTTGAGGGTGCGGGTTGGAGTGGGTGGGAATTCCTCTCTTCTGCTCCACTTCTCCAACTGACAACCTTCCGCTGGTCATTAGTCCTCAGCTGGGACATGGCTTTTTCTAGAACGTCTTCCTTGTCCTCTTCCACTCTGGAGGGGACGTTCCTCCTCCGTGCCTCCACAGTGCTGGGTTAGGCTCTCTGTGCAGCAAGCTGTAATTGAGGACTCATTTCTCTCTCTTCTCTGCTAACTTTTGGAGGGCAGGGATCTTACCACCAGAGCCTAGCACAGAGCCTGGGGCAGAGTAGTGCTACATAAACGCTGGTGAGAGCTTTCCTGGTGGTCCAGTGGTTGCGAATCCACCTGCCAGGGCAGGGGACACGGGTTTGATCCCTGGCCCGGGGAAGGTTCCACATACCACAGAGCAAGGGGGAGTCGAGGGGTACTGGGGAAATGAACACATTTTCAATAGGTTTTCCCATATTTTTCTACATTTGCTTCTTTTTGTCCCCCTTCTCAACAAGAATGGTGTTTAAAAAATTAATGCACATTTAACTTTTTAAAAATGTGCCCCTGCACCACAGCTACTGAGCCCTCACTCTAGAACCCGCGCTGCGCAGCAAGAGAAGCCGCCTCCGTGAGAAACCCACGCACTGCAATTAGAGAAGAGTCCCTGCTCACTGCAGCAGCCAAGATCCAACGCAGCCAAAATAAATAAATTAATTGTTAAAAATGCTGGTGAATGACACGAGTCTGACTCCAGCACCGGGGGAGGGAGAGAGCGGGCAGTGTGAGCTCTGGGCAGAGGAGAGACTGACTTTTGAAAGACTGCTGAATGGGATGGGGGCCTAGTCCCGGGGAGCCAGGACGCGGGGGTGGTTGGGGGGAGAACCCAGACGCTGGGACCCACCGGGCATGTCTGCCTCTCCTGTTCCTCTCTTCCTGTGGGTGTCTGGCCCAGAGCTGTGCTTGCTCTGAGTGTTGTACAGTTTGCCTAGTACTTTGCATGCTCTCCTCTGTGTGTGTGTGCCCATGTGGAGTGTCTTAGGCCGTCTCCATGTCCGTGTCCGTGGGTGTGAATGAAGACGGGTACAGCACTGTTTCCGTGTGTGTGTGTGTGGGAGAACAGGCATACATGGCCACAGGAAGCTGGGTGTGCCCCTGTGTCCTTAGGTATCCAGGCGTGGTGCCTTTCGAGCACAGCTCTGTCGGTAGGCCTTGTGCGGGCGTGCTTTCGTATCTGTGAGCGTGTATATGCTTGCGCAGACATGAGTGTGCCCCCCAGGGCCCGGTGGGGCTGGGCCGGGTGTGTGCTGTCACTGCGGCCTGATTAGCCTCGGCTTGGAAGCATTTAGGTGACGATTTACAGCCACACCTGACCCTGGCCTCTCTGCCCGGTCCTGCGTGTGTGCCGTAGCAGCTGCCCCCCGGCCCCTGCCCACCCCCTGCCCCCTGGCTCCATAACCGTGATTTATGGCTGGCCTGTGGGGAGCGGCCCCTCCCCAGCGCCTACCTCTCTGCGGCTCCTGGACCAGATGGGCTGCCTGCTGCTCCCTGGAGCAGCTCCACCGGGGAGGGCGTCGGGATGACCGCGCCAGGCCGGCTGGGACCCCTCCCTCGCCGCGGCTTGCCCCCACCCCTCCGCTTTCCCACACTCCCTGGCATCCCCTCTCGGGCTGGTTCCCGCCTGTTGGGATTGACAACTGAGACGCGAGTTCATGGAACAGAAACTGCCCCCGGTGCTCCATTCGTCTCCGCCCCAGACACAGATGGACAGACACACGCAGATAAAGGCACCGATAGGTCCTCATACAAGGATGCTCACAGGGTCGAGACTGACACATGCGTGCGCCTGTCTATACGGGCACACACACGCACACTCAGAGTGAGTGCTGGTGGGGGATCTGCATGTGTTTGGGGGCTGGGAAGGGAGCCAGGCCCCCCTGCAGCCAGGCCAAGCCTCCCCACCCCCACTCCCTGCTGGGTCCCTGCCTCCCTTCCCCTGTGTCTACGCTACCCCCCACCGCCCCTTGATGCCAAAGGGTATCTTCTCCAGCTCCTGCCAATCCATTATGAAGGTCCACTCAACCAGCAAGGGCATTTCTGGGGGTGTCCTGGGATGGGCCTTGGAGGGGATCGGTACTCCCAGGCTGGTCGTGTTGGGTGCAGGGTCGTGCGGGGGAGTGGTAGAGAGACCCCGGGCTGTGTCAGGCTGAAGGTGAGTGCTGGAAACAAAAAGATTGGAGTAAATTATTATTCCCCCCATGGCTTTCCCAAGGAAAGTGGAAGCAGCAGCCTGAGGCCCGTTTTCCTATTTGATGGGGAATCAGATAAATGGCAGGCAGCTTGCTCTGATAAGGCCTTGCTCTGGGCACAACCTCTCTTTCTGAAACCCTCTTACTATGCATAGAGGAAGGCTATCTGTGCAGCTGCACCTTGACACAAATATATCTGCACCCGAGATGAAGCAATTCCCCCAGAAATTACAGCAAGGGGATTGCATCTGAGGAGGGGCCCTGGGGAGGGGCGGGGGCTTCAAGGGAGGGTGGGGGGAGGGAGGAAGGGGAGAAGAGGAGGCCTGGGCAGGCAGGGAGGAGCAGAGAGGGGCGGCTGGGAGGTTGGGTGCGGGGAGGAAGAGGTCAAGAGGACCGCGCCAGGGAGGGGCTTGGAGCATCCCCGTATAAATTTTATACATTTTTTTTTTTCCATCTAAGCAGCTTTCAGGGAAATATTCTTTTCCTCCTGCATCATCTTCTTGACAGGGCAACACTCACCACCCCCCCCACCCCATCCATCGCCCTCCCCTGTTGCCCTTACCATATTCTCCTCTGCCCGTAGAATTAAAGATAAAATATGTGGACAATAAAATAGATTTTACAATCAGTTGCCTAAATGGAGGAGTCTCCGCTGCCTTAAATTTTTTTCTGCTCAGATTGGGAGTGAGGGTGGTAGTGTAACTTAAATAAATAAATATGTAAGTAAATAAAAAAATTTTTTTTGAAAAGTTGGAGTGTGCAGAGCTCTGACTGGGCACTTGAAACACTTTTCCAACTTGTCACATAGCCCTGTGTGTGTGTGTGTGTGTGTGTGTCTGTGTGTCTGTGTGTTCACGTGCACATGTGTATATACAAAAATGTGGGCAAATATGCCTGTGTGTTCGGGTGTGTTCTCATGTGTGTAGCTCACACACACACACACACACACACACACACTGCTCTTTTCCCTTAGTCTGACAATACCATGGGCTCTCCCACTGTTCCATCCATGTCTGCCCAGCTCTGTGAGCTTGTGTATCTGGCCTCCCCACCTTTCCAGTTGGAAGAATTGGTGCCTCCAGCTTCTTAGGAGGTCTCCAGGAAGCCCCCGATCCCAGCCAGAGAAGCTTAAAGAAGAGACATCCCATTGAGCACAAGGTCCCATCTCCCGCCAGACACCTCCCCCTTCCTCCGAGCTCCTCCTTGGCTGGGCAAAGGTTCCCAAGGGAGCTGGCAGCGGGCTGGGCAGGAGGAGTCCATGGAGGGAGGTTGTGAGGGCTGGGGGTCCTGCCCCCAAAGTGCTGGGTCTCAGGGGCACAGGGTGGGCTTTTGGGGGCGGGAGGGGCAACGGGAGGCCTTGCCTGCGTGTGTGTGTGCGGTGGGGGTTGCAGGGCTGTGAGAGGAGGAAGTGGGATGTGAGCACGTGCAGCCGTGTTCCCCTCCCTCCACAAACTGGCACCTGCCTGGAGTCTGACTGTTGAGCAGCTGCGAGACACAAGAGTCAGCCGACAGATGCCTCGGCCAGGCTTTGTCTGAGCAGAAGAGTCACTCCCTCCCCTTAAGCCCCTGCAGTGGCTAAGGCTGTGTGGCTTACCCATCTCACCCTCCAGCTACATCTCCAATCTTGGAGAGCAACAAGGACCTTCGTCCTGTCCCACAGCTCCTAGGGGTTAGAGGAGTGATGGGGAAGACGCAGGAAAGTGAAGGTATGGGGGAATGCTTTCAACCCCCTTTCCTAAACTGTGTGATTAACTCCCAGAATACATCTAAGTGGGGGCAGAGGGTGCGGGTGATGACAGTGGGTGGGGTGGGGGGCCTCGGTCATGTCAACCTCATGTGGCTGAAAAAGGGTTGGGCTGGCAGACAGGATATCATGCTTCTCGCTCATCTCTGCTGCTTCTCTGCGGCCAGTCAGTTTGCTCCTCTGGGCCATGCTTTTCCCTTCTGTTAAATGGGGGGAGGCAATCGTTCAGATGACAGGTGTAATGTTAAATAACACGATGACTGATTTTTGGATGTGTATCAGTCCAATGGGGCTTCCAAGCTGGCGCTAGTGGTAAAGAACCTGCCTGCCAATGCAGGAGATGCAAGAGACGTGGGTTCAGTCCCTGGGTCGGGAAGATCCCCTGGAGGAGAGCACAGCAACTCACTCCAGTATATTCTTGCCTGGAGAATCCCCTGGTGGGCTACAGTCCATAGGGTTGCAAAGAGTCAGACATGACTGAAGCTACTTAGCACACACTCACGCACCAGTCCAATGAGGCGAGAACCAACTGGTTGTGGCTGTATGTTACCTACTATTGATTTGTGCTGAGCCTTGGACAGCCCAAGGCCTGGTCTCCCTGCGGGCAATAACCTCTGTGAAGTAGGAAGCCTCTCCCAGGCTGGTGGGGTTCTCTGCACACACTTGCAAGCTGGCCCTGGAGAGAGATGAGAGAATGGGAGTCTTCCAAGGGGAACTGCTGTGCATAACCAGGCTGGACCATGTTGCAGGCAGAATACTGATCCTATTCTCAATTTTTCTTCCATGGAAGACTGAGCCAGAGGGTCAAAAGGGCCAGGGAGCCTGGGAACTGTCCCTTTAGAGCAAATAAGAGAAGGAAAAGCCCCCTAGGGAAGTAGAAGTCATGGATAGCTACTCTATTGTTCTCCATGTTGGCAAGCTGTCGTCTATACTGGGACATGAACCTCCGTCCACCCCTAGAGTGGAACTTTGGCCATCATGGAGCTCATGTGGGGGCGTGGACTGTCATGCTCATCTTTGTATAACACTGACTGCCATTGATCCTGATATTGGGACATTGATTCTTTCTAACTGACGGAATCGGGGCATCGATTTCTATGTTGGGATGTTGCTTCCCTTACCCATCCCTATGGTGGGATATTGATTCTCCTCAACCAACTCTATATTGGGACATTGATCCCCGCATGGGACACTGATTACCTCAACCAAATCTTCATTGGAGTATTGATCCCTCCATTGGAATGTCGACTCCCTTTCCTACCCAATTCCAGATGGAGACATTGATCCCACTTGGGGGATGTTGGTTTATTCTTTTCTCGCAGTATCTTGACATTGTCCATCACCCAATATTGAATAAAGACACTGATTTCAAAGTTTGCTTTTCTTTATATTTATTTACTTGTTTTTGGCTGTGGTGGGTCCTTGTTGCTGCACAGGGTTTTCTCTAGTTGTGGCAAGCGGAGGCTACTCTAGTTGTGTTGTGGGAGCTTCTCATTGTGGCGGCTTCTCTTGCTGCAGGGCTCTAGGACATGCAGGCTTTAGTAGCTGCACCTCGAGGGCTCTTGAGCACAAGCTCAATAGTTGTGGCACACAGGCTGGATTGCTCAAGGCATGTGGGATCTTTCCGGACCAGGGATCAAACCCAAGTCTCCTGCATCGGCAGGTGGGTTCTTTACCGCTGAAGTCCCCAGGGAAGCCCTGAACTGCTGTTTCTTTCAGGGCTTTGGTCCATTCATCAGCTATTCCATCAACTATTCATTTGTTATGTCTACCGTGTGTCAGTTTCTGTGCTAATAGCTGGGGCCTCTGTCGTTCTGTCTTCCTACCACCAGTTCCCAACGTGAAGACCCTGATCGCCCTTCAAATCTTCATGGTTGAACGTTGGCCTACTTTCCCGCATCCATCACCCCATCCTTCCGCAATGACTTCAGCTAAGGTCACTGGTCAGATGAAGGCAGCCTAATGAGGTTGGGGGCTGTATTTAGCCCTTTGAAAAGAGCATAGACTCTGGAGACATGAGTTGGAATCTTGGGCTTCACCATTTACCAGCCTCGGTTTCCTCATCTTTCAAGTGGGGATAAAGATACAATCTTCTCGGGCTTCCTGGGCAGATGAAAGGAGAGAATGTGCGTGGGAGCACTGGGTGGGACCTGCAGCATGGTCAGCACAGTGATTTTTAGTAAAGCTTTCCCTTCCCTGCCTTCCTTTCCCCTGGCCCAGGGAGGTGGCTCTCCAGTTGACAGACACATCTGTGTACCCCCTCTTCACATACTGGTGATCAGGTTGAGACCCTCCCTCTTCCCAAATCCATCACCAGCAGCATCCCTGATAAAATGCTTGTGTGCTCAGTCAGCTGTGTCCGACTCTTTTCAAACCCATGGACTAGAGCCCTTGGGGCTTCTCTGTTCATGCGATTTTTCCAGCAAGAATACTGGAGTGGGTTACCATCACCTCCTCCAGGGGACCTTCCCGACCCAGGGATCGAACCCCTGTCTTCTGTGTCTCCTGCATTGGCAGGTGGATTCTTGGAAGGAAGCCCCCTTCATAATACAGGCCCTCACAAAATTCCAGACAGAGCTCTCATTTTGAAAAACCCATATTACATAGATGGGGAAGAGGAGCAACGTTGCCACCCTGAGTCTGTGTGTAATTACATATTTTGGCCGCGTGCTGGGCCTGGGATAAATCTGTATGGTAATGCAGGCCAGGGGCTTACCATGTAGGCACACATGCTAATTTTTAAACCACAAAATCGCGGCTGTTTTCATTTTCATTTCTGACAACGCTGGAGGAGATTAGGTCCTATTAAGCACCATGGGGCCTGTCCTCCCCCTGGCCACCTGCGGGGTTCCTCATGGCTTTCATGGGCTGGTCGGGCCGGTGCTGAGGCAAATACAGCCTTCCTAATTGTAGGGCACTGCTCTGCTCTGCGGAGATGGCAATGGCACCCCACTCCAGTACTCTTGCCTGGCAAATCCCATGGGCGGAGGAGCCTGGTAGGCTGCAGTCCATGGGGTCGCTAGGAGTCAGACATGACTGAGCGACTTCATTTTCACTTTTCACTTTCATGCATTGGAGAGGGAAATGGCAACCCACTCCAGTGTTCTTGCCTGGAGAATCCCAGGGATGGGGGAGCCTGGTGGGCTGCCGTCTCTGGGGTCGCACAGGGTCGGACACGACTGAAGCGACTTAGCAGCAGCAGCAGCTCTGCTCAGGAGGAGGTGGCCAGGTTGGCAGACTGAGGCTGTCTGAGCCCCTCACCCCAATGGGGGTTGGGAGCTAGGTCTCACTCTGCCTGGGGAGGGAGGACTCGGAGCTCACAGCCCCCACAGAGATAGAAATTCCAGGCTGACGCTTCTCCTTGTGGAAAAGAGGGTCGGCTGCTCTCCCCAAAGGTCCAGACTGCCCTCAGGACCCTGAAAGAGCAAGGGCGTGGGTCACTGAGCCTGTCAGTCCTAGCCCAGCCCCAACTTGATGTGAGACCTTGTACGAGTCACTTTTCTTCCACGGGCCTCATTTTCCATCACTCTAGCCCGTAAGAGTTGGAGAAGGCAATGGTATCCGACTCCAGTACTCTGGCCTGGAAAATCCCATGGGCGGAGAAGCCTGGTGGGCTGCCGTCTATGGGGGTCACACAGGGTCGGACACAAATGAAGCGACTTAGCAGCAGCAGCAGCAGCCCATAAGAAGGCAAACAAGGTGGTTCAGGCTCTTTCTTCTGGTTCTGACGCTTTGTATTTGAACTTTCAGTTCCCCAGTGAAGGGAAGCCACTGGCTCTGGGTTACCTACGGACCATGGGTTACACGATAAACGTTCACGGTCTCATTTTTAAAAAACACTCATTTTCATTTGGCTGCACTGGTTCTTTGTTGTGGTGAGTGGGCTTCTCCAGGCACACAGGCTTCTCTGTAGTTGGGACACACGGGCTTAGGTGCCCCGCAGCATGAGAGATCTTCGTCCCCTGACCAGAGATCAAACCCACGTCCCCTGCATTGCAAGTGAAAGTGCTAGTGGCTCAGTCATGCCTGACTCCTTGCGACCCCGTGGGCTGTAGCCCGGCAGGCTTCTCTGTCCGCGGAATTCTCCCGGCAAGAATACTGGAGTGGGTTGCCAGGCCCTTCCCCAGGGGATCTTCCCGACTCAGGGATCGAACCTGGGTCTCCCTCACTGCAGGCAGATTCTTTCCTGTCTAAGCTACCAGGGAAGCCCCCTACATTGCAAGGGGGACTGTTAACCACTGGACCACCAGGGAAGTCCTTCTTGTTTCATTTCATCTTTCCCTTGACTCCCTGAAGCAGCAGAATGTTCAACAGCAAATCCCATATTCACCCCTCACCGGCCAGATGATTTGATTTCTCATTTTTACAATGGAAGTGTAATTGATAAAAGTACCACCTGATAAGGTATTTATTTTTGAGATCAAACAAATTGCCAGCGTACACAAGACTTTTAAAATAATGTCAGACACGTGATTAAATATATGGTCATATATGTGCTGGATGTTAGTATTATCTTACAGATAAGGAGGGGGCTTCCCAGGTGGCTCAGTGGTAAAGAATCCACCTGCTGTTACAGGGGATGTAGGAGATGGGGCTTCGATCCCTGAGTCAGGAAGATCCCCTGGAGTAGGAAATGGCAAACCATTCCAACAGTCTTGCCTGGAGAATTCCATGGACAGAGGAGCCTGGCAGGCTACAGTCTATGGGGCCTCAAAGAGCTGGACACAACTGAGCATGTTAGAAAAAGATGACTAGTTCAGTGGAGGCCGCAGTGTTGGAACACAAACTGGAACCCAGGTCCCCCTTCGCTCCCCAATAGATGTTCTGTTTCATTTATCTCTTTCCCACCCGTAAGAGGGGGCAGATTCTCTGTCTCCCGAAAGTCCCCATCCTGGGCACTGAGCAGAACTGGCAGCAGAGAGATGCTAAGAGAAGCAAGAAGGTCTGAATGGGGCTCCTGCTTGGCTGCTACCCCCAACCTTGACTCCCAAGGGTCCTTGGGCACAAGGGAACCAGCCCAGGCTCGGCAGACGCTGGGGTCTGGCAGACCCTCTGCTTGTCTGAAGGGAGAGGAGGGCGGGGAGGGGTCTGAGGGGAGGAGCCGGCCCAGCCCCCTTCCATTCTCCCTCCATCTGCACCCAGAAGCAGCCGAGCGTGGCGCCTGGCCACCCCGCCCACCCCCGCCCCCTCTGCATTCTCCCTGCCTGGGCGAGGGCTGCCCTGTCTCTAGGGGGGGACCTTGTCTGTGCTCAATTTCATGCCACTTAATTCCCAAGCCTGCCCGTGAAAATGGCAACAAATCGGCCCCAACTGCCCAAATGTCCCGTCCCGTCTCGGACGTCTCTCCTGTATCCCCGTCCTCCGTCTGACAGCCCCTCACCCATCAGGCTGGAGAGGGAGCATCCAAACACCAGCGAGCTGAGTGAGCCTTACTGCTGACTCAGGTTCACCAGGGCTCTCCTCCCTGGGCTCCCCCACCCCCCTTCTCCACCAGGGTCAAGCTCTAGGCCCAGAGGTGGCCCATCTCATGCCCCTCAAGTGCACGACCAACATCTGGGCATGGCTTTATTTCGAGTTTTAGTGTGCTGCATAATGCTTATTCTTTTCCTTCTGTGCACGTTCTGTCTTAAGAACAAAGTGGTTTATTTAGGAACCGGGTACACATTCACAGGATTCAGGTTTCAGAAAGCATGTAAGGGAGTGTGAAACGGCTCCCTCCCATCCCCCAGGGCTCCCCCACCCCTGGTTTCCACCCCAAGGGCAACCAGCATCCCCAATTCTTGGATATCTTTCCAGAGATCTGTTCTACAAAAATGAGCAGAAGATACACGTTCATAGTCTTTCCTGCCGTTGTCACCAGTGGCGGTGTCTTGTTCATGCCAGTCGGTACCCCATCGTCTCTGCTCCGACGCTTGATGAGCAGAGTCTCCTTTCCTACTTTTAGCCCTCCACATACGGGGCTATTTGAAGTTCTCCTCTCTATCCACCTGCCCGCCATAAATGTTTTAAAGCCATAGAGATCAGCATTCGATTCTACCTGTGCCAAATACTCTCTAGGTGACTTTGACAACTTCATTTTCCCTTTGGGGCCTCAATGTCCAAATCAGTAAAAGGGGAATATTAATATACACCCACCTCCCAAAATAATTGCAGTGGGAGTGTAATTAATAAGGAAGTTAATAGACGCCACGTACCAGGAGATGAGGCATGATGCCCATTCCTTTTCTCTTTCTTTTCTCTCCTCCCATCAGATGAATGCCGAGCTGTCCTTCAAGTGCTGGATCAGTGCCACCTCCTCTTGGGCCCATGCCCCAGAAGGAATCAGGCTATCTCTTTGCATATGTTGGGAGCTGGACCTATCCCACAGAAAGTATCACTGTGTATGGTATAACCGTTTAAATTCATCTTTCCCCTGCAAGTCTGTGAGAGATCTGAAGGCTTCTGATGAGCAGGAAACAAAATATTATGGTGTACTTTACCTTTAAACACTTACTGCCTCCCCCCAATCCTGCCCCCACATTCCCACATCTGAGCTGATCAGATGATAGGCACATCTGTAAAGTTCCCATCCAAAAAAACAGCATAAAGTTATTAGCAGGAAAAGCTGGATCAGACTAGAATCAATGCAGTTGGCATGTGGTGGAGGGAAAAAAGAGTGGAACTGAAATTTTAGAAGAGGCAAAGGAAAAAGGGGGTGTGAGATACAGCAACCTACAAGACTTTGGGGAAAGACAGGGCTAAAAAAGGATTTTGAGAGAGTTTTGCTATATGTTGTATGTGATGTGATTTTCTTCTCCACTTTGCTGCTTGTCCAAAAGAGTTTGGTAAAGACTTCATTGCAAATCAATGCTTTTGGAAGCTGTGACTTCACTTTCACTTTTCACTTTCATGCATTGGAGAAGGAAATGGCAACCCACTCCAGTGTTCTTGCCTGGAGAATCCCAGGGACGGGGGAGCCTGGTGGGCTGCCGTCTGTGGGGTTGCACAGAGTTGGACACGACTGAAGCGACTTAGCAGCAGCAGCAGCAGGGTTCCTTTTGGGTATAATCAAGACTGAGACTGACCTAAGATTTATCTGGTTGCATTGGACATTCTGGGCCTGGCCCAGTAGAAATGTTGATTAGCAGAAAGATGAGAAGGACGGAAGGAGGGATAGGAGGCAGAGTGCACCCAGGCTGTGGTCCCTCAGTTCCTCCTCTGGGCAAACCAGCTGATGGACAATGCTCACATGTGCGTGGCAATATATTTCCCAGGAGCCCTGAGATTTTGATGCGCCACCTCTCCACCCCCGTTCTCCCACATTTATAGATCAACAAAGCCCTGAAATTTGTGATTGGCACAACTACTAAGGGCACATCAGAAACATTCCCTCCCAGTCGTGGTGCAGAGAGGAGGGGATGCTTGTCAGGTGAGATTCTCTACCAGCCTTTCTCTTTCCACCTCCAAACAAAGTTATGAGAAAGTAGGTGAGCTAGATACCTCAAGATAAATATTATCTCATTTTATCCCTTCTAGCAACCTCATGAGATGAGATTCATGTCCCCATTTTAATTTCAATGTCTAATGGTTGACTGTTAGCATGTCAAATACACTTGGTTTTGTATATTGGCCCTTGTATCCCTCAACTTTACTAAATTCATTAGCTCCAGTAGCTTTGTTTTTTTTCTTTTTCTGGTGGAGAGAGTTGATTCCTTAGGGTTTTCTGTGAAGATGAACATGTCTGCGAATAAAGGTGGTTTTCCTTTTCCAATCTGTGTGTCTTTTTTTTCTTTTTCTTGCCTTATTGCACTGTCTATGGTCTCCAGTCAAGTGTAAAATGGGGGTGATAAGAGCAGATATTTTTGCATTGTTCTTGATATGTTGGGAGAAATGTTCCCATTTTATGGTTGAGGAAATTGAGTCACAGATATTCTTCAACAAGCCCAACGGCCACCCAGATAGTCAATGACAGTGCTAAAATCAGAACCCAGACCTTCCTGGCTCCAAAGTCTGTTCCTTTACTGTTGTTTCTAGCTTTGCAAAGAGTAAAAGTAAACCTGTTAGTTGCGTCAACTCTTTGTGACCCCATGGACTGCAGCCTGCCAAGCCCGCCAGGCTCCTCTGTCCATGGAATTTTTCAGCAAGAGCACTGGAGTGGGCAGCCATTTCCTTCCCCAGCATCTTCCTGACCCAGGGATCAAACCCAGCTCTCCTGCATTACCGCATGTACCACCAAGGAAGCTGAAAGGCTGCACAAAAATAGAGTCATAGTAATTTCCTCTTTGTAACCCCTTCCCCCCCACCCCAGTTCCCTGCCTAGGTACAGAGCAGCTGCTTGGTGACAGCTTGCTGTCTGACTGGAAGTGGGGCCCACGCCGAAGAGTGGCATAGGGTGATCTCCCGTCTTGACGTGGGGATGCACGGTGGGTTTGGGGATGGGGACATTTCCATCCCACTCTGGAGGCTTGTTTCCGGAGGAATGTGCCCTTGGTTGGGTAAAGAGGTTTGTTGCTTGGAGGCAAATGAAGGATTTGGTTTAGAAGACTGTGAGGAACGAAAGAGAGGGTGGGAGCAGAGCTGGATCCTTAAGAAGAACAAGCGGTGGATTAAAGTGAAGGCTCTGAAGACAGACTTTCTTGAAGCCCCGTTCTACCACCTGCCACCCATGTGACTTTGTGCAAGTTACTCAGCCTCTCTGTACCTTAGTCTTCTCATCTGTAAACAGGGGTACTTGCCTCTCTACCTCACAAACTCAGGATGAGGGTTATAGGAGTTAATACGCAGTAAATGGACCATGGTAAGTGCTATATAAGGGTGAACAACTATTTTTAAAATTAATTTATTTATTATAGTGGGGTTTTTTTTTTTTTTTTTTTTTTTTGGCTGTACTGGGTCCTTGCTGTGGAGTGAAGGCTTTTCTAGTTGGCCTTAGTTGCCCAGTGGCATATGGGATCTTAGTGCCCCAACCAAGCATTGAACCTGTGTCCTCTGCATTGGAAAGTGTCTTATTTTTAACCACTGGACTACCAGGGGAGTCCTTGATTATTATTTTTATTAAGTCACAGGACTGTTGAGTGAGGGACCTACAGAAGCCACCAGGAGCTATTTTCCTTCCTGAAAACACACACACACACACACACACACACACACACACACACACCCTACTTCAGACCCCACAACTGTACATAGAGAGAGCTGTGTCTCAAGTGATCAGGTTTCACGTCTCTGAGTCTCAATTTTTCCAGATATAGAATGGGATAACCAGCCCTGTCTCATACTGTGATGCTAAGGCACAGTAAAGTGCTGTAAACATTGATAACAACAAAAATAGTCACGACTCCCAAACACCTCCTCTGTGCTTAATCTGTGTGTCCTCCCTTGTCCCTGTGAGTTAGATGGTCATCCCATTTTCTACATGAGGAAACCGCGCCCCAGAGGGCAAATGACAGAAGGACTTTCAGCCAGGATTGAGCCCAGGTAGGCCAATCTCCAGGGCTTCCCTGGTGGCTCAGTGGCGAAGCACCTGCCTTGCCAATACAGGAGACACAGGCCCAACACTTGGGTCAGGAAGATCCCCTGGAGAAGGAAACGGCCTCTCCAGTATTCTTGCTGGGAAATCTCACGGATAGAGGAGCCTGGCGGGCTACAGTCCATGGGCTCACAAAGGGTCGGATACGACTTAGCCACTGAACAACCACAACAGGCCAATCTCCAAAGTTTAGATCTTTTTTATTTTTGCACAGCTCTCCTTCTGGGACCAAGGGGCCAGAGCCGCAGCATCTGGGCATAGGTGCCCCCTCCCTCAGGCATCCCCTCCCAGACCCTCCTCTGGGTGGGGGCTGCCCTTCAGTCGCTCCCTTGTCCAGCCAAATGCGAATGGGCGGCGGGCGGCTTTGGCACACAAGGCAGATGGGACCTTCACAAAAGCCCCCGCACCTCTCCAAGCTGGTCCCCCCCACACGCCTGATTACCCCCCAATACCCAAGTTACCATTGATACAGTGGTGCCGGGTGATTCAATTAGTGCAGCCGGCATGAAGGCAACAGCACAAAGAGCTGGGGTAGTTAGAAACTCATTTTCTTTTGATTATTATAGCATCTCACACGTGGAAGCAGAAAATTATAGGCTCATGTGTCTTTGCTTAATATCCTCTGGGGCCAGATTTGTCGTCATGTTGAAGTTAGCTGTCAGGATTGACAAAATCATGTGGAGTTGATGGATTTACGGTGCCTGGGCCCAGCCAAGCTGGAGAGGTGCAGACCCACAAGATACGCAGATCTGGAGACACGCACGCAGACACTCACACACGCTGATAGTCCCATTCAGACACAAAGATACACACACCCTTTACTTTCCAGAAATGGATACTCAGACACTTCCACAGCGGTTCATGCACAGATACACACACGACCACACACGGCAACACACTCATTCAGACCCACACATGAGCATATGAGACATGCTGATACCCAAGGGCACACACGCACACTCCACACAGTGCTACACCCACACGGACACACACAAATGCACGTGCCCCACACTCTGCTAAACAGCCACTCAGTCTCACATAGGATATAGAGCCCCTCCATACTGATACGCCCCACTCACACACACACACACATACACGCACTCATACCCTACACCGTGTAAATGGATAAGCAGATACACATGGTGATGTGCAGACAAACTCACCCTCCAAGACACACATTCAGATACTCACACCCTACCACACACAGATACACGCCCACCTAGACACACAGATAGTGTGTACACACTGATGCACACCCACACAGTGCACACCCACTGATGCCTACAAAGAGATACGCACACACAGACACTGATGCACCCCAGCCAGACACTCATCCTCCACACTAATCTACTCTCACTGGACACACACTCAGATCCTCACACCCACTGTGATGTGCACCCACACAGACATGCGGACTCACACCCACACATACAGACACACACTTGCTCAAACACACTTGTGTGCACACACATCGCAATACACTTCCATTCAGACACACGCATTCACAGAGCCCCCCCCGCCACCAACACACATATCCAGACCCACACACACACACCAGGCACAGAGACAAGTAGACACACAGAGCAAGGGACACACGGAGATTTATGACACGTTCAGGCGTGAAGCCACTGTGACGCACTCACACGCACGCACGGCTGCCCAGACAAGCACCCAGCACACACGGAGAGAGGCAGTACAGGGCGCAGGAGACAGAGACCACGAGCATGCCGGCAGCTTCCAGGCCCCCTCTGTGGCCCCTTTCCTTCCCTTTCTTTTTCTCTCCTTGCCCACATCTCCACTTGTCCTGGCTGCCAGGGGAGATCCTGGGTAGCCGTGTGAAGGCTGAAACAGAATGGGGACTGGGGCCCCCAGTGACGGTGACCCAAGGCACCCCCCCCACTCCAGGTTGCTGTTTGTTAGAAGGGCTGGGGGCCAGGGTGCTGGGTGAGGTTGGCAGTGAGAGGAGGCTGTGGGGACACAAAGCCAGAGGGAGGTGGGCAGGGGGTGAACCTTCATACAGCGCCATTAAGGCTCCATTTTACAGACCAGGAGACTGAGGCTCACTGATGTTAAGTTCTTCCCCAGTGACGCTCAGGATGTTTCCATGACAATTAGCAAGAGAGGCACAGGTTGATGAGCCAATCAGGGGCTGGATTCCTGCCCTACTCGGCCCCTGGTGTAAATACAATCCTACTCAGCGGCCATGGACATGGGATGGTTCTTTGAGGCAAATTCCTGGGAAAGGAAGGGAAGGCTGTCTGGTGCTGGAAGGTTCCCAGGCCCATTGCCTCTCTTTACAGGGAGGAACTCAAGGGTTCCCCCACCCCTTCTTGCCAACAGGTAATAGTGCATCTGATTTGGGGAAGATGCTGGGGGCTGCACCCCAAGTTTCCCTGGGGAGGCAGAGGAGACCTGCCCTGGTGGGCTCCTGGGCAGAAGGTCCAGTCCCAGCCATCTGTATCGTGGGGGCCAGTGCTTACCAGACCAGACACGACTCAGCCAGGCCTCGTCGGGCCCTGAAACATCACTTGGAAGGCACTGGGCCCCTGTCCGTGTTGGAGGAGGGGCTTGTGGTCACTGGGCCAAGGCTCTGGCTCTTGGGCTTCTGAGGGTAGGAATGAAGAGCCATGAGCTCTAGAAACTTTGAGGCTTGGCTCAACACATTCTATTCTGTCTCCGTGTGTCTACTCCACACCACCACACACGTGCTACCTGACCTCATCTCCTCTCGACAACCCAGAATTTGATCTCATTATCCCATCTGGCCAAGGAGGAGCCTGTCTGTCACTCAGAAAAGGTAATGACTCGCTGATGGTCACACAGCTATAAGAGAAGGATTTGAACCCAGGGCTGTTGACTTTCAAGTCCTTACTCACTCCCCTCCGCCACATGAGGTCAGCCTACTTCAGGCGCAGCAGGCAGAGGGGGGATGCCCCCTTCCCCAGCTTGGTCAGGCTTTATGGACCGGGGATCAGCTACTGACTTCCTCGGGTAAGGTGATCCAGGGAGTGGGAGGCATGGCTAGAGTGGAAAGAGTGCGGGCCTCGGGGGTCAGAATAAGACAGGCTCGAGTCCTGACTCCACAATCCTGGGAAACTCGCTTTGCCTCTCTGAGCCTAGTTTCCTTCTCTGTCAGATGGAAATGATAATATCTCCACTCAAGGGCTGGAGAGAACACATGTGTATACACAGCAGAGTATACGTAGTTGAGAATATATGTGTTGTATTGAGCAGGTGTAGTACTTAGCACACAAGGGCTGATTTGGGTAGTTACCATCAAGGCTGTCCAGCGGGCCCAGGGCAGTGTCCTCAGCCCCACTCCGGGTTACTCACCTCCTCTTCCACGGCCCCACCACATCTGTGGCTTCTGAGAGTCTGGGAGCACGATGGTCCCTGCAGACTTAGATCCATGGCCTTCTTACGACCCTAGTCTTCATTTAGGCCAGAGGTTCCCAACCCCAGCTGCACATTAGAATCATCTTTTAAAAGACACCAGTGCCCAGGCTCTTCTCCAGGAGATTCTTATTTAATTGGTCTGCTGTGGACCCTAGGCATTGGCAGTTTTTTAAATGCTCCCCAGGTGACCCTAAGACGCCACCAGGGTGAACGCCACTGAGCTGGACCCTCTACAGGTGTGGTCTGTGGAGCAGCTGCACTGACATCACCTGGGAGGTGGTTAGAAATACAGACTCTGGGACTTCTCTGGGGGTCCAGGGGCTAAGACTCCACACTTGCAAAGCAGGGGGACTGGGTTCGATCCCCGGTCAGGGAACTTAAGATCCCACATGCCACAACCAAGAATTCGAATGCCACAACTAAAGATCCTGCATATATCAATGAGGATGGAAGACCCTGCATGCCCCAACTAAGCCATGGCTCAGCCAAATAAATAAATAAAATAATAAATATTTAAAAATCATGTATTTTTAAAAAAAGAAATGCAGGCCCTCGCTCCAGACCCACTGAATCAGAGTCTGCATCTCCAGGTGATTTGCACTCCTTCTAAAGTTCGAAAATACCTGCTCTAGAGTGCTCTTTTGTTTCAAGAGCAAGCTGAGGTCCAAAGAGTTTCAGTGGACACTGCGGGCTCAAGGCTCTCATTAAGGTCTTCCCTGACAGAAGCTGAGGGTGTTCTTTTCCAGAATAGGATATCAGGGAGCTGACAGCTTTGACCAGCTTCTCTTAGTGGGATTCCTGCAATGCCCATCTCTGGGTGCTCGCCTCCCCCATCCCGGTCTGGTCTTGAAGATATGCTAATCAGGGTGGGAGTCCAGCCTTTCCCGGAATTATCATACATGAGATGCACCTCATCTCAGGATAATTTTCTCATCTGCATAATCGTATTTGACTTCCTCACGGATGTAAAACCCCCCCTCCCTTACCTTTGGTGAGTTAATCTTCATTGATTGGATATCAAATTCATTCGAATGTGGGAGAAGAGGCTTTTCTCTCTGGGCAGCAGGACGCTGGAGCCTGAAAGCCTAGCTCAGCTGGGGGCCAAGGCAGGTGGCTTTGTCCCTGTCCTTGCCCATCTGCTTGAGGGACCCTTCTCTTTGACCCACTTTTTCTCTGGCAGCATCTTTCCAGCTTTGGCTACTTCTCTCTTTTCAGCCCTTTCTCTGTTTTGTCTCCATCTTTCTGTCTGTCTTGTCCGTTGGTGTCTTAGTGTTCTGTTCTGCTGTTTCATCTCATTTCTTTCCTTCTTGGTATCTCTCTTTTCCTTCCCTTCTCTCTCCTCCCCCCCTGAATTTTTCTCTTAAATCTCAGACTCTTCCTTTACCTGAAACCCCAAGTGTCTCTGCTATGTCCCCACCTACAACTTGGTGGAAGAAAATAAAATCCAGCAGATACTCCCTTGCAGAAGTGGCTGAGCTTCTTGGGGTGGGAAGGGACAGAGGGCCCCACAAGTGGTGAAGGTGGGGGTCAAGGAAGGAGGAGGATAGGATGCTTTGAGACCTGTGATAGATACCTTGGCTGGGAGGCCCATTCTCAGGCTAGAAAATGTTAATCCTACCTAATCAGGAATGTTCCTGATGTTCACCACTATCCTGTGAGTTGGGTAGTATTTTCCCATTTTATAGATCCTCATTGAACCCAGGCCTCCTAACCCTATGGGCTACTCATGATTTTGCAGGAAAAGACTGAGGCCAGGCCTTCTTCTCCCGGTAAGCCTGGAAGCAGGTGAATGAATCAGCTTAATGAGTCTAAACTTGTCACTCCTCCTCAATGTTATGTTGTCATTTTGAGAGTTCAGCAGACAGTTGTCTGGGACATAGAAAGTACTCAACATGTGCAAGGCAGTGATCACCATCATTGTTATTGTTATCCTAGACAGGCCAGGGCTCAATGCTCACTCAGGTGCATGACATCTGTGTGACCTTATACACCCGAGCTCTCTGAGCCTTGGTTGACTCACCCAGTCATATATATATTCATGATATATATTTGTATGTATAGGTATGCACCTATATATGCACATATAAATATATACAGAAATATATTATATATAATGAAATATTACTCAGCCATAAAAAAGAATAATAATGAAATAATGCTGTTGGCAGCAACATGGATGGGCCTTTCATACTAAGAGAGGCAAGTCAGAAAGAAAAAGACATGTGTCAGATGGTATCACTTACACGTGGATTCTAAAATGACACAGAACAGAAAGAGACTCACATACTCTGAGGATAGGCTTGCAGTTGCCAATGAGGAGGGTGGGTGGGGGAGGGAAGGATGAGGAGTTTGGGGTTAGCAGATGCAAACTCTTACATATAGGATGAATAAACAAGATCCTAGAGCACAGGGGGCTATATTCGATACCCTGTGATAAACCATAGTGGAAAAGGACATGAGAAACAATATGTATATATATGTATAACTGAATCACTTTGCTATATAGCAGAAATTAACACAACAGTGTAAATCAACTATATTTCAATAAATTAAAAAATAATAATAATAGAACCACCTTGTAGGACTACAGTGAGGATTGGAGCTCTGTCTACAAAACAGCTAGCTCAGTGCTGAGTCTGTAGCAGGAGTTCAGGAAATGCCAGTACCTGCTGTCACCTTATTACAGGCATTATGTTGCTGTTGTGACATCACTATTGTCTCTGAGTGCCCAGCACCACATAGGTGCTTGGTAAATACCAAATCAGTGAATAAGTGACCTTCACACCTTCATTACTCTTGCCTGGAAAATCCCATGGATGGAGGAACCTGGTGGGCTGCAGTCCATGGGGTCACTAAGAGTTGGACACGACTGAGCGACTTCACTTTCACTTTTCACTTTCGTGCATTGGAGAAGGAAATGGCAACCCACTCCAGTGTTCTTGCCTGGAGAATCCCAGGGACGGGGGAGCCTGGTGGGCTGCCGTCTATGGGGTCGCACAGAGTTGGACACGACTGAAGCGACTTAGCAGCAGCAGCAGCACACCTTCATTACAGTTCCTGGCTCCCTGACTTCATTTCTCCTTTATGCTTTGCAGAATCTGCTTTGTGGCAGGCCGGGGTCATGGTGAAGTGCTGGGCTCTGGAGTGAATAAGGTTAGGTTGTGCATCCCAGCTCTGCCAGGTGGCTAGCCATGAGCCTTTCTGAGTCTCAGTGTCCCCATCTGTAGAATGGGATGATCAGCAGGACATACCTCATCAAGTAGTGGAAGATGGAGCTGAGCCTGGAGATAGGGGGAAGGGGAAAGAAAGAGCAGAGATTTCTTACAAAAGCAGAGAGAGAGGGAGGGAGCAGGCTGTGAAGGCCTTGAACGCCAGGCTAGGTGGTCCTAAATGGGCCCCAGTCTGAGGGCTCCGCCTGCAGACCCTTTGAGACAAAGCCAGGCTACCGGCCTGTGGCAGGGCAGAGACTTGTCTTCACTGGACTCCTCTGTCTCCAGCTGGAGCTGGAGCCTGAGTGGTGGGAAAGGGAAGGCCATTTGCAATTCAGATCCAGGCCAGATGGAGGACTTTGTTGGAGGAGGTGGGGGAGGTGGACTCAAGTGGAGTCAGCTGCCTCATTTCTCACGGCCATCCCAACCCCAGGCTAGCCCTTCTCGGCTGCCGCCCGTCAGAACACCAACCAGACACGGACCTGTACTCAACACTGCTCTAAGTGCTTTACCTAAGCTGACTGATAATCATATGATGGAGACACCATTATTATCCCATTTTACAGGTAAGGGAAGTGAGGCAAGGTAACTTACCCAAGGTCACACAGTACGTAGTCAGTGGCAGAGCATTCAAACCAGGTTGCCCGACTGCAGAACCCACACTCTGATTCGTGTATCACACCATCTAAAACTTCCTCCCAATTGCAACCCCTCCACCTTTTGCCCCAAAGCCCCGAAAGGATGTTGTATGTAAGTAAGTAAGTGTCAGTCTCTCAGCTGTGCCTGACTCTTTGCGACCCCATGGACTGCAGCCCACCAGGCTCCTGTGTCCATGAGATTTTCCAGGCAAGGATACTGGAGTGGGTTGCCGTTTCCTTCTCCAGGGGGTCTTCCCAACCCAGGGATTGAACGTGGGTCTCCTGTACTGCAGGCAGATTCTTTACCGACTGAGCTACAAGGGAAGCCCATACATGTTCAATATGCTTTCCTGAGCTCCTGCTGTGAAGCAGACCGAGCGGGCGTCTCCCATCTTCTTCACAGTCCACATGGCTCACTGGGGCCATAAGGCCGTTTTAGCAGACAGATCGGGGGGCCCAGGCCCCTCTTACTTCTGGGCTTCATTGGACTTCTGGATCATCAGAGGGGACACTGGGATGCAGCAAGCTACCAGGCAGATGGGTGCAGGGACTCACAGACAGGTGACCCCCACACATATGGTTAATTGATCTGGGATAAAGCAGCTTAAACCACTGGGGGCTACTGATTCCCTCTCCCTTTCCACAGAGAGGAAGCATCAGGTGTGAAGCGCCTTCTCATACATTCTCATCATCCCCTTTCCAGCCACCCCGTGGACCTGGGACACAGGCACTGTTAGCTCCATATTACGGAAAAGAAAGCTATTCCAAGAAGGCCTCAGTCTGTCTCTGCTCTTTGATGGGAAAAAAGGTCCACCCTCCATTCTTTTTCCTCCTTGTCTGCTTCTGTTCCCCGGTGGAAAATGCACCCCCACCTGGATGGTCCTTCCCATCTAGGACCTTCTGTTCAGCTGAAGCCCTTCATTCATCCAGGTGGGAGGTGATATGCTGCGTGACAGGGAAGAGCTGGAGATGGCACTGGACAGACCCTCTCTGATGAATCTGCTTTGTGGCAGGCTGGGGTCATGGTGAAGTGTTGGGCTCTGGAGTGAACAAGACACAGTTGTGCATCCCAGCTCTGCCAGGTGGCTAGCCACGAGCCACTCTGAGTCTCAGTGTCCCCATCTGTAGAATGGGATGATCAGCAGGACATATCTCATCAGGTAGTGGAAGGTGGCCCTTCACTAGCTGTCTGACCTTGTTTGAGCGATGCCCAAAGTTCAGCTTCTCTGCACATTGGTGCTGAACCAAATCTCAGAGACAGAGTCTTAGGTGAAGTAGAAAAGGATAGCTCTATTGCTTTGCCAGGCAAAGGGGGCCATAGGGGCTAATGCCTTCAAAACTGTGTGTCCCAACTTGTGGAAGACAGTGACAAGTTTCATAGTAATTGTTCAAAGAAGCCATGATCAGCTCGTGGACATTGTTCTGATGAGCTGATGGTGAGGTAAGTAGGTGTCTGCATTATCAACCTTCAGGACCAACAGCTCTGGAGTCTACATGCTTGTGGGCAGCATGCCATACTTCTTCCTCCTGGAGGGGGTTTCAGTGTCTGCAAAATCCCGAAAGATATTGCTGTGTGTATCTGTTGATGCGGAACCAGGACCTTGTCTCAAGAATGCTCTTGACTATTTCCCCTGGTCTCTCATCCTTTCCCTTCCCTAATTACAGCTGCTTGAACCTACCCATTGGAACTCAGGGAAGGCAGAATGAAGGCTGTTTCCTAATCAAAGAAATGCGGGACACGGAAAGACCTGTGCCCAGGAGCCCTGCTCCGTATCCCAAGCCCCTTTCTCTCTACCACCACTACTGTCTCATCCATGAAATGGGCAGCAGAGTCCCTCCTTCCAGGATTGTGAATTCAATCAGTTACCACCTGAACAGGCCCCATACTCTTGGTGCCTCATGAATGAATGCATACGCCACCCCCTCTGCAAGTCCTTGGTTCCCTAGTGGATGGAGGCTGTCCTCCTCCCTCTGTGACCTCCGAACCCTCCCCCTCCTCCCCACCATTCCTGCTCAGCAGGGGCTTGTGAGTCCCTTCCCCCCACCAGGCCCAGGGGGCCCAGGGAAATTAGACCGAATCAAAGCAGAAAATGAGTTTTCATTCATCTTGGAATGATGCGAGAGGTTACGGGCAAGACAAATAGCAGCCTCCCCCTCTTCCTTTATCACTGTCACTGCAATTAATAGGCTGTGGCCTTCGTCATCCAGGCCTCTGCTAAGGAGAGAGCAGGCCCCCCGGGCAACGCTAACGAGGGAGAGGAAGCAGACCGGCCTCCAACCAAGTTCGGTCACCAGGCCATATGCTCACCTGGCCCCACAGACTCGCTGCCCAGGATCCGATGAGCCAGGAGGGTGCGAGCACGTGGGGCAGCCAAATAGGACCAAATGTCAGCTGAGGCCAGAGGGAGACAACAGTCCTCGACACCCCTGGGAGCACCCGATGGTCTGTTTTGGTTTTTCTAACATTTATTTATTTATCTTGGCTGTGCTAGGTCTTGCTTGCTGGCATGTGAACTCTTAGTTGCGATATGTGGGCTCTAGTACCCTGGCCGGGGATTGAACCTGGGCCACCCGCATTGGGAGCACGGAGTCTTAGCCACTGGACCACCAGGGAAGTCCCCAGTCTGTGGTGTGATGATCATGACAGCTGCCGTGCCTCTTGAGGGTACCCAAATTGTCACCGTGATGAGGCACATGCTATTTCTGCTTTATCCAGCCACCTATGAGAAAGGCACCTGTATTCAGAGAAGTACAGCTGCCTGTGTGAGGTCACCCAGGTTCGGAAGAGGTGCCGCCAGGCTTTGGCCACAGGACTGCGTCAGGCCAAAGCTTGGGGTCCTCTTGATCATGTTCTACCACAGAACAATGTAGAGGGAGCTAGAACTGGGAGGTGACTTCCTGAAAGTCTCTGGTTCCAGAGTTTTAGTAGGAAAAGAGCTGTGGGAATGAGTTGAGTCGGTGGTAGCTCCCAGCCCAGGCCCAGTCCTGGGGGCCTCAGACCCTTGAGGTCATTGCAGTCTTGGGTCATGCATCAAAAGGCAGACCCTCTATTCAAGTGTGAATAGATACTACTAAGATAATTTTTTGGCTGCGCTGGGTCTTCTTCATTGCTGCTTTGGGGCTTTCTCTAGTTGTTGGGGCTTTGTTACAGGGCACAGGTTTTCCACTGTGGTAATCTTTCTTGTTGCAGAGCATGGGCTCTAGAGCACTGACTCAGTAGTGGTGGGGCATGGAGCTGTGCCTCGGCACGCGGAATCTTTCCAGACTAGGGATCCAACCCGTGTCCCCTGCACTGGCAGGCAGATTCTCAACCACTGGACCATCAGGAAAGTCCACTAGTAAGATAATTTTAAACGTGTTAGTTGCTTAGTCATGTCTGACTCTTTGCGATCCCATGGACTGTAGCCCGCCAGGCCCTTCTGTTCTTGAAATTCTCTAGGCAAGAACACTGGAGTGGATTGCCATTCTCTTCCCTAGGGGATCTTCCCAGCCCAGGGATCAAACCCATTTCCTGCATTTCAGGCAGATTCTTTACCATCTGAGCCATCAGAGAAGCAATTTTAAAGGCGGATTCCTTCAAAGGGTTCCTGAAAGCCTAAGAGGTTTGGCTCATTGGGTATTTGCTCAATTAATGAATACCATATTACTTATCTTGTGCTATGAACTAATTATACCCCTCCAATTAGTAGCTTAAAATAATAACAAATACTTATTAGCTTTCACAGTTACCATGGGTCAGGGATTCAGGAGTGACTTGGCCAGCAGTTCTGGTTTACGATCTCTCATGAGGTTAAATCATGTGTTAGCCTGGGCTTCCCTGGTGGCTCAGACAGTAAAGCGTCTGTCTACAAAGCGTCTGGGTCGGGACGATCCCCTGGAGAAGGAAATGGCAATCCACTCCAGTACTCTTGCCTGGAAAATCCCATGGACAGAGGAGCCTGATAGGCTACAGTCCATGGGGTCGCAAAGAGTCGGACACGACTGAGTGACTTCACTTTCACTTTAGCCTGGGCTACAGCCCTCCGCAGGCTACACTGGAGCTGGAAGATCTGCCTCCAACATGACACACTCATATGACTGGTGTTGGTGCTGGCTGTGGGTGGCAGGCCTCTGTTCCTCTTCAAGGGGAGCTCTCCACAAGATCGCCATAACACAGGAGATAGCTTCCTCTGAGCTGGTGACTCAAAAGAGCAAGGCAGAGCCACAATCCACTTTATAACCTGGCCCCAGAAGCCAAACACTGTCACTCCTGCCCGACTCCATTGATCATTAAGACCACCTGCTTCAGTGCTGGAGGGAACTATTTAGGGTGTGAATACCAGCAAGCTGGTAAGCATCATTGGGGGTTATCTCAGAGGCTGGCTACCACAGGTACTGAAATCAAAAGTGTTTTGTAAGGTTAAGAAGGGATCCTTGTGATGAGGGGAAGGGATAGATAGGGAGTTTGGAATGAACATGGACACTCCGTTGTACTTAAAATGGATTCCCAACAAGGACCTCCTGTATAGCCCAGGGAACTCCGCTCAATGTTATGTGGCAGCCTGGATGGGAGGGGAGTTTGGGAGAGAATGGATACATGTTTATGTATGCCTGAGTCCTTTTGCTGTCCACCTGAAACTATCACAACATTGTTAATCAGCTATATTCTAATATAAAATGAAAAGTCTTTACCAGCTGATCTACAAGGGAAGCAGCACATACTCCGAAAGGTTTTTTAAAAAGGAGATTCATTGGTTGTTCAAAAATAGGCAAAACTTAATCTATAGGGTTATCTTTGCAGGAGAATCTTTGCCGTTGAGGGAGATAGGACCTGGGAAGGGCCCCAAGGAGGCTGCTGGAGAGCTGATAATGTTTATTACTTGATCAGGGTGTTGGTCACATGAACATGTTTACTTTGTGAAATATCATTATCATTGCAAACGATGTGTGTATCTTTCTGTATGTACATGATGCTTCAATAAAAATATTTTGAAGCGGATCCTCATACTCGAAAAGATTTGGAGCAATTCGTGTGTTCATATCTCCTCGTTTTGTGGGAGAGAAAACACTAGAGCTCTGAGAGAGAAGGGGATCTGCTCAAGATCCCTTGGCAGGCCAGGGGTGGGGTCTTTTTCCCCCTCCTGTTATGATTTTCTCTTGGGGGGATTCTGATTGAGATACAGTTGATTTACAATGTTGGGTTAGTTGCAGGTGTACAGCAAAGTGATTCAGTTATATATTTATAAATATATGGTGGTGGTTTCATCACTAAGTCATGTCCTGTGTTGCAGGCAGATTCTTTACTGAATGAGCCACCAGGAAAGTAGAGAAATGGAACTCCTGGGACCACGGTGCCTGCAAAGGTCTATTCCCAGGGCCCAGGAGGCTCGAATGTCAGTCCAAGATCCCACCCCTGAGAAGGGATAAATTCGGAGTTTGGGATTAACATATACACACTAATATATATAAAATAGATAACCAACAAGGACCTACTATATAGCTCAGGGAACTATATTCAATATCTTGCAATAATCTATGATGAAAAGAATCTAAAAAGGAATGTCTATATTTAATATATGTATTTTAAATAAATAGGAATATATTGAAATATATAGGAACATATTTAGATATTTAAATAAATAATATATATGTATAAATGTAAGTTTATAAATATTCAGTTCAGTTCAGTCACTCAGTTGTGTCCGACTCTTTGCAACCCCATGAACTGCAGCACGCCAGGCCTCCCTGTCCATCACCAACTGCCGGAGTTCACTCAGACTCACGTCCATCGAGTCAGTGATGCCATCCAGCCATCTCATCCTGTGTCGTCCCCTTCTCCTCCTGCCCCCAATCCCTCCCAGCATCAGAGTCTTTTCCAATGAGTCAACTCTTCGCATGCGGTGGCCAAAGTACTGGAGTTTCAGCTTCATCATCAGTCCTTCCAATGAATATTCAGGACTGATTTCCTTTAGGATGGATTGGTTGGATCTCCTTGCAGTCCAAGGGACTCTCAAGGGTCTTCTCCAACACCACAGTTCAAAAGCATCAAATATTACTGTAAATATAAAAATATTGAAATTATAAATATACAAATATATCTACAAATTTATAAATGTTTATAAATATATATTTATGTATATAGAATAAATAGGAATATATTTATATATTTAAATAAATATATACATTCTTTTTAAAGATTCTTTTTAATCATAGATTTTTACAAGAAATTGAGTATGGCTCTCTGGGCTGTATGGCAGGTCCTTGTTTATCTATTTTAGACATATTAGTGTGTATCTGTTAATCCCAACCTCCTAATTAGCCCCTTCACAACGGTGGGGTCTTAGACTGGCATTCGAGCCACCTGGGCCCTGGGACCAGACCTTTGCAGGCTCTGTGGGCAGGGAGCTCCATTTCCTCGATTTGTTCCCCCAGCTCCCACAGCGAGGCTCCAGAACCGAGAGATACAGAGCCAGGGATGTGCCAGGCCCCGGCTCACACAGTGCCTCCCAGTGTGCCCACCCTGGGCCAACCGGAGCTCTCTCTGCCGGCAGCCCTCAGCCTGGGTGTTCCAAGAGGTGGAGCGTCAGGAGAGGGCCCTGTCCTGAGGCAGGAGGGTCGAGTGCAGGGGGGCTGTGGCTCCTTCTCTGCGCATGCCTCTACTAGACACGCCTCACTCTGAAGCCAAAGGTGGAGAAGCTCGAACACTCAGCAAAAACAAGACCGGGAGCTGACTGTGGCTCAGACCATGAACTCCTTATTGCCAAATTCAGACTTAAATTGAAGAAAGTAGGGAAAACCACTAGACCATTCAGGTATGACCTAAATCAAATCCCTTACGATTATACAGTGGAAGTGAGAAATAGATTCAAGGGATTAGATCTGAGAGAGTGCATGAAGAACTATGGGCAGAGGTTTGTGACATTGAACAGGAGGCAGAGATCAAGACCATCCCCAAGAAAAAGAAATGCAAAAAGGCAAAATGGTTGTCTGAGGAGGCCTTACAAATAGCTGTGAAAAGAAGACACATGAAAGGTAAAGGAGAAAAGGAAAGACATACCCATTTGAATGCAAAGTTCCAAAGAATAGCAAGGAAAGATAAGAAAACTTTCCTCAGTGATCAGTGCAAAGAAATAGAGGAAAACAATAGAATGGAGATCTCTTCAAGAAAGTCAGAGACACCAAGGGAATATTTCATGCAAAGATGGGCACAACAAAGGACAGAAATGGTATGGACCTAACAGAAGCAGAAGATATTAAGAAGAGGTGGCAAGAATACACAGAAGAAGTATACAAAAAAGATCTTCATGACCCATATAACCACGATGGTGTGATCACTCACCTAGAGCCAGACATCCTGGAGTGCAAAGTCAAGTGGGCCTTAGGAAGCATCACTATGAACAAAGCTAGTGGAGGTGATGGGATTCCAGTTGAATCATTTGATGATACTGTCAAAGTGCTGCACTCAATAGGCCAGCAAATTTGGAAAACTCAGCAGTGGCCACAGGACTGGAAAAGGTCAGTTTTCATTCCAATCCTGAAGAAAGGCAATGCCAAAGAATGCTCAAACTACTACACAATTGCACTCATCTCACACGCTACCAAAGTAATGGTTAAAATTCTCCAAGCCAGGCTTCAACAGTACGTGAACCATGAACTTCCAAATGTTCAAGCTGGATTTAGAAAAGGCAGAGGAACCAGAGACCAAATTGCCAACATCCGTTGGATCATCGAAAAAAGCAAGAGAGTTCCAGAAAAACATCTATTTCTGCTTTATTGACTGCCAAAGCCTTTGACTGTGTGGATCACAACAAACTGTGGAAAATTCTGAGAGATGAGGATACCAGACCACCTGATCTGCCTCCTGAGAAATCTGTGTGCAGGTCAGGAAGCAACAGTTAGAACTGGACATGGAACAACAGACTGGTTCCAAATAGGAAAAGGAGTACGTCAAGGCTGTATATTGTCATCCTGCTTATTTAACTTATATGCAGAGTACATCATGAGAAATGCTGGCCTGGATGAAGCACAAGCTGGAATCAAGATGGCTGGGAGAAATATCAATAACCTCAGATATGCAGATGACACCACACTTACAGCAGAAAGCAAAGAAGAACTAAAGAGCCTCTAAATGAAAGTGAAAGAGGGGAGTGAAAAAGTTGGCTTAAAATTCAACATTCAAAAATCTAAGATCATGGCATCTGGTCCCATTATTTCATGACAAGTAAATGGGGAAACAATGGAAACAGTGACAGACACTTGTTGGGCTCCACAATCACTTCAGGTGGTGACTGCAGCCATGAAGTTAAAAGATGCTTGCTCCTTGGAAGAAAATTTATGACCAATGTAGACAGCATATTAAAAAGCAGAGACATTACTTTGTCAACAAAGGTCCGTCTAGTCCAAGTTATAGTTTTTCCAGTAGTCATGTGTGGATGTGAGAGTTGGACTGTAAAGAAAGCTGAGCACTGAAGAATTGATGCTTTTGAACTGTGGTGTTGGAGGAGACTCTTGAGAGTCCCTTAGACAGCAAAGAGATCCAACCAGTCCATCCTAAAGGAAATCAGTCCTGAATATTCATTGGAAGGACTGATGCTGAAGCTGAAGCTCCAATACTTTGGCCACCTGATGCGAAGAGCTGATTCCTTTGAAAAGACCCTGATGCTGGGAAAGATTGATGGCAGGAGGAGAAGGGGATGACAGAGGATGAGATGATTGGATGGCATCATTGACTCAATGGACATGAGTTTGAGTAGACTCCAGGAGTTGGTGATGGACAGGGAAGCCTGGCATGCTGCAGTCCATGGGGTCGCAGAGAGTCAGACATAACTGAGCAGCTGAACTGAACTCACTCAGGAAACAGTCCCTCTCCATTGGCTGGACTTCAAGGACTTTCAGGGCCAGGACCCAGCCTTACTCAGCTTTGGATCTCTTCCATCCATCTGCACATCCACCCAACCATCCACCTAAACAAGGGTCTCCTGAGCACCTATTATAGGCACTAGAGATATAAGAATGAACAGAAGCAGCAAAATTCCTGTCCGAGGGAACTAACATGCTAGTCAGATAGACACAACAGGTAAGATACAGAGGATGGTGGGAGGGCATGTGTGTGTGTGTGTGTGCGCGCGCACGCGTGCACAGTTGTGTCAGGGAAGATCTTATTGAGAAGACATTTGAGCAAAGACTCGAGGGAGGTGAGCGGGTGGGCCTAACGTTTTCTGCAGGAAGAGTATTCCAGGCCAAGGGAACAGCATGGACAAGGCTCAGAGGCAAGTGCCTGCCTGGCATGCCACGGAGGCCAGTGAGGCCTGAGTGGGGTGAGTGAGAGGAGGCAGAATCGTGCAATGGAGACCCCATGGATTGGGTGCCCATCAGATCTGGCCTTGAACCATGGTCCTGCTGTTCTTCAACTAGGTGACCCAAGGGCTCTTGGCTGTGCTGTCTGGATGATACCAGCCTTTTGAGGCTTAAACTCAATCTCATTTTTATGACAAGTCCACAAAGTTTGAACAAGGCAGATGGTCCCGTTCATCTGACCTCCACTGGAATATAAGCTCCACGAAGGAGCTCCACAATCCAGAGATTGTGTCTGTTTTGTTCACCACTAAATCCTCAAACCCAGAATCACAGACCTTACAGTGAAACAAGCAATGACAATACACTGTGATGGAACATGGCTTGCAGGGGAAAGGGGTAAGCCAAAGGGGCTCTTGGTAGGGAAGCCTGAGGTGCATTAGGAGAACAGCTGGGACCTGCAGAAGAGTAGGAGTCAACCAAGGTGTATTCCAGGCAGAGGGAACAGTGTGCACAAAAGCTCAGAGGCTGGAAAGAGCAACTTATTTGGAAGCACTTCGATACACTAGAACAAAGCATTAGGAGGGATAAAGGGGCTGCGTGCATGAGGTCGTGGGGCAAGGGGACGGGAGTAAGGGATGACTAGAAATTAGGTGAGTGGAGTCTTCCTGTGTCCTAAGAACCGTGGAAGACCCTGGTACCCGTGTTGGATGTAACACGGTCCTTGGCACATAAAAGTGAGCTGGAGGAAGAGAGAGGGAGTTGGGAAAGAAAAAAGGAAGGCAATAAAATCAGAGCCCACCACAGCCTCGGCCTCTCACCAGTTTTCACCAGCAGCTGCAGTTAGCGGGACTCCTGGGAAATCCAGCCCAAGACCGCCTCTGCCATCTCACAAGTGTCACAGAGTGAAAGTCGCTCAGTCGTGTCCAACTCTTTGCGACCCCATGAGCTCTACAGTCCATGGAATTCTCCAGGCCAGGATACTAGAGTGCGTAGCCGTTCCCTTCTCCAGGGATCTACCCAACCCAGGGATCGAACCCAGGTCTCCCACATTGCAGGTGGATTCTTTACCAGCTGAGCCACCAGGAAAGCCCCTTTTGCCAGCTCAATGGTCCCTAAGCCTCCAAGACCGAGTGGGTCCCGCTCCCTCCCTCTCTGTGCTCCTGGCCAGGGAGGGTGGGGTAGGACACGTGGGCCCCAGGGTCCCAGCAGTGGACACAATGTTCTGGTGCAGTGGAAGGACCTTAACTCCCAGACAAGGACACAGCAGTAAAGGATGATGCAGCTGAACCCCCGGGTCCACGGCGAGCGGACCCCAGGTGTGTGATCGGGAGCAGTTAAATTTCATCATTACCCTTTCTCCAATGGTGTTTTTTATAGTCTTTTTTACTACTGGCACTAAAGGTTTTGGACTCATCCTGGCGGAGTGGAGGACATCACTCGTAGGGCTGACTGCTCTCCGTGATATAAAAAAATGACAAGTCCCGGCTTAATCTTTCTGATAACTGTGTTCCGCGCCCCCATCCATCTCCACCAAGGGGTTTGGGCAAAGCTGGAAGACAAGAGCATCTCAGCGTTTAAGAATGAAAAATTAAGTGCCCTTTTTAAGCCCAGCGTGGAGCTCTTTGGCTTGGCACTGTTCTGGAGGCGGGGGGTCTGGCAGGAGTGGGGTGGGGGGTGGGGTTGAGAGAGGAGGGTAGAGTGAGAATAAGTAAGCAGTGTCACCTCCAGGACCTGGGGCGGGGAGGTGGACAGTGGGTCCCACACAGTGTCGTGAGAGTGTCAGCCTGAGCGTGCATACTTGGAAATGTGGGTGAGTCTTGGTTTCACCTGGGTGGCCCCTTACTTGTGCATCTGAGTCTCTGTCCAGGAGAGTCTGTGGCTGTGCTTTCGTGTGTCTGTACCTGGTTGTGCATGACTAACATGGGAGAGTGAAAACAGCCTTGTGCTGCAGATTGATTCGATTCCCAGCTCTGCTTTAATTACCTGTGGAGCCTTTTGTAAGTCATTCCCCCTCTTGGGGCCTCAGTTTCCTCATCTGTAAAATCAGTGAGTGGGGATGACAGGAAGCTAAAATCTGCAAACCAAGCACTCACTCACCGGATCACCTTGGGCACATCACGCCCCTTCTCTTTGCCTCCCTTTCGCCATCTGTCCCACCAGACCCATGCTCTACTGGATCTCCAAGGCTGTTTCCGCCCTGGGATGTGAAGACTTGAGAGTCGGGAGGCCAGCGAGGCTCCACGAGGCCCAGGTTCTAGCCTGGCACCGCAGCACTGGCCCAAAGCCAGCTTCCAGCCGTGGCTCAGACTTTTCTGCTTGTGCCCAGGAGACCGGCTGCCTTTCTGTGCTCCAGAAACAGCCAGTTTCAGGGCAGACTCTGGGCACAGGGTGCAGAGGGCAAGGGTTTGGTGCCTTCATCCCTGGGCTTCAGTTCCAGGTTTATTTACCAGTTGTGTCTGTGACCTGAGCCTCAGGTGCTTTACTGGTGAAATGGAAACAAAGGAGACAGCACTCCTCTCCCATAGGATCTGATGAGCTCGACTTCTTCCATGCGTGCATGCTAAGTCGCTTTAGTCATGTCCAACTCTCTGCGACCCCATGGACTGTAGCCCACCGCCAGGCTCCTCTGTCCATGGGATTCTCCAGGCAAGAATACTGGCGTGGATTGCCATGCCCTCCTCCAGGGGATCTTCCCAACCCAGGGATCGAACCCGCATCTCTTATGTCTCCTGCCTCGGCAGGCAGGTTCTTTATTACCTGCGAAGACCACCTCATCCATAGTAAGTGCTATCAGAGGACATCCCACTTGTGCAGACCCCTAAACAAAACTCATCCACCAGTCACTGTCTAATCTCATCTTCAACGCCTTCATCTGTGGAAAGAAGGGACAAATGGTCCTTTTGCAAAGATGTGAGCAGGGAGGGGAAGCTGAACCGGGAGACTTTGGCGGCCAGAGGTCTGGTCTGTCCTGGAAGGAGCCAAACATTTGTTGTTAATAAGAATAAGAGGGGGAAAAAACCCTGTGAGAAGCTCCCTCCTGGGCCGGGCAGGTGCGGTCCTGCACAATCCCTTTATCACCAGCAGCGAGGTTTGGAGAACAAGATGACAGGCTGATAGGCCCCGGTTATCTGGGGCGGCAGCGTTTATCTGGGAAGTTTCCACAGGGTCCCCATCGGCGTGTGTGTTATCTGGGCCTGAGCTGCTGGGCACTTGGGGCCCCCTCCCCCACTGAGCAGGATGGCAAGAAAGGGGCTGACGATGACCTCTTGTGTGGCCGGGCAGGTGTGTGGTGAAGAATGGCCAGGGCCCTGGGCCATCCAGGGCCCCACGTGAGCTTGTCCCAGAGATTTGCTGCCATCGTGACAGTGGGTACCAGTGCTGGGGCCCGTCCCTGACTTGGATGGTGATCTCATTCACCTGGGATGCAGGAGGATCCATTCTGTCTTACAGACACCAAGGCCTGGACAGGTTATGTCCCTTCCTGAAAGAGAAGAACCAGGATTTGAACTCTGGCCTGCTTGGTTCTATTTTTATTATTTTTTATTTTATTATTACTATTTTGGGCCATTCCCCCCAGAAATGTAGAATCCTAGTTCCCCAACCAGGGATTAAACCCCCTGCTTTGGCAGTGTGGAGTCCCAGCCATTGGCTCGTCAGGGAAGTAAGTCCCTGGTGTGCTTGATCCTAAAAGCACTGGCTTCCAGAACAAACCCTATGATCAGGGCAGAGTGGACCTCAGCCCCCTAACATTGCCAGAGATGGTTTGGGTCCGCTAACCAAATGATGACCCACTCCAGTATTGTTGGCTGGAGAATCCCCTGGACAGAGGTCACTGGCAGGCTACAGTCCATAGGGTCGAAAAGAGTCGGAGATGACTTAGTGGCTGAACAACACAGCAATAACCCTGTTGATCTCACACTGCCAAGGGGATAGAAAGCTTGATCTTTGTATCCTTGTTGCCATTTTATAGTTGAGCAAACAGAGGCCCAGGCAGATACATCCCTTTGGCCAAAGTCATCCAGGTTAGAGCGCAGCTGGGACGTTGAATCCGCTCCCCTGGCTTGGAGTCGGCCGGCAGCTCTGCCCTTCTGCATCCCCAAGCCCCTATCATGGAGGGCATCCCCCCTTTTCTGACCCACGGAGGCCGTTACCATCTGTACCAGTCGTGTGGCCCTTAATCATTTACTGCCCTTGCAGACAGCCTCGGTCAAAAGCAGTCGAGTTCTGACTCAGACCAGACCTGTGTTGCCACCATCTGTGCACGTGGCCCAGCTCCCCTGCTGACTGGAAGGGCCTGGAGGGCAAGAGCCAGGTGGCTGGCTATTTCTGTGTTTTCCCTACCTGCTGACGGGCTGAGCATGCTGGGCAAGCCAGTGCTCAGATTCGGACCTGGTGCTTGGAGCACAGGGCAAGGAGGAACCGCTGGGGATAACTGCAGGGCACAGGGTCAGTGGGAGGCGCTGGCACCTCACCCTCTCCAGGACCAAAAGTGAAAGTCGCTCAGTTGTGCCTGACCGTATTGTAGGTAGATTCTTTACCAGCTGAGCCACAAGGGAAGTTGAACCCAGATTCTGCTCCATTCCTATCAGCCAGCCCTGCTCCATACCCTGGTGTCCCATATTTGGTGCCTGAAACCACAGCCACAACTGGGCCTAGCAGATACCTGAACCTTCCCCTTGGCACCTCCTATTCTCCCACAACACCAGCCAGTTATTGCGAGGTCCCACCAGTTCTGTCTTACACGTCTCTTTTAGATCCAGCCCATCTTGAACTGCTGCAACAGCATCCCTCCTGGCCTCCCTGCCTCCAGCCTGCTTTCTAGTTGGAGTCACTGTTCTTCCTCAAACGTAAACTGGAGCTTGTCCTTCCTCCGCTTAAACCCTGCAGGGCCTCCAGGGCCTTCATATAAAGTTCAAACATCTTAACGCCGCAAGAGCTGGCTCTGGCCCACTGTTCTTTTACCTCCAGCTATTCCGGGCCACAGTGAACTCTGGGTTCCTCGGAATACCCCTCTCACCCTGCCCTGGGCCTTACTTAGCTCATACTCCTCGGTGTTAGGAATACTCCTCTCTGCCCTGGTTCCTTTTATGGTGCACGCCTCATCCTCCAGGTCTCAATTTGGGGTCACTTCCTCCAGGAAGCCTCTCCGGATCCCTGCCAGTTAGGTGCCCGCTTTTCCACGCAAGCTTTTGCACACATTTATCATAGCCCTTAAAACATGGACTGGGGGCTTCCCTGGTTGCTCAGTGGTAAAGAATCTGCCTGCCAACACAGGAGACAGGGGTCTGATCCTTGATCCGGGAAGATCCCATATGCCACGGAGCAATAAATTCGTACACCACAACTGTTGAGCTTGTGCTCTAGAGCCTGGGAGCCACAGCTCCTGAAGGCTTCACACCCTGGAGTCCAAGCTCAGCAACAAGAGAAGCCACCTCAGTGAAAAGTCTGAGCACCGCAATTAGAGAATAGCCCCTGCTCACCGCAACTAGAGAAAGTTGCAGCACCAAAGACCCAGCACAGCCAAACAAATGAATAAGTAAGTAAAAATTATTTTTTTAAAATATGGACTGGGAAATGCCCGTGAACTCGACTTTTGTCTGTCTCCTCCAGTAGACTCTGAGCTCCCTTCAGTGGAGGCCGTACTTGCGAAGGAACGTTTGACAGCTTCTCTGCTCTTCCTGGTTCCCTTTAACTCCTCAGAGGGACTTAAAGGGATCGTGGAGCCCACCCCGGGTTTTTCTTCTTTTTTTCACTTTGTTAGTTGTTCTTTAATGTTTTGATAGTTTTGATATACGGTTTAAACCTTTAACTTTCATTTTTGAAGTGAAGTACACTGTTTGGACAAAAGAACATGTAAATAACATACATATGCTGTTGGAATGATGGTAATAATAATAAGAGTCACGCTGCACTCACTCACATCCCAGTTTAAGAAGAGTTCATTTCCAAGACTTTCAAAGCTTGTGGAGTTCCCATCACATCACGCTGGGCCAGAATGAAGGCAAAAGGAGAAGGGGGCGGCAGAGGAGGAGTTGGTTAGAGAGTACCACTGACTCAGTGGACATGAATTTGAGCAAACTCTGGGAAATACTGAAGGACAGAGGAGCCTGGTGCACTACAATCCATAGGGTCGCAAAGAGAAACACACAACTTGGTGACTGAACAACAGCAACATCCCACACGAAGCTTCCTCTACAGAGGCAACCAATTTTTAAAATTTTGTTTGTATTTTCTTTCTAGTTTTATCACATATGGACAATTCCCACATAACAAATGATTTAATTTTGTATATTTTTGAACCAGACTTTATGGATTCTTTTGTGACTGCCTTTTAAAAAAATGAAACTAAACATTATCTATTGAGAATCACCCACGTTGGGTCATTCTCCTTCATGCATGCATGGTTGCTGCTGCTGCTGCTGCTGAGTCGCTTCAGTCGTGTCCCACTCTGTGTGACCCCATAGATGGCAGCCCACCAGGCTGCGCTGTCCCTGGGATTCTCCAGGCAAGAACACTGGAGTGGGTTGCCATTTCCTTCTCCAATGCAATGCATGCATGCTATCTGATGCCATTTCACAATTTATGTATTAATTCTTCTGTTGTTTCCAGATTTTTGCTATTATAGCCTGGGTTGTTCTTAATGATTACCTTTCCCATTCATTCTTGGGACCTGTCCTGTCTCTTCAACTCCTGTCTCTCTCCTGCTGCCTCAGCCTACTCCCCAGAGAGGCAGAGCAGGGACGAGTTTCCCAATTAGGGCCGCCTCTACAGAACCCACAAGTTAGGGCGGGGTTGCCTGAGTGCCAGGGGCCTCCTGGAGAAGACCTGGGGCTCTGGGGCTGGCTGAGCGCTCCTCTGGCTTCCCCTTCCCCTTTCCACCTCTACCACCAGCCTCAAAAGCAGCCACAGTGCCCTCCCCAGCGGCTGCCCGGATCCAGACTCTCCCCCTGCCCTCCAACAGCCCAGCCTGGCAGAGGGCGTGGGACTGTGGGTCCTGGTGTGTGTATCCAGCTGTTGGTTGCCACAGCTGGCTGCACCAGGTTCTGCAGAGCCAGGAGGGCAGGCTCCGCCCTCCCCCTCCTCCCCTGCCATTTAATGCCTGAGGCTGGGTGAGGGTGAAGAGAACCTGGGAATGTTCCTAGCTGGGGACAAGACCTAAGACACATCTGTTCAGTCCCAAGCCTGGACTGATCCGTCCCCTCCTCCCCTCCTTCTTGCATTCCTGGCTCTCCCGGCAGCCTTCACTCAGGACTATGAGAGGGGGTATCATCCCCCCTGGTGGAGCCTCTGTTTTCTCTTCTTTTAATTTATTTATTTAAAATTGTGAAATAATTTTTTTTTAATTGAAGGATAATTGCTTTACAGAATTATGGTTTTTTTTTTTAATTTTTAATTTTACTTTTGACCACACCAGGTCTTCGCTGCTGTGTGTGTGCTTTAGTTGCGGTGAGCCGGGGCTGCTCCTCTTTGCGGTATGAGGGCTGCTCACTCTGGTGGCTTCTCTCGTTGCGGGGCACAGGCTCCAGAGCACACAGGTTCAATAGCTGTGGGCTTAGGTGACCCGCAGCATGTGGCATCTTCCCGGACTAGGGATTGAACCTGTGTCCCCCGCATTGGCTGACAGATTCTTAACCATTGAACTATCAGGGAAGTCCTGTTGTCTTTTCTGTACAATTTTGAGTACAACCAGCTTTTGGAAGGCCCTCATCTCATGGGGAAGGGCCTCGACAGGCCAGAGAGCAGGAGTGGAGCCATGCTTGGAGATTATGCCTGTATCGGAGAGGGGAGCGGTCAGAGGCAGGGAGGCTGCAGGGAGGAGGCTGCGGGAAGAGTCTAGAAGGGAGGGAAGCACAGACCACCAGGGCCAAGGCTGCAGTGGGGAAGACCTGCTCGCCAAGGCAGGGCAGGGTAGGGTGGGGCTTTCTATGGGGCTGCAAATGACACCGTCCTCAATGAGCCAGCAGGACTGGGGGCCACAGAGGCTGGGCTGGGCATGCTGTCCCGAGAGCCGTCCCCTCTGGCAGGCCGGGCCCCACACAGCCACTCATCTGGCCAACAAACCAACAAGCACTGAACGCCTGCTTGCCTGCCGTGTGCCAAGGTAGGGGCGGGCCAACAGGAAGCCCAGAATAGGAACAACAGAAACTGCCACAGGGCAGGAGCAATCAGTGGCCCAGATGGGTGGACTGCCTGTGGGTTATGCCCTGTTTCCTGAACTTCACAGGCATTAACTCTTTTTTGTTGTTGTTGTTTTTAGCAATCTTTTAGACAAGTTTTGAGTTATAATTTACATACCATACAACTTACTTACTTTACTTACACGACTCAGTGATTTTTGGTGTATTCACAGAGTTGTGTAACTATTATCACAGGCATAGAGTTTTGTTTGTTTGTTTTTGGCCACATGATAGGTGAGGTCTTAGTTCCACAAGGGATTTAACCCTTGCCCCCTTCATTGGAAGCCTGAAGTCTTAACTGCTGGACTACCAGGGAAGTCCCGATATTAACTCATTTTTAACCCTGATGACACACCTCTGAGGCTGGTACGCTCATCATCATCCCCATTTTACAGATAAGGAAAGTGAGGTTCAATAAGTCCCCTACATACGAACCTTCAAGTTGGGAACTTTCAAAGATGCAGACCTGTGCTCGCTTGTCCGATCCCATGTTAGTTCCCGTGCCTGGCGTATACTGTCACATACGTGCGTCCTTTGCAAGCGCTTTGCTTTTGTGTACGTTACAGAACGCGTGGAGTGCAGTAGTACAGTGCCTTTATTTCAAGCCCAGCACGTCCGGAAAGAAGAGTAAAAGCAGAGTGATGTACAATCCAGTACTGTATAACTGACGGTGTTAATTGGGTACCAGGGTGACGGGTTTCTTCAGGAGGGGCAAATTTTCTGTGGACAAATGTTCCTCAGCCAGCTGAACCGAGGTTACCAGAAACACCTAGAACATACATGTGCATGAGGGTATGCATGGAAGGGGCATCAGTCAGCCAGCAACAAGGAACCTCGTTTAAGGCGGAAATAGGATTAGACAAGCTTCCCCATGGCTCAGCACTAAAAACTCCGCATGCAGCGCAGCAGACACAGGAGACGGGGGTTCGATCCCTGGGTCAGGGAGATCCCCTGTAGGAGGACACAGCAACACATTCCAGTATTCTTGCTTGGAGAATCCCATGAAAACAGGAGCCTGGCAGGCTACAGTCTGTGGGGTCGCAGAGTCGGACGTGACTGAAGAGCCTGAACACACACAGGCTTAGATATAGGGCACTGGGCCACAGTGACTGAAAATGCCACCAGACTGCCACTTACCTGGGGATGCGATCTTGGGTGAGGGTCTCCACCCCTCTCAGTTTTGTCATCTGAAAAGTGGAGCAAAATGTGCCCTCCCTCTCTGGCAGGGCACAATGTAAGGGTCCATTTATTTAACCCTCACAACAACTGCCGTCTATCGCTAGCCCATTTAGAGCTGGCAAATGAGGCACAGAGAGGTTAAGTCCCTTGCCCAAGGTCACACAGCTGCAAAGCGGCAGAGTCAGAATTTGAACTCAGGCTGTCTGACTCCCAAGTTCACGATTTTAACCTCTGCCCTATTGTGAAGCAATAGCATTCGTAATACAGGCACGGAGGACTTCTTGGGCTCCAGGTTTCAGGTTAACCATTTCACCTGGGTACTCAGATAAATCATCTCGGTGGCTTCTTCTCTCTGAGATGAGGAATAGACTCAAAGAAAAGGGACCCGCCTGTGGACTCCCAACTCCCATCTTTCACTCTTCTGGCCACATCCTGGGGAAATCTTGAAGCCCAGCTTTGTCAGGAGCAGGGGGCTGCTCCAACCTGCCCCCAGCATCCTGTGCTGGGGACAGACACAACCATCTGTCCTAAGACCTGGGTGCCCAGAGCCTACAGCCTGGCCTAACCCTGTCGCCCACTCCCAGGCTCCAGCCTTGCCTGGTGCCATCTGGCGAGTGGCAAGGTGCCCACTCCCAGGGTGTGGGTGCCAGGGGCCAAGAGGGGAGCAGCTGGAAGGCTGAGCTGACCCCACAAGCAGCAGCCCAGCCCCAGGGCTCCGTCTGGGAGGCTGCAGCCAGGTCATTTCCCTCCCCAGCCCCTGGGAGATAGTCAGGGTCTTCCCCTACCTTGTCAGCCAGGCCAGCTAGCTGCGAACCAGCTCCAGCTTTCTGCCTTTGGGAATTCCTATCTCTGGGGACGTGTCCTCGCTCTACAGTTCCCTCCAGTGAAGGAACATGGGGTTCCAAGTCTTCCCAAACATGCTAACCCGAGTACTGAGCTGCCCGTACTGCCACGGGCTGTTGAGTAATAGCAGCTCACACATCTGGGCTCTTGCCATGTGCCAGGCTCTGTTCTAATCCTTGCACAACCATTAGCTTTTAAACCTTTGTACAACTCTATAAGGCAGTTGTGATGGTTATCCCCATTTCGCAGATGGGGAAACTGAGCTACAATGTGGTTAAAATAATTTGCCCAGGATCCCACTGCTGGCACATGGGAGAGCTGGGATTAGAACCCAAGCAGTCTAGATTCCTAACATTGATTCTCTGCTTCCTACAAGCCAGGCATTGTTCTGAGGGGCTTGGGGTATGGATTTATTCATCTAATCCTCAGAATGCTGTTATCATCACTCCCGTTTTACAGATGAGGAAGCTGGAGGCTCTGAGAGGCTCTGTAGCTTGCCTCAGTGAGTCACTCAGTCTTGTCTGACTCTTTGTGACCCCATGGACTGTAGCCTGCCAGGCTCCTCTGTCCATGGATTCCCCGGACAAGAATACCAGAGTGGGTTGTCATTTCCTTCTGCAGGGAATCTTCCTGACCCAGGGATTGAACTCAGATCTTCTGTGTTGTAGGCAGATTCTTTACTGTCTGAGCCACCAGGGAAGCCCCTCAGGGCACACAGCAAAGAAGAGGTGAAAAGTGAAGTGAAGTCGCTCAGTCGTGCCTGATTCTTTGCCACCTCATGGATAGTAGCCTGCACCAAGCTCCTCCGTCCATGGGATTTTCAAGGCAAGAAGTACTGGAATGGGTTGCCATTTCCTTCTCCAGGGAATCTTCCCAACCCAGGGATCGAACCCAGGTCTCTCACATTGTAGACAGACGTTTACTGTCTGAGCCACCAGGGAAGAAAAGAGGTGAGGGGATTTGAATTCAGGCAGCCTGGCTGATCAGGATCTCGGGGGCCTGTGGGAGGGCAAAAGGACTTGGGAAAGTGTTAGATGAGCCGCTGGAGGTGGGCTCTTTCCTGCCTTCTCCAGTCCAGCGGCCTCCTTTGGCCTCCCCTCTTCCTCGATCCCCCTTTCCCCCAACGTCCCGTCCCCACTGGTCACAGCCAGGAGCGGCCAGGCGCAGGGAGCAGACAGCGTGTGTGAACCAGGCAGGCGCAGGCAGAGCCTGCACGTGCTCCAGACGTCTCTTCTGTGGCCAATTAAACAAATTGCAGCAAAACAGCATTTTATTAGTATTTGCCCATAGCAGTCTGGGGCGGCAATAAATTTCCTCCCAGCTGCAGCTCTGGAGAGGCGGGTGGAGGTGGGGGGTGTGTGTTGGTCGAGGTGGGGAGAGATTGGTGCCATTGATGGGGGTGTGGGGAGCGGAGTGCGGGAGAGAGAGCTGGCGAGTTAAGCAGGAGATGGCGGAGGAGAAACCTCAGCATCGGCCCTGGGGGCTGGTGGGTGTCAGAGTGGCTGTCTTCCCAAACAACTGCTCCGCTTCATCATAAACACAGTGAGTTATGAGGCGGTGTTGCACGCTGCACACCAGCTTTGGTGCCTACGGAGCTGCCTGCCTGGGTAGGGGTGGGGATGGGCGAGTGGGGGAGGACTCGGAAGCCTGGTGCCTAGGTGTGGGTCCCCCCACAATGGCCTGGCACCTGCCCTGAGTCCAGACCTCTCCATGGGATACATGGGGGCTGAGTTGATGTCCTCATGGGTCCCTTTTCCTCCAAACTCCATTCATCCCTCCATCCGTTCATTCATTCATTCAAGAAGTGTTTATTAAAGGCCTGCCATTTGCCAAGTTCTGGACTGAACTGTCTGCAAAGCATGTCATTCTTCTGTTTAAAAAATCGTTATTGCTGCTCTGCTGGCTTCTGTCCTGAGCTTCTGAGCCTTGTGTTCAAGATGCTTCACAAGCAGGCTCTGCTTCCCATCTTACTCTTTCGCATGGCTACCCCCCTCCACCTCCCTAACAAAAATGACAGCGAGAGTCGCCCACAGGTGCAGAATGTGAAGTGCCAAAGCTATGGGTGCCGTGCTTTACCTGTACTAGCTCACAGCAGCCTGGTCAGGACCCTCAGTCAGCACGGGCCACGTTATGCAGTGGTGACAAACGCCTCCCAAGCATCAGTGACTCCAGTAACCAAGATTGTCTGGTAAAGTACGTGTCCAGCGTGCGTGGTCAGCGTCTGCTCATCAGAGAGACATAGAGACTCGGGCCATTTGGTCAGTCACATCTCTAACATCTTTGGGCGCTGCATCGGGCTGGAAAGCAAACTCCAGAGCTCTGGAGACCCTCCCACTGACCGTGAAACATCCAGGCCTGGGAATGGTACTCCTGGGACATCCCCGGTGCTCCAGTGGCTAAGACACCGAGCTCCCAATTCAGGGGACCTGGGTTTGATCCCTGGTCAGGGAGCTAAGAGTTCCCATGTTGAAACTAAGAAGTTCACGTGTGGCAGTGAAGATGGAAGACCCCTCGTGCCACATCTAAGACCTGGCACAGCCAGATCTAACCACAGTGGGGCCAGGAACGGGTAACCCCTACCTGTGCCTGGAAGGGGAGATAGTCAAGAGAGGTAAATAGCATTACAGGCAACCATAGCTGTTATCAGCACCCGTTAACAGATGAGGACATGGAGATACAGGGAGGTCAAGGAAACCACCCAAAGGGACACAGCTGGAAAGTGGAGCTGGACTTCAAACACGGGCATTTGGCTCCACTCCTGCCCAGCAGCCTCTGTTTCTCAAGCCCAGCTTCCCTCACCCCTGCTTGCTTTGCCTCTGCCAAGGTTCCTTCCCACAACATCTCTGCCTGGCAAACTCCTATTCAACCACCAAGACCCTGCTGGATTGCCCTCTTCCCTCTGGTTCCAGGCAGAGGGAACTGTTATCTCTGAGCCTGTACAGCGCCTGTGGGTGTCGCCACTGTGGCCCTGTCCACATCATCTTGAACAGTTTCTGTGCTCTGCTGAGGTCATGGCAGACAGGCCTTGCTGCACTGTCCTGGCATCTTCAGTGCCTCTCGCTGGCACTGAACAGGCCTGGGGCTGCCTGGCAGGGGTCGAGGGCAGTAGGCACAGAGGCCAAGCTACTGCACGCAGTGAATGCTCACCACCCCTCCCCTGCAGGAAGTTTCTGCACCTAGGCCCTCTCTTTCTTGACACCCCAGAGTAATGAGACTGGAGGCTGGAGGAAGGGAGACGCAGTGGAGCTCGGGAGGCTGGCCGGGGTAGGGGCGGAGTGGCAGGAGTAGCATTGCCCCTCCCCTGCCCAAAACCTTCCCGAGGGCATCAGAGGGTCACCAGATCTCAGGACCTGCCTGTTGCCCTACCTCCTGGCTTTGGGCCCAGCTGTCGGGCTGTTCCAGTTGAGAACCCTCAGTCACAAAGGTGTTTTGTTTTTTTATTAAAAAAAAACACCTAAATTACATTCCCTCCTATCTCCAGGCCTTAAAGGGGTCAACTCAGATCAAACCAGTCCTTCCCCACCCTCCCCACCCCAGCATCATTGGGTTTCTGGAGCTAGGTGCCAAGGGGCCCCCTGACCAGTCCTCTTCCCACTGCCCCACTGCCAGGGTGGAGGGTGGGCAAAGGGGGTGGGAGCTGGGTCAGGGAGGCTCAGACCAGGCCCCCCTCACGCTCACTGTCGACCACAGCAACTCACTGCTGTCCACCCCAGGAAAGAGCCAGCCCCCCGCCTGCCTCTCTGTGCCCCCCACCTCCACTCACATTCGTTCTCCTCCAAGAAAATGTCCTGATTTTTAACAGGCTGCACACGGTAGGGATTGAGGGCTTGCTAAGTGCATGAATGAATGAAAAAATCCCATTCAAGGGAGACAATAGGATTTCCCTGGGGGGTCCAGTGGTTAAGAACCTGCCTGAGAATGCAGAGGATAAGGGTTCCATCCCGGGTCAAGGAAGATCTCACACGCCCGCCAGGCAACTAAGCCTGTGCACCGCAACCCTTGAGCCAGGGTTCTAGAGCCGATGCTCTGCGACAGGAGAAGTCATCCCAGTGAGAAGCCCGAGCACCACAACGAAGATCCGTAGCAGCCAAAAATAAATAAATAAATAGAAATAAAAAATAAACTTGCAATTAAAAAAAAGGAGTGGGGGAGACAACATATCTCTTGCACGTCCCCATAGAGAAGCGGGGCCTGAAAATCCCCATCTTCAACCCATCGTTAGAAGGACCATTATTTTACTGATCCTGAGTCATTCCATCCCGCATCTTCATTTCTGAACCCCTAATGGCATCTCAATCCTGCTGGCCCCCCAAGAGCAAGGCAATTATGGCCCTCTTGGGGCTTCCCTGATAGCTCAGTTGGTAAAGAATCCTCCTGCAATGCAGGAGACTCCAGTTTGATTTCTGGGTCGGGAAGATCTGCTGGAGAAGGGATAGGGTACCCACTCCAGTATTCTTGGGCTTCCCTTGTGGCTTAGCTGATAAAGAATCTGCCTGCAGTGTGGGAGACCTGGGTTTGATCCCTGGATTGAGAAGACCCCTTGGAAAAGGGAAAGGCTACCCACTCCAGTATTCTGGCCTGGAGAATTCCACGGACTGTATCGTCCACGGATTCACAAAGAGTCAGACACGACTGAGCGACTTTCACTTTCACTTGCTCTCAACAAGGTTATATCAAAGGCTGAGAAAATACGCCTTCAGTTGGTCAGCTGACATTTCCTGAGCACCTACTATGTGCAGGGCATGGTTGCCTTGTGGGGGCACCCCAACTTGGAGTGCGTGGGACCTGGGGCCTGAAACGCTGATACAAAAAGGCAGGGAGGCCACCTTCAAGACCTTGGATGACTTAGGCTGAGGTCCAAGGTGACAGACCAGGGCCACTGGGTAGGGAGAGAGCAGGGCTGGAGGGCCCTCAGGGGGTGAGGGCATCCCAGAGATGGTGTGAGTCAAAGGGAAAACATTTCCATTCTACAGAGAATCAAGTGGAGGGCATCTAGGACAGGCTCCAGCATGGACAAAAGGCCTGGGAGTGGGATGGGGTGGGGTGGGAGTGTCGATAGGGTTGGGGGAGACCCCCATGACTGGCTGGAAGGAGAAGGGGACACACAAGTCTGTGTGACTTCGTGTGCAGCCCACTAGGTGAGCAAAGCACTTTCACCCTCCTAAGGACTTGCCAGGCTTCCCAGGTGGCTCAGTGGGTAAAGAATCCGCCTGCAGTCCAAGAGATGCAGGTTCGAAGATCCCCTGGAGGAGGGCATGGCAACCCACTCCAGTATTCTTGCCTGGAGAATCCCATGGGCAGAGGAGCCTGGAGGGTGACAGTCCATAGGGTCTCAAAGGGTTGGACATGACGAGCAACTTAACACACTTGCAGCAAGGACTTGCAACCCACAGCCCAGTGACATGTTACTCCCATTTCACAGATGAGAATCCTGAGCCTCATTTGCCAGAGATCATAGCAGTGAGGAGATGAATTTTAACCCAAGTCTTCTGATTACAGAGTGCCTTTTTTTATGATGCCAATTTGTCTGACAGTTCTGGTTCTCGGAAGGAGACAAAGATACAGTCCAAGACAGCTTCCAAGGCCCCCCCCCCAAACGACTGTGGGAGGAGGGCAGGGTGGTCCCCTTCACTTCGGCGATCCTACCCGCTGCTCCCAGGCTCTCCCCGAGAGAAACACTGACTCACAGCCCTGAAGAGCGGTGGCTCTTTGGGGCCCCCATGATGCCCTCCTAGGCTTCTTGTCCAATTCTGGGAGGCACATGGCTGGTAAGACGATCCTGCTTGAAGAAGCTGAAACTCAGAGAGGTGAAGTGATTGGCCCAAGGTCACACATCTGCTAAAGGTCTGAGCCAGGACTAAAACTGAGGGTGTGACTCAGAGCCCCTTGCTCTCTGGGTTCCCATCCTTTTTCCCATCTTCCTTCCAAGCTCTTCCCAAGGTCCTGGAGTTGGCAGTTTTGGGGTATCGGACTGTGTCACTTTCCTCTAAGATAGCTGGGCCATTATACAGAATTCCCAGCCCTTTCCTCAGAGAGGAAGTCCCAGAGTCTGGCCCATGCCCCACGTAGCAAGGCTCTGGCTAGGAGTTTGGACCAGCAGTGGCAGGTTTCTCTAAAGACCCAGCTGGGTGGGTCCTCCCTCTGGGGCCCCCAGTCTCACCTTCCTCCTGGTTGGAATAACCAGCTGGATCTTGTCTTGGGCCCATGAATGGACCCGTCCCCTCGCTGGGGTGCGCCAAGTGGAGGAGACGATGAGGCAGGTGCTGGGCAGGGGTGAGTGACGGTAGCAGCCCCCGCGGCGGACGATGAAGATAACCGCTCTTGACAGATGAAGGCGCAGCTGAGGCAAAAGCTACATCCTATTTGACTTTTAATTTGGAGGCCCCATGAGTGAATTCTGAAGCCCCCTGCTCTCGTCTTCACATACAAAGTGGAACTGACTTTCAGGAAATGACCTGAAGTGAAACCGCATTACTTATCAGCGTGTCTCTGGGATGCATCGGCTTCCTGCTCCCGCCCCCCCATGCCTAAAGGGATCGAGTCCCCTCACACACATCTCTGTCTTATCGAGTGGCAGTGAGCAGGGCCCAGGTTCCTGGGAGACTCAGGGGTGCCTGGGTGGACAGCAGCGTTCCACTCTAAGCTTGGACATTGACTGACGCTATCACAGACATCAGGCATCTGCAAATGACGGCCCGCTGGTGAAATCCTGTCGGCCTCACCCTGTTTTTGTAGGGCCACAAGCTGAGAATGACTTTTTTTTTAAGGTTGAAAAAAATCAGAAGAAGAAATTTCGTGACATGTAGAAATCATATGAAATTAAAATTTCAGCATCCCTAAATAAGGCACAATTGGAACATGGCCGTGTCCGTTCATTTGTGTGTGGTTTGTGGCTGCTTCTGAGCTGTCACAGCAGAGTAGTTGTGACCGGGACAGAACAGCTGGTGTAGCTCAAAGTAATTACTGTCTGGTCCTTCACAGAGGTTCCCTTGTGGCTCAGTAGGTAAAGACTCCATCTGCAGTGCAGGAGACCCGGGTTTGATCCCTGGGTCTGGAAGATCCCCTGGAAGAAGGAAATGGCAACCCACTCCAGTATTCTGGCCTGGAGAATCCCATAAACAGAGAAGCCTGGTGGGTTATATAGTCCATGGGGTCGCAAGAGTTGGACGTGACTTAGCAACTAAACCACCACCATCCTTTATATACCCAAATTCTCATTTCCCCCAACTGAAAACATCTAAAAGTCAATTGGGGGATTTCTCTTGTGGTCCAGTGGTTAAGAATCTGCCTGCTTAGGCAGGGGACACGGGTTCAAGCCCTGGTCTGGGAAGATTCCACAAGCTGCAGGACAACGAACTCCCTGAGCCGAAACTACTGAGCCCACACTCGAGAGCCTGTGCACTGCAACTAGAAAATAGCCCCTGCTCGCCGCAACTAGAAAAAGCCCAAGCACAGCAACCAAGACCCAGCGCAGCCCCAAATAAATAAACATTAAGAAAAGAAAAATGCCTATATAAGTAAAGAAATAAAAGTCAGTGGGTGATGGGGGTGATGGTGGGATCAGAGGAGCGGTTGTCCTGAAGTCCTCACCCCCTCCAACCATAGGCAAGGTGAGGGTGTGTCTGCTAAGTCTTCCCACATCCCCACACCTACAACGGGGGGAAATTGATCATCATTCAGTCAACACACAGGTGTCACTTTGTCGGGCACTGATCGGCCGCTGCGACAGGGAGCAGAGATAGAATGATGACTAAGTCCTGCTTCGGCGTTCTGGCCTTCTGGGCTGGGTTTTCACTGCCTGCCACGTGCAGGATGAAGAAGCCCCAGGGGACAATGGTGAGTGGCCCTTGCCCTGACAATCAGATGCTCACAGTCTGGGGTGGGAGGTCTAGACAGACAAGTAAACAGAAAACCACCATTTGGTGGGTGTGACTTGTGAAGATTTGCCCCAGGGAGCGGAGGAAACAGAGTGGGTGGGAGCTTAACCCAGCCTGGGATCCTTTCTCTCTCTCTTTTTTGAGGCCACATCTCAAAGCCAACTTGACCTTAGTTCCCTGACCAGGGATCAAACTCTCTCTCTGCATTAGAAGTGCAGTCTTAATCATTGGACCACCAGGGAAGTCTGGACAAGCATCTCTTAACCGTGGTGGCACTTGAGACTCACCATGAGGGTTTCGAAAACCATGCCAATACCTGAGCCCCCCAACCCCCCACCCCTGCAAAGATTCTGGTTTCATCTGTCTCAAGTGCCTTCTGGCCTTGGCTAAGTTTTCAGTATCTTCCAGGTGACCTAAGGTTTCAACCAGGGCTGTGAACCCTACACCAGGATGAGTAGGAATCAGCTTGGGTGGGCAGAAGGTGGTCCAAACAGGGCAGGGGACAGACGCAGACAAAGGCAGGGTTGCCCTGCGCTGCTGCAGGAGCTGCCTGCGCCCACGGGCCACGGGGTGCCCCCTCCCCACAGCACGTCCCCCCCACCCATCTCAGGTCCTCAGGCAGCTCTTCTCCCTGAGGAAGCACTCGCCCCCCATCCCGATAACCCCCTTATCTTTTCAGGAAAAGTGCTGATCCAATCAGACTTATTCACAACCGGAGCCAATTCTCTGAGCTCAGGAAAAAGAATGTTCCTCAGTGTTTAGATAAGGGAGGAAATGATCATCATTAGGTCCAAAGCCCCCAACCCCTCGTACCCCCAAACGTGCTGCGCTTTAATCCCGGGGGCGGAGCCCTCTCCAGGCCCAGGTGAGAAGAGGTTTTGAGCTTTCATTTCCCCTTCTCCCTGGCTCAGTGGAATTCCCTCAAGGAATGAGGCCTGAAGGAAGAGGGTTCTGGGGGGGAGGCGGCGGGTGGGGGGGCGCAGGGGCCGGTCTGGGCCTCCCTTTTCTGGCTGGTCCAGCCTCTCTCTTTGATCGCTCAGGTGATGGCCTGGCTTGCGCCCGGCAGAGGCAGGGAATAGAGTTAGCACCCACGCTTGGGGAGCCCTGACAGCCCGTTTAACAAGGTGTCCAACACCCCATTTCCTCTGCACTTCCTCTTGCCTTAATCCTTTTATGCGAAACTCGCTCAGGAGCAAGCCCTGTGAAATTGAGGCCTCTCTGTACACATTGCCTGGCCGCTCCCTGCTCCTCCCTGAGCCCGGCCCCCTCCCATCCCAGGGAGCCTGGAAAAAGTGGGGCTGGGCATGGCGAGAGGACCTGGGTACCCTTAGATGGTCACCCCCAAACTCTGGAGGGTGGGCACCTTAGAGGTGGCTTAGAGTCCCTGACCCAGGGGTGGGGCTTCTGGAGCTGCCCCCTGCGCCTCATGCCCAGGCCACCCTCTGCTCATCCCCCTTTGCCCTCCTCCCCCAGTCACAGGCCCTCCTGGGTTGGGGGCCCAGAGCCCAGAGTCAGAACTGGAAGAAGGAAGCACCTGGTGGTTCCAAGCAAACCCCTGACCCCAGGCCCTATCCCTTCCAAAAAGAAAACCAAATCATTAACATTTTAGCATTAACACCAAGGATGGGAGATGAGAGGGCTGCAGGCCATCAGCCAGGGTCCAGATAAAAGCCAGGTCATCTTGGATGCGGCTGATGGGGATGTAAAACGTTATCACTCCAGGAGAGGCAAGTGGAAAAAGGCAGTGGTCCAGGCCCCCACCTTCCCTGCTTCTGGCCTTCCAGCCAGCACCCTTCGTGCCATGTTGGATTTGGCCTGGGTTCCACTCGATCGCCATGTGACACTGGCGTACACCTCAGTGTTCCCCTGGGAAACATGGAGCCGAGACTCCTCCACTCAGATGGGATGTTGCAGGAAGGGGACCCCTTCCAGGGCCCAAGAGTGGGCTCCTGTCTAACACTCAGAAACGAATTGTCCGAGGAGACACACTCTTGCTGACAAAGCAAGAGACTTTATTGGGAAGGGGAGCCCGGATGGAGAGCAGGAGGGCAAGGGAGCCCAGGAGAACTGCTCTCGCATGTGGCTCGCAGTCTCGGGTTTTGTGGGGATGAGATTAGTTTCCGGGCTGTCTCTGGCCAGTCACTCTGACTCAGGGTCCTTCCTGGAGGCGCACGCATCGCTCAGCCAAGATGGACGCCAGCAAGGAGGATTCTGGGAGGAGGTCTACACATGGTGCCTCCTTTGGACCTTTCCCGAACTCTTCCGGTTGGTGGTGGCTTGTTAGTTTCGTGTTCCCTACCAGGACTTCCTGTTGTGAAATAGCTCAGTCAGATGGTTACCATGCCGCCTGGGCCGGGTGGGAGGTTTCAGTCAGTGTGCTTCCTCTAACAGGGAGAGCCCGGGTGCACTGTCAACACTCCACCCAGGTGGTGCTCCCAGCGAGAGGTTCCCCCCGCCCCTCGTCAGACACTCTCTGCTCTACCAAACCTTAGTTAGGCTCCCGAAACTTCTCCTAGGTCCATCTGCGCACTTCTTTGTAAAGCCCACTTTTAGCAAGAACCCACTTCAGTATTCTTGCCTGGAAAATTCCATGGACAGAGGAGCCTGGAGGCTACAGTCCATGGGGTCCCAGAGTTAGACATGACGAGCACGCATGTGCGCGCGCACGCGCGCGCACACACACACACACACACACACACACACACACACACACAGTGTTAAGTCAGTGTGTCAAGAGTCCCCCTTCCCCCCTCCCCATATCTGATTGGGTCCTCATCCCTCCACCCTCCTCAAGGGATGTCGGATTGCCCTGGTCTGTCTGCAGCATGAATCGGGGTGAGTCGATAACCTCTCCTTATCCCTGACGTTTCCTCTCAGTAGTTTTCCGTCTGCTGACCCGCCCCCCCCGCACCCCGCACCTGGCTTCTTGGTTACAAAGTCCCACTTGCTGATTCTGTATCTGGAGCTGAGCCCCAAATCCTCACAAAATCCCACCGCAGCGGTCCTTCTGCTGACTGTGATGGTCCTGAATCCAGTCTGCCTGACCATCTTTATCGACTCTTAGGAGTATTTTTTAACTCCTTCCATACCAGCTCCTGCCATCCACCCCCCCCTTCCAAGGCCTGCTGGTGGGGCCAGGGGGTGGAGGGTGTCAGGACCACAACCCTTTCTCTTTCTTCTCAAACCTGCCTTTGCTGTGGACACAGAGTGGGTGAGAGTCACACCTGGACAACTGGCCATGATGAGAAAAATAGCTTTGACTTGGGAGGGAGGGGGTATGTGGCAAGGGGGCACCCAGGCTGTCCCCTCATTTCCTCCCGGGGACTCAGGGCCCCCTACCCTGGCCAGAGTGCATCTTCTCCAGGAAAGAGGCCTATTGCCCTCAGCCCCCACCTCACTGTCTGAAGTGTAGCTTGAAGGGCGGTTTTGTGGCTGTGCCCTTTGTGTGTGTGTGTGTGTGTGTGTGTGTGTGTGTGTGTGTGTGAAGTCGCTCAGTCGTGTCCGACTCTTTGTGACCCCGTGGACTGTAGCCTGCCAGGCTCCTCTGTCCGTGGGATTCTCCAGGCAAGAATACTGGAGTGGGTTGCCATTTCCTTCTGAAGGGCTGTGCCCTTGGCTCACCCACAATTTTTAGGTTTGAGATGTCCTAGTGGGTTGTGCTGGGTCACACACCAGGTGGGCTGAAAGCATCAGCCAAGTGTGGCCACCTAATATGATTTTGGAAAGAAAATATTCCTAAGAAAGCCCATAAGTAATATGGGAGAATCACACATTCGTTGGCCTTCCTTATACTTATTTATCATTGAGTTGGTGGGTTTTTAAATTACATTTGGGGAGGCCCACCTAAAGTTTCTTTCTTTCTTTTTTTTAATGTTTTGGTCACACTGCCCAGCCTGTGGGATCTTAGTTCCCCCACCAGGGATTGAATCCATGACCCCTGCATTGACAGCACAGAGGTCTTAACCACTGGAGCACCAGGGAAGTCCCCTAAAGGTCTTAATGCAGCCCTGATGAGCACCCCCCATCCCCACCCCCATCACAGGCACAGCCTCTCCCTTCCCCTCCCTTGGTGAGGTCTGGGTGCCAGCCAGCACACACCTGTAGGCCTCTGGGAAGGCCCCCCCATCCCAGGACCTGGTTTGATAAAGGAAGGTAAAGACCCCCTGAGGCTTCCCCTTCCTGGACCGCCCCAAGGCTCTCCCCACCTGGAGGACTGTCGCTCCCACCCACCCACTACTTCAGTTTTGAGGGTCACGGCATCCGCCCCGTCCATTTATAGAGGAGGAAACAGATGTCCAGAGAGTGCCCCTGACTTGCCCAAAGGAGACCCACAGCCTTCACCCTGGGCCCTGCCCGAGGCCCTTGGGCCCCAGGGCCCCCTCGAGCGTCTGAGGAGGGCCTGGCCTGCTGTCAGCCAGCCGCCTGGGCCTGGCGGGCACAGAGAGATGGCGAGGGTCTCAGGAGCTGGGGGAAAAGCACGGACAGAGATGGACAGCGGCAGAAAAAAGGGGACGTGAGCTGCGCCAGGAGACAGAGGGAGCTGGGCAAGGAGGCTGAGACGGAGACACGGAGAGAGAGGAAGACGGAGAGGCCTCTGAGGAATCCTGATCTTTAGAGCGGACTGATAAAAAGCTTGTTCCAAAGACAAATTCTTTCAGACCAACAGCTCCAATGAGACTTTCCGTCATTCCCCCTATCAGAGCCCGACCCTTCCCTCCAGGAAGAAGATGAAAGAACGTCTTCATCGCCTTCCCTGCCTCCTGGCCTCCCTCCCTCCCTCTCTCCTGATTCTTTCTCCTCTCCTCCCTGGCAGGCTCACTGCCCCCCACCCGTTCTGTATCCCCATTTCCCCTGCTGTCCCAGCTCCCGTTTCCTGCTCCCTTCCCCTAATTTCCTGTTTCTCTGGATCCTGAGCACCTCCAGCATCCAAACTACTCTCTTTCCTTTCTCCTCCCCTCTCCTGCTTTTTTCCCCCTGACTCCACTGGCCCTTCATCCGCAAAGATGGCTCATGAGCAAGGGCCCCAGGCTTTATCCCCTGCGTTTCTTCTTCTTCTTCTTAAGAATCTGTTTATTTGTTTCTGGCTGTGTGGGATCTTCGTTTCGGCCCAGAGGCTCGGTAGTTGTGTCACATGGGCTAGTTGCTTCATGGCATGTGGGATCTTCGTTTCCTGACCAGAAATCAAACCCATGCCTGCAGCCGTGGGAGGTGGAGTCATACCCACTGGACCTTTAGGGAAGTCCCAGCCCTTCCTTATTCTTCGAGGCCCTTCTTCACTGCCACCTCCTCTGGGAAGCCCTCCCGACTCACCCAGCTGCCCCTTCCAAGCTCATCTTACCCTGTAACGACTTGTACATAGGTCCGCCCCTGCTGAGACTGTGATTCCCTCGAAAGCATCAAATTCATCATTTCATTTAGCAAACATCTATTGAGTGCCTACTGTGCATCTGGGAATAGAATGATGACAAGACAGTCTTTCTCTCTGCCCCTGGGACTCACACTCCATATGGCATCTGGACCCATGCATGAAAGAGTTATCACAGACCATGGTTAGCAGTGTGGTGGAGGGAAGTGATGGGAAGGGCACACCTCTTCCAGCATGGGGAGCTGGGAAGGCTTCCTGGAAGAGGTGAATGAGACTTATTCTAGGAATGAACAGGAGAGAGGAGGTCCTGGACCCAGGGCACTGAAAGCAAGAGAGAGCATCACTCAGATGGGGACCTGAAGAGGTAGTCAGACGGGAGCTCTGGTGAGAGTGGCAGGTGGGCAGAGGTGAGGAACCAGGCCTCAGTCATCTTTCTCTAGGGCCTTGGGCCAAGTCCATAGCCCAGAGTTGGTGCCAGATAAATTTCCTTTTTTTTTTTTTTTTGCCACACCACACCACTTATGGGATCTTAGTTCCCCCACCAGAGATTGAACACAGGTCCTTGGCGGTGAACATGCAATGTTATAACCACTGGGCTACCCGGGAATCCCCCAGGTAAAACTTTCAACATTGAATGAATGGGCAGTCCAGCTCACACACACCAATCAAGTGTCTACCATGTTCAGGGCTTGGGATAGACAAAATTTACAAGGAAAACAATAATAAACAATAGCTAACATGTTTTAAGTTGCTCACCTACTGCATGCTTGGGACCCTGTGTTTCACACGTGTCGTCTCATGCATTCCCCATGCCAGCCCTAGATGGGATAGTTACGCTGATCTCCACAGCCTAACAGGTATACTCAGGCTTGGAGAGGGGAAGTGAATTTTGCAAAGTCACATTGGAGCCAATATTGGGAGACTGGCCTAACTGCAACGCAGTAGCCTCTCCCAAGACAAAGAAGGGATTGGTCCTGCCAGGCTTGCTGGCCGCCATCTTGCAGAAACCCTGCCCCCACTCACCACCTCCAGTCCTCTGAAATGCAGCCTTTCCTCCCTGGGACCAGCCTTTCCAAGAAACCCATTGCATCCTTCCCTCCTCTTCTTTCTTTCCTCTGCCCCCACAGTCTGGGTACTTCGATTCCTCCCCGGCTGGTCCCCTCCCCGCAAAGAGAGAAAAAATTGGAGAGAAAATGGATCTTTAAAGATACATGTATCCATCACTATTATTTACATTCTAATGTGCCTCAGTGGCTCCGCTCAGAGGGGGAAATGTAAATCAGGTGGACACCGCTCCCGAAAGCCCTAAAGAGCTTGGCTCCCCCAAATTAGAATAGAAAATGCTCTTTTAAAATGCACCTTTAATATGTAAAAGCCTGCCAACCTGGGCTCTAAATAAACCAAACTTGAACCAGATGCCAAATAGAGTAGATGAAGGACAGGTGCGCAGAGGGTCCTGGGCTGGGGAATGAGGCCTAAACAGCTATTTATATTAATGCAAAGAAAGTTCAACATTCTTCCCCTTGATATATGCTGCAGTAGGAGGTGGTTTTTGTCCCACCAGTGAGAATAAAGCGTACGGCTCATGATGGGCAGGGTCACATGTGCTAGATGAAAAGCTCTGGGTGTAATGTATGTCCCCGCCGAGTATTCTCGGCAGACTCAGAGTTCGATCTGCGGATGACAACGAGAAAACACTTACTCAAGGTTAGACTCTGCTCGCCAGGCTCCCCATCCCAGCTCCCCATCCTGAGGGAATGCAGCTGCCTGGAAATGGGCCCAGCAGGCCCTGGGCTGGGGTCCTGGGACACCCCACCTGCCTTGGTATTGAGCTAGCCAGTGGGCCCTGCTTGGGGCAGGAAGTCTGGGAAGTCTCAGAGGCTGCTGGCTCAGGTCAGGAAATGCCTGCGTGTGACCACTGTAGGAGGCTTGGGGTGGAGAATTCATGCCCTTCCCCTTGGGGACACCCATGCCCAGCCCAGACTCCCTGGTTTAAAGGTGCCCAGGTAGGGGGGGTCCACTGTGCAGTGACTGCTTTCCTTCTGAAAGTGAAAGTCACTGTCATATCCAACTCTTTGTGACCCCGTGGACTATAAGGTCCATGGAATTCTCCAGGTGAGAATACTGAAAAGGGTAGCTTTTCCCTTCTCCAGGGTATCTTCCCAACCCAGGAATCGAACCTAGGTCTCCTGAATTGCAGGTGAATTCTTTACCAGCTGAGCCACGAGGGAAGCCCAAGAATACTGGCGTGAGTAGCCTATCCCTTCTCCAGGGGATCTTCCCAACCCAGGAATCGAACCAGGGTCTCCTGCATTGCAGATGGATTCTTTACCAATTGAGCTATCAGGGAAGGTCCGTGGTGGAGTGACTGCTTTGTACCCTTTAGGGTACAAGGTTTCCTTCTGGGGTTCTGAAAAATGTTTTGGGCCTGGATAGAGCTGATGTGTGACTGTACCAAATCCTCTGAATTGTTCGCTTTGAAGTGGTTCAACTTTGTTATGTGATGTTTAGAAATTCAGCTAAAGAAAATGCCAGGAAGAAAACCAACCAACCAAACACCCCAGACCAGTGCACAGCAACCTGGGCAGTCTTTAAAGCAGGCACATATGACTCAGGGAAGAGGTGGGCTTTCACGGATGTGTTCCACAATGACCTGGCCTCTGTATGTGTAAGTTAGAATTCACCTATTCATTCATTCATTTCATTATTCCTTGGACAGAGTATGACTGAGAAACTGCAGGACCTCAGGGGAAGTGTAGGCTTCCCAGGTGGCTCAGTGGTAAAGAATCCACCTGTCAGTGCAGGAGACTTGGATTTGATCCCTGAGTCTGGAAGATCCCCTGGAGGGGGAAATGGGAAATCACTCCAGTATTCCTGCCTGGAAAATTCCATGAGCAGAGGAGACTGGTGGGCTACAGTTGCAAAGAGTCAGACATGATTGAGCATGGACACAAGACGACACACGAGGGGAGGCGTAGGATGGAGAGGTTCTGGAGAATGTGAAGATGGTAACAATACTTGATCGGGTCAGCTGGGTATGGTGTGTAGAAGGTGCAGGACAGTGGTAGGCAATCAAGAAACACTGGCTTCATTGAGCTGGTTGTTGGCAGTAATGTGTGGGAGGGAGCGGAGGCTTGACGATGACCGAGGTGCTATGAGGCCCTTACCGTCCAGGGAGGACCGGGCACATGGACTTATAAGCAAATGAGTAGAAGTCCACGTGAGCAGTCTACGATAGAAGACGTGCAGAGTGCCATAAAGGGTATGGGTTGCGATTAACCACAGAAGGCTTCAAAGAAGCTCTAAGCCTTGACCTGGGACTTTAAATATCAGTAGAGGATTTCCCTGGTGGTCCCAGGGGTTGAGAATCCTTGCAATGCAGGGGACACAGGTCCAGTCCCTGGTCGGGGAACTAAGATCCCACAAGTTGCCCCTTAAGTTGCCATGGGGCGACTAAGCCAGCCCACCCCAACTACTGAGCCTGAGAGCTGTAATAAAACATCCCATGTGATGCAAATGATACTTGATGCAGCCAAATAAATAAACAGATGATAGGTAGATATATAAAAGCTAAAAATCAGAATCTCCTCAGGAGGAGGTGTGAATGGAAAAGCATTTTCGGCAAAGGAAACAGCAAGTACAAAGAGTTGGCTCGATAGACTGAGGGAAGGAGATACTCAGTGTCTCTGGGCCTGAGATGTGGAGCAGGGCTGGGAGTAGCAGGAAACGTGGCTGGAGGGTGGGCAGGGGTCAGCCCACTGACAGCCTCGCTAATCAGTTACATGCTTATTTTGTTGAGTATGAGAAACATAAATTGAAGAACTGTTTTCCCCGATTGAGGCAAGGTATGCATTTGACCCAAAGACAACTAATCTCCCCACTAGACCTTAGGTCTGGTCCTAGATGGACCAGCCAGAGGCTCTTTCTTGGTAAATTTGTCAGGACTGGCTCAGTTACACTGTGGTAACAAACATCACCTGACTCTCAGGGGCTTAACATGACAAAGATCTACTTTTTGCTCATGTGAATTCTTTGCTGGGTCGGGGCAGTTCTCTGGAGCAGCTGCCACCAGGTGTGGTTTGAGCATTTCAAGCCAGTTCCACCAGGGAACCTCCATATCAGCAAGCGCTTCCATGGGGGACCGGGGAAGAAGACACGCAGAATTAAAGATCAGCTTGGAAATGCTTCTACCCAGAGGGGACACACATGGGTTTCCCTGGTGGCTCAGATGGTAAAGAATCCCCCTGCAATGCAGGAGACCTGGGTTCAATCCCTAGGTCAGGAAGATCCCCTGGAGGAGGAAATGGCAACCCACTCCAGTATTCCTGCCTGGAGAATTCCATGGACAGAGGAGCCTGGCGGGCTACAGTCCATGGGATCGCAAAGAGTTGGACACGACTGAGCAACTGACACACACACACACATACGCACACACAGAAGGGACACCTACTCCTTCTGCTCACATTTCATTGGCCCATGTAAGTTTCACAGCCTTGCCTAACCTCAGTGGGGCCAGGAATACAGTCTCATCCAGAAGGCAAGCAGAACCCAATACCATTGAGCACTAGTAATGTCCATCACACTGGGGAAACGTGGTAAGAAAAAGCTAGTTCTGGGGGACTTCCCTGGCGGTCCAGTGGTTGAGACTCTGTGCTTCCACTGGGGGAGTGCAGGTTCCATCCCTGGTTGGGGAACTGGGATTCTGCCTGCCACACGACACTATAAAACAGAACAAAACAGAGCTAGGTTACAGTGAGAGCAGAAACTCACAAGAGGTTGAGATGCAGAGGACCCACTGACCCCATGGAAGCCGTGGACCGGAGATGCTCGCAGTGGCTGACTGCTGAGCGAGCAGGTCCTTTGTCCCCAGTCCCCTGCTCGGTGTGGTCCTCACTCGCTCTTTTGTAATAGTCCTCCTAGTTGTAAACCTTGGGGATTCCAAGAGACCCCAGAAGCCTTGTGATCTCCAGGAGGTGGGAGAGGATGCTGATAGTACGGAGGCAGGAAGAAGGAGCCCAGCCAGCAGTCAGTCCTTCTCTCCCCAGATTTCAGCAAACCTTGGAGAAGGCTTGGACTGTGCCAGTGGGCCTGGGGAGTTGCTAACCAGGCCCCACATTATCTTCTGGTGGATGTTGATTATAACTTAGAAACCTCTAGTTGACAGAAAAGGAAGGCTTGGGTAGAGGATGTATGAGCAAGGCTGGGTTTAGAAGCCCTGAGCCCGGAGACCTAATTCCCCTAAGTCCTGGAGCTGATGGATATAAGCTTGCGAGGGTAACGATCTGAGGGGCAGGGGACTCTGGGTGGTGCAGGGCTGGGGAGCAGTGATCTCCAACTCCATCAGGTGACGGGGGGTCCTGGCAGAGGAGTGAAAAGCCTGTAGAGACCCTCTCAGGGGCATTTTGCCAGCAAGGCCAGACGCCACGGCTCTCTGCTAGGCCTCCCACTTTCCCTGCCCTCGGAAGAGGAAGGGTGTTGGGAGCAGGGTCATAACCCCTGCCCCTCATTCCTCCAACACCTCTGGATTGCTTCAGTGTTTGGCTCCCAAGGAGTGTAACCGATGCCACAAATCAGAGGTGGCAGGTCAGGCTAGATGTGGCCTCTGAGGGTCGTTTACAAGGTGGATGGGAATGGGGCAGAGGTGTCTGGGGCTGGGGTGGGGGCTGGAAGCCGGAGCAGGGAAGAAGAGATGCAGGACAGAGAAGAAAGCAATGAAGGAGGAGGCGCAGGAGGGAAAGAGGTCAAAAGGAAGAGAGGAAAGGGAGGAAATGTGCGGAGGGAAGGATGAAGGAGAATCAAACGGGAAGTGAAAACAAAGAAGAGAACGGAAGTGGGGAAGAAGAGGGGAAGAAAGTGGAGTCTTGCAGCACTCCAGGGCTCGGGGAGTGAAGTTGGGGCGCCCCAGATGCCTGGAGGGGAGCCCCGGCAGGCCGGCCCTCCCACAGTAAAGGAGCGCACAGGAGGCCGCTTGGAAGATCTATTGGGCCCCGCAGTGCCATTGTCTTCAGAAGGAATTAAAAACAAATTGCTAAGGGCCAGCACATAATTTAAAGACTCACGGCAATTTTATGACTTGCTAATGTTCCTAATTACATGCCCGTGAAAGGCTTAATTAATTGGGGGATGTAGCAAAAAGTGGAGCCCGTGTTTGTTATCATGGTTCCACTGCATTGATTTTAGTGCCTATGGAGAATTTAGGGACTCTTTATTTGCACAAAGAAAATGCAAGTCTCTCGAAAAAACGCACATTAAGATCAACCCCTCGCTGCTATCTAATATACTTTCCTCTACTTAACCAAAGCGCTTGTAATCATATTTTGTAAATGTTGGTGCCGTTAATTGCATTGTGAGGGAAAATAGGTTCCGCTTGGCTGCTTGTGGAGAATTTTATAAAGTTCGTTCCCGGCACCCCATTCCAGGGGACTCTTCCTGGGGAACTTGTGAAGAAGTTGGGAAGCCCAGCCCCGGAAGTTGGTCTGGCTGCCCTGAGTTTCTTTGCTCCCGGCAGCAACTCACAGCTCTGCTGTTTCTCTCTCTGCTGCCGGGGCCTGGATGGGGTGCAGAGGGCGCTGGACCGGGAGTGAGAGCAGTGGGCGTGGGGGAAGGCCACAAGAGAGTGCTGGAACAGAAGGCTGACTTCTGGTATGGGCATAGGCACATGCCTTCCCTGTGAGGCCTTGGTTAAGGCACTTAGCGTCCCCGAGCCTCAGTTTCCTCATCTGTGAAATGGGGTCATGACCCCAGCCCCACCGATATCATCAAGCAAGGTGTCTTGCTGATCCTGCTCGCGATGCCAATTGTCTTGCTGTGTCTCACTGTGAGCATTGAGCCCAGGGTAGGCAAGGCGAGAACTAAGAAGCTAGAAGGAGACTCAAGGAGCCGTAGAAACTGAAGATGCGTTTATTCTGTCCTGGCTGACACAGCCGTAGCAGCAGCTGGAATATCACATAGCATAGCCTGCCAGGGCTTTCCAGGAGAAGCTTATATGTGCTTACAGAACAGCAGTAGCCCGTGGCCAAGCAAGTACCTCCTGACGCACATGCGCAGTGCTGTCAGTGCCCCCAGCTGTTACACAACCATTATTCACAAAGCGTGGGGCAAGAGCAAGAGGCCGTGGGGTGAGAGAGCCTGACCACACCATCTTGGCTAATTTGCTCTTTCCCTGCACCAGGGAATGGAGGTGAAGGAGGCCTGGATCTGAGGCTTGTGGTTCCTCTCATTAGCTGCTGTCTCCCCTCTTCCTTTCACAGTGAATGACAGGCAGGTTCTCCTTCAGCTGGGTAATGCCTGTGGGAGAGGGGCAAGCACCCCGTCTCTTGTCCAGGGAGTGTGCGGAAAGGTTCAAGCAGAGATGCAGCGGGTCCTGGGAGATGGAAGGGAGGAGCAGCTCCGGTCAGCCCCTCTGGGGAATTAGTCTCGACACTCTTCCTCCCTGAGAACAGACACTCTCCTCCGTCTGGGCTCCCAGAGGCTTTTTCCCCGACCCAGAACCTTTCCCAGGAACTGTCACTGCCTGCTAACTGCAAACTCCCCCGGCAGGTCAGAGACTGGGCCTCCTGGCCAGCAGGGAAGATGACTATGGTTACTCCTGGCACGAAGGAGACACTTGGTAGCATTTTACTGAACAAGAGACTCAGTGGAGCAAGTCAGTAATTTGGGCAGGGGGCCTTGGTCAGAGGAGGCTTCCCAGGCTCAGCTCTTAATTTCTCAGCCTCTGTGGCTGAGTTTACAGACCAACAGGCTCCCCTCAAACCCTCCCCGCACCTCACACACTTACTCCTCACATCCTCCCCGAGACCCCTCTCTGAGCAAGGAGAGGCTTCTTTTAGAGACAATTGGAGTTGGAACCTTTGGCTCTAACCTGGACCCTATCACCTCCTTTCTCCATGTGGTAAACCAAAGTGGTATATATTTTTTTCTTTTGATTGCTCCCTTGTGGCTTGTCTTAACCACTGGACCCCCAGGGACTCCCCAGTCTTTTAAATTTATTTTTTATTTATCCCTGGATCTTTTTTATTTTAAAAAAAAATTGCTTTCCAATTTTCTCTTAAAAAAATTTTTATTGGAGTGTAGATGATTCGCAATGCTGTGTAACTCTCTGCTGTACGGCAAAATGAAAAGCCACACGCATACATATGTCCACTCTCTTTTTCAAATTCTTTTCCCATAAAGTTCACCACAGAGTATTTGAGTAGAGTTCCCTACGCTATACAGTAGGTCCTAGTCTTTTTTTGTTTGGTCCTAGTTTTTATTTATTTTTCTGGCTGCATCACAAGGCATGTGGGATCTTAGTTCCCTGACCAGGGATGGAAACCGTGCCCCCTTGCAGTGGAAATGAAGAGTCTTAACCAATGGGCCACCAGGACAGTCCCCCAAAGTGGTCTTTTAAAAAAATGCAAATCAGATCATATCTTGCTCCTATGTGTTAAGCCCTGAGCCTTCTAATTGCATTAAAATAAGTAAAAAAACAGACTTTTCCTGGGGACCTGCAGAACCCCTCACTATGATCCCACCCCTTCCTAGCTCTCTCTCACCTCAACCCATATCACAGTTCCTCAAGGCCATTCCAGCGCCACGCTGCCCGTGGCTGCTCCTCAACAGGCCTAGGGCAGTCCTGCCTTGGAGCTTTTACACTTGCTGTTTCCTCCGCCTGGGATGTTCCTCTCCAACAGGAGACCGGCTCCTTCTCATTCAGGTCTCATAAATCTTTCCCTCCACAAGCTCTTTCTTGACCACCAGTCCAATGTTGCCTTCTTTAGTCACACTTAATCCCCTCTGATATCTCTTTTGACATGTTCAATAGACACACTTGGGATTCCCTGCTTGAGAACTCCGTAAGATGACATTCTCAAGGACTAAACCTGCCGCTCACTGTGTTGGCAGGCTCTCACTCACGGTTACTGGTTTCCTTGTAGTATGTGTACTGTGTGTTTGGAATGTGGGCTCCAGCCTGCAGAGCTTATTTATGACATTCCTGAGAGGCTTGAGTTGGAGGTCTGTCCCTCCAAAGATAACGTGTCTTTCCTCAACCCTAAGGCTAATAATACCAAGCTTGAAAGTGAAAGTGTTAGTTGCTCAGTCATGCCCGACTCTGCGTTCTGCGTGGCTGGAGCCCACTAGTCTCCTCTGTCCACGGGATCTCCCAGGCAAGAATACTAGAGTAGGTTGCCATTCCCTTCTCCAGGGGATCTTCCTGGCCCAGGTCTCCCATGTTGCAGGCAGATTCTTTACCATCTGAGCCACCAGGGAAGCCCTGCATTTTAATTCACTCATTGCCTTAGGTTTTCCCTCTCTGCACAAGTGGTAGACAGTAGACCTGTACTCACAAGAACGTAGGCCTGTGGCTACGGAATGCTCATCAGAAGCTTTTTCGTTTTCTATGAATCCAAGTAAAGACAGAAACATCAAGCTTTTCTGTTGATTTCCTTTATGTGGGTGGATCCTTACCCCCAATCCACAAATTCACCTTGTTACTGGGGGTGTAGCTTTTCAACAGTCTAGACTTTGGAGGGGGGTGTGGGAGATGAATATCTCACTCCCATCTCCCCACCTTGTCTTCTGACCCCCCCTAAGCTCTTTAAACCTCAAATTTACCAAAACCAGCAGTAGAAGGTTCAAGTCTCCAGGTTCTTCCCTGGTTTTGACCCCTGATATTTCTCACAGCTTCTGCCACCCTGTAATCGGATGTTTGTTATCTTTGACTCCACGGTTCTAGGTGCTCTGTATTAGAAGTTTGGGGCAGGGTGTCCAGTGCATCATTAAGGAAGGGAAGCCCCTCTGTCAGGGGAACCACTAATTGAAACCGCCCACCTTGGACACGCATCATAGTAACCACCTGCATGAATTATCTTAAACAGGAGGTCCTGGTAAGGAACGCAGAACTAACAAGCTACCACCAACAGGAAGAGTTCGGGAAAGGTCAAAAGGAGAGAGGAAACTCCAGTCCTTATGTCCTGCGACTTCCCGGAATCCTCCTCACTGGAGTTCATCTTGGCTGCGGGACGCCGGGGCAACCAGAAAGGACAGCGAGTCAGAGTGTTTGGCCAGAGACAACTGGAAACGAACCCTGTCGTCATACAACCTGAAACCTCGAGCTACGGGGCAGAGCAGCCTTCCGCGGTTCCGTTCCTCTCCTGCTCTGCGCCTGGGCACCCCTTTCCCAATAAAGTTCTTGCTTTGTCCGCACGGGTGGCTCCTCAGACAATTCATTTCCGAGTGTTAGACAAGAGCCCACTCTCGGGCCCTGAAAAGGGTCCTCCTTCCTGCAACACCTCGGGCGCTCTCATGCACTCTGAAGTCTCTCGGGCACTTTGTCGTGAACAGCACTTGTCACTACTGATGGTCATCATCTGTTTACTCATTTACTGTCTGCCCACTCCACGCAAGACGTGAGCTCCACTAGGGCAGGAAACTTGCTCACCCTGCTCACTGCTGTCCTTAGAGCCTAGAAAGGTGCCCGGCTCCTACAAGAAGTATTAGTTGTCAGAGAGCCTGGATTCGGATTCCAGCTTAGCAACCTGGGATAGTCACCTGGTCCCTCTGAACACAGTTTCCCCCTTTAGGCAAGGAGGGTAGTAACCTCAGGGAGTTTGTGAAGAGGAAATGAGATGATATTTGTCGAGCACTTCCTTGAGTCACTGCCAGACACAGTAAATGGTCGTTAACTGTGACTGATGGCTTCTGGGTGGGTCCCATGCCACCTGGTCCTGCCCACCTCCCGTGAAGCCAGGTCTTCCCACCCCCTAGCCTCTGCCCATTGGAACTCCAGGCTCCTGCCTCCACTCCTCTGCGCTGGAGCTGGGTGGCTCTCTCTGATCTCACAAACGCAAGGGATGAAACTCGCCTCCAATACACAGCAGGCCCACGTGGCCTGCCTCACTAGAGCCTCCCTGCCTGGTGGGAGGTGAGTGGCAGGGGGTGAGAGAAAGGTGCTCACTTGTGTAGACAGGGGTGGGAAGAAAGCCTGGGAAGAAGGGCTGGAGTGGGAAGCCGGGAGGACGCAGACGGTGATGGTACAGAGTGCCGAGCAGCATCCTCGCTCTGCCACTTACATCCTGCTGGTCTTGGGTGACATACTTAACCACTCTATGCCTCAGTCTCCCCATCTGTAATATGGGATGATAGTGCCTACTTCAAAGAGCTCTTAGTAAATAAGTGTAAAGTGCTCAGAAGTGGGCCTGAGATTTATGTGTTAATTTTTGTTATGTCTACTTTGTTCGCTGTTGACTTTCCAGAATCTTACACAGGACCTGGCACATAATAAGCACTCAAAATAAATGTTTTGGGGAGTGGACAGATGCATGGATGGATGAACAGACGAGCCTGAGGGGAAGTATATACAGTGGACAGATGTGCCCTATGAATTTAGCTGACAATCCTAACAGAATTTAGAGCCTGCCACAGCCTAGACTCCCACAGTGCTGGGACTGGAGGGTTCTGAGAGGTCATCTCAGTGAGGTGTGGGTACCACAACCCCCAGGGGCTTTTCCAAATTCCTGCTTCCCTCGCCTTACAGAGGAAGATCGGGTCACCTTGGCTGGTTATGGAGGGGCTGAATGTTGATTTTGATAGCTCTGTCTGGTTGACTGTCCCTGATCTAATCTGCCAATCTCACACTGCAGACAGGGAAAGTGAGGCTTGAAGAGACACAATGCATGTGCGAGGTCTCGCAGGGGATTGTGAAAGAGCTGGGACTCCAGCTCACCCCTCCTGAGTCTTGGTCAGGGGTGTCTATTACTAGTCTGTTTCTCTGCATCCACCTACCTGCACCCCCACCCCCGCCTGACCTGCAATACTGAAGTGACCCAACATATTTGATAAGTTTTGTTTGTTTGTTTTAATAGGAAGAGGATCTCCATGATAAAGGTATGGGGAGGACTTAAGGGACCCATGGGCAGGAATGAAGCTGCCCTAGGAAGGGGTAAGGCTGGAACCACAATGCCTAAGAGGCATCAGAACCTTCTCCCCAAATTTATCTCCTCTTAAATTATCCTTCACCACTCAGAGCCTCCCGCCTCTATCCTTATTTTTTAAATTATCTTTTTTATTATAAAATATTTCTCACACAGAGAAAACTATAAACAATAATATAATGAACACCCAAGTCTCTTCTACCCAGCTTTGTTAAATCTTAATGTTTTGCCATTCTTGCTTCAGATTTATATTTTCTAAATAAACAAAACATTACGGATTCCATGTCTCTTCCTCCTGAGGCTCATTCACCTCCCCAGGGGGAACCACACTTCTGAATTTAGGGTTTATTCTTTCCAAGCAGGTTTTAACTTTAGAGTATCAATACATAAGCACTATACTGTATGTGTCTGTATGTTTCTCAGTTTTATATGAGCTTTATATATTACATCCTGCATGTAAACTCCTACACCTTGAGTGTTTTGTTCAGCATGTTTTGGTTTTATCCTTGTTGTTCCATGTTGTTCTGTGACATATTCATTGAATGAAGGTATATGCCCCAGTCTATCCTTCGCTTATGAATAGGCTGTGATAAGCACCCTTGTACAAATCTCCTTGTGTACACTTGCAAGGTTTTCTCTGGGCACATAGCTAGGAATGGAATTACTGGATGACAGGTTTATCAGTTTTCTGTTCTCGCATCATAAACCACCCCAAAACTTGGTGGCTTCAAGCAATATCCCTTTTATTTGCACACAATTCTGTGGGTTAGGTAATTCAGGCAGGGAGGACTTCCCTGGTGGGCCAGTGGTTAAGACTCTATGCTTCCAGTGCAGGGCATGAGGGTTCAGACTCTGGTCTGGGAAGATCCCACATGCCACGGGGCAGCTAAGCCCGTGTGCCACAACCACTGAGCCCAGCGTCCAGAGCCCACAACAAGAGAAGCTGCTGCAATGAGGAGCCAGCTCAACAGAGAGGAACCCCTGCTTGCCACAGCGAGAGAAAGCCCACGAGCAGCAATGAAGATCTAATGCAGCCAAAAATAAATGAATGAATTTAAAAAAAAGAAAAAAGGACTCCACACTTTCAGTGTAGGGGGAATGGGGTTGATCCCTGACTGGGGAATTAAGGTCCTGCATGCCATTCAGCAGGGCCAAAAAAATAAAAGTAATTCAAGGAGGGTTCAGCAGTGAGCTGTCTCTTTGCTGCAGTGCCTGAGGTCTCAGTCTGGGCCCCTTGAGCACCTGGGAATCTTCAGCTGGGGTCACATGTGTGGGGCCTGGGGTCTAGCTGGCAGAAGTGCTCCTCAGGTTTCTTCTCCATGGTCTCTCCTTCTGGGTAGCTTGGGCTTCCTCACAGCACGGCAGTCTCAGGGCTTCAAGCCACATTGTGCAAGTGCTTACTAAGTCTCTGCTTGTCTCACTCTTGCTAATGACCTGTTGGCCACAGCAAGTCACATGGCTAGGCCTAGAGTTCAAAACAAGGGTGGGTGTGGCATACTGGGAGCCAATAGTTCACAGGGGACCACCGATACAACAGCCTGCAATAGAGCGCAGCATCACCAATTTTATGAGAATGGCCAAATGGCTCTTCAAAGAGGAAGCTTCGATTTATAATCCCCCAACCTGTATTTTTACTGTTTTGGCTGTGGTGGATCTTCATCACTAAGTGTCCTGCCAACGGTATCTGGGTGTCTGCACCAATATGAAGGCATTACTAGACTCTGAATTTGGTGGCTTCTCTTGTGGACCGTGAGTTCTTGGGTGCACGGGCTTCGGTAGTTGTGGCTCCCAGGTTCTAGCGCAAAGGCTCAGTAATTGTGGTGCAAACCCAGCCACGTGTGGGATCTTCCCCAGTCGGGGATGCGACCCACGTCTCCTGCACTGGCAAGCAGGTTCTTTACCACTGAGCCACCAGGGAAACCCTCATAGTATTGTTTTGGTTGCACTGTCCTGATTACTGGTGGAGATGATTCTTCTTCCTCTCCCCACAGCTTTTATTGAGATATAATTGACATTATAACTTTAATTTGTACAAGATGTCAAAGTTTGATTATTCTTTCCGGATAACTGATCATTTGTCTGTGCTTCCTATTCCGTGAATTCCCTGTTCCAATCTTTTGCGCCCTTTTTCTCCCCTGTCAAGTTCTTTCCCTCTGTCATATTAACTTTCAGCTGTTTATATCGTCTACGTCCCCAATTCTTAAACGCTCAGCCTGACCGTGGAAGTCAGGCTCCAGGTCCTCACTCTCAGGACGCTAGATTAGAAGGCTGTTATGGAAGAAGCTGGACCAGAAACTTGGATGAGCGGTTTGAGAGGCGAAGTTTCCTTGGGGTGTGACTGTAAATGGTCTCAGCCTCTATCCTGCCCTCCTGGGGTCTCAGCCAGAGCTAGGATGCCAATGGAGAAACCCCGGGCTCTCCATTACTGTTCAGTTCTCACACAGCCCCTGGCCATTTGGCTCCCCGCTTTCTTTCCCATCACTTCAGGTGGCCCTCCTCCAGCACACAAGGCCACCACAGTCTCCTGGGGAAACTGGACAAGGGTCAGAGCATGACAAGATGAAAGGCACCGCGGCTCAGCAGCGTGGGAAAACTGTGTGCCTCTGGGCACTGGACGCTGACCCTGAGCAGACCCCGAACTGCCCGCCTCTGTATCTTTCCTGCCTCCTGCAATGCCCACTCCATGGAACTCTCCCTCTGGCCCTCCTACCTTTATATTAGATGCAATCCATCCCTCTTCTGATGCTCCCTAGAATCTTATTACACCATTTATCACCGATTTATAGACTCAGATGTGAGTGCCAGACAGGACAGCATCAGGCAACAGACAGACTTAACAGCTTGGGGTACCTCTCAAACAAAACCCAGCCCCAAAGTTCATCTTTAATGAACTGGACCACAATTTTGCAAGCCGAAAATCTAGAAAGAAGTGATGTCCAGTTCAACAGCCAGTAGTCATGGGCGACTGTTTCCATGTAAATTTAGATTAGATTCAATTAAAAGTTCACCTGCTCAGCACACTATCCACACTTCAAGTCTCAAGAAGCACAAGTGGCAATTGGCCACCGCAGGGCCATTTCCATCAGTGCCAAAAGTTCTGCTGGTCTGTGCTAAAGTTTTGTTAAGTCTTATTTATTTTTATTTTTTATTTTTGGCTGTGGTGGATCCTCATTGCTAAGCCCAGGTTTTCTCTAGTTTCGGGGAGTGGGGACCACTCTTTAGCCGTGGGACTCAGGCTGCTCGTTGTGCTGGCTTCTCTAGTGACCGAGCTCAGGCTCTAGAGCAAACAGGCTTCAGAAGTTGTGGTGCACAGGCTTAGTTGCCCTGCGCCACGTGAAATCTTCCTAGACCTGGGACTGAACCTATTTTCCCTGCATTGGCTGATGGATTCTTAACCACTGGACCCATCAGGGTAGTCCTAAACAGTGCTGCTTTTTATTCATTCTATATTTCATGGTTTAATACTGTTTCTGTTTTGAAACACCTGCACTGGGGAAGAAACAAAGATCTCTTCATCATGTAGGCTTCCAAAGACCTCATTACTGCCCTGGTCCCAAGCCATGAGTTTGCTATGTGACTTTAAGGAAGTCACCCTCTCTGGACCTCGGCTTACTCAGCTGTGAAATGAAGATGCTGATGTAGAAGGCCCTTCCATCTCGGAATCAGTCTGGTTCCACCCCGGAAAACAGTTATTTGAGACGGGCAGGAGGAGCAGAGGGTGGGCAGGGGAGTAGGGGAGAGGGGGGACATCATTAAGGGCTCCCAGATTCTTGCCTTTGATCGGGTGGTCTGGAGGGAGGTGAGGGGTGGTGGGAGGGAGAGGAAGGAGAGGGCCAGGTGAGCGGTCAGGTGCGAGAGGCAGCTGCCCAGCTGGAAAGAGCAGGGTAAGTCTTCCACTCCAGGCTCTTTCCACTTGAGAATGAGCCGAGTCCCTACCCAGAGGGCTGGTGGTTCCTCTCATCCCTCCGTTATTCTAAGGGGGAGTTCGGTGCACAGATAGGGGTACCCCTGCTCACCCCGACACCAGCTCTCCAGTCCTCTCAGCCTCTCAACAAACACAAAGGCAACTTGAGGGCGGAAGGGCTTGTGGGAGATGAAAAATTGGGGTCCATGGTAGAATCCTGAATGCCTGTCCATCCTCCCTGTGCAGGTCTGGGAGGGACGACGGGGCCTGCTGACATTAGCCACTTTGAGATGTGAAAACGGCAGGCTTTTATGGAGCTGCTGGCTTTGGGAACTAAAGCACATACCTGGGTTTATGACCAAGAATTGAAAGTTGTCTTTGGGGTGGAAGTAGGACTTTCCAATAGGGAGAAAGTCCTGGGTTGGGGATCAGGTTTCCAATCCTGATTCCCTGGATAAGCTATTTAACCCTCTCAGAGCCTCCATTTCCCCATCTGTAAAATGGGACAGCAGACACAACAACACCTGTAAGGAAGACGGGAGACCAACCACGTGGGCAGGTACCCAGTACCTATCGGGGAGCATGTGTTTTGGAGCCCTCTGAAATCCAGGCTTGCTCTCCTGCATGGGACCCTCTGTGCACACCCGCCTTCCCACAGTTACTCCTAACCCACGGCTCTGACTGCACGGTGGGGAGAAGCCCAGGGCCCTTTGATCTCCCAGTTCCGAAGCACCTCTGGAGGGGTGGCTGGGGAGAGGATACGAGCGGCCAAGCCTGCTTGGCTCAGACCCAAGAGCCCGGGTTTCAGAGGTGAGCTTCAAAGGCAGGACTGTATTAATGTGGCTTCTTTTGTACCTGCTCAAGGAAGGAAAACAATCCAGTGCCCCCTTCCTGCCCCAGGATGGCAGCTCAGATCCAAGAGATGCCCCCCTGCCCCCTACTCATGTCCCACTCCAGTCAGTTTGATCTCTCCATCCGCAGGATTTCTGTCTCACCAGAGCTATGATGAAGGAGCAGATTATGGTGGACCCTGCTCTGGTTCACCTGGGCCCCAGGCTGCCCGCGGCGGGTGTGTGTGACGGTGACAGGGGGTGGGGGCAGGGAATGTGAGGCAAGGAAGGCCAGGATCTGCAGCTTTCACGGCAGGGGAAGCAGCGCTATCGAAGCAGAGCGGGCAGGGAGTGGGCTGAGAACTAGGAAATTGGCTGGGAGTGGGGGCAGAAAGGTGATTGCTGGGGGAAAGCTTGGGGAGGGAGGGCGCTGAGAGGGTTGTCCTGTCACCCCCTCCGCTTCCCCAACCCTCAGGGGAGGCCGCTGAACTGTTACCAGACTGCGAGGTTCCTTTCCGGCTCTTCCTCTGCGGGCCACACCTCACCCTGTGGGACCAACACGGGAAGGGGGCCCCTGCCTGGCTGCCCCACTCCAGGGACTGTCCGTGCCAGGATCTCCGTGAACACACAGGTGCCCTGGCTGGGCGCCAGCAAGCAAGAAGGGTGAGGGGAAGGTGAGCATCCAGCCCCTCCCACAAGGGGGGCCAGAGTCACTCCAGTGGAACCCAGGTGGGGCAGGAGGCGCTGGAAGATGAATGAAGCACATATTCTTCTGTCAAGTAACCCACACCTTGGCCTGAAATCCTGGGGCCCCTTGAAGAAAAGCCTCCCACTGCCTGGTCCTCTGTGTTGACCCTTCCCAACAGAAGTTTTGATAGTTCTGGAATCTTGGGGTTGGCTTACAGATTTTATTTGATTTCTAAGTGGAGCCCCCCATGCCTGTTCAAGAAAACAGTTCAAGTGTTCACCCATCCATCCGTCCTTCCTTCCTTCCTTCATCCATTCACACAGCAGTATTTCTTTGAGCACCTACCTGTATCAGGCATTCTTGCCACGAGTCTATCATTTAGGCATGATTATTCCCATTCTTGGAGAAGGCAATGGCAACCCACTCCAGCGGGTTGGAGTCAGATGGAATCAGACACGACTGAGCGACTTCACTTTCACTTTTCACTTTCATGCATTGGAGAAGGAAATGGCAACCCACTCCAGTGTTCTTGCCTGGAGAATTCCAAGGACGGAGGAGCCTGGTAGGCTGCCGTCTATGGGGTTGCACAGGGTCGGACACGACTGAAGCAACTTAGCAGCAGCAGCATCCCCATTCTAAAGAACTAAGAAATAAGAACTAAAGAAACAAGAATGAATAAATAAGAACTAAAGAGCCTCTCGATGAAAGTGAAAGAGGAGACTGAAAAAATTGGTTTAAAACTCAACATTCAGAAAACTAAGATCATGGCATCTGGTCCCATCACTTCATGGCAAACAGATGGGGAAACAATGGAAACAGCGACAGACTTTATTTTGGGGGCTCCAAAATCACTGCAGATGGTGACTGCAGCTATGAAATTAAGACACTTGCTCCTTGGAAGAGAAGTTATGACCAACCTAGAGAGCATATTAAAAAACAGAGACATTACTTTGCCAACAAAGGTCCATCTAGTCAAAGCTATGGTTTTTCAAGTAGTCATGTATGGATGTGAGAGTTGGACTATAAAGAAAGCTGAGAGCCAAAGAATTGATGGTTTTGAACTGTGGTGTTGGAGAAGACTCTTGAGATTCCCTTGGACTGCAAGGAGATCCAACCAGTCCATCCTAAAGGAAATCAGTCCTGAATATTCATTGGAAGGATGGATGCTGAAGCAGAAACGCCAATTCTTTGGCCACCCAGTGCGAAGAAGTGACTCATTGGAAAAGACCCTGATGCTGGGAAAGATTGAAGGCAGGAGAAAAAGGGGATGACAGAGGATGGGATGGTTGGATAGCATCACCGACTCAATGGACATGAGTTTGAGTAAACTCTGGGAGTTGGTGATGGACAGGGAAGCCTGGCATGATGCAGTCCATGGGGTCACAAAGAGTCAGACACGACCGAGCTACTGAACTGAACTGAACTGATCCCCATTCTATGGGCTTCCCAGGTGGCACTGGTGATAAAGAATCTGCCTGCTAATGCACGGAACTTAAGAGATCTGGGTTCAGCCCCTGGATTGGGAAGAGTCCCTGGAGGAGGGCACGGCAGCTGACTCCAGTATTCTTGCCTGGAGAATTCCATAGGCAGAGGAGTCTAGCGGACTACAGTCCATGAGGTCGTAAAGGGCTGGACATGACTGAAGCGGCTTAGCGCACGCACACACAACACACACACACACACACATTCTATAGGTGAGGAAGCTGAGAGTCAGAAGGATTAGGAAATTCACTCAGTTGTAGGGCAGCGAGGTTGGGAGATCTGTTAGTGCAGGGAGCCCACTGTGTTGCCTGGTATGTTCTGTGTCTTGGTTCAGCCCCTGTGGACCCTGAGCGAGCTCTTCTTTTGGGACGCAGCTACAGTTGGATTATCTGGGCCACACGCGCTCATCAAGCTTCCCAGTTGGCTCAGTGGTAAAGAATCCCCTGCAATGCAGGAGACACAGAAGCCTCGGGTTCAATTCCTGGGTCAGGAAGATCCCCTGGAGAAGGGACTGGCAATCCACTCCAGTATTCTTTCCTGGAAAATCCCAGTGGAGCCTGGTGGGCTACAGTCCAGAGGGGTCGCAAAAAAAAAATGAGGTCGATGGACTGGCTCAGGGCTTCATTTTTCCTGGCTGCACATTAGTCAGTATTTTAAAAATATATTAAATATTTATTTTAAAAAGACCCTCCCCCACTGCCCACCTAGCCCCAGAAATTCTGATGTAATCACCCTGGGCTGGACCAAAGGCATCAGTATTCCTGGAAGCTTGCTAGGTGATGTAGCTGTGTGGCCAGGATTGAGAAACCCTTGGATGAGAAGACTGATGGCTCGTTCCTGGGGCTGAGGGAGCAGCCCAGCCCCTTTCCCAGGCTTGGAGACTTGGCCTCAGCGTCTCTGTGCTCAGGGTGGGTACACTGCAAAGAAACATGGGGCAGCTGTCTCTTTAAGGAGATGGTGCCCCGGGAGCCAGCAGAGGGCCAGCCCCAGGGGCCCAGGTGGCAGAGAGCAGGCTGGGGAGGAGTAGATGCCTCTGCAGGAGCTGGGGGAGGGGGCGGGAACTTCCCCAGGGAGGCCTGGGAGGAGGGGAGACTCGCCTGGGGCAGGAGCGGAGGATAGAGGTCCCTCCTTTTCTGGAGAGAAGCAGCTCCTTGGTCTGATGCTCTGTCATCAGCTCTGGGAAGGCTGGCCTGGGAGACACAGGGAGAGCCCACGCAATCGCAATCGCGGTGCCTCTGGGGAAGGTGAACCCAGCGCCCTTGGCCACACGCCCTGCCGTCACTGCACACGGCGTTCTTACACTCAGTCCCCACGTGGGAGGGGGGCACCTTGATTCTCCTTCCAGAAAGATCTGCTGACGGAGACAAGCTTCCCCACCCCCACCCTCCCTGGCTATGGCTGGCGGGCACCTCCATCGGTGCGGGTTGGGAGGGGCCTCCGCCCTCCCTCCGTCCCCTGTGCCCACAACCGACCGCAACGCTGTCAGGCTTCAGCGATCCCAAGGTCTGTGTGAGCTGCTCAGAACCTGGGGGCCCAGGGCAGGGGGAGATGGGGCTTTTGAGACTGGGGTCTGTCCTCCCTCTATTCAGATTTTAGCTAAAGCCAAGTGTCTGCAACTGTGATATGGGCAGACACATCACTTCCAAGTGTTGTTAAAATACAAACTCTGATTCTCGGTAAAGAGGGCTCTTCATTCCTAACAACCTCTCAGGTGATACTGCCCGTCTGTGGACCACACTCTGAGCAACAAGGGGCTGGTACTCCCCTATGTCTGTTCTCTGAGCCCAGCCCTCTGATGGGCCTGCAAGCAGTTGGCTTTCACCAGGGCAGGGCCAGGCTGGGCGGATGGCTACCAACCCCTGGTGTCTCCAAGGAACAAGTGGTCCTCACCAGCCTGGCACGTGGCACCACTGATGGCTCAGCGCCCAGAATGGGAAAACATAAAATCTCATTTCAAGCCCCAGTGATGGTTTGGTTCAGCTTTCCTAGCTTTTTAGGAACTTAATTCCATGCATTTTTCTTAAATGCAAGGTGGCAAGTCTCCTGCTTAAAATGACTTTTTCCCTTTCCATCTGAGTAGAGATGAGCAAAGGGAAGAGAATGCTTTTCCTTCCCCTTTCCTGATCTCTGCTGTGTCTGCTTTGACATCTAAGCGCCTTGCCTTCTCTTGTCTATTTCTGTTCTTGCAGTAGACAAGGCAGGGCTTTGTCAAGCACAACCTGAGTTTGAGACCTTCTTTTGCTGGACCTTTTGTCATTCATTTGGGGAACAACACTGTGACTCTGGGCAAGCCTCTTAACCTGTTTCTTCATCTATCAAATGGGCTCATTAATAGGTGCTTCATAGAGCCGTGGTATATGTTTCATAAAGATCATAAACATGAAAGCACTTTGTAAAGCGAAAAAGATTGGCCAGTGGTACGGGGTCACCATAGGGTGGCGGTTAAGAGCACAGAGAGCCACACATTCCAGAGTGTCTGGAACGGAGACCTGGCTTCACCACGTACTCGCTGTGCAGCCTTGGGTAAGTTATCCAACTGCTCTGAGCCCCAGTTTCCACATATTTAAGAGAAGGACACTATTATTACCTCATAGGATTAGGTTGGCGAAATGTGGATACTGTCCAGCACTAGAACCTGACACAGAGTCACACCCACACGCCTGCAGTTGGGCTTACACTGCTTCTGTTCTGATTTCCACCCTGAACCTTGATGTCCGTGTGTTATTATCTACTGTTAATGGCCATGTTATTGTCCATCCGATGAACGTATGGACATTGGTGGCCTGAATCCTTCACTGTCGGTCATTATGGTTGTTGAGCTGGGATCTGGAGTGAAGGTCTGCAATAAAGACAAGGAGAGCCCAATAATCATTTCCTTTCCTGTTCAGCCACCTGGACAACAGACCACTCCCTGGACTGGAAGCCTCTCCCCCAAGGCTCTGGCCCGCTGGCCTCCTCACTCGTAGCACCTCCTGCTAGTCAGGGAGCACGGAATCCTTTTCCTCTTGGAGGTTCCTTTGTTAACCCCTGATACTGCAGTGCTTGGAGCTGGATGTTACAATTTGCCCATTGCTGTGAGAATCAGACAACTGACCCAACAGAAATACTCAGGATACACAGGCAGACAAGCCAGCAAGAAGCAGAAGCGGGGACTTCCCTGGCGGTCCTGTGGATGAGATCTGTGCTTCCAATGCAGGGGCACGGGTTCAACTCCTGGTCGGGAAACTAGAATCCCAGATACTCAATGGTGAGGCCAAAAAAAAAAAAACAGAGGCCTTCTTGACATTGGAAAAAATAAGTGCAGGCAGAGCCTGCGGGCAACCCCCCCATGTCCTGCTTCTGCTGGAAGGGGACTTCCTGGAGGTGGAAGTGGTCCCTGGGGCCATAGGGTGAGCGCAGCTGAGAAGATCCTGAGATGTGGTCCTTTCCTATCCTCTCAGAAAGTCCCACCACTTACTAGTGGTGGAGTCTGGGAAAGCTTTAACACCTCTGGGCCTCAGTTTCCTCATCTGCTAAAAAGGGGAGCGTCTACTTCCTGGGGCAGGTGGGAGGATTTCACGAAACCGCACTTGTAAAACAGCACATGCGCCTTAGAGAGGGTTCAGGGAGAGTCTTAGTCTGACTCCCCCACGCCTTTCTCAGGACATTGTTGTCACCAACACTTTGACAGCCTTCCCTTCCAGGAAACTCAGGATTTCCTGAGGCATTACCCAGGCATTACTGAGAAGCAGGACTTACTCTGTGATCATGTAAAGACCCACTGCAAACCCCACGCCCTGGCACGAGCGCCCCCCGCCAAGCCCCACGGGAGCAGTGTGTCCAGAGGCCACTGGGACATGGACTGCAGGTGACAAGAAGGATATACTTCCTGGTGGGCAGGGTCCCAGGACTTAGAAGTTCCCCAGCTTTGAGAACACGACCTTTGTGGTTGCTAGTGTCATTTCACAAAGGACCATACAAAGTCACCCTCCATATCCCCGGAAGACCCAGCAAGAGTCAGTGGATTAAGTTAAAGCAGCAGAGATTTATGTGGGCTCCGAGGCAGGCTGTCTGGATAGCCTGGGATGACGGGAAGGAGAGGACCAGGGAAGGAAGGTGTGTTGCCCTGCCCAGTCCCAGGAAGGAGGCCTGAGAGCTGGCATGGGACTCCCGCGATGCCAGTCCATCACATACACTGAAGGCCGGAACGGGGGGGTTATCTCACCTCTCCTGATCTAGAATTCAATAATTTAATTTTTGGAGTGATACCGAAATTTTCTTATAAGCTTAAAGAAAAAAGCAATCTCTATGAGCTTGAATGTGGGATTCAGCAAAGACCTTCATCGATGGGGGCCCCCACCTTCATCCTCCAAGGTTCTTGAAGGCACGTTTTGGCTAAGAGACAAAGTTCGAGGTGTGAAACCCAACTGTCGATACAGCCACTCTCTGCAATCAGGCAGAATTAATTGTGTGAACACCATTGATCAAACCACTTAATACTTACAGAGGCTGAGAAGGAGCTGAAATGTAATTTCATTACCAACCTGCTCACCCCTAATGAAACTCCTAATAACTCTCTAATTTTTCTTTCAGATAAGGGCTGATAGGTGGAAAGGGGGGGGAGAGGGGGTGAGGGGAGGGACCAAGAAACTTCTTTTCTCTGCTCAACTCTGTCTAGATAGAGCCAAGTCAAATACTTACTCCCAGGAGCATCTTGTCAAAAGTCACATTCAATGTTGTGGTCAACCCTGAGATTCACGCTGGGGATAGGGTGGGGGTGCAGTTGGAGGAGGGGCACAGATCATCCTAAACTGCAAGCCAGGTTCACAAAAATCCATGCTGATTTGCCTTAAGGTGATTATCCAGTGGTTCACAGGCGGCTGGTACTTTGCATGTGGGTTCTCTGGGCAAAGGGTGGGGTGGAGCAGAAGTGGTCACAGGGTCAAGATGTCAGAGGAAGAACAGTTCTGAGGGGTGGATGAGGATGGTCCCAAGGGAGCAGGGTCCCAGGGCCATGTGAATCTTGGCTCAAGTCCTGAGTGCGTGCAAGTCCCTTTCTGGGACCTGCACACACAGAGAACCAGAGAACACGTGTGTGAGCACACTCTGCACATCCATGTGTACACATGTTGCACAGGCTAATGCAAGCTCCATGGGGACAGAGACACCTTCATGCCAGCTGTTTCCTCCTGTGCCTCAGAGGGGTTAGAACTGCAGCAGCAAGCTCTCAATACTCAGAAAATGGGACCAAACAGCACACGCATATGCACACACGCCCCACATGCACACAAGCCTGAGTACACAGGGCCGCACACACGTCTCCAGCCATCTGTCCTCTGGGAGCACAGGGAACCCGCTGGTCTTACGTGCCATTTTATCCCCAGCACCCAGCGGGCACCTGGAAAAACCTGTGCAGAGAGAAGCTGGGTGAGCCCGCCTCCAGCAGAGCTGCTCTGCTCTCACTCTTGGCTCACCCTTCCCTCCAAGCCCTGCTCCCACCCCTTCTTCCAGGAAGCCCCCCCTGCTCTGTTGTCCGCAGGGATCACCCACTCACCCGCCGTGCTGTCTGTGTGTGCTGGCTGCTCTGGGTGTCTTCCACTTGCACCTCCCTCACCACGCTTGTCTTCCCAGATCGCCCCCTACTCCCTGTTCCCCGCCAGGCAAGGAACTTCTTGAGACCCTCTCCCCTATCAAAGTGGGTGCTCCTGACGGCACTCCCATCCCCCGTCTCCCACTGGTCTGAGACTTCCGGACAGGACAAGCCTTCCTCATTCTTTTGTTTTCTCTTTTTAAAATTTATTTTGGCTGCGCTGGGCCTTCATCATAGCACTCGGGGGCTTCTCTAGCTGCAGCACAAGGGCATCTCCTTGCAGTGTTTGTTGTGCGGGTTGCTCTCCTTACCCAGCACAGGCTCTAGGGCCCATGGGCTAAGCAGTTGCCGCTTGTGGGTTTAGTTGCCCCGAGGCATGCGGGATCTTAGTTCCTTGACCGGAGATTGAACTAGAGTCCCCTGCAAGACAAGGCAGTTTCTTAACCACTGGCCCACCAGGGAGGGCCCCTCATTCAGTTCTTGAGAAGACAACTCCTCTCCATTTATTGGGGCTGGTGAGATGACACCTCCTTTCTGTTTAGCTCCCTGCTGAACCCCCTAAAGTCTCTCAGTGCCCAACAGGTACCAGATAGCCAGCCTGTGCCCAGATCCCAGGGCTGAGCTCCCAGGGTGGGTATATAGGCAGAAGGCGGCGGGGGGAAACAGCACAAACAACTGGGGCTGGTGGGCTGAACATGCTTGTGAGTGTTTGTGCTCTGTGTATGTGTGTAGGTGGGCCTTGCCTTCCCCGACTGAGCCATCTTGGGAAGTAAACCGAGCTTTCTATGACCCAGCCCCACCTTGCTCTGCCCAGGACTCCCCCCAGCCCACCTCAGGTCCTAGAACTGTGGCCTTTCTGGGGCTGAGCTGTCGAAAGCGTCACCCACATCCACATCTCACCCCCACCTTTCATGGTCTCCTTTCCAGCCCCAGCTCCCTTTACCTGGCTTCTAAGGTCTGGACAGGAGGCAGGGAGGGGCAGGGTGAGGGGTGGGGGCAAGCGGAGGGTAGTTATTTACAAAGCCTGTGCCCTGGGGACCCTTGTCCTGGACAACAATTACAGCCCCTTAATTAACTGAAATGCAGTCCGCCTGTCGATGGAGGCATGTCCCCCACCGAAGTTTGCCGCGCCTGCCGCTGTCTAGTACTGGTTAATGAATATAAATCAGATAGTTTATAGTTAGCAAGCAGGGAACAGGCTGGCAAGGGCCTGAATTCCAATGCAGAATGCCTGAGGATAGGAACATACACACCATAACAGAAGCCAGGGCACCCATGGGATGGGGGTGGAGGTGGGGTCAAGCCTGACCGCCTTGCTCTGGGGCTCTGAGTGCACACACAGGTGTGCGTGCAGCCCAGACTCAGAAGGGCCACCCAGAGCGGGCATTTGCACCCACAGAAATGAACGACCCCTGCATGGCCCATGCTCTCAACAAGATACACGCAAATGCGGACGAGGCACAGCCCCCGAGAATCCCCGGCCCTGCCCTTTTCTGAAATCCACAGAACCTGAGCAGCTTCTCCCTTAGAGGCCAGAGCCTGTACCCGCTGCAAGAGCCAGAACCAAGCTGGCTCCCAGGTCAGCTCCCCCTGATTCTAGGCGTCAGCCGAGGCCAGGAGGCTGACCCGCGTCCCCCTCCCTGGGCTGGAGTTGTTGGACTGTATGTAGCAGGGGCCGTGGTGGGGGTCCCTGCAGCTGTAGAACCCCGACTTCAGACAGAGAAGCTGCTAGAATGGGTGTGGGGGTTTTACTCAAGGCCTTCACAGGTGCAGAGGAAGTAGACTGACGTGGTCCTTGGACAGGGCAGGGTTCATGGGCTGCTGATGAGCACACAGGGCTCCACAGTTAGCAGGTTTAATGTTCTCCTCTTATCGTCTTGGAACTTAATAACTGGGAACAAGGGGCCCTGAATATTTATTTTGCATGTGTGTGAGTCGCTCAATCACGTCTGACTCTTTGTGACCCCATGGACTGCAGCCCACCAGGCTCCTCTGTCCGTGGGATTCTCCAGGCTCCTCTGTCCATGGAATTTTCTAGGCAAGAATACTGGAGTGGGTTGCCATTCTCTCCTCCTGGGGATCTTCCTGACCCAGGGATCAAACCCAAGGCTCCGGCATTGCAGGCAGATTCTTTACCATCTGAGCCACCAGGGAAGCCCTTAGTTTTCATTAGATACCCCAAATACGAACTTGACACAGGGGACCAAGGCTATGTGCAGAGTGTGCGTTTCAGGTTCTGTTGTTTAGGGGATCCCTGGAAAGAGCTCTAGTGACAGGAGTCACTTGAAGGCGCTGCACTTTATCCAGACCTGGAGCTTGGTCCTGGTGTCTCTGTCACCTGGGCAAGTCACCTTCCCTCTCTGGGTCCCAAGTTCAGGCTTCCAAGGAGATGCCCTTCCAGCTCAGTCACTCCTCCCTGGGGAAGAAGCCATACCTTGGAATCTTGGCACCTACTTCAGGGACACACACACACACAAGCCGGCCACTTTAACACAAAGCTGTGTTATTGCCTCTGGAGATCAAGTAGGGGTGTCCCCACACCCAGGCAAGCCCAGACAAGCTGCCTCTGAAACCCGGAGACCAGAGCCAACACCTTCCCCTGGCTTGTTTACTCCTCTCCTAGGGGCTGGAGGCTCCAGCTGCGCGGTGGGGTGTTGTGTGTGCGGTGCTTATGGCTTGTGGGGGCGGATAAAGTAATTGGCATCCCGGGCTTGATGACACCCCCGCGTTCCGCCTGGCTGGGCAGGGCCGGGAGGGGCGACAATTATTTACTCCTCCCGGGCTCCCCTGCCGGGAGAGCCGCAGGGAAGAGGGAGAGGGATCTCCGGGTTCTGCAGACAAAGGAAAAGGATCCTATGACCTGGGCGTGAGTGGCGGGGTGCCGGGACGCGAGAGAGGGTGCCGCGGCCGCGGGGCCGGGCTGGCCGGGGCGGCGGATCGGGGTGCCCGGTGTGCACCGCAGGCAGTCCGCGGCCGGGGTCGCCCGCGCGGCCCGGGCAGCCAGAGGAAGGGGGCTCCCTATCCCTAACTTGGGTCCCCCGCCCCTCCTCTACCCCGTGGAGGGCTCTAGCGCCAGGTCGTGCTGTCTGAAGTTGAGTCCCCTGGGGGCTGCAGGTCTGTTGGGGAGGGGCTCTCTCGCGCCCCCTGTTGGCGCCCCTGAAGCCTTGCAGCCTGCTAGTGTGCGTGACGGGGCTGCGCTGCGCAGGTACCTCCAGCCTCCATCCCGCTCGGATAGCCGGGGCGCTTGTTCATGTGCTTTTTCTTTTTTGATGGAGCTGACTGGGAAGGCGTCTGGCGGTACTCAGGTTGGCAAGGGCCCCCTGCCTCCGCGGGTGAGTCTAGAAGCATCCCTCTAAAAGTTAAACAGGAGGGACTCCTCTGGTGGTCTAGTGGCTAAGACTCCACACTCCCAGCGCAGGGGGGATGGATTCAATCCCTGGTCAGGGAACTAGATCTCACATGCTTCAACTAAAGATCCCACATACCAAAACTAAGACTCAGAGAAGCCAAATAAATAAATAAAAACAGCAAAGGGCTTCCCTGGTGGCTCAGTGGTAAAGAATCTGCTTCCCAATGCAGGAGATATAGGACTCGGGTTCGATCCCTGGATTAGAAGATCCCCTGGAGAAGGAAATGGCAACCCACTCCAGTATTCTTGCCTGGAGAATCCCATGGACAGAGGACCCTAGTGGACTATAGTCCATAGGGTTTCAAAGAGTCAGACACAACTGATTGATTAAACAAGAACAACAAAGTAAAAGGAGAAGGCACTCACTGCCCAGAGTCCTGCAACCACATTGCAGGTTAAAGTTCAGGGGACGTCTCCAGACTCCTTCTGCGGCCCTGGAAGGAGATCATCGTCCTACCACCCCTAATTCCTCCTCCACGAACACACTCCATTAACCCCGAGGAGGACAGGAACTTGGGAGAGGAGGGTCTTCTCCTGGGGGCTCCAGTGCTCTGTCCAGTGTGTCCTAATAAACCCTTTCATGGACCAAGAACATCTGCTAATCTTCACAGCTCCTCCTACCCCCATCCCCAGGGGTGGGTAGAGACAGGGAGGGCGTGAGAGGAAGAGAATTCACAAAGACTGAAGGCAGAGAAGGTGCTAGAAGAGGCTTGCACTGTGACTCATTTGGAATTGCAATCTATCTTGACTCCTAGTCCAGACACACACCTGAGACTCAAAAAATGCCTCCTCCTGGGGAACTGGGCTCCTAGCATTGGGGTGGGATGGGAAGACGGAGGAGGGGTGCTTTGGTGTGGAGTCTAGCCAGGCTCTGAGACAGATTTGGTAATCAATTGGGGATCTCGCACAAAATAGTGTCTAAGACACTGAGATGCCGTGGCTCTGTGACGTCAGCCAAGGAAGGCTTCCCGGAGGAGGTGGAGTCAAGAGATGCTGTGTGCAGGGCACGGCTGTGCCTGGGCAGGGCGTGGAGACCCACGTCTGGGTGTACCAGCCCTACCTGCTCCAGGCTCTGAGCCCAGCATGTGGCCGGAATGGAACCACCCTTCATCTTGAGATGACATGGAAACCGGTCTCTGTTAGAGGACTGAGGGCATCACGCCTTCAGACCGCGAGGAGGATGGCACGGGGAGGCCCTTCCCACTCAGCGGCGGGAGTCAGGGCGCCTTGGACAGCCCCGGATGGGCATGGCTGGGCGCTGCCCCCTTGGCTGGGGGAGGGGGAGAGTCAGTTGTAGTGCAGGTCCTCTGGCTCCACTCAGGAGCCTTGATCAGAGCTCACCTCCTCTCTGAGGCTCCTCGGACCATCCCCAATGTGGCCCCCGCTCACCAGTGTCTCCCCGTTGACCTCCTCCTCCCAAGATGCAGGGAGGCGGGAGGGCACCTCCCAAACCAGCCGGTGAATTCTGCACTCCTCTGAGAAATGCGGGAAGGAGGTGAGGGAGAGAGAGGAGAAGAAGAAGGACCCCATCCAGCCCTGGGCTGTTGATCTGAGTGTCAAGAGCCGAACTCTCAACCTGCTGAGGGAGGGAAGGGGAACCGACCCCCAGCATCACCCAGAGACTTGAAGACTGGAATCTGGGTCTGAGTTCTCTCCCTGAATTCACTGGTTGACCTTGAGGGTCTGGGGGTCTCTGGCTCTCCTGGACTGGAGGAGAGGGTGGCAGGGGTCTTCTTCCACCTCCTCAGGCTTGTCCCTCTCCCCTGGACTTTCCAATGCAGCGGCCGCGTGATCTTAAGAAAGCTGCACCACCACTGTGGCCCTGGGTTTGCCCTCGGTGCTAAAACTCCCTCCAAGGATTATTGGGAGTCAGAGATAATGTGGCTCACAGGCCTGTTTTATTATTATTAATTATTATTTTTCCCTGACCATGCTCAGTGTACATAATTGGGAGGGGGAGGTCTCTCTGCAACTCCCCACCACTGTCGAAGGCTTGGACTCTTGTCTTTCTCTCTCCATTCTTTAGATATGATAAAAAAAAGAACCCTCCAGCAGCCCACGCTGGGGATTGTGTATTTGGAGAGAGGCGAGGAAAGCGAGGGAAAGGTTGACTGCCTCTTTCTCCCCTCCCTCCCTTTAGCGTGGGTGACACTGGCGAGAAGCGAGCAGCTGACCCGGGTTTGAATTTAGAGTGTTCATTAATACGATATTATGCCATATGCTCCTGCGCAGCATCTCCCTCTCATGCAGCCGCCAATTTGCTGGGCAGCCCTAATTAGTAATGGTATAATGAGAGTATTCAGAGGGTAATGTGGTGGGTGGGGATGAGAACGCTGGGATTCCTCTTGGCCAGGGAGGGGGGTGGGGAGACAAGAGCTGGCTGCAGAGGGTCAGGGCTGGGGGTGAGGGGACCCCAGGAAGGGCCATGTGGATCCAGGGCTGGCTGACAAGACCCAGGTCCTTCCTTCTCCGCCTCAGTTGATTAGGGAGCAGAGGCTCAAGGCCATGGAGTGGGGCTGGCGGCAAGGGGCAGGCAGAGTGCAAGGAGAGGACAGAGAACCTGGGTGAAGGAAGAGTCGACGGCTGGTCCTTTGTTTTCTAACCAGAAGTGGATGCTCCAGGAACTGGAATGGTGGTATTGAGTGTGTGTGTATGTGTGTGTGTGTGTGTGTGTGTGTGTGTGTGTGTGTGTGTGCGTGTGCGCAGCCCTTGAATCCCTTGAGTACTTACTATGTGCCAGGCATTCTGCTGACCCCACAGAATCAACCTGCCTGGTGGCGTGACCGATGCCACTCTTCAGACGAGGAGACTGAGGCTCGGAGAAGTTCAGCAGTCACTTGGCCAGGGCGAGAGCAGATGGTGGACAGCCAGGACCCCCTGACTCCAGAGCTGGAGAGGCTCCATTGGGCCATCCCCATGGGGACGCTGAGGTCATGAGTGCTGGGGAGCATGATGGAGGGGTTGAGGATGGACACGGCCCAGGACTGTCTGGCCGCTCACGGTTCCTGCCCTGCCCCGCTCGACACACAGTGCTTTATCTGTCCCTCCTTCCTTTCTCAGTCTGCATTTTCTCAGCTTCGGTCCACGGGATGAGAAGATGCTCAGGATCCCAGCTGAGACACTGCTCTACGTGAAAACCAGGACAGACCTTAGGCCATCACTGTCTCAGCTGAAGCTTTAGCTTGGGCAATGCGAGCCCCTGAGCTTATGGTCAATTCTGCCCCTAGCCAGAGGCAAACCCCAAAGAAGAACTGGGAGCCCCAGGGGGCAAGAAGCATCCATGCCCCAGTTTCACGGCTGCCCAGCCGCTCTGAGCCTCCCCGTGCCAAGGGTGTCTGCGGGAGCAGGTGGCTGGGCCCTGGAACCTGCATCTTTGAGATGCTACCGCCAGCACCCCTCTCAGGCCCCCTCCTTCTCAGGCACGGCTGGGCAGCGCTCCCTCCCCGGGTGATCGCAGCTCTCCCGCAAACCCACGCTCAGGAGATGAAATATTCATCACGTACATATTGGCTCCTCCAGCGGCTTTTAGGGAAAGCAAATGAGACTGACTCCAGGAAGGAAATGAGTGTGAGGCATGGTTGGGGGCGGGGGGCGGGGGGGGGGAGCGGTGGGTGATGGTGAGGATGAGGTGGGGAGGTGCCTCCCAGCTTCATCCTCTCCCTCTCAGGTCCAGCTCCTGGGAGCAGGTTGCACCTTCCCATGTCCCCCTACCCCCTTACCTCCCCACTTGCCCCAGAGCCCCCATCTTATCTTCTGGAAGACGGGAGCTCACAGTTCTGCTGTGTTACACATCCCAAGGACACATCCGTCTAACCAACAGCCACCCTCGCCCACTGGGCCTCCAGGGGTGTGCAAGGCAGCCAAGTCCCCGCCCACGTGGTGGACACGGGTGTAGAAGGCCATTTCAGGTGGCAGAAGGACGGGAAAGGAAGTGAACATCTATTTCAGTTTGGGTGGGCACGGAAGGCCTGTTGAGATGGCCACATTAGAGCTGAGCACTGAAAGGGGAGGATGAGCTTTTTCCAGGCAGAGGTAACAACTCTAAAGGCCCAGGAGAGAGAATGAGCTTAGAGTGTCAAAGGAACGACCAGAAGGGCAGTGTGATTCTGACGCAGGAGGAGAGTGTCTTGGAGAGGATCTCAGGGTCTCCAGCATGCAGGCACAGAGGACTAGGGTTTATTCTAAGAGCATTTGGACTCAGCAGCTAGAAGTGCACTGGATTTGGACCCAGGAGCCTGGTTGTGAAACTTCAGCCAGTCACTTTACCTTCCAGCCTCACCTTCCTCCTCTGTGAAATGGGCACAGGAAAGATCAGCTCACAGGGCCACTGCATCGTTTGTGGGGAAGTGTGTTGCTCTTCAACGGTAGTATCACAGCATCCCTGGGATGCTGTCTGCCCAGCACGAGGCGTGTGCCAGGATGCAGCTGTGGACATGACAGGTTCATATGGATGGGAGCCAGCTGGAGCAGCCCATTTCATAGACAGAGATGGCAAGGTCAAGGCCACACAGGTGTAATCTGTAAGTATGAGAGCTCACGTCTCCCCCCTCTCTGCCCCCTGCCACCAATCCAGTGTTCTCCCCGGGATTCAGACAATGAGCACCCCTCTCCTCTAGCTGAGAGGTTCCTCCACACCAGGGCCCTCAGGAGACGACGTGTGGCTCCCCGGGCCTCAGCCCTGCTTGGAATAAGGAAGAATTTGGAGGGGATCACAAGCTTTCTGGACCTTTCCTGGCTGCAATGGGCCTTGCAGGACAGATGGGATTTTGTCGTGAGGCACAGGGCGACATTCGGCAGAAGGGTCAACAAAGGCTTAGAGACTAGAAAACATGGGATGCGTATATTAAGAAGTGGATGAGTCTGTGAGAGAATGAAGAGGAGTTGGGTGTGAAGGACCTGGGAGGGCATGTGGGGTGCCATGCACAGGCTGTGGGGCCACTGCAGCCCTTTGAGTGACAGATGGGAGCTTTCCTGGTGGCTCAGCGGTGAAGAATCCACCTGCAATGCGGAGACATGGGTTCGATCCCCGGGTCAGGAAGATCCCCTGGAGGAGGATGGAGGAGCCTGGTGTACTACAGTCCATGGGGTTGCAGAGAGTTGGACACGACTGAATAAGCATGCACCGCTCAGGGCTGCTCTTCACAAAGCCCTGTGCTGACCGCATCGGAGTAGAGAAGTGGAGGCAGGCAGATCCCAGAGCAGACTAATGCAGTGGTCCAGGGAAGCCTTCATGGAGAGGAGTGCCTCAGCAAAGAAGAAAAAGGAACACTTGGAGAGGCATTTCCTAGGAGGGTTTGACTGCCCTTACCACCACCACCTGAATCCACCCCTGACGGAGTGTGGGGAGCAGGAGGGAGGAGGAGACAAAGCTCTCAGAAGATGGGAGATTTAGCTGTTCTTTATTGATTCCACGAACATTTCCTGAGCACCTGCAGAGGTTCAGGCCCTGTGCCATTCAGGCAGGAAATTGAGCAAAATTGTGCAAACCTTGAAGCCTTGTGATTTGTGTTCCGGTTGGGATGGGGGATGGGAAGTGGGGTGAAGGGCCGTCAGACTCGAGTGCCCCTCTCAGGGCCTTGATTTTGCTCTCTGTAAAATGGAGGCATTTCAAAGGCCAACCATCCTTTCCCCAAACAGCTTCCAGGGCAGGGTTGGGGTGGGGGGGGTGGGGAACCAGCTGGTGCTTCAGGAAGTTGTATATGGGTAGATCCTCAGAATTCTGATCACTCAAGCACCTGGAGATGCGGAGGGAGTGGGGAGGGGGTTGGGCTCTCCTTTGAGAACCTCTCGGGGCCATGGGAATGGGATCTCAGGGCCCCCCACTCCTCATCTGGAGAAACAGACCCGGGAAAGGGACATTTCAGGAGCAGAGATTATGTGCTGATCCCTTTAACAAAGGTGGCAGCTGATGATTCCCAAGTCCTCTGCTGAGGAGCTTTCCATGCACTAGGTCTGCAGTCCCCAGTCTCAGGAACGGGTAGTGTCCCCATGTTCCGGAGAGAACACTGAGGCCCAGATTTCTGAGACCATTCACAGAGCCGGAGTAGGAATCGGGCCGCCCACGTCCATCCTCTCTACTAAAGGCCGGCCCTACATCCAGTGAGCAGTAGCCCCACAACTGCAGTGCAGGGGCAGCAGAAGCCAGGGTGCCTTCCTGGGAGCAGAAACATTTGAAGGTAAAATTTGGATTCCCCAGGGTAGGGGAGGGAAGGGAGTTCCCAAAGTGCCTTTAAACCATCAGAGCATCTGAGCAAAAGCGAAAGGGTCCCTCCAGAGTGCACCAGAGCTGGGGGGAGGGATGGGGGGGGACTAAGCCCCAGGGGTCCCCTTTGTCCCCACCTTGTCATCAGTTTTCCAGGAAGTTTGGAATCTCCCCTTGCCCTCCCCCACCCACCAGGGTGAAGGTTTGTGGGGAATGTTCTCCCGCAGAACTCGGCATGAAATAAATTCCATTCTTACTCTGCAAATGACACTGCACATAAATATTCAGTAAATTAGCAGCACGCTTTTATAGATTTATCAGTCATTGCAGGCACAAAATGACAGGCAATGTTGTAGCTGAAATATTAATGCTGACAAATTAATGATTTCTGAGTAAATGATGTCATTTTTGCACCGTTTCATTAAAATTTACTCACTTCTGCTTCATTTCTGGACCTAAAAAAAATTAAAATCATTTCTTTCTCTCTTTCTTCTTTCTTTTTAGTGTGGGATCAGTTCCCAAACCTGAGAGGGACATAAATTTTCCCCAGCAGCACCCCGGAAACAGAGGTGGGGAGCATGGTAGGGCTCACCTCCCCTCTCCAGGCCTGGGGGAAGGTCAGAGAAAGACCCCTGGGGTCTCAGAGCCAGCTTCTAGCTGGTACAGAGCAAAGGGGCCTCTCTGGGTGGAGCTGGGAGTGAGGGTGGGGACTGTAGGGGGAAGTAGGGAGGGACTCAAGGAGGGGGTGTGTCGGTAGGGGCCACCTGGGGGCAGAAGTGGGAGGAAGTCCTTACCCTGCCCCCTTTGGACACCCCAGCGCCTCCTTTGTTCCCATCTTATAGGGCTTCCTGTCTTGCAATAAATTTGGAGAACAATTAAGGAAAAGAGGGACCACCAATCTGTAAATATGCCAGACCCACTCTTCCCCAGGGTTCTTGGAAGGAACAAATTTCAGTCCCACATCTCAGCCGAACAGCTTAGGTGCGTGTTACCTTGGGCAAGTAGCGTTGCCTCTCTGAGCCTCGGTTTCCCTTTCTCTCATCATTTCTAGGGGTTCTTGGGAAGATTCAATAGGATGGCCTTTACAAGGCCCTGGCTCTTTGGAAAAGACCCTGCTGCTGGGAAAGATTGAGGGCAGCAGGAGAAGGGGTGGCAGAGGAGGAGATGGTGGGATGGCATCCCCAGCTCTATGGACATAGTGTTATTCGCTCAGTCATGTCCAGTTCTTTGGGACCCCACAGACTGTAGCCTGCCAAGCTTCTCCGTCCATGGAATTCACCAGGCAAGAATACTGAAGTGGGTTGTCATTCCCTTCTCCAGGGTATCTTCCCCACCCAGGGATCGAACACGGGTCTCTGGCATTGCAGGCAGATTCTTTACCATTTGAGCCACCAGGGAAACCCTTACGTCTATGGCCATAAGTTTGAGCAAACTCAGGGAGATGGTGATGGTCAGGGAAGCCCGGCGTGCTGCAGCCCGTGGGGGTCGCAAAGAGTCGGACACGATTGAGCAACTGAGCACCACAGAGACAGGGGCCCCAGGAGGGCGCCCCCTCCGGTGGGGCTCCGCTGGGCCCCCAGGCTCTCCCCGCCCGCCCCCCGACCGCGGCCGCGGGCAGGTGAGGCGCCTGGGGAGGAGCAGCGAGGCGCCCCGCGCGCCCCGACGGCCCTGCGGGGTGGGAGCCCCGCGCCGCCGCCCGCCTCGGTCTGGTAAACGTGGCCGAAAGCAACCAAGCTCGCTGGCCCCGGGGCGGGCGCGGCGGGAGTGAGGGCGGCGGGCGGGAGCCGCCAGGAAGACACAAAGGAGACGCGAGGAGGGAGGCGAGCGCGCGCCGAGCCCCGGCCAGCGTATCGGGCCATCTCCGGGCTAATTCGTGTCAGGGCCGGCCTCCTATCTCCCGCCCGGCTCCCCGGCCGCTGATAAAATTGAAGTGGAAATGAAGTTGGATGCTCGGGAGGATCCGCGCGACGACAGGGGCGGGGGTGGGGGTAGCGCGCCGCCCCGGGCCGAAGCGGTCTCTGTGTCCGCCCTTGGCGCTGCCCTTGGCCGGGCGGGAGGGATGGGGCGGCGGGGCGGGGACGGCGGGGACGCACCCGCCGAAGCCCAGTAGCCCTCCTGTTCCTCTGCGTCCTGGTTATCGTTTCCCCAGCCACGAGAGTGGGGGTAGAAATAACACCACGTTTACTGAGTGCTTATTATGTACCAGGCTCAACTTAACGCCAGGTGTGTCAAGTACTTTACGATCTTGTTTACCGCCTCCTCTCCCCCGCAACTCGAGGTGGACGGAGCAGATGGCCTCATTTTCACAGGTGCAGACATGGAGGCATTCAGAGTCGCAGCCCAAGGACGGCTGACCGAGTGGGGGGATTCCGACCCAGGCATCCGCGTCCTGCACTGGCCCTTCTCCGTGAAACTGGTCCTCCACTGAGCGCCTTCAGGTCGGCTGAACAAGGATTGCAATGCCGGATGGCAGCGGGGCACTGGCCTTTGGGTACACCTGTTATAAGGCAGGCTTTCCAGCCCTCATCTCCCCTGAACTCTAACCTTAATACCATCCCCTGGTGAGGATCCTGGGGTGGAGGGAAGGTACCAGGAATCCAGGGTGGCAGCTGGGACCCAGGAAATGCAGAGTGCTGTGGCCCTGAGTTGTCTGATTCAAAGTCTATATGCTGCACAGAACTTTTCTGGGAAAGCGGGTAGGAGCTTGGAGGTGACAACTGGCTCTTATAATGCATTTCAGTTGTCATTCACTTATATGCATTTCCTTTCTTTTAAAATATTGCATTAGTTTCAGGTGTACAGCAAAGTGATTGTGTTTCTGATATATATATATTCATATTTTTTCCATTGTAGGTTATTACAAGATATTGAATATAGTCCCCTGTACTGTACACTAAAACCCTTCTTGCTTATCTATTTTATGTATAGTAGTTTGTTAATCCCATTCTCCTAATTTATTATCCGCACCCCCCCCCCCCCCCCACCACATACACACCTTTCCCCTTCGGTAACCATAAGTTTGTTTTCTGTGAATCAGTTTCTATTTTGTATATATAGATGCATTTGTATTATTTTTTAGATTCCTCACATATTCACTTAAATGGGTTTCTATTTTATTTACCAACTGGCCCGTGCCTTCCTCCCACCATCACAGCCGCCTCTCTCTGGCCCCACTGCCAACTTCAGGCTTCCAGTCCTCCAAAGCTCCCAGCCCCTTTCTAGTCCAAGGTCTTCATACACTCTCCTCCCTTGGCTTGGAATGCTTGTCTCCTGGGCTACGTTTTCATCTTTCACATCTTAAAATCTTTTCAATGATCCTTTTAATGATATTGATATATACTGATATGCCAAAATGTATACAGCATATTTTTTTCAACTGAATATGGAACAGTAACCCAACTTGAACCCCTAGCCTGGGCCCATGGCTGTTTGTGGCTCTGAGCTCTGAGAGCACTGTGGTTTGGTGCTTTGGAGCAGGGCGTTGGGGATTGGGGGTGGGGGTTAGATGAGCCCTTTCTGTAGCCAACAAAGAATAAGAGTCTAATTCCACAAAATATCCAGCTCAGTCTTGTGTCTGCCTAGCTGGTGGCTTTGCCTGACTCTCGATGTCTGTTTTCACATTTGTGCTTCCTTGAGAAGACATTTTGACAATATCCTTTCTCCCTGAGGGCGACAGCATTGCTGAGCCATTTTTATGACTCCTTCTTTCTTTCTTTTTTTTAAAGTTATTTATTGGGCTATGCTGGGTCTTAATTGCGGCATGTGGGATCTAGTTCCTTGACCGGGGATCAAACCCAGGCCCCTCTGTACTGGGAACATGAAGTCTTAGCCACTAGACCACCAGGAAGTCCTCCGTGGCTCTAAGTGCGCTGCAAAGGAGTTCTTTTCTAGGAAGGGGTTTCCATGAAGGAATCTTTACCTGGAACTAAAAAACTAGAGTCTGAGTCCTGGCCCTGTCGCTTACTAGTTGTGGAACCTTGGACAAGCTGCTTCCGCTCTTTGAACTTCAGTTTCCAACTCTCTAAAAACTGGGCATAAAAATAGGAATATCTGCCTCACAGGGTAGAGGGCATAAAGATAAGTTAAGAGCAATGAGATTGTGTGTGTGTGTGTGTGTGTGTGTGTGTGTGTGTGTGTGTTGGAAGATTCTGTAAGTTACAGTCTATGCAGACATCACATGTTATCATTACTCCAGCTCTCCCCTTTGCCTGTGGTCCCTTCCAGTGCCCACACACAGATCCTTGAGCTCCTCTATGGTCCGCACTGGTCCCCCAAGCACACTGCATACCTTGTCCTCCCTGCTGAACCTACATGAATTTCTCTCATTTCTGTCTCCCAGCTGCTCTGTGTCTGGACCTCTCTGGCACCCTTCACTGTCTGCCTCTCTTAATCCAAAGAGTCTTAAGTGACCTTAACTTCTCATTCATAGATTCCTGGGCCCATAGGATCCAGCATGATGCCCAACACCTAGCAGGAGCTCAAAAAATATCTGTACAATGAAATGATCCTTAGTTAATTTGTCGAACCAGTTTCTTCTGGGATGATTTTTTTTTTACAGTTTTATAAATTATAAAAAACAAAAAACAACATTAAATACTATTTTGAAAGAGAAAAAATGTACTTAGAATCACCCCCCCCCTATTTTTCAATTCTTGTTTTCACTTTTGCTTATTCTTCTCCTGACTTTGTTTTTAGCCCTGAAATAATTTACGCTGCTGCACACATAGCCTGTGTTTAGTGTTCTTTTTTTAGAACACTAAAAAAAAGTTCATTTCACATTATCTCGAACATTTGTATACTTTCTACATTTTCATAATGATGTGTTTAATAGCCTAGAGTAGAGGTACCCGAATTTATACATTTTTTTCCAATCACACATGGAAGTGTTACTGAAATAGAACGTATATTAGATCCTAGCTGCTGCTGCTGCTGCGTCGACTCAATCGTGTCCGACTCTGTGCGACCCCATAGACGGCAGCCCACGAGGCTCCCCCATCCCTGGGATTCTCCAGGCAAGAACACTGGAGTGGGTTGCCATTTCCTTCTCCAATGCATGAAAGTGAAAAGTGAATGTGAAGTTGCTCAGTCGTGTCTGACTCCTAGTGACCCCATGGACTGCAGCCTACCAGGCTCCTCCGTCCATGGGATTTCCCAGGCAAGAGTACTGGAGTGGGTTGCCATTGCCTTCTCCGATTAGATCCTAGAGGAAGTCTCAAAACATTTCAGAGAATCAAGGTTACATAGAACCTGTTTTCAGACCCCATGTGAGAAAAGTAGAAATCAACCATAAAAATAAATCTATCGAGATCTTCTATGTTTTGAAACTGAAAACCAAACTTATTTTTTATATATAATTTTATTTATTTATTCGGCTGTGCTGGGTCTTGCTGTGTGAGGCTTTCTTTAGTTGAGGCGAGCAGGGGCTACTCTTGAGCTGTGGGTCACGGGCTTCTTGCAGTGGCTTCTGTTGCTGTGAAGCACAGACTCTAGCCCTGCAGGCTTCAGTAGTTGCAGCTCAGAGGCTCCTAGAGGATGGGCTCAGTAGTTGTGGTGCACGAGCTTAGTTGCTCCAGACATCTAGAATCTTCCCAGACCAGACATCAAACCTGTGTCCCTTGCATTGGCAGGCAGATTCGTATTCACTGTACCACCAGGGAAGTCCCGAAAACCAAACTTCTAAATAATTCATGGTTAAAGAATAAATCAATGAACATTAATTACATATTTATAAGATAATTAAATTGTAATGAAAAAGTTAATTCTGAACAATTCTGAACCACTATATGTGTATACCGAACTCAGACATTTAAGTTAATGGATGGCTTCTCACTGTTGAAGTGGGAAATTACAGATGAAAAAGAGACTGAGGCTAGAATGATCCATGCGCTGATGGATTAGAGTTGGAGACATCAGAATGGATGTATGTTTAGTTTAAGATAGATACAGATGGTTACATATAGAATCTTATATAGATATGTATGCATGCCTGAGTTAGTATACACAGAATATTTCCTTGCTGTGCTGGCTGAGAGGGCCTAGGAACAGTGACCCTGGTAGTACTGATCACACCTAGTTCTCAGATCTTGGTTTTTAATTCCATTCTTCAATGAAGGGAGCCAGGGTTCCTTAGAGACATGGCTGGTTCTAGAACTGGGGCAGGAAATATACCAGATGGTCCTAGGGCATTTGTTTTGTCAGAAAGAAAGAGCACTCTCAAATACAAAACAACTCACATTGATGGATGTTTGTTCAGGAGACATAGGAGTCAACTGAGAGCTCCCAGTGGCCAAAGCTGGAACAATTTGAGGGAAAAAACAACAAAACCAAAACAGAAACCATCACAATATTGTAAAATAATTATCCTCCAATTAAAAATAAAGCAAAGCAAACAAAAAACCCATGGTATTCATTTATGTGCCTAGTCAATCAGTCATGTCCAACTCTTTGTGACCCTATGGACTGTAGCTTGCCAGCCTCTGTCCATGGGGATTCTTCAGGCAAGAATACTGGAGAGGTTTGCCATGCCCTCCTCCAGGGGATCTTCTCAACCCGGGAATCGAACCCAGGTCTCCCACATTGCAGGCGGATTCTTTACCATCTGAACTATCAGGGAAGCCCCATTCATTTGTAATCTAAAGTGAGTAAATATCCATGAATCTGTACTGAAATAAATGGCTGAGTAAATAAATAGGGAGAATAGGCAAATCGTGCAGAAAAATTCTGAATATTTTTGCTGAGACTCTGCCCTCAAGGAGATGGAGCATAACTCATCTCTCCTTAAGCATGGGATATATGTAGTGACTTCCTTCCAAAGAGTCCAGTATAGAAAGTGAGAGGAAAGAGAAACTTTACACGGGAGGAATCTGACAAGTACTACCTCAACCAAGATAAGACATTGCTAAGAGTCAATGTCAACAGTGATATGTCATGTTGATAGGATGTATCCTTGGTATAAGGTGATGAGAATAGCTCTTCACCTCTATGGTCTCCCTCTCAGAAACCTATAATCCCAGTCTAATCATAAGAAAAATATCAGATGGATCCCAGTTGAGGAATATTCTACAAAATACCTGACCAATACTCTTCAAACGGTCAAGGTCATTAAAAACTAAGAAAAGTCTGAGAAACTGTCACAGCGAAATGGAAACTAAGGACACATGATGATAAACACAATGTGGAATCCTGAAGGGGATTCTGGAACAGAAAAAGCACATTCGATAAAAACTAAGGAAATCTGAATGAAGTGTGGAGTTTAGTTCATCATAATGTGGCAATAGTGACCCATTAATTGTGACAAATGAACCACACTAAATGGAAGATACTAACACAGAGATATTTGAGTGTGGGGTATAGGGGGACAGTCTGGGTACCATCTTCACAATTTTTTTGTAAATCTAAAACTACTCTAAAATTAAACGTTTATTTAAGGATGATCATGGAAGTGTGAGATAAAAATTGTTAGGAGCAGTTAAAGCAGTATTTAGAGGAAAATTTATAACCTTAACATGTATGTGCCACGGTCCTAAGTGCTGTTCACTGTGTCTTCCCAGGGCTTTGGTCCGTGGTAGGACTACAGTTCATTAACCCCGTACATGGGGCCAATGAGTCATACGCTAAAGTGATGTGTCGTTTCCAAGGCTGAACATTTAATTATTGGCACAAAACCATCTAGTGCTTGCTTTCTCTGTCATGGCAGCCACCACCATTTCAGATGTTGGCTGCTTCAGTAGCTGGTGGGCTGGAGTGAGCATGGCTTAGGCAGAACCCCTCACCAACCATGATGGACTGGTAGTATGAGAGAGGGAAAAGCCTTGACTGTTTTAAAGTACTGGGATTCTGCTGGTTACTTTTGTAGCATAACACAAAAATAGAACTAACACCCAAAAAAGATGCCTTTTCATGATAGGGAACTGGAATGCAAAAGTAAGAAGTCAAGAAATACCTGGAGTAACAGGCAAATTTGGCCTTGGAGTACAGAATGAAGCAGGGCAAAGGCCTGCTTTTTTTTTTTTGCCAAAAGAACGCACTGGTCATAGCAAACACTCTTTTCCAACAACACAAGAGAAGACTCTGCACATGGACATCACCAGATGGTCAATACTGAAATCAGATTGATTATATTCTTTGTAGCCAAAGATGGAGAAGCTCTATACAGTCAGCAGAAACAAGACTAGGAGCTGACTATGGTCAGATCATGAACTTCTTATGGCCAAATTCAGACTTGAAGAATGCAGGGAAAACCACTAGACCATTTAGGTACGACCTAAATCAAATCCCTTATGATTATAAAGTGGAAATGAGAAAGATTCACGGGATTAGATCTGATAGACAGAGTATCTGAAGAACTATACAGAAGACAGGAATCAAGACAAGAAAAAGAAATGCAAAAAGGCAAAATGGTTGTCTGAGGAGGCCTTATAAATAGCTATGAAAAGAAGAGAAGTGAAAGGCAAAGGAGAAAAACATATACCAACTTGAATGTAGAGTTCCAAAGAATAGCAAGGAGAGATAAGAAAGCCTTCCTCAGTGATTAGTGCAAAGAAATAGAGGAAAACAATAGAATGGGAAAGACTAGAGATCTCTTCAAGAAAGTTAGAGATACCAAGGGAACATTTCATTGAAAGATGGGCACAATAAATGACAGAAATGGTATCGACCTAACAGAAGCAGAAGATATTAAGAAGAGGTGGCAAGAATACATAGAACTGTACAAAAAAGATCTTCGTGACCCAGATAATCACGATCGTGTGATCACTCACCTAGAGCCAGACATCCTGGAATGTGAAGTCAAGTGGGCCTTAGGAAGCATCAATATGAACAAAGCTAGAGGAGGTGATGGATTCCAGTTGAGCTATTTCAAATCTTAAAGGATGATGCTGTGAAAGTGCTTCACTCAATATGCCAGCAAATCTGGAAAACTCAGAAGTGGCCACAGGATTGGAAAAGGTCAGTTTTCATTCCAATCCCAAAGAAAGGCAATGCCAAAGAATGCTCAAACTACTGCACAATTGCACTCATCTCACACGCTAGTAAAGTAATGCTCAAAATTCTCCAAGCCAGGCTTCAACAGTACACGAGCCATGAACTTTCAGATGTTCAAGCTCAATTTAGAAAAGGCATAGGAACCAGAGATCAAATGGCCAATATCCACTGGATCATCGAAAAAAACAAGAAAATTCCAGAAAAACATCTACTTCTGCTTTATTAACTGTGCCAAAGCCTTTGACAATGTGAATCACAACAAACTGTGGAAAATTCTTAAAGAGATGAGAATATCAGACCACCTGACCTCCTCTTGAGAAATCTGTATGCAGGTCAGGAAGCAACAGTTAGAACTGGACATAGAACAACAGACTGGTTCCAAATCAGGAAAGGAGTATGTCAAAGCTGTATATTGTCATTGTGCTTATTTAACTTAAATGCAGAGTACATCATGAGAAATGCTGGGCTGGATGAAGCAAAAGCTGGAATCAAGATTGTTGGGAGAAATATCAATAACCTCAGATATGCAGATGACACCACCCTTATGGCAGAAAGTGAAGAAGAACGAAAGAGCCTCTTGATGAAAGTGAAAGAGGAGAGTGAAAAAGTTGGCTTAAAACTCAACATTCAGAAAACGAAGATCATGACATCTGGTCCCATCACTTCATGGCAAATAGATGGGGAAACAGTGGAAACAGTGACAGACTTTATTTTTTTGGACTCCAAAATCACTGCAGATGGTGACTGCAGCCATGAAATTAAAAGATGCTTACTTCTTGAAGGAAAAGTTATGACCAACCTAGACAGCATATTAAAAAGCAGAGACATTACATTGCCAACAAAGTTCTGTCTAGTCAAAGCTATGGTTTTTCCAGTGGTCATGTATGGATGTGAGAGTTGGAGTATAAAGAAAGTTGAGCACCAAAGAATTGATGCTTTTGAACTGTGGTGTTGGACAGGACTCTTGAGAGTCCCTTGGATTGCAAGGAGATCCAACCAGTCCATCCTAAAGGAAATCAGTCCTGAATATTCACTGGAAGGACTGATGCTGAAGCTGAAACTCCAATACTTTGGCCACCTGATGCAAAGAACTGACTCATTTGAAAAGACCCTGATGCTGGCAAAGATTGAAGGTAGGAGGAGAAGGGGAAGACAGAAGATGAGATGGTTGGATGGCATCACCAACTCGAAGGACATGAGTTTGAATAAACTCCAGGAGTTGGTGATAGACAGGGAGGCCTGGTGTGCTGCAGTCCATGGGGTCATAAAGACTCGGACATGACTGAGCCAGTGAACTGAACTGAACTTTGCAGCATAATTGAGTTCATTCTGAGGGATAATATAAAATATGTATCAGATAGGTTACTTTCAGCTGCTAAGTTACAAAAAACCCAGGTCAAATCAATTTCAACTATCCCTGGGCCGGGAAGATCCCCTGGAGAAGGAAATGGCAACCCATTCCAGTACTCTTGCCTAGAAAATTCCATGGATGGAGGAGCCTGATGGACTACAGTCCATGGGGTCACAAAGAGTCAGACATGACTGAGTGATTTCACTTTCACTTTCATAAAGGGATTTATTATCTCTGTAATAAGATATTCTGTGGCAGGATTAGTTCATTTAGAGGCTGAGTGATAACATCTTTCTGCTCCATCATCATCACTTCTAAGTTTACTGTGTAAGCCACTCCTTTTGGGGGTGATGCAGGAGACCCAGGTTCGATCTCTGGGTCAGGAAGATCCCCTGGAGAAGGGAATGGCCACCTGGCAGGCTATAGTCCATGGGGTCACAAAGAGTCAGACACAATGGAGCAACTAACACTTTCACTTTTAAATGAATCAATAGCCAACAGTGTGTAAGGATAGGATGCTTGAAGCCATGGGAGCCATTTGCCAACCCAAAGGAAGCTACTAACAGGACAGAATAATAATTCAATCAGTGTAACATTGGTCAGCATGTGTGATGGAAATGCTAACTGTCCACCCAAATCCACTTTTCCCTTTTTGCATGGTCGCAGAGTGGTAGTTAGGCACATGGAGGTCTAGATGGGCACAGCTTTTCTGTCCTTCTTAGAGTCAGGTGAGGCTTTGAGAAAACATTGTCCACCGTGGAATTGCACTAGGTCTTAGTTGCGGCATGCAGGACCTTTCGGTCGCAGAATGTGGGATCTAGTTCCCTGACTAGGGATCAAACTCAGGCCACTTGCACTGGGGGCTCAGAGTCTTAAGCTACTGGACCATCAGGGAAGTCCCGTGGGTCACCATTCTTAATAGTGACAGGAATGTCCTTTCTTCTTCCTTCCCCCAGACTGGAACCCAAATGTGGCAGTGACCCAGATATCAACAGGGAATGATTGAGCCACAAGAGGGAAAGAACATGAGTTCCTGAATGACTCCATGGAGCAGAGCCCAACTTGGACTATTATGTGCATAAAACGCACACTTTGCTTAGTTGTGGTGTGCGGGCTCTTCCCTTGCCGTGCACAGACTCTCCAGCTGTGACGTGCAGGCTGAGGAGTTGAGGTGTGCAGGCCTGCAGGTATGATGCTTCTTGGCATGTGAGGTCTTAGTTCCCTGACCAGGGATCAAACCCCTGTCCCCTGCATTGCAAAAGCAAATTCTTAATCCCTGGACCACCAGGGAAGTTCCACACTTTGTGCTTCAAGTCATACAATCGTGGGAACTGTTGTCATATCAGCTCTTGTTTTATTTCTATCCTAATTAACACAGACATAGATTAAACAAACCGATAAAACAAAATAGAGAGCCCAGGAAGATATCCATATCTATATATGGAAAAATGGCATATGTTAGAGATATCACCACTAATCACTAGGGAAAGAAAGACTATTTAATAATAGAGCTGTAACACATCACTCAAAAATAAAATAGAGACGTTTTACTAACCTAAACATGAAAAACGACGAGAGGAAGATGTTTTTCATAACTGGGGAAGAGAAAGATTTCTCAAATAAGACCAACATAAGAACAACCTATAAAATAAATAGATTTATTTAACTTTATGAAAGTTATATCTTGTCTAAGGCAAAATATACAAACAAGATTAAAAGGTGGGCAATTTACTGGGAGATATTTGCCATATACAGTGTATCTATCAGAATGTATAAAGAATTTCTATAATCTGTAAGAAAAGATAACCTAACAGAAAAGTAGAGAAACAATATGAACTCACGACTTACGTAGGAGGATATTCATTTGGTCACTAAAGCCGTAAAAGGAAAAGTGGGATATTGTTTTTTCACCCATTCGATTGGGAAAAATTAAGAGGTCTAACAATATAAAGTGTTGGTGGGGATGTGAGGAAAATAATACTGTAATATACATCTGGTGGAAGTGTGATGCCCCTTGGAGAGCAAGTAAAAAGCAGCTAATAGCATCTTAAAATGCACATACTCTAAGACCTAGTGAGAAAATTCAGTTTCTAGGTATTAATATGTTACCTGGAGTAGTCTGGTGTGTGTACACATGGGATATATACTACATACTTGTTTACAAGTGGCCAAATAATGTAAACAATGTAAATGAATACCTATAGGGGAATGAATTAATGACATGTGATACGTTTATACGGTAGTATACCGTACAACCATTTAAAAGGAATAAATTAGACCCCTCGGTATCCATGGGGAACTGGTTTCAGGATTCCCTACAAACAACAAAATCCACTGATGATCATGGCCTTGTATGCAATGGCATGGCCCTCATATCTGCGGGTTCTGCGTCTGTGGATAAGGAAGGCCAACTATACACACCCACATGGATAGTTTTAAATAATGTCATGTTGGATGGATAGAAACCCTATTTGGAATGATATGAAGAGTATGCTACTTATATACATTTTAAGGCATAAAAATAGTACGATATATTTATGACTACATATGAATGGATGTAAAAGTTTTCTCAAGTGTGAGGACTCACCTCAAACTCATAATAATGGTTCATTCTTAGAGAAAGGGTATAGAACTGGAAATGGCACTTAAAGAGGGTCTTAACTATACCTGTAATGTATAATTTACTTAAAAAGCTAATATCACAAACTATATATTTTAAAAAATGTTTAATTTACTTATTTCTTTGGCTGGGTGGGGTCTCAGTTGCAGCGCACAGGTTCTCTAGTTGCTCCTCAGTAGATGGGATCTTAGTTCCCCAACTAGGGATTGAACGGATTGAACCTGCACCCACCGCATTGCAAGGCAGATTCTTAACCACTGGACCACCAGGGAGGCCCCTCAATTAACCTTTCTAAATGTATCAGCCAAGGTCCAGTCAGGAGATAGGACCCCGATGGAACATTTAACATAAAATAAAATTCTAGTAAATGGTGGCTAACTACTAAAAGGGGTAAAAGTGAAAGTGTTAGTCACTCCATTGTGTCTGACTCTTTGAGACCCCATGGACTGTAGCCTCTGTCCATGGGATCCTCCAGGCCAGGGTACTGGAGTGGGTAGCCATTCCCTTCTCCAGGGGATCTTCCCAACCCAGTGACTGAATCCGGGCCTCCTGCGTTGCAGGCAGATTCTTTACCGTCTGAGCCACCAGGGAAGCCCAAAAGCAGTAAAAGGGACCTCTCAAGGAACAAACATGGGCAACAGGGTTAAGCGAGGGCCTCCAAGGAAGAAGCACAATTGGAAGAGGGCCCCACAACCCAAGACTGAGGTTCAGACCTGCGAGGGATCCCCCAGAGTTTACCGAGGTGCTTCAGCCAGGACTGACCCACAACTGGCGACCAGGAAGCTGCCCACCCGGGAGCCACTGTGACTTGCTGGAGGGTGAGCACCACCGGGTCTCCCATATGCTGCTCACGGCTGTGCCCTGGGAGCGAAAATTGCACACAGGACCCAGGAAAAGAATCCCCTTCCTTTGCTATGCTTTGCAGTGCACTTCCAGTGTCCTTTACTTATAAAGTCTGACAGCACGCCAGCTGAGAGAGGAGAAGTATTTACAGGTCAAAGCTCCAGTATCACCAAGCTGGGCAAACAATGGTGGATTTGGAGGTGAGAGGCAATAGGTTGGTGATTGACGCACTAATGATGGGTAGTGGGAATATCGATGTTGGTTATACTTTTCTTAATTTCTTTATCACTCAAGGATCTCAAAATAAAAATATTAAGTGATTACAAGTTAAAGAATTTTTAAACAAAATTTTAAAGCTGACAAGTAATGGAATAAAAACTTCTTCCAAAACACTAGGGAAGAAACATAAAAGGGACAGTGGAGATTAGAAGATCGGAAGCTTTGAAAGGAAGAATAAAAATGAGCCAGGAGGTAAAACCGAGAGGCATTTGTTTTCACCAAAGGAATTCTTTCCTTTATATCTATCAGTAAGACCAAATCAATTACATACAGGAAAAAAAAGGTAAATGGGTAAGACTTCCTTGACCCTGTCCACCCTGTCCCTAGGTGCACTGGTATCCTGAGCACAAACACAGATTCTTGAGGAGAGGGGTCTTGTTTCATTATTATTATTATTTTTTAACTTTACAATACTGTATTGGTTTTGCCATACATCAACATGAATCCACCACGGGCGTACATAATTTCCCACTTCTGAACCCCTCTCCCACCTCCCTCCCCATACCATCCCTCTGTTAAAAATTTTTGGCTGTGTCACAGCTTGTGGGATCTCAGTTCCAGGACCAGGGGTTGAATCTGCACCCTCTGCAGTGGACATGCAGAGTCTCAACCATTGGACCACCAGGGAAGTCTCCTTTATTAGTTTCTTTTTAAAACTCCATGCTCTTGGTGGCAAATGGATACTTGATGGAATTGACCCATTGGTCTTCCTCTTGAGCAAAGCCTACCCAGAGAGTGAATACTTCCTGGGGCTCCGGAAATAGAAACACTACCAATTTGGTGATGTGGTGGAGAGCACCCGGGCTTTGGAGTCAGAGGACCGGCCCTGGGATGCTAAGAGCCAGTGTGGTTGCAGGCCAATGAGTTTGCAACCCTAAGCCTCAGTTTTTCCCTCTAAACAATGAGATACTACTGTGTGATTAGGTGTAACGTGGGTCATTCTCCTCTGTCTTCTACATTGCGAGAGCTCATGAATCAAGAGCTTGTTTCTTTCCTGCCTTTGCTTTCCCTCTTTGTCAAGCAGCAGAGACTAGAGCTCTGTTAAGAGAACACACAGCTTCCCGGGTGGCGCAGTTGGTGAAGAATCTGCCTGCCAACACAGGAGTCACGAGAAACAAGGGTTTGATCCCTGGGTCAGGAGGATCCCCTGGAGAAGGAAAGGGCAACCCACTCCAGTATTCTTGCCTGAAAAATTTCATGGACAGAGGAGTCTGGTAGGCTACAGTCCATGGGGTCGCAGAGTCGGACACAGCTGAGCACACATGCACACAAGGGGACAGAATGCACCGTAGTTTTTTTGCCTTTTATACCTTTTCTCCTTTTGAGATAATTGTAGACTCACATGCAGTTGTAAGAAATAGTACAGAGAGATCGCGTGGATCCTTCATCCAGTTTCACCCAACAGTAGCATCTTGCATAATCATGACGGACTTGGGCTTCCCTGGTGGCTCAGATGGTAAAGACTCTGCCCCTCAATGCGGGAGACACAGGTTTGATCCCTGGGTTGGGAAGATCCCCTGGAGAAGGGAATGGCAACCCACTCCAGTATTCTTGCCTTGAGAATTCCATGGACAGTGGAGCCTGGTGGGCTACAATTCATGGGGTCGTAAAGAGTCGGACACGACTGAGCGACTAACACTATCAGTTTCTATCAAACACACACACATACACACACTTTCTCCCCAGTCACCACAGTATTACCCAAATGCATGCCACTAGCATCTTTAACGAATGAATCTCCCTGCCTACAGGCTAGCTCTCCTCTAATCCATCCCCCGCTGAGAGCATTGCAATATATACCAGGAGATGGACACTGTGCAATCCATTGAGCCTATTTAGATTTCAGCAGTTTTGTGTGTGTGTGTATTTAGTTCTAAGCAGTTTTATCCCATGTGCGGATTTGTAGACCGTTCGTGCTACACTTTAATAGCCAGAGCCCTTAATTATTTTTAAAGGTTCCTTTTTCAGAAGGTCATTTACCCCAGGGATCATTAAGGTATCTTTCAAACACTCCAATCTATCCAACCTCACTCCCCATTTTACCTTTATTTTTCTCCTATCTTAAAGGTCCCTTAGAGAATTGGACCAAGTAACAGGTGCATCAGAAAACTGCCTAGTGATCTCTATGAAAGTGCATCCCCATGTCCCCTGGAGACACTTGAACTCGGGTTGGGCTCCTGTTCCAGCAGAGTTCCCTGAGTGGCAGGCCACTTGTGTCTTCAGACAGGCATCCCTGTTTCTCTGCGGTTGGACACCCTCATTCTTGTTACTTGATCAGAAGGCTCCTGAGAGCTGACTTTACTACCTGATCGGTGTCATCAAGCCCTGTAGCCCAACCTGGACTCTATATCCACACTGCCTTTCTCTCCCTGAGTAGGATCCCCCTTGGAGCTGCAAGTTCCAGTTCTGGGTCCTTTCATCCCTATAAGACAATACAGTCCTTAGGTGTCTGGGGTCAAGCCAAGGGAGCAGCTGACAAGAGCAGGGACCCAGAACTCTCACCATGTTCCTATCAGGTTAGACTCTTACTCACTGAGAAGATATCCCGTCAAAGTGACTCTTCCTTTCTTTCCTGAAGATCCACGTCTCAAGTTTCCCCTTGCAGTTTAAGTGGGACTGGCGATCTAATCTCTCCAAGCCTCAGTCTCCCCATCTGTGGAATGGGACCAATGAACCCTCACAGGGCTTTCAGCGGTGCTTAAGTGAGATCGCTTCCGCAGGAGGCCCAAAGCCTCCGTGCTGAGTGCTCAATGAGAAGGGCTGCAAGCTACCATCCTATGTGTGGTGCCTCTCCTGTGTCACTCCCCTGGGGCTGTCACCCTCATCTTTCCATATCTTTCTCTAGGTTAATTGCCCTAAGAGTTGGGTCTCCTCTTCCCAAGGATGGGAGGAGAAACCAAGAACAGGTGGTGCGTAATCAGAGACTTAAAGTACTCAACGATCCCCTGGCTGAATCCTCTGTTTCCCAGACCCTCTAAGCCACTTCCAATTTTACAGGATTAACTTGCTTGCTCAGACTCCCAAAGAAACCCAAGGTCTCTCCCTCTGTCTCTTTCAGGCCCCCAAGACAGAAGAACTCAGGGTTTCCCCCCAGGGGAGACTGGGAAGGATGAATAGTGGAAGGCAGGGCTCAGATCTCACTTCTTTTCTCCCCAGCCCCTCACCACCCCCGGCTCTGCTGCTATGCCATGAAACCCAGCACCCCGGGGTGTCCCTGGGGTGGGTGTGGACCTGGCTGACCCATCTCTCTTTACAGGGAGGCAGGATTTGGCTAATAAGAACCAGCTGTGTTGTTGGTGGGTTTTATTTGGCCCCTCCCCTGCCCTTGCTCTGATAGCTGTGAGAAACTGATGACAACCTGTTTGACCTCTGACCTCCGAACTTGACCCATGGCTAATACCTCCAGCTGCTGATTGCCGGCCGAGCCCTTTGTCTCGGGCTGTTTGGGAGCCAAGACAGACAAATGATTTCTATTTGTCCTCCGGTGTTGCGAATGGGGCTGATCAATAGGAGCTGAGGATGGTGTCAAGGATTTGTCACCATGGCTTATGAATGACAAAAACACTCCTTGACACCCCCCCCCCACAACTTTCCCCCTTCCCCAAAGAAACACCTTTTGGGGGAAAAAGACTGAAAGCCAGAGAAGGCATATCGATTTTTTTTTTTCCTTCTTAAATAGCATCTTGAGCCACAAAAGAGAGAAAGGCAACACTTTTCTGTGCTAAAATGCAGCAAAAAGCTTCCCAGAGAATGAGGCTGGTGATTAGATCAGCTATTGTGTTTAAGTACCACAGGCCGCCGCACACCACAACTGTTCAATTTTGTCTGCTAAAGGCTGCACAAATTCCTCTCCACCCTCTCCGTATCCCAGACTCAAAGGAGAAGGCACTTTGCCTCTCTTCATCTTCTTCAACTGCCTCCAGCTCATCTCTTTCCCTCTTACTCTCTCCTCAGTTTCTCCAGGCCAGCCGTGGGTCGGGCACCCTGGTATATGAGTCTGAGCCAGGACCAGCCTCGCTTCATTTACAGATGATCAGCAGCCCTTGAACTTGGACCCTTATTTGGACAAGAGAAGGCCAGGGGTGGGAAGGCGGTAGCAATGATGGGAAAGACACGAAACTTGGGAAAGACCCTCCTGGGTCCTCTGTTCAGGGGTGGGGCAGGGTCCAAGGGAGCCTGGGGAGGCAGCCCATGGCAAGTGGGGAGGTGGGAAGCCTTCCACCCCGCCCTTCAATGTCTGACCATGTATCGCCTGCTCTGGCTGGGTGCTGGGACCACAGGGTGAGAGGGAGCTGCCTGCTTCTCCCTGAGACGTTGGCCGCGTGGCACAGACTAGCAGACCATGACCGCGCAGTGAGATGAACGATGGGGCAGCAAAGGTGGAGTCAGAGGTCTGTCCCCGCCGGGGTGGGTGGGGACGCGACCAGGACGGTAGGAGGCTGCCTAGAGGAAGGGACATAGTTGTTGAGATTCAGCAGAAGAGCAGCAGCAGGAGGTGAGCCGCTGCATTCCACCCGCGAAGACCAAGGACCTCAGGGCTTCTCAGGTAGAATCTTCTGGCAGTGTCCTGCCCTGGGAGCCTCTGGTGTGAGTGCCTATTGCCTTGGCCCGGGGGCTCACTGCTCTCATCTGCGGACTGGTCAGGGCAACGGGATCTGCTTCAGAGGGTTGAAAGAGTGGGAACCCGGTATGATCCACGTCAATTGTTCACACCATCTTGCGGTGATGGTTTTTCTTGTCTTTGTTATATGCTGTTGTTGTTGTTGTTTGAGGACTTGCTTCCTATCTGGGTATTCCTCAGTCAGGTGGATTGAATGAGGGGAGATACAGACAGCCCCTGCTTCCCACACACTAACTAGAGCCAGGATCGGGGGGTAGTGGGGAAACTTGAGTAGACGCAGCTCTGGCTGGCTGAAGTCTTTGACCAAGGTCAGAGTGTGACTCTGGAGGACACCAGCATGCCCTCTCTCCCCTGGCACAGGCCCTGGGCACAGGCAGTGAGGAAAGCCTGCTCTTGGGTGAGGCTCAGACAGAGTAGCTACAACGAGGCAAGGTAATTGCATCCTCACTACTGTTCGGACTATTGCAACGGCTGTGTGCCTGCTCTCAGGCCTCTTCCCTCTGTAATCCATGCTTTCATTAGAGCGACCATCTCAAAATCTGATCACAGGACCTCCCTGGTGGCCCAGTGGTTAAGACTCTGCTTTGCACTGCAGCGGACATGAGTTCGATCCCCGGTCGGGAAACTGAGATCTCACATGCTGCCAGGCAACTCAGCCCTCGTGCCACGACCACTGAGTGTGTGCAGCACAACTAGAGAGAAGCCCACCGCAGTGGAAGACCCCACATGCCATGCCGCAGTGAAGATCCTGAGTGTGCACCTGAGACCCGACACAGCCAGAGACAAATACATATTTCTAAAAATCTGATTATGCCACTTGTCTGTTTAAATCCCTCCAGTGTCTCCCATGATCCTCAGGATAAAGCCAGAACTCCTCAGCCTGGCATTTAAGGCACTCCCAGCTTAGACTCCAACCTTCATCTCGGTCTCCCCTAAAGCCCCCACATCATATTCCCTGTTCTTCAGTTACTTGCTTTGTGTCTTGCTAAACACACATCACATGGTTTCACTACCAGGCCTTCGCTCAGGCTGGTCCCTCTGCGTGGAATACCCGCTTCATCTCCATTTTAGTAAGAATTTTCCCCCTTCTCTCCATCTCCTCCCACAGCACATTGGACTCGCCTCCTGGCCACCCACAGTCTCAATCAGAATGATTCTACCCGCTCTGTCTCCTGCCTGGACTGAGGGCTCCTGGGGACCAGGAACCTCACTGTCCCACGTCCTCCCACCCGTTGACTGTACGTGGGATGGGAGAGCTGGAAGGTGCCTGAACTCAAAGAACACTGAGGAATTAACGAGGGATGGTGGGAGGGGTGTGCGGCTGCTGCACTCCGACAAACAAAAGATAATGGAAGGCGAAGGATGTTAGTCTTCTGATCCATCAGAATGGGAGGCTGTTAAAGTCGTGGTAGCTGCCATTGGTGACTTCAAGAGGCTGTTTAATTTAACATTTTTTTAAAGCATTGAGAATGTGACGAACTCGTGGAAAATTCAAGGCATATGAAAAAATACGAAAAAGGGAATTCTATTCTTGTAAAATCCCTTGATATTGATTAGAACCCTTTCTTCTACAAGAGATGGAAAACCCAGCTCAAACTGGCGTGAACACTAGGGAACTATTGCTTCCTGGGTTTGAGGAGTGCGGGCTGGGACTGGCTTCACAGGATGCCCTCTGGACCGCATCTGTCTCTCGCTCTTATTTGCATATTCTCTTTCGCCTCCGCCTTCCTGGCTCTCCCGCGTCCCTGGGCTCTCCTCCGGGCTGGCCTTCTGCACAGGCTTCCTCTCTGTGGTTCCAAGGTGGCTGTGGCTACTCCAAATCTCTCAACTCTGAGTCCAGCAGGGAAGGAAGACTGTCCGCGGCCAGCTGCCTTTTCCTCAGGAACCCGCACTATGTCCATCTCACCTGTTCTTCTGCCACGTGGCCTCGCACTTCCCATGGGGGAGAGGTGGAGTCTAGTTCCCCTCCCCGTGGATAGGAGCTGGCTTTAGCAACCCGTAGAATGTGACAGAAGTGACGCTGGCTGAGACACGATTCCCGAGAGGCTGAGACAGAAGCGTTTGCAGCTTTTGCCTTCATCTCTTGACGAATTCTCAGATTCCCGCATCTCGAGGACACTCCCTCTTGTGACCTGGCTGCCATGCCGTCAGAAGCCCAAGCCACGTGTGGCCCATGAGTACGTGCTCCTGTTGACAGCTCCAGCTAAGCCCGGGTTTTGAGTCACCCCAGGTGTCAGACATACGAGGGAAGAACTCCCTGGACGATGCCAGCCTCCAGACGTTCTGGTCATCAACAGCTCCCCAGCTGAGGCTCCGGACTTTGTGGGCTGGAGATGAGCCATTCCAGCTGTGTACTCTTCCAATTCCCAGCAAGAGAATCTGTCAGAACGTGGTTGTTTTTCTACATCTGTAAGTTTCAGAGGGCTTTATATAACACAGTCTTTCTCAGGAGCTCCAGAAAAATCCAGATTGGTTCAGGTCCCCATGATCAATCCCCTTGAGCCTATATAAGGGATACAGCTGGTCATTCTGACCCTGGGATGACTCAACACCGGAATGAGAAGGCGGGGGAGTCGCAAGCCCAGAGGCCGCTTGGCACTGGTTACCCCAAAAAAGGCGCAAACCACAGAACCCACTATTCCCTATCATCCAGAAACAAGGGAACACCCTTCCAGACAACTTCCGGGGCCTATGTACACGTGTAGGTATAAAATTCAACACAGATAAAGCAGACAGTAAAGAATCTGCCTGCAATGTGGGAGACCTGGGTTCGATCCCTGGATGGGGAAGATCCCTGGAGAAGGGAACGGCAACCCACTCCAGTTTCTTGCCTGGAGAATTCCAAGGACAGAGGAGCTTGGCAGGCTACAGTCCTTGGGGTGGCAAAGACTCGAACACAACTGAATGACTAACACACACGCAGAGTGTACTCTACATACTTCATAACTTTCTAAAATGTAATGGGTTATGGGGGCTCTTCTGATGGGAGTGGACACAAATGTGCATCATTTTTTCAATTAATTTTTACTGGAAAACAGCTGCTTTACAATGCTGTGTTAGTTTCTACTGTACAGCAGAATGAATCAGCCAGATGTGTACATATTAATGTGCTGCTGCTTAGTCACGCAATCGTGTTCGACTCTTTTCGACCCCATGGACTCTAACTTGCGGGCCTTCTCTGTCCACGGGGATTCTCCAGGCAAGAATACTGGAGTGGGTTGCTGTGCACTCCTCCAGGGGATCTTCCCAACCCAGGGATTGAACTCAGGTCTCCCACATTGCGGGCAGATTCTTTACCATCTGAGCCACCAGGGAAGCCCACGTATTAATATGTCTGCTCCCTTTTGGACTTCCCGTTCAGGTCACCCAGAGCATTATAAGCAAAGTTCCCTGTGCTATACAGAGAGGCACATCATTTTTAATGGTTACATAAGATCCCACTATGAATGAACTAGAATTGATTTAACCGATTATCTATTGATGGATCACTGAGTCATTCTGGGGTTTTTTTTGGCTGTTATAAATAGTGCTGAAATAAACATCACTGCACATACATCCTTGGGTACATCTTCCAATATTTCCTTAGGATAAATTCCAAGAAGTTGAATTGCAGATTCTAAGGTTTCAGGCTTGCCAAGGGTTTCTAAATTGCCTTGCAGAAATGTACCCCTTTATTCTCCTATCATCCCATCACCAGGGCACAAGGGTGGCCTTTTGCTCCACATCCTCATTGGAATATTTGCCAATTGGGATGATTCCTTATCGCAGCCTTAATTTGAGTTTCTTTGATTCCCAGTGAGGTCAGGCACCTTCTCATATGCATATTGATGATTCCTACTCCTTCTTTCATAATATTGCCTGTTCAAGTCCTTTGACCAATTTTTTATTGCAGTATTCATATATATATAATTATTGATTTATAAAACCTTTTTGTAGATTACAGTGTTAACCCCATGCTGGTCCCCCCAGGTCTACCAACATTTGTTGTTTATCCTTTAAGTTTTTTTTTTTAAAACCTTAACTTCCCAAAAGTCTTCGGGAAAGCATTTAAAAAATATTTCCTTATTTGGCTGTGTCAGGTCCTAGTTGCAGCAGTCAGGATCTTTGCTGTGTCGCTGAGACTCTCTAGGCATCACACACAGGCTCTGGAGCACACAGGTTCAGTAGTGTGGGCACATGGACTTAGTTGCTCCTTAGTACATGAGATCAGGGATCGAACCCACATCCCCTGCATTGCAAGGCAGATTCTTAACCACTGGACACTGGGGAAGTCCCTGTCCTTTAAGTTTGTATAGGGTGGCCCCCCTTAACCTGTAGATTAATCAAGCCCTCAAAAGCAGAGTGTAGCCTTCCAAGGAAGCTGGCACCAGGCAAGAGAGAGCTCACTTGAACCACTCTTGTCAGAGGGGATCAGTTGCTTCATCTGGCCTAGGGAACTGGAAGGGCCAGGAGAACTGGCCATTCAGGAAGGAGGCTCAATTGCATTCATGAGAAGATGGGCAGGAGATGTCTCAGGAGTCCCAGTGCTGAAGTAGAAGAGGAAGATCAGACTAGGGAGGAGTGAGGCAGAGAAACCAGGAGACCCTGCCCTCCTCCGTGTCGGCCTCATGAAGATGCTGCTCCTACAGCGAACCCCATCGCAGGGCAGGACACCGATCTCTTATTGGTTTCTGCTCCAGGGGCCGCCTTAGGGGCAGTGTCAAATGTAGGAGGCCCTTGGAGTCTGCCAAGTTTGCAGAGAACTATGGTGGTTCAGCCCAGGGGGTCCCTGAGGAAGCCAGGTCACTGCCAAGGAAACAGTACCAAGTGTTCCATCTAAAGGACAGGCAAGATCCTCTAGTGCAGTGGTCCCCAACCTTTTGGCACCAGGGACCGGTTTTGTCAAAGACCATGTTTCCATGGCTTGGGGTGGGAGGATGGTGGTTTTGGGATGATTCGAGTGCATTACATTTATTGTGCACTTCACTTCTGTTATTATTACATCAGCTTTACTTCAGATCATCAGGCATTAGATCCTGGAGGTTGGGGACCCCGGCCATACTGGATTCTGCCCAAGCCTTCATTTGGAGGATCGCCCTATGCTGAATGGGAGCTGTCTCCTGAGAGGACATGCATGCCTGGGCAGCCCGTGACCACTGAGTCACTGGCATGAGGGGAGGAGGGGAGTTCAGTGACTGGCTTCCTGGCCTCAAGGAGGGACCCATTCAGGTGAAATTGATGCTCCAGAGCTCCCAGGGTTGGGGGCGGTGGGGGTCAGGCTGAAGCTGAGACTGCATCCTTGCCTAACTCTGTCCCCTGCCTAATCCCGCTTCTCTCACATCCTTTCTCTTAGACCACACCTCCTGAAAACTCATGTGTACCCAACTCCTTGTCTCAGGCTCTGCTTCTAGGGATCCTGACCTAAGCCAGAGCCCTATCTGCAAGTTTAGGAGTGAAATGGGATGAGATGAAAGAAAAAAACCAAGAGGAGAAGTCAGAACCAAGGCTGGGCTGTCAGAACAGGCACCAGAGTTCTCCTTACCAGGGGAGATGACGTGGGGGAAGCTGCTGCTGGTCATTCCGCACTTGCTGTCCCTTCTTGGAACCAAATCTCAAATTCCTTTTGGGACACCACTCCTTCCCCACCCCCAGGGGATGTGATGGAATTGTACCATCTGTAACCCCAGGGATGGGCTCTGGATTGATTCAATCTTTGTGTCCCTGCCCCCCTCACCTCCAGCTACAGGGATTGATTCCAGGGTGTGCACATAAACCAATCAGACCCAAGGAAAGCTGAGGCTTCTGGGAAAGGGAAGTGTAGCGAGTTGTATCCTTCCATTCCATTGTGGTGAGCTGGTATCTATCCTAGGGCAGCACGGTCTTTTTCACCAACTGTGGAGCTGAAGAATGGGCAACCATGGGCAATAGAATTGAGAGATGACTTCTGATGATGTCATTTGGGCCCTGAATCAAACTGCACCTGAAGCCAGATCTGTACATGAATATTCCGTTATGAGAACCAACAATTCGCCTTGTTTTCTGATGTCAATTTGAGGAGGATTTTTTTTTTCACACTTACAACCAAAGGTCTTAACAGACATGCATGGTGTGTGTGGCATGGTTAGCACACCCAGCAAGTCCACACAGTTAAAGCCAAAAGAGCACCCCCAATCTGTCTTCTTTCACTTCTGTTCTAGACAGCTTGCTCCTTTCTGGGGTTTCCATGTACTGGGACTTCGGCCAGAGTGAGGCCAGTCCAGGGCAAGCCCACCCTGTTGTTAGCATTCAGCTTCCGTGGCCAATTCCTTCCACTGTGGTCTTCAGACTCTCTCTGCTTCCCCCCTGGGAATTCATCATCTTTCTCTCTCCCTTTCCAGGACAGAGCAAAGGGAGTCCATTCTAGAGCAGGAGAAGCAAGGCCCTTTCAAAGCAGAGGCCACGTTGCTAAGGTGGTGAGGGAGCATCCTTCCTTAGGTGGTGAGATTGGAGCATTTCCTCCCAGGGCCGGGACCCAGGAGGTGAGGGGTGTCGGGGCAAGACTATGGACTTCAGAGCTAGATCAACTCAGGCTCCAGCCCTGGCGCTTCCCAGCAGAACAGCCTGTTGCTTACTCTCCAGGCTTCATGTTCTCTATCTGTAAAGTGGGAACAGGCACATCACCCTTCCAGGGACCCTCAGGCAGGGAGCAGATATAGTCATGAACTGCAGTCCGGGTTGGGCCTTCTTAAGGGGCACTGAGGTCGGTGGGGTGAATCCCTTGACCTGAAAGAGGCAAGGATAAATTGAGCTCCTGCAGGAATGCCAGGAATTGGGCCAAGGGGCAGGCAGATTGGGATCAGGTGTGCCCCCTTCCTCAGCCACCAGCCTGGGGATCAGGGAGTTAAAGGAATCCCATGGAGATAGGAACTTGGCCCATGCAGGGCCAGGCTGAGTCCTCTCCCTGTCCCACACCGGGAGGGAGAGGCCACAGTGACTCGGGCCTCGGACCAAAGGAAGACAAGTCACACTCCCCAGGCAACTTCTGCTGCCCAGAGTGGGGCGAGCGGTGGTGGTGGGCTTTTAGACGGGTGTCCTTTTCAGACACATTAGACAAGGGCCTCAGAGGAAGGTCCTGGGGGACCTCCAGAGGAAGGAAGCTAGTGTTCACTGAGCACCTACTAAGCCCCACCTCACCTAATGCTCATAGCAACCTGGGATTGTTTTCCCCATTTTGCATCTGGGGAAACTGATCTCCTTTGCCTTTAAACAGCTTACTCGAGGCCAGCTGAGGTGTGGATTCCAACACGGGTGGGTTAGCTTCCAAAAAGCTCCTGCTTTCTGTCACTAGCTGGGGCCTTGGTAGGGGGTACAATGGTGCCCCTGTGGTGGCCCCTGCAGTGGGCACCTTGCCCACACTCTGCTACCTTCTGGGATCCAGGCCTGATTCGACACCTGGAGCCAACAGTCTGAGCCGAAGAGGCTGTTCTGGCTCAGTTGCTGGAGGAGAGAGGGAGAGAGAGACTCAGGAAAGAGAGACCACACCTTGAGCTGGAGGGGCGGGCCTTGGAGAGGGACTGGGAAGCATGTCAAGCCTTGGGGATCAGCAAAGGGAAATGTCTCCTTCCAGGGACCATCTCACAGGCTCTCTGTCTGGATTCCCGAGTCAGTAGTGTTGAACAGAAGCAAAAGCCAGAGCATGGAGTTATACCAATCTGAGCTCACGTTCAGCTCCACCATGTCCTGCCTGTTTATCCAGAAGCCGCTTACTTACTCTCTGAACCTCAGAGTCTTCCTATGAAAAACGGGAGCGCTGCCTTCCTCCTGGCAGCCTTGCCAGAACTAAATGAGGAAAACTTGTTGATCTCTTAGCACCCTGCCTGGCACATAGAGGATGCTCAGTAAATGTTGGGTCTCAACTGTCCTGAAATTCTCATTTGAAAATAAAATCTCACTGAGCCCATTGATAGGACTGAATAATGAATAATACCTAGCATCTATTGAATACTAACCACGTACCAGGCATTGTCCTGAATGTTTTTTTATGTCTGTTACCTCGTGGAATCCTGAAAGAACCCCAGGAAGCAGATACAGTTCTCCCCATTTGACAGTAGGGAAACTGAGGCTTAAAAGACACTTGCTCCTTGGAAGAAAAGTTATGACCAACCTAGACAGCATATTGGAGAAGGCAATGGCAACCCACTCCAGTACGCTTCCCTGGCAAATCCCATGGACGGAGGAGCCTGGTGGGCTGCAGTCCATGGGGTCGCTAAGAGTCAGACACGACTGAGAGACTTCACTTTCACTTTTTACTTTCATGCATTGGAGACGGAAATGGCAACCCAGTCCAGTGTTCTTGCCTGGAGAATCTCAGGGACGGGGGAGCTTGATGGGCTGCCGTCTATGGAGTCATACAGAGTCAGACACGACTGAAGCGACTTAGCAGCAACATCAGCAGCAGTATATTAAAAAGCAGAGACGTTAGTTTGCCAACAAAGGTCTGTCTAGTCAAAGCTATGGTTTTTCCAGTAGCCATGTATGGATGTGAGAGTTGGACTATAAAGAAAGTTGAGCACTGAAGAATTGATGCTTTTGAACTCTGGTGTTGGAGAAGACTCTTGAGAGTCCCTTGAACGGTAAGGAGATCCAACCAGTCCATCCTAAAGGAAATCAGTCCTGAATATTCATTGGAAGGACTGATGCTGAAGCTGAAACTCCAATACTTTGGCCACCTGATGTGAAGAGCTGACTCATTAAAAAAGACCCTGATGCTGGCAAAGATTGAAGGTGGGAGAAGAAGGGGACGACAGAGGATGAGATGGTTGGATGGTATCACTGACTCAATGGACATGAGTTCGAGTAAACTCCGGGAGCTGGTGATGGATAGGGAGGGCTGGTGTGCTGCAGTCCATAGTGTTGCAAAGAACTGGACACGACTGCAAGACTGAACTGAGCTGAACTGAAACTGAGGCACAGGCGTGCAGCAGCTTGCCCAAGTCATACAAGTAGTAAGTGACAGAGGCAGGATTAACTATTGGGCACCATTTGACTCTGGAGCACTCCCTTATCTTGCCCCTGGCCTACCTCACTGTAGGTTGCTAAGCCCCTACCATGACCAACTGCTGTGCTGGGGCCAGAGGGGACTAAATGTGTTACATCCCGAGGAGCTCATGGTCCCGGGCAGGAGATAAGATGCCCAGAAACACAAGTTAAAAGATGGATAATATCATGAGAGAAAAAGTGAGTTGCAAGCTGAAAAGAGAGAAACGTCAAAGTCAGGGCCTAAGGGGCATTTGAGTTAAAGGGAAGAGCGAAGACAAACCGGGGGCCGGGTGAGGGCACCGTGAGGGCACAGGGTGCCTGAACAGGAGTTCTGTGCCCAAGTTTGTTTGTTTGTTTGGCTCTGCTGGGTCTTGGTTGCAGCATGTGGGATCTTCAATCTTCTTTGCAGCATGCGGGATCTTTAGTTGAGGCATACGAACTCTTGGGGCTTCCCTGGTGGCTCAGTGATAAAGAATCTGCCAGTCAATGCAGGAATCGCAAGAGATTTGGGTTCGATCCCTGGGTTGGGAAGATCCCCTGGAGTAGGAAATGGCAACCTGCTCCAATAATCTTGCCTGGGAAATCACATAGACAGAGAAGCCTGGCAGTCCATGAGGTCACCAGGAGTCAGATGCAACTTAGTGACTAAACAACAACGTACAAACTCTTAGTTGCAGCGCATGGAATCTAGTTCCCTGACCAGGGATTGAACCCAGGTCCCCTGAATTAGGAGCATGGAGTCTTAACCTTTGGACAACCAGGGCAGTTCCTGTGCCCAAGTTTAGATGGGTAAGTTGGAGCCAGCCTGCTTGGGACATTGTGGTCTGCACTTAGGGGAGAGGAGCTTGTAGGATCCTCTGGAGACAAGTGACATGGACAGGTTTGAGCTGTATAAACCCAGCTCTGCTATCAGCAAGGAGGAGCCATGAGACTGGACAGGGCTGGGCACAGGGCACCAGGTAGGAAGCAGTTGTAATGGCCCAGATGCATGCTGATGAGGGTTTGAACTAAGGTGGGGACAATACGACAAGATGCCCCAAATCCATCTCCCTGGGGGGCAGGGAGAGTGGACCGCAGCTGGTGCCTCCTAACTCAGTCACCCCCATCCCCTGGGTGATCAGCCTGGCTCTGGCCACCTGTTCCCACCACCCAGTGATGTGGGCTGCAGGGATCATTAACCCAAGTCATGAACTCATTCTTCCTCCCAACACATCTGGCCGGATAGAGGCCCCTCCTCCACCTCCTCTCCAGGAAAGGAAGAAATGGCTCCAGCTCAGCCAAGCATTTCCCTCCCTGCAAGAATGCCAGAGACACACACCTGCCATCGTCACAACACCACCCTGTACCACGCATATGTACCTGAGCTGCATGGCATCACAGAGGAAGCAGAGACACCTGGGTGCAGGTCCAACTCTGCTGCTCGCGAGATCTGCAGCCCTCAGCAAGCCAATGATGCTCTCTGAGCCTTGACTTTCTCATCTTTGAAATGGGGATAGAATGCCTGCCTGCCTGACTGCCTTCCAGGATTGCTTTGTGGAAAGATGCTGTTCATCAACCTCTTCTGTGACGCTTTGAAGCTCTGCTTAAATGTTGAGTTTCATGTGCCTTTTCATTCATTCCCCCCAGTCTCTTCATTGAGCTCTGACTCTCCACAAGGGGCCAGGAAGTGAACGTATCTTTGCACACCCATATTCATGACCTCATTCCAGCCTCCACTTGTCCTGTGGTGGGGAAGGACTTCACTTGAAACACAAGTGATATTCCCATCCTACGGATGACAAGTGAAAAGTGCTTACATTAAAGGAGGAGAGATTTTATCAGGACTAACTTCCTAATACAGGAGGCTGGTTGGTTCCTGGAAATCTTCCCAGAAGCAGAGACTCAATTAAGTACTTTGCCCAGAGTAGACAGCATAAATTGCTGAGTAGAACAGACTCGGTCATATTTGCCAGGACACAGGATAATGGAACAGATAGGTTCTTCAGACTCCTCTTCCATCTGACTTTCTAGGAACCAGACATTTATACATGTTCTCATGTCTGGTACATTGGTGTGAGTCTAGGCCTGCACTCAGTAGATGTGCTGCAAACCAGCTGTGTGACTTTGGAAAGATCCATGCCGTCTCTCAGCCTCTGTTTCCTCCTCTGAATGAGAAAATTTAATGAACCCCTTGGGCTGTGTCCACACTTAACATTGTACAAGTGATTGTTCAGTAAGTGAATGGGTGAGTGAATGAATGAATGAATGAATGAATGGCATTCCACAAGGTGTACGATTCATGGTAGCTCCTATTCCCTCTCTGGGCCTGATTATTCCCACCTGTCAAGTATGGTCATTGGTCTGTCTTTCCCCAGTTCCCTGTCTGTCCTGGTTTCTGTGATGTGCCTCTGTCCCCAAGGCCCAGGCTGGGAGGAGGGCAGCTGGTGGATTTGGGTCTGTGTCTTCACAGACCAGCAGCTCAGGCTGCCCTCCCGTTTCAGGGCATGGGCAGCAGGTATGTGTTGCTGTTCCCACGAGGCTGCCCGGCTTAGCCCAAGGCTCTCTTTGCTGGGAGAGTGGTCTGAGCTGTAGCCCTGTGCTGACCTGCTCTTAACCCCCAGGAAAGTTACACAAACTCCTCCGCGCTCCACTGGGATCTGGGTCATGCGAGGTGGGGGCAGGAACAATACCTCCCCTTGTCCCCTCGGCCTATTTCACATCAGCAACACAAGGGGGAGGGACACGGGAGGCAAGCACGAGGGGGCAGGCCAGCTCTGGTTTCAACCATGCCTGGAAATTGGATCTTCCTCTCTGGCCTGAGTTCCCTGGGGGCGTGAAGGGGATGCTGGAGCCCAGATCTCAGCAGGAGCCAAATTTCTCCTTCCCATGTCTCCTGCCAAGACCAGCCTTGTGCCTCAATTGCATAGCAAATCTACAGCAAGGGTCCCAAATCCCCAGTCCATGGACCAGAAATGGCTCATGGCCTGTTAGGAACTGGGTTACACAGCAGGAGGTGAGCAGTGAATGAGCTAGCAAAGTTTCATCCTTATTTACAACTGCTCCCCATCACACACTTTGGTGTCACTCTCTCCCATCACCTCCAGATGGGACCATCTAGTTGCAGGAAAACAAGCTCAGGGCTCCCACTGATTCTGCATTATTCTTATTGTTTAGTTGCTAAGTCGTGTCCGACTCTTCGTGACCCCATGGACTGTAGCTCACCAAGCTACTCTGTTCATGGGATTTCCCAGGCAGGAATACTGGAGTGAGTTGTCATTTCCTCCTCCAGGGGATCTTCCCGACCCAGGGATCAAACCCATTCTCTTGTGTCTCCTGAACTGGCAGGCAGATTCTTAACCTCTGAGCCTCCAGGGAAACGCTGCATTATGGTGAGTCATATAATTATTTCACTATATATCACAATGTAATAAAATAGAAATAAAGTGCACAATAAATGTAATATGCTTGAATCATCCCCAAACTATCCCTCCCACCTCCACCCCCTGATCTGTGGAAAAACTTTCTTTCACAAAACTGGTCACTGGTGTCAAAAAGTTTGGGAACTGCTGATCTATAAGACTCTATGCATCCCCCTTCAACAAATGGAACCTCAGTTCTGTGTTGTACCTACATGGAGATGGTAGGGAAGAAAGGGTCTACTCTGAGAATCAGGAAGCTTGGGTATGGTTCTGCTGTTGCTAAGTAAGACACCAAGGATTGGAAGGGCTGGAAATGAAGGATATGGAGCTAAGCTACCTGGTTCAAATCTTAGCCTGCCATTTGCCAGTTGGTAGCCTTGGATCAAGTACTTACCACTCTGACACTCTGTTTCATCATCTGCTCTAAGGGCACCTTCTTCTCTGAGTCATTATGAAGGATAAATAAGTTCTTGTGCACAACGAACTTAGAGCAGGGATCAAGAAATTCCAGCTTTATGGTGTGCTCTCCACATGGGCTTAGTGGGAAGTGTGTAGTCCTCGCTTAACTTCCCAGGGAAGAGCAAATTGTCTAAATTGTCTATAATAGAATAGAAGTACCTAAAGTACACGAAACTAGCTGTCAAAATTGTGAAACATAATCATAGTTTTGATTGCACTGTGACAGTGTAAAAATTGCAAATTTTCATCAGGCAAGAACAGAAAAACAAAGACTAACTACTGTCAACCCTATCACCCTTCCCATTTGTGTTCTGCCTGCCCATCTGAATCAGTTTACTCATGTTGACACATGCACAGCTTGGCATCACTTGAGACATGTATTTCTTATTCTTACTCAGTCATTTTATATTTAGGCAATAGTTGGTAGTGGTTGGTTTCTTTCCAGGTAACTGCAGTTCTTTGAAAACAACGTCAAAACAAAAGCCTCTCTGCTTGTCCCTAACAATCTATCACAGCTCCGCCTCTCTATTGCTGCTGTCCCTAAGCCTTCCTGCTCCATGAGCCCCCTCTTCTCTTCCTTGGGTCAGAATTCCTGGAAAACAATGAACCGGAATCATCAGTGATTTCTTCCAGTCCCAGAATGGAAGAAATAATAATGACTTGTCCTTAGTATGTGGAGAAGGAAATGGCAACTCACTCCAGTATTCTTGCTTGAAGAATCTCATGGACAGAGGAGCCTGGCGGGCTACAGTCCATGGGGTCACAGAGTCAAACACAAGTGAGGTTATGTAGCACTCATCCTGAATATGAGGCTTTTCAGGACCACGGATAGCAACACGCATACCCTTACGCACTTGTTCCCACTCCCCCACTAAGTCTCACATACTTTTCTTTAGCTATGACTGTTCCTCCCAGATAGTCAAAAGTGGGGCTCTGTATAAGGAGGAGGCCTCGGTGGCTGGGAGGACTGCAAGTGGGTGAGACCATCTCCAAGACTTCTTATGGTTCTGTGACCCTTGGACTCCTTCTTTGGCTTCATGTTTGACTTCCCTTTTCTCTTCCTTTCTTTTTCTATTTCTTTTTGACCGAGTTGTGCACCTTATGGGATCTCAGTTCCTGACCAGGGAATGAACCTGGGCCATGGCAGTGAAAGCCCAGAATCCTAACCACTAGGCCACCAGGGAACTCCCTCCTTTCCTTTCTCTTTCCTTTTCCAATAGGATTCTTCCATCCATTTTAATGGACTTATAGCCATTACCCAAAGGCTTTCCAGATGGTTCAGTGGTAAAGAATCTACCTGAAATGCACGAGGCACAAGAGATGCGGATTCAATCCCTGGGTCAGGAAGACCCCTTGGATTAGGAAATGGCAACATACTCCAGTATTCTTGCCTGTAGGATCCCATGGACAGAGGAGCCTGGAGAGCTACAGTCCAAGGGGCCACAAGGGAGCTGGACATGACTTAGTGACTTAACAACAACATAGCCACCACCCAAGGAGATGGGCCAAAGAGCAGAGCTCCTCAGGAGAGAGCAGTGAGCTGGTCCTTAGAAACACTCAGAACTTAGCACAGAGGGGTCATTTGATGTCCTCTTTGCCCTTAGTCACTTAGAGACATTGCACTGATTCTGTCAAAAGGATGAGCTGCTGTAACAAAGAGTCCACTGGTCTAAAGAACAGAAGAGTTTACCTAGCTCTCATGTATCAGGGCAGGTAGGAGAGCTGAGCTACTCCACACAGCCAGACAAAAACCTGCTACCTCCTCAAGGTTCTGTCCCCCAGCTCTAGGTGATACCTTCATCTGCACAGTCATGCTGGGCACAGCCATGTCCATGTAATGTCTTCAGGAAGGAGAAATGTGGGAAGAACACATGAGTAGTGTTTTAAGGGCTGGGCCAGAAGTATAATAGCAACACATCACTTCAACTCCCATTCCATTTGTGGGGAGGTAGTCATCTAATCACACCCAGGCTACACGGGGGTGGGGGAGTCTGGTCCCTAGCAGGGCAACCACATGCCAAGTTACAGCTTCACTGCTTTGGAAGAAAAGGAGAATGGCCTTTGGTTCAATAATACTGTCCTCTGTTTAATGGATGAGGTAGAGATGTGGAAATGGAAAGTTTTGCTCAAAGGGAAAAGAATTTATTCAGTTAGACACCATGCTAAGTGTTTTCCTGTACATTTAAAAGGCTCCAGGGTCTCATCTGGGGCTTTCCTGATAGCTCAGTTGGTAAAGAATCCGCCTGCAATGCAGGAGACCCCAGTTCTATTCCTGGGTTGGGAAAAGCCTCTGGAGAAGGGATAGGCTACCCACTCCAGTATTCTTGGGCTTCCCTGTAGCTCAGCTGGTAAAGAATCTGCCTGCAATGTGGGAGACCTGGGTTTGATGCCTGGGTTGGGAAGATCCCCTGGAGAAGGAAAAAGCTACCCCCTCCAGTATTCTGGCCTGGAGAATTCCACGGACTGAATAGTCCATGGGGTTGCAAACAGTCCCTAAATGTCCAGTTCTGTTACCTTTCCTAAACTTAGCTTGTCCTGTTTTCCTCATCTGAAATGCACTTGTATCATGGATAAGTTGATTCCATCCTGCCTTCAAGCTGAAGGACCACCTCTTGGATGATAAAATTTTAGAGCCAGAAGGAACCTCAAAAATAATTTATAAGTGAGGAAACTGAGGCCCAGAGATGGAAAATCATTTGTCCAAAGTTACACAGCAAGTTCTACACATAGCCGCATAGTCCATATCTAGAGCTCAGGACTCCAAGTTTACTTCTTTTCTTTTTTTTTGCCTTTAAAAAATTTTTTATTTAATTGGAGGCTAATTACTTTACAATATTGTTTTGGTTTTCCCATACACTGACATGAATCAGCCATGGGTGTACATGTGCTCCCCATCCTGAACCTCCCCTCCCACCTCCCTCCCCATCCCATCCCTCTGGGTCATCCCAGTGCACCAGCCCCGAGCACCCTGTATCATGCATTGAACCTGGCCTGGCAATTCATTTCACATATGATAATATACATGTTTCAATGCTATTCTCCCAAATCAGCCCACCCTCACCCTCTCCCAGAGTCCAAAAGACTGTTCTATACATCTGTGTCTCTTTTGCTGTCTCACATACAGGGTTATTGTTACCCTCTTTCTAAATTCCATATATATGCTTTAGTATACTGTATTGATGTTTTTCTTTCTGGCTTACTTCACTCTGTATAATAGGCTCCAGTTTCATCCACCTCATTAGAACTGACTTAAATGTATTCTTTTTAATGGCTGAGTGATATTCCATTGCTTTCTTATCCATTTGTCTGCTGATGGGCATCTAGGTTGCTTCCATGTCCAGAAAGAAGGAATAGAAGGAACATACCACAACATAATAAAAGCCATATATGACAAACCCACAGCAAACATTATCCTCAATGGTGAAAAATTGAAAGCATTTCCCCTAAAGTCAGAAACAAGACAAGGGTGCCCACTCTCACCACTACTATTCAACATAGTTTTGGAAGTTTTGGCCACAGCAATCGGAGCAGAAAAAGAATTAAAAGGAATCCAGATTGGAAAAGAAGTAAAACTCTCACTGTTTGCAGATGACATGATCCTCTACATAGAAAACCCTAAAGACTCCACCAGAAAATTACTAGAACTAATCACTGAATATAGTAAAGTTGCAGGATATAAAATCAACACATAGACATCCCTTGCATTCCTATACACTAACAATGAGAAAACAGAAAGAGAAATTAAGGAAAAAATTCCATTCACCATTGCAATGAAAAGAATAAAATACTTAGGAATATATCTACCTAAAGAAACAAAAGACCTATATATAGAAAACTATAAAACGCTGGTGAAAGAAATTAAAGAGGACACAAATAGATGGAGAAATATCGTGTTCACGGATTGGAGGAATCAATATAGTGAAAATGAGTATACTACCCAAAGCAATCTATAGATTCAATGCAATCCCTACCAACAGTATTTTTCAGAGAACTAGAACAAATAATTTCACAATTTGTATGGAAATACAAGTCTACTTCTAGCACTGAGAAATTCAGGTCTGTCCCCACAGGCTTCTGCTCTGCCTCTCATCATGTGGCTCTGGACAAATCTCTCAGCTTCTCTAATCTCCAGCTTCTTAACTGCAGAATGAACAAGCTGGGTCAGATTACCCTGAAGGTTCTGCTGGACACAGACCCAGTTGTGTAATGGCAGAGCCTCCTCAGACTTTCAGATCCTGGCCCTTCTCAGTGATGCTGAGACCCCTCTGCTCTGCCTGCCACCTCGGACAAAACTGTACCAACCCTTCCCCACCTCCTCCTATGGATGAATTCACAGTAGAATCAACAGAAAGGCTTCTTTCTTCCCGCCTCCCTGGTGACCAGGCATGGGGCTGAGTACTTTACATGCGGTATCTCATTTCATCATTAAAACTCCCTGGAAAGTAAGTATTATTCTCCCCAGTTTCTAGATGAAGGAACTTGGGCTCTGAGAGGGTCATGGCTTTGATCCTGGGGTCCCCAAGGTGGAGAGAGAAGACCAGTAGGGGAGGTAACGGGGAGATTTTGGCTTGATACACTAAGGAGATTCCCAGTAGAGGCGCCTTGGGAGAGATGGTTTGTCTTGGGAGGAAGGGATTTCCGTTCACTGGAAGGGAGCACACACAGGGTGAAAGATCAAAGGATTTTAGAGACAGGGGTCATGGGGTAGACTGTATCAGTGGTTCCCACAGATTATTTTAGGAGATACGTTAATCAGCATCAAATAGCATTTTGTACACAGAGAAAAAAGTTACTCCTTCAATTATTTTTCAAGCTTTCTAATTTTTGACCAGTAGAAGGCCTTAGTTTGGTGTGAATACAGCTTTCACCACTCTGTCACATGTTCATTCCCTTTTTAACAGGAGAGATTAAACCTCAGGCTCAGAGCTCTAGAGCAGGTGACAGGACTCAATTGAATGAAATAACATGGGGCTTTCTATTTTATCTTTTTATGGTTATCTTCTTTCATGGCAAGGGATTCTGGTTTCCCCATTATTGCTGTGATTGGAAGTTTCATTTTAAAAATGAATATATTTTAAGAAAATGAAAAGACAAGCCACAAATGGGAGAAAATATTTGTAAAACACACATTTGATAAAAGACATGTAACCAAAATATACAAAGGCGTCTAAAACTCAATAGTAAGATAACAAACAACTCCAAAAGTGGGCCAAAGATGTGGAACAGTCATCTCACCAGAGAACATAAACAGATGGCAAATAGGCAGATGAAAGATGCTCCATATCATATATTATTAGGGGATTGCAAGCCGCTAGCAGTAAAGAACCCGCCCGTCAATGCAGGAGACTTAAGAGACATGGGTTCCATCCCTGGGTCAGGAAGATCCCCTGGAGGAGGGCATGGCAACCCACTCCAGTATTCAATCCTGGAGAATCCCATGGACAGAGGAGTCTGGAGGGCTACAGTCCAGAGGGTCGCAAAGAATCAGACATGACTGAAGTGACTTAGCATGCATAAGTTTTAATAACAATGAAATGCTATTAACTACCTATTAGACATTCAAAATACCAACAACACTAAATTTGGAGCAACAGGAAGTCTCATTCATTGCTGGTGGGAATGCAAAATGGTACAGCCACATTAGAATACAGTTGGAAGTTTCTCACAAAGCTAAACATATTCTTGCCACATGACCTAGCAGTCACGCTCCTTGGTGTTCATCCAAACGAGTGGGAAACTAAGGTCCACACAAAAAACTGCATGAATGTTCATAGCATCTTTATTTCTAAAATTGCCCAAACTTGGAAGCAACCAGATATGGGTAAGCCAACTCTGGCTTGCCTCTGTACATTCATACAATAGAATATTATTCAGCATTAAAAAAGAGATGAACTATCAAGCCATGAAAAGACATGGAGCAAACTTAACTGCATACTACTACGTGAAAGAAGGCGGTCTGAAGAGCTACATACTGCATGATTCCAACTATATGACATTTGTTTTGCTTGTTTATTTTTGGCTGCACTGGCACTTTGTGCTTATGTGTGGGCTTTCTCTTGTTGCAAAGAGCAGGGTCAACTCTTTGTCATGGTGCATGGTCTTCTCATTGTGGTGGCTTCTCTTGCTGCGGAGCACAGGCTCTAAGGTGCTCAGGCTCAGTAGTTGTGGTGCATGAGCTTAGCTGCCGCAAGGCATGTGAGATCTTCCTGGTCCAGGGGTCAAACCCATGTTCCCTGTATTGACAGGTGGATTCTTAACCCCTGGACCACCAGGGAAGTCCTGCATGACATTTTGAAAAAGGCAAAACTATAAAGACAGTGAAAAGATCCATGGTTGAGGGGAGGGAGGAATAAATAGGTAGAGCACACAGAATTTTCAGGGCAGCAAAAACTATTCTGTGTGACATTTGAAAGGCAAACACATGAAATTATGCATTTGTCAAAACACACAGAACTGTACAACACAAACAGCGAATCTTAATGGGAACTGTGGGCTTCAGTTAATAATAGCATATCAGTATTTGTTTATTAATTGCAACTTGTACCATAGCAATGCAAGATGTTAATGAGTGGAAACAATGGGCAGAAGGAGCAGGGTCATATGGAAACTCTCTGTACTCTCTGCTCAGTTTTTCTGTAAATGTAAAAGTTTTCTAAAATATGAAGTCTGTTAATTTAAAAATCAGCTAATGTATTTAAGAGGTTTGTCCACCAGGCAATTCTACTTATAAAAAGCAGAGACATAAATACCCCAGTGTGTCGAAGGCTCATTGAAGCAGTATTGTTGGGAAGAACTGAATGTTCACCAGTAAAAGGGCGGATAAAGTAAGCACTACACACACACACACACACACACACACACACACACACACACACACACACAGGAATACTATACAGCAATGAAAAAGCAATGTGTGTCCATTGCACACAACATGAATAAATCTTGTAGACATAATGTTGAGTGCAAGAAGCCAAATACCAAAGAGTCTATCCCCTGTGATTCTGTTTTTATAAAGTTTTAAAAATGCAAAACCGATCCATGATAGTGTTAGAAGTCAGGAGAGCAGTTCCGCCTGGAGGGGGATGGTGTTGCTACTGCGAGGGGGTCTGTGGGAATCTTTGGGGTTTTGGTTATGTTTTCTCTGTCTGGGTACTGGTTACATGGGAGTCTGTCCTACATGAAAAATTCATCTAGAAATTCCCTTACATATGGTGTACTTTTCTGTACATACACTATAAAGTTTTTTTCCTTTATTTTATTTTTTTTAATTTTAAAATCTTTAATTCTTACATGTGTTCCCAAACATGAACCCCCCTCCAACCTCCCTCCCCATAACATCTCTGTGGGTCATCCCCATGCACCAGCCCCAAGCATGCTGTATCCTGCATCAGACATAGACTGGCGATTCAATTCTTACATGATAGTATACATGATAGAATGCCATTCTCCCAAATCATCTCACCCTCTCCCTCTCCCTCTGAGTCCAAAAGTCCGTTATACACAGCTGTGTCTTTTTTCCTGTCTTGCATACAGGGTCGTCATTGCCATCTTTCTAAATTCCATATATATGTGTTAGTATACTGTATTGGTGTTTTTCTTTCTGGCTTACTTCACTCTGTATAATCGGCTCCAGTTTCATCCATCTCATCAGAACTGATTCAAATGAATTCTTTTTAACGGCTGAGTAATACTCCATTGTGTATATGTACCACAGCTTTCTTATCCATTCATCTGCTGATGTACATACACTATAAAGTTTTATACAAATTGGGTATTAATGATATTGTACGTAAATAATGATAGAGGGTGAAACCCCATGACCTTGCACTTCCCCCCGGGGGATGCCCAGAAGAAGTGTGTTCATGTATCCACTAAACAGACTGTTTAGAACTGTGCACAGTAGCACGTGTTTAATAGTCCAAACCAGAAAAAGACCTCAAGTGTCTACCAACAGGAGACTGGATAAATAAATTTTGTGGTGTATAAATAAAATCAGCATGTGAAAGGGGCACACTGTAGCCTCACCCATACGGCAGCTCACTCCAGTATTCTTGCCTGGAAAGTCCCATGGACAGAGGAGCCTGGTGGGCTTCAGTCCATGGGGCCGCAGAGAGTCAGACATGGCTGAGTAACTGGGCACACGTGCGTGGCCTCACCCAACACGGCAGATGGAGCTCCCGGGAAAAGTGCTGAGTGAAGGAAGCAAGGCAAAGAAAAGGGCCTAGTGGCTGAGCCCACTTACATGAAGTTCAAAAAAACAGACAAAACGAGTCTTGGTTACTTTTGGAGAGCAGAGTACCGACTGGGAGAGGGCAAGAGAGAGCCTTCTGGGTGCTGGAGGTGGTCCATACTGGGATGGGAGGAACACTTTCGAAAATCCATCAGGCTGAGCACTTGCATATGTGCACTCTCAGTTTAAAAATACCAGGGAGGGACTTCCCTGGTAGTGGTTAAGAATCCACCTTCCAATGCAGGGGACGTGAGTTCAATCCCTGGTCGGGGAACTAAGATCCTGCCTGCTGCAGGGCAACTGAGCCTGTGTGCCACAACTGGAGAAGCCAACGAATGTGCCACACGAAAGATCCTGTGTGCCGCAAGTAAGACCTGACACAACCAAATTAATAAATATTAAAAATAAAACTAAAAATAAGAACACCAGGGCACTTGAACTGGCCAGCAGTGTGAAAGCAGATGGGGATTACTGAAGTTTGAAAAACAGTGGCCAAGAGGTTCTTTGGAGGCTTTCTAAGAGCAGGACCCTCTAACTACAACACTACTATGCCTCCCTGACTAAGGGCCTCAAGGCCTAAGGTCAGCGGGTGACCTGCCCTTTTATCTGGCTGGGTGATCAGTGGAGACACTGGGTTTAGGGGGTCAGGTGCCGGTTGCCCCCACTCTGTCCCCCAGGGCCAGCTCTGAGCCCTGAAACCTGAGGCCTCAGGATCACGAGGGCAGATTCCTGCCTGAGCCCTTACAAACAAACACAAGGGCTGTGGGGGTGCACAGGCTGCCACCCCCCACCCCAGGACTGCTGAGGCATGGTGGACCTTCTCCTGGGATGTCCTGAGCCTCCCTGGCCTGCCCTTATCTTGGACCCAAGCACCATTGGGCATCTTCCCATGGGCTCAGGCCCCATGTCATTTTCATCCACTTGGTGTTCACTAGCTTTTCTACAGACTCTATACAATGGATCATGTCCCTTCACCCCTCCATACCTTATTTCCACCTCTGCAGAATGTGCAGACAGAGAAGATTCTGGGTAGAAACACACACCAGCCCCACCCAATGATAGGCGCCCTCCTGCAACATCCCATCAATCACCCAGCTTCTGCTTGAATATCTCCTGTAATGGGGAGCTCACTTTGATCCTAGAAAGTGCTTCTTAGAAGTAAGGTTCATCCCAGACACTATAAAACTCTTAGAGGAAAATACAGGAAGAACAATCTGACATAAATTGCGGCAAGATCTTTTTTGATCCACACCCTAATGAAAGGAAAAATAAACAAATGGATCTAAATAAACTCAAAAGCTTTTGCACAGCAAAGGAAACCGTAAAGACAATGCTCAGAATGGGACAAAACATTTGCAAATGGAGAAACTGACAAGGGACTAATCTCTAAAATATACAAATAGCTCATGCAGCTTAATATATTAAAAAAACAAATAGCCCAATCAAAAAATGGGCAGAAGACCTAGACATTTCTCCAAAGAAGGCCTACAGATGACCAAAAAGCACAGGATAAGATACTCAATATCACTGTTATTAGAGAAATGCAAATTGAAACTATTGAATACAATGAGGTATCACCTCATGGTCCGAATGGCCATCATTTAAAAAAAATTTTTTTAATCTACAAACAATAAATGCTGGAGAGGGTGTGGAGAAAAGGAAACCCTTCTACACTGTTGGTGGGAATGTAAATTGATACAGTCACTATGGAGAACTAGTACATGACCCAGCAATCCCATTCCTGGGCAAATACCTAGAGAAAACCGTAATTCTAAAAGATACATGCACCCCAATGTTCATTGCAGCACTATTTATAATAGCCAGGACATGGAAAGAATGTATATGTCCATCAACAGAGAAATGAATAAAGAAAACATGGCATATATATGCGATGGAATGGAATTTTACTCAACAATAAAGAAGAACAAAATAATGCCGTTTGCAGCAGCATGAACGGACCTAGAGATTGTCTTACTGAGCGAACCAAGTCAGAACAGAAAGATAAATATCATGATATCGCTTATATATGGAATCTGGAAAAAATGACACAAATGAATTTAATTACAAAGCAGAAGTAGAGTCACAGATGTAGAAAACAAACATGGTTACTAGGGGGTAAGGTAACCATAAGTTTGTTACCTTATCCCCTGATATAAAGGGGGGAGGGATAAATTGGGAGATTGGAACTGACATATACACACTACTATATGCAGGATAAATAACTATATATAAAATAGATAACTAATAACCTGCTTTACAGCACAGGGAACTCTATCCAACACTCTGTAATGGCCTACATGAGAAAAGAATCTTAAAAAAAGTGGATATGTGATTCACTTTGTTGTATACCTGAAACTAACACAACAGTGTAAATAAACAATACTCCAATAAAAATTTAAAAATAAATAAAATTTAAAATTAAAAAAAAGAAATAAGGTGCATGCATGCAGCATATGGCTCTTTGTAAAAAATTTAAATTATTTGTCTAAATATATTTTATATATATATATATATATATATATATGATCGAACCCGGGTCTCCCGCATTCCAGGCAGATGCTTTAACCTCTAAGCCACCAGGGAAGCCCCATATATATATATATATATATGGCTAATATGCATAGATAAGCTCTCTCTGGAAGGTTCTGCTACAAAACAAGCAATATCATTTCACCCAAGGAGGGGAAATGGGTGGTAGGTACAGGGGTAGGTGGAAGATTTACTCTCTATTTGCACCCGTTTGTCATTTGGAATTTGGTACTCTGCGTACACTAGTAAAAATAGGCAGATTACTTTTGGAAAAACCATTCTAGTTCTTCCAGTCCATGGCTGACACAGCTCAGGGTGAAGCTGGGGTCAGCTGTGCCCCCATTCATCAGCTCACAAGCTACCAGGTGGGTTTTAAGGCTTTGGAAGCAAAGGTCTGAGCCTCAGTACCTGCCATCTGCCAGCACATATTGTAAGACTGGGACTTCTCTGGTGGCTCAGATGGTAAAGAATCTGCCTGCAATGCAGGAGACCCAGATTTTAAGATCAGCAAGTGATTTAACTTCTCTGAACCAAGGTCTCTTCACCTGTGAGACATGGAGTATTTCCTGCTATATCAGTAAACAAGGATGTCACAGTCATCAGCAATACCACCCCTCCAGAGCAACCAGAAAGGAGAGCAATACCTGCCGTTCTGCAGCCGTCAGGTTGTAGCCACTCCCTACGGTGAGCACTGAGGGAAAAAGCAGGGCACTGGCTCCAGATACCCAAGATGCATATGAAAGGAATGATCTCAGTGAGCTGGGCTCTTGTTTCTTCCAATATATAGAAAAGCACTAATTTCTTAACTTGAGATGTTTGGATTATTTTAAATCACAAAACTACTTTTGATGTTCAGACCATTTGCCCTTTGTTGCAAACTTCTATATAACTTGATTCTTCTCTCAGGGTCACTTGAGATGCTGTCCCTCAGGACTGAAGTTCTAAAAATTCCCACCAAATAAAACATTTGTCCTTGGTGGTGGTGTTCATTCACTCAGCTGTGCCCAACTCTGCAACCCCATGGACTGCAGCATGCCAGGCTTCCCTGTCCTTCACAATCTCCTGGAGTTTACTCATGTCCACTGAATCGGTGATGCCATTCATCTCATCCTCTGTTGTCCCCTTCTCTATCTGCCTTCAATCTTTCCCAGCGTCAGGGTCTTTTCCAATGAGTCAGCTCTTTGCATCAGGTGGCCAAAGTATTGGAGCTTCAGCTTCAACATCAGTCTTGCAATGAATATTCAGGGTTGATTTCCTTTGGGATTGACTGGTTTGATCTCCTTGCTGTCCAAGGGACTCTCAAGAGTCTTCTTGTACCACGGTTTCAAAGCATCAGTTCTTTGGTGCCCAGCTTTCTTTACGGTCCAATTCTCACACCCATACATGATTTCTGAAAGTTGTGACTATTTTTTAAGTCAACACCTATAAAATGTTAATAATGTCTGCTGCACTGGGTTACTGAGGATTGAGGAAGTTAATGCCTTGCTTAGTATAGGTGCTTGATAATGTTTGCTATTATTCATCTGTCCATGTATATCTTTCCATTTACAAAGTATTTTCCTATTTAATTCTCATAACAATGTTGGGTGTGTTTAATTCCATTTTACAGATGAGCAATAGAGGCTTATTTTAACTTATATGCACAGTACATTATGAGAAACGCTGGGCTGGAGGAAGTACAAGCTGGAATCAAGATTGCCGGGAGAAATATCAATAACCTCAGGTATGCAGATGATACCACCCTTATGGCAGAAAGTGAAGAAGAAGTAAAGAGCCTCTTGATGAAAGTGAAAGAGGAGAGTGAAAAAGTTGGCTTAAAACTCAACATTCAGAAAACTAAGATCATGGCATCCGGTCCCATCACTTCATGGCAAATAGATGGGGAAACAGTGGCTGACTTTATTTTTCTGGGCTCCAAAATCACTGCAGATGGTGACTGCAGCCATGAAATTAAAAGATGCTTACTCCTTAGAAGGAGGGTTATGACCAACCTAGACAGCATATTCAAAAGCAGAGACATTACTTTGCCAACAAAGGTTCGTCTAGTCAAGGCTATGGTTTTTCCAGTGGTCATGTATGGATGTGAGAGTTGGACTATAAAGAAAGCTGAGTGCCGAAGAATTGATGCTTTTGAACTGTGGTGTTGGAGAAGACTCTTGAGAGTCCCTTGGACTGCAAGGAGATCCAACCAGTCCATCCTAAAGGAGATCAGTCCTGGTTGTTCACTGGAAGGACTGATGTTGAAGCTGAAACTCCAATACTTTGGCCACCTGATGCGAAGAGCTGACTCACTTGAAAAGACCCTGATGCTGGGAAAGATTGAGGGCAGGAGGAGAAGAGGATGACAGAGGATGAGATGGTTGGATGACATCACCGACTTGATGGACATGAGTTTGGGTGGACTCTGGGAATTGGTGATGGACAGGGAGGCCTGGCGTGCTGCAGTTCATGGGGTCACAAAGAGTTGGACATGACTGAGCAACTGAACTGAACTGAACTGAATAGAGGCTCAGTGAATTGCCCAAGGTTACATTCAGAAAGGTCACCAAGCCAAGAATCGGGTTTCCTAATTGCCTGTGATGCTCTTTTCTCCTCACCAGGCTGGCTCTGGCTCTGGGATCTTGTTGAAGTATCTTAAATTATTCTCCAAGGACCTTGGATATGACCCTGACCCTCTTCCCTTCCACTCTCACCTCCACTCCTTGAGAAGTGTCACTATCTTAACTGAGTCCTTGTCCTGGGGCATTTAGAGATGTGGGGTTGGGAAGGAGAGAAGGAAGTGCTATCCCCACAGCCCGGCACAGCCCAAGTGTGACCCCACAGAAAGCCGGGGTCCCTGAGACTAGTTTGGGAGAGATCATGAGGAAAGACCAGCAAACTGGATGGTCCCAGGGCTATATGAAGATGTCACCACGAGAGGCCGGCACAGGGCAGGCAGCTATAATTAAGACCTTGATTGGAAGTCAGTATGGACAGAGAAAGCAGCTCCAGGGCCTCAAACCCAGCCCAGATACTGGAGGGCAGTGATTCCCCTCAGGCCGCCTCAGGCCATAAGGAATCTGCAGGCAGGATCCCCAGCCCACGGGGATGTGTTCACGGAGTTATCCCACTAAAGTCCATCTTGCTCCCGGGGCCTCAGTGGGTTCAGCTCCCATCTGTCATGCTTAACAGCACAGACAGAGCCTGGCACATACTGGCACCCATGAAATATTTGTCGAGTGGGAGAGTGGTACCCCATTAGCCATCTCATCCATCCCCCAGCCTCTGTGCACCGCTACCTCCATCACTCACCCATTTCGACCCTCCTTGGTGGTCTGGGAAGTTCTGGCGGAAGTCGGCCCTCCACTCTCCCTGGAGCAGCCTCGCCCCTGCCCCTTGCGTGGTAAATGAAGCATCAGGCTAGGGGCGTGGAGGATATTTTATAAGGAACTGCAGCAGAGTTACTGCAGCCCCCTCGGCTCCCTGCGTGCAGGAGAAAATCACTGCTGTAAATTTCCCCAACAGCCCCGCCCGGCTCCTCCCCCCGATTCCAGCCCCTTAGCTTATGATTTACAAATGCGGAAAAGCAGAAGGCGCCTCTGCAGGATGGAAGAGGGGACCAACAGCCCTGGCAGAGGGAATGTCCTCACTGCAGGCCTGGGCCGGGGACCCCAGCCACGCACCAACACCTCTGCTAAGCACGGCTCTTCCGTCTCCCTGCTGGGGGCCCCATTATCCTACCCACCCCACTCCAGACTCCTTGGGAAGCCAGGAAGCATCAGCTCCCAAAGAAGTTCATCCCACAGCCATTTTTCCCTTGCCTCTAGTTTTCCATCTGTCCAATGGGACTACTGGGGCCTCACTCTGAAATGGGGAGGGATCTAGCCGGGACCCTGCTGGAGCTGAGAAGAAAATCACGGCATTCACTGTTTTGCACTCATTCCCTTATTCTCTCCCTCAAAGCCAGGGCCCAGGTGGCACAGAGAGGAAGCTGTGGGGTGTCTGGAGTGGGTGGGGTGGAGGCTCTCCGCTCCTTTTCTGGCTTGGGGCTCCTTCCACCAGGTGGCGACGGGGAGAGAGCACTGGGCGGTGAGCCCAGATGTCTGGATTCGAGTCCTGCTCTGCCAGCAGCTCCTGGTATTCCCTCGGGTGAGTGGCCCTTTCTGTGGCTCAGTTCTTTATAATGCAGGCCCCTGGGTCAGGTAGGGTGGGAGCCTGAGTGGCACTCCCACTTCCTCCCACCCTGGAGTCTACTTCACGTCATGGGATAACACTCGCTGATCTGGCTCCCCCAGTGACCCGCATTTCCCCAAGTTGTGACATTATGCTGTGCTCCCCACTCCCTGATTCTGGGGGAGGCCCAAGGGTGGTCAGCTGCTGCCTATGTGCCCCCTTCATCCCCAGGGCTGTCACTGAGGCCAAGGGCCCCCTCTCATCCTAGCCTGAGGTCAGAGACTCTTGGAAGTCCCCCCCACCCCCCACTGCCCTCCATCCAGTAGTTCTTCTTACACTCAAAAGAGACTCAAACACAGAAGCCACCTTCTGGGGCTTCTTATGTCCACCCCCAACCCAGGCAGGGCTGCCCAGACTAGGCTGCATCCTCACGGCTCTAAGCAGGAACCCGGGAGCTTCTGAGAGGTCTGGGCTGGGTATCTTCTTGGCCCACTCCCAGCAGCAGGCAGACACCGGGCTGTCCCACTGTATCGGGGCCCCAGGGAGCAGAAAGTGGAGTGGGTGAAGAAATGACCTACGTGGGGGACAGCCACAGCAGTCCATACACGCTGAATGGGCTGACTGCAGCCAGTGTGGCAGTGGGCTGTGGGCAGTGCTCGGCCACATAGATAACAAAGGCCACATAGATAACAAAGACGAAGCCGCATTCACGGAGCCAAGTACTGCCCTAAGCACTTTACCCCAACAGCTCTTTTAATCATCACAACCACCCTAAAAAGCATGTGCTATCACTCCAGTACTCTTGCCTGGGAAATCCCGTGGACAGATGAGCCTGGCCGGCTACAGTCCATGGGATCGTGAAGAGACAAACACTACTATCCCCGACTTACAGGTAGGAAATGAAGCTCAAAGGGGTTGAAGTACTTGCTAAGAGCACAGGGCCAGGTTAGCACCCCAGGGGTCTGGCTCTGACGCCTGACCCCTACCCGCCACCCTGAGCATCAGACTGGGAGGCACCTTTGCTCTCCTCCTTTTATGGGAAACAGAGGCCCAGAGACAGGAGAAAAATCCCCCCAAATCACACAGCAGGGCAGAAGCAATCTTGTTGCTCAAACCAGTTCCCCAAGGGCCCGCCCTGAACTCTCAGCCAAACTCAGCCAGTCCTGGGGAAGCCCCAAGCAGAGCAGTCCCCACCACACAGAAAATCCTTCCCCTCTCCACCCTCTCTTTGGCAGAAAAGAAGACCGGTCTCCCAGATGCAGGAGGCTGCGCCATGGCTGTTGGTCAGGGATTCGTAAGCCTCTTCTCAAAACACAAATCCCAAGGCTCAGATCATGAAACCGAGTTTGCCATATTTATTTATTTATTTCTATACTTTTATTCATTAAATTTATGGCTGCGCTGGGTCTTTGCTGCTCTGCGCGGGCTTTCTACAGTTGCGGCAAGCAAGGGTTGCTCTCCAGCTGCGGTGAGCGGGCTTCTCACCAGGTGGCTCCTCTTGTTGCAGAGTACAGGCTCTAGGCGTGTGGGCTTCAGTAGAGGTAGCACGCGGGTAGTGGCACATGCGTTTTTATTTTTATATTAGTTCGAGTTCTTAGGCATGAGTCTTGCCCTCCTGAAATTCAGCTTGGTTATTGGTGAAACCCTCCATCTTCCCTGAGACCTCCCACCTGCCTACTCAGATACCGAGAAACAGGATCCAAACTCAGCTGAACCAAGCTCTGAGTCGTTTTTGCCGGCAAAAAAATTTTTTTTTAAGGTCTATAGTCCCCCAGTGCAAGATCTATGTGTCTCTATCAAACTGGCGGTGTCCAAGGCAGAGCTCTGTCTCCCCCATCTCACTGGGGATTCTCTCAGGAGAGTGTCTCCCCCATCAGACTGAGGGCTTTCCTGGGCCAGAGTTGTGACTCCCTCGTTAGACTGGTTTATTCTCCAAAGACAGCAGTGTGTCTCCCCCATGAGACTAGTTGCTCCCTGAGAAGAATGCAGTCTCCCCCGTCAGACTGAGAAGGGTCTGGGCTCCCTCCATCAAGTCCCCATCCTGGCACAACTGAGCCTATACCATCTGGCACAAGACCATTTCTCCCAGAATGAAATTTTGGATGACAGAAAAACCCCTGTATCCCTCCCACCCCCACCTCAGGGAGCCAAGCCAGAGAGGCCGCTGTAAGGACTCACAGGGGGGCCTGTCCCGGGCTGGCAGGGCCCAGCCAAGCCCACAGGCTCCTCTCCCCGCCTGCCACCCCCACTGGGCAGCCCGGCGCCCCCTGACCCCGTGGCCTTCCATCATGGGAGATCTATAACATTTACAATCCCAAAACAAAAGGCCCCGAGAGCCGAGGACAGAATTCATCTTCCCAGCTGACAAGCCCCGTTAATTAACGACTTAGAAATCGATGACGAGAAGGGACAGGCGGCAAATGACACCTCATCGCGGCCAGGAGGAGGAAGAAAACGTCCGGGGACTGGCGGACATGCACCACGGGGCTGGCGGGGCGCCTGGGAGAGCCACCACACCCATCCGTCACTGTCACTTCAAACGCGGTTGACTACCCCCCGGCCCAGAAATTCTCATTTCCCACTGCCGCAGACCCTCAAGGAAAGGAGGGTATGCGCCCAAAGAGTGCAGGGGAAGAAACAGTGAAGCACCTACTGTGTGCCAGGCACTGTGCTGCTGCTTTGCATTCATCATGCCCTCCACCAGCAGCTGTGAGAGGTAGGTTTTATGATTCCCATTTTAGGGATGAGAACATTAAGGGCAGGAGGCGAGTCAACCCAAGGCTGGAGTTGTGTTTTAAACTATCTGTTAAAAACTTCTTTTAATTAAAAAAATAAAAATAAATCAATAATTAAAAAAAAAAATTTCCCCCGCTGGTGGTCCAGTGGTTGAGAGACTCAACTGCAGGGGGCACAGGTTCAAACCCTAATCAGAGCAACTGGATCCCACATGCTATGCACCATGGCCAAGAGAAACTAATATAAAATGAAGAAAAATAATTAAAATGTCTGTTAGAGGTTGTTGAAACCAGCCCTTGCATCTAAAGAGGAAACTTGAAGAAAAGAGCTTTGGATGTGACAGGGCAAAAGATCGGAAACTGACGCCGCCTTCCTCCCCACTGCCTGTGTGATATCAGACAAGCGGCTGGGTTTCTCTAAGCCTCGGTTTCCTCATCTGTTACAGAGGAAGAAATAACCTCCACCTGACTCAGAAGATCAAGGGCTCACTAACCCTTACAGCTGAGCGTGGGACGCACCACACTTAGGGAAGGAGTCGGACAGCATTTTCTCATCGCCAGGCCTCTTGATCATCCCCGTTCAAATCTGGAACATGACAGATGTGGGGTGAAGTGCTGCAAGAGCCAGGGACTGGGCCAGGGCAGGGAAGATTTGGGAGGTCCGAAGGGTGGCCGTCACAGGGCCAACGGCAACAAGAAGCAGCCCCCTTTGTGCCCGCCTGAGAGGGGCACCTTTTTCTGAAGGAGGAGGTAATAAGAGTAGCTACCTTTTAAGGTCATTGTGAACTGGAGACAGATGATGTAAGAGCCCAGAGTGGCCTGGGATATAGTAAGTGCTCAATAAATGCTGGAACCTGTGAATGTTCTCTCACCCCCTACACTTCCTGCAAACAAATGCTCATTGAGAAGAGGAGCAGAAGCAGAAAATACAGCACAAGGAACCCCCACGTGCTCCGGGACTCCAAGCTGAGGGCCCGGGCGAGGGGCATGGCGCCCGCTCTTGGAGGAAATCCCTAAACGTGGACCTAAACCATCATTTAACATCCGCCATGAGGAGCTCAGTGTTGAGACGAGGACAGAGGTTCCTAAGAGCCCAGAGGGGAATGCTGAGTCCTGCCTGGAGGAGGTGCTGTCTGGGCTGGAAGCACATGCAGGGAGTCATCACAGAGGGACGTGAGGGCAGGGCACTCAGGCAAGGGGAAGGAGTCCAGCCTGGGGCCGGCACACAGCAGACACCTCTCCTTTCCTCTTCACCTGCAGCTCAGCAGAGTCCCAGCGGTGTCTGTGGAACACGAGAATCCTCTGTGGGTGCTGGAATTATGAGGCTGGAGAACCTGGAGGGGCTGGGGCCAAATATGAATAGGCCCAGAATGCCACCCCACACAGTTAGACCTCAGCTTCCTTTTCTATAAAATGGAACCAGGTTCCAAAGAAAACATTCAAATGGCAAATAAGCACGTAGAAAGATGCTCAACATCATTTGTCATCAGGGAAATGGAGATACAATTTCAGTCTCCTAAGATGACAAACCTAGACAGCATATTAAGAAGCAGAGATGTTACTTTACCAACAAAGGTCCATCTAGTCGAAGCTATGGTTTTTCAGTAATCATGTATGGATGTGAGAATTGTTCAGTTCAGCCACTCAGTCACGTCTGACTCCTTGTGACCCCATGAAGCACAGCACGCCAGGCCTCCCTGTCCATCACCAACTCCTGGAGTCCACCCAAACCCATGTCCATAGAGTTGGTGATGCCATCCAACCATCTCATCCTCTGTTGTCCCCTTCTCCTCCTGACCTCAATCTTTCCCAGCATCAGGGTCTTTTCAAATGAGTCAGCTCTTCACATCAGGTGGCCAAAGTATTGGAGTTTCAGCTTCAACATCAGTCCTTCCAATGAACAGCCAGGACTGATCTCCTTTAGGATGGACTGGTTGGATCTCCTTTCAACCCAAGGGACTCTCAGGAGTCTTCTCCAACACCACAGTTCCAAAGCATCAATTCTTTGGCACTCAAAGCAAGCTGAGTCCTGAAGAATTGATGCTTTGGAACTGTGGTGTTGAAGAAGACTCTTGAGAGTCCCTTGGACTGCAAGGAGATCCAACCAGTCAATCCTAAAGGAAATCAACCCTGAATATTCACTGGAAGCAATGATGCTGAAGCTGACGCTCCAATACTTTGACTACCTGATGCGAAGAGCTGACTCACTGGAAAAGACCCTGATGCTGGGAGAGATTGAAGGTGAGAGGAGAAGGGGCAACAGAGGATGAGATGGTTGGATGGCATCACCAACTCAATGGATATAAGTTTGAGCAAGCTCTGGGAGCTGGTGATGGTCCAGTGGTTAGGACTCCATACTTCCATTGCAGGGGGCACAGCTTTAATTCCTGGTAGAGGAATTAAGATCCTATAAGCCTCGTAGCACAGCCCCTTTTCCCCCAAAAAGAGAGAGAATAAAGAAAGAAAAGAAACAGAAAAGAAAGGGTGGTGGGATGTGGAGACATCGGAAGCTTCATGCATTGCTGGTAGAAGTGTAAAATGGTGCAGCTGTTGAGGAAAATAGTTTGGAGGGTCCTCAAAAATTAACCATAAAATTACCATGAAAGTGAAAAGTGTCAATCGCTCCGTCAGGTCTGACTCTTTGTGACCCCTTGGACTGTAGCTTGCCAGGCTCCTTTGTCCATGGAATTCTCCAGGCAAAAATACTGGAGTGGGTAGCCATGCCCTTCTCCAGGTGATCTTCCCAACCCAGGGATCAAACCCAGTTACCATCTGACCCACCAGGGAAGGTCAGCAATTCTAGCCCTAGGTGTATATCCAGAAAAGGATTGAAAATAGGCCCCCTCAAATAGATACTAATATACCAATGTTTCATAGCAGCATTATTCACAACAGCCATAAAGGTGGAAACAACTCAAGTGTCCATCAACAGATAAACAGATGACTAAAATTTGTTGCAGACATACAATGGACGGTTATTCAGCTACAAATAGGAATGAAGTTATGCTACATGCTACAACACAGATGAAGTTTGAAGACATTATGCTAAGTGAGAAAAACTGGACACAAAAGGATAACCATCACATGATTCCACTACTATGAAATATCCAGATGGGCAAAGTCAGAAAGACAGAAAGTATATTAACAGTTACCAGGGGCGGCAGGGAGTGGAAAGTGGGGGGTCATAGCTTCACAGGTACAGAGATTCTGTTTGGGGCAATTTAAAAGTTTTGGATATAGACAGTGGGGATGGTTGTACGACACTGTAAATGTAATTAATGCCGCTGAACTTAGAAAATGATTAAAATGGCTAAGTTTACCTTGCATATATTTTACCATGATTAAAAAAATTGTAATCCAACAGGAAAATACATGGGGCCAAGACCCTCTTTGGCAAGAACTCTGCTCTGTCTTTTTGGAATTAGGGGAGCCCTGTGTAGGGTGGACCCTCTAAAGTGAGAGTGGGAGACAGATTGTACTGTCCCTCTTTCTTTTTGCCAGCGGCCCTCAAGTCCCCAAACTGCCCCCTCTTCTGGCCCAAGGCACAAGCAGCAAGTTGGCCAGGATGGGGCCAACCTGGGCCTCCTCCGAGAGCAGATGGCTTCTCTCGCCTTCTCTCTCCCCACCCCCAGCCCCCTAAAGAAGAAGAGACCTTTCCAGAATACATCATCTCACTGGCGCTGTACATGTTGAATTTAAATTCATACTTTGTACCACCTTTGATTTCAAAGCGGATTACACCGCTGCGGTGAAAGGCGACCCCAGCGCAGGGCCTGAGCCGGCCTCCTGGGCCTCTGCTGGGCCCTGAAGCATTGTTAACTCCTTCCAATTCATTAGGTCTAATCCTGGTGGTGCTGAGTAAGGGGCCCTGGGCCGCAACCGGCACTCAGGACCATATGTGCCCATTGTATCTCTCAGCTGCTAATCCTGCGCCGTTGTGGGCACCAGCCCACTGGACAAGGGCTCTGGTCCCCTACACCAGGCCAGGAGAGGGTCCTGACCCTCAGTGGGAGGGCAGTTGGGGTCTGGCTCAGCTCCACCCCCAACCCACAAGCCTTTTATAGAGTGGGCTGCAGGGAGCACAGTGTGGGAGTCAGAGAGGGGTGGGAGGATGGACACCCGCCTGCCCTGCCAAGCTTCTCTCCACCAACATGCACTCGCTTACTAAATGCCCAATGTGAATCCACACGCATGTGCACACTTATTCACACACCCACACTCACTCTGCAATACACTTGTGCAACATGTCCACATGCTCACAACACCCAGCAGCACACCTGTGCACCAAGCATGTGCACCCCCAGACACAACCACTCTTGTGCACACTCACACAATCACCCCATGCATGACAGCCAATCCCCAGGGATATCCCCCTGTGCCTGCATACTCGTACACCTCACTCGGGCAGACGTGTACACACCCATGTGCCCGCAATACACCTGATCACTCAGGTATGCCCACCCACACACCTGTATCTACCCACTCACATCTACCTGGTCCACTTTACAGAACTTTCCAGGTTTGTTTTTTTAAAAAATAGAGTCCTGGGCATATATTTGGAGAAAATCATATTTCTAAAAGATACATGCACACCAGTGTTCGTTGCAGCACTGTTTATGATAGCCAGGACATAGAAGGAACCTAAATGTCTATGCACAGAGGAATGGATAAATAAGATGTAGTACATATACACCATGGAATATTACTCGGCAATGAAAAAGAACAAAATAATGCCATTTGCAGCAACATGGATGGATCTAAAGATTGTTCTACTGAGTAAAATAAGTCAGACAGAGAAAGACAAGTATCATATGATATCACTTATATGTGGAATCTAAAAAAAAAAGGGTACAAATGAACTTATCTACAAAACAGAATCAGAGTTACAGTTATAGAAAACAGACTCATGGTTACTAGAAGGTAAGGAGGGTAGGGATAAATTGGAAGATAGGGATTAACATATACACACTACTATATAAAAGAGATAACTAATAAGGACCGACTATGTAGCCCAGGGAACTCTACTCGATACCCTGTAATGGCCTATATGGGAAAAGGATCTAAAGAAAGAGTGAATAAAACACATACGTATAACTGATTCACTTTGCTACACAGCAGAAGCCAACGCAACATTGCAAATCAACTATACTCCAATAACACAATTTTTTAAAAAGAGCCCCTGGCACTCCTCACCCCCTCACCCCCACCCCTGTCCCCCACCTATTGCAATGCCCAGGATGTTAGTGCTGGGAGGGCCTTGAACGCGAATTGAGTCCCTCTGTCTTATTTACAGGTGGGCAGACGTGGCACCGCAGAGTGACAAGGCCAAGCAGGCAGGGTGGAAGCCTGGGAGGAGCAGGACCTGCTGTGAGCAGCTCTGCCCCATCTTGCTGGTGGGCTTTGAGAAATTCTCTCAAGACCCCAGAGCTCCCTGCTTCCTCATCCAACTAAAAAGTAAACGGCACTTATTTATTTTTGGCTGCTCGTGGGCTTTCTCTGCTTGCAATACCTGGGCTTCTCCTTGTGGTGGCTTCTCCTGGCATGCAGGACAGGGTCTAGGTGCCAGGCTTCAGTAGCTGTGGCACAAGGGCCCAGTAGTAGTTATGACCTCGCGGGTTCTAGAGTGCTCAGTAGGAATGGCATGTGGGCTCAGTTGCTTCACGGCATGTGGAATCTTCCTGGGCCAGGGACCAAAGCAAAGTCCCCTGCACTGGCAGGCAGATTCCTATCCACTGTACCCCCAGGGAAGTCTAGAAAAAGATATTTATAAGCACACTGGACCCACAGGACTGCGGTGAGGATAAGACAAAACAATCTGTGTCAAAGTGCTTTGTGAACGCGAAAGTGCCCCACGCCAGTGTGTGTGCCAAATGGGTTTCCAGGGTGGCTCGTGAAACAGCAACAATGGGAAGACCAGAACCCAAAGCCCTGGCCTCTGCCCAGGTTCCCACTGCCCATGGCTTTTCGGGAGAGAAAGAATGCCAACCCAGACCTCGAGGCTGGCAGGAAGAAGCCCAACAGCCCACAGCTGGGCCGGTCCTTGCTCAGGCCGCCCCCACATGGTGACCTGAAAGCAGGTTTTCCAGGCGAAAAGAGTGAACAGGGCATGTCTGGCCACTGATAAGTCCACGCCTATGCTCTGAGCCTGGCGCTCAGGTCTCTGAGGGCTCCCTGAAATGCAGGCTGGCTGCGGGTGACTCTCCGCTGGGAGGGGGGCAGAGGCTACCATGTCACCGCTGCCGTCCCCACATGGAGCCCCTAAGGCCTACTGAATGCAGAGGCCCCGGCCCAGCACCACCTGTCTACCTGCCATCAGTCTTTCTGGCCACCTACCCACAGTTTGGGCCGCCGAGGGAGAGGGCTGAGGGTAAGGTTGGCGGGGGAGGGGCTGGTTCTGTTTCATCTGATGATTTTCTCAAGCCAAGAAAAGAAACCTGCACACACTGGAGTCAGCTCCTACCTCACAAGAACCGAACACACACACACACACTACTTTCCAACTCCGTGTTCAGGGACACCACAGTTGACAGCTTGAAACTGGCTATGATGGAAGGACTTATCCTTCCGAAATGGGTGATCGCTACTAGCCGGGACTTTTTCCCAGAGAGCCAGTTGATAAACATTCACCAGCATCCCAGGAAGCATCAGCCTGGAGTCCTGTCTCCATCACCCCCTGACAGACCCTCAGATCCTGTTCACAGTGCTGACCCTGGATCCAGAGCGCCAAGGGAGCTCCAGACTCCCAGAGCCACAGAGCCACTTGTTAATTAATTGCACTAATTATCAGGGATGAGGTCGGACATCTGGACACTGCCCCGGGTGAGTTCAGACCCTCAGCACACTCTGGCTGAGGACAGTTGCCCACAGGGACATCATCTCCAGTGTGTCGGACCTGAACTCCCCCCTCGACAGGCACAGAGCTCCCCTGACACTCTGAGCACCCCAAAGGGAGGGGACACCAGATCAGGCTGGGGTCAGGAGCCCTAAACTACATCCCCACCAAAGGCCATTCCCCCCACCCTAGCCACCTCTAGAGTGAGGAGGGGTCGTGCCTTGCCTAGGGCTGGAAGGAGCTCTTTGAGCTGGGAAACCGCTGGGCCCCTCCTTGTAGCCTTGCTCATCTCCCCTGGGGCCCATGGACCATGATCCCCTTCATCCTCAGCACCCAGGGCCACTTATTGGCGTCTTTGTTTGACTATTCCTCTAGGTTCTCAGAGGTAATGTTTCTCAGACAAAAGCAAAACCATAAAGATCTATCATCCCTGTCATTCATTCATTCACTCAAAAAAATACTGATCAAGCACTGACTCGGAGTCATGCACTACGCCAGGCACTGAGCCTGCAGCCCTAACCGATACGTGATCTATACCTGCAATGGAGGAGTATATGGTCATGAAAAGGAATGGGATTCCGATACACGCTGCAATACATGTGGGTCTTGAGAATGTTGTGCTAAGTCAAATAAGTCAGACACAGAAGGGCTAAAATTGAATGATTCCACTCACATGAGGTATAGGCAAATTCAGACACAGAACACAGAATGGGGGTTACCAGGATTTTGGGGGAGGAGGGAATGGGGAGTGATTGTTTAAGGGGGATGGAGTGTGTTGGAGATGACGAAAAAGTATAGGATACAGACAGTGGTGATGGTTATGTAACATTGCAAATGTTTCTGATGCCACTGCACTGTACACTTACAAATAATTTAAATAAATATTGTTATAGATATATATCCCACAGTAAAAACACAAAACGGAAGTCCTTATCTTCATGGAGTTTAGATCCTAATGGAAAGAGAGAGCAAAAGTAATAATAGTAAGTAAAAATATATGAAAGATGGTGACAAGTACCGTGGAGAGAAGGGAGTGCCGGGGGGAGGGCTATGGAAATAAACAGGATGGCCAGCAAAACCCCACAGAGAGAGAGGACCTTCCAGTGAAGGCATGAAGTGGGTGAGAGCACGTGAACGTCTGGGGGCACAGAAACAAAGGCCCTGAGGTGGGAGCAGGTCTGGGGCCCAAGAGGTGCAACAGGTCAGTGGAGGGAGCAGAGGGCAGGGGTGGGAGGGGAGGTGGAGAGGAGCGGGGCTGATGGGATACAGGCCAGAGCGCACCTGGAGCACTCATCACACGCCCAGCACACACCTGTGAAGGCCTGTTGCACCCCAGGACCTCCCAGGCCCCTCTCCCCAACCCAGACCTACCCCTCACACACCTGACCCACCTCTCAGGTCCATCTGTCCGTGGACCCTCCTCCCATCTCTAAACTCGACCCCCTCCGTGTTCCCCCTTCAGGTACCTGGATACCCTCCTGAACTGCCCCCCCACCCCCCGCCCAGTCTCACTGCAACTACACTCAGGTAGATGTTCTAGTTCCCATCTACACGGCCCTCGGAGGGGCCCCCAGCCCAGGGCTCTCCCACAAACTTTGTCCCCACTTCTCAGGTGGGTACATCGAGGCTCTAACAGAAGGACACCAGTTTCTTGACCTGAGGTTTCCTAATTCTGCTTCAGCAGGAGGAGGAAGGCTTGAGTCCAATCCCAGAAAACAGTATCTTCAAGCTCCAGGATGTAGCCTGCACGTGTGTGTGTGCGTGTGTGTGCACATGCCTCCCCGAGGCTCACACTCCAGAAGAAATGCCTGCCACAGACCTCAGCGGGCAGAAAAGGAAAGATGATTGGAGGAGGGAAGCTCCAGCTCGGGACAGCAGCCCAAACATGTTCTTAGCAGAAGAAAACTACCAGTTCACGTTGAACGTGCTCAGGACCACCCACCCCAGCCTCTCCGGCCCCATCACCCTCTCTGGCTCCCACCTTCCTTCTCCTACAGTCTACTGTCAACCCAGCAGCCAGAGGGACCCCATTAAGCCTAAATCAGATTACATCTCCCCAGACTCAAACTCTGCTATGGCTCCCTGCTTCCCGCAGAGCCCCCCAGCGGCCCACCAGGACCACTCTATCCGTCACCAGTGCCCTTCCCTCTCAGCAACCCCCTCCCACCATGCCCTCCCCCTCTCATTCCACTGGCTTCATTCACTGACTCACCTCCAGTTCCCCAGGCCCTGTCCTGTCTCGGGGCTTTTTCACTAGCTGTTCCCTCTCCTCCAGAATTCTGCACAGCTTATCTAGATCAGGTCTCTGCTCAGCTGTCACCTTCTCCGGGAAGCCCTCATTGACTACCCTACTTAAAACCTATTTTACTCCCACAACGGCCTCCACACCCTTTTTGTCTCTTTCACTCACCACCTGATGTTATTTACCATCTGTCTCCTTCAGCTTGGATGTAAACTCCCTGAGGGCAGTCATTTCTGTCTCTTCATTGCTGGTCCCCAGTGCTTAGAACCATCCCTGCACCTAGTCTGTTTTCCATCAAATGAATGAATCTACCAGGAACTCCAACGGAGAGTGAAGCTCCCAGGGAAGGGGCGAGGAAAAGGGAAAAAGAAGAAAACTGGCATTTGTCTTAGCCTTTGGGTAGCTCAGATGGTAAAGAATCTGCCTGTAATGCAGGAGACCTGGGTTTGATCCCTGGGTCTGGAAGATCCCCTGGGGGAGGAAATGGCAACCCACTCCAGTATTCTCGCCTGGAGAATCCCATCGACAGAGGAGCCCAGTGGGAGTCCATGGGGTTGGAAAGAGGACTGAGCGACTAACACTTTCACTTTTCACTTTCTGTAAAATGAGCACCTCACATTCAGGAGATTGATGGGTCAGAGAGGTGAAGTAACTCGCCCAGGGTCACACAGCTTAGAAAGGCAGGGAGAGTGAGGTGTCTCTGCTTCAAAACCTGTTTAATTTACCTCGCGCTGTATCCTGACCTCCTGGGTACAATCCCCTCCGCCCTTCCTCTCTGCCCTCCTTGTTCCACTAAATGATGTTTCCAACAATTCTCCCTCTGCTCCTACATCAGGCAGCAATCCCATTCCTCGCCCCTTCCCCCTACATCATTCCCACTCGGAATCCTGTTCTGAAAAACCCTGGATTCTGAGTTCTAGTACCAAGAACCCATGTGAGCTTAGGCAAGGTCCTGCCCTCTGCACCCTGTGCTTTCTCACTGGTAAGCTTCGGGGCTACATTAGAAGACATCTAGGTCCCTTTGCGCCTGCTTGAGATGGGACGGACGCCTCCACGTGCCCCCAGTCCATGTGCCCCTTCACTTGCCCCCTACCCAGAGGACCTGCGCACGCGGCTGTGTTTCTGGGGGCGGGGCGGGGCAGGATGGAGGGGGCGGGGCAGGATGGAGGGGGCGGGGCAGGATGGAGGGGGCGGGGCAGGATGGAGGGGGCGGGGCAGGATGGAGGGGGCGGGGCAGGATGGAGGGGGCGGGGCAGGGGAATGAAGGAAGGGAACACCCTTGAAGCACTCCAAGCTTCCACAGGTGAGGGCTGCAGCTGGGACCAGGTCGAGGGACCCCACCCAAAGGAGGCGGCCGGAGAGGAGCTGCTAAGGAGAACAGAGCTGAGGGAAGACCCTAGGTGGGCATGGGGACAGGTGTGGGCTTACAGCCCTCTGCGAACCCATCAGTTGCAGGGTGATCGCCGCCACCATTACTGAGCGCGTGCTGTGTACCCTGTGTCGCGTCAACAGCTTCACACGCATTACTCTCCTTTCGTTCTCCCAGCTATCCTGGGAGGTTGGTCCTATTACTAGCCTCCATTTTATAGGTGAGAACACTGAGGCTCAGGGAGGCCGAGTGACCCGACCGTGATCCTACGGCCAGAAAGAGGCAGAGTTGGGATTAGAACTCAGTCCTTGCTGAGCCCAAAACCCATGCCCTGTTTTGCAGCTTTTAGGTGGGGCACCCAGCACCCCGCCTCTCCCAGGATGCCCCAGTTCCCTCAGTCTCATATTTAGGGTCATCGATTGATTATTGATGGGTGCATTTGTGGTCTGGCTCGGGCCTCTCAGTCAGGCCCTGGGCAAGGACAGGAACGGGGGTGGGGGCGGGGATCCTCCAACCCCAGGAAAGGCCCTCGGGCTGCCCCCACCCCAGCGCCTGCTTCTGGCGGCCAGCTCTGCCAACTCAACCCACCTTCCCTCCGCCTCTGGATTTAAAGGCACAGTGACAATTAATCACCCCACGACGTGGAGGGCAGGCTGCAGAGGAGTTAATTAATTAGGGAAATTTCTCCCAGCCCTTTGAAGGTGAAATGTGTGGGGAGGGGACAGGGCCAGAAACAGTTATTATTCAAGCTGAACAAGCTGACTCTGAGAGAAGTCTTCAGGAGTGGCTCCAGGGGGGCTTTGGTAGGGTGGGGGCAGCTTTTACCATCACCACTCCCCCATGTAGGAAAAGGGGGCTTTTACTAGGAAAGATCTGGGCATGCCCAAGACTGCCCTCCTCAGCCCAGCTCTAGGCCTCCAGCCTCCAAGGCTGGGGTCTCCCTCCTTTGTCAGTGGGATGTGTGTGCATGTTAGTTGATCAGGTGTGTCCGACCCTTTGCAATCCCATGGACTGTAGTCCACCAGGCTCCTCTGTCCATGGGATTTCCCGGGCAAGAATAGTGAAGCAGGTTTCCACTCCCTTCTCCAGAGGATCTTCCCATCCCAGGGATCGAACCCAGGTCTCCTGCATCGCAGGCAGATTCTTTACTATCTGAGCCACCAGGGAAACCCTGCCAATGGGATGGGGCATCCCTAGAGGCAGATGGGTAGAAGAAGAAAGGCAAAGCTGATTCCTGCACCTCTTCACCAAAAAATAGCAGCCAATGATATTGCATGTGCCAAAGCCCCCACTCCCACCACCTGGAATGATCTGAGTGTTGTTTTCACAGCTTCGGTGCCCCAGACACACAGATGCCTGGTAGCGAACTCCATCAGCCTGGGCTCAGGGAGGGTAACTGGGCAGGGGCCGCACTTGGTCATCAGAGTGGGGGACAGGAGGGTCATAAGCCCCCCTCCCCTCTGCCACTGTGTCCTCGAGGGGTTGATTCTCTTGTGCTGGAGGGGGCTCTGTGCTTTCTGCCAGGCTGGGCAGCTGGCCCTGGGGACACACTCTCACCCACTGGTGGAGCAGGTGGGCGGTTGACATGGTCATGAGAGTAAGGGCAGCAGGAAACCCCAACTGTCCCCCCAAATGCACATTAACTCTCACTCTCTGCAGCATCAAGGCTCGGAAGCTAGAGAGACACTGCTCTGAGAGAGATGCTTGAGACCTACCTGGTCCCTACCTCGCAGTCCCCCACGATGGGGTCAGATCATCGTATACCATTGGCAGACAAGCCAAAGGTTGAAGTCAACACATGGTCGATGCAAAGCCCCGAAGGAGCACAAAGGAGGCCCTATTCAGAATGATTAGGGGGCTCAGGAAAGACTCGAGGAGGCGTGTCGTCAGGGTGAACACCTGGAAGACAGTAAAAATCTCAACAAGCAAAGGAACGGATGGAGGTGGCACTCACACGGGGCACGTGGGGAAGGGTAGATGGTGAGCAGCCGGCCGCACTGTAGAGTGGATAGACGTGGCGTGGGGAGGGCTGGACTAAGAGCAGAGCAAGCAGGTGGGCCCCAGCAGCAGATGGCCTTATATGCTGGGACTGGACAGGATTCAGGCAGCAGGAGGGCTTTAAGGCAGAGCTGCCGTGACTGGAGAGCTCTGGGCTTGAGAAAGAATCCCCTGGCAGCTGGGGGGTCAGTGGGTTCACTGGGGAGGGGTGAGGCAAGACGGGAAACCACTGAGGAGGCAGGTGTCACGGTCCAGGAGAGAGATTATGTTGGCTTCAGCCAGGAGATAAAGCACAGGGGAAGCAACTATGGTTTATTGTTCACCTACTACGTCCCGGACATTGCACTGGACATTTTCATCATCTTCTCCCTCCATCTTGGGATTTGTATTATGTCCAGCATTTGGGGGCAGCTAGAGTTCCAGAAAAATATCTATTTCTGCTTTATTGACTATGCCAAAGCCTTTGACTGTGTGGATCACAATAAACTGTGGAAAATTCTGAAAGAGATGGGAATACCAGACCACCTGACCTGCCTCTTGAGAAACCTGTATGCAGATCAGGAAGCAACAGTTAGAACTGGACATGGAACAACAGACTGGTTCCAAATAGGAAAAGGAGTATGTCAAGGCTGTATATTGTCACCTTGCTTATTTAACTTATATGCAGAGTACATCATGAGAAATGCTGGGCTGAATGAAACACAAGCTGGAATCAAGATTGCCAGGAGAAATATCAATAACTTCAGATATGCAGATGACACCACCCTTATGGCAGAAAGTGAAGAGGAACTACAAAGCCTCTTGATGAAAGTGAAAGAGGAGAGTGAAAAAGTTGGCTTAAAGCTCAACATTCAGAAAATGAAGATCACAGCATCTGGTCCCATCACTTCATGGGAAATAGATGGAGAAACAGTGGAAACAGTGTCAGACTTTATTTTTTTGGGCTCCAAAATCACTGCAGATGGTGATTGCAGCCATGAAATTAAAAGACTCTTACTCCTTGGAAGGAAAGTTATGACCAACCTAGATAGCATATTCAAAAGCAGAGACATTACTTTGCCGACTAAGGTCCGTCTAGTCAAGGCTATGGTTTTTCCAGTGGTCATGTATGCATGTGAGAGTTGGACTGTGAAGAAAGCTGAGCACCGAAAAATTGATGCTTTTGAACTGTGGTGTTGAGAAGACTCTTGAGAGTCCCTTGGACTGCAAGGAAATCCAACCAGTCCATCCTAAAGGGGATCAGTCCTGGGTGTTCATTGGAAGGACAGATGCTGAAGCTGAAACTCCAGTACTTTGGCCACCTCATGTGAAGAGTTGACTCATTGGAAAAGACTCTGATGCTGGGAGGGATTGGGGGCAGGAGGAGAAGGGGACGACAGAGGATGAGATGGCTGGTTGCATCACCGACTCAATGGACATGAGTTTGGGTGAACTCCGGGAGTTGGTGATGGACAGGGAGGCCTGGCGTGCTGTGATTCATGGGGTTGCAAAGAGTCAGACACGACTGAGCGACTGAACTGACTGAGGGATCTAACGGAGAAGGAAATGACAACCCACTCTGGTATTCTTGCGTAGGAGATCCCACGGACAGAGGAGCCTGGCGGGCTACAGACCACGCGGTCACAAAGTCAGACACGACCTAGCGACTGAGCATCAGCAGGGGAGCTAATAAAGCTGAGCTAAGCAGGTTCTGCACACCTGAGCAGGTGGCTTTTCTCCCTTCTTTCCTCTCCCCTCCCCCTGGAAACCTCCTTCCCACCCTGCAGGAGGGTCAGGGGCCTGGGGACCCTGCTGGTGCCCAGCTCAGGGATCCCCATGGAGAAATCGTGAAAAGCAATGCCACGCAGTCCACACTGCCCCCAACCCCCCCATCCCCACCCCCTCTAATCATTTGTATGACAGGAAAAGAACCTAATCCCGAATCTGAAAAACTATGTGATGGAGGATTTACAGTATTAGAAGGCAAACAGTGGCAGGTGTAATTAGGAGAAAAATTTGTCATGCTCTCGACTTGGGGAAGGGAAGGGAAGGTCTGGCATCACAATCTCCCCGGTGTTTACCCAGTGTGTGCACACACGCAGGGGAGCGGGCGCTGGCCACGGGCAGATTAATATTTGATGCAAGGAAGAGAAATGCATGCTGTTCATGTTTATTTAGGATATTGTGAAATACAGTGAAATTTGCAATTTTATTGGATTTGGGGGGGGACGGTGTTTTGGAGAAGTCTTAAGCTGCATGGTAGGACACGCACATCTCTCTGGAGCATACCAGCTTCGGCTTTGGCGGTGAGCCCTCTTGACCCCCCTTCCCAAATCCAAACTTCTAGTTCCATTCCCCCTCCTGAAATGAGAGACGATTGGCCCCAGGGGTATGGGGGGAATAAGAGAAATCTCAGCTGGGCCTCTTAATCTGGAGTTTAGTGGCATGTGGCTGGCACAGAGAGAGGCCATCTCGGGGAGTGGGGGTTCTTGTCGATTACAGTAGGGCTGGAAGCCACGCTTGGACAGCTTTAGGCACTGGTGTCCAAGGCTGGTCTTAGTGGGGGTGCCTGGGAGGGGTAGGGAGAAAGGACAGAGTGAAATAGAGTCTTTCTCTTTGTATTCAGGAAACTGGGTGATGGGAATCCCCTGGCGGTCCAGTGGTTAGCCATCAGCACCAAATTTTTTAGATCTGTGAAAACGAAAGAAACTGGCTGATGGATAGAGCCTTAAAAGGCGGGAGTCTAAACTCCTTCTTTCATTCAGGGGTTCAACGTTCCCATTTCCTTTCTCCACATGGCCATCTAGCCTGCGCTTCCACGTCTCCAGTGCTGGGGAATCTCATGAACTCATTCCACGGACGAACACTCCCCACGGAAAACTTTCCCTTAGAAACAGTTTCCAAGGTACATAGTCAGGTTGCGGGGTGGAGGAGGGGCAAGGGTGAGGTCATGCATGCTCTCTGTCGTGTTAAAATAAAGGATCCAGATGATAGACAGATAGATAGATGGAAAAATAGATTGATCGATCAATATATAGATATGTATCCATTTCTGAAAGAAAACATGAGCATTGGTAATAGTGATTGTTTCCGGAGAGGGAAACTGGATGACTGGGAAACTGGGAAGTCTGGGAAGGGACAGAGACCTCCTTTTCACTGTATATGTTTGACCAGTTCGAACTTTTCATCACGTGCACGTAGTACTTTTTGTGAACAAAAACACTATTTACTTTTCAAAATAGAATATTTGCTACTCAGAGAATAGGGTGAGATAAAGATAAAACAGCGTGGTATAAAGAAAGAAATATGGGGACTTCCCTGGCGGCCTGCCAATGCAAGGGATGTGGGTTCGATCCCTGACTGGGGACCTAAGATACCATTTGAGGTCAAGAAACCAAAACATAAAACAGAAGCAATGTTGCAATAAATTCAACAAAGACTTTGAAAATGGTCCACATGAAAATCTTTTTAAAAAAAGAAATAAGAGAAATAGGAGAGCGGCTGAGGTAAAAGACTACTAGGAAACTAAGAATTCAAGAGCAGAATACACGCACACAGAGAAGTCACACCGATCGTTATATTGAACCAAAGTCTGACTGTCTCCCTGGAGCTTCTGCCCACTTTGCCGCTGCGCTAGTTCTATCAACTGGGTCACACAGAAATCCCTTCCCTCTGCCTATGGCAGCTCTAACGGTATTTGAAGATAGAATGAAATTCCACGAGTAGGTCTGGTACCTATAACCGTCTGAGCTGGACTGGATCGAGCCCTCGCCCCCACCCAAGCTTCTCTCCTTCACTACATTTGCTCCTCTTTCCCTCAAGGATGTGCTCTGGTGAGCTTGTCACTTCTGCTCTTGCCCCCAGGCTCACAGTCCTCTTAGGCTAGGAGCTCAAAGCTGGGCTGAGCCATGCCCCATTCAGGGCTGTCTCTGCTGTTGGCTCGCACTCCACGACCTGGACAGAGGCCCAACCTTCTTCAGCAACAAAAACTGTAGACCTCTGCAACCTTGGAGACAATCCAATCACCACATTTTAAGGATGGTGACCCGAGGTGTCACAGGATGGGGGATCATAAAAGCAAGTTTGGCTTTGGGTCTCCTCCCGTGGTGGTGAGCCCTCTGGAAATCCCACCAGGCTGGGACCTTGGGCCAGGTCACTGGGAGAAGTGGGAGCAATGGGAGGCAGCCTAGCGTTGGAAGTGGCTCTGCTTCCAGTATAAACCACCACCAAGCCCAAAGAGCCGGGCAAGCCAGACAGGGCAGGTGACTCAGCCTTGCGGAAAGGCCGGAGGCCAGGAAGACACCAGCGTGCAGCAGTGAGAGTGGGAAGGTGCCTATACTGATGCTTAGGGTACTCGTGTGTGTGTGTGTGTGTGTGTGTGCGTTTGTGTGTGTGTGCACATCTGCTACAGCCCCCAGCGCCCGCCCTGTCTTGCCACCTTTGTTCAAAAGGTTACCTCCTCCTCTGAACTGTGACCTGAGGTCTCATCTTTTTTTTTGAAATTTCAACATTCCCAGTGCCAAGCACCATCGAAGGCATATAGTAGGTGCTCAGTAAACACTTGCTGGACTGAACTGGACTGAACTGAATTTTCCTAGTGTACCAGGGAGGGGACAGGTGCCACGAGTGAAGCCTGGGGACAGTGTGCACACGCATGTCTGGGGCAAGGCTCCGAGTGTGCGTAGGGGTCCATCTACATGTTGTAAACCCGCCCTGGCACGAGTGAACGCAAACCACAAGGAGAGAATACGCATTCACCTGTGCGTATATGTGGGTGTACACACACGTGTGCCGGTTCCAAAAGCCCTCGCGGGCATGCAGAAAGCCTAGGGACTCCTGGCGTTAGTTGAGCCAGGTTTCTTCCCGGTAAACCTGGAGCAGCTAAAATTAGTATGAAAATGGTAGTGTTCGGTTAAAAGGAAGGGGGGTGGGAAGAGCTGAGGGTGCCCGTGAGTGCTATTTTATTTCTCAGTGAGAGGATAAAGTGATTTTTCCTACATAATTTTTGATGTAGAGGCTAAATTAGGCCAGAGGAGAGGGACAAAGCAACTTTCGCCCTCATTAGTATTCTGGCCGCGTTGGCCCAGCCACGGCAGTTATGTATTTTTGCAAGTATGCATATAATTTATTGTGGAGAACACAATTTACATGGTAGTCGATGCCTGTTTTATAGCCTCACAAATAGATGTATGAACTCAAGCATATAATGGCCCAACCAGCAGGCGCAAATACGTTCTAAATCTTCTAAATGTGCTTCACAAAAATGTAACTGAGGAATATAAAACAGATCAATTCTTGCATGTTATATATTGGTTTTTGATTTACAAATCTAATCTGGGACATTTCTTCAGAAATGAGGGGATTTTTTTCCCTCTTCCTCCTCCTCCTCCTCTTCTTCCACCAACTTCTCTGTGCACAGACCTGGCCTGTTGGTCAGGGGCCTGCAGGTGTTGCCCCCTCCACAGTGTGCCCACGTGTGTGCCCGTGTGTGGCACATGCTCTTCCCCAGCCCCCCGTATGTGCACTCGTAGGGGTGTAGGAAGCTGCAGACCTTGGGTGGGAGGCATGGAGTTATCTTTGATCCACCTATGTGATGTCCCCCATCTGAGGCTAAAAATTGGGACAGAGGGCTGATAAGAGAGCTCTCTTTGGCTTCTGGCGTCTCTCAGATCTAGTCCCTCTTGGCTCGGTTCTAAGTGACCTATTTTCTCTGAGACCCAGACTGGCATTGTGACTGACTGGAGAAGAAAAAGAAAGTGGTGAAGGTCTTAGAAATGAACATTGAATTAACACTCTCTGAGTTCCATCTTCAATTTGTATTTACTGTAAATATTTTTACCAATTTGTTTTCATGTCTTTTAACTTTTTTTTAAAGCTTATTCCATCAGTAGTTGGATGGACACATAAACAGTGATAGACTTATACAATGGAATACGATACAGCAAAGAAAAGGGAAACTCTCGTATTCAAGAGTATGGGTGAGTGTCACACACATGGTGTTAAATGCAAGAAGCCAGATCCAAAGGAGGACCTGCTGTAGTCTGGATTTATATGAAGTCCAAAACACCAACTGAACCAAAATATAAAGTTTAGAGATGGCAAAACTATCAAGGTAAGTAAAGAAATACTTTCCATAAAAGCCAGGATGCTTGTTATCTTTAGGGAAGAGAGGCTGGGGGAGTGTTTAAGGGGGCATCTGGGCATCTGGGCATCTGGCAGCATTCTACTTCTTGACTGGGTGTTAGTTCCAAGGGTGTTCCATTGGTGATAAGTTTCTGAGCTGGGTATTTGTTTTTGCTCACTTTTCCGTACATGTGCTTTATTTCACAATGAAAATATTTACAAAAACAGCCTGTAAGTGCTCACAGTTAAAAGCAAATGGCCTTCCCCCCCCTTCTTACTCCCAGAAAACAGTCCCTGGTAACTGTTTCTGACTGCTCTCTTCACAACTCGAGAAATGTTGTGGAACTTCTCTGGAGCCTCTGTACTAATAGCACTTTATAATCCTTTATATTTCTATAAGGTCAGTAGTGATATCTCCACTTCTATTTCTGATGTTAGTAACTTGAGTCTTCCCTTCCTTCTTGGTCAGTCTAGCTAAAAGTCGGTCAGTTTTGCTGATCTTTTCAGAGAACCAGCTTTTGGTTTTGTGGATTCTCCTTTGCAGTTGTTGCTCTTTTTCACTCCCCATTTATCTCTAACCCTTCTGCTGGCTTTGGGTTAAGTTCAGTCTTCTTTTCCTAGTAAAGTGAATTGAAAGTCACTCAGTCGTGTCCGACTCGTTGTGAACCCATGGACCATACAGTCCATGGAATTCTCCAGGCCAGAATACTGGAGTGGGGTAGCTTTTCCCTTCTCTGGGCGGGGGTAGGGGGGATCTTCCCAACCCAGGGATCGAACCCTGGTCTCACGCATTGTAGGTGGACTCTTTACCAGCTGAGCCATAGGGAAACCCAAGAACACTTGAGTGGGTAGCCTATCCCTTCTCCAGCTGATCTTCCCGACCCAGGAATCGAACCAGGGTCTCCTGCATTGCAGGCAGATTCTTTACCAACTGAGCTATCAGGGAGGCCCTTTTCTAGTAAGGTGAGGGGTTACTGACTAGAGATATTCTTCTATTTTAATGTTGATATTTCAGCTATAAATTTCCCTCTGAGCATCGTTTTTGCTGAATCTCATACATTTTGGTATGTGGCATCTTTTTTTTCATTCATCTCAAAGTATTCTCAGATTTCCCTTGTGATTTCTTCTTTGACCCATTAGTTATTTAACAGTGTGTTGTTTCATCGCCACATATATGTGACTTTTCCAAATTTCCTTCTTGATTTTTAAATTTCATTCCACTGTCATCAGAGAGCATGCTTTGTATGATGTCAATCTTTTACGACTTACAGAGGCTGATTTTGTAGCCTAAAATGTGTTCTCTCCTGAAGAACATTCCATGAACACTTGAGAACATGCATTCTGCAATTGTTGGGTGGAATATTCTATTAAGTTAGAAAATAGTAGGACTTCCCTAGCGGCCCAGTGGGTAAGACTCCTCGCTCCCAATCCAGGGGGCCTGGGTTCGATCCCTGGTCAGGGAACTAGATCCCACATGCTGCGCCTTAGAATGCCACAACTACAGATCCGGTAAGCCGCAACGAAGATGGAAGATTCCGCTTGCTGCAACTAAGATCCGCAGAGCCGAATAAAGACATATTTTTTTAAAAAGAAAGAAAATAGCGTCTGCTAGGCCTAGTGGTTTATCGTACTTTTCAAGTCTTCTATGTCCTTGTTGATCTTCTGTCTAGCTGTTCTAGCCGTTACATCAATGGGATTTTGCTTCTCACCTGTGTGGTACTCATGATATGCAAATCACAGCCCCAGTTTCAAGGGCTTACCATCTGGGGAGAAGATGGAGCTTTGGTTCTGCTGAGCTGGGCCACCTCATCCCTGCTCCCCGATAAAGGATGTGCTCTCTCACCCCCACTGGAGAATGCGATGGCACCCCACTCCAGTACTCTTGCCTGGAAAATCCCACGGACAGAGGAGCCTGGTAGGCTGCAGTCCATGGGGTCGCTAGGAGTTGGACACAACTGAGTGGCTTCACTTTCACTTTTCACTTTCATGCATTGGAGAAGGAAATGGCAACCCACTCCATTGTTCTTGCCTGGAGAATCCCAGGGATGGGGGAGCCTGGTGGGCTGCCATCTATGGGGTCACACAGAGTCGGACATGACTGAAGTGACTTAGCAGCAGCAGCAGCAGTAGCAGCTCTCACCTCCACACAGTCCTGTAGCCTGGGGGACTAGTGGAAACCCCAGATCAGCCTTAAACATCCCCCTCATTCCCAAGGTTAGTCACCCTGGGAGAGCAAAGCAGAACCGGGAGAGTCTTTGAGACCATGTAGTAGCGGCCCATGTGCCCCTGGTACCCAGGGGGAAACTGAGGCTTGGGAGGGGAGGATCTTGTTCAAGGTCTCTTGGAAGCAGGCCCACTGGTGTCTTATCATCTGCTCAGCCCACTGCACCATGACTAACACACTGGTTGTCAAATAAAGAGGGAGGACCTGTTGAAGTCACCCTGGCTGGCTCAGCGGGAAAGAATCCGCCTGCGATGCAGAAGATCAGAAGAGGCCGCAGATTCTATCCCTGGGTCGAGAAGATCCCCTGGAGGAGGGCATGACAACCCACTCCAGTATTCTTGCCTTGGCGAATCCCATGGACAGAAGAGCCTGGCAGGCTACAGTCCATACTGTTGCACAGAGTCAGACACAACAGAAGCGACTCAGCACACACACACAGGCTGGTGGAGGTGAACAGGGGTTGGACAGAAGGTCAGGAGACACGTTGAATGGCCATCCCAGCAAACTTAGAAGACTTCCATCTCAGCCTCACTTACTCTGAGCTGTGTGACCTTGGGTGAGTCATTCTTCAAAGTTCAGTTTCCTCTGAAAGTATCACAATCATTGCCATCATTTTCTGAGTCTCCAGCATGCTCCTGGTATGGTACATATAGAATCTCATTCAATCCTCCCCCTAGCCTTGGAAGAGGTCAGTACCTCAGGTGTAAGAGGAAACTTGGGTCCCCTAAAGCAAAATAACTTCCCCAAAGCCACAGCAATCACCCGTCACTTCTCTGGAGGTCCCAAAGCTACAGCCCAGAGAGTTTGCTATTTTGGCTTCCATTCACCCTCGGATTATGAGTCTACATACTTAAAGGCAGATTTAAAGCCAGACCGAGAATTAGATGATATTCATCACTGAGATTACTGTTCATTTGGTTAGGTGTGATCACCGCGTGGTCAGTTATCAAGGGGAGATACATGCTGAAGTGTTTCCAGATGAAATGGCCTGCTATCTGCTGATTTGCTTTCAACTACCCCAGCCAAAAAATTAAACAGAAAGTGAGAGAGAGGCAGTAGATGAAACAAGACGGGCGAAGCTGATGATTGTTGTACCTGAATGATGAATACCTGGGACTCAAAGTACTCTCTCCACTTTTTACTGTTTGAACATGTTCGTAATGAAATACTCACAAAAGCCCTCAGGGATTCTGACTCCAGATAGACCCCCATCTAGGAGAGTTGCTGGTTCTCAGATAAATTGGACACTCTTTGAGAACAAGTTCGAGGCCCCTCAGTGTCCCCAGGGTCAGCAAGAGTCTGGTCTCCTGGCCAGGAGGAGGGGAACCAGACGTGTGGCTGGGTGACTCCCTGCGTTTCTCTTCCTGCCCTGGCCACCTGCCAGCAAAGCCCTGGGGAAGCAAGAGGCCAGCCCCTGGACGCTGAGACCCAAGGTCCCCAGGACAATGGAGACTTTTCCCTTTGGCCCAGGAGAGCCCTCCTGAGAGGCAACGGAAGGAACGGAGCCCTTTGCTTTAAATAACAAAGAGGTGGATGGGCTGGCCCTCCAGTCCAGTTTCCCAGACAAACACACCCCGGCTGGGGGTCTCCACCTGCCAGGAAGGGGAGGGGTTGGAAGGCTCAAGTTGAACTTCCAGGCCTGTATTCATAGCCAGCATCCCCATAGCAACAAGCTAGTTAGAGGGTCCTCAGCACGGCCCCCTGGGGCCACTCAGCTGCACCCCCCACCAGGAGGGCAATATTAATGGGCTACTCTGCTCTCCTCCCACCTCCCAGCTCTCAGGTCTTCCCAAGCGACCCCCACCCCCTCCAACCAATTCCCTGGTGTACAGAGCCCAGGAGACAAAGGCTCCCTACCCCTGGCCCATGCAGACTCACGCATGCACAGACATACACACACACACCCCCTCATCTGGCTCTCACACATGTACATGTCCTTCTATCTCACACACACACACTTCTCTCTCATGCATATACTTCCTCTGCTTGACCTCGCTCTCCCTCCCACACAGAGAGGCCACTCTACGTTCAAGGGAAAAAAGGGGCAAGCATTTGCTCCCATGCTCGGACACACTCACAGTCACACAGATGTTCTCACAGTCACGCATGACCTGTCAGGCGTCAGCGGCCAGGCCTGCACGCCCTCCACACACACAGGAAGGGAAGGTCCAGTGTGGGAACCTTCCAGCCTGGGGAGGATCTGGCTCTGCTCTCGGGTATAATCACACCAGCTCAGCAAGCCCTGCTTCACCACCCAGCAATAGGGAAGTTGCTCATTGAGCCTAATTTTCCCCATCACTACATTGGGAATAATCAGACCAACCACTTATGCCAGCGGTTGTAAAGATTAAATCTGATTAGGAGAACACAGTAGGTGCTCAGTAAGTGCTTCCTCCTTCTACGCCTGGACCCAGGGCGGTCTCTGTCTGTGGGAGGCTGTGCTGGGTTCTGGGGAGGTAGGGCCTGGGCGTCAGACAGCATGGCAGGTGACTCTGGGCTCTGCCACCGACCAGATTCTTGACCTAAATGGTCATGTAATCTCTCAGAGCCCCAGTCTCCTCCTTTCTGGGTGTCCGTGAGGATTAGACATGTTAACACAGCATTTAGAACAATGCTTGCTATGTTGTTGTAGTAATAACATCACTATTGCTTTTCAGGTGGGTCAGGGGTAAAGAACCCTCCTGCCAATGCAGGAGATGTAGGTTCAATCCCTGGGCCAGGGAAGACCCCTTGGAGAAGGAAATGGCAACCCACTCCAGTATTCTTGCCTGGGAAATCCCATGGACAGAGGAGCCTGGCAGGCTACAGTCCATGGGGTCACAAAAAAGTCGGACACAACTTAGCAACTAAACAACAAAAATAATACTATTAATAATGTGTGTGTGTGTGTTCAGTCGCTCAGTCATGTCCGATTCTTTGTGACTCCATGGGCTGTTAATAATAATTAACAACACTATTACTATTATTACAAAAACTATTACAACTATTTTCACAACAAAACCTGATGCTGATGACAGCAAACGCTGCCTGATCAGAGAGCTTACCGTGTGCCCAGCTCTCCATCGACGCATGAGCCCAGCTAGTCCCTGCAAAGTCTAACAGGGAGGTATGCCCATCATTTCCATTTCACAGATGGGAAAACTGGGGTATAGAAACACTAAGAAACTCATTCAGACCGCAGAGATGGAAAGTGGTGGCGTGGGGCTTACACGCCAGGGAGCTTGACTCTCCTTGCCCTGCTGGGCTGCCCTGCAGTGTTGGGAGGTGCCACTGTCATTTTTTGGGAGAGGTCACGGATCACTGACCTGCTCAGCTTGAGTGAGGGCTGGACCCCTCACTTGACAGAAGGGAGAAGTGAGTTTTTGAGAGGTCACCCCATCGCATCATGTGCCTGATGCCACCTCCCTTCTAGGGGGCTCCACGCTGACCCAGGGCTGCAGAGAATCGGGCAGCGATAGTTGGCTGGAGCCTCAGTGGGGCTCTCATTGGCAGAGACCCCGGAATCTTGCCATAAGTCCCTCCCCTCCCTCATTTTTCATCCTTCACTCCTTCCTTCTTTTTCCCTTGCATGAATCTGACTGAATCTCAGCTCCTTGGGAGCAGTCTTTCATGCTCAGCAAGACTGCCCTCCCCCGCCCCCTCCACCAAGCTAGACAGCACACAGTGGGGCTTCTCTGTTTCCAGATTCCTTGACCTTGGGCGACCCTGCAACCACTTGGTTTTCTGTCTGTAAGATGGGGGTATCACACTCTCATTCCCAGGGCTTTTGTAACAAGTACCTGAGAGAACCTGGAAAAGCTCAGAGCAAGCCCTAGCGTGTGACACGTGCTCAAGAAAATGCTTTACTTCCAGGGCGTCCCTGGTGGTCCAGTGGCTGAGACTCTGCGTGTCCACTACAGGGGACGAGGGTTGATCTCTATTTGGGGGAGGTCCCACATACCACCTGGCACAGCCAAAAAATAAGTAAATAAAAATGAAAAATGCCAAAATCTTTAAAAAAGAAAGAGATGCCTTTCTTCTATTCTGTGCAGTTCTCAGCAGCAGCAGGGCCACTGGCAGACCCCATGCTCCTCTCTCAGCCCCTGCCCCCAGGCTTGGCACCCCTGGGGCCCAGGCTCATGCATTTCTCCCCCCCTCCAATGATCCGGAGCGGAGAGCCATTTGAGGCTGTATTTGCTTAGACCCTGGCTTCAGAGGACCCCACACATGGCAGGAGAGAGAAGCGAGCATCCTAGTAAGTGAGGAGACCACTCCACACACACAGGGAGACAGCCAGCTCCAGTGGTCCTCATCGCAGGATGCATGTCAGAATCTTCTGAGATTCCTATGCCTGGAGCGTACATGATGGGGTCACCCGTGGGGTTGGAGTGGACCACAGGGTCTCCTAGGGCCCTTGGTCACAGTGTGGGGGGTGGAGAGGAGGCGGAGCACAGAGTCACCGCAAGGAAAGAGTCTGGTACCCACCCCCTCTATCACCAAGTTCTAGAAACAGCAAAAGCTTTAAAAAAAAAAGGACTTTTAGATACATGGACTCTCCAGGAAGTTCCCCTGGAGGAGGAAATGGCAATGCACTCCAGTACTCTTGCCTGGGGAAGCCCACGGACAGAGGAGCCTGGCAGGCTACAGTCCATGGGGTCACAAAGAGTCGGACACGACTGAGCACGCACACGTGCACGCACGCACTCCACTCCAAGAAAGAAAGTGTCTTAGAAATCAACTTGTCCAACTCCCCATACAGATGGGGAAACTGAGGCCCAGAGAAGCGCATGCAGGGAGTCACCAGCATCTGGGGGGCAGTGTTGCATGTGAGCATTCCCTGCACAGTCCCTGGGGGGAGGGGCAAGGATGGGGGATGCCCCCTGGCTGTTCTCGCACTGGAGAACTCACACTGGAGGCCGGTGAACCAATTTTAAGGGGCTGTATTCATCTCCTAGGGCTGCCACAAAGGTACCTCACTCTTGGTGAAACGACAGAAATGTCTCACAGTTCTCCAGACCAGAAGGCTGAAAGCAAGGTGCTGGCAGGCTTGGCCCTCCTGCAGCTTCTGAAGGAGAGTCTACGCCGGGCCTCTCTCCTTACTTTCTGACAGCTGCCAGCATTCCTTGGCTTCTGGCTGCATCACCGCAGTCTCTGCCTCCATCTCCACATGGCCCTCTCTGTGGGTCTCAAATCTCCCTCCTCTTCAAAGGACATGGGTCATTAATGCAGTCGTTGTGGTTTAGTTGCTAAGTCGTGTCCAACTCTTTGCAACCTCATGGACTGCAGCCTGCTAGCCTCCTCCATCCATGGGATTTCCCAGGCAAGAATACTGGAGTGGGCTGCCATTTCCTTCTCCAGGGGATCTTCCCAACTCAAGGATCAAACCTGTGTCTCCTGCTTGGCAGGCAGATTCTTTACCACTGAGCCACCAGGGAAATCCTGTAGCTGCTACTGCTAAGTCACTTCAGTCGTGTCCAACTCTGTGCGACCCCATAGACGGCAGCCCACCAGGCTCCCCCGTCCCGGGGATCCTCCAAACAAGAACACTGGGGTGGGTTGCCATTTCCTTCTCCAGTGCATGAAGGTGAAAAGTGAAAGTGAAGTCGCTCAGTCGTGTCCGACTGTTTGCGACCCCATGGACTGTAGCCTACCAGGCTCCCCCGTCCATGGGATTTTCCAGGCAAGAGGACTGGAGTGGGGTGCCATTGCTTTCTCCAACCCTGTAGGGCCCACCCTAAATGCAGGATGATCTCATCTCAAGATCCTTAAATTAATTATATCAATGAAGATTCTATTTCTGAATAAGGCCACATTCTCGGGTACTGGGGGTTAGCTTTTGGACACATATTTTGGGGGGAAGACAATTCAGCTCACTAATAAGGGCCTCTCTGGGTCACCATGGAAGAGAGGGGAGCAGCAGGGTCCGCACATCTGACCCTCTCTGCCCTGCACTGTCCTGGGTCCAGCAGCCTCAAGTGTGCCCTCCATGCTCATCGGCACCCCAGGATGAGCCCAGGTGTGTGCTGGAGCATCAAGTCCCAGAGAGAGCAGGACACTGTCTGCATGCTTCCCACGTGCTGGGGACTGCGCTGGGTGCTGGTGGGAAGCCAGAGGGGGAGCTGAGTTCCAGACTCCTGAACAGAGGGACCTGTGAGTACTGGCTTGGGCTGACAACGCTGTGGGGCAGGGACCGCCCAGGGCAGCCTGCCAAGAAGACCAGGAGGAGATGAGGGAGGGTCAGGAGATGATGCTGGGTTTAGCCTTGAAGGATGTGGAGGACTTCAAAGGAGAGAAGTGGGAAGGAGGTTCTAACTGTGGGAGTGGGTGCAGGGAGGGTCGTCCCTGGAGCTCCCCAGGCTGGGCCCCAGGAGACTCTTGCTACACGTGGTGTCCTTGGTTTGTCCTCCGCTGACCCCTCCACCCGGCACTGAGCTCCTCAGAGCAGAGGCTGGGTGTTTCATCAGAGCACCTGCACACAGTGGGGACTCAACACCTTCTCTGACTGAGCGATGGACAAAGGACTGCTCCTGCAGGGACCCCCTAAGGGAAAGCCCCTGAGAATCTTGAGATGAGGGCTCCCCCACTTCATTTTCAACTCATGCCACCATCATTACCATCAGTGATTGACTCCTAGGGTCCTTTATGTACCATGCAACACACACACACACACACACACTGTCAAGAATTTGGTGCAGCGTGTAAAAACAACATACAAATCAGTTCAGTTCAGTTCAGTCGCTCAGTCGCTCAGTCGTGTCCGACTCTCTGTGACCCCATGAACCACAGCACGCCAGGCCTCCCTGTCCATCACCAACTCCTGGAGTTCACCCAAACTCATGTCCATCGAGTCAGTGATGCCATCCAACCATCTCATCCTCTGTCGCCCCCTTCTCCTCCTGCCCTCAATCTTTCCCAGCATCATGGTCTTTTCCAATGAGTCAGTTCTTCACATCAGGTGGCCGAAGTATTGGAGTTTCAGCTTCAGCATCAGTGCTTCCAATGAACACCCAGGACTGATCCCCTTTAGGACGGACTGGTTGGATTTCCTTGCAGTCCAAGGGACTCTCAAGAGTCCTCTCCAACACCACAGTTCAAGAGCATCAATTCTTCGGTGCTCAGCTTTCTTTATAGGCCAACTCTCATATCCATACATGACCACTGGAAAAATCATAGCCTTGACTAGACAGACCTTTGTTGGCAAAGTAATGTCTCTGCTTTGGAATATGCTGTCTAGGTTGGTCATAACTTTCCTTCCAAGGAGTAAGCGTCTTTTAATTTCTTGGCTGCAGTCACCATCTGCAGTGATTTTGGAGCCCAGAAAAATAAAGTCAGCCACTGTTTCCCCATCTATTTGCCATGAAGTGATGGGACCGGATGCCATGATCTTAGTTTTCTGAATGTTGAGTTTTAAGCCAACTTTTTCACTCTCCTCTTTCACTTTCATCAAGAGGCTCTTCTTTACTTTCTGCCATAAGGGTGATGTCATCTGCATATCTGAGGTTATTGATATTTCTCCCGGCAATCTTGATTCCAGCTTGTGCTTCCTCCAGCCCAGCATTTCTCATGATGTACTCTGCATATAAGTTAAATAAGGAAGGTGACAATACATAGCCTTGAGGTACTCCTTTTGCTATTTGGAACCAGTACAAATAGGTAAAGCAAAATTTAAATATATGAAGATGAAATTGAGGCCAAAGAAAAATGTAGATAGAGGTATTAGCACTGGCCTCATCCATTGAGTACCTACTGTATGCCTTCACAGATGGGTGACTCCAGCTTCTCAGTTGGACCTGGCCAGGGAAGGGGCTGGTCATTTTAGAATTCCAGGGGTTTCAATCTGGAAAAGCCCCTAGAGGTGCCTGAATTCAATCTCCTACACAAAGAGGAGTGCCCTAGACTCCATTCGTTCACTCATTCATGTGTTTATTCCACAAGTCTTTTATTGAGCACCTGCTGTGTGCACACTGAGAAGCATAGACAGGCTGTCTGGACAGAATGGCAGCCGTCTGTCCCTGCTCCATCAATCTCCACACTTCACAAAGTGCTCTCCAGGGTCTCTCTCTCTTTCTCTCTCTTTCTCTTTCTCTCTCTCTGGTGGCTCCATGCTGTGACAGAGCCACCTCTACAGGGAAGCGGGACACAGGTGCTGGGATCCAGCCTGCCGGGACCATTGAATAAGAGACAGGGTGGAGGCCAGGCCCGATCCAGGCTTTCTGGAATGGGAACGGGACTGAGGCCAGGCATTAAATAGGCTTTTCATGTAGTGTACTTCATTTTCTGTGTCATAATGCAGCGTGACCTTGGGTTAGATACTCAGCCTCTCTGGGCCTCCCTAAGCTCATCCGTGAAGGTGAGACGATCAAAACCTCAAGGACCTAAATGTGCCAGTGTTGGTTTTGACAAATGTACAGTGGTTAACGTAAGATGTTAATAATAGGGGAAGCTGGGTGAGGGGGTTATGGGAATTTTCCTCTGTTTGGGCAACTTTCCTGTAAATTTAAAATTACTCCAAATGTAAAAGTTTAGTAAAAAAAATTAAAAGGCTATCTCCAAAGTTTGTTGTGAGGAGGACTAACTATGTAATAAAATACATTCTAAGTACTGGTGATCATGACTTAATCCTCACAAAATACTGAGGGAGGCTTATGATTTCCATTTTCCAAAGGCCTCAGAGAAGTTCAGGGAGTTGCCTGAGGTCACACAGACAGTATCGGGCAACATCTGGATTCAAACCCAGGCCTGAAATGCTCCAAAGGCCACACTCTACCACACTCAGCTCCCTCTAACATTTTAGAACTTTCAGTGACAAGGAAATGACCGCTTTGCTGGGAGCAGTACTGCTAACTGGAGCCTGATCACCGTAATGACAAATGATCGCATGTCCTCTCCTTGCTCAGGCCTCGATTCTGAATGAATGGTCACCACCTCACCCACCCCATCTCACACAAGCTGACCCATCTCAGCTGGTCATCGTCTCCATTTACCTTAAGTGAGGGGCTCAGAACAGGCTCAGGGCTCTGGGTATGGCCCCTTAGAGTTCAGCCATCCTCTTCCTCCAGGGATCTGGGCAGCACGGTGCAGCTCAAGCAACCTGGGAGGAAGGAAGCCTCATCCTGCTGCTGAAGGAGCCAGAGAGAGCACCACCCTGGCTGCTCGGATGTCATCAACTAAAAAGGCACAGCATTCAGTCCTGGCCATTCTGTGTGTCGGTGCGGTTGTGGGCAGTCCATTAACCCTCCTAAGACTCAGTTACCTTACCTGTTACACAGGAGACTAATAACAATACTTCCTGTCCCCACCTGCCTCCCAGGCAGAGTTTCAGGTGAGCTACCCCAGCCCTGCCCATCTGCCCACCACAGTCCCTATACTTCCCAATGGCCTAGCCTATGGGACTGATACGTAACATAGCATAGCCTATGGGACCTTGGGCTTCCCTGGTGGCTCAGACTGTAGAGAATCCACCTGCAGTCTGGGAGACCTGGTTCCATCCCTGGGTTGGGAAGATCCCCTGGAGCAGGGCATGGCAACCCACTCCAGTATTCTTGCCTGGAGAATCCCCATGGACAGAGGATTCCAGTGGTCTACAGTCATAGGGTTGCAAAGAGTCAGACACAACTGAGCAACTATGCACATGGGACTGTGACACCACTTTTCTTGTATCTCTGCCCCCCAGAAATCTATCATTCCTTCTGGCAGGAGCAACTGTGTCTTGTTTATCTTGGGGTTGCTCAATGTCTAATCAGATTGACAGAAGAAAACTTTCTAGAGCACTTCCTCTGGGTTGGGCTCAACCCTGCGAGGTAGACACTATTTTTTTTTCCCAGAAGATCACTCTGATACATATTTATTCATCCAACAAGCACTTATTGAGCACCTACTATTCGCCAGCCATGGGCCTGTAATAGCTGCCCTCCTGGAGTTGACCTCTTGTGGGAAGAGAAAGGCAGATGGGCGATGGGGCAAGCAAGACCACGGAAGAAAGAAGAGGCCACAGGGGTTCTGAGAAAGAAAGAGAGGGACAGCGGAGCAGATGGGGATGTGGAGGGGAGAGGAGAGAAAGGGAGCAGTCTGAGAGATGCAGGAGGAAGCGTCCGCAGGCGTCGGGGTGAGTCAGCAGTGGTCCAGGGGAGGGCGGTCATGGTGGGGACTGTGAGAAGAGCCCGGGGTCGGGCCTCCTCGGCTCAAGCTGAGAGCTCTGCGGCCAGGACACCTGGCCCGCATCTCCTCCACCGCCTGGAGGAGTCTCACAGGTGCACCACACCTGCGCTCTCAGGCTTCTCCGACTCTGTGCATCCCGCCTTGGGCTCCACCCCTTACCACCCAGATTTCCGAGACCAGTAGATCCTATTTTTATCCCTGTTTTACAGACGAGGAGCCTGAAGCACAGAGAGATGTCTGGAACTGTACCTGGCACACAGTGTCTAATATCTGCTCGTTAGAAAGATGGAAGCAAGGATAGGTGAGTTAATGAGCGGCTCGGTGGATGGATGGTTGGGAGGATGGATGAGTGTATGAAGGAATGGGTGGATGGGTGCATATGAAGCGCAGATGGCTTGGTAAATAGGTGAGTGCAGGCGTGAGTAGACGGGGTGGGTGGGCATGTGGAAGGATGACTGGACGAGTGGGAAGATGGATGGGTGGATGGATGGGGGCGTGGGTAGATGGATGGATGGGGGAGTGGGTAGATGGATAGATACTGGATGTGTGGGTGAGTCAGGAAATGGATGAAGGAGTGAGTGAACAGATGGATACCTGGACAAGTGCTCAGAGGGTGATTCGGAAAGCGCCTCTGTTATCAAGTCCTGAGAGTGAGGAAATAACCTTGCAACCATTTAAAGGGTGGAGGCATTTAGAAATAGCAAAGGAAATCTCCTCCGCACTAATCTTGGAGAGCTACTGCAACAGGAGACAGCCTCCCTCCACTCCTGACTCCAGATCCTTGGGCAGACAGCCACCCCAACACGTGTGATCTCTCTCCTCCCCCGCCCCTGACACTGGCCCCCACCCCTCACACCTGAGGATGAAAGGTGGGCAGAGGCGGGGGTGAGGGGTGGGGGGTGGGGGTGGGAGGGGGGAGGGCAGCTTGCTCCCTCATTGTCGGAGGTAACCTTCCTCCAGGCTGCTTGTTCTTCGTAATGTTACACTTGTCTTCCTGCAACACTTGGATACCCGAGCCAATTTTGTCATGCAAATTAATTCAGCCCACTGTAAATCCCGCGGAGGGAGCGGGTCTCTGAGCCAGCGGGGGCGGGGCTGCGCCAAGAGCCGAGCGGTGCCCCCCCCCCCTGCACCCCCTCCTCCACCACGGAGGAAAGGGGTTACAGAGCTTTGCAGCGGACCACTGGCCCTTCCCCACCCCCCCCACCCACCCCCACCCCCCAGAATCCCAGACCGTTAAAGGCTTCACAGATGATCATCTCCGATGACAGGTTAATAATCTGAGGCCCAGAGAGGGTCAGTGACTTGACCTAGGCACACAGCCGTCATTAACAGTCAGGGCTCACCTGCTTCTCAGTCAGCATTCCCTCCACTGCGGTGGAGCTGCCCCTGCTATGTCTTCATTCAGAGCCCACTGGCCACCAGAGTGGCCCCAGTCGACTCCTCCATCCAGTCTAAACTCCAGGGAGACAGTAGGACCTTCCAGGGGCAGGGGCCTCCCGGGAGCTAGTCCTGCTACAGGGGGCAAGACTGAAGTGGGGACTAGGGACAGGTCTGACTCAGGAGAGGCAGGAGGGTCTAGGGAACAGTCCGTCGGTCTAGGCAGGTGAAGGCCGTGTCCAGGGATGCTGGACATGGCAGGCGGGGCTGCACTGACAGGTGTAAGAGGTGGGTTTTCAGGCTGGAGTGCAAATGCCAGGGGTTTTGCTGAGGACAGACTGGCATGAATGCCAGGATGTCATCATCAGCAAAGGCAGGAAAGGGTGGGAGCGGTGCTTGGCCCCTGGGAGACGAGGTGTGACTAAACGCTCATCGCTATCTGGGGCCTTGAGGAGCGTGAGTGCTGTGTGTGAGCTGGCCTGGGGAGGGCAGGCCGCCTTGTCCCAGCTGCAGTGCTGACAGCGGGCAGGGTAGGAGGTGAAGAAAGGAGAACTGGCTTTTAGCTCAAGGCTGCAACACTCCAGCCACTTGACACAATCCTGAGCTAATTCTTGCAGCCATCTGTGAGACAGGTGTTGTCCCCACTTTACAGATTAGAAAACTGATTCCAGGGAGATGATCTTCCTGGCCCCCAAAGCCTCGGAGCCTGGAGATCTGATTCACAGTTCACTAGATTTGGGCATTCCAGAGGCAGTGATCTTGCCACGCCACATTCTGCCACTCCTGCCAAACTCTGCTACGGGGAATCAGTCCCACAGTGAGCTGTTGACACCTGAGGAAGATGGGTTTGATGAGGGTGGTAGTACTGCATAGTTGAAAGCAGGAAAGAAGGGAGGGAAGGAGAGAGGAAGGCGCGGATGAGGCGGGAGGGAGGGAAATGGGGGGGGGAGGGGAGGAGTGGGAAGGGAAGGGAAAGGAAGGCAGGAACTGGAGGCCAGCTGGCCCTAGAAGGAAGACATGGAGCAGACATGGAGTGAATAAATCCCAAACTTTGGAGTCCAAGAGTCCAGAGTCTTACGGCCTGTTACTTCGTCTCTCTGGGGCACTTCCCTGGCAGTCAAGTGGTTAGGACTTTGCCCTCTCACTGCCGAGGGCCCAGGTTCTATCCCTGCTTGAGGGGACTGAACACATGGGATGTGCAGTGGAGCCGAAAAAGAGAGAGAGAGAACACGCTTCATCTCCCTGGTCTCAGTGCTTCCCCCTGTAAACTGAGCATGGGGATGGCTTCCTCTTAGGTAGTGGTGAGATAACAGAAGAGAAGTAAAAAAAAACGTGTGATATGTAAGAAGGGCTCAACAGATGCTGAGGCCCTTAACTACGCCCTGCCCAGGGCTGGGCTCTTGCCAAGTGCCCAGGAGGGTGTGTGGGTGAGTCGTGTATCAGGAGAGGCTGCGTCTGAGGGCTCCCCCACTGTCCACACCTGCCCCATCCCGTCACTACATCCTCTGCTGATGACCCTGTCCCTTTCTCAGCTGGCCTGAGCCAAACCAGATGCAGAGGCGCAATCCACTGCTAGGAGCACTCCCATTTTGGAGCCTGACTTGGGCCATTCTGAGCAAGCTGCAGACCAGAACAGCCTCGGATACGGGCTCAGGGCCCCAGGGCCAGTGGCAGGGCCTTGCGTCCCCTCTGCCCCCCACAGCTGCAAGCACCAGTGATCTCTCCTGCCTGGCCAGCCTGATGACGGAAGCAGCCCAGAAGGCAGGATGCTGCAAAGGAGAGGAACTCCCCCACCACCACCCCGGAGAGCTGTGAGACCTGAGCCTTTGTCCAGCTCTGCCTAGGACCTACCGTGTGCCCCGGGCCAGCCCCTTCCTTCTCTGGGCCTCAATACCCCATCTGCCAAGCGAAAGGAATGGACTCAGGAAATGTCAAGGCCTCAGCTTTATGGAAGCAGAAACCTCTCCCCTGAACCTCACTTTTCCCCTCGCTGGCCCAGATGAAGGAGGAAGCGCTGCGCTGTACACAGGCCTTAGGACCATCCAGGAACAGCAACCACACAGAAAGGAACGGGCTTACCGAGCACGCGGAAGGTGCAGGCATTGTGCTAACATGTGCGCGTTTGTGCTCGTCACCACAGTCGTGTCCGTCTCTTTGTGACCCCATGGTCAGTAGCCCGCCAGGCTCCTCTGTCCATGGGATTCTCCAGGCAAGAATACTGGAATGGGTTGTCATGCCCTCCTCCCGGGGATCTTCCCAACCCAGGGATCAAACCAGCATCTCCTGTGTCTCCTGCCTGGCAGGCGGGTTCTTTACTCTGAGCCATCGGTGGCGGGGGGGCGGGGGGGGGGCCGGGAAGCCCCAGGGTGCTGACAGACCTTCTTCAATGATCTCGCCAGTCCTTTCGACCACTCTACAGGGCGGCCCCCATTATTATCCGCATTTCTCAGTGGGGAAAGGGCAAGAGAAGGGCCCCTGTCCCAAGCTCCCCAGAGCCCAGTTCTGCCCACCCCAGTCTCCACTTCGGCATCTGGGTTGGACCCCGCCTGGCTTCAGGGCTTGGTCTGGGGACATTTGTGAGCCTCTCTGCCCAGACGTTCCCACTCCCCTCTGCTGACTTTGAAGGAGGGTGGCCCATGGTAGACAGAGGGAGGAGTTTACAGGCAAAACATGCTCACAGTGCCCCTCAGCGCCTGGCTCCTCCTAGGCACTGGTGCTGGAGGAAGGGCAGGTGAGGAAGGGAGAGACCCACAGCCCCCGATGTTCAGGGCACATCCACCCTCCACATCACCACCTGGACAGCAGTCCGGAGGCTCACCTCTTTCAACCAAGCCACATGGGAGGTGTGGGCCAAGGTGGAAGTCTCTAGAACGACAAGAGCCTGCAAGAGGCCTCAGGCGCACCCTTCCCTTCTTTGATCCTCATCCCTGCCAGACGTGGACTTGAACCCCAGGACCGTCTCCACCGCCCACCGGCTTCACCGCACTCCCCCAGCCCCTGGCAGCTCAGCGAGCCTCCCCCATCCCCCCACACCTCCGCCCACAGCCCCCGCTGGTGAATACAGTACGCCCAGGGGGTCCGGATGCGGGATCCCCTCCGGGCCTTCCACCGCGCCCACGGGGTGCGCCTGGCCGCCCGCGGGCTGGACGCCGCCTTTCGCGGGCGTAATGTATGCCCCGCGCCGCCGCCACCCCGTCACTCGGTCCCAGCCGGTCTGCGGAGGCAGAGATAGTCCTTAATGAGAAGGGCCCGGCTTTATCTGCTTTCTACTTCAGCCATTATCTCCCCCAGTCTATAGACACGCAGTTACCTCTGACAATAATGCTCAGAGGCAACAAATGCTGATGAGTTTTCTATGCAGTCCGCACAATAAGTCTATCAAAACAACCTCGGAAAATTATGAACCCCCGTGACAGACAAATACAACCAGCTCCGGCATGAATTTAGAGCCCCCAACGCTCCGTTTCTTTTAATCCTTCAGGCCTCTCTTATCTCTGCTGTTCCTCTTCTGGTAGGGAGATAACAGTAATTCTTCTCCGTGCTGGGTTTTTTTTTTTTTCTCTCTCTCTCTCTCTCCCTCCCCCCTCCTTTTTTTTTTTTTTTTCCACCCACTGAGTGAGATGTTTTCCATGTCTTTCTGCTTGCTAAAGATAAAGGGTTAAAGACCAACTTATGTTGGGTGCTGGGAAGGGGGGAGGGGGCACGGGAAGGGGGGGCCAAAAGTAATCAGCATTCAAGAGATTGCTATCAGAGAATCGGCGCAGAGAACAGTAATTTTGCTGGCTTCGGCGAGGGCTCTCTCCGCTCCCCCCCCCCCCCCACCTTCTTTTTTTTTTGAATGCACATAATGCCTGGAGTGTTGGGGCCAGATAAAAGAATTAGCGGCAGGCAGGGGGACGGCGGCCCGGAGAACAGGGGCGAATTAGAATGTCTATCTTTGTCTCTTCCGGCTCATCCAGCCAGCCGAGGCTCCCGGCTCGTAAACAATTTAATCTTTTTGCTACAGTTAAAACACAAAGACAGCAAGCCTCCTTCCAAATGGAAACGGGAGGAGGAGCAGGAGGAGGAGGAGGATGGGGAGGTGGGGCTAGGGGGGGTCCGCAGGGTGAGGGCGAGGCAGATAGGAAAGGGCTGACGCCAGAAACTTAGCTGCTGGGGGCTTAACCCCTTGGCCTTGAGACCTCAAGAACTGACCCCCCTCCCATCCATCCACACTGCCCCCGACTGGGGACACAGCCTAGACCTGGTTTGGCCCAGCCACTGGAGGAAGGGGACACTGCAGGGGTTGGGGGGTGGGGCGGTGCTGGAGGCAGTCTTGCTTCTTCAGAGGGTCCCTGGTCCCCTGTCTTCCAGGGAGGTGACAGCTGAGGCCATTCTCCCCATCCTTCCTCCCTTGGAAAGTAAGGAAAGCCAAGGCCTGTCTTTACTCCTCCGCCACCTCCTGCCTCTCCTCCCCTGGCTCCTTGTAAGCTCTGCTGAGAGTTCTCAAGTCTTGCAAAATGACTTGCTCGCCAGGCTGCAAGCTCCCTGAGGCTCAGAGGTTATAGCGGGCATTGTGCCACCGTGCTCCCTGCAGGGGACAAGAATGGGGCTTTCTGCCTTGAAGCAGGGCTCCAGCTCTGCACCTACTGAGACCAGGGATGGAGAAGGAGGTCCTAGGGATGGAGAGAGGTAGAGATGAGATGTAAGGGCACATCCTTTCTCCCTTTTTCCTGTTCTTTCACACAGGCACACACACAGTGGAAGACCAGAACTCAGGAAACAACCTAGTCTAGAAGGAATAGCCCCTCTGCAAGGACAGATCATTTTGAGGAACTTGAAAATAAGCCAGAAAAGTAGAAGCCTTCTAAGGGGTCCTAGAGATGAGTTTAGAGAAGGCAGGACCCCTCCAACCCAAGGGTGCCAGCAGCCCATGTGACTGGCCAGCTGGGCATCCTAAGGCAATCCAAACAGCCCCCACGTGCTCGCGGTGACACCACACTGGGGCCACTCTGAGCCATTCCAGCTGGACTCTTGTCCCAGATGACATGAAAAGCTCCCTTCCCATAGGGCCGAGTTGGAAGCTGGTTCCTCCTCCTCTGCCCTCGTCTCTCCTGCACAGTACTCATCCCAGGGTACCGGCAGCGAATGCGCTGCCCCCTCTTGCTCGAAAGCTCTTAAATGGCCAGGAGCGTCCTCCCCACCCCTGGATGCCTGAACCCAGCACAGCGCCTGGCCAAGCCGAGTGAACTCATGCTGAGTGATTCGGTAAATGAAGACAGGAGTGAAGGCAAGGAAAGCTGGGTGAGAGGAGGGGGCTTCTTTGGCACCAGACAGGCACTTGAGGAGGGGCCACCAGGCAAAGGACAGGGGATGAGGGCTCACAAGAAGCAGGATGGAGGTGTGGTCCCGAGAGCCAGTCCTTTCTCCCCAGGATCCACCGCTGCAGCCATTCCGCTAATGGCAGGAATCAAAGCGATCGGGCCTCAGCCACTGTCCAGTGAAACCCCAGCCCCTTGGCTTGGGTCCCTTCCCAAGCAAGCATGGAGGGAAATCGTGGGCCTTGGGGTCAAGGAAGCTGGGGGCACTCGCAGCTCTAACCTCTTGTGAGCTGTGTGTGTGCACTCCATCCAGTGGGTCCATCTCTCTGAGCCTCCTCAGCCCCCTATCTATAAAATGGAAATAATAAAGACTCCTATTAATACCTTGGAGAGTTGGGTTAGCACATAGTAGTTGGTCATATCAAAGGAGAAGAAGCAATGCCTTGTAACGACAAGCACAGCAGACACAATAAACCAAGGATGCTGAAAACTGAAGCTCAAAGCTCCACAGAGAAGCTTCCATTTACAGTTGACCCTTGAACAGCCTGGGGGTTAATTTCAGGTTATAAGCTAGACATAACATATATGTCTAACATAACACATATAACATGCATAACATATACATATGTATAACATGGCATAACATATACATATAACATATATATATATGTAAAACTTAAATAACCTGTAACTTGGAGTTGGCCCTCCGTATCTCTGGGTGCTGCGCATCTCTGTGTATTTACATAGTCCATCCTACCTCTGCCCTCTACTCTCCGGGAAACTGAGACTGGTCTGAGCCATGATTGGGGGGCAGGGATTGTAAAGTTGCTTCCCTCAGCTCCTCTGTCCCTCCCAGGCCTAGGAAAGGAGCAGTTCAGGATGAGCTCTTGGGGGAGACTCCAAGGGAGGTGGGGGCTAGTCACCTGCTCCAGGGTTCACAGCTTTGCAAATAACCTCCAGCCTGCTGGCTTCCCTTCCAGTCCCTTCACATCTGTGACCTGGGCTAAACTCTCCCTCTGGTCCCAACTCCAAGCCCAACTTATTCATCCTTCTGCACCCTGACTCCAATGTTACCCTGAAAATGACCCCCCCAGTGTAGCCGAGGTGACGTGGGAGTGGAAAGTAGTGTATGAACATGGGTTTACATAAACAATGTTCAAATAATAATATTTAGTATTTATATCTTCAAACCAGGTAACAGTTATTTTCAAACATACATGAATTATATGTAATCTTGGTCATGTCCTAAGCCAGGATATCCCCAAATCATCCACATGTCAGGATCACATGGGTAATTTTAAAAGAATACTAGATTCTGAGGCCAAGCCTGGAGATTCTGAATCAACGTCTATGTGGGTGTTTTTAGATTTGGGGGGTGAGAAAGTAGATTTTTTGAAAGATCCCAGGTGATTCAGTTGAGCAGTCTAATTTGGGATCTGTCTTTAGCAGCAAAGAAAATGGCTTCACTTTATTCATTAATTCAACTTTTTAAATTAATGAATTCATTAATTCAGTACTTTTGAGCCCCTTCTATCTATCCTTGTGTTGCAGACGCGGTTTGGGGGGCAGGACATAAGCCAAAAAACCCACAGGGCACAAACAGCTGTGTCTAACCACGAAGCTAGTCCCCACTCCCCAGCCTCAGTGGAAAAATGCACCCAACACTGATTTGTCCCCTTCTGACATCCGTAGGGCTTAGTGTCTCTTCTCTACTTAAGAACAGAGCGAGTCAAACTCTTTGCTACCCCATACAGTGTCACCCCTCAGGCTCCTCTGTCCATGAGATTCTCCAGGCAAGAATACTGGAGTGGGGAGCCATTCCCTTCTCCAGGGGCTCTTCCCAGTCCAGGCACTGAACCTGGGTCTCCTGCATTGTAGGCAGATTCTTTACCATCTGAGCCACCAGGGAAGCCCCAAGAATACAGCAGGAATACATATTAAGTAAGGATCTGTTAAGTGCCAAGCACTATCAGTGTGTAACTATACCTATGATTGAATTTAATCCATACTTTGAATTGGTAGTTATTGTTTTTTTTTTATTTCATTTATTTGGTTGTGCCAGGTCTTGTTTGCAGTACGAAGGGTCTTCAATACTCATTGTAGCATGCAGGATCATTCAATTGCAGCACGTGATCTCTTAGCTGTGACATGTGGGTTCTAGTTCCCCGACAAGGAACCACACCCGGGCCCTGTGCATTGGGCGTGTGGAGCCTCAGCCACTGGACCACCAGGAAAGTAGTTATTATGACTTCATATTATGAATGAGGACACAGAGACACAAAGAGGCTGAAGAATTCACATAAGCTCACAATGCTAGCAAGGGACAGGGTATACCTTTCCACCGGAATTGTGTGCTGCTTAAGTGCAGGGTCTTGGCTTTCTATTTTTTTAATGATTAATCACAGTGCATACTGCTTAATCAGTCATTCAGTGAAAAAACTGATAAACCACCCACTGTGTGCAAGGCACTTGACTGTGGGGGCGGGGGGGATGAAAAAGACCCTGTCCTCAGAGTGCAGTTTAGCAGGTGAACCTGGACAACTAGCACATAATTCAGAGGAAAGGTATGAGTGCCTCCCAGGAGAGGGGCAGTAGCAAGTGATCAGAATCCGTGGAGAGACATTCCTTCCAGCTTCAGGACTTGGAATGCCAGAAATCCAGAGGTCCTTGGCAAGCACGGAGGCCTTATTTCATCAGAGGTGACACAACTCACGCAAGGTCCCGCAGTTGGGTGTGCCATAAATACATGATGAATCGAAGGAGATTATTCACTAACGCCAATTACATCTTCACCGCTAATAACTTGGCGCTGGCTCCCCTAATGGGATTTCCTCCTTGGACATCAACTTTCCCTCCCCCTTCCACTGACATCAGCCAGTTAGAGAAGGGCAGGTGCTGTGATTGGGGTCACCGTGAGAGCAAGGGATGAAGAGGACCACAGCTCACCCTCACCCAAAGCTGAGAAGGAGGTGATCAGTTTCAGGGGCTCACAGCCTCTTGTGACGGCGTCTAAGAGAAGCTCACGCATGTGGCACTTGGATGTCCATGTTCAAATGCCCCCAACACGAATGCCTACAGCATCCTTTTCGCACCATGTTGAAGACCGGCGGGCGTGGGGAGGGATGCAGAGCTATATGGAGAGACACTGAGGCAGACCAGCAGAACTGAAGACAGACACCGACAAGGAGAGGAACGATAGCCCAAGAAACACACGCATACCCGAGCACAGACTGGGTACTGCCCCCAAACCAGCTACTGAGAGAGTCACAGAGACCCAGAAAGATGCGGGCAGACACAAAGGAATTCTGGGCAGATTCAGGTATCCACTGATTTATTCCACTGGAATATATGCGTGCTTGAGTGCTCAGTCGTGTCTAACTCTCTGCAATCCCACGGATTGTAGCCCACCCGGCTCCTCTGTCCATGGGGTTTTCCAGGCAAGAATACTGGAGTGGGTTTGCCATTTCCTCCTCCAGGGGATCTTCCCGACCCAGGGATCAAACCCGCATCTCCTGTGTCTCCTGCATCACAGGTGGACTCTTTACCTGCTGAGCCATCAGGAAAGCCCACTGGAATGTACGAGGCACCTACTATGTGAAGGTGCAGGGCGCTCTTTGTCCGCACAGAGCTCATGCTCTGGTGGGAGAGAGCAGGCATGGGAACAGCAATTACAATGCACGGAGCAAGAAACACAAAGATGAAAAGCAGCCCGGAGAAGCACAAAAAGACAGCCAGGGAGGAAAAGACACAAAGAGAAACCCAGAGGTGCTGAGGAAGAGGAAGGCAGAGGTGAAAACACACAGAAGTGCTTAGAGAGGGCAAGAGGTGTGCACAGGCACACACACACATGCCAACACCTCTGCTCCGCATGGTGGAGTACAGGAGAGGTTCCTGCCCAGAGCCCCCTCTCAGCAGACCCAGAGCTTCTTCCCGTGAGGACATGAGAGTGGGGCTTGGGGATGTCTAAGGTTTCTCCTGCAGGGGCCCAGTAGGCTCAGGTGTGGGAAGGGTCAGGCCCCGAGGATGGCAAACAAGATCTGTAGATGTGGGCAGAGAAGAGCAAGATGGCAGCTGCTGTCCCGGGAGCCAAGGCCACCTGCCCAGCTCCTGCAGATTCTCCATGATGACTATGTTTGGGTCAGCATCCCTCTGCCACAAACCAAGAGCCCTTCAGCTGGCCCGCTGCAGAGGAAGGGGGTCTCCTGACCTTGAGAAAGTGCCCTCGGGCTTCTCTGGTGGCTCAGTGGTTAATGAATCCTCCTGCCAATGCAGGAGACTCAGGTTTGATCCCTGGTCCGGGGAGATCCCACATGCCTCTGGGCAACTAAGCCCATGTGCCACAACCACTGAGCCTGTGATCTGAAGCCTGGAAACCGCAACTACTGAGCCTGAGTGCCTAGCACCCATGCTCCACAACAAGAGAAACCACCACAATGAGAAGCCCAAGCTCACCGCAACTAGAAAAAAAGCCCATGCTGGAACAAAGACCAAAGCACAGCCAAAAACAAATAAATAGATAGATAACAATTTTTTAAAAAAAGAAAAAGTCCCCAGTCACCTAAGCCGGAACCACGCAGTCCTGAAAGCTAACATCCTTTCAGTCTACCTTGTCTCTCCAACTGGGGCTTAGGTCCACCTTCAGTGGTAGAGGGCAGGAGCTCAAGGTCACAGAGCTGGTCTTTCCAGCATGCCTGCTTCATTCTGATCACCTGCTCAGGAGCCTGGCCCTGTGGAAGTCACCTAAAGTGGCACCCCTTGGAAGAGGTTCTAGACCGAGCTTCATTAGACAGAGGGCAAGTCAGGGACAGGATGGGGAGGAGGAACTGGGCCAAGATTTTGAAGAGGTGGGATTGGAAGGGGGTCCTGACTCCTCACAGGAAGGCTAAGTCATTTCAGCCGAGTCTGAATCTGTGCAACTGCATAAGCTGTAGCCCGCCAGGCGCCTCTGTCCATGGGATTCTCCAGGCAAGAATACTGGAGCGGGTTGCCATTCCCTTCTCCTCATAACACAGCCCTTTACCCCACCGCCCCTGGCCACTGGTTCCTGGTGGAAGCCAGGAGCCTCTGGCTGACTTGAACCCAAGGGGACACAGTCCACACCCCAAGGACTGGAGAGGGTTTGGATGCAGTCTTAGAGGACATGAGCTTGTCCCAGCACCCCACCCAAGCCCTACACACATCTAACAGGACAGGGTCAGGCACCCCACGGGTCACCCACCGCGGCCAGCCCCCTCCCACCACCTGAGCCCAGGGGTCAGCTAATTTCCTCAGCATCCTTCCTCCTGCCATGTTTCCATTCATTCCACAATTGTCTGTTGAGAGCCTCCCCCTGGGCTGAGCACTGGGATGCGGAAGTGATAAAAACTAGACTCCCTGAAGGGGCTGATGAACCGGGTTGGAAGCGCGAGGGAGGCCCACGCAGGGCCAGTAACCTCACAAAAGGCTGAATAGGAGCAGAGGGGCTGCAGGGCAGGGGCTCATCCACCCGGTGTCCACTGCCCGGGGCCTCTGCACCCCACAAGTCTCTCGACCCCTGCTCTCCTACCCAGCCCCGCCCAGCCTGGGCATCCCCCGACCGCGTGTGCCCGGCCCAGGCTACTCTCTGATTCCGCTCGCGCCCCGCCGGCCTCTGCCACCTGCCCGTGACCTTGACCCTGCCCGTGACCCGGCGCTTGCGCTGCGGGACGCCGCCAGACCACCGTCCTGCCGGCGGGCCGCGGGCTCAGCTGGCTCCACGGCCCGGAGCGCAAGCGCGCCCCGCCGCTCCTGGGGACTTGCCGGGGGCGGCGCGCACTGCGCCTCCAGAGGCAGTGCCCGGCGCGCCCCCCGCATGTTAAGTGCGGGGCCCAGACTTAAACAGCAATTAAGGCTGCCAGAGAAGAAAGAGAGGGCAAACAGCCTGTTTATTTCCCTCCCTCCTCTATCCCCATTACACACACACCTCGTAGATGGAAGAAAAAAGGGTAAGAGTGAGAGAAAAGGGAGGAGGAGGGAAAAAAAACTAAACCAAACATCACTGCAATTAGAAGAGCCGGCTGGGGGAAAAAAAAAGATATGTATTAAATGGATGTTTCTGCACAAAAGCCCCAGGCTGACAACATCTCTGGCCTTGTAAGGGGGAAATGACCGAGCCTCGGTGTTTACATAGCCGAAATCAGGGGGAATTATGCTGTCATACCGACGACTGTAGGCGGACAATTTTAAAATTACACCGTTCAACACCTTTAATGATTTGTAACAGAAGAGGTGTGGCTACTCCTATTAAATGTGTTGCCAAATCAATAAAAGGGATAATTGGAGTTGTTAGAGCAAATTATAGCCGCGTCTCTTCTGTTGCTGTACAATGTTCCCTTGTAAACTGCTATTACAGGCAGTGCCGTATTTCTCTCTTATTTGGCCGCTTTGTAATGAGTTGGCATTTTGCGGCATAATAGTTCCACTTTCTTTTATGGAGCTCTTACTTTAACTTTTTCTCCTTTGTGCAGCCTATAATTTCCTCGCCTTCCCAGCCTCCCTGCCTGTTTTCAGAGGTGGCCGCACTGCCTGTCAGCAGCCTCTGGGTGATAAACTATATTATTTCACATTATTTTCAGGCCTTTTCAATTGGCAGTTGGATGGGGCTGAGGGGTAGATGAGTCTGAAGGGATGGGGCTGTGGAAGGCAGGGAGAGAGGAGACAGGGCCAGGAGGAGAACTAAAAATTGCCAGAAATGGAAAGGAAAGGGGATGGGCAGGGAGTCCGAGGTGAATCTGAATCCCAGGGGTGAGGGACCTGGCCCTTCAAACACAGGACTTGGCAGAGGCTTCTGAGCTGAGCAGAGACTCTGCCTGGTGGCTTGGCTATTGGTGTGATGAGGAGAGGGTGTGTTGCAGAACCCTGCCAGACCCCAGCTTCACCCTCAGCACCCTGGAATCTCCACCTTTCCCTGCTCCTAAAAGTAAAACCCAACGAACAGCTCAGGAGCAAGGAGCTATTATTTCTCCCTACCCGGGCCCCATCCACCCACCTTCTCTGCCTGGGCAGAAAGAAGCAGGCATCCAGAGCTAAAGCCAGGCCACCGGAGGAGTGAGGAAGTTGCCCTCCGGGAAGCATCTAGGAACCCAGATGGATGGAGGAGCCTTAGAGGGTGGACCATTCCCATTATAGACAAAGCCTGAAACCGCAGGGAATTCTAAAGCACCACAGTCGCAGCAGAGGCAAGGAGATGGAGACCATTGCAGGCCTGTTCCTGGGGATGTATCAAGAAACCAGAAGCCTAGCTTCCAGGCCTGAAAGTGCCACCACTCACCTCACCCACACACAGGCTTTGGACCCTGGCTGGAGAGGACCGTGCCCCTGGGCAGCTCTGGACCAGCCTCGTGGTATGTACCATTCAGTTCCCAAGACAGCGACAAAAATTCTAGCCCAGATAAACCTGACTCAGTCAGTCCCTGCGTCGGGTTACAGGACAATCAGTCGGAATCACTGAGGGGTCTCAGTGAAAGAATTGGAAGCGAAACACCACTTGATTACTTCCACGGGGCTACCATCCCTGGAACCCATCTGCTGCCAAGCAGCGTGGCAGCGAGACCAGCTCGGATGAGCAGATAAGACTTGATGGCGAGCAAATAAGATCCATCTGCAATGAGCAGCATCAATTTGCTTGCCAACAATGAACGAAGTCCTAATTCTCTATGGTAGGTGCCTTATGGCCTTTGGAGTGTCCTCTTGTTTCTATCCTTCATGGTTCAGGCTAACTTTTTTTTTTCCCAAGAAAGCAAATGAAAGTCAGCTTGCTTAGGTGAGACGAGAAGAAGTTTTAGATGATTAAGGTTTGAGTGAATGCCATTTAGCCTGTGACAGATTTCCAGGTACCTGTCACCAAGCTCCCTAATTTGAGCAATAATCAGTCCCATACAATCCCAGCAAAATGAAAACGTGTGGACAGTCCCATAGCATCTGCTTTCAGCAAGAAGGTGACATTTTTCTTTATACCAGTCTGTACTGACAGTACTTCAATTCAAAGAGTTAACTATCAATCCAACCCAGGTTAACAGCCTCTGATATTCCAAGCACTGTACTGACTGTTAGGGATTCAGTGGTGAACACAAAGAACATCATCACTACCCTCCAGGAGGGCACCGCAAACGCCATGATGAGCAAGACAGGTGTCAGGCTTGCTCCTATGCAGCTTAGGGTCCAGTAGCAAAGCTAGACATCAATCAAATCATCATATGAAAATGTAATTGCAGAATGGGATGAATACTGGGAAGGAAACTTCAGCAGGAAATTTACACTACATGTTAGGAATACCACTCACCGCAGATGTCCTGGGCAGATGGGACTAGAGAGGCCCAAAGCAGGAAGAGGAAGACTGGTCCTGGTGGGCTATAGTCCACGGGGTCACGGAAAAGTCAGACACAACTTAGCGATTAAAGAACATTAAAGTTAAATATAAGTATACACTGTGACCCAAAGTAAAGCCCACCAAAAGACATGAGCTTTATGTTTATTTGTAGGAGCAAAAAAACGGAAACAAATGTCCAACAACTGCAGAATGGGCACATAAACCATGGTCTATCCACAGTGGAACATTGTACAGCAATGATAAAGAACAGTCTACTGTTAAACACCACATGGATGAATCTTGCAATAGAAGAGAAGATATACTGGATGTTTCTATTTATATGAATTTCAAAATGGGCAAACAAATCTATAAGGACAACAATCAGAATAACTTATTTTGGGGAGGGACAATGACCATGACGTGGTAAAGCTGGGAGCTTCTATATCTCCATCTGGACGGTGGTTACAATAGGGTAAAAGCTCATCAAACTGCATTTCGGGTTTGCACACTTTGCTAAATGTGGCACCTCCAAAAAAGCTTAGTGAAAAGAATTGACAGAGGTTTAGACTAGGAAGGTGGCAGAGGTGATGGCGAGATGTGGACAGAATAGAGAGAGAGTTAACATGTAAGATAATACCTATCTAGCTTGCCTTGCCAAAGTGTCCTGAGGCTTGAATGAGATCATACACAGGAAAGGTTGTCAGCCAGTGGCTTTCTTGCTGTGAAAATTCCAACTAAAACAAAAAGAATTTCTGGCTCAGAGCTAATTTGTTTTAGATGACCCCACAACACCCACCTTTCCCACACCCCAGAGGAAGAGCATAATGAAAGTGTTTGCCTGAAGTATGGGATTCCTTGTTTTACAGAAGGTGTAGTTTCAACTAGAAGCCTCAGCAGCAGCCTGGGACCAACTGGGCTGGGAGACACGCAGGGCTTCCTGGTAGTAAAAAGGCCACTTGCTTTCTGGCTGCAGTGTAGCCACTAGTGGCTGCCCCCAAGTCCCTCTTTATCCTAATTACATTGAATCACACCATTTTCCTGTGATAACGGGATTTCCACGGGTGGCACGGGGTTGCAGCTAAGACCGGATAAGGCTGCTGCTAGTGAAATAGGATGAGAGCGCCTAAGGGGAGGCCACGGAGAGCTTCCCCAGTGCCCTCCTCGACAGCCATGTGCGGTAGGCATTTCTAACACACAAGGGCATTAAAGCTCAGAAGGGGAAGGGGATTGCCCAACCCAAGCTGGGGGGAGCAGAACTAAACTGTGAAATTTAGGTCTGGTCCACTGCCCTGCTGGTCTACTAGTGTGGCCCCTCCTTCCCCACAGCCCAAGCTCTGAAAGCATCAGCTATCACTTCAGTTCAGTTGCTTAGTCATGTCCGACTCTGCGACCCCATGGTCGCATGCCAGGCCTCCCTGCAGCATGCCAGGCCTCCCTGTCCATCACCAACTCCCTGAGCTTGCTCAAACTCATGTCCATTGAGTCAGTGATGCCATCCAACCATCTCATCCTCTGTCGTCCCCTTTTCCTCCTGCCTTCAATCTTTCCCAGCATCAGGGTCTTTTCCAATGAGTCAGTTCTTTGCATCAGGTGGCCAAAGGATTGGAGCTTCAGCTTCAGCATCAGTCCTTCCAATGAATATTCAAAACTGATTTCCTTAAGCTGAAAATTCTTTAAGTTGCCATAGTTGAAAGCATCAACTACAAAAAAGCCGAATTCACCATCCTTCACAGACATAGGCCTAGATATAAAGTGTCACTGGTTAGTAACCTCATTCAGCAGACCCCCCTCTTTTTGATCCCTAGAGGGGTACCACTTCATGGTTTACTCATCTTGAAGGTCCCCCAGGGAGCAGCGCTGCTCAGAAGGGGAGAGTCCAACACAGCACTCATAATGTGGACATGGCCCAGTCATACCTGCCCTGAAAGTTTCTCAGGCCAAGATCAATCCGGTCATGGTCCACGGGGTGGAATTGTGGGTCTAGATCAAGTTCCTGTCTGTGAGCATGACGGGTAGCAAAAGACCCATCTTAAGGGGAAAGCTTGGGTTCGCCTACACGGGGACCCTCCAGTCCACCTGCACACGAGACCTTCCAGGTAGGAAGAACACTTACCCATCTCCTTTAGTCTTAGCATGTTGTCCACTCCTCTGGGTTCCAAAACCTAAGGATCTTCCCACCCTCGGTGGGTGACTGGAAATTCTGAGGCTTCCTTCAGCATGCTCAGGGAACGGTGCAGTTTTGAAATGTTCTCCAGTCCAGGGAAAATGTCCAGCTTAGGACTGTGAAGAAAAGTCTCAGTCCAAAGACTCAAAGTGGAACAGAAAACCTATTTTTCTTTCATGTAAATTAGTTTCCATTTGGAGTCTTCATTCCACTAGTAACGGGGGGCAGGGCAGGGCAGGGGGAGGTTGGACAATTCAGTCTCAGGCATTTCTGTTTTTTCTCCAGCTCTTTTCCTTTCCCTAGACTTGTAAGTTACAGCGGTGTATATAGTACTTATGTCAAGGAGGGACCATATGACTCACCATGTTATCTGTTCACTCTCTAAGAGGACCTTCTTTCTTGCCAAAACTTACGCCTTCAGGTCTGTGCTGTATGGGACCATGATGGAACGCACATTGGTGATTTGCTGCTCCTATCTTGGGAATGGGATTCCCCCTGCAGGCACAGATGCCAACTGTCTAGAGTCACCTCTCAGCTACGCCCTCTGGGATCTTGGGGCCTCATCATCTGAGGTCCAGCAACACCTAAATTCTCAGCCTGGAAACTGTCCATTCCCCCCAAGCTCCTGAGGTTTTGAAGACCCAAGCTAGAAAGCCTTCATGATCTCCACTTTCTACCCTGCTGTGGTGCTGAGGGGTGGAGAGAGGGGAAGTTGTAAAGGCTGAAAAGAAAAAACAGTAAGCATTTCAAAAATACCCCACCACAGAAGTGATATTTATGCAGTACTTTTATTCAACAGTAAACATTTATTGTACACGTAGAATGTGCCAAGTAAAATGCTGAGGTTAGGAAAAAAAAAAAAAAAGACCTAAAGACCAAAAGTACTATAGGAGACTGTGATGTTAAGGGAAAGTCACACTCTGGCCTCACACTACCCGGGTTCTTTCTAATCATGGCTCAGTTACTCCAGCCCTGGAACTTCGCACAAGTTCCATAACCTCTCTACCTTCAGTTTCCTCATCCATAAAATGGACTCAACACATGGTTTAAATGCAGCAATATTTATCTTTTCTAAAGTAACTAAACACAGTGCAAGTGCCTATTAATTGTGGTCATTATGCCAAGGAAGCCATAAGAGCTCAGAAGAGAAGCAGCTGAGCGCTAGATGACATAAAAGCAACAAGGAAGGGACTTCCCTGTGGCCCAGCAGTCAAGAATCTGTCTTACAACTAAAAAAGACACATGTACCCCAATGTTCGTTGCAGCACTATTTACAATAACTAGAACATGGAAGCTGGAGAAGGCAATGGCACCCCACCCCAGTACTCTTGCCTGGAGAGTCCCATGGACGGAGGAGCCTGGTGGGCTGCAGTCCATGGGGTCGTGAAGAGTTGGACATGACCGAGCGACTTCACTTTCACTTTTCACTTTCATGCATTGGAGAAGGAAATGGCAACCCACTCCAGTGTTCTTGCCTGGAGAATCCCAGGGACGGGGGAGCCTGGTGGGCTGCCGTCTATGGCGTCGCACAGAGTCAGACACGACTGAAGTGACTTCGCAGAACATGGAAGCAACCTAGATGTCCATTGACAGATGAATGGATAAAGAAGCTGTGGTGCAATGGAATATTACTCAGCCATGAAAAAGAACACATTTGAGTCAGTTCTAATGAGGTGGACGAGCCTACAGACTATTAGACAAAGTGAACTAAGTCAGAAAGAGAGATATAAATATCGTATACTGATGCATATATATGGAATCTATAAAGATGGTACTGATGAACTTACTTTCATGTCAGCGATGGAGAAACAGGCATAGAAAGCAGACTTACGGACACAGAAGGAGGGGCGGAGGGAGAGGGTGAGACGTATGGACAGAGTAACATGAAAACTTATGATATCGTATGGAAAACAGATAGCCAATGGGAATTTGCTGTATGAGTTGGGGGAACTCAGACAGGGACAATGTAACAGTCTGGAAGTGCAGGATGGGGAAGGAGATGGGAGGGAGGTTCAGGAGGGAGGGGACATGGGTGTGCCTATGGCTGACTCTTGTTGATGTATGACAAGAAAACGACAAGATTCTGTAAGGCAAATATCCTTCAATTAAAATAATAAAGTGGCAAAAAAAAAAATCTGCCTTACAAGGCAGGGGACACAGTTTCCATCCCTCGTTGGGAACTAAGCTCCCACATGTCACCGAGCGACTAAGCGTACACGCCACAACTCCTGAGTCCCTCTGACATGACCAGGGTCTGTGTGCCGCAGTGAAAGGTCCTGCATGACACAGTGAAGATCCCCGTGCTGTGACTAAGACCCAACGCAGACAAATAAATAATGTTTTAAAAAGCAATAATTACACGCTAAATGATCTTTTTACTAAAAAAAATATATACTTAAGTATAGAGGGAAAAAGAAAAAAAGGGAGCAATCAACCATAGTCTCAACACTCAGAATTCACACTGTGAGAACCTTGGGACATCTTTTTTTTTTTTTCCCCTAAAGTAAAACCACCCTATTGCTTTTGTAAGCATTATCCACACTTGTTCTAAAAATTCAAGCAATGACTAAAAATTCCAAGCTGAGAGTAAACAAATTCACTTCATATCTCACCACTTGGTCACTGATGGATTTTTAGGGTGGGGAATGTGGGGGGTGATGATGGGGTTTGTGTGTTAGAAAGATCACAGACTGCTGGGCGGGGGACAGTCTGGAGGTAGACCAGGGAAGAGGCAGGAAATGACGAGGTCCCACCCTACCCGGTGACAGAGGGAAAGAAAGAAAAGGACGAGCTGGATTGGGATGGCCGGTGGGGGCACGCCCTCCAGTAGGCATTCTGAATGCTTTCCTTGCTTCCAGCTGAGTCCCTAGAAAGCCGTATAGCTGGACCGCACTAACTTAGCCTTCTGCAGGATCGCCTTCACTGGGTCTGAGCTTTCACACTGTGCCTTCGGCTTTTATTGAGGGCAGATGCCAGAAACAGCCACATGAAGATCAGGGCTGGCTGCACCTGCTGGAAATCTCCAACGGAAGCCTTTGTCCACTTGCTCTCTGAGTCCCTGAGCAGCAACTCGGGTGACGGCTACATATTTGAATGTAGAAGCAGGGAATGTCAATCCTAAAGGAAATCAGTCCTGAATATTCATTGGAAGGACTGATGCTGAAGCTGAAGCTCCAATCCTTTGGCCACCTGACGTGAAGAACCAACTCACTGGAAAAGATTCTGATGCTGGGAAAGACTGAAGGCAGAAGAAGGGGACAGGGAGGCCTGGCGTGCTGCAGTCCATGGGGTCACAAAGAGTCGGACACGACTGAGCAACTGAACTGAACTGAACAGGGAATGGGGCTTCCCTGGTGGCTCAGTGGTAAAGAATCTGCCTGCCAATGCGGGAGACACAGGTTCAACCCCTGGGTTGGGAAGATTCCCCTGGGGAAGGAAGTGGCTACCCATTCCAACATTCCTGCCTGGGAAATCCCATGGACATGGGTTACAGTCCATGGAGTCATAATGAGTCAGACACAACTGAGTGACTAATCCACAATAGCAGCCAGGGAACAGTTTGTTTCTCTTGGAAAAAAAAAAAAAAAAGTAGCAGATTTTTTTTCTCCCAGATAATGAAAATGATGTGATCCAATAGTTTTCCCCTTTTGCCCTTGTTGCCAAGAAGCTCAGAGCCTAATTTCATGTTATATCAGCTCTATGCCTAGACACCTTTACCTCTTTACTGCTTTTCCATCTTAATTTTGATAACTTTGTTGCAAATGTATCTTTTGAGAAAATCTTTTATGAAATAAAAACTCCCACTTTGAGGCTGGTGGACAATAGATGTTGGGAAAGTGTTTGATGAGTGAATGAAGGAATAAATTAAAAAGTCAGATTTTAATTCTGCTTGGGAGTCAAGCGGGGTGATTCAGAGGCAGATATCTCTTGTGGCCATGGGTGCAGCCCACAGGAAATAATGGGGCGTTTAAGGAATTAATAAGGAATTAATGAAACAGTCTCTTCTGGATTGAGTACATATGACTTATTCTCAGAGCCTAAGTACTATTCAGGAAACACTGAGCCAGTGAACGGAAGAAACAAAAATACAGTATGAGTGTGTGTGTGTGTGTGTGTGTTTGATCCTCTGAACTTAACCCTTGGCGACAACTACCCTCTGCCTATCAAATTTCTGCCTGCCCTTAAGTGCGTAAGGCAAGTTACCCCTGGATCCCAGTACATGATTATAATTGTAACCCATTTTGCGAATATAGGATCTTACAAGAGGCTTCCCAGGTGGCTCAGTGGTAAAGAATCTGCCTGCCCATACAAGAGATGCAGGTTCGATCCCTGAGGTCAGGAAGATCCCCTGGAGGAGAATATGGCTACCCACTCTAGGATTCTTGCCTGGAGAATCCCATGGACAGAGGAGCCTGGTGGGTTACAGTCCATGGGGTCGCAAAGAGTTGGACATGACTTAGTGACTGGGCATGAGTACACAGTATCTTAGAAACATATTGCCTCTCATTCCATTTTCCAACAGCCCTGTGAAGGGCATGGTGCTAGCCTTGTCTATATTTTGCAGATGAAAATAATCGGGGGTCTCGAGCTGTGCAGTCCCTTAAGGTTGGCCACTAGCCATACGTAAGCTACCAAACACTTGAAATTTGTCTAGTCTGAATTGAATTTGGCTCCCAGTGCAAAATACACAAATGATTTCAAAAACAGTTCCCCAAAATACAAAATATCTCATTAATAAGTTTCATGTCGATTACATGTTGAAATGACAATATTTTCATTATATCGAACTAAATAAAATATACTCTAGCTAACTAATTAAAATAGACTCTAAATTCACCTGCTTCTTTTTACTTTTAAAATGTGGCTACTAGGAAATGCAGACTCAAACATACAATGGTGTTCTGGATTTCTGTATAAATAGATGGTATTTATTCCATATAAAAACATTTCTGAATAAATAGATAGTAAATACTTTAGCGCCTACGGGCCATACAGTCTCTGTCACAACTACTCTGTCACTGTAGTGCGAAAGATGATATCAGCCAGAGGTGATAGTCAGTAAATGGGAGTGGCTGTGCTCCAACGATTATATTTACAGACAAGGCCAGCAGGCTGAGCAGTAATTGACTGATTCTTGCTCTAGACCAAAAAGAAGCAATGTAGTGCAAGAGCTCAGGACTGGGAAGAAGAGAGCTTTGTATCTGCCTCCGCCTGTTGCCAGCTGTGTAACCGTGAGTGGATTACTTAACTACTCCGAGCCTCAGTTTCTTTGTCCACAAAATGGGGATAACTAGTCTAATAGAAAGTGGGCAAAGGGAGGAGGGGGCTCGAGGGACGGGACATATGTATACAAATGACTGATCCATGTTGATGGATGGCAGAAACCAGCACAATACTATAATTATCCTTCGATTAAAAATAAATAAACCTTTTAAAAGAAAGAAAAGCAAGTGGGCAAAGGGAATCCTCTGGCTGTCCAGTGGTTAGAACCCTGGATTTTTCACTGCGGAGGGGCCAGGTTCGGTCCCTGGTTGGAGGAGCTAAAACCTTATAAGTGGCCAAGAAGCCAAAAAAGAGAAAATGGGCAAAGAATACCAACGAACAATTTATAGCATGCAAATGGCTGAGAGGTGTAGAAAATATGTTTAACTTCACCACAAGAAACAGTGAAGACTAAGACAGTAACAAGTTGAAAGGTTTTTTAAAATTATGAAGTGTGTACTTAAGTGTATGTCTTCTATATAGTTAATGGGGATGTAAATCTATATAACCCTCTTGGGAAGCAATTTGGCAATCAGTTCAGTTCAGTCACTCAGTCGTGTCCAACTCTTTGGGATCCCATGGACTGCAGGACACCAAGCTTCCCTGTCCATCCCTAACTCCCAGAGTTTACTCAAACTCATGTCCATTGCGTCAGTGATGCCATCCAACCATCGCATCCTCTGTCGGCCCCTTCTCCTCCCGCCTTCAATCTTTCCCAGCATCAGGGTCTTTTACAGTGAGTCAGTTCTTTGCATGAGGTGGCCAAAGTACTGGAGTTTCAGCTTCAGCATCCATCCTTCCAATGAATGTTCAGGACTGATTTCCTATAGGATAGACTGGTTGGATCTCCTTGCAGTCCAAGGGACTCTCAAGAGTCTTCTCCAACACCACAGGTCAAAAGCATCAATTCTTCGGCACTCAGCTTTCTTTATAGTCCAACTCTCACATCCATACATGACCACTGGAAAAACCATAGCTTTGACTAGATCGACTTTTGTCGGTAAAGTAACGTCTCTGCTTTTTAATATGCTGTCTAGGATGATCATAGCTTTTCTTCCAAGAGCGAGGGTCTTTTAATTTCGTGGCTGCAGTCACCATCTGCAGTGATTTTGGAGCCCCTAAAAATAAAGTCTGTCACTGTTTCCATTGTTTCCCCATCTATTTGCCGTGAAGTAATGGGACCAGATGCCATGATCTTAGTTTTCTGAATGTTGTTTTTTTCACTCTCCTCTTTCACTTTCATCAAGAGGCTCTTTAGTTCTTCTTCCCTTTCTGCCATTAGGGTGGTGTCAACTACATATCTGAGGTTATTGATATTTCTCCCGACAATCTTGATTCCAGCTTGTGCTTCAACCAGCCCTGCATTTCGTATGATGTACTCTGCATATAAGTTAAATAAGCAGGATGACAATATACAACCTTGACGTACTCCTTTCCCGATTTGGAACCAGTCTGTTGTTCCGTGTCCAGTTCTAACTCTTGCTTCTTGATCTGCATACAGATTTCTCAGGAGGCAGGTCAGGTGGTCTGATATTCCAGTCTCTTTCAGAATTTTCCACAGTTTGCTGTGATCCACACAGTCAAAGGCTTTGGCTTAGTCAATAAAGCAAAAGTAGATGTTTTTCTGGAACTCTCTTGCTTTTTCCATGATCCAGCAAATGTTGGCAATTTGATCTCTGGTTCCTCTATCTTTTCTAAATCCAGCTTGAACATTTGGAAGTTCACGGTTCACGTACTGTTGAAGTCTGGCTTGGAGAATTTTGAGCATTACTTTACTAGCGTGTGAGATGAGTGCAATTGTGCAGTAGTTTGAGCATTCTTTGGCATTGCCTTTCTTTGGGATTGGAATGAAAACTGACCTTTTCCAGTCTTGTGGCCACTGGTAAGTTTTCCAGATTTGCTGGCATATTGAATGCAGCACTTTCACAGCATCATCTTTTAGGATTTGAAATAGCTCAACTGGAATTCCATCACCTCCACTAGCTTTGTTCACAGTGATGCTTCCTAAGGCCCACTTGACTTTGCACTCCAGGATGTCTGGCTCTAGGTGAGTGATCACCCCATCGTGGTTATCTGGGACATGAAGATCTTTTTTGTATAGTTCTTCTGTGTATTCTTGCCACCTCTTCTTAATATCTTCTGCTTCTTTTAGGTCCATACAATTTCTGTCCTTTATTGTGCTCATCTTTGCTTGAAATGTTTCTTTGGTATCTCTAATTTTCTTGAAGAAATCTCTAGTCTTTCCCATTCTACTGTTTTCCTCTATTTCTTTGCATTGATCGCTGAGGAAGGCTTTCTTATCTCTCCTTGCTATTCTTTGGAACTCTGCATTCAGATGGGTATATCTTTCCTTGGCAATATGGATCAAAAGTCTTTAACAATTTATACCTTCGATCCTGTAATTGCACTTCAAGGAATCTCTTAAGAAAACAATCAAAGACGCAGACAGAGATCTATGTACAAAGATGTTCACGCTAGTGTTATTTATAATAGTGAAAAAAACTGGAAGCAACTTATAATTCTGTAATTAGCATAATGGCTAGATGAATGTTGATTTGATCAATACTGAGCAAACATTAAAAATTATGTTTAAGATATTTAAAAGGAAAATGTGTCCATTGTAATGTCAAGTGGGAGAAGACGTACAGGACTGTATAAACCATGTTATTCTAAGAGTAGAAGTACGGAGCACAAATATTTGCATAGAAAAAAGGTGCAAAAATGCACAGAGATGCTCCCCAGTGTTATCTCAGGGTGGAGGGATTATATGTTGAATCTATTTTCTTTCTTTGTTGCTGTCTTTGTTTTCTAATAGCCTTCATTTAAGACGTACTATATGTATTTTATACTCAGAAAATTAATATTATAAACACCTTAAAGCCTCAACCCAATCAAAATATAGGCAAAGCATATACCTAGATGAGATATAAAAAGGGCAAAGAAGGACTTCCCTGGTGGTACACTGGATAAGAATTCACCTGCCAACGCAGGGGATACCAGTTTGATCCCTGGTCCGGGAAAATCCCACATGCCTCGGAGCAGATAAGCCTGTGTACCGCAACTACTGAATCTGTGCTCTAGAGCCCACAAGCCGCAACTACTAAAGTCTGCATACTCCAGGGCCTGAGAGCCGCGACTAATGAGCCCCTGCGTGGCGGCTGCTGAAGCCCGCTTGCCTAGAGCCCGTGTTTTGTAACAGGAGAAGCCACCACAGTGAGAAGTCTGCATTCCACAACTGGAGAGCAGCCCCGCTCTCTACAACTAGAGAAAGCCCACCGCAGCCAGAAATAAACAAATAAATATAGCAGTGTGTGTATGTCAAAAATAAATAAATAAAGGGCAAAAAATATACAAAAAATAGCAAATAAACAAAAAGCTCCTCAGTCTCAGTGGTAATCAGTCAAATTAAAACAATAAAAGTTTTTTTTTTTCATACACAGCTTAGCAAAAAAGGAAAAAAGATGCATCAAAGGATACAAGGCGATGAGGGCCCTCTCATACACTTTGCAGGGAGCATGATGCCTTTTTGGAGGATGGTTTGGCAACAGCTATAAAAATGTTAAGGCACATTCTGCTGCTGCTGCTAAGTCGCTTCAGTCGTGTCTGGCCTGTCTGCAATTCTACTTCTAGGTATTGAGCACATGTGCACAAAAGGGCTGCACTGGAATGTTTGGGGAAGCACTGCTCATTACATTCAATATCAAAGAACTGGAAACAGCCCACCCGTCTATCAATGGGGGCATTAAAGTGAAACCATTCTGGGAAATATTAGGCAGAAGTTAAAAGAATAAGATAGATCTACTTGTATTGACATCAATGAGAAAAGAGAAAAGCAAACTATAGAACAATACAAAAGAATGGTGGCATATGGGGGAAAATCCATTTATATAAGCATACGTAAATGGGGTGGTGGTGGTTTACTTGCTAAGTCATGTCCAACCCTTGCGCCCCTGTGGACTGGAGCCCGCCAGGCTCCTCTGTCCATGGGATTCTCCAGGCAAGAATACTGGCATGGGTTGCCATTTCCTCCTCCAGGGGAATCTTCCCAACCCAGGGACTGAATCCTCGTCTCCTACATTGTAGGCAGATTCTTCACCAACCAAGCCATCGTGGAGGCACATATGCATAAATGTGTGTGTGTGTGTGTGTGTGTGTGTGTGTGTGTGTGTGTGTGTGTGTGTGAAAATTCTACCTCATAGCTCTTTGAAGGAAAGGGAGATGGGAAGGTAGAATGTGGCCAGGGTACAATGAGGCAACAGGGAGCTTCTCCCTTTGATTCCATAAGCTTCTCTTATTAAAAGCTTTGGGTCAATGGCTCTGGTGATAGACTCAGTTTAGTTCAGGTCAGTCGCTCAGTCATGTCCGACGCTTTGCAACCCCATAGACTGCAGCACGCCAGGCTTCCATGTCCATCACCAACTCCCGGAGCTTGCTGTAACTCATGTCCATCAAGTCAGTGATGCCATCCAACCAGCTCATCCTCTGTCAGCCCCTTCTCCTCCTGTCTTCAATCTTTCCCAGCATCAGGGTCTTTTCTAATGAGTCAGTTCTTCGTATCAGGAGAACTTCAGCTTCTCATGTTTTGGAGCTTCAGCTTCCACATCAGTCCTTCCAAAGAATATTCAGGACTGATTTCCTTTAGGTTGACTGGTTTAATCTCCTTGCAGTCCAAGGGACTCTCGAGAGTCTTCTCCAATACCACAGTTCAAAAGCATCAATTCTTTGGCACTCAGCTTTTTTTATGGTCCAACTCTCACATCCATACATGACTACTGGAAAAACCATAGCTTTGACTAGATGGACATTTGTTGGCAAAGTAATGTTTCTGCTTTTTAATATGCTGTCTAGCTTTGTCATAGCCTTTCTTCCAAGGAGCAAGCATCTTTTAATTTCATGGCTGGGCTGAATTCCTGGTTCCCCCACTTATTGCATGCGTCTGAAGAAGTCGATTAACCTCCTCAAAACCTCGGTTTCCTCATCTATAAAATAGAGACGATACAGTAGCTGTCTCATGAAGTTGTGGAGGAAATGAAACAGGGCAGTACTTAGCACAGAACTACCGTCCCTAGAACCATGATGATCAGACGCACGGCACTTAAAATACTTCCGTCAAATACTTGCACAAAGATAGAAATATTAAAAGGGCCAACAGATTTATACACACCTAAATGACAGTAAAGATCTCAAACTGGGGAGGGAGCTGTGAAGAAGCAGGTATGTGGCACACAGCAGATTATGAGTTTAAGAGCTTCACCTCTGGAGTCAGCTTGTCTCGGAATCTTCCAGAATCTCCCACATGCTGGTTGTGCAAATTCTCTGCACCTTAATTTCTCAGCATCTCAGTTTCCTCATCTACAGAGTACCAGTCTTCCAAGGTTGTGAGGATAAAGTGAACTTCTATGGGCTAAACTTCTTGAGAAAGTGCTTGACACAGAGAAAGCATTAACTATTCTGGCTATTGCTACTGATAGTACTGTTGCTGCTGCTGCTAAGTCATTTCAATCGTGTCCAACTCTGTGCAACCCCATAGACGGCAGCCCACCAGGCTCCCCCATCCCTGGGATTCTCCAGGCAAGAACACTGGAGTGGATTGCCATTTCCTTCTCCAATGCGTGAAAGTGAAGTCGCTCAGTCATGTCCAGCTCTTTGCGACCCCATGGACTGCAGACTACCAGGCTCCTCCGTCCATGGGATGTTCCAGGCAAGAGGACTGGAGTGGGCTGCCATTGTCTTCTCTGGATAGTACTGTTAGCCGCACAGTAATGGTAGGGGTACTGCAACCACTGTGCTGTGTTTAGTCACTCAGTCGTGTTCGACTCCTTTTGACCCCATGGACTGTAGCCCACCAGGCTCCTCTGTCCAGGGGGATTCTCCAGACAGGAATACTGGAGTGGGTTGCCATGCCCTCCTCCAGGGGATCTTCCCAACCCAGGGATCGAACCCAGGTCTCCTGCACTGCAGGCAGATTCTTTACCATCTGAGCCACCAGGGAAGCCCAACCACCACCACATCTATTGCTAAATGTCTTCTCTCTCCCCAAGTGGCCCCCAGACTCCTCCAGGGCAGCAACAACATCTCATTCTTATGAGCCTCTCACCGGTGCCTGACAGATAGTAGGCACTTATATATTTGCAAGATTACTATCACTGCTTTAGTTTGACGTATCATTTCAAAACCAGAGCGAGGGGCAGCCAGAGGGAATGGGAAGAACGTGAGCTTTGGAGGAAGGTGGCCTTGAATTCCAATCTTGGTGCCTGTCCCACCTGAGTGACCTCTGGCTGGCATGTCATTGACTGAGTCTCCCTGATCCTCAGGGTCCTCATCAGTGAGATGGCTTAGTAATATTTTATATCTGGTAAGGTCATTGAGAAGATAAAGGAGGTAATTCATGTAACCCCACCTCCCCAGCCCTCAACAGAAGTCCAACAATGCTGGCTCCTTAATGCTACTCTCTATGCTGGCTTCATAGGGATGGGAAAGGCAAGTGCATACTAAGCCTGCTTGGATGTTTGGATCATAATTAGACATCACCACACATCTATTCTGGAGAAGGAAATGGCTACCCACTCCAGTACTCTGGCCTGGGAAATCCCATGGACAGAGGAGCCTGGTGGGCTACAGTCCATGGGGGCGTCGCAAAGTCGAACACAACTGATCAATTAATAGTTTCCCTTCCACACATCTATTCACAGTACACCACAACTTGGACCAAACACCGAACAGGAAATAGCCACTTAAAATGCAGAATTTGCCAAGTTATGGATAGGTAGTAACTTCCTAGAGGCTGAGTTGTAGAAAACAAAGGTGGATGGGAGAGGGTAGAATCAAATAATAAAATGAGCAGCAACAATAGCAATAGTGTCTGTGCTGGGCACAGAGCTAGGCGTCTCACATTTATTAGTATCTTTCTTCTTTACGATGTTCCTGTAAGGTTTCATTCCCAATGTGTGTGTGTGTGTGCACACAAGCACACATGCTCAGTAGCTCAGTCAGATCTGACTCTTTGCAACCCCATGGACTGAAGCCCTCCAGGCTCCTCTGTCCATGGGATTTCCCAGGCAAGAATACTGGAGTGGGTTGCCATTTCCTTCTCCAGGGGATCTTCCTGACCCAGGGATCGACCCCAGGTCTCCTGCACTGGCAGGCAGGTTCTTTACTACTGAGCCACCAGGAAAACCCATTCCCAATATAATAAACCCCAACTTAGAGATGTGGAAATGAGTCTGAAAGCAGTGAAGAAACTCTCCCAAGGTCAAAGATCAGGAGGCGGCAGAGCAAGATCCTGAACTGCAGATCCTCTGTTTCTAGGACTCAAACAGTGAACGTGTCTCCTCTGAGGGAGATAGGGCACATGCACACACACACACATACATGCACGCACACACGCCTCAGCGCCCACCCAAGGCATGGATGGCTACGTCTGCAGGGCTTCAGAAGTCTCACCTCGCTTTGTCTCCTGTAGGGAAGGAAAACAGGCCTCACACAGCACACCTGGGCAGAACTAAGCGCCTGAGTCCCAGCGTCTGCGCTCTTAGTTCAGCAGGAGCAGCCTTCATCCTTCCCGGACACGCAAACGTGTCTACATCAATTTTTTTAAGTCTGTACTTTTCTGAATGAGTATACATCTTTACATAAAAATGAACACACAAAAATAAAAATAAAGGCTCCAGAAGGTTGGGGAGCCAGGAGTCGGTGTTCAGGATCACAGAGCAGTGAAAACCAGAAAAGACTCAGCTGTGCTGCCCTCTTGGGGCCGGCAGATGGCGGGGCACGGGCAGGAGGCCAGGGACAGAGCGGCCCCAGCTTGGTCTAAGCAGCAACCTTCACCCTCCCAAGACTGGAACACACTCGGGCCCAGGGAGCATCTTGGCGCTGGGTACCCTGGACCACCCTGCACTCCGGCAGTGATGGGCTATCTGGTTATCTGATAACTATTCTTCCTTGCAGGGTGGACAAGGCCTCAGCATTAGACAGGAGGGCAGACGGCATCATGATAGAGATGAGAAAACAGGACCAGTGGGACCCATTCCTGGATCCTCTTAGTTAATCTCCGGAAGTTGTGCTTTGTGAATGGGCAAGGGCTCTGAGTGAAAATTTAATGCATGAGAGCAGGAGGGACAATGCAGAACGGAGTGACAGAGCCAGCTGTGGGTTGCACGAGTCCACACGGTGGTGTGCAAGTATGTGTGTATACGCACTCATCTGAGAGTTGCAAAGGGAAGGCGGCCAGATGCGCCCATGTAACCTTACAGGTTTTTTCCAGGCCTGAGATCCTGGGTCTTGGTTTCAGGGAGCAAGAAGGAATCAAATGGTGAAGCCATGCCTGCATTCAAGTGTGTGAGACTCAGCCGGGGAGAGCTCAGAAGCGTCACCAGGGGTATCTGTTGTTGGGTGATGGAGCCAGCCCAGAGAGGGTTTCCTACCGCTCCTTTCCCACCTAATCAAACCTCCTGGCATTGACAGAGGGGAATGGGGGTGGAGAGATCTGCCTCACCATTATCTCTGCTCTCGCGGCACCTTCTCCTCTCTCCCTCCCTTCTCTATCCCAGCTTTGCTCCCGCCTATGAAAAATCAGCAAATAAAAAGTTACATTAACCCCACCCTGACCTCACCGACATAATACACTGCAGGCTGATGCGCTGCCTTTGGAGGCTCGCTGAGAACCTGTCACTCTCCAATGTCCCGAGCACAGCCTGGGGAGCATTTACTGGATAATTAATATATTAAATGCATGAAAAATAGTTACACAGACTTCCCCTCCCCACCCAGGGAAGAAGGGTGGGATGCAAAAAAGACAGATTCAGGCTGTATACCATCAATATAACAGCATCCCCCGAATAGCCGTCATAAAAACTGTTCATAATTTTATAGCTTCATTCCTGTTGGAGCACCATAAAGGCAAGTCATATTTTTTACACTCAGGATGCCCCATAAAAAAAAAAAAAAAAGGAGCAAGTGAGAAAACGAGAACTTGGCAGGAGGTTCTTTACTCTCACCTGAGGGTGAGGGACAAGAAGGCGCCCCCCACGTTTGTCCTCTCTGACCCCTTTTTTTCCACTTTTCTTGGCCTGGCTGTGAATTCTGATGAGTCTATCAGAATAATTATTAATTGCATGACTTTATTACTTTTTATTTGACCTTTTTTTTGGCTGGTTCCGTATTTGCCTTTTTGTGAGGATGGAGGTGGGTGGAGTTGGGGGTGAAGTACTGTGTCCAAGTACTTCAAGTCCTTCACCTTTCTTCTGAGAGGCTGGGGTATAAGGAGAGAATGATGAGGGTCTGGTTGGACCGCCTGGATATGTAAAGGTTCAAGTGAAGAAAAGGGCAGGTGCCGTGGACATGTATTCTGTGGAAAATGGTAAGGGCCCCAAACTGGTTGATGGAGAGAGAAGGAAGAAGAGGGGCTGGCACACGGTAACTGCAGTGTCCCCTGATCTCCTGAGCTTAAGTTGTCCTGGATGAAGTCCTCGGGTCCCTCAAAGAAGCCCAGTGTTCCTGCGCTAGACTCTCCTGCAGACAGCTCCAGAGTGGCGGCAGGGAGCATTTGAGATTAGCTACAGACCCAGGCCTGCTCCCCCACCCTGTGAGCGGAGCACTCAGAGCTCAGGAGACGGTCGTTTTCTAGTCAGCCCTGCACTGCCCCCAAGAAGGCATGAACAGCAAGAAGACCCCTTTACAGCAACACCCCCGAACACATCCCTGGGCCTTCAGAGAGACCCATCAGGCTCCCGATCCCGCTGGCCCCAAGAGGAACCCTTGTAGCTCTTCCTAACCCTGGAGAAGGAGAGCGGGTCTGGGAAGGGTTTCCCCTCTTCGCGGGGTCAGGTTCTGGCAGGAGAGAGACTCGCAGATGCGCATTCCCCAAGCCTCTGTGAGGAGCTGCGGACGCATGGGGGAGACAGATACTCGGCGGAGAGACGCGTGAGGGAGGCGCCCCACCTCCTGACACACACCCCGGCGCCTGCCTGTTAAACTCCGGGAACCTTTGGACCGAGAGGAGAGGCATGAAGAAGGCAACGGTGTGAGAAGGACCGGAGGGCGGAACTGCGGGTACCCACGGCTGCGTGGTCACTGGCCGAGGTGCTGAAAAGGGAGCTTTCCTGGCAGGCCGAGTTTTCCCGCAGGCTTCCAGTTCGACCTTACAGGGTTAGGCTGGCACGCCCAGACTCGCTGAGGATCCGCCACTTTGGTAGGCTTGGGGTGATTTCTTCAAGGCTAAACTGAATGGTGTGTGCCTCCCCTTCTTGGCATTACCTGCTTTCAGTTGCCCTGTTGTCCCTGTCAGAGTAGAAGCTAAGAGACACTATGTCTCTTCAATCAAGACTGGAGCATCTGTCCCTGCAGAAAAGCCCCCACCCCCAGTCATCCTGGCACACCTCGCTGAGGCCAAGGGGTCTGTCTTCCTCAGCAGTCTGGGAGCTCTGTTTTCTCCCACCAGAAAGGCCTTTTTTCCGGGCTGTTTCATCAGACTGAAATCTCTCCAAGATAAACTCTGTCTCCCATCAGATGGGATTTTACTATGCCAGGCTAATGCATCTCTCACCAGGTTTAGAGCTCCCTTGAAGTAAGAACTGCCTCTACCAACAAACTGGGGTCCTCTCCCTCTCCCTCACCCTCAGAACAAAGGCTGCGTGTCTCCTCTACCAGACTAGAGCTTCCTCAAAGGTAGGTAGGGGCTCAGTTTCCCTAACCAGATTAGAAGCCCTCCACCCTGATCAGAAGCTTGGTTTCTCTCACTGAACTAGAATGTCTCCCAGACTGAGGTCTGGAATCCCCTCATAAGACTAGTACCCCCTCCACACACCAAACACACACAATAGGCACTATAATTCCTTCTTAAGATTTGCAGCCCCTCAAAGGACAAGGGTTTCACCAACAAACCAGAAGCCACTCAGGTCAGAGCCTGAGTTTCTGTCATAAGATTAGGGGCCTCCAGGGTAGGGATTATGACTGCTTCATAGGACTTTAAGGCCCCTCAAGAACAGAGGTTCCCCCACTACACTGGAAGCTCCCACACATGAGGTTTCCCTGGGGCAGGAGGTTGTGTGTATCCTTTGTTTGACCCTGCACCCAGGAGAGGTGTTTGGTTCCTGCTGTAGTTGAGTCTGACCACACCATCTGTGAACAGGGGAAAATAGACTAACATGATTGGTCCCCTCCATGTGCTAGCCACGGTCCCAGGCTTTTCACACCCGTTATCTCCTGGCCTCCCCACCATCTTGCATGGCAGGTATTCTTATCCCCTTTCCACCGATGAGATGAGACTAATACCCAAGGGTCCTGCTCCAACTCTCTCACCCCCGGTCCTGACCTCCCCCCTCCCTCACCTCCCCCATGCTCCTGCCCAAGCCTGATGATCCATTCCCATAAAAGCGGCCAACTCAAGACCAAAATCCCAGGGCTTGAGAGAAATCAGCCTTCCAGCAAAGAAGAAACTGTACATAGGTACATTCTTCCATCTCCTTGAATATTCAGGATTGTGGGCAATAGTGGGGCTGGGCCTGCAGGTAAACAGGGGACTACATTCCCTCTAGAAGCCACTGTTAGCTCTGTGATTCTGTATGCACTAGGAAAAGGGGAGATGAATGGAGAAAAGGAAGGCCACAGGGGTACTCTTTGTAAATCAGATTTTATGATTCCACTTTTCCTTTTTTTTTTCCTTGCTAAATCAAAACCTAAGCCCTCCTTCTCCTCCTTATTTCCAACTTAGTGTCTCCACATGCTGGACTGAGAGCAGCTATTAGCATCTCTGTATTATACACGGTCTGTGTGTGTGTGTTCAATAAAAACAGGTCCACCTCCTCTTCTAGACCAGAACTAAAAATAGAGGGGGTGGGGGTGGGGGAGAAGCATCTCTTCCCCAAAAGGAAAAGCATCAACTAATTTGAAAAATATTTAAGAAACTCTGGGTCGTCATCCACTCGCCTCTCCCTGCTCCATAATTACACTGCAGTGCCTGATATTTTCATGGGACATTAAACCAGGAGTCAGGTGATGGGTTCCTTCCGTCTACGCCTATCCGTTAGCCGCCAGGCCCCCGCGGACCTTGACATTATTAATAGTCCTATTCATTAAGTATTACTCTTGTAGAATGAGTAGCATAATATTGGCCTGGAGATAGGAACAGGCAGAAGGAATAAGTCAAATTAATTTTCCGGAGCAAACGCCCCGGTTCTGTAAATGACATTCTGTACTGTTAGCATTTTAAATGTGGCACAAATGGCAGGAGACACAATTTGAAAGCAAAATACTAGAAGACATGGCTCAGGGTGGAATGTGGCAGTAAGAAAGTCTAAGAGCATCGGGGACCTGGAAGTGGGAGGGTCTGGCCCATGTAGTTGTGGGAAGAGGAGGCTTTTTTTTTTTTTAATAAGCATTTATTTTAAATGCAGGTTAGGGAGGAAGGTGGCAGGAGGGCAGGTAGCAAGGTCTGTGTGTGTGACAGTGTGTGAATATATGGAGACATGTCTCGTGGAATAAGAAAGAGGAATCAATCACTGCTTTCCTTCCCCCTCTCTGACCCCAAGGGAAGGGTTGGAGCTGAGAGCTTTCTGCCACTTACTCCCTAAGTGGGAGGTTTTTCACCCCTTCCAAGCCTTTCTGATCAGGTCTAGGGAAGGCTAACTCATGAATTCTTTGATAGGTAAGAACATTCCACTTCTATTCATTTGTATAACAATACATGCCAATTCTGAGACAGATCCTGTTTTATATTTTAGAGTGGGTCACACACAAATTGGTTGGGGGTTCCCCAGTGGCTTGGTGGTAAAGAATCTGCCCGCAGTGCAGGAGACGCAGGAGACTCCGGTTCAGTCCCTGCATGGAGAAGATCCCCTGGAGGAGGAAATGGCAATCCACTCCAGTATTCTGGCCTGGAGAATCCCATGGACAGAGGAGCCTGGTGGGCTACAGTCTGTGGGATCGCAAAGAGTCAGACATGACTGAGAGACTGAACATGCAAGGCAGTGTACATGTAAATTGGTTAGGCAAGGCCTCACACCCTCAAAGCTTAGACTAGTGGTTGACTGAGCCAGGAGGAGCCCAGATAACTGTGGTATAGTGCAGTTTCTAATAAGGGCAATGAGAGAAGGAAATGTGAAGACTATAGGGTGCTCAATACAGAAAGAGTCCATTCCACTACAGGATGCTTGCTAGAAGTGATGATGTGAACCTGGGCTTTGATGGATGAGCAGAATTTGGACATGAAATAACAGAGAAAGGCAATTCAGATGAAGAGAGTGGGATGAAACAAGGCTGGAGGTATCTGAGGGAGCCATGTGAATCAGGAACAGTGGGCCATCGTCCAGGACAAAAAACTTGGAAAGGGTCATCATTAGAGATGACATTGGGAAGGCCACTCTCAGAAAGTCCTGTTTGTCAGGCAGCTGAAAGTACAGATGCTAGTCTGGGAAGATGGTGCCTTTTTGGAAGTCTGTACTCCTGCCTCATTCTCCCCAAGACAGAAGGGCAGGTGCTTGATGGGAGTAGGAGGAGGACACTATGGACTACAGGCCATGCCTTGGATGGTTTCTGGGTCCAAACCATTGCATCCCAGACAGTGGCTAGGCAAACCAGCCTGGCTAGAAATAAGACTGCTCCTCAACAAAGTTAGGCTGTAGGCAAGGAAAAAGACAAATGTCCACTCATATGACCTTACTATTCCCACCCAGAAGCCAGAAGCAGAACTTCTTTCTCTTCAATACTCACTTACCAGTGGGTTTTTTTGGAGTCTAACACTTATCACTACCTAAAGTACCCTCAAGTGTTTCAAAAATCCATAGAGGACAGGCAGAGACTTCACCCTGGGCCTCATGCTTGCCTGGGTTTCTACATAACTAAGTTTCTGTCCTCCTTACCCCATCCTCATCCAAGTTGAAGAAGGCTTTTTTTCTTCTCCTCTTTGAGCAGGGCAATATCCAAACTTACCTAGATCCTGAGTAGGACCTGAGGCCATTCTAGACCTAAGTAAACAAAATTCCTGAGGTACAGGCCTTAGAATCCATCCTTAAGGAACTCAAAGAACAGAGACAAATACACAAACAACTTAATACAGTGCAGTGCACATTTAAAATGTTAAATCCAGAATAGCTATCACTTACATAGCAATCTGGAGTACAAACTGGCAACCCACTCCAGTATTCTTGCCTGGAAAGCTCCATGGACAGAGAAGCCTGGCAGGTCCATGGGGTCACAAAGAGTTGGACACCACTGAGTGACTGAACACACATGCGCACGCACACACACACACACACACACACACACACACAGCAATCAGACACTGTTCTAGGTACTGTTGTGTATATTAGCTCATTTAAACTTTATATCAACCTTATGAGGTCAGTACTGTTATCATAGGGGTTAACTTGCACAAAGTTACAACAGTCATAAAGTGGCAGGTCCAGGATTTAAATCCAAGCAGCTTGGCTCCAGAGCCCATGCCGTTAATGGCAGCCAGGGCCTAGGGGACCCAGGTCCAGGGAGATAGTCTAGAAGGTTCTTAGGATCAGAAAACCCATATATGTTGGCATCTCAGACAGGGATGAGTAACCATACAAAGAATCCCTCTTCCCCAAGTACAGGGGAGGAGATGCTGCCTTAAGTCTGCCTGGTCTGAGTTTGGCCTTGGCTTGTCTGGGGCAGAGATTTACACACCCAAAATGCTAACTCATCTTAGCCCCTGCTTCTAGTACTGGCCCTGTTCATGCTACCATGAAAAAGGGAGGGGTGTAGTATGAAAAGCACTGGATTGGGAGTCAAGAGCCTGATCCACCCCTATGGATCTTGGAGAGGCCATGGCCTCTCTGAGCCTCAACTCCTCATCTGCAAAATGAAGAACTTGAACCAGGTGCTTATCTCCAAGCCTTGGTATGCTCCTAAAGGGATTCTCAGCTTTGGAGGCACACTGGAATCACCCAGGTTCTTACTGATTTTTTTTTATCAGTAAGAACACCAGCACTTGGGTCACACACACCCCAGGCCAATTGAATCAGAATCTCTTGAGATGTAAACCCAACATACACTGGCATTTTAAAAACCTCTCCCAGTCATTTTAATGTGATTTCATGGGTGTATAGAACCCAGGTGCATTGAAGAACTAAGGCTGTACTCTTCTTCTAGTCAGAGATCTCAGAAACTGGTGACCAGAGCCATGGATAGAAGGTTGTGGGGTTCAACAGATAAAAAGACCATCACAGTTGACCCAAGAGTTCCAGAGTAGCCTCAGAACCTACAGAAAAGCAGCCTCTTAAAAATGACTGACTAGAATAAAACCACGATTCTGTGGGCAAGTCTCCAAAGTGAGGACCACATGAAGATGCCAAGACACAGGATCTGGCTCATCCTTCTTCCTCCTAGCATTCAAGTCCCTTAATGGCTGGCATCTCCCCCCATTTTTGGAGTTGTCTCCCTCCTTAAGTTCCTCCCAGATAACTGGGATCCCCACCTCCCTCCAAATCCCATTGGGTACCACATCTTTTGAGAAACAGTAGGGAGAAGGATCTCTTCTACCTAATCCCAGAGGAGAAGCCACATCGTCCCCCCACAGAACTGAATAAATACATTTAGCACCGCCTCTGCCTTTTTTTCCCCAATTTAGTATTGTTTAATATGCATTTAATCAGGCCATTCGGTATTACAGCGGCTATGTAGCGTGACTCCCCCCGCGGGCGCGGGGGGAGGGCGTTATAGGCCATTAGGCTAAAGTAATATGTATGAGGAGTCACTTTTCCCCAGGGCGCAGTAACTATTTTTGCTCCCCAGTCGTCCCCATTAAATCATTAAACCTCATGACTATACTTTCTGAACTCTACCATGATCTTTAAAAAGCCAAGCATTAAAGGGCAGCTGTCACCCTCCACCGCCCAGGCCTCGCGCTTTATGTATTCACAGCATTAAGTCCTTTGTCAGTCTATACATCATTGGTGCTGGGGTGGGGGTGGGTGGGAGGTAGTTACAGCGCTTGAGGAGTCGATCCGGCCCCCAGCTCTCCCCTGGGCGGGGCGGGTGCCCAAAGGGTCTGATGATGGACCGCTCCTTAAGAGAACGCAGGTAACAAGGCAGGGCTGCCAGGCAAGAGGGGCGAGGTTGCCGGCGTCTGGGGCTGTCCGTGGTGCTGAAGTCCTGTCCCACCAATGGACGTTACCCTCTCTTCCCTTCTCTAACCAACTACATTTGGCTTTCTCAACCGGCAAGTCACTGTATAACCAAATATATCCCCGCAAATCCCTGTTTTTTTTTCCCTCTATAAAGTGAGTATGATACCGCCCAAGGAAAGCTGTGGAGTAGCAGAAAGACCTGTGGATTAGGACTTAAAAATAGGCTGCAACCCACTCCAGTACTCTTGCCTGGAAAATCCCATGGATGGAGGAGCCTGGTAGGCTGCAGTCCATGGGGTCCCAAAGAGTTGGACATGACTGAGAGACTTCACTTTAGCTTTTCACTTTCATGCATTGGAGAAGGACATGGCAACCCACTCCAGTGTTTTTGCCTGGAGAATCCCAGGGATAGCGGAGCCTGGTGGGCTGCCATCTATGGGGGTGCACAGACTCGGATACAACTGAAGCGACTTACCAGCAGCAGCAGCAGCAGCAGCCACATTTAGACAAGTCTGAGTATCAGTTTCTTCCGTGGCAAACAGTGATAATGTTGGTCACACAGTGTTGTCAGATTTAGAGGATTTATATTTGTTAGTTATTTGCAAACCACAAACACTGTGTATGTAATAATATATTAATGTGTTCATAATAAATATTGATATTAATTTTGCTTTTATTATTTAGTAAATATTTATTTTATACTGATACTACTGTTTATGATTGTTCTTGTGGATAGGTGTTACTCAAGAACCATTTTCCAGAAATTTCCTTCTGCTCTAGGAAATCTCCTCCCATAGGGATGAAAAAAGAGGACTCTTATCAGCAGAAAAAGAGAGCCCTTATCAGCAGAAAAAGAGACCTGGTATGTTTTTATTTATTCCCTTCCTATGAGTTGAAGTAGAGAAAACCCTTGAGTCCCTTTTCCCAAGACCCAGCCCCAACCCTGTGGGGTCCCTGCCCAACCCTAATTTCGACTCTCCAATCTTCATCTCTGACACACAGGTGCTTTTCCTGCTCTGCATCTCACCATCAAAAGCCTGGGCAAGGAAGGGTTAAGCATCTCAGCAACCCCCGACAGGGTCCTCCTCACAGGCTGGGAAACAATGGAGCCATCAGTCTATATTTGACCTTTGCTCCTGCAGCGCTTATGACTTATTCCTCTCCTCCACAGCCTGCTGTGATTCAGCCTTCAATCTCCCACCTCTTGCCAGAGCATAGCTGGCCCTCCCCCAACATCCTCCCCAGCCTCTTAGGCCTCCTTCCTTCCCCTTTTCTCACCTTCCTTCCTCACCTCTCCCAGATTCCTTCCTGTCTCCTTCCTCATTTGCTTGTATTTCCCCCCTCCCTGTATTTCCTTTACAAGCTCTCCACCCCAACTTCCGTTCTCTCTCTCTTTCCTGCCTTTTCTTCTCTTCCCTTCCTTCCTCCCTCCTTGCTTTTTCTTTCTCCCCTTACCATACTAATTTATCTGTGGGCATGCCAGATCTGAGTAACACTCTTAGAAAAATCTCAGCTTGCTCTCTTCTCTCCAGTTAATAACCTCAAACTTATAGATCCCTTCCTGCTCACCCCTCATCCCTGACATTATTTCCCAAAGTGGACATTAGTTGGCAAAATGAAGGTGTGGGGAATAGGGAGGGTGCTGTATCAATTCATGAGGTGGGGGCTCTCCATGGGTGGGGATAGTTTCACTCAGACTAGAAAAGAGATGAATGGAGGGTCTTATCAAAGAGGAGGAACCCTGGTGGGTAGAAAAAAGGAAAAGAGTGCAAGGGCTTAAATATCAGAAAGAACCAGATTCCAGCCCTAGCTCATCCACCTACTAAGTGACCTTGGACAAGCCCCTTATCCTATTTGAGCTTCTTCCTGCACTGCAAAATGGGAGTTAATAATATCTGCCTTGACTTGGCTTGCAAGGTTGTTACAGGGATCAAGAAACAGAAAGAGTATAAAACTGTGTTGTAAACCATAGAGGGCTGGATAGATACAAAGCAGAAGGTTGTATTATTTTTTTCTTAGAGACTCATCTGGCTACCCTGCTTCCACTCCCTGCCTCACCCCACCCCACCCCACCCCACCCCACCCCTGCATATGGATGGAGGAAGCAGTGATCTATAAGTTTGAGGTTGTTAGCTGGAGAGAAGAGGGCAAGCTGAGATTTTTCTAAGAGTCCTTACCCAGATGTGACAATGATTCTGTAGCACCTTCCTATTTAAAAAGCATTGCAACAGCGTTTTTTCACTTTTAAAACAGCCTTATGGATGGAAGACATATCATTGGCCCCATTTCATGGATGTGGGCAACAAGGCTTAAGCAGGTTTGAAGTGACTTGTCCAAGGCCATTACACTAGAAAGTCATAAAGCCAAGACTCAAGCTGAAGTTTTCAGTCTCCAAGTTCATTGCTCTTTCCACCAACTCCTATGGTTTCTCACTTGCCCTGAGGTCCCCCCGGGCAAAAGGGCATCCATCTGAACCAGCCTATTACCTACCTTGCACTGTCTGTTTACAAGCCTACCTTCCTCCAGCAATGGTGAGTTCCATGAAAGGAGAGAACACGTCTGGTGGGCACTTGAATTGTTTGCCAAATGAATGAATGAATGAATGAATGAAACCCTGCCCCATTCCATCACATACAGTGTTACCCCTGGGGGCAGGGTTATGTCCCAGAAGGTGAATTACAACTTGGTCCTCTTCTTCACAACTCCAGAGGACTCTGGGCTCTGGCATGAGAGTCTCTCTGGAGGAGGGGTCCAACCTGCCACCCCTCTGCACACACACACATTGCTCAGCCCCTGCCCCCAGCCCTGTGACAGCAGCCTCTGTAATGAATGGCTCTGCAGTGGGGCCCAGCAAAAGGACAGGAGGGCACCAGACAAATCATAGCTGCCAGGCGCTAATCTTCCCCTGGGAAAGTCACCTCCACCCCCCTCATCCATCACTGGGCACTGGGCTGCCACTATAGCCCCACACGCACACACCCAAGACAACTGTGGATGCACGTGAGAGTACACAGAGAGGTGGGCTACAGCATTCACGTGGCTTCTGTACACAAGCAGAGCAGCCCCTGCAAAAACAAACCAAAGAAAAAGGCCATTAGTGCTCTATATGAGGCCCCTGCCTCGGTTCTCCCACCCCCAGAAAAAGTGACATCTAATGATCCCAAATAGATCCACTGAGCCATACATTTGTTTAATTGCCTAAGAAATGTTTGTTGAGAGTCTATTTCAGGTAAAGCAATGTAGTACAGAGGACACAGAAGTGAACAGAACAGGGTCTAGTCATGAAGGATCTCACAGTCCAGCAGGAGAGCTGAAACAGACCAAGGGACGTGGGGAGGAGAGGGACACGGGAGTGAGATAAGAGGAGGATGGAGAGTCAAGGGAGGGATTTTTCCCAGCTGAAGGTGCAGGAACAGCTTCACGAAGGAAGAGCTTGAAGGGTGAGTGGGGTTTGCAGGGATAGGAAGAAAGCCATCCAGGAGCAGCAAACTGGGTGAGTCAGAGCAGAGTGTGAAGGCAAAGTGTGCCTGTGAGAGTGGCAATAAGTGGTTCATGAAGAGGGGCAGAGAAAGATGAGACTGACCTCTGTCCACTGAAAGCCACACGCTCCCCCACGTCCATCGATTCCCAGCACACGCACACACAAAGCATCTCAGCATCATGAAAGAGGAGCCAGTCCAAATTCTGCCAGAGATCAATGGCATGGAGATATGTCCAGCCACCGGCACATCTTTGGAGGCGCGGACCTATACCCACAAGCCATGTCACTGTCGAGCCGCTCTGTGCGTTGTTACCCTCCAGGCCAGTGCTCACTGAGCACCATTCTTAGTGCTTCACCGAGTCATGAATTCCCACTAGAATGTAAGCCCCATGGGGCATGGAATATCTCACGCACTGCTAAACCCCCAGAGCTCAGAACAATTGCTTGGCACACAGGTGTTTGACTAGCTTTCAGTGAATAAATGAAAGAGCTCATGGCTTCGTTTAATAAGGTGGTTATGCTATCAGAAGACTTCCCAGGTGGCACAATGGTAAAGAATCCACCTGCGGGTGCAAGAGACACAGGAGACGCAGGTTCAATCTCTGGATCAGGAAGGCCAATTCCAGTATTCTTGCCTGAGAAAATCCATGGACAGAGGAGCCTGGTGAGCTAGAGTCCATGGGGTCGCAAAGAACTGGACATGACTTGAACACGCATACACAGGCATGCTAAAAGATAGACCCTCATTTTATAGAAAACTCAGTCTTGGAGAGATTCAAAAACTTGCCAACTGGTCATGCAACTAGCAGAGGGTCCTCAATGCAAACCCAGCTTGGTCACCAGGGCAAGCTCTCTGCCAGCTAGGCTAAGAGCAGCGGCCCTGCCTCTGGCTTTTATATCTCTGCAGTTGTGGTTATGTTTCAAGAAGGTCTAATTTGAGCCTTCTTTTTCATAGGCTACATAATCATGAACTCTGATAACAAGGCACTAATATAGCCACTGTCTACAGTTACACACCCTCAGTCAGCCCACTTAAAGAAAGCCCAATACAAACAAGCATACCCAATTTTCAAAGTAGGTAAATCTAGGAGCTCTCCTTTGCTTTATAGAAAAACTCTTTGCACTATAAATAAGAGGTGTTATCAAAGCAGTGTTTTAAGTAGCAGAACTTCCCTGGACACAGCAGTGCTTACCCAAAGGGGACGGATGGAGTGTTGACACTAACATTCGTGGCTCGCCCACTGTGTGCCAGGCATTTCAGCTCCTTGTAGAGGAGATAGTTTAACCCCGCTTTAGAGATGAGGAAGCTGAAGACCATGGGAACTCCCTGGTGGTCCATTGGCTAGGATGCCAAGCTTCCACTGCTGAGGGCCTCGGTTCATTCCCTGACTGGGGAACTAAGATCCCTCAAACTGCAAGGAAAGGCACAGCCAAAAAAAAAAAAAGATGGGGAACTGAAGATCAGGTTCAACACATGTAGTCATTCAGCATTGCTCATTCTGGCTCTGTGCAGGCCCCAAGAAAGCAGATATATACAGGCACATCTTTGCACCTACCCCACTCCCCGACCCCACCCCACCTAAGGGCACTTGTAATGGGGAGAGATAGGTAATAAATGAATAAGTGCACAAATCTTCAAGAAAATGTCATGTTGTGAGAAGTGCTATGAAGAAAATGCAGAGGGTGATAAGAGAGAGCTGGGGTGTCTCATGCAGATATGGAGGCATTAGGGGACCCCCTTGGGCCCCTCAGTTAGAAGCTGGCTGACTTCATCTCTGGCTCTTCCACCTCAATACAAAAAAAAAGGGCGGGGGGAGAAGGAAGAAGGAAAGAGGGAGAGAGGGAGGCATTCAGCCTCCAAATGGGCAGAAATCCAAATGGAAAAGAGTTGCTAGAGAAGCAAAGTGTATTTGAAGTCATTGTCCATCACACACCCCTCTGCAGTTAGCTCTGGAGCCCTGGCACTAACTCTCTGCAAAAACAAGGGAGTGATCTGTAAAATTCCAGCTCACCTTGCTTGGTGGGAGCCCTGGAGCGAGGAGGTCTGGGGCCGTGGGGGGAGAGGGCGATGCAGGCTGATGAAGTGAGGCTTGGGGAGGGATGAGGAGCCAGGCCTGTGGCTCACCTGCCTAAGGGCACATGGCTTCCCTGGGGATGTCCAATCTCTCTGCGCTCCAGACTCCCCATCTGTCAGCTGGGGATGGTGATGGGCCCCCACTTCGAGGGCTGTGGGAGGAGGAAGTGCATCAGCGCGCACCGCTGTCTGCTGTGGAGGGACCGGCCGAAGGTCTTCTCATGTGCAGGAGCTGGAGGAACTAAGGGTGCAGACGCGCAAAGAGGGCAGGAAGGAAAAGAGGGGTGCAGAACTGGAGAGCGGTGGGGGGACGAGAGGAGATGAGCAAAGAGGAAGCAGGTGTGCAAATCGTGACCAGGCTTCCCTCAACCTCCCCCCAAAGCTTAATAGATTTCTAAATGGGCTTATTATCACCACCTATGAATTCTTTTAAAGGACCTAATTATCAATAGAAAACACCAAACTAGCTAATTAGGTTTCCTGAGCGGGCCTTGACAGGGGTGCAAACAGGCTCTCCGGATGGTAGTCCTGGCAAAGCCTACAGACCCGAATCAATGGCTGGGGGGTGTAGGGGGCGGTGGGGAGGGCTGCCATGGCCCCCAGTTAGGCCCATAACTGCAGGGCCCCTCCTGCCAAGGCCAGGTCCCTGGAGACACTCACTGCCCGACCTCTCTCACCTGGTGGCCTGGAGCCCAGGGCCCACAAAATAGGGTCCAGCTGCCCTTGCACCCCTCTGGGCTAGGAGCTGAGGAGGAAGCAAGCGGGTGTTCTCAGAATCCAGCTTGATGGGGGGGCGCTGCATGCCGGTGGAGGGGTCAAGGAATCAAGCTGTTGGCATCCCTCCCTCCAGTCCTAAGCAGAAATGCCCAGGGCAGGGGCTTTACTGAGATGCTGAGAAAATGCGCTTGTCCTGCACATCATTGGAGGGATTGTGGTTGGGGGCATAATAACATGACAGAGATGGCTACGCCCCTCCCCCATCAGATTACAGGACCCCGGTGAGGGGCGAGGGCCTGAGTTCTCAAAGACTGGATGGTGCTCACCTGAAACCCTGTCTCCACTACAGTGGTTTCCAAAGTGTGTTCCCCAAACCCCAGAAAACATCAGCATCATCTGGGAAATTGTTCGAAAGGCACACCGTCGGATACCACCCAGGGGTAGGGCCTAGCAAACGGTGGGTTTATTATTATTATTTATCTATTTATTTGGTGACATTGGGTCTTAGTTGCAGCATGCGGGATCTTCCTTGCATCATGTGGGGTTTTTCTGATGAGCCCTCCAAGAAATTCAGAGGCTGTCTCCAGTTTGAGAACCTCTGCTCTCGTGTATATGTACAGGAGGAGGTCATTCATCAGCACAGCTGCCGATGGTGCTGCCGCTGGCTTGTCTGGGGTGGGGGTGGTGGGGTGGGTGCAGAGAGGTCTGTTTCTTAAATTAAACTAAATGATGGCCATTAAGGGGGCGTCCCCTGCACATAATTAATTCTCCTTTAGCTAAAAGAGGCAGGTGAGAATTGGACAGCTACTGATGATCTCGGCGTGCCGCATCCTCCTTCTCTGCCACCCTCCCATCTCCAGGGTCCTTCTCTGGGAGGCCCCACCCCTCAAGTCGGGTTCTCCTTCTGTGCAGCCACCCAGGGGAGTCTGAGCTTTGTTAGCTACCTGGCACTCACTTCTCCAAGTGCCACACCCCTGTCCCCTTCTCCAAGTCAGTCACCCCTCTCACAAAGTCTGACCTCCTCCCCCCAGTCCTCTGGTCCCCATGTCCCTCTTTCATCAGAGCACTTCCGCTTTACCCAGGTTGGCATGTTAAACTCATGGGCAGAATTTTGTTTACTATTTAAACCGCAGGTGCCATGATGTTTAGAGATGTAAAAATCTTGGAGCTTGAAATCCACACCCCAGGCCTTTCCAGACTCAACGGACTGACTAAGGGAAGCCAAACTCTTGGGGTAGATTGGGGCCGTCCTTTACTAGCTGTGTGACCCCAGATGAGTGCACTCACCTCTCTGAGCCTCATTTCCACAGCTCTCAGATGTGGGTGATGCCACCCATCTTGTTAGGTTTTGGTAAGGATGGACAGAAACTCTATGTGGGAAGCCTCCAGGCAGACTCAGTTCCACATTAGGGCTGGGGACACACTCCCCCTTCACGCCCTCCAGTGGGTTCCAGATGAACCCAAATGGGGCTCATTCTCTGGGTCTCAGCAGCTCACCCCCTTTATACCTTTATATTTATATTAATAAATCCTGGAGTCCAGGTGCTAGGCCAAGTTCAGGACAGTTCAATAAACCTTTTCGCAGGTACCTGCTGTGTGCCAGGTGCCTTGACAATGGCTGAAGACGCAGAGACAGAGCAAGAAAGGACCTTGCACCCCAGAAGTTCAAGTGTGGTAGGACAGACGCATCCTTAAGAAGACGCATCCTTATAATGCATCCTTAAGAAGAAGGGAAGAAGCAGAGTGGTGCCCCAAAAGATAGTAGCCTTGGAGACAGACCTGGGTTCAGATCTTGACTTTGCCACTAAGGAACCAGCTAACGCTGTGATTTTTCCAGTAGTCACGCATAGATGTGAGAGTTAGACCATAAAGAAGGCTGAGCACCGAAGAACTGATGCTTTCGAACTGCAGGGCTGGAGAAGACTCTAGAGAGTCCCTTGGACTGCAAGGAGATCAAACCAGTCAATCCAAAAGGAGACGTACCCTGAATATTCGTTGGAAGGACTGATGCTGAAACTGAAGCTCCAATACTTTGGCCACCTGAGACACAGAACAAACTCATTGGAAAAGACCCTGATTCTGGGAAAAATTGAAGACAGGAAAAAAAGGGGGTGACAGAGGATGAGATGATTGGATGGCATCACTGACTGAATGGACATGAATCTGAGCAAGCTCCAGGAGATGGTGAAGGACAGGGAAGCCTAGCATGCTGCTGTCTATGGGGTCACAAAGAGTTGGACACGGCTGAGCGACTGAAGAATAACAACGTTGTGCTAATATTACTTAATCTCTTTGTATCCCCTTTTTCTCCTTTATAAGGTGGGGAAAAGGAACTTCAAAGGATGAGGCCTACAGATGTAGGTAAGCACCTGGCACGTGTGGAGGCTCGGAAAATGCTGCCATCATTATCATCATTATGAACGCAGTGGGCTTCCTCATCCTCCAGGACCCCACCCTTCCTCTACAGGGTCAGGGGCTGCACCATCCTGGTGGCCCCAGGCTTTGGAGTTAACCAGATGATCCTTTAATACACAAAGAAACCCCAAATAGCTTAACCTCAGCTGCAGCACAGAGGGCCCGGCTGCCCGGCAAATACTGGGCCCGAATCCTGTGCTCCATTATTGCATCTGAAAATCCGTTAACATTTCACACAATTTCCTGCACAGCAGTGCGCTTCATAATGCTGGGAGCCAAGCCGGCCCAGTAATTGGGACTGGAGTGGGGCAGAGTCCAAAGCAATTAATCCAGCCTCCTTCCTTGTTTGCGCCAGGATAAGCCTGATGGGGTGGAGAGTAATTGGAAAGGAGCGGCCTCCATCCCCAACTCGGAATTAATATTTTCCTGTCCTGATTTAATTCCGCCCGGGAACAGTGACACAGAGACACGCCGTGTCAAGCGCTAAGTAATCCACCACGAGCCACCTGAGGAGGAGCGAAGGACTTTTCCTTTTCTTTACGGTTGGCAGGGGGTAGAGGGCAATGGCGGCTAACGAGACAGAACCTCACAAGTTGGAGGGCCTTCCAAGGACATCTGAAGCCTAACTCTCCTCTCACCCAACCCCACCCAGTGCAAGGACATGCCGCAGAGGAGACAGACCTGGGTTCAGATCATGGCTTTGGGACTTCCCTGGCAGTTCAGTGGTTAAGACTCTGTGCTTCCAGTTCAGGGGACAGGGGTTCGATCCCTAGTCAGGGAACCAAGATCTCACTTGCAGAGCAGCAGCGGATCAAAATATATATATATAAATCCTGGCTTTGCTGCTTAGAGGTGTGACTATGGGCAAATCATTTAAATCTCACTGAGCCTCAGTTTCCTCACCTGCAAAATAGTACCTCCCATGAATAACTGTCATCGGATGCATTACAATAAATACAAGGCACTTAATGCCTATATAATGGCCCATCAATGGTTGCTATATTTCCTCTTGTTCTAGTTTTTATGACCAGGAGCCAAGCACAATGGTAATCATAAAGAATAACACACGAGCAAAAAAAAAAAAGAAAGAAAGAACGCAAACAGAAACAAAACAGGGGCCCAGGACTTCCTGGTGACTCAGTCGTAAGGAATCCGTCTCCCAGTGCAGGAGACACGGGTTCCATCCCTGACCCTGGAGGATTCCACACGCCTCAGACTAACTAAACCAGGGCTCTACAGCTCTTGGGTCTGTGCTCTAGAGCCCGGGAACCACGACTGCTGAAGCCCCACCCCCACCAGCATCAATGAGAAGCCTGTGCACTGCCACGAGAAAGCAGCCCCCATTCACCATACCTGGAGAAAAGCCTCCACAGCAACGAAGACCCAACACAGGCAAAAATAAATAAGTTAAAAAAAAAAAAAAAACGGGCCCAGCACTGTAGGAGCTTGAATTCTAGTCCCATATAGCTAAAGCTTGCTGTATACAGCAGGCATTTAATATGCACTGGCTCTTTGCCTTGTGCCTCTGGCATCCCTGGGCAGGCGAGCACTCGGCCTCTGCCTGATCACCTCCTGTCACTGTGCTGCTGATGCCTTTGCCCACGTGTCGGCCTCCTCTTGGGCTTCTGGCTGCCTCCCTGTCACCACATCCCCCCACCCCACCTGCACCCAGTTCTAGCTCCGTTCTAGGGCCAACTAGAGAGAGACACATCCAAGCACAGGATCTGGGACTCAGGAATGTGCAGGTTTCTGCTGGAGACTCCTGTGTGGCTGAGCCTTTTCCCAACTGGCTCAGCCGTCGTCTCGCGGGAGGAGGGCTCCCAGCTGTATCCCCTCTCATCCCCGGGGCGCTGTCCGCAGGGGCTCGGGCATGTTAGGCGAGGAACTGGGGAGGAATTAACCTCAACTACCAAAGAGGTACCCTTTTGCATCCCACATCCCATCGGTTCCTGGAGCTCCCTTTCACCTCCCCGGCAAACGATTTCCAATGAGTTCTTGTCCCAGAGTCTGCTTCTGAGCAGACCGAGACCGCTGGGTATTCTATAGACCCTGAGGCCCGCATGGCCCGGCCAGGGGTCCCCCCTAATGAAAGTCAGCACCAAGAAACAGAGCGGGGAGGACATGCCTGCTGACCGCCAGGCAGCCTGAGCATCCCAAGGCTTTTGAGGTGTTGGCAGAGGTGCCGGGTGGAAGGGCAGACGTTTCCCAGGAGGTGGGGCGGGGCGGGGGCAGACTTATTCACGAGTAAGCTGAGACCCCTACCCACCCAGGACACTCAGAAACACTTACAGGCCACCAGGCAGCAGGAATCTTACAGGCTCACAAAGGGGCAAAAATCAGGGAGGTCTGGTTATTCGTGTTCCCCTCCACCCAACAGGTGGAAGGAAAAGCTTCAAGGGTGGGAAGGAAGATGCCTCACTGGGCTCCCAACTCCCCCAGAAAAGTCGAAACAGAGAGTTGCCAGAAAAAACCCTGTGTTCCACAAAACTGCAGGAAAACACTATGCAAATGTGAAACTGCTGGGGGGTGGGGGAGCAGGCCAGGAATAAGCCAAACATTAAATCACAGCAGTAGGAGAATAATAGCTGAACTCCTTCTTACTTGTAGCACTCAATTCTGCAGTCGATACGGGCCAGAATGAATGAACAGCTTCCTCAGAGCCACATCTAAATTCAACGTGTGCAGCACCCCAAACTCCAAGAGCGGGGCAGGCCAGCCAAGGGCAATCCTGCCTCACTCCATATCTTCCACCCACAGGGGTTCATGGGAAGGTACCAAGCCTAGGCCCCCAAGGCAGCTAGGGTGTAGCACAGGGGCTGGGTGACATGGGGCAAGTCAAGTGCTGTCTCTGAGCCTCAGGGAATCACCACGGGGGCATCCTGAGGGGGTTGGTGGGATGCAGGGTCACAGAGGCCTGGTGGTTGGCCACAGTGCCCAGAGGGGGAGGAAGCCGCTTGAATGGGGCCAGGTAGTCTGTGCCGTGGCCCAGAGTGAGCCTGGGGGCACAGGAGAGGCTGAAGTGCCCAGCTGCATTCAGGTCCCATGTGCAGAGGGTCATGGATCAGCTGCCCCTGTCATTCATCCCACAGCCATTCATGGATAGAGACTGCATGTCAGGTACGGCCAGTACCTGGGAACAACCACATGTGTGCTGTGGTCCTGCCCTCCATCAAAGACCAAAGGGGAGGGACTTCCCTGGTGGTCCAGAGGTTAAGACTCTGCCTGCCAATGAAGGCGACACAGGAAGATCCCACATGCGATGGGATAGCTAAGCCCTTGACCCACAACTACTGAGGCCCACATGCCTAGAGCCAGTGCTCTGTGGTAAGAGAAGCCGCCGTAATGAGAAGCCCATGCACCGCAGTGAAGATAGCCCCCTCCCAGCGCACAGCAACGAAGACCCGGTGCAGCAAAAAATAAATAAATTTTAAATGTTTAAAAAAAAATTTTTTTTTTACTAGGCAGCAGCTTTAAAAAAATTTTTTAATTAAAAAAATACTTTTATAAAAACCAAAAGACCAGAGGGGAAGACACAGCAGACATATCAATTCAGAACCTGGGAGGATTTCTGTATGCAAGTTCAGCTTCTAGGACCAGGGGGCAAATGGGTCTTACCTGAGGAGCTCCTGGGAGCCAGGTTGGGGTCAGCACTCATGTTTTCTCACTCCATCCTCAGAAACTCACTTCACAGAGTAGGGGATTGGCTCAGAGTCCCATTGCTGGAAAGAGGATGTGAACCCAAGTGTGTGATTTTAGAGACCAGCACTGCTGGTGACTCATCAACCAGGCCCACATAGAGATGAGGATGTGGGTGGTGGAGCTGGAACATTTCTTCCCTTCCCCAGGAGGGCAGCCTCAGGGCTCCACTGCTGTCTTCAAGCTCCCCCAACAGGTGAAGGACCCCTCACACCCTACCTTGGGCTTTATCCCAGCTGTCTGCAAAGGTCTAGACATGACTCAGGGCCAGAAGAACCTCACCTATTCTGCGTTCATCCTCCCCACTGCTCCTGCCTCTGACCTCGGGACTTCAGTGGATTTCTGTGGCTTTCATCTCTCCAGAATCGATCTCTTTTCAGACTGTGCCTCGAATTTTCCTGGGAGCCTGCATCCCTCTCGCACTGTGAGTCCATGACGTTCTGCAGGGGCAGAACCAGGGATGCCTGTGGGCCTAAATCCTCCCTCTGCCCCCAGCTAGAGTGACTGGTTCATGAGTGGGCATGTAACCTCAGCTGGGCCAATGAAATTCAGTCTCGAGAATTTTACTCTTACTATTGGAAAGAACATGTTTCCTTTGCTGAATCATTAGGATATGGGCCTAGTGCTAATGGCAGCCATTTTGTCACCATGAGTGGAAGGCATTGCCTGAGAAAAATCCCTAGAGGGCAAAAGGAACTGAAAGAAGAAGAGAGATATTTGGTAATGTCTGAAGTTCCAGGTCACATGTTACCTGAAGACTCCCTTGGCCTCTTTAATAGTCAATAACCTCCTTTGTGGTGCTAGAGAAGACTCTGGAGAATCCCTTGGACATCAAACCAGTCAATCCTAAAGGAAATCAGTCCTGACTATTCATTGGAAGGACTGATGCTGAAGCTGAAGCTCCAATATTTTAGCTCCCTGATGCAAAGAGCCAACTCATTGGAAAAGATTCTGATGCTGGGAAAGATTGAGGGTAGGAGGAGAAGGGGGCAACAGAGAATGAGATGGTTGGATGGCATTACCAATTCAATGGACATGAGTTTGAGCAAATTCCAATGAAGTGAAGGACAGGGAGGCCTGGCCTGCTTCTGCCCAAGGGGTCCCAGATAGTCAGACATGACTCAGCAACTGAACAACAATAATAACCTCCTTTTTGCATAAGCCAATTCAACTTTAGGTTTCTATAAGCCTCTTTCCCCAAACTGAAAAGAACTGGGACTAATGTAGGCAACAACATCCCTTGGGAATTGTGCCAGCGTGTGAACCTCTGCCCACCCTCATCCTCTAGAAGGAATCTCAGACAATGGAGTCCAAATCCATCTTTGGCAGTGGAAGAAATTGAATCCCACAATTTTTTCAAGTCACTTATTCAAAGCAACAGAGCCAGTTAGGGACAGAATTGAGATTCAAATTCAAACCTGAAAACTCACTCCTGTGTGCTTTCTGGACAAGTGTGTGATCTGTTTGTCTAGTTCTGAAAAGGAATGTGTGTGTGTGTGCATGCACTTCTGGGTCCTCAGAGAGATACTGAGGTCCCCAAGGGCCAAGCTTGTGCCACGGATATGCCCGATGAGTGCATGCTAAGTTGCTTCAGTTGTATCCGACTCTTTGAGACCCTCTGGACTGTAGTCTGCCAGGCTCCTCTGTTCATGGGATTCTCTAGACAAGAATACTGGAATAGGTTCCCATGTCCTACTCTAGGGGACTTTCCCGACCCAGGGATTGAACCCTCATCTCTTGCATCTCCTGCATTGGCAAGTGGGTTCTTTCCCACTAGTACCACCCACCCAAGTTAATGTAGTGGGTCCCCCAGGTGATCCCTGGACATTAAGTATCAATGGGCTTCCTGGAGATGTCCTCTGGCATGCCCAGTGTTGGGCAGTCATCTGTTTCTGGGAATGACACACTGTATGCCCAGGGGAAGAGGTCAACCTTTCTGAGACACAGGCTAATATAAAGTTGAATATAATAAGCATAACGCTAGCAAAAGAGGTATCTTTCATGAGTTATCTCTTGTGCAAAAATGGACACTTGCTAAAAAAAAAAAAAAGGACATTGTATTCACCTTAAGAGAATCCAAGACCCGAAATTTAAATTTACCCTATGAATTTAGAGGATAAAGGACAATTTCATAAAAAGAGTCTAATTGTTACAGCAGTTCTACTAAGGATCCAGAGTGGGTGTTTACAGACCTCCCCAGCAGGAAGGCAGGAATGAATGAAACAAAGACGTTAAGGCCCGAAGCCCTACCCACTGAGAGCCCCACTGAGAGGAAGGAAAGGATCTCAGAGCGGGCAGAGGAAGAAGTCAGTGGACAACAGTCATGCAGATATATGATTGTGTAGAGGGGGTGTAAACACCTGCATAAAGCAGCATTACTCCTAATTACACTGAGCTGAGATCCCCTGGTCTATCCAAACAAGATCCTGGACCCCAAATCCTGGAGCAGCCTGGACCCAAGACCAAGTCCAGGAGGGTATGGTTTAGCACATCACAGTATCCACTGCCTTCTCCTTCAACCCATTGCTACAGGGCCTCCCCCCATGGCCATCCTCCTATGGGAGAAGTGTACTTTCCACTCCATTGACACTGGAGTTGATAATATGACTCCTTTTGGTGAATGGAATGGAAGCAGAAGTGATATATATGTGTCAAGCAAAAGTTTTAGGAAAGGATAATGGTAGGATAATGCATGCAGGCAAGCTTAGTCACTCAGTCATGCCTGACTCTTTGCAACCCCATGGACTGTAGCCAGCCAGGCTCTCTATCCATGAGATTTTTCCAGGCAAGAACACTAGAGTAGGCTACCATTTCCTCCTCCAGGGGATCTTTCAAATCCAAGGATTGAACCTGCTTCTCCTGTGTCACCTGCAAGGAGGCAGATTCTTTACCCACTGAGCCACCTGGGAAACATCAGATATTTCCACCATCTCTCTTGCTCTTTTCCCTCTGCCACTGAAATAACAAGTCTTTGATTGAGACTGCTTTTTCAGTCTGACCCCAAGAATGAAAACATACAGAGCTGGGTCACAAACGACCCACAGCAGATATGTACCATGAGCGAAAAAGTATCTCTTGTTGCTGTAAGCTGCAGAGACTTGGGGATTGCTTGTTACTGCATCCCAAACTAGCAAAAGCTGACTAATGCAGAGGGCAACATTCACAGCCTTCAGGCCACCTCTGACAACAGAATGGGATAAGTGGTTCAGATCACGTCACTTCAGATCCATGGGTACCAAACACGTCTGGGAATCACAAGAGACACTTAGTAAAATGCAGCTTCCCTGATCCCGCTCCTGAGCTTTAGTCAGTTCATCCAAGGAAGGGCCCAGGAAATTAATATTTTTGACTAGATCTGAAGGTGACTATCATGTGGCTATCAACAGACTATAACTTGGGAAACTCTGATCCAATGAGTCCAGTCTTTTTGATACCCAGAGAGGCACAGTGACATGCCCGAGGTCACACAGCAAGATGCCAACAGGAAACAGATCTTCAGCTCTTTTTCCTGAAGCACACGGTCCTTCCCCAGAGAAGAGGGGCAGGAGGCAGAAGGGAAAAGAGAAACTCACAGACTGAAAATGCAGTTCCAGAGAGAAAGACCAGTGAAGGCTAGGAATTCAAGTTGAATCAGGGTCCAGATTCCAAGCTGAGAAGGAGGCTGCCCTGTGGGTGGGTGGCTAAGTGGCCCCTGGAGGCCTTCTCCGGAAGACTAGAGGTGGGGAGAAAGGATTCGGCTTTCAGAGCAGGGAGGCTAGAGGAAAGAGATAGAAAAAATAAATAAAAATAGAAAGGGGATAAAAAAGCCTTCTAGCCCTGGTGAGCCCAAACATCCCCAGCATCACTGCAGGAGCCGCCCCAGCCCTCTTCGATTTTGATGTACAGTTTGAAACAAATCAATAGCAGTATAATAATACTCAGCACGCTGTGTAATTTTTATATCATTAGTTTTCATTTTCCGCTCCCCATGCATCAAAAAACTTACAACGGGCTCGTAAAGTTTATTTAGTATTCCATGAATTCCTAATCAGTTTCATTTCATAATGATTCAGGAGCCGCCCGCTGCCTAGGCCCCCATGTCAAAAAATCGATAAAACCAACACAGTTTTCCTGATGGCGGCTGCAAAAGGATCTATTGTAGGGGAATTATGATTTATGCCCTGGCCTGACCGTGAGCAGCAGCCTCCACCCGGCAGCTCAGGGCTGAGGTCTTCGCCAATAATGATTTATGCACCTTCTGCTGGCCCCACCCTGGCTCCCTCCCTGCCCCAGCTGGCCTCTGACACTGGGGGGTGGGGGGGAAGGAGGGTGGACAGGGCGGGCAGGAGAAGGCAGGTTCAGCTGGGAGGGAAGAAGGCACAAGGGAAAGGTTGACCAGAAGTCTGAGCATCTGTGCATGGGCCCAGCATCTGTCTCTGAGTCCATATACTTCCAGGAAGGCCTGAGCAGAGAAGTGGGTTGTTTGGGGATCCCCCCACCTGGCCCCAAAGATCTTCAAAGGGAATAGGGGTGCGTGGATGAAGCGGGGGTGTCCCTGGCTTTGCAACTGGAAACCTCAGTCCCATCCAGCCCTCCATTCTGGCTTCACAGGTAAGTCCTTGGCCCCCCACCTCAGCTCCATGCAGTCACCTCCACTCTTGCTGATTCTGCCCCAGTGGCTCCAAAGAAGCTCAGTGGGAAAGCGGTCCCAAGGGTCATGGTGGCCAAAAGGCCTCAGCTGAATCTCTTGGGATGCAGACACAGCCAGCCTCCAGGAGTTCTGAGGCTGGAAAGCAAGTTTCCCCGCCTCCCAAGAGGGATCAAAGGGTGGGCTTGAGTCTCAGGCGCCTTCTTGTCTCCAGAGGCAGCTTGGCTTGGTTTTGAGAACCCTCTGCCCTCCCATCCCCTTCCTCCACTGGTGGGGGATTGCTAGGTCTCGGAGACAGGATAAAGGGAGGCATTCAGTCCAACAACTGATTTAATTAAGAGTAACCAATCCAGCCCAGAAACAGAGACCTCAGGGTGACTTTCCAGGGGAGAGGATGCTACCAGCACTGAGAGGGGCCACCAGAACTGCGGCCCCAGGATGTGCACCTTCATCCACCACAAATCAGTTGGCTCGCCTGCCTGCAGGGAGAGGGGGGCCACATTTAGGTGGGTTGAGAGGGACAGATGTTCAGGGGCTGGGTGTCTGCAGGGACCCTGTCCCCGGTCAAAGGGGGAGCTCCAGCCTTAGACCCAAGTTAGAATATGTGTCTTCCTCTTCCTGCCTCAGCTTGCCTTTTTGTTCACTTATTTGGCAAACAGGGAAAAGACACCTCACAGCCACTCCATCTACGTGTGACTCAGAGATAAGGGGCTCACCCAACCTTGCACAGGTGAAAAGGGGCAAAGCCAGGGTGCTAAGGAAGGTTTTCCAGGCCTAGGGCACGCCCCGCCCCACTACACCCGGTGAATCCCTCCCCGTGCCTGGCATGTACCCCTCTCTCCCTCATTCAGGCTCTCCCCTCCCCCGCCTCAATCCCATGCACACAGCAGCATGAAAAGAGCCAGACTTTGGGACCAGACCTGGATTCGAATCCTGATTTCCATCATCACTGGCTGAGTGACCTTGGGCAATTTAATTAACCTTTCTGAGTCCGGCTTCCCTCACGTGTGAAAATGGGAGTCATAATTTCTGCCCCACCGATGGCAAGGGCTCAAAAGGGCAAGTATATAAAATGCAAGTATATAATCCCCCGGGAGGCCCCTGAGAGAGGCTTCCTGCCCTTCCCCCCACTGCCCTTCACCTCTCAGCCTCACATCCCCAGCAGAAAGTTACCTGTGTGGTGCTGGGGGTCAGAGGAGGCCTGGACATGTCCCCACTTGCCCAGAATAATTGAAAAACCAAAACCCAGCCAAGACTTGGCATCCATGGGCTCCGAGCTGTGTCACTACTCCAAGCTGCGGTCCAGCTTCATTTACACAAATCTGAGCTGAGCTCCTGCCAGGGCCCCTGTCCCCGGCTGTGAGACAGAAAGGAGCCTGGAGCCTGGCAGCCCACAGTCCTGGGAATCGTGTCTTAGGAACCAGCAGCTTCTCCCAGGTCAGGAGCTGGAGGGTGGAAGGGGGTGGGGGGTGGGGGGGCCAGAGCCTGGATCCAGGTGAGAGGAGAGGAGAGACCAGGGCTGGAGAAGCCCTGCCTGAACCCCTCCATCCCCCAAAAGGGGAAGCTGTGTTTCTCCCCTTGCAAAAGAGTCCAGATTCTTCCCCATGGAAACGGAGACCCTGGAGCCTGGGCACCACTCCAAGGATGCAGGATTTGCCGCCCCGGCTCGACCGGGATGGGCAGCCAACAGGCTGCTGTTGGTTCTCCCTGGTCTCACTCCTTCTCTGCCTACTTCTGTCTCCCGGGCTCTGTGTCTTGGTGAGTTTCCAATCCTCCTGCCTCGTCTCTACTCCCTTCCTCCATCACTGACTTCAGCCCCTAGGGAAAATAAACATTTCATCCTGCCAGGCCTGCGGGGTCCTCACACCTCCCCCACCGCGACGAGCAGTGCTAAAAGGCCTGAGATTTCAGGCAATAACCTCTCTCCCCGGATCCCCTTTCTGCTGCCAGATCCCCTCCTTGGTCCCCTCAGCTGTTCTGTCACCCCTGGGCTCAGTGACAGTCCCTACTGGGAAGGTAGGCACACTGGGCCAGGAGGCTGATGGACGGCCAACCCAGAGCTGGACATCCAATGGCCAGCACCGCAGCACAAACGCCAGCCTGCTTCTGGCAGCTGAGGGCACTAGAGGTGCCCGTCTTCAGCCTCTTTTTTGGACCCCATAAACACACACGGGCTCCTCAGCCCAAGGGGCCGGCTCCACACTGCTCTGCTGCCCCCACCCCTGCCCTCTCCCTCTCCCTCTGCCCCTGCATGCGCCTCTCACTCTGCCAGAGACCAGAGTCTCAGCTGTTCCAGTGCCTTGACGACTGGGTCCCACTCGGGCTCTCCGAGCATCCGTTCGTTCTTTCTTCTGTGAAATGGGCTCAGTGAGAGATTTCCCATCAGGGCAAGGGGTCAGGGTTGCCTCATGTGCTGTGGGGGCTGTGACGCCTTCTTTAACCATCCTTGGATGGCATCACACAGAGATCTTCCCCAGATGACCCTGTAAGTTACAAAGCTTTCCCGCTAGCAGAGTCACTGGAGATCAGAGGCTTGTTTCAGGGACACAGACAGTCACAAAGAAAACAAGAAAACAGAGGGACTTCCCTGGTGGTCCAGTGGCTAAGACGCCTCACTCCCAATGCAGGGGGCCCAGGTTCCATCCCTGGTCAGGGAACTAGATCCCATATGCTGCAACTGAGAGGTCACATGCCCCAACTAAAGATCCTGTGTGCGGCAACTAGGACCCAATGCAGCCAAATTATTTTTTTTTTTTTTGGAAAGAAAAAAAGAACAGGAAAACGGAGACCTGACTCAGCACTCCTTAGCCATGTGGCACTGAACAAGGACGCTCCTTGGCCTCCTGAGCCTTAGTTCCCTGTCTGTACAGTGGGATCGATCATCCTTATTGTCACCAGCTTTAGACGTCACATGGGATGGGAGTCAAAGCACCGTGTTGCAGGGGCACCTGGTGAGTTCACAACAAACGATGCTTTCCTCTCCCTCCTTCCTGTCTTCTTCCTTTTCCCCTCACCCCATTTCTAGAAATGAGAAGCCATTTTCCATAGTGAACATTGTGTTTTTCCATAGTGTTTTCTTAGACACCTGGAAAAGTTTGGCTGGAGCTTATGACAAGCAAGTTTGCCCTTTATTGGATGCCAAGTACCATGCTGTTTCCCGTGGCTCAGACGGTAAAGAATCTGCCTGCAATGAAGGAGACCCGGGTTCGATCCCTGGGCTTAGACGATCCCCTGGAGAAGAGAATGGCAACCCACTCCAGTATTCTTGCCTGGAGAATCCCATGGACAGAGAAACCCGGTGGGCTCCAGTCCATGGGATCCCAAAGAGTTGGACAAAACTGAACGACTAACACTTTCAACACTGTCAAGTACCATGCAGCATCTTTTTCCATTTTCTCCATGCCACTACAAGGCAGGCATTATTACCTACTGATGATAAAGCCCAAAGATGGGGCTTCCCTAAGGTCACATAGCAAGAGCCAGGGTTGGGAATCAGTTCTGTTTGCAGGTGGCTGGAGGCCCAGGTGAGCTCCTTTCACCCAGAGTCTCTCCTTTCCCAACCTCCCAGACGGGCTTGGGTGTGGAGCTGCAGCATGTCACATGCAGAAGGTGAGAGATGGTTTGCTGTTCCACTTCAGGGATGAGGAAACTGAGGCCGAACAAGGATAAGAGTCTCAGGCAAGGACTCGCAGACAGGAGGGGTGTAGACTCAGCTGGAACCACCAGCCTACCTCTGCTCTCGTCCTGCCCATCTGAGCCACTTGGCATTTAGAGGGCAAGACTATTTATTTATGGCCTCAAATCCCAAGCCCTAACCCAGCCATGACTAATGTTGTCTCCTTCCCCACCCCATCCTCAGGGATGTGCCCCAGGACAGACCCTCCTTCAGGTCAGGTCCTGCAGCGGGGGCTACACACTTGATTGCTTTCACGTCTACGGCTCTGCAGGTCAGATCTCACTACACCGAGAGCCATTACAGCAAAAGGGCCCGCCTGCCACTGCAGGAGGCACAAGAGACACAGGTCCAATCCCTGGATCAGGAAGACCCCCTGGAGGAGGAGATGGCAACCCACTCCAGTATTCCTCCTGGAGAATCCCGTGGACAGAGGAGCCTGGTGGGCTACAGTGCACGGGGCTGCAGAGTTGGACATGACCTAGCCACTAAACAACTCTACCAAGATATTTTGCCAAAGCCAGTCCAGGAGGTATGTAGTCAGCTCATATAGCACCTCCTCAAAGGACTGGGCAGAATGCGGATCTGCATGTCCTCATTTCACAAGTGGGGAAACTGAGGCTCAGAGAGGACTCACAGAGAGGAAGTGGTGGATGGCCCATGTCAATCTGGCCACAAAACCTCCGAGGCTCCTTCCATTCTCCAGACTTTCCTGAGCCAGGAACTGACACGGGTACCTGGGCCCAATACACACAAGGGGCTGCTCGTATTTCTGCCTACTGACACGCACCGTGCCCACCCCCCACTGTAAACACACGCACGGCACAAGTGTACACCAGGTACACATGCACACTCTCACGGGCACACACAGGCCCTGGGGCAGTGGCCCTCCACCTGGGATGCACACTGGTATCGCTTGGGGAGCTTTGAAACATACCCGTGCCAAGTTCCACCCCCAGCGATGCTGATGACATGACTGTGTACGAGTTACCTACTGCTGCATGACAATTACCGCCTACGTGTAGCACCTTACAACAACCCCTCTTCTCCTATGAGGTTTCTGGGGGTCAGGAATCTAGGAGCAACCCTTCCATCCCACCTCCCCTGGAGGCCATCTCAAAGACTCCCATCCACAGGCGCGGGGTCTGGCCCCCAGCCCATCATCACCCCTGCGTCTGGTTTCAGCCCTGTGCGAGCACACAGGCTTGCGTGAGTGGGTGTCCACACAAACTCGTCTGCTTACCAGTCAGGGCTCCTGACCAGAGGGAACCGTCTTCTCTGTGCCCCTCCAATGTCGTCTTTCCCCTTCTCTCCCCTCTTTATCTTCCCTCTCTTTTCTTGCTCTTTATTTTTAATATCTTTTTAAATTTTTTACTTATTTGTCTTTTGTGGCTGTGCTGGGTCTTTGTTGCTGTTCACAGGCGTTCTCCAGTTGCACGGGCGAGCGGGGGCTGCTCTCTAGTTACAGGGCGTGGACTTCTCATTGCTGTGGCTTCTCACTGCCGGGGAGCCTGGGCTTTAGGGCACGTGGGCCTCAGTAGCTGTGGCAGGTACGCTCAGCAGTCGCCCAGTGTGGACTTAGTTGCCTGGCGGCAGGTGGAATCTTCCTGGACCAGGGATTGAGCCTGTGTCCCCTGCATTGGCAGGCAGACTCTTAACCACTGGGTCACCAGGGAAATCCTTTATTCTTCAATCTTTTTTTTTTTTTTTTTTGCTGCACCGCCAGGCATGTGAGATATTAGATCCCTGACCAGGGATCGAACCCGTGACACCCACAATAGGAGCACAGTCTTCCCACTAGACCACCAGGGAAGCCCCTCTGTTCTTGCTCTTGACTCTTTTCTACCGCCCTGTCTCCCCGGCCTCTCTCTCCCCCTCCTGATCCTGCAGTCTCCACACCCTCTCCCTCTCACCCGCCAGGAGGCCCAGCAGCATCTCGGGCACAGCTCTGATGCAGCCGCCCTTCCTTGCCCTCCTCCAGGAATCCCGCGGGCCGGCCATTCTGCGTCTCAGGGCCGGGGGTGGGGGCCACTTCCCTTCCAGCAACTTTAACTTCCGGGTGGAAGGGGACGTGGATGATGGGTGGTGGGCAGGAGCCAGGGAAGAGCCAGTCCTGGGTCTGCATCTACTTCCTAACTCATATGCTTCTCTCCCCGTCCGCGGCGGGCCTGACCTATGGGCTTCCAGAACCTTCCTTGCTCTCCACACTCTCTCTGTTTCTATCTCCATCTCTCTCCCTCTCTCCCTTTCTGTTGCTGTGACTTCCTCTTGCAGAGAAGCGGGCGCTGGCCACAGCTCCGAAGGCTGCGGAAGCAAGGAGAGTAGCTCTGCCCTAGTAACACGCAGCAGAGACAACTCTTCTCGGGAATTAATGAGACCACGAAGAACAAAAGAGGCGACGACCAGCAGAGGCCAGAGAGGCGGGGCCCAGCAAAGCCGTCCCCGCAGAACTGCACGCCCTCAATAATAGAGTGAGGAAAAATGGAGTAGAGATCCCTGTGGTAAAAACTATTAGAGGAGGCGAATTATAAAACTATTAACCAGAATGTAACTCCCAATTAAAAGATGATTTAACACTGGAACCTGATGGATGAATTTTGATTAAATGGAGAACTATTAGGAGCCCAGGGATAAGGCTGCTCCTGCCAGTTCTAAAAGTTAAAAGGCAGTTTGATATAAAAATTTATAAATTAAGGTTAATTACTTTAAATAACATGGCTGCAAGCAATGAAAGGAAATTTGTCAGAATCTCCAGAGTTTGGGGCGAGATGGATACAGATGTCCCAGCTGGCCCCTGGGAGCTTGGAGGTCAGGGTAGGGACGGTTGAGGCCAGCAAGAGGGCAGGTGATGTCCACACTCCCACCAGGCCCCCCAAGGAGCCAGGTGTGGCCTGAGGCACCAGGGGTAGGGGGGTGCCCTCATTGCCCTCTGCTCCAAGGCCACAGCAAGACACAGTGGTTCTGGGAGATGGGCAGGAAGGAGGCCTCAGGGCCCCAGAACTGGCCTGAAGAGCTAGTCTCCTCTGCCTGGGGAGCCTTCCCCTTGTTGGAGGGGTCACAGCAGGACCAGCTGTTTACTGAGCACTCAGCAGGGGTGGGGGAATCCATCACCCCACTTCAGTCCTGCCCTGGCTGGAGGAGTCACCAGCACCCCCATGCCTGACCTGCCTGGCTCTGCTCTGTACCCCCCGACCCCACCCCATGAGTCCTGATGGGCAGGACAGGGCCCTGCAAGGCGATTCTGCAGGGTGCAGACTCTTCTTCTCCATCGCCCCAAGGTGGTGGGTTCTAAAGCCACTCCATAGGCCACCCCTTCCCTGGGGCCCCAGAGCTTCCCTGGGTAGGAGGGAGGCTTCCAGGAGGCGTGGGCACTACACGTGCCCAGGGCAGTCTGAACCCTCCACTGCCAGGCAGTCCTCTCCAGTGCTCTGCCGTGGGAAACCATCCCCTCCCCAGAGCCCCACCCTTGCCCAGTTAGGATGTCCCCAGCACATCACAGAGGGGGTGAGGAGGAGCACTACGCCCCTGGGAGGATAGGACCACAATGGGACCACAGCAAGGGACATCCCCTGCATAGGACGGTGCTCAGCTCACAGCCAGGTGACATTAACACAAGACTGGTTCCCAGGGTGGGAACATGGCCGTTCAAGCCAGACTCCTCGGGTTCCAGCTCTAGTTCCAACACTTACCAACCTATGTCTTCAGGATTTACCTCTCCAGGCCTCATCTCCTCATTTGTAAAACAGAGATGGGGACTTCCCTGGTGGTCCAGTGGTTAAGAAGTTTCCAATGCTGTGGAGGTGGGTTCGATCCCTGATCCGGGGACTAAGATCCCACATGAGGTGGGGCAAAGAGCCCATGTGCTACAACAAGGATCACACATGCCGCAGTCAGCACCAGAAGCAGCCAAATTAATAAATGTTTTTTAAAAAATAAATAAAATGGAGATGATAATCTCTTCTTGCGGGGGACAGCCAGGCAGATCAGAGGTAAAGCCCCAGCATACAGCAGGTGCTCATTAAATGGCCGTGAGTCTCATCCCCTGTCCTCACTTCTCATCTTGTAAGAGATGTTATCATCCAGCAGAGCTTTCCCCAGGCTTCCTGGCACAGGTGTATGTAAACACTTTGCACACACAAGGTAAAGACACCTTGTTTAATCTTCCCATCACACTTTGCAGTCAGTCGAGTCATTACTCCCATTTCACAGATAAGGAAACTAAGGCAGAGAGGTTCTGTCACAAGCCCCAAGCCTCACAGCTGGCAATGGCCAGTCTAGAGTCAGGTCTTTCAGCAACTTGACCCCCTCACCTCACACCACCTCCCAGGGCACCGTGTTAAGGCTTTTATATTCTCTCTTGCTGTGCCTCTCGCTGTAAACTTCAAATAAACTATATGGAAGTAGAATCAACAAGAAAGGAAGGAGGGGTGGAGGAATAAAGGAAGTGGGTCAGAAAGGGAGGGAAGGAGGAAGGAAAGAAGAAAAGGGAAGGGGATAAGTTGATGAGTTTGTTTAATTTTTTTTTTTTTTTTTGGCCTCACGTGGGCTTTCTTTAGTTGCAGTGAGCAGGGCTGACTCTTCGTTGCAGTGTGCAGGCTTCTCATTGCCGTGGCTTCTCTTGTTGCAGTACACAGGCTCGAGGTGAGCAGGCCTCGGTAGCTGTGGCTCTCAGGCTTAGCTGACCCATGGCACGTGAGATCTTTCCGGACCAGGGATTGAACCCGGGGCCCCTGAATGGCAGGTGGATTCTTAACCACTGGACCACCCGGGAAGTCCCAATGAGTGGTTTTTTGTTTTTGTTTTTTAAACAAACCTCTGTGGGGTAGTGGTCAGGTGTGTTAACCTTGGGTGAAGGGAGAATACACCAGGGAGGTTCTTTGGGGCAGGAGATGATCTGTTTCAGACACAGATGCTGATTACACAGATGTTTTTACTTTGTTAAAAATTCATCACTCTGTGTGCTGATGTGTGCTCTTTATATAGAAAAATTATTATAATAAACAACTTTTAAATGAATATGATAATAGGTAAATCTTACGATATATGAATATCTTAACAAAACTGTTTTATTTTAATACAGCATACCAAAAGCTATGACAAACCTAGACAGCATATTAAAAAGCAGAGACATCGCTTTGCCGACAAAGGTCCGTCTAGTCAAAGCTATGGTTTTTCCAGTGGTCATGTACAGAGGGAGAGTTGGATTATAAAGAAGACTGAGCGCCAAAGAACTGATGCTTTCGAACTGTGGTGTTGGAGAAGACTGTTGAGAGTCCCTTGGACTGCAAGGAGATCGAATCAGTCCATCCTAAAGGAAATCAACCTTGAATACTCATTGGAAGGACTGATGCTGAAGCTGAAGCACCAGTACTTTGGCCACCTGATGCGAAGAGCTGACTCACTGGAAAAGACCCTGCTGCTGGGAAAAACTGAAGGTGGGAGGAGAAGGGGACAAGAGAGGATGAGATGGTTGGGTGGCATCACTGACTCAATGGACATGAGTTTGAGCAAACTCTGGAATATGGTGAAGGACAGCGAAGCCTGGCGTGCTGCAGTCCATGGGGTCCAAAAGAGTCAAACATGACTTGGCAACTGAACAACGACAACATAACAAAAGACAGTCCTGACGTCGCTTAGCAGAGCATAATAGAGACCAAGCATGACAAGACTGAGACAGAGCCAGAGAAGCTCGTGGTTGGCCCTGGGATGAGTCCATCACGGATGCTTCTCAGAAGTGGGGTGTGCTGTGCAGGGGGGCTGTGGGAGAGGGGCAGGAGATGGGGGCTGCCTGTCTCACCATACACACTGAGCCACATCACTTCCCCTCTCCAAGCCTCCCTTATTTTTGTCAGGAACAAGGGGAGGAAGGGGAGAGCAACCTAAGGGGCCTGGCACAGGCAAAGGCTTAGGAGAGAGGAGTCCCAGGCGTGAGGAACAGACTGGAGCTGCCCTGAGCTCAAGGAAGGGATCAAGGTGCTTAGAAATGGGGAGGATGCAGAAAAATCTCCAAAAAATTCTGCAAAAAAGTATCATTGCAACTGACACGCAACTAACGTGATCGTGATGATCTCTTTCACGGTGTCGCTGTTATTGTACTGCTCCTGGCATCTCTGTTGTTACCAGGGAAGCCTTGGGGGTGAAGTACAGCTCTTCCCAAAGTGAGATCCAAGGAATGCTTCTCCCGCAAGCTTCTTCCCAACAAATTATCTCACAGTGAAGAAGTTCATACTAACTGCTCTCCTCTTGGAGCTTCCTAAGGCACACCAGCGTAATAAAGGCTCTGAGAAGCAAATAACTTCTAACTTTTTGAAAACAGCCTTCCCTAAACAGAGTTGATCATGAAACATTTTTTAACATAATTATTATTAACACCCCCCCCCCACCCAGGAATTGAATAGGAAGAATATACACTCCAAAATAGGACAGACTAAGCTCCGTGTCAGCCTGTTTCATGCGGCCTTGGGGAATTTGTTTTACCCCTCTGTGACTCAGCTTCCCCAGCTGCTAAGTGGAGCAATCTCAAAATGTAGTGGCCAGATTTAAATTAAATGTGGCACATAATGGAATTCCCCAGCAGTCCAGTGGTTAGGACTCGGTGCTTTTGCTGCTAGGGCCCAGGTTCAATCCCTGGTGGGGACATGAAGATCCTGCAAGCCAGGCGGTGCCGTCAAAAAGCAAATAAACAAAAAAATAGGTGTCACATAAGAGAGACTCAACAAATGTATGTCCACCCATTTTACAGATGAGCTAACTTGCCTAAGAGTACAGAAGCAGGGAGCAGCAGCCACGGGGTGCCCAAGTCTAGGTCTTCTGTTTGGAGAGGTGGCTGCGAACCTCTGCCTGGTCTTGATATGTGGGGCAAATGAGGTACTTTTAGCTGAGGAGTCCTGCTCTGAAGTGTAAAGGATACAGGATTAGTTCCTGACAGGACAGCATGGCCCAAGCCCCGGATCGTCTGAGTCTGAGTCATGGCTCCACCACTTACAAGCTCTGTGACCTTGGGAAGGTCACTTAACTGCTCTGGTTTCTGCATCTGTAAAGTAGAGATTAAAACAATTCTCTCCATAGGGTTGTTCTGAGGCAGAAATGAGGTATAGTGCTTAAAAATAGAGATTGATATACAGGCCCTTGAGACATGAGCTATTATTTTTATTTTTTAATTTTTATCTATTTATTTGGCTGTGCTGGGTCTTAGTTTGCAGCAGGTGGGCTTCAGATCCCTGACCAGGGATCCCACCCAGGCCCCCTGCATTGAGAGCCTGGAGTCTTAGCCACTGGACCACCAGGGAAGTCCCAAGCTATTGTCTTTTTATTATTCTTACTGTTCACTGCCGGGCTGCAACTCAGTTGACAGAAGGAAGGGAGAATTCTTTTTCCCACAGGGTCCTGAAAAGCAAGATGGCAGTCCCCCATCTTCCAGGACCCCTCTTCTGGGTCTGTCCTTCCCCAGATCCCAGCCACGCCTGGGCCCCTTCCTGTCCCTGCAGAGGTCTCACCCTGGACGCCCACCCTCTTGGGGCTGCAGTGCCAAGGGTGAACCTGTGATGCGCGGGTCCTCACGGGCTTCATCTCGCTGCAGAATTACTGTGACCACCCCCTCACCCAGCTCCTGTGTGAACAGTGGACGCGACCTCTCCAGTCACCATCACTTCCGTGCCACCTCTGAGATGAACAACGTGAGTCTTGCATCCAGTTTATCGGTGGAGAAACTTAGGCACACAGCGCAATGAAGACACCCCTGGAGCCCAGTTGGAGGGCCATGAACCTAGATTTCCTGACCTCCAAGCCCTGGGTTTTCCTCCTGTATTGCAATAAAACAAACCCTGCCTTTCCAGGTGGCGCTAGTGGTAAAGAATCCACCTGCCAGTACAGGAGACACAAAAGACGCAGGTTCGATCCCTGGGTCGGAAAGATCCCCTGGAGTAGGCCATGGCAACCCATTCCAGTATTCTCGCCTGGAGAATCCCATGGACAGAGGAGCCTGGCGGGCTACAGTCCATGGGGTCTCAAAGAGTCGGACACACACACACAAAGTTACTCTGAGTTGTAAGTTTGTCCCCTTACCAAAGAGGCCCTGCGTGGTAACAGGTGAAGCCCAGGGAGACAGTGAGCCCTGTTAATTGTCCTTGGCCTCAAGGCGCCCCGCCCCTTTCTCTACACACCCTCCAGAACACCTGCCACTCCTCCCCATTTCGGGCCTCCCACAACCACGCTCCCAAGCAGCGAATCACACTGTCGTCTGGACTCTGAAGGCTACAGAGGCCTGGACCTGTGCCACCTTTGACCCCATAGATAGAGCTGAGCTGTAGGTACCTATAATCACGTTCCAGCCTAATGAGCCTCCTGGTATCCCCCAACACAGAGTTCAAAGACCATGGTGGCCCCATCCGAAGATACAGCTCTAGAGTTAGAGGCCCAGGGTTAGGGCCAGAGTCACCCCCTCTGCTCTCTTTCTCTCCTCATGCATGCTAAGTCACTTCAGTTGTGTCCCGACTCTTTGTGATCCTATGGACTAAAGCCTGCCAGACTCCTCTGTCCATGGCATTTTCCAGGCAAGAATACTGGAGTGGGTTGCCATGCCCTCCTCTAGGGGGTCTTCTTGACACAGGGATCGAACCTGCGTCTCTTACATCTCCTCCATTGGCAGGTGGGTTCTTAACTGCTAGTGCCACCATTATATGTGTGTATGGTGGTGGTGGTTTAGTTGCTAAGTCGTGTCTGACTCTTGCAACCCCATGGACTGTAGCCTGCCAGGCTCCTCTGTCCCTGGGGATTCTCCAGGCAAGAATACTGAAGTGGGTTGCCATTTTCTTCTCCAGTATGTGTGTGTGTGTGTGTGTGTGTATATATATATATATATATATATATATGTATATGTAACATGCACACACATTCATGAGACCAAGTGGCATGTATTTGAATCTTCTCCCGTCTCCCACTCCCTCCCACAGCTCATTCAAGGTGCCTCAACCTCCCCTGAAGCCCTCACCAAACCAGCCCCTGCAGGTGCCTACCTCCACTCTCCCCTCTGCCTTTTATCCTTCGATCCTCTCCAGCCAGGAGGGGCACTCTGTCTTTTCTGAAGGAAGTTATTCTAAGGTTTCTGGGCTTCTTTCAACTTTCTTTCCAATCCACTATGCCCACCCAAGCTATTGAGGCCCAAACAGGGCTAAACACAGAAACTTCCCTGGGGACAGAGGAAAGGTGAAGTCTAGGGACCCTTGAATGTAAACTTTTGGGGAGCCTGTAATAAATATGTAGATGTTATTACCAGGCACATCAACACACAATTACTGCCAGTCACACTTTGCTCCTCAGGGAGCTTCCAGTCAACTTGAGGAAATAACCTGAAACAATTAGACAACATTGAAAAATCTGACCTGCCTGTGACAGACAGGCTGTTGTGGGCTGGATGTTTGTTCCTCACAAAATTCATACGCTGAAGCCCAATGTGATTGGGTTTGGAGATGAGGACTTTGGGAGGTAATTTAATAAAGTCAGGAGGATGGGGCCCTGTGGTGGAATTAGTGCCTTGTAAGAAGAGAAAGAGACCAGAGCTCTTCCCCGCTCTCTGTCTACCACGTGAAGACCCCAGAGAGAAGGCAGCCATCTGCAGCCAGGAGAACAGGGACCCTCCAGGGAACCAAATGAGCCAGTGCCTTGACCTTGGACTTCCCAGAATTAGGCAAAATACATTTCTGTTGTTTAAACCACCCAGTCTATCGTGTTTTGTTATGGCAGCTCAAGCTGACTAAGATACATGCCTTCTGAGAATTCTCTGATAGTCCAGTGGTTAAGACTCTGCGCTTTCACTGCAGAGGACCCTGATTCAACCTCTGGCGAGGCAACTAAGCTCCCACAAGCCACAAAGCTTGGCCAAAAAATAAGAAAAAGAAAAAGATACATGCTTTCTGAAAGAAGTGGTCAGGAAAGGCGTTCCAGAGTGGGAACGACTTGAGCTGAGCCTACAAAGAAAGAGATGAGTCAGCCTTGACCAAGGGGCAAGACAGGGCGTTCCTGCAGGGCACTCTGAGTTTGCACAGGTGCAGGTAAGAAGAGGCACCAAGAACTGACCAATCAGGAGATGAGAACTCGAGAGTCGTCGAGGCCAGAGAGGCAGGCAGGGATCACATCACAGTGGGGCTTGAGAGCAGGCTGGAAGTCAGAGCTGTGGACCCTGGGTCATGGGTCCACAATGGGGCCACGGTGGCTTTGAGGCACAGGAATGAAGCAGTCAAATCTAAGTTACAGGAAGCTAACAGCTGGCCAGGAGGAAAAGGAGAATTCTGGGGCGAGGGGCCAGTGAGAAGTGCTGCAGAGGTCCAAGGGGGGGATAAATCAGCCAAGGGCAGGAGCGGTGGGGCTGGATTCAGATATTGACAGCAACCAGATGGGTGGGGTGGGGAAGGGAGAAAGACCCCTGGTTCTAGGTGATGGCTGCTTCCCCAACCTGCATCTCTTGCTGCCCCTGCTGACCCCCTTCCCATCCCAGTCAGTCCCAGTCAAATGTCCTCTGCCTCTTCCCAACCTTAATGGCCTAATTTATCCAGGCCTGTGTGCTCCTTCACCTCCTATCCTTCCCTCTGGGGCCCCAGACTCTGATCCACGGCTTCTCTCCTCACCAAACCCCCTGCCCTTGAAATACCAGGGAGTTGTTGCTGGCCAAGCACTGCTCAAAGGAGGGAATCACCTGTGAAACGTTCAGCACAATGCCGGGTACACAGTAAGTACCCAATAAGCACTGATTCATTTTTACATATCAGGTCCAGGACTTCCCCGGTGGTCCAGTGGTTGAGACTCTGCCTCCCAGTGCAGGGGGCAAAATTTTGATCCCTGGTTGGGGAAACTAAGGTCCCTCCCATGCTCCAGGGTGCTGTCAAAAATTGACTATAGCGGCTTCCCTGGTCGCTCAGTAGAGAAGAATCCACCTGTCGATGCTGGAGACACAGGTTCCATCCCTGATCTGGGAGGATCCCATATGCCACGGAGCAGCTAAGCCTGTGCACCACAGCTACTGAGCCTGCGCTCCAGAGCCCGGGAGCCGCAACTGCTGAAGCCTGTGCTCCTCGGCGAGAGAAGCCATCGTAACTAGAGAGTAGCCCCCTCTCCCCCGTCTCTGCAGGTAGAAAAAAGCCCAAGCAAGCAAGACAAAGACCCAGCACAGCCAAAAACATAAATAAATTTAAATTTTTTAAATTAAATATATATGTGAAACAGATCCTGTGCCAAACACTAGGGAGGCCAGACACATACATTAAGGAGGGGCCCCTGCTTTCAGAGTAAACAGGGTAAGCCAAGAAATGAAGGCCTTTTGAATTTCAGAAGACAAAAGAAATAAAAGACACCTCTATACCCTCAGGGTAACCCCATCTTGGGGGAAGGATTTCAGGGGCTCAGTCTCTGCCTTTCAAAAGCTTAGAGTCTAATGGAAGAAACACAGACACCCAACCTCTCACCCCCACCTTCCCACCCCCCCCACCCCATCCGCAATTCCACTCCCACCCCCACCATCTACCCCACGAACTTCCTTTCTGCTGGGTACGTTGGACTTTGCACATCAAGGGCTTCCCGCCTGGGCTGTCCTTTCTGTCTGAGCACTTGGAGAAGCACTAGTCTTTTTTTTTTTAATATAGATATATATTTTAATTTCAGCTGCACCGGGCGTTAATTGCAGCACACGAGATCCCCATTGCTGCATGCAGGATCTCTAATTGCAGCAAGTGAACTCTCAATTGCAGCATGTGGAATCTAGTTCCCTGACCTGGGATCAGACTCAGGCCTCCTTCTTTGGGAGGGCAGAGCCTCAACGGTTGGGCCACCAGGGGAGTCCCGAGAAGCCCTTTGTCTTCCTTCATCATCTCCTCTGAGAAGGCTTCCTGGGTCCCCATCTGACACAGGAGGGCTCCCATCCTTGATGTTCCTGGACCGATTTGCTTCCTCCTGTATCAGATCATTCACACTCTGCATCAAAGGAGACTCGTGTGTGTGTGTGTGTGTGTGTGTGTAGTGTGTCCGTGTTTGGGTGTCTGTCTGCAGATCACCTGCCCATGGCCCACAAACCGCCACACCTATGAAGGCGGAGATCCGGGCTGCTCCACAGGAAGCATCTCGGCACACAGCTGATGTTGAACAAGTGAACACATGGATGGACTGGCTGAGGGTGAGAGAGACAGTCCGGAGACCTTGGTCTGCTGGAGAAGATGGACACTGGGTCAAGCCGCAGCCTTCTGACACACACCTAGGATGATGATAACTTCCCAGGGGCCTCTGAGAAAATCCGGGCACCAAGAGCATCCCTGCCTGCCCTGTCTCTATATGATTATGCCAGCCATAATCAATAGCAGTGCCCTCTGTCTTCGGGACTGGCTGTCTTCCCCATCTGGGCAGCATGCCCTGGAAAAACCACCACAAATAAAACATACGTCCATTGCCAAACAAAAGAGCAGGAGCATATGACAAGAAAATCACAGAGTGTGTCCCAATGCCCTCTGGAACCAAGTCGGGGCTTTGCCCACCCCTGGGATGGTTCACACAGGCAGAACAAGAGCAGCGTAGATCTTCAAAACAAGCTGGGCCAGTCAAGGTCGAGGACCCAGAGGACAGAGAGCAGGCTCCACTCCCTTCCTCCTAAAGGTGTTCAGGAGGGTTCTCCCCAGAGCCCCAAAAGGAGCCTGTAGCAGTGCTGAATCCACATCTTGTGTGATCTTGGATAAGACATTTGGTCTCTTTGAGCCTCAGCTTCCCCATCCAGAAAATGGGTATGATGACAGGTCAGAAAGGGCTGCAGCGAGAGTAAATACAAGCTTGCATGGGGCGAAGCTTTGTAAAGGGCACAAAGAAGAGGCTGGGACCCTGTGGAGTGTTTGAGCGTTACTATCATCAGAGCACAGCAGCAGAGACTTAAACCAGGACCCCGAGGCCAGTGCTGCGACCCCGCCAAGGGGCCCCCGGCACCTGCTCTGAGCCAAGTTTTCTGAAATGAGGGCCAACCAAGGCAGAGAACAACTGGGGAGAGAGAAGAAGAGCGTGTGTGTGCAAGTGTGTGTGTGTGCCTGTGTGAGTGTGGCACAGGAGTGTGCCTGTGCCCCCCTCCGGGGTGGGGTGGGGAGGGGATGGAGGGGAGAAGGGGAGAATTGAGAAGAAAAGAAGAAAAGCACCGGGACGAGAAGGACTGAGGTATTCGGTTACATGATCTAAATTCTAATCAAACATCATTTAAAGCGTGTTTTATTTCAGCCTCGGGAGAGCCAGTCCCTCCTGGCTGCTCACCATGGCAACGGGCCGCTCATTTCAGAAGTGTCATGCCACATTATCGTCCTGCCGCCTCACACGCTCTCACCGCCTGACAACTTCGCTCTGCCCCTTGCGACAACCATCCCCGCTCAGCCGGTTTATTTCTGGTGTCAGCCGGCCCCCCTCCCCTGCCTCCCGCTCATCATCAGTGGATTGAAAGACAACCTCAGCCCTCCAGCCAGTGAGCATCGTGGCCTATTTGGTGATAAGAGATAATTTGAGGAGATATTTGCTTACATGTGTATGAACAATTTGCTGCATTAAGACAATTCCACCTGGTGCGTGGATGGGGATGGGGGCGGGTGGCCAGTGCTCAAGCTGACAACACCCAGGCAAGAGGAGAGGGCGGGCACCCCTCATTTCTCAAGCACCCCCCCAAACCGGGAGCCCTAGGAGATTCCCCTCGGGTTGCCTACCCCAGCATCATCACTCGCTGTGTGATCTTGTGCAGGTCGCTCCCCTTCTCTGAGCTTCCCTGCCCTTATCTATCAAAAGGTGGGGTTGGACCAGCTGGAATCTGGGATCCCTGCCGAAGACCAGGGTTGGGGAGCAGAGGGCTGAGGACCCAGAAGGAGGACAGACCCCTGGTCTGGTCACCACTGGTTGATGAAGGGAAAAGAGGTTAGCCTGACACCGCCCACCTCCGTCCAGGTGACCAATGCAGAAATGGACAGGGCAGTGGTGGGGGAGTAGGGGGGGCGCGGGGGGTTCCTGAAGCGACCCAGGATAGGACCCTGTCCTGGGAAGGAAGGGCCTTTCTGGGACCCTTTTCTGTGCTCTTCACAGAACAAGAGACATCTTTTCATCACGTTCACACACAGGCTCCCACATGCATCTCCCCTAGATCAAGGGCCACCTGGAGCTAAAGGCAGACTCAGAAGAAGCTGGGAGAAAGATGTGTACCCTGAGACCCCAGTTTAGAAGACCTTGGCCCGAAAATAATGGGCTGAAAGGCAAGGTGGCCCCACCCAATGCCTCCACCCACCAAACAGCAAGACTAATTATGGTATATGTGTTAGTCTCTCAGTCATGTCCGACTCTTTGTGACCCGGTGGACTGTAGCCTGCCAGGCTCCTCTGTCCTTGGGATTCTCCAGGCAGTGATACCAGAGTACGGAGTATGTATCCACTCCCTTCTCCAGGGGCTCTTCCCAGTCCAGGGATTGAACCTGGTCTCCTGCATTGCAGGTGGATTCTTCACCGTCTGAGCCACCAGGGAAGCCTAATAATAGCGGACCTATGACTGATCCACATGGATGTATGGCAGAAACCTGCTCACTATGGTAAAGCAATTATCTCAATTAAAAATAAATAAAACAAACAAACAAAAGAATAATAAAGAAGCTACGTGTATTGAGGGCTTCCAGGGGCCAGGCCCTGTGCTGAGATTATAAGGGTCTGGAGACCCCTCTCCACGTGCTGTGTCCTCCTGTCCCCACCCCCGGGTCAGGCGAGCTTCTGCCTCTATTTACTCATCGGTCAGGTGGAGTTAATATAGTTGCTACTGCACACGGCAGCTGTCAGGATTAAGAGAAGGCTTAGCACAGTTTGGGGCACATGGTCAGTGTTCAATGATGACAGCTATTTGAAGTTGTCATAGGAACTGGGGTCTGAGGAACCAGGGCTTTCTGAAAACGGGCCTCACTTCCCCAAAGCCTCAGCCTGTGTGCACCTGGGTCCCGTGGCTGGTTTTGCTCCCACCAGGGCCCATCCTAGAAAGGATGAAGCCCTGGGATGCCTACACCTGCCCACCCTGGCCCCATGGAATTTCTCTAGTAGGGGGTCTTTGGCCTCTCCAGGAGTAATTCAGACCATGGGAGGTAATCTCTCTCCCATCATCCGTGGCACCTTCCTCTGAAACCTGAGGATACACAGCCCCCACCCTCCCACCCCCAGGGACCCTCTTCTGTCTGCCCAGGGTTGAGGGCAACTGTCAGCTGAGAGCTCTGACCTCCACCTCCCACACCTGACTACCCTCTGCCTTGACCCGCAGTCCCACCCAGACTCCGTAGGAGAACTGGCCCAAGGAAAACCACAAGAGGGAGGTGAATGCCAGCCTCCTTTCCCATTGAGTGCTGGGTCATCTCCCCAAGGCCTCTGCAGTCCACTTCCTAGTGAAAGAGAGCGGCCACAGAAGAATCTCTCTACGGTCAATGGGACTCAGGTCCAATCCCAGCTTCACCACCTCTCAGCAGTGGAGTTTTAGATCAGGGGCCCAGCCTCAGTGTTCATATCTATAAAATAGGGATAACAATATGTATTACATAGTGTTGCTGGCATGATGAAAGGTATACTGAACACTTAGTAGGCATCCAAGAAAAAGCAGCTGTTATGAATAAAAACCACCAAAGCTGCCCCAAGCCAGGGAGCTGTTTCCTTCCACCCTCTGGGGGTCTCTGGCCCAGCCTTGGTGCCCTGGGCTTACTCCCCCCACCCACCTCCTCCTGACTCTGCCTCTCTCTGTCACTTGAGCCTGGGAAATGATGCTGGGGCAGGGCAGGGGGCGGGGGCAGTCTGTAATGTCATGCCCCTACTCCAACAAGGCACGCGTGCCCCAGCTTGGGCCTCTTTTTCTCAGCAAAATAACAAAATGAATCAAATTACTCATCTCAACACTCCACTCATATGCGCTTGACTCAGAACTGTGGGAGAGATTCAGGGGTCTCCGGGAAGGAAGCTTTGCCCAAAGGAGGGAGGGGTAGACGGGTCAAAAAGAAGGGTTATCAAATCACAGCCACATTTCTGTATCTTTTTTAATATGACGTGTTAGTGAAAGTGTTAGTCACTTCAGTCGCGTCCAACTCTTTGTGACCCCATGGACTGTAGCCTGCCAGGCTCCTCTGTCCATGGGGTTTCCCAGGCAAGAATACTAGAGTGAGTTGTCATGCCCTCCTCCAGGAGATCTTCCCGACCCAGACCCGGGTCTCCAGCATTTCAGGTGGATTCTTTTCTGTCTCAGCCACCTGGAAACATGAAGAGCAGGAATTATTTTCATGATTATTTTCCTGTATTATTTTCAAACCACAGGAGGTTGCTGGATGCGGACATTTCCTGAACCCACAAGCTCCCCCACACCCAGTACCCAGATCCCAGAGCTCTTGGAGGCAACCTGCTGGGGATTTAGGGGGCTGAACACAGGCTGGGGGTTCTGCAGACCTAGATCTCTCCCTGTTCATCCCTCCCCAGAGGCAGGGTCTGCAGCAGGTCACTAAATCTCCTGAGCCTGTTTCCACATCTGCACTGTGAGCAGAAGGCCGACCAGACCTCAGGACCCCTGTGAAGAGTTAAGCTGCTCCCCGCACCCCGTCCTGACCAGCAGAGGGTCCCTCAGGTCCTCGGGCTGTGGGCCTTCGCCTCTCAGATTCTCCCCTGAAGCAGCTTCGGGCCCCAGATCGCTTAAGTTCCCCAGATAGGAACGGGTCAGGAAAGAGGAGCTGGGCGTCCGGCTTCCCTCCTCCGGCGCGGCTGCGGCCGCAGGGCCTCAGGGATTCAGCCGGGATCTCGGCGGGGGCCCGCGACAGGCCGCTCCCCCGCACCCCCCACCCCCGGGGCCTTGGGGGAAGGGAAGGGGCGGGCGCCTCCGGCTCACCTTCTGACGGTGAAATGTGGCCATTTACCTTCACGCTTCAGTGCCAGCCCCTAAATCACTGTCTCCGCGCCCGCGCTCAAGGTTGCTCCCCGAGCCGGCCGCCAACAAAGCCGCCGCCGCCGCCGCCGCCCGGGACCCGGGCGCCGAGCCCCCCGCCCCCGCCCCGACCCCCGCGGCCGCGAAGACCGGGAAGGGCCCGCTCCCCGCCGGGTCCGCTGCGCCCCCGCCGCCTTCCTCTTTCCTTCTGTCTCTGTATCTCCATTTTTTTGTCCCAAGGCCCTATCTCCGGGAAGAGGCATCCAGAGGCTCGCGGTCCAGACTCACCAAGAAACCTCCTCAAGTTCACTCCGCTATGGTAAATGCACGGAGTGAGGAACTCCGGCTCTTAACTGTGTAGCTACTTTACGCCCCCGGACTGCAGAGCTTTTGATGCAGAGACGGCCTCGCGAGTGTCACTGATAACGCAGGACCGCGTGCACTTCTCACCTGCAGCCGCAGACACTTCACCCATCTCCGTGGCTCTGCTGTGACATGGCTTCATTAGCCCTGCTCCCTTCCTTCCCCTCCGCGATCTTGCCCTCCCGGATCTTTCTTTCCTGTCCTCCGGGATCTCCATTTGTCTTCTGTGCAAAGAGACAGGGGAGGGGGGAGACGGGAGAGAGTCCAAGTCCTGGGCACACAGGACTCGGGGTGGGGGGGGCTGTTTGGAAAACGGGGAGCTGTTGGCGCAGAGAATCAGGACCGTGGCGAGGAGGTCTCCGTCCCTGCCAAGGCCTGACGTTTCCCCACCTGCCAGTCATGGGAGAGGTCAGCCCAGGGGGGAAACGCAGACGTGGGGAAGGAGCAGGGGGAAGCTGATGACCCGTCCCCACCCCACCTCCGCCCCGCTTAGGCCCCGCCCTAACCCGGAAGTGAGGCGCTGGGCACACCAGGGCTAGGGTCCTGCCCTTGTGCTCCGAGCTCTGTTTGCAGAGTCCATTCGCTCTGGCTCGAATCTCACTCATTTGCACCCTTTTTCTTTTTTCTCTGTGTGGATCGGTTAGATTGGCGTCTCATCTGACTGATGGAGACTGTGCTTTCTCATCAGACCAGAGGCACCCTCCCCCACCGCCAGGGCAGAGGCTGTATTTCTCTCCCCACCCCACCCCCGCCCTGCATTAGATTGCTTGCTCCCCAGAATAGGGGAGCCTCCTCCATTAGCCTGAGAGCTTTCCTTTGGCAGGGGATCTGTCCCCCCATCAGATTCGGAGCTCCCCAGAATAGGGGCTTCTGTCCCCTGCCATCAGACTAAGAACTCCCCCAGGTCAAGGGAGTCTCTCCTCTCCAGACTGGGAGTCTCCATCCCTCCCACCCCACCCCTCAAGATCCTGCTGACCACAGCTGAGCTCACGTTCAAAAGCCCTGGGTCCTCCCCAGTTCTCAGGCACTGAGGCTCTAGGATGCTCTAGTCTTCAAGGATGGATTCAAACCCAGCTTCATTGTGGTTTTGTTCTGTGACCTTGAACAAGTCACATGACCTCTGGGGCGCATACTGCAAGTACTCAGGGTCTTGTGAGGCTTCAAGGAGACAGTATTTGGTGAAAGGGCCAAGGCCAGGGTCTGGCATACAGCAGGTGTTCAATAAATGCTGTCTCTCTCTCCCTCATTAAACTGAGAAGTACATCTCAAGCCACCTCAGCCTGAGAAGACAGAGGGGAACCAGAGTTGGAAAAGAGTGCCCACAAAACACACACACACAATGCACACACACATACACACACACGATCCCATCAAGCAACTGGGTAGTGGCCTCCTTCTTTAGGGGATGGGGCGGTGGCAAGGAGTTAAATGTATTAAGCAATTTACAATTAATATAGAAGTCATTCCAGAGATAGCTACTAGAAAGAGTACAACAGGGCAATTAACCCACTAATACACTAGGCTATTACATCGCTATGTCTCTTATTTTAGCCCGAGGTGATTTGAAACGCATTGGATTAAAGGATATTACAGGAGATAGCATGAAAAATAGCTTAATGTAATGAGCCATCCCGTGATGTCTGCTATTAAAGATGATTTGCAGTTGAAAACTACAACATACAGTAGTTCAGCTATTTGAGGACCGAGGGGGTGGGGGTGGGGCAGTGCTATTAACCCTTCCCTCCTTCCAGCTGCCCCTACCCCCACCAGGCCCTCCACTACCTTCATGCCAAGATTATCAAGTGCATCTTATTAGGCGACAATGGCTTCATTGGGAGATTGGAGACTGGGGCCTGGGGTTGATAAAGAACCAATAATCTGCTAATAACCTTTAAAAAATAGATTCCCCCAGGGAGCTGTACTAATGGGCTGAGGCTGGGGAGGGAGGTTGATTGGCAATCGGGTGGCTAATGTGGAAAAGGGTGGGGGGATCAGGGTTGGGGGAGGCTTCCCTGGGCAGGGCCAAGATCAACAGGAACCCCAGCCCTGGTTCCCCTGACTGAGAGGGCATGGAGGTGCATGGGTATGGACTGCTGCTAAGAAGGTGTGCCCAGGTGTACATGTGTGAATAAGTACAACACACACAAAAAATAATTTTTCTTCTATTTAGCAGACCTTTGTATGATGCATTACAGCTTTTAAAGGGTATTTCACATGCATTAGTTCTCCGGAGTTGACAAGCATCCAGAGAGGCAAGTGGTAGTAGACCTTCAGTGGACAAAGATATGTGAATCAGAGAGAGCAAGTAACTTACCGAAAGTTAATTCAGCCAATTGCGTCATAAAACAGGGATCAACAAGAGGTTTTCTTATTTCAAAGCCTGTGCTTAAAGCCAGGCCACTTTAGCTTGAGTGTTCTACCCGCCTGCTCCAAGGTCACAAAGGTCTTCTCTTATGTTTCCCCCTTCTTCTCCTAAATGTATTTATTTGTTGCCTCTGCTAGGTCTTCCCTGCTACGTGCCGGGTTTTCTCTCGTGTGGTGAGTGGGGGCTACTCTCTAGTTGTGGAGCACAGGCTCTAGCGAGGCTTGGTCGTTGTGGTGTGTGAGCTCTATAGTCATGACCCCCAGGCTTTGTTGCCCCACGGCATGTGGGATCTTCCAGGACCAGGGATCGAACCCGTGTTCCCTGCAATGGCACCGGACTACCAGGAAAGTCCTTTCTCTTACGTTTTCTTCCAGAAGTTTTATTGTTTCCACATCTTACATTGAGGTCATTGATCCATTTTGAATAAACTTTTGGGTATGATCTGAGGTAAGAGTTGATGTTCATTTCTTTCAGTTGGACCATGAGTGTGTTTGCACATTCATGTGTGTGGACAGGTGTGTCTGGACTGGAGTACATACACATGTGCTGGCTGCCACACAGAGAAAGCTGCCTAATCTGAGGGCATACACGTAGAGGCTAAAGTGAAAGCGAAAGTCGCTCAGTCATGTCCAGTGCTTTGTGACCCCATGACTGTAGCCTGCCAGTTTCCTCTGTCCATGGAATTCTCCAGGCCAGAATACTGGAGTGGGTAGCCATTCCCTTCTCCACGGGATCTTCCCAACCCAGGGATCGAACCCAGGTCTCCCGCATTGCAGGAGGATTCTTTACCAGCTGAGCCACCAGGGAAGCCCAAGGCAGACACATATAGAGACACGCCGAAGGTCAAGGATACATGAGCACTAGGGCAGGAGAAGGCAGCAAGTACCCCAGAGAGGCTGTGACACAGGCTTGTTTAGGGGAGCCTCGTGTGAGCATGTGCTGGCATACGGCTGTGTCTGTCACTGTACCTGTGTTGGTAAATGGGTGTCCCCGGGCATAGATCAGACTATGTATATGCTCACAGCTGTGGGTGTCACTTAGCATACGTGTGTGGTCAGCATTTGTGGGCATGTCATTGTTGTGGCTGAGTCTGTGTGTGTGTATGTGTCTGTGTGTGTGTGTGTGTGTATGAGGTTGTTGGCATGTCTGGCACTGTGTGTCTGTGTGTGCACCCCATTGTGCGTATGTGTTGTTGTGTGTGTGTGTATTTCTGTGCATGCACACCACTGTGTGTGTGTGCTGGTGTGTCTGTGAAAGCATCATCGTGCCTGTGTGCTGGTGTGTCTACGTGCACCATTGTGTGTGCGTGCTGGTGTGTCTGTGTGCACACACCATTGTGCAGGTGTGCTGGCATGTCTGTGTGAAAGCTTTATTGTACATGTGTGCTGGTGTGTCTGTATGTATGCATCATCGTGCATGTGTGCTGGTGTGTCTATGTACACTATTGCGCATGTGTGCTGGTGTGTCTGTGTGTGCACACCATTGTGCAAGTGTGCTGGAGTGTCTGTGTGAAAGCATTATTGTACATGTGTGCTGGTGTGTCTGTGGGCATGCACCGTTGTGTGTGTGTTAGTGTGTCTGTGCATGCACACCATTGTGTGTGCATGCTGCTGTGTCTGTGGGCATGCACCATTGTGCGTGTGTGTTAGTGTGTCTGCATGCACCATTGTGCGTGTGTGCTGGTGTGTCTGTGGGTGCACACCATTGTGCACGTGTGTTGGTGTGTCTGTGTGTGCACACCATTGTGCGTGTGTGCTGGTGTGTCTGCACACACCATTGTGCACGTGTGCTGGTGTGTCTGTGTGCACACACCATTGTGTGTGGGTGCTGCTGTGTCTGTGGGCATGCACCATTGTGCATGTGTGCTGCTGTGTCTGTGTGTGCACACCATTGTGCCTGTGTGCTGGTGTGTCTGCATGCACCATTGTGCATGTGTGCTGGTGTGTCTGTGTGTGTACACCATTGTGTGTTCATGCTGCTGTGTCTGTGTGTGCACACCATTGTGTGTGCGTGCTGCTGTGTCTGTGTGTGCACACCATTGTGTGTGCGTGCTGCTGTGTCTGTGTGTGCACACCATTGTGCCTGTGTGCTGGTGTGTCTGCATGCACCATTGTGCATGTGTGCTGCTGTGTCTGTGTGCGCACACCATTGTGTATGCATGCTGCTGTGTCTGTGGGCACGCATCATTGTGTGTTCATGCTGCTGTGTCTGTGTGTGCACACCATTGTGCATGTGTGCTGGTGTGTCTGTGTGTGTACACCATTGCGTGTTCATGCTGCTGTGTCTGTGTGTGCACACCATTGTGTGTGCGTGCTGCTGTGTCTGTGTGTGCACACCATTGTGTGTGCGTGCTGCTGTATCTGTGTGTGCACACCATTGTGCATGTGTGTTGGTGTGTCTGTGGGCATGCACCATTGTACATGTGTGCTGGTGTGTCTGTGTGTGCACACCATTGTGCCTGTGTGCTGGTGTGTCTGTGTGTGCACACCATTGTGCCTGTGTGCTGGTGTGTCTGCATGCACCATTGTGCATGTGTGCTGGTGTGTCTGTGTGCACACACCATTGTGTGTTCATACTGCTGTGTCTGTGTGTGCACACCATTGTGCCTGTGTGCTGGTGTGTCTGTGTGTGCACACCATTGTGCATGTGTGCTGCTGTGTCTGTGGGCATGCACCACTGTGCGTGTGTGCTGGTACCACTGTCTGTGTGTGCATGTCACTGTGCCCATGTGTTGCTAACTGCAAGTCCCCTGGCGCTGCCACCTCCAACAGCTGCAGGGCCAGCCGGGAACAGCCCCCGTGCCCCCTCCCTGCTGTCTTTTATCATCATTTGCCACGAAAGGGAGCCCAAGAGGACGGTGATAAATAAGGGCCACTTAAAATATGAGACGACCACTCTGACTTTGGGGAATATTTCTTCTGTGGAGCAGCTGGTGCCGCCTCTGTCCTTGTGGAAAGGGGTCCCAGGGGCGGCAGCCCCTGCCCGGCTTCCTCAAGCCCCCTCCTCTCTACTCCCTCCCCGGCCCCTGCCCTCCCGGCTCTGGCCTTGGAGGGTTTGGGAGGGTTTGGGAGGCCTGGGAAGGGGAGTGGAGGGGACGCACCCGAGGCCAGTGCCATCAAGTCAGGACGGCCCTCAGCTTGCCCCTCCTCGATGCTCTGTGGAAGACTGGGTGTCAGGTGAGAGGGGGTGGGGAGTACGTGACCTCCATCTTGTGGGGTTCCCCTTCGAACTCCCTTTCCTTTCTAAATTCAAGTGAGGGGACAATTGAGGGGCTCCACAGAGCTGAGACACGTGGAGAAGCACATGTGGACACATACCCAGTCACATAATTTTCAGCACCTACTATGTGCCAAGCCCGAAGAGAAAGACATGATAGACACATGTCTCGTGCAGAGAGAACCATGAACACACACACAGTACTTGCCACATAAAGACACAAGCAGGCGTGCAGGAAGACTTGTATGTAAGACTTGTTCTGGGAAGACATGAGTTCTAGGAAGAGGAGAAGGAAGAGAAAAGACTCGAAGAAGCCCAGAGAAGGAAAGAAATAATTAAAAACACAAAAACATGGATGTAAAGCATGAACAACTGCACCAGGATAGAGGTAGCCCCTAGCGGGGAGGGAGAGGCGGGGCTGGGGTAGAGGGCTGCCCTGTATGGGAGTGCAGGTTTTGACTGCCCAAAGGGCAGGCAACAGCTAAAGTCCAGCCTTTGCTCTACTGACCAAGCCACACCCTGCTATGAGGCTGTGGTTCACAGAGAGCGCCCTCCACCAGTCTTGCCCTGTACCCACAGGAAGGCTGTACCCTCTGGAAGGCTGGGCCCTCCCAGAGCAGTCAGTTCAGTTCAGTTCAGTTCAGTCGCTCAGTCGTGTCTGACTCTTTGTGACCCCATGAATCGCAGCACGCCAGGCCTCCCTGTCCATCACCAACTCCTGAAGTTCACTCAGACTCACCTCCATCGACTCAGTGATGCCATCCAGCCATCTCATCCTCTGTCATCCCCTTCTCCTCCTGCCCCCAATCCCTCCCAGCATCAGAGTCTTTTCCAATGAGTCAACTCTTCGCATGAGGTGACCAAAGCACTGGAGTTTCAGCTTTAGCATCATTCCTTCCAAAGAAATCCCAGGGTTGATCTCCTTCAGAATGGACTGGTTGGATCTCCTTGCAGTCCAAGGGACTCTCAAGAGTCTTCTCCAACACCACAGTTCAAAAGCATCAATTCTTCAGCACTCAGCTTTCTTCACAGTCCAACTCTCACATCCATACATGACCACTGGAAAAACCATAGCCTTGACTAGATGGACCTTTGTTGGCAAAGTAATGTCTCTACTTTTAAATATGCTCTCTAGGTTGGTCATAACTTTTCTTCCAAGGATTTTCCTAATTCTTACAGAGATGCTTCTTGGACCAGCCAGGCCCTGAGAGGTGGGGCTCCTTCAACTGTGTCTAGGAGACATCATTTGCTTAAAAAAAAAAAAAGACAGACCTCCCTGGTGGTCCAGTGGTTTACAGTCCACCCTCTAATGTGATGGAGAAGGCAATGGCACCCCACTCCAGTACTCTTGCCTGGAAAATCCCATGGACAGAGGAGCCTGGTAGGCTGCGGTCCATGGGGTCGTGAAGAATCGGACACGACTGACTGACTTCACTTTCACTTTTCACTTTCATGCATTGGAGAAGGAAATGGCAACCCACTCCAGTGTTCTTGCCTGGAGAATCCCAGGGATGGGGGAGCCTGGTGGGCTGCCGTCTATAGGGTCACACAGAGTCGGACACGACTGCAGTGACTTAGCAGCTGTAGCAGCAGCAGCTCTAATGTGAGGGACATGGGTTCAACCCCTGGTCGGGGAGCTGGGATCCCACATAACTCGGGGCAACTAAGCCCACGGCCACAACTACTAAGCCCACGAGTCCCAACCAAAGGGAGGCACGTGAACTGCAACAGAAGATCATGCATGCCATAGCGAGGGCCCGGCATGGCCAAATCAATAAAAAGAAGCTTAGAAGATTAATTTTAAAGCAATAAAATGGTGAAGAAAAGTAGGAAGTGAGACAGAGGAGAAAAAGGAAAAGAAAGAGGGAAAGAAGGGAAGGAAGAAAGAAAGAAGAGGAAGAAGAGGGGCATCAAACCGCAGAGCTTTTCTAATCAAAGAACTTGTCACTGTCACTCTGCTAGTTGAGATGCCAAGACTAATCTGGGCCTGCCGGCATCCAGGGCTGGGGGTGAGGGGTGAATTAGAACTAACGGGTCACACACACACACACACACACACACACACACACACACAATCTCCCTTGCCCACCCTGTCTCCCTTCTCAGACTATGCCAGGTGGCCAGGGACCTGTCATGTCTCATTTCCTTCTCCTAGACCTAGTGATGGGAGCTGTGGAGAGGTGGGGGGAACCCCTCTGAGCTGACCTTTTCTCCTTCAATTTCCCTCCCAAGCTCCTCAGCCGTCAGCCATGGGTCCACTGACACCCTCAGATTCCATCACCCCCCGACAGGCACAGAGCCGTGTCACTCCCCGATCGGGGGCTGTCTGGGAGGAGACAGGGCAGGGCAGAGCTAGCTTCCTTTATCTGGGGTTTTCAATCACTGAGCTTCCCCAGGTGGGCACCCTGGAGTCTACCCAAAGCCCCCACCACCACCCAGAGCTTCAGATCTTTAATCCCCACAACACCCTCCCCCCAGCCAGTCCTCCCAAACATTCTCCAAGGCCCTGGAACACCTTTCAAGTCTGCCCCCTCTATGGAAGTGAAAGTGGAAGAGAACTGACCTTCACTGAGTACCCACTGGGGGCTAGGGACCCTGAGGCCCAGCTGTACCATTTCATGCTCACAAGAACCCTTTGAGATGAGTTTTAATTCAGAATCTCCAGTTAGTAGATGGGAAAGCCTCGCAGCTTCCCCAGGAAGCAGGAAAAGCAACCCTGGTCTCTCAACTTAAATCCTGCTCTTTCCACTACAGCATCAGACTCTTTCCTGGAAATCTCTCCCTCCCTAATCTTCTCAATCTGATCACTGAGGGCCTACCCCGTGCCAGGCTAAACAAATTACTACATGATCTCATTCAACCCTACACTCACCCGTAAGGAGTAGCTATTAGTATCCCCATTCCACAGATGAGGAAATCGAGGCTCAGAGCAGCTGAGTGACTCACCCAGGGTTACGCAGCATGGAAATGGTGGGGCCAGGAGACAAACTGGATCTCCTGACACCCAGTGAACACGCTTTGCCCAGTGTGATGAAAACATGGATCCTGCCACTACTGCCTGCAGCCTAGAGCTGGCAGAAGGACTCCCAGGGCAGGCCCCTCCACTCCCCAGGGCCAGCAGAGGGGGGTGCAAGAGTCGAGGGCGGGGTGCCCGGGCCTCGGCAGACAAAGAGGAAGGAGGGATCAGGGTCAGCGCTAAGCATCCTCTATCTTCCCAGGAGCGCCGGCCCCATCGTCCCCACAAGTGCCCTCAGACTGTCAGAGCCAGAGCCTCATCTGGCCCTCAGAATATATGGCCACAGAATAATATGACGGTAGGGGGTGGAGAGGTGGGAGGCGGGGGCGGAGGGGCAAATGAAGAAGGAGCCACACAGCCCCCAGAAGAAAACTTAATAGTCTGGGGGCTCCCTTGGGTCCTTCTCATTAAAAAAAAAAAATCTCTATTTAAATGCAAATTTGTGCCGGAGCTGGGATGGGTTGGCGGGAGGCAGAGAAGTATCCAGACGCTGATACAGACCCGCCATTGAACCTTCTCCCCAAGCTCACCTCGCAGTCTGGGGCCCTGTGGCCAGAAGTTAGCTTCATCCCCAAAGATCGCACTTCCCAGGAAAGCCTGGTTCAGCTTAACCCCTCACCACCTCGCTGTCTCTCTTTATGTCTGTCTGTCACACACACACACACACACACACACACACACACATTCCCTCTAAGCTATAAATAGAAATATGTGGAGCACAAGGAATTATACCCGGTATCTTATAATAACATATAATGGAATATAATCTACAAAAAAAATCTGAAATCACTATGCTGTACTCCTGAAACTAAACAGTACTTATCAATTATACTTTAGTTAAAAAAAGAAAGAAAGAAATGTGTCATTGGAGGAAGGGTGGCAAGCTGTAAACCTAGATTACAGTTTTCTCCCTAAATCCAGGAAGGTGGGGATCCTCACCCTATATCCCTCCTCCACTCACCTTCCTCCAAGAAAAGAACTTCAGTTTGAAAAGAAGCAGCAGAACTTCTACATTTGTATCTACTTCTGGCCCAACCCTCCATATCTCCCGTGCGGTGCTGTGCTGAGGTGCTGAGTCCTGTCCAACTCTGCAACACCATGGACTGTAACCCACCAGGCTCCTCTGTCCTTGGAGATTCTCCTGGCAAGAATACTGCAGCGGGTTGCCATGCCCTCCACCAGAGGATCTTTCCAACCCAAGGATCAAACCAGCATCTTCTGCATCTCCTGCACTGCAGGTGGATTCTTTACCAACAGAGCCACACCCCGGAAAGCCAAGAATACTGGAGTGGGTAGCCTATCCCTTCTCAGGGGGATCTTCCCTACCCAGGAATCAAACGGGGATCTCCTGCATTGCGTCTCCTCTTTACCATCTGAGCTACCAGGGAAGCCCCTGTGTCTCCTACCCCTCCCCAAACTAGAAAACTTTGAATCCCTCTCTCTCTGTCTCTCTTTCTCTCTCTCTCTCTCTCTCTCACAAACACACACACACACACACACACACACACACTCCAGGTTTCCAGCTAGACAACAGAAGAGAAACCCAGACCTCAAATTCAATTCTTGTGGGAAACACAGTCACAGGGTGGGGGATGGAGGTTGGCAGCTGGGACCCCCACCTACCCAGCACCCACATCCTGGCCCTGTCCCCCTCCCACAGACAGGAAGATCCTTTTGCTCCCCCAGCATCAGCAAACCCTTCATCCTGAGCTCCATCCCCACCCCCACCTCTCTAAGCCCATTACCTCCGGGGATAATTATGTGGGTGATTCGCTGGCCCTGGAGGGCTCTTCAGCAGTAGGCATTAACTCCGGATGAGAGGAGGGTTGCCCCTGACTACCACCCTACTCTCCCCTCTTCCTCCCCACTAACCAATGAGGGTGTTAATTTAGGGGGAGATAAGGAGATGCTATGTAACTCCATCTAGAACACGTTTACCTGCCCCAAACTTTTTTCACTTCCATTTCTGGCTTTATCAGGGGAAACTGAGTCAAGAGCCTAATCCCAAAATAGACACAGGGGTAGAGATTCCCCCACACTGCCTGCGGGCCCCGCCTCCTCCTTCCTGCTTCTCCCCCTCTGCCACCCCACCAAGCCCCCCACCCAGGCAGATCTTTTCTGCTCCACGTTGGCTAGGATGAGCTGTCCTTGCCGGATGCTGCATGGAGGCGGCACAGGGAAAGGAGGTTTGGGATTGCGGTGGGGCATCCAGGAGACATGTTAAAGCTTCGCAGCCAGAACCAAATTTCAGGCTTGTCTGCTCATACCCTTGACAGTCAGCTGTTGAGAAGAGAGGACAGCCAAGGTCAGTTCAGAAAGAAAGTCACTCAGTTGTGTCCAACTCTTTGCGACTCCATGGATTGTAGCCTGCCAGTCTCCACTGTCCATGGGATTCTCCAGGCAAGAATCCTGGAGTGGGTAGCCATGCCCTCCTCCAGGGGATCTCCCCGACCCAGGGATCAAACCCGGCATTGCTTATACTCCTGCATTGGCAGGCATGTTCTTCACCATCTGAGCCACCAGGGAAGCCCATGGTCAGTTCACCCACTGCCTATTTCCCGTGCTATGGCCCACACTGGGCTCCCCTCTGGACACCACGGGGCTCTTGGCGTGGGAGGAAAGGCCTCTGGGACCAAGAGTGGTCGGAGCAAGTGTGGGGACCTTGAGTGCACAAGACAGAGTAGAGGCTGGAGGTCAGGGACGGGGAGAGACCCCTCCTGCCTCCTTCTGAGAAAAAACCCTGAGTGCGAGAGAAGCGAACAACCGAACAACCGCGAGGAGAGGAGGATTCACGGACAGCTGGGGCTCGGAGATCCTCTGCTGAGACAGAGAAGGGCCCAGAGTGGGAACGGAATTGCCTTCTGTCACACAGCGTCACAGCTGGGAGGAGAAGGCAGGAACCTGGGCTCTTGACTCTGAAGCCACAGGCTGACTTCAATTTGATGGAGAGAGTTTTTTGGTTTAAGATTTTTTATGTGGACCATTTTTTTTAAGTCTTTATTGAATTGGTTACAATAGTGCTTTTGTTGTTTATGTCCTGATTTTTAGGTCTGGCGGCATATGGGATCTTAGCTCTCTGAGCAGGGGTCAAACCTGCACCCCCTGCATTGGAAAGCGAAGTCTTAGCCACTGGGCCACGAGGAAAGCCCCTGGAAAGAGTTCTCTATGTACAGTTTGCACAACCACAAGTGCAAGAAGTGCCCAGCATGTGCAGGAGCCTGGATGTATTCGCTCACACAATTGCTCACACAATGGTGTCTGCACGTGGCAGTTTGTCTGCCTACATCTTCATGATGTTTGTGGGCGTGAGCCTGTCTGTGCACGTGGGGCTGGGTCACACTCACGGGTGTGTGTGGAGGGCAGGGCCCAGGCCCCTCCCTGTAGGTTGGGGAGCAGCAGGCTCCGCCGCCCCACCGGCAGGGGTCCCTGTGCCCAGAGCTCCTCCCAGAGCAGCTCCCCGGGAGCTGGCTGGGCCTGGGCAGACCCCCGGCCCCAAGCTCTTCCGTTCAACTGCTTCCTGCCGGAGGACCCTCCCGGAGGAGGCCAAGCTACTGGTGCGATGGTAGAAACAATTAACTGGAAGAGACAGCTCATACCCAAAGGAAAACATTTCCAGATACGATATTACAGCCTCGGCCTCAAAAATGGGACTTTACCACGAGGCAAGACAGTTTATTAGAAGACACATTTTTTAATTTAATTATATAATCTTTGGGTTTTTTTTAAAGTGGTATGGAGTGGGGGAGGAGCTGAGATATTGGAACCCATCCTTTGCTTCTGGTGTGTGACCCCTGGGACAGCACGTGAGTGGAAATGAGGAGGTGACTGAGGACGTCCCGGGGATGGGGCAGACCCAAATCCATCCTGGAGCCCCCAGTATAACCCTGAGATGGCTCTGGGGATCGTGGGGCAGAACTGGGAAGGGAAACCACAGGCCAAGTCCACTGCCACCTCGGGGGACGGTGAGGGCCCGGGCTCACGCAGGCCATCCATCTCACTGGCCAGACCAGGCCATGGCACACTCCTCCTGGCTTCTGCTTGACACACATGTACACATAGACTTACATACATACACACCCACAAAAAAAACTTATACCATGGAGCGCCCAGGCAGTCCAGGCAGTCACCCAGACCAGACCCTCAACCATCTAAACAGTCCCGGGAGAAGAAGGAAAATGAGGCTCCTCCACTTAACTACCGAACAGACTTCTTGGCTTTGGACAAGTTGCTGACCCCTCCCAGGCTGCAGTTTCCCCATCTTTGGGGAAGGTGGGATAGATGGTTTCCAAGAGCATTTCCAGCTTTAACCCCCGTGCCTTGAATCACCATCCTTTGTACATGCCTCCTTCCTCCTGGACTTTCTCAAGGGTGGGTAGCAGGCCCTGGTATCAGGCAGTCATCAGCTCCAATGCCCACCCACACTTGCTAAGTATGTGACCCCAGGCAAGGGACCACGTGTCTCCACACCACCCTGTGCCCAACTGTAAAGTGGGGAGAGCAGCTATGCCATAAGATGCCAGCCAAACCTTCTGCCTACTGTTGAAGTGTGGGACTCAGGGTCTCCGTCATGCTCATTGGTCCCCAGGAGAGACCGTGAAAGGCCCACGAGTGCTCCCCAGGGATGAATATAGCCAATACTGGCAGGAAGCAGATACATTAATAGGACCCCAGGTGGCGCTAGTGGTAAAGAGCCCGCTTGCCAATGCAGGAGACACAAGAGATGGGGATTTAATCCCTAGGTCGGGAAGGTCCCCTGGAGGAGAGTACAGCAACGCATCCCAGAATTCTTGCGTGGAGAATCCCAAGGACAGAGGAGCCCGGCGGGCTACAGCCCATGGGGTCACACAGAGTCGGACACGACCGAAGCAACTTAGCACAGCACCTCTCTTCATCCGGCTGCCCCAGCTGTGGCCTCTTCCACCCTCAACCCCATGACCACTGACCTTTCCCCCTGGCCAACTCTAACCCCCTCCTCCATCATCCAGCCTCCTCCCCGGGTCCAGGGTCCTCAAGGCACAGAAACCCAGAGGCCTGTGTCCTCAGCCCAAAGTGCTGGTGCTGCCCAGCTACAGGAGGGGGGCCCGGGGAGGGGGGCTACCCAGGCATGGGGGCATCTTTGGCGGCAGCAAATCTCCCCACTTAGGTACTAATGCAGTAAAGTCCTATCAAGTCAGAGTGAAAAGGGGCGTAATTTTCACAGAAAACAATGCAAGTGATGTATGCCAGAGACTGGCACACAATAAAACTGTAGAGGAGAGCAGAAAAAATGCGCCCAGTCAATACAATAAAATCAGCACAAATACACCCGTGTAAAGCAAATAAATCTCCCAATCCAAACATTTTACAGCACACGCACCACAAAGAGGAAGGCGGAGAAGTGAGTGTGTCTGGGCTGTTCAAGATTTTCCCAGAAATCTCTAGGGGAAAAAAAACAAAACGGCCAGCGAGGTCCCCTCTCCCCCGCCCCGCATCGCCCCAACCACTGCCCCCCACCCCAGTAAATAAACAAACACATATGAAGGACTTGGGGGCGGGTTTGCGTTTCTGGCCTCAACCAGCGAAGGCGACTGGGAGCTGGAAGGCCCCAAATTACCATTCATCTGGCCTTGTTGTGGAAATTTTCAAGGGATTTGCAGTAATTATATGACAAAATGCTTGCAAATCTCACTCATTGCTGAACAGAAACAGGCGGGTCAGGGATTGAACACTTTCAGCTGGGTAATTTGTAAATGTCAATCAGGCAACAGGGCAGAGAGAGAGAGAGAGAGAGAGAGAGGGGGGCCAGAAAAAGACTGTAGCAACCTCAGTGTAAGAGGCTTCTTCACCCTCCCCAAGCCGGGGATGGAAAGGGCCAGGCCAAAGTCAAGGCAGAAGGTTTGGGGGGGCTGGGGGGCGGGGGGTGGCAGCGGCGCAGAGGGGAGGAGGAGTTAGGAGAAGGCGGGAGAGGAAGGAGGAAAAGGACAGAGCCCAGAACCAGACACACACAAAAAAGAAGCTGGGATGAGAGGGGAGGGGGAAGTTGTGGATGGAGAGAAAAGAGAGTGAATCAGGAAAAACAGTTTAAATAAAACCAGGGGAGATTAAATTAACTGATACATACATTCCAAGAGGTAGGTCGCGGGAGCAGCCATAAATACCAGCTCCCTATCTCCCCTGCTCAAGACAGCGGGGAGAGCAAAATAAAATTAAAAGATATAACAATAAAAATTACGAATGCATCTTGAGGACCCTGTCCCCGAGGTCTGTAATGGAGGCGCTGAGCAGGGTGAGCTTGGGGCACAGCCTTCACTCAAGCCAGGAGAGCTTCAAGGTGGAAGCCAGAGGAACATTTTCTGTGTGGCTGCTCATTCTGTGTCTCCAATTTTATACAACAGAAATGCAGGGTGCACACTACATGCACGTGAAGGACCTAAAGGATGGGGGTGACTGCCGTGACAACTGATGGGGCTCTTGATAAGGTTTTCCTGGTCATCGCCACCCCTGGAGGGAACTAGGTTTTTATTCCACCCATTTTACAGGTGAGGAAACTGAGGCTTGGAGAAGCTGTGATTTTGGCTCAAGATAATTTGCTCCCTAACAAGAAGAGCATGGATTTGAACCTAGGCTCACTGACTCCACATCCTTTCCACCACTGCCTTCAAGGAGCCTATTCCTACCAGCTTCATTTGAGGAACTGAACACATTTTTCGAGCACACACCTGTCACACCACCACTACGTCGCGTGAATGGCAAACCTGACAAGCTGTGAACAGAACAAGATACCATTCTTCTGAAGCAGGAATGTCCAGCTCTCCAGATTCCAAGGATCTTTTTTAGCATCTCAAAGTTATTTGACACCCCACCAACCACAGGCACTCGCAAGCGCACTGGATGGTTCTATTTCTAAACACCTGTAAATTGAGAAAAGTGCCCAATGACCCAAAGCTACAATAAACCCAAGCACACGTTTAAAGGAATTTTAATTTTCATCACCATATTCTTGGGGGGAAAAAAATTAAAACACAGGCAAATAAGACAGAAGTCCTGCAGTCTACACTTGTCATGATCTCTAAGGGGGGTTATGTTGACAGCCACAGGGCCACCCCAGCAGAGCCGGAAGGTGTTTCTCTTACAGCTTTAAACTGGAGTCTCACCTGCCCGCACTGCCTGGAGTGCGCCATTCACTCCTCAGAGGAGCAGCAAGGCGCCCAGGCTCCTACCCTGTGCTGAGCATCACTCTAGAGGCCAGAGTCACAGTGGCAAACAAACCAGGGAACCAAAAGCCTGCTGTCCTGGAGCTCACCTTGCATTCATCATTTTCTCAGTCTTGAAATGATTCTGTGAGAGGCACAATCATATGCCTCGTCTTTCATGAGTTAAAAGTGTTAACTTATGGAATGTAAATCACATAACCCTTCTGCAATCCTTTTCGGCATTTCTTCCTTTTTAAATGCACTGGAGGGATTTCCCTGGTGGTCCAGGGGTTAAGAATCTGCCTTGTCATGCAGGGGACATGGGTTTGATCCCCGGTAGGGGAACTCAGAGCCCACAGAATGAGGAGCAACGAAGTCCGTGAACTCTAGAGCCTGCGCCTCACAGCTAGAGAGTCCGAGTGCCGCGACGAAAGATCCCACATGCTGTAACTAAGCCCTGAGGCAGCCAAATAAATAAATAAAAACTTTAAAAATTCATTTGAGTCAGTTCTAATGAGGTGGATGAACCTAGAGCCTATTATATAGCGTGAAGTAAGTCAGAAAGAGAAAGATAAATATTGTATATTGACGCATATATATGGAATCTAGAAAGATGGTGCTGATGAATTTATTTGCAGGGCAGCAGTGGAGAAACAGACATAGAGAACAGACTTATGGACCCAGGGGGAGGATTAGATATACAGAGAGAGTAACGTGGAAACTTACAACACCATATGGAAAATAGATAGCCAATGGGAATTTGCGGTATGACTTGGGGGAACTCAGGGGCTCTGTAACAATCTGGAAGTGTGGGATGGGGAGGGAGATGGGAGGGAGGTTCAAGAGGGAGAGGACATATGTACACTTATGGCTGATTCATGTTGATGTTTGACAGAAAACAACAAAAATCTGTAAAACAATTATCCTTCAATTAAAAATAAATAAATTTTTTAAAGATTAAAAAAATTTTTTTAATGTATTGGAATCTCAGAAATAGAAAAGGCCTATAGGGAGATTCTGGGCAGGGCAGGGCACTCAAAGTCATCCATCTCACAAAAGGTAGCTGCTACCCTCCTGGATGCCAGAGGTGGCCAGGGTGATTTAGTCAGCGGCCGGAAGGCGCTGACACTGGCTTGACGCATCTCTTCCTCCCGCCTTCCTTTCCCTCCTTTGGCCAATATCGTGGTTCTGGAGTTAAGAGCCCCTGCTCTGATCGGTTCATCCCCCAGACTATTTGCTCTTCCTGCCCACCACCTCTCAACAAAAAGAATTCCTGGAGAGGGAAGGCATCAGGAAAATTTACAAATAATCCACTTAGCTATGGCTGCATGGATGAGGTCACTGCAGAGTACTGAAGCCTTGAGTCTCTCCACCCCAGCATGGTCATAGGTTGTGCAAACCTGAGCAAAATGTTTTCACCTCACTGCAACTCTTTTGCCTCATCTGTAAAATGGAGATAAACACTAGCAGCTGCTCTAGCAGGGCTGTTGTGAAGACTCAAGGACACAAGGCATGTGCTCCATAAATGTTAACTATTATGATTATTGCCTTCAAGAGAACATAAAATCCGGGGGCAGGAGAGAAAGTGGGGCAAAGCTACAGAGTTTCTGAACCTGTTGCTGGCCCCAGAAAGTAGGAGACCAAGTCTCCATCGGCCAGTCCCTAGCTCTGTAACAGCCTCGCTCTGAGCCTCAGTTTCCCCATCTGTTCGATGAAGAGGTGGGGATATCTGGGCTGGAAGTGTCTCTGGTTCTAGAAATTAGTGTTGGAATGAGATAGGGCCCAGGACAAGACCGGACCAGCTACAGTCCTTGACCAAAGGTGGAATGTCCCTGGATGGGGCTTTGTCTTTCTGGCAGGTTCTCCTGGAAATGTCAGGCTCAGAGGAGTAAACTAAGCCGAAATGACCCCACAGACCCATCGATATCAGTTGGCAGAAGGTGGAATGCCTGAGGGGGCAGCAGGAGATGAGGGGGTGGCACCCTACTGTCTCACCTGCCGTCTTGGAACCTGGTACCTGCTCCTTCCATTAGCTCCACCCTCAGCTGGATTTAATGAATCTGAGAAAAATTATGAAGTCTCATAAAGCCACAAGTATCATAAAAAGTATAATAAAATTGAGAAAAGCTATTAAGTTATAAATACAACCAATGCGTGCAACATCACTCAGTCGGGGAGGAAGTCGCTATAAAATAAAGTCATTCCACAAGTGACTAAATCTTTTAATTCACAAGGCACACGCTTCCCGTTACGGCGCCCGGCTCCGTTGTCTCCGCCAGGAGTTTTGTGTCACGGGAACTTTCCGTGGCAGAGAACGGTGGGCGGGAAGACAAAGCCAAAACCGAGAGCAGATGACAGAATAACAGAGCGGAGCGAAGGCGGGAACCCAGGCCGCCGGCAAGATCGAGGTAGGAGGCCTGGGAAGTAGGACGCCCTTCGGAGTCCGCACTGTGCGGTGGGATCGTCTGGATCCCAAATCCACCACTATTTACTCCGCCCAGCGGCCAAGGTGAAAGAAGGGAAGGAACTGCACGGAGGGAAGCTTTTAGCTAGTGCTTTGATTTGTGGGCTCCGGGACCCCTTGATTCCGCCCGGCCGGGAGCCCACCCACCATCCTAGCCCGGGACTAGCGGCAGCACCCCCGCCCCCCCACACACACACCCCCAGTCTCTCCTGGCGCCCAGTCCCCCCGGCGCATCTCCCTGGGGCGTCCCCCCTACCAAGAGCCACCCCCGCGCTATGAATATTCATAGCTGTAATTAGAGAGCGCGCCCGGCGCCCAAGATGGTTATTGTGCGTCCAATGAAAACAAACACGCTAATGAGCAGCTTTAATGCGGGGCTGGCGGCGCGGGTGGGGAGGACCCCAGCGCGCCCGTCGCGTGGCCCGGAGTGGGAACTGGCAGCACGACCAGGGCGCTGGGGACGGAAAGGAGCGACCCCCGAGAAGGGTGTGAGATCGGTCTAGGAGAAGGGGAGCAAAGGCGAGAGGGGGGCGCCCCCGTCCCCGAAGGGCGGCCGCTGTGTGCTTTCACACCGCGGAGACACCTCTGGGGAGGGAGTCCCGGCCTCGAGCAGGGGCTCCTGAAACCCCGGGAGTTAGGGCTACACAGGCCAGGCCCCAGGATGGGACGCTGAAGCGGCTGGTGCGCCCGGGAGCCCCGGCCTCGCTGGACCAGTGGATTCCAAAAGACTGCATTTTTAATGGTTTTTGCGGATTGCCCAGGGCCTATGTAGAGACACAGTGGGGCTTCCCAGGGGTCTCCGTGGTAAAGAACTCGCCTGCAATGCAGGAGGCCCAGATTCCATCCCTGGCTGGGGAAGATCCCTTGAAGAAGGAAATGGCACCCCACTCCAGTATTCTTGCCTTGGAGACTCTCATGGACAGAGGAGCCTGGTGGGCTACAGTCCATGGAGAAGCTAAGACTCGGACACTGACTGAAGCCACTCAGCAGACACAGGGCCTAAGGCAGCCCCGGCCTTGTCCTCCTGGGAAGGGTGGAAGGAATGCCTGGAGCACTCTGGGCCCAGGCCCTGGGTACCCGAGGCGGGCCACCGAGGCAGTGGGGAGGAGGGGGCCATGGGCTCTGGGGAAGGAAGGCAGCCCCAGTGAAGAGCAAGGTATAGAAAGGAAAGGGGCCTGAAGTCCACCAGCTGACCTACCGGGTGCCCTTAGAAAGAGACAGGGGAGAGGACAGGCCGCCCTATCAGCTGGGCACTTACACAGGGTGAAGGCGATGGCACCCCACTCCAATACTCTTGCCTGGAAAATCCCATGGACGGAGGAGCCTGGTAGGCTGTAGGCACTAAGAGTCGGGCACAACTGAGCAACTTCACTTTCACTTTTCACTTTCCCGCATTGGAGAAGGAAATGGCAACCCACTCCAGTGTTCTTGCCTGGAGAATCCCAGGGATGGGGGAGCCTGGTGGGCTGCCGTCTATGGGGTCGCACAGAGTCAGACATGACTGAAGCGACTTAGCAGCAGCAGCAACACAGTAACACGTTAACAGAAGTGGCCGGGCACCTTCTTATCCATGCCAGGAGCTGGGAGGCACACACATTAGGAAACCCCCAGGAGGGACTTCCCTGGTGGTCCAGTGGTTGAGACTCCATGCTTCCAGTGACGCTCTGGGGACCCCTGAGGGCCAGCAGGAAGGAAAGGGCCACAATCACGCTGCCTCAGGAAGCTTAGATAAGAAGGACGGTGCGAAGCCCAACTACCCTGGCCACTTGTTGGCCCTGGCATCCACCATAACCTGCACGGGGCACACACAGAAGGTGCTGCCTTAATGTTTGTTCAAGTAATGAAAGAAGGGGGAATTCCCTGGTGGTCCTAGGACTCATCTTCCACTGCAAGGGGCACAAGTTCAGTCCCTGGCCAGGGAACTAAGTTCCCACCAAGCTGTGTGACGTGGTCAAAAAATTAAAAATAAAAAATTTTTTTAAAGAATGAAAGAAGGTAGAGACTGGGAACAGGGGACTTGGTGTGGGAAGACGGCGAGCAAAGGAACGATCTAGAAGAGAGATGGGGGATGAAGCCTAGACCAGTGGTCCTCAAGTTTAGCATAATCAGAACCAGATAAGGATTTCTTACAGTTATGCACACAGAATTTTTTGGATCAAATTTCCATAGTATTATTGTGGGGAAGTGAACAGGATGGCACCAGTCAGCCTTTCTCCCCCATTCTTTCACGCCCTCTCACCCCATATTCCGTAACCAAGGCCTTTGCACCATTATGTAAACGGCTGAACTCACTTGTAGCACTGCACATACGCGTCAGGAGGTAGCCGCTTGGCCACAGGGTACTTTGTGGAGTACACCAAAGGTATGAGCTTCAGCATGAAAGCCCTGGCTGCTGCTGCACTGGAGCGGCATTGGAGCAACATCATGGTTATGTTAAATGAGGTAATGTTACGGCTATGTTATGGCTGTGTTATGGCTGCGGCTACAGCTGCTGCGTCAGCCAGGAGGGAGGCTGTGTTATGGCTGTCCACACTGTCTCCTGAACCCAGCGTAGGCAAGGCGAGCTAAGAGGCTGGACGGAGGCTTGAGGAGCCATAGGAAACGCAGACACATTTAGCTCCTACTCACCTTGGCTACCCTGGAAATGGTGTGAACAGCAAGACAATTGGCGTCATGAACAGGATCAGCAATACAATTATTATGATAGCCTAAAAGGAGAAACAACACAAATGTCTATCACGTGATGAGTGGATAAACAAAATGTGGCATACACAGACGATAGAATAGTATTCAGCAGCAAAAAGACTAAGTTGCTTTTATACTGTTACCATATGTATGAACCTTGAAGACATCATGCGAAGTGAAAAAAAGCCAGTCACAGAGGCCCACATGTTATATGAATCTATTACATAACATTCTGGAAATGTCCAGAATAGGCAAATCTACTGGAATCAGAAAGTGGATTAGCAGTTGCCTAGGATTGGAGGATAAGAGAATTTGGAAGTGACAACAGCATTTCTTTCTGGAGTAATGAAAATGTTCTCAAATCAATGTTGCACATCTCTGTGAATATATTAAAAGCTATTGAACTGTACACATCTTTTTTTCTTTACTGTGCCTGACAGCATGTGGGATCTTAGTTCCCTAACCAGGGATCCAACCCTAGCCTCCAGCATTGGAAGGGTGGAATCTTAACCACTGGACCATCGGGCAAGTCCTGAACTGTAGTTTAAAAGGGTAAATTGTATATCTCAACAGAGCTGTTAACAAAACTTTATGCTAAGTAAAATAAGTTAGACTCAAAAGATCGTCCAAAATAAGCAAATCTATACAGACAGAAAGTACATTAGTAGTTGCCCAGGGCTTGAGGGAGGGAGAGGATGAACTGTAAACAGACGTCAGGGATCTTATTGGGGTGATAGAAATGTTCTATAACTGGGTTGTGGCGATGGTTGCACAACTCAATAAATTTCCTAAAAAATCATTGAATAGCATGCTTTAAAAGGGTGAATTTTATGGTATGTGAATTATACTTCAATAAAGTTGTTTTTTTAAAAAAACATGGATTGCTGAAGCCTTCTCACAGTTTCTGATTCAGTAGGTTTGAGATGGTTGGAGAATCAACCCTATTATCTGGTGCCAACTAAGGCCATCCCACCCCAGTGGGAGGACGTCCCACCCCAGTGGGAGGACCGCTGGCCTACAGAGATGAAAGGCCAAAGCCAGGAAGGGGAGGAGTCTGTTTAAACAACAACAACACGAACAAGGACACTACCCTGGGCACACCTCTCCACGCGGCCCACACCCCTGCCTCCAGTGTAACCCCAGCGGATATCCGGGAGGCGCTGTAAGGGGCGGCAGGGAGCCGACCTCCCCCAGCGTCTGGCAGACAGGCCTCCGCGGCAGACAGCGGCAGAGCTCATTTCAAGGCAGCCTCTTCACCATCAACAGAAATTGGCAGCGCAGATAGGAACCGCTGTTTATTTGCCACTTACCTCTGTCTTGTTCCGCTTAAATACTGAGGGGAAACCGGAGCCATTAGGGTCAGAAGAAAATTACAAGCACGCGGCGTCGCTGTGGGTGGGTGAAAATGATATTAGAGATGGGAGGGGGGGAATAAATAGAAGAAGGAAGGAGGGAGGGTGGGAAGAAGAGGGAACACTGCCTTGCACCAACAGAGCATGAAATAAAATAAAATTAAATAAAGATCTGTTTGGTGGGTGGGGAATCTTCATCCTGGGAAATATGGGTGGAGGTTTCGGGGGAGAGGAGAGTTGTTATTTAATTGTTTTTTTGTAAAGCCAGATCGAGGAGATGAAATTCTGATTTCTGTTGTCTGGCCTGATGAGCAAAGTTGAGCGTGATTCTTTTTTCTCTGGGTCACCAGGAAACAGGCCCAGGGAGGGGACAAAAGCCAAAAGCAACCACCGCCCCCACCTTGGGATGGGGGTAAGGTAATCTCCCCCACCTCTGGGGTCTCGGCTCCCCTCCTAGGGCTTCACACCCAGAGGACGCCCCCTGCTCCCCGACTGGTCCCCACCCCTGGCGGCATTAATTGGAGGCCGGAGCAGTACCACGTTTATTACCTTCCCTCCTGCTCCACACTAAATCTTGTGGCAATGCTTCTAAAAGTCAATAAAACGAGAAGGAAGATGCGATAAAATTAAGGTGGAAAGTGCGATGGGGAGAGGAAATGGGAATCTTCTTTTTAATTTAGCTTTAATTTTAATTTTTTGTCACCTCTCCAAACAGCCTACGTGCTGGTACAGTGGAGGGGTCGGGGGCTGGGGGAGAGGCTGGCCTGGCTTTCTATGGCCAAGAAGAAGCTGTGCTGTAGGCTGGGTCTTGGAGGAGGGGGGGATGAGGAGGGGGCTACCTATCGTGGGAGCTGCAGCTGGGAGCAGGCAGGAGTTAGGGGTGGGAGGCTGCCTGCCAAAGCCTTACCCAGGAGGCACCCCTTTGTTTGTGCTCCCAGAGCAGCCTGTCCAGCAGGCTGATTCTGTGCCCCTGAGAGTAGGACCTGGGTCTGGATGATTTTAATCATCCCTTTACCTGGTACCTGACACATAACCCCTAGTGGCTCAGACCATAAAGAGTCTGTCTGCAATGCAGGAGACCTGGATTCGATCCCTGAGTGGGGAAGATCCCATGGAGGAGGGCATGGCAACCCAAGCCAGTATTCTTGCCTGGAGCATCCCATGGACAGAGGAGCCTGGCGGGCTACAGTCCATGGGGTTGCAAAGAGTCGGACCCTGAGCGATTAACACTATTACTACTTACCTGGTACCTGACACGTAATAGTGATGCTGATCTGATAATGATGGTATCAGCATCATTGCTCCAGCATTGTCCTAAACACAATTCACACTTATACAATTTCATCTGATTCTTCCCATCAATGCTATGAGATAGCTATCATTACAAAGCCCCATTTTACAGGTAAGGAGATTGAGGACAGAGAGGTGAAGCCCCTTGACCGCAGTCACAGAGCTTGTGGGTGGCAGGAGTGTTATTCAGGAAACAGGTGTGGATAATTCTTACTTATCAAGTGGATGAGGACATCCCTCGTGGTCCAGTGGCTAAGACTCCACGCTCCCAATTTGGGGGGCCTGGGCTTTGATCCCTGGTCGGGGAACTAGATCCTGCATGCTCCAGCTAAAAGACCGAGCCTGCTGCAACGAAGACCCAGGGAAACCAAATAAATTTTAAAAAGAAATTTTTTAAGTGGGTGGATGAAGGGCTTTAGTGGCAACAACAACAATAACAAAATCCACCTGCCAATGCAGGAGACCCTGGTTTGATCCCTGCTCCAGGAAGATCCCACATGCTGCGGAGCAAATAAGCCCGTGTGTCACAACTACTGAGCCCGTGCTTTGCAACAAGAGAAGCCACTGCAATGAGAAGTCCGCATACCGCAACTCGAGAAAGTCCACGTGCAGCAACAAAGACCCGGCACAACCAGAAATAAACAAATCTTTTTTTTTTTTAATGGGTGAATTAATGAGTGAATGAAACTTTTCAGAATGTGACATATTGCCAGTGGTCCTGGAGTCCCTCCCACATGCACTGAGCCCAGGAACACTGGGGCTGCAGAGCAAGGCAGAGGCAGCTGACCTCAGAGCCCTTGGAACAGAGGCTTCTCCGTGTTGGTGGGAAAGACCTTGAGCTCAAGTCAACATTGCCTGTCGCATGATTTCTGTCCCATTTTTAGGAAGGATGGAATCACACTCGATCCCTCATCTCTCTCAAACCAGATGTTCCTCTCACAGAGGTCCAGCCGGGAGACAGAAGCTCTGTGGCTCCGGCTGTAACCTCTTCCCAAGAACAGGAGCCCTGAGGCAGCAGCATAATTGAGCCTCCTGTCCCCCGGCAACAGCCAGGTGTCCGGGAGGTTCACAGCAGAGAAAAGTCAGGCCCAAGGAGAGGACAGGCTTCCCTTGGGTCACACAGTTGGTCCCCTCTCCATACCTGGAGGTTTGCTCTGTCTTTTGTTATTTTGATGTGAGTCCCAGAGTCAGTATTCTTCCACATCCTAAGTTTTCTCGTGTCTCAGGCCTTGGTAACAACCTTCCAGGAGATGGGTAGGAGGCAGGTGCTGTTTCCTCTACATACAGATGGGGAAATTGAGGCTTAGACAGGCTCAAATTGTCTCCAGGACCACGTACTAACCCTGGCATCAATGCCCAGTGAAGGATTCTGACTGTTGTCTATCCTCAATTGAGTATGAAAAAAAAATTATGTTTTCAGAAGATATTTTCCTCTCTCAAGCTCAGGTTCTAAAGCAACCCTGCCAGCTCCTTGCCCCACTTCCCCGTCCACTGGTCACAATGAGTGGCCCTGCCCCACCCCAGTATCACCCTTCTGTATTTCTGAAGACTGGGGGAGGCCAAAATGGATGGACTTCTTGCCCAAAATATTGTTTCCCTCATCAAAAAAAAACCAACACAGTTTCAAAGATTACTTGACAGCATGGAGAAGCACACAAGAAGTATTTGTAAGTTAAAAAGAAATCAAGCTACCAAATGTCGTGCAGAATATAATCCTAATTATGTTTCATTTTAAATGTAGTTTATGGCTATATTTGTGTCCCAGGGTAGCTCAGCTGGAAAAGAATCCGCCTGCAATGCAGGAGGCCCCAGTTTGATTTCTGGGTCAGGAAGTTCCCCTGGAGGATGGATAGGCTACCCACTCCAGTATTCTTGAGCTTCCCTGGAGCCTCAGTGGTAAAGAATCTGCCTGCAATGTGAGAGACATGGGTTCGAACCCTGGGTTGGGCAGATCACCTGGAGAATCAACCCACTCCAGTATTCTTGCCTGGAGAATCCCCATGGACAGAGGAGTCTGGCGGGCTCCAGTCCATGGGGTCGCAAAGAGTCAGAGCGACTGAGCACAGAAGGCTAGAGGGATATACACACCAAAATATTTATAGTGCTTTTGTTTCCTTCCTTAATGTTTCTACATTTTCCAAATTTTCTGTTGAGAACATGTGTTCAGTGAATTTTTAAATTTGCCTTATTAGCAGTTTTTAAAATACTGATGCCCTTTAGCTTGCTGGCTCCATGGTCTCATAAGCATCAGCCAAGAACAGATCACATATGTGTGCGTGTGTGTGTGTGTGTGTGTGTGTGTGTGTGTGTTGGGGGGTCCCAACTCTCCCACCTTCTCCCAGTGACTGCTGTTCATCATAACCAGGACAATTAACCATCCCTTATTATTCACACGTCATGATTACTAATCATCCTTATTAATATCCATGCTTTGCAAAACCGCGAGGCAGCTTGGCTGGGATGCTTGGAACTCCACAGGAGTCCAGTCCTGACCCCAGGCACATCCCTTCCTGACTTGTGCCTTCACCTCCCCCTGAACTGGGACGACCTGCCCCTTCCTCATCCCTCTGCAGTGACCACTGCCCTCTGCTTCCCTTCTTTGCCAGCTCATGAGAGCCTCATACCCCAAGAGGACCACCTAAATTCCTGAGCCCATTTGCCACCTGAACCACTGACTTTCCTTCCACTGGATCTGAAATAAGGGTCTCTTTCTATAGTTGATCCCTTTTCCCATTCCACCCACTTTGTTCATAAAATGTATGCTCTACCCCCAAACAGACGTGTTAAGGCTAAAACCTGAACTTCATGGTTCTACCACCTACCCATTTTCAGTCTCTAAATCTTGCTACCTGTTTGGAAAAATGCATTAGCAATTTCACGTTAAGCTGGCTATTGATAACCTTGGCCATTCGGCTAACACTAAGTCCCCTGGACAAGGTTTGAAGTAGATTTATTCTCCGGGTCACTTCAGCTCTTGGTTTTTGATGTGATGGTGGCTATGCAGTAGTGAAATGGGCCCAGACCACGTGCACACAGGGAATTTACCCTGCTGGTAAATTACTGGTAATTACCAATATACCAGTCCCCAAAGAGGTGGTGTAACCTCTTCTGGGTGGAGGTGAATGTAAAACCACAAGAGATGGTTGAGTGACTTCCCTGGTGGTCTAGTGGCTGAGATGCTGAGCTACCAAGGCAGGGGGCATGGGTTCAACTCCCAGTCAGGGAACTAGATCCCACTTGCTGCAACTAAAGATCCTGCTTGTTACAGCTAAAGACCCCACATGCCCTAGCAAGGGTCCAAGATCCCGAGCACCACAACTGAGACTCGGTGCAGTCAAAATTTGAGTAAGGAGAGAGGAAAAAAAAAGAGGTGGTTGGAACCTGCTCTGCACTGATTGTGCTCTAAGTCAAGATACCGAGGACTGACTACCACCGAACCCCGACTGTGAGACCGAGCCACGGTACCCTACCTGCACCTACTCATGGAACACGCTGGGCATGAAGACCATAGTGGAAGCAATTTGAGCAAAATACTCACAGCAGCTGCATTTATTACGGTAAGAAATTAGACACCCCTCACACACCCAGCAAGGAGGGAGTGACTGAAAGAGGCGGCACCCATCGAAGTGATGGGACACCACGTGGACGTTAAAGTGACCATGTTTCAGACTCTGCCACCCTGAAAATGTCCGTGTGCCTGGACATTAGGTGAAAGCAGGAGATTCAGAGGGCACACGGCCCCCAGGAAGAGTGCCCTGCACCAGCTCAGGGGAGAACTGAGGTGGGTTCCAATCCAACCTCATTGGTTAACGCTGTTCATGAGCCTTGAGTGTTCCATTGGTAAAAGGCAATCAACACCCCTGCTCGTGGCATGGTGTTGTGGGAGGGTTAAATCAGATTCCAAAGTTCCAAACTTTGGGGCTAACAAAAAACACTCCCCGAAGGCTGTAAAAATCAAGAAAGAAAGGACCAAAATGCAAACTTTTAGAAATGAAAGTTCTTGGAATTCCCTGGCAGTCGAGCGGTTAGGACTCCATGCTCTTACTGCTGGGGGCAGGGGTGGCCAGATTCAATACCTGGTCCCCAGTGGGGAAACAAAGATCCCACAGGCAATGGTGCAGAAAAAAAAAAAAAATGCTTTAGATCGTTTTTGGAATAAGTCCATTTAAAAAAAAGAAAGAAAGAAAAAAGACAAGACGTGGTTTGAGAGGAAGGGCTCCAGAGCTTTGAGGCTTCCCCATGGAGGACAGGAGACCCGGGAAGGATTGGCTGGGTTCTGGAAGAAAGAGGGAGAGGGACTCCCCAGGCAGGCCAGCGGTTGAGAGTCCACCTGCCAAGGCAGGAGACACAGGTTCATTCCCTAGTTCGGGAAGATTCCACATGCTGAGGAGCAACTGAGCCCGTGGGCCACCACTCCTGAGCCCATGCTCTGAAACAAGAGAAGTCTGAGCACAGCAACGGGGAGCAGCCCCTGCTTGCCACACCAGAGAAATCCCACAAGCAGCGATGAAGACCCAACACAGCCAAAAATAAATAAATACAATTTTTAAAAGGAAGGAAAGAAAGGAGGGGGAAAGAAGTGTGGGTTCCCTGCCACCAGGGCCCCCAGAGAGGACCAAAGCCACACTCCGTGGCTGGGCACGAGAAATTTGTCCATCTAAAATGAGAAGGAACAAAAATCATCCCACCCGGCTCAGCCCTCAGGAAGCACCAAGGAGCCAAAAGAGTCACAGGGGAGATGAGGGGGAGAGCTGGAAGCAGGGACGGAGGAGGGCCCAAGCGTCTTCTCCTGTAGCTTGCAGCCTGCCCCCTTCAGCGACGGGCTCTGCCAGATCTCTGCTAGCTGGCGGCCGCCACCTCCTCCTTCTCTCCCGCTGCCCAAACAGCATCCCCTTCCCTGGGTATCCACTTGAAGAAGGAAGAGGCTAGTAAGCCCAGTGTAACGTAAATCACTTGACCTGAGTATTTCTGGCAGAGAACAGGATCCTCCCCTATGTGTATCTGCCCTGGGGACTTAAGAAAGATACGGGACCCCAGACACCCCCAAGACTAGACTGTCCCTCTTTATTATCCTAGCACAGCCGGGGGACCACCTTGCCTTCCTGTCTGAACTTCCTCCCACACGACCTTCTTTTTCAAGGAGTGGGAATGGGGTTAAAGACACAAGGTGAAGTTTAAGGAGGGGAGGAGGAAGAAGGGAAAGGGATGCTCTTCTGGGGAAGGTAGTGGAGAAACATTTTCCTCCACTGTTGTTTTTAAGGAGAAAGGGAAAGAAAGAGGCGGGTCACCTTGAGGGAGCAGATTCCTCAAATGACAGCATTTTAGCGAGGATCCAAGTAATTCAGCCTCCTCCCCTCTTCCCAGTGCACTCTAGTTTTTTATTTGTTTTTTCAGTTCTTTATTTTTGGTTGCGCTGGGTCTTCATTTCTGCGTGGGCTTCCTCTACTTGCGGCAACTGGAGACTGCTCTGTTGCACTGAGCGGGCTCTGGGTGTGTGGGCTTCGGAGTTGCCGCACGGCACACAGGCTCAGTTGCTCCGAGGCAAGTGGGATCTTCCCAGACCATGGATCGAACCCGTGTCCACTGTATTGGCAGACAGATTCTTGACTACCAGACCTCCAGGGAAGTCCTGGTGGGAAGTCCAGCGGGACTTCTAATAAGCTGGGAACTGGGTCAAGGCCCTTTCAGCCTCACTCACTCGCCCTCTGCTCTAGGAAAGCAGCCTTTTTGCACTTTGGCGCATGTGTCCCCAGCGTGTCCACCTCTAGGCTCTGCTCCTGCTAATCCTTCCACCAGCCACCCCTCCCCTTCCCCACCAGTCAGAGTCTCAGAGCAGCCCCTCCTTCACAAGGCCAGGCAGTCTCTCAACTAGAAATGCTCCTTTCTTGTCTCTGCTGTCTAGGAAAGGAATTACACTCTGGGATTTTCTGCTCACACCCCTATCTCCCAACTGAATGGCATCTTGCTCATTCCCTGTGCTGCCTTTCACTTAATCAATCAATCAACAAGCTAAGAAAAGTAGTTGAGGTGGGGGATGGGAGGCCACAAAACTGCCCAAATCCCAGGTAACTGATCCTATCAACGAAGTTTGGATTCACAGTCTGAGGCACATCACACACGTCACCCCCTGAAAGTCGCATCTCCACCCTACACAGCAGACTCTATTGCCATCCCATCCTGCCCAGGATCTGCCCCCCTAGCTGGTAAAGGATCGGAACCCCAGGCTGGCTAACCCCAAGACCCATGTTCTTCCTATTCTGTCACACTGCCTCTTACAGGTCTTTTCTGGGGGAAGCGGGAGCTGCCCCCAATCCAAATTCTCCCAGAAGGGAGATGATTCCTCTTTGCTTCTTCAGTCTCATCCAAGCTGAACTCTGACCAGCTCCACCACTCAGCCAGCTGCTGGGCAGGTGGGGTGGGTGGGGGCTGGGGAGCCCTGGGCACTAACAACATCAATGGGAGTGACCAAGCACCTTCTTATGGGCACAAGGAGCAGGAGGCACAGACATCGAAAACCTCTGGAAAGGACTTTCCTGGTTTAGACTCCATGCTTCCAATGCAGGGGCACAGGTTCGATCCCTGATCAGGGAGCTGAGATCCCTCATGTTGCATGGTCAAAAAAATCTTCTGGGATAGAGTCCCACTGTATTACTTATTCCTGGGTCAGTCCACATCTTAGCAGCAGGAATTAGCCTGGAGGGAGAGGCTGCTGGGGGAGAGGGAGGCTCGTGCCGAAAGAGACGCTCACAGAGGGGAGAAAGGACCCCCTGACCTCAGCAGGCTTCCCCGCCAGCGCTTCATCCTGAGCTGGGATGGCGAGTGGGGTAGATCCCAACTCAGTCTCTGGAGTTTCTCTCCTGACTTCCTGCGTGTGCACTCAGTTGCGCAGTCATGTCCGATTCTCTGCGACCCCATGGACTGGGACCCACCAGGCTCCTCTGTCCATGGAATTCTCCAGGCAAGAATACTGGAGTGGGTTGCCATTTCCTCCTCCAGAGGATCTTCCCAACCCAGGGATCGAACCCGTGTCTCTTTTATCTCCTGCATTGGCAGGTGGATTCTTTACCACTGCGCCACCTGGAAAGCCCTTGACTTCCTAGGCCTTTGGAGAAATGCTACAATTCTCCCCTGGGCCCTTATCTTCACATTTCGGCCTGCATTTCAGTCCCAGCCCCAAGGCTCTGGAATAGACATGCTGTCATGAATTGCCAGGCACCACACAGCCATCTGACGGCTTGCCTGAACTCACATAGCCTGCAGGATGGATGGAGCACAAACGCTGGCATCTCTGTTACACAAACACACACACACACACAATTTAAACTGACCCTTCCCCATGCATTATCTTAATTGGTTTAAACCTCAGAACAGGGTCCTGGGAGGTGGGCAGGGCAGATGTCTTGAACCCATTTCTTAGATGAGGAATCTGAGATTCAAGGAAGGTAAACAACTGAATCAAGGTCACACTGTCCAGAGCTAGTGACCACGTTACTGATAACCCCACAGCCATTCAGTGCCCGGAGCAGCACTGAGCGCTTTCCATGCATATGACATTCATTCAGCCCCATGGTGGGGAGACGTTATCATCCCCATCTCCCCATTTCACAGATGATGAAACACGCACTTAGAGTTGTTAGGTGATTTGGGGAAGCCACTTGGAGCCAAGCCTCAAACCGCCTGGCCCCGTGGACCCGCCCCAGAGTGGGTCCCCTGAGTCCCTGGCACCTGTGACAGTGTGTGACCCGCTAAGGGGCTCACTGAACGTCTGCAGCACATTTGTCCACTGAGTTGTCCCCCACTTGCTTGATCTTGCTTCTCCTTCAGGACCGTTCTCATCCTTCCCTCTCCTGACTCCTTACACGGCTCCAGCCAGACATTTGACATATTGCCTCCAGGAGTTCAGGGTCATGGAACCCCCAGGCCCCCTAAGGAGGCTGGGAAGACAATCTGCCACCTCCCCCCTGCACCTACCAGCTTTCAGGGATTTGTGGTTTGATGCAATGACACCCCTTGCCTCAGTTTCCCCACCTGTACCAGAGCTGTAGGCAAGCAGGCTGCTGGAAAAGAGGCCCTCTACCTCTTTCCACCCCAGGGGGTGCTGGGATCCTCTTTCTCTCTCGAGCCCCACAGAACCGCAGACACGCAGTGAGGGACCTGCAAGGGGAGAGACCAGGAACGGGTATGAGGACTGGTCAGCCCCACCTCCAGAGCGTGCATTCCTAAACAGGGAAAATGCTAATATCTGAGGGCAGGAGTCTCTCAGGGAAGATCCCCCACAGGCTGAGGTTTGAAGGTCCCTTTGGAACACTGCCAACTCCAGCTGCCCCAACCCCAGGCGTTAATCAACCAACATCACTGAGAGTTCACTGGCCTGCAGGCAAAGAATGGGTGAAGATGCCACTCCTGCCAACCACCAGCCAAGAGAGATGCTTCAGTCGGGCACACTGAGTGCTTCTCTAGGCACACTCTTGTTTAAGCTTGCCAGCAACTCTGAGAATTATGTCCATATCACAGAGGGTGAAGCACGGGTCTCGGTGGCCTGCCCCTCGTCACATGGCTGTGTGTGCGTGTGTTAGTTGCTCAGTCAGGTCCGACTCTTTGCGACCCCGTGAACTCCAGCACCCAGGCTCCTCTGTCCATGGTACTTTCCAGGCAAGAACGCTGGAGTGGGTAGCCATCTCCATCTCCTTCTCCAGGGGATCTTCCCAACCCAGGGACTGAACCTGAGTATCCCACACTGCAGGCAGATTCTTTACCATGTGAGCCACCACGGGAGCCCCAGTCACATGGTTGGGACACGGCTAAACTAGAGACAAATGCAAGGCTTTTCGGGCCTGTGCCTGCATCTTGTTCTGAGAACAAAGCTATTCTCTCACCAACATTTCCCAAGCCTTCCTTTTTTAAAGATTTGTATTTATTTATTTTTGGCTGCACTGGGTCTTCATTGCTGTGTGCAGGCTTTCTCTAGCAGCCTTGAGCAGGGACTACGCTCTAGCTGTAGTTCACAGGCTTCTCATGGTAGCTTCCCTGGTTGCAGAGAACAGGCTCTAGAGTGTGGGCGCAGTAGTTGGGGCACATGGGCCTCTTTGTCCTATGGCAAGTAGAATCTTCTGGACCAGGGATCGAACCCATGTCCCCTGCATTGGCAGGCAGATTCTTAACCATTGGACCACCAGGGACGTCCCCAAGGCTTCCTTTGATAGAGGCTGGATGCCTTACACATTCCTCCTCCCCCCCGCGCCCCCCCCACCGCCGCCCGCCCAGCCTCTTACCTGTCCTGGGATCCAAGAGCAAATGAGGCGGGTCCTAGGTTTAGAACCCTAAACCTTTAGTGGTCAATGACAGGACTGGAGGAGACTCTTGAGAGTCCCTTGGACTGCAAGGAGATCCCAACCAATCAATCCTAAAGGAAATCAACCCTGAATATTCATTGGAAGGACTGAGGCCACCTGATGAGAAGAGCTGACTCATTGAAAAAGAGTGCTTTAGTGGTCAATGACAGGACTGGAGGAGACTCTTGAGAGTCCCTTGGACTTCAAGGAGATCCCAACCAATCAATCCTAAAGGAAATCAACCCTGAATATTCATTGGAAGGACTGAGGCCACCTGATGAGAAGAGCTGACTCATTGAAAAAGACTCTAATGCTGGGAAAGATTGAAGGCAGGGGGAGAAGTGGGGGACTGAGGATGAGATGGTTGGATGGCATCGCTAAATCACTAGACGTGAGTTTGAGCAAACTCCAGGACAGGAAAGCCTGGTGTGCTGTAGTCCACGGAGTCACAAAGGGTCGGACATGGCTTAGCGACTGAACAACAACAGGACACATGGCTCAGGCCCCCCACCTGACCTTCACCCCCACGCAGCACACGTCTCTCTGTGCTTCCTACTGCCACCCTTCCAGTCCCCACTGCCTGTAGCCCCGAGGATGACCAGGAGGCCAGAGTGGGAGGAACAACACTCCTGACCCCCAGCCTGGCTGGGACCTCTCCAGTGCCTGTCACCTAGCCCCAGCCGGGCGTCAGGTCCAGCCAGACCCCCTTCCCCTCCAAGTCACCCCTGCCGTGCCCTCTGGCCAGGCCCCTCCAGGCGCTCCAGGGATTGACCGATATCAGAGCGCCACCTAGTGTGCCTGGTGGGCGCCCCGGACCCTGCCCAGGACTTGCCGGGTTCACTTCTCTGCTGCTACTGCTGCTAAATCGCTTCAGTCATGTCCGACTCTGTGCGACCCCATAGACGGCAGCCCCCCAGGCTCCACGGTCCCTGGGATTCTCCAGGCAAGAACACTGGAGTGGGTTGCCGTTTCCTTCTCCAATGCATGAAAGTGAAAAGTGAAAGTGAAGTCGCTCAGTCGTGTCCGACTCTTAGCGACCCCGTGGACTGCAGCCTACCAGGCTCCTCTGTCCATGGGATTTTCCAGGCAAGAGTACTGGAGTGGGGTGCCATCACTTCTCCTCTAGGGAGGGTCAAACACCAGGAAGAGTCTCTGTCCTGGCTGGGACTCACTTGCAAAGAGCCTCAAATCCTACCTGCTGACGTTCTGCGCTGTGAAACTATTCCTCCAGTCACAGAGATCCTGGCACCTAGTGAGGGCGGTGCCCCATCATGGGACAGCACTGCCTGCAAAGCCCTGGCTTCATACTGCCTGTAAGGCTTAAAGTGAGCTTTCCAGTAGTTTAATCAAATTGCATTGTTTTGTGTCCATTGGTGAAAAGCAAATTTCCCAAATTAGCCACAATTTTGATAAACCCTCTTTGTGTGCGCTCAGTCGTGTCCTCTTGGTGACCCCATGGACTGAGGCCCACCAGACTCCTCTGTCCATGGGTTTTTCCAGGCAAGAACGGTGGAGTGACTTGCCATCCCCTTCAAGTCCTGATGTTGCACAAGAGCCTCAAACAGTGATCAGTGTGGGGCCTGTGCTCCATCCCACCCCCGCCTCCAAACACAGTCAAATAAGCACACAGCAGGGGCAGAGAGGTCAGGCCAAGTCCAGGTTTGAAGCCTTGCTCCGTACCAACTGTGTGACCTTGAAAAATTCACTTAATAATGCCGTGGGGGTGGCCTAATCAGGAAGGAAATCCAAAAAAAGAGGGGATATTTGTGTACACACAGCTGATTCACTCTGCCGTACAGCAGAAACTATTACAACATTGTAAGGCAACTATACTCCAACAAAAATTTTTTTAAAGAAAGAAAAACTCACCTAGGCTCTCTGAGCCTCACTTTTCCTACCTGTGAGATGGGGTTGTAATGAGCATCGTATGAGATAACAAACGTGGCCTTCAGCGGTGCCAGCCACTCACTCAAGTCTCTGTAACAGCCAGACTCGTCTTTCTCATCTCCCGCGGGGACTCCACAGCACCTCAAGCCAGGTCTCCGCCGTTTTCTCGTCTCGGAGCACATGTCACAGGCACGTTGCCTCTATTTTCTGTGGACATGTCCATTTACCCATCCCGGTGCCAAGCCAACGGTGAGTATATATTAACCAGCCGCTCGACAGAATGTTCTCAGGCCAAATGGCCACACCTGTGGAAAGAGCCTGTTCTTCAGTTCGGAGGTGAAACCAATCCAGCTTTCTAGTCGTGTCCAAACAAACACGCCTTGTCCCAGAGCCTCGGCTTCTCCCCACTCTGAAGTGGTGTTGAAGCTCCTGACTTGCACAGTGTGTTAAGACATAAAGAAGATGTATTTGAAGGCCCTGGTAAAGGGTGTAACACCCACCAAGTAGAATAACAGGTAGAATGTATTATGCTGATCGCTGGGAGGCCCCGTTGGGTTTCAAAGCAATGTCAACAGAGAGACTTCCCTGGAGGTCCAGTGGTTGAGAATCCGCTTTCCAATGCAGGGGATACATGTTCAATCCCCGGTCGGGGAACTAAGAGCCCACATACCGCAGGGCAACTGAGACTTTGAGCCACAGCTACTGAACCCACGCGCTCTAGAGCCTGCTTGCCACAATACAAGGTCCCACGCACTGCAACCTGACACAGCCAAAAATAAAATAATTAATTGAATTTTTTTAAAAAAGCTACATCAAAGGAAAACAGAAAGAGTGTCATCTCTGTGCACCAGAGACATCCGGGCAAGGAGGCCGAGGGCAAGTCAGGCCCGAGTGAGAAATGCTTGAAACAGGCAAAAATGAAAGCCCAGTCAGGGTCTCAGTCAACAGCTGATCTACAGAGAAGACATCCCACAGACCAGGAGCAACTGGGTGGTGAGGGGGGGCTCTCTTTCTCCTGGGCTGGGGATGGGGAATGGGCCAGTGCAGTGAGGGAGGAGGGGGTGAACAGCCTCTTTATTAACACAATTATTTTATTTGCCAAAAGGTAATCATCCTAAGTGAGGTCAGCAGCTGGCCCAAGTTGCCATGGCAACAGAACCTGATCACTTCCAGCAGCAGCAAGGGCTGGAGGCTCCTGAGGAACGAGCCCCCCCAGGCCTCTCTTCTCCTCCCCCGGAGAAGGGCTGAACTACACCGGCCAGTGTCTGAGTTCCCCCTCCGCGCCCCAACTGGCAGACCAAGAGTCCTTGGGAGACACCCCAGCCCAGGTTCACAGGGGGCCCATCTTAGGGGAGAGGGACCTTGGCATCCATCATCCCTTTTTACCCCATAATAACCCTGCCACGAAGTGACTGAGCATCGCCTGACCATTTCACAGACCACTGTGGCTCAGAGGGGTTAGTGACCTGTCCACAGACACACAGGACTTGGAGATTTCGGGGCTGAAGCGTGAAGCCCCACTCACAGTTGCCTCAGCGCCAGGGGCTGTGAGATTGACAGGGAAGGACTGGACCAGGGTCTTGAATCGCCACGAAACTGGTGTGGAGGAAAAGTTGCTAACGTAAAATCAGAGAGGCCTAGGTTTGGGTCCCAGTCCCCTCCTCGCAGGTCACATTACCCACAGCAAATGTGCTCTGAGCCTCGGTTTACCCAACGCATTCTGCATCTATGACTTGTCAGACTCTGCAAGTTCAAGCAATGACCAAGACATGTTTCTCCATCTGTAAAATGGGCCAGTAAAGGCCTGTCCTGGGGACACAGGTAAACTTGCCCCAGTGTACACAAATGTAAGACTCTAGTTCTGGGGTTCTTGTTGTTTCGTCATTACGTCAGGTGAGCGACTCTGTGCAACCCCATGGACGGTAGCCCACCAGGCTCCTGTCCATGGGGTTCTCCAGGCAAGAATACACGGGTTGCCATTTCCTTCTTCAGGGGATCTTCCCAACCCAGGGATCAAATCCGAGTCTCCTGCTTAGCCGGCAGATTCTTTACCGCTGAGCTGCTGATTGACACCTAGCTTATTTTCATCCAAATCTCTAGGAGTGTTAACTCTGCAGAGAAGAGTCAACACCAACTGTGAGTGGTGCTTCAGGCTTCCGGCCCCGAAATATCCAAGTTCTGTGTGTCTGTGGACAGGTCACTAACCCCTCCAAGCCACAGAGGTCTGTGAAATGGTCAGGCTATGCATCCTGACCCCAAATCCTCCAGCCCTGAAGTCCAGGAGACACCACAGCAGAGGCAGGTCCAAGGCCAGGTAGAGCCAGGCTGTTGCAGGTCCCCTTGGCTTGTGACCAAAAAGCGAAGAGGAACTAAAGCGCCTCTTGATGAAAGTGAAAGAAGAGGGTGAAAAAGCTGGGTTAAAACTCAACATTCAAAAAACGAAGATCATGGCATCTGGTCTCACCAGTTCATGGCAAATAGATGGGGAAACAATGGAAACAGTGACAGATTTTATTTTCTCGGGCTCCAAAATCACTGCAATTGGTGACTGCAGCCATGAAATTAAAAGACACTTACTCCTTGGAAGAAAAGCTATAACAAACCTAGACAGTGTATTAAAAATCAGAGACATCACTTTGCCAACAAAGGTCCATATAGTCAAAGCCACGTTTTTTCCAGAAGTCACGTACAGATGTGAGAGTTGGACCATAAAGAAGGCTGAGCAGTGAAGAATTGATGCTTTTGAACTGTGGTATTAGAGAAGACTCCTGAGAGTCCCTTGAACTGCAAGGAGAGCCAACCAGTCAATCCTAAAGGAAATCACTCCTGAATAGTCACTGGGAGGACTGATGCCGAAGCTGAAGCTCCAATACTTTGGCCACCTGAGGCAAAGAGTCAACTCACTGGAAGAGATTCTGCTGCTGGGAAAGATTGAAGGCAGGAGGAGAAGGGGACGAGATGGTTGGATGGCATCACCGACTCAATGACATGAGTTTGAGCAAGCTCCAAGAGATGCTGAAGGATGGGGAAGCCTGGCGTGCTGCAGTCCATGGGGTTGCAAAGAGTCAGACATGACTGAGCAACTGAACAAGAACCACATGGCATCTACCATGCCCTGGCAGAGAAGCGTGCCACAGGTACAAGAAAGTGGAAGTGTTAGACACCCAGTCGTGTCCAGACTCTTTGACACCCCATGGACTACAGGCTGCCAGGCTCCTCCATCTGTGGAACTTTCCAGGCGAGAATACTGGAGGGGGTAGCCATTCCCTTCTCCAGGGGATCTTCCTGACCTAGGGATCACATCCAGGTCTCCTGCATTACAGACAGATTCTTTACCGTCTGAACCACCAAGGGACAACCACAACCAGAAGGAATTCAGATGGGGTGGTGGAGGGGCTGACAGTTCTAAGGGAGCATCTCGGCAGGCTTTGTGGGAAGAGGGGCAGTGAGGCTTGAGCTGCGTCTCCTAGAAGGTGGACGTGGGGATGAGAGCAGGAGGGAAGACATTTCCGGCAGTGGAAACTACCCACAATAAAAGTCTTCAAAGTGTCAGATGCCGCAGGGGTTTGGGGGGAAGAGGGTTTGAGTAGGGATCGAGGGCAGAGTGAAGGAACTTCAAGGGACCCAGGAGGGTGTAGGAGCCAGACTGGGGCAGATTGTGGATAGCTTTGACCCTGAGGCTAAGAAACCTGCACTTTATCTTGGAGGCAACAGGAGCCATTGAAGTTTTCTGAGCTGGGACAGGAAAGATCTGATTTGCATTTTAGGATTTCCCTTTGGAGAGGGAGTGGAGACAAAAAGGCTATCGGAGGACTATCCCTGGTGATCCCGTGGTTAAGAATCCACCTGCCAATGCAAGGGACGTGGGTTTGATCCTGGTCCAGGAAGATTCCACATGCCATGCAGCAGCTAAGCCCGTGCTCCACAAAAGAAGCCACCGCAATGAGAAGCCTGTGAACCGCAATGAGAGTAGCCCCTGCTTGTCCCAACTAGAGAAAGCCCAGGGCAGCCATAAATAAACAATTTTTATGGGCGCCACTTCCTTCCATTAACAAAAGCAACAGCTCATGGCCTGACTGGAGACCTTTTGTTGTTATTGTTTAGTCGCTAAGTTGTGCCCAATTCTTTGCAACCTCATGAACTGCAGCACCCCAGGGTCCCCTGTCCTTTACCATCTCCTGGAGTTTGCTCAGATTCATGTCCAATGAGTCAGTGACACTATCTGACCATCTCATCCTCTGCTGCCCCCTTCTCTTTTTGCCTTCAGTCTTCCCCATCATCAGGGTCTTCTCCAATGAGTTAGCTCTTTGCATCAAGTAGCCAAAGTATTGGAGCTTCAGCATCAGTCCTTCCAGTGACTATTCAGGGTTGATTTCCTTTAGGATTGACTGGTTTGATCTCTTTGCATTCCAAGGGACTCTCAAGAGTCTTCTCCAGCACCACAACTCGAAGGGATCAATTCTTATAAGGAGACCTTGAAGTGAAGTGAAGTGAAGTCGCTCAGTCGTGTCTGACTCTTAGAGACCCCATGGACTATAGCCTATCAGGCTCCTCAGTCCATGGGATTTTCCAGGCAAGAGTCCTGGAGTGGGTTGCCATTTCCTTCTCCAGGGGATCTTCCCGACCCAGGGATCAAACCCGGGTCTCCCGCATTGTAGGCAGACACTTCACCATCTGAGCTAGCCCTTTTTTTAACCACTGCACACAGGCCTCAAGCTGTGTGGGTTTCCAGCCTGAAGACAGGCACTGGGGACAGTGAAACTCCAGGCGCTGGTTCCCGCACTGGTCTCCTCAGACAGGGCCCCAACACTGCCTGAGGAGTATGTAAGTCCCCCGAAAGGTGAAGGGGTAGGGGATCAGAAGGGGGCCGGGAGGGAGCCCCTTTACTGAGCATCTGCTCGGTCCTCACCCTTTACCCCCGGTCCCAGTGACCATGGGGGTAAGTGCCCTGAAATAATTATCTCTGTTCCAAAGAAGGAAACCAAGACCCGTGGCGGTTAGGAACAGCCCAGGAACCCCAGGGCCAGGATGCCAGCCCAGGAGGGTCTGACCTCAAGGCTCCTCAGACCACAAGCAGAAAGAGAAACTGAGACCTCAAGGAAGCAAACTTCCTGCTCCCGGGAGGACCACTCTGGCCCAGACCACAAGGGGAGGCGTTCTGGGGGCCCCCGCCCCTGCAGTCTCTCCACCAGCCTCCTAGGACACACGCTCACACGCATCATGCTTTGAGTTCTTAGTGCGTCACAGACATTCACAGAGAACATCACAGTTCATCCAACTTCCCAGTTTATTCACCAACCTCATCTGAGGATGCCAACCGGAGTCCCCGGCCTGTGCCAGATGATGTTAAGTAAAGGCAGGAGATAGCAGAGGGGGTCCCCAGGTTGGGGTCCACGCCCCACCAGCCCTGGGGGACCCCCCTGGGGTGGGGACATGGCAGACAGGAGAAGTGCTGAGGGAAGGCTGGGCCCCTGAAGGGGGACAAGGACAGCAGGTTAGAGGGGGCATCTGGGCAGGAGACACAGGCAGGGCGAGAGGTGGAGAGGAAGCAGACGGTTCTGGTTCACCTCCAGTGAGGCCCAGGGTGCTGGCCACACACCAGCCCAGTAATAGCACCAGTTCAGGCCTAAACTTGAATCAGTCCATCTAAGGCTTGGCCACAATCAGCCGCAAAGAAGATTAGCAAAGACCAGGGAGGGAAGCAGGGGGCGGGGGTTTGCCGGGCCAAGGAATAATGTGCATGGAATCTATCTTGGGGGGAAAGGGGGTTCAGCACCCCTTCCCACAGGACATGGAGTGGGAAGCGGAGGTAGGAGACAGACCGAGCTATGTCAGCTTGGAGGGCACAGATCTGACCCACTGAGGCTGTCAGACCCTAAAACTCTGCCTCCAATACCTCCCTCCCTCAACCTCAACAAGCTCAAGTGAGACACCGAGAACTTCCCAACCCCAGTGAGACCCCAGAATGCCTGAGCAGCTCAAGCTGTTCATGCCGTCCTTGGCAGAGGAGGGCAGTCCCAGCAGGGCATGTGTGGTACCCCCGTGGCCCCCTTCAGGCCAGGCTGTAGTTGTATCCGGGATGACCCAATGGGCTACATTCCCGGCCCACAAATGCTCTGGAGGCAGAGTGGAAAGTAGGAGGCTTCAAATGGAATCAGCTGCCCAGCATAACGTATTAGCATCTAGGCGAGATTAATCAAGCCCAGAAACCTCGAGTAGACCCCTAATTAGTTGCTGCTGATAACTATATTTGTCATGCTCTCCAATTATTCCACTGTAAATTTCAGAGTTTAATTGCACCTTGTTCTTCATTGAAGTGTCACTGTTTGCACATGCTCCCCTAATTCTTTAGCAAATTTGACAAAATTCAGCATTAAATATAGATTATCTTTAGATTTCCATAATTAACACAACCAAACTGTCTCAGGCCTAAATATTTCTCCCAGCACCATAAATCTGGCCTGTCCCCGGAACCCAGAGAGCTGCTCCCAGCTCCCCCGGCAGAGGCCGCAGTGAGAATACACATGCTCATCCTTGAACTCACACAGGACACGCCTGTGAAGGGCTGGGACTGGGGATGCAGGGGAGGCTTCACTGAGGGCACGCATCCAGGGACCGTCCCACCCCCAAATGTGTGGGAGACCTCACTGAGGCTGCTTCCTGGGGCATCTCAGCCATGTCCCAGGGCTTAGAAGGCCAGGCCAGCATCATGGCTGACCTCTGTCCCTGGCAGGTGGTGATTTTGTGAGTTAGTCGCTCTGTCAAGTCCGACTCGTTGAAAGCCCATGGACTGTAGCCCACCAGGTTTCTCTGTCCATTGGATCCTCTAGGCAAGAATACTGGAGTGGGTTGCCATTTCCTTCTCTAGGGGATCTTTCCAACCTAGGGATCAAACCCAGGTCTCCCGCATTGTGGGCAGATTCTTTAATGTCTGAGCTACCAGAGAAAACCCCTGCAGCCAGGCCATAAGCCACTCCACACCACGAAAGCCAAAGGGCCCGTGTGACCTTTATACCCATTAAGGCGGTCTTTGATTCTGCTGGGAAGGCGGCTCAGGCGGACAGGGATGCTCTCTGTGCACACCCCCTTTCTGGCATCCTCACTGACCAACCTTCCCTCCAGACTCACCGGGTGCACATGTGGTTGTTGTTCAGTCGCTGAGTCATCTCTGGCCCTTTACAGCCCCATGGACTGCAGCTCACCAGGCTCCTCCGGCCTCCACTGTCCCCCAGAGTTTGCTCGGGTGAATGCATGTCCATTCCACTCCAAACACTCACCTGGGGCTCTTAGCTCAGACACTCAACATCAGGCTACAAATCTTTACCACCAGTTCCCCCAAGCCCCAATTTTTTGTTGGGGAACAACAAAACCAGCAAGGTGTCCCATTTCCAAGACGACAGTGGGACAGCAGGGATAGCTAGGAGAAGACAGGAATGCCTATGCCCCCTCCAGAGCCCTCCCAGTCCGTGGCCCCTGGGAACAGATCCACTGGTTTATCCCACGTAGGGCTTCCCAGGTGGCACGAGCGGTGAAGAACCCGCCTGGCAGTGCAGGAGATGTAAGAGATGAGGGTTCAGTCCCTGGGTCGGGAAGATCCCCTGGAGGAGGGCATGCAACCCACTGCAGTATTCTTGCCTGGAGAATCCCATGCAGAGGAGCCTGGCGGGCTACACTCCATGGGGTCGCCAAGAGTCGGACACGACTGAAGCGACTTAGCTTGCACATGCACACACCCCAAGTCAAGTCTGGCTGGTCCATGGGCAGCAGAACATCCAGAGTTCAACTGCCTGCCAAGCCCCATCCCCCATCCTGCAGTCATGCAAGCGTGCACACACGCACACACAGATGTACACACAGAAACAGAGACAAACGGACTCGGATACACAGAGACACACCATCAGCACCCAGGGACACACAGGCAGACACACAGTCACACACTGACATGCAAAGACAGATATACACAAAGAAATACACACACTGCTCTGCGCAAACCCGGAAGATGGGGTCAGCCAGATAGGAGAATACTCACTCCCCAGAAATCAGGGGCATTTCTAGAATCTTGTTGCCTTGAAGGGCCAGAGCGGGCTAGGGGCTCCAGAAGACCGTCCCCAGCCCTCTCACTCTCTTAAGAAGCCTCAGTGTATACTTGCTGCAAATTTGGAGGAAAATCAATGACCTTTATTGAGATTTGAGTTTTTGCCCCAACGAGGGGTGCTGAGCTGGGAGTGATGTGGGAGCTCTCTGGGCGCAGTGTGCTAGGAGATGGGGCTAGGCACAGCTTACAGGGCAGGGAGGGACTGGGCAACGAGCGGCGGGGAGGCTCCAGGGCCAGCAGCCTCCAGGACAGGCCAAGACAGAGGACCAACAGATAGGCGATCAGGCTGCCACCCAGCCCCAGCCTGCCGGGCCGAGAGGGCCCCTGGGCCGGCTTAGGGGTCTGCTGGGGCCAGGCTGCATTCTGGATCCAGGACTCTGGACTCTCAACCTCAGAAGGAAGGAGGGGCTGAGATCCACCCAGGTCTGAGGGGCTGCTCGTGGCCAAGAAGAGCAGGAAGCAGCAACACAGGGTGGGGGTTGTACAGCCCACTCAAGGTCATCGGCTTTGGAGGGTGATGAGGGGCAGTTATTGAGCAGCTTCCTGGCTCGAAGCACCTGTTATCATCATTCTGCAGAAAATCCTGCAAGAGACACAATGGCCCCCTTGCTCAGATGAGGAGAGTGGGGATAGAGAAGTTGAAGAAATTGCCCACAGCCGCCCAGGTGGCAAATGCCCGAGGCAGCACCTGAACCAAGGCCTGCCAGGCCTGGAAGTCTGTTTTCCCCGTTCTGCTGGCAGGCAGCACCTCGCAGGCCATGAAGGTGCCACATCGTCACCTGTCTTCTCCTCTTCCAGATACTTGGGCCATCTGGGTCAGAGCTTGGGTTCAGGCTCCAGAGTGACGGGAACTCAGGGAATCTTCTCCACAACTCAACCCCAAATTACAAGACATACCCCAGGCACAAAACAGAGGACATCTGTCAGCCGAAATCCTGTCTACCCTACCCCACTGGCTAAAGTTTGACTTCCCTCCTTCTCTACTGAATAATTGAAGGGACCAGAGGCCATCAACCCAATCTTAATATCATGTGCCTGAAGCCCCTAGCAATATCCTGCCTGAGTGGTCATCTGAGTGCTTGCATTCCTCCAGTGACAAGGAGCTCACTATCTACAAAGTACCCCCATTCAATCTTTGGAATCCTGTTAAGACTGAGCTGCTATTTGACTCCCTGGGCCTCCCACTGGGCCCATACTTCCCTCTGGGTTATCAGTCTGGCCCATGAGAAGCTCTTCTGTAATTGGAATACCACGACCGCTGCTCCCACTACAACCACCACCCCCACTCTCCTGGCTAAACTCTTCCTCATTTCCTCAACCACAGCCAACTGTCCTCCCCCATCCCTCCTACTCACCCAAAGTTATCAGCAGAATTGTTGACAGACAGGAGTGGTTAACAACAACCATTTTGGATGGACTTGGCAATGAAGGCACAGGCAATAAAAGAAGGTAAATGAGACTAAATCAAAATTTAAAACTTCTATGTATCAGAGAGGACTTCCAAGTGGTGCAATGATAAAAGAATCTGCCTGCCAATACAGGAGACACAGCAGACGTGGGTTCAATCCCTAGGTCGAGAAGATCGCCTGGAGAAGGGACTGGCAACCCACTCCAGCATTCAAATAAAAAAAGATTAAAAACAGAATTACCATATGAGCTGGGCTTCCCAGGAAGCACTAGTAGTAAAGAACACGCCTGCTAATGCAGGAGGCATGTGAGAGGCGGGCTCAAGAAGATGCCCTGGAGAAGCGCACGGCTACCCACTCCAGTAATTCTTGCCTGGAGAACCCCATGGACAGAGAAGCCTGGCGGGCTCCAGTCCATAGGGGTTGCAAAGAAGCAGACATGACTGAAGCGACTTAGCACGCACACACCATACGATCCAGTAATCCCTCTAGGTATATATCCACAAGAATCAAAACGCAGGATCTCACAGAGAGATTTGCACCTTCACGTTCCATGCAGCATTACCCACCATAGCCAAGAGACAGAAGCAACCCAGTGCCCACCAGCTGATGAATGGATAAACAAAACATGGTAAATACATACTCTGAAATATTATTCAGCCTTAAAAAGGGAAGGAAATCCTGTCACATGCTACATGAACGGACATTGAAGACATTGTACTAACTGAAATAATGCGGTCATAAAAAAAAATACTGTATGATTCCACTTCAATGAGTATCTAAACTTGTCAAATTCACAGAAACAGAAAATAGAATGGTGATCGTCAGGGGCTGAGGATGAGGAATGATGGTTTAATGGGTAGAGAGTTTCAATTCTGTAAGATGGGAAAGATCTCCAGATCTATTTCACAACAGTGCGAAAATACTTAACTCCTGGAATGTACACATAAAAGTGATAACGATGGTAACCAAAAAAGAAGGAAAGACAAATGATTTTGGAGTCAGACAAAATTGGCTTTGATTTCCAGCTGTGTCATTTCCTAGCTGCATGACCCTGGGCAAGCTGCTGAATGTCTTTGAGCCTTAGTACCCTCAACTAGACGAGGGACTTGAGAGAGTCTGAGAAGAGCGTTGTCTTCCTGGCAAAGTCGGTGGAGGACCTTGGACATGGTCACTATTGGAGGGATAAATTAGTAGGAAGGGATTAACATATACGTACTACTATGTATAAAATTCCCTGGTGGCTCAGACGGTAAAACATCTGCTTACAACGTGGGAGTCCCAGGTTTGATCCCTGAGTCAGGAAGATCCCCTGGAGGAGGAAATGGCACCCCACTCCAGTACTCTTGCCTGGAAAATCCCATGGACAGAGGACCCTGGTAAGCTGCAGTCCACGGTTGCAAAGAGTCAGACACGACCGAGCGACTTCACATTAGTGGCTTTTAGTGGCTTATATAAAATAGACAACAGGCCTTCCCTGGTGGTCCAGTGGTGAAGAATCACCTGCCAGTGCAGGGGACACAGGTTCGATCCTTGGTTGGAAAAGATTCCACGTGCCGAGGGGCATCTAAGCCTGTGCCTGGCCACTACTGAAGCCCAGGCTCCCTAGAGACTGAGCTCCTTAATAAGAGAAGGCCCCGCAATGAGAAACCCGCACACTGCAACTAGTCATCCCAACCCGAAGCAACTAGAGAAGGCCGTGCCCAGCAGTGAGCACCCACCCAGTGCAGCCAGAATATCAATCGATAAATGAATGAAACCATTTATTAAACATCTGTTTAAAAATATATAAAATAAAACTAGATAACCCACAGAGACCTTCTGTATAGCACAGGGAACGATATTTTGCAATAACCTATAAGGAAAAAGAATCTGAAAAAGTATACACACACACACATATGTACAACTGGCTCACTGCGCTGTACACCTGAAATTAAGACAGCGTCCTAAGTCAACTGTACTTCAGCTCTGCTTGTTGTTGTTCTTGTTTAGTTGCTCAGTTGTGTCTGACTCTTTGCAACGCTATGGACTGCACCCCACCAGGCTCCTCTGTCCGTGGGATTCTCCAGGCAAGAATACTGGAGTGGGTTGCCATTTCCTCCTCCAGGGGGATCTTCCCAACCCTGGGATGGAACCAGCATCTCTGGCATCGGCAGGCAGCTTCTTCACCACTGAGCCACCCAGGAAGCCCACTACATACTTCAACTACACTTCAGTAAAAGTCAAAAATAAATAAACAGAGACTCCTGACATGGCTGGAGCAGCAGAGTCATGCTCTAGAAGCTGTCCTGTGCGGAGCTGCTCGGGCCTCTCAGCCTGGACTGACTGTGTGCCCCGCCGTGCCCGAGCCTGGCCCTCCACCCCCACCCCCACCCCACCCAGCTCCCCTCCTTTCCTCCTTCCCTCCTTATCCCTCACTCCAGCCACCTGCCTTCCTTGGGAGCCCAAAGCACACCGCTCTGGCCCTGCCAGAAGGCGTCTGGCCCTTCTCTCGGTTTCCACAGCACAGAAAGCTCAGAGCGCTCACTACTTCCCTTTCCCGGGTATTTGTGTACAGGTCATCTTTGCAAGGGGGCCAGTCTCTGACCACACTATTCAAAGTGGCGCCTCCCTCAGACTGCACGCTTACCCTCCTCTTCCTGCTCCACTTCTTACATAACACACTATATAACTTTACTGACTGATTTTCACGGACTTCCACACTGCTGTATCCCTGGCTGACCCATACTAGATGCTCAATAAATACTTGTCCAATGACAGCATGAGCTAAGCCTTGGCAGTGTGTCCCCAGAAGACCTCTGCCCCACCCTCTACTCCCATCAGAGCAGCAGGGCCTTGCAGCTGGACGGACTCCCACTCCCGTGTCTCAGAAGGAGAGGCCGGAGCCCTGGGGCCTTGCAGCTCCAGGCTCCCCAACTGCCTCCCCCTCGGCCTGGGCACTGATCCTGTCCATCAATACTGGCCTCCAGCAGCCTCCCTTGGATGCCCACCCCAATCGATAACCAGCGGCTGCCATCGATCAGCCCCAAGGGGTGGAGCCAGAGGAGAGGCAAAGAGAGGGCCCTCCGGTGTGTGGAGATGCAGCCCTAGAGAGGAACGGCGGCAGGGGCCCCCAGTGACAGCAGACGGGATGGCAACATGGGAACCCAGGCAGAGCAGAGGAGGAGAGGGGGCGGGAGACCCAGAGCCCTGAAGACCCACCTTGTGCCATGGGCATCTGCTTTCAAGCCCCAGCACACCCTCAGGAGAAAGCCAGTCTCAGTTCAGTTCAGTCGCTCAATCATGTCTGACTCTTTGCGACCCCATGGACTGCAGCACGCCAGGCCTCCCTGTCCATCACCAATCCCCGGAGCTTGCTCAGACTCATGTCCATCCAGTCATTGATGCCATCCAACCATCTCATCTTCTGTCGTCCCCTTCTCCTGCCTTCAATCTGTCCCAGCATCAGGGTCTTTTCCAATGAGTTAGCTCTTCGAATCAGGTGGCCAAAGTATTGGAGTTTCAGCTTCAACCTCAGTCCTTCCAGTGAATATTCAAAGCCAGTTTGGGCACCGTTTTACTTTTCTGATGTGGACCATTTTTTAAATCTTTGTTGAATTTGTTACAATACTGCTTCTGTTCTGTGTTTTGGTTTTTGTGGCCACAAGTCATGTGGATCTTAGCTCCCCCGTCAGGAATCGAGCCCTCACCCCCTGCCTTGGAAGGCGAAGCCCTAACTACTGGACTGCCAGGGAAGTCCCATGGGCACCGTTTTACAGGGAGAAAACTAAGCAGACAGGCTCAGAAACTCAGCCCAGGTCCAAGGCTTTAGACACGAGAGCAGGGGCAGGATTCAAACCCAAGTCTGGGTGTCTCTAGGAGCCTTGCCACCCACTGCAGCCCACCCAGCCTAACACCCACGGCCGAGCGGGGAGCAGGTGGAGGTGCCCTGCACTGGGATGCCCCGCTTTGAGCTTGTCAGGAGACCTGGGGAGGGGCGGGGAGGGGAGTCAGGGTGGGGCCCTGCGTGCGCGGAGGGGCTTGGTGTAGGGGTGGGGAGGGTGGCCGCTTGCCCCGTGGCCTGGCCTTCCCGGCGGCAGCCTCCGAGGGGATGCCTGGGCGGCAGGTCCTCTCCTGCCCACCCTGGCTCCTCCCTCCTTCCTACACCCTTCTGACTGCCCCACCATGACCTTGGGCAATTCCTCAACCCCTCCGTGCCCGTTTGCTATCTATAAAGCAAAGGTAGTAACGGTGGCCGCCCCAAAAGCATCGAAAGGATTCAAGGAGACGAGGCACGTAAAACTGCCAGCACACAGCACATACATAATAAACATTAGTACTATCACCAAGCCAGCATCATCATTCCCATCATCAACATCATAGCCCTGCTGCCAGCTTCCGGGTCCCACATCCACCACGGTGAGTGAGGGGTGTGTGTGTTGGCCTCGGGGCTTTAAGCAAGATCCAGCCCGCACCCCCCCGCCCCTGTCGAGGGGAGGGGCTTCCACGCGGGGCCTGGGTCCTGATGGATCTCAGCAGGGCGAAGGGCTGAGGGCTTCTGCAGACCATCCCCTCAGTCTTCGATGAGCTCCTTTGTTTCAGAGAATCGAGAGCAGCTGTGGCTGGGGGATCATTTGCATCTTGCCTCTTCTGAAAAGTGGAGGGGCAGGGATTTGCCCCCACAACCCACCCCACCGAAGAGAAGCAGGAGGCAATTAGTCTTCAACCTCAGGACCTATTTGCTTTTTCATTCATGGTTTATAAACTAGCCCCCCTCTCCCTGTAAGTGCCTGGCCCTGTGTAGGGGACCTAGGAAGCTATTAATACTTCCTGCCCCCAAAGACTCAAGGACGGGGTGGGCCTTCCTAGGGGCAGGGGAGGGGGAGCTTAGGGTCTTCAGAGGACTCTGGGGGCCAAGAGGCTGGGGGAAGGGCCTTAAGGCTGCTAGCAAGAAGGAAGCAAGCCCCCCCAACCCCGTTACTGCCTCCCTTGTTTGCTGACTTCTCATTTTCTTCTTTCTGAAGGAAACTGTTGAGCCCACTGACATTTTTTTGAGCTGACAGACAAACCACAAAAGGTACCGCTTTCCATAGTCTTTCCCTTCTGACATCCACAAACCCCAGCCAAAAGCAGGGCATCGGAGGGGGGCCAGGAGGGTGACAGGTGGCAGGAGAAAGCAGAAGGGGTCAAGTTCAACTAGACTGCCTGACTGGGGGTGGGAAGAGCGGAGAGGGGCTCGGGCCCAGCCCCCCCTCCACCCGAGCCCCTCCTCCCCCGGGCCACCGCAGCTGGTGAAGAGCATCCTCAGAAATGGACCATTGTGACCGGGAGGGCAGACGGGGGCGAAGGACAGGCATTTCCATAAGAAGCCTTCTTGGAGTGTAGTGGAGAGGAACCTTATTTAGAAGCAGCCTTCCCAGAGCCCGAGGAATAAATCTCCTGGTCCCAGTTCACTGACTAGCCCCACTCCCTCTCCCAGTCTGCGGTCGGTCGGAGCTGGAACAATTCATCTGGGCGAAGCTCACGCCCTCTCCTGCTTCCTGGAACCTGACAGGTCCTTGGGACCCTGGCCTCCGCTCCCCGACCCCCCAGCTGGCTAAACCAAGTCCTGGGGTGTAGAATGATCGTTCTGAGAGTGGTTGTCATTCCCTGTGAAATCACAACTGCTGCCCGTTGTGGAGAACTGACCGATTTAGCGGGCCGTGGGCTTCTGGGCTGTGGGTGTCGTGTCCCCGTTTTGCAGAACTGGTTAGATGTCCTGGAGGAGAGCGACTTGCCTCTGGTCATCAAGCTAGGAAGCGGTGGGTCAGGATGAGAGCCCAGGACCAAGCCGTGTTCACAGTCACGGAGATCCAAAAGGAAGGAAGAAGTGGCTGAGCTGGGTGGGACGCACTGGGGAGGAGAGGCTGGTGGGGAGCAAGGGGCAGCTTCAGACGCCAGACCCCCTGACCAGGCCCCCAGGACCCTTGGGTGGGGGGACAGAGATAGCCTCCGGGCCAGCGGCCACCTCTCTCCCACATAAAGCTCTGTCTACGCGAGTCTGAGCACAGACCTAGCAGCGCGGAGCAGTGAGCTCTGGGCCAGGGAGTTAGAACTTTCCGGAGCACCTCCCCCAGCAGGATGAGCTGAAGACCACCAGGGAGGTGTTAATGAAACAGAGAAGCTGCGAACAGACCCAGGAGGGATTCCAATCTGACACCTCCACCCCAGCCCCTGCCAGTAATGAGCCAGGACCGTCCTTCTCCCCAGGGGAGCCCGGGGTGGGGGTGGGGGGCAGCAGGAGGAAACTCCCCGAACATCCTGGAACTTCAGAGACCTCCTTTCCTATTATCGTCCTCACCATTATCATTACTTCGGCTGCCCTGAAAGTGTTCACCTTTATTGAGCACCTACTATGTCCCCAGAACCGTGCTGAGTCCTTCTTATACATCCCATTGTTTATGCTCACAACGACCCCTATGAAAGGCACTGTTCCTATCTCCACAGATGAAGAAACTGCAGTTAAATCAGGTTAAGGGATGGGCCTGAGGCTGACCCAATATGTGGACCCAGGACTGTCTGACTCAGAAGTGTCTGTGTGTGTTTTGATATTCATTATTTGGCTGCGTGGGGTCTTAGTTGCTGCCCACAGGATCTCTGCAGGGTCTGCAGGGCAGCGGACAAGTTCTCTAGTTGTGGCACGTGGGCTCCAGAGCAACAGGCTCAGCAGTCGCAGTGCAATGCCTTAGCTGCCTGGTGGCATGTGGTGGCTCAGTGATAGAAGAACCCACCTGCCAATGCAGGAGACTTGGGTTTGATCCCTGGGTTGGAAAGATCCCCTGGAGAGGGAAATGACAACCCACTCCAGCATAATTCCCTGGGAAATCCCGTGGACAGAGGCGCTTAGCAGGCTACAGGCCGTGTGGGTGCACAAGAGTCGGACACGACTGAACGACTTAAGAACAAAAACAAAACAAAACAACGTGGGAGATTAGTTCCCCGACCAGGGATGGAACCCACGTCCCCAGCATTAGAAGGCAGATCATTAACCACTGGGCCAGCAGGGAAGTCCCCTAGAGGTGTGTTCCTGATGCTTTAGCTACTTTGCCTGTGAGAGGACCCAGGCAGTTCTCAGGAGGGTAGGTGGGGTGGAAATGCCCCCCTGTCTGGGGAGAGGCCTTGGGGCGCCGTGGCCAGGCCCACTCCTCCAGGAAGGGAGGCGTGTGTGCCCCAGGGATAGCGCTGGGAGTTCCGGAACTGGGGAGGAAAGAGAGCAAGGGCCCAGCCCCGCAGCCTCTGGGTTCCCTGCATTTTCACGGGGCCTCCGCTCTACCTGTGTGCAGTGAGGACTGGGCCAGGGCTCTGGAAGGGCCTCCAGCTCTGCTCGCTGCCTGGGGGAGGGGATGGAAGGGGTGTTGGGTGGGGAGGTCTAAAGTAGTGGGCTACATGGGGTGGGGGGCTGGGGGGTGGTGCTCGGAAGACCCCTGCCTCCTGGCCCTGGAGGAGGGTGCTGAGCAGCTCTGAGAGCAGAGTCCTGTGTTTGTAAACATCATTAATCAGGGATTAGCAGATGGGCATGCTAATTGCACCTGTGGAAGTCAGAGACCTCAAGGTTGATTACATTTACAAACTGTGGGGCTCCCTGGCACCCGGCCCTCCCTGTAGGAGTAGGGGGACTCTAGTTGAGGATCCCAGCCTGGGGCGGGGTGGGGAAACTGGCAATATAGCCTTCTGTAGGGGAAAAAAAAAAGATGCCAGCCCTGGAGGGGGTAGGGTTCTCTGGGAACCCCACCTTCTGAGACCCTGCCCCTATTGGCTGGGAGACCCTGACAAGAGGAGCCTGGGAATGTCATTTCAGCCCCCGCCTCTTCCAGCTCCCTCTGTTCTCCCCGGTAAACCATTGTGTCTTGCAGCTAAAAGGGGTCCTAGAGCCTCTGGGGAAACTGAAGCCAGGGTGGTGGAAGGGCAGGGTCCAGTGTCCTGACCTCTAGGTCAGCCCCCCATGTCGGCTGTGAGAGCATCTCGAAGTCCAAGGAAACAGGGCAGAGGGCTTTACATGCGCGATCCGCCCACGTGGACACTGTTGTCTTCCCTATTTACAGATGAGGAAAGCCAAGGCTTGGAAAAGTTAAGGACATGGCCACCTTGACACCACTGCCGAGTGTCAGAGCTGGAGCTCAAAGCGCACACTGCTTGCCAGCCAAGGTCGTGTCCTCAGCCACCACCGTGCTCTCCTCCAGCCGCACCCTGACCCTGCTGCCCTTTGTACCCACGCCTCAGCCGCCCCAGGTCCCGGGTGTTGAACCACACTAGCTGAGCTGAGCAGCCCTTATGTACCTGGCACCTGAGGTCGCGTGCAGAGAAGCAGGCCTCAGCCTTGGCCTCAGGGCCTTTCTTCATTTGGGGAGTGAGTATCTGTGTTGCATGACAACTATGGATCTGTACGTCCTGGGCAGGTAATTTCAGCCGCAATTCCCTCTGGTTCAAGTGAACCTGTCTTCCAGAGGACAGCCAGCCAGCTGCCTGGGGGGATGAAGCAGGAAGGAGCCACCTGGGCCCGGCTGTCTCCCCGGGGGAGTGGTCCTGGAGGTGACCCAGACCACACGGACTCAGAGAGCTGGATAGCAGCTTGGGCCGGATAGCAGGCCCAAGGTTAGATAGGGCTCCGGACACCGCAGAGGAGTCGGTGGGCAGGAGAGGGCTCCGGACCCCAAGAACACCCAAGCCTACTTCTAGGTTCCATGCTGGCTTTAGTTCTGGAGAGCAGAGCTCAATTCTGCACCCCAGTATGGCGGGAGCACCAGGACACCTCAGTTTGTTTTCACCAGATCTATTAGTCTGGGATCTCCAGAGAAACAGACCCAACAGGAGAAACGGAACCTCTCTCTCTCTCTATGCGGCTGCTGCTAAGTCGACTTGACTTCCCAGGTGTACAGTGGTAAAGAATCTGCCAATGCAGGAGATACAAGATGCAGGTTTGATCCCTGGGTGAGGAAGATCCCCTGGAAAAGGAAAGGACTACTCACTCCAGTATCCTTGCCTGAAAAATCCCAAGGACCAAGGAGCCTGGCGGGCTACAGTCCATGGGGTTGCACAGAGTCAGACATGACCAAGCATGCAGGCATGCGTGTGCACACACACACACACACAAATATGCACACCCACATATATATATACACACTATATATGTTATAAGGAATTGGGTCATGTGATTATAGAGGCTGAGAAGCCCCAAGTTCTGCAGGGTAGGCCTGGAAACCCCAGGAGAGCTGATGATATAGTGACCATCTGAGGGCCAGCAGGCTTGACACCTGGGAAGAGGCCATGTTCCAGTTCCAAAAGGCAGGCAGATTCTCTTACGTGGCGAAGGGTCAGCCTTTCTGTTCTGCTGGGGGTCCTCAACGGATTAGACAAGGCCCACCACACAGGGGAGTGCAATCCGCTTTACTCAGTCCAGCAATGCTAATCTCATCCAAAAACACCCTCACAGAACCACCCAGGATAATGCTTGACCAAGTATCTGGGCACCCTGTGGCCCGCTCAGGTTGACACATTTACCTGAACCCTTACATCCAGGTTTGAATTATGACGTGCCAGTCCTGGGCACACAGTGCTGCAGTTTACACAGCGCTTTTTTATCTTTACAACTTCCCTGTTGGGGAGAGGGTAGCTGGAGCAGGTGTAGATGGCACTACCCCCATTGTACAGATGAGGAGACCGAGGCACCACCCAGGGAGGAAGCCAGAGTCAGGGCTGGAGATCCAGCATCTTCTGAAGAACCTTGGGGACAGGTAAAAGCTTGCTTGGCCCAAACTTTCAGGTATGCACTCAAAAGCACGGGTGTGAACGACTTGGAAGCAGTTGGACATATGTGGTACTCTGACAGCCAGTGATTCTCCACCTGGCTGTATACTGGCCATCAACTGGATAGTTCTAAAAAAAAATTGCTGGTGCCTGGCTTCTTCCCAACAGATGCTGATTCAGTCAGCCTGGTACCTCTGCACACCTGGACTATTCAAGTGACCCTCCCTTTCCCTGACCCCATGAGACTAGAGACCACACAAGGGGGACCGCCCTGGTGGTCAGAGGTTAAGACTCAGTGCTTCCACTACAGTGGGAAGGGGCTTGATCCCTGGGCAGGGGAACTAAGATCTCACTTACCATGTGGTGCAGCCAGAAAAAAGAAGAAAAACACAAACACACTAGCCTCTTCGTCACGAGAGCAGAGGTGATGCGGGAGGCGGTGTCGTACACCTGAGATGGATGGAGATCACATTGTGTGGCAGTCAGGGACGGAGCTCAGGGAGAAACCTGTGTGATGATCTATGGAGTGTATGAAGGAGGGGTTCCTCCTCCTTTTTGAGAGGAAAAGCTCTGATTTTAAAGCCATCGTTGTCCCTTTTATTCATTTATAATTTACTTTTAAATTGGAGGGACTCCCTGGTGGCTCAGACGGTAGTCTGCCTGCAATGCAGAGACCTCGGTTCAATCCCTGGGTCGGGAAGATCCCCTGGAGCAGGAAATGGCAACCGACTCCAGTATCCTTGCCTGGAAAACCCCATGAATGGAGGAGCCTGGTGGGCTGTAGTCTCTGGGGTCACAAAGAGTCGGACACAACTGACTTCACTTTCACTTTTTAATTGGAGGAAAACTGCTTCACAATGTTGTTTTCTGCTGTACAACAATCCAAATCAGCTGGAATTATACGATTTTTTTTTTCTTTTTTAATATTTATTTGGCTGCACCAGGTCTTAGCTTCAGCACGTGGGATCTAGTTCCATGACTAGGGATCAAACCCAGGCCCCCTGCCTTGGGAGCACAGAATCTTAAGTACTGGACTGCCAGGGAAGTCCCATCTTTGGCTTTTTTAAAATTGAAGTCAGTCTTTCTAAACTGGCATCACCATTAGAATTCGAGATGAATCCATCCCACAGAGAATATGGCAGTACTACTTACCAAGCATCTACAATGTGTAAGGCCCTGAATTCTCCTGCCTCTCCCCTCCCTGCCACCCAGGCAGGCAGGATTATCCCCGCCCACTAGGAGCAGGAGGGTGAGGAACTGGCCAAGGTCACAGGGTTAGGACCTGCACCTCCGGCGGCCATCCCCCAGACCCACGCTCCCAAGCAGTGCTGCTCAAGGGCTGATCCCATCTCCCTGGGGACACACGGCAGCGTCTAGAGATGTTTTTGGTTGTCACAACTCAGGAGACAGAGGGTGCTTACTGTCATCTTGTGGGCAGAGGCCAGAGATGCTGCTAAACACCCTACAATGCACAAGACAGGCCTTCACAAGTTACCCAGCCCAGAACATCAGTAGAAACCTAATGGGTCCCGGCCTGGGCTGCAACTGGAACCCAGCTCGGGGAGCTTTAACAATTCAGATGTTCAGAATCTCCCTGGTGGCTCAGAGGTAAAGAATCCGCCTGCCAATGCAGGGGACAAGGGTTGGATCCCTGATCCGGGAAGACCCCACGTGCCGCAGGGCAACTAAGCCCATTCACCGCAACTACTGAGCCTGTGCTCTAGAAGCTGGGGAGCTGCAGCCGCGGAGCGCTTGTGCCGCAGCTACTGAAGCCCGCGCACACAGCTAGAGCAGCCCTGCTCTCCACAACTAGAGAAGAGCCCGAGCAGCAGTGAAGACCCAGCACGGCCAAAAAAGAAAACAAATAAAATCCTTTAAAAAAACAGAAAGTCGGATGTTCATGTTGCACACTGACCAATTACATCAGGCTGAGAGGGGTGTCAGCTGTTCTTCAAAGCTTGCCAGGTGGTTCCAGTGAGCAGCCAAGACTGCTCCAAGGTACTTATCCTAGTGGCTTCTGCTCCACTCATGGGAGCCTGGGAAAGGAGTACCAAATCTGTCTGGGTTGTACAATAAACAGCAAATCTCCAAGGTCCTCACCACCTCCCAGAAGCAAAGGCCAGAACTCTGGTTCGGCAGGTCCTTCCATGGAGGCCAACTAACTGGTGACTCACCCATGGTGAGTACTGGAGGACCAGTGAATTGACAGTTATTTGCTAATCTTTCTCCTGCCTCTCTCGGGTGGGCCACAGCCAGGAATCTCCCCAGGTGGCTGAGAGAGCTTCCCAAAGGGACTGTGGACCAAAGAGCAAGGCTGCCACCTAGTGGAGGAACCAGAGAGAAGGGGTGCCTGCTGGATATCAAGTGATGTTTCACTGGATCCTGACAATAGCCCTAGGGGTTAGAAAGATGAAGCCGTGTGTTCACAGGGTTTGAGCCTGGATTTGCACCTGTCTGGCCCACAGGAGTACCCCGGGCTTCCCTCTGCCTTCTCACACCCGTCCAGGAGGAAGAGGACCCTGGATGGGGCTGCCCGATGCCCTTCTTTCTGATGTCCGAAACTCCCCCTCACTTCCAGGTGGGACCTGGGAAGAAACAGACCCTCTGTCCCAGCGCAGCGCAGAAATTAACAAGCTGCCACCTCCAACCGCAAGTCCAAAAAAATGGGAAACTGAACTTCCTGTGGCCTCTACTGCAAAGCTCCTGGCTCCCCAGGACAGTGGTTTATAAACAGAGGCCTGATGCCCACTCAAGAAGACAAGAGACTCCAGCACATTCGAGGGTGTGGGTGCGTGCGATCCCAGCACACAGACACCGTGGACAGTCCCAGTTAGCCCCCGTCTTGGCTCTTCTTTTCCGATCCTGAGGACAGTCCTGGGTGCTGAGCTGCTCTGGCTGCTTCAGATGAGGCCGAGGGATCCTGGGGGTCGTGGAGAAGTTGCTCTCTCCTCCCTTCCACTGGGAACCCCTTCCTCTGGCTGCAAATGGAGTGAAGAAGGATTCCTGCACAGACAGACAGAAGGACAAGGGTGGACACCTGGAGGAGGGGCCATGGGCCAGGCACTTCTTCACTTCATCCTGAAGAAGCTGTAGGGGGCTTCCCTGGTGGTCCACTGGTTAAAACCTGCCTGCCAATGCTGGGGACAGAGGTTCCCTCCCTGGTTCGGGAAGATTCCCACATGTTCCGCAGGGCGATGACGCCCAGGCACCACGGCCACTGACCCCACACACAAACAAGAGAAGCCACTGCAAGGAGAAGCCTGCAACTAGAGTGACCTCTGCTCAGCTTAATGAGAAAAAGCCCTTGGGCAGCAATGATGGCCCAGAGCAGTCAAAACTTATATTAACTTTTAAGATGTAGATATGTTCCTCATTTGGCACATATAAGCAATTTGGACACAGAAAGATTGAGAAAGGTATTTAGGATGAATTGAAGCAGCTGTATGCGTGTGATCAGAGGCAGAGAAGGACAGGGAGTGGAAACTCACCTGCGGCCACAGAGACGTTTAAGGACTCGAGTCCAGGAGGCAGCTGCCGGCCGGGCAGGATGGTGAGGAGAAGCTGGCAGGAGGCCTGCACTGCCCGGGACAGACCAGAGCCCTCGTTCCCTGCAGAGCATGGAGGGTTATGGAGGCCCCAGCTGGGCAGGCAGGCACTCAGGAAGCTTTCATCTCAGCAAAGAGCAGGGACATCTACCTACCCAGCACGAGGAGGGTAGGCCGGTCCCAGAGGAAATCCAAGCAGCAAGTGATGGGGATCTTGGAGGATGGGGCGATCTCAGGGCTCGGGCAGCCCACTGTGCCAGCCACGAGCCAGCCCTGCCGGGCTCTGGCCTGAAGGGGGGAGGAGAAATCAATCCTTCAGTGGAGCACCAGCTGGGAGGAGCCTGGCCTTGCCCATCTAGTCATCCCCTCGTTAAACCGCTGGATTCAGTCAGTAGTTATCAAGCACCTAGAGTGGACAGGCTCTGTGCTCAGCACTGGGGATAAGGTGATGAACAAAACAGGCCCAAAGCCCAGCCTCGTGGCAGGGAGGTCAGGGAAGCCTCATTGAAGTGTAGACCTGCGGGAGGTGAAGGAAGGGAGCACCACGCAGACACCTGGGGGAGGAGATACTCTAGGCAGAGATCAGTAAGGGCAAAAGCCAAGAGGCAGGTGCTTACCGGGCAAGCGTGAGGAACAGCAGAACAGCCAAGTGGCCAGTGGAAAGGGAGCTGCTGAGACAGGAAAGGAAAAGAGAGGCCACAGGAGGTAGGACCTCAAGGTGACTGGAAGGCCTTTGGCTTTCACTCTGAGAGAGGCAAAGCCTTTGACGGGTTTTGAGCAGAGAAGCTGTGACATGGTCTGACTCACGTCTCTACAGAATCACTCTATGTTGAGAGCAGAAGCAAGCAGACCAGTTAGGTTTCTGCAGTGACACAGGCAGAGATGATGGTGGCGTGGACCACAGTGTTAACACTGGAGATGGTTAGAAATGGTCAGAATGTGGAAATAAGGTCAAGGTAAAAATGAAAGGATGTGCCTTAACAATATCTGTTTATTTTACATCCTTGTCTAATCTCTGGGGCACCTTTGTCGTCAGCTGCATGTGCAGGACTGGACAATCACATCCTCGTAAGACAGGTGGGATGAGGGGTGAGAGCAGGAAGACCCAAGGAGGATGCCAAGGCCTGACAACTGAAGGCAGGAGGAGCTGCCATCAACTGAGCTGGCTGAGTCTGCAAAAGGAACAGGAGCATTTGGAAACCCTGTTTGAAATGCCCATTAGAAAAAAGAGCTGTTGAGTTGGCAACTAGATATGTGAATCTGAGGTTCAGGAGCAAAACCCAGAAGGATATATATTTGGGAGGCATTCGTATCTAAACGGCAATTTAAAACCATCAGATTGCATGTGACAAACAAGAAATAAGTATGTACAGAAAAAGGACCCAAGGACTGAGGAGCCCTGGGGGATGGCCAGAGAAATTGCTAAATACATGGCAATACTGCCCCCTTGTGTCTAGCAAGGGAAGCACAGCACAGTTCAGTTCAGTTCAGTTCAGTTCAGTCGCTCAGTCATGTCCGACTCTGCGACCCCATGAATCGCAGCAAGCCAGGTCTCCCTGTCCATCACCAACTCCTGGAGTTCACTCGGACTCACATCCATCGAGTCAGTGATGTCATCCAGCCATCTCATCCTCTGTCGTCCCCTTCTCCTCCTGCCCCAATCCCTCCCAGCATCAGAGTCTTTTCCAATGAGTCAACTCTTCGCATGAGGTGGCCAAAGTACTGGAGCTTCAGCTTTAGCATCATTCCTTCCAAAGAAATCCCAGGGCTCATTTCCTTCGGAATGGACTGGTTGGAACTTCTTGCAGTCCAAGGGACGCTCAAGGGTCTTCTCCAGCACCACAGTTCAAAAGCATCAATTCTTCAGCGCTCAGCCTTCTTCACAGTCCAAGTCTCACATCCATACATGACCACTGGAAAAACCATAGCCTTGACAAGACGGACCTTTGTTGGAAAAGTAATGTCTCTGCTTTTGAATATGCTATCTAGGTTGGTCATAACTTTCCTTTCAAGGAGTAAGCATCTTTTAATTTCATGGCTGCAGTCACCATCTGCAGTGATTTTGGAGCCCAGAAAAATAAAGTCTGACACTGTTTCCACTATTTCCCCATCTATTTCCCATGAAGTGATGGCACCAGATGCCATGATCTTAGTTTTCTGAATGTTGAGCTTTAAGCCAACTTTTTCACTCTCCTCTTTCACTTTCAAGAGGCTTTTTAGTTCCTCTTCACTTTCTGCCGTAAGGGTGGTGTCATCTGCATATCTGAGGTTATTGATATTCCTCCCGGCAATCGTGATTCCAGCTTGTGCTTCTTCCAGCCCAGCGTTTCTCATGATGTACTCTGCATAGAAGTTAAATAAGCGGGGTAACAATATACAGCCTTGACGTACTCCTTTTCCTATTTGGAACCAATCTGTTGTTCCATGTCCAGTTCTAACTGTTGCTTCCTGACCTGCACACAGATTTCTCAAGAGGCAGGTCAGGTGGTCTGGTATTCCCATCTCTTTCAGAATTTTCCAGTTTCTTGTGATCCACACAGTCAAAGGCTTTGGCATAGTCAATAAAGCAGAAATAGATGTTTTTCTGGAACTCTCTTGCTTTTTCCATGATCCAGCGGATGTTGACAATTTGGTCTCTGGTTCCTCTGCCTTTTCTAAAACGAGCTTGAACCTCTGGAAGTGCACGGTTCACGTATTGCTGAAGCCTGGCTTGGAGAATTTTAAGGATTACTTTACTAGTGTGTGAGATGAGTACAAATGTGCAGTAGTTTGAGCATTCTTTGGCATTGCCTTTCTTTGGGATTGGAATGAAAACTGACCTTTTCCAGTCCTGTGGCCACTGCTGAGTTTTCCAAATTTGCTGGCATATTAAGTGCTGCACTTACACAGCATCATCTTTCAGGATTTGAAATAGCTCCACTGGAATTCCATCACCTCCACTAGCTTTGTTCGTAATGATGCTTTCTAAGGCCCACTTGACTTCATATTCCAGGATGTCTGGCTCTAGGTGAGTGATCACACGATCGTGATTATCTGGGTCGTGAAGATCTTTTTTGTACAGTTCTTCTGTGTATTCTTGCCATCTCTTCTTAATATCTTCTGCTTCTGTTAGGTCCAGACCATTTCTGTCCTTTATCGAGCCCATCTTTGCATGAAATGTTCCCTTGGTATCTCTAATTTTCTTGAAGAGATCTCTAGTCTTTCCCATTCTATCGTTTTCCTCTATTTCTATGCATTGATCGCTGAGGAAGGCTTTCTTATCTCTTCTTGCTGTTCTTTGGAACTCTGCATTCAGATGCTTTTATCTTTCCTTTTCGCCTTTGCTTTTCGTTTCTCTTCTTTTCACAGCTATTTGTAAGGCCTCCCCAGACAGCCATTTTGCTTTTCTGCATTTCTTTTCCATGGGGATGGTCTTGATCCCTGTCTCCTGTACAATGTCACGAACCTCCGTCCATAGTTCATCAGGCACTCTATCAGATCTAGTCCCTTAAATCTATTTCTCACTTCCATTGTATAATCATAAGGGGTGTGATTTAGGTCATACCTGAACAGTCTAGTGGTTTTCCCTACTTTCTTCAAGTCTGAATTTGGCAATAAGGAGTTCATGATCTGAGCCACAGTCAGCTCCCAGTCTTGTTTTTGTTGACTATATAGAGCTTCTCCATCTTTGGCTGCAAATAATATAATCAGTCTGATTTCGGTGTTGACCATCTGGTGATGTCCATGTGTAGAGTCTTCTCTTGTGTTGTTGGAAGAGGGTGTTTGCTATGACACCCTGGTGTTGGCCGAAGACAAATGCTGATGGACCGGGGGTTTTGCTAAGGTTTGACAGAGGATGAGATGGCTGGATGGCATCACCCACTTGATGGACATGAGTTTGGGTGAACTCCGGGAGTTGGTGATGGACAGGGAGGACTGGCGTGCTGCAATTCATGGGGTGGCAAAGAGTCGGACACGACTGAGCGACTGAACTGAACTGTCCCTTCCTTCCTAGACATCAAAGGGGGGTTTTTTGGTGGTGGTGATGATGCTGCTGGTGGTAGTAGTTTGGGGGGTTTTCTTTGTTTCTTCGTTTGTGGGAGGAACCAGGGGAAAGGGATAGACTAGTCCTTGTTCAAAGAGCCTTTCTAAGTGCTTCCCTACAGGAGGAAGCAGGAACCACTGGTTTCTCACGAGTGAACATTTACTGACTAGATGGGTTTCCCTGGTGGCTCAGATGGTAAAGAGCCTGCCTGCAATGCAGGAGACCTGGGTTCGGTCCCCTGGGTTGAGAAGATCCCCTGGAGAAGGGAATGGCTACCCACACCACTATTCTTGCCTGAAGAATTCCATGGACAGAGGAGCCTGGCAGGCTACAGTCCATAGGGCCCCAAAGAGTTGGACACGACTGAGCAACTAACACTTTACTTACTAGGCAGTGAACTGAAAGTCACTCAGTCATGTCGACTCTTTGCGTCTCCATGGACTATACAGTCCATGGAATTCTCCAGGCCAGAATACTGGAGTGGGTAGCCTATCCCTTCTCCACTGGATCTTCCCGACCCAGGAATCGAACCAGGGTCTCCTGCATTGCAGGCATATTCTTTACCAACTGAGCCATCAGGATGCCCCTAGGCAATGAAGCACTGAGTAAACCAGCAGGAGGGGCAAAAAGTATGCCTCTGAAAGGAGTGCAGTGGAAGTCCCTAATGGCAGATTCTGCTCCATGCATGCTTTTTAAAACTCCAGATCCTTCTCTCCTGAAAGCAATTTAGACAGCTGGATGACTCACGAGCTGGAATCAAGACTGCCAGGAGAAATATCAACCTCAGATATGCAGACGATACCACTCTAATGGCAGAAACTAAGAGGAACTAAAGAGCTTCTTGAAGAGGGTGAAAGAGTGAAAAGGCTGGCTTAAAACTCAACATTCAAAAAACAAAGATCATGGCATCTGGTCTTATTACTTCATGACAAATAGAAGGGGAAAAAGTGGAAACAGTGACAGGTTTTATTTTGGAGGCTCCAAAATCACTGCAAATGGTGACTTTAACTATGAAATTAAAAGATGCTTGCTCCTTGGAAGAAAAGCTATGACCAACCTAGACAGCGTTATTAAAAAGCAGAGACATCACTTTGCCAAAAAAGGTCCATATAGCCAAAGCTACAGTTTTTCCAGTAGTCATGTATGGATGCGAGAGTTGGACCATAAAGAAGGCTGAGCTCCGAAGAATTAATGCCTTCAAATTGTGGAGCTGGAGAAAACTCTTGAGAGTCCCTTGGACTGCAAGGAGAGCAAACTAGTCCATCCCAAAGGAAATCAATCCTAAATATTCACTGGAAGGACTAATGCTGAAGCTCCAATGGCCACAATACTTTGGACAGGGAAGCCTGGCGTGCTGCAGGTCCGTGAGGTCGCAAAGAGTGGACACGACTTCGTGACTAAACAAACAAGGAAGCGATACCAACACGCCCCCCCACCCCCCCACCCTTTCCTCCCTCAGCTGCTGGCCAGGAGGCCCTTGGAGAGACTGAGCTTGGCTCATTTCTTCTCCTTTACTGACACACCCCCGCTTCCCCCGCGCCATTACCTGTAAAAAAGCGGCCAGGTCATCAGTGGAGAACACGTCCATCACCTCCATAGCCCCGGCGCTGGCCTTGCTGACTACTGGAGTGAGCGGGCAGCTGCAAGGTTTCCCCATGCCACCATATGAAGCCGGGTAACCTCAGGCCCGGTGCTGTGCCCTCCCCCATACCCCAAGGGTTAGGGGGTAAGAATTCTGGCGTCGGGGAGGCCTGGCTGAGGGACCACCCAAGGGTCAAGGTGCTTAGGAACTCGGCTGCGCCTCCAGATGGGGACGCACGGGGAATAAAGGGCGTCCGTGCCTGTTTCTCCGGCTGGTGATGACCTTATCCACTCCGAGGAAGTGAGCGGAGCGCAGCACGGCCCCAAGATTCCGGGGATCCTGCAGCCCCTCGAGGACGAGCCACAGCTGCTGGGGGTCGTCTCCTGGCCGGGCCGCCTCGGCCTCGGCCCAGGGCCGGGGTCGCAGCGGGCTCACTTCCATGCAGACGCCCTGGTGAACCTGGTGACGGCACAGGGCGTCCAGCTCCCGCCGCCGGGGCCGCAGCACCGGGATGGCCCGCGCCTCGGCCGCGCGCAGCAGCTCGGCCCGCTGCCCCTGCAGCCCCGACCTGCAGGCCTGGAGCAGGAGCCGGGCGACGCGGCGGCGGGCGGCCTGCAGCGCCAAGAGGCACGGGGAGAGGCCAAACAGGAGCTCCGGGCCGCCGGCCGGCCGCGGCACCGACGCCAGGTCATCCAGGGGCAGGCGGCCGAGCTCCTCCCCGCCGGGTCGCCCCCCACGCCGCGTCGCTTGGGAGAAAGGACGCGTGAGGGGGAGGCCGCAGCAGGGCCAGGTCCCGGCCCCGACGGCCGGGAGCAGCGGCATGGTCGATGCCCGGGCTGCACCCGCAGGGGCGGTCACTCCCGCTGGCGCCGTCCCCCACGTGAGCAGCTCCGCTTCCGCGTCTGGACGCCCCGCCCCCGCCCGGGAGCCGCAAGGCGCATGCGCGGAGGCCAGGCCGTTCCCACAGCGCCCCCTGGAGGGCCGGCGGAGCGACCATCATCCACCGCCGAAGAGAAGGGGTGCTCGCCGCGAAGCCGACCCGACCGCGGGCTGGGCGGCGTCGTGCACCCTCCCTCCAAGGCCCCGGGAGGCTGGAAGACCTTTCACCCCGGCGCCAGCAAAGGACACGTTAAGGCGATGTGTTGGGTTTCCTGTCCAACCTGTCTGGGCGTAGGGACGCCCTCCGCCACCGGGGGGCTGGCGGTTTTCCTCCGGAGCTGCTTCTGCATCCAGCCCCTCCGCGACACCTCCACTGCCTGTCACACCTTAGCACCCGTCTGGCCTACTGACAAGCCCGCTGATGCCCTTGGCCGCACAGGTTAAGGGCCAGACTCCTTGCTCAGGACCCAGACCCCGCCCCCCCCACCGAGATCCAGGCAGGAGCTACATTTTCAGCCGCACCGTCACTCCTGCACTAAGTTCTGTGCTATTCCAGCCCTGCGTGCTCTTCGGGGCTTCCCTGCCTGGCGCGCCCTGCGGTCCTCTTTTTCTGGCCGGAAATTCCTACCCATTTTCCAGACCCAACCGAAAGGTAATTCACACTCCAGGAAGGATGGCCCCAATCCACCCACCTTCCCGCTCTCCTGTAAGAAACTGAGACAACCATTCCTCATCACAGGAAGGGGTAAGAACGGAAAGACACTTTTGCAGCCAAGATTTTTTAATGCAATTTTTCTTTTTTTAATGATCACAGTGAAACCCACTTGGGAGGCAGGACCTGGTATTCTGCTGCCATAGTCAGAGTGGAGGGAGGACCCCATGAGGGGTGGAGAAGCCACAGTGGGGCTGGAGAACTGAGATGGGGCAAAGAAGGGACGGTGGGGGAGGGAGGGGGACGCCTGGAGCCCCAGTAAGCATTCAGATGGAAGGTGAGGGCTTCCCTCCGTGGCCTCATCCTCAAGGGACGGTGGGGATGGGGATAGGGGAAAGCCCCACTTTTGGCCACAGTCCCTTCCCCAGGCCGAAGGGAAGAAGACAAGGGCAGCAGACAAAGGCCAGGGAGCCCAAGAAGGGGACCGAGAAAGCAGGAGGAGGTAAAACAATCAGGGGACACCACCTCCTCTCCCCTCACCCATTCATGGTGCAAACAATTTGACATATAAAAACCTCGAGTTTTCTAGCCCCTGGTGGGAGTGGGGAAAGGAAGTGGAATCCAGGGGTTGAGAAATCAACACCCCCAGTCCAGGGGCAGGTGCCCAGCTGTGAGGGGGGTGCGGGAAGGAGGAGCTCCCCACAGGGCACTAGGTCACCTGCTCCGTGGGCCTCATCTGGATGTCTCCAATCTGCAGAAGGCACAAGGCTTGAGGAAGCCGGGACGCTCTCCCCACCCTCTTAAGGCCTCCCCACTCTCTGCCTCTGGGCTGGCTGGGCTCCTCCAGGGGACAGACAGCCAAGGCCAGACTCACCTGGACATGTGGGGGCGTGCTGAGAACATAGATGACAGCCTCGGCCACGTCCTCAGGTTTGAGACACTGGGAGCACGGGGGGAAAGGGGTGAGGCGAAGACAGAATGATCCAAGGTCCTCCCCGCCACCAGGGAGGTCCTCTCCAGCATCCATGTTCCCCCAACCCAGGAGAGGCGACAGGCTGGCTAGAAGGGCGAGGTCTGAAGGCCAGGGCTCCCTCGCCTTCATTTAGGGAGTGGGTAGCTTCACTGGGCCCCACCTTCATGTGTTCATAGGTGGCGGCTGCCTTCTCAGGGTCCTTGTCGTGAAGTTTGAAGGCAAACTGTGTCTCCACCACTCCTGGAGAAATGCACTGGGCCAACAGAGAGAGCCTGTTCAGGAGCTGAGCCCTGGCCTGAGGTCAGGCCTGGGGCGGGGGCTGGAAGGGAAAGGACGGAGGCCACAGGGCCCCAGCCTCACAGGGACGGCCACCCAAGTTCCAGCAGCCACCTCCGCCCTCCAAAGCTGCCACGGGGGCGGTTATCAGAATGATTCCTACCAGCTACCGGGCCGTTACTAAAAGCCAGGTCAGCTTTACAAAGTGGCTTCCCTTAAACCCTCATAACCTGCTAGGTGATTTCATCTCCATTTTACAGCTGGGAAGACTGAGGCATGGAGAGGCTGAGCAAGCCACCCAAGCTCGGGCAGCCTTCCCCGGGAGAGCCCCAGTCCTGCTTTCCGGCCGTGGCCTCCCAAGGCCCCCTGTGCTCCCTCAGCCTCACCCCTCTGCCCCCGCCCCCTCCTCTAGGTTCAAGTCAGCCCCTCTCCCGCCTTAAAGGCAGAGACACGCGGGGACTTGAGCACTGAGCAGGGCCACGCAGGCAGCAGCAGAGCCCGGGAGGCCTGTGCCCGGGGCGGACGCCGGGCTCTGGGGCCGCGAGTGTGTGCGGCGGGAAGGGGCCGGGGTCAGGTCGCCCCTCACCGTGGCTCGGATGTGGCTCTGGGCCTCCCGGAGCTCTTGCCTCAGCCCCTCCGTCAGCGCGGTGACAGCGTACTTGGTAGCGCTGTAGAAATGGGTCTCGGCCGGGGGTGGCACTCGGTGGCCGCTCATGCTGGGCGGAGGGAGGCAAGGGGAAGGAGAGAGTGACGCCGGGCTGCCTGCCGGACCAGCTGCACCCCCAGGTGCCTCCTGAACATCAGGGACGGTCCCCCCGCCACTCATCTGGCTTATCCACATTGACAGCTCCTCCGGCCCCCTTCCTCCAAGGCCTCCCTCTGTGGACCCCAGGATTCCCTCTTCAGTCCACGCAGGCTGTCAAAGCTCTCTCCCTTTCACCCGTGTGGTTCACTGAGAGGCTTCTCCTGAGAGTCTACGGCACGGAAGCCGTGTCTCCGCGGGCGCCCCCATGACAGAGACTGCAGCCTCTGTGCCACCGGGTGAGGTTCCTGCTGCGGCCTGAGGGATGGACAACCCCAGTCCCGGGAGGGCCCCCAGGCCTCAGCCACCAAGGGGCCGAGCTACCCCTTCCAGCCAACGAGGGGCTGGCGTTTGGCATGTACTCTTCTTCCCCCGCTGGAGGGGGGCATGGCAGCCCACTCCAGTTTTCTTGCCTGGAGAATCCCATGGACCGAGGAGCCTGGCGGGCTACAGTCCACGGGGTCACAAAGAGTCAGACAGGACTAAGCAACTAAACAACCACAACAACATTCTTTCCCGCCCCCAAGTCGTGCCATCTGGGTGCTAACTGGGTGTGAAAGCCCTGCTCCTACCACCGGGGAACACTGAGGTCCAAAGAGGTCAAAGGAGCCGCGGCAGGTCACTCCGCTGGGAGGGTGGGGGCAACCTGACCCCAGCCCCCGCTGCCCGCCGCACCTGTTGATGTTGATGATGTGTCCGTCATCCACCTTCCGCTCCCGCATGGACTGGTAGGCTTCCCGCGTGCAGATGCTGAGGGCCAGCACGTTCACCTGCAGGCCGGGGTGGGGGCAACGCGTGTCTGCATCTTTGGGCCTGTATGAGCAGGTGATGGAGCCCCAGAGCACTCTGGGGTGGGGGGCATCCCAAACAGGGCCGGGTCCTACCCTAGACCAAGGACAGGCCAGCATCGTGGGCCTTGCGTGCCACTGCCGTCCAGCCACCAGCCCCAGCTGACAGCAGAGGCAGCTCCCCACCCTGGGTGATGCCCTCAAGTTCCCGTGTATTCGGGGAGAGACACTACCCCTCCCGAGAACGCACCCAGGACCCAGGAGCGCTCTCCATCTTGGCTGTCTCCTCTGCCTCAGGGAATTCACCCCCTTTTCTTCCCCAAATGCCCTACTCTTCTCTGGGACAGAGTCACTGGCTCTCGTCTCTCCAAAACAGCCTAAAATCCTTCCTTTGAAAATCTCTCTCCTCGGGACCAAGCTCAACCTTTCACCCCGCAGCTCTCTGTCTTTCTGGCCCCTCCCTCGAGACTAGAGTGGATGGGAGAAGGCTGGCCCTCCGTCCTTCCAGGCCATCCTCCAACCTCCATCCCATTTACAGGACTGGGCACAGGGGGTGCGGTCACGTGTCACTGTGTGGCAAGGGGCCTCCCAAGGGCATGAGGCTTCCCGCACCCTGCCCACTCCTGCTCCTCCGGCAGAGGTGACCCCCAGATCCCAGCCTGCAGGGAACAGAGGCCTGACGGAAGGGTCTCTGCTAAAAGCACCCACCCAGCCCCACCACTTAGGCTCGCCCAGGAGGGCAAGCAGAGATAAAACTTTCAGCAGGCCTTCACTCTCTCCTCCGGGGAAGAGAGACCAGCTGGGAGGTCAGACGTTTCTCTTTATCAGGTGTTAGCGCCAGGCATCGGGACAGAACACTCCCGCTATAAACCTGGCCCGGCGTTCACAGCAGGACACAGGCAGTTTCCAGCCCTGCTTTTGGTCCTCTTAACAACTTGGGTTTGTGGGGCAGAGAACTCAGCTCCTGGGGACGGAGGGATGGAGGCGGAGAAACTAGGAGAAACAGATCCCCTCGGGCCAGGGGAGTGAATCTCCTAGATCTGGGGGTCAAGGGTTCCCTCTGTGATCACTGATGTGGTTCTCTTGGGAGATGCCTCGTAAGACAATCCTAAGAGAAAGACATAATGTTCGAGCTGAATGGGGTCTTAGGGATTTCATATCCGTGCCTCGCTTTACAGTCGGGCAAGCTGAGGTCTAGGTTTAGAGACGCCCTGACTGCAGGTGAAGTCCACAACTTGGATCTCCCAGAAGGTTCTCTAAGGGCAAGGGCAGGGCTGCATATCCCTGTTTAACGTTTCAATGTTTGTTGCTCATTTCTGGGCCCAAGCACCTGTCAGGTGCTATTGTAAGCACAGAGGAAAAGTCTGGGGCGTTGCGGGGGGGGGGGGGGGGGGGGGGGGGGGGCGCGTTGGGGGTGGATAGAAACATTCCATTTACACACTGCTTTTCACTTCTCAGAATTAGTTTCATACCCTGAAGGTACTGCCCCATATTACAGTCTAGAGGTTGAAAACTCATGCCCTGAAGGCTGAGCTTGGTCTACACATGGTTTTAAAACATTCTAAAAATAAAATAGACAGACAGAAGTCCTTGCATTCCTGGAGCTGAGATTTTGGTGAATGGGGTGAGTGGGGGGTCTCCATGGAAATTGATGGCCAAGAAGTCACACGATCTGGCCACACCAGGCTGTGTTTGCCTAGATGGCAGCGAGGGGGTGCCTCCACGGCCAAGCGCTTCCCTGTGTGACCCGCCCCACTCTCTGGGCTCCTGCCTGGCCTCAGGGGACACTGGAATTTGTGACCCCAGACATTGACGGCCTAGGTGCAGTTCATCCCAATTAACATGTGACAAGACTGCAGCTCAGAGAGGGTGACGACCTGCCTGAAGCCACACGGTTACTGGAGGGGCTGAATGAGACCACCATCTTCATCTGCCTCTGGGTTCCTTTCCTTCCCATCAGACCGTGTCCCCAAGCATAAAGCTGACACCTGGGGACATCTGACGGAAGGCAGTTTTCTTTCCTACCAATCTCCCTTCCAACAGCTTTTAAGCACTGCCCCCACGGGCTCAAAGGAAAGAAGAATGGGAAAGATTTGGCCATTCCTCCACTCCCTCTCCCTCTGGGGAGCAGGTGAGACTCAAAGTGCCCCAGGCAGAAACCTGAAGCCCCCTCTCCCTAGATGTCTACCTTCCTGCTTTCCTCCTGGCTATAGATGTCTCTGGTTTCTTCCTGTTTTCCTCCCAGCTGCTGTGACCCTCTTCTCCCCACCCACAGACCTCACCCCCAGGCCTTACACTGAACATTTCCTTCCAGCCTCTGGTGCTGCCGGAGAGCAGGGTGTCGGACCGGGCCAGGCCAGCGTTGTTGATGCAGATGTCCACACCACTGTGCTGAGAGCGGACCGCTGAGAACATGGAGAGGATGTCCTCCTCGTTCGACAGGTCGCATCTGTAGGGGATCAAAGTCCCGGGGTAGCCTGCACTCTTACATTCTGCAGCCAGCTCCTATGAAACCCAACAGGGGTCTAACTGGGATGAGCTGCTCACTCCACACACAACCCATCCCACGCCCTCAAACCCCACCTCCCGCCGCTGTCACCGCTCACAGAGCTCTCTCCTCTGGTGGCCATCCCCACAGCCTGACCTCTCAGGTCCAAGTCCAGGGGTGAGAGCAGTCCCTGAGTGAGGGTCGGAGAGGCTGAGATCATCAGCGGAGGAACCTCCCAAATAAACTCGAGTCTTCCGTTCAAGAAGGGAGAAGTTTCTGGGGCTCTGGGGTGAGGTGGGGGGGTCAGAGAAGGGGCCTGGGGATCCCGGGAATGAAGAGATGTCTCTTTTCTGACTCTTTCCCAATAGGAACACCCCTCCACTCATAGCCATACTCCACCCCATGCTTCTTCCACCAGCGCCCAGAGTCACCAGGACCTCGATTTGCTTCTCTCCCATCGCTCTACCAACCCCTCTCAGAAAGGCTTATATCTACATGATTGCTGTCCCTCCACAAGCTGCAGCCAGCTGGCTCAGAACCCTCACACAGACTTTTCACTTTTCATTTGAGCTCAACAGCCAGTCTCCCTTCGCCCCGCCTATAAAAATCGTTAGGAGGTCAGGGGAGTCTTTCTCTCTGACCCACGGGGCACCACCCTCCACCCCAGTTTCTCTGGAGACTGTGAGCCAAGCCAGGTAGTAGGTGACACTGGGCACCCCCTGGGCACTGCCAGGGCCCTAGAGACACTAAGGATCCCTGAGAGAGAAAGGCCACTGGGAGATAGATGAGGTAAGCGGCCATTCAGAAGCATGAAGAAAACCGGCTGTGTGGTTGCTTTGGAGGCCAGTGACTGGGCACCTGAGCCTCCTCAAGGTGTCTATGGACATGTGTGGGTGGGCCCTGGGTGCCAGGGCAGGGAGCTCTAGAGGAGGGCCAGCTTGGTCTCCTGCCCTGGAACACCGTCCTACCCCCAAACGAAGTCAGGAATAAAGGGCTCGGTCAGGTGATCTAGGAAATTCTTTTCTGCGTTAACTTTCCATAAGTTTAAGCAGTACAGTCTTCTGGGACTCAGAAGTCCCCCTTCACCCAATTTCACCTACTCAACGACTCCCTCGGGAAACAGGGCTTCTCATTGTAGGAGGTTGGAACTCAAATTTTGTTTGAGTGTCAGTGAATGAATCCATCAACCAATCAAGAAAATCAGATGGTGGGCAAAGCACCCTGGAATTCTGCCCTCTCCTGGCAGGAAACTTCTCCATTCCTCCTCCAGACTCAAAGCCCTAAATGGAGGGACTGATACTACATGTCTCTCTGTCGCTGTCTTCTCGTTGCCCTACCTGTCCGCATCTATCTTCAAAAAGGACCTGAAATCATGTCAGTCCCCTCACAGCTGAGCCATCCCCCCTCATTAAAGGAGTCCTCCTGGGGGGCAAGTGATCAGGCGGGGGCTCTCCTCAGGGTTCAGGGACCCTTCTCCTGGCTGGTTTGCAGTGGGGGTGGGAGTAGGAACAGAAGGCAAGAGTGGCTTTAGAATCAGAGAATCAAGTGGCCTAATCCCTGGTCTGATCCTCTAGGCTCCTGAGTGGAGGCAGGCCCTGAGCACCTCAGAACAGGAGAAAGGGAGGGGCAGTGTGGGGCAAGGGTATAGCCAGGTGACCTTGGAACCGTCTAGGAGGCTATAAAGCATACCTTTGGTCGGCAGCAGGGGAGGGGACAGGCCTCCCTCCAGCACACCTTCCAGGTCAGCCCCACCCAAGGCCTTCTCGCCCTCTCCCTGCCCCGAGGACTTTGAGCAAGGGTGGAGGTCAAGCTCAGCACCAGCCCAAACCCTGAGGGGGGCTCCTGCCTGGGGTAAATCCAAAGTGCTCCTATGATGGAAACTGCTCTTCCTTCTTCCTCCCTGCTCCAACACAGCCAACTTCATTTCCTTTTTCTCTAAGCTCTTATTGCTCACAACCCTTGGGGCTCCCAACCCCCATTAAGAGAAAAACCAGGGAGTTCAGTTCCACATTGCTTTGTCCCCCAGAGCGCACAGGTTCAATGCCCTGGTTCACCTGCTCAGTCCCACCTGTGACAGTGAAACTGAAAAAAGGTCTACTTTATATATACATCCCATTTGTCCCTTATGTCCATCGAGGAGGGGTTACCCCTCACCTTCAGGAGAAGGTGGAGCTGAGCCTCTTCAGAAAAGCTCCACTCCCACTCCAACCCCACTCTCAGTCCTGGGTGAAAACTGAGCAGGATCAAGTCCTCTAGCTCCTGCTCGCTTTGTTTGGCTTTGTGGACTAGGTCTGGGAATCAGAGGAAGCAACCCAGTAGCTAGCTTAGCCACTGAGGCCAGAAAGCTTTCTTCCCTTCTCCCTGGCTTCTCCTTTTCTCAGCCAACCTGAGCAGGCAGGTAGGGAAGCAGGAGAAAAGATGCCAGGGAGTCAGAGACTTGGTATACTAGAACAGAGGCTGTCAGGAAAAAAGCTCCCTAACGGATAAGACTTTAAAAAGCAAAGATACAGTCCTGCCCTGAGGGATCCAAAAGCCTCCTCCACCAACTAGGCATCCACCTCTCTTGTCCCTGAGCCCGCTGCAAGTGGATATGTGGAGGAAAGGTATGAGTGCTAGGATTAAGATTGAGAGGACTAGGGCTTGGCTCCGACCGCTCCCCATCCCCCACCTGGACCCAAGCCCGGCGGAAACGACGCCACCCGGAGCCACTCGCTCCCCCGCAGGGCCTTACCTCGATGTTGCCCACGGTGCGGGCACAACCCACCACCTTCAGACCCTGCTGGACCAGGGCCCGGGCCACGGCCGCGCCGATGCCTCCCGAGGCTCCCGTCACCAGTGCCAGCCGGTCACGCCACCGCTCCATGCCGGCTCTGGCCAGGGTCCCGAGCCGCCCGCGCACCTCGCTCTGGGAGCAGAGCACTTGGACCGCCTGGCTCCGCCCTAGGTCGTAGGGGCCCGGCCGCTCTCTCGTCACCCCCGCGGCGCCCGCCGTCGACCTGCCCGCGTCAGAGGTACGCCAGGACCTGCCTCCACTCTGGCCGGCCTCCGCCCCCTGCTCCACCCTCCGCTCCTCGGCGATCGGCCACATCCCGGCTGGAGGACGATGCGGGCCGGCGGCCCCGCCCCGCCCCGCCCCGCCCCTGCCGCGCGGGCACGGCCCCGCCCCTTCCGGCCCTCGGCGGATCCGCGACCCCGCTCCGTTCCCCTCCAGCACGGCCCCGCCCCTTCCGGCCCTCGCCCGGCCCCCGCCCGGAGAAAACCGCTTCTCGCGGGACTGGGCGGGAGGGTCCCGGTGGTTTGTAGTTTTCCCTCTGTGAGCCCTTATCCTTGGAAGAGAACGAGGCTCGGCGCGGGCTTGCACCAGGCCTGAGGACGCGCGTACTCGCCTCTTGCTCTGTCTGCCTTCCCTATCCTGACCCAAAGGCCAGGAAGAGAAGTTACAGGGCACTTAAGGTGACGCCTTCCTCAACCAGCCGGTGGCTGATGGGAACGGTTCAGCTTAAGAGAAGGTTGAGCGTCTCAGCGGTCGACGCTGGGTGACCTTGGGACGGGGTGATCTTTCAACCCCGCCTGATCGCTCGGCCTTTCTAACCGAGGAGAACTCATGGTTAAAAATGCAAACACTTCCAAGTACACGTGTTTTGGGGTGGAGGGGATTGTATCCCTAATAACCTACAGTCTACAACTTCGCTAAGTCCCCCTGCTCCCACTGGAGCAAATACATCATGGTGTATGCGAAAGATAAAAGCAACAGCTAACATTGAGCGCTTACTGTGACAGGCGCAGTAAAATATATTTTAAGCACCTCAAATGTATTAATGTGCACAAGAGCCCTATGAGATAGAACCTATTAACACTGTCATTTTATAGGATATACCGAGACAGATGAAGAGCCTGGCTTGGATGGCAAGCAGTCCAGTATTAGGCCAGGGGATGTGTTCTGAAATTGCCTTCACTGTGTCTCTTCACCTTGTCTCTTCTTAGGTTGTTGGTTCTGTTCAAAGTAGAAGTCACTTTGCTGACCACTAAGGATATGCCATCAAAACACTGAATACTGCCTCACTTCTGCATTCTTTATATAGCCATCCTTTCAAAGAGAAAACATCTCTGCTGGAATCCCACCACTGCAACCAATGGAATAAGCCATGAATGTGGCTGGGGTATTCAATCAGCAAGCCCTCCTGTGTTTAGCCCCAAGGGCAAAGATGAAAACAAAACCAGCCCTTGCTTAATTTAGGAGTCTCAAGAGAAAACTTGACTGCAACAGGTGGTGGAAAGAGGATTGGGCTCAGAGCCAAGGGCTGTTGGGAGAACCCTTAGTCGTTTTTTATGGATTCTAAGATGAAGGCAAACAAGGATCAGAAAGGAATTACTCATTTTATCTCTGCCCTAGTCCTTGTACAACACTATGATTTGAAAAGACAACTCAGCGGGTAGCTCAAAAGAATACCAAATACAAAAGTTAAAATCTCACTAAGCTTCTGCTGTTCCCACTTGAAATCTGATTAGAAATCTGAGTAAGTGGTAGAAAATCCAGAAGGTTCACTCCATCCCCACTGCAGAGAGGTACTGACCGTCCCACCATTTGTCTGCTGCCCACCAAGTATTATCAACATGTAAACACAAAGCTCTAAGCACATGATTTTACTGAACTATTGACTCAACCTTTTAAATGACAGCCAAATGCTACTCCTAGGGGAATCTCACCTTCAGTACTCACAGACAGCTTGTGAAAACAGTAAACTGTAAAGCCAGAGTGACTTTATTGTTGGAAACCAGATAAGGAACAGGCACTTACACAGACCGCAGTGTGGTCAGCTCTCAGCGTAGCCTTCTGCTCCCAGTTCTCTACGCACTGAGTAACTACTGACCAGGCAACCCCTGGCTGAAATTCTGCCAAGTTTTGCTTTCACTCTTCTAGTTCAATCTGAACCTCTGAATTTAAGGTGCTTTGTGTTATGTTATCAGGGAGCATTAGAAATAACAGCAGTTTAAAAATCTCACAAGGAAGTAATATGCTAGTCAGTATTTAAAGGTATCGCAGCAGATTTATTCTTTCAGAACAAAAGACTGGAACCTGCTCTTCTCAGCTGTCAACTCCGATGAAGGGAAGAATTTTTGTCTTCAACAGCCTGTATCTCTCTCCTCATCTGCTCTTCATCCTCTCTAATATCATCACTGGTCAAGTACCAAGACCACAGGTGGCTAATTAAAATACTGCCACACATTAAGTAGAAACATGTACACCAAATTCTACTATGCGTATTAATAAATATTCTTTATTTTAAATTTTGCACATTGCGCTTTAACATTACATCCAAACATTTCGCAAGTGGATGTCTACTTTGTAAAACCATATATTCAGCTCATTGTCATTTCTGTACAGAAGTATAAGTACAACATTACTTTTGCCACTAAGTTGCTTTTTAGTAAGTCTCACAGGAAGAGAAACATTTAATGAAAAGAGATGGCTTAAATCATATGGCAGGCCTGCGCAGCCACACAACTAAAGACACAAGCCTGAAGAAAGAACAAACTAATGAGGTTACCTCCACCGTCTCCCAAAACAAGAAAGAATCACATTGATTTAAGATAAAATTTTGCCATAAGTCACTAAAATTAAAGAGTTTTTTTGAAAGAGAAGGCGCAGTAGTCATCTTGAGTGTTTCATTGAAAGACAGAGCTATTTTATTTATTTAATTTGCTCCAGCCGTTGTCAACCAGCCACTACAAATGGGCCTCTTGTGATCATTTAAGCGGCAGTATTTATTAAATTTCTCCTTCAGATGCTGTCGGTATTGTTCTCTATTGCTGTAGAAAGACTGGTTATTAGCCATAAATGACTGTATTTCATCTTGTGAGATAAAGATTTCCTCATCTGAAGTACATTCAGACTCATCCTGCAAATTAAAGCAGTAGTTAAGACTATGACTTAAATGAAGAATGCAAAATGCTATGCTAATAGAAGACAGCTAAAAATTAAAGCAGGCTAGTTTTTAGGTTTAATTCAGTCACATAAAGCCTTTAAATAGAATGTTTACAGGATAACAAAATGTCATTCTGCCTTGGAAAGTACTAAGTAAGAATAAAATGCAACTCAACTTGATTTAAAACTCGATCTATAATTTGTCCCAGAAGCCTATAAGCAGACTACTAACACACCTTAGCCTTAAAAAGTGATTAATTAGAGATGGTTATAAATAGCTACCAAATTTTAAATAATCTGACTTTTCTCTGGCTGGTTCTATGTTGAAACATTTATCTCCACAAGTTAGGTAAAATATAACCTTTTTAAAACTTGTGAAATATACCATATCACCAATAAACTTTACAACTATATAAAAAAGAAAAAAGCTAGTATTCTAAAGTATTTGTTTCCCTTGGAATCCTGTAATGACTACAGAAAAGATGCCACCCTTTTCTTTCCTTGTCCCTCCTCCAAATTCCACATGAACTATGCCCCAGGTTGCTTGGAATCAGGTATAATTCATCTAAAGTATAAAGACTGCAAATCAATTATAAAAGATGTCCGAAGTTCGGTTATGCTTTTATCCTACATGACATGAAGGTTACATGAAGGAAGTAACCCGGAAAATGGACTCGAGTTCAGATTCTATATACTTTCCTCGTCTGGAAGGCTGGCTACCATTAATAAGCACTCAGAAAGGCAGCTTGCTTATAATAACCCCCACCAAGGAGTCGGACTCTTAAGACTTGATGCTAACTCTCCGTGCCTCTCCCAACTAGGCTCTTCTACCTTTGAGACAAAGGAGGACAAGGAAATGTGCTCCAGAACAGTTACACAATGGAAGAGCAGGAATGAAGTCACCAAAAAATAATAAAATACTGCTTAAAAGCCTCCTCCCATTCCCAATGTTAAACCCTCAAATACTGTCTCCTCCCACATCTATCCCATGAGCAATCAGTTATCCACAAAAAGATACCATGGCTTACTTACAAGGAGTTCAACTAAGCTCTTGGCACCTTTTCCAGAATCAGGACCAAACGATGTTTCTGTAGGTTCTGCAAACTGTGGTACATTTTTCCTATGCTCAAACCAAGGCAGTGGCTGCCCGCCCTTTTCAGAGCTGCAACAGCTTTCAGGATGTGCATCTTTGGTCTTGTCACGGTGAAACACTGTGTGCACGGTATTTCCTGAGGTCTCTCGATTACCTGGATCTGTGATACAGCTTCCTAGCTTTTGGATCTGAAACCACAGCAAAAGTATCTCTCAGGTAAAAAGGCAGGTGGTGGTTGTTGAGTTGTGAAGTCGTGTCGGACTCTTTGCGACCCCATGAACTGCAGCCCGCCAGGCTCCTCTGTCCATGGGATTTCCTAGACAAGAATACTGGAGTGGGCTGCCATTTCCTTCTCCAGGGGAATCTTCCTAATCCAGGGATCGAACCCAGGTCTCCCGCCTGGCAGGCAGGTTCTTTACCACTAAGCCAAGGAAGCCCCAAAAGGCAGAGCATAATAGCAATGACTATTTTTTACAGAAAAAAATGCATGCCCCGAGACTATGTTAAGATTTCACCAGGAATACAGAACAGCAGCAACAGCGGGCAGTTACTAGGCATTTACTGCACAGCAAACACTATGCTTCCCAGGTGGCTCAGCAGTAAAGAATCTGCCTGCCACCACAAGAAACACAAGAGATAAGGGTTCGATCCTTCAGTCGGGATGATCCCCTGGAGTAGAAAATGGCAACCCACTCCAGTACTCTTGCTTGGGAAATTCCATTAACAGACGAGCCTGGGGGGCTACAGTCCAGGGGGTCACAAAAAGTCAGACACAACTGAGCATGCATACACAAACACTATGTAACCCATTAATATACTCTCATTTCATCTTTACAGAATCTGCTCTGACAGGGACTATTATCTCCATTGTACAGCAGGGAAAACAGATCAAGCAAACCGCTCAAGATCACAGAGCTAACAGATTAAAAACTATTGCAAAAAAATGAATTGGATTTATGTCACACATGGACTGTTGGACAAACACCCACACATCAGACACACATGCCTAAAAAAATCACAGGATGAGGAACCAACGGAAGTGCATAGGTATTCATTCTAAAAAAAAAAAGCCTAGTAACTAAGGTGTGTAGCGACTAAGCGACTCCAAGGAAAAGAGCAAAGGTTTAAGAATGACACTTTATGACACTTACATGTTCATCACATTTCAACATCTTGCTTTTCTTTTTCTTCTTTTTATTTTTTCCTTTGGTGGTGTTCTCTTCTGAATTTGCCCAACATTCAACACAACTATCACCATCATCCTCTTTGTCTTCACAGTGATGAACACAGGAGTCATCACCTGCAGGAATCAGTAATTTCTTATTTATGTGCTTAACTCAACCATGTAGCAGAAATAATTGGGAAGTGTAATCTGAACCTACCGTGTTCGTCATGATTACAAATGCCTTCAGTGCAGGCAACGTCTGAACCCTCCCGAGAGCCTGTTTCACTCCCTTCCATGCTAGATGAATATCCACAATCACTACCATTACAGTGTGGCGATAAGCCTGAGGACAAATCAAGTGGGTTACTATTAACATGCCAATAAATATATTGAGGCAAAGGATAACCCAAATGGGGACTACTTAAAAATTTCAAAACCGATGGCTTACTGAAAGTAAATAGTACATTAAATAATGAAAATGTGACTGGAGACTTACGGTTTTTTACTTCCTTATTGTTTAACAAATCAAATACTGTAAGTGTTTGACTAAATTATATGATATTTTGGGTCTATAAAGCACTTCCTAACCTTTAGGTTACAGACTCTCTAAAAGCTCTTGTATTTTAAAAGAAAGAATAAACTTGAGAGTTAGTATTTTTTAAACTATTTACTTACCTTTCTTTATTTTAGGAGACCCCAAAAGATTGCCACTGGTAGGACAGGTACAGGATGTATTTTCATTGGTAACAATTACTTCTACACAACTATTACCATCTTCAGTGCTGCCACAGGCTTTGCAGCTGTTTTCTATGAAGTCTGTTTCCTTTAAGGATCAATATGAAGAGATAGTAAAAATCTTTACCTCCATATGGCTATATTTTAATTTCCTCAACATTAACTAATTAAAGATAAAAATTAAAGAAAAAAAAAACTATTCTCATGAAGATCATTAATTCATTTAAAAACCGAGAACCAACTAGAACCAAGTCAAGACCTTAATGATATCAGGAAAGTCTAGGACAACTGTTCCCAAAAGTGTGGTCTGCTGGCTCCAGGAGTTCCCTAGGTCAAAACCGTTTTCATCCCAACACTAAGATGTGATTTGCCTTCTTCATTGTCTTGACACTTACACTGATGGTATAAAAGCAGTGGTGGGAAAAGCAACCAAAGTGTGTACCAACAGTCACTGTATTCTTCACTTGTCAAGCATTCTCATCAGAAATAAACAGAGATAAAAGGATATTTCACTTATAAATGTCTTTGATGCATGCAGCACTAAAAATATTAATTTTATTAAATACCAACTCATGAAGTAGAGGTCTTTTTATTAGTCTGTGAGAAACGAGAAGAATGCTTAAAGCATTTTTGAATACCAATGTATGACTGTCTCAAGAAGTACGCTTAAAGCATTTTTGATGAATACCAGTGTATGACTGTCTCAAGAAGTACCTGTGCAATAGTTTGAGTTGCAACCTAAACTAGCTAGAACACCAACTTCACTTGAAAGAGAGGATAAGAGACAAACTATGGTTATTCAGACTTGAATATTTAAAAGACATTTTCTCAAAAATAAATGAAGTCAGTCTAGCTCTTAAAAGAAAAAGACAGTGTGTGTTGTCACTGATAAAATTTAAACTTTCAAACTACAATTAGAATTTTGAAAACTTGTATATATAAGCACAATGAGATTGAAGCTTAAGACCTTTCTAATGGGAAGAACAGTGGTTTTAACATGACTGTCTGATACTATGTAATGAAATGTCAACAGCTGGGGAGATGTGCCTACCTCAGTGAACCATTATGTTTTCAAATGACCAGTGCATGATGTTACAGAATCATGCGTGAATAAAATTTATTCAAACTGCTGATGGATTGTAAAAGTATGAAAGGTCACTTTAAGGCGTCAGGTTCCACACTATAAAAAATCTTTACGAAATTACCACCTGTCAAGTTATAATGCCGAAGAAGAATATCCACAACTATCTAAAAAGGCTTATATTAAAATAGTCCTCTCCTCTTTTCCTACCATATACGAGTGAAGTCAGACTTTATTCACATGCTTTGACCAAGCAACATATGCAAACAGACTGAATGCAGAAACAGATAAAGAGAATCTATCTGATCCCTTTTAAGCCAAATATTAAAGAGATTTGCAAAAATATAAAGTAAAGCCACCCTTCCCAAATTTTCCTAGAAAGCAGTTCTTTTTCAAAATATGTTATTCATGTTAACATTTAATAGGCTTACTATTTTTAAAAGAACAAATAACTTTAAATTTCTCCACTTTAATTTCTAATACAATAAATGCTGATAAGTATAATTCACATAAACAAAAGCTCACTAGGCACCCTAATTTTTAAGAATGAGAAGAGATCCTGAGACCAGAAGTTGAGAACTGCTCTAGGTCATGCATGGAGATAACTTTTCACATCTGGGCTTTGATCTAACAGAACACTAAGGTCAGACAGTAAGATACTACTAATTATTGAACATTGTCTTTATAAAACAAATGACATTAAAGAGGTTGTTATACAGACTATAGTAAGAAAAAAAGCCAACGTACAAGCCAGAGGAACCCATGTTCTGAGAAAGCACAGTGAAAGTGCTGAAATCTAGGAAAAAAGCCATATATTGTCAAGTCAATATTAAGGAGTACTACCTTCTCTTGGCTTACTTCCTTTTCATCTGCTGTTTGTAAGGGAGTAGGGATATCACATACACATTTGTTTTTTCGTCTATTTTTCCGTTTCTGGCGCTTCTTTTCTTGCTTGAGTTCTCTTACTCGTTCCTCTTCTGAAAATTCTTCACAAAGTTGTTCCAATCGACTAATACCCTGTACTTTTTCCACAGTCATCTATTATAAAAACAAAGCTGAGACTGAGTACTGGCTCAAACTTCTCTTTATTCTCCAAGGAAATTCTCACTTGTTAATTTTAAATGATATCACACACACAGAAACTGGCATTGCATGCTGCAATTTTGACTGGCAGTCCCCAAAAAGAATTTTAAATTTTAATACCTTAAATAATGACAGTCTTAAAATATCAGGAAATGAATGTGCAACTAACTCCTATGGGAAAGGGAGACTTACACATACTCCAGTTTAAATCCAGAAATTCTAATTTTAAATTTCAGAATTTTAACACAGCAAAGTAAACATTCATCCTATTTCTTCATACAATGAGAACACTATTTAACCTGATTAAATGATCTAGTTTCTGAAGACACAAATATACAAAGAGAAAAGGAATAAGAAATCTTTTCGGCAAGAATGAACATATATCTCCTCAGACTCCCCAGAACAATGTTTAAAGTCCAAGGATGGGCTTTTGAAAAAGAGTTTATAGTTCTAATACCATTCTCAAAAGGGACAGGTGACCAGTTAAATAGTTATGACCCTGCCCTAGAATATAACAGAATATTCACTAGCCAAATATTTATATTCTACAGAGCATAACTGAAAAAAGACATTACTAAATCACAACACAAAACCCAATACCAGCATTATAAAGAGCCTTCAGTGTGCTTCTAAAAAGTAGCTCTCATATCATGGCATTCAGACAGCATTTACTTCATATTACTGGAAAGAAGCAGGCAAACTGGGACTCATTAAATGTTTCTAATTTTGATGCTTATTTTTGGGCTGCTTTTAACTTGTCAATAGTTATGTTTCATAGCAGCTTCTTATTATTAAATAATCGTCGATTTCAGTTCTCTACTCTGAAAATCTCTAAAAAATAAGGCTGGCAGTGCGATAGGTTTAAAAAACAAAGAAAAATCCACAAACTTGTTCTAAATTCCAGCTCTCCAGCAAACTCCTCTCCTAACCCTCCAGAGCCATGACCAGTGGATCACAGCTCTCTAAGGCAAGGTGAGGGCAGCGATTCACATTAAGATTCAGTCCACAGTTCACAACTTCCGCGGTGGTCCAGTGGATAAGAATCTGCCTGTGAATGCAGTGGACACGGGTTTGATCCCTGGTCTGGGAAGATTCCATATGTGGCAGGGCAGATAAGCCCATGCACCACAACTGCTGAGCCTGCCCGCGCTCTGCAGACCCAGAGACCCAACTACTGAACCTGCAACTACTGAAGCCCGTGCACCTAGAGCCTGTGCTGTGCGACCAGAGACGCCATCACGTGAGAAGGCCGCGTGAAAAAAGCCCTCATGCAGCAAAGAGACCCAGCACAATCAAGAAATAAGTAATTTAAAAAAAAGATTCCACCTTCCAACTAAGCAGCCCAGACATTGAAGCAGTCCACTGTTCTTACCTCGAAACTCTTGCGTAAAGCATCAACACCAAGATAGAAAAGCATCTGCCATGTCTGCTCTTCTGCCCGCAGCTTTTGCCAGATTCGATGCAGTCTTTCATAAAGATGAATTCCCAAGCAGGTCAGAACTTCTTCTTGAGCTATATCTATTGTCTTAGCATGCCTTTCTCTTCTCCTATAAAGGAGAATAAATCACACATGTTTCCTACAGTTCTTAAGCTGAAACAGTAAGAGATCAATGACACCTCTCTGCAGGTTCAGGTTTTAAATATAATCTGTGTATCTAGTAAACAAACTAATAAAAAGACATTTATACATTCAAACTCAACAGATATATAAATACACAAGCACACATGTATATTACCAATGCAAAATACACATGCAAGCAGAACTTAGTCCTAATATTGCTAAAAAGAAGGTAATTCAGGAACTGGCCCCAAAGAGATGCTTTTGGGGGCACAGAGACGTCACATATTTAAGTGCCCAGCTCATAGCAGGCATGACAGTGCATCTTCCAATTATACCAAATGCCTACTTGGTTTTTGTTCTTTTTGATGGGAATGGAGAAAGACAATGCTAAAGTGACTCAATGCTGGGCAAAAGCCCTCTAGGCTAGTCTTTACTAGAAATGATCACAAACTTCGGTGACAGAAGTGGCGTTTGTACTCTAAATGCCTAGCAGAAAACAGGCACTCACATGACAGCTAATACACAAAACAGAGAGGGAGTGGGTTTGATGTATTCTGTGAAAAATTTTTCCTGACTTTTACAACAAAGCCAGAGATAAAATTTTAGGTTCCTCTGTAATTTAATAGTAACAGCCACAGTTCATGAATTACATTCAGTAAGGTATTTCTTAAACCCCTGTTGCAAAGATCTCGTTTCCTATGCAAAAACCATCATCATAAACAAAATTTAAACATGTAAATGCATGGATGGAGGGGAGGAAAAAAATCCCTTCTAATCATTTTCAAGTGAAAATGATAAGCTATAATAATGAAAGCAAAAAAAAAAGCCGGAATTCCTACTTCAAGCAACAATGAGCAGACAATGGATCAACACTTTCTTCTTTTTTTTACTCAACTAAATGCATATTTTAAAGAAAGCAAAATCTGTACAGGCACACTTTAATTTACACACAGATGTACTGAGGCAGGATAAAATGAAGCAAAGCGCTAGATAGCCCATTCTAGCAAATTACATACTCATACCCTCCTGCGAACTCTGGCTCAGCACGACCCAGAAGATGTGCAATGAAGTCTGTCTCACAGCAAACATGAATGTGCCGCTCATGTGGACAGCACCGCAAGCCTTCATAAAGTGCAGCACAGTAGCCCTTCTCTTTGCTGCAATCAAGTTCACCAATAAGGATATTATAGGCTCGCAGGACTTTATTTTTGCAATCAGTACAAAACCTGTTGAAAAGAAAAATTTCAAAATGAAGAACTGGCTGTGTAATTATTTCATGAGGTATTTAACAGTGTGCTAGACAATGACATTCCCCTCCCATACAGAGCATTAAAAAAGCCTCCACACACTGAAGTCATACACACACAAGGTAAATACACATTTAGGGACTACACAGCTATAGCTAGTTCTCCACTTATAAATGATTTTTAAACTAGAGAAACACATGGGCCTAAAAGAATGAAGCAGAAAAATACCTGTTAGTTCATAAAATACATGCCCAGAAGATATTAGTTGCCAAGGACTATGTATCTTCACTTCACAAGATATCTGTGCAAGTCAGAAATAAAACAACAGAGGCTACCAACCAATGACTCTAGGATCCCTCTCCTTTCAGTCTCTGAAAACAGTATCTTCAACCAGTAAACCTTGATTCAAATGTTTACATTTTAATAAATACATCACTAGCTAAGTATTAATATGTAGGGTGGGGAGGGCAAGAAGAATGGGAAAGTGGTACATGTATTTTTAGTTTACTGGTAATTTCCTAAATGTCAAATTCTTTCCTCCAGCCACACAAAAAAGTATGTTTCTCAACACACACATAAATAATATATACAACATATATGTAGAAATGTGGTTTCAACTTAAGTGTACCTAATGTGGTAAAAGTGTAGAAGAGCATGTGAAGCAGGATGACAACATTTTCTTCTAGAAACCAAACATCATTCAATCAGAAAAGAAAAAATAGAGTCTGGTCTTTCCAGTTTTCAATTCCTAAAATAAGGAAGAATTCGGTCAGGTGAAAAAGCCAGGCTCACAATATTAGTAATTGGCTCTCTGAGAAGATCAGCTGTGATGGAATGAGGAAATTTTGCTCTCTGTGATTTAAATTCATCTATCCAGGTGAGCTCATCTACTCCCATAGCGACTCCCATCAACATGTCAACTCCACAGCTCCGCTCAAGGCTCTGTCCTTGCCTGAAGGCCAGACCCATGCTGAAAAATGCGGGACAACACAGATGTCCAAAACCAAGGGCAACATGGTTCCCTTCCTATGTTCTCTTCCATAGGTGTTAAGAAATCACCATTTACAGTTACCCAGGATGGACCCTCAGGTTTAGTTAATTCCAACTCCTGCTTTTAGGGGTGGAGCCAATTGGTATCAATTCTTTCTTACACTGAGGAAGGTTACTTCTTTTCAACTCCCTCTGCCCTGTTTTAAATTGCCTAGTCAATTTAAAAAAAAAAAAGCTTCCTAATACATTTTTCCCTGCTTCCACTCTTACTAGCTCTAATGCATCTCTCATACCAAAATAATTTTTTAAAACATCTCATTACCTCACTCTCAGCTTAAAAACCTCCCCACCATCTACGAATAAAGTTCAAACTCGTCAAGGCCTCTGGTGCTTTCTTCTCTTACCCAACCTACTATTTCCAGACTTTTTCCCAAGACTCACCTCTCCCTTCATGGTCTCTCTACGCTACCCTGCCCCCATACACACAATATATATACAAATGGACTACTTTTGTTTTTCTTTAATTGAAGTATAGCTGATGTATAATGTTGTGTTAGTTTCTGGTGTATGCCACAGGGATTCAGATACACACACAGAAGGTCTTTTCCATAGTCTTTTCCATAATGGTTTATTACAGAATACTGAAAATAGTTCCTGTGCTATATATACAGTAGGATCTTGCTGTTTATCGATTTTATACAAAGCAATGTGTGTACCTGCTAACCCCAAACTCCTAATTTATCCCTGCCCTATTTTCTTCCCCTGCCCCTATTTTCTTCCCCCTCTGGTAACCGTAAGTTTGTTTTCTATGTCTGTGAGTCCGTTTCTGTTTTGTAAGTAAGTTGATTTGTATCATATTTTAGATTCCACATATAAGTGATATCATATGGAATTTGCCTTTGTGATTTACTTCACTTAATATGATAATCTCTTGGGTTTCCCAGGTGGCTCTGTGGTGAAGAATCCACCTGCTAATGCAGGAGACGCAAGAGATGCAGGTTTGCACCAGGTCGGGAAGATCCCATGGAGGAGGAAAATGGTAACCCACTTCAGTATTTTTGCCTAGAAAATTCCATGGACAGAGGAGCCTGGCAGGCTACAGTTCACGGAGCCACAGTCAGACACAACTGAGCAACCAAGCACGCAGCATGCTAACCCCTAGGCCCGTCCATGCTGCTGCAAGCGGCATCATCTCGGCCTCCTTTCTGGCTGAGCAGTACTCCACAGCGCGTATGCACGGGCACACACACCATCTTCTTAATCCATGCATCTGTCAATGAACATTTAGGTCGCTTCCATGTACAATGGACTACTTTGTACATAACTGATGCGTCCCTACTACAAAGTCTTTTTTCCTTCTGTTTCCTCCCCACTCCCCTCCACATTCATCTCCATTTGCCTGAATCATACCCATCCTTAAAAAAGCCTCTTGCAATTTCCATAACTAAAATTTAACCTTCCTATATTCCTATTATCTCTGACTTACACTTATCGTTATAGCATTTACCCTTACAATGTCATGTAATCATTTTGTTATGCACATCTTTTTGACCCAATAGCAGATAACTCTGTTTCTTGAAATGAGTATTTGTTAAAACAGAAGCTCTAAGCCCTTTGTAAACAAAAGCAATCACGTTGGCAAGTAAAAAATCACTGTTTCACTAAAAAAGAGACAGAGAAATAGACAAAAATTAACTCAAAATGTGTTAAAGACCTAAATATTAAGACCTGAAACTGTAAAACTATTAGAGAACATGTGACAGTGGAATAGGTGATGACTTCTTGCATATGGAATCAAAAGCACAAGGAACAAAAGAGAAAACAGACAAATGAGACTACATCAAACCTAAAAACTTCTGTGCAGTAAAGGAAACAATAGCGTGAAGGACAACCTATGGAACAGAGAAAGCATTTACAAACCATACACTGGATAAGGGGTTAATGTACAGAATAAGGAACTCTCATAATTCCATAACAGACAAAAAAAAAAGTATGATTAAAAAATGGACAAAGGACATGAACAGACACTTCAAAGAAGATAGACTAGTAAGTACATGACAAAATGCTCAATATCACTAATCATCAGGGAGATGCTAATCAAAACCACACAAAATCACCTCAAGCCCACTGTATGGCCACTGTCAAAAATTAGAAAAGAAAGACTTCCCTGGTGGCTCAGCAGCTAAGACTGCACCCCCAATGCAGGGAGCCCAGGGTCAATCCCTGCCCTGGGAACTGGATTTCACAGGCCACAACTAAGAGTTCACAGGCGCCACCTAAAGAGCCCTAATGCCGCAATGAAGACTGAAGATCCCAAGTGCATCCACTAAGACCCAGCACAACCAAATATATTTTTATATATATATATATATTTTTTTTTTAATTAGAAAATAGCAAGTGTTGGCAAGGATCTGGAGAAATTGGAACCCTTCCTTGCACACTGTTGACAAGATTATAAAATGGCTGCCAGCATGGCAAATAGTATAGCATTTCCTTAAAAAATTAAGAATACAATTACCATATAATCCAGCAATCCCAATTCTGGAAACACATACAAAAGTATTAAAAAGGGAATCTCAAAGAGCTTTTGGCACACATCCATGTTCACTACAGCGTTATTCACAAAAGCCAAGATGTGGGAACAACCTAAATGTCCCTTGATAGAGGGACACAGTGTATACATACAATGGGACATTATTCATCCTTAAAAAGAGATAATTCTGTCATATGTTAAAACATGGGTAAACCCTGAGGACATTATGCTAAGTGAAATAAGCTAAACACAAAAGACAAATATGGCATGATTCCACCTATATGAGTTACATGAAGTAACTGAACTCAAACAGAAAACAGAACGGTGGCTGGCAGGAGGTGCAGGGAGGGGGAAATGAGCTTTTATTCAATGGGTGGGTTTAGCTTCAGTCATGCAAGATGAAAAAGTTCTAGAGATCCAGTGCACAACAGCTAGTAAACAGTTAACAGCACCGTACTATACACTTAAAAACTGTTAAGAGGGTAAACACATGTTATGTATTTTTTAATCACAAGTTTTAAAAAGTCTTCCCCTTGGTGGGAGAAATGGTCTTAGACACAGAAATAAAATTACTTCCACATTTTGACGCTATAAATGGTAAGTCTACATTTTTTTAGTAAATAAATGGTTAAATATCATATAGTACCAATAATAAAACTTGAAATATTTTCCCCATATCTTACTGCTTTAAATCGTCAGTTTAATATGTTTGACTGTACATGATCGTTAAGTAACATAAACATAAGCAAACAGTCATTTAAAATTTTATACGGAAGCTGTAAGAATGAAAGTGATTTTTCCTGTTTTCAAAAGTAACCTTGCACACAAATTAAAAAAAAAAAAGTTTCTTAAGACAGAGGTTTCAGAGTTTCTAACACCTAATTTCTAATAATGCACTATTATAACACTTAACTGGCTAAAAAGTGTTATAAAATCTTTATTATACACTGCTCAGAAAAATCTATTAAATAAAATAGATGTGCCAAGAACATCCACTATTCAGACCTTTAAAAATCATTTTCAACTGACTGTACCTCAAAAACTCAAAACTGTACCTAAAATAAGAACTCGATACACAGGAATAACAAGGACTTGCAAATCTGGCAGACACATATTCCCTGGTGTGCTTACCACGTGCCAGATACTGTTCTAAGTCTTATTATGTATCATCAATCCTAACAAGTTTAGTCTTATAAGTTCTATAGGACTACTACTATTATTTTGTCTTAAAAAAGAAAAACACGGAAGCACAGAAAAGTAATCTGTACAAAGCTATAATCAGTAGGACCTAGATTCACTGCAATCTTCCTTAACTGCTTCTAATCATACTTCTTCCCCTGCATCCTTAAAAATATTTATAAAACGGACTCCACCTTTCCTATAAAATACTGCCCCCCAAACACAGGAAATATCTACAACCAATACAGGAAATTCCAAAATGTTAGCTCTAATAACTAGTAATTTATCACCCAAAAAAGCTCTTTTGGGCCAATTCATACTGAATATAAGGATCAATTCATATTGAAAAAGAAAGGTATCTATGACGGACCTATACACTCATATGTTTTACGTTTACTTCCCAAACTCCAAATAACTGACATTCTCTATTCTTTTGGGTACAATCAACCAAAAAGGCAAAAAACAAGCTTGTAATTGAAAAAAGAAAAATAGTTAATAAACTTAGTATGCAGATTAAGTCATTAGCTCATTGCCATAAGAACACAACCTTGATAATGCCAGTTTTTATAATTTATGTATGTTTTCTAGAAGCGTCCCCAAAGTAATTGTGTATATCTGTCCCAAAGTCAAAGAACACATAACCACAAACCCAACATGTGACAAATTTTTATTGGAAGAGTGCAACTCCCCCCAAGAACACCACCTCTAGATGACTCCTTTACCAGTTTCCTTTCTACTGCACTCTCCCTCCCTACGAATTCGCAAATGTTAATGACACTTGGAAAATTCTTTGTAAAGTAGTATTCTAAAAAGAAAAATCTGAAGTTACTCCTATAATACATGAAGCACATGATTTCCAACTCCATTTTTAGCTCTTGACAAAGAAAAAATAATTGAAAATATTACTAAGTAAAAGCTGCTATTTTAATTTTAGTTTTGAAAATGACACCATGAAACACTTCCATCAAAAACAAGGAATACAAGAATTTCCACAGTGATTAAGTACACTTTACTCGATGCACAGCTACTCTGTGTTCCTTGAAAGGCTGGCCTGGAACCAACAGGTAAAACACAAGAAGGCCAACATCACGCCATAAAGGAACTTCCTGCCCTGCCACTAAGCTCCGCCTGGCGTCAGGTATTAACCAGAAGGCTAGAGTACCATTACAGGAAGAAGGTGACCGACCCCTAAAGCATCTTCCCACTACATCATCATGACCTTTGGACTTACCTGTGTTTTCGCAGATAGGTTTCTAGTGTTTCTAAAAGACAACTAGAGTCAATTAAAACTACTTCATCCCTGCATTCTTGGGACATGAGTTCCCATACGTCCATCCAACAACCTCTGCAGAAAGAAACAAATCTTAGTGAGGTGGAAGAATATATAATGGAAAAACATTTTAAAAAGCGGAGTAAAGGAGTGCTTGATTTTACCTGGCTGTTCCCTGGAAAGGTCCATAATGGAAAATGATCCTACACTTGCTGTCCTTCCTGTGGTCTTCACTACTCCTCTTATCTGTACTTAACTTCTCTGAACTGACACTGCTACTGCTCCCTTCACTGTAGTACAGCACAGTACAAAGCTTAGTGACACTGAGATCATCTGAAGGAAGAATCTCTACAGTCTAAATTAAGATCATGAACTCTTTAATACATTAAGATATATTAGTAGGGTAAGTTTGCAAATTTGTATATAATTACATATTTACTTTAACCATATTAAAATGTTATTTATGCAGGAGCTCATATCTTTACACAAAAACGTGTGCTCAACTATTACGTTTACTTGATAATAATTTAACATTTACATTTATCAAGATAGCAACTGTTTAATATAGTAAGCATTTTAGGAGCATATCTACTTGGAATGTTAAAATCAAAAGGGCTGAAAAAATTATAAAATATTTTCACTTCTATACACGGATCAACTTTTCACAAATTGAAAATGCTAATTAGTGTTGATCTACTTAATGTGATTTTATAGCTAGCCCACGGCAACAAAATTCTTATCTACCTTCACATTTATAAGCAGCTGGGAAAGTCACAGATTAATCTAATTATAGTAAATAAAATTTTACATTTTTGAAAATAAAGATAGTATACTAAGATGAACACTTTACACAGCCTAAATTAGTAGTACTACACAAATAATTTTTTAAAAACTTACTAAAAACTTCCCAGACTCTCCCTCCCCCACAGGTTTCAATGTGGCGCTGGTCACGCATTTTGCTTTGTTGCAGATGTGCATTCCAAGAGAAATGTGTTTCTATTTTCCATTCAATGATAGTCTTCTTGATTTTTCATGATTCTGAACAACTGGCTCCTGCCTGTTCTTCTGCAGGTCTCACTAGTCCTAGAAATTCATTACCTGGGATGCTTGAGATGGAAACACTTCTGAATCTTTACTTGACCTACTTTCTACAGCTAAATAGGTATTTCTCAACCCCCTGCCCACCACATAAGATCAGACATACAATTCAGCTCCCTAGTCCCATCTCACAAGGGCTCAAGAAAGGGTGAACTGTCCTTGTTTTTGAAGCAAACACCTCAACTCCTGCTCTGCCTTGCATGTTACATCCTTCTACTCTCATCTTCCAAGTTTCGAATTTTCTAATTATGCTTCAGTGATCCACATAACTCTCAAATTCTCAGTATTGATGAAAAGGGCTGGGGAATGACTATTATACCATCTGAATGTGAAACCATTATTCTAAAACGACTTGAAAATTCTATAACTCAAATCAAGATGTTATCGGTAATCTCTCCAAACCAAATGTCTTTATACCACTTCTTCCTGTCAAGATCAAGCTTTCTGAAAAAGGAAGTCTTTTCACTTCTTTGTTCTACTTCCATACTTTCCACTGACAGCTTAGTCCATTAAAACCCTGCAATGCATGCATTTTTCTACACATTCTGATCTGGATTCTGAGCCATTCAACCACAGATCTGCTCATCAAGATCACCAATTATCTTGGTGTTGCTATATCCAATGGACTCTGAGGTCCTTGATAACTCAGCAACCTTCACCACGGCTGTCCAAGTCCCTGCCCCCAAAACACTTTTCCCGTGGTTTCCTCCTGCCTCCGGCCACTCTCTCAAGTTTCTTTAGACTTATTCTTTCCTACCATTAAACTGAAGTCCTCAGCATTCCTTTCTGTTACCCTTCTTTTCCTGTAGGTGATCTTATACGGCTGACCACTGAACAACACGAGGCTGAATTGCGCAGGTCAACTTACACATGGATTTCTTTCAATAGTTAAGTACCACAGCACTGCACAGTCTGCAGTTACTGAGTATGAGGACATGAAGGAACCATGTATAATACATGAAGTTGCCGACTAGAAGTTACACTCAAATTTTCCACTGTGTGGAGGGTCTGTGCTCCTAATCCCTGTGCTGTTCAAGAGTCGGCGGTACATCACTCATCAGCTACAGGCCCACAACCCGGGCCTAGACCTTTCTTTCAGACCACACACTTACTCCCAGACAATAACTGGGGTTTGCTTGTATGAATATGAGAATACTCTAAGAAAGACTGAACTGGACTGTTACTATTGGTTAGGCTAAAACTTAATTAACTGTATTATACCTTCCCCTGAAGAAAATGAAAGGGGGGAACAACAGTGGAAAAATACAAAAAGTCATAGTAGCACAGAATGGCGGTGACCATCCAAAGTGGAGGAGGAGAAGTCTTGGCTAAGCACACTGTACTCTCTGACCAGCTATCCACGTGGCATGGGGAATAACTGAAACTACCTTAGGAGGTGTTGCTTAAGATCAACTAACTCCACTCACACTGATCGCATAATTCGGCAAACAACCTTCCAAAACATTTGGCTTCCTATGTGGTGGGGCTAGAGCTGACGTTGGATGTGAAGTCTGCAGAGGTATGCAGATACAGCTATATGTCAATTTAATGAAAGTAGATAATCAATGAAGCAGTCAAGGAGAACAAGAGAGCAGTGGAATCCAGAGCAAAAGTGGAAGGACTGGTCTTTGTAGGAAGGTAGCAATGAGCACAGATGTTTACGATGTGGGGTAGCTCTTGCTTTTCAGCTCCTCAGTGACAAACATTCATAATCAAGAAACAGAAGGCAGCCTTTGTATTGTATCAGACTACTCTGTGGTTTTAGTCAACGGGTTATTCAGATAAAGGTTACTGTCCAATGAAAATCAGACTAAATTCTGTACTCAGAGAGTCAGGAATTCTTTAAAGATACTGGTAAATCAGGTATGTGAAATAATTATCCTTAGATAACCATTTGGGGTTGTACAGAGCTTTACTGCGCTTAGAGTTCTCACATTTAGAAATCATATGTGATTCTTATGTAAATCTTGATTCTAACAAATCAGTGTAAGAAGACACTTTCAGAGAGAGTCGGTGAAACGTGAATATGAACTGGGTATTAGATTATTGTAGTTAAGTTTTTGTTAGGTGTTATAATGGCACTGTCATGAAAGAGAATGTCACTGTATTTAGAGATGAATGCAGTAGTAAAATAACATGATGTCTGGAACTTGCTTTAAAATACTTCAGCCAAGGAAAAGGCGAACAAATGAAATAAACTTGGCAAATCCTGATAACAACTGGGTCTGGGTAAAGGTATTTGGGGGTAACAGAGTCCTTGTATAGTCTCTCTACTTTTCTATGTGTTTGACAGTCTTCATGATGAAAGTTTAAAAAAAATTTTTTGTTCCTGAGTATGGAGGGAAAAAGAGATTATTAACATACCACCACCTGGTCATCCAGATCTTTTTACCAGAGAGGAAAATGTCAACAATACTAATGAGATGTTCAAAAAACTAACTTCTAAAATTAATTCAGGAGCACAGTTTTATATCATCCCATTCTCCCCAAAAGTTACTTCTTAGAAACTCCCTTCAAATTCTATGATTTCTCCTTACCACCCACCCCCAACCCCAAGCACTTTTGAAAGGGAAACTTGACACTGAGCTGGGAGAAGGGGGCAGCCTTGGGCACTATAGCACCTAACCAAGAAGAAAACTGCAAATTAGTTACATAAATTCACATTGCTTTAACTAACTCAAGGTTTTTTTGGTAAATCCTTGATAAATTATTAGGGAGACCTAAAGACAAGAAAGACAAGAAAAATAATTTATATAACTATTACATAGATTAAAGAATGATACCACTACTTTGAAAAAATTAATATTGGCTACATAAATTTACACAAGGATCTCAACCTCCCTTCTCTGAAACATATAGTACAAGGGAAAATAAATTTTAGAAGTCAGACTTACACTGAGACCCTATACAGACCCAATGCAAAAAGAACTAGAAGACATATTTATTTTGACCAATTATATGGTGTTCTATTTTACAGTGTAAACAATTAATGAAATAAAACTAGCATTGTTTCTTCTCTTTTTACCAAATAGGATCAACATTTATAATCTTAACACTAACAAAGTATCTTGATAATCAATTCTACTTACCCCAAAGGTTTTGGTTTGTGCGTGTCTAAGGAGTGCAACTGACATCTCTTGTTCTTTTTACTTTTTGGAATAGCATCTATCATGTCATTTAGTTTGGACCTAATAAATAAATAATAAAAAATAAATAAACCATTAAAGGTCTGATTAACATTAATTTTTCTTTAGAATTTTCAAAATCTTTACGCCCTTTAATGAGAAGTATATTTAAAGTATTACAGACATATCACTTTGAAAAATTCTCTTCAAATGAACTCTAACCCAAGAGTCTATACAATTTTATTCCTATTCCATTCTCAGACTATCAGAATGTTGAAAGAGGCCTGCTCTATTCAACATACTCTTTCCCTTAGTCTGCATCCATCTCATTCATCCCTGCATCTCCATTGTATCTAGCAGTGTGCCTGGCACTCCAGTATTTTATGACTTATTGCTACCTGACACTCAGCCACACTCCCTTATCCAAACAATAGATATCTAAACTGACAATATCCTTGACAATTCCCTGGCAGTCCAGTGGTTAGGACTCTGAGCTCTCACTACTAACAGCCCAGGTTCAATCCCTGCTCAGGGATCTAAAATCCCACAAGCTGTGTAGTATGGCCAAAAAAAAAAGAGGAGGCAGAGGTTAATTAAAAATAAAATAAACAGGGGATTCCCTGGTAGCTCAATGGTAAAGAATCTGAGTGCCAGTGCAGGAGACAGGGGCTCAATCCCTGTTCTGCCAGGCTCCCACATGCCACGGAGCCCCTCAGCCCATGAGCACAACTATCAAGCCCGTGCTCTAGAGCTCGGAGCAGCAACTGCAGAAGCCCACAAGCCCCAGAGCCCGTGCTCGTAAGAGACACCCCTGCAACGAGGAGCCCGAGCACCACAACTAGAGAAGAGCCCCACTCTCTGCAACCAGAGCAAAGCTCGAGTAGTAACGAAGACCCAGCACAGCCAAAATAAAAATAACTGTTAAAAGTCCTAGCTCATACAGCTAGTAAGTTTCTAAAAATAAACAAATTATCCTTGACGAAGAGCCTTCAACAGAAATTTTATGCAAATATAGAAATACATAATGCTAAACATCCAAACCCTGAATCCAACCAATAAGCAAAGCTTGTCAACTCTTAAATATATCCAGAATTAGATCACTTCTCATCACTGCCACTGTTATGACCCTTGTCCCACTCACCTCTCTAGCTTAGTCAATTCCAACAGTTGGCCTCCCAAATGGTCTCCTTGCCATCTACCCTCTGCCTTTACATTCTACGTTTCACTTAGCAGCTGGAGTCATCTTTTCAAGACAAAAATCATATTGTTCTATCTCTATTCAGAAATCCTTCAAAGCTTCTTTTCTCAGGCGGAATAAAAATCCATAATCTCTACCACCACCTTCAAACAGCTTCACTTTTCCTATTCACACCACTTACCCTTTGGTGATCACATTTCACCTCATAGGTGGGTGTGTGTGTGGGTGGGTGGGTGTGTGTGTGGGTGGGTGGGTGGGGGTGGGGGTGTGGGTGTGGGTGGGTGCGTGGGTGTGGGTGTGTGTGGGGGTGTGTGTGGGTGGGTGGGTGTGTATGTGTATCTGTGTGTGTGTGTGCATATGCTGATGACACAAATTTATATCCCTAGCCCAGAACTCTCTGAACTCTACTTGCACTCCCAACTGCTACCTCAAATTAACATGCCCAAAAGTCAGCTCTGCGAAATTGCTCCTCCTAGGACTTCCAAGGTGGTCTAGTGATTAAGAATCTGCCTTTCAGTGCAGGGGACTCAGGTTCCATCCCTGGTTGGGGAACTAAAATCCCACACGCCTCGGGGCAACTTAGCCCAGGCACTGCAACTACTGGATCCAGCCATCTCTCATTATCTCTGTGGCCACTACACTGGCCACTATTCTTTCTTGCATGGACTACTGAACAGCTTGTTTCTCTGCCTTCCACTTACTCGTAACGCAGAGGTAAAAGGAAGCGTAACTCCAAGGTAGACCACATACTCCTCTGCTCAAAACCTTCCTCAATCTTCCCGTCTCAGAGTTAAGATAAAAGCCCTCAGCATAGCACCACATAATTAGGCCTCTCAGTGCTCCTCTGACCTCATCTTTTATTACTGTTCCCTTCATTCATCTGCCTCCAGTCACAATGGCTTCCTTACTGTTGTTCAAACATGCTGGGGAAACTCCCATCTCTGAACCCTTACCCTGCTGCCCTTTCTCTGCTTCACCCAAGTAACGACATGGCTCACTCCCTCACTCTACTCTAGCCTATATGCGATGTCATTTTATTAGAGAGGCTTTCCCTGACCACTCTCCATGTGAGTTCTACCCACTCATTCTCTCTTACTGGTTTGTCTTCATAACAACATTCTTGACAAAGTATGTATTTGCCTACTGCCTGTCTCTCCCTCAAGAAAAGAAACTTTACAGTCACTGGCACACAGAAGTTACTTGTGTTAAATCTGAACTCAAGCTTTGCCCCAGTCAAAGTTACAAAAAAGCTACCCACTGTCACTGAGTTTAAAATTAAGCAAATCCATTGTTTCCTAATTGATTATACTCACCCATGTACGTAAAATAATGTATAAAGCTTCTTTGCATCAGTCATGCAGCTTCGAGTTACAGACAGGACTCCCTTGGGGCCCACCGTCAGGGGTTCAAGGGCAGGATTTCCAGACTCCACAAGCTGGGAAAAGAGGCGTTCCACACTGCGACGACAACCCACACATGGCACAAGCTGAGAAAGTGCGCTCAAGACTTCACGTGATGTCACCACCATGGCAATACTTAGATCTTGTTGCTTAAGCATACTATGTCGCTGAGAAAAAAGGGGAAGAAAAATAAAGAAGAGTTCATAAAGGAAGACATAAAATGACTTTCACTACTCTTTCTGATTCCTTATCCTTGTGCAGTAAGTACAACCTGGGCAGGGCCTGCCATCTACCTGCAACTGAGTCAGGAAGGCAAGATGGGCCAGCCTTACCCATGCTGCACTGAGTTTATTCCACAACCCTTATACTGCCCTCCCCCGAGCCCAGTTTTAGAATCTCAAGTATAAAAAACGCTGCTTACGGACTTTCCCTGGTGGTCTAATAGCTAAGACCCTGAGCTCCCAGTGCAGGGGGCACGGGTTCAATCCTGAGTTGGGGAACTAAGATCCTGCATGCTGCACAGCACAGCTAAAATGAACAAGCGCTGCTTGGGATGCCAGGGCTGTGCAGTAGGTGACCAGCGCAGCAAAAAGAAACCCTGCATCTGGAAACCTAGTGTTCAGTCACTGTGTGTATCAGGCATAGCACTCTCACTTAAAACAAAAACCTTTAAAAGGAAAAAGAACAAAGACAGTGTAGCTTTACTATGTCTCCTTTTCAACCTTTAACCACACACTATGTTTAGCTGCATGAGTCAAGTTAGGATGGTGATCATGCAGGGCAGCAATTCTCAACCTGGAGCCGTGAGCAGGTGAGTTACCGATCAGTGGGAGAGAACAAGGCCCATTTCACCTATGGAGGAGCCTGCAGTGAGTGAGTCGGAGAAGGCAATGGCACCCCACTCCAGTACTTTTGCCTGGAAAATCCCATGGACGGAGGAGCCTGGTAGGGTGCAGGCAAGGGGGTCGCAAAGAGTGGGACACAACTGAGCAACTTTACTTTTACTTTTCACTTTCATGCACTGGAGAAGGAAATGGCAACCCACTCCAGTGTTCTTGCCTGGAGAATTCCAGGGACAGAGGAGCCTGGTGGGCTGCTGTCTAAGGGGTCGCACAGAGTTGGACACAACTGAAGCGATTTAGCAGCAGCAGCAGCAGCAGTGAGTGAGTAAACTGCTGGTGCATATGAATGTAGGGAAATGGACAAAAACTCCAGGAAATAACTTCGACTTAGCTGGAGCTATAGTTATACTACAAGTAATGTAGTGTAGTTTACCAATAATCCAGTTTACCAAAATAAATAAATAAAGGTGAGAAAGGTAACTCCCAAGAAGGATATTATCATATTTACCATTAACCTTTAATTCAGTTTTCTCCAAAAGTTGAAACAATTTTGAAATAAAGTAACCATTTATCTTCCTTTATACTGATCATATATATATTTACTATAATTGTTTTCCTCAGTTAAAAAACTTTGTATTGTGAATTTTCTGATTTTTATTTCTTTTTTAAATTTTATTTTTTTTATGGAAGTATAGTTGATATACAGTGTCATGCTAATTTTTGCTGTACAGCAGATGTTTATTTACAAAGCATCACACTGTCTAAAAATTAAATAGGACTGGGAGTTTGGGATTAGTAGCCACAAATTATTACATTTTTTAAAAGTCTTTATTGAATTTGTTACAATATTGCTTCTGTTGTTTATATTCTGGTTTTTTGGCCATGAGGCATGCAGGATCTCAGCTCCTCATTAGAGACAGAACTCACACCACACCCTTTGTATTAGAAAGTAAAGTCTTAACCACTGGACATCCAGGGAAGTCCCACAAACTATTACATTTAAAATGCATAAACAACAAGGTCCTACTGTACAGCACAGGGAACTACAGCCAATCTTCTGGGATAAGCCATAAAGGAAAAGAATATAAAGAATGTGTACATGTGTATCATCAGCCACTCTGCTGTACAGCAAAAATGAGCATGACACTGTATATCAACTATACTTCCATAAAAAAAAAATTTAAAAAGAATTAAATAAAAATCAGAAAATTCACACTACAAAGTTTTTTTTAAACCGAAGAAAACAATTATAGAAAATAACAAAGTTCTCAAAGAAAAGTTGTCTGTCCTATCTTTTAAAAACAAGGAAATTAAACTAAATTTAAAATTAAACCAGTGAAACTAACGCCTTATGGACATGTAAAATGGTAACACACCACCACCAAATCTTTCGCATCACAGGGATGTAAATGTAACTGGAGCCATAGTAAAACAAAGCAACCTCACTGAACCTTAAGACCTAAAGAGCCCTAGGTAAGATGAAATGACTGCTCACATCTGACTCCTTAAAACACACACACACATACATACACACACATGCTCATGCACACACACGCCATTTAAAACATTAATTTTTAAAACTTACCTGAATGAACTGCTTCAGTTGTGCACCATTATTTTGATGCCCATCAAGATTTAACACATTGTCAGGAAATTCCATCACCATCTTAATATGTAAAAGAATACAAATCAATTATTTTACCTTCTATGAAAGCACTGATACAGATTATTTTATAATTTCCTAGGACAGAAATAGACTCCCCTAAAGCCAGATTTGCTCCCTCCCACCTCCATCAAAAAGTTAAAAAAAAAAAAATCCAAATTACAGTTTTTAAAGCCAGAAATGGTATAGTCATTATAAGCAAGGGCACTGAAGTCAGGCAGACCTGAATTCAAATGCACTTTTATTATAATTTACAATTTATGTCACAATTCTGGGCAAGTTACTTAAGAAGTCTGATTTTCAGCTTCCTTATGTGTAAAATGAGATTAAGTAGTAACTTTTAATATCTCTTATAGAATGGGTTGTGAGGATTAACTTGTATTTAAAAATGTGTGTTGTAGTGGCTAATGAAAGCACTTAGTAAGTGAAATAACCTGATATCTTACATTAAAAATCCTGACATTTTCAGTTATTCCTCAGAGCTACAGAACACAGTAAATCTTATCATGTAAATAACTATATATACATATATGACTATATATATAATGACTTCACTTTACATATACACACACACACACAGATACATACTCAGAATAATACCTAACACAGAGCAAATGTTTGCTCTAATCATGAACGGAAAAAAATACACTGAAATACTTATTCAGTTCTCAAAATTCATTGCAGAGGATGAGAGAGATATAAAGCTTAAGGCTGTTTTGGGGTGTCAGACAATGGAAATCAGTAATCACCACATTTCACTGATCTGTGACACCACTAACTTCAAGGAATAACTTATGTACCACTAGGTACCACTAGGTAAGAACCATTGTAACTGGAAGATGTCATCAAATGAAAGAAGTATCCCAATTTTAGAGATTTTTTTTTTTTAATGTTCCAATAAAACTTTATTTGGCCCATCCCGATCAAGTTTAATAATGTTTAATAGATATTTTTAAAACATGAGTAATAGCAATTCCTCTGTAATAACAATTATACGTGAATTCCTTGTCAAGATCAGCAGCTTGTTCCTTTACCAAAAAAGTAAAGCCGCCCTCTGAGGACAAATGGCACGTGAGAGTGGTGAACGTCTCCTTTTCTTAAAATAAAAAAAGGAAACCCCAACACTTCATATTTACATATTTCCCACGTAAAACTCGGTCAGTACGGTTAATTGTTTTTAAATACAAGTTTCTAATGTGCTATAGGTTTCAATGTACAGATCCTAGTTAGCTGATTAGACTTAAGGTGCTGTTGAGGTGAGGGTGAACACAGCCTACGATCAACACTGGGGGATCCTCTGTTTACAGATCGGCTCCTATGGGCATCTCTGGGGGGAGCTGAACGCGGGTGGTGGAAACGGAAGAGCGTTTGCCGGGGACCGGACTCCATGCCTCTGCAGAGGGCCTGCCATGCTACACACCGTCCCCTGAGGCTCTGTGAACGCGTGCACATCTGGTTTGCTAAGTTACTTCAGTTGTGTCTGACTCTGTGCGACCCCATAGACGGCAGCCCACCAGGCTACCCCGTCCCTGGGATTCTCCAGGCAAGAACACTGGAGTGGGTTGCCATTTCCTTCTCCATAGAGATGTTAAATATGAAAAAAGTATGCCTTCGAAACAATGAAATAAAGTAACACATTTATATCTTAACTAGAGCATTGTTAAATGTATCAAACATACTATGCTAGGACAAACTTCTATTTCCAGGTGACAAGGGCCACAAACTCCTACACACTGAAAGAGTGAAGTCAAGACCAAGAGACCATGTGAGGCAAAAACTAAAAAACCCACTCAGCTGAACGTGATCTTAAAAACATACTTTCCTTCACCAACCAGCATCACAAAGACCTGCTTCTTTAAACAAGTGACCACTCTTTCCCCTCCACATCAGAAATGAGAGCCTAAACACGTGCTTGTTCCAACAGTAAACAGAGGACTAAACAATCACGGCAAGTATAAACAACAGATATAAGACCTTTTCTTGATTTGTGAAGAGGGGACTACTGGATATGTGTGCGAGAAAGGCAAGTAGTTACTAAGGATGGATGCAAACACCTATTCAACAATCCAGAGGACTTGAGTGTATTTTACAGAACCAAAAACTGCATGTACAATATGATTCAAATTTTCATGTGTGTTATCTTCTTACAGAAAAAGAAAATATGTATTAGATGTGGCTATCTCTAGGTGAAAAGATAGATGACTTTCCCAAATGTATTGTAACACACATACACCACTTATTACCAGGGAAAGAGCCAGTGTTCCTTATTTCCAATTCTATATTCATCATATCAAGTTCAGAGATATGTTCATGCTTCCATCTCAATAGCTTTTACTATGCTGGAAGTTTCTTCTTCCATACATATAGACTGCATGTCCACAGCTCACAGTTTTACGATCAATTACCGAATTTTTAGGCTAACCAACTTGTCACCAGTTTTTGGTGTCTTATCCCCAAAGACTGACAGTAATAATAATAAAGACATTTAACATAGCTTTATGTATACTAGCCTTTGTTCTGAGCACTGTCATATATTAACTTTGCCAACAGTACAAAATAAAATTGGTTACTAGTCTTAACAATCCTGGTATTAGAAATCCTGGCCCATAAAAACTGAAAAAAAGAACAGTACAATTAACTCACATGTTCTCTGGAATCACCACATGGTTTAAAACACAAATAAATTTAACTCATCAAGCCATAAAAAAAGGTACAGGATAAACCATGTAACTCACTAGAACACTGCAAGTCACTCCAATATACCATTTAAACAATTAATACTTTGATTTACATTTTCACTTGCTTGATACATCATTTCACCACATATTACTTGCCACCATTAAAAAGAAAACAACTGAGACAATTACCTATACTATTTTAAAATCAAAGTTATTTAATTTACCAAATCAATGCCTCACCAGTTCATAGGTGAAATCCTAAATTCTGACTCTGTATAAGTAAATTATTTTTATTCTGATCAACTATATTTTATTGTTTTAATAATTAAAGCAGAGGACTGAGAGCATACCTATATATTAAAATCTACATGCTGACCTTTAAAATACATATGTTTATAAAATTTAATAGGGGCTTCCCTGTGATAAAGAATCCGGCTTCCAATGCAGGAGACACGGGTTCAATCCCTGATGCAGGAGGATCAAGCCTCGGGCCAACGAAGCCTGTGTGCCACAACTACTGGCCCTACGCTCTAGAGCCTGGGAGCTGAAACTGCTAAAGACCATGCACCCTACAGTGTGTGCTCCGCAAGAAAGAGAAGCCACCGCAAGAAGAAGCTTGCACACTACAACCGAAAGTAGCCCCAGCTTGCCACAACTAGAGAAAAGCCCATGCAGCAATGAAGACCCAGCACAGCCATAAGTAAGTAAAATTTAATGAATAATACCTAATTCTCGAATCCTTTTCAAAAAGTCGATAAAGAACAGGCTTAAAATTTTTGAAACAAAACCCTCATTTCCAACCGTTTCATTTTTACCTAACTAGTACCTAAATGTAAAGATCAAGTATATTACTGTGTCTTTCCTGTGTTTCACTGGCTTGAACACTACTAAATTTTCTCTTGTACATACACAACTGAGCTTCTGAGCACGCATGCACACACTCACACACACGTTCAATACCGCCCCAATTAGAAACTCCATGCTCACAGTAAATAATTATTGTCCTTGCCTTTCCCTTACAACAATGGCTTTTTACTTGTTTACTGGCCAATCACTATATCCTCTTCAATGATGACACCAAAATAAGAAAAAGGGAAAAAATAAAAAGAGGAAGATAAGAGGACAGCAGAACTATTTTCCCTCATTCTTTAAAATCACTTCCCTGACTTATTCTTCAGATTCTAGGTTACCCAAAGGAAGACACTCACGTAAAGTACTTCAGGTGTGGTCTCACAGAGGAATCATTAGTGTCTGGTTCATGATGAGGTTGCCTATCCCTAGGCTTGCCAAAAATAGAACAAGTCATTGTCCTGCAATTACTGCTTTATAAAGTTTATTGAATCCATTACCCACTGTCACTCTTAAGTACCTGTCCTGGTTTCTCCTGATCACAAATAATCTGTTCCTAGCGCATTCTCACAAGCTCTAATCCAACAATACTGTTTGTATTTACTAAAAATCCCTGTCCTTTTAGTTTTACTTTTTTACTTCTTCATCTTCACAGCCATCTGTAACATCTATCACCTTTGGTAAATTAAAAACTTAATCAAGAATTTAAAACAGGCAAATTTCCCTGGTGGGCCAGTGGTTAAGACTCTGAGCTCCCAATGCAGGGGGCACAGGTTCGATCCCTGGTCAGGGAACTAAGATCCCCCGTGCCATGACACACATGGCCTAGCCTAAAATATAAAATAAATAAATAAAGATCTAAGTTGTTTTTTTTTTTTTTAAAGCAAACAATACTAAACTTCTAACTGATGCTGACTACCTAATCCTCAAGAGGATACACTACATTTAAAGTCTCAAAAACCCTTATCAGAGCTTCTAGTCCATTTAGATTGGTTTGAATTAGGAGGGTAAACTGTGTTCCACATTGTACTAACTTGACAGTATGTATCAAGAATTTTATAGAAGATTTTTATCCTTTGATCCAGTAATTTTCCTTTGAAAAGCCAGAAAAAATTGTTAATGCAAAGTTTTATGCATTATTCATATTCTTAAGAATGTTATTCATAGCAAAAACTAGGACCACCTCTACGCCCAACAAAGGAGGAATGATTACATCCTGGAATGTCATACAACACAGTATTACAAGGCCATTAACACTGCTTAATAACAAGAGAAAATGTTCTCAATATTACATTCAGTGAGAAGAAGCAAGATATGAAGTGTTACAGAAGATGACATATCTCAACTCTGAATCTGTATGTTGCTATGATGGGAACTACACGAAATGCTGCTCTATAATCTCAGCTATCTCTGGGAAGCAGGGTAAAGGATAATTTGTTTTGTTTTGCAACTATTTTTCAAGATTATATTATAAGGAGTATATATTTTGACTATTAATTCCTTCTAAAAATACTTTAAAAACGGTAATTCTTCAAAGAAAGTGTGTTAGCCACTCAGTGTTGTCCTCAACCCCATAGACTGTAGCCCACCAGGATCCTCTCTGTCCAGAGAATTATCTAGGCAAGAATACTGGAGTGGGGTGCCATATCCTTCTCCAGGGGATCTTCCCGACCCAGGGATCGAATCTGGGTCTCCTGCATTGCAGGCAGATTCTCTACCATCTGAGCCACTAGGGAAGCCCCAATTCTTCAAAGATGTCTTTAAAATAAAATCTGTATTCTGTCCATCTGCTATTCTATAATTCTAATAACACTGAAAAGCATTTTGGCTACACAGCATACCATTTTCCTAAATATTCCACCAGTTTACTTACTTGGGATTTTTCTCAAACACACCTATATCAGCACTGTACTCACGTACTCAAACCCACTGAACTGTCATGAGTCTTTTAAATGTGGCTACAACATACCACATAAAAGAGGCTACTTCCTCATCTACAAGCTTGTTAATTTCATTTTACAGATCCAACTTAAAATCGCTAGTTTACCTCAGACTAGAGGTTTTGGCTTCTGCAAAAATAAATATTTGTAACTGACTGTAAACATTACAACTAGACTTAACACCTAGAAGTTAACAAGGTTCTAAGACTTGAAATAATCACACGTTTCCTCAGTGGATTACCTATGGAGTCTAGGAACAAAGATCAAACCAAAAGTTACCTTCAGGGATACAATGTCATCAAACTATCAATGACCCAGTGCTGAGCATAACCCTCTGTTACAGGCTTGCTTCCTCCCTCTTCCTCAACAGGTGTTTGCTCTACACTCTTCCTTTAAGTAGTGTCTGGTAGAACGGTTCTGAAAAAAACTTGTTTCCCTAAATATGATGGACTCTTGACAAGATTTTACACAAACCAGCATTCAGTGACATATGTAAGTTCCATAACAAAGCAATGGAGAGTCCCACTCACTTCCTAGTGATAAAAACCCTTCCAGAGTAAAGAAACATTAAAAAAAAAAGATGCTACTTAAGATACTTAAATTAAGCAAGCCTAAATTTTATTTGCCTGGGTCACAAGTCCACCATACAATAAAAGCAAAACTCTACTGCCAAGTCAGTCCAATCCCAACTTCCCTAGAGAAGTAAGTACAATAATAAATCACAGCGCAGGTTACATCTTTTTCTAAGGAAAATTTTGGAAATTCATTTAGAAGAGAGTTTAAAAACACCCAAAAGTTGTCTATTTTAAAAAACTATTTAATGGATATATCAGTGCCACGTCCATATTAAAGGTAACTCTGTGAACATAAGGAGAGACTCATAAGTGTCTTAAATTTTTGTAAATACTCAAATCTTAGGTTGATTTCCCCTGTTTTGATAGTATACACTCAATAGTAACCTTATGTCCAAATTTTTTTTTTAACTTCAAAGATTATTTAGGACAATAAACACAAAAGATTGATAACAAACTATATGCTCTAGAAAAGTATCTGTGGTGAAGGGAGAGAAAAGAAAGAAAATTATCAATAAATGAACTCATATTAATTTTCAAATTGAGAAATCCTTCATTTAATTTGATCTGAGTGCTAATTTTTTAAAAAACACTTTTTAAAATACAAGTCCTTTATACTTTTACTGCAAAAAGTGCAGAAATCATGACCAAAGCATACAAGTACACTTTCTTATGAAACACAAAGTCTATGTACCTTACGTGAGCCCAATCATTCTTTTTCCATGAAAAAATTTTAAAAACGCACTTAGGTAATTATATGCTTTCATTTAAAAAGTTCTAACAAATTAAGTCATTCAATAGCTCTTCTAATGCTTTTTAAAGGTACTGCAGCTCAATCAAGTGTTAATTGAGACTGGCAAACAGAAAGCATAGAGTGACATCTCTACAATGACTTGCATTTTACACAAAATTTGAAAAAAGTTCAGTAGGTATTTGCAAAAAAGAAATTCAGGAACAAAACACACCAACCACCTTTGAAAAGGAAAAAAGGCAAAGGCGGTATGATGAAGACACTTAGTTAAACCTTATCAAAATGCAAATGTATAATCCAAAGCTTCAGCATCATCAAAATGCACATTTCAAGATTCTCAGAAAAGGTCCATTTCATTTCTTAAGAAATTGTGACAAGCGACTGCACTCATTTCCTGTTCAGATTCAAATTTCTGCCATTTCCTTCTTAAGGAAACACTACAGCAACCCAGGGCAGAGGGTCTGTAATGCCGTACCACCATCAACTCTAAAAAGGGTAACTACTCAGAACTGGGGTTGACATTCAAGATGAGCCATCAGCCTTTTATAATGCCCTTACACATTCAATATTGTGGCTTCCTTAGGAAAAGCTATCTGTAAATTAAAGAATCATTAATGCCAAGAAAGCCCGTTTTGAAGAGTCATGGCCTAGCAATACAATCATTTCCAACAGTTTTAATGGACTAGGCATATTGAGACTCTAGCGAAATCAGATCCTTTTAGCGGGATCTTTCCTGTACAAAAGCATGTCACCCTGCCCTCCGTAATTATGCTTTAGGGAGTGAGAGCTGTAGTATTAAGCTAGAAAATAGACAGGTAGCAGTGCAGCTGCGACATTTCCAGGTAATTAAGCCTCCCCGAGGGGAGGTGGTTTCTGTAAGGGATAGGCCCTGGACGCCCGAGATCCTTCAGCCCCTCTCCAAGGAGCTTGCTTTGGGCAAAAGCACCGTCTCCGAAAGGGAAAGGGTGAAGGAAGAGAGTGGCAAAGGAGGGTAAGAGCCGGGGAGAGGGGCTCTCACTGCGGGTGGAGCGCCAGCCTAGGGGCCCGCGGACGTTACCAAACGACCCACTGCAAAGGCGAGTTTGTGGGGCCTGCCGGAGAGAAGGCCTCGCCTAGGAGTTGCAACACACTCTTTTCTCCAGTGCGCAGCGCTCGGCCTGGGGGAGGGGGAGGAGGGGAAACAGCTGCCAGGGGAGCGGCGAGCCCGGCCCGGCCCGGCCCGCTCACCGTGAGGGTGTCGTCTATGTAGAGGGGAATCTGCCTCCTCTCGAAGGGGAATTCCTCCTCCCCGTCCCTGCACACTGCCACCAGTCGCGCCATCGTCCCTGACGCTGCCGTTGCCACCGTCACCACCTCCTCCCAGCTGCTGCTGCTGCTGCTGCCGCCGCCGCTCTTGCCGCTGCCGCTGCCGCCTCCTCCCAGCTCCTGCCTGCAACAGCCAAACCCCGCGAGCGTAAGCACCCGCCGCCGCGCAGCACTTTCGCCACGGGGTGGAGGCGGGGGGAGAGCGAGAGCAGCAGGAGGGGACGGGAGAGCTGGGCTGCGTTTCCCATCACCCGATTCCACACGCGCTCAGCCAATCAGCGGCGAGCAGCGCGGGGACCCGCCCCCTCGCGCCGTTCTCCCCACCCCCCCACCCAGCCCGCCGGCCTCCAGTCAGGGTCCAAAGGAGAGGCGGAAGGGACCTGGCGGCCCCGGGGCTTCCCCTAGCCGGTCAGCGTAGTCCCAGCTCTAGGACGCCACCCCCAGCTTCCGCTCCTCAGCCCACGGCCCGCCGCCCGGAAGCCCTCAGCCCACCCCCCCATACAGCTGACCCCTTCTCCCCCTTTAAGGGCGCGCCCCGCCCCATCAGTCCCCTGGGCTGCAGTTGCCCAGCGCGACCCCGCCCCTGGGAGGGGTCGACCCCGCCTCAGCTCTGCGGAGTCCGCGGGGGAGGCACAGACCCTCCCCTCCTCACCCTTCTCGGAGGAGGCCTCCCGCTTCTGACCTTCACCGCTTGCGTGGTCGCCTCCCTGACCCCCCACCTCGGCTCCCCGTTACCGGCTGACGAGGCCCGCGTCGGGGCCGGCCTGGGCGGGAGCGCGGCTCAGAATGCCGTTTCCTCTCCCGGCTCAGTCAGCCGCTCGCGCCACGGGGGAGTGGGGGAGGGAGGGTGGGGGGGATGTGGGGAGGGTGGGGCGGGGCAGGGCCGAGCGAGCCGGGCGGGGCCCCGCCTCCTCTCGCGAGACTCCAGGCGCGCTCCAGGATCGCCCCTTTCGAAACCCCGGCGGAGGGGGCGGGGTGCTCCCCCGGCGGTCTCCTGACGCGTGACCTGCGCCCTCCCCGGAGTCTAGCTACTCAAATAAACCCGAAATAGGGCTGTTAGGAGGGGTGAGTAGGCCTCCGCTCAGTCCTCTGCTGTGTGGGGCCCGGGAACCGCCCTGCCGAGGGCGGAGGGGAGAAGGGAGCGGAGCCGAGGGGACTCTGCCGAGGGTCGGGGCCCAGTGAGGACTTGGGTAAGTGAAGTGAGGGGGAGCTGAGACTTTTCAAAAGCAGTGAGAGCAAAAGGTGGGAGTCGGGGGAGGGGAGACTAGGCTGGGTTTCCAGGCCCTTGACGCCGCTTTCCCTGACCCCCTGGTTCTTCAGAAGCTAGGCGCTTTCCAGACTCATTGAGATCCCTCCGGGAGGGGCAGAAAATATATTAAGTGCTGACAGTTTTTTGTTGTTACACTGTGCAGATAGTGGCTTGTGTACGCGTCCTGGGCAGAGAAACTTCTTGGGTCCGGTTAATATTAACCTAGAGACTCAAACAGGACAACAGTTCCCTTGGGCAAAGTGCTGGTGCTGGCCAAAGGCCTTCCCCTCTGATCCTCTTCCGAGAATCTGAGCTACCGACAAGACAAATTCATGCACACTCTGCGTGCCATCGTGTACTCGGTTCTTACCTTGAAGGCGTTAGAGTCCTGTTTGTAAAGCCAGTATAGTTGTCGAGATTTTTTTGCCTGTGAAAAGTCTTGACGATTTTAAGACTCAATCCATCGGATGCTCTTACAACTAACTGATCCTGGTGATCTGTATTTCCTGGTAGAATAGGCTAGAGCTGTGATACTGACTTTAAAAAGTATTTTGGTCATCACATGAAGTCTTAGAGATTCGCAACAAAAAAAACCCATAGTGCATGCAACCCCTTAGCCATGTTGACTTATGACATTGTGTGGTCACTGTTAGGGTAGGTGACATAATAAACTGGAAGAACCATTGTTCAGTCCCAAAGGTGTGATTATCCAGTAAGTATTTATGTCCTTAGCCATGTTAGAGCAGAAGAGTGTGGTCTTTAGCTTAAATTCAATAGGCATATAGGATTGCATGTAAGTTCTGACAAATTAGACTCCATAGCCAAAATACGGACAGTTTTAGAGAATTTTGTGTTTTATGTAAAACATCCCTAAGGAAAAAAAAAAAAAAAATAAGGTGGCTTCTAAAATCTGAAAGTGCTCCTATAACGACTGTCAATTAATGTACCTATGTTATACCTTTCAAACTTTCCTTGGATGATGGTTGGCAAAGGACATTGAAAATACAAGTTCAATGTATAGGTGTTAATTTTAATAACTTTCATGACTGAGTACACACTGGGGACTAGCAAAGAGTATTCACCTTGGGGGTTTAAATCTAAGTTTAAAAAAAGGCATTAAAACTCAGATATAAAACTTAAAATGAGGAGACTACAGCAATGTCTAAATCTGAGATTACTTCCCCTGATTTGGATTTGTCTTCTAGATCCACTGAGCACACTGTGTAGTATCTTTGGACAATGTTTCACATACTATTTAATAATGCACTTCTTATAAGGCTAAAAAGTTAATTTGCTTGATAAATTGCTCTTTCTCAGGGAGGTCCCTGGGTGCTACAAATAAGACAAAATCAACATTTGAGGGGAAAATGCTTAGCAAATTACCTCACTACAAAACAACTTTTTAGTATCTTTAACCTTGTATCTTCTTCATTTTAGAGCGGGCATTCATTTTTTTCACTATTGGTCTGCAGCTATATTTAGCTGAAGCAAATATTATATTTAGTGCTACAGCAAATGTTTCATGACTAAGGATCTGCCTTCAGAGAGCTTATCTTTGATAAAACGATTACATTTTTAAAAGAGCCAGTTGTTGCCTTGTTAAATTTCAATACTGGCATTGTGAAGGGCAAAGCTGAAAATTTTTAAAAGCTAAGAAAAAGCAGGCAGTTAACAACAGAAGACCTTTTGCTGGTACCTCATAAGGAACAGTTGGTGCGATGGAGATGCGATATCGTATCACATTCTCCATAAAAATACCATTCTTTTTCTTCTTTGGCAGGTCCACGATGCGCGAGAAGCCAAGGGCAAAACTCAGACATGATGAGATATGACTAGTCTCCAAGCTACCTGGGTTTAAAAGCAATAAAGGATACTGATTTGTTCCTTATATTCCTGTATTCATAGACGAATTCCTAGGGAGCAAAGTATGTTCTTATTTAATTTACACAACATACTGGACAAGGTGCTCAATAAAAATAAAACATTGTCATCTAATGAACACAAAACTATTAATGCATATGTAGTAGACATCCCCAGTTTATAATAGTGTAAAATTAAAGTCATGGGAATGAGTCACTTTCTGAAGGTCACAGATAAGTCCTAGACTAGATTATATTCTTTCTTTTCCCCTCTCTTCTCTGTCCTCAAAAATTGATAGTTGAAGATTAAAATACCTACTGTTGTTTTCACTATAATAACCTCATTGTTTTATGTGGTACTAAAATCAACAGCAAAATCTTATTACTTAATTTACCACAGTTGTCCAGATCTGAGTATCTGTGAATTGGGTTTTCTTTTTCATGACCTGACAGTGGGAGGTTCTATTGTATCTGTCAAAAATAGGGACAGATTTTCCCCATTATAAGAAAATTTTTAAAGGAAAAATAATGTCCACAAGTTAAAATAGAAGCCCCTTGAGGGCAGGGTGTTATTTTCTGTTGTTTCCCCAGCACCTGTATCTAGCACATTGGAACTGAATAAATATTTATTTAATGATCTCTTTCTCTTCTGTAAACTAAAATCAGATTGGTTTATTATTTTTTATGAATGTAATTTCATTAACTTTCTCTTCCATGACTTTCCTAATTGGAGGTACTTTCCTAACTGGAGGTGGGAAAAACATATAGTCAGAGAAGGCGATGGCACCCTACTCCAGCACTCTTGCCTGGAAAATCCCATGGACAGAGGAGCCTGGTGGGCTGCAGTCCATGGGGTCGCTAAGAGTCAGACACAACTGAGCGACTTCACTTTCACTTCATTTTCATGCATTGGAGAAGGAAATGGCAACCCACTCCAGTGTTCTTGCCTGGAGAATCCCAGGGACGGGGGAGCCTGATGGGCTGCCGTCTATGGGGTCACACAGAGTTGGACACGACTGAAGCGACTTAGCAGCAAAACATATAGTACATTTTGTTCTTAGTTATGATTCAGTGTCTATAATTGGCAGACTTACTGAAAGATATTTAAGACCTGGGACAAGAAGCAGCAGACCAATTAGACAGATGGTCATTAAGTCACCAAATACTTTTTAAATTACTATTTTAATGAGAACGATATGGTTAGAGCCTCTCAGCCCTCCTAAAATGCTTTGAACACAACAGGAAAACCAGTCACCTTTGCTAGTCGCTTAATTTACATACTATAATCTTGGTTAAATTTCAAGTCTTCCTTATTAATCAGAAATAAAATCTAATCTTTTGTTTTTATAGCAACATAACTATTCAATATGTTGACTTTTTTAAGGGGGAAATTTCTTTCAATAGATTACCTCCAAATATAACTAACTGTAGTTAGCAAGGATAAAATGCTACCTAAGCACTAAATTAGTCCTCATCAACTTAAGAAATTTAAACTCATTGGTAACAATAGTCATGTTTGCTGTTGACCCTCTCCCTTACTAGCATCTGACCCTCTGCTCCCTAGACACACAAACACTAACTCTTCATTCCACCCATCGACTCTAGCTCAAAAAAAAAAAAAAAACAATTTAACCATCTGTGGGCCTGGCAAGCTCCTGGGGTCAAAAAGAGTTGGACACCTGAGCAACTAACACATTCTTCTTTGGAGCATTTAGCTGTTTTATGATCTTTTAAGTATTTGACTTTAAACATTGCTTTCTTATACCGAGTCTTTTTTAAAGATTAAAATTGAGCAGTACTGTTGGCAATCCCACAACTGAGATATTTTAATGTAAATATTATAAAATACATACAATAGAAAATACAGAATGGTAATAGGTGATACAAGACAGAAAGTAAAAGGGGCTTTCCTGGCAGTCCAGTGGTTAAGACTCCCCACTTCCACTGCAGGGGACAAAGGTAATCCCTGGTGGAGAAACTAAGATCCTTCCTCCTTCTGTCCCCCCCCCAAAAAGATATAATGTAAGAAATCCTCCTTCCTACCCTCCAATCTTCCAGTGTCACAACTGTAAACACAACAGCTTCTTTAAAATAACTAAAATTTATAGGTATTCTAACAAGTCATAAGGCTTTGTTTCTTCTATATTGATTTGTTTTACATAGTGTTGACATACATTTAAAATATTAAGCATCACTACTGTTAAAGCAGGAATAAAACTTTAACCCTGGATCGATAGACGCCCGTTTTCTTCACATTTTATATTTATTCTTCCTCATTAACATAATATTGCTCAAAACACATACTACCCCTATTGATCACCAAAATTTTATTGTCTTATCTTGCAAGTGTAGCACATATATAATTAAGCAGTTGGTGAACATGTAGAGATTGAGCAGGCACAAGGCCCACGGGGTACTGCTGTGTAATGTATCTATGGAAAGGTTGACTAGACCAGTTGTTACATTTGACAGCAAGAAAAAAAGTAACTGGTTTCTGTTCATTGCTGTGATTAAACAGAGAGTGGGTTCCTTTCTTTTGGCTTCAGAGACTATGGATTCCAAATGCTTTTTATTTGCAGTGGGTGACTGGATAAGTTTCCAAGAACATGGTACTGCTGCCTCTTTAATTACAAATTTGGCAAAACTCAAAATTATATCACCCAGTAATAAACTACTAAGAAGGATCAGGCAAGAAGCAACTATCCAAATACAAAAAGCTAAATTGGCCATTCTTCGAGATGCTACTTCTACATTTACCTGAACTATGTAAAGTGAAATGAAGAGGCCAATAGCTGTCAATAGAATACAGTATGCTACTTTTATCCAGTCTTTGATATGTGACCTTTCTTTAAGCACATATAACCCTGTTTGAACACCAGCCATGTGTACTGCCACGTACCCCAAGACAGAGATGATTCCTTCTCGGTTGGCATTTAAGAAACCAACCCTTGTGCCACTACCATCAGTGCCATACAAAATTAAACTTTTCAAGGGGGTAAAATCAAGGGCTAGCTGGTATAATGCAGTAATGCTGATGGCTACAATCCAGGATTTATTTAGGGGAAAAATAATCAAAAGCAGTGATGTTATCAATTTCACAGCTATTAAGGTAAAGAAAAAGTTCCAGTGAACACCATACTCAGTTAAATGTTCCTGATAGTCTATGGATTTTATAGCAACTAATCGCCCCATTCCTAGGAAAACTAATGGCCAAAGAGAGTACAGTGACTTTGTAGGATAACAAAGTCTGGAGCCTTTCGTATATTTTCTCCTAACCTCTGGAGAAACCATTGCAGACCCAAAAATAAAGCCCCCTACTCCATAATCCATTGCTCCTGTCCCGTAGAGCTCGGTTTTGGCATATCTTCTGGGAAACAGTGGGAAGTCCACAGCCAAAATCGCAACAGCAGTAAAGGCACTGTTGACAACACGGAAACAGGAGATGGCTGGAATGTGTTCTGATTCTAGATTGACTTTCAAAAATTTCTCACAGATTTTCTGGAAAGGCATTCTGGCATAGCAAGTTCTTCTGCAGTATATTTCATAGAGCAGCCCTGCCCCAAGGATAATTGCAACAAGATACTCGAGGAGGACAAATGAAGAGAAAATGGTCAACGTGGTGACCAGGGGAACTATCAGGAACGCAAAGTCAACCAAGAATCGAGTCCTCGAGTTATGTGAAGAAGAACATAAGTGCTGTGAGAGAATGATCAGGAGCCCTCTACACAGGACGCAGAGTGCAGGCAGGCACAAGCCCTCAGTGATCTCCAGCACGCTCGTTCCATTCTGGTTACTGACAAAAGCTTCCTTCATCTGCTTTTGAGACATTTTTTCTTCTTCCTGTGAAAACAAGAGCAAAGGGATGCATTTGTGAAAAGCAACCTTTCTGTGGGATTGGCATATAGATGCACCTGACTGGATTTTACTTATTCCTGAATTTCAGAGCAGAATCTAGGACTTGAGATTCCCCTTCCAAGGATTGTTGGAAGAAGCCTAATATATGAAGATAAGGATGTCCTACTAATAGAATGAAATTACTGGTTAAAAAGCTTTAGCTGGGACTTCCCTGGTGGTGTAGTGGTTGGGAGTCCACCTTAAGAGTGCAGGGGACATGGGTTCGATCCCAGGTCCCAGAAGATTCCACATGCCACAGGGCAGCTAGGCCTGGGCCACAAGCACTGAGGCCGGACACGTCCTGAAGCCTGTACACAACAAAAAGAAGCCACTGCAGTGAGAAGCCTGGGCACCCACAAGTAGAGAGCAGTCCCTACTCTCTGCAAAGAGAGAGAGCCCTCCCACAGCAAGGAAGACCCAGAATTGCTAAAAAATACACACAGTACATTGTCATGAAAATAATGTAATGAAAGTTAAACACACCTAACTAATGATTTCCAGTGTACTATGAGGGGGGAGGAGAAGGCGATGGCACCCCACTCCAGTACTCTTGCCTGGAAAATCCTATGGGCAGAGGAGCCTGGTAGGCTGCAGTCCATGGGGTCGCTAGGAGTCGGACACGACTGAGTGACTTCACATTCACTTTGCACTTTCATGCATTGGAGAAGGAAATGGCAACCCACTCCAGTGTTCTTGCCTGGAGAATTCCAGGGACAGAAGAGCCTGGTGGGCTGCCGTCTATGGGGTCGCACAGAGTCGAACACGACTGAATCGACTTAGCAGCAGCAGCATGAGGGGGGAGGAGAAGGGACGCGGAAAGAGAAGGTGCTTAAAGTACACTTTGGATTTGGGGGCCTCAGTTTCTGTCCCGAGCCTCTCTCAACCTCCTGCCTCCAGCACAAAATGCGAACCCTCCAGGGATCTCCCGAGCTCCCCAGGCTGCTTGCTCCTCACCTCCTTTACAAGGTGTAGGTAGAGTGGAAGGGACGCTAATCACGAAGGAGTAGGGACCGTAAAGTATATACTAGTGTTAATTGTTTTAAGGTTACAAAACTCCTCTACGCCCCAAGTCCATGTCTGAAAAGCGGCACACGGGAAGCGCACATCAGTCAGTCAAACAAGAACCACCCCGAGAATGCATGTTTGAGGGATGGCCTATCGGGACCCAATCACCCGAGAAGAAACCTATCTGAACCGGCTGGCCTTTTAAAAACAGCTCTTTTCCTGACAGACATGCGCGCCGGTCCTCATACCTCACGTGCTCCTGGGGTTTCGGCGCCCCGCGGCAGAGGGCCGCGTCACTGGGCTCGAGAGCCCGGACCCCGCCGCCGCGGGAAGAGCGGAAGCCCGCCACTTCCGCCTCGCGAGCGGCGCTTCCGGCCGCGATGGGGCGGGGCGGCCCGCGCTCCCAGGCCCCGCCCACCGCGCGGCCCCGCCCGGAAGGGTGCCCGTTTCCCACGCCCCGCCTGTTCCCCGCGCGCTTCCCTCCCGGTCCCCGGCTCAGCCAGCCCAGGTCCTGACTCCGTGACCCGGACCGCTAGCAAGACGGTCTGTCAGAGGCGCCCGGGCGGAAACGGGTCCCGCACCCCACCACTGGCCATCAGACCCCGCGGCGAGCGTCAGGGCGCCCGGTCTCCCGGCGGGGAGACCCGCAGTCCCGCGAGGGCCCCGGGGCCCCTCCGTCCCTCCCCGCTCCCTCGCACCTCACCGCGGGCTCTACAGTACACAGTCCCGGAGCAAGCCCTCGTCTCCAGATCCCGGCGTCCCGGGCGGGCCACGTGCGCCCGGCTGTCGCGCGCCCCGCCCCCGGGGAGGAGCCGGCCGGCTCCCGGCCACTCGGCCCGAGGCCCGGCGCCCGCAGCCTTCCCGGCGCCTCCCCGGCCGGCCCCCGCCCCGCGCCCGCCCTCCGCCGCGCTGGCCCTTCCCGCCGCCTCACCCGGCCCGCCCGTCTGTCTTTCCAGTCTGGCCGGGGGGCCGCACGCTCGGCGGCTCGGGCCGTGCGACCGGTGAGTGCCACCCCGCAGCCGGGCCCGAAGGAACCGGGGAGGCCAGCGGGCCCCCGCGGCGCTGGAGAAGGGGGCGCCCCTCTTTTCCCCTTTCCAGAGCGCGGGTTCACTTCTTTGCCCTTTCGTTTTTGACCCTCTCGTATCCCAGGAGGAGGAAGCCCGGCTCTCTGCCTTTTGCTCCAGGACGAGGACCCTCCGGGGTCACGCCTCACCGTGCCGGCAGGGGCGGCCTAGGGTGCAGGGAGGCCCCACTCCCGCTGCGCGCCTCTCCCCGCCTGGAGACCTGGGGGGGGGGGGGGGGGGCCAGGGAGGCTTGCAGACAGCCGCGCCCTTGGCTGGGGGGTCACGTCCACCTTCTCGAGAAGGACGGAGTGTCCCCGTGCCCAGTGTTTCCGGAGCGGCATCCCAGCCCTGGGCCCGGCGGCAGCTCGCCGGGACCGGGAGTGCCCGGTTCCCGCCGGGAAGCTGCGGGCGGGGCCTGCCGGGCTCCCGGGACCCTAACCCTGCCAGTCTCGTCTGCCCGGAGGCTGGAGGAGGGGGGCGGGGGGAGGGAGGAGTTGATAATCAGGTTGCCACTTGCCTTGCCCTGCCTAGGGGCTTTCATCTATTCATCCCTGTCTCCCTCCTGCCCACAGTGGTCACGCCCTTTTCAGAAATTCTCGGCTGGTAATCGCGAAGCCGACAGGGAGCAAGAGCTGGGGGAACCTGGAGAAAACCGCTTCCATCTGACTTGATTCTGGCAGGAAGTGGGCTCCGTATCGTAGTAACCAGCATTTGCCAAGCGCTCTCAAAGGTACTATCTCGTTGATCCTTAACTCGGCCTTGTGAGATCTGGGTATTAGTAGTCCTTTTTGCAAAGGAAGAAACGGAATAAGGCTTACATAGGTCCTGTGAACTGCATTTTTGAGGGGTTGTGGACTCTGGATTCTAACTACACAACCTGCTGTATTCCCCTCTGATCCCCTCTCTTAAGATGAGCTTTCCATTGAGGGAACTTTGTTGGCCTTGAGTCTCCGGAACCCTCTGCACAGCTGTCGCCTGGATGGGGTACAGTCAGTGTCCAGAGTGAATCTGTCCATCCCAGTCTTGATGCCCTCCTCTGCCTACATTATCCTTTTTCCTGTTTTCTTGGAGGTCCCTCATTCCTGAGTTCTTTCAAAGGCTTAATGTGTTCAGAGCCTCAAGAAAGTTTCTCCAAGGTCAGTCCATTACCAGGACCCCTCATCCTCATCCCTCCTTGCTGGGGATGTGTGGGGCCTGAAAATTCTGTCATTCACAATTTTTCAGAGATTGGCCCAAACCCAGCCTCACAACACCCCCCTCTCAGATGGATTCTCCTCCTCCAAAAGCTTGGCCTTATTAATGCTGACACTGAACTGTTCCACCTGATCAGTGCTCCTGAATGGGTCATCCATCCTTCTTACTAACAATGTTTCTCCTCTAAATGAATATTCAGATTTGGACTTTGTAGAGTGTTTCACCTGATTGACCTTCACAGCTGCTCCCTGCAAAGTAGCTTTTATTATCTCCATTTTCCAGATGAGGAGTGAAGGCAGGCAGGGAAGGTGAGGTGGCTGAGCTATGAAAGGTGAAGGTGAAAGACTAAGCTATGGTTTCTGTCCCACACAACCGCTTTCCTGGGATGTCAAGAATTGACTCCAGCCTTCCTGCCCCACTGAATACTGGCTGTACTAAGGTGGAATATTTCTGTGTGCCCGAGAGGCTTCTCTGCCTTCCAGTGTCCTCAGCCTCCATGGCACACTGACCCAGAAAATTTGCAGCCCCACCCCAAGCCCTGTAGTGAAACTGGCCCTGAAGGAACCCCAGGAGGCTCTGGAGGCTCTTGTAAAAGTTACCTTCGTTCCCTAATTGGCAGGGAGCAGGACAGAGTCTTCCTCTCTGCCCAGGCTCGCCCTGGGTGTCATTTTGGTTCCTGATGCTCAGTGGGAGGAGCAGGACTGAGTCACCTTGGAGAAACCCTCATCACCTGTATGCGGCCCTTATCATCTCTCTTCTACCACAGGCTCTGGGGTGGCTCATCTCAGAGATTCCTTGGGAGCTGAGCCCTTCGCAGGATCCATGCCCCAGCCTGTGCACCCATGACCAGGTGGATAGCATTCCATGTACCCGTGACCCAGAATCCTGGCTGACCACACTGAAGCAGGATGCTCCAGCAGGTAAAGTCCTCACCCTAAGATAACCCAGACCCTCAAGTACCTAAGGCAGCTCCGCCTCTTTCGTTTACCCGAATGATGCTTCCACTGCCCTGACCTGGAAGGGAGGGAAAGACCCCTTCTTTTCTGTCTTCAGAGAGGCACCTTGGTGCCTTTTGTCTGTTGCTGAGAAGCTCTTCCCGATACCTAATTTGAATATCTCCTGTTGTGGTTTTTAGCTCTTTTCCCTAGGATGGGGTGTTTTGGTGACCTTACAAGCCTGAACCTGTGAGGGAGTCCTGAGAGATGCTCCTCACAGCCTGAATTGTAAAGACAAGTTGGAAGCCTGGGGCTTCTAAGCGGAGGTGTTCTTTAAAGCTGAGCCTTAAAGAAGTAAGAATTGAGACTTCCTCGGCAGTCCAGTGGTTAAGACTTACACTCCCATCGCAAAGGGCACTGGTTCAACCCCTGGTTGGGGAACTCAGATCCTACATGCCACATGGCCCAGCCAGAAAAAAGAAAGAGTAGGAATTAGTCAAATGGAGAAGGAAAGTAAGCAGTCCAGGCAGAGTCAGCCTGTGCAGAAATGTGGGAGAAGATGACCTATGTGGAAATAGACAAGAATTCTGATGAATGGATCACAGGGAACATGGGGGGCTGCTAATGGGATGGATGTGAAACCCGCCCTTGACTGCGGGCCTCTGCCGCTAAAGGCTCCTATGGCCCCGGGCCTGCAGGATTCCAAATCACCCTTCCCTGTGGAGCCCCACCTCCTACCTATATCATCCTTCACTTGCAGCTCTTGGTCCGGAGAGAATGCCAGATATTAGCTGAATTTTAATTTACTGAGTGTTGCCGTTGGACCATGAAGAAGGAAATGGCAACCCACTCCAGTATTCTTGCCTGGAGAATCCCATGGACAGAGGAGCCTAGTGGGTTACAGTCCATGGGGTCGCAGAGTCGGACACAACTGAAGCAACTTAGCAGCAGCTGCAGCAGCCATTGGGCCAAGGCAGATATTTAAGATGATTCCTGGACTAGTGGAGTCCCAGGCGAGTAAGGCAGGATAACTGAATGTGAAGTCAGCCAGCCTCAAGGGAACCCTGGCAGACTCTGCTGCTTGACCTCTTAATCCTTTGGCTCGTGAAACAGGCTTGAAAGCCAGAGAGAAGCAGGCAGGACAGCTGCCTGCTCCAGGCTTTTTTTTTTTTTTTTTTTTTGCAGAGGGAACTTTTTTATTGTCCATTTTTAACTTCTTTGTCATTTAAAAAACAGTCATGTTTATCAGGGCTTCCCTTGTTGGCTCAGCAGTAAAGAATCACCTGTAATGCAGGAGATGACAGTTCGATCCCTCGGTTGGGAAGATCCCCTGGAGAAGGAAATGGCAACCCACTCTAGTATTCTTGCCTGGGAAATCCTATGAACAGAGGAGTCGGTCAGGCTGCAGTCTGTGGGGCCACAAAAGAGTCAGACGTGACTTAGCAACTAAAAAACAACCACGTTTATCGTAACTATACTAGCAGCTCCTCTGTATTGCACTCTTGATGTATAGTGAGCACTATACCAAGCATTTTGCACATATAATTTTGTTTAGTACTTGAGAAGGATACAGTGTTACATATCCAATGCCATTATATCCCCATTTTGAAGATAGGGCTCAGAGCAGTTAGGTGACTTACTCAAGGTCATGTTCATTACAATGATGTGGGAAATATAGATAAGCAAAAAGAACATTACAATTACCCATAATTGTACTGCCCATAGATAACTGACATTTTAAAGGATATCCTAGATTTTTCTCCCTAAAAATTTTTAAAACATTTAAAGATATCATTCTCTTTGTAACCTGCTTAATTCAATTGTAAGGAGGTAGGTTAAAGCGTCTGCCTCCAATGCGGGAGACCCGGGTTCGATCCCTGGGTTGGGAAGATCCCCTGGAGAAGGAAATGGTAACCCACTCTAGTATTCTTGCCTGGAGAACCCCATGGATGGAGTAGCCTGGTAGGCTACAGTCCATGGGGTTGCAAAGAGTCAGACATGACTGAGCAACTTCACTTTCACTTCACTATAATTTAAGGTGCTATTTGGACGCTTAGGTTTTTTTGTTTGTTTGTTTTGCAATTGTAAATGTTTCTATATACGCAGAACATTCTTATGGCCTTTACATAGTATCATGTTCTAGAAGAAGAATTGCAGGGTAGTTTTAAGGCCCTTGGTATGAAAAGTGAAAGAACGTGAAGTTGCTCAGTCCGTGTCCGACTCTTTGCGACCCCATGGACTGTAGCCTATCAGGTTCCTCCGTCCATGTGGTTTTTCAGGCAAGAATACTGGAGTGAGTTGCCATTTCCTTCTCCAGGAGATCTTCCCGACCCAGAGATTGAACCTGGGTCTCCCACACTATAGGCAGACGCTTTATCATCTGAGCCACCAGTATCTTATTGCCTAATTAGAAGAGCTACTTTTTAACAGAATAATAATAGCAAACTTTTGGTGGCAGAAACCAGATGTTTTTTCTAAATACTTCATGTGCTTGTTAGCATCTATGAGATCTATCACTACTACCACCATTCCCATTTTACAGATGAGGAACATTGAGGTGCAAAGAGACTAAGAAACTTACATAAGATTCTGTAACTAGGACGTGGTGGAATCAAGAATCAAACCCAGGCAATCTAGCTTTCAAGTCCAACTCAAGAACCATGATACTCAGCTGCCTGTCTGGTTGGATCAGATCTGTTCATAAATTATGGCTGGGTGTGAGTGATTTCCTTTTTCCACTAGGGTAGAGGGATTTCCATGGACACAGTCACGCTCTGACCTCAGCAGTTAATCCTGGAGATAAGAGTCTGCCTTGTGCATGCATTGTGGTGGGCCTGAGTTCAGAGAACAGGTAGCATCTTTGGAAGGAAGCTTATCACTGGGCCTCTCAAGTGACACTTGCCACTTTTGTTGGAGATTTTTGAACTCTAAGGTTCACTGGTCTCGTTAGAAACCTGCACATAGGAACTCCCGTGGTGGTCCAGTGGCTAAGAATCCACCTGCAGGGGACAGGTTTGATCCCTGATCCAGAAAGATTCCATATTGCCACGGGCGACTAAGCTCTTGAGCTGCAACTGAAGATCGCTTGCCCCAGAACCCATGCTCGGCACCAAGACAAGCTGCTGAAAGGAGAAGCCTGTGAACCCCAACTAGAGAGTAGCCCCTGCTTGCCGCAACTAGAGAAAGCCTCTGCACAGCAGTGAAGACCCAGCACAGCCAAATAAATGAACAAAAATTTCCAAAAAAGAAACCCGCACATGTTATATCACATCCCCTTCCTCCAAAAGCAGATTTCAGCCAGGTTACTGCCTGCTCCGCACACCTTCCCTGCAGCCCCCTGGGAGAAGAGAGAAGTGGGATCACAGGAGGAAAGTGGGGAGAAGTTACGTAAAGCGTTGGTATCAGGGATGGGCAAGGGAGAGGCAGAGACGGCCTCTTCCCCCTGGTGCTTGTTCTTGACCTCATCTGCTCTCAAGTAGACCAGGGCAGCCAGAGCTAATTAATTAGCCAGGCTAAATTCAGTCTCCAGAGGCAGGTGATGAAGGCATGGTACTACCTCACCGCTGATTTTTCACCTCAAGCTGATAGCGTCTCTTTCGAAAAAGGCCCAAACCTTGGTTCTTTCCCTTCGCGGTACCCCCCCACCTCGGGCCTCACCCCCGCCAGCCCAGTAAGGCCGGGCACTGACTCACCTGAAAGCTGGAGTGCTTGGCAGAGGAGAAGGGATCACATGTATTGATTTCCTGAGTACATGCTTCCCTGATGGCTCAGCGGGTGAAGAATGCGCCTGCAGTGCGGGAGACACAGGGAATGAGAGTTTGATCCCTGGGTCGGGAAGATCTCCTGGAGGAGGGCATGGCACCCCACTCCAGTACTCTTGCCTGGAGAACCCCATGGACAGAGGAGCCTGGAGGGCTACATTCCTATGGGGTCACAAAGAGTCGGACATGACTGAAACGACGAACACTTCCGCTTTGAGTACATTCTCTGTGCCAGGCACCAAGGGCTTTGCGTGTTTGCCCCCAGCATTTATCTATTTGGCTGCATCAGGTCTTGGTTGCTGCATTCAGGGTGTTCATTGCATCGTCTGGTGTCTTTCCTTGCAGCACAGAATCTCTGGTTGTGGCAGGTGCAACACTAGGGCTCTCCAGGTGTGGCCCACTGCGTCCAGAGCACACAGGTTCGATAGTTGTGGCTTGTGGGCCTAGATGCTCCGCAGCAACGTGGGATCTTAGTTCCCCAACCAGGACTCAAACTCGCATCCCCAGCGTTGCAAGGCAGATTCTTAACCACTGCTTCACCAGGGAGGTCCCCAACTAAGTGCTTTCCATATCTCTTTCTTGTTTTTCTTCCAAACAACCTTGTGAGTTGATTCTGTTTTCCTTTATTTACAAAGAAAGAAACCGCCACTTAACCTCAGAGAGGTTAAGAAGCTTTTGCAGGCTCACAGGTCTAGTAAATGGCGGAGGTACAATTTGAACAACCAGATCGTGATCCCAGAGGCCGGTTTTCTATCTCCAGTACAAGCCCTCACCCTGACGGAGCTGCCGGCCGGTCTGAGTCCCCGCACTTCTGGTCCTGTTTTTCCCTCCCAGGTTAACGGCCACAGTTCAGGCTCTGCTGCCCACAGCGGGGAGTCCCTCAGGGAAGACCTGCAGGAGTTCCTGGGCGGGGAGGCCCCACTGCAACAGCTCGATGACCTCACCAAGGTGAATCCTGTGACACTGGAGACAGGTATGCCTCCTCCTCCCACCCCACCCCACCCCAGAGGGGTGCGCCTTCTCCCAGAGGGTATTCAGTTCCGCTGCCTCGGGCCAGACCGGACATGGACAGCCAGGTGGGCTGCTCCAGACCCCCGCCTGGCGGCTCCCCCCAGGCTCCCCAACACAGGCTTTGCTCCAGATGTGGGGTTCATCTTAATTAGATCTTTCTCATACCTGCTCATCAGGGAGAGGCTGGGATCTCATGGCTCTTGGCTAATTGCGGAGGGAACTCTGGTAGGTGGGGTGTTGGTCTGTACATGTGGCTATGTCTCCATCTGAGCCAGAGTTTGCTAACAGCACCCCTGCCTCAGTCCTGAGGTGTCTGCAGGCCCGGTACACGGCTGACACATTCTACACCAACGCCGGCTGCACCCTGGTGGCTATGAACCCCTTCAAGCCTGTCCCTCAGCTCTACTCGCCCGAGCTGATGCAAGAGTACCACGCTGCGTCTCAGCCCCAGGTGAGACCCCCTGCTTCCGAGGGAATCAGGGCTCCCCCTCCTCCCCGCAGGCACCTGGCAGCTTTGCTGTCCTAATCTGTGTCTTCATCAGCCGTGCTGTCTTTCAGAGTCTACTGGGGCGGTGACCTGCCCACCAGAAGCTCACAGAAGTTTGGACACATGCCAGGAGGTGCAAAATGAGAGAGAAAGCAGTATTTGCCTAGCTGATTTTGGAACCTAAAATAGAGACATTCTTGTTTGTGAATTTATTAGTTGGAAGGAATTTCCCAAGGCACATTTGTGTATTTAAAAACCACTTTTTGGGGAAAAGAATAAAATTACGTGTGGTAAGGATTGCCTTAGAAAATTCAGCACCTGTTCATCTCCACTGATTGAGATGAGGGGTCACGTCTTACGCAAGTGGGAATGAAGCTGGTGCAGGCAGGGAACAGCCCAGCTAATGTTAGTGTGCAGGGAGAAGCCAGAGCAGACTCCACGGCGGGAGCAGGGTGCTGTGGGGAGAAGCACAGATGGGGCCGGGAAGGTGAGCTACTCCAGGGCTGTCGCCAGAGGGCCTGCACTACAGCTGAGAGTCCACAGAGCTGCTTCATCGGGCTGGGAGTGGGGCTGTGAGCGGAGCCCGCCATGGGGATGAAGCTGGGGGACTTGGGTTAAGGAAGGTGAGATCAGCGGCTGAAGGGTGGGAGGCTTTGTAACTGTCCAGGTGAGCAGTGGGTAGGGTGAGGGCCTAGAGAGAGAGAGAGATGGTTCTGACAGCCTCCAGAATGATGCCCTCTCCCTTCAGGAAGCTGTAGGCAAGCGGTCATTGCTGGCAGAGCCGCACTGGGTCTGCATGGACTAACCCGGCTCATCCAGGGTTTGTGTCTGGATGGGAAGCCAGGGAGGTCTGGCCTGAGAGCCCATCTTACCGACTGCCTCCTCAAAGGCAAAGCTGTATGATGGTCCCCTCTGTTCCCTCAGTGCCCGGCTTGATGCCCAGCATACAGAACAATTAATCCTTGTTGATGGAAAGGAGAACAGTAACATTGGAATCCAAATCACACAGATGCCTCTATTTGCTGAGTGGCCTTGAGAAGGTTATTTAACCCATATGAACCTCAGATTTCTCATCTACAATATAGGGTTACTTCTTAGGCAATAACTGGTAAGAAAGTTCTTGCAAATTGCAATAACATAAAAACAGTAGCAGAATAAAACTATTGACATCAGATAAGATGGGAGGATAACGTGTTAATGTCACAGACTGGTCAAGGCCAGCACTGCTTCCAAACAGAAGATGAATGGGTCATGCCCGCAACTGGGCCTCACATTGTTATACCAAGAAGTTTTTCTAGAGGAAGCCTCTGCCGCTGCTGTGGACAGGCTCCCCATTGCAGCCATCGCTGGATCAACCACTCCTCGCAGACAGGGGTTTGCTCCCATGACCTTTCACCCCTTGATGTTTCAGACACTGAAGCCCCACATCTTCACTGTGGGTGAACAGACCTACAGGAATGTCAAGAGCCTGATGGAGCCGGTCAACCAGTCTATTGTTGTCAGTGGAGAGAGTGGCGCTGGAAAGGTAGGCGGGCCTCCTTCCCACCCTGTCAGCTTCATGACTGGCTGGGCGGGCAGACAGGCTGGGCCGGGGCTCCGGGGAGTGTCACTCGTGGAGTCGGCGTGCAGCACTGGGTGGGACCTGGGCAGAAATCAGGAGCCAGGGGTCCTAGGCCGGCTCTTCGGCCAGCTCTGCCCTGACCCGAGGGGAGAGTCTTTCCTCTCTGAGCCTTCATGTCCTCATCGGAGGACTCTCCCAACTCTGAGAGCCATTGGAAACTAAAGTCAGCAGTTGAGGGTTCCAGCATAGCGTTGAAGGTCACGTCAGAACAGTATTTAGCTCTTGCAGACCTCAGTTCTTCCACGTGTAAAATGGCAAGGAGGGAAGGACTGGCACGTCGCTCATGGGGGCCTCCTGTGCACATAAGGCGCTTGGTGGCGTGCTTGGCGCTAGGCTGCTCTCCTCCAGAGTCGGGGTTCCCATAAGGAAGCAGCCTGCCTGCGTCTCTGGGCTGCCCTTGATGGCAAGGGCAGTGCGTGGGGCCGGCTGCGGGGAAGGACAGAGTCTCCTGTGTGGCCATGTGGTCCCCAGGTGGCACAGTCAGTCCAGGTGACACGGACCATTGTGCACGGATGGGTGAGGAGTCGCGCAGCTGTCAGAGGCCTGCTGGCCTGGGCCTCACCCCCTTCTTGTCAAGCCTCACCAGCCACCCCACCCTTTCCTCCACGTTACCTTCTCAAGGGATTCTTTGGACTGTAAACCCACTCTGTCTACAGTCACCCATGAAAGCATTGCCAAGCACCAAGGCAGGTTCTAGGCCCTGGGCTAGCCAGTGAGGAGTAGCAAGGGGAGAAACAGAGATAGCCCAGTTGGTAAAGAATCCACCTGCAAAGCAGGAGACCCTGGTTCAATTCCTGGGTTGGGAAGATCCACTGGAGAAGGGATAGGCTACCCACTCCAGTATTCTTGGGCTTCCCTTGTGGCTCAGCTGATGAAGAATCCTCCTGCAATGCAGGAGACCTGGGTTCAATGCCTGGGTTGGGAAGATCCCCTGGAGAAGGGAAAGGCTACCCACTCCAGTATTCTGGCCTGGAGAATTCCATGAACTGTATAGTCTATGGGGCCACAAGGAGTCTGATGCGACTTAGCAACTTTCACAACAACGCTTGGCCCAGTGGGAAAGACAGACAAGGAAGCAGATGAAGACTGCACGCTCTAGGGATGAGGCTAGGACTTGAGTACAGAGGTGATCGTCGAGAGCTGTGCCGAGGCTGCTGCTGGGGTGGTGATGCTCGGCTCCTGGGTGAAGCCCAGTGTCCTCCAGAATTGCTCTGGGGAGCTGAGGCTGGACCTGGCCCTAGACCCAAACTAGCAATATAGGTACATACTTCAAAAATCAAGCAATGCTACAGGGCTTACAAAGAAAAACAGCAGCCCTGCCTTGTGTCTCTCAACCCTGTTGCCTGTCTCAGGGGCAACTGACTTTCCATCTTAGCAGTTTGGGTATGGCCATCCACGTTTCTAAACAGTGTGCTTATGTAATTAGTTACTGATTTTTCCCTTTTGAACCTTCTCTGTTCTCTTCCTACTTTGACGGTGTAGCCCTGTTACCCTGCCCCCAAATGCGTATGTAATTATCTTATGATTTCTAAGGAGGTTAATATCTATAGTGCTCATTTACAGCTACATACGTATTGTTCACAGCCAAGCACTATAATATTCTATGATTATATTTCCTTTTTTGTATGATTTTTACTTTCTTCTTAATAACTCCCGCATATTTTCACTTGTATAGTTTTTATATACCTGTTCTTTATTAGCAAACTTGTCACCAGAACTGGGAAACACCTGCCCAGCTGGTAGGTACATCAGGTGCTTTTTTTCCCCTGGTGATGCCCTAGCTAGCGCTCTCACGTCTCCTCCATCTGGACTGGTGGCTGCCAAGGGCTACTGGGGCGCTATTACCCGGGAGCTGTCTGCCTCGCTCTGGGGATCCAGAGTGCCGTCTGTCCTACGGTAAATCCCCTGTTGTTGGAGCCCAGTGGCTTCCTCCTCTTGCTTTACTGCCTTGTTTCACTGGGGCATTTTCTTTAGTAGCTTCTCGACAAAGGCTACATGAAGGGCATATTTTGAGTTGTTGCACATCTGCACGTTTATTGTGCCTTAATTCGACATGTTGGCTGGATATTCCGATCTCAAGTTGGAAATCATTTTCTTTCTGAATTTAGAAGTTATTTCTTTATATATTCTTCAAGTGTTGATGTTAAAAGTCCCAGTCCATAAGTGGCAGTTTGTATTTTCTTTCCAAAAGTTTTTAGGGACATCTTTTCTATCCATAGGTGTTCAAATTCACAGTGACGTGTCTTTTCTCTCTTGCTATGCTGGATACTTTGTGTAGGTCTTTTTAACCTTGAGACTCACGTCCTTTAGTTTGGGAAAATGCCATATGTAATAGTTTAATGATTTACACCCCTTGTTTTCTACTTCTGGAATTCCCATTAGGAGGGAGTTTGATAAATTGTCTAATATCCTATTTTTCTTACATATTCTTCTATCTCTTCATATTTTGTTGTGTCTTCTGGGAGATATTCTCTAATTTATCCTTCAGTTCTTTTTAACTTTGAATTTTTATTAAGCAGTTTACTTCTAGGAGTTCTTTCTTGTTCTCTGAGTATAATTCTCCCCCCAGCATCTTGGTCTTATTTCTTCACTTCTCTTTGAGGATCTTTCATGATTTTTACTTGGCTCCTGCCCTTTTCATTTCTGTTTCCTTCTAGTCCTTTTCCTCTTTTGTTGTGATACTTGCCAGTCACGTAAAAGAAGTTCACCAAGTAGTTGATGATTGAATTTCTGTTCATACTTAAGAGTAAAGCCTTAAGCAACTGATTAGAATCCCTTATGTTTATGGACAGGATACCATGAACATAAGAGATTATGAAAGAGTCTAGAAAGCTACTTCACCAGGGGTAGCTTTCTAAACCTGTAGGACCCTGAATGCCCATAACTTTTCTCATGAGCTTGTTAGTATCTCCAGAAAAGATTTCACCCAGTCTCTTTCCTGAGAGATGGAAACTACAGTTAAATGGACATGATAAAAATTAAAAACATGAACAACTCCTTTATGCTTATCAGCAGATTAGACATGCAGAAGAATACATCAGTGAACTTGAGAGTGGGTCAATAAAAATCAAAAAGCAAAGAGGAAATTGAGAAAGAGAAAAAGTGTGTTCAGGAGCTTTGGTGCAATATCAAATGGTTTACCATACTTGTAATTGGTGTCCCAGGTGAAGAGAGAATGTGGGTCAGAAGTATTAATAATATCCTAAGAAAATTACCAAAAGGTGGCAACCACAGATCCTTGCTCTTAAATGCAATTGAAAGGAGAAATAAAGTCAAAATTAATAGTTTGATATTTGTACATTCAAGTACACGTAGAATTGATATGGACTCTCTTCTGAGCCATAAAACATATCTCAATTTGAAAAGATTAAAATATAAACTGTGTTGTAAATATCCTTTGGGTCAAAGAAGTAATCACAATGCATGTTAGAAAACACTTTGAACTGAATGAAAAGGAAAGCACAACATATCAAAATCTGTGCTTTAAAAAAAGAAAAAGCGGTACCTGGAGGGAGATTTGTTGTAGCTTGTGTTGGAGAGCACGAGAGGCCTGCGCAGCACAACTGGAGAGAAGCCCCACTGGCCACACCTAGAGAGAAGCCCACACGGCCACCAGGGTCCAGCACAGCCAGGAATGAAGGAGTTGTCGCTGCTGAATCGCTGAGTCGTGTCCAGCTCTCTGCGACCCCACGGACCGCAACATACCAGGTGTCCTGGTCCTTCGCTATCTTCTGGGGCTTGCTCAAACTTATGTCCATTGAGTCGGTGGTGCCATCCAACCATCTCATCCTCTGTCATCCCCTTCTCCTCCTGCCCTCAATCTTTCCCAACGTCAGGGTCTTTTCGAATGAGTCAGCTCTTCACATCAGGTGGCCAAAGTAAGGGAGTTTCAGCTTCAGCATCAGTCCTTCCAGTGAATCTTCAGGGTTGATTTCCTTTAGGATTGACTGGTTTGATCTCCTTGCAGTCCAAGGGACTCTCAAGGGTATTCTCCAACACCACAGTTTGAAAGCATCAGTTCTTTGGCTTTCAGCCTTCTTTATGGTCCAATACTCACATCTGTACACGAGTACTGGAAAAACCATTGCTTTGACTATACGGACCTTTGTCAGCAAAGTGGTGTCCATAGTTCTTAAATAAATAAATGTATTTTTAACAAAACACTAAAGTGGAAACAGAAAAAAAATAATAAAGTAAATGAAATCAATGGCTGTCTTTTTTAAAGATCAGTAAAATCAATAACCCTCTAGTCAGACTTTTTTACTGTCCATTAGCGTAGGATCTTAGTTCCCCGACCAGGGATCAAACCTGAACCACGACTCGACCGCTGGGGAGGTCCCCCTCTAACCAGACTTAAAGAGAAAAAAGGACAAATTACAAATGTCAGAAATGAAAGAATAGGCATAACTAAAGATCCCACAGATGAGATTTCTCATTAACTTTATTTCAATAAATTCTCCAATTTAGCGAAAGAGTATTTTGAAATATGCAAACAGCTGCAGCTCACACAAGAAGAAATATATAACCTCAATATCTAAATTTCTGAGGCAAATTTAAATCATAGAAAGCCCCAGACTCAGGCAGCTTCACTTTGTGGATTCTTCCAAGTGTTTAAGAACCTGATGCTGGGAAAGATTGAGGGCGGGAGGAGAAGGGGACGACAGGATGAGATGGTTGGATGGCATCACGGACTCAATGGACGTGAGTTTGAGCAAAGTCTAGGAGACAGGGAAGCCTGGCGTGCTGCAGTCCCTGGAGTCAGGAAGAGTCGGACACAACTGAGCCACTGAAGGACAGCTACAACCAAGCATTTCAGAAATCAGTGTTACCAGTTCCATACAGATTCTTCTAAAAAACAGTAGAGAGGGAACACCTCCCACCTCAGAGCGAGATCTAAAAAAACATACACCAAAAGAGCAACCAAAAAAAAAAAACAAAACCCCAAAACCAAGCTACAACTAAAAACTTAGGTCTAGAGCAGTGACGAGATCCAGAGTCAGTATATAGAAATCTCTTGCGGTTCTCTGTCCTCGTGATGAACAAATGGAAGTCAAAATGTGAATAGACCTCAGCTGAGAGAAAAACAGTGGGAATTTTATAATTAGATTGCCTGAGTATAAATCAGAGCCCTATCATTTACTGAATAAGTCATCTTCAATAACATTTGGGTTTTTCTGATGCCCGAGTTTCATCATTTAGGAAGCAGGTAGTGTATAATTGCACCTGCATCTGTAGGGCTGGTGAAAACATGTGGCTTAGTAGCCTGCTCAGGTCGGTGTGGGTGGTCCTCCTCTACCCCAGGCCCTGTCATTTGCTTTTTTCTCTTTGGCCGCGCCAAGTCTCTGTTGCAGCTTGCAGGCGTTCTCTAGGTGTGTCCCGTGGGCTTCCCTTGTTGCGGAGCGCGGGCTCAGTAGTTGCCACTTACCAGCTTCTCTAGCGGCTCTTGGGCTTAGTTGCCCCACGGCACGTGGGATCTCAGTTCCTCAACCAGGAATCAAACCCTTATCCCCTGCCTTGGAAGGCAGATTCTTAACCGCTGGGCCACCAGAGAAGTTCCTCACCACCACCCCCCAATTCTTAAGTGTATCCTCAGGAGCTAGGAGAAGCAGAAGTCAGTGTCCCCATCACATAGATGAGGGACACAGTTGAATTCAGCTTTCAGCCCTTTGATGAGCACCATGGATGGCGGACAAGAGGGCGGTCATGGGCCCCCAGTCCCCCTGGCAGGCTCACACGTGCACAGAACGTGGGCACAGCCCCCACAGGGCCATTTCTGCCACAGACGTGGACATCCCGCTGCCTGATGAAGTTCTACGCCGTGGTAGCCGCCTCACCCACGTCCTGGGAAAGCCACAAGGTTGCCGAGAGGATCGAACAGCGCATCTTGAACTCCAACCCCGTCATGGAAGCTTTTGGTAAGCCCAGTGTCCTCCGCACAGCTCCCCTGCCCCGTCTCCTCTGGGATTTACCACCTTTCGGGCGGGGGAGCAGTGCTTTGAGACCCTCTCTGCGGGGTGGAGAGTGACTCATCATTCACTGCCCTGGATCCGCAACCACGCCTCCTGGGTGCCCTTAGCCTCCTTCCAGCAGTGATAGTATCACTCTGTCGTCCTCTCCGTCTTGCTCAGGCAGAGGGAGCAGAGGTGCAGGAGAGGCTCGCCTAGTCCATGTCCCGTCCTTCTGAACAGCTCCCTGATGGTTCAGAGAAGGGGACATGTCTGAGGATGCACAGCTGCCCCTTACTGTCCGCCTCAGTAGTAACCGCTTGTTTTTTTTGAGGGGGTGGTGGGGCATGCTGGGTCTCTGCTGCTGCAAATGGGCCTTCTCTCGTGGCAAGTGGAGGCTACTCCACAGTCGCAGTGCACAGGCTTCTCATTGCAGTGACTTCTCTTCTTGAGCACCGGCTCTAGGCGAGCAGGCTTTGGTAGTTGTGGCACATGGGCTCAGATGCCCCGAGACACATGGAATCTTCCCGGACCAGGGATCAAAAACCTGGGTCTCCTGCATTAGCAGGAGTATTTTTAAGCCTTGGACCACCAGGGAAGTCCCGACATCTTGTTTTTCATCCTTTCCCTTCAAACAAAAATCCCTGACTGCCTAGATTGGCTCTTCCCACTTTGCCAGGAAGTTCTAACCCAACCGAATCACACTTGCTAAAAGCCCAAGTGCCCAGTCCCTAGCCCTGCCCCCTGTGACCCGGAAACCAGTAGAGGGGCCTGTCGGTGACTTGAGGATAGCGACGTGGCCCCGGCAGACCTGCGGCCACCTTAGCCCGTGGGGCCTCTGAACAGAAGCTGTGGTCCGTAGGGAACGCGTGCACGCTGAGGAACAACAACAGCAGCCGCTTCGGGAAGTTCATCCAGCTCCAGCTGAACGGGTAATCTCTGTGGCCGCCCTGGCTGCTGGGGGCTGGGTGGGCTCGGGGGCAGTGCCCAGCCTGGGCGGCCGCCGCGGACAAAACCCCACCGCTCCTGGCAGGTTCTTATGTGAGATGAGTGAACCTGCGTGTACACTTTGAACCTGGGGAACTCTAGCTGCCCCAGCCCGAGGGACCCAGGGACAGTGCCTGTCCTGACACGTGCCTTCTGGCTTCTGCCCTTCGCGGAGACTTCTGGTTAAAACTGTCACCTCTCGGCCGCATCTCTGAGCCTGAGGCTGGGGCTGCTGTTCCTGCCTTGGGCTGGGGCAAAGTGAGGCACCGAGGCCTGGGCCCTGTCCCTGAGCTGGTTGGAGGGGACTGTCCCGGCCTATCCCCTCCCTACCCCTGTCCCCACCCCAGGACCTGCTGAGTGGTCCTTCCGAGTCCTCATGACCCCCTTTCCTTAAGTGAAAGAACTGGGGCGAGGCTGCAGCCTGGCACACAATAAGTTCCCAATAAATGGCTCTGGAATGAACAGGCTACTAACGGGCCAACCTGCTTGTGCCCAGGGCCCAGCAGATGACGGGAGCTGCAGTTCAGACCTACCTCCTGGAGAAAACTCGAGTGGCCTGCCAGGCCCCCAGCGAGAGGAACTTCCACATCTTCTACCAGGTGGGTCCCAGGCGGGGCCCGCAGCTGCCCAGGTGCAGCGTGGAGAAGGGTCTGTGCCTCTCAACCTACCCGGCCCCCCGCCCGCCTTGCTTCCTGCCTCCTGTTCGCCCGGCTTTCAGCACTACCACCCCAGGTACTCCCACAAACCTCGCATCACACTCACGCCTCACCCTGGCCCTCAGCTCCCAGGGCAGTCCCAGGCCTGGAGGTGCGCTCGCCTTCTCTTCCCATCAGAGGGTCCTTGAGGCTGGGCCTGTCTCCACACGGGAAACGCTCACCTTCAGACGGAGGGCTGTCCTGGAACGGCAGCTGCCTCCACCAACCGAACAAGGCCTTCTCTAAACCGTGCCCCCTCCATCAGACCGGGGGTCCCCCGAGGCATGGACAGTGTCTCCCTGCTCTCAGATCGGGACCGGGGGCTCCCCAGACGGGGTTAGGGTTTCCTCCTCATGCCGCAGGCCCTATCAGTGAGTGGGGTTTTTTTGCTCCGAGTGGAGACTCCCAGAACTGTTTGCCGCTGCTTTCGCACCCCCGCCCGCCCGTGGCTCCCTTCAGGGGCCTCTGGGTCTTGTGGTATGGCTGCTGCCCCCCCCCGCCCACCCAAGCCCATGCAGGCCTGGGCGTCCCCAGGACCCCCACCTCAGCCACCCGCCTCCACCCCCACAGATCTACAAAGGAGCCCACGCGGAGGAGAGGGTCCGGTGGTGCCTCCCCGAGGGAGCCACCTTCTCCTGGCTGCCCCGCCCAGAGAGGACCTTGGAAGGTAGGGGGAGCCTTGCCCGGCTCCCTGGGCTGGCCAGCAGCACCCACACATCCCCCCAGGGCCCGCCGCCCCCGCTGACCTCAGGTCCTGACACAGAGCTGTGGCTCGGATTCCTTTACAGAGGATTGTTTCGAGGTGACCAGGGAGGCCATGCTTCATTTGGGCATCGATGCCCCCACCCAGAACAACATCTTTCAGGTCAGAGGAAAAGCCACACCACTCAGGTGTGGCGGCGGTGATGGGCAGCCCCCTTCGAAGGGCCCTTCTCTCAACTCGGGAGTCTCTTTCCCTGAGGATCTAGGACTCTAGGCTCCGACGGCACGATCGCCAAGAGAAGGCGACCACCTCTCTGCGCAGCGGAGCCTGGAGACAGGGTGTCAGGGTGGACAGGGGCAGAGCACAGAGCGCCGTAGAAGAGACCAGCACGGTGATCCCGGAGGTCAGAGGGAAAGTGCCTGGATCAGTTGTTGCTCTGTTAACTCAGAGCAGAGCAAACAGTCTGCCACATGTTTGTCTAGCGTGTTAAAACTTTTAAATCATCACTCTTAGCTCACTTGTTTTTTCCAGCAGTTCCATGGGTGTGGAGATTATTCCCACTCCACGGTTGAGACCTGCCCAAAGCCAGACAGCACTCGGTGGTACAGATAGTTTGTTGGAGACGTGCCGGTTCCAACTTCCCACCTGCTTCTCCTTCCTCCTGGGGCTCAGTGCTGGCCCAGGCGAGCCGGGCCCAGTCACCCCCAGTGGCAGCCTCCGTCTGCAGGTGGTGACCCCTGCAGAGCAGTGGGGTGAAGTGTGGCCTCCATCTCCACGTGGGGGCTGCTTAGGCAGGGGAGGGGGGTCACAGCCAGTACAGGCAGCTTGGCCAGAGGGACGGCACAGGGGACAAGCCCAGGGCAAGTGGACCACCCAGGAGTCTGGCCAGGAGTGCGAGCTTGAGGCCAGCGTGAGCCCTGGCCCATCCACAATGCCCATCAGCACGGCGGTCTCCTCCTGAGGTGCTTGTGGCTTGGAAGCCGGTAGCATATGGAGCCACCCTTTCTGGGACCAGACAGGGATGGGGGGAGAGGCCCTGCTCTACTGGTGCCTGGTCCAAGGGTTTCCAAATTGCTGGACCTGGGGGTCCTCTTCCTTCAGCCCCCAGGGGCTCCCCCGAGTGGATCGCTGAGTGCAAAAGCAAGGGAGCACCCACTGTACAGAGACCAAGCTCACAGCTCCTTCCCTGGGCTGGGCTATCGGAGCCCAACAGTGTTGGGAAAGGGCCAAAGGGCACCAGAGCCAAGCCCCCAGCAGCCACCCAGAAGTGTCCTGGAGCACAGGAGACAGCCTGCTCCTGGAGCGGGAGACAGAGGGTCAGACTGGGTGGCGTGGCGCTCCCTCTGGCTTCCCCGGAAGGGATCGGAAGTCGGACTGCCTGGGCTCCACCCTGGGCTCCTTCTCCTTTACCAAGTGTGGGCTTTAACCTCTGCTTGCGTCGTCTCTGCCGTGGGCATCAGCATAGCACGTGCCTCACTGGTTACACGAGACGATGCGTATCAGTTGTGCAGAGTCCTGCCTGGCCGAGTCCGGGAGTAAGTGGGCAGTAAATGAGAGCTGTTGCTATTCCGCTATCGTGATTCTGTTCGGCAGGAGAGAGACCCTTCCTGGGCTGGGCTCCAGCCCTTGAGAAGGTGCCCACTGGGTGTCCTCTCCTGCCCCCTCAGGCCCTGGCTGGATTGCTGCACCTTGGCAACACCCAGTTTGCTGACTCAGGAAACGAAGCCCAGCCCTGCCCACTGGTGGATGATGCTCAGTGTGAGGGCGAGGACGGGGGCCCTTGGTCACACTGCCCAGGAGCAAGGCAGGCCCCGACCGGAGGAGGGCCAGTGTGTGGTGGGATCGGGTGCAAGGAGGCCAGAGGGTGCAGTTTGGGATCTGTGCCCCTGAAGCTGTCGCTGTAGGGCCCTGCCCTGGAGGGGTTCCTCCTCATCCCATCTCTGCTGAGGCAGACAGGTTCCTTACAGATGAGAAAATGAGAGCTGGGGCGGGTGCGGGGGCGTGGGTTATGTAGTGCTTTATCCCACTCCTGGCCATGTGGACTGGGACACAGCAGTCCTGGGTTCAAGTCCTGCCCCTGCCCCTGCTGAGTCTCTTCCCTCCCCGTTCCTGAGTTTGCTCTGCCCCACTGAGGGGGTCACGGCTCTACCATGCTGACTTCACGGGGCCTTGTGCAGAGGGCTGTTTGGACAGAGGATGTTTGTGCCTCCCAGGCTCTGTTGGGACGTCAGCCTTGCTGCTGGGGCTCCCGGAAGATCATCTGCTGGAAACACTGCGGATTCGAACCATCCGGGCGGGCAGGGGCCGGCAGGTGTTCCGGAAGCCCTGCTCCCAGGCCGAGTGCGATACCCGCAGAGACTGTCTGGCCAAACTGGTCTATGCACGGTGAGTGTTCCGGGCCCTGCCCTCCTCCCAGATGCCCCAGTCTGGAGTTGGACCAGACGGAAGCAGACGGGTTCCCTGCCCTGTTCCCCAGCCCCGGGGGGACAGCAGGGAGTGGCTGCTGGGCTTCCTCGAGCAAAGCCCTTGGCTCAATTCCAGAGGGCTCTGCCTGGGGAAGTGGCCACAGCCTGGCCTAGATTCAGTGTGTTGTTCGGGGACAGGAGCCTGCCTTCACCTTGGCGATGGGCGAGGAAGGCCTTCCTGGCTGGCCGCTGGCAAGGCCGGCCCAGAGGTGACGTGAGGTCCTCCCAGGTCCAGGCGCAGACCTGTGGGTCAACAGGCTCCTGGGTCCCTGCCCTCGTGCTCTCTGTAGTGGGGTTTTGATAGCTGCTGGTAGAGCTGGGAGTTTAGCCCACAGCCTTGAGCTACACTGCAGGGAGTGGAGCCCAGAACGGGGAATGTGGGGGTCGTGGCCTTTCCCTGTTGGTTCTGTGGGCATCTCCACCCTCCGGGCATGCGCTTGGGGGCATTTCTCACCCTGGGCTCTCAGACCCTTCAGGATGCCCCTGAGGGTATCTGGGGCCCAGGAGTCTCTGAAATTATGGGACAGAACACCTCTGTGTGTACGTGTGCACACATCTGAGTGCTTGGGCAGCTGGAGGGAAGGTCCCGTTGCTTTCATGAACTGCTCAAGAGCTAAGAGCCTGACCAGCACCGCTGAGGGAGTCAGAACCTCTGAGGGAAAGTGGCCCAGGGCCCCTGGGCCCAGACTGAACCCAGTTTAGCAAGGGGCTCCGTTCTCCCTTGAAGCAAATTTCAGGTCAGAATTTCAGGGCAAAGATTTTTAAAGGTTTTGTGTCAGATGACTGCAAAATGGGTAGATAAAGCGTGCCGGTCACAGACACGGTGAACCTCTAACTGGCTCATTCTACACATAGCAAACAGGTCCTTGTATCACTAGGTCTCTTGTTTCTACTGCCTCACATGGGTATTTGAAGCCCTTATTGCAAAAATAGAAACCGTTTAAAAATTTGCAGAGCAGTTACTTAAAGAAGCCGTAAGGAAGAAAACGCTTGTATCACGTCATACGTGTCACCACGTTGGACGGCAACCATTCCATCGTCTCAGGGGTGATGGTTGCAGAGTGCAGGGTGTCACTGTCCAGCTGGGGTGACGGGGTGCCCTCATACAGAACAGAGTAGGGGGATGTCGGGGGGCCTTGAGCTCTGGCCTCCACTGGCCGAGGTTTGCAGGGGAGTCCAGTGAACTCAGTCGTTTATAATCCCACCCAGGCCTGCCCCTCCACCCCTTCTTGTCAAGACGGCAGCTGGGTGTCAGGCCAGTGACTGAGGCGCACCCCCACCCTGTCTGGCCCCAGTGTTCCACAGCAGACCTCAGCGATATGGTAGGGTCACTTTCAGACCACCGCAGGAAAGCGAGAAATTTGTTGGTTTCTTAGTACATAGATAAGGTGTATTTACACTAGATGGTAGTCTGTTAAGTGCGATAGCTTTATGTCTGAAAGAACAACGTATAATAACTTTAAAATAGCACTGTCGGAGAAGTGGCACCATAGGCTTGCTCGATGCCGAGTTGGCACAGACTCTCAGCCTGTGAGCAGGCGGTAAAGGGAGCTTACTGTGATGTGCCTGTGGCTGGTTCCCTGCTCACTCTGGCTGTGACCCAGCCAGGCCTTCATGTGCCTGGGAACACACGTGACCCCAGCCTGCAGATGTAGGGAGCTGGGACAGGATGGGCGGGAAACCAGCGGAGAGGGTTTAGCCCTTGGCCTTTCAGGCTCAGAAGACAGGCCCTCCATCCAAGGGTGGTACCCAGGCGGGAAGGGCAGTTCTGCCACCCTTCCAGCTCAACCGGACCCCTCTCACCCGAACCCCCCACACATACCAACAGGCTGTTTGACTGGCTGGTCTCGGTGATCAACAGCAGCATCTGTGCCGCCCCCGACTCCTGGACCACTTTCATAGGTAGGTCGGGGGACCCTGGACAGAGAGCAGAGCCCAGGTCTCCTGGGGGCCTCTGGGCAACTCCTGCACCCATCCCCTCCTGCTCCACCAGTGTGGGCCAATGTCGCTTTCTCCGGTGCCCGTGTCTGGCCATCCCTAGCTCTCCAGGCAGGCTCAGTTGGTGCCCGGGTCACGAGGGCTCCTTCACCCCCTGGAGACCCAGATCCAGTCTCAGGAGAGGAGTGAGGAGCAGCGAACGGGCTCGAAGGGCCTCGGGGGGGATTTGAGAACATCTTTGGACCCTGGGTGGGACAGTCAGGTAGGGGAGGAAGCAAAGCTCAGAGGCATCAGTAATGTTGGCTCACAGAACGGCGAGCACTCAATGAGTGTCCGCGACCCAGGCCGTCCAGACTGGATGGGACACGGGGTCCCTGGGTCCTGGTTCCCTCACACCTTCGGCCTCTTCCTGTCGAGTTCTGAGGGGCAGGAGGTGGCGATGGGAACCGCCTCCCTCCTTGGGGTGGGGTAGAGTACCCACTCGGTTCCATCCTCAGGCTGCCAAGGGTGAGGCCTCACCCCAGGCCCCTGTAGCCCCACAGTAACCCCCACGGGTTCCCCCGGCCCCCCAGGCCTGCTGGACGTGTACGGGTTTGAGTCGTTCCCCAACAACAGCCTGGAGCAGCTCTGCATCAACTACGCCAACGAGAAGCTGCAGCAGCACTTCGTGGCTCACTACCTCCGGGCCCAGCAGGTGCGCGGTGGGCGGCCCGCGTCCTCGCCCTCTCCCCGGCCCCCAGCCCCGGCCTGGGTGCCGCTGGGCGCCTTCAGTTCCCTCTGTGAGTGCCGAGGCCAGCAGGGGGTGACCCACCAGAGCTCAGACCCCTGCCCTCCACCCCCAGGAGGAGTACGCAGTCGAGGGCCTGGAGTGGTCGTTTGTCAGCTACCAGGACAATCAGCCCTGCTTAGATCTCATCGAGGGGAGCCCCGTCAGCATCTGCTCCCTCATAAACGAGGTGGGAGGGTTGCCGGTGTGCGGAGCCCCCTGGGCGGGGCTTTGGGCTTTTCCTGGGACCCCGAGGCCCACCCTGTGCCTCTTTCTCTCTGTCTGCTTAGTGGGTTCGCCTGCCCTGTGAGCCCGCCGTTGCAGGGGTGCCATGGTGCTCGCATGGGTGGGTTCCCGCGCCCCTCTGCCCTGCGGCTGACTGCCCGCCCCACACAGGAGTGCCGCCTTAATCGGCCAAGCAGCGCAGCCCAGCTCCAGACGCGCATCGAGAGCGCCCTGACTGGCCACCCCCGCCTGGGCCGCGACAGGCTGAGCCCGGAGCCCAGCTTCATTGTGCTGCATTACGCGGGGCCCGTGCGGTACTGCACCAGAGGCCTGGTGGAGAAGAACAAGGTGAGGGCCGGGCCGTGCCCGGTGTCACCTGTGAATCCAAAGGCGGAGGCATCGCCGCACGTGTGCAGAAGCATCCACGGTGTCCCCTGCCCGCCCGCACATCCTCTCGGGGTCTAGGGTCACCTCTCGGGCCCGCCTTTCTGAAGTCTCTGCTACTCCAGCACGACCTGCCCGGAAACGACCCGCCTCACACAGCGTCTCCTGACCTCCAGGCTCAGACGTGGGCCAGCCCTCCTCCTGGAGCCCCAGTGAACAGGGCTGGCAGCTCCCCCCAAACCCCCACCCTCACCCGCTGCCCTTTCCTTTCCCCATAGGACCCTGTTCCCCCGGAGCTGACCAGGCTCCTCCAGCAATCCCAGGACCCCCTGCTCAAGGTGCTGTTTCCTGCCGACCCCGAAGAAAAGTCCCAGGAGGAGCCCTCCGGCCAGAACCGGACCCCTGTGTTGACCGTGGTTTCCAAGTTCAAGGTGGGTCTGGCGGCATTGACACCACGTGCTCTCTCATGAGTGTCCAGCATTTACCGAACACCTCTTGGGATCGGGGCTGTGCACCCGGAGCACAGCGGAGCCCAGAGCCATGGTCCTGGTGTGCGGTAGAGACAGGAACCTGACAGATGAACTGGGGGTCTGTAGTTGACGTGACAGGAAGCCTCGGGCCCGTGGGCGGCGGTGTGCCCTCTCGCCCTCCGCCAATAGAGTGATCACAAAAGAGCAGTGGCTGCTGAACCTCCGTGACGGCCGGCTGCCAGCTCCCTCACTTCCGGACGGACTCTGTCCTCGGGCGCCGTGGGCTGCTCTCAGCCCCGCCCCTCAGCCCTCCCCTCAGCTCTGCGGCACTCCCACCCTCGAGCCGCCCCTCTCGGTTTATTCCTTGTCCTGCTTCCGACCGATCTTCTCATCACCTCCCGGGGCAGGGAAACACTTCCCTGTCCAGCCTCAGACATGCCCCTGAGGGCTCGCCCCGTGTCTGCGAGGCCCAGCGCTGTGAGATGACAGCAGACAGCTGTGTCGTAGCCCTGGCACACACAACGGGCTTAGTAATGACAGGAGTCGCCTGAATGAACGACAGAGGTTCTGAGACGGTTCCCTTCTGGGAAGGTTGCCCTGGTTTTGTTGGGGGAGCCTGAGACTAGATGCAGGCAGATGGACCAGGTGGAGGGTCACAGGTCAAGAAGGGTCCCTGGGGGCGTGCTCTGGGTATACCCAGTGAGGGCCGCTGGGAGTCATCCTGGGTGTGTAAGGGTCCTGGTCTCCGGGTTGCCCAGCCGATGCCCCCCTGCAGCCTGAGCCGCAGTCTCTCCTCTGCAGGCCTCCCTGGAGCAGCTCCTGCAGGTGCTACACGGCACTACACCCCACTACATTCGCTGCATCAAGCCCAACAGCCAGGCCCAGGCGCAGATATTCCACCGAGAGGAGGTAACACACTGGGCTGGAGCTGCTTCGTGGAGGGTCCCATTGTGCCAAGAGGCTGGAGGGGTGAGAGACGGACATCTGCTCCAAGTGGAATGGCGTGAGGAAGGGCTTCTCTCCCCAGCTCTGGCAGGACAGTCGTGTACGGTGGTGTGGCCTGTGCTGCACAGTGGCCCAGCCACAGAGGCGAGAAGGGGCCACAGTGCATCTTGCTCCCTGCTCGCCAAGCCACGTGCCCTGAAGGACAGGCGGCCAAGAGGAACGGGTGTCTTTTGTGATTAGCCGAGAGTCTGCGTCACCTTACAGACCAGGCACAGGGCTGGTTCTGATGAGGGTGTATGTAGTTCCTTCCTAAAATTTGCTCAGAAGCACTGTGTGGCCAGCAGCTGCCCTTTGGCCTGTGGAGGGATGTGGGTGAGGTGTGAGAGCTGGACGGTGCTGGAGTGGGCCCCACAGCCACATGGTTCATGTGGCCTTAGGGTCCATGGCCAGGATCATGGCTCTGTGGTAAAGACCTTGGGTGGGTCCCAGAAGCGTCTTCACAGTACAACCTCCCCCACCTCTCAGCTGTGACGCACTGTGTTGTCTGCAGAATATAAAATAAATAAAAACTAGGAACTGGATCGGGCTACATTGTGAAGCACAGTTGGAAGCAGTAAGACGGCCAGCACTGGCCTCCACTGTACCAGAAGCCAGGCTTCACATAAAGGGATCTGGAGCCACCGGGACCGCTTCTAGCAGGGAGAGTCTCTCCAGGTCCCTTGATTGCTCGCTGCCCCAAAGGGTGTCCGCCCTCACGGGAGCCCGCAGCTCCTTGCCAGCAGGGCCACTGATGGCATGGCGTCTGGGGCCTCTGGCCCCTGCTGCCCACGCCATCTCCCCTCCCCGCAGGTCCTGAGCCAGCTGGAGGCCTGTGGCCTCGTGGAGACCATCCACATCAGTGCCGCCGGCTTCCCCATCCGGTGAGTGGGTCGGTCTGTCAGTCCAGCATGGGGGCGGCGCGGAGCCAGGGTGGCGCTCGGGCCACGGGGCCACGCCCAGCAGATGCGGAGATGGAGTGAGAGGCAGGCCCGCGGAGGTCGGCCTGGAGATCGGGGGCTGTGCTCACTTGCTGTGCCCTGGTTTGTGGAGGCACCGGGCCTGCCCTACAGTCAGGAGAGAAGGGAGGATGTGAGTGGGAGATGGTTACTGATCCTCCAGGTGCAAGGATGGCCTGGTGAAAGAAAAGGGGTAGAAGTGGACTGTGGCGTGGCTGTGGGAATGGGACCTGGGCTGATGGACGGTGGGTCACTGGGGAGGGGAGCGGCCGACTTCCAGGCCACAGAAGCAACTTTCAGCTTCCATCTGAGGCAAATGGGTGAATCGGGACAGTTGCTGACACAGGATGACCTGGGGGGACGCCCAGGGGTGGGGAGTCAGGTTTGAAATGTTGGGGCATGTGAGGGACTGTTCTCCGTGACTTTTAACAGCATGAGCAAGGAGGAGACCCAGGGTGAGGCGGGAGGTGTGAGGCCACTCCCTGAGGGATGAGAAGCCAGCAACAGCGTGGAGGGAGTCGGGGGTAAAAGAGGAAGCGGGGCTGTGGGTGTCCTGGAGGCTGAGAGTGAGTGCACTCTGTTAAGGCCTTGCGGAGAAAAGCAAGGCTCCATCTGGCAAAGGCCAAGGCTGGCTTCCCGCCAAAGGAGCCCAGTGACCTCATCCACGCAGTGGGCACAGCAGGGCAGTGTCTCACGGGTGGTCAAGCAGAGTAAACAGTGAGCCGGCTCCCCGCTGGTCACTCTTGATTCTCCTTCCTCCTGTCTCGGCTTCCAGGGTCTCTCACCGGAACTTTGTGGAGCGGTACGAGCTACTGAGAAGGCTCCGTCCTGCCACAACCCCCGGCCACCATGGCCTGTATCCGGATGGAGGGCGCTCAGGTGAGGGCACCCACTGGCCAGTCATCTGTTCACCCAGTTCCCTGGGCACCTACTTGGACCATCTCAGGGCGAGGGCCTGGGGCCTTAGAGATAAGTAAGACACAGTCCTGCCCTCATGGCTGTTGGTCCAGTGGAATAGAGACTAAAAGAAGGCAGTTAAGCAGTGAGGAAAATGGCGAGACAGAAACAAGATGCTGTGCATGGTGTAGAGAGGTATGAACCAGGAAGGCTTCCTGGAGGAGGTGGCATCTGAGGTGGGGTGGGACTAGCCGGGTGAAGGCACTGCATGGACAGGAGACAGCACCGTGTGTGTGAGGAGCTCCAGGCTGTTGAAGCTTGCTGGCTCCTGGGGATAGAGGACAGTGAGGCGAGGCTGGGGGCAGGCAGGCCCCAGTCCCAGAAGCCGGACATTGTCCAGAGAGATGGGAGGCACTTCCAGGAAGGGAGGGGGTGATACCAGCCTGGGGCTTTCTGGAGGCCACCGCAGGGTAGGGCCCTGAGTGGCCAGAGGGGAGAGAGGCTCTAGATGTGGGCACAGTTGGGAAATGTTGGGAAGAAATTGGTCGGACTTGGCTAGCATTGGATTCGATGTAGGGAGGATTAGCCACGCCCGGCCAGCAGGGAAGAGTGGTCGGGAAGGGGCTTTCTTCTTGGGGCAGCTGCCAGGCCAGGCCTGGCCAGGGGGATGTCAGGAGAGGCCTGCTCTACGGGGGGTTGTCTGTCACACTTGGCGTCACTGAGGCTGTGAGAGCAGGTGTGAAGACCCTGGGCAAAGGCCAAGGACGGGGCAAGTCCCCTCAATACACCCACACACACACACACAGACACACACAGACACACACACTTGGGCAAAGGCTGCCGTGTCCTCCCAGTACATTCACACACAGACATACACCTGGGCAAAGGCCAAGGACGGGGTGAGTCCCCCCAGTACATACAAACACACACAGAGACACAGACACACACACACCTGGGCAAAGGCCAAGGACGGGGCGAGTCCCCCCAGTACACACACACACACACACAGACACACAGACACACCTGGGCAAAGGCCAAGGACGGGGTGAGTCCCCCCAGTACACACACACACACAGACACAGACACACACACACCTGGGCAAAGGCCAAGGACAGGGCGAGTCCCCCCAGTACACACAAACACACACCTGGGCAAAGGCCAAGGACGGGGCGAGTCCCCCCAATACACACACACACAGAGACACACACACACACACACACCTGGGCAAAGGCCTAGGACGGGGCAAGTCCCCTCAGTACACCTACACACACACAGAGACACACACACTTGGGCAAAGGCTGCCCCGTCCTCCCGATACACTCACACACAGACACACGCACCTGGGCAAAGGCCAAGGACGGGGCAAGTCCCCCCAGCACACCCCCCCCAGCCTTGCCCCGGGGCCCTGCACCCGCAGGCACAGTTCTGCTTTGGATCTCCCATCTCTCGGGCAGTTTTCCCACTCCTTTCATCCTTTCTCCCCACCTCTCCCCACTCTCCCTGCGGTGTGCTCTCCTGTTCTGTCTCTTGCCCAAAGCCCCCCGGGCCCCTGGTCGGCTTTGCTGCTGTTTCTCATCTGCTGCGTCACCTCTGGCTGCCGCTGTCTCCAGAGAGGCCCTGGGCAGCTAAAGGTGGTCAGAACCGTCAGGTAAACCCTCCATCTGCAGGAGCTGCCCCACCAGGTGTGGGGGGTAGGCAGGGCCCCTGCTGGGGTCTGGGGGTCTGTTCTCCGCTTTCCATCCGGGGCGGGAGGGCTTGGGGGCAGAGGGGGAGGCTGGGCTGCCCCGTGCAGCCCTCAGCATGTTTGGGGCCTTGGAAACAGGCTGGCGAAGCAGCGTGGGAGTCTAGGCACCAAGTGCCCCTACCCGAGGGTACCTCCAGGGTGGGGGCTGCCGGCCAGTGCAGGGCATAGCCTCCAGGGGGACCCCGAGATCCCTCAGGGCAGCCTGGGGTACAATGAGACGAGGCCCCCTCCGGCCTCCTCCCCAAAAGGAAGCAGGTGCAGCGGGAAGGAAGCCAGTGGCGCGTCAGGGGGACGCTGAGGGGATGGTGACACGCTGACGGGCCCTGTCTCCATCCTCAGAGCACCCTCCGTGCACCGAGCCGGCCACGCTGCAGGGCCTCCTCCAGGAGATCCTCCACGCACTGCCAGCCCCGCTGCACTGCGGCAGGACCAAGGTGTTCATGACCGACTCCACGGTAAGCGGGCCTGGGGTGAGGAGCTGGCAGCCACGGGCCCGGGTGGAGGACAGGGAGCGCAGGAGGCTGAGGACCTCAGCGGACGCCCTTCCCCCAGCTGGAGCTCCTGGAGCGCGGGCGTGCCCAGGTGCTGGAGCAGTGTGCCCGCCACATCCAGCGTGGCTGGAGGAGACACCGGTGCCGCACGCAGGCCAGGCGGAGGCGGGCAGCTGTGCTCATCCAGGCAGGTAGGAGGGGGGCCCGGGGCACACAGCCCGCACTCACGGCCAGCAGGTGGGCCCAGGGGCGGCCATCTCTGCAGCTGCACATGACCCCACAGGATACCTGTTTCCCTTGAGACGCTGCTCCTAGAGTCCCCACAGACCAAAGCGGCCTGTGTCCCAGCCTCTAGATGTTAACTGTGTGACCCCATGGTGTGCTGGGCCTCCAATTCCCTGTCCAGCTCACCCAGAGCACCACCAGTTCAGTGCAGACCACGTCCCACCCCAACTAAGGGTGCTCCATAGGTGGCAGAGGCTCAGCAGTCGCCTTGAATCCCCCTCCCCCAGTCCCAGCTAGCTATGTTTGTCATGTATTATTCCCCTTGACGCCAACTCCCATCATCACCTGGGTTCCCGGGCTTGTTGCGCTTAAGAAGGTAAAAACCAGTAAGATCTGATGAAACAGGGAAGCAGTGTATGAACCATGACACAGCCTCACTTTGAAAAGCAAAAATACTAGAAACAACCCAAATATATGATGCTGGTGGAGGCATGGCTATGGACCCATCCTTGTGATCCAGCTAAGAAGTGTTCTTGAAGAATATTTTTAGTTTCATGGGAACCCCACTTCCAATCTGATGCTTAAACCTGCATGATGCGCTTACACAGCAAGGTGATGCCACCTTCCTAAGGGGTGTGTGTGTGTAGGCCTGAAAAACATGAAGGGTGCTGCAAAACTACCTGGGTTGATAACAAGTGACTTTCCTATGTCTTTACCAAATAGCCCCTTTTCTGAGTGACTGTACCAAGAAACCAGAAAATGCATATTTCAAAAGGAGAAAATTAAAATTGCCCCATGATCCGTCTCCCATCCAGTAGCTATGACCTTCACCAGGTGTGGGTGTGTGGTGGCATCCATCACGGATTCATAAGGCGAGCGAGCAAATTCAAATGAGGGCTTCCAAAAATAGAGGTCGTTTTAAAAGGTGCAGACAGTTGAGACCCCTCGTGCTCCCTGGGCGCTGCCCAGGGTGGGAGGTGGCAGCTTCCCCTTGGCTGTAGGCATCTGCTTGCAGGTCTGAGCACTTTTTCAGAGCCAGGTCCACGTCCCGTTGACTCAGTCCCTGACCTCACGCAGCTGCCGCCGTTCATTCCCACGTTTACGGCAGCTCTGGCGCTGGTGTAGCCTGGTTTACCAAGAGCTCTAACTGGCATGTTAACTCTCGTTTCCTGTTTCCGGACAAACCCCTCAGCCGTCCGTTCCTGGCTGACTCGGAAGCACGTCCAGCGGCTGCACGCGGCTGCCACAGTCATCAAGCGTGCGTGGCGGGAGTGGAGGGTAAGTGCTGAGCTGGAGGTCAGGGCGGCCAGTGATGGGCCCAGGCTGGGGACTGGCCCTGCCCGCGGGGCAGGTGACCGCAGGGCCTCAGGAGTGATGTGGGCACCACGCCAGCCATGCGGCAGGACAGCTGTGACGGGTACAAGTCACTCCGGGAATACACTAAAACTCACACAGCCGTACACTTTAAAAGCATGAATTTTACAGTATATCAATTAGATCTCAAAAAGGCGGATTTTTTTTTTTAGGTTAATTTATGCTTTTATTTGCCAGCATAATTAACCACAGTGGCCTGCAGGCTTCTTTGATCTAAAAAAAATACATTTTATATCACAATCCAACACACACACACACATATATAATATGTATACATACATAAAAGTGAAACAAAAGTTTTGCCAAAAGTGTCTACCTGAGTGTTAAATTTTTTTTGGAGATCTTTTTCTTTTTTTAAAGCAGTTTTAGGTTTACAATAAAACTTGACAGGAATGTACAGAAATTCCCCACATATGGCCTCCCCTCACATGAACAGCCATTATCAACAGAATGGTACCTCTACTCTTTTTCTTTTTAGACCAAGGGTGACTGCGCTGACACATAATCAGCACATCCCCAGGACACCTCAGGGCTCACTCCAATGGGCAGAGCAGTTCCATACTCTGTGGGTTTGGACAAAAGTATGACCACATAGATCCATAATGTCGCTCAAAGTACTTCCACTGCTCATGAAGACTTCTGTACTCTGTATGTTCCTCTCTGCAAACTCCTGACAACCACTGATCTTTTTATTGTCTCCACAGTTTTGCCTTTCCAATACAGGTGGAATCTTGTTCTTTCTCCTTGAAATGAGAGGTTCAGACCCTTTATGAGACCACTCCTGGCCCACCCAGGCGTGGACTAGACAGGCTCCAGGTGGCAAGCTCCCCCACTACGTGCTGCGGCTTTCCTTCCAGTACTGGCCCTGCCCAGCAGCCACGTGGAGGTCAGGGGGACACGTGTTGGGTTTCTGTTCATAGGAAGGCCACACGTTTTATGCCCCTTGTCACAGTGAACCCAGATTCCTGTCGGGTGTGTTATAAACAGACAAGCCATTTCTTCAGGCCCCCTGCTCTGAGCACACCCCAAAGGGGTAAAAGAATGTGAAGCCTCAGCACAGCCGCCGTGGGTACAGGCTTGTGCCGCATCCAGCCAGGTGCCCTTCAGTTCACCTTGTTAAGGGTGAATCACCAAAGAGCCTTTTGGTTTGTTTTCCATTAAGAGAAAGCTGTGATGTGGTGTTCTTTTTTAAGATCAGAATGGCCTTCCTTGCTTCTGAAGAACTGGATGGTGTGGAAGAAAAACACTCATCTCAAGCTCCCTGCTCTCCGAGCTCCAGCCCACTGCCCCTGGCTCAGACCGGGCTCCAGGGCGCAATAACCCGCCTCTGGCCCCTGGGACTGGCCCTGGCCAACGCAGCGGTGGGTGTTCATGGCTTTCAGAGGAAGCTGGTGGTCTTCGCCTGCCTCCAACTCCCTGTGGGCAGCCCCAGGAGCTGCGCCATCCAGACGGCCCAAGAACAAGCTGGAGTCCTGTCCATCCGAGCGCTGCCTCAGGTGGGCCATGTGATGGGGCTGGCATTCTGACTGTGGGGTGCGAGGTTGGGGGCAGAGCCAGGGGTCGCAGCAGGAGCAGGACTGAGGCTGAGATGAAGGCCTCCGAACCCTGCGCATCCCAGCTGGCAGCAGTCGCGTCGTTCCCATCATTACAGTTAGGGTTTTCCAAAGCCCTTTCACTGTTGAAAAGCTGCCTCCAAGTGTTGTAGCATCTCTTCTGAGTCATCTTTAAATTAGTCCTACTTCCAAAAAAATGGGTCGTGGTAACAGCAGCTTTTCCCTCCAGTGGCGCTGGATTTAGCACCACGCTTCCCCCTACTTGGGCTTCCCTGGCGGCTCTGATGGTAAAGAATCCGCCTGCAATACAGGAGACCCAGGCTCGTTCCCTGGGTTGGGATCCCCTGGAGGAGGAACTGGCGCCCCACTCCACTATTCTCGCCTAGAAAATCCCAGGGACAGAGGAGCCTGGCGGGCTACAGTCCATGGGGTGGCCAACAGTCGGACACAACCTAGCGAGACTAACACACACTTTCCCCTCACTTTTATCCCTTGGTTTATCTTATTCCTGAGAAGCACATGAGTCAGTGGTTCAGGGTTTTATATTGTGGGCAGCCGCCAGGGAAAGAGGCAGCGAGCACAGACAAGGGCTAATACCTGCCTTTTACAAGGATCAAGTGACACAAGGCAGAAGGAAGGAAACACTGCATTTCCTACCGGAGGAATTCCTATAGGACATAATCTGGATAAAACCGCCATGACAACACTCAGGCCCGCCAGAGGGTAAACAGAAGTACAGCTCTTTGACCTTCCAGCTTTAAGCAGTCCCAAGACTGGGACAGATGATATTCTTGGCAGGAGAGCGCTCCCTCCTAGCGTTTCCTCATCTATCTCACGCTAGGTGGATGTGACAGTTCGTCTTTAATACCGTTTTGGACTTTGCTACCATTTTAGAGTAAGGAGGAAAACCACACTCAGTCAGTCTGCCACTGCTGTGACTCCAGCAGGTCCTTCGGTGTCCCTACCTCCCTGCACTCCTAGCCTTCACTCCAAGAGGTCCCTTCGACCTCCTGGGAGCTGGGGCTGAGCTGCATCTCTCTCCCCAGGGCTCAATCAGGTTCCACTGCAGAAAGTCTCCACTGCGCTACGCTGACACCTGCCCTGGACCCTCGCCCGACAGTGTTACTGGCTTTAATCAGATCCTGCTGGAAAGACACAGGCCGGGCCACGTGTGACCTCTTCTCCCCTCCCAGCCTCACCCAGCTGGGCCATCCCCTATGCCTTTGTTTCCACAAGGCCTTTTCCTGCCAGCGGCCTCGCCAGAGACATGTAATCAACACCCGGCTGCCAGACGACTCCCACAACGACTCCGAGCGCACTCAGGGAGCCGTGGCTCCGCAGGCAGGCGGGCCAGCGGCTGCACCAGTGGCCTGGGGCGGCAGGCTACGCACCCCCTGCCTCCACACCCTGATGGGTGTCAGGGTTGACAGTGACCAAACCAGGATTAGGAAACATCAGGGCCTTCACTACCTTCACGGATCCAACTCAGCGGTGCTGGCCATCACTGCAGCGGGCACCCCACTCTTCCAGCCCCACAGGCAAAGTCAGTTGATATCAGCTCTAGAATTGTGGCTGGGGAAACTTTGCCTTGAGTTCCTTTAAAAGGAACAAAACCTTACTATTTAAATATGTGATTAATTTAATGTCAAACAACTAGATTGTAAATCAAGAATGATCAATGCAATATACCAAAGAAACACCACACCGAAATTTTATTTAGAAACACTGAGCAAGTTTTTACTCAAATGGGTGTGGAAACTCAGTAAATATTTATGTCTTAATTGTACCAAAAATAAAACACTTAAAAACTACCATTTGAACATCGAGTTCTCTCTCCATATGGGTCTGCCACCGTAAGTACCTCCGCCTGCCTGCGCCCCGGCCTGCAGTGCTGGAAGGGGTCTGGGGGCCCACCTGACGTCAGCCGCCGAGTCCTGGCAGCGCCACCCCTGGGCAGGGCCCCCCACGTGGCGGCCTCCCAGCAGGAGCAGGCAACACAGCAATCCACCCTAAGGACCCTCGCGCTGAGGCGGCTCCACGATGCGCAGGCAGCAGTCAGCAAACTCCACAAACAAGGGCTCCCGCATGCAGGCTCGCATGAGCTCGGCCTTGTCGCCCGCCTGATCGAGGTCGACCATCAGCCGTCTGAGGTGCGGGTTGAGCAGTAAGCTCCTCAGTGCTGCAGACTCCCCTTAAAATGAACAGCGAAGAGCGCCAAGCTGAGCTCAAGTGGGTGCAGGCAGAGACGGCTGAAAGCCACATGTTCCAAACGTAATCAACACGAAGCACGCTGCACCCCCGACCCAGCATTTCACATGAGGTGGGGCTTCCCAGGTGGCGATAGTGGTAGAGAATCCACCTGCCAACGCAGGAGACACACGAGGTGTGGGTTTGATCCCTGGGTCAGGAAGATCCCCTGGAGAAGGGAATGGCGACCCACTCCAGTATTCTGGCCTGGAAAAGTCCATGGACAGAGGAGCCTGGTGGGCTACAGTTCAGGGGGTTGCAGAGAGTCGGGTATGACTGAGCATGCATGCTCACATAAGGTGAGGTCAGCACATCAGGTGGCTTCCAAGTTAAATGCTGTCCGAATCTTTTTCTTTATTAGACCTCTGTAAATATCTTAATGCCATTCACCTAAGAAAAAGTTATTTTACCTGCACAGACTTAGCTTAAAAACTGTCTTACCTGCAGACTTACCTAAATTCTTTAAATTCTGCAAAGACACTCGGTCCTCTTCCTCATCACTATTGAGAAAATCAGCCACAGAGTCGTCATCATCATCTAAGGAACATAAACAGTCACCTGTTTAAGTGACCACAAAGGAAACCTAGGTGCCAGACTTTGACAACTCCAGTAAATAAAAAATGTGTGTGCACACACACGACAAGAATAGAGAGAAAGCAAGTGGGTACAGACAAAACAACCACTTCTGAGGAATCTGTGACTACACTAACACGCTTTAGTTTAGGAAAGTGAAGAGCTGGTGACTTTAACAAATGCCTCCTAGTGTTCACACACTTGAACTATGTTTGGGCTTAGGGCCTTATTTTCCAATTCTTCCCAGCCTACCTCTGCTCACTATGGCTCCAGCCCTGTCTGTAAAACCCCACGGACAGGACTTCCCTGTGTTTTCGGCATGGGTGGAAACTTCTGAACGCAACAAGGAGGTTTTTCAAAGGGCAGAAGCAGGCCATCCCCTGGCTCTGACTGCTCAATACCTTTTCAGTGGCACCGGGAGGGGCCGTCTTCAGAGCCCAGCATGATGCACGGGGCACAGGAGGCATTAAAGAAAGGGTACGTGGGGCTTGCCTGGTGGCCCAGGGGTTAAGAATCTGCCTTGCAATGCAAGGAACACAGGTTCAATTCCTGGGCCCGGAAGATCCTGTATGCTGCGCCACAACTATGGAGCCTGCGCTCTGGAACCCGAGCGCCGTCCCACTGCAGCCCGCTCACCCTAGAGCCTGTGCTGCCCTCTGCAGCTAGAGAAAGCCAGCACACGGCAACCAAGGTCCAATACCAGAAAAAAAATATATATATATATTTTTAAAAAGGCTAGATGGATGGGAAGGACACTCGTGCTGCAGGCTCTGAGGGCCGCCAGGAGCAGCGAGGCCAAAGGCCGCACGCCACATGGGTCCAGGTCAGGTGAACCCCCGCCAGGCCCAGAGAGGGAGACCCAAAGCCATGACTAGAGGCGGCTCCTGCCACCAGGGTCCACCGCTCACCCCAAACCACGGCTGCGGCCTTTCCCCCCACCGCCCCCCGTCCTTCTCCTGCATCTTCAGGCGGCCCCACCTCGCCACCCGTGATGACGTGTGCCCCACAGTGCACAGGGCTGAGGAAGCTGCTGCTCCCTGGTGAACCTGCCTCCTGGCCCCAGTCCATGAGTCTCTTCTCCTCTTTCCACATATTCTATTTGAAAGCCTTTTCTCGGTTTGTGTGTTTGCAGTCAACCAACCCACCTTCATTTTCCACAGGCTTTTGAGTTACTGCAGTAAGAGCTGATCTTATTTTTTTCTCGACAGGACCAGCTGCAGGCTTGCACTGCTCTGAAAAGACACAAATCTCAGGTGTAGGTCACCTCCGTTTGAGTGACAAGGCTGCAGCACTCCCCCAAGCCAGCATCCAGCATCTAGGGGGAAGCCTATGTAGGGGGCAAGGGACTGGGTGGGGGATGAAGGAGTGGAAGTGAGAGATCCCGTCAAGGGGCAGGAGAAACCTGGGCCCGGCAGAAGGGCTGAGGAAGCCCGCCTCACGCTCCCCTAGGGCCCGTCGCCATCCTCCCTGTCCTGCCTGATCCCAGAGACTTCACCACAATGCAGTAACACACTGACTTTAATTAGCCGCAAACTGTGTTCTCAGCGGTTTCAGATACTGAATGTGCAGGTTCCACGCGCCACCGGGAGTCCACACATGAAACTCACCAGGCCCACCTGGGAGGGGTTCCGCCTCATAGAGGACAGAGAGATGGACGAGGTAAGGTGAGTTGGATCCGAGTCACCCAAGAGGGTGGGGAGATGAGGGGGAGGTGCTGCCAGCGCATTCCGGGCAGCAGGAAAGGCCCGTGGCTGGAGCGGACCCTTGAGCAAGTCGAGCCAGGTGCAAGGACATGGTGACAAGCAACTGGCAGCGGATAGGCAAAGCAGGCGTGGCAGGAGGATGGGGCACAAGAGGAGGAAGCCGCCTGCAAGACGCCAGTCTGTCTCATCCCACAGCACCTTAATGTGGAATCTAAAATGACACAAATGAGCCTATGAAACTGCAGCACACTCCTGGACAGAGAACAGACTGGTAGCTGCCGAGGGGGAGGGAACTGGGGGAGGGATGAAGCAGGAGGTTTGGGTTAGCAGATGCAAAATATTAGGAGAATGGATGAACAAGAAGGTCCTACTATACAGCACAGGCAACTACAGTCAGTATCCTATGATAAATCACAATAGAAAAGAATATAAAGAAAAAAGAATGCTATGTATGTACATAACTGAGTCACTGCTGTACAGAGACTAGTAACACTGTAAATCACCTATACTTCAATTAAAAAAAAGAAAGATCACCAGACACTATGCACCATCTATAGCTGTGCCTAAGACCACCTGTAGTTTTGCCAGAGACTGACCCTGAGCTCTGATCCAGTCTCTAATCTGTCAATTTGTAAGAAATAGAGGACTGAGGAGTATGCCTAACCGCAGCGAGTTTGCAGTCTGCAAAACCCAGACTGTGGGGAACTCTGCAAGTCAAATGGCTTGAATTCTTCCACAGAGAAATTGTTTTTTAAAAAAGGTAACAACAGAGGATGGAGGAGCAATTTACAAATTAAGAAAGACTTAAAAGAAATATCACATTTTGGGGGAATTCCCTGGCAGTCCAGTGGTTGGGACTTGGTTAGGTTAGGTTCAATCCCTGGTCAGGAAACTAAGAACAAGATGAAACAATACTCTTTCAGGATACATACTTGCATAATAAAACTGAAAAAGCAAAGACGTGATTGCTATAAAGTTCAACAGAGTGGTCATTTACAGGAAGTGAGAACAGTGGGTCAGGACAGGGCATGTGGAGGGGTTTCTGGAGTGGATGGCAAAGTTCTATTTTCTTTTTAAATTTTTTTTATTTTTGGATGTGCTGGGTCTTTCTTGCTCCAAGGGCTTATCTCTCCTTGCACCAAGTGGGGGCTACTCTCCTGCTGCAAAGCACAGGTTCTAGGGGAACAGGCTTCAGTAGCTGTGGCATGCGGGCTTAGCTGCCCCGAGGCATATGGAAATTTCAGAGACCACGGATGGAACACACTGGCCCTGCACTGACAGGCAGTTTTTTAAATATTTTAAAAAATATATAATTTATTTTTATTTTATTTTGGTTGCACCGGGTCTTTATTGCTACACACAGACTTTCTCTAGTTGCAACAGACAGGGGCTGCTCTTTCAATGCACAGGCTTCTCACTGCAGTGGCTTCTCTTGTTGCAGAGCAGAGGTTCTAGAATGTGGGCTCAGTAGTTGCGGTGCACGGGCTTAGAAGCTCCGAGGGGTAGAACCTGTGTCCCCTGCATTCACAGGCAGGTTCTTATCCACTGAACCACCAGGAAGTCCAAGTTTTATTTTCCTGACCTGGGTGGTGTTCACCTTATAATAATTCAGTAAGCCAAAAAAAAAAGAATCTACAAATAATAAATGCTGCTGAGTGTGGAAAAAAGGAACTCCTTCAAAAAAAAAAAAAAGGAAACCCTCCTACACAGTTGGTAGGAATGTAAGTTGGTATAGCCACTATGGAAAATGGTACGAAGATTCTCTAAAAAATTAAAAATAGTTTACCACAGCCCTCAATCCTACTCCTGGGCATATATCCAGAAAAAATAAAACCTCAAATCTGAAAAGATAAATGCACCCCAATGTTCATAGCAGCACTATTTACAATAGCCAAGACATGGAAGGAACCTAAATGTCCATCAACAGAGAGATGAATAAGGAAGACGTGGTGTATACATATATGGCAGAATACTACGCAGCCATAAAAATGAAATGATGCCATCTGCAGCAACATACATGGACCCAGAGATTATGATACCTAATGAAGTCAGTCAGAGAAAGACAAATAATCCTAATATCACTTATATCGAATCTAAAAAAATGATACAAATGAATTTACTTGCAAAACAGAAACAGACTTCAGACACAGAAAACAAATTTATGGGTCCAAAGGAGAAGGGATGAAGGATAAATTAGGAATATGGGATTAACAGAAACACACTACCATGTACAAAATAGATAAACAACATGGGCCTAAAATATATTATTATTTCATTTAGTTGCTAAGTGGTAGCTGACTCTTGTGACCCCATGGATTGTAGCCCTCCAGGCTTCTCTGTCCATGGGATGTCCCAGGCAAGAATACTGGAGTGGGTTGCCATGTCCTTCTCCAGCAGATCTTCCCAACTCAAGGAATTAACCCGTGTCTCCTGCACTGGCAGGCAGACTCTTTACCACTGAACCACCAAGGAAAGTATATCATAGGGAACTATATTCATTACCTTGTAATAACTTATAATGAGAAAGAACCAAAAAAGGATACAGATCACCGAATCACTTTGCTGTATACCTGAAACACTGTAAATCAACTATACTTCAATTAAAAAAGTTTTTTTTTAATAAGAACAAAGCAAGCAGAGTTTCCCTGTGGTCCAGTGCTTCCACACCAGTTCAATCCCTGGTCGGAGAAGATGCCACGTGCCATAGGGCAATGAAGCCTGTGGGCCACAACTACTGAGCCCATGTACCCTAGAGCCAGTGCTCTGCAACAAGAGAAGCGACTGCATGATAAGCCCAAGCACTGTAACTAAAGAGAAGGACCACCCTCCCACCCGGCCCCCACACCGCAACTAGACAAAGTCCCTTAGCAGCAAACAAGAACCAACGCAGCGTTCCCCTCGCCCCTCAAAAAAACACACTAACGGAGAAACTGGAGTTTTCAACACAGGAGAAAGTGAAAGTGAAGTCGCTCAGTTGTGTCTGACTCTTTGCAACCCCATGGACTGTAGCCTACCAGGCTTCTCCGCCCGTGGGATTCTCCAGGCAAGAGTACTGGAGTGGGTTACCATTTCCTTCTCCAGGAGATCTTCCCAGCCCAGGGATCGAACCGGGGTCTCCCGCATTGCAGGCAGACGCTTTACCATCTGAGCCACCAGGGAAGACTCTCAACACAGGAGTGAACTGCGCAAACCTGTGTATCAGAAAAATTACCCAGATTGCGCTACCGGGTCTTGGCAGGGGCCTCACAGGGCTGTAGGACCAGACAGAAGCATTCCAGACACAGCTCCCAAACTATTCCAGCAAAGCAGTTCTACTTCGTTCCTATCTTGAGCTGAAAAAAATTTTTTTTCAAAGTGCTCCAAAGACATTAGGATTAAAAAATTAAAAAAGCTGGAGCGGGGACGGTGGTGCGCGAAACAAACAGCTGTAAAATCAGAGACTGGAGGGGATAAAACTACAGGTAAACCACCAGTGAGGAACTCTTAGCAGAAAAGTCACTGAGAGAAAGAGGGCGTGGGAAAGGGTCCTTGAAGACTGAGAAGAGGCGCCGATAGAAAAAGACATAAAATGTAGACTTGGTAACAGTGAGAGCCAGGGACGCTGTTCCTCACAGTAAACTGGTGTTACCTCCCCGTTTCTATCAAGATATCACTTAAAAGAAAGAAAACGTCGTTAACCTCAGCCAGAGCAGCTTCTGCCAAAGAACGCGGAGCTGAAAACTAAGAGGAAGGTACAGCTAGGAGAGGCTTTTGGGGCAAAAACCAAAGACTGTTTAAAAAAAAAAAAAAAGAAAAGATGGCACGCAGAAAGGAAAGTGGAGCAGAGGAAAGGTTTTTTATTGTCCGTAAAGTGGAGGCGCATTCGCAAGAAGAGGTATCCGTCTGCCCACGGTAGGTGGGAGGCGGTCCCCAGGGTCGGGCGCTGCAAGGCTGACAGGCTGATAGCCGGGCCCCGGGATTCACGTTCCCGAGACCGCAGAGGCATGAGGGCGCTGCGGTCCACGAAGAAGGGGGCCTTACCTTTGTGCTTCCGGAAGCAGGGCAAGGAGCAGCTGCAAAAACAAAGCCACAGGCTGCGTCAGTCCCAAGGGCGGCGCGGAGCCTCCCGCCGCCCCGCCGCCCCGCCGCCCGCCCCCTTCCCAGCGACCCCCGGCACTCACTAGGGCACGCGGCAGGCGGGGCAGCGGTATTTGGGTTTCTCCAAACAGACAACGCAGACGGCGGTACCGCAGCTGAGCGACGCCATGGTCTCTCCCGGGACGCGCCCCCCGTCTACGTGCCAGCCCCACGCCGCGGAGCCCCACGTGCACGCCCTTTCTTCCGTTTCCTCAACCAGGACCAATCAGCGCGCAGCACTTACTGGTCGTCAAAAGCAATCGATTGATCCCACTCATCGTTCCAGGCCTGAGAAGTAGAAAGTCGATGCACTCGATACGCATCCAGAGCCCATTGTCAGGGATACTCCCTGATTAGGCTTGAGGCTCAGTTGGTAAACAATCCGCCCGCAATGAGGGAGACCTGGGTTCGATCCCTGGGTTGGGACGATCCCCTGGAGAAGGGAACGGCTACCCACTCCAGTATTCTGGCCTGGAGAATTTCATGGACTGTATATAGTCCATGGGATCGCAGAGTCGGACACAACTGAGCGACTTTCACTCCCTGATTAGGTCACGTCGTGGAAGAACTTGTTATATAGCCCTGTGCCTGTCCCTACGCGGCTATGTGACTTTCAGCAAGTCATTGTCATTCTCCGGCTCTGTTGCCCTGCATATACCTAAAGAGAATAGGTGGGGCTAAATGCCCTTATCTTCTGCCTTGGACTTTCTCAGTATTGCATGGGTATTGGGTTCTCCCCACACATCTCATTTGGGCTTCCCTGGTGGCTCAGCTGCAAAAGAATCCGCCCACAATGGGGGAGACCTGGGTTCCATCCCTGGGTTGGGAAGATCCCCTGAAGAAGGGAAAGGGTACCCACCCCAGTATTCTGGCCTGGAGAATCCCCATGGACAGAGGAGCCTGGCGGGCCACAGTCCATGGCATGGCAAAAAGTCAGGCATGACTGAGTGACTAAGGACAGCAAATGAGAAGTCCACACACTGGCCAAACCAGACTCAGCTAGACCACGTGACACACAGGTGCTCTTCCCAGCCATTTTTCTCACAGGAAAGGAAGACAAGCCTTGGCCAGTGACAAATGTTTATTGAGCTCTAACTGTGGGCCCAGTGCTTCCCAGACACTGGGCTGGGAACACCCAGGGATTAGCAGCCACTGTCTCTGGGAGCTTAAGGCTTAGAGTGAAGGCAGGAGGGAGAATCCCTGGGTAGAACTGATTGGCCAGGGAACAGATGAGTGACCTCTGGCCCAAAGGTGGAGATCCTGGTCCAGAAAAGGGCTTGAATGCCACCTTGGGCTTTAGGAATAGACAAAGTCATATTTTATTGGGAGCCCTGCTCCTCTTCCAAGCACTGTCCAGCTTTACCAGGCTTCCCACTCCACATGTGCGGTGCTGTCTTGGGGTCATAAGTCACCCTCACCCCCTAATCCTAACCCTAACCCCTTTGCGTTGATCCATCAGCCCTCAGGATCTCCTTACTACAAGGGCCCCGCTCCACTGTCATAGTCTGTAGGGATGAATCTGCTACATCCCCAAGCAGCCCTTCAAGTCTTAGCTCAGACCCCTTGCTGGCTGTGTGACTTGGAGAGACTGGCTACCCTATCTGAGCTCCCTCGTCTGTTAGAGTAGATGTCCCTACTTTCCTGAGCTATTGCAAGGCAGAGAGGTGACTGTAAAAAGATTTGTGATCTGCAGTGCTACAAAGGGTTGTTTATGTGGTATCTAGAGTCTATAATTCTTTTGAAGCTCTGGTCCCAACCCCATAAGCCCAGGTTCCAGGCTCCAAGTTCCTGGAGGCTGAGGTCTTGGAGCTCAGGCCCCTCTAAAAGGGTTCCACTGCCAGCCTCAGTGAGCCGCACTGGGGTTGGGCTGGAGTGACTAGCCGTCACTCCTTCGGCTTTGCCAGGCTGTTGAGGGTGCTGTCCAGTCCTCAGTGCTGAAGTGGCACTGCCCCTCTGGTTGCCCACCTGCCCCAGCATGCAGCTGCCCCTGCCTCCAGCCTCCTAACAGAACTCACACCAAAATCCAATGTTTTCCCACTGACCCAATACTCTGAAGCATCCCTTGCATCCCTCAACAGTTGTGACCACTGCTGGTTTGAATCGGAAGTGTCCCAGAAAGTCCGCGCCTAACAGGGAAGAACAGAGGTCAGTGATTTGAATCCCATGTTCTCTGGCATCAGTACTAATTCCCCCACTAAGGACATCACCATTGCCCACCCAGACTTCTCCTGTGAGTTGTGTGGAGGCTGAGGCCATGCCGAGTTTCCACAATTTTCAGGGGCTCAACCTGACCCCATCCACATCCATACCATGCTGACTCCCCTACCTTCAGGTTCAGAGATGGTGACTCCAGCAAAAAAAAAAAAAACTTCCTGGAATTCCTCTCATGCACATTCCATACAGTAGAAATACCTCTTCTACTCTGGGTGACTCCCATCTTCCATGAACCGACCCCTCCTGCTCCAATATCCTGGAAAGGAGGTGGCTTAACTGTGACGGCGGGGAGGTTGGGGAAAACCAAGAGGCAGCGACAGAAGCCTGGTACAGCTCCTCTGGACAATGGCTAGTTCAGAGCAGAAAGACAGGAATGACGCTGGGCCCAACAACTAGATGTCCACACTGATTTGCCCTGGCTCTCTATGTTCCCCCATCACGCCCTCCTAGCAGCTAAGGCTGCCTCGCGTCTTCTCAGCGTCAGCTTGAGGCGCACAGCAGAACCTGGAGAGAGGAGAGGTAATAATCATAGCGGAATGGTTTCCAGAGCCCCGCTGCCTGGCAGGCGCTGTCCAGCACATTCCAGGCGGGCCCAGCCCGCGCCGACGCTGAAGACTGGAGACGTTGTCTTCAAGGTGGAGGCCCAGGTCCAGCACCTAGCACCGCCAGAGGGCGCCCCAGATCGAGATTAGTCCTGGCGCGGCTGGCGCCTGAGCAGGTCTGCAGCGCCTCTCGCACCCGACTTTGCACCTTGCTTGGGAGGCAACATTGACCGCGCAGGGAAAAGCAAACCCAGGCTTGGCCTGCACAAGAAAGAGAGTCAAGAGTGAGGAGATGAAACCGACGACCGGATGGGCAGCAGTGACTCTCCCATGAAAGCAAGGCCCACACCAGGCCAGCCGAGAGCTCCAAATGCGCCTGGCTGTCCAGCGAGAGTTCCCGGGGTTGTCCCCCGGCCCGCGCCTCTTGGCAACCCCTGGAGCAGAGATCTGGCCACCCCATATTAGCTTGATGAAAGCGTAATAGTACTTCTGGAGCTTTCAGGTTGCTAACTAGGGCGCACCCAGTGCCCTGTGTCTTTCCTGATGCCATGATGGGGTGGGCATATAGGCTGCATGATGCCCGTATCCGAGGCCAGAGGTTGATAAAGCTGGGCTCCCTGTGGAGCTGTGCTCAATCTCAGCTTCTTTCTACAGTACTAATACCTCTAACCCTCCACCCTCTTGGTTGCACGAAGTGTCCACAGTGGTGTGTTTAGGGACCTATACTTCCTGGTTTCATCTCCTCCCTTCCACTTACTCTCTAGTATCTGAGAGCGTGCTTCAGAAGTTAAAGGGGGTGAGGTTGTTGGTATGAATCAAATAAAGACAGCCTGAGATTCTGGTGGAGTGGTTTCCAAGTTATCTGATTTCAACTCTCTGCATGTTATTTTATCTTGCAATGGCATTGATTCCCCAACTCGAGACAGTGACAGTCTGACCTTCTGTTAGACTCCAAGGAGAACTTCCAAGCAACAGAAGACATAGGGGCTTCCCTCCTGGGCCAGTTGTCAACAATCTGCCTTGCAATGCAGGGGACGCGGCTTTCGATTCCTGGTCAGGGAACTAAGATCCCACGTGCTATGAATCAATTAAGCTGCTGCGCTGCAACTAGAGAATCTGTGTGCTGCCACCAAAGAGCCTGTGTTATGCGACTAAGACCCGACACAGTCAAAAATATAGTTTTAAAATTTTTTTTAAAGAGAAAAAGAGTAATTGCATTATCTCAGCAGAACTGATAGAAGAGCACAGACCTTAAAGGTCAAACCCCACACTATCATTTTCTCACACCTTCTCCCACTTGCAAGTCAACATACATACATCTCTCACCATACATTCCCTAGAACAGAGATCAAAGGAGTCAAATAAAAATTAAAGCCTTGAGACTCTTTCATCAGCAGACCTCCACAGGAAAGTTATTCAGGCAATAGGAAAATGATATCAGATGCAAATTAAAATCACAATATAATTCCATAAACGTACCAGAGTAAGTAAAATTGCAAAGATTGGCAATACCGAGTGTTGGCAAGGAGGCTCCTATGAATTGGACATTTGCACCCCCTCAAAATTCATATGCTGAAATCCCAGCCCTCAATATGATAATATTAAGAGGTGGGTGGGGCCTTTGGTAGGTGATAAGGTCATGAGAATGGAACACTCATGAATGGTGTTAGTGCCCTTATATGTGACACCCCAGAGGGTTCTCATGCCCTCCTTTCATGAATAACAGTCTGTGAGGCAGGCACCACATTTGGTGACACCTTGATGTTGGACTTCCCAGCCTCCAGAACTGTGAGAACAAAAGGCTGGTGGGACTCCCTTGGTGGGTGAGTTCATTGCCAGATCAGAGAACTAAGCCCACTGCATCCAGCACTACAAGGAAGAGCCCGAGCACAGTGGTGAGAAACCCCACGTGCCCCATGCCTGCATGCTGCAACTAAGATCCAACACAAATAAATATTTTCCTAGATGTTTCCTGTTCAAGCCACCCATTTTGTAGTATTTTTATTATAGCAGCCCAAATGGTTTAAGACAGAAATCGGTACCAGGAAGTAGGGTGCTCCTGTAATAAGCCTAAAAATGTGAAAACAGCTTTGGGACCTGGTAATGGTAGAGGCCAGAAGAGTTTTGAGATGCAGCCTCGAAAAAGCCTACACTGCCATGAAGGGACCTTCAAAGGCAATTTGAGTGTGGCCTCAGAGGAGGAGGAGAGCTGTAGAGAAAGCCTTAATCTTCTTGCTGTTGTTCAGTTGCTCAGTCATGTCTGATTCTTTGCGACCCCATGGACTGCAGCATGCCAGGCTTCCCTGTCCTTCACTATGTCCTGGAGTTTGCTTGAATCGGTGATACCATCCAACCATCTCATCGTCAGTCATCCTTTTCCCTTCATACCCTCAATCTTTCCCAGCATCAAGGTCTGTCCCAATGAGTCAGTTCTTTACATCAATCTTCTTAGAGAACAGCTAAGTGATGGTGAATTGAATATTGGTAGAAATGTGGGTTGTAAAGGCCATTCTGATGAGGTCTCTGGAGGAAATAAACAACATTGGAAATTGGAGGAAAGTTGATCCTTAGTAAAAACTGGCAAAGAACTTGGCTGAACTGTGTTCCTGTTCCCGAGTTCTGTGGAAGGTGGATCTTGCAAGTGATGCCACTGGATGTTTAGCTAGGAGATTTCTAACAAAAGCATTGAAGGTATGGCTTGGCTCCTCCTGACTGCATTCAGTAATATGCAAGAAGAGAGAAATGATTTATAGGTGGAATTGCTAAGCGAAAAAGAGCAGAACTTAAGATTCTCAGCCTATGCATTTTGCAAAAAAGGAGAACACTAACAGTGTAGCCAAGCAACCATGTGATAAGGAGAATGGTGTGGCTCTCAGGAGAAATCAAGCCTTCTTCCAAACAGCCTGTGGAAAACGAACATGGGCTGGTTGACTTCAAGTGCAGTGAGCAGCCAGCCTCACTGTAGAAGTTTGGATATGTTAGACTCCTTCATAAAGATTACGTCCTAAAGGCAGCACAATCCATAGCTTGGAGAACTCCCTACACTTTCTAACAAGCAGGAGGAGCTAGAACTGGGGGCCCAGTAGCCCCACTTCCCTCTCAGGCTCCGTTCAGGACACTCACTCAGGGAACTGGGAGGAGACAGGGCCCAATTTACCTGTGCCTTTTGAAATTCCTTCTTTCCGTCTCTGTCTCTCCTTACCTCTGTCTTTCTTTCTCCTGTTTCTTCTTGGTGTCTCTTTAGTTTCAAGCCCCCAGTTGAGTTTGTCCGTAACCTCTCACAGCTCCAGCAGGCATCAAAGCAGCACCACGCGGAGCCACAGCCGCACGCTTCCCTCTGCCCCAGACCCCATGCCTTGCACGAGCTGCACCTGAGCCCGCGACTGTCCTCACGCCTCTCTGCTTTCCCGGTGACTCTGACATCACCCACTTAGACACTGGTGTCACAGCACCCTGGAGCAGCAGCTGTTTTATCTGCATGAGTTTGGCTGCTGTTCTAGTTAGAGAATGTTCTGGAAGAGAGGTTTCAGCTTGACACCCTTGGAACCTAGAGGCCATCCCAAGAGCAAGAGGCTAGAGTCCCTTGTGCAGCCCTAATTACCAAGGTCACAGATGTGGAGCCCTGTACCAAGATCATGGGGTGAAAATCTCTGGAACTTACCAAGCCCCATAGCAACTGTTGCCATGAGCCTCCTAATCCAAAAGGCCAGTCCCCTGACCCCATACTAGGTAAAACACCCACCCTAGTACTCACCCTGTAGCATCCTAACCACTCACCTAATGCCACCCTTCCAGCAGGGATTTTCTTTGTCTTGAGGCCATAAAAATTGGCTGTGTTGTGCTTAGTCACTCAGTTGTGTCTGATTCTTTGAGACCTCATGGACTGTCGCCCTCCAGGCTCCTCTATCCATGGGATTCTCCAGGCAAGAATACTGGAGTGAGTTGCCATGCCCTCCACCAGAGGATCTTCCCAACCCAGGAATTGAACCCAGGTCTCCCAAACTGCAGGTGGATTCTTTACCAGCTGAACTACCAGGGAAGCCCCCAAATTGGCTACTAGTCCACAAAACGGGTTGGCTCTCCTGTGAGCCAGCCCCGGGTTCTAAGTGTCTCTAGTAGACTGCTAGCTGCAACTGCTGAAGCCCCTGCTCTGCAATAAAACAAGTCACTGCAATGAAAGACTGCACAGCAACCAGAGAAAGCCAGCTCACAGCGAGAAGACCTACTGCCCCCAAATAATAATTAAAAAAAGAAAAGACCCTGCTTGCTTAGTAGCTCAGTAGTGTCTGACCCTTGTGACCGCTTGGACGATAGCCCATCAGGCTCCTCTGTCCATGGGATTTTTCAAGCAAGAATACTGGAGAGGGTTGTCATTTCCTCCTCCAAGGAATCTTCCCAGGGACAGAACCTGCTTCGCCTGTGCCTCCTGCAGAATTCACTGCAGGTGAATCCTTTACCTGATGAGCCATCGGGGAAGGCTCCCCTGCTCCCCAAAAAAGAACCTATGCAGACAAATAAAAACAACAGCAAATACCTGGAGACAGCTGGTGTCTGCACTTCTTCTTCCCAATTAGGTCCAAACAGTGCTGGTTTTCCTGGCAGCTGTCAAGCGACCACCCTCAGTCACATTCTCCAATTATGGGGACCAGAGGAACAGCTGGGGGCTGAGAACCTGTCCCCCTGCCTCGTGGCCACAGCAAACCCCAGGACAGCGTCCAAAAACAAACGTGAGTCTCCTAGGACCCTGAGAGCTTGTCCAGAAAGTGCAGCACAGCTGCACGTGTGGCCGTGACAAAGACGGGAGTGATCACTGAGGTCCACGAGTACACAGTGGGAGGCTAAGTTCCGAGCTGCTGTTCCCTGGTTTTTCCCCATAGGTTATTACAGTTGGAATGATGTTCCCATGATGCTTCAGGTCCTACCCAGCACTGCCCCTCCCCTGCTTTGCTGTGTGGCTTGGGGCGGTTTGCAGCCCCTCTCTGGGCCAGCAGCCCGACTGTACAGTGTACAGTAGGTAGGAGGGGCAGGAGCAGCAAGCAGTGTGGTGTGTGTGCAGAGCCAGTTGTCCCCGCCCACATCACTTGCATAACAAGTCCTGCCGCTGGGGTCAGACGGATGTGTACCAATGGCTGAGAACCAGTGTCCAAAAACAAACGCAAGGCTCCCAGGACCCTGAGAACTTGTCCAGAGTTTGGCTGGGTCAGGTAACAAAAGCTCCAGGCTCTGTTTTCCAGCCCAGGCCATCCTCCCTGGAGAAGGGTGAGGCTGGTCTCCTGACAAATATTTATGGAATATATACGTGCCCAGAGGGGCCCCTGGGACCATGGAGAGAAGCCTTTCCTGGGGATGGGGGTAGGGTGGGGAGACGGAGAGGGGTGCAAACCAGTGACCTGCCCTGTGACCTCTACACCCAGGGTGCATAGTCCAGGATGACGGGTCCCAGCTGGGGAGACCTAGCCCATTCGGAAGCTCTGGGTCCCAGGAGTCTTCGGGTGTGGACCGGTTAAAAATTAGTCCCCTTAGAGGAGTTGTGATCAGCCTAGAGCGGCCAGGCTCAGGACTTAATCATGCTTTAACAGGAACCCTGCATCTCATCTCAGCCTCAGAGGGGATCCCAGCCTCCTCAGGTTTCTTGTGCCAAGTACACTCGCCCTTCCAGAGCCTTAGTTTGTCACCCTCTTTGCCTTCCCTTCTTTGGTCAAATCGCTGGCCTGCACTAGGGCCACGATGCCTTGCCCCGCCCACCCCCCCAACCCCCCGCCCACTTCCCCGGCTCAGAGCCTGCCCGGAAACCCAGCCCTTTCCCCTGAGTGAGTTCTGGTTAAGAGATGACACTTGTTCCCGTCGGGCCCCACCCTACTGCTCCGAAGGCGCTGTCCAGCCCACGGTGCTGAAGCGTCCTGGGCCCCGCCGACCGAGAACAGACAGCAGTCCTGCCTGCAGCCGCCATTCCCATCCTGGCAGGCTCTGGCCTCGTTCACACTGGCCTAATAATCCACAAGGATCCTTGTCTGCCTAGCGGGTTTAAACTGGAATCGCGTCAGAGGCCCGAGTTCCTTGAGAAGGCCCAGGGAGAGTCTATGTTCGCCTGGGGTGGGGGTGGGGGCGTCAAACGACTCCAGAGGGGACAATAGTCAATTTCTGTGCTTCATCCTGAAACCAGTAGAACTATGGGCATCTCCATGGACCCCTTTAGACTTGGCCTATGAGTTCTATGGGGAGACTGGGCCCAGAGGAGGGTCCACTCACTTTGAAGGAACTCAATTCTTCCCACTTGCATCTAAACCCAGCAAGCCCTACTACCTGAGCGGGGTAGGGTGAGACAGACATACCCATTCCCTGCAGTAAAGATGTCTCTCCTTCCACTCCAGATGACCTTGACTTCTGTGGGTGTTCACAACCTCCCCCAACCCAATGTCCAGACAGGTAGGCGAAATCAGGTGTCCCCAGTGGAGAGCTCTGCAACTTGGAGTCCCAAATCTTGTCCTTCAAGGAGTAAATGACTCAGTTGCTTAGTCACTTTAGTGTAACTGTGATGGCCGTGATACTGGGCAGCATGGAAAAGCTGGCTATAGGGCAGAAATTAGTCCAGAACAGAGGGCTGCTCAGTTGGTGAAGGAGCAGCCCCCTGGTGCCTAGGACCAAGCCCACACTGGACCTACCATGCTCTGGCTCACCCCGTGACCCCACAGGGTCATCAAAGCAGCCCAGAACTCAGTCCTACCTCCTAATCATCATCCAAGCCTCTTTTCAGGCTGAGAGAAAGAAGTAGAAGTCTAAACAAGAGAGTTTTGAGAGGATGCTCCAAAGGAGCTGAGTGTGGCCAGCATTCATTTGGCAGAAGTAAATATCAGGTTCTGGTCTCCTCAGATTCGTCTAAGGACCCATGTCCAGTGCCCACAACTGCCAGGCAACTCCAGTTTAAGGCTCTCTGGGGTGTATAGTACATTTTGGCTGGATGTGGCTTGAAGAGCCCCAGGGGACAATGCACAATGGCAGGGCTGAGTTCACACCAAGAGGAAGGGCAGGCAGCATCCTCAAGACTGTTGAATCATCTCAGAATGAGGATTCTTAAAGTTGGCTGTTGTGCTGCATGGTGAATCAAGTTGCTTGACCCCTCTTTATTCACCCTGGATGAGTGCCTGAAAATGGTTGTGTGGGACAGGAGGGGACAGCCACCCACAGAAGGAGATGGTCTAACGCCACCTCTCAACACATGGGCCCCATACTGTAGCCCCCATGGCTGTGCTAAGTCACTTCAGTTGTGTCTGACTCTTTGTGACCCTGTGGACTGAGCCCGCCAGGCTCCTCTGTCTGTGGAATTCTCCAGGCAAGAATACTGGAGTGGGTTGCCATGCCCTCCTCCAGGGGATCTTCCCAACCCAGGGACTGAATCTGTGTCTCTGCTGTCTCATGCTTTGGCAGGTGGATTCTTTACCACTGGTGCCACAAGGGTAGCTTGTCGGCAATGAATTAATCACTAATGTTGTCCAGGGCATCACAGTGACCCCAAGAAGTAGACAAAGTGGATATTACTAACCCATTAGGTAGATGAGAAAACAGGGGCAGAGGAGGCATGGTACAGTTACCAAAACCCCAGAGAAAGTCCAACTTTGTGTGTCTGTGTGTGGTGGGCAGTTTGTGGGATCTTAGTTCCCCAATCAGAGATTGAACCTGGAGCCACAGCAGTGAAAGTGCCAAGTTCTAATAACTACTGGACCACCAGAGAATTTCCCCAACTTTCTGCTCTTCAGCTCCCCAGATCTCCGCTTCATCCATCAAGGAGCTGATGCTAATGGAGGTCCCCTCCATCAAAGCCAAACAGTTCTGTTTACCATGGTAACAAAGAACCACTTCAGGCTCTCAACAACATAGTCCTAGGAGGACACAGGGAAGGCTCCTGTGGCCTGAGGGCCAACATGCCAGACCTTGGGTGAGCATGCCTACAGCCACGGCAAGGACATGAACAGCATCCAAGAAGGAAGGGGGCTGCTGGGCAGACCCTGGGGAGGGGAGGGGTCCTGGAGAGAACTCTGACACCCCCTGCATGTGCTGGGCCCTCGGGCAGTGAGTCAGAACTGCTGTCTAAGCTGCTCACTGCAGTAGTTGAGTCATAGCTATGCCAAGCTCCTGGGGAAGAATGTGAATATATCCAGCAGGACTGGCAGAATGAGGGAAACTGAGGGGCTACTGCAGGGACTTCCCTAAAGTCCAGTGCAGTAGGGATCCTGCCAAACTGAATGATTAGGCATCCAAGTGAGCTAGAATTCCACTACCTGAATTACCCAGGGGGAAGATTGGGAACCTCAAACTGGGCAGTGTACAGAGCAATAACAACTCCCTTACACATCTCCAGGGGGTTGCCATCCCCTCTTCTGCCCCCATCCCCAATTCTGTATCCCCTCATCCCCCAAAAAACAGACAGAATTGGAGACTAAGGTTGAGAAAAATTTCCCAGAAAGGAGATTTACAGAATAGATTTTTTAAAACAGCTAAGAAACTTTGATGACTAAACTTCATTTTAGTAGGAGTTCTAGAAGGAGAAAATGGTAGGACCATTTTTTTAACCCCCATAATGGAAGAACATGAGTTGACAGGTGGAAGGGACTCACACGGTATCACACACAATGGATGAAAAATACCACACAAGGCACGGCACTGACAATGGCTTCCCCAGCGGCTCAGTGGTGAAGAATCCACCTGCCAATGCAGGAGACATGGGTTCAGTCTAGGTGGGGAAGATCCCCTGGAGGAGGAAATGGCAACCCACTCCAGTATTCTGGGCAATCTCATGGACAGAGGAGCCTGGCAGGCTACAGTTCATGGGGTCGCAAAAGAGTAGACCAGACTAAGCCACTGAATACATGAACACATAGATAAAGAAGTCCTAAAACTTTCTGCAAAAAAAGTAATCAGACACTAGGGACTATGAATTGTTGTAGCACATGAGAAGAAAACTCCAAACTTTGGAAGGAAAATTATCTCCAACTTAGGAATCATCTCATTCAAATATCAACCAAAGAAAATATCATTAGATGTTGAAGGTCTCAGAAACTTACCTTCCATGTGCCTCTACCAGGAAACTGCCAGAGAACGTGCTCCACGAAAAACACCAAGAAATGAACTAAGGGAACTGCCCTGGTGGCCCAGTGGTTAAGATACCACCTTGCAATGCAGCGGATGCAGGGTTCGATTCCTAGTTAGGGACTAAGATTCCATATGTTACAGGACAATTAAGCCCACACAACACAACTACTGACCCTGCAAGCTCTAGACCCCATGCTCCTCAATAAGACAAGGCCCCACTCAACCCAGTGAAGACCCAGAAGAGCTTAAAAAAAAAACAAAACAAAGAATGAGAAAGCCATGAGATCCAGAAAAAGAGGACCTGTTATAGGAGGGGGCCTGGGGACCCCCAGATGAAGGGGTAAAGATGCTCTCAGGTGAGCTGCGGAGCAGTAGTACCAGGCAGTTCCCAATCCAAGCAGGAGCAGGAGGCCTAGGAGCCTCCGGCATTCTGCAGGGTAAGGAGGTCAGAGGCACTTATGAGCCCGTCAGCATGATCAAGGGTGTTTGCTGGCTCCCGAGGTCAGATCAGGACTTAATTAATAATAGGCGTACAGAAATGGAATAGAGAGCCCAGAAATAGGCCTACACTATATGGTTAACTGATTTTTTTTTTTTTTTTTTTTTTTTTGGCCACATTGCAGGACTTACATGGTCTTAGTTCTCCGACCAGGGATAGAACTTTTGTTTGTCGCAGTGGAAACATGGAGTCTTAACCACTGGACCACCAGGGAATTCCCAGTCAACTGATTTTTGACAAATGCACCAAAGCAATGCATTGCAGGGTGGGAGGGGGGAGGGTCAAGCAGGGGGTGGGTGAGGAAACAATCTTTGCCATATGCACCCTCCCCCAAAAAAATTCAACTACAATCTTATACTACATAGAAAAGTTAACTCAGAATGGATCATGGACCTAAACATATGGAGTAACATTCTAGAAGAAAACTTAGGAGTGATAAAGCGTTTGGGAAAGACTTCTGAAATATGGCATAAAATGCATGAGCTACAAAAGAAACTAAGCCAGTGAGAAATAGGTCAGCTACTAACTACAGGAAAAACAAAATATTTTACACAATAGGAAAGGCAATTCTATTGCATAACAAGGTTCTGTTCTGAACAGTATTTGCATGCTCATAATAATGAAGGAATGAAAAAAATTAATGAAAGGATGGGACATCCCTGGTGATTCAGTGGTTAAGACTCCAGGCTCCCAAATGCAGCAGGTCTGGGTTTAATCCCTGGTCAGGGAACTAGACCCCAAATGCTACAACTAAGACCCAGCGCAGCCAAATAAATAAGTATTTAATAAAAACAATGACAAGTAATTCGCTGGCAGTCCCCAGGTTGAGACTTGGCAGTCTCTGTGTTTCTGTGTTGGGACCCAGGTTCAATCCCTGGCCAGGGAATGAAGATCCGAAAGGCAAGCAATGTGGCAAAATAAATAAATAAATAAAATAAAATAAAATACTCAGTACAGTTGCCTGTGCTACACAGTAGGACCTTGTTGTTATCTATTTTATATATAATAGTGCATATATTTTAATCCCAAGTTCCTAAATTATCCTTTCCCAACCCTAGATAATGTGATTTAAATTCAGTTCTGCCAGGACCCATACTGGACAGGGGGAAGAAATACAGGGAATGAGGCCTTGCACTCCTGATCCTGACAGATCAGGGAAAGGCCAACACAGTCTCTGAAACAGGGAACCCCAGCCTCTACCTGACATGTCCTCTGCATCCTTGGATGGATACCAGGAAGGGTGTCTGAATCTGGCAATAAGGAGCTCATGATCTGAGCCACAGTCAGCTCCTGGTCTTAATTTCACTGACTGTATAGAGCTTCTCCATCTTTGGCTGCAAAGAATATAATCAATCTGATTTCGGTGTTGACCATCTGGTGATGTCCATGTGTAGAGTCTGCTCTTGTGTTGTTGGAAGAGGGTGTTTGCTATGACCAGTGCGTTCTCTCGGCAAAAGTCTATTAGCCTTAGTCTATTAGCCTTTGCCCTGCTTCATTCCGTACTCCAAGGCCAAATTTGCCTGTTACTCCAGGTGTTTCTTGACTTCCTACTTTTGCATTCCAGTCCCCTATAATGAAAAGGACATCTTTTTTGGGTGTTAGTTCTAAAAGGTCTTGTAGGTCTTCATAGAGCCATTCAACTTCAGCTTCTTCAGTGTTACTGGTTGGGGCATAGACTTGGATTACTGTGATATTGAATGGTTTGCCTTGGAAACAAACAGAGATCATTCTGTCGTTTTTGAGGTTGCATCCAAGTACTGCATTTCGGACTCTTGTTGACCATGATGGCTACTCCATTTCTTCTAAGGGATTCCTGCCCGCAGTAGTAGATATAATAGTCATCTGAGTTAAATTCACCCATTCCAGTCCATTTTAGTTCACTGATTCCTAGAATGTGGACATTCACTCTTGCCATCTCCTGTTTGACCACTTCTGATTTGCCTTGATTCATGGACCTAACATTCCAGCTTCCTATGCAGTATTGCTCTTTACAGCATCAGACCTTGCTTCTATCACCAGTAACATCCACAACTGGGTATTGTTTTTGCTTTGGCTCTGTCCCTTCATTATTTCTGGGGTTATTTCTCTACTGATCTCCAGTAGCATATTGGGCACCTACCAACCTGGGGAGTTCCCCTTTCAGTATCCTATCATTTTGCCTTTTCATACTGTTCATGGGGTTCTCAAGGCAAGAATACTGAAGTGGTTTGCCATTCCCTTCTCCAGTGGACCACATTCTGTCAGACCTCTCCACCATGACCCTCCCATCTTGGGTGGCCCCACACAGCATGGCTTAGTTTCATTGAGTTAGACAAGGCTGTGGTCCATGTGATCAGATTGGCTAGTTTTCTGTGATTATGATTTCAGTGTGTCTGCCCTCTGATGCCCTCTCGCAACACTACCATCTTACTTGGGTTTCTCTTACCTTGGACGTGGGGTATCTCTTCATGGCTGCTCTAGCAAAGCGCAACGCATCAAATCCCTTATGATTACACAGTGGAAGTGAGAAATAGATATAAGGGACTAGATCTGATAGACAGAGTGCCTGATAAACTATGGTCGGAGGTTCGTGACACTGTGCAGGAGACAGGGATCAAGACCATCCCCATGGAAAAAAAATGCAAAAAAGCAAAATGGCTGTCTCAGGAGGCCTTACAAATAGCTGTAAAAAGAAGAGAAGTGAAAAGCAAAGGAGAAAAGGAAAGATATAAGCATCTGAATGCAGAGTTCCAAAGAATAGCAAGGAGAGAAAAAAAAAAGCCTTCTTCAGCAATCAATGCAAAGAAATAGAGGAAAACAACAGAATGGGAAAGACTAGAGATCTCTTCAAGAAAATTAGAGATACCAAGGGAGCATTTCATGCAAAGATGGGCTCAATAAAGGACAGAAATGGTCTGGACCTAACAGAAGTAGATGATATTAAGAAGCGGTGGCAAGAATACACAGAAGAATTGTACAAAAAAGATCTTCATGACCCAGATAATCACGATAGTATGATCACTCACCTAGAGCCAGACATCCTGGAATGTGAAGTCAAGTGGGCCTTAGGAAGCATCACTATGAACAAAGCTAGGGGAGGTGATGGAATTCCAGTGGAGCTATTTCAAATCCTGAAAGATGATGCTGTGAAAGTGCTTCACTCAATATGCCAGCAAATTTGGAAAACTCACCAGTGGCCACAGGACTGGAAAAGGTCAGTTTTCATTCCAATCCCAAAGAAAGGCAATGCCAAAGAATGCTCAAACTACCGCACAATTGCACTCATCTCACATGCTAGTCAAGTAATGCTCAAAATTCTCCAAGCGTGGCTTCAACAGTACATGAAGCGTGAACTTCCAGATGTTCAAGCTTGTTTTAGAAAAGGCAGGGGAACCAGAGATCAAATTGCCAATTTCCCCTGGATCATTGAAAAAGCAAAAGAGTTCCAGAAAAACATCTATTTCTGCTTTATTATGCCAAAGCCTTTGACTCTGTGGATCACAAGAAACTGTGGAAAATTCTGAAAGAGATGGGAATACCAGACCACCTGATCTGCCTCTTGAGAAATCTGTATACAGGTCAGGAAGCAACAGTTAGGACTGGACATGGAACAACAGACTGGTTCCAAATAGGAAAAGGAGTCCGTCAAAGCTGTATATTGTCACCCTGCTTATTTAACTTATGCAGAGTACATCATGAGAAACGCTGGGCTGGAAGAAGCACAAGCTGGAATCAAGATTGCCGGGAGAAATATCAACAACCTCAGATATGCAGATGATACCACCCTTACGGCAGAAAGTGAAGAGGACCTAAAAAGCCTCTTGATGAAAGTGAAAGAGGAGAGTGAAAAAGTTGGCTTAAAGCTCAACATTCAGAAAACTAAGATCATGGCATCCAGTCCCATCACTTCATGGCAAATAGATGGGGAAACAGTGGAAACAGTGTCAGACTTTATTTGGGGGGGCTCTAAAATCACTGCAGAGGGTGATTGCAGCCATGAAATTAAAAGATGCTTACACCTCGGAAGGAAAGTTATGACCAACCTAGATAGCATATTGAAAAGCAGAGATATTACTTTGCCAACGAAGGTCCATCTAGTCAAGGCTATGGTTTTTCCAGTGGTCATGTATGGATGTGAGAGTTGGACTGTGAAGAAAGCTGAGTGCCGAAGAATTGATGCTTTTGAACTGTGGTGTTGGAGAAGACTCTTGAGAGTCCCTTGGACTGCAAGGAGATCCAACCAGTCCATCCTAAAGGAGATCAGTCCTGGGTGTTCATTGGAAGGACTGATGTTGAAGCTGAAACTCCAATACTTTGGCCACCTCATGTGAAGAGTTGACTCATTGGAAAAGACCCCGATGCTGGGAGGGATTGGGGACAGGAGAAGAAGGGGACGACAGAGGATGAGATGGCTGGATGGCATCACCAACTCGATGGACGTGAGTTTGAGTGAACTCTGGGAGTTGGTGATGGACAGGGAGGCCTGGCGTGCTGTGATTCATGGGGTCGCAAAGAGCCGGACAGGACTGAGCGACTGAACTAAACTGAACTGAGGAAGGGTGTACAGGGACTCCAGATACCCGCTCAATTCCTGTTGAAATTAATCGTAACACAAAATAAGTCTTAATCAGTAGTCTGAACTCCCAACCTGGATCTCTGCAATGGAGAGCAGGCAGAGACAGGAAAAGTCCCCTTACTGCCAGGCCTGGAAAAGCTTCAGCCCTTCAGCCCCACCCTCCAAGTCCTCCCAGAGTTATGGAGGGAGTCCTGGGGGAGGAACCAGCAGGGAGGGGCTGGAAGTAATCACTGGAGTATTGGGAGTGGGGGTCGCGGGCATGCTCCTTGGCGGAGACAGTGGGGCAAACTTCTGCCTCTAAATATTCTGAATTAGCAACAAACATAACAAGTACAAAACATCCCTGTATCACAGATGACGCATATTCTCCTCTGGCCTGGTATCCCCAGTTCCCATATCTCAGACACGGGAGCCCAGGCTCACACCAGCAGGAGGGTGGGACCAGAGTTTCTGTGGACTTTCCAAGTGTTTACTTGCATTCTTGTGGGTCCCTGAGGGCCCAGCTGAGGTTCCCAGTGTCTGCCGAGGAAGGGAAAAACCAGGCTTTGACAACCAGAACTGATCTGATGTTCACAGACCTCAAACACTCAGAGCCAGGTCTCTGGCTGGACATTTCACGTCCTTCTGTTGGACATAAACAATCACAGAATACCAACCTCACACAAGTTACTCTGAGAACATGATAAAATGAGACACGATAAAGCCAGTTCATAATTTTGTCCAAGAACCGACCAAAATAAGGTCACTGCGTTGTTGTTTAGTCACTGAGTCGTGTCAGACTCTTTGCAGCCCCATGAACTGCAGCACACCAAACTTCCCTGTCCTTCGCCGTCTCCCAGAGTTTGCTCAAACTCACGTCTACTGAGTCAATGATGCCATCTAACCATCTCATCCCCCTTCTCCTCCTGCCCCGAATCAAGGTCTTTTCCAATGAGTCACTGTGTTGCCACCCATAAAATATTAATCTTAAACATACTCCTCGTATGGCTAAAATTAGTGACTGCTGTATTTTTAGAAATTGTATTGCGATATAATTCACATACAAGTCACCCATTTAAAGTGTACTTTGACATGAGACAGATCTGCATCAGAACACTGGATCGGCCACTGCTAACTAAGCGGCCTCAGGCAAGTCCCTGAACCTCTCTGAGCCTTGCATTCTTCATGTATAAAATGGGGTGATACCACCCACACTGCAGGGTTGTAAGAGTTAAAAAGTGACACTGGGAATACTAGGCCAATGCAGTCACACTGAACCAGTCCAGTTAAAGGATTCCAGCTGTTTGCAGTCCAGTGGTGGGAAATGTCAAAACAGAGTTTTGCTTCCAAGTTTCTATTAAAAGGGCTGGAAAATCTGAAGTTATAGGGGAAAAAATTTTTTTTTAATTTATTGGAATATAGAAAATTTTTTTCTAAGGTCAAAGGAATAAAGGAGAATCCTTTCTTCCAGGGTGCCTGTTCCCTGAGCTCCTTGCCCCTGCCCCCAGTGCAGACCAGGCTCCCGGGGGCAAATACCTGCCTCTGGCCTCTGGGGCTGGCCCTAGCCCATAATTCTATGAATATAAGAGGCCTTCAGAGGAAGCCGGTGCTTCTGGCCTCAGTGACTACACTGTCCAAAGGGTAGGACACAGCTGGACTGGGGTCACACTCATCAGAGCACTGCCTCAGGGAGCGCGTGCATGATTGTGGCTCCACCTTAAAGGCAAGCGGCAAAGCCCACGAACCCACAGGGAAAGCTGGGACGAGGGGTAGTCTCTAACCCTGCTGGGCCTGTCCTTCTGGGCTGTAAGCTTGGATTATTTGTATCAATACAGCTGGGAATTTTCCAGAGCCCCCTTACTTTTTTTTTTTCTTTTGCTACACCATGCTGCTTGCAGGATCTCAGTTCCCCCACCAGGGATGGAACCCCTGCCTGCTACAGTGGGGAATGGGGTCCTAATCACGGGACTGCTAGGGAAGTCTCCCTCCCACCGCACCCTTCTTTAAACCTGCTAGCTAAGTGTTCTGGCATCTCCTCTGAGCTTTTAATTAATTTCCCTTTCAGAGAACTGAGTTATTTGTTGCCAGTTAGTTCTCTCAGATGGCATGGTATTTATTAACTTTTTGCTACTGAGATTTTTGTTGTTGTTGTTGCTTCAAATCTTACTCGAATCTGTCCCCCTTTCAGCTGAGGAAATGGTGACCAGGTGACCAACGGTCACCAGTACTCCAAGGTCACTGTTTTGTGCATTATAAGCAACAAAGAAAGAGCAGGAATATGCTTGGAGGCAGAACCCCGGAGATCAGGGGTGTGGAGATGTGTTCAGGAACCTAGATCCCCAGCCTTGCTTTCAGCACCGGAGGGCCGGTGGAAAATGATTTCTTTTGAAAACCACTGCTTCGATATCGACACTGAAGGTGGTTATAAGTGAGTTTTAGCGACGGTACCAACAGCGCCTGAGAGCCTCAGGAGGGCCTCTGAGTGAGGCAAGGAGGCGCCAGACTGAGGACGAGCTTGAGATTTCGACCTCATAGCTGCTGCAGCCTGAAGCACTCGCCGAGCTCCTGAAGACCGGCCGGCGTAACCGGGCTCCGAGTACCCAGGGCGCCAAACAAGGGTCTCCCGGTCCGCGCCAGGAGCAGCCGGAGCCGCGCCAAGCCCCGCCCTCTGCCCCGCCTCCGCCTCGCTCCTTTCCGAGCCAGAGCCAATCAGCGCTCAGCGACCCTGGGCAGGGAGACCAATCGATCGGTCGCGCTTTTCACTCAAGACTAGAAGTAGAGCGTCGTGCCCTCGATCCGAGGTAGGTCCCGGGACCGAGGCAGAAACTTGGCTAAACTGGAGGACCTCGCTGGCTGGTTACCTCATGGGTGTCTGGGAGGTCGAGGTTCCTTCACGTGGAAGGAAATTGTTCTCGAACAATTCAGTTCCGAGAACACTATCCTAGGCCCTCTCCTTACCTCGCCGTGCGGCTTCGGGGCAGATGTCTCTTCTATCTGGGTCTTATAAAATGAACCAGTGGAACAAAAGACGCCCTTTACAGTCCGTCTTTTATCGTGGCCCAGCAAGCCCAGGATCAGCGCCACTGTAGCTGATATCAGTGGTCTCACCCTGGCCAGGGCCACCTGAAGCTTTTCCAGCAGTAATACACTGCGGCTGCTGCTAAATTGCTTCAGTCATGTCCGACTCTGTGCGACCCCATAGACGGCAGCCCACCAGGCTTGGGTGGGCTGGCATTCTCCAGGCAAAAACACTGGAGTGGGTTGCCATTTCCTTCTCCCATGCATGAAAGTGAAAAGTGAAAGTGAAGTCGCTCAGTCGTGTCTGACTCTTAGCGACCCCATGGACTGCAGCCTACCAGGCTGATTTTCCAGGCAAGAGTACTGGAGTGGGCTGCCATTGCCTCTCCAGTAACACACTACAGCCAGGTTACCCCCAGTCCAGTTTTCTGGGGATGGAAAGTGATTTTCTCCATCTGTTCACGTCTTTTAAAAAAACTTTAACATTGGCCCTCTGCTACTTTGCTAGGTGACCTGGGAAAAATCACAGCCCATCTCTGGGCCTATAGTCCTATCAAAGAAATTCAGAACATCTGAGACCATAAGATTACCCCACCATGGCATTTTCATAACACTGCCAATACATCCTACAACCGGATAGACCCAAATTGGGGCCAGCAGTCGGATCAGGGAGCAGTCATTTCACTGAGACTCTCCCTGGGTGATCCTGAGCCACTGGCCCCTAGGAGCTCACCTTTCCTCAGTCCATGCTATCCATGCTGAGTAAAGCAAGACAAAGCTTGATTGACAAATACTTGTGGGGCACCTACTGTATTCTACTGTGTAGTGCTGCTATGGGAGAAGCCAACCTAATTCCTGACTCAAGGAAGCTCAGGGCCTTGTTGAGAGAGACTGACAAGGGTAGACAGGAGAGTTCCGCAGAGTAACATTGGCTACAAAAGCAGGGATGGAGATGTTGGAACTAGGACATTTCAGGCCAAAGGGGACGTTCAAGCCTGACTGGGTAGAGTTTTCCAGGTGGGTGGAATCAGAAATTCCAGGAGGTTGAGATAGTGAGGAGGTGGAACCCTGGGACTGTCTGTGGAGTGGATGTGACCAGGGGCCAGTTAGGCAATGGAGTGTAACAGGTGCCTTAAATGCAAGTTCAGGAGGTGGGGCGTTGTGTCTAGATGGAGTCACGTTTAGTGGGAGCCCTGGGTTTCATCCTGGCACTGGGATGGGGAGGGGGAACTTGTTAGGATTCCCAAGTCACCTATGCTTGCCCTCCCAGAGCCACAAGTGGCTGCCCATCGCAAGTGCCTCCCCCTCTGCTTTAGCCCGCTGAGTCCCGGGGCTTCTCTCTGACCGGGACAGACCGGCCCCGGAGGCGCTGGTGAACCGTTTCGCTGCAGGGAGGCCCAGGCACGAGGTGTGTAATCTGAGCCTTACAAAGGGCCAATTACACGGTTCCTCGAAGTCTCTAACTTCTCTCGCGTTTACCAGGTCACCGCTCTGCCTCCCTCCCCTGGAATAGCCCTTCCACACCTTAATTCCCCTTCAAAAGGTGCCCTTATCTTTCCTTTGAATCTTGGGCGGAAGTGGAGGCTGCACACTTGGGCCTGCGAGTGCCTGAGGTTCTGTTGTAAAGAGCACCAGAGTCAGCGTCTACACTGGAATTCCCGGCGAACTGGAAGGAGGCTCCAGAGGAGTGATTAGGATCTCCGTCGTACGCTCGGCGGTTCTGGTACACCAACTTTCCCCCGCTAGGTCGGCTCGGGCTCCCTCCCCGCCTCCTTCCCTCTCATCGCGGACCTCAAACTGGGGCCCTATCCTCTGAACACTGCTCCAAGCCCCACAAAGCCTCTGGGACTTGAGATCAGGATCCAGGAGCTCGGCCCGGCCCGGAATGCATCTCCGCCTGGCCTCCCACCCTAAAGCTCGCGGTGGGGGAGTGGGGCTCTCGCCTGGGCTATTGGGTTTAGGCCTGCAGCTCTGGGGTGCTGTCCATCCCACGGTGCTGAAATTCCCCCGACCTCTGCGCCCTAGGAGAAACCGCGTCCCCACCTCAGGGGGACGCCCGAACTCCAGGGCTTGTTCACACTGGCCCAATAACCCTCATGGGTAATCAACTGCCTCAACAGTTCAGACCACCACTGTTTTGAACTAGAGGCATGCAGGGGCTCTGAGGTTGCCTGAGGAGGCTCGGAGAATGGCCAAACCCAGGGATAGTGTGAGTGGTGGGCAAAATTCCAATCTCTTGCTCTGTCCTGGTGTTAGTAGGAACTCACACATTGTGAATATAGCCCCTGCCCACTCTAAACCTGTCTTGTGAATTGTTTGGTGAGACTGGGAAGGCCTCCCTCCATTTTCAGGGATCCGACCCCCTTATGAGCGTCCAAGCTGTGCAGACGCTGCTATCTGGGAGATAATTTTTGAACCAGGGGCTCTGGTTCAAAACCTGCGGCTGCTGGTCCACAGGCTCTCCGAGACGCCTTTGGCTGGCTGCTTCCCCGCGCCCTGGGAGGGTGAATTTCCAGCGAGAAGACTGCGCATGACCGCCCGCAACAAGCAAGCAGAGCCCCTGGTTCAAAAATTAAGGACAGAAAAATTCCTAGAACTTCCTCCCCTTCACCTTTCACACAGTGAATATGCCCTCCTTGGACTCTGGGTGACCCCCAGCTCGTGTGTGTGTCCCCCATCCCGTGCTTCCAAAGTCCGAGCAAGAAGGAAGGTGCCAGCGACTCCCCAGGTAGAGTACCGCAACTTCCGGTCCAGAGGTTTTGCCCTTGAGGGTATAGATGGAGAGATTGCCCAAAGAGCTAAACGCGATCGCACTGGTGGTAATTTTGAGAAGCCCTAAGAAGATGGGGCAAATTCAGAGACCAGGGCTCAGAGGCACAGTGAACAGCCAGGACGCGGGGCTCACGCGCTCCACCGAGCCCGGGGAGGGTACTGCCGCGCCTCCGCGTCCCTTGTGACTCTGCACGGCCCTCCAGGGCCGCCCGCAGCTCAGGAACTTTCCGCACCTTCTGATGACCAGCCCCGGGCGCAGTGTGAAACCAGACTGAGGCAGAAGTTTGCGGAGCAGGTGCTGTCCAGCGTGTTCCCGGCGAGCCGAGCCTGCGGCAAGCCGGGTGGCCAGTGCTCGGGTGCGCGTGGCGAGTGCCTCAGAGTCACGCGCCCCTGCACACAGCCGACTGCGCTCCGGGACTAAGCGAGTATGCAGCGTTTCCTGCAAGAAAGCAGAACCCGAGCCAGCCAAGGACTCCACAAGCTAGTCCACGGGCTCTCCGAGGCGCGCTTGCCCTGCTGCTTCCGGGCTCCCTGGGAGGGTGGAGAGCCAGCAAGAGGACTGCGCATGCCCGCCCCCAACTCGGATCTGCTACAAAATAGAAGCCCCTGGTTCAAAAACGAAGCTTTTCGAGAGGGCAACAGCAGAACATTAAATCAAGTGCAGCCCGTGTGCGACTCTGCAAGTCCCATGCCCTTGAAGCCAGCCCTACTCCTACCCATCCCACATGAGAGTCATTTAATAAGCTTTACCCTGCAAGGTTAAGTTTGGGGTTACTTACTAAGGCAGAATCACTGCCCCCTTCCTCTGTTGCCATAATAAGGGAAGAGCCAGGGCAGATTGATCTGACCCTTCCACAGGTACCTACCTGTAGCCCTAATCAAAGGTGGGAGGTGAGTTATCTTTGCAGCCTTGCTACATCTCAGCTTCTATCTGCAGCTCTGACACCTTCATCCGTTCTCCGGGCAAGTGGGAGCCAGAGCCAGGGAGTCACTTCCTGAAGGAAGGGGCTTGGGCTGGATCTTCAGAGGACCAGAACTAGTTAAGCAATCTGCCTCATTCTGAATAACCCCTGCTATTCTCTAAAGGAAAGTGAACTTGCCATAACCAGTCTGGTTTTGTTGTTGTTTTGTCTAGTATTTTGTACAGCTCCTCAGAACTCCATTAAATCTACTAGATTGGATGCTGCCCAATTAATAGTCGTTGAGGGACTTCCTGGGGTTCGGTGGCTATGACTCCATACTCCCAATGCAGGGGGCCCGGGTTCAGGGAGCTAGATCCTATATGCGGCAACTAAGAGTTTGCCTGCCACAAATAAAGATCCTGCATGCTTCAGCTAAGACCCAGCACAGCCAAATAAATAAATTAAAATTTAAAAATAAATTAATCATTGAATAAAGCATAACAGGTCTTTAAAATTTACTCAGCTAAATTCGTTTTTATCAGAGCTAAAGATCTGAGTAGCAGGTGTAGGGTGGACCTAAAGAATTGTTTTTCAACTCTTTGAAAGTTATTTTATTGTCGCTATCTTACTGTGTTCCCCAGAACTGAAAAAGAAACACTAGGGAAAGACAGACTAACCCTGGTTAAACAGGAGGAAGAACTTCTCAACTGTAAAGGGCGCAGAACTGTTGGGGGAGCAGGGACAGCAGAGGGCGCTGTTGTGTAAACACACCCATAGGAAGGGGACCCTGCTGCTGCTGGTGCTGCTAAGTCGCTTCAGTCGTGTCCGACCCTGTCCGACCCCATAGACGGCAGCCCACCAGGCTCCCCGGTCCCTGGGATTCTCCAGGCAAGAACACTGGAGTGGGTTGCCTTGTCCTTCTCCAATGCGTGAAAGTGAAAAGTGAAAGTGAAGTTGTTCAGTCGTGTCCGACTCTCAGCGTTTTCCAGGCAAGAGTACTGGAGTGGGTTGCTATTGCCTTCCCTAACCCTAACTCCTACAGGCATGCATTTTTTTCTCACATGTCTATGCAAATCTACACAGAAACACATTCCTTACCCCCTGATCTGTGCACCACCCCACCCCCCGCCCATATTCCCTATCTTACAGGTACTTCAGCAATCAAAGAGTTAGAATTTCTGATTAAGATTCTCTACCTGGCCTCTAGGGGTCCCTCGGACCCTAACCCTATCTCCAAACTATGTTCATAAGCTGATGGTGGTCCTTCGGAGAGAGGAGATAGGGAGAGGATCTGGGAGCCCCGGTTTCCTTCCTCAGCTGTGGCCCTTCCCATCCCAGTGGGAAGATGTTCTCTGCAGTGTTATTTACAATGGAAAGTAAACTGATGCCCCAAGCTGTGAACACTGTGGAACCACAAAATGACAGTTGCGGAGGCTGTGAGGTAACAGGGACGCATGTTGACACTGAAAGGCAAAAGTTAACAAAGGATACTAAATTGCTCACTATGCCCACAAGGTTTTGCCTGTAGATAAAAATGGAAAGGGAAGTTGGAAAAATGAAATAAAGGTGGGAATGACTATTTTCTTTAAAATATTTTTCCTCAGAAACACGTTAAAATTGTAAAATGGTTACCTCTGAGAGATAAGGTTATCAGCAGTTTTTTCCCCCTGCTGCTTTCCAAATACTTTACAATGAGTAGGTATTATCTGGATGGCCAGAGAAAAAGAAGTTAACAGACACACATCCGCCTAAGAGAGGCTGTCTCTTCCTGTTGGCATAGCGTTAACTATGCCCTTTCGTCCACAAGGCTGCCTACTTGGCCCTTCCTTTTCCCCTCTGTCTGGTACCACCCTCATCACCCTCTCTGGTGGTCCTTCCACCATAAACCAGAACATATATGAATACTGTGCAGGAAAATCCAAAGCGGCTCTGAGCCCAGCCTCCAGCAGGTGTGACCTGGCTCCCTGGCTGAGAGGGGAGGGGCAGCCCTGGGGGAGCTTTCCTGAGGCCTCTGCGGGGCGGACAGAACATATGGCATCTCCATTGCTGGATTGTTCCATGCCTCTTGCTGCTACTGTTTCAGAATGTTCAGGGGCAGAAGTTTCCGCCAAGCTCTCTACCAAAGAGGGCCATATTCCCGTCCCCGTGATAGCTCTCTCTCTGCTCCCCTCCCGGGTTCCCCTTGCAGACCAGAGAAACTGGCTGGGTGTGGAGACCAGGGGAAGGGGACTGCAGCTTCCTTTCCACAGACGCTGGCTGGACAGGCACCTTCTTGTCTCTGTCGGAACGTGGCAGAGGTTCAGGTTCAGGCATGGCGGAACCCACTTTGCATGTGGCTTTAACCTCAATAGCCAAGGACAAGAAGCTGAAGTCTCCGCAAACATTTCCCTAAATCATCTGTTAATTGAAGGGGACTCTGCCCAGGACAGAACGCAAGGGGAAATGGAGGCTAGGGGTTCCAATGGCAGGGAGGAGTGTGTCGGGGAGGATGAGATGGCATGGAAAGAGCCCAGGTTGGTGGTGCGGGGGGGTGGGGGGAGGTGAGGGGTAGGCGCGGCTCAGGTGGGAGTGAAAGGTTGTTGTTGACCCACGAAAAGACGCCAGGATTCTTGGCCTCCAGAGGAGAAGAATTCAATCCAGGGCCAGAGGCTCAGAGCTTTTGTGAAATAAAGTTTTATTAAAGTATAAGGGAGATAGAGAAAGCTTCTGGCATAGGCATCAGAAGCAGGCAGAAAGAGTACCCCCTGCTAGTCTTCAGCTGGATGTTATATAGTCCCCGCTGCTGCTCCTGCTAAGTCGCTTCAGACATGTCTGACTCTGTGCAACCCCACAGACTGCAGCCCACCAGGCTCCCCTGTCCATGGGATTCTCCAGGCAAGAACACTGGAGTGGGTTGCCATTTCCTTCTCCAATGCATGAAAGTGAAAAGTGAAAGTGAAGTCGCTCAGTCGTGTCCGTCCATGGGATTTTCCAGGCAAGAGTATGGGATGCCATTGCCTTCTCACTAGCAGTCTGTTAATGAAAGAAAGGAATGTCTTAAAACTCAGAATGGCTCCAGGCCCCTCATCCATAAGATGCATTTTGGGATAATCTTGGCACCAGACAATTTATCCCAGGCCATAAAATGATTGACTTGAATCTTGTAGAAGGGCAGATTACCATACAAATAGTTTCTCGTTTACACAGATTAGGGGAACAATGTGTGAGTATAACATACTGGTTTGTCAAGTAGGTTCTGAGCCATTAGGCTGAACCGACTTGAAGACAGAGTTTGGGGTAAATGCATAGTACATTAACATAGCTTTAGACAAACATTTCCATAAGAAAAATGCATTGGTTAACTCAAGGTTTGAGATTAGTTAATTTCAAGTGAAACCAAGTATCATTATGGCAACACAGTGTTTTAAGAGAAACCTCCTTTTAAATTTGTATAGAGAAGGGAAAAAAAATATTGCTAGTTTGTTTCCTCCTGCCTCTTAAGAGAGATAAAAATGTCTGACAGTTGCAGCCTATTTCCTCCATTTGGAGACCCCTGGCCTTCCTACCTGTTACCCTCTCAGGGGCAGTGGCAGGGGCTGGGCAACAAGGGTGCGTCGCTGCCCTCTCCAAGCCTCACTTCTTCTATAACTCAAAGAAGTACCTGACCATCTCTGTTGCTTTCTACAACCAAATGAGATATTTCCCATTTGGGAAATTTGGGATATTTCCTGGCCTGTAAAATTGGGATCTTGATATCTACCCCTCATCAAAGGAAAGATCAGTCCAAATTTCTAACCCGAATAGACAAGTCCTCCCTGTCTGGTGCCAGATAACTCTCCAGTTTCATCCTTCAGTACTCTCCTTCTTGCCCCACCAATGTGTCTCAGCTTGAGTCTTATCTCCTCCAGGAAGCGTCCCCTAGCTCCCACTGGCTGGGCCAGGTAGCCCTCCTCTGGGCTCCCATAACCTCATGGGCATCTGCTACCGTTACCTGTAATAGCTATGCTTACAGCCGAGGTTTATTGAGCACCTGAACCTCTGCCAGGCCCTTTACCCAGCATCCTCTAGTTGAATCCTAACTGCACCGGTGGAAGGGAGGCCCTGCTTTCATCCCCATTTTTCAGATCCGTACCCTGAGCTTGAGGGAGGGCAGGGTGAGTGGGAGGCAGGGATGTTGAATCCAGGCAGTGTTGCTCCAAAGCCTGTTCAAATCTCCTGCCTTAACCATTTGCCCACCTCACCCCCTGATCACAGGCCTCCTGGTCGTTTCCTGCTAAGGGCTACATCCTAGGTCCTCCTCTGACCTACAGACACCAGGAGTGCAGCGTCTTGCCCCCTTGTGCCTCTACCCAAGGCCCATCAGAGTCCTAGGAGAGGCTGAATCCAAATCCCCCTCTTTTGGGTCCCCGAGGCTGGGGTTTCCCACCTTGCCCCTCAGCCTTCCCCACCGCTTCCGAGGTTTTGGGAGACCAGGAGGACCCGGGATGTGGCCGAGGACCCTCTCTGGGCCAACCTCAGTGTTCTCTCCATCCAACACCACATCCATGCCTGTTTAGGATCACGTTCAATCCAGGTAAAAGGACCTCTGCTTAGAGGTCATGGTGACTCGTGCTAATGTGCCCAGGGCCGGGTTGGCCCTTCTTAGGCTTTAGTCACTGAATTCTCATAGTGAATCATGAGAATCAGAAACCTAGGAGGAAGATGGGGATATGGTTTTTATTTCACAGATGAAGAAAACAGAGGCTCAGCTGATGTCACAGAGCAAGTGGGTGGGGCCAGGAGTGATCCAGGGCTGTCTGACCTTGAAGCCTCCCTCCCGATCCAGACAGGGCCGTGGCACGAAAACCCCCAGAGGATGACAATTGTGATTCATTTCTGCATCTTCCATGTGCCAGCAGCTACACCCATGGCACCAGGAGGCTGGCTGTGAAAGTCTGGGCTGGGCAGGCTCTGGCCTAATAACTGTTTATTGACAGTGGTCAGCAGGGCAGGGTTATCCTCCCCACTTTACAGACGAAGAAGTTGCAATTAGAGAGGAGCCGGAAAGTTGCCCAAGGTCATCCCTGAGTCAAAGGAAGACCGGGGACTTGAACACAGGACACTCGGGGATCCTGTGTGGAGTAAGAGGAAGGAGGCTGTGATGGGCTGGCACTGCTGGGCCTGAGGCTGGCAGCTTTATGGGCCTTGTAAGTCACTGTGATGTGTTAGGGCCCATCCCTGCTCTTATGATTCCTGCTGTAATGGGGGGTGGTGGGGGAGAGGTCTTGTCCCCTCTAAAGGAACTAGGACCAGGGTGACCTAGACAGTGACGGGTAACAAGTTTATGGCAGGTAGGACAGGGGTCCAGGCTGGAAGATAAGGCTGGGTGACCTTGGCAATGCAAGGTAACCTGCTTTGTGCAACCTTGGAGTCAGAGATGATAGATAGAGCAGGAGCCACCCCCCACCTGGAGTTCCTGCATCACAGATGGTGCAGTCTCGGTGGTGCCGGTGATTAAAGAAAGATGCAGCCTTGAGGAAATGCCCATCCTTAACATCCTCCGCCCTCACCTCCTTATGCCTCAGAGGGGACACCCCCCAGGGGCGTGGGTCTCCTCCCTCAGCTCCGTGGTCCTACTAAGGGGAGCCCTGACTGGAGGGAGCAGGATTACTTTGAAATCAGCTTCCTCTTCCCAAAGGGACTTTGGAGTGCCTCTAAAGTCACCAGGGGCTTCCCAGGTGGTGCTTAGTGGAACAAAATTCGCCTGCCAATGCAGGAGACACAGGAGACAAGGCTTCCATCCCTGGGTCGGGAAGACCCCATGAGCAGGAAGTGGCAACCCACTCCAGTACTCTTGCCTGGACAATCCCATGGATGGAGGAGCCTGGCGGGCTACAGTCCACAGGGCTACAGAGTCAGAAACAGCTGAGCACTAACCTAAAGTCACTCGTCAATAGCCTCTTAACCACACCGAAGGCTTCCAAGTCTCTCCCCCACCTGTAAGAGGGGCTGGCTTAGGGTTACAGGGACCCCTGAAGTAGACTTCATTCCTTGGAATACTTTCTCCTCGCTCTATTCCCCAGTCCTAAAAGATTTTTACTGCCTTGTGACCACAGATCCACTTCCCAGAGAGGACCCCCAGGGTGTGGAATCTTCTCCTGAATTGTGATTAAATCACTCCCCCCCCCCCCCGACTGGTGATTTAATCACTAGCCCCAGGCTGGTGATTAGATTCTAAGGCAGTGCAGACAATAGGGCCCTACACCTGGTGTGCATTCTCCCCTCCCCTCTCTGAGGATCAAAGCTGCTCTGGGAGGCTGTGTGATCCTGGGCCAGCAGGTCAGGGGAGTGAACCAGGACTCAGACCAGGGAGGAAGCCCCTTTGCCTGGATCATTCTGGGGGAGGCAATCCCTCTTCAGAGGTCTCTCGCTTAGGTTCAAAGGCCGGTGGGGGCTGAGAGGTTGGCAGCGGATGGGGAAGCGGCTCGACCAGAAAACCGGGGCTTCCTGTTGATGTAGGGGGCCCAGGCCCACCCAAGTCCGAGTGAGCTTCTGAAACTCTCACGGAAGCCCCCACCCCATGTGGGACACACAGTACCTAGAGCCATGAAGGGGTCTCCTGCAGCCCTGGGCCAAATCCAGGAGAGGGAGCGGCCCTCCTGGGACCAGAGGCAGCTTCCTTTCAAGGGAGGGCCCAGCCCGGTTTCCCCAAATGCGAGAGCCTCCTCCAAGGAAAGTCTCCTATCCCTAAATTGCTCTGAAGATTCTGACAGATGAGACGAGGAGAGGTCCATTCAGACCCCAGTCTCTTCTCTTCCCGTCTTGTCTCAGGGGTCTGGGTGGGAGTTGGGCAGGGGGCGGTGGTGGCTCAAGAGGACCAACCTCTCCCCTCTGATCCCGACAGTTCCTCTCTCACTGAGCCCCTTGGCAATCCATTTCTCAGTTCTGCGCCCCAACATCCCCAGGGCTGGACATCACATACACCCTCGCACAGCAATTCACAGGCCTCCTCATTTTGTGTTAGAAGAACAGTCTTTGGGTTGCTTAGAAATTAAGTGCGGAGCAGCCTGGGAGAGATGCTGAAAAAAAATTAAGACCCAGAGAATCGGTGGTCACTGCCGGAGAGAGAGAAGCAAGCCCCGCTTTCGGGGAACACCGGATTCGAGAAACAGCATCGCACATCCCTCAACTCCGCTACCCCTCCGAAGGTTAGCTTCTTTCCCCCAGCCTCTAACCCCAGCCCGGTCCAAGCCCCGCCGCGGGCTGCTCCCGAGGGGAGAAGGCAGCGCAGGGGTCCACGCCAACATGATCCGAGGCAGGAATCTGGGGCCCCACCCTTGTGTGGCCCAAGTACCTTGCGACATCGCTCTCCCAGTCCCCAACAGGAGAGCAGGTGTGGGATGGGGAGGAGCCGGGAGGAAGGCGCAGCCTCCGATGCAGGCAGGTGAGGGGCCCCGCGCACTGGTGGAGAGGTGACCCCGGGCGGGGCGGGAGCGCTAGTCGGGGAGCGGAGGCGCTCTGATCAGGAGGGCCAGGGGAGGGGAGGCTCCGCCAGGGGGAGGAGCCGCTACCCGCGTCCTGCCGTCGGGGCTCCCTCCCGTTGCGGCTCCGCTATAAAACCCGGGTCGGCATGACCGCTGCACCCGCTGCTACCTCCTCGGTGCGCTACCCCCGGCTCGGCTCCCGCGCAGGATGCGGCTGCTGCTGGCGCTCCTGGTCCTCGCCGCCGCCCCGCCCCAGGCCCGCGCAGGTGAACGAGGGCTTCGGCCCGGGGACCGCTCGCTGGCCCCTCAGCGGTCCCTCGGCGCTCCGGCCCCGCGCCCAGGCTGCGCCCGCCCGAGATGGGCGGGCGCCGGGGAACCAGCGCAGGGGCTCGGGGCCCGCGGTCCTCCTCCAGGCGCCGTGAGGGCTGCGGGCAAGGATGTTCCCCTGGGCGGCCCCGCGCACGCCTCCGCTTCTCACCCTTTCTGGCGTGTCACGCCCTTGCTCGTGCTCCTCGGCCTGGCGTGGGTCGCTCTTCGTCCCGCGGGGGCTCAGTGCTTGGTGGCTAACCCCGGCTCGGACCAAGGGCAACAAACTGGGTGCCGTGGGGCCCTGGCATCGCCACTCTCCGCCCTGATTCCTTGCCCCCGGGAGGCTGCCAGCACCCTTCACCTCCAGCGCCCGTATATGGAGCCTGGCGGGGGGCATCCGGAGACCCGAGGTCCCGGCCAAGCCGGTCTTTCCGGCCAGGGTGATTTTCGTTTAAAGATTAATTGTGAGGCCGAGCTCTTAATTATTCGCCTAGGTGGGAGGTGGCAGCAGAGGGGTGTTAATATTTGATAAGGAGCTGAAGGCGCCTCCGGCGTCTGGGCACGGGGATCCAATCTGATCTGGCACCTTCTCCACACCCCAAGAGGAACCATCTCCTTGGAAGGAGGCCCCCATCGGCCACTCCCGTTCTCAGCTACCCCTTGGATGGTCCTTGGGGTCCACCTGGCCGCATCTCCTCTCTAAAGCTAGATGCTCTTCCCTGGAAGTGAGTCAAGGGTGAGGGTTCCCCCCCCCCCCCCCAGTAGCAGAGAAAGAGGGTGTGGGTGCCTCTTTCAGGAGAGACTTAGCTGGCCCGTGGTGGGGACGTGAGAGGCATCCTGAGAGAGAAGGCAGGATGTGAACATTTTTGTATATAGGGCTGGAGGTTTGAAACCTACTTAAGCCGCTGGGCTTATAGAAAGAGAAACGGCTTTGCAATTAATGTGGCTGCCGGGTAGCTGCATGGCCTTGGGTAAGTCACTTTCCTCCTTGGTAAGTCAGCTTCCTCCTTGGGTAAGTCAGTTTCCTCACTTACAAAACAGAAAGTAATTCTGACGTCAGGTACCGTTCTAAGGATTCAAGTAAGGCAGTAGGTGTAAGTGCTTAGTGTGGCACATGGCAGGCGCTCCGCAGCCACGTGGCTCTGACAGCTCCAACACTGGCCTGGGCCCAGGAAGCCAGGAGCCTCTCTCAGCCACCCCCTCGTACAAGCTGTGCGCCCCAGAAGTGCTGGGGCTTTCTGACTGGGAGATGCCGAGCGCTGTCCCTCGCTTCATCTCCTAGGGAGCTTGAGGCTGCAGGGTGACCAAACGGCACACTGAAGTTCCCAGGGTGTCTGCTGCCTTGGAGAGAGGAGCGGAGAGGGTCTCAGGCCCCTGTAGAGCTCCAGGCCTGGCTGGAAGACTGGAGACTTTGCCCGGGGCATATTTGGGTTTTGCTGAGCTGGTTTTCAGGATCCCTCCCTCCCCCTGGAGTTGGAGGGCGGGGTGAGCAAGGTCCACCGGAGGGAACATCTTTAGTCATCTCTAAAGCAGGGGGCTGGACGGGTGGGTAAGTCAAGGATGGGGGGCCGGAGCTGAGTGACTGGCAATGGCCGTTCCCTCACTCCATCCCTGGTCAGGGCAGAGGGTCTGGGCAGAACCCAGAGCTCGGAGCAAAGACCTGCAAGTAGCTCCTCTCCTTCCCCGCCCCCTGGGAAGTGGCCTGAGACTGCGAGCTGAAAGTCTTCTGCAAGAGCTGCCGGCTCACGAGCCAGCACAGAACATAAGCTGGTTTGAGCCTGCCATCTCTTGCCTAAAAACCGGCCCCTACCTTCAGCCTTTGGATACAGACCTGACCCTGGCCTTGGCCTCATCAACATCACATTTTTTCTGGCTTTGGCTTCCTGAAGAGGGTAGTTACAAGGGCACTCAACCAAGGAGGTCAAAAGTCTGTGATTAAGACACTGGATCAGAGGTCACCATTATAATCCCAGCAGCTGCAGCCAGAAAGCGGGAAGAGCAAATTCCTAAGAAAAGCTCAGGCTGGACCAGATGGGCTCTGGGGAGGCGATGGGGGTTCCACCTGCCAGAACTGGGTCCTGAGGAGCCTGGCTCAGGTCAGGCTTGCCCTGAACATCCCTTCCGCCTGGGCTTCAGTTACAGGGAAGGGCTGGCTCAACTCCAGTGGCCCCATGTGCTGTCGGGACCTCTGAGAGGTGGAGACACAGGGAGCCTTTTATGGCTGCAGCTGACCCCCCATCCAGTGTGTCTGTGGACACTGGGTCTGGGAGATCCGTGGCAGCTCCTCTTGCCTGGGGAAGAAAGGAAGCTAGTGGGCTCAGAAGAGTTAAGGAAGTCTGCTGCAGAGAAGAAGCAAGACTCAGAGCAGGACTGGAGGCCAGGTGATGGGCTCCAGCATCAGACCTCTGCCCGTGCACAAGAGGGGCTTGGATGGGAAGTGGCCACTACCCTTTGCTGCCCCTCGTGGGGCTTACCCAGATGCAGAGACAGGGCGCAGCAGAGCCCTGTCCCAGGCAGGGGACTGACTGGCCTGGGGAAGACACTGCAGGGGACGGACTGGCCTGGGGAAGACACTGCAGGGATGCTCCATTGCTGAAAGAGGCTGTGCCAGCAAAGTAGGGAAAGCGTTTGCTCCAGAACTTGGAGACTGGGAAACCCAGGGTGGCTCCCAGGGATGGGGGAGGGGGGATGGGGGAGAGTGAGGGGGGCATGGGGAGGGTAGGGGGCCAGGGTCCTCTAGATGCTCACTCTACTGGCCTCCCTCCCACCTCCCTATGAGAGCCTGCCCCTTCCCCATCTCATGTTCATGGCAGGGACCCCGGAGGAGGTTGGGTTGAGTGGAGATGGACGTGCTCAGAGGCCTTAGCTCAGGCTGAGCTGGAGAAGCTGTGCTTTTCTTAGGAATTTCCTCATCCCTGAGTTCTTTCCAGCTCACTTCATTTCTCTCCTCTCAGCCCCTCCTTAACTTTGGCCATCTGTGCCCCACAGGAGGGGGCAGGGAGGGAGGGAGGGAGGCAAGGGAAAGGGAAGGACTTGACTAAATTCCAGGCTCCCTGGAACACTCTCTCTCATTAATCCTCCCTCCCATCCTCTGAGTGGGTGGTGTTAGCCCTGTGGGTGGTATTAGTTCCATTTTACACAGGGCTAAACTAAGGCTCAGATTAAGTGACTTATCCCTAAACCCACCGCTTGTAAGTGGCCACCTAAGAATTCCAGCTCTGATCAAATGCTTCATCCACTATGCTGGCCCAACCTTTTTTTTAATCAGTGGACTGATTTTAGACAGTTTCAGGTTTACAAAAACACTGAGCAGAGGGCTCAGAGGAGAGGGTCTCCCTGCGCAGCTTGTCCTCCTGTCAAATCTTTCACTGGGGCGCTACATTCCTGACGCAGCCTTTTTGGGGGGTGATGGTGTTTCTGCTGTCCTGAGGCAGAGTGGGAGGTCGGAAGGCAAGGTCAGGACCCTCACCAGGCCTGAAGCAGTGGGACAGGGGAGAAGGCCTAGGTGAAGGGGGCGTGTTCTGGGGAGGGGTAGCCTAGTCTCCCCCATCACCCATCAGCTCTGGGAAAGCAACCAGGCTGAATGTAGGTGTGTTGTCCTAGGAGAGGGAGGTGCCCGGCCCTAATCTTCTTCTTCCCCTTTCCCCAGAGCCTCTCCTTCCAGGTCTGGTTGCGGGAGGCTGATGAACAACAGTGATGCTGGCCCCTGGGGAGAGCTGACCGGCTTTGGAGGGGCCAGTGTCCCCCAGGCAAGAGGCCCAGGGGGCCAGCTGTGCGTCGGGGACACCCGGAGCCTGGCTGCTTCGGCCACCTCTTTCTCCATCCCTACCTTTTCTTCTTAAGTCTCCTCCTCCTGGGCCCTCTGTGCCCCAGGCAGGACCTCAGCTCCATCCCATGCCAAGCCGGGCTCTGACTGCAGGGATGTTCCCAGCCTCTGACTCACCACGTAAACACACACACACACACACACAGAGTTATGTGTGCGCACACAGGTCACCGGCACTCACAGAGGGGTGCACACAGCCACCCTGACACGTGTCTGCTCAGGCCTCACGTCCCTCCTCTCCCTTTCAGCGTCGCACTGGTGCTACCAGATTCAAGCCAAGCCCTCCAACTACACCTGCCTGGGTAAGTGCAGGGAGTCTTGGGGTAGGGACCGTCCAGGCAGAAATGGAGACCCAGGAAGTGTGGGAAGGATGAGGGGTGGTGGTGGCTGCAGGCAGATATCAGCTTCACACACACGCACACTCGTGGTGCTCAGGAACGGGATGTAGAGTGACCCGGACTTTTTCCTGGTACCTCCTGTCATCGCCTCTGTCACCTAAGAAGTCAGCCCTCTGTCCTCTGAAATAAATCAGCAGCAGCATCAAAAGGAGGAACATATTTTGCTGCCTCCTCTGCTGGCCAGACCACACTCCCCGCCCCTGCCCCGTCCCCCAGTGTCAGAGGCCCAGACTCACAGATGCCGGCTCCCCGGGGTGTGGGGTGGGGGCGCCTTCCTGCCCCCCAGTGCCCGGACAAGGCTCAGTGTCAGGTCTTGGGGTCCTTTTGCAAGCGACCCTTCCAGGGGACTCCACGGCTTCCCTTCACTCTCCCACCCAGCTCCTTCGAACTTCAGAACCCCCAGGAAGCAGGTATCACCAGCGTTCTCCTTTCACAGCTGAGCATCCGAGGTGGTCCTGAACCCCAGAGCTCACAGCCTAGTCCCACTCCATCCCACATGATGCCTTGCTGACTCTGTGTGTGTGTGTGTGTGTGTGCGTGCGCGCGCGCGCGTGCGTGTGTGCATGCTGAGGAGGAAGGAGGGAGAGGGCGGAGTTCTATGCTGGGCATCCGCCAGCCCAGTCTGCTGGCCTCCAGAGGAGGACCTTGCTGAACCTGGCTGGATCTGAGTGGGGCGGAGGGCCCCATACTTTCGTGCCAGGCGCCCCTGATTCCCAGCCCAGCCTCCCTTTCTGCTCAGGGCCAGACGAGTGGGAAGGCAGCTGCCAGAACAACCGTCAGTCCCCCATCAATATTGTCACAGCCAAGACTCAGCTGGACCCAAACCTGGGGCGCTTCTCCTTCTCTGGCTACAACACGAAGCACCGGTGGGTCGTGCAAAACAACGGGCATACAGGTGGGTATCGCAGGGCAGCAGGGCACCTGGGCTTGGGACCCATGTTACCTGAGGACTGGAGGGTTGGGCTCCTCCTGGGAGGTGCACCCTTGCCAGGGGAGGGGCCAACAAGCCCTGTGTGGAGGGGAGGGGTAGACAGGGAGAGCAGGGTGGGCCTGGGGAAGGAGGGGATGCTCTGGTGGTATTTTCAATCAGAGCAGTTTGGGGTGGAGTGGAGACAGGTTCTAGGAAGAAGGAACAGTATGTGCAAAGGCACAGGGGCGTGCAACAGTTGGGGTGTTCAAGGGGCTGCGTGTAGCCCTGTGTGCATGCAGGACAGAGCCAGCCCAGGGTCAGCCAGCCAGGCTGGAGGCTGGGGAGTTTGGACACAGCCCTGAAAACACTGGGGCGCCACGCATGGAGGGGGTTGAAGCAGGGGTGGGACCAGGCTGAGCCGAGTGTTAGGTGGGCAGTGGGTGGCGTGCAGAGGCAGTGAGGGGCCAGGGGAAGGGCCAGGCTGTGCCATTCGCCCTGTCTCTTCAGGACCTCAGCCCGGGATGGGAGGGACATAGGAGAGGAGGTCCTGCCTGGGGGAAGCGGGGATGGGGGCTGGGAGAGACTAGGAGGTGGGTGCGAGGACCCTGCACCCTCCCGTGCCCTCCAGTGATGGTGTCGTTGGGGGACATGGCCTCGATCACTGGAGGAGGACTGAGCACCCGGTACCGAGCCAAGCAGCTACACCTGCACTGGTCCAAGGCGATGGATCGGGGCTCGGAGCACACCTTCAACGGGGAGCACTTTGCCATGGAGGTGAGGGACCTCTTCCCGGGGGGTCAGCACCTTGGCTGGGCCCTGGGTGTGCTTGCTTCGGGCGAGGAAGGCGGTCCACGCTCTGACGGGCTCTCTCTCCATCCCACTCACCCCTGACCAGATGCACATAGTGCACGAGAAAGAGAAGGGGCTATCCAGGAACGCGAGCCAGAACCAGTTCGCCGAAGATGAGGTCGCGGTGCTGGCCTTCATGGTGGAGGTGAGCCGCCACCCCCAGGGTCAGAGGTGCTGGTTCCTAGGATTCAGGCGCCCAGGATCCCAGCAAGGCAGGAGGGGGCTGGGGAGGCTCGGAAGTCCCCTCTGTTCCTCAGTGACTTGTGAACCCCCATGTGGGGAGCCCAGAGCTTCTCAGGGTCCTAGAAACTGCCTGCCTGCCTCAACCCCACTCCCCCACAAGCCTCTCTTAAGCCCTCTTCCTTCCCATTCCAGGACGGATCCAAGAATGTAAACTTCCAGCCCCTGGTGGAGGCACTGTCTGACATCCCCAGACCCAGTGAGTCACGATGGCAGGGACTGGGAGGTGGGGGTCGCAGGATCGGGGGTGGAGGTGGAGACTTTGTCCTACAAGGAAGGTCCAAGGATTGCCCTGGTGGCCCGGTGGCTAAGACTGTGCTTCCGGTGCAGGGGGCCTGGGTTCGATCCCTGGTCAGGGAACCAGATTCTTCATGCTGCAACTAAAGACCCCAAGGCCTGCACCTAAGACCCAGCACAGCCAAATAGATAAATACATACATACATATATATATATATATATATATATATATATATATATATATATGTATTTTTTTTTAAAGGAAGGTCCACAGGGTGGGGGGCCTGAGCTCTGAGTGAGCTGTGTGAGGGGGTGACCTCTGTCCCCGCAGATATGAACACCACAATGAAAAGTAGCGTCAGCCTCTTTGACCTGCTCCCTGAGGAGGAGAGTCTGAGGCACTACTTCCGCTACCTGGGCTCGCTCACCACACCGACCTGCGACGAGAAGGTGGTCTGGACCGTGTTCCAGAAGCCAGTACAGCTCCACAGGGACCAGGTACACAGGGCCCACCCGAGGGCGCGGTCTCCCCTGCCGGGCTCCCGGAAACCAGCCGTCCCGGGGGTGGGGGCGCAGGGCGCCGGACAAGCCCCCAGGTGAGGCTGATGGCACCTCGACCTTGAGAAGCACTCTGCTCTGATAATACGACGGTGGGAAGAGGAACCATGCACTCAGCAAACCGAGAGTCCCCCCTGCTTAGGAAGCTCCTCCCCAGCACCCCACCCCCAGACGCCAGCCTGCATCCCTCATTCTTTTCCTCTGCGTGACACACAGTGAGCTCCCTCCCTGACAGCCCTGTCCCTCCCACAGATCTTGGCCTTCTCCCAGAAGCTGTTCTATGACCACGAGCAGAGAGTGAATATGACGGACAATGTCAGGCCCGTGCAGAGCCTGGGCCAGCGCCAGGTTTTCAGGTCCGGGGCCCCAGGACTGCTGCTGTCCCAGCCGCTGCCCACCCTGTTGGCCCCCGCGCTCGCCTTCCTGATGGTGAGCTTCCTCCGGTGACCCTTCCCTCCTGGACACTTGACCTCTGGTCTCAGCCCTTAAGAGGGCTTGGCCTCTGTCCCTCAGGCTTCTCAGATTGGACTATGATGGTGATTAAAATATGGATCTATTTTTGGAAAAAAACTTTCCCAAATCTGTGCAGTTTTTTTGGTTTGTTTCGCTTTTTTCTTTTTTTTTTTTTTTTGCTGTGTTGGGTCTTGGTTGTGTCTCTTGGGATCTTTCCTTTTGGGTGCAGTGGTTGTGGCAGGTGGCCTTAGTTGCCCCAAGGCATGTGGGATCTTCGTTCCCCAGCCACGGATCAAACCCATGTCCCTTGCATTAGAAGGCGGATTCTTAACCACTGGATGGCCAGGAAAGTCTGTTTTCAGTTCCCACAACTACGGCTGTCTTTCTTCTCAACCCATCCTAGGGTGCCAGGATAGGGACCTCAGGCCTGGAGACTTATTCTGAGCAGGGACCGCTAGGCACCCCTCCCACCTTTGTGAATTCCGTGTCGATGACACCCCACTTGGAGAAACGGAGAAGGGACTTCAGAGTTCCAACACAGTGACAGCTACGGCTGGAGAAGTTCCAGTCCAGCCTTTCGTTATATAAGAGAGGAAGCAGAGGCCCAGAAAGGCTTCCCTGGTCAATTAGCTGATAAAGAATCTGCCTGCAGTGCAGGAGACCTGGGTTTGATCCTTGGGTCGGGAAGTTCCCCTGGAGAAGGGAATGGCAACCCACTCCAGTATTCTTGCCTGGAGAATCCTGTGGACAGAGGAGCCTGGCGGGCTGTAGTCCGTGGGGGTCTCAAAGAATTGGACACTACTGAGCGACTAAGCGCATGCATGCACACACAGACACACACTCACACACATGCAGAGGCCCCAAAAGGAGAGGAGGCTGGTGAAGGCTGCCCAGTGAACCCCAAGCAGAGGCAGCTGAGACCCAGCCTGCCCTTTACGCCCTGTACTACGGACAAAGTGTGTGCACAGAGCCTACGCAGGGTGGGTGGTGGAGTTCATTGCTTTGCCTCAATATTTCTTGCACATCTATGTTCTAGGCACTGGGGTTATGGCAGGGAATAAGACAGACAGAAATGCCTGTCTTCCTAGAGTTCACAGTCTCGCTGGAGACACTATAAATAAAAGAGACACACTGTACAGTGTATCAGAAGGCTGTTAGAGCTGCAAGACAGCTGAACCAGGAAGGGAAGGTAGTCAGGGAAGAACTCAGTGGGTAGGAATGCCCACTGGAAGACTTGAAGGGGGCGGGGGCCATCTGGAGGCCAGCAAGTGTTCATGCCTGGAGTGGAGGGAAGGAAGGGGAGAGAGAGCGGAGAACGGGCAGTGGGGAGAGGCCCAGTGTGTAAGACTAGGAGGTAGCAGGTGTGGAGAGAAGGGTCCAAAAAACAGGGAGAAAGAAATAAGGTCTTTTCTGGGACTCCAGAGGCAGGTCCCAAGCCAAGCCAGGCCCCAGGAGCCAGGGGTTGAGGGGCCCCAGGGCAGGGCTGGAGTTTTGGAAGAGCGTGAGATAGATTTTGAGAGTGGATTTTGGAGGCGTGTGAGACAGGAAGAGGCCAAGAACGGGCTTTACTGGGTGAAGAGGGGCCCTGGGGCCAGGGCCAGGCCCTGGTCAGTTGGTGCAGTTGAGGCAGGAGGTAGATGGGCCCCCCCGGGGTAAAGTGACTGCGGATTCATTCCCTGTGGACCGAAGCTCCAAGACAAGAAGAGCAGGACAATTAAGGCAGGAAGCTGGGCCCTCCCCAGACCACATCTCTCATTCTCCAAGTCAGGAGATCTCCCCGACCACATAACTGCAGAAAGGCTCCTTGGAGGTCAAAGCAGAGTGACGTCAAGGGATACTCTACCCATAGTCCTTTGCGGTAGAATCCATCTGGGCTAAGATGCTTGTGTACACATGGGAGGATCCTGAGCTATATCAAAGATGGACTGTGAACCAGGTCAGTCAAAAAAGACTGGCCAAAGGAAACCCGGAAGAAATGCCCCTTGTGAGTGATTTAAATTGTCATGAGGGTGTGACTCAGGGACTCTCCCTCTGAGGCTGCCCGTGTGTCTATGCACACGTACTGTACACTTTTGCCTCCTAATAAATACTTGACTGGCTTCACTACTTTCCGTCTTTGTGGGAATTCTTTTCTGCGAAGTTGAAGGCCCAGGACCCTTCCCTGACCACTGGCCTAGTGGCTAGGATCTGGAGCTTTCACTGCTACCTCCCGGTCTCAACCTCCGGCTGGGAAGCCAAGCCCCACTTCAAACCACCCCTGCAGGGCAAGGCCACCTGAGACGATGGGAACAGCCTCGGCAACAGACTTCCGGTCTGGTGGGCTCAGGGGGCACACCCGGGATTCCAGCACCCGATGCTCAAAGCCCTGGCTTGCTGCTGGCCTCTGGAGCGGAGCTGGTTGGAGGAGGTGACCTCTAAGCCTTCTCAGGCTCCGAAACCCTCAGAGGCCCTGACCACCCGCAGCTAGGCCTGGGTGACAGAGAAGGGTATGCCCCCTCCCCCTCTCCATAGCAGCCTCCTTCTCCCTTTTCTCCTTTGTGGCCAAGAATAAGCACCCTCTCCCTTCAACTGGTGACCACACAGCCGTGGGGTGGTGGTGGAGGGGTGGGTATTGCCGTCACTGTGGCAACAGCAGGCAGCTTGTGTCAGCAGGGGGTGTATGGACTGAAACCTGTTCTCTTTGGTTCCCATACAGCCTGGGGGGGATCTGAGATCTCAGCTAAGCCCTCCTCCTCGCCCCTCCCAGGCTCAGCGCTCTCTCTCTCTCTCGGAAGTCTGAACTGCCCCTCCCCCACCCCCGCCCACCCCCCCCACCCCCACCCCTGCCCTCCAGGCAACATTTGGTGACTAATAACGCTGCAGCAGAACCAGGAAGTCCCAGCTCTCTGCCAGAGACTAGGGGAGCCTAGGCCTCGCCAACCACCCGCCCCCCCCTCGGCTGAAGGCGCACTACCACCCCCCCACCCCGCCCCTCTGACCCCACAGTAATAAACCTGACCAGCAGAGCCCGGAACAGGCAGGTGCCCTTGGTGCTCCGCTCACAGCAAGGTCACTGTGGGCCAGTCACTTGGGCGGTGGGCAGCTCCACCCCCGGGGACTGGCCCCACATCCCAGAGGCTGGAGGAGAGGGGCTGGTGTGCTCCTGAGAGCGGCCCCCACCCCTGAAGAGGGTTTGAGGTTCCTTGTGCTCATGGATTGCAGCACGCCAGGCTTCCCTGTCCTTCACTATCTCCCAGAGCTCGCTCAAACTCTTATCCATTGAGTCAGTGATACCATCCAACCATCTCATCCTGTGTCGCCCCTTCTCCTCCTGCCCTCAATCTTTCCCAGGATCGGGGTCTTTTCTAGTGAATCAGCTCTTGGCATCAGGCAGTCAAAATATTGGAGCTTCAGCTTCGGCATCAGTCCTTCCAGTCTGGCCTGGCTCCTGACACAGCTCCCCCAGAGATGAGGGGGCATGACAAGGAGCCCCTAGCTCTACTTTCATTCACTTCTGAGTCCTTGCATTGGGCATAACAATGTGTATACATACACACACACACACACACACCCCCAGCATTGCAGCCGGCTAGGCCTGGGGAAGGCTCCATGGCTGAAGGGTTGGGCCACCACCTGACTTCTAGTTCCCCGGCTCCCAGCATGTTCAGTGAATGCCTGCTGGAGCCACCGTGGGCTCCAGGACAATCCTCTAAGGGTGTATTCCTGCGGTCGCACATGGACAGGGTGCTGAGGCACACGGCGGGGTTGGGGCACCTGTCAGAGGCCACAGTCGTTCTCTGCATCCTCAGCTCTGCAGCCAGCCTTCTCCCCGACAGTCATCCAACCTCTGGGCCTGGACGGGGCAGGGGGGTCCACCCTGTCCCACCCAGTCTCCACGCGCCGCTCAGTGTCCCTGACGGGCTGTCTCTCGGGCCCCCTGTTTAGATTTGGCATCTGGGAGGGAGCCAGGGGCTAAAAATACTCCCCATGTATTTAGATGATTTCTTAGAAAATAAACTTCCCCGTCTCGGCTCTCCATTTGCACGCTTGCTGGGCCTGCTCCTGAGGCTCTGTTCACGTTGGGAGGGGGTAAGGGAAATGGAGGAGGGGGTAAGGGGAGGGTCCAGAGGTCTACAGGGGCCCCAAGTCAAGGGTGGTGGAGGTGGAAAAGGACGTAGGTGAAGGCTGCCCTTTCAAAGAACTCCAGGGTCTGCCTGCACGGAGGCCGCATTGTAGAGCACACTGTGGTGGCCCCTGAGGCCCGTGCTCCCCTGTGGGTGAGGGGTGGGAAGAAGCCAGAAAGCTGGTAACCTCGCAGGAATGGAGCTGAGTGGGTTCCCTGCTCGGGGCCTCAGTTTACCCCCCTGCAAAGTGGCCCTTCGATCCAAGTGGGGTGGGATCGAAGCTGTCCTCAGGCTCGTGCTGGTGACCTTGGGAGGAAGGCCAGGCCCGTGACTGCGGGTGGGGCGCTCCTGCACCTTATGTTACACGAGTTCTAGCGGCTCTGTTTGTTTATCTCAATCGGGACAAAGGCATTATCTCCTCTGGGGACCAAGGACATGTTCCTGGCCCGCCTGCGCCCAGGGAGGGGCTTCCTTTGGAGGGAGCCACAGGACAGACAAGTCACAAGCCAGTTCCTTCCTCAGAGCCCTCGTCCTAGCCGAGACCAGACTCCTACAACACGTGTGTCGGCCCTGCAGAGCCTGGAGGGCGGGGTGAGGTGCTGGGGCCAGGGAACAGACTGGGTACGTTCGGGAACAAGATTTTTCTTTCAACAAACGCTATTATTTCCTCTGTGCCAGGGACGGATGATTCAGGGAGAAAAAGCCCCATCTGAGCCTTTCCCCCAAGACTCCTGGGCCGAGGGCCTACAAACCACAGGTACAGACCCTAGAGCAGGCACCCCGGAGCCACACAGACCTGGGTTTGGTCCCCCTCTCCTGCTGACTAGCTCTGTGAGGTGACTTTGGTCATTTAACTCACCATCTGAGCCTGTTTGCTCATCTGTAAAATGGGGATAAGGACAGTATTTACCCCTTTGTGGTTATTGTTTTAATTGTTAAGTCAATACATCTTACTCTTTGCGACCCCATGGACTGTAGCCCGCCAGGCTCCTCGGTCCATGGGATTTTCCAGGCAACAGTACTGGAGTGGGTTGCCATGCCCTCCAGGGGATCTTGAGCCAGGGTCGGAACCCTTGTCTCTTGCATTGGTAGGCGAATTCTTTACCACTGAGCCACCAGGGAAGCTCATTTACCCCTTAGGGTTGCTATAAAGATGAAACAAGATACCATAACAAGGGGCTGTATTAAATAAGCTGTAGTTATTATCATGTGTGTGTGTGTTTTCTTCTTATTATTTACTTGCAGCAAGCAAAGTCTTAGTTCTGGTTTGTGGCATCTATTCCCTGACCAGGGGTCCAACTCAGGCCCCCTGCATTAGGAGAGTGGGGGCCTGGCCACTGGACCACGAGGTAAGTCCCTATTATTATTATTATTATTATTAGAGAGAGGGAGCATTGAAGGATGGGTAAGGCCTACAGATGGGGGAAAAACTGGCTGCTTCCAGGGATGGAGGTAGGGAACGGCAGGCAGAAGTTGGAATTCCAAGGACAGAAGCAGTGGTTGACCTCTGGGATCAGCAGCTGGAATGTGGTGGGGGACCCATGCCGCTCCTAAGGGAGGATCTCCTCCACCTCATACCACACACACACACACACACACACACACACATACACACACAAGGTGTCTGCCTCTCTGCTCAGACACTCAAGGCCATCCCCCAGCCCTCTACCCCATCTCACTCATTCACAGAAAATTCACAGAGTCAGACCTCCCAGCCCACCTTTGCCCAGCATTGCCAGGGTCACTAGGGCACTCACTCCATCATCAGGAGGAACTAGGGGGCCAGTGGAAGTCCAGGCTGCCCCAAAGCTCTCCTTCCTGTCCCTGCCTTGTCAGGTGAGGTCAGAGGGCAGTCTGCTTCCCTGATGAGGGACTGAGAGGGCCTGGGCACTGGCTTCCCATTTCACCTTCCTCCGGTCCTTCACTGAGGAGCTGTGAACTTGCCCACACACCCTCTGACACATCTCTCTCTTCAGCTCGGGCTCTGTCCCTGCTGTCTGCCAGGGCGCCTCTCCTATCCGGGTTTGCTGCAGGCCTCCCACTGCGCAAGGTTTCAGATAAACAACAAATACATTTTAGCCGTTCCCTCCCAAGTTGCACGGGGCACCCTTACATTGGGCTTCCCTGGGGGCTCAGCTGGTGAAGAATCCACCTGCAGTGCGGGAGACCAGGGTTTGATCCCTGGGTTGGGAAGATCCCCTGGAGAAGAAAGCAGCTGCCCACTCTAGCGTTCTGATCTGGAGAATTTCATGGACTGTAGTCCATGGGGTCACAAAGAGTCAGACACGGCAGAGCAGCTTTCACGTCACCTCACCCTTACATTATCGCTGTCGTTTACCCGCGTTTACGTTGCTCTGGTGTCACATATTTGGATTTACTGGGTCTGATGGCCCTTCCCTCATCCCACCTGGGAAACTGAGGCCAAGAGAAAAGGGTGGACAAAAGAGGGACAAGACAGAAAGGGAAAAAAAAAAAAAAAAGAGCAACAAAGGCTGAGACCACTCCCCTTCAGTCTCCTGGCCAGCTTCCTTCTGCTTCCAGGGGCTCACAGCACTGGTAACTGGGAGCAGATTGATCAGTGGGCTTCCCCTCCCTGAAGACCTGACTGTTTCATCTGGCTCTTGAGGGGAGGGCAGCTGGCTCGGCCCTGGAGGGTGTTGGAGCAGGCCCTTCTGCTGGTCGATTTCCTCCCCATGGGGAGAGGCTGGTGCCAGGGAAATCTCTTTATCTCTCTGGTCTCCGCCAGAGGCCCCCTCCAGAGCGCGTGCCAGGACTCCCTTCCTGCAGCCAGGCTCCCGCCCATCATTCCAGCCACCTCTGGCGGAAGGGAGTCCTCAGGCCGCGCCAGGCTGCCGTCTCTGGTGGACCTGATGCCAGGGTTTTATTTACAAACTGAGGAAAGGCTTAAGAAGCGGGGGACCCCATCGGGGCTGGAACGCCTGTCCACGTCACAGCCTGGGGTGCAGGCAGAGAAGGATCCAGACACTCTGAGTCCCATCCATTCACATTAGAGGCTCTTCCTTGCAGTCCTTTCACCTGGTAATCTCCTCATCTGTTTATCTGTCATTGTCTCTGTCTGCAAGCCTGCTCTGTTATGCAAGGCCCTTTGAAAGGTACTTTACACCTGTTATCTCATTTCATCCTGACAGCAACCTTTAGAACCTCAACTCCCACTAGAACAACTACTTCAGGACAGTGGGGGATTTTCATCTGTTTTGTTTCCCACTCACGGGGACACTGTGATGTACGGCTTGGGGTGGGGGCCCCTTCTAGGCACTGCGTGTCCCAGCTCTGGGTGCTGTCGGACGGAGTTCGGACATCTTTAGCCTTTAGCCTCTCCAGGGATGAGAGGCCTCTTTGCTCAAGGTCACACTCCTCTCTGCAGATCCCCAGCCATTGACTGGTCAAGTGGAGGGGGGCGGATAAAGGGTGGGCCCCATTTAGGGTGACCCTCAAGGAGCTTTCCGAGGTGGCCTGTCGAGGTCAGCATTGGGCCTGCACGACCACCCCACTTTTCTCTCTAGGATCCCTGGCTCCGTCCCCTCCCACCCCGAGGTGTTGGTCCTCAAGGCAAACCTTAGTAAACATCCTGCTCATGCAATTGCTTGGGTTTTCTGGGGCCATCAAACGTCCAAATAGTACAGAGAACACAGTAGGATCTCAACCAATATCTGCTGGGAAGGACCCTCGGGCAGGGATTGCTGTTTCCAACTGTGCACAAATAACAACAGTATAATCAGAGCAGCCAACGTTTATGCAGATGGAAGGATTTGAGGTACTATCTCAATCTTTGGCTTCTGAGATGGGTATGTTCTCCACTTTCAGATAAAGAGGTGAAAGACAGGGACCCAGAGCTGGCTAGCAGGATTTGGACCCAGACAATCTGATCCTCAAGCGCCCCCTCTTACCATCACTTTTCCGAAGGAAACCGAGGCTCAGCGAGTAGAGAAGCTCACCTTTTCCAGCCAGTGAGTGGCCGCCCCATCTACTGGGTTGGCCCAAAAGTCCATTCACGGGTTTCCGAAAGATATCACATAAACCCTACAGTCCTTGCTTGAACTCAGTGCTTCTGGGGCTTCCTCACTAGAGGGAAGCTTGAGTGTAGAAACCACCAGTCCGGCCAGAGACTTGGGGACACGTGCTGTTCCCTGGATCTGGAAGGCTCTTCCTGTCCCTCCCCTGTTGGTGGCTTGCATCTCAAGAGGTTCACACAGCAACCAAAAGCCAGCTTAAAAGTGATCCCTTTGTGAAGCCTTCCTAGTCTCTGCTGCCCACCTTCGCCTACAACATGCCCTACGGGAAGACGACGGGAGGATCCCATCTGAGCCATTGGAGGATGGTGGTGCCAGGCCAGAGTTGGCCATTCAGGGTGGGACTGGCAGCAAATGTTGGCAGGGTGAGTGAATAAAGGGAAAAACGATAGCACAGCACAGAATTAGCAGGCACCATTCCAGGGCTGGGACTAAATATTTACTTTGCCCATTGGGCAATCCTGAGAGATAAGCCTGGTCTTCCGAGCTCTATTTATGCAGACTTTCCTTCAGTGACTGACACAATCAGCCTGGTTTTGTTATAGTTTGAGCAGCTGTTTCCATATGTGGGCCCCGGGCATAGAGGTGCTTGATTCCTGGCTTCTGCTGCTCCCCAGTGAGACCGGTTCCCAATTTGTAGCCCCTCAGATGCTCTGCCTGTCCATCCTGCAGGCCTGGCCAGGATTCTCGAGGCTGCAGGTCAAATTGGGGTTTCAGTCTAGTTTAAGCTCTGACTTCACATGCAGTTGCGTATTGAGTCACATTGGGGCTGGTTGGAGGGTGGTGGGAGGGCCCTGGTCTCCCCAGTGGTTTCCCGGGAGGAACCTCTCTTAGGGGAGAGGTGTTGGGTGTGACAGGTGTGACAAGTGGGTGTCACTTGCTGGGTCCAAGTGAAGCCTCTGAGTTGTAGGATTCGAAGGGACACGGAGTTCAGTGTGGCATCTATCAGTAAGCCTCTGAGATTCACACTGGGGTCGTAACGGGAACAGAAGTGGCCTAGAAAAACCGGAATAGTGCTTTGACCCTGGAGGGCAGTAACAGTCAGCCAAGACAGCGGTGATCGGGCTCTCGCCCCATGTTCTCTGACTCTCCTCCCATATTCTGTAAACGGTGACTTTGCTGAGATCATTTGCAGCCCTGCGCAGGGTTACTCTGCCTACACAAACACCACCCAGAAAGCCCTTGGCACACAGGGCTGTGTCCGCTGGGCCAGCCGGTTGAGAATACAGCATGTCGGCCCTGCTGCTGTGACTAAAGAATGCCTACAGTTCCTACAGCTCCTTGCGTTTTCAGTGAGACACACCCAAACACGAGTGCGGGGCGGGGGGGGGGGGGGGGGGGAGCAGCTCTGCTTTGGGAAGGATCTAGTGAAATAGAAGGGGCCAGTGGGGCACTCTGATCCTGACAACCTCGTCTGTGAGGGGAGGCCTGGGAGAGGCTGTCGTGGTGTTGGATGAGCAGTGCCTGAAAAATCAAGAGGTCCTGCTCAGTGGGTACCACATGGCGGCTGAAAGGACTAGCTTTGTTTTGCTTTGTTTTGAAATACCTAGTGTTTATTTGTTTATGGGATCTAGTTCCCCGACGAGGGATCAAACCCAGGGTCCCACCATTGAAAGGTCAGTCTTAGCCACTCGACACCCGGGGGAGGCCCTGTTTTGTTTTCAACATTTATTTGTTTGGCTGCACTGGGTCTTAGCTGTAGCACGTGGTATCTTTTTAGTTGTGGCATGCAGAATCTTTAGTTGCAGCATGCGGGATCTAGTTCCCTGACCAGGGACCAAACCTGGGCCCCTGCTTTGGGAGCGAGGAGTCTTAGCTGCTGGAACACCAGGGAAGTCGCTAAAAGGACTTGTTCGAGTCACTTCTAGATACCCTCAGAAGGCTGCCCCAGTGTGTAGACAGAGAGTGGGAAAGAGCGGTAAGGGTAAGACCCAGGACTTCCCTGGTGGCACAGTGAGAAAGAATCTGCCTGCCAATGCAGGGCACGTGGTTTGAATCCTTGGTCTGGGAAGATGCCACACGCCCTGGAGCAGCTAAGCCCATGCCCCACGACTATTGCGCCTGTGCGCTAGAGGCCAGGAGCCACAACTCCTGAGCCCTTCCTTGTGTGGTAGCTACTGAAGCCCATGTGCCTAGAGCCTGTGCTTTGCGACAGGAGACGCCGCTGCGATGAGCAGCCCCCACGCCACACTGAAGAGCAGCCCCCACTCACCGCAACTAGAAGCAGCCCGTGATCATCAATGAAGACTCAGTGAGACCAAACAAATAAATGAAGTTTAAAGGAAAAGTAAGATCCAATGCAATCTGCATACTCAGAGTGTGGACTTCATTGAGCCCAAGGCCACTTTGGCCAGGCCAGCCACAGCCAGCCCAGAAGCCAGGTCACAGAGGCTACCATGTGGAATTTGATGACAGTTCAAGTTCCAGGGAATGGGAGGAGGCTGCTCTGTGGTCTAAACAAGGAAATGGTTTCCTCAACAAACTAACCTGCAAACAGCATTAGATGAAACATTTCGTCCAAGCCTTTTCCAGGCACTGTGACCATGCTGCCACTTCCAGAATGTTCCCTGGGCAGCACAGCAGATCCCAGGCTTTAACAGTTCTTTCCTAATCAGCTAGGGTATTGAGATTTCCCTCCAAATTTACACTGCTTATGTCCCCAGGGTCCAAATTAGCCATGCTTTCTCGTTCCACTTCTCTTTCTCTCTCTCGATGTATATGAGTTTTGTATATATATATATTTACTTATTTGGCTGTGCTGGGTCTTAGCTGTGGCGTGTGGGATCCAGTTCCCTGACCAGGGATCAAACCCAGGCTCCCTGAATTGGGAGCATGGAGTTTTAGCCACTGGACTACCAGTGAGTGAGTTCTGGATTGTGAGCTCTGGATTGAGGCTTGATGTGTCTTTATCATCATAGTGGAGAGATGAGACAACCAAAGTTGGGCCCATAAACCCTGGAGAGAAAGGCGATGGGCTGCTGGACTGAGACTTGGCACAGTCAGAACTGAGTGGGAGGCAGCTGCCGAGTCTGCCTGCTGCGCGATCGGCCCGCGGCGGTGGCCGGATGGACATGTGGTGTTCAGTTTAGAAGCCCAGGCTTGCGGGTGCAAATACCTGGGTGTAAACGGTCAGGCTCGATTGTTTTCCCTCTCTTCCCAGGAAAGGCCAGGAAGGAACAGGCCTCAGCTGCAGGGAGGAGGAAGCATTGTCCTCAGTGGGCCGGCCTCTCAGGTAGCCCGTCTGGCAGGGGGCCCGCGGGGAACATGGGATTCTCGTGGCTTCCGTGGCTGGCGGCTGCCTTCCTGAAACCAGATCTCTCAATCCTGGTCTTTCCCATCCTGCCTCTGACACCATCACATCCCTGCTAAATCCCTGATAAGATCCTATCAGACGCTCCAAAGTCCAGTTTGGAGCTCGTGGCCTTGACCCGTCCCAGAGTCCATCCTTTCCCCCTCCCTGGTCCCACCTCCCCTTCTACATCCCTTCCTCCGTCTGTCTGGCTCCTAAAGGCCCTGGGCCGCCAGAGGAGATGAGAACAAAGCTAGGACGTTGGTCTCCCTTGAGTCACTGCGTGGCTGTTTGCTCCTGAGAGTTTTCCATCTTCCAGGAAGAGGGGTTGCTTACAGGACACCTACTTCCTCTTCTTACCTCCTTATAGAACAATAATACTTTGCATTTGCATGAGTGTTATCTGTTGTGAAAGCAGTTCACGTTCAGTTTCTCATTCAGTGATTGTCATGATACTGTAATCTCACTGATTGTGGTTCCTCCTTTGTACAAGGAGATGATAGTGCATCCCTAACAGAGCTGTGGTGAGCAATAAATAAGGAGCGAAACAGGCATAGCTTGGGGTCTGGCAAACAGTACACGAACATTCCACGGCTGAGTGCTTTCCTCAGCTTCTCTCCTGACTCCAAGCAGAGGACTATCTTTTATGCCACAGAGTGGGTACTTAATAGGGCTTCCCAGGTGGCGCAGTGGTAAAGAATCTGCCTGTCAATGCAGGAGACGCAAGAGACTCGGACTCAATCTCTGGGTCAGGAACATTGCTTGGAGTAGGAAATGGCAACCCACTCCAGTATTATTGCCTGGAGAATCCCATGGACAGAGGAGCCCAGTGGGCTACAGTCCACGGGGTCGCAGAGAGTTGGACATGACTGACTGAGCATGCACGCACGCAGGAACTCAATAAACATTTGATGAATGAGTGATAAACTGTCCTCGCCCTTTCCCATCTCTCCCAAAGTGAGAGGATGTTTATTTGCAGCTCCAAGACACTGGGAGCTCTGCAAACAGGGAGTGGTAGCTGGGACGTTCTCCAGGTGGCACGAGAGGCCAAGGCCCCGGGGCTGGCTCCCGGCAGGTGCCCTGCCCCAGCCTGCTCCAGTGGTCTCTGCAGGGGAGGGAAGCTGACTGGCCTTCACCCTGGTTGGCTGGCTGTCCCTCCCTGCCCAGATGTACCAAGAGAAGCAAAATGGGTTTGGAAAGGCCCGCTCTGCTGGCATGGTCGTTTCCAGCAGACAAATGAGAATGCTCTCCTGTTGAAATCGAGCAGGACCCTATGGGGCCCTCGTGGGTGCAAAAGCACCCTGTTTCTTTTTCTTTTTTGGTTGTGCCATGTGGCTGTGGCACCTTAGTTCCCCAACCAGGGATGGAACCCAGGCCCTCAGTGAAAGCTCAGAGTCCTAACCACTGGTCTGCCAGGGAATTCTCCATGCCCCCAGCCCCCACCGCCCCCTCATTTCTTGTTTGTGTTGGCTTGGCCAAAAAGTTGAGGTAACAGAAAAACCCAAATGAAAATTTTGGCCAACCCAATAGAAAAAGGCTGTGGTCTCAGGCCTTCCCTGAGTTCTGAAAAGCACATTCAAGCGGTTACTAATTAGGGAAGTGAGGGAACACAGAAGCAAAGGAAAAGCGATCAGGAAATTATAGTTCAGCTATAAAACAGAGTCCTAATCACACATGGGATCCCCAGGTGGCTCAGTGGTAAAGAATCCGCCTGCCGATGCAGGAGACTCAGGTTCGATCCCTGGGTCAGGAAGATCCCCTGGAGCAGGAAATGGCAACCCACTCCAGTATTCTTGCCTGGAGGATCCCCATGGGCAGAGGAGCCTGGCAGGCTACAGTCCAGGGGTTGCAGAGTCAGACACAACTGAGCACATGCAGAGAGTCAAAATTATACATGAAAATCTGACTCACACCTTGGAGCTGTTCTGCAGAAACTAAGACCCACATCCGGTGGAGGAAGGTGACTACATGCTGACCACAAGCACGAAGACCCCAGGTTGTTTGGAATCAGGTGGTTGGTGTTTTCTTGTGAAACTTCACCATGCTACCTCACCAGGCACCAATCAGAGGACTGATATAAGGTGATCACTCACCCTGAAATCCCCTCCTTTTTATCCCTAAAAACCTTAAGCCCAGGCCGGCCAGTAAAGTGGATCTGAGACAAACCTACCCACCCATCTTCTCGGTTGCCACCCTATCAATAAAACTTTCTCTGCTCCAAAAGGAAATCAGTTCTGAATATTCATTGGAAGGACTGATGCTGAAGCTGAAACTCCAATAATTTGGCCACCTGATGCAAAGAACTGACTCATTGGAAAAGACCCCAATGCTGGGAAAGGTTGAAGGCGAGAGGAGAAGGGGACGACAAACGATGAGATGGTTGGATGGCATCACTGTCTCGATGGACATGAGTCTGAGTAAGCTCCGGGAGTTGGTGATGGACAGGGAGGCCTGGCGTGCTGCAGTCCATGGGGTTGCAGAGTTGGACACGACTGAGTGACTGAACTCTCTCTCTGCTCCAAACTCCCATGTTTTGGTTTGTTTAGCCTCAGGGCCAGGCTCCGGAACTTGGGTTTGACAGCACTGTTGCTGGGGACCATTCTCTGGGGATCAGCACTGCATCACGATCAGTTTTCTTTCTTCCTTTCCTTTTACTGGCTGTGCAGTCTGGCTTGTGCAGTTCCCCGACCAGGGACTGAACCCAGGGCTGAGGCAGTGAGAGCACGAGTCTGAGCCTCTGGACCTCCAGGGAATTCTCCATGATGGACTTCCCGAATGCTTTAGTATCCAAGGGGCCTTGCGGAGCACCTGATCCAGAGCTCTCAAGAGCTGCTCAAGCCGTACCCTATCCTTGACTGTCACTTCCACCTGAGCACCTCCAACCTCACCTGCTTTAGCGATATATAGGGCCTGCAGGTAAAATGCAGTTGGCCAAAAGGGTTCTGCCCCAGTGTTGTTTCAAAATAAAAGCTGAAGAACTACTGACCTCGGGCAAACCCTTCATGATGCACAAGGAAACTGAGGCCAGAGGAGTTGAGGGACCCACCCGAGTCACACGGTCCTGTAGGAAGCAGAGGTGTCAGTGAAGGCGATGGCCCTGGACTAGGGACCAGAGCTGCCCTGCTGATGACAGGTGTCTCCTGATCCATCCTGAGGATGCTCCCTGCCGAGGTTCAACATGAAGGCCTCCTCTCTATAACCCCAGTGAGGGCTGGGGCTTAGGCACCAAGGTGGAGGATCCTTCTATGAGGAACTGCAGATGCCTGCCCCCAAAGGTTTTAGGTGCCGCCACCAGCACCCTCTCTCTCTGGATCCTCCTCGCCTCTGTTCTCCCAAACACACTGAGCAGGCTCTTTCCTCTGGCATGCATTCCTTCTCCCTTTCCACGATTCTCAATTCTTCTAAGTTTCCCTCCACCTCCTGCCTGGTTCCTTTGTTTTTTTTCCCCCCTGTGAACTTCTTGAAGCCTGGTTTCCATCTGCATTCCTCTTGGGCTTCAGGTAAAGTCCAAAGTTCAGCACCAAGAAAAATTTCAGCAGAAGTCGATTGTGTATTTTAAAGAGAGAAAGTTGTTACAGCAAGTACAAATTTGTTTAAACGATGTCAGATTGGTGTGCATGTAACGAAACCCATGTTTTGCAACCACACCAGCATATTTGGCAATGTGAAACACTTCCATAAGAACTGCTGACCTTCCAAGGCCTTTACAACACGGTTTCTCCTGATTGTTATCATCTACTATGCTTCCCATGCACCTTCAGTCAGTCAGTTCAGTCGCTCAGTCACGTCTGACTCTTTGTGACCCCATGAGCCACAGCACGCCAGGCCTCCCTGTCCATCACCAACTTCTGGAGTCCACCCAAACCCATGTCCATTGAGTCGGTGATGCCATCCAACCATCTCATCCTCCGTTGTCCCCTTCTCCTCCTGCCCTCAATCTTTCCCAGCATCAGGGTCTTTTCAAATGAGGCAGCTCTTTGCATCAGGTAGCCAAAGTACTGGAGTTTCAGCTTCAACATCAGTCCTTCCAATGAACACCCAAGGACTGATCTCCTTTAGGATGGACTGGTTGGATCTCCTTGCAGTCCAAGGGACTCTCAAGAGTCTTCTCCAACACCACAGTTCAAAAGCATCAATTCTTCGGTGCTCAGCTTTCTTTATAGTCCAACTCTCACATCCATATATGACTACTGGAAAAACCGTAGCCTTGACTAGACAGACCTTTGTTGACGAAGCGATGTCTCTGCTTTTGAATATGCTGTCTAGGTTGGTCATAACTTTCCTTCCAAGGAGTAAGTGTCTTTCAATTTCACGGCTGCAATCACCATCTGCAGTGATTTTGGAGCCCAGAAAAATAAACTCAGCCACTGTTTCCCCATCTATTTCCCATGAAGTGATGGGACTGGATGCCATGATCTTAAGTTTTCTGAATGTTAAGATTTAAGCCAACTTTTTCACTCTCCTCTCTCTTTCACCAAGAGGCTCTTTAGTTCTTCATTTTCTGCCATAAGGGTGGTGCCATCTGCATATCTGAGGTTATTGATATTTCTCCTGGCAATCTTGATTCCAGCTTGTGCTTCCTCCAGCCCAGCATTTCGCATGATGTACTCTGCATATAAGTTAAATAAGCAGGGTGACAATATACAGTCTTGACGTACTCCTTTTTCTATTTGGAACCAGTCTGGTGTTCCATGTCCAGTTCTAACTGTTGCTTGCTGACCTATATACAGGTTTCTCAAGAGGCAGGTCAGGTGGTCTGGTATTCCCATCTCTTTCAGAATTTTCCACAGTTTATTGTGATCCACATAGTCAAAGGCTTTGGCATAATCAATAAAGCAGAAATAGATGTTTTTCTGCTAGCATGTGAGATGAGTGCAATTGTGCGGTAGTTTGAGCATTCTTTGGCATTGCCTTTCTTTGGGACTGGAATGAAAACTGACCTTTTCCAGTCCTGTGGCCATTGCTGAGTTTTCCAAATTTGCTGGCATATTGAGTGAAGCACTTTCACAGCATCATCTTTCAGGATTTGAAATAGCTCAACTGGAATTCCATCACCTCCACTAGCTTTGTTCGTAGTGATGCTTCCTAAGGCCCACTTGACTTCACATTCCAGGATGTCTGGCTCTAGGTGAGTGATCACACCATCGTGGTTATCTGGGTCATGAAGATCTTTTTTGTATAGTTCTTCTGTGTATTCTTGCCACCTCTTCTTAATATTTTCTGCTTCTGTTAGGTCCATACTGTTTTTGTCCTTTATTGTGCCCATCTTTGCATGAAATATTACCTTGGTATCTCTAATTTTCTTGAAGAGATCTCTAGTCTTTCCCATGCTATCGTTTTCCTCCTTTTCTTTGCATTGACTGCTGAGGAAGGCTTTCTTATGATTGGGGCATAATCACCTATATCCCAATACAAAATAAAAAGTTTAAAGAAAAAAAGAGAAAATCCTGGTTTTGCTTCATGGCATAGCTTGCTCCCCCTTCCTATATGATTTTCCTGAAGTACTCTGCCAACAGCTACTATCCACCGTCCACGGTCAGCACTTCATCCGAGACAATTATATCTACCAACCCCCCTTACTTGTGTGCATGAGCATGCCATCTTTCCCCAATTAGACTGGAAGTTGACTCATTCTCTGAAGAGGTGGTTTCCACAAATGACCAGTCTACAGGACAGTGCCAACCGGCTGCAAAAGAAGCTCCCCTGAAAACTTGCTAAAATGCAGAGATTTGGACTGCGTGGAAGGAGATGATCTCATAAATCTGGGTGTCAACAGGCAGAGAGCACAGATATTACATGACAATGTGGGTGGAACTCTGGAAACAGCACGTTTAACAAATTCCTAGTTGATTTTTAAAAATCTGTTTTTGGCTGTGCTGGGTCTTTGTTGCTGTGCAGGTTTGCCTCTAGCTTTGGAGAAGAGGGCTACACTCTAGTCGCTGGGCATAGGCGTCTCATCGCTGGGGCTTCTCTTGCTGCAGAGCACAGGCTCTAGGCTGAGTGGCATTTGGGCTCTAGAGCACAGGCTCAGTAATTGCGGCCCATGGACTTAGTTGCTCTGCCACATGTGGGATCCTCCTAGACCAGGGATCGAACCCCTGTCTCTTGAATTGCCAGCGGGGTTCTTTACCACTGAGCCACCAGGGAGGCCCAACTCCTGGCTGATTTTGATGACGCTCTTGAATTGACAGGTTGGGAACGGCTGCCCCTAGAGAACCGAGTGTGGAGCTCTGTACATGCACTCCTATGTGGTACGCTTCTTGACTGGTAATGAGTTTGATCCTAGTATTAGTTATGGTATACCTGTGTTCTGCTGCTCTAAGTGGGGAAAGAATACTGTGATTTGGGTACCCAACAGGTGTCAGGGCCTGTGCCTATTTACATTCATTATTTATTCCTTCTAATAACAACTTGAAATGGTATTCTCATTGGGCACGAGAAATCTGAGGGTGTGAAGGACTTGTTTTAGGACTTACTGTTATAGGACATGGAACTCTGCTCAAGGTTATGTGGCAGCCTGAGAGAGAGGGGAGTTTGGGGGAGAATCAGTTTAGTTCAGTTGCTCAGTTGTGTCTGACTCTTTTCGACCCCATGGAATGCAGCACGCCAGGCTTCCATCACCAACTCCTGAAGTTTGCTCAAACTCATGTCCATTGAGTTGGTGATGCCATCCAACTATCTCATCCTCTTGTCGCCCCTTCTCCTCCTGCCTTCAATCTTCCCCAGCATCAGGGTCTCTTCTAATGAGTTGGCTTTCTGCATCAGGTGGTCAAAGTATTCGAGCTTCAGCTTCAGCATCAGTCCTTCCAATGAATGTTCAGGACTGATTTCCTTTAGGATTGACTGGTTTGATCTTCTTGCAATCTAAGGGACTCTCAAGGGTCTTCTCCAACACCACAGTTCAAAGGCATCAATTCTTTGGTGTTTAGCCTTCTTTATGGTCCAACTCTCACATTCATACATGACTACTGGAAAAACCAAAGCTTTGACTAGATAGACCTTACTTGTCAAAGTACTGTCTCTGCTTTTTAATATGCTGTCTAGGTTTCTTACAGCTTTTCTTCCAAGGAGCAAGCGTCTTTTAATTTCATGGCTGCAGTCACCATCTGGAGTGATTTTGGAGCCCAAGAAAATAAAGTCTGTCACTGTTTCCACTGTTTCCTCATCTATTTGCCATCAAGTGACGGGACTAGATGCCATGATCTTTGTTTTCTGAATGTTGACTTTTAAGCCAGGTTTTTCTCTCCTTTCATCAAGAGGCTCTTTAGTTCCTCTTCACTTTCTGCCATAAGGGTGGTGTCATCTGCATATCTGTTATTGCTATTTCTCCCTGCTATCTTGATTCCAGCTTGTGCTGGATGTCTGGCATTTTGCATAATGTACTCTGCATATAAGCTAAATAAGCAGGGTGACACTATACAGCCTTGACGTACGTTTCCCAATTTGGAACCAGTCCGTTGGAGGAGAATGGATACATGTATATGTGTGGCTGAGTCCCTCTGCTGTCGACCTGAAACCATCACAACATTGTTAATTGGCTGTACTCCAATATAAAATAAAAGTTAAAAAAAAATAAGAAAAGACATAAACACACTTGGAATGAAAAAATGAAAATTAAGAACTTGTTTTAGTGCATAGTTGTAATATGGCAAGAAGCAGAATCTGACCCTGATAATGGACTCCAAGCCTTTCTACTTACCAGAGGGCATAAAACCAGTGGGTAGTATCTGGCTTGCAAATAACTTTTATTTAGACAGTACAATGTTTAAAAATTAACAAAACAAAACAAAGTCCTGCCAACATTTCTAAACTGGATGTTCTGTATAAATACCTGGATTTCTGGCTTCTCTTTGGGGTGGAAGAGGTTTGGTAACACTGGGGCCCACATTCCTGCATGGCAACAAACAAATGCAGCCTTCAGATGGGATGGGTGTCCTAGGACTCACCAGTCCCCACTGTTCCCCATTCTCCACAGCGGGACCAGCTTCTCTGACACTCTGCTCCCAACCTAGCCCCTATGGGCCTCTGAAGGTGTAACTACTGCACTATTTATTACCTTGCTTTCCACTGCTACGAAATCTAAAGGCAGCGTTTTTTCCATTTTGAGGGCTTTCTCTAGTTGAGGTGAGCAGGGGCTACTCTTCATTGAGGTGCACAGGCTTCTCATTGTGGTGGCTTCTCTTGTTGTGGAGCAAGGGCTCCAGGCACAAGGGCTTAGTTGCTCCAAAGCATGTGGGATCTTCCCGAACCAGGGATCAAACCCATGTCCCCTGCCTTGGCAGGTGGATTCTTAACCATTAGACCACAAGGGAAGCCTGGCAGCCTCTTTTATTGCACCATCTTGTATGGGTCTCTCATCACAGAGGTAGGTATATTTCTGACCTCATGATTTCAATACTAAGGAACCTACCTGGTGATCCGTCATCGAGGAAAGCTGGGATATTTGTTCCCTAAGCTTCACGTTCTGGCTCTAGCCTATTAAAATTCTTATTTAATCTTTAAAACAGTTAGGGAAAATAAGCCAACTCATCTACTTGCTCCTGTTCATTGCTATATACAATGAAGTGGGCAATGCCACCAAGTGGAAGAGAGATTCCATGATGAACTGCCTTAGCCAGAGGCTGATGACCACTCTCAGTTTGCAGGGCCATTCAGGAACTAGAAGTGAAACACCTGCCCATCTTTCTATGCTGTTTCTTTCCAAAGTTGTCCCTTATTCTTATTTTTTCATTAAAACATTATTTTACATATTACTGACTTCCTGTGTGCCAGGAACAATGTTTGAGATACAAGGATGAAAATATTCAAGGTGGTCATTTAAAAAGCCAGAGACACAGACTGCACTTTAGAAGTGGTGCTTCATTTTGGATCCTTTTCTGTTTGTTCGTTTCCTTAAACAAGCTACTACTGCTGCCGATTCAACATGTTTCATTCTATACATTTTTAATGTCTGTTCCTGTGTTTTGGAGAATGTAAGCAGAGAGATATTAAATTCTTTGAGTGTCAGTGTAATAAGCGAATACATAAATCTCTTTGTCAAATAGGACTGAATCTCATGGGGGGGTAGGATTTCACATTCACTGAGCACTTACCAAGACACTGTCAGGCATTTGTATACCTCACTTCCTAAAAATGAGCCCAAGAGGCAGGTATTCTGATTTTAAAGATAAATAACACAGGACTGAATGTGAAGGTCCCATTAACTCTAAATCTTCAACTCTTAACACTGTCAATGGGCTCCCTGGAGACCTCTCAGAACAACCACCTGGGATATGTCCCTGGTTTCTCAGCGTCCTCTATAAACTAAGGGTCATCTCCAGGCACCGTGTAAGAAGTGCACCTCTTCGTCACTTTATTCCTTAATCTGCATGAAAACTACTGCAAAAACTCCTTCTTCAATTCTCAGTTTCAAATGAGCAAGCTACTCTTCTCCTGAACCCTTTCAATGTCTTCCAAACACTTTCCTAACAGGGATATGAAGCAAATTTATCTGGTCGCTGCAAGTACCTTTCTACATTCAACACACCTTTCATTCTCTCACAGATGGAACCTCCAACTCTGTAAGTCAGGTAGGTATTCAAATAGGAGAATTAAAACAGGGTCGCAGAGAGGAAGGCTAAAGTATTTGACATTTTTGTGTTTACTTGTATAGAGGAAAAAGAGCACACAGATGCATCCACAGTATTTAATTTGTTTGGATAATAGTTACAGAGAAACAGGTACACTCCATATACAATTACCAATACTTTTTTTATACAGTTCATATTTCAGTACATCAACACTATTTTATTTACACTCTATTTATGTACATTAACATCTTTCTAAAGTCAGTGCATTGTCAACAAGTTTTATACAGTAATTTACAAGGTGAATGTAGTTAGTTAATTTAATAAATTTTCTGCTAGTCATGAATTAAAAAAATTAATTACAACCAATGTAACAAACACAGATCAAACAACATTAGTAGATTGTGCTACCTGCTTAAATAAAACATCTGTAAGGAAATTATTTAAAATCTTCCACTTTTTCATGGGACTTGTCCAGTTAGGAATGGACAGATTTTATACACTGAAAATCATGAAACTCTCAAGTCTGCATTTTGTCTGACTTCATTATATTATAGCATTTAGGCCCCTCCTTCCTACTTGCAATTATAGTCTTCTTCTGAATAGGCTTTCAACTCAGCCATTTACCTTTGTAAATGCTCTGAGAACTGGTTAGTAATCGACCTTAGGTATCGAAACACAAACGCTTAATTACATTGGTACCTACTATCTATGAGGAAGGAAGGGTAATGGAATCTGACAGTTAATGAGAATCAACTTCCAGGGTCCAGATGAGTAAAAAAGTGAAATATTTACCTTGAATATATATTTAGAAACAACGCAGAAAAAAAAATGCTGCCTGAAATAAATAACATTTATATTTTTGTTCCAGTCTTGAATTATTGGAGGATAAAATGAAGTGAGCAAGGAAACATAACTTTTGATGACCAGCACTACTGAAAAAAAGCGAATGGAGATGCAAACAAAACATCTACTTCCTAAATCCCCCAACTGCATTAAAAATACTTATACATTATCAATGTTTGGGATGTGTCTTGTTTTTAAATTTAATATGATAGGGGAAAACAACCCCATCAAGTTAATTTATAGCCCTTACAGCCATCAAATATGAACAAGTTTTGAAAAGTTCATCTGCACGTATTCTTTTTTTAAAGTGCAAAACAAAGAAACAAAGAAACAAAGAACAAACAACCACTGACTGCAAAACACCATCTAGCTTTGTGGCCCTGTTCCCTCTCAGACACTGTGCAACAGTGCGTGGAAGGATGGTGTCAACGTCGGCCGTCACTCCCCGCCCACCCCCAGCAGTGGAGGGGTATGTTTTTGAGGGCACTTGAAGTACCCTCAGAGCAAGCTGCCTCTATCTGGAGGGCTATTTTATTTTAGCTGGATCTCCCACGATGCTTTTCTTTTTTCCTACAGGGTCTCCCAACCAAGGCCCTGGGGAGAAGGCACGCAGCTCTTGAGAGAGCCGCCTTTCAGACTGACCACTCATATATGTCTCTACTACAATGACACACAACAAAAACAGAAAGCAATGAAGATATAGAAAGAGCGGGAAAATGGTTTCAAAAGTAAACTGAAAAATCTGTGTCCATGCTGTAAGAATCCTTCACACACCTTCATGATCTCGCTTTCTCCATCGTGTCAGTCGCTACAATGGAATAAAACTTCAGGAAAAAGGAGGTAGCGTATCATGTCGTCCCCAGACAACACTACAATTTTTTGTTTTACTTTTGACTCCAAGGAGATTCGTAGTATTCTGTTAAGATTATTGGTAAACTATATTCGCTACAGGGTTGTTCATGTCTGGACAAGCACAATTTAGTTCTTATTTGGTCCCAGGTGGCTGGTGCCAAACCCTTTTGTTTACAGGCTAATGGTGGGCTCTGCCTGAAAGCTCTCTACCAGGGAGCTTACGTGAGACACTTCCAAACAAAATTATTACTACTGGTATGTTAACTGCTATTTTAATTAGGGTTTTTTTAAACTTTGTGCTTCAGGGTCACAGGATAAAATAAGTACACACTGAGCTTGCCTTTCAGTGATGCTTTTGCCAAATGCCAGCTACAGGGAGTCATCTCCCTCATCACCAGTCTACCTAGCAGCCAGAGTGGCAGCTTCACTGTAATACACAGTACTTTTTGTAATCAGACTCGAAGTCTTCGTCCATGCTGCTTGTGTCTGCCATCTTTTTGCCATCGATCTTTGGCAGAAATTGTGCATAGTCTATCCCTTGCTGCTCATAGAAAAGAATGTAGGCAGAGTCGGTGTCAATTTCATCAGGGTGAAGTTCCTGGAGGAGCAAGAAAAGTCTTTAACAAAAAAGCCGGGCTTCCCTGGTGGCTCAGATGGTAAATAATCTACTTGCAATGTGGGAAGTCTGGGTTAAATCCCTGGTGGGGAAGATCCCCTGGAGGAGGGAATGCAACTCACTCCAGTATTCCTGCCTGGAGAATCCCCATGGACAGAAGAGCCTGGCAGGCCCCAGTTCATGGGGTTGCAAAGAGTCAGACACAACCAAGCGACTAAGCACACAGCATACACGCTGACTCTAAATCCTCACCAGGGAAGGGAGGACCAACCCTCTTTCATGACTAAAACTGACTGCTTCCAATCAGCTTAATATTTTGGCTATCTCATACCTGCCCCTAAAATAAGAACCATTATTTTCAATGTTTGGTTTTGGGAAAATATACAGGCCATAGACAAGTCCAAAGAATGATAGAAAACAAAATAACACATTAAATTCTAATAGCTCAAAAGATAATAACTTTTTCTTATTAATCAATACCTTCTATTTTTTTCACTGTTTTCATTTTCTGCTCTGCATATCACTTTTTTGGGGTGAAGGGGCATGCTGTGTGGCTTGTGGGATCTTAGTTCCCTGACCAGGGATGGAACCCAGGCCCTGACAAGTCTCAGCCACTGGACTGCCAGGGAATTCCCTGCGTGTCACTTATATTCCTTTATGTTGAAGGCTTCTATATATGGATTCTACTAGAAACAACTACTTTCTATTCAGGAGAAAGGGCTTCCCTGGTAGCTCAGTGGTAAAGAATCTGCCTGCCAATGCAGGAAACACAGGTTTGATCCCTGGTCCAGGAAGATCCCTTGGAGAAGAAAATAGCTACCTACTCCAGCATACTTGCCTGGAGAATCCCATGGACAGAGGAGCCTGGTGTGCTATAGTCTATGGGGTTGCAAAGAGTAGGACATGACTTAGTGACTAAATAACAATAATTCTGGAGAAAATCCATTATTTCAACAAATGTCCTTTGGATCTGTTGACATTTCTGTTTCTTTTATGAAAAGATCGGGGACATTTACCTTACAGCTGCTGTCATTGTAACAGTACCACTTGCTATTTGGGTTTTTGGCATAAGTGACGTAATGGCCCCCGCCCAGAATTCCTGAATGGCACTGTAAGAGAGAAGAAAGTGGAGGTGTATTAGTAGTTGACGATACTCAGGCCAGGGCAGGTATAAGGATCCAATCCAAGGAAAAGTGTTTTCCTTCTTCCAAAAACAAACCAAGAAGGAAAACTGAAAATTTTAAAACTTTGAATCTTACCATTCTATTGTTGTAATCATTTCTGGAAAGCAAAACTCCTCAGAAACACACACTTCTGAACGGCTTAAGCCTGTGACTCCACCTAGAAGATTATATGACTGTTCCCTTTATTAAATTGTGAGCATCTTGGATTCTACCCAAAAGGCCAAGATATTTACTGCTAACTTAGTCTATCACCAAGCTCAATGCCTTCCAAATGAGCAGGCTCTGAAAAAATGATGAATGAATGAAGATGAACCAACCAACCACTGAAAAGGTAGATCACTCTAAAAATCATACAAGAAACCACTTACCGAAATTGCATATAGGTTATAAATAGGTTTAACATGAATATCTTCTCTTTGGTCATCAGTAATGTCTTCTTCACTGTGGTTTTCAAGCTGACCATTGCTGTAGCCATTGCCACATGCCTCATGCTCATAAAGGAATCCATTGGCCAAAGCTACTTCGTGGTCTTGCAGGGTAACCAGCTCAGGTTGGCTGCCCCCCAGCATGTGCCCTCGGCTCAAGGCATCAGACAGCTCACAAATGTGGCCAGCCCCATTCTCTTTGCTGGCATCCAAGTTCTCCTTACTACTCGACAATTTGTTTTTGCTGCCGATTTGGGGTAGGCGGAGCCTTCCTTTGCTCCTCCCTAAAGTCCTAGGGCTGCTGTTAGGGCTGCTGTTTTTGCTGGAGGGACAGCTGGTTCCACTTTTTCTTGATGTAGATGGTGAACCTGTGAAAGGGGAGAAAAGATAAATCCAAATGTCACAAGTTAAACCAGCCACCAAAAGCTAACTCTGCAGTCAACTGCACAAGTGTACACAAAAAGGTAAAGACAGGGGCATCCTGACTGGTGAGGCTTTACTCCTATTATGTGGCCAATAAGTTACATTCTTGTCTTCCTCAATGCCAACCCTCTCAAGGCAGCAACGTCCTGAAAATGTGAAGTACAGTTAAGTATGGATTTAGAAAAAGAGCAGAAAGATGATTTAGGGCAGATTCAGTTCAAATTAATATTAGATGAAGGGGTTTGACAAATATCCATTCTTTAGATTAAAAAATATGACCACAAACTATCAAGCACTTATTCCGGCAAAGCGTGACATCAGAAACTTTATTATCTCTACCTCTCACAACAATCCTGCAAAGGAGCAGGTCTCAAACAGCTTCTGACTCCCTTATATGCCCTTAAAAATTGTTGAGGATCTTGAGAACTTTTGTTTTTGTGAGTTCCATTTATCAATATTTACCATGTTATATATTTACCATAGTAGAAGTTAAAACTGAGGAATTTGACAGACACATATATTTCATTGACAATATCACATATATGTTGGCTCTAAGCCAACCTGTGAGAGAATGAGTGAAAAGGCAAATATTTAGCTCTGGTGTTTTTCTTTCAGCTGCACCGTATGGCTTGTGGCATCTTTAGTTTCCTTACCAGGGACTGAACTTGGGGCTACAGCAGAGAAAGCGCCGAGTCCTAACTACCAGACTGCCAGGGAATTCCCAAACATTTAGTATTTTTATGAAAACAGTTCTGATCTTCAGAAAGGGTTTCAGGCACCCTCTAGGGGTTTCCCCAAATTTTACTTTGAGAACCTCTGATATAAGCAAACAAGGATGACAACTATCATTCATAATCACCAAATGCCAGGCACAATGTAAAGTGCTTTGCTCTCCATTTTCTTAATAATATTTATTTATTTGGCTGCACTGGATCCTGGTTATGGCATGAGGGACCTTCCTTGCAGTGCCCGGGCTCAGTAGTGGAGGTGCTTGGGCTTAGTTGTCCTGCAGCAGGGGGGGAGCTTAGTTCCCCCACCAGGCACTGAACCCTGGACCCTTGCACTGCAAGTGGATTCTTAACCCCTAGACCACCAGGGAGGTCTCTACAGTGCTTAATTCTTCATGTATCAATTTCTCACTCTGTGAACTTAGTATTTTCTTCTTTTTATGAATGAGAAAAGAGATTTAGTGAGGATGTATCTCTTGCTAAAACTCACACAGCTCAAATGTAGATAGACCTGAGTCCAGAAGGATCCTGGTACAACCAAGCTGTTGCTCTAGAGTGGAAGACGGAGGGAAACGTGCAGCCTAGAGGGGTCCCAGGAAGGCCGCCCTCCAGAATGAGGCTTAGGCTCCTCACCTTTAGGACTACTGACGATGTTGGCACTCAGTGAGGATGGGCTCTTACTCAGGAGCACGGCGTCTTCCCCAGCAGAGTTCTGAGCATCTGCTTTCTTCACCTCTCCTGCTGGGATCCTGGGCTCAGAGAGGTCATCCCCCTGGGGTGTGAGTGGTTTACGCTGACAGAGAGCTGGGTCCCTCGGCACCAGAAAAGCACTAGGGTCAAAACTTTCACGAGGAAATTTAACAATTTTCTGTGATTTTATCCATCGACCATTTACAAACTGAAATCGTTTGAGATGAATAATCTGGAGAAGAGAAAACAGTTGTAGTAACATGCTCTGAAGACACAAATTACACACTTAAAAAAAAAAGTCTAAAACATATGTAAATGTTCCAAAAATATGTCTCCCCCCCGCAAAGAATATATGTTCTTATGTAACCTAGTTAAGAGGCCACTGCCCTTTAGCTATGTGGCTAAAACGGTAATCCCCCTAATTTCATAATCGGTGTAGATCCAAACTCTCTCCCAAATGTCTTCAACATCATAGGAGCCTCTTCTTCCATGTCCTCTGGGCTTGTGACTCATACTGACCTTTACCTCTCTCCAATATCATCCACTCACAAATACACGAGGCTAGAATACTATAGACTGAATCATTTGAAGAAAAGTGAAGGTGTTTTTAACAGCTGAAAGTTACCCAGCCTCCAACAGGAGGCCTCTCCTTTCTTAACATTTCTGTTGGCTATGATCATGGGGTTTCACTGTCCTGAAGAGCATAAGAATCTCCCTTTTCCTTTCTAGCTTCTCTCTTTTCAAAAGCAATGAATTTCTTCAGGCTTAAACACAATGTTATTATGCTCCCTATCGTGAGCATACTCTTGAGAGTCCCTTGGACTGCAAGGAGATCCAATCAGTCAATCCCAAAGGAAATCAGTTCTGAATATTCACTGGAAGGATTGATGCTGAAGCTGAAACTCCAATACTCTGGCCCCCTGATGTAAAGACCTGACTCATTGGAAAAGACCGATGCTGGGAAAGATTGAGGGCGGGAGAAGGGGACGACAGAGGATGAGATGGTGGGATGGCATCACCGACTCAATGGACATGAGTTTGCTTAAGCTCCGGGAGCTGGTGATGGACAGGGAAGCCTGGCGTGCTGCAGTCCATGGGGTCACAAAAAGTTGGACATGACTGAGTGACTGAACTAACTGATTGTGGGCACAGATATTTGGGTGGCTACCTCTACCCTAAATGCTTAACTACTTACTATTTACATAAAGAGAATCCCTCTCCAAGGGCCATGCTGGTATGTGGATGTAACAAAAGCCCATCAAGCTATCAACATAACATTTACTCCTCATTATTCTTTGTGTTCAGTTGCTAAGTCATGTCTGACTCTTTGTGATTCCATGGACTGAACTGTAGCCTGCCAGAGTGATTCCTCTGTCTGTGGGATTTCCTAGGCAAGAATACTGGAGTGGGTTTCCATTTCCTTCTTCAGGGGATGTTTCCAACTCAGGGATTGAACCTGAGTCTCCTGTCTCAAAAACAGTTTTATAAATGCTGATACTTCATGATATGTGATATGTTTTATGTGATGGTCATATGAGTATAAATAATTGTCAAAATTCATCAAACTAGATATTTTAAATCTATGAATTTAACTCCATGTTAACTACATACCTCAATCAAAAAAAATACACCTTACCCCTTCCCACCTACCTGTTCTCAAGCCTGTCCCTATGCTCAGCTTCCCATCCCTGTGCTGTGCTTAGTCGCTCAGTTGTGTCTGACTCTTTGCGACTCCATGGACTGTAGCCTGCCAGGCTCCTCTCTGTCCCTGGGGATTCTCCAGGCAAGAATAGTGGAGTGGTTGCCATGCCCTCCTCCAGGGGATCTTCCCAACCCAGGGATCAAACCCAGGTCTCCAGAATTGCAGGCAGATTCTTTACCAGCTGAGCCACCAGGGAAGTCCATGAATATTGAAGTGGGTAGTCTATCCCTTCTCCAGGGATCTTCCTGACCCAGGAATTGAACTGGGGTCTCCTGCATTTCAGGTGGATTCTTTACCAGCTGAGCTACCAGGGAAGCTATCTCTGGAGCTAGCCAATCCCTGTTAGCAATTTCTTGTGCTTCCTTCCCTAGGGAGTTGTTCTTGTCTACATTCAGTCTCACAGAGTGGTAGGAAGAAGATATGAATAAAAAAATAGACACAAGGTCTGGTTATCGATATGATTTCCTCCCTTATGGAAAAAAGCTTTCTTAAATGAATAGGAAGAACTGACACTTCCAACTCTTGACAATCAAGAGAGGCTCTTGAAAGGCTACAGGAGAGGCTCCTAATCCATGAATGAAGAAGGCAGAAGTGCATCAAATCGGAAAGAACATATTAGCCCTCGTGTACCTGGTGCACACACATTTAATTTGGCGGTGTCTGCGCCTATGTGACCAAGCACAGCGGGACTGGAGGCTCAGGCTCCCCTGCTCTCCTACAGTCTGTAAAGCGCGAGCCTCAAGCTTCCTCTCTCCCTAGAGCTAGAAGTGCTTCCACCTTCTCCTGAAGTTCAGCCTCACCAGGCTTTACCACTTGGGGCACTTCTTGCACGTCTCCCTCAACTGCAGTTACTGGTCCATATGACTGGAGGCTGTACCCTCTTTAGGATACAAAACTAGTAAATGTCTGTAGGACAATTCAGGTCTGCGTACACCAGCAAAAATGCTTTATGTATGTAAATATTTGGTTGAACTGCATGGCTTATGGGATCTTAGTTCCCTTAGTTACCAGGGACTGAACTGCCAATGAAACTGCCGAGTCCAAAACACGGGACTGCCAGGGAATTCCCAGCAAAAGCATTTTAAACACTGTGGCAAGAAAGATTATTCTCAAAAATTCTTCTTTGTTCACAGCTTCTTTCCTTCAAGCTAGACTGCTACTCTCAGAGGTGAGGCTGTGACATACCAGGATGGGGGGAAGCCTCCAGAGATCCAGCTTCTTGGTTGCCAGGCAGTGGGTCTTACACTTGGAGCAGTAGTACATCTCGTTCTCCCCCAGCTCCTCCTCGCTGGTGAAAGCTCGGAGACAGCTGTCCAGGTTGATAGGCTCAGCTTGTGCATGCCGACTCTGTTCCACACTCTCGTGCTCATCTACCACCTGTAGGTGGAGGAAACAAGAGGAACGGGAGAAGGGGTAGGAGGGAGTTTAGAATGGTCACCTGCTCTGCATCATCCTCTTGGTGACCCAACCTCATTTACTTTACTTTAAAATACAACCAAACCAGAGTCTGAGCAAAGAGAGCATTTGTACATTTATTCCCAGATATTACATCAATAACATCTTTGATCAAATTTCTACTTAAATGACCATAGCTTTTTGGGAAAAATTTCTGCATGCTACTAAATGACAAAAACAAAACCAACAAGGATTGCCTGTTTACTTTACAATTTTGAAATCCGAAAACAGCTTATATACGGGCTGGCTTTCAAGTCAAGGGTGTTGAGGTTAGGACATTTATTTTTTTAACAGGGACAGGGGACATTATTAGTATGCTGCAGGCTCTACAGAGGCTATGAGAAATAATATCACCGGAACACAGAGGCCAGACCTGGATTAAATAAGAAAGGGTACAGACAAACTCACCTTGAGAGGACAGTCACCAGGGCGTTAAAACCCAAAGCCACAATCATTTGCATGTTGATGCCAAGTCGTAACACAAGAGTTATCAAAACACCCTGTGTATGCTGAAGAGCAACTAAGCCCGTGCGCCACAACTATTGAGCCTGTGCTCAAAACCCTGGGAGCCGTGACCACTGAAGCCCTTGCGCCCTAACTCCTGTGCTCTGCAACGAGAAGCCTCTGCCATAAGCCCGAGCACCGCAACTGGAGAAAAGCCTGAACAGCAATGAAGACACGGCACAGCCAAAATAAATAAATAAACAAAATTATGGATATAAAAAAACACCATGTGTTTCATTACCTGTCTCTTGCCTCTTGGTGCTTTTTTATTTGACGTGGTTAACAAAAGGAATAGCAGACTCAAAAAAACCTGATTTTGCTAAGACCTGCCCAGACCTCTGTGGTCCTATTAACCAGCATGCTAGGCTCTGGAGCAAGGAGGAGGTCAACACGAGGAAGGAGGTGGCGTGGGAATCAGGAGGAAGCAGACACTAAGGGGCCTAGGATGCAACAGCAAGAAACTTTCCCTCTGCCATTCTTGGCTGCCACTTAGAAAGCAATTAGGAACCACGGCGGGTGAGGCACACATTGCATGACCGGCGGGTGAGGCACACATTGCATGACTATGAATGACCGTGAGACCACACACAGGGATCACATCCCAGGGTGGAGCCCGGACGAGCACAACAATGAATGGCTCTTTTTGGCAAAGGTCATACTCAGGTCCCTTCACCCTACTTGTTACTCCTCCCTTCCAGAGGTGAAATGGTTCTCTTTGCCCGAGGCAATTTCCCTCCAGTTTTCCTTCCTGAGCTCTCAGTTTAGAACAGCTTTCAGGTGTGACTTTTTCCCTGCATGAGATGGCTGAGTCAGAGGCTGTCAAATGTTTATATAAACTATCAAGGTTGGGGTTTGATCATGCAATGAAGAGTTTAGCATTGCATCACCAATCATTTCTAAAGAATTTATTTGAAAATGGGGAACTTCAAGGAAAACTCTTTCAGAAAGGAAATCTGGAATGACCTTGAGTCACTGGCTTCTGACACTTTCCCAGGGAAAACTGACATGCTTCAGAAGGAAACATGCTATATCATGGTGGTTAGAATCAGAGTAGAAAAAGAGGTATGCAGGGAAGGTCATGTGCACACTGCTGTATTTAAAATGGATAACCAACAAGGACCTATTGTATAGCACAGGGAATTCTGCTCAGTTACACACCAGCCTGGATGGGAGGAGGGTTTGGGGGAAAATGGATTACATGTGTAGGTATGACTGAGTCCCTTCGCTGTTCACCTGAGACCACCACAACACTCTTAATTGACTATGTCTCAGTACAAAATAAAAAGTTTAACGTTTAGGGGAAAAAAGAAAAAGAGGTATGTCAAATATAGTAGTGTCTCTTTTCTCACAGCCAGTTAAACATTACCTATATTATCTCTACCAGGGATGCTTTATGGCCAACCACAAATTACAGTAAGCAGGTAAAGAATGTTGACTTTTACTGACTACATTTTCTATATAACACACAGGCTAGACAGCTGGAAGAGACAGGAAGGAATGAGAAAATTGATGAAAAAACATATCTGCAGATGACAGTGATTTTTATTTATTAATAAAATTTCCCCTTGGGATCTAGCCCCAGATTCTCTATAATTACTCAAATAGTCTAAATTGCTTATTGGCACCCTCTTCCTTTATTTTTCTCTAAGTTGCCTGAAAGCTCATCCTTAGCCCCAAACATAAAATAATGAAGTAATAGCTTTCACACATTATAAGACTATTAGAAAAAGAGAAGATCTAAGAAGTAATATAGTTTAATTTTCTATTAATGAATATGAGATTCAAACAGGGAAAAATTTAAAAGAATAAGAATAACTGCCTATTTTTTTCCCTCCTTATCAAATAAAACATTCATGTAGAAATTTTGGAAAGCAGTAAAAAAAGTTAAAAGGCAGGACACCTTATAAAGGCAAACCGTCAAAATATTGGCAGATTTTCTTCAGCCCTTTTTATATGATATTTTTCAGGATATGCAATTTTATATCTTACTTTATAAAAAACTTCACATGATATTATTAGTATCTTTCCATGTATGGTGGTGTAAAAACTTCTGGTGATCATCATTTTCAGTGATTGCATAGTATTTTATCCAATCATTATACCATGCTTTATTTAACCACTCCTCTAATGTGAGAAAAATACAAGTTGCTTCTAGTTTTTTTTAACTACTTTAACAAATGCTATGATGAAATTTGTCAGCAAATCAAGAGTATTTCCCTAGGATAAACTCTTAAAAGGGAAATTACTAGAATAAAAAACGTAAAACATATATTTTACGGGGCCACATGAATAATCTCAAGTTTGAACCATGATATCTCTTTTGTCTAAGTGACTCTCCAAGCACATGCAGAAGCCACATGTAGGAAGATATGAGTCATGTGGCCCCATTCCCCAGAAAGGAAGGATATCTCACCAGCAGCTTGGTTTCCATGGTACCCTAAAAGCATCACTGAAAATGGAAGTGGAGTGACATTTAACAGGTCACACAGGTCCTTCTTCCTGTAAGTAGGATGTCCTATAGAGTTTTTCAGATTGCACATTGGGATTCTTAAAAAGGGAAGGAGATTTACAGCCAAATAGTTTTTCATCTTTGACAGGAGTATCTTGTCACAGTAATGTCCTGTCAGATTCTGTGCTAACAAAGATTTAAGAATCTTTCAGTTGCTAAAATTTTCCCTCTTCAAAGGAAGTGTGGTGGAGGTTACTGAATTAACCTTGCTCCAATGAGCAAAATCTGCCAAAACATCAACTTCTCTGCAGCTTCCTTTAGCCCAGTGGTCTTTCATTTGCCAACTATCCATAAAGAATACTCATTCTTGGTTAGTGAGAGCCTGAGGGTGTGTGGGGGCATAGTTAGGGTTCCAAACAGGGAATCTGGTCTGGAATTGGGAGTTCCCCCACTCCTCAACAGCACAGAAAGACAGAAAAGTCCATAGAGAACAGACTGTGGTGGCCAAGGGGGTGAAAAATGGTTGGGAGGTTTGAGATTTAGTTCAGTTCAGTCGCTCAGTCGTGTCCAACTCTTTGCGACCCCATGAACTGCAGCATGCCAGGCCTCCCTGTCCATCACCAACCCCCCGGAGTTCACTCAAACTGACGTCCATCAAGTCGGTGATGCCATCCAGCCATCTCATCCTCTGTCGTCCCCTTTTCCTCCTGCCCCGAATCCCTCCCAGCATCAGAGTCTTTTCCAGTGAGTCAACTCTTTGCATGAGCTGGCCAAAGTACTGGAGTTTCAGCTTTAGCATCATTCCTTCCAAAGAACACCCAGGAGTGATCTCCTTTAGAATGGACTGGTTGGTTAGCAGACGCCAACTATTATATATAGAATGGATAAACGACAAGGTCCTATTGCATAGCACCAGGCACTGTAGTCAGTACCCTGATTATAAACCATAATGGGAAAGAATGTATACATGTATAAGTAAATCACTTTGCTGGACACCAGGAACACAACACTGTAAGTCAACTATATTTCAAAAAAAAAAAAGAGAAAATTTAATTTTCATTACTACCTTATCTAAAGGGAATGTATTAAGAAACAGTGAAGGAAATTTCCATCAAGAGTCATATAAATGCAAAACCCACTGCATTTCTTCATGTGACTAAAACATCGCCGTTGATTCTGTTCCTTTTACTTCTCAATCGGATTCTTCCTATCTCTACACACAAGCTATCTAGTCAATCTTCCCTTCAAACATTTTTGCATATGGAGTTAGTGGAGTTAGTATTCTCTTGGAAGTTTTATTTTCAAAATTGAAGAACTGCTCTGGCCTGAGAGTGGCAGTAGAGGAATGCTAAGTGTGAAGAAGAGGCATGGAGATGTACTCTTAGGTGCCCCATTTTGAAACAGTCAACCCTTTCTCTAATTATTCTGACCACTATGTCTATTAAAGGTGGCAGCTATGTCCCTGGAATGCATCTGAGCTAAGTAATAGTGGTTACCAAATGCTGTCACTTCAATCTATCTTCTTACTTATGCCCAAACTTTGGTTTCAAGATGTACTATTAACATTTTCTTTACTTTCTTGGGCTCCAAAATCACTGCAGATAGTGACTGCAGCCATGAAATTAAAAGACATTTGCTACTTGGAAGAAAAGCTATGACAAACATAGACAGCATATAAAAGCAGAGACCTTATTATGCCAACAAAGGTCCATCTAGTCAAAGCTATGGTTTTTCCAGTAGTCATGTACGGATGTGAGAGTTGGACCATAAGAAGGCTGAGCGCTGAAGAGTTGATGCTTTAGAACTGTGGTGTTGGAGAAGACTCTTGAGAGTCCCTTGGACTGCAAGGAGATCAATCCAGCCAATCCTAAAGGAAATCAGTTCTGAATAATCATTGGAAGGACTAATGCTGAAGCTGAAGCTCCAGTACTTTGGCCACCTGAGGTGAAGAGCTGACTCATTAGAAAACACCCTGATGCTGGGAAAAACTGAAGGCAGGAGAAGGGGAGGACAGAGGACGGCCTCACTGGATGGACAGTGGACGGCCTCACTGACTCAACTGACATGAGTTTGAGCAAGCTTGGGAAGATTGTGAAGGACAGGGAAGTCTGGCATGCTGCAGTCCATGGGGTCGAAAAGAGTTGGACATGACTGACTGAACAACAACAGTACAATTAACTCATGTTTTGTGTGTGTGTGCGTGTGCGTGTGCGTGTGCGTGTGTGTGGTGGGGGGTGCTCAGTCATGTCCAACTCTTTTTGACCCCATAAACTGTAGCCCATGAGGCCCCTTTGTCCATGGAATTTTTCCAGGCAAGAATACAGGAGTCGGTTGCCATTTCCCACTCCAGGGGATCTTTCTGACCCTAGAATCGGACCAGAGTCTCTTGGGTCTCCTGCATGGGCAGGCGGATTCTTTACCACTAGTGCCATCTGTGAAGCCCCACAATTATCTCTACAAGTGGGAAAACTGAAACCACATAATCATGCTAATATATCTAAGTGCCACAGAGAATATCAATGAATATTTGTCTGGTTATTATTTAAATTATCTGAAAATAGAAACTGCATGATACAGTTAAGCTGGGGAAGATTTTACATATATTTTACATACAAAAAAAGTATATATTTTTATTTACATATAAAAACTGCCATCTTATGGTGACTTGGAGTACTTACCCTTTCCTGTGATGTTTGATAGCGGAGGTGAAGGGCTGTGGGGTCCCAATCCACAGCAATATAGGCATTTCCAATGAAAGCCCTGTCTTCCCCACAATCAATTTTACAGCCTCTGCAAAATCTAAAGGGGGGAAAAACAATCTACTGAGGAAAGAATAACTAAGGAGTCAAAATTTTGTTTATCAAAATTATTCTCCCTGGGAATTCCCTGGTGGTCCAGTGATTAGGACTTGGTGCTTACACTACCATGTCCCAGGGGTTCCATCTCTGGCCGGGAAACTAAGATCCTGCAAGTCATGGCCAAAAAATAAAAAATTCTTTTTCTACTTCTCTACTTTCCTTCTTGGGCATCGCAATTTGTCATGGGCTTCTAACTTCAGACTGATAAATGCATGAATATGTGTCAGTAATTATTATTAGTTCAGTGAATCACACTTAACACTTCTCAAATCTTTAGTTTTTCAAGGCATTTGATAACCAATTGTTAATCCACATGAATATGTGAAACTTCATGGCAAATAAATGATATGGGAAGTGGATATCTGAGATAATTTACCTCTCATGAAATTCTAAATTTACTTAATGCTTGAAGTTAGGACAACTTAGGGGGCATGCTGCTGCTGCTGCTGCTGCTGCTAAGTCGCTTCAGTCGTGTCCGACTCTGTGCGACCCCATAGACGGCAGCCCACCAGGCTCCCCCATCCCTGGGATTCTCCAGGCAAGAACACTGGAGTGGGTTGCCATGTCCTTCTCCAGTGCATGAAAGTGAAAAGTGAAAGCGAAGTCACTCAGTCATGTCTGACTCTTAGCGACCCCATGGACTGCAGCCTACCAGGCTCCTCCATCCATGGGATTTTCCAATGCCTATTTCCTTGTTTGTCAAATAGCACATTAAATACATATAAAATTTATGAGTGGGTAGGAACCATGACACGGAGAAGGCAATGGCACCCCACTCCACTACTCTTGCCTGGAAAATCCCAGGGACGGGGGAGCCTGGTGGGCTGCCGTCTATGGGGTTGCACAGAGTTGGACACGACTGAAGCGACTTAGCAGCAGCAGCAGCAGGAACCATGACAAAGGCTGTGGCTTTATTGCCGATACAACTCAAGTTTGCTAAGGCTATTACAGTTCTCTGAAACCTGACTTCAGCACTCAGGCATTTTCCAAGCTGGAACACTAATGACTAATCAATCTCTATAACTTTTCTTAAAACCAAAAATAGACTTCCAGTAAGGTCTAGTAAATAGAATATGTTTTACCGAACTCAGAATTGCTAAACTGATTTATAAGGAGCAGAAGGTATTGAATGATAAATGTTGATCATAAACTATGAATCTGATGAGGATTGTAGAGTTAACAAAATCAGCTAAGTCTCAAGAGCAAAACTTAGCTATAGACCTCACAGGGAAGAGATGAATGAAGAACTCCTAAGTTTATTTCAAGCTTCCCATTACTACTTATTACGTCTAAAAATTGGAAAGCTTATGAAAAAGGTATAATATCTGAAGCTGCAATTCTACTAACATTTTTCTTTTGCAGAAGGTGACTTTACCTGTACCATGGGCACCAAGCACAGGAGTTCCCATCTTTCTGCACAACTCGTAGAGTAAATGGATACTGATAACCCATACTGTCATCACTGAAACAGAACATAAAGAGTGTAAGAAACATTTCTTATCTGGAGTCTCTTTCATCTTCTCTGAAGTAACCTTAAAAAGGGGCATCTGTCAGAGCAGTATGCTCACAATGACAGCTCCATGCTGGTTATCCTAACCCATTAACTTCAGCCCTGCACAGCTGTACTCAGGGCTCCTTGTTTGTAGAGGGGAAACACAGCAGACTGCCAGATGTCTCTGACAGAGTCCATGTGGTCCATGGAAATTTCATAAAATAAGCTAATCATGAGATTGAATGCTAGTTATCTTTCAGCCCTAATTCTATCAAAAGATTTAATTCACATTAAACCAGACTCCTCCTATGACAAGAACACGGATACAACACAGGAGAGTGAAAGGTCACAATGGTTTCAGAGGAGTTGACTGACTATATATTTAGAAGCTTCTTTAATCAGAATCCCTGATGTGGTACATGACAGACATCCCTTTTTCCTTGTCTTAACTATCTAAAGCTATAAGCTATATAACATATTTAGAATAATGTCTTAACTGCAAGATAGCTTTATGAGTTCTCCGACTACAAAAAAAAAAAAACAAAAAAAACTATTCATCCTTGCCCCAGTAAGAAGCAATACAAAGAATATAACATAAGAGCAATATACTTTATGGATCATTCGGCAATTTGTAGTGGCTATTACATGACTGCTAAAGGTAATGAAACTGTGATAAGGACTCATGGTTGTAAGGGCAACCATTGTAAGGGCAAGAATGAGTATTATGCCTGTCACAGCAGTTCCCATCTTTCTAATTCGTTGACTGAATGATTATGGATAGCCCATGTTGTCCAGTATCATGTCAGTGATAACTAGGTCAATGGCAAGTAAGGAATGCAAAGAAAGATAAAGAGAGAAAACAGCCAGCTAAAACTCCAGCACAGAACTGTACAACAAATCTCTTCTAAAAAATTTCTTTATTACAATACTTGCCAGAAAGATTTAGGTAAGAGATTATAAGGATTATAGGACTCTGGAATGTTTAGGTGGTGAAAGGAAGGTGTAGCGTCTCTCCTACTCAGAAAACCAAAACAAATAAATGGTTGAATTGTAGTGAGTCCTATAAATCACCCAGAATAAACATAAATTCTCCTTTTTCTACATTTGGAAACTGTAGATCTAGGAAGATGCCCAGAGACTCACCAATCCTGAGCATGATTACTAGCTTCCTGAGGTGGGAGTGGGCTGGCTAATCGTGACACTTGAATCCAAACCGCATCATACAGGTCTTTCTTCCGGGTATGCACAGTACATGGAACAATCAAAGGCATTCCAAAAAGGCTGGGGCGATTCTTCTGAGATGACAGGAAATACAGTTCTGTCCTCATCTGTAAGTACAAACAAGAGAAGAGTGAGCTGAGAAGAGGCCTCTGATTCCTCTCTTTTGTTCTTCTAGGACTGCCCCGAACAGGCATCACTACCATTTTCAAATCAGTCACTATCACACTTCTCTTTATTTACAGAACTATCTTTTATTAAAATGTGAAGAGAATTGTTATTCAAAGTGGAGACACTGAAGGGGTGCCAATTTCACAGTTGCTCTCTATCAAACTTGGGTTTTCAGCATATAATATTTTCAAATTACGTAGTTTTCTCTGATAAACATTTCTCACATACACTGAATCATATATAAAAATTTTTTAAATCATATTTTAATTATATGATGGAATAAAAGGTTAACTATTGAAATGTTTGCTCTGAGTATGTTAAAGGAGATTTTTATCACTTCTTAACACGTGAGATACTGCACAGAATTAGCCTGGAAATGGTGACTTAAAACAAAAGTTTAGTATAATAGAAAAGCTGCTGGGAGTTAGTTACAGGATTATTAAAAAAATCTGCTGAGCACCTGGACATTTAATTCTTTAAATTTGAACTTTATGTAGTAGAAAAGCTAAGCCAACAACTTATAAACTCACTAGTTTTCTACGTGGAAGACTCTTATTTCAGATCCCCAAGTATTTTATTTTGCTGTTATTCACTTAAGATTATTAGCTAAATACATGATTTTAAGACCCCATTTCATGTATTGGTGGTTATATTATTATAAGACCTATAGAAAGCAGACATAGTTCAGAACTATTTTTTAAAAATCAAAAAACTTTGATTAGTTTTTCTCTTATTATACCCTTCTTCCACTCCAACTCTCAGTAGATGACTTATGTTACTAAATAACTGAGATCATTTAAGCAACCATCTCTTTCCTCTACTCTCCTCAGTGTCATTTCCCTTCTAAACTCCTATGATTCTCCTCCTCTCGGAGGTAACTTCTTCCAGGGCCCTGTGGCCTATACCTCCCAAACCTGCTCGCTTCTTCATGGGATAATGCTCCCAGCTTTACTGTACAGGAATCTTTCTTTGGTTCTATCCTAACAACTTCTTTAATCTGAAAAATCTCACTTGACCTAACTGTGCTAAATTCTTGCCCTATTTCTTTACTTGGTTACTAGGCCAAACTTCTCAGTTTTCATTCTTTCCAATGTCTCTAGTCCATGTAGCCACTTCTTTCTTTCCTTTTTTGAAGTTGACTTCCCTTTAGTAGTTGTGTCAACACAACACTATTATTTCTCCCTTTATTCTCTGATATTCTTGCTTATGTTACCTTGCCTTATTCCTCTTCTTTCTCTATCTTGTAGAAGGGAGTAGAAGACAAATAAACTATTTTCAAAGTAATTCAATCATGAGATCAAAGTGTCTGAAAAAAGAAGGTGGCAACGAAAATGAAGGAAAATGGTAAATTCAAGTAGTATTTTGAAAGAAGAATTTAAAAGGCATGATATACTACACATAGAGTTTCAGAAGAAAAGGGTGGAAAAAATCTAAGAACATCTCTAGCCTTGAGCCTTTAACATGGAAGGATGGCATTGCCTTTCACATAATGAGAAAGGGAGTTGACTTGGGACAGATGGTAAAATCGATTTTCAGTTCAGTCGTTCAGTCATGTCCGACTCTTTGAGACCCCAAAATTGCAGCACACCACGCCTCCCTGTCCATCACCAACGCCCGGAGTTCACTCAAACTCATGTCCATTAAGTCGGTGATGCCATCCAGCCATCTCATCCTCTGTTGCCCCCTTCTCCTCCTGCCCCCAATCCCTCCCAGCATCAGAGTCTTTTCCAGTGAGTCAACTCTTTGCATGAGGTGGCCAAAGTACTGGAGTTTCAGCTTCAGCATCATTCCTTCCAAAGAAATCCCAGGGCTGATCTCCATTAGAATGGACTGGTTGGATCTCCTTGCAGTCCAAGGGACTCTCTAAAGTCTTCTCCAACAACACAGTTCAAAAGCATCAATTCTTCAGCGCTCAGCTTTCTATACAGTCCAACTCTCACATAGATTTTAGGCACTCCCCAAAGAAGCTACTAGATTATGAAGTAAACTGGAAACAGGGAACTGGTTAAAAGGTAAAAATTTAGAGCAGACTTTATGGTCCAATAATTACAAAAAAATCTGTATATAATGCTTTAAGCACTTACCAACCACTTTATATAACATACATGATAGATGAAGGGAGCTGTTTTGTAAGAAAGATTTTTTAAAAATACATCAGAGTTCTTAATATTTAATCTGATAATGCTTTGTTTAAAGAAATGGGGAAATGCACGAATCACCCCAATGATCTTAGCTGATGGGACTGTGCTTAAACAAGATTTAAGCTGCACTTAAACAAAATTCTAAGACACAAATATATCCCTTAATTCTCTAGGATGTTTACTCAAACAACCCTGTCTAGAAAATGATCCATAGAGCATCATCTACATGGTCAGAAAAATCACTTTTACTTGGGAGTTACTAATTCAAAGGGAAAATGTACATTTCAAAGAATTATCACAAAGTAATTAGCTGTGTAATCACCGATCAGGTCAAGAAGCAATTCGGTCAGCACTCCAAAGCCTTCCTCGAGCTTCCTCCTAAAGGTAACAGTTTTTCTGAATTTTATGGTAATTATATCTTTGCTTTTCTTTGTTTTATACCCTATGAATAATAAACAGTAAATTTCATCTTCCCTGTCTCTAACATTTTATTTATAAATATATTATTTCATTCTTTTTTGTTTCTGACTTCTTTCTTGCATTATGTTTATGAAATTCGTTTATGTTGGGAATAAGCATAAATTCACTCGTTCTCAACGCTGCATAACATTCTATGACTACGACTCAACTGCCTTACCCTTTCTACCACTAATGGACATTTTAAAAAACACAAAATAGAATGGTGGAATTATTTATCTTCAGTTAGAAAACTTAGTTTTCCAAGTAGCTGTATTAATGTGCACTCATCAGCAGTGTATGAGAGCTCTTGTTGGTAATATGAGTTACAAACATCTTCTACTCCGTAGCTTGCCTTTAATTCTTTTAGTGATGTCTTCTGATGAAACTGAAGTTCTTAGTTTTAATGATGTCCAATTTAACACTCTTTCCTCTTATATTTAGTGCTTTCTGTGTCCTACTGAAGAAGTTTACCCCCCTAAACCAAGGCCATGAACATATTCACCTTTGTTTTGCCTTCATATTTAACTCTACAGTCCACCTGCAACTGATTTTTATGTGGTGAGATGTAGGTATGTCAAGTTTCACATGGATACCCAATTATCCCAGGACCATTTACCAAATGAGTTGTCTTTTATTGCTCTGTAATGCCATCTTTGTTATAAATCAAGTGCCCAAACATGTGTGAACCTGTTGGGGGGCTATTTTATTTCATTGGTCTATTTGCCTTTTCTCATACCACTATCACAATGTCTCAAATATCACTGTTTAATAAAATCATGATATCTGATGGTTCAATTCCTCATTCTTTGTTCTTCAAGACTGCTTTGGTTATTTTAGTGCTTTGCACTTCCATATATTAGAATCAGCTTATGAAGTTATACACACACACAAGTATAACACACAGAGTTTGCATTTTTATTGGGATTGTGTTTTGAATCTATAGATCTGTTTGTGGAGAATTGTTATTTTTGAAATATTGAGTCTTCTAATCCATGAGTGCATGCTCTGTTGCTTCAGGCATGTCCAACTCTTTGTGACCCTATGGACTGTAGCCCTCCAGGCTCCTCTGTCCATGGGATTCTCCAGGCAAGACTACTTGAGTGGGTTGCCATCCCATGGACATAGTCTATTTCTTCAAACTGAGTCTTCTTTAATTTCTAGCAATAATATTTTATTGTTTTCTACATAGGTATCTTGTATATATTTTTTAAAGTTTATTTTCAGGTATTTACAAGTTGGAAGAGGCAAAAAGGATTCTCTCCTAAAACCTGTGGAGGGGCACAACCATGTTGATGCCTTGATTTCAGACTTCCGGTCTTCAGAACTGTGAAAGAATTAATTTCTGTTGTTTTAAGCCACCAAGTTTGTGCCAATTTGCTATAGCAGTCCTAGGAAACAACTTGTCTTGCCTAGGAATCTTCTTGTTTCTCTGTCCAAAACAAACAAAACTTTATCTAAGGCATCCACACTTATATGGTAACGAAGATGTACACGCTGACATGAACATATAGGAGTCACAAACTTTCTAGAGACAACAGTATTCCGACGCACCAGCTGTCTTGTTGCTGCTTAATGTGAGTGAGGAATATCATTTCCTATGTAGGCTGTCAGATGTGATACTAGATCCTGGCTGTAATCACTTAGAACAGCATACACAACACATTGAAAGTGCACACACTGAAGATGTTGCCAAGGCAGAAACTGCTGTTTCATAAATAGCACTGGCAAGACCAAAAGTAATTTGCCTAAAATTAAACTAACCATTTTCCGGTGGACTGCAATGATGTAGCCTGTAAAGGAACTGTCAGGAAGAGATGGCATATGACCATTCACCATTCCATTTGTGAAGTTTTTCTCAGTTCCACATGGCACAACAGTGTTTGGCATTCCATTGGGAATGAATATTGGTCGAGGCAGGTCCCCATTGGTGGTCAGGGTGAACATTCCGTTTGTAGATGGGGAGGAGGAGAAATCTACAAATTCAAAGGTAAGCACAGCATCATAAGTTTGTCTTTTGCTCTTTATCTTTGCTCTTTTCTCAAACATTGCTTGGACCCAGACCACTGACAATCTCTTTTAACACAGGACCGGAAGTAATCATAGGTCAAATAATTCTAGATTAACTGGAAGATTTTCATTTTATAATTTACTTTTATTACTAGTAATTTTGATTAAATGACTAAACAAGAGTAACTGCTAGAAAGAGTAAGTGGAATTTTTACAACAATCTTTATCGGTCCTATGTTGTGGCATGAAAATAGTTCTGCTTTTCTTTTTCTTATCCTCAAAAAATTCATTTCTCCATGTAGTCTCTAGCCAGATATTTTACAAACATTTTATTTTTAAAAACACCTGCAGAGAACTCCCATCTGCTCCCTGCCCCCACATAAGCTCAGTCTCCCCCATTAGCACTCTCCCCCACCAGAATGAAACATTTGTTATAACTGATGAAAGAGGTTGCTTTTTAAATTACAAATGCATTTTCTTAGTTTTACTAGCCACAGTTCAAATGCTAAACAGTTGTGACTATTGGATACTCTATTGGATGGCAAAGATTAAAGAAAGTTTTCATCATTGCAGAGAGTTCTATAGGACAGTGATATAAATGATATAAACAAAAAAGCAATAATAAATCATCCACCAACCCACCATCAGTACTATCTACTGAGCACTAATGAGAGGAGCCCCCTTCTCTTTGAAGCCTTCGATAGCTGGGAAATCTAATTATCAACAATAAAAAGAAGAGACGATGGCCAAGAAGACTAACTGGATGACCATATTAAATTATATGAATGACCATATAAATATCAGAGTATAAACAAATTTATTTTTTAGTCAAATTCACTATTCTGTTTTCTAAAGCACATTTCTCTCATACCATCTGTTGCCATGTTAGTATTAGATAAGAGAGTTAAAAGATCTGAATTCCAGTGGTAGATTTAGCTAAGAACTACCTATCCAACTTAGGTTCTCTGAATTTTAGGTTCCTCATCAATAAAATGAAGAATTTAAGATGATCACTACGGTTTCCTACAGGCGCCAAAATTCTTCTGCTGTAAATTTTTTTCTCTAATATTTTTAGCCTAAACAAAAGCCGAAAAAGAATGACAACCCTTAGACTATTATTCAAAGCTAAAATCATGAGAAAGAGCTCTAGTTCTCTCTTACCTGTCTGTATTGGACTAGAAGCTGAAACTGGAGATCCAGGGATGGGAATTTCAAATGCACACAAAAATCCACTCACTGAGAGCCGTACTTTCTGGTTGTCCTGAGGAAAATTCTACAGAAAAAGAAGCAAGAGGAGAAGAGGGAGATGTTTCAGATAAAATGGAGAATCATCTCTGATATATTTGAAGCAAATGTCTTAGATTCTTTTCTCAGTAAAGCAAACAAGATGTCTGAATAAATTTTCTAAAATAACTAAAAGATGCAGGTTTGATAAACTGAATGAAAACTAACCTTATTGGAGGAACCATTATCCCCTTTCATAGGAAGGAAGTATGATGTGTATAACTGACTTAAATTTTGCCCTTCATTTCAAAAATCTAAACCCCAAATCCCCAAAGATCTCATCTCTGCATTTCACATGAAAAAAAATGTTAAGGAGGCAGGAGTTTGTTTAAAAATCCTGAAGATGAATATAAATAATACCAATGGCAGGAACTCAATTTAGGGCAACTTATTTATTGAATTGCTTCTCTCTCTAGCTGGTATGGAGGAAGAAGTGATTTGCATCACTTTGTTTTTACCCTCTTAGTGTGTTTAAAGCCAGGTATATATATTTATAAATAAGTACTAAGAACACACATTCATAAATACGTAAAATACTTAAAGAATTCTAGGAAAAGTAGTAACACATAAGAGGGTAAAACAAAGCACTGGCGGTCCTTGGGGTAAATTTAGACTGTACTGACATAGGTGGATCGCTCCATATAGGTAGCTCTGGGCTTACATGTTTCTCTTCATTAAAAATATCACCATCATTTTACTCTTTTAGTTTGGTGGACAACTCTTTTAGTTTCTTCTAGAATGAAAAGCATTACAATTTTTTTTCCAGTTTTCGTTGTGTTTTATTATCTCCCTTGGTCATTTAACACAATAATTAATTGAGAAAACTGTGATTTTTGAAGGAATCAAGGGTTTCCCAGGGAGAATAGTTAATATCACCTTTATGTTGGAACCATGTACTTCGGCAAGAAGGATTTGTTCTGATTTAAGTCCACAGAGATCGCTCAGCTGTTTTTTTAAACCTGTGTACTTTTCATCCATATTCAGTCTTAGTCCATATCGTACAGGGGTAGTACCATCCAGCTTAATAACTAGTAAAGAGAAAAGATTTTTATTAGTAAAATTCAGGTTTCACTGAAAGCTTTATACCTGTGTGAGACTTGCAACTAGTAAACATTTGTCTAGAATTTTTATTTTATATGTACACACTACAACAGATAGTGTTTAAAATAATATTAAGTGAAATCATTATTTTTGTATGTTTACTCGATAAAGAAGTGTGAGTGGCTTTGCAAGATTTTTCAAGAGAACTTCTGGCACATTTAAAATTAAGAGAACTCAATGAGCACAAAAGTGGAGGCATGTTCAAGTCTTTCAAACCTCAAATCATGCCTGAAACCAGACTTGTTATCATTACAGAACACTGTAAATCAATTATACTCCAATAAAATTTTTAAAAAACTATAACATGCTGACTACCAATCTCTATGAGAACTTACTATGAACAAATGACTAAACTTACCAATTCAAGCTGACTGAATACAAGGTAACAAACAAAGGAATTAAATAATGTTTCAGAACTTTGTGACTTACCTGTTATTTCTAAGTGCATGTAACTGTCCATTGGTAGTGGCAAAGACAAAAAATTGAAAGGGTCAAATCGGACACTTATATGCCCACATGTCTTGCATTTGACTTGGGACCTTAGCTGCCCATGGAACAAATCCACAACAATTGATCTATTTCTCCTTAGATGATTATCCCAGGCCTAGGAAGAAAAAAGATTAGAGAACTTTTTTATCCCCTCCAAATTCAAAAGATAAGCTTTTCTCCAAAAATTCAAGGCAATGGTTAAATGTATTAGATTTAATGTCAAGATTATAATCCTTAAATTTTCCTTCAAAAATAAGCTTTCTGTCTATAGATTTACAAGTCAGGTATGTAATTTCTACTATATTGCCTGCTGAGAAAGTAAAGAAAGCCAGTGACTGAATAGAATGTAATTCTTTTTTTTTTTTGGCCACACCATGCAGCACTCGGATCTTAGTTCCCTAAGCAGGGATCCAACCTGGGCCCCCTGCAATGAGAGCGTGGACTCTGCCACTGGACTGCCAGGAAATTCCTTAGAATGTGTTTCTTTTTTGCTCAATATATAAAATACTAAATTCAGATGAAAAATCCTACTTTCTTTTCTTTCTTTTTACCATGGTAACAATGGTGAGTTCTTTGTCCATTAAAGGCACATAAAATATGCTTATTAGTCACTATACACATTACTTTAGCAATTATGGGGACTCCTAAAGTTCTACTGAATAATTATTCCTACATCCTCTCCCCAAAATATGTGATGTAAAAGGGAAACATTTTTCTATGTTCATTAAGGATACTTTGTTTTAGGATTATAGAACAAGAAATAAGCAGAGAATTATAAAATTCCTTCATTTTCACAGTAAAATTCTGATCACAGAACACTTTAGTCAGCATTTAAGTTGCGTAAAACTTATTTGGGGCCAGAATATTTTATCTGTGCTTACATTAGAAACTCAAAAGTGACAAACCTCTGCAGCTACTTCCCAGTCTGGTCTGCCATCACTGTCCTTTAGTTCCACATATGGCTTCTCATGGACTCGGTTGAGATCTTCATGCAGACCATCCAAGAGAAAAGCCAGAAGTTCTTGGGAGTCTTGTTGTTGGAACCCATTAAACCTGGGAGCATATTTTGCTATGGTCCACTATAAATGTAAAAGGAATCAAACTCGTTATTTGCTAGCCCCCCAAATTGAGAATGACCATACCCATAATTCAATCAGAGACATGAGAATAAGTAAACTATACAGTCCACGGGATCCTCCAGGCCAGAATACTGGAGTGGCCAGCCATTCCCTTCTCCAGGGGATCTTCCCAACCCAGGGATCGAATCCAGGTCTACCAAACTGCAGGCGGATTCTTTACCAGCTGAGCCACCAAGGAAGCCCAAGAATACTGGAGTGGGTAGCCTATCCCTTCTCTAGCAGATCTTTCCAACCCAGGAATCGAACTGGGGTCCCCTGCACTGCACATGGATTCTTTACCAGCTGAGCTACCAGGGAAGCCCAAACAATATAGTACTTAGTCTATTTCAGCAAACATATTTTGGATAATCAGGAAATTTTTCTAATCTTTATATCAAATGATGCTCCCCCAGCCCACTAAAAAAAGTATCATGGCTAGTCCCATGTCCTGGTTTAGTATCAATATAGGCAAACAGTTCTTTAGGTACATAGATGCTATTTAAGATACAAGATGAAAATATTAAAATAGCATGTGGTCACATTGGAAGATTCCCTGTTTTCTTTTACAATTAACTTTTCTGGTGTTGTTGTATCCTAACTTTTATTATTAGAGGCAGAATAGCCCAGTATTCAACTGTGAGGACTTACTAACTAGCTTTCAACCTTGGATAGGCTACTTAACTGCTATTAGCCTTAGTTTCCTGAGCCATAAAATGGGGATCATAACACTGCTTTATATTATGGGGCCATTTAGAAGATTAAATGAGTTAATACACATAAAGTAATCAGACAGTGGCTGGTAAGTGATAAGTAGCCAAATTTTTAGTTACTATAATTAGTAATTTTTAACCTAAAAAGCTTTTGCCTTGCCTTTAAAAAAAATTATTTATTTATTTGGCTTCACCAGGTCTTAGCTAGAGCACACAGACCAATCTTCATTGCGACATGTGGGATCTAGTTCCTTGACCAGGGATCAAACCCAGGCCCCTTGCATTGGAAGCAAGGAATCTAATAAACCACTGGACCACCAGGGAAATGTACTGAGTATCATTAATTAGACTCAGGGCTACCTTGCAGTTAGAATACTGATAATAGTGAAGGTCAAAAAAGGAAAAGTTTACTATATACACACACTATATTTACTTGTATACATATACAAGTAAAATACCTGATAAGTTAGTAAAATGAATGAAATTTCCAAATTTAGACTGTACTTCTGAACAAATTTAGACTGTACTTCTGAACTTTTTCTATCTACTATGTCTATAAGAGTATTTTGCTTATATTTGAACAAGTAAAAGTTTATGTCTATGAAAGATCCAAAAACATTAAGCTAAAATTAAAAGATAAATATAAAAAACAAAGAAAATTAAACAGTTGCTTAAGACTTAATACCCTTATATTATTTTAACATGCTTACCCGAAGCTTTAATGGGGCGACATTCTTCTGAGTTCCACTCCAAAGCTCCTGTACTAAATCCCCATAGCATTTAGCCATATGCCCCTTCATACCAATGGGATTTGTCCTACAAGTTTTGAGAGGAAAATGTATTGTTTAATGATTCTTATAAATCACAATCATGTGAACACAGAAATGCCTAGTATCTGTTTTCTCACATCAAAATACATTTTCAAAACAAGAGAAGCAACATTTGGTCCTTGTCCTTTAGTTGCTTCAGTCATGTCTGACTCTTTGCAACCCCATGGATTGTAGCCCACCAGGCTCCTCTGCCATGAAATTCTCAGGCAAGAATACAGGAGTGGGTTGCCATTTCCTTTTCCAGGGGATCTTCCTGACCCAGGGATTGAACCCATGTCTCCTGCATTGGCAGGCAGATTCTTTACCACTAAGCCACTAGGGAAGCTTACTTCATGCTTAACAGGGCATGAAGAATTTTCTCCCTCAGGGTGAATAAAGAACAGATTTAGGTAATATTGGGTTCATATCAAAATTACGAAAGTTAAGAGCCAATGACTCAAGGAAGATTACCTGTTGAGTTCATAAAGATGTCTCCCTGAGATAAAATACTGTGTCAGTGGCTGCGTGTTACTAACACACTGGATGCTTGAATTCATGAAGCATGTATTTCCCAGGTTACTCAGACCTGTGGCCCCCTTTTCTGTAGGAACTGGAACAAACAATATGAGAACAGAAGCCTAGCTGCAGCAAGATGTCATAGACCAAACGGTTATTTGTATTCAATGCAATGATTTTTATAATTTTTCTAATTGGTTAAATGGAGATAATAATTTTCTGTTGGGTCCTGAACTGTTAAAGTAGGAGTTTTTCATGGAGCCTCACCGGCAATCACGATAATCTACTGGATCTATGCTCATCCGTGCTCTGGAAGTAGCAATGATTCTCTTCAACTGCTCTGACAGTTTTTTAGAGTTCAAACAATTCTCTCCTAGAATTGTTATCTTTTAAAATGAATAAATAATTTAATTGCAAGGTTAGAAAGAAATGTGATGCTTCAGGAAAAAGAAAAATAAGAGGGGGCCTAATCACTATTGAGCTGGAAAGCTACAATTTGTTAACACTTCAACAGTTGAAAGAAGAAAACATAAAATAATAATTTTAAGATCATCTGTTTAAAAAGAAATACAGTGGAAACTTACCCTTGTGTCTGTCTATTTTACTACTGTTTGCTATAAAGGACATTTCTTCAGGCCAACTCATATCTTTGTTGCGAACTAGAAAGATAATAATGTGTTAATCTCTTATCCAATCAAATCACACCCACTCAAGTGTTCTGTTTAAAAACAAAAACTTATTTCTAAACCAGAAACTGAAAAAAAATTTCTTTTGGTAACTGGCTCTGAAACCATTCCAATTCTTTAGACAGGGGGCTTTATAGTCAGTGATTAGAATTAATTAGTAAACTAATTCCTCAATTGCATACCTGAAGTAAAATTATACTCAACCTTCAATAGAAGGAGTTAAAATTCTTAAGCCTAAAACACTGGAACTATCACAATTCTTTCTTCTTTCTTTTTTACAATTCTTTCTTAAATGGTGAAGCTGCCAGAGTATTCATTTTAATACAAAGGCAGCTAGGAACATTTCATGAATCTTGAGAAAAGACACACTAAATTTTCAGTGATTTGTACATGCCAGTGTGTAAATGTATGCTTACTTGAGCTAAGCTTTCTTGATCAGTGTTGAGGACTAATGAAAAGCCTGCATCACTAACAATGCAAGAATGTTAATCTCCTCATTCAAAGTCAAGGAGGCAGCTTGAAAATTTTAATAAACTGTAAACTTATAACTGAATTCAATTGTTTTTACAACTGTTTCCACCCTTGCCAGATAATGAATGTAGATATGTTTTTCCTCTTAAAACAATCTAAATAGTATTCCATTACAAAAGGATTACATAAAGGTTTAATGGGTTTTCTTTACTATGAAGAATACAGTGATCAAATACCAGTTGGAAAAAACTATAAAGTAGGTTTGTCATGCTCAGTCGCTCAGTCGTCTTCGACTCTTTGCAACATCATGGAATCTTCCAGGCAAGAACAAAGTAGGAGCAGGTTGCCATTTCCCGCTCCAGGGCATCTTCCCGACCCAGGGATTGAACCTGCATCTCCTGCCTTGGCAGGTGGATTCTTTACCACTGCACCATCTGGGAAGCCCCATGAAGGAGATTATCAGTGAGTAATTAAACCTTTCTTTCTTCCCCTAAAAATCTAATACAGATGTATGCTTCCATCTTGTACCTTCAATTACCAGGTGCTGCTCATCCTGGATTTTCAAATATTCCAATCTGTGATCCTCATCATCCAGGAGAGTGAGGTAATTCTGTATATGGAGGAGGAAATGTTTTGTTAGTTTAATTACTAACTTTGAAACAAATGCTGAAATAAAAATGAATGACAATTTAAAAAATTCCTTGAAGGTACATAACTCATGTACAGACATTTAGCATATTACAGTTATTCAAAAGTACTTATAATTTTGGTGGCAAGATGAGGGAGAGACAATCTATACTCTGTAAACACATATTTTATGTTTCTAAAAAAATTATATCTCATTTTGGGGAGACCAGGAAAGACTGATCACACAAACCAAAATTCACTGAGGTTTAGATTTTCTAAACCGCTTACAGAAAAGAAGTCTTGATTAATATATAGTAAGTATATACTAAACTGAGTAAATGTTTACTCAGATCAAAATGTTAACTCAGATCAAGATGGACCTTGATCACTAACTAGGAAATGAAAATGTAAAACCAAATGCCATACAAAAGAATTATACATTTTGTTGACACTCACCCTGTCTAAAGTGCTCAGAAAATTAACTCATCTAATTCTTACAACTATCCTAAGGGAAATACTATTATTTTCCCATTTACTCATGGAAAAACTGTGACAGAGAGTTAAGGGACTTGTCCTTGGTTAGTTAACTAACAGGTGAGAGACAGTCAGGACTTAATCCTTGGCAGCGAGGTGCCAGGAGCTGTGCTCTCAACTTTCTTTACTATACTGCTTCTCAGTTCTCAATGGTGACCAAAGAAGGATGTAAGAAAGAAGGAACTAGGAGATAGAACTGGTTACAACTACTTACCATCCAATTTCAGAGTAAAATGAAAACATATTGCATGTGTTAGGAAGAATACATAAATAATTAAAAGCACTGCCTCTAAGGAGAATGGAAGACAGAGGTCAGAGGATGGGAAGAATTTTCACCACATACTTTCATATTGTTTAAATTTTTTTTTAATATGTGCATACCTTACTTTAAGACAAATCCAAAATAAACTATTTGTTAAAAAGATATATTTATTGTTACTTTATAATAATAATTTTATAAGATTGTACTGTCCATGAACAATTAATGAAACATGGATCTAACAAGGAGGACTTTCCTTGACTGACATGCCTCTTACCTCACTGTTGTATAGCCACAGGCGCATATCTTCCTCTTTGATGCGCAGCCTCTGAGATAGATATTCATGAATTTCCTTGATGGTCTGCATTCGACTAAAACAGCCTGTATAGGCTAAGACCCGCTTTAATGGTGCATTCGGAGAAGGGACATTTCCTATGGTCGTAGTAATCACAGTAAGGAAAAAGGCAGATGTTAAAAAAAGAGAAAGCACCACTTTTAGTAATGGGGACCATACTATTTTAGGAAATAATAATGAGAAATAAGAATTACAGATTTAATAATTTTATAAATTAAGAAATTTTAAGAAGCTTTAAAATGAAGATAGCAGACCTAAGCATCTTAGAGTAAGTCTTAACTTTGAAAGGAAGAATAACAAAATCAGACACACAAATAATTGGCACTATCTGGAATCCAAGAAGAGTGGCAAATAATGAGCACTGATTTATTGGCCCTCAGCTGGGTCATACTCAATAGCAAAATCAAAACTCAGTGTTAAAGAATGGGGAAGAGTCTTACACTGGGAAATGGGACTGGATTTGAACGCCACAGAAGGATAATTGGATTCACCTGATCTACTTTCTTAAAATAAACTATCTTTGAATTGCTAATCCCTCACTCTCATTAAGTGGCCCAATTACCTGGTCCACTGTGGCACAATTACTCAAGAAACTTTGACTTAGAATGACATGGCCAACAGAGTTTTAAAGTAAGCCAAGAAACATCCCATGACAAAAAAGAAACTGCCCTATTGAAAGGTACTAGGGAGAACCATAAGGCCTATCTACTCAATAAGAGGACAGTAGACATGACCTTGAATTCCTGAAGTGCTCAAAGTGCAAACAAAAAGAGGCAATAAAGGGAAAGAGTAAAGACTAAAGGAAGAATGTATCAAGTCTAACCATATATTTCAAAAGAAAAGGGGGATAAAATCACAAGAGATTATGGAAATCAAAAACAGGTTGCTAAAACTATCTGCTAAACCCTGGATAACTATTCAGCCAAAAATCTAGACAAAAGCTTTAGCTTAAAATGGTCATCTCTGCCTATAAGAGGTTATATTTAGTTCACTGAGCAACCCAAAACAAAAATACACTCAATGTATCAATATAATCTATTAAGGGTACAATTATACACTCCAGGTAATTTTCCACCCATTCAATGGTGACTTAGCTTTTTTTCCTCCCATTAAATGTGCTTTGAGTCTTTACTTACTAAACAGAGGAGAAAAGCACTGGCATCATCTACTTTTTCAGAGCTTCCAAGAATTAACTCACCTAAAATAGGCTGAAAAATCATTTAACAATGACTTCTGTAGCTTTGTCTGTTAAAAAGGCTACCATTAAGTCATCGATAACTGTAGTAAGGTTTGGAAACCTGTCACTTCAAAAGGAATAAATTGTGTGCTTAATCACTCAGTCGTGTCCGACTCTGTGACCCCGTGGACTATAGCCCTGCCAGGCTCCTTTATCCATGGGGATTCTCCAGACAAGAATACTGGAGTGTGCTGTCATGCCCTCCTCCAGGGGATCTCAACCCAGGGACTGAGCCCAGGTTTCCTGCATTTCAGGTGGATTCTTTACTGTCTGAGCAACTAGGGAAGCCGAAAAGGAATAAAAGAGCCCAGTAAATGGCTGTGATAAATTAGAAAGAAAGATGAAAACTACGTATGGAGAACAAAACCCAACTATGATTAACTTTTAAACGCTAGCAAAGCAAATCATTTACTATCAGCAAGCAAAGGATAATCCTAGAAGAAAACAAAAGGGCAAATTTCTCTAAATACACATCAGAGGATTAGTTATAAGATTACAGCAAGAAAGCATATTTTTATAAACTTCAAAATGATTAATGATTGATTTCGTAACTAATTAGTAAGAAATAAAATTTCAAATTAAGAACAAATTTGGAGCATAATGACTATACAGTTGTAGGATTCAGAAGCATTTGCTAGTGTCCAAGTCAATTTCTATTGTCCTAAGCCATATAAGAAATTTATTTGAATTCTAGACAGTTTTTGTAGCACAGCTCATTAAACAGGCAGCCACTTATTATACATAATTTCATACTTTTGAATAGCACCAAAAAATCTAGTGGAATTTACAGCAGCAAAAATCTAGGATCAGCACAAGAGTTATAAAGAATACTTACTAAAAGCGCAACAACACATCTTGCCTCTCATGTTATCTTTCAAAGAGAATTGAAAAATATATGTACTATGGGTGCCATGAAAGAAAGGCAAATACTATTGATATTATTCAATGGAAAATTAAATCAAGAGTGTTTCAGAGATATTCTTATTTCACTATTTTTTGATTATAATCTGTTACCTAAAGACAAAGTTTGAGGGCACTGCTTTGGTATAGTGAAAGTGAAGTCGCTCAGTCATGTCCGACTCTTTGCGACCCCATGGACGGTAGCCTACAAGGCTCTGAGATCCATGGGATCTTCCAGGCAAGAATACTGGAGTGGGCTGCCATTTCCTTCTCCAGGGGATCTTCCCAACCCAGGGATCGAACCTGGGTCTTCTGCATTGCAGATAGACGCTTTACTGTCTGAGCCACTAGAGTGATCCAAACAGTACATGTAAGAATTTCCATATATTATCTGAATATAATCTTTAATGATGAAATAAAACTAATCCTACTAAATTTCAAAGGAGGAATGATATTTACAGGGTTGGTTTGGGTTCATAGGTGGTTTTGGCATAATAAGTTACAGTGATCATAGTAACATTATGGTACTGTTAACACAGTCCAAGATTTTGTGTAAATGGATGAACTCATTATTTTTGCTGAAGAAATATTTGTAACTCAAAAGCACAGAGCAAGCCTGGCCCATTGGTAAAATTTAACCTCAGAGAGAAATCGAAAGGGAACTTTTTGCATCTATGACATTAAAATGGAAACCTATTTATATATCATTTTGATAGGCTTGATGTTTTTGAAGAAAATGTGTCACTTTCATTTTCAAAACCAGATCTTTTCCTTTGTATTATCTGTTATAAAGGCTCCTTGGGCCTAGCATGAGAAATATATGATGTTCTGTTACAAAACCCCCCCAAAACAAAAAACTCAACACACACACACAAGAAGAGGATATTGCCTAAGAAATTACTTCTTAGAAATCTGAGTGGAGTTGAAAAGAACAGTCACTGGCTGGCAGACTCTAACTGAGGTCAAGCACATAATTTACAACGGCTTCTTCTCAAAGAAACCAAGTATGTAGAATTCATTTCTGCTTATTATCTTTGTATGTTTGCAAGCCAGAAAAGGAAACAACCCTTTTCAGTTTGCTGCTGGGACTTTGCCTCTACCCCAGCTAGTCTTGCGCATGACCGTAGATCTAAGGCCCATAAGAGGTTTTCTGATTCTGTATGAAAACAGATGAAAATGTGTATTAGTATAGTGGCACCAGACTTGGAGCAAACTGGTTTCCATTTTTATTATTTTCAAGGAAATGCACAGTATTCTTGCTGCATTCTTAAGTTACCTCTTGGTAAATGCTGAGGAAACACTCTCAGGCTCATCATACCCATATTCACCCAGATGTTAGACTGCTGTGTCCGAGTGGCAGGCTGCTGTCTCAGGAAGAGAAGATAGCGAGGAAACAATTCCAGTTCTGGGATTTCTGTCTTGCTATTTTTAATCACCTGTTGTTTTAAAATATATGAAGTGATCACTATAAAAGAAATAAAACCTGCCATTTTAAACTAATTTCTGATATTTACTTCCAAAATAAAATGTTCAAAAGGTTCACTGCCTATAGGGCAGAAAGTTGCCAGTTTATATGACATGGGTTTATAGGCCCTCAGGCTCCTGCATCTAAGTCCATTTTCCAGGATTAGGATTCCTGGTAGGTATTTTCTCCCCCTTCATTTAAAAGCAAGTAATATCAATATTAAGGGGAAAATTTTAAATATTACCTACAATTCTAGTACTCTCACACAATAACTCTTTTCACTTTTATATATCTCATATAGAAAAATGATGTTCTTTTAGAGGACAAATTCTTAGGAATGGAGTCACAAGTAAGAGTACAGGATTATTCATCAGTCTTGCCTGGGGAGTCCCAAGGACAGGGCAGCCTGGAGGGATAGTCCATAGGGTCACAAAAGTCGCACAAGATTAAAGTCACTGAGCACATACGCATTCATGTCATTAACTCCATAAGTTATATGGCCACCCAAAATGCAGCAATTTACAATATTCCCAGAGATATATGAATGTATTACTTTCACAAAACCTTATCACTGGACATGACTTTAATTTTTTTAATACATATAAAGAATATTTTAAATGTACTTTAAATTTTATTTCTTGTATTAGTAGTGAGAACAAAAATGTTTCCATGTTAAAATTTACTATCTATGTTTTCTTTAACTGGACTGTTCATATATTTTTTTGTAACAACTAAACTGGATGTACTAAACCGAAAGTCACATGGTTGAAACAGCCCTCACGGGCTCTACAACACAGGCTCAGCAGTGTGGCACATGGATTATAGTTCATCAGTGGCATGTGGGGTATATTTATCACGACAGGGATTGAACCCACGTCCTCTGCATTGGCAGGTGGATTCTCCACCACTGGGCCACCAGGGAAGTCCTCAAACTCTCTAAAACATAAAATCTTACAGAATCTTTAACAACCTCAAGTAATTGGGCTTTCATTTTCTTTTGCTTTAGAAATCAATGTATTCTGCAACAGAGCATTTTTTAATATCAAGAGGGGGCAGTAAAGAGCCAGATAAAAACAATGATACAAACCAAACCTTTAGGACAATTTCTTTAAAGTATTCTGCATGTTCTGATATGCTATCGTATACTACAAAAGCTCCACTTGGAAGCTTTATCAACTACTATTTAAATAATAAGCAGTAAAAGGAGCTCTCCCCAACAGTAAGACCAATGGAGAAAAACAAAAGTCTCTCCATTTCTTCTAGAGAGTCACTGAGAGCTACAAAGCCAACAGTCAAATTTTCTTAGGACTTCAGTTTAACTGTGATTTGGGGAAAGATCAATAATTCTGTACCTGTAGTTATCAGGCTACACAGAAAACATACTTTTGGCAGAATCTGAACTGATAATGAAATAACTTTTAAATGTGTAGCTTACTTTTCAAGATAAGTGATTTTATGAGCAAATTACAGATCAACAAATTCTTATACATTCATGCATAATCAAACATACACACATATTTATTTACATTTTAATTATTCGTGTCTATGAACTAATTGAACTACAACTTGATAACAATAAATGCAATTCCATTTACAGGAATTTATCTGAAAGAGATCATCACACGTTGGAGAAGAGAATATTGACCAGAAAATCGTTTTAAACAACGAAAATCTAGATGCAAACTAGTTGCCCATCCATGGTGACTGGTTAATAAATTATGAGTTATTAACTTAGAAAGATACCGATAACACCTATCTTAGATTGAAAAGATTGTAAGACAGTAAGCATAATATGATTCAATTTCATAAAATTATTTATACTAATTTGTATATGAATAGGCACAGAGGAATGTTTGGGAAGACATACACTGAAATGTTAATAGTAATTACTTCTTAAGGAGTAGGATATGGTTTTTATTTTCTTTGTTCTTTTTTACATTGCTCAATTTGTTATTGAGCTTGTTCACAAGAATTAAAGTTATTTTTTTTTAAAATGGTGTGATTTATGTAAACATGACGATGAAAGTACTGATTTTTAACCTTGCTGTGGCAAATTTAGTATTCTTTAACATGGAACCCCATACTTTAAGTGTTTTTACAGCAATTTTTCCTGAAATCAGGCAAATTATCCTATTTAGAGGTGAAAAATATTGTCAAATCAGCAAATGAAGCTTTAATGTAGTAAAATGGTAGCTTAACTAATATTTATCTGATATCAATGTTAAAAAGCATGACCTTTTGCGAGACTTTGAAAAAACTCATTTAACAATTATAATGATGATGACAGCAGCAACAGGCAAAATTTGCTACTGACCATTACTATAACTCAGATGCTGTGCTACTCATATGGATTATTTACTTATCAAAACAAGTCTAATGAGGTAGATACTATTGTTAATTCCATTTTACAGAAGAGGAAACTAAGATTTAGAGATTAAAATACTGATGCTTTTGAACTGTGGTGTTGGAGAAGACTCTTGAGAGTCCCTTGGACTGCAAGGGTATCAAGCCAATAAATCCTAAAGGAAATCAGTCCTGAAGCCACCTGATGCGAACAACTTACTCATTGGAAAAGACCCTGATGCTGGGAAAGATTGGAAGGCAGGAGGAGAAGGGACGACAGAGGATGAGATGGTTGGATGGCATCACCGGCTTGATGGACATGAGTTTGAGTAAGTTCCAGAAGTTGGTGAAGGACAGGGAAGCCTGGTGTACTGCAGTCCATGGGGTAGCAAAGAGTTGGACACGACTGGGCAACTGAACTGAACTGAACTCAGTGTGAATCCAGGCAGACTCTAAAATATCAAACTGCATCTATCTATCCATCTATCCATCAAACATCTATCCAATTATCACAATGATTCCCTTACAGGTACAGAATATTAGATAGAGCAGGAAAGTCCCAGAAATTAAGTGATTAATTCAAGGACTACCCCAAACCCCAATAAATAAAGAATATGGATACATATACATCTATGTATATTCATATTTACATGTAACTACCTAGGAGTTCTGTTGATAAATATAGTAAAAACCTTTTGGAGGCAACAAATACAAACCCTAAATTCCTGATTAAGATTTAAACATAATTTTTGTAAACATAAGTATTAATAACATAATCATTATTAAAATTATAGACTATGGATATACAGCAGAGTTTTACTCTTTTTGGAAGTGATCTAACTTACTATATTTTATCCATGTAAAACCTTCCTGGTATAAAAAAGTTCTAGTTTGGACATTATATAAGGGAGAGTGTTTTTTGATATAGCAAAAGAATCTGCTTATAAAGTATTTTACTGCATCAATAATGTAAAGAGTATTCAAGGCAATGAATACCGCTGTTTACTGTATAAGCAAAATGATGCTGTAGAGTTAACTAATATTTTGATATTACACACTCCAAGCCCTTTAAATTACTTCAGAGCATTTTACTTATGCTCTAAACGACTCATTCTATTAATGGTCACAATCAGAATTCACCGGCTTTGAATTATTATTATCATCTGTTGTGATCTTGTTATGTCCCTCCTTCAAACAGACAAACCACAAAATCCAGAACAGCTAAGTGGATGTCTGTGTGGCTAATGGGAATAACAGGTTTAGAAATAACATCTGCACCACTCTGAACGTCTTGGCACTGGCTCTCAGACTTCTGCTCCAGTCTAAGTTCTGCATTATCTTAATGTCTGTGTTTGTGTGGATGACTTATGTAATTGCCTAGCCTCATAATTCCTTGACTCTATTTAGTCCAGTGATTATTTCCTCCGCTTTATATAAGTTGCCCATTCCCAACGGAATATCATTTTGTGGTTAGTATCTAATACAGTGCTCAATAAATGTATGAGTAAATGAATGAATGAACATAAAAGAATCTAAAATTTATTCAACTAATTTGAACAGGTATCAAAAGCTCTATCTTGGTTAAGAACTAATTTGTGGGCAGTGAGGTTCATATAGTGAATTAATAGAAGGACCTATTATAAATGCTGCTTATATAAGGCAATACTGGCTGTACTTACAGGTCTAGGTAGGGCCAGGTTTGCTCCATACCAGTGATAAAGTGCTCTCCATACAGGTTCTGGGACCATCTCATAATCTCTTCCATGGACCAGCTGTGGGGTTCGTTTTAATCGTCCTCCTTCTAATGTTAATGATGTAGCCTTAGAAAGAATGGAATGTAAATGTCGACTTTTTTTTTTGGCCCCACCTCTTGGCTTGTGGGACCTTAAGTTTCCCGACCAGGGATGGAACCCAGGCCCACAGCAGTGAAAGCTCGGAGTCCTAACCACTGGACTATCAGGGAAATCCCCCAAATGTTGGCTTTTTAAAATTAGTCTCTTGTGTTTTAACAAAACCTAGACACAGGAAAATAAACACATGTCACTACTCAGTTTCACATTACGAGGAAAAAAAATAATTTTCTAAAAGGTTTTTATTTTGAACTTTCAAAATAAACTATTTAAGAAAGGAAACTCAAGGTAAACCACTTGAAAGAAAATCACTGGAACATTTGAAAATATTAAGGATGGCTTTCATAGACTTCTTTCCAACAGTCAAAAGTATTATTTGTTTAAAAAGCTTTTTTCATATACACGTGAAACTACATTTTCATAGCAGCTGTTCTAAGAAAGAAAAATAACATTTCCAAGGATCACTAAACCGAGTCTATGCAAGTAGTAAGTCATAAAATACTCTCACAGAAACATTTCTATCTACAACAGGTTAATAAAATGAATCACAAACATTTTCTATGTGCTGAACTCTTTAGAATGAAATTTATTAGCAACTTGAAAGAGATGTCAAATTACTTACCTTTACTGGTTCTTGAGTTACTAGTGGCTGGTTATCAATAGCCCCTGGCTTCTGAGGATTGAGGTGCAATAAAATATTCCCATTGGCTCCCAGTAAACACTGGTTGTTATTGTCAGAAGTGTTATGTTGTCGAGCAAAGCACATGTCTGTTCCTGGTGTGGCAGAATACAGAAAGCCTGTAACAACAAAGAAGATGGAATCTCTGTTTTATTATACACAAAATAGGCTTGAAGATACAAACTCAATGTCCATGTATTAGGTTAATGCTATTATTCTGTGGACATGTCAGTACAGTGTTAGATTCTGTAATTGTGTAGAAGACACAGAGGTATTCCTTTCTGGAAAATATCTAGAATAACACTAGGTAGAATAAAAGTTTTAAAAGCTATTATCAAATGAACATTTGGCCAGACTCCTAGAATATCTAATAATTCACAAGAATTCTGTCCTCTGATAGGAAAGGAAGAAATAAAGCCAAGTAGCTGGACTCTCCCATATCTTTCCTTAATTCTCTTCTGCCTGCCCGCAAAGGTTCTTAGTAGATAAGGGTGATAACAAGTCTGTAAACCAAAGAGCAGGAGCTAAAACAAGAATGCCAACAGGAGAATGGAGAATGCTAGGACAGAAGAAACTGTTCCCTAACAAATCTATTTGAAAGGAAGGTATGGATGTTACAACAGAAAAATACATACAGGAAAATGATAGGTAAGTCTGACTTAAAAGAGCTGTGAACCTGAATGGTATCTTAAGGTATTTCAACTCTCAACCACATGTTAATCTTTGGTAAACATTCTAGTCATCAACCACTTTTAACTTTCTACTTGTGGTGCTGCTCTGCACATGGACAGCACAGAGCTGAGCTGTGTGCAAAATGAGCATATATCGAAAAGGACCTGAGGGAGGGTCAAGAAACAGTGAAAAGCTGATCAAAGACAGCACTTTTAGGACTGCTGAGTGATCTCTGTAATAACATCAGATGGGGAAAGAGAGCACCGAAGAACTGATGCTTTTGAACTGTGGTGTGGAGAAAGCTCTTGAGAGTCCCTTGGATGGCAAGGAGATCAAACCAGTCAATCCTAAAGGAAATCAGTCCTGAACACTCATTAGAAGGACTCACGCTGAAGCTGAAGCTCAATACTTTGGCCATCTGATGCAAAGAACTGCCTCATTGGCAATGACCCTGATGCTGGGAGAGATTGGAGGCAGGAAGAGAGGGGGACAACAGAGGATGGGATGATTGGATGGCATCACTGACTCCATGGACATGAGCTTGAGCAAGCTCTGGGGGTTGGTGATGGACAGGGAAGCCTGGCATGCTGCAGTCCCTGGGGTAGCAAAGAGTCAGACACGACTGAGCAACTAAACCGAACTGAGATTCTACAAGGAGTTCTGTAGAGAAAATGCTAGTTGTGTTCAATTTGCCTTCTTGCTCCACAGAAAAGGAGAAGAAAAATCTCAAAGATGAAACAACTGAATAAGACTGAGAGTCCTGGAGAATAACAGGAATCAACTAAATTCATTTGGGCCAAAATATAGCAAAGCACCTTTCACGTAAGGGTAAAACTACTAAGTTTTAGGTAGGTATCAACAACCAAAGGGGATTATGGGCAACATTATGAAGAGCTGACTCATTGGGAAAGACTTTGATGCTGGGAGAGATTGGGGGCAGGAGGAGAAAGGGACGACAGAGGATGAGATGGCTGGATGGCATCACTGACTTGATGGACATGAGTCTGAGTGAACTCCAGGAGTTGGTGATGGACAGGGAGGCCTGGTGTGCTGCGATTCATGGGGTCGCAGAGAGTCGGACACCACTGAGCAACTGAACTGAACTGAACTATCAATCCTTTCTAAATATGTTGACAAAATAACTCCCAAGTTCCAGCCTGGAACGTCTGAATCTAATATGAGGATGCATTTGATCCAATGAAGGTGTGCTATGGTTAGAGTTCTGGAGATAAAAATTTAGATTTTCTTCAAAAATGGCTTCTCTAAATTTACTGACAAAATGATTTAATAACAATATGGAAAGACTGACCTAATCAATGAAAACTGTGAAAATATTTTCAAATTGAGAGATTAATGACATAGAATATAGAAGAGTTCCTCTTTGTAAAGCTACTAATACAGTCAAGAATCTGTTAATTGATTATTTCATTCAAAATCTGTTTCTGTGAATGGAAGCCTGATGCCCATATCCCACTAAGCATACTCTCTGACAAACTGTACCACTTTAAGAAATGACCCTGCCTAAACCTCACGGAAAAGAAGTCGTACTGACCACTGCCAGTAGTTTCTGAGGCTTCAGATGCACTAGAAACGTTGTCTGAAAATTTTTCTTCGGCGGTGTTCACATAACTTGGGCTGCCTCCTCCAATTCTATCTTCACTCTGCTCTATAGGATGTACCGTTGTTCCAAATGAATATTTTCCTCCATTCAGCACAGATGATGGCTCAATCACAACAGGGCTGGCATCCTAAAAATCATGAAGTCAGAAATTAAAAGGTAAAATTCAATAATCTGACAATTATGCAGCCTTCAAAAATGAATCCCCCAACTGTCTACTGTTTCTAATTCTCCTGTGGCTGGCTATGGCACTTAAAACATTTGGATGTATAACTGAGTTTTAATTTCTTCAAAGAAGAATAGTGTATATAAGTAAAACTGGTAAGGTAGAATGGGAACAGACTGCAAGTGACCCTGTACCACATAAAGTAATCTAGACTTTATTCTGTTGAAAGTTGAAAATCATGGAAGGTTTTTATCAATATTAAAAAGCTCAATAGTATTTATTCTTTTATTATTAAAGATTACATTATTATAGAAAATATAGAAAAACATGAAGAAACTAAACATCACAAGTACTCAGATTCCATCATTTAGCATTAACTATAGTTGACATTTTGATGTGTTTCCTTTATTTTTTGTGACTGAACATATACACATATCTATAAAAAATAAATGTGGGGGATACGGTTAGAATTAAGGGCAGGGTACTGAATTACCAGCTATGCAGCCTTTCATAAAATAAACTTACAAGCCTCAGTTTCTTTATAGGTAAAAACTAGGATATTAGAATCTCAGAGTTATATGAAGATTACATGAGTGACACACGTAAATTGTCTGGCATTTAGTAAATATAAACTATCCTGGTTGTTGTCAGAAAATACATTTTAAATACAGCATATTGCTTCTTTTTCTTCCATCTAACATTATATTGACAGGATTCTTCTGTGAGAGGCTTCTAAATAGGGGATAGGATAATCCAGTTTTTGTTTTAAAAATAACTCTATAGCGTGCAAAAAGCAGGCAGAAAGTGAAAATTGAGACACAAGTTAAAAGACTTCCATAATAATTTAGGCAAGAGATGCTGAGATACTCAACCATAAAGCTAGAACCAGAAACAAGGAGATGGAGAGAGAGCATGGATTTAGGAGACAAAAAAAAAAGTGGCAATTAATTGTGTATGGAAGAAGGGCACAGATAATTCCAAAGTAGAACATGAGATGCTGACTTAGATGACTAGATGGGGGTTGACATCTTCATAAGATAAGATGTATAAGTGAATGGGATCATTTTGGGAATGAGCTTATTTTGGTTTGAGATTCTGTGGACATTCTCAGGACAGAGAATGAGATGAGATATAGACTGGGGACTATACAGATGTCTGGAAACCCAAGAATACGGCATATGTAGAATAAGGAGAGAACAGTACCTACAGGATTGGTGGCAGAAGAATCTAGCAAGGGTACTGAGTCTGAATGACCAGAGAAGAATCAGGAGAGGCAGCTTCCCAGGTGGCACTAGTGGGAAAGAGTCTGCCTGCCAACGCAGGAGACGCCAATCCCTCTGTCGGTTGGGTAGATGCCCTGGAGGAGGAACATGGCAACCCATTCCAGTATCCTGCCTGAAAAATTCCATGGAAGAGGCCACGCCTGGCTGACAACACGCAGCACATGGGGTCAAAGAGAGTCAGGCACATATGAGTGACTAAACACACACACAGAGCCCTAGAAGCAGAGGCAGCTAGCATAGAATTATTTTCTACTACGCTTATTTGTGAGGAAAAAAAAATCAGCAAACAACACACAGAAAACAGAGATAACTAAGACTGAGGAGAAGCAGAAGGGAAGGTGCTATGGGAATATGTATCTGTGAGCGCTTTTAAAAGATCAGGATATTTTTAAGTGAAGGTAAAGAGAAAGACTAAAGGTGCTAACCAGTAGAACAAGGTCCCAGAGGCATCTGAGGAGACAGACAGCATGGCTAGAGGAACTAAAGTGGTATTCAGTAAACAGCGACATAAATTTTAGTAGATGAAACTGATGAATGGATGGGGGGCTTGAAGGCACCACTTAGAAAGTAACTAACTGAAACTTAAGAGAAACATCAAATCATAGCAACAGCACAGTGCAAGGTTTAGATTCTTTTAATACAATTAGAGCATCCCTGTGAAGTTGCTCGGTCGTGTCTGACTCTTTGCAATTCCATGGACTGTAGCCTACCAGGCTCCTCTGAGCGTGGAATTTTCCAGGTAAGAGTACTGGAGTGGGTTGCCATTTCCTTCTCCAGAGGATCTTCCCGACCCAGGGACTGAACCCAGGTCTCCCACATTGCAGGAAGATGCTTTATCATCTGAGCCACAAGGGAAGCCCTAATTTTAGCCAAAACAAGGAGACATTTTATCAATATTTTACTAGATGTTTTTTGCCTCTTTGATCTGTAAACCAGGTGAACACTATCAATATGTAGATTCTTCAAAAGCCAGTTCTGAAGAAATTACAGTGATTTACTCAAGAGTGGCAAGAAGAATGAGAATAAAACCTAGATTGCTTTCTACATACCAATTAACTCTATTGAACCAAGAAAAGTTAAATAGCTTTATTGTTAGAACTTCAAATAATTCAGAAGCACACAGATTCATAGTCTTTATTACTGATCCAAATGTTAGTATCTTCTATTATTTATTAACTTTCTTAAAATATATGAAAGGTAGCAGATTATGTTGGGTTTTAAATAACTCTACTTCACAGTGAAAAAATTATTCCCTATTCAATTCTCTTCCAGTCCTCTGATTACTTTGAGGAAAGGGTCTCAGTTTGGTGTTAATGTGCTAACTGAATACTTGATATGCCAATCTAATACTTGATAATTTCTCCTTTTAACAGAGAATAGGCCTCAGTATCAGTCTTCAAAAGGCAACACTACTTGGAATTTAATATATTTCCATTAAATTTATTTTTACTTTGATCTTCTATTTCTGAAATGTGACACTGATTTCTATTTAAGATAGTGACATAAATAAGATTTAAAATAAGATATATTTATTTACATAAAAATGATAAAGTTATTTATATAAATGTAACTAAGAAAATAATAGTATGAAAATTATATGGCAAAAAAATGGTGACCACAGTATACAAACGATTAAAAACTGGCAATCTACATTAAGTATAGATTTACAGCCATCAGTATTTTAAATTCAACTATTAACTAAATAAGTCATAACTGTATGGACAACAGAACAATAGAATCACACTGACCTATGGCCTGTGAATTAGGCCTGAGTATTTAAATTATTAATCATATGTTTGGACTTCAGTTTGTAGACTTCTTGGCAAATCATTAAAGATATATTGATCTTCTCACAGCTTTTCTAATAGCGTTCATACCGACAAAATGCATTCCATTTAAATTAGATTTCAAAAGAAAATTTTCAGTATACAAAAATGACTTATTTAAATTAATTCAATCCCTTTCTCCAATTATGCTTTATAAATTTGTTTGCTCAGGAATTTTTTTTAAAGCTTTCTATGTGATTCTGCTATGCAATCAGAATTGCTAACCACTGTCCAAGTGAGAATTACAGTCTCATACTTTTGTTTTCATAATGTGCTATAAATAGTAAGTATATAGTACTTGATTTCTTAGTGAATCTATTACTTCCTCTGGAACTTGCTTTTTAGAAAAGCAGGTTGGTCCTTAGCAAGCATCATATAGGCATTCATTTCTTTCACCTTCAAATCTTTTTCTAGGTTGGAGCATTTTATTACTGTCCAGTAGTCACATAAAGTCTGATGGAGCTGAAAATCTTATTATAAATGTAGATAAATAGGAATCTTACTTACATATTTGACATATTCTTTCCACTGCTGCCACCACTGCATAGAGATGATAAACCAATTGTGTCCTGGTTGCAGACCATACCTGCTTTCTCGTTCTAACCATCCTCTACATACAAAAGAAATTCAGTACATCAAACAGTGTGTAAAACAGATGACCATACATCCACAAGTTATCATTAGAAACTTTTCAAAGGAAAAGTATGAAACAGATATACTTGGGAAATGGCCACATATTAAATTAGTGAAACACTGATAAGCCAATTTCAGGAGTCATAAGCCTCCAACTGATGTTTCAAAAACAGCTTCACTGAGGAATAATTTAATAACATACAAGTTATCTGAATTAAGTGTAGAACTCAATGATTTTGGCAAATTTACAGACATGTGCAACCATTACCACAATCCAATTTTAGACTATTTCAGATACTCCCAGAAGGGTATGCTTTATTTTTAGTCATTTTTTTAGTCAAATTACTGCCCTCAGCCTCATGACACCACTAGTTTATTTTCTATCTCTTAAAAAGTCACACAGTTATGCATGACTCTTTGCGACCCCATGGACTGTGGCCCACACCAGGCTCCTCTATCCATGGAATTCTCCAGGTAAAAATATTGGGAGTGGATAGCTGCCATTCCCTTCTCTAGGGGATCTTCCCAGGGATCTAACTCAGATCTCCTGGACTGCAAGTGAATTCTTTATTGTCTGAGTCACACACTCCTGATAGCAGGGTTTAACAATGCCTGTTCTCCCAGCACTGCCATCAGAGTGGCTTGTCAAAATTATTTTTTGTCAATGTGCAAAAGAGACAAATGATGTCTCAGGGTAGCTTTGGTTTGTACTTCTCTTATTATAAAGTCAACTTGATCCTTTTATATGAAGATGAGCCATTATATAGCTTTTTGGTGAATTGTTTATTCATGTCTTTTGTCCTTTTTTCTATACATTTTTTGGGGTATTTTTTTAACTTTGATTTTTAAGAGTTCTTTCTATATTAGATATATTGTTGTATAGTTGTTAAATCGTGTCTGACTCTTGGGACCCCCATGGACTGCACCAGTCAGGCTCCTCTGTCCATGGGATTTCCTGGGTGAGAATACTGCAGTGGGTTGCCATTTCTGAACATTTCACAATTTTAAAATGGGCAAGGGAATTAAATAAATAAATGGAATGTTATAACACATGGTCTCTTGCATCGGACCTCTTTTATTTAGCATAATGTTTTTGAAGTTCATCTATGTTGGAGCAGATACTATTACTTTGTGCTTTTTTAAAAATTATTATTACTGAGTAGTATTCCACAGCGTGTTGCTATATGTTTTGCTTATCTATCTAATACCTGATAATGTGCAACAGGCACACTGTTTTCTAAAGGAGCTGCACCATTTAATTTCCCCATCACTATTGTATGAGGGTTGCAGTTGCTCCATTATTCTCACTAACACTTGTTATTGTCTGTCTTTTTTATCACAAATCTATCTAGTGGGTGTGAAGCGGTGTCACAATGTGATTTTTAAAAACACTATTCTTATTGAGAAGAAATTCATATAACATAAGGTGGTCTCTGCACATTCTGACTGTACTAAATGCCACTGAATATTACATATGCTTTACAATGGTTAATTTTAGGTTATACGAACTTCCCCCAAACAATTTCATACACCACAGCTAAGCAGTTATTTTCTATTACTCCTTTTCCCTAGCCCTTAACAATCCCCAATCTGCTTTCTGTCCTGATAGTTTAGTTTTACCTATTTTGGATATTTCATATACATGGAATTGTGTAATACATCACCTCTTGTGTCTAGCTTCTTTCATTTGCGAGGTTCATCCATGTCATATCATGTATCAGTACATCATTTCTTTTTATGGCTGAGTGATATTTCATGGCATATATATACATTTTGTTTAACCATTCACCTTACTGATTGATATGATATTGGGCTGTTCCCACCTTATGGCTATTGTGAACAGTGCTAATAGGAAGATCTGGGTACAAGCATTTTAGTGCCTATTTTCAATTTTTTAGATAAATACCTAGAAGGGAATTGCAGAGTTATGTGGTAATTGCAATTTTGAGGAAATACTAACTTGTTTTCTATAGCAGTTACACCATTTTACAAACTCTACCAGTGACGCAATAAGAATCCCAAATTCTCTACATCAAAATTACATCCTAGTAGGTACAAAGTGGAATTTCATGTAGTTTTGAGTTGCATTTCCTTAATGGCAAACGATTTTGAGCATCTTTTCAACTGCTGGACAACCATGTGTATATCATTTGTGTATATCATCTCTGGAGAAATGTCCATTGAAGTCCCTTGCCTGTTTTAAATTGGGCTATATTTTGGTTGATGAGTTGTAGGAGTTCTTTATAAACTGAGCTATATTTTGGTTGATGAGTTGTAGGAGTTCTTTATACATTGAGTTATATTTTGGTTGATGAGTTGTAGGAGTTCTTTATACATTGAGCTATATTTTGGTTGATGAGTTGCAGGAGTGCTTTATACATTGAGCTATACTTTGGTTGATGAGTTGCAGGAGTTCTTTATATATTCTAGTTACCTGACTCGTGTCAGATCTATGATTTACAAATATGTCTCAGTTCGTAGGTTTTCTTTTCAGTTTCATGACAATGCCCTTCGAAGAACAAGTTTTTAATTTACATGAAGCCAAATTTACCTATTTTTTTCTTTTACTGCTGTAAGAGTCATATATAAGAATTCATTTCAAAATCCAAATCACTCTTGAAGAAATATTTTTTTGGGATATAGAATTCTTGGCTACAGTGTTCTTTTTCTTTCAGCGCTTTAAATTTTATGAAGGATACACACAGGTATCTTAATGCTGGTACTGCTTTAAAAGCTCTGCCTCTGGCTTTTGACCACCTAATGGTGATATGTCTTGATACGGATCGCTTCATCAGCTTGAAGAGACAGCTCTACTCTCACATTCACTGCAACATTACTCACGATAGCCAAGGCATGGAAACAATCCAAGTGTCCCAAAACAGATGAAACTATGAAGAAAAGGTGCTGTTTATGAATATATAAAATGGAATTTTATTCAGCCTTTCAAAATAGGAAATCATGTCTTTACAAAAACACACAGATGAAGCTTGAGGGTATTATTCTAAATGAAATAAGCTGGACAGAGAAAGACAAATATTGCACGGTGTCCAAAAAGAAGCTGAATTCAGAAACAGAATAGAAAAGAGGCTGCCAGGAGCTGGGAGAGAGATTGGTAAAAAGATACAAATTTTCATTATAAGATATGTGATGGTGATGGGTGCCTTAATTAACTCAGAGGGGGGAATTCTTTCAGAACACATACAATATACCAAGTCATCACAGTAACAATATATTTCAGATGTCAGAAATTATAACTATTTAATGAAAATATACACAGATTGTATCTATAAACTTACCTAATAATTTGTCCTTCCTCTTCTGGAGTAGCTGGTCTTAACCCCAGAACTATGTGACATACCTAGAAAGAAAATGGTAAATTAAACTTCATTGGTGCCAATGAGTGGACTATAGAATATTTCACATTCTCTATATAGGATCCACTTCTAGACGGGAACCTAAACTAGCAATAGCTTTTGGCTGATGAATTACCAAATGATCCACTTGAGCAAATCTGAACTTTTTTTTTTTTAAAGAAATAAATCATTTCAATGGAAGCAATTTCCAAATCTCTGTGTTGGGGGGGGTGGGGCGGGCAGGAAAGAGAGACAGAGAGAAAGGAAGAAAAGGAGAAAGAAAGAAGGAAAAAACTACTTTTTAAAATGTTTCATTAATACTATATACCTTAATTATCTCACACATGAATATTATCTTCTTTCCGGAAATCTGAAGAGCATACTATGGCACTTGGGTAGAAAGGTAAAGGGGAGATGAAAAGGATACCAGAAATGAAGGATAAAGGTAGCATTTCAACTTCAACAGCTCTAAGAAGAACATTAATGCTACTAGCACTAAATACGCTTTTAAAAAGAGAATTTATTTTTTTATTTTTGGCTATGCCTGGTCTTTGTTGCTGCCCGGGCTTTATCCAGCTGCAGTGAGTGAGGGCTACTCTCCTGCACTGCCCGGGCTTCGCACTGTGGGTGAGGCTTTTCTTGTTGTGGAGCATGGCCTCTAGGGTGAGTGGGCTGCAGTAGTTGTAGCACGCAGAAACAGCAGCGGTGGCCCACAGCTTAGCTGCTCCACAGCATGTGGAACCTTCCCAGACCAGGGATTGAACCTGTGGCTCCTGCATTCGCAGACAGATTCTTTTTTTCTGGCAGGCAAATTCTTAACCACTGGACCACTACGGAAGTTCTAAGTATGCTTTTAAAGGCTCATTTTCTCCTCAATTTATTTGCCTTCTCTAAATCATTATAAAAGAAGTCATTCCCCACCCCCCCATATTATCATGAAAAATATAAATACAGAAAAGTTGAAAGAATTTTACACTGAACACCTCATACTCATTACCTAATTCTGACATTAACATTTTATTATACTTCATCTATCCGTCCCTCAATTCATCTATTAATCCATCTTAATTTTTGCATGTATTTCAAAGTAAGTTATAGATATTAGTACAGCTCCCTGTAAATATATCAGCCTGCCTGTTTATAATTTGTTTACCTTTGAGGTAAAATTTACTTAACAATACACAAATTAGGTTTATGAGACTCATCCATTTATCAACAGTTCATTCTTTTATTGTTGAGGCAATACTTTTTAAAGGTTTTTTAAACTGAAATATAGTTGATTTATAATGTTGTTAGTTTCACATGACCTTCATCTAGTCAAGAAACAGAACATTGCTACCTCCCCCAAAGCTCCACTTTGAGTTCCTTCCCAGACACTAAGCACCCTCTGATGTATTCACTACCCTGAATTCCACACCATCGATTGCCTTTTGTCTGCTTTTCTGGTCCAGTATTTCCCATTCCACATTATGTAAGATTCCTTGATGCGGTTGTGTGTAGCAGTAATATATTTATTTTTATTGCTTTAAATTAAACCATGTGTATGTAAGTCTCACCATTTACTTTTATGTATTTATTGTTGACAGGTAGGTAGGTCATTTTCTGTTTGGGGCTGTAATAAGAAGTGATTAGAAGAACTTATTCTACATCTTTTGGTGTTCAGATATACAAGTTTCTATAGAGTATATATAAAAACAGCCAATACTTGCAAGAATTTATATTCCTTCTGGCAATGTGAAAGAGTTACACTTTCTTATTATCTTCAACAATGCTTCATTATTACTTCAAGGCTAACCATTCTAGTGGATGTCTAATGGTATTCCAAGTACAATTTTAATATGTATTTTCATTATGACTAAAGAAGTTAGCCCCCTTTCATAATTATTAGCTATTTGGATATTCTCTTTTGTGAAGTACCCATTCAGGTTTTTTGTACATTTTAATATTAAGCTTCTGCCTTGTTTCCCATTGGTTGTTGTTCTTTGTATGCCCTGGATGGGCTTCCCAGGTGGCGCTAGAGGTAAAGAACACACCTGCCAATGCAGGGCATGGCAACCCACTCCAGTATTCTTGTCTGGAGAGTTCCATGGACAGAGGAACCTGGTGGACTACAGTCCAGGGGGTCAAAAAGAGTCGAACATGACTGAGTGACTAGCACACACATGCTCTATACAGAAGTCTTGCTGGACACAAGTAAAGCAAATAAATTCTTATCATTTTCTTAATGGCATCTCTTGAAAAAAAGAATTCTTAATTTTACTGAAGTCCAACTTACAACTTTTCTTTGTGCTTGGTGAGCTCTGTACTGTTTAAGAACTCTTTGCAACCTCAAAGTCATTAAAATATCTATGTTATTTTCTAGACACTTTATTCTTTACTTTCCAAATTTATTAGATTTATAATCTACCTAAAATTACTTTTAAAAAATTTGTTTATTTTTAACTGCAGGATAATTGCTTTACAATGCTGCACTGGCCTCCATTGTGAACCAGCCACATTAGTTGCTCAGTTGTGTCTGACTCTTTGCAGTCCCACAGACTATAGCCCGCCAGGCTCCTCTGACCATGGAATTCTCCAGGCAAGAATACTGGAGTGGGTAGCCATTCCCTTCTCCAGGGAATCTTTCTGACTCAGGGATCGAACCTGGGTCTCCTGCATTGCAGGCAGATTCTTCACTGTCTGAGCCACCAGGGAAGCCCGAATCAGTCATAATTACACATAAGAGCCCTTCCATCCTAAGCCTCCCTTCCTGCTCCCATCCCACCCTTATAGGTCATCAGAGTACCAGGCTGGGCTCCCTGTGTTACACCGCAGCCTCCTACCAGTCATCTGTTTTATACCCGACAGTGTATATATGTCAGTGTTACTTTCTCAATTCCTCCTACCCGCTCCTTCTCCTGCTGTGGCACAATTCTGTTCTCTACATCTGCATGTCTACTGCTTCCCTGCAAACAGGTTCATCAGTCCTGTTTTTCTAGATTCCATATATACGCATTAATATACAATATTTGTTTTTCTCTGACTTACTTCACTTTGTGTAACAGGGTCTAAAATTATTTTTCATGTAATGGGGTGAATAATGATGCATAGTTTTTCCCATAGGAATACTAATTAATCCAGTACCACTTACTGAAAAGACCACCCCTTCTCCTCTGCAATGCAATGTTTTCTTTGTTATAAATCAAGTGATCACACCTATGTAGGTCTGTGTAAGAACTCTCAATGTTGTTCCATTGGTTGATCTAACTTTATGCAGACATCACACTGTTGTAACACTGTTGCTATTTTATAAAAAGTTCTAATATCTGGTAATATAAATCCATTGTTCCTGAATTTCTTCTTTGCTATATTTTTGACCCTCGTACTCCCCTGTGTACTTAGAATCCTCTGGTCAAGTTCTACAAAATCTCAGTGACAAAATGAGCTTCTGGGGATTCTGATTTTGAGTGCACAAGTCTTTAAGTCAACTGAAGGGAAACTGACACCTTTAACACATTGAGCCTTCCAATCCATAAATATGGGTTATCTCCCTCTGTACTGGATTTTTATTACTGTTGTAATAAATTATCACAAAATTTATAGTTTAAAACAACACAAATTTATTATCTTACAGTTATGCAGGTCAAAAGTAAGGCACAGATCTCTCCAGGCTAAAAATCAAGATGGTAACAGGGTGGTATTCCTTTCTGGAGGTCAAAGGAAGAATATGCTTCCTTCCGTTTTCCAGTGTCTAAAATTCACCCACAATCCTATGCTCACGGCTCTTTCTCTATCTTCAAAGCTAGCAGAGCTGTACCTCTCTAGCCCTGCTCCCAATGCCATCTCTTTTTCCTGACCATAGCTGGGAAAAGTTTTCCACTTCTAAGGACTCGTGTGATTAGACTGGACCCATCTGGATATTCAGGCCAATCTGTTTACACATATATTAAGTGAACATAAAGTTTTAAAAGCATGTCTAAATATGGGATAAAGTGAGCATGGTAAAATGCAGATGATGGGTAATGGGTACTCATGAAAAAAACCTTTCAACTGTTTAATATAATGCTGGAAACACTGACATAAAAAAACAAATCTCAAGCATTCGCTTATTTATAAATTAGAATCACAGGAAAATACTGTCACTGCAAGTCCCTGATAAGCATGAGAAAATAGTCGAGGCAATACAAAAATTCAAAATGCTTTGCTACCTGAGAGCTACAGGATGATGCAAATACAAACTCAAGTGGCCAAAATGTTTATATAACTAATTATGACTTAAAATTTGAGAATAGTATTTTAAGTGAGATTAAAAAAAAGAGCTCATCAATTTTCATATTATCAAGTAAGTCACTTCTGTTTACAGTAGTGATTTATATTACTTTTGTACATTTTTAATTTTCCAAAGCCATCAACTTAAATTTCTGTTGAAAATTGACAGTGGAGTAGCTGAGTGATTTAAATGGCTATTATAAGCGTATCAGATTGCATATGCTTTAAATATACACTAGTTAGTAATTACCCATTAGGAAGAGTTCAATTTCCATTTATTCTAACAGTTATGTCATAGACCTTTTTATTTATAATGGAAGATCATGATAAAGACAAAGATACCAAACTTTTCTGACTTTCACAGGGGTGCTTTTATAAGGAAAGGAAAATAAGAAGAATCTAAAATATCACTATTAAGTCAACTTACATATTTATGAAAAACTATGAAAAATGGAAACCATAAACTATTTTTTAAAATGGGAGCAAGAGAAATATTTTAACTGAGAAAACAGTTAAAATCTGGCTGCTTATTCCTAGCAGCTATTCTTTCTTCCTTCTCCTTTGATCTTTTTTGGACGTTATAAAGAATTAGAAAAAAAAAGAAATAATTTTGCATCTAGGATAATCTCTTAACTAGAAAGATTGAATATTTTGTGAAAAATTTACAGGTGCTTATTTATGAACCATCTCTGTTCTACAGCCTTATGAGGGGTCTTTGAAGAAAAATAGCAATTATAATGGCTTTTACAATTTAAATTATTTTGTGTTTACATTCTGCTCTGTCATGAGTTTTAAGATAAACATAATCAGCTATATTCCACTTTTCTAACACTTCATGACTTTGAGAAACTTCAGTAGGCACTCATGCTTTATATCACCATCTTTCAGGTGGTATACAGGATAATGTAGTTTTTTAATAATATATGGTTTTGTAGCTTATAGGATAATGTAGTTTTCTAATAATATATGGTTTTGTAGCTTAGATGGCAGTAACTACTATGTAATGGAAAAGATGCAGAACTACTGGTATCACTGCCCTCTGTATCTGTCATTTACCTTAAACATACCTGGAAAAGTAGATTCAAAAATTCATTGGCAAGAACATTCTTCACACTCCAGATTTGATAGTCTTCTAGAGTAAGATGACCCATCTGAAAGAGAAACAGTATTTTAAAAGATCTCATATTAAGAATGCCCTCATTTTTTATTTGAGTAAAATCTGGTTTATTAAACTTTTAACGATTATTTGTCTGAAAGAAATCCAACAATTTAAGGCAGGTGCTATCTGTTCATCTGAGAAATAGGACAGCCAGGATAAATTTAAAAGTAACCAAACTTCGTTAAAGTAGTCAATGGCAATGAGGATAATTTATCACCAACCATCTTCTTCTTTCAACAACACCTGGGAAATAACTCACATTATCTTCTGGTTCAAACGTTACCTATGGAACCTACAAAAGGCCCCAGGTAGGGAAAATGAAGTATTTGCTAATTTTGAAAGCATTTTTACAGACTCTGGATTATGTGCTTTGATCCTAACAATTTTCTAAGACCTCCTTCTTAGAAATATCTAGCAACTTCATCAGAGTTCTTAGAGATTGAAAAGAACTTAATAAAAATAAAAAATGAGTATCTATATTATATTTCCCTAAAATACAATTTCATGTTACTCTTTTTTGGTTTCAAAGTATACCAAAAATTACATTTTTCATACATTCTGTAGGAAAATCACAGCAAGCTACAGGAGAAAACCTATTATAATATCCCTAACTAATAAGTGTTGTCAAACTAAGTTCAAGAATTTATTATTTGTAAAGTACACGCTTATTTCTATTACATGGTTATTCTGGGTGCTATTAAAGAACTCAGAAGAGACTTCTACCAATATTACTTTAGAAATTTTGTAAAACAATGTATGTATCCAGATTAAGACAGTCATTTCCATCATCTCCTTATGGTCCCTCCCAGTTGAATCACTCATCTGCAAAACCACTATATAACACCTATTACCATTTGCTGGTTTTGTCTCTATTCTCAAACTTCATATAAATGGAATCATACAATGTGTTTTCATTTTTCCAGCGTTTCCTTTGCTCAGTACAAGATTAGCCTTTCTGTAACTTATTAAAATGGGAGAAATAAAGATTATAAACTGTAGATGGCAAGGGCCGTGTATACTTAATTTTTATAACATGCCTACCTTATAAAATATAAATGTTTTTATGTACATAACACTTCAGTGGAGTTGTTTAAAGATGGAATAGGCTTTGCTTGCTTCGAAAGCACATATACTAAAATTGGAAATATAGAATGGGCTGTCTTTAGAGACAACTTGGAGGGACTGTAACCACTGGTCCAAATAAGCACTTGGTTGAGACAATGTAGAAGAGATTTAAATATATACGCCAGCTACATATACCAATTCAAAGTATGAGGTATTTTTAGAAAAAAATCAGTCCCAGCTGGACTCACCTTTGTGGTGTCATGTGCATTCAGTATGCCTTCTACAATGTCACATAGATCCATGTGTAATTCCTTAAAAACAGAAACCCAAAGAAGTAATTAGAAAAAAGCAGATATCATTTTTATTAGTCAGTGACTAAGTTTATGATGTTGGGCTTCCCTGGTGGCTCAGAGGTAAAGAATCTGCCTGCCAATGCAGAAGACATGGGTTCAATCCCTGGGTTGGGGAGATCCTAAGGAGAAGGAAATGACAACCCACTCCAGTTTTGGTGCCTGGGAAATCCTAGGGACACAGCAGCCTAGCCAGGCTACAGTCCATGGGGTTGCAAAGGAGTCAAACACAACTCAGTGACCAAGCAATAAGAAAAATATATGATATTTTGGTCAAATATTTATAATACATTCAGTTTATTAAATTTTCTAAGGCAAATTCTCTTCCCAATTTTGTACTTTTAACTACAGATATTTTGAGTAGGATAATATAGCAACTAGAAGTCAGAGCAAATCCTTTATTGTTGATCTCTTTAAAAGTTTTATTCACTCCATTTTCCTGTTGGTGTGAAGTTTACATGCACCAAAATGTATATACAAGCAGAATTTACCGGTATATCATCAGTGCGGTTGTCCTTCCAGACCTCTAAGAGTGCAACCACCATGTTTCTCAGCTCAGCCCTGGAGAGAACTCCATCACGGTCAACATCAAACACCTTGAAACAAACTAAACAAAAGAAACTCTTTTGGAGGGAAATCACTTTTATACTCTGAAGTACAATACATATTACTAGAAGCTACCCTAGTAAAATTACTAAGTTTCTCAAGCAAGTACATTCCGGATTAAGTTCTCATCTAGAGCAGAGTATGTCATGGAAGTCTGCTGAACTTGTAGGGCTTCCTGCACACATTTCTAAGTCTCTCTCTCCAAATCATTAGCCAGGCTGGAGAACCTTATCCTTCCCCCAAATCTACAGCTAAATTCCTTATAAACTGAAAAATATTAATAAGATCCAAGTTACTATAGTAAAAAGCCTCTTGATGAAAGTGAAAGAGGAGAGTAAAAAAGTTGGCTTAAAGCTCAACATTCAGAAAAACTAAGATCATGGCATCTAGTCCCATCACTTCCTGGCAAATACATGGGGAAACAGTGGAAACAGTGTCAGACTTAATTTTTTTGGGCTCCAAAATCACTGCAGATAGTGACTGCAGCCATGAAATCAAAAGACGCTTACTCCTTGGAAGAAAAGTTATGACCAACCTAGATAGCATATTCAAAAGCAGCGACATTACTTTGCCAAGAAACGTTCATTTAGTCAAGGCTATGATTTTTTCCAGTAGTCATGTATGGATGTGAGAGTTGGACTGTGAAGAAAGCTGAGTGCCAAAGAATTGATGCTTTTGAACTGTGGTGTTGGAGAAGACTCTTGAGAGTCCCTTGGACTGCAAGGAGATCCAACCAGTCCATCCTAAAGGAGATCAGTCCTGGGTATATCATTGGAAGGATTGATGCTAAAGCTGAAACTCCAATACTTTGGCCACCTCATGCGAAGAGTTGACTCATTGGTAAAGACCCTGATGCTGGGAGGGATTGGGGGCAGGAGGAGAAGGGGACAACAGAGGGTGAGATGGCTGGATGGCATCACCGACTTGATGGACATGAGTTTGGGTGAACTTTGGGAGTTGGTGATGGACAGGGAGGCCTGGCGTGCTGTGATTCATGGGGTCGCAGAGTCGGACATGACTGAGTGACTAAACTGAACAATTAGAAATACTAACATTTGCTAATTAACGTCAAATGAATCACTGTATCTTATTAACTTGCACTAGCAAAAAACAATTTTTAAAATATTAAGGCAATAATAAACCTCAACTGAGAAGCAAAGATGTCAGTCTATTTAGTATTTGAACTTTAATGGAAACAAATAATCTATCATAAAGTCACATTGGAATAATAGTATACTATATCAAAGAAGAAAAAAGAATTCTAACAAGTAACATATGCAAAATAGGGAACATTTGTGAAACTGTATTTTTGAAAGACACAGAGATAATGACTTTTGTAAATATATTAGAATTAGATTCCAATTAAATGTAAACATATTTTCTCAGATATGGTTAAGATTTATTAAAGCAATATACTAATGCTTATAAATTATGGCATAACATTTTTAGCTAGGTTTAAAAGACTTTTAGTATTTAATAAAATTGTGTTTTGATCATAAATTTCATTTTGTTAATTAGGTATTAATGTATAGAAGTGACAGAAAATAAATTATAATTCAAGTCATGTAAAATGCAAAATTTTCTATATAGACTACCAGAAAATATTTTCTAAATGCTTAACATTTTCAAAGATATCATGATCGATGTAGTTCATTTATTATGAATTGCAACCTCATCTGGAAAATCAACCCCATTACTAATGACAAAGATTCCAAATCACTCCACAGTAAAAAAAAAAAAAAAAAAAAAAAAAAAAAGATGACTAAATCCTTACAGTGACTTCACTAGAACTTCAACATAGATATTTGCCAAAGTAATGAAAATTTAAGTCTTAATCCACAGATGATTTCTACATGAATGAATGCTGATATTTTTCTCCTTATCATTTGCAAATTTTGTGACAATGTTTAACATACTCACATTTTTGTCTTTCTGCCAGAGGTCCTCTGCAACAAGCTGATAACCCACAGGATATCTCCTTAAAATCTATGTGATTATCACGATTTTCATCAAAAGCATTAAATAAACCTGTAAAATAGGAAAAGACAACATAAATCAGAATCAACAAATTTCCTAATGTTAATGACATGTTTCTGAAAGGAGGCATGACTTTTCCCCATAAACTACTGAATTAAAAATAAAAGTTTATCAGTAGCTCCCACTGTCTCAGGAAGGTTTTTTTTCCCTGATATAATTATAAAACTTAACTTTTTAACAGAAAATACATTACTATCATTTAGTGTTTGGTTCTGTTTGCCTGCCTGTCTCTATCTTATATCAAATCCTATAGCTAGAAATGACTATAGTATGTAAAAAGTAAAAACAAATTAAAAAAATTAAGAACCGGAGAAAAAAAAAAAAGCCAGAGACCACAACTATCCTTATTTGGAAAGAATGAGAAGAAAAAGGAAAAAAGAAGAAAAGTTGAACTGCATATATCAAAGATATACTGTGCTGTTATTAATAAGCTCCATTAAGCTCTTTCTTGAGGCAAAAAAAAAATAATACACTATAAGAGAAAGAAATTCTGTATTGCAGTCTTCTTTGTGCTACTTAATATTATAAATACTTTAAATTTCAGAAATAAAAGGAAATTTATAATATAATCAGTGGTTTTCAAACTTTTAATATGACATGGAAATGAAATAATTTTTTTTCAAATAAAATGACTTATCACTCTCTAATTCTAAAAGTTTAAAAACACAACTGCACTTCTGAAGTAGCTGATGTCCTATCTGTTCTGGTTCCCCTAACAAGTATTTCTGAAATACACAGGGAATGTGAAGAATACAGATAGTCTACAAGACTCTACTTCTGTGCCCTCAGTTTAAAGAGAAGGAAAATCATAGCTAACGAGGAGTTAAACAACTTGCCAAAAGAAAGTTTAACAAGGTCTGAACCAGAAGAAAAACCCAAGTATTCAGACTCCATATGTGGTTTCTGTGATATCACCCGACAACTACTGTTTACATTTCCATCTTTTTAAGTGATAGCAATGAGAAATTTAGGGCTAAGTGAGAACTGTAGATATGGTCCAGTCCAGTGGTTTCCTAATCTTTTTTTGGGTGGTGGAAGGAGTGACACTACAGTGGAACCTTTTTCTTCTTTTTTTAAAATTTTTGCTGTGCCATGCACAGGATCCTACTTCTCAACCAGAAATTGAACCCAGGCCCGTGGCAGTGAAATCGAGGAGTCCTAACTGCTGGACCGTTAGGGAATTCCCCAGTGAACCTTCTTATGTGAAAGAAAAATTGTGGAGGTTCTTGAGCTGAGGCAGAGGTGGGGCTGTATGTGGAAGTCCAGAGCTTTCCCTGCTCAGTGGCCACCTCCCTAACCCCTGCACTACAGGAGTGAGTTTCTGAGGCACCCATAGGAGTAGTTTCATAACCACTGTCATGGTCAAAACATTTTATTTATGAGAATACACAGGTGAGAGGGAGGCTTCCCAGGTGGACCTAGTGGTAAAGAACCTGCTTGCCAATGCAGGAGCCGCAAGAGAACCTAGGTCCCTGGGTTGGGAGAATTCCCTGGAGGACGGCATGGCATCCCCCGCCAGTATTCTTGCCTAGAGAATCCCATGGACAGAGGAGCCTGGCAGGCTACAGTCCATGGGGCCAAAGAGCTGAACATGACTGAGCGACTAATTAGCACATATGTACAGATGAGAGAACTAAACTGATTTATGCAAGGTTACCTAAGTAGAATAGGATGCTCAAGACTATAATCTTAATTTCCCATTTAATTTTCCTCCCCACTGAACTATTTGCAAGAAACCTGCAAACCTATAACATTATGGCCTTTTAGAGTAAAGATGTATTGGTTAGAAATAAAAGCTGGTCTCATGTGTTTAGCAAGGAACATCATAGAAACATAATGATTCCTACCTTCACTTAGAGATGGACGAATTGGTGGTGAAACCAATGGGCCAAATGTCTCTAAATCAAATCGTCCAGTTCGGGATTGAGCCTTCAGCAACCAATAGCGTTTCTCCAGATCAATGATGTCTGATTCCTCCACTGAGAGTCAAATCAAACAACATCATAAAACCTCAGTCTTCTCTTCTAGGCAGTTAGTTAGCTCATCCTGATAATGCAGCTTTTAAGGATATATTTTAATTTCTCAGTTATACTGCTAACAACTACCTAAAACAAAACTCTGAAAAACAAACACATTATACCTAAAATGAAATGAAAAGTAAGCCAAATTAACATGAAACAGGTTTTATTTTATTTATTTATTTATTTATTTATTGAAACAGGTTTTAAAATGGAATTTTTTTCGCGGAAGGCTGTTTTAAGTCCAACATGTAAATAGTAAACAACTGAGATGTTTCATTCTGGTTTCCCACAACATTTTTGGTAATATTTAATCTCTATCCTGGATTTGATGATTTTTTATATAGATATATATATATATATATTTTTTTTTTCCTTTTCTTTTCTCTCCTGGCTGTACTGTAAACACCCAAACAGAAGGATTCCATGTCTGATTCATACTGTTGATATGGTAACTACTTACACATTGAATACTTATTAAAGAAACAAAAAGAACAGGATAAAAGATGTTAAAAGTAATGAAGTTCCCTTCGATGTTCACCTGAAACTACCACAACACATTGTTAATTGGCTAATTCCCATTATATAATAAAAAATTAAAGATATATATTAAAACCCCCCAAATTATGAAGTCAATAAACAAGAAAGAAAGATTAGAATTTATAATGTGATAGGTAATAGGGGCATCATGAAAACATGATCAGATTTTTCTCCTCATTCATCAGAAAATGCATTTTTTTAAAAAAAATCACAGATAATCTCTAACTATGGTTACATTCTATATGTGTGGTTTTCTTCCTTCCAAGGAACAAAGACTGAAAAAATTACTAGAATCTCAGGGACCTGTAAGGCAATATCAAAAGTGCCGCAAGGCTTCCCTGGTGGCTCAGTGGTAGGAGTCCCCTGCCAATGCAGCAGATTGGGTTTGATCTCTGGTGCAGGAAGATCCCATGTGTTGTGAGGCAACGAAGCACATGTGCCGTGACTACTGAGCGTGCTCTCCACAGCCTGTGCTCTGCAGCTACTGAGTCCTGCTCACTGTAGAGCCCATGGTCCACAAGAATCCCTCTCACTGCAACTAGGCAGTAGCCCTCAAAACTGGAGAAAAGCCTGCGCAGCAGCAAAATTCAGCACAGCCAAAAATAAAATAAAAATTTTTTTAAAGCACAGCATATATATTATTGGGGTCCCAGAAAAGAGTGGGCAGAAAATGTTTAAAACAATTAACAGCTGAAAAATTTTCAAATTTGATAAAAACTATAATCCTATAATCCAGAAGTTTAGTGAACCCTGTGTAAGAAAAATTCAAAGAAAACCAAACCAAGGTAAGATGTAATCAAGTTGCTGATAAAGAAAAACATCTCTAAAGCAGCATGAGAGAGGAGAAAAAATACATTATAACCAGGGGAATTAAGCAATGATTTCTCTTCAGAAACAAGGCAGCCAGAAGACAATGGGGACAGGGGGAGGGGAAGAGGACTAAAAAGGAGAAAAAAAACTAAAATTCTATTAATCTCAAATTCTATAACCTATGAAAACTCCTTCAAAAAAAAAAGGTAAAATAAAGCATTTTTTGACAAACAAAAGCTGAGAGAATTCATCAACAGCAGAACTATACCAAAAAGAATATAAAAAGATGTTCTTCAGATTAAGTGATACCAGATGGAAACCACTATCTATACAAAGGAATGATGAAAACAAGAAATGCTTGGCTCCTAACGTCTATCTGATATCATTAATCGTAACAGATTGTGGGTGGGCGTTTAGATGCAGCTCTGGTTAGATGAAGTATACCTCTAGTTCAAATGTTCTGAAGGTGAGCTCATATTTCTATTCCAGAGAGCCCAGAAACTACCAGTTTTTAAATGTAGAGGTCTACAAATTTTAGCCTCATTGGCTGCATGCATGTTTGTATAAATGTTTTATTAGCACACAATAACATTTACAGACAGAGTTTATGGTTACTAATATGTTACAATGGCAGAGTTGAATAATTGTAATGAAGAGCCATATGGCCCACAAGTCTGAAATATTTACTGCCTTTTTAAGAATATGTTTGCCATCCCTGAATTGAAATTGCACAACCACAAGACTCCAACTCCATAAAATGACAGCACCTGAGGACCCCAGAGTCTTCAGACTGCAACCTTCAAAGATTCTGAGACTTCAAAACTGTGAGCCCATGAAACTGCCAGCCCATGAAACAGCCTAGCTTCAGTCTCAGGAAAATTTCCATAGGACAGAACTACTGTCTGGAGATGATTATCTCCTGACTTTGTGAGGGTAACACAGGCAGAGATCTCAAGGAGCCAAGGGGTCCAATCATGGAGAAAAAACACTTTATAGAGAAGGAACAAGGATAGAGGCTTTGAGATGAGAGCATGCCTTGAAAGCTCAAGGAAGAGAAAGAACAAGAGTGGCTAAAGTGAAGTTAGTAAGCGGAGGGAATAATAATAGTCTTGATGAAAGTGAAAGAGGAGAGTGAAAAAGTTGGCTTAAAGCTCAACATTCAGAAAACTAAGATCATGGCATCTGGTCCCCTCACTTCCCGGGAAATAGATGGGGAAACAGTGGAAACAGTGTCAGACTTTGTTTCTTTGGGGCTCCAAAATCACTGCAGATGGTGATTGCGGCCATGAAATTAAAATACGCTTACTCCTTGGAAGGAAAGTTATGACCAACCTAGATAGCATATTCAAAAGCAGAGATATTACTTTGCCAACAAAGGTCCACCAGGTCAAGGCTATGGTTTTTCCAGTGGTCATCTATGGATGTGAGAGTTGGACTGTGAAGAAGGCTGAGTGCCGAAGAACTGATGCTTTTGAACTGTGGTTTTGGAGAAGACTCTTGAGAGTCCCTTGGACTGCAAGGAGATCCAACCAGTCCATTCTAAAGGATATCAGTCCTGGGTGTTCTTAGGAAGGAATGATGCTAAAGCTGAAACTCCAGTACTTAGGCCACCTCATGCGAAGAGTTGACTCATTGGAAAAGACTCTGATGCTGGGAGGGATTGGGGGCAGGAGAAGGGGACGACAGAGGATGAGATGGCTGGATGGCATCACCGACTCAATGGACATGAGTTTGGGTGAACTCTGGGAGTTGGTGATGGACAGGGAGGCCTGGCATGCTGTGATTCATGGGGTCACAGAGAGTCAGACATGACTGAGCAACTGAACTGAACTGAAGGAGAGAGTAGGAGGAGATAAAGTCAGCAAGAAAATGGTGGTCAGATTATACAGGCCACTGGAAGGATTCTGATTCTAAGTAAAACTATGAACCACTGGAGGGTCTGAAGCAGAGGAGTGCCATGATCCAACCAACAGCCACTTTTGACTGCTGAGTTAGGAATAGCCTGGTGGGCAGCTAAGAAGAGAAGTGTGTTTAAATCAATACATGCAGTTAAAAAACATAAAGACTACAATAGATTAACAAGTACAAGACATACAATTCATAAAAATGGGGAGAACTTTTCACTAAGAATAAAACGTCATTTGAAAAGAACAATTTAAACAGAATCACGCTACTTCTCTGCTTCAAAACTTTTTAACCCTCTTTCCCAAGATAGCATGGCTATTTCCACAGGTCCTTCAGATCTTTTCTCTTATGTCACATTCTCAGATCTTCCAAAGTCCATCCCATCCAATGACATTCCTCCACCCCTTTCCTTCTTTATTTACTTTGCTCTCTACGACTCATTTGTTTTGTTTATTGCTGTCTCCTCCAACTAGAACATATACTCCTTGTAGGCAGGTTTTTGGGTCTATTTTATTCTTTGCTATGTTCTAAAACTTAGAATAATATCTGGTACATTTTGAGCATTCCATAAATATTTTTTAATGGAAAAATAGCTTACAAGTTACCTGGGAAGACAAGAACAATGTATTTTAAATTTCCAGTGACTTCAAAGGATTCATTCTTACACTTAGCAGTTTTAATAAAAATTTCAGGGAGAAACTTGTCCTTATCAGCAAGAGATCTAAGAGATAGTCAAATCAACGTATGTACTGTACTGCATTTATGTAATTATCATAGTCATAAAAACTGGTTAATAAGTGAAAACATATTCCACCAACTTACATAAAATTTTAAGGAAAAAACTACTCCTTTGGCTTGACCTTCAAGGGGCTCCCGGGACAGAAAGCTAATGTTTCTCTGTCTTTCCTTCCTATCCCCTACTCTACTCTGACGCTCACTATGTCTAAGATCTAAAAGAGAGTATTTACTTAAAGGACTGAGGAATGACTTTTTTTTTTTTAAACAAAAAATAAAAATCCTTTGCTGGGAGAACAAAATTTTGTACACATCATCTTATACATCAGTAAATGAAAGAAGTGAGATTTTCAGAAAGACACTCTTCTAATTTATTCTTAAGTAGAAAGAAAAGTTCATGGGAATAACTATATACCTGCCATAGCTGAAAACAAAACAGGCTTTGAGTCACGTAATTAGTCCCCACAATTTACAAAGACGAATGCTCTCCTGGAAAGTTCTTGCCTTGCCTATCCTAGAACATATACTCTTAAAACCTATGGAGAAGGAGTCCAGGAGCAACAATGAAGTTCCCCTACACTTGAAGTAAGGGCTTTCCTGGTGGCAGTAGAGAATCTGCCTGCAAAGTGGGAGACCTAGGTCTGATTCCTGGCTCTGGAAGATCCCCTGGAGAAGGAAATGGCAGCCCACTCCAGTATTCTTGCCTAGAAAATCCCATGGACAGAGGAAACTATCAGGCTACAGTCCATGGGGTTGCAAAGAGTCAGACACTGCTGAGTGACTAAATCAAAAGCAGTCACATTCCCTTCCCACTTCTTGAAGTAAAGGAAACTAATCACGTATTATTTACTAAAAGTAATAAGTAACTGAGTGATAAGGATATAAGATAATGTGTTTTATGAAGTTAAAAAATGAAAATACTAATAACACTAAATTGATTTAAAAATTTGTATTACTTGTTTTTATTGAACTATTGATACATTTTACATTTTGCTGCATGAAAAATATTTAAAATGTAGGTAATCAAAAAAAGGAAAAGGAAACATAGTTCTTTGGCTTCATTTAACTATAATGATAAATGTACTTGATCGTCACCTGGGTTGTTTGGGAATATTACATCTAATAATTTCATTCTATCATCTATACCATTGTATGATTTTTCACATTACACAAAATCCTAGTTCAGAGGGATTTTTTTTGCTATGCCTTGTGGCTTGCAGGATGCAGAATCTCAGTTCCCCAACCAGGGACCAAACCCAGGCAGCAACAATGAAAGTGCTGAATCCTAACCACCAGGGAACTTCCCCTAGTTCAGTTTTAAATAATCAATGGGATGAATTCATTTTTAAGATTTTACAGAAAAATCATCAAAAGTGAGTGAAAGTCACTCAGTCATGTTTGACTCTGCGACCCCATGGACTATATGGTCCATGGAATTCTTCAGGCCAGAATACTGGAGTAGGTAGCCTTTCCCTTCTCCAGGGGATTTTCCTGACCCAGGAACTGAACAGAGGTCTCCTGCATTGCAGGCGGATTTTTTTTTTTTAACCAACTGAACTATCAGGGAAGCCCAAAATCATCAAAAAAGATGACACAATAAAAGATACAATTTTCACACAAGGTACATGTCTCCGGTACATACAATATAACTATCATATATTTTTTCTTATTTAACCAAATAACAAATATATTACATCCATACTACATTCATTACTATAATGTAACCTCTTGATGAATCAACCTTTGCAAAGGTTCAATTACTTTGCAACTGGAATTGATTTTTAAAATTATATGAAACTTCTATGAGTTGTCAGCTGAACTGCTGAGAAAAAAAATAACTTCATTTTCACTTAAAGAAGTTAGAGGTAATAATTGCAGTAGTTACTCTATTTGTAATTCATACATCAATACCAAAACTTCTATTTTATTTGCTAAACAGGAATGAATTTATCACCCACCTATGGGTATAATTTTTTCTGGTTCACAACAGTAGCATAACATATTCCCAACAGTCTAAGTAGTTCTTGGCCTGCTCTTTGGGCCATCCTAATCAAGTCCCACCTTACCGGAAGGCTCCAGCTGCAGAAAGTGCTTTTTAATGCCAGAATTGGATTCTCATTTAAAAACAAAAATAAGGCTCAGGAAAATGCCAAGTATTTTCAAAGAGTAATACAGTTCTGCAACATTTCTGAGAAAGCAACCTGTTCTCAAAAGCAATGACCTTCTGCAATCTACTTAGGCTTTACATCATTACAACCAGATAAGAAGATAATGAAGAGGATATTGAAGAAGGGACATGAAGATTTACTAGACAGTTGATGACTGAACAATCACTCAAGTACTTTTTGCTTACACAAAGGAGGTCGTAACATTGCAAACTAAAATGTGGCAAGGTAACATACTAATATGTATATTTTAGTTGAGATAATAAAATAGAGACTACATAAATTTGACTCAGATAAGAAAAGAAAAACAATGAAAAAGAGTTCAGTGGCCCTAAAATTAGCCCCAAATATTTATAAATTATCTCAGGATCTAGATTCTATTATTTGAAACACATATTTACAGAAAGAATTAGCACACATATTTTCTTCTAAATAATATACCTGAACTCTATGAAAATATGATCATCATTAAGGAAAATAATTCTCAATTTAAAACACAGTCCTTAAAAATCATAGTTCTTCTAATTACCTATTTCACTGCTGGTAAATGGGCAATCTCAATGATCTTGCTGGATCCAATGAAATTAATTATTAAAGAGAAATTCAAAATAATAATCATTTGAAGGTATCCCAAGGGGGGAAAAAAAGGAAATTGGAAAAGTGAGCCTGCAAGGCTGTCCAAAGTAAGTCTGAGGAAGATGGCTCACCGCAACCACAACTACCCCACGAGCACCTCCTTTTACCTGCAATCACAAACTACTCATACAAGATTAAAGAAGCAAAATGACTGCGCTGCGTGTCAATAAACTGTCTTCAAATCCTAAAGTGATAATAATATGCACTCTAGGTTCTCACATTCCAATTTCAGCACCTCTTCGCTATTTGATCTTGAGAAAAGTTTCTTTAACTCTTCATAGCTGTGGTTTCCTCATTTTTGGAATGGAGAGAAAATTAACTCCAGAGGTGGTACAGGCTTAAATGAGACAATGTACCAGGAGCACAGTGCTTCCTTTAGTGAGTGCTCAGTCTGCATGTGGTAAACTGGAACCTTCCTAAAATGGCAACCCACTCCAGTGTTCTTGCCTGGAGAATCCCAGGGATGGGGGAGCCTGGTGGGCTGCCGTCTATGGGGTTGCACAGAGTCGGACACGATTGAAGCGACTTAGCAGTACCAGCAGCAGCAAACATTTTTGGGGGGGCTTCCCTGGTGGCTCAGAGGTTAAAGTGTCTGCCTCCAATGCAGGAGACCCAGTTTCGATCCCTGGGTCGGGAAGATCCCCTGGAGAAGGAAATGGTAACCCACTCCAGTATTCTTGCCTGGAGAATCCCATGGAGGGAGAAGCCTGGTAGGCTACAGTCCATGGGGTCACAAAGAGTCGGATATGACTGAGCGACTTCACTTTCACTTTCCTAGAAGTTTTGATATGAAAAAAATGAGGTACAGACAGAACATCTAAGAGTTGACCAGGGAAAGGAAAAAAAAGTGTAGCAGAAGGATATTACAAACAAAGGCAAAACACGTGTAAAAATCTCTATGGAAAACAGGTAGTATTACGTTGGTGCAAAAGTAATTCCAGTTTTGCAATGTTGCACTTTGCCATTTGATACTGGAATATATTCTTAAATAAATGTGGCTATGTTATACATCATTTTAATGTGCATTTCTCACTTTACTTTTTTTTGCTAATGACTTATTACTTGATGTGTATTTTATATTTATTTTATACTAGGGAAATGATGTCAGGCAAAAAGCAAATCTGAGTGATTTTCTTATTCACATTCAAAATAGGTTATACAGCAGCAGACATAACTTGGAACATCAACAATGCATTTGGTCCAGGACCTGCTAACTAACGTACAGTGCAGTGGTGTGCTCTTTGCAAAGGAGACAAGAGTCTTGAAGATGAGGAGTGTAGTGGCCAGCCATCAGAAGTTGACAACAACCATTTGAGAACGATCATCAAACCTGATCCTCTTACAACTACATGAGAAGTTGCTGAAGCACTCAACACTGACCACTCCATAGTCATTTGGCATTTGAAGCAAACTGGAAAGATGAAAAAGCTCGATAAGTGTGTGCTGCATAAACTGACAGCAAATTTTAAAAATCATCATTTTGAAGTGTTGTCTTCTTCTATTTTACCCAACAAAATAAACCATTTCTCGATAGGACTGTGATGTGCAACGAAGAGTGGATTTTATATGACAACCAGCGACGACCACCTCACTGGCTGGACTGAGAAGCTACAAAACACTTCCCAAAGCCAAACTCGAATGAAAAAAAGGTCACGATCACTGTTTGCTGGTCTGCTGCCTGTCTGACCTACTACATCTTTCTGAATTCCAGCGAAACATTACGTCGGAAAAGTGTGCTCAGCAAACTGATGAGAAAACTGCAATGACTACCGCGGGTACTGGTCCACAGAATGGGCCCAATTCTCCACGACAAGGACCGACAGCACACCATACAACCAATGCTTCAAAAGTCGGATAAGCTGGGCTATGAAATTTTGCCTCATCTGCCATATTCACATGACCTCTTGCCAACTATCACTTCTTCAGGCACCTCAACAGCTTTTTGCAGGTAAAATGCTCCACAACCAGGAGGAGGCACAGAACACTTTCCAAGAATTCCTAGAATCCCAAAGTACAGATTTTTATGCTACAGGAATAAACAAACTTGACTGTAATGGGTCCTATTTTGATTAATAAAGATGTGTTTGAACCTAGTTATAACGATTTAAAATTCATGGTCTGAAACCGCAGTTACATTTGCACCAACCTAATAATAGGACAGACAAGCAAAAACAAAGAATAACCATTGTATTCTGCTATAATTCAAAAAAAAAAAAAGGAAAAGGAGAACCTATAAGAAGGATTTATGCTATGGACCCATGATAAAAGACAAAAAACAAGAAAGAACTTTACTTTCCAGTGAGTGACACCTTCCCACCCCCTGCCAAAAAAAAACAAACCAGGAATGTTAAAAATGGCAATTCAACCTAGAATTAGTAGACAGTTCAGTTAGAATGTAGGCATTCCAAAGCATCTAAAGGATGAGCCTTCAAATTCAAGCAGAGCTTCCAAACTGTGTTTAGACAGGACTGTGCATGTACAATAGTAGGGGATTCAATACACTAAATTTGTAAAAAGTTCATTAAAGCAAATTACATTTGGAGTTTATAGTCTGTCTCCAAAGTTCAACACTATGTGATGCTAAATAATAATGAACAAAATGGGTGAGGAAAGGGCACTACAAGGAAAAAAACCAATGATTAGTTAGTCTTAGAAAGTAGAATCTTCTTTCAGATATCAATAATAATGATGACAACAACAATAAAATCTGTAAGAAACTATTTCAAATATTTAAACTATATAGAAAATGTTTAAGTTATCTATACATGTTCTCCAATTTGGAATATCATCAAAATGTGTAAAAATTAACTTGTCAATAAAACACTGTATATATATTAACATTTGACAAAAAAGATCTTTTTAGGAAATCTAATCTTAGGTATTTAAGTAGCAAATTACAAAATAAAAACATATCATAAAAATCTGTTGTTGATAAAAATCTGTTGAACAATTTGACCTTTTGGCTGAAGTTCTAATTCATGAAATTCCCTGGCAGTCCAATAGTTAGGGCTCAGTGCTTTCACTGAGTCCCTGGTTGCGGAACTGAAATCCTGCACTGTGGGTGGCATGGCCAGAAATCCAAAAAGTTCTAATTCAATTTCTTAAATTTAAATAAAAGTAAAGTAACAACAGTTTGGAATCTTAAGTTCTAAAAACTACTGGCCATGACAAAATCTAAAATCTTGTAAATCAAATCAGCTAATTAGTCTAAACTCTGTACTGAATATACAGTATTCAGTGTGTAATAATATAAACAGTGACCCAGTTTCATCTGTGATATACATAAAAGAGAAAAAATTTGATTAAAAATGGCAGATGTTCAACTTACTGGACTTCAAGTTTTACTGTATAATCGTAAAGTGAAAAAGTAAATGCATCTGTACTCTAACATAAATGTTATTTACAAGTGAAAACTTATAACTCCTTTTTGTTTCCTAGATACCTTGGCTTATTACACAAATTGAAATGGAGTCACTGATGCTTTAAAATAAATATCTACTTATAAATGATAAGTTAATAACATTCTCTATTTTTATCCCAATTTTCCACATTCCTAATATATTATTTGAAGATTAATGTACCAAATATTTTTGAGTGGAAAACCCTGCAACGTGGTCCACAGTGAACTGCTTAGCCAGAAGCTTAGAATTTATAACTAATACAACAAATCACAGTCATCAGAATATAAACCTGCCCATGTCAGAATTTCTATAAGAAATGTAGCAGTAGTTCTGATGTTATGATAATGCTTTCGTAAGAAAGTCCACTAAGAAAGCAGCTATTTGCTGAAGCCAGGAGCAACGGAGTTGTCTGTTATACCTTTATTTTTATAAATTGTAAAGAAAAGGAAAGCAAATTGGTAAGGGAAACATTTTCTTCCTATTGACATGGATGAGTTAATCTTTGTAGTGATCTACAGTTCTCTGTTAGAAAATTGCTTGTTCCCAAAACAATTTCTAGAAAATTGCTTATTCCCAAAACAATTGCTCTCTGAGAAAGTGGGATGAAGCTCACTGACATTTCCTAGCCAAGTGTTTACTAATACAAGAGGATGAAGGGAATCCCTTGATGGTCCACTTGTTAGGACTCTGTGCTTCCAATGCAGGGGACACAGGTTCAATCCCTGGTCAGGGAACTAAGATCTCACATGCCTTGCAGCACCTCCAAAAAAAAAAAAAGGATGCACATTCATTGTAAAGCACAAATTCTATACCAGACACAATGCTGAGTCCTTTAAAAAAGGTAACATTTCACCTAGCACCATATGCTACTGGAAATGTTGTTTCAGTAAAAGGATTATTTTGAGTTGAAGGCAAATGAGAAGCAGCAGATATAAGAAAAGCTCTCTAGTTCCCCCTACTGGCCTAATTTGAAAAGATGGCTTCCCGACCCCTCTAGCAGGACCCAGGGAAAGGAGCAGTGATCTCCACAAGAGACTGAGCCAGACCTGCCGCTGAGTGTTTGAGTGTCTCCTGTGGAGGCACCTGTCAGCAGTGTTCTGCTTCGAGGACAGAGGCTCTGGCTGCAGCAGACTTGGGAGGCACGGCGTATGGCATACGTCCTCTTGGAGGAGGTCACCATTAGCTCCACTATAGAGCTGCCGAGCAAACGACAAACTGGAGAACAATTATAACAAAGAAGTTCCTGCACTCTTGGAAAAATTCTGGCGCCCACAACAGATTTCCCAACCTGGGGATCCAGCAAAAGGACCGAGATCCCTCAGGGAATCTGACTTTGAAGGACAGTGGGATTTGACTACAGAACTTCCACAGGACGGGGAAACATTCTAGGAGGGCACAAACACAACACTGTGAACACCGGGACCCAGCAGAAAGGAGCAGTGAGCCCACAAGAGATGCAGTCAGACTCACAAGTGAGCATCCAGGAGCCTCCGGGGGAGGTGTGTGTCCACAGCAGCCTGTCTTGAGGTCAGAGGCACTGACTACAACAGACAGTCCTGAGAGCTGCAGCATGCTGGCTCCTTTTGAAGGAGGTTGTCAGTACCCCTAACATAGTTTGGCCTCACTGAAAGATGAACTCCCCAGGTCAGTAGGTGACCAATATGCTACTAGAGAAGAGTGGAGAAATAACTCCAGACAGCATGAAGAGGCTGAGCCAAAATGGAAACAATGTCCAGTTGTGGACCTCTGGTGGTGAAAGTAAAGTCTGATGCTATAAACAATACTGCATAGGAATCTGGAATCAAGGTAAATTAGAAGTGGTCGAACAGGAAATGCTAAGAGTGAACACTGACATTTTAGGAATCAGAGAACTAAAATGGACAGCAATGGGTGAATTTACTTCAGATGAACCTTAAATCTACTACTGTGGGCAAGAATCCCTCAGAAGAAATGCAGTAGCCATCATAGTCAACAGGAGTCTGAAATGCACTACTTGGGTGCAATCTCAAAAATGATGCAATGATCTCTGTTCATTTCTAAGCCAAATCACTCAGTATCACAGTAATTCAAGTTTATGCCTCAACCACTAATGCGGAAGAAGCTGAGGTTGAACAGTTCTATGATGACCTATGAGACCTTCTAGAACTAACACCAAAAAAAGATGTCCTTTTCATCACAGGGGACTGGAATGCAAAAGTAGGAAGTCAAGAAACACCTGGAGTGCAAGTTTGGCCTTGGAGTATAAAATGAAGCAGGGCAAAGGCTAACAGAGTTTTGCCAAGAGAATGCACTGGTCACAGCAAACCCCCTTTTCCAACAACACAAAGAAACAACTCCACACACAGATATCGCCAGATAGTCAATACCAAAATCAGACTGATTATATTCTTTGCAGCCAAAGATGGAGAAGCTCTATACAGTTAGCAAAAACAAGACTGGGAGCTGACTGTGGCTCCGATCATGAACTCCTTATTGCAAAATTCAACTTAAATTGAAGAAAGTAGAGAAAACTACTAGGCCATAACAGTAGGACCTAAATCAAGTTCCTTATGATTATACAGTGGATGTGACAAATAGATTCAAGGGATTAGAACTGATAGAGTGCCTGAGGAACTATGGACAAATGCTCGTAACACTGTACATGGGGCAGTGATCAAAACCATCCCCAAGAACCAGAAATGCAAAAAAGGCAAAATGGTTCTCTGAGGAGGCCTCACAAATAGCTGAGAAAAGAAGAGAAGCTAAAGGCAAAGGAGAAAAAGAAAGACATACCCACCAAAATGCTGAGTTGCAAAGAATAGCAAGGAGAGATAAGAAAGCCTTCCTCAGGGACCAATGCAAAGAAATAGAGGAAAACAACAGAATGGGAAAGACTAGAGATCTCTTCAAGAAAACCAGAGATATCAAGGGAATATTTCATGCAAAGATAGGTACAATAAAGGACAGAAACAGTATGGTCTAGCAGAAGATATTAAGAAGAGGTGGCAAGAATACACAGAAGAACTATACAAAAAAGATCTCAATGACTCAGATAACCATGATAGTGTGATCACTCACCTACACATTCCGGAGGGCCAAGTCAAGTGGGCCTTAGGAAGCATTACTACAAACAAAGCTAGTGGAATGACGGTATTCCAGCTGAGCTATTTCAAATCCTAAGAGATGATGCTGTTTAAGTGCTGCAATCAATATAACAGCAAATTTGGAAAATCCAGCAGTGACCACAGGACTGGAAAAGGTCAGTTTTCATTCCAATCCCAAAGAAAGGCAGTGTCAAAGAATGTTCAAGCTACCGCACAATGGTACTCATTTCACACGCTAGCAAAGTAATGCTCAAAATTCTCCATGCTAGGCTTCAACAGTATGTGAACCAAGAATTTCCAGATGTTCAAGAGGGATTTAGAATAAGCAGAGGAATCAGAGATCAAATTGCCAAAATCCGATGGATCATAAAAAAAGCAAGAGAATTCCAGAAAAACAACTACTTCTGCTTCACTGACTTATGCAAAAGCCTTTGACTGTGTGCATCACAAACAGTGGCAAATTCTTAAAAAGATGGGACTACCAGACCATCTCACTTGTCTCCTGAGAAGCACGTATGCAGGTCAAGAAGCAATTGTTAGAACCAGGTATGGAACAATGGACTGGTTCCAAACTGGGAAAAAAGTACTGTATATTGTCACCCTGCTTACTTAACTTATATGCAGAGTACATACATTATTCGAAATCATGGGCTGGATGAAGCAGAAGTTGAAATCAAGATTGCCGGGAAAGTATCAATAACCTCAGATATGCAGATGACATCACCCTTATGGCAGAAAGTGACGAGGAACTAAAGATCCTCTTGATAAAGGTGAAAGAGGAGAGTAAAAAAGCTGGCTTAAAACTCAACACTGAAAAAACGAAGACCATGGCATCTGGTCCCATTACTTCATGGCAAACAGATGGGGAAATAATGAAAACAGTGACAGACTTTACTTTCTTGGCCTCCAAATCACTGCAGATGGTGAGTGCAGCCATGAAATTAAAAGACGCTTGCCCCTTGGAAGAAAAGCTATGACAAACCTAGAAAGTGTATTAAAAGCAGAGATATTACTTTGCCAACAAAGATCCGTACAGTGAAAGCTATGGTTTTTCCAGTAGTCATGTATGGATGTGACAGTTGGGCCATATAGAAGGTTGAGCACTGAAGAACCAATCCTTTTGAACTGTGGTGCTGGAGAAGACTCTTGAGAGTTCCTGGGCTGCAAGGAGATCAAACCAGTCCATCCTAAAGGAAATCAACCCTGAATATTAATTGGAAGGACTGCTGCTGAAGCTCCAATACTTTGGTCACCTGATGCAAAGAACTGACTCATTAGAAAAGACCCTGATGCTGGGAAAGATTGAAGGCAGGAGGAGAAGGGGAAGACAGAGGACAAGATGTCTGGATGGCATCACCGACTCAATGGACATGAGTTTGAGCAAGCTCCAGGAGATGGTCAAGGACAGGTTAAGCCTGGAGTGTGCAGTCCATGGGGTTACAAAGAGTCAGACATGACTGAGCAACTGAACAATAATAACTCTTCTACCAGGAAGGATAGATGTTAATCACCAGAGAAAACTCTAGAGAAAACTCTAGATCCTTATCAACCTGGAGATGGCACCAGAAGAAAGAATCTGCGTAACAAATCTTATTAACCAGCCAAATCAACCAAAGGCTTCTCTAGTAGCGCAGACAGTAAAGAATTGGCAGGATTCCCAGGAATGCAGGAAACCCACGTTTGATCCCTGAGTCGGGAAGATCTTCTGGAAAAGGGAATGGCAACCCACTCCAGTATTCCTGCCTAAAGAATTCCATGGACAGACCATGGGGTCGCAAAGAGTTGAACACGTCTGAGTGACTAACACACATACATCAAGCAACGGTTTTTCCATGTATTTGTTTTCCCACAATGTGCCACTCCTAGCAGCTCAAAGTTCTTTTCCTTTGTTTTGTCACTTCTCCACAAAATTATCCCTCTTTGCTAAGATGCTATGTAAGCTCAAGCTCTAGCCACCCCTTTGAGTTATTCATCACTAAATGTTCCAGTGCGTAAGTAACTTAGTAAGTAATAAGCAAGCTTATGTTTTTCTCTTGTTTTCTGTCTTTTGTTAGTCTAATTTAAAGGGCCCCACCCAATGAACTCAAGATGAGCAGAGGATAATACTTTTCCTTCCCTGCCCTCCTTACCACAAATCTATGATGTAAGTTGTATCATTATCCCTGTTTTCCATAGACAAAGTAAGAAGTTAAGAGGTTTGCAGACTAAATAAGTGGCTGACTGAACTCTGCAAGGAGACAGAGGAAAACAATGGAATGAGAAAGACTAGAGATTTCTTCAAGAAAATCAGAGATAACAAGGGAATGTTTCATGCAAAGACATGCACAATAAAGGACAGAAACTGTATGGACCTAACAGAAGCAGAAGATATTAAGATGAGGTGGCAAGAATACACAGAAGAATAACTATACAAAAAAGATCTTACTGACCCGAATATAACCATGATGATGTATATGATCACTCACCTAGAACCAGACATCACAGAGTGTGAAGTGGCCCTTATGAAGTATCACTACGAACAAAGCTAGTGGAGGTGATGGAATTTTAGCTGAGCTATTTCAAATCTTAAAAGATGATGCTGTAAAGTGCTACACTCAATATGCCAGCAAATTTGGAAACCTCGGCAGTGGCCACAGGACTGTAAAAGGTCACTTTTCATGCCAATCTCAAAGAAGGGCAATGCCAAAGAATGTTCCAACTACTACACAATTGCACTTAAATCAAATACTAGCAAGTAATGCTCAAAATCCTTCAAGCTAGGCTACAACAGTACATCAGCTGAGAACTTTCAGATGTACAAGCTTAACTTAGAAAAGGTAGAGGAACCAGAGATCAAACTGCCAGCATCCACTGGATCATACAGAAAGCAAGGAAATTCCAGAAAAACATCTACTTCTGCTTCATTGACTACGCTAAACTTTTGACTGTGTGGATCACAACAAACTGTGAAAAAATTCTGAAAGAGATGGAAATACCATACCACCTGCCTCCTGTGAAACCTGTATGCAGGTCAAGAAACAACAGTTAGGACTGAACATGGAACAACAGACTGGTTCCAAATTGAGAAAGGAGTATGTATATTATTACCCTGTTTATTTAACTTATATGCAGAGTACATCATGCATAATGCCTGGCTGGATGAATCACAAGCTGGAATCAAGACTGTCAGGACAAATACCGATAATCTCACAAATGCAGATGACACCACCCTTATGGCAGTAAGCAAAGAAGAACTAAAGAGCCTCTTGATGAAAGTGAAAGGGGAGAGAGAAAAACCTGGCTTAAAACTCAACATTCAAAAACTAAGATCATGGCATCTGGTCCCAGCACTTCTTTCATAGCAAATAGATGGGGAAACGAAATAGTGATGACTTTTTTTGGCCTCCAAAATCATTGCAGATGGTGACGGCAGCTCTGAAAATAAAAGACACTTGCTCTTTGGAGGGCATCCCTGGTGGCTCAGCTGGTGAAGACTCTGCCTGCAATGCAGGAGACCTGGGTTTGATCCCTGGGCTGGGAAGATCCCCTGGAGAAGGGAATGGCTACTCTACTCACTCCAGTATTCTGGCTTCCCTGATAGCTTAGTTGGTAAAGAATCCACCTGCAGTGCAGGAGACCCCAGTTCAATTCCTGTGTTGGGAAGATCCACTGGAGAAAGGGACAGGCTGCCCTCTCCAGTATTCTTGGGTTTCCCTTGTGGCTCAGCTGGGAAAGAATCCACCTGCAATGTGGAAGACCTGGGTTCAACCCCTAGGTTGGGAAGAACCCCTGGAGAGGCGAAAGGCTACCCACTCCAGTATTCTGGCCTAGAGAATTCCATGGACTGTGCATGGGTCACAAAGAGTCAGATACTTTCGCTTTCAACTGTGTCTTGGAAGGAAAGAAATGACAAACCTAGATGGCATATTAAAAAGCAGAGACATTACTTTGCCAACAAAGGTCCGTATAGTCAAAGCTACAGTTTTTCCAGTAGTCATGTATGAATGTGAGAGTTGGACCATAAAGAAGGCTGCGCATGCCAAAGAACTGATGCTTTTGAACTGCAGTGCTGTAGAAGACTCTTGAGAGTCCCTTGGACAGCAAGGAGGTCAAAACAGTCCATCCTAAAGGAAATCAACCCTGAATATTCATTGGAAGAACTGAGACTGAAGCTGAAGCTGAGGCAAAGAACCGACTCACTGTAAAAGATCCTGATGCTGAGAGAGATTGAAGGCAGGAGAAGGGGACGAAAGAGGACAAGATGATTGGATGGCATCACTAATTCAATAGACATGAGTTTGAGCAAGCTCTAGGAGGCTGTAGTCCATGGGGTTGCAAATAGTTGGGACACAACTGAGTGACTGAACAACAATAACAAATTATTTCTCAAAATGCAGTTCATGGTCCATCCATATCAGAATTACCCAGAGTTAAAAGTACAGAGCCCTACGGCCCACAGATAAAAAATCTTTGAAGACAGAACCAGTAACCTGCACTTTTAACACCCTCTTCAAATAATTCTAATGCTCAAGATAAAGGCCATTAACTACAAAATAGTGGTTGAATAGTTGATTATTTTGGTATATCCTTCTTACAAGAAATAAGGATACAACAAAATTTAGCTAAGAGGTCAGCAATTAAAAATATTATAAATAAGCGAGAAAATTAAAAGCATAGGTTATTTCTTCAGGTTTTTACCACACACTGCCAACTTACTTCTACAGCCACCAAGGAAACCAACAGGTACATTATAGGAGATAAAATTACTAGTTCAGACAGCTTATTCCATGTACTGTTTGTTTGGTTTTTTTTTGACATTTTATTTATTTTTTAAATTAGTATTTATTGGAGTATAGTTGCTTTACAATGTTCAGTTAGTTTCTACTGTACAGCAAAGTGAATCAGTTATATGCATACACACATCTTCTTTTTCCCTATAATATTTAAAGTAGACTGATCTCTATGCGCCTCAAGTTACTGCTAACCAATTTTCTGTAGCTCATATAATTTTTCTAACCAAAAGTTTTAAAGGGAAGATCTAAAAACAACTATTTTGCAATCTTAAGCAGTTCTTTAAATTGACATATACAATTCATTTCCACTCTAAAAATATGGTAGGTCTTTATATGAACACTTACATACTATGAAGTTGTTAAACTTTATTCAAACATGATGATTTATCTTGGTCCTTCTCCCTCCTATGGGTTTAGTCCTACAATCCTAAAACAACATATTCCTTCTGCTCTCTCCTGGGGAATTCAAATGTTTAAATCAATACTCAGAATGCAGACTTTTGGTTGTTGAGAATTTTCCAACACAGTTCAGTCCAACAACATGCACTGTGGTTCACTAAACTAAGAAAAACCCAAAGAAGAACAGAATATAAGCCTTGTCCTCAAGAGACTTGTTTGTAACTTCTATTGAAAAACAAAGCCATTTTCAACTGACTTTACAGTAAGGCAAAAAGCATCTTAACTACTTTAATTCAAAAGTAAAGTGTGTAGGAATGCAAAGAGAAAAACTGATTAATTCCAACTGCAGAAAAATGGAGAAGGCATGACAAAAGGGTTATGACATTTGAGTTAGGATTGATGACAAAGCATTTTACCTGTCAAGAACTGAAAGATGGAATGTATTCTTATATGAAGGAATATTAGGAGTGATGGTAGACAGGGTAGCCATGGAAGTTCATGGTATAGTCATGGAATACTGACCAGTGCTCTTTAGTTGAAGCTGAGAACATAAGTGAGGAGAAATGGGTATTGAAAATTAAGAATAATAAACTAAGAGACTTAAGAGTCATATTAAGGAGTTTAAAACTTTGTTCTACAGAATATGAAGATTTCTCAAAGGTTTCAAAACAGGGAAGAATGGTTTGTTTTTGCTTTTATGCAAACTAAGTAAACAACAAAGGTCCGTCTAGTCAAGGCTATGGTTTTTTCAATGGTCATGTATGGATGTGAGAGTTGGACTGTGAAGAAAGCTGAGCACCGAAGAATTGATGCTTTTGAACTGTGGTGTTGGAGAAGACTCTTGAGAGTCCCTTGGACTGCAAGGAGATCCAACCAGTCCATTCTGAAGGAGATCAGCCCTGGGATTTCTCTGGAAGGAATGACGCTAAAGCTGAAACTCCAGTACTTTGGCCACCTCATGCAAAGAGTTGACTCATTGGAAAAGACTCTGATGCTGGGAGGGATTGGGGGCAGGAGGAGAAGGGGACGACAGAGGATGAGATGGCTGGATGACATCACTGACTCGATGGACGTGAATCTGAGTGAACTCTGGGAGTTGGTGATAGACAGGGAGGCCTGGGGTGCTGTGATTCATGGGGTAGCAAAGAGTCAGACATGACTGAGCGACTGAACTGAACTGAAGTAAACAAAAACAGAAATGTGTCTTTCATTACTCCTATTATCAAACCATAGTCAGGTCAGATAAGTAAGAAAAACTATCATAATGATGAGAGTAGCAAAGAAAGATGCAAGAAATATGGCTGAGTTAAGATTGACAGGATTTAATATGAAGCTTGATAAAGAGAAGTCAAAGGTAACTTCAAACTGGATTACTAGAATTATCAGGTTGGTGCAAATGTAATTCCAGTTTTTGCACTGTTGAAATTTGCCATTTGATTCTGGAATACATCCTTAAATAAATGTGGTTATGTTACACAGCATTTTAATACACATTTCTCACTTTATTTTTTTTTTGCTAATGACTTACTACTTGATGTGTATTTTATATTTATTTTAGACTAGGGATATTAGACAAAAAGCAAATTCAAGCAATTTTGTTATTCCAGTTCAAAATGGGTCCTAAAGCAGTGCAAACAACTTGCAATGTCAACAATCCATTTGGCCCAGGATCTGCTAACGACCATACAGTGCAGTGGTGGTTTAAGAAGTTTTGCAAATGAGACGAGAGCCTTGAAGATGAGGAGCATAGTGACCAGCCATCGGAAGTTGACAACGACCAACTGAGAGCAATCATCAAACCTGATCCTCTTACAACTACCCAAGAAGCTGCTGAAGAACTCAATGTCTACCACTCTACACTCGTTTGGCACTTGAAGCAAATTGGAAAGGGGAAAAACCTTGCTGAGTGAGTGCCTCATTAACTGACAGCAAATTTAAAAAATCGTCATTCTGAAGTATTGTCTTCTCTTATGCCACTCAACAAAAATGAACCATTTCTCAATTGGATTGTGATGGGTGACGAAAAGCGGATTTTCTACAAAAACTGGCGATGACCAGCTCAGTGGCTGGACTGAGAAGAAGCTCCAAAGCACTTTTCAAAGCCAAACTTGCATCAGAAAAAGGTCATGGTCACTGTTTGGTGGTCTGCTGCCCATCTTGAGATAGGAGACAGATGGGTTCCAAGTTGGACATTGACAATCAGCCGGCCCCCTGTCAGCATTTCCTGAGACAAGAGCTATGTGGGCTCCAGTTGAGGAATTTACAATTGCTCTCCGAAATGGAAGTAACAAAAGAAACAAGGTAAACAGCCAGTCTTTTTCTCTTGTAAACATTTTGAGGAAATATAATTATGGCGAAGAAATAATTATGGCAAGGACAGAGGCAAAACCCTTTTTGAGTAAACGACTGAAGGATCTCCACTTCCCCCTTTTTAGGATAAGGGAGACACTATACATTTCCATAAAGGCTCTTTGGGGTCAAAAGTCAGAGGATAATTCCAGGCCACAGTGAGTCCTGCTCCTCACAGAAGTCTTTGCTTCAAGATTCATCTTGGCTAAAGGGGTGCATGTGCACCCCAGAGGAGAGTCCTGATACAAATTAGCAGGGGGAGGGGAACAAAGCAAGATGATTGGCCTGAAGGAAGACAAAAACTTCTTACTTTACTCTTTACCTTCTGCCTCCTTGCCTGAATTCATTTTTAACTAGTCAGGAAAGGACTAGGAAGGGACTCTAGCCTTCACTGCTGGCCCCTGTGGTCCAGTGGTTAGGACTCCCAGTCTGGGAAATTAAGACCTTGCTTCCAGCTATTGCTCGCTGCTGCTTACTGTTAAGCTGCCATTTACTGCTGTGCATGTCTGAAAGCAATCTGCTCCACCACAGCATTCTGAATCCTGGTGAAACCATTATATTTGAGGACTATACACAGCAGATCAATGAGATGCACATAAAACTGCAGTGCCTGCAGCCAGCTTTGGTCAACAGAAAGAGCCCGATTCTTCTCCACAACAACACTCGACCAACTATCACACAACCAATAACTCAGAAGTTGAATGAATTGGACTACTAAGTTTTGCCTCATCTGCCACATTCACCTGATGTTCAGCCAACTGACTACCACTTCTTCAAGCATCTCAAAAACTTGTTTTGCAGTGAAAATGCTTTCACAACCAGCAGGATCCAGAAAATCTTTCCAAGAGTTCGTCGAATCATGAAGCAAGGATTTTATACTAGAGGAATAAACAAACTTATTTCTCATTGGTGAAAATAAGTTGACTAATGTTTCCTATTTTGATTAATAAAAATGTTTGAGCCTAGTTATAAAGATTTAAGGGCTTCCCTGGTGGCTCAGACAGTAAAGAATCTGTCTTCAATGCAGGAAACCCAGGCTCAGTCCCTGGGTCGGGAAGATCCCCTGGAGAAGGGAATGGCTCCCCATTCCAGTATTCTTGCCTGAAGAATTCCATGGCCAGAGGAGTCTGGCAGGCTACAGATTCCATGGGGGTCACAAAAAGAGTTGGACACAATTTGGCAACTAAACAACAAAAGCAAAAACTATACTTGAATTTCAAAAAAGAGAGAAAAAAAAAATCATAGGAGGAAGAACAGGATGTTTGCTTTTTCTGACCTATAAATGGACTGAAGTAAGGAAAGCTGTTAGATATGAAATTAAGATGTTAGAATATATATCCAGGAGGCATTTATTAAAATGAATATACAGTTTGATACCTCAAGATCAGCAAACTTCATCTAGGTATCATCTGCAAAGACATGAAGGATAAATGAAGCAAAAGAAATGGCTGTAATGAAGCAAAAGCAGTTAAGAATAGAATAGAGCTAAAGGCTGATCAATGAGAAATAACTTAAAACTACAATGTTTCAAAATTAAGGGAGAAGAGAATTTCAAGAAAACAGTCAATAGTACTAAAATGTTGCAGAGGTATTAGTAGGTACAATGAGCCTAGGAAAAAGCCACTCAGTTCAGAAATTAGGTCATTATTTCAGATGAAACAATGCATAAATTCAAGATAAAGTATTTTTTAACAAGGCAAAGGTAATGTACTTTTCAGTCAGTTCAGTTCAGTCGCTCAGTCGTCTCCGACTCTTTGCGACTCCATGAATCGCAGCACGCCAGGTCTCCCTGTCCATCACCAACTCTCGGCGTTCACTCAAACTTATGTCCATCGAGTCAGTGATGCCATCCAGCCATCTCATCCTCTGTCGTCCCCTTCTCCTCCTGCCCCCAATCCCTCCCAGCATCAGGGTCTTTTCCAATGAAGTCAACTCTTTGCATGAGGTGGCCAAAGTATTGGAGTTTCAGCTTCAGCATCAGTTCCTTCCAATGAACACCCAGGACTGATCTCCTTTAGGATGGACTGGTTGGATCTCCTTGCAGGTACTTTTAGATACCATTAAAAATCCCCAAATCTTCCCAACTGATAAAAAATTAAACTGAAAAGATCATTTTCAAATTAAAATGGAGCCACATAATGGGATAACATTTTTAATATTTTGATAATAATTTTGACTGATTAAATTTACACAAGCCTGTAATCTTTGATACAGTGCTTTGGAAAACGAACAATAAGCAGCTTATTCAACTTATATGCAGAGTACATCATGAGAAACGCTGGGCTGGAAGAAGCACAAGCTGGAATCAAGATTGCCGGAAGAAATATCAATAACCTCAGACATGCAGATGATACCACCCTTATGGCAGAAAGTGAAGAGGAACTAAAACGCCTCTTGATCAAAGTGAAAGAGGAGAGTGAAAAGCTTGGCGTAAAGCTCAACATTCAGAAAACGAAGATCATGGCATCTGGTCCCATCACTTCATGGGAAATAGATGGGGAAACAGTGGAAACAGTGTCAGACTTTATTTTGGGGGTCTCCAAAATCACTGCAGATGCTGATTGCAGCCATGAAATTAAAAGATGCTTACTCCTTGAAAGGAAAGTTATGACCAACCTAGATAGCATATTGAAAAGTAGAGACATTACTGTGCCAACAAAGGTCCATCTAGTCAAGGCTAGTGGTCATGTATGGATGTGAGAGTTGGACAGTGAAGAAAGCTGAGCGCCGAAGAATTGATGCTTTTGAGCTGTGGTGTTGGAGAAGACTCTTCAGAGTCCCTTGGACTGCAAGGAGATCCAACTAGGCCATTGTAAAGGAGATCAGTCCTGGGTGTTCTTTGGAAGGACTGATGCTAAAGCTGAAACTCCAGTACTTTGGCCACCTCATGCAAAGAGTTGACTGATTGGAAAAGACCCTGATGCTGGGAGGGATTGGGGGCAGGAGGAGAAGGGGACGACAGAGGATGAGATGGCTGGATGGCATTACCGATTCAATGGACATGAGTTTGGGTAAACTCTGGGAGTTGGTGATGGACAGGGAGGCCTGGCGTGCTGCGATTCATGGAGTCGCAAAGAGTCGGACACGACTGAGTGACTGAACTGAACTGAAGCAGCATTTGTATTTGCAAAGTGTGTCAGAACTAATTCAACTTGAACCAGCTGACAGAGACTCTCACCTTGACTAAAATTTAGTCCCACTCCTTTGAGCCCTCTTTTCTACTAGGCTCAGAAGTTGGCCCCTTATTCTGACGTTGGCCTGTCCAGCTGAATCTTAGCAAAGAATCCTGCTGAATCATCCCCCACCCTTGACACCTGACCAAGTTCCTCATACCCCATATTTAATGAATAAGTCTTTGGCCGGCTTTTAGTAAGAATTCCCCTACCCTTGATGATTTCTCTTAGTAATTTTCCTTCCACTGATCACCTCACCTTGCTCCTTGGCTGTAAGTTGCTTTCCTTATAATATTTGGAGGTAAGACCAATCTCTCTCCATTACTGCAATATGCTACCGCAAAAGTCTTGAATAAAGTTTTGTTTATGGGACTTCCCTGGTGGTATAGTGGATAAGAATTCGCCTGCCAATCCAGGGGACCCGGGTTCTATCCCTGGTTCAGGAAGATTCCACATGCTGAGCAACTAAGACCGTGTGCTATAACTACTAGAGCCCGAGAGCCCTAGAGCCCACATACTGCAACTAGAAAAAGCCTGAACACAGCAACAAAGATGTAGAGCAGCCAAAAATAAATAATTTTTAAAAGTCTTGTTTACCATTTTATTGTCAGAACATTTTTTTCTATAACATGAGTCATTCAAGGAAAGTAATCATATCCTTAGCCAATGATAGAAAAATAATTTACCATACAATTACAAATGAAAGCAAGAGTTCAGCAGAACATCCATATGACTGACAATGATAAAGCTTAAAGTATAAAAAGATTTCCTAATTTTTTATACAAAATGATTTTTTTTTTAAGGCTTTCCTCTCAAAATAAAGACAGTTGTGCTGAAAAAGTAGGAGCATCAAATTAATTGCCTATTCATGCCAGGATTTATGTGTCAGAATTTTTGGTAACAATGGAATAAAAATGAGAGAGAAAGCAGCTGGTAAATAATTAGTAGCAACTCATAAATTACAAGAAAAAATAAATACAAACAGTGTTTGATACCCAAGGTCCTCTACGTGGTCAACAAATAGACTTATTTAAGGCTTGACACTGAGAGTGAATAAAAGAATAATACAGACTCTCTATGATTTAAGAGAAATGACATGTACAAATAAATAAAATATTATAAATAATTATAATACAAAGATGAAAGTGGTAAGTTCATTCAAGAAGAGTACAAAATAAAATGTTATGAGAGTTCAGAGGAAGGAGAGATGATTTCTCACAGGAAGGCAAGAAAACATTTCATGGAAAGCAAGCAGCATGTGACTTAAATCTTCAAGGATGACTAGGGTTTACAGGGAGAATAAAAGGCAAAGGCAATCCTTCTAGTGTTAAGAAGTAGCATACGCAAAAGCCCAGAGTACATCCATTCTGTAACCACAGACAAGAACAGTAGAAGTTGACACTTAGGCCTGTGCTGTGGTGGACTCAACAGCATCCCTCAAAAGTTCATTATCACCTGGAATCACAGAATGTGACCTCACTTCGAAATAGGGTCTTTGCAGATGTAATGAATTAGGGCTCTAGAGTTAAAATCATCCTAAACTTAGACTGGGCCTTAAGTCCAAAGAGTGGTGTCTTTAAAAGAAGGGGAGAAGACACAGACACACACACACAGACAGAAGGCTATATGAAAACAGAGGCAGAAACTAGAATTATGCTGCCACAAGTCAAGCAAAGCCTGGGTTCACAAGAAGCTGGGAGAGGCAAGGAAAGATGCTTCCCTGGGATCTTCAGAGGGAACATGACTCTATTAACACTTTGATTTCAGCTTCCAGAACTGTAAGAGTAGATTTCTGTTTTTTTCAGTTTATGGATTGTGTTAATTTTGTTACAGCAGCCCTAGGAACTAATATAGCTTGGTTAAGAACAGTTAGTAGAGGGCTGCTGTGAAATAAGTGATATTGATCCCAGTTCTTGCTAATATTTTCTCTTTTGAGGAAATTTCTTTAATTTCCTGAGTGACAGGAATGTCTGATGCAGAGCTCCTAAATCCCTCAGAATTTTCTGGGTGATAGGCATCTTTTGTTCTGATGCCTGAAGTAACTCTCGGTAGGTTCCTGGAAAGGGGCTGGTCACTAGAAAGACCAAACCATACACCAGAAACTTGGAACTTTTAACCCCATTCCTCCCCATTCTCTGGAAAGAAGAAAAGATTTAGAAATACAGTTAATAACTGATAATGCTTATGTAACAAAGCCTGCACAAAAATCCCAAACACAGGGTCTGGAGAGCATCTAAACACATCTACATGCCAAGAAGGGGGCAACACAGCTCCACGTGGACAGAAACTCCTGTGTGTGGGACCCTTCCAGATTCCGTCCTACGCATCTGTTCACCCAGCTGTTCATCTGTATCCTTTAATACAGCTTTTATTATATAATAAATCAGTAAAAGTAAATGCTTCCTGAAGTTCTAGTAAATTACCAAACCCAAGGAGAGGGTCATGGGAAGTCTCATTTTCAGGGAGTCAGTCGGAAGCACAGGTCACAATCTGGACTTGGCATCTGAAGCGGGGAGGGCAGGGGGCAGTCTTTTGGGACTGAGACCTAAACCTGTGGGATGGGTCTGTGCTAATCCCAGGCAGACAGTGTCAGAACTGAACTAAAGTGTAGGACACCCAGTTGGTGTCCACAGAGCACTGGAGAATTGCTTGGTGTGGGGGAAAAAAACTTATACATTTGGAGTACGAAAGTATTCAGTGAGTAGACAAAAAAACATTTATCTTTTTCAGTTATGTACTCAAGCCTCCAGCATTCCATGTTATTACATTTTGGAAGAAAAAAAAAGCCACACTGATAATAGGCATATTCTCATATTACCAGGCAACTGTATTAAAAAGTGAACAGAGCACAATAAAATGCCATTACTTACAATGTGTGACTCCAGCCAGAGTTTGGTAGAAAGTGGGAGTATCACTATCATCAGTGAGGGTCACATATACACCTCCAGACAGTAGCCAACGAGAGAAGGTAAAAGCATCTTTGTTTAGAAGAAGCCAATTTCTAAACTTTTCATAGTTTACCTTTTCACCCTAAAATTAAAACAAGAAAACACAGGTTTAGTTAAACTTCAAGGTACCTTACTTGGAACTTACACAATTTTAAATTTGCATTTAATTGACATTTACTCCCTTCTACTATCTATAAAGGAAGAATAATCTAAATATCATTATAGGGAAAAAAAACTGTCTTCAAATATAACTATTTCAGAATTTCTATTTACATAAAACCTATACAGTAATTGCAAATTATTTTATCAATTCATTAAAGCAGTGAATTTCTACTAAGTCACATTTTATTTGCTAAGGTACATCTTGCAATCAGTGTAAACTGCATTTCTTTCAATACTTAATAAAAGCAATTTTTCATTTGTTTTATCCTGCTTCTTCAACACTTCCATTGGTTAGAATTAGCACATTTTAATCAATGTGTATGGAATATGAATAACGTTTTAAATTTCATTGGTAAATTAAAAACTATCCAGGAGTCCCCTTCCAAAAGTCATCACTGAAAACATACATTTACAAGTCAACTAGAATACAAAAAAGAAGCAAGGAGGTTTCTATTTCTTTGCTTTCTTTCCAAGTACTTGTCTTGCTAAATCTGCGGAGAAAAAAAGCGTCCAGGCTGAGAAAAAACATCATATGGCTGTGCAAGTCAATCTCTTTGACTGGAAGACAAGAGTATGGGCCAGATATCTCTATGAGAAAAAGGCAGAAGCAACCCACATAGAAATATGATGAAGAACGACACTCAGGAGCCTAGTAGCTATAATCCTGATGGAGCTATTAAGTGATACAAATAACTTATAACCTAAAAGAATTGCAGTAGAAATAATTTCTATATTGTTAGTAGCATCCTATTAAGTATAGTAATATGCTTAGCTTCATGGTTTCAGAATATTTAACAATACAATCCAAGCAATCAAGACAACATTGGAGGGACTTCCCTGGTGGTCCAGCAGTTAAGAATACACCTGCCAGGGGACACAGGTTGGATCCCTGGTTAGCGAACTAAGATCCCACTTGCCGAGGAGCAACTAAGCCAATGGGCCACAACTACTGAGCCTGCGTGCTGCAACTACTGAAGCCCGTGGGCCTAGAATCTGTGTTCCACAACAATGAGAAACTGATGCCTCACAACAAACAAGAGCCCTCACTGGATGCAATTAGAGAAAGTCCACACACAGCAACGAATACCCAGCACAGCCAATAAATAAATAAGACAACACTGGAAGTCTTAGCTTTCTAAATGGAGGACTATAGCACTCAGACTTGGTGCAGGGACATGAAGACACTGCTGCATGTTTAGAGGATCAGACCCATTTTCTTTTTCTATCCACATTTGGTCTACAAAGAGGGTTTGCAGTATAAATCCCACAAGCTGAGGCACATTTTTACACATTAACATCTCCGACGTTGGGGTAAGTCTTAAAATCAATAATAACTGTAACTGGTATTTTTCTATTCTTTATAGTAATACATAAAAGCACATCTTATTAATCAAAAGCGTCTTATATCCAGTGGACATGATGGTTTTAACAGTTTTATGAAGCTAAGATGCTGTTATAAGACACACCTTCATGTACCGCTAAGAAAAAACTGCCCGTTATAATAGGTGCATCCAACAACTTCCCATACAGTTAACATTTAATGCATATTTACAATTCCCTAAGCACAATTCTAAGTATTTTTATACTCATTTAATCCTCAAGCAACCCTCAAGCAACAATAAGACATACTATTATCCCCATTTTACACGTGAGAAAACCAAAGCTCTGAAAGCTGTATGTTCAAGGTTATACAGTGGCAGAGATAGAACTGAACCCAAGCAGTCTAGGCTCCAAAGTCTCTGTGCCTGAATTACACACTATATATACTGCCTGGCAACTTAGTGAAATACAAAGCGACCTCTCAAATCTGCTTGCCCATTAGGATCACTCCATATAACTGGCAGTACAAAATCCCATCTGTCAAACATGACTTTCTATGTTCTTGAGTTATGGCTCTAAATAAGGAAGCAAAATGGAAATTTTTTATAAACTGTCACAATAGCAGTCTAGAAAAAAACTTCCAGTACTAAAAAAGGCAATTAAAAACAAACAAACTTCTGAAATTGATACATCTTTGAAGAGCAATATAAAGTATGAATTCCTACCATGAGAATCAACAACCAAAAAAGTTCAATAAGAAAAAAACCAATGTAACTCCTATGTGGATTTCCTTCATCTCAAGTTACTGGAAACACAGTAACTCAAAAAGCAAGAGTGTGGATCACATCACATACCTTACTCAAAAATTATGTAGGTAAATACATCAAATAGTTGAATTAGGTAAAACTAGCCCATTCAGTCTTTTTTTTCTTTAAACAACCATAAGTACCTAATGATGTAAATAGCTATACACGAGTATCCCCAAACCTTGGCTTCTCATTTCTTTGATCTCCTCTCTTCCAAAGACCTTGTTCTTCATATAAGGCTTCCCTATCCATTTACTACCATACTCATTTCCTTAAAATTCTTTGTTCTAATGTCCCTTTCTCTTATAAGCTGTTCTTAACCGTCCCATAACAAAACACCTACACCTAGTCATCGCCTCCCTATCACCACCTATCTCCTGTAGTCTACTTAATTTTTCTGTACAGCACTAATTATTATCTTAGTATATGTACCTGCTATTGTGCCTAAATTTTAAGAGAACTGGGTGGCTAACCAAATTAAATCCCCATCTATAAAATAGGGATGTCTGCATAAACCTTATTAAAATGAAAAAAATATACATTCTCCCCTAAAATAAGCAAACCACTTGATATTTCTGTGAAAAATCCAATTTATCAGGCTTGCAAAGATTAGAAAACTCTTTTTCCTTTTTCTAATAAAATTTGGCCAGCAAATTTTAGAGAGGAAAAACAAAAAACATACTCTAGTTTGTCTTAAGGTACTGAAATACCATCACAGCAACTTCCAGTCAATAAGACAACCAAAAATGCAGGAAGACAATCCTTTTAGCACCAAACATGTAGAATTGCTGACTAAAATGTAATACCATAACTACTACCAAAAACTGCTTAGCCAAGCTGAAAAGCAAGAAAGGGAAATGTCCAGGTGCTATCAACACAGAGAAAACTTAAAGCCAGAGTGATGGAAAGCTAAAGCCAGAGAGTCCAAACAGATATCAGAACCAGATATACGCACATGGCTGGAGTATGAATAATCAGTGCTTATATAGTTAGGAAGGTGACTGAACTAAACTGAATAAAAGCTCTGAATAAATCAACAGCAGTGAAAGACTCTTTTATCTGTGAAATGGAAGTGGATCAAATGGCCACAAGAAATTACACAGCACTGAGCGCTGCAGGGAAGGATCAAAACCTTGTAGAAGAGCTTTATTTTGACACCTTTTGGGACTTTTACCATGTGAGCAGACCTCTGAGAAGAAATTAAAGAAAAATTTTCTCTGTTAAAGATACACATTTTCTGTTGTTAAAGTTTTTTTACAATGAAAATATATTATTTATGGAAACAGCAAAATGACCAATTTTCAAAACCCAAATATTTCAGTATGCAAACCAATTAAAAAAATAAATTATATATAAAATGCATTTATGATAAAATAGGCATTGATGGATCACAGAGGTCACCTACTGCTCAAGGCCAATGAGTGCTATTTCTACGTGCTCATGCTGAAAAGCAATGAAGAGCACCACAACTTAAGCAACGCTCAGGTGTCTGCAGGATCACCTGTGAGTGCGTGTGTGCATGCTGGTGTGAGAGTCGGGGAGTATGTTTCATTACACCATAAGTAGAGATAGTTGCCTTTACAGTAGAACTGGGAATTTTCAGATTCACAAACACAGCAGTAGTAAGTGTTATGGACCTTTGAGTCTAGCACACAAATCGTTAAAAAACTTCAACCATTAAATACAAAAACGTCAAAAATATGCCACACATAAACGTCTATTCATCACAGCTAAACTCATTACACAACTAAGATTTAATACTCTGTCCACAGGGATGCAATGTAAATCTTTAAATGTACCTCTGAGAAACACTTCCTGAGTGTATCTGGGACTTTACCATCCACCACATGAAGCATTCTTTCCATTTCTTCCCGTATAACATAGCTCCCGGATTCACTTGCAAATAGACTAAAAATGTCTAGGAAAAAGAAATAATGAATTAATTTTATCATAGATTAAAAGCACCCTGGTGGATGTAGGGAGGAAAGAGAAAGGTAACAACTATTGAGTGACCAAGCGTTTTATAAATATACAATTTATCCCTTAAAAAAAAACAATGCTAATTACAACAGCAATGTGGTATCTTTTCACATACCAAATTTGCAAAAAATGTTTAAGTGTGACAATACAAAGTGTTAGCAATAAACTAGGATAAACTGGAACTCTTATATACTGTTAATGAATATATATTACTGTAACACCTTGGAGAGTATCTTGCCAAAATGTAAAGATGAAGATTTATGCTAGAAGTTCAATTTCTAGGCAACTCCACCTCCACTTGTTAAAAACTCATACATATCTGCCTGAGGTACAACATACTCTGAAGCAATCTTTGTAATAGCGAAATTTTGGGGGGAAAAAAAGATAAATGTCTACCAACAAAAAAATAGGTAACCTGAGACACACACACAATGAAATACTATATAGCAATTAAAATACAGGAATTAATGTTCCAACATGGTAAATATCAATAATCTTCAGTACAAAAAGCAAACTGAAAAATCTGTATAGTATACCATTTATTTGGCTTGTATACCATTTATTTGGCTTTAATTTTGTAAAAAACAACAACAACAACAATAACAACAACAAGATCTGGGACAAATATGACACGGTAAGAAATAATAAAGTTGAGTAGAAGAACATATAATGTTTGAAATACTGCTGTTAAGGGTTGAACTGCATCTGCCCAAAAGATATGCTGAAATCCTAATCTCCAACTACCTGAGAATTTGAATTTATTTGGAAACATAGGTGATAGAAAGAAGAGACATTCTATTCCTCTGAAGGCCCACTGGGTTCCTTGCCTGCCCACCCACATGCCATGGCTGATTCCGTTAGGGGGGATATTTGCTGGAAGGCTCTGACCATCTGTTACGGATTAAATTATATCTCCCCCCTCCAAAGAAAATGCTGGAAGTCTTAACCCCAGTACTCATGAATGTGACTTCATTTGAGAAAGGGTCTCTGCAGATAAAATCAAATTAAGATGAGGTTATTAGGTTGGGTTCTAATTCAATATGACTGAGAAGACAGAAACAGTGGAAAGAAACCATGTGATGAGATAGTGAGAGATTGGAGGGAAGCAACTGGCAAGTCAAGGAACACCAAGCATTGAGGGCTACCATCAGAAGTTAGGAAAAAGGAAGGATTCCTCCCTGTAGATTTCAGAGGGAACAAAACTCTGCTAATATCTTAATATTGGACTTCTCCTGTACAATTGTGCTCATATCACATGCTAGCAAGGTAATGCTCAAATCCTTCAAGTTGGGCTTCAGCAGCATATGAACCAAGAATTTCCAAATGTACACGCTAGGTTTAGAAAAGGCAGAGCAACCAGAGATCAAATTGCCAACATTTGCTGGATCATGGAGAAAGCAAGGGAATTCCAGAAAAATACGTACTTCTGCTTCAATGACTACACTAAAGCCTTTGACTATGTGGATCACAACTCAGCAACTAAATAACAACACAAATTTGTTGTTCATTGTTGAGTCCAACTCTTTGTGACACCATGGACTGCAGCAAGCCAGGCTTCCCTGTCGTTTACTATCTCCTGGAGTTTGCTCAAACTTAGGTTCATTGAGTCAGTAATGTTATCTAACCATCTCATCTGCCACTCCCTTCTCCTCTTGCCCTCAATCTTTCCCAGCTTCAGAGTCTCTTCCAATGAGCTGGTTCTTCACATCAGGTAGACAAAGTATTCGAGCTGCAACTTTAGCATCAGTCCTTACGATGAACAATCAGGGCTGATTTCCTTTCGGATCGACTGGTTTGATTTCCTTGCAGTCTAAGGGACTCTCAAGAGTCTTCTCCAGCACCACAGTTCGAAACCATCAATTCTTTGGCGCTCAGCCTTCTTTATGGTCCAACTATCACATTTGTACATGACTACTGGAAAAACCAGAGCTTTGACTATAAGGACTGTTGTTGGCAAAGTGGTATCTCTGCTCTTTAATACACTGCCTACTCATTTCACTTGATAGCAAGGTAATGCTCAAAATCCTTCAAGCTAGGCTTCAACAATACATGAACTGAGAACTTCCAGATGTACAAGTCGGATTTAGAAAAAACAGAGAAACCAGAAATCAAATTGCCAACATCCACTGGATCATACAAAAAGCAAGAGAATTCCAGAAAAACATCTACTTCTGCTTCACTGACTATACCAAAGCCCTTTGTTGTGTGGATCACAACAAACTGTGGAAAATTCTTAAAAGAGATAGGAATACTAGACCACCTTACCTGTCTCCTGAGAAATCTGTATGCAAGTCAAGAAGCAACAGTTAGAACCGGAGATGGAACAATGGATTGGTTCAAAACTGGGAAAGGAGTATGTCAAGGCTGTATGTTGTCACCCTATTTATTTAACTTATATGTAGAGTATATCATGCGAAATGCCAGGCTGGATGAATCAAAAGCTGGAACTAAGGATTGCCAGGGAAAACATCAACCACCTCAGATACGGAGATGATACCACTCTAACGGCAGAAAGCGAAGAGGAACTAAAGAGTCTCTTGACGAGAGGAGAGTGACAGGAGAGTGAAAAAGCTGATTTTTAAAACTCAACATTCAAAAAACTAAGATCATAGCATCTGGTTGCATAGCTTCATGGTAAATAGGTGCGGAAACAGTGGAAACAGGGACAGACTTTATTTTCTTGGGCTCCAAAATCACTGTGGACGGTGACTGCAGTCACAAAAGGAAAAGACACTTGCACTATGGAAGAAAAGCCATGATGAACAACTGCAACAAATACGTACACGTGAGAAGTGTTTGGTTTTCTCCTGTTAATCTGTCTTACATCAACTTAATTATTAGATCAGCCAAAGAACCTAGAAACGAAGTTTTTTCTGCTCTTTCAGAGTACTTTATTCCTTCTTACTGTCAAGCAATATTCTACTGCTGGTTATATTATACTTTGCTTATGATAATTGCATCAGTTGATGGGCATTAGGATTGTTTCATTTTGTAACCATTATGAACGTGCTGTTATGAACTTTTTTTTAAATGAATATATGGTTTCAATTTCCTTGGGTATATATCTAGGAATGAAATTGAAAACTCAATGTTTAACAGTTTGAGAAACTGCCAGTTAGTTTTCCAAAGTGGCTGCATTATCTATCTTACACTTAAGTGGTATCTCATTGTATTTTTAATTTACATTTCCCAAATAACTACTTATGTTTAACATTTTTTCAAGTGCTTACTGGCTAGTTGTATATCTTCTTTGAAGAAACATCAATTCAAATCCTTTGATAGTCATCAAAATTTTGAGGTATATTATTCTGTACATAAATGTAGTATTTTAAAGTTTTGAGATAATAAAAGTACTTACATTTTGCTTTCTCTTCATCTCTGCCTCTTGTAAGAAGGACAAGTCCAACTATTAAGTTATTGAAGTGCAGTCCTTTGGATGTTCCACCAAAAGAACAGTAAATCACCTAGGAGAAAATAAATGGTAAAGCCAACCTTAGACATTTCAGTTGTTGAGGAATTTGAGGCTGGTATCATCACCTTTAATAAATCTTATCTCCATCTCCAAACAAGGTCCTGGTAAACTTCAGGGCAATGATGTTAAATTTCTCCCTCTTCTTCCTCCGTTATACCTTGTTATCACACTCAATCAAGAATATACTGTATCCATCCTAAAGTATATGTATCACTGGCTGACACACTGAATTTTCTTTCTCTTGAGAGTCCTCATCAAAGTCCAAAGAAATAAGTTTTTTCCTTCAATAGTCCCATAATGTGATAAGAATTTTGATCAGAGAAATTCCTTCAACTTCTGTTAAATGTCTACACATCATTTTGATTTGAAAAATCAACATTCTGTAAGTGGATGTTCAGAAATACAATGGCAATTATACTACGATATATAAATGCACCTAATTAACATGCTGCACATCTTAAATTTATACAATGCTGTACATTAAATATATTCAACTTTTAAGTAAAAAAAAAAGACATTTTTATACTCTTAAAATTGAATATTATAATAGTCAGAAATAAAGAAGAAAAGCCATTCATAAGAAAGTGACAGTAACAGCAGTAACAAATTCATTCACTCAACAGTTCCGTGTTGAGAGCCTAGTGTGATACTGTCATATAACAAATGTATTTTGGTCTTCTGCCAGGTTCCAAAAAAAACAATGCAAGAGCTTCTAAAATCTTTGGAATTCCTAGAGTGAAATGGCAATCCACTCCAGTATTCTCGCCTGGAGAATCCCATGGACAGAGGAACCTGGCATGGGGTCATGAGAGCTGGACTCGACTTAGTACTAAACCACTACCACCACCACCACAGATGAAAGTAGCATCTTTTGTTATTGATAATAAGCCTCTTTAAACCACACCTGAATTTATGCTAATAAGGTGACCCTTGGCGGGTCCTTACAAAGCTTTAGAATGGTAGCTGGTAGTCAGAGGAACTATTGATGTGATTAGAGGGTTAGAACTTTCACCCCCACTTTCCAGAGTCAGGGAAAGAGGAAAGGGCTGAAAATGGAGCTAACCACCACAGCCGCCTGTGTACTGGAACTTCCAGAAGAAGCCGTAGACTCTGGGTATGTTGGTGAACACATCACGGTGCAGGAAGGGTGGAACACCAGGACATGGAAGGACGGTGCACCATTTCCTTCCGCACTGTCCCTGCCCCCACGGTATCCACCATCGCGTGCATCTCTTCCCATCTGGCTGTTTGTGAGCTGTATCCTTTCTGGTGAACTGGTAACAGTGAATGAAATGCCTTCCTGACTTCTGTTGGCCCTTTCTAGCACATTACTGAATCCCAGGAGGGATACATGGGAACCCCTGACTTACAGCTGATTGGTGAGAAGTAGAAAAAGTTGGGGACCTGAAACTGGCATCTTCTGAAGTGGGGGGCAGACCTGGACATCTGCACTAACTCTGGGTAGTTAGTATCAGAAATGAATTGATTTATAGGACACCCAGCTGGTGTCCAGAGAGTTAGAGAACTGATTGATGTGGGGAAAAAACTCCACACATTTGGTGTTAGAAGTGCTGTGTGGTTTAAAAAAGAAAAAAACCTGACCTAGTGTCTGCCAAGAAGAATTTGTCATTAAAATACATGATTAAAGATAATTCAAGAAATAAAACTTAAAGAGTCAACACATGAAAATACATATTCATTAAACGATACTTATAAATATATTTAACAACACTACGGTAGCTGACGCTAGAAACTGTGTGTCTCCAGGGCCACTGTTAGCAGACTCGGCAGAAACTGCCACAGGGAGAGGTTTCCAAGTCAGAACACACGAAACGTAAAAGGAATGTAACACGCATACTTTGTAGGTAACTATTTCAAGTTGGCCCCTGCATAACCAGGGGAAAAAGCGACAGTCCCTCATTCATGTCCAACTCTTTTGTGACCCTCATGAACTGCAGCCCACCAGGCTCCTCTGTCAATGAGATTTCCCAGGCAAGAATACCGGAGTGGGTTTCCATTTCCTTCTCTAGGGGTGGGGATCGAACCTGGGTCTCCAGCATTGCAGGCACGTTCTTTACTGTCTGAGTCACCAGGGAAGCCCAAGAGGAAGGTATCCTCTATCCCTAATGGAGGGTCAGGAAAACATCATAGCCACAGACCTTTAAAAGTCCCCTACCATACGGCAAGACGCAGAATCAGTGAGAAAGTCTCGTCCTCCAAGTTGCAGAGACATTAAGGACCACCTAAAACTGAGACAGCAATCGGACAACAGAGAATCCCCCACCCTGGTACCCCTCACCCACCTCCACCACTGTGTTAGCAAACACCGAGCAATCAATAACAGCAGTCTCCCGCTGATCTTCTCTGAGGTACAGTACCAAAGAGAAAACAAGATCAAAAGTTAAAGGTAGAGCAGACATTACAAATCTCCCCTGGCAAATGGGCCTCTAATCTAAAAGAGGAAACCTTAGTGTGGAATTTGAAGCCTGTGGTGTGCATTGCGGGTAGTTGTAACAACACACTAAAAAACCAGCTCAGCTGAAGTATAGACTGACGCAACTGCTTGTATGGAAGACTCAGCCAGGCATAAATACTGTTTAGCTCAGTCTCTACTGTCCTATATAAAGCATCTATCTTCCCACTACAAATTACATGTCACACAAGGAAGCAGAGAAAACCCAAAACCTCACAGACTGACAAAGGAAAAACACAGAAATAGAGTTTTATAAAGCTCCGGAATGCCTCAACAGCAAACTCAACAGGCTCAAGTTAGAGATTATCCAAACGAAACAGAGGGGAAAATATGTGGGGATGGGAGGGGACAGAGCAGAAAATCCAAAGGCTGTGAGAAAATACCAAATGATTTAACATGCGTGCAACTGAAATCCGAGAAGTAAAAGAGAATGGAACAGAATAGCTGAAAAGATAAAGGTTGAAAATTTTCCCAAACTAATAAAGACACAAAACCACAGATATAAGTTGTTCAGAGAACAGGTAGGACAATCACACTTTTAACTCCCCCAAACCAGCTAGACAAATTGTACCCAAACTATTCAAAGCAAAAGGTAAAAAGAAAACTTTAACGGCAGCCAGAGGAAAATCAATGCATTACATTGAGAAAAACATTTCTCATCAAAAACTACATAAACCAGACAACAGTGGAATGACAATTCTAAAGCAATTAAAGAAAAGAAAAGAAAAAAAACAAACAAACTGAGAATTCTATTCCCAACGAAAATACCTTTCAAAAAGAAAAAGTAGACTTTTTCAGGAAAATAAAAACAGAGAACCAAATGTATACTACATAAAAGGGTAAAAGAAAGTACTTCAGGCTGAAGGAAATAAGATATCAAACAAAATAACTGTATCAACACAAAGAAAAAAGAGTAGGAAATAGAATAAATGAAAGTAAATATGAAATTTCCTTATTTTTCACTGGTCTAAAAGATAATTGGCTGGCTAATGGAATAAAGAAAGTGAAAGTTGCTCAGTCGTGTCCGACTCTTTGCCACCCCACGGACTATAAAGTCTATGGAATTCTCCAGGCCAGAATACTGGAGTGGGTAGCTGTTCCCTTCTCCAGGGCATCTTTCCAACCCAGGGATCAAACCCAGGTCTCCCTCATTGCAGGTGGATTCTTTACCGTCTGGGCCACCAGGGAAGCACAAGAACACTCAAGTGGGTAGCCTATCCCTTCTTCAGCGGATCTTCCCGACCCAGGAATCGAGTCCGGGTCTCCTGCATCGCAGGCAGATTCTTTATTAGCTGAGCTACTAGGGAAGGAACAACAGTCAAATTCTAATGTGTTTATAGCATATGCAAAACACATGACAACAGAACATGGGACAGAGCAATTGGAAGTTTACTACTGTATTCTAAAATGTTATACCATGTTGTAGCTCAGTCTTCACGTTGCCAGTGAGAAATTAATCACAGCACATACTGTTTAACCCAACATCAACTCCATTAATAAATTATTATAAAAACAATAGCTAATACATTTAAATGGTTATTATATGGCATATAACTATTATTGTGTTAGTTGCTCAGTCATGTCTGACTCTCTGCGACCCCATGAACTGTAGCCCACGAGGCTCCCCTGTCCATGGGATTCTCCAGGCAATAATACTGGAGTGGGTTGCCATTCCTTTCTCCAAGGGATCTTCCTGACCCAGGGATCGAATCCAGTCTCCCCCACTGTAGGCAGATTCTTTACCACCTGAGCCACCAGGGAAGTCTGGTATTAATCCAAGTGCTTTGCTTCACCAGTATTAAACCTCAAGATGATTCCATGGGGGAGATATTACTGGTGTCCCTATTTTATGGCTGAGAAAAACTGGAGCCCAAGGAGACTGAAATAACCTTTCCCAAGTCATACATCAATGAAGCAGCAGGATCAAGATTGAAACCGAGGTTCCTAATACTGAACTCTTAACCCCTTCACTGTTCCACAGTACAATCATACACATTCTTTAGCATGTAAAATGAAAAACATCACCAGCAGGATGTATACCATTTTGGTCAAATATACTGAAGATTAAGAAAAAGAAATTTCAAAGTATTCACAAACCCAATCTACAGACACTATGTTTTTGGCATCCCTTTCTTTCCACTTTAACTTGATAATGTGGTCACTTCACTGGCTTTTATACGAAGAGAACAAAGTTGTAAAAGTAAACTTAACCAAGAAAGTCTGAGTAAGATATGATTTTTCAGTTTTCCAAGTATCTGTAAATTATAGATTTTGTTTTGAATACATCTGGTTGGAATGCTGGAATGAATATAGTGGTCCCTCATGACCAAAATATAAGAACAGCAATAACTTTCTAAAACCACAAAGTTCAAAAGTTCATTTAACAGATGATGAAAGCAGGCCCAAGAAAATTACCACATCCCCTGAATTCTAAGATCAATGTATTTTCCACCTTTTATTAATGTTCCAGAAATCATTATGCATCTAACATTAAATGTGTAATATTTTTCTTTCACTCTGCAGAAGTCATTTTTATATCAAGTCACCTTATAACTGACAATACTTTAACAGTAATGAAATATTAAGTGCCATGCTCATTACACTGTTCTTAGGATCCACTGAGAGGCTGTACAGGATAAGCAAGGATATTTTGATGGTACTTTTTAAAAGGCACGTAAGTGTTAACTTATTACTATAATCTGTTGTAAGAACTTTATTTTTAAATCCCTCTAATAATTTTCTGTAGCTATTAAAAATGAAGAAGAATAAATAACATATTTTCTTAAACATTTGGTAGCCGTTAACATCTGGATTGAGACTTTGGCATACTGTTACACTAATGTGTAAAATTGATGCTTATGGTAATGATCTCACTAGCCTCTTTTCAGACAATGATATCATCCAGTAAATAATATGATTAGTTGAGAAGACTGGGGAATTAGTCTGCATTTTAAAAGAGAAAGACTTACACTATAATATACAAAGAACTTAACCCTCTCCATATAGTTAGAAGGTTAAAAAGGCAGATGTTCGTAGGTGTCCAGTGTAAAGGAAAGACTGTGTCACGTTTCAGCTGATGTTCTACGATCCTCATCCTTCTCCTTTCAGCATCTTTTGGACATAAAGCACAAGGATAAGCCACTGTTTCTAGGGGAAAGCAGTAAGTGATGCATATTGTATCATAGCATTGCTTTTGGGGTCAGGGAGTCCTGAGCTGAAGCCAGGCTTTACTAATTTACCAGCTACATGATCTTGGGCAAATCACTTAACTACCTGAGCCTTAGTTCCAGTCCTACGAGGCTATGTGTCTCACGTCTTCTCATTCTAGAACCCAGGTGGAAGAGCAGCCCCTGTATGAGAAAGGCTACTCTTAGGGCAGAAGGCAGACTGCAGCCTGACTCCATTCTGTTTATCAGTAAGAATTAATTCAGCATTGATGAGCTCATGGCTTTGCCCTTGGATACAACTTTTCCTGAGTAAACACTATTACATTTTTTAAATGATTTTGATTCACAGTCAAAAGAACCAAATTAATATCTTCAAATTTTCATTCATTTTATATAATTTTCAAGCAAGTCAAACTTTTCCATTTAAATTTTTAATCGATATTTGATTGTCAGCTGGTTTTTGTTCATATCAAAAGTTTCTAAACTAACAAATCTAGTCTTCTTAAATCAAATTTAGCTGATCTAAATTTGTTAATGAAAAATTGATTTTTCTAGAAATCTCTAAACAACAACAAACTTTTAACTGTGTGCGTGAATAAAAACAAAAACAACCTGCAGTGCTCACTTCAGCAGCACATATACTAAAACTGGAATGATACAGAGGACATTAGAATGGCCCCTTTGCAAGGATGACATCCAAATTCATGACGGGTTTCATACTATGGATCACTTATACATGCAATTTAAAATATGACACATGAAATTCCCTGACAGCCCAGTGATTAGGACTCCATGCTTTCAATGCTGAGGACCCAGGTTCAGTCCTTGGTTGAGGAACTAAGATCCCACAAGCTACACACTGTGGCCAAAGAACAGATTTAAAAAAATAAAAAATACGACATAAATGGACTTATTTATGAAACAAACAAACTCACAGAAATAGGAAACAGACTCACAGTTGTCACTGGTGGGAAGGGAGAAGGGATGGATTGGCAGTTTTGAATTAGCAGATACAAACTATTATACATAGAAAGGATAAACAACACAGTCTTACTGTACAGCACAGGGAACTATATTCAATGTCCTGTAAAAGAATATAAAATAGTGTGTGTGTATAGAATCACTGTGCTATATACCAAAAACTAACACAAAATTGTAAATCAACTTTATTTCCATTACAAAAATTTTTTTTAAATAAGTAAATAAAATTTAAAAACTTGTTATAATTTATTCTTAATTTGATATGAAAATATTGTCTCTCTCCACAAGATTTTTAAAAATATAACGCATACTATCATTATCAAACTAAAAAAAGCCCTCTCTTCCCAAATTCCTATGTTGAAACCCAGTAATGGGACTTTCAGGAGGTGATGAGGGTGAAGCCCTATAAATGGGAGAGGGGGTCTTTTTTTGAAAATTTATTTATTTTTGGTTCCCCTGGGTCTTCGTCGATGAGCAGGCTTTCTCTCGTTTCAGCGAACAGAGGCTGCTCTCCAGTTGCAGTGCGCGGGCATCTCGCTGTGGCGGCTTCTCCTGTCGCAGAGCGTGGGCTCTGGTATGCACGAGCTTCGGTAGTTGCAGCGTGTGGGCTCAGTAGCTGCGGTACTCAGGGGGATCAGTACTCTCATAAATGAGAGACCTAGGCAAGCTCCTTTACCTCTTCAGCCACAGGAGGATACAGCAAAAAGATGGCCATCTATGACCAGGAAGTGGGCCCTCACCAGATACGGAATCTGCAGGCACCTTAATCCTGAAATTCTTAGCCTCCAGAACTATAGGAAATAAAATTCCGTTTATAAGGTACCCAGAACATGGTATCGTTATAGCAGCCTAAAAATGGACTGAGACAAATACAAAAATTCCTTAGTATCATCAAATATCTAGTTAGTATTCAAATTTCTCCAACTATCTCATTTTTTTTTTCAACTTAAGATCTAAAATATATAATTGATTGCTAGTCTCTTAACTCTCTGGATCTGTAGGTTTCTTTCTCTCTCCCTCTTTTTCAACACAATTTATTCGCTGACGAAACAAAGATATGTGTCCTGGGGAGTTTCCCAAGGTCTACATTTTGATGACTATATTGTCTGTCCTCTGTATTTCCTGTAAACAGGTAGGTAGACCCAGAAAACTGATCACGTTAAAATTGTATTTTTTGGCAAGAACCATCTCCCAGTTGGTGCTATTGTATTTTCATCAGGAGGCACATAATGACTGCCTATCTCTCTTTTTGGTTACCCTGAGATGTACTTCTTTTCCTTCACTAACCAGTTTTTAAAATATGAGTTGGTTTCCCAGCATCTTTCAGAGGTATCTGTGCAGAAAAAAGAAAATATAGACTACCTGAGACTGTTTTCCTTAAATCCATTTTCAAGTTTGGCCCTTGACTGGTATCTGTGAACTTAGATTTGGGGGAGACTTCCTGAATCGAAACTGTTCCCTAAATGTTAAATGCGGTTAACTGCTTAAATTGTTTATGAAAACAATGTGGTTTATGCTCAACCTCTGCTTTCTTTTCGAAGTTTGGAATTTTGGCCTGTGATAAGTAGAAGGTGTCCAGATGACCAGCTCCAGTAAAAGCCCTAAGCAATGTGTGTCTCTCTAAAGAGTGTCCCTGGTGATAACATTTCATACCTGTTGTCACAACTTAATGCTAGAGAAACTAAGTATATCCCCTTCTGAAGAGGAATGGAAGAAGCTTACACCTGGTCTCCTCCAGACTTTGCCCCATATTCCTTTTCTCTTTGCTAATTTTGCTTTATATCCTTTTGCGATAATGAATCAGAATAGTTGAGTATGACTATGCTCAGTCCTAGGAGCCCTTCTTCTGAATCATGAATCTAGGAGTGGTCTTAGAAACCTGTATCCAAAAGGGGTATATTTTTTTTTTCTTGCACTTTTTATTTTGTTGGGGTATAGCTGATTAACAATGTTGTGACAATTTCAGATGAACAGCAAAGGAACTCAGCCACACATATACACATCCTCCATTCTCCCTTAATCCCCTTAAAAGGGGTAATTTAAAAAATATATTTGATATGTTTCAATCTCTTTACATTCATACTTAGTTTAGCCATGATCAATTTCCCTATCCCTTTGCAGAGGCAGACTGTTCTTCAAATTGGCTCCTGAATCCATTTTTTATGACTCTAAGTTATACTGTCTGACACTTTCCTTCCTTTCTAGTACAGCAAGATATTCTAAGCTCACTTCATAAATTTCCTGACCCAAACCTAGAATCAGACACTTCCCCAAGCAGCCTGGTTCTTTTAAGTGGGAAGTTCTATTTACAGATCACAATCAGGATACTAAGGGTGCTTGCTGCTTGGGTATTATTGACTGTTTCTCAAACTTTTCAGTGGACAGATCTAAGAAAGTAAAACCCAGAAGAATGTATACTAATACTCCCACATATATACAATCTTTTCCATTTCATCTCAAGCTAAGTTAATCATTGCATTTGATACAGATTAAATGTTTCAATATTAACAATGTTTCAATGTTCCTTTCTAGAGGACATTACTGAACTAAGGTAACAGAGAAGTAGGATAACAAGAAGATAATTCTAAATGATAACTTCCAAAGGCAATCTAGGGATTTCCCTGGTGGTCCAGTGGCTAAGTGGAGAAGGCAATGGCACCCCACTCCAGTATTCTTGCCTGGAAAATCCCATGGACAGAGGAGCCTGGTAGGCTGCAGTCCATGGGGTCGGGAAAAGTCGACGACTGAGCAACTTCACTTTCACTTTTCACTTTCATGCATTGGAGAAGGAAATGGCAACCCACTCCAGGGCTCTTGCCTGGAGAATCCCAGGGACGGGGGAGCCTGGTGGGCTGCCGTCTATGGGGTCACACAGAGTTGGACACGACTGAAGTGACTTAGCAGCAGCAGCAGCCAGTGGCTAAGACTCGGTGCTCCCAACGCAGGCGGCCCGAGTTCGATCCCTGGTTGGGGAACTAGATCCCATATGCTACAACTAAAGGTTCGCATGCCACAAATAAAGATCCCGCAGGCTGCAACTAAAAGAACACAAATGCTGCAATGAAGATGGAAGAGCCTGTGTGCCGCGCCTAAAATCTGGCATAGCCAAATAAACAAAAATTTTCTTTTTTATGTTCTGAGTACATAAAGCATGAGAATACTGGACCTAGATATTTGTAAAAGAGACTTCTGATGCTCTCACAAACGTAGTTCCCCTTTCCTTGGGGACATAAGGCATGGAAACATTTCCCCCATGCTTCTTGCAGATGAATAAGGCTGTATAACAACTTCTGGCTAAAAGGTTATACAGAGAAATGACAGTCACCACTTTTGGGCCAAGTACCTAATTACATGAGTAACTGAGCATGCCCTCCATTACTCCAGTACTGATTTACAGAGCTCTTTCTGATATGTTAAGTCCCAAAGATTTGACATTGCCAAGCAAAGCCACTAATTCAAAAAGATACATGTATCCTAATGTTCATAGCATTATTTACAATAGCCAAGATACGAAAGCAACCTAAGCATTCATTAACAGATGAATGGATATAAAGATGTGGGGTGTGTCTATATACCTACATATACACAATGGAATGCTACTCAGCCATAAAAAGAAGGAAATTTTGCAATCTGCTACAACATGGATGGACATGAATGAGTGACTAACCATGAACGCATGCCAGGAAGATCTCACATGCCACGGGGCAACTAAACCCAGCGCCACAACTACTGAGACTATGCTCTGGAGTCCAGGAGCCACTGCTAATGAGCCCATGTGTCAAAATTACTGAGGCCTGCACGCCCGTGTTCTGCAATAAGAGAAGCCATGGCAAAGAGAAAACCAAGCACCACAACAAAGAGTAGCATCTGCTCTCAGGCAACCAGAGAAAAGCCTGCACAGCAACGAAGACACAAAGCAGCTACAAATAAATAAATAAATAAATAAATATTAAAAAAAAACACATTCAAAAAACAAAATGCTTCAGTCTGCTTTATTTCTTTATGCTTCTGCTAGATCTTAAAGACTGCAATAAATCTTTTAGTGCTTCATACATTACAGACAACAAATATTTTTTGAATTACTGAGTGCACTTAAGAAAATAGACATTTCACCCCACTATCCAGGTTTGTTGGCAGCTAGAGTCCCATTGTGCCAACCTACTTTCCATTAAAATGCTACAACTATAAGAAATTAGGAGTAGATTCATGGGACATATTAATAATTAAAATACATAAGATCCTAGACAATTTTGAAGTTCCTAAAGTCCATTCCCTTCTTCTGAATGTGAACTCATTTCAGTGTTGAAACCGGACATAGCTGTAGTCTAAGATTTCTATCTTCTTGTATGCTCAGTTGTGTCGGACTCCTTTGAACCCTATGGACTGTAGCCCATCAGGCTCTTCTATCTATAGGATTTTCCAGGCAAGAATGCTGGAGTCGGCTGCCATTACCTTCAGGGGATCTTCCCAAACCAAGGCTCAAACCCACATCTCCTGCATCTCCTACACTGCAGGTGGATTCTTTACCTCCTGAGCCGTTGGGGAAGCCTTGTATGACTTATAATCCATTATTTCAGGAAACTTAAGTGATTCTCTGGATGCTTAGGATCAAAAGGTCTAATGACATATATCCATCTGTTTATACTGTCTTAAAGGAAAGCCGAAATTACACAAAGTACAGTCATTTGGGAGTTTTAAAAGACTGGCAATTTTTCACTTTGTATGTTTTGCTTATTATCTGTCTCTCCTGAGAAAAATGTAAGTTATACAAGGGGCAGGGATTCTATGTGACTATTTACTGCTATTCAGCACTCACTATTCCTCTTTATATAAATGATATTAGAAAAACACATTTTCAAAGATAATTATAATAGACAAATCATTTGTTTTCTCCTTAAGTAGATCCTTTTAGATCAAATTTATACAGACACCACTTGTTTTTACTTCAAATGATTTTGAATCTTATACAGAAATCTTAGCAAAATCAAATTTAGACTTGAATTAATCTTAGGCTTCAGATTATCTTGCAATGATGAGATGAATGTAATTTGGAAAATAAACAGTCTATAGCACTGGCAAAAGGTCAACTTGACATATTCTTTGTTTTACCATAATATAAGAAGCAACTATTTTCAAGTGAATGAAACAATCTTCTAATAATAACTGAACTTATCAATTCTTATATTTTTTCTACACCAATTTTGAAAAAGGATTCAATTCAAATCTCTATAAAAGTGAATTTTTATGAGAATTCCCTTAAGATCCAGTGGTTAGGACTCCAAGATTCCACTGGAGGGGGCCCAGGTTTGACCTGTGGTGGGGAACTAAGATCCAGCAAGCAGCACTGTGTGATCAAAAAAAATTGCTTCACTTTTAAAAAAATAAATGTGGAGGAATTCCCTGGTGGTCCAGTGGCTAAGAAGTAGCCTGTTTATGCAGAGTGCAGAGGACATGTGTTAAATCCCTGGTCCAGGAAGACCCCACATGCTGCAAGGCAACTAAGCCCGTGCACCAGAACTACTGAGTCTGCGTGCCTAGAGCCTGTGCTCCTCAACGAGAGAAGCCACCGTATGTGAAGCCCTCATACCCCAGGGAAGAGCAGCCCCCACTCACTGCAACTAGACAAAGACTGCACGCACAGCGACGACTCAGTACAGCCAAAAATAAAAACAGAAGAAAAAATGCTGAAAATTAAAAAAATATATATATCAGTCAGTTCAGTTGCTCAGTTGTGTCCAATTCTTTGTGACCCCATGGACTGCAGCATCCCAGGCTTCCCTGTCCATCACCAACTCCTGGAGCTTGCTCAAACTCATGTCCATTGAGTCGGTGATGCCATCCAACCATCTCATCCTCTGTCGTCCCCTCCAGAGGACATACAATGAAGACTGAGTGCAGCCAAAAAGAAAAAGAAAAATAGAAGAAAAAAAGCTGAAAAGTAAAATTTTTAAAAATACACCTTTCCCTTTAAGAGATCACATAAGAAGTAGACCAATTTCTTCATATGCCTAGCTATAAAGCTAGCCTAGAAGTTACAAAAAGTTAATTACAGTCCATGTTATGACAAAGCATGTTCCAGAAAATTAAAATGGTACAGTGATTAAATTAACTAATAATAATAATTAAGATGAACATGCTGACTTTAATTAGGGAAGTTTTTGACAAGGTCTCATATCAATAACAACACATTTTAGATAATAAATTGTGGACTGAATAATTAGAGTTGTGTTGTGTTAGTCACTCAGTCATGTCTGACTCTTTGTGACCCCACAGACTGCAGCCCGCCAGGCTTCTCTGTCCATGGAATTCTCCAGGCAAGAATACTGGAGTGGACTCCCATTCCCTTCACCAGAGGAACTTCCCAACCCAGGGACTGAACCCTGGTCTCCTGCCTCACAGGCCGATTCTTTACCATTTGAGCTACAGGGAAGTCCCTATAGGGTCATGCAAATCTCACTGAAACTCAAATACAAAAGAGTGTTGATTAAACATTCTACATCTTTTTTGGAAAAAATAGGTCTAAAGAAGTGCCAATCTGCCAAAACTATTAAACACTTTTTGTTGGAGATGACTCTTGAGAGTCCCTTGAACTGCAAGGTGATCAAACCAGTCAATCTTAAAGGAAATCAAGCCAGAATATTCACTGGAAGGACTGATGATGAAGCTGAAGCTCCAATATTGTGGCCACCTGATGTGATGAGCCAACTCACTGGAAAAGACCCTGATGCTGGAAAAGCCTGAAGGCAAAAGGAGAAGGGGGCAGCAGAGGATGAGATGGTTAGATAGCAATACTGACTCAATGGACATGAATTTGAGCAAACTCTGGGAGATGGTCAAGGACAGGGGAGCCTGGTGAGCTGTAGTCCTTGGGGTCGCAAAGAGTCGGACATGACTTAGCGACTGAAAAACAACAAATCAGTGATTTGGATTATGACATAGAAGGCATGTATATTAATTTTGTAAAAGACAAAGCTGGGAGGAATGACTAATAAAACAGGCAATAGAATATAGAATTAACTTCATCTCAGGCAGGAAACAAGACTAAAGGCAGCACGATTAAATGTTATGTAATCAGAATTTTTTAAAAAGTCAGAATTATACGTGAGGATACAACAACAAGATCAAGCTTGGAAATTTTAGCCAACAAAGCTATGACCTTTTTGCTTAAGCTAATACAATTTTATGCTGCTGCTGCTACTGCTAAGTCGCTTTAGTCATGTCCGACTCTGTGTGACCCCATAGACGGCAGCCCACCAGGCTCCTCTGTCCCTGGGATTCTCCAGGCAAGAATACTGGAGTGGGTTGCCATTTCCTTCTCCAATGCATGAAAGTGAAAAGTGAAAGTGAAGTCGCTCAGTCGTGCCCGACTCTTAGCAACCCCATGGACTGCAGCCTACCAGGCTTCTCCGTCCATGGGATCCTCCAGGCAAGAGTACTGGAGTGGGGTGCCATTGAGAATTAAATATTCTCCTACTGTTCACTAATCTAATTCCATCTAGAGAACAGCATGGGATTAACCAGTATGCATATCAACTATGGTTAAGGAACAGTAGGGGAAAAGGACTTGTTCAGGTTCCCATTTTGCAATTCAAATAGTTGAATTCCATCTCTGAGTAGTAGTAGATTTCCAATGGAGGTTCTAGTGGTGACAGCAAAAACTACGGACTCATGATAACATGCCAAAATCCCCAGTGACTTCTACCTCCGTGCCTATCTCTAGAACCAGAAAATGAGGCTGGGACTAGGTCAGGTGAATATACAGATCTGTTTCAATGCCCCCAAATTTAAAGGGGGTAAATGAAAATCAAAAACTTCACTCAATTCACGGTATTTTACATTTCAAGGTGACGTGTCACATCAGTTTGTAACCTCTGACACTCAGCAAGACACGAAAACTAACAGCATAAGAGAAATGCTAAACAGAGAAGGATGTTTGAGATAAAGCTGACCGCTACTAAAAGTTATCACACTTCCCTGGTGGTCTAGTGGTTGACATCTGCCTGCCAATGCAGGGGACATGTGGTCAATCCCTGGCCCGGGAAGATCACACACGCCACGGGGCAACCAAGCCTGTGCACCACAACTACTGAGCCCGGGTGCCTACAGCCCAGGCTCCACAACAGGAGAAGTCACCAAAATGAGAAGCCCGAGCACGGGATCTAGAGAGTGGCCCCTGCTCACTGCAACTAGAGAAAGCTAATGCATTGTAACAAAGACCCAGCACAGCCAAAAACTAATTAAAAAATAAATAAGTGATCAGTTACAATGGAATAGTATTCAGCCATTAAAAGAAATGACATTCTAACACATACTACAATGTGGATGAGTGCTGAAAACATTACACAAAGGAAATAAGCCACACACAAAAAGCCATGTGTTTCATTTCACATATAAGCAGCCCTTAAAATAATTGAAGCAATTAGCTATTAAGTTATTTAATTATTAAGAAACAAGGAAATCATTCCCCACTCACAAACTACACCTTATGGAAGGAACTGCTTAGAATTCAGAATGCATTTTCCTTTACAACCAATGACCAGATTTCCCTGGTTAACCCCATGAATTCTACATAAATTATAATGTGGTTAAAATACTGAGTAAGTAAGTAAGTAAAGTCACTCAGTCGTGTCCGACTCTTTGTGACCCCGTGGACTGCAGCCCACCAGGCTCCTCAGTCCATGGGATTCTCCAGGCAAGAATACTGGAGTGGGTTGCCATTTCATTCTCCAGGGGATCTTCCCGACCCAGGGATTGAACCCGGGTCTCCCGCATTGGAGGCAGACAAAGAACACTTTAAAAGTATATGACTGTGAATGCATTCATTTCATCTGTATTATGAACTAAATAAGCTTAGGGGCTAAGTTTAAGAATGCAGTCATTATTTACAAAAATCGTACACTATGTGGTGAAAAGGAAATAAAAAGACAATATGAATGTCTCAGTCCATTTCTCCTCTTTATCCTGGCCCTATGCAGTCCCCATTGCTCAGACTTTTTCTTTAGTTTTTATTTATTTTTGGCTGCATTGGTTCTTTGCTGCTGTCGTAGGCTTTCTCTAGTTGCTGGGAGGGGAGGGCTACTCTGTAGTTGTGGTACACGGGCTTCTCATTGCAGTGGCTTCTCTTGTGGCAGAGCACTGGCTCCAGGCTGTGCAGGCTTCAGTGGTTGCAGCCCACGGGCTCAGTAGCTGTGGTGCACAGGCTTAGCTGCCCCACAGCATCAGGGGTCTTCCTGGACCAGGGATTGAACCCGTGTCCTTTGCATTGCAAGGTGAATTTTTAACCACTGGACCACCAAGGAAGTCCCACTGCTGAGATTATTAATCAGACAAAAGAAAGCTAAAGAAAAAGTGAGCAGTTGGAGTAGCCACAGAGGAAATAATCAAGTCCCTCCATGCCAAAAATGTCCTTGATAACACATCTATCTAAAATCACATTTCCAGAACCTAGACCACCATTCCTCTGAAGATTGATCAATCAAGCAAGATACTAACATGTTTGGTTATCCTTTTTCCATGTCTTATTCTCATCCAGGAATCAGTTCAAGTCAAGAAGTAATGTGCATGAAACTATAATCTATTCGATTGGTGAAAAGTAATAGCAGTTTCGGACCCTGAATTTGAAATTGTTATAACTAGGCTCAAACACGTCTTCATTAATCAAAATAGGAACCACTACAGTCAACACATTTCTGTCAAGGAGAAATAAGTTTGTTTATTCTTGCAGCATAAAAATCCTTGTTTTGGAATTTGACAAACTCTTGGAAAGCATTTTCTGTGTACTGTTAGTTGTGGAAGCATTTTTCCTGCAAAAAGTTGTTGAGATGCTTGAAGAAATAGCAATCGGCTGGTGAGATGTCAGGTAAATATGGAGGATGAGGCAAAACTTCATAGCCCAATTCATTCCGCTTTGGAAGCACTGGATGTGTAACATGCAGTCAGGCATTGTCGTGGAGAAGAATGCCAGCGGCAGACGTTGCAGTTTTTGGTGCACCTCATCGATTTGCTGCGCATACTTCACAGATGTACTGGTTTCGCTGGGATTCAGAAAGCTGTAATGGATCAGACAGCCAGCAGACCACCAAACAGTGAGCATGAGCCTTTTTTGGGGAGCAAGTTTGACTTTGGGAAGTGCTCTGGAGCTTCTTCTCAATGCAAGTGCTGAGTCAGTCATCACTGGTAGCTGCATAAAATCCACTTTTTATCGCACATCACAATCCGATCACGAAATGGTTCCTTGTTGCGTAGAATAAGAGAAGATGACACTTCAAAACAATTTTTTTGATTTGTGGTCTGCTCATGAGGCACCCACTTATCAAGCTTTTTCACCTTTCCAATTCGCTTCAAATGCAAAATGATCTTGGAATGATCAACGCTGAGTTCTTGAGCAACTTCTCGTGTAAGTTGTAAGATCATCAGCTTATTAAAGCTATGCTCTCAGTTGGTTGTTGTCAATTTCTGATGGCCGGCCACTATACTTCTCATCTTCAAGGCTCTCTCATCTTCTTTGCAAAACTTCTTGAACCACCGCTGCACTGTACATTCATTAGCAGCTCCTGGGCCAAACACTTGGTTGATGTAAGGTGTCTCTGCTGCTTTACAACCCATTTTGAACTTGAATAACAAAATCGCTCGAATTTGCTTGTTGTCTAACATCATTTCCCTAGTCTCAAATAAATGTAAAATAAACAGCAAGTAATAATTCATTAGCAAAAAACATAAAGCAAGAAATTATCATGAAACCACATCTATTTGAGAATGTATTTCAATATCAAATGGCAAAGTTAATGCAAAACCACAATTACTTTTGCACCAACCTAATATAACTGAATCACTCCACTGTATACTAGAAACTAATACAGCGATGTAAAGCAACTATACATTAATAAAATAAATTTTAAGAAAGAGAAGTAACCGGGCATACAGCACTCTTTCTGCACATACGGACACTGGTTACTGGTAAAAATAAACCTGGAGGGAAGCCAACAGCCAAGCCAAGAGAACCAGCAAGGTGCTGTCATATGCAACTGCTCCCTTGTAGCTACATTTAAGAATATGTGGGCTCTAAAATGCCATTTTTAAGAACTGAGATGTCTTTGTGCCAAGATATTCTTACATTCCTATTTCCCTCAGTAGTCAAAAATATGCATTCAACAAGTAAATAACATTCTGGGATATCTTATCATCAGGCAAATTTGAGAAACACCACACAAACCCAAACACACATTCATTCCAGGCAACAAAGACAAAAATAAATAACTACATCAAACTACAAAGTTTATGCACAGCAAAGGAGATCAACAACAAAATGAAAAGGCAACGAAGCAATGGGAAAAATATTTGCAAGTCATGTGTACGATAAGGGATTAATATCCAAAATATATAAACTCAGTAGCCAAAAGAAACAAAACAAAAAAGAAACCGGGTTTGGATAAGGACAGAGGAACTGAATATAAACATTTTTACAAAGACATACAATTGACCAACAGGTACATTAGGTACATCACTAGTCATTAGGAAAATACAAATCAAATCACAAGAAAATATCACCTCACACCTGTTAGAATAGCTATCATTAAAAAGATGAGACACTGTTGTATGGTGTACATGAAAGTTATCAAGAGAGCAAATTAAAAGAGGTCTTACCATGAGTAAAAAATTTTTTTCTTTTTTATATCTATATAGAATGACAGATGTTTAAATTTACTGTGGCAACATTTCAAGAAATATGTAAGTCAAATCATTATGCTGTACACCTTAAACTTCAATGCTGTATGTCAATTTGTATCTTGATGAAATTGGGGAAAAAAATAAAGTGGTGAGGCTGTGGAGAAAATGGAGCCCCAGGGCACTATTGGCAGGAATGTAAATTGGTGCAGTCATTATGGAAAACAGTATGGTGGTTCCTCAAAAAATTAAAAAGAGGATTACCATATAATCCAGCAATCCCATTTCTGGGAATATATCCAAGGAAACAAAAACAGGATGTCAAAGACATATATGTACTCCCACTTTCAATGCAGCAAATGTTTTTCACAATAGCCAAGATACGGAAACAAGTTAAGTATCCATCAATGGATAAATGAATAAAGATGTGGAATCTCCTTGAGAAAATGGCAACCCACTCCAGTATGATTATCTGAAAAATCCCATGGACAGAAGAGCCTGGCAGACTACAGTCCATGGGGTCGCAGAGTCAGATGGAACTGAGCACACATACATTTACAATGGAGTATTATTCAGCCACAAGAAAGAAGAAAATCCTGCCATTTGCAGCAACATGGATAAAGCTTGAGGGCACTATTCTACAAGCAATAAACCAGAAAGGGAAAGAAAAATTCTGGTGTCACTGACATGTGGAATCTTTCAAGGAAAAAAAAAAGGTCAAGCTCTTAGAAACCGAGTGGAAAAGTAGTTACCAAGGCTTGGGGGAAACAAGGTCAGGTAGGGGGAAACAAGGTCAGGTAGGGAGAAAGGCACAAACTTCTCAGCTGTAAGATGAACGAGGGAAACCTAATGTACAACATGAATATAGTTGATAATATTATTAATACATTTTATACTACTAATTCAAATTTGTTAAGAGAACTTAAGTGTTCTTACCAAAACAAACAAAAAATCCCAAGAGTTAGATTCTGTAAATTCCAGGATAACAAATACTTTTGGAAATTTAAAGAAACTGCTGTGATGGCAATTTTTTTAAAATAGAGTAAATATCCCAATTCATACTTTTAAAAAGATACATCAAAACTTAGTAAAAGAGAATTGCCTGGCGGTTGGTCCAGTGGTTAGGACTCCACGCTTCCACTGTCAGGGGACTCGGTTCAATGCCAGGAGCTGGGTCAAGTAGCTAAGATTCCACAAGCTGCACACTAAGGCCAAGGAAAAAAAATCCTGGTAAGAAATATTCTTCCTTCTGGGAAGAGAAATGAGGTGCCTTAGGGGACTGGGTGGAAAGGAGATTTTTTTCACCGTCTGTTCTTTTACAAATTTTGAACCATGAGAATGTATCATTTGTTAAAAAGTACAGAAAGAAAACAAGAAAAAAAAGATATATTTTCTAATTGTCCTCACTGGCCATATCATATGGACAGGGATATAAATCACGTGAAAAATGAAGCCATGGTCACCAGAGAAGACGGTTTTTCAATAGAATACAGTGTCGTGCATCTTATGAGGGTAAAAGAATTAACATGACAAATAAATGTACGTTCTTGCAACTGCAGGTAAGTTTTCAGTGAAACATAATTGTTACCAACTCTGGAACCAAAAAGATCTGGGGTCAAATCCTAGCTCTTCTAATTAGGAGGTGTATGGTCAAATAAATTATGTAACTTCAATTTTCTAGTCCAGATAATGGGACTAACTACCTCCATGGTGCTATTAATAATAACACCAGTCACATGGTATGGTGAAAATTAAATGAGATAATTTACATAAAATAATTATCCTAAGCCAGGTACATAGTAAATAACTCCATAAATTTTAGTTATTATCATCATCCATGGGAGGCACCACAGAACAGAAGCTAATAAGGATTTGGATACCTGGACCTGAATCCTGGTCTCCTCATTAGGTTTAATACTGGGGCAAGTAACCTAACATCCTTAAGACTCAGTATCTTTTTCTTATTCATAAGATGGTAGTAACATCAGTACCTGCATCATGAAAAATGCAATATATACAAGTGTGTAAGTTAAATGAAAAGATAAAAAAATTGTGAATTTAATAGGCAAACACAATTTTTACCAAGTATTCAAAGTTAATATCCCCATCAACAGCATTATGTGGTTGTTCAAAGTATAATACTGAAAGATATATTTACAAAGCAGCATTATAATATTAATAAACAACCACCAAAGTCTCTCACAGTCATATAGTATCTCTAAGGAAAGGTTTGGTTTCAAATAAACAAATTACTTTTATTTGTACCTCCTGTAATGTTTGCAAACCACGTTATCATATATAACTCTGATATTGCCAGTTTGGGGTTCAACTGAAATTATCCATAGAAGGATAAAATGAACCACCTTGGTTATTAAAGCATGATGCTTTAAGTGATCTAGTAGAGAAAAGGCTAATGGTAAGCCCAGGTCATATCTCTTTGGGATTCAAGGACATGAAATAAATGCCCTATTATCCTTCAAATAAACAGGCTGGTGAGGGCTTAATGTGGTTCCCAGGGGGGCTGAAAAAAATATTCCTGATCCTGGTAAGGGGAAAAAAGAGACAATGAAAATTAGTAACGGGGACTATTTTTCAGTCCAAAAACATTCAATACAGCACTTTCAAAATACCAGTACAATTAAGCTGCCAGCCCTTTTTCAGGGCTCTCTTGGACAAATGAAAGGATCCCCAAACATACTTGAATGAGGGACTTCAACTCTTAGGAACTAAAGGGTATCATGAGACGTGCCCCAGACCAATCAGAACCAGAAACCAAAGGAACTTTGCTGGAAGATTGATAAATGGACTGCGGTAAATCATACTGCATGCGGTTCCATGCTGCGACTTCTACCAACAGAAAACCCACAGGTTATCAAGCTATTAAGCTCGATGACTTTACCAACTATCTAGAATCTTGATTGTGGTGATAGATACATGCACCCACACAGTTATAAAACTATACAGAATTAAACACACACACACACACACACACACGGAAAGCGAAATGAGATCGGTGGATAATACCAGTGACAATACCTGGTTGTGGTTTTTTTATATCTGGAAAATGTTATCTTCATGAAAAACTGGCAAAATATATTTTTGTTGTTGTTATTAAGTGCTCTTTTTTTTTGTTATTGGTGCTCTTTTCTTTGTTATTAAGTGCATGTGAATCTGTATTTATCTTACTAAAAATTTCAGTTTAAAAGTTTAGGATGAACAGATCTTAATATTTGAATAAATGTACCACAGAAAGAATTTTTAGGAAAAATTTTCTGTTAAATGTATTCTACATAGTATTTTCTCTCTACTATTAGCTATAATAGCTAGTTTTTCTCCTAACGGGCAAGTGACCACAGAAAAAATTCCACATAGATCCACACATTTACAACATAAATGTATTTGAAAACAAAAATAATATAACACTTTTCCAATTAAAAAGAAGCAAACTGAGACTTCCCTCACTGTCTAGTGGTTCAAATTCTGTGCCCCCTACACAAGGGGCATGGGTTCAACCCCTGGTTAGGAACTAAGATCCCACATCTGCACAGCACAGCCAAAAAGAAAGAAAGAAAGAAAGAAAGAAATTATTTATAAAGCCAAAAAAGTAATAAAATTATACCCCATGTAACAAATATCTATGGGCCAGGCATCAAATGGAGAGACAGTAAAGAAGGAACAACTTGATTGATCTTTCTTGGCACCAACATTTTGTTGAACTTTAATCAGAAACTGACCTATACTTCTTCTGTTCCATGTGCCTTTTGCTTCCTCAGTCTACATCTTCATCTCATTAAAAGTGTCTTGGAACTTATTCTCGTAGATTTTTTAAAAGTCCTTTGAAATGGAAAAAGATTTATTTGAGCCAGTGCTGTATCATCCCTATTTGTTTTTATTATTTTATTACTTTGTTTTTGCATTTTTATTTTTTTCCTATTTATTTTTTTTAGAGAATTTTTTTGGGGGAGGTGCTGTGCCAGGTCTTCCATTGTGGCAGGCAGGCTCTGGTTGCGGCATTAGAACTCTTGGTTGCGGAATGTGGGATCTAGTTCCCAGACCAGAGATCACACCCATGTCCCCTACATGGAGAGCATGGAGTCTCAGCCACTGGATCAGCAGGCAATTCCTATCAATCTTATTTCTTAAACGTAAATTTACAGAAGGACAGCTCTTAGGACAGCTCTTTTGAGAACTACCTTCATAGTATCTCTCACTGAGACAAAAAATGAGCAAACTACAGTATTATACTGTTATTAGCTTGATCTGTCCCTCCAGCTAAGAGCCAGGAATGCTCAGATCACGATCTTCCGAAACTTACGCCAGTCCATGCCCTCACCTACAACCTTTGGTAGCTTATACTGACCTAAACACCACACCACGTAACTATTAGGTATAGGTAAATACTACATAACTCTATGAGAAATGGGAAAATCAAGACCCAACTCAACAATTTATATGAGGATGTGATAAACACTGTGTAAACAGCCAATTTTATTTAATTAAATCACAAGGGCAACTAGAATACTTATTATAAAACCAAAGGGGACAGGTTATAAATACCTTCAATATCATCATTAGCACAATGCCACCCACACAATAAATTTTCAGAGAATAATCACTGTTGAAAATATCTAACTGAGAAACAACCAAGAATACATAATTATGTAAACCTATTTCCAGTAGTCAAGGAAGATTTTTTTCAATTAAATAAAAATATTTTCAGGTAAGGTAATAAACCTGGCATTTTAGAACATGCACATTTATTACCACAATTCCACAGACATGCCACATGTGGACTCCAGGAACTAGCGCCTGGAGATTTGGGGGTCCATGATTCAGTCTATCATACTCTCCAATTAGAGTAGCTCCAGTCCCAAGAGGGTGAGACAAACTCTCATTATTGGCTTTTTCCTCTCTCTGTTGTCCTCTGGCTTGGCTCTGATAAGACGACTAGACATGAGAGCTCAGGGAAAGGGAAAATATTATGGATATTGAGAGGAGGAAGCAGCTCAGGAAAGATGTTTTTGAACTCCTGGGTTTGTCTCCAAACCACACATGCATGGATGTGGCCCTAACCAGCATGGATCTGACCCTAAACAGAATTACAAATTGAAGACAGATCAACACCCAGGTTCCAGACTGTCCACTGGGTGCGCTGCACATGCAGTTCAGATCCAAACAGCACTGCAAAGGCTGCGAAACCTTCACTGACACAACCGAAAGACCGGTTGGAACTGACAGCCTGAACCATCAATACCCACAGCATGATAAAAACAAATATACAGTTGTCCCTTGGTGTCCACAGAGGACCGGTTTCAAGCTCCTGGCAGATGCCAAAATCCATGGATGCTCAAGTCCCTTATAGATAATGGAGCAGTGGGACTTCCCTGGTGGTCCAGTGGTTAAGAGTCTATGGGTTCAATCTCTGGTCAGGGAACTAATATCCCACATGCCATGGAGCACCTAAGTCTAACTGCCACAACCACTGAACTCATGCACCGTAACTAGAGAGTCTGTGCACCACAACCAAAAACTAAAGAACTAAATAACATTTAGGAGAACTAAATAACATTTGTTTATGTATCTAAAAAATTATCCTTGGAGAAATCAATTTAGTTAGTATTATACCACAAATGGGAATACCAGACCACCTGACCTGCCTCTTGAGAAATCTGTATGCAGGTCAGGAAGCAATAGTTAGAACTGGACATGGAACAACAGACTGGTTCCAAATAGGAAAAGGAGTGCGTCAAGGCTGTATATTGTCACCCTGCTTATTTAACTTCTATGCAGAGTACATCATGAGAAACGCTGGACTGGAAGAAACACAAGCCGGAATCAAGATTGCCAGGGGAAATATCAATAACCTCAGATATGCAGATGACACCACCCTTATGGCAGAAAGTGAAGAGGAACTAAAAAGCCTCTTGATGAAAGTAAAAGAGGAGAGTGAAAAAGTTGGCTTAAAGCTCAACATTCAGAAAACGAAGATCATGGCATCTGGTCCCATCACTCCATGGGAAATAGATGGGGAAACAGTGGAAACAGTGTCAGACTTTATCTTTTTGGGCTCCAAAATCACTGCAGATGGTGACTGTAGCTATGAAATTAAAAGACGCTTACTCCTTGGAAGAAAAGTTATGAGCAACCTAGATAGCATATTCAAAAGCAGAGACATTACTTTGCCGACTAAGGTCCGTCTAGTCAAGGCTATGGTTTTTCCTGTGGTCATGTATGGATGTGAGAGTTGGACTGTGAAGAAGGCTGAGCACCGAAGAATTGATGCTTTTGAACTGTGGTGTTGGAGAAGACTCTTGAGAGTCCCTTGGACTGAGAGGAGATCCAATCAATCCGTTCTGAAGGAGATCAGCCCTGGGATTTCTTTGGAAGGAATGATGCTAAAGCTGAAACTTCAGTACTTTGGCCACCTCATGCAAAGAGTTGACTCATTGGAAAAGACTTTGATCCTGGGAGGGATTGGGGGCAGGATAAGAAGGGGACAACAGAGGATGCGATGGCTGGATGGCATCACTGACTCAATGGATGCGAGTCTGGGTGAACTCCAGGAGTTGGTGATGGACAGGGAGGCCGGGCGTGCTGCGATTCATGGGGTCACAAAGAGTCGGACACGACTGAGCGACTGAACTGAACTGAACTGATACTACAAACCAAGAAAATGTATAAGTGATTTAAAAGCCAATAGCACTTTATCTTGGTTCTCTATAAATTTTCAGAAAATTTATACAAAATTAACAGATAAATATTATAAAAAATGGATTTTAAAAAGCAGAAATTCAGAAAAGGGATCAAGACTGGAAAACATCAAAATGAACTGACTTGGGGTTCAAAAACGAGGAGACAGTCCCTGATTTCTAGACCTAGAACTTATAAAGCTACCATATAAAATATAGACTAAGTCCTTTATATCAACATTAAATTTGATGAATGACTATTAAAATTTTCAAATTTTAATTTCATGAATGACTTAAATTTTCAAAAGTATCTATTGCTGAAATACAGAAAACCTCAAATTCTTCAGTGCCCTGAAATGGCTTGAGCCAATTAAGCCAAATACAAACTCTCACATACATGTATACCACAGAATGTATAAACCTTTACTATACATTTTAGATCCACTAATATATTTAGTCAGGATACCTGAACAGTTACTCTTTTCAAACACTCTTCTTTAAGAAAATAAACACTTTATTTCAGGATACCAGTATTCAACAAAATGCAAATCAAAACCACAATGACATACTGCTTCACACACACTGGGATGACTATAATCAAATACAGTTAATAACAAAGTTGGGCTTCCCAAGTGGCTCAATGGTAAAGAATCTACCTGACAATACAGGAGACACAAGAGACACAGGTTCCATCTTTGTTTGGAAAGATTCCCTGGAGAAGGAAATGGCAACCCACTCCAGTATTCTTGTCTGGGAAATTCCATGGACAGAGGAGCCTGGCGGGCTACAGTCCAATGTGTTGCAAAAAGATCTGGACACAACTTACCAACTAAAACAACAAATAACAAGGTTGGCAAGGGTGTAGAGAAATACCGGACCCTCACACACTGTCAATGGTAATGTAAAATGGTGCAGCAACTTTGCAGAACAATCTGGCAGTTCTTCAAAAGGTTAAACACAAGAGTTATCATAAGATATAGAAATTCCACCCAACGTATATACTCGAGTAATGAAAACATACGTCCACACAAATGCACAAGAATGTTCATAGCATCATTATTTATAATAGCCCCAAAGTGAAAATAACTCAAGTATCTATCCATAGGTAAACAATAAAAAAATGTGATATATCCATGTAATAGAATATTATTCTATAAAAGGGAATGAAGAAGTGATACATGCTGCAAGACAGATGCTAAGTCAAAGAAGCCAGTCACTGAAGACCATGTGATTCTACTTATATGAAATATCCAAAATAGGTAAATCTATAGAGATGAAAGGTAGCTAGCATATTCGTTAGCTTAGGGCTGGCAGAGGAGGGGATGGAGAAAAAAAGGTTTCTTCTAGGGTGATAAAACTGACTGTGGTGATGGTTGCACAATTCTGTGAACCAACTAAAAACCATTAACTATATACTTTAAATGAGTGAATTAAAGAGCATATATTGTATCTCAATAATTAGGAAACTGTTAAGGGAAAAGCTGCTAGGGAAAGAAATACTACTATTTCATTTAAATCAAAGAAGGGGCATACATAGCAAAGTTGGTTTAATACACTCTTCTGAAGACTGCTCCTGTAAGTCTTTTGATTCCTAATCTGAAATTTCTGAAAATCAAATGTAACTGCAAGAAAAAGCAAAGATGGGAAAAATAGTTCAGGATGAGTCTTAACATGAGGTATTATATGCCAGTATAGTTTTCTATACAACTGTCAAAATGCCTTTACTGCTTCTGTCATTTGGAAACTTATGAAAAAATTATTCATCAAAGAGAGAATACTATTAAATTTGCCACCCATACATAAAATAAAACTATTTTGCCTACTACTAATTTCTATGAACAGCACAAATTATAAACTGATTTTTAGATTTATAAACTATTTGAAGAGCTAAACTCTAGCCAGAAGCTAGAAAAAAACAAAAACATTTTCAGAGATGCTACTAACCTGATTTTAAAGGATATTTCAGCTTCTTTCATGAGGGGAAAAAAATAAAATTAAACAATTCTTAAGCCTGATTTCTCCTTCCTCTGAGGTCAGCTGCTTTGTACAGATGGAATTTTATATCTAGTATATTCCCACTGTTGTCATTAATGGTAATTTAACAACATGCAAATGATGTGATTAAAATTCACCCTCAATTCACTTCCTATATTTTATCTCAATGTCCCACATTACTTCAACAGCAAGTAAGGAAAAGTCACTAATTAAATCTTGCATCAAATTTTTTTTTCATTCATGGTTAGGACAAGGAAGTCCAAAAAGCACAAAAATCCATGGAATATTAGAGGAAACAAAGACACCCCGATATAAATAGATGGATATGACATGTATATATGTATCTACCACAACTAAGATAATTACGCTAAAATTACATTTAGAAGATCAATGTAAAAAGTTAACCACCATCTCACAGAAAATTAAACTAAAAAGCTGTTGGAAGGCGTAGAACGATTTAGCCACAGGTACGAAAACTAAGGAAATAAAAATATAGGCAATATTTTATAGCAGCTATAAATGGAGCATAATCTTTAAAAACTGTGAATTACTCTGTTGAACATTATAAAACATGGTAAATAAACTATATCTCAATTTTTTTAATAAAGAAGGAAACTGTTACAATTCCAGGAAAAAAAAACAAAAAATTTAATAAAAAATTAAATAATACTACAACATGCTGCAGAGAATATTTATACAGTTATAATGCTATAAATAACAAATACCAATTTAATCAAACATTATGATACAATTGCATTGGGATGACATGGTATGGAGTGTGCAAGGATGTTAAATATCTTCTACCATTGGAAACGAACTTCCCTGGTGGTCCAATAGCTAAGACTGTGCACTCCCAATGCAGGGTTTGATCTGGGAGGATCAGGGAGTTAGATCCCACATGCTGCAACTAAGACCCGGCAGAGTGGGAGAAATATCAATAACCCTACATATGCAGATGACACCACCCCTATGGCAGAAAGCGAAGAGGAATTAAAGAGCCTCTTGATGAAGGTGAAAGAGGAGAATAAAAAAGCTGGCTTAAAACTCAACATCCAAAAAACGAAGATCACGGCACTTGGTCCCATCACTTTGTGGCAAATAGATGGGGAAACAACAGAAACAGTGACAGACTTAATTTTCTTGGGCTCCAAAATCACTGCAGATGGTGTCTGCAGCCACGAAATTAAAAGACACTTGCTCCTTGGAAGAAAAGCTATGACAAACCTAGACAGCGTATTAAAAAGCAGAGACATTATTTTGCTGACAAAGGTCCGTATAGTCAAAGCTATGGTTTTTCCAGTACTCACGTACAGATGTGAGAGGTGGGCAATAAAAAAGGCTGAGTGTCAAAGAATTGATGCCTTTGAAATATGGTGTTGAAGAAGACTCTTGAGAGTTCCCTGGACTGCAAGGAGATCAAACCAGTCAATCCTAAAGGAAATCAACTCTGAATATTCATTGGAAGGACTGATGCTGTAGTTGAAGCTCTAATACTTTGGCTACCTGATGCGAAGAGCCAACTCATTGGAAAAGACCCTGATGCTGGCAAAGACTGAAGGCAGAAGGAGAAAGGGAAGATAGAGGATGAGATAGCTGTATGGCATCACCAACTCAATGGACATGAGTTGGAGCAAACTCCAGGAGATGGTGTAGAACAGGGAAGCCTGACATGCTGCAGTCCGTAGGGTCACAAAGAGTCAGACACGACTAAGCAATAGAACAACAACCACCATCACTGGAAAGCAAAAGATAAAATCTAAAATAAGAGTGAGGAGTAAAGAACAGCATTTAGAAAATGGAGGTATGTATATAAGAAACTATTACTGGAAAGTGCTTGCTTCTGGAACCATGATGAGATTTAAATAGGTGGGGACAAAGATTCTTGTTTTTAAATCTCTGATTCCACTTTAACTATATGCATATATCATTATGATAAAGATAATAATTCAGATCATAAACAAGAGTTCATAGGATTATAAAACGATGTATAGAGCAATTAACAGAAGAGCACTATAATTCAATATAAATACTAAAACTAAAGCATCTATTGCATACGTTTTTAAAGGCAGTTTTATTAAATAAAATATTTAACTGTCCAATGTATTTAAGTATATTCCTGTTGCTTCTTATCCTGGATCATAATACACCCTGTATGATACAGCACATCGCAGAAACCATTAGTTATCTATATAATTCTATTTTCTTTTCTTTCTTGTAATAGAACCCTAATTTTTTCGAAGATACTATCATACTTGTTCAAACTTACAATTTTTACATTTTCTAGCATCTCTTGGGGAGAACCAATGAGATAAAACTGAAAGTCAACAGATGGACTTCCAGAAAGACTGATCAAATATGGCCTGGGTCCCTTATAATACAGTTTTCCCTGGTGGCTCAGCAGTAAAAAACCCGCCTGACAAGCAGGAGATGGCAGTGGGTCAGGAAGATCCCCCAGAGAAGGAAATAGCAACCCACTCCAGTATTCTTGCCTGGGAAATCCCAAGGACAGAGGAGCCTGACAGGGTAAAGTCCATGTGGTTGCAAAGAGTCTTCTGCCTTCAATCTTTCCCAGCATCAGGGTCTTTTCCAATGAGCTGGCTCTTTGCACTGGGTAGCCAAAGTATTGGAGCTTCAGCTTCAGCTTCAGCATCAGTCCTCCCAATGAATACTCAGGGTTGATTTCCAAATTAACTTGGCAACTAAACAACAACAACCCTAACGATAAAGGGCAGCTGCCACTCAAGCCCTAGAATACCTGCCTTTGAATTTCTTTTACATAAAAGAAAAAATTAATGTATTTAGTCACTGTGGATTTTAGGTGGGAGAAGGTGGTTTATTATTTATCAATAATAAAGCCTGTATGTCGGCCCATCTACCCACATAACTTGATTTAAGGTCCATATTTGAAATCATCGTTTATTTTCTCATTCTGCTGAGACTTAATACTTGTGTTAAGTCACATGGTATTCTTGGATCTCAGTATGAGATATTCTGTAAGATGCCTCTCTCCTTGAAATTATCCTAAAGATGAAAAGTTCATGCACAGAATATAGAATAGTTTGTAAGTCCTATCTCCCCAAACATATGTAGCCAAGTTTTGTGACACAAGTCTGGTTATTTTCACAGGATATCCTAAGATACCAATATTAATTTTATTTATATAGATTACTATCCTGTCAACTTACTTTATTGTTAAAGAATAAATTTTGAAATTTATTATTAAAGGGAAAACATTAAATATTATTTTCAGAAAATATTAAAACATGTTAGTTGCTCCATATTCTTGGTATATTTATTTCATTAATATTTGTCCTACAATCCACTATTTTTCACGTTAAGAATTATCCCAGACCTGTGTCATATACCACACGAAACTGTTGACTGTTGTACGCTAGTCATGAATCCATGCCATTAAATGTTTATGTAAGAGTCAGGAAGTAAGTTACTAATAAATATTCTTTTCAAATATAGAGAATAGAACATTCATTATCTTCTCTCTTTTCCTCAAGTCCAAAAGCAAAGGAGCCTTGCCTAAACAAAACATTCAGAATACCTCTGTACATTATTTATTTTATATCTCATAGACTGTCAGACCAATAACCTAACTACTCCCAGGAATGACTAAACAAACCAGATTATTACCTTTGTCTGAAGTAAATTCCTGCTGCCACCACACTGGATGGCAAGTCCTGAGATTCAGTTATACCCTCCTTTCTCATCTCTGAAGATATCTTGCCTACTGAAGTCTATTCAAATACACAACTAGAAAAGAGACTCAGTATAAACTACAGTGTCACTAGACATCAGTGAGGTAAATTATTGGTATACCCTCTCAATTAGCTTGGCCCTGACTTAATATAATTAAATATTGTCTTTGAAGTTCTGGGTTGTAACTCCCCTTCTATTCACTAGCTTCCTTTAAAGCAAATATTTGTCCCTTATAACTTATCTATTCCCATCTGAAGGAAGAAATGGAATTTTCCATAAACCCACTGATGGTTGAAGAAAGAAGCCTTTAATATGCTACAAATTCAACTACTAAGTTTCAAGTGAAAATCGTTCTCCCTGGAGTTAGTATTCCTGAATTCTGTCTAGGGAGACTTCTTGGCTAGCTTTCTTCTTTGCTGTTGCACATCTTGATCCATGATGGTAAGACTGGATCCCTGTCTTCACCCTGGCTCCCCCTGTCTATCCTTATCTACTTTATTATCCATACTTTTCTTAGAAGCTAATTATCCTATACCTTTTATGATCAATGATCTCATTCTAGAATTGCCTTGCTGTAACTTTTGTTTTCTAAAAGTTTAATTTAACCCGTGACTTTAAACCAGGAGAAAAAGGTAGAACTCCAAATTTATCATTGAGAATTCCTTCCTTTCACTGCTCCAACTTTCTCAGATTAACCTAGCCCACAACCTTTTCTCCTCCAATTCAGGCAGATCTCAAAGTCAGTCTCAAAGTTCTTGTAGAACATCACAATTTAACTGCACTTCAAACTCTTCTAATTATAGTCAAGCTGGTCATAAACCTATGAATTCCTACAATGATTTTGATGAAAGGTTTAAAGGTTCTTTTGCCTCAGAACTTAAGTGACTAGTAAAAGATCATGAAGTACATAGTAAAGTTAGAACTAAAACCCAAATATCCTAACAAAGACTGAAAAGGAAATCATACATCTATCAATAATCAATTTTTATATTTCTGGCTCACTTTTCCAAGTAGATCAAATATTCTTCCTGAAAAGCTCAAAAAGTATATCTAATCAAATGTTTTACCAAGTTTTTGAGGAATAACTGAGGTACAATTACCTTCACATATTTTATGTTTACAATTTATCTTTTGTCATATGTCATACCATATCACTGAAATCATCACCACAATCAAGAAAAGTTTCAAACATTCCTATCACCTCAGAAGTTTCTTATCCCTGAGGAATTATCCTTCCCTCTCTTTCCACCTGCACCAGCATCAGTACCCAGTCTCTAGGTAAGCGTCATTTCATGACAGACTCTGTATTTTAAAGAATTTTATATGAATAGAATCATAGCAAGTGCTCTATTTTTACCAATTATGTTTTTATTTAGCATAATTATTGTCAGATTCACTCATACTGTTGAGTGTACAATAATCTTCCTTTTTACTGTTAAGTCACTGAATATAATTTTGCAAAGTAGTTAAAAAAAAAATTTCCTTGTGGACTTCCCTGGTGGTGCAGTGGATAGTAATCTGCCTACCAATGCAAGGGGACACAGATTTGATCCCTGGTCCAGGAAGATTCCACATGCTGCTGAGTAACTAAGCCCCCACGCCACAACTACCGAAGCCCACACGCCCTAGAGCCCGCAAGCCACAGCTACTGAGCCTGCCTGCACCACTACCAAAGCCCATGCGCCTACAGCCCATGCTCTGTAACAAGAAGAGCCACCACAATCAGAAGCCCGTGCACCACAACCAAGAGCAGCTCCAGTTTGCCACAACTAGAGAAAGTCCACACCCAGCAAAAAAGACTCAGAGCAATCAAAAAAAAAAAGGAATCAATAGTCTAAAAAAAAAGAATACTCTAGGAAAAAACATCATACTACATTTGTAACGAGCAGAATGAGCATTTTCAATATACTTCTGTTTTAAAAGGAAGAATGTCAAAGACTGCCTAATGAAGAAATATATTTTACTAGTATCAAACTCTCAGGAAAAGTAAGAATAAATTAAATACTTCAATAATTTAGCTTTAGCAGCTAAAAATATAGGACACGACTTATTTAAAATATATTCCCATGAGTTAGTTATTAAATGTACATTGCTGAGAAAAGGTACTAACATGGGAGAAAATACAGTGGCAACATGCTGCTGCTGCTGCTAAGTCACTTCAGTCGTGTCCAACTCTGTGCGACCCCATAGACGGCAGCCCACCAGGCTCCCCAGTCCCTGGGATTCTCCAGGCAAGAACGCTGGAGTGGGCTGCCATTTCCTTCTCCAATGCATGAAAGTGAAACATGCTAGTGTGTGTATTATAACCCAGTTATTACACACTATGATTTTGAATTAATTTCAAAAACCTTTTATACATTCACAAAAAATCATTGTACAACAAATAACTATTTTAAATAATGGGAATAAATGAGACTGTTACTAAAAACAACACTTTAAAAAAAAGGATAGACTATACAATGACTTCCTTTTAAGCCATCATACATTAACATTTTCCAATAAATAACTTGCTATCCTGTATTAGTTTGTGTGAATATAGGAGGATATACTGTTGTTTCTTCAGGCCATTTATTTCCTGAGAAAACACCCATGAAAGTCTCAAAACTGAGCAGAATGTTCCTTAATTACAAAGTTAACCCTAAAAATCACAATTTTGGATGACTATAAAATGTTATATATTTTTGAAACTACAATATATGAATTGTATATATTTGTATTCAAAATCACAACATATATATAGTATGAAAAAGTTAACCATTACACAGTTAACAATTATGTCCATCGCTTTTTATAACAGAATATTTGGGACAACACCTTAGATTCTCAGAAAGGTGCGTCAGGATGTTCCTATGACTTGAGAGAGATCCAGGGACAAAAAAGTATACCTTAAAGCTATAAGCATAAATGACTCTGAACACAAATTCTTTTCTCTTCATATTTTCAGGCAGCTACTCATAAAATATAAAGCATCAAGAAATTACATTTAGAAGTACATTAAGAAAGGATACTCATATTTACCACTTAATGACAAAAATATGGAAATATAGAAAGTTCAACTGTATGTTATAACCCTTCTTACATTTTAATATAAATACAGAATATAATAACTCATACTACTCAAAGATGATAGTCTAAAAGATAATAACTACCATATACAAGGCAAACATAAAACCATTCCATTTCTGTTACAATTTATTAGGTAGGCACTCAATAAAATACAGCTGTATTTATTCCATGGGCAAGCAGAAAGGGGGAAAAGGATAACAATGACTATGCTTTCCTTCTACATTCACCCAAGTTTAGGAAACTTGGGTTGTTATTTTTCCCACCATTTAGAATTCATTTTATAAAAAATTTCCAGCTTCTATAGTCAAACTTGGCTGAATTTTATCAGCTAAATTTAGGCAGAGGTTTTTAACACTCTCAACTATCCATTAAATCAACCTTATTTTATCTTATAATACCAATTAAGGAATATGCTATTGGATAGACATGTCTTATCAAGACTGACTTGAAAAAGATATCAATTATTTTCATAATCTACTTCACTAGTCATGTCAGTAGCTCACTTTATATACCCAGGATTCAAAATAAGTGATTATGCATAAGTTATTTTCTATAAGAGTAATTTTTAGTACCAATGTAAGTGAGTAACTTCTTTGACATCTGGCATACCACTTAGAACATTCATAATTTATGTAATGTATTTGACGCAATGTTTTATACAAGGAGTTCCCTCATCCCATTATGCTTAATGACATGTCAGCTCTTCTACTATAAACTTTGTTTTCCAACAGTTTATGAAACTTGAAAAACTGCTCTAGGATAGCTCACTCTGTCAGGCCATTTGTAACAGGCAGCTGTGCCTAGAACTCACTGTTGACACAACAGTGTGAGCTGTACAGTGATTCCTCAAAGGATGAATAGATCCATCACTTGCTAGAGTCACAGAAGCTGCCTGACTTGAAGCCGCCACCAGGACCAGCCAGTCACAGGGAATCCACCACCTCTTCCAGGCAGAGAAAAGGGACAAGGACAAACTCAAGGTAACCAAGAGAAAAACCAAAATGATTGCACTAAGCCAAGTAAGAAGAGATGGCAGCTATTGACCAGTACAGAATGCAAAATCAGCAGTTTCGACAGAAACACGCTAAGACAATGGGCTGTCAGAAGTAACATCTCAGGAGAAACAGAAGTGGAAACACTGAAGAAGATAAAAGAACTGAATGCAAGCTACATCAAGTCCATGGAAAGTGTAATCAACGAGCTTTTAAGCACCGTCTGATGTGAAACCAGAAATCCATCCAAACTATAGAACTGCCAACTAAATGTGCACCCCATGGTTCAGTAAGTGGTATCTACAGACAAAGGAAAAAATTGCTCTAGGATAAAACTTGGCAGTTAAGAACCATCAAGACAATGATGTACTTTTTAAAAAAGTCTATCTATAATTTTATAAGAAGGGAATGATATATTCTCTCACTATCTTCATCTAACATAGCCTTTGGAATCTTTCTGGACCAGTCATACAGAGAGAAATATTTTTAAAAAATAAAATAAAATTTAAGAACTAACATGAATATTACACTATGAACAAAAGTGATTCAGTTGGACTTCCCTGGTGGTCCAGTGGCTAAGACTCCACCTCCCAATGCGAGCGACCAAGTTCAATACCTGGGAGAGGAACTAGATCCCACGTGTCAAAACTAAGAGTCTGCATGCTACAACAAAGATTGAAGATTCCACATGGCACAACCAACACAACCAAATTAATAAATTTTTTTAAGTGACGCAGTTAAGATAAAGACAGTGGATATTTTACAGATTCTAGTTCCAAGGAAAGATTTTAAATCAGTATCCTGCTTAGTTTTCTCCTGTTAGCCATAAGGTCAAGATTAGTATTTCATGTAACAAATGAAAACATTAGTTGCTTTTCTCTGGTTGATATATTATTTTAGTCTTTTATAATAGTCAATGATCAATAGCATCAAGAGGTAACAGTCAATGACTAGAGTTGTCAAGAAAGTTGTGACCCATGATGCTAGTAAATCCAACATAAAGGAATGTAATCAATAATACTGATCAACTAACATCAAAACAAACAAACAAAAATCACAAGCCTGTATTCTATGGGTAGTCCCCCTAAACCTAGACTGTCTAGTAAATGCATGTCTCAAGTCCCAAGGGCCATCTAAATGCAATACGAATACTTCAGCATAAATTTATCAATACTAATGGAAAAATATACTACTAATCAGTTGCTTGTTTGTACATGTTGATCACTATGCTAAAAACACTCCAGGGTCTGTGATTGTTTTTGCTTAAAATGTGCATTTTCCTCTAATTTGGAAAAGATTTAACGTTCAAAGAGGAGTATGGTTTCAGCATCCTTCTGCACAAAGATTCCAAAACTATCTTTCCTTGCTCTTGATATTATGTTATTACTACTACTGTGAAGAAAAGCTCTGATTAGGGAATAGAGTTCTTTCTCCATCCACAATTGGCAGCTTATAGGGGTTCTGTGGCTTTTCTTATAAAGGGGGGCTTCCCTGGTGGCTCAGACGGTAAAGCATCTGCCTGCAATGTGGGAGACCCAGGTTCAATCACCGGGATGTGATACTGGTGTTAAAACATGACTATTACTCAAATCATTATTTTCACATCTCACCAGGAGTAGGTGACCCTCTTCACCCAGATTTAAGGCCCAAACTCTCCAAAGGATTTTAAGAAAGATCTCACAATGACTATATACAGTGGAATGATTATTTCCTTAGCTTTGCAACTAATCACTTTGTTTAGAAATCCCCTCATTTCCCTGCAACTAGAGAATACAGATCTTCCATTCTATGAGTCTGCCTACACACTATCATCTAAATTCAAATTTCAAAACTATCTGCCCAGATTTATGCTTCCATTCTACTTCAAATGTACTATTTCCTCTTTAACAAATAACTACGTACTCTGCAAGGACGAAACATACTCATAAATTCATTCCTTTTTCCAAATACACACAAAAGTTGATGAAATCTATCTATTAACCTGCCTGCCTTGGAGAGATGCCTGAAATAAGCAAAAGGTTCATTTTATACAAATGCTGAAACTGTTCCAGAACTGAGCTTAATAGGGATGACTCGTTCTTTTGAGATTACTGTATGAGACACTATACAGATACCCGTTACATGAAAAAACACCAGAGATCAAAGACAGAAGTACTTGATTACTTATAGTACTTTAAAACTTACACTGTGTTATATGTACTAATCAATACTCACATGCTAAAGTACCTCTCACTTAAAATAGGCCTAGGTCAGTAAATAATAAAATAAATGAAGCTCACCACCATCATCACTAAAAGCATTTATAAAATTCTTTTTGTGTTTAATACTGTGGTAGAATTTACACACAAAAATGTGTAAGCTGCAAAGAAACTGAAATTTGAAACTATCACTGTAGATTTTACAATTTAAAATTAAGACTGTTCTTGTAAAACAATTACTTGTTATTCTAGCCAGTGATAATTTTTAACACATAGTCCAAAGGACAGAGACTCTTGAAATAGTTTTGGGTAAAATGAAATTTACAAAATATTCACATATAAATGACGCTCCAGGGAGTTCCATTTTCACTGAAGCTGTAGAAAGCCTGAAAGAGTGTCACTCCTAACCAAAAAACAAGAAAAAAACGTTTAACTATATCATCTTACATTTCTTGAGCATATCAGAGCTGAGATAACAGGGAAACCTGTATTTGACATTTCAAGAAGGATAGAGTCCTCCAAATCAACAGGGGAAAGAGGCAACTACTATGAAAGAAAGTAAGAAAAAAAATCGGCTAAAATTTTAACGAAAGTGCCATTAATCTATTTCCTGTTTCTATAGAGTTGGCTATCCTGGCCATTTCATGCAAATGGAACAAAAAATTATGTGGTCTTTGTGTTTGGCTTCTTTGACTTTGAATGTTTTAGAGGTTTATCCATGAATGTAACAGAAAACTTCACTCCTTTTTTATTAACAATATTCCTTTATACAGATATATCACATTTTGTTCTATTGATGGACATTTGACTTGTACACTGAAAACTATAAAACATCACTGAAAAAAATTAAAAATCTAAATCAATAGAAAGGCATTCTAATTTCATGAATCAGAAGATTTAACATATTGTTAAAATGGCTGTACTCTGAGTCAATGCAACTCTTATCAAAATCTCAGCAGCCTCTTGCAGAAATTGAAAAGCTGATACTAAAATTCATATGTAAATGCAAGGGACCCAGAACAGACACACCTTGAAAAAGAATAAAGCTGAGGAGATGACACTCTCTGATTTAAAAACTTGCTACAAAGCTAGCGTAATCGAGATAATGCAATACTGATGCAAGGACAGACAGAAATCAATGGAATAGAATTGAGAATTCAGAAATAAAACCGTATGCTTATGGTCAATTGATTTTCAACAACAGTGATAAGAAAACTCAGTGGGAAAGAATAATCTTTTCAACAAACAGTGCTACGACTGTAACTGACCTAAGAAGAAACTTGACTCCATACTGAATCCATTCCTTTAACTCTAACCCCTGTGCTCTGCTGCCTCTGCTTAGCCATGCAGGCTCTGCACCTTTTGTAAAAGAATGATGCTATAGCCTGAAACATACAGGAGAGCCCATTCTCAAGGCTCACTCATATAGAGATAAAAAGTTGTAGAATGGAGAATAATTGTTATCTCATAGGAGGTCTAGGAACATTGTGATCAGACCTGCCTGGACAGCTGTTAAGAACAAAGGTACCAAAAAGTTCGCAACAACCTGCCACACCCTCTCCCCCCTTTCACTAGAAAAGCCTAACTTCTAATTCAGGTACAAGATGGTTCTCTGGGATACTAGTTGACCATCTATCTTCCTGATCTTCTGGCTTTTTGAAAAAGTCTCTATTTCTGGCACTAACAACACATCTCTTGATTTACTGACCTGTCAAGCAATGAGCAATAGGAGCTTGGACTTGGTAACAGGACAACTAAAAAGCTATTTCCAAAAGAATGAAGTTGGACTCGTTGCACCATACACAAAAATTAGCACAAAACAGATGAGACCTAAAAGTAAAAGCTAAAATTCTTACAGGGAAACATAAGAGTAAATCTTTGTGATCTTAGTTTTGCAGGCGAAACAAGGGATGAAAGGAAGAATGGGTAAGCCCATCAGAGAGTGAATTATGGGCCGGGTGAATATTTTTGCAAACCATGTATCTTATAAGGGCCTGGGATCTAGAATACATAAAGAACTCTAACAACTCAAGTATTAAAAAGACAAACAACCCAATTAAAAACTGGACAAGGACCTGAATGGACTTCTATTTATAGATATATAGATGGACACATGTAAATCTTTATACAGGATCCAAAGAAATAAATCAGATATTCTAACCTAAGTGTTCTGGGCACCACGAATTTACAATCTGACATTTTGACCTAAGGAAGGAGCTGAAGAAAAAGAAAGGCTTAAGTTAGTATATATTTGAATTTGGAAGAATGTTGTTTTAATTACTATGGATTCAGTTTAAATCCCTTCCTCCAATTGGCAACTTATATTAACTCGTTAAATTGCTAGTTATATCCTAAAATGAAAAATTCTAAATTCCCAATTTTTATATTATACTAGCATTTAAGACAAAACAGGAAGATGAATTCATACTGAAAAAAAAGGTCCCAATAAATAGTATTAGGAAAAAATTAATAGTCATAAATCCAAAATAAAGACAGCAAGAAAGTACATAATAATTCTACACAAGAATAAACGGTAAAATTAATACAACATATATCCCCACCAAGAAAAAGAGTAAAACATACATAAAAGAGCAATAAGTGTACTTTCTATATTATAAACCATAAACTCAAAAGCACATAGCACAGGTTAGAAATTGCAACTGTCACTAAATAGGAATAGTGAAATAAGGTTTATGAAATACACTAAGCTTAAAATTCTTATTACAATTTTCATTGTTTTATTAATTGTATTCTCATTTCACCTTTCAAATGACATATTACATAACTGTATATATACCTAACTGTACATATACTTTATTCACTGTATAAGGCAGTGAATTTAATGTTAGAAATGGGATATTTATACCAACTTAGCTCACTGTATCTCTACCTAAAAATTTTTCATGGACTCTAAATAAGGCTTTACAAGTTTCAATAAGCTAGTGTTTCATATACAAAACTTAATTTTACAGAAATAATTTAATTAGGTCTTACTATATGGAAAGCTTTAAAACTTAAAGTTTATAAAAACACTCCCAACATAAAAAGGACATGTCGGAGTGACAAAGTTCATAAGAATAAGAAGCCAATCATATAAATGGTCCCATGATTATGATCTGTGGCTCTTAAAGATCAGAAGTACACAGAAGCAGAGCTGCACTCCTGCAGTTCTCCCATTTGACCTCTAAGAACACAGCCATATTGACATCTAAAGCAAGACCTATTTACCTACTCAGCAAGAAAATAACTGTAGGGAACATTAAATCGGTCAAGACCAGGAGAACCCTCAAGAATTCAGACTGGTGGATAACTATCTCAAAGGAAAACTTAAGAGCATGAAGATTACCTCGGCAACTTTTGGAGGCACTCCATCTCCAAGCACTTCCCTGATGAAGCAGTGCTGGCCCATGTAATACGAGAGTCCACAAGTCCTCTTGAAGGCATCTTTCAGTCGTTTCAGCTCGACATCTGTAACTGCAATTCAGAAACAGAAGATGGGTAAGAAACCTGAGGAGAAAAGATGTCTCTCAAAATCTTTACTTTTTTTTCAACCCAGTTTCTAACAAAATCTAGCAAATACTACTTCTCTTCCTAGATAAGTAAAATAAATCCAAAGATATTTTTTATAATTCTAATATTTTCAAATTTAATCTTAAAAATAAACATGAAAATTCTTGACCCACTGTCTTCAATTGGCAGAACATTAAATTATGCATACAAATTCTAGGCAGGAGTAAAGAAGAGGTAACAATTAGCAGGTAAGCTGAATGGCATTAGGCTCTGACATTAATACCTTTTCAGCAGCAATGTCCTCATTTCCTCTGGAATAAAAATTATATTATTTGTACTCTTTGAGCACCTATTTATCCATGCTCCCAAGTTTAGCTTAAACTGTATCATCCTCAACAAAGAAAGTAACCTATAAATAGACTATAATTTTTAGACATCCACTAACAAAAAATTACTGAGCCATTACTTTATTTTAGGCACTGAAGTCTTTCACTGAATAGAACAATCTCTGTCTACAAGGAGAGAAAAATATTCTTTAGTACTATGTGGTCAGTGAAGGTACCACAATGGTACCTTTAGCCCATGCTAGAGAAGAAAGATAAGACTTCTGGATGGAAGGTTGGATGGAAATTTATAGGCCAACCCAAGCGAAATGGACAAGGGCATGCCAAGCAGAGATAATTGTTTGTTTCAAAGTATACAGAGCATGATGTACAGAGTTACCAGAACAAAATGAACAAGGCTGGGAGTAGTAAAAGATAAACCTAAGGCAGTTACTGACCAAGTCATAGAAATTCTGTTCTGACACAATAAGGAAGGGATTCTGTCAGACACAATTCAGGTATGAACTCCAGGCAGATAGGAAACAGAACACAGTCAGATAAAATTCAGGTAGTTCACCAGTTCTGTGGTAAGCAAAATGTGGAAGCAAAAGGTGGACTGCTACTATGAGGAGAAAAAGGAGGAGCTATTTGGGAACTATTTAGAAGGAAAAGTCAACAGAATTTGAAACTTAACTGAAAAGTAGAAGCAATGTAGAATAACATTCAGGATTCTACGCTGAGAAATTTTGAAGGATAGTCTTAGCATGTAGAAAGAGAATGTAAGAAAAAAAGTGAGGAAGGAAAAATGATAAATAATAAATTAAATGATTAGTCATGTATGGATGTGAGAGTTGAACTATAAAGAAAGCTGAGCGCTGAAGAACTGGTGCTTTTGAACTGTGGTGTTGGAGAAGACTCTTGAGAGTCCCTTGGACTGCAAGAAGATCCAACCAGTCCATCCTAAAGGAGATCAGTCCTGGGTGTTCACTGGAAGGACTGAAGTTGAAGCTGAAACTCCAATACTTTGGCCACCTGATGTGAAGAACCGACTCATTGGAAAAGACCCTGATGCTGGGAAAGATTGAAGGCAGGAGGAGAAGGGGATGACAGAGGATGGTTGGATGGCATCACCAACTCAATGGACATGAGTTTGGGTGGACTCTGGGAGTTAGTGATGGACAGGGAGGCCTGGCCTGCTGCAGTCCATGGGGTCGCAAAGAGTCAGACACGACTGAGTGACTGAACTGAACTGAAATGATAAGGACATACTGAAAATGAGCAACCTTCAGGAGACCCACTGAGTTTTTACAATTCTGAGTGTAAAGTTTAGGAAAGGTTCGATGAAAGTCACGAGCAGGTAGCTGGCAATTAAAGTCATGAATAAAGAGCACAAATGACATAGAGACAAAACTGGAAGAAAGCAATGCTTACAGTCCCTGCTGAGAAAGGAAAAAACATTCAAACAAGACTGACAAGGAATACTTAGGAAAAACAAGAGCAGCTTCCAAAGGACAAGAAGAAGGGGCTGGTCTACACACTCAAGGAAGGCAGAAAGGGCCAGCAAGATAAAGACTGAAGAGTGCCTGGCACATAGATTATCATTCAAGAAAAGTCCGTGGTAGGGAGGGAAAGTTCACAAATTCTACAACCTGTAGGGCAATGATAAAACAAAAAGAACTAATACTCAAATAAGCAACTACAGAAAAGTATAACTACTAGATGCTTAATTCATTAAAAAAATGAATTCATAATATTAACATCCCCAATTTACTGATTTTTCCCCCTTTTTAGAATGCAAAAGTGAAAAAACAAAACAAAGATAATTTTATAAATTACAGTTATGGAGAAGAAATTACTTCAGCTGCTGGAATACCTATTTCTTCAGTATGCCTACTTTTCATTAATGGCTTTATAACAAATTAGGATGCTTGTAGTCCAGAGGAGGAGACAAGAAAAATCAATCACTGTGAGAATCTATACACTGTTGGTTACAGATATTTGAAGGAATGCTTGGTAATATGTTTAAAAAAAGCAATGATGACTGATGACTAATGAATCTACTCATTTATAATATGAGAAGACACACACATAAACTTTTTAAAGCATTTGTAAAGGCAAACAGGGCTTCCCTGGTGGCTCAGGGATAAAGAATCCGCCTGCCAAAGCAAGGGACGCAGGTTCAGTCCCTGGCTTAGGAAGATCCCCTGGATAAGGAAATGGCAACCCATTCCAGTATTCTTGCCTGGGAAATCTCATGGACAGGGAAACTTGGCGGGTTACAGTCTATGATAGCCAAAATAGTCGGACACGACAGAGTGACTAAACAACAACGAAAGCAAACAGACAGACTGAATAAGCGATTGTGTAGGCACAAAACAGACTATCAGACACTAAAATACTGCCAGAGATCCATATTTACTGAAAATAAACAGTATTTTTAGTAAAAAATAAAATCTGACAATTAGTTCACCTATAGACAAGGAATACCTAGAAGTGTTCACTATACAAGTGAAACCTTGAAAACTTTCAAAATAAAAATTTAGGCAGGATGGAGAACAAAAGAGAATCAAGCCTAGAAAATTTAAGGTAGGAAAACATAATATTAATTTAGAAAGAAAAGGTAATTTCTGGAAAAATTAGAAAATTCAACACATGGGTCTTTTCTTTACCTCCTTTCTCTTTACAGACTTCACTAAAATTGCAGCAAGAATAAAAAAAGGACACAAACTCACAAGGACAAAGAAAATAGGAGAAAGAAGAACTGAGGAACTATGAGAGTCAAATCTTTCTGGGGAACATTAGTGTCTGGAGGAGTGGTGACTCACTTAAGCAGACCCATGAAAATTGAAACCTAAGCAATCGAAACCAACAGAGAAATGTGGACAAGAAAGTAAACTAACTTACCCTGTCTAGAGCACCCAAAAAAGGCTCTGGAATTCACCGTACCAATTACCACAAAAAAAAAAGGGGGGGGAGGGTAGCGGTAAAAAGAGGGATGGAAGAGAAATTGGTTGAAAGTTACAAGAGAAGTGCTTAGACTAATCAGAGTCAGGTACCAATCTACCATCTAGCCACCGCATACCACTTTTAGATGCAGGTATACATCAAGAAACCAAAGACACATTCTCTGAGACACGGAGACAGAAAGGCTCCATAATCGACCACACCAGGTTTAGCTGACAGCTACAAGAAGGACCATGAGGTATGAAAAAAGGTGAAGATTAAGTGAGCATCTGCATTGCGCTGCTCTCCTTCCCCTATTCTGACATATATATCACCTGGGCAGAATCAATGAGTATTATTCTCTGAAGAAAGTAAATGATTCTAGAACAGAGACCTACTGTTACTGACATGGGGTGAGGGGGATGCCGCCATTCCCCTTTTAAAAATGGCTGAGTTCCCAAAAGGAAAATCCACAAGTCAACAAGCGATATACTCAAACATATGAGTCTTCCAATCAATCTTTTAATGCATAAACTATTTAAAATAAAAAGTCAGTTTGATAGTCATTATACAGTTAAGCATATACTTAACCTTATGACCCAATTAATTCCACTCCTTGTTAATTACACAAGAAAATACTGCACAGAAATATACACAGTAGCTTTATTAACAATAGGGAAAAAAACTAGCAACAATAACCCCTTGATAAAGGAACAGGTGATAAAGTAAATGCAGTATAGTCATACAATGGAATAGTATTCTGCAATAAACATGAAGAAACCACTGATCCATGCATCAACATAAATGAATCTCAAAAACTACACTAGGCAAAATAAGCCAGACACGGTAGAGCATATACCATATGACTACATTATATATCAAAGCTGCAAAGAAGCAAAACCAGTTACGGTGTCCAAGACAGTGGTGGACAGGTAGTGAAGTAAGGAGTATGTGACTGGAGTTGTAGGAAACAGACACCTGCAGAGAGACAGAAAGGAACTATGCTGAGGTGTGGAAATGTTTTATATATTTGACTGGGGTGGTGGCTACAAAAGTGAACAACGGTTCACTTACTGAATTCTTAAAATCTATGCATTTTATTGTATATAAATTATGTATCAATAGCATAGACTGAAAAAAAAAAAATGAATGAACAGTCAAGGAACACCAAATATTGAGGGAGATTTCAATAAGAAAATTACCAAGACAAATAGGGGAAAAGAGGGGTAAGTAGAAATAATGATGAAGGATGAAAAAAAGTGAAAACCTCCAAATATTCTCAGAAAAGGAGAATAAGAAAATTATATCCAAATAAGAATAGGGTACTATAAAAATATAATAAGGGAAAAAATGTAACACTCTCTTGTACCTTTTCCAGAAAGTTACAGGAGACTGTCCTACAACAAAATGAGGGGGTAAACAAAGGAAAGAAGACAGATCCAGGAAACTCTGACTGTCGCAGTTCAGTTCAGGCACTCAGTTATGTCTGACTCTGTGACCCCATGGACTGCAGCACACCAGGCTTCCCTGTCCACCACCAACTCCCGGAGCTTACTCAAACTCACGTCTATTGAGTTGGTGATGCCATCCAACCATCTTATCCTCAGTCTCCCCCTGCCTTCAAATCCTTCCCAGCATCAGGGTCTTTTCCAATGAGTCAGTTCTTCACATCATGTGGCCAAAGTATTGCAGTTTCAGCTTCGGCATCAGTCGTTCCAATGAATATTCAGGACTGACTTCCTGTAGAATGGACTGGTTGGATCTCCATGCTGCCCAAGGGACTCTTTTCTTTTTTTTTGCCCAAGGGACTCTTAAGAGTCTTCTCCAACACCATAGTTCAAAAGCATCAATTCTTCAGCACTCAGCTTTCTTTATAGGAGTACATCAAAGCTGTATATTGTCACTCTGCTTATTTAATTTATATGCAGAATACATCATACAAAATACTGGGCTGGATGAAACACAAGCTTGAATCAAGATTGCCAGGAGAAATAATCAATAACCTCAGATATGCAGATGATACCACCCTTATGGCAGAAAGCAAAGAACTAAAGAGCCTCTAGATGAAAGTAAAAGAGGAGAGTGAAGAAGTTGGCTTAAAACTCAACATTCAGAAAACTAAGATCATGGCATCTGGTCCCATCACTTCATGGCAAATAGATGGGGAAACAGTGGAAACTGACAGACTTTATTTTTGGGGGCTCCAAAATCAAGGCAGATGGTGACTGCAGCCATGAAATTAAAAGACGCTTGCTCCTTGAAAGAAAAGCTATGACCAACCTAGACAGCATATTAAAGAGCAGAGACATTACTTTGCCAACAAAGGTCCATCTAGTCAAAGCTATGGTTTTTCCAGTTGTCATGTATGGATGTGAGAGTTGGACTGACTGCAACAGGAGAGAGGTAAGGGAAATTTCCAGGATGATTAAGGTATCTGAGGAGGACAGCTATGCAGTAAGCATAGAGAACAAGACCAGATTAGAAATGAAGAAAGGACCCCAGAATAAAAATGGAAAGTCTGACAGTAAACTAATACATCTGACCACAATGATAATATCTTAAAGAGGTATTTCACCCTCAAAAAATAAATCTTGGGACTTCCATGGTGGTCCAGTGGCTAGGACTCTTTGCTCCCAACACAGGGGGCTTGGGTTCAATCCCTGGTCAGGGAACTGGATTCCACATGCTGCTACTGAAGAACCAGCTCAGCCAAATAAATAAATCTCAAGGACTGGTTTTACTTTAGGTTTTGCTTAATCTAAGGAACTGTAGAAACATTTCAACTACACCTGTAACACTCATGAGAGTTAAGAAACCAACTAGAATCTTATTGAAAACTATTGGAACAGAATTAAAATCCTTTCTCAAACAGGAAAAGTGAAAGTGAAAGTTGCTCAAACAGGAAGTATGAAATAAGACAAGGGAATAAGGGAGAAACTTTGCTCTTCTCATATCAAAACAAATTTTCAAGAGAACTGAACACAAACCTCATTCAACAAAAAGCCTTGACTTCAAGACATCTCAGTTTTCAAAATAGTCAATTAGTGAGAATTAGCAACTCACACTCAAATACAAGATATGGTAAGAAAAATAAAGTACTTGATAGTCACTTAATGATTAGAGCACGAAAGTATTGATAAAAGCAATTACACAGAAAGGGCAAATACTGAAACAGAAATAAAATAAAGATTATGGTGTTTACCACAGAAACAGAATCCCTCCAGTAAGACCCTCTGAAATGCAGTCAGTTAATCAATCATTAATTAAAGGTTACTGGGCCCTTACTGATCACATGCCCAAAAACTGTGCTAGGCCATGAGGAACACAAAACTAATAAGCCAACTTTGCCTTCGAGGAACTCAGCCAAGAGACAAGACTCATGAATAAGCAATAACAATACAGTAAACATGAAAGACATAGTTGTGCACAGGGAAGAACACCTAAAAAGGGGAAAGAGAGCTCCCAAACTACATTACTAAGTACAACGGAGAATGAAGCAGATAGCCAGTTGTGATTCTAGTGACTGTTTGCATATATATATATGTATTTCATATCAAGATCTCCTTACTGTGATTTCTTCTCACATTTGGACATCCATAGCATGACATTCTCAAGACCTAGCTGACCTATAATAAACCTAATATAGCAACTTATCAATATAAACAACCTAAGCTGAAACTCCAGTACTTTGGCCACCTCATGAGAAGAGTTGACTCATTGGAAAAGACTCTGATGCTGGGAGGGATTGGGGGCAGGAGGAGAAGGGGACAACAGAGGATGAGATGGCTGGATGGCATCACCAACTCGATGGACGCGAGTCTGAGTGAACTCCGGGAGTTGGTGATGGACGGGGAGGCCTGGTGTGCTGTGATTCATGGGGTTGCAAAGAGTCACACACAACTGAGCGACTGAACTGAACTACCAGTTACGTTTGTAAGAGAAAATACGTGTCTTCTGAGCTAAGTAGGATTTATATGCATGTGTGCTCCGTCATTCAGTTGTGTCCAACTCTTTGTGACACCATGGACTGTAACTCACCAGGTTCCTTCGCCCACGGAATTTTCCAGGCAAGAATACTGGAGTGGGTTGCCATTTCCTACTCCAGGAAATCTTCTCAACCTAGAGATCAAACCTGCATCTCTTGCATCGCCTGCATGGGCAGGTGGATTCTTTACCACTGTGCCACTTGGGAATACAGAAGTAAGATTTACAGCTTGTATCAACTGGTGTACCAGTGACTGATGTGGCTGGATTTGGTTTAAACGTAACCACACATCTGTGTTTCCTGGACACCTTCTCATCTAAGACTTTCCCACCCTCTCTCATTACTTGGTTTTCAGCGCAGGATGAAAGCAACAGTACACTGTGTGAGCTAAGGGGAGGGCGCTGAAGTCACTGCAGGCAGTCTATATCCCAGCGAAGGACTACACAGTCAGGGTGGTGAGCACTAACAAGAAACCTGTGCTTCTTTAATCAGAGAAGGCACTGGCACCCCACTCTCCACTATTTCTGAACCAAATTTCATTTGATCCTCTCCCATCACTACCAATAAATACTGTCCAAATAAATGAACATACATGTGTAATTCCAACGCAAAAGGCCAGAAATATAAGGCATCTCCTTTGTATTTGACTATTCTCAGATTCGACACTGGGAAAAAAAGTTGTATGAATAAAATATTCTGTATCTCCTCTGCTCTGGAACACAACTTCAAGAATAAAAGGAATTACTGGTGGTAGTAAAGACTAATGATGCAAAGTTCAAAAACGGAAATACTGGTAATATAAATGATGAAGCGGGGCCTGTGGAACCCTAGAAAACACATATTCCTTCCCCAGCATGAAGCTGCTACTAAGTTCCAGGCATAGGCTGCAATGTAGCAATGAGGACCCCAAGAATGTAAAAATTTTGTGAAATCTCTCTACTTTAAAAGTATTAGCAGTTAATTAAAAAAATTAACCAACATGCAGTCTTAATAAAGCCCACCAGCTGCCAAGTTTGGAAACCTCTGGTCAACTGGTTATGAGCACACACAAAACATACATATATTTGAATCTAACACTGTCACTTACGTGTGTGTGTGTGTGTGTGTGTGTGTGTGTGTGTGTATAACGACTTAAATACAGGAAAAGAATGGATGTCTGATAATGACAGTCTAGGAGGAGAGGAAGAGATTTCCAGCAGCAATGAGAGCAGCCCCGTTCCCTTTCCACTCCTAACTCTGGAAGAAAGTTGTGACAAATGAGGTCTGGAGGGAGGAGGTAAAAGTTCAAAAAAGAACAGTTTTTTCCTGCCCCTCTCCTTTTTCCTCTGCAGACTAATATTACCATCCCAGCAGACCCACCTAACCCTGGAACAAAGGGACGGAAGGAAAAGAAAAAGCGAAGAGGAGAAATATCAAGAAAAAGGAGGCAATTTCTGCAGGTATGACAGACAAGCATAGAGAAAGTATTGTCATTAATCGTAAAGAAGTCACCCAAGTCACCTCTTAGTATCCTCAGGGAATCGGTTCCAGGACAAGCACTGCCACTCCACTCACCAAAATCCAGAGAGGAACAAAATCTCTTATATAAAATGATGTAGTATTTGCATATGATCTAAAGTTCTCCTCTAGATTTTTTTTTATACTCTGTATTTTAAATCATCTCCATATCCTTTCTAATGGGCTTCCCTGGTGGCTCAGCGGTAAAGAATCTGCCTATCAACACAGGAAACTGAAATATCCCCTAGAGAAGGAAATGGCAAATCACTCCAGTATTCTTGCCTGGGAAATCCCATAGACAGAAGAACCTGACTGGTTACAGTCCATGGGGTTGCAAAGAGCTGGACACAACTTAGCAACTAAACAATTCCTCATAATACCTAACACAATGTAAATGTGAGGTAAACTGCAAACACAACATAGATGCTATCAACATATAAATAGTTGTCTGCATGTAACAGGACTGGTAAATTGAAGTTTTGTGGTTTTTTGGAACTTCCTGGAATTTCTCCCTCCCAAATACCCTTCTCTAGAGGGTATTTTTAAATGGATTTTAAAAATATAAGGCCTTTGACTGTGTAGATCACAACATATTGTGTAAAATTCTCAAAGAGATGGGAAGACCACCTTACCTGCTGCCTGACAAACCTGCTTCCTGACCTCTAGGCAGGTCAAGAAGCAACAGTTAGAACCAGACATGGAACAGTAGACAGGTTCAAAATTGGGAAAGGTGTGCGTCAAGGCTGTATACTGTCACCTTATTTATTTATATGTAGAGTACATCATGAGAACTGCCGGGTTGGATGAAGCACAAGCTGGAATCAAGATTGCTGGGAGAAATATCAGTAACTTCAGATATGCTGATGACACCATCCTTATGGTAGAGAGCAAAGAGGAACTAAAGAGCCTCTTGATGAAGGTAAAACAGGTAAGTGAAAAAGCTGTCTAAAACTCAACATTCAAAAAACTAGGAACATGCATCCGGTCCCATCACTTCATGGCAAACAGATGGGAAATATGGAAACAACAACAGATTTTATTTTGGGGGGCTCCAAAATCACTGCAGATGATGACTGCAGCCATGAAATTAAAAGACACTTGCTCCTTGGAAGAAAAGCTATGACAAACCTACACAGCGTATCAAAAAGCAGAGACATTACTTTGCCAACAAAGGTCTGTCTAGTCAAAGCTATGGTTTTTCCAGTAGTCATGTATGGATGTCAGAGTTGGATCATAAAGAAAGCTGAGCGCCAAAGAATTGACACTTTTGAACTGTGGCGTTGGAGAAGACTCTTGAGAGTCCCTTGGAGATCAAACCAATCAATCCTAAAGGAAATAAATCCTGAATATTCACTGGAAAGACTGAGGGGTGAAGCTGAAGCTCCAAACCTTGGCCACTTGCTAAGAGCCCACTTACTGGAAAAGACCATGATCCTGGGAAAGACTGAAGTCAGGAGGAGAAGAGGACAACAGATGATGAGATGGTTGGATGGCATCATGGACTCAGTTGTCATGAATCTGGGCAAACTCCAGGAGATGGTGAAGGACAGGGAAGCCTGGCAGTCCATGGGGTCACAAAGATTCGGACATGACTGAGCAACTGAATAACAACAACAAGAATATAAATAAGAGCAGAAAAAACATTTCACTGTTGTTTGTCTAGCTGTTTCCAGTTACACAGTAATCCAAGCATATTCTGAATGGCCCATACAGCTACATAAAATATCAGGAAAACTAAACGAAACTATGTATTTCAACTAATTATATACAGGCGGAGCTTCCCAGGAAGAGCTAGTGGTAAAGAACTCGCCTGCCAATGCAGGAGACATAAGAGATGTAGGTTCGATCCCTGGGTTGGGAAGATCCCCTGGAGGAAGGCATGGTAACAACTGACTCCAGTACTCTTGCCTGGAGAATCCCATGGACAGAGAAGCCATTGGGTCCAAGCAGGCTATAGCCCACAGGGTCGCAAACAGTCGGACACAACTGAAGCAACTTTGCATGCACACATACGCACATACACAGGTATCCCCCAGTTTCCAAAAGTTCACTTTATACCACTTCACTTTTAATGAGAAACCTGCATTAGCACCTGTTTTCGTTAACCAAAAGAAACCTGAGGATGTTTGTTTTTATGAAAAAAAGGTGACAAGAGAAAACAGCTTTCAGCATTTGTTTTGCAAAGGACTATTAGGCATCATGCACCGCAAGCCATGCTCCTTCCCTAAGCACTCCACCAGCATCTCAGCATCAAGCCACCACAACTCTGAACTCTTTCTGTGGGCACTGTGTTATATCTTTATTTGATAAATTCTTAATCCTGGAATCACCTGAGGCGCACTGAAAGAATTCTGATGCCCAGGCTCCAACCCAAAACAATAAACTGAAGTCTGTAAGTAGAACCCAGGGATTCAAATGTTTGCTAAATAAATGAATACATAAGGAACATTCTAAAAACACAAAGTAAAATATAATAAATAGCCTAAATGGTATAAGTAAGTGATATGGGAGTACAGAAGGTTACAGAGGAATCTAGGAAGTTTCATAAAAGGGGGCCATTCTCACGCTAGAAAATTAAGAATGAGCCCAAGACAGAGAAACAGGAAGAACAGTCGAGTATCAGGAAGGGAGTGAGCACAGAGGTCAGAGGATGTCAGGAGTTTAGAGCAGGGGTCCCCAGTCTCCAGGATCTAAGGCCTGGTGATCTGAGGTGGAGCGGATGTAATAACAATAGAAATAAAGTGCAGAGTAAGTCACCTGAATCATCCCCAAACCATCCCCACCCCCAACCCCAGTCTTCCACAAAACGGGTCCCTGGTGCCAGAAAGGCTGAAGACCACCGGTTTGCAGGACAGCTTAAGAGGCTGGAATGCAAAGTGTGGGAATTGTGAAAGTATGGGAAAAGAAGTGGAAGGAATATCTAGGGTGATAAATATGCTAATGAGTTTTTATGTTTTCAGGAGTTATTCTGGTAAGAGTGTGAAAGAAGTATAATAAAGTGTAAACTTTTAAAATCTGGAACGCACACTTGGAAGCTAATGAAAAATTAAATCTGATTTAAGACTCCTATATTAAGTGTTCACTGTTCATATGAACGCAACACATTCCATGTATAGACCTCAAATCAGATCACGAGGCCTTAGATACTGGAGGTTTGGGGACCCCTGCTCTAAACATTTGAAAAATCTGAAAAAGAAAGCCAAAGAGATATACATTAGCCCTCATACAAATCCATCCCTCCTCATTTTATGTGATCTTCCGATAACAGAGAAGAAAGGCCACTGGGCCCTGATTTGAGATCTCCAGCGTTATGGAAAAATATTTACCAAAATTCCCACCAATGAGTTCTCTGGCCTAAGAAAGAAATGATGCAGGAAGTAGAAGTAGAACAAGATTGAAGAAATGAAGGCAAATGAAATAAGAAAGTTAATAAAGTGAAAATAGGAAGGTTAAAGAGAAAATATTAGACAAAGAGGCATCAGAAATCAACATACATTTCATTGGTAACCCATATTTAACCATACCCAAATTTAACTAGGGTGGTGGGTCAGCACCCTGAACCCCTAAAGTTAATCAAAGGTCAACCATAATTACATTTCTGTTATGGATCAAATGTATGCGTCTACACATTCATATGCTGAAGCCCTAACCCCCAGTGTGACTGCATTTGGAGTTAAGAACTCAATTCAGTTCAGTTGTTCAGTTGTGTCTGACTCTTTGAGACCTCACAGACTGCAGCACTCCAGGCCTCCCTGTCCAACACCAACTCCTGGAGTTCACTCAAACTCATGTCCATTGAATCGGTAATGCCATCCAACCATCTCATCCTCTGTCGTCCCCTGCTCCTTCTGCCTTTAATCTTCCCCAGCATTAGGGTCTTTTCAAATGAGTCAGTTCTTCACATGAGGTGGCCAAACAATTGGAGTTTCAGCTTCAGCATCAGTCCTTCCAATGAATAATCAGGATTGATCTCCTTTAGGATGGACTGGTTGGATCTCCTCACAGTCCAAGAGACTCTCAAGAGTCTTCTCCAACACCACAGTTCAAAAGCATCAATTCTATGGCACTCAGCTTTACAGTCCAACTCTCACATCCATACATGACTACTGGAAAAGCCATAGCTTTGACTAGATGGACCTTTGTCAGTAATGTCTGTGCTTTTTAAGTTAAGAAGTAACTCCTGTTAAATGAGATTATAAGGGTGGGGCCAATTAGATTAATGTCCACATAAGAAGAAACATGACTCGCAGTGTCTCTAGGACCTTCCCACAAACATAGAAAGTCATGTGAGGAGCTCAAAAAGAAGGCAGCCATCTGCAAGCCAAGAATAGTCCTTACCAGAAACCAAACTCTCCTAGAATCTAAACTTTTGTAGACTTTCAATCTCCAGAACTGAGACAAAATAAATTTGTTTTTTAAGCCAACCAGTCTATGATATTTGTTATGGTGGTGGTATTGTTTAGTCACTCAGTCGAGTCTGAGTCTTTTGAGACCCATGGACTATACCCTGCCAGTCTCCTCTGTCCATGGAGTTTCCCAGGCAAGAATACCAGAGTGGGCTGCCATTTCCTACGCCAGGGGATTTTTCTGATCCAGGGATTGAGCCTACGTCTCCTACATTGGGAGGCAGGTTCACTATTGCTGTGGCACCAGGAAAGCCCTGTGTTATGGCAGCCCAAGCTGTTTAACACATACAGAATTTAGTACTGAGAAGTGAGCTGCTACTGTAACAAATGTATAAAAATGCAGAAGCAGATCCTAAAGGAAATCAACCCTGAATATTCACTGGAAGGACTGATGCTGAAATTGAAGCTCCAATACTTTGTCACCTGATGTAAAGAGCTGAGTCATTGGTAACGACCCTGACGCTGGGAAAGACCCAAAGCCAAAGGAGAAGGGGGCAGCAGAGGATGAGATGGTTAGACAGCATTACCCACTCAATGGACATGAATTTGAGCAAACTCCAGGAGACAGTGAAGGACAGAGGAGTCTGGTGTGCTGCAGTCCACGGAATCTCCACGGAATCTCAAAGAGTTGGGCACGACTTAGCGACTGAACAACAACAATGGGTAGAGGATGGAGGAGTTTCGAGATACTTGATAGAAAAGACTTACACTGCTGTTAAGGAACTGTTGGCAAATGTATGGACATCAAAGGCAATTCTAGGGTGAGCTCAGAAAGAAGAGGGCTACAGAGAAAGTCTCCAACATCTTAAAGAATACATCATTAACAGAATGTTGGTTAGGATTATGAATGCTTAATGCCATTCTGGTGAGACTGAAACGAAGTTCCACTGAAACCAAGTTCCCCTGCAAAGTTTATGATTTACCTCTCTACCCAAAACTTCATTCCCAGCTGCTATCAAAAAAGTCTACAAATAATAAATGCAGGAGAGGGTGTGGAGAAAAGGGAACCATCTTATACTGTTGGTGGGAATGCAAACTAGTACAGCCACTATGGAGAACAGTGTGGAGATTCCTTAAAAAACTGGAAATAGAACTGCCATGCAATCCAGCAATCCCACTGCTGGGCATACACACCAAGGAAACCAGAATTGAAAGAGACACGTGTACCCCAATGTCCATCGCAGCACTATTTACTATAGCTAGGGCATGGAAGCAACCTAGATATCCATCGGCAGAAGAATGGATAAGAAAGCTATGGTACATATACACAATGGAATATTCAGCTATTAAAAAGAATGCATTTGAATCAGTTCTGATGAGGTGGATGAAACTGGATGGAGCCTATTATACAGAGTGAAGTAAGTCAGAAAGAAAAACACCAATACAGTACATTAACGCATATACATGGAATTTAGAAAGATGGTAACGATGACCCTATATGCGAGAAAGCAAAAGAGACACAGATGTAAAGAACAGACCTTTGGATTCTGTGGGAGAAGGTGAGAGCGGGATGATTTGAAAGAATAGCACTGTATATTATCATATGTGGAATAGATCGCCAGTCCAGGTTCAATGCATGAGGCAGGGTGCTCAGGGCTGATGCACTGGCATGACCCTGAGGAATGGGATTGGGAGGGGGGTGGGAGGGGGGTTCACGATGGGGAACACATGTACACCCGTGACTGATTCATGTCAATGTATGGCAAAAACCACTACAATATTGTACAGTAATTAGCCTCCAATTAAAATTAATTAATTAATTTAAAAAACACTTTATTCCCTTTCTTGTACCACCCCTGCCCCTTGTGACCGAGGAGCATCAAAGAAAAGGAGGAGACTGACACCAAGGGGGACCTCACAGAATCTTCCTGGGTACTAGCCCCTCTGTGTCCCTCTCTGTTTTGGCCAAAGAGGAGACTCAAGTAGTTAACAATTAAAGAAGTGGAAAATGCTGAAACAAAGGAAAAGCATTTGAGCAAGAAAAGTAATAATAGCTTGAACGGAGTCACAAAACTAAGTCACTGGAGGGATACAGAGGACAGTCTGACATGTATCTTTGAGCTATTCTACAGAAACGAAGATGCCTACCCAGTGGAGGGTGGTATCTACAAGCTGACCACAAGCATGACCACAAGCACAAAGACCCCAAACTGACTGAAACCAGAAAACTGATGATTAAGATTCTTGAATATCACCACCAACCAATCAGAAGGATGTCTACTAGCTGATTCATGCACTCCATGACCCTAATCCCTAATTGTTGCCTTTTAAAACCCTTGCCTGAAAGCCACGGGGGGAGTTCAGGTCTTTTGACCATTAGCTATGCACTCTCCTTGTGTGGTGCCCTGCAAAGAAAGGCAATCCATTTTCTCACCACTACCTGGTGTCAGGAGACTGCTTTGCTGGGTGGTGGGCAAATGAACCCAAGTTCAGTTGGGTAAAAAGATATCAGATAGAAATGAGGAAGAAGAAACTGGAGGAGAGGCGATCCTTGTTGTTGTTTAGTCGCTAAGTCATGTCCAACTCTTTTGCAACCTCTTTGCAACCAGGCTCCTCTGACCATGGGATTTTCTAGGCAAGAATACTGGAGTGGGTTGCCATTTCCTTCTCCAGGGGATCTTCCTGATCCGACCTAGGGATCAAACCCACTTCTGCATTAGCAGGCGGATTCTTTACCACTGAGCCTCTGATCCTTATTAAAATGTGACAAAAACTTGGCTGAACTGTGGTCACGTTCCAGTGTTCTACAGAACTTTCAAGTGATGAAACTGGTTATTTGGGTGAGGAGATTTCTAAGCAAAATGTTGAAGACTTGTTTTCCTCTTACTTGTTTTTAGTAAAATGTAAGGAAAGAGATAAATTGAAGGAATTGTTAAACAAAAAGGACCCAGAACTTAAAGGTTTGGAAAATTCTCAGCCTATCCATACTGCAAAAAAATGATAAAGGCTTGATCTGAAGAGAACAGTAATATCTATTTGACAAGGAATTTAGTTATGTCCACGAGCCCCACACTTAACCAACTACTTGAGCAGAAGCCAGGAATAAAGATGGGAATATAGCAGGAGATAGGCTTCCCAGCTGGCTCAGCGGTAAAGAACCCACCTGCCAATCCCTGGATCAAGACGATCCCCTGGAGGAGGAAATGCCACCTCAGGCAGACCAATACAATAGTCACATTACCAATAATAAACAGGCCAATTCCTCCTTTCTAGTTCAGACAGAAAAACTACTTAAACGCTTCTACAGGATCAGATGAAGGGATTAGAACGCACTGTCTTTGAAAGGAAAATAAATGTCTATATTTGTGATTGCCCCCCTCCTTTAAAAATCAGTATAAAAAACCAGAACATTGCTTATCTCTAAACTTTTATAATTCTTTTGTCTATACCAGTAATCATCAACCTTTTTCTGCAATGACCCAAGATGCATATTTTCATTTCCATGTGCATTCTCTGAACTCTAGCTGAAACTACATTCCTTTTAACTTCCATTTAAATCATATACATACATGTGAAGTATATGAACTTTAATCCACTTTTGTAAAGGTAAGCTTTTTTTAAAAGTTCAGTACTTCACTACGACTCATTACATGCTTATAAAATATTTCACAGTACTGGTACTCTATACTCCTATTACACACTGCCTTAAATCACAATTTTTTTTCAAAGGTTATGGTTAAGTCTTATCTCTCCAAGTAGATTTTAAGTCTCTTGAAAGCAGGGACCAAGTAATCTATTTCTTCATCTTTCTTATACAGCCAAAGCCTGTCATGCATTCAGATTTTTGCTAAAAGATAGGAGTTGCTATTTTAACAATTTAGTTCCAAAGGCATGGATGAAAATTTAACATCTGAAGCATAAGATAACCACAGAAGTAAACAAACACTAGGAAATATGCTTTTCTCTGCCAAACTAGAATAAGAATATCCAAATACAGAAGGAAAATGCCCAAAGTAGAAAGAAAATCACAACAGATATTAACTTATAAATGTCCTTGATACGTGTATGTATGTATGGCTGAGTCCCCTTTGTGTGGTTCACCTAACTATCACAACATTGTTAATCGGCTGTATCCCAATACATTTTTTTTTTAATATGCTTAGTGTAGTTGATCTAAAAGTGAATTTACTTACCAAAAGCCTCTGGCAGACTACCCAAAGCAAAAACTACTGCAAAGTCACTTCAAGTAGATAATAAAGGCCAACCTAAATGTCTCAGATAAGAGACAGCCTACGAACAGCATTTCTTTTGCCACTAGTGTGACTTCAGAAAACAAGAGTTTCAGAATATGGACTTCCCTTGTGGTCCAGTGGTTAAGATTCTGCCTGCCAACGCAGGAGACATGGGTTTGAACCCTGATCCAGGAAGATTCCACCTGCCAAGCGGCAACTAAGCCTGTGCATCACAACCACGAAGTCCAGGTACCTTAGAGCCCATGCTCTGAAACAAGAGAAGCCACTGCAACAAGAAGCCCTCACACTGCAACTAGAGAGTAGCCCCCACTCACCACAACTAGAGAAAACCCACACGCAGCAATGAAGATCCAGCACAGGTGAAAATAATAAATTAAAATTTTAAAAAAAATTTTTAATTAAAAAATTTCAGAATATATCTAGGGTCAAATGGTACATAAGAGTGTTTCCTCTCAGAAGAAGGGGAAAAGCAAAGTTGAAGGATTAAAATCACACACATATTCATAATCTTTAATCAAGCGGCACAAAATTAGAAATTCTGAATCTGGCCTAACATTTGTTCCATACACTAGAGTTTCTAATATAAAGGATCAATTCCTTTTAAGCAGACATTCATTTTGACACTGGAAATTAACTCTAAATAAGATAGAGTTAAAAAACTAATTTTAACGATTATGTATTTATTCTTCTAAAAAGACATGAGGCCAAAAAAAGACTGATTTGGCTAATCAAGGACAATGTTAGTATTGTTAAGTACTGATTTTGATCTCTAAGAAATATTACTCTCAAAAAAACTAATGGCTCGTAGAAGTCGTATCAATGCTCATACAAACTGTTGCTACGGCAGATATGGCTATGGCTCTACCTGGGAACCCAAAGTTTAAATTCTATTATTACAGTCTGAATTAATACTAAATTAATGCTTAATTAATTAAGTCTAAATTAATGCTTTCTACTTATTCTGAATTCTACCCATCAAAACACAAAAAGCAAACGAGATCATTGAAAGTTCGATCCCCAGCCCTCTCCTCAATATAGAAAACATCACTGCCCAGTTTAAGAGTATTAACTACATTGCTTCTGAACATCTACAACTTCATCTTTAAGTATCAGACTCCGTTTATTACCTTCCTTTAATGCAAACATTAGAAAGACAGAGAGCCCAACTGAAAGATGGGAAAAAAGACTTAAATGAGCATTTCATAAAAGAAGATAGGAAATGTAAACTAAAACCACTGATGGGGGGCTTCCCTGGCAGCCCAGCAGTTAAGACTCCCCCCTTCCAGGAGTCTTAGGAGGTGCGGGTTCCATCCCTAGCCTGGGTGCTAAGATCCCACATGCTTCAGGGCCAAAAAAACAAAACATAAATCAGAGACAATATTGTAACGAACTCCATAAAGACTGTAGAAACGGTCCACATTAAAAAAAAAAAAAATTTCCTCAAGAAAAAAACCACTGATAGGATACTATTACACAACTATTAAAATGGCTAAAACTTCAAAGGCTAAGAACACCAAATGTTGACAAGGATACAGAGGAAGTGAAACTTTTACTCACGGCCAGTGGGAATGTAATAAAACAGCATACCTTGCTTTGGAAAAAGTTTAGCTGTTTCTTCTTAACACATACCTATCCTACGACCCAGCAATTTCACTCCTAAGTATTAAGAGAAATAAAACTATATGATCCCAAAGGACTTGTACCAAATGTTCACAGTAACTTCACTGTTAACAGCAAAAAACTGGAAATGACCCAAATGTTCACTGAATAGGTTAACAAAAAATCATTATACATTAATATTACAGAATATTATTCAGCACAGAAGATGCAAAAGCTACTGAACCAAGTTAACAACATAGATGAAATTAAAAAAAGAATAGATTCTAACCATGTGAAAAATCTAACCCAAATGCATAGGAACATTCCTACAAATACAAACACCTGACTTACTGACAACTTCCCAGCTATGTACAAATAGACAAAAATTCCCTAAGAATACTTTTAACCTTCTTTGTGACTAATGGCAGTTGATAAACACACTGAGGCTGCATCTGAAAAGCACTCACTGACTTAGCAGGGAACAGTATTCGACATATTCAAATATTAGCATTTAGATATAGTTTAAAATAACTTTTTCAACTTTATTGTTACTGTAGTTCATCTAGTATCCCCACAGAACTGTTTCTATTACTTTTTTATTGCAAATATACAATATTTCAGAAACTCGGTGACTTAAATTTCTGTAAATCACCACCCCATGAATCTAATCATCATATTTCTAACACTGTCTCTATGGAGAAATAAAATTTAAATTCCAAATAAACTTACAGAACTCAATGTGTAGACTACTTTAAAACTAGCTCACCCTCTCTTTTGTGTATATGTATATATATACATATATACAAAATACATTTCACACTTTCCTGGTGGTCCAGTGGTTAAGAATCTGCCTGCCGATGCAGGGGACACAGGTTCAATCCCTGGTAAGGGAAGAGTCGACATGCCACCGGGCAACTAAGCCCATGTACCACAACTACTGAGCCCACACCCAAGAGCCTTGCTCTGCAACAGAAGTCACCACAATGAGAAGCCTGAACACTGCAACTAGAGAAAACCCAGGAGCAGCAATGAAGATGCAGCACAGCCAAAAAAAAAGGTTAACGAAATAATTTTTAAAAAACACATTTCAATTGCTCAATTCTCTTAACCTCATTAAATCACTCAACAGTACAAAGCTAATTTCTTATAGTGAACACATCTACCAAGATAAATTTTCACAAATCCCTTTAAGCATTCACAGTATTTTGTTTGACTCTAAAACACAGAAATACTGCATTTTGAAGGAAAAGTCAAAATAACCGTTCTTTTAAACTTCTCAAAGTATCTAACAGAGAGGAAAAGAATGGTAAAATATAAACAGTTAACTAAACATAAAAGCACAAGTAATAAAGCAGAAATCCCGCAATGGAAACAAAGAAATTTCGACAAACATGACACAGGAAAATGGTAAAAAGCAAACTAGTGGTGACTAAATTATGTCTGGCATGAACACACTGCAAAGGTAAGTACAAGATACATTCACCTAGCATAAAAGAAAAACTTCTGAACTAAATCTGGATATCTAATATAATCAGGAGAGCATATAAAAGATGATTTAATGGTTGTGCTATGCTGAGCTTAGTGGCTCAGTCATGCCCAACTCTTTGCAACCCCAAGGACTGCATGGAGCTCAGCAAGCTCCTCTGTCCATGGATACTCTCTAGGCAAGAATACTGGAGTGGGTTGCCACGTCATTCTCCAGGGGATCTTCCCAACCCAGGGATCGAACCCAGGTCTCCTGCATTGCAAGTAGATTTTTTAGTGTCTGAGCCACCAGGGTAGCATGTAATTTAATGGTTACTTGAACATATAAATATATAGGGAGCAATCAGAAAAAAATCAGTTATAGGTCAGAACCTCACAACTGAGAAACAGTACTAGAAAAATGTAGATAATGCAAAATTCAAAGGATCAGAAAACCAGTAAAGGGTTAATAAGAGTAACGTTACTCTGTACATCAAGAATACAAGCCCCAAGCAAGACTTTTTACATCTAAAAATTAGATTTTAAATGAAACTAACTTTTACATAAAGAGTTTATTCTATATTGAATTTGGATAAAGTAGCCAAGACTAGAATACTGATGATGAGAATCCTTGTCTTAGACCAAAAGGATCTACGATGTTTTAGCATGCAATAAATAGAAGATATTTTTTATCTTTTTTTTTGGCCACTTGGCATATGAGATCTTAGTTCCCCAACCAGGGATCAAACCTGGGCCCCCTGCAGTGGAAGCACAGAGTCCTAACCACAAGACTGTCAGGGAAGACCTTTTTCTTTTTGGAAAAATTTAACTCTAGAACTTAGAATGAGAAGTAGCAACACAAAGGCTCCAACTATTCCATTACAGTTGACTCTTGAATAATGAATGAAAGGGGTGGGAGTCAGCGGGAGGCTCCATGCAATCGAAAAATTCATGCATAACTTAGTCAGTTCTCTGTATGTGCAGTTTTTCTGAATACATGGTTCCTCTGTATCTTCAGTCCCACATTCTCAGATTCATCCAATCATGATCATACATACTATATGTATTTACTGCTGAAAAAAAATCTGAGTACAAATGGACTTGTGCAGTTGATTAAGAGTTAAGTGTATTTACCATTCCCTAACAATATTATAGGTGGTTCCTTGGCTCAGACAGTAAAACATCTGCCTGCATTGCGGGAGAGCCGGGTTCGATCCCTGGGTCAGGAAGATCCCCTGGAGAAGGCAATGGCAAACCACTCCAGTACTCCTGCCTGGAAAACTCCATGGACTGAGGAGCCTGGTAGGCTCCAGTCCATGGTGTCGCAAAGAATCGGACACTGAGCGACTTCACTTTCACTAACAGTATTATATTCCCTGTCATCCTTGCACTGCCTATTAAGAGAGGCCCAACATCCTTCAAGACAGGGCTGAATGTCTCTCCTGTGCTTTGCCTAGAAGCATATTCTACAGGCTTCCATGCCCCACTACCTAAAAAGTTAGGTGTTCCTCCCTATCGCCATTTACTTAGCCTCAATTTTTCAATGCTTCACCCTTTAAATAACACAACTGACACTGTGTTCATTGATTTAATTGTGTATCGCCCCTCTGCTCGTGAGAACAAAAAAACAACCTTGTTAATCTGTACCCCAACCAATCAAAGAATCTTAAAAACTACTGATGTTCAGTAAATTTTTGGATAAAGATTCAGACTTCTCTTAATGATCAAATGCACGTCCTGTCTATTCTTCTATTCATAGCCTTTCACTTACTACTGAATCACAGCCATCTAAAACAATACTGACTAACAATGGGGCTCAATAAAACTGTTTTCTCATTATACCTAATGTTTGTCATCATTAAAAGTATCTCCTCCTCTTTCATTTAGCATGCTACTAAATGAAACCCAGGTGGGAAATACAGTATGTTAGAAAAGGCAGAGGAACCAGAGATCAAATTGCCAAAATCCGCTGGATCATCGAAAAAGCAAGAGAATTCCAGAAAAACATCTATTTCTGCTTTACTGACTAGCCAAAGCCTTTGACTGTGTGGATCACAAGAAACTGTGGAAAATTCTGAAACAGATGGGAATACCAGATCACCTGACCTTCCTCTTGAGAAACCTGTATGCAGGTTACGAAGCAACAGAACTGGACATGGAACAACACACTGGTTCCAAATAGGAAAAGGAGTATGTCAAGGCTGCATATTGTCACCCTGCTTATTTAACTTACATGCAGAGTACATCATGAGAAACATTGGGCTGGAAGAAGCACAAGCTGGAATCAAGATTGCCGGGAGAAATATCAATAACCTCAGATATGCAGATGACACCACACTTATGGCAGAAGGTGAAGAGGAACTAAAAAGCCCCTTGATGAAAATGGAGAGTGAAAAAGCTTGCTTAAAGCTCAACATTCAGAAAACGAAGATCATGGCATCTAGTCCCATCACTTCATGGAAACAGATGGGGAAACAGTGGAAACAGTGTCAGACTTTATATTTTTGGGCTCCAAAATCACTGCGATGGCGATTACAGTCATGAAATTAAGATGCTTACTCCTTGGAAGGAAAGTTATGACCAACCTAGATAGCATATTCGGAGAAGGCAATGGCAACCCACTCCAGTACTCTTGCCTGGAAAATCCCATGGACAGAGGGGCCTGGTAGGCTGAAGTCCGTGGGGTCGCCAAGAATCGGACACAACTGAGTGACTTCACTTTCACTTTTCACTTTCATGCATTGGAGAAGGAAATGGTAACCCACTCTAGTGTTCTTGCCTGGAGAATCCCAGGGATGGTGGAGCCTGGTGGGCTGCCATCTATGGGGTTGCACAGAGTTGGACATGACTAAAGCGACTTAACAGCAACAGATAGCATATTAAAAAGCAGGGACATTACTTTACCAACAAAGGTCTATCTAGTCAAGGCTATGGTTTTTCCAGTGGTCATGTATGGATGTGAGAGTTGAACTGTGAAGAAAGCTGAGAGCCGAAGAATTGATGCTTTTGAACTGTGGTGTTGGAGAAGACTCTTGAGAGTCCCTTGGACTGCAAGGAGATCCAACCAGTCCATCCTAAAGGAGATCAGTCCTGGGTGTTCATTGGAGGGACTGATGCTGAAGCTGAAACTCCAGTACTTTGGCCACCTCATGCGAAGAGTTGACTCATTGGAAAAGACCCTGATGCTAGGAGGGATTGGGGGCAAGAGGATAAGGGGACAACAGAGGATATGATGGCTGGATGGCATCACTGACTTGATGGACATGAGTTTGGGTGAACTTTGGGAGTTGGTGATGGACAGGCAGGCCTGGTATGCTGCGATTCATGGGGTCGTAAAGAGTTGGACATGACTAAGTGACTGAACTGAACTGAACTCTTAAAAGTGCTGCGGAATAGGTATAATTTAGACATTTGTTTGTGCAAAGGCAGAAAATCAAATAATGACTCAAAATCTCTTAACTTTGATAAATGAACCTTTTTCCTTATCATTAAAACAGATACCATGTACTCAAAAATTATATATTTATATATTTTCATGGTATGTTTTTTTCTTCAAGATAAAAAGTGACAAATTTTAGAAGAAAAAGAATCATACAATATCAAACAAGTCAGATAAGATACAAACTGGATATGACACAGTCTTGTTCCAAGGGGCCTCCAATTTCTTTTTTAAAAAATTTTTATCTAACATATGCTCTATGGGAGGCACTGTTCCAGGTGTTTTACAAATATTATTTCATATAATCCTTGTAATTTCCCTAGAGTCAGGTTCAGTCGCTCAATCATGTCCGACTCTCCGCGACCCCATGAATCGCAGCACGCCAGGCCTCCCTGTCCATCACCAACACCCAGAGTTCACTCAAACTCATGTCCATTGAGTCAGTGATGCCATCCAGCCATCTCATCCTCTGTTGTCCCCTTCTCCTCCTGCCCCCAATCCCTCCCAGCATCAGGGTCTTTTCCAATGAGTCAATGCTTCACACGAGGTGGCCCAAGAATTGGGAGTTTCAGCTTTAGCATCAGTCCCTCCAATGAACACCTAGGACTGATCTCCTTTAGGATGGACTGGTTGGATCTCCTTGCATGCCAAGGGACTCTCAAGAGTCTTCTCCAACACCACAGTTCAAAAGCATCAATTCTTCAGCGCTCAGCTTTCTTCACAGTCCAACTCTCACATCCAAACATGACCACTGGAAAAACCACAGCCTTGACTATGATTTTTGGACCTTTGTTGGTAAAGTAATGTCTCTGCTTTTGAATATGCTGTCTAGGTTGGTCATAACTCCTTCCAAGGAGTAAGCGTCTTTTAATTTCATGGCTGCAATCACCATCTGCCTTGATTTTGGAGCCCCAAAGATTAAGTCTGACACTGTTTGCACTGTTTCCCCATCTATTTGCCATGAAGTGATGGGACCAGATGCCATGATCTTCGTTTTCTGAATGTTGACCTTTAAGCCAACTTTTTCACTCTCCTCTTTCACTTTCATCAAGAGGCGTTTTAGTTCCTCTTCACTTTCTGCCATAAGGGTGGTGTCATCTGCATATCTGAGGTTATGGATATTTCTCCCGGCAATCTTGATTCCAGCTTGTGCTTCTTCCAGCCCAGCGTTTCTCATGATGTACTCTGCATAGAAGTTAAATAAGCGGGATGACAATATACAGCTTTGATGTACTCCTTTTCCTATTTGGAACCAGTGTGTTGTTCCATGTCCAGTTCTAACTGTTGCTTCCTAACCTGCATATAGGTTTCTCAAGAGGAAGGTCAGGTGGTCTGGTATTCCCATCTGTTTCAGAATTTTCCACAGTTTCTTGTGATCCACACAGTCAAAGGCTTTGGCATAGTCAATAAAGCAGAAATAGATGTTTTTCTGGAACTCTCTTCCTTTTTCTATGATCCTACAGAGTAGACACTTATTATTCCCATTTTACAGATGAGGAAGTTGAAGAACAAAAGGTAAGTCACTTGCTCAAGGTCAGGCAGCTGAGGGGCAGAAATGTGATTTCCACCCAAGGACTCAGTTGCTAGGGTCCATACTGTTAATCTCTATGTTATGCTTTTAAGAAGAAATTTGAATGCTGTTATGAAGTTAGTGCACTTCACCTTCGCTGGTAGCATCATACACGGGTAAAAATCCTTTTGGAAATTAATACAGAAATACTTAACAGCAGGAAATGTTCATATCCTTTGATCATATGGTTCATTCCTAGTAGTTTCATTTAAAGAAATAATTTAAGAGTATCATTAAAGATCGCAAAAAAAAAAAACCTTCATAGAACCTTGAAAACATGTTTATAAGATAAACTGACCAATTATTATTAAAAGCGTACAAAATATATACACAGTGAATGATATTATACAAAAACAAAGTGGTTGTTGTATTGGACAGTACTTTGGGATAGCTTTTTGATTGACTTTTTTTTTACACAAGTAATAAGTAAAAGCAGTCTTCTTTTAAATTCAAACTGCACATAGATACGGCTAAAGGCCTCACCACTACCAAATCCTTGTGACTTCCTCCCACTAGTTTTGATCCCACACCCTTCTCCTAGAGACAATCAGTGTTCGGTCTATCTCCTTTCACATCTTTTTTTCATGCCTTTATAAGTACTACTCATAGAAATGTAGCTCATTCCTTATTGTGTTGCACAGTACTCCGTTATGTAACAATACTACAGATAGTCTAGATAGTCCTTACTGTTGGACATTTATCTTGTTTCTCATTTTTTCCTTCATACAACATTTGCCTCCTAATGAAATGTATACATATACATGAAAAATCATGCCTCCTAATAAAATATATACATATACACATATATTATGCTTCTTTAGAAAGCGCTAACTAGGTCATTCACATTTCTTTCTTTTAATAAATATCAAACTTCCTTCCAAATGGCTCTACCAAATTACATGCCTACAACTGTGCTTTTCCTAGCCTTTTATTCACTGTTGTTTATATAGTCTCTATAATTCAAACAAAAATTTCTAAAAGAATCTATCTTGTATGGCCCTATACAGCTATTCAAATAATGGAGAAAATAAATCTCCATTTCTCTTGTTATTGAGAAGGTATAAATCTAGTTCCCTGCTTATGTACTAGTTTTAAATCATCTGTAATTCAAAGCAGAAGACAGTGCGGCAATGTAAATGCCGTTTAGCCTTAGCACTCACAGATATAATGCTGACAGTGTTGCTACGTGTGGGTGTGTGGAAAAGTGAATGCATCACTTCTACGATGCCCATACAAAGCTGTTCTTGGCTTTACCACAACACACACGGTTAGTGCATGCTGTAGAGTAGACTGTGGCTTGGTATCTTCACTTCACAGACTGCCAGTGTCTGTAATCAAAAGGAACCACTCCGTCTTTGCAGACCATCAGGTTGGACCATCTGCCACTACTTCTGCTTCCCCAGCATCCCTGAGCTTTGCTGCATTGCATAAAAAATTGCAGTAGTCGAAGAGAAAATTCTGCGTCTTCCTATTGGTTTCTATTAACAAGCATAAAAATGTGGAAAAAAATACAGAATGGACTATGTATGCTGGACAGCTGAGCTACTTTATCAATGAATGCACCAATAACAACTCATCAGCTTAGAGCACAAATGGAGAAACAGGCAAGTTGTACAGGGGTTCTTCTAAGAATGGCCGCTCGCATTCAGAAACATGCCAAATATGTCACTTAACAATCTCAAATAATTTTTAAGGTTGAATATGTCTTTGAAAACTGCCCGTAAGAACATTAATCAGAAAAGACACCACTTAGTTTATGATCACAGGAAATTTGTGGTATACTTAAAATGCTGCAGGAGAGTCTTAAAAATGTCACGGAAAGAATGCCTTTAAGTATTCACTTGGCTTTTTTTATTCTCCATAACATAAAATGGCTATTTAACATATGTTGATGACAAGTTTTCTAGTTCATTCACTTGCTTCCAGCAGTTTTTCAAATCAAACACACAATTTATCATTCTCCTGGTTCATAAACTTCTGAGCTATCAGCAACATTGCACTCATCAGTTCAACTACACTAAAATATGTTTCCAAGTACTCTCCTTTCCCCTAGAGATGAAAAAACTTAGTCAAAAGACAATCAGTAGCCCAAATTTCTCTGCAAATCTAACCAAATGTAATGACAAGTTGTCATCAGTGCCTTTAATCTCTTAAAAAAAAAAAAAGAATATACGTTGTATCTAACCTAGCATTTTACGCTTTAAAGGCATTTTCACAGACACTATCTCATAAGATTCTTCCCAAATAAGTGGGGGGCGGGGTGGGGGAGGGGTGGAATTCCCTAGCAGTCCAGTGGTTAGGACTCCGAGCTTTCACTGCCAAGGTCCTAGGGTTCAATCACTAGTCCAGGAACTAAGACTCCACAAACTGCTGGGGATGGCAAAAAAAAAAAAAAAAAAAAAGGATTTTGACAGTAGTTTAGTCAGATAAGCACGGACCACAGCTTGTCTAACTCAATAAAACTAAGTCATGCCATGTGGGGCCACCCAAGACGGATGGGTCATGGTGGAGAGGTCTAACAGAATGTGATCCACTGGAGAAGGGAATGGCAAACCACTTCAGTATTCTTGCTTTGAGAACTCCATGAAGAGTATGAAAAGGCAAAAAGATAGGACACTGAAAGATGAACTCCCAAGTCAGCAGATGCCCAATATACTACTGGAGATCAGTGCAGAAATAACTCCAGAAAGAATGAAGGACACCGACTCAATGGACATGAGTTTGGGTAAACTCCAGGAGTTGGTGATGGACAGGGAGGCCTGGCGTGATGCGGTTCATAGGGTCGCAAAGAGTCAGACCTGACTGAGCGACTGAACTGAACTGAGTCAGATAAGGCTAACATATATCTCTGTACTGATTCTTTTGAGGAGAGAGAAAAAGACTGAAAACAAGGAGGGAGGGGAAGGAGGAAGCAGAAAGGCAAGAAAAAGGGAAGGAAGGAAAGAAGGGGGGGGGGGGGGGGGAGAGGAAAGATAAACGGGAAGGAGGGAGGGATGGAGGAAGAGAAGGCCAGCCCACACACTGGTTTCAGGTTTCCTATGAGAAACATCCTGAGAAATGCTGGGCTGGAAGAAGCCCAAGCTGGAATCAAGATTGCTGGGAGAGATATCAATAACCTCAGATATGCAGATGACACCACCCTTATGGCAGAATGTGAAGAGGAACTAAAAAGCCTCTTGATGAAAGTGAAAGCGGAGAGTGAAAAAGTTGGCTTAAAGCTCAACATTCAGAAAACAAAGATCATGGCATCTGGTCCTGTCACTTCATGGGAAATAGATGGGGAAACAGTGGAAACAGTGTCAGACTTTATTTTGGGAGGGCTCCAAATCACTGCAGATGGTGACTGCAGCCATGAAATTAAAAAGACGCTTACTCCTTGGAAGGAAAGTTATGACCAACCTAGACAGCATATTCAAAAGCAGAGACATTACTTTGCCAACAAAGGTCTGTCTAGTCAAGGCTATGGTTTTTCCTGTGGTCATGTATGGATGTGACAGTTGGACTATGAAGAAAGCTGAGCGCCAAAGAATTGATGCTTTTAAACTGTGATGTCGGAGAAGATTCTTGAGAGTCCCTTGGACTGCAAGGAGATCCAACCAGTCCATCCTAAAGGAAATCAGTCCTGGGTGTTCTTTGGAAGGACTGATGCTAAAGCTGAAACTCCAATATTTTGGCCACCTCATGCGAAGAGTTGACTCATTGGAAAAGACTCTGATGCTGGGAGGGATTGGGGCCAGGAGGAGAAGGGGACAAAAATCGATGAGATGGCTGGATGGCATCACTGACTCGACGGACATGAGTCTGGGTGAACTCCGGGAGTTGGTAATGGACAGGGAGGCCTGGCATGCTGCAATTCATGAGGCTGCAAAGAGTCGGACACGATTGAGCGACTGAACTCAACTGAAGGGAACCAATGATGTTTCTTTCATCACCATCCCCTAAAACCTGCTAAGCCAGTCACATTTAATATCCATGAATTTAAAATTAAAATCATTTACTACTTTCATTCTCCTTCTCTTTAAGAAAAGTTTTTTTATAACATAATACAGTAAGTTCCCTACATACAAACAAGTTTTGTTCTGACTACACATCTCCAAGTCCAATTCGGTTATAAATCTGACGAAGTTAGTAACTCAACTAACACAATTATATATTATAGTACAGTACTGTACCTATGTGTGTGTGTGCATGCACTCAGTCATGCCCGACCCTTTGCCAAGACCCTGGACCATAGCCCGCCAGGATCCTCTGTCCATGGAATTTTCTAGGCAGGAATACTGGAGTGGGTTGTCATTTCCTCCTCCAGGGGATTTTCCCCACCCAGGGATCAAAACTGTCTCTTGCATCTCCTGCGCTGGCAGGCAGATTCTTTACCACTGCGCGACCTGGGAAGCCCCAACAGTAGCCCCATTCCACACAAATAGTACATTAACAAAACAAACACAAAAATTAAAGAAAATATTTTTAATTTCACAGTACAGTACCTTGAAAAGTACAGTGGAAAGTACAACAGCTGGCATACAGGGGCTGGCATCCAGTGAACTGGAGGAGGGAGGGGAGATCAGAGATGGCACAGCTGAAGGATCATCAGTAATAGGAGACAGATGGCAAGCTGCGATTTCACTCACACCTGAAGTTAATGGCACAGGTTCTGGATCCGTGCTGATTTCAATTCTACTGACCCTTGAAAACAATCTTGAAAAGATGATCCAGTGATACCTGGGTAGTAGCTCTTTTCTCATCTAGATGACACGGTAGCAAGGGATTGCATTCGGAATGGCTGCTGCAATCTTTGTATACTGTCCTATGTTCAGGTCCTGTGCCTCCAAAACTAACAGTGCCTCCTCAAATAAAGAAAATCCCCTTGGCATCTCCTGCATTGTGAACACCTTTGGTTCTTCAGTTATTTCTTCTTCTTGTCTCTCTTTGCCCTTTCTCTCGGCCTCCAATTCCATCTTTTCGCCTCACTCCACTCTCTCCATCATTTTCATTTTTGCTTTCATCGTTACATCACCCGGTGTTTCTTAGCGCTACCAGCTACCTCACTGCTGCTTTTATGCTTGCTTCTAGACATCTGGGTTTGAAAAAAAGATACTGTACTACTATAGGCTATACAGTACTGTAAATTACGTAAAAGCACAAGTACTTCTAGAGGAAGCACACACTTGACGATGTGTCCCAGGCACGTGAACTAACTGTGACTGGATATGCAGATGCACATTCGCATCTTTGAAAGTTCACAACTCGGAGAGTCACATGTAGGGGACTTACTGTATATCCTAAATCTCCCCTTTTTAGAAATTTTACTATTCACTGAGATGTCTGCAAAGAAATGAAAGCTCAGTTCTCCAATGACATCATCTTCCAAGTAAGTCAAATTTTATATTTTAGACTCTCATTGGTAAAGAAAGTCACAAATAACAACACAGGGGTACATCTTTACCAATTAATTACAGAATTAAAAGCCTGACATTCTATATTCTATTACCAGTACTAATTAAATCCATAATATTCAATTTTAAAGTTATTTTTTTGTACTTTTTAATTAAGAAGCCATGAAAAATTCCCCACAATTCTATGAGAATTCACCTATCTTTATGTTTCAGATCCTTGATGACAGGCATGACAAAGAAAACCACTTTAGAAGAGAACAAGTTAATGAACTTTGGAAATAAAAGAAATGTATTAGAAGAAAACAAATTAATGAAATTTGGAATTGTTCTTATAATTTCCATACAGAGTAGAAACAACTAATTTTTTAACTATCCTGGAAAACTAGTGAAAAAGAACACATACAGTGCCTCTATTCTCAACACTGCTGTCATTTAGGAAGAAACAGTGTTGAAAATAAATCAATGCCTTGGCAACTACTACACCTAATAAAAGACAGGAAAAAATGTCATATTCAGTACCACTAATGATAAGAACACATAACAACTGACAAACTTTCATATGTTATTCCTTCAAATACCAAAAGCAATTTTGAAAAAAATTATTTAAATGGGACAATCTTGAATTCTTTAAAGAAATTCACATATTTACATTGTCAAACTGAGTTTCTGCTTTATATTTTCTCAATAGTCTTTACTCATAATTTATGATAAGAAGGTACACACCAACCTGGTAATAACAAATGCTTTAATCTGAAATTTTTTAATTAAAATTTTAATAAATCTAACAGCTTCAAATTTTTATAGGAAGGATTAATATACCATAGACACTTAATTTTCTTCAGTATTTTAGATATTGTCCCTTACCAGTTCTCTTATCTCAGATTTTCTAATAGCAATGGTTATCAACAAGCCCTGGAGGGAAAAGCCATTACTATTATACTAAATACTCAGGTAGAGTTACCAACAACAGCATTACCAACTTATGGTCTGAACAAAAATGAAAAGGAAGTTAATTCAACAAGTGAAAGTTAATTTTGTTTAAATGAAGAAAATACGTATTGCTCTCCAGCTTTCCTTGTCAACCAAGCTCTAATTATTCAGTTAATTTAGTTTCATAAATGATTTTTTTCTTTAAAAATGACTAAAGTTGAATTTAACTTTCAAGACAATTAATCTGTAACTAAAGAATTATCTTTCCTGTAATCATTCACTCAATATTTCCCCAAGGAATTTCTGTCCTAGTTATGTACAAAAATTTTATTACTTTTATCATAACTCTACACTGTGACCTCATGGCAGTGGTTATTAAGTCATCAGGAAACAAAGTAATTACATTCAGAGAGGCATTTTTTACAAATAAAATTATCTATATTTATTAAAATACCCAAAGTAATGCCATGGAATAAATATATAAGAGGAAAAATTAGAACAGGGGTACCAAAAAGACTTCTGCCTTTTGAAGAAATTTGATCATATTTTTAATAGTAATAGTTTTCTTTTTAAACTGAAATGAATATTTCACTGCATTTTTAGGAATAATAAATACAACTGAGATTTGGTAAGAGCCTGCTATTGATTCTTTATTTTTATAATTCTAAAAATATTCTAATTTGACTCTATTTTTGAAAATTGTGAGAAACATGTTGCTATTATTAAAGTGGATAAGCATCTTAAACCCACGTTTTAAAAGAAATCCACAGGCCTCCCTGGTGGCTCAGTGGTAAAGAATCTGTCTGCCATGCAGGATACATGGGTTCAATCCCAGATCCGGGAAGATCCCACATGCAGAGCAACTAAGCCCATGCGTCACAATTATTGAGCCTGTGCTCTGGAGTCCAGGAGTAGCAACTATGGAAGCCTTTGCACCCTAGAACTGCTGCTCCAAAAGAGAAGCCAGCGCAATGAGAACCTTGTGCATTGCAACTAGAGAGGTGCCCTGCCCCTCACCTTGCCCAAACTAGAGAAAAGCTTGCAGAGCAACCAAGACCCCACACAGCCAAAAATTTTTTTTTAATTTTAAATAAAAATAAAAGAAACCCATGTATCTCAGAGAACCACTAAGCTAATAGGCAATAAACAAATAAAAAGAAAATGCAAGGGTTGACAGTAAATAAAAATTTCATATAACCAAGTTCACCTTGTTTCATAAACATAATTTCATCCTCTCTGCTACAAGAAAAATATAGTATTTAGAGATAATGAAGCATTTCACACTGCACAACACTACTGGATAGAGTTCTGCTTGCTGTTCATTTTAATGTAAAAATTTTTTAAACTTGACAGAATTATATAAACACTAAATTTCATTTCAATATGAAGTGGGGTTTTTATGTTTTTCTTTCTAGCAATCAAGGGAAAGAGAGGTCCTATTGTTAATAAGAAATCCTGACATAAAGACCTAAAGGAGCTTTACTATTAGAAGAAAATCTTTTCACCAAAAGGCCCTGGTTCAAAAGAAACAGGCTACCACTTATATGGCCATTATAAGTAGGGGGGATAAAGGCTATCAGGAAAATATATTTTAAACAAAGGTCCTAGCTAAAGAAACAAAAATAAAACAAAACAAACTATTAAAACCAAGAATTGAATCTGGCCATCAAAAAATAAACATAAAACAAGCCTAGGAGTTTCTTTTCTCTATTGCACACAATAAGCACTTCATAATTGTCAGCAATTTCCTGATAACCATACATGGCTTTATAAACAACCTCAAGATGGCAACATTCTGAAGTTATTACACAAAACCAAAAGTGTACAAACACTTCCCAAACAACCAAAGCAGAACAAAATAATTTAAAATAAGGAAGTCTAGATTACATATGATGCAATTCAAGTTTCTCTGAGAAAATACACAAGTTCTGTGGCAAGACTACACGGAGGAATAATCAGAACGAAATTTATGAGGCAAAATAGGAGTTACCACACGTACTCAAATTCTTTTTAAAGACTTTTTAGAAAATGGAAATGTTTCCCTGGCTCATACTGGATTAGTTGCTTAGCAGTTAAAAAAAAAAAAAAAAAACCACATAAATTCAGATACTAACTTTCACTCTAAAATAAATTTCAGGTAAATTTTTTTAAGGCTCAATACTAAAAATATAAAGTCATAAATTCAAATTTTTTTTTTGACATCTATTAAGAGTAAAAATGTGAGACTTCCTAAGTGTACAAAATACAGTTCACAGGTTTAACTATATACAAATTTTAAACTTATGCATATTAAAAAATAGCAAAAAGAAATCAATAAAATGGTAAACCAACTGGAGAAAATATAGCAAATCTGTCAGACAATTTACATGTAAAGCCTTTATTATAAAGAGGTTCTACAAGGTGATTTTCTTTAAACTTAAAATGTTGGTAAGAAAAATGACAAAAACACAGTGAATAAATACAGCTACCAAAAATGACAGGAAAGCTTCCAGTTTGACAACTAAATCAAAAAATACAAAATAAAATAAGTTGCCATTTTAGACTATTCAATTAGCAAATAATTTTTTCACAAATTATAATACCAAATTCTGACAAAATCTTTAGTAAAATCAACACTTATATCACTTTCAGAAAATGATGTCAAAACAACAAGGTCCTATTATATATATACCACAGGAAACAATATTCAGTATCCTATAACAAACATAATGAAAAAGAACATGAAAAAGAATATATCCATGTATTGATATAATTGAATCACTTTTCTATACAGCAGAAATTAACACAACTTTGTAAATCAACTATACTCCAATAAAATTAATTTTTGAAGAAAGAAAATGATTCAGACAAAAGATGTTATTTCTTGAATTCTTTCCTAAGGAAATAATCCTAAATTTGGGAGAATCTTCAATGAATGAAGACGTTCATTTCACCATAATGTAATAAATGAAAAACTGGAATAAATTTAAATATCTAATACTAAGGCAACAGTAAATTATAGGCAATTTAGGCAATGCAAAAATAAAGCAACCAAGAATTACAAATATGAAAATGTTAACAATTTGAAAAACTAACATACAATACACTATATGACAAAAAAAGTTTAAATAAAAGAACATTAGATTGAAATGTTTAATTTCACTCCCTGTGTAAGAGTCCAGTGAAACTCAGTAAAGGGACTGTTTTCTTCTTTAAATCCATAAACCGCCCCCCCCAAAAAAAATCAGCATAGGAAATGAAGCTAAGAAAATTTTGGAAGTTATAAAGGATGGACACATATAAAAGATTAGGACTTAGTAGATGTAATAAAGCTGAATCCCTAAGCTGACAATAGGAGGTGAGCTTTTTATATGACAGAATCCTATAAAGGCTCAGAATGAGTGGGACCAGGGTACCTCTAGAAGGTGTAGAAGGATGAGAATAAAGAATGCAGTTGTGCTATTGGCTCAAAGCTATTTAAGGAACTGTGATACTCCAGAGATCTCCAACTCCATTTCACACAGACTGGCCACTAAGACTCCCCAGCGGTGGCAAAAGACTAAAAGTTGATGGTCTAGAAGACAGGAAACACTTATCTGGACATCAGACATAAATGAGGTTAGGTAAGCCATTCTAAAAACAAGAGTATTAACTAAATACACGAATGGAACATAGAGACATCTCTCCTCTTCCTCCTCTGAGCTTCCAGAGCCTAACAGTCACAGATTTACCCTCCAGACCAAAGACTGGAGGGGACTTTTCTCTGAGAAAAGACCTAAATATACTGAGTTGGGGGTGGGGTGGTTTCACATTAAAAATGCTCAGCAACAAGCCTAATACAGAACTTCTAATTAGCATTATAAGCAGAGAAACAAGATGATTAGGCATCTGCAAAATGCCTCTAATATGAAAGAAGCAAAAAAAAAAAACACACAGGAAAAAAATTAAGGAAACAGTCTATAGAGTGAGGGGAAAAAACCTGTTAATAAAAACATATCATTAATATCCTCAAAAATAAAATATGAAAAAGATGAAGAAAAAAAACCAACACTATTAAACAAAATTCACAGAACAAAAAAGGGCTCTTAAGGACAAATAGCCAACACACACAAGTAAAAGTATTTAACATTATTAGTCTTTAAGGAAATGCAAATTAAAACCACACCGAGATACTACTTCCCACTAATCTGAATGTTTGAAATTAAAAAGTCTCACAATACCAAGCATTGGTAAGGAAGCACAGCAACTGAAACTGGTGAAAGTGAAAAAATTATACAACCACTTTGAAAAGCTATTTGATGGCTTCTTGACTTCCCTGGTGGCTCAGACGGTAAAGCGTCTGTCTACAATGCGGGAGACCCGGGTTTGATCCCTGGGTTGGGAAGATCCCCTGGAGAAGGAAATGGCAATAGTCCACTCCAGGACTATTGCCTGGAAAATCTCATGGACAGAGGAGCCTGGTAGGCTTACAGTTCATGGGGTCGCAAACAGTCGGACACGACTGAGCGACTTCACTAATAAAGGTAAACATACACCGATTCTATGTCCCAACCATTCCACTCCACTCCTAGGTATATATGAAAGCATATGTTCAGAAAGACTTGTACAAAAATGTTTATAGCAGTTTTATTCATAATAGCCAAAACGAGGAAACCCAAATGTCCTACTGAGGAATACTAAATTCATATAGGAGAATACAACTCAGCAACAACATGGATGAGTATCACATCTCTCAGACATTTTTTGAGCTAAAAAAGCCAGACACAAAAGGATACACACTGTATGATTCCACTTATATTAAGTGTAAAAATGAACAAAACTAATATATAGTGACAGAAATCAGAAAAGTGGATGCCTCTGGTGGGTGGGGGAGAAGGAAATGGCAACCCACTCCAGTATTCTTGCCTGGAGAAACCCGTGGACAGAGGAGCCTGGTGGGCTGCTGTCCATGGGGTTGCCCAGAGTCAGACATGACTGAAGCGACTTAGCAGCAGCACCAGCAGCTGGTGGGTGGGAATAACTGATTGGAAAGAAGCATGAAGAGTCCCCTCCAGTCTTTGGTCTGGAGGGTAAATTTGTGACTATTAGACTCTGGAAGCTCAGAGGAAGAAGAGGAGAGATGTCTCTATGTGCCCATTCATGTATTTAGTTAATACCCTTGTTTTCATGCTTTCTTTCTGGGGTGATGGAAATATTCTATATCTTGAACTGGGTAATAACATAATAGTAAAGCATTTGTCAGAATTCACTGAACTAAACATTTAAGATCTATTTTGAAAGTAGTGTAGGTTACATGAATGCATGTTTTTAAACTCAATGAAGTGTACACTTAAGATCTGTGCATTTCACCACATGTAAATTTACCACATGAAAATTTTCAGTAAGAAAAAATTGCACTCTTAAAAATTTTAAAAAATGAGAGCAGAAAAACAAAGATCAATTGAAAACCTGTAAGGTAAATTTAAAGAAATCTTCCCCAAAGTGGTAAAAAGACAAATATGGAAAAAGCTAAGAAAATTAGAGGATTAGTCCAGGAGATTCAATATCCAAATAAGAGCTGCAAGAAAAAAGAAAATATAAGAGAGGAAATCATCTATGAGATAATTTTTTTTCATTTCCTGTTCAGATTAAAAGATTCCAGTTTTAGTGGTAAATAGGTGAAAACAGAGCCATACTAAAAGACATCACTGTGAAATCTTAGAACATTTTAGATAAAAATCCTATAACTGTCCAGAAACAGAAACAAATATAAAGGTTCGAGAATTAGAATGGCACTGTATATCTCAACAGCAAATGGAAAGCCAGGGTAAAAATGAAGCAACTTTTTCAAAATTCTGAAGAAAACTGATTTCTAACTTAGAAGTCTAACTCAGACAAACTTTCAGTTAAGTATGAGGACACAATCAAGATGTTTTCAGACTTACATATACCCACAGCTGCTGAATGAACTAAAGAGTATGAAGTAGAGGAGTCCACACAGCTTAAACGATGTGGTCACAGTAACAGTGAGGAATTTGTGGAGTACAGCGTCGTTTTTATCAATATGCTATTTGTAATGCCAGCTATGAAAATAAAGTCTTACTGTTAAAAAATATATATTTTCAGACTTACAAATTTTAATAATTTACCTTAGATGAACTCATGCTCAAAAAGTTCCTCAAGGAAATCAAAACAAGGAAAAATCTAGAAAGCAGAAGATATGGAATAGAAGTAACAAAGATCTAGTACAGGAGAAGCCCCAGGATAAGGGTAGAAGGAATTCCCAGGATCCTAACCATGGACTAGGTTCAAAGAGTAACCAGTCTAGTTTGAGGTGAGTTCAAAGGCTACAGGAAAACATTAGAAGAAACTGATAACATCTGATAATCTTGAGAGGTGAATATACGGTTGAATTAGTGATTCTTACTTAGGAACACTGAACAAACACAAATAAAACCACCCTTATTAGCACTAAGGGGGAAAAAAATTGCGATAGAAAAATCATAGCTCACTATATAACGCTGGCTGTGAATTTTATGTACATGGTCCTAAGGTACACACTGAATATCTAATCAAAATTACTATATTACTGTAGTGGAAGGATGAAGTAATAGGGAGAGGTGAATGGAGAAGTGGTTAAGGGGGAGAGAGGAGAAGAAAGCTAAATTCACATGCTAAGAAGTTGGGAAGTCAGATAATGCCTAGAATATAGTCTCTTGTGAGAAGGAAAAAATATGAAGATAAGGCAATTGCTTAATATTCAACAAATCTTAAACTATTTACCCCTTTGAGCTATATGCAGGTATGTTACTAATAAAAATAGACATTTCATAAAACGCTAGACAATATAAAACTGCATGTGTTATGGTTCAGTTCAGTTGCTCAGTCGTGTCCGACTCTGCGACCCCATGAATCACAGCACCCCAGGCCTCCCTGTCCATCACCAACTCCCGGAGTTCACTCCAACTCACGTCCATCAAGTCGGTGATGCCATCCAGCCATCTCATCCTCTGTCGTCCCCTTCTCCTCCTGCCCTCAATCCCTCCCAGCATCAGAGTCTTTTCCAATGAGTCAACTCTTCGCATGAGGTGGCCAAAGTATGGGAGTTTCAGCTTTAGCATCAGTCCTTCCAAAGAACACCCAGGACTGATCTCCTTTAGAATGGACTGGTTGGATCTCCTTGCAGTCCAAGGGACTCTCAAGAGTCTTCTCCAACACCACAGTTCAAAAGCATCAATTCTTCGGCGCTCAGCTTTCTTCACAGTCCAACTCTCACATCCATACATGACTACTGGAAAAACCATAGCCTTGACTAGATGGACCTTTGTTGGCAAAGTAATATCTCTGCTTTTGAATACGCTGTCTAGGTTGGTCATAACTTTTCTTCCAAGGAGTAAGCGTCTTTTAATTTCATAGCTACAATCACCATCTGCAGTGATTTTGGAGCCCAAAAACATAAAGTCTGACACTGTTTCCACTGTTTCCCCATCTATTTGCCATGAAGTCATAGGACCAGATGCCATGATCTTAGTTTTCTGAATGTTAAGCTTTAAGCTATGGTTAAAATAATATAAAACATTTATCGAAAAAAAAAAGTAAAAGCAAATGACTAGCTTTGCCAGGCAACAGGATCATCAGTGAAATTCTCTCTTTTCCAGGTTTCAGTAAAGCTATTGTATTGCTTTTTAATTTTTAAACACATTTGACAAAAGTGCTATTGGTTGTTAGATGACATCCCTGTTTGCCTTTCTTTACACTGCTCCCTCCTTCTCAATAGATACCACGCTACTTTTTACAAATGCCACCTGATCACTTCATCATCTTTCAGTCCTCTTTCCTTTCATCCCCAAACTCTCCTTCATGACTCTGTTTTATCTTACATGAATCATAAAGCCCTGAAGGTCATATCATGTCTTATCTTGGTACAACTAGCACTCCCAACAGAGCCTAGAACAGTACAAAGGCATTTAGTAAAAGAATTAATCATCCAATTGTTTATTTCAATAAGAAATGTAAGTGCTTTTGTCAAATCTAACAAACTATGAAGGTTTTAAAAGGGGGGAAAGGCAAAAGGAACTTACAAGTTACACACAGAAGAGATTTGTGAAAGAAATGTAATTTCTTACTATTCAACTTTTTCTACTTAAACACTTTAAAAATAATTTACCTTTAACTTCTCTATATAACTCAGATTAACAAAGTAGTATTCAAATGTTTAATAGGAACTTATCTAGATTACTTTAATGATAAACTCAAAACATCTTCAATTCTTTATAAGCTAATGAAAGAGGCAGCTATCAAATCATTCTCCAAACTTTAATTTTGAAGAAAATGTACTACATTTTTTAGAAAAATTTCTTCAATTATATTGAAAAAAACTGAATATTTTTCAGTAAGTCCTAGAGCTCTTAACCTGATATTCTGTCAACACATACACTTTTAATTGTGATACCAGCAAACAGCCTCTATTTTTCTGCAGCACAAAAAACTTTGAAAAGTTGTTAAATAGTAAAGGGAATAAATTAATAAAAGCTGTTGAAAGCTTTATAAAACACAACTCCATGTTCATAATGGCCAGAAAGCACACAAAATGTATTTATACATTAACCTGAAAATTTAATCTTAAAAAAGTCACAGAAAATTTATAATGGGGGACTTCCCTGGTGGTCCAGTGGCTGAGAATCCACCTTCCAATTCAGGGGATGCAAGTTTGATCTCTGGTTGGGCAACTAAGATCCCACATGCACTGGGGCAGCCGAGCCCACGAGCCACAACAAGGGAGCTGACGTGCTGCAACTACAGAGCACTTGTGCTCTGGTGCCCACATGCCACAATTGGACAGAAGCCTGCACGCGACCACGCAGATCCCACAAGCCTCAACTAAGGCCCAACACAGCCAAAAAGAAATAAACATTTAAAATTTCAATGGGACTTTAATTCCACCGGAGTATCAAAAGACGTGGAACTCCTTATTATAACTAAATATGAAAGAAACACACGTCATTCATGAAGTGGCATAAAATATGATACTGCCTCTTTTTTTGGTAATAAGAAAATACAACTTCAGCTTTTTTGAAAAACACACACACAAGGAGACAAGAAAAACACCATCAACTTCACAACACTGTGATAATCTGTTAATATTTTGTAATACATTCTTCAAATTTGTTTTCCTTTACATGTATACCATTTTTACAAAACTGAGATCACACATTATACTGCTTTCCTCACTGAATCATATTTTGAACAGCATTCCATGTTATTAAATATTCTTCTACAGTATCAGTTTTAATGAGCATATGATATTCATTGTGTGAATATAATCCACTTTACTAATCTACTGGTGGACACAAACTGTTCAAAATTTTAATTATAAACAATTTAAAGCAAATAATCATTACTAAATTTGGGGAGGGAAATAACACTATCTTTGTTAATCAATTTCACAAGGTAGGTAAGAAACAAAAAGCATCTAAAATCTACCCACAGAATGTAAGCACATCATACATTGTCTATGTTAAAAGCAGTAAGCTCGTAGAATTTTTAAGTGTAAGAAAAAACTGAGGTTATATAGGTAAGCCTCATATCCTTTGGCTTCCCTAGTGGCTCAGTAGGTAAAGAATCCACCTGCAATGCAGACACCCGGGTTCGATCCCTGGGTCAGGAAAATCAGCTGCAGAAGGAAGTGACACCCCACTCCATTATTTTTGCAGGGAGAATCCCAATGACAGAGGAGCCTGGCAGGACCACGGGGTCGCAAAGAGTCGGACACAACTGAGTGCCTGAGCACACATGTCGCTTTTATTCTACAAACCATAGACACATTTATTCCCTTCTTGAGAAATCAAATCCTCACCAAAGCACTTATTTTATGAACTGTAGAGAAACTAAAGTTATTCTTCTTAATACAAAGGCAGTCCTTGCTTTGTATGGTTACCACACAATGCAGAATTTCAGTCACTGCAGTTTAGCTGAATAACCCAAGTCCCCCCAAAACATAGCTTAAGTTTCAGTTATCCTATTCATATTAACTGTAAATAACAGCATAAAGTCCAAACTTCACTGCTATCTCTTCAGTGCATAAATCTCTATGCAAACAGGCACATCATCATCAGTGATAAATCATGTCACTTCTCTAAAAGTCTGTCTATAATTGGTCACTTAGCATCTGTTATGTAGTTCTCACATGGAGAGCAAAGGTACTTGCATAATAAATCCATGATATTTTCTGAAAATGGATAATCAAAAGAGGGAACTCATCAACAAAGATAAAAAATGTAGCAAACAAATGAACAAATAATGCTAAATTCAAACTGAACATAAATGGAGATTTAGAAGAAACAGTTGACCATGGAAATACTGATATTACTATCTTTTAAGTGACTGCTGCTGCTGCTACATTCGTTTCAGTCGTGTCCAACACTGTGTAACCCATAGACGGCAGCCCACCAGGCTCCCCCATCCCTGGGATTCTCCAGGCAAGAACACTGGAGTGGGTTGCCATTTCCTTCTCCAGTGCATGAAAGGGAAAAGTGAAAGTGAAGTCACTCAGTCGTGTCCGACTCTTAGCGACCCCATGGACTGCGGGCCACCAGGCTCCTCCGTCCATGGGACCTTCCAGGCAAGAGTACTGGAGTGGGGTGCCACTGCAGACATGCATTTAGACGAACTTAGTGAAAGGCAAATAAGGATAGTGGTTGTGTTGAAAATGATGATGTCGTCCCAGAGGAAGCAGCACAGGTGCAAAAAAAAACCAACTTTAAGGAAACCTCAGAGGTACTGTCACAACACTGGAAGCACAAAAGAGAAAGTACTGGAAGTTAATCCATATTTAGAAAGGAATATGACAATTCACAAAAGAAAAGAGGCCCACTCCATATTTTAAGTTATACAAGAAGTAAGCTTGAAACTACTCGTGATAAATTTCTTTATTACAAACAATAAAACACTAATTCTGATCATTTAAGTTACAGTGTACTACATGAACAGTATTATTGAGCATTTAAAGAAATATCTATAATGCACCACAAATTATATAGCATAATGCTGGAATTTGCATTCTAGGATCAAACACATATATACATACACCCATGAAGTGTATAAATAACATATACTAAATTATCTCTGGTTAATACTGTTTTTCCTTTTCCTATTTTAAATGTAGTAGAGCTGAGTATACTCCATGGATAAGGCCAGAGTTATGATTACCCTAATCCCATCAACACTGGTAGAAGCAATCTGACAGAAAACTGCAGAAATAAGTCTAATATGCCAATCAGAATTGAGACGTGAATTCTAAGCACAAAATGTCAGCAGGAGGAAGGTGAAAAAAGTAAATACTAATTTTGACTCATCTTTTTAAATTTTTCCAACAAATTTCTAATTTCTACATTAATTTGGAAATAAAGGATAACCCATCTTCCAACATATGTAATCAAAAAACAGTAGGTCAGAATATGCACTGCATTTTTCCTATCAATTTTTTGCCAATTATATTCTGATTTTTTCAACTTTTTTAAAATGGAAGAAAATTTAACTTCTTCCTTGGAGTATTCTACTGTAATTGCACTAAATTGCAACATTAAAGTATTAATAATTGATTAAAGCCGGTTACTCAGTTAAACAACATTCAAAAGCTGGGGAAAAAATATTCAGACTAACACAGAATATCAGCCTTAAGTCTAGAAAAGAAGGTTTCTCCAATATATTAAGTTTTAAAAAGCCACTGCCAAGAGATAAAATCTTCTGAAGTAAGAATCATTAGATGAGTGGCTGACAACCTCTAATAAAATCACACAAAGAACACTGGTGTAGTAAAATATTGATATGGCAGAGAACTACATCTGTGAGGTTACAAAGCTAAAAAGAAACCTCTTATAGCAAGTATTTATCACCCAGTATTACTCATCTATTAATCTCTATATGCCCATTAAGATATAACTTTTGAGAATCTATTTCCAGGTAGGAAGTTTAAAAAAAAAATGGCAAAACTTTCTTTAAAAGAATGCCTACAAAAACATAAGATTTTAAGACATATAAACATTATTTGCATCACTAAGTACCATCTTAACAATAAACTGGTCTCTACTCTGGCAGCATATATAACATATAGGCTTTAGGCCTCCTTAGAATTGATAAAGACACAAGGCACATCTCATTCCTTGTGAGGCTACCAATTATCACTTGTGCACATTTGCCAACAAAGGTTCATCTAGTCAAAGCTATGGTTTTTCCAGTAGTCATGTATGGATGTGAGAGTTGGACCATAAAGAAAGCTGAGCGCCAAAGAATTGATGCTTTTCAACTATGGTGTTGGAGAAGACTCTTGAGAGTCCCTTGGACTGCAAGGAGATTCAATCAGTCAATCCTAATTTCCTAAAGAAAATCAGTCCTGAATAGTCATTAGAAGGACTGATGCTGAAGCTCCAACACTTTGGCCACTTGATGAGAAGAACTGACTCAGTGGAGAAGACCCTGACGCTGGGAAAGATTGAAGGCAGGAGGAGAAGGGGACAACAGAGGATGAGATGATTGGATGGCACTACTGACTCAAAGGACATGAGTTTGAGGAAGCTCCAGTAGCTGGTGAGGGAAGCCCGGCGTGCTGCAGTCCATGGGGTCACAGACAGTCAGACATGACTGAGTGACTGCACTGACTTGCAATGATAGAGGTTGATCTTTACAATGTTCCTCAATGAATATCCCAATTTTCCAACCTGGCTAAATCTGATCATGAAATTGGCTCTCCAGTACTTTCATTTCAGACAGCACTGCCTTTATGAATATTGTTTGCTTTTAATTTACCCACAGCCTGTGCATATAATTTATGTCCAAAGGATTCTCTTATTTGGGGAATTCTTTTGGATATAGGAAGTAGGGTACTTTCTGCTCTGGATTTCTACAGCTGTGGGTTCAATCTTTTGGGGTTTTATGGTTTTATCCTCTACACACTCTATAATATTTAAAAACAAAACTAAATATCTGACATCAAAATTCTGACCACCAAAGACACTATCAAGAGCATGAAAAACATCCCCCACAAAGGGAGAAAATATTTGCAAATCATATATCCAATATGGGATTAATATCTAGAATATATAAAGAACTTGTACAACAACAAAAAAGCAAACAACTCATTTCAAAAACAAGAAAATACACAAATGACGGAGCACAGAAAAGGATGATCAACCATCACTAGCCATTAAGGAAATACAAATCAAAACTGCTATCCACTAGGGTGGCTAAAATAAGAAAGGCAAATAGGGACTTCCCTGGAGAATCCGCCCTGCAATGCAGCGGATGCGGGTCGGATCCCTGGTTGGGGAACTGAGTTCCACGTGCCACAACTAACAGAGCCTGTGGGCCACAACTAACAGAGCCTGTGGGCCACAACAAAGATCCCATGTGCTGCAACTAACACCCCACACAGCCAAATAAAAAATAAACACCAAAAACAAAGAAGAAGAAAAAAGAAAGACAAATAACAAGTGTAGACAAGGTTATGGAAAAACTGCAATCTCATACACTGCTGGTGGGAGTGTAAAAACAGTGCAGCCACTTTGGAAAACAATTTGGCAGTTCATCAAACTGCTAAACGTTGAGTGGACAGTGACTCCAGCCATGAAATTAAAAGAGGCTTGCTCCTTGGAAGGAAAGCTATGACAAACCTATATAGCATATTAAAATAAAAAGAACAGATATAATTTTTCCTACAAAGCCTGTATAGTTAAAACTATGGTTTTTTCAGTAGTCATGTACGGATGTGAGAGTTGGACCATAAAGAAGGATGAGCACCAAAAAATTGATGCTTTCAAATTGCGGTGCTGGAGAAGACTCCTGAGAATCCACTGGACTGCAAGGAGATCAAACTCGTCAACCCTAAAGGAAATCAACCCTGACTATTCACTAGAAGGACTAATACTAAAGCTGAAGCTCCAATACTCTGGCCACCTGATGCAAAGAGCTGACTCACTGGAAAAGACCTTGATGCAGGGAAAGACTGAGGACAGGAGAAGAGGGTGGCAGAAGATGAAATGACTAGATAGCATCACTGACTCAATGGATATGAATCTAAGCAAACTCCAGGGGACAGTGAAGGACAGGGGAGCCTGGCGTGCTGCAGTCCATGGGGCCACAAAGAGTTGGACACGACTTAGCGACTGGACAACACTCCAAGGTATATATCAGAAGAACTGAAGGCATGGTCTTGGAGAGATTATTTGTGTACCAATGTTCCTAGAAGGATCATTCACAATAACCAAAAAGTAAAACCAATTCAAATGACCAGAGGAGTGGATAAACAAAATGTAGTATAGACATATTATCCAGCCATAAAAAGGAAAGAAATCTGCTACATGTTACAACATGGATGAACCTTGAAAACATTATGCTAAGTAAAATGAGACATGAAAGAATAAATATTGCATGATTTCACTTGAGGTACCTAGAATAGACAAATTCAGAGACAGAAGTAGAATAAAGGTTATCAGAGGCTTGTGGGGGTGGCAGAACTGAGGAGTTATTATTTAACAATTATAGAGTTTCTATTAATGAACAAGTTCTTGAAATAGATACTGGTGATGGTTGCACAGTATCATGAAATGTACTTAATGGCAGTGAAGTATGCACTTTTAAATGGTTCAAAGAGTAAAGTTCATATTATATACAGTGTATTATAGTAGTTTACTATAGTAATAATAAATCACTGAAGTCAGAAAAAAAATGACATATACACCCAAGTCTGTGAAGATGAGACAAAAATTCACATGAAACATTTCAGAAGTTCCTTACAACAAGGTTAAGACATAGTTGAAAATACTAGTCATAAAGCTATATTCCTATTACAATCAGCAATCATAATTGAGTACAATTTTGCTTTCTCTCATATGTATGAGAAAAGTATATTTATTTCTTAATATTAGGAATACACACACACAGCGTTTAGAAAGGGTTTTACAGAAGTGCAAACATCAAATCAGTTTTCTTTTTTAACTATCAGGAAATAATTGTGAAGGACTTCATAAATGTGAAAACTTCCAAAGGCTTAAAAATCCACTTGCAGTGTTTTCACTTGCATCAGTCAGTCAGTTCAGTCGCTCAGTCATGTCCAACTCTTTGAGACCCCATGAATCACAGCACTCCAGGCCTCCCTGTCCATCACCAACTCCCGGAGTTCACTCAAACTCACGTCCATCGAGTCGGTGATGCCATCCAGCCATTTCATCCTCTGTCGTCCCCTTCTCCTCCTGCCCTCAATCCCTCCCAGCATCAGAGTCTTTTCCAATGAGTCAACTCTTCGCATGAGGTGGCCAAAGTACTGGAATTTCAGCTTTAGCATCAGTCCTTCCAATGAACACCCAGGACTGATTTCCTTTAGGATGGACTGGTTGGATCTCCTTGCAGTCCAAGGGACTCTCAAGAGTCTCCTCCATCACCACAGTTCAAAAGCATCAATTCTTCGGCGCTCAGCTTTCTTCACAGTCCAACTCTCACATCCATACATGACCAAAGGAAAAACCATAGCCTTGACTAGATGGACCTTTGTTGGCAAAGTAATGTCTCTGCTTTTGAATATGCCATCTAGATTGGTCATAACTTTCCTTCCAAGGAGTAAGCGTCTTTTAATTTCATGGCTGCAGTCACCATCTGCAGTGATTTTGGAGCCCTCCCAAAATAAAGTCTGACACTGTTTCCACTGTTTCCCCATCTATTTCCCATGAAGTGATGGCACCAGATGCCATGATCTTCGTTTTCTGAATGTTGAGCTTTAAGCCAACTTTTTCACTCCCCTCTTTCATTTTCATCAAGAGGCTTTTTAGTTCCTCTTCACTTTCTGCCCTAAGGGTGGTGTCCTCTGCATATCTGAGGTTATTGATGTTTCTCCTGGCAATCTTGATTCCAGCTTGTGCTTCTTCCAGCCCAGCATTTCTCATGATGTACTCTGCATAGAAGTTAAATAAGCAAGGTGACAATATACAGCCTTGACGTACTCCTTTTCCTATTTGGAACCAGTCTGTTGTTCCATGTCCAGCTCTAACTGTTGCTTCCTGACCTGCATACAGGTTTCTCAAGAGGCAAGTCAGGTGGTCTGGTATTCCCTTCTCTTTCAGAATTTTCCACAGTTTATAGTGATCCACACAGTCAAAGGCTTTGGCATAGTCAATAAAGCAGAAATAGGTGTTTTTCTGGAACTCTCTTGCTTTTTCCATGATCCAGCGGATTTGGCAATTTGATCTCTGGTTCCTCTGCCTTTTCTAAAACCAGCTTGAACATCTGGAAGTTTCACGTACTGCTGAAGCCTGGCTTGGAGAATTTTGAGCATTACTTGACTAGCGTGTGAGATGAGTGCAATTGTGCGGTAGTTTGAGCCTTCTTTGGCATTGCCTTTCTTTGGGATTGGAATGAAAACTGACCTTTTCCAGTCCTGTGGCCACTGCTGAGTTTTCCAAGTTTGCTGGCATATTGAGTGCAGCACTTTCACAGCATCATCTCCCAGGATTTGAAATAGCTCAACTGGAATTCCATCACCTCCACTAGCTTTGTTCATAGTGATGCTTTCTAAGGCCCATTTGACTTCATATTCCAGGATGTCTGGCTCTAGGTGAGTGATCGCACCATCGTGATTATCTTGGTCATGAAGATCTTTTTTGTACAGTTCTTCTGTGTATTCTTTCCACCTCTTCAAGTGCCTATCTTCTAATAAATTCTTCTAACACATGCTGAACTGCTATGCAGTATAGTTCTCCTGGACCTATAATTGTAACCTTCACTTACATTCCTACAAAGTTTGAGGTATGAGCCACATGTTATTTAAACATTCAGATGAAGACATGAAAGAAATGGAAAGACATGAAAGATGAGGAAATGAAATTTAAAAGGTACAGTCGTCCCTTGGTATCTGTGGGGGACTGGTTCCAGAATACCAAAATCCACAAATGCTCAAGTCCTTTACGTTAAATGGAGCAGTACAATGAATACAGTCAGTCCTCCTTATCAGCAGACACAAACCCACAGAACACAGAGGGCCAAGTGTGTATCTTAAAAAAAAACTAAGAAATAACTACTGATTTTATATAAAGTACAACACATCATAATCAAGTAAAGACACTATGACTATAACCATCTGGTCTCTTGTGCTGTGTACTCAGTCACTGAGTCGTGTCTGACTCTGCGACCCCACCAGGCTCTTTTGTCCATGGGGATTATCCAGGCAAGAATACTGGAGTGGGCTGCCATGCCCTCCTCCAGGGAATCCTTCCAACCCAGGGATCGAACCCTGGTCTCCCACACTACAGGCAGATTCTTTACTGTCTTAGCCACCAGATCACCCAAGAAATGCTGAACCTGTGCAAAGTGACTTTTTTTGAAAAAAGATTCCTCCTCGAGAAACTTGCATTCTAGCAGGAAGACTGAATTAATACACATACAACACCACCATACATATGTAAAGATACTGAAATAATAAGTATACAAATTAAGAGTCACAGGAATTCAAGGGTAGTAAGCTCTGGATAGTTAAGTAATGTTCTAAAGAAGACAGGAAGATTTAGGCAAAGTCTAGAAGTCCAAAAAGATGAGTAGAATGGGAACAAACCATTCATACTCCAGCCTCATCAGGCTTGTCCAACACTTCATACAATATAAAATTATTAAAATAGATGAAAGTAGAGAAAACGTCACCCAGGCAAATGACAGAAATTTGAAAGGAGGAGAACCAACCAATTAGCCCAGATAATGCTTATTATGGAGAAGTTAAAAATTTTAAAGCAGGAGTAATATCAAGTTGTGTAAATCATATGGAAAACATTCCTAAAAATTACATGGACTTCTGACATGACTTTTCCCTTTTATCTATTCATACTAGTATTTACAACTTATAAGAAATATGAGTGTCTCAGAACCATTAAAACTTTTTGCTCATCTGCAAAAAGTGGGCATTCAAACTTAATCAAAGGTGCAAATTATAACACAAATTAGAAATCTACTAGTCCTTGCACATCAGAGAAGGCAATGGCACCCCACTCCAGTACTCTTGCCTGGAAAATCCCATGGACAGAGGAGCCTGGTAGGCTGCAGTCCATGGGATCGCGAAGAGTTGGACAAGACTGAGCGACTTCACTTTCACTTTTCACTTTCATGCATTGGAGAAGGAAATGGCAACCCACTCCAGTGTTCTTGCCTGGAGAATGCCAGGGACGGCGGAGCCTGGTGGGCTGCCATCTATGGGGTCGCACAGAGTCGGACACAACTGAAGCGACTTAGCAGCAGCAGCAGCAGTCCTTGCACATAAGGTTGTGTTTCTGTTTTCCTTCATATTTTCTATGAAGTGCTTCATGGATTCCGATAATTTTAGTTTAGAGCCAGTTTGTAACTCAATTTTAAATATTTATATCCCTGGAGCATTCAAGCATTTGCATAAATGTCATGAAACAACCATAATTTATCCTGTAAAAACACAGTTTATCAGATTATTACTATTAGCTTTATTCTGTCAGCTTTCTTCATAATTCAAAAGGCACTAAGCTGGCCCATTCATTCTGTGAACATTTTAATATAAGCCCTGCCAGGTACCTCTAGATCCCAGAGTTCTCATTCTCAAGCATTTCAGAACTCAACATAAAGTAGAGGTGACAAACCTGCAGCTGCGATGCAGTGGAGTAACTACTACAGTAAAAGGGCATTACAGCAGGAGAGGAAGTAGGAGCAGCATCAGGGAAGGCTTCTCAGAGGACCTGATGCCTGGGCTCAGTTCTGAGGGATGAGGATCTGATGAGGGAGCTAGTACAGGAAGAAAAATGCACATCAACTCATGCCAGCCTCTACGTCAGCTTCTAGAAATAAAAATAATACACACTGACCCTAATTTCAAGACACTAGTAATCTTCTCAAGAACTTACTTCATAGAGAAAAGGCTTAAAATTTGGCCTTAAAAATGAGTTTACACTCAACTTTTTAACAAATGAGTTCACTGTGCACAAAAAGGCAAATATTACATGATCCTATTTACATGAGACTCAAAAACAGGCAAAACTACTCTACAGTGACAGACGTCAAAACACTGGTTACCTCTGAGGGGTATTATCAACTGGGAGAGGGCAGGAAGGAGCCTAGTGGGGTGCGGGAAATGTTCTTTTTCTAGATTTTACATGGTGGTTACTTGGGTACACATCGAAAATTTCATCAAGCTGTACAGTGAGACTTGAGCACTTAACTATATGTAAGTGATAAGAAAGTACTCTGCATTTTCAAAGGCAAAAAGTATTCAGGCAAGGACCAAATCACAGAAACTACGAGTGCTTGTCATGCTAGACTGACTTTAAACCATAGGGTACAGGTACTTTCCATTGAAAGGCACTTGAGAATTTCAGAAAGACTATACTGGTGGAAAAATAAATAATGGATTATGGGTATGAGATTAATAGTCCAGGAGACAGATGAAGGTCTTTTCTAAGGCAACAACTTTAAAGGTGGAAAAGGAACAGAAGATAAGAAGGCAGCACCAAAGGGACACTGTGACTGATTAAACGTGAACAGAGAAAAGACAGGAAAAGTCTCAGCTGATGACTAGGTTTCTGGCCTGGGCCCATGGGTAAATCGCAAACATATGCATTATAAAAGCAGATTTGTAGAAAAAGAAGTTGCACTCTACTGAAATAAGAAATATGCTCCAATCAAAATGGAACATTTTTCTATGAGATGTTATTCACTGCCAAGTGTTCATTCAGATGATGTCTTATTTCTTTGTAATTTAAATATATTTGCTTGGTAATCACCCATCAACTTCTATTTGAATCTCTAAGATGGTACCAGTGATTTGACAATATAAAATGGATCCACCATTAGGTAATTCCTCCTTACTACACCTCCAAACTTATAAAGAATAGGCAATTTGTCCTTCCATAATCAGCTTTAAAGAGGTCGAGTCAACATCTGACAAAATGAATAACTTCTGATCTATAAAATTTCACACAGTGAAAGACTTCATTTATAGATGCTTACATAAACTAAAGAATCTCTAAACCAGATTTATTAATCCAACAACTGTTCTAAACCCATCACAGTTTCCCGCCACAGCTGCTCACCAACAGATTCCAAAACCAACTTTAAAGCAGAGCCAAAAATGACATAATAACATGCCTAATACAACTAACCACTTTTTATAAAGTAAAAGATACATTTAAATACATATATACTATAGATATGAAAACATGAGTTTTAGGTCTCTGGGCACACATACACATATATCCAAACCAAGCTTCCTCTAAATATTCAATCTAGTTTTTAGAAAAGATTGCTTTGATATGCAATTCACTCATTCAACAAATATGTATTGAGGACTTCCCTGGTAGTACAGTGGGTGAGAATCCGCCTGCCAACGCAGGGCACATGGGTTCAATTCCCCTCCGGGAAGATTCTACATGCCGCAGAGCAACTAAGCCCATGTGCCGCAACTACTGAAGCCTGTGCACCTAGAGCCTGTGCTCCCCAAGAGAAGCCACCACAGGAGAAGCTCGTGCACCACAATGAAGAGTAGCTCCTGCTTGTCACAACTAGAGAAGGCCCAGCACAGCATCGAAGACCCAGTGCAATCAAAAATATGTAAGTAATTCTTAAAAACAAAAAATCTACATTGAGTAGCTAATATATAATAGGCCCTGTGTAAGTGCTAGGGATACAGCAGTGAGTAAAACATACATGTCCCACCCTCGTGGAGTTTTATACCTTAGCAGTAGTGGTATGTTGTCATTTAGTCGCTAAGTCATGTCTGATTCTGCAATTACTTGGACTGTGGTCTGTCAGGCTTCCCTGTCCATGGGATCTCCCAGGCAGGAATACTAGAGTGAGTTGCCATTTTCTTCTTGAGGGGAATCTTCCTGACCCAGGGACTGAACTCACATCTCTTACGTCTCCTGTATTAGCAGGTGGGTTCTTTACCAGTGAACCATATATGATCATGAAAACTCCATTCTAGGGCAATGTCTTCCTTCCACCCCAGCCTCTCTCTAACTGATGACTGCAATGAATCTTCCCTGAGCCTTAAATTAAGACCCACGTGACTGGAGATTAAGTGTTAGGATTATTCAATAGGAACTTCAAGATAATTAGTTGATTAAAACATAGAAGGCCTCTCGGACACTAAAGACTAGAGAAATAATAATTTTAAGGAAAGCACCAGCTTAGGGCCTTCCCTGGCAGTCCAGTGGTTAAGACTCCAAGCCTTGACTGCAGCGGGGCACGGGTTCAATCCCTGGTTGAGAAACTAAGATGCCACATTCTGTGTGGTGTGGCCTCACCAAAATGGAAGGGTAAATCAAGAAAGAGGAAAGGAGGTATACAGACAACAGGATCCAACACAGGATAGCAGAGGGGATCTCCAGGACAGCAACGAGGCTCGAAGGGCAAGGGCAAAACGTACAGACTGGAGCAGGCCAGAAGGCTCCAGGACATGTTTTTTTCTAATATGGTGAACTGAGTGAACATCTGAGGTCTATTAACATATGGAATAGATTTAACATTTGGTGGCAACTCTGGGGGTTGAATTACAGTAAATAGAAACCTACACAAATAAAAGCAATTAATAAGGGAATATTTAAGAGGAAATAAAGTGTACAGGAAAAGGAAAGTAATCCTATTAATAGTATATTAAATAGCTTAGCTGAGAAGAGCACTTACAAAGGCCTAATATATAAACAGTTAACAACTATCTCTAAACAAAATTAAAATATACACACACTAAGAAGAGAAAATGGGAGGACAGGAGCACATATGTGTGTGTTGGGAACTGGTAGCAGTGCTAAAAAGAAAAAAAAAACCAAGTCCTCATAATATTATTTCAAGACATAAGGACCAAATTAATAAATTTAAAGTGTTCAAAGTATTAGCTGATGACTAGAGGAAAACTGGCTAAATGAAAACTGGGAGAGAGAATAACAGTACTATTGTTTCCATAACAAGCCCCATAAAATCATTTGACTTTAAATTATGTGCGTATATCATTGTGATAAAGATTAAAACTAAAACACTAAGAAAAAGAAAGGCATTATTGTGGAGTGTAAGAAAAGTAATCCTAATTTTTTTTAAAAGCTATTCATAAAATTTAGTTTAAAATCATTTGGATTATTTACAACCAGTGAGAACGCTCTATATGTGAATTTTATTCTCGGCTTCCAAAGTAACTCTGTACAACACTTGAAGCATTTAAGTTCCCAACTCTAACCTCATATCCAGCAATAGAATGATATTTGTCATTATGGATGAAAAGTATATGAATATCAATGTATAAAAATAAATTGAAAATAAATAAATCTTTTCCCAAAAAAATCACTTCATGAACAAAATTTCTAAATACTATGTATTACTAAAAGACATTCTTAAGCGTTCATAAACACAATACTGACTGCCATTCTAGTCTCTCAATGACTACTCAGGAATGTACGTTATTCAATACCTGAACTAAACACACAAAATTATGTATTAATTTTAAGGATTCCATGTTTTTAACTATGATTCAAAACCTTTAGCAATTTTTTTCAAAGTTGATGAAAGGAAAAGAAATTCTGGGATGGACATATTGCTCAGTATACTCATCCCTGTCAGCACTTCACTCTTTACCCTCCACAAACATTATGTGGTTCTCCAAATCTTCTCTCCATCATTTATATATTCACCCAATCATGCAATATTTGCTGAGCACAAAATACACCAGGTACTGAACTTATCTTGGTACCGGGAATGCAGCATCATGACTGACAATAAATGTAACAATCACAAGTTGTGAACTGTGCAGAACAGCACAACACTGACAGAAGACCACTTCACGTAAGATGATACGAGAAGGCTGATCTGAGGCAATCAGAGCTGGGACTTCAGGCATGAAAAATGAGCCAGACATGGGAAAATTTGTAAACAGTTTTTCCAAGCTGAGAGGAAAGCAGGTTGACAGGAAAGGGATGACAGGATCCCGTCTGAATGTTATGATTACACTGGCTGCTATGTAAAACTAGGAAACCATGTGAACTGGCAAGAGATGATGGCCACTGAGTAGTGGCGGTGAAGGCGAGCAGACGTTAACAGACTGGACTAGACAACAAACTGGGCGGCAGACTCGAACTGGGGACCAGAGGATCGGTCAGATGGTGAGAGAGGAAGTGAGGATGTCTATCGATTTTCAGCTTTAGGAACTACGTTGGAATAGTGGTGCCATTTACTGTCACATGGAAGACTAGGCAAGGCCTAGCTTGATACAAGAGTCCGTCTCACAATGCAATCTCTCTAGACTCTTACAAGGTATTAGGAAAAGGCAAGACACCACAGCAGACCTTAAAAGCTTTTTTCTGCAAGCGGTAAGATGTTAACACAATCTAACTTTATAGAAATGAAACAGAAGGAGAACTTCCTCTGTAACACCTCACAGTTTTGCTCCTAATACTCCAACCACCATCAATTTTCCTGAACCTTGTTCACAAGATAGTGATAAACATGGGATTTCTCTAAAATAAGGAGAGCTTTATATTAATATTAAATTCCTAATAAAAATGGGTGACAAGGGAAGGCCTTCATCTTTGAATAGATGGATCTTCTAACAGAAGGCCTCTGACTATAATAGTAAATTTCATAAAGCTGGTTTTGTCAGGTTTGGGGGTCAGTAATCAACTATCTACCTCTGACCTCCAAGAGCTCCTTCTTAGTAGAAGAAAGGAAAAAGGCTGAGTGGGTGGCCCAATTTAAACAAATATCATGAAGCCCAAAAGGTAAAAACAGAAGCATAAACAAGCCCTGAAAAGAGAAGCCACGCTTTCTGGAAACCGTATGGAAAGAACTGTCATCAACAAAGATCTACTGTATAGCACAGAGAACTCTACTCAGTCTCCTATAATAGCCTAAATGGGACAGGGATCTGAGAAAGAAGAGACACATGTCTACATGAATACTGAATGACTTTGCTGTTCCCTGGAAACTAACACAACATTATAAGCCAACTATACTCCAATGTAATTTGTTAAAATGTTAAGATACAATTTTTAAAAAGAACTGTCAGTCCCATCTTAGCCTTCTCAGTACCGCTATCAAACCACCAACTTTTAATTCATAAATAAGTATCTCTCCACCTCTGCAGCTGGCTAACAATGGAGTTTAAACTCTCAGCATTAAACTCTAGTGCTCCAAAAACAGATTTTCTACAGCCACAACAACAAAAATAGTCACGTTCCTAACTGTTCCAGTGACCTATCATAAAATCAAGGGCCAAAAACCTTCCCTGTCTCCTGAGAAAACACCTGGCTATAGGCTGGTCACAATATTCCCAACTCGAAGGAACTTACACATCTTTTTGGAAGGCAACCCTGAATGCTGTCACTGTGAAGTCTCACTAACCGAGCACAAAGGCAAACAATGAACAAGAAAAAACAAACAACAGCTGTCCAGTTTGGTAAATGGGGAGGCCGTTAAGAGTCAAGTGATGTCACCTCATTCTGCTCATCCCCCCCAAATCCAGGGTTCACTGGTGTATTTATCTCCTCTTTGTCACTGACACTCCATATGGAGTGTCAAACTGGAGATTATGAAGAACAGTATCTTTGTAACTACTTAGGTAACTACACATAAGCAAACTGATCCAGTGGCTAAGACTCCATGCTCCCAATGCAGGGGTGCGACCCCATGGACTGTAGCCCACCAGACTCCTCTGTCCATGGGGATTCTCCAGGCAAGAATATGAGAGTAGGTTGCCACGCCCTCCTCCAGGGTATCTTCCCAACCCAGGGATTGAACCCAGGTCTCCAACCTTGCAGGCGGATTCTTTAGCATCTGATCCACCAGAGAAGCCCCCCAGTGCAGGCGGGTAGGTTCAGTGTCTGGTCAGGGATCTAGAGCCCACATATTGATCTAGAGTGCACACACGGCAACTAAGACCTGGTACAGCCAAATAAATAAATTTTGTTTAAAACTGCTCTGTTTTTCTCCTTTACATATAACAACAGTTGATGAGGCATACTTGCAAAAGGCTAGACCTACCATTGCACACTAATGCTAGAGAGTTCACTGGTAAATTTAGCAAATATTGAGAGGCAAAATTGGTGTCTTAATAAAAGAGAACAGTGCATCCCAGAAAGCACCAACTGTGAAATTCAATTTCCATTTATACAATGATATGTTACACTAAACCAGCTAACATCACATCAGGGTTAGCACAATACTAACGAAAATTTAATTTTAATACTATAAAACATGGAGGATAAAATCTTGGTTGAAGAGTCAATGTCTTAGAGCACATTAGGGTTGGTAGGTAGGAAAAATGAGAAGTTTTGCAATCTTCAACTATTACATGCTTAATTATTTCACTAGCAAACACAATGACCTTTAAGTGCTAAATTCTTTAACAAACAATTATTGAGCACATACTATGAAATGAGTATGGTGGCAGGGCACTTCCAGGTCACCAAATACTCCCACATACTTTGCATTCCCACAGCACACCTTTCTATAGTACTGTAGCACTTAATAAATGTTGTGTGTTAATTATTTATAAATTTAATACACAAAACATTTAGACGTTATTATGCCCATTATCAAATAAACCCAAAAAAAACACCTTAAAATGGAATTCCTAATATTTTATTCCCACCTCCCATGGATAGTCCTACATACACTTTAAAGTATATACTGTATATTTCAGTGGAGAGCATTGATCCAGGTTATAAGAGAGGGGGTACCAAGTCATCTCTGTTCCTTCAATGTCTAAGTAGCCAAAGCTCAGTAAAAATTTGCTGAATGTATGAGCAAAGACACACTTCAAAACGTGAATCCACAACAAAATTTTCTGACATCACCTAACTGCTTAGTCTACTATAACTGCCAAACTCTACTCAAAGAAAAGGATTGGAAGAAATTTACCCACTGTATCGTATTACCACAATTTAAAAGCTAAGGTGGCTCAGACGGTAAAGCGTCTACAATGCGGGAGCCCCAGGTTCGATCCCTGGGTGGGGAAGATCCCCTGGAGAAGGAAATGGCAATCCACTCCAGTACTATTGCCTGGAAAATCCCATAGACAGAGGAGTCTGGTAGGCTACAGTCCATGGGGTCGCAAAGAGTCAGACACGACTGAGCAACTTCACTTAAGGACAATTTTAATTTAGACAATTCTTACTTAAAAAAAAAAAAAAAAGCCTTTTAATTCTGTTTCCAGAATGACGCAAGGAAAGGAAGAGCATGAAAAAAGAATTTAAAAACTGGAGAAGATATTCTGAGTTCTGAAATGCTCTAAACTGTAACTCCTTCCATTTGGTTGTTGTTTTTTTTTTTTTAATGCTATGCTCCAAGCATTTAGAATACATTTTTAGGAATACACGGCCACAAACTTAAGATGAAATAAAGAACTGAAGTAAAGAAATGTAGAACTTATCTGCTAAAATTTTCACTATCCATAAAGTATGGTAAGTATATTATACTTTAGATAATATATGCAATTTAACTAGAGTCAAGCCTTCAAGGGAAAGCTTGTGTTCTATTTAAGAAAGATAGAGATACAAGCCAAAAATAAAAGCTACCGCTAATACATCTCCTTTGAAAAAAAAAAAGGTTAAGGTATACTTTAAGGAAACTATTCATTTTTATTAAGCTGATATACAGTGTAGCTAAAATAGTATCCAAAAGCAATCTTCTAATTTCCAGAGCTTCTGAAATGTAAACAAGAAGTCACTAGACTGCCCTTTCACTCAGGTCCAGTAGGTGTTATCTGTCGTTAACATAACACTGCATTTCCAAGGCCCCATTCTGCAAGATAAACAGCCCGTAACTCCATATTTGAAGGTGGCAATACGTACTTGACTTTTTTTTTAATACCACCTAATTATGGTTAGGCATTATTTAGGGATCACTACTTTTAAGTAAAGCCAAGCAAGTAGGTACTGCAGTAGTCTGTCAAGATAGCTTTTTACTTGTACAGTGATTCATATAGCACATATTGTGTATTTGTCCTATCACCTCCCCATTCACCTGATACAATATAAGCAAGCAGCTAAGACTAACAGATGTAAGTTTTAGAACCTATTTAGATTATTCACATGCCTCAAAAAAGTTCTCAAACTATTTTCTAGCTCCATCAAAAGCTTTATAAATTCCTTCTAAAAGCTTACTAAAAAAATTTTATATCAAAGTCTGACATTTAACAAACAGTATTACATTCAAAAGAACTACCCCCTTTATTTATTTTTATTTAAAAAGCTCACCTCTTCTCAACGTTATGTGGCAGCCTAGATGGGAAGGGAGTTTGGGGGAGAATGGATATAGGCATACATATGGCTGAGTCTTTTCACTGTTCACCTGAAGCAATCACAACACTGTTAATTGGCTATACCATAATACAAAATAGAAAGTTGTTTTTAAAAAAAGCTCCTGGTTTACACTTAGAAATGCTGTTTTATCAACAGCTTGCTTCTCTTTCTTGCCTTTATTTTCCTCTGCAGCAAAAATGATAACACATAAATTCATTCAAACAAGTTGAAGATTTTAACAAATATTTTGCTACCTCTTCAAAGATGTTTTAAAATTCAACAAGCAGACTCCTAACAAATTGAACGAAGACCTTCAGTCAAATCAGTTTAAAATACACCAACTGTTAATTTCCTTTATATTTACAAAGGTCGAATCTTATTTTATATGTGGCTAGTTAGATAAAAATTTAATTTCAGAATTCCTTAATGTCAGCTAAATCACCCTCAAACTTAAACTAAACACCTCTAAACCTTGAAGCTGTAAATCAGTTTCACTGAAGTCCTCTTTCACTGCCATGTAAACCATTGCCTAATTGAGGCCAGACCTGTCAGGCTCAACAGCATCCCGGAAATGACTAGTCTACTAGAGCTGGAAACACATCAAGAATTTGGAATATTTCTCATATTGAAGCAAGGAAAAAAGTTCAAGCAAGATTGCCCATAAGAACAATCAGTATACTGTTCCACAGGGTGAAAAAAGACCTAAAAGGCGTTTTTTTGTTATTCTGGTAATTTCACAAGAATATATCAAAATTCTGTATGTAATTTCAGGTGATGGCCCAATGAACTTACCCCTTCCTTCCAACATAGGAACAAGAGCTCGCTACTAAATTCTCATATTGAATGCCTGTCTTGTAATGCAGTTTTTTTCTTCAGCTACTAATACCATCACCTGAAACATGGCTGGTTTCTTGACTTAGAAACCTGTTAACAATAATGCCTAACACCTAAGCTACTTAATGGTTTGTTGTTTTTTTTTACTTTTTACCAAGAAATACAAGCGCAAGCGTGCGCGCGCGCGCGCGCGCGCACACACACACACATACTCTCTCTCTCTCTCTCAAATCCCAGTCATGAAAAATTAAGTCACATTCCGGCCATAAACTGAGCAATAGACACTTCCAGTTAGCGTGTGCTTTAGTGATCACGGACAGTGGTATCAGATTAAGTGGTAGGGGGGTTGGGGCTGTTAACAACATACTGTGCATCAGAGCCAATAAGCAGCAGGCTAGAACTGGCAGCAAGAAGGCCGGTCTCTAAAGGGAGCTATAACACAATATCAGAATGCTGGATTTCCGAATGCCATTTTATGGGGAAGGAGGGGAGGCGAACTGGGGATCAAGTGTAATGAAAGGTTCTGACCAATGTCTGAGGCGATGAAACCGAAGACAAGGTCTTGTGGCAACACCAGCTGTCCAGTCTCATCTCACCTCACACACAACTCAATTTCAGGTCGTTCTCATCAGTCAGCCGCTCAAAGGGTGAGGGGGTGGCAGGCAGTGGACGGTGACAGCCCCCCAAGAGACTGGCAAAAAGCCTTTGGAAACGGCAGAGACGGCACACAACTGGAAGGGGCTTCTGCTAGCGAACAGAGAGCATTGCAGCCGCCTTCCCCCTGCCTTCCAGCCCGGGCTGTTAGGTACGAGGTTAGGATGTCGCTGGAGGGTCTATGAACGAATGATAGGAGAAAATGGCAGTAAAGGATAAGGGGGGCTGGAAAGGGCTGGTGCCACCCAAGGAAAAAGGGGAGGAGGACTTCCCTGGACACATCCAGAACAACGCCACCAGAGAGCACGGTCAGCGCCCTGCCAGCGCCTGACACCCCTCTCTCTGGGAAAGCTTTGCCCCCGTCCACACGATCCCAATCCCCAAACACTGCTCCCATCCGACCCTGCTCCCCCGCAAAAATCCCCATCGTGGCCTCCTTTTCCTTCCGCCTCAGGCGCCCCACGCCCTCAAGCTCCCCTCCCCTTCCCGGTCACCCACCCTCCGGGCGGCCCGTCGCCGGCCTCCCCGGCAGCTCGCCCAGACCCCTCCCCCCTCACCTCTCCTCAGCGCCTCCTCGTAGCTGAGGAATCCGATCCGTGACTCCTTGGCGCCCATGCTCCCTTCATCCCCTCGGCCGGGGGTCGGAGCCCGCTCTCGCCCCCACCCCCCTCCCGCCTTCTCCTCGGCGTCCCTGGCTGACGGTGTCGGCGTCCCCCGGTCCCCACCTCCCCCAACACTAACAAGTGCGGCTTCTGCCCCGGCGGCTCCTCCCGGCCGCCGCCACCGCCTCCATGCCGAATCACGTGACCAGCTCTCCCCCGCCCCCTTCCCCTCCCTCTTACTCCGCCCTTCTCCTCTCTCCTCCCCTCCCCTCCCTTCCCTCCTCACGCCCTTTTCCCGCCCCCTCCCTCCCGCCTGCCCCGCCGAGGGTCACCTGACCCGAGGCCGGGGACTGTTCCGGGTAATGGCCGCCAGGGGCCACCCACTCCGCCCCGCCTCACGCTTGCCGCGCGCAGGGCGTGGGGGCGGGGCCAGACCCTGCGCGTAACGCATCATCGCCACCTTCCGGCCAATCCGAAGCCGCGAGGCCCGGGGGCCTCCGCCCGCCTGAGGGGTGGTGACTTCCGGGGCGCTTGAGGCCGTCCTCCCGCCCACGAGTTCTGGTAGTCGCTGGGCGGGGTCGTAGCCCTTGACGGTTGGTCTGATTGTGGCTCAGAGCCGTCTTGAAAGAGAAATGGAATCTTAGGGAGCTGGGGTCCGAGGGGTGCGGTTCGTGAGAGAAAGGAACGGGCAGGAGAGGCATTCCAGACGTTAAGGACATTTTTGTTTAGGAAGGAAGTTGTGAAAGGAAAGGAAACTCAAGGGTTTCACTAGAGAATTCTGCATCCTAGTGGAGTGATTCTTAAGGAAAGTGAATCTTGTGACAAATTTTAGAACATCTTCCTTTTAGCTTTATCCCATCCCCCGACCCTTTGACGCTGGATTTTCTTTCACGCAGAGCCAATTTGCCTCCGGGCTCATCTCCTGCTCTGCGCCTACCTCTGGTACAGCCTTTGGAAGCTGTTACGCAAAAGCTTAGCTTATCTGCAAGAGTTGCTCCCCACCAGAAATGTGAGCATTACGAGACTGATGAGAGTTCCTTGCGCTTTTGTTTATTATTTTTAAATTGTGTTAAAATATAAATTTGCCATGCTAATCATTTTTAAATATCTCAAGAGCAGAATCACACAGTATTTCCCTTTTTGTGATTGGTCTATTTCATTTAGCATAGTGTCCTCAAGATCCGTCCACGTTGCAGCACAGTAGCAGAATTTCCCAGGTTTACCATGTGACCCAGCACTTCCACTTGTGACTATATAGCCAAAAGAATTGAAAACCCGGACAGGAACAGATACTTACATCTCCATGTTTATAGAACATTATTGAAAATAACCAAAAGGTAGAAGCAACTCAAGTGTCTCATCAACTGGACAGATGAATAAGTAAATACAGTATATGCCTACAATGGAATAAATTCAGTTCCTTGCTTTTGTTAACTGTTTGTCTGGATACGAAAATACATTGAAAAATAATCATTTGAATTAGATTAGATTTAAGGTGATACGTAATTCAGGGACAGCAAAAGGATTTTAGTTCCTAAAGTCAACAGATTATAATATGCCCTGCTAGAGAGAGAAGGCAATAACTCTACTCATCTTTCCTGGCAGACCAGATCAGCAGCCTGGCATTAGTCACAGTGCTGCCCTTTCCAGTTCACTGTGAGGTAGTTAATTTTAAGGCCTCAGATTAGTTTCACTACTAAAAGGCCATGAATAAGGGGGTTGGGAGTGTACTTCAAAGCCTTTAATTTCCAGGTGATTAGTTCGGCTCAAACGCAGGTTTTCAGACAAAACAACTCAGTCATCTTCAGCCTGCAGTAGATTATCATTATTAATGGGAAGTGACTCTTAAGAAAGGGCTCAGCTGTGGGAGAAAAGACCCTCAAGAGTTTAATTACAACATACCTTGGCTTTATTACTGTCCTAAATAATCAGTACCTAAAGGCGACCTTGCTGTAGAAAGGACAGCCCTGGGTGATTATCTACCCACTTGATTTACAGTAGAACTGGAAGCAAATTGTTTTATCTCTTTTTAGTACTTGCCCCACTTGAAAGGTGGGATTGGGTTGGAATTAATCTATCTCATGAAATAGTAAATTATTATAAAATACTCAGGAAAGAATAGACTATAAACTACATAATGAAAGATTTAGAGCAGTACTAATACACAGGAACTTTTAAGATTTCTTCCTTGGGTTTAGGCCCAGCTTCCCCTAGGGTCATAAAAATGTTCACTTCATCACGGGGTTTACCATGGATTAAGTAGTACTCAAAATTATGGGTTGAGATAGAAAATTAGGAAATACTATTTCTCTGTTGTTTAAGGTCATTTAAACATATTATTGAAGGCAGTGAAGCAGATAGTTATGTCTGATGGGAATTTTAAATGTTAAGCTGGGATTAAAACCTGCGTTTTGGTTTCTGTTAGGCTTACCTGGTGGCTCAGATGGTAAAGCATCTGCCTACAATGAGGGAGGCCCAGGTTCAATCCCTGGGTTGGGAAGATCTCCTGGAGAAAGAAATGGCAACCCACTCCTGGAAGATCCCATGGATGGAAGAGCCTCGTAGGCTACAGTCCATGGTGTCTCAAAGAGTCAGACACGACTGAGCGACTTCACTCTATTTTCTTTCTTTGGTTTGTATTACACCATCTCAGGCAGTCAGATGTTAAACATAACCTCTATTATAACTTAAAATTGATATAGCACTTAAGTTTGATGGTGTAGAAAATCTAAAGTCTACCTGTCATGGTGAAAAGAATTCTATTAATCATTTAGTTTGTTCTGTTTCGTTATCTTTCATTTAATCCACTGAAGAGTTGGCCAGCCCCTGACTTTAAGCATTAGATAGCACTTGAGGAACCATTGCTTTACCTATGAGTATATGTCTGTGAAGGAGTTAACCAAAGGAAGATTCATGGGAGATTGGTATGTAATTTATTCTTCCAGTTGGGCATCTAAATGACAGTGTTCCTGAGATTATACTCCCAGAAAATTGGCACAGAAATAGGGCAGAGTCATTCTAGTAATTGCCAAAGAAGTGTAAGTCACAGACAAGGAGGTCAATATAATAAAGGGTGGAGCAGCACCTGACTTATGTTTAACTGGATTACCACAAAGTGAGGCCCACACTGTATGAAATATGACTGCACAATAAGAGAATTGATTTTCCAGAATTGGGGACTTAGACTTCCCTGGTGGTCCAATGCAGGGGTCCTGGGTTGAATCCCTGGTCAACGAACCTGATCCCACATGCTGCAGCTAAAACCTGGTGCAGACAAATTAAGTAAAAACTTTAAAATTAAAAGAATTAGGGACTTGTTACCCATGGTGACACAATAGGGGGCTGTGATTGTATGTGTGTGTGTGTGTGTGTGTGTGTGTGTGTGTATTTTGGGGGGGCTTCTCCTCACAGCTTGCAAGATCTTAGTTCTCTGAGCTTACAGCAGTGAAAGCGCCAAATCCTAACCACTGGACAGCCAGGGAATTCCCTACTCGTATTATACTTCTATTAAAGCAGTTAACCTTTAAAAAAATTTTTTTCGTGGCCACATGCTTCCGGGCCTGGAGGATCTTAGTTTCCCCACCAACCAGGTATCAAATCTGTGACCCCTGCATTAGGAGCACCGAGTCTTAACTATTGGACTGCCAGAGAAGTCCCTACTCTATTTTCAGTGAAAGTACTATCAGTCATTGCAAAAAAAAAAAAATTTCCATCAGTACAAAAGTATATCTAAAGCAAAAGGTCACACTCACTGTTTCACAGGAGAAGTATATAATCTTTCCAGTTTTCTGGGACTACATCCACCATGTTTTTCATGCATATAACATTTGCATCTACACTCCCTTTATTTTTACTCATATTATTCATAGTCTACATATTGATCTGAAGTTTCTTTTTTCACTCAACTGAATATTCCAGACTGCTTTTTTATCTCAGAATGCAGCTCTATCTTAATCTTTTTTAAAATGCCAATTTTGTATATTTAATGTGTAATTAACCAATTACCTATTGATGAACATTAGATTGTTTCGAGTGTTTCAATATTACAAGTACTGTTGCAATAAACACCCTAGTAAATATATACCTTTTTATGTGTGTCAGTGTATCTGTAGATGGAATTCCCAGAAATGCAATGGTAGAGTATGAATATGAACCTTTTACATTTTAATTGTTGTTGTTCAGTCACCCAGTCATGGCAGACTCTGTGATCCCGTGGACTGCAGCATGCCAGGCTGCCCTGTCCCTCACCATCTTCCGAAGTTTTCCCAAGTTCGTATTCATTGCATCAGTGATCCCACCCAGCCATCCAATCCTCTGATGCCCTCTCCTCTTTCTGCCCTTAATCTTTCCCAGCATCAAGGACTTTTCCAATGAGTTGGCTGTTTGCATCAGGTGACCAAAATACTGGAGCTTCAGCATCAGTCCTTCCAATGAATGTTCAGGGTTGATTTCCTTTAAGATTGACTGGTTTGATCTCCTTACTATCCAAGGGACCCTCAGGTGTCTTCTCCAGCACCACAGTTCGAAGGCATCAATTCTTTGGCGTTCTGCCTTCTTTATGGTCCAGCTCTCACAACCATACGTGGCCACTGGGAAGACCATAGCCTTGACTATATGGACCTCTGTCAGCAGAGTAACATCTTTGCTTTTCAACACGCTGTCTAGATTTGTCAGAGTTTTCCTGCCAAGAAGCAATATCTTCTGATTTCATGGCTACAGTCACCAGCTGCAGTGATTTTAGAGTCCAAGAAGAGGAAATCTCTCACTACTTCCAGCTTTTCCCCCTTTATTTGCCATGAAGTAATGGGGCCAGATGCCATGATCTTAGTTTTTTAATATATAGTTTTAAACCAGCTTTCTCACTCTCCTCTTTCACCCTTATCAAGAGATTCTTTAGTTCCTCTTCGCTTTCTGCCATTAGAGTGATATCATCCACGTATCTGAGGTTGTTGATGTTTCTCCTGCCTATCTTGATTCCAGCTTGTAACTCATCCAGCCAGGAATTTCTCATGATGTGCTCAAGTGAAGGTGAAGGTGAAGTCGCTCAGTCGTGTCCGACTCTTTGTCACCCCGTGGACGGTAACCTATTAGGTTTCTCCGTCCATGGGACTCTCCAGGCAAGAATACTGGAGTGGATTGCCATTTCCTTCTCCAGGGGATCTTCCCAACCCAGGGATCGAACCCAGGTCTCCTGCATTGGAGGCAGACGCTTTAACCTCTGAGCCACCAGGGAAGCCCGATGTGCTCAGTGTATAGGTTAAATAAACAGGGTGACAACAGACAGCCCTCTCATATTCCTTTCCCAATCCTGAACCAATTAATTGTTCCGTACAGGGTTCTAAATGTTGCTTCTTGACCAGGTTTCTCAGGAGACAGGTAAGATGGTCTGGTATTCCCATCTCTTTAAGAGTTTGATATAAGAGTTTCCACAGTTTGTTATGATCCACACAGTCAAAGGCTTTAGCGCAGCTGATGAAATAGAGGTAGATGTCTTCTGGAATTCCCTAGCTTTCTCTATGGTCCAGTGAATTTAGATCTCTGGTTCCTCTGCCTTTTCTAAACCCAGCTTGGATATCTGGAAGTTCTTGGTTCACGTAATACTGAAGCCTAGCATGCAAGGTTTTAAGCATGACCTTAGTAGCATGGGAGATGAGTGCAATTGTCCAGTGGTGTGAACATTCTTTAGTACTACCCTTCTTGGGAATTGGGATGAGGATTGATGTTGTCCAGTCCTTGGTCACTGCTGGGTCTTCCAGATTTGCTGACATAATAAGTGCAACACTTTGATAGCATCATCTTTTAGGGTTTTGAATAGCTCTACTGGAATTCCATTACATCCAAAAACTTTGTTCACAGCAGTGGGCCTTGTTCCTAAGGCCCACTTGACTTCCCCCTCCCGAATGTCTGGCTCTGGGTGGCTGACCACACCATCGTAATTAACCAGTTCATTAGCATCTTTTTGGTACAGTTCCTCTGTGTATTCTTTCCATCTGTTCTTGATTTCTTCTTCATCTACTAGGTCTCTACCATTTATGTCCTTTATTGTGCCCATCTTTGGGTGAAATGTTCCCTTGATATTTCCAATTTTCCTGAAGAGAGCTCTAGTCTTTCACCTTCCGTTGTTTTTCTCTATTTTTTTATGCATTGTTCATTGAAGAAGGCCTTCTTGTCTCTCTTTGCTATTCTTTAAGTTTTAATAGATGTTGCCAGGTTGCCTGCCTAAAAAGTTAGATCAGGCAGATGAGGTGAGCCAAGAAATGGGACAGGCGGGCCCAAGAGGCAGCTGGTCAGGTCCTAGCTCATCTGTGCCCCAGACACCCTGTCCCTTGTATACCCACTTCTTCATACATTCTCTCCCTAAATGCAGATTCTTCAGATGCAAATAGGAAGAGATTCAAACTGAAACTCAACTCTTCTAAAACAACCCATCAGCAGGCACTGTAGGATTCCACTCCAGTGGGGACCCTGGGGTTGACAACTCATGGACCAAACTGGACATCAGTGTCAGGGGCTGTGGGAGGGAATGGGGAGTGAGACTTTCCTGGTTGTGGAATTTTGGTCTTACAAGACACAAACTTGGGATGGTGGTGATGGCTCTGTGAGAAGGAGAATATATCTGATTCTTCAGAAACAATCACTTAAATTGGTGATGATGGTAAAGGGTAAGTGAAAGTGAAAGTCGCTCAGTCGTGTCCAACTCTTTGTGACCCCATGGACTGTATAGTCCATGGAATTCTCCAGACCAGAATCCTAGAGTCGGTAGCTTTTCCCTTTTCCAGGGGATCTTTCCAACCCAGGGGTCAAAGCCAGGTCTTCCACATCACAGGTGGATTCTTTACCAGCTGAGCCACAAGAGAAGCCCCCAAAGGGTAGGTGGTGTGTATATTATTTCACTTAAATTCTTAAAATGAAAAAAAGTTGGATCAATTTACATTCTAATTTAAAAAACAAAAACTAAAAAAAAAAATTATGTTCTAATCAAGATTATCTGAGAAAGTCGATTTCCCCTCATCCTTTTAACATTAATATCAGATTAAGGTGAGTTTTGTTATTATCATTTACCTATTACAAAGCCAAGGAACAAAGAATTGACTCGCTGCTTTTGTAGACATGAAATTCACTTTCATTTTAAACCTGGACAAAATATTTGAAGAATGACTAAAAAGATATCAGTCTCTACTCAGCAGTTAGAGATGTTTCTCTTTCCTACTTACCGTTCTTAAAAAGATGCCTAAAATTGGCAAGATTTCCACAGGGCCTTCCCCTAAGGGCTTTCAACTCTCCAGATACCTAAACTGAAACTAAGAATGGGAAAGAAAATGTTCAGTGAGGACTTTTAACTTAGACCTACTTTAGAAGTTCTCTTTTCAGTCTTACCACAATCCACGCTGGGCAAACATTTCATGTTACTCGCTGAGCCTGTGTAAGTGGTGACACTTGATAGTGCTCCTTTTCCTCCAATCCAACTGCAATGAAGTTGTACTTGTGCCTTTTTTTAAATTAATAATTTATATCTGTTAGGAAATAGGTCTCATGCAAGGACCACCAGTCACCCAAAAGGCTGCTTTTTCTTGTTAGCTACTGAAAAATCAAGCAGCTTCTTTGTAGTCTTTCTGATCTTCTTATTCTTTATATTGTGGCAACTCCATTGTACTCTTAGGCCAGCCTTTTCCAGCAAAATAGAAACTACAGGTTTGAGATTACGTCCATTAATTGAATTCCACTCAGCAATGAAAACATAGAATAATACAGAATCCAGCTCTGAACAGATAGGATATACCTTACTTCAACTTCTAGGTTCTAAATAGCTTTGTCAAGTCATCCAAAGACCAGCTTATCAGTCTAATATGCTTTCTTAGATATCTGAGAAATACCAAAGGTACCTCTGACCTTTGATTTCTTCATCTAGTAGATGAGTGATTTAAACACAATCAGGCTTTTTTTCAGATCTTAAATTCTATTATCTTATTATCTCTTGAAATATACAGTCTCTTGCCAGCTCAAATTGTTTTTATTTTTAATTCAGGCTGAGTTTGTTTGTTTTTTTCCTCACCTGGCTAATTAACACAATGCTTCTATTCTATTTCCCACCTTTTAGTGAACTCCCAGTCTGCTGTTTGTCTAATTGTCCAACATCTCTTGGGGCTTCCTTTCCATCAGTAACTATCATTTTGATGGGGAGGCTATGCATTTTGGGGACAGGGGCAAGTGGGAAGTCTATTTTCTGCTCAATTTTGCTGTGAACCTAAAACTGCTTAAAAAAATAAAATTGAATGATCAAAAATTCTGATATAGAGGGACTTCCCTGGTGGTCCAGGGGCTAAGACACCACACTCCCAATGCAAGGGGCCCAGGTTCGTTCCCTGGTCAGGGTACTTGATACCACATGCCACAACTAAGAGTTTGCATACCCGAACTAAAGATCCTGCATGCTGCAACTAAAGATTATACATGCCGTAATGAAGATTAAAGATTCCAAGTGCCGCAACTAAGACCTGATGCAGCCAAATATATAAATAAATATATATCTTTTAAAATTCTGATACAGGGATGTGCCTGTCTACATTTAGGTATTTAATGGCTAATAATTGTGATATAGGGCTTCCCTGGTGGGTCAGTGGTAAAGAATCCACCTGCCAAGCAGGAGATGCAGGTTTGATCCCTAGGTCAGGAAGATTCCCCTAGAGAAGAAAATGGCAGTCCATGCCAGTATTCTTGCCTGGGAATTTCCGTGGACAGAGGGGCCTGGTGGGCTACAGTCTATGGGGTTGTAAAGAGTTGGACACGACTTAGCAACTGAGCACGCACACACACAATTGTGGTTTAATTTGAAAACTCATAGGAATTCACAGTAGAAGTGAGGATGGAGTAAATCACTGGAGTCTTAAAAGGAATTAGGAGGTGAAGCTAGCTAACCAGTACGTGAGTTGTGATTGTAGCTTTAGGTAAAATCTTTGCTTGGTGTTACTGATCCAGCAATTAATATCGTTAAAAACAAGTCCCAATATTTTCTTCCAAAAGGGTTGGAAAGGTATACAAGAGTATTTGGTCAAAAAATTTTGACAATTGTGTTTAATTACTGCCCCTCCACCTTCACTCCATGGCAGGAGGCAGAATCAAATCTGGATTTCTTTGAAAGAGGAAGGAAATTCGTATAGAAAAACAGGAAGTTGACAAGTCCCTCACTGTTGCCTAGCTAGCATTTTCCCACTGCCCCATCATTTGATATGAATGTTGCTAATAATTCATTTTCACATTAAGCATTTTTCTTGTGCAAGGGACTGTGCTAAATCTTAGTGAACCAAAGTTGAATATTTTAAAGTCACTTTGATCAGGATAAATATAGTATGTTACGGGAGCTGAAAGTAGGGAGAGGCATTAGTCCAAACTGAAAGAGTGGGGAGGGAGGGAAGTCTAGGGGTGTGGGAGTCTTGAAGATTAAGTAAGAAATCAGCCATTCATTCACTCATTCAACAAATCTAAAGTGCGTGCTCTGTGGCAGGCACTGTCCTAGGCATTGAAGACACTTAATTGCACATTGAAGACATTTAATTAAAGTTCCATCTCTTGTGAAATTTACATTTTAATGGGAAAAGACAATAAGCAAAATGACAACCGATTGGTTACAAGCTCTACGGCCAAAAGAGGAGACAGAAAGTCTTGAGATGAAGGTTGTAATTTAAAATAGAATGAGGGACTTCCATGTGGTCCAGGGGTTAAGAATCCAGCTGCTATTGCAGGGGACACGGTTGGATCCCTGGTCCAGGTAGATGCCACATGTCACAGAGCAACTAAGCCCTTGCCCAGCTACTGAACTGGCGCTCCAGAGCGTGTGAACCTCAACTACTGCACCCATGTGCTGCAACTACTGAAGCTGCACACCCTAGAGCCAGTGCTCCCCAACAAGAGAAGACACTGTAATGAAAAGCCCTCAAACCACAACCAGACAAAGCCCTCTAGTAGCAACAAAGACCCAGCACAGTCATAAGTAAATAAAATAGACCCTGGTAGTCCAGTGGGTGGACATTGGAATGCAGAGGGTGTATCCCTGGTCAGTAGCTAAGATCCCACCTTGTAGCAAAATAAAAAAACAAAACATAAAACGGAAGCAATATTGTAACAAATGCAATAAAGACTTTTAAAATGGTCTACATTTAAAAAAAGAAAAATAAATAAAATAGAATGGTCAGAGACTTCCCTGGCAGTCCAGTGGGTGGACATTGGGATGCAGAGGGCGCATCCCTGGTCAGTAGCTAAGATCCCACCTTGTAGCCAAAAGAACAAAACATAAAATGGAAGCAATATTGTAACAAATGCAATAAAGACTTTAAAAATGGTCTACATTTAAAAAAAAGAAAAGAAAAATTAATAAAATAGAATGGTCAGAGAGAAGCAAAAAGATGGTACTTGAGCCAAAATCTGAAGGAGATGACAGAGTAAATCTCATGGATATCCAAGGGAAAATTGTTCTAGACACTAAGGCAAGAGCACCCTAGCAGGTGTGAGGACCAGCAAGGAGCAAATGTGACTGTGACAGTGAGGGAAATGGATAGAGGCAGGTCCTGCTTAAAGATTTCAGCTCTTACTCTTTGCAAAATGGAATGCTGAGACTTCCCTGGTGGGGCAGTGGTAAAGACTCTGCACTTCTGCTACAGGGCACACAGGTTCAATGCCTGGTCAGAGAACTGAGATCCCACATGCAGTGTGGTGAGGCAAGAAAAAAAAAGATGCTGTTGCTGCTTTTTCAATGAAGAAGAGGTTTGGCATATTTTCTTCTTCTTTTTCCTTCTTTGTCCATGTTGCACATCTTGTAGGATCTTAGTTCCCTGACTAGGGATTGAACCTGGGCCCAGCAGTAAAAGTGCCCAGTTGTAACTACTGGACCACCAGGGAAGTCCTAGGCATGCTTTTTTTTTTTTTTCTTTTAATTGCTCTGGGTCTTCATTGCTGCTCACGGGCTTTCTCTAGCTGCAGTAAGTGGGGGCTGCTCTTCCATGTGATTCACCAGCTTCTCGTTGCAGTAGCTTCTGTTGCAGAGCACAGGCTCTACATGCGAAGGCTTCAGTAGTCACGGCACTTGGGCTCAGTAATTGGGGCACACAGGCTTAGTTGCTCTACAGAGTGTGGAATCCTACTGGACTAGGGATTGAACCTGTGTACCCTGCACTGGCAGGCAGATTCTCACCCACTGGACCACCAGGGACATTCCAAGCATGAATTTTTAAAGGATCTCTTTGACTGCTGTGTTGAAAATGGGCTTGGGTGAGAGAAGAGACGAAAGGGTAAACACAAGGAGACCAGTTAACAGGCAATTACAGGTATCCAGGCAGTGAGGTTGAAGGGTGAGATGTTGGGCCCAAGATAGTAATTTGAAGGAAGAGCCAACAGGATTTATTGATAGATGGGATTGGGATGTCTGAGAGAATATTCAAGGGTGACTCCAAGTTGGCCTTAGTAACTGGAAGGATAGAATTGCCATTCACTGAGATGAGAAAGAGAGTAGGAGAACAGGTTTGTGGGGCAAGATCAGGAGCTCAGCTTTGGACCTGTTATATTTGAGTTGCCTGTTGAAACCCCAAGTGAAGAGAGAGTTAAATATCTGTCTGACATTAGAAAGAGTCCAGGCTGGAGATATAAACTGAGGAGTCGTTAGAGACTGATAGCATATAAAGACTCAAGACTGGATGAGATCTTCAAGAACATGTCCCCCCACTCCCCACCCCCCACCCCGCCCCAGAGGGCTTCCAGCATTAAACGTTCAGAGATGGAGAACAAGCAAGAAGACTGAGAAAGTGAAGCCAGGGAGATAGGGAAGCAAACAAAGGGAGGGGGGACTTCCCTGGTGGTCCAATGGCTAAGACTCTGCCTTCCCAATGCAGGCGGCTGGGGTTCAATCCCTGATCAGGGAACTAGATCTCACATGCCACAGCTAAAAGATAGCACATGCTGAAATGAAGATCGAAGATTCCAAGTGCCGCAACCAAGACCCGATGCAGCCAAATAAATAAATAAATATTTTAAAATAAATAAATTAAGGGAGAGACATGCCAAGAACTCCAAAGTGAAACTCCAAAGAAGCTTTGCTTCCTCAGAAATGCCTTTTGTACCAACAAAATCAACTCTAGCTACTAAAACAACTGAAAAATCAAAATCCATTATTAACCAGCAAGATAACTTTCTCACTCCTAGCACTTGGTAAGAACTATAAGTGTTTGAGGAGTGCTTTCAGGTAGATTTTTTTTTTTTGGCCATGCCACTCAGCTTGTGGAATGTGGGATCTTAGTTCCCTGACAAGGGATCGAACCCCTGCCCTCTGCAGTGGAAACACAGAGTCCTAACCACTGGACCACCAAGAAAGTTCCAGAAATTATTTCTTAATGAGTAGAGTTTGGGAGTGATGAAAAATACTTTAGAAATAGTAGTAATGACTGCACACAACATAGTCAATGAAATTATTGCCACTGAAATATACACTTAAAAATAGTTTAAATAGTAAATTTTATGTTATAAATGTTTAGGAGCTTGGTTGGGTTTTGTTACATATCTATTTTTCTGTGATCTCTTTGAGCTGTCAATGGGCAATGGACAGGAGGTTCTGGGGACAACAGGCACCCTTAAAATTTGATTTAAAAGAATGAATTGGGCTAAAGTATAATAATTAGTGGTTGAAAGTAGATCTCTACCAATGTATGAACATTAGCCTGGATATAACTCAGAAGATATTGCTGAGGCCCATATGCAAAAATCTAAGAGAGTAGCTAATAAATACAAAAATTGTTCCCTGCAAATCCATAGAGAAATGGTTCAAATTTCCCTCCCATATTGCAATATACTCAGACACACTCTCTTAATTAGTACTCAGATCATGCCCTGTACTCTAGGGCAACCTTCCAAGAAAGGGTGCTAAATCAACCCAAATCTTCCAGTTTCTGTGGATATGTAATGAAAACAAAGGTAGGTAGAGTTAAATTCTAGTCAGTAGGCCTCTGTGTGCATGTATTCACTCTGTTCAACTTAGCATTGTACAAACACTAATATAAGGACTTTTTCTATCCTCAATACTCCATCCCTCATTGATCTTAAACTTACATTTTCATTCTTCTGAAACACTAGAGTGCTGATTGGAATTACATTCTGGTACATATGCCTGTTTACACGAGTGAGTATCCCTGTGATACTATATGTGAATCTGGTTATTACTCCTGCACAAGAAATTACCCCCCAAAACTTACTGGCGTGAAACAATGACAACATTTATTTTGTTCATGGATCTGCAATTTGGGCAAGGTTCAGTGGAGATAACTAACCTCTGTTCCATTTAGTGTCAGCTGCAGTGGCTTGAAAGCTAGGAAGTAGGAATCCTCTGAGGGTTTGATCACTCACACGCTGGCAGTTGATGCTGGTTGTTGGCTGAGACCATAGCTGGAACTGTCAGTTGGAACGATTACACGTGTAATAATGTGTTTCCTCTTTTCTCACAATGCTGTGGCTAGGTTCCAAAGATGAGCAGAGACACACAGAGAGAGAGAAAGAGACAAAAAGGGAATCACCCTAAGCTATATCACCTTTCGTGATGTAGCTTAAAACAACGCAGTGTTACTTTTTTTTTTTTGCTACACTAGGTCTTCTTTTCTTCGTGTGGGTTTTCTGTAGTTGTGGTGAGCGAGAGTTACTCTTCGCGGCGGTGCGCAGTCTTCTCATTGGGGTGGCTTCTCTTGTTGCGAAATTCAGTCTCTAGGGTATGAGGGCTTCAGTAGTTGTAGCTCAAGGGCTCTGGAGTGCACGCTCAGTAGTTGGGGTGCACAGACTTAGCTGCTACAGAGCATGTGGGATCTTCCCAGACCAGGAGTTGAACCAGTGTCCCCTGCATTGGCAGGCAGATTCTTAACCAGGGAAGTCCCACAGTGTAACTTCTAAGGCATTCGCATCACTGAAGCAGTCACAGAGTTTTGGCCAGGTTTAAAGGGAAGGGAAATAGTCTCTGGAAATATTGCTGTGCCCCAGTGTGACTTCTGGCCAAACAATCTACCTCCCCCCTATATTGCAGTATATCTTCAGCCCTTTCTCCAAAAGCGCCATTTTGACATCAGGGTCAAACTTGGAGTCTGGAAGCGCATCATATAGGTCAGATCCAGGTGTGAATGAGGCTCCCTAATGTGTTTTCCCTAATGCAGTATCTTCTGACTTGATCACCTGTTCTTTGTAAATATACACTGAAGTTATTTAGGGAAAAGGGACCATGATACATGAAACTTACTTTTAAAGGATTCAAGAATGACTTCCCTGGTGGCGCGGTGCGGTGCATAGAAGTCTGCCTGTCAGTTCCGGGGGCACAGTTTCGAACCCTGGCCCAGGAAGATTCTACGTGCTGTGGGGCAATTAAGCCCGTGCACCACAACTCCTGAAACCCAAGCTCTGGAGCCCATGCTCTTCAACAAGAGAAGCCGCCGCAATGAGAAGCCAGCGCCCCACAGTGAAGAGCGGCCCCACTCTCTGTGACTAGAGAGAGCCCGTGAGCAGCAAAGAAGACTCCATGCAATTTTTAAAAATGTTCAGGAAAACACTATTTTTATACATACAACATTTCAGAAACAGTTTCCCCACTCCTTGAGCCTGAACGTAAATTTGTGATTGCTTCAATGAATGGAATGCAACAGAAATGGCACTGTGTTACATCTGAAGATAGAATATATATATATATATATATTCACACACACACACATATAAAGTAGTGTATGCACATATATATGTATCATGTGTATATATATGTATATAAGTATTTATATAGGTAAAGAGAAGGGGAGAAAGAGGAATGCAAATGATAAGGCGAGCTGATTAAAATGTTTGCAGTAGATGAATCATACAAATATCCTTTGCGCTATTCTTATTTTTGTAACTTTTCTATAAGCTTGAAATCAATTCCAAGTAAAAAGTTTTTTAAAATATCATGCACATAGAATAGGTTCTGAGCATTAATATATTGATATATTTCATTCCAGGGGCAAGTTCTGACTTGGCCTATTAATTTGGGGGCATTAAGAAAAGATCCGTTAATTCTCCCTTTGTCCAGATGTCTATAAGAAGATATCATCACCTACTACACTTTAACCTACATTCCTCAAATCTCATTTCTTTAAAGAGTTAGTTTTGGAAAGATCCCTATCTGAGAGGGGAGATTTGGCCTTGTTGAAACTCAGCTTTTCCATGGTCTTTGCATTCCCTACATACTACAGGCACCTGTAAGTTGTGGCTCAGAGAAACTATTGAAGGGTGCACCTCAGCCAGAAAGATACGGGGATTAACTCTCTTGAAGAACCATCATTGTGCACCCAGAGCACAAGCTCTAAAAATAGTGGCTGCCGAGAAACAGCTTTCTCATGTTTCCAGTTTGAAAAGGACACTTAAATAGAACTTGGGTGCTTTTCACCAGTGTCATAATCCCCAAACAAGCAAAGAGTAATCACTAGTAAAAGTCCCAGTTTAGGAACTGTTAGTACCTCCAAGAAGCACATGCAGGCCATTTAATAAATTTATTCATGGCCATCATGTATACAATTTTATCATTCAAAGCTGGGACTTCTCTGGCTGTCCAGTGGTTAAGAGTCTGTGTTTCAAGTGCAGAGGGTACCAGTTCAATTGGGGGACTAAGATCCTGCAACCTCTGTGGCATGGCCAAAGGAAAAAAAAAGAAAAAATTATTTAAAAACTAAAAAAAATATTAATAAAAGCTGGGAATTCTCAGGCAGTCCAGTGGTTAGGATTTCATGCTTCCACTGCATAAGGTTCAATCAGGTAACTAGGGAATCAGGGAATCGGGTTCAGTCAGGGAACTAAGATCATGAAACCCACGTGGCACATTCAAAAAAAAAGAACTGATTATTCTGAAATCCTTGGACCAACATTAGATGTTTTATCACCATAGCAAAGACATAGAGAGTCCATTTATAAGATATGTAATCAAGGAACATCCTCTTAAACAAACTAATTGCTAACACTTATTGAGCTCTAGTATGTGTCAGATACTGGATTAATATTTACATACATTGTTAAATCATTTAATCTTCACACTAGCTCTATGAGGCATATGTTATCATTATCTCCATTTTACAGAAGAAGAAAAAGTTAATCAAATTTAAATAATTTGCCCAAAGTCAAACAACTAGTTGCTCAGTTGTGTTCGACTTTTTGTGACCCCCTGAACCATAGCCCACCAGGCTCCTTTGTTCATGGAATTCTCCAACGAGAATGCTGAAGCGGGTTGCCATTCCCTTCTCCATGGGATCTTCCCCACCCAGGGATTGACCACAGATCTCCTGCATTGCAGGCAGATTCTTTACCATCTGAGCCACCACCATATCTTTGACAAAAAGTCTGTATAGTCAAAGCTATGGTTTTCTCCGGTAGTCATATATGGATGTGAGAGATGGGCCATAAAGAAGGCTGAGCGCCAAAGAATTGGTGCTTTTGAATTGTGGTGCTAGAGAAGACTCTTGAGAATCCCTCAGACTGCAAGGGGATCAAACCAGTCAATCCTAAAGGAAAACAGCCCTGAATATTCATTGGAAGGACTGATGCTGAAGCTCCAATACTTTGGCCACCTGATGGGAAGAGCTGACTCACTGGAAGAGACCCTGATGCTGAGAGATTGAAGGGGATGGCAGAGGATAAGATGGTTAGATAGCATCACTGATTCAATAGACATGAATTTGAGCAACTCTGGGAGACAGCGAGGGACAGGGGAGCCCAGAGTGCTGCAGTCCATGTGGTTGCAAAGTCAGACACAACTTGGTGACTGAACAACAACACACAAAAACCTACATGTGAAATCTTGCCCATAACCTCCAGTTACACTGTGGATTATAAAATAAGGTAAAGTGTGAAGTGAAGCATGTTGCTGCTTTGTGAGTTATTTTTTGTAAGAACATTGGTGAGCTTTGCCCGCACATATGCTGAACAATTTGTTCTTTGATAAGTTAGCCTTATTTCTCATGGTGAGTATTCTTAGATAACATCTTACTGTTTAGACTCATAGATCAAGGACTTAGTCAATTCATAGGCTAGAGCAAGTCAGTCTGACCATTCTTTTGGGTCCTAGAAAGACCATGCTTAAGTGGTAATTATATTCATTTAGTAATTCATTTATTTAACAAACATTTGTCAAATAATCATTTTGTATAAGAAATCAGGGTGTGTGATGACACTGCCTCCGATTTGTTATCTGCCCATGAAAGGCTTCCCAGGTTGACACTAATCTTAGTGCAGTCACCTCAATCGAGGAACTTTTAAGTTTACAAACTCCATTTTATCACGTTGATCAGTCTCTCACAGACTGGCTTATGTTAATAAAATGACCATGAAACAGAAGACCTTTGTTTCTGACCATGATGGAATAAAAGGGGCCAGATTTACCCTTCTGCCATAGACAATTAGGAAACTAAACAAAATATAGAAAACAATTATTTTTAGGCATTGGACAATAGACGGTCCAGAACTGACATCGTTGAAAGAAGAAGAACAAATGCTGTGAGTTCTACAGTTGCCCTGGCTTTATGCCTACGGGCACATTCTGGATCATAAATTCTGAACATGGCAGAACACAGCAGTCCCACCGAGTTGAGGAGACAGAGGTTGGTGTTCATGGTCCCTGTGGTAGCTGGATGTTGCTAGACAGAATAGCAAAATGAAAGAAGGAATGTATTAAAAGAACTCCAAAAGTCTGCACAGGGCTTTGATTCTTTGCTGGCTACGAATGTGGTCCAGAATGATAGAGTTAAATTCCAGGAGAATGAGCATGGAATAATCAAAGAGATATAACTGAACAATTCCCAGGGCTCATACCAGGCTAGGAAATGTTCTGACCAGTGAGAGAAGAAAGACCTCATTGACTACTCAAGACAGTCAGGAGAGACCTCAGAAATGTCAAACATTACTAATTGATCTGTATTAACTCTATAGTAAGCTATACCCAAAATCACTGCAGATGGTGACGGCAGCCATGAAATTAAAAGACGTTTACTCCTTGGAAGAAAAGTTATGAGCAACCTAGATAGCATATTCAAAAGCAGAGACATTACTTTGCCGACTAAGGTCTGTCTAGTCAAGGCTATGGTTTTTCCTGTGGTCATGTATGGATGTGACAGTTGGACTGTGAAGAAGGCTGAGCACCGAAGAATTGATGCTTTTGAACTGTGGTGTTGCAGAAGACTCTTGAGAGTCCCTTGGACTGCAAGGAGATCCAACCAGTCCATTCTGAAGATCAGCCCTGGAATTTCTTTGGAAGGAATGATGCAAAAGCTGAAACTCCAGTACTTTGGCCACCTCACGCGAAGAGTTGACTCATTGGAAAAGACTTTGATGCTGGGAGGGATTGAGGGCAGGAGAAGAAGGGGACGACAGAGAATGAGATGGCTGGATGGCATCATGGACTTGACGGACATGAGTCTGAGTGAACTCCGGGAGTTGGTGATGGACAGGGAGGCCTGGCGTGCTGCGATTCATGGGGTCGCAAAGAGTTGGACACGACTGAGCGACTGAACTGAACTGAACTGAACTGAGACTTGCTTTAACAAAACTTTAAAACAAGTTTTCAAAAACATCAAACTAATTTGAAAGTAACCCTAACCCGTCTGGTAAAATAGATGCCTATGATCTTCAAGGGAAGACTACAAAATTCAGGCACTCAAGACTGTAACATCCCAGCATCTGATAAAAAATGACCATATGTACCAAGAAGCAGGAAAAAGAATAGCCGAACCAGGAGAAAACTCAGTCAACAGACACAGACTCAGAAATGATAGAGATGATGGAACTGGCGGACAAGAATGATAAAACAACTATGATAATTATATTGAGGTATTTAAAGGAAAACAGACATAATGAGAAAAGAAATGGAAGATATAAGGACCAAATAAAACTACTAAAAGTGAAAAATATAATATCTGAAAGGAAAAATTCAACATGGCAGCTAGCTTCCCCCAAAGCAAGCGCTCAGAGAGAAAAAAAACGGCAACAAAAAGAGGGCACATGCTTCTTATGACCTAGTATATTCCTCTCCTATTTGCAGTAATATGATCTATGTTGGTTTAGTTGCTCAATCGTGTCCGACTCTGCAATCCCATGGACTGTAGCCTGCCAGGCTCCTCTGTCCATGGGATTCTCCAGGCAAGAATACTGGAGTGGGTCGCCCTTTCTTCTTCCAGGGGATCTTCCCAACCCAGGGCTCAAACCTGCATCTCTTATGTCTCCTGCATTAGCAGGCAGGTTGTTTATTGACTCAGCCACCAGGGAAGTAATAAATTAACACAAAGTTGGTGGCTTAAAACAACACAAAACTTATTCCTCTACAATTCTGTAGTCCAGAGGTCTGACATGACTGTCATCTTGAGGAGACCCAAAAAGCCTTATGCAGAGGTCCAGATAGTGAGAGATTGAAACCTCCTGCTAGCACCCAGACTGTTGCCAAGCATGCAAGTGAATCACCTTGGAAGTGAATCCTCCAGCCCCAGTCAAGTCTTCAGATGACACAGCCCTGGCTGATATCTTGACTGCAACGTCATCAGAAACATTAAGCCAGACTCCCCAAGCTAAGCCGCTAGATTCTCCCCCCACAGAAATTGTGTGAGATAATAAGGATTGTTTTAATTTATTAAAATTTAAGATAATGTGTTTTCCAGCAGTAGATAATGCAAGAATCTCTTCAATAAACATTACTGGGACAACTGGATAGCCATATGGAAAACAAACAAAACTCTCCCTAAACTGATATAGTCATACAATAGGGTACAACTCAGCAATAAAGAGGAATGGACTCTTGATCCATGTGATAATATGGAAGAATCTCAAAAATGCTCCGCTGAGCAAAAGAAGCCGGGCATGGAAAGTACATCCTGTATGCTTTATTCATGTGAAACTGCAGTAAAGAAAATTGATGATGATGGAAAGCAGACCAATAGTTGCCTGGGGCTGGGGGTGAGGGCTGAAGGAGGAGAGGGAGTGAAGGTTGGCTGGGAAAGATGAAAGGCAATTTTGGTGTGATGGAAAAGTTCTATACCTGGATTGTAGCTCTATAGGTTCTAAGGGTGTATTTGTTGATACTCACTGAACTCTACACTTGAAATGAGTTCACATTATATAAATTGCAGTTATGTAATTAAGACTCTTGAGAGTCTCTTGGACTGCAAGGAGATCTAACCAGTCCATTCTGAAGATCAGCCCTGGAATTTCTTTGGAAGGAATGATGCTAAAGCTGAAACTCCAGTACTTTGGCCACCTCATGCGAAGAGTTGACTCATTGGAAAAGACTCTGATGCTGGGAGGGATTGGGAGCAGGAGGAGAAGGGGACGACAGAGGATGAGATGGCTGGATGGCATCCCTGACTCGATGGATGCGAGTCTGAGTGAACTCCAGGAGTTGGTGATGGACAGGGAGGCCTGGCGTGCTGCGATTCATGGGGTCGCAAAGAGTCGGACACGACTAAGCGACTGAACTGAATTATAATTTTATAAAGTTTACTTCAATAAAGTTGAATTTTAAACTGAAAAAAAAAAATCCCATGAAGAAAATATACATACCTAAATGGTTAGTGCCTTTATATAGGATAAATTTCTTCCAGGATATATGATAATGTTAGTCTCTGTTAAGAATTTCCCGGGGAGAGGGACTTCCCTGGTGGTCCAGTGGCTAAGACTACCCTTCCAAAGCAGTGGCCCCAGGGCTTAATCTGTGGTCAGGGAGCTAGTTCCCATATGCCCAACTAAGAGTTTGCGTGCTATAACTAAAAGATCTTGCACGCCACAACAAAGATCAAAGATCCCACATGCCACAACTAAGACCTGGCACAGCCAAATTAATTAATTAATTTAAAAAATTTCCTGAGGGACTTCCCTGGCGGTCCAGTGGCTAAGACTTGGTGCCTTCACTGCCAAGGGCCCAGGGCCCAGGTTCAGTCCACTGGTTGGGGAACTAAGATCCCACAAGCCGTGTGGTGTGGCCAAAACAAAAAAGAAAAATTTCCCCTTCCAGCATCTAGGAACCTGGGAAACTAAATTAATAATCCGAAGTTTTTTTCATCAGCAGATCCCCTGGTTCTTCCTCTCATTATCACTGCAATTACACATTTCTGGGAGTACTTAATTGACATCTTTCTCTCCCCTTAGACAGTAAAGCTCCCCAAGGGTGGAGCCTGGCTCTGTTTAACTCACTTCTGCATTCCCAGAGTCTAGCACGGTGGCTGGCACAGTGTAAGTACTCAATATGTATCTGATAAATTAACTCTCTACTTCATTCAAGGTACACACACTCATCCTATAAACACAACGTCTTGTTTTCTTTCACCCTTTTATCCAACAGGCAGAGAAACTAGGCACTCAGGTACCTCTGCAAGGCCTTTATGAGTGTCTCCTCTCCTTTCCCTTTCTCGCCCCACTCCCCTTCCCTATCTCATCTCTCTTCTTCTTCTTTTTTTTTTTAAATTTTAGTTTTTCAGCTGTGCCATACAACATATAGGATCTTAGTTCCCAGAGCAGGGATTGAACCTGTGCCTCCTTCTTGGGAAGCACAGAGTCTTCACTGCTGGACCACCAGAGAAGTCCCCCATCCCTCTTCTACAACTTGCGCGCTTCTCTACCGGTAGATAGTACTGGAGATGCTGCCCTCGGTTTGCGTGGCTGTCCTCCTTAACATTCTTGTCTCCTCTCTAATCTGGCCTCTCCGCTCCAGTCACGCTAATGTGAACCCTTTTCCTGCACACAATTCTTCCTTTTTCACCATCTTCATAACTTTGCCCATGCTATCCCTTCTGCTGAGAAATTCCAATCCCGCTTCGCCGGTCCATCAGATTTGGCCTATAAATTATTTATTTCAGGAAATTATTCCTACCTAACACTTCTCAATCTCTGTGCTCTGCTTCTCACCAGCCCTTTGGATTCAGCCTGAAATACGGGGACTTGTGCACTTATGGGAATGTCACCCACTTGTACTATGATGATGGATTTGTATGAAGTTATGATACTTTCCACTAACTATAAATGCCTTCCAAATGGCATGTGCTTGCTTCTTTCCCTTGTACCTGTTTTCCTTTTTTAAAAAAATTATTTATTTACTTACTTACTTTTGGCTGTGCCGGGTCTTTGTTGCTGCTCATGCTTTTCTCTAGTTGTGGCGAGTGGGGACAACTCTCTAGTTGCAGTAGGTGGGCTTCTCATCACAGTGACTTCTCTTGTTTTTGCTCCCGGGCTCTATAGCATGGGCTCAGCTGTTGTGGCACGTGGGCTTAGTTGCTCCACCCACGTGGGGATCTTCCTGGATCAGGGCAGGAAGCCATGTCTCCTCCATTGGCAGATGGATTATTTACCACTGAGCCACCAGGAAAGCTCCTCCGTTTTTTTTTCCTCCAATATTTTAATTTTACTTTTTAAAAAATTGTTATTGTTCTGAGAATCTTTTTTAAGACCACCAGGGAAGTCCCTGTTTTCCTTTCTTATGCAACTACTCAGGACAGAGTTCTGCACAGAGTTGCACTCCATCTCAATATATTACAGTTTAGCCAATGAAACACCCATCCGTGGGTAATTCATCCCAAGTGCAGGCATGGAAAGGAAGCCAGGTTTGATCCAACTGAAACAGCTTAAGTGAGAATGTCTTTTCTGAGTTCAGGTTCCTAAATGCATCTTTTTTCTGTGGCCTAGGAGAATCCCATTTTTTGTCAATGGGGATAAATAAAGATTTCTTGAAACATACTCTGGTAGGTAGCACAATTAAACCATATAGTTTTATTTCCTTAAATAGAAAAACTCCAAACTTAAGGAAATAAGATTCCCTGGGTCAGACCAAGGCTATGTAATTCAGATTTTTTATTTTATGTTCTTTTAAATGGGGAACTGGTCACTTAAGCCCCTTCCTTATTTTATTTTTAAAATATTTATTTATTTATTTCTTAGGCTGAGCCAAGTCTTAGTTGTGGCATGTGGGATCTAGTTCCCTTACCAGGGACCAAACACGAACCTCTTTTATTGGGAGCACAATCTTGGCCCCTGAACCACCAGGGAAGTCTTATTTTTATTTATTTATTTTTGGCCATGCCACACAACTTATGGGATCTTAGTTCCCTGACCAGAGGATGATTCTTTGCCATTCTTACTCCCTTCATTGGAAGTACAGTCTTAACCATTGGACTGCCAGGGAGGTCTCAGATTTTTTAAAAAATAAACTTTCAACAACAAGAGCCTATTGTATAGCACTGGGAACTATATTCAGTATCCTGTTATAAATCATAATGGAAAAGAATATAAAAAAAGAATGTATATATATACATATATATATGCATCACTTCACTGTCCAGCAGAAATTAACACACTGTAAATCAACAATACTTCAATAAATTTTTAAAAATAATTTTTATTTGGAAATATTTTAAGATTTACAGAGAAGTTGCAAAGGTTTTATAGAGAGTAGCTCTATATAGAGTTTCTATATACTCCTTAGTCAAAATCCACCATTGTTAATATCTTATATTATCATGATACGTTTGTGAAGGCTAGGAAACAGACATTGTTATGTAATTATCTAAACTCAAGGCATTATTTGGATTTCACCAGTTTTTCCATTAATGCTCTATTTTTGTTTTAGGATCTAACTCAAGAGTGCCACGTTACGGTTAGTTATCATGTCTCCTGGTTCTTTCTTTTCTTAAATTTATTTATTTTTGGCTGTGCTGGGTCTTCACTGCTGGGGAGCCCTTCTCTGGTTTCAGAGAGTGGGGGCTACTCTCTAGCTACAGCCTGCAGGCTTCTCGTTGCAGTGGCCTCTCTTGTTGCAGAGCACAGGCTCTCGGCCACAGTGGCTTCAGCAGGCACAGCACATGGGCTGGTTGGCCGTAGCTCCGGGCCCCAGAGCACAGGCTCAGTAGCTGCAGCTCGAGAGCTTAGTTGCTCTGCAGCACGTGAGATCTTCCCGGATCAGGATTCAAATCTATGTCCCCTGCATCGGCACGAGGATTCTTTACCACTGAGCCACCAGGGAAGCCCTTCCCTGGTTCTTTCTAACCTGTGACAGTTTCTTGGTCTTTTCTTAATTTTCACAGCCTTGACAGTCTTGAGGAAGACTGGCCAGATAACTTGTAGAATGTCTCCCGATCTTGTTTTGTCTGATGTTTTTCTCATGCTTAGACTGGAATTGTGGGTTTTTTGAAAAACACAGTGGAGTTGAAGTGCCCTTCTCATCATACATCACACCTGGGATATGATGCCACACATGACGTCACTGAGGGCTTCCCTGATGACTCAGGTGGTAAAGAATCCGCCTGCAATGCAGAAGATGCGGGAGGCGCGGGTTTGATTCCTGGGTGGGGAAGATCCCCGGGAGGAGGGCATGGCAACCCACTCCAGTATTCTTGCCTGGAGAATCCCATGGACAGAGGAGTCTGGTGGGCTACAGTCCATAGGGATCGCAAAGAGTCTGGCTCCACTGAGCAACCAAGTGCACGACATCACTGGTAATATTAACTCTCATCACTGAGTTGGTTTAGGGCTGCCAGTCATCTCCTGGTAAGTTACTAACATGCCCTGTCCCTACTTTACTCTTTGGATAGCTCAGATCTTGATGGGCATCAAAATCCATTTTGTGAAAAAAGCAGGGTAACTTAACACTATAATGGCCTTACGTTTTCTGGATGTACTCAAAATATTCCTAATCTCAGGACTCCAAATCAAAGCCTAATTATAGAAAAAAATCAAAATGTAATAATGTCCACTTGTCAAGCAATGCAATATAACATAACTCAAAATTTTTTAACAGAATTGAATGCAATCTAGTGATAGCTGAGATCTTCCAGCTCCTTAAAATCTAGAGGAAACTGATCTTCAATCTGTAGAGAATAGAAGTCCAAAGTGCTTCTCAAAGTTTTTCCAAATTCCCAGGAATTTATGTCACCATGGTGATACCTTCTGATTGATTTATTTCCTTTGAGCCTTATCTTGGTTGTTGCTGTTCAGTTGCTAAGTCATGTCTGACTCTTTGTGGCCACAAGGACTGCAGCATGCCGGGCTCTTTTGTCCTCCGCTATCTCTGGCAATTTGCTCAAATTCATATCCATTGAGTCACTGATGTTATCTAACCACCTCATCCTCTCCCTTCTCCTTTGGCCTTTAATCTCTCCCAGCATCAGAGTCTTTTCCAGTGAGTCAGCTCTTCCCATCAGATGGCTAGAGTATTGGAGTTTCAGCTTCAACATCAGTCCTTCCAAAGAATATTCAGGGTTGATTTCCTTTAGGATTGACTGGTTTGATCTCCTTGCTGTCCAAGGGACTCTCAACAGTTTCATCCAGCACCACAATTTGAAAGCATCAATTCTTCAGCACTCAGCCTTCTTTATGGTCCAACCCTCACATCCGTACATGACTACTGGAAAAACCATAGCTTTGCCTATACAGACCTTTGTGGGCAAAGTGATGTCTCTGTTTTTCAAAACGCTGTCTAGGTTTGTGATATCTTTCCTTCCAAGTAGCAAGCGTCTTTTAATTTCATGGCTGCAGTCACCACCTGCAGTGATTTGGGAGCCAAATAAAAGAAAATCTGTCACTGCTTCCACTTTTCCTCCTTCTATTTGCCATGAAGTGATGGGACTGGATGCCATGATCTTAGTGTTTTGAATGTTGGGTTTCAAGTCAGCTTTTTCACTCTCACTCTCAATGGGCTCTGTAGTTCCTCTTCACTTTCTACCATTAGAGTGGTATCATCTACATATCTGAAGTTGTTGATATTTCTCCCAGCAGTCTTGATTTCAGCTTGTTATTCATCCAGCCAGGCATTTCACATGATGTACTCTACACAGAAGTTAAATAAACAGGATGACAATATACAGCCTGGTCATACTCCTTTCGCAGTTTTGAACAAGTCAGTTGATACACGTAGCGTTCTAACTGTGGCTTCTTGACCCACATACAAGTTTCTCAGGAGACAGGTAAGGTGGTCTAGTACTCCCATCTCTTTAAGAATTTTCCAGTTTATCATGATCCACACAGTCAAAGACTTTTGCATAGTCAATGAAACACAAGTAGATTTTTTTTGCAACTCTTTTGCTTTCTCTATGATCCAACAAATGTTGGCAATTTGATCTCTGGTTCCTCTGTCTCTTCTTGCCTTAACTTGGAGTTATCCCTTTATCTCTCACTGTCTGCAGGGCCCAAAATAAGGGGCCTAGGGACTTCCCTGGAGCTCCAGTGGTTAAGACTGCACCATGCCAATGCAGGAGGCATGGGATTGTCCCTGGTCAGGGAACTAAGATCTCACATGCTATGCAGCGAGGCCAAAAGATAAACAAATAAATAAAAATAAGACAGCCTAGCTTCTTTTTGATTCCTTCATACAAAGAAACATCTGAGGCTGTTGAGTAGTGTAGATATGAAGGGTTTTAGTGAAGGGTTGCAGCTCATAACTTACAGCCGACGAATACAATCCATGTCAATCCTTTTGGCCACCCCTTCCCACTCGAAGTGTAATCCCCATTCATCCCCAGCTTCCAAATCACCCCACAGGGACCCAGCTTCTCATCATCTGTTTTGCTGGCTTCTCTCTCTGCAGCGTCCCTCATTTTCTTCCTCTCCCTACTGGCATTCTTTTATTTTATTCTATTTATTCATCAATTTATTTTTGGCCACACCACGAGGCTTTTGGCATCTTAGTTTCCTGACCAGGGATTGAACGCCAGCAGTGGAAGTATGGAGTCTTAACCACTGGACTGCCAGGAAACTCCCTAGGTATTCTTTTCTAGAAATCAGATTGATTATATTCTTTGCAGCTGAAGATGGAGAAACTCTATACAGTCAGCAAAAATAAGACCAGGAGCTGACTGTGGCTCAGATCATGAACTCATTGCAAAATTCAGACCTAAATTGAAGAAAGTAGGGAAAACCATTCAGGTATGACCTATATCAAATCGCTTGTGATTATACAGTAGACATGACGGATAGATTCAAGGGATTAGATCTGATAGAGTGCCTGAAGAACTATGGAGGGAGGTTTGTAATGTTGTACAGGAAGAGGTGATCAAAGCTATCCCCAAGAAACAGAAATGCAAAAAGACAAAATGGTTGTCTGAGGAGGCCTTAAAAATAGCTGAGAAAAGGAGAGAAGCTAAAGGCAAAGGAGAAAAGGAAAGATATAAGCATCTGAATGAAGAGTTCCAAAAAATAGCAAGGAAAGATTAAGAAAGACTTCCTCAGTGATCAATGCAAAGAAATAGAGGAAAACAATAGAATGGGAAAGACTAGAGATTTCTTCAAGAAAATTAGAGATACCAAGGGACATTTCATGCAAAGATGGGCACAATAAAGGACAGAAATGGTATGGCCCTAACGGAAGCAGAAGATATTAAGAAGAGGTGGCAAGAATACACAGAAGAACTATACAAAAAAGTTACATTACGACCCAGATAACCACGATGGTGTGACCACTCACCTAGAGCCAGACATCCTGGATTGTGAAGTCAAGTGGGCCTTAGGAAGCATCACTACGAACAAAGCTAGTGGAGGTGATAGAATTCCAGTTGAGCTATTTAAAATCCAACCAGTCTATCCTAAAAGAAATCAATCCTGAATATTCGTTGGAAAGACTGATGCTGGAGTTGAAGCTCCAATACTCAGGCCACCTGATAGGAAGAGCTGACTCATTTGAAAAGACCCTGATGCTTGGAGAGATTGAAGGCAAAAGAAGAGAGCAGCAGAGCATGAGTTGGTTGGATGGCATCATCGACTCAATGGGCACGAATCTGAGCAAACTCCAGGAGACAGTGAAGGACAGGGGAGCCTGGCATGCTGCAGTCCACGGGGTTGCAAAGAGTCAGATACAACTTAGCAACTGAACCACAACAACAACCAAATAGAAATAATCAGACATAAAAACCTCCCAGGTAAAGATCATTCTAAAATGTAGAAAAGATAATCAAGAAGTGCTGAGTTTTGAGTATTATTGTTTTCAATATAATTTATTTAATTGTAAGTTAATAATTTTATGTTTACAGAATTAACTTTTTTATTGTGGTAAGACATATATTACACAAAACTTAGCACTTTAACCATTTCAAGTTTACAATTCAGTGGCATTAAGTATATTCACAATGTTATATAGCTATCACCATCTATTTCCTGCAATAAACTTTTCCATCAGCCCAAACAGAAATTCTAACTATTCCTTCTTTCTCTCAGATGCTGGTAACTTTTATTTTACTTTCGGTTTTTTTAAAATATAAGTAGAATCATGCAATATTTGTTCTTTTGTGTCTGACATTTCATTTAGCATAATGCTTTTAAGATCCACCCTGTAGCAAGTATAAGAATTTTATTCCTTATAAAATAATGGCATTTGTAGGAACATGGATGGACTTAGAGATTATCATACTAAGCAAAGTAAGTCAGAAAGACAAATACCATATGATATTATTTGTATGTGAAATCTAAACTATGACACAAATGAACTGAGCTATGAGACAAACAAGCACAGATAAAGAACAAATCTGTGCTTGCCAAGGAAGGATTGGGAGTTTGGAACTGGCAGATGCAAACCATTATACATCAGTTCAGCTCAGTTCAGTTGCTCAGTCGTGTCCGACTCTTTGTGACCCCATGAACCGCAGCATGCCAGGCCTCCCTGTCCATCACCAACTCCCGGAGTTTACTCAAATCCATGTCCATCGAGTCGGTGATGCCATCCACCCATCTTATCCTCTGCCCCCTTCTCCTTCTGCCTTCAATCTTTCCCAGGATCAGAGTCTTTACCAGTGAGTCAGCTCTTCGCATCAGATGGCCAAAGTACTGGAGTTTCAGGTTCAACATCAGTCCCTCCAATGAACACCCAGGACTGATCTCCTTTAGGATGGACTGGTTGGATCTCCTTGCAATCCAAGGGACTCTCAAGAGTCTTCTCCAACACCACAGTTCAAAAGCATCAATTCTTCGATGCTCAGCTTTTTTATAGTCCAACTCTCACATCCATACACGACCACTGGAAAAACCATAGCCTTGACTAGACGGACTTCGGTAGCAAAGTAATGTCTCTGCTTTTTAATATGCTATCTAGGTTGGTCATACCTTTTCTTCCAAGGAGTAAACGTCTTTTGATTTCATGGCTGCAATCACAAGTGATTTTGAAGCCCCCCCAAATAAAGTCAGCCACTGTTTCCACTGTTTCCCCATCTATTTGCCATGAAGTGATGGGACCAGATGCCATGGTCTTAGTTTTCTGAATGCTGAGCTTTAAGCCAACTTTTTCACTCTCCTCTTTCACTTTCATCAAGAGGCTCTTTAGTTTTTCTTGGCTTTCTGCCATAAGGGTGGTGTCATCTGCATATCTGAGGTTATTGATATTTCTCCCAGCAATGTTGATTTCAGCTTGTGCTTCCTCCAGCCCAGTGTTTCTCATGATGTACTCTGCGTATCAGTTAAATAAGCAGGGTGACGATATACAGCCTTGACGTTCTCCTTTTCCTATTTGGAACCAGTCTGTTGTTCCACGTCCAGTTCTAACTGTTGCTTCCTGACCTGCCTTCAGATTTCTCAAGAGGCAGGTCAGGTGGTCTGGTATTCCCATCTCTCTCAGAATTTTCCACCGTTTATTGTGATCCACACAGTCAAAGGCTTTGGCATAGTCAGTAAAGCAGAAATAGATGTTTTTCTGGAACTCTCTTGCTTCTTCCATGATCCAGCGGATGTTGGCAATTTGATCTCTGGTTCCTCTGCCTTTTCTAAAACCAGCTTGAACATCTGGAAGTTCACAGTTCACATATTGCTGAAGCCTGGCTTGGAGAATTTAGAGCATTACTTGACTAGCGTGTGAGCTGAGTGCAATTGTGCGGTAGTTTGAGCCTTCTTTGGCATTGCCTTTCTTTGGGATTGGAATAAAACTGACCTTTTCCAGTCCTGTGGCCACTGCTGAGTTTTCCAAATTTGCTGGCATATTGAGTGCAGCACTTTCACAGCATTATCTTTTAAGATTTGAAATAGTTCAACTGGAATTCCATCACCTCCACTAGCTTTGTTCGTAGTGATGCTTTCTAAGGCCCACTTGACTTCACATTCCAGGATGTCTGGCTCTAGGTGAGTGATCACACCATCGTGATAATCTTGGTCATAAAGATCTTTTTTGTACAGTTCTTCTGTGTATTCTTGCCACCTCTTCTTAATATACATATACATGTAATATGCATATACCATTATACATAGGATGGATAAAAAACAAGTTCCCACTGTATAGCACAGGGAACTATATTCACTCTCCTGGGATAAACCATAATGGAAAAGAATATGAAAAAAGAATGTGTAGGCCTCAGAGCAACTAAGCCCTTGGACCGCAACTGTTGAGCTGATGTTCTAGAGCCCCAGAAGCCCTCCCCGATGGCTCAGCAGGAAAGACTCCTCCTGCAAAATTCCACAGAGAAGCCTGGTGGACTATAGTCCAAAGTGTTGTAAAGAGTCAGACACAACTGAGCAAGCAAGCTAGGGTCCGGGAACCACAGCTACCGAGCCCATAAGCCCTGGAGCCTGTGCTCCACAAGAGAAGCCGCTGCAATGAGAAGCGCACGCGCTCAAACTGCAGAGCACCCCCCCTTTGCCACAAAGAGAGAAAAGCCGGTTCAGCAACTAGCACCCAGAGCAGCGAAAAAGAAAAATGAAAAATAAAAAAAGGATGTATAGATATGAATAATTAAGTACAGCAGAGATTGGGACAACACTGTAAATCAACTATACTTCAATTTAAAAAATAAATTTAAGACATGCTATATATATATATGTATAACTAAATCACTTTGCTGTAAGCAGAAATTAATGCAACATTGTAAATCAACTATATGTCAATCAATTTTTAAAAATCCATTCCTTTTTATGGCTGAATGGAATTCTATTGTATCTGTCTACTACATTTTCTTTGTCCATTCAACTGTTGATGGACACTTGAGTGTTTCCACCTTGTGGCTATTGATAATAATGCTGCTTTGAGTACAAGTATGTATTTGAGTCCCTGCTATCAATTTCATTTAATGTCTGTGTTGAACAAACGGCTGGCAAAATTCCTGAAAATTTACCGATCGGCTCTGGTGAACCTGTTAGAGTCTGTCAGAGCTGGTTCTAGAACAATGCTGGAAAGTCCATTATTTGACAAATTGGACCCAGCAAGGGTCAGTTTGGGATTCAACGCCAACATCTTTTGAAAGTGCCTGATGATCAGAATCACCTGGGACATCTATTAAAATATTGATTCCCAGACCCCTCGTGGGAGATTGTGGTTCCTAAGCTCCGAGGTGAAGTATCGTACTTGTCAGAATTTGTCTCAGTCTGGAAAACCTGATATGAACCTCTAGTCCTGAAACTGAGTGGTACAAATACAGTACTCTAAAAAAGGGGAGGTGAGAGTAAGTTGTTTGGGGGGAACTTGCTGGAAATTTGGGGGTGTCTTTTCTTTCTTTCCAAAATCCTTCCCAACTCTAATATTCGCTGACCACAGAATTTTCTCCGGCTCATCTCCCCGAATCCCATCTTAGGAAAGAACAGCTTCCAGAGACAGCCAAGTAGAAATCATCAGGCCCAGCAATTCATTTTCCTTTCTATAAATTTTTTAAAGTTGATTAATATTTAAATTTTTGGCTGTGCTGGGTCTTTTTGCTGCGCAGGCTCTTCTGTAGTTGCGGTGAGCAGGGGCTACTCCAGTTGCGATGCTCAGCCTTCTCCTTGCGGTGGCTTCTCTTGTTGTGGAGCACGGGCTCCAGGAACACGGGCTTCAGTAGTTTCAGCTCTTGGGCTCAGTAGTTGTGGCTCAGGGGTTTGGTTGCTTCATGGCATGTGGAACCTTCCTGGAACGGGGATCGAACCCTGCGCTGGCAGGCGGATTCTTATCCGCTGTGCCCCCAGGGAAGTCCAGGCCCAGCAATTTGACATGACCACAGAAGGCTACATACCATTCAACGGTTTAGAAAGTGCTCTGAAGTTCTCAGGGTGCCATTCTGCAGTGTTATTTTGATGCCCTGATAAGATATTCTTACAGCACATAAAACCCCAATTAAAACATTGCTACAAAAAAATAAAAGTGAAATTAATCTAGGGCTCCATTAAATGGAAATCTACAGTAAATATCAGATAGAAGTGAAGAAAAAAAATGTACCAAACATTTTTGAGATCTGTTTTTCTGAAAAGAGAGGATATGGAGAGATGCAGAGATGTGTCTGGGTCTTCCCAGTGATGGAAGGCTTCAGACAGCCTGTACTGACTGCCTGTCACCCTTGTATTAGTGTAACAGGTGCTTCCTTCCCACTGCTAAAGTCTGGATGTAGGCCCCTGGCAGGGGACACAGAGTTTCAGCTTTACTGGACTTGGTCAAGCCTTCTGCTTCATCCCTGGTTTCTTGGGTTGGGTCTGGAATTGATTAGTTGGGCCTAAAATGGACTTCCCTGGTGGCTCAGTGGTAAAAAATCTGCCTGAAGTTCAGGAGATGCATGTTTGATCCGTGGGTCAGGAAGATCCCCTGGAGAAGGGAATGGCTACCCACTCCAGTATTCTTGCCTGGAGAATCCCATGGACAGAGGAGCCTGAAGGGCTACAGTCCATGGGATTGCAGAGTCAGACACGACTGAGCAACTAATACTTTCCTTTTTTTTTCAGTCCTAAAAATCCCTCACCTTCCTCCTCCATTCTGTTTCTCTCCAGACTGTGTTTCTAGCATTTCTCAGCTTGTGAGTGCTTCCATGAGCTCAGATTTAAAGACCCATCTGAAAAACTACTGCTGAGAAATAGGTCCATACGCTTAGGATAGACTGCTTAGATCACTGGTTCCCAACTTTCTGGGGGCTACAGACTTCTCTGATTGCTCGATGAAGGCTGTGGAGCCTCACATATATTTTGCTACTTAGAATTTCTTTCTTTCCTTTTATATTTATTTATTTGACTGTGCTGGGTCTTAGGTGTGGCTTGCAAGATTTTAGTTGCAGCATGTGAACTCTTAGTTGCAGACCGTGGGCGCTAGTTCCCTGACCAGGGATTAACCCCAGGCCCTCTGCCTTGGGAGCATGGAGTCTTAGCCACTGGACAACCAGGGAAGTCCCTCATTAGAGTTTCAAAGGATTTGTTGACTCTCTCAAGACTGTCGGTGAATCCATGTCAAGATACTCTTTCAGGAGACTTCCCTGGTAATCTAGAGGCTAAAACTATGGGCTCCCATCAGGGAGATCCCACATGCAGCAAGCAAAGAGTTCGCATGCCACAACTAAGATCTGGCACAGCCAAACAAATAAAAAATAAAATTTTAAAGATAGTCTTTTGGGCATTAAAATATGCATGCTACTATCTATAACATAGATAACCAACAAGGACCTACTGTATAGCACAGAGAAGTATACTCAGTATCTTGTAATATCCTATAATGGAAGAGAATGTGGAAAAAGAATGGATATATCTAAATACAAATATATGATTAACTGAATCACTCTGCTGTACACATAAAACTCACACAATATTGTAAACCAACTATATTCCAATAAAATCTAAAAAAGACTGTGTCTTTGGTGGTGACTCAGACCCTGGTAGCCTTGGAGTACGGATGCTGTGGTCCTCAGCTGGGAACTGTCTCAAGCCTTGCAGACTCAGCACCCCAGCTATGACAGGAATTTGAGTGGCCCTCTTTTTCTTGAAGTCTTGATAGAATTCTAATCAGATAATTGGTTATTCAGAGCAAGATCAAGAGGCTTCTTCTGGCAATGCTCAGATGTTCTTGGATTCTTATCGAAGAGAGGAATAGAGCAGAGTTCTTTGGGGGAATAAGAAGGCTCTGAGTCACTGTTTAATGCACAGAGAGATGGGAAAATCTTCAAGTCTTTGAGAGGAAGTGTAGGCCGTAGATGCTCAAGTCATTTTCCATGTCTACTGAATTCACAGCATAGAATTTTGTGAGCTCTAGCATGTGCTCCTGGGGTGAAGGGGTGGGGATGGAAAAAGCAGATAGAGTAGGGGGTCCCTGGAGAAAAAGAACCAGTCATGATTTTCTTGACATAAAAGAAACCAGTTAGGCTTAAGGTATTTTGTCATCTAAGCCTGGCTGCACTTGCCCTTGATCAGGTCTCAGTAACTAATAATCTTAAAACAGGAGAGGGAAAGCAAGGATAAAGGAAACGCAGTCAAGAAACAATAGCTTGGACTTCCCTGGTGGCCCAGGGGCTAAGAATCTGCCTGGCAATGCACAGGACATGAGTTCAGTTCCTGGTCCTGGAAGATTCCACACACCTCGGGGCAACTAAGCCCATGCACCACAGCGACTGAGGCCACATGCCCAGAGCCTGTGCCCTGCAACTAGAGAGGACCACACATTGCAAAGAAAAGCAGCCCCCTCTCTCTGCAACTAGAGAAAGCCCGTGTGCAGCAACAAAGACCCAGGGCAGCAATAAAGCAGAGTCCTGGTTCCCCCTCAAGGGAAGCACAGAGCAAGCTGATAATTATCTTTGAGTTCTGCAGAATCTAAGGTCCCTACCCAAGTAGAAGTCAGAATGATGATGTTGACCTTAATGATCCTCACGTTGCTGTTGTTTAGTCGCTCAGTCGCGTCCAACTCTTTGAGACACGATGGACTGCAGCACACCAGGCCTCCCTGTCCATCACCATCTCCCGGGGCTTGCTCAAACTCATGTCCGTCAAGTCAGAGATGCCATCCAACTATCTTATCCTCTGTTGTCCCCTTCTCCTCGCGCCTTCAATCTTTCCTAGCATCAGGGTCTTTTCCAATGAGTTGGCTCTTGCCATCAGGTGGCGAAAGTATTGGAGTTTCAGTTTCAGCATCAGTCCTTCCAGTAAGTATTCAAGACTGATTTCCTTTAGCATTGACCAGTTTGATCTCCTTGCAGTCCAAGGGCTTCTCAAGAGTCTTCTCCAACACCACAGTTGAAAAACATTGATTCTTTGGTGCTCAGCCTTCTTTATGGTCCAACTCTCACATCCATACGTGACTACTGGAAAACCACAGCTTTGACTACATGGACATTTGTCAGCAAAGTAATGTCTCTTCTTTTTAATAAACTGTCTAGGTTTGTCATAGTTCTCCTTCCAAGGAGCAAGCATCTTTTAATTTCATGGCTGCAGTCACTATCTGCAGTGATTTTGGAGTCCAAGAAGTCTGCCACTGTTTCCATTGTTTCCCCTTCTATTTGCCATGAAGTGATGGGATCAGATGCCATGATCTTAGTTTTTTTAATGTTAAGTTTTAAGCCAGGTTTTTCACTCTCCTCTTTACCTTCATCAAGAGGATCTTTAGTTCCTCTTCATTTTATGCCATAAGGGTGGTGTCATCTGCATATCTGAGGTTATTGATATTTCACCCAGTAATCTTGATTCCAGCTTGTGCTTCATCCAGCCCAGCGTTTCTCATGATGTACTCTGCATGTAAGTTAAATAAGCAGGGTGACAATATATAGCCTTGACGTACTCCTTTCCCATTGTTGAACCAGTCCATTGTTCCATGTTCGATTCTAACTGTTACCTCTTGACCTGCATACAGGTTTCTCAAGAGGCAGGTAAGGTGGTCTGGTATTCCCACCTCTTTAAGAATTTTCCACAGTTTGTTGTGATCCACACAGTCAAAGGCTTTAGCCTAGTCAATGAAGCAGAAGTAGATGTTTTTTTGGAACTCTCTTGTTTTTCCTATGATCCAGTGGATATTGGCAATTTGATCTCTGGTTCCTCTGTCTTTTCTAAATTCAGCTTGAACATCTGGAAGTTCTCAGTTCCCGTACTACTGAAGCTTGGCTTGGAGATTTTTGAGCATTACTTTGCTAGTATGTGAAATGAGTGCAATTGTGAGGTAGTTCAAACATTCTTAGGGTTCCCTAGTGGCTCAGTTGGTAAAGAATCTGTGCAATACAGGAGACCTGGGTCAAAACTGGAGAAGGAAATGACAACCCACTCCAGTATTCTTGCCTGGAGAATTCCATGGACAGAGGAGCCGGGCAGGCTACAGTCTATGGGATCGCAAAGAGCTGGACATGACTGTGTGGCTAACTTATTTGAACATTTTTGGCATTGCCCTTCTTTGGGATTGGAATGAAAACTGACCTTTTCCAGTCTTGATGTTGCAGGAAGGGGGATCCCTTCCAGGGCCCAAAAGTGGGCTCTTGTCTAACACTCGGAAATGAACTGTCTGAGGAGACACATCTGCTGACAAAGCAAGAGACTTTATCGGGAAGGGGCGCCGGGTGGAAAGCAGGAGGGGAAGAGAACCCAGGAGAACTGCTCTGCCATGTGCTCTCAGTCTCGGGTTTTATGGTGATGGGATTAGTTTCCAGGTTGTCTTTAGTCAATCATTCTGACTCAAGGTCCTTCCTGGTGGTGCACGCCTTGTTCAGCCAAGATGGATGCCAGAGAGAAGGATTCTGGGAGGTGGTCGGACATGTGGTGTCTCCTTTTGACCTTTCCTGAACTCTTCCGGTTGGTGGCAGGTTATTAGTTCCATGTTCCTTACCAGGACCTCCTGTCGTAAAACAGCTCATGCAAATGGTTACTATGGTGCCTGGCCAGGGAGGGCGGTTTCTGTCAGTGTGCTTCCCCTAACACTGTGGCCACTGCTGAGTTTTCCAAATTTGCTGACATATTGAGTGCAGCACTTTCACAGCATCATCTTTTAGCATTTGAAGTAACTCAGCTGGAATCCCATCAGCTCCACTAGCTTTGTTCGTAGTGATGCTTCCTAAGGCCCACTTGACTTCATACTCCAGGATGTCTAGCTCTAGGTGAGTGGTCACACCATCGTGGTTATCTGGGTCATGAAGATCTGTTTTTGTATAGTTCTGTGTATTCTTGCCACTCCTTCTTAATCTCTTCTGCTTCTGTTAAGTCCATACCATTTCTGTTCTCTATTGTGCCCATCTTTGCATAAAATGTTCCCTTGGTATCTCTAATTTTCTTGACGAGATCTCTAGTTTTTCCCATTCTGTTTTTTCGTTATGACCCTCCACAACGTCAATCAACGGAAGCATGGACTCTGTCGACCTTTGCCCCAATTCTCTGCTGAATTCCTCTCTAACCCCTGATCCATATAATCAAGGAACATGCCAGCCTGCAGAAAGTAAAGGGTGGACAAATTAACACGCTCACTTCCACCCTTCTCCACACCCAGCCCCTCCTGCTTAAAGTATGTGGCACTAAGGATTTTTTTAAATTAAATATTGGAAGAATGACTCTATTGAAAGGGTTGTCCTGGTCGTCATTTCATGCTGACCAATTGGATTTTAAAGAGTGTCTCCCAGAGGCAATGGAGTTTGGCTTTGTCTTAGTTAATGCTGAGCATTGAGCATTCGTGGCTGCTGTTCAATTTAATTGTCTCTTCAGGCTACTTCCTACTTCATAATGGTTTGTAATAAAACCATTATGAAAATAGGGCAGTCACCCAGAGTATAGGATTTGCTGGGGGCTGTGGGAGGGCAGAGGAGGGGCAGGAGCAAAGAGCAGGTAGAGGCAAACGAGCTTTGGGGCTCTGACAGTCACTTCCCCCTTCTGAATTTTAGGTATTGTTTGGGCTGGTGGAGGAATAAATGTACAAATATTCTTTGTTTCTTGGTGTGTGTGTGTGTTTTCTACCAGCCTTGGTCCATATTCACATCCGCTTACCTAAGTTTGAGTTATAATGTGACAATCTTTTGTGTTCTTTTTCTTTTTTTTTTGGCCACGCCATGTAGCATGTGAGATTTTATAGTCACCCAACCAGGAATCAAACCTACATCCCCTGCATTGGAAGCACAGAGTCTTAACCAGCAGACTGCCAGGGAAGTTCCCATGTTCTGTTTGTAAACTTGGCATTATATTACATTTTTAATGATGTTACTTATCCCTTACGCTGTGCTGTGTGCTGTGTACTCAGACATGTCCTGCTCTTTGCCACTCCATGGACTGTTGTCTGTCAGGCTCCTCCGTCCATGGGATTTTCCAGGCAAGAATACTGGAGCAGGTTGTCATTTCCTCCTGCAAGGGATCATCGCAACCCGGGGATTGAACCTGCGCCTCCAGCATCTCCTTCTTGCAGGCAGATTCTTTACCACTGAACCACTAGGGAAGTTTCCTTATTCCTTATGAGTAGTTTTTAAAAACATACACAGCTTTCCTTTCTTTCTGACTGCAATTGTAAAGTATATTCATCATCCTTAAAAATGCAGACAATATGCAAAGAAAGTGAAAAATCACCCTCGATATTTTGAAGTGTATCTTTCAAAACTTTTTTCTATATATATAAATACATACAAAAATGGGATCATACCACCCTGCCAAATTACCTATGACGTTTTTCACAGAACTAGAACAAATAATCCTAAAATTTATATGGAATCATAAAAGATCCAAATTGCCAAAGCAATCATGAGGAAAAAGAAAAAAGTAGGAGGCCTAACACTCCCAGACTTAAGATGATACTACAAAGCTACAGTATCAGAATAGCATGGTATTAGCACAAAAACTGACATACGGATCAATAGAATAGAATAGAGAAATAAACCCACACACCTAAGCCGATTAGTCTTCAACAAAGAAGGTAAGAATATACAAACGGAAAAAAAAATCTTTCTCCAAGTGGTGCTGGGAAAGCTGGAGAGCCACAAGCAAACCAATGAAGCTAGAACACACTCTCACACTGTACACAAAAATAAACTCAAAATGGCTTAAAGACTTAAGTACAAGACATGACACTGTAAAAACTTCTAGAAGAGAATATAAGCAAAACATTCTCTGACATAAATTGTACCAATATTTTCTTAGATCTGTCTCCCAAGGCAATAGAAATAAAAGCAAAAATAAACAAATGGAACCTAATCAAACTTAGAAGCTTTTACACAGCAAAGGAAACCATAAAGAAAATGAAAAGACAACCATGAACTGGGAGAAAATATGTGCAGATACTGTGACCAACAAGGGCTTAATGTCCAAAATAAACAAACAGCTCATACAACTTGATAAGAAAATAACAAACAACTCAATCAAAAAATGGGCAGAAAACCTAAATAGACATTTCTCCAAAGAAGACATACAGATGGCCAACAGGCACATAAAAAGATACTCAGCATCACTAATTATTATAGAAATGCAAATCAAAATCACAATCAGCTACCACCTCACGCTGGTCAGAATGGTCATTACTATTTTTTTTTTTTAATCTACAAATAAAAAGTGCTGGGGAGGATGTGGAGAAAAGGGAACCCTCCTACACTGTTAGTGTGAATGTAAATTGGTGGAAATGGAAAACAGTATGGAGGTCCTCAAAAACTAAAAACAGAGTTGCCACATGATTCAGCAGTCCAACTCCTGGGCTTATATCAAACAAAAACCATAATTCAAAAAGATACATGCACCCCTACGTTTATAGCAGCAGAATTCGGAAAGCCAAGACATGGACCAACCCAAACGTCAGGTGGCAGACGAGTGGTTAAAGGTGTGCCACATACACATACAATGGAATACTACTCAGACGTGAAAAGGGAAGAACGCCATTTGCAGCAATATGGATGGACCTAGAGAGGTCCTAGGCCCTTCCTTCCTAAGTGAAGGAAGCCAGAAACAGTAAGACAAATGCCATATAGTATTGCTTATAAGTGGGATCTAAAATATGGCTCAGGGGCTTCGCTGGTGGCTCAAGTAAAGAATCCACCTGCCAGTGCAGGAGACACGGGTTCAGTCCCTCTTCTGGGAAGACCCCACATGCCACGGAGCCATTAAGCCCAGGTGCCGCAACTACGGAGCCTGTGTTCTAGAGCCTGTGAGCCGGAAATACTGAGCTCACGCGCTGCAGCTCTTGAAGCCTGAGCACCCTAGAGCCCATGCTCCCAAACAGGGAAAGCCACCAAAATGAGAAGCCCGTGTACCGCAACTAGAGAGAAGCCCCACCCTCCGCAACTGGAGAGAAGCCTGTGCGACAACAAAGATTCAGCACAGCCAAAAAAAGGAAAAACTAAGCTAAAAGTAGATACAATAAAAATTTTATTATAAAATATGACACAAATGAACCTATCTACGAAACGGAAATAGGCTCACAGACAGAACAGACTTGCTGCCATCAGAGAGGGGCTGTGGGGGAAGGGTGGCTTAGGGGTTTGGGATTAATAGATGCAAGCTATTACACAGAGCATGGTAAATAGGGAGCTATATTCCATATCCTGTGATAAACCATAATAGAAAATAATAAGAGAAAGAATGTATATCTATGTATAACTGATCACTTTATTGTACAGTAAAAATCAGCACAACATTGTAAATCAACTATACATACACCAATAAAATAAATGGGATCATACCATACACGGTGTTTTAGTTTGTTTTCCACATCATTAAATATAGAGTAGTAATTTAAAATTTTAAAAATTTAATTCATATTTAATCTAAATTATTCATATAAATTTAATTTGTATAGTGAAAGTCAGTCGTATCTTAATAGTTAAGCTTCCTTTGCGGCTCACATGGCCAAGAATCTGCCAGCAATGCAGGAGACTCGCATTGGATCCCTGGGTGGGGAAGATCCCCTGGAGAAGATCGCAACCTATTCCAGTATTCTTGCCTAGAGAATTCCATGGACAGAGGAGGCTGGCGGGCTATAGTCCATGGAGTCACAGAATCAGACATGTATTTTAATAATCAGTACTATTTTAGTAGTGAAGTATTTTTTAATTGACTTTAACTTTAATATTAGAGTAGTATTTTTTAAAGTATTGATGTGCCACAGTTTATTTACCCTTTCCTATCCATGACAGCTGTTTCCAAACTGTTACCCCCGTAACTTTCCTCATTTACATCTTCTCTGCTGCTGCTGCTGCTCCTGTCTCTTCAGTCATGCTGGACTCTGTGCGACCCTCTGGACAGCAGCCCTCCAGGCTCCTCTGTCCACAGGATTCTCCAGGCAAGAATACTGGAGTGGGTTGCCATTTCCTTCTCCTACATATTCTCTCCATAGGGCTAATTCCTCTAAGTAGATATGGGAAAGAATCTGCCTGCAATGGGGGAGACACAAGCTTGACTCCTGGGTTGGGAAGATCTCCTGGAGAAGGAAATGACAATCCACTCCAGTATTCTTGCCTGGAGAGAATTCCATGGACAGAGGAGCCTGGCAGGCTACAGTCCATGGAGTCTCAAAGAGTCAGACATGACCAAGCGCCTACACTTTCAGAATTTATGGGTCAAAGCAAATGCCTATTAAAAAAAAAATGTATTACATTTTGTAATACATTTTTAAGAAAAAACTAATTACCACTCCCAATAGAAGTGTGCCAAAGATTTCCTCTTCCCCTCACTCTTGCCAATATAATTACCCTTCTTAAAACAGCTGAAAAATAATCTTGAATTAATGTTCAGAGAACACTCTTTCCAGTTTGGAAACAAACCCACCTTGTCCTCTAGGAAAGTCAAAGCGCAGTCGCTCAGTTGCGTCCGACTCTTTGCAACCCCATGGACTGTGGCCCACCAGGCTCCTCTGTCTATGGGATGCTCCAGGCAAAGAATATTGGAGTGAGTTGCCATTTCCTTCTGCAGGGGATCTTTCCTACCCAGGGATGGAGCCTGGGACTCCCTCATGGCCGGCAGATTCTTGACCATCTGAGCCACCCGGGAAGCCTACAACGTCGTTAAATATTCCTGTCAGTCGCAGGTGCCGCCGCCAGATGGCGAGAGAGAGGCCTGGGAAGACCGTGCGGCAGCAAGTGTCGGCAGACGGCACGCTGACTCCTGCTGTCGAAGGCGGGGGAGAGGACAGAACGGGGTGGAGAAAACGGGACCCGGGCCCAGAAGACAGGAAGGGCCGGCCAGCAGAGGGTGTCCAGCGATCCAAAGAAGAAGATGCTGGTTAGGTGAGGGGACCGGGGCGGCAGTCTTACCACCGCCCTGACCCGCCCGGCGAGCTGACGGGGGATGCAAGGGGCCGCGTTAGAGACGAGCGGCGGCGTGGCCGCGCGCCCCGGAGCGCCTCCAGGACAAGCCGGCCGGGGAGACGCGCGGACCCCGCCAGCCCCCTCTACGCCTGCGGCCTGGCTTCCCCCGAGGGCGACGCAGGAGGGAAAAGCCAGGCCGGCCGGACTCCTACCCGAACCTCGGCGCCGCCCCTCGTGGCGGCGGACCCAAGGCAAATAACGGGGATTCTGTGCTTCTCGGCTGGTGGTTCCAGGAAATGGGATCACGACGGAGACCTGGGGCTTCCCAGCCGTGATCCCGGGGCTTCCCTCGTGGCACGGTCGGTGAAGAATCCAGCTGCAGTGCAGGAACGTAAGAGACCTGGGTTCGATCCCTGGGTCAGGAAGATCCCTTGCAGAAGGAAATGGCAACCCACTCCAGTATTCTTGCCTGGAGAATCCCATGGACAAGGAACCTGGCGAGCAACAGTCCATGGGGTCACAAGTATCGGACACGACTGAGAGACTAAACCACCACCAGCCTTGGGACCTACCCCGGGGAAGAGGTACGAGGGTGGCTAGTATTTTCGTATACTCCCTAAAAACACCACCACCATCCACCCACAACCCAGCACAGTGGGTTCCTTCCCTCCTGGAGGCTACGGACGATGGAAGAGAAGATGCATCCCAGGGGAGCTTGAGGATGCCACGTTCTCCCTGCATCCTCTACCCCATTGTCCCCGGTCCGAAAAGGACGGCTACGAAACCTCTCTCCTCTCGGGGGGTGGGGGGGAGCCCACAGGCGAGCCCACTCTGAAACCGGGGGGCCTTGAATGGTACACAGGCAGGAGAATTATTCCTAAAGCTTTACCCAAGTTCAAAATCGACAGCACCCGACAGTGCTCTTTGGAGAAGGGGTGCCCGCCCCTCCTGGGCAGCTGTGAGCCCCGACAAAGTCTGGGGTGTGCCTGGCCCAAGCTGCTGGCTTGCAGGGCGGGCCCCGGGGCACCCGGAGGAACCCGGGCCGCGTGGGGGAGGGGCGCTGGGCGCTGTGTTGGCCGTTGCCATGGTTTTGCCCCGAGTTCCGAGCGCCACTCCCTGAGTCACTGGGGGCCCAGCAGCAGGAGGTGGGAAGCCTGAGGGGACCCGGGGAGTGCCGCTGTGGAGCCCATCAGCGCTCCTGCTGAGATGGAAGCCTCTGATGGGCAGGCGGACGAAAGGGAGGAGCCTCTAGAGCAGGTCAAGTGGGGCTAAGGGTGTGAGGGGGGAAGGAAAGCAGGACCTCAGGGGCTGGCTTGGGAAGGCAGAGAAGAGGACTGTCAAGGAAGAAGACGGGGAGCGGGGGCGGGAAATGGTGAGGTTCACCACTAAGGGACTGAAAGAACAAGAGAAGGTTAACTCCAGACAGATGCTTATCCAGGACATAGATACCTGGCAAGATGATGGGGGAGATTCCTGGCAAGACGATTGTCAGTTATGAACACTCACAGGCTGGTGTGTGTGTGTGTGTGTGTACATGGGTCATGGTCTGTCTGGTTTATATGGAGTGTTTATCCAATTGACCAGCCAGGGTTCCCTCTCTCTGGAGTCTGGAGGAGCCTGTGTCCTATTCTCTCTGCATCTTTCTCCCGCCCTTTCCCTGAAATTTCCCTGTGCCCCCGAACACAGGCAGGACTTAATGCTCACTTGTGTTTCGGCTCCCCCGTGAGGCACGCAGGATCTTAGTTCTTTGACCAAGGATTGAACCTGTGTCCCCTGCAGTGGAAACTTGGAGTCTTAACCACGATGCCGCCAGGGAAGTCCCCACGCTCCCTTTTCTGGGAGGCTTTTTAAAAGGCAGGTGTAAATCTCTTGTCAGTCTAATCCTGTGCTCTGACTTCAAGAGTTATTCTGAAGTCACCTCATTGTGATTCATGTTCAACTTCTTTTGCTTCAGCTTGCTGCCAGAAAGATCCTTCTCATCATCACCATTACTGTCACCCACTTTCCTGAGTGCCTGTTAGTCTGGCAAGAAGCTAAAGATTAGGGATACAAAGAACTGGGTCTGGGACTTAGGAACTCAATAAGTGTTTGTTGAATGAGCAAGTAAATGAATGATGATCCTTTCCCGCAAGGAGTTACTTAAGCATCTCGGGTACCCTCTGCTCATCTGTAACCAAAAATAAAGAGTTCTAGCCTTACAAAATCTGTGGGAGAATAAAATGAGTTAATGTTGGTACTTCCTTGAAGGTCCAGTGGTTAAGAATCCTCCTTGCAAATCAGGGGACATAGGTTCCATCCTTGGTCCAGGAATATCCCACATGCCTCAGAGCAACTAAGCCCCTGAGCCTATGAAGCCTGCAAGCCCTAGAGCCATGCTCCACAAGGGAAGCCATTGCAAAGAGAAGCCTTCATACCACCACAAAGAGTGGCTCCTGCTTGCCACAACTAAACAAAGCCCACATGCAGCAATAAAGACCCACTATGGTCAAAAAAAGTAAATAAATAAATTAAAAAATTTAAAAAAAGAATCCACCCTCCAATGCAGGGGACCCAGTTTCCATCCCTGGTTGGGGAACTAAGATCGCATATGCTGTGAAGTAACTAAGCATACTCACTGCAACTAGAGAACCCAAGCTCTGCAACTAGAGGGAAAGCCCACAAGCCACAATGAAGACCCAGTGCAGTCCTCTCCTCAAAACAAAGAAGTTAACCATACACAGAAAGAGTTCATTTCAGTCGCTCAGTTGTGTCCAACTCTTTGCGACCCCATGCACTGCAGCACACCAGGCTTCCCTGTCCATCACCAACTGCCGAAATCTACCCAAACCCATGTCCATTGAGTCGGTGATGCCATCCAACCATCTCATCCTCTGTCGTCCCCTTCTCCTCCTGCCTTCAATCTTTCCCAGCATCAGGGTCTTTTCCAGTGAGTCAGTTTTTCCCATCAGGTGGCCAAAGTTATTGGAGCTTCAGCTTCAGCATGAGTCCTTCTAATGAATATTCAGGACTGATCTCCTTTAGGATGGACTGGTTGGATATCCTTGCAGTCCAAGAGACTCTCTCAAGAGTCTTCTCCAACACCACAGTTCAAAAGCAGCAATTCTTTGGCGCTCAGCTTTCTTTATGATCCAAAAGAAAAAGAGTTAAGTGCTTTGCAAAGTTAGTTAGTATACAGAGCTATAATATTGTACAAGAAATGGATTAGGTGGTCTTGGTTTTCTAAGCAGGGATTCTCAGAGATGGGTTTCCTTTGCCCAGGGCTCACTGGCCTGAGAGCTGGGTCAAGGAGGAGGTCACCGGGAAAATGGAGAGGGGCTTTGGCTGGCGTCTGGATCAGTGCTTGCCCAGCACTGCCTCTCAGGAGCAGTAGCCCTAGGCCCCAGCTGACTGCTGCCCCTGTCTCCTCCAGGGGATGAATGCACCCAGCTTAGAGAAGAGCTCCAATACCGCCCCAGCCAAAGACTCCCTTGTGCGCCATGCCAAGGGCCTTGACCGGGACACCTTCAAAATTGTGAGTAAGGGGCCAGCCTGGGGCTTGTACCCTGTTCCCCACAGGTCAGGAGATCTGGGTCGGAAGCTGGCAGGCCTCGGATCCATAGTTCACGGCCCCACTGGACACCCTCCTGGGAAGGAAGTGGCCTTCTCACATAACACTGGGTCGGAAGGGCTGCACCTGGGCCACCTGTTGGCTATGTGGGGCTGTCCCACTTTCTCTTCTTTCTCCTATGGCCCCTCATTTCCCCTGTTGCCTCTTCAGTGTAAAGAATATCTAAGGCCACTGAAGAAATTCCTGCGAAAGCTGCACCTGCCAAAGGACCTTCCGCAGAAGAAAAAACTGAAGTACATGAAGCAGAGCCTGGTGATCCTAGGGGACCACATCAACACCTTTCTGCAGCACTACTGCCGAGCCTGGGAAATCAAGCACTGGAAGAAGTAGGACAGCCTCCCTACCCTGACCATGACCCTCTCTCCTGGGCCACTCCATCCAGAATCGAGGTCACTCCTTAGTGCAAATCTCCTAGTCCTTCACCTTAGTGTGGAAGGGTCAGGATCCTGGAGTGAGTGTGGTGAAGAGTGGTGGAGAGAACAGCACCCTCTAGTGACTCAGGGCAGCACTGATTGGATAAAGGACTCTCCTCACCCGGGGACAGGAGTTCAGTTTGGTTGCTCAGTGGTCTCTTTGCGACCCCATGGACTGCTGCACGCCAGGCCTCCCTGTCCATTACTAACTCCTGGTGTTTACTCAAACTCATGTACATGGAGTCGCTGATGCCATCCAACCATCTCATCCTCTGTCATCCCCTTTTCCTCCCGCCTTCAATCCCTCCCAGCATCAGGGTCTTTTCAAATGAGTCAGCTCTTTGCATCAGGTGGCCAAAGTATTGGAGTTTCAGCTTCAGCATCAGTCCTTCCAATAAACATTCCGGACTGATCTCCTTTAGGATGGACTGGTTGGATCTCCTTGCAGTCCAAGGGACTCTCAAGAATCTTCTCCAACACCACAGTTCAAAAACGTCAATTCTTCAGCGCTCAGCTTTCTTTATGGTCCAACTATCATATCCATACACGACTACTGGAAAAATCATAGCCTTGACTAGATGGACCTTTGTTGGCAAAGAAATGTCTCTGCTTTTTAATATGCTGTCTAGGTTGGTCCTAACTTTTCTTCCAAGGAGAAAGCACCTTTTAATTTCATGGCTGCAGTCACCATCCACAGTGATTTTGGAGCCCCCCAAAATAAAATCTGACACTGTTTCCACTGTTTCCCCATCTGTTTGCCATGAAAGGATAGGAATGGATGCCAAGATCTTAATTTTCTGAATGTTGAGCTTTAAGCCAACTTTTTCACTCTCCTCTTTCACTTTCATCAAGAGGCTCTTTAGTTCTTGGCTTTCTGCCATAAGGGTGGTGTCATCTGCATATCTGAGGTTATTGATATTTCTCCCGGCAATCTTGATTCCAGCTTGTGCTTCCTCCAGCCCAGCGTTTCTAATGATGTACCCTGTATAGAAGTTAAATAAGCAGGGTGACAATATACAGGCTTGACGTACTCATTTCCCTATTTGGAGTCTGGGAAAGAACTCTGATAGAATAACTGCTGTGTGCAGTGGGGCCTCATCACCAAATACAGGGGATTCAAGGCCTGGAGAATCCTGCCCTCCATGCGCCCAACCAAAAATTCAGGGGGCAGGGGTGGTCCGTATCTCCCCGGTGGTCCTGGCCATAAGGCAGATGCGGGAGGGAGAGAGGCTGGGCTCCTCCCCTCTCAGCCTCGGCCCCGCCCCCTCAGCCTCGTTTCCCCTGCCTTTCAGGATGCTCTGGCGGTTTGTCTCCCTCTTCTCAGAGCTGGAGGCGAAGCAGCTTCGCAAACTCTACAAATATACCAAGAACAACCAGACCACCAAGTTCCTGGTGAGGCTCCTCCCTGGCCGGCAGAGGGCTGGGTGGCGCGTTCTTGAATTGTAGGGGGAGGTCTGAGCCTGAAGGGCTGTGCTTTTTTTTGGCCACAGCACGTGGCATGAGGGATCTTAGTTACCTGACCAGGGATGGAATCTGGGCCCCCAGGGGTGAAAGTGCGGAATCCTCAACACTGGACTGGCAGGAAACTTCCTGAAGAGCCCTCTGATAGAACAAGTACACTTTAGTCCTTCCCATATTGCCTGAGGAAAACTCCACTGCCTCCCAGGTGGGCACAGAGTGGGCTCATGAGGCCGAGACAGCTTCACCGTCCACCACCACACCCTGAGCAGGAGCAAGGACGTTCCTGAGGAGCCGTGGGTGGGGACGACCCAGGCCAGGCAATGAGGCATAGCCAGCTTCAGGGAGGCTATGGAGACCATTACAAAGGCCAGAGGATAAATATCCCAGGTAGGCTTTGTCCCAAAACAGTGATTCGCAAACATTTTAATCTCAGATCACTTCTCCCCTCTTAATTTTTGTGATGCTTAGTTGCAAAGTTGCATCTGACTCTTTGCAACTCCATGGACTGTAGCCTGACAGACTCCTTGGTCCATGGGATTTCCCAGGAAGGAATGCTGGAGTGGGTTGCCATTGCCTTCTCCAGGGGATCTTCCCGACCCACGAGTCAAACCTGTGTCTTCTGCATTGGCATGCATGTTCTTTACCTCTGAGCCACCAGGGAATCCCATAACCCCACAAAATGTGTTTGTATCAGTTCAGTTCAGTTGCTCAGTCGTGTCCGACTCTTTGCGACCCCGTGAATCGCAGCACGCCAGGCCTCCCTGTCCATCACCAACTCCTGGAGTTCACTCAGACTCATGTCCATCGAGTCGGTGATGCCATCCAGCCAGCTCATCCTCTGTCGTCCCCTTCTCCTCCTGCCCCCAATCCCTCCCAGCATCAAAGTCTTTTCCAATGAGTCAACGCTTCACATGAGGTGGCCAGAGTACTGGAGTTTCAGCTTCAGCATCATTTCTTCCAAAGAAATCCCAGGGCTGATCTCCTTCAGAATGGATTGGTTGGATCTCCTTGCAGTCCAAGGGACTCTCAAGAGTCTTCTCCAACACCACAGTTTAAAAGCATCAGTTCTTCGGCGCTCAGCCTTCTTCACAGTCCAACTCTCACATCCATACATGACTGCTGGAAATGTGTTTGTATAGGTTACATCTATTGATATTTGCCCTACTAGTAATTAAAGCTGAAGAAAAAGTTCAAAATATGTACCTGCTAATCATTTAAAATCAAGGAGCCCATTATATGTTAACATAATTTTTATGAGAGATAACTCATATTTGTATTTTCCGAAACAAATTTAGTGAGAGGAGTGACATTGCTTTCTATTTTTGCAGATCTTTTAGTGTCTGGCTTAATAGAAGACACTTGGCTTCTCATATCTGCTTTTGCTCAATCTCTTACGATATAATGATTTGGTACATAAGAAAATCCAGCCTCCTACTGATATATATATATATATATATATATATATATATATATATATATAAAATTATTAATAGAAAGGAGAGGAGTATTTTATTAGCGTTTTCAGATAAAGGTGAATATTTTTTGACACCAAAACTCAGCAAGTGGCAGTTACTTAACTGCAATATTGAATCTGAAACCATATCAGTGGATGTTTGTTTATTAAGCTGTTTATTTTTGTGTTTTTTTTTACCACATCACACAGCAGGATCTTAGTTCCTTGACCAGGACTGAACCCATGCTTCCTGCAGAGCAAGTGCAGAGTCCTAACCACTGGACCATCAGGGAATTCCTTCAATGAATGTTTTAAAATAGACTTTTTTAAAAAAAGCAGTTTTAGGTTTATAGAATAATTGGGGGTAAAGCACAGAGTTCCCATACTTACCCTTTCCTGTTTTCCTTGTTATTAACACCTTGCATTGGAGGGGTACATTCGTATCTTTGATGAGCCAATATGGATACACTGTTAACAAATAATGTCCGTCGTTTACATTAAGGTGTATTCCTTGTTTTGTACATTCTGTAGGTTTTGACAAATATACAGTAACATGTATCCATCATAACAGTGGAAAAAGGAAGTTTCATTGCCCTAAAAATCCCCAGTGCTCTCCCTATTCATCCCCTCCTTCTCCCCTCAAGGCCCTTGGCAACCACTGATCTTTTAACTGTCTCCATGGTTTTTCCTCTTCTGGACTGTATAATCGGAAGGTATAGTTGGAATCATACAGTATGTAGCCTTTTCAGATTTGTTATCAATGAACTTTTCCCACTGGGTTACATTAGAATCCATTGATTTCTCTCCTGTACTCTTGAGTGGATCCCACTTTTCAGGCGGTTTGTGAGGTCAGAATATTTCACAGAGCACCCTTTGAGAAGCACTATCCAAAAGGATAATTACAGGGAACAGTCTTTATGTACTAGGAGACTTTATGTTCCTTCATGTCATTCTTCAAAAGTAACCCTAGGTGGTAATTAGAATTATTGTCCACAGTGTATAAAGGAGGGTGCCTAATCTAGGGAGGTGAAGGAACTTGATCCAGACCACGCAGCAAATGGGAAGGACAGAGCTGGGTTCAAACATAATCTCATTCAACGGAGAGCCCTGCTCTGACCTTATCCTGCCCATTGCTCCAGCTGGGCAACTATAATGGCATCCTCTGATCACTCAGTTGGTAAAGAATCCTCCTCTAATGGAGGAGACTCCAGTTCAATTCCTGGGTTAGGAAGATCCCCTGGAGAAGGGATAGGCTACCCAGTAGCCTTGGGCCAGTATTCTTGGGCTTCCCTTGTGGCTCAGCTGGGAAAGAACTGCCTACAATGCAGGAGACCTGGGTTCAATCCCTGGGTTGGGAAGATCCCCCGGAGAAGAGAAAGGCTACCCACACCAGTATTCTGGCCAGGAGAATTCCATGGACTGTATGGTCTATGGGGTCACAAAGAGTTGGATGTGACTTTCAGCTTCTCTGTGGGTCTTTATTTCATTCTCTGAACATGAATGTGGGGATAGATTCAGTGATTCCTTTTAAGAATATGAGGAGCTGCCATTTTAGTCATTCCTAGATTTCAGCAGCCAAGGAACTTTCAAAAGATGTTTCCAGGCTCTCGATTTTAATTTTGCAAAGGACTTTAAAAAATAAGCACCAGGATTTCCCTGGGGGTCCAGTGGCTAAGACTCTGCCCAATGCAGGGGAGCCGGGTTCAATCCCTGGTCAGGGAATTACATCCCACATGCAGCAACTAACTGAGTTCTAATGCCACAACTAAAGATCCCACACACTACAACTAAAACCCAGCACAGCCATGCATGCCTAGTTGCTTTAGTCGTTCGTGTCTGATTCTTTGCGACCCCATGGACTGCAGCCCGCCAGGCTTCTGCATCCATGGGGTTCTCCAGGCAGGAATACTGGAGTGGGTTGCCATGCCCTCCCTCAGGGGATCTTCCTCACCTAGCACAGCCAAATAAATATTTTTTTTAAGTCCCATTGTGTAATTACAAACACATAAGACACTGTGCTCAAAAACGAGAGGGAGGAGATACTGCAAAGGAAAGACCCACCCAAGAAGACAGAGTTGGTAGCCTGGCCTCAAGATCCCCATGGTCCCCCCGCCGCCCCCCAACATCTGTGGTCCTCACTCCAGCCTGCCCAAGCGTGAGGCGCAGCCTGGCTGCAGCAGCTTCCTGATGCGGGCAGGGCTCTGGCTCTGGCTCTGGCAGGCGGGCCCCTCTCTCCTCCTCAACACTCTGGTCCCCTTGCAGGTGGCCTTCTGCCCCTTGGATGCCCCGGAGAGCTCCTTGCTGGCTGACCAGGAGGACAGTCTGCCCAAGCTCTGCACTGCCTGGGGGCTCCGCAGCCATCTCAGTGGCATGAAGGAGAGGCTGTCCAAGCTGCAGGCCCCGGGTCACCCGGCCTGCCTGCTGAAGGAGCTGAGAGCCAGGGGCCCCCGCAGGAGAGGTATGCCCGGAGGAGCGGCCCGTCTGCCTCCGGGAGCACCTGACCTGGTCCTCTTCTGGCCGCCCCATCTTCTCTTCTGCCCTGCATTTCTCTTTGTCCATTTTCCTTCCCCTTCTCCACTTTTTCTTTTCTCTTTGTCCCTCCTTCTCTTAGGTCGGCTCACTGTAGGAAATTTGAAAAGTTTGTGCGTGTACGCTCAGTCGTATCTGACCCCATAGACTGTCGCCTGCCAGGTGCCTCTCTCCCTGGGATTTGCCAGATAGGATAAAACAGAAAAGTCACCCATCACCCACAAGCAGGACTAATAATCATATTTAGGTGTGTTTCCTTCTTGTTCCGTCTCAGTTTCCCCCTGGAGGTCTCGGGAAATGTGCCTTGTCCAGCTAACAGGTAAACAAAGGCATGCTCCCGTACGATCAGAAGCAGAGCCATTTCTAGTGGCCAACAGCAGGGACTCTCAGGAAGTGGCCGAGCAGCAGGCTGTACCCTCCTGGTGTTGGGTGGGCTGTGGGTGGAAGGAAGGGGTCACTCCCTCAGGAAGGAGGCCGTCCAGCTAGGCCAGGCCAGTCCAGTGACCATGGCCCCTGGACTGAGGCTGTGGGCTTAAAGGACAGAGTCTTCAGTGAGGGGGGCCCAGCAAGGCTGGAGTCTGTGAAGGCCCGTTCCGGGCACTAAGGATCAGAGAGATGTTAGATCTCCTACCTCTCACCCTTCTGGAACTGGCTTCTGGGGCCACGTGTAGCTGTTCTTGCTTAGCTCCTGTGGGAGAAAATGAAAGCACACAGGGAAACCTAGGACCCCAGAGCACGGTCCTAAACTGGACCCAGGGTGTTTCTCTGAAGGTCGGGCCAGCCGGGGCCGCGCTCAGGGCCTTTTCAGCGGCCACAGCTGGACCAGAGGGAGCAGGGAAGTGAGGATGGGTCAATGAAGAGGGCCCAGAGCCCCAAACCCAGACCCGTGCCTGGGCTCTGTGGGGGCCTGTGGGTCTGGTGCCTACTGCTTAGATTGAGGAAGTGAAACATACAATGGAATGAAGGGCAGTCAGTATCATTAAGATGATTTGGATCCGGCAGTCCATGAATCAGATGAGCAAAGTGTGGTTCAGGCTTTTGAGCCAGCATTTCCCTGTACCAGGTGCATCGTGTCTCTTAATTTCACCCATCCCTGCAGCACCCGGAGGAGCTGGGCATGACCATCCCCCTTTCACTAATGATCAACCTCAGGTCATAGGGCAAAGGGTAGGTCCGGAGATTTGGAAGGAGGTAGGTTTGGGACAGGCTTTAGAGAAAGGAAAAAGGAGAGAGATGGGGGAGACACAGAAGTGGAAGGGAGTTCCGTGTGGAGGTGAGGCAGTGAGCACACAGGCTGGGCTTGGAGGCGAAGGGTGGAGAGAAAGGGCTAGAGTGGCAGGTAACAGGGAGAAGCTGCAGATGGCGTGTTAAGTTGGGCTTGAAATTGTGATTCTTTTTTTTAAGTGTTTTTTAAAAAACTTCTTTATTTGGGTCTTCGTTTCGGCACTCGGGACCCTCAGTCTTTGTTGTAGCATGCGGGACCTTTAGTTACAGCATGTGAACTCTGTAGAGGCATGTGGGCTGCAAGTGGGATCTAGTTCCCTGACCGGAGATGGAACCCTGGCCTCCGCCACTGGGAGTGCACAGTCCTAGTCACTGGGCCACCAGGGATGCCCCTGAAATTGTAATTCTTAAAATAACATTTCATCACAAACACAAGCATATCCTAGAAAATTAGATAAAACAAATTAACAAAAAATAAGAAAATGTAAACATCACATTGTCATCCAGTTACCACTTTCCAGATGCTTTTCATGTGTATAAACACCTGTATTAAACCAAAATGAGACCATGCTATATGTGTGGTTTTGACTTGAACTTGCTTTTTTCAGATAATTATAGAAACCTTCCATGTCAACATCTTCATTGAATTAAATACTCCATTTTCAAATTTTCCCAATAGTCAAAGATACCTTTTGCACTTAATTTCCCAAACCACGCATTTCACCTGGTTCTGTCTCTTGAGTCGCTTTTAACCAGTCTCCCTTTTCTTCCACCCCGACGTGCTGAAGAGATCAGGCTACTGTCCTGCAGACCGTTCCTCTTCCTGCTTTTTTCTTGTTGCTTCCATTTGGCATCTCTGAAGCTTGTTTCTCTCGGAGCAGCATTGTAGGTCAAGGGTCCCCATGGATTTGTGTTAAACACATTTCTGACTGGCATACGTTTCAGGCGAGGTGCTATTCTTCATCCTGTGTTACATGAGAAAACGCATACTACCAGGTGGGGCCACCACGACCGGGTGAATCCCTGAGTCTATCATGCAATTAAACGTGAGCTGTGCGGGGGCTCCCCTGGCAGTCCAGTGGTTGAGAATCCACCTTCCAATGCAGGGGATGCAAGTTCCATCCCTGGTTGGGAAACAGATTTCACATGCCTCAGGGCAACTAAATTCTCCCGCCCACAGGGGGCAACCAAGATCCCACATGCTGCAACGAAGCGACACAGCCAACAATAAATAAATATTTCTTTTTTAAAAAAGAAAAGATCAGTGAAATCGACACCATCCCCCCAAATACGAGCTTCATGGTGTTCCTTGGGCACTGTGTTCATGAATCAGTTCTTTATTTTTTTCACGAGTCAGTTCTTAAGTAAAAAGATGGCAATGATGTTTGCAAACAACCCAGCAGCAAAGTACTGGAAACCGGGGAGTGAATGGAGACAGGAGTGGAGAGGAATCACAGAAGCCAGAGGTCGGTCCTGACTGCGCCCCGGGCTTAGACTTTGAGCAACCCATTTCCTTACTCTGCACCTGCGTGCGATCCCTCAGCTGTAAACTGGGGTGATTCCATCTGCCTACCCCACAGAGTTTCTGTGAGAAACGGGTAAGGGACTTAGGTTGAAAGCAAGGTAAGCTTTTGTTGCTCTTCCCACCACAGCCGGCAAATGTTACAGGCTGAGAGTCTCTATTTGTGATGTCATCAGCACTGTCTCTGACCTTCCTCTTTTTCAGGTTCTAAGCTTCCTCAAGAGCCGAAACTCAAGAGAAGGAGGATTAAGGAAGCCCCAGACACTCCAGAGACCGGTCCGTAGAAGACCCAGCTGGGGCTGAGGACCAGCTTGCCCTGGATCCTAGAGCACTTGCCCTTGAGGGGAGGGGGATATGAGGGACCAGTGAGGGGAAAGAAGAAGCTGTCTTTATCAAAAGGATGCTCAGTCTTAATTGTGCATAAGTGGGACAAGGAAATAAACATCCTTTAGACAGTTCAACTTGGCTAATCATTGTCATTCATTTTTTTAAAGTTATTTATTTGGTTGCACTGGGGCTTCACTGCTCTTTGCGGGCTTTCTCTAGTTGCTGAGAGCAGGGGAGGTCTCATTCTGGTTTTTTTTTAAATTAAAAATGAATATTTGCCAGCCACCTTCTGAATAGTAAATGGCTCCCATATAAACAGGTGAGTAAGAAGAGGCAGTTGCTGTGTCAAGGACCGACACAGTCTGGGGGAAACACACACACAAATAGACGTTAAACAGGGTGATGCCGGTGTCTGGGGAAGGCCTTAAGGGAGGCGACATAGGCCTGATATGTGTCTGCCAGGAGAGAGCACAGGTGGGAGGGCAGTGGGCTAGGAGTCAACTGGAGGGTGATAAGTCTGGTGACTTCCTAAATCATCTGCCCTTGATCCTGTGGGAAGTTAGAGGGAACAGTGACAAGGGAGATGCCAGGCAGGGGAAGGAGTTGATGAGACGTGGGAACCAGCAAAGTACGTGGAAGTGAGAGAGAGTAGAGTCAGGAGACCAAAGAAGGAACTGTATTAATCATCCCAAGGGACTTACCTGGCTGTCCAGTGGCTAAGATTCCGTGCTCCCAATGCAGGGGGCCCAGGTTGGACCCTTAGTTGGGGAACTAGATCCCGCATGCCATAACTCAGAGCCCACATGCTGCAACGAAAGATTCTGCATGCCACATCCAAGACCTGGCTCAGCCAAAAAGCATTTTTTTTTTTAAGGCAGCTGCACTTCTCTAGGGCATTTTGAATGACTAAAGTAGAACTTCTTTTAAAAAGTCAGTTGCCGATATTAACTCGGTACATTTCATATTAGAAACAACAGTTTGAAAAACCTGGCCACACTCAGAGGTGCCTTCTCACAGACAACCCCTGGCTGGGGCTCAGGTTTCGAGGATATTCTCTCCAGTTCACCACAGTCTCCACCCCTCCCTGTTGCCTTATACACCGGCCTTCTTCACTCCTTCCTATTAGTACGTTTGACCCTTTTCGCCTTTAGTATTGGCCACCCATAGGGTGTATACACAAACACGGTGAAGCTGTGCGTGGATGGAGGCAGGGTGGATTTGTGGGGCTAAGGCTAAACGGACAGCTCTTGGTGACGGAAGTGGGAGATGACAAAAGGGGAAGGGGAGGAAGTGAAGATGGCACATTGTCTCTAGCTAGAAAGGCCAGGGAGACAGTGGTCAACTCCAGGAGGAGAAGCAGGTCCAGTCGTGTTCCAAGAACACGGGAGAATCACGACTCTGTTCCAGGCAGAGCATCCGGTGTCCATGGAGGGTGGAGGGTGGGGGGCGGGGATACCAGAATAAATGTGTGTGACCCTGTTTCCTCCCCTCCTTCAATTTGTATTCAGGAGTAAATACTATCAAAGGTTTTAAATGGTAAAATGAACATCAGTCTAGACCTGAAGGCCAAGGACAGGAACGCACCAGTGGGGAGGGAGGCGGCCACCCCATCTCTTTGGTCCTCTCACCCATTGCCTCCCAGAGGCGAGATGAGAGAGGCTAAGGCAGGGGCCAGGGGTCAGCCTCACTGGGTGGTCCCCGCCAGTCCTGATAAAGCAGGGAGGGTTTGTGAAAGAAGAGCAGCAGGTCGGAGGGTGTCTCTGACAACTGGGGGCTCTCCACTTTTCTCCCGAGCGATGTCACCGACAAGGTCCCAGGGGAAAAGCTGGCTGTTCAGGGGACAAACCAAAGTAATGAAGTGACCTCTGTGTGTGAGGCAACACTGCCCCCTACAGGAATTCTGGAACTCTACAGCCTTCTTCCTGTGCAAAGAGCTGGAGACCAGGAGCCAGTGAGGGAGATTCCTACCAGCCTCGAGGAAAATCGGGAGGCCTGCAGGTAAAATGTGCAAGAGGTGAGGCTTGGATTTGGAGGCTTTCTTTCTTTTTTTTTTTGGCTGCATCAGGTCTTAGTTGAGGCAGGTGTGACCTTAGTTGCCTGACCAGGGATTGAACCTACATACGCTGCATTGGAAGGTAGATTCTTAACCGCTGGACCACCAGGGAAGTCCTTTTTTTTGGGCATGGGGGCGGCCTCTTAACTCTTTCCTTAAATTCAGTAGGTCTCAGAATTCTAAAAAGACAGATCACATGACACTGCTCTGCTCAAAATACTCCAATAGCACAGAGGATTTCTAGAGCAGTGAAAATACCCTGTATGATACCAGAGTGGTGGATACATGCCATCATACATTGGCCCAGACCCGTAGGATGTGTGACACCAAGAGCAACCCTAATGTAAACCGTGGACTCTGGGTGGTAATTCTGTATCAGCGTAAGTCCATCAGTTGTAATCAATAACCGCTCTGGTGGAGGGTGTGGGTGACGGGGGAGGCCGTACAGAGCAGAGCAGTCTAGAGGACATCTCTGCACCATCTGCTCAGTTTTTCTGTGAACCTAAAACTGCTCTAAAAATAACAAACAAACATACAAACCCTCCAACAAACAAACAAAACCCTCCAACAGCTCTTTATCTCCTTCAGATTAAAAGTCAAAGTTTTTGCAAGAGCCTACGAAGCCCTGTACGATCTATCCCTGTCTATTCTGGGACCTCTTTGCACTCATCCTTGCTTGTCTCATACCAGACGAGCATACTGCTGGGAAATTCTCTGGTGGTCCAGTGGCTAAAACTTCATGATCCCAACACAGGGGGCCCATCTCTGGTTTGATCTCTGGTCAAGGAACTGGATCCCACATGCCGCAACCAAAAATCTCATGTGCTCCAACTAAGGCCCAGCATAGCCAAACAAAAAAAATAAAATAATTTAAAGTATACTCCTGCTTCAGCCAAATAAATTTAAAAAATTTAAAGTATACTCCTGCCTCCGATCTTTTCACTGGCTATTTCCTCTGTCTGGAACATTCCTTTATTAAAAAATCGCCATTTATTGATTTATTCCACACGCCGCACCTTTAGGCGTGTGGATATCTTGGTTCCTGAGTCAGACAGGGGATGGAACCCAGGCTCCCTTCAGTGGAGTGTAAAGTCTCAACTAGTGGGCCTCCAGGGAAGGCCCCTGTCTGTCTGGAATGTTCTTTACCAAAATACCCACTTGGTCATTTCTTCTTTCCCTTGAAATCTTTGTTCAAATATCACCTCCTGAGGATAGCCTACCGTAATCCCCTATTTTAAAGTCCAACAACCTCTGCACCCCAAATATCCTTTACTGTTTTTATTTTCCTTAAGTACTAATACCTCTCAAATATTACATAATTTAGTTAATGATTCGATTTCTTGTTTATTGATGTTCTCCTCCCATTAAAATAGAAGTTCCACAAAGACGGAGGTTTTTGTCTGTTTTGCTCATTGCTGTATCCCAGTGACAACAGGCCCAGCACCCAGGAGGCACTTAACACACATTTGGGGTTTTTGTCTTTAATTTTTGGCTGCACCCAGTGGCATGCGGGACCTTAGTTCCTCAGCCAGGGATCAAACCCGCTTCCCCTGCATTGGAAGGCAGAGTCTTAAACATTGGACTATTGGGCAAATCCCTTAACAGATATTTGTAGAATGAATGATTGGATTCCATGACTGGGGAGATGGCAAAGTGCTTTCTTTGTATCCATCCTCCTTGGATCTTCATGTCAAACTCGTCAGGGAGATTCTGCCGCATTCCGGAGAAGAAAACAGAGGCTTAGGGGCTGCCACAACTGAGTTGAGAGATGGGCTTTCCAGGTCTCCTGACTCCATATCCAATGCTCCTTAATTTTGACTTTATGATTTTTCCTTCGTGCATGCAGACATTTTTTGTTTTTATAAAGTAAAATTATCAATCTTTTCTTAAATGGTTTCTTTATGACTCTGAAAGATCTTCCTCACTCAGGGAATATTTAAAATTCTATCTTTCGGGCTTCCCTGCTGGTCCAATGTTCTTAACTAATGTTAAGAATTCACCTTGCAATGCAGGAGTCACCGGTTCTGCCCCTGGTCCGGGAAGGCACCCCAGGCCACAGAGCAACTAAGCCCATGCACCGCGATTACTGAGCCTATGCTCTAGGGCCTATGAGCCGCAACTACTGACGCCGGACACCCGAGAGCCTGCGCTCCACAGAAGCCCCTGCAGTGAGAAGCCTGCGCGCGGCAGCTGGAGAGGGGCCGCCGCGTGCCGCATCTAGAGGACAGGCTGGGGGCAGCAACGAGGATCTAATGCCACCAAAAATACATTTTAAAAATTCTATCTTTCCTTCTTCTAGCACCAAGATTTCAGTTTTTACATTTAAATCTTTGGTCTATCTGGAATTTAAAGTTGTGCAATTGGATTCCAATATATGTCTTTTTCAGATAGCTAAATGGTTATCCTTGCACAAGTGGGAGTGTATTTATAGGATATAATATAGAGGGGGAAAAATCCATTTTCTACACAGTTTTGAAATGTCATTATCTATTAAGTTCCTGATTTACTTGGGTCTACTTCTGAACTTTCTGTTCTGGGCTATTGATCTCCCTGCTCATGTAGAGTTGGGTTTTACTGAAAAAGGAGAAAAAGACACTACAATAACAAAACAGGGTATGATAGGGAAAGAGTATTCAGTTTCTAAAAAGAACCAAATGAAATTTCAAAAATAAAAATAATCATTGATATTGAAACCTTAATGGTCAAGTTAAACAGTAGACAACATCTGAATTCACAGATCAATCTTAATATCATAAAGCAAAATAGCCAGACATTTATGGGCCTCCAGTCTAAGTGGTATGTTTGCAAAAAATTCAAACCTGAATCTGATCAAACTTCTAGATCTAATTACCAGCTCATAAGAAATACAAGGGACTGGGGAGCGTATTAAATGATACCATGGGGACAGAATCAGCAAACTTCTTTTAAAAATTTCTTATTATTTATTTGTTTTTGCCTGCGCTGGGTCTTCGTTTCTCTGCTCAGGTTTCCTCCGGTTGCGGGCTTCTCACTGTGTTGGCTCCTGTTGTGGAGTACAGGCTCTAGACACTTGGGCTCAGCGGTTGTGGCCCTGGGCTTAGCTGCCCTGTGACATGTGGGATCTTCCTGGACCAGGGATCAAACCTGTGTACCCTGCATTGGCCAGGGAATAAAAAATAAAATAAAATATTAGTCGCTCAGTTGTGTCCGACTTTTTGCGACTCCATGGACTGTAGCCTGCCAGGCTCCTCTGTCCATGGAATTCTCTAGGCAAAAATACTGGAGTGGGTTGCCATTTCCTCCTCCAGGGGACCTTCCCAACTGTACACAAAGGAGACTTCATTAATGTGCATTAGAGGATACCCTAGGTTAACTGTCATAGAAAACTGTTTCTTGAACCTTTAAATTCTATACCAATTCTACACGTCTGGTTGGCCGACTGTTTGTTTCTTGACTTAGGTTTTAAGGTGAATGACCTGGGGCTATTTGTTTCCATCAACCTGATTGCGAATCTAAAGGCGCAGTGGGAAGCCCTCAGCAAACTCTTGACTATGTGAAGATCCACAGAGTAAACAAACCAGTTACTTTAATAAACAAACTTCAAAGGGGGAAAAAAAGAGGGAGAAGAAATCTAAAAATTAAGAGATTGAAGAGATACGACCAAAGCACATAGGAGGACTCTGTCTGCATCCCAATTAGAACAAACCAGTTCTACAAAACGTTCATGAAACATTCAGAGAAATTGAACATGAACTGATGATTTGATGATGTAAAGGAATGTTAGTAGTTCTTGAGTTTAGTAATAGTATTTTGGATTTATATATATATATGTGTGTGTGTCTTTATGTTTTAGAGATAAACAGTAAAATATTTGTGGATAAAACTATGATTCTGGGATTTGATTTAAAATATCTAGTGGAGTGGTGATCATTTGGTAATGTATAGAAATATCAAATCACTGCGTTGTGTAATAGAACTAACACAGTGTTGTGGATCAACTATACTTCAAAACCCAAATAAACTTGTAGAAAAAGAGATCAGATTTGTGGTTATCAGAGGCAGGGCTAGGAGGAAAGAGGAACCAGAGAGAAGAGGTCAAAAGACAAAAACTTCCAGTTATCAGATAAACTAAATATTTGGACTATAACATTCAACATAATTAGTATAATTAACACTGCTGTATATTCTGAGTGAAAGTGAAGAGGGCAAATCCTAAGTGTTCTCATTGTAAGGAAGTTTCTCTTCTTTTTCTCTTATATGAGATAATGGATGTTTACTCATTGTGGCAATCATTTCATGATGTATGTAGGTCAAATATGATTGCTGTTCATCTTAAACTTACACAGTGCTGTATTATTTTATCAGTTAATCTCAATAAAACTGAAATAAAATAATTGGGTCACAAGGGCAGGGTGCATGGTGGCTGAGAGAACAGTCATAATGAGACTGGCCACGTATTTATAAGCTGGATGAAATGTGTAAGGGGGTTCCTTATACTAGTCTCTCTACTTCTGCATGCTTACAAGTTTCCAAAACAAAAAGCTTCAAAAGATTAGCCAAACCATTGCCTCTTTCCTAGTTCCAAAAGAGCCATAATTCTTTCGGCTTAAAACAGGATAGTCTTGGGATTTCCCTGGCGGTCCCATGGCTAAGACTCCACGCTCTCAGTGTCGGGGGCCTGGATTCGACCCCTGATCGGGGAATTAGACCCTATATGCCATAACTTAAAAATCCTGCATGCTGCACCTAAGACCCAACGAAGCCAAATAAATTTATTTCTTAAAAGATGTAGAATTAAAACAAGCAAGGTAGTCTTCAGCCTTGATATTTAGTCTAGAAGCTTATTCTACCCAGACCTCTTCCCTAGGATTCACTTTCTGCAAGGCGATGGGATGAAGGTCCAGACTGGAGTCCAAATCAAGTCTTGACTTCTGATAGCTGGTAAGTTTCCAGGGAAGAGGGACAGGAGGCTCAGAGCCTTAGGAGATGGTCTGTAATATGAAATGTTCTTCATGCAGACAGAACTGAGTTAGGGATGCTCCTTACCAGCAGGAAGATACTGACAGTTAAGACCCTGAAAAGTCAACCAGTCGTAGACCCCCAAATGCATAGCCTTACTACTAATCCAAGAAATGCAAATGAAAAGAATAATTCTTTGTATCACATTAGTAATAAAAAAATCATAAAGACCCCTGTGGATGTGAATGTGGAAAAAGAAGCATTCTGATACATTACAACCTGAATGGAAACTGATACAACCCAATAGCACATGTCAAAATCTGACTCAGCAACTCCACGACTAGGCATTTATTTCTAAGACAGGAATCTAACATGTGCACAAAGCTTCATTGTCAAGGATAATATCAGGGAGGAAGTTTCCAATGAGGAGAAACTGGAAGCAATTTAAATATCCAGTGTGGAGGTTTAAAAATACATCCACAAATTCTTGGACTTCCCTGGTGGTCCAGTGGTAAAGAATCTGTCTGGTAATTCAGGGGACACAGGTTTGATCCCCGGTCCGGGAAGATCCCACATGCCTCAGTGAGCCACAGATACTGAGCTTGAGAGCCTATACTCTGCAACGAGAAGTCACTGCAATGAGTAGCCACCGCTCACCGCGAAAAGAGAAAGCCCCCATGCAGCAACAAAGACCCAAAGCAGCCATAAGTAAACAAACAAATTAAAAATACATATACTCACAAATTCTGATATTGCTTCTTTCAGGGCAAGGGTTTTAATTCCCCTTCCCTTGTGAGCTATTCTTGGGGAGGACCAACTTCTAATGAATAGAGTATGGTGAAAATGATGAGTTATGACTTCCTGGGGTAGGTCATAAAAGATACTGTGGCTTTTTCTGTTGGAATGATTTGTCCTGGGGGAAGTCAGTGGCCATGTCAAAAAGACTCACAGCCCCAACAAGCGGCCCACACACAGAGGAACTGAGACCTCTTGCCAACAGCCGTGTAAGTGAGCCAGCTTGGAAGCAGATTCTCCAGCAGCAGCCAGGTCTAAGGTTGCCATAATTATAGTCTCATGAGGTCTGCTGAGCTAGAACAACTCGGTGAAGCCCCTCCTGAACTCCAGTTCCACAGGAGCTGTTAATTAATATTTTTGGTTTAAGCCAATTAAGTTTTGGTATAACATGGCACTGTTAACCAAACTTTTAGAAACAAGATAGGACTGAAATAAAAAGGTGTGTATTTGGGATTTGTTAGGACTACAGCCTGGGAGATACGGATTCAAGGAGCACTTGGATTGTCTTCTATTGGCCTACAAAACGGAGGCGGCTTACAAAGGCAAAAACTGCAAGGTTAGTTACACAGGTTATCACAAATTTTTTATTATATGAATTAATTATATTGGAAAATACTATAAAGTAGTTTTTTAATACCTGCAACTCTACTAATAAAGAGGTAACCACATTTAACGTATTGGCATATTTGCTCTTTTTTCTGTTTCATTCGTGTTTTGTATTGATTTATATTTTGACCTCCAGCTTTATTTCTATCATGGCCTTTTCTCCATACTATTATATATGGTAAGTTTAATTTTTAATGACTATGTATGCCACTGGGTGGATGGGCCATAATTTAATGCATCCCCTATTGCTGGAATTATTATCTATTGCTGTATAATGATGACAAACTGAAATTATCATGGAGCAATCACAGTTCATGTGTGTGTACTAACTCACCAATCGTGTCTGACTCTTCACGACCCTATGGACTGTAGTCTACCAGGCTTTTCTGTCCTTGGGATTCTCCAAGCAAGAATACTGGTGTGGGTTGCCACGCCCTCTTCCAGGGGATCTTCCTGACTCAGGGATTGAACCCCTGTCTGTTACATCTCCTCCACTGGTAGGCAGGTTCTTTGCCACTAGCGCCACCTGGGAAGCCACACTCACAGTTCATGTGTGAAAGTGGCTCAGTTGTGTCCGACTCTTTGCAACCCCATGGACTATACAGTCCATGGAATTCTCCAGGCCAGAATACTGAAGTGGGTAGCCTTTCCCTTCTCCAGGGGATCTTCCCAACTCAGGGATCAAACCCAGGCCTTCCACATTGCAAGCAGATTCTTTACCAGCCGAGCCACAAGGGAAGCCCAAGAATAACTGGAGTGGGTACCCACTCACAGTTCAGGCACACAGAAATGGAGTGGGTGACCACTGAGGATTTGGTCTCAGACGCATCCCTACAGCACTGAAAACCTTGAACTTTCTTTGAACTGTACCAGACCCAAGGCCATTGCCAGCATCTGCTGCTGTAACCGTATGATCTCATGGTCTCCCCTTGTAAATATGCAGCCATTTTGGATTCCAACTAGTTCTAAACAAGCACTCTTACTTCTGTCCAGCTCCTTTTATAATTCTTCATTTTTATCATAAGCACCTTGGCTCCCTGGAACTCTCACTTTCTGATAAGATTTATCTAAAGCAGCTTTTATTTCTAAAAAGTTAAAGATTTGATTTGTCTGATCAAATACATACTAGGTAAACTTCCTCCTGGTCAAAAAGTGCCAAGGGTGTTTTTTTAAATAACTGGTCTTTTTTTTTTTTTTTTTCCTTTTTCATCTTGTATAGAGATATGTGATGACTCTAATACCGACACAACAGTTGTAGAATGTGGACTGGCAACGGGTCACAGCCACTAACAGAACAGAAAAATACTCAAAACTGTTTAAGTAGCAGCATGAGTGAAAATAAAGCAGAAATAGATGTTTTTCTGGAACTCTCTTCCTTTTTCGATGATCCAGGATGTTGGCAATTTGATCTCTGGTTCCTCTGCCTTTTCTAAAACCAGCTTAAACATCTGGAAGTTCACGGTTCACATATTGCTGAAGCCTGGCTTGGAGAATTTTGAGCATTACTTTACTAGCATGTGAGATGAGTGCAATTGTGCAGTAGTTTGAGCATTCTTTGGCATTGCCTTTCTTTGGGACTGGAACGAAGACTGACCTTTCCCAGTCCTGTGGCCACTGCTGAGTTGTCCAAATGACTGTGTGGATCACAATAAACTGTGGAAAATTCTGAGAGATGGGAATACCAGACCACCTGACCTGCCTCTTGAGAAATCTGTATGCAGGTCAGGAAGCAACAGTTAGAACTGGACATGGAACAACAGACTGGTTCCAAATAGGAAAAGGAGTATGTCAAGGCTGTATATAGTGTCACCCTGATTATTTAACTTATACGCAGAGTACATCATGAGAAACGCTGGGCTGGAAGAAGCACAAGCTGAAATCAAGATTGCCGGGAGAAATATCAATCACCTCAGATATGCAGATGACACCACCCTTATGGCAGAAAGCAAAGAGGAACTAAAAAGCCTCTTGATGAAAGTGAAAGAGGAGAGTGAAAAAGTTGGCTTAAAGCTCAACATTCAGAAAACAAAGATCATGGCATCTGGTCCTATCACTTCATGGGAAATAGATGGGGAAACAGTGGAAACAGTGTCAGACTTAATTTTTTTGGGCTCCAAAATCACTGCAGATGGTGACTGCAGCCATGAAATTAAAAGATGCTTACTTCTTGCAAGAAAAGTTATGACCAACATATTCAAAAGCAGAGACATTACTTTGCCAACAAAGGTCCATCTAGTCAAGGCTATGGTTTTTCCAGTGGTCATGTATGGATGTAAGAGTTGGACTGTGAAGAAGGCTGAGCGCCGAAGAATTGATGCTTTTCAACTGTGGTGTTGAAGACTCTTCATGGACTGCAAGATCCAACCAGTCCATCCTAAAGGAGGTCAGCCCTGGGTGTTCTTTGGAAGGGCTGATGCTGAAGCTGAAACTCCAATTCTTTGGGCACCTCATGTGAAGAGTTGACTCATTGGAAAAGACTCTGATACTGGGAGGGATTGGGGGCAGGAGGAGAAGGGGACGACCGAGGAGGAGATGGCTGGATGGCATTGCTGACTCAATGGACGTGAGTTTGAGTGAACTCCGGGAGTTGGTGATGGACAGGGAGGCCTGGCGTGCTGCGATTCATGGGGTCGCAAAGAATCGGACACGACTGAGTGACTGAACTGAACTGATGAGTGAAAAACCGTCTGATTCTGTGCTGAGCAGGAAGTTAAATGCCAATCAATTTGACATGTTACATCAATGTTCTAATTACAAATGCATCTCACAAGGCTTATCAATATACTGTCTGGAAGTGCACATTCACACTCTTTTCAAACTTCATATGTCATGCCTGACTTAACTGCTTTATGCAGTTATCCAGAAACTTTAAAAAATTATAGTAACTCATAAAACTTACCATTTTAACTATTTCTAAGTGTGGTGTTAATTATGCAACTGATCTCTAGAATACTCTCATCTTGCAAAACTGAAACTCTACACCCATGAGGCAGCCACTCCCCATTTTCCTCCTCCCCAGCCTGACAACCATCATGCCACTTTCTGAGTGTGACTAGCCTAGATACCTCTTGTGAATGGAATCATACACTATTTACTTGCTTTCCCCTGTTGTGACTGGCTTATACAAACATAACGCCCTCAAAGTTCATCCAAATTGTAGCACGAGTCAGAATTTCCTTCCTGTTTAAGGCTGGATAACATTATGCTGTATGTATGGACTACCTTTTATTGCTTTCACCTTTTGGTTACGGTGAGTAACACTGCTGTGAACAGGGGTGTACTTATGATCATACGATGATGGCTTTAACAAAGCTTCAAATAAAATGCTGCCTAACTAAGCACCAAGTGGCAACTCAAGCTTCCCTTGTCCTTTCAGCCTGATGAAAGAGTTTATGCAAGAAATGGCATTTTAAACAACAGAAGAGCATGTTCAGAGTCATGGAGATGGAAAAGGAAATAAATTTAAATTCAGTAACACCAGGGAATTCCCTGGTGGTCCAGTTGTTAGGACTCTGCGCTTTCACTGCTGAAGATGCAGGTTCAATCCCACGTCGGGGAACTAAGATCTTGCAAGCTACATGGCTCAGCCAAAAAAAAAAAATATATACATATAATTTTGATATATATATATCACCAAAGGTGGCAGGTGATGAAGTCAATGCTGACTATTCCAAATGAAGGTGGGACTTTGCCTAACATTCATCAGTTTTCTTCATAACCTGGTTTCATTTCCTGTAATTATTTTCAGTGCTTTAGATTCATGCTGTTTTATGGTGGATTTTTAAAAAGACTTAACCTGACCCCACCTTTCATACGAGGAAATGAAACACAAAGAGGCTTATGACACATCTCAAATTCCTACTGTTAAGAGGCAGGGGCAGAACCATAACCCATACCCAGGGTTTTCGCCACTGACAGACACCCAGCAGAACTTTGTCTCATCACCCTTTCTCAGCCTTTGTGTGAGCCTAGGGAAAAGAAGGGTATGATTACTTTTGTGAAGTCCCCAAAGCCCTCTGCATTCATGTAGTGCTTGTGTTTCATAAGCACAGTCTTCAGGTGCTGTTACCAAGCGTCTCCTCTGCCACACGTCTCACTAGAAGCAACGCACCGCTGTTGTAGTTCTGACAGTTTCTCTCATGTTGTTCGCTAATAAAAAAGCCTGTGATGTTTGAATAGTCCCAAGTCCCAACCAAAAGTAAGCACAACTAAACTGAAAACAGATACACTATGAATGCAGGAACACTATATTTATTAAGTCAATAATTCATTTTTAGCAATACAAGTACAGAATATATCACAATGCTGGTTACAAACATACTTAGTATGGTATTAATGGTTACAAATAATGGTGGGCACTACAAGTTTGTGGTAAGGGTGATATGAAAGGTCATTCTGACACAATGAAGAACTGTCTTTAAAAAAATCCATCAATGACCTCAGATATTTCTATAGAAATTACTGTGGCACTATTAGTGGGGATTTTCATGTAAAGAATTGATAGTGATTTGCTTTTGTTTCAGTAAGAGCTTTTTGAGTCTATTAAACTAAAATTCCCCAGTTGCTTAATAAAGTATAAAAATAGTACTGACCTGGTAATATTTAATAAAACATAGCATTCATTCACATCATAAAAGTAGAACTAAAGTGAAAAGGTTTTAGTTACCATGGCAACAGATCTTCCCATAAAAGGAATCTACAGAAATGAGTAATGTTACACGAATGGAACCTGAAAAGTTACTTAGTGATCCAACACTTGTGCACCACAAACCAAGTGTTCTAGATACTATATAGAGCATATATTTTTAATCTTGAATTTTACTTTTGAAAAACAAATGTGCACTTCAACAAACTCACTAAGGCCACTCATGCTATAGATGCCTAGGATTGCAATTAAAGAACAGCATTATTTTAACAAATCCTCAAGCACACTCCTTCAGGTCACCAACAGGGTAAAACCAGTTTTCTGCCTAAAACATTCCTGAGATCTGTGGACAACTACTAATGTTCAAGCTGGAGATGAATTAAAATGTCAGATTAAAAAAAAAAAACGGAATTTTCTAGCAAGAACTGAGGTCCTCCAAGAGGTGAAATATATATGCTAATTCTTAGCACAAAAATAAAAGTCTTAGAGACGCTTTTACTTATAAATATTTTTCCAGTAGTAACTTTGCCATCCAGAAAAAGAGCAGTTTGGAAGTAGCCAGGCTACAGATTCAGGGGAAAAAAAAGATTAGAGTGACAGTTTAATACAGGCATCCTCCTCTTTCTGAGAGTTCACTTTATCCTACTTTGCTGTTATCAAAGACCTGCATCAGCACCTGATCTTACTAACCGAAAACAGATCCAAAAAGGAGCATCACTTTCACAAAAAAAAGGTGAACAGCAAACATGGCGTTCCGTGTTTGTCTGCACACGGCTGTTGAGGAGGCGGCAGCAGCGAGCAGCAGGAGGGCACCACCCCGCTCCTCTCCTGGAACTACGTTCGGCACCTCAGCTTCAAGCCGCCACAGTTTTACCCGTGTGAGCTTCTGTGCTTTATCGCAATTTATTTTGTGCATCTATTAGCAAGATGTGCCCTAAGCTAACTGCCACTTTGCTGTTCACCTGTTTTGGCTTAAAGAGGTTTCATGGGAACACTCTGCTTTTGGATAGCGGGGAAAGCCTGCTGTCCCTCCTCCTACTTAGCAAACCATTCTTTCCATCTGTAAAGTATGGGCCAAGTTTCAATCATGTTCTAGGCATGAGTTTACTGTTCAGCATTCTGTCTGCACTGTCAGGAGCAGCCAAATGGCACGCTATTTATAAGACTGCAGCTGCCTGATCTAGTTTTCTCAAAATTATGAACTCTTTTCTAACAGCCTAAGAGTGTTACGAAGGTCTTTGTCCAATCTTTCATTTTCACAAAACAAAGCACACCTGCATGGAGGCTATTCCAAAGCAACAGCCAGCTGCTTAAGCTTAACAGAGACAGAGCTTTGATAATGATAAGGGTCCTAATGCTTTGGACAAAGTCAGCTTTGGCGACCCATAAAAATTATGGTCTAAAAAACCCTCAACTGGCTCTCTGAAACTGAACAAAGGAGTGATTGACCAGCTGCCTGGTACAGGAGTGTTACAGGGCTCCCTGATGCACCCAGTTGAGTAGCACCAAACTTTAGGGGGAAAAACCCGAGTACAAGAGAGAACAAAGTCAGGAAAGGATGAGACCAAAGGCCTCTTACTTAATATTACTTTGTTGAACTGCCAGAAAAATCTTTTAAGTTGGTCTATGCTTTCTTATACACAACCCCATCATACACGAAAAATTTGTTCAAGCAATTGGTTATTGTGAAGTAAGTTTTACTCTGAGACTTTTTTCCCCTACCCCCATGAATCACGATGATATTCACCTCCCTAACTTATCCTAAACATTCCAACTAAAAGGATAAAACCCACACTTAAAATTATTAGGGTATTATTCTTCATTAGAACCAGAAATAACAACATATTAAGTTATATCACTATCAGAAACTAGCAATCTCTTTTCTCAATCTAGTGTCTGCATTAAGTATATGGATTTACAGAAAGTACATTAAAGCAGTGGCAATACGGCAAACTATCAACAATGATTTTTTTTTTTTAAGAAAAACTGGCTGTCATTTAACATCACCCTGTGATCCTAGGCTTCTAAATATCATGTTGCTTTATCACTGAGTGTGATCTGAGTTCAAACTGAATTAGAGAAGATGAGGCCTTAAGTCATTTGCTGGATTTTATTCTAGGAAATGCTGTATATGCACAAAACCAAAAATACAGATTAAAAAAAAAAAAACTTCATATGAAAACTTAAGTTTCAAAATATTTATTGAAAAACAATTTACCATGACATTCCTATACCACAAACATACCACAGGACTCTAAATAACCAACAAAAGTATACAAAGCCTATCCTTAAAATCTTTGGAGGTATTAAATATATAGGCCCATGAGGATAGAGCTGAGTAACTTAAAAATGTTAGTCCTTGGTCACACAGACTATTTGGTAATTAATAAAGAGGTGCCTCTTGGCATTAGATTGCAATTAACTGGGAGGGGGAGGTGCAGGTGTGCCAATGTGCTCTTTTCAATTCAAAATAATTCAGTATGAGGATTAAATCCAGGGTTCAAAATCACACAGCTATCATCTTAAAGAAAACTGGGCTTGTTTCACTTCTTCTACCTCTCCTAGGAAATCCCCTCCTGGGGACTTAAAAACAGTGGGATCATAACTAACAAGATGGCAAATAACAGCTTTAAACAAGCTTATATTTGGGAAGGCCAAAAAAGTGTTTAAAATCGAACTGATCCGAAATTTCCAATTACTTTTTCTGCACCATGTGGTGGACAGTTTAGATTTTTCCCCCTCCCATCCCAACACGCCTGTTAAAAGAAAACCTAAATTCAGCACACATCCACTCACCCACAAACCACTCCAAGCATTAGCCAGGAGCAACAACTCTTAACAGCCAAGTCATGAACCCCTGAAAATAGGGGGGAAAACCCTGATTCTTAACTATAGAGGCACCAAACAGGCCACTATAATAAGAACTGAGGTAACGGCAACAGACCTTTTTTGTTTCTTGAATTGCTACATGTTACAGCTTCTCAAATTTGAATATTACCTCAACATTAAATAACTTGACTGGCTTAAATGAAAAATCAAAACCCAATAAACAGAAAGACAAGTTAGTGAAATAGATATATTAGGGGAAATCTTTACATTTGACTCTTGAATTTCATATAAAATGATCTATTGCTTGCAATATTTTTATCATAAACATGAAGGATTTCTAAGAATTGCTTATTTGGCGGCATTTGTTTTACCATTAATCCCCGTAAACCAAACATTAACCTAAAATTCCCATCTGGACATGAGCTATTTCATGACTCAGCCAATATACTTGCAAACTGCGTTACTAGGGTAGCATTTAAAATGAGAAGGATGGCTGCAGCAGATATTTATAGACTTGCTTAGGGCATGGCCATCTGTGTGCCTTGACTAAAGATATGCCACTGAAATTGCCAAATTTCCCTAATTTGGTGTCTATTACATGAATACAATTTCTGTATTATCAGTTTTCATAATACATCTAAATGAAATCATTCTACAATAAAAGTAAAGGCAGGGGCTAAAATAATCATCTAAAACCTCTGGTCCAAATAACCCCTCTCTACATTAGGCTGGTCCTTTTCAGATCCTCCTGGTCCTGTTAGCAAAAGCTATCAGAGCATCTTGCCTTTTTGTACCCCCCAAAAAACACAACAAAACCAAAACAACCAAAGAGTTAAAACTGCTGGTTTATCAGCATTTCTATTACTTACAGGTCAACACTGGTCCAGTTCAGATGAATCTGCCAGTCCTTCGCCCTTGTCACAGCCCTGGAGTGGCTGTATCCATCTCTCCAGGTAAGGTAACCAGACCTAAGTCAGGGTGTCCCTCTGCTATTAGCACTTGTGTTAGCTTTTCTAGACTGTGTATAAAGGTTTTCCCCATAAAATTTCTTTACAGTACAGTATTGAATACCTCCTCAAGGAAGAATTATATGTTAAAAAGTTGTTAAAATCATCCTTACATAATAAGAATGCAACTCTTTTAAACTCTTAAATAGTTTTATTTAGGGGTTCTTTTTTTCTTTCAGGCTTTCTGCAAAATGAATTACTTTTTTTTTAAAAAAGAAAACAAAAAAATTCCTCTTGTTTGTTCTACGAGGTTGAAAATATGGGCCAGACTACTTATACATGCGGTACATGCTGAATATAACTGAATATATGCTTATTCCTACGGACACTCTGCAAGAAAGGGATCACCCAAATAGGGTCAAAGGACTGGACCAGTGTTTCAATGCAAATTCCAGCCCCCCAAAAAACACGGTTTTGATTTCACAGTATGAATTCCCTGGAATCTGGGAAAAGGTAAGTTAGTGAACTGAGGTCTTCCCTCAGCAGCTCGGTCCCTCAACATTCTGCGCAATCAGGAAGGACTGCACCACTTCTTCAGTGGACTGGGGGCTGGTGTTGACGTCCTCAAGAGCATCGGTCACAGAATACTGCCGATCTCGTAACCGGTTCCAGTTAGACAGAACATTGTGATACTCAAACACTTTCTCATAATTTCCAATGGAGTTGTAAAGTTTAATGAGACCTCGGTAATCATATTCCAGTCCACTGTAGCCTTCACCAAAAAGTTTCTTCCCTGAAAATAAACAGAAAAAGAAAGGAAGATCAAATAATGAAATAACAAATAATTTCTACAACACAAGCTTAGTTCTTTAAAATAGGGTGTCTCTGTTTTATTCCTTTTAAAAGGAATAGATTCAATTTAAACAATTTTTTATTGGAATACAGTTGCTTTACAATATTAAGTTTCGTGCTATACAGCAAAGTGAATCAGTCATACATACATACATACATATATATATATGTGTGTGTGTGTGTGTATATGTATCTCCACACTTCTTTAGATTTCGTTCCCATTTAGGTCACCACAGAACATCGAGTAGAGTTCCCTGTGGTATACAGTGGGTTCTCACTAGTTATCTGTTTTATACTCAGCAGTGTGTTTATGTCAGTCCCAAACTCCCAATCATTCCACCCTCCAGTTGAAACAGATTCAATTCTTTTATCGGGGTTTACTGACACAGTCTTACCCACAGCCTACTTCTAAGACTTAAAAAAAAAAATTTCTCTTGTCTAAGGTTGTTGGTCTCTCTAGAATAAAATTATAAAATTTCATAGCGTGAGGGGAGTTCATAAAGAGCTCACAGCTCATTTACAGGGCATATTGTTTTTAAAAAAGCAAAGTATCTGGAGTATGCCACCTTTTACGTAAAGTAAAATATTTATGTCTCTGAACACTTATGCCAAAAAATATACAGAAGAACGACACTGGTGGTCCAGTGGTTAAGAATCCACCTGCCAATGCAGGGAACACAGGTTTGCTCTCTGGTGTGGGAGGATCCCACATGCCTTGGGGCAACTAAGCCAGTGAGCCACAACTACTCCAGAGTCCAAGCTCTAGAGCTGAGAGACACAACCACCAAAGCCTGCATGCCGAGAGCCCATGCTCAGCAGCGCGAAGCCCGTGCACAGCAAGACAGAGCACAGTCAAAAATAAAAAGCAAAAACAAAACACACAGGAAAAATAAGTGAGAAACTAACAAGACTGATCACTCATAGGAATGAGTGGCAAGGAGAAATTAAGGGCAGTCACACATCTGTGAGAAGACCTTTCTATATAGTTGACTTTTTTTGGTTATGCTACGTGGCTTGGGGATCTTAGTTCCCTGACTAGGGATCGAACCCAGGCCCTCAGGAGTGACAGTGAGGAGTTTTAACCACTGGACTGCCAGGGAACTCCACAGTTCTGACTTTTCAGAAACAAGCAGTAGAGGGACAGTTATCTGCAACACATTTAACTAACAAAGGGCTTGTTACATCTAAAGTATATAAAGAACTTCCATAAACCAAGAAAAAAGTGACAGACAAATTTAATAAAAACATGAGAAGAGTTTTAACAGGCACAACATTAGATGATGACCACAGGACCTTATTTTGTGATAAGTCTGAACTGAAAACAATTCAAATGTTCTGAATATCAACTAACAGTAGAATGGATAAATAATGATATACTAATTCAATACAATATTACAAGGCACTGGAAATAAGCAACAGGGATATGAACAACACTGATGTATTTCACAACTGATGTTCACCAAAGAAACAAAGCATATAAAAACATACATTGTATTTCATTTATATCAAGTTCTAAAACAGCTGAACTTGGTCTACTTTAAAATCAGGAGAAGGGTGAGGATGGGCTAGAGGTATTGTTTACACAAATTTTTAAAATAGCTATTTTTGCCTTTACTTGACACACTACTGTCATATTTCTTATTACTGGCTTCAATTATCAATAAATAATCTTTAGCAAAATGTTTTAGAACACTTCTGAGTGGCTCTTGGAGATCCTGAGCAGCTCTAAACTCATTTATTATTAACACTTCCCTATACAACATATAAGACATGTTGATCTCTTATCAATTAAAACAATTTTAAACATACCAATTGCTATAGATCTCAAATAAAGTTTCTCAGCATTTTCATACTGATTCATGTCATAATTATATAAAGAAGCCAGATGTCCCACTGAAAGGGCTACTTCATAATCTTCTTGACCAAGAAGTTGTTCTTTAATCTGAATTGCTTTGATGTGCATTTCTTCAGCTTCCTGAAAAATAATCAAGCTGTATTAACCATTAGGTTATACTTTTTACTATGTCAACAACTCTTGTCCAATTAGTAACATTCTTCTAAATGCCAAAAACAGCTTATGATGGCATAAGGTAATCTGATCAGAGAAGACACTACACTGTTCCAGAAGTTGCCTACAGGAAGCATCACTGGCTTGGGGAAGCTATCTACGCACATAAGCTGACGAAACACTGAAATACACCAAAATGACAAGAGAAAACATGTCCATGTAATAAAAAGCTGTTAGAAAAAATTAACATCAAACTATTCTAAAATGAAAACTTCTTTCAATTTAACACACCCCAAAATTTAACTGAACTGTGTTAAGAAACTGTATTATTTTACATGGAAGTATAGTTTATTATTTCATTTTGAGTTTTGACAATTTTAATCTCAATAAACTAAACAGGTTAACTGAGGAATGTGTAAACTGATTTTCAGATAAAAATGAATGTCTTAGATAGCAACTCTCATTCCTTTCTTATTGTGACCCTATAAGAATTGATGCTTTTGAACTGTGATGTTGGAGAAGGCTCTTGAGAGTCCCTTGGACTGCAAGGAGATCCAACTAGTCCATTCTAAAGGAGATCAGTCCTGGGTGTTCATTGGAAGGACTGATGCTAAAGCTGAAACTCCAGTACTTTGGCCACCTCATGCAAAGAGCTGACTCTGATGCTGGGAGGGATTGGGGGCAGGAGGAGTAAGGGACAACAGAGGATGAGATGGCTGGATGGCATCACCAACTCGATGGACATGAGTCTGAGTGTACTCCGGGAGTTGGTGATGGACAGGGAGGTCTGGTGTGCTGCAATTCATGGGGTTGCAAAGAGTCGGACACGACTGAGAGACTGAACTGAACTGAATGAACAGTAATAAGAATTTATAACCCAAAATTCTAAAAGGAAACTAAATTCAGTATATTTTTACCACTACAATTATATAATACTTGCATTATCTTACATTTCCTTGCACGTCTAACTATGTGTCAGGCATTCTGCTAAGTGTTCGATTTAAACTATTAGCTAAGAGCTATGTTTTAAGTCTGATATATATATTTTTCTATGGTTTGTATTTTTGAATTTTATTTATATTTTGACTGTTTTATACTAGCTATTTTCGCAATTCTTATGTGAAATAATGTGGAGGTATAATAAATGTATACTTTGTAATTTAAGATTACTGAAGAAGCATTACTTAAGATTTGTTATTCACACTGTACTTTATTACCTAAGATTACTTAGACAGAAAAATACAGTAAAATGTGCTACCTTAAATTTTCTCATTGACTGATAAAGTCTTCCAAGGTTTCCATAGTGTTTTGCAGTCTGTACATTAAATTCTCCAAAAGCTTTTTTAGCTAGTTGGAGTGAAGACAGGTGCAAATCATGAGCTTCTTGAAGCAGCCTCTGTTCAGTTTCTTTATTATGACAGTCAATAGCAATCTCCTCTAAAATAAGTGCTGAATAAGAAGGCAATAAAATCAGTACTTTCAAACCATGTATCAAAGCTCATCAGAACAGAAACTTTAGAATTAAATTTTATAAATGTTATTTGTATATACTTATATATGTTTATGGTTTAGAACCATAAACCATATAACATACCAAAGAACTGGTAAAGATGAGCGTACTACATTTTAATGAAAGGAAAAAAAACACTTTTGGGGTCTTCTATTTTGCATAGTATAATGGATTTCAAATGTAAGAAAAACAACAGTATACAACTAATTATTTTGCAGAATTACCCTCTATTTTACCAGATCAGTTTGCTTTGCTGACGTGAAATTGTTTTTTAAACAAACAGAAGAAAGACAAAAATGAAAAGGCAAATTTTTTAAAATTATGAAACTGTGTCAAGGACTACCTAACCACTCTTGAAAACTTTGAAACCACATTTGCAAACTATATAACCTTTAACCAAATAGAAGTAAAAGAACTGGTTTCCTCCTAACTCACTTGACCAGTCAAATCAGATAAGAAGATAATTTAACTTCAAAGTCCTATTCGAGACCCTCAAACTCCATTTAAAGTTTTACAAATACATATTCTTTAACCAGGCAATTTTACTGCTAGGAAAACTGTTCATGTGCACAAAAAGTAAGAGATTTAGCTCACAGCCTGGTGGGCTGCCATCTATGGGGTCACACAGAGTCGGACACGACTGAAGCGACTTAGCAGCGGCAGCATTTTTAAAGAACAAAAGGTTAAAAAAAATTTAGAGGTCCAATAAGAGACATGCAATTAAAAACATTAAAAAATTAGGAAAAACATCAGAAAAAATCAGGAAAAAGATATATACCTGCATGTACTGAAATGAGAAAATGTTTGTGCTACATCGAGTGAACAAAGCAGATTACAGAACTAAAAAAAAATTATTCACTCATTTCAGTCTTCGAAGAAAGAAGAGTCTAAAAAAAATATTTGCCCACATGTTAATTCTGGATTGACGAGATTTCAAGTAACTTAATTTTTTCTCTTTTAATTCTTGACATTAATCATGTATTACTTGCATGACTTCAAAAATGCAAACTTAGAGGAGGGGTAAAGCCTAGTTCCAGAATTAAGGTAAAAGTTACTCATCATGCAAGGAATTACCACATAGGTGACCCAATCGTCAGCAAAATGAAAGGCCCGTGGTAGTGACTGCAGAAGAGTTAAAAAGTAAAGAAGAAAGTGGTATGTGGTAAGAGCTTTACAACACTAAAGGTAACCTGATACGAAACTGAGTTTCAGAATCTTGCACAATAAAGGTGAAGGTGTGTGAAAACACATCTGCAGTGTCACTGTGATTCTTTAATCCTCCCCTCAAAAGAAAGGAATGAATGAATGAAAGGAAAGAGAAAAAGGAAGGAAGAGGCAAGTGCAAGGAAGGAAGAAAGAAAGGTATTCTAGCCTATTAACAGTGCTGTATGAGAGAAGCAAACGACTTTTCATTATGAACCACTGGAAATTCTTAAGAGATGTGGGCAAATATGTTAAATCAGTGATTGGCTGTTTTAGCAATATACAGTCTGAGGAAATAAACAAATATTCCTATTTTATACCATGTACCATCAATTTTAAAATATCAGAGAGTAGGCATCTACTATAATTGACAGCTAAAGAAATCTTAAAATACATCTATCTATCTATCTATCTATAGGAGACTAGATTACAAAGGGTACCTTTCACCCTCTTTGAAGAAGCCAAAAGAAGATGATCTTCAGGTAGGATGTGGGTAATGATACCAATAGCTCTTTCTGCATGAAACCTGCAATACAGAAGATAAGTTCTGGCATTTATGTTACAGATAATTTAGGCATAAAAAACCCCATAATTTATAACATTAATACTGGTAGAATTTCTAAAACTAGCTGTGGTAAAGAACTAGTTTTTTGCTTTAACGTTCCAATCTTTTGTATACTGAGTTCCCCGCCCCCCCCCTTAATTTATTTTTATTTGAAGGATAATTAAATCAACTTTTAAACATCCAGTGGATTCCCATCTATCTCCCTCATAACCAACTATCACAGCCTACAAGGCTTAATACAACATGATCTTTCACTGGGCTACCTCTCTGACCACATCTCCTACCAGTCTCAGAAATAATTCCCTCTTTCCCTTCTAGCCACACAGGAACTGCAGTTTTCTGAACGTGTAAAGCAGTTCTAGCCCAGAATTCTTGCATTTGTCTTACTGTCTCTCTGGAATGGTTGTTCCCTGAATACCCATATGGTTTACCCTCACTGAAGTCTTTCCAGACCAGCCTATAGACAAGACCCTAAAGAAAATCTACCATCACTCTCTAAACTCAGCTTATTTTATTCTTCTTCACCACATGTATTCTCATCTGACATGTTTGATTATTGTTTCATGGCTCATCCTGTCAAACAGAAGGCAAGTTGTCTATTTTATCTGCCAGTTCCTTTTCAAACAACTCCACACCTATTCCCATCCTTCTTGGACTGAGAGGAGATCAAACCAGTCAATCCTCAAGGACATCAGTCCTGAATATTCATTGGAAGGCCTGATGCTGAAGCTGACTCCAATACTTCGGTCACCTGATGTGGAGAACTGACTCACTGGAAAAGACCCTGATGCTGGGAAAGATTGAAGGCTGGAGGAGAAGGGGACAACAGAGGATAAGATGATTGGATGACATCACCAACTCAATGGACAGGAGTTTGAGTAAACTCCAGGAGTTGGTGATGGACAGGGACGCCTGGCATGCTGCAGTTCATAGGGTCGCAAAGAGTCGGACACAACTGAGCCACTGAACTGAACTGAAGTGATCATCAATTTTCTCAGATCTATCTTCCAAACTGCCGTCTCTTTGGTTGTATCTAGTCTGCTATTTAATTTGTCTACTGAGTTTTAATGTCAATGACTATTTTCCAATTCTAGCTATTATAATTTGTTTTCATAATAAGTGTTTATTAACATAATTCATACCACCACAATTTAAAGTGTACAATAGGAGGTTTGGGACATATTTCAGAGTTATGCACCTATCACTATTAATTTCAGAATATTTTCATCCCCCCCAAAAGAAACCTTGTGCCCATTAGCAGTCACTTCATTTTCCTCCAACTCCCCCAACTCTAGGCAACCACCAATTTACTTTCTGTTTTTACAGGTTTGCCTACTCTAGGCATTTCATACAAATGAAATTATATAAATGTGGTGTGGTCTTCTTTCACTCAGCACATTGTTTTAAAGATTCATTCAAGCTGCAGCATGTCTCAGTCATTTTACATTAGTTTATTTTTGGCTGCTCCGTGCGGCAGGTAGGATATCAGTTCCCCAACCAGAAATAACTCATGCTCCCTGTGCTGCAAGTGTAGAGTCTTAACCACTGAACCACCGGGAAGTCCCATTTATCTGTCTTATTGAAGTATACTTGATTTACAGTGTTGTGTAAGCTTTAGGTATACTGCAAAGTGACTCAGATATACATACAGTTCCCTCAGTTTATTTTTATATCTGCCTTCTTCCCTTAAGTTTCCCTCTATAGGGCCATACAGTAAACATCTCAAGATTATGTGGTACACTCTCTGTCCCAACTATTCAATTCTGCTGTTGTAGCATAAAAGCAACTACAGACAAAACATGAGTGCATGAGCACTGCCAGGTTCCAATAAACCTTTATTTTGCCTTCAAACCATAGTTTGCCAACCCATTTATACCCTTAGTCATTAAGAATCCTTACTTTATAGCATCAACCAAAACATTCTGTTAACTGATAGTGTTCTAATCTTGTTCATCATGTCTTCTGACTCACAGAGAAAACGTTCCCTTATTTAAAACCATTTTTTATGGTGAGTTCATCTTAGGTAGAGTTAGGTCTATGCAAAGTCTGTATGGCTTGGACTGAAGGTTAATTATTACCAAGAGCTTTGTATTTTCTCCTTAAAAGCATCCTAAAAGAAATCAGCAGTCTCAAAGTACTTCTTAATGTTTTCCTCAGTTTGGGGTTTCCTGTATGCATGATGCCCAAATACAAGGGAGAAGTCTATAGCCTATAAATTCCCCCATGAGGCTCGTTTTGTTCAACTGAGAGCCCAGCCTAAGATGGACAAACTTCCATGTCACCTCTCTTGCCAGTGGGCAGTTTCTCCCCTGGTCTACTCTTTCCCTGAGGGTGTAGCTTTGATCTTGGCTTTAAGTCACAGCCTCCTGTGGGCTAAATGCCTTATCTCTTAAAACCAGGACTGGTATTCAACCAAGGCTACAGAAACTTCTAAGGCCTGCTAAGCCTTCTCACCCCAGAAGAGCTACACCATAGTTCATGCCTGCCCTTTATGGGTTTTAGTGCATTATTGGCCCTTGGGGATTTCCTCCCTCTCTCTTACAGGCTCAGTTATGCATTAAAAAAGATGACTGTCAATATTATCCAGTATTTCCGGCATGCTACGATGAAGTCTGTACACTACTGTATTAGTCAAGGAAAGATTACGGAAGGAGATACTTAAAAAAAAAAAGACATTTTATATGATGATATAAAAGTCTCAATGTCAAACCACATAAGATCTAAATGAATGGCTTATAAATTGGGATGATTTTAAATGACTTCAAGAACATTTTAGGGATCTTGTCAATGTTCTAGGAGGACAACCTTAACCCATTAATTTATACGTTAAATAGTACTGTGTTAGGGAAAAAGCTAAACGAAACAGACTAGCAATAGCATTTAATTCCTCATGAAAAGGAAAGCAGAACTTACAGTGCATTGTCAAATTTCCCAGAGCTATACTGGTGAACATAAGAAGAATAAGCCAAGTCTTCATGAGCTGTTGCTACGTGAATATTTTTGCCACCAAACACTGACTGCCGAATGTCAAGGGCGGCCTGAAAGAGTCAAGAAAATAACTGATAGTACTGTGAATCCTTAGAAAACACTACCTAGTTAAATTAAGCAGTCTAGTGACTTAAATATATATTTTATATACTCAACCCCATCCGTTTTGGAAAAAAGCTCTGCTGTAGTTAGATCACGTGTATGCTTAGTGGCTTTAGTCGTGTCCGACTCTCTGTGACCCCATGGACCATGGCCTGCTAGGCTCCTCTGCCCATGGGATTCTCCAGGCAAGAATACTGGAGTGGGTTGCCATTTCCTTCTCCAAATTTAGATCACAACAGAACATAAAAGTCACTCACGGCTTGATTTTCTGAAGACTAAGTCTGAACTAAAAGGCAATGGCTTACTAAAAAAAGTCATTCACATGTCTTAGGAATTATATTAGTGTTTTTTCTCTATATCCTCTTCAGAAATAAACTATGAAATCAGGGATACCTTGTCCAGAGTGATGGCGTAACAAATCATGTACCTAAGATTGACTAAGGCCTAAAATAACTGTTATCTACCCTTCTTGCTACTACAAAGTCAGCTATAATGATTTGTGCTAAAGTAACAACAAAGACATCATCTGGGTAAAAAGAAAAAATTGAAAACTACTCCTAAATACCGACCCACAACTCCAAACTTTTTCCCTAGATGAGTCTCTTTAATTCCTAAAACAGTAATTCTTAAGAAGTTTTACTTCTTTAATTCCTAAAGAACTTAAGTTTTACTTGTTATTATTTAGTAAAATAATGGTGTGCCATATATGAGAAAGGGCTCCAAAAAAGTTATTTTTAGAGAGTAGTTTATACACCATAAACGAATTATAGGTCAGCAAGTCAATTTAGGTTGAAAGAAAAAGTGTAACTATTAACATACCTGATAAATTGCAACAGACTGACAGATATTATCTACATTGAGTAAGTAGAACCCATAATCTAGCAGTGTATCAGAATATTTTGGGTGTTTGGATCCAAAATGATCCCTATAAAAAGATACAAAACCATTAGGATATAAAATAGAGAGAGACAGTTTTAAATGGTATTTTTAATAACAATCACGTACCGTGCCAAATACACTGCATGTTTAATTAACTGCTCTGCTTTCTTAAATTCACGTTTTACAACACAAGCCTAAAGATGAAATGAAAAATTGTTAAATAACTCACAAACAGTTAATGAATGTGTTAAAATAAATACGATTTATATATTCAAGCTACAATGGTTAAAAAGAAAAAAAATCTTCAAACATAAATAGAATGGATCTATTCGTAATTTCTTTCCTTCCAAGTATGTGAAAATTCCATTATGAACAGATGTGTACATATCCTGGGTAATTATAAAACTTAAAATTTTCAGTCATGCCCAGAACTAAACTGTTATAACAAAGTCATCTTAAAAAGCTCATATATTCCCATTCTTACATGTTATTAAAATAGTGGGGGGGGGGGGTTGCTTATATATTTTTGAGATTAATTCTTTGTCTGTTGCTTCATTTGTTATTATTTGCTCCCATTCTGAAGGCTGTCTTTTCACCTTGCTTATAGTTTCCTTTGTTGTGCAAAAGCTTTTAAGTTTAATTAGGTCCCATTTGTTTATTTTTGGTTTTATTTCCATTACTCTGGGAGGGGGGTCATAGAGGATCCTGCTATGATTTACATCAGAGAGTGTTTTGCCTGTTTTCCTCTAGGAGCTCTGTACTTTCTGATCTTACATTTAGATCTTTAATCCACATTGAGTTTATTTTTGTGTATGGTATTAGAACGTGTTCTAGTTTCATTCTTTTACAAGTGGTTAACCAGTTTTCCCAGCACCACTTGTTAAAGAGATTGTCCTTTCTCCATTGCATATTCTTGCCTTCTTTGTCAAAGATAAGGTGTCCATCGGTGTGTGGATTTATCGCTGGGCTTTCTATTTTGTTCCACTGATCTATATTTCTGTCTTTGTGCCAGTACCATACTGTCTTGATGACTAGCTTTGTAGTATAGGGGAAAAAAAAACCTAAATGAAATATATTACTTAGCTCTACTAAGCAATGTCCTGGGTGTTCTACATGCTCTGCTTCATTTAATCGAAAGGAAAAAATCAACAAGTAAGGTCTCCTCAAAATTCCCACTTTATTATTATTTGTTTATTTATTTTTATTTGTTTATTTGACTGCACCGGGTCTTAGTTGCAGCATGTGGGATCGAGTTCCCTGACCAGGGATCAAACCCAGGCCTCCTGCATTGGAAGCAAGGAGCCTTAGCCTCTGGACCACCAGGGAAGTCCCCAAATTCCCACTTTAAAGAGAACGAAACTGAGGCATAGAGACATTAATGAAGTCAGCAGTACTTCAAGATGCTTTTTGGTGAGCGTATTTATCTATACTTAGAAAACTTCATGGGAAAGGGCATTTTCCATCTAGATTGTTGGGGGACAAACCCGCTTTCAATTCTATTAAAAAAATTAAATATGTTATTTACATCTTAAAAATAAATAAATAAAATAAAATAGTGGGAGGTAGGGTGGGGAGAGAGGGTTCACCATTATTTCCTAAAGTACTTATTTATATCCCAGTGGCTTAAAACTATTTGGAAGTTTTCCATCTAATAATTTTTAAATGTACAGAATTCCAAGTATTCCTATTACTTCTTAAAATGTCCTGATTCATGGGAAAGTCAGTAGACTTTAACTCTCTAAGTATCATTTAAATACAGAATTATAAATCTTGCACATAAATCAAGCTGTCTTTATATTAAACGTATACTCAATGTTTTTTAGCTCTAATGATTACCTGAATATTTATGCTATTTACTTGCTCTAAAATGACTTACTTTACAGAAATCTTAGGCTCTTCTGTCATTTTAGAAAAATTCTTCTAAATGAAATTTCCATAAGTAAAACCAGCCAAAGTGGAATATTCAAAATTGAAAAGCTCTGGGAAATACTATATCTGAAAATTATATCAATGCTTTAAAGCTTCAGTTTACTAAAGCAATTTAAAAATATTACTAAATGATTTCAAAGACTTAATTCATTCTGCTTTTTTTACCCAGTAAGAAGAAACATCAAGTAAGTACTGCCCATCAGGTCAAGAACAGAAAGCTATCACACTGTGAGACTGCAATACTGTGACTGAAAGATTTAATACTAGGCTATCCTTTAGGAGAAAAGTGACCAAAGCCCATACATCATGGCATAAGGAATTCGGGTTGCTGTAAAGGTTAAAGCAGCAGCCAGATTCCTGAAACTGAGCGGAAAAAATTTAGAAAATAGACGTTGGTATCCATGAGTACGCAACACTGAAGTTTTTAAACAGCAGGTGGTGGTTGCTGCTGTTCAGTCACTCAGTTGTGTCTGATTCTTTGCGACCCCATGGACTACAGCCCACCAGGCTCCTCTGTCCCTGGGATTCTCCAGGCAAGAATACTGGAGTGAGCTGCCATTTCTTTCTCTGAAAGATCTTCCCAGATCAGGGATTGACTCTGTGTCTCCTGCATTGGCAGGCAGAGCCACTAGGAAAGCCCCCAAACAGTATGTTAACTAACACAAACTTGAAGCTTATTAAACTCTATAATCCATTTAATAATTCTAACATCATATTTACCTTGGAAGCTTGTCTCAAAACATCCACCACGACTCTGACTGGCAAGCCTGCTGTGATCTCCTTCATTGCCTCAATGCACCATCTGTAAGCCTGAAAAATTCACAGAAGAGCAAGCCCTGTGACAGTGTTCAGTGAGACGCTTACGACTCCCCGCAAGCTCTCAGGCGCCTGAGTGAGAAGACACACACAATACGCACACTTAAACTTCCTCTCAGAGGCCGAGTTTTCTTAGAAGTATGCTTGTTACGTTTTCTTTGGATATGTGACACACATTCAGGACATCAGAAGCATGTTCTCTCTGTCCCAGAGCCTCGGCACAGACCATTTCCTCTGCCTTACAATACATTCCCCTCCTTCCCACAACCCCCTAAACCACATAGGCTGTCCTTCAGGTTTCAGCCCTGGACAGGGTTTCCTGTACTTTCCTCCCCCTACTGTGGCACTTCTTTGCTATATTGTTATACTATAATCGCTTGTGTAGTTGAGTGCTCACTTTGTGCTAGCTATTGTTCTAAGCATTTTATGTGCAGTAATACAGTTAACCAACACAACACCTCTTTGAGACAGTATCACACAATGTGCTAGGACCTAGGTATCTAGTAGGGAACAAAAATAAAATGTCATTCATCTCCTAGTGCTTAGTAGGGTGGAGGGTGGGGAAGCAAAATTATTCTGGATAGTAAGAACTGCTTCAAGGAAAGAAAAAGTATTACAAAAAGATCATAAAAATGTGGGGAAAACCACCTGAAAATTAGAAAGTAAACATTTGTTTTCTTCTATAAGCTTCCACCTCTTTCATTCCACCTAAAAGATGTTAACTATTCAGAAGCAATTTTGATGCAAAAATGAAATAGGAAAAAATAAGCAAAAATGATTTGGGTTAAAAAAAAACCTGGTTTGTAAGATACTAAATAAGCTGATTTTGCCCCAGTAAGAGTGTCAAATCTGTGGTAAACTGTAATATTGCTTTTAAAATATTTACTGTCCCTCCTTGAGGAAAGATAAAACTTCCCTTTCACATTAAAAATTTCCTTTAGCCAAAATATTAATTAAAATATAAGCAGAGTTGATGTGAAATGTGCCATTTCTAGGAGAAAGCTTCAAGAGCCAGTCATTCCTTCCCCATACTGCTTTTGCCTTTGCTCCAATGCTCGTAATGTTCTAGATGGAGGCTGCTCCACAACATGCGGGTTTTGGTCAACGTGTAGATATGATGTGAAGCAGAGCCACAGAGAGACCAAGACAGGAAACAACATGAGCAAGAAATCAACTGGTATTATTCCAAGTCAGTGGTGTTTGGAGGTTGATATTATCTTGGTATTTCCTAGACTATATGGACTAAGAGGAGAATATGGTGATAATTCATCAAACTATATCCTCAAGATTTGTGTACTTTTCTGTAGGTATCAATGACAAATTTATAAACTATCAAAATTACACAAGAAATATCTCTAGACTTAAATGTTCCTCATGAATGTGCAGTGGACTCCAAAGATCATGAATAAAATATAGTATGTTGCTGTTGGTTGCCATTTAGTTGCTAAGTCGTGTCTGATTCTTTTGCAGCCCCATGGATTTTGTAGCCCATTAGGTTCCTCTGTTTATGGTATTTTCCAGGCAAGAATACTGGGGTGGGTTGCCATTTCCTTCTCCAGTATAATACCTCCCAATTCACATGTTCAGAAAGAAAATAACTATCACTTAAACAGTAACTGCTGGTAAATAAAGTGGAAACTGGTGAATAAAAGATATTTCTGTTCCACTGAATACACTGGTGAGTCTGGATAGAAGAAGATGGGCCTAGAGCTGAGTACAGGAGTGAAAAATGGCAAGACATGATTCACTTTACAGAACAGAAAGAAGGATGCAGGGGAGTATGAGAAACAGAGATGAAAAGAAAGAATGAAAGAGCAATCAGAGACAGCCAAGATGAGGAGGACATACGTGGAGAGACAAAAAGATGGTCGTGGTGGGGCACCTAAAGAACTTAGCCATGTCTCATGGCTTGCAGGATCTTAGTTCCCCCACCAGGGACTGAATTTGGGTCCTCTGCAGTGGAAATGCCAAAGTTCTAACCACCAGGGAATTCCCAAAAGACCACCAGGGAATTCCCAAAAGAACTTTTAAGGCAGGCAAATACCATTGCTGTACACTTCATTCTCATTTCCATAAAGGCTGTCCACACAAAGGCCTTTTGTGAATGGGGTTCTTTGTTTTTGGTGTGTAAAATAACAGAAAGGGGCCAAATTCTATATCTAGCCTGATAAGCTTTGGAACAGTTACTGCATAAAAGGGGCAGCAAAACAATTCATCGACAGAACTGATTCAGCAGACACAAGAATTCAGCATCAAAAAGAACCAGAAAAAAATATATAAACCTTCTGAGAAAATGCAGGCACGCTGATTAGGATTTTATATTTTAACAAATAAGCTTGATGACTGAAAATAAAGCTTCCCCCCAACTTTACTGAAGTATAATTGACAAATAAAACTTGTATATATTTAAGGTGTACAAGATTTGATATACATATACACTGTGAAATGAGTATCACAATCAATCTAATTAACACATGCATCACCTCAGTGTTCTTTTTTTGTGTGTGATGAACACATTTAAGAGCTATTCTTAGCAAACTTCAAATATACATAGTATTAACTACAGTCAGCATGCTATAATTATATCCTCAGAACTTACTCATCTTAGAATGAAATATTAAGCTTTGAAAAATAGTTAATGTAAACAATGAGGCATGCCTCTTTGGAACAGCCAAAATCTATAACACTGACAACATCAAATGCTGGCAAGGGTATGGAGTAACAGGAGCTCTCACTCCTTCCTGGTGGGAGCGTATGCTGGTAGAGACAATCTGGCAGTTTCTTAAAAAACTTGCAAACTCTCACCATGCACTTCAACAAAAGCATTCTTTGATAATGCCTTCTTTGATAAATATTAAAAGCAGGATGATCCTAGCTTTGGGGTTGTAAACATCACTTTACAATTATTCTCTAATTAGAATAAAAAAAATAGAATCTCTAATTTTACTTCTAATGGTAACTTTCCTTTAAATGTGGAATATATACATATATATTTACATTGCAGGGAAAAAATTGACATTAGGGCAATTTTAAAATATTAAAGCTAAAGGACAGCTATCTGACAGTGCAAAATAATTATGATATTCTTCTATAAATAAAGTAACCTTGTAAAAGAGTTAAGCCCACACAGCTCACTTTTCAACTATGTATTCATTAGCACCAAAGCCTTAATTTAATATTATAAAGCCAAAATGGAGGCTACTACTTTCTGATAACTCAGAGATAGAAGCAAAACAATGCAATTAAAGTATAAATAAAATCTAGGTTCCCAATGAAATGAATGCCTTCAAGTTATGAGAGTTCACCCAGAGCTCAGTTCAGTTCAGTTGCTCAGTCGTGTCCGACTCTGCAACCCCATGAATCGCAGCACGCCAGGCCTCCCCGTCCATCACCAGCTCCAGGAGTTCACTCAGACTCACGTCCATCGAGTTAGTGATGCCATCCAGCCATCTCATCCTCTGTCGTCCCCTTCTCCTCCTGCCCCCAATCCCTCCCAGCATCAGAGTCTTTTCCAATGAGTCAACTCTTCGCATGAGGTGCTACACAACCAATAATAAAGCACCCACTGAAGGTTCATTTAACAGAGCATGCTGTCAAAATAATTTAGGCAGAAGTACATTTAGTCAAATTAAAAACAAATGTAAAATTTTACACGTGTATGTTTAAAATCCATCTCACAGAATACTCCTTTTGCCTATTCAAAATATTCCATTACAAATGTATATTGCTTTACGTAAACCCAGTATGTGAAAATGAGATTAAGACAAATATGAGATTATATGACTTATTTTCAGTTTAAGAGTTACTTACTAGTTATAATGGAATATACTTCAAAACACTCACCTCATCATAGTGACTTTTTGCAAATAGGAGTGCACACAGTTCTCCATAGAGTGCAGCTTTGTTTGCTTGCTGGCCATGTTTTGAGAGTTTATCCATATATGTCTGAGCTAACTTGAACGTTTCTTCACCCAAATGGTATTTGCAGTTTCCATTTCGCACATGAAGCAATCTGCAATTGCACAAATAATATGAGCCTATTTCTGATAGCTATCTTCTGTATGGTAGGCTTGGTAATCTCTTATAGATGGCTATGTAGCACCCAAACGAGTTAAGGTCACCAGACAGAAGAAACGAGGCAGTACTGGAAAACAACCGTCCGGCTCCAGCGGGGACTGACTAATACACAGAAAGAAGCGTATGTTCATCCCAGAAAGCTACTGACGATTAATCTGATCCAACGTTGATTCCTTATCCTCTCTAAATATTTTGTATACTCTGTGCACTCATCATGTACTACATGTATTACTTAAACTCTCTTTGTTCCAAATCCCAAAGTAATACAGTTTTATTATAAGAGATTTGGAAAATAATGAAGACAAAATGCTTAATTCAATTATCTTTCTAGTAAGACAAGTTTACTGAAAAAGGTGGTACTGCCAGTTCTTTCTTTCATAACCTTTATCCTCTATGATGGAAAAATAGAGAATTTTTTACACACAAGTATCTGCAAAACCATGCTGATTATCTAGTGATATGTAAGAGTAGTAAAATGCTTTTGCTCAGACTGAGGTCAAGAAAGCAACAGGCTATACATCTGTACAGACCATATACGAGACAGAACACTGTGAGGACTTGACATATATTTAAGAATCTATTATGATGTTGGCTAAAACATTACATCCATATATCATGCCAATATAATTTTATGAAAATGCTCAGCTCTGAGAGGGAACAAGGTATAAACATCATTTAAAAGAAAACCAAGTGGAAAATAAATAAATGAATGAAAACCAAGTTTAAAAAAAAAAAGGAAAAGAAAACCAAGTATGGAGAGGTTAGGAAGCATTCTTCAGGAGTATTAAATGAAACCCAGATACTTCTAACTTTTATATCTATTCCAAAAATACTAACAGATCAATGACCCAAGATGAGAAAGACAGTAACAATCTTCTGATCTCTAGCTTTCTGTTGTATAGTCAGGAAAAAAGAGAATAATTTTATTATTTTTAGAAAGTGAAGTATAGTTGATTTACTATATTGTATTAACATAATTCCCTATGCCATACAGTAAGACCTGTTGTTTATCCAGTCTATATATACCAGTTTGCATCTGCCAATCCCAAACTCCCAATTCATCCCTCTCCCTCCCCCTAGGCAATCACCAATCTATTCTAAGAGAGTACTTTGGGGGACTTTCCTGGTAGTCCAGTGGTTAAGACTGTGTGTGCTCCCAATGCAGGGGCCCAGGTCTGACGCCTGGTCAGGGAACTAGATTCTGTGTGCTGCAAAGATCTGACACGTCACAAGTTAGACCCAGCGCAGCCAAAAATAAAAAGAGTAATTCTAAATCATCAGGATTATTCAATAAGGTGAAACATTACACAATGTGCATCCTTCCAACACTCACCATACAATTAACTGCTTTTAGAAAGACTAAAAGCCTTATATAAAACAACACAGTGTTATCACTCTAATGGCAGAAAATAAAGAGGAACTAAACAGCCTCTTGATGAGGGTTAAAGCAGCTGGCTTTAAAACTCAACATTCAAAAAACTAAATCATGGCATTCAGTCCCATCACTTCGTGGCAAATAGATGGGGACAAGTGGAAACAGCAATAGATTTTATTTTCTTGTGCTCCAAAATCACTGTGACTATAGCCACAAAATTAAAAGATGCTTGCTCCTTGGAAGAAAAGCTATGATAAACCTAGAGAGTGTATCAAGAAGCAGAGACATCACTTTGCTGACAAAGGTCTGTATGTACAGTCAAAGCTACGGTTTTTCCAGTAGTCGTGTATGGATGTGGGACTTGGACCATAAAGAAAGTTGAGTGCCAAAGAACTGATGCCTTTGAACTGTGATGGCGGAAAAGACTCTTGAGAGTCCTTTAGATTGCAAGGAGATCAAATGAGTCAACCCTAAAGGAAATCAACCTTGAATACTCATTGTTAGGACTGATGCTAAAGCTGAAGCTCCATTACTTTGGCCACCTGATACCAAGAGTCAAATAAGACCCTGATATGGGGAAAGACTGAGAGCAAGAGGAGAAAGGGGTGGCACAGGATGAGATGGTTAGAAAGCATCAATGTCCCAATGGATATGAGTCTGAGCAAACTCTGGGAGATAGTGAAGGACAGGGAGGCCTGACCTGCTGCAGTTCATGGGGTCACAAAGAGACAGTGATGACTAAGCAACTGAACAACAGCAACAAGGTTAATCAAACATTCTGAATGAAGTATCTTTCATGATACCAAATTTCCTTTTTTTCCCCATTTATTTATCTTAGTATTTACTTGGCTGAGCAGGTCTGAGTTGCAGTATGTGGGATGTTTACTTGTGGCGTGCAGGATTTTTTTTTTCTTAGCTGTGGTGTGCAGGATCCAGTACCCTGACCAGGGACTGAACCTGGGCCTCCTGCACTAGCAGCATGGAGTCTTACCCAATGATCACCACGGAAGCCCCCAAATTTCAACTTGAAGAAAAAATATATGTAATTATCAGGTGAGTGGATTAGATTTATACTTTAAACCAGAAATATAAAAGTAGAAAAAAATATATGTTTGGTATACAGACTTTTCATGCTAAAGTAATACAAAATAAAGAGACACTGTCATTTGACAAATTGCTGATTTAATAACCCAGAGTTTGCAATGATCCCTGCCACAATGAAAAAAAAAAAAGTGAAATCTAGTAAAGAGAGAAAGAATCTATGACCATCAGGAGCTTCATTCTAACTCTGCAGGCACTACAGAATGGGGAAGACAGCCTCTTCAAAAAATGGTGTTGAGAAAACTGGGCAGCAACACACAAAAGAATCAAAGTGGACTACCTGCTCACACTATGCACAAAACTAAATTCAAAACAGATGAAAGGCACGAGTGTAAGCCCTGAAACCATAAAACTTCTAGAAGAAAACACAGGCAGTAAGCTCTCTAACATCAATCTTACTAATTTTTTTTTTGTTAATATGTCTCCTCAGGCAAGGGAAACAAGAACACAAGTAAATACATGGGAACACATCACACTAAAAAGCTTTTGCACAGCAAGGAAATCTATCAAAAAACCAATTCAGGTTACCTACTGAATTGGAGAAGATACTTGCAAACAATGTATCTGATAGGGGGTTAATATCCAAAATATACAAAGAATCCACACAACATCACCAAAACAAAGAATCTGATTAAAAAATGGACAGAAGTTCCTGGATATTTATCCAAACAAACACATTAATTAGAAAAGAGGTATGCACCCCTATGCTCACTGCAGCATTATTTACAATAGCCAAAATATAGGCGCTACCTAAGTGTCCACCAAGAGATGAATGGATAAAGAAGTGGTATATATACACAATAATAAAGGAACGAAACCTTGCCATCTACAATAACATGGATGGACCTAGAGGCTATTATGTTAAGTGAAATGAATCAGAGTGAAAGACAAATACTGAATGACTTCACTTATACTTGTAATCTAAAAAACAAATGAACATTACAAACAGAAACAGAGTTACAGACACAGAGAATGAACAGGTGGTTGCCAGAGGGGAATGAGTACAGAAAGAAACACGTCAAGGAGGTTAAGAGGTACAAACTTCTCACTGCAAGAGTCACAGGTATGTCATGTACAATATGGAGAATATTGTCAATAAGTTTGTAAAATCTCTGTATGGTGACACATTATAACTAGGCTTATCTGGTGATCATTCTGAGTTATAAAGAAATATTGAATCACTATGTCGTGTAACAGAAACTAAGAAGAGTATTGTGGATCAATTATACGTTAAAAACAAACCCATGGAAAAAGAGATCAGATTTGCGATTAGCAAAGGTGGGAGGTAGGAGGAGAGGAAGTGGACGAAGGCAGACAAAAGTTACACATTTCCAGTCATAAGATAAGTATGAGGGCTGTTAATTTAATGATAAAAGAACATTACAGTATGTTAAACATATAAAAGTGTCAATCCCAAGAATTTTCATCACAAGGAAAAATTTTTTGTATTTCTTTAATATTGAACCTACATGAGGTAACAGATGCTCCTTAAACTTGTGATAATCACTTCACAATGTATCTAAGTCAAACCACGGTGTTGCACACCATCTTGAATGTATATAGTACTGTATATCAGTTACATCTCAGGAAAACTGGAAAGGAAAGAACTTCATTCTATTGGGGAATGGTGTATTAAGGTAGGCAGACAGACATCAATAAGTAAGACATTTAAAGATAAATGCTATGAGGATGATAAAAAAAATAGGGTTATATGATCAAAACCTTCTTAAAGGAGGGGCTTAGAGCAGACAGAAGAATTCTCTTCTGTCTGTAGAAATAACATCTGAGCTGACACTTAAATGTAAGAGGTAATCATGTGCAGATCTTGGGAAACATGTTCCAAACAAGTACAAAGGCCCTGAGAAAGGGAAAATAATTCTGTCATAAACAAAGAATAGTAAGAAAGCCAACATGCCTGGAATATCATGAATAATGGATCACGTGAAGAGAGAGAAAGTAGAGGAAAGTGAAAGTGAGAGTTGCTCAGTCCTGTCTGATTCTTTGCGACCCCATGGACTATATGGTCCATGGAATTCTCCAGGCCAGAATACTGGAGTGGGTAAGCCTTTCCCTTCTCCAGGGGATATTCCCAGCCCAGGTCTCGTGCATTGCAGGCAGATTCTTTACCAGCTGAGCCACAAGGGAAGCCCGAGAACACTGGAGTGGGGAGCCTATCCCTCCTCCAGCAGATCTTCCTGATCCAGCAATCGAACCAGGGCCTCCTGCATCGCAGGCAGATTCTTTACCAACTGGGCTATCAGGGAAGTCCACAGTAGAGAAAACAAAGATTTTCATAGGGTCTAATCTGACACAGTAAGGCATTCTGGCTGCAAAAGTGAGTGAGGTATTTCTGTTGTAGGACAACACAGTCTAGTAAAACCAACTGAAATGTTCCATATCTGCTCTACTCAATTTAGTAGCCAAAAGAGGCTAATGAGTATCTGAAATATGCCCAGTGTAACTAAGGACTGACTTTTAATTCTTAATGTTAAATAGTCACAGGTGGTTAATGGTTACCATATTAAACAGTAAAATTTTAGAAAGACAGCTGTGGTTATAGTGTGCAGAATGGATTACAGTAAAGCCAAGACTGGAGGTAAGGCAACTCAGACAGAAGAAATTACAACAGTCCAGGAGGGGAAAAAAAACCCTTGAGAAAAAAGGACTGGAATAAGAAAATACAGATTTGATAGTTATCCAAATGGCTGAATGAGAAAAAAAAATTAAATTTAGAGAATGAAACATGCTCACCAATCATTTCTACAATACTAGTAACTGCATTTCCAGCAAACTTCACTGTAGGTATTCTCCCTAAAAGTAAGTTTCTGAAAATTAGTAATTGGCATATGATGGGGGTAGCAAACTAAGTATTTCATGCTAAAAAAAGCACAGCTTGATATTTTCTCCAGTCTCTGCTGATTATCTATTGAAACATAAAGGCAAATTCAACATATGTAGACTCTTCAGGGTCTGTGTGTTCATCTGGGCTTACAATGAGCAGGATGCAGGATCCAAGAAACTTCTGGTGCAACCAAGGATCAAATTCTATCTCAGTGTTCAGCCTAAGGAAAAGACAGGCTCTCAAGGTTCTCCAAACATGGCATAACCATTAAGCACAGTCTTTTATTTTAATAGTTTTTTAAGACAGATTTCATTTTTTAGAGCCGTTTTAGGTTCACAGCAAAACTGAGAAGATAAACAGACTTCCCGTATACCCACAGTCCCATAGTATTTTATTTTTATGACAACATAAAGTCATAGCTACTTGATAACAGCTATTATCAAAAGCAACCATTTAATTAGTTAAGTTACTCATTGTTTGAAGTGGAAAATATACAAATCTAAAGACCACACCACTTCCCTGATAGCTCAGTTGATAAAGAATCCACCTGCAATGCAGAAGACCCCGGTTCGATCCCTGGGTCGGGAAGACCCCCTGGAGAAGGGAAAGGCTACCCACTCCGGTATTCTTGGAGTTCCCTTGTGGCTCAGCTGGTAAAGAATCCACCTGCAATGCAGGAGACCTGGATTCGATCCCTGGGCTGGGAAGATCCCTGGAGAAAGGAAAGGCTACCCACTCCAGTAGTCTAGCCTGGAGAATTCCATGGACAGTCCATAGGGTCGCAAAGAGTCAGACACAACTGAGCGACTTTCACTTCACACCCCCTGGTCAAAGGCCACTAGTTTATAAATATATTTACTATAAGACTGAGCAAGATAACTAGTTTTAGACAGACATGACCAAAGTATGTTAAGAGTAAACCTGAAGGGAAAAAAAATTCTCTCCTGCTTATCCAAGTGTATTTTTTTATGAATCATCTTGCATTTCTGTAACATTTTCATCACCCCAGACACTCTATAATATACAATAGCTTCCCATTCTCTCTGTACATCCCCCAGCTGCTGGTAACCTCAATCTACTTCTTGTTTCTATAAATTTATCTATTCTAGATATTTAAGTAAAATCATACAGTATTTGTGTTTTTGTATCTGTCATATTTCACTTAGAATATTACTTTCAAAACTCACCTATATTGTAGCATATATCAAAATTGGTTGAATACATTTTGCTGTATATCCACAACTGACTCTTGAACAATGTGGAGGTTGGGGGACTGACTCTTTAGGGCAGTAAAAAAAAAAAATCCTCATATAAGTTTACAGTCAGGCCTTTGTATCCATGGATTCAACCAAGAGTAGACCGTGTAGTCTGTATTATGTATGTACTGAAAAAAAAAATCTGTGTATTAAGTGGATACTCAACAGTTCAAACCCACGTTGCTCAAGGCTTCTTTTGTCGACGGATACTTGAGTCATTTCTACGTTTTGACCAGTGTGAAACATTCTGCAATGATCACTAGCATATAGGTATCTGTTTGCATCCCAGTTTTCAATTCTTTGGGATATGTATACCTAGGGCTGAAACTGCTGGGTTATATGGTACTTTTTGTGCTCATCTTTTAAAGAAACCACCAAACTATGCCACAGCAGCTGCTCCATTTTACATTCTCATTAGCAATGAACAAGGATTCTAGTTTTGCCACATTTTTAAAAAAATTATTTTTAAAATTTTCCCTCTGGTCCTGGACTTTTCTGATTTCTGATTCAGTCAATTTGCTACAGATTTCATTAAGAATTTCTATTTTTCTCTTGGGTCAGTTTAGGTAACTGTGTATTTCTAGGAAATACCTATCTGGTGTGGTTTTAATTTTAAATGGGGGAGCAAAGCCCTGTGAGAGGAGGCAGATACTGCTGGCTCCCTAACCAAGGCATTTTCCTCATCTCATGCTTATTGGTAGAACCCTGATTTTGTGAGGCACTGACTCCTTTCTTGTAGGACTCATGAGTAAATCATTAGTTTAAGCCAATTCTAACATAGCGATCCTATTCACATTGCCAGTGACTGATTCAGAGGTAAACAAATGATCTAGCTCTGCCTAATGAGACACAAGGGTAGGTCAGCTTGGTGGTTTCCAAGAAAGGCTCTTTTGTCATCAGAGATAAAATAGTCTTTCTTCTGCTGGACAATGTGGAATCTGCATGGGATACCTCAAACCACAGGAGCATTCTTACAACCACTGGAGATAGAGTGAAAAGATGGGGAAAACCTAGTACCCTGATAACCTCTATGAATTCTGAATTAACCTACTTTGGAGATACTCGACTCCTACATATATTTTTAAAATCAAATTGTGTTTTTAGGGTGTACTGCTTACGTGCCTATGTGTGTGCATGCTCAGTCAGGTCTGACTCTCTGTGTCCCCATGGACAGTAGCTCATCAAGCTCCGCTGTCCAAGCCATAGAGGGCTGCTATCTTAACTTGCTATACCTGCGTTTGTGACCTTTTTGTTTGTGGACTGTACGTTTTATTATCAACATCCTTTTAAATCAACTAATGGGCTTTTTATACTGAATTCTGCTTTTATTGTTGATATTACTGTTTGAGGCTATTTTCTTTTAACAGTATATAGCCGGGTTTCATTTTTTCACCTTCTTGGCAGTCACCGTCTCTAGACAGGGGAATTGAGACCATTTTTTTCCTGTGGTCATGTATGGATGTGAGAGTTGGACTGTGAAGAAGGCTGAGTGCCAAAGAATTGATGCTTTTGAACTGTGGTGTTGGAGAAGACTCTTGAGAGTCCCTGGGACTGCAAGGAGATCCAACCAATCCATTCTGAAGGAGATCAGCCCTGGGATTTCTTTGGAAGGAATGATGCTAAAGCTGAAACTCCAGTACTTTGGCTGCCTCATGCAAAGAGTTGACTCATTGGAAAAGACTCTGATGCTGGGAGGGATCGGGGGCAGGAGGAGAAGGGGATGACCGCGGATGAGATGGCTGGATAGCATCACGGACTCGATGGACACGAGTCTGAGGGAACTCCAGGAGTTGGTGATGGACAGGGAGGCCTGGCGTGCTGCAATTCATGCGGTCGCGAAGAGTCGGACACAACTGAGTGACTGAACTGAACATGTACTGTAATGACACTTGTATTTGGTTTTCCCATTTTTCATTTATCAATACTTAGCTATGTCCTCTGTTCTCTTTGCTTATATCTTGCCTGGACAAGTCTTCAATCATTCTTACCACTCCACTCTCAGTATTCTAATTTGGAATGTCTATCATGTTTTTCCATTAATTAATTTATTATATACCCTTCCCTAGGCACTGACAATGTTTGAACATTAAATAATGACAGCCATTCATATTCCCCTCACCAAGATGAGACTTTTATAATACTTCCTTATAGTACTACATTTTTCCAAATACATACTTTTAAAATAGGCTATCATATATGCCCAGTATAAAGCAACCTGAACATAATATCAGCCTCCACCTTCCATCCAAAAAGGTTTTCTGCCAACTTGAACATATTAAGTTTTAGGGATATATATGATAAAATTTTGAAATCTCGAATATTTAAATCATCTTTGTTATAAATATTTTAAACCTAAATTTTTAAAACTTCTCTTCCTTGCAATTTATGAAATGTTACCAAACTATTCACATGCATCTTAAAAGATTTATTTTCATCATCAAACTACTTTTTCAATCACCTAACAGTTTTTCAGAGTAAAACATTTTCACTTGTTTGAAAATTAGCACTTTTGAGCCTGGTATAATGTTACTAGAAATTTTATCCAAAGGTACCATCAACCATTTGCAAAGAATTAAGACCACTGGGCTTTCTCATCCTGCCTAAAACAAGTGGACATCCATAATTTCTGCAACCAAACCACTTAATCCATTACCTTTCAAAGAAATATTCAAGAAGCCAGTTAATAAAGATATCTAACACAACTATAAGGCTATGACTTCCAGAGTAATTCTAAATGTATTAAAACTCCAATACTTTCTTTCTTTCTGGCTCATGGGGTCTTCCTTGTTGCTTGCAGGCTTTCTCTAGCTGCGGTGCGCAGGCGTCTCACTGCGGTGGCTTCTCTCACTGTGGAGCACGGGCTCTAGAGCACACGGGCTTCAGTAGCTGCCTCACATGAACTATAGAGCACAGGCTCCGTAGTTGCGGAGCATGGGCTTAGCTGCCCCAGGGCATGTGGAATCTTCCCAGACCAGGGATCGAACCCATTTCCCCTGCATTGGCAGGCAGATTCTTAACCACCAGACCACCAGGGAAGTTCTTCATTACTTTCTTAAAAAGAAAATTCGGGCAGGTGACCTCTTTGAGTTTCCCGATGCTGGCACAGACTAAGTTTTTAGGTTAACGTTTCTTTCCCAAATAGTATTTTGTTGTTCAAAACAACAGACTTGAAAGAACATCACATAATATGAGGGGCTTCGTAAGGCAACTCTTTTCAATTTTCAGGGGGGAAAAGAAAATCATCTTACATTTAATAGTAGGTGGTAACTGAGAGTTTATTTTCTTATTTTAAAAAATATTTATTTCTTTGGCTATACCAGGTCTTGGTTGAGGCACTGAGATCTTTGATCTTCCTCGTGGCACACTGGATCTTTCAGTTGCAGCATGTGTAATCTATTTCCCAACCAGGGACTGAACCCACATCTCCTGCACTGCGAGCTTGGAGTCTTAGCCACTGAACCACTAGGGTTTTTCATTTCTATAATTTCCTTTTCATTTCCAGTTTGAAAAAAAAAATCCTTATATAAGACATATTACAAATTTATAATTTGTTCTTCATGCTCTTTCTACTCCATTATGTCCAGTATATATTACAATACTATTTATCACTGTTTCTACACTATCTTCCCCTACCTCGAGATCTGCTATTACTGAACTTTTATCTGGTTAGAGAAATTTCTTGACTATTTTCCTTAGAAAAAAACCATGGAGGTATACTTGGTCTCTATACACTTGAAAAATTTGAATTTTATCCTAAATGTTATATAGTATTTTCAGAGTAATTGAGATACTGCTATTGTCTCCTAGCTTCTAATTTCTACTTATTCTTAGATTTTAAGAAATTCATCTTCCTAGGGCTCAGGGTTCTTTCTTCAATCTAGATTCCAGTCTTTTCCTCTCGGTTTGACAAGTTCAATTTTTCACTTAAAATCCCCAAAATATACCAAAATAAAAACTGTGGTTATTTCTGGGCAGCAGAGTTACAGATCATATTTATTTTCTTCTTCATAGCTTTTTGAATAGTTTTGATTTGTTTGGTAATTGACACATGCATACACAGAACAAAGATATTAAATAGAAAAAATTAAAGTAAAAGAAACTAAGTCGTGTCTTCAAGGAAAAAAACAAAGACTGAGAAATGGTACCAGGTTGAACAAGATGATTCTCCAACATCTGTTCTATACTGCTTCTATTCCATCCTGATTAGAAACTGATTTTGTGCTATTAAATTTAAAAACACACTCTTAGATTAGGCTCAAAACTCCTTGGGCTGGCTAAAGGATTTCATTAGCATATGTTCTCCAAAACAGAGTCTTCCCAACTCAAAAGCTAAGAATAATTTAATCTTTTTTTCAAACACTACTACTATAATACTAAAAATTTTACTTATGCCTATCATGACCAAGAATTTATCAAGTATAGCTGTGCAGAAGCCAATGTTATTCTGAAATTTCAAATTCTTAAGAACAAGATGTCTAGATATACAGGCAGTAAGCTAGTATTATAAATAGTTGTTTCTTGGCACAGGTATTTTCCTATTCATATGTATTTGTTCTAAACACAGCCAAAACAGTAACTGAATTTACAGTAACCTATCCAATATTTTCCCCTCTCCCCATTCCTTAATGTAGACCCATGAGTTCATTTGGAGCAGTAAAATGTACAATTAAAAACGTTCTGCTCCCCAGACCACGTTATACTGGTTGGAGGATATGCAGAGTCTGTCCCAGCTTTCTAGTTTCGAAGAGAGGTAAGCAAAGAAGACAGGCCTAGGCTTCTGGGAAAACTATTTTTTCTGTCTGAAAAAAAGAACTCAGCTGGCATGAGCCTTTTGCCCTTCTCCTTGCCTGTAACATTTACAAACATAATGAGCTACATGCTAAAGTTGATAAAAAACAGGAAAGAGAAGAGGAGCCCTAGTCCTGGGAGAAAACAAAATCTTTTGGTTATATTGATGTAAAATTTATATAAGAGCCTTAAAATCAGACAGACAAGAGAAATGTTAGATATCCAGAAGAAATAAATCTGACTTCATGAGTAAAAAGCAAGCATATATAAGAAGAAAATGTTATACCTGTAGGTCAAAAGACTGCCTGCTATGAAAGAGGAATCTACAATGACATTATACAAAATGGATTTTTTAAATTCTAAGTTAACTAGTTCATACACAAAAAAACATTTAGCTAGCCCCTAAAATCCCATATAGTCTAGTCTCCTATTCCTAGGACAGGCAGAAGTAGAGAGGAAAGATGACAGATTATTTTTTATCAGTACTACAAAATATAGGCCCAATAACCAATCCCTTTATAGCTTCTGCACACAATTATTATTATTATTATTATTGGGGCTTCCCTGGTGGCTCAGGTGGTAAAGAATCCGCCGGCAATGCTGGAGACTAGAGTTTGATCCCTGGGTCAGGAAGATTCCTCTGAAGAAGGGAATGGCTACCCACTCCAGTATTCTTGCCTGGAGAACTCCATGGACAGAAGAACTTGGTGGGCTACAATTATTGGGATTGCAATTATTACTATAATTTATCATAAAATATCTCTGGGCAATTGTCCTAAGCTTCTAAAATATTATTTATAACTAAGTTTCCACATTATAAAATTAACTTCAGGATTTGAAGTTTTGTCTAACACAAGTGAGCCCTGTATAAAACAGTGTAATAACCTCAAAAGACTGAGCAGAGAGCATTAGTAAATGTTAATATAAATCAACAATGGTTTTATGTGAAAGAACCTATATTCTAACTCTCAAGAGGTTCAGATTTAATTAACTCATTTCTAAGATACACAAGAAATTTCATCGCTTATTCAGTAAAAATATAATAAATTCAGTAAATTGACCAGACTCTGGTTAACTTATGACAAAGAACTTCTTCATTCTTTTTTAAACTTTATTTCAACTTTCCAGTTTTATATATAAAAAAAATTATTTTAAAGAAATGTCAAATCAAATTGGGGGTGGGGTGGGGGACACAGAGAAAACCTACATGAAAACAGCTAAAACTAAATGCTACATGTACAAAAAAATAAAGATCATAAAAGCACAGAGTACTTCTGAATTTGCTTGCCTTTAAGTATATCTGTAAAAAAATGAATTTTCAAGAAGTTATTTATAAGTAAAATATTAATTGGGTTATGTACGATTCCAGAAATGTAAACAAACATTTCTGTTTGTTACAAGCAAACAAAAAAACACCCAAGAAAAAAGTATATTTCTTCTCCAAGCATCCAGTGCCTAGTACAGCATTCTATAAATATTTATTGAATGAATTAACAAACAAGATCTATGACAAAGAAAAAAGATATATATAAAACACAGGCTGGTTCATAATACTTCAATCTAAGCTGTCTGTAGCAAGATAACTCTATTTTGGAGATGAGAGACAGGAGGCCAGACCAGTGAAACTGGCACATGAATGTCATCTCAGAAGGTTAACCAAATGTTGGAGTTCGTTAGATGAGCTGGAACTAGAAAAGCCACCAGCACCATGACAGCATGTAATACAGGACCGCTCCAGCTTACCTCACGCAACACTCGACTGCACGAAACCAATGAGGCATCTCATCATGTAGAGTACACAACTGAAGGCAAGACAGAAAAACCTTCTCGGCATCACTGTACCAGCCTGCATCTGAAAGAAAGCCACCTGAAGGACAAGAGAAACCAAAATCTTCAGATAATTTAACAATCACCTGAAAGCATGCTTACCATGAACATTATCTAAAATAGAAAAAACCTCTGTGTTTTCTAGTCCAAAACGAAGGCATCGACTATGAAATTAAAAAAAAGACTTTCAAACAAACTAGCGGCATTAGATCCAAGTTGACACCCTGATTAGGAATCAAGAGTTTTAATCCTCTAAAAATATTCCACTGAGCTGACATTTTCCAGTTAATTAGCCGCTATATTTAGTGATTTTTCTAACATTTTCATCATGCAGGTTAACGTTAACTTTTCAATCAAATAAATTTCATCTTCTTACAATAAAGCACATTACAGAGGACACACAGATTAAAAGAAACAGTAGTGCTAGATTATCTCAATTTTTTTAACAAAAAATCAAATTGCTGTCCTTCAACAGTCCTAATGCACTGAGCATCTGGGCATCACTTCCTTAGAATACTGTCGTTCTTTTTTGAGGCTCATGACCCCCTCCTAGTGGTTTCATACATTTTTTGATAGTGCCAACTAGTCTTAATAGTGTCAATAGGAGCTGGGTTGAAGAAAAAATATTTTGCTCAGTCTGGTGTTTTATGTTTACTTGTGTATAATGAAAAAAATATTTTAAATGGAGAGAAGTGTGCTTTAGAATACTTCTTCCCCTAAATATGATTATTATTTTAGGGTGCTCACTAAACGACTGGATTAATGAGATTATAAATATTCGTATTAAGCAATCTCCTACTCATCCTCTCAACATACTGGGCATTGTGCTGGTTATGAGGCTATCATGGTTTTCAGCTTCTAGGCTGTCTGATGATGCAGGGCTAGGACTCTATCATCACATTTCTCCTTTGCCAGCTGGCTCCCTGGTAGTCTCTAAAAAGAAGGCCTTAGAGAGAAGGCTTCGAGGCTGCAGGAGTAAGAGACACCCCCAGTGCCTTCCGGTTTCTGTCAGAAAGGGCTCTGCTGACAGTGCCCAAAGGCAATGCTTCTTTACTCCGGCAGTGCAATTCACCTCTGTAAATCAATTCCAGTTGCAGCTTTCCAACACTTACAGACCCAGATTCACAGGATCCCATCAAAGAACTAGTCACTGAGGTGCCCCTCCTAGAGGTCAAGATTCTAGACCCACAGCCCCTCTTCTCAGAACTCTGAGGCACCCATACCAGTGAAGCAGGATCCCAGCTTTGCGATGACCATGCAGCTTGTGGGATCTTAAGTTTAAAAACCTTTGAACTGTATACTTTGACTGGGTAAACTGCATGGCCCGTGAAGTACATCTCAATAAAGCTCAAATTTTTAAAAAAGTATACATCACACAGACTTCTGGTGTGAAGTTTTTTCACTGTTTCAGTAATTTTAGGATCAAGACTGATAATATAGTTGTTCAATCTGGCTCCTTGCAGAGGGCAGATTGGTATGAGTGTAGAGACAACAGAAGAGCTCAGTCAATATTAGCCTTCCTGCCTTTCATCTTCCCTGATACTAAATATCTCCCACACTGATTTTTACATGACCATCTAGGACTAAATGGACGTCAATATTAACATTCATCAAGATCACAAACACTCTACTGTTAACAGACATTCTTAAGTCATAATTCTGTGTTGCAATTTATAGTCCATGGGACTATCAAAGGATAAATGCTGAAAATTCTTTTCGGAAAAGAATGTCGAGTTCTTCCAGCAAACTGTCTATGATCACTACAAAAAATTTTCTCTAATATTGAAGGAAATGATCATGAAAACTTGTTGGTGAAGAATATATGTGGACGTGCGAGAGAGAGGGACATACGTATTAATGTGATAATTTAAAATGATAGTTAAAAATGAATGGTAGATACATATAAAATAGATGACCAGGGCAAGTTTGATGTATGAAGCAGCAAACTTTGGATGTACTTTGGATTTGGTGCTCTGCGACAACCCAGAGGGATGGGAGTGGGGGACGACACATGTATACCTGTGGCAGATTCATGTTGATGTATGGCAAAAACCATCACAATATTGTAAAGCAATTATCCTCCAATTAAAATAAATAAATATTTTTTCTTAAAAAGAATGGTAGAATGTGATGATGGGACAGTCCTGTATCCGGATGGTAATGGTGGCTATATGAATACTTACATGGAATTAACTGCGTAGAAAAAGCATACACGACAACTCAAAAATCAAACACTCCAGTTAAAAATGGGCAGAGGACCTGAACAGACATTTTTCCAAAAAAGACTTACAGATGACCAACAGATACATGAAAAGATGCTTCTCATCACTAATTATCAGGGAAATCCATATCAAAACCTCAATGAGATATCACCTCCTACCTGTCAGGATGGCTATTACCACAAAACAACAATTAACAAGTATTCATGAGGATGATCCTCCTGCACTGTTTGTACGATTGTAAACTGGCACAGCTACTATGGAAAACAATACGGAGGTTGCTCAAAAAATAACAAATAGAACTGCTGTATGATCCAGCAGTCTCATTTCTTAGTATTCACCCAAAAAAAGGCAAAAACACTAAAGATACATGCACCCCAATGTTCACTGCAGCATCATTTATAACAGCCAAGATATGGAAGCAACCTAGATATCCATCAATAGATGAATGGATAAAAAAAAGTATGAGATACATTTATACACACACACAGTAGAGTACTACCCAGTCACAATTTTTTAAAAAAGGAGAAATCTTGCAACACAGATAAATCTAAAGGGTATCACACTAAATGAATTAAGTCAGAGAAAGAAAAATATCATATTATCTCACTTATATGTAGAATCTAAAACCAAAACAAAATGAAAATAGTCATAAATACACCAACCAAACAGCTAGTTGCCAGAGAAAGGAGGTGGGGATGGGGTGAAATAGGTGAAGGGGATTAAGAGGTATGAATCTCCAGTTAGAAAATAAATAAGCCATAGGAATATAATATACAGCCTAAGAAACATGGTCAATATTATTGTAATAACTTTGTATGGGGACTATACTTGTCATGCAATCATTTCATAATGTATACCAAATTCCAAATCATTGTGCAGTATGCCTGAAACCAACATAATATGGTAGGTCAACTACATTTAAATTAAACACACACACACAAATGAGTATATATAAAAACCAACGAATGTTAAATATTGGCTTGGTCAGAAAGTTCCTTTGAGTATTTCTGTAAGATGTTACGGAAAAACTCGAACAAACTTTTGGTCGACCTAATAGGTTTGTAGTCTAGGTAAAACTATTAAACCAGTATCAATTTCCTGGTTTTGATACTGTCAGTGAATCCACAATCATTTCAAAGTAAATATTTGACACAAAAGGGTAGCAATAACTTCAATAATAAGTGCCTGAAACATATTTACCTATGTAAATAATTTATAAAAGTCATATTAAAATGTTATGCAAAAGTTAAACAATATTTTTCTGTACGTGTAGCATAAATATCTTTTTAGAATCCTTTTCCATTTATGTTTTCAATATTTTTTAATATGCCCATGAGGAATGCAGATTTACCCTCATTTTAGAGATGGGAAAACTCAGGTCCCAAAAGAACTTTGTCCCATGTCACAGCTGTGAAAGAGGTTGGCAGCAGTTTGACACAGTAGGAAGGTAAGTGGTATGGAATCACAAACCCACAGGGTTCTAAACTTAGCTCCATTACTATGTGACTTGAGCAAATTACTCAACTTTTCTGAGTCTAATTCCTCATTTGTAAAATGCTATTAATACCATCACATCACTGGAATTTCATGAGGATTTTTTCTGAAAGATAGTATTTAAATGCATAGTATAGTCCTTAGCACAAAGTTAATGTTCAATGTATCACACCTAGTTCTTCTGATGTTTTTCTCATAACCTCCTTATGTTGACTTTGGGAATGTACTGGGAGGATCCTTTAATGCCAGCAGGTTTAATTCTGAGTCATGTCACAGGACAAAACACTCCTCTATTTTACCATTACCTACCTAAGACAAAGCCAACCTGAATGGCTTTCTCCTTTACTGTGGCATCCGATTCTGCTATGTAAGAGCACCGTCTACTGAATGAATAGGCTAAGACTGAAGCAACTTTCACACCATGATCCATCAAAGCCTGGAAACAATGATGAAGCAAATGCCTGAAAGAGAAGGAAAAGGTCATTATTGTTATTATAAAGGTAACATATTTTGTCCTTTTAGAAAACACTTACTTGCCTTTTTGAAGTAATAATACCATTATTTTCAAAGATGGGATAAGATAAAAAGCAGCTTTTTGCCTATTATGCCATAATAATTCAGTTAGCCTAATATTTTTTACTCAGTGGATCCAGTGATGCTCCATGTGTACACTGATGACTGTGAAGGATAAAATGAATATAAATTTAAAAACAAATTATCTTGTAGTTCAACAATGACCCAATTTAAAAATGAGCACTAGATTTTAATAGAGATTTCCAGTGGCCAATAACCACAAGAAAAGATGCTCAATATCATTAGTCATTAGGGAAATGCGAATCAACTCACAAATGAGGTACCACTTCACACCATCTAAGTTGGCTATAATACTACTTACAAAAAAAGTGATGGCAAGGATATAGAAAAATTTGAACCTTCATACATGGGTGCGTGTATGTGTATTAAGTCATATGAGTTGTGTCCGACTCTTGCGACTCTATGGACTGTAGCCCACCAGGCTCCTCTGTCCATGGGATTCTCCAGACAAGAATACTGGAGTGGGTTGCCATGCCCTCCTCCAGGGGATCTTCCTGACCCAGGGATCAAACTTGGCTCTCTTGCATTGGCAGGTGGGTTCTTTACCACTAGCGCCACCTGGGAAGCCCTCATACATGGTGGCAGGGACATAAAATGGTGCAGCTGCCACGGAAAACAATTCAGAGGTTACTCAACCTAGTTACATATGCACACTACAGAACGTTATGTCCACACAAAGTCTTGTCCGTGAGCACTTACAGCAGCATTATTCATAGTAGCCAAAAAGTAGAAACAACCCAAATGTTCATCAACAGATGACTAAATAACCAAAACATAGTCTATCCATATGATGGAAAATTATTCATAAAAAGGAATGAAGTACTGAAACAACAACCACGAATGAATCTTGAAAACATTGTAAGTAGAACTCAGTCACAAAAGAGCATATATTATACGATTCCATTTAAATGACATGTCTAGAAAACATACATCCAGAGACAGAAAGTAGATTATGGGTAGGCCAGGGACTAGGGCTAAGGGGAAACAGAGAGTGACTGTTAATGGGTACCAGGTTTCTTTTTGGGATGATGGAAATGTTCCAGAATTAGACAGTGGTGATAGCTGCAAAAACTTGTGAAAATACTAAAAACCACTGAACTGTACAATTCAAAATGGTGAGTTTATGGTATGTGAATCATCTCAATAAAAAAACTGTTTTAAACAAAACTGTAAATAACCAAGTCACTGCTTTGGATAAAGGGGAGGAAAAGTCAAACTACATGCTTTTAGTTTCACAAACACATTAAACACTTACCAAGGGATTTGGACTTGGTGAAAGATAACCTGAGAGATGAAAGAGAGGTAGTCCACTAAATCTTTACAATGGCCATCTTTAGAACTGCATATAGAAACTCAAATCCCAGAAAACTAACCTCTTCTTAAAGAATTTTTTAGGAAAGTTTTCCTATAGCCTTCTTGTCCCAACATGAAGTTCTCATCTGTTATTTTTCTACAGATTAATTTTAATTAATCAACTAACCAAGAAATTTCTGTTAGGCTAAGTACACAGGCCCCATTCCCAAGGCATCCCTGAACAGTGAAATCATGTGATTTACTTGTTGATTACTGTATCATCCTTTTCTAAAATACAAACCCCATGAGGAAGAGACCTTGAGGAACTTACTCCCTGCTGTAACCCCAACATCTAAAACAATATCTGACACATACAGGGACTCTAACAAGTATTTACTTAATTTTTTGAACAAATGAAACAACTTGCCAATGTTCATACTAGAGATTATAGAGTATTTTGTAAAACTATATTCTTATCTTCCTAGAAATGTAGGTTAGGAAAAGAAATGGCACTTAAATTTAGGGAAGAATAACAGCAAGAACAGTCAAAGGCCATGTCACCTACACCTACATTTAACTCCTACCACATAATAGCCAGAACATGGAAGATGAATTCATTCTTTGTTTTTTGAACACAGAAAGCAAGGGTGATATTGATGGTTTCAAAACAAAATGAATGCACTTAAAGCTACTGAATTGTAATCTTAAAAAATGATCACAATGGTAAAATTCAGAATATGTATAGTTTACCGTAATTGTTATGAAATGAATTTACCTTTTATCCAAAGCTCTCAATACTTTACCAAAAACTTCCAATTCACAAAATTCACTGCCCAGTTGACACAAGCGTCCCTGTTGGTATAGCTGAAATTAAAAACAAACAAAAAATAAATCACTGAATAAAATTTAATGCCAATTTCTGCTTTAATGATACTTGTGAATGTAATTTCATGGACTTAATATTTCATGAATTATCAATACTGCTCAAAGTTACAATTACACAGTAATATCAGAAAAGATGCTTATGCTATGAGAAATGTAATGCCAAATTAACACATCTCTGTAATTCACATAAAACATTTTAACAGTTATATAAAATAGCTAGATATTAATATTTATAAAAGAGTATCTGGTAAATACTAAGTAACAATAAGTGCTATATATTGTAATTATCTATTAAACATTAGAACAGTTATAGTCAAGAAACTTAACTTTTTTCCTTAAAACTGGATAAAGTAAAATTATCAAAATAATAGCAAAGATAATGTTCTGAAGCCAGAACTAGGCACTGTGCCCCATTAAAGGCTCTTCAGAACACAAGACTCTCAGATCAGTACTGGGCATGAAACTTCACAAGCAGACTCACAGTACCTCACGTCTAAAGCAATCTAGTAAGGCACACTTCTCATCATGTCACTCATCCATTCCTTTTGCCTGACTTCCTAAAACTTCCATTTAAAACAGTGTTTAAATAAATGTCTTAAATGTTTATCCCAAATAATACATACACACAGTTAAAAAAATACTACTGCCCCTCTTTCCCGTGCCTCAACTTCACCATATGTTACTCAATTTTTATTTGCTATACAGCGCCTTATGGAAGGCAGAGATTTTGCTCCATCAACTCACTTTTTACATTATGAGCACTTAACACTTAGCTCATTTGACAAAAACATGGGTTTCAGAAAGAGGACATACTCCTGAATTCATTTGTCAAATAGGCTAGTTAACTTTGCACAGGGAAAACATACTACAAACTCAGGGATAAATCACTAGTCATGATGGGGGTGGAGAGTGTGTGTGTGCTGGTGTGGGGATATATGGGGTGTGTATGTGTTAGTCCCTCAGACGTGTCTGACTCTTTGCAACTCCACAGATTGGGGCCCACCAGGCTCCCCCATCCATGGGAATTTCCAGGCAAGAATACTGGAGTGGGTTGCCATTCCCTCTTCAGGGGATCTTTCCAACCCAGGGATCAAGCCCTGGTCTCCTGCCTTGCAGGTAGACTCTTTACTGTCTGAGCCACTAGGGAAGACTGCCAGGTCATATTAGGTAGATATAGGACTACCATGGAGAAGGCAATGGCACCCCACTCCAGTACTCTTGCCTGGAAAATCCCATGGACAGAGCAGCCTGGTAGGCTGCAGTCCATGGGGTCGCTCTTTCACTCTTCACTTTCATGTACTGGAGAAGGAAATGGCAACCCACTCCAGTGTTCTTGCCTGGAGAATCCCAGGGATGGGGGAGCCTGATGGGCTGCCGTCTATGGGGTCGCACAGAGTCGGACACGACTGAAGCGACTTAGCAGCAGCATAGGACTACCATGTAACAGTGACCATTTTGCAGGGACTTCCCTGGTGGTCCAGTGGTTGGAATCCTCCTTCCAATGCTGGGGATGAGGTTCGAACCCTCATCAGGGAACCAAGATCCCACATGCTGCAGGGCAACTAAGCCCACACCACAACTACTGAGCCTGCATGCTCCAGAGCCCATGGTTCCCAGGAGAAGGCCACGGAAAACAACCAAGACTCATCACAGCACACAAGTCCCCTCCTCCTGCCCCAAAGACTTCTGTGAACCATCCGTGATGACTGCTGTGGGGGGAGAGAGGGTAAGAACCACCTTCCACATGCTCAGGAAGGGGAAGCAGAAATGTTACCTTCACACAGTAGTTGGGAACTCATATTAAGCATAAACCTTCATAAGGAAAGATTTGCTATTTTTGGAGATGATTACATTTTCTGTGGTAAAAATAAATAATAAAAGAGCTTCTGGGAATGCCTATGATAAAACTCACTACCATCACATACATCTTCACTATTAACTAACAAAGGAAAAACTCAGGAAAAATAAAGCTGAGAATTTATAATCAAAGCCCTATTTTGGGACTTACCAGTATGATAAATTTCTGATTTGGGACAGAAAAATAAATGCAGTTAACAAAATACATACATACACATACTTCAAAAAGAGTTTAGGAGCAAAAAAACCTTTAGTTTCTTGTCAAAATAAGCCATTAGTAAACTTAATGCTTAGAATTTCTTTTGTAAAATGTAAGAAATGAAAGTTATACCACTTTTTTGCCTGTATTCACTAGTCAAATAAAACAATTAAACTATATGTTCTATAACTCAATATCCCTTTAATACTGAAAATTTCCTAACAAATGGGGTTTGAAGGAAAGCTGTAAGCTTAGTTACCATTTTAAATATATTAAAACTATGCCTATTAATAAACACAAGCTTTTTTTTTTAATCTCTCAGCAGTTCATTTTTTCTAGCTACAAATGGGTCCACATTTAAATTGGGTGTAAAGAATAGTGAGTGATTTAAACTGTTTCAAATCATCCAATCATCTTTTCATGCACAGCACCTATACTTCAGTTAAAAAAAACACACCTTATCAGGCTTCTCCCCCAAAATGCAAATTTATACATTATATGAACAGGACTTTTGACTACCAATCCAAAATAAACAGCATTTACTGTGCCAGGTACTGTTCTAAGCACTTTTCCTAAGCAACTCATTCTGTCCTTCCACAGATAAGGAAACTGAGGCATATAAAGTTAAATAACTTGCTCAAAATCATACAATTAAGAAGAAGTAGGGTGACAATCTGGCTCCAGGCAGTCTGTCTTTACATCCATGTTCTTCATAACTTACACTATAATACTTCTCAAAGGTATTATTATATCAGGAGGTAAGAAAGAGTATAAAACAAGCAATTTAAACACTTTTAAAAGAAATAATAGAAGATTAATCCCTTCATAGATTCATATATCTTATAGAGTAGAGCGAAGAAGAAACAAAACTGAGGCTCTAGGTTCTTTGATAATGATTCTTACATCAGATATTTTAAAATTTGACTTATTTTAGTTCATTATTACATAATATGTTTCAATATTAAATTCTGCACCCACTGAGTAAGGAGGTTATTAAAGGACTAGCAACTACTTTTAGCTATTGATACCTTAAAGAAAATAAGAAAGAACAAGTTTATTTTTTAGATGTAAACTATCTCCCAACAGATATGAAAACAGACAATAAAAACACAACTAAAACAATACTGTACAAGTATGAAGATAGACCAATCAATGGAACAAAATGCAGAGTTCAAAAGCAGATCTTAGTATACATAAAAACTTAACATGTGATAAAGGGAGCATTTTAAAATCATTAGAAGAAAAAAACAGTTAATAAAGAATGCATAAAAATGTAGAAACAAAGTAAGGTACCTCCTGATAGAACAAAAATAAATCCTAGTCTTATCAAAGTTCTAAATATTAATATTAAACAATTAAGTAACATTCATGTTAAAAACCTTGTAATACTGCCCTTCTAAAAGCAGTATATACTACAGGCAAAGTCATAAAGAAGAGATATGTGATTTCATAAACACCGAAAAAGTCCATGAATATAAAATACTGTAAACGAAAATTAAAAATATAACAAAGGTAAAATATTAGGAACGCTTATATAGGATTTAATATCTTGAATACATAAAGGGGTGAAACTCCTGGTGATGTTTCAGAAGCAAGGGCTTTCAGACACTAAACATTTTTTCTATAAAAACTGAGGGCAGCTATTGCAAGGGTAATGCAAGACAGCCTCAAACCCAGAGAACTCTTTGGAAGATAAAGATGGAGATGAAAGCCTTCCTTAGCCCAAGACATTCTGAACTGACATATCTGCTTTCTCAGCCAATCCAAAATTACCAGGCTGAGTGAACAGTTTAGTGTTAATATCAAATTAGCAAACAAAATAGGCTAATTCCCAACAACAAAAACTTCAGAAAAGTTTAGAAAAAGACATAAAAGAAACAGCCCAAAACTATGGTCTAAGAATAACTATGAAGTCACAAACACAGCCACCCACACATACTCTCTGCAACTCATGCATCTCACTCATGTTTGGAACAATTACCCCTCTCTCTCAGTCACCGAAGAACTGCTGATAGTGCACTTATGGTAGAAGCACCAAGCGGAAGGAAATAAGAGAGAAGGCAGGGTGCAACAATCCAATAACCCATGAGCATCTATGGTACAGGATTTATATTGCACATATTTTACCAGATTACTGCAAATGTTTCATAAAACTAGTCTTTCCATCAAACCAGTCAATCCTGAGGGAAATCAGTCCTGAATATTCATTGGAAGGGCTGATGCTGAAGCTCCAGTTCTTTGGCCACCTGATGTGAAGACCTGACTCACTGGAAAAGACCCTGATGCTGGGAAAGACTGAAGGCAGGAGGAGGGGACGGACGACAGAGGACGAGACAGTTGGATGGCATCACCAACTCAATGGACACGAGTTTGAGCAAGCTCCGGGATTGGTGGACTGGAAAGCCTGGCGTGCTGCAGTCCATGGGGTTGCAAAGAGTCAAACATGACTGAGCGACTGAACTGGACTGAGTCTTTCCATTATCATTCTTGTTCTCCTCTAGTCAACGTCCACATAGCAGGTAGAATGAACTTTTGAAAAAGTGAATCATTTCATGCCATTACTGTTTAAAAGCATGCACCTTCAATGTGTACGTAATCCAAAATTGTTAATGTGGTCTACGAGTCTCTAAAAGTCATCTAACTCCTACTAGCTTTCAAACCTCATCTTTCACCGTTCTTTCTCCCTGATCCCCTACACGTTTCTGCCACACTAACCTTTTAGTTCTATTCCACCTCCTGACTTTGTACACAAACCTGCTGCCTGCACATGAGACACTGATGCGACGATTCCTCATTTGGTTAATCGTAACCATCCTATTGGTCTCAGCTAACACCTCACTTTTTCAGAGACCTTCCCTGGACTCCCCAAACTAAGTTCTGTTCCCTGTTATAACATGTGTTTTTCTTCCACAGGTGCACCAAGGCATGCATACACACATTCACTTAAGTGATAATTTGTTAAACATGTCATTCCATTACAGTCTACACTCTGACCACTTTCACCACTATATTCTCAATGCCCAATACAATGCCTAGGAATAGACATATATTCAATATTATCTGAATGCAAAATCCAAACTGGTAGCAATCTACTCTGGGTAGAACTCAGAACCTTAGAGGAAACAAACAAACAAGAAAATTAAAACATACCCTCTACCTCTGGAGCTTATCATTTAGAGAATAAAGTATTCAATACTGCTATTCTATAATTTTTTATTGAAATTGCCCAAATTCATCTGATGAATCTGACATTAAGGGAAAAACCCTGATTTGACACAGTTATTTACTGTCTCCTCAATCAGACTGTAAGCATCTTAAAGCGACATCTACTAGGTTCCCCTGTCCTGTCCTCTACTATACCAACACACCATGCCCATACAATAAACTCTGAGGACAAATCTGAATGCAAACTTAATAAACTACAGTGAAGAACATAAGGTGCTAGTATCTGAATGTAAAAATCAAGAACAAATTGTAATAGCTGCTTAAATTTATAGACAAAAATAGGTGTTCCCTAATTTGACATCTGATCTTTTACCAAGTACCTGGTGTATTCATTGTATTAAACTCTCAGCTTACTGAACTTGTTTAACCTTTGTAATTTTCATATCAAAATCAAGATTATTCTAGCTAGGAACATTCTACTTTTTAAAATTAACTTAATAAATATCACAAACATTTGTGTAAGGCAGATTGTCCTAGGTTTGGAGAATATAGTGGTGACTATGATCACCACTGGAATACAAAGACAGTGAGAATTGTTTTGTGAGTTCAGGGACTTCCCTGGTGATCCAGTGATTAAGACTCTGCACTTCCACTGCAGGGGGTGCGGGAAGTGTGGGCTCGATCTCTAGCTGGGGAACTAAGATCCCACATGTCTTAGTTCCCACATCCCATGCGTCACATGGCGTGGCCAGAAATTTAAAAATTAAAAAAAAAAAAAAAAAAAAGAACTGTGATTTCAAAAAATTCAGAGGCTGTCAAGGCAGGAAAATAAATGATGTTCAGATTATACAACCGAGACAGGCAGTGTTTTAGGAACACAAATAAAATACCCAGACCAATGAAGAAAGCACTTTGGGAGAGGTTTGAAAAGGAATAGGAGTCAAGCTTCTGGCAATATGGCAGACAGCACCGACAAACAGATAAAAACTTTGCAGCCTCTTTTCAAACAGAGTAATGCTGGATAAAATTTCACAAAACAACTTGGGGATAAATAGCCAAGTTTGAAATTAAGAGCAGAAACTTCATAGCTCCCCCAAATTAAGGAGACATGAACTCAAAAACAGCTGAAAAGAAAAACAACAGTTTTATAGCTCCAAGTGATTGTGGACCAGAGTGCAATGACCAAATAGATAGGAAGGATTAAAGGCAGCAGATCCTTTTAAGCAAAGGAATCTGGCACTGAACTGACTCACTAAATCCAGGAATAAAAGTCTAGAACATCTCCCACAGCCCTGGCAAAGTCTGCTGTAAAAAACTAAAACCTTCAGCCTAGGGCATTTGTAAGTATGCAGTCCAAATTCATACTACCTAATCTACAGCCCCCAAATCCTGAACTTGGCTTTAAAAACTGGTCTGAAACCAGTGAAACCTATGAAGTATTCACAAGCAAAAAGGCTGAAACACCTACAAGGGATGATGAAAATGTTTTAAAGGTCTATCACTGGAATCTCGGAACCAAAGGAAACTCTGTAGTCGATAGGAAAACGGATCCTGTCTCTTGAACAAATAAGTTGCAAAGATAAGAAAACAGATGGATAGGGAATCTACAGACCAACAGAGCCTTAAGAGATATATCAGCCAACAGCCAAGGCACAGATCTTATCTGGATTCTGATCCAAACAAACAAACTGTAAAACTATACACATATTTGACATTTAAAAACTGAAAATTTGAATGACTGGCAATTTAATAAAGAATTATTATTAATTTTTCTTTGGTGTTATAATAGTATGATGATTACTAAGATATTTACAGATGAAATTAAATGATGTGCTTCCAAATACTACATGAAAGGGGATTGTAGAAAATGGATTCAGCAGTAAGACTAGCCAAGAATTGGTAACTGCTGAAGCTCAGCGATGGACACATGGAGATCCATTATTCTATCCCATCTACTTTTGTGTTTAATTTTTCCATAATAAAACATTTTCTAAAAATAATGCATCCATTACTGCTAAACAAGTATATCCTTTACCTCTAAGATAAATAAAAGCAGCAATATTTTGTTTTGTTTAACACACGTAAGATACATTTATTCTTGTTCTCTAATCTCAAAGTTCATTTGAAATGTAGTTCTAAATAAATTCACTTTGGAATATAATTTAAATTACTTTATTCTATTTTCATATTACACTGTATATTACATGTAATGTCCCTTACCTGTTGCTTGAGTGCACTGTGATCTCAGATTATACATTCATGGATTAAAGCAAGTACTAAAGAAGTATCTTAATATAATGCACACTTAATTTAAAAAGAAATGCTTTCTTCTGGAGGTAAACCAACATTTAAATTTCTTACTTCTTCTGGGATTTCCCTGGTGATCCAGGGGTTAAGAATCCACCTTACAATACAGATGACGTGCGTTCAATTCCCAGTCAGGGAACTAAGATCCAACATGCCTCAGAGCAACTAAGTCCATGAGCTACAGCCACTGAGTCCATGAAGCTCAACGAAAGATTCCACAGGATGCAATGAAAATCCCATGTGCTGCAACTAAGACCTGATGCAGCCAAGTAAACAAATTCATTATTGCTTTTGTAACATTTTAATTTCTCAGCTGCTCCGCACTCACTGGTTCCATTATACTTAAAAGAAAAAACAAAACTGACCAACATATGATTATTTGCATCTTGCAGGACAAAGTGCTTTGTCTACTGATAAGTAAGCTAAGTAGACATATTCACATTGTTTAAAGTACAAGAAATAGCTAACTCTCAAATGGGAACGTAACCCCTTCCTAACTTTAAATACCCTGTCCACATATATGATACTAGATTCACCATCCATTAAAAGAGAAATTAGAGTTTTTTCCTCAATCATTATAAGAATGAACTTTTGTCTAGAACCCAGATTCTCTAATTCTCTCATTTGGTGGGTCAATGGAACATTTTCAAGATAATATGATTGTGTTAATGGTGGAAGATGCTATCGTGATACAAATGGCAAGTCAAGACAAAAGTCTGAAAGTCAAAGTGAAGGTCGCTCTGCTGCTGCTAAGTCGCTTCAGTCGTGTCCGACTCTGTGCGACCCCATAGAAGGCAGCCCACCAGGCTCCCCCGTCCCTGGGATTCTCCAGGCAAGAACACTGGAGTGGGTTGCCATTTCCTTCTCCAGTGCATGAAAGTGAAAAGTGAAAGAGAAGTCACTCAGTCGTGTCCAACTCTTTGGGACCCCATGGAATATACAGACCATGGATTTCTCCAGGCCAAAATACTGGAGTGAATAGCCTTTCCCTTCTCCAGGGTATCTTCCCAACCCACGGATTGAACCCAGGTCTCCCGCATTGCAGGCGGATTCTTTACCAGCTAAGCCACAAGGGAAGCCCAAGAATCCTGGAGTAGGTAGCCTATCCCTTCTCCAGAGGATCTTCCCAACCCAGGAATCGAACCAGGGTCTCCTGCATTGCAGGTAGATTCTTTACCAACTGGGCTATGAGGGAAGCCCCAGAAGTCTAGTTAGATGAAAAATCTAGCCAACAATGATAACCAGTCATATATATCCAAATAGGTATCAGAGATCTCTGTACGCAGGTAGGAAGTTTCTGGACGTCTCTTCTTAAAGCATCACTACCAACCTTGGTGAAAATCAGGAGTGTATCCACGAGGCAGTAGAAAGAAGACAGCATGGTTTTAAGAGGGGCTTCCCTGGTGGTTCAGATGGTAAGGAATCTGCCTGCAATGTGGGAGACCCAGGTTCAATCCCTGGGTCGGGAAATGGCAACCCACTTCAGTATTCTTGCTTGGAGAGTCCCACGGACAGAGCAGCCTGGCGGGCTACAGTCCATGGCTGTAAGAAAACATTCTGTCTCTATATGAGACGTTGTTCCCTGCACCTGAAACACTGTAAATTAACTACACTGTAATTTTTTTTAATTAGGGGGAAAAAACCCTAAAAACAAAAAACCGCATTCTGTATTCTAGATAGCCAACTTTGAAACATTTGTTTTGGGGACTTCTGAGGTGATTCAGTGGTTAAGACTCCTCCCTCTCACTGCAGGGCAAGGGTTTAATCCCTGATCAGGGAACTCAGGGAACTGAGATCCCATATACCATGCAGCCAAAAAGTAGAAACAAATATTGTTTCCTTTGACTGCAGCAGAATTGCATAGATGCTTTTTTTTTTTTTTTTAAACTAGAAAACATAGAAAGGAACTTATAAAACAGAAAACCAGGGCTTCCCTGGTGGCTCGGTGGTAAAGAACCTGCATGCCAATACAGGTGATGCAAGATACTCCGGTTCGATGCCTGGGTCAGAAAGATCCCTCAGAGGAGGGCATGGCAACCCACTCCAGTATTCTTGCCTGGAGAGTTCCATGGACAGAGGAGCCTGACAGACTACAGTTCATAGGTTACATAGAGTCAGACACAACTGAAGCAACTTAGCTCACATGCATAAGCACCCTAAAGCCAGTGCTCTGCAACAAGAGAAGCCACCTACTCCCTGCAACTAGAGAAGTCCTACAATCAGCAACAAAGACTCAGCACAGACAAAAATAGATCTTTAAAAAACTATCAAAAGTATCAACTATTCTTTGACTATACCCAAGATAGTTTAATAATGTGGGAGTTTTGCCTGCTGTGGGAAGAGGCATGTGGACAAAGGGGAAAATATAATTCAACTTCTTTTATGGTTTTAGTCTATCAACTTCTCTTTGGTTATTTCTACTTTCCTAGAAACACAAATTTCAGTCAGAAAGATCCTCCGTGAGAAGAAATGGCAACCCACTCCAGCATTCTTGCCTGGAGAATCCAATGGACAGAAGACCCTGGTGGGCTACAGTCCACCGGGTTGCACAGAATCAGACACAACTGAAGCAACTTAGCATGCATGCATACAAGCTATGCTACATCTAAAGCAAATTATGCTACAACTTAAAAGACTATTTCCCCCCTTTCTATTGTATCCATGGTTATTTTTACTTTCTCATTCCTAGTTTTGAGAATGTGAGCTTTCTCTCACATTTCTTGATGTGGCTAACTAGTGATTAATGTGGTCAATTAACTACTTAGTTGACTTATTTTTCTTTTAAACCAATCACCTTGACCTACTTCTTAAGTGAAAGTAAAAGTGTTTAGTCGCTCAGTCATGTCCGACTCCTTGCGAACCCACAGACTGCAGCCCACCAGGCTTCTCTGTCCATGGAATTCTCAAGGCAAGAATAGTGGAGTGGGTTGCCATTCCCCCCTCCAGGGGATCGATCTTCCTGACCCAGGGCTTGAACCTGGGTCTCCCACACTGCAGGCAGATTCTTCACCACCTGAGCCATCAGGGAAGCCCCTGAAAACAGAAGACCCAAGGATCAAACCCAGGTCTCCTGCATAGCAGGCAGATTCTTTGCTGTGCCATCTGACTTCTTAGTCACACTAAAATTTAGAGTATCGGCTTTTAGGCTATTCCCCTCTTAGTACAACTTCATGTGACAGATAGCTTATTCTTAAAAATTCAATTTTACTTCTTTTACACAACAAAATATAAAAATTCTAGTATAAAAATAGAGACAGAATATATGCACAAAGTTAAAAACTACAATTCTTTCCCTTGAATAAATACTACTGAAATTTTGTGTTCCTCTAGGTTTTTTTTCAACCCGTACTCAAATGTACACATATATTTGCTCATTTAAAAACAACAAACATGACTGTTACTCATACTTTGTGACAAGCTTTTATCCTCCCCGTGTACTCTTTACACCAATATATCCAGCATTCTCATTCTTTCTAAATGAAGTACAATATTCCATTCCTGATTGATGAGCAAACAGTTGTTTTCAATTTTTGCCACCATAAACAATACTGTACTTAACATTCCTGAACAGAATTTCCTGTATAGTCAACAAGCATCCCGACAGGAAAATTTCATGGTATTGTAGATTAAAGGATAAGAGTTATTTGAATCATTAAACCATGATAATCTGGCAAGTGAAGAGGAATAGTAATTTTTAAACCTTTTTACTGAAATATGACATGTACACAGATGAGTGCACAACTTATATTTAAAATGTAAAGCTCTAAGAAGTACAAACTATTACGTATAAAATAAGCTACAGGAACATACTGTACAACACAGGGAACACAGCCAATATTTTACAGTAATATAAATGGAGTACAACCTTGGAAAATTGTGAATCACTATATTGTATATCTGTAACATATATAATATTGTACATCAACTATACTTCAATAAAAATACATAATTTTAAAAAGAAAAATAAAAGAATGCAAAGTTCAATAAATTTTCACAAAGTGAATAAGCCCAGATACCAACATGCAGATGATATTAATGAAACCGAGCGCTATCAGAATCCCAGACATCTCCCTTCATGCCCCTGCACTGTCACCATCTGCCAAGGGCAACCTCTCCAGACTTAAAACACTTTAAAATTTTTTAAGCCTGTTTTTGAACCTTATGTAAGCGGAATCACACAGTATATATCCACATTTTCCAAGCTGCACCAAAATGCCCCGGGGCACTGCAGGATATTTTAAATTTGAAAGGTACAATATTCAACATTTACATTAAACCATGCCAAATACTAGACTGCTATATTCCTTTCAATGACATCTTATCTTTGTGTAGCAGCATTTTCAGTGGTTGTTATGATAAAACGAACGTGCAAAACTCATGTAACAGAAAATAAGAATGGTAGTTTCCAATTCAATTTCAAGATCTGAGCAGTTGTACGGTGTCTGACACATACATTTCAGTAGTGAGTAATCGTGCTTATTTAAGAATGGAGCAAAATACTCTTTCAATTTTTGTTTATTCATTTTTTTAATGGTTCTTGTGTTGTTAGGACATAAGTATTATTCAGTTTTTTATATCTAACTATTTAATTAACAGAGCTGTCAGGTATTTCTTTTGACCTGAAAGTTCTGTGAAGGGAGAAAGTTTGGGAGCCTCTGGTATATACTCCTTTGCTGATTTCTTTCACTTAATGTCACCTGTGAGATATATCCATATGGTTTCGCAACTGCAATTCATTCATTTTCACTGTAAAATATTCCTCTACATGACTATTTCACAATTTATAATTCTCCTATTGATGGCTATTGGGATAGTTTCCATTTTTTTGGTTATTATGAATAGTGTTGCATGAACATTACTGTTATAATCGTGAGGAGGAATTACACACACACATTACTGTTATAATCGTGAGGAGGAATTACACATACACACACACACACACACACACTTTACAGCAGATAATGTGAGTTTTCCAAAATGGTGTATCAGTTAACACTTCCACTAACAGTTTATGAGAGTTCTGATTGCTCCACATCCTTACCAACACTTCTTTTTCATTTAGTCATTCTGAAGGGAGTATAGTAGAACAGCAATTTCCCTGAAGACAAAATGAGGTTGAGCATCTTTCCAAAATGTTTCACTGGACCTTTGAATGTCTTTTTGGATGTCTATTGAAATTGTTTTCTCATTTAAAAAAAATTAGCTATTTCTTATTTTATTTCTAGTTTTTTAGATGCAGGATTAATCTTTTATGAGATAATATGTGCTGCAAATATTTTCTCCCACTCTGTGGCTTCGCTTTTCACTCTTTTAATGGTATCTTTAATAAACAGATGTTCTTAATCTTAAAATAGGCCAATATACCAAATTACCTCTACATTTAGCTCATTTTTTGTATCCTATTTAATATATTTTTGCTGACACAGTGAAAACTTTTTCCTAAAAAACTGTTTTGTACATTTAGATCAGCAATCCACTGAAAATGGTAACTGTGTATGATATCAGGTAAGATCATGATCCTTCCCCCTCTACATGGATATCCAACTAACCAACACTACTTGTTTGATCTTCCTTTCCCCACTGTACCACTGTGTCACCTTTACGATAGACCAGGTGACAGGACACGTGTCAAGTCTGTTAATGGACTGAACTCCTCCACTGGGCTTTTTGTCTATTAATATGGCATTCCCATATTATCCTATCTGTTACAGCTCCATATTCGATGGTGTAAGTTCTCCAGATTTCTTCCTCATGATTGACTTGGCTTGACACTGCACTTTAATTTGCATTTCATTTGATGTTTATTAGCCATTCATATTTTCATGTTGTGTGAGCTAGCTCTTCAGGTCTTCCGGAAATCAGTTGGTGGTACTTTATATACTAATGAACATTAGATCTTTCTGTATTAGGAAATTCATCTCTTACCTGACAAACGTCATTTGCATCAATTCAGTTCAGTTCAGTTGCTCCATGTCTGATTCTTTGCGACCCCATGGACTGCAGCACCCCAGGGCTCCCTGTCCATCACCAACTCCTGGAGCTTGCTCAAACCCATGTCCATTGAGTCGGTGATACCATCCAACCATCTCATCCTCTGTCGTCCCCTTCTCCTCCCGCCTTCAGTCTTTCTCAGCATCAGGGTCTTTTCAAATGAGTCAGTTCTTCACATCAGGTGGCCAAAGTATTGGAGTTTCAACTTCAGCATCAGTGCTTCCAATGAATATTCAGGACTGATCTCCTTTAGGAGGGACTAGTTGGATCTCCTTGCAGTCCAAGGGACTCTCAAGAGTCTTCTCCAGCACCACAGTTCAAAAGCATCAATTCTTCGGCACTCAGCTTTCTTTATAGTCCAACTCTCACATCCAAACATGACTACTTGAAAAACCATAGCTTTCACTAGATGGACCTTTGTTGGCAAAGTAATGTCTCTGCTTTTTAATATGCTGTCTAGGTAGGGTCATTTGCATAGTCTTTTTTTAAAAATGTGCTTTCATTCCCCCCCCCCCCAATTTTTAATGTATTCAACAGAATCCATTTCTTTTTTTCATCCTGGGTTTTGGTTTCACACTTAGAGAAGCCTTCACTAAGCCAGGACAGTATTACAGCGTTGGCAAGATGAATAACAGAGGACTTCACATTTTACATTACTCATTTTTGTAACATTTGACACTTTTTAAATTTGTAAATTACTTTAAAAATAATTTCTTTAAAGAAGAATTTCAGTCATTCTCCACTGTAAGATACTGACCCAGTAATTTATTCTGATGCTTTTAAGGTATCATTTGCCATATTTAAATCTTTAATTTGCTTGGAATTCATTTCGGTGTAAAGTGTTAAGTAGAGGTCCAACACTCCCCCCCCCCCCAAAAACCAACTTCCTCCCAACTGTTTAAATACAGCATTGCTCTATAACTTTAGTATATAAACAAAATCTTAACTATGCTTTAGCTTCCCCGTGGACTGTCTACTATGTCCTAGAAATCAATTTCCTTCTTTGCTCTTCCTTTGCCAATACTATATTGTTTTAAAATATATATGGTCTTCTAACATACTTGACTATCCTGAATGTTGTACATTTAAAATTTTCCTTGGTTCTTTTATTCTCAGGTAATTAATTCCTCCATGTAAGCATCATATTTAATAAAGTTTCCTATACTTAGTAAAATCCTGAGATTCTGATTCAACTTGCAATAAATTCAAAGCCTAAACTGACATGAGCTGACAAATTTATAACATATTACCTTTCCATCCATATACAGGGTATGGCTGCCTATTTATGTTCTTTTATGCCCCACTTCCACAAAAGTTTTTGCTATTTATATATTTATTTTTGGCCACACCATAGGGCTTGGAGATTCCCCAACTAGGGATCAAACCTGGGTTCTTGACTGTGAAAGGGCAGAATCCCAACCAATGGATCACCGGAGAATTTCCTGTTCTCAATTTATTAATCTGAAGAGCTTTCTAATGTGAAAAAACATTAACACTTTGGTTGTCAAATATGCTGCAAGAAATTTTTTTTCAATTTGTTACCAGCCAATTTAAAAAGATTATGAGAATATTAGTTGAGAGTGAACATAACTAAGAATAGAAATAAACACAAAAAAGGAAGAAAAAATACAATTCTAATACTAAATCAGAAATTCATTCATATGGTTTTTAGCAGGAGACTTACAATAATAATTTTTAAAACCCCCAAATTACTAAGTTAAAGACTGAAAACATAAAACACATTACTGAGATAAATTCACCTGGTCAAAATTTAACTCTATGGCAAATTCTGTCACTGGAATAGGATACAAAACAGACCATTCAGCAGTTACAATAAAAAGATCACAAACTTCACTCTTCGAGGGACCCAGCCCTTCACTGTTTGCTTTCACTTGGTATATAATTTCACAATTCTTTCTATTCACTTTATCTACCTCTGTTCCCAAATCATTGAGTACCCTTAGCGAAACATCATTCTGAGTCACAGACATTATTCAGTACTGTTTTACTGAACCATCTATACCTTCTGTCAATTTTTTAAAATACATATTTTTAGTGAGCAACCCTTTCTATACACCTTAGCAGCCATTCCAACTTCTGTTTAGCCTTTCTACATAAAAGCCGCCATTCCTGTCCCTTACTGCCAGCAAGCGATCTTATCCTGATTCCTTACAACCATTCTTCGCAAGCTTACTTATGTTTATACTTTATGTCTTTACATCTTTCCATCTGATCTTAGAGGAAGTAGTCTTTTCTCTAACTCCAATGTAAGACTGGTAGCTTAATTTATGGATGGTGAAAGAAGGGGCAAAGTTCACTCAATTAATGTCTCTATTCAGGGTCTCTGCTCCATAATTTATTTCCTGCCTCACTTGTACATTCCACCTCTCATTCTGTTTTGGTGTCTGTCACTCAGACAAGAAGTACATTTTAACATCTTCCATCCTTAAACTTTAACAACAACTTTCACATTTTACCCTTCTACACATCATCCCTCTCTTTTCTCTTCCCTTCTTAGGCGCAGTCAGCACACCTGCTTCTTCATCTCCTATTTATTCCAAAACCCCATTTTCTAAAGCTGCACCTGAAGCTACTGATAAAAATTAACTGAGTGACAGTGAACTACGGTGCATCAGGATGGGGGAATTATTGATGCACAAACACTATAATTTTGTCTGTGACTATGCCTATTGATGGAAGTTGGGGCAACTGGAGGGATCTGATTATGGGTTCTCCTTGGAAACTATAAACTGGAGAAAACTGGAAACTGGAGAAAACTGGAAACAGTCAACAGTAAGCAAGAAAGCAAGGTAATCAGAATACTGGGTATGCTGCTGCTGCTGCTAAGTCACTTCAGTCGTGTCCAACTGTGCGACCCCATAGACGGCAGCCCACCAGGCTCCCCCGTCCCTGGGATACTCCAGACAAGAACACTGGAGTGGGTTGCCATTTCCTCCTCCAATGCATGAAAGTGAAAAGTGAAAGTGAAGTTGCTCAGTTGTGTCCGATCTGTAGGGACCCCATGGACTGCAGCCTACCAGGCTCCTCTGCCCATGGGATTTTCCAGGCAAGAGTACTGGAGTGGGGTGCCACTGCCTTCTCCATACTGGATATGAGACCTTGACTAAATTACTTCACTTTCTCACCTATAAAACAGGTTAATACCCTAATTCAGTTTAATTGTGAGGCTTAAAATAACTGTGTAAGAGCACTTACACTTTCAGGCATATGTTAAACACCTTCCTTTCCACATTTCCAACAGGCAGACAACTATTAAGGAATAAAAAGTGCACCCAAAAGACGCCATATTAAAACTTTGTGGACTATGTGAAACACAAAATGTGGCAAAAAGCACCATCTGTTCATTCACTATTAATAATGCTCAAATGAAAAGCTTCAATTAGAAATGAAAGTTACTAGAAAGATATCCAAGTACTTTGAAGAAATTCAACCACTGAATGTACTTTGATTAAATTTCCAATGATTTTCTCTAAAAAGTGTAAAAGGTTACAACATAGGAATGGATATAGTTAGCATACACACAAAGTTGCAGTTTCCCAGGCTGAGAAAGAACTCTTAACTCATCCTTCCTGCGAGGAATACATTTTAAATACACAAAACTTCCTTAGACACACACAAAAGTAAATCAATGTATCAAAGGGATCTGGAATAAAGGCAGATTTTTCCTTAACCACCGCCCCCCCCCCCCAAATAATAATATAAATGACCAAAATGAATATTCTCCAAATATCTAGGGGGTAAAAATTGTTAAACTGGTGTAAAGCAGCTGGATTTAGTAGACAGAATGTAGCAAGTCAGCAGCTTTCTGAAAAAATATTCTGGGGTGGAGAAAGCGGGCAATCTTCCCAGTGAAACAACTGCCGTAAAACACCATATACATGTAAGAACATACACATCTGTTAAATCTTAGTTTACAATGCTCCAGCCAACTTACAAATCAAGAGGAAGTGTTTAGATCTAAAATATAAATCATACTTTTACTTCTGGTCAAATTCTGCATGGGTGGCTACTGGAGACGAGGAGATATCCTCGCCGATTCAAGGCAAAGAGGACTGAATAATAAGGCCACTGTTCACATTCAAATGTGGGGGGAGAGGAAAAGGGAGGCTCCGAGTCCATAAAGTTCTCCTCCCTCTCTAAACACTGCAAGACTGTCCACGTCTAAAGACACTTACCCTTGAACCTCCTTGGAGACTGGAGACTTTTTGTTCAGATTTCTGAGGGGGAGCGATTTAGGAATGCTGCAAGATTACAACTTTCAACTACATGAACACGATTTAAATTCTAAAGTGTTTTTTGTTTTTTTATTTATCACCATTCCCGTATTAATAAAACCGCCTATTCAACCGCAAGGATCAATATAAACAAAAACCACAGCTTCAAAGGATACGCAAATAAGGCACATCATTACTTCCAATAATTCCCCAACTTCCTTCCAATGACCGACGAGAAAGGTGACACGAAGCAAGAAAAGAAAAATACTTGCAAAGGAGGGAGGCGAGAGGAGAAAGAAGGCAGAAAGGAGGGGGAAAGAGCACCAAAAAAAAAAAAAAAAAGTCCAGCTGATGCTGACACTAATTGGGGAAGAGAGGGCAGAAAATATTCCCGAAGTCACAGGCTGGAAGGCAAGGGCTGAGTGGGACAAGGGCGCAAGAGAGGAAGTCCACGCAAAAGAGGCCTACCCCAAAGGGGCCCCGAGGTACGAGGGAACACCAAAAGCGGGCGGGGGGGGGAGTCTCACTGCGAAGAGATATCCCATCCATCAAGGCCGAGAGCTTGAGACAAGGAAGATAGCAGATGGAGCGTTTCTACACCGGACAGCCCGGCACCGCCCCAGAGGTCTCGGGGCGCCGATCCCACTATGAGGGGTGAGGGGTTAAACGCGGGGGTTCGCGGACGTGGAAGGGGGTGCGGCCCCAGGGGCTGCGGCGGGAAGAGCGGGCCCACGGCCCGTACCTTGTAGTACACGTCGAACTGGATGTTCTCCGGCAAGGAGCGGATGTCGCGGCGAGAGCGGATGTAGTTATCCACCACAGCGGAGATGGCGGTGTTATAGAGAGTCTCTGGGATCCACTCGAGCTCCACGGCCGCCATCTTCCTTCCCTCCGCCTCCTCCGCCTCCTCCGCCTCCTCCTCCCGAAGGCCCCCGCCTCCCTCCGTAGCGAACTCCTCAGCGGCCCCGGAGGATTCCGAGGGGCGGCGGCGGCGGCGGCGGCCACGCGGGCACACGGCAGAAGGGCGCGGCCGCCCTGACTCCTCCCGGCTGAGCTGCGGGCGGCGGGCGCAGACCCGCGGGGGAGAGCTCGCCAGAGAAACGCGGCCAGCAGCGCCGAGGCCTCACATTCCGGGTCTGCGAGCACCCCGGGCTCCGTCCCAGCGCCGAGCTCTGCAGGGGCGGGACTGCGCGCGCGCGGCGTCATGACGTCAGCGCACGCCGACGCGCCGGAGGGCAGGAATGCGGCAGGCAGGAGACTCGGGAAGGAAAGAGCGCTGATCCCGCCCACGGGGAACAGAGTTTTTCCATGGGGGCCGGGGCTGGGTGGTTGAGGGGGAACTGTTTTTCGCTGGGACGAGTTATGACAGGTTTTACCAGCTGCTGCCGAGTCTCCAGCTTCATCTCTCCTTTCAGCCAGTCCTTCTTCGGGAGTTCTCAGGACCCTTTCGAGGTGCAGGCGAAAGTTTGGATGCACAATTTGTCAGTCCACTGAAGATCGCGCGTTCAGGGAATTCACATGGCTCTGGAAACAGTCCCTTCGGCTCCGGTTCCTAGATCGAGTTAGGAACCTTCGGCCTAGAACTAGGATGAAAGGGAGACTTGCGTTGTGTAACCATCGCACTGTTTGAACTTTACTGTTTCTTTTTCCTGATGAAATTTACCGGGGGGAAAAACACACACACACACACAGAAAACAAAAAAGAACCACTTTAGAAAAATCTGGTGGGGCGGTTAGCCTGATTATGGAATTACAAATAGTGGTGAGAGAAAAAGGGCCAAGTGGTGGCCGTGATATGACTTCCTGGTAAAACAGAAAGAAAGATTTCAACTTTCTCCCCTAGTTCTAGTCGCAGCCTCAGGGGAGAAATAATTGAGAGTTCCTGTTATGCTCTCTTCCATCCTCAGCCTGAACATCTGCTACTTATGTAACTTAATTTCCCGTGTCTTAGATTTCAAGAACTTCATGCAACATCTTTCTGCTCTAGTTTGAGGAAATTGTAATTAGTGACACTATCGGTCTCATAGTCATGCTATAGCAATGTAAAACCTGAAAACAACGATGATAATAATGTGCTGACATTTAGAGCTAAAAGAATTGGAAGTGGCTCTTCCAGTTCACCCGGGTATGTCAGTGTTAAAAGGTTAAATAGTTTGGTAAGAAAGAAGGAAACAAACACACTCAGTCCTCTTCTCAGTCTATACCAGTATTTACTCGATAATCAATAAACCAGGGAAAGCTGTGGTTGGCCTTAACATAGGGTTACCAGAATTGGCAAGTAAAAGAATGCAAATATTCAGTTATTTTAATTTCATATAAACAACCAATCCTTAACTTTAGGTGCTAATTCCAGAATTGGAATCCATTTGCAGGCCCTTGTGAACTGGCTGAACAGAGGAGAAAGTCGAAAACTAGGCCATTTTTGTGGCAGTCTGCCCTCAATTGAAGGAAGAAAGCCTTTCGGTTGTACTCTAGAAAATTAATGAGTCCCAGCAGAGCTGGTATTTGAACTCAATAATTATATAAATGCTGCCTTTCATATTTTGGATGATAGCATAGCATCTGAGTTTTCAGTGGTCAAGGTCAGATCATAAAGGTGCTAATGTGATGCTGATGACCTTGGACTTTATCTTAGAGATGATAGGGAATCCTTAAAAGAGTGTAAGGTAGTAAAAGAATTAGATTTGTGTGTCAGCAAGAAGACGGTAATCATCTATGACCAGCAGAGCCAGAAGAAGATCTTGAATCATGCACTCCTGGCTACAGAAGGATGGAAGACAGAGGAGGCCTGCTAAGCTGTCTTGGCCACCTCTACATTTGGGTGGACGAGGGCCTTTATATCACAAGGTTATCCCCACAGTCCACCAAATCTCCTTTAAGCCTTGACTACTGGTAGCCTCAACTTTGGCAGAAAGCCTTCCACTCTACAGAACTATATGAAACATGAACTTGGTCCAAAAATCCTGAGAATTCTAAGAGGAAATACACATTGTAACTTTTTCTTTCTTCTTTGGCTGAGCCCTGCAGAATGTGGACTCTTAGTTCCCCAAACAGGGGTTGAACCCACACCCTCTGTGTTGGAAGCCCAAAATCTTAACTACTGGACCGCTAGAGAAGACTCTTATAACCCTTATTAACTTGTAATGTCTCCCTTCATTGAGATGTTGGAGGGGACGTCTAAGTACCTTGCTCTTGAATCTGATTGACTTATGTCTGCTTCAACAAATGGAGTACAGCAGAAATGATGCTAAGCCAGAAAAAGCCACACAGAGTCTACCTTCTTCTCTGGAATACTCCTGGATTCCTGAGCCAGCTTGTAAAAAGATGAACTACTCTGAGGCAACTGTGCTCTGAGTAAGCCCAAGCCACATGGAGAGGCGACATGTAAGCATTCCTGGTCAACAGTTCCAGCTGAATGCAGCCTTTGAGTCATCCCTGCTCAGGTATCAGGTGTTTCCGTGAAGAAACCTCCACATGATTTCTCAATCCTAAGACATGAGTTGGGCTTCCCTCATAGCTCAGCTGGTAAAGAATCTGCCTGCAGTGGAGGAGACCTGGACTCAATTCCTGGGTCAGGAAGATCCCCTGGAAATGGAAATGGCAACCCACTCCAGTATTCTTGATTGGAGATTCCCATGGACAGAAGAGCCTGGTCGGCTACCGTCCACGGGGTTGCAAAAGTCCGACACAGCTGAGCAACTAAACCACCACCACCAAGACATTTCAGTTACCCTCAGCCTTTCCTGTGGAAAATTCTGAAAGAGATGGGAATACTAGACCACTTGACCTGCCTCTTGAGAAACCTGTATGCAGGTCAGGAAGCAACAGTTAAAACTAGACATGGAACAACAGACTGGTTCCAAATAGGAAAAGGAGTATGTCAAGGCTGTATATTGTCACCTTGCTTATTTAACTTATATGCAGAGTACATCATGAGAAACGCTGGGCTGGAAGAAGCACAAGCTGGAATCAAGATTGCTGGGAGAAATAAAAATAACCTCAGAAATGCAGATGACACCACCCTTATGGCAGAAAGTGAAGAAGAACTAAAGAGCCTCTTGACGAAAGTGAGAGAAGAGAGTGAAAAACTTGGCTTAAAGCTCAACATTCAGAAAACGAAGATCATGGCATCTGGTCCCATCACTTCATGGGAAATAGATGGGGAAACAATGGAAGCAGTGTCAGACTTTATTTTTCTGGGCTCCAAAATCACTGCAGATGGTGATTGCAGCCATGAAATTAAAACATGCTTGCTCCTTGGAAGGAAAGTTATGACCAACCTAGACAGCATGTTAAAAAGCAGAGACATTACTTTGCCGACTAAGGTGTGTCTAGTCAAGGCTATGGTTTCCCTGTAGTCATATATGGATGTGAGAGTTGGACTATAAAGAAAGCTGAGTGCCAAAGAATTGATGCTTTTGAACTGTGGTGTTGAAGAAGACTCTTGAGAGTCCCTTGGACTGCAAGGAGATCCAACCAGTCCATCCTAAAGGAGATCAGTCCTGAATGTTTATTGGAAGGACTGATGTTGAAGCTGAAACTGCAATACTTTGGCCACCCGATGTGGAGAGCTGACTCATTGGAAAAGACCCCGATGCTGGGAAAGATTGAGGGCAGGAGGAGAAGGGGACAACAGAGGATGAGATGGTTGGATGGCATCACCGACAAAATGGACATGAGTTTGGATGGACTCCAGCAGTTGATGATGGACAGGGAGGCCTGGCGTGCTGCAGTTCATGGTGTTGCAAAGAGTCGGACATGACTGAGCGACTGAACTGAACAGCCTTTCCAGTCTTTCCAGATGAGGGTCCAAGCATCAGTAAGCTAAGTGAGACAAGTATCCTTGCTCTGCTCTGAAATCCTGACCCACAGAAACATGATAAGATGGTTCTTCATTTATATCACTAAAGTTGTAGTGGTTGCCACAGCAGGTTACTGGAATACCCCATTCCAATCCCCTACAGTTCCCAGAAACCCATCACTTAATAGACTCCATAATCAACCTATTCCCTCTCAGGACTACTAAACATATGAATTCATTCAGGAGAATGAGACAATTCATATCCTGTGTTGGACAATTTTCTTAATTTTCAATGGCTATGCTATACTACCTATAAGAGTGAACCACCTAACCATAGGTATCAGAATGGAGAGAAGGATTTTTTTCCTTTTATTTTTTTAAAGATTATTTTATTTTTGGCTGCACTGGGTCTTTGTTGCGGCATGCAGGCCTTTCTGGTTGCGGCGAGCAGAGGCAATCTCCAGTTGCGGAGTGTGGGCTCCTTGTTGCCTCGCTTCTCATTGCGGAGCACTGCCCTAGGTTTGCACGTCCAGTAGTTGTGGCTCGTGGGCTCTAGAGCACTGGCTACGTAGTTGTGGCACATGGGCTTAGCTGCTCTGCGGCGTGTGGTATCTTCCCGGACCAGGGATTGCACCTGTGTCCTCTGCACTGGCAGGTGAATTCTTAATCACTCGACCACCAGGGAAGCCTGAGATAATGACTCTTGTGCTAAATTTGTAGAGGCTTTTTCAGAGACCTTCAAGTCTAAATCCACATAGTCAACACCCATCAACCACAGGCCAACAATCACATGGTCCTCATAAGCAGTCATCAAGACACATCTATGGCACCACACATCACAGAGGCAGAATGACTGGATCCTGTAACTTGCAACCACCGAAGAACAGAGCAAGGCTTTCCAACAAGGTCTATCACTTGGGGACACAATGCAGGTGGGAAATTCTGCCCTGTTCTCATCTTTTAGTACCATTACCATATCTGCAGAAAATTCAAAAGCTTTTTTCTGTACATGTTCATGGTTACAATCCATCTTGCCTGGACCTCTTTAAATTCATCCTGCTTGCTACATGTGGCTTCTTGTCTCCAAAATTAATCCAAACTGCTACTTGCTAGGATGCTCCCCCAATCTTGTTCTCTACTGTCTTCATTAATATGGATCCTAAGAGCAATAGCAAATATAACCTATCACTTGCCAGTCCTTATTTTGAGGAAGCCCCCTTAAAACCTACCCTGCACGAAGTCTACCTACTTACCCTGACAATCAGAAGTAGAGAATCACATGTTGATGTTTGGCAGAAACCTATCCAATATTGTAAAGCAATTATTCTTCAATTAAAAATGAATCAATTTAATTAATTTTTTAAAATTAAATGTGAAAAGAAAGGAAGTAGAGAATCAGCATAGAGGGTCTGAGTGGTTTTGTATTTTGCTGCTAATGCTGGTCCAGTACAGAATAAATGTTTAAGGGTCAGTTTTGAAAAGACAGACATCTAATCCATAATCACAATAAAATGTGAGAAACACTGTGATAGAGTTTCCTTGGGATGTTATAAGAGTAGTAAGGAGATAATGAGTTGGTTTTGGATGTAATAGTTACATAAAAGTTCTAAAACAGGTCAATTAAAGCATTTTCAGTTGCAGTGAAGTTCATAGGATAATAACAAACAGATTTACTTGAGCAATCATAGGTGAGTTCATTTCACCTTGACACTATACCTCCAATTTCTAGGAAATTTTCTAATTATCAGAATGTTTAAAATACATGCAGAATTTTGAAACAGAGTTATGGTTCTTTATCTGGAACAGTAAACAGTTTTAAACTTTTTCAATGAGATAGAAAATAGCAACAGAGTAAACTATATGCAAAGTGATACAGTCATGTAACGGCCTCATGTAGCCATCTGATAGGGGTATTAGCCTACCCAAGTGCATTCCAACCACATCCAACTCCCCACCAAACTGTTTAGTCCAAATATACAAATGATACAGATTTTTAACTCAGAAGACAAAATATGTGGTGAGATCATCTACTGAGCTTAACAACATACTGAGAGTTTGGGTCCAGTTTTGAATTTTTTAAGGATGAGGTTTCTATAATATACACAGGCAAACTGGGATAGGTTTCAAGACTGGAGGAAAAACCTGACAATTTTCAAAGATAGTTAAGTATGAGAGAGTAAAAAGAGTATATCAAAAGAGAAGAAGAACGTATAATTCAAGAGAAAAGGAAAATTGAAAGATCACAATTATAAACTGCCATGTAACATCCCTTATAATGATATGTTACAATTTAATTATACCATGTGTGGATGCCATCTCCCCAGAAGGCCTGTAAGCTTCTTGAGGACTAGACAAAATTGTGTGTTTCAGATACCAAGTCTACTGCAGACAGAAGGTGAGCATTCAGTAATTGTATTAATAAATGAATAGGTCTTCCTACTTCTCTTTTGGAGGGGAAAAACACAGAGTTCACTGCTTCCAAAAATTTACTTCCTTTAAACTCATACTGTGAAAAGCATACACTTTAAAATAGTTAATTTTTCCTTTTAAAAAATGTTGTGAAATATACAAAACATTAAACTTATTATTTTAACCATTTTCAATGTACAATGTGTTGGCAATAAGTACAGAAAGATTATTTTGCAACCAGCAACATTATCCATCCAGAACTTTTTCATCCTCTCAAAAACTCTGTACCAATTAAACAATAGTCCCCCAATTTCCTCCTCAGCCCTTGGTAACTTCTAATCTGCTCTCTGTCTCTATGAGTTCACATATTCTAGGTCCCTCATATGGGTAGAATCATACAATTTTTGTCCTTTTGTGTCTGGCTTATTTCATTTAGCATGTTTTCAAGGTTCATCCGTGTTGTGGCTTGTATCAGAATTCAGTTCCTTTTTAAGGTTAAATAACACTCAATCGTATGTATATACCACATTTGTTTATCCATTCATTAGTTCATAGACATCTGGGTTGTTTTCACATTTTGGCAACTGTGAATAATGCTATGAACAGAGTATACAAACATCTGTTTGAGTCATTGTTTTCAATTCTTTTGGGTGTATACCTAGAAGTAGAATTGCTGGATCATATGGTAATTCTCCCCTTCATGGATCACTGCCTTGTCGTGGCCCTTGCATAACTCGGTGAAGCTATGAGCCATGCTGTGCATAGCCATTCAAAATGGATGGGTCATAGTGGAGAGTTCTGACCAACTGTGGTCCACTGGAGGAGGGAATGGCAAACCACTCCGGTATTCTTGCCGCCAGAACCCCAGGAATAGTGTAAAAAGGCCAAAAGATATGACACCAAAAGATGAGCCCCCCCGGGATGGAAGGTGTCCAATATGCTACTGGGGAAGAGCGGAGGGCGATTGCTAATAGCTCCAGAATGAATGAAGCAGCTGGGCCAAAGTGGAAACGACACTCAGTTGTGGATGTGTCTGGTGGTGAAAATAAAATCCCATGCTCTAAAGAACAATATTTCATAGGAACCTGGAATGTTAGGTCCATGAATCAAGGTAAATTGGTCATGGTCAAGCAGGAGATGCCAAGTGTAAACATCAACATTTAAGGAATCAGTGAACTAAAATGGACGAGAATGGGTGAATTTAATTCAGATGACCATTATATCTACTACTGTGGGCAAGAATCCCTTAGAAGAAATGAGTAGCCCTCATAATCAAGTCCAAAATGCAGTACTTGGGTGCAACCTCAAAAATGACACAATGATCTCAGAAATATCAAAGGTACATTTCAGCAAGGAGGGGAAGTTTAAAGGAGGGAAACAGCAAGGACCTAACAGAAGAGATTAAGACATGGTAAGAAAACACAGAAGAACTGTACAAAAAAGATCCTGATGACCTGAAAACCATGATGGTGTGATCACTCACCTAGAGCCAGACATCCTGAAATGTGAAGTCAAATGAGCCTTAGGAAGCATTACTACCAACAAAACTAGTGGAAGTGATGGAATTCCAGCTGAACTACTTAAATCCTAAAAGATGATGCTGTTAAATGTGCCAGCAAATTTGGGAAACCCAGAAGTGGCCATAGGACTGGAAAACACCAGTTTTCATCCCAATTCCAAAGAGGAGCAGTACAAAAGAATGTTCAAACTACCGGGCACTTGTGCTTGCTTCCCATGCTAGTAAGGTTATGCTCAAAATCCTTCAAGCTAGGCTTCAGCAATACTTGAATTGAGAACTTGCAGATGTACAAGCTGGGTTTAGAAAAGGCAGAGGAATCAGAGATCAAACTGCCAATATTTGTTAGATCATAGAGAAAGCAAAGGAATTCCAGAAAAACATCTACTTCTGTTTCATTGACTACACAAAAGCCTTTGACTGTGTGGTTCACAACAAACTGTGGAAAATTTTTAGAGATGGGAATACCAGACCATCTTACCTGTCTCCTGAGAAACCTATATGCTGGTCAAGAAGCAACAGTTATAACCTTACATGGAACTACTGACTGGTTCCAAATTGGGAAAGGAGTACAACAAGGCGGTATATTGTCACCCTGCTTATTTAGTTTATAAGCTAAATGCCAGGCTGGATGAGTTACAAGCTGAAATCAAGATTGATGGGAGAATATCAACAACCTCAGCTATACAGATAAAACCACTCTACTGGCAGAAAGCGAAGAACTAAAGAGCCTCTTGATGAGGGTAAAAGAGGAGAGTGAAAAAGCTGGCTTAAGACTCAACGTTCAAAAAACTAAGATCCTACATCCAGTCCCATCACTTTATGGCAAATATGAGGGGGAAAAGTGGAAGCAGTGACAGATTTTCTCTTCCTGGAGAGATCCCAGAATCATTGCAGCCACGAATTTAGAAGTTGCTTGCTTCCTGAAAGGAAAGCGATGACAAACCTAGACAGTGTATTAAAAAGCAGAGGCATTACGTTGCCAGCAAAGGTCCGTCTAGTCAAAGCTGTGGTTTTTCCAGTAGTCATGTATGGATGTGAGAGTTGGACCATAAAGAAAGCTGAGTGCTGAAGAACTGATGCTTTTGAATTGTGATGCTGGAGAAGACTCTTGAGAGTCACTTGGACAGCAAAGAGATCAAACCAGTCAATTCTAGAGGAAATCAATTCTGAATATTCATTGGAAGGATTGATGCTGAAGCTGAAGCTCCAGTATTTTGGCCACCTAATGTGAATAGCCCACTCTTTGATAAAGACACTCATCCTGGGAAAGATTGAAGGCAAATGGAGAAGAGGGCAGCAGAGGTTGAGGTGGTTGGATAGCATCACAGATTCAATGGACATGAACTTGGGCAAACTCCAGGAGACAGTGAGGGACTGGGAGGCCTGGCATGCTGCGGTCCAAGGGGTTGCAAAGAGTCAAACATGACTTAGCGACGAAACAACAACAACATGGTAATTCTATTTTAAACAAATAATTATTTATTTATTTGGCTGCTTTTAAGTCTTATTAATAGTGTGTCATGCGCGATCCTTCATTGCAGTGCACAGACTCTCTAGTTGTAGTGCTTGAACTTAGTTGCTCTGCAGCTTGTAGGAGCTTAGTTCCCTGATCAGGGATCAAACCTGGATCCCCTGCATTGCTAGGTGAATGCCTGACCCTGGGCCTGCACAAGGGTTCCAATTTTTCCACGTCTTCACTCTTGTTATTTTCCACTGTTGATAGTCATCCTAATGAGTGTGAATTTGTAGGAACATCTTTATACATATATCTATTTAAATAGGTGAGGAAACATCTATAAATTAAGGTGCAATTTGTACTTTTTTAAGGCTCTAGATATGTATTGCCTAAACATTTTTTCCAACATAACTTTATTGTCTTCAGCTGTATATTTAATACACTGTCTTCTTATTGGGCTAGCTGATCACTGTGTTGTGAATTTTTGTGAAATACAAAAATGTTTTAATACTAGTTCACACTCATTGAATATTAAATAGGTAGCTGAAGACCTTCATCTCCAAACCCTTGCATGGATCCCAGAGTAAAAATGAAAAAAAAAAATTTGAGGAGGCTTGAATACAGAGGGTCTACTTTCCTTTTTATTTATTCTTTATTTTTGGCCATGCTGCTCGGCTTGTGGAATCTTCCCTATCTTCCCACCCAGGCCCTTGGCAGTGAGAGCACAGAACCCTAACCTCTGGGTGAGTGCATGCTCAGTCGCCTCGGTCGGTCGTGTCTGACTCTGCGACCCCATGGAGGGTAGCCCGCCAGGCTCCTCTGTCTGTGGGATTCTCCAGGCAAGAATACCAGAGCATGTTGCCATGCCTTCCTTCAGGGGATCTTCCCAACCCAGGGACTGAATCTGTGTCTCCTGTGTCTCTTGTACTGCAGGCGGATTCTTACTGTTGAGCCACACCAGGGAAGCCCTCTCAAACCACTGGACCACCAGGGAATTTCCCAGAGGGTCTACGTTCATAAGTCGCATCCAGAAAGGGAGTAAGAACACACAGTAGAAACTGCAGTTTGATAGACCCCGGGAGATGGGTCTTAGAGAACATGACAGGGCACCCCAGCTTGACACGTGAGTGGCATGTTGTTCAGTCCCTCAGTCGTGTCCGACTCTTTGTGACCCCTGGGCAACCCAAGAGTTGCTCAGAAAAACAGAATGATTCTATGTACCCAACAGCCTGGGACAGCCTCCCAGAACTGGCCACTGGCAGCCTGTTCCACAAAGGGGTAGACAATTCCAATGTAGCAGAGAGGGCCCGAAGAGAGAGAGAAATCTGCGATCCAAAAGCTCTGAGATCCAAAAGAAGTGATGGGCATGGACCATCTCACAGAAGCTGATCACTAGCAGGATAAAACAGCTCCAACTGTTTTTTGGTCCTTGGATCATATGACTCAAGATTAAAATTCCAAGGGCAGAAAGTCATACTGGCTAACTTGGGTCACATGTCCATCTTTGGTCAGAGGGGGACAAGGCAATACATATGACTATTCATCAAGATTACGTCAAGTAGGAAACCAGTAATTATGTACGAAAATAATATCAGATGATAATACCGAAAGATGAGGTCAGAGATATCTGGCAAGCAAAAACTACAGATGTCTAAATGAAGTCACCAAGTAGATTTACCCTTCAAAGATAGAATAACCTTTGGAAAATGGCAACTTTATTAAGGCATAATTTATATGCAATAGAAGTTAAATAACTTAAGTTGATGACTTTTGACAAATGTACACATAAATGAAACCACCACTCCCAAAAAGTGTACATTTTCATCTCCCCAGAAGTTCCTTGATGCCCCATTTGCAGTCACTCGCTCCAACTGCTCCACTCCTGGAACCCATTGATATGATCTTCTCATACTATTGATTAGTTCTGATTTAGAATTTCTTATAAATGGAATAATAATCTAATATTTAAATTTTTTCATTTTATTTCCTACTAGCTTAACTATAAGCTTTTTTAAAATTACTTTTTTAGTGTTTCCTCTAAGGCTAATAATATTTTTTTTTAAAGATTGGTTTATTTGGTGGTGCCAGGTCTTAGTTGCAGCACGCAGGATCTTTTAGCTGTGGCATGTGGGATCTAGTTCCTTGACCAGGGATTGAACCTGGGCCCTCTGCAATGGGAGTGCAGAGTCTTAGGCCCTGGACCACCAAGGAAGTGCCTAATAATATATATTCTTAACTTATCAATCTGTTTAGAGTCAATACTATAGTTCTCCACACTTCCCACTCTGAACTTTCTATTCAGTTCTTATCCCTACTTATCTGACACTTCCTACTTCACAATGAAGCAACTTTACAATAAAAATTTACCAATAAATCCACCTGCTCTTTTATACTGAATCTGATGTCATATCCTTCCCTGGGACACTTATTATAGGCCCATCCTTACATTTATTTTGTTCTGTTTGTAACAGTTATTATCTTTTAAGCAAATTAAAAAAAGAAAACAGTCTTTTATATTTTCCTCCTTACTTACAACTCCTGACGCTCTTATCTTCCTGTAGATTTGACTATCTAGAAAGTATTTAATACACTATTAATTTACGTTCCTGCCAGTAGTAACAGTGACTTTCCTGTATACAAACTATAGCAAGTTAGGAAATAAAATGGAAAGAAAGATTATAAAAGCACGGAAAACATAAACTACTGAATAAAGATTAAGAATAAAGAAGAAGAACAGGACTTCCCTGGTGGTACAGTGGTGAAGAATCCATCTGCCAATGCAGGGGTCGTGGGTTCCACCCCTGGTCTGGGAGGATTCCCTGTGCCTCCGAGCAACGAAGTCCATGGGCCACAACTGCTAAGCCTATGCTCTTGAGCCTAGGAGCCACAGCTACTGAAGCCTGCAAGCCTGGGCCTGTGCTCCGCAACCAGAGAAGCCACCGCAACTGAGAAACCTGTGCACAGCAGCCAGAGCGTAGCACTCCACTCGCCGCAACAGGAGAAACCCATGCAAAGCAATGCAGACCCAGCGTAACCAAAAAGTCAATTCATACATTGATTAATTCGTTTTATTCTTTTAATTTGAATTTTATTTTTTTACTTTACAATACTGTATTGGTTTTGCCATACATTGACATGAATCCACCACAGGTGTACATGAGTTCCCAACCCTGAACCCCCCTCCCACCACCCTCCCCATATCATCTCTCTGGGTCATCCCAGTGCACCAGCCCCAAGCCTCCTGTATCCTCTATCAAACCTAGACTAGCGATTCATTTCTTACATGATAGTGTACATGTTTCAATGTCCTTCTCCCAAATCATCTCACTCTCTCCCTCTCCCACAGAGTCCAAAAGTCTGTTCTTTGCATCTGTGTCTCTTTTGCTGTCTCGCATACAGGGTTATCATTACCATCTTTCTAAATTCCATATATATGTGTTAGTATACTGTATTGGTGTTTTTCTTTCTGGCTTACTTCACTCTGTATAATCGGCTCCAGTTTCATCCACCTCATTAGAACTGATTCAAATGTATTCTTTTTAATGGCTGAGTAATACTCCATAGTGTATATGTACCACAGCTTTCTTATCCATTCATCTGCTGATGGACATCTAGGTCGCTTCCATGTCCTGGCTATCATAAACAGTGCTGCAATGAACATTGGGGTACATGTGTCTCTTTCAATTCTGGTTTCCTCGGTGTGTATGCCCAGTGGTGGAATTGCTGGGTCATAAGGCAGTTCTATTTGTAGTTTTTTAAGGAATCTCCACACTGTTCTCCATAGTGGCTGTACTAGTTTGGATTCCCACCAACAGTGTAAGAGGGTTCCCTTTTCTCCACACCCTCTCCAGCATTTATTGCTTGTGGACTTTTGGATTGCAGCCATTCTGACTGGAGTGAAATGGTACCTCACTGTGGTCTTGATTTGCATTTCTCTGATAATGAGTGATGTTGGTTTGTTAGCCATCCGTATGTCATCTTTGGAAAAATGTCTATTTAGTTCTTTGGCCCATTTTTTAATTGGGTCGTTTATTTTTCTGGAATTGAGCTGCAGGAGTTGCTTGTATATTTTTGAGATTAGTTGTTTGTCAGTTGCTTCATTTGCTATTATTTTCTCCCATTCTGAAGGCTGTCTTTTCACCTTGCTTGATTAATTACTTTTAAAAAAATATATTCTTTATTCATTAAAATGTACAACTTACATAACTATAAAGTTAATAAGAAATATGAATGGCCTATGTCAGAAAAGCCACAAAACAATAAAGATGCAAAAGAGGCTTTTAATGAAAGGAGGGACATGTTTTATTCCCAGAGAGAAAGATGGTTATGTAGAGATGTGATTTCTACTTTGTTCTCAACAATTCTATGTCATTTTTGTGGTCAATATAACATAAATACTGGAATTTACCTTTAAAAAGAATTCATGTATTAATTACTGGTATATCTGATTTTGCTCCAGCAATCAAGTTTTATATTTTCCTTTGTATATTCTTATTTTCTTTCTTTTCTCTGTTACTTTGGCTATATAGGTTTTTTTTAATGTACTGCATTAAAATTTTTGCAGCACTGCATCCTATTTCCATTCTTCCAATGGCAAATTTTGTCTTTTATAAAATAATAGTTTTTATTTTCTGATTATAAAAGTAAGGCATACCCATGAAAGAAAACTTGGAATAAACAGAAAACTAGGAAAAATTTTACTGTAATTCTACCATGCAGCGATAACCACTGTTAATATCTTTAAACTTGTTTTGTCTTGAAATTCCTTTTTTCCCTAAAAGCAAAGCACACTTTCTGTAACAACTTCAAGTAACACAGAGGCACTATGGTTGATATCTTTTATTTTGTCTTGTCCAGTATCTATTCCTTCTTCTTCTGATAACAATACCCTGATTTGGGGGAGGGGACCTGTATCTCCCCCACTTTCAGTTCATGTGCTTCAGATGGTACTGACCCAGCCCCTCAGCCCTAAGGGCTGGTACAAGACCCAGGTTTGATCAGAGTGATAATGACCCAGGCAAGCTGACATGAAATAATCCTGCAGCTTTGGTTGAAATTACATATTGGGGAAAAGAGTTTCTTTTCTACTGTGCCTCACATCAAACAAGTAGAATATGATGACAGATGCTATGTGACTTCAAGGGACACAGTTTCTACTCTGCACTCTCCTTCTTGAGTCAGCCACTCAGGGGGAAGTCGGTCACCATGTTGTGTAGGTATTCAAGCAGCCTTATGGAAAGGACCCTGAAGAAAGGAACTGAGGCATCAGCCATGTGAGTGAGTCACCTTGGGAAGGAATGCTCCCGCCTCAGTTGAGCTTTCAGAGGACTGCAGCTGCACCTCACCACTTGGCTGAATCTTCATGTCAGATCCTGAGCTCCCAGCACAGCTCAGCTAAGCTGCTCCTGACCCACAGAAACCTTGAGAGATCATAAATATTTATTGTTCTTTTAAGCCATGAAGATTAAGGGTAATTTGTTCTGTGGCATTAGATAACTAATACAGTATTGGTTTAGGAATATAAAGCTAAGTCAATCAAAATGTGGCATTCCCAGTAAACTTTATTGATTTACTACTACTACTACTAAGTCACTTCAGTTGTGTCTGACTCTGTGCGATCCCATAGACGGCAGCCCACCAGGCTCCCCTGTCCATGGGATTCTCCAGGCAAGAACACTGGAGTGGGTTACCATTTCCTTCTCCAATGTATGAAAGTGAAAAGTGAAAGTGAAGTCGCTTAGTCGTGTCCGACCCTCAGCGACGCCATGGACTGCAGCCTTCCAGGCTCCTCTGTCCATGGGATTTTCCAGGCAAAAGTACTGGAGTGGGGTGCCATTGCCTTCTCCAAACTTTATTGATTTAGGAATAGGCAATTTACTAAACTGTCCGAATTAGACCAAAGGGTTGAGCTTCCTTTTTTAAAAAAAGAAAGAAAGAAAAAGCAGTTAGGTAAGCCACTCTCTTCCACTGCCCACAGACATGAAAATCCATATTCAGATTGTAGTTGGCAGCCATCCTGTTGTCATAAAAGCCAACTTTAGGATAAATACAATATTGTGGATGGCAAATCAGATAGACCAAATAATTTGGGTCTTTGATAAAATTATTGAGCTACAGAAACAAATAACCATAAACTCCACCTTAACTTTATTTTTAAGTGATTAATTTATTTATTTGGCTGCACCGTGTCTTCGCCTCGGCAGGCAGGATCTTTGAGCTTCAGTTGTATCATGTGGGCTCCTAGCTGCCGCATGTTAGCATCTAGTTCCCTGACCAGGCATCAGACCTGGACTCCCTGCATTGGGAGTGCACAGTCTTAGACACTGGGCTATCAAGGAAGTCCCCCACCTTAAATTTAGTCTTCCGGTTACGTGAACCCATGCATTTCCTTGTCATTTCAGTCATTAAAGCCTTCCTTTGGTTTGCACGTGCTTTGAAATGAACATCTCCCTTCACTTTCAAGGTTTCTTAGTCATGTTGTTTGAGGTGCCTCCTTAGGTGCTGTTTTTTCTTTTCTCAACCTGTCTTTGCCTTTGGAAGAATTTATGATGTTTATTTTTATAGTGATTAGTTACATATTTGTTTCTTATTCTATTTTGACTCACGCATTCTATGTATTTTGTTTCATTCTTTAGTAATTTTGAAGTCCTATATCAGAGGTTGCAAATGGTATAGCTTTATATCCAACCCACAGATATGGTTGGGATGTTTGTCTCATAGGGTATTTAACTTTTTTCGAATCAACATTGAAAAATCTGGATTTTTTTATACAGAAATTGAAATATTTTTCTAGCCACACTTGAACAATGAGGTCTATAACATGGGGTCCCTAGCTTTATGTGGCAACAATCGTCTGGAACTGAATGGTTGCTGGACCCCCTAGAGGAGATGTGTCCCCTCTGGTCCACTGGAGTCCCTATTTTGTGTTCTTTTTCCAAACTGGTGAGTGAATTGCATTTTATATTTATAATCTTTGCTTTTACTATTGTTTTCTTGTGGTAGAATATGCTCCTGTTTGCATGGTGCTGTCAGTTTTACTGAAGACCTAAGGACTGTTGTTATGGACTGAATTGTTTCCCTATCCCCAAAATTCATCTGATGGAGTCTTAAACATCCCCCCCCACCCCCCAAATGATGGTATTTGGAGATGATGCCTTTGGAGATAATCAGGTTTAGATGAAGTCATGAGATTGGGGCTTTCTTGATGGGATTAGTGTCCTTATAAGAAGAGAAGAAAAAAAGAGATAGGGACTTCACTGGAGCCCTCCCACCTGACTGCAATCTCTGCCCTTTCCACAATATGAGGATACATCAAGAAGACAGCTGTCTACAAGCCAGGAAGACTGCTCTCACAGAACCTGATGATGCTGGCACCCTGATCTCAGACTTCCAGCCTCTAGAACCATAAGGAAATACATTTCTGTTGTTTAAGCCAACTAGTCTGTGGCATTTTGTCATATCAGCCCGAGCTAACTATAGTATACTTTTTTCAAACAAAAAGAAGTAAGAATGTCTACTATATTACCTCTCTGGCCCCTGTGGACATTTGGGTTTGCAATTTCTGTTTAAATCCTTTTCTATTTTACTTGTGGTGGCCCACAATCTGTTAAGAATTATGATGTGATCCAATATTTTTATGACCATCAAGATCTGTTATCTATAATTTTGCTGCCCTACCCAGGATAGTTGGAACAAGATTTCATTCCCTGCTACCTTATGCCTCCACTTTTATTGTGATTTAGTTCAAGACTGTTATTACTTTTTCTTATTTTGTCTCTTCAGTTTTAAAATCTCTTCTGAAGACTTGGATTAAATTTCAAAATTACTTTATCAATGACGATTTATACTGAACTGTCAGCTTCATTGGTTTTTTGGCTTATCATGGTTTCTAATAAATCATGCTTCCCTTTTACGATGTTTTTTATTGTGATTTGTGTTTTATTTTGCTGCAATCCTTCCTCAAGGAAGAAAGAAATCTCTCCTGATAGATGGTTTGCACTCCCTCAGAACACGTGTCAGTCACTCTTTCCGCCAAGGAAGGCCTCCTGCTCCAAGGCTACATCATCCTGTTGCAGGCTTTACCCTGGCAGGAGAGCCCTGGGCGTGGAGCAGGCCCGAAAGTGAACACCCTCCCAGAGCAAGAAAGTAAGGGAAGTGCTGGAGTCTTGAGGAATTTCACTGATGTGATTTGATTGAGCCTTTTTTTTGAAAAATTTTTTCTTTCTCTGTTTGTTGTAGTTGACAAAAATTAGTTGAATTTCAGCCGGTTAATCTGACTGCCAAAGTAAATTGCCACGTCAGAGGGAGCCAGGTATAGCAGTCTAGAATCATGATTCTCTTCCCTTACAATAGCCAATGCTGGACTTCCCTGGTGGTCCAGTGGTTAAAAATCCACCTGCCAATGCAGGAGACACCGGTTCGATCCCTGGTCCCAGAAGATCCCACATGCCATGGGGCAACTAAGCCTGTTTGCCACAACCACTGAGCCTGCATGCCACGGCTACTGAATGAAGCTTGAGGGGCTCCGTAGCAAGAGAAGCCACCACAATGAAAGGCCCGTGCACCACAGGTAGAGAAAGCCCCCGCACAACAATGAAGACCCAGTGCAGCCAAAAATGAATGAAACAAAGCAAAAAACAGCTAATGCTGCTCCATTGTCACTCTCCATCTACTGCTGAAGATGAGAAAGCATGGGAAGTTATGAGTTTCTTTTATCTTTGGAATACAGGAAACTCACCAGGATTCACTTGGCATCATCTTTGATTCCTTTCTTTCTCACACCCCACATCCTACCCACCAAGAAATCTCACTGGTCCTGCCTTTAACATACATATAGAATCTGATCACCTTTCACCATGTATGTTGCAACCACCCCAGTCTAAGCCTCTACCATCTCTCATCTGGATGACTGAGATAGTCTCCTAAAACAATCGTACTGCATTCACTTGAAGTAAAAACAAAATTCCTCACATTGGCCACCGTGACTCCATATGATCCGAAGCTCGCTCCACCCCATCTCACTTCCATGACCTGATCTACGGCTTTCTTCCTCATTCTATTCCAGCCACAGTGGTCACCTTGCTCTACTGTTTCTCTTCCTGGAATACTCTTCTCACAAATAATTTCACTATTAACTCTCTCACCTTCTGTAAGTCTTCATCAAATGATGCCTTTCAAATGAGACTTTCCCTAATCACCCTAAATAATGTTGTAAGTAGCCCTCCAACCCATCTGCTTCTGATCCTCTCCATTATCTGCATCAGTTCAGTTCAGTTCAGTCGCTCAGTCATGTCTGACTCTTTGCGACCCCATGAATCTCAGCATGCCAGGCCTCCCTGTCCATCACCAACTCCAGAAGTTCACTCAGACTCGCGTCCATCGAGTCAGTGATGCCATCCAGCCATCTCATCCTCTGTTGTCCCCTTCTTCTACCCCCAATCAAAGTCTTTTCCAATAAGTCAACTCTTCGCATGAGGTGGCCAAAGTACTGGAGTTTCAGCTTCAGCATCATTCCTTCCAAAGAAGTCCCAGGGCTGATCTCCTTCAGAATGGACTGGTTGGATCTCCTTGCAGTCCAAGGGACTCTCAAGAGTCTTCTCCAACACTACAGTTCAAAAGCATCAATTCTTCGGCGCTCAGCCTTCTTCACAGTCCAACTCTCACATCCATACATGACTACTGGAAAAACCATAGCACTTACCATCTTCCAACGTACTAGTAATTATTATGTTGATTACCTCTCCTGCTGAAATGTAAGTTCTACAAGTGTAGAGATTTTGCCTGTTTTGTTCACGGTTTAATCTCCAATGTCTAGAAGAGCACTCAACACAGACAATTAGGTGTTCAATGAATATTTTTGAATATAATGAGTCAGATACATTTTTAAAAATTTATTATCTGTTTTAATCTTTGGCATACCGAGTAGCATGTGGATCTTATTTCCCAGATCAGGGATCAAACCCAGGCCTTCTGCGTTGGAAGTTTGGAGTCTTAACCACTGGACCACCAGGGAAGTCCCTATACATTTTTAGATTAAAAATTTTTTCATGGAACTCTGCTCAATGTTATGTGGCAGCCTGGAGGGGAGGGCAGTTTAGGGGAGAACCGATACATGTATATGTATGGCTGAGTCCCTTTGCTGTTTACCTGAAACTATCACAACATTGTTAATCAGCTATCCCTCAGTGCAAAATAAAAAGTTTAAAAAATAAATAAAATAAGAATGTTATCATGTGATTAAAAAAGAAACAGAAAACAAAAACATAATAAATTGCCACTTATACATTATCCAGCTACAATTATTATTGACATTTTGCAATATTGTTGAGTACACTATATTTAGATGTGGCTTAGCAATGGCACCCCACTCCAGTACTCTTGCCTGGAAAATCACATGGACAGAGGGGTCGCTGAGGGTTGGACACGACTGAGCGACTTCACTTTCACTTTTCACTTTCATGCATTGGAGAAGGACATGGCAACCCACTCCAGTGTTCTTGCCTGGAGAATCCCAGGGATGGGGGAGCCTGGTGGGCTGCCGTCTATCGGGTCGCACAGAGTCAGACACGACTGAAGCGACTTAGCAGCAACAGCAGCAGTATCTTTCAGTAACCTAAAATAAAGATGATATCAGCTAACATTTTCCCCCAAAGTAATCTGTGGGAAAACCTTCCTTTTCATTCTAAAATGAGATAATCCTAAACTTTAAAAAATTGCTTATATAAGAAATAGCCTCTTCTAACTCATGTTGATGTTTGGCAGAAACCAACACAATACTGAAAGCAATTATCCTTCAGTTAAAAATAAATGCATTTATTAAAAAAAATTGCCTCTTTCCAAACCTGTCATGTAACTCAGCTCCAATGGGAATTATTTGAAGAAAAAGGTATAAAAGGAGTCCCTCTTTAGTTTCTGGACACGAGCTAAAATTTTTCCTTTTTACAGCTCTTGAATCACTTTATTAAGAAGTTGGAGAGATAAGAAGTAGAATATGTGTGATTTGTTGACTATCTTAGCCAATTCAATAACTGCTTTATATTAATTTTTTTCTTAACAGTATTTAAAATATTCCTGACTTCTAGTTTAAACGGTAGTTTGAAGAACTGTGGTGGTTTTTTTTTTTTTGTCAAAATGTTCCCTCTTGCCAACACTCTATTACAGCAACAGTAAACTTTTAAAAATATATATATTTATTTGGTTGCCTTGGGTCTTAGTTGCAACATGTGGGATCTAGTTCCCTGACCAGGGATTGAACCCACATCCCCTGCATTGCAAGGTGCATTTTCAACCCCTGGACCACCAGGAAAGTCCCTAAACCTTTTGTTTTTTTAAGAAGCATAGACTGATAAGAATAAAGAAAACAAGAATGGAGGCAATAGCAACAATGTTTTGGCAACTGGAATGTAGATGAGATGGATGGGTATTTTCTGACTTGGTCTAAGACAGCACAGTCTTCAACCAGCAATGGAGAAAATAGAGAATTAATCTGATTTGTGTCAGAGAACTCACAAAAGACTCAGGAATTGTTGGCACCAGGTACCTCTGGAATTGGGGGAAAAGGAGTGGCTAAAAACAGGGAGATTGACTGAAAATCTGACTAGGAAATGTTAGGCTCCTAAGTGCTCACTTCCACACATGCTGACAAACAGCTCTGCTGCTTCTTAGAAGCAGAGAATGGAATCTTATTCTTTCCAAAGGGTAAAACACAGGGTGTCTGGTCAAGGGGATACCAGGTTCAGCTGAAGGTAGGAGTTTCATGCTAAAAACAGGTTCAATGCGTGAAAAACATTTTATTATAAATGTTCAGATGCTTCTACTATCCACTAGCTTTCCTCTGGTTTCCCAGAATGCTGACAGCCAGGTCTGTACCCTTCATGCAGGAGAAGGGGCTTCTCTAGAGAGTCTGATTAGCCCAAAAGAACTATAGAGAGTGACATCAAGGGAGTTCCCTGGTGGTCCAGTGGCTAAGACTCCACATTCTCAGTGCAGGGGACCTGGGTTCGATCCCTGGTCAGGGAACCAGATCCCACATGCTGCCCAAATTACGAGTTTGCATGCTGCCACTAAAGAACCTGTATGCTGCAACTAAGACTTGGCGCAGCCAAATAAATACATATTTTTTAAAAAAGAAAGTGACATCAGGGTTCCTCAGCAAAGGTCAGTAAAGGCCCACAGTGAACAAGTCCCACCTGCAGACAGAGCCTGGTGGCATCTCAGTTAAATATGAGCATGCAGCCATGCATCTGATATAAAACACAGTAACCAGAGCAAACAGAAAAAGCAACTTGGAGGAAACCTATATATTGAGGGAGAAGAAAACATGCAAAAACTATGTCTCATATCTTCAGATATACTTTGTCTGTAAAACAAGAAGAAGATGCAGTTTTAAAAGGGACTTTAAATTCTGAACTTTAGAGAACAATAAGCATAGACAGCATATTAAAAAGCAGAGACATCACTTTGCTGAAAAAGGTCCATGTAGTCAAAGCTACGGCTTTTCCAGTAATCATGTATGGATGTGAGAGTTAGACCATAAAGCAAGCTGAATGCTAAAGAATTAATGCTTTTGAAAAATGTGGTGTTGGAGAAAACTCTTGAGAGTCCCTTGGACTGCAAGGAGATCAAGCCAGTTAATCCTAAAGGAAATCAACACTGACTATTCGTTAGAAGGACTGATACTGACGCTGAAGCTCCAATACTCTGGCCATCTAGTAAAGCTGACTCACTGGAAAAATCCCTGATGCTGGGAGAGATTGAAGGCAAAAGGGGAAGGGGGTGGCAGAGGATGAGATGATCAGATAACATCACTGACTCAATAAACATGAATTTGATCAAACTCTGGGAGATAATGAGGGACAGGGAAGCCTGCTGTGTTGCAATCCATGGGGTCACAAAGAGTTGAACACGACTTGGTGACAGAACAACAACAAGCATCTTGGAAATTAAACAGATGATCCCAGAAGTTAAAATCGCAATAGTAGTTTTGGAAATGAAAATTGAGGAAATCTCCCAGGAAGCTGAAAAAACTGATTGGAAATAGAAAAGAAAAAAATAGGGAATCAGGCTGAGAGGAATGACATTTTCAAATATTAGGAAGTAGAAAAAAGAGAAGAAAAATAGAGGGGAGAAAATAATCCAGATATAATTTAGGATTATTTTTCCAAACTATAGTACATGAGTTTCTAGACAAAAAGGGCCTACCAACTGCCTAGAAAAAAAATGAATGAAAATGAACATCCACCAAGGCTCATCACCATGATATTTTAGAACATCAAGGACAAGGAATAAATCTTTCCAGGAAGATTTTGAAAAACGATCAAAGTGACATCAACCTTATCAACAGCAAAACCATTGTGAATATTTTTATTAGTGTATGGTGTCAGAAAATTCCTTTGAGGGGAAATTATTTCCTACATAGAATTCCCTACTCAGCCAAATTATCAATTAAGTGTAAAAGTAAAGCAAAAATATTTTCAGACATAGAACACCTAAAAAAAATTGCTCCTCACTTACCTGTCCTCATAAAACAGCTAAAGAATGGACTCCACCAAAATGAAGGAATAAACCAAGAAAGAGAAAAGAATAGGAAACAGAACTGAAAAATTGAGGGACCAACCAAAACAGAGCTAAAGTAAACCCTTAGAATGATAGTAATAGTAAAGGCAGAAACCAGCGGGACAGTGGCACAGCCCTAGAGAGGAACCGGTATAGACTAGAGCCCAGCAGAAGACTCTGGAAAAGGGACTTCACTGTGGTTCAGTGGCTGAGACTCTGAGCTCCCAACACAGGCGGTCCGGGTTCGATCTTCTCAGTCAGGAAACTAGATCCTGCATACCACTAGATTCCACACACTGCAACTAAAACAATCCTGCACGCAGCAACCAAGAACCAATGCAGTCAAATAAATAAATATTAAAAAAAACTTTCCCTCTAGAAAAGATGTCTAAAATAAGGTTAAATTGGAAGAATATTATTGCTAGAATAGTACTGTTTTTAAATGTTTCAAGAGCAGATTTACATAACCAGAGGAAGTTTGGGATTTAATTAATAAATAAGTAGAAAGTTAAATAAACTAAAATCAACAGTATAATCCCACAAAAGGCAAAACATGTAAGAAAAAAGAGAAATCACAGTGTAATACTAAACTTGAAAAGAATAGCATTTACAGATCACAATAAACTGTGGAAAATTCTGAAAGAGATGGGAATACCAGACCACCTGACCTGCCTCTTGAGGAATCTGTATGCAGGTCAGGAAGCAACAGTTAGAACTGGACATGGAACAACAGACTGGTGCCAAACAGGAAAAGGAGTACGTCAAGGCTGTATATTGTCACCCTGCTTATTTAACTTATACGCAGAGTACATCAAGAGAAACGCTGGACTGGAAGAAACACAAGCTGGAATCAAGATTGCTAGGAGAAATATCAATAACCTCAGATATGCATATGACACCACCCTTATGGCAGAAAGTGAAGAGGAGCTAAAAAGCCTCTTGATGAAAGTGAAAGAGGAGAGTGAAAAAGTTGGCTTAAAGCTCAACATTCAGAAAACGAAGATCATGGCATCTGGTCCCATCACTTCATGGGAAATAGATGGGGAAACTGTGGAAACAGTGTCAGGCTTTATTTTTTTGGGCTCCAAAATCACTGCAGATGGTGACTGCAGCCATGAAATTAAAAGACACTTACTCCTTGGAAGAAAAGTTATGACCAACCTAGATAACATATTCAAATGCAGAGACATTACTTTGCCGACTAAGGTGTGTCTAGTCAAGGCTATGGTTTTTCCAGTGGTCATGTATGGATGTGAGAGTTGGACTGTGAAGAAGGCTGAGCGCTGAAGAATTGATGCTTTTGAACTGTGGTGTTGGAGAAGACTCTTGAGAGTCCCTTGGACTGCAAGGAGATCCAACCAGTCCATTCTGAAGGAGATCAACCCTGGGATTTCTTTGGAGGGAATGATGCTAAAGCTGAAACTCCAGTACTTTGGACACCTCATGCGAAGAGTTGACTCATTGGAAAAGACTCTGATGCTGGGAGGGATTGGGGGCAGGAGGAGAAGGGGACGACCGCGGATGAGATGGCTGGATAGCATCACGGACTCGATGGACGTGAGTCTGAGTGAACTCCGGGAGTTGGTGATGGACAGGGAGGCCTGGCGTGCTGCGATTCATGGGGTTGCAAAGAGTCGGACACGACTGAGCAACTGAACTGACTGAACTGTTGATCTATTGAAATTATAAACTAACTATATGGGAAGGATAAGGAAATGGGAAGGGTACCTATGTGACATGGTAGAGATGGTAGAAGAGTTAAATCCTGGGACTTACCTGGTGGTCCAGCGGCTAAGACACTCACTCCCAATGCTGGAGGGCTGGGTTCGATCCCTGGTCAGGGAATTAGATCCCACATGCTGCAACTAAAGATCCTGTGTGCCACAAATGAGACCTGGTGCAGCCAAATATACAATTTTTAAAAAATATTTGCTAATTTAAAAAAAGCGTCAAATCCTCATCTTCCATGAAAGGAAGACCATAGATAATGCCTGAATTTGAAAAATAAGAAGCACCAGTGCAGGTTATTTTAGAGATAAGGAGGTGAATTCCAAAAAGAAAATCATTTGAGAAGGTGAAAATTGGTGGCCAATGGGGAAAATATTTCATAAAAGAGTAGACGGATAACAAGGGCATTAAATTTCCCAATAGGAACACTGTTGTTGGCAAAGTCTTAATTAGTGTATAGACTTGGTACATGACCTTGAGGGAAAAAATAATTTCCAATCTTAAACAATCTGAGAACAGAAAACTGAAAGGAGGGTTGCTGTTTTACATAATAAAACTATAATAGAACTATTTGACTCCTAAGTGAATGCATAACTTAAAAAAACTAATTATAAAATATATAATTCTATTAGGGGTACTAAGTTAAAAATTAAGTAGCTCATATGGCTTAATTAGTTGGTATATTATTATTATTATATGGAAATTAAAAGCCAATCTTTCTCCTTGATTAAGTAACTAACAAATTATTAAGTTAAAATATGAAGATGTTGGCCTTCCCTGGTGGTCCAGTGGTGAAGAACCTGCCTGCCAATGCAGGGAACAGGGGTTTGATCCCTGGTCAGGGAAGATCCCATATGCCGGCCGGCAGTTAAACCTGTGAACCACGATTGAGCCCACGCGTCGCCACTACTGAGCCTGCGTGCCTAGAGCCTGGCTCTGTGACAAGGGAAGCCCAAGCTCCGCAAGGAAAAGACGTTCCTGCTCACTGCAACCAGAGAAAGCCCGCATGCAGCAAAAAGACCCGGCACAATCAAAAATAAAGAGAGTAATCTAAAAAATAAAATGTTTACTGCTGAATGTATTCAGTGAACTTCTTTGACCCAGTTAAAGAAAAGAACATAACGTTCATGAAGTAATAACTGAAAAACCTTCAAAAGAGCTGCTGTGTAGTTCCACATTAATTTAGCTTTTCTTTTTTTAATATGCCTTCATTACAAGAAAAAACACCTGTCAAGCCTAAGAAAAAGGAATGAACTCCTTGGTTGTCTTCAGGCAATCCCTGCCCCCCTCCTCCTGCCCCCTGTGTGCCGAGCCCGTATAAGTGGTTGGAGTTTAGTGGAAGCTGGGAAGGGTTGATAATGTCTGCCTAACCAAAGGTATCTTTTCTACCTGGCTGTCAGGATGTCAGAGAAAATCCTCATGCTTATTACTCTTTTATATGTGGACATGTGGGCCTCCTGTTAAAATGAAAATAGTTCAAATGGGAGTGAATCTACCAAGTCATCGTCACCTATTAACGATTTAGTTTATCCCTTAGCATATTCCTGGCGTTAAAGAACACAGAAATAGGGGCTTCCCTTGTGGTCCAGGGGTTAAGACTCCACACTTCTAGTGCAGGAGGTTAGAAGTGTGGACTCTTAAGATCCTATATGTCTGCCACACAGCGAGGTACCCCCCAAAAGGACATAGAAATAGTAAGCATTGAACAGGACAGAAGAATGATCTGAATCAGCACTGTCCAATAGAAACATAATACCATCCACATATGTTATTATGAAATTTTCCAGTAACAAGTAAAAAGAAACAAACCAACAAGGACCTACACTATAACCCAGGGAACTATACTCCATATCTTATAATAAGCTATAATGGAAAAAAAAATCTAAAAAAGATTTTATATTTTTGTATTTTGCTGTACACCTGGAACTAACACATTATAAAGCAAATGTAGTTCAAGAAAAAAATTTTAAAGGTAAAAAGAAATGAGTGAAATTATTTTTACTATATTTTCTTTAACCTAATACATATATAAATGTTATCATTTCAACATGGAATCAATTAAAAATTACTAAGGAGATATTTTACATTCTTTATTTTTCTACATCTTTAAAATCCAGTGTGTATTTCACACTTACAGCACATCTCAGTTTGTATTAGACACATCTGAAGGGCTTAATAGTCACCTGTAGCTAATGGCTCTCCTATTAGAGCAAGAAGTTTTAAATCAGTGGTTTTCAAAGTGTGGTCCCTGGACCAGCAATATCACCATCACCCTAAAACTTGTTAGGAATAAAAATTCTCAGTCCTTGCCGCAGATCTACTGAATCGGGGCTTCCTTTGTAGCTCAGTGGTAGAGAATCTGCCTGCCAATGCAGAGACACAGTTTCTATCCCTGGCTCTGGAGGATCCCATATGCCCTGGAGCAACTAAGCCCCTGCACCATAACTACTGAGCTTCTGCTCTAGGAGCTGCAACTACTGAACCCCACACACCCTAGAGGCTGTGCCACGTAAGAAGAGGAGCCACTGCAATGAAAAACCCTTGCACCTCACACAGCTAGGGAGTAGCCCCCGCTCGCCACAACTAGAGAAAAGCCTGAGCAGCAATGAAGACCCAGCACAGCCAAAAATGAAAGTAAATAAATAACATTTTAAAAAGAAAGAAAGATATGTATAGTAGGCTTCAGTTTCATCCACCTCATTAGAACTGATTCAAATGCATTGTTTTTAATAGCTGAGTAACATTCCATTGTGTCTATGTACCGCAGCTTTCTTATCCATTCGTCTACAATGGACATCCAGGTTGCTTCCATGTCCTTATTGTAAACAGTGCTGCGATGAACACTGGGATACACGTGTCTCTTTCAACTCTGGTTTCCTCGGTGTGTATGCCCAGCAGTGGGATTGCTGGGTCTTATGGCATTTCTATTTCCAGTTTTTTAAGGAATCTCCACACTGTTCTCCATAGTGGCTGTACTGTTTGCATTCCCACCAACAGTGTAAGAGGGTTCCCTTTTCTCCGCACCCTCTCCAGCATTTATTGCTTGTAGACTTTTTGATAGCAGCCATTCTGACCGGCATGACGTGGTACCTCATTGTGGTTTTGATTTGCATTTCTTTGATAGTGATGTTGAGCATCTTTTCATGTGTTTGTTAGCCATTTGTATGTCTTCTTTGGAGAAATGTCTGTTTAGTGCTTTGGCCCACTCCTTGATTGGGTCATTTATTTTTCTGGTACTGAGCTGCTTGTATATTTTTGAGATTAATTCTTTGTCAGTTACTTTGCTTGCTATTATTTCTCTCACTCTGAAAGCTATCTTTTCACCTTGCTTATAGTTTCCTTCATTGTGCCAAAGCTTTTAAGTTTAATTAGGTCCCATTTGTTTATTTTTGCTTTTATTTTCATTACTCTGGGAGGTGGGGATCATAGAGAATCTTGCTGTGATTTATGTCAGAGAGTGTTTTGCCTATGTTTTCCTCTAGGAGTTTTATAGTTACTGGTCTTACATTTAGATCTTTAATCTATTTTCAGTTTATTTTTGTGTATGGTGTTAGAAAGTGTTCTAGTTTCATTCTTTTACCAGTGGATGAAACTGGAGCCTATTACACAGAGTGAAGTAAGTCAGAAAGAAAAACACCAATACAGTATATTAACACACATATATGGAATTTAGAAAGATGGTAATGACAACCCTATATGCGAGACAGTAAAAGAGACATAAAGAACAGACTTTTGGACTCTGTGGGAGAAGGCAAGGGTGGGATGATTTGAAAGAATAGCATTGAAACATGTATCTTACCATATGTGAAACAGACCGCCAGTCCAAGTTCGATGAATGAAACAGGGCACTCAAAGCCGGTGCACTGGGATGACTCAGAGGGATGGGATCGGGAGGGAGGTGGGGGGGGTTTGGGATGGGGAGGGAGGTTGGGGGGTTTCGGGATGGGGGACATGTGTACACCTGTGGCTGATTCATGTCAATGTATGGCAGAAACTGCCACAATATTGTAAAGCAATTAGCCTCCAATTAAAATAAATTAATTTAAAAAAATAAAAATAAGATTTAGCAACAAATGTATAATTTTTCTAAAATACTCATCACAGTTGATAAACTCTGGGTACACGTTTAGTTTATTGACATATTTTGCATTCATTGTATATTCATTTCGGTTTTAAATACACTCAATGAAGTTCTTGAGAAGAGAATACTTAAGTCAATAAATAGATATACTCCTATTTATACAACTAAATAATAAATGAAGCTGTTTTAAATGCTTTCCTTTATTTTCACAAACCAGGTTCTTATTGAAATGCGTATTCAATGATTTATGTACTGAGTTAAATACCACACTTGTCTATTTCATTTTGTACTTAGTTCTTTCAAAATATAGCCTAACCAGAGAGTCATGGATATTTGTTCATTTATCAAAAATCTTATCCTATAATAAATACTACTTATTTTGGCCAAAAAAAAAAAAATACTGATGGTGTGGGCCCACAATCTTTTTTAACAAGCCTTTCAGATGATTCTGAAACATGCTAAATTTGAAAACTAGCAGTCTAAATCATGGGGAGCTGATCAGTTCAGTTCAGTTCAGTCGCTCAGTCATGTCCGACTCTGCAACCCCACGAATCGCAGCATGCCAGGCCTCCCTGTCCATCACCAACTCCCGGAGTTCACTCAGACTCACGTCCATCGAGTCCGTGATGCCATCCAGCCATCTCATCTGCGGTCGTCCCCTTCTCCTCCTGCCCCCAATCCCTCCCAGCATCAGAGTCTTTTCCAATGAGTCAGTTCTTCGCATGAGGTGTCCAAAGTACTGGAGTTTCAGCTTCAGCATCATTCCTTCCAAAGAAATCCCAGTGCTGATCTCCTTCAGAATGGACTGGTTGGATCTCCTTGCAGTCCAAGGGACTCAAGAGTCTTCTCCAACACCACAGTTCAAACGCATCAATTCTTTGGCGCTCAGCCTTCTTCACAGTCCAACTCTCACATCCATACATGACCATAGGAAAAACCATAGCCTTGACTAGACAGACCTTAGTCGGTAAAGTAATGTCTCTGCTTTTGAATATGCTATCTAGGTTGGTCATAGCGTCTTTTAATTTCATGGCTGCAGTCACCATCTGCAGTGATTTTGGAGCCCAGAAAAATAAAGTCTGACACTGTTTCTACTGTTTCCCCATCTATTTCCCATGAAGTGATGGGACCAGATGCCATGATCTTTGTTTTCTGAATGTTGAGCTTTAAGCCAACTTTTTCACTCTCCTTTTTCACTTTCATCAAGAGGCTTTTTAGCTCCTCTTCACTTTCTGCCATAAGGGTGGTGTCATCTGCATATCTGAGGTTATTGATATTTCTCTATGGAATGAGGTTCGTGACATTGTACAGGAGACAGGGATCAAGACCATCCCCATGGAAAAAAAATGCAAAAAAGCAAAATGGCTGTCTGGGGAGGCCTTACAAATAGCTGTGAAAAGAAGAGAAGCAAAAGCAAAGGAGAAAAGGAAAGATATAAGCATCTGAATGCAGAGTTCCAAAGAATAGCAAGAAGAGATAAGAAAGCCTTCGTCAGCGATCAATGCAAAGAAATAGAGGAAAACAACAGAATGGGAAAGACTAGAGATCTCTTCAAGAAAATTAGAGATACCAAGGAAAAAAAAAAAAAGAAAATTAGAGATACCAAGGGAACATTTCATGCAAAGATGGGCTCGATAAAGGACAGAAATGGTCTGGACCTAACAGAAGCAGAAGATATTAAGAAGAGGTGGCAAGAATACACAGAGGAACTATACAAAAAAGATCTTCACGACCCAGATAATCATGATGATGTGATCACTATTCTAGAGCCAGACATCTTGGAATGTGAAGTCAAGTGGGCCTTAGAAAGCATCACTACAAACAAAGCTAGTGGAGGTGATGGAATTCCAGTTGAGCTATTTCAAATCCTGAAAGATGATGGTGTGAAAGTGCTCCACTCAATATGCCAGCAAGTTTGGAAAACTCAGCAGTGGCCACAGGACTGGAAAAGGTCCGTTTTCATTCCAATCTCAAAGAAAGGCAATGCCAAAGAATGCTCAAACTACCGCACAATTGCACTCATCTCACACGCTAGTAAAGTAATGCTCAAAATTCTCCAAGCCAGACTTCAGCAATACGTGAACCTGAACTCCCTGATGTTCAAGCTGGTTTTAGAAAAGGCAGAGGAACCAGAGATCAAATTGCCAACATCCGCTGGATCATGGAAGAAGCAAGAGAGTTCCAGAAAAACATCTATTTCTGCTTTATTGACTATGCCAAAGCCTTTGACTGTGTGGATCACAAGAAACTGTGGAAAATTCTGAAAGAGATGGGAATACCAGACCACCTGACCTGCCTCTTGAGGAATCTGTATGCAGGTCAGGAAGCAACAGTTAGAACTGGACATGGAACAACAGACTGGTTCCAAATAGGAAAAGGAGTACGTCAAGGCTATATATTGCCACCCTGCTTATTTAACTTCTATGCAGAGTACATCATGAGAAACGCTGGACTGGAAGAAACACAAGCTGGAATCAAGACTGCTGCAAGATTGCTGGAGAGCTGTTGGAGAAATTTTTTCCTTAATTCTGTTAAATACATAATATGTTCAATATGGGTCAAAATTTTCAAAGTACAAAAGCATATACAGGGAGAAACCTCCTTTGCTGCTCCGGCCCAAACCAGCCCTAGAAGCAATCAAGATGGTCTGTTTGTAAATAGCCTCCAAAATGACCTTTAGGGATCCCTGCCTCCTAGTAGTTACTCCTCTGACATTGTGATATAAGTCTATATTTTGGTTTTCATCCCTAGCCCTTTGGTCAGAGCAATTTTTTTTTTTTTTGGAAGTTGCTTTATACTGCCACGTCACTTTCTGCTGTACAGCAAAGTGAATCAACTATACATATACGTATATACCCCTTTTTTCGGATTTCCTTCCCATTTATGTTGCCAGAGAAGACCAAGTAGAGTTCCCCGTGCTATACTGTGGGTTCTCACTATTTTATACATCAGTTCAGTTCAGTTCAGCTCGGTCGTGTCCAACTCTTTGCGACCCCATGAATCGCAGCACGCCAGGCCTCCCTGTCCATCACCAACTCCCGGAGTTCACTCAGACTCACATCCATCGAGTCGGTGATGCCATCCAGCCATCTCATCCGCGGTCGTCCCCTTCTCCTCCTGCCCCCAATCCCTCCCAACATCAGAGTCTTTTTCAATGAGTCAACTCTTCGAATGAAGTGACCAAAGTACTGGAGTTTCAGCTTTAGCATCAGTCCTTCCAAAGAACACCCAGGGCTGATCTCCTTTAGAATGGACTGGTTGGATCTCCTTGCAGTGCAAGGGACTCTCAAGAGTCTTCTCCAACACCACAGTTAAAACCCATCAATTCTTCAGCGCTCAGCTTTCTGCACAGTCCAACTCTCACATCCATACACGACCACTGGAAAAACCATAGCCTTGAGTAGACAGACCTTTGTTGGCAAAGTAATGTCTCTGCTTTTTAATATGCTATGTAGGTTGGTCATACCTTTCCTTCCAAGAAGTAAGCATCTTTTGATTTTATGGCTGCAGTCAGCATCCACAGTGATTTTGGAGCCCAATAAGATAAAGTCTGACACTGTTTCCCCATCTATTTCCCATGAAGTGATGGGACCAGATGCCATGATCTTTGTTTTCTGAATGTTGAGTTTTAAGCCAACTTTTTCACTCTCCTCTTTCACTTTCATCAAGAGGCGTTTTAGTTCCTCTTCACTTTCTGCCATAAGGGTGGTGCCATCTGCATATCTGAGGTTACTGATATTTCTCCCAGCATTCTTGATTCCAGCTTGTGTTTCTTCCAGTCCAGCATTTCTCATGATGTACTCTGCATAGAAGTTAAATAAGCAGGGTGGCAATATATAGCCTTGACGTACTCCTTTTCCTATTTGGAACCAGTCTGTTGTTCCATGTCCAGTTCTAACTGTTGCTTCCTGACCTGCATACAGATTCCTCAAGAGGCAGGTCAGGTGGTCTGGTATTCCCATCTCTTTCAGAATTTTCCACAGTTTCTTGTGATCCACACAGTCAAAGGCTTTGGCATAGTCAATAAAGCAGAAATAGATGTTTTTCTGGAACTCTCTTGCTTCTTCCATGATCCAGCGGATGTTGGCAATTTGATCTCTGGTTCCTCTGCCTTTTCTAAAACCAGCTTGAACATCAGGGAGTTCACGGTTCACGTATTGCTGAAGTCTGGCTTGGAGAATTTTGAGCATTACTTTACTAGCGTGTGAGATGAGTGCAATTGTGCGGTAGTTTGAGCATTCTTTGGCATTGCCTTTCTTTGAGATTGGAATGAAAACGGACCTTTTCCAGTCCTGTGGCCACTGCTGAGTTTTCCAAACTTGCTGGCATATTGAGTGCAGCACTTCTGAGTGTATATAACCTCAATCCCAATCTCCCAGTCCATCCCACCCACCCCGCTTCCCCTTTGGTATCCATATGTTTGTTCTCTATGTCTGTGTCTTTATTTCTGCTTTGCAAATAAGATCATCTTTATCATTTTTCTAGATTCCACATGTATGCATTAATATACAATAATTGTTTTTCTCTTTCTGACTTACTTCACTCTGTGTGACAGTCTCTATGTCCGTTCATGTTTCTGCAAATGACACAATTCTGTTCCTTTTTATGGTTGAGTAATATTCCATGTATAAATGTAGCACATCTTCTCCATCCATTACTCTGTTGGTGGACATTTGGGTTGCTTCCGTGTCTTGGCTATTGTAAATAGTGTTGCAGTAAACATTGGGGTGCCTGTATCTTTTTTAATTTCTCAGGGTATATGCCCAGTAGTGGGATTGCTGGGTCATGTGGTGAAAGTGAAAAGTGAAGTCGTGTCCGACTTTTTATGACCCCGTGGGCTGTAGCTCACCAGGATCCTCCATCCATGGGATTCTCCAGGCAAAAGTACTGGAGTGTGGTGCCATTTCCTTCTCCAGGGGATCTTCCGAACCCAGGGATCGAACCCAGGTCTCCTGCATTGCAGGCAGACGCTTTAACCTCTGAGCCACCAGGGAAGCACGTGGGTCATGTGGTAGTTCTATTTTCAGTTTTTAGGGAACCTCCTTACTCTTCTTCATACTGGATGTACCAATATACATTCCCACCAACAGTGTAAGAGGGTTCCTGGACAGAGCTATTAAAACCTTTGTAATTTTCTAAGTGATAAAGGTGCTAGGAATATCTTCTCTTTTAAAATTTGGTCTTTGACCCTGATTCTTGACACAGAGCTCCTCAATCCCTGGAGGTTGGATGGCAGGAGCATCTTTTGCTCTAATGAGGTGACTGTTGGTCAGATTCAGATGGAAGCTGGTCACCTTACAGGCTAAGCCATCATTAGGAGCTTGGAACTTCCAGCCTTACCTCCTACCTGAGGAGGGGAGATGGATTGGAGATCGAGTTACTAATCAATCATGCCTGTGTGATGAAGCTTCTATAAAAATCCCACTACAGGGTTCAAGGAGCTTCTGGGGTGGTGAACACATACACGTGCTGAAAAGGAGGCACATCCCAACTCCACAGGGGAGAAACTCCTGCACTCCAGGACCCTTCCAGACCTTCACCTATGCACCCTGTCCTCTAGCTGTTCATCTGAGTCCTTTATTATATTCTTTGCGTGTATGTGTGCACTCAATCATGTCCGATTCTTTGAGACCCCATGGTCGGTAGACCACCAGTCTCCTCTGTCGATGGAATTTTCCAGGTAAGAATACTGGAGCATGTTGCCACTTCCTATTCCAGGGGATCTTTCCGACTTAGGGATCAAAGCTGCATCTCCTGAATTGGTAGGTAGATTCTTTACCACTGAGCCTCCAGGGAAGCCCCTCATATCCTTTATTATATAATAGCTGGTAAACATAAGTAAGTGTTTCCTGAGTTCTGTGAGTTATCCTAGCAAACTGTTAACCTTGAGGAGAGGGAGATGGGAACCCCAATTTATAACTCGTCAGTCACAAGAAGCACAGGTGGCAACCTGGGACATGAGATTGGCGTGTGAAGTGAGGGCAGGCTTGTGGGACCAAGCCTAACTTATGGTATCTGATATCAGCTCTAGGTAGTGTCAGAGCTGAACTGAATTATCGACACCCAGCTGGTGCTGGGATATTGGTCAATGGGGGAAAACCCCACATACTTGGTGACCAGTTAGAGCGTGAGAGTAAGGGAAAACAGTACATTTTCCTAAACAACTCCCTTGTATAATCCTCTCTCACACTGGCTCAGGGTTGGTCACACAGACCATAGACTACTGTAGTTAGTGGTGGTGTGTCCATTCTGAGGCTAGGGTATAATATGACATGGCAATTGCCTGCTGTCTCTCATATCAGTCACTGGAAAGGCGGGTGGGAGGGCAGCTACCATGCTGCAAAGACACTCAAGCGTTATAGAGAGGTCCACGTCGTCGGGAACCGAGGCCCTCAGCCAAGAGCCTGTAAGAAACTGAGGGCTCTGCTAATAGCTGTGTGTGTGAAGCACCTTGGCAGGGGACTCTCCAACCCCAACAAGTCTTAAAATGACTGCAGCCCCAACTGACATCTGAATTTCAATATCATGACAGATCCTAAGTCAGAACCACCTAGCGAAGCAGCTTCTGAATTCTTAACTAACAAGCGCTGTGAAATTACAAATATTTGCTATTTTAAACAATCAAATTTTGGTATATCTTGCGCCACAGTAATAAATAACTAATCTACCATGTTGTTTAGAAGAATTTTGAAAGAGTTACTTGAGGTCAATACAAACAGTAAAACTGGGCCTAATGAATCTAAACTGCTGCCTTAGGAATATATTATTTATGTTAGCTTTTGTATAAACAAAAGCAAAAAATCCCACAATTATTTCTTAAAGATTTTAAGATTATAAACATAACGAGCCTTTCTTACACACACACACACACACACACACACACAGAATACAGAATTATGTAAATAGGACAACTCCCTCACTTTTATTTCCTTCTTTTTCATGAAATACAGTTTATTTTGAGTATATTCCCATTTCCCCTCCAAGCCACCCAAAATCTGATTCTTTTGCTTGCAATCAGAAGAATTGTAATAGAGTATAAAGTATATATAGCATAATTTAAGCTGTCTTGTCCTTGGACATTTAAATTACTTCCAGTTTTTATTATTAATAATATTGCAATCAAACATCCCTTACATATCTTTGCCTACCTCTGTATTATCTTTAAAATAAATTCTTAGGGACTTTCCTGGCCATCCAGTGGTTAAGACTGTGCTTCTAATGCAGGGGGAGTGGGTTCCATTCCTGGCTGGGGAACTAAGATCTCATATGCTTTGCGGTGTGGCCAAAAAAAAAAAAAAAAGATAAGTTTTTAGAGATGAAATTGCTGAGTGAAAAAGGTATGTTCATATAAAGACTTGACGTGCTGTGTGCTCAGACCATCAGTTATGTCCGACTCTTCGTAAACCTGTGGACTGTAGCCCACCAGGTTCCTCTGTCCATGGAATTTTCCAAGCAAGAGTACTGGAGTGGATTGCCATTTCCTACTGAAGGGGATCTTCCCAACCCAAGGATCAAAGCAGTGTCTCTTGTGTCTCCTGCATTGGCAAGAGGAAAAACTTGATAAATACTGCCAAATTTCCTTCAATGAACATCATACCAATGTACACTACCATGAATAGTGTCGCTGGGGACTTTGGATGCTCCTTTTCCACCTCCAACTACAACTCTGATTAATGAAGAACACACACACACACACACACACACAAAGGTCAAAAGGGAATAGAAGTACAATTGCGTAAATATGGACAAGATCCCAGTGCTCCAATGCTAAGCTGTAATTTTGCTGAGGTCTGAGGCCAAAGTAAAGACTTTTATTGCCAACCTGAATCCAGCCCTTCTGACCCACACACTCTGGCTTTCTTGCAGAGAAAGCAGTCAAAAAGTGAAATTCCCTTCTTCTTATAAATTAAAGTTCCAAAAATCTATCCTTCCCAATTTTCACTGGTCCTGATGAATTTGATTTCCAATAGGAGGACCCCTATCCCACCCAAAAGAGTGAAGCCCCTTTGAAATATCTTCAAAGTGGGAATTATTCCGCCCAGTAATAGTTGAAAGAGATATCCTATTTGATTCATTATAAGGAAACACTTACTGAGAGTGGTCCTGAAGGATTTTTTGTTGTTGAGGAAGAGAACGGAGGTCTTCCTCTCAGAGTTGGTTTGTAAAATAATTGACTGAGGATTGGAAGGGCTCATCTCTGCTTTACTGTTGGTCTGTTAGTTCATTGGATAGATGGGGAAGTAGACACCTGATTCCTGTGCCAGTGGTTATATTAAGCTGTATTTCTTCAGGGAAATAACTAGCAATATAGGGTGTTAACTGTTAACATGGTTACTGATTATATTTCTAAAGTACAAATCTATGGTTTTCAGTTCAGTTCAGTTCAGTTGGTCAGTGGTGTCTAACTCTTTGCAACCCCATGGACTGCAGCATGCCAGGGCTCCCTGTCCATCACCAACTCCTGGAGCTTACTCAAACTCATGTCCATCACTCAGGTGATGCCATCCAACCATCTCATCCTCTGTCGTCCCCTTCTCCTCCTGCCTTCAATCTTTCCCTGATTAAAAACTTCTGATGATTCATCATTGCCCAAATCATGAAGTCTACGCTTCCTAATTTGGCTTTTAAAACCCTTCACAGTCCAATCCAGGGCTTTCCCTGATGGCTCAGTCGGCAAAGAATCTGCCTGCAATGCAGGAGACCCGGGTCTGACGGCTGAGTCGGAAAGACCCCCAGAAGAGAGAAATAGCGCCCTACTCTGGCATTCTTGCTAGGGAAATCCCATGGACAGAGGAGCCTGGTGGACTACAGTCCCTGGGGTTGCAGGAGACACACAGAACTTAGGGACTAAACTGCCACACCCACGATCCAGTCCAAACCTCCATTTCCATCTCTTTCACTATTCCTACCTGATCTCCTACCCTGCTCCCCTATTTCTTGAAATCTGGTCTTCAACCATGCCAAAAAATTGGCCGCTGCCTAATCAGTCAGTGCACAATGAGTCATGCTCCCCATAATTTTTTAAAATACTTTTCTTTATTCATTAATTATTTTTGGCTGTGCTGGGTCTTAGTTGCTGCGCAGGCTCTTCTCTAGTTGCGGTGAGTGGGGGCCCCTCTTTGTCGCAGTGCTCGGGCTTCTCACTGTGATCACTTCTCCTGTCACCGAGCAGAGGTTCTAGGTGAGCGAGTGGGCTTAGCTGTTGTACAGGGTTAGATGCCTTGAGTGCGGGATCTTCCTGGATTAGGGATCGAACTCGTGTCTTCTGCATTGACAGGTGGACTCTTTACCACCTAGCCACCAAGGAAGTCCCTCCTCGTGTTCTTCACACGACTTATTGAGACCACCTATTTACCCTGAATTAGAATATATCCTGCCTAGACTATCAGACAGCTCCAAGTTAAATTTGATGCCAACTTACTGAACTCTCGTTAGCCTAATTGTCTTTTCCAATTCTTTGGACCAAATCTCTGTCCTTATATTTAAGACTTTACTTTATAATTTTCATTTATTTATTTACTTACTATTTTTGGCCACACCATGCAGCATTTGAGATTTTAATTCCCTGAGTAGGGATCAAACCCATGTCTCCTTCCAATGGAAGTGTGGAGTCTTAACCACTGGACTACAAGGGAAGGCCCAAGATGTTACTTTTTAAATTACAAACTCAATGGAATATAGAGAAGAAAAACAGTATTAGTTTATTAAAAAGAAATAATGCTGTTATTAAAAACACAAGTACTTAAACGTATAAACTATACAACTCCCCAGTCTTCCCTAATCCCACTCTCTTGATATAGCTGTTGTTAAGCATAATAAATATTTAAAATATTTTATTTGGCTGTCCTGGATCTTAGCTGTGGCATGGGGGATCTAGTTCCCTGACTAGGGATTGAACCTGGGCCCCCTGCATAGAAAGCACCAAGTCTTAGCCACTGGACCACCAGGGATTTTTTAATATAAGCGACTGATACTCTCATACATTGCTGGTGGGAATATAAATTGGCACAACCATTTTGGAAAACTATTTGGCAGCATCTATTAAAACAATGTACACATAGAAACACAAGAGTTTACTCCTAAGTGTACAACCAACAAAAATGTAGACTTATGTGAAAATATATAAAAAGAACTTTCATGGAACATTATTCATAATAACTCAAAACTAGAGACAGCCAAGTTGTAGAACAGATAAGTAAATTTTGGTATATCTAGTAAAAATATCACGTAGCAACAGAAATTAACCAGCTATAGCCACATTCAGTATGGATCTATCTCATAACAAGAACCCAGACACAAAAGAAAATATGCTATGGTTACACTTACATGAAGTTCAAAACAGGCAAAAATAATGTATAGTGATGGAAACCAGGATGAAGTTACCCCTGGAGAAGATGCTCGTGACTGCACGGGTGCATGAATGGGCATCTGGGCTGTTAACGGCTGTAACTGCTTTGTAATAATTTATTGAGCCAAACATTGATGCAGTTAAAATATATGTTTTTTAATGGCTCCAGAGTCTTCCACTGAGTGGATATTTACTAATTCACTCATTTTCTCTATTAATTAGACATTTACGTTGAACTTTAGGCTTTTATTCCTATTATAATGTGGCAATGAACAATCTTGTGCATGCACCTTTTTCCATTTGTTTAAATATATCTGTAAGATACATTTTTAGTAGAACAAACGATGCTTTAAAAAGAATACATTAAGAATTCCCTGATGGTCCAGTGGTTAGGATTCATCTCTTTCCTTGGTCCAGGAACCCCAAGACGCAGCCAAAAAAAAAAAGGAATACATATTGTGAAGGTTGATGGGCATTGTTTTATAACTCTGCAATAAAGCTCTACCAATTTGCATTTGTGCCAACAGGACGTGATGTCTTAATTTTCATAACCTGGAAATTCACTGGGTAGTATTGGACTTTTAGTTGCTGCTTCTCTAGCATGTGAAAACATTTCTTTCTTTCATAGAATTTTACTTTTATTCATTTTTTTTACTTTGGCTGCACTGGGTCTTCCTTGAGGTGTTCGGGCTCAGTAGCTGCAGAGTTGCCCTGAGGCGTGTGGGATCACCGTTTCCTGACCAGGAACTGAACATGCGTCTCCTGCATTGGAAGGTGGGTTCTTAACCATCTTAACCATTTGGACCATCAGGGAAGTCCCAAAGCATTTCTTAATTGTTGTGTTCATTTGTACTTTTATTTTATTTAACTTTTTTGGGGAGATCAAGCCATTTTATTGAGGGGCTTCTGGGGGAATTGAAGGGATGGGAGGACTGTGAGCTCTGATGTCCTTCTCCTGGCCAGGATTCCCCAGGTTCATAGTGGCTGAAAAGCCATTTTCAGCTCTTTTAAATTATTGGTGAAATTGAAAACTTTCCATGTTAACCATTTGTTTGTTTTGTTTTTCAGCCATATGGTGAGGAATATGGGATCTTAGTCCCCCGACCCGGGACGGAATCCATGCCTCCTACAGTGGAAGAGAGGAGTCTTCACCACTGGACTGACTGCCAGAGAAGTCCCTGGTTATTATTTTTCATGAGCAGCTTATTTACGTTTTTCTCTTTCTTTTCCCCTTAGGGAGTGCTTTACTTCTAATATACGTGTTCAGAATACTAACCCTTTATCAAGCGGTGGAAATTATTTTTCCTGGTTTGTCATTTGGAGTTTGTTTTCATTTATGGAGATTTGGGGCCTTAGGAAAAGTATTTTAAATGTTCATGTGTCCTGTTTTATGTTTTTAATGTTTTCTAGTATCTTGTCAGACTTGAAGTCTAGCAGGCAAGTTTTTCAGAATACGTCTTGTGTTGACTATTGTGCATCAGTTTTTCCTGGAACACAGCGTACTCTTGGATGTTCTAATTGAGGAGATCAAGGTAATAGACAAATGCTGCCCACACATCCTGGGCCAGCCTCCCAGACACTGGTCTGGAGTAACTAAGACAGGCAGTCTAGCTCCTCAAGGCCTGCATGAATGCCTCTTTGATCCTGCTCTCTGAAGCCTTTGGAATGGATCAAGGCGCAACATTCACTTTTTAATACAACAGCCACATTATATACTGTATGAGATGTCACACCTTATTTTCTGCTCAGTCATATTTTCAAATTTAGTTTATTGACTGACATCACCCAAATAACACCATAAATCATCTATTTTTAAAAACCGCCACATTTGGAATTGAACATAGTGATCCTTCTGTCTTATATTTTAAGAGAAATTGATGTACCCAAAGAAGCACTAAAATCCCCAAATTTCCCCTTTCCCAGTTCTCCTTATTCAAGGCTTTAGCAGGAGAGGTCTCATTCTCAGTCAAGCGCCAGCTTATTGTCAGAATTCTTTCTTGGACAACTGCAGCTCTATCCATCTCTCACTGGACCGCAGTGGGTCAACCCAACTCTATACTACTCCTGAGTTCTAGAGGAACACATGAAAATATTTCAGCATAATCCCCTTGTCCACAAAACTTATGCAATACTGATTTTCCATAATCTAATAGCAATCTAAATCTATAGGCTGGGAGCCAACCATTGGCTTTAGCAGAATTTCTTTTGTTGGGATAAGAAAGTGGAGGCAATAAGAAAGGGCTTCCCTGTTTCAGATTTTTCATGAATCTTATCAGTCCATTCCAGATGCCAGAGCACACCATCTGTGAAAATAAAACTCAACTGGGGGTTCCGGAAGAAACAAGAGCACGGCATGAACATGGGGAAGCCAAAGAAAACACGGAAGTATGCGCCCATGAAGCGAATGCTTAGTCTCAGAGATCAGAGGCTTAAAGAAAAGGATAGATTAAAACCGAAAAAGAAAGAAAAGAAAGATCCCAGTGCACTCAAGGAAAGAGAAGTCCCCCAATACCCTTCCGGCTTATTCTTCCAATATAACACACAGCCGGGCCCACCTTACCACATTCTGGTCGATACCAACTTTATCAACTTTTCCATTAAGGCCAAACTGGACTTAGTGCAGTCAATGATGGACTGTCTGTATGCCAAGTGTATCCCTTGTATAACTGACTGTGTAATGGCTGAAATTGAGAAATTGGGGCAGAAGTATAGAGTGGCTTTAAGGATTGCCAAGGAGCCAAGATTTGAACGATTACGTGTGTACATCAAGGAACCTATGCAGATGACTGCTTAGTACAAAGAGTAACTCAGCACAAGTGTTACATTGTGGCCACAGTTGACCAGGACCTTAAAGGAAGAATCCAGAAGATCCCTGGAGTTCCCATCATGTACATTTCTAACCAGAGGTACAACATTGAGCGGATGCCAGATGATTACGGAGCCCCTTGGTTCTAATGAGAAGAGAAAATTTCTCCACCTTCCTTTGACCCTTTTTCTCTTTTGCAAGTTCATTAAACATGCTATAGTGTGAAAAAAATAAAAAATAAAACTCAACCGGGAGAAGATTCACAATAAGGAGTCATGACCCTGGGACTTCCCCGGTGGTCCAGTGGTTGAGACTATGCTTCACTGCAGGGGCAGGGGTTCATTCCCTGGTTGCGGAAACTAAGATCCCACATGCCCTGGGGTGCAGCAAAAAAAAAAAAAAAAAAAAAGTCAAGACATTTATCTTCTGATAGCCTGAAAAGAAAAATTTACCTTACGTGTAAACTTCCAATTCCCAAACAGCAGCATTTGAATTACTTTTGTCTCAGAAAAAAAAAAAAAAAAAGGGAAGGAAGCTTGTCATGGTTATTCCAAAGACTCACACTAGTGGACTAACCTCTTCCATAGTGAGAGGAGCTAGTTCACCTCCCACTACAGAAACCAAAGAGGCCAATTCTCCCTGCCCTCTTCCCCTGGCCAGCACCCAGACAAATGCTCCTGCCCTGGAATTTGAGTCTTGAGTATAGTTATGAAAAAACGACGGTCAGAATTCACTCACAAGAGGGGCTACTCTGGCAAAGCCTTGCCATGGCAGGGTCAGTAAACACTTCTTGATAAAAGACAGCTGTGGAGACTGCTGCTTCTTAGGCCAGAGTCACCACAAACAACTCAGTTGTCTTGGCCTCTGCTGGTTTTCTGAGCCTGATTCTCCAGAATTGCATTAATTCTGGGAGGCAATCACAAGACTATCTGAAGTGAGGAAGTCAAGAATTGAGGGACTTTGTTGGGGGTCCACTGGCTAAGACTCTGCACTATCCAATGCACGGGGCCCAGGGCAGGGAAATAAATCCCGCATGGCACAATCAAGACTTGGCACAGCCAAATAAGAAAAAAATTTTTAAAAGAAGGAGGATGATGTTGAACTGTTAAAAATAGTGACGGAAGGTTTACTACATCTTCTTTTTGGTTCCTTTGTGTTTATCTCACGCATAAAACCTATGAAGTTCCATTTCATCTGTGGGTCCTCTATTCCTGGCACAATGCCAAAGAGAGTCTTACGATAAGTCCTCCACTCTCCTTTAAGGATATGATTCCATGTTTTAATAAAAGGCGTATCTCTGGGACTTCCCTGGTGGTCTAGTGGTTAAGAATCCACCTGCCAATGCAGGGAATATGGGTTCGATCGCTGTACTGGGAAGATTTCCCCTGCCACGGAACAATTAAGCCCAAGCAACACAACTCCTGAGCCCGTGCTATAGAACCCATGAGCCACAACGACTGAAGCCTGAGAGCCCTAGAAACTGTGCTCCACAACAAGAGATGTCACCACAATGAGCAGCCCTCAGTTCAGTTCAGTTGCTCAGTCGTGTCTGACTCTTTGGGACCCCATGGACTACAGCATGCCAGGCCTCCCTGTCCAACACCAACTCCCAGAGTTTACTCAAACTCATGTCCATCGAGTCGGTGATGACATCCAGCCATCTCATCCTCTGTCATCCCCTTTTCCTCCTGCCCCCAATCCCTCCCAGCAACAGAGTCTTTTCCAATGAGTCAACTCTTCGCATGAGGTGGCCAAAGTACTGGAGTTTCAGCTTCATCATCAGTCCTTCCAATGAATATTCAGGACTGATTTCCTTTAGGATAGACTGGTTAGATCTCCTTGCAGTCCAAGGGACTCTCAAGAGTCTTCTCCAACACCACAGTTCAAAAGCATCAGTTCTTTGCTGCTCAGCTTTCTTTATAGTCCAACTCTCACATCTATACATGACTCCTGGAAAAACCGTAGCTTTGACTAGATGGACCTTTGTCAGCAAAGTAATGTTTCTGCTTTTTAATATGCTGTCTAGGTTGGTCATAGCTTTTCTTCCAAGAAGCAAGCGTCTTTTAATTTGGTGACTGCAACCATGAAATTAAAAGACGCTTGCTCCTTGGAAGAACAGTGGTTAGCACTTAATAATTGTTCAGTTACAAGCCAGACACCAAAAGCTACATACTGCATGCTTGCATTTATATATGACTATAGGAAAGTCTTCGCTGGCAGCTCAGCTGGTAAAGAGTCTACCTGCAATGCTGGAGACCTGGATTCAATGCCTGGGTTGGGAAGATCCCCTAGAAAAGGGAATGACAACCCACTCCAGTATTCTTGCTGGAGAATCCCATGGTCAGAGGAGCCTGGCGGGCTACAATCAATGGAGTCACAAAGAGGTGGATACGACTGAGAGCTTACGCTTTTATATGAATGAGTGAGTGAAGTCGCTCAGTTGTGCCTGACTCTTTGCGACCCCATGAACTGTAGCCTACCAGGCTCCTCCATCCATGGGATTTTCCAGGCAAGAATACTAGAGTGGGTTGCCATTTAAGGCAAATGTTAAGATATAGTAACAGAAAACAGATCAGTGGGTTTCTGGAGCTGCAGATAGGGGGATTTGCTACACAGGAAGATAAGGGAATTATTTTGGAGTAGTTATGGTGCTGGTTCCGTGGGTATATGCATGTGTGCCTACTTAGTCAGTCAGCTCTTTCGTGACCCCATAGACTAGAGCCCCCAGGTTCCTCTGTCCATGGAATCCTCCAGGCAAGTAGATTTGGAGTGGGTAGCCATTCTCTTCTCTAGGGGACCTTCCCAACCCAGAGATCGAACCTAGGCTCTCCTGCATTGCAGGCAGATTCTTTACTGTCTGAGCCACCAGGGAAACCCTCCACGGGTGTATACATTTGTCTAAAAGCACAGAACTGTGTAGTTAAAGTGGGTGTATTTTGGGACTTCTCTGGCAGTCCAGTGTTTTAAGGCTCCATGCCTCCAGTGCAAACTCAAATGCATGAGTTTGATCCCTGGTCGGAAAACTAAGATCCACATGCTGTGTGGCTTAAAAATAAAAATAAAATAAAATGGGTGCATTTTATAGTATATAAATTATACCTTAATAAAGCTGATTTTTTAAAAACATTCGAACACTGAACCACCTATACTTTTTTCTCTACTTTCAGGCATCAATAAGGTTGAATTGTGTCCTCCTCCCCCAAAAAAATTTGTTGAAGTTCTCTCCAGGATGTGACCTTACTTGGAAACAAGGTCTTTGTGATTATACTCAAATCAAGATAAGGTCATACTGGATTAGAGGGGCTCTAATCCATGGCTTTGCCAACAAAGGTCCGTCTAGTCAAGGCTATGGTTTTTCCAGTAGTCATGTATGGATGTGAGAGTTGGACTGTGCAGAAAGCTGAGCACTGAAGAATTGATGCTTTTGAACTGTGGTGTTGGAGAAGACTCTTGAGAGTCCCTTGGACTGCAAGGAGATCCAACCAGTCTATTCTAAAGGAGATCAGTCCTGGGTGTTCATTGGAAGGACTGATGCTAAAGCTGAAACTCCAGTACTTTGGTCACTTCATTTGAAGAGTTGACTCATTGAAAAAGACTCTGATGCTGGGAAGGATTGGGGGCAGGAGGAGAAGGGGACGACAGAGGATGAGATGGCTGGATGGCATCACCGACTCAATGGATGTGAGTTTGAGTGAACTCCGGGAGTTGGTGATGGACAGGGAGGCCTGGCGTGCTGTGATTCATGGGGTCGCAGAGAGTCGGACACGACTGAGCGACTGAACTGAACTGAACTGAATCCATGGCTGTTATCATAGTAACAAGAAAAGGAAATTTGAACAGAGACATAGACAGGGAGAGCATATGCAATAATGGAGGCCACGCTTGGGGTTATGTATCAAAAACCCAGAAATGTCAAGGACTGCCAGCAACCACCTGCTAGGATAAGGCAGGGAAGAAGCCTCCTAGAGCCTTCAGGGAGATGATGGTCCTGTTGATGCCTTGACTTTGGACTTCTTGCCTCCAGAACTTCGAGAGAACACATTTCTCTTGTTTAAAGATATCCAGTTTGGGCTTCCCTGGTGGTTCAGTGGTTAAGAATCAGCCTACCAATGCAGGCGACACAGGGTTGATCCCTGGTCCTGGAAGCTCTCACATGTGACGGAACAACTAAGCCCACGTGCCACAACTACTGAGCTCCACGAGCCTAGAGCCTGCTCTTCTCAACAAGAGAAGCCGCCGCATTGAGAAGCCCGAGCTCCGCAAGGGAAAGTAGCCCCCGGTGGCCACAACTAGAGAAAAGCCCTTGCCCAGCAGCGAAGACCCAGCACAGCCAAAAAGAAATATGTAATATAAATAATATATAAATAACTTTCAAAAAATAAAGATATCCAGTTTGTGGTAATTTGCTACCGTATCCCTAGGAAACTATTACAGGAACATAGAGTTATTTTCATAATTCTATCTCCTGCCTTGAGGGGCTCTTCTAAGAGGAAGCTGTGAGTCAATGAGCTTGAGGTCTGAAAACTTCCCCTCACACCCCTCCCAGTCTCACACGCGACCTCCTGTGGTGCCATCTGGCTCCTATCTCGTGGGTCTCAACACTTGTGGTTTCCCTCCACTTCGTATCCTAAGCCCAGCTTCATATACAGCCCAAGCACGCTACTTGTAACACACGCCATCGTATGTGTGATGCACTATACCACTCCAAACGTTAATGTGTATTTCCTTACCCTCCAGATCATCTTTTTCTTCTTCTTCTTCCAGAAGAGACTTTTGACGACCTACAGTTAGCTCTAAATTTCCCCCGGCTTTCGGGAAATGGGGGTGGAGGGTGGGGATATCACTGTGCAAGGTCAGGAACAAAAATCAATACATTTTTGTTTTTGTTTATTTGTTTTTGTTTTTGACTGCGTGGCATGCAGGATCTTAGTTCCCTGACCAAGGGTTGAACCTGTGCCCGCTGCAGTGGAGGCATGGAGCCCTAACCACTGGACCACCAGGAAGTGCCAATACAGGTTTATTGAGAAGCTCGAAGGCTACTTCTGTATTGTAAAGCAAAAAAATATTGAGAAAGGTGATGCAAAGTAGAGGACCAGACAGGTGTGAGTCCTAAGTTGCTTCAGCCGTGTCCGACTCTTTGCAAGCAGACAGGTGGAGAGTGAGAATTTGACCCGCTCTCCTCACTCCCACCCCCACACACAAGACTCTAAACTCCGAAGGGGAGAAGGACCAAGTAGCAACAAATCTAAGCACACTGTATTTTAAATAGGCATTGAGATCTAATGGAATTTGACTTGAGATCAGAAATTGCAATTGAATAGCACTTCTATTTTATACACACCATATGCTTGTAGGGGGCTTCCCAGGGGACACTAGTGGTAAAGAATCCACCTGCCAATGCAGAAGCTCTCTGGGTTGGGAAGATCCCCTGGAGGAGAAAATGGCAATGCACTTCAGTATTTTTGCTGGGAGAATCCCATGGACCGAGGAGCTTGGCAGGACTGAGGAGCTTGGCTGGCTACAGTCCATGGGGCCGAAAAGAGTTGAACACGACTGAGTGTCTGAGCATGACATCTGTAGGTCCCTAGGACTGAGCACCTTTTTTTATTTAATTAAATTATTTCCCATGGGATCACAGTTTCCTGACTAGGGGTGGAAACCACACCCCCTGCGTTGGGAGCTCAGGGTCTTAACCACTGGACGACCAGGGAAGTACCCCATGAGCATGCTTTTAACTGCTCACTGTCTCATTTACCTAACCCAAGTACCAGCCCTGTTCTTTCTTTGTTGCTTTTGTTGATACCTTGTAATGCTTTTAATGATTTCTTGAACTTTGGGGCTTTTTCTGGGGAAGGATTCAGCTACTTGTGGAATTACTACTTGACCACTCCTCTGCTAAATCTTCTGAGGTCCCAAACATCTCTGGGGTCCCTGAAATAGTAACGGTTGATAGACCGCCTGTTTTCTGAACTATCATATCTGAGAAAGAGGTTCTTCCTATTTCCCTTTCACTGTAAGAGCACAGCCTTTCTTTCTGATAAGCACCTCTCCTCCCTCTCCTGCTGATGACCTATAGTCTACTCTGCGGATTCTGTACCAAAACCACTGTTTGTTTCTTTGTTTCAAGTTTCCTGTAAGTGACTCTGCCCTCTGCCAGAGGTCCTTCTTCCACCTCTCTCAACCGAATTCATAAAGCTGAGGATTTCAAATGCAGATTTGCTTCCTCTTTTTAAAAATTGTCTTCATTTATTTTTGGCTGTGTGGATCTTCATTGCTGCGGGGGCTACCCTCTACTTGCGGCCTGCGGGCTTCCCATTGCCATGGCTTCCCTTGTTATGGAGCACGGGCTCTGGCGTGCTTGGCCTTCAGTCATTGCGGCGCGTGGGCTCAGTAGTTGCAGCTCCCAGGCTCTAGGGCACAGGGTCAGTAGTTGTGGTGCACGGGCTTAGTTGCTCCTTGACAGGTGGGATCTTCCTGGACCAGGGATTGAACCCTTGTCTCCTGCACTGACACGTGGATTTTTCACCACGGAGCCACCAGGGAAACCCTTCTCCCACCTTTTTTCAAGCAGCTAAACACACAGTTCCCATGGGTTCTTCCTATCTGTTGTGGTTGAACCAACACTGTAGACTTTTAAAATCCACAAATTCAAGGCCCCTCTAATGACCACTCAGGATCCCTACTCAGCAAAGAATGGGAGGTTGATAGTAGTGTATCAGTCAAATTCCTTTGAATTTATAAACATAGAAAAAGCACTGCTACGTGCTCAGGGGAGGAAAGAAAAAAGGAAAGGAATTTGATGAAGTAGCTCAGAAATCGTGGAAATAATAGTAGTCTTTTTTTGTTATTGCCATTTTGACCATTTTTAAGTGCACCACTCAGTGACACTTAATTAGTGCCAAATCACAATATTGCCCAATTGTTACCACTATTTCCAAAACTTTTTCATCATCCCAGACAGAAACTGCACTCGTTGAGCAATTGTTCCCCATTCTCCCAGCCCCTGGTAAACTCTATTCTACTTCCTATTCTCTGCAAATCTGATTAGTCTAGGTACCTCACATAGGTGGAATCATACAATATGTTTTCTTTTGTGGCTGGCTTATTTCACATAGCTTTCGAGGTTCATCCATGTTGTAGTATGTATCAGAACTTCATTCCTTTTTAGCTGAATAATATCCCACAGTTTACATAGGCCACATTTGTTTATCCATTCATCTTTGGAAGCACAATTGGGCTGCTAGATTTCTGGCATTGTGAGTAATGCTGCGGTGAACATGAATGTACAAATATCTAAGTCCCTGTTTTCAGTTCTTGTGGTATATACCCAGGACTTGATCATATGCCAGTTCTGTCTTTAATTTTTTTGAGAAACCACCATACTGTTCTCCGTAAATTCATTTTTAAGTAAGATTTCTTTCTTCCTTTTATACTGATTCTTTATGTGATTTAGAAAGTATTTCTCAAATGTGAGCATATCGGAACACTTAGAATGGATAAAATAATCTTGCCCGTGTCCATTTCTGCAAAAAAATTGGGGTTTTGCTAGAGATTGCATTGAATCTGTAGATCTCTTTGAGTAGTACCCACATCTTAAACAATATTAAGTCTTCCAATCCATTATACAAGATATCTTACCTCTGAGTTAGGTCTTCATTTTCATCCAGCTTTGTATATAGTTCTCAGTTTACCAAGTTTTGTACCTCTGTGGTTAAATCTATCCTGAAGTATTTCATTCTTGTTGAGGAGCTATTGTTCTGTGGACTTTTAAGGTTTATTTTCTTAGCAACTTTCAAATATGTAATACAGATTTAATAGGGACAAAGTGGGTGATTAAATGGTTAATCCCAGGACTTGTCTGGTGGTCCAGTGGTTAAGAGCCCGTCTGCCAATGCAGAGGCCATGGGTTCCATCCCTGGTCTGAGACGCTATCACATGCCTCAGGGCAACTAAGCCCGTGCACCACAACTCTGCAACAAGAGAAGCCACTGCAATGAGAAGCAATCACAACTAGAGAGAGCCATCCTGCTTGCTGCAACTAGAGGAAGCCCATGCACAGCAGCGAAGACCCAGTGCAGCCAAAAACAGGTGAGTAAAAAAAAAAATTTAAAGGGGAGAAAGTGTTTGAAAAAATAGTTAATAGAAAAAAAAGGAGAAAAAAATATGGGAGACCCCTGTGAAGTAATGATTACTCAAGAGAGCAGGTTTGCTGAACCACAAAACCAAGCAGGATTGCTTAGCAACAAAACCATGCAACCGAAGCACGAGATATGCCCCCAAACAATAAAACAATGGTGGCATGAGACACATATCCTGCCCAGTGAGCTCAGGAAGTTAATAATCCCTAGGACATGCTCTCTGCACACATAAAAACAAAAAAACGATAATTTATGGACTTAGTTTGACCACACAGGGACAAGAAAACTCCCCTGCCCAACCTGGAGAAGGAGCTGATGATGGAAGCATGACGTCTACTCAAGAAAGACAAAGGAGTTCTTCTCTCCCTCCCCACTTTTCCTTTGATTATAAAACTGTAGTCCAGTAAGTTCTTGGAGCATGGCAGCCCCTCACCCACCTGTTTATAAACCTCACAAGTGTCCTAGTCTAATAAGTGACTTTTATAGTCATCATTTTGCCTCTCACTGAATTCTTTCTGCACTGAGACATAAAGGACTGTGGTACCAGAGCTCTCTGGGGCCCCCAAAATAACACCAAATGGTTTCACAAATTCTTAACTATAGTCACCATGCTGTGCATCACATCCCCATGGCTTCTTTGGAATTGTTTTCTTAATTTCCTTTTCATATTTTTTATAATTGGTATACAGAAATACAACTGATTTTTGTTTGTTTTTTTTGTTATCTTGCAATTTTACTCAAATTAGTTATTAGCTCTAACAGTTTTTTAATGTGTTTTTTAGCATGTTCTACATATAAGATCATATCATCTGCAAATAGAGGTCATTTTATTTCTTCTTTTCCAATTTGGATACCTTTTATTTCTTTTTCTTGCCTACTTGCTCTTCCTATATTGGAAAGAATTGACATTAGAACAGTCCAGTCACCTCACAGAACTTCTCTTTAGGATACTGCCATAAGGCATCTCTATCCTAAACTATTTTTATGCATCTGCATCTAAGGTTGCAAATCCTGGGAGACAGAATTGGCACATGCCCATAACTTCTGGGCCAATGGCCTCATCCTTGCAGGTGAGGTGTTGTAAGATTAGCCTTGCTTGGGCCATAGACCTACTCTCTGCCTAGAGAGTAAGTCTAACACCAGAAGAAAGCAATGGAAGAGATGCCGAGAGGATAAAACCAATTAAGTACTTCGGTAGTTGAGAGTCCCACAAACAAACCACCAATCTGATCTGCAAAGGTTAATCTCTAGGTGTCTGCTTTCTTATCAGTTTGCTGGAGATAAGCAAAAAGTCTGATGTTGGTACTTTCCTGTCCATTCAAAGTGGAGGACAATTTCTGTGAGGCAATAAGCAAGTTGTCTATTTTGGGTCAAAGCATTATATGAAATGTCCAAGAGAGAAGGGGGAACTCTGGTGCCCCAAACCATACAGAACCTGTTTATGATCCTAAGAAAAATCAGGGTCAGCAAATACTTCCTATACTGAGACCTGGAACCCAGATGACCCTTGAGTTTCTGTAGCTCACCATGGACTGGCAACAGAAATCTCTCTTACATCCTGACCTTAAGTAACATCTTTCTTGTCTACTTAAAGTATCCTCAAAGGACCTGGTTTCTTAGAAGCGGCATATCCTCTTTGAAACCAGATGTTGTCTTTGTAACTTTGGATCATTCTTCATTTAGGCAAGAGTGAATCTTGTAACATAATTTTATACATATGTATGCTATTTTGCAAATGCCCCCTGGTGGACAGAACTAGTATAACAGTTCAGTTCAGTCGCTCAGTCATGTCCAACTTTTTGCGACTCCATGGACTGCAGCACGCCAGGCCTCCCTGTCCATCACCAACTCCCAGAGTTTACTCAAACTCATGTCCATTGAGTCGGTGATGCCATCCAGCCATCTCATCCTCTGTTGTCCCCTTCTCCTCCTGCCTTCAATCTTTCCCAGCATCAGGGTCTTTTCCAATGAGTCACTTCTTTGCATCAGGTGGCCAAAGTATTGGAGCTTCAGTTTCAGCATCAGTCCTTCCAATGAATGTTCAGGACTGATTTCCTTTAGGAAATTAGGACTGACTGGTTGAATCTCCTTGCAGTCCAAGGGACTCTCAAGAGTCTTCTCCAACACCACAGTTCAAAAGCATCAATTCTTTGGCACTCAGCTTTCTCTCTAGTCCAACTCTCATATTCATACATGACCACTGGAAAATCCATAGCCTTAACTAGATGGACCTTTGTTGGCAAAGTAATGTCTCTGACCAAAATGTCACTTGAGAATAATAGAAAGGACCTGGGGATGAACGAACTTTCCACTTGGGTCTACTCACAACACACATCAGCCCTAGAGAGCTTCAGATGACTCCACCATCTTTTCTCTTTGTCTCTTCTGCTCCCCTCCAAGTTAATCACAATACAATCATTAAAAGGAAAGTATTTGCTTTTGCAATTCATCTTGTCCAAGTTCTTGCTTATTGTGATAATCAAGATATTTGGGGAAAATATATGGAGTAAAGGTTCAGGTGCTGAGCAATGTTGCTGTTGTTTAGTCACTAAGTCGTATCTGACTCTTTCGAGACCCCATGGACTGTGGATCACCAGGCTCCTCTGGCCATGGGATTTTCCAAGCATGAATACTGGAGTGAGTTACCATTTCCTTCTCCAGAGGGTCTTCCTGACCCAGGGATAGAACCCGCATCTCCCGCATTGCGGGCAGATTCTTTTACCATTGAGCCAACTGAGAAGCCCCAGGCAATGATGGGAAGTTAGTAGTGGATAAGTTCACTCTCCAACAGTATAGAACACTCATACCCAACAGGAAAATCAGTAAACCCAAAATCCCATGTATCATGTGAGAATCAATAGGTGCCTTATTATTTACAAAATAATGTAAGTCATGACTTTTTCTCCCCATCCATAACAGCAGTAACTAAAACCTCTGAAAACTTTTTAAACAAAGGTAAGAAGCATTCCATGACCTCTGACATAGAACCCTTCTAGACAAGATCCTTCAAATCTTCTCTTGAGAAATATCACAGTAACACTGAAATCCAATTTCTGGACTTAGGCGGAAAAATTATCTGAAACTTACGCAAGTACTTGAAACTCCAAATTATATGTGATTTGACCTTTACTGAGCCATGACAGGACTTCTCCAGTGGCTCAGCCACAAAGCACCCACCTGCAATGCAGGAGATGCAGGACACGCGGGTTCGGTCCCTGGGTCAGGAAGATCCCCTGGAGGAGGGCCTGGCAACCCACTCCAGTATTCCTGCCTGGAGAATCCTATGGACAGAGGAGCCTGGTGGGCTACAGTCCATGGGGCCACAAAGAGTCGGACATGACTGAAGGGGCTGAGCACGCACATACAAGCCATTACAGCCCTTTTCTGTTTCTTTCCCCTGTTGCTCTAGCCTAGATTTAGGGAAACTGTACATTTTCTCCCTCTCTGCCCCCAGAATTTTCACATTTGAATTTCAGCCAGAGGAAGTGACACAAATAAACCCCCATCTCAAGTTGTGTCATCTATAATGGTTTCTTCATTTTTAAAAAATTTTTAAAAAATTTATTCGTTTTGGCCACACCACAGGGCATGCAGGATCTTACCTGGGGATCAAACCTGCACTCCTGCAGTGGAGGCACAAGTCTTAACCACTGGACTGCTGAGAAAGTCCCAACAATGGTTTCTGATGAAAATTTTTAAAGAATTAGAGGAGGGGACTGTATTTATGCATACATGCACATATTATTGTACATCATTCTCAAACTTCTAACTACAACATTAAACTTAAAACTATAACAACAACAACAACAAAAAAAAAACAGAGAGAGAGGAGACTTGCCTGGCGGTCCGGTGGTTAAGAATCCGGCTGCCAATGTAGGGGACGTGGGTTCGATCCCTGAACTAGAAGATCCCACGTGCCAGGAGGCAACCGAATCCAGGCACTACAGCTGCTGAAACCTGAGAGCTCTAGGGCCCTTGTTCCACAAGAGAAGCCCCGCAAGGAGAAGCCAGAACACCGCAGCTAGAGAGTAGCCCCCACCAGCCACAGCTGGAGAAAATGAAGTAGCAACAAAGACCCAGCTCAGCCAAAAGTCAAGACGAAATCGGAGGAGGGGACCTGGCAGACCCTCTGGGTTCTTACAGTGAGTCGCGTGGACCCGTCTCTGCTTTCAGAAGCAGCTGTAGTGGTTAGTTCCGTGTGAGCTCAGGTGTACCTAGCACTAATTGAAGAGATAGCCCATGACTGTCTACATATTCTGCCCCAGGACATTTCCCGGTGCCACAGGAACCTGCTAGACCCACAGACAAAGTATAGTCTGGAGCAAAGTCATCCAAAGGGGAACGGGGGTGGATGCTGATCCAGCCTCCCACCCTTCAGATGCACCATTCTGGGAGGCGTTCTGCGGTTTCTCAGGAGTAGTTTCTCGGGCTAACTGGAGCCCCTGATGCCCACAGCAACCATCTAGATAATGACCCTTACATGGCCTCTTCCTTCTCTGGTTCACTCTCCTCAGGCCCTCCTGGGGTCATCTTCCAAATAAACTACCTTCACTCAATTCTTTGTCTCAGGCTCTGCTTTCAGGCGAACTCAGGAGTCATTACTGGTATTTTCGGTACAGGGACTTAGATATCTTGGCACCTGGTCCCTCTAAGGAACTATGGCTGGGGATGGTTGTAAGAAGGAGAGAAGACTGCAGAGAACAGAGACAGGTAAAGCAGAGGACTTCCCTGGTGGTCCCCTGGCTGAGACTCCATGTTCCCAACGCAGGGGTCTCTGGTTTGATACCTGATCAGAGAACTAGATCCCATATGCTGCAACTAAGAATTCGCAAGCCACAGCGAAGACTCAGCCACAGTCAAATAAATAAACAAATATTAAAGAAAAAAAGGATGAAGGGGGAGAGAAAAGAATCCAGAACTGGACAAGGCGGAAGAGGAACGGCTTTGATGGAATGGGAAAGAGGGTGAATGGAGATCCTGGACCATCCAAAAGGGAGCACCGACCTTCACTCCAGGGAGGAGCCCAGGACTGAGGCTATGGTGACATATGGTCTGCCTCCCTGCTGTCCTCCTAATTCATATTCTGATAGCTCTAATGATTGTGTGAGTCCCCGACAGAGGCAAGAGCAAGCAGTCATGGCTATTGCCTCCACTCCAGGGCTTCCCTGGTGGCTCAGAGGTTAAAGCGTCTGCCTGGAATGCAGGAGACCGGGGTTCGATCCCTGGGTCGGGAAGATCCCCTGGAGAAGGAAATGGCAACCCACTTCAGTACTCTTGCCTGGAGAATCCCATGGAGGGAGAAGCCTGGTAGGCTACAGTCCAAAGAGTTGGACACGACTGAGCGACTTCACTTTCACTTTCCAGAGATGATACATGACAAACACGAAAATTCTAAGGACAGAAGGGAGTGCATGGTCCAGGCCCTATGCCCGAGGATCCCTAGTTCATTCCTACTCTTCCTTAGCCCCTCGTTTCCCTGCTTTTCTTGATACTCCTCGCTGCCCATGGGGCTTGCCCAGCAGCTCAGCGGTAAAGAATCCGCCTGCAATGCAGGAGACGCAGGAGACATGGGTTCAGTCCCTGGGTCGGGAAGATCCCCTGGAGGAGGGCATGGAAATCCACGTCAGTATTCTTGCCTGGAGAATCCCACAGACAGAGGAGCCTGGGGGGCTACAGTCCATGGGGTCGCAAAGAGTCAGACATGACTGAAGGGACTGAGCACCAGCTGGCCATAGGGTAGATTTTCATGGTAAATTAGAGGAAGGCAAAGGCCACTGTGGCTCTTCACTTTCCCCCTGTGGATCTGAGTCTCAGGTTCGGGAGTGGGGGCCCAGTCTCAATCCCAGGGTCACTTTTGAATCTTCACAGGATCACATTATTGTATCACTTTCCCTTTTCACCCTCTGGACTTCCCTGGTGACTCAGACGGTAAAGAATCCACCTGCAATGCAGGAGACCTGGGTTCAGAAAATCCTCTGGAGAAGGGAATGACTACCCACTCCAGTATTCTTACCAGGAAAATCCCACGGACAGAGGAGCCTGAAGGACTACTGTCCATGGGATTGCAAAGAGTTAGACAGGACTGAGCCTCATTTTCATCCTCTAATTTCTCCAGAGGAATAATTCCCTTCTTCTCACACTCCTTTAGAATGAGGTTCTAGATCTTGTTATTCATTCCCTAACCTTATGAAGAAAAATTATAGTTCATTAGGTGAACTTTCCTTGCAGTCCAGGGATTAAGCCTCCGAGCTCCCAATGCAGGGGCCAGGTTCGATCCCTGGTCAGGGAACTAGATTCTGCTTGCTGCAACTAAGAGTTTGCATGCTGCAAAAAAAAAAAAAAAAAAAAGATCCTATTTGCCACAACTAAGACCTGGTGCAGTCCAATAAAATTTTTTTAAAGTTACTTAGGAACAGGAGGTACCCTTTACCATGGATATCCCTATGGCTTTCACCCTTTACCAAGGGACTGTTGTGAGAACGCATGCCTTCAAACTATAGGCAGTTTACCGGATCTCCTTAGCTTTCACTTTTGTTTTGCAAAGAGCCTGAAAGTCAGAAATCAGTGAATAAGACCTTCTCCATTTCCACATCTCTCCTGTGCAAACCTTGTGCATTCACACAGCATTTCAGGATCCCTGGAATATGTTAGAGATTTCCAGAGTGCCCCATGATTATCTAGTTCTCCAAGGTATACTCAGATTCCCAGCCTGCCTCTTGCTAACTCCACTGAAAGCAGAGCCTCAGGGAGCTGCTACGTTGCCAGTGGATGGCTATTGTTTTGATAATGCCCTGGGAGCAGGGTTATTTTGTTCTGTTGCGCTGAAGTCTGAGTCAAATCAAACAGCCACAACTGCCTAAGAATAGAGATTTTCCAGGGAGCTCCAAGTTCAGACAAAATATTGACTGTGCTCTGGGGGTGTTGCTTTTCAATGAGCTCCACAAGAGGTCAGTCCTCTCCATTGGCTGAAAGACTGCTGGCTTTCTGTGGCTACCACCCACCTGAGCTGGGGAGGGAGGGGATGGAAAGAGTATCCCATTCACAAAATACCACTGATCCCATTTTCTAAGCACAGTCCTGTCGTTTCTCTCAGATAGATGATTTTCAGTTTGCTCTGTGGCTTTGGTTAGTTTCCCAAGTTCTGAAAAGGTTGATGTTCGTTGTTTTGCTTGTATTTTCACTGGTTTTTTGTGGGAGAGTTTGTTCACTGAGGTCCTCACTCTGTCATTCTGGAAGCTGATCTCCAGGCAAGCTCATTCCTAAACATGGTTCGTTCTTACATATCCCCCACCTCTCAGCAGAGTCTTTACTTAGAGTTTGTCCTGCTTCAGACTTAGAGTCAGTTGTGATTTAAACTTATTCTGGTGTGGACTATTTCAGTTATCCTTAAGGTGTACAGTTCTCTTAAATGGAACTTCCAGAAGTCATTGTGTTAGTGGAAGCACACTGATTGAAACCGCCCTCCCTGGCCAGGCACCAGCTATTTGCATGAGTTGTTTTACTACAGGAGATGCTGGTAAGGAACACGGAACTAATAAGCCACCACCAACCAGAAGAGTTCAGGAAAGGTCAAAAGGAGACACCACGTGTCCGATCACCTCCCGGAATCCTTCTCTCTGGCATCCATCTTGGCTGAAGAAGGTGTGCACCACCAGGAAGGACTCTGAGTCAGAATGATTGGCTAAAGACAACGCAGAAACTAATCCCATCAACATAAAACCTGAGACTGAAAGCCATGTAGCAGAGCTGTTCTCCTGGGTTCCTTTACCCTGCTGCTCTCCACCCGGGTGCCCTTTCCCAATAAAATCTCTTGCTTTGCCAGCACATGTGTCTCCTCAGACAGTTCACTTCTGAGTGTTAGAGAAGAGCCCGGTTTCGGGCCCTGGAAGGGGTCCTGCTTCCCGCAACAGTTGGAACGTATTCATCAGATCATCCCACTTCCCTGGCAATCCAGTGGTTAAGAATCTACATGTCCAAAAAGAAAAAAAGAATCTGCCTGCCAACGCAGGAGACACAAGTTTGATCCCTGGTCTGGGAAGATCCCACATGCGAGAAGCAACGAGGCCGGTGCACTGCAGCTTCTGAAGCCCAAGTTCCCTAGAGCCTGCACTCCACAGCAAGAAAGAAGCTACCAGAACAAGAAGCCTGTGCGCCTCAACAAAGAGTAGCCCCTGCCACTAGAGAAAGCCCACGTGCAGCAACAGAGAGGCAGGGAAGCACACCGCCCCCTCCCCCCACCCAAAAAATAAAACATTCCACTAGCCTGCTGCACAGCAGAAGACTGCTTACTGAAACAGCACCCTGGGCAGAAGGTGATAACTTGAGAACTGTCAAGTTCCCTGCACAAGTGCCCTGGCTGGAACAAATCCCAGTAGCTTCTTCCTGTCCTCGTTTTTATCCAGCTTGTCATCCAGGGTGTGTTCTTGATCCACCATTGCTAACTATGGGGAAGGAAATGCATGGTGGGCTATTTGGGAGGAGGCGCTAATCTCTCCTACTTAGCTGTGGACCTTTTGCCTGGTATTAGTGGAGCCAATCAATAATATCTTATCTCCAGACGTCTCAGTCCTTCCCCTAAGAATCAGCTCAGATTGTTTCCACGCCAGTCATGACTTTACTACTGGGACACGAACCATGCCTTTTTGGGATCCCAGTTGATAATCTGACAAAAGTTTTCGGTCATTAGTGAGTTTTTGTTAACCTCCAATGATTGAATGTGAGTGAAAGAAACATACACCAACTCCTCTCTCTCCATGTAATTGATTTAAATAAAGGAATATTAACATCAATGATGAGAACACATGTCATTGATGAAACAAGGGAAGGGCGACATGGATATATACCACAATCATTTCTGCTGGATCATTGTCACCTGGGACTCAATTTAAGACTAAAACCTACACCTTTCATTTCTGAGAGATTAGTGTAGTATCATGAAAACTGAATAGAGGAAATCCTAGCAGATCCTCACTAATACCCACTAAACAGAGAAATACAGTCTCCTAGAAAAGGCAGTTTGTGTGTGTGTGTGGTTTTGTTTTGTTTTTTTTTTTAGAGATGGGGCCATTTCTACATGGAATTTCTTTTAATGCTATAGATTAATAGCACCTGCACATAGTTGAGGAACGAAAAGGAGGCCATGAAAACAGAAAAACCTGTGGAGAAGTCTTTCCCTGACTGTACATCCCATTAAAGCAAGAAGCTCATCTCAGGGCTGAGGGAAGTTCCCTTATATTTAGGGGCAACTGACCCCATGAGGAAATTCAACTTACAAAACAACCAGGAAGGAAGCCAGACACATGAACCTGAAGCAGAAGCCGAGCCAAACAAGAGAATAGATCCCCAAAACTATTACCTGGAACAGAAATTTGAACAAACAATAGATAAAAGTCTACCTGGAGGAACTTCTAGACGAGACAACCTATGACTCTAACTTCCTCTCAATTCTGTGCAGAAAACTGACATTCTGAACTTATTATTTAAACCCACATAATGAAGGACTCCAAGAGCAGCCAGGTAAATAGTGAGAGACCCAAAGAAAATAAACGCAGAATATTTATAGTCAATTATCAAATCCTTCTAAATCAGAGGTTGGCAAAGTTTTTCTTATAGGGCCAGATGGATAAACATTTTTGGCTTTGTGGGCCAAGAGACACAGTGAAAGCTCTTATTATTTAAAAATGTAATCATTAAAATGTAAAAACTATTTTTAACCTGTGGGCTGTTAAAAACAAAATTAGCCCCTGGCCAGATATGGCCCATGGGCTGTAGTTTGCTGGTCTAGACTTGTTGATATTGTTTAGTCGCCAAGTTGTATCCGATTCTTTTGTGATGCTATGGACTGCCGCCCGCCAGGCTCCTCCGTCCATGGGATTTCCCAGGCAAGAATACTGGAGTGGGGGGCCTTGTCAAAAGGAGTCAGCCCATCTCAGAGTCCATGCACCCTCCCTTGCCCACGCAGCTTTAGTCATGGCATCTGGCAACGCGCGTATCGGAAAACCCGCCCTGGAATTCCAGGCTCCCCCAGTGGTGGATGGTGCCTTCACGAAGGTGAAGCTTTCTGAGTACAAAGGAAAATACAGGGCCTGCTTTTTCTCCCATCTGCAATTTACCTTTGTGTGCCCCACGGAGATCATCGCTTTCAGCAACATGCTACGGAGTTGCAGAAGCTGAACTGCAAAGTGCTGAGCATCTCCGTGGACTCTCAGTTCACTCACTTGGCTTGGATCAACACCCCCCAGAAGGAGGGAGGCTTGGGCCCCCGAACATCCGCCTGCTGGCCCATGTAACCAGAAACTTGTCCCGTGATTATGGTCCCAAGGAAGACGAAGGCATTGCCTACAGGGGCCTCTGTATCATCGATGGCAAGGGTGATCCCCAGATCACCCGCAGTGATTTGCCTGTTGGGTACTCCGTGGATGAGGCTCTGCGGCTGGTCCAGGCCATACAGTTCACAGGGGAACACGAGGAAGTCTGTCCCGCTGGCTGGGTGCCAGACAGTCACACAGTCAAGCCCAGCGTGAACCACAACAACGGAATCTTTCTCTGAACACAACCAGGCTGGCAGATGGGTGGCAAGCTTGGGCTCTTGGCCACCATCTGTGCCCCTACCTGTGTGTACCCCTTACTGACCCAGGAAAGGCCAGACCTGCCTCTTTAGACTCGACGGTCCAAGATGGAAGAGGGGCTAAGCCAAGGCCTTCTTAACCTCCTAGCTGAGAGCTAGGTGAATGGTGACCCCTTCTTTGGAGCCCACATAACTGGGAACCGGCCTAGAGGTGATTAATAAGTGTTAGTGCATGCGTGTGTGCTAAGTTGCTTCAGTCGTGTCTGACCCTTTGCAACCCCATGGACTGTAGCCCACCAGGCTCCTCTGTCCACGGGATTCTCCAGGCAAGAGTACTAGACTGGGCCATTTCCTATTCCAGGGGATTTTCTAACCCATGTCTTCTGCACTGGAAGGCGAATTCTTTACCACTGAACCACTAGGGAAGCCCGATCTAGACTTATCCTCACTCAAATATGAATAATGAGGAAAATCACTGGATCTGTGACTTATGAAACACAGCAGAAAAAGATAGATACAGCATACAGAGAGAGAGATATTAGCAAAGATAGTTTAGGTTGTGTCAGAAATCCAATTTAAACTATCTTCAGGGAAAAAGGATTAGTGGCTCAAATAACTGAGCAGCGCTGGTGGGTCAAAAGGGGGAGCAAAGTGATCTTTCCCTTCCGTCTCTCTTGTCAGCTCTTCTCTGTGATTCGGTTGCTTTCCGTCTGCAGATGTCAAAGAAATATATTGGAAATCTGGATTAAGCAAACGATTTGGGAAAAATAAAAATAAATAAAACTGACCAATAAATACCTGTATAGATGCATAACATGAAAGTGACTTAAAAACTGGTGAAGAGAGGATTCCCAGTGGTCCAGTGGGTAGGACTCCGAGCTTCCACAGCAGGGGGCTTAGTTCCTGGTGGGAGAACTAAGATCCTGCATGCCCTGTGGCACCTCTAAATAAAAGCAAAGAAAAAATAAGTGCCAACATTGAATAGTTAAGGTTGGGGCTGGAATGTTCTGGACTTGCCGCGCCAGCTGCCTGTGTCAAAAAAGCAAAAAAGAAGTTTAAAAACTAGTTTAAAAGAAACTAATGAGTAAGCTCTGGGTTTGAGAGGGCTTGAGGTGCGTGGGGGAAGCTTGGAAAGGGAGAGAGAATGGAAGAGGAGGAGAATCAACTAAGGACAAGGAAGGGGGTTCTTGAGTATTATTCTGGGTGTACAGCTCCAGAAATTTGAGGCAGTACTTACCCTTGTAGCATGCCTCATCATTCTTGGTATAGGGGCAGAGAAGACAGCACTGGATTTGTTCTCAAGATGGTGTTGGATGTCAGTCAATTCATAGCTCAGTTGGTAAAGAATGCTCCTGCAATGCAGGAGACCCCGGTTAGATTCCTGGGTTGGGAAGATCCCCTGGTGAAGGGATAGGCTACCCACTCCAGTATTCTTGGGCTTCTCTTGTGGCTCAGCTGGTAAAGAATCCACCTGCAATTTGGGAGACCTGGGTTCAATCCCTGGGTTGGGAAGATTCTCCTGGAGAAGGGAAAGGGTATCCACTCCAATATTCTGGCCTAGAGGATTCCATGGACTATAGTCCATGGGGTCTCAAAGAGTTGGACTCGACTGAGCAACTTTCACTTTCCGATAGTAAAACAGAGCAGGACCATATGGTCCTTGCCCACCCGATCCCCCCACTGCCACCCACAACATCTTCTGCCTGCCTTTTGCCTGTGAAAAACTGCAGTTATAAAAAAAAAAGTTTAATCAGAGAAGTGAGAAATGCCGAAACAAAGGAAAACAGTCCAAAGAGACTATATAATAATAATGCAGTCATTAAGCAGAGTCAAGGACCTTTAATATTTTCTCAAGGGCTATAGATAATACTCTGAGCCATACCCTGTGACTTGTCTCATAGCTGTCTTACAGATACCAAAACACCAGGTGGAGAAGTTAACTGCATGGCAACCAGACAGTGCCCAGGACTTGAGCTGCCACAATTCTGAGAACTGACTGCAAAGAAATGGGAACAAGTGCGCCCCGGAACTGAAGATTCACTGTACCTACAACAACCAAGATGATGTCGGTTAGACCACTGATGACCAATTTGAAGATGTAGAGATGACTGTATTCTTTCTGCCTGTAATCCTCCCACTCTGTGTATAAAAATCAGTTCACCCCCTGGTTGTAGGGCCGGGGGAGCGGTGTCGGCCTTTGGACAGGGTGGGTCACTCTCCCTCCCAGTTGCCGGCATCTGAAATAAAGCAAACTTTCCTTTCCAGTGACCTGGCCTGTTTACTGGCTTTTGAGTGACAAGCAGGCCTGTATACTACCCCCACACACACACCTTTCAGTGACAACAGAAGGAAGGGACGCAGGAAGTGAGAGTGCTCCTGAAGGGCCAGTTGAGGTGATAAACCAGGGGGGTCAGACTACAGAGCAAGGGAAGTTTGGGAGTAATGGAGCTGATGTGTTGAGAAAAGAAAGATCAAGAACCTACATGTCTTCAGAAATTTATACAACATTGTAAATCAACTATACTTCAACAAAATAAAAGAATACCTATGCCTTTTTTGGGTCAATCAAACCTCAAAGCTGGCAAAAAAAAGAACCTACAGGACTCTGTATGATCTCAAAACAGTAATAAAAGCTAGGGTTTGGAAGAGGTAGAAATAGAGACTGGTAGGTACATTGAAGTCAAAGATCTCCATTTCATTTTTCATTTTATTATTATTTTTACTTAACATTTGGCCACATTTCGCAGCTTGCATGATCTTAGTTCCCCAACCACAGGGTTGGACCCGGGCCCCTGGAAGTGCAGACTCCTAACCACTGGACTGCCAAGGGATCCCCCAAAGATTCCTAACAGGGAGCACATGGTCATGGGTGAGTCCGCTTGACCTGGAGTGAAACTATATATCACTTGAGTTGCATAAGTCACTGAAGTGTGGCTCATAATCATGAGGTTTCACGTCTCTTTCAAGAGAAGATGACGTTATCAGGGTGCTGGCAAGGACGGGGGTTAGCAGTAGACAGGAGCCAGGGGCTACAAGCTCTTGTAAATGTAGACTAGAACCATAAACCGGTGGATGAGAAAGAAAAGTGGTGGAGGAATTTTTACCCACCTGAGAGGAGTATTGGTTTGGTAATAATGGAAATTTAAAAAAAGAAAAAAAAAGGAGAACTCCCTCCAGCCCCTACAATGTATGGATTGTGGGAGGTTATGAGCCACCTAACTTCAGAAGAGCAGTCCCAGAAGTAGGATTTTCAAGAGAAAATGAGAAGGGAGGGAGGGAAGATTATAGAGGAGAAAAGAATGTAGAGGAGTTCATTTATAATGGGAGCAAATATCCAGAAGGCACAGCAGAAAAATATTTTGGGGAAGGGAGCGTGGGAGGATGAGTCAGGAAAGAGCGAGTAAAGTGGCGTTGGCCTGAAAGTGCAGGAGAGGAAAAGAAAAGTATGGGGACTGCCCTGGCAGTCCGTCCAGTGGTTAAGACTTCATCTTGCAGTGAGTGGTGTGAGTTCCATCCCTGGTCAGGGAGCTAACATCCCACGTGCCTCGGGGCCAAAAAAAAACCCCAAACGTATTATAAAACAGAAGCAATATTGTAATAAATTTAATAAAGATAATTTTTAAATGGTCCACATCAAAAAAAAAAATCTAAAAAGGAAAGAGAGAGAGACACAGAAGTTAAAAGATGAGCTGCCCATATCTGGGGTAAAACCCAAGAAAGATAAGTGAGTTCAGTTGTCTTCTGCATGAAACTCTAGTGTCCTGTTCGGTACCTCTGATATTCTGAGTATAGCTAGTTTCAGATCAGGTCTCAGTGGATTCTGTATCATGACATGCAGGCTGGGGAGCTGGGTGATCGTGTTGGAGCAGGTCTAGTTTGGCTCTATTGCTCAGTAACGTCCAAGCCATTGTCGACAGTAAGTATTCAATGTGTGTTCATTTCTTGTCCAATGAAACAGGGACTGGGTGTGACCAAAGAAAGTAGATGAAGTTGCCAAAGGACTGAAAAGCCTAGAAGATCTCAGCTATTCTTCCTTCCCTTCCCATTTCAAGAGTCAGAAAACTGGGAGATGGGGTGGGGCTGAGATTCGCCTGGCTCAGAGAACAGGAGGGGCTGAGTGACTATCCTTTCATCTTGAATTGGATACAAAGGCATGTCTGTGGAAAGGGAGGTGGGGAAGGAACTTCCCTGGTGGTCCAGTGGCTAAGACCCCATCCTCCCAACGCAGGGAGCGCAGGTTCGATCCCTGGTCAGGGAACTAGATCCCCACATGCCCCAGCAAAGATTCTGCATACTGCAACCAAAGATCCTTCATGCCTCATCTAAGGCCTGGCACTGCCAAATAAATAAGCAAGTGTTTAAAAAAAGAAAAGGAGGTGGGGAAGAGAGGAAGAATTCTTCATACTCCGTCCCATGGAACACGTCCCAAAAAAGTCACTCACTGAAATGTCTGTATGAGATTCAAGCTTCTGAAATGAAGATGGGGAAATCAGTTCACTGACAGATGAGGTGGAGGAAAATATCTTTCGTTTAAACAGAGACTCTCCCTGGTCCCCCTCACCCCCTACCATCCTCTCCATCCAATTACCCAGCAGTTCCGACACAGTCTCATTTCACTCCATCTTCTGAATATTTTCTCAGGTCTAATCTCCATGACACTGTCATTTATCTTTGGGTTTTTGTACTATATTTATTTGTTAACTAATTTGTTTCCTCCTCTCTCTTTACTGCTCTTCCCTACTATGAGTTTCCTTGTGGCTCAGCTGGTAAAGAATCCGTCTGCAATACAGGGGACCTGGGTTCGATCCCTGGGTTGGGAAAGATCCCCTGGAGGAGGGAAAGGCTACCCACTCCAGTATTTTGGCCTGGAGAATTCCATGGATTGTACAGTTCACGGGATCCTAAAGAGTCAGACAGGACTGAGGTGGAGGAAAATGTCTTTCTTTTAAACAGAGACTCTCTCACTTTCACTTTCTCTTTACTATGCTGCAGTAGAATAAGTGGTGAATAGGATTACCCTTAACTACTCAGAACTGGATGTTAAATAACACCTCAAAAACTGAAGGTAAAGCCCTGTTAGGGAGACTGATAGATCCCAAAGTTGGGAAGTGTGTGTGTGTGTTAGTCGCTAAGTCAAGGTTCAGTGTATAATACTTTGTTTAGAAATAATCTTTTTCCATCTAAAATTTGGGAAATAGGGAAACTTTGTTGACCTCAAGCAAAAAAAAAAAAAATTTTTTTTTTTTTTTTTTTTCTTTTTTTTGGCTGTGCCTAGAGAAGGCAATGGCAACACACTCCAGTACTCTTGCTTGGAAAACCCCATGGGCAGAGGAGCCTGGTAGGCTGCAGTCCATGGGGTCGCTACCAGTCGGACAGGACTGAGCGACTTCACTTTCACTTTTCACTTTCATGCATTGGAGAAGGAAATGGCAACCCACTCCAGTGTTCTTGCCTGGAGAATCCCAGGGACGGAGGAGCCTGGTGGGCTGCTGTCTGTGGGGTCGCACAGAGTCGGACACGACTGAAGTGACTTAGCAGCAGCAGCAGCAGTGGCTTGTGGTGGCTCAGATGGTAAACTGTCTGCCTGCAACTCGGGAGACCCGGGTTCGATCCCTGGGTTGGGAAGATCGCCTGGAGAAGGAAACGGCAACCCACTCCAGTACTCTTGCCTGGAGAATCCCAGTGATGGAGGAGCCTGGTAGGCTACAGTCCATGGGGTCGCAATGAGTCGGACACGACTGAGCGACTTCACTTTCACTTTCAGTGGCTTGTAGGATCTTAGTTCCTCTGCCAGGGATGGAACCCAGGCCCTGGCAGTGAAAGCGCCAAGTCCTAAGCACTGGTTCGCTAGGGAATTCCTCACTTCAAACAAAATTTTAACTTCAGATTTTTGTCTGTTAAAGGATGTATTACTATTCACCTTTGCAGAGCTATTATATTAACCCTATGGTATACTAGGGATCTGGCATGAAATAGGCCTTCAACAAATAGTAACCATTATTATGGGCTTACCAGGTGGCTCAGTGGTTAAGAATCTGCCTGCAGGCTTGGCCCTTTCCAAAGCAGATGCTTCTAGTTACCAGCCACAGGAAAAGCTTAATACGATCTTAATCTTTCTTCCACTGCACCACATAACTTTATGGTCAGATTGTCTGGATGAAGGAATTGGAAAATGTTCCTTTAATCAGTAACAAAATAAATTGACTTTTTGGGTTACGAGAAGGGCTAATTAGAAAGTCATAAGCCTGCACCTAATATTTACAGCTCCTTACCCCATCAATCTCTCCCTTGCTCTCAGCTGATTTCACTTCTATTTCGCTGAGAAGGTATAGGCCAATGGTCAGTAAATTCCTCAGCCTCCTGTGCTGTGCTGTGCTTAGTTGCTCAGGTCGTGTCCAACTTTTTACGATCCCATGGACTGTAGCCCATCAGGCTCCTCTGTCCATGGGGATTCTCCAGGCAAGAATACTGGAGTGGGTTGCCATGCCCTCCTCCAGAGGCTCTGCCCAACCCAAGGACTGAACCCACGTCTCCCTCATGGCAGGCAGATTCTTCACCAGCTGAGCCACCAGGGAATCCCAAGAGCACTTGAGAGGGTGGCCTATCCCTTCTCCAGTGGATCTTTCCAACCCAGGAATTGAACCAGGGTCTCCAGCATTGCCGGCCGATTCTTTACCAGCTGAGCTATCAGGGAAGCCCCCCTCAGCCTCCCACCGCCCTCCAAACCTACACATTTGTCTGCCTTTTCCTTATGTCCTCAGTGATGAAGCTGTTTTGCTTCTAAGGTGATTCTCTTTACTTCCATGCTGAATCGATGGCTCTCAGGTATGATCCCCGGACAGGGAGCATCAGCAGCACCTTGGAGCTTATTAGAAATGCAAATTATTGTGCCCCATTCCAGAAGTACTGAAGCAGAAACTCTGGGAATAGGTCCCAGAAACCTGTTTTAGCAAGCCCACAAGGTGTTTCTGATGCACCCTTCAGTTTGAGAACCACTGCTCTAAATTCTTACTATTCAAAGTGGAGCCCATGACGCATCATTGGCATCACCTGGGAGCTTGTTAGACCTGTTGGCTCAATCCCACCGTTGAGTCCAAGATCCCCAGGTGAATAATAAAGTTTGAGAAACACTGCTATCGATAGCATTCTCTTCTCAGGGACCATCCACACTCCCCCTCTCTCTATTACTTATTACCCTCTTTTGGGTATCTCCTGTCAGCATTAAAAAAAAAATTATTTATGTTTCTTTATTTATTTTTGGTTGTGCTAGGTCTTCATTGCTGCATGAAGACTTCCTCTAATTGTGGTGAGTGGGGGCTCCTCTCTGATTTCGGGGCACGTGCTTTTTTTAAAAACAAAACAAAACACTTTTTCTTTTGTATTGTGGGTAGAGCTGATGAACAGTGTTGGAATAGTTTCAGGTGAACAGTGAAGGAACTCAGCCATACATATACATGTGTCCATCCTCCCCCAGCACCTACCGTCACCACCAACTGTGGAAAATTCTGAAAGAGATGGGAATACCAGACCCCTGACCTGCCTCTTGAGAAATATGTATGCAGGTCAGGAAGCAACAGTTAGAACTGGACATGGAACAACAGAGTGGTTCCAAATAGGAAAAGGAGTATGTCAAGGCTGTATATTGTCACCCTGCTTATTTAACTTATATGCAGAGAACATCATGTGAAATGCTGGGCTGGGTGAAGCACAAGCTGGAGTCAAGATTGCCAGGAGAAATATCAATAACCTCAGATATGAAGATGACACCTTATGGCAGAAAGTGAAGAAGAACTATAGAGCCTCCTGATGAAAGTGAAAGAGGACAGTGAAAAAGTTGGCTTAAAGCTCAACATTCAGAAAACTAAGATCATGGTAACCGGTCCCATCACTTCACGGGAAATAGATGGGGAAACAGTGGCAGACTTTATTTTGCGGGGCTCCAAAATCACTGCAGATGGTGACTGCAGCCATGAAATTAAAAGACACTTACTCCTTGGAAGAAAAGCTCTGACCAACCTAGACAGTATATTAAAAAGCAGAGACGTTACTTTACCAACAGAGGTCCTATAGTCAAAGCTATGGTTTTTCCAGTAGTCACGTATGGATATGAGAGTTGGACTATAAAGAAAGCTGAGTGCCAAAGAATTGATGCTTTTGAACTGTGGTGTTGGAGAAGACTCTTGAGAGTCCCTTGGACTGCAAGGAGATCCAACCAGTCCATCCTAAAGGAAATCAGTCCTGAATATTCACTGGAAGGACTGATACTGAAGCTGAAACTGCAATCCTTTGGCCACCCCATGCGAAGAACTGACTCATTAGAAAAGACCCTGATGCTGGGAAAGATTGAAGGCGGGAGGAGAAGGGGACGACAGAGGATGAGATGGTTGGACGGCATCACCGACTCGACCGACGTGAGTTTGAGTGAACTCCGGGAGTTGGTGATGGACAGCAAGGGCTGGTGATCTGCAGTTCATGGAGTCGCAAAGAACTGGACATGACTGAGCGACTGAAATGAACCGATTCTCCCCCACACTGCTTCTCACTGAGGTGGCTTCTCCTGCTGTGGAGCACGGGTTCAAGGTGCTCCTGCTGTGGAACACGGGCTCTAGGCGCTCCGGCCGTGGAGCACGGCCGCTAGGCGCTCCGGCTGTGGAGCACGGGCTCTAGGTGCTCGGGCTTCCATAGCCGCAGCACTCAGGCTCAGTAGTGCGGCTCTTGGGCTCTAGAGTGTGGGATTTCTCATAGTAGCGGCACATGGGCTTACCTACCCTGAGGATGTGGGATCTTCCTGGACCAGGGATCGAACGCTCAACCCCTGCACTGGCAGGTGGATTCTTATCCACTGTACCATCAGGGAAGTCCCATGTTTGTCTTAACATCCTCCTCCTTTGGCAGTGGTGAAGAATCCGCCCATCAGTGCAAGAGATGCAAGAGACTTGGCTCCCATCCCTGGGTGGGGAAGATCCCCTGGGAAAGGAAATGGCAACCCACTCCAGCATTCTTGCCTGGACAACCCCATGGACAGAGGAGCCTGACGGGCTACAGTCCATGGGGTCACGAAGAGTTGACTGAGCATAAGAGCATATGGAACACCTGTTTCTCTGACCACTCATTACCAGCCCTCCCATACCCAGGCTGGGTGCTTCAGAGAAGTGAGCCTACTTGGTCTAAAGCAGGGTTCCCAGTCTCAACACTCTTGACATTTTGTTTTTATATTTTTGGCTGTGCCTTGAGGCTTGCGAGATCTCAGTTCCCTGATCAGGGATTGAATCCATGTCACTTGCAGTGAAAGTACAGAGTCCTAACCGCTGGGCCACCATGGAATTCCCCGACACTCTTGACATTTTGGACAGGATAATTCTTTGTTCTGGAGCTTTGGTGGGGAGGGGGAGGTCCTGTGCATTGCAAGATGTTTAGAAGCATCCCTGATCTCTACCCAACTAGCATTAGATGACAGTAGCACCCCTTTATTCCAGCTGTGACAACCAGAAATGTCTCGAGATATTGCCCAAAGTCTCCTCAGAGAAGACTGCCTTGTGGTTAAGAGCCACTAATCTAAAAGTGATCGCAGACTTCCTCAGTGTTCTAGAGGTTCAGAATCCACCTGCCAATGCAGAGGACATGGGTTCAGTCCCTGGTGCAGGATGATCCCACATACCCGAGGACAACAAAAATGACAAGCCACGATCACTGAAACCCGTATGACCTAGAACTCTGCAACAGTAGAAGCAACCACAATGAGAAGCTGAGCCCTGCAGCTAGAGAGGAGCCCTGGCTCACTGACACTAGAGAAAGCCCTTGCTCAGCAACAAAGACCTAGTGCAGCCAGAAATAAATTTTTAAAAAATTTTAATATTTATTTTTTAGGCTACATCAGGTCTTCTGTGGCATGCGAACTCTTAGTTGCGGCATGTGGTAATCTAGTTCCCTGACCAGGGATCAAATCCGAGCCTCCTGTGTTGGGAACACAGAGTCTTATCCACTGGACCACCAGGGAAGTCCCCAGATATTTTTTAAATGAAACATTTCTAAAAGTAAAGGTTAATCTCACGTAAGCTACTTCAAATGAGCACCAAGAGAGGTTTGCTGAAGATTTCTGGGAAATCTTCACTTGAGAAAGAGTTGTGGAAAGTCATTCTTCTCTCACCACACTGGGGAAGCATGCAATGTGAACTTCCTTATAACTCGGAATGAAGAAAGCGAAGGGTCTCATCACATCACTGAATCACCGGATCAACCAGGCCTAATGTCTGTCCTTCCTCTGAATTTAATTTTGAATAATAAACCTTCTAAATGCGCTTACTCATCTTGTTGACTCCTGTTTGTCTCCTTCCTTTGTATCTGTTTTTTTTGTGTGTCTCAGTCTGTTTCCTTTAGTGTGAGATTCTGTTTGCACTGCTGGGTTGGTTTTCTACTTCAGTTTCCCAGCAGATACTAACTTTAACTCTTTCTCCACTTAACAAAAACAAAAACAAAAAAAGTATTTATTTCTTTATTTAGCTGTGCTGGATCTTAGTTGCTAAACTCAGGATCTCTGATTTTCATTGTGGCTTGCAGGATCATTCGTTGTGGCATGTGAGATCTAGCTCCCCTGATCAGGGATCAAAGCCAGGCCCCCTGCTTTGGGAACATGGAGTCTTAGCCACTGGACCACAGGGAAGTCCCTCTCCATGTTTTTCAGGAAAGCTAGTTATCTCATCGTGGTCACGGTGACTCCCAACTCTAGGCCTTAACCTGAAACCTCAGAGACGACTCTGCACAGCTGAGGGGCACCTGGAACACGCAAGTCAGAACAGAGGTCTGACTGGGCTCCCGAACGCTCTTTCACTGCTCCTCAGGCTCATTGGTGCCCTCTGCTGATACTAGCTCAGGAGCCTGCACCGCTCCAACCTAAAACCGATTTTCTCTGGAGTTATAAGACCTTCACTCGAACCTGTAGAAGTGGAATTGAGAAATAGAAGCAGGAAGTTCAAAAATTTGGGGCTCTTGGAATCAAAAGAACATGTCGGTTCGACAGGCTTAGATGAACATTTTGAGGATATGTGTTCTAGTCTATTTGATTCTCTTCTCTAGCCACAGTGCCTTGAACAGCCTTAGTCCAAGGTAAGAATGTAAAACATATTTGCTGAGTGACTGTGTGCTGATGAGCAAACAAAGGACTGGTCTGCGGAGAAAGGCATAGTTGACACCCTTTATGCTCCTAGATAGATAAAAAGAACAATTGTCTTGGTTCCTGACAAGTCCCTATTCAGGTTCCATGAGACATTCCTGTATTTGTATAACAAATCTGTAACTGAGCAAGACCCTAGAGGGTCTTCCCAGGACAGATCCCCCACATACCCTCTCCCTGCCTCTTGTCTGTAGGAAACTTCAGCCTTCTAGGTCTTCTCTGAGTTTCAAAGCTTAAATTTAATCAGAGAAGTGAGGACTTCCCTGGTGGTTCAGTGGTTAAGAATCTGCCAGCCAATGCAGGGGACATTGGTTTGATCCCTGGTCCGGGAAGATCCCACATGCTGCGGAGCAAATTAGCCTGTGCACCACATTTATCAAAGCCCGCCCACCTAGAGCCTGTGCTCGGCAACAAGAAAAACAACCGAAATGAGAAGCCCAGACACCGAAGCTAGAGAGCAGCCCCCACTCACCGAGACTAGAGAAAGCCCACGCACAGCACCAAAGACCCTGTGCAGCCAGAAACAAATAAATAAAAATAATTTCAAAAAATCAGAGAAGTGAGAAAATGCAAAAGGAAGGAAAACAAGCAAGGCAAAATAATAGTACTTTAGCCAGTAAATGAGTCAAGAACTTTTAGTTCCTCCTCAAGGACTATGGATAATATTCTGAGTCATGTCCTTTGAACTGTTTTGCAGAGACTGGAACCCCACCCGGTGCAAAAAGTTAACTGTATGCTGCCTACAGGGCTTCCCTGGTAGCTCAGCTGGGAAAGAATCTGCCTCAATTCAGGAGACCCCAGTTCGATTCTTGGCTGGGGAAGATCCCCTGGAGAAGGGATAGGTTATCTGCTCCAGTATTCATGGGCTTCCCTCCTTGCTCAGACAGTAAAGAATCCCCCTGCAATGCGGAAGACCTGAGTTCAATCCCTGGGTTGGGAAGATCCTCTGGAGGAGTGCATGGTAGCTCACTCCAGTATTCTTGCCTGGAGAATCTCCATGGACAGAGCAGTCTGACGGGCTGCAGCCCATGGGATCCCAAAGAGCTAGACTTGCCTAAGTGACCAAGCATAAGCACATGCTGCCCACAAACATGTAGACCCAAGACAGGTTAGAATCAAGTTGCTTTTTAATATGCTGTCTAGGTTTGTCATAGCTTTTCTTCTAAGGAGCAAGCATCTTTTAATTTCCTGGCTGCAGTCACTGTCTGAAGTGATTTTGGAACCTAAGAAAATCTGTCACTGTTTCCACTTTTTCCCCACCTATTTGCCATGATGTGATGGGACTCAATGCCATGATCTTCGTATTTTGAATGCTGAGTTTTAAGACAGCTTAGAGGGTAAGGTTTAGAGGCTGGTGATTACCTTCCCAAGGAAATGAGGCACATCCCCTACTGCATCTGATCCTCAAACAATCTGGAGGAATTCGATTGACTTTCCGCAGGGTTACCTTTGTAAAGAGGATGAGGCACAAAATAAAGGTGTCTCTCGGACACACCCAGTATGTAAGCTCTGAAGTTTCTCCGTTAGTTTTTCTCCTCATACAGCCTGTAGAATCATTCACTTTGTGTTTTTGAGAAATGTTTTTAAATACAGAAAAATATAGACAGTAATAAAATGAACACCTTGTCCTTACTACCAAGGATTGAAGATTGTTACCATTTTTGTTATACTTTTTTATTCTGTTTTAAAGAAGAAAAATATCACAGATGAATTTGACGTCCCTTTACCTCTCATTAGGCATTCCAAAGTGTTATGACCTATCTCCTCACCTCCAAAAATATCACTGCTTTGATATGTTTGTACTTTTTCAGTGCACTTTTTTGAAGATTTTAGACCTTATATTTTCTATATATTACCCAAATTATATTACTTTAGCAATATAAAGTATTGCCTTACATGCGTTCAAATTTGTATAACAATGTGCTATGACCATATCAATTTGTTTTCATTTAACATTATTCATTTTATATCTTGTAACATTCTTTTTGGTCTTCCCAGGTGATGCAATGGCAAAATCTGCCTGCCAGTGCAGGAGACACAGAAGACTCCTGGGTTGGGATGGTCCCCTGGCATGTGTGTGTGTGTGTATGTGATCACTTGTGTCCAGCTCTTTGTGATCCCATGGACTGTAGCCTGCTAGGCTTCTAGGGTAGGAAATGGCAACCCATTCCAATATGGTTGCCTGGAAAACTCCATGGACAGAAGAGCCCCTTGGCAGGCTATAGTCCAGGGGGTTGCAAAGAGTCAGACATGACAGAGTGACTGATACTTTTGAGATATGTCCATATTGTTACAACATACTAGTTAGTGATGCTTTTAGCTGAGAATAGTATAAAATCCAACCAAGAGTTACTTCCCTGAAGTAACTAGCTCAGTTGGTGAAGAATACGCCTGTAATGCAGGAGACCGCAGTTTGATTCCTGGGTCAGGAAGATCCCTTGGAAAAGGGATAGACTACCCACTCCAGTATTCTTGGGCTTCCCTTGTGGCTCAGCTGGTAAAGAATTCACCTGCAATGCGAGAGACCTGGCTTTGATCCCTGGGTTGGGAAGATCCCCTGGAGAAGGGAAAGGCTTACCCACTCCAGTATTCTGGCCTGGAGAATTCCACGGACTTTATAGTCCACGGGGTTGCAAAGAGTTGGACACAACTGAGCGACTTTCACTTTAAAAAAAAGAGTTACTTAAACAAGGATTTTTCCCCCACATAGCAAATACTCTAGATGTTGGCATTTTTTCCATGGCTTAGTAACGTCAGGACCAGAGTCTCTGTATTTCTCTTGGCATTTCCTTTCGTTTCTGATTGTATGCTGGGGGGAAATGGAGTGCCAACTACATTTGTCTTCAAAATCCCCCAACAAATTTCCATTTATATTTCATTGATCTCTTAAAAAATATTTATTTATTCATCTGACTGTGCCAGGTCTTAGTTGGGGCACGTGGGATCTAGTTCCCTGGCCAGGGGTTGAACCTAGGCCCCCTGCATTGGGAGCATAGAGCCTTAGCTACTGGATCACCAGGGAAGTCCCTGCATTTTCTTAATCTTTATTATCCAAAGATCCAGGTACAATGGAGTTTGGGAAGGGAGTGTTGGGCTTTTATATCTTCTACAGAGGAGATGGCAAATGGAGACAGGAGTTAGGAATATTGATAAGTCAGTCAAATAATGTCCGACATACTATTCCTGAAAGACCATTCCTTCCAACAGCTATCACAGTCATATGAGCACACCACATACTCTTATCTATTCCATTTTTGATGGATGTTTTTTTGTTTTTGCTATTGCAAACCATGGTGCAATGAATGTTCTTGCATTTGTCTTCTAATTTTGTAAAATCTTTATCATCTTCATCAAACACAAAAATTGTTGTTTTGATTGCTAAATCATGTCCTACTCTCTGTGAGCACATGGACTGTAGCCCTCCAGGCTCCCTTGTCCATAGGACTTCCTGGGCAAGAATACTGGAGGGGGTTGCCATTTCTTTCTCCAGGGGATCTTCCTGACCCACGGATCGAACCCATACCTCTTGCACTGGCAAGAGGATTCTTTACTACACGGCCGCCAGGGCAGCCCCTCCCCTCCACAAAAACTGGCTCTAATGAATAATACATTTTTGCTTAGCAAGGATTTTGAAACAAAAAGTTCAATATTTACCTCTAGCATCACTTTCCTGAGGTATAAACTTGAAGTGAATTTATGAGTTTCTCCTTGGGGTAATAGGAGTTTCTGGGAGTAGAAAGCCAGTAAACATATGAACAATTTCCTGCTACACATAAATCAATAAAGTCTAAGTGTATAAAGACCATAATTTGAATTAGTTCATAAGCAAAAACTAGGATCTATCAAAAGGAAACAAAACGAATCAGAAATCTCAGCACAGAACACATGGGATGAAAGCAACACTGGAAAAAGAAAAAAATAAATAAAGCAACACCGCAACACAGAAGAGTACAGGTCGGTTCAGGGCCCAGACGAACAAGACCAACCACACTGGTTACAGGCCATCCCCGGTTCCTTTCAGAAGAGGAACAGGAGGTTTCTATTTTTGTCAGTGGAGATTCTTCACATTGCAAGTGAAGAAAAATTCAAGAGAAACTGATTTCATTGAAAAGGGGAACTGAAGAGACCATTGGTGGGTCCAGGGATAATCATAACATCATTCAAAGCTTGATGCAGCAACTAATACTCAACATGGCCAAAAATAAATAGGTATTTTTAAAAAACCCACGAAGCTCAAATACTGCCACCAGACCTAGCTCTCAGATCTTCTTCCTCTTAGGGTTAAGCTTCATTTTCAGATTGGTTCCCGTTCAACCCCTGGTCGGGGAACTAAGCTCCCACTGGTCAAGAAGCAATGGAACCTGGGTGCTGCAACTAGACAGTCTGTGTGCCACAACAAAGGTCTTGCAAAGGCGGAATAAAGATTCTGAGTTCTGCAACTAAGACCTGACGCAGCCAAATAAATAAATATATCAAAAAGAGTATTGGAAGATATTTCATTGATATTGTTTACAATAGTTTATTGCAGTAAGTAAGCAGAGCAAGTCATGTTGTTCTCATTACAAAGCCAGTCCCAGTCATTTTCTATGAACTCTTTGACTTTGCCACCTCATTTTTCATAAAGTTCTTTCAAGAATAATTACACAATAGAAGTTCTTCCCACCACTTGGCACCACTTACATGATTAATCAGTGCTCTGCTCTGCCTCCAGAGAGGACCCTGATGTCCAGATGCCCACTGCACATGAATCTTTGGATTAGACTTTCATTCTGCTAGACATTTCTGCTCCCAGGTGTTGAGTCAATGCTGGTTCACAAACCTGTTTGTTCCAGTTGTTCTAGTTTAATTAAATATTGCATAACATGATGAAATATGAGTGGAAGAAAAATAAAGTTCTCTCTATTAAAAATTAAATGGAAAGCTTTATTAATAACAAAGGCAAATCCGTTTTTAAAAACTGTTGTGAATTAGGTGTGGGTGAGAGAGACAACTGGAAAAGGTGGATGGCGAGTTGTGTAAGTTATAAAACCCAGCAGAATTCTGCATCAAGAGCACTCTGTACCAGTTTTGAAAGTCTTGTTCCACTTTAAGGAAGTAAAAACTGAAAGTCATAGGTGATACACTATTGATGTGGCTTATGGCAGAAGGAGGGGTGCTGAACCCCAAACAGTAGACTCATATTCAAAGTAAAGGTCTCGGCCCTACATCAAAAGACTGGCAAATGAATATATGGGAGTGTAAGTTAAAATGTTTAAAGTACATGTGTGTGTGTGTGGCAAAAGCTACAAATCAAGCACAGGAGTCGATGAGCAAGAAAAATGGAATTGAATTAGTAACTAGCAGGTAAGAAGTAGATGGTTCAGGAAAGTAAAGAGGATGGAGCTCAGATTATAGGAAAGTAAGGTGAAAAAAATAAAACCACTGAGAAAATTTAATCAAGAAGTTTGATAGAAATAAATCACTACTAACAATGATAAGAACTAACATTTATTGAGTGCTTATTGTATGCAGGTACTATCCTAGCATTTTCTATGCACTGTTTTTTTTTTTTTTTACAACAATTTAGGAGATAGTACTAAGTAACTTGTGCCAGATTAAACCACAAGAAAGTGAAACTGATTTTTCTGGTAAAGCACATGCTGGAGGGAAAAAGCTCAGGATTTTTCTGATGAGAGGATATTCCAGAAATAAAAATAAAAGGATTCAATCAAAAGCAAATTATAAGTATTAAGTGTTCTTGCTGGTTGACCAATATTCATTAAAAAATACACGCTTCCTGGACTTGCCTGGTGGCGCTGTGGATAGGAATCCACCTGCCAACACAGGGGACGTGGGCTCTACCCCTGTGCTGGGAAGATGCCGCATGCTGTGCAGCAGCTAAGACCGTGCACCACAACTGCTGAGCCCGAGCTCTAGAGGTCGAGAGCCGCAACTACTGAGCCCACACACCGCAACTCCTGAAGCCCGTGTGTGAGAGCCTGTGCTCCACAACAAGGCGAAGCCACCAAGAGCAGCCCGTGCACTGCAATCAAGAGTAGGCCCTGCTCATGCAACTAGAGAAAGCCTGTGTGCAGCAGCAAAGACCGAGTGCAACCAGAAATAAAGAAACTAATAAAATAAAAAAAGGATAGACGAGAAGGTCCTGCTGTATAGCACAGGGAACTATATTCAATATTCTATGATAAACCATAATGGAAAAGAATATGGGAAGAATATATATATGTATATGTATTATTGAATCACTTTCCTATAGAGTAGAAATTAACACAACACGGCAAATTAACCATACTTCAGGGAAATAAATTGTTAAAAATAGCTTACCTTTAAAAATCAACTCTGAACTCCTTTCTAAGTTCACTCAATTACCACAGACTGGACAGAAAAAAGAAAATCTGGGGGAAAAAAATTATGGTATACCTTACAAGTTCTGCTCAACACAGAGGAGGCAGCGAGTATTCTAAAATGCTCTTTTCCTGCCATAGCTCAGAAACCAAAATTATGACATTAGCACCTCTAAATAAATCAATTGCTTAATTTTTGCTAGTTTCTATCTTAAAGTGGTCTTCTCTGATTTTGTCTCTAATTATGAAGGGTGCACTATTTGGAAGTTGGAACTTCCAACAGAAGCATAGTAAGCAGTTGTTCCGTCTCTCAGTCATGTCTGACTCTTTTCAACACCGTGGACTGCAGCACCCCTAGCTTCCCTGTCCTTCACCATCTCCCATAGCTTGCTCAAACTCATGTCCAATGAGTTGGTGATGCTATCCAACCATCTTATCCTCTGTTGCCCCCTTCTCCTCTTGCCTTCAATCTTTCTCAGCATCAGGGTCTTTTCCAGTGAGTCAGTTCTTCGCATCAGGTGGCCAAAGTATTGCAGTTTCAGCTTCAGCATCAGTCCTTCCAGTGAATATTGAAGGTTGATTTCCTTTAGGATCGACTGTTAACTAAAACTAATAGCACACAGTACTTCAAGGGTAAAATAAAATGCATTCCTCAAAGTATTAAAACAAACGACTTTTGTTTAACTTTTCAGGAACTGATAAAATGGAAATTTTCTTCAAGGAAAAGCAATAATCAATCCAACAGTAGGCTATATCTCTTTAGAAGAAAAGCCTAACTGTGTAAGCAGAGCTACCTAAAGTGAAAAGGTATGAATATTCTTTCCACACTAATGACAGCAACACCAGTTAGCTGCAGAGAACGTGACAGATTGAATTTCCATGGCTAGTTAAGAACACATACAAGTTTGACACCTTTGGGACCCTGGCAGCCATGATTCTAATTTGGTGTCTCCTACCAATTTACATTTGCACATGATGAATGAAACAGTGGTAGCCAGATTAGACTGCTTATTTTGTTAAATGCTGAGTTGCAAAAACAACAGGGTCAGAGTAAAAGCAAGTTTAAGAATTTAACCTCTTGAGACACAGTATCTCATAACTCTAATTACGAAGGGTGACTCTAATAGCTGAGCAATGGACTATTACTTAGCCACAGGAAGAAATAACAGCAAATTAATTAGTGTCTTATTTTTCCTTCTAAGATTAATTGTTACAGTATACATTTGAAGATTTTGAACTCAGTCATTAAAAGCAAGACATGACTCCCAAGTCAACAAATTAGTAAGAGTAGTGAACACTGAAATAGATCCAAGTGTATGAAAAACTTCCTGTTTTAATAATGGGAATATCACTGATTTATCAAAAAATAAGGTCATTGCACAAAAGACATTGGAAAACATACCTGTTTGAAAGAAATTCAAATCTAATTCATGCCAAAATAATTTCAAATAAATGTGAATGTAAAAACACATTTTAAAACATAAAAATACTAGAAGAAAGCATGAAATTTTAACCCCATTTAACTGATCTCAGAAGTGAAAAGGATATTTTAAGCACAAACCCACTGGAAATATAAAAAAGAAAAGCTCCAGGTGTTTTAGTATTTTCTATCCTATCTTTTATTCTAGCATTTAAAAAACATTTACTCCTTTCCTGTTAGGAGCAATGCTTCTGCGAAAATCTTTATCTGTGTACCTCTTGCAAAGATACTCTATGATGAATTACTAGCAGTGGAACTTCTAGGTCAAAGCATAGATGTACTTTAAATTTCATTTGATATGGGCTGAAGCTAGAAATAAACTAAAGGTTTATGAGAGTCTCCACTTGTTTCCCACCTCTGCTTATTATCAATCTTAAAAGGATTTTGCCTGTCTGATAGGTAAAACATTTCGTTGTTTCTTCTTGCACTTTTACATTTTTTTCCCCTTAATTTACCTCTTTAATCCACCTGCCGTTTTATTTTACAGTTGGTCTCAGTTAAGGGCTTCACCTTTTCTCCTCTTCAGAGATGGTGAGTTCTCCCAACAAATGGATAGCCAGGTGTCCTAATATCAGTTCATGAATCATCAGGCCTTTATTCAACTGTTTGAAATGCCACAACCATCATATATTCTCTTCACATATATATATATATATAGATCCTTTTCTGGACTCTGTCTGTGCTATGGTCTCTTGGTTCATTTGCCCTATCTCTGCCCTCCCAACTTTATAGAATATTCAGGTACTTTCAGGACAACTAATCATCTTAATATTCTTCATTTTCGATAACATGTTGGCCATTCTTATCCATTTTCTCTTCTAGATACATTTTATGTTTATTTTTTAAAACATATTTATTTATTTATTTATGGATGCACTGGGTCTTTGTGGCTGTACTCAGGCTTTCTCTAGTTGCAGCGAGCGAGGGCTACTCTCTAGTTGCAATGCTTGGACTTCTCATTGTGGTGGCTTCTCTTGTTGCAGAGCACGGACTCTAGAGGGCTTCAGTAGTTGTGGCACATGGGCCTAGTTGCCCTGAGGCATGTAGAATCTTCCCACATCAGGGACTGAACCCATGTGCCCTGCATTGGCAGGGGGTTCTCAATCACTTGACCACAAGGAAGTCGCTTGGTAAATTTTAGAATCAACTTGTCAAGTGAAAAAAAACCCAGTTAGAATTTTGATTAAAATTTATAACAAATGTGTAGAATGAATTATAACAAATAAAGGGTCTCATCTAGGAATGTGACATGTTTTTCCACTTATTCAGGGAATTATTTTTTCCTTTGGTAAAGTTTCATTGTTTTCTTCACATAAATTTTACCCATTTCTGGCTAAAAGGATGAAGTAACCAACTTATATAATGATTTTTTGTTCTAGACTCAGGGAATATAGAAATGAACAAGACACGTTCTCTGTTCTTGTGGAGCCTGTATTCTAATTGAGAGAAACGGTCAACAGACAAACGAACAAAAAAGATGACATAGAATTTCTCTGCAGAGAATTAGAGTTATATGATAGAGATATAGGGAGGCTGGGGGCTTCCCAGGTGGCACTAGTGGTAAAGAATCCACCTGCCAATGCAAGAGAAATAAGAGATGCGGGTTTGAGCCCTGGGTTGGGAAGATCCCCTGGAGGAGGGCATGGCACCCACTCCAGTGTTCTTGCCTGGAGAATCCCATGGACAGAGGAGCCTGGTGGGCTATAGTCCATAGTGTTGCAGAGAGTTGGACACAACTGAGCGACTTAGCACGCATGCATAGGGAGTTTATTTTAGATAGGATTAGTAAACTGAGATCTAATAGCAAAAAGAAGCCATTCTTTTGAAGATGGTAGAGGTGGGGGTAGCATTCTAAGGAGATGGAATGCTGCTGCTGCTGCTAAGTCACTTCAGTCGTGTCCGACTCTGTGCGACCCCATAGACGGCAGCCCACTAGGCTCCGCTGTCCCTGGGATTCTCCAAGCAAGAACACTGGAGTGGGTTGCCATTTCCTTCTCCAATGCAGTAAAGTGAAAGTGAAGTCGCTCAGTCTTGTCCAACTCTCCATGACCTCATGGACTGCAGGCTACCAGGCTCCTCCGTCCATGGGATTTTCCAGGCAAGAGTACTGGAGTGGGCTGCCATTGCCTAAGGAGATGGAATAGCTAATGCAAAAAGTCTTAAGGCCCTTAAAAACTTGGCTGTTTCAAGGAACAGAAAGGTCACTGAGGCTGTGAGGGTAGTGGGGAAGGGGGAATTAAATGTCATTAAATGCTCCAAACATTTAGGGACAAAGAAGATCATGTAGACCTTCATAAGGAGTTTGTATTTTATTTTAAATGTGATGGGAAGTCACTGAGTGCAGTGAGTAGGGGAATGACTTGATCTGATTTATGGCTTTGAAAGATCATGATAGTAGCTAGTGGAATAGGGATCACAGAGGTGGTTGTGGTTTAGTTGCTAAGTCGTGTCTGACTCTTTGAGACTCATGGACTGTAGCCCGCCAGAGTCCTCTGTCCATGGGATTTCTTGGGCAAGAATACTGGAGTGGACTGCCATTTCCTTCTCCAGGGGAACGTTCTCGACCCAGGGATCAAACCCACGTCTCCTGTGTTGCAGGCGGGGTCTTTATAGCTGAGCCACCTGGGAGGCACTTACAGAGGTCCAAGAGTGAAAGAAATAAGACTTGTGAAAAGACCGATTAGGTGGCATAAGTGAGAGGTAATAGTGGCTTAGAATGGAAAGATAGTGGCTTAGAATGGAAAGATAGTGGCAGACGAAGTAAAAAGCGGTGGGTTTGGTATTGATTTTGAAGATTTAGTCAAATGGATTTGCTGATAAATTAGAAAGGTAGGAAAGAAGGCTGAATGCTGGAGAATTGATGGTTTTGAATTGTGGTGCTCGAGAAGACTCTTGAGAGTCCCTTGGACTTCAAGGAGATCAAACCGGCAACCCTAAAGGAGATCAACCCTAAATAGTCATTGGAAGGACTGATGCTGAAGCTGAAGCTTCAATACTTTGGCCACCTGATGCAAAAAGTCGACTTACTGGTGAAGACGCTGATGCTGGGGAAGACTGGGGGCAAGAGGAGAAGCGGGTGACAGAGGATGAGATGGTTAGATAGTATCACTGACTCAGTGGACACGAATTCGAGCAAACTCCGGGAGATAGTGAAGGACAAGGGAGCCTGGTGTGCTGCAGTCCATGCGGTTTCAAAGAGTCAAACACAACTTAGCAACTGAACAACAACGAAAAGGACAGAAAATGGAGGAAAGAGAGGAATAAAAATCTCCAATGTTTGTTGACTTGAACAGCCTGGTGGATGATGATGCTTCTTGATATTGGCAAGACATGGAGGAGGAGAAATGGAGAAGAAATCAAGAGTTTGTCATTGCCATGTTAAAATGAAATGCCCATTAGACACTCATGTGGAACTATCAAGTGTGCAGATGCATTCAGAATCTGGATTCAGCGAAAAGTTCAGACTGGAGATACACATTTGGGAGTCATCAGTGAATAGTTTTCAGAACATCAGTCCTGAATTCTGTTGCTTGCAAAGAGTGTACAGGAAAAGAAAAGAGCCTATGACAAAGCCCTGAGTTCTCCCAACAACCTGAAGACTAGCTGGTGTTAAATAAGCAAAAGAAAATGAAAAGGGGGTCCCTTAATGAGGAAGGAAGAAACCTAGTGTGGTCTCTCACAAGCTAAGAGAACCAAGTTTCCAGAAGGAAGCATATTAAGTCTCAAGAAGGAAATAGTGGCTGTGCTTGCAGCTTCGGTTAGAACAGAAGTCAGTAAGTTCAGAACAGTCATCATAAGCTTTGGAAACAGAGAGGTCTGGTTATGACATAAAAACAGTCTTAGCATTAGCGGGATGGTTGCTTAACTGGATTGGGTTAAGGAGGAATTATGAGGTAGGAATCAGAAGTAGACTCTAGAAAGAGACAAATCTTTAAAACTTTTTTTAAGAGAGGGAGCAGAAAAATTGGGTAGAATGAGTCAAGGTAGCTTTTGTCATTGTATTTTTGTTAAAATACAAACCAGAACATATTTGTACAAAGATGGAAATAATCCGGTAGAAAAAGAGAAACTGATGAGGTAGTAATCTCAGAGAGACAGCAGTGACCGGTCCTGAAGAGTGATCTTAGCTCCTTGTCCAGGGATTGAACTTGGGTAGCCTGTATAAGAGAGAAGGCACTGGCACCCCACTCCAGTACTCTTGCCTGGAGAATCCCATGGACGGAGGAGCCTGGTAGCCTGCAGTCTGTGGGGTCGCTGAGTCGGACACGACTGAGCGACTTCACTTTCACTTTTCACTTTCATGCATTGGAGAAGGAAATGGCAACCCACTCCAGTGTTCTCGCTTGGAGAATCCCAGGGAGGGGGGAGCCTGGCGGGCTGCCGTCTATGGGGTTGCACAGAGTTGGACACGACTGAAGTGACTTAGCAGCAGCAGCAGCCTGTATAAGAACCAGGAATTCTAGCCACCATTCCACCAAGAGCTAGAGGCTAGAAGCAAAGTAGCCCTGGCCCTTTCCCACATTTAAAAGCAAGAATATTTCAAGGAGGCAAAAACTGTAGAAACAGGAAGCTTTATTATTAGAGACACAGCACAGCGTGTGGGAGAGCATACAGAGAAACAGTCTATGTCAGAAATTAGGCAGAAATATATACCCAGAGGGGAGTGTAGGCATCCTGAATGAGGAGCCCAGGAAGAAGGTGACTTAAATCACTTACATAAGACACTCCTTCTGGGTCTTTGTTTGCACTGGCTAATTATTTTGTTCCATTCTTCACATGTGACCAGTCCTAGGATCCTCCTCAAAATGTGCACACAACGTTTTTTAAGATGGATCTCATTGCAGAGGCCTATGGGTGCATGTCCACACTTATTGTGGGGTGAAACCCTCTCTCTTTTCAACCCCCAAGAAAGCCTCCTTGGTCACGTGCAGACTAGGAAGTCTTCCTTGACCTCAGGAGTGGGAACCTTATCACTTTAGCAGAGCTCAGCTTTTGTCACTAGCTTTGTCCTTAGAGTGTCTGGGTGAGAACAAAGCTTGAATTTTACTCCACTTGACAAACACCAGCTGCCCAGCCCAGTTTAGCTCAGTTCAGTTGCTCAGTCCAACTCTTCAGTGTCCAACTCTTTGTGACCCCATGGACTGCAGCATTCCAGGCTTCCCTGTCTATCACCAACTCCCAGGGCTTGCTCAAACTCATGTCCATTGATTCGGTGATGACATCCAACCATCTCATCCTCTGCTGTCCCCTTCTCCTCCTGCTCTCAGTCTTTCCCAGCATCAGGGTCTTTTCCAATGAGTCAGTTCTTCACATCAGGTGGCCAAAGTATCGCATTTTCAGCTTCAGCATCAGTCCTTCCAGTGAATATTCAGGATTGATTTCCTTTAGGATGGATTGGTTGGACTTCCTTGCAGTCCAAGGGACTCTCAAGAGTCTTCTCCAACACCACAGTTCAAAAGCATCAATTCTTTGGTGCTCAGCTTTCTTTATAGTCCAACTCTCACATCCAAACATGACTCCTGGAAAAACCATACCTTTGACTAGACAGACCTTTGTTGGCAAAGTAATGTCTCTGCTTTTTAATATGCTATCTAGTTTTGTCATAACTTCTCTTCCAAGGAGCAAGTGTCTTTTAATTTTGTGGCTGCAGTCACCATCTGCAGTGATTTTGGAGCCCAGGAAAATAAAATCTTTCACTGTTTCTATTGTTTCCCCATCTATTTGCCATGATTTCCCCATCTATTTGTCCAGGCCAGGGGCCCACCTATCTCCTACCTTAGTAAGAGCAAGAAAGGATAACTGGTGGAGCAGAGCTCTTGAGAGGAGAGGAAACAGGAACTAAAACACAAATTGAGGGGATGCCTTTAACGGTAACAAGGCCTGTAATGGTAAGAAGGAGGATGAGGTATGGAGAAGCCAGGGTGTTGGATGGAAAATATGATGAATATTTTGAAACATAAAGTGGCTGAGAAGTGATAAGAATAATGGAAGAAGGGAAGACAGTGATCCATGAACAAATGAAGGGGTAGTTAAGAGGGATCAGTTGGTGACAACATCTTGGTGCAGTGGCAGCTGGCATTACCTTTAAAAGAGTTTGTGTAGTGTTGAGTTAAAAAAAAATAGTCACAACCTAAAAGTTGACAGTTATGTTTTATTTGGTGGGAATTTTTAGGACTTCAAGCCTGGGAGATAGCATTTCAAGTGACCTTGAGAGAACTGCTCTGGGCAGGGGGAGGAGTCAGGCTATATAGAAGTTTGCAACAAAGGGTAGGTAGTCTGAACATCCGAAGTATTTTCATGAATTAAAGAAAACCAGATATCTCAAGTTTAGGAATTTAGCACTTTTCTATGTATGGCAAGATGCAAGAGTCTGGGCTCACTTTTCATATTCTTCTCGGCTATCTGGGGCCAGCATCATGTTTCTCTTCGGTGCTCACCATAGGGAGTGGCTGCAGCCTGAAAGGGGCTGGATGGTAGGTGTTGTTCTCCTTCCTGGTTGCCCTGGAAGGCTCGAATTGATGATGATTTTGACATCCTTGTTTATTGATACAGCAGGAAATACTCCATTTCTCAGTTGGGACTTCCCTCGTGTTCTAGAGGTTAAGAACTCACCTGCCAATGCAGGGGACGGGGGTTCGATTCTGGATCCAGGAAGATCCCACATGCCACAGGGCAACTAAGCCCATGAACCACAGCTACTGAGCTGGAGTGCCCTACTTAGCCTATGCTGCAAATACCAAAGCCCACGTGCTTAGACTGACTGCAAAGAAAAGTAGCTTGGGGGTTTCAAGGAGAAAGCAAGAGAAATGATGAAATGATTTGGGGCAACATGAGAAGTTGCTTCAGATGTAAGAATACCTATGAGAGGAATAATATTCTCTTGTACTTGAAATGCTGTAAGGGAGGTAGAAATGTTGTAAGGGAGGTGAGAAAAGAGAATTTAAAGACAAAGGAGAAAGGGAAAGATATACCCATCTGAATGCAGAGTTCCAAAAAACAGTAAGGAGAGATAAGAAAGCCTTCCTCAGTGATCAGTGCAAAGAAATAGAGGAAAACAATAGAATGGGAAAGACTAGAGATCTCTTCAAGAAATTAGAGATAACAACAGCACATTTCATGCAAAGATGGGCACAGTAAAGGACAGAAACGGTATGGACCTAACAGGAGCAGAAGATAGTAAGAAAAGGTGGCAGGAATACACAGAAGAACTATACAAAAAAGATCTTAATGACCCAGATAACCACGATGGTGTGATCACTTACCTAGAACCAGACATCCTGGAATGCAAAGTCAAGTGGGCCTTAGGAAGCATCACTATGAACAAAGCTAGTGGAGGTGATGGAATTCCAGCTGAACTAGTTATTTCAAGTCCTAAAATATGATGCTGTTTAAGTAATGTACTCAATATGCCAGCAAATTTGGAAAACTCAGCAGTGGCCACAGGACTGGAAAAGGTCAGTTTTCATTCCAGTCCCAAAGAAAGGCAATGCTGAAGAATGTTCAAACTACCACACAATTGCACTCATCTCACATGCCAGCAAAGTAATGCTCAGAATTCTCCAAGTGAGGCTTTAACAGTTCATGACCTGAGAACTTCCAGATGTTCAAGCTGGATTTACAAAAGGCAGAGGAATCAGAGATCAAATTGCCAACATCCATTGGATCATCAAAAAAGCAAGAGAGTTCCAGAAAAAATCTACTTCTTCTTTATTGACTACACAAAATTCTTTCACAGTGTGAATCACAACAAACTGTGGAAAATTCTTAAGGAGATGGGAATACCAGACCACCTGACCTGCCTCTTGAGAAACCTATATGCAGGTCAGGAAGCAACAGTTAGAACTGGACATGGAACAGCAGACTGGTTCCAAATAGGAAAAGGAGTACGTCAAGGCTGTATATTGTTACCCTGCTTATTTCACTTATATGCAGAGTACATACTGCTAAATACCAGGCTGGAAGAAGCACAAGCTGGAATCAAGATTGCTGGGAGAAGTATCAATAACCTCAGATATGCAGATAACACAACCCTTATGGCAGAAAGTGAGGAGGAACTGAAGAGCCTCTTGATGAAAGTGAAAGAGGAGAGTGAAAAAGTTGGCTTAAAACTTAACATTCAGAAAACTAAGATAATGGCATCCGGTCCCATCACTTCATGGCAAATAGATGGGGAAACAATGGAAACAGTGACAGGCTTTATTTTTGGGGGCCCCCAAATCACTGCAGATGGTGACTGCAGCCATGAAATTAAAATATGTTTGCTCGTTGAAAAAAAAGCTATGACCAACCTAGACAGCATATTAAAAAGCAGAGACATTACTTTACCAACAAACGTCCTATAGTCAAAGCTATGGTTTTTCCAGGAGTCATGTATGGATGTGAGAGTTGGACTGTAAAGAAAACTGAGTGCTGAAGAATTGATGCTTTTGAACTGTGGTGTTGGAGAAGACTCTTGAGAGTCCCTTGGACTGCAAGGAGATCCAACCAGTCCATCCTAAAGGAAATCAGTCCTGAATATTCGTTGGAGGGACTGATGCTGAAGATCCAATACTTTGGCCACCTGATTCGAAGAACTGACTTGTTGGAAAAGACCTTGATGCAGGGAAAGATTGAAGGCGGGAGAAGGCGACAGCAGAGGATGAGATGGTAGGATGGTACCACCAACTCAATGGACATGAGTTTGGGCAAGCTCGGGGAATTGGTGATGGACAGGGAAGCCTGACATGCTGCAGTCCACAGGGTCACAAAGAGTCAGCCATGACTGAGCAATTGAACTGAACTGAAAGGAGGTAGTTCTGCTAGGCAATAAGCCAGTCTTCCCAGGTGGCTTAGTGGTAAAGAATCAGCCTGTTAATGCAGGTGATGTAGGTTCAATCTTTGGGTCAGGCAGATCCCCTGGAGTAGGAAATGGCAACTCATTCCAGTATTCTTGCCTGGAAAATCCCATGGACAGAGGAGCCTGCTGGGTTACAGTCCATTGGGTTGCAAAGAGCTGCACACTACCAAACACACACACACACACACACAAACCAGCTTTCTGTCAGAACAGGAAGTTGATGGGAAGATTTAGAGAAGAGGTGAAGTATAGAGGAAATGGGTGATAACAGATGTTGAAATCTAAAGGGTGGGGTGAAATGGTTTAGGATGGTTTGTGAAGAGCAGGTTGCTGAATCAGATGAAAAGAAAGAGAGAGTAGCATGGAGATGTTAATCAGGGTAATGATAGATGACCCTGAGGCGACCCGGTTGTGACTGAGTAAAAAGGACTGTAGAACTGGAGGGATTATCTTGTTATCTCTTGCAATGGAAAGGAAAGTGGGTAAGCTCTTTAAGAAGAGTAATACAGAGCTACACAAGCTGTTCATTCAGGTGGTGTTATGGAGAACACTGGTTTTTTTTTCATTTATTAATAGTTATGAAATATAGGTTATCATTTCCTTCCAGTGTTATAATTGTCAGGTTTTGATGACAGGATTATTATCATCTTTCAGAACACGCTGGGATTTTTTTTCCCGAGTCCTTTTACCCTCTGGAACCACCTGGCCTAGTGCATTTTGATGCAAAGTACATTTTCAATTTAATTGATCTAGTCAGATTTGCTACATTTTGAAATCATTTTTATTTATATTTTATTGGTAGAAGGATTTGTCCTATTTTATGTCTGTGTCACATGTCGAAAAATGAACATTTTTCCCCATTCCCAGTGCTAGCATCATTTCACTTGAAAAATCTCCAAGGCTCTACTGGAAAGAACACAGAGGAGAGCTGATGGTGGTGAAGCGGCCAAAAACTGACAAAGTGAACTTTAAACTGATTCCCGAGAACGTTTGCTGGTGACAACATACCAACCTGCCCACTCCGAGGCTTGGTTTAGTGCTGTTGAAATCCGTGCAAAGGTTTTAGCTCATAGATTGTAATTTGCTGGGAGAAGACGCGGGAAGGTAACCGAACTGTTGGAGCCCTGTAGCACTGGGCAGTTTTTGTAACCTATTTTCAAGTGATCCCACCAAAGGAGTAAAATGCTTGCACCCAGGGCTCGTGGGAAAAACTATTTTCAACAAAAGGTGAAAAGATGTTAAAAAAAAAAAGTTAAAATATAAGTCTTTTCAGTCTCCGACGTACGTTGAAATGCGACTGGGTAGCCGGCCAGATGGATATCCCAAGTTTTCTTAACACAGGTTGGATTTGCGCTGTCAACTCCCGGCCGGATCCATCCCACCCAAATCCAGCTCAGCGGTGGCATGCTTTCTTTCCCCCCAGCCTGTTCGCAAACCACCTTCCGAAGTGAGATTTCCCGCCATTTCAGTTCAAGAAATGAAAAGTCTCTTCCCGGCAGATTCTCCGGACTCGCCGGAGGCCCGAGCCCACACGGCTTTCCCCGCAAGGCAAGCAGCGGCACGCCCTGGGCGGCTGCATGCATCGTGATCCCGGGGATTGTGCCAAAAGGTGCCAGCAGACTAGCAGATAAAGCGTTTTAGCACCCGCCGAAAAAGCCGGACTGCGAAACCCGCCCGCTGTGGCGAAGCCAAAGCCGGGCGGGCCGGGCGCGCCCCCAGCGCCCGCGCGGGTCCGGACGGAGGAGCGCGGCCGTTGCCGGGAGGAGCGAAGCTCGGGGGCGGAGGGCGGGCGCGCGCGCCAACCCGACTCCGAATTGGTCGGCTCCTTAGAGCCGAGTGACGTCAGCCGGCGAGAACGTCGGATGTGTGTGGTGGGCGCGGGCGGGCAGGCGAGGGAGGCCTACTGCGCAGGCGCAGCGGCTGGGCTCCGTCCGCCCCCGGCTTTCGGGCCCAGCTCTCGCGGACAAGTCCCGACATCGCGCGCGCCCCCCCTACCTCCGCCCTCCGGGACCGCCCCCTCCCCCGGCTCGGCCTCGTCGGAGATAAACAATAGTTGGCTGGCGAGCGCCGAGGGTGCCTCCCGCCGCGGGGACTCGGCGGGCCGCGCGGCACCGGCGGGATCGCGGCCAGCCGGCCATGGCGGGGCTGTACTCGCTGGGAGTGAGCGTCTTCTCCGACCAGGGCGGGAGGAAGTACATGGAGGACGTTACTCAGATCGTGGTGGAGCCCGAGCCGGCGGCCGAGGAAGAGCCCTCGCCGCGGCGATCGCCCTCGCGGCCGCCGCCCCCGCCGCGGTCACCGCCGCCCCCGGCCGGCGGCGAAGTGGCGGGGAGAGGCGCCGCGGGGGCCGCCCGGGAGGCTCGCGCCGCGCCGCCCGACGCCGGGGCCTCGCCGGCTCCCGGCCGCTGCTGCCGCCGCCGCTCCTCGGTGGCCTTCTTCGCCGTGTGCGACGGGCACGGCGGGCGGGAGGCGGCGCAGTTCGCCCGCGAGCACCTGTGGGGTTTCATCAAGAAGCAGAGGGGCTTCACGTCGTCCGAGCCGGCGAAGGTGTGCGCCGCCATCCGTAAAGGCTTCCTCGCCTGTCATCTCGCCATGTGGAAGAAGCTGGGTGAGTTCCCCGGCTTGCTGCGGCCTCCCGCCTCCTCTTCTCCGGGCAGTTTTGGGCTCTCTGTTGCGCCGGCCCCGCGAGCCCCCCAACCCCCGGCCACCGAGGGCGCTCTCTGTGTGTCCATCGACGGGAGGGAAAATTCCGCGGTCTCTCAGCGCGCTTTCCAGGATGGGGGGCTCCGGTCAAAGGAAAGTGGCTTTTCGGAAGGAGAGGGTTGCGGTCTCCTTTCAGACATCCCTCGCTTTATTTCCACCCCCCCGCGCCCCGGCCAGGATCGGTGGGGAGCCGTCCCCTCCTCCCTTCGCTACGCCACTCTGGTGGCAGCCAGCCGGAAAGCGTGTTTGAAACCTGGCGCCAGATTTTAGCCAAAAGATGCACTGAAGACGTGTTGCTACCCAGGACGCGCGAAGGAAGCGGGAGATGTCAAAAAAAAAAAAAAAAAAAGTGTCTCCTTCAAATCTGTCATAATTTTGCTCTTGAAGGACTTGTTCCTATCGATGGCCTCCTACCGGCGGTGTCAGGCCTCCAAAATTGACCCCGGGTGGCTGGTAGTTGAAGGAAGCTGTTGGCTATAGTAGAGAGGCTAAAAAGTTATCATCCAGCGACTTAGCTTTGGGAAGGAATTCGGTATGGTGATCCTGAAATGTTTCTAGGATCTTTATGCTTGTACTGCTTATGAAAAACAAAAGCATGGAATGGGTTCTTACCACTTAAACTGGCCCCGTTACCGGGATGTGTTAAATTCAGTTTAGGGCTTTTCAAAAGTGCACTTTTTTTTTTTTAACCCTTTGGTACTTACCTTAGCTAATTGATGTCAGAGAGTTTTCAACAGTTCCCACGTAAAAATGCTTGTAAATTGTAGATACCCGTCGAAGTAGGAAGAGATAAGGAATTACTGATGTGCCAAAAGGAATTGGAGACCCTAATTTCTAAAAATTTGATGTAGTTGTAGTTTGATCGAAGCTTTGAATGTGTTCTAAAGCAGCCGATGTTTGTGTTCCCAACCTGTGTTATCATACAGAGTTGTAGGTGCTTAGGCATTGCTGTGAATGAATGGCATGAATCTTTTTTTAGAGAAAACACAATACCACTTCTGTTGTTTGAGAAAGTCCTCTTGTTTAAGGTAGCATAATGTTGCTTTATTTTCAGCAGAGGGACAGAGACATAGAGAAGAGTGTAAAGGTTAATCAAATACAGAACATTTTTTAAAAGTATTGTCATAGAGTTGTAGACTAGCTTCTTTCAAAGTCTGTTTTCTGTTTGCCTGGATTTCTGCCAAGAATTGTTTGATTGACTCATAGAACCTCCAGTCCGCCTGTGGGAGGCTGTTTGATCCAATCCCAGAGGCCCCTATTATGGATTTGTTTTGTTTTTGTGTAGGCAGAGCACAGCTGAAAGCACCAGCAGCATATTCCAGAAATTTGTCATTTCATTGCTAGTAGGGCAAGTGGGAGTGGACGGCAAGACAAGATAGAGGAAAATTAGACGCAGAGAACATTTAGAATCCTGTGTATTTTGGAGTACACTTGGAGCAACATAAATTTGCCATGTGTTTTCACTGAAAGGATAAAATATAAACCCTGTTACTTGAACATTTTTTAATAAAGCAGAAATCTTGCTGTTAAATGTGAATGCGTATGTCTGTTGACATATATGTACTTTCTGAACCAAGATTTATACACCAAATGTTAAAGCTTATTTTGTTCCCACAGTTAACCTTATACTCCATCATCAAAACTTGAAGGAAAAAAGAGTAGGATACATATATGGAAGTCTTGACAAACACAGTCTTCCTGTGTGTCAGGCTATAGTAGTGGTTCTCAAACTTTTTGCTATCAGAACCCTTTGTACTCAAATGATTCGAGGTTCTAAGCAGCTTTTGTTTATGTGGGCTACATCTATCATATTTTACTGTATGAGAAGTTAAAACTGAGAAATTTAGGGGCTTCCCTGGTGTTCCAGTGGTTAAGAATCTGCACTGTAGTGCAAGGGACGCCAGTTCCATCCCTTGTCTGGGAAGATCCTACATGCCATGAACAACTAAGCCTGGATGCCACAACTATCTGAGTCCCTGTGTTGCAACTACTGCAGCCTGGATGCCTAGAGCCTGGGCTCTGCAGCAAGAGAAGCCCCTGTTGCTGCAACTAGAGAAAGCCCACATGCAGCAACGGAGACCCATCGCAGCCAAAAACAAATAAATCTTAAAAGAAAAAACCAAAAACTGAGAAATTAATGAAATTTAACCTATTAAAAATAAGCTTATTGTGTGTTGACATTTTAAAGTGAAAAATCACTTTCCCCCCTAAAATAAATATTGAAATAAATATTCTAATCTTTTGCCCATTTTTTGTTTCTTTGAGTTTTGAGAGATCTTAATACATTCTGGATACAAGACGTTAATTAGATATACAATTCGAAAACATTTTCTCCCAGTCTGCAACTTTAACATTGTCTTTTAAAGAGAAATTTTTAATTTCGATTAAATCAAATTTATCAAGTTGCTTTATATGGCAGTCTCACACACATATGTAGTAGAAAAAGGGAGGAATAGTTTGTCTTTTCAGATAATTGTGGATATTCCACCCCAAAGTGGTAGTTTCTTAAGATTAGTCAAAATGGAATCTAAAACATTATCAATGAACTTTTCTATTTTAACAGTAAGAGCCATTGGTTTCTCTTGCACTTTGAATCAGCCTTTTACCCACATGTGTTCTTGTGGCATGGTACATGAGTCATTTGGAAAATAATGGCTCACTGAATTTATGTAGATCTTCCAAGTATTGATGCATTTCATTATACAATATTAAAATACCCACATTTGTTACGATCACTGATCTCATCAGAGAAGTCTTAAGATTGGGAAGTTATCAAGTTTATTGTCATCACTACAAGGTAGTGGACACATATATTCTAAAATATGAGGTTTGGGGACATCCCTGCTGGTCCAGTGGTTATGAATCTGCCTTGCAGTGCAGGGGACTCAGGTTCCATCTCTGGTAGGGGAACTAAGATCCCACTTGCTTTAGAGCAGCTAAGCCCACGGGGCTGTAAGAACTGAGCCTGCATGCCACAACTAGAGAGGACATGCCCCGTGAGGAAAGATCCCACGTGACGCAATAAAGATCCCGACTGTTGCAACTAACACCCAATGCAGCCAAATAAATACGAGGTTTTAAGCAGCAGTTCGAAGTTTATCACTGGCAACAAATAACTGTCTGCTTTTCTTGAAAAACTTCATTTTGAAAAAAATGTATGCCACATGCCCAAGTCTTTCTTTTTTTTTGGCTGTGCCTTGTGGCTTGCAGCATCTCAGTGTCCTGACCAGGGACACAGCAGTGAAAGGTCACAGACCTGGGACTTCCCTAGTGGTCCAGTGGCTAAATGCCTTCCCAGTGGACGGGGCCCAGGTTTGATCCCTGGTTGGGGAACTAGATTCCACATGCCAAAAACTATGTTCTGGAGACTAAAAAAGATTCCGTGTGCTACACTGAAGAGTAAAAATCCCATGTGCTTCTACTAAGACTCGGAGTGAAAGTGTGAAAGTTGCTCAGTCGTGTCCAACTCTTTGCGACCCCATGGACTATGGAATTCTCCAGGCTAGGATACTGGAGTGGGTAGCCTTTCCCTTCTCCAGGGGATCTTCCCAACCCAGGGATCGAACCCAGGTCTCTCGCATTGCTGGCAGATTCTTTACCAGCTGAGCCACAAGGGAAGCCCAAGAATACTCGAGTGGGTAGCCTATCTCTTCTCCAGCGGATCTTCTGGACCCAGGAATTGAACCGGGACGGATTCTTTACCAACTGAGCTATGAAGAATGAATAACTAAATAAGACCTGGAACAGCCAAATAAATAAATATATATAAAAAGAAAGGCCAGAATCCTAACCACTAGACCTCAGGGAATTCCCTGCTCAGGTCTTACTAAGTCATTTTTATCAGTCTTTCAAGTAAAAATGATGATCTGTGAAAATTGTGGCTACTTCTTTCCATAAGTCACTCAGTCACAAATGCTTTTCCTCTTTACAGCCATACTATGCAACAGAAGCCTTTTATGCACCTCCCTTCTTGTTTTACAGAATGTTGAAAAGATGTGTATTCGTGGATGGAAGTTTAGTAAAATTAATTTTTATTGCATCATCAAGGACATTCATAAGTTAAACTGGTTTCCCTTTTTTTTTTTGCCAACTGAGCCACAAGGGAAGCTCTCCCTTTTCTTTTTTTAAACTGGAAGTGAGTGGCTATGTTTTTCTGACTTCGAGGCATGTGGGGTCTTTAGTTTCCCAATCAGAGATCAAATCCAATCCCTTGCACTGGAAGTGCAGAGTCAACCACTGGACTGCCAGGGAAGTCCCTGGTTATAGCGTATACAGGACTACCAGTTCACTTTGGTACCACTGCCTTGATTCCTGCAAAGCAACAGCAGTTCTACTAGCCACTGCTTTTCAACCATCAGTACAGATGTCAACACAGTGAAAAGGGCAAATAAACTTAGAAATATTATGAAAATGGTTTTGGTCTTGTGGAATCCCTGTAAAGATGATTCGCACCATTGTGAGATAACTGCTGTGTTTTGTCTGTTTCTCGGCTAAATCTTGGGGTCTTTGGGAGCAGAGATACTGCCTTACACATCTTATAGTTAATCTTTTAGGGCTGACCATGCAATTCCTTGCCCAAAGTGGCTGCTAGTTTAGTTGAATTTCTGTGGGTGTGGTGATTAAATTGGCATTTTTACCTTTTTTTTAAATTAAAATTTTCCCCCTTTAAAAATTATAATGTATATGCATACAATTTACCATTTTAGCCAGGTTTAGGTGTATAATTCAGTGGCATTTCGTATATTCATAGGATTGTGCAACAGTCACCACTCTACATTTTCAGAACTCATCCATTATCCAAACAGAAATTCAGTACTCATTAAACAGTAATTTCCCATTATCCTCTTCTCCAGCCCTGGTAAACCTCCATTTTACCTCCAGTTGCTATTCACCTCTTCTAGGTACCTCATATAAGGAGAACCATACAACATTTGCCTTTTTTGAATTTTATTTCATTTAGCATGATGTCTTTAAGGTTTGTCCAAATTGTAGCATGTGTCAGAATTTTCTTCCTTTTTAAGGCTGAATAATATTCCGCTGTATATGCACACCACATTTTATCCATTCATCCATTGATATTTGGGTTGTTTCCATCTTTTAATGCTGCTAGAACTTGAGTGTAGAAGTGCCTGTTAGATTCTCTGTTTTCAGTTCTTTGGAGTCTAAACCTGGAAGTGGACTGGCTGGGTCATTTGGTAATTCTGTGTTTAACTTTCTGAGGAATCACCAAACTGTCTTCACAGCAGGTGCACTGTTTCACATTGCCACTAGCAGTTCTCCAAGGGTCCTGATATCTCCCCATTCTTGCCTCCATTTGATATTTTTCTTTTCTTAAAAAATAATAGCCATACTAGTGGGTGGGGAGAGCTTTCTTATATTTTTAAAGAATGCTTCCTTGTCTTTCTACACCACACCCCCTTATTTTTTTTGGCCGCTTCTGACCTGCAACATTTTGGTTTCCCATTCAGGGATGGATCCCACACCCCCTGCAGCAGAGGGTGGAGTCTTAACCACTGGACCGCCTGGGAAGTCCCCTAAGCCCTTCTTCATTTATTTAATTACCATTAAGCTTGACCTCTCTAGCATTGTTCAAGTGCTTATATACTCTTGCCAAATTTACAAAGGAAAACTTCAATTATCTAAAAATTTTTATATGACTTATTTTTGTCTTGAGGCAGAGGGACTTGATAAATATAGCATAGAGTGAGAGAGAATGTGAATATATCCTTTTTTTTTTGTTTTGGCCGTGTCATGTAGCTTGTGGGGTCTTAGTTCCTCAACCAGGGATTGAACTTGGGCCCCCAGCAGTGGGAGGCTTGGAGTCCTAATCACTGGACTGCTAGGGAATTCCCAACATATCCTCTTTGGGAAGTTTGTTTATTTTGGCTATGCTGGGTCTTGTTGGGGCTCATGGCCTCTGGAGCACACAGACTCAGTAGTTGCAGCGCAGGCCTAGTTGCAGTGTGTGGGATTTTAATTCCCCCATCAGGGATTGAACCCAGGCCCCCAGCATTGGGAGCATGGAGTCTTATCCATTGGACTACCAGGGAAGTCTCAACATATTCTTTAAAAATTTTTTTTCATATCATTATTACTTCTTGATCTTAAGTTACAGTATATGCCTAATTGATTTATATTCCTATGTGTGGATTTACTGTTCCTGTGTTATGCTTGCCTTCTAAGAAATAATGTTTCAGAGTTTATGTGTGCTTCTTTTTAGGCTTATTCATTTGAAATGTTCTTATTGAAATGTTCTTTCCTTTTGATAGTTCAGAGAAGTTAGTGAACAACATGCAGCTTTTATTCCTTTGAATCATAGTTCATTGACTTGTGTTATCAAGAGAACCATTAGAAAGGTAACAACATACACTTGAAATGAATGAAGTGAGATCGCTGATGTGATTACAGGAAATTCGCCACAGTATTTGTAAAGGACGATGAGATATGGGAAGTTTTATTTTTTTATTTTTCAACTGAAAATCAAAGCATTTACTTAAAAGAATGTGGCTAAAGGAATGAATTATGAAGAAACTGGTCTTAACCTAAATTGTTGATTCTGTGTTTGGCAGATAGTTTTCATTATCTTAAATTTAAAGACAGAAACAGAGATGGACAAATGCAGAAGAGGGGCAGAAGGGGTAAAGGGAAACGAGAAAGCCAGGCTCTGTTGTGTCCCACTCTTTCCAACCCCATGGACTGTAGCCCACCGGGCTCCTCTGACCATGGCATTCTCCAGGCAAGAATGCTGGGGTGGGTTGCCATTCCCTTCTCCAGGGCATCTTCCAGACCCAGGGATTGAGCCTGGGTCTCTTGTATTGCGGGCAGATCCTTTACCATCTCTGAGCCACCAGAATCTTTCCCACATTTGAAGAAAACTTACTAAATCATGGAATTTAAGCTTGTATCATTAGTTTCATATTTTTCAGTTTTTAGTATCAAGGACTTTCATCGTCTTGCTCATCACATGTGCTGAATGAATTTGCCATATTTATCAAGTACCGATTTTTTCTGTTTTTGTTAATCATTCATTACTTTCCATCAGTATTAGATAATCTGTGCTGCCGCATGTTGTTGCATGTAGTTCGGTCCTTTTTTTCCTCCTTACTGAGTGGTATTCCATTGTCTAGATAAACCACGGTTTGTTCCTTCACCCATTGATAGGCATTTGTATTGTCCACAGCTTTTGCCTGTTACGAATAAAGCTGATGTAAAGCTTTTCTTTACAAGAGTGAATGTAGAAAGAGTGATGGAACTAGAAAATTTCATTTGGTAACCATCATAATAGTTGATTCAGCCAAGAAACATCAATAAACACTAAAACTAGTAGGTAAAACTTTGAGGAACAGAATTGCTATAATGAGTTCCCTAGAGGGGTGGTTAGCACACATTGGATGTTCTAAAGACAACGTAAATGTATTCTCTCATGGTCTGGAGGCCAGAAGTCTGAAACCCAGGTGTCAGTAGGGTTGATCCCATTTTGGAGGCTCTGAGGGCGAATCTGTTCCATCCTCTCTTCTAGGTTCTGGTGGCTGGCAGCAGTTCTTTGCATTTCTTGGCTTGTTCCGTCCCCACTGTCTTTATATCGCCTGTGTCTTCTCCCCTTCTGTCTAAAGGACACTTGTCTTTGGATTTAGGACCCACTCTAATCCAGGGTGATCGCTTCTTAAGATGTTTAACCTAATTACATTTGCAAAGATCCTTTTCCCAAATTAGGTCACATTCACAGCTTCTGGGTGGCATATCTTTTATTGGTGTTGGGAGGGGTCACCATTCAGTTCACTCCAAAGGATATTTATGTTGTCTCAGATAATCTCCCTGTGAAACATATTAATTACAAAAAGAAAAAGGTTATAGGGAGAAACCTGGCAGACACCACCTTAATTGAGTGATTCAAGAGTAGCATCACTTTTCATGGGACAAATCGAAATTGTATACTGCCTGCAGGGAGATGATCATATTTCTGTGATGTTCCTGCCAAAAGTGCATAATCTGGTTACAAACATGAGGAAACATGAAACAAACCCAAATTGAGAGACATTCTTAAAATGACTGGCCAAGTGTTCCTAAAAAGCATCGAGGAAACACTGAGGTTCCAAGTTGGAAGTGACTAAAGATACATGATAAGCATATATAACAAGGGATCCTGAATTTTATTTTTTATTATAAAGCATATTGTTAGGCTAGTTGATGAAAATGAGTGAGATCTATAGATTAGGTGGTACTGTGCTATCAATGTTAATTTCCTGATTCTGACGGTGTAGAAATTAGGGCTTCCCGGTGCTTATATTGCAGTTCTGTTCCTCAAATTTCACCCTCTAGGCAAGGAATCCACCTGTGATGCAGGAAACGCAGAGACTCGGGTTTGATCCCTGGGCCTGGAAGAATCCTGGAAAAGGAAATGGCAAAACCATTTCAGTATTGTTGCCTGGGAAATTCCATGGACAGAGGAGCCTGGCGGGGTCGCTGAGTTGGACACGACTGAGAGACAGGAATTAGATAAAATAATAGTATTTGGGAGTGATGGTATATTTTGTGGTGGTTGACTTTCTATTGGTTCAAGAAAAAAGTTCTTTGGATTATTCCTGAGGGGGCAGGGAAGTAAACCTGAAGAAGTAGGTGTCCGATCGGAAAAGGAATCTAGGTAGCTGTTCATCAGAGCCCTGCAGTTGGATGCATACCAGATAACCAAGGCTGTGTTTATTTGTTTCAGTAAGGAGGATAAATCAAAACCGCAGCAACATTTGGCATCATCATTTGATTATATTTGATTATAATCCCCTGTCATTTTCTGAGACCTGTCAGACTTTTGCAGTCGTGAGACTATATCAGATCATCACCTCTGCTTATGTTTTAGGTGACACAAATCGTTGTGGTTCTTTGAGAGATGTGGTAATGCTTTTAAATTGCTATTTTGGAAGAGAGTGCTGTTGGTAGTCTTGCGCTTGGCCTTTTCTACCGTAGCAGACTTTGTGACCAATTACCGAGAACCGTGAGAGGAAGCTGTTAGTTGCTGAGGTTATTTGGGGACCAAAAGCTGTGGGATAGATAGGTTTGGGATTCCATTGGGTCTCAGGTAGACTGGATTGAAAGTCTTTAAAACCTGACCTCCATGGGCCTTAGCTCTTCCTTATCAGTGGACTGTGGCTGTATTCTGTAGCTCCAGAATTTTTATCTTAGAGCTGTTGTTCAGTAGTTACTCAGTGTTGTGGGTATCTCCTTTTCCTTCGTGTTTAGCTGCGTGTGAAAATGGCCACATACCACTTTGAAGATGGTTAACAATTCTTTAAACTTGGAAGATTGTTTTGTTTCTTTTTTTTTGTTGAAAGAGCATTCTGGAGATCCAGTTTTTCTTCTCCCCTGGTGTCGGTGAAGTAACCATACCAGAAGTAACCATTGTCTTTGGGTAATTAACTGCTCTTGGCTGATCTCCATCATCTCAGGATTTTCCCACCCACAGAGATCAGGAGACCCATCTTCATGGCAGCCTCTTCCCTTAGTATTTCTTGCTTAGAGAGAAAAGTCAGTAAAATATGTTTAAAAGATTTTGGTGTACCGTATATAAAATAGATAAACAGTAAGCATATCTGCATAGCACAGTGAATGCATTCAAGATCTTGTAATAACCAACAGTGGAAAAGCATAAAAGGAGTATATAGGGGCTTCTTTGGTAGTTCAGTGTCAAAGACTCCAAGCTCCCAATACAAGAGGCCTGGGTTCCATTGCTGGTCAGGGAAGTAAGACCCCACATACCACGCGGTGTATCTATCCAAAAAGAAAGAAAGGAAAAAAAAATAAAAAGATGTCTAACCGAATCACTTTGCTAAATACCTAACACAATATTGTAAATCAGTTATACTTCAATTAAAAAAAGGTTTTGGTGTTTACTTAATTACTTCCTTAATTATTGAAGAGAGTCTTCTCAACTTTCCTTGGGGTGGATAAGTGGGATGCATATTCATAGACTAGATTTAATCTAAGGTCCCTATTTCCCTAAATCTTTGAATTGTTTCCTTTATATCATTGTGTGTATTTTCTGGAACTTCATAATAAAGTACCAAAAATTGGTTGACTTAGCAGAAGTCTCTTGTCTCACAGGTCTGGAGGCCCAGGGTGCAAGATCAGGGCTCTGGCTGGGCCATGCTCTTCCTGTCTCCTGACAGTCTGAGAAGAAGCCCCTTACCCCTCCTAGCTTCATGTTTACCAGGACTTCGTGGCATTCCCTGGCTTGTAGGAGCAGCCCTCTAGTCCGATGACTCTCCCTTCTGCGTTTCCCATCTTTCCTCTGTGGGTTTGTCTGTCTCTGTGTTCGTATTTCCCCTTTCTGTAGGAACACCAGTGCTACTACTGCATTAGAGCCCGCCCTCACGACTTATTTTAACTTGACTGTCTCTGTAAAGACCCTCTTTCTGAGTAAGATCATGTTCTCAGGTACTGAGTATTAGGATTTCAGCATATCTTTTTTGGAAGGACACAGTTCCGCTCCTTAACAGTCATGTCAAATTGTTTGTTGTTTCTCAGTCATGGAACTGTTGGCCGGAGTTGGATCTGTTTGCAGAGAAGTTTTATTACCATAATTCTAAGCTAGTATGCTCACTGTAGACTATCCACTCACTGTTTATTGATCAATTCAGCCCTGTCTCACCACTGGTTACTACCTGGAATAGGAACAGGAGACTCAGTGTCTTCTACCCCTTATTGGTTCCGTAACTAATGGTCATTTTTCTGAGAAGCAGTTGCCTGCAGCCTACTCTGTGGTGCTGGTTTTGTATTACAATTCTTTGAAAACAACACAGTGACTCAGTCTACAATAAGGAGGGAAAAGAGCATGGGAGTTCAGTAGAAGGATGTTCGGCAGCTCACAGAATCAGACTAAAGGCTAAACGAGGTTTCGCAGTGACAGAAGCAGGGATCCCTGGGGCTCTAGCTGATAGGAACTAGTGGACACTCATTGAAAGCTTTTAGTTTCTGGGGTGAATCAGCTCCAAAAGTTGGCTATGCCTTTCTATCTAAAGATGCAAATATATGAAGAGTAACACAGGTCATTTGCCTACAGCTAAGCCAGGAGCAAGCAGGTTTTTAGTTCCGTTCCTAAAGACTGCATGCAATGGAGGCTGTGAACTCCAGAACAAAATTGGGATGCTAGTATTAGAAGGGGGAATGTGTGTTAGACGCGTGTGTACTGCATTTTAATACTGTAAGTAAAGACTAAAGTAAAAGCAACATAAGGGCTTCCCTGGTGCCTCAGTGGTAGAGTATCTGCCTGCCAGTGCAGGAGACGTGGGTTTGATCCCTGGTCTGGAAAGATCCCCTAGAGAAGGAAATGGCAACCCACTTCAGTATTCTTGCCCAGGAAATCCCGTGGACAGAGGAGCCTGGTGGGCTACAGACCATGGTGTCGCAGAAGAGTCGGACACGACTCAGTGACTCAACAACAGCAATGAAAGCAACGTAGCCTTTTCCTCCATTCGGATGTTTCTGCAGGAAAAAAAATTTCCAAAAGCTGAATTATTTGGTTGAAGAATAATATGTTTTATCTTTTGATGACTCTTGATACATGTTTTTCAAATTGCTTCCTGAAGGCTTCTACTGTTCTGTACTGCTTTGACATTAGAATGCTGTAAAAATTCCTAGTGCAGTGATTAGGACTCTGTTGAACTGCCTGGGTTTAAATCCCAGTTTCTCCATTCACTGCCTGTGTGACCTTACCTCTTTGTGCCTGAATATCCTCATCTTTAAAATAGAATCAAGATAGTACCCACCTCGGAATTCCCTGGTGGCACAGTGGATAAAGAATCCACCTGCCAGAGCAGGGGACACAGGTTGGATCACTGGTTCAGGAAAATCCCACATGTTAAGGAGCAGCTAAGCCCGTGTGCGACAACTACTGAAGCCTTCACACTTAGAGCCTGTGCTCCACAAAAAGAGAAGCCATTGCAATGAGCCCATGTACCACAGCTGGAGAAAGCCCTGGTGCAGCAACAAACTGAAAAACTGGCAGTCAAAACTTTAAAAAAAAATAGCGCCTACCTCTTGAGAGTTAAATGAGTCTTAGTTGAGTTCAGTTCAGTTGCTCAGTCGTGTCTGACTCTTTGCGACCCCACGAACTGCAGCACGCCAGGCCTCCCTGTCCATCCGAAGTCCACCCAAACCCATGTCCATTGAGTCAATGATGCCATCCAACCATCTCATCCTCTGTCTTCCCCTTCTCCTGCCCTCAATCTTTCCCAGCATTAGGGCCTTTTCCAGTGAGTCAGCTCTTCGAATCAGGTGGCCAAAGTATTGGAGTTTCAGCATCAGCATCAGTCCTTCCAGTGAACACCCAGGACTGATCTCCTTTAGGATGGACTGGTTGGATCTCCTTGCATGGCAAGGGACTCTCAAGAGTCTTCTCCAACACCACAGTTCGAAAGCGTCCATTCTTTGGCGCTCAGCTTTCTTCACAATCCAACTCTCACATCCATACATGACCACTGGAAAAACTATAGCCTTGACTAGACGGACCTTTGTTGGCAAAGTAATGTCTCTGCTTTTTAATATGCTATCTAGGTTGGTCATAACTTTCCTTCCAAGAAGTAAGCGTCTTTTAATTTCATGATTGCAATCACCATCTGCAGTGATTTTGGAGCCCCCCAAAATAAAGTCTGACACTGTTTCCGCTGTTTCCCCATCTATTTCCCATGAAGTGATGAGACTGGATGCCATGATCTTTGTTTCTGAATGTTAGCTTTAAGCCAACTTTTTCACTCTCCTCTTTCACTTTCATCAAGAGGCTTTTTGGTTCCTCTTCACTTTCTGCCATAGGGTGGTGTCATCTGCATATCTGAGGTTATTGGTATTTCTCCTGGCAGTCTTGATTCCCGCCTGTGCTTCTTCCAGCCCAGTGTTTCTCATGATGTACTCTGCATAGAGGTTAAATAAGCAGGGTGACAATATACAGCCTTGACATAGTCCTTTTCCTATTTGGAACCAGTCTGTTGTTCCATGTCCAGTTCTAACTGTTGCTTCCTGACCTGCATATAGGTTTCTCAAGAGGCAGGTCAGGTGGTCTTGTATTCCCATCTCTTTGATAATTTTCCACAGTTTATTCTGATCCACACAGTCAAAGGCTTTGGCATATGAGTCTCAGGATATATTAATAGATATTAAAACATGATAAGTATATAAGTACCCCCAAATTTAAACTTATTATAAAGAACATATGCTTTCTATACATGTTTATAATAGCTTTACTTCATCCAGAAATTTTACATTTTTGTGTTATAAAATTTATTAGTCTTTGTTTTAATGACTTACACACATATTCTAAAAGATGCTTAAATCAGAATTCATATACTGTCTGATACTGTTTTTGATATGCTCCCTGTTTTAAGTCATTTTTGTTTTTTGATTAAAATGTAAAGTAGAAAACAAGAAAGGCTAAGGAAGACATTATAAAGAGGCAGGTTCCTTAATACATAAAGTCATTGCAATTTCACTCAGAACCTCCACAGGGTGGAGGTTGCTTCTGAAGTTAATGTGGAAAAATCCTTCAGAGAATATTGAGAAAGAAAAATAATTGGAGGATACTTAAACTCCCAATTATTAAAAAGCACCATAAATAGATTAGTAGGATGAGTCCAGAAATAGATCTGAGGCAAGATGTAACATATGATAAAAGGTGACATTTCAAATGAATAGGGAAAGCATGGATTATTCAGTATTTTTAGATCATTGCAGAATATCTTTCATAATATATTAGTGCTTTTGACAAAAAATGTGATTTAAACATTAACATTTCTTTGAATATCCTTTTTATTTTTAGCTTTTTTCCTCCCTTTTCATCTCATTTTAGGTGCTTTTTGCCAACAGCTGAATTACTTGTATACTGTAGGTTAATTTTGTTTTTCTGAATGTGCTTAAGAACTCTTTTCTCTGGGAGTTCACTTCGTTCCCATTATATTTAGCTGCAGAAAACAATCTTTTCCAGTTTCTTAAAAAAAAAAAAAGGAAAGGTTTTACCTAGAGCCATAAAATAAAGGTCTAAAGAAACATACACCATACTCTAGGCTGAGCTTCTAAGGAATGATGTCTATAACCAAACTGCAAAACTGCATGGTCTATAGAGCTGTCTGCTGGGATCTATGTTTGCAGAGTTGATGCCTTTTTCCTGCTGCTTTTTTTTCTTTTAACTTAAACCCTGAGATATAGCATGCATACATAAAAGGCCGTAAAACATAAATGTACAGTATAATAAATAATTATAAAATGAACACCATCCAGTTAAGAAAGAGAACATTGCCTGCACCCCAGTAGGCCCTTCTGATCTCATATTCCTCACTTCCCCTAAGGGGCAACCAGGATCTTGACTTACGTGATTATAGTTCTGTAGTGATTTACTCATTTTTCTTAATAGTTTGCCTGTTGCCTGTAAATATGGTAGTTTTCTTTTTTTTTCTGAAGAAAATCATGCTGTATGCATTCTTTTATCTCATGCTTCTTGTGAGGTTCTTGCCCATGGTGTGTAGTATAATCTATTGTTATTTTGAAGGACATTTGAGTTGTTGCTCATTTTAAGCCCAGATGAACACTGCTGCTGTGAGCATTCATAGGTATTGTGTGCACATGTGCTTTGGTTTATCGTGTATACCAAAGGGTAAACAGTCAGAGTATGCCTGTCTTCACCTTTGCCGTATAATGCCTAGATGCTTTCTAAAGTAGTTGTACCAGTTTACACTCCTACCAGTAGTTGACGATAGAACATGTTATTCCACATTCTTAACTTACTATTGTCAAGCTTTATGCAGTCTGATAATTATGTGTGGTATCTCACTGCGGCTTTTAATTTGTATTTCCCTGATGATTAAAGAAGCCAGACATCTCCGCATGCTTCCTGGGTGTCTGCATGTCCTCGTTTGTCAAAGCCTGTTTAGGCTCTTCATCTGTTTTTCTGTTGAGTAGTCTTATTGATTTGATTTGTGGAGCTTTTTACGTATTCTGCATACTATTCCTTTGACCCATATATGTTACAAATATATCCTCTTCCATTCTGTGAGTTGTCTTTTCACTCCAATATGTTTGAATGAAAGTCTTGATGGTAGTACAACTTCACAGTCATTTTATTTTACATGGCTAGTCCATTTTTTGTCTTTAGGAAATCCTTCTTTACCTTGAGATCACGAATGTACCTTTTTGTGCATTTTCTGAGCTTTTTAACTTTGCTTTTCACGTTAGGCCTTTTTTTAAATTGACTTATTTTGGCTTTGCTGGGCCTTCGCTGCCGCACGCAGGCTTTTTCCAGTTGCAGCGAGCAGGGGCTGCTCTCTAGTGGCCGTGTGCAGGCCTCTCACTGCGGTGGCTTCTCTTGCTGTGGAGCACGGGCTCTAGGGCCCGTAGGCTCAGAAGTTGCGGTGCATGGGATTAATTGCCCTACTCAGTTCCAGGAGCAGGAATCGAACTTGTGTCCCCTGCATTGGCAGGCAGATTCCTATCCACTGTGCCCCCAGGGAAGTCCCTCATGTTAGGTCTTTAATGTACCTGGAAGTGATTTTTTTGTGTTTGGCATCAGGAACTCAGAGTTACGAGTTTTTAAATTTTGTCCCAGCCCCATTTATTGCATGTCTGTCTTTTCTCCACTGTTCATATACCAAGTGTCTAAATATGCATGGGTCTGTGCTGTTTTATTTGTTCACTGGTTTACTACTTTTCCATAAGTGTCTTATTAGAGATTTGTTAGCATTGTTCCCAGATATTTCACACCTTTTGCTGTTACTGTGGATGGGATCTTGTTTTTAAAGTTACATTTTGTAATTTTTTCTATTTTACAAAAATAGAATTGATATTTTATATAAGTATTTATATCCATTGATCTTATTGAACTTTATCAATGCCAGTAATCTAGCCACAACTGTTTTTCCTTGGGGCTTTTTTTTTTTTTTTTTTTGGCAACTCCACTTGGTGTCTCTCAGGCTGTTTGCTTTTTTCTTAAATACATAATGGTAATAACAAAAACTGATGTTTTAAAATTTTATTTATTTATTTTATTTTTGGATCTGCTGGGTCTCTGTAGCTGTGCAGACTTTTTCTCCAGTTGTGGTGAGTGAGGGCTGCTCATTGCAGTGGCTTCTCTTGTGGCTGAACACAGGCTCTCAGTCTTCAGAGCACAGGTTCTGTAGATTTGTTGCTCTGTGGCCTGTGGGATCTTCCTGGACCAGGAATCGAACCCATGTTCCTGCATTAGCAGACAGATTCTTAAGTACAGAGCCACCAGAGAATCCCGCAAACCAATGTTTATTGACTACTTACCATGTGTCTGCTACTGTTGCAGATGGTTTTACGTGTGTATATGGTATCTGTACATGAATTTCTAGCTACATCAATATTGGTAGCTGTTCTGGTTTCCCTCAGCAGTTGTTTCCTGTGCTGCAGGAAGCCCTCTGTTGTGACAGGTCACGCTGGAGGATGGATTCCATCTGTATCATGTGATGGGCCAGGAAGATGCACTGTAGGGTTCAAGAGATGGCTTTTCGGCATATATAATTTTGGAAAAGAAAAGAACTAGTCAGTCTAGATATATTAGAGAAGGCTCATGGCTATAAAAGTTGAGTGACACCTCATCCACTTGGCGGGGGCGGAATTTATTTCTTCTCCCACACCTCCTTTGAGATCCTGTTGTTCCCATTGGCAGATGCACCACTTTCCTTAAAAGAGAGCAGAGTTGAAAGAGGCACAAGGACCCCAGGATTCATGGCAGCACTATTTACAATAGCTGGGACATGGGAGCAACCTAGACGTCCATTGCCAGATGAATGGATAAGGAAGTTGTGGTACATATACACAATGGAGTATTACTCAGCTATAAAAAGGAACACATTTGAGTCAGTTCTCATGAGGTGGATGAACCTGGAGCCTGTTACACAGAGTGAAATAAGTCAGAGAAAGGCAAATACTGTATAATAATGCATATATGTGGAATTCAGAAAGATGGTACCCATGGTCTTACATGCAGGGCAGCAAAGGAGACACAGATGTAAAGAACAGACTTTTAGACTCGGCGGAAGAAGGCGAGGGTGGGATGATTTGAGAGAATAGCTCTGAAACCTGCAAAAATAGAGGACCAGTGCAAGTTTGATGCATGAAGCAGGGCACCCAGAGTCAGTGCTCTGGGACAAGCTAGGAGGATAGGGTAGGGTGGGGAGAGAGGTGGGAGAGGGGTCAGGATGGGGAGGACTCATGTACACCTGTGGTTGATTCATGCTGATGCATGGCAGAACCACCACAATATTGTAATTATCCTCCAATTAAAATAAGTAAATTAATTAAAAAGAAGAGAAGTATTATAGTTAGTACTGGGGCTTCCCACGTGGTGCTAGTGGTAAAGAATCCACCTGCCAATGCAGGAGACATAAGAGATGGAGGTTCGATACCTGGATTGGGAAGATCCCCTGGAGGAGGGCACATCAGCTTACTCCAGCATTCTTGCCTGGAGGATCCCTGGGCAGAGGAGTATGGTGGGCTACAGTCCATAGGGTCACAAAGAGTCGGACATGGCTGAAGCGACTTAGCATGCACGCACTGTAGTTAGTACTGACATCTTAGGAACTTAAGTATTTCACCTTTTACCATGTGCTAGGTTAGGCACTAACCTAGCTCCCAGTTTTAAATAAATCTGCCAAGCTTCCACCATCCATTCCTTACTTCAGCCTTTGTCACTGCCTCTGAGTTTGAACTTTTCTGGAACTCTGTTAACAAGGAATACTGATGTACTGCCTTCCTTACTGACTGCTTTTTCCTCCTGTTGAATTACCAATTTTGCGTTCTGATTTTTTCCCCTCAGTACGGTTGCATTTGTTTAAAATTTCAGGAATTCCTCAGATTTTCTTATGACCCTTCTCTGTGTTTCATGACTGTGTTTCAGAACTTTTTATTATTTGTAATCTGTCCTTTCATTAGGATTTTGTGGGGAGAATACGTTAGTGTTCAGACTTTGTTTGCTATCTTGAACTGTAATGTTTAATGTTATAGAATATTTCATTCTTGTAGCTCAGTCGGTAAAAAATCTAGCTGTAGTGCAGGAGACCTGGGTTCAATCCCTGGGTTAGGACGATCCCCTGGAGAAGGAAATGGCAACTTACTCCAGTATCCTTGCTTGGAAAATCCTGTGGACAGATGAGTCTGGTGGGCTGCAGTCCACCAGACAAAGAGTCGGGCACGACTGAATGACTATGCTTCATTTCATAGAATATTTCAGAAGTTTTAAATGATAGTGAATATAATCAGTATAGGTTTTGGAATTAGATACATGGGATCTTTGCTGCTTAAAATATTTGAGTTATTTTGAGCAACTTTCTTAACCAAGGTTTTGGTTTCTTCATCTGCAAAATGAAAATAATGGAACTGATCTTAGCTTATTGTTAGTGTTATGAGAGAATACAGGTAAAGCTCTTAGCACAGGTAAAGGTCTTAGCAAGTGGTATCCAGTAGGTGCTTGGTAAATGTTATTTATTAGGTTATGAATACTCAGCAGAGTTATTTTAAAAACAAATCAAGTAGCTTTTTCTGAAAATCTTTTTGGAGAAAAATTAATATAAACAGATGATAAGCTGCTGCCAGTATGGTATCAAACTTTTAACATATCCTTGCTACTAAATGTAGTTAAGACTAAGACTTATGTGGAATTATTAAACATATGATGTAACATTTTTCTCCTAAGATTGCCTTGATGGTCGCAATATAATTGCGTTATCTATATAATTAATTTATTAATGTAAGAATGAAGGGATTAACACAAGTCCTTCTTTAATAGCTTTCAAATATGTTTCTTAAATATTGTTGTGTGCTCATTCAGATTTTAACATACTAACTCAACGTAAGTTGCAGTTTTTATTCTGCCACAGTAGTTATGTATACACCTGAAAGTAACATTTTTTCTTTTCTATTACAGCAGAATGGCCAAAGACTATGACAGGTCTTCCCAGCACGTCAGGGACAACTGCCAGCGTGGTCATCATCCGAGGCTTGAAGATGTATGTTGCTCATGTGGGCGACTCGGGGGTGGTTCTTGGAATTCAAGATGATCCCAAGGATGATTTTATCCGAGCTGTGGAGGTGACACAGGACCATAAGCCGGAACTTCCCAAGGAAAGAGAGCGAATCGAAGGACTTGGTGGGAGGTAATGATTGTCCTGCTCTGTCTTTCCTCTCTTGGTTTTATTTAGTCCTTTTCTGCTTTACTTACCTGGAAGGCTGCAGTCCATGGGGTCGCTGAGGGTCGGACACGACTGAGCGACTTCACTTTCACTTTTCACTTTCCTGCATTGGAGAAGGAAATGGCAACCCACTCCAGTGTTCTTGCCTAGAGAATCCCAGGGACGGGGGAGCCTGGTGGGCTGCCGTCTATGGGGTTGCACCGAGTCGGACACGACTGAAGTGACTTAGCAGCAGCAGCAGCAGCTGCAGCTTTACTTACCAGATTGACCTACTTCTCCCTTTTAATAAAGTTACAGATTTTTAGCTTGCCTGGTAAAGTATCCATGTATATTCATATTTATTTTATTATTTTGAATTGACTGATTTATTTCTGATAAATGGCTCCAAAAGGAAATAATATCTTAATGGCACTCAAGTAACAAAACAAACAGGGATTTATTTAAAGCCTTTTGTATAAGCACTGAACAGCATGCCCTTCAGAATCTGGACAAAGCAGCCCTCAGAGTTTCAGAACAGAACAATTTGAATCTATTTTGGGGAATAGAATTTTGTTAGAATTAGCCTTCAGTTTTACCCTTTGGTTTGTAAGTCATGTACACGGCAAACCTCTGTGTTATGTTCTCAGTGTGTTTTGAGACAGTTTGTAAACTATGAAGTGAATTTGACTTAAGTGTAGTATTTTTATGATATAAACTAAAATGCAAGGTTATTCTACAAGCAGAGGAAGGAATAACATAAGAAAATTAAAAAATCATTCCAATACTAGTTTTTAAAAAATCAAGGATCTGAGGGAAGTAAACAGAATCCAGTGTTTTCTAAATAATCATTTAACTCAAGTCTTACCGTAATATTGTTACTTTTTTCTCCTTTCTTGTTTTTATTAAATAAAAAAAATTTTTTTCAGAGAAATAATAAGCTGAAGGAAAGAATTAACATCCTTAAATTACCAAGAGTTCAAAAGATCAGTAAGAGAAGCAGTAAAACTCTGCCACCTTCAGATGGCATAAAGGAGAAGTTTGAATGACAGGAAAAATTAAAAACAGTAGTAGAAGCATTTGAAAAACTGTTAACATTGAAGTGAAGTTCTATTTTTTGTTGTTGAGTTAGCAGTATTTTAATTGTAATGGGTATCCTGTTGCTAGGATTATATATTGGTATGACCTATACAAAAAACAACATACCACTAACTTCAAATTTATATAGGCTGAGTAATTTCAGGAATCTCCTCTAAAGAAGAAATACGAAATGTGGACCAAAATGTCTAAACAGAGTTATTGATTGCAGCAGTGTTTATTGACGGTTAATTTAGCTGAAATTAACTTGAAGGCCCAACATCTGGAAAATGGTTAATTACATTTAATTATATTCGTAACAGTGGTTATGATGTGAACAAAATTTTTAAAAAATTATGGTATTATGAAAATTTTCAAACGTTAAAGTAAAGGTCAGGGAATTCCCTGGTAGTTCAGTAGTTGAGACTCTGCAGTTTCACTGCTGAGGGCCTAGGTTCAGTCCCTCCTCAGGGAACTAAGATCCTGCAAATTGCATGGCATGGCCAGAACAAATAGACAAAAAAGTAGGGGTAGACTAGTATAAGGACCTCCAACACATATGAGGGATTTTAAAAAATACAGTGTTTTTTTGCCTGTTTCACTGAGGGATAATCGACATGTCACTGTGTAGATTTAAGACGTACTACGTCATGGTTTGGTTTAATTATATTGTGAAATATTACCACAATAGGTTCAACTAATCTCCATCTTCTCATACAGATACAATTTTTAAAAAGAGAAAAAATAAAGGGAAGAAAGGTTCTTGTGATGAGAACCCTCAGGATTTATTGTTATAACCACTTTCCTGTGTGTCGTATAGCAGTGTTCACTACAGGCATCATGTGGTCCATTCCATGCATAGTACTTACTTATCTTATAACTGGAGGTTTGTACCTTTGACCAACTCCCCCTTTCCCCTGCCAGGAACTTTTAATAATATAGGAGAATGCTTGTTGGTCACAATAAGCAGGATATAAAATTACGTTGGTAACTATTTGTCTCCATGGAGATTGTACCAGTTTATACTTCTGTCAGCAATATATGTGAATGACCCTGACAACATAATTATAGAACTTTTTGACCATCACCAGTTGTAGGTTAAAAAAAAAAGTCATCTTGGTGATGCTTTCAGTTGAATTTATCTTGAGAAAAGTTGAATTTCTTTTTTTATTTGTTGAAAAGCCATATAGACTTCCTTTTCTGTGTGTTTTTGTGTATCATCTTTGTTTATTTATGAGGGAGAGTAATCAGCCTTCTTTTTGTATTAATGTATAGGGGCCACATGTATATTAGAGAAATTAGACTTATATGTATGTGATGAATTTAAGATGTTGCTTTCACAGTTTGTCTTTTGATTCTGCTCCTGGAATTTTTTTTCCATGTGGAAGTTTATTTTAATGTAATTAAATTTATCCGTGTCTACCATTATGACTTTTGGTTTTTGTGCCATATACATAATTCCTTCACTCTGAGGTTGTTATAAAGTCCTCTATATTTTCTTCTCATACAACAGTTATGAACTTTGGTCTTAGGAACACCTTACATTCTTAAAAATTGAGGCCTTCAAAGAGTTTTTTTGTTTATATGGGTCAGATGTATTGACTTAACCATATTAGGAATTAAAATGAAGATGTTTTCAGATATTTGTTAATTTATTGAAAAATAACAATATTAAGCTCATTATATGTTAACATAAAGAACTTTTTTTTAATGAAAAAATAGCTGTTTCCCCAAAACAAATATTTGAGAGGATTGGCACTGTTTTACAGTTTTGTAAGTCTCTTTCTTGTCTGGCTTAGTAGGTGACAGCTAGATTCTTATATTTGCTTCTGCATTCAAACTGTTGTGATAAGGTATTTTGGTTGCAGTATCTAAAGTAAAATCATGTTTTACATAGATATGTAGGTGGAAAAGGGAGACTGTTTTAAAGCTTTTTCATATTTTGGGGGTATTTTTCTTTGATACTGTTCTAAAATTCATCAAGAGGGACTTTCTTGATCATGTGGTGTTTGAAATCTTATCAGTAACTTTTTCATATTCTTTCATTGAGAGCCATTGGTGTATCAGTTAAGAGCCTTTGGTTAAATAATATCTTCATCCATGCATGATCTTCTAAATAGACTTTTATTTTTGGAGCAGTTTTAGATTCATAGCAAAATTGAGCAGAAAGTACAGGAGTCCCTGCCTCCTCTGTGTGAATAGTCTCTTCACTATCAGCTCTCTTTCCCAGAGTGGTTCATTTGTTATGGTTGATGACCATACATTAACACATCATTATCACTCAAAGTCAATAGATTACATTTGGGTTGCTTTTGGTGTTGTACATTCTAGGGTTTGACAGATGTGTAATGACAGGTGTCTACCTTTATAGTTTCATACAGAATAGTTTCACTGTCCTGGGAATCCTCTCTGCTCTGCCTCCTTTCCCCTTCCTCCCTTTCTGTTCCTGGCAGCCCTGGTCTTTTCATTATCTTCTTAGTTTTACCTTTTCCAGAGTGCCACATAGTTGGAATCATAAAGTATATAGCCCTTGTGCATGATTTTGAAACCTAAGTATTGGTCACTTATAAAATATTGGTTAGCTGGGTTATGCAGATCATCCAAATATTGACATCTTTTATCATAGAGTATATCAAGTTCTGTAGCTGTTTAAAAACTCCACTGTATGCATGTGGTCTTAGTATTATTAGGAAAATAATTTTGACCTTGCAGATCCCCTGAAATTGTCTGGGGGACTTCCAGGGGTGTCCCTGACCCATATTTCAAGAGCCACTTTTCTAGTATTTGTATGGTTTTACCATTTACATTTTAATCTTATAGCTCTGGAATTTTAAAGTTATGTAGTAGAGATTCAAGTTAGTATTTTTTTCTAACTGGCCATCAGTAGCCACTTGAACAATTCCACAGCCATTCCTTGCTGATTAGAAGGCTTACCAGGCATAAAACCCTTCTATAGTGGGAAGATGACCTGGAGTTTATCCTCTTCTACCACTCTTTTCCTGGTTAAGATAAATGTGGAATGTAACTATGTTACATTGCTCCTTGTAGAAGGATCCTCGAATGGAACTGCAGGTGGATAGGAAAGGTTTCTGGGGACCTCAGATTTCCCTTGGAAAGCAGGGACCTGAGATTTCCCTTGGAAAGCAGGGATCCTGGCTGCCCTGTGTACATGCAGCTGGACTTGTGTGGGGACCGGGAAGTCAGGGGCTCTTGAGACACAGATTCCTGTGGCCTACGAAGCTCACTTGTGGCTGGAAATTGGCTCCTGGATTTCTGTAAGGATCACTGCTGAAGGCGGCACTGCTGGAGCTGCAGTTCTGGCAGACTGTTTCCTGTCCTGCATCCTGCAGAGTCAGGTGAACCTGGTTTCATGCTATAGTTTATTAGGTCCTGTAAGTGTGAAGGTCAGTGTGCATCTGAGACCACTACTGGTAGTTATGTAAAGTGAGCTTTGCAATCATATTTATTGAGCTGGCCAAAAAAATTAGTTCCTTCAGGTTTTCCCATATGATGATATGGCAGAACCTGAACGAACTTTGTGGCTCGCCCAAATTTGGGCCTTTTCTGGGTGTCCTTAAATACCAATACCATACTTTTTTTTTTAAAATTGAGGCTTTTTTATAAATTTTAATATTGGTAGGCCTGATTCTTCTCATTAGTCTTGTAAAAAATCTTTCTGTTTACTATTCCTTTTTTTCTCTATGAATTTTTAAATTATGTATTTGTATTTAACTTTATTTTTTGAGTTTATGGTTTTTGTGCTGTTACTTAAAATACCATCTGGACAGCTGGAGGAACTCTTTGCCATTTGAGAGCAGGTGTCTTTTTGCACAAATTGAGCTGTTTTGTTATAAGTTATTTCCTGCTTTCCTTCTGTCCTCACCCTAGGCAACTGGCCAGTGCTCTGTTTTCCCAGCCTTCTGTTGCTTCTCTGTCAGGCCCTGCATATCAGGCTGATGCTTTTGTATGCCTTCTAATCACACAGGACAATGGCAGGAAGTGCAAGAGAAACAGCATCTTTTACAGCATTGCTTTGGGTTTTGATACTGGATGTAAAACTTAAAGCCAGTGCTCTTATTTGGTCATCTGTTCCTCTGTCGGTGTTTATACTCAGAGACCATAATAACTTTGAATATTACGTGTCAAGAGAGCTCCCAGGAGTGTTATATTGAAAGCAATGTGGGTAGCTACTGTAATTACTTAACGTTAAGCCTTACTTTGGGGCTTCCCCGGTGGCTCAGTGGTAAAGAACGTGCCTACAGTGCAGGAGCCACAGGTTTGATCCCTGGGTCTGGAAGATCCCCTGGAGGAGGGCATGGCGACCTACTTCAGTATTCTTGCCTGGAGAATCCCATGGACAGAGGAGCCTGGAGGGCTACAGTCCATAGGGTTGCAGAGTTGGACACGACTGAAGCGACTGAGCATGGCACACACGCTGGCCTGACTGTTTAGGGAGCAGGTTTAGGAAAGAGCTACAGGGTATAAGCTGTTAGGAAGGCAGAATGCTGGTGTCTCTTTTCCCGTAACTCTTGTGTTCCATAGTTTCTTGTGAATGGTATTTTGGTTGGATATTAGCAAAGATTTGGACAGCAACAAACACTTTTTGTCTCTCTCTTTTTTTGGTCACGCCACACAGTCTGGGGGATCTTAGATCCCCACCAGGGATAGAACCCAGGCTCCCTCCATTGGAAGAGCAGAGTCTGAACCTCTGGACTGCCAGGGGAAGTCCATGAATGGTAGATGTAGTCTTTACTGTTTGCTTTTTGAGGATCAGCTTTGAAGAAAGCATAAAATAAAAAGTAACCTCCGCCCAACTCAGCCCTCCATCTCCCCAGGGGCTTCTGTCTGGGCGAGGTTCCCCCAGCCCCAGCCCCAGGCCCATCTGCCTGGGATGGAGCCCCTAGCAGCAGGGCCATAGGGATCAGCGCTTCTGTGTCTCTGGGACCAACCCGCTCGCTTTGTGGGGGCGGCAGCGAGTCCCTAGTCTCCTGGGCTGCTCAGGAAGCCTCTTCCCCACGGGAGGGAGAGGTCCCCAAGCAGATCGAGCCGGCCTAGGCCAGGCCCCCAGACCCCAGGCCTCTGGCTTCAGCCCTCCAGCCTCAGCTCCCTAGTAAGTGCCCGCTGTGTCCCCATTCGCACCCCAGGCCCCAACGACGCAGACCTGGGGTGGGAGACAGACCCTCCTGGTGAAAGGCTCGCCACTGCCCAGCGCTTAGGTGTGCCAGCCAGGTACGGCGGGGCCCCCGTAGGCTTCTGCCCCCCGAGGCCTGCTGGTACCCCTTCCCCGGTGCTGTCTGCCTGCCTCTCCCAGGGAGCTTCAGTCCCCGAGTTGCCCCGGGATGCTGCCAGGGCCGTCCAACCAGTGCCGCCCGCTCCTGCTGCGTCGCCCGGGGTGGGGTGGAGGCGGGGAGGAGGGGTGGCGGCTCCGTCCCGGCCTCCCTCGGACTGAACGTTGCCTGTTCTCCTCGCCCGGGGAGGTGGCTCCAGGAGGCGCCTGGCTTTGCTGCCTCCGAGGCGGAACACTCACCTGGAGCACTCACCTGATCACGGTGGGCCTGCCCCAATAAAAGCAATTCCAACCTCAAAAAAAAAAAAAAAAGATAACCACCTTTGCTGACGCTTACTAAGACCTGGAACAGTGTTTCTTTCAGTACTACAAATTAATTCTCAAAAGGGAGAGTAAATGAGCAACTTTCTTGATATTTCTCTTCTGTGTTAACATCGACCAAAATTTCTACCATGTTCTTGTTTCATTCCCCTCCTGTTCTGTCTGGTTATTGTAGCCCCATGTGGCTGTTTTACCTTAAATATAAATTAATTAAAGTTAAATTAAAAATTGAGTTCCTCATTTGCCCTAGCCACATTGACAGAGCTCAGTAGCTGGGCATGGCTGGTGGCTGCTACATGTTAGAATGTGCGGAGGGAGCGTTTCCATCACTGCTGCAAGTCTGGTGAGACCCCGCCGCTTAAGGCGCCTGGCCTGCCCTTGTCTCATGAGGCTTGTTCTCTACTTTAGAAGGATGGTTGCGGTTGTTCTTCTGCTATATTCATGTTTTTCTGGACTCAGGGAGATTTTTTTCTCATTTATCCATATTTATGCCTTTGTTTCTGCTGGAACTTTTATTCCATTTGTAGTTTCTTCTCTAGTATCTTCATTCCTTTGAAGTTAGAGCAGAAGCAGAAGAGCCATAGATGGGGGTGAACTGGCTGGCCGCTGCTAATGTCCACAGCATTTCTTAGCGACATTCCTGTGGAGATGGCCACCATTGTCTGTCCCATTTTCTGCTTTGTGTGTCTGGAACCCGGTTTAGTTTCTGAGTTCATTAAGTTTAGGGGGACAGAGTCATGCTACTCACCGTCAGCATAGTAAACCATTGAGACTCACGTGTATATCAGGATGTCACAGTGCTCATTAATAAGGAGAAGAGTAACTGACAAGAGGACCACAGGTGATTGTCAGCTGACCTGCCATAGATGAAATGAATTTCAGACTGTAATCAGAGGGTTGCAGTGCACACCTGGGACCTGAGTGTGAAGACTGAATTTGGTAACTTGAATGTCACCTATCATTGAGAGTCAGGAATCCAGTCTTGTGCGTGTATCTATCTGGCAGGTAACCCTGATATCAGGCAGGCTAATATTGGTTTCTTGGAAATGCTCTTTCCGCTCTTCCCCTCAACTTTTTTAAACCTTCCAGGGAAACATTTTTCTTTTATTTATTTATTTTTTAATTCCAGGCAGATTATGGTTAAATTGATTTAAGGGCCAGTTTCCCATTTCAGTCATTCGGGCATAGGTTGAGAGACCATCTCCACTGTGTTTTTAGTATTACGCTTTTTGCTGAAATATTTGACCATATTTCAATATGTTAGGCACCCTGGAGTGTACTAACTACTCTGTGTATTAATTACAGATTTTTCTTGTTCCTACACCAAATTTCTAGGAGGGTTTTCTTGTTCTCTAACTCCCAGATCTCTCTCTCTACAGCTGATCTGTTTCCAAGGTCTAGTCTCACATTTCTAAATACAGAAATATCTAAATAGATAGGTATTTCTAGTGAGGCATTTCTTGTTAATTCCTCAGATCAAAAATACTAAAGTGGAAGTTCTGTTTTCAGTACCCTTAAATCCTTCAGAAACTATACAACCTTTTCGACTTCTTTTATGTGTTCCCTCTTCTTTTATAGCCACTTCTCCCTCCCCTCGGTTTCCTGTTATCAGATTATCTTGCTTTTGTATGCATGCTACCTACTCATTTCTGTTCCTCTGTGCTCCCTAAATAATCTCCAAATTCTCATCTTAATGTACCCTGTGTTGCCTTTGCCTTATGAACAGGAACTTTGATTTATGCACCTGTCTAAAGCAGATGAATCATTATTTTGTGATACTACAATCTGATTGTAACAGTTATTTAACATGTGGAACTACTTGAGTTGATACATTGTGATCACTTAGTGTATTTCTGTGAACTCTTGTCTTTCAGCGTGATGAACAAGTCTGGGGTGAACCGTGTGGTTTGGAAACGGCCTCGGCTCACTCACAATGGACCTGTGAGGAGGAGCACAGTCATTGACCAGATTCCCTTTCTGGCAGTAGCCAGAGCACTTGGTAAGTAGGACTTCTGTTTGGTGAAACCATGTTGGATGTTCTGCAGCGTATGGTGGTAAAATAAAAGACAAGACTGAGAATTAAACACTCATTTGGCACATACTGAGTGTGTAAATAGATACTGTAGTAAATGATTGAAACCTAATTGAGAGGAGGATTATCAGTGCCATTTGCTCTTTGATCCTGAGTTGTGTTCAATGTTCTGATAGTTTCCATTTATTCCTAAGGAAGTAAATGTATGCCTAGGCTTGATGTTAGCCTTAAAACTGTTTCTAAATGTCCTTTCCTACTTCAGCCCTTCAAATTTCTCTTCAGAGCCTTCAGAGCTCTTTTTTCTTTTTCATTAGCTAGCAAAGTAAATTGTGACAAAATTAACGTACTTATTTTCTCTTCTGTTTTGTTTTGGAAGGAAGGCTAGAGGATTGTAACTATAGAAATATCTTACTTTGGATGTACTAGTTAAGTTTTCTTCGAAAGAAAATTTCTCTTAGAAAACACCAATTTTTTCTTTCTTTCCTTCTTCCTCTAAATATACTTGAGCACTAACTTGGTTCCAGGTACTGTATTAGGGTTTGGAGTGATGATACAGATACACTCTGCCCTCAGCGAGCAAGAATAAATAGTTGGGGAGATGGGTGATAAAGAAGTAAACCTGTTCTGAACCTAGTATAATATTGCAGGTCAATTATATTTCAGCTTTTTTAAAAGGTAAGCGTGTACATTGTAAAAGGTAAGCGTGTACATTGTAAAAGGTAGCTTGTACACTGTACTGTAAACAGTGAGAGACTGTTTTTTTGGGCTCCAAAATCACTGCAGATGGTGATTGCAGTCATAAAATTAAAAGATGCTTGCTCCATGGAAGAAAAGCTATGACCAACCTGGACAGCATATTAAAAAGCAGAGACATTACTTTGCCAACAAAGGTTTGTCTAGTCAAAGCTATGGTTTTTCCAGTGGTCATATAGGGATGTGAGAGTTGGACTATAAAGAAAGCTGAACGCCGAAGAATCGATGCTCTTGAACTGTGGTGTTGGAGAAGACTCTTGAGAGTCCCTGGGACTGCAAGGAGCTCAAACCAGGCAACCCTAAAGGAAATCAGGCCTGAATATTCATTGGAAGGACTGATGCTGAAGCTGAAAATGCAATACCTTGGCCACCTAATGCGAAGAACTGGCTCATTGGAAAAGACACTGATGCTGGGAAGGACTGAAGGTGGGAGGAGAAGGGAACGACAGAGGATGAGATGGTTGGATGGCATCACCAGCTCGATAGACAAGAGTTTGAGTAAACTCCGGGAGTTGCTGCAGTCCATGGGGTCGCAAAGAGTTGGACATGACTGAGCGACTGAACTGAACTGAACTGATTTGTAAATGAAATAATTACAGACTAGGAAATATGAAAGAAAGAAAGAAATCACAGGGGTCCTGTGATAAAGAATAATTTAGAAGGGAAAATCTATCTTAGGTAGTGTGATGGAAGTGCTCCTTTTAGGAAGTGTTATTTTAGCTGAGATGTGATGGCTAAGAATCAGGTTTTGTGAAGAGCCTGTTGAAGAATATTCTAGGCATGGATCCTGAATTGGGAAAGAGCTTGGCATGTTCTAGGAATTATCAAAAGTTGGGAGTTAATTGAGGCAAATGTAAACATCAGATATTTTTGTTCTAGACTAAGGTTACTGGGAAACATTGAAGGATATTAAGCTAAAGAGTAATGTTACCTCATTTGCAGTTTTTAAAAGATCATGCTACTGTTGCTTGTTCATCTTCGGTATTTGATCAAGTACACGTAGTCCCAACCTTCATGGACCCTATAATCTAATGGGAGAATTGATAATAAGCAAACAAATGAGAAAATTCTTTTAAAAAGCATCAAAAAGGAATTAAGCAATATGATATGCCAGTAGTTGATGGAAGGGATAGGTGGTGGCCAGGAGAAGAGGTACTTTGGAGAGGATGTTTAAGGAAGATTCTTTCAAAAAGTGGCCTTTGAATAAGACCTGAAGGAGGGAAAGGGGCCAAGTCCAAGCAAAGGCATAACACTTGCAGCGGCCGTCAGGCAACTGGTGGACGTTGGACTTGGGAGGAGCGGTGGTGGGGGTTGTTCAGCACATATTCTTTTTCCCTACTGAATGATGTCCTGACTCCCTTTTGGGAAACTGTATCTCCCCTACTCTGTGCAGTCTTAGTTTAGACATTCCTGTTTAGAGTCCTTTAGTAAAATATAAATGGTCAGGCATATGACCCCAGCTGGATCAGTTAGATTCCCTGTTCCATGATTTTGAATTGTGAATCCAGTAAGGATCAAAATTAAAAGCCAAGAAACCTGGTTGGTATGAATACGTCCAGGTGATAATTGACCTCCTTTGGCAGTGCTCATTGATGTGATTGGATTTTCCTGCTTAATTGTTTGGAAGTACCCTGACCTAAGTTAACCTGAACTGGAAATTGTCATTTGTATGCAAAGAACCCTAATGCTGGAAGGAAAGGGCTCCTGGTCTTTAGTGAGAGAGAGAAGGTAGAGATTTAAAATGAGGGTGAAGATGAGGACGCTTGCCTGATGAGAAGGGTGGTACAGACTAAGGAAAGAAGTGTGATGAAGACATTTCGGGTGGTAGGCAAGGACTAAATCCTGCAAGGCTTTTTAGAGCATGATAAGGAATTTTATTTTAAATGATTTTGGGAGGGGATTGAAGAGGAGGAGAGGAAATAAACCCCAGTGATTAAGAGGTAGACTCGAGCCACAGTTCCTAGGTTTCCAATCCCAGTGTTGTCATCTACTGTACAGACTTGGGGGGAAAATTACTTAATATATTGTCACAGTATTTTCAGCTGTAAAGTGGGGCCTGCTTCATACTGTTGTGGGTATTGGGTAACTTGACACATGCAAAGTGCTTAATATAGTGCCTGGTACATAGTAAATGCTCTGTAAATGTTAGTTGTTTTTACTATTCTTGTTTACTAAAGTAGGGCAATGACATGATCGAGTTTGTTTTTAAAGGATCATACTGGCTAAAATGACAGGGTAATAACATTGGAGGCCAGGGTGCCATTTTGGGGGCCTGTAGCAGTTTCTAAGCACCTATTTTATAGATTTTTGTCTTAGTTACCCAGGCCATTCACTCATAGTATATATGTGATATAATTGACCCTTCAACTGTTAGCAAGGAAAAAAGAGGGGGGAAAGTGATAGTCAGCTTTTCTTTACTTTTCAGGTAGATGGCAAATTTCAAGTTAACTATTGCCATTTGTAGCATTAGTGAGCTCCCGAGGGCATGGGAGGCAAGGAATTAATATTCCTGAAGAATGGAGAGGAGCTTCATGGGGAACTCAACATGGACTGAGGGCAAGGTCTTCCTCCAGGTTCAAAAGCAAGGTGAACTTCAGTTTAGAAAAGCAGATGCCCGGTGATCTGGAGTATGTGAAGTGTGTGTGTGCCCTGCTTTTCACGTAAGCCTTGAAACCCTTATGTGACTTTAGAGAGGAGGAGAAGGAGCAGCAGAAAGAGCAGGAAAACCAGCTGGTGCTCCTGTTTCTAACATTGCTGGTCTGTTCAGGTACAGTGCTGGAGTAATTCAGATAAGTAATTCAGCACACAGGAGCATCTTCCGTAATCTTTACTTTATGTTTGTAAGGACACGTTGTTGCAGTATTAGACAGTCCATGAGTTAAAATCTGTCTCCATGAAGCTTTCAGACAGTCAGTGTGTTTACCTTTTTGCATAATGACAGTCATTCACCTGTTCAGAATTGGCTAGCATGTTTCTCTAGGCTAATTTCAGACCTTCCATTAGTCTTGTCCTATCCCTCTGGATATTTCCCCCAATAAACGTGATTCCAGAATTAGGAACACTGCAAGATGTGGTCTCATCAGTTTGAAGTACAGTGGAAATATGTAGTTCCTGCTCCCTGAGCATTGTACTTGTAATAATGGAGTTTTAGAATTATAACTGTCATTAGCTTTTAGTAATCTTTTCACGTTAGTTGGCTTATTAAGCTCAGATCTCTAGATATTTCTCTTGTGAATTGCTACTAAGTCAAGTTTCTCTATTACGTACTGTGTTGGTTTTTATTGGGATGGTGTTAGGGTGGGGAAATGGCAGAAAGTGAAGAGGAACTAAAGAGCCTCTTGAGGATGAAGGAGGGGAGTGAAAAAGCTGGCTTAAAATTAAATATTAAAAAAACTAAGATCGTGTCATCCGGCTCCATTACTTCATGGCAAATAGAGGGGGGGGAAGGTAAAGTAGTGACAGATTTCCTTTTCTTGGGCTGTAAGATCACTGCGGATGGTGACTGCAGCTGTGAGATAGAAGATGATTGCTTCTTGGCAGGAAAGCTATGGCAAAGCTAGGCAGTGTGTTGAAAAGCAGAGACATCACTTTGCCGAGAAAGGTTCGTATGGTCAAGACTATGGTCTTCCCAGTGGTCACATACGGTTGTGAGAGCTGGACCGTAAAGAAGGCAGAATGCCAAAGAGTTGATGCCTTCCAACTGTGGTGCTCGAGGACTCCTGAAAGTCCCTTGGACAGTAAGGAGATCAAACCAGTCAACCTTAAGGGAAATTAATCCTGAATATTCGTTGAGGAGACTGATGCTACAGCTGAAGCTCCAGTATTTTGGTTATCTGATGCGAATAGCTGACTCATTGGAAAAGTCCCTGATGCTGGGAAAGATTGAGGGCAGAAGGAAAAGGGGGTATCAGAGGATGAGATTGCTGGATGGCATCACCAATGCAATGGACATGAAATTGGGCAAACTTTGGGAGATGGTGAGGGACAGAGCAGCCTGGCTTTCTGCAGTCCATAGGGTCACAAAGAGTCGGACATGACTGGGCAACTGAACAACAAGGGTGGGAAGGTGGAGGCTGAATAATAGATGGGCTTTTTTGCAGGATATATTAATCAATACAAAATTAATAGATGAGTGTGTAGTTGAAGAGATCTTTAGTGATGTGATTTTTTTTCCCCTTAGCTCAGTTTCAACATTAACTATCTAGAGAAAGAAATAATGTGTGTAGTTCTCGATTTTGTGTATTATGCATATTCAGAAGTATGTAAGCAACAGAATATTATTAGCATTGCTTAACTACTTTTAGTTGCCAGAGAGAAAAAATAGTAATTAGAGAGTAGAGAAATCAGGCAACACATTGAATGATGAAAATTACCGTCACTAATGAGTACATTGTATGCCTTCAGATGTGTGATACACACTTCCCCTAGGTAGTACCCTGGTCAAGAATGCATGGCTGCAATCTAGATGAAGGAGGCTAAAGAAATGTTCTAAGTAAGTGCTATCCTGGCTCCTCAACTGGATCCTATAAAGGATATTATTAGGCCATCTAACAATTCAGAATATGAATGGTAGGTAGTATATTAGGTTCATGTTATATTAATATAAATTTATGAAGTTGATAACTGCAGTGTCCTTATTCTTAGAAAATACACTTTGAAGTATTTAGGGATAAAAGACTATTATTTAAAACACTTTTGTTGCAAGGTTACATGCACAGAATCTTTATACACATGTAGATCGAAAACAAGCAAATGGGGCAAAATGTCAGCAATAATGAATCTGAGTAAAGATGGGGGTTCTTTGATATGTTTTGATTTTTATCACTTTATACATTTGAAATGATCTCCAGATGAGATTTTTTTTTTTTAATAGGCTGGCTGTAATAATATGAAATTCAATAAAAGTAAATAAAAAGTGCTAGGTTTAAGTTCATAATATGCTTTGGGAGATTATCTGCTTTCGTAGCATTTCATTTGGGAGAGAACTAGGGTTTTTTGTTTTGCTGTCTTTTTTGTTGATTGCTAATGAGCATGAGATAACTCTGCAGTGTTAAGTGCATGCGTACTCAGTCGCTTGGTCATGTCCAGTTCTTTGCAACTCCATAGACTAGCCTGCCAGGCTCCTCTGTCCATGGGATTTTCCAGGCAGGAATCCGGAGTAGGTTTCCTTCTACTGCCATTTCTTTCCCCAAGCTATCTTCCTGACCCAGGGATTGAACCTGTGTCTCCTGCATTGGCAGGAGGATTCTTTACCGCTGAGCCACCTGGGAAACCCCTAGGTGTAGTTTAGCCATAAAAAACTAGTGAAGTCTTAGAACGCAGTAATACAGCAGACTGCCCTACGTATCAGTTCAGAAACTGCCTTTCCAGTTAGTCAGTTGACCAAGTCTGTGTAGGTGGGATTTTGCATACAGCTTTGTTCAACTTCCAAGTATAAGTTTGGACCTTCCCTAGTGGTCCTGTGATTGAGAATCTGCCTTTCATTTCAGGGGACACAGGTTCAATCCCTGGTCAGGGAACAAATCCCTCATGCTGTAGGGCAACTAAGCCTGCAAGTGTGAATAAGACCTGACGCAGCCATAAATAAACATTTTCCCCACTCTTTCCACTGGATGCTGCCGCCACTCTCCTTAACTTAAACAGGATAATTGGGCAGAGTATAACCTGGAATCAAAATACTGAGGACACCTATAGCTGGGTTAGTATTTGTGAAGTTTTGTCATCTAGAAGAGAAGTTAACCTGATTTTAAAAAGGTGTTGAGAGCTTCCTGGTGGCCTAGCGGTTAGGATTCTGGGCTTTCACTGCCATGGCCTGGGTTCAGTCCCTGGTTGGGGAACTGACATCCCATAAGCTGTGTGGCTCAGCCAAGGGTGTAGGGGGCGGGGAGCTTCCAAGTACTGAATGTTTCAAAAAACTGAGCATGCAAAAATGAGAGCAACAGGTGAAAATTCTCAGAAAAAAGGTGTGATGAACTATAAAAGAGAGAACCATATTTTAGCCCAGTAAAACAGAATTATTACAGATGATAAAAAATAATAACATTATTTTGTGAACTGTAGTGAGCCTTTCCTTCACTAAAAGTGCTTGGGTGGTTGACAGAGATGTCTACATTGGCTCGGAAGCTAGAGAATATAAAACTGGGTTTCTTACAGTTCTGAGAGTGCATGGTAATGTTAAAATAGTTGATCCTTGGTTAGCTTTCCATTGTATTTAAAATAGCTTTTCCAACTAGCTGTTTTTTCACCGTGCATTATTTTTAGATTTATCCATGTTTTTATATGATTCTAGTTCATGCATTAACTGCTGTACATTCAGTTCCAATATGAACCTGTAGTTTTTCCCTCTGTGCCCTGATTGGTGGACATTTAGGTTATATGCACACATTTGCTATTACCAAAAATGCTGCAATAAATACCTCCTTGTGTACATCTATGAGATTTATTTAAGGCACATAACTAGAAATGGAATTGCTGGGTTACATTACATTACTCACCAACTTTTAAAGTACCATGACACACAAATAATAAGATAATATTTTAGAATAAAGAGGGAAGGCTACTCAAGGCTGTGGGCAACTGACCTAGAGGTTCTAGCCACTCAGGACCTACCCTGTTGACCCACGGTCACACTTACACCATCCACGGCATATCACTTGGAAAGCACAGTCCAAGATGTATAAAGACATGTATATCTTTAGCATTATTATGTGATGCCAAGTTTCTCCCCCCAAGTGATTATACCAGGCTATTAAAATCTCACTGTATTAAGAATCTATTGCTGTCTTAACAGAATATTCCCAAACCTAACAGTTCAAAACATTTATCATCTCCCATGCTTTCTGTGGCTTAGGAACTTGGGAATGGCTTAACTAGGTGGTTTTGGCTCAAGGGTCTCTCGAGTGGTTGCAGTCAAACTGTCAAGTATGACTTTGTTCTGAAAGCTTGAATGGGGTGGGGCATTCACTTCTAGGACGACCTACTCACATGGCTGTTGCCAGGAGGCTTCCATTCCTTGCCCAGTGGGCTTCTCTGTAGGGCTGTTTGCTGTGTCTTCATGCCGTGGAGCGAGTAGAGCCGCCTTCTTGGAGTGAGTGATCTGAGAGAACAGGGAAGCAGCCATGATGTGCTTTTATGATCTAGTACCATAAATAAGTGACATCTCATCACCTCCTCCATATTTTTTTTTTTTGGTTAGCAGTGAGTCACTCAGTCTGCCCTTAAGTGGAGGGGGATTAAGCTTTACTTCTTAAGAAGTATCAGTATGTGCAAATATTCTAAAACTGCACAGAGTCCCCGCTTCTTCATGATTGTTTATTCATTCACCAAGTATTTATTAAATGCCTGCTATGTTACACGTACTGCTCTAGGTTTTGAGGATTTGGCAGTGAATGAAACAGGTGAAGATTTCTTGACCCATGGATCGTCCTTTATAGTAGGGGCAAACATGATAAACTAAAATAAATAAGTAGAATATATATTGTGGTATGCAGTGAAAAGTGCTGGCATGAAAAATAAAGCAGGAACCGTTGTGGGAGGCGGGAGTCATAATTTTAAATGGAATGGTCAGAGGAGGTGTGAAGAGATGACGCTGGAGTGCAGAGGTGAGGGCCTGGGGGTGACTGGGGCATGAGGATTCAGGCAGAAGGAGCAACAATCCTCAGTGTCCTTTTCATAATTTTTTTTTTTTAAACTGAGGAACTTGAAAGGAAGAGTTGCTATTAACTGATGGAGCAAAGACCAGAGCGCATTAGGAGGGGCCAGAGTGCATTAGGAGGGGCCGGTCAGGAGTTCAGTTTCAGACAAGTTACATTCAAGGTGCTTATCAGATATTGAAGCAGTGATATCCATTTGGCTTCTGGTTATGAGAATCAGCTAGTGAGAGCTAGGCTAAGGACATCAGTTTGTGGCTGAATCAAGGGATTGAGTGTAGGTAGAAAAGGGGAGGGGAAGAAACGGAAAGGTCCAGTGACTGAGCCCTGAGATACTCTCACTGTTAAGAGGTAGGGGCATGAATGGAGGAATGGGGTAAGACAAGACAGAAAGAGCCACAAGTAAAATAGAAGATAGTTCGGGAGGGTGTCCTAAAAACTAAGAGAATAAAGTATTTCAAGAAGGTGAGTATTTCCTTATATATGTCAGTTATACCTCAATTAAAAAAAAATGTATTTAAATACTGTTGAAAGCTCAGGTAAAGCAAAGATCTGAGAGGTGATGTGAAAGTCATTGGTGACCTTGACAAAGTGGCTTTTGGTTGGATAGTGAGACCACAGTTGTGACTGGGGTTGGTTCAAGAAAGAGCGAGAAGAGGAAATTTTGATATAACAAGTTTTAGACACTCTTCCTAGGAATTTGGGAAGGAGAGATGGGGCTCTAGCTGGAGTCAAAACCCAGGAGAGGGTTTGCTACTGTTGTTTTAAAAAGGGAAGAAATAATCACAGTTTATGGGAAAGATCCACTCAACCAGTGCAAAACACCATGTAGGAGATAAAATACAATTGTTACAGTAATGTCCTGTGGCAACTGCATTAACATAATTTTGTAAACAAATGTATGGAGATAAATGGATCTTTTCGTATAAAAAGACGTATGGGAGAGATGATATTGTTTCAGTAATGAAAAACATCAGTTCTGATTTTTCTCTTGATTTTATTTTTCTATCCCATATTTTCACCTCAAATACCTTCATTGAGATTTAACTGACATATAGTACTGTATATTAAGTTTAAGGTGTACAGCATTAAAAAGATAATATCCTTTAGATTTGAATATTTAAGCTAAAAGAAATGCTTTGTTAAAGTTTAACTTGTTGCGTGGTAATTCTTATTGGCCCGTAGTAAAATTAAATTACAGTATTTAGCACCATTCTTATGGTTAATAGTCATTTTTCTTCTAGCTTTTTGGGAGAGAAGTTTGCTTATCAAAATTTGTATTGTTGGTGATTAGAATTACTTGAGAGCAGATGTAGCAAAGGTGCCTCCTAGTGTCTCCCTGATGGAATTGCATGTGAGTCTTATAAATCATTGATTCGTTGTACAGATATTTGAGTGCAGACACCCTGATGCTGGGAAAGACTGAGGACAGGAGTAGAAGAGGGCAACAGAGGATGAGATGGTTGGATAGCGTCACCGACTCAATGGACGTGAGTTTGAGAAAACTCTAGAAGATTGTGAAGGACAGGGGAGCCTGGTGTGCTGCAGTCCATGGGGTTGCAAAGAGTCAGACCTGACTTAGCTACTGAACAACGATAGTGCCGAACACAGGTCTTTGCCCTCAAGGAAGCTTATGGTTTAGAGAAGGGGAGAGGCGTTCATCAAGTGATCACAAAAAGAAGTAAGAAAGGACAACTCTTAAGTATTTGTATGTCTGTTAAAGAGAACTTTAAATAGGAATATTTTACCTAACTGGAGAGCCACTGAAGTGATGTTTGAACTGAGCTTTGAAGAATTACAAAAGCTAATAGGGGAAGGAAATGTGTTCTTGGCATAAGAACTGCATTTGTGAACAGCTCTGTGATAGGAGGAGGCCTGGCGGACATAAGGGGCTCTGAGTAGGGTGTGTGGAACATAGATAGGTATGAGAGTAAGAGGCGTTGATCAAGTGAGAAAAGACTGCATTTTCCTAGGCTGTGGTTAGGAGGTCTGTAAGAGTAAACTATTGCAGAGTTAGGGAAGCAACTAGGTTGTGTGTGTGTGTGTGTGTGTGTGTGTGTTAATTATGGCAAAAGACCTATAACAAAATCTACCATTTTAATCATTTTAAGAATTCAGTTCAGTTGAAGTATATTCAGTTCAGTTGAGTTGCTCAGTCGTGTCCGACTCTTTGGGACCCCATGAATTGCAGCACGCCAGGCCTCCCTGTCCATCACCAACTTCCAGAGTTCACTCAGACTCACGTCCATCGAGTCAGTGATGCCATCCAGCCATCTCATCCTCTGTTGTCCCCTTTTCCTCCTTCCCTCAATCCCTCCCAGCATTAGAGTTTTTTCCAGTGAGTCAACTCTTCGCATGAGGTGCCCAAAGTACTGGAGTTTCAGCTTTAGCATCATTCCTTCCAAAGAACACCCAGGGCTAATCTCCTTTAGAATGGACTGGTTGGATCTCCTTTCAGTCCAAGGGACTCTCAAGAGTCTTCTCCAGCACCACAGTTCAAAAGCATCAATTCTTCAGTGCTCAGCTTTCTTCACCGTCCAACTCTCACATCCATACATGACCACTGGAAAAACCATAGCCTTGACTAGACGGACCTAAGTACATTTAAATTGTTGTGCAGCCACCACCACCATCCGCCTTAAATCTGTGTTTTAAAGAGATGATTTTGGTTGAGTTTTGAGGATGGATTAGGTGAGACAAAAGTTGCTGAGAACCTCTTCGTGGGAAGCCACTCAAGGAGTGAGTGTGAGGAGGTGATGCTGAAATTCCCTAGGGATAAGGGCTACTAGGTGTCCTGCACCCTGCTGGCCACAGTGTGTCTCAGGAGTGAGCAGAGAACACACTGAAGCCCAGAAGAAAGGCCTTGTTCTCATCTGGTATCATTCCAGTGTCCCTAGTGAGAGCAAAAGGGAAATGGCCATTGAACAGGCAACCAGCAGCATCTGCCATGATGTATCCCTCCCTTCAATATGTAGAGGAAGAACATTCTGTGCCCATTTAATGGTGTACAAACCCTAGACCAATGATAAAAACACTTAGCTCAATTCTGATTCCTACTCATTTGGTCTCAGGTAAAGCCATGGGAAATAATGGAAACAGTGAGAGACCTTATTTTTGGGGGCTCTAAAATCACTGCAGATGGTGACTGCAGCCATAAAATTAAAACATGCTTGCTCCTTGGAAAAAAAGCTATGACCAACCTAGGCAGCGTATTAAAAAGCAGAGACATTACTTTGCCAACAAAAGTCTGTCTAGTCAAAGCTATGGTTTTTCCAGTAGTCATGTATGGATGTGAGAGTTGGACTATAAAGAAAGCTGAGCGCAGAAGTGGAGTTGGAGAAGACTCTTGAAGGACCCTTGGACTTCAAGGAGATCCAACCAGTCCATCCTAAAGGAAATCAGTCCTGAATATTTGTTGGAAGGACTGATGATGAAGCTGAAACTCCAATACTTTGGCCACCTGCTATGACGAGCTGACTCATTGGAAAAGACCCTGATGCTGGAAAAGATTGAAGGCAGGAAGAGAAGGGGGAGACAGAGGATGCGATGGTTGGATGGCATCACCGACTTGATGGACGTGCGTTTGAGTAAGCTTCAGGAGTTGATGATGGACAGGGAAGCCTGGCGTGCTGCAGTCCATGGGGTCGCAAAGAGTCAGACACGACTGAACGACTGAACCAAACTGAAAGCCATGTAGAAGACTTCTCTGGTGGCTCAGTGTAAAGAGTCTACCTGAAGTGCAGGAGACTCCCTAAGTCCATACTGAAACAAAAAGATGATAAAGAAGTAGAAGAATGGAAAGCTTTTCTTTAGACAAGATAATTAGGGGCTTGCCTGGTGGTCCCGTGGTTAAGAATCCACCTGCCAGTGCAGGGGACACAAGTTCGATCCCTGGTCCAGGAAGACTCAGCATGTTGCGGAGCATCTAAGCCTGTGTGCCACGACTCCTGAGCCCAGGCTCTAGAGGCTCTGCTCCGCAACAAGAGAAGCCACCACAATGAGAAGCCCGGGCACTGCAACTAGAGGCCACAGCTAGAGAAGGCTTGAGTGCAGCAACGACCCAGTGCGGCCAAAAATACATAGATGGGGAAAGACAACTAATAAAGGTTAGTGTTCTGTCTTCAGTTTACAACCATTACAATAACATGTGATTTGTGCAGAAATCATTAATGGATGCTAAAACCTGGCATTTTTTGGTAAGGAACAGGATATTTCACACAGTCTCAAACCATCACCCTTCAGATTACTTGGGGATACCTTTACAGTGCTGGTGGACAGCAGTTTAACTGAATGATCAAACTCGGCATTGCCAATGGCACAGACTGACAGTGTACCTCCTAGCTGAGAAAGATGTAGTATTCCGGCCAAAACCAAATTTAACCTGAACACAAGCCTTTATATCTTGCAGAACACAAAGAAGCAAACAGAAAGCAAAACCCTAAATCAAGGATCATTCTGCAGAACAGCTGGCCTGGAGACTTGACAGTCGTCTATCAGTGTCATGAATGACAAAAATCACGAAACCTAGAGAGTTGTTCTGGGTTAAAAACAACTAAAAATATGCCAACTAAATGCAATGAATGATTCTTGAGTGGATCCTGGACATTAAAAAAAGGGTTGTTGGACTTTCCTGGTGGTCCCGTGGTTCAGAATCTGCCTGCCAATGCATGGGACCCAGGCTCAATCCCCGGTCTGGGAAGATCCCACATGCCGGGGAGCGACTAAGCCTATGTACCACAACTGCTGAGGTCATGTGCTGTAGCCACTGAGGCCCGAGAGCCCTGGAGCCCATGTTCTGCAACACGAGAAGCCACTGCAGTGAGGAGGCCCTGCTTGCTGCAACTAGAGAAAGCAGCGACAAAGACCCAAAACAGCCATAAATGTTTCTTAAAAAAAAAAAAAAAAAGAATTATTGCAAAATTCCCTGGTGATCCAGTGGTTAGGACTCAGCACTTTTACTGAGGGGGCCCGGGGTTGATCCTTGGTCAGGCAGGACACGCAGTGTGGCCAAAAAAGAGAGACATTATTGAGATGACTGGAAAAATTTGAAGATTTTTAAATTGAAGATTACACAATTCTGGATCAGCATGACATTTTCTGACTGTGGTTCTATAGAAGAAATATCCTTATGCTCAGATTAAAGAAGAAATACACCATATTGTCAGGTTGAGAAATACAGTATTGTTAAGATGACACTTCTATCCGAATTGATCTATAGGTTCGTTGTTCAGTTCAGTTGCTCAGTCGTGTCCGACTCTTTGGGACCCCATGAACCGCAGCACACCAGGCCTCCCTGTCCATCACCAACTCCCGGAGTCCACCCAAACTCGTGTCCATTGAGTCGGTCATGCCATCCAACCATCTCATTCTCTGTCTCCCCCTTCTCCTCCTGCCCTCAGTCTTTCCCAGCACCAGGGTCTTTTCAGATGAGTCAGCTCTTTGCATTAGATGGCCAAAGTATTGGAGTTTCAGCTTCAACATCAGTCCTTCCAATGAACACCCAGGACTGATCTCTTTTAGGATGGACTGGTTGGATCTCCTTGGAGTCCAAAGGATTCTCAAGAGTCTTCTCCCAATACCACAGTTCAAAAGAGTTCATTTCTTCAGCGCTCAGCTTTCTTTATAGTCCAACTCTTGCATCCATACACGACCACTGGAAAAACCATAGCCTTGACTAGATGGACCTTTTGTTAGCAAAATAATGTCTCTGCTTTTTAATATGCTGTCTAGGTTGGTCATAACTTTCCTTCCAAGGAGTAAGCGTCTTTTGATTTCATGGCTGCAGTCATCATCTGCAGTGATTTTGGAGCCCAGAAAAATAAAGTCAGCCGCTGTTTCCACTGTTTCCCCATCTATTTGCCATGAAATGATGGGACCAGATGCCATGATCTTAGTTTTCTGAACGTTGAGCTTTAGGCCAAGTAACCCACTCCAGTATTCTTGCCTGGAGAATCCCATGGACGGAGGAGCTTGGTGGGCTACAGTCCATGGGTCGCAAAGAGTCGGACACGACTGAGCGACTTCACTTGCACTTTTCACTTTCTTTCACTTTCATCAAGAGGCTCTTTAGTTCTTCTTCACTTTCTGCCATAAGGGTGGTATCATCTGCGTGTCTGAGGTTATTGATATGTAGTCCTATTCAAAACCCAGAGTTTGGGACTTCCCTGGTGACCCAGTGGTTAGGACTTCTTGGTTCCATTGTAGGGGCCACAGGTTTGATCCCTGGTGAGGAAACTGAGATCCCACATGCCAAGTTGTTGTCTAGTCGCTCTTTGGTGATGCCAGGCTCCTCTGTGCCTGGGATTTCGCAGGCAAGAATACTGGAGTGGATTGCCATTTCCTTCTCCAGGGGATCTTCTTGACCCAGGGATCAAACCCATGTCTCCTGCTTTGGCAGGCAGATTCTTTACCAGCTGAGCCACCAGGGAAGCCCTTTTCTCATGCTGCATGGTATGGCCAAAAACAAAAAAATTAAGAAACAGTTTCAGAAATTTAAGTTAAAAGAAATGTATGTTTCTTCTGGAAATGTATTGAGGTTTAGTGGGAAAGAAAAGAGATGAACAGCATATTGGGGACTAGTGATTTGGGAGTTGCAAGCTTGAGAGAATGATTTTGTAGAAGGAGTATACATATATACTTGTATATATATCTATAGACATCTCTAGAAGAATACATGAGGACAACAGTTACTCCCTCAGTGGAGAACCAGAAAGCACATGAGTCAGAACAGAGATTTTTGTATCTTTTGGTTTTTGTGCTATGTGAAATAACTTATTTAAAAGTATTTTCCAATTTATAAAGATATTATTGTTAGTTTACATATGAGAAATTGTGACCCTTCTTCAAGGTCATATAGTTTGCATTAGATTGAAAGTTGGAATTTCTTTTTTTTTAACGTAGATTTTAATTTTAGCCATATTAGGGATTCAGCTGTATGTAAATCTAAGTTCTTGCTTGGAATGGCAATATTAATTCCAAATATTGGGGGAAAACTACTTTTGAAGGCTTTTAACATCACATATTGAACCCTGTAATTGCTACTTTAATATTTATCTTAACTGTTTTTCCATCCATGTTCATTTTTATAGTTTCAGCGAGGGATTTTTCTTTTACTGGTATAAAGAGATGAATGTTTCTTTGTGAGCTGGCCTGGATTATAACTAGCTTTTAGTGGTCATATGTGTTCTCTTTTGTTACTCTGAAGAATGAATTGCCCCTTTCAAGAGGCTGGTTTAGCAGTGAGTTGCTATTTTATATTAGAGTAATTGCTTCGAGCTATTCTTTCCTTCTGCTCTGAGCATAGTTGAAATGGCCAGTATTTCTGATGGGAAAGTATGGTGAAGTTTGAATAATGAGAGGACAGAGAACTTCGTCTTATTTAGCATAAGTCAGACCTGCTTAGCAGCGGCAAACACAACTTATTCTCTTGTCTGAAAACTTTTTGCTCTTAATTTAAGGTCTTTCCCCAAAGACTATCACAACAAACAAAAGAGGCAGAAATTTGTTTTCCTCTCTTTGTCCCTTCCTTCCTGTTTCAGGGAGCAAAGAGTTTATATTGTCCTACTTAGTTATCTTGTGTATCACAAAAGGATGGATGGTTTCTATAAATTTTCTTTCTATTTCTGTTTTATTGATCTTGTTGATGAGCTGAGTCAACTAAAAGTTTTTTTATGTTGAACATTCTGAGGTGTTCATCCAGTCGCTCTGAAAGGCAGAAGTTTTAGGCGTTGTTTTATGTGGAGCTAATCAAGGAGAGGATAACTATGTAAGAATCTTCTTTTACTGGTTCACTGAAAGGGTGCACTATTGATCTCCAAAGACTGGTTAAAACTTTTTAGCGTCCAAGGATAGGTTAAAAGCATAAAAATGCTCATTTTTATCTCCGCAGTTTTCTTCCAAGTGCTGGCACTCATCCTTACCGATTTGATGTAGGGGGTTACATCAAATTTTGTTGACCTAAGGGATTAACAGGTTTTCAGTTAGCCACTAGAACTGCTACTTACAGAGCAAGTTCCCCCCATTTTATCTTTTCTTCACAGTTATCTCAGTTAATCTTGGCCATTTGCTCTTCCCTATACATTTTATTTTTTTTTCCCTACTTTTCAATGTTTTTAACAATTTTTTAATTGAAATATGGTTGATTTGCAATGTCATGTTAGTGTCTGCTATACAGCAAAATGAATCAGTTATACATATATTAGTACCTATATCCACTCTTTTTTAGATTCTTTTCTCATATAGATCATTATAGAATAGTGAGTAGAGTTCTCTGTGCTACACAGTAGTTCCTCCCTATACATTTTTGAATCAGTTCGTCAAATTCTACAAGAATCCTTTTGGGATTTTAGTCGGAATTACACTGACGTTATAGGTTATTTTTGGAAGACTTAACATCTTCATGATCTTCCTATCTTTGATTAGAATTTATTTCTCTGTGTATATTTTCTGTTTCTTGCTGTTATATAGAGATACTGCTGACTTTTATTTATTGAGTATTTAGCAACCTTGCTAAGTGTTCCTGTTCTGATAATTTATCTAATTTCTTTTTGATTTCCTATGTAGAAATAAAATTATCTGCAAGTAATGATAGTTTTATTTTCTCCTTTCTAATACACATAAATGATATATTTTTATTTTCTTACTGTGTTGAGAAGGGTCCTTCGTATAGAACTGGAAGAAAAGTGGTGATAGAAGACATGGTTTTATCAGGTTAATAAGAGAATTAACTTTAAAAATTTCTAGTTTGCTAAGGATTTTTCTTTTCTAAAATCATGAATGGATTTCAAATGTTATCAAATGCTATTCTGCATCTTTTGAGATGAACATGTAGATTTTCTTCTTTAATCTGTTGATAGGATACTACTCTCTTGGAAATAATGCTTCTGGCTTTTTCTGCCTCCTGCTCCCCAGGTGATTTGTGGAGCTATGATTTCTTCAGTGGCGAGTTTGTGGTGTCACCTGAACCAGACACAAGCGTCCACACTCTTGACCCCCAGAAGCACAAGTATATTATCTTGGGAAGTGATGGACTTTGGAATATGATCCCACCTCAAGACGCCATCTCAATGTGCCAGGACCAAGAGGAGAAAAAATACCTGATGGTGAGAAGTAACTCAATTCAATATGATCACCTACGCATTGTTCTGGTGCTTTCGTCAGGAGTCTTGAATGTGAACTAAGCGTGTACCTGTGGAGTAGGTCTTTGCATTTGCCCTGGCTGGAGAAGAAAGTGAAGTATAGATTTCTGCAGCTCATTAGGGGAATAATGGATCCTTGAACTGTTTCCACTTTTTGGCTATTTTGAATGCCGCTGCTATTAACATTTGTGGACAAGTTTCTGTGTGGACATGTTCTTGGTTCTCTCATATCGACCTGGGAATGGAATTGCTGGGTCATGTGGTAACTCTGTTACCAATACCTATACTTTATATACCTATAAACCTTGAAACAACCATCAATGAGAAAATTCTTTTCTTTCCTTCATGGCTTGCTTGAAAATTGATCTCTTCATTCTGAGCAACGACAAAGGAAGATTTGGGAAAGTGTGATGTTATTGAAAGCAAGGAAAGAGAATGTTTTTGGAGCAGTAGCCAGCAATGTCAAATTCTACAAAGAAGTAGAGGCAGATGGATGAAAACAGGGTATTGGGTTTTACAGTTAGGATCTTCTAGTATTAGTGATCTTCAAGGATGCAGAGTTTCAGTTGAAGTGATGGGAACATTAGCTGGCAGGTTGGAGTGACGACGAAAGAATACTTTGTGAGCCTAGGAAACAGATGTAGTGAGTGTTCAGCAAGATAAGGGAATTGCCATTGTTACCTTGAAAAGACAGGATCTTGGAAACAGTTTTATAGTCTTTCCAAGAAAGGTTGACAGAGTAAGAGAAATAAGAGATGAAGGTCCAAAGCACATGGAAGTAACTGGAGTCAGTGGCTCCTTGGAAAAGATGGTCTTTTCCTAAGATGAGAGGGTCAGTGAAGCTAGATAAGGAGACAGCATAAAAGAACTTGTGTTAAATTGCCTGCATTTATTCCCTCAGCTGCCGTGTTAGGCACTAGGCACGCAGGATGCAAAGGTGAATAGACTATGGCCCTTGCTCAGCGTTTGCCATATCATTGCAACTAGGATGTGTAGATACCTATCAGTACCATTTGACTGGGAGTTGTTTTAATGGCAGGTGCATGCATGCATGCTCAGTCATGTCCAACTCTTTGCGACCCCATGGACTGTAACCTGCCAGGATCCTCTTGTGGAATTTCCCAGGCAAGTATCCTGGAGTGGGTTGCCGTTTCCTACTCCAGGGGATCTTCCTGCCCCAGGGATTGAAGCTGCATCTCTGGCATCTCCTGCATTGGCAGGCAGATTCTTCACCACTAATTCAATTCTACAAACTCGGGTCTAGCATGATGCATTTGGTCAGTGATGTTAGATGTAAAAGAAAGATTAAATAAAATAAATATTGTTTTGTTTGGCTGTGCTCGCTTGCAGGATCTTAGTTCCCTGGCCAGGGAACCTGGACCCTTGATAGTGAAAGCATGCAGTCCTAGCCACTGAACTACCAGAGAATTCCCATGTCTGTTGGATTTACAATTCTTTTTTTTTCTGGCTGTCACATTTTAGTTGCAGCATGCCAGCTCTCTAGTTGTGCCACGCAGGCTCAGTAGTGATGATGCATGGGCTAAGCTGTCCCGTGTCTTGTGGGATCTTAGTTCCCTGAGCAGGGATTGAACCCATGTTCTTTGCATTGGAGGGCAGATTCTTAACCACTGGAACTACCAGGGAAGTCTCTGGATTTATAATTCTTTAATGATGAGAGAAAAAGAAACATTTCAGTGGCATAATGAGGCCATAAGCCAGTTTTATTGGGCTGGAAGCACCTATTCATAAACACCTAAATGAGTATTGAAAGAGCGTCTATAGAACAATATTTAGAACAGGTGTTGAGGACTGAGAGAGAGAGGATAGGAAACTTGAAGATTGCATAAGGAAGTTTCATGGGTGAGACTCGTATTTGAGCAAGTCTTAAAGGTGGAGTTGAATTTACCAGGTTAAGAAATCAAGGGAGGAGAGTGAAGCTTTCCAGACAAAGGAGTAGAATGTGTAAAGTCGAAGAGACGAGACTACAATACATTCAAGTTTCACAAGTAACTTGATGTGGTTGGAAAACAAGAGGCAAAAAGGTTTTGAGTGGTCTGTTATGAAGTTAGGTCTTTGTAACCAGGTAGTGGAGAGCATTGAAAAGCATTTTAGAAAGCGTCCTCATTACAGAGTGGAATATAAAATAGAGGGTAGATGAGAATGGATGTGAAGATTGTATTTATTAGGATGTGCAGGAAAACCATCTGACGCCTTAATAAAATTAAACCAGCAAAGTTGGCAATGAAAGAGAATGAGTGTCAGCAGTGATTAGTGAAGAATCCCCGCGAGAGGTGAATTTCAATGAATAGAGTCATATTTATAAGATCTGTCTTCATTTCTCTTTACATGTTGATTTTTATTGCCAGTGTCTTTGATTTGATTTTTCTTAATGAGTTTATTAGGCTTCTTCTATGGAGGCTGCTGTTACGTTCCAAATGAAAATTTTTGCAAGCTTGATCTAAGGCAGCAATGGAAAAACAAAAAGACTATATCTGCTACACACACACAAGCAAAAAAGAAATGCATTAAGTGATAGGACTGACAGAACTTGGGTTTTAAGAAGGCAGAGTATGACGCGCAAATTTCTTAGTGATGGCTGGAAGCTGTTATGAAGAAGAAACACACCATTTTGTGAGGAGGGATGATATGTAGGCATATTGAATAGGAGGTGCCTTTGGTTCATCTAGATAGATATTTTCAGTAGGCAGTTACTGAAAGGCAATGCCTGGAAATGCTAATTTCAGTGTTAACAGGAGTAAAGTAAAGCCACAGCAATTTGTGACCTCACCTAGTGAGACAGTGTGGTGGAAGAAAAGGACACGGTATTACGGAGTGGCCCAAGTCGACAGGGCCTTCCCTGGTGGCTCAGCTGGTAAAGAATCTGCCTGCAATGTGGGAGACCTGGGTTTGATCCCTGGGTTTGGAAGATCTCCTGGAAAACGGAAAGGCTACCCACTCCAGTATTCTAACCTAGAGAATTCCATGGACTGTATAGTCCTTGAGGTTGCAAAGAGTCAGATATGACTGAGCGACTTTGAAGTCAGCAGAATCAGTGAGCTGAGGGAGAATGCAAGTAAGTTAGTAGAAATGGCTGATACAGATTTCCTTTTTGTGGAGCGTTGCTGGGAGTGAAACAGGCACACAGAGGTGAGAGGGAGAGCCCTTCAGCGAGTTCTCAGGGCACTGGTGTTTGACGAGTGGTGCAACATGCACGCACACTGGGGATGTGATAGATCGATGAGTTACAGATTAATGCTGCCTTTCATGAATTGACGTACGTATTTTTCATATTAGAAGGGGGGCAAGCAGTGTTTTAAAACATCATTACACGTGATGCTTTTCATAGGGATGCAAGGATGGCTTAATACTAAAGCAGCTGAGATGAGTTTTTGCAGTTTGCCATCATTAATATATTGAATACTGTAATATGACCAAGATCAGACAACCCCAAATAAAAGTGATTACCTGTTTCCCAAGGAGAGAATGAAAAAAAAAAACAGTTCTTTATTCAGTTTGACTATATAAACTTTAGGGGTAGAGCTGACAGTTAAATGACATATGTATTATATATATTTTAATAAAGTATGTATAGTACTGTAGTACATTATATATTATTATATAGTATACATTACAGCATGTTAATATTTAATCTTGCAACACATTAATCTATTTATCACATTAAGTAAAAATTATTTTCAGCTTATAGTTCATGGCACATTTCTTTTTCAAACATTTCTACTCATTTTCATTATTCAGCTGTTTCTAGAGGTACTTTTAAAACATGAAACTCTTTTTCTGGAGCACATCATTTTTCTTTTCTGTTCTTTGAAACTTAACAGTTATAAATCCATTGTATGATGCTTTGGGGGCTTCCCTGGTGGCTCAGTGGTAGAGAATGCACCTGCCAGTGCAGGAGATGTGGGGTTGATCACTAGGTCAGGAAGATCCCCTGGAGAAGAAATAGCAATCCACTGCAGTATTCTTGCCTGGGAAATCCCATGGGGCAGAGGAGCCTGGCGGGCTACAGTCCATGCGATTGCAAAGAGTTGGACACAATTTAGCAACTAAACAACAACATAACGCTATTAGTTCTATTCTAAGCCACATTTATTTGTATAACGAGATTGTTTAATTTGTTTTTTTCCTTTTGTACTGTTTCTGTTGGTGTATCAGTTCAGTCAGTTCGGTTCAGTTGCTCAGTCGTGTCTGACTCTTTGCGACCCTGTGAAACGCAGCACGCCAGGCCTCTCTGTCCATTACCAATTTCCAGAGTCCACCCAAACCCATGTCCATCGAGTCAGTGATGCCATCCAACCATCTCATCCTCTGTCGTCCTCTTCTTCTACTCTCAATCTTTGCCAGCATCAGGGTCTTTTCAAATGAGTCAGCTCTTCGCATCAGGTGGCCAAAGTATTGGAGTTTCAGCTTCAGCATCAGTCCTTCCAATGAACACCCAGGACTGATCTCCTTCAGAATGGACTGGCTGGATCTCCTTGCAGTCCAGAGGACTCTCAAGAGTCTTGTCTAACATCACAGTTCAAAAGCATCAATTCTTCAGCATTCAGCTTTCTTTATAGTCCAACTCTCACATCCATACATGACCACTGGAATAAACCATAGCCTTGACTAGACGGACCTTTGTTGGCAAAGTAATGTCTCTGCTTTTTAATATGCTGTCTAGGTAGGTCATAACTTTCCTTCCAAGGAGTAAACGTCTTTTGATTTCATGGCTGCAGTCACCATCTGCAGTGATTTTGAAGCCCAGAAAAATAAAGTCAGCCACTGTTTCCACTGTTTCCCCATCTATCTGCCATGAAGTGATGGGACCGGATGCTATGATCTTCGTTTTCTGAATGTTGAGCTTTAAGCCAACTTTTTCACTCTCCAATTAAACTTTCATCAAGAGGCTCTTTAGTTCTTCTTCACTTTCTGCCATAAGGGTGGTGTCATCTGCTTATCTGAGGTTATTGATATTTCTCCCGGCAATCTTGATTCCAGCTTGTGCTTCCTCCAGCCCAGCGTTTCTCATGATGTACTCTGCATGTAAGTTAAATGAGCAGGGTGACAATATACAGCCTTGACGTACTCCTTTTCCTATTTGGAACCAGTCTGTTGTTCCATGTCCAGTTCTAACTGTTGCTTCCTGACCTGCAAATAGGTTTCTCAAGAGGCAGGTCAGGTGGTCTGGTATGCCCATCTCTCAGAATTTTCCACAGTTTATTGTGATCCACACAGTCAAAGGCTTTGGCATAGTCTGGAACTCTCTTACTTTTTCGATGATCCAGCAGATGTTGGCAATTTGATCTCTGGTTCCTCTGCCTTTTCTAAAACCAGCTTGAACATCAGGAAGTTCACGGTTCATGTATTGCTGAAGCCTGGCTTGGAGAATTTTGAGCATTACTTTACTAGCGTATGAGATGAGGGCGATTGTGTGGTAGTTTGAGCATTGTTTGGCATTGCCTTTCTTAGGGATTGGAATGAAAACTGACCTTTTCCAGTCCTGTGGCCACTGCTGAGTTTTCCAAATTTGATGGCATACTGTTGGTATATATTTGATCTCTATACTATAATGACTCGTATTGCTTTTTTCTTCATATAAGTGACATTAACCATTTATGTATGTATGTATGTATAAGCTTTTGACTGGGTGGATCACAACAAACTGTGGAAAATTCTTAGAGAGATGGGAATACCAGACAACTTCACCTACCTCCTGAGAAACCTATATGCAGGTCAAGAAGCAGTAGTTAGAAATGGACATGGAACAACAGACTGGTTCAAAATTGGGGAATGGAGTACGTCAAGGCTGTATATTGTCACCCTGCTTATTTAACTTATATGCAGAGTACATCATGTGAAATGCTGGACTGGATGAATCACAAGCTGGAATTAAGATTGCCAGGAGAAATACCAAATAACCTCAGATATGCTTTCACCCTAATGGCAGAAAGTGAAGAGGAACTAAAGAGATTCTTGGTGAAGGCAAAAAGAGGAGAGGGAAAAGGTGGCTTAAAACTCAACATTCAAGAAACTAAGATCGTGGCATCTGGTTGTACTGCCTTCTGACAAATAAATGGGGAAAAACTGGAAACAGTGACAGATTTTATTTTCTTGGGCTCCAAAATCACTGCAGACTGCGACTGCAGCCATGAAATTAAGATACTTGCTCCTTGGAAGAAAAGTTATGACAAACCTAGACAGTGTATTAAAAAGCAGAGACATCACTTTGACAAGAAAGGTTCATATAATCAAAGCTATGGGTTTTCCAGTAGTCACATATGGATGTGAGTGTTGGACCATAAAGAAAACTGAGCACCAAAGAATAAATGTTTTCCAACTGTGGTGCTGGAGAAGACTCTGGAGAGTCCCTTGGACAGCAAGGAGATCAAACCAGTCAGTCCTAAAGAAATCAATGCTCAGTATTCACTGGAAGGACTTTGAACTGAAGCTGAAGTTCTTGGCTGCCTGATGCAAAGAGCCGACTCATTGGAAAAGACCCTGATGCTGCGAAAGATTGAGGGCAAGAAGAGAAGGGACTGACAGAAGATGAGGTAGTTGGATGGCATCGTCAGCTCAATGGATGTGAGTTTGAACAAACTCCAGGAGATAGTGAAGGACATGAAAGCTTGGTGTGCTGCAGTCCATGGGGTCGCAAAAGGTTGGACATGTCTGAGCAACTGAACAGCAACTCTCTCTCTGTATATATATATATAGCTAAGAACCATTTGTGTTTGTCTCTGAAGTTTGTTCATGTCCTTTCACTTTTTTTATGTTGGGGTTGTCTTTGATTTGCAGAATCCTTTATTTTAGGAGGAAATTGGTCCTTTGCAGTGTGTGTTTTTTTTTTTTTTTTTGCCATGTATGATTATTTCATTTGTGAATTATTTATTGTAATACTTCTTAAAATTAATTTTTATTGGACTATAGTTGTTTATCTGTAATATCTTGATGTTTACTTCCCCCTTTTAGATAATTTCTGTATAACTTTTTTTAAGTAAGGTTACAATGAAGACCAAGTCTCTTGCTCCACAAAAGATAAAAATACAGATGAAATTTAACCACGGGATAAGGCTTTGTTTTATTGATTTGTTTTTTAATTTAGAGCAATGCTGTCTTAACATAGTTATAGGGATTGTGGATAAGGTTTGAAATTTTAACTATTTATGTAGGCCTTGTTGAACATTATTAATCTGTATTAATTTGATACAACCATAGTGGTAACGGAGTCTGAGTTATCTTCTTTTTTGTTGTTTTAAATACAGGGTGAGCATGGACAATCTTGTGCCAAAATGCTTGTGAATCGAGCCCTAGGCCGCTGGAGGCAGCGAATGCTTCGAGCAGATAATACTAGTGCCATAGTAATCTGCATCTCTCCGGGGGTGGACAGCCAGGGAAATTTCACCAGTGAAGATGAGCTCTATCTGAACCTGACTGATAGCCCTTCCTATAACAGTCAAGAAACCTGTGTGATGACTCCTTCTCCGTGTTCCACACCACCAGTCAAGGTATACGGTTCTCTAGTATTTAAGTTGTAATAGATGGAATTTCTCTGATTAGTATTACATGAAAACAGTTTTCAGATTCTTTATAAAATAGGATTTTGGATTTTGTTATATAACTTTTCAGTACTTCTTATTTAGTGCTTCTTATTTAGCACCCAGAGGTACTAAAGTGCATGCTGGATCTCCGTAGAGCACCTGATAGACAGTGGCTAGATGAGGCCCCTGACGACTGTTAACAATATTAATATTTGGAACATGCTGATTCCCTTCTAATATTATGCACGTTTGTAAGATTTAAATTAAAACTTGTGATGGACTTTCATATGTGGTATTTCATTTGAACCTCATAACCCTGGAAGCTAAATAGTGCAGATAATTAATTCCATTTTATAGATAATAAGACCGAGATATTAAGCAGTTTGAATAAGATACAGAATCAAGGCTGAACTAGACCTTAGGATATCAGCCAATTAACACGAATTTAGAAACATCATTCCTGTTTCTTACCCATATTAATATTGAATGAATTTAAGATGTGCTCAGAAATAAGTTTACATGCTATAGTATTTCCCCTTTTTTCTGATTTCATCCCAATTTTTTCCTACTTTTTTCCAATCTTCTGCTAATAATTAGTAATATTGATAACTGTTGTGATACACCTGGCCTTCTGAGAATGTGCTTTCAGAAGAATGACCGTTAAAATGGGAAACACAGTGGAATTTTATGTCATGTATTGAGACAGTTTTTTAAGATGAGCAAAGCTGCACAGTACAAAGAATTTATTTAATTTTGGGTATTGTGATCCTGTGTAGAGTACTTGGAAGTTTTCCATTATTGCTTTCCTATCTTTTACTTCACATATATATGGCAACTTAATTTTCCTTACATGGACTCTTCATTTAGAAATTGACAAATTAATATTTTATGCTTATTTTCCTAAAAGAATTTCTTGTGGAAACTTTCTTTGAAAACTCTTGAATAATAATGCAGGGTGAGACTTTTAAAAAGTCAAGGACTTTAAAGTCTCTTCATTCTCTTTTCAGTGTTGTGAAGGAGCTTATGTTCATTTCAGAATTCACCAGTTTCTGTATTTGAAAGTATTCATTACTTTTGTGTTCCCCAAACTGTTTGTATTTGTAACTGAATTGTAGGTAGTATAGAGGTGCCACAGGATGGAGGTAAGAATGAGGGGAGAGAAGATACTGAATTGGACATTCTTAATGTTAATCTGTGGATTGGCGTTAGTAAAATTGCACAGAAACTACACCCAGGAATCAGTTTTGAAGCACTGTGTAAGGACTTGCTCTTGGCCGTCCTGGGTCTTTGCTGCTGTGCAGGCTGTCTCTAGTTGCAGCGAGCGGGAGCTGCTGCTGCTCTTCGTTGCAGTGCGCACCGTGGTGGCTTCTCTTGTTGCAGAGCGCGGGCTCTAGGCATGTGGGCGTCAGTAGTTTTGGCTCATGGACTTGGTTGCCTTGTAGCGTGTGGGATCTTACCAGACCTGGGATGGAACCCTGTCCCCTGCATTGGCAGGCAGATTCTTAACCACTAGACCACCAGGGAAGCCTTTCAAAATATATTTTAAAATTCTGAAAAATAATGATCTAATAATTATACTAAAGTAAAGATTAGGAGATTTATGTTACTAAAGTAAAGATTAGGAGATTTATGTATGGACTGACTTCTGTGTAGGCATGGTTATTTGTTAATCATTTAGCCACACCTAAATATGAAAAAATATTTAGAGCCATTCAGAATAATCACTATTGTAAGCTCTGGCCTAACAAGTAAATAAAGACAGATTTCTGCTCAAGAGATTGTGTTTTGTTTTGTTTCTTTTATCTTAGTTAACCATGGCTACTCATGAGTATCTCTGATTTATTTCATTGTTATAATAATAATCCTGTGTTTAGTAGCATCTAGATAAATATAATGACATTTTGGTTGATTTTGAATGGTTTTTAAGACTTACCCATATTTAGATTAGGCCCTTGAGACTAGGTTATGTATCTACAGACATGTCAACTTCTGTTTGAATTGTAAGCTAAATCAGTACTCAAATCTTTGTTTTGGGACAAAAATAGTAGAAATACTTCTGTTTAAGTGATATATTACTATGGCACACCTTTCTTTCTCCATCTTTCTTTAGTGCAAAACTAATTTTAGCTGTTTTTTAAGTAAGCCAAGAGCTCTAGGAAGGAGGAATGAGGAAGAGAGTTCTTCCAGAGGATTAGCACTTAGTTTCAGTTGCATTCTAGGCTGTAATTAGCTGTTTACTGTTGGATTGTAAATATATGGAGCTCTCAAAGTGGATCTCTGAAGTGAAACTTTGCAAGTGTGAATTTTTAGGATGTAAGCTCTCAATATCATGTGTTTTATGAACATGTAAGAAGGCTTAGCATACAGGTGGTAATTAATCTGAAATGAGTCTCAGAAGTCTAAGCGGTTGGCTGCACAAACAGATGCAGTATATTCCCATAGAATGCCAATAAGAAGAGAAGGAAATGGAAAAGTTAAAGGAATAAGTAGGGGAAGAAAAGTCAGTGCACCTGTGGTATCAGAATAATAGTTTGTGAGTTTAAAAGATCACAGCACAACAGAAATTACAATAAACTGTGTTAACTCTAAAATCATCCCATTGTTTTTCTTTTGTAAAGAAATTCCATCTAATGTCTAAACCTCGTTGTACAAGCTAAAGCAATTATGTTCTATTCCTATAAGTGGCCTGATTAGTATCTTTTTTTCTTGTCCCTAAATTAGTAATGTGCTTGTTTGGTAGTAGGAAATCTTCTGTCTGCCTGGTCTTGTTGCAAATCCTTTTTTATATTAAAGCAAGATGAACCTTTAGTCAACAATTACATATGGTGAGGTATAGTTTTCTGTGATCAGTCAGTATATGCTTGTGATCAGGGTAGGCATTGGAATCAACCTAATGCAGAGGGGATAAATTTACAGACAGGTTGTCGTTGATATTGCTGAAAGCCACATGTGAATGTTCAAGAATAGAGACTGTTCTGTTATCCATTCTCAACATCGGTACTTCAAAATAAGATTGCTGCCCAACATCTAGTCAGTGTTAAAACAGATAAGAATTGGGCTTTCCATAAACCATGCAGTGTAAAATAAATAAATGAACCAGTGACCCCAGAAAGAAAGAAATATACTTAGGTTTTTTTTTTCTTAAGGGTCTTTCCTGATGGTCCAGTGACTAAGACTTCAGGTTCCCAATGCAGGGAACCTGGGTTCAATCCCTGGTCAGGAAACTAAATCCCACATGCTGCAGCTAAGAGTTTGCATGTTGCAACCATTCTGCATGCTGCAACTAAGACATAGCACAGCCAAATAAATAAATAAAAGCATTTTAAAGAGCATAGCAGTATTCTATTTGGGGCAGTACTACGTTAGGAACTTCAGAGTTTCTCATCTCTAGCCTCCAGTGGACCTAAAGTCGGTGTATTTTTCTTAGTAAAGCATGCTCATGCTTATGGTTAAATTGAAATGCTTTTAGATTCCTGCAGTTTCCCTTTTTCTTCTTAATTCTAGAAACATTAAAGGAAACATTACTTTTATAAATATGCTTTTTTATAAAGTACTTTTTCAAAAGGTGTTTATTCCTAGGGAACTTTATATCAGAAGGTGACTAGTAATATATCTTTATTTACCATTCTCAATACAAAAGGATTTACTTATTTTTGGAAAATATTTTAATAAATTTGATTTGATTGAAAGAGGAAAGATTAAGGAAAATGATACACACATTTGGGGAAGAGGAAATATTTATGCTTAAAATTTGTCCTTGAGAAAGTTATTGAAATAGTGATTTTATAAAATGTTAAAATAGTGGAAGATTTTTATTTGATAGGAAGAATGTTCTTGTCTGGAGATGGGAGGATATTCCGACATTTAGCTTTGGTGCACTGCACCTAACGTAGTGCACAGCTGTGCCTCCTTGTGAAGCTTTTAAGAAACAACACCTGAAAATTGCATATGATTTTCGTTTGTATCTTTGCAAGTTGCCCTAGCCATACTTAGCACATTCTCATATATCCTATTTTCTCAAATCCCAGAACAGCATCTAGTGTTCAGGAGATGGGTGCAAAGCAACAGTCTGAATTTCCATTGTGACAGAATTGCTTTAATGTCGCACTTTACATTTTCCACACTACTAAATATTCAGAAATTAAATATAGAAAGTAGGAAATAAACCCCCCAAGTAAACAATTTTGTCATTTATTCTAATGAAACCCTTTCATTTCCCCAATGGTTAAGCTGAATTCTAGGATAAATTATTTCTCACTTGGTCTTACCTTCTTGTTTTTCAGCCCCTGGAGGAGGACCCATGGCCAAGGCTGAACTCCAAGGACCATATACCTGCCCTTATTCGTAGTAATGCCTTCTCAGAGAATTATTTAGAAGTCCCACCTGAGATAGCTCGAGGGAATGTCCAGGCTGCAGTCATATCCTCAAAAGATCCAGAGCCACTAGAAGAAAATTGCACTAAAGCCCTAACTTTAAGGATACACGATTCTTTGAATAATAGCCTGTCTGTTGGCCTGGTGCCTACCAATTCAACAAACACCATCATGGACCAAAAAAATGTGAAGATATCGAGCCCAGGTCAAATGAAAGCCCAAGAAGTTGAAAGAACCCCTCCGGCAAACTTCAAAAGGACATTAGAAGAATCCAACTCTGGCCCTCTAATGAAGAAGCACAGACGGAATGGTTTAAGTCGTAGCAGTGGTGCTCAGCCTGCAAGCCTCCCCACAACCTCCCAGCGCAAGAACTCTGTTAAACTTACCATGCGACGCAGACTCAGGGGCCAGAAGAAAATTGGGAATCCTTTACTTCACCAGCACAGAAAAACTGTTTGTGTTTGCTGAAATATGTCTGGAAATTTTTTCCAAACTTCTTAAGAGGGCTTTTTTGAATTTGGTGCCGAAGTTGAACTTTTTTTAAGGGGACAAAATAAAAATAGTATGAGTTTGACTTTTTGGAATTCAACAATTTTAGCCTGGCCTTGTACTTGCTTGTATTATAAATGTGAATTTTGTAGATGTTAGGGTGTAAGTTGCTGTAAAATGTGTGTAAATTTGTATCCTTCACACAAACTCAGTCTCTTACTCTGATACACAGTAAATGTAACAACAGGGCTAAAGGTTTAAAAAAAAATCTATTAGATTTTAGAAATACATTAAAACTTTTAAAAATGCTTATAAAAAATTTGTATGTCACTTGTGATGAAAACTACACAACTTTTTAAAGTAAATTATTAAGCAAACTGGAAAAGTGATGTATTTTCATAGTGACCTGTGTCTCACTTAATGTTTCTTAGAGACAGCTAGTGTCTTTTTTAAATTATTTTTTATTTCTAATTTCATAATCCAGAACTAAATTTTTCATAGAAGCCGAAGTGTTGAGCCATGCAAAAGTAGCTGGGTGTTAGTCTCCTTGTCCTAATTAAAATACTATGCAGTATCTCTTATTTCATTCAGTAGCATTTTTTCTAAAACATTAACTATCAGATTTGCTCACCAGATCTTTGAAGTAGAAGGAGGTATGTTTGCCTAAAGAGATGCCCTTTTCAATCATCCCAGACATTCAGTGGCATTAATAAGTCTTAAAGTAGTTATATCCTCTTCTCGTGTTTGCATAAAATATGTGAAGTTTTTCTTGCTATTTCAATAATGGATGGTGCTGCTAATTCCCAACATTTCTTAAATTATTTTATATATCATACAGTTTTCATTGATTTTATGGATATGTTTGTTCATCTAATAAATCAGTGAACTGTTACTGATGTTGCTGAATTATTGTTACTGGTTTGTTTTAATGATATATATTAACTTTGTGTTATGCCATGATCAAGCTTTAGAGTAACAACTTAGAATGTATGTAATGTTCATTTTTGCACTCTAATTTTAATGGAGAGTACATCAACTCAGGCTAAATATACAACAATAAGAAAATGATTAGGTCAGTTATGGTTTATAAGTTATGGTTTGTAAGAATTTGATGAAATATGTAGCAATTGAAAGTGAATAAAACTGTATTATTTGAAAAAACTAAAAGGAACTAATACTGAAATACTAAGAGTATGTTGTTTTGGTGTGATGAGTTGCTTTACAAAGAGAACTTTTTAAAATGTATGACTTTAGAATAGGACTCTAAATGAGACATTGAAGAGTTAATTCATGCATTCAGCATTGACCATGCACCAACAGTATGCTAGGAGCTGTGCACTTGGAAGCATGCTAGCTGTCTGTAAGAGGATTAACTGAGAACAAGTGCTGCAGGTGAAACATTAATTTTGGCTAGGTTTTTTGTTTGTTTGTTTGTTTTAATTTTGGCTAGTTTTTCAAGACTAGAGATAGATCCTGGTGGCTCAGACAGTAAAGAGTCTGCCTGCAATGCAGGGGACCCAGGTTCGATCCCTGGGTCGGGAAGATCCCCTGGAGAAGGAAATGGCAACCCACTCCAGTATTCTTGCCTGGAGAATCCCATGGACAGAGGAGCCTGACAAGCTACAGTTGATGGGGTTGCAAAGAGGTGGACTAACACTTTCAATTTCTTTTTTCAAGACTAGATTTTGTTTTTCAGATCTTTTCAAGATAATGACAGCAAGTAGCAAACACTTTTGGACTCACTTTTTTGTGAAAGATTTTTTTCATCTTTATTTTTCAGATCAACTTTTTTATGTAAAAATGTTGGAAGTTTTCCTAGATTTTATTTTTAGTATAATAGTCCAGTTTCATACCATACTAGTAGCTATCTAATACTGTAAACATTTTAGGTTTGACATACATAACTGAAAGGTAAAATTAACTTTTTTTATGGTATGGGTTCCTAGGGCTGTTTTTAGCCTGTTCTTCAAGGAGGTAAAGATGTCATGGAATCACAAATAATGTTTTAATGTCTCTTAAATTTTATTTGCTTATCACATATAGATCAGAAGTGTAATGCATGATGGAAACTTCATAATGTATAAAATGGGTACATAATGAATATACCCTCACTTTAATCCTCAGGGTAGCCAACAAGTCTACACAAAGACCTACAGCTATATATGTATTTATCTCTTAATATTATATCTTGGAGATTTTTCCATATCAGAACATCACAGAGCCTCCTCATTCTTTAGTATTCTCCCCTGGCTATGTTATTTAACTATGCTACTACTTAACTGGGTCTTCCCAGGTGGTTCTTGTAATGCAGGAGGCGAGAGTCTGACTCCTGGGTTGGGAAGATCCAGTGGAGAAGGAAATGACAACCCACTCCAATATTCTTGTCTCAGAAATACGTGGACAGGGGAGCCAGCAGGCTGCAGTCCATGACTTCACGAGAGTCGGACATGACATAGTGACTGAACAACAGCTACTTAGCCATGTCCACTGAAAGGAACAAACAATTTCTTCCTTTACTGAAGGTGCCAGATGTGTGGGTTTTCCTGTACCAAGAAATGCTCCAATATTCTGCAGATACCAACTGAGTGTCCTCCAATTTATTGTGACACTGTCCATCTGATCCCACAAGGGCTGTCTCCTAGTGATGCCTACACTTAAGATACCAATTGCAAGCCCCAGATTGTCACCTACTTTTCTCCTTTGTTCAGTCACTAAGTTGCATCCAGTTCTTTGTGACCCCATGGACTGCAGCATGCCAGGCTTCCCTGTCCTTCAATATCTCCTGGACTTTGCTCAAACTCATATCCATTGAGTCGGTGATGCCATCCAACCATCTTATCCTCTTGTCCCTTTCTCCTCCTGCCCTTCATCTTCCCCATCATCAGGGTCTTTTCCAATGAGTCAGTTCTTCTCATCAGGCCAAAGTATTGAAGCTTCAGCATGTCCTTCCTATGAATATTCAGGACTGATTTACTTTAGGATTGACCAGTTTGAGCTCCTGGCTGTCCAAGGGACTCTGAAGAGTCTTCTCAAGCACCGCATTCAAAAGCATCATTTCTTCAGTGTTAGCCTTTGTTATGGTCTGACTCACATCCATCATAGCTACTGGAAAAACCATAGCTTTGACTATAGGGACCTTTGAGGTGGTTGCGGCACAGGTTCCTGCGCCAGATCCTTAGTGACCTTTGGAACAAGGAGGGTGAGGGTCCTGGCGCCTTCTCCCTCAGTGCCGGTCTTCTTGAAGCCTTTGCTAGCCAGGTCTCGTGGCCGCCTCCATGAAAACCACTCCCGGGTGCAGCCCCACGTGGCCAGCTGTACTGTGCCGCTGGGCCAGATGATGGCCAAGAAGCTGCTGCTGAGGGCCCCTGCTCTCCGTGTCCTCTGCTTTCCAAGCCCCCCAAGCCTGCCCTGCCGCCTGCCAGGCCATGAACGCCCGGCCGCACTGGCTACCGAGTCTCTGTCGGCTCCATGGCCGCCAGAACTGGGATAGCCAAGTGTCTTGGTGCTATATTGGGGGAAGTTATGGTTTATTAAGAGCAACGGAGCCTCCAGTCTAAGTAAAACATGGTCCATTGGAGAAGGCAATGGCAAACCATGCCAGCGTTCTTGCCTGGAGAACCACATGAACAGTATGAAAAGGCAAAAAGATACAACATTTTTACTGGTATAAATCAGTGTTCCCACAATCACCATCTCAGGTTTGAAGCTTTGCTAGAACAGCAAAGGGAACTGTGTTCACTGGTTTATCATATAATAAAGGCTATAGATGAACAGATGAAGAAACAGTGTAGGAGGTTCTGTCCCAAGGATTTAGGTTGCACTACCCTCCTAGAAAGTTATGACCAACCTAGACAGCATATTAAAAAGCAGAGGCATTACTTTGCCAACAAAAGTGTGTCTAGTCAAGGCTATGGTTTTTCCAGTGGTCATGTATGGGTGTGAGAGTTGGACTATAAAGAAAGCTGAGTGCTGAGGAATTGATGCTTTTGAACTGTGGTGTTGGAGACGACTCTTGAGAGTTCCTTGGACTGCAAGGAGATCCAACCAGTCCATTTTAAAGGAAATCAGTCCTGAACATTCATTGGAAGGACTGATGCTGAAACTGAAACTAATACTTTGGCCACCTGATGCGAAGAACTGACTCATTTGAAAGTACCCTGATGCTGGGAAAGATTGAAGGCAGGAGGAGAAGGGGATGACAGAGGATGAGATGGTTGGATAGCATCACTGACTCAATGGACATGAGTTTGAGTAAACTCTGGGAGCTGGGGAGGGACAGGGAGGCCTGGTGTGCTGCATTCCGTGGGGTTGCAAAGAGTCGGACACTACTGAGCGACTGAACTGAATCCTCCTAGTGCATGAGTATGTGAATCAACCTGGAAGCACTCCAAAGCCCACAGTCCAGGGATTTTCAGGGAGGCTTCATTATATAGACATGATCAATTATTACCTCAATCTCCAGACCCTTCTCCCAGGAGGATGCTATTGCTGTTACTGAACTTAGGTTCTGCTGCTTGCTGCTTGAAAACATACTCAAGAGATGAGTGTTCGTTGGAAAGGAAAAGTTGATTTATTCAGGACGTTGGCAACCTGGGAGAAGGCTGACTAGTGTCTAGTGTCGAAAGCCAACTCTGAAGATTCTGCTTGACCATGAAAGTTTTTAAAGGGAGAATCATTTGAGGAGGAGGGATAAGTGTCTTCCTTATCTTCCCCTGTGCAGACTTTCTTCTGATTGGTCAGTGGTGAGGCAGAAGGCTCCAGGAATCTTGTGCTCACCCTTAAGATACCATTCTCCACCCGGGTGGGGCCTCATTCCTACTGAAGCACTCGAAGAATAATGTTTATGCCTTGAGGAGGAACCACGACCCTGCCCCGAAGCTGCACTATTATTTCTTGACTGCCCCTCCTTTGTTTCTGCTTCCCCTCCCTTCCCTGATAATAACCACCTGTTTAAATCTGCGGAACTCAGGGAAGGTCAGGAGGCTGAATGAACCCTGTTTCCTACAAACAAGAAATGGGGGACACGGAAAAGAGTGTATCAGAGGGTATGTATCAGGTAGTTATATACGCCCCTTGGGGAGGAACTAGGACTCTCATCACTGAACTATTGACTGCTTTCCCATTGTTCCTGTAGTCCCTTACTTCCTTTTATGTCATTAGTTACTGACACCTGTTCAAGGGCACGCATTGCAGCCAGGCTTAGATTACAAAATGGCTTGGGCCCAAAGTGCTTCTCTTCTGTTGAGAAAACCAGGCCTGGTTCTCTTTCTCCAGGGACTCCCTACCCTTTCTGTTCTTTGTATCCTCTCTTTTTTGAGATTTTCTTTTTTTTTCCATTCATGTCAAGTGTGTTCATAATTGCTTGCAAGAGCATTTGTGTAATTTTGCTTTAAAGTGTCAGATATGATTCTTTGTCATTTAAGTATTGGCATCTGTTAATTTTTGCATGTGAATTGAGATTTTTCCTGGTTCTTTGTATACCATGTAATTTTTAGAAAATATTTTTGGCTGTGCTGGGTCTTCATTGCTATGCACGTGCTTTCTCTAGTTGCAGCAAATGGGGTCTGCCCTTGTGGTGTGCAGACCTCTCACTGCGGCAGCTTCTCTTGGTGCAGAGCGTGAGCGCTAGAGTGCGTGGGGCTCAGCAGTTGCCGCATATGGGCTCAGTAGTTGTGGCTCGAAGGCTACAGAGCGCAGGCTCAGTAGCTGTGGCACACTGGACCCCGGACCAGGGCTTGAACTGGTGTCTCCTGCATTGCAAGGTGGACTCCCAACCCCTGGGCCACGGAAACCCCTACCATGTAATTTTGGATTATATCCCAGATACTTGACTATTATGACACTTTATTTAGCTCTTATGGAGATCATTGATATTTTTGTTTTAGTAGGCAGTCAATCCGGTTAATTTGTTCTGTTACAGGAAAGAAAGTGGGGCACGAGAGAATGGTCACTTGCCACGTCTCAGGCAAGTTCCGGGGATGGCTGCTAAACGTGGGTTCTTGGCTTCATGAGGGAAAGAACTCAAGAGCCAGTCATAGGAGAATGAAAGATTTATTCAGGGGTTTACTCCATAGACAGAAAATGGGCCATCTCAGAAGGTGGGGGGTTGTCAGTTTTTATTAGGGTGGGTAATTTCATAGGATAATGAGTGATAGGATTATTCCAACTGTTTTGGGGAAGGGGCAGGGATTTCCAGGAATTGGGCCACTGCCCACTTTTTGGCCTTTCCTGGCCAGCCTCGGAACTGTCATGGTGTCTTTGAGCAAGTCATTCAGCTCACTGATGTACTGTGCGTGTGTGCTCAGCCACTCAGTCGTGTCCGGCTCTTTGGGACCCTGTGGACTGTAGCCTACCAGGTTCCTCTGTCCATGGTATCTTCCAGGCAAGAATACTGGAGTGCCTTGCCATTTCCTTCTCCAAGAGATCTTCCTGACCCAGGGATCAAACCAGCATCTCTTGTGTCCTGCATCGGCAGGCAGGCTCTTCACCATTAGCACCACCTGGGAAGACCCACTGATGTATTACAGTGAGCACATACTGAGGCTCACGGTCTAGTGGAGGTCAGTCATCTGCCATCTTGGCCCCACCTTGGCTCTAACTAGTTTATATTGGGTCTTCAATGGCGATCATTCTTTTAAAGGTTGTTCCCTCCCCATTCCTGTCTGCATACCTTCCGTGGGTTGTGGTTTCAGTCGATTCATTTTCCAAATCCTTTGCCATTGTGTAATTTTATCTGTCCCTTGTGTGTATTACCCAGGGGCTAGCTGGGGAACTGGGCAGTGATCTGTCCGCCAGTTTAGTTCTCAGAGTCTTTGATATGCTGATGAGGATAAGATTCATGCCTAAGGTATTCAGTGGAATCACTTTCCAGAGCTGCCCCCTCTCCAGAGTCTCCATGAGCTTTCCCTTTCTTTGGAGGTTCCTCTTTTTCAGGCAGAAAGCTGAGGTTCAGGGACCACGCACTTCTGTCACTGTGCCTGCATTTGGTGTGTAAATGGACTAACATCTTTGAGTCTTGGTCCTCACATGTAAAATGCAGATAAATATACTACAACGACTGGTATATAGAGCTAAATAAATGTTTCCTAATATTAAATTTTTAGCTTCTCAAAACTTACTACAGATTCAGTTTTCGTTGATTTAAACAATCTTTATCCAAGTTTATGTATGTGAAGGGGAAATAAATTATGCCATGGGCATCAAAAAAGAGTTGATGAAACTAATTTTTGGTCTTCAATTAACAGTTTTAATTTCTAGTGTCTTTAGGTATAAATGTGTGTGTATGTGTGTGTTGGTAAGTCGTGTCCGACTCTTTTGTGACCCTATGGACTATTGCATGCTCTTTTGTCCATGGAATTTCCCAGGCATGAATACTGGAGTGGGTTGCCATTTCCTTCTCCAGGGGATCATCCCACCCCAGGGAGCAAACCTGTCTCTCCTGCACTGGCAGGCAAATTCTTTACCACTGAGCTACCTGGGAAGTCCTTAAGTATAAACGCCAGCTCCAAATTGTAAGATAAATTGCTGGGGCTCTGACACCTAATTTTTCCTGTTAGTGAATAGAGTCTTAAGGGAAATAGAAATGAAACACAAACAATCCCTTCTGTTAAAGAGTTTACATTTTAGCTAAATAGACAATGCAATTATACATTAATCCTGTAGAAAATAGTTACAGAGTAGTACTGATGTGTCAAAGATAAAGGGCAACCAACCATACTTCATGGTTTACCTTAGTTTTCTTTGGCTTATTTATTTTTTTCAGCCACACCAAGTGGCATACGGGACCCTAGTTCTCTGGCCAGGGATCGAATCCATACCCCTGCATTGGAAGCACTGAGTCTCAACCACTGGACCGCCAGAGAAGTCTCTGTCTTAATCATTAATAGAGCCTCCCTTCATGAAGCTTTCCTAGCTGGGATGACAAATTACATGACCACTTTATAGATAATAGTTTTAAGAAAATGACAAAGCAAAAGAAAATTATCACTGTATTTTCAGAAAGTTGGCTGGGACTGAGAATGAGCAGAGTGGGCTAAAGAGATCTGTGAGTTAGGTTGAAGGGACCAAGATAATAAACAAATACTTAGAATTCTGAATAGCAATGTGGGAAATGGTGTTTTAGAAACCACAGTTATCTAGTAATATCCAGGGCAGAAAAATGGCAGGCACTGTTGTAATTAAATAGATATGAGGGATATAACTGGATTATGTTGGTTTTGCAGTTCTAAAGTTTCGAATTCTAATTTTTAGAGATTACCACAAACGATAGTGTGCAAAAGTTTCAGCCTAATAAACGCATCAGAGAATACCCAGGGAGTGAATAAGTAATGTACTCACAATTGGAGGATTTTAGAGAAATATAACTTATTTTAATTTTATTTAATTTTTAAATTGATTTTTTTAATGGGCATGTAATTGCTTTACAATGTTGTATTAGTTTCTGCTGCAGAACAATAGGAATCAGCTATAAGTATACATGTATCCTCTCTGTCTTGAGCCTCCCTCTTACCCTCCCCAGAGAAATGTAATTCTTTTAAACATTCATTAATTTTATTATTTACTTATTATTTTGGGCTGCACTGGGGCTTGGTTGCTGTGCACGGGTTTTCTCCAGTTGTGGCGAGCAGGGGCTCCTCCTCTTCGGGGTGCTTTGGCTGCTGGCTGTGATGGCTTCTCTTGTTGCAGAGCACAGGCTCTGGGTGCGGGGCTTCAGTAGTTGCGGCACACGACTTAATTGTGGAATTTTCCCAGACCAGGGATCGAACCCATGTCCTCTTCATTGGCAGGCAGATTCTTAACCACTGGAAGAAGTCCAGAATGTAACTTAACCAGGGAAGTCCAAAATGTAACTTTTTAATAGACATTTTCTTAAGAGCAGTTTCAGTTTCACAGCAAAATTAGAGAGGGAAGGTACAGATTTCCCACGTAAGTCCCCTGTTGTTGTTCAGTCGCTCAGTCATGTCTGACTCTTTGTGACCACATGGACTGCTGCACGCCAGGCTTTCTTGACCTTCACCTGGAGCTTGCTCAAACTCATGTCCACTGAGTCGGTGATGCCATCCAGCCATCTCATCCTCTGTCTCCCCCTTCTCCTCCTGCCTTCAATCTTTTCCAGCATCAGGGTCTTTTCCAATGAGTCAGCTCTTCGCATCAGGTGGCCAAAGTATTGGAGTTTCAGCTTCAGCATCAGTCCTTCCAATGAATATTCAGGACTGATTTCCTTTAGGATTGACTGGTTGGATCTCCTTGCTGTCCAAGATACTCTCAAGAGTCTTCTCTAACACCACAGTTCAAAAGCATCAATTCTTTGATGCTCAGCTTTCTTTAGGACCAACTCTCACATCCATACATGACCACTGGAAAAACCATTGCTTTCACTATACGAACTTTGTTGGCAGAGTAATGTCTCTGCTTTTTAATAAGTCCTCCACACACAAATTCTGTTCTCAGGGCGTGTTTGTAGGTCCAGTTTGTTCATAAGAACTCGATTAACATAGCTGGCTATACAGTACTGTACTGTAGTGTGTTTATAATACTTCTCACAAAAATAACACATATAAAACAAATACAAAACATAAAGACAACATTTTAAAAGTTACAGTACAGTACCTTGAAAAGTACAGTAGTACCAGCTATATCCGCGCTGCTTTCACACTTGTTTCCAGACTTGCTGGGTGTGAAATAAAGACACTGTATTACTGTATTCTGTACAATGCTGTGCAGTAAAGTGCACAAAAGTGCAACCACTTGTAGAGGATGCACGCACACGACAAGGCACACCTGACGCGTGAACTAACCTACCTTGCTAGACACAAATGCACGTTCGCACCTTTGGAGGTTCACAACCTGCAGGTCTGTATGTAGGTGGTTTAGTGTATGTTCTGCCTTAACACATGTACAATCACCCTTGCCATCAAAATGCCCAACCAGAGGGAGAAGGCTGATGCTCATGGTTTTTTTTTTACCTCTGTGTTTTTCCTTTTTTGTTTTTTTCGGCTGCTGCTCCAGGCTTACAGGATCCTAGCTCCCCTGCCAGGGACTGAACCTGAGCCCTTGGCAGTGAAATCGTGGAGTCCTAACCGCTGGACTGCCAGGGAATTCCTTCTTCGTTTTTCCTTATACTTGACTGACAATTAAATATTAATGTTCACCAGTGAACATTAATAGGTCTATGTGAATAGTTCTATGTGAAATCAGATTATTTCACCACTGCTTAAATCAAATAATATTGTCCAAGTGTTTTTGTGGTCAGAACAAGTGGCAATGGCTCGTTTGAGGCTAAAAAAAGAATTCTAATCCTATCAGACAAAAATAGAGGAGAAAATATTAACTGATCTTGATGTTTGGTTTGCTTATGGATAGTTCCTTGACAAATCTCAAACTTTTGATTCTGGACTGCAGGGCCACGGGATTTTAGTAATCAGTGATTTATTACAATGGGCGATTATAGCAACTGGAAGAAAACAGGACTCTAGCTTGAAGTTATTTTTACACTGAATATGAATTTCCCAGCTGGGATTGCTCAATCCAAAAACGAGATTATTGAAAAGTTTCTCCATGACCCAGTAATCTGAAATGACTCATGAACTAACAATATGTACTAAGCCCCCCATAAGTCATGTTCATTCAAAACATGGTTACCACAGGACTTACCTGATGGTTGGGTTGGGTGTGAGTCCGCTTGTTAATGCAGGGGACAGGGCTCAATCCCTGGTTTGGAAAGCTTCCACATGTTGTGGGGCAACAAAGCCCATGCACCACAACTACTGAGCCTGTGTTCTAGAGCGCCAGAGCAGCAACTACTGAAGCCCGAGTGCTTTCGAGTCTGTGCTCCATAACAAGAGAAGCCTGCGTGCTGCAACTAGGGAGTAGCCCCCATTTGCTGCAGCCAGAGAAGGTCCAAGCACGGCGGTGAAGACCCAGCACGGCCAAAAAGTTAAACCATGATCACCACAAATTTTGTTTTCTATTTGAGGCTCATGAGTGAATCGAACACCATCTCTGTGAAGAAAAAAAATGGCCTAATTAGAAATAGCTGATTTTATTGTTGTTTTCTTAGTTTACTGTAGCACTTTTATCTGGCAGTGATGCATTGCTGGGGCCTAATGTTCTCACGTGACAGTGGAAAACCGAGTCTGTTGTCGTCTCTTAAAGAATTGAGAATTGTACACCAAAGCCTTTCATAAAAGGATGAATAAATATACAGGTGTGAATGCAAACTGTTTTCCAGTTCAAGGCAGATAACACGGCACTGTGGTCTGGCAGGAAAGCTTCAATAAGAAAGGAAAGTAGGTCCTAAGGCTTGGAACTTTCTAATCCTGTAAGACAGACAAGAACTAGTTAATTTGTACACATTTCTAACTGGTTCTGAGAATTTTATTAAAAAAAAATTTATTTATTCGGCTGTGTTGGGTCTCAGTTGCAGCGCACGGGATCTTCATTCCATCATGCAGTGCACAGGGTCTCCAGTGTGGTTTGCAGACTTAGTTGCCCTACAGCATGTGGGGGTCTTAGTTCCCCAAACAGGGATCTAACCCGCGTCCCCTGCATTGCAATGAGGATTCTTAACCATTACACCACCAAGAAAGTCCCAGGAATTTTAAATTTATTTACATCTCATAAAAATCCCACGAGGCTGATGCTTGCTTAGGCAACACATACCCTCCAAGTGGAATGATACATATGTACTAAGTTTAGCATAGCCCCTGCACAAGGATGACATGCAAATTAATGAAGCATTCCATATTTTTCAGTTGTTGAATGTGTGTTTTTGTGTATGCGATGTCTTTGCAAAGATGAAATAGTATAAAACATGATGCAAATTGTACCAATTGATATGGAGATAAACAGTACCAGCATTAAACTCTTCAAAGTTTTAAAACTTAGAAAAATATACTGGGAACTCCCTGGCAATCCAGTGGTTGGGACTCCTTGCTTCCACTGCAGGGAGCAGAGATTCAATCCCCAGTCTAGGAACCAAGATCTCACATGCCAAAAAAAAAAAAGACCCAATAAAGTAAACAACATAAAATAAAACACACCTCCTACCAAACCATCACATTACTAAAAAAATCTTCAGAGGAGCATAATATTCTTTTTACAGTTTACAAAGGATGAAACCAAATCACAGAAATTCTCCACTAAAAAATGTATGACTTCAAGAGGGTTCATCAGATCCATAATATGTCATTCCTCAGTTGCTCAAGCCCAAAACACAGGCAGCATCTTTGATTCTCTCTTTCCCGTCTCTTATACATCCAACCCATTATCAAGTTCTTTCAATTCTGTCTTCCAAAATATTCTGAAATTGATTACTTTTCACCTCTACTGCTTCACTTCTAGCCCCAGTTCTAGATAGCTCTCCCATCTGGTCTCTTGAAATAGCCTCCTTACTTGACCCATTGCATCCACTCTTGGCCCCTCCCTAAAGACAGTTTAATGTCTGTTTAGTAGGTATAATGGTCTTTTAGACATGTAAGTGTGATCACAACACTTCCTAACTGGAAGTCTTCCAATAGATTCCCACCCTAGGATAAAACTAAAACTCCTTATAATTCTATACACTATACTCCATTTGGCCACTGCTTACCTTTCCTAACTAGTTTGCTATCATTTTCTACTTAATCTACTCTGGGGTTTTTGGAACACATTTATTTTTGCTAGATCTTAATTGCGGCACGCGAACTTTTAGTTGCAGCCATGTGAACTCTTTGTTGTGGTGTGTGAGATCCAGCTCTCTGACCAGGGGTTGAGCCGGGGGCCCCTGCATTGTGAGCACAGTCTTAGCCATTGGACCACCAGAGAAGTCCCAATCCACTTTGTTTAGCCACACTATTTTTCCCATTCTTCTTCAACATTCATTCCTTTCTTAAGGCCTTTGTACCTGTTGTTTGTTTTGTCTAAACTGCTTTTCACTCAGAGCTGCTTAAAACCTGCTTCACTGAAATCTTGGTTCAAATGCCATCTCCTTAGAGGCCTTCCTTTACCACATTACCTAAAATAAGCTATCTCTTATCTCTATTTATCTGGCTTATTTTTTCCCCCATAGCATTTTACACTATTTGAAGTTCCCTCTTTGAGGGCTTCCCTGGTGGCTCAGACGGTAAAGCCTCTGCCTGCAATGCAGGAGACCCGGGTTCGATTGCTGGGTCGGGAAGATTCCCCTGGAGAAGGAAATGGCAACCCACTCCAGTACTCTTGCCTGAAAAATCCCATAGACAGAAGAGCCTGGTAGATTACAGTCCATGGGGTCGCAAAGAGTCGGACACGACTGAGTGACTTCACTTCACTTTGTCTGTTTATTTCTGTCTTCCTATCAAAGTGCAAATTCTTTGGTTGAAGAAAGACACATTGGTTGATTTATTTATTGCTGTATCTCCAGAGTCTAGAACGTGACTGACACTTAGTAGATGTTCAGATATTTATTGATTGAATGAGTTTGTGTTTATCATATTTGTCTCCTTGTTTCTTCCATAACTGAAGGGGAATAGTGAAAGAGTTATGGAGTTTAAAAATGCATATACAACAGTTATTTAGACTGAAACACTTTGCACAAATACTAGTTATTCTACTTGTTACTGTTGCCTATTGGTCTCCTCTGGATTTCGTCTTTATTCTTTTCGTGGGTCAGAGACAACATGAGAATAATGATTTAATTAACTAACTCTGAATTTTGAACCATCTGTTGTATTCAGGCCTGTTAGGTGTTAAGGGAAATTCAACAATATAAACTCATCTAGAGCCAGACATCCTGGAATGTGAAGTCAAGTGGGCCTTAGAAAGCATCACTGCGAACAAAGCTAGTGGAGGTGATGGAATTCCAGTTGAGCTATTTCAAATCCTGAAAGATGACACTGTCAAAGTGCTGCACTTAATATGCCAGCAAATTTGGAAAACTCAGCAGTGGCCACAGGACTGGAAAAGGTCAGTTTTCGTTCCAATCCCAAAGAAAGGCAATGCCAAAGAATGCTCAAACTACTGCACAATTGCACTCATCTCACACGCTAGTAAAGTAATGCTCAAAATTCTCCAAGCCAGGCTTCAGCAATACGTGAACCGTGAACTTCCTGATGTTCAAGCTGGTTTTAGAAAAGGCAGAGGAACCAGAGATCAAATTGCCAACATCCGCTGGATCATGGAAAAAGCAAGAGAGTTCCAGAAAAACATCTATTTCTGCTTTATTGACTATGCCAAACCCTTTGACTGTGTGGATCACAAGAAACTGTGGAAAATTCTGAGAGAGATGGGAATACCAGACCACCTGACCTGCCTCTTGAGAAATCTGTATGCAGGTCAGGAAGCAACAGTTAGAACTGGACATGGAACAACAGACTGGTTCCAAATAGGAAAAGGAGTACGTCAAGGCTGTATATTGTTACCCTGCTCATTTAACTTCTATGCAGAGTACATCATGAGAAACGCTGGACTGGAAGAAACACAAGCTGGAATCAAGATTGCTTGGAGAAATATCAATAACTTCAGATATGCAGATGACACCACCCTTATGGCAGAAAGTGAAGAGGAACTAAAAAGCCTCTTGATGAAAGTTTAATTGGAGAGCAAAAAAGTTGGCTTAAAGCTCAACATTCAGAAAACAAAGATCATGGCATCCGGTCCTATCACTTCATGGGAAAATGATGGGGAAACAGTGGAAACATGGCTGACTTTATTTCTTTGGGCTCCAAAATCACTGCAGATGGTGATCACAGCCATGAAATTAAAAGACACTTACTCCTTGGAAGGAAAGTTATGACCAACCTAGATAGTATACTCAAAAGCAGAGATATTACTTTGCCAACAAAGGTCGGTCTAGTCAAGGCTATGGTTTTTCCAGTGGTCATGTATGGATGTGAGAGTTGGACTGTGAAGAAGGCTGAGCACTGAAGAATTGATGCTTTTGAACTGTGGTGTTGGAGAAGACTCTTGAGAGTCTCTTGGACTGCAAGGAGATCCAGCCAGTCCATTCTGAAGGAGATCAGCCCTGGGATTTCTTTGGAAGGAATGATGCTAAAGCTGAAACTCCAGTACTTTGGCCACCTCATGCGAAGAGTTGACTCATTGGAAAAGACCCTGATGCTGGGAGGGATTGGGGGCCAGGAGAAGGGGACGACAGAGGATGAGATGGTTGGATGGCATCACTGACTCGATGGACGTGAATCTGAGTGAACTCCGAGAGTTGGTGATGGACAGGGAGGCCTGGCGTGCTGCAATTCATGGGGTCGCAAAGAGTCGAACACGACTGAGCGACTGAACTGAACTGAACTCATGCCTCGGCGGAGTTTAACTTTCCATGGGAGAAAATAAGACATACCAAAAAAACATTTTCAGAGATAACAAGCTAGCCAGGGATAGTAAAAGATCAAAAAGAATTCAAAATATTGGGAAAGATTCCTTCCTTATAGGGCTTCATGTAGGAAGCAAATCATAAAAGACTGATGGTGCTGGGCATTTGTGTAGTGGAAGAAGATAATTTTTCTCAAAATCTTTCATTAGCCTAATGTTCAAACATTGGGCTGATAAATATCAGTTTGGGTGTCTTTTTTTTACTGGCACTAATTGAGCGTCATAATCAAATGGGTGGCTTTTTGCCTATATCTATATTTATCTTTCCAGCACCTGATTAACTGCATATTTCCGGTGAGACAGTTTCGCGACTAAACTTTTTTCTTCTCACGGTGCTAAAACCTTTTTAAAATTTTTACTGAGGTATCAACATCTCTGTTACAAACCCCATGGCTATTAATGATCCATAGTCTCAGGGGACTGTCAGAGGTATTAAATTTGATAGTACTTATGAAGTGCTTAGGTCAACAAAGCAATAAATGTTATTATTATTATAAAAGATGACACTGACGGAATAACCCCAGGGAGATCTCCATCTGTTCCTTACGGGAAATGTAAACAAGTGAGGAAGGAGTCAGGCGTGGTCCACCACCTAGGTTAAACAGACAACAATACAGCCGTACCCTTATTCAGATCACCACCCCGGCTGCCGGGAGCCCACCGGGGGCAAACCAGCCTCAGCTCCCGGAAGGTAAACACACCGAAAAAGGCGGGGCAGAAGGCGGGTTCGGAATGGCTGAGTGGCCAGCGAAAAGTGATTGGCAGCTGCCATGTCCACGTGCTTTGAGCTTCGAACCAGGTGTCGCGAGAATTCGATGTAAACACACCCGTCCCGGTGTCGAGTCTGACTGCTAGGCTGCGACGCCCGAGTGAGGGGCACGGGCTTTTGCGGCATGACGCTTTGTGACTGGGCCACGAAGGCGCTGGGCACAGAGGAAAACAGACGTGTTTGTAACTCCCAGCCACCTGCCTGCGTTCGCAACCGAACCTGACACCTCGTCTTCACTCGAACTCGGCATACTGTTTTGTTTTCCCTCCAGCCCCAGCGGATTGGGTCAATTCAGGAGGCGGGCCCGCCTCTTTCCTACTTGCTGGTTGGCGAAGCTGACCCTGGGGGCGGTGCTCGGCCGCGGCCGGTGTGCTCCTGGGATTGGCTGGAGATGTAGTTCCGCTGAGGCGTGGTAGGAAGTGGTAACCGTCAATCACGAGGGGGAGACTCCAAACACTGAGCCTTGAGCTGGAGCGCAGCGTTTACCGGCGGGGCGGCCGGTGAGAGGGCTGGCGGTGCGGTGTGGCTCGGGGGAGGCTGGGCGAGGACCAGGGCCGGGCAGCGTGAGGGCAGGCGGTTTGGCTGGCGGAGATTCAGCGAGGAGGGGCTCTGGAGGTCGAAGGGGGATGGGAGGCAGGGCCATGGGCCAGAGGGCGGCCGGGGGCAGCGGCAGCTCGGTGTTGGAGGTTAAGTGGGTAGCGCCGTGCTGATGTCTTTCAAGAGAGTGGGGCCTGAGGGGCTGGCGAGGGTCGTTCTCGGGAGACGGGGTCCTTAAAGACAGTTTCTTGGGAGGCTGTGTTTCGAGAAATAAAGGGTGGAATGGAAATGAGAGGGCTGAGAGGCTGGAGGTGAAGGTCCCTTCTGAGGAAGGGGTCCCTGGGCTAGCTGGGGCAGAGGGTCTTTCGCCTGTAGCAGATGGGAATCGTCTGTGGGCGAGATTTCCATTAAGGTGATAGAATGCCCCTTGCTTTAAAAGAGGTGGCTTTAGGTGCTTTCAAGATTAGCTCCAGGCTATGTGCTGTCTCCTAAGATCTTTCACATTGCTGTCTCTTTTAACCTTAACCAAGTGTGTTGCATGCTTTTAAAACCTCCCAAGTGATTCACATGCTTGTTAGACATTCAAGAATCAGGATGCAGTGATGGGACTGGAAAGGATAAAGGGCTTCTAATGTCATATAAGTTTTTATTACTTACTTAGACTCTGGTGATTAGGTTACAATAGCAGAGGGGTTAACAGATATGATTTTGAAAATCTTGTTAAACTGTGACCATGCAGTCTCTTTTAAAATACATAATTGACATGAAGTATTAGATTAGTTACAGATGTACCCATAATGATTGATATTTGTATATATTGTGAAGTGATCACCACAATAAGACTAGAAAACACCCGTTAGGATACATATGTAGTCTCACTCATAGATTAGGAAAGATCTTAGTTGGAAGGTGTTACCTTACTGCTCCATTTGGTCTTAAAAAAACTGTACCGTGTATATTTTTTATTATCTCAACATTAGAGTTCAGTTAATCCTCTAATTTTGGCTCACAAAGGTAGCACATTTGTTTTTATAAAGTGATCCTCTGCTAAACTTCCATCCCTTCCTAGTTTCTGTTAACAGGAGCTCAGTGGGTCCTACAAGAGTCTTAACTAGTTTTGTAGTTCTGAGGCTTGGTCCAAATAAGACCTCACAGTAGTTTGAAAAGTACTTTTGTCTACTTTTTCCTATTCTGCCCTCTGCCCTTTCAGGTATAAGAGGAATTGCTGGGGAATTTTCCTATATTTTATGTATTTTTGACAACGGATCTCTAGCGAGCAGTCATATATCTTTCTTTTTATCCTGAACAGTAATGATCCTTTTTTTTTTTGTCTGTCTGTTCATTCTGGAAACAGGTTTTGTGAATGAAGCAATGGCTACAGAATCCCCCAGAAGACCCAGTCGTTGTACTGGTGGAGTTGTGGTTCGCCCTCAGGCTGTCACGTAAGCGAATTTCAGATGAACCTGATAGGTGAAAGAAAGATTACTCAGAATAGTAACTAACAATCAGGTTTCTTTCCTGAGCAGTGCTTACTTTTGAAAATCTGCTTAACTTGGCTTTACAGGATGACAGATATCATTGGTTACCAAAGCCAAATAAAAGCAATAATTGGAGGGTCAAGTTGATGTGTTTAGCACATTTATAGACTACATGAAAAACACATGAGTACTGTTTTTTCAAACCTCAGTTTTAACGATTAGTGGGTCATTAAATCAGTTTAGTCGATCAGGACCGTTTAAAAAATAGAATATAATAGAAAATATAATTGGAGGTTAGCATTGTGTTCTGACGAGCACATAGATATATTCATTCACATGTATGTGTGTGTTTACTATGTGTGTGTGGATGTGCTCAGTTGTGTCCAACTCTTTGTGACCCTGTGGACTGTAGGCCACCTGGCTCCTCTGTCCATGGGATTTTCCTGACAAGAATACTATATTGTGATGTAAAATATATCACTCCAGGTCTCAGTCAGAAAGTTTCAAAGTCAATGTCACAGAGAGTACATTTCTATATTTTAAGCATTTTTTTTTGACAAAGCATATCTGTAGTTTCTAGGAGCTTATAATCTAATGTAGTTTAAGATGTATATGCTTGTAAGCACTATAATGAATAAAAAAGATGCCAGCAAAATAGCATGAGAATTTAGAGGGAATATTTTAGGGAAAGTATTTAGTTGGAGTACTTTAGATCTGAAAAGGTTTTGTTAAGAGGATAACATTTATAGCATACTTTAAAAGTAGAATATAATTTGGGCAGTTAGAATCAAGGGCACATTTTCAGCAAAGGGGATGGAGTAAGCAGATGTGGGAAAGGCAAGCTGTTTTCATAAATGAAATCTTAGGGAAGTTGACCTATTTAAAGGAGGTTGGGGTGGACAATCAAGACCCTTGGATACATGGCTAAAGAGATGAAGTTTGTTTTCTGTCTTTCAAAAATGTTCATAAAGGAATTGTAGCATTTTGGATTATTTCCCTTGGACAGTTTAGCATGTTACCTAAAGATTCCCTTTGTAGATTAACAGAAATATATACATACTATGATAATATACCATTAAACTTCCTTCCTTTTCCTCTTGTGTTTCCCAGGGCTGTATATTCCTTCACTAACTAAGGACCATGGCAATAGGTTAAGCATATTATTAGCTATGAGTTAGGTACTATTTCAGTGTTCATTTTACAGGTGAGGAAACCAAAGCAGAGAGATAACCAATTTTCCTTGATAACAGCCAAGAAAGGAAACCTGGATCAAACCCAGGCAGTTTGTGTCCAGAGTCTGTGCGCTTTATGCACTGTTCTATGCTGCCTCACCATATGGTATTCCACATATATTGCTTTCGTTATGCAACATGTAATTTTAGAGTTTTTTTGAAGTTCTTTAATTTATTCAGTGTTCTCTTAACAAATAATGGTTGAGCATCTACTCTATGCCTAAATATTGACTATGGATTCTGGAGATAAAAGGTAAATATGAGAGAGGGATTCCTTTCTGTAATAGAGTTTACATTCCAGTGGGGGACACAGTCCGTAAAGTAATTACAGGCTGTGATCAGTGCCCAGTGTGCTCTGATGGAGAGTGACATCGGAGAGTGTGATTTAAGGCTGTCAGGGAGGGCCTCTCTGAGGAAGTAACACTAAGGCTGGAGATCTGAAAGACAGGGAAGAGTTTGAGAAGGAATCCATGGAGAACAAAAGCTGATGTAAAGGTCTTGATTCAAAGAAGAGCTTGGTGTGGTCTAGAAATTGAAGTTGCATGTGACTGAAGCAGGCTAAGTAAGGAGAGGGGGAGAAAAATGAGGTTGGAGAGGAAGGCCTAATCAGTTTTTATAGGTATCTAAGCATATTGCCGTTAAAAAAAAAATAGGATTTAGAATAACTCACATTGTTTCCTCTAAATGTAATTTTTCACATTTCTCTAAAATGAAGTTGATTTGGTGTTTTGAATAATTTTTTTCTCTCCATTTGCTGATACCCATATTTTTCACATTTGAAATATCTTCAGGATCTTTAATATGGGCTTCTAGGTGGCTTAGTGGTAAAGAATCTGCCTGCCAATACAGGAGACACAGGAGACGTGGGTTCAATCCCTGGGTTGGGAAGATCCCCTAGAGGAGGGAATGGCAACCCACTAAAGTATTCTTGCCTGCAGAAATCCAGTGAACAGAGGAGCCTGGTGGCTACAGTCCATGGGGTTGCAAAGAGTTGGACATGACAGTGCATGCACACACACGTGCAGTGTCCTTAATAGTTCTTCACTTTTATGCATTTTGATATTTTCTCATGCCTTACCTATGTCAAGAGTTCTGTGAGGATTTCTTAATAACTCCTAATGCCTGCTGCTGCTGCTACTGCTGCTAAGTCGCTTCAGTCATGTCCGACTCTGTGCGACCCCATAGATGGCAGCCCCTCAGGCTCCACCGTCCCTGGGATTTTCCAGGCAAGAACACTGGAGTGGGTTGCCATTTCCTTCTCCAACGCATGAAAGTGAAAAGTGAAAGTGAAGTCGCTCAGTCGTGGCCGACCCTCAGCGACCCCCGTGGACTGCAGCCTTCCAGGTTCCTCCGTCCATGGGATTTTCCAGGCAAGAGTACTGGAGTGGGGTGCCATTGCCTTCTCTGCCTAATGCCTGCACCTGCATCAAAACAGATTCATTTTGCTGTACACAGGTAAGGGATTAGGATTAGGTTCATAACCAATTTAAAGAGAAGGTCACTGAATACTGAGTTGTCAGCAGTAGTTTTTCTTGTTCTAACTAGGGCATTCTTCTGCTCTGACTTAGGAAGATCCTGCTTTAGTCAAGTCTTCTCTCATCACTCCTTCCGTACAAGTTAAAAGTTGTATCTATTGGGTACAATAGATAGAAATGAACTTTTTGGCCAACCCAGTATATCAAAATAAGAGACTGTGTGGCCATAAAAAAGAATGAGATATTGCCATTTGCAGCAATATTGATGGACCTAAAGATTATCATACTGAGTGAAGTAAGCCAGGCAAAGAAAGACAAATCTATGATAGCACTTATATGTGGAATCTAAAAACAAATACAGATGAACAGACTCACAGATAAAGAAAGCAAACTTATGGTTACCAAAGTGGAAAGAGAAGGGGAGGGATAAGCTAAGAGTATGGGATTAACAGATACACACTAGTAGACACAAAGTAAACAATAAGGATTTACTGTATAGCCCAGGGAACTATGTACAATACCTTATAATAACCTATAATAGAAAAGAATTAGGAAAAAATAGAAAACTGAATCACTTTGCTCTGTACACCTGAAACTTACACAATATTGTGATTCAACTATGAAGTGAAGTGAAGTGAAAGTCACTCAGTTGTGTCCGACTCTTTGTAACCCCATGGACTATGCAGTCCATTGAATTCTCCAGGCCAGAATACTAGAGTGGTAGCCTTTCCCTCCTTCTCCAGGCGATCTTCCCAACCGAGGGATCAAACCCGGGTCTCCCACATTGCAGGCAGATTCTTCACCAGGTGAGCCACCAGAGAAGCTACTCTTTGTGACCCAGTGTTCTGGAATTCTCCAGGCCAGAATACGGGAATGGGTAGTCTTTCCCTTCTCCAGGGTATCTTCCCAACCCAGGAATGGAACTGGGGTCTATTTCAATTTTTAAAAATGGAGGGACTTCCATTTTCATTCTTAACCACTTGCATGATCCAGTGGTTAAGAATCCTTGCTTCCATTGCAGGGGGCACAGGTTTGATCTCTGGTCAGGAAACTGAAATCCTGCATGCCATGTTGCACAGCCAAAAAAAAAACCAAACAAACAACCCCAAAACACATGACTTTTAAACAGAGTTAATGTTTGAAAGAAGTTTAAAGCTCTTTTGCCTTTAAAAACATATTCAGAGAAATTAAGAAAGCAAGTTGGCAGAATTACCTAGTGATGAAAGTTGTTTTTTTCTTTTTTAAAAGAGCATGTAGAAAGAGCTTTTCCTTGTTTTATGTTTAGCTGTCATGTTAAATTTTGTCCATCTCACCCCCTTTTCAGGGAGCAGTCCTACATGGAAAGTGTCGTGACTTTTCTACAAGATGTTGTGCCTCAGGTAAGTATCTCTCTGGTTTCGGAAATACCATGTCTTACTCTTGGCCAGGGAAGTTCTGAAATATTCTGTTCCCTGAGTTTGATACCAGTATTATCAACTTAAGAAAGACTTTTGATGTTTTAGCATCGCGAGCATTGGTAGTGTGGAACTGTTCCTGCTGTTACTATTAGATGTGCCTTAGTTTTGTGCTGATGTTGTCATAATTATGTTTCTTTAGGACTTGATTTCCTAAGAGGAATCAAGGTGAGGTACTAGTTGAGAGATGGGGCTTGGGACTGCCTATTTGGGTTCTGTTTCCAAAATCTTTCTCTTGTCTTAAATGTTGCCTGTTGAAAGTGAAACAAGCAATATGTGCTTTGCATTTGGTTAACAAGATATTATATTAACCAAATACTAAGTGCAGATCTGTATCACTTGTTACTCTAGGGCTTCCCTGGTGGCTCAGACGGTAAAGAACCTGCCTGCAGTGCAGGAGACCTGGGTTTGATCCTGGGTCAGGATCCCCTAGAGAAGGGAATGGCTACCTGTTTCAGTATTCTTGTCTGGAGAATTCTGTGCACAGAGGATCCTGGAGGGCTACAGTCCATGGGGTTGCAAAGAGTCGGACACAACTGAGTGACCAATGGTTTGTTACTCTAAGAGAGTAAGCCCTTTACTGCTCACTCTATAACTGTGAGAATAAAGAATGAGAGCAACTCTCCTGGGATCATCTCTCGCGCACCATCACCCAGACTTCAATTAACGTAGATAAGACTTGGCGCACTTGTTAAAAATAATAATTTCCAGGCCCATCTCCAGGAGAGTTTGTCTTAAGGGAATTGAGGCGGCCTCCAGTAACTTGTGTCTCTAGGAAGAATCTCAGGTGATTCTTGGAAACAGTATCTTTGGGAAGTTGCTGGTTAGTGGAGTTCCTAAAGGGGAAGAGTTCTGGTTTTCTCTGGTGCCGTCAGTGTTCCGACTGCCATGATATCTGTAATTGCAGTGATGGAAAAGGGCATTCATAAATCCAGTGTCCCAGCTTTAGGAGAAGGTCCTGGAAAAGTCTAAAATCCAGATTTCAATTGTATTACATCAATTGTGTTCTTCAAATAAGGGAAAATATTAAGGCATATTTGGTCTTCCTTTATTATATTCAGTCAACTTTGATGAAAATAGGTCATGATGGCAAGATCTCTGGGGCCTGTAAGGCAACATAAATGCTTTCTTTTCTTGAGAAACTTGGGTAAGTAGGGAAGTCAATGGCTTGAAACAGTCAGAGGTAGTAGTAACATATCAGTAAGTGCTGCACCTGGTAGTAACAGGCTGAATATTTAATTGCTCAGGGAATGCACAGCGAAGGAAGAGTGAAAGAGTCAAGTTCCAAAGGACATTGGAAGTGGGGTCAGTTGAAATGAATGCAAATGTGATAGTGAAGGAAACTGCCCAGCTGGGTATGGTAGGCAGCAGAGTTGCTGTGGCTGTAGAGACTCTTGTATAGGCCAGGCTTAGAGCGCAATCAGGGCCAAAATCCAACTTAGTCTTCTACAAACTGTACCTTTCTCTTACCCCCTGAGTCTTGATATGAGGCTAGTTCTAAGGGAGGAGCATTTGAACATCTTGATAATCTACCTTCCCGTTAGAGTGGCCCTTTATAAAATTTTTCAAAGGCACCTTTTGTGTTCGTGGATACCCTGCATAGCAAGCAGTTTTTTGTCAGCTGGAAGAGAGAGACTGCGATCAGAGGCTTTGAGGGACTAGTTGGAGAGTTTTCTAGAGAAACAAGAATACTGGATTGAGCAATAGATTGAAAATAGGGGGCTGCTAGAACTGATTGGGTTTTAGCCAAGAATGTTATGATGGTGCAAGGTGGAAGATTAACTTAGTTTTTATGAGGATTATACATCAGGAAGGGGATAAGCTATGCAATTGACTGTGAAGATTGGGATCAGAGTTAGGTACCTGTGGAAGTAAAGATGTAGTTATGGATCTAAGAAATAGAATAGTCATTTAATAAGTTTGCATTGTGTAAGTCATTATTCTAGTGACTCCGGAAAGAAAGCAAAAATTCAGGCAGCAGATTTTACTCAACCAGCTGCCACTGGTCGGGTGCTGTGTTAAGGGATGCTCAGTGCCTGTCCTAAAGGCTTCATAGTCTAGAGACTTCCCTGGTGGTCCAGTGGCTAAGACTCCATGGTTCCCATGCAGGGGGCCTGGGTTCTATGCCTGATCAGGGAACTAGATCCCACATGCTGCAACTGAGTTTATATTCTTCACCTAAAGATCCCATGTGCCACAACTAAGACCTGGAGCAGCCAAATTAAAAAAAGCTTCTTGGTCTTGTGCAGTAGTCAGGCAGACCCTTTCTTTAAAGGGCCAGAGAAGTTTTGCAGCTCATATAGTCTTTGCTACAACTGCTCAGCACTGCATTTTACCTAAAAGAAAAGGTATGGCTGTATTAAAATAGAGCTTGATTTATGAACACAGGTTGTTCAGTCACAAGTCGTGTCCTACTTTTTGACACCTCATGGACTGTAGCCTACCAGGCTTGGGATTTTCCAGGCAAGAATACTGGAGTAGGGTGAGATTTCCTTCTCCAGTGAACACAGGTGGTAGACCAGATTTGATGACCCATGGTCCCTTTTTTCCACATTTAATCCAGAATAGAATGGGAAAGACTAGAGATCTCTTTAAGAAAATTGGAGTTACTAAGGTAAAATTTCATACAAAGATAGGCCCAATAAGGGACGAAAATGTCAAGGACCTAACAGAAGCAGAAGATGTTAAGCAAAGGTGGCAAAAATACACAGAAAAACTGTACCAAAGAGCTCTTAAGGACTGAGTTAACCATGATGATGTGGTCACTCACCTAGAGCCAGACATCCTGGAGTGTGAAATCAAGTGAGCCTTAGAAAGTCTTACTACAAACAAAGCTAGGGGAGGTGATGGAATTCTAGCTGAACTATTTTAGATCTTAAAAGATGATGCTGTCAAAGTGATGCATTCGTTATGCCAGCAAATTTGGAAAACTCAGCAGTGGCCATAGTTTTCATTCCAGTCCCAAAGAAAAGCAATGCCAAATAATGTTCAAGTTACCCCACAACTGCACTCATTTCACAGGCTAGCAAGGAAATGCTGAAAATGCTTCAAGTTAGGCTTCAACAGTACGTGAGCTAAGAACTTCCAGATATACAAGCTGGATTTAGAAAAGGCAGAGGAACAAGAGATCAAATTGCCAACATCTACAGGATTATAGAAAAAGAAATGAAATTCCAAAAAAAAAATCTACTTCTGCATCATTAACTATTTTAAAGCTTTGACTGTGTGGATCACAACAAGTTGTGTAATATTCTTAAAGAGATGGAAATGTTAGACTACCTGACCTGTCTCCTGAGAAACCTGCATGCAAGGATAAGAAGCAACAGTTAGAAGTAGACATGGAACAACAGACTGGTTCCAAATTGGGAAAGGAGTACATCAAGGCTGTATATTGTCACCCTGCTTATTTAACTTATATTCAGAGTACATCATGTGAAATGCTGGACTGGATGAATCACAAGGTGAATCAAGATTGCCAGGAGAAATATCAACAACCTCAGATATGCAGATGATACCACTTTAATGGCAGAAAATGAAGTGGAACTAAGGAGCCTCTTGATGAAGGTGAAAAAGGAGAGTGAAAAAGCTGGCTTAAAACTCAACATTCAAAAAATGAAGATCATGGCATCCAGTTCCATCACTTCATGGCAAATAAGTGGGGGATATGTGGAAAAAGTGTCAGATTTCATTTTCTTGGGCTCCAAAATCACTATAGACAGTGACTGCAGCCACAAAATTAAACGATGCTTACTCTTTGGAAGAATAGCTATGTCAAACCTATACAGCTGGAGGCATCATTTTGTGGACCAAGGTCTGTCTAGTCAAAGCTATGGTTTTTCTAGTAGTCATGTATGGATGTGAGAGTTGGACCATAAAGAAGACTGAGTGCCGAAGAATTGATGTATTTGAACTATGGTGCTGGAGAAGACTCTTCAGAGTCCCTTGGATTGCAAGGAGATCAAACCAGTTAATTTAAAGGAAATCAGTCCTAAATATTCATTGAAAGGACTGATGCTGAAGTTCCAATACTTTGGCCATCTAATGCAAAGAGGTGACTCATTGGAAAAGACCCTGATGCTCGGAAAAATTGAGGGCAAGAGGAGAATGGGACAACAGGGGATGAGATTGTTGAATAGCATCACTGACTCAATGGATATGAGTTTGAGGAAACTCCAGGAGATAGTGATGGACAGAGAAGCCTGCCTTGCTGCAGTTCATGGAGTCGCAGAGTCAGACACAACTTAGCGACTGAACAACAACAAATCCAGAATCTGCCATTTTGCATTCAGCCACGTGGAAAATGATACATCTTTGTTGAGGTTATGTTCCAACTCCTGCTTTATCCTGGGAATCACTGAATTCATGGAACCTAAAAATTATTCTCTGGGTTTCCAAATATCCCTAAGAGGGAGAAAATGTGTTGTCAGACTTATATCAGCTGCTTCAGCTGTCACAAATAGTGTGAATTCCTGCTGTGTTTAACAGATGTCATTGATGGCTGTTGAAGCTCTAAGCTGTGCCCTTTGAGTTAATAATTGTACTTAGGAAAACTTAACTAAAAAATTCTCAGGAAAAAAAAAAGTTACAGCCGAGAACTTTTCAGTGAGAAATTTTGACATTTTTCAGTGTGAAAAATTGTAGCCACAGGACTTCCCTGGTGGTCCAGTGGCTAAGACTCCGTGCTCCCAATGTAGGGGGCCAGGGTTAGATCCCTGGTCAGGGGACCAGATCCCACATGCTGCAACGAAGACCCAGGGCAGCCAAATCAATCTAAATAAAATTATAGCCTGCCCAAATGTCAGTAATAGTCAAGCAAATTATATGTGGTCTCTGTAGAATAATTTGCTATAATTAAAAGTAATACTTTTGACAAAGAGCATGCAATGGAAGTTATTTTCTCTCCAGTGAAGGAAAAACATACCTACAGTGACTGTTGCTGTGTTTTTTTAAATTCAGCAATAACTCTGTGCTTCTTAATGTGTATATGTTTCAGAAACCAGATAAGGAATAAAAGGAGAAATAACAAGTCCTGTATCAGTAATGGGATAAAACCATCAAGTCTAAATAAGAGAGCAGTGCTGTTGGATCTTGATTGAAGGAGGGCTAAAAATCAGTGCTGGGGGAGAAATTATGTGCCAGTACACTGACCTCCAGTAAGATAGCAGATAAACCTGAATGGGGGCCTTCCCTGGTGGCATAGTGGGTAGGAACTGCCTACCAATTCAGGGGACACCAGTTTGATCCCTGGTCTGGGAAGATCCCACATGCAGTGGAGCAACTGAGCCTGTTCATAGCTGCTGAAGCTTGCACTCTCTAGGGGCCTCCAGCCACAACTAATGAGTCCCTGGGCCGCAACTATTGAAGCCCGGGTGCCTAGAGCCTGTGCTCCGCAGCAAGAGAAGCCACCGCCGCGAGAAGCCTGCCTACTGCAACTGGAGTGTAGCTCCACCATCCACAACTAGAGAAAGCCTGCGTGCAGCAGCGAAGACCTAGTGCAACCAAATAGATAGAGCAGTGTGTATATAATAAAAAAATATCTGAATCGGCACCTGGTGAGTCTGTGCTTCACTGACAATAAACGACTCAAACGTGTATAAAGGATATCATCGAAAGCTGGGAGGCAAAATGACATGATGTCACGTGCCTTCTAGATGCCAACCTGCAGGAAGGCACACAATATGCTTCGGTCAACTTCATAGAATTTTCTCAAAAATGCTTAGTAGAGAGCAGTATGTCTACTGAGGAAAGATGAAAACCTGAAGACGTAGCAAAAGTATTGTAAGCCTTGTGAAAGTCTTGTTTCTCCCTGAAGGGGAAAGAGAAGAAGTCTTAAGAATCCCAATCCACTGAAAAGCCTCTTTTAACCTTGTTTCATGCTGCATGTTGGCCAGAAGTCAAAGGAGAGCATTGTGTAAATGTTGCAGAGGAATTGGGAGAATGTTGATTAAGGAGGTGATAAGCTGCCTTAAGGGTTCCCTGATGGCGCAGCAGTAACGAATTTGCCTGCAGTGCAGGAGAGCTGGGTTCAATCCCTAGTTCGGGAAGATTCCCTGGAGGAGGAAATGGCAACCCACTCCAGTATTCTTGCCTGGAAAATCCCATGGACAGAGGAGCCTGGTGGGCTACAGTTCATAGGGTTGCAATGAAACTGAAGTGACTTAGTGCACACACACACACAAGCAGCCTTATGCTAAATGGAAGAAGATTTAGAAATGTATTATTGCTTTACCAGGTTAATGGAGAGCCTGACATAGGGGAAAAGGGGTCATCCTAAATGCAATGCGGTACCCTAGGTTGAATCCTCGAGCAGAGAAAGGACATTAGTGGAAAAATTGCTGAGATCCCAATAACGACTGGGGCTTAATTAGTAGTAAAGCACCCGTGTTAGTCACTGGTTTTGACAGAGGTACCATGGTAAGGTCAGATTTGGTTAGATTAGATAGTTAATAGTAGGTGAATTTGGTTGACTGGTATATGAGAACTCGGTGCTATGTTTAATAATCTAAAATTATTCCCAGGTGAGAACTTTATTTTTAATAGGGAAAGTTTTGTTCTGTTTTTTCTAAAGATTTTTTATTTTTGGCTGCACTGAGGCTTAGTTGCTCCTGCAGCATGTGAGATCTTAGTTTCCCAACCAGGGATTGAACCTGCCTCTCCTGCATTGCAAGATGGTTTCTCAACCACTGGATACCCAGGGAATTTTCAAGAGTTTTTAAGGATAAGAGAGCAAGACAGAGGAAGAAGAGGAAGAAGAGGATGAGATGGTTGAAGATAAAGTAGATGAATTCGTTAGTTCTAGTATAGCTTTTCCTTTTCTCCAAAGGAATCAGTTGTACTATATCTCAGGTTGTTTTTTTTTTAAACAAAGACAATTGAAATCACATGAATGTGTAAGATAACATTTTTTTTTTGTTTAATAAACCTACTATTAAAATGATCCTGTCTTTTAGTAATATCTTTAGTGGCCATTAACACTGTATAGTACAGAAAAAGGCTATAAAGTGACATGGAAATTTAAAGCAAGTCATGTATAACACATTATATATTGGATAGTAGTTTTTGTAAGCTTTCGATACAGTTTATATTAAATAACTTCTGTGAACTGAGTATCACTTTATAACTGAAAATGTTGCAGCTTTCTGTAGACATCCTCAGTGCTTGCAAGTATATACAACCTAGAAAAATCTAGACACTTTTAAATAAAAGCATTTGCTTTGTGGAGAGATGACTCCCTTTGAACACTGACGGGAGACTTCCCTGGCACTCCAGTGGTTAGGACTTCACCTTCCAGCACAGGCAGCGCAGGTTCAATCCCTGGTCAGGGAGCTAAGATCGCACATACCTCACAACCAAAAAACCAAAAGATAAAACAAACAATATTGTAACAAATTCAATAAAAACTTTAAAAGTGGTTCACTGTAAAAAGAATACTGGTGGATACTGTTGATACTCTCCCAGTGACTTCACAGCAGTTTATGCTTATCTTTGTGACCCTTGTGGGCCTGCAAGAAAGCTTATAGGTTGGGTCTAGAGGCCAGATAAGAGACTGAAAAAGTAATGGTTTTTCCATCCCCAACTCTGGCCAGCACCCCCCACCTGGAACTGGTGGTTAGCGGAAAGTAATGATCTTGACAGTTTTAGGTAGAGTATAATTGCTTGATCCTAAACACTTGGAAACTAAATCAATGTGTGTGGTGGTTTGGTTTATTTCTTCAGCTTTATTTGTTGACCAGTAAAGGAGATTCGTTTTTGAGTGTCTTTGAATTATAGTGACACTGCAATAGACTCTCATCATTGTATTTTAGGTTTCTGCAGTTCGTAGGCTAAAAACCCTTTCCTGACCAAGATTATCAGACTCCTTGATAGCTTTCTTTGAAAATAAAAATATTACAAAATGTGCCATTTCTCAAGATGTAGGATTGGTGAGGTTGGAGGGGTTCAGTTACTCTTTGTTTTGAACATCAGTAGTATTCGTGCTATAAAACATTTTCATTCAGATATTTCTGTTTACTCTACAGGCTTACAGTGGAACACCTCTAACAGAAGAAAAGGAGAAAATAGTCTGGGTCAGATTTGAAAATGCAGATTTAAATGGTATGCTTTTAACTTTTTGCGGGGGGGCCATGTGAATTAAATGTTTGAGGTTGACCTGATTCCAAAAAGAGAACCCTTACCTTTTGTCAGGTTACTTTCTCTTAAAATGACTTTTTAAGTTTCCAAAAAACATTTATTTTCAACTATAGAAACTTGATTAGAATTAATATTGTACAAGTCTTAGAGTCACTGTACATGTAGTGCCTAGCCTTAAACTTTTAAGTCCAAGTAAGATAACAATTTCTTAGAAAAAAAGTTTTTCTAATTCAAGTTTGGTCAGTTGTATGGGATTTCTAACAGCACAGTAAGAATTAGTGTTGACCTTCTTAGACTTTCAAATATTTTTCTGGACTTCCCTGGTGGTCCAGTGGCTACTGTGCTCCCAGTACAGGGGGCTCGAATTCAATCCCTGGTTGGTGAACTAGATACCACACGGTGCAACTCAGAGTTTGAATGTCACAGCGGAAGATCCTGCATGCTGCAAGCAAGGCTTGGTAGTTTGGTTTAGTTGCTAAGTCGTGTCCGACTCTTGTGACCCCATGGACTGTAGTTCACCAGGCTCTTCTGTCCATGGAATTCTCCAGGCAAGAATACCAGAGTGGGTTACCATTTCCTTCTCCAGGGGATCTTCCTGACCCAGGAATTGAACCCGGGCCTCCTGCGTTGCAGGCAGATTTTTTACCGACTGAGCTATGAGGGAAGCCCAGGCTTGGTGTAGCCAAATAAGTAAATAAAAGGGAAATTATTTTTAAAAAACATTATATTCCTGAGCAGAATTTATGCCAGTCCAAGGCCTGTTTGTTCTCAGACACCTTCCTTCCATGTCATTGCTCTTCCTGCAAAGGGCTGCTCCTTGTCTGTTGTCTTCTGGCTGAGTTTCGGAGGCACTGGTAGGAGATCGGAAGGGAAGATGGGAGCAAGGGAGAGTATTATTCCCTCTCCCTCTCTTTTGGCAGCTGCATTTCCTCCGTGCTTCTCTCTTCCCCTGGGCAGCTCCGCTCGTCTTTCTGCGGGGCGACCCCAGGACCCTGCTTTCCTCCCTGTCTTCCTAGCTTAGCGGTGGTATTGGCTTCCTGCTGTTGCTAATTCAGTGGGCCACCATCTGTGGGACCAGTTGTCTGTATTAAGTTCCCAATTACGAATACACTGAGTTGTTTTCATTTGCTGGTTGGACATTGATGGGTACCTTACTCTTGAGTCTTTGTCTCCTCTGGGACGTTTAAGATTCCGCATTTTCCTTTAAAAACTACTGTCCAGAACGCGGGAGGCTGCCACTTCCGCAATGGCAACTTGTTATGCCGTACTGAGCAGAATAACACATTCGTTTGTATAGGTGTTTATTTATGATACATAACTTTTTCCTACAGTATTTCTCTCTGAAAGCTTTTTATATTTAAAATTTCCTTGTTACTAGTATATTCTTCTTCCTTTTCTTCTTTTCCATTCTTTATTAAGAACTGGTTACTTGTTTGTCATCTTTTGTTTCCTGTCACCATTTCCTCATGAATTCAGACTCTTTTCTCTTCTGCAAGTGTATTTGCTTTGTGGATGTCAGTGTATTAGAGGACTTTCTTCATTTAATAAGAAAGGAAATGTGGTTATGGTCTTGAAAATATTAGACAATAGCAAAAAACTATAAAGCATATGCAGAATGTTAAAAGTAATTGATTTTTAAAAGGTTTACGTCAGCAGTAAAATGACTTAAAAAAAAAATCACATAATTGGACACTGGCAGTCTAGAGGTTAGGACTCTGCACTCTCACTGCCTGGGGCCCAGGTTCAATCCTGGGTCAGGGAACTAAAATCTTACAAGTCTCACGGCATGGTCAAAAAAAAAATTCACAAAATTAACTTAAAAATGTTATCAAAATAATCTTTAGGAAAGTTTTTTTTTTTAACAGCAAATAAGAATTGCTAGGGTAATAATGCTTTATAAAGCCTTTGCATTATTGAAGTGCAATGCATTTGCATCTGGAAATGTAGATGGATACCGCTTATTTGGGACTTTGTGTTCTGTTGAACTTATAATGGTTGTCCTTAAGAGTATCCTGTATCTTAGTTGACTTATTAAACTTTTAAATTTATACATCTTCCTGTTAAATACTGTAGCACACTCCCATATCCTTTGGTCTCTCCTTTCTATATCATATTGGTAGTGTATGAAATTTTGTCCTGGACTTTTATGGATATTCTTTCTATCATCTCTGGCCCTAGGGGTGTGTGTGCATGTGCGCACATGTATGCGTGTGACTTAAAGCCATAGTAAATATTACCAAGATATTTGATCCTCCTTAACTTCCCCAGTCTCTTACAGCATTTCTTGGATTTGTCTCTTATTTGTGTTCTTTCTTTAGGAATGTTTTATTTAGCTGTTTGTGTGGCAGACCTTCTGAGATATTTATAATTGAAAGAAAATTTGGCATGGGAGAGAAAAAGTAGGGTTCACTGGCTGCAAGTCCAGCATCTCTCTGAAGAAGGCCGCGTGTGTGCATGCTAAGTTGTTTCAGTTATATCCGACTCTTTCAGACTATTTGTACTGTAGCCCTCCAGGCTCCTCTGTCCATGGGATTCTCCAGGCAAGAATCCTGGAGTGGGTTGCCATGCCCTTCTCCAGGGGATCTTCCCAACCCACAGTTGGAGCCTGTGTTTCTTGCATCTCTGGCGTTAGGAAGGCTGGTTCTTTACCGCTAGCTCTGGCACTTTTCCATTGCATTAGAGATTCTTGATCAGCCAACCCGCCCTTCTCTGATTTTGTCTTCCATAGCTGGGATGCGATCCCTTGATCATTGCCTTTTGTCTGTCATGACATCATAAGGGAGACAGTGGAGAGGCTGCTTCTGGCCGCAGCCAAGGTAGCTCAGCAGCCTGTTTCTTTGTAGAGCAGTTGGGTACCCAGAGATTGTATTAGGTACTTAGGCTTCTCTTTGCTACACTTGGAGTTTTTTTCTGGCAAAACAATTTAGAAGTCTTTTACCTGTCCATAGATTTAAGTTATTTTATAATATTAATGAAACTCTATTAGCTGTTAATTTAAAACTTGTAGTCTTTGAATTGAACTGTGCTCTGGTGATTTCTTTCTGTTTATTCTAACAGGCCTGAGAACTCTGCTTTTCATCATGGAATTATTAAATGGTGCCACTTGGCCCCTTACCACAGGGTTGCAGCCCGTTTGATTATGGGCTTATCAGAGTTGGGGGTGGAGCAGGTAACAGCTTATAGGAGAGATACTTCTGAGGAATCTGGGTTATTGGGATTCTCCTTTCCCGAATCCTTTTGGGTATCTCCGATCCTAATCTGGTTTGGTGTCTGGTAGAGACTGCGACTGTTGGAGTTTAATAGAAAGGAGGATTAAGGCCCTTTGTGTCATGGTTATCGTTTTGTATCTGCTTTCAGGCAGTCTCGTTTATACCCAGTCTCGTTTTTCTTGAGGCACTCACTGTACTGAAAAAGATATAAGAAGTAGCCAAAGCAGGTTAATATCCTGACATTTTCTGTCACATTCTCTAAAGGTGAGCATGTAGTGTGAGTCCCAAAACACATCAGGTTTAATCAGCTGGTTTGCTTCAGTATAAGAACTGCCAACTTTCTAGCCTTTGCGGGGTAATTGTTACTATCCTGGGTTGGTCAGTTCTAATATCAAGGTTTAAGAATATACTTAGATATCAATTTTTCTATTCAATAGGATTTTTTTTTTTAGTTGCATGTGATCAGTTTAAGGGAAAAAAGGTTTTAATTGTGGTAAAATGTGCTTAACATAAAATTTACTTTCTTAGCCATTTTTGAGTGTACTGTAGTTGTAAATACATTCACATTGTTACACAGCCAATCTCCAGAGCTGTTTTTACCTTGTAAAACTGAAACTATACCCATTAAACAACAACTCCACATTCTCTCCTCCTCACTAACTCCAGGCAACCACCATTCTACTTTGTCTCTGAATTGGAGGTACTTAAGCCACCTCATAAGCGGCATCATTGAGTGATATCATCAGTTCAGTTCAATTCAGTTGCTTAGTCATGTCCGACTCTTTGCGACCCCATGAATTGCAGGCCTCCCTGTCCATCACCAACTCCCAGAGTTTACCCAAACTCATGTCCATCGAGTCGGTGGCCATCCAGCCATCTCATCCTCTGTCGTCCCCTTCTCCTCCTGACCCCAATTCCTCCCAGCATCAGGGTCTTTTCCAATGAGTCAGCTCTTCACATGAGGTGGCCAAAGTATTGGAGTTTCAGCTTTAGCATCAGTCCTTCCAATGAATACCCAGGACTGGTCTCCTTTAAAATGGACTGGTTAGATCTCCTTGCAGTCGGAAGGGACTCTCAAAAGTCTTCTCCAACACCACAGTTCAAAAGCGTTCAATTCTTTGGTGCTCAGCTTTCTTCACAGTCCAACTCTCACATCCATACATGACCACTGGAAAAACTGGAGCCTTGACTAGACGGACCTTTGTTGGCAAAGTAATGTCTCTGCTTTTGAATATGCTATCTAGGTTGGTCATAACTTTCCTTCCAAGGAGTAAGTATCTTTTAATTTCATGGCTGCGATCACCATCTGCAGTGATTTTGGAGCCCCCAAAAATAAAGTCTGACACTGTTTCCACTGTTTCCCCATCTATTTGCTATGAAGTGATGGGACCAGATGCCATGATCTTCGTTTTCTGAATGTTGAGCTTTAAGCCAACTTTTTCACTCTCCTCTTTCACTTTCATTAAGAGGCTTTTTAGTTCTTCTTCACATTCTGCCATAAGGGTGGTGTCATCTGCATATCTGAGGTTATTGATATTTCTGCCAGCAATCTTGATTCCAGCTTGTGCTTCTTCCAGCCCAGCGTTTCTCATGTGATATCATACATGTGTCTAAATTTCCTTTCTAAGTCTGTGTGATATTCTGTTTTTTTTTTAAATCATTTTATCTTTTCCTTTGGCTTTACAAAGAATGCTGCTTTTAACAGTTATTTTTGCAAATAACTCTTTGAGTCCCTGCTTTCAGTTCTTTTTGAGTAATACCCATAAGTGGAATTGTTGGCCCATAAGTTCTTCATAATTTTTTGAGAAACCACCATGCTGTTTTCCATAGGGAATTCTTTTTAAACCTACTCCCATGGCTGGGAAGTGTAGTGGCTTAATCCCTTGAGTCTTTCACTTCTCACTGCTCCTCTCTGATGCTTTCTTCTCTTTTCCGACTTGTCTAACGAGGTTGGAGCAGTGATTGCTCAAAGCTCTCTGTTCATAACTTTATGATCAAAGAGGAAAAAAGAGTCCGTTGGGCAATCCAGCATGCTCAGTCTGGATTACCTTCCAGTTATGGGAGTAGTTGCAGTGGCCAAGGATGTGGCGTTAGAACTGGCTCAGCTGGTTGTGTGCCTGTCCCTGTGCTTGATGCGGGGGGAGGGTAAGATCAGTTATCAGAAAAGGGGAGGTATAGAGGAGGAAGCGTGTGAGGCATGCAGAGAGAGTAGGGGCTGTAAGCCTCTGTTGCTCTAGTGTGCCTGGGTCCCCATTTCAGCTGCCTCCTAGACATCTTCACTTAGATATCCCCAAATACCTCAAACTCTTAATCGTTTCCCATCTAAGTACAATGCTTCAATATCTATACTTTAACCTCACTTCCCTTTCAAAAGTCACTAAAAGCAAAGAACTTTTTATACCTTGGAATCTTTGCACATGGGATCTTCTGGCTGAAATGAGCATTTCAGCCTTAATCCTCATTCAGCTGTTGTGTGCACGTGTGTGCCCTCAGTCACTCAGTCGTGTCCAACTCTTTGCGACCCCATGGACTGTAGCCTGCCAGGCTTTTCTGTCCTTGGGATTCTCCAGGCAAGAATTCTGGAGTGGGGTGCCATTCCCTCCTCCAGGGGATCTTCCCGACCCAGTGATTGAATGCACACCACCTGCGCCTCCTGCATTGGCAGGCAGAATCTTCATCGTTGTGCCACCTGGGAAGCCCCTCATTCACCTGTCAGCATCTACGAAAAGTGAATTTTTCCAGTTTTTAGCCTGGGTGTTGGTAGAATATTGCTTCTATCAACATAGATGTGAAATACAGAAGAAGCTGGTTTGGGAGGAAAGATTTAATTTCATTTACACCTTGATTTTTGAGGTGAGCAGAAAATCCAGGATCCCCCTCTCCTCCTCCCAAGTGCAAACATTTTTCCAAGGAGAGAGAGTATACTGAGTGTGCTAATAGGTGAGGTTAACAAATAAGATAGACTGTAAAAAAAATTTATTGACATATAGTTGATTTACAGTGTTGTGTTAATTTCTTCTGTATAGCAAAGTGATTGTTATACATATCTATACATTCTTTTTCATCTTCTTTTCCATGATGGTTTATCACAGGATATCGAATATAGTTCCCTGTGCTATACAGCAGGACCTTGTTGTTTATCCATCCTATATATAATAATTTTCATCTGCTAATGCCAAACTCCCAATCCTTCTCTCCTCTCCCTCCCTCCTCCTTGGCAGCCGCAACTGTGTTCTCAGTGAAGATAGACATGTTGTTGAAGGATGAGTGAATCAAAGGAAAATGTCGTAGTTAATCTAAAACCGCAGAGGAAATGCTACAAATCTCTATAGGAAAAACTGTAAAGTCCATACTTAGGGGAGAAAAAAGAAACCAGTGAAAAAGTTAAAGAGCAGTTATAGAATAACCAGTGATGGTATGATAAAAGATATAAAGTCAAAGAATAAGGATTACTTAAGGCTGTAATAGTTCTGAAGAATAACCTAAAATTTTTACAAAATTAAGAGCTTCACTTAAAAGTAATGAAGTCTGCTCTCCCACCATCCAGAGAAAGAAAAATAGCACAAGTGACTAAGCAGAACCTAAAGTAAGATAAGGGAGATTTTTGTATAATGACGTCAGGGTTTTATATGTGGCATTTGAGCCCTTCTAAAAGTGACAACCTGTGATCAAGGTGGTAGCTGTGGTACAAAGATGACTGAGATCGAGAATCCTGAGATTGCTCTTCAGCTTTGAGTAAATTGTACCCACCTTGTTCTTTGTTTCTGGGTGACAGGGCTTCCCTGATAGCTCAGTTGGTACAGAATCTGCCTGCAACGCAGGAGGCCCTGGTTTGAGATCCACGCTCAGCTCGTAAAGAATCTGCCCACAGTGTGGGAGACCTGGGTTTGATCCCTGCGTTGGGAAACTCCCCTGTTCCTTTTAAGTTTTTTTCTTTTAGGCCACACCACATGGCTTGTGGGATGTTAGTTCCCTGACTAGGCAATGAACCTGGGCCCCCAGCAGTGAGAGCACAGAGTCCTAACCGCTGTACAACCAGGGGATTCCCTGAACTTGTTCTTGTCAGTGATAAAATGAAATCAGCTCCTGCTCTACATATAAAACAGGATTTTTTTGCATCAGATTAGATAATGTGTATACAAAGCAATGGAATATTATAAAAGAACATTTAAATGTTAGATGTAAAGAGAATTGGGCTTCCCCGGTGGCTCAGTGGTAAAGGGTCTGCATGTAGTGTAGGAGACGCAGGTAAAGCCCCTGGGTTGGGAAGACCTCCTGGAGAAGGAAATGGTAGCCCACTCTAGTATTCTTGCCTGGGAAATCCCTTGGACAGAGGAGGCTGGCAGGCTACAGGCCGTGGGGTCACAGAGAGTCGGACACGACTGAGTGGCTTTGTTGTTGTTCAGTCACTCAGTCGTGTCTGACTCTTTGTGACCCCGTGGACTGCAGCACGCCAGGCTTCCCTGTCCTTCACTATCTCCGGGAGTTTGCTCAAACTCATGTCCATTGAGTCAGTGATACCATCCAACCATTTCATCCTCTGTCACCCTCTTCTCCTCTTGCCCTCAGTCTTTCCCAGCATCAGGGTCTTTTCCAGTGAGTCGGCTCTTTGCATCAGATGGCCGGAGTATTGGAGCTTCAGCTTCAACATCAGTCCTTCTGATGGATATTCAGGGTTGATTTCCTTTAGGATTGACTGGTTTGATCTCCTAACTGTCCAGGAGACTCTCAGAAGTCTTCTCCAACACCACGGTTCTTTGGTGCTCAGCCTTCTTTATGGTCCAACTCTCAGATCTCTTCATGACTACTGAAAAAAACCATAGCTTTGACTAGTGGACCTTTGTTGGCAAAGTAATTTCTCTGCTTTATAATACACTAAGTTTGTCATAGCTTTCCTTCCAAGGAGCAAGCGTCTTTTAATTTCATGGCTGCAGCCACTGTTCACAGCGATTTTGAAGCCCAAGAAAATAGTCTTGTCACTGTTTCCATTGTTTCCCCATCTGTTTGCTATGGAGTGATGGAACCGAATGCTATGATCGTCTTTTGAATGTTGAATTTTAAGCCCGCGTTTTCTCTCTACTCTTTCACGTTCTTCAAGAGGCTTGTTAGTTCCTCTTTGCTTTCTGCCATTAGGGTAGTATCATCTGCATATCTGAGGTTACTGATATTTCTCCTGGCTATCTTGGTTTCAGCTTGAGTTTCATCCAGCTCTGCATTTCCCATAATGTACTCTGCGTATAAATTAAATAAGCAGGGTGACAATATACAGCCTTGTTGTACTCCTTTTCCAAGGTTGAACCAGTCTATTGTTCCATGTCCAGTTCTAACTGTTGCTTCTTGACCTGCATACAGGCTTTTCAGGAGGCAGGTCAGGTGGTCTGGTATCCCATCTCTCAGTTTGTTGTGACCTACACAATAAGAGGCTTTAGTGTAGTCAGTGAAGGAGAAGTAGATGTTTTTCCTGGAATTCCATTTCTTTCTCTATGGTCCTGTGGATGTTGACAATTTGATCTCTGGTTCCTCTGCCTATTCTAAATCCAGCTTGTACATCTGGAAGTTCTCGATTCATGTAGTGTTGAAGCCTAGTTTGAAGGATTTTCAGCATTACCTTGCTAGCATGTGAAATGAGTAAAATTGTAGGGTAGCTTGAACATTCTTTGGTATTGCCCTTCTTTGGGACTGGAAAGAAAACGGACCTTTTCCAGTCCTGTGGCCCCTACTGAGTTTTCCAAATTTGCTGCCATATTGAGTGCAACACTTTCAGAGCATCATCTTTTAGGATTTGAAATAACTTAGCTGGAATTCCATCACCTCCACTAGCTTTGTTTGTAGTAATGCTTCCTAAACCCAGTGATTTCATGTTCCAGGACGTCTGGCTCTAGGTGAGTGACCAAACCATTGTGGTTATCCCGATCATTAAGACTTTTTTTAAAGTTCTTCTGTGTATGCTTGCCACTTCTTAATCTCTTCTGCTTCTGTTAGGTCCATACTGTTTCTGTCCTTTACTTTGCCCATCTTTGCAAGAAATGTTCCCTTGGTATCTCTAATTTTCTTGAGATCTCTAGTCTTTCCCATTGTGTTGTTTTTCCTTTATTTCTTTGCATTGCTTGCTTAAAACTGAGTGACTAAATGATAATGAAAGAGAATTAATTATGCCCTTAGGTTAAATAAGCTTATGATTCTGAATTTTGCTGGATATCGAATCATGTGCTATTAATTTTATGCTAGTGAATTCCCATCAAAGGAAAATCAGCATAAAAAATAACTGGGACTTCCCTGATGGTCCAGAGTTTAAGACATTGTACTTCCACTGCAGGGGGCATGGATTGGATATCTGGTTGAAGAACTAAGATCCCCCATGCTAAGCCTTGTAGCCAAAAAATAGGAAGAAAAAATTACTGGTTATGAGCGGTGTTCAAGATTTTGATCTTTATATTTGAGTGATGGGAAGTCACTAGTGTAGAGGGTAGAAGTGAGTAGGTATGCCATTTTTTGTTGTTTTTGTTTTCAACTGTGCCTCTTAGCTTATGGGATTTTAGTTCCCCAGTCAGGGATCGAACTGTGGGCCGATGGCAGTGAGTACAGAATCCTAATTACTGGACTGCCAGGGAATTCCCAATATCTGTATTTTGAAAAGATCACTCTGACTCTAATACAGAGTTTGGTGGACAGTGGTGGAGGCAGAAAGTCACTCAGGCTTTTGCAATAGATGTTGTAGACAGAGGTGGTGGTGGTGTAAGCAGAGAGCTATTTAGGAAGCTTGCTCATAGATTTATTGCTGGAGGGAAGGAAGAAGGCGGTTCCTGATTTTGCTATCTGGATAGATAATCATGCTGTTCCCCAAAATAGGAAACTCTGGAACATCATGTTTGGGGAGGAAATCCTGATCTTTAAGTGGAATTTGATCTTCTGTTGAGACATCCAAAACCCATACGGAGGAAGTCACTAGCAGAGAGTAACTGAAGCAATGGTTGGAATGCGGTCACTTAAGGAGGGTTAGCGTAAGAAGAAAAGTGAGTTTAGGAATTTGCTTAGGGTAACTCTGATATTTCAAGAGAAGTTAGAAAAGGATGAGCCAGTGGAGAATATGGTTAGCATTGGTTATAGCTGCTGAATAATCTTAACAAGATGTTCTTAAAGAACATATATTGGATTCAACAACTTGGAGGTTACGGATGACCATAGTAAAAGTCACCTGGGAGGAGTGTTGGGGCAGAAACACATTCTGGAATAGGTTGGGGTGAATGAGAGATGAGAAACAGATGGCAGCTATAAACAAAGAGTTCAGCTCCTAGAATGGGGAAATAGTGAAGTCAAATAAAGGGACAGGGATATTCCTGGTTTATGATTTAAAAAAACCCTTATTTAGGGACTTGCCTGGTGGTCCCTGGTGGGTTAAGATTCCAGGGTTCCTTTGCAGGGGTTGTAAGTTTGATCCCTATTCAGGGAACTAAGATTTGCACATGCTGCCTGGAGCAGCCAAAAATATAAAAACAAACCCACCTTATTTATTGTGCAAATATATCATGATAAATAGCACAAAAGTATGGATCACTGAATTTTTACACATCGTAAATCCGTGGAGCCATAACTAAGGTAGAAAATAGAATGTTGCTACCTAATTGCCTAGTGATTCTGAATTTCATATAGAGAATCGTTCCGTATATAGGCTTTTGTGTCTGGCTTCTTTTGCTTACTATGTCTGTGAGGTTCATCCATATTATGGTATATGATAGTAGGTCATTTTTTTCCTGTGCTGAGTAGTGTTGTATTGTACATTGTATCCGTGTACCCCTGGTGCTTATCCTTTCTCCTCTTCATGGACTTGGGGTTGATTCCAGCTGTAATTACTTGATTGCAGTAATATTGTGGTAAGCATTCTTGTCTCTTGGTGTATCTGTGCTGAGGCTTCTAATGAGTTTATACCTAGAGTGGAACTACTTGGTCAAAGGGCATGGGATCATCAACCTGAGTGTATATAGTCTGTTTCCCAAGTGGTCTTACTGATTTGCATTTACTAGCACTAAATAAGCAGCCTCTTCACTCCATATCCTGCCAACTCTTGGCTTTGTCATTGTGGTTTTAATTAACACTTCCTTGATTCCAAATGAGGTTGAGCCACTTTTCATGTTCACTGATGATTGATTTGAATATCCTATTTTTGAAGTGTTTTTCATGTCTCCTGCCTATTTTTCTAATGACCTACCTTTTTCATATTGATTTTTAATTTGTACATGACTTAGCAACTATATGTATGTATGTATGTGAATTAGACAAATCCTTGTGGGGTTATAATTGTCTCTTCTCCCAGGCTCTGGCTTGGCTTTTCACTCTCCTGGTCAGGGTGGCTCATGAGAAACAGAAATTCTCCATTTTAATGTAATAAATTTAATGTAGTAGAATTTGCTGGTTTTTTATACTAGGAGTTTTTTGTGTCCTGTTGTGAAGTATTTTCCCTGTACCATAATCATGAAAATACATTTCTACAGTGTTCCTCTAGTGTTTTGTTAATTTTAGCTTTGTCATTTATATCTACAATTAACTGGTATTGATTTATTTGAAACATTTTAAAAGATAGACACTTTAGCATGTTTAAATACTCATTGGGAGTATACAGGACGTGGAAGGAATGGGAGATACAGGAAAGGAAGGGTTAGAAAAAGAGCCCTGAGAAGGTGAGAGAGAATAGGATCCAAAGCAGAGTGATTTACTTTATTTTTGTTTGTTTAGAGAAGTTCTATTCATCCTTTAAAACTGTAGGTGATTGAGGCTCTATGGCGTCTCTCTTGGTACTCTGGCTTTATCATTTCTCCATGATGTTAGTCATCTCTGCCCTAGCACCTACATTTATTGTTGCCTTTTTCATGCTGTTTTAGAATCATCAGCTTATACATCTGTCTCCCTTGTCAGACTGGAGGTTTCTCACTTTAAAAATTACTGGAGTATAACTGCTTTGCAGTGTTGCATTAGTTTCTGCTGTATAACACAGTGAATTAGCTATATGTCTGCATGTGTCCCCTCCCTCTTGGACCTCCCGCCCACACCTCCCCTCTCTCCACCGACTCACCCATCCAGGGCAAAACCCAGCTGAGCTCCCTGTGGTATACTGCATGGTGATGTATTTATGGGCTTCACTTGTGGCTCAGCTGGTAAAGGATCCGCTTGCAGTGCAGGGGACCTGGGTTCCATCCCGGGCTTGGGAAGATCCCTTGGAGAAGGGCAAGGCTACCCACTCCAGGATTCTGGCCTGGAGAATTCCATGGACTATATGTGTATAGTCTGTGGGGTCGCAAAGAGTCCTAATCTAATTCATCCCACCCTCCCCTTCCCCCTTGCAGAGTGATTTACTTTCGACAAAAGGAAAGAGAATTGTGTGTCGTAGAGTGGAGTGAGAAGAGAGTGAGTGGTACAGATGCATGTAGGTCTTTGGCAACAGAACGTTTCTAGATTCCTTGTGTGGTATATGAGACACATTCTCTGCTGAGTGAGGAGAGACTGGGTGGAGTCAGGGCTTGAAGAACAGTTTAAGAAAGTCATTGAAATTGTAGAAGTTTCAGAAAATTGAGTACATTTGTTGTGCAGTTTTGAAGGCTCTGTTGAGGTTTGTGGAGATAATTTATAGTGGTGACAGTTATGTCTCGTGTGATTTTCTCTCCTGGTACTTGGTTGCCATGGAATATACTGGGGTAGTGGACTGGTTGGACTCATCTAGCATTGAGGTTTTGCTGGTTGGGTGCCATGCAGAGATCCCACACAAAGGGATAAGAGAATGTAGATGACTGGCAGAAGTTACTGAGATGCCTGATCAAAGACTGTTAAGGCAGGAGGAGAGTAAATATATAAGAGAGGCCTGAAGAGTAGGGAGAAGGCAGGGTTTCAGTGGATTGGAGGTCTTAATGAAGTCAGAGAGCAAATCACAAAGCAAATAGTTGAGCAAACTTACTGGAAGATAAGGTTGTGATCTGAGAAGAAAAGGCTTGATGAGTGATTTTTGAGGTGTATTAGTTCTGTTCAGTAAGGATATAGTGTATAGTACTGATGATAAATGCTTAATATTCACTGATGTGAACTGGAAAAGTTGATTAGAAAAGTACACATAATTCTTTTATTGTGAACTGTATGTCCAGTGCGTTCAAATGTGTCAGGATTTACTATCCCCTGTAAGTAAAGGAACATAATTTTTCTTCCATTGCTAATTTATACATATTAGAATTCTAGATGGTTACACATCATATTTGTGTTTAGTTAATTTTGCTAAATATTTTACCTTGATTTGCCTTTATAGGTGGTTGTGTTCTTGATATTAGTATTTCCTGGGTATCTAGTGAGAGTTTGATTTTTATTTTAAAAAATTTCTTAATTAGAAAAAAATTTTTTAATGTAGCATGATTTTATGACAAGAGTAATCATACTGGCACAGTGCTTCTTGTGCCAACTTACACAAGCCCGCTAGCTCTTTGCAGACACCTTTACTCCATCTTTTTTTGGCCCTACCATGTGGCACGTGGGATCTTAGTTCCCTGACTGGGCATCCAACCCTTGCCCCTTGCATTGAGAGCACAGAATCTTCACCACTGGACCTCCGGGGAAGTTCCCCCACTGCTCCCCATCTTGCGTCTTACTTTTCCTTATCCTCTGCCTGTTGTTCCTCAGAGTGTCCAGATACAACTTGTGAACCCACACAACTCATGCTGTCTGCCTCTGCGGGCGCTGCTCCGCTGTCCTTCACCCCGCGCTACTGTTTCCCCTGGGCACTGCTGTCACTCTGCCAGGCTCTGTAGTCTCCTCTTCATGTGAGATGGAGTGATACTTGCTACTGGTACCCTCCTGACAGAGTTTGATTTTTAAAACCTACTTGTGCTAATTAGACAAGGCTGTGGTCCTAGTGTGATTAGATTGACTAGATTTCCGTGAGTATGGTTTCAGTGCGTCTGACCTCTGATGCCCCCTTGCAACACCTACCATCTTACTTGGGTTTCTCTTAGGGTTTCTCTTACCTTGGGCATGGTATATCTCTTCACGGCTGCTCCAGCAAAGCACAGCCACTGCTCCTTACCTTGGGTGAGGGGGTATCTCCTCCCGCCTCCGTTCCTGACCTTCAACGTGGGATGGCTCCTCTAGGCCCTCCTGCGCCCCAGCAGCCACCACTCCTTGGGTGTAAGGTTGCTCCTCTCGGTCGCCGCCCCAGGGCAACCCAAGACGGGCGGGTCATGGTGGAGAGGTCTGACAGAATGTGGTCCACTGGAGAAGGGAATGGCAAACCACTTCAGTATTCTTGCCTTGAGAACCCCATGAACAGTATGAAAAGGCAAAATGGTAGGATACTGAAAGAGGTACTCCCCAGGTCAGTAGGTGCCCAATATGCTACTGGAGGTCAGTGGAGAAATAACTCCAGAAAGAATGAAGGGATGGAGCCAAAGCAAAAACAATACCCAGCTGTGGATGTGACTGGTGATAGAAGCAAGGTCTGATGCTGTAAAGAGCAATATTGCATAGGAACCTGGAAAGTCAGGTCCATGAGTCATGGCAAATTGGAAGTGGTCAAACAGGAGATGGCAAGAGTGAACGTTGACATTCTAGGAATCAGCGAACTAAAATGGACTGGAATGGGTGAATTTAACTCAGATGACCATTATATCTACTACTGCGGGCGGGAATCCCTCAGAAGAAATGGAGTAGCCATCATGGTCAACAAAAGAATCTGAAATGCAGTACTTGGATGCAATCTCAAAAGCGACAGAATGATCTCTGTTCGTTTCCAAGGCAAACCATTCAGTATCACAGTAATCCAAGCCTATGCCCCAACCAGTAATGCTGAAGAAGCTGAAGTTGAATGGTTCTATGAAGACCTATAAGACCTTTTAGAACTAACACCTAAAAAAGATGTCCTTTTCATTATAGGGGACTGGAATGCAAAAGTAGGAAGTCAAGAAACACCTGGAGTAAAAGGCAAATTTGGCCTTGGAATGCGGAATGAAGCAGGGCAAAGACTAATAGAGTTTTGCCAAGAGAATGCACTGGTCATAGCAAACACCCTCTTCCAACAACACAAGAGAAGACTCTACACATGGACATCACCAGATGGTCAACACCGAAATCACACTGATTATATTCTCTGCAGCCAAAGATGCAGAAGCTCTATACAGTCAGCAAAAACAAGACAGGAGCTGACTGTGGCTCAGATCATGAACTCCTTATTACCAAATTCAGACTCAAATTGAAGAAAGCAGGGAAAACTGCTATGACTTAAATCAAATCCCTTATGATTATACAGTGGAAGTGAGAAATAGATTTAAGGGCCTAAATCTGATAGATGGAGTGCCTGATGAACTATGGAATGAGGTTCGTGACATTGTACAGGACACAGGGATCAAGACCATCCCCATGGAAAAGAAATGCAAAAAAGCAAAATGGCTGTCTGGGGAAGCCTTACAAATAGCTGTGAAAAGAAGAGAAGCGAAAAGCAAGGGAGAAAAGGAAAGATATAAGCATCTGAATGCAGAGTCCCAAAGAATAGCAAGAAGAGATAAGAAAGCCTTCTTCAGCGATCAATGCAAAGAAATAGAGGAAAAGAACAGAATGGGAAAGAATAGAGATCTCTTCAAGAAAATTAGAGATACCAAGGGAACATTTCATGCAAAGATGGGCTCGATAAAGGACAGAAATCGTATGGACCTAACAGGAGCAGAAGATATTAAGAAGAGATGGCAAGAATACACAGAAGAACTGTACAAAAAAGATCTTCACGACCCAGATAATCACGATGGTGTTTTCACTCATCTAGAGCCAGACATCTTGGAATGTGAAGTCATGTGGGCCTTAGAAAGCATCACTACGAATAAAGCCAGTGGAGGTGATGGAATTGCAGTAGAGCTCTTTCAAATCCTGAAAGATGATGCTGTGAAAGTGCTGCACTCAATATACCAGCAAATTTGGAAAACTCAACAGTGGCCACAGGACTGGAAAAGGTCAGTTTTCATTCCAATCCTAAAGAAAGGCAGTGCCAAAGAATGCTCAAACTACTGCACAATTGCACTCATCTCACATGCTAGTAAAGTAATGCTCAAAAATCTCCAAGCCAGGCTTCAACAATACGTGAACCGTGAACTCCCAGATATTCAAGCTGGTTTTAGAAAAGGCAGAGGAACCAGAGATCAAATTGCCAATATCCGCTGGATCATGGAAAAAGCAAGAGAGTTCCAGGAAAACATCTATTTCTGCTTTATTGACTATGCCAAAGCCTTTGACTGTGTGGATCACAAGAAACTGTGGAAAATTCTGAAAGAGATGGGAATACCAGACCACCTGACCTGCCTCTTGAGAAATCTGTATGCAGGCCAGGAAGCAACAGTTAGAACTGGACATGGAACAACAGACTGGTTCCAAATAGGAAAAGGAGTATGTCAAGGCTGTATATTGTCACCCTGCTTATTTAACTTCTGTGCAGAGTCCATCATGAGAAACGCTGGGCTGGAAGAAACGCAAGCTGGAATCAAGATTGCTGGGAGAGATATCAATAATTTCAGATATGCTGATGACACCACCCTTATGGCAGAATGTGAAGAAGAACTAAAGAGCCTCTTGATGAAAGTGAAAGAGGAGAGCGAAAAGTTGGCTTAAAGCTCAACATTCAGAAAACGAAGATCATGGCATCTGGTCCCATCACTTCGTGGGAAATAGATGGGGAAACAGTGGAAACAGTGTCAGACTTTATTCTTTTGGGCTCCAAAATCACTGCAGATGGTGACTGCATCCATGAGATTAGAAGACGCTTGCTCCTTGGAAGAAAAGTTATAACCAAGCTAGATAGCATATTCAAATGCAGAGACATTACTTTGCCGACTAAGGTCCGTCTAGTCAAGGCTATGGTTTTTCCAGTAGTCATGTATGGATGTGAGAGCTGGACTGTGGAGAAAGCTGAGCACCGCAGAATTGATGCTTTTGAACTGTGATGTTGGAGAAGACTCTTGAGAGTCCCTTGGACTGCAAGGAGATCCAACCAGTCCATTCTAAAGGAAATCAGCCCTGGGATTTCTTTGGAAGGAATGATGCTAAAGCTGAAACTCCAGTACTTTGGCCACCTCACGCGAAGAGTTGACTCATTGGAAAAAACTCTGATGCTGGGAGGGATTGGGGGCAGGAGAAGAAGGGGACGACCGAGGGTGGGATGGCTGGATGACATCACTGACTCGATGAACAGGAGTCTGAGTGAACTCCGGGAGTTGGTGACGGACAGGGAGGCCTGGCGTGCTGCGATTCATGGGTTTGCAAAGAGTCGGACACGACTGAGTGACTGAACTGAACTGAACTGTGCTAATTATACTGTTCCCTGGTGGCTCAGTGGTAAAGAATCTGCCTGCAGGTACTGTAGATGCTGGTTCTGTCTCTGATCCAGGAAGATACCCTGGAGAAGGAAATGGCAGCCCACTCCAGTTTTCCTGCCTGGAAAATCCTGTAGACAGAAGATCCTGGCTGGCTACACAATAGCCCAGTTCAGTTCAGTTCAGTCGCTCAGTCGTGTCCGACTCTTTGCGACCCCGTGAATTGCAGCACGCCAGGCCTGCCTGTCCATCACCAAATCCCAGAGTTCACTCAAACTCACGTCCACCGAGTCAGTGATGCCATCCAACCATCTCATCCTCTGTCGTCCCCTTCTCCTCTTGCCCCCTATCCCCCCCAGCATCAGAGTCTTTTCCAATGAGTCAACTCTTCACATGAGGTGGCCAGAGTACTGGAGTTTGAGCTTTAGCATCATTCCTTCCAGAGAACACCCAGGACCGATCTCCTTTGGAATGGACTGGTTGGATCTCCTTGCAGTCCAAGGGACTCTCAAGAGTCTTCTGCAACGCCACAGTTCAAAAGCATCAGTTCTTCGGTGCTCATCTTTCTTCACACTCCAAGTCTCACATCCATACATGACCCCTGGAAAAACCATAGCCTTGCCTAGATGGACCTTTGTTGGCAAAGTAATGTGTCTGCCTTTAAATATGCTATCTAGGTTGGTCATAACTTTCCTTCCAAGGAGTAAGCATGTTTTAATCTCATTGCTGCAGTCACCATCTGCAGTGATTTTGGAGCCCCCCAAAATAAATCTGACAGTGTTTCCACTGTTTCCCCATCTATTTGCCATGAAGTGATGGGACCAGATGCCATGATCTTCGTTTTCTGAATGTTGAGCTTTAAGCCAACTTTTCGCTCTCCTCTTTCACTTTCATCAAGAGGCTCTTTAGTTCTTCTTCACATTCTGCCATAAGGGTGGTGTCATCAGCATATCTGAAATTATTGATATCTCTCCCAGCAATCTTGATTCCAGCTTGCGTTTCTTCCAGCCCAGCGTTTCTCATGATGGACTCTGCACAGAAGTTAAATAAGCAGGGTGACAATATACAGCCTTGACATACTCCTTTTCCTATTTGGAACCAGTCTGTTGTTCCATGTCCAGTTCTAACTGTTGCTTCCTGACCTGCGTATAGGTTTCTCAAGAGGCAGGTCAGGTGGTCTGGTATTCCCATCTCTTTCAGAATCTTCCACAGTTTCTTGTGATCCACACAGTCAAAGGGTTTGGCATAGTCGATAAAACAGAAATAGATGTTTTCCTGGAACTCTGTTGCTTTTTCCATGATCCAGCAGATGTTGGCAATTTGATCTCTGGTTCCTCTGCCTTTTCTAAAACCAGCTTGAATATCTGGAAGTCATGGTTCATGTATTGCTGAAGCCTGGCTTGGAGAATTTTGACCATTAACTTTACTAGCGTGGGAGATGAGTGCAATTGTGTGGTAGTTTCAGCATTCTTTGCCTTTCTTTGGAATTGGAAGGAAAACTGACCTTTTCCAGTCCTGTGGCCACTGATGAGTTTTCCAAATTTGCCGGCATATTGAGTGCAGCACTTTCACAGCATCATCTTTCAGGATTTGAAATAGCTCGACTGGAATTCTATCACCTCCACTAGCTTTGTTCGCAGTGATGCTTTCTAAGGCCCACTTGACTTCACATTCCAGAGTGTCTGGTCATAGGTGAGTGATCACACCATCGTGATTATCTTGGTAGTGAAGCTCTTTTTTGTATAGTTCTTCTGTGTATTCTTGCCATCTCTTCTTAATATCTTCTGCCTCTGTTAGGTCCATACCATTTCTGTCCTTTATCGAGCCCATCTTTGCATGAAATGTTCCCTTGGTATCTCTAATTTTCTTGAAGAGATCTCTATTCTTTCCCATTCTGTTCTTTTCCTCTATTTCTTTGCATTGATTGCTGAGAAATCCTTTCATATCTCTTCTTGCTATTCTTTGGGACTCTGCATTCAGATGCTTATATCTTTCCTTTTCTCCCGTGCTTTTCGCTTCTCTTCTTTTCACAGCTATTTGTAAGGCTTCCCCAGACAGCCATTTTGCTTTTTTGCATTTCTTTTCCATGGGGATGGTCTTGATCCCTGTCTCCTGCACAATGTCATGAGGGGTCACAAAAGAGTCAGAAACGACTTAGCAACGAAACGACGACAAACAAAAAAAAACTACTAGTTTTGTGATTTCAGCTTTCTTTTCACTTTCCTTTAAATGTTTTCCAAAACTTCTGAATTTTTAAAGAAACTATTTGGTTGGATCAGATCTTAGTTGTGGCACCCGGGATCTTCACTGCGTCCTGTGGGGCCTTTCATTGCGTCGGACTCTCTACTTGTGGTGCTTGGCCTCAGTAGTTGTGGTGCTCAGGCTTGGTTGCCCCCGTAGCATGTGGGATCTTAGGTCCCTGACCAGGGATTGAACCCATGTCTCCTGCATTGCAGGGCAGATTGTTAACCACTGGACCACCAGGGAAGTCCCAAAACTTCTGAACTTTTTATTGCAAGATAATTGAAGCAGTCGTTATGCATTAAAGGAGTGTCGTTTTTGTTGATTGATTGTGTCTTAAATTTCCTCTTCTGTTATTTAATTCTAATGCAGATACATCAAGAAATCTGGAATTTCATGAAATTCATAGCACGGGGAACGAGCCGCCTTTGCTGATTATGATTGGCTACAGTGATGGAATGCAGGTCTGGAGCATCCCTGTAAGTATGAAGATGCTGACTCCGTGAAATAGAAAACTTGGCAGCATGCTAGCTGGTGACCATATTTTCTCTAAGGACTCCTCCATTTATTTTGCAAGCAGTTGCTCAGAGACTGCTTTGTGTTGAACCCCATAGGAGGCCCAAGGAGTAAAGGGCAAGTGGGAACTGAAGCATGCGGTAAATGGTTTGTAAAGTAGGCCAGCGATTGTGGGGATCACTTTACATGGAAGATCTCACGTCTCATCATGGTAACCCTACGAGTATTATTGTTCTCTTTTCCTGAAATTTTTACAAAAGAGTAAAGAGGCTAAGCCCTGGAAAAGGAAATGGCAACCTCCTCCGGGGGATCTTGCCTGGAAAATCCCTTGGACAGAGGAGCGTGGCACGCTACAGTCTGTGGAGTTGCAGAGTTAGACATGACTTAGTGATTAAACAACAACAAAGAAGCTTATAGAAGGCTTAAAAAATTAGCGATTATTAAAAAAAATGTTTTGAGTCAGTTAAAACATCCACATGGTACAAAATTCAAGAGGTGTAAGTGGGTAACAAAACTCCCTACCACTGTTTTCCTCAGTTTCCTTTATCTTGAGTAGTTTCTAGTTCCCTAGGATTTCTAGTTTCTTATGTATCCTGATTTTTTTGGCAAATAAGAACATGTATATTTCTCCCACCCTGCCCTTCCTTAACAGAAGGGAACATACTGTACAACTGTCTGTACTTTGCTATTTTTTACTTATGAATTAGTATTCCAAGAGCTTCTCTATGAGATATATAGCCACATATAATGCTCTTATTTGGACTTTCCTTAATTTCCATAACTTGTTTCCAATTATTGGAAACACTTGAGTGCACCCTCCCCTCGCCTTTTCTGATATTAGAAATGATGTATACATGAGCTTGAACTAAGGTCATTTTGTGTCTGTGTATCAGTTTAGGATAAATCACAGTTTCGATAAATGTTGTAAATTGCCTAGCAGTGGTCCCAGTTTCCGTCTTCAGTCCTACATGTGCTTCTCTGGGATGACAGGAAGTAAATGTACCAGAAGAGGAAGAGGCTTGGTGGGATCACAGCTCAGTGAAGTGTAGTTGGGACTACATACTTTGGCTTATACTTAGTTATATTCTGGTGTTTGGCATGGCCTAGGTATCATGTCTCTCCTGTAGATTGGGGTGGAAGGCCTAGTTGGCAGGTGGGACATCTATTGTGTAGTTTTTTTTTTTTTTTCTTTTTTTTTGCAGTTGGAGACCTGGGGCCAATATTTGTGCCTTTAGTAAACGCATTGACTACATTGTTTGAAGCCTATTTTGCATGGGTGGTTCAACTAGAATTTTTTTTCTTCCCTTTTCGGTTCTTTTGAGTTCTTATGGTTACTTCCTAGAAGATTTATAAGCAAATATACATTGCCTCAAATTTAATGAAATGCTAGATGTTCTACAGAATTTGGCTTAAGGATTATTGAATAATGAATATATTGATCTTCATAATTCTTAAACATTTTAAGTAAAAATATTATTTATTCTTATATTCTGTAAATCATGTTATAGTTCCCGCTAATCTTAATAGGGGGCTTCCCTAGTGACTCAGTTGGTAAAGAATCTGCCTGTAATGCAGGAGACCCAGGTTTGATCCCTGGGTTGGGAAGATCCCTTGGAGAAGGGAATGGCAACCCACTCCTGTATGCTTGCTTGGAGAAATCCATGGACGGAGGAGCCTGGCAGGCTGTTTAGTCCATGGGGTTGCAAAGAGTCGGATACGACTGAGCTACTAACACACACACACACACACACACACACACATGTACTAATCTTATAATAATTACATATCATAGTAGTAAATGTTTAGGGTTTGAGGCTTTATATTTCTTAAAGATTGGTTTTATTTTGCAGAGATAGAAGAATCCTGTTTGTATGTCATGGATTGAGTGAACTTGTTTTTTTGCCTTTGGGGATGTGAGGTTGACATTTTTTCAAGACTTTGCGATATTGTTTGTAATTGAAGTATCATGCCAAAGGCATAGACACAGGACCTAAAATGAAACGGTGTTTTGTTTGTTTGCTTTTTCCTAACAAGAGAAATAATTCTAGATTGTGTTCAGAGGAGAGGATTTTGTAAATGTAACCTTTTCTTATTAATGGAGACTAATTTTGACTAATGGAGACTAAATTTTAGTTTTTAGTGATGGAGTGATTGGAGTATAATTGCTTTATAATGCTGTGTTAGTCTCTACTGCACAGCAGAATGAATCAGCTATATGTATATAAATGTATATATATATCTTCTTTCTTGGATTCCCTTCCCATTTCGGTCACCACCATTTTGATTCTTTACTGTTTGTTGACAGAGTTGAAGGCAAAGAGGAAGCTCGAGCTTTAACAGGGTTGGGCCTTGTGGGATTAGGGGTGTTGACCAGATGGAGCACATTCCTTTGGTGGTACTCAGGCTGCCCACTTGGTTTGGTTATAATTAGAGGTATCGCTTTTAATAGTTGACTTATGTCTAGCTCTGAATAACTTAAAGGTCTTCTGAGTAATTTTAATTACTTCTTTAAAGTAATTCTTATGCCCAGATTGTATTTTGAGAGAACTAAATAATCTTTTCTTTGTGGAATTTTCATTGACTGTCAGTTGTTACTATTGTAGTAGTATAACCCCCATGAGGACTGGTTCAAGAATTAGGAGGCAGTTTGGAAAAAATAAGCTCCTTCTGTTGCACTGATGGAGCTCTTACTGTGTTCAGAGAGCTTTATATACACATTGTCTCATGTGCTGTATACTGTGAGGGAGAAGTTATCCTATTTTATAGGTGGTAAGGTCACACTACTTAAAAGAGGAGGAATTGGAATGCAAACCCAGCTCTGTCTGACTTCATATTCAAAGCCCACTCTCTAAGGGCTCTGTTTCCTCTCTGCGGTAGCAGAAGATGTGCCATGCAAGTGGTAGGGCAGCTTAGTGTTAGTTTTCAGTGTAAACGGTTATGATGTACCTTCATATGTTCATCCTTTATAGACTAGTGTGAGTTACCCATTACTCTAACTAAACCCTTCTGAAACTTATCATTAGTTAGCCATTCAGTTATCATTTAAGTGTTACCATGTATAGATGAGGAGCTTATGTTGGTCAGTCTAGAAATAAACCTGGTTCTAAGGGACCTTTGAGACCACAAAGCGTATTTGCTTTTGAGTTAAGTGAGGGTGGGCAAAAAGTCAATCCTTGTCTGAATTTCAGCTCAGTTTTTGCTTCAAGTTTGTGCCCAAGGTTGATTTTATATAATTGTCCTACCTCTGAGTCTCAGATTAAGAAAATAAACATCTTGGCTAAACATTAAAAAAAAAATTCTTTTATGAAGTTCGTTGTTGTTGTTCATTCACTAAGTCATGTGTGACTCTTTGTGATCACATGGGCTGTAGCAGGCCAGGCTCCTCTGTCCAATGCTGTCTCCCAGAGTTTGCTCAAATTCATGTCCATTGAGTTAGTGATACTTTCTAACCTTCTCCTCCTCTGACACTCTCTTCTCCTTTTGCATTCAGTCTTTCCCAGCATTAGGATCTTTTCCAGTGAGTCAGATCTTTTCCAGTGAATTGGGTCTTTGCATCAGGTGGCCAAAGTACTGGAGCTTCATCTTCAGCAACAGTCCTACCAATGAATATTCAGGGTTGATTTCCTTTAGAATTGACTGTTTTTTTTTTTTATGAAATGCACAAATGCAGTTGAGGCTTAGATGGTATCTCAGAATCTAGCTAAGTAGAGTTAGCTCAAAACTGTGCAGAAGTAGCATCTCTCCTGCCCAGTCCCTGCGACTTTGTGTATGAGATGCCTGTAGGAAAACACCAGTATTCATAGCTTTCCCAAGCTGTCCGGCGCCTTCTGTCAACACATCTGATGTAACATGAGAAAGAATGATTATTTATGTTGTTGGTCTGGATAAATAGGTCCCTTTCCTACTCATGCCCAGCAATGTCATTACCTCTTTTTGGTTATGTAAATATCGGTGCTCTTGCTTAAAATTCTTTTTTAAAAAATTTATTTTATTTTCTTTTGGCCATGGTGCGTGGCTTGTGGGATCTTAGTTCCCCAGTCAAGGTTTGAATGTGGCCCTTGGCAGTGAGAGCACAGAGTTCTAACCACTGGGCTGCCAGGGAATTCCTTTAAAATTCTTTAAAAAATTTAAAAAAATTATTTTTTATTTGAAGGATAACTGTTTTACAGAATTGTTATTTTCTGTCAAACATTAACATGAATCAGTCATAGGTATACATATGTTCCCTCCCTTCCATCTTACCCCTCTAGGTTGTTACAGAGCACCTATTTGAGTTCCCTGAGTCATACAGCAAATTCTGTCTATTTTACATATGGTAATGTAAGTTAATTAGAAAAATCAGCAGTACATGGACTAAAGACCAAACAGATTTATGGGATTTATATGAAAAAAAAAAACAAAAAACAAAAAAAACCCAGTAGTTCTGTACTTTTCCTTGAACTCCCGTAATTCTTTTAGCTCTTGTTATCTTAGTTATTTATTTTATGTATTTCAGTTATTTTAAAATATCTTGCTTGTATTCTATATATATTTTCAGCCAGTCTTACACATAGATTGACTGGGTACACTGAGATATGAGAACTTAAAAAGTGTTCATTTATTCAACACAAGCCTGTAATAAAGTATGTATTTTGAGCAAAATAGGGTCTTTTCTCTAATGGAGCTAGTAGAAGAACTGGATTTAAATAAAAATAAAGATAAATTGTAATATGAAGAAGAAAGAGATTATAATAAGGAAGTGGCATGAAAGTAATTAAATTTAGCCACAGTATGATTGGAACAGCAAATAGTAAAGTCAGAGGTTCTGAGGTGGAAATGTTCTTTATAGTTGGACATTGAGATTTCTTAAGTTTTTTTCTTCTTAAGAATATTGAGAAAAATATCTTTATGATTATGTAATTTAGAGAGATCAATAAAAGGTATACTAAGGCTCTTGGTAGATTTGCCAAATTGCATTCTTATATGGTCATGCCATTTATACTTGCCTCGTTCATTCATTAATTCATTCACTCAGCAAAGATTTATTGATTGTCTTTTGTATGCCAGACCTTGTTCAAGGTGCTGGGAAAACAACAATGAGCTAAACAAAACCATTATTCTTATGGAATATCTATTCTAGGTAGGTGGATTGAAGAGTGGGGAAGATGATATTAAAACATGTACCATGCTTTGATATAGGTAAACACATACCAGGTGTTATAGTGGGGTGGTTGATGTTGTGGGTTGCTGTATTATGTAAGGTAGTCTTGGAAAGCCTCTCTCAGTGATTTGCAGAGCAGAAGTGCGGAGGATTAAGTCTTGTGGGCATTTGAGTAAGGGGCATTTAAAGGCAGTACTCTCTCATATAGGATTCTGTTTTCTATATTTAAAAATAGCAGGGAGTCACTTTGATGGAGCTTGGTGAGAGGTAAAAAATGCTGGGTATCTCAGAGGTGGTGCTGGGCTATAGTTTTGCAAGGTAAAACTTACAAAATGAGCTTTGTACCATTGTAAGAACTTCAAAAAGTCTGAATATAGAGCAAAGTTGAACCAGTTTTACGGAAAATATATATACTTACCACCTCGATTATACCATGAAAATGTTTACTGTATTTGCTTAATTTTCTTTCTACCTATAGATCTTATTGGGTGCATTTCAAAGTAAATTGCAAAATCAGCATGGTTTCCCCTAACTACTTTTGCATGGCTTATCATTAAAGTTGAATATTTGATTAGTTTTTAATGTAAAGTTTACCCACAGTTTAATACACAGATCTTAATATGTAAACTTCCTGAGCTTTGATAAGTACATGGCAGCCCAAATGTCTGTCAAGATATAGACCATGATTATCATTCAAGAAATTTCCCTCATGGCTGTTCTCAATTTTTCCTCCATCCCATCTGTGAAACAGCCACTGTTGTTATCTTATTTTCCACTGTAGATGAGTTTGCCTGTAGATTAGTTTTGCCTGTTTTAGTTATGGCACTCAGGCTTAGTTGCTCTGCAGCATGTGAAATGTTCCCAGACCAGGAATTAAACCCATGTCCCTTGTATTCGCAGATGGATTCCTATCCACTGCACCACCATGGAAGTCCTCTCATCCTCTTTTGAAGTGCTTAATATCTTAAACAGATGTTGAAAATGTATTCATTACAGTACCTAAAAGATGAGAGTTGTATGAAACAGTGTATTTGAGGTTCAGTAAGTTAAGATTTATTAGGGAAAACCACTGGACCATTCAGGTATGACCCCTTACGATTATACAATGGAAGTGACAAATAGATTCAAGGGATTAGATCTGATAGAGTGCCTAAAGAACTATGCACGAAGGTTCGTAACATTGTAGAAGGCAGTGATCAAAACCATCCCCAAGAAGAAGAAATGCAGAAAGGCAAATGGTTGTCTGAGGAGTCCTTAAAAGTAGCTGAGAAAAGAAGAGAAGTGAAAGGCAAAGGAGAAAAGGAAAGATATTTCCATCTGAATTCCAAAGAATAGCAAGGAGAGATAAGAAAACATTCTTAAGGGATCAGTGCAGACAAATAGAGGAAAACAATAGAATGGGAAAAACTAGAGATCTCTTCAAGAAAATTAGATACCAAGGGATCATTTCATGCAAAGATGGGCACAGTAAAGGACAGAAACAGTATGAACCTAACAGAAGCAGAAGATAATAAGAAAAGGTGGCAAGAATACACAGAAGAACTGTACAAAAAATATCTTCATGACCCAGATAACCACAGTGGTGTGATCACTCACGTAGAACCAGACATCCTGGAATGCGAAGTCAAGTGGGCCTTAGGAAGGATCACTATGAACAAAGCTAGTGGAGGTGATGGAATTCCAGCTGAGCTGTTTCAAATCCTAAAAGATGATGCTGTGAAAGTGCTGCACTCAATATGGCAGCAAATTTGGAAAACTCAACAGTGGCCACAGGACTGGAAAAAGTTCAGTTTTCATTCCAATCCTAAAGAAAGGCAATGCCAAAGAATGCTCAAACTACCACACAGTTGTACTTGGCTCACATGCTAGGAAAGTAATGCTCAAAATTCTCCAAGCCAGGTTTCAACAGTGTGTGAACTGAGAATTTCCAGATATGCCAGCTGGATTTAGAAAAAGCAGAAGAACCAGAGATCAAGTTGCCAGCATCTGCTGGATCATCCTAAAAGCAAGAGAATTCCAGAAAAACATCTATTTCTGCTTTATTGACTGTGCCAAAGCCTTTGACTGTGTGGATCACAAGAAACTGTGGAAAATTCTGAAAGAGATGGGAATACCAGACCACCTGACCTGCCTCCTGAGAAATCTATATGCAAGTCAAGAAGCAACAGTTAGGACTGGACATGGAACAGCGGACTGGTTCAAAATTGGGAAAGGAGTACATCAAGGCTATATATTGTCCTCCTGCTTATTTAACTCATGTGCAGAGTATATCATGGGAAATGCTGGACTGAATGAAGCACAAGCTGGAATCAAGATTGTGGGGAGGAATATCAGTAACTTCAGATATGCAGGTGACACCATCCTTATGGCTGAAAGTGAAGAGGAATTAAAGTGCCTTTTGATGAAAGTGAAAGAGGAGAGTGAAAAAGGTGGCTTAAAACTCAACATTCAGAAAACTAAGATCATGGCACCTTGTCCTAACACTTCATGGCAAATAGATGGGGAACAGTGACAGGCTTTATTTTCTTGGGCTCCAAAATCACTGCAGATGGTGACTGCAGCCATGAAATTAAAAAAGATATTTGCTCCTTGGAAGAAAAGCTATGACAAACCTGGACAGCATATTAAAAAGCAGAGACATTACTTTACCAACAAAAGGCTGTTTAGTGAAAGCTATGGTTTTTCCAGTAGTTATGTATGGATGTGAGAGTTGGACCATAAAGAAAGCTTTGACCATAAAGAAAGGTTTGATGCTTTTGACCTCTGGTGTTAGAGAAGTCTTTTGAAAGGAGATCCAACCAGTCCATCCTAAAGGAAATCAGTCCTGAATATTCATTGGAAGGACTGATGCTGATGCTGAAACTCCAGTACTTCGGCCACCTGATGGGAAGAGCTGACACATTGGAAAAAACCCTGATCCTGGGAAAGACTGAAGGCAGCAGGAGAAGGGGACAACAGAGGATGAGACGGTTGGATGGCATCACTGACTCGATGGACATGAGTTTGAGCAAGCTCTGGGAGTTGGTGATGGACAGGGAAGCCTGCTGTGCTGCAGTCCACAGGGTCGCAAAGAGTCGGACACGACTGAACGATTGAAGTAAAGATTCGGAGTGTTTTCTTGGGTGTGCTGCAAAGAAGCAACACTAGGTGTCGCTAACACATTGAGCTAAGAAGAGTCCAGCTGTTCCCTTAAAAGAAAATATTTTCCCTAAAGCTTTTAGTGTGGCTTTTACACTTTTTGTCTTGCCTTTACATTGAAAACTTCAGAGAAAACCTGCAAGGACATATTTGAGGTGAATACCAATTAGCTTATTATTTGTTAGAAGATGGGTGCCAACTTTGCCATGTTGAGATTGCTAGCTAGGAAACAATTTTTATGGGTTTCATTTGGGAACAATCTAAAGTCAGTGATTTGGGTAACTGGCAAGCAGAGAAAGTTTGAATATGGACCCAAATCAAAAGAATTGCCTTTGTTGAGAGTAGAGCCTTATTTTGTTTGGTTCAGTCTCTTATTACTGGAAAGAGAAGTAATGGATGGCTCTTTAGTCACTTGGCAATGGACGATCTTCGGGTGTCACAGAGTGAATAAAAGCACAAATGAAGAATAATATTGAAATAACTTGTGGAATTCTGCCAGGCTCCTCTGTCCACAGGATTTCCCAGGCAAGAATACTGGAGTGGGTTGCTGTTCCTTCTCCAGGGGATCTTCCCGACCCAGGCATCGAATGTGGGTCTCCTGCATTGCAGGCAGATTCTTTACCATCTGAGCCAGCAGGGAAGCCCTAATAAAAGCAGAAGTGAAGAATAATGTTTAAGTAGCTTGTGGAATTCACTTAGATCAGTAGAGGAAAATATTTTCTGTGGAATATGTTTCCTTAGGTATTACTTTAAACAAGTCTATATCTAAAGTTTAGTCTTTCCAGTGTTTAAATAGTGGCTTTCTGTGACTTTTGTTGATTTGAAAAATGAGTTTGAAATTTATTATTGTAAATGGGAATCTCTTGTTTGAAATATTTTTGATATTTTTCCACTCTAAAATGGAAGATCTTCTTTGGACACAAGCTGACCAGTGAGTGTGCGGAAGGCAGCTGTTTTTCTTACGAATTTCACTGACTATGTTAAATACCATCAAGTGCAGAGATCATCAGTGAGCAGATTGAGTTTTTAATGTGTGTATATAACTTTCTGGGCACAACTCAGATTAAGACACAGACCCTTTCCAGCGACTCAGGAGTCCCTCATGCCACCTGCCTGTCACTACTGCCCTCCTTGTACCTCTAAGTAACCACTATTCTGACTTCTATCACCAGAGATTAGTGTTTTCTATTCTTGAACTTAAAAAAAACAGGGTGTGTGTTGCGGGGTGGTCAGAGATAATCCAGTCTATTCTTTTGTGTCTGGCTTCTTTCTCTCAACAGTGTGGCTATGAGATTCTTTCATGTTATTGTATGTAGCAGTGATTTGTTCTTAATTTTGCTGTATACTATTTTTAGTGTCCTACTCTTTGCAACCCCATGGAAAGGTATCTCTGTCCAGACAAGAATACTAGAATGGGTTGCTATTCCCTTCTCCAGGGGATCTTCCTGACCCAAAGATCGAACCTGAATCTCCTGCATTGCAGGCAGATTCTTTACCATCTGAGCCACTGGGGAGGCCTTTCCATTATACAACTGATTAACATTTTTGTTGATTCCGCTTTTTGAATATTGTGGATAAAGCTGCTCTGGTGCTCTTGTATGTGTTTCTTGGTGGATAGATGCTGCACCCGTTTCTCTGGGATGTAGACCTAGAAGTGGATTTGCTGTGTCGAAGTGAACGTGTACGTTTAAAACTTCAGTAGATATTGCCAATCAGTTTTCTGAAGTGGCTTTACCAGTATGTACTCCCACCAGCAATTTATGAAAGTTTTACATGCTGCACATTCTCACTAGCTCTTGGTATTGTCAGTCTTTCTAATTTTAACCATTCCTGTGTGTTTGGGTTGGTATCTTATTGTGGCTTTAAAGATGCTTTTATTTTGCAATAATTTTTAACTTTCAGAAAATTTTGTACTAATAGAAGGAACTCCTGTTACTCATTACTCAGATTTACCAGTGAAGGAGATTTTACTTTTTCTTTATCATTCTCTCAATTTTTTCTGTGTGTGCAGGTTTTTTTCTGAACCATTTATCAGTAGGAGAATTTATGCCCTCCTTCCATAAAAAATTCTATACATATTTCCTGGGAACAAGCACATTATCTTTTATAACCGTAGCACTGTAATCAAAACCAGCACCTTTAAATTTGATACAAATAATAATCCAGTCCATTTTCTGATTTCATCATTTATCTGTTAGTCTTCCTTATAGGTTTCTTTAAAGTTTCCCTTTTTTAATGTTGTGTTTTGATGAAGGAAATCCAAATCAAATTTTAAGTGGTTTACTCTATTCTCAATGCTTTTTGTATCCTTGTTTATTCTAAGGCCGTGAAAATATTCTGTTATGTTTTCTGCTAGAAGATTGCTATTATCTTTAGATTTATAATCCTTTTGAAATTTTTGGTATATGGTTTGACACAGGGGTCAAGACTTTTCTGAATTGAAAAAATTTAAAAAATATAATTGAAAAAAAAAATGTAATTGATTTAGCACCATTTCTTGAACGGACTGACTTCCCAGGTAGCTCAGTGGTAAAGAATTCACCTGCCAATGCAGGAGATTCAGGAGACGTGGATTCAGTTCCTGGGTCAGGAAGGTCCCCTGGAGGAGGAAAGGGCAACTCACTGAAGTATGCTTGCTTGGAGAATCCCATGGACAGAGGAGCCTGGTGGGCTACAGTCAGTGAGGTCACAAAGAGTTGGACATGACTGAGCACGCATGAACTCAACACTCCTGAAAGGACCATTCTTTGCCCACCAAATATGAGTACGTAATTTTGACCATTTCTATGTTTTTGCTTTTATTTTTAGTCTATTTTCAAATTGATTTTTAAAACCTCTGAATTTTGAAAAAATTATAGACTCATGGGAAATTGCAGACTATTAGAGTCCTGGGTGCATTTCCCTCAATTTCTCCCAGAGGTGACATATAAATTATAGTACCATATCAAAACCAGGAAATAGATATTTACAGTGATTAAAAATTTTTTTTTTATAGTTTGTCTTTTCCAGTTTTATTTAGATTTAGTTGACCTACTACATTGATCTTTAACACCATGAATTATGGTCATTTTACCTATTTTGAACTTTATGTTGATGGATTCATAGTATATGAACTCAATCAGATTTTCATCTACAGATGCAATGATTAATCTTGAGACTAAGTCCCATTTTTTTTTTTTTTTCAGTTTGCCATATTTGAATATTCTTCACCTTGGCCTGGGGGATTATTTGCAGCTAGATAGAGTACATTGATCACACGGTTTTCTCTTATGCCTTTGCTTTTAATCTACTTTTCTTTCCTTTTTAAAAATTCATTTAAGTAGATTTATTATTGCATTTATTTATTTATGACCAACAAAGACGTGGTCTTTGTTGCTATGCGGACTTTTTTCTAGTTGCGTCAGGCGGGGTTACTCTAGCTGCAGTGCAGCTAGTGAAGTTGCGGCCCTGGGGCTCTAGAGAGCAGGCTCAGGATCAGGGATTGAACCTGTGTCTCCTGCATTGGCAGATGGATTCTTTACCACTGAGCCACCAGGGAAGCCCTGTCTTCTTTCTTTATGTATATGTTTCTGGTTTAAAAAGTACTGGTCATCTTGATGTGAACTGTCAGAAGTGATAACCGAATTAACAAATGATTGTTTTAAAAGGCTGATACTTTTTAAAATAAGAAATTAATTTAAATGAATGTTAATACATAACACATCAAAGTATGCAAATACAAGTTATATATATTTGTGACTCATTCTTGCCATTATTGGCATTTTGGACCAGGTGACTCTTTATTATGGGGGGCTGTTCTGTACATTGTAGCATACATAGTCACATCTGTGGCTTCTGTCTACTAAATGCCCAAACCAACTCCCTTAATTATGACAATTAAAAATGTCTCCAGTCATTGCCAAATATCCTCTGGTTGAGAACCACAACTCCAGAGAAAATTTTGGTTGAAACTACTGGCTTAGATACATATAATTTGATGGGAAAAGTTGTTGAGTGTAGTTAAGCATACCAAAGATTTATTGTACATGTATACGTGTACACACGCACACACACTATAGTGAGAATAATGGAATTGAAATATCTGTATTTTTAAATATTAAAATTAAGTGCTATCCATTATAAGCCTGTTCTTTCCCTTAATATTCATTCAGGTTGATCGGTAGTAATAACTGTGTTCTCATTTTTTTTTCAGATGAGAAGGGTGAGATAATAGAAAATAATAGGTTTCTGGGGACTTTCTTATTGGCTGTACCAGGTGGCATGTGGGATCTGGTTCCCTGACAGGGACCAAACCTGTGCCCCACACAGTAGAAGCATGGTGTCTCAACAACCAGACCACCAGAGAATTCCCCTCTGGGGGCTTTAAAAGGGAACTGAAGTAGTATTTCTATCTTCTAAATTTTGTTCATAATCTATTTAATGTTTGAATTTTGAACATAGGCCCGAAGGAATGAAGTTAAGAGTTTCTGATTTCATAATTTTTGATTCAGTTTTCCTGTGTGTTTCAGTATTTTCTGGAAATCTTGATTTTACATTAGCAGTTGGGAGAATTCTTTGTAAGTGTCTCTAGAACTATGATCAGGTTTTCATGGTCTATATATCTGGTGCCAGGTACATTGTCTGGTAGGATACGTGTGTGTATTTACATATATATTTACATATGTATGTGCACACACACACATATATATGCACATGTATATATGAGTATATATGGTAATAAATATGTTTCAAGATTTCAGCCTTTTGCTGGATATTCTAAGTGTGCTAGGGAGTCAGTATCAGAAAGATTCCAAGTCAATTTTATAATCTTTTGCTGTTTGCTTTCATTCTATTTCCATTCCCAGTCTATCCCCTTTTCCTAAAATCTCTTAAAAAAATTAATTAGCAGAACCCTTGTTTTTCCCTTCAGCCACACTGGGACTTTAGGTTTATGCCACATATTAGGATGTATAATGTAGCTAAGGGCTGAGCCCTGCCTCGAGGAGATCGCATTTTACTTGTGCGCTATGTCACTACATAATTGCAGTCTGTGTCAGAGCTTCCCAAATGGGAGTGATTTTGCCCCCAAGGAAACATTTGTCTATGTTTGCAGACATTTTTTATTGTCATCATTAGGAGTTGCTACTGGCATCTAGTGAGTAAAAGCCAGAAATGCTGTACATCGTACCGTGTACTAGACAGCCTCCCATAACAAAAATTGTTGCGTCCAAAATGTTGGCAGTACTGAGTCTATGAGATTCATGTCACAATGGGGGTTTGAGCAGAGTGCAGTAGAACCCTGAGCAGTGTTGGGGTGCTTTGGGGAATTTTGACGCTTGTGCTGCACAGTGAAATTTCATAATACAAATAGTAACAACTATTAAAAATCAGAATGTACTACACACATTATTTTAGGCACATTACCCTTTATTGTCTTATTATCTTATCAATTTGACTAGTTACTATTATTCCCAGTTTACAGAGGAAAAAATTGAAGTTCGTATTTAACCAGCTCAGCTTCTTTGATAGATAACTTAAGGAAAAAAAAAAGTATTTTTCAGAGCAGTTTAGGTTCACAGCAAAATTGAGCTGAACGTAGAGTTCCCACCACATCCTCTTGCCCCCACAAACACATAGCCTCCCCATTAATCAGCATTGCACATCAGAGTGGTGCCATGTTTGAACTGATGAACCTGTGCCGACCCCACATTATCATTCAGAGTCCATGGTTTACATTAGATTTGCTTTCAGTGTTGCACATGCTGCAGGTTTTGACAGATGTGTAATGACACGTCCCCACCATTACAGTATCACACAGAGAGTCTCACTGCCCTAAGTGCGCTCTGCCTGGGCCCTGATCGAAAAATCTTGTGTGCTCCCTCCTCTGGCGACCACTGGTCTTTTTACTGTCCATGTAGTTTTGCCTTTTCCAGAATGTCCTGTACTTGAAATCATGCAGTATGCAGCCATTTCAGGTCAGCTTCCTTCACTTAGTGACATGCATTTGCGTCTGCCTCACATCTTGCCATGGCTGATAGCACATTTATTTCTAGTGCTGGGTGATACCCCTCTGTCTGGAGGCACCACAGTGTCTCTATGACATATACCTTTAAAAATTAAGACATATACCTGTAAAGATTACCACAAAATGTACAGATGTCAAGTCTATAGTTTGATGACTGTATGTTTTATGTATGTTTATGTAAGTGTGTATATATGTGTATACACATGCAAATAAATGGAACTACCATTGAGAACAAAATGTAGAACATTTTTCTTACTCAGAAGGTTCCCCAGACAGTATTAACCCCAAGGTAATCACTATTCTAACTGTAGATTAGCTTTGTCTCATTGAACTTTGTATACGTAGAGGCACACAGCATGTGCTGTTATACTTTGTGTCTATCTTTTGTGCTGTGTCTTTTTAAAAATTCATCCGTGTTGTTACATTTTGTAGTAGTTTGTATTTTTTATTTTTTTCATGACTGTGTTTCATTCTGTGGATTGAATATGCTGCAGTTTGTTTAGCTGTTCTTTTGATGGGCATTTGTGTTTCTGGCTTTTGGCTATAGTGAATAAAGCTCCTATGAACATCATTGTAGATCTGTGAATAATACTCTGTTTTTGAGTATCTACCTAGGAGTAGAATTGCTGGGTCATAGGTTAGGCATGTATTTAACTTTATTAGAAATTTCCTGGAGTTTTCCAAAGAGCCTGTACCGTTATACACTTAACATCTGCAATATCTAAGAATTCTAGTAGCTCCATTTCCTGCACCTTTTGGCACTGTAAGTCATTTTTTATCATCCGGTCAATCTTACAAGTTTGTATGATACCTATTTTACAGAAGAAAAACCTTAGCCTTCCTTCTCTTTGATATAATCAGTTTCTCTTTGGTTAGATATCTACTGCAAAACTATCTTCAATCCACAGATTATATCAGTGTAGGTTTACAATGCCAATAAAATATGACAAGCTCAGTCTTTTAAAAGTGGAAAAAGGCTATAAGCCAAAATTGGCTTATCTGTAGCATCGTTTTCTCTTGTTCCTTTTCAATTGGACATGTACTCAGCGTGAAATAAAATAACGAGTTAAGGGGAATCCAGTTTGTGTGTCTGAGTGATTATGAAGTGTTTATGACAGCTCCTAGGCTGACACGCTCTGTAATGGTGTTACATTGACTTCTGAACACCTTCTAGTCTGCCTCCAGGCGTGTGTGTCTGTGTAGTCTGAGTGGTTTTACATTAACATCTACCCGGGGTAAGATCTTTTGACTACAGAAGTGTTACTTGCAAATGGAAGATACCATTAGGGCCGCTTCAAAGCTCCGTGATGATATTTGGACTGGTGGTGCTGAAGTAATGGCTGGGGTTTTGAAGTGTAATGTCTAAATCTGCGTTGCATAACTGGAGGAACGTGTGAGTTTAAACTGCTTTTCTTTGATCTTCCTTTCAAAAATCAGGATAAAGGGGAAAGGTTAAAGTTTCCTTAAGATACTCCTCTCTCTGTGTGTAAAAAAAATTTGGAAGTATGAAAATATGATTACAAGTTCCGTTCATTATTTATGTTCTGTGGTTTTCATATTGTTCTTGAAGCTCACTTCCTTCTTGCCTCAAGTTTTGTATTTTGAATTTAGTGTTAAGACCAAAATACAGACTTGGTTGCTGTCTGCTTTATGTGGTTAGTGAATATCTGTTCTATAAGTTGTTAGTCCTCACAAATATGCATTTTAGGTGGTTTTTGTGGTTTGCATTTTTTTCTTGATGGCATGCAGAGTAGGTTACAAAGATACTGACACTGACATTAACTGAATCATTTGTGGTTAGCTAGGCAAAAAGTAAAACAAAAAACTTGTCCCCTATTTCCTCCTACTTTTAGGAGCTTTCAAAAGAACTACTTTTTTTTTTTTTTTACCATTAGGATTACTTTGCTCAAAGTGTGCTATCTTAAGTTTTTGAAATTGTTGGAGAAGAGTTGTAGCGCATAAAATGACTGCCTGGCAGTGTCTTGTTCGAGGGAAGAAAAAAAAACAACTCGAGTTTAAAAACTGTTTTTGAATACAGTGTTAACAGGAGATTCTGATGCCTCTTTGATCTGGACGTGTTTTCTTTTGTTTCCTTATGTCTAAAATGAAAGCATATCATCAGTTTGGGGAGAGCTTGCTTTGTAGTTGTGATTGGCACTCATGTAGCTGGGTGCTAGCCTCCTGTTGCTTAGGAACCGAATATGTTAGTGTAAGGTGACTCTTCCATCTCCTACCCTTGTCTCTTGTTTTATGTTTTTATTTTTACCCTTTTTCTTTAACTAAATAAATTTTGTGTGTGTATGTATTTACCTTTCCTCCTTGATTAAAAAAAAATTATTGTTGTTACTCTGTAAGTTAAAAAGGCTATTGGGAATTCCCTGGCTGTCCAGTGGGTAGGACTGTGTGCATCTATTGCAGGGGGCATGAGTTTGATTCCTGATCCCTCAAGGGCCATGGCTTGACCGAAAAAAAGAAAACACACAATAACAACGCAAAAACTGTCATGAACCAATCTTCATTTTAAAGAACTTCGCAAGTTCAGTTGTGCTGTATGTATGTGAGAGAACTAGCAAAGTGATAACTTACATGCTTGTTTATTTAAGTAGACCAAGTGAGGGCCTTTTGTTGCCTGAGGAACTGAATTCTTTAGTGTAAGACCTTAACGCCTCTTCATTCCTCCTTTCTCTCTATATTTTTACCTTTCACCTTTGCAAGACCCAGAGGATTGTTAATGGCAACTGGAGACCTAGTTCCCATCAGCTGGCTAAGGGCCATGCTGAAGACCTTTCTGTATATTTTTACTTTTTTACCTTTTCTCTCTCTCTTTTTTTTTTTTTGGGTGAGGGGCTGGGAGGGTATCAGAGAAGTTTAAAATTTATTTGTGGGATCTTCACATTTTCCATATATATTTAAATACACATTAATAGACAATTTTCAAAGCAGTTTTAGGTTTACATAAAAGTTGAGGAGAAAATACAGAGAATTCCCCTGTATCCCTCAAACATAATCGCCTCCCTGCCCTGGTTTCCCCTGTTAACATCTCGTATTAATGATGGCAATGCCTGGCTTACAAGATCTTAGTTCCCTGACCAGGGATTGATCCTGGACCCACAGCAGTGAAAGTGTGAAGTCCTAATCACTGACCACCAGGGAATTCCCGAGGTACTTATTTTTAAATTAGTGAACCAACATTAACACTTTATTAACTTAAGTCCATAGTTTACGTTTTTCTCCTTAGTGAAAAAATTCTGTTTGGTATTACTTTTAACTGTAAGACTGATGAAGCAATGTTTACTTATTAAGAACTTCATTTCAGTTGTGTCTATATGGCTGCTGCCTGTGAGACAGTTAGAAAAGATTGATGTCTCCATTTGTTTATTTAAGTGGGCTGTTTTTACATCATTCTTGGTAGGAAAACCTGTTGCAGGTAAAAACTTTACATAAACACAGAAAGGTTGGAATGAGTGTGGGATGTTTGCCAGGTGGAGTGGCCCTTGATCCGGGGCCAGGAGTGTGAAGACCAGTGTGATGAAACGTGCTGCCCAGAGGAGGTGCTGCTTGTCTCTTAGGCATTGGTCCTTCTCTTGAGAGCTGGAAAGCTTAGGAAGTGTTACACCAGTGGGTTCAAGAATGAGTTGTACCCAAATGTGTTTCATGATATGGTATTATAACACATTTCCAGATATTAAATATTAACAACATGTTTTGAAAACCAGGGGGCAAAGGCAAATTATGCCAGGTACTGTTGAGATTGAATGATGAGGCCAGTATAGACCTAGTCAGTTATTTATCAGTTCAGTCATCCAACCAGTATCTTTCTTTTTTAAAAAAATATTTATTTATGGGTGTGTAGGGTCTTAGTTGCGGAGAAGACGATGGCACCCTACTCCAGTACTCTTGCCTGGAAAATCCCCTGGACGGAGGAGCCTGGTGGGCTGCGGTCCATGGGGTCGCACAGAGTCAGACACGACTGAGCGACTTCACTTTCACTTTTCACTTCCATGCATTGGAGAAGGAAATGGCAACCCACTCCAGTACTCTTGCCTGGAGAATTCCAGGGACAGGGGAGCCTGGTGGGCTGCCGTCTATGGGGTCGCACAGAGTCGGACACGACTGAAGCGACTTAGCAGCAGCAGCAGCAGCAGCAGCAGGGTCTTAGTTGTGGTGTGCAGGTAAGTGTGTGGGCTCTATAGTTGTGGCTCGTGGGCTGTCTAGTTGTCAGATGAGGGTTCAGTTGCCCCTTGGCATGTGGAGTCTTAGTTCCTCGACCAGGGATCAAACTCCTGCCTCCCCTCCATTGGAAGGTAGATTTTTAACCACTGGACCACCAGGGAAGTTCTGAAAGGCATCTTCTTGATTTAACTCTCTCTGTGTGCCAACTATGTATTTTACATAATTTGTTAGTTCACTTAGTTCAATTGCTCAGTAGTGTCCGACTCTTTGCAACCTGGAGTGCTTCATGGACTGCAGCACGCCAGGCCTCCCTGTCCATTACCAATTCCCAGAGTTTACTCAAACTCATGTCCATTGAGTTGGTGATGGCATCCAACCATCTCATCCTCTGTTGTCCCCTTCTCTTCCCACCTTTAATCTTTCCCAGCATCAGGGTCTTTTCAAATGAGTCAGTTCTTTGCATCCATCAAGTGGCCAAAGTATTGGAGTCTCAGCTTCAATATTTTATTGATAAATAAAACATTTTATTAATAACTATGAAATTTAGTACCATTACTTTGTTACATAGATATGTTATTACCCTTATTTTAAAGCCAAACTCAGATTTAGCCCACTTAAATAGTTTATAAACACAAATCCAGTTTATTTTCTACTGTAATAAACTGTTGGAATCCTTGATGTTGTTGATGTGATATTTGTAATTGATGGTCTCTTGTACTGTACTCACTTGGCATTGTTACCATAGGCCATGATTTCAGAATAAGAATAAAACTTCTGGGGTCGTACCTATTGGGGGCTTTTGAAAGTGCAAGTATTAGTTGCTCAGTTGTGTCTGACTCTTTGTGACCCCATGGACTGTAGCCCACCAGGCTCCCCTGTCCATGGAATTCTCCAGGCAAGAATACTGGAGTGGGTTGCCATTTCCTTCTCCAAGGTGCTTTTAACTCTTTTAGATTTTCTAGCTGGAACCAGAGGCAATGTTTGGAGAATTCAGGTGTGAAAGATATTTTTGACTGGAAGTCAGGATGTGCTTGAGATAAACATGAGGAATTCTATTTCTGATGTCTTTTATGTCTGATGCCTTGGTCTTTTATATTTCCAGTCTAAAATTGCCCTACTATATATGTTATAGCCATTTTGAAAAATAGGTAAATTAATGCCTCTATTTAAGTTTTTTAGAGATTGAAACTTGCTAAAGTGTTTATCAAAGAAAAAGACTACAGACATTATCTTTTGTGTTTGAACTGCTTGAGTTATAGGGGGAAGATACAGTAATTTTTTATGTTTCCTATCTTTAATAGGGACTGTATTTGCTTTACTAGAGAAGGAAATGGCAACCCACTCCAGTGTTCTTGCCTGGAGAATCCCAGGATGGGGGAGCCTGGTGGGCTGCCATCTACGGGGTCACACACAGTCGGACACGACTGAAGCGACTTAGCAGCAGCAGCAGCGGTATTTGCTTTGAGTGTTTGTGTGATTTTTTATAAGTCAACATTTTTCCATTTCATGGGCTATCACTTTGTTATAACCCAATCATTTTACCTTATATGGGGAGGAGAGCTGCTTATTACTGGATTTAGAATTAAGATATGAATTCAGTCATGGACCAAAAGCTCTAGTTTTTCCAGAGCTGCTAAAAAGAATCTCATTCATATTTTGTGCTGATTAGCATACAGAACGCTGGGAATGAAGGGTCCTTCAGGACAGAACTCTTACGTCATGCACCCTGGTAGAGGACAACTATACTAAAGGTTGTTTATTTATTTAGGTTGAGGCAGCATTGCTTTGCCAGAGAAGACTGATTTATGCCTTTCACTCACTGCTGCTAAACAGGACTAAATCCATAGTTTTTAGAATCAAGCAGCTGTATTGGGCCAGAGACTTTATCAGGCCATTCATGAAAGAGTATAACTGAATTCCGATAAGCACATGAAAAGGTGTTCAAGCACCTTCTTGGAAGAAAATGCAAATTAAAATCCCACTGAACATCCACCAGAGTGATACCAAGTGTTGGAAGTGGAACAGGTAGAGAACTCTCTTACACTGGTAAGTTGTTCAGTTACTGTTTCATTAAAAATCTCCAAAAATGTGCCCATATTCCTAGTACAAAAGCAGTTTCAGTAGTCTGTACTCAAATAAACATGTCCCCTGAATGCCATGTGTAAGAATATTCATAGCAGTATTCCTTATGATGTTACCATTTTAAAAATGGTAAAATCATGACACTTATACAACTGTAAAATGGACATGTGTCACAGATTTTATTTAACTGGTTAATGAGGTGTTAGGCAAGTTATTGCTGGTTCAAAGGAGAATCTGAAGAACGGTATAAGCAGTTAAGAATGCTGAAATGAACCTGTTAAGAAATGTGAACCCAGCTCATATCCTGTTGGGACAAAACTGTACTGCTTGGGATCTTTTTTTGGGGGGGGGAGGGGGATCTTTTTTACCAGTGGAATTCAGTTGCATCTCTGCTAGACAAAGTTGATTTGCATTTCTGTGGGCAAACGTCAATTGCTTTACTATCAGTTTTCTACAACTGAAAGTATTGTAAGATAGCTCGGTCAAGAACAAAGGTGCAGGTTCTTACAGAATCAAATAGCCCCGAAGGATCTACTGTACAGTTCTTGATAATCCACTGAAAGAACACACAGTAACCTTTTTCTCCTTTGAAAGTTTGTGCCGTTTTTCCTGATATTTTATGAGCCCCAACTAGAAACAACAGACTTCCATCAGCCAGTGGTAGAATGGACAAACTGTAGTATTTTTATGCAATGGAAATCTGTGTGGCAACAGAAATAATCATATGCAACAATACAAATGAATTTCACAGGCATGTGATGTTGTAAAAGCCATTCACGAAAGAGTACATACTGTGTGTTTTCATTATAAACTTGAACAAGTAAAACTTACATGTCAGAAAAATCAAGATAGTGGTTATTGTAGTAACCCAAGGATGAAAAGAGCAGATAAAACCAGGGAGGGTCTTAGAATGCAGGAATGGAAGAACCAGACCCTTATTGTCTTTCCCTCCCCCATGTTGTAACTACTAACAGATTTCAGGTCTTCCTGAGCAGTATAACCTATCTCCCCTCCTATTCCATCAGTTCAGTTCAGTTGCTCAGTTGTGTCTGACTCTTTGCAACCCTGTGGACTACAGCATGCCAGGCGTCCCTTCCATTGCCAACTCCCGGAGTTTACTCAAACCCATGTCCATGGAGTCGGTTATGACATCCAGCCATCTCATCCTCTGTTTCCCCTTCTCCTCCTGCCTTCAATCTTTTCCAGCATCAGAGTCTTTTTTCAGATGAGTCAGTTCTTTGCATCAGGTGGCCAGAGTATTGGAGTTTCAGCTTCAGCATCAGTCCTTCCAGTGATATTCAGGACTGATTTCCTTTAGGATGGACTGGTTTGATCTTGCTGTCCAAGGGACTCTCAAGAGTCTTCTCCAACACCACAGTTCAAAAGCGTCAATTCTTTGGCGCTCAGATTTCGTTATGGTCCAACTTTCACACCCATACATGACTACTAGAGAACCCATAGCCTTGACTAGACGGACCTTTGTTGGCAAAGTAATGTCTCTGCTTTTTAATATGTTCTCTAGGTTCATCATAATTTTTCTTCCCAGGAGCAAGCGTCTGTTAATTTCATGGCTGCAGTCACCATCTGCAGTGATTTTGGAGCCCAACAAATAAAGTCTGACACTGTTTCTACTGTTTCCCCATCTATTTCCATGAAGTGATGGGGACCGGATGCCATGATCTTAGTCTTCTGAATCCTGAGTTTTAAGCCAACTTTTTCACTCTCCTCTTATTTTCATCAAGAGGCTGTTCTTCTTCGCGTTCTGCCATAATGGGTAGGGAGAAGGTATTTGCCTTACTCTTCCCCCACCCAGTATATGTGCTTCATCCCATCAGCAAATGCCCCGTTAGACCCCTGTCCCACTCCTTGTTCCTTGGGTATAGAAGTGGACTACGGACCCCTGTCCAGGGTTGGTTCTCCCCTGAGCTGGCCTGCTGTTCTAACAGCATCTCCTACTCTGATAAACTTCATTTCCTTCTCATTCTGTCTCATGTCTGGAAATTCTTTTCCAACCTGCACCCAGACCACGAGAGTTACGGTTGTTGTTGCCTTTGGTTCGTGACTGGGAATGGGTGTGGAGGGACCTTCTGGATGTCCGTAATGTTCTGTTTCTTAATGTCTGTGCTGGTAACAGATATGTATTAACATTGCAAATTCATTAAGCTGTACATACACCTAAGATTTCTGTATTACTTCTGTGTCTGTTATCTTTCAATAAAGTTTGCTAAGAAGAATCAATGGCAGACCAAAGTTCTCCACTTGCAGTGTCTCAAAGAGAAGTTGGGGGTGTAAATATGTTCTGTCCTGATTCTGTGTCACTGTAGAGTGTTATTATTGTCCTTTGTGTTTGATTGACTTTTCTATTTTGTAGTCAGATGTCTTTGAAAAGTCATCAGGATTTCAGAGGCAGGTTTGGTTCTGAGGGTTAGATGACCTTCATGTGCTTTTAGGATTCTCTGAAAGCACTTACAAAGCTCTCCCACTACTTTCACAGCCTTTTCTGTGTGTGTGTGATTGTCTTCGGCTGTTATAATTTCCTCTTGCCTTCGACTGAGTTGTGAGATTCTAAACTTGTCCTCCCCTCCACCGCTTTTTGGTTTGGTATGTAATTTGCATATTTTCACCATGCGAAAGCTATTTTCTATGGTTGGAAAAGATTTTTTTCCAACAGTGTGAACAAATCATTCTTTGTTCTCCTTATTGTGCCTCCAAACTGGTACGTCCGGTTTATGCTCCAAACAACAAAAGTCTGTCATCAGAAATTAAAATGCCAGTAAGAACAAAGGCAGAGACCATGAGGAGCTATTGGGGAGGTTTCCTTCCTATTTGCTCCTCTCCCCAAGTTACTGCAGTTGCCAGCAAGTTGGAACTTTGCTTGGTACATGCCTTGCTGGTAGTTCTACCCTTCTATTTATTATTAGTGTTGGTTTAAAAGTGAACTTAGAGCCCCTGGTGATTCTTCCCAGGATCAGTTAAAATCCTCATCTCCGAGGATTTTATTCTTTGCTATTTTCAATGAGGTTTTTTTTTTTTTAAAGAAACCTAAAAATCACTTTGAAAGGCTTAAAAAAATCAATTTGACACTCATTTGAGAGCAATATTGCCAGTGAACATGTTGTATGAAATGATTAGAGGTAATTGAAAACGGCAGCCAAAGTGGAGCCTGTAAGACCATATCCATTTTCTCTGTGTCCTCCCTAAAATATGCACATCTTATCTGTATCCACATTATTAGCACTTTTTCTATTCTGAAATTATATTCCAGTGTAGAATTTGCGTATATTATTTGAATGGTTCTCTCCTCCAAGTGTCATGCTTGACATTCGTGACTCAGGAAACTTTAGAATTCTGCTTCTAACAATTTTGATTTTAACATGTTCATAAATTTCTATCACTGTTTTGTGAATAGTGATAGTGCTTTCCCCACTTCCTTCTCTGATGTTTTAATGAAAGATTCTAGGACCTTAACTTAGGGGTAAGAAGGATGGGGTAATGAATATGGGGATGTATTTTTGTAATCAGTCCTAATGTTTTTTCTTAACCTGTTGCTGTACATTTAAAGAGGGATTTAGAGTAAAAGCTTAGAATAGAATAACGCATTTTGGTTTGTTTTAAAAGCTGTTATGTTCAAAAGCATGGTATGTTCAGATTTCAAAATGTTTTTGTTTATCAAAGTAAGCTCTTGGGTATTAAATCCAGTGATAACAAACGTTTATCATATTGTGAATGTGGCAAGACAGGTTTGTTATATTCTTTATTCTTCATTATAATTTAGTATAGCAGCTCAGGTAAATATGTTTAGACTTTTTTTTAAACTTTTTTTTTAAACTTTATTTGATAGAACCAAAAACTAAATGCCAGACTTGTGGCATATGGAAATAATATTTCAGAGCAGTGGATTTTGTGTTAAGAATACTATGATTCGTTATAGGTATAATGAACCTTATTTGTGAGAAGTGGTTTTCATTACTCTGAATTATAACTTCAGTGCAATATTTACAGTATTGTTTTACAGTTTATTTTTCATTTCATTCTTGGTGGAAATAGTATGTATATTGAAGAATATTATTTATCCATTGTCAAACGGCAATTTATTTTCGAAAAGTAAATGGCTTGGCAGCTTTGGAGATAGCCAGTAATGTACCTATAATGTAATTGGACTGTATTAGTGATATACCTTTCTGTTAAAGTGTTCTTAAAATCGAAGAGGTGATGGTAATTTTTAGATTTCAGGGAATGTGTGATTATTTGATGGGGTGGGAGATTGGACAAAATGACCTTTTAAGGATTTTTCTAAATTTAAAATTCTGTTCTAGAAGAAGAAAATGTAGATTTAAAAGCTGTAGTTATCTAATGGCCTTCGTAGTTCATTTAGAAATTTAATGTTTACAGAGGAATTTGTAGAGAGGTAAACTCTGGGAGTTGGTGATGGACAGGGAGGCCTGGCGTGCTGCGATTCATGGGGTCGCAAAGAGTCGGACACGACTGAGCGGACTGAACTGAACTGAACTGAAACTTAGTTTGCTATCCTGAGTTTGTAGCTTTTGTGTGTTTAATTGGTGGTAGGTGGTGCTGTTGTTGCATAGTTAGTGGGAAAAGCCTAGCATTCCTCATAGCTTCTGCTTCCCAAGTGCTTATAGAGGGATTTGCCACTGTGGGCAATGAATACATTTTAATTATTTGTGTATTATAAATGAATATGATGGCTCTTTGGGCATTAGGATAATTTAACATTTATAAGAGACAAAATTATTTACAATTTGCAGCACTTCAATTCAGGTAGAAGAGAAGCTGAAGATCTAAAAAAAGTGTTGATCTAAAAGGCAGCGCTGCAGATTTATTGTTTAATATTGGAAGACTGATAGACCTTTTGTAATATATAAAGTGTTGATATTTTAAATTCCTTGTTTGGCAGGCCTGTTTTTAAAGAAATAACCATCGGCGTGTTTACTTTATGGAATGTTTACCATTTTTACATCTGTTGTAAGTTTTTGGGTTTATAGAATGAGTTTTATAGTATTTGCCATTTTCTTGATCTGATATAACGTATTCCATCAAACACTTGACAATTAAGAAAACCACTTACAGTACTCTGCAAAGACTTTCTTAACTAATTATGATTTAATCTGTGCAATATTTCAGTTAGCAGCAGATTGTCCTTTTGAACTAGTAATTTTGAAAAGCAATTGTTTTCACACTTGACACATATATTAGTCTACCTCTTTTACTTTTGGATTAATAGACTATTATACCCTTTATATTTGAGGAACAAATTTGATAATGACTTAAAATGAACAGAGATTCATATAGTGTTTGATCTTAGTGTATAATAAAAATGAAATTTAAAGATGCATACATTTTTAATGAATAGAATATTGAAACTAAAAGCATTTTGAGTTTGTTTAGCATCTTTATTGTCTCAGCTTATGAATGCAAAGAATATAGGCTTAGAGAAGGTAGAGGAAATGTTGGTCAAAAAGTCTAAAGGTTCAGTTTTATAAGTTGAGTAAGTCAGGAGACCTAATGTTTAGGCATGATGACGGTAATTAGTTATATTGTATTGAATACTGAAAAAATAGATTTCTTGGCCTTCCTTGGTGATCCAGTGGTTAAGACTCTGTGCTTCCACTGCAGGGGGATGTGAGTTCGATCCCTGGTCAGGGAACTGAGATCCTGCATGTCATGCGACATGGCCATAAAAGAAAGAAAAGAAAACTAGATAACTAGATTTCAGGTGCTTTTATCACATACAGAAGGTTACTCTGAGAAGGTGAAATATATATATATACAAATATATGTATGTCAAATCTTCATGTTGTACACCTAAATGTATACAGTATTTACTAAAATGTATTTAGAGAAGAAAATAAGTAATAAACGTTTATACAGGTTAAATGATTTACTCAAGGAGGTTAACAGCTAGGGTTGGAGAACTGTAACTGGCACCCAGGTCATTCACCCTCCACCTCAGTGTTCTTTGCAACATGTTTTGCTTTTTCTCATATGTAGCACATCTGTGAAAGTTACTATAGCATTTAAGTTCTGCTTTTGAGAATGTTAAGAATATTTATTTTCATACATAGAAAGCTGGATACTAATAAAAATCCTAGCTGCTTTGTTCTAAAATGGAAGGCAGTCATGTAGGAACTGAACAAACTTTAACAAACTTGTAGTTTATTAAAGATAAAAATTATAGGCTTCCAAAACAGACCTTTTATTTTCCTATTCATAAGAAATGCATGCTCTTAACATTTTCTAAAAATATTTATGATACTTTAACATATCAATATGCCTAATGTGTATGGTCACTGTTAGTATCTGTGTATGTGTGTATATTACATTTGAGACCAAAAATCATGGTAAAAATTTAGGAGATCATGTTTTTGTATAATAATGTTCTGACCTGTGTTTTCATTTCCTGTATTTTTTCTGTCTCCTCCTGCAGATCAGTGGGGAAGCACAGGAGCTTTTTTCTGTTCGACATGGCCCAATTCGAGCGGCTAGAATCTTGCCTGCTCCACAGTTTGGTGAGTGTAGCCCTTAAGAAGAAACAAATCATTCAGAAAGAGGTTTCTCTTTTATTGGTCTTGGACAACAGACAGCAAGAATGATAACTAAAGCCTGTTTTCCTCCAAGTTTCTATACCCCTTCCCCTCCTCCCTCTAAGATAAAGTCTTAAGTTCTGTCAGTTGAGATGGAAATAGGTAATCTTAACCAATTCAATATGGCCATTCACTTTCTGCTGTGGTTTTGATTTATCTTCCTCCTCTTTGATCTCCATTTAGTCTCTGACTGCTGGCTCTTCCTTGAAGGCCTCTTCTCTTGGTTTTCGTGGCCGCACTCATCCTAGGTCCCTCCCTCGCTGACTGTGCTGCTTTTGTTACATTGCTCCTTTAGCTTTCTGCTGTGGGTATTCCCCAAGTCTCTGATGTTCTCAGTGTCTTTGCTCTTAGTTTTACTTACTGCCTTGGAGAGCTTGGTTTTCACCATTATCTGGATTGTAGACGAGTCTCTTGTCTGTATTTATTGCGATGGCAGAGGTACAACTTTGGACTTTTGGCCTTGAATCTCTGCTTTAATAATGAAAACTTCTTAATGTTGTATGTAAATAGGCATTTTTTATAAAAAAAAATCAGATATATGGTTAAATTATATCAGTTGTTCAGAAGCCTAAATAACTCCCAACTCTAATGATCTAAGCTTTCTACAGACTGTATTTTCTCTTTAATTTGCTAGTGTTCACTCAGTAATGTTTTTGCATGTGCATTAAAAACAATCATTTTAATACCATTTGCATACTTATAAAAGGAAATATTAAAATATTTAAATTCTGCTATATTTTTAAAGTTTGTACAGAAGCTGGAAATCTTCCTCACACTTTTTACAATTACTTCTCTAAATTAGTGAGAATGATGTTAATTTAAACTTACTATTGTGTGCCTAAGTATTATTAGAGATTAATTCAATTATTAAATTTGCTTAATTGAAATGGTAACGGCAGAAGTAATAAGTCAACAATATCCTGCAGTCATGTGGAGGTTTTCCCTTGTTACTGAAGAATGTGGCATTGTACAGTTATCAGCTCTGTCTCTGCTTCACACACACACTGTTTTCTGTTGTATTTGTGTTTTGGTGAAAGTTTTGACAAAGAAGATTGTTTTTGGAATAGCCAGCTTTCTCTTTGGATGATTGGAATTAAGAACCTTATTACTAAAGGAGTCTGCTTGTCTGCTGTGTCTTCATTTCTTTTGTATGTAATTCACAGGGGCAGATTTTTCTTCTTTCATTTCATTTATGAAGTTCTTCTCTTTATATCAACCAGTTACTATTTATTAAAAAATTTTTTTGGTTGCACGGTGTGGCTTGTGGGATCTAGTTCCATGATCAGGGATAGTATCCAGGCCTCCTTCAGTTGCAGCATGGCGTCCTAACCACTTGGCCACCAGGGAATTCCCCTATTTATGCCAATTATTAATGTTCAACTTTTCTCAAATTTTTTACTTTGGGCAGAAATACTTCATGGGAGAGCATAAAACTTTAGAAGTTAATATTGCTATTAGGATTTGAGTTTGTTTAATTTACTTTGTCTAATTAAAAGAAAAATTTCTCCATCCACTATAATATACCTTTTTAATATTTTAATTTTAATATTTAAGATGTAATTTCACAAAGCTAAATGTCTGACTTACACAAAATGCATGTGTTGATTTTATTATTTAATTTTTTAGATTTGTTTTCATTAAAGCTATACATGCAACTGATCAGATAAATTTTGTAATGGAAAATAGACTGCCTAATTCCTCTCTTTTGCCCATTTTGCTTCTGCACGCATTTTGGTGGAATAAGTCTTTACTAGTTTCTGGAAGAAGGATGTGTGGTGGATCTTGTTTGTCTGAAGATGTCTTTATTCTTTCTTAATTAATTCGTCATTGTTAATTTGGCTGGATAAGAAATACTTGTAAGTAATGTTACTTCAGAAATTTGAAGGTATTAATATAGTGTTATGGTTGAAGAATCTTAAGTCATTTTGATACCTTTTTCTTTGTAAATGGCTTGTTTATTTCTCTGGGATCTAGTAGAATGTTGGTTTTATTCTCAGTGTTCTGAAATTTTGCAGTGTTTTTTGTTGGTTCATATATTATTCTGGACCTCTTCAGTGTAGAAATGCAAGTAGTATAGTTTTGAGAAAGTTCCTTAAACTACTTTTTTGATGATTTCCTTTCCTAAATTTTCCATGTTCTCTCTGGACTTGTATTTGACTGTTACACCCCCAGGATGATCAATTAAACAATAATTTCATCCCTGTTCTCTTTGGGATAGTGTCTGAATGTGGCTTGTTAACTCTTCTTGAGTAATTCTTTGCTGTTACCTTTTTTTCTTAACTTTACCTTCTCATACCCAACACATCCCTCCCTCCCCTTCCTCTTTTTTCCTCTCTCCTTCTTTCCCTCCCCTTGCTTCTACCTCTCTCTCCCTTCCTTTGTCTTTCTTTTCTTTTTTCTCCCTCTGTCCTTTCTCCCTCTTTCCCTTTCTCTTTCTTGATGTAATTTGCATGTAAGTATTATCAAACAGAACCCAGTGATACATAGAAAGAATTATATGTCAGGACCAAGTAAAAGATATTCCAGGTATACAAGGTTGGTTAACATTTGAGAATCAATCAGTGTAATTCGCCATATTAGTAGAAAGAAGAAGAAACACAAATAATCATTTCAATAGAAATGGAAAAAACCTTTAGCAAAATTTAATACCTATTTATGATTTTAAAAACTTTGAGCAAATTAGGAATAGAAAGAAACATCAGTATGCTAAAGAAAGTCTATAAAAAATCTACTGTTAATATTATAATCAATAATGATATATTAAATATTTCCTTTTGAATTTGGGATGGATTTACCATTGAACTTCTCTTTACTGTTGAACTCAAGTCCTTGCCATTACAATAAGATAAGAAAAAGAAAAGATGTAAATATTAGAATGAAAGTTATAAAATCATCTTTCTTCATAGATAATTTGAATGTGTATGTAGAAAATAAAAAGAAATCTCCAAATGGTTAGAATTAAGAAATCAATAAGAACTGTTGCACAGCAGAATCGTTAGGTCTTTGGTGAACTGATTCCCTTACAGTGTGTTTTTCCAGCATTATCTTTGGCCATCACCAGTGTTCCCTATCTCCACCTTCCTCTCCGCAGCAACACTCCTTTGTGATAGTTTTATTGAGCTTCCATTTCCTAGGATGATCCCTCTTCTTTCTGTCAGGTCTCTCATTTTCTACTTCCTCTTCTAGAACACACATGTCCTAACTCCTCTTGAGTTAGGACGTTATTCAGCTTCTTTTGAGTTAGGACGTTATTCAGCGTCAGTAGTATGTGTTCCCCTAGGATTTACTGTTTTGTTTATTTTATTTGCTCATTGCCTCTTACTTGTAGGTTTGTAGGCTGTTTTCAAATCTTTAGTACCTAACAGAGTACTTGATACAAGGTGTTAATATATATTTGAATGTTCCTACATGATATAATCTTTTGAAAGTTATTATCTAGAAGAAAAGCAAGTGCCCTTTCTGTAGGTGTTCCTGTACAAGGTCTGTTTCCTAACAAAAGTGAAAAACTTAAAGATTTGGATGTACTTTTACCCCACAAAGGTCATTATTATATTTAATTGGCATTTACTCATATCAGCACAGTTTGTGCTTCCCTATTTTTTCATGGTCACTAATAATAATTGATTACTTTCTTAATGAACCTACACCTGCTTTAGAATTTTTATCAGTGCACTCTTCCAGGAAGCTCTGACCAATCAATTGGTATTTTCATGTCAAATAAAAGCTGTTATTTATTATCTTTCAAATCCGTCCTTTTTAGAAATTAATATCGAGTCAGTTCTTACTACTCTCAATGACTCCAGTGGTTTTAAGTAAATCAGTACCTGACTTGTGAAATAAAGTATAGCAATATATGTAATTTAATGTGTAAGTTAAAAATTTTAGATAGCTATGGATATTGTGCTAATAATGATTATTTCCAAGGAGTGGTATCAGAGGCCACATTTGTCTTAAATGTTTTAAATTTTTTAATTTAAAGACCATACAATTAATTCTAACCACTTAAAATATTCATTATAAGAATCAAGGAATGCTGAAATGTAGAAAGTGAAAATTCATGTGATTCTATGTTATTAGTGATAAACCTAGTTGCCTCTTTACTTTACTTCTTTAATTTCCTCACTCAGATACTGAGTGTGTATTGACAGCTTACAGTATGCATTTCCTGTTTTTTTTTTTCACCCTTGAGCTATTCATACATTCTTGAAACTAACTTGTATTATATACAGTACTTGATTCAAGTTCTTTACATGTACTATATGTATTTGCTTTTGGATGTTTGTGTATGTAGAACAGTTTATATTGTGAACATCTTTCCATTTCAGAAGTTCTTTCAGCATTGCCAAAAATTATGTTATTTCATTGTATGAACATTTATATTAATTTTAAACCTTTGCCCCGTAATGTGTTACATTGTTATATACTTGTGTGTGTATATATATATATATATATATATATATATATATATATATCTTTTGAAAGTTTTAAAAGTATACAAGTTTATATATAAGTATATAAAGTTTAAAAGTATACAAGGAATTATTTTTAGGATAACTCCTAGAAGGATAATTACTAGGTAAAAGAATGTATTCATGTAAAAATTTGACAGATACTATAAAATTGCTTCTCAAAGAAAGTATGCTGTCATTTATATGTGTGAATTCCCTTTTCCCAGTTCTGTGCTTTATTGGTTCTTATGCCTATGTGGTGGGGGAAAATCCTATTTTTGGCAAATTTTTCTTTTGAATGCTAGGGAGGGTGGATAGTCATCATATTTTTGCTGTTTATTCTAATAATACCATGCTTGTTTGTACTACTGATTTCAACTCTTTACCAGATTATTAGTGATATATTATTATGTATATGTGTCTGTAGATGTCCTGTATTGTTGTTCAGTCACTAAGTTGTGTCTGACTCTTTGCCACCCCGTGAATTGCAGCACACCAGACTTCCCTGAGTTTCACTATCTCCAAGAGTTTGCTCAGACTCATGTCCACTGAGTTGATGATGCCATCTAGCCATCTCACCCTCTGTCACCCTCTTCTCTTCTTGTCCTCAGTCTTTCCCAGCATCAGGGTCTTTCCAGTGAGTCGGCTCTTGGCATCACACGGTCAAAATATTGGAGCTTCAGCTTCATTATCAGTCACTTCTGTCACTCAGTCATGTCCAGCTCTTTGCGACCCCACGGACTGTAGCACGCCAGGCTTCCTTGTTCATCACCAACTCCCGGAACTTGCTCAAACTCATGTCCATCGAGTCAGTGATGCCATCCAGCCATCTCATCCTCTGTTGTCCCCTTCTCCTCTTGCCTTCAGTCTTTCCCAGTGAGTCCGTTCTTTGCATCAGGTGGCCAAAGTATTGGAGCTTCAGCTTCAGCATCAGTCCTTCCAATGAATATTGAGGACTGATTTCCTTTAGGATGGACTGGTTTGATCTCCTTGAAGTCCAAGGGACTCTCAAGAGTCTTCTCCAACACCACAGTTCAAAAGCATTAATTCTTTGCTGCCGAGCCTTCTTTATGGTCCAGCTCTCACATCTGTACATGACTACTGGAAAAACTGTAGATTCGAGTATGCAGACCTTTGTCGGCAAAGTGATGTCTCTGCTTTTTAATATGGTGTCTAGTTTTGTCATAACTTTTCTTCCAAGGTGCAAGCATCTTTTAATTCCATGGCTGCAGTCACTGTCCACAATGGTATTGGAGCCCAAGAAAATAAAATCTCTCATGGTTTCCATTGTTTCCCCATCTATTTGCCATGAAGTAATGGGAGCAGATGCCGTGATCTTTGTTTTAGAATGTTGAGTTTTAAGCCAGCTTTTTCACTCTCCTCTTTCACCTCATCAAGAAGCTCTTTAGTTCCTCTTCACTTTCTGCTGTTAGAGTGGTATCATCTGCATATCTATGATTGTTGATATTTTTCCTGGCAGTCTTGATTCCACCTTGTGCTTCATCCAGCCTGCCATTTCTCATGACGTACTCTGCACATAAGTTAAGTAAGCAGGGTGATAGTATACAGCCTTGATTTCCTCCTTTCCCAATTTTGAACCTGTTGTTCCATGTCCAGTTCTAACTGTTGCTTCTTGACCTGCATACAGGTTTCTCAGGAGACAGGTAAGTTGGTCTGTAAGAATTTTCCACAGTTTGTCGTGATCCGCACAGTCAAAGGCTTTAGCATAGTCAGTGAAGCAAAAGTAGATGTTTTTTTTTGGGCATTCTCGTGCTTTTTCTGTGATGCAGTGGATGTTGGCAATTTGATTTCTGGGCCCTGTCCCTTTTCTAAATCCAGCTTGTACACCTGGAAGTTCTTGGTTCATGTACTGTTGACTCCTAGCTTGAAGAATTTCAAGGACTGTATAGGACATCCTATATAGTTTGCAAGTTATCCTGTTACTTGTGATGTTTATCAGTTTTTTATGTGTCTTTAGTTTCATACAAAGAAAATCTTTGCATATCTTTACCATATCTAATTTTAAATCATGACTCTCTTTGAAAGTTGAAGTTTTTCTATTATATCTTCTTGAATGTTTTTTTTGCCAACCTCTGATTTTCATAGCTTTTTTGGGGAAATTTCTCCTTTGTTATATCTTCCTTTGGAACCACAGGTATAGTTGTTTTTAATCATTGCATTCTCTGCAGTGCGTTGTGTAATATGTGGAATATCTACAGGTGGTACCCACCAAATGGATTTATGCAGTATTTTGCCAAAGAAAAACTAAAACTCTACTTTGGTATAATGTATTTTTTAAAATCATTTATCACTGACCAAATGGATAGCACCATTTTTGACTCTAACAGAGCTTGTAATTCTGTCAGGAATTATATTAGCCAGGTGCTTACGCCGTTTGCTTATTGCTTATGGAGTGGATGACCATTTTGGCTTCTCACCTGAACCAGATTTTTTTAGAAATCCAGATTGAACCTTATTTATTATCCTTAGGAGTCTAATATACTGAGTGTCTGAATTTTCTTGTTTTAGAGCAAATTCTTATAAACTAGGGCTTTTACTCTGAGAGCAGACGAACTGTAGAGATACAGTTTCCTCAAGTGTCTATGAGCCAAAATCCTGTTTCTCATCTAAAACACTGGGTAGACAACTTGGCTTATTCCTTTTAGGTTATTTTATTATTACTTACTGCTGGAAATTTACTATTATTTTTTTGTTCTGCTATGCCTGGAATTCACAGTTCACATCCTAAAATATTAAAAGGTTTTAAAAAAAAACCGCAAGGTCCAACCTATTTTTCCCTACTGGAGTGTAAATGCCTAGTATTTTTTTGAAGCTTATAATATTGTAAACAGCCCACCCATGCAGTCAAAAACACTAATTGTTGCTGCTGTTTCATGATATGAATGGCTGAAGTTATTTTCTAGAAACAGATATGAGCAGAACACCTTTAGAATTGTTAAACTTTTTCTTATTTCCTTTTTTCTTTGCAAATTTTTGAATAGGTTGTACTTTGTATGTGTTGAATTTCATTATTTTCTCAATGTGCTAACTACGTGTTTCATCCTTTTCAAACAAGTTTTGTCACAATCAAGGAAGAGCTGTTTGATTTGTTTAGTTATATGAATTCAGAAATTCTGATTAACTTTTCCAGAAGGGTTTGTCATAATTTTTTTTTTCTGTAAAACTCTAATAACTATGGTTCAACAAGTAAACCCTGTAAAAACACACACACTCACAGTCTGTTCATCCAAAACACTAGTGCCTTTCTGAAAGTAGGCCAACTGACATTTGCTTACAGTCATCACCAGTATTTTGCAAAGAGGAAACAGGCTTATCGACATTTTAAATGGCCAAACTATGAGATTTAGGGCTTCCCTAATGTTTTCTGCTCTAATTACTTCTCAGTTTGCTTTGTGTATTTTTTTTTTTCGTAACACCTAGTCCTTATCACTGGGGCCTTTGTCACTTGGGATCATTTAAATTTTTACAAAATTTTGTGAACCCTGTGATTTAGGTGAATTCTAACTTGGGAACATATGTTCTGTTCACTTTAAATTTTTTTAAATGTTTTTGGCCAGAGAAACAGTGTTTTTAAAGGAGAATGTTTGTTTTAGAAATACTGCTTTTTTAGTTTAAAAATCCTTTTAGATTTTGGTGATGCTGTGGTATTGAGTTAGATAAACTGATCTAAGAGTATTTATTCTCAGTTCATACCTAAATATTTGATCCGTATAGTTTGGGACTTTTCCTATGAGGGCTATAGTGAGTAGGAAGTATACTAAAGAGAAAAGAGAGGAAGTAAATGGAAAAATCAAATGTATAATATTGCTTTGATACTCTTCAGATAAAATTCTAGGTTGATTATAAACATTATCACCACCTTACCACTATTTTGCAAGGTGAATACCATTACCCTCTTTTATAGGTGAGGAAACTAAACTCAAAGAGGTAGGTGACTAGCATCAAGATACATAGCTGTTAAGTGATCCAGTTGGAATTTGAAGTTTCAAGCTCACCCTTAACCATTTAGGCCTCATTGTCTTCCATTATATGATTTTTCCTTTATTACAGGAAAATAATTTTAACAAGTCCAGGTGTTTCTAGGCTATGACTCTGATAGCAGAAATCAAACAATTTTGTATTCATTGAAATTTGTAAAAGTAGCTCTGTTTTTCTGTATTTTCATTCACACTTGAAGCTCTAAGGTATCTTCAATTGTGTCTTCATTATATTTGAAGTCTTTGGTTTTTAGTCTAACAGTGAAGAGCAATGAAGATAGTCAATATTGGGACCCATATATAGGTAATCTATTTTCCTACATTAAGTACATTGAAAATTTTAAGCTGTTGGGATGAAGTATATCACAAAGACAGCTGTAATCTATTCAAGATACGTTCACTCTAAGTTAAATCAGCCCTTTAAAAGAAATGTTGGTTCCCTTTATAGGACTTGGTATAAACTATTAAAAGTACATCAGAAGGGTTAGTGACGGATATCTCAAATCAGATAAAAACAAAGGTGTAACATGAAGCAACTAAATTACATGTGAGCTTAATGATTCTGACCCAAATAAACAGACTTGTAATGGAGATGCTGATCCTTATCAGTACAGTTTAAATGCCTTTTTTTTTTTTTAAACTGTAGAGCTATAAAGAAGATTGTAGGTGTCTTAGTGAATTGGACAAATTATGGTCTTGGAAATTGTTTATTTATCCCTATACATTCCTAGGTGTGAAAACGAAAACTCATAATTTTATAAATAATAGATATTTTAAAGTAAGTCTTTTAAAGGATTTATCTTTATTGAGAAATAACTTTCACGCCATGAAACTCATCAATTTTAAGTAGAAAATTTGATGAGTTTTGCCAGGTGGATATTGTTCTGTAACTATCAAAACACAAAGCCTTTTATCACTGTAAGAAGTCCCCCTTTCCACGTCACACCCACTAAAATGGCTATATCCAAAAGAGAGATAATAATTGATGTTGGTGGGATGCGGGCTATTTGAAACTCTCATACATGGCTTCTGAGAATGTAAGATAGTATAGCTACTGGAAAATAGCTTGACAGTTATTAAAAAGTTAAATACAGAGTTGTCATATGACCCAGCAATTCCACACCTAGGTGTATAGCCAGTAAAAATGAAAACATATATCTATACAAAAGCTTGTATATGAGTATTTATAGCAGCATTATTCACATTAGCCCAAAAGTAGAAACAATCCAGATGTCTGTCAGTTTATAAATAGAATGTGATTATAATGAAATATTATTTGGTCATAAATAATTGAAGTTCTGATAACTACTATAACCTGATGAACCTTGAAAACATTATGCTAATTAAAAAAGCACAGCTATAAAAGGCTGTGTGTGCTTAGTGACTTAGCACATACATAGTAAGTGTCAATTTAACTTTGTAAGAAAGTGCTAAATTGGAATTCCAAAGTGGCTATTTTGATTTTCATTCCCACTGGCAATGTTCCAGTTTTCGTAATGACTAATCATCTTTTCTTGTGATTATTTGCCTTTTTATTGTTTTTATAAAATTGTTTCTCCAAATCTTTTACCCATTTTTAATGGTGTTTTTATTATTGAGGTGTAAGAGTCCTATATATATATTCTAGATAGAATCCCTCCTTTAGATATGTGTGTGTGTATGTATATAAAATATGTACAAAGATGTGTTCCTTCATGTGACTTACCCTAATGGGCTTTGAAAAAGAAAGACTTTACATTTTAGAGCAGCTTTAGGTTCATAACAAAATTGAGCAGAAAGTACATATATTTCTCTTATACCCTCCTGACTCTGTACATACTTGTTCTCCCCCATTATCAACATTCTCTCAGAATACAGGTTTTTCAGAAGTATTTACCTTTCAATTTTAATTCATTTTTGTTTACCTTTTGCTGAATTTTATGTGTGTGTTTGTGTGTGTGTGTGTGTGTGTGTGTGTGTGTGTGTGTTTTACAGGTTGTGATTTTGGTGTTTCTTTTTTCATTCAGTTTTTTTCCCTAGGTTTCCTTGTTATTTTTATCCTTGAACCATGAATTATCTAGAAGGATATTGTTTTCTTTTTAAATTTTGAGAGATTTTCCTGGAACCTTTGTATTATTAATTTCTAATTCAATCCCATTGTTATTAGAAGGCATAGTTGATGTGATTCTAGTCCTTTTAAGTGTTCTGAGATAACGTTTTATGTCCCAGAATATTTTCTGTCTTGTTCCTTTCTTCTGTATCCTTACATATTGTCTTTCTGCTTATCCTGTCAGTTATAGGAGTTAGTTGTTGAAATCTTCCACTGTTAATGAATTCTCGTAATTTTATGAGTTTTTGCTTTATGTGTTTTGCCATTCTGTTATTGAGAACAAAACATTTAGGATAGTAAAGTCTTCTTTATGTATAGACATGTTTGGAAAACTCAGCAGTGGCCACAGAACTGGAAAAGGTCAGTTTTCATTCCAATCCCAAAGAAAGGCAATGCCAAAGAATGCTCAAACTACCGCACAATTGCACTCATCTCACATGCTAGCAAAGTAATGCTCAAAATTCTCCAAGCCAGGCTTCAGCAATACATAAACCGTGAACTTCCAGATGTTCAAGCTGGTTTTAGAAAAGGCAGAGGAACCAGAGATCAAATTGCCAACATCTGCTGGATCATGGAAGAAGCAAGAGAGTTCCAGAAAAACATCTATTTCTGCTTTATTGACTATGCCAAAGCCTTTGACTGTGTGGATCACAAGAAACTGTGGAAAATTCTGAAAGAGATGGGAATACCAGACCACCTGACCTGCCTCTTGAGAAACCTATATGCAGGTCAGGAAGCAATAGTTAGAACTGGACATGGAACAACAGACTGGTTCCAAATAGGAAAAGGAGTACGTCAAGGCTGTATATTGTCACCCTGCTTATTTAACTTCTGTGCAGAGTTCATCATGAGAAACGCTGGGCTGGAAGAAACACAAGCTGGAATCAAGATTGCCAGGAGAAATATCAATAACTTCAGATATGCAGATGACACCACCCTTATGGCAGAAAGTGAAGAGGAGCTAAAAAGCCTCTTGATGAAAGTGAAAGTGGAGAGTGAAAAAGTTGGCTTAAAGCTCAATATTCAGAAAACGAAGATCATGGCATCTGGTCCCATCACTTCATGGGAAATAGATGGGGAAACAGTGGAAACAGTGTCAGACTTTATTTTTTGGGGCTCCAAAATCACTGCAGATGGTGATTGCAGCAATGAGATTAGAAGACGCTTACTCCTTGGAAGAAAAGTTACGACCAACCTAGATTGCATATTCAAAGGCAGAGACGTTACTTTGCCGACTAAGGTGTGTCTAGTCAAGGCCACGGTTTTTCCTGTGGTCATGCATGGATGTGAAAGTTGGACTGTGCAGAAAGCTGAGTGCTGAAGAATTGATGGGTTTGAACTGTGGTGTTGGAGAAGACTCTTGAGAGTCCCTTGGACTGCAAGGAGGTCCAACAAGTCCATTCTGAAGGAGATCAGCCCTGGGATTTCTTTGGAAGGAATGATGCTAAAGCTGAAACTCCAGTACTTTGGCCACCTCATGGGAAGAGTTGACTCACTGGAAAAGAGTCTGATGCTGGGAGGGATTGGGGGCAGGAGGAGAAGGGGACGACAGACGATGAAATGGCTGGATGGCATCATTGACTCAATGGACATGAGTTTGGGTGAACTCTGGGAGTTGGTGATGGACAGGGAGGCCTGGTGTGCTGCAATTCACAGGGTCACAAAGAGTCGGACATGACTGAGCGACATGAGTCGGGCATGAGCTGTACTGATGTTTTTAGTGAAGTCCCTGGTAATATTTCTTGCTCTGAAACACTCCTCCTTTCTTTTGAGTAGTTTTGTCATGGTATATCTCTTATGGTCGTTTTACTTTTAACTTTTGATTTTCTTTATACCTGAAATGCATTTCTTGTAGGCAGCATGAAATTGAGTGTTGCTTTTTTATCCGATGTTGTATCCTGATTATCATTGTGTTTTAGACCATTTTGTTTAATGTGTGTATTATGGGATTTAAGTCATAAAATAATTCCATTTTATCTCCTGTGTTGTATATCTTAAATATGTTTTTCTTGTCTTGTTTTGTTTTTTAATGCTTCTTTATGATTTATAGTATTTATTTTTAATTCATCACAACCTACCTTCAGGTAATATTATACCATTTCTTGTATTATAAAAAATTGGAAACACTTAACAATAGCAAACAAACCCATTTTGATTGAAAAATGAGCAAGGATTTTGAATAGACGTTTCTCCAAAGAAGATATACAAAAGGCTTATAAGCACACGATGCCCAGCATCATCATTGCTGCTGCTGCTGCTGCTGGTAAGTCGCTTCAGTCGTGTCTGACTCTGTGCGACCCCACAGACGGCAGCCCATCAGGCTCCACCGTCCCTGGGATTCTCCAGGCAAGAACACTGGAGTGGGTTGCTATTTCCTTCTCCAATGCATGAAAGTGAGAAGTGAAAGTGAATTTGCTCAGTCGTGTCTGATTCTTTGCGACCCCATGGACTGCAGCCTATCAGGCTCCTCTGTCCATGGGATTTTCCAGGCAAGAGTACTGGAGTGGGTTGCCATTGCCTTCTCCAAGCATCATCATTAGGGAAATGCCAATAAAAACCACAAAAAGGAACACTTCACATCCATTATGTAACACCCATTATAACGGCTAGAATAAAGAAAAGAAAAAAGCCCCAACAAAATGAAGTATTGTGAGGCTGGAGTTGGAAAAATTTGGAATCCATGTGCTTTGCTAGTGCAGCCACTGTGAAAAGTAGTATGGTGCTTTCTCAAAAATGTGAATTTGTGAAGAATTTGGGGTATGAAATTCTAAAGAAATAAAATGCATAGATATATTTGTTTTAATAGACTTTTTTTTTTTTTTTTAATTGGGGCTTCCCTGATAGCTCAGTTGGTAAAGAATCCGCCTGCATTGCAGGAGACCTCGGTTTGATCCCTGGGTTGGGGTGATCACCTGGGGAAGGGAAAGGCTACCTACTCCAGCATTCTGGCCTGGAGAATTCCATGGACTGTATAGTCTGTGGGGTCGCCATAATTAATTGTAATTGGAAGCTAATTACTTTACAGTATTGTGGTGGTTTTTGCCATACGTTGAGCTGAATCAGCTATGGGTGTACATATGTCCCCTCGTCCCAAACCCCCCTCCCTCTTCTCTCCCCATCCCATCCCTCAGGGTTGTCCCAGTGCACTGGCTTTGAGTACCCTGTTTCATGCATTGAACTGGGCCTGGTGATCTGTTTCATATATAGTAATATACATGTTTCAGTGCTATTCTCTCAAGTCATCCCAGCCTCACCTTGTCCCACAGAGTCCAAAAGTCTGTTCTTTTTATCTGTGTGTCTTTTGCTCTCTTGCATATAGGGTCATCGTTACCATCTTTCTAAATTCCATATATATGTCTTAATATGCCAAGGGAATATTTCATGCAAAGATGGGCTCGATAAAGGACAGAAATGTTATGGACCTAACAGAAGCAAAAGATATTAAGAAGAGGTGGCAAGAATACACAGAAGAACTGTACAAAAAACATCTTCACAACCCAGATAATCACGATGGTGTGATCACTCACCTAGAGCCAGACATCCTGGAATGTGAAGTCAAGTGGGCCTTAGAAAGCATCACTACGAACAAAGCTAGTGGAGGTGATGGAATTCCAGTTGAGCTATTTCAAATCCTGAAAGATGATGCTGTGAAAGTGCTGCACTCAATATGCCAGCAAATTTGGAAAACTCAGCAGTGGCCACAGGACTGGAAAAGGTCAGTTTTCATTCCAATCCCAAAGAAAGGCAATGCCAAAGAATGCTCAAACTACCGCACAGTTGCACTCATCTCACACGCTAGTAAAGTAATGCTCAAAATTCTCCAAGCCAGGCTTCAGCAATACGTGAACTGTGAACTCCCAGATGTTCAAGTTGGTTTTAGAAAAGGCAGAGGAACCAGAGATCAAATAGCCAATATCCGCTGGATCATCAAAGAAGCAAGAGAGTTCCAGAAAAACATCTATTTCTGCTTTGTTGACTATGCCAAAGCCTTTGACTGTGTGGATCACAAGAAACTGGAAAATTCTGAAAGAGATGGGAATATCAGACCACCTGACCTGCCTCTTGAGAAATCTGTATGCAGGTCAGGAAGCAACAGTTAGAACTGGACATGGAACAACAGACTGGTTCCAAATAGGAAAAGGAGTACGTCAAGGCTGTATATTGTCACCCTGCTTATTTAACTTATATGCAGAGTACATCATGAGAAACACTGGGCTGGAAGAAGCACAAGCTGGAATCAAGATTGCCGGGAGAAATATCAATAACCTCAGATATGCAGATGACACCACCCTTATGGCAGAAAGTGAAGAGGAGCTGAAAAGCCTCTTGATGAAAGTGAAAGAGGAGAGCGAAAAAGTTGGCTTAAAGCTCAATATTCAGAAAACGAAGATCATGGCATCTGGTCCCATCACTTCATGGGAAATAGATGGGGAAACAGTGGAAACAGTGTCAGACTTTATTTTTTTGGGCTCCAAAATCACTGCAGATGGTGACTGCATCCATGAGATTAGAAGACGCTTGCTCCTTGGCAGAAAAGTTATGACCAACCTAGATAGCATATTCAAAAGCAGAGACATTACTTTGCCGACTAAGGTGTGTCTAGTCAAGGCTATGGTTTTTCCAGTGGTCATGTATGGATGTGAGAGTTGGACTGTGAAGAAAGCTGAGCACTGACGAATTGATGGTTTTGAACTGTGGTGTTGGAAAAGACTCTTGAGAGTCCCTTGGACTGCAAGGAGATCCAACCAGTCCATTCTGAAGGAGATCAGCCCTGGGATTTCTTTGGAGGGAATGATGCTGAAGCTGAAACTCCAGTACTTTGGCCACCTCATGTGAAGAGTTGACTTATTGGAAAAGAGTCTGATGCTGGAAGGGATTAGGGGCAGGAGGAGAAGGGGACGACAGAGGATGAGATGGCTGGATGGCATCACTGACTCGATGGACATGAGTTTGAGTGAACTCCGGGAGTTGGTGATGGATAGGGAGGCCTGGCGTGCTGCGATTTATGGGGTTGCAGAGAGTCAGACACGACTGAGCGACTGAACTGAACTGATGCTGTATTAGTGTTTTTCTTTCTGACTTAACTTCACTCTGTACAATTGGCTCCAGTTTCATCCATCTCAGTAGAAGTGATTCAGATGTGTTCTTTTTAATAGCTGAGTAATATTCCATTGTGTACATATACTACAACTTTCTTATTCATTAGTCTGCTGATGGATATCTAGGTTGCTTCCATGTCCTATCTATTGTAAACAGTGTTGTGATGAACATTGGGGTATACTTGTCTCTTTTAATTCTGGTTTCCTCCGTGCGTATAGCCAGTAGTGGGATTGCTGGGTCGTATGGCAGTTCTGTTTTCAGTTTTTTAAGGAGTCTCCACACTGTTGTCCATAGTGGCCATACTAATTTGCATTCCCACCAACAGTGTAAGAGGGTTCCCTTTTCTCCACACCCTCTCCAGTGTTTATTGTTTGTAGACATTTTGATAGCAGCTGTTCTGACTGGCGTGAAATGGTACCTCATTGTGTTGTTGATTTGCATTTCTCTGATAATGAGTGATTTTGAGCATGTTTTCATGCGTTTGTTAGCCATCTGTATATCTTCTTTGGAGAAATCTCTGTTTAGTTCTTTGGCCTATATTTTGATTGGGTCATTTATTTTTCTAGTATTGAGATGCATGAGCTGTTTGTATATTTTTGAGACTAATTCTTTGTCAGCTGCTTCATTTGCTATTATTTTCTCCCACTCTGAAGGCTTTCTTTTCACCTTGCTTATAGTTTCCTTCATTGTGCAAGAGCTTTTAAGTTTAATTAGGTCCCATTTGTTTATTTTTGCTTTTATTTCCATTACTCTAGGAGGTGGGTCATAGAGGATCTTGCTGTGATTTATGTCAGAGAGTGTTTTGCGTATGTTTTCCTCTAGGAGTTTTACAGTTTCTGGTCATACATTTTATTAAGAGCAATTTCAGGCTTACAGAAACACTGAACAGAAACTGTAGAAAATACCCATATATTCTGTGAATTTAGAGTTTCTGTTGCTCCACATCCTCATGAGCATTGATGTCAGTGTTTTGCTACCTGTGTTACGGTATTTCTTTGTTGAATTTTTTTCCCCTAATAACGTGATGGGACACTTCTTTTCATACGCTTGTTTGCCATCTATATGTCCTCTTTGGTGAGGTATCTGTCAGGTCTTTAGCCCAGATTGTTTATTTTCTTGTTGAGTTTTAAGAGTTACTTGCTTATAACTGTGTGTATGTATATTTCTTCAGTTTTTTTTCCCCTTTTGTGTTTTCGTTACTTCCTATTGCTGCCTCTTCATGTTTACTAATCTTTTTTTTTTTTTGCAGTATCTAATATATTGTTAATCTATCCTAGTATATTTTTCATCTCAGACACTGCATTTTTCATTTTTAGGAGTTGTATGTGTGTTTGTATGCTTGTTTATGGAGAGCTCTCCCATGTCTTTTTTTTTAACATGTTCACATTCTCTTTTACCTTCTTGTGTAAACGGAGTATGTTTATCATAGCATTTAGATGTCAGTCTGTCCTGTGGAAAGCTATACTGTGTTTGTAGATTGGAAGAATTAAAATTGTTAAATGACCGTGCTCCTCAGACCAATCTATAGATTCAGTGCCCTCCTTGTGAAAATGTCAGAACTAGGACATATAATTTTAAAATTTATATGGAAACACAAAAGACCTCGAATAACCAAAAGAATCTTGAGAAAGAATGGAGCTGGAGGTATCACATTTGCAGACTTCAGACTATACTGCAAAGCTTCAGTAATCTAAACAATGTGGTAGTGGCAGAAAAACAGACATGAATCAAGGGAACAGAATAAGGAGCCCAGAAATAAACCCATGTAGTTTTAGTCAATTAATATATGATGTAGGAGGTAAGTATATACAATGAAGTAGAGACAATCTCTTCAATAAGTGGCTCTGGGAAAACTGGACAGCTACATGTTCAGAGTGAAATTATAACATTTTCATGTACCATATACAAAAATAAGGTCAAAATGGATCAAAGAGCTAAATAGATGACCAGAAACTATAAATTGTAGAAATTTTTTTAAAATCTATCTTCTCAAGTAACAGAAATTAAAGCAGAAATAAACAAATGGGACCTAATTAAACTTAAAGTCTTTTGCATAGCAAAGGAAACAACTGACGCAATGAAAGACAATCTACTGAAGGGGAGAAGATGCAGTGATATGACTGATTGATATCCAAAATATGGAAACAGCTCATACAGCTCAACATCAAATAAAACAACTCATTTAACAAAATGGGCAGAAGATCTAAATAGACAGTTTCCCAGAGAAGCTGTACAGATGGCCAGCAAACGCATGAAAAGGTACTCAGCGTTATTAATCGTCAGATATGCAGATCAAAGCTTCATGCCTCTCAGAATGACTGTCACCAAAAGGCCACATATAACAAATGTTGGTGAGAATGTGGAGAAAGGGGAACTCTTATACCCCGATGGTGGGAATGTACATTGTTGTGGCCGCATGGAAAATAGTACGGAGGTCCTTCAAAAAACTAACAGTAGAACTACTGTATGATCCAACAATTCCACTCCTGTGTATATATCGAGAAAGAAAAAAAGCTGAAGCATTAATTCAGAAAGATACATGTACCCTATTGTTCACAGTATCGTTGTTCAGTTGTTCAGTTGCGTCCGATTCTTTGCGACTCCGTAGACTGCAACATACCAGGCTTCCCTGTCCTTTACTATCTCCCAGAGTTTGCTCAAACTCATGTCCATTGAGTTGGTGTTGCCATCCAACCATCTCATCCTCTGTCATCCCCTTCTCCTCCTGCCCTCAGTCATTCCCAGCATCAGGGTCTTTTCCAGTGAGTTGGCTCTTTGCATCAGGTGGCCGAAGTATTGGAGCTTCAGTTATAGCTTCAATCCTTCCAATGAATATTCAGGACTGATTTCCTTTAGGATGGACTGGTTTGATCTTGCTGTCCAAGGGACTCTCAAGAATCTTCTCCAACACCATAGTTCGAAAGCATCAATTCTTTGGTGCTCAGCCTTTATGGCCCCACTCTCACATCCATACATGACTATTGGAAAAACCATAGATTTGACTAGATGGACTTTTGCCGGCAAATTGATGTCTCTGCTTTTTAATACACTGTCTAGGTTTGTCATAGTTTTTCTTCCAAGGAGCAAGTGAGTTTTACTTTCATGGCTGCAGTCACTGTCTGCAGTGATTTTGGAGAACCGGAAAATAAAAGTCTGTTTATAGTAGCCAAGATATAGAAGCAATCTAAGTGTCCATCAATAGATGAATGGATAAGGAAGATGTATATACACATATACACACACAATGAAATTTTGCCATTTGCATGGTTGGATTTGGAGGGTTTTATGCTTAGTGATTTAAGTCAGAAAAATAAGTCATACAGAAGTATTGTATGATATCACCTATATGTGGAATCTAAAAAATGCAGTACGTTAGTAAATGTAACAGAAAAGAAGTGGACTTTCAGAGAACAAACTAGTAGTTACCAGTGGAGAGAAGGGAGGGGAGAGGGGCAAATAGGGTCAGGGAACTAAGAGTTATAAACTATTAGGTATAAAATAAGCTACAAGGAGATAGAAACCACTGTATAAAAATTAGATAACAGGGTCTTACTGAATTGCACAGGGAACTATATTCAGTATCTTGTAAAAGAGTATTTGTAGATGGGATCACCAAATGTTGGACATAACTGAGCAATTGAACAACAACAATGTGTGTGTGTGTGTGTGTGTGTGTGTGTATACACACATATACATATACATACATACATATGCATGTATAATTGAATCACTTTGCTGTACACCAGAAACTAATATTTCAGTTAAAAATAGGCTACAAGGATATATGGTACAGCATGGGCAATATAGCCAATATTTTATAATAAGTATAAATGAAGTATAGTTTTTAAAAATCGTGAATTACTGTATTGTAACTCACTATGTTATATCCCTGAAACATATGTAATATTGTAAGTCAGCTATACATCATTAAAGAAATGTCAATCTGTTCTGTCAATTGATTGCTTTTCTAATTATGAATCAGGTTTTCTTGCTTTGAAACATTCCACTGGATGCCACACTTTGTGAATTTTATGTTGTTCAGGGCTGATATTTTGTATTCCTTTAAATATTTCTGGGCTTGATTCTGGAATATAGTCAAATTACTCAGTTTTTGTTTGATATGTCCGAACAGCCTTCAGTCTAAGGCAGTAGTGTGCTAACATTTTCTTAAAGGGTCAGCAAGAAAATATTTTAGGCTTGTGGGGTTTTTATTTGTAAATAAAGAAAAATAAAATGGGATTGGATTTTATTTGTAGAATAGGTTAAATATTAATGTGTCTTTGGGGGAAGTTGAATATCGGATCATTTAAAAGGTGCAAGCATTTTTAGTTATTGTAGTTTTAATTGTGCTTTCTTCTCTCTGGTACTAGATGTAGTAGAAAAAGAAAATGATAAAAACATCAAGGGATTCTTTTTTCCTTTTGATTTCATGAATAGGTAAAGGAGGCTTGAACTTTCTCTCTCGCCTTACTATTGTCAGGGGATTATGATGACTCTTACCTTTTAGAGAATGGCATTTTTTCCCTCTGACTGTGATGCTTTTAATCTTGAAAAGCAAGAGGACTGGGCCTCAGTTGTTATCATTTGAATATCTTCTTGGCACCTCCTGTTTAACCTAGTTTTCACTGAGATTTTTCCACTTGTCATTTTTAGTCTATCTGTCAGTTTTTATGTGTATGTGTGTTCCCTCTGGGAATATTTCGGAATTTCGATTATTTCACTTGTGGAACATGGAAAGAATCTAATTTGAGGCCAGGTGAATTTATATAGCTTCACAGTTAACAGCAACAACCAGACACACAGACTAATCAAAACTCTCAAATTTTATAATACAAAAATGGAAAATACAACTCTGTGTGTGTGTGTCTCTGTGTGTGTGTCTCTCTGTGTGTGTGTGTGCAAAGGAGTGAAAAGCACAAAATTTAGAAGAGGGGCTACCTAGTAGTGGGTGAGTGACAGGGTTTAGGATGTATGAATCTGTGTTAGTAAATGGAAACTATTGGCAATGTTTTACTTCTTATCTTGGGTGATGGGTTAATAGGTATTTATTATATTATTAAAATGTAAAAATGAAGCCCAAGCATTTAATGTTAAAGTGAACCAAGGGTTGAAAAAGTGAAAGTGTTAGTTGCTCAGTTGTGTCCAACTCTTTGTGACTCTGTGGACTGTAGCCCACCAGGCTCTGCTGTCCATGGAATTCTCTAGGCAGGAATACTGGAGTAGGTTGCCATTCCCTTCTCCAGGCGATCTTTCCTATCCAGGGATCGAACCTGGGTCTCCTGCATTGCAGAGAAGCCCCCTACCAAGGATTATGAATGGTCTTAATTCTTTGTGTTTGGAGCTGTAAGTGGAGAGGAGAAAGGCGCAAGCAAGAGAAACCATATTTGGTCAGAAGTGGAAATCAGAAATGAGAACTGAAAGTTTGGAGTGAAGAAATAAGAAGGAGGGATGTTTCTCTTTGTATATATTTTGTCTTGAGAGATTTTCTTATATAAAAACGTATTCTTTAAAGGTGCTAATGTTTTAAATTTAACAGTATTAAGTCACTTCTGCATTTTTAAAGTAGTGTATTTATATATGTTTTCTCTAACCAGAATATGACTGTGGCTAACATCTGTTCTTGGTATTTTTATTCATATTTTGAACAGGCCACTGTAGTATGATTTCAAGTTCATTGTCTATTATATTTTTATACCATAGTTTTATAGTCTTTCAAGTGTAAATGATATTCTCCTTTAAAAAATCTTTTTAAAATTGAAGCATAATTGATTTACAATATTGTGTTAGCTTCTGGTATACAGCAAAGTGATTCAGTTATATATGTATATATACATGTTCTTTTTGTCAGATTATTTTTCATTATAGTTTATTGCATAATATTGAATATATTTCTCAGTGTTGTACAGTAGTACCTTATTATTTACCTGTTTTACATATAGCAGTTTGTATCTGCTAATCCCAAATTCCTAATTTATTCCCCATTTCTCTTTCCTCTTTGGTAGTCGTAAGTTTGTTTTCCGTGTCTTTGAGTCTGTTTTATCTTTTACGTAAGTTCGTTTGTATCATTTTTTGTGATTCTACATATAAGTGATAGCATACAGTATTTGTCTTTCTCTGTCTGACTTTGATTAATAAGATAATCTCTAGATCCATGTTGCTGCAGATGGCAGTATTTCATTTTTTTATGGATGAATAATATTCTGGTGTGTGTGTGTGTGTGTGTATCACATCTTCTTTTTCCATTCATCTGTTGATGCACATGTAGGTTGGTTCCATGTCTTGGCTATTGTAAAATACTGCTGCTATGAACATGGGAGTGTTTGTATCTTTTGAATTATAGTTTTCTTTGAATATATGCTCAGGAGTAGGATTGTGGAATCATAATGGCAACTCTATTTTTAGTTTTTTTAGGAACCTCCATACTGTTTTCCATAGTGTACTTGGTAAATCTTGTGTATGATGTGAGGAAGTATTCTAACGTCATTGTTTCACAAGTGGGTGTCCAGCTTTCCCAGTACCCTTGCTGAAGAGATTTGTCTTTTTTCTATTGTATACTCTTATCTCTTTTGTCAAAGATTAATTGACTATAGGCATCAACACTATTTTTCTTTATCCTATCTACCATGACAAATGAAGTAAGATATAATTTTTTTATTTTTTAATTTCACTGAAAAAGTGCCTAAAATGAGCAGTTGTGAAGAGGGTGCCCCATGACCTCCATTCCACCACTGGCAGGATGGAAAAAGTGGCTCTAGAATTCTGGTGTCTTCTCCCATCTCTCTTTCTCTCCCTCTCATGGTACATTCAGTGTTGCTATGAGAACTTCCTTATATCTTTTATGCTTGTTGAGTTTAGTCATCATAAGAAGCCTAAAGATTCTCTCTCTTCCTTATAGCCTCCTCCATATATTCAGTTGCCAAACTTTTTTGGAATCTCTCTATGGATTCCCTTCCCCTTGTAGGCTTTTTGAGGGAGTGCAAAGACCTATCAGTGTTTTAATAGGAGAAATCTCATTTAGCACCTAGTTTCAGGCTGGTTGGAAGCCAGACCCCCAGGCAGGATCTTTTAAAGTATAGAAATATATACAGTCCTGTGCATCACATTTGTAATTCCTGCTGGCCTCCAGTCCAGGAGAGCTGTAGTACTCTGGGTGACAGAAAAATTGAGGCTCTAGACAGTTGTGCAGCTCCTTTCTGGAAGGTCTTTTAGAGCTGTAGTAAGGTCAGAGGAGAAGGTAGGGCTGGCATCTCCTTGGGAGCACCTCCTTAGCTCTGGGTGTGTGGGAAACCTGAAACCTGTGCCTCAGGCCGAAGCTCCAGGCTAAGTAAATGGGGCCTTTTCACAAGCAGACTAGGGTTGAATTTCATTTGACTTTCTATGCAGTGCTGTGGGGGTGGTGGCCTGCCAAGAACTGTCTTTTCAATTGTTATAGTCCCCTAGAGCTTAATAATGTCGGCCTCCTTGTCCAGCAGGGCTAGGCAATCGAGGGGTGGCCCTTGTGTGGATTGCACATGCCTGCTGGCTTTAGCAAGTCAGCTGGAGAGTGTCAGTGGCAGGCTGACTCTCTGGCTTTCCAGAGACAGTGGGAAAAGGTCTTGAGTCCACATGCCTTTGGTTTCAGCCGTGCAGCAGGGGCGTGCCTTTCCTGTGTACCCCTGCCAGCTTTGGTCTGGGGGTGGAAGAATGCTGCCCGGCTCATGCTTGTCAGCCTCCGCCACGGAGTGGCTAAGTGTAGTGCTGGAATTTAGCTAGGGAGCAGTAGAATGTTTGTCTGTTCTGCTCATCCACTCCAACCAGTAAAGAGGGAGTGCTGCAGCCCCCTGAGCTTTCCGGCCTCAGCAAGGCAGTGGTTGCCACCACCTTCCCCTGCCTGACTTAGCAAGGCTGGAGGGAGGCTGCTGCCTCTGGTTCAGCCCAGCCCTGCTGGCAGGCTAGCAGGAGAGTGCAGTAACGGTGTCCACCAGCGCTCTCCAAGGCGAGATTCTGCTGTTCCCTGTCCCTCCAGCAGTTGCTCTTAGATGAGCAAATGAGTTTCCTTCGCATATAGTCTAGGCACTTTCTAAATTGCTGTTTTTTTTTTTTTCTTTTCTTGCTTGATCTTAGTTTGAGTGAGACTGCATGTAGACCCATTGAAAGGGGAATTCTAGTTTTCATATAGTGCTTTGGGTCCCTTGGATGTCAGCCCCGTTGGTTTTCTAAGGAAGACATTTGGGGGGCTTGTCTTTCTAGTGCAGATCCGGAGGGGTGGGGTGCCCGATGTGAGGCATCAACTCTACTCCTCCAGGAGGGGAATTCTAGATTGGTGAGTCTTCCCTATTGGTGTTGTGGAGCCAGGGGTGGGGTTTTTGCTGAGACCTTGTCTCTGCCCGCCCTTTTTTAATTAAAAAAAAAAAAAAAAAATTGGCCACACTGTGCAGCATGTGGTATCTTAGTTTCCCCATCAGGGATCGAACCCTTGGCCCCTGAATTGGAAGTGTGGAATCTTAACCAGTGGACCGCCACAGAAGTCCTCTGTCTGTCCCTTCACTTGTCTGGTTGTGGTCTTTTGTTGTGGGGAAGTAGTTCATCTGGTTTTTAGATCATTTCCTGGTGGAAATGATCTTTGTGTAGCTGTGGATTTGGTATGTCCATGAGAGGAGGAGAATTCAGGATCTTTGCACATGATCTTCTTGGACTCTGTTTTCTGCTGGTCAATTGGAAAAGCCTTTCTCCAGCAGATTATACATACTTTAGACTTTAGTCTTCGTTCATTTGTATTTTCTTGTCTCCATGTTTGATTTTTTTCCTTAATTCCTTTATCCCTCTTCTCCAAGGAACCCTAATTCAATTGGACATTCTCCATTGAACCGTTCTTTTCTTTTTCTTTTAAAAAAATATTACTTTATTTTTGGCTGCTCTGTGTCAGGGGCACAGTGAACAGGGGCATCTCAGATTTCAAACTTCTCATTGTGGTGGCTTCTCTTGTTACTGAGCACGGGTTCTGCACACATGGGCTTCAGTAGTTATGACACGTGGGCTCTGTAGTTGTGGTGCCTGGGCTTAGTTGCTCCATAGCATGGGGGATATTCCTAGACCAGGGATTGAACCTATGTCCTTTGCATTGGCGGATGGATTCTTAACCAGGGAAGCACCTCCATTAAACCTTTCTGATCAACAAAGGAAAGATTATATATCTGAGCTTTTTGGGTGCTTTAAAAGAGAGCTTAATGCCTGTTATTTACTTTGCTTTTTATAATTTCTTACTAGTTTCCTGAGTAGTCTAGAACTTCCTACTCAGGGGAGATGACTTTGTTTATCTGTTTCATCCTTTCTGATGTGGCCCTGTGAGGCTCATAATTACTACTTAATAATTGTCTGCTATGTTTAGTTTATGGTTAAAAGTTTATTTTACCAGCTTTTTAACATTAGGTCCCACAGAATTCTTTCATTTTAGTCTTACTTTATTATAATAGCTATTATTTTTGATCACTTGCTATGTCCAAGTAAGGTAGAATCTCCAGTTTACAAATGTGGGACTAAAGTTCAGAATTAAGGTCATAAACCTCAAGTCCATTTGTGTCTGATTTCAAACTGCTCATGTTCAGATCAGTTTTTGTGACTGTAAAATAGGTTGTTTGGCCTTTGGACATTTGAAATTAAGGCTTAACATATTATGCTAGTTAAATTCCTTAAGTGATTATATATTTATTTTTACATATTTGTGTATGTAAATATAGATGATTTCTAAGCAATTTAAGATTTTGGTATTATAGTTTTCTTCTTCTATTTTCAATAATTGCCAGAATTAATTTTCAATTACCTGAGCATATTTGTTCAAAACGAAATGTATTCTTTCCTGGTATATAGAGTTTCCATGTTTATAAACTATGAGATAATGCCATATCTATGGCTTGAAACTTATTTCTGACTTTATTGTTTCTCATTTTATGTTTGACATCCCTAGATTTCTTTATCATATGATAAAAACTGTGCCGTGTAAAGTGTGCTCAAACTTGGGGAGGTTGAATGACATGTGGCTATGTGGACATAGAAATTGAGTATAATATAAAACATATACTTCATAGAACTGGTGTCAGGAAAGTATGTCAACTTCTCAAATGTGGTCAGAATTCTGCCAAAATTCAAAGGGTGTTTGGCTTATGTTTGGTTTCCCGATTTAAGATCTTTAATCCATTTGACATTATTTTTGTATATAGTATGAGGAAATGTTCGGGTTGCATTCTTTTACATGTATTTGCCCAGTTTTCCAGCACCACTTATTGAAGAGATTGTCTTTTTTCCATTGTATATTCTTGCTTTCTTTGTTGTAGATTAATTAACCATGAATGTGTGGGTTTATTTCTGGGCTCTCTGTTCTTTCTTTGATCTATGTGTCTCTTTTTGTGCCAGTGCCATGCTGTTTTGATTACTGTAGCTTTGTAATATAATCTGAAGTCAGGGAGTGATATCTCCCACTTGGTTCTTTTTTCTCAAGATTGTTTTGTCAATGCAGGATCTTTCATGGCCAAATATAAACTTTAGGATTATTTGTTCCAGTCCTGTGAAGGATGTCATGGGTATTTTGATATGGATTACATTAAATCTGTAGATTGTGCTGGGAAGTATGGACATTTTAACAATGTTAATTCTTCCAGTCCATGAACATAGGATATCATCTTTCCATGGCTATATGTCATTTTCAGTTTCTTTGATCAGTGTTTTATAGTTTACAGAGTATAAGTCTTTTCACTTTTTTGGTTAAGCTTATTCCTAGGTATTTTATTCTTTTTGATGTGATTTTAAATGGGATTTTTTTTTTTTTGCTTTCTCTTTTTGATAGCTTAATACTAGTGTATGGAAAAGTAATAACTTTTTAAATGTGTTAATCTTGTATCCTGCAACTTTACTGAAGTCATTTTTTAGTTCTAATAGTATTTTTTTTTTTTTTGGTGTCATCTTTAGGATTTTCTGCATGTAATACCATGCCATTTCAGATAGTGACAGTTTTACTCCTTCCCTTCCAATTTGGATGCCTTTTATATCTTTTCTTTGTCTGACTGCTGTGGCTGGGACTTCCAATGCTATAAATAGAAGTGGCAAGAGTGGACATCCTTGCCTTGTTCCTGATGTTAGAGGGAAAGCTTTCAGCTTTTCACTGTTGAGCATGATGTTAGTTGTGGGTTTGTTGTAAGTTGCCTTTATTATGTTCAGATACGTTGCCTCTGTAACCAGTTTGATGAGAGTTTTTATCATGAATGAATGTTGAATTTTGTCAAATGCTGCATCCCACAGATATTAGAAAGCTGTGTTTCCATTTTCATTTGTCTTGAGCTGTTTTCTGATTTCCTCCTCGATTTGTTCATTGATCCATTTTGGTTTTTTAGTAGCACATTGTTTTCATTTTCCCCATTTTTCTTCCTATAATTGCTTTCTGTTTTTATACTATCATGGTTGGAGAAACTGCTCGATACAATTCCTATTCTTTTAAATTAGTTGAGAGTTATTTTTGGCTTAACATATGATCTATCCTGGAGAACATTCCATGTGTACTTGATAAGAATGTGTATTCTGATCTTTTCGGATGGAATGTCCTATAGATATCTATTAAGATTAATTGGTCTAATGTGTCATTTAAGATCTGTTTCCTTCTTGATTTTCTGTTTGGATGATGTGTCCATTGATGTAAGTGAGGTGTTAAAGTCCCCTACTATTAATGTATTATTGTCAAGCTCTCCTTTTGTGTCCATGTTTATATTTGCTTTGAATATTTAGATGCTCATGTGTCAAGTGCATATATTTTAAAGTGTTATATCCTTATCCTTTTATCAGTAAATAATGCTCTTTGTTATTTTTTATAGACTTTGTTTTAAAGACTATTTTGTCTGATATGAATATTGCTACCACCGCCCTTGTTGTTTCCATTTGCATGAAATTTCTTTTTACTTCTTCTCACTTTCAATTTGTGCATGTCTTTAGTTCTTTTAAGCAGAATATAGATGAGTCTTATTTTTTAATCCAGTCCACCCCCACCCCCCCGCAGTTGTGTCTTTTGATTGAAGCATTTATTCCACTGACATTTAAGTGTTTGTGCTTATTATCGTTTTGTTCCTTTTATTCTGGTTATTTTTATAGTTCTTCTCTGTACTTCTTTTAGCTTCTTCCATTGTGATTTGATTTTTTTACAGTGGTATGCTTGTGTTACTTTCTCTCTAGTTTTTGTGTATTTATTTTAGGCTTTTGATTTGTTACTGCTGTTGGGTTCATAAATTTTGATCTTTAACTCTATCTCCTTGCTTTAAATTGGTAATGATTTAAGTTCTAACACCTAGAAGGTATACATTTTAACTCCCCTCCCTCACATTTTGTGTTTTTGATACCATATTTTACATCTTCATGTTAATCCTTTTATTCTAATGCACTGTTGCTGTTGTTCAGTTGCCAAGTTGTGTTTGACTCAGTGACCCCATGGACATAGCATGCCAGGCTAATACTTATTAGAATGCATATTCCAACTTGTTTCTGCAAAAAACATAAAACTTGCAGAATGGTGAAATGAATATGATAGTAAACTCATGTATACCCTTCTCCTAGACTGACTACTGATATTTTGGTCACATTTTAGATGAAAAAGAGGGAAAAGCCCACCTCTGTTCTTACCACTCTGCTGCTGCTAAGTCATTTCAGTCGTGTCCGACTGTGCGACCCCATAGACGGCAGCCCATCAGGCTCTGCTGTCCCTGGGATTCTCCAGGCAAGAACACTGGAGTGGGTTGCCATTTCCTTCTCCAGTGCATGAAAGTGAACAGTGAAAGTGAAGTCGCTCAGTCATGTCGAACTCTTTGCGACTCCATGGACTGCAGCCTACCAGGCTCCTCTGTCCATGGGATTTTCCAGGCAAGAGAATCAACCATTATTCATGTCTTGCACACAGTTTATTTTCTTTGCTGCTAAACAACTTGCTTATTTGCTTCAATTTCTTAATGTAGGTGTAATTTACAGTAGAGAAGTGCAGAGATTTACCTGTTACAGCTTGAGTTTTGACAAATGCATGCACTTATGTAACTCATACTTCTATAAAGATATTTCTGTTACCCCAGAAGGTCCTTACATGCCCTTTCCCAGTCAACCTCGCCCCCTCGGAAGCCTCTCTTGTCCCGCTTTCACTTTAGAGGAGTCGTTTTCCTGTTCTTGACAATGTTGCATGTATCAGTACATCTTTTCTTTTTATTACTTAATCATATCCATTTTATGATCGTATTATTCATTTTCTATTGAGTTGAATTCATATATTTTGAGCTATTATGAGTAAAGCTGTTGTGAACTTTCATAGATGTGTTCTTGTGTCATGGAGTTTGAGGCGCCATTTGAGTGTGTTGAAATAGGTAAATCAATCAAATGTGTATAATACGAGGCTCTGTTCAGTGCTTTAAAGAAAAACAAGTCAAAATAAGGAGTGGAGGCATGATAGAGGATGATCTTTTTGGTTGGAAAGTATTTCAGCAATGACCTAAAAACAGTGTGTAAGACAACTATGGAGGTGACTAGAGTATAACTTGACAGTTCTAAGGAGATAGCTGAAAATGGTTCCTGAGGCAGAAGTGTCCTCGGCACATTCCAGTGTGGGTTAGCAGCTCAGAGAGTTAGGTCAGAGAGATACTGACACCCTGGTAAAGGAGCACGGAAGGAGTTAAGGTTGTGAACAGTATTTTTTTCTTACCAGGAAAGTAGATGAATAGATTCACAATATGACATTTGCCAGCAACAATAATAACTGCATAAAGTTTATTGAGTTCTTTCTTGTCACAGCACCTTGTTTAGGCCATTCCATTTATTATCTTTTTAAATCCTCACAACAATCCTATGTGAGGTACGGGTACTTATCTCCACTTTGCAGATGAGAGAATTAAAGCACTGAACGATTAGATACATTAGCTTTTATCAGTAATTTTATTTATTTTCCAGTGGAGTTCTTCTCAACCATAACTTTCTTTTTTTTTTTTTTTTTTTTTTTTTAATTTTAATTTTTATTTTTTATTTTTTTTAATTTTAAAATCTTTAATTCTTACATGTGTTCCCAAACATGAACCCCCCTCCCACCTCCCTCCCCATAACATCTCTGTGGGTCATCCCCATGCACCAGCCCCAAGCATGCTGTATCCTGCGTCAGACATAGACTAGCGATTCAATTCTTACATGATAGTATACATGATAGAATGCCATTCTCCCATATCATCCCACCCTCTCCCTCTCCCTCTGAGTCCAAAAGTCCGTTATAGACAGCTGCGTCTTTTTCCTGTCTTGCATACAGGGTCGTCATTGCCATCTTTCTAAATTCCGTATATATGTGTTAGTATACTGTATTGGTGTTTTTCTTTCTGGCTTACTTCACTCTGTATAATCGGCTCCAGTTTCGTCCATCTCATCAGAACTGATTCAAATGAATTCTTTTTAACGGCTGAGTAATACTCCATTGTGTATATGTACCACAGCTTTCTTATCCATTCATCTGCTGATGGACATCTAGGTTGTTTCCATGTCCTGGCTATTATAAACAGTGCTGCGATGAACATTGGGGTACATGTGTCTCTTTCAATTCTGGTTTCCTCGGTGTGTATGCCCAGCAGTGGGATTGCTGGGTCATAAGGGAGTTCTATTTGCAATTTTTTAAGGAATCTCCACACTGTTCTCCATAGTGGCTGTACTAGTTTGCATTCCCACCAACAGTGTAGGAGGGTTCCCTTTTCTCCACACCCTCTCCAGCATTTATTGCTTGCAGATTTTTGGATCGCAGCCATTCTGACTGGTGTGAAGTGGTACCTCATTGTGGTTTTGATTTGCATTTCTCTGATAATGAGTGATGTTGAGCATCTTTTCATGTGTTTGTTAGCCATCCGTATGTCTTCTTTGGAGATGTGTCTATTTAGTTCTTTGGCCCATTTTTTGATTGGGTCATTTATTTTTCTGGAATTGAGCTGCATAAGTTGCTTGTATATTTTTGAGATTAGTTGTTTGTCAGTTGCTTCATTTGCTATTATTTTCTCCCATTCAGAAGGCTGTCTTTTCACCTTGCTGATATTTTCCTTTGTTGTGCAGAAGCTTTTAATTTTAATCAGATCCCATTTGTTTATTTTTGCTTTTATTTCCAGAATTCTGGGGGGTGGATCATAGAGGATCCTGCTGTGATTTATGTCTGAGAGTGTTTTGCCTATGTTCTCCTCTAGGAGTTTTATAGTTTCTGGTCTTACATTTAGATCTTTAATCCATTTTGAGTTTATTTTTGTGTGTGGTGTTAGAAAGTGATCTAGTTTCATTCTTTTACAAGTGGTTGACCAGTTTTCCCAGCACCACTTGTTAAAGAGATTGTCTTTACTCCATTGTATATTCTTGCCTCCTTTGTCAAAGATAAGGTGTCCATATGTGTGTGGATTTATCTCTGGGCTTTCTATTTTGTTCCATTGATCTATATGTCTGTCTTTGTGCCAGTACCATACTGTTTTGATGACTGTGGCTTTGTAGTAGAGCCTGAAGTCAGGCAAGTTGATTCCTCCAGTTCCATTCTTCTTTCTCAAGATTGCTTTGGCAATTCGAGGTTTTTTGTATTTCCATACAAATCTTGAAATTATTTGTTCTAGTTCTGTGAAAAATATGGCTGGTAGCTTGATAGGGATTGCATTGAATTTGTAAATTGCTTTGGGTAGTATACTCATTTTCACTATATTGATTCTTCCGATCCATGAACATGGTATATTTCTCCATCTATTAGTGTCCTCTTTGATTTCTTTCATCAGTGTTTTATAGTTTTCTGTATATAGGTCTTTAGTTTCTTTGGGTAGATATATTCCTAAGTATTTTATTCTTTTCTCAACCATAACTTTCTGACAGTGATTTTTTCAGCGAGCCAGAGAAACAGAGGAACAAATTCTGGGCTCTCTTTCTGATTCACATGTAGTTTAGTACCACAGCAACTTGAGAAAATGATTTAGCCTCTCAAAGTCTCATTTTACTCCTTTATCACATGTATGATTTGTGTTTGGTGTTTATTAAAAGGTCTGGCAAGTCAAATCTGTGAAAGAACATAAAGGGCCTGATCAGTCCTTGAAGAGAAATAATATGACGCTATTGATGTATATTAAGGGATACTTCGTTTACTAAAGCGTTTAACTTACAGAGGAAGATAATAAAGCCAGGAAGAACTAAAAAATGTTGCCTTTAACATTTTAATGTTTTTGTGTCACTGTGGAGTCTAAAATATATATGCATGTTTTGGATATTTGAGGCAAATGCAGAGATGTACTTGGTGATCATTGATAAAGCATATTTAAGGAAGTAAGATTTCTGTCCTGTTTTTCTTGTGGTTGGTTGATGGTACCTGCAACCTGTGTATCTGTTTCCCCATTTCTCCCTCTTCATTGCATCTTCCATTTTAGCTTTGTCTTCTTTGTACTAAAATATTCCTAATAGTTTTCTCTTTTAGGTGAGAAGTAAACATGAGGAGTAATCTAGTTCATAATGGAGATTGTTTTATAGCACAAAATAGGACATTGTCTAATAAAATAGAACTTTTTAGTGGGAAAATATCTACCCAGAATCTGAAATTAACATACAATAAGATACATTGACTACAAACTGCATGGGATCATACTTTCTACCTACAATTTATATCTGCAAAATATGACTACAGGTTGAAGCTCACATTGAGAGAATCTATAAGGAAAATGGGTTTGGACAACCCCATTGACTTAAATATTTTCTGAAAGAATTATTTCAATAAAATAACAAATGGAATGGAAGACTTGGAAACAGTTTAACTGATAAAGTGAAATAAATTGTTCAGTGGAATCTTTCTGCAGCAGGCAGACTCAGTTAAAATTCCTTAGTGCCTACTTAACATACTTTTATGTGAAAATCTCTCTTTTCCAGATATCATCCTCAACATCACAGAGTAGAGTTAGAATCTTAATATCAGTTGGATGTTTATTTGCCTCTGAATATGCTTTTGGATCCATGCAGAACTGGTTTCTATTTGGTATCTTGAAATTCTTAAGACTGATTAATGAACCTACACGCTTCAGTTTAAGTGAATTCACAATGGTGTGTGTGGTAGAGGGTATCATTTAACATTTTCTGACATGAAAACTGTTGAATTTTGTTGAGGGGGAAGGAGTTTGGTGACTTGGTGGGCAGGCCCATTTTCATTACTTTAATTGTGTGATTTATTAGGATTTTAAGCTTTTTTATAAATGTTTTAGTGTTATAGGACAGAATTAAAAGGATTTAGAATAAAAGGAGTTTAACAAAAGGACTTTGCAACAGGATTGCAATAGTTTTTATATTTGATGGATTTAGCTAACCACTTTTCATTTCAATCATCGTGCTACATTCTGTTAAATGCTGTAGAACAGGTGTGTGTAACGTCATTCTCTCTATTGTACATGCAAATAAACACAATTTTATATATAAAAAGTTAATCCTCTACAATTTGGAGGATTACATTATGGGAGGGTGATGACTCCATTAGGCACATGGAGAGTACATGCTATTTATATTCCAAGAAAAATCAGGTTAATAGCTACAGTGGTCATGAGATTGTAGAATTTTTATACCAACACTTAAAAAATTGTGTTTATTCAAACTGTCCGTAACAACATTATTTAAGGCAGAGTTAAAGTTATGTTATATAGTTTTCCAACTTTGAAAAAAATTCAGTGGACAGTGTTCCTCAAAGAAATTTGAAGGATTTGTTATGATTTATGTGCTTTTTGTAGACTAGTCTTTCCTATTTCTGGACAGTTTTGCTGGTACAGAGGGTGCTTTTGGCTTTATGTTGTTCTTTAGTGAGGGCCTTATTTTGTAGTGTAAATTTTTTGCTTGGTTACCTTTTCTAAATATCCATGAAGAGTATAAATCTTTAGTGTCAGGTGACTGACCTGGAGAGCAAATTCGGTAGGACTGTTGTAATCCAGTGTGTCTGACTTTTTGCGACCCCATGGACTGTAGCTGCCAGGCTCCTCTGTCCATGGAATTCTCCAGGCAAGAACATTGGAGTGGGTGGCCATTCCCTTCTCCATTTGTAACCCAGTAGTTCACTGGAAACCAATGAGGTTCTTCAATTCAGGTTTGAAAAACACAAAGACAGTCAAACCTTTCTTGCCAGTATTATTTGCACTTTAAAGACATGATGTGCCACTCATCAAAATAGCAAATTGGTGTGTATAATACCAGGTACAAACCATGAAGACCTTGTCAAAACACCAGGAGGCAGAGGCAGAATAGGTATTGTTAAAGGTGAAGGTGAAAAATGTAGGAGTGAAGAATTGGCCTTGTGTAGCTGAAACTCAGTTATAATTAATTTGAAGCATAAATATCATGGGCTTTGGACTAGTTAATTTTTAACTTGTGCTTCATTTGAAAGTCATATTGTTAATTGTGAAATCTGATTTATTTGTTTAGCAGGGGGAAAGCACACAATCCATAGTAAATTAATATTTAGTGAAAATGTAGACACTAATTGTTCTAAGCTTCTCATAATTTAAGTTGCTTATGGGGAACTTTATTCATCAACACTGTGTTTATAGTTTTGATCTTTTTAAGGTATGATAATACAGTCTGTGAATGGATCATATAACTTGTCTTAACCTATTTTGTATAATTATTATTACAATTTAAAAGTATATTATGTCAGAGCACAATATAAATGTGTAGCCACATTTAAACCTCATTATTTTTGGAGGGATCCATTAATGTGGAATATTAGCACATACATTACACTTGGTGTATGCATGCATGCTAAGTCGCTTCAGTTGTGTCCGACTCTGTGATGCTATGGACTATATAGCCTGCCAGTCTCCTCTTTCCATGGGGTTCTCCAGGCAAGAATACTGGAGTGGGTTGCCATGTCCTTCTCCAGGGGATCTTTCCGACCCAGGGATTGAACCTGCGTCTCTGTGTCTCTTGCATTGGCAGAGGTGTTCTTTACTGCTAGCGCCGCCTGGGAAGCCCCACACTTGGTGTATACGATCTAGCAAAGAAATGGAACACTGTTAAGAGTGCTTAAGCCCCCTGTCTACCCCTCCCCGAAATTCTCTCCATCGTAAACCCCAAAGAAGACTACCCTATCCTGAAATTGATGTTTATGTGTTTGTTTTTAGCACTTAAGGTTACTAAATATCTGTCTATATATCTGCCTAATGATACGCAGCCAATAGGCACACACTTGTGCAACCACACAATTTCTTTGTACCTTTTTCAAAACTGTGGTAAAAATCACAACAGATTTACTGTCTTTAAATCTTTACAAACTTCTTTTTGGTGGGAGGAATGCAGTGTGACATGCTGAATCTTAGTTCCCTGATCAGGAATTGAACCCATATCCCCTGAAGTGGCAGTGCAGAGCCCTAACTACTGGACTACCAGGGAATTCCTGGTAAACTTAATTGTAAAGCTTGGCAGTGTTAAGTACATTCAAAGAACTCCATATCCTCTGAACAGCAGCTCTCCATTTCTCCCTCTATCCCAGGCCCTGGTAATCACATTTTTCTTTCTGTTTCTAGGATTTGACTACTTTTAGTTCAGTTCAGTCGCTCAGTCCTGTCCGACTCTTTGTGACCCCATGGACTGCAGCATGCCAGGATTCCCTGTCCATCACCAACTCCCAGAGTTTACTCAGACTCATGTCCATCGAGTCAGTGATGCCATCCAACCATCTCATCCTCTGTCATCCCCTTCTCCCACCTGCAATCTTTCCTAGTATCAGGGCCTTTTCCAGTGAGTCAGCTGTTCGCATTAGATGGCCAGAATATTGGAGCTTCAGCATCAGTCCTTCCAGTACATATTCAGGGTTGATTTCCTTTGGGATTGACTTGTTTGATCTCCTTGCTGTCCAAGGGACTCTCCAGAGTCTTCTCCAGCACCACAGTACAAAAGCATCAATTCTTAGGCACTCAGCCTTGTTTATGATTCAACTCTCACATCCGTACATGATGACTGGAAAAACCATAGCTTTAACTATACTCCTTTTATTGGCAAAGTGTTGTATCTGCTTTTTAATACTCTGTCTATGTTTGTCACAACTTTTCTTCCAAGGAGCAAATATCTTTTAGTTTCATGGCTGCAGTCACCATCTGCAGTGATTTTGGAGTCCAAGAAAATAAAGTCTGTCGCTGTTCGCGTTTTATCCCCCATCTGTTTGCCTTAAATTTATGGATCAGGTACCATGATCTTAGTTTTTTGAATGTTGAGTTTTAAGCCAGCTTTTTCACTCTCCTCTTTCACCTTCATCAGGAGGCTCTTTTGCACCTCTTCACTTTCTGCCATTATGGTAGTATCATCTGTGTATCTGAGGTTATTGACACTTCTGGCAATTTTGATTCCAGCTTATTCTTCATCCTGCCTGGCATTTTGCATGATGTACTCTGCATAGAAGTTAAGCAAGCAGGGTGACAATATACAGCCTTGACATACTCCTTTCCCAGTTTGGAACCAGTTCATTGTTCCATGTCTGGTTCTAACTGTTGCTTCTTGACTGCATACAGGTTTCTCAGGAGGCAGGTCAGGTGGTCTGGTATTCCCATCTCTTTAAGAATTTTCTACAGTTTGTTGTGATCCACATAGTCAAAGGCTTTAGCATAGTCAGTGAAGCAGAAGTAAACGTTTTTCTGGAATTCTCTTGCTTTTACTATGATCCATCAGATCAGTTTAGTCGCTCAGTTGTGTCTGACTCTTTGTGACCCCATGAACCGCAGCACGTCAGGCTTCCCTGTCCATCACCAACTCGCGGAGTTTACCCAAACTCATGTGCATCGAGTCGGTGATACCATCCAACCATCTCATTCTCTGTTGTCCTCTTCTCCTCCTGCCCTCAATCTTTCCCAGCATCAGGGTCTTTTCAAATGAGTCAGTTCTTCGCATCAGGTGGCCAAAGTATTGGAGTTTCAGTTTCAGCAGTCCTTCCAATGAATATTCAGGACTTTTCCCCTTTAGAATGGACTGGTTGGATCTCCTTGCAGTAAAAGGGACTCTCAAAGAGTCTTCTTCAGGACCGCAGCTCAAAAGCTTCAATTCTTTGGCGCTCAGTTTTCTTCACAGTCCAACTCTCACATCCGTTCGTGACTGCTGGAAAAACCATAGCCTTGACTAGACGGATCTTTGTTAGCAAAGTAGTGTCTCTGCTTTTTAATATGTTGTCTAGGTTGGTCATAACTTTCCTTCCAAGGAGCAAATGTCTTTTAATTTCATGGCTGCAGTTACCATCTGCAGTGACTTTGGAGCCCCCCAAAATAAAGTCAGCCACTGTTTCCACTGTTTCCCCAGAGGGCAGACAGACTGGAACCACAATTACAGAAAACTAGCCAATTTGATCACATGGACCACAGGCTTGTCTAACTCAGTGAAACTAAGCCATGCCCTTTAGGGCCACCCAAGATGAACAGGTTATGGAGAGTTCTGACAAAATGTGGTCCACTGGAGAAGGGAATGGCAAACCACTTCAGTATTCTTGCCTTGAGAACCGTATGAGCAGTATGATCCATCAGATGTTGGCAATTTGATCTCTGATTCCTCTGCCTTTTCTAAATCCAGCTTGTATATCTAGAATTTCTCGGTTTATGTACTATTGAAATCTAGCTTGAACGATTTTGAGCATGACTCTGCTAGCATGTGAAATGAGTTGCAATTGTGCTATAGTTTGAACATTGTTTGGCATTACCCTTTTTTGGGATTGAAATGAAAACTGACCTTTACCAAGACTGTTGTGCCCCTATAGAGTAGTTTCTCTGCCTTAAACATCCTCTGTGCTCTGCCTATTCATGCCTTCCTCCTTTTAAACTCCTGAACACCACTGATATTTTTACTGTCTCAATATTAAAAACTGACTTTTGCCTTTTCCAGAGCAATGCAATATATATTTAAGCCTCCCCTGTGTTTTTTCATGGCTTGCTAGCTAATTTTGTTTTAATCCTGAGTCATATTCCATTGTCCGGAGGCACTATATTTATTTATTTTTAATTTATTTTAAATCGGGATTTTACAATATTTTATTGGTTTCTGCCATATATCACATGAATCAGCCATAGATACACGTATGTCCCCTCCCTCTGGAATCTCCCTCCCACCCCTCTCAGTTGTCACAGAGCACAAGATTTGAGCTCGCTGTGTCATAGAGCAAATTCTAGAGGTACTGTCATTTATTTATCCACCCATTTACTGAAGGGCATCTTGACTGCTTCCAACTTTCGGCAGCTGTGAACGAAGCTGATGTCCATATCCATGTGCAAGTTTCTGTGTGAGTGAGGTTCTCAGCTCCTTTGGGTAAATACCAAGAAGCATGATTGGTGGATCTTGTAGTAAGAGTACGTTTAGTTCTGTAAGAAGCTGTCCACTGTTCTCCAGTGTGACCATACCATTTTGCATTCCCTCTGGCGGTGGTGGAGAGTTCTTGTTGTTTCTCATCCTGTCAGCATCTGATATTGTTGTTTTACATTTTGGGCAGTGTGATGCTTGTGGAATGGTGTCTTATTGTTTTGATTTGAATCCCTGATGACCTGTGATGTGGAGCATTTTTTCATCTGCTTATTGCCCATTTCTATATTTACTTTAAGTGTAGGTTCGGATCTTTTCCTCATTTTTATATTAAAAATTTTAAAGATATATTTACTCGTTTATTTGGTTGCACTGGAGTTTAGTTGTGGCACGCTGGATCTTCACTGCATCATGCGGCATCATTTGTGGCGGCGCCTTAGTTCCCTGACCAGGCATGTGTCCCCTGCTTTGCAAGGTTGATTCTTAACCATTGGATTACCAGGGAAGTCCCTAGAAATACAGTTGACTTTCGTATGTTGATCTTGACTCTGGTAACCTTGTTGAGCTAACTCACTAGCTCTAGGAGTCTTTGTTGTTGTTAATTCCTTGGGATTTCAGATGTATCAGTTGTGTTGTCTGCAAATATGTGTGTGTGTGTGTGTGTGTGTGTGTGTGTGTGTGTGTGTATCTGTAAAAAATCACTCAGTTGAGTCCGACTCTTTTTGACCCCATGAACTGTAGCTCTACAGGCTCCTCTGTCCATGGGATTTACCAATTCTGGAGTGGGTTGCCATTTCCTCCTCCAGGGGATCTTCCTGGAGGGAAGATCCAGGGATCGAACCCAGGCCTCCTGCATTGCAGGCATCTTCTTTACCGTCTGAGCAACCAGGAAAGCCCTGCAAATTGGGAGTTTTATTTATTCCTTTCTTATCCATATGATTTTCCTCCCCACTCTTTTCTTTTTATCCTTGTTCTTTCATTCTACTTCTTTTTTTTTTATACAGTTCTTATTTTTACACTTGTTTTTGGTCGTGCCTGGCCTTTGCTGTGCACGGGGGCTTTCTCTGGCTGCCGTGAGCAGGGGCTGCCCTCTCGTTGCGGTGCGCGGGTGTCTCATTGTGGTGGTTTCTCTTGCTGTGGAGCACAGGCACCAGGTGCGCAGTCTTCTGTAGTTGCAGCATGGGCCTAGTTGTTGCGCCTCTGAGTCCTGAGTCTGGGTTCAGTAGTTGTGACCCTTGGGCTTAGTTGCTTTGTGGCCTGTGGAATCTTCCTGGACCAGGGATCGAACTGTGTCCCCTGCATTGGCAGGTGGATTCCAGTGTACCACCAGGGAAGTCCCCCCCTTTCTTTTCTGTCTTGTCTAGAACTTCCAGTACCATGTTGAATAGCAGTGGTGAGAGTGGAGACTGCCTTATTCTTGACTTTAGGGGGAATGGATTCATGATGTTAGCTGTAGGTTTTTGGATAAGTAGTGTAGTATCTAGAGGAGTCATTTAAATTCCTGATCCTGTAAACAACCTTTTTATTTTCCCTGGAGCTTCTATAGAAAATTCTTTTTAGGACTCAGTATCCTGAAATGATGGACATGTGGTTGAGCTATTGAATTCATTGTATTAGACCTGCAGGGGGCTTATAGACTCATTTGTTTGTTCTATGAAAAATTTTGAAACAATTCATGGATTCTTTCTTCTATTTTTCTCGGTTCTTTCTTTTTGGAATTCCTATCTATATCTTGGAACTTTGGGACGGTCCTTTAACAGTTCTCTCGTGTGTGTTTGTGTTCAGTCGCTCAGTGGTGTCTCACTCTTTGCAACCCCATGGACTGTAGCCTGCCAGGCTCCTCTCTGGGTAAGAACACTAGAGTGGGTTGCTATTTCCTTCTCTTGGGGATCTTCCTGACCCCAGGGATCGAACCTACCTTTCCTGCATCAGCAGGTGGATTCTTTACCATTGAGCCACCTGGGAAGCCTGTTTATAAATTAATGCTGTGTATATAAATTAATGCCGTTTTTCTCTTTTTTTTTTTGCGGGTGGGTTTTTTCTTTTTTTCTTGACTCTGTTCTCTAGGAAATTTTCTCATATTCTTGTGTTGAGTTTTCAAATAATATCTACCATCTTTCTAATTTCCCAGATCTCTCTTTTATTTCTAAGCATCAGTTTTTCTTTGCATTGTTATTTTGTTTCATGCTTAAAATATCTTCTTATATTAAAAAAATTATTAATGATAGTTTCAAATTTTTTGTTTTTTTAAGCCACATTTCCAGGTGATTTTACCTATTTGTAAGCAGCAAACTAAAAAGTTGATTGCAAGTGATGTATGTTTGCATCCTCTGACTTCATTCAGGGTGCTTTGCTTGTGCTGTTTCTTGGAGCTCTTTACTTGACAGTGTCTTTCATTCATTCTTCATGGTCTGACTGATTTTTGTTTTCTAATACATTGCTACTCAGTTTACTAGTCTTTTTTCAGGATTTTACACTGTCGTACATTGAGAATGGCCTGAAATTTTGAGGTTTTTAAAGTTTCTGTTGTGACCTTACTTTATTTAATTTTGACATCAAAATTATACAACTCTTAGGTAATTAGTTGGTGGAATTGGGGGTAGCTTTCTGATTGCATGGAGAACATGTGTAAAATTGAGGTTGTTGCCAATTATAAAAAAGATTTTAAATGTTGGTTCATTTAAAAAGTAGTTATAGGTTTATAGCTTTTCTGTTTTTTTTTTTCAATTATATAAATATATTGAATTAAATGAATGTTTTGCTGTCTCTTTAGCCATAAATATTTTGAGAGGATGAAAATAATGGAAATATACAAGAATACTTTTTGAAGTTTTGTTTTACATTTTACTTCATGTTCCTTATCAGGTGCTCAAAAGTGTGACAACTTTGCTGAAAAAAGGCCCCTCCTTGGTGTTTGTAAGAGCACTGGATCTTCTGGGTAAGGAATTAAAAAAAAGTTTTTTGAACCACTATTAAAATTTTGTGTTATTTCAGAGGGGGAACTTTAATGTTTTCAAGTCTTTGTTTACCATAAGACTATGCTTTTACAAAAGGGATGGGACAGGACTTAATAACATATTTAGGGTTTTTGCCACATAGGCCACTTGATTTTTCTGCTCAACCGTTTTCTCTCAAATGTAGGGTGATAGCAGGACATGAAAGAAAGCCAGCAGTATATCAGAATTTAGTCATGAAAGAGTAGCATCATTAAGAAAAATATGTTTCATTTTGTTTATTTATTTTTTTAGTATTTATAATGGCCTTATACAGTGGATTAGAAGTTAGTGTTACATCATCATCATCAACTGTTATTAACATTTTTTTTACATTATTTTGAGGATTTAAAAAAATTTTTGTTCTATATTGGAGTATAGTTGATTAACAATGTTGTGTTAGTTTCAAGTGTAGAGCAAAGTGATTCAGTTATGCATATACGTATATCTTTTCTTTCGCAGATTCTTTTCCCATGTAGGTTATTACAGAGTATTGAGTGGAGTTCCTCCTTTGCTAGACAGTAGGTCCTTGTTGATTATCTATTTTCTATATAGTAGTGTATATTCCATCATGCTTTTATATTTATATTAGAATATATATTATGATCCTTAGGTAAGATGTTAATAGAAGATAATTTAATATATCTTAATAATATAGCATAGTGTATATTGTGTCTTGGCCTACAGTTTGTTGTTGTAGCATGTGCCTAACACTGTTCTAAAGGCATTACATGAATTTTCTTTGATTTCTGTTAGCAATACTTTGAAATAGATACTGTTCTTATTCCTATTTTGTAGTTTAGAGAAACTCAGGCACTGAATTCTCACAGTGAAACTGTGGATTGAAACGCAAGCAAGCATACTTTTTAAAAAAAATTTTTATTGAATATAGTTGATTTTTAGTGTTTAGTTTCAGATGTACAGCAAAGTGAATCAATTATGCATCTACATATATCCACTCTTTTTCTAAATTCTTCAAGCAGGCATACTCTTAGTTCCATGCTCATTGCATTTGTGACGGTGAGAGGCTTACTGACTAAGAGGATTAATTGTTATTGCTCATGAAGTCAGGTTTTCCCGACTTTCTCTATATATTAAATGAGAACAATATTCTTCATAATGGCTTATAGTGATTTAGTTATCACTATATAATTCCAGTTAGGAATTGTTTTCAACTGCTGGTAAAAGTTCCAATGGCCTGTACAAACCTTGGAATTGAATGGCTGGGTAGGCAGTCCATGGCCAGTGAAATGTTTCTGCCAGGTGTCATTAATGATCTAGAGTCTTCCATTTCTAGCTTTGACATCTTTTAGAGTACAACCCCTTCCCCTTTTGATCTCAAGAAGGCTACTGTCTTATCAGTTAGTATCTCATGTTGAACTCCTAGCTACAAGGAAATCAGGGATATTACTGTGGTTTTGTTAGTAAGGTAGAGGATCAAAATGAATATTAGGCTTGGCAACCATTAGTCCTTGTCATGTGCTTTCAGCTGATAGTGTCTGGGTCATGGATGCAGTGCACAGGGAAAGAATGTGCTAACGGTGTAACATGATTGATCTTGGAGTCTTAATTGTTGCTTTCTGGGGAAATGGTTTGACTCCATGTGTTACAAGGCAATTTTCTTCCAGTGTAAAATCTTGGGTTGAAGTGAGCAAAAATTTACTGTGTACCCATCACTTTGCTAGGTATGGGATAAGGATACAAAACCTGAAAACCTAATTCTGTGTCCCAAAGATTTAAGAATGTTGTTGAAAGCAAAAACATGGCACATAGAAAATGATTATGGGATAATGACATCTGTGTGTGTGTGTGTGTGTGTGTGTGTGTGTTCCATCATGTTTGACTCTGTGTGACCACATGGACTGTGACCTGCCAGGCTCCTTTGTCCCTGGAATTTTCCAGGCAAGAATACTGAAGTGGGTTGCCATTTCCTACTTCAGGGAATCTTCCTTCTCAGAAATTGAGCCTTCATCTCCTGCACTGGCAGGCAGATTCTTTACCACTGCCCCACCTGCAAAGCCCAGTGATGTCTAATCTGAATTCAAAGAAGGTAGAGGTCAGTGTACCTGGATTGATAGGAGAAAGCCTCATGAAGAAGGCACAGCATGTGCTGGGCCTAAAGGAATAAGAAAGTTTGGTAGTGTTATAGAAGACTAAGAACTTCCGGAATAGGTTATAAAGCTATAGCTGGGGAACAGAAACTGGTATAAATATTCTTAGGAAAGATGGAAGTTTGTGACTTACAGTGAAATTCATCTGCAAGATAGATAATAACAACCATTTCATTTCTCTAGAACTCAACCAAAGGCTTCCAACAATGTGCAAAGTGTTTATGTTTGAGAGACTGGTAAATATTAAGTCATAGCTGTGGGAATCTGTGGCATTCATGCCTGGAGCTGCTTGAGTCACACTCCAGCCTTTCTGATTCCAACTTGGTTGATTGTTCCATGGTGAGGAATGTCATGGCCCTGCTCCACAGCATTGTCCATGGAACGATGGTCAAGGGGTTGTGTGGGCCCATGGCTCTTTTAGCCTAAAATTATAATCAGCTAAAGCTTCGTGTATGTGCAAAGGAGCCATGAAAGCATCTAAGGGAAACTAAAACCTGGGAGACTTGAAAATGTCTGATTGTTGAATGTGTTCCTCTGCACACACAAAGATCCTTTTGGAAAGAATGACAACCTTTATTGACTCAGGGTGGTTGAATAAATTCTCTGTTGAACCTTTGGCTAATCACTAAGCTGCATAGACACAGGGGCAGTTCAGTTCAGTTGCTCAGTCGTGTCCGACTCTTTGCAACCCCATGAATCGCAGCACGCCAGGCCTCCCTGTCCATCACCAACTCCTGGAGTTGACTCAGACTCATGTCCAACGAGTCAGTGATGCCATCCAGCCATCTCATCGTCTGTCATCCCCTTCTCCTCCTGCCCCCAATCTGTCCCAGCATCAGGGTCTTTTCCAGTGAGTCAACTCTTCGCATGAGGTGGCCAAAGTACTGGAGTTTCAGCTTTAGCCTCATTCCTTCCAAAGAAATCCCAGGGCTGATCTCCTTCAGAATGGACTGGTTGGATCTCCTTACAGTCCAAGGGACTCTCAAGAGTCTTCTCCAACACCACAGTTCAAAAGCCTCAATTCTTCGGCAGTCAGCCTTCTTCGTAGTCCAACTCTCACATCCATACATGAGCACTGGAAATACCGTAGCCTTGACTAAACGGACCTTAGTCTGCAAAGTAATGTCTCTGCTTTTGAATATGTTGTCTAGGTTGATCATAACTTTTCTTCCAAGGAGTAAGTGTCTTTTAATTTCATGACTGCAATCACCATCTGCAGTGATTTTGGAGCCCCAAAAAATAAAGTCTGACACTGTTTCCACTGTTTCCCCATCTATTTCCCATGGAGTGCTGCGACCGGATGCCATGATCTTCGTTTTCTGAATATTGAGCTTTTAGCCAACTTTTTCACTCTCCACTTTCACTTTCATCAAGAGGCTTTTTAGCTCCTCTTCACTTTCTGCCATAAGGGTGGTGTCATCTGCATATCTGAGGTTATTGCTATTTCTCCCAGCAATCTTGATTCCAGCTTGTGTTTCTTCCAGCCCAGTGTTTCTCATGATGTCCTCTGCATAGAAGTTAAATAGCAGGGTGACAATACCCAGCCTTGACGTACTCCTTTTCCTATTTGGAACCAGTCTGTTCCATGTCCAGTTCTAACTGTTGCTTCCTGACCTGCATACAGATTTCTCAAGAGGCAGGTCAGGTGGTCTGGTATTCCCATCTCTTTAAGAATTTTCCATAGTTTCTTGTGATCCACACAGTCAAAGGCTTTGGCATAGTCAGTAAAGCAGAAATAGGTGTTTTTCTGGAACTCACTTGCTTTTTCCGTGATCCAGCGGATATTGGCAATTTGATCTCTGGTCCCTCTGCCTTTTCTAAAACCAGCTTGAACATCAGGAAGTTCATGGTTCACGTATTGCTGAAGCCTGGCTTGGAGAATTTTGAGCATTACTTTACTAGCATGTGAGATGAGTGCAATTGTGTTTTAGTTTGAGCATTCTTTGGCATTGCCTTTCTTTGGGATTGGAATGAAAACTGACCTTTTCCAGTCCTGTGGCCACTGCTGAGTTCCAAATTTGCTGGTATATTGAGTGCAACACTTTCACAGCATCATCTTTCAGGATTTGAAATAGCTCAACTGGAATTCCATCACCTCCACTAGCTTTGTTCATAGTAATGCTTTCTAAGGCCCACTTGACTTCACATTCCAGGATGTCTGGTCATAGGTGAGTGATCACACCATCGTGAACATCCGGATCGTGAAGATTGTTTTTGTACAGTTCTTCTGTGTATTCTTGCCACCTCTTCTTAATATCTTCTGCCCCTGTTAGGTCCATACCATTTCTGTCCTTTATCGAGCCCATCTTTGCATGAAATGTTCCCTTGGTATCTCTAATTTTCTTGAAGAGATCTCTATTCTTTCCCATTCTGTTCTTTTCCTCTATTTCTTTGCATTGATCGCTGAAGAAGGCTTTCTCATCTCTTCTTGCTATTCTTTGGGACTCTGCATTCAGATGCTTATATCTTTCCTTTTCTCCTTTGTTTTTTGCCTCTCTTCTTTTCACAGCTATTTGTAAGGCCTCCCCAGACAGCCATTTTGCTTTTTTGCATTTCTTTTCCATGGGGATGGTCTTGATCCCTGTCTCCTGTACAGTGTCATGAACCTCATTCCATAGTTCATCAGGCACTCTATCTATCAAATCTAGGCCCTTAAATCTGTTCCTCACTTCCACTGTATAATCATAAGGGATTTGATTTAGGTCATACCTGAATGGTCTAGCGGTTTTCCCTACTTTCTTCAGTTTAAGTCTGAATTTGGCAATAAGGAGTTCATGCTCTGAGCCACAGTCAGCTCCTGGTCTTGTTTTTGTTGACTGTATAGAGCTTCTGCATCTTTGGCTGCAAAGAATATAATCAATCTGATTCTGGTGTTGACCATCTGGTGATGTCCATGTATAGAGTCTTCTCTTGTGTTGTTGGAAGAGGGTGTTTGCTATGACCAGTGCGTTCTCATGGCAAAACTCTATTAGTCTTTGCCCTGCTTCATTCTGCATTCCAAGGCCAAATTTGCCTGTTACTCCAGGTGTTTCTTGACTTCCTACTTTTGCATTCCAGTCCCCTATAATGAAAAGGACATCTTTTTGGGTGTTAGTTCTAAAAAGTCTTGTAGGTCTTCATAGAACCGTTCAGCTTCTTCAGTGTTACTGGTTGGAGCATAGACTTGGATAACTGTGATATTGAATGGTTTGCCTTGGAAATGAAGAGAGGTCATTCTGTCGTTTTTGAGATTGCTTCCAAGTACTGCATTTCGGACTCTTTTGTTGACCAGGATGGCTACTCCATTTCTTCTGAGGGATTTCTACCTGCAGTAGTAGATATAATGGTCATCTGAGTTAAATTCAGCCCATTTTAGTTTGCTGATGCCTAGAATGTCGACATTCACTCTTGCCATCTCTTATTTGACCACTTCCAATTTGCCTTGATTCATGGACCTGACATTCCAGGTTCCTATGCAGTATTGCTCTTTACAGCATCAGACCTTGCTTCTATCACCAGTCACATCCACCGCTGGGTATTGTTTTTGGTTTGGCTCCATCCCTTCATTCTTTCTGACGTTTTTTCTCCACTGATCTCCAGTCGCGTGTTGGGCACCTACTGTCTTGGGGAGTTCCACTTTCAGTTCCCTATTTCAGACACAGGGGCAGCCGCCGGGAAAGCAGGCTTTAAAATGAAAGCAAGAATTAAAAATAAAATCTAGCAGAATCACTGGTAACTATACATTGTGGAGCAAAGTAGCTTTCCAGAATTCTTATACCATATTATAAAACATGTCTAATTTCCAATGTAAAATTATGACACATGCCAAGAAATAGCAAAGTATGAAATATTGAGAAAAGGAGGTAGGTGATAGAAACTGCTGCTGATTGCTTCCAGTGTTAAATTTTAGAGACAAGGCTTTTCAAGCAGCTGTTATACATATCTTCTAAAAAGTAAATGAACCGTTTTTATGGAATGAAAGGAAAGCTTGGTAACAATGACTGAACATATAGAGAATCTCAGTTAGACATAAGAAATTATAGAAAAACCAAATGGAAATTCTAGAGTTGAAGAGATAAAAAAACGTGAAACAATAAGCTTGCTAGAAGAACACAACACTATATTCAGGTCAGCACGTGGAGCAGAGAACTGTTATGTTAACAAGAAAGGTGAAAGGGAATGGGGAGAGCTTCCTTGGTGGTACAGTGGTTAAGAACCCACCTGCCAATGCAGGGGACAGGGGTTCAGTCCCTGGTCCAGGAGGATCCCACATGCCACAGAGCAGCTAAGCCTGTGTGCCACAGCTGCTGAGCCTACACACTGCAACTGCTGAACCTACGTGTTACAGCTGCTCAACCTACGTGCTGCAACTACTGAAACTTGTACTCCACAACAAGAAAAGTCACCGCAATGAGAAGCTACCGTGTGCAGTGTGATTTGCTAGAGAGTAGGCCCTGCTCTCAGCACCTGGAGAAAGCCCATGCAGCAGCAAAGACCCAAAACAGCCAAAAATAAAATAAATAAATAGATCTTTAAAGGAAAAAGGGAATGGAAACCACAGAGAAGAGTTGAAGAAGTATCTGTGGTGAAGGAAACCTTCCTTGTCACTTTTCCTGATGTTTATTATAACCTCTACGATTCAGGTACACCCAGTCCTGTTGAAGCCCCACAAAAGGATGTTTGTGGAAGATAATCAACTATTTGCTGAGTTTGGTTTGCAAGTGTTGAAAGATTTCTCATTCCTTAGCAACCCTGCTTAACTGTATGATTAAGATTTTTTTTTTTTGCCTCCCTGTGTGGTATGTGTGATCTTACATCCTTGACTAGGAATTGAACATATACTCCCTGCAGTGGGGACGTAAAGTCTTAACCACCAGACAACCTGGAAGTCCCAAGGAGATTATTTTTATTTTTACAGGATTCATTTATTGAGGTGTCACTTGAATATATATAGTAGGTGATGAGATTATTTAATGAGAGATGACTCTGATGGTATGTGGGTTATATTAGTCTAATCCAGAGAATTAGAACCAGTGTGGAGTGGGATTATATATATGAGGAGAGAGGGAAGAAGGGAATGGGGGTGTTGATTTTGAGAAATTGACTCATGATTGTGAAGCTTGAACATCCAAAATCTGCAGACTGAGGAAAGAGTTGCAATCTCTAACCCTCTTCCTCCAAGGAAGTCAATTTTTTGAAGATTTTATTAAGACTTTCAGCTGATTGGATGAGTCCCATTCAAGTTATGAAGCATCACCTGCTTTACTCAAGTTCTGTTAATTTAAATGTTATTCTTATGTAAAAAAATACACTCACAGAAATATCTAGAATAATATTTGACCAAATCTGATTATTGTGGCATAGCCAAGTTGATACATTAATCACCACAGGGGCGATTATATAATATAGTTCTGATTAAAATAGTATTTGCATACTGGAAAAAATCTATTGTAGACACTCATTTCCCCTCTCCCATGTCTGCTCCTTATATTTATTTCATTCTGCAAAGAGATGGCTCTATGTCTGTATCTTTTGCTGGGTTGTTTTAAGAATTGTTACTGATAAATGAATGCGAAGATATTTCTTTCTTGGTTTTAAGCACAGCACCTTCTAACTAGCAGGGCCCAAAACTATTTGTTTTTTGCTAAATGAATTTTAATAAGTTTTCTGTACAGTCATACTCATCCTTTTTTTGAATATTAGTAACACTTTCTTTTTTTTATGGTTGAGAAAATGTCTTAATCTGAGGAACCACATGTCCTGAACCTGGGTGTTGATGTCTTCTTCAAAGGCCAGTGGTGCACAAAATCTTAGGACTCCTCTTAGCCGTTTGGGACGCACAAGACATGTTTGTTGCCATTCATTTCCATGACAAATGCTTTATTGAGCACAAGGTGCTTTGGATACTTGTCAGTTGCCACAGGACTGGAAAAGGTCAGTTTTCATTCCAATTCCAAACAAAGGCAATGCCAAAGAATGCTCAAACTACCGTACAATTGCACTCATCTCACGCGCTAGTAAAGTAATGCTCAAAATTCTCCAAGCCAGGCTTCAGCAATACGTGAACCATGAACTTCCAGATGTTCAAGCTGGTTTTAGAAAAGGCAGAGAGGAACCAGAGATCAAATTGCCAACATTCTCTGGATCATGGAAAAAGCAAGAGAGCTCCAGAAAAACTTCTATTTCTGCTTTATTGACTATGCCAAAGCCTTTGACTGTGGATCACAAGAAACTGTGGAAAATTCTGAAAGAGATGGGAATACCAGACCACCTAACCTGCCTCTTGAGAAATCTGTATGCAGGTCAGGAAGCAACAGTTAGAACTGGACATGGAACAACAGACTGGTTCCAAATAGGAAAAGGAGTACGTCAAGGCTGTATATTGTCACCCTGCTTATTTAACTTATATGCAGAGTTCATCATGAGAAACGCTGGGCTGGAAGAAGCACAAGCTGGAATCAAGATTGCTGGGAGAAATAGCAATAACCTCAGATATGCAGATGACACCACCCTTATGGCAGAAAGTGAAGAGGAGCTAAAAAGCCTCTTGATGAAAATGGAGAGTGAAAAAGTTGGCTTAAAGCTCAACATTCAGAAAATGAAGATCATGGCATCTGGTCCCATCACTTCATGGGAAATAGATGGGAAAACAGTAGAAACAGTGTCAGACTTTATTTTTTGGGGCTCCAAAATCACTGCAGATGGTGATTGCAGCCATGAAATTAAGAGACGCTTACTCCTTGCAAGAAAAGTTATGACCAACCTAGATAGTATATTCAAAAGCAGAGACATTACTTTGCCGACTGAGGTCCATCTACTCAAGACTATGGTTTTTCCAGTAGTCATGTATGGATGTGAGAGTTGGACTGTGAAGAAGGCTGAGCACGGAAGAATTGATGCTTTTGAACTGTGGTGTTGGAGAAGACTCTTGAGGGTCCCTTGGACTGCAAGGAGATCCAACCAGTCCATTCTGAAGGAGATCAACCCTGGGATTTCTTTGGAAGGAATGATGCTGAAGCTGAAGCTCCAGGACTTTGGCCACCTCATGCGAAGAGTTGACTCTTTGGAAAAGACTTTGATGCTGGGAGGGATTGAGGGCAGGAGGAGAAGGGAACGACAGAGGATGAGATGGCTGGATGGCATCACAGACATGATGGACATGAGTGTGAGTGAACTCCCGGAGATGGTGACGGACAGGGAGGCCTGGCATGCTGCGGTTCATGGGGTCGCAAAGAGTTGGACACAACTGAGACACTGAAGTGAACTGAACTAACAATAGAAAGATCTTACCAGACCCACTCCCACAACATACATCTTAAGACAACAGGATTAGTCAGAAGGTTCTTGTTAAGAAGGAGAAACATGTCCTCGAGCAAGATACAGGTTGTTATATAATCATTAGTACAGAGCTTAAGAAAAAACATGCAAGCATCTCTGGTCCTGCACACACCCTCATCCCCATGTGTGTGTGTGCCTGCTCAGTCATATCCTACTCTTTGCAAACCTGTGGCGGTAGCCCACCAGGCTCCTCTATCCATGGAGTTTTCCAGGCAAAAATACTGGAGTGGGTTGCCATTTCCTCCTCCAGGGGATCTTCCCGACCCAGGGATCAAACCTGTGTCTCCTACATTGGCAGACAGATTCTTTACCACTCGCGCCACCTGGGAAGCCCCTCATCGCCCTATTTGACTCATTAGTAATCAAGGGTGTGAGTCAACTGATCTCAGACCTGTTTGTGGCATTTCCCTACTCAGGATGAGACCCCTTTGCTTCTGAGAGCAAATCCTGGGTGGTTTAACTATGCTCCACCATGATAGGACTATTGCATTCTCTCCTTGTTTTGCAAGTAATCCCCCTCTGCTCTCTGTCAGCAGAGAAGGCACCTTCTTTGGTTGAACCCATGCCCCGTGCGGTGGAAGCGTGGAGTCCTATCCAATTGAACCATCAGGAAATTTCCGGCTCTGTCGGTATTGAATCAGGATCTCCTTTTTGCCCCCTCCTCCTCTGCCTCAGTCAGTTCAGTTCAGTTCAGTTCAGTCGCTCAGTCGCATCTGACTCTTTGCGACTCCATGAATCGCAGCACGCCAGGCCTCCCTGTCCATCACCAACTCCCGGAGTTTACCCAAACTCATGTCCATCCAGTTGGTGATGCCATCCAGCCATCTCATCCTCTGTCATCCCCTTCTCCTCCTGCCCCCAACCCCTCCCAGCATCAGGGTCTTTTCCAATGAGTCAACTCTTTGCATAAGGTGGCCAAAGTACTAGAGTTTCAGCTTTAGCCTCATTCCTTCCAATGAACACCCAGGACTGATCTCCTTTAGGATGGACTGGTTGGATCTCCTTGCAGTCCAAGGGACTCCCAAGAGTCTTCTCCATCACCACAGTTCAAAAGCCTCAATTCTTCGGCACTCAGCTTTCTTCACAGTTCAACTCTCACATCCATACATGACCACTGGAAAAACCATACCCTTGACTAGATGGACCTTTGTTGGGAAAGTAATGTCTCTGCTTTTGAATATGCTATCTAGGTTGGTCATAACTTTCCTTCCAAAGAGTAAGCGTCTTTTAATTTCATGGCTGCAGTCACCATCTTCAGTGATTTTGGAGCCCCCAAAAATAAAGTCTGGCAGTGTTTCTACTGTTTCCGCATCTATTTCCCATGAAGTGATGGGACAAGATGCCATGATCTTAGTTTTCTGAATATTGAGCTTTAAACAAGCTTTTTCACTCTCCTCTTTCACTTTCATCAAGAGGCTTTTTAGTTCCTCTTCACCTTCTACCATAAGGTAGATATTATTTAAAATTCCTAGCTTTTCTTTCTCATCCCTTTCATACTTATGCTGTAGTGTGATTTCAGGGTGATTCATTTGCCTTATTTGTTGATAGGTGGTGTTTTTCAAAGACCTTTGGAGATTCAGAGTTAGGTGGTGTTATCATGTCGAGTCAAATGTTGCTCAGTTGTGTCTGACCCTTTGTGACCCCATGGACTGTAGCCCGCCAGGCTCCTCTGTCCATGGAATTTTCCAGGCAAGAAGACTGGAGTGGGTGGCCATTCCCTTCTCCTAGAGATCTTCCTGACTGAGGGATTGAACCTAGGTCTTCTGCATTGCAGGCAGATTCTTTACCATCTGAGCCACCAGAGAAGCCCACGTGGTGTTACATACTTGCATAAATGCGTTTGTGAAAATATTTGGGTTGTATTGTTCTCATCTGCACCTTGCTTTTTCTTGCCTCTTATTAATATATTATGGCATATTTTATTTAATGATGAATATTGGTGCTACTTATTATATATATTATCCTACTTAATGCATATTCCTTAAGATGGAATATTAATATACATATTTAATATACACTGTTTAAAATATTAGTCACAAATGGAAAGAGCTTAAAGCTTTAAATAGGCCATCGTATGCTGCCACCAGGTCTAAAACTTCTTCTTTGGCGTTTTAAGATTTTGTGTCAGAGAATCATGTCACAAAGAAGAAGAAATCACTTGTGAAAGGTTTGTTTCCTGTGCTGTGTGATTTGAGATTTGTTGAGAACAGAAAGTAGCCTCAGATTTTACTTAAAATGGGGCCGCCTCTCCCGTTTCCTGTGGCCGTGTTGCGAGGAGCTGCATCTACTTCTCGTTCTGTGGTCCCAGCTGAGTTTCATAGCGGCTCTTGGGGAACGCATCACATCAGTGGTTGAACCTTTATTCAGAAAGCAAGTATTGAAATGCTGTCATTATCGAGAATTGGGAACATGGTGATAACTCTTTCCTTGGGATGTGTTTTTTGTGTCGCCACTTCTCTTTAGGATTTACGCACCTAAATTATTAGCTGCGTAGGTAGTCTCTTCATGGACTCTTCAGACAGATTTGGCTGTTGAGCAACGGAAACATGGTTGGTGCCAATGAAAGTGCTGATATTGTGGATATATTACGTTAAATGTATTAAGATTGATTTCACTTATTTCTTATTTTTAATGTGGCTACTAAAAAATTTAAAATTACATAGCTCAATTTGTCTTTCTATTGGACTCTGTTCTCGGCTCCCTAGATGGCTCAGTGGTTAAGAATCCACCCCCAATGCACGAGATGCAGGTTTTATCCCTGGGTCAGGAAGATCCCTTAGAGAAGGAAATGGCAATCCACTCCAGTACTCTTGCCTGGGAAATCCCGTGGACTCAGGAGCCTAGTGGGCTATAGTGTGTGGTGTTGCAAAAGAATTGGAGACAACTTAGAAACTTAACAGCAATAGCAAAGTTGTTCTTACCTTGCTTTGGGCTTAAAGGTGTATATTTCTGACTACCTCTGAGTGGAAAACCATCACGGTTTCCTATTACTTGTACAGATCTATAGATGTATCAATCCAGAGCTGTTAGCCAGGAAATTTTAGTTTTGACAAGTGACAGATTTTGACATTATGATATCCTGGATGACAGTGGGCCTTCAGTGGCAGCTTCTGTAGTCCTAATCTAATAGGAACTCTACCTATAGTGATATTTATGTTTAATGGATCTGATTTTCATTTTGGGATCTCTCATGTTCTTTGCGTATGCATTTAGCCTAAGGTTGGTACCCTGTAATATTCACTGATACCCCTGAATCCATGGATAAGTATAGAATAATGGAAAGAACAGAGAATTGGGGTCACACAGACCTAGATATGAATTATTAGACTGAAATTATTCAGTAGTTCTCAGTCTCAGTTTCCATAAGTGTAAGACCATGTTCATTTACAACTCGTATGCTATGTCTTTGTGAGGATTACATAAGGCAGTATTTTCAGGTGTTTAGCACAATGTCAGGCCCTTATTAGATGCACCTCGTATTATTTGGTTAGAAAGATAGTAAGGGCACCCAAGGAAAACTCTTTACTAGGAATTTCTTTTCATATATATATAAAGAAATATATACATAATATATATTTATACATAAATTGAAAGTGTTGTCTGTATGACTGTTGGAAGCACGTGGCTGTGCCCAGTTTGTCCAGAATTTGTGCTACAGGTTTGTAGGCTTCATGTCCTAACCCAGTACTGTGTCTCTTAGTATCTGTGATGAACTGGAGCCCTTTATGTTCATTGGAAAATGGTAATTTGTTTATATTCCCCAAGAAAACCCATGTTATTTATATCTTTATTGAGGTATAATTGAAACATCACAAACGGCACATATTTAAAGTGTATGTTATGATAAATTTTGACATACGTGCACACCCATGAAACCATCGTTCTGGTGGAGGTAATGAGCATGCTCACCACCCACAATAGTTTTCTCATGCCTTTTTATAGTGCACCCTGCTGCTCCTTCCAGCGCTCAGTAGCAGAAGCACATTTCTATGTACTAAGTCTCTGAGTATCTTTGAGATCTTTTTTGAGGGGAGATAAGTTTGCTGTCATGTTATTTAATGTGACTGTTTATTACGTAGTTCAAAACAAAAGATGGGAACCTTGAATGCAAAGTTGTTTTTTCTTCCGCTCTGTATCTTAAACTAAAGGCCCTTTAAAAGAAACATTTTCACTCTAGAACTGGTTCACAAAGCAACTAAAGGGGTTGCAGTTTTCTGTGTAATCATTTCAAAACAACAGTTTTTTCAGCCACCAAAAGGATGCAGTCTTGACATACAAATAGAAAACAGATTGAGTTTTTGGCTGCTATTGCTGTACTGGTTTAAATGTTGGTTCAGTCAACTTCAGGCTTAGATTACAAGATTTGTAAATTAAAGGAAAACCAAAAGGAAAAGAACATCTGCCTCGATTCTGACTTTGTGGAATTCCGTCCAGGCATGCTTCCTCCTAGTGGAACGGGCATGTGCACAGTGAACAAGCCTTGAAAAGAGATCACTGTTGTGTTTATCCCAGAGACAGAATTGTTGCCGAAAACTAGGTAATTCATTATGAAGAACCATGTTCGTTTTCAGATCAAGTATTATTTCACAATTCTGGTGGAAATAGTTTGGTAATGTAGTTGTATGGTATTTAGCAGAATAAAAATCTTGCTAAATCTCATAGTTCTATTACTTGAATCAAAGTACTGGGAATTGAGAAAGGTAACTTGCTTTAACTAAAACTTAAATATGTTATTGTCAAAGAGTAAGCTAATTAATTGATTATGAATTCATTACTGCATGCCTCTGTAAGGTGTAAGGAATCCTTGTTTGCTACTGCATAAATCATACCTGTGTGTATGATTTTAAAATATTTGCTATTAGATTACCTATGCTGCTATCTCAAAAAGTGCTTTAATGTTTTTCCCCCTTTTGTTCTAAGAAGGAATTTTATTATTCTTTCAAGAAATGTTTATGGGTACTTACACTGTGGGTCCCTAGTATATTTCAGCTGCTTTTCTAGTTCATTAGTACTCCAGGGCAGTGGCTTTGAGGTGAGGCGTTGAGAGGGGTGGTTTTGACCCCCAGGAGACACTTGCCAATGCCTGGGGCACTTTTGGATGTCATATCTAGGGACTGGGATGTGGTAGTGTTATGGTAGAGTCAAGGTTGCTGCTAAACATCCTAAAAGTACAGATCAACTCCTGATGACAAAGAATTTCCAGCCTGTAATGTCAATAGGGCTAACGTTGAGCCACTTGGATCTAAGGAGACAAAAGATCTATGTACTGACTGAGCTGACTTTCTAGCAGGGAGAGAGAAACAAATAAGTAAAATATATATTATGGTGGCAAGTGATGTGTAAAAAATACTAGAGAATGTGGTTAGAGAATGTTAGGGCAGTGTTCTGTGTTGATGGACGTTTGGATAATTTCCAGTTTTGGGCTGTAGTGAACATTGCTGATACGAGCATTTGTATATATGTGTGTACAATTTTTGGTGTCTGTTTCTCTTTGGTATATGTACCTAGTAGTGGAGTTGCATGGTCATAAGTTATGCTTTGCTTAATATTACCAAGCAGGTTTCTAAAGTGGTTATACCAGTTACCTTCATAAGCCTTCCAATTGCAGTACTTTGTGTGAGAGCTTGGCATTGATAGTCTTCATTTTAGCCATCTTGGTGAATATGCATTGGCATTTCAGGTGGTTTTTGTTTTAATTTTACTGACAGCTATGGAATTTGAATACTTTTATATATATTTAAATCTATTTCAGCATCCTCTGAAGTGCAAGACCAACTTTTAAGCCTATTTGTCTTTTGTGTTAAATGACCTTTTCTTACTCATTTGTTGGAGTAGATTTAATACATGCCCTGTCCGTGCTTTTAGGATTAGTACATTGTATATTCTGTTTACCTCAAGGTCATGAATCTGACTCCAGAATGCACATGGTTTACGATACAGAGGCCCAGGAATAGCCCAGATAGTTTTAAAGAACAATGTTGATAGGGTTATACTACTTAATATTTATGAAGCAAGGTGCATTGACATAAGGGGAGACCATTAGATTAGTGGACTGTCTAGGGAGTCCAGAAACAGATTCACATATTTTTATAATAAAAAATGGCTCTGTAGTACAGAGGTGATTTGTGTATGGTTTTGGGTCATTTGGGTATTCATATGGAAAATGAAGAAACTTGTTTCCTATCACATACGCAAAAATCAACCTAAGATGTATTGTAGGCTTAAAGGTCAGAGAAAAAAGGAACAGAATATTTTGAAGATGAAGAAAATATCCTCATGATTTTAAGGTGGGCAGATATTCTCTAATTAGAATATAATCGGTAAAGCGTCTGCCTGCTGTGTGGGAGACCCGGGTTCAATCCCTGGGTTGGGAAGATCTGCTGGAGAAGGAAATGGCAACCCACTCCAGTAATCTTGCCTGGAAAATTCCATGGACTGAGGAGCCTGGTGGGCTACAGTCCATGGGGTCGCAAAGAGTCGGACACGACTGAGCAACTTCACTTTCACTTTCACTCACCATAAAGGAAAGCATTTATATTCTTTTGGTTTCAATATTATATAGAAAATTGCTTCATTATTGGTATATGACTTATACATGATATCCTGTTATGTAAATACAATGAAAAGCCAGGATTTTATTATTTTATGAACCTTTACTTAATGTCAGTATATGGAGACGGGATATATGTATAATTATGGCTGATTTGGCTTGTTTAATGATGGAAACCAACACAACATTGTAAAGCAATTTCCCTCCAATTAAAATATAAATTTTAAAAAGAAAAAATGAGGATTTAAATCCAAAGGTTTGCTTTTTCTCCTTTGGTATTTGTTTAAAAATTCTGTTTCTTAATTTATTTTCCTAGTTTAATTCCAATTATAGAATATATTTAAATAGATCTTTAATGTTCGAGAAATGTAAATCCAACTATAATGGTACAAAGCATGATATGTTCTATAAGTCTAGTTGGAAAACTTCCCTTAAAGATGGCAGAAATTCTTGAAGCCATCCATATCATGATGAGGGGCAGGGAAGGATGGACAAATAGGAAGTCCCGAATAGCGTGGGAAAGTAAGATTGGTAGAGCAGATTGGTTAAATTTTTTTTTTAATGTGGTAAAATCCTGGATTTATATTCTGTGTGAGATATTACAGAGGGCCACAATTTTGTTCTTTATTTCAGTTTGTAAAGCTGAATATACCTGTGGATATGGAGGAGTGATATACAAAAACTCCTTTGGACTTCTCTGCCGAGAAACTTAAAATTACAGATGACTTGAAGTAGTATTTTATGTTTAGAAGCAGATTACTGTTATTTAAAAAATAAATCTGGCCTACAGGTAGTTGTCACAAACGGTATATTATCCTAGAAGCAAGATTTTTAAAAAAAAGTATTTTGAATGTGTTATATCTTAATGTTAAGTGATTTTGTCTTTGTTAGTAACTTTTAGTATAACAAGTCTTTTTTCTTGGCATTCAAGTGATTTTACTAACATCTTATTTTTCAAACACAGTATCCAAAGGTTAAAACAGTTATTATTATACAATAACTGGCATGTTAATTAGAGCCTCCTGGTGTGGGGGTGGATCAACGTGCTTGTGGATGGATAGGAATGAACAAGAGACAGAATTTTGAGTGTCCCTTTTGGAGTGTCCTCTTTAAAATTTTTTAAAAATATATTTTAAAATTTATTTTTTAATTGAAGGATAATTGCTTTACAGAATTTTGTTCTTTTCTGTCAAACCACAACATGAATGAGCCATAGGTATACATACATCCCCTCCCTTTTGAACCTCCCTCCTTAAAGTTTTAAGTGTTTAAATGTGTGGTATATTTAGGTTTTATCACTTATTTAAGTGTAACAGTTTTTATTTATCTCTGTGGAAATAATGAAATGTAATAAATATGTGTTAAAGTAACATATATGCACTTACTAGTCTTCATTTCCCTGAAAAATTTCAACGAACATACTGAACGCATCTGTTGTCAGTTTCGTCCATGCACCTTTTCAAACAAGGAAATAAAAGTAAAGTTTATGATGGCCAGAGAGCTTGATGAAAACAGCTGCACTGCATACTTCTGTGAGTCACTGTCCAGTGAAGCCGCAGTACAGGAAAAATGATAATGGACCCTTCCACTGTTGAAAACTGCCGCGATGGGGGGACGTTTTAAATTATTAAACACTGTAAACGCCATAACGTTAATTAGAAGAGGAACAAACTCCGCAAAGATAAATGTGTTTTCAATACGATTCTTAGGGAGGGTACAGTAGAAACCAGTGAATAGAGAGGAAATTTATTTCTGGCAGGACTCTAGACATGGAACTGTGGCTGAACTTTTTACCCTAATTACCTCCTGCTAATGCCTGCAGCGGTCTGGAATCAAAGTGGTGCTTCGGGCCCTGGAAATTCTCTGATGTGGCAAACGTTTGTTGTGTGAGGAGGGTTTCTTAAGAAAAAGCAGAATATTGTGACAGGATTTTAAAAAAATTTCTCAGTTACCACCCACCTCACTTGTTGCCTACAAAAATAGAGTAATTGTTTGCATCTGTGTGTGCTTTTTTTCCCCTAAGAAATAACTGTTATAAATCAATGTGACATAGATCCAGTGAACTGAGGCTTGCCTGAGGTATGGTCTTTTTTTTTTTTTTAAGTCTCTCCTTTATTTAAAAATCTAGGTTCAATATGTAAAGAAGTTATTTTTGATAAGTGAGAAGAAACATTCTGCCCATTTCTTAGCAGAAGTTAGATCTTAAAGTATGCTTTTCAAAATAAAGCCTTTTGGAGGCTTATAAACTTTTGGAGCATCAGACTGATGGCTATTAAACTGCTTAATCCTGGAAGCTGAAATGGGAATTTCCAGTTTCCATTTTTAGCTCGGACCAGAACCTTAGAGATACTTCCCTTTAATTTCTCTGAAGCTTTACTTGGTTCCATTCATCTGTCACCACCTGCTTTTCATCCTCTTCTTTTAAAATCTGTGTTGCTGTACTATATATAGGATAAATACTTTGACCCTGTATTTTATGTATTCTGAAAGAATCTAAATTTCAATTAGTCTGTTTTTTTGTCATATGAATGTCTGTGCTAACTTTTGTCTCCTAGTCTTGTTAAATATCTTTTATATAATTTTTGAAAAATCTAATTGCACTGTTGTTTTGTAATGCAAATACATTCATGGTTTCACTTGGGAAGAAATTTATCTTGGCAGTCTTTTATTTAGGTATTGTGTAGATAGCGTTAATTTGTGAAGGTAGTATATTATTAGTTTTCTTGATCCTGGACAATAAGGACATTTTTATTCCTCATAATGAAATCTAAATCTAAGATTTCTTACAAGATTGGATCAAAAATTCACATCTTGCTGTGGTTAAGCTGTGGTTACAAATTGCTCCAATAAAGCCTTAGTATTTTGTATTTTGTATAAGTGCATCTGTGGCCATTCACATAGTAGTTTTCTTTGTGAACTGTGACTAAGAATTGTTCCTCTGAATTACCAGAGTTTCACAATTATATTACAAATAATTTATTTTCACTTTCTTCCCTATAGATGTTTATAAAAACTTTTTAATTAGTGGAAGGCAGTTATACGTTTCACTTCTAAGATATTGTTTGAAATTTATGATTAGCCCCTTTGGGTGTAATCTGTGTATGTCACAGCTTTGGTTTGTTTCGCAATCCCTCTCGACCACTCCTGCTTCCACCTACCTTGATAAGAGCAGGCACATTAGACTAACTACTAAAAAAAAACCAATCTTTCTTAAGAAATAATGGAAAATGACTCTTAATTTTTAACCATATCTATATCTTAGGCATTTGGTGGTGTTGCAATTTAGTTTATATAGTCTTCCTGGTGGCTCAGATGGTAAAGCCACAATGTCTACAATGGGGGAGACCTGGGTTCAATCTGTGGGTCGGGAAGATCCCCTGGAGAAGGAAACGGCAACCCACTCCAGTACTATTGCCTGGAAAATCCCATGGACAGAGGAGCCTGGTAGGCTATAGTCCATGGGGTTGCAAAGAGTCGGATACGACTGAGCGACTTCACTTTCACTTTCACTATAAAATAACTTTGCATGTTATTATAAGTATGTAAAGCGTCATCTGCTTATTTTCTAAACCTGATACCATAGGAACAGAAAGGACAATCTCTTGGCTTTATCAGGTATTACAGATTGTGACTATTCTTCATAGGTTTCAAACAAACATACTCTATAGTGTACAAATAATGACTTTCTTGTGTTTTTAGTAAGTCAAATTAGAAGAATTGAACTGTATAGTTGTGCTCTGAAAGTGTATGTGTGTGTGTGTGTATATATTAAGATACTTGAAATGAGAACACTATATATATATAGTGTTCTCATTTCAAGTATCTTAAGTTTCTCAGTTAAACTATAGTTATATTTATCTGTTGATATGCAAAATGATTTTGTATACACTTTATCATGACAGATAAGCATTTAACAAATTAGCTTGCTTTCTGAGAAATTAATTCAAGCAAGAGTTTGCTTTGTTTTGTTGGAGTGTTACTGCTTGTACCTTAAAGAACACACAGATTTTTCCAAGTGTATTTTTGTAGTATTCAAAGTATCTTTATAATATCATGACTCAAAATTAACTTCTTTCTTTAGGGAACTGTCTTATAATCCATTTCTTAATCATTAAGTAAAATTTTAATTTTTAAATTACCCTTTTTCCTGTTTTTTGGTATCCCTCTGCCAGTGGTTTACCTTATGTTGTCCATGAAAAGGAAAAAAAAAATAGATCATAGTAGAATTTAGACTCCCCAAGTTAATATATCTTCAAAATTTGTAAAATAGTAAGTAATTTTTTAACATTTCTGCTGTTATCAAGAAAAACTGATTTTCTTCTACATTGGGATTTACAAAGTAAGATTTTATTTTTTAAAAATTTTATTGACATGTAGCAGGTTTACAATGTTGTGTTTATTTCTGCTGTGCTACAAGTTTATTCACATGAATATTTCTTTTTCATCATGATTTATCACAGAATGTTGAATATAGTTCCCTGTGCTCTATAGGACCTTCTTTCTTCATCCTGTGTATAATAGCTTGCATCTGCTAATCTCAAACTCCCAGTCCTTCCCTGTTCCATACCCAAAGTAAGATTTTAGTATCCTGAATGATTAAAAGAATACAGCATAACACTTACACTGTGAAGTTTCTCAGTCGTGTCCGACTCTTTGAGACCCCATGGACTGTAGCCTACCAGGATCCTCAGTCCATGGAATTTCCCAGGCAAGAATACTGGAGTGGGTTGCCATTTCATTCTCCAGGGGATCTTCCCGACCCAGGGATTGAACCCGGGTTTCCCGCATTGTAGGCAGACGCTTTACTGTCTGAGCTACCAGGGAAGCCCCACTTATACTTTAATTATGACTAATTATAATATTTACTATGTGGATACCAGAGGCAGATATATTTGTTTTCTGTTTGATTTTTTGGAAACTTGATGCTGGTGAGCCATGTTTACAGGTTTCAGTCTTTGTTTTCTTTGTATCCTGTTTCTGTAAATCATTTTCCTAATCAATTAGTAAATTAATATCATAAATTTAAAACATTAACTCTTCAACATTTGAAGTCTTTGCTGTTGATAGAAATGTTTTCCTATGATCATTCATTGTTGAAAAGGCTTAATGAAAAACCTTCCTCTATAAATAGATCACATAAGGGTTAAAGGAAATAATATATTACATTATCTTTATAACAATGGCTGGTACTTATCAAATGCACAATAATAAAAATCACAGAGCAGCCACAGCATGGCACTTTCTTTTAGAAAAGTGAGAGTCAAAAGGTAGAGTGTCAAACATTTTCATATCTTCATAAATGGAATTTTACCAAGTATCTCTCTTGAGTTTGTTCAGTAATGCATTGTACTATATATATATATTTATATAAATATATTTATAATATATTTGGACAAACCTATGTTCTGTGATTTTGGATAAACATGTATATACTAGTATAGTATCCTAGAATCATAGAGCATTGTTAATTGATAGCAAGTAGTTAATATTCTTTTCTTAATTCTTAATAGATTCTTTTAACAAGTAGTGTTATGTTCAGTATGCACTGATAAAGTGTATTTTCTGTCTTTTAGAAGTTTTCTAGTTCTTTTGCGTGAAAGGGCATGTAAGTTCATGAAATGTATAGATGACATTTACTAGATTTGTTTAGTACCTTTGTTTGTATTCCTTCATTAAGAATGTTTTAATATCTCCAAATGATTTTAAAAAATCATGGAAAATATTTTGGCAGAATTAATGGACAGTTCTTTTCCTTATTTGTTAGAGAAATTCATTATATGTTTTAAGTGTTATTGTCATTGTCCTTGGACTAGTTGGAATTTATTAATATGGTTCATTGTTATTTATAAATATCTCACGTGTATTATTATGAATTGTCATATATTATTTTTGGAGTTTGAAATGCAGTGTTTTCTATGTGTTAAGGTTTTAGTTTTTGGAACCTTAGCATAGTTATGTACTACTTCGTGTTAGATCATGTTATCAGTTTAGTTCAGTCGCTCAGTCATGTCCGATTCTTTGCGACCCCATGAACCGCAGCCTGCCAGGCCTCCCTGTCCATCACCAACTCCTGGAGTGCACGCAAACCCATGTCCATTGAGTCGGCGATGCCATCCAACCATCTCATCCTCTGTCGTCCCCTTCTCCTCCTGCCCTCAATCTTTGGCAGCATCAAGGTCTTTTCCAATGAGTCAGCTCTTCTCATCAGGTGGCCAAAGTATTGGAGTTTCAGCTTCAACATCAGTCCTTCCAATGAACATAAGTTGAGAGGCTTTAAAATGTTCTAATTTGTATTGATTTTTTTGGGGGGCGGGGTGGTATATCCTCAGATTTTGAGTTTTGAAGAGATGTTTGCCAGGTTGACAAACTTGTCCCTTGTGTTATTGGGAAAAGAGATCTGATGATCTCTTGGAGACTTGGAAGATTTTGCTCTATTCTTGAATGATTACACTTTAGCTTTCTACCTTCTGAAAAATTTTCTTTTCTTAGCAGATGTCAGAATAGTTGAACTATTTAGATTTGGATGGTATATTAAATAAATAGATGTAATAGAAATTGACAAATTAGCTGTTCCAAATATTCATAACTTTGTTTAATGCTCTTTTATTTCCAGCAGAGTACCATACCTCCTATGTGACTAGAACTTTAATCCAGTTTATTGGCAGTTGCCTTAGATTTTTACCCCTCTGTCTCTAAATTTGCTGCTCCTGCTGCTGCTGCTAAGTCGTTTCAGTCGTGTCTGACTCTGTGGGACCCCATAGACCGCAGCCCACCAGGCTCCCCCGTCCCTGGGATTCTCCAGGCAAGAACACTGGAGTGGGTTGCCAGTTCCTTCTCCAATGCATGAAAGTGAAAAGTGAAAGTGAAGTCGCTCAGTCGTGTCCGACTCTTCACGACCCCACGGACTGTAGCCTACCAGCTCCTCTGCCCATGGGGTTTTCCAGGCAAGAGTACTGGAGTGGGTTGCCATTGCCTTCTCTGGTCTCTAAACGTACCCATACTTAAATACTATAAAATGGGCCGCCTTGGTGGCTCAGATGGTAAAGAATCTGCCTGCAGTGTGGGAGACCCTGGTTCGATCCCTGGTCAGGAAGATCCCCTGGAGAAGAGAATGTAAACCCACTCCAGTATTCTTGTCTGCAGAATTCCATGGACAGAGGAGCCTGGCCGGCTATAGTCCATAGTGTCACAAAGAGTCAGATACTACTGAATGACTAACACACTATATACTATAAAAATACCTACTCATGTGTAATGAGTATTTTATTATTTAATATTTATTTCTTTAGTGGCAATGACTGACATATATTTATTTGTTCTTCCTTGAATAGGTTCAGTCTTTTACAAAAATGACTTTTCAATTATGTTTTAAAATACATGAAGCAATATTACAGCTGAAAGAAAAATAGAGAAACAATTAAAGTTAGAGATGAGCAATCCTCTTTTAGTAAATACTGGAACTAGGAGATAGGAAATCAGTCAGAATATAGAAGACATCAACTTTTAGTACAACATCAGTTTGACTCACCTGATATGTGTAGAATACTGTATCCACATACTGTACATACAACATTGACCAAGACTGATCATACGCTGGGTGTTACAGCAAGTCTCAAAGTATTTTTTATAACCACAGTGCAATTAAGTTAGACTTCAGTAATAAACATGTGTCTATAAAATCTTTACAATGTTTAGAAATTTAAAAACGGTCAAACAGAGATCAGGAGAAAATAGAGCAGATTTTGATCTGAAGGAATGAAAAAACACAGCATATGGGATGTAACTAAAGAAGGGATGAGGATATTTATAGCACTAAATGCTCATGTTTGGAATGAAGAAACATTTAAACCTTTCACCTTAAGCATCTAAAAAATAGGAGCAAGTTTACCTAAAATAAGTAAAAGGAAGGAAACGATAAATGGAAATTAATGAAAAGAAATGGACAAACAACAGGAAATCAGTTAAGTCAAAAACTAGTTTTTTGAAAATATCAATATAATTGATAACCTTTTAGCATGACAATCAAGAAAAATAGAACATACAAATTATAAATATCAAGAGTGAATGAAAGGGCATTACTACAGATCTTATGGTATGATAAAGATAATAAGCAGTGTTAGAAACAACTTTGGGCTTCCCTGGTGGCTCAGATAATAAAGAATCTGCCAGCAGTGCAGGAGACCTGGGTTCAATTCCTGGGTTGGGAACATTCCCCAGGAGAAGGGAATGGCTACCCATTCCAGTATTCTTGCCTGGAGAATCCCATGGACAGAAGAGCCTGGCAGGCTAGAGTCCATGGGTTTGCAAAGAGTCGAACACTAGTGATCTTGGAAAACTTAACATGAAATGTACAAATGGAAAGTCCCTTAGAGAAGAGTTATTGGCAAGTGAAGACCAATCAATAGAATAATGTTGCCGTGGAGTAGTTCATAATTGCAAATAGATATTTCACAATCATTTCTATAAAGAGCGAGCACAAAGCAGAAATATAAGAACTTAGGGAAAACAAGGTGAGATAATATGAGAGACATGACCTACAGGAAGAAACAGAAGGAAGAAGCCTCACAAATTCATCACAGAACTGACAAAAGGAATTAGAAAGTAGAGAAGGAAGACTAGATAGAAAGCTGAATAAAATGAGAGCTTGGACAAAATGGGAATAAAGTTAGAATATTTGTATAGTTCCCAAATAAAGAAAAGTGAAGTAATGCAGTGGAGGAAATGTCAGGCATCAAAATGGTTAATCCCAAAATATATCATTGTAGAGTTCTATATTTCAGGAACTCAGGCTCACCTTATATTTGTTCTCAACTGAGGTGTGTACTTAAAAGACCCTGAGAAAGAGAGTGTAGAACAGCTCAGTCACACTAGAACTGGAGAACTATGTTACAGGGGTCAGTAAAGATATTTTTTTTTTTTTTCTGTATAGAAAGCGCTCAGAGAACCATATAATTTCTGTGGCAACTACTCAACTTAGCCATAGCAAATAAATAAATGGATGTGGCTGTATTCTGGTGGACTGGCAGTAAGGGTTGGATTTGGGATATAAATTTGCTGATCTCTACCACACTATATAAAGTTTTTGAAAATTTTTCCTAAACAAAATTTTAAGTATTGTATTTAGGAATAGTGTTTAGTGGACAAAAATTGTTTAGGCATAAATGAAAAACAGTATCATAAATGTGTAAAATATATAGTGTTTACATTGTTTGTATATGGATATATGATCTAATCTGCAGACTTTTTTGTTCCCTGTAACATCTCTTCTGTAGTTTGAATTTTCACTGCACTTTTTTCCATGGTGGTATATTAAACATCTTTCCTTGTGTTAAAACTTTATTTTCTGTCCTTAAAAACAAACCAGTTAATTGTTTTTGAAATCTCCCTGAAGGTAGAATATTTCTAACTGATCTTTGTACTTAATTGCAAACAATAGAAACTTACTTAAAAAATATATATAGTGTGTTACGTCTTTGCTTCTTATTTAGTGTGTGACCCTATTGAAGAGCATCTGATTCCAAGCCAAATTTTACATTGCCTCCTGTTTTTGTGTGGAGGCTTACTCCTTCTTGCCTGGGTACCACTCCATGTAAAAGCATCATTAATACCACTCTCTCAACTTGTAGTAGTGTTGGAAGGTTTAATTATCTAGTGTTTATTCTGAACTTGGCAGAAGAATAAATGTTATTATTAACTAGGCTAATCAAAAATTTAGCCTTTAATATGGTTAAGTTTCCATTTACTTGGCTTTTTCTTTTTAATTACTTAATAAATAAATGCCACCAACTGGCTTTTGTTCTTTAGGAGCAGAATAAGAATACAAATAATGTAATACTATCAAAATTTTTCCTCTTATATTTAAAGGATTAGATTCAGTAACACATGTTGAAGGTTGTGCAGCTTTTTCCCATTTAAAAATAAGTGTTTCCATGCTTCTTGCAATTTGTGGTAGATTTAAAATGTCTTTGCTATTTTGTGTTTCACTTATACATGCACATTCTTGGAAAATGTCACTTTTTCAAATACTTTGTTCCGCTTTTCCTAATTTTGGTTCAATCTGTTAAATATAATGAATAAAAATAATAAGTTTTTGTAAAGGAAAATGGTATTAATATTTAGAATTTTCAAATCATAAAAGCCATATCTCACATTGCTTTAACGTGGTGCTCATTGTATCGCATTATAAAAAAACTCTTTCTAAAACATTGTCCAGAGTAAGAGATGGCTATGATTCTAATAATATATATGAATATTAAGAAAAAATATTGTTAAGAAACTTTAAAGTAGACTCCAAGACTCAAAATTTAACTATTTTTGATAGAAGATTAGAAGTTTAGAGGCTTAGTATATATTATTTGTGATTCTTATTTCTGTCAGGCATAAAAAATAGTTTGCACCTAGGTAATATATTATTTTCATTCATTTTAAATTTCAGTGATATAAATGTTAGATCACCATCATCATTCTTCTGTGCATTAAATATATATAAAGTTTATATATGTTTATTGTATACTTACTAATTATTTTAGTAGAAAGGAGCTCAATTACTCAACATTGTTCTAAGTCTTCACAGAAAGCCCAAGATACCTAGGTTATTCCTTATTTTCTAGATGCTATTGACTGAGTATTTGACATTAGAAAAGGGATTATTGATTCTTCTATGAAAAGATGTACTTTGATAGGAATACTTAACTACACATACCTAAAACTCTTACTTAATTCCTGTTCTTTGACCGATACATGCTACTTGCTCCGTTTAATGGTTCATTTAAGTAGGCCTCACTGTATTGCTGACTTTTGCTTTAAATAGCAATTGTTGGATTTGAAACAGACTGTCAGAATATTTCACCATGTTTACAACATGTATAGCATTATCTGTATATAAAATGAACTGAAAAGGATACCAACAATTGTAGTGTGTTACAGAAGAACATGAGAAATGGAAGCCCACTCAGATTTGTTTCAGTATAGTTTATAATAGTAAAAATTTATTTGCATGTGTGTTAATTTAACATAATTGTCCATATATGACTTAAAGGAAAGAAATTAGATTGAAAGCTTAAACAGTAAATCATAACTCTAGATTGCTGAAATTTAATATTCAAATAAGTAAGTGAAAAGGCAACTGAATGTTACTTCGAAGTAGTAGTACATCTTTTTACTGTCGCCACAGATTTGCCTTTTCTAGAGCATCATATGGTTGGAATTTCACTCTTGTTAGGGCACCATAATTTTACATTGTATGTGGATACTACAGTTTGTTAATGCACTCATCATTTAAAATGACATATGGGTTTTTTCCACTTTGTGGTTATTATGAACAGTGCTGATATGAATGTTCATATACATGTTTTTGTGTCGACACATGCTTTCATTTCTCGGTATATACCTAGGAGTGGAATTGTTGGGTCATATGTTAATTCTATCTTCAGCTTTTTGAGGAACCACCAAACTGTGTTTGACAGCAACTGTACCGTTTTTTATTTTCACCAGTAGTGGACCAGGATTCTTTTGCCTATTCTGTTCTTCAGGTATACTTTGAAACCTTTGGTGCCTTTTTTATTTTAGTTTTTGGGCTTCTCTGGTGGCTTAATGGTAAAGAGTTCACCTGCCAATGCAGGAGATGCAGGCTTGATCCCTGGGTTGGGAAGATCCTGTGGAGAAGGAAATGGCAACCCACTCCAGTATTCTTACCTGGAAAATCCCATGGACACAGGACCTTGGCGGTCTATAGTTGCAAAAGAGTCAGATGCAACTTAGCGACTAAACAACAATAGAGCGTTCTGTTCCATTATTTCTTTGTGATTCCTTTGTCCTAATGTACCAATATCTTATTGATATTCTTAATTTGTGAATTCACCTTTCTCCTTTATTCTTGGTCTGTGATTTCTTTCAGCTCTTTGAGCTTATTTATGACAATTGATTTAAGTTCTTTGTGTAGGTTCTTCAGTGTTGGTTTCTCACAGTTTGTTTTTGTTCTTTGGATGGGCTGTATCTTCCTGTTTCTTTGTGTGCACTGCAGTTTTTTATGGAACAGTGGACATTTTGCATATGGTAATGTGGCAACTTTGAACATCATATTGTCCCTTTCCCAGGGTTTGCTCTTTTGCTTCTTGAGGTCTATAGCCGCCCATCATTTATTGACTTTTTCAAGCACCTTTTGTAAAGACTTTATTTGTGACAGCCCTTTGAATGTGTCATGATACCACCTACTGCTGTGCCTTAGCCTTTACCTCTGGCTTGTGAAGTCAAAAGTTTGGCCAGGGATGTAAGAGTAATATCTTCACAGTTCTTTGTTGAGCAAGCATTGACTCTGGTCATATGTGCTATATTCTAGATTCCCCAGCATATCATTCAGTATACACAGACACAGATAGACACACACACACACACACACACAGACATAGACACACACAGACACACACAGATACACACACACAGACACACACAGACACAGACACACACACAGACACACACAGATACACACACAGACACAGACACACACAGATACACACACACAGACACGCACACAGACACACACACACAGATGATTTTCATTTCAAGGAATTGGCTTATGTGATTGGGCTTGTAGAAGAACCAAAGAAGGCTAGCGTGCTGAAAACTATCAGGTAGAGATGGACATTGCAGTCTTGAGGATTATGAATTTTTATAGGTCGAATCTCTGTTTAGTTCTTTTAATCTGCTGTCTTTCATTTCATCTTTTATTTGTTTCTTCATTCTGGAAAATTTTCTGAGGTTTTTCCTATACAGATTCAATTTTCTGAATAAAATTTGGACTTCATTAAAATTACATACTCCTATTCTTCTAAAACACAGACTGGGAGAAAGCACTTGAAAAACACATATCTGATAAAGGACTGTAATCCAAAATACACAAAGCTCTTAAAACTCAAAAATAAGAAAATGAACAGCCTGATTAAAAATTGGGCAAAAGACCCCATCTGAAGGACAATATACAAATGTCAAATAAAGATATGAAAAGGTGCTCCATATCTGTCATCAGGAAAACAACAAGGATATACTACTATACACCTGGCCAAAATTCAGTAAACTGACAATATCAAATGCTAATAAAGGGGAACAATAGGAATAGTCCTTAATTTCTGGTAGGGAAAAACCACTTTGGAAGACAGTTTAGCAGTTTTGTATAACCAAGCATACTTTTACTGTTCAGTCCAACAATTGTCTTACATGGTATTTACCCAAAGGAGTTACATCGGTACAAAAGACTACACATAGGTGTTTCTCTATGCTTTCCTGATAATTGCTGGAATTTGGAAGCAACCACGATGACCTTCCCATCAGGAAGCTTCCATAAGCCTCTTATGTTTCTCCATCAGAGGGCAGACAGAATGAAAACCACAGTCATTGGTTAGAAAACTAACCAATCTGACCACATGGACCACAGCCTTGTCTAACTCAGTGAAACTATGAGCCATGCCATGTCGAGCCACCCAAGACGGATAGGTCATGGTAGAGAGTTCTGTCAAAACGTGGTCCATTGGGGAAGGGAATGGCAAACCACTTCAGTATTCTTGCCTTGAGAATCCCATGAACAGCATGAAAAGGCAAAAAAATAGGACACTGAAAGATGAACTCCCCCGGTAGGTAGGTGCCCAATATGCTACTAGAGAGAGTGGAGAAATAACTCCAGAAAGAATGAAGAGACAGAGCCAAAGCAAAAGCAACACAGAGTTGTGGATGTGACTGGTGATGGAAGTAAAGTCTGATGCTGTAAAGAGCAGTATTGCATAGGAACCTGGAATGTTAGGTCCATAAATCAAGGCAAATTCAGTTCAGTTCAGTTCAGTTGCTCAGTCATGTCTGACTCTTTGCGACCCCATGGACTGCAGCATGCCAGGCCTCCCTGTCTATCACCCACTCCCAGAACTTACTCAAACTCATGTCCATTGAGTTGGTGATGCCATCCAACCATCTCATCCTCTGTCATCCCCTTCTCCTCCCACCTTCAATCTTTCTCAGCATCAGGGTCTTTTCAGATGAGTCAGTTCTTTGCAGGTAGCCAAAGTATTGGAATTTCAGCTTCAGCATCAGTCCTTCCAATGAATATTCAGGACTGATTTCCTTTAGGATGGACTGGTTGGATCTCCTTGCAGTCCAAGGGACTCTAAAGAGTCTTCTCCAACAAAACAGTTCAGAAGCATCAATTTTTCAGTGCTGAGCTTTCCTTATAGTCCAACTCTCACATCCATACATCACTACTGGAAAAACCATAGCCTTGACTAGACAGACCTTTGTTGGTAAAGTAATGTCTCCGTTTTTTAATATGCTGTCTAGATTGGTCATAGCTTTTCTTCCAAGGAGTAAGCGTCTTTTAATTTCATGGCTATAGTCACCATCTGCAGTGATTTTGGAGCCCCCCAAAATAAATTCTGTCACTGTTTCCACTGTGGTCAAACAGGAGATGATAAGAGTGAGCATTGACATGTTAGGAATCAGCGAACTGAAATGGACTGGAATGGGTGAATTTAACTCAGATGACCATTATATCTACTACTGTGGGCAAGAGTCCCTTAGAAGAAATGGAGTAGCCATCATAGTCAACAGAAGAGGCTGAAATGCAGTACTTGGGTGCAATCTCAAAAATGACAGAATGGTCTCTGTTTCCAAGGCAAACCATTCAGTATCACAGTAATCCAAGTCAATGCCCCAACTAATAATGCTGAAGAAGCTGAAGTTGAATGGTTCTATGAAGACCTACAAGACTTTCTACAACTACCACCCCAAAACATGTCCTTTTCATGTAGGGGACTAGAATGCACTAGTAGGAAGTCAAGAGATACCTGGAGTAATAGGCAAATTTGTTTGGAGTACAAAATGAAGTAGGTCAAAGGCTAATAAGAGTTTTGCCAAGAGAATGCACTGGTCATAGCAAATATCCTTTTCCAGCAACACAAGAGAAGACACTGCACATGGACATCACCAGATGGTCAAAACTGAAATCAGATTGATTATATTCTTTGCAGCCACAGATGCAGAAGCTCTATACAGTCAGCAAAAACAAGACCGGGAGCTGACTGTGGCTCAGATCATGAGCTCCTTATTGCCAAATTCAGACTTAAATTGAAGAAAGTAGGGAAAACCACTAGACCATTCAGGTATGACCGAAATCAAATCCCTTACGATTATACAGTGGAAGTGAGAAATAGATTCAAGGGATTAGATCTGATAGACAGAGTACCTAAATAACTATGGACAGAGGTGACATTGTACAGGAGGCAGTGATCAAGACCATCCGCAAGAAAAAGAAATGCAAAAAGGCAAAATGGTTTTCTGAGGAGGCCTTACAAATAGCTGAGAAGAGAAAGGACGTGACAGGCAAAGGAGAAAAGGAAAGAATAGCAAGGAGAGATAAGAAAGCCTTTCTCAATGATCATTGCAAAGAAATAGAGGAAAACAATAGAGCGGGAAAGACTAGAGATCTCTTCAAGAAAATTAGATATATCAAGGGATCATTTCATGCAAAGATGGGCACAGTAAAGGACAGAAATTGTATGGACCTAACAGAAGCAGAAATGGCTACCCACTCCAGTGTTCTTGCCTGGAGAATCCCATAGATGAGTGAGCCTGGTGGGCTGCCGTCTGTGGGGTCGCACAGAGTCGGACATGACTGAAGCAACTTAGCAACAGAAGCAGAAGATATTAAGAAGAGGTAGCAAGAATACTTAGAAGAACTATACAAAAGAGATCTTCATGACCCAGATAACCACTATGGTATGATTACTCACCTAGAGCCAGACATCCTGGAATGTGAAGTCAAGTGGGCCTTAGGAAGTATCACTACGAACAAAGCTAGTGAAGGTGATGGAATTTCAGTTGAGCTATTTCAAATCCCTAAAAATGATGCCATGAAAGTGCTACACTCAATATGCCAGCAAATTTGGAAAACTAGAAAAGGTCAGTTTTCATTCCAGTCCCCAAGAAAGGGAATAACAAAGAATGTTCAAACTATTGCACAATTGCACTCATCTCATTCGTTAGCAAAGTAATGCTCAAAATTCCCCAAGTGAGGCTTCAGTAGTACATAAACCATTAACTTCCAGATGTTCAAGCTGGTTTTAGAAAAGGCAGAAGAACCAGAGATCAAATTGCCAACGTCTGTTGGCTCATCAGAAAAGCAAGAGAGTTCCAGAAAAACATCTACTTCTGCTTTATTGACTATGCCAAAGCTTTTGACTGTGTGGATCACAACAAACTGTGGAAAATTCTTCAAAAGATGGGAACACCAGACCACCTGACCTGCCTCCTTAGAAATCTTTATGCAGGTCAGGAAGCAACAGTTAGAACTGGACATGGAGCAACAGACTGGTTCTATGTACAGAAAGGAGTACATGAAGGCTGTATATTGTCACCCTGCTTATTCAACTTATATGCAGAGCACATCATGAGAAATGCCAGGCTGGATGAAGCACAAGCTGTAATTAAGATTGCCAGGAGAAATATCAGTAACCTCAGATACGCAGCTGATACCACCCTTATGGCAGAAAGCCTCTTGATGAAAGTGAAAGAGGAGAGTGAAAAAGTTGGCTTAAAACTCAACAGTCAGAAAACTAAGATCATGGCATCTGGTCCCATCACTTTATGGCAAACAGATGGGGAAACAATGGGAACAGTGACAGGCTTTGTCTTTTTGGGCTCCAAAATCACTGCAGATGGTGACTATAGCCGTGAAATTAAAAGACGCTTACTCCTTGGAAGAAAAGTTATGACCAACCTAGACAGCATATTACAAAACAGAGACATTACTTCACCAACAAAGGTCTGTCTAGTCAAGGCTATGATTTTTCCAGTAGTGATGTATGGATGTGAGATTTGGACTATAAGGAAAGCTAAGCGCCGAAGAATTGATGTGTTTGAACTGTGTTGTTGGAGAATACTGTTGAGAGTCCCTTGGACTGCAAGAAGATCCAACCAGTCCATCCTAAAGGAAATCAGTCCTGAATATTCATTAGAAGGACTGATGCTGAAGCTGAAACTCCAGATACTTTGGTCACCTGATGCGAAGAACTGACTCATTTGAAAATACCCTGATGCTGGGAAAGATTGAAGGCGGATGAAAAGGGGACGACAGAGGATGAGATGGTTGGATGGCATCACCGACTCGACGGACGTGAGTTTGAGTGAACTCCGGGAGTTGGTGATGAACAGGGAAGCCTGGCGTGCTGCAGTCCATGGGGTTGCAAAGAGTCAGACATGACTGAGTGACTGAACTGAACTGAAGATGTCCTTCTCTGGGTCAAAGGATGAATAAAATATGGTACATCCAGATCATGGAATATTATTCAGTCCTAAAACCAGCCCATCCTAAAGGAAATCAGTCCTGAATATTCATTGGAAGAACTGACGCTGAAGCTGAAGCTCCAATACTTTGGCCACCTGACGCGAAGAAATGACTGACTGGAAATGACCCTAATGCTGGGCAAGATTGAGGGCAGGAGGAGATGGGGGTGACAGAGGATGAGATGGTTGGATGGCCTCAGGGACTGAATGGGCATGAGTTTGAGCAAGCTCCAGAAAATACTGGAGAAGAAAGGAGCTTGGTGTGCTGCAGTCCATGAGGCCCCAAAGAGTCAGACCTGACATGGTGATTGAGAAACAACAACACAAAAGATGTTGAGCCATGAAAAGAACGGGGCGGGGGTGCTTTAAAAGCATATTAGTAAGTGAAAGAAGCCAGTTTAAAAAGGTTACATACTGTATGGTTCCAGGTAAACAACATTCTGGAAAAGACAGAAACAGTAAGACAGTAAGAAGGTGAGTTTTAGGAGAGATGCTGCTGCTGCTAAGTCGCTTCAGTCGTGTCCGACTCTGTGCGACCCCATAGACGGCAGCCCACCAGGCTCCCCCGTCCCTGGGATTCTCCAGGCAAGAACACTGGAGTGGGTTGCTATTTCCTTCTCCAATGCATTAAAGTGAAAAGTGAAAGTGAAGTCGCTCAGTTGTGTCCGACTCTTAGCGACCCCATGGACTATGGACGGAGGAGCCTGGTAGGCTGCAGTCCATGGGGTCTCTAAGAGTCGGACACAAGATGCATAGGAAGACAAAAAACGGTTTTTAGGGCAGTAAGACTGTTAGGTATGTCGCTATACTGTTGGATATATGTCATTGTAAATTTGTCCCAAACCCATACAATGTACAACCCCAAGAGTGAACCATCCTGTAAACTGTAGAGATTGGGTGACTATGATGTGTCATTATAGGTTGAAGCAAATATCCCACTCTGGTAGGGGAAATTGGTAATAGAGTAGATGGCATGAATGGGAGCAGAGACTACATGGGAAAATCTATGCTTTCTGTTCAGTTTTGTCGTGACCCCAAAACTGCTCTAAAACATTAAGCATGTTTAAAAAATTTTTAAATCTGATGAGAAAGATTACATAGAAATTAAGAAATAATAAAATAAGCCACGTATTTAAATGAAAATCCTTAGTCTTCTCCTCTTGGTGTTTATCTTCTGTATATTTTCAGGATTTGCTTTTAAGAAATCCAGTTTAGCTATTTTATATCATATAATTGCTTAATTTATCCCTTTCATTTTCAGTCATGGAAGCTTTAAAAATTTATTCTTTCAATAATTGAAGGAAATTCTGTTCACTGAAATGAATTAAATGTGTAAATTCCATATCTTTGGCTCTGGGAGGACTAGGCCTTTGCTAATAAAAGCTTTATAACTTCCTTTTTGTGTATAGGTCATGTGTATAGCAGGTAAAAGATTGCTCCAGTGCAAAAAATTTTAATGTATGTCCTGGTTACTCACTATAAAACAAGTAACTTAGGTAAAGGAAAGGTCATTTAAGCAGAATTTGCATTCATTTCTATTTTATATTTCATTAAAAGTACTAAATAACTTTATGTTACCCCTGTTGATTATTTATGTGTTGGAAAGGCAGTGGTGCCTGGGCACAGTTTAGAGTCCTTTAACCAATCGTTTAATAAGACAAATTACATCATTTCTGCTTTTCTTTCCCATTCTGGTTTTGCTTGCAATAGATTCAGTCATGTTCTAAATTAGATTCTCTACACTTCCGTGTGAACTTTTTCTCCTTAAGGTATTAATTAAGTTTATCTTAAAGTGAAGTCACAACTTTAGGTTTAAATGTCAGATGCAAACCAATAAAAATGTTAACCCATTTGAGCTCCAGAAATCTAATGAAGACTTCTGTATACAGCTTTTGACACTGCTTGGTGTACGTTAGTAATAAAGTGAAAGCTTATTTTCTTACCAGTATATTTTAGCACAACACACGTCCTTTCTGTTATGGGGCTTGCATACTGCTGATGTTATGGAAAGCTTTCTCATCAGCCTACCCATGAGGAAAATTAAGATTGTCTTGCTGTGTCCCAGGGAAATAGTCAAGGCTTTTAAAAAGAGAGAAAATAGAGAACAAAAGGATATGTCAGGCGTGTACGCAACTGTCTTATTGGCAGATAGCGTGACTCCTTTATGAATGTGTGACTTTCTGAAAACTGATTTTAAATGAATTATCTTTTTCTGTTAGGCTTTGAAGAAGAGGTTTTTTCCGTATATAAATAGAATTTTTTAGCTCTACCATGTCTTGTTCACTCAACTCTAAACTGAACCTTCATAGCATTTGTTTTGTCTACTATTGAAGGCTTTCTGCAGGAAGACTCTCAGTTGTGACATTGTATGGATGCCAGCAAAATGATCAGAATTCAAGTTTCTAGTGGCTCTAATGAGCTGCTAATTGAAGGTGACAAGCTGTTTTTTCCTTCCCAGTTGGTCTGGCAAAATGTTAGATTTCATTCATTATTAACTCATTGCTTCTCAGCAGAGAACTGGATTAATTAGTTGGGAACATTAAGAAAAGAATTTTTGCCTTGTGTCCATTTTGGAGTTTGGAATTTAGGTTTTACAAGATGCTCCCCCATCTTCAGTTTTGCCAATTGTGTGCAGTTGTGTACATCTCTAGCACAATCGAGACCCAGCACTGTTTCTGTCATCCTGTAAGTGGGCACCCATCATGCCGCTTTGCGTTCTGTAGCTCCCCTCCTTCTTTGGCTGCTGGCACCACTGATCGGCTTCCTGTTATTACAGTTTTACCTTTCTAGCTTTTCATTGAAAGGGACCCGTAGAGTATGTAGACTTTTATGTTTGACCTTTTTTCCCCCAAGAACTTCATGATGGTTTTGAAACTCATTGTGCTGTTAGGTGGATAGTTTGCCCTGTTATTAATATTCTGTTGGTTGAATATATCACAATACATTGAGCCATTCACCTGTTGATCAACATTTAACTGTGCGTTAAAAAAAAAAAAAAAGAATAACAAAGTACCACAGCATGACTTAGATATGTTTATGTGAAGCTGCTAAACTACCTTTCAAAGTGACTACCTTTTTGCATTCCCAGTAACAATGTATGAAAGTCTTGCAATCTTAAATTAGCTGTCTTGTAAAATCTTAGGCGTTCTAGTAGTGATATCCCTTAGTGGTTTTCATTTGTATTTTCCTGATAATTAGTGATATTTAACATTTTTTCAAGCCGTGAGTTACTATATATGTATCTTCCATAGTAAAGTATCTTTTAAAACATTATGGCCAGGGACTTCCTTGGCAATCAAATGGTTGAGACTTCACCGTCCTGTGCAGGGGTGTGGGTTCAGTCCCTGGTCTGGGAGCAGGGATTCCACATGCCCTACAGCCACAAGACCAGGGCATAAAAACCAGAAGCTGGTTCGATCCCTGGGTGGGGAAGAGCCCCTGAGGGGGAAAATGGCAACTCACTCCAGTATTCTTGCCTAAAAAATTCCATGGACAAGGGGAGCCTGGCAAACTATAGTCCATGGGGTTGCAAACAGTTGGTGCACACGACTGAGCACCTACACTCATTGTTATCTGTAGTCACCGTGATTTACATGACATTCTCAAGACTTACTGATCTTATAACTGGATGTTTGTACCTTTCTACTCTCTTCACCTGTTTCATACCTCCCCACCTGACCTGGGCTCTGGCATCTACTAATCTGTTCTTTTTTATTAAATTTTTTTAAATTGGATTAAGAAAAAACTTCATTTGTTTTCTTTGGTCATGTTTTGTGGCATGTGGGATGTAGGTATCAAACCCATACCCCCTGCATTTGAAGCTCAGAGCCTTAACCATGGGACCTCCAGGGAAGCCCCTGTTCTTTTTTCTATGAGTTGAGTTTTTATTTAAATTCACTATATAAATTATATCATACAGTATTTTTCTTGTGTTTAACATAGCATAATGCCCTCAACCTATGTTGTTGTCAAGTGGCAGGATTTCCTCTTTTCTTATACATTTAAAGTACCCCAAACTATGTTTTATGAATTTTCATAAAGATTTAAAAATTAAATCTTGTTGTTATTGTTGAACAGGAGTGGTAAGAGTAGGTCAGTTCAGTTGAGTCACTCAGTTGTGTCCGACTCTTTGTGACCCCTTGAATCGCAGCACGCCAGGCCTCCCTGTCTATCCCCAACTCCTGGAGCTTACTGCAACTCATGTCTGTCAAGTCAGTGATGCTATCCAACCATTTCATCCTCTCTCGTCCCCTTCTCCTGCCTTCAGTCTTTCTCAGCATCAAGGTGTTTTCACATGAGTCAGTTCTTCGCATCAGGTGGCCAAAGTATTGGAGTTCAACTTCAGCATCAGTCCTTCCAGTGAATATTCAGGACTGATTTCCTTTACGATGGACTGGTTGGATCTCCTTGCAGTCCGAGGGACTCTCAAGAGTCTTCTCCAGCATCACAGTTCAAAAGCACCAGTTCTTTGGTGCTCAGCTTTCTTTATAGTGCAACTCTCATATCCATACATGACTACTGGAAAAACCATAGCTTCGACTAGATGGACCTTTATTGGCAAAGTAATGTCTCTGCTTTTTAATATATTGTTTAGGTTGGTCATAGCTTTTCTTCCAAGGAGCAAGCTTCTTTTAATTTCATGGCTATAGTCACCATCTGCAGTGATTTTGGAGGCCCCTAAAATGAAAGTCTGTCACTGTTTCCATTGTTTCCCCATCTGTTTGCCATGAAGTGATGGGACTGGATGCCGTGATCTTAGTTTTCTAAATGTTGAGTGTTAAGCCAACTTTTTCATTCTCCTCTTTCACTTTCATCAAGAGGCTTTTAGTTCCTCTTCGCTTTCTGCCATAAGGGTAGTGTCATCTGCGTATCTGAGGTTATTGAAGTTAAGAGTAGCTGATTTTGCCTTGTTCCTCATCTTTCAGGAAAGTGTTGATCTCCTATCTGTGGGTTTTTTGTAGATGCCCCTCATCAGGTTGAAGAAGTTCTCTTCTATTCAACAGTCTTTTATTTTAGGAAGAATCTCATCTAGTTTTGTATTGCTGGATTTGACATTAATATTTTGTTGAGAATTCTTGATGTATATTCATGAGACATTGTGAATGTATATATAGTTTCTTGTGAAGTATTTGTTTATTTTGGGAATCAGGTGTGTTACAGCCTCATAAAGTAAGTTGGTGACTTCTCTTCTACCTTTAAAAGAATTTGTATAGGATATCTAAACTTGTTTCAAGGATTGGTAAAATTTTCAAATGAAGCCATTTTTAAGAAATTCTTTGTAAGAAATTTTAAGTTATGAGTTCAATTCCTTTGTAGATACTGGAATATTCAAATTAGCTGTTTCAAGGAATTAGGTTTAGTTTCATTCATTTTCTTATTTTGCTTTCCTGAGTTTTATTTCATTGATTTGTATTAATTCCTCCATTTCACTTTGATTTGATTTTACTGGCTCTTTTCCTACTTTGTTAAGGTGGAAACATTGATCTCATCATCTGTTTTAGTGTCTGGAGCACACTGTGTTTATAGTTTAAATCTTATTTTGAATGTTTATTTATGGATGAGATCTCATTTCTGGTAGATTCTTGATTAGGCTTGAAATGTATCTGTTTAGAAATGGTCAGCCTATGGTGTATACATCCATTCATTTTGGCCTTTTTGTTTTGTTTGCTTTGTTCCTTTTTCTGTAAATGCATTGAAATCTTTCCTTTAGAAATTGAATTATTTGAGGTATTCAAGTACTTGTATCTTTGATCTCATTCATAATTGTTTATCCTTAGTTTGTAATAGAAGAGGTAATGTTTTATCTAGTGACCTTGGTAAATCCATATATTAATTGATAATCCATAGTAATAATCAGTTTACATATTAATGCATACATTAATGGTTAATCGTATTATTATCAAGTTTGTCTGTATATATATTGCAACTTTGTGTTACTGGGTTTTATACTTCTCAGCAAATAATGGTAGCTTTATTTCTTTCTTGTAGTAATTTCTTATACATAGACCTTCCATACTATATGGTGTACAGTGCCACAGTCTTCAAATATTCCTTCCTAATTCCTTAATTTGGGGTGAAACATTTCAGTATTTCACGATTTTGTGATTGCTAATTTTGTTGACTAGTTTTAAGGTTGGTATCCTTTATCAGATTAATGAAATATTTCTTATGAACTGGTTTTAATTCTCTCAAATGCTTTACTTTATTTATTGAGATCATCTTATAATTTTTCTGTTCTACAGTATTGAGTGATGTTTCATTATTTGTTTTCATTTGGCATTCCTGAGATAAATTGATTGGAATATATATGTATATAATCGGTTTGAGTGTATTGTTAACAAGAAAAGTTACTGGCCATCCCACCTTTTAAAGCATAATGACTCTTTGTTTGTTTTTGTAGCACAAGTCCACCTTACTGTTGTGTGGATTTATATTCACTTCGTACTGGGGAGATGGTCAAGTCCATTCAGTTTAAAACGCCCATCTATGATCTCCATTGCAACAAAAGGTAAAGCAGTATTTCGTGTGTTTCTTGTACAAGAGAGCATGTAGCAATACTCTAAAGTGGCTTCATTTTGGATGCATTTTAGTTTTGAAAACTTGTAACTTTTACGTAATTATTTCTAAATCTTGGACTTTGGGAAAAATACAAATTCTGATTAATTTTAATATATCCTTAAGCAGAAATATCTCATTTACACTGAATAACAGTTGTCTGAGTTTTCTTCCTCCCTCAGTCCTTTCCTTCCTTCTTTCCTCTTTCTTCCTTCCTGTTTTCCTTCCCTCCCTCTCTTCTTTGGCTCTTGTGTTGGGAAATTACATAGTCATTTTTTTTTTCCCATAGTCATTTTAAGTGACAGGTTGTATAAATCCATTTTATGTTTAATTCCATGACTTTGAGCCAGCAATGGAAAAACACCTTTTGTAAATAGCCAGCATTTTTTTGAATTCATACATTCTTAATGAAGATAGGTTCATTTGATTTATAATGAATTAAAATATTATAAAAAATAAAATTTTATTTTGAGGTGTAGATCTCCTATCACTTTTCTTCCTCTAATCTTGTCTGTCTTGATCATAGTAAGGATTTTGTGGTTATATTTTTATATCTAAGAAGCAGATGTTTCTAGCTTATATGTTATGTGTTTGATTTTTAAAAATTGCTATGGTAGATACTGAGTTAATTTATTTATGATTCAGTTTATAGAACTTCACATTAACATTTTCTTTTATGATTTTTTTTCCCTCTAATTTTAGGATCCTTGTCGTAGTATTGCAGGAGAAAATTGCTGCCTTTGATAGCTGTACTTTCACGAAAAAATTTTTTGTCACAAGTATGTATCAACTTGATTTATTTTCTATTATATGCCTTTGAGTTTATATTATTTACTTGATAGAATCAGCAGGCTAATTGGAATCATGGCGTCAGTATGTCCTGCTTCTTCAGGTAGTGTATTTCTGCTTCTGTGCATGCCTTATTTAGTAATATAATTTTATGGCACCTGTGTTCAGCCCACAGCGTGTTTTCTTCATGTTATTGTAGATGCTTTGTCGTATACTCAGTTTTTTCTTGTATATTCTCCTTGAGTAGTTGTGACTAATTTAGATCTGTGTAACTATGTTGTTAAATTATTTAATTAACATAACATTCTTGTGGATGTAACTGTATTATCATTCATGAGGGAACTGTGTCAGTCTTTCTCTCTTTCTTTCCCCTACATCTCACAACTCTGCCTGGATTTGCAGAAATAAGCCCAGATTCTGGATCCAAATACATATACACACACAGAGACACACACTCACACGTAGGACAGTCCAGCAGGCTGGAAATTCCAAGGGCTGAGTCTGTAGGAAGTCTGGAGTTAGATTTTAAAAAAAAAATACAGTCTAGTGAAGCAATAGTTTTCCCTCGTTTACATTTTAACGTCTAACACTCACCAGCAAAGCTATAGCTATTTTTTCAGAGACTCTGTTATGTGTATGCTGCAGAAATAGTTCTTTTGGAACAGAGATCAATTTTATTATGTATAGGGAATCCCAGTCATACTACTGTATCTCCTGAAATATCGAAACTATTTACACACTTACTTATCAGATGTTTATCTGTATATTAAGCCCTGGTAGTAGACATTATTCCTTTCTGATAAGAGCTCATGTTCTTGATAATACCTTGTAGTCTATATGTAATTGCATGGGTTACGTAATATGTACTATACATAACAATACATAATAATTCATTGTAATGTATAGTTTATCATTTTGTATCCTACGAAGAAGAATACAGTATACAACTCATCTCCTTGATCTTGTAGTCATTACTTTCAGAGATCTACAGAGATAATACTAGAGATCATGTTCATTGAGATATTTTTTGTCTTATGACAAGGTGTAATGTACACCATTTACCATTTACATTAGTGTTTCCAGCACCTAGGCCATTAGCTGGCACAGTGTAGGCTCTCATTAAATATTTCTTGAATGATGAATACATTGACCTACTTATCAGTCAGTAATATTGTGCTGATCAGAAATTTACTGATGTCTTAATAATTATTAAATATAGATTCCTAGAAAGGATCTTTTATTGTTTCATGTATAAATTAAAAGTTTTGGGGGAGCATAGATTTGTTACTAACATCTTCATTCACAAATGCTGCATACACATAATATAGTAAGCTTTGGATATTACGTGGTCTGTTTGGGCATATTAATTCTTTGTTCCTATACAAACCTTATGCATTAATATATTACTTTATAATTTCGTCACTCATTGTTAGAATTAAAACAAGTAGAGAAATAGAGGAATCATGTATAAATCTTTCCATTTCTTCCAAGTTTGTGGGCTACAGAGGAATAATTTAGAACAGAATATGAATATTACAGCCAGATTAAGATGCCAGTTTTTCCTGAGCATTTGTCTTCACATGTTATCAATACTTTTCTGTTGTTTATCATTGATTAAATGATATCATGTGCTTTGGCTTCTGAAAAGTTAGATATCTCTATTGTGAGTCCATTTTAATTTTATACTTATGGATAGCTCTTGCTGCCTCAGCTGAGTATTAAATTGGGGAGAACTCTTCAATAATTATTTGTTAAGATAGTTTGTTTAAATGACAATGTATGTGTTGAAATTTAAGCCTTATTTAAACACTGTGCCTACTGCGTTTTGTATGTTGAAAGTAATATTACACTTGCCAATAGATGTCAGTTTCCTTCTTTGTAATAAATGCTAGGCTACGAAGTCAGTTGTCACAGTGACTAGAGAGACATTAATATATGTAAATAAGTTAATAATGGAGAGTTCAGTCAGTTCAGGTCAGTCACTTAGTTGTGTCCGACTCTTTGTGATCCCATGGACTGCAGCATGCCAGGCTTCCCTGTCCATCACCATCTCCCGGAGTTCACTCAAACTCACATCCATCGAGTCAGTGATGCCATCCATCCATCTCATCCTCGGTCGTCCCCTTTTCCTCCTGCCCCCAATCCCTCCCAGCATCAGTCTTTTCCAATTAGTCAGCTCTTCGCTTGAGGTGGCCAAAGTACTGGAGTTTCAGCTTTAGCATCATATCTTCCAAAGAACACCCAGGGCTGATCTTTAGAATGGACTGGACTCCTTGCAGTCCAGGGGACTCTCAAGAGTCTTCTCCAACACCACAGTTCAAAAGCATCAATTCTTCGGCACTCAGCTTTCTTCACAGTCCAACTCTCACATCCATACATGACCACTGGAAAAACCATAGCCTTGACTAGACAGACCTTTGTTGGCAAAGTAATGTCTCTGCTTTTGAATATGCTATCTAGGTTGATCATAACTTTTCTTCCAAGGAGTAAGCGTCTCTTAATTTCATGGCTGCAGTCACCATCTGCAGTGATTTTGGAGTCCAAAAAGATAGTCAGCCACTCTTTCCACTGTTTCCCCATCTGTTTCCCATAATGTGATGGAACCAGATGCCATGATGTTCGTTTTCTGAATGTTGAGCTTTAAGACAACTTTTCACTCTCTTTCACTTTCATCAAGAGGCTCTTTAGTTCCTCTTCCCTTTCTGCCATAAGGGTGGTGTCATCTGTTTATCTGAGGTTGTTGATATTTCTCCCCGCAATCTTGATTCCAGCTTGTGCTTCTTCCAGCCCAGCATTTCTCATGATGTACTCTGCATAGAAGTTAAATAAGCAGGGTGACAATATACAGCCTTGACGTACTCCTTTTCCTATTTGGAACTAGTCTGAATGTTGTTCCATGTCCAGTTCTAACTGTTGCTTCCTGACGTGCATACAGGTTTCTCAAGAGGCAGGTCAGGTGGAGCTTAGATGGTCTAATTGCATTTTGCATATAATCATGTACATATAGCCTGTATCTTTAATTGTATATATCTAAATATGAGTGAAATTTATTTCAGTTGACATGTGTCTGTTTTTTACTAATGAGTGATGGAAATGTATAAGGATCTATAAATAAGATTTAAACAAAATCCTACCTCACTGTAGGCTGTAGTTACAATTAAAAAAAAAAAAGTTTTGTTTTTGCACGTTAATGATATTTGCAGCTTTACTGGGGGAGTGTTTTGCAGTCTGAGATTTTACAGTAGGAGAGTTTATTTTTGGCATATCCTTATTTGGGTCATCTTACAGCAAATACGCAAAGCTCTTGAATCAGTTGGCAGGATCAATATAGAAACTGGCACATTAAAGATATTCCATATTTACATGGGGTTTGACTGTACTTTCCCAATTAAACCATTTATAGTAGAAATGAGAGCAAAAATACCTTTAAGCAGAAAAAGATAGAATATAATATGTCTTCTTTTTCTTACTTGAAGTTATGCAGTTCTTATAGAGAGGTGAATTTTTAGTCACTTTTGATTTTCGAAAAGTTTGCATATTTGATAAATGTAGTCATTTAGTGATATGGCAACATTTTTATTAAATTACTGAATTTTAAATTACTGTATTTTATTAAATTACTGAAGTCATAGATTTACCATTCATTTTCTTTGAGTGTTTTTTTTTTTTCCAAAGTTTTATTCCAGGAAATATATACAATTGTTTAAAGACAGTAGTGTAATGAACCACCATGTACTTATGATGTGGTTTCAATAAGTACTAACTTGTGGACAATCTTTTTCATTTATACCCTTCCCAAATTATTTTGAAGCATATCCGTGAGATACAATTTAATCTATCATCTATGTTTAAATGACAAGAATTTGCAGAATCATTATTTCTGTATTGCCAAATGATCAAGTAACTTGTCGTCTAAACTGAGGTCTTTTGATTTGAACAAAGGCCATACTTGATTTAACTTTGGTCAGCAAGTATAAACTTGTGCATCCTTTCCAACTGAACTCCCAAGGTTTTTGACATAGATAAACTTTCTTTACCAAAATCCAGTGTCCTTGCTACATCTTTTGTTTCTAAATCCATTTTCATGCCGGTTATGCTACCTTTACTTTGAGTCACTCACAAATATCAGTTTTTGGAGATGCTTTGGTGCTTTGCTTCCCTGCCTGAAAGGGCCTTTTCACTACCATCTGTCTCCCCATAGTGACTTAATCCCATGTGTCTTTCTAGCCCCAGTGTGCATATTAGTTCTTATATGAAGTATTTCTTGATCCCCTTAGTTTAAAGTAGCCTCTCCTCCTAAATCCCCGAAGATAGCAATTCCCAAATCTGTCTGCAGAACAGTAGACCTTCAACATGCTGTGTAAATCGGGATGCCCTGGTAAAACAGACTTAGGAAATGCTGCCTTCTGTTGGAGGATACCAGTGGTGATTAACATTTTAATCTGTTTAAATTTATTTACTACATTTCAGTATTTCCCAGATTTATCTGATTAGAGATCTCTTTTGTTACCCAGTACCCTTTGGGAATTCTCTTATAGTATTATCTCTCCCTCTGTTAAGACACTTACCTTCTGTCTTATTGTATGTGTTTTCTGTCTACTCTTTCTTTCTTTGATACCCTATAGTAATCTTCTTGAGAACAAAGTTGTGCATCTTGATTTGGTTTAAGAAAATAAGGTCCATCATGCAAGGTAAAATATATCCATTATGTTCTGGCTAACTTAAAAATATTTCCGATGCTTATTTTTGCTCCTTATAATATGAAAACATTTATCACAACTATTTCAAGTTTTGAAGCATCAGTGGTTCTTTTCCAGGATTTTTAGTTTGCCAAAATGGTTGAGAACGTAGTACAACTCTGTCAAAAATAATCAGATAAGAAGGAAAATTATTTATAGAAGATCAGTACTCATCTCTAGAGAAAGTGATAGAGGTTTGATCTGGGAATTATAAATTTGGTGAATATTTAAAGGAATGAATATATGAATGCATATATGAATGAAGTTTCTCCCTCTGGTTGGAATAAGGACAAAACTTTTTTAAAGTATGAGTTTGTTTGAAAATTTTTATCTTTGTAATGATCAGCTCTTGAGTCTCTAACCTCAGATATGCAGATGACACCACCCTTATGGCAGAAAGGGAAGAAGAACTAAAGAGCCCCTTGATGAAAGTGAAAGAGGGGAGTGAAAAAGTTGGCTTAAAGCTCAACATTCAGAAAACTAAGATCATGGAATCTGGTCCCATCACTTCATGGGAAATAGATGGGGAAACAGTGGCTGACTTTATTTTGGGGGGCTCCAAAATCACTGCAGATGGTTACTGCAGCCATGAAATTAAAAGGCGCTTACTCCTTGGAAGGGAAATTATGACCAAGCTAGATAGCATATTCAAAAGCAGAGACATTACTTTGCCAACAAAGGTCTGTCTATTCAAGGCTATGGTTTTTCCGGTGGTCGTGTATGGATGTGAGAGTTGGACTGTGAAGAAAGCTGAGTGCCGAAGAATTGATGCTTTTGAACTGTGGTGTTGGAGAAGACTCTTGAGAGTCCCTTGGACTGCAAGGAGATCCAGCCAGTCCATCCTAAAAGAGATCAGCCCTGGGTGTTCATTGGAAGGACTGCTGCTGAAGCTGAAACTCCAATACTTTGGCCACCTGATGTGAAGAACTGACTCATTGGAAAAGACCCTGAAGCTGGGAAAGATTGAGGGCAAGAGGAAAACGGGACGACAGAGGATGAGATGGCTGGATGTCATCACTGACTCTATGCACATGAGGTTGGGTAAACTCCAAGAGTTGGTGATGGACAAGGAGGCCTGGTGTGCTGCGATTCATGGGGTCGGAAAGAGTTGGACACGACTGAGCGACTGAACTGAATTATCAGCTCTTGAGTCTCTCTCCTGTATCTGGAGTATTGCTTCCCCTTTCAGGAATAGGAGCTTCTGTTTTATAAGCCTTTGTTGTTTTTTTAGTCTCTAAGTTGCGTCTGACTCTTTTGCAACCTCTTGGACCGACAGGCTCCTCAGTCTATGGGATTTCCCAGGCAAGAATGCCAGAGTAGATTGCCGTTTCCTTCTCCAGGGGATCTTTCTGACCCAGGGATTGAACCCATGTCTCCTGCATTAGCAGGCAGATTCTTTACCACTGAGCCACCTGAGAAGCCCTTATAAGCCTTTAGGAAACACAGAATATCAGTTGATTTTGATAAAAATGAATGGGAGACTGAGATGTTATTACTTTCTTAATGCTTTTATTCTTTTTATTTAGTTAATGTTTTTTTAGAATCTTTGTTATATAGTCCTAAATGCTTCCCTCTGTATTGCTGAACCACTGAACAAGTATTATTAAAGTATTAGTTGAACAAGTGTATTCCATGAATTGTTCATGATGGGAAGAAGAGAGATGGAAGGATCACCAGATTTTTTTAGTGTTGCAGTCAGATGCTTTTTAAGTGGCTACACGGCACAGGAAAATGGACTACCGCATATGCTATTCTCAGTATGCCCATCAGCTCCAACTAGTTGTCAGAATGCAGAATGCTGCATAACCTGGATAAAGGGGGTGTGAGAAGGGGTTTTCGGGATTCTATAATATCCTGTCTCTTTTGTTTTGAGTACTGCTTATGTGTATGCATATGTTTACTTGGTTGACTTGGTTACTTCTTTATATCGTATTTAAATATGTATTGTAGTTTATATTAAGAAAAGGACTTCAGAAAGCATCAAAAACAACAAAAGTTTGTGATTTCTTTCCTCACACTCCGATTGCTATTTATTGTAGCATTTCATAACAGATCCCCCCAAACCTTGCATCTCGAATACTCTGGCCATTAGTAGTTATATACCTCATTTCATACTTCCACTAAGAAGTGTTGCACTCTTGGTTACATGTTATTTTATTTTACTTGAAAACCCTGTAGACCAGATTTATTTGAGTAATGTTAGGTTCATAAGATTGATGATATTTGACACATTTTTCTGAAGAAATTTAGCTTCTTTTCTTTGAAACGCAACTGTACCTTAAAATTTTATCAGTGTTTTGAGCAGAATTGAGCAAGACTTAATGTTTAAAAACAAGGAACAAATGGAGCCATTTTCTGACTTTAAAGAAGCTTGTTTTCCCCTAATTTTTGCAGTTTCCCCTCTCCCCCATTCCTTTAAGCAGACTGAAACTTTTGGGAGGTCGAAAGAAGCATGGTATAGGTTATATGTATTTCTCCAAATTTGGGTTGTTCATGCTTGTAAGCCAGGATATCGCGCCTGGGGAACAGGCGAGCTGATGGGCATACTGAGAATAGCATATGTGGTAGTCCATTCTCCTGTGCCGTGTAGTCCTCTCCCCCCACCCCCATTGAATGGTTTCTAGTTCTTAAAGAACTAGTACCAAAGCCCATGTAGAGTGACAGATTCTTAATGAGGATATTGTTTTGTTCATGCAAGCATTTCATTTCTCGAAAAGTTTGAAAAGCTCTTGTGTAATACAATCGTGATTGCCTGAGTTGGGTATGAATACAATGATGAGTCTGTAAAGTAAGTAGACACAACTGTGTTCATGAGAGAAAGCATCATGGGGATTTGTGCCAGAGGGTGGAAGGGTCAGCTAAAGAGAGCCGATAAAGAGCTGGAAAGGGAATGCAGCCAGTGTGATGAGAAAGGAGACGCCTTTGTATTTGGCTCAACAGAAAAGGTGGCCTTGAGCAGCTGTCTGATGTGGAAATCCAAAACCCACGTATGATTAAGAAAACAAAGGACAAAGACTGATAGATGTCATTAGCAGTCATTTCCAGTGTGCTTAAATTTAAACTCAGATACGAAGTCTCCAGAGAGACCAAAGTATTGTGTAGTAAGTAACTCTTTCCATTGGCTTCTGTTTTTGCTTTGAGGAGGAAAATTTATCCTTACAATCCTATCGTTATTTCTTAGTGTTACAGTGTATATTCTTCATTTATGTTAGTGGTGAATAAGGAATGTATTTAAAGGATCTTTAAAATGCGAAATTATTTTTAATTTTGAGAAGAGGAGCCTTTCTTTTTATGCTTCTAAGGAAGCTTGTAACTTCCGTAAGGAGAGATTGGCGGGTTAATGTGGCATCTAAGACCAGTTCAAGTTAAAATGCTATTCTTTTGGGTTCCCATAAATATACGAAAGACTAGGCTACCATGATGTTTTGTAGCCCGGGCAGGTGTGTAGTATGAAGTGGATTCTAAACATGTGTGCCATGAAATAGCATGGCTTCCCTATTCTCTGCACATATTAATAATTCTCATCCATTGAGCCATTGAATGGCATTACTGTTTTGTATACATAAAAAATAAAGCAAAAATGAAATCAAGTTTTAAAGTCAAAGCTCATGGAATCTTAAGAGGGTCATTAATCAGCAGTAAGATTGTCAAATCTGTGAAGTGGTATTTAATATTTTATGTCCTCATGTCCTTCTGGAGGGGTTTTTATAGTCCTTTCTGAACTTCATTCAGTGTATGGTCTTCTGTGACTTTGTGTCCTTCGCTGAACATAGTAGACTATTACATTTTTAGAGTGGTTTTACGTTCGCAGCAAATTGGGCAGATGGCACAGACATTCCCCACATGCCCCCAGCTCCACACGTGCATAGTCTCTCCCATTGTCCGCGTCCCTCACCAGAGTAGTGCATTTGTTGCACTTGAGGAACCTACACTGACACAAAATTATTACTCACGTCCATTGTTTATCTTAGGACACACTCTTGGTGTTGTACATCACTGGGTTTCGATACATGTATAATGACATATATGGTTCCCCAGTGGTATGGAATCTGCCTGCCAGTGCAGGAGAGACATGAGATGTAGGTTCAGTCTCTGGGCCAGGAACATCCCTTGGAGGAGGAAAATGGCAACACTCCAGTACTCTTGCCTGGAAGATTCCATGGGGGACTGTAGTCCATGGGGTTGCAGAGTCAGACGTGACTGAACACACATGTGTGCATGCGTATTGCTGTATATCCATCATTGTAATATCATGCAGGATATTTTCACTGTCTTTAAAATCTTTTGTGCTCTGCCTGTTCATCTCTGCCTTCCCCAACCCACCCCCTACCCCTACCCCCAGCAACCATTGGATTTCCTGGAATGTCATATAGATGGAATCATAGTATATAGCCTTCTCAGATGGGCTTATTTTATTTAATAGTATAAAATTTCCTCCATGTTGCTACCTAACTTTAGGATTTACTATAAAACCACAGTAATCAAGACAGTGTGGTATTGGCAAAAGGACAGATAAATAGATCAATAGAACAGAATAGAAAGCCCAGAAATAAGTATTTGATGAAGGAGCAAAGGTAGCATAATAGAGCAAAGATAGTCTCTTCAGCAGATGGTGCTGAGCATCTGGACATTCATAGGCATGAAACTGAATCTAGACTCAGACTATTCATCCTTCACAATAATTAACTCAAAGAGAGTCACAGACCTAAATGTAATAGGCTCAGATGGTAAAGAATCCATCTGAAATACAGGAGACCCAGGTTCGATCCTTGGGTCGGGAAGATCCCCTGGAGAAGGGAGTGGCAACCCATTCCAGTATTCTTGCCTGAGAATCCCATGGACAGAGGAGCCTGGCCGGCTGCAGTCCATAGGGTTGCAATGAGTCGGACATGACTGAGCAGGCTTGCACTAAGAAACGATCGCCTGTGGTTATGAAGATTTACCACGGTTGTGTTCCAAGCTTTAGTCTTTGATTCGTTTCCAGTTTGTATGCAGTGCGACGTCTGGGTTCAGTTTCATTTGTTTGCACGTGGATATCCAGTTGGCCCATCGTCATTTGTTGAAAGGACTATTCTTTCCCCATTGACTTGTCTTGGTAGCCTTGTTGAAAGTCAGTTGATCATAAGTGCAGACATCTGCTTTTTCCAAAAAGGTGTGAAATCTTTTGAGTTGTTCTTTTCAAGGAAAATAAAGCAGGGTATTACAGAGAGTAGTTAAATCCTTTGTATTTCAAAATGAGTTCAGGCCTTCTCTCCGCTAGGGCCCCTATTCTGTAAGAACGCCATGTAAAATTGCATCAGTCTTTTAGTTATGGAATCATCTTCATGTAGCGGGGCTTTTCGTGGATCTTACCTTTATTTAAATTTGTAAACTTGAGGTTTTTTAATATCCAGTTCTCTTTCACTTTGTTCACAAATGTTATAAGCTTGTTAGAATTAATCCTAATATGTAGAGGTTTAGGTGGTGGTTGTTGTTGTTTTCCTTCACTTGTTTTCAGAGTTTAGCTGGAAGCAGTGGTTAATGTTTATAGGAGTCATGCTTCTAAAGTTGAGATAGTGCTGAGAGGCTGATGGTCTGCCGATTCTAGCTGTAAAACGTGTTTTGGAGAGCAGAAAAACAATTTGCTTTCATTCCAGTACATGCTAATTCTTGAGGTCCACTGGCTTTCTAAAAACATTGACTCAAAAAGTGAAATGAAGAATTGTAAACTACATTTTCCTTAATATTCTTTAATATTTGGAAAGCAGATATACTTATTTGGATCTGTTGAGTCAAACTGTTATCAGAATTGAGTTAAATGGTGGCTCAGATGATAAAGAATCTGCCTGCAATGCAGGAGACCTGGGTTCAGTCCCTGGGTTGGGAAGATCCTCTGGAGGAGAGCATGGAAACCCACTCCAGTATTCTTGCCTGGAGAATCCCCATGGACCGAGGAGCCTGGGAGGCTACAGTCTGTGGGGTTGCAAAGAATCAGACTTGACTGAGCAGCTAAGCACATGTTTACTTTAAAATTCAAGAGATTAGTCACCTCTAATATAATGCCACAATACACAGGTGTTTTATTTCTGGTTTTCATTTGGTTCTTTTTTTACATTACATTTTAAAAGGGGAAATTTTCTTAGAGACCATGTTTATGCTCTTTTCTCCAGTTCTGAAAGTGTGTGTGAAATACGTATATTTGTTGTTTAGTCACTAAGTTGTGTCCAACTCTTTGGCAGCCCCAGGGACTGTAGCCTGCTAGGCTCCTCTGTCCATGGGACTTTTCTGGCAAGAATATTGGAGTGGGTTGCCATTTTCCTCCTCCAGTGGACCTTCCCAACCCAGGGATCAAGCCCATGTCTCCTATATTGGCAGGCAGATAAAGTACATTTTGGTGTGAATTAGATGGGAGTGTAATCATGGAATTGCTATGTAAATACTGTGCGATATATATGTTAAAGTATGTTGTCTTTGCTTATGTTGTATACGAAGTCACTCAGCCATGTCTGAGTCTTTGTAGCCCTTTGGATTGTAGCCCACCAGGCTGCTTTGTCCATGGGATTTTTCAGACAAGAATACTGGAGTGGGTTACCATTTTCCTCTTCCAGGGGATTTTCCTGACCCAGGGATTGAACCATCTCCTGTGTCTCCTGCATTGCAGGTGGGTTGTTTACCCGCTGAGCCAACAGGGAAGTCCTTTTTTCTATGTATATGTCCATAATATGCATTCAGTGATTATAGTAACATCACAGTTACCCAGGAGCTGATTTTTCGGAAATCCAAAGTTTTCCATACACCATCCTTTAAACTCTGAAATACACAGAAAAAATCTCTTTTAACAGTGAGCAGCAGATTAGAAAGCTGGTACCTTGCATTTTTGTATGACATATGGACTTTCTTTCAGGATCATATCTTCTTTATAAGTTCCACATCTTCTTTAAAAATGGAAACTCAGGGAATTCCCGTGCAATCCAGTGGTTAGGCCCTTCACTGCTAAGGGCCCAGATTCAATCCCTCATCAGGGAATCGAGATCCCACAAGCCGCTCAGTGTAGCCAAAAGAAAAAAAGAAAAGAAAACTCAAAATTGATGGCGTTGAAGGAGCTGAAATGAAAACTAAAGGGTACCAGAAACAACGGTGACTTGTGCTTCTCCAGTGGTTGTGAAAACAACAGCAGTATCAGTTCAGAAACTGCTACTCAAAAGCCTTCCTGGATTCAGGGAAGCACAAATGTACAATTAAGGAAGATTTCTATTCAAAAAATGGCTTTAAAATGAACACAGAAAGCCTAGCCTAAAGAGTAAGCAAGCACACTATTTGAAAAATTTTCTTCAGCAGATGACTTTTTTTTCTTTTTTGCCTATATGCCTTATACATATTAAGGTTGGTTACTATTTAGTTACATTGTTTAACTTACTCAGCATTTTTATTAAGCTATTTATCAGGTATTATTTTAGGCAGTAGAGATTTAGCTGTGAACAGAAGACACAAATGCTTTATCAAGTGGGAGGAAGATAGAAAATAAGGCAAAAAGATAGTATATTACTGAACATATAAATTATTTTTATTTTTGACAGTACAAGTCAAAGTAGTTAATTATTATTCAAGCCTTGATAGCTCTCTCCCTCTCAGGATCAGTAGTAGACTGAGACTTTCTGCTGGGTTAGATATTTTCAGGTGTGCTGTTCAAGCTATTCCCAGTTATGCTGCTTTTCTAATTATGCTCATGTGTTTCATGTAGTTTGGCTGTTTTTTTTTTGCCATGGTAAGAAAAGTTACTTTTTTATAAAAACCTATCTGTCTCATTATATTAATTTAGATTCCAAATAGAGCCCCAAACTATGAAACAGATAACCTCAGTTTGATCTTCTAGGGCCCACCATTTTTGGCACCAGGGACTGGTTTCATGGAAGACGATTTTTCCACGAGCTGGGGAGAGAGGATGGTTTTAGGATGATCTAAGCACATTACATTTATTGTGCACTTTATTTCTGTTATTATTACATCAGCTCTACCTCAGATCATCAGGCATTAGAATCCGGAGGTTGGGGGCCCTTGCTCTAGTGTACATTTTAGAGAAAAGTGTTTGTGAAATATTAATGAGATACTTGTGGAATGATAGACCTAAAATTCTTTAGGTTAGTCTCCTTTGAGTAGTCCTTTAAAAGCAGTTCTGTGAACCACTGAAATATTGTTCTGTGTAGTTGATGGATGAGGACTTTCTGCCCAGAGACCTTACTGGCGTAGTCAGGAGGGGAGATGAGAGCCTCAAGGATGACAGGTACCACTTACTTGACTGAATTGTGTCATGTCTTGTTCAGTGGAGTTCAGGAAGATGGCATTGGTGTTTTATGGTATGGGTGTCCACTGTCAGGAATATGGGATTAGTTTTTTTAGGAAGAGAACTGCAAAATAATCCTTTCTACCAGTTTGTTATTGGCTTGGCTGAAAGCAAGAAGAATGAAGTTGGATGCTTAAAGGAAATGCTCAGGATTGTGTGAATTAGTTCCCAGCATCTGCTCGTGCACCCTGTGTGGATTTCTTCCCCCCATTGGCCCCATACCTAAGTTACTTCTGCAACCTCCTTCCTTCCATGTTGACGTCATTTCATTTTGGGTGTATATCTTCCTTTTCTTTGCCCTTAAATTCCAGAGTCAATTGTATGCTTTCTCTTTCTTCTTCAAATGATTTTGCTAGACTTTTGAAACTGTAGGGTTATGAACTTTATATGGTTCTTCTGGGCGTCTCTCTCTTATTCTAGGAATAACTAAAAATGCCCAGTTTTTGCAAAAAGCGAATACCAATTCTTCCCAGATTTGTTTCTTATTGGGAACAGAGTCAAAATCCGAAGGAAACTATCAAGGAGGAAAAAAAAGGAACCTCTTTGAGCTATTAAAATAATAGCTAGGTTATGAGAATTTTAAGTGAGATTTGGGGAAAAAAAAAGCACTTGATTTTTCTGTTTTTATGGCATCAAAATATGATGTATCAACAGAAAGTTTATTAAGAAATTTCTTAATATTGGCCTTTGATATATTTCAGGCTGCTACCCTTGTCCCGGACCCAACATGAATCCTATTGCTCTTGGGAGTCGCTGGCTTGCCTATGCAGAAAACAAGGTAAGCAGAGCCCATGTTGGAATGTTGTTAATGGAGCAAGTGTTGAGTTTTCCAAAGGTAATTCACAACTAGTAATGAATGTGTACCTTACTAGTTTGGTTTGTTTTAATTGGGCACCACAGAATTGTCCAACAAGCTGTACCCATGTACTCTCGACTCAGCTTAACCTCTGAACCATTTCAGAGTAAGTTGCATATATCTCAGGGCCTCCAAAATACTTGTTATCAGCCAATTTAATGTTGATAAATTACTTTTATCTGTTATACTGTCCCTGTTCCAATTTTGTCAATTAACCCTATCTTGTCATTTGTAAAAAGCTTCTTTCCTGTGGTGCAGCATCCAATCTAGGATCAGGTATTATATTTTGTAGGAGTGTCCCTTTCTTTCTTTGTCTTTTGCAAGATTGGTAACAACCCTCTTCCTCTGCCCCTTACTCTTTTTAACAGAATGATTTTTCTTTTGAGCTTTTTGATGTTTTCTCTTGATTGTAACCGGGTTCTGTATTTCTGGCTGGAACAGTGCATGGGGGTTGTTCGATAATTCCCGCAGCATCACATCTGGAGGTACACGATACACATCTGTTCCTTGTTGGTGATGCTAATTTTGTCAGGGTCTTGTCCAATTTCCGTACTGAATAATCACTGTTTTTTTTGCTCTTGTTAACCAATAGATAATTTGGAAAGAGCAGGCTTACATCCTACTTTTCATCAAAATCTTAGCCTTACCTAAGCTTAGCACCCATCGATGATTCTTGCCTGAATCAGTCTTTCCTACGAATATTCCAAGTCAATGATTTTCCAGTTCCACTCTCCACCAGTAGGTATTTGGCTCTCTGTTATAATCAAGAACTTCCCCATCTTTTAAAAATCTTAATGTATCTGTATTTTTGATATGGGCTCATGGATTCCTTTTTTTTTTTTTTCCAGTGGTTTTTTAATATTTTTCTGTCTAATTATTTTGGTTTTCAGATTGTCCCAGAGTCAATCAACAAGAGCCCCTTTAGTCTGCTTCTTGTGACATTGTGTTGTGGCTTCATCAAAATTAAAAAAGAAATACTCTTTCCTTGCTCACTATCATAAGTCTGTGTCCAGATGCATCTTGTACTTGCCCTGTCTCAGGCCTGAAATTGTCTGATTTTACTGGTTCTTTAAAATTGACAGTGATATTAGATACCTAAACTTTGTCCAGTAGACGTGTTTACTGTTCCTGGGGTCTTTTTGCTTTTAGACTCTTTCAGTGGACAGAGTTCACAAACATGCATGTTATATACCCAAACATACTTCTATATATATACACACAAATAGGCAAATATACATAGATGCATATTTGTGCACCCATGTATTTCCATATATACATAATACATTTTGGAAATGAAGAGTTTACATTGACATTTCCACAGGATTCTCTCTGTTTGTCCCCCATTTCCTTTGTTTCAGATAGGAGACCATGACATCAGCACGTTTTCTTCATCTCTTCAATTCTGTAATACAAAAAGGAATTGCAGAATTGCTTGCTCACACTGCTACAAAAATCAGACCAACTAGAAAGAGTTCAGGATTTTCTTTTGCAGTTCTCTCTATTACTTCCTAAGACTGAAGATATGAGATCAAATACTGTGTTCATAGGTTGTTTGAGTTAGTTTGTTCTTTGTCCCTTTTTTTTTCATCCTCCATTGTTGTTACATTGTATTATTCAATTATGTATTGTGTATCGAATAGTACATAATGTATAAATGATGTATTGTTTGGTAGGTAATTGTGTATTTTTGTTTATATTTTATTTATATGCTTATATATTGTATCATGTGTTTGATATATATATATTTCCCTTTCTTTCCTAAAAGATAACGTTTTATATATGTGTGTGTATATAGATACATATGTTCTTTTGTACACTGCTTTTTTCACTTACCAGTATTTCCTAGAATTTAGTTGTGATAAGAGTTTTGCACTACAGAAATTTCTGAGTTATCTTTCATTTTGATGCACCTCAGATGCAAATATAATTTTTGCAATGGGTCTGAGTTTTAAACGGAGTTCTGGCTTAATTATGTTTATGTAGAAATGCTGACTCAGATTTAGTTGAATTGAAGAGGTAATAGTATGGCTTGTTTTCCTTGATTATTTAATTAGCTGAGACTGAGAAAAGTTGGTAGTGTTTCTAAGATAATGTCTTTCCTTGCATGTCCTGCAGGAGGCAGCAGAGGGATAATTTTCATAATTCTTCGAATGTGTATTTGTGAATGAATGAATGGGTGAATGTGTGAGTGAATGGGTGAATGAGGGAGATTCTTTTCATTAGCTAAAATGAGCACCCTCCAGACTCTCTCTTTTCCCATGTGTTGGACTATATTTACCAATTACCTGTGATTTGGGAAATACCTCACCACTCTTGTCTTAAGGGATTGTTTCTTTTTAATGTCAGAGATGAAGAAAATTTTGATTTTAAAATAAAAGAATAAAAAGTTCACACATTAGTTTTTATTGGGTGGGTGGTTTTAAATTATCTAAGGCATTTAAAAAATATATTTTGGGAGAGGAAGATTTTGATTTCTATAGGCTTTTAATAATTCATATCACAGTGTGGAGTTATTCTAATAGTCTATTGCCATTTTATTAAAAACTTTTAGGTATAAAAATATGGCTAATAATTTTTATATTTCCCTTTCTCTTTTAAACCTAAATTTAGAAAGTGTAGGGGCAGTAGAGGCTTCAGTCCTGGTTTATTGCTCAACACATGAGAGAATCATGCATGTGAAACTAGTGATTCATTTTGAAAATTGGCAAGTTACTTATTTACATTGGACATGAATAAGGATATGTCTCTTTCATTCTGATGTTAAAACTAGTGAGCCCTCTGAAGTGGACAGCTACTATATGTGTCATAGTTGATTTATGCATAATTTGTGCCACTTTCCCACAAACACAATCGAAAATGGAAATATGGCACACTCTTTTGTCTGTTTTTTAAAGTTTTCTTTTGCTGTCTTTATGTAGGAATTAAAAGGACAAAACCTCCAATTTGCTAGCATGTTAAATATTTAATGTTAGGAAGTCGTGGCTAAGTCCTTTGATTATGTTTCTAAAATTTATTTGTGGAAAGTCTGCCAGATCTCAAATCCTACCATTTCAGTTTATGAATTCTTAAAGACTATTCATCTTGTAATTAAAAATCGTATTTGAGCATGAAACTGCCTGAGTGGCACCGATAGATTATAAAAAGGGGTAAAAGTGTCTCAGCAGGGCTTTTAGCTGTTTGTCAGAAAAGGGCTCATGCAAACATTCCCACCCATCACCATCATTCTGTGCGGTAAATAAGCTCTATGCTAAGAGCCTGTAGAGTTAAACAGTTGAACAGAATGGTCACTCTCTCTGTCTTTGCAGTTAATTCGATGTCATCAGTCCCGTGGTGGAGCCTGTGGAGACAACGTTCAGTCTTACACTGCCACAGTCATTAGTGCTGCTAAAGTGAGTAGCCTGGAGTCTCTGGGAGGTTTGCTTACGTGGAGTCTCTGGGAGGTTTGCTTACGTGGAGTAATTATCACGTTTCTCCTGAATTGTACTGAGATTGTCCCTTCCCTTTTCACTCACAAGTGTCGAACAAATTTAGGAAATAAGTCAGAATTATTTTGTCACCTGAGAATTGGTGCCCAAATGATTAGGTATTTAATCTCTTAAGGTTCCTAAATCACACTTTATTTTCTCTTGTAATGATTTTAAGGTTTGCGTTTATCTAGTTTAAAATATTTACGTCTGTTTGCTAGGGTCAAAGTCTATAATTACTTTGGAAAGAAGCTTTGCATATTTTAAGTAGTGACTTCTGGATTCTATTTTTGTGTGTGTGTGTGATTTGCATCATTCTACCCATACTGACATCCCTTTGCATTTTTGAACATTTATGAATCTTCTTGATACAAAAAGAATATTACTCATTAAGAAAACTTGAGTGAAGGCCCTGGTGCATTCAAAGACCCTTTCATGTCACAGAACTGCCCCCCTGCCTGTTTGTCAAGTGAGTTCTTTTTGTGTATGCGTGAGGGTTCATTTTGATGATGGCTCGTAAACTTTATGCTGATTATAAGGTATCCTTATAATCACCGTTCTTTTGAATTGTGAAGTATACAACAAAACAGTTCTAATAATAGGGATGACATAGTGAATCTGAATGACAGCATGTAATAGAAAGCACAACTATTCAGAAAAGAACAACAGTTTAAAACAAACCACAGGGAGGGAATCAAAGGTCACACTGTTTTATGTAAAACAAATACAGAAATACTTCAAGACTGATCACAAATGCTTCCATGATGGGGTTTGATGAGAGAATCATTACATATTTTTCAGTCAAAGGAAAATACTGAATGGCTTTTTGCTTACAGCAGCGTATATTAGATTTCAGAATCTTTGTAAGAATGGCTTACTTTTCTGTATTGGGTATGAAAAAGTTATGATGGTTAGCTCAGTGAAGAGAAATCTGAACAGAGTAAAGGCAGCGTCGGTGTTATTTAGTTAATTTACAATATACCAATGAGATCTAGTTCTTAAGTATTGAATTTCTTTCTGACTTATCTGTGTCACGTACTTTGGTCAGGATAGTTCACTGTATTGTTATTCTGAATAATTTTTAGTTGTGTGACCGGGGATAATTTTCCAGCTCTTCTTTGGTATAATTGTGTGTTTGTGCGCCTACTTAAAGGGAAAGTGACCTGCTTCATTCAGTAACTGTTTAGCTGTTTAACTGTTAGCTGAAAATAGACTTACTGGAATGAGGCTAGACTTGATGTGCTTTGAAAAAAACAAATCCAAACTCCCTAATTTTCTAAACCGCAATATTGTGAACTGTGAGGAACATACTCATGTCTTCCTCACTGAAACTCTATGAAACCGTGTTGATGACAGCACCTTAATGGGCCATTAGTCACCAGTGAAATTGGTGTTGATTGCAATTCACTGTTACCTCTGACGAAAGAGAAGTTTCTGCCATTAACTCCTAAATTAAGTGATTAATGTTTAATTTTTGTTTTAACTACTTTACCCTGATTTTAGTGCTTATTCATGTTCTTGCTTAGACATTTGTAAAATTAAGGGAAAAAATATAGCCATGAATGCAAAAGTCACTTGTTTCTTGCTAGTCTTAACATGTCCTGTCATATATTGTACCCTGCTCTTTTAACTCATATTTAGCTTAAATGTCATGAAATATTTTAAAAACATTTTTCTTATAGTTATATAATCTTTTTCTGTGCATTTATGGATTCCTGAATTAGATGACATGAATATTTTGAGATTTCTTTGAAAATACTGTCGAATTGTTTTCCTAAAATTATCAGATCTGGAGTGATTCTTCGTTTCACATTCAAAGTGTGGATATTTTATATGGGAAAGGCTAGAAAGTTGGGGTGACTTTTTTCCCCAAATGTAATTTCTTCTAATAAGTTACTCAATATTAGAAACTGTGGGTAAATTAACCTTCTGAGATATAAGCAGTTCCAGTTTTCCAAGGTAAGAACATAAACATTACTTCAATAATTAAGTAGTATAATTTGAAATTTATTATTTTACATTTTTTACATGACAGTTCCTGTACTTTGTTGTTTAAGTGGGTATAGAAACTTTACTAAGAAAGGTAAAACCTCACAAAAAGATATCTTCAAACCAGAAACTTTTACCAGAGAATCCTATCTAATGTTTACAGATGACCAATGGCATAGATAAATAACAAAGATTTACTGTTTAGCACAGGGAACTATATTGAATATCTTGTAATAACCTATCATGGAAAATAACCTGAAAAATGTGTATATGTATAACTAAATCACTTTGCCATACACCTGAAACTAACACAATATTGTAAATCAACTATACTTCAGTTAGAAAAAGAATAAACAATGGCAATATTGCAAAGACTCATATAGAATAAAAAGGTCAGATTATGCCTAATCTTGTTTCATAATGCAGGATCACCTTGATGTTGAAACTTAACAAGAGTGTTACGAAAAAGGAAAGCTACAGTCCTGTCTTACTCATTAAATCATTAACATAGTTATGAAAAATCCTAAATAAAATATTAGCAGAAAAAAATTACACAGAGGGGTAATGTGTCACAATTCATTTGGGATTATTCCACAATATAAGACTGGTTTATTACTCAGAATCAGTGAGTCTCATGGCCACATTAACATAATAAAGGAGAAAATGATAAAAATGATCTCAATCTATGTACCAAAAGAGGTTGATGAAATCGAACATGTGTGTATTGATAAAACATTTTAGTAAATAGTGATAGTCTTTGGTTCTCATGAATTCAATTTTTGTCAAATTGCTAAACTGTTTAAACACAGTAAACATGCTCTGTTTCTGATCATTCCATTATCTGGCTCCATTTTTGTTGTTTTTGTTGTTTACTATTTCTCTTCGTTCTCATTTATGATGTCTTGACTCTTTGTTTGCTAAAATTGATTTAAAAGATCTTTAGAAAAAGGTTTTAGTTTGAGATACCAGAGTTCTGTGACGCTCTCAGGCTTGGATCATCTTTATCCAGTTTTATGGATTGAAAGTACTTAAATTATTTAAATAAAGGTCACCTGAAATAGCTGTGAGAGCCTGATTAGTACAAGTCCACTCTTATTTCTGTTGTATGTCCCTTTATATTTCACTATGAGGCATGCGGGGAAAGTAGGACATGGCAACCTAGTTCCCACCACAAGTCGATCAAAAGTACTCCTCAGTCTCTTAGTTATCGTTGTTGAGTCAGTCAGTCGTGTCCGACTCTTGAGAGTCCATGGACTGTAGCCCGCCAGGCTCCTCTGTCCGTGGAATTCTTCTGGCAAGAATACTGGAGGGTTGTCATGCCCTCATCCCAGGGGTCTTCCCTACTCAAGGCTCGAACTTGCATCTCTTGCGTCTCCTGTGGTGCAGGTGGATTCTCTGCTGCTGAGCCACTGGGGAAGCCCATTATCCAGTGCATTTAGGCCTAAATACCAGCTCCCATAGCTGAATTTCCCTGTTTTCTTGGATTTGGACCTGATAACTCATCACTATTTTGTTAAATATTCAGTACCTTCAAGCAGAGTTAAAAAAAAGAAAGACTCTAGTTTTCCTACTTGTTTTCATTGGTAGGATTGATCTGATTTACCTAGCCTATCATATTGAAAATAGAAAATAAAATTTATTATATTCTTAGCATTTGAATAATTCTAGGTAATATGATATTTGTTGAGCTGTAACATGAAAAAATATTTAAAAGCCATGGAGTATGTGCTCCTTAAGAAAATACTAAGTCACTTTCTCTGACAAAAGTAATCATTGATATTTTTCTCTCTGATGACAGCTTCTTAATTTGGCTTCATAGAGGTTACCTCTTTGTTACATAGAAGGATTAATTATTAAACTTTTAATTCTTTTTGATGTCTCACATTATAAATGTAAATATAAATTGTATTAATTGTATATGTGCTTAGATTGTTTTCAAGGAAATAATCTTTTTTTCCCCCCTGGATTTTCAAATAGCACTTAAAATTCATCTTTCCAAGTAATTTACTCGACTTTTCCTTATAAAGAATATAATAATAATAAATTCTCTGAGGTCATGTTGAAAGAAAATTTTTAATATTGAAATTGTTCAAATTGGATTATTTTGAAACATTTATTAAATCTTGGTCCATATATTCTAGTTACCCTGTAACTGTCCTATTTGAGTTTTCCTTTTAATGTGTTTTAAACCCAGCATGGTGAATTGATTTAATAAAAATGCCTCTGCTTTCTCTGTTATCTGATAACTTCTTAGGACAACTAACAGCTTTTGTGAGAGCAGCACCATTAGTCCTAATGGATAAGGAGGACAACTGATATGGCCTGAGAAAGGTTAAAGATGACTAGTGACCTTTGGCAAATCTCTGTGCAATAGAACAGAATAAGTACCATGTTCATTTGAAGTTTTGGTCACAGTAGATTGTCTGACACATACATTATAGTCTTAGGTTCAGCACTTTACAGTCCAGATTAGTTCTGTGAATATTCTTGTAATATTCTTCAGATTGTGAGGATAGCAGTGCTCATTGGTACGTGTGATTCTAACATGGAAACAAACTTCTCCCCAAGGTAAAGGTCCTTACTAATGTAGAAAGCTTTCGGTACCCCTCTTTTACATCCTAAGACCTTACTTTGAAAGTTAATGAGCTATGAGAGTACTGTCCTGTCACTTACTATACAAATTACAGATTTGAGGCTGTTAAATTTGGGCTTTAGGTTTTGGTCCACTAATAAGAAGGTGCCACCAGGAGCCCTGAGTGTTTTGGGGCGGGTGAGAAACATCATTAACTCCTCCTGTAATACTTTATTCACCTGTGACTGTGAAACGTACTACTTTGTTTCTCCCCTCTTTCTGGAGTTCTTTCCCAGTTCTCTTGCATTAACTGTTCCCTTTATCTCGTGGTTTGCTTTGGGTACATTACTTCCCACTTTCTGTGTGCTCCAGTTATTCTAGCTTTATTCCTTTTCATTGGTATAAGAGCATGAAATAATAAGCTCAAGGGCAAATGGGGAGTATATCAAAGACTTTAAACCTGAAAGGCATTCCTTTGATAAAGGGGATAGCTCCGTTGAAGTGGGAGCATCTCCATTAGCATTAATGGAGTGAGGACATCAGCTGAGGCATCTCAGAGGTTAATCAGGCTTCCTGGCCAGCTTTTGACATCAATACACTGTGGCGCCTGGTTTTGTTGGTCCTTTGGAGGCTTTCTTGACAACACTCTAACAGACTTTGTGTAAGTCATTTCTTGTGAATTATTGAAACAAATGTTTGGCGGCTAATTGAAGAACACTAATGTGTTTTCTAATCACTGCAGTTTGAGTTTTTAGCACTAAACAAAACTGTTACAATTGATTTGTGGCTTTTTCTTGGTTTCAGTCAGCTGTAAGTTATATCATTTTGCTTGAATTCTGCAAATGGCTTTGCTGGTCATTTTATTTAAGTATTTATTAGGAAACACTATGATAGAGTTTATTTTTCCTTTTTTCCTTCCCAGTATATATATGTGTTCTGAATTCATGAAGTGTGAGATCACAAGTAGTATCAGGAATAGATTACAGGGCAATATTGGATAGTGGTTTGGAGCAAGTCCTGGTTTTGAGTTCTGGTTTTGTTATTGACTGGCTGTTTGAACAGCCATTTTCCTTAACTTTTGTAGCCTCAGTTTTCTCTTCTATAAACCCGAGGTGTGTGAGGACATCTATCCACATCTTTGTTTGTTAAAGAGCCTTGACCAATTCCGAGTTCATAATAAAGGTTCCATGGAATATATTAATAGCTACAGTAAAATAATACATATATTATGTGCATTTCGTTTTTTTAAGTTCCATCTTATTGTTGCTTAAATTATATTTAGGCCTTATAAACAACCTTCTTTGCCTATCATTTGTAAATTAATATTTGATATGCTGTGGAAGCAATATACTTTTTAAAATTTAGATGTAGCCTATGTCAGAATATAGATGCATAATTATTTTAAAAGAGCAAGTCACATTGTTGAAGATTAATTTAAAGTATCTTAATAAAAACTTTTCCTCACAATAATGAGGATGTGTCTGTTATATTGTACATAATTTTTGATATATCCCATGTAGACTGGACAGTTTATTTTGGCTTTAAATGGTTAGAGTTAATGTGTATGAATCACACAGCTTTCTCTTTGTTTTTGCTTTCTTCCCTTTCAGAGGAAAAGAAAAACCCCCGTTACTTAACATGATTGTTTGTTAATGGTTATGAGAATAATCAGATGAAATTCACATAAAAGAAAACATACAGATGAGTTAGTTTTTTAACTATTCGTTTTGAATGAAATGGAACTAAAATTAATTATGAAACGTCTTTAATTGAAATAATATATTAGAAATATTGCATTAAATTGTTTTCTGTTTCTGGAGAGAAAAGAACCCTTTTAACTAATTTTATGATGTTTCATTCAGGTAGTAATTGAAATATCTTAGATGGAGTCTGCATTACCTACATTCCAAATCTTGATGTACAGTATTATATAGCATCATGTTATAGATTTAAATGAGAAAGTCGTTTTCACGTATGGATTCTATCTGTAGCTTAGTCTTTTTTATGCTAAAAAGTAGACTGAAAATTAGGTGTATACAATTTTTAAAAAATAGAATATCACATAGTTCCTATTTCTTAATATTTCACATATTTTAAGTTACATGCATTGAGGAAAGGGAGAAAATTAATATTTTTAATAAAAATATAATTGTATTCTCATGTGAAACAAACTCTGTAATTATTTACCTGTGGCCTAATTCTCACCATGCTGACTTGAGGGTACCTACTGATACCATTTACTCAAACTAATGCCAATTTTCTAACTAAAATTTTAGGTTGTATAAAAAGTCAGGCTGAATTTCTGTGACAAAGCACTGCTACATATGAGCTAATTAGAAAATAAAGAATTTAATCTGAATTATCAAAACATATATTTCTATTTAGAATCCAAGTACTGATGCAGAATGGTACATTTACCTTTCATTGTTTAGACACTGAAAACTGGCTTGACAATGGTTGGGAAAGTGGTGACCCAGCTGACGGGCACGCTCCCTTCAGGTGTGACAGAAGATGATGTTGCCATCCATAGTAATTCAAGGCGGAGTCCTCTGGTCCCAGGAATCATCACAGTGATCGACACTGAAACAGTTGGAGAGGGCCAGGTAAGAGTTTGTGATGCCTGTAATGTTCATTCTGTGCAGAGGATGGAGCAATTAAGAGTATCATTTGGGATCAAGCATACAAAATGTGTTTGGCCTTGGAGATGTGTTAATTTGGAATTGTAGAAAGTTAAGGTTATTTCAGGTTAGAATTTTGTTTTTTTCAAAAAATGATGAGTAACTATTGTACAACACAGGGAATATAACCAATATTTTGTAATAATTATAAATGGCATGCGTGTGTGCTAAGTCGCTTCAGTCATGTCTGTCTTTTGCGACCCTATGTAGCCCTCCAGGTTCCTTTGTCTGTGGGATTCTCCAGGCAGGAATACTAGAGTGGGTTGCTGTTTTCTTCTCCAGGGGATCTTGCCAACACAGGACTCTAACCCGCGTCTCTTATGTCTCCTGCATTGGCAGGCAGATTCTTTACCACTAGCGCCATTGAGGAAGCCCCGAGAGTGGCATTATTGTTACTGTTTGGTCACTTAAGTCGTGTCCTACTCTTTGCAACCCTTTGGACTGTAGCTCACCAGGCTCCCCTGTCCATGGATTTTCTCCAGGCAAGAATACTAGAGTGGGTTGCCATTTCCTCCTCTAGGGGATATTCTGGACCTAGGAATTGAACCCGTGTCTCCTGCATTAGCAGGCAGATTCTTTACCGGTGAGCCACTTGGGAAGCCCACTATAATTGGCATAGAAACTTTTAAAAAATGATGTTGCTGTTAGTCGCTAAGTCGTGTCTGACTCTTTTGTGACCCAGTGGACTGTAGCCTGCCTGGCTTCTCTGTCTGTGGAATTTCCCAGGCAAGAATACTGGAGAGGGTTGCCATTTCTTTACTTTGGGGATATTCCTGACCTAGGGATCAAACTTGAGTCTCCTTGGCAGACAGATTCTTTATCACTGAGTCCCCTGGGAAGTAACATGTTAAAACCTGTTATTTCAAACATTGTTAATGTATCAAACTTGAAGTTAAAATTGAGGTTCTTTAGAATTCTCTTGTTATCTCTTCATCAGGACATTTGTTCCATAAATAAATAATTATATATCTTTTATACTGTTTATTACTGTTTCTTTTTTTTAAAATGACACTTTGTATAAGCTGAATCAGTCTAATTATAACTAATTACGTGTCCCAGGTGGTGCTAGTGGTAAAGAACCCACCTGCCAATGCAGGAGACGAAAGAGATGTGGGTTCCATCCCTGAGTTGGGATGTTCTCTTGGAGGAGGGCATGGAACCCACATTATTCTTGCCTGGAGAATTCCATGGACAGCGAAGCCTGGCGGGCTACAGTCCACAGTGTGGCAAAAAGTCAGACACAACTGAAGTGACTTAGCATGCACGCACGTGGTGGTTATAAATGACAAATAATGAATTTTATTACAAATTTTATTACCTATACTTCCTGAGAAATATGAAAAAAAATACAAAATCTCAGAGTATATTAGAATATGTAAATGGTAATAACTTATTATATGTTCAGATAAAAAATAGATCTTATATGTTCATGTAAAACAGATTTTTACAGTCTAGGTTTAGAAACATTCAAGAGTGATTATAAACATGGAAAAATATGCTATGCTTATGTAAGTCTTGCTAGAAATAAACCGGTTTTGTTTTGTTTTTCTCCCCCATGCACTCATAAACGGTACTTTCTTTTGAATCATAGTTATGGATTTTAAAATGCATTTCTTAAAGGAAGGTAATTTTAATGGCTTGTGATCTTTGCTGTAAATACACAATCTAAAATTGATTACTAGAATGAGATAGGAGTAGAGCAAGATTTGGAAATACAAATTATTTCGATTTATAGTCAATATATTTATTTAAATATTAAATATAAACATAGAACTTATATTTAATTCTGTTTTCAGAACATAGTTATGTGAGCCATTAGAATATTAATCCTAAATATTGCATTTTTTTAGAAATCTGCTTCCAGTATATATGGTTCTGTTTCTTAATGAGAGATTACATTGGCCTGTACTCATATACTAATTCCTATAGTAAGATCCAGTGGCTTTTCAAAAAAACAGACTGTGCTGCAGTGAAAAGAAAAAATCTTTGAAATTCTGGCTATTATATTTTATTTAAAATATGAATAATATAATTCTCTGCCTTTCCCATCTTAACTTTGTGGTTAACCAGATATGTTACAGGCTTGTATTCCTATAAAACTCTTTTTAATGAAGTGCTAGCAAACTTTTCAGTTGACTGTAATGACTTTTTTTTTAAAGTTGTGTTAATTAGCTCAAGTTGACAGACACATACAGATGTTCTCTTTTTAAACTGGAATTAAATATTTAAACACTTAGTGTTTTATGAGTGTTAACAAATATTTTCCTTTGTCCTTTGATTCTTAATTAATTCACCTCCAAGGCCACCCACATTTACTAAGTAGTAACAACCCTCCTCAATATTGTCTAGTTTGACAGGTATACCTAAGTCTGTGAAACATCTAGCATTTGTTGACAGACTGATGTGTGGTGATTTAAAAGTTGAAACTGTTATCTTCTATTATTTTTGATGAAATAGAGCTATAACTTGTTAATTTATATAATGAGTAAAAATAATTTATACAAAAAGCATAGCCTTAGGTCTTGTGTTTTCAAATGTGGTTTTTTTTTTACCCCCTAGTTCTTTGTTAACTCTTTGTAACTTTAAATTGGAATTCTCACATTTGGAATATGGAAATGGATTGTAGATTATATGAAAGTTTATTTTTTCTGTGAGAAGTGCATTGTTAACGTTGGAAACAACTGAAGTAGTTCATTAGGAAATAAGAATAATAAAATGTTAGCTTTTAAAAGTTAAAAAATTGAAAGTGTTGCTCAACCTGAGAAATTTTATCTTTTCTGTCATTTGTTGAGAGCATAATCTCTTTCCATTCCTACTTATATTCTGAAATTTTGATTGATTTTAAAATTCTGTTAAAAGACAGGAAATAAATGAGAAGTTGCTATGTACATTTTTAAGGAATCATAAGTATTTTTTTTAAGCAGTAAGATTTCTTCAGTATAATACTGCCTTCTTTTATTAACATGAATCTGTTTTTTGTCAAGAAGACATTTTTGTCTCTGATAAATAGTTCAGTTGGAGTACAGAGCTGTTTTTAAGTTATGCTGGATTGTATTAAAAAGACTGCAGTGGTTAATGTCATGGATTTATCACTTTAAGCCCTTTCCCACTGATGTTTGACCTTAACTGTAGTGTTTTTTTCTTGTCCATCTCCATCTTAGAAGCTAAAGCTGACATTAAGTTCACTTTTGCTATTTAAATCCATTGAGACTTCAGTAGAGATATTTTCATGTTTACAGGGATAGTATATAAAATTTGATTCACCATCTTTCTGATGCTGAATTGATTAGTATTATTTGATGGTGGCAGGATCACTGTATGGTAACTGCATTAAAGAGGAATATATTTGGTCAACTGTGCATTTTGCCTATGTTACTTCCATGTTTTATTTAAAAGCATAAGCAGTATAATTTGCTTTTTAGAAGTAACATAATTTAAGTTAGCAGGTGGCAAATTCTCTAATCAAAGAAAAATACTGCAGAATGATGACATAAACTAGAGCTCTTCTTGCCCTGAGTGTAAATACAAGTGACATTCATAAAAATTTAGTGGTTCCTGTGGTGTTTGTCTGTCTTTTTGTTCATATGGTAAAGCCTTATCCACCTTGTATCAATTAAAGTGCTTTGCTTTAATAATATTAAATTGTTACAGGATTTTAGCCTGTTTAGATAGTGAAAATAAAGTCTTAGAACAACTGATTTGGGATATCTTTGGTATTGATTTGATATTTTAGGCAAGGTGATGATGCAGTGGAGACAATCTTTTCAAAAGTGTCTCATTGTTGTTATATTTGTGAAGCTCATACAGAGAAGATTCAAAGAAGCCTATATGTTTTTAAGAGGTTTTGGTACTCACCAAGATTAATGAGCCCTTTTGCTCGATGGCTTCTGTATTAGCACCATCAAATAGATTACCCAATACTAATTGTATTGCAAAGAGAGGTACAGAGTTATAATACATGAAAGATAAGAGGCTCTTATAAGAGATTGGTTTGATATAGAAAAATGGGCAAGGATAAAATATTTCACAGAAAAAAGTATATACAACTGGTATAAAATCTATAGATTTAACTTGTTATCAGAGAAAGAAAAAACTGTGCCAAGATACCACTTGTCACCTATCAGTACGAGAGAAATTAAAAGCTTGTGGCATACTCTACATTTTTAACTTTTAATTTTGAAATAATTGTAGACTCACAGTAAGTTGCACACACATCCATGCGCCCTTCACCCAGTTCCCTCCAGGTTCCCCCAAACTGTGACATCTTACATAGTGGGCATAAAATGTCAGAACCAGGGTATCGACAATGACACCTTACTGTTAACTAGGCTTCTGACCATTTTTAGCTCTCACCATTTGTTTTTACCTGCATTCGTTTGTGTGTGTTTTCAGAATATTGAAAGAATTCCTATAGCTAGATAATAAAAAGATAAATAGCTTTATTTTAAAGTGAGCAAAGGATTTGAATAGACATCTTTCTGGAAATAATATACCAATGGCCAGTGAGCAGAAATGAGAGCCCTCGCACACTGCTGGTGGGGACATAAAACAGTGCAGCTGCTTTGGAGAAGAGTTACCATTTGATTGGACAATTATCTCCTAAGAGAACTGCTCTTAGGAGGTATATAACCAAGAAAACGTGAAAATATATGTTTGTGTAAAAATTTGTACATGAATGTTCATAGCTAGAAAATAGGAGCAACCCAAATAAATGTACTTTGACTGATCAATGGATGGGTAAATAGAATGTGACATAGACATACAATGTAATATTATTTAGCAGTAAAAAGAAGTAAAGTATTAATGCTACAAAATGAATGAACCTTGAAAATATTGTGCTTAGTGACAGAAGCCAGTCTCAAAAGAATACATATTGTATGAATCTATTTATATGAAATGTCCAGAACAGGCAAATCTATAGAAAGAGAAAGTAGATTGTTTGCCTAGGGCTCGGAGTTTGAAGAAAACAGGGGGTTGCAGAGTGACTGTTAATGGTATGAAGTTTCTTTTAGGTGATAAAAATGTTCTAATTTGGTTGTCATAATGGTTGCACAGCTCCATGAATATGCCGTGTATCCTAAAGCAAATCCTTAGTATATTTAGCAGACTTTCCTGGAGACTGCTCCTGTAAGACTTCTTTTTCTTGTGTTCCTCCCTAACATTTTTGAAAATTGAATGGAAGAATGGAAAAGAGAGATGAGAGAAATAATTTGTAATGCATGTTCCCCCCCACTTGTGGTAAAATATATATAATGTAAAATTTGCCATTTAGCCTGTTTTTAAGTTTACAATTCAGTGGTATCTGATGCTGGGAGGGATTGGAGGCAGGAGGAGAAGGGGAAGACAGAGGATGAGATGGCTGGATGGCATCACTGACTCAATGGACGTGAGTCTGAGTGAACTCCGGGAGTTGGTGATGGACAAGGAGGCCTGGCGTGCTGCGATTCATGGGGTCGCAAAGAGTCGAACACGACTGAGTGACTGAACTGAACTGAACTGAAGTACATTCACAGTGTTGAATAACCATTGTTTATCATCCATGTCCAGAATTTTTCATTATCTGTACCGATTAAATAATATCTCCCCATTCCTCTGTTCTCACAGTCCCTTTTTCCCAGATAGTAAGTACATTATGGACAGAAGTTTCACAAGTAACTATTTTTGGGGAGAGGGCTCTAGAAATTGATCAGAAAGCTAAGAAAGAAGTGATAAACGTAAATGCATATTTCTTTTATCTACATCTGCCAGGGGCTTCGTGAGTGTGGTAGTTTAACCAGAGCAGAGTAAGCCATATAAACAAGCAGTTCCCTTTTAGAGGATGGATTTACTTGATTTGGAATAGAAGGTTAAAACCTAAGTCCAACAGTGTTTTCATTAGACTTGGTAGGTGATGAATAGGATAATGTGTGCTCTCGTAGCCCAAGCGTGCAATCTCAGTTTGGGGCCGATTCAAAAAGAATAGAGAGGAAGAATTGATGCCATGTAGAGAGTCTGAGAGACCTTTGGGCAGCAGCAAACATACCAGCATATGTATATATAATTGGAAGATTGTTTCAGGGAATACGATGTTTCTTAGTTGATAATTCACGAGACAGTAGTATCTCAAAGGAGTGGGAAAAGAAATGGAGCTATGTTGGCGCAAGGAGCTGTAATTTATCACAATTAAGTCTGAAATTAACCTGTAATCCTGTTTTCTATAAAGCATCTTACAATCTATATAGCAAATCACTAAGAAATTCCTCCCCCAAAATCAACAGAAGATAAAAATAGTAAACATTAGGAATAATTGTTTAGTACAAAGGAAGAGGATCAGAGCAACAAACACCTGAGACATAAAAGTAAATGGAAAATGGCAGACCTAAATCCAGTTATATGTGTAATTGTATTAACTATAAATGGACTCCAGTTAAAAGAGAGTGATCGTCAGACCAGAATCACTTTAGATTCAGAGACATAATTGGCTGAAGTAAAAGGTTGTAAGAAATGTACCATGCAAACAGTAACGGTAATAGAATTGGAGTGGTTATATTAATATCCAATAAAAGATTTTAAGTCAAGAAATATTGCCAGAGAAAAGGAAGGAGATTTTATAATGATGAGAGAGTCAATGTACTAGGTAGATGAAATGATAGACACACGACAACATAGGGCAACAAACATTAAGCGAAATCTGACAGACTGAAAGAAGAAATTCTAGCTAACATTTATAGTTTGAGGTTTAAATACTGTACTTTCAACAATTGATGGAAAAACTGTACAAAAATTTTAAGAGATTGATAGATTTAATGACTTGATTAGCACTATCAACCAATATGATCTGAAACTCCCCATCCCCCAACCTACAGACTTCACATTCTTTTCAAGAATATCTGGAATGTTCTCCAAGATAGACCATGTGATTGGCCATAAAGCAAATTTAAAGCATGGAAATCAATAATAGAATGAAATTGTGATATTAAAAAAATCTCAAGAATATTAGAAAATATTTTGCATGCAATGAGCATGGAAAGAGAACATATCAGAAGTTATAATTGTAGCTATATTATTCCTTAATGGGAAAATTATAGCTTTAAATTCTTATAGTAGAAAAGAAAAATGGTCCTAAATTAATAACCTTAGCTCTCCATCAAGAGAGTTTAAAAACAGCAAATTATAATGAAAGCAAGACAAATGAAGTAAATAATAGAAATATGACCAGCAGTCAACAAAATAGCAGTGAAACGATGGGGAAAATCAATACTGGTTTTTTGAAAATATTAACAAATTTGATAAATCTGGTGGTATAGCAAATGAGATTGTTTTCTTAGTTTCTTTTTTTTAATTAATGTTTGTTACTATGTAGAAAAAAACTGATTTTTAAAAATTCTTAAAATTTTTTTCAGATTTTATTTTTTTAATATAAATTTATTTATTTTAATTGGACGCTAATTAATTTACAATATTGTATTGGTTTTGCCATACAATTAAGAGTGTTAATTTTGTATCCTGCAACTTTGTTGAATTTTGTGTGTGTGTGTGTGTGTGTGTGTGTGTGTAATCTAGAGAGGGAAGTTTCTTTAACCATTTTTATGCCTTGTATTTCTTTCCCTTTCTTCCCCCCTCTCTTTTGAGTTGGTTGCTATGACTAGACCTCACAGTACTGTGTTGAACAGTAGTGCTGAGAGAGAGCGTCCTTGCCTTTTTAGTAATCTTAGAGGAAAAGCTTCCAGTCCTGCCCCATTTTGTGTGATGTTAACTTTGGACTCTGTATGTGACTTACTATATTACTAAACATGGTCATTTCCCAGTATTCCTAGTTTGTTGAGTGATTTGTCATGAAAGTGGTTGAATTTTGTCAGATGCTTTTTCTGCACTGATTGAGACCATCATGTGGTTTTTGTTTTTCAGTTTGTTAATGTGATATGTATTACATTGATTGATTTTTGTATGTTGAACCATCCTTACATTCCAAGTATAAACCTCACTTTTCTTGGTGTATAATCCTTTTCATATGTTGAATTTGGTTTGATCCCATTTTCTTTTCGACGAATGCATCATTATTCTTCAGGGATATTGATTTATAGTTTTCTTTTTGTCTTTGGTATCAGGGCAATGAGGGCCTCATAGAAATATCTTATAATCCATTTTATGTCTGTGACATCAGTTTTAATGGCTTCTCTTTCATTTCTAATTTTAGCTATTTTAATTTTCTCTCTTGTTTTTGTTAGTCTAGTTAAGGGTTTGTCAATTCTGTCTTTTTTTTTTTTTTAAGAAAGCAAACTCTTAGGCACAAACTTAACCAAGGAGATGAGAGACTTACACACTAAAAACTATAATATGTTGAACACTGCCTCACTTCAAATCATATTACAAAGCAGTAGTAATTAAGATGATGTGATACTGGCATAAAGATAGATATGTAGACCAATGGAAAAGAGTAGAAAATGTGAAAATGAACCCATGCATATACATCCAAAATATTTTTGACAAGGGTGAAAAACTACACAGTAGGGAAACGCTGTCAACAAATGAGGTTGGGAAAACTGGATAGCTAATGCAAAAGAATGAAGCTGGGCCCTTACCTTATACCATATACAAAAATGATTTTAGATTCAACCATGAGACTGGAAACTATTAAACTCCTGCAAGAAGACATAGGAGAAAATCTTTAGTACATTGGATCGAGCAATGATTTCTTGCATATAATACCAAAAGCACAGGTAACAAAGTAAAAAATAGACAAATGGAACTACATCAAACTTTAAAAGTTCTATGCCTAAAAGGAAATAACCAGCCATGTGAAAGGGCAACCTATGGGGTGGAAGAAAATCATTGTAAATCATATATCTGATAAGGAGTTAATATATAGTATAAATAAGGAATTTCTACAACTCAACAATTAAAAAAAATTAACAAATGAGCATAGGACTCTAATCAAGACACTTCTCCAAAGAAGATGTAGGCATGTCCAATAAACATATGAAGAAATGCTCAGAATCACTAATCATTAGTGAATCAAAACTACAGTGAAGTATCACCTCCCACCTATCAGGTGATGACCACTATCAACAGAACAGAAAATAACTGTTGTCAAGCATGGGGAAAAGTTGGCACCCTTGGGAACTTTTGGTGGGAATATACAATGATAAAGCCATTATGGAAATCAGCATGAACATTTCTAAAAAAAATTGAAAATAGACTTACTATGTGATCCAGTCATCCTACTTCCACCTTTATATGCAAAATAATTCAAAGCAGGATCTTGAAGTGGTATTTACGCACCCATGTTCATTGTAGCATTATTCACAGTACCCAGGAGGTAGAAGCTATCCAGATGTCCACCACCAGGTAAATGGATAAAGAGAAATGTATACACACACACACACACAAACACACACACACACACACACATGCACACAGTGTAATAACATTACACAACCTTTAAAAAGAAGGAAATCTTTTCACATGTTACAGTGTTGATAAACTTTGAGGCCATTGTGCTAAGGGAAATAAGCCAGTCACAGAAGTACAAACACTAAATTCTTCCTTTTAATTTGAATTTCTAAAAAAGTCAAAGCATAGAAACAAAGTTGAAAGGTGGTCACTAAGGGTGGGAGGAGGGAAAAAGAAGACTTAGTGTTTAGTGGGTATAGAATTTAAGTTTTGCAAGGTGAAAAAGTTCTAGAACTCTGTTAACAATGTGAATATATTTAACGGTACTGAACCGAATACTTAAAAATGGTTATAGTGGTAATAAAAAAAGACCTATAGACAAAAAATTTGACAATCTGCAGCTTGACTGAATTGCAGGTTCTAGCCAGAACAATAAGGCAAGAAAATCAAAGCATTAAGATAGGAAAAGGATGACAAATCAGACATTTCTATAAAATGGATTGTTGTAACAGTTATAGTGCTATATAAAAATACTGAATTGTAAACATAAATAAATTTTATGTAAATTATACCTCTGTAAAGCTTTCTAAGTCTAAAAGAAAAATTAACCTTGCCAGTGTAGGACTACTTCCTGGATTGCTTCAGATAAATTCTTTGTCTGAATATCATGATCCAATATTGGTATAGTAGGTGTTCCCTTTGTAACATTAGATATGTAAAAGTTTTATTTCTTGAGCTAATTGCTTGCTTTGCGAAATGAATACATGCTGTTTTAAAACTTTTTCCCCTAGGGCTCATTGAATAGTACACTCTCAATAGGCAGATGAATGGAATGTAAATTGTATTTCAGTATGCTTATAAGAAAATGAAGGGGAATGAATTTGACATACCAAACTGCCTGTTCTACTGGTAGTATTTTCAAAGAAGTGTTGTGTCCATCTAAAAACTAGAGGTTAAAGGCCACAGTGTTTGTACTTTAAGTAAAAATTATTTGGTAATTCACCTAAATATATATATATGCCTGTTTGTTTGTATTTAACTTATGATTTTTTTTTTTTTTGCTGTTCTGTTCCAGTCATGGGCAAGAGTTTTTCAGCAGGCCATAACACAATAAGAACTCCTATTCCTATTTTTAGATAAAGCTGTGTAGAGCTGATTTTAGGCTTTTCATTTTTTCTGAACTGAAGCTTCAAGAAATCATTGTTATCTGCAGTCAGGTCAACCAGTTGTTTTAGAGGTTATGTGATTAATTCACTGGGGGCAATTTACATCTTTTCTCTGTTTCTGAAGTGGCATTCTCACTTTGTATTATGAAGAATAATCTTCAAATGTAGCAGAAGCCTGTTACTTGGTCAGGGATGTAGTGGTGGTGTGTATCTTCAAGGTCAGTAATTGGTTAACTTCCATTTGCCTTCTTCCTTTCTGTAAAGGTGCTTCTGAGCGAGGATTCTGACAGTGATGGCATCGTGGCCCATTTCCCTGCTCATGAAAAACCAGTGTGCTGTATGGCTTTTAATACAAGTGGTATGTCCTTCCCCTTGCCCCTATTTATATTATGAGTTTTCTACCTAATTTTTTGGAAATGGAAAATATGAAATATATGTGTTAGGTTATATGACCTAAGTAAGTAGTTTTCAGTGATTATTGAATAAATGAATTTATAATAAAAATTTAGAAACCCTATAAAGATTAATTTTACTGAGTAAAGTTGTGATTGAGTAGTAAAGATAAATAGTAGATATAGAATAGTACATAAACAGTGCTGTTGAGTTACATTTATTTCTGTGTTATAAGGCAAGGACTTTAATACTCAAAACTACTTAGGTATGTAAATGGCATTTTCTCTGTAACTGCACATTCCTTTTAAACAGTACAGTGACAGATGTCATGTTGATGAAACAAGTCTTCCCATTTTATATGTGTGTGTATGTATTTTGCTAAACTGTTTGAATGTAAGTTACATATATGATGACATTTTACCAACTACAAATTAAGCGTACATTTTCTAAGAGTAAGGCCCTTCTTGTACTTTGTAACCAAATAGTATATTATATTCAGAAAAGTAACACATTATATTATCTAAAATCCAAGTCATAATTTAAAATTTCCCAACTGTCTCAAAAATGAGTTTTCTAACTGATTCAAATCAAGATCTAATTAAAGTTCACTCCTTAAGTTTTATGTCTCTTTGTGAGTGAGTGAGTGAAGTCGCTCAGTCGTGTCCGATTGTGACCCCATGGACGGGAGCCTACCAGGCTCCTCCATCCGTGGAATTTTCCAGGCAAGAATACTGGAGTGGGTTGCCATTTCCTTCTCCACTTTATATCTCTTTAGCTCTTTTCCAGTTTATAGCTTTCACCTTTTCCCCCCTAAGTTGCAATGTCCAGACTAGTTATCTTGTCCAAATTCTGTGTTTGTCACATATATTTTCATTATAATAATGTTTTTCTTTTTTTCCTTAAAGGCTTTTAAATACATTCAGGCCTGAAGATTATTTTTTTTCAAACTTCCTTCATATTGCTGTCTACATCATTTCATCCTAGCAGGGGATACATTATATCAGGCTGTCTTGTACGTTTGATCACATGAATAAGTTAGTGACCATCAAATGTCTATTATTTTGAAAATAGATTCTCTTGTGGAGATTTGCAAGTGCAAAGTGTTACTTTGGCCTCATTTCTTACTTAAAAAAAATAATTTATTTAATTTTTGTCTGTGCTGAGCCTTTGTTGCTGCACAGGCTTTTTTCTAGTTGCAGTGGGTAGGGGCTACTCTCTAGGTGTGGTGCACGAGTTTCTCATTGCAGTGGCTTCTCTTGTTGCAGAGTGAGGGCTCTAGGGCACTTGGACTTCAGTAGTTGAGGTTCCCAGGTTCAATAGTTGTGGTGCACTGGCTTAGCTGCTCTGTGGCACGTGGGATCTTCCCAAACCAGGTATCGAACCTGTGTCTCCTGTATCATCAGGTGGATTCTTTACCATGGAGCCAGCAGGGAAGCCCTTGGTCTCATTTCTGAAACAACTTTTTACTAAATAGCTTTGTTATGATACATTGAAGGCTATAGTTTTTCTATCATATTTTCAGCATTGATTAACTTCTGTTAATTCTGTTTAAAGAAAGAGTTTTCTCTCATTAACCAGAAATGAGCCACAGTTTTCCTGGATGTAAAAGGCAGGGTAAATATGTAATACTTCCTCTTTAATTACCAATTTTCATAGTTAGGAATTGGTTTAATACTTTCAGTGGTAAAATTTCACTCCTGTGGACTTATTTTAAAAATACTTTGATGATGATGCTTTCAGAGCTGAAATAGTCTTCATTAGTTTATGGACTTTTCCTTGCTTGGTGGGTCTGAGGAGACTGCCATTTCTTATTCTGCAGAATATTAGTTAAAACTAATGGAAAGACCCATCTTTTTCCTCCTTCTTTTCATCTTTTGAGATCAAGAATGATCATAGGAGGATAATATAAAGTATTTGAGTCATCTTCCTCCTCTTAATTAGCCATTTTCAATAGAGAGGAAGATTTTGTAGTAATTGTTGATCAGTGGATAGATTTAATTAATGAAGACAGATTTACTGAAATGCTCTGAATGTTGTGGGATTTAAGTTGAATTTGAAGAAACAGTCTGGAAGTTATGTCACTTACAGTACTCTTCTTAGAGTAACCAGTATGACTCACTTTTGATAGTCCATCTGTTATGTCAGATCTCCTTTGTGTTAATATGTTTCATATGGCCAGAGTTGGGATGCTTCAGACATTTGAAGCTGTATTTTTCCCTGTCTGTGAATCTCCATTGTTATAAAAACAACTTATATAACTTAAAGGATATTGTAGTTACCTCTGTCGTCGTGTAGCAGTTAGTTCTAGAAGACCATAAATTCCTGTGATTTCATTGTTTTGTTCTACATTTGCCACTTGATTTATGTTTTAACTCCCAAATTTATGTTTTAATGGAAAGATTAAAATTGTTTATGTTTATATTTAAAATTTTATTAATTTTTTAAATTGAGGTATAGTTGATTTACAGTGTGTCAGGTACACAGAAAAATGATTCAGTTGTATTAGATTCTAGTGTAGGTCATTACAAGATATTGAATATAATTCCCTGTGCTGTGTAGTAGGTCCTGTACTTTGCTGTGTTCCCAGCATGTTAATTGTATAACTGTATAATTTATCTTGGAGTAACAATTTTTTAAAATATTTTTTTGCCAGCCTGTATGTTCCAGTTTACATTAGAATTCACTCTTGGTGTTATACATTCAAGGTTTTGACAAATAGATAATGGCATATATCCACCATTATAAGGGTTTCCCTGATGGCTCCGTGGTAAAGAAGCCGCCTACCAGTGTAGAAGACATGGGTTCGATCCCTGGGTTGGGAAGATCGCCTGGAGAAGGAAATTGCAACCCACCCCAGTACTGGTTCTTACCTGGGAAGTGTATGGACAGAGGAGCCTGGTGGGCAGGAGTCCATGGGGTCTCGAAGAGTTGGACACGACTTAGTGACTAAACAATGACAGCAGCAACAATCCATCATAATAGTACTTCACAGAAGAGTTTGAACAGTTGAACAACATCCCTGTTGCTCTGCCTGTTCGTTCCTCATTCTCTCAGTTCCTGCAACCACTGATCTTTCTTCTCTTTCCATAGTTTCAGAATGTCATATACTTGGAGTGTTACATAGTTAGCCATTTCACATTGGCTTCTTTCACTTACTAATGTGTTCAACTCTCCTATATCTCTTCATGCCTACATTGCTCACTTCTTTTTAGCATTGAATAATGTTCTACTGTATCATACTTTGCTTGTCATCTGTATATATTATTTACTGAGCTGTCTGTATCTTTTGTCCATTTTTAAATTGGTTTGTTGGTTTTTTGATTGATGAGTTTTGAGTGTTCTTTGTATGTTTTAGATGAGAGTCCTGTATCAGATGTGTTTTGTAAATATTTTCTCCGAGTCTGTGGTTTGTCTTCTCATTATCTTGAAGTGGTTTTCGAAGATCAAAGTATTTAACTTTAATGAAGTCCAATATCAATTATTTCTTTGACTGATCTTTCCTTTTGTATGTAATGCTTCAATACATGTAAATCGACATTTTTATACTGTTTTATCTTTATTCAGTCTCACACCAAATCTTATAATTCTTGGAAGAAAGAGATTTTTATGAAAATTGTCAATATTTTTTAAAAATTTATATATTTTGCTGCTCTGGGTGTTTGTTGCTGCGTGTATGCTTTCTTGAGTTGCAGAGAGTGAGGGCTCCCTTCTGGTTGTGGTTGTGGCTTCTCATTGTGGTGGCTTCTCTGGTTGAGGAGGACGGGCTCTGGGGCGTGTGGGCTTCAGTAGTTGTGGCTCACGGGCTCTAGGTTAAGACTCGGTGATTGTGGCACACGGGCATGGTTGCCCCTCGGCATGTGGAGGCTTCCTAGACCAGGGATTGAACCCATGATCCCTACGTTAGCAGGTGAGTTCTTAACCACTGGACCACCAGGGAAGCCTTGATATTTTATGAGTTTTAGGATCTCTTACATTTCTTCTTGAATCTAAAATACAGCTTCTTAACCTGGGTCCGAGAGGTCCATGGAAAATATTTAGAGAGTATGTGAACTTAGGGAAAAAAATCGCATCTTTATTTTCTTTAGTGAAAGTGAAAAGTGAAAGTGTTAGTCCCTCAGTCATGTCTGACTTTTTGTGACCCCATGGACTGTAGCCCACCAGGCTTCTCTGTCCATGCGATTCTCCAGGCAAGGATACTGGAGTGGGTGGCCATTCCCTTCTCCAGGGGATCTTCCCAACCCAGGGATCCAACCCAGGTCTGCTGCACTGCAGGCGAAATCTTTACTGTCTAAGCTGCTAGGGAAACCCTGTTTTCTTTAACCTTTAATGAATATTCTTTCGCTTATCAATATGTACAATAAACTACTGAACTACTAGCTTTTTTGTGAATTGATAATATAAATAATGGATATTTTCATATCTTTTTTATGTTATTTATATAATTATCTAATTAATGCTATGGTTCAAAATCATGGTAGAGCCTGTATTATAATGTATTACTATTAATAAAAAAGCACATATTCTACTGCATGTCAATTTTAATAACCCTAAGTATTTTACCTTGTCTTTAAAAAATATTATTCTGAGAAAGAGGTTCTTAGGCTTCATCATATTGCTGAAAATTTTCATGGCACTAAAATGTTTATGAGCCCATTTATGCTTTCACTTGTTTCAGCTAAACACATCGGAAGCTAGACTTCATTCTCAGTGCCTGGTTTAGTCCCCTACCCATAGAGTCTGCTGGTGGAATAGGGACTTCCAAAAAAAAAAGAAAAAAGGAAGACAGGTCCTTTGTGGAGCAAGGACAGAATGCTAGGAGATGAATATTAACTTGGTATTTTGCTTTTGGGGAAAGTTCTTCAAAAGAAAGCCAGTTCTAAACAGGAACCAAAAGATGATTCATTAGGAAATAATGATTCAGTCCCTAGTAAATAAATAAATATTAGTTGAGTGAATGAAGCAAGAAAAATATGGCATGGCTGACATAGATTTTGAAGTAAAGGCTGTGTACAGTGGACTCATCAGTTTATTATGAGCAGATTAATTTTTCAGTGTGTCATCATTTCTGCTTTGTATCTGTTTAAAAGTTTGAAATGAAGGGTTCATAATTCAGCAAGCACTCAGAAAATTGGTTTGCAGGATCTTGTATAGAAGCTGATAGGCACAGATTTCATGCCATTGCATACAGTTCATCTTAATTATTTATTGTTTATTTCTGAGTATTTTTGCTGTTCAGAATATGAATTTTATTGGTTGAATATAAACAAGTATATGTATAAAATATTCAGTTCTCATTGATTTGAAGGTCTTGGTTTTGTTTTAGCTATTCAGTAACTGAACAGCTTCTCAGAGAAAGGCATTGGGCTCAGCTGTGACTACCTATTATCCAGCTCCTATCACTAGGTGACATTTTATTTTGCTTGTTTAATTTCTGTATCATATTTCTTGGTTTATTCTAACACTCTTGGACTGAGACATTCATATGTACAAAATATTTGAGTCAAGAAGCTTCTTTGCTATTTGTAAATACCTTAGTAGTTATTGTTTTTCCCTGTAATTATTTTTGTAACACTTCAAAAATATTTGGGGGAGATCAAATGTATTTTCTATCAAGATTTAAGGTCTCTATAAAGAGTTGGAATGACTGAAGTGACTTAGCACACTCACCATGGACACACAATGGCATCTAACTGAATCTTACCATCTTACCATGCTGTACACACATTTAAAAAAAAAATAAATTGGCCCTTTCAAAATATAACTTGTAGATCCTCCAGTAATACCCCAGTTTTTCCTTACATGGATCCAATATATATTTCAAAATTTATTTATATTCAGTTCAGTTCAATCGCTCAGTCATGTCCAACTCTTTGCGACCCCATGAATTGCAGCACGCCAGGCCTCCCTATCTATATTCAGCAAGTTTTAACTGACACTCCAGGAATTCTCTGTTTGGTTAAAGATTTTCTCATTGGGTCTGCAATGTGGCCAATAATAAGAGTAGTACTTGTTGGTACTACTTAGAAAAGTATAGGGAAGTTCACTTAGAAAACTAAGTGAAACAAAACATAAGAAAAGTTGATTGCCTGTCTTTTGTTTGTAAACCTGGTTTTCTCTAACTAGTTTACCTGTGTATATCTCACTGTTAAATATTTTTATTTAGAGAGGCTATCTTTAGATAACAGAGTTATTAAAATGTCCTGGATATCAAAATCCAGGATCAAACCAGGAATATTGTCCAACTCCTGAGAAATTTTAGAAACAATTTACATGATGGAAAAACCCTGCTAAGGGAATTAAGGAGAAAATGTAGATTGCTTGACTGGGTGGCGTGCAGTTTGGCCTTGTGTGGAACCTATTCAGAAAAGAAATTAGGGGATACCATTAAATAGAGTTGTGAAACTTTTAGTTCAGCAGCTGTATTCAGTTTGTTTTTCAATTTCTCCTTCCCGTTCTTGTTTATTAGCTGTGACTCCGAGTCCTGAATTAAAACAAATATTTTAATGGCAACATTTATGATTTGTTTAGAAGTGCCAGAGAGACCTTGTGCTTAGATCAGGGCAGCTTCAGTATGGGTGGTGTAAGTTTGTTGCTTTCAATTATTTAGATACACAGTGACTGACATTTTCTAGGGAACTTATTTTTTTAATTAATAAGCTTTATTTTTTAGAGTGCTTTTAGGTCCACAGCAAAATTGAATGGAAAGTACAGAGAGCTCTCCTATTTCTGCTTTCCCCCTCTCTCTGCCCACATGCCACACCCACACACATGCAGTCTCCCACACTATCCGCCTTCCACCTGACAGTGATCATATTCTTACAAGTGATGAACCCATACTGTTATCAACACACTATTGTCATACACGCTATTATCAACCAAAGTCCATAGTTTACACTAGGGTTCACTCTTGGTGTTGTATTTTCTACGGGTTTTGAGAAATTAATATTGACATGTACCTACCATTACAGTATCATACCAAATAGTTTCACTGTCCTAAATGTTTCTCATGAAATTTTGGACTTCTCAGTCATTGTTTCTTTGTCTCTTTCCCCCTCTTCTTTCCTTCTGGGACTCCTGCAGATTTACCTCCCACAGATCTCAAAGACTCTGTTCATTTTTCTTCATTTTTTTTTTTTCCCCCTCTCATTCTGGATAATTTCAGTTGATTTTTTCCTGCCATTTAAGTTTCTATTTGGGCCCCTTTATTGACTTTTTCATTTCAGTTACTGTACTTGTCAACTCCAGATTTGTGTTTGTTTATATTTATAACGCTATCTCTTTATTGATGTCTCCTACTTGGTGAGACATTTTTCTCAAACTTCCCTTTAATCCTCTAGACATGGTTTCTTTGCATCCTTGGCCAACATTTGGTTGTCTCATCATTTTCTATTTTATGGATCCTCTGTAAGATATGTGATGTGGAAATCTCTTTTCCCAGTGAGTTTTTCCTTTTATCTTTTTAATAGGGTCTTTTGCAGAGCAAAATTCTTTCCTTTTTGTCAAATGCATTTTTAAAATTTTGATAGTTGTATTTTTGTGTTCATGTCTAAGAAATGGTCACCAATCTGGGTGGGGCGCTAGGATTTTCTCCTATGTAATTTTCTAACAGGATGTTAGTTTCACATTTTTATTTAAATTTATAATTTAAATATTTTTGTTATTTTTGAGTGTAAGGTAACAGGTTTAGGTCATGGTTGGTCCCTGCTTTTTGCTAGTTCATTATTTTTTCCAAGATATTATCCTTCTTCCTTTGAATTACTTTTGTACTTTCCTAAGTAGCACACTTCCGTTGCCTATTTCTGGTTTCTGTGATGAAGATGACTTCTTTTAGCATTTTCTGACTGTCAACATCTGTGTTTTGTCCATAATTTTGAGGACTGTTTCAACTAGATTTGATAGTTTAGTTTGATGGTTATTTCTTCTTTCAGCAATTGTCAGCTCTCTTTGTTCATAGCTTTTGGCATTATTAATCTTATCCCTCTTGATTAATTGGGTACAGAGTTGTATTTTTGTGGGGGCAGTTTTCTGATCTATCACATCAGCTCAAATGGAGCAACTGAAAATTATTTAAAATGTTACTGAGTTCTCCTTACCCTTACCTGTTTGAACTCTTCTTCCTTCTTCTGTTCTGCTCAATTTGAGAGCAGCTACTTTTAATTACTTTGTATTGAATTTAGTTTTCAATAGTATTTTTTTATAACTTTGATTTGTTTTTTCACCATTTTCTCATAGAGCAAGAACAACAGCTTCTTTTGATCTTATAAATCCAGCCCCAAAGCCTATTTACTGGTCATTTGAGCATGTAAAATGCTCTCTATGATACGTGGTTTAGACAGTAACCTGTGAACATATATTAGCTCAGGCTGCCAGAAGGCAACACCATAGACTTGGTTGCTTAAATAACAGAAATCTCTTTCCTCACAGTGTTTGAAGCTGGAAGTCCAGAATCATGGTTTGGCTGATGGTTTATCCTGAGGTGTTTCTTCATCACTAACAAATGGCCACGTTCTTAACATGTCCTCGCATGGCCTTTCCTGGATGCAAGGGAGCAAGGAGAGAGAGAAAGCAAGCTATCTCTGTGGTGACTCCTCTTACGAGGACACTATACTCTCACATCAGGGCCTCACCCATATGACCTCATGTAAACTTGATTACTTCCATAGATACACCACCCCCAGCTCCACATATAGCTCCCACCCCTAACTCCACATATAACCACACTAGGTTTCTGGCATTTCATTATAGGAACTTAGGGGCTCTACAGACATTTATTCTATAACCATATGTATGAAAATCATTCAGTCTTATTTTATCACAGCCCAATTCTAGGTTATTCTATTCAACTATGATTGTTGTATCATGTTCCATGTTTACTTCCATTTTAAGATATTCACATGTTTTGTAAGAAATGTTAATAATACAAACATCTTTTAACAACTTTATTATTATTGAGTGTATTGTCTAAAAGTATTACAGCATGGCACAAGTTTACCACCTCAACCTTATCGACATGTTTCCTCCCATATTTGGCGATTCTAGTTATTTTTCAGCTCCTTAAACATGTTACATCATTTTACCTCTTCCGGGAACGCTCATTTTCCTGCCTCTTATTTATCTCTTGAAAGTGTTAGTTGCTCGGTCATGTCTGACTCTTTGGGGTTGCAAAGGAGCCACTAGGCTCCTCTGTCCATGGGATTTCCCAGGCAAGAACACTGGAGTGGGTAGCCATTCCCTTCTCCAGGGCATCATCCCAACCCAGAGATCCTATCCGGGTTCCCCCACACAACAGGTAGTTTCTTTACCGTCTAAGCCACCAAGGAAGCCCTAGTGTCTCTTAAGTCCCATCTTAAGTATCATTTTGGGAAAACTTACCTGACCCTATGTAAGATATCATGTCCCCCCTTAACCTGGCTACTTAATAGGGCAAATGACTTAATCTGCTTGGATCACTCCCAGTACTTTCGTTTCTTCATCAATAAAATGAGGGCTGTACTGTCATCTAAAACAATACCTAAAATATAGTGAGACCTTAATAAATATTAACTGTTGTTGTTTGCTTTGTTGTTAACCTCCCTCATCCTAGTTTTTAATTTATTTACACTCATCTAGAGTATCCTTTCAACATATTTTCTGTTCAGTTCAGTTGCTCAGTCGTGACTGACTCTTTGTGACCCCATGAACCGCAGCACACCAGGCCTCCCTGTCCATCACCAACTCCTGGAGTGCACTCAAACCCATGTCCATTGAGTCGGCGATGCCATCCAACCATCTCATCCTCTGTCGTCCCCTTTTCCTCCTGCCCTCAGTCTTTCCCAGCATCAAGGTCTTTTCCACTGAGTCAGCTCTTCACATCAGTGGCCAAAGGTTTGGAGTTTTGGCTTCAAAATCAGTCCTACCAATGAACACCCAGGACTGATCTCCTTTGGGATGGACTGGTTGGATCTTTTTGCAGTCCAACAGTATTCTCCAACACCACAGTTCAAAAGCATCAATTCTTCGGTGCTCAGCTTACTTAATAGTCCAACTGTAACATCCATACATGACCACTGGAAAAACCATAGCTTTGTCTAGATGGACCTTTGTTGGCAAAGTGATGTCTCTGCTTTTTAATATGCTGTCTAAGTTAGTCATAATTTTCCTTCCAAGGAGTAAGCGTCTTTTAAGTTCATGGCTGCAGTCACCATCTGCAGTGATTTTGGAGCCCAGAAAAATAAAGTCAGCCACTGTTTCCACTGTTTCCCCATCTATTTCCCATGAAGTGATGGGACCAGATGCCATGATCTTCGTTTTCTGAATGTTCAGCTGTAAGCCAACTTTTTCGCTCTCCTCTTTCACTTTCATCAAGAGGCTCTTTAGTTTCTCCTGATGAGGTGAAAAAGGAGAGTGATAAGGCTGGCTTAAAACTCAACTTTTAGAAAACTAAGATCATGGCATCTGGTCCCATCATTTCATGGCAGATAGATGGGGAAAAACTGGAAACAGTAGCAGACTTTATTTTCTAGGGCTCCAAAATCACTGCAGATGGTGACTGCAGCCATGAAATTAAAAGACGCTTACTTCTTGGATGAAAAGCTATGGCAATCTAGACAGTGTATTAAAAAGAGACATTACTTTGCCAACAATGGTCCATCTAGTCAAAGCTATGGTTTTTCCTGTAGTCATGGATGGATGTGAGAGTTGTTCCATAAGGAAAGCTGAGCATCAAAAAATTGATGCTTTTGAAGTGTGTTGGAGAAGACTCTTGAGAGTCCCTTGGATGACAAGGAGATCAAGCCAGTCAATCCTAAAGGAAATCAGTCCTAAATATTCATTATAAGGACTTTTGCTGAAGCTCCAACACTTTGGTCACCTGATGTGAAGAGCTGACTTATTAGAAAAGACCTTGATGCTGGGAAAGATTGAGGGCAGGAGGACAAGAGGACAGTAGAGGATGAGATGGCTGGATGGCATCACAGACTCAGTGGTTTGCATTTGAATAAACTGAGTGAGATAGTAAAGGACAGGGAAGTCTGACATGCTGCAATCTGTGGGTCGCAAAGAGCCGGACATGACTGAGCAACTGAACAGCAACATAATCGGGCCATGATAAGGGATTAATTTAATGTACTTAGTTGTTCGTGAATAAAACCAACTTATTTCCAATTTCTGATTTGAATAAAAATTATCTCCCTCCCTCAATTGTGGGATTGTTCCATGATGCAAATTATATTAAATGCAGGTGCATATCACATGTAATTAAATACTGAAATTAAAAGTATCTTGTGGAAACTACATTACATTTTTGTGACTTGGTACACTAGATGGGAATATTATTAGTTTCATGACATTTGACATCAAAGAAGATATGTATTTTTAATTAGTTTTGAAATTAGAAACATAAGGAAGAAATTCTCAGCTCTCTGCAAGTGTGGCCTGATGTTTCTCACAGACCTGTTGTCTTTAATTCAGTAAATAATTGTTCTGCTTTCCAGAGGCATTACTTCTGCCAGCTGAGTAGCCTAGAGCTGTGAAGGGCAACACATCCACATCTTAAATAATTACCCTTCCTTGGCAGGGAAATTGCTTTTCCATCCATTAATAAGAGGAAAATGAATGTTGGGTCTCTAGTAAAGTAGATTAAACATGAACCCCTCTGAATGCTTGGCTGCATCTTTAACAGACTTGGCATTTTTCTGGTTATTTAAATGCTATATATTGAAAGGTGCTGGTGGTCTTGGGTTAATCATTTAAACAGTTGGATTTTTTGTTTGTTTGTTTTTTGTAGTTTTCCCCATTGATCATAGCAAATGGTCAGTAAAATACCTTGTCTTGATTTTTGTTAACATTTACAGTGTCTTCTCAATTTATAGAATTAGGTGGCTTTAGGTTTTTCCTCTCACCTGACAGTTTCAGGTGTCTTAGTGTTAGTCATGTATGCTGTGTCACTAGCAGTGCAAATGCAGCTTGAAGAATTTATTGCCTCCTCCCCGACCCTTTCGTGGGGCTGTTTCCATTAGAAGTCTGTAGTTATCTCCTGTTTTTTCATCTTGTAAAGTGATATCTTTTACTCACGTAATGAGTTACTCCTTGAAGAATTTGTTGTGTTCGCTCTACATTCACTGTGGCACTGGGCTTATCTGAGAGTCAGAGGGAGTTTTCAGGTGTGATTGGCCATGAAGTACAGCAGGCAGCATGCCCACAGTCATTTTAGGGTCCCCTCAAAATGTTTAATTCCTTTAAAATGCAAAAAAATGTATAAAGTTTTAATGGAATGCCTTAATATCCATAATATACATTTAAACCAGCAACTGTAGTCATAAAATAGTTTTTTCATGGAAGAGGGGGCCAATGAAGGCAAAATTGTCCAGGGTATATGAAAGTCCTAATGCAGCCCTGGATTCTAAATGTCCATCAGTAAGAAGGAACCCTGCTGCTTCACTAGCACCACTGCTACAGCAAAGGTGCTCAGGTAATGCTGAATGAACTCGTGAAAGATGAAGACACTGAACACATACAGTGGCATCTTTCAGACTAATGAAAGATGTGAATATATACAGTGGCTCAGTTAATCCTGAATGAACTAATGAAAGATGTGAATACATACAGTGGCCACAGCAAAGGTACTCAGTTAATACTGAATGGATTAATGAAAGATGAGAATACATACAGGGGCATACCTACCATGTAAAAATGTGAGGCAAATATAAATGCCCATAACACTGCAGCTGCAAGTATCTATTAGATCTAGTATTACATTCTGAAAAAGGTAAAAAAGGATGTCTATAACCAAGTAGATACAGGCGAAGTAGCCAAGGTTGAACTGTACTTTTGCTTATCAGGACAACTTTAAAATGGTTAAGCCTTGACTATCATTGTCCCTTTTTGTTTCCACTCTTCTTGTATACTCTGGCCCTTCTCCAGCTTCAGGCTTCTTTCAGTTTCCTCGTTCAGATCTTGCCATATATTAAATATATGTATATACATGTTGGAGGTTTCCCTGGTGGCTCAGACAGTAAAGAATCTGCCTGCAATTCAGGATACTGGGGTTTGATTGCTAGGTTGGGAAAATCCTCTGGAGAAGGGAATGGCAACCTACTCCAGTATTCTTGCCTGGAGAATCCCATGGACAGAAGAGCTTGGCAGGCTGCAGTCTATGGAGTCACACACAGTTGGACATGACTGAGTGACTAACACTCTGTCTGTACATATTATTTATATATATATATATATATATACACACACACACACACACACACACACATATATATAAATATATATATTTTTAAATAGTTTGACCAGTACTCTGAAAAATTTTCAAGGATATATGTATTTCAAAGAACATATATTAAATTCAGTATGATGCATACTTATGGTGGGGAAAGGATGGCAATGGGGAATGGATTTAGGAATGGAAGATGAAAAAGAAAACATAAAAACAGCAGTCTACTCAAACTTAATATATATAATCTAAACAAAGTCTTACCAACAGCATAGAAGAAATAATATTATTTAATAAAAAATAAACTAGGTTCCCCCCACTCCCATGTCATCCCTTTGATTATTTCATGGGAAGATTTTGATTATTCTTGTTATTGTTGTTAGTCTTTCTTTTCAAATCATATCTTTTGATGGGCTAAGAAAAATATTTGCTACATTTGCAAATATTCCTAAAGTGAAAGTGCTAAGTGAGATGACCCAGTTTTATCTTCCATCTAATTGTTATGTGTTACACAGTTTCTGATCTCCCCTGTCAGAACTCTGAACTAAATCTGTTGTATTTTTGTGTATACAAAGTGGAATTCATGAATAATGCTGCTCTGACTATCATTTGGCCAATTTGCACATCTGAGGCTTGTAGCCCTCTTTCTTGACTTCTTTCTATGTATTGTCATTTCATATACATCCCTCTGTGACTGCTATGTTTTTTGATGTGTCTTTTTTTTCCACTTGTAGGGGTAGAGTTTTAACTTTCTAACTGCTCTATTTACCATCTTATCATCTCTCTCTTCTTTCACTCTAGCTAAAGCCATAAAAATTATCTTGTTCCCTCATCCTTGTTATTGTTTTGGTTCATCTTCATTTTTCTTGAGCTGTAATTACATGATACAGATTGTGTGTACAAATGTGTGTATAGCTTGGTGAATTTCTACACACACATACATACACACATATGCACCTCCGTATACATTCCATCCAGAAAATTTTAAGTTTCTATTTTCATGCATCTCTGAAGTACATCAAATGGCATTCCTTTGGAAATTCCTAAATTTCCAAATTTACCTTTCAAATTAAATCTTAAAATCTTAATATATAAAATGTCTTCTAAGCAGACTGATCTGTCTACCAAATTCCTGTTAACCTTCATTCATTTTGTATTTTATTATGAACTTGTGGCAGTGATTTCTTGTGGCTGGTTTCTCTGTGACATTAAGTTAGTACTGCTTTTGTGTTTGTGTATTTGTATCTGTATAGGGCAATAGCATTGTGCTGGTACATAATAATGTCCCCAAGATAACTACTTCATCTAAAAATTGTACATTTTTGCCATCCTAGTGACCTCTATGTTGTGATGATTATAATATTATATGATAAGAAAAATCATGTATTTAGTTACGAGAGAAAACCACATTTTCATAAAGATATTTCATCACTTTTGTGCTTTGACATCCTATTAGTATTTTGTGTTAATATTGTTCAGTATTAGTTAACTTTATTAAGTGAATGTTTAAACCAGAAGTAATCAACAGAAGCTTATTCTAAAATGATATGGAGATTCAAAGGATCTAAAATAGTCAAATCAATCTTGAAAAAGATGAACAAATTAAAAATACTGACACTACCTAAATTTCTGACTTACTTAAGTATATACTTTTTAAAATAAGTATTTAGTAATGTAGAAAGGATGGTTTTGGGTAAGTATAGTCGTAGATGAATGGAATAAAATCCAGGAATTGATCAAACTCTTATGATGATTTGATTTTTGACCGAAGTGTTAAGTAATTCACTATAGGGATAGCATGATTTTCTCAAGAGATGGTCCTAGAACAACTGGTATATCCATTTGGTGAAAAGTAAGCTGGTTTCTCCAGTAATGATGTATGGATGTGAGAACTGGCCCATGAAGAAGGTTGAGTGCTGAAGAATTGATGGTTTTTAATTGTGGTGCTGGAGAAGACCCTTGGACAAAAGGAGATCAAATGAGTCAACTCTAAAAGAAATCAACTCTGAATATCATTGGAAGGATTTATGCTGAAGCTGAAACTCCAGTACTTTGGCCACCTGATGTGAAGAGCTGACTCATTGGAAATGAGCTTAATACTGGGAATGATTGAGGGCAGGTGGAGAAGAGGGTGGCAGAGGATGAGATGGTTGGATAGCATCACTGACTCAATGGACATGAATTTGAGCAAACTCTGCGAGATGTTGAAGGACCCAGGAGCCTGGCATGCTCCATGGGGTCACGAAGAGTTGGATACAACTTAGCTACTGAACAACAGCAAAACTTTTCCTTAACACCATACACAAAAATTTAACTCAAAATCACTCATACGGTTAATTTAAAACCTAATACTATAAATCTTCAAAAAGAAAATGTAAAGATTGTATCATTGTAACCCAGGAGGCATAGAGGACGATTTCTTAGATAGGACACCAAAGAAACAAACCATCAGATTGGTCTTCATTATTTGGGAAACTTATGGTGAAGCAAATGAACTGGTATATATAAGCTATAAGTATATATCTGAGATATATATACACACACACACATATACATATTTTAATATTTTTATAATGTGATAAAATATAATTTTAATGTATATAAAATGAAGACAAAACAATTTAAAATAAGAAAAGGATTTGAACAGTAAAGTCAAGGAAATATGCAAGTAACTATTTAGCACCCAGCATCAGTGATCGCCAAGGAGCATAGCATTTTTAAACCATAAGAAACCCACCAAATACTCACTGAGGTGAGTAAATTTAAGAATATCAGCAACACCAAATGTTCCAAAATTATGGAGTTCATGGGAAAGAAAGTAAAATGATACCACTGCCTTGAAAAAACATTTTCTCAGTTTGTTATCAAATTGTTCCTCAACTCAGTTCAGTCGCTCAGTCGTGTCTGACTCTTTGTGACCCCATGGACACAGCAGGTTTCCCTGTCCTTTACTATCTCCCAGAGCTTGCTCAAACTCATGTCCATTGAGTTGGTGATGTCATCCACCACCTCATCCTCTGTCGTCCCCTTCTCCTGCTGCCTTCAGTCTTTCCCAGCATCAGGGTCTTTTCTAGTGAGTCAGTTCTTCGCATCAGGTGGTCAAAGTATTGGAGCTTCAGCGTCAGTCCTTCCAGTGAATATTCAGGGTTGATTTTCTTTAGAATGGACTGGTTTGATCTCCTTGCAGTCCAAGGGACTCTGAAGAGTCTTCTCCAACACCACAGTCCCTCCTCCAGGGGATCTTCCTGACCCAGGAATCAAACCTGCATCTCCTGTGTTGGCAGGCAGATTCTCTACCATTAATGCCACCATTAATTTGTAATGACAGAAAGTCAATCAGTGGTTGCCAGGGCCAGGTGATGGGGAGGGGATGGACTGCAAATAGAAGAGAATTTTTTCACGTGTCCTCTATCTTGATTATGGCCTTTGGATGTGGCCATTGGATATGGCCAAAGATATCTTCAGAACGGTAACAATTTCATGTTATGTAAAGTGAAAGGAAGAAAGTAATTATTTAAATAAAGATGTTAGGATGTTTGCAAATTACAAACTTTAATAATTTTTAGGTTTTCATCTCTACAGGTGTTGATGAGAAAGTATTAAATTTGCAGTAATTAATACTAAAATATACAGTTATTTATGAGTGATGATAATGTGAATTCCCTGTAAAGATTTCCATTTGACCTGACATATCAGTGGTTATGTCTGTTTTTGGAGGAGAGTGTGAATAAGCTGGTAATTTGTCTTCCAGTTCATATGTGTGCATGTGATAAAGAACCATACAATTAGGTAGGTGTTATAAATAGGATATGGCAGAAAAGACATCCCTACTCAAGTTTCCAAGATTTTATAGCATATGCCCAGTCGAGGTTTGCTACTCTTTAATTTTGCCTTTTGGGCTAACCAGCTGACGCCCAGTTGAAAAGACTTATGTTCTTATGAGGCCACAAAAGCCTTAATGTTCAGTCTTCAGCTACCTCAGATTTTGGGGAACGCCATGTACCATCAGCAGCTTTAGTCCCTACCCTCTAATGCTAGCGCTCATCTATCAAACTTAAGGCTGAGAGTGAAGGAAAGGAAGCTTCCAGATAAACATACAGCAGCGCCTAAACAGCTAATCACTCTAGGCTTCCGCTTCCAGGCCCTATAATTAGAAGTCCTTCTTTTCCTTGTATTCCCAGATGACGCAAATGCTTTTTGTGGCTTGGCACCTCATTTGGGGCGTGGGTTTAGTTTATGGCCAGGCTGGAGTCTGGTTTAGTCTTCTGATGCTGCATAAATAGTTCTCAAGCCACAGTCTACTCTGTACAAGTTTTTCCTTTTATGTATATCTGCTTTTTAACTTGTTTTCTAGAAAAAAAAAAAAAAAGCCAGCTTGTCATTTCTTCCTGCAGAATGTGTGCAAAAGAGGAAATTATAAATTCAAAGGAAGCATATTATTGGTATAGTACTACACTAGCTATTTCCTCCTTTCCTCTCGATAAATTTAAAAAAAATTATTTTAAAGTTTTGTCAAAAAGTTGGACTTATTTCTGAGTTATATAAGCTGTATTTGCATGAATAAGTGGAAGAAAACGTTTTGAGACAGGATACAAGAAGATAACCAGGATAATGGCTAATTCTCTTAAAATTTGAAGTTGTTTTGCATACCAGTTTGAAAAACTAGGAGCATGTTGAAAAGTTTTTATTTGTGATTATCTTTTATATGCAAAACAATAAGAGTCTTGATTTGGCTAATAGGGACTACTATGTGAATGCTAATTATGAGTAAATCATTGATACGCTAATAAAAGAAAGTGAAGTTTATGTTTGGGAATGAGTAATATATTTGTGCTATAAATACAAGTGCATCACATTTCCTGTCATAATGATGTTTCCACTGAATTGTTTTTCATGTGCAGAAATAATTTTGCTGTGGGAATGTGGAATCAAAACATAGTAGTAGAATTGTGATAATTCAGACTTACTATAACTAAGTAAAAAATAGGAGTCAAGAAATACTGTCCACAAAAAGAACATGTCCAATGTTTGAAATTTATTGTGTGAATAACAACAGTGTTTATTGACCTCATGCTGATAGCTGTGCACAGAATGGTTGGCAATGTTAAATAAATTGTTATAGATCTCAATAAATGACATGGTTCATCATCTAAAATGTATTCTCTTGGAAATAGCCAAGATACTGGCATCTAAAATGCTATTTTTAATCAAATATAATGACTGGAGCTGTACCATATGTTAGCCAATAAATAGAAAACTCATATATACTTCACCTTCCCATATAAATGCCCACTTTATCTTTCCATAGATGCTTGATATTCTTTCAACAAAGAAGTTTTAAGAATTACAAAATATGATTTTGCTTCTGTTTCTCACAGAAAGCAATATATTCTGGACAAAATATTAACAAACACAAACATTCTAATATGTATATTTTAATTTCTGGAAAAACCAGTAAAACCAATAGATAAGTTAAAATTTTATATTAAAAATAGTGAAATTATCTAAAAAAGGGAAGGAAGTAAGAGCAGATAAATAAGTAAAAGTAAAAACAAGTGTGAAATTTAAGAGATAACCAACAAAGACCTACTGTCTTACACAGAGAACTCTACTCAATATCCTGTAAAATCCTAAATGGGAAAAGGACTTGAAAAAGGATAGATCCATGTGTAACTGACCCACTGTGCTGCACACTTGAAGCTAACATAGCGCTGTTAATCAGCTGTACTCCAGTAGCAAGGAAAATTTTTTAAAAAATCAAGGGGACAAAACCCACAAGGGTACAATCAGAAAAATAGTAAAAGGTAACAAAATGGTAGATGTAAATCCAGCCTTACCCTCAAGTTACACTAAATGTGACTGATCTATAAACACTAATTAAAAGTTTGAGATAGGAAGAAAAAAACCCCAGACTGAACCCCAGTTATTATCCAAAACAGAGTCCTTTTATAATTATATTGGCTGTGAAAGTAAAATGAAAAAGTAGTGATATTAATACCAAAGAAAGTTGGCTTCAGAATAAGGGAAATACTAAGGTCAAAAGGGGACATTATGATAAAAGAGGTGATGCACCAAGAAGTCGTAACAATCCTAAGTGTGTATGAACCTAAAAAAATAGGGCTCAAATTTAGGGAGCTTATATAACTGAAAAAAATATCCATAATTATGGTTGGAGATGTTAACTTCTACTCAATAATAGAACACAAAAGTAGGCAAACAAGTAAGCATGTTAAAGATCCAATAACAGTATCAGTTAACTTAATTTGACGCTGATAGAATACACCAAGTGTTCAGGTGTACATGGAACCCTTAGCAAGATATGTTGTTCTGAGATATAAAACAAACTTTAATTTCTTATCATAATGGAATTAAACTTGAAATTAGTATATGAATGATAACTGGAATATACCCAAACATTTGGAAACTAAAGAACATATCTTCCTGACACAATAATCTAAGCTTCAGCTTTTAAGAAACTTGAAGAAATGGAAAATAAAACTAAAGCAAGGGCAATGAAGGAAATAGTAACAGATGGTCATGATAGCAAAAGAAGGAAGATAAATCAGTGAAATGGAAAAGAGAAAACCAGTGACACCATAATGGTTTCTTTGAGAAGTTCTAGCTAGACTGACCAAGAAAAAAAGAAAAAGGATACAAAATTTCAATATCCTGAATGAAAAATTGGACATTACTAAAGACCCTACAGACTATTTCCTTGAGTTACAGAGAGTAATTCTTCCAAGAAAAAACATTACAATATATTTTACATTATAAAAATTATGTTACATTTTATATTAACAAAATTTAAAGAGAAATTAATTTACTATATCTGAAAGTCTTCACACAAACGCAGAAAAGGCCCACATAGTTTCACTGGAAAATTCTACTGGACATTTATTAAAGTATTTCCTCTAGAAATAAGATAAAAGGAACATTATGCAACCAAACCCGCTTTACCCTAGTACCAGAAACAGACAAACACAGTATTAGAAAAGGAAATTACAAACCAGTATCCCCCAGGAACACATTCACAACAACAAAATAGTAGCTAATTTGGTGCAGCAGCATGTAATAAAGGATTTTGACAAAGTGGAGTTTATTCCAGAAATGCAAGATTGTTCCACATTTGATAACCTTTCATTATTAAAATGCACCATACTAATTGACCAAAGAAGAAAAACCACATAATCGTCTCATAGGTGCAGAAAAGCATTAGACAAAATTTGACATCTGTTTATTATTAAAACTCTCAACAAATTAGAAGGAGAAAATAATGTCCTTAAGTTGATACATAGCATTTACAGAAAATCTACAACTAGCATCATGCGTAAAGATTGAATATTTTTTTCTGAAACATGGAACAAGGCATGAATATTGCCTCTCGTCATTTTTGTTTACCTCAGCAAAAATAGCAGGTCAAGAGAAAAAAGAGGCATGTAGTTCTTGTAGTGTGGAAAGGAGAAAAATCAAACTATGTCTGTTCACATACTATATGTTCAGAAAGAAAATTCCATGTAATCTACATAAAAGCTCATAGAATTTGTAGAATATGTAGGTATGCATACAGTTCAGTTCAGTCGCTCAGTTGTGTCTGACTCTATGCGACCCCATGGACTGCAGCACGCCAGGCCTCCCTGTCCATCACCAACTCACAGAGCTTACTCATACTCATGTGCATCGAGTCAGTGATGCCATCTAACCATTTCATCCTCTGTCATCCCCTTCTCGTCCTGCCTTCAATCTTTCCCAGCATCAGGGTCTTTTCTAGTGAGTTAGTTCTTTGCATCAGGTGGCCAAAGTATTGGAGTTTCAGCTTCAGCATCTGTCCTTCCGATGAATATTTAGGACTGATTTCCTTTAGAATAGACTGGTTGGATCTCCTTGCATACAAATATTTATATAAATATCAGTTACATCTCTATATACTGCCAAGGAAAATTTGGTAATTGAAATAGAGTACCATTGATAGTAGCACTAAGGAAATATAATCGATATGCTAAAAGAGAAAAAGCAAAACATATCAAGAAATATGCGATGTTCATAGATCAGATGACTCATTATTGTTAAGATGTTCATTATCCCCATTATATAGATATTGAAAACCTGAATCTGTGTTTGGAAAGGCAAAGGATTTGGAATAGCTAAACCAATCTTGGAAAAGGTCAGAAAACAAAGACTTGCTGTATGTGATTTCCAAGTTATAGTAAGTTAAGAAAGTGTGATATTAGTGAATGATAGACACAGATATCAATGGAACAGAATAGGACTTCCAGAAAAACACCCACCCTAATATGGCCAGTCGATCTTTGGCATGTTGACATTGAATGTAGAATAAAAGATAAACAATTTAATGAATAAAGATTAGCCTCTTCAAGAAATCCTGCTGAGACAATTGATGAAAGACCTAAATGTAAAATATAAAACTGTGAAATTGAACAGGAAACCAAAATTTTTGTGACCTTGTATTAGGTACATAATTCTTAGCTATGACATCTCATCAAAATTTGCTTTGTGAAAGACAGTAGGGAATTTAAATAAATAGGCAAAGTGGAGAAAAGTTTTAAACTAGTGAATTGAGTAGGGTACAATTAGTTGTAATAGTACTTAAATTGGAACTTAGAATTCAGGTTTTGAGAAACGGAAAAAGTGAAAGTGGGTTTTAATTCCATGGAGGAAAGTCTTTCACATTCTTTGTTATCAGATTTGCTATTTTAAAATGCTTGTGAACTCTCTGATTCCAGCATTGTAAACTTTTCTCTACTAGTTGTATGAGAACATCATAAAACCTTCACATGTAAGTATGTCACTATACTTGAATACTGATGTGACCTTAAGGTTTTGTATTCCCATGGGAAAAAAATTCCTGTGTTTTAATTTTTTTTTAATTGTAGGAAGTTCTTATATATTTGGTCACTTTTCCCCTTCAATAATATTTTAAAGTATGATGAATGCCTTGTGAAAATATTTTATCCACATACATAATGGTGTTTATTTTTACCCTTTTTTGGTGTGTCCTTCAGGAATGCTTCTAGTCACAACAGATACCCTTGGCCATGACTTCCACGTCTTCCAAATTTTGACTCATCCTTGGTCCTCATCACAAAGTGCTGTCCATCATTTATATACTCTTCACAGGGGAGAAACTGAAGCCAAAGTAAGTTGTATATTTTTTCACAAGGTGTTTTCTTTGTGTAATATGACATCTAATCCAGAAGTTATTTATATCATACTGGAGGTTAACGTTAATGTTGGTGAGTTAATACTGTTTTTTAGACTGGGTCAGATATTTAAGAACTTTATCCTATTTTGACCCAGTTAATAATATAAGCAGTAGGTGAACCATGAACGTTGATAAAACAGAAGTTCTATTTATTCTTCTCTTCCTGTCCCCAAACCGTTCTTTTGTTTGTTTTCTTCAAGTCCAGTCTATTAGGCATATATTCTGCAATCATGCTGAAGTAGTTATTGGTGAAATGATATGATATGTCTGGTTTGCTTTTGAATGTTCTGGCAGAACAAAATAAACTAAGACATAAGTTGAAAACAATATGCAAAGTGTTAATGATCGTCAAAGCTAGGTGATGTTGATGTTGGTGGTTCATTATAACAGTCTTTAGACTTAGTGTGTATTAAGAAATTCCTCTAATAGAAAGTAAAAATAAAGCAGTACCTTTCACCAGCATTATGCTGTGTTACTCACTTTTACTGTTTTATAGCAGACTTATTGTTCATTTTTGAAAACATTTTCAGCTATTGAGCATTTTCTCATTGAAATGCATTTTAGTTATGGGGTAATATAAAGAATATTGAGTTATATAAAACTATTTTGAAGTTATATAAAGAATATTTTGAAGTTTTTAATTTGAATTACATTGAAATTACATTTTAATGCAGTTAGAATATGTATCATTAATTATAGAATTTTTACATCTAGGAATTACTACATTTTAAAATTATTATTGCTGAGGTATAATAGGTTATATATTGTTTTGTATTAGATTTGTGTTTTCCTGCTTTGCTGCACTCTATTTTGAGATCCAATACTTTTTCAGAAGAATTTTTCTTGTATTTTATATGTAGAATGTGAAAGTGAAAGTCGCTCAGTTGTGTCTGATTCTTTACGACTCCATGGACTGTCCATGGAATTTTCCAGGCCAGAATACTGGAGTGGGTAGCCTTTCCCTTCTCCAGGGGATCTTCTCAACTGCATTGTGGGCAGATTCTTTACCAGCTGAGCCACAAGGGAAGCCCAAGGACTCTGGAGTGGGTAGCCTATCCCTTCTCCAGGAAATCTTCCTGATCCAGGGAATAAAACTGGGGTCTCCTGCATTGCAGGTGGATTCTTTACCAACTGAGCTATCAGGGAAGCCCTTATATAGAACATACTTTCTGACAAGTATTATGCTAATTTTTGACTGTTTTCAGTTTTATTTTTGTTATTGCGTTAGTTTGGAACTCAAAAACAATGTGTAATTAAAAGTAATAATTGTGGTCTTTTCTTTGTTAATAGTTACCTCCTATTTTTAAACTTTCTACCATGCCGTTTTGATTTACTTTACCTTTGTAATACAGTTTGACATCGGGAAGCATGATGCTTCCAACTTTGTACTTCTTGGTTATGATTGCTTTTGTTATTGGGGTATTTTGTGGTTCCTACAAATTTTAGGATTGTTTTCTAGTTCTGTGAAAATGCCATTTGAATTTTGATAGAGATTGCATTGAATCTGTAGATTGCTTTCAACAGTGTGGACATTTTAACAATATTGGTTCTTTTAATTCATGAGTATGGAATGTTTTTTCATTTGTTTGTGTCTTCTTCAGTTTCTTTCATCAATATCTTATGGTTTTGAGTGCACAGGTCTTTCACTTCCTTGGTTAAATTTTCCTGTGTATTTTATTCTTTTTGATGCAATTGTAAATGCTTTCGGCTTTTATGAAAGTGCTTTCAGCTCCTCACCATTGAGTATAATGTTAGGTGTGGGCTTGTCATATATGACCTTTATTATGTTGAAATATATTGAAATATATGTTGAAATATATTCCCCCTGTACCCACTTCAATGAGTTTTTATCATAAATAGTTGTTGAATTTTGTCAAGTGCTTTTTCTGCATCTATTGGGATGGTTGTATGATTTTTATTTTTCATTCTGTTGATGTGGTGTGGATCTCAGCACCTAGATGCAGACTGATTGGGAGCTGAGCCCTCAGACAGCAGCTTTTAAAGTACGCAAATATACTGCTCTCAGGGGAAGACTCGGAGAAGGACATTTTTAGTCTGCTGTCTTTGTGCTGTGGCCTGAGTGGATAGTGGGCTAGGAGAAGTCAATTAAAACTATATAAATATCCCATTCCTCATCAAACTTTTTATTACTTCTTTTATTTACATATATCATTTGGTTGAATAGATTCTTTGTTAAATGAGTTATATTCATTCAAAAATTATTTTAGTACTCAGAACAGTCTGGATTTAGCCAGTTGGAGCCTGTTAGTTTGACATCTATTAGCTTGACATCTTTGACATCTATTAGCTTATAATATGTACAGTATTCTTTGACAGTGTCCTTACTTTCTGGCACAATGAAGTTGCTTTCTCCTGTTTAATAACCATTTGCTGTTACTGCTTTCGTATGGAAGTTTTCAATTAGATGAGCATTTTAGTCAAGATTTACTATTTCACTAAAAATGTGCTGCTGGGCACATGTTACTTCTTTGAAAAGATTTTTTTCATTGATGTATAGTTGATGTACAATGTAAATTGCAGGTGTACAGCATAGTGATGCACAGTTTTTGAAGGTTATATTCCGTTTATAGTTACCAAACAATACTGGCTATATTCCCTGTGTTGTACAATACAGGGCACATTTTATTTCTTTTAATTTTTTAACAAGTAATTTTATTTGTTTGTCTTTGGCGGGGTCTTCACTGCTGTGTGGGCTTCTCTCTAGTTGTGGCAAGCGGGGGCTGCTCTAGTTGCAGAGTGTGGGCTTCTCATTGCAGAGGCTCCTCTTGTTGTGGAGCATGGGTTCCATGGCGCGCAGGCTTCAGTAGTTGCAGCACGTGGGCTCAGTAATTGCAGCTCCCAGGCTCAATAGTTGTGGTGCAGGGGCTTAGTTGTTTCATGGGCTGTGAGATTTGCCAAATCAGAGATCCAAGCTGTGTCTCCTGCATTAGCCGGCTGATTCTTTACCACTGAGCCACCAGGAAAGCCCCACAGTTTATTTCTTTATTGTTTTTTAATCCCTGTCCTGTCCTCCCTACTTACTGATATGCTCCACCTCAACTATAATCTCCAGTAATTTGAACATTTTAAGCACCGACACCTTGTAAAAAATTTACATCCATTTTTGATACCTCTTTTGCATTAACATTATTTGTCATTCAATTTCTAGCATGAGGACAGAGATCTTGCTTAAGCTTCTTGGGGTCTCTCATCCATAAAACAGTGTGCTGCACATGGACAAATGTTTGTAGGTATAATATTTGCTAATGCCAATGCTATTCCTATTTAACAGGTAGGAAAACCATATAATGTAGGAGATTGGAAATTTCTAAACCTTAAACATCAAGATCTAAGGAAACACAATTGATAACCATAAAATTAATTTTTATAAGTGTATACTGAAATGATTTTGACATGATATATAAAATTTAACACTGATGATGAAATCTGTATGGCAAGTAATCTGCCTGTTTTTGAGTATTTTAAAATCATGTCATTCTGGAATCTTCCAAGAACTCTGAGGATACTTTAATCATGCAAGGAAAAAAGGATCAAATATGTGGATCTAATTATGTTGAATTAAGTTGTTTTATGATCTATGACTTGGGATATCCTCTGCATCTGACAGTAATTTTCCTCATAAAGTACATGTGTAGTTAGCAAAATATTCTTAGTTTTCATCAGTAAAGTCAGATGTAGTAAAATGTTACGGTATTTAAAAATATACTTCTGTAAAGTCTTACCGAAGCTGACACTAGTAGTTTTTGTATTTAACATGCTAATTTTGATCAATGGTACACTTGCTTTGGAAACCTCTGCATATTAGAAACATGTTACTTCTACTTTATCAGAGCAATCCTGCAAAATGGTATGATGAATATGTTTAATTCTCAAGGAGGAAGGTACCTGCGTGTGCGTGCTCAGTCGTGTCCAACTCTTTGCAATGCCATGGATTGCATGTAGCCTGCCAAGCTCCTGTCCATGGGATTTCCCAGGCAAGAGTACTGGCGTGGGTTGCTATTTTCTTCTCCAGGGGATCTTCCCTACCCAGGAATTGAACCCACATCTCTTGTGTCTCCTGGGTTGGCAGGTGGATTCTTTGCGATGGTCAGTTCAGGAAAAAGCCTATGGTACAGGAAAGGGGAACCCAAATGGAGTCTAGACTCCCTTTGGTGATGAGATATTGGTGAGTCTAGGAAGACCAAGATCATGGAGTTCTCAGGACTGAGTATCAGAGAGATGAAAGCTACAAAGAAAAAACCCTTGAGATCTGCCGAGAAATCTGCAACCATGGGAAGAGCCACCATCATACCAGTTGGAAGAAGTAAAATTACAGTAAAGATGACATACAGAAAATCTAATGAATACCACAAAAAAAGTTAGAACTAATGGGTGATTTTAACAAGACTTCTGGGTACCATATACTAGAAACAAACAATTGTCAATTTAAAAATTGTTAAGCATATCGCATGTAGGACTGTATTCTAAAACTGTAAAACAGTACTGAGAGTAAAGATCTGATTAAATAAAGAGTTAAACCATATTCTTGGGCTACAGTACATAATATTATTAGAATATAATTTCTCCCCAAACTGATTTGTATATTCAATGCCATCTCCATTAAAATCCCAGCAGTATTAAAGATTTTTGATAAAAATTAATAAGCTATTTCTCTGCATAGTACTTATACTGGGCAAAATAATATTGAAAAAGAAAAAGTTGGAGCATTACCTAGTAATTAGACTTATTAAAGGTGTAGTAACAGGCACATTTCCATACATGTGTACAATTGATTTTTGACAAAGGTGCAAAATGAAGACAAGTTAGTCTTTTCAACAGTGGTAATGGACTGACTGGGTATTTATGTGTGAAAAATGAGTGTTAGCCCATGTCTCATTCCATATACAAAAGTGAACTCATACTAGACCATAGATTTAAATATATAAAATCTATGATTGTAAAGCTTTTAAAAGAAAACACAGGAGAAACCCTTTGAGTTAGACTCAAGTTGTCTGGTATCTACACCACATTTTAAGGGAACTCTCAACAAGTGAATGAGTGGAAACTGGCTCTTGCACACAGTTCTTTTGGGAATGTACAGTGGTACGGCTACTCTGGAAGATAGTTTGGCAGTTTCTGAAAATCTTCACATAAGGTTGCCATACCACCCAGCAACTTCAGTTATGGGGAGTCCATAACATAAAATTCATATTGTATACAAATTTACTGCACATTTCTTTCCTGTGGTTGTCATAGCAAATTACCTTAAAATAACAGAACAAAACCAAATGGCCTTAAAATAACAGAAATCTATTTTCTCTCATTTCTGGAAGCCCGAAGTCCAAAATCAAGGTGTTGGCGAGGCTGCACTCCCTCTAGAGTTCTAACAGAGAATCTGTTCTTTGCCTTTGCCAACTTCTGGTGAGTCAGCATTTCTTTCCTTACGGCTAGATACCACTCCAGTATTTACCTCTGTGGTCTCATTTCTTCCTCCTCTTCTCTGTGTCTTCTCCTCGTCTTTGTATCTTTTAAGGGTACATTAAATAAGTATTTAATATGATTAAATGATTCCATTTAATATTAGCACTGATAATCCAGGATAACTTCTGATCTAGATATTAATCACATATTTTGTCATATAAGGTAATAGTCACTCTTTGTACTATAATGCAGTGTATGTAGGTTCCACAGATTAGGATCTGGATATGTCTTGTTTTGAGACACTGTTTACTTCATTACAGTCCACCCTCTCTGAACCCTCCAATTCAGAATAATTTCATGTGCAAAATACGTTACATACAAACATCCCTGGAAATCTCAGCATGTTACAACATCAGTTCTTAACAGTAAAATCTCTTTAAAATGTCATCAGACTCAAAGTTCACATCTCCTCATCAAAATTATCCAAATTAGGTATAGTTGTCACCCTATGTATGATCTATCCTGGAGCAAAATTCCTTTTGATCTGTGTAGGAGAAGGTATAGAGAGAATGAGGCAGAAAAAAATACATGGAGAAATAAAGATGGGAAACGTTCCAGATTTATTGAAAGACACATTTTGAATATGACAAAGCTGAAGTTTAAAAATGACATAGTAAACTTTCTGAAAACCAAAACAAATCTTGAAAGTAGCCAGAGGAAAATAGCACATACAGAGAAAAAACATTTTCAAACTGTTGACTTCTTATCAGAAACCATGGAAGTCAGAAGGCAGTGGAATATCTTGTTTAAAGGACTGAAAGAAACAAGTACTGGTAATAAAAAGTTCTCCATCTAGCAAGAGTATCATTTAAAAATGATGAAGTGAAGTGAAGTGAAGTGAAGTCGCTCAGTCGTGTCCGACTCTTTGCGACCCCATAGACTGCAGCCTGCCAGGCTCCTCTGTCCATGGGATTTTGTAGGCAATAGTACTGGAGTGGATTGCCATTTTCTTCTCCAGGGGATCTTCCCAACCCAGGGCTCGAACCCGGGTCTCCTGCATTGTAGACAGAGGCTTTACCGTCTGAGCCACCAAGGAAGTCCAAGAATGATGAAGTGAACAGTAAACTTTGCAAATCCACACTGTTGTGCAGGGAGAAAGGATAACCAGAGCAAACTTGGATATTTTGGAAGTGATGAAATACCTGAGAAATGATCAACTTCACATTAAAGAGGATTCCCCCCTTTCTTAATTCATTTAAAATATAAATGTTAACATTTTAAATTTAATGTTAAGATACTTCTTATATGTAAGAAATTTATACATTTTCTGGGGCTTATATTGTATACATGTAATACATATGATACCTATAGCATAATACCATTGGTGGTTGGGTGGGAATGGGTATATGGAATTATACTGTTTCAAGGTTCATTTATACTGTACTTAAAAATACAAAACTTCATTTAAAATGTTTAATTAACTCAAAAGTAATTTAGCCGAAAGGGAAGAACAGAGACACAGGACAGAGAGGATAAACAGAAAACAAAATTAAATAGTACATCAAAATTCAACCATGTAAATCATATACTAAATATTGACATATTTCAGCCCAAAGAACTCTAAACTAAAGGGACAAATTACCTACTAAAGATTGTCTTTGAGTCTTTAATATAATCATAGTTAAAACATGTTAAAATGTATGTCATGCAAATAATAAACATGAATATTAAAAATTCGACTATATTAATATCAACTAAGAAAGAGGTTAAGACAAAAGACTATTACCAGAGATATTTCACAATGTTCAAGAGTCAAATTATCAGGGAGATTTAAATGTCTGTGCACCTAAAACTAAGTTTAATAACACTTTCTAAACATTTGATGCGGCTCAGACGGTAAAGAATCCGCCTGCAATGCAGCAGACCTGGGTTCGCTCCCTGAATTGGGAATATCACCTGGAGGAGGTCATGGCACCCCACTCCAAGATTCTTGCCTGGAGAAGCCCCGTGGACAGAGGAGCCTGGTGGGCTACAGTCCATGGGGTCGCAAAGAATCATACACGACTGAACAACTAAGTACATAAGGAGAAAAGGGCAAATCTCTGAGCAGTCCTGTTAACTATATTGTCCTGAACAGCTAACCCCCAACACCTGTAGTATATTTATGCTTTAAATTGTGACATCTTGTATACTTTGTATGATAGGAAGCAGTGGACAGTAGATGGGCAGAGGTGCATAACTGATGAATTTGGATGGAAATCACTATGCAGGGCAGGGCAAAGCGGCTATGATGAGCGGCTTGACTCTAGCCTTCTTCACCAGCGGCTGGACTCACACCTTGGGCCTTAGTGACCCAGATTCTTCCGTTACCAGCCATGATGTGTTTGTACAGCTCCTGGCCCTAAAAGAGGGACATCTGCAATCAGACCATTGGCAAGGCCATTGACAGATGCCCAAGTTTCAGTATAAATATAACACTTCTATTAACAGTCCTTAGGGGGATTATCTAAAGCAGGGATCCACAAATTTCTTTAAAAAGCCAGAAAGTAAAATAGCTGTGCATTCTATATGTTCTTTGTAGTACCTGTCATTGTAGCACATAAACGTCCATACAAAAATGAATGGGCATCACTGGCCCACAGTTATAGTGACTCCTCAATTAAAGCAGAGGCGACAGCTTTCCATTATCCTGCTGTGCTGATTGATCCTTACGTTTGTCTATCCCAAGTTTTTGTTGGTGCTGTGCAGCTGCTCTGGGCCTGTGGATACCATCACTATTCATCTTAGCCAAACATCAGTGAGTCAGGCATTCAAAGGAAACTCTGTGATTCAGGGGCTTATTGAACCACCGGCATTGTTTCAGGCAGTAGAGTAGGTGATAAAGTACTTGTAAAAACAAGGTGCTCCTGGGGGTGTTCTGGAACACATTCTGGAGTATACCCTTCCCACTTGACTAGCAATCCCTCTTGGAACCTTCCACCATGCTCATCATTGGATTGGAATTGACTTGTCCCAGTACGGGTCTGGAAAAAATCACAAAGGCTCCATGAGTCAGTTGTTCAGTGACAAGAACCCAGAAGCAGGTTAGTAGCTGCCATCTAAAAGAGGGAGTGTACTTGGATGCTGGCTCAGGCAGGTGGCGATGTTGTACTGGGACAACACCTCTGTATGCTTTAGCAGCCATTAAGTCTCCACCTTCACTTTTTGCTTGGATTCTGATGTGTCTGTTACGTAACATGGGAAGAAACAGAAAGCCTAGTAGGTGAGCTGCTATGGGCTTTGGTCTTGATGGCAGAGGATACCCCCCCGACACATAGAAGCATGTAAGTACAATTAATTAAGCCATTAATACTAGTTGTTCAGTTCAGTCGCTCAGTCATGTCTGACTCTTTGCGACCCCGTGGACTGCAGCACCCCATAGCCTCCCTGTTCATCACCAACTCCCGGAGTTCACTCAAATTCATGTCCATTGAGTCGGTGATGCCATCCAACCATCTCATCCTCTGTCGTCCCCTTCTCCTCCCTCCTTCAATCTTTCCCAGCATCAGGGTCTTTTCAAATGAGTCAGTTCTTCGTATCAGGTGGCCGAAGTATTGGAGTTTCAGCTTCAGCATCAGTCCTTCCAGTGAACACTCAGGACTGATCTTCTTTAGGGTGGACTGGTTGGATCTCCTTGCAGTCCAAGGGACTCTCAAGAGTCTTCTCCAGCACCACAGTTCAAAAGCATCAATTCTTTGGTGCTCAGCTTTCTTTTTTTTTTTTTACTGCAGTCTACCAGACTCCTCTGCCCATGGGATTTCCAGTCAGGAATACTGGAGTGGGTTGCCATTTCCTCTTCCAGGGAATCTTCTCGACCCAGGGATTCAACCCATGTCTCCTGCACTACAGCTGAATTCTTTTTGTTTGTTTGTTTGTTTTTATGTTTTTTAATTTAATTTAATTTTTTTACTTTATTTTACTTTACAATACTGTATTGGTTTTGCCATACATTGACATGAATCCACCACGGGTGTACATGTGTTCCCAAACATGAACCCCCCTCCCACCTCCCTCCCCATAACATCTCTCTGGGTCATCACCGCGCACCAGCCCCAAGCATGCTGTATCCCGCGTCAGACATAGACTGGCGATTCGATTCTTACATGATAGTATACATGTTACAATGCCATTCTCCCAAATCATTCCACCCTCTCCCTCTCCCTCTGAGTCCAAAAGTCCGTTATACACATCTGTGTCTTTTTTGCTGTCTTGCATACAGGGTCGTCATTGCCATCTTTCTAAATTCCATATATATGTGTTAGTATACTGTATTGGTGTTTTTCTTTCTGGCTTACTTCACTCTGTCAGCTTTCTTTATAGTCCAACTCTCACATCCATCCATGACTACTGGAAAAACCATAGCTTTGACTAGATATACCTTTGTGGCAAAGTAATGTCTCTGCTTTTTAATATGCTGTCTAGGTTGGTCGTAACTTTTCTTCCAAGGAGCAAGCATGTTTTAATTTCATGACTGCAGTCACCATCTACAGTGATTTTTGAGCCCCCGAAAAATAGTCTGTCACTGTTTTCTCATCTATTTGCCTCAAAGTGATGAGAGCAGATGCTATCTATGATCTTAGTTTTCTGAATGTTGAGTTTTATGCCAACTTCTTCACTCTCGTCTTTCACTTTCATCTGTAGTTCTTCTTCGCTTTCTGCCACAAGGCAGAAACTGCCACTAGTTGTATTCATGAACATAAACTACAATAGTACACCCGCCTGTGGCTCTGTGGTGAAGAATCTGCCTGCCAATGCAGGAGACGTGGGTTCAGCCTCTACTTTTAGAAGATCTTCTCAAGAAGGAAATGGTGACCCACTCCAGTGTTCTTGCCTGGAGAGTCCCATGGACAGCGAAGTCTGGCGGGCTACAGTCCATGGGGTCGCACAGAGTTGGACACGACTGAGCACGCACACACGCATGCACAAGATCACGTTAGTTCTCTGAACTGTGCTTACGCTTTGTTCTGGGGTGTTTTCTGCTTCTACGAGGGTATGGGCTGTCTCCCCTTACACGAGGACATGCACTAACGTGTTTAAGGTGCTCATGCCAGTTTTTCCAGTGACAGCTGCCAGGTGATCTCGTTATCCCCTGTCTTGGTGGCGGGGGAGGCCAGCCTGCAGATACGATGGGAGCAGCCAGGAGTGTTAGCCTCTTTTCCTCATTTGGCCAAAAGTGTTCATGCCAGTTATTTCTGGATGAGAAGCGGTGCTGCTCACCAGCGTCCAGGGAGGATCTGGGCACAGCAGCCCCTTCCTTTCTGTCCCCCCTCCTGGCACTGCCACGGTTCACACTGTAGTCCTTGGCGTGTTGGGGCCACCCCTCATCCTCGTCTCCACTCACGTTCCAGCTTCAGCAGGAGTCGGCTCCTGTCGCACTGCTGGCACCGTGGTGTTCCCAAGGTGTCACATCCGCATTTTGTTTGTTTCGATTTTTATTGAAATAATCATAGATTCATGTGCACTTACAAGAAATTGTACTAAGAGATCCCATGTACGTTTTACCCAATTAATGCCAGTGCTGCCATGTGACCACCAGTATACTGATGTTGGCACAATATATTGATCTTTTTCAGGTTTCGCCTGATTTACTTGTGTTCGTGTGTGTGTATATGTGTATGTAAATGTATATATTTTAATCACATGTGTTGGTTTGTGTGTCCTCCACTGCTGTCAAGAAACTGAACAGTCCCCTCATGTTACCCTTTTGTAAGTAACCTAACTTTCACAGTTTGTTTAAACATTCACCTGACTATTTACAGTTTTCATTATTATGAATATGTTATGTGAACATAGTTTTCATTTCTCTGACATAGATGCCCAAGAGTTCAGTGTGCTACTTATTTTAGCTCATTTTCAAGTTTTTAGCACCTAGCGGAGTGCAGGCTTTAAAAGGCTTCCCCTGAATATGTTATTGACTACATAAATGAATCTGAAGAATCGATATGGGGAGGGAGTAGGCAGATGAGTTAGACGCTATGTATGGATTTTCTGTCTTTACCACATCTCCATTTAAGCAACTTATTCTCACACCAGCTTATTGCTTTTAACCTTGTTGCTTTGTCAGGTAGACTATTTTAAATGACAGTGTATTTATCAGTTTTGAAAGAAAAATCATTGAACTGTTGGGTTGGAAATATCTATGTTGTTTTTAGTAGCTAAGTTGTGTCCAACTTTTTTGGGACCCCCATGGACTGTAGCTCACCAAGCTCCTCTGTCCATGGGATTCTCCAGGCAAGAATACTGGAGTGGGCTGCCATTTCCTTCTCCAGGGGATCTTCCCAGTTCAGGGATTGAACCTGCATCTCCTGCATTGGCAGGGAGATTCTTTTTCACTTAGCCACCAGGGAAGCCCATATTAATATATTGTATATTAATTAATTAATGTTATATATTCATTCTTGGGCACATAGCTTATTTTAAATATTTTCCTTTGTTTTCATTAAACATAACCTCATCTGATGGCTTGGACCTTGACCAGTTAGCGTTTGTGGTATGGGACTTGTCTTTATGGTTTGATTGCCATTCTTAACAGGCTTCTGAAGGATAGTAAGTACCCTGGGATTTGAGATATTTTATCTGAGTACTCTCTGCTTTCAGGTTTTCTTTCTTTTTAAAAGGGAGTTGGAAAGGGAATTGGTAATTGAATCCTTAGGCATATATTTGGCTACAGAAATAAAAACACAGGGTTTATTTCTCACCTTACAAGAAGGCTGCTGCTGGTTTTAGTACAATGTCTCAGTGACTTTCTTTTTCTTGTGATCACTTTGTAATTGCCACTCCACTGGGCATCGTTTCTGAATTCAAAGCAGTAAGATGAATTCACACAGTAAGGACAGCTTCCGTGATGTTCATTCCTTTTATGAGGAAAGTGGATACTTTCCCAGAATACTGCAGCAGCATCCTGCTTTTGTCTGGCTGATCATAACTGTGTCAGCGCCTGCTGTAAGAGAGACTGTGGGCAATGCATAGGAGGCGTCTGTAGTGGTGGCAGATGAGGTTGTGAAAGCAGGAGGTTCGGTGTTCCATGTGCCATCCACTAGTTACATCTGTATAACCATAAATCAAAGTATCGTGCATTTTCATCGTCTCAGAAAGTTTCCTCTGGCCCTTTTCAGTCAATCTACTGCCCCACTCACACCCTACGAAATCATTGCTTTTACTTAATTTTTTTTAAAAGTATCTTTTACATAATTTCTAAGGTTTGGTATGGGGCTACAGGGCTGCTATTTCTGGTCAGTTTATTAATTTTTCTAGCTCTATATTAGAGACTTAAGGTCAGTTGCAGAGTCCTTATCTGAGTGTTCAAAAACTGCAGATTTCTTGATCGTGTCTCCCCCAAGACCTCCCAACACCTCCTGAATTGTAATTCTGAACGTGGCATCAAAGATCTGTATTTCTTCTAGATAATCTAGGTGCTTCTTAGCACACTAAAGTTAGGGAATATCTACTTTAGATTTTAGGATGTTAAAATAACCCTAAAATTCTAAACTGCTGTTACTGGTTAATTGAAACCATGGAGTAGATTGGTGGCATAAATTTAGAGCCTTGTGTGATGCTGATTGCTGTATCTTAGATTCTTAAATGTAATAACACTTAATTCTAGTGCTCAAATACTGTTGTTTTTTATGTAATTTGAATTCAGCCTGTTCTGTGAATGAATATATTCTTGGGGTTTTGTTTTAATAAAATGTTGGACATAATTATTCCATATATGTCTGCTATATTAGATTTTTGTTGCCCCAAATATTGTTTGGGTGAATAAATCAATGAAATTGATTTAGATTGCTGAAAAAATGTTTGTATAAATTAGAATTACTGAAATATAGCTGTACTAAGTTTTAAGAAAAATTTAGTTTTCTACAGGCCTAATTGGTTTCTCATAGCCAAATTTTGCATCATTACAATAAGAAGCAACTGTGAGATGTTATAAATATGCCAAATAATGCATTTAAAGAGCAATAAATTATGTAACCCAATAGAAATTTGCAAAACAATTAAGCACTGTGTATTTCTCATTTATATCTTGTTAAGCATGTTGACATTTGCTTATTTAAAAGCTCAAAACTGATAATAATGAGTGTCCTAATGAAGGTTCCCCGTCTTTCTTATTTTTAACAAATGTGAAAAACCACCCAACTTGTTTGATAACATGGAGAGTTACATCATTTTGCATTTTGTGGATAGGCGACTTGTTATCCTCTGTAACGTTATTTAAAGGATTAAACTTTCCCTAGTTTCTTGACTGCTGATGTCTTCAGGAACTCGTCTCTGCTCATTTATGTATCCTGATGTGTCTTTAAGGTCATAGAGCAGAATCACTTCTCTAACAGCAGTTTTCTAAGTAAGCTTTTAGTGGGATTCTGTCTTCTTGCCTTGATACTGTTTGTTACCACCACCTCATTTCAGAAGTATTCTTAAAAGAAGGAAACTTCTTTTCCTTGACAAGACCAAGAAGTTGTCTTGATTATAAGTGTGTTGGAAAAAGGTTTTAGATAACATGGTTTAGTTCCACTGATGATGGAACGTAAGTTACTCAATAAGCCTAAAGATTTTTTTTATTTATTTGATTCTGGCTTGTGTTAATGCATATGATAGAACAACATTAAATTCGTCTGGTGCTGTGTTTCTTCTCTCTTGCTTCTGCCATTTACCCTTTCTTTGGCCTGCTGCTTGCTTTTCTTTTGCTTTTCTGTAATTTGTTTAGCTGAAAGTTACTGTAGGTGAAGAAGGCAGATGAGACACTTGAGAAACGACTTTCTATTTGTAATTCTAGACTCGCTGGGAGTTAAATTTCTCACATAAAGAATTAGGAGCTTCTTTAATTATAACATTAACGTGGCATTTGGGATGTGTCACAATAATTGAAATGGGTGGGCATGTGGTTCAGTTTAGGCTTTATCTGTGTATTGATCATTTTTTCTATCAGTCGTCTTGCAATGAAATAGTGGTTTGATGTATAAAACTAAAATTTCTTTTTATTTCAAAGGTTCTAGATTCTTGTACTTTGATGAATACTTATAGCTTTTATTTGTAGGATATTTCTGGAATGTTAGTCAAGATTTTGAGCTGAATTTAGGCTTATCAAAGATTTAATATATTGAAAATTAGCTTCTTGGATTGCTTGAAGAGTTTTACTTAGTTCATGTTGTTATAATGTTAGCTACTATTTTTCGTATTCATATATATAGAGACACACGTGCATTTTTCATGTTAAATCCTACTCATCAGCATCTTTAAATTACCATACTTTCGTTGTCTGGTTTATTTTTTTAAATAAAAATAATGTTTGATAATTGCTTTATGTTCTGGAAAATTAGTTTATCATTTAGCCAGTGTAGAAATCTTTCTTATGTACCTGTGACTTGCCTGTTTTTCAAGAGAATGTGGTTAAAGCAGTATTGAATTTTACTTGGCTGTCTTTTTAAAGTATAAAAATAAATAGAGATTTTTGTTTAAATTGTCACCATTAGACTGGTTTCAAGATAAAAGGAATAAATTCAGTTTGTTAATATGAAAATACTGGAAATTCCATATTAGTGTCTGATAACTGTCATACAATTTAGTGACTAACTTTACCTGGATCAGGTCTGTGGCCAGCCAGTTGTTTCTGTAAAAAAAGTTCTTTTTTTTAATGAACATAACTGCATGCATTGATCTATGTATATTTCTATGGTAACTCTGACACTGGAAGGGCAGAGTTGAGTAGTTGAAATAGCTGAGAGAGAGCATATGGCCTGCAGTGTTTGCCAACCACTGCAATACATAAGTTTTTATATTTTTAAATTGTTGTCATGGCCGAAATATTCCATTGTGTGTATGTATGTATCACATCTTTTTTCTCCAGTCATCTGTTGATGGGCATTTGGGTCATCATAGGTGGGCTGCTGTCTATGGGGTCGCCCAGAGTTGGACACGACTGAAGTGACTTAGCAGTAGCAGCAGCAGTAGAGTGTTTTGAGACATTTTCTCTTCCTTCTCTTCAGAGTCCTTTAGCTGCTGTGTTTATTGAAGGAACTCCTACCTAACTTTCCTTCAGCTATCCGTATCTCTACTACAAGTCCACTCGCCTGCATTTCACTCCCACAGTCATCCTTCAAGAACTGAATGCTCTGTTTTTCTTTGGCTGTGCCGTGCTGCTTGCGGGATCTTAGTTCTCTGCCAGGGATGGAACTCGGACCCAGGGCAGTGAAAGTGCTGAGTCTTAACCACTGGACTGCTCGGGAGTTGCTCGGAATTGAAATCTGTACTGCGCTCTTTTCTAAGTAAAATCCAGATACCACTTGATCTGACTTTCATGTTGTTTCCGGCATAGAGAATTACTTGCCACTCATTTCCATCTTGAAAGTGAAAGTGTCAGTCTCTCAGGTGTATCTGACTCTTTGTGACCCCATGAACTGTAAACTGTCAGACGACTCTGTCCATGGAATTCTCCAGACAAGAATACTGGAGTGGATTGCCAGTCCCTTCTCCAGGGGATCTTCCTGAACAAGGGATTGAACTTAGGTTTACCATCTGAGCCATGTGGGAAGCCCCTTCCATCTTATGTCTATGCATTTATATCCAAAGTAGAATATCTTAATATGTCTGAATTAGAATGCTCTTCTTTCTTTTCTTTATAAATATATCCTACTTCAAAACTCATTTCCAGAACCCAGAACTATTCAGGGCATGTTTTTTGATGCCACTCCTGATCCTGTATCTACCCTCTCGAACATGTCCTTTTTGCCTATCACAAGCAGATTTTGTATATTCCTTCTCTTTTGTTACCACTGTGCCTCATATGTAATAGTTATTTCACTTTTATATGTTATATTTTTGTTAATTTCTTATGTCTTTCCTTCCTTGTAGGCTGTGAGATCAAGGATGATTTTATCTGCCTCTTGTTCTTAGTGTTTATTAGCATGTTACCTAGCAGGTATTTGTTGAACAAATGATTAGATGAATAACTTCACCTTGTATACATTGTATAATGTATGTTTTAATTTTTCTCTTCTATACTTTTTGGAAGGCAGATGCCTTTAAAGAAATGAATATTATCCATGTATGTGTATATATATATATTTTGTTTGTTTGTTTGTTTGTTTGTTTTTTTAAATATAGGTTTATAGATGAAACCGCCTGGGTCTTGTTTTCTGATTTGGCACTCTATACAGCAAGGGACAGAATTCCCTTTAGAATATCTAAATCTTATCAAATCCCTGATGTGAAGTTTTGATCACTATTCAGAATGAGTCTAATCTTTAAAATAAGCATTTTGAAAAGATAACCTGATCTGAGATAAATTTGGTAACCAGGCAAACATTTCTGTTTATATTTGGAAATATGTGTGTGGTGTTCTTCATTAAATCTGAATAGTTTCAGTCATTTCTGTGTTTTTCCATGTTTCATTTCTAGGTGCAAGACATATGCTTCAGCCATGACTGTCGCTGGGTTGTGGTCAGTACACTCCGGGGCACTTCCCATGTTTTCCCAATCAACCCTTATGGTGGCCAGCCTTGTGTTCGAACACATATGTCACCACGAGTCGTGAATCGTATGAGCCGTTTCCAGAAGAGCGCTGGGCTGGAAGAGATTGAACAGGAACTGACGTCTAAGCAAGGAGGTCGCTGTAGCCCTGTTCCAGGTCTATCCAGCAGCCCCTCTGGATCCCCTCTGCATGGTAAACTCAGTTTTCTCTCTCTTCACTGTTCCCGACAGTCCTTCTCCCTTTTACCTTTAATTTTTGAGATCTGGAATAAAGTAAACCCGTTTTTCTACTCTGTTCATACAAAGAAGATCTTGGGTTCATTTGAGGACATTCTTAATATATTAAATCATTTAATAAATTTAAATAATGGTGATGATGATCATTACCATACTATTTTAACTCCCTAACTTTTTAACTGTATAAGGATTACTTGATGCCATCTATATGGAATATGGTGTTCAAGACCGTTTTCATAAATTTAGAGATTGAATTTTTTAATCTGTAGATCTTTTCCAGAAAACTCTGGCTTTAACCAGAGTCAGTACTATAGTTCATTAAGAAATATCTATTGTGGGAGAGGGATAGTCTTGAGTCATACATATTTTAGAGCAGCATTTGCATTTTATCTTAAAATATACCTCTGTGGGATTTCTATTAATGTGTTGCACAAAAAGCCCCCCAAATCCCAAAGACACGTATAAGTCATTACTTTATTTTAGAGAAAATACTTGTATAACCATCATCCTAACCAATAAATAAAACATCAGAACTCCATTTTTGTGCCCCCTTTCCATAAAAGCCAACCATGATTCTGACTTTAGGGTAATCACTTCCTTACTTTTAAAAAAGTGAACTATTGCTCACTATTGTTTGTGAGATTAATTCATATATTTCTATGTAGGTTTAATTCATTTATTTCCATTTCTCTTACATATTCCATTTGTATAAATATATTTCTACTTATTTATTCTTTCTCCAACTGTTGATTTATATTTTGGTGGTTTCTTGTAGAGTTCTTATATATAATGAAGATATGAAAATGTTGGTACTTGTTTCATAGCGCAAATGTGTGCTCATTTTTGAGTGGAAATACTAGGTTACAACGTATGCAAATCTTGACTTTGGTAGATACTACCAGAGTGGTTGTAGTTATTTTCTTGGGCTCCAGAATCACTGTGGATGGTGACGGCAGCCAAGAAATTAAAAGATGCTTGCTCCTTGGAAATCTAGCAGAAACATCACTTTGCTGACAAAGGTCTTTATAGTCAAAGCTATGGTTTTTCCAGTAGTCATGTACAGATGTGAGAGTTGGACCATGAAGAAGACTGAGTGCTGAAGAATTGATGCTTTTGAACTGTGGTGCTGGAGAAGACTTTTGCGAGTCCCTTGGACTTCAAGGAGATCAAACCAGTCAATCCTAAAAGAAATCAACCCTGAATATTCATTGGAAGGACTGATGCTGAGCCTGAATCTCCGATACTCTGGCCACCTGATGGGAAGAAGACAACTCATTGGAAAAGACCCTGATGTTGGGAAAGATTGAGGACAGGAGGAGAAGGGAGTGACAGAGGATGAGATGGTTGGATGGCATCACTGACTCAATGGACTTGAGGAAACTCTGGGAGATAGTGAAGGACAGGGGAGCCTGCTGTGTTGTAGTCCATAGGGTTCCAATGAGTTGGACATGATTTAGCAATTTTACAACAACAACTTCTGTCTAGTTCCAAATATATTTTCTTCACTCCAGACAAAAACTGCATATTCTTTAAGAAATTCCTCCCCACTCTTCTGTGCCCAAGTCCCTAGCAACCACCAATCTGCTTCCATTTCTACAGATGTACCTGATATGGATATTTCATATAACTGCAGTCATAAAATACGTCACGTTTTCTCTGGCTTCTTTGAGGGACAGCCACTTTGTAGTATGTATCAGCACTTCATTCCTTTTTATGGCTGAATTGTATTCTGTTATGTGTATGTCCCACAGTATTTTATCCATTCATCCATTGATGGATATTTGGGTTGTTTCCACCTTCTAGCTTTTGTGGATAGTGGTACTATGAACATGTGTGTACAAGTACTTGTTTGAGTATATCTTTGTGGTTCTGGATATATCCTTATCCTTATTTGTTTTAGCTCCTGCTTGAACACATGGGCTTTTGTAATACCTAGTCAATTAAAGATACATGTAATAGATAAATTTAGATATATTTTTTCTTTGGAGGAAATTTTAAGATAGACTGAAAAAATATATTTGTAACTAGAATCCTGGGGAGAAATTCTGCAACTCAGAAAAGTTTGGGCCCTTTGTTGTTTTTGTTTTGAAATTTTTTTGATGTGGACCGTTTTTAAAGTCTTTATTGAATTTGGTGCAACATTGCTTCTGTTTTATGTTGCTTTGGTTTTATGGCCACAAGGCAGGCATGTGGAGATCTTCTCTCCCTGACCAAGGATGGAACCCACAACCCCTGCATTAGGAAGTGAAGTCCTACCTGGCAGACCACCAGGGAAGTCCCAAGTTTGAGATCTTTGTTTTCTACCTAGATGATGTTCTGTGCTTTGGTTCTATTATTTTTTATAAGAACAGTTGTGATTCATTTATATTTAACTGGTGGTCCATGAAAATCTTTTACAATAAGTCTTGGGTGAAAACAGTCATTACAAAAAGTATTTAGCATGTTTAAAAGGTTTAGAAAGCTTTGAGATATTTATTCATATTTTCAGCTATTTGCAGGACATTTTACTTCAGAAATGATTCCTTATAGTTTTTGGTGTAACTTTTGTCACATTGGGTTCTCTGTTGGCTCAGTAGTAAAGTCTGCCAATGCAGGAGATGCGGGTTTGATCCCTGAGTCAGGAAGATCCCCTGGAGAAGGAAAATAGCAACCCACTCCAGTATTCTTGCCTGGGAAATCCCATGGATAGAGGAGTCTGGTGGGCCACAATCCATGGAGTCACAAAAGAGCTGGACATAACTTTAGCTACTAAACAACAACAATATAGCTTTGTTCTATAATTAGGTGGCGGTATAGACTGAGTGCCAAAAAACTAATGCTTTCAAATTGTGGTGCTGGAGAAGACTTTTGAGAGTCCACTGGACAGCAAGGAAATCAAACCAGTCAATCCTAAAGGAAATCAACTCTGAATATTCATTGGAAGGACTGATGGTGAAGCTGAAGCTCCAATGCTTTGGCCACCTGATGTGAAGAGCCGACTCATTGGAAAAGACCCTGATGCTGGGACAGATGGAGGGCAGGAGAAGAGGGCAACAGAGGATGAAATGGTTAGATGGCATTTTCAACTCAATGGACATGAGTTTGAGCAAACTCCAGGAGATAGTGAAGGACAAGGAAGCCAGGTATGCTACAGTCCATGGAGTCACAAAGAGTCAGACACAACTTAGTGACTGAACATTGAACAACAGGTTCTTCAAGGGTTTTGCTTTTTGTGTTGCATATTTTTCTTAACTTCAGTTTCACCATAAACTTCACGGAGAGAGATTCAGTGTGCACACTGGGTGGCTAGGCTGACCAGAGAACCAGATATATTAGTAGAGAAATAGGGAGAATGTATAGTCTTTGCATGTGTGCCTTTTCAGAGAGTGTTCTTCTGAGCTCCTCTTTCCTTCCCATTCTTCCTTCTCTAATAAGATACCATATACCGGGTTCTGTGTTAGACTTTGGGCATAAGATGCACAGAAAATTGAGGTCGTCTCTGCTCTTGTCTAAGGGGAAAAAGCACATACTGAGTGCTGAACAAATACCTTTCCATGTATTTTTGCTGAAGAGTGCGAAGTGCCAGCCCATTAAGGATTTGTCATTTGTAAAAGATCAGACCTTTGAAGAGCAATACTTGAATTCTCTGTCAAAATATATTATTTTGTCTCAGCATTATTGCTTTCACAACTTTCTCAATATTTTTGCATCAAGTTAAGAGAAGACATCTCAGAGAGAAGATTATGGGTTATTGGGCAACACAGCTGTTCTTAAATTCCCCTTTGAAAGCAAAGAATTTTAGGGGACATTTTCCTTCTCATAATGTGTGCTGAAGTTTTATTAAGTTGGAATTTTACCTGCTTACTCCGTCATTTTTTCTCATTTTTCAAGTGCAGACATTCGAGTGCTGGTCATTTTTCTTTATGTTCTTTTTGTACGGTACATGTCAAAACAAAATGGGCATTGTTGTTGGTTAGTTCTAAAAATGATGTATTTACAGTTTGTGTGGATAAACAATCTGATGCTAGTCAAAAACAATGTAAACTTTTGAACGGGGAGGGATTCATCTTGAAAATGAATCATGCTTTGGCGGTATTACTGTTGTTTGTCTGTGCTCTTTTTAGCAAAGTAAAGGAAACTGTTAAATAACAGTTGATATAGGGATATTTCCTTTTTACTTTCTGGAGGCAATCCAGTTTGTTAGGATTATTTTATCTATTTGCCATTTTTTACTGAACAGAGGATGTTTATTTATTTGAAACATAACTCTCTCTAAATATCTCTTTCATTTCTAATCTTGTTGCCTGGACCTTAGTCTTTGTAGGGCATTCTTAAGATCCATGAACGTGGATAGGAAAATATCTCAACTTTAGGTTTATGATCCCCTACCCAAAGTTAAATGTTTTCTTTTACTATGAATATAGACAACACATGCCAGTAATAGCAGTTCTTGTAACACTGTCACCAATAAAAACACAGATGCTTTTGTATCATATACAAAAAATATATTTTGAAGTGTTTTGAATTGTTGATATATTTTGAAATATGGTTTATGCTCATCATTGCTTGAAAATTTTTATATATTATTATGTAATGTTACTGCTTTTAATATTTATTTACATGTATTACTATAGCAGAACTTAATTTTTAAAATAAATTGCTAGCTTTACTTCAATATAATAATACAGTTTTCTTTTGTAATTCTGTGTATTATATCCCACGCATTTGTAAGTATTATTCTGAGAAAGAATCCACAGACTTTTCTGGACTGTTGAAGTAGTCCACGACAGAAATGATTAAGAACCTCTTACCATCATTTCTTACCTCATCTGTTTCAGTAGCCTCTAGCCCTTTTTTTTTCTTTTAATTATTGGAAGCATTTTCTTTGTTAACCGTAAATACACTCTTCCACTTTCCTACTTTCAGTGTTTCACCATGCTTTGGGGATGTTATGGAAGGTTTTATCTTCTTCCCAGCTTCTTGTCCCACCGCACCTATATTTCCATACCCTTCCCTGAAAAGGCCACATATATTCATTTCTTGACATACTCTTCTGGAAATAATTTTTATCCCCTGAATGTTTACTAAAACCCTACTTCATTCTGATCTAGCTAACACTGTTACTTCATCTCTTAAACCTCTTTTAAACATCTCTTGATGTTGTGTCTTCTTTATCAGGCTTGGTATTGGTACTGTGAACATAATTTTATTATATTTTAATATGTTATTTGTTCATTGCATGCCTGTGTCTCCCAGTGGATTGACCTCTATGAAGAGAGGATCTTTTTCTTATTCATATTTGTACCTTGGTACCTCACGTAGTATTTGGTAAAATGTAGATTCTAAGTCTTCAAATGAAAGTTTTCAAACATCTATCAAGCTTTTCTAATAAAAACAATTCATTACTTGTCAGAATGAACAACTTTTCATTCATGGTAATGTTGCTTTTCATTTTAACATCTGTAAGATTCTTTCATTTTATTCAAGAACTTTTCATTAATGTTACTACGTTCCTGAGCTCTAAGGATACAGCAGTGACTAAAAGAGGAAACCATCTCTGTTTCCATGGAACTGACTTTCTAGTGGAGTGGTATGTATGATACATAGGATAGATGGTAGGTGGATGGATGGATAAACAGATAGTTTTCTGTGCTATGGAGCAAAGTAAAGGAAGGGAAATAGGGTGTACCGGAGAGGACTGCAGTTTGAAATTAGGATGCTTCCAGCAGGCCTTACTGAGAAGATGACATTTGAAAGGAGTTCTGATGGAACTGTGGAAGGAAGTCATGCAGATACCTGCAGAACGTGTTCCAGGCAGAAGAAACAGCCAGTGGAAAACCCCTGAGCTGGGAATGTGTCTGGAGTGTCGCTGGAGTGGCAAGGAGACCCATGTGGCTGAGAAACATCATGTAAGCTGCAGAGTAGAAGATGTGGTCAGAGAGGAAGTGCAGCCAGGTCATGTCAGGCTTTGAATTTTACTCAGAGTGAAATGGGGAAGTTGTGGAGGGTTTTGAGTGACATGGCAAGACTGCAGAATGGAGATGTGTATTGAAAATGCACCGTCTGCCGTCTGGTAAGATTAGAACCCTTTTGAGACCAGTGAAGAGGATATCGCAGAAATCCAGGTGAGGAAAGAGAAAAGTCAGGGTGACCAGTAAGGCTTTTCACCTGAGCACCTGGAAGGGTGGGACTGCTATCACAGGAAATGAGGATCACGGGGGTAAAGCAGGTCTGAGAATAGAGACAGGATTAGAAACTAGGACATGGACATGTTTTGGATATGTTTAGTTTAAGAGGGATCTTGACCTAGTGATGCTAGGCAGGTGGTTGGTTTTATGAATCTGGAGTTCAGTGGGAAGGAACAGGCTGAGAATAAATGTTGACAAGGCGTAGATAAAGCAAGCCAAAGCAGGAGGAGATCACCTAGTAAATGAATGAGTATGAAAAGAGGGAGATGTCCCAGGTCTGAGGCCTAGGGCCCTCCAACTTTAAGTAGTAAGTGGCATAGAAAGAAAGCCACACATGAGAAATCCTAGAGGCCAAAGGAAAACATTTTTTTTTTTTTCTGAGAAAAGAAAGGGAGTGATTAATGTGTTAAATTCTGCCAGTAGGACAATTAAGATAAGGACTGAGAAAAAGATAGAATACCATTGAATTTAGTCAAGAGAGGACATGTGGCTTTGATAAGGGCAATTTTGGTGGAGCCCTGGGGGCCTGATAGGGGTGGATTTTATTAAGGATGGGAAGAGAGAGATTGGAGGCCATATTGACAGGCGTTTCCATGAGCATTGATGGAAAATGAGGAAAAGTTAGAGGGCAAAGCTGGACTAGGAAATGGCAACCCACTGCAGTATTCTTGCCTGGAAAATTCCGTGGATGGGGGAGTCTGGCGCGCTGCAGTCCATGGGATCCACAGAGAGTCGGACCTGACTGAGCATGCGTGCACTCACACTGGAGGGCAAAGAGACGGCTGCTTGTGTTCTCTCATAGAAATAGGAAGTGAGTGTGGTTGCGGGTATTGGGAGCTTCAAGGAGACAGGCAAGTAGTCCTCTGGGAGATGAGGCATTCCCTGTACCAGTTAGGAAGTTTTTGCTGAATGAAGAAACCCTTTCTGGCACTATTATTTACGCTTCAAGCAAATTTAATTACTTGCTTTTGCTTTTCAGCTTCAGTCGACACCTTGTTTCTGCACCTGAGTTGCTTTCTGCTTATTTCTTCAGGTAAATGTTGAATGCATCTTGGCAGCTCAGCTCAGCTCGCAGTGTGCTTTCTCCCTCTTAACATAAAGCGCCTAACTCCAGTATTTGTTTCTTCTGGAAGTTCTTTATCTGGATTTATTGCTTACTGCTTTCTACCTATTATTTTTGATGATCTCCGTTATTAACTGTGACTTTCTTCTGGAGTCAGTTGGAGGACCTGCAGTCAGACTTCCTGTGGTGGAAGCTGGGTGACTTTCTGACTCCTTTAATTCAAACACAGTACTTGCTCTGCCTGTGCCTTAATTCTCTATCAGTAAAATGGGGATAATAAAAGTACCTCCCTTAGAGAGTTACTGTGAGGATCAAAGCACTTTGAATGGTGTCTGGCACATATGAAATAACTTAGGAGAAGATTACCTGCTGTGATTAGTTTCATTATTGATTTTGTTTATTATTGATGAGGTATATAGGACCTATTCACTATTCATATTTTTGTATAGTACCTTATATACAGAAAAGAGAGTAAATGAAGAACTCATCCAATAAGAAGTGACTGAAATATAATTGTGACCCTATTATGTATAGGATCTTATAGCATTATTAAGCTCAAAATTAGTAAGTTGATTTCTGACATTGTTTCTTAATGTGTCTGAGTCTTTTTGACCCCATGGACTGCAGCATGCCAGGCTTCCCTGTCCTTCACTATCTCCTGGAGTTTGCTTAAACTCGTGTCCATTGAGTCGGTGATGCCATCCAACCATCTTGTCCTCTGTCGCCCCCTTCTCCTCCTGCCCTTAGTCTTTCCCAGCATCAGGATTTTTTCCAGTGTTCTACACATCAGGTGGCCAAAGTATTGGAGCTTCAACTTTAGCATCAGTCCTTCCAATGAATGTTCAGGGTTGATTTCCTTTAGTATTGACTGGTTTGATCTTCTTGCTGTCCAAAGGACTCTCAGGAGTCTTCTCTAGCACCACAGTTCGAAAGCATCAATTCTTTGGTGCTCAGTTTTCTTTATGTATGTGATACCATACATTAGGAAATATTGTTGAATAAATTAATCCATCCATTCTCTGTCCTTTGCATTTCTTTATTTTGCAAATTAGTTTTCCAGTTTAGATTCAAGAATATGGTAGTTACTATGTGATAGGTCTTTCAAAGAATTTGTTTTTTTCCTTTCTGTTGCATCAACAGAGAGTTTGGATTCACTTCTGTGGTTCTCAGAGGTGTCTCCTTTCCATTAAGTCATAAGTCCTCAAGGGAATCATAGCTTCAGGCATCTGAATTCCAGATTCTGCTTCTTTCAAATGGAAGTAGTTGATAGGACTCTGAGTCCTGTAGATGGGGCCTCCAATTTCTTGGACTTGAAGTCTCTCTATTTTAATAAAGTGCTTCTAAGTAACTGGTAGCATCACTTTTCTTCTTGGCATCTATATGAGGCATTCTTTGTTTTTGTTAGAAACTCTGTTTATAGCCTTCATTTGATGGTTTATTGTAATTACTTACTTTTGTTGATCGGTAGTTTGCTTGATACAGACCACATCACAGTTGTAAATACAAAGCAACCACACGTTTCAACCTTATATAGTTTCACGTCCTTAAGACAATCAATAATAATGTGATGTTTCTTGACTTCTCTTTCCACATCACTGTTTACTTCTGGATTGAAGTTTCCATTTGTATGTTTTAATTTTTGCCAAGAAAAATCAATCATGTGCACTGTAGCTCTGCTTTAAATTTTATGCCTCATATGACACAGAGTATATATATAGTGTATACATGTTAAATGGATAAAAATCTTCTTTTAGGCTATCATAGTTCAGTACCTTTTTTTTTTTTTTAACTGGTTGCATGTACTTTCTTGTAGTTCTGGTGAAGTTTCTAATTTCTTGTTTTAAGTCTATTAGTTTTCCTAGTGAGTTTTTTTTTCTTATAAATTAGTTGATCATCTTTGTCTTTACATTTCTATGCACAAAAACTATGCATACTGAAATTATTTTTATGTCACTCCCTCTTATTTCTCGGAGAGGGCAGATGAGTTCTTTAGGGAAAGTAGATTGAAAAGAGAGGCCTTATAATAAATACTGTCCTGAAGACAAAGTGCTTCTATTTCACAAGCCCTCATTGAAGAAACCGTCTACTAAATAAAGATAGCATGATTTTTTAATAGATTATCTTATAGAGCAGTTATAGGTTCATAGCAAAATTGAGAGAAAGTTTAAGATAAGATAGTTTTGAGGAAAATAAAATCACCTATGGAATATACTTTAACAACTCTTATATTATCTCTAAATTTTACTTTATATTAAATTTAATGCAATAAAAACAAGTCTATTTGACTATTTTATCTTTTGTCTATATCATTTGTAATATGGCATATTTTTCTCTCTTTTTTATTTTATTCCTTGAAATAAATTCTGGCTAAAGTAGTTATCAGTTGAAGCTAAATTGGTACTTTTTATTTTGCTTTTTACTCTTTATGAAATATTTTGTGCTTTCTCTGTATTTTAACTTTGGCAGGTCATAGACTGCAGGTTTCAAGTTTTGTTTTAAAATGGTTAATGAGACGTTCCTCTAGAGGGCGATCTCTTCTAAACTTTCCCATGATTGTAATCATGGCCGCCCTGGCATGAACGTGGTGTTCTATGGATATTGCAGCCGTATAAGATGTTGTAATACCTTAGCTTCCTTTTTATTATGTTTTCTATGATTTATTCCTCAAAGTCTTATTACAGAATTGAATTTTTGAAATAAACTGCTGTCATTTATTATCTAGTTTTAGTATCTCATCCAGGTACCTAGCTCCTATGAATGAATTTAGGGAGTTGAATGAAGGCAAATGTTTTAGTTAATCATTGGAGGGAATGGTTTCTGTGTGTTCTAACATTTCCTTTCTTTGTTTCTCTGTATGTTGATACTCAAGGATCTGTCTCTGTACTTTATGGGAGCAGTGATTCCACTCCACTACTGAGGCATCATTAGGCCTGATGCCTTTCTGCTGACATTTGGAGTTTTATTTTTGTTTACCTATTCAATAAAATTTTTGTACCAAAGCAGTACATACATTTATTGAAAAGTAAAATGATATCACAATTTTATAATGAAAAATTGCACTCTCCTGCACCCACTGCTCCCACTCGGAGGCTTCAATTCTTGATAATTTATTTCTTGCTCTTTTGTTTTTTTGTCCCTTTCTCAAAATCATGTCAGTTGGATAATGGATCTCCTACACTGAACCCCTAACTTCCTTTTCCATTTTCTATCTCTTTGTCTTTTTGTTTTACTTTAAAAGAATATCCCCAACTTTATCTCCTCACCTGCTTATTGCATTTTAATTTCTATAGTATTTTTTTATTTCTACAGGTTTTTAAATTTCTGCAATATGCTTTTAATATCCTTTTCTGTGAATGTTTCTTTATTATCTCACCCTTTTCTAATTCTATAGATGTAAAATTGTTTATCTCTTTAAAAGGTAGTTATAATTTTTGATCCATTTCTTTGCCTCCTTATAAGAGGATTTGGCTTATCAATTTGCAGGTAAGCTTAGCCTTAGTTTTCCAATGACGAAGATAATTAAGTAGGAAAATTCTGATACCCAATGACCAGTGTCAGCAGGAGTGACCCAAGTAAACGGATTTAGAAATTATGAGACTTGGGAGTAGCAGCCATGAGCAGTCTTGAACTTAAGAATCTGAGCAGGAAGTAAAAACCTGACTGCTGGCTTGAAGTTTGCAGACTGTAGAAGGGTACGGCGAGTGGGGTCTGTGCTGTGCCAGGGTTACACAGAAATAGAGACCATAATGGTTTCTGTTGAGAAATAGAAACTATTATGGATCTTAGCATAAAATGACATTTAGAATTTGGAGAAGGATGAGAAAAGGAAGGGGATTTAAGGTTCATTGAAAGAGTTATTAACACTGGATGGTGTGTTTTTGCAGGTGAGAATATTGAAGCTAGAATGAAGCACAGGAGTGAAGCTGTTTCAAAATGGATAGGGTAGAGTTAGTGTGGGCATTGCCGTTGTTGGCAGCTTCAGACGAGACGGGCCATTCCCTTTTCAGTGCTGAGAATCTTTCCTGGTCAGGAATTAACAAATGTTCAATAATATTTCACTCCTGTCCAATTTGGAGTGGATTAAAACATGTACACTTTGATAAAATCATGGATGAAAGAAAATATAAAGCGACAGTACTGATAATTGAATATGATTTCCGGGCAGTAATCCAGCTGATTAAGAAAAAGTGTTTCTGCTAAGGCAGCAGAGTCGCAAGGAAGGTGGTAGAGTCTTCATGCTCAGGTGCCCAGGTAGGGTCAGGTATCACTCTTCTTTGTGATTCTCTTGCTCAAGGACTTTTTCTATCAAAAGTAGTTTTTAATGTAAACAGGTAAATTCATGGTTTTTGCTTTTGGAGAAATACATTTAGAAGACAAAGACTTGAACTATTTATTAATGTTCGTAGGGTATACTTTGACTTCTTTCTTTTTCTTTTTTGATTGGTGAACAGTTCTCTCTCATACATTGTTGATAATTTAGGCAGCTAAATTGTGTATGGGTTTCCTGTTTTCTTCTTGAGCAGAACATGTAAGCATATTTTAGATAGAATGCTATTTAAGTGTTTTTAAGCTGGAAATAAAATATATGTGAGTATAAAAGGTTTTATCTTCCCTTCTGTCAAAAATGCTGATTTGGCTCTTTTGCACAGTACTCCCATCTTTGTATGGTTGTTAAAATCTGTTGCTCTTTCCCATCTGAAGGAAGTGCATCTTTGACACTTCTCATGACCTGAGTCATGATGCTGAAGTAGAGCCAGAAAATATCCTTACTGGTCATGAGTTAAAAGAAGGAAGGCTTCTATGGAGTGGGGGTAAGGGAGCGAGAAGGAGGTTGTGGGGAACATCTTTGCTATTGCTATTTTGAATTATGTCTTTTTTATTATTAGGAAAGTTGCTTCCAGTGTACTGTGATAGTTGTTATTCAGCAGAAAATACTTGGATTTTAATATTTAGTTCTTCTTTCAGTATACGGTGTTTAATGTACTGGAAAAAGACCAGTTCTGCAAATGTTTTAATTATTTCGAGTCCTCCGAGTCTAAGAACATTGCACCTTAAATCTGGCAATTTATTCAGTATTTTATCTTGTTACAGTGTTTGTTTTTATTTCAGTGCCAGTTCCCATTCTTGCACATCTTATATGTTCAGTTTAAATAATAGTATTATATTTACTGAATGATGCCGATAAGTTTCTATAAGCTTTTTCCTTTGTCAGTTAAGTACTTCTGTTTGCTCTGTTGACATGATATCATTGCAAGATATTTAAGTATGAGAGATATGGGTGTAGTATATTTTTAAAAAGCATTTCAATGAGGATTTATTTATACTTTGGAGAACTCATTTAATCCCAAATTTGGTTTAAGTGATGTCAGATTATGGGGTTTTTAGTTCTGGGGATTTTTTTCACTAAGTTTATTAAAAGTTTTCACTTCTAAGCACTTACTCCCAAAACTCTGCTTAAGCTCAGTTCAGAAGACTGGGAAATTTTGAGGTTGCTTAAATTTGTTAGATTTAGGAATAATGTGAATCTGAAAGCAAAAGTCTCAAGATCTTTTTCCTTTATTCTTCTTATTTATACAAAGAGTTTGCTTTGGTCCCTCTAGTGTTAAGTATAGTCCTTTTAGCGTTAAGTATAGTCCATTTACTGTTTTGATTTTTCATTGTTGAAAGAGTGGTAAACTACAACCCTAATGTTTAAAATGAATTAATAATTGCTGAAACTTCTAAAATATTAAGAGAACCAGCTCTTACAAATGTTCTTCATCTCAAATCTTAGAATGCTGTAAGAATAATAAACTAAGGTAATGAACTTCCCAATTATGGGGAAAGATTTTAAAAATTCATTTTGTAAATTTGGGTTGGCCCTGTGAACAGATTGTGCCAGAAATAGAGTGGAAAGGAAATGTAGACAAAACATGTTCACACAATATATTTAATTGCCTGTCCCCATACACATTTTATCTCTGAAAATTTCTGGAAATATTTCTGTTTCCCCACATTTGTATTTTTATGAATGTTGTTTCTAACTCTTGATCTCATCTCCCTTTCTAGGCTTATTTTTGCATTCCAAGGCTCCTTGTTCTCAGACAGCTTTAGAATCTTTTAAGAGTAGTGTGGACTGATCTTGTTCTACATATAGTTTTAGCAGCAGCTCCTTTTGACTTTTAGTTTTTACATATACATTTTCTAAATTTACTGAGTTTTAGATTTAAGGAAAGAAAAACACATTTACATGTAACAGTGGTGAACACATTCAGGTAATAACTAACTGATGAAAAAGGATTCAGATGGAAAAAGAAACCACCTAGCAAATTGTATATTTGATTATTTGTAAATTTATACCTTGATAACTTTAATAATTAGTGCAGTTTTAATTCTCCAGGATGTGAAGTTTTAATTCTCCTGACATTTAATAAGCACTAGTGTGAAGTTCCATGCAGCTCCTTTGTATGTGATGGGAAGAGTGATGACAGTATCATTAAAAGCCTCAATCACCATCTTGCAAAAAAAAAAAAAAATTGGATTCTTGTTTTCAAGTCAATTTTGTTGGTATTCTCCTATTTTTCTACCCTCCTATCCCTCCCCAAAGTACCTATAGTTATGTCTCTTGTGCTGTGAACTGTCTACTTGAAAAAGCAACAAGTGTTTTTGCTTGAAATGCATAAACGTTTTTACAGTATCTTTGCTTCCCCACCTATTACTCTCCAAAAAAGTTACAGGGAGAGCAAGTCAGTACCGAATCAGAATTGGCCTTGAACACTTCCTATCTTGCACTTTGTCACCAAAGCTGTTTGCTTGTTCTGTTAACAGTCTTTTAAAAAAATATGGATGCATTATTCATTTTCTCCTAATTGTGTGTGTTCTGCTCGCCTTGGCTCCTGTGAACAAGCATTGCTTCCGCCCAGTTTGGTATGTGGGTCAGAAGGCGCTGTTTCTCACCAGGGCGCTGCTGTTTCCTCTTCCTACTTGAGTAGATTACAGATTATACTGGAATACGCCTGAGAAAAGGTCAAAAAGGAGGTGAAAGTCCTGGAACTGCAGCTGGGAAGCTTGTCATTCTCATCTAGGGAAGGGGAAAAAAAAAGAGAGAAAGAAAAAGAGAAATAGACACTCTCATGTCAACTCCAAGCAGCCCACAGTCAGGAAATTCCCATTTGCACAGGATACTTTTTATATATTCGGAAAGGACTTTATTTGGTTTTGATTAAATAATTATCGAGTGTTTAGCTGAGAAAGCTTTAATGTTAAATTAGATGGCAAGCCAGAGCTCAGTACGTTTTTAACTTTTCAAAGCCTAGATTTTAGTGATTGTTTCAAAACAAGCTACCATTGTACTCCCTTTGACAGAGTCTAGAAGTTAGGAGCTTTTCAACTACAGAGTTAACTTGGTTAAACTCATTGGTATATTTTGGATTTTTACCCATGTCGATTCCACAGCGGGATATTAAAAGCAGACTGGACGTTTTGGTCTTCTGTGGAAAGCCAAGGCACCAAAAAATAAGCCCCGTATGAACTTACTGCCAGTTTTTATTTTGGAAAGACGTGATGTTGAGTGAGAACCATCTATCTCCGTGAGGTCTTCGAGCAAGGACATTGCTGGAAGGAGGAGAGTCATGGGATGTTCGGTAATAGAGTTCTTGCTGTAGAATCGTCTTCCAGGATTGGCAGCCTGTCACACACTCTCTGGTTCTCAGTATGCCTCATTGCTCCAGGTGCACAGCATGAGGGTTTAAAATATTAGGGGACCAAGGACGCTGATTGGGGGGCTTATATCCCAGAACAAGAGTGGGTCCTGTGAATGGGAGATGAGAAGAGAATTTGAAACTCTTGTTGGAGTCTCATTTTGCATATGTTTCTGTTGTAAAGCTTCTGAAAGACGGAGTGCCTAAAGGAGATAAGAGTGTGTCCAATCATCAACTCTGCCTAGTGTCCTTTTGCTTTTTTCCACGTGAATCTCTGCCATTTTTGTATTTGTCCCTGCATCCCTAATGACAACAAAAGACAATGCTTCTTTATCCTCCCCCCTCTCCATTTGGTCCACTTGTTTCCATTGTAGTTCTTAGTTTCTTATACCTTCTGTTCCTAGAATCTTCCTTAGACCCTCATTAGCAATAATCTGTAGCTTGTGCCTCTAGAAACCTGAAACAAAAAGTTTTCTCTTTCTCACTGATGTGATACTGTTTTAAGGTACTTTCTCATCTACAGCTCTGATCCCCTGATTGCATAATGTTATTTTAACTGCTCTTATTTGCCTTTGCTCACAGCATGGTAGGGTAGGGAAATTTTTTTAAAGGATGGGAAGGAAGCCTGTAATTGCATCTATGTCTTATTTTTCCTCTTCTGGTTTGCATTTAAGAAGAAATACATGTGTACACACAGATACACTGGTATTAACTTTAATATTTAACATAATCTGAGGTGGTCAATAATTTCAGCTCTTGCCGGCTTTAGAGATTTCTCGTGGCTGGCAGTTTGCCACATTCACATGTTCTCACATCACTGCGTTCAGAAGCTAAGAATACCAACCTGGCAGCTTGTGTAGGGAGGGTAAAGATAAAACAGAAAGGAGTCGAGCTTCGCAGCCACATACCTGGGAGTTGTTGCTGATGTCTTTTCCACAAATGTTCAAGTTTGTCAAAGCCCAGTAAATCTTGGAAAGTTTATTTTCCTTGTAGCATCTGTGTTTTATAATGGGTCTTTTAATTTGTTTTTACTTTGTCTGTAGGGATTTCTTTTGTCCGGAGTTTTCAGACTCTGTCTTTTTTTTTTTTTTCCTGTGGAAGTGAGTCCATTAATGATGACTGGTTTGGGAATATACCTCTGCAAGGCTGACCTGACAGGCTGCCGCTCCAGCGCAGCAACAAAGACCATTGTTATTTTCTGTCTTTACTTTTATCCTCAACTTCATCCATTTTCCCCCTGTGATTTTACAGGGTAGAGTGTGTGAAAACATATTTTGGGACCATGCACACATGATAAGGTGGCATTTTGAAGTTAGCAGCATTTTTTAGTAAACAGAGATCATACTCTGTCCACCTCACACATGGACAGTGCTGTGTACTCATGAGGAGCCTGAGAGTCCTTTCCCAAAGTACTTGCAGGTACTCTTCATCCAGAAAGCAGAACGGGGGGAAGAAAAGACCTCGCAAGGTTGTTTTCATAATTCCTTTTTCAAAAATGCCAACTTGTACAAGGAAATACAGAAAGTCAGTAGTTAAACCCCAATGTGAACTGTTCTGGCTTAGGACTTTGTAATGTTAAAAACAATAATAACCATTAACAAATAAACAACTGAAAACAGAATATCATTGCTTTAAACATCAAAGGATGTTTTGAACACTCTGATTTTTAAATGATTTTCTGTTCGCAAGTAGAATTCCTGCTTTGAGAAAACCATTTTATTGGAACTTAGGATTTTTTTTTTCCCCCCCAAGAGAACGCCGTCTATCTTGGGGACTGGTAAACCTCTAAAGGATCAAAGCTCTGGTGGATTTTGTTAAAGACCCGAAAGCCTGAAGGCTTATGGAAGTTTATCTATATAGAGTAAGCCCAAAGAACTGGGATGAGAGTTTTAGAAGAGCTTATTTTCTCATGGGAGTTTTGGGACTTCCTCTGTTTGGATGTGCCAGAAATACTGTGAGAATATCCATTCTCATGGCATTTGCCACTTACAGGTCTTATCCCAGCTGGGGTTTGTAAGTAGAATGGTGTGTGAGATATTGTATGTATTTCAAAGTTTTATGAAGCCCACTACTAAAGCTGCAGTTAAACAACCTCTACTATTTTCATTATACTTACATAGTAAAGTATAGTAAAGAATGGTTGGTGAAGGTGACATTTAGAATTGACATAGTGACTCTTCACTGATCTCAGACATTTTGAATTTTAAGGTCACTATCATATGTGTGCTTAGAAGGTGAAATAAAGAAAGGGACACTGTTCTCCCTCTCCGTCCAAAGGAAAGCTGAAGCATAAGCTGGAGGGACATACTTAAGCCAAGTCCAAGGTTTAGGATACTATGAGTTTCTTCTGCTAAATCTCATTATAGTAAGAAGCCTCAGGCATAATGAAAAATCCTGGCTCGGAAATTTAGGCTTGATGTAACCATAAGGGAGTGGCTGAAGATCTGTTCTTAAAATTACCAAACCTGTGCTCCTGGTCAACCTGAAACTAAAGCGAGTAGTGAAAGCGATAGATTCTAGCACCTTGCTATCTTGTGAAGTACTTTGGGTTCCCTTCAAAATTAATTTTTTTTTCTATAGATCATAGGGTTGTATTTTCCTGTACTTACTCGATATGAGAAAAAATGTATTTCCTTCATTCATTCAACAAACATCTGTTGAGATGTCAACAATTAGTAAGATGCTGATACTATTCTGGAGGAGTCTTTAGTTTTTGCGGAGGATAAATCTGGAGGTTTGTTAAATTCTAGCTGCATTTTCCAAGAAAATCCATGACACAAGGAGGTGATAGAATCATCTTTAAATAAAGACTTTGAGCAATTGAAAGGGGAAGAAAGGATCATTATACTATTTTTGTGTATTAGATTCAATATGAACTTTCATTTTAAAATTTGGTATATTTTTATGTATAAATCATTATATGTGAGATGATGAGATTTCTTGTCTATGTGAGTTCCCTCATTTTACTAATTCCTGAATTAATTATTCACACATCTCTCATCCATTATTTTCTAGTTGGAAATTAAAGATGGGAAGATATAAGTTCCTGCCTCTGTACTTAAAATTTGAAACAACAATAGTAAAAATATCTCCTTCCTTTTTTTCCTGAGACATTTTGAGGATGTCTCTCATAGCATGCTTGCTCCCTTTAAGTTCTTTAAAGTCCTTCTATCTTATTATGTTATGAATTTTAGGAGTCCTGGGATTTGTTCAGCCTGGCATAGAACAGGACCTCATACCAATAAGACTCCAAAAGTGTGAACTGAAAGAATGAATGTTGAATTAGTCCTTTGCCTGGTACATTATCTCATCTTGTTAATGTCTTTTTAGCCTCAAAGTCCTTAAGTCTGTGTTCTGTATCCATTACCATGATCATTTCCTGTTACTGTACCCATTGTTTATCCCTTTCCAACAACAACAACAAATCTGATTTTTTGCCTCTTTAGTGAAGCTGCCCTATTGAAGATTGCGATGCTGCGCTTAGTCACTCAGTCATGTCCAACTTTGCGGCTTCATGAACTGTGGCCTGCCAGGCTCCTCTGTCTGTGGGGATTGTCCAGGCAAAAATAGCAGAGTGGGTTGCCATGCCCTCCTCCAGGGGATCTTCCCAACCCAGGAATCAAACCCAGGTCTCCTGTATTGCAGGCGGATTGTTTACCAACTGAGCCACAAGGAAGCTCTTTGAAAAGGTAATCTTCAGTAGAAGATTACCAGAGTTATCAGCTTTCTCTCTGAGTTTGCCTTTCTGAACCTTGGTGTTGTTGAACACATTTTTTTTTTCATTAAAGCCATTTTAAATAAATTACTTCCACGTAATAAAACATAAGTCAGACACTACCCCTATTCTTATGAACATAAAATCTACCCAGCTTACTTTACTGTTTCAGATGCACTGGTTTTCAGAGGTTCCATCATGAATACAGACACCAAGAATAAAAGCTCATAAATACTTGGATGTCCCAGAAGACTGAGAAGGATAGGTGTGATGTACCTTGAGGTTGTTTTTATGCTGGTGGGGCAGTGAAGGATTTTAAGTCAACCTAACCTAACTAAACCACAAGATTTGCAGCTTCTCAGTGAAAAGCTTCACTTTCTAGACCTCTCATTGTATCTCTTAAGTTCAGTGTTCTCAAAATCTGTGCTGTTCCCTTGCTGAGGAATTTAGGTACCTAAATTTAGGTACTTCCACTTCAATTGAAATATTTCTTCTAAAACTGAAATATATTTTCTTCCCATTGCTTTCCATTATAATTCTCTCTCTAAGAGATTTCGTACTCTTGCTCACATCTGTGGCATCACTTTACAGTCTCTGCTCTTCATGTTATCCTTCATCCTCAGAATATTTCTTCTCTCCTGCTCTTACCCATATTTTATCCATCGTTTAAAGCCTAAGTCATGTCGCATCTGCTCCCTGATACCTTCTCCAAATAATTGATCCCATGTGTACTTATCTTTAGTACCAGGCAATTAGCACTTAATTATTCCTGTTTCATGCATATTAGACTGTAAGCTTTGCAACAGCAAAGAATGCAGTCCTCACAGAGTATGATCTTCGGCTGAGGCACTCAACAAATATTTGACTGTTGTTGTGATATGTGTGTGTTAAACATAGGCCTTGAATTTCATTAGCTTGTGACATATTTCATGTTGTGGCCTGATTTCAGCTCCAAACAGTAGTCAAAGAAATTAAAGGATACTTACATAAGTGAGAAGATATCCCATGTTCTTGGCTTGAAAGACTTAATATGCTTAAGATAGCAATACTTCCTATACTGATCAACAGAGTCAGTGCAATCTCTATCAAAATGTGAGCTGGCATTTTTGCAGATAATGACAAAATATAGGTAGAAGTTTTATTGGATATGATGATACATCAAAGATTTGTAACAGACTACTGACTGTCTTGGAAACAAAAACAACTCAACCTGATTTTACTATTTTTTCCTATCTTAAGTCCCTGTGAAAAACAGTTATTGCTGTGACAGAGATACTTCACAATCTTTATTCTTTCTTGGGAAAAGTTTTCTTGGAACAAGGGTTTTTGGAGTTTTGAAAGTTAAAGTATTATCTTCAAGGAGTTCTGTGTGTCTGTATTTAGGCAAGGATTTATGTAATGGCTATTTTAGAAACCATTCCGATATGGCAGAATTTCAAAGCATTACAGAAATCAGAAAAACAAACACACTGATCTAAATTTTCTAATTCCATGTGGCTTGTATCCGAAGAGGACGTTGCTAATGTTACCCTAACGTCTGCCTTTATGTTTCATACTCTTCTCTCTGGGAGATTTGTAGCTTATTTGGATTTTGTAGCAGTAGGCTTACAAGGTGGTGACACCAAGTAATATAGAAGTAATAAATGCCCAAAGGGTGCTTCTGCTCTGCAGTGTAGTATGTTCCCTTCTGATATTCTCGTCTCATTCTTATCGGTGACTATGTATATTTTATTTTTATTTTCAGATAGCAGAACAAATTGGTATAACATATCAGCTCAACAAAATTTAGCTCAGTTTGTCTTTAGGCCAGGATATCAGTTGAATGGAAAAATGAGAGATCATGCATCCCGCTTTGCCTCAGACTTAAAGTATCTCAGTATGTAAGTAATAGACATTGCTGGTACTATTTTGAGGACGCTGGTTAAAGAAACAAACAAACAAAATCGAAATGCATATTTGTAAGGTTGTAGTAAATGTCAGTTAAACTTCAGAGATTTTGTTTTTATTTCCTTTCATTTGTTTCATTTCATTATTCTGTTTTAAAAAATCATATTTTCTACCTTACAATAAAGTTAGCTATATCATATAAATACTGTGAACCATGAAGACATATGTTATTTCTGTAAGTCGCCACTTTTGGCTGTGGTGGTCTTTGCTGCTGCACGGGCTTTTCTCTGGCTGTGGTGAGTGGGGGCTGCTCTAGCTGCAGCGCGTGGGCTTCTCACTGCAGTGGCTCCTCTTCCTGAGCAGCGCAGGCTCTAGCGCACGCAGGCATCAGTAGCTGCGCCATGGGCTTCAGAGCGCAGGGTCCATAGTTGTGACACGTGGGGCTTAATTGCTCTGTGGTGTGTGTGATCTTCTTGGATCAGGGATCGAACCTGTGTGTCCTGCATTGGCAGGCAGATTCTTTCCACTGAGCCTCCAGGGAAGTCTCATTATATTTTTGTAAGAGTAAAATATAAAAATTAAAATGTTTTTAGATTGAATTTTTATAATAAGAATGTACAAAACAAATTCATGAAGTGGAATTTATTAAGAAAAAATTCCGCTTGTTAAAAGATCTGTAAGAGAACAAAAAGACAAGTCAGAACAGGGTAAGAAAATATTTGAAAATCATATCTAATAAAAGGTTTATATCCAGAATATATAAAGAACTTTTAAAATTTGAGAATAAGATCCATAAATAATTTCTTACATTTTTACAGTCATTTGATTTTCAGCAGGGGTGCAGGATAATCCTCTGGGTTAGGAGAGAATATCTTTTCAATAAGTGATGCTGGAACAAGTGGATATTCAGCATTCGAAAGAACTGAAGTTGAACCCCTTCCTCACATGATTTATAAAAATTAATTCAAAATTAGAGACCTAAATGTTAGAACTAAAAATAATAAAACTCTTTGCGGAAAACATAGCTATAAATCTTTGTATATTTGGCCTGGGCACTGTTTTTTTTGGTATGACAACAAAAGCATAAGCAACTAAAGAAAATACAGATGAATTAGACTTCATCAAAGTTAAAAACTTGTATGTTTCAAAGCATACCATGAAGAAAGTGAAAAGATGACATAGGAAGGGGAGAAAATATTTATAAACCATGTTTTTGCTAAGGGATTTACCTTCTGAGCTTAACTGTTATTTATGACTGAATTTATGACTGAACAATAAAAAGACAACTCAATTTTGGGCAAATGTTTTGAGTAGACATTTCTCCAAGAAGCTATATAAATTAACTAAAATGCACATGAAAAAGATATTTAAAAAACGCAGATCAAAACTACAATTAGATACCTCTTCACACCCACTAGCATGGATAAAATAAAAATGATAGACCACAACAAGAGGTGTTGAGGATGTGGAAAATTTGGGGCCCTCGTACACTGGTGTAGCCATAGTTTATCAGTTCCTCAAAAGAGTAAATATAGACCTAACTGTTCCACTCTTAGTCATATGTACCCTAGAAAATTGAAAGCCCAAGTCCACAAAAATACCTATGTACTAATGTTCATAGAAGCGTTATTCATAGTAGCCTGTTAAAACAACCCAAATATTCATCAGCTGGTATAAACGTGGTATATCCATACAGTACAATATTATTCAGCCATTAAAAGGAATGCACTGTTGACACATGGTACAACATGAATAAGCATTGAAAACATAATTGGAAAAAGCACTCACAAAAGGCCACCTTGTATGGTTCCATTTATATGAATTATCCAGAATAGACAAATCTATAGAAACTGGACAGATTCCTGTATCAAAAGCTGATGGGTAGGGAAAAGAAGAGTGACTGCTAAGGGTATGGACTTTCTTTTTGGGTGATGAAAATGTTCTTAGATTAAATAGCGATCCTAGTATCATTCTGTAGAATATACCAAACACCATAGAACTGTATACTTCAAAAGGATCAATCTTATGGTGTGTGAATTACATTTCAGCAAAAATATTAACCCAGTTTTTAAAATTGGCAAAAGCTTTACATAGGTATTTTAACAAAGAAAATAAATGGATGACAGATAAGTTCATGAACCACAACTACAGCAACCTGTTTGGCCCATATTTGTCCTGGAGAAGGCAATGGCAACCCACTCCAGTACTCTTGCCTAGAAAATCCCATGGACGGAGGAGTCTGATAGGCTATAGTCCATAGGGTCTCGAAGAGTCAGACACGACTGAGTGCCTTCACTTTCACTTTTCACTTTCATGCATTGGAGAAGGAAATGGCAACCCACTCCAGTATTCTTGCCTGGAGAATCCCAGGGACAGAGGAGCCTGGTGGGCTGCCGTCTATGGGGTCGCACAGAGTCGAACCTGACTGAAGCAACTTAGCAGCAGCAGCCGCGTATTTGCCCAGAATGGCTGAAATCAAAATTTTGAGTGACAACACCAAATTCTGTTGTGGATACAGAAGAACTCGAAGTGTCATATTTTGCTGGTGGGAATGTGAATGGATCATTTCCTTTGTCAAAGTGTTTCGCATTTTCTCATAACCTTAAACATATAATTATTATCTCCTTGCAAACATTCATATACTATCATCAGCAACTCCATTCCTAGATATATATTTTAAAAAACTTCAGTTCAGTCGCTCAGTCGTGTCCGACTCTTCGCAATGCCATGGACTGCAGCATGCCAGGCCTCCCTGTCCATCACCAACTCCCGGAGTTTACTCAAACTCATGTCCACTGAGTTGGGGATGCCACTGAATCATCTCATCCTCTGTCATCCCCTTCTCCTCTCACCTTCAGTCTTTCCCAGCATCAGGGTCTTTTCAAACGAGTCTGCTCTTTGCATCAGGTGGCCAAAGGATTGGAGTTTCAGCTACAACATCAGTCCTTCCAATGAACGTTCAGGACTGATTTCCTTTAGTATTGATTGGTTTGATCTTGCAGTTCAAGGGACTCTCAAGAGCCTTCTCCAACACCACAGTTCAAAAGCATCAATTCTTCAGTGCTCAGCTTTCTTTATAGTCCCAACTCTCACATCCATCCATGACTATTGGAAAAACCATAGCCTTGATTAGACAGACCCTTGTTGGTAAAGTAATGTCTCTGCTTTTTAATATGCTGTCTAGGTTGGACATAACTTTTCTTCCAAGGACCAAACGTCTTTTTATTTCATGGCTGCAGTCACCATCTGCAGTGATTTTGGAGCCCCCCAAAATAAAGTCTGACACTGTTTCCACTGTTTCTCCATCTATTTGCCATGAAGTGATGAGACCGGATGCCATGATGTGATGAGACCGGATGCCATGATCTTTGTTTTCTGAATGTTGAGCTTTAAGCCAACTTTTTCACTCTCCTCTTTCACTTTCATCAAGAGGCTCTTTAGTTCTTCTTCCCTTTCTGCTGTAAGGGTGGTGTCATCTGCATATCTGAGGTTGTTGATATTTCTCCCAGCAATCTTGATTCCAGCTTGTGCTTCATCCAGCCCAGCGTTTCTCATGATATGCTCTACATGTAAGTTAAATAAGCAGGGTGGCAATATACAGCCTTTACGTACTCTTTTTCCTATTTGGAACCAGTCTGTTGTTCCATGTCCAGGTCTAACTGTTGCTTCCTGATCTGCATACAGACTTCTCAAGAGGCAGGTCAGGTGGTCTGGTATTCCCATCTCTTTCAGAATTTTCCACAGTTTATTGTGATCCATACAGTCAAAGGCTTTGGCAGAAATAAAGCAGAAATAGATGTTTTTCTGGAACTCTTTTTCTTCTTCGATGATCTAGCAGATGTTGGCAATTTGATCTCTGGTTCCTCTGCCTTTTCTAAATCCAGCTTGAATGCCTGGAAGTTCACAGTTCACGTATTGTTGAAGCCTGGCTTGGAGAATTTTGAGCATTACTTTACTAGCGTGTGAGATGAGTGCAATTGTGCGGTAGTTTGAGCATTCTTTGGCATTGCCTTTCTTTGGGATTGGAATGAAAACTGACCTTTTCTAGTCCCGTGGCCACTGCTGAGTTTTCCAAATTTGCTGGCGTATTGAGTGCAGCACTTTCACAGCATCATCTTTCAGAATTTGAAATAGCTCAACTGGAATTCCATCACTTCCACTAGCTTTGTTCTTTGTGCTGCCACCTAAGGCCCACTTGACTTCACATTCCAGGATGTCTGGCTCTAGGTGATTATCTGGGTCTTGAAGATCTTCTTTGTACAGTTCTTCTGTGTTTTCTTGCCACCTCTTCTTAATATGTTCTTCTTCTGTTAGGTCTATACCATTTCTGTCGTTTACTGTGCCCATCGTTGCATGAAATGTTTTCTTGGTATCTCTAATTTTCTTGAAGAGATCTCTAGTCTTACCCATTCTATTATTTTCCTCTATTTCTTTGCATTGATCGCTGAGGAAGGCTTTCTTATCTCTCCTTGCTATTCTTTGAAACTCTGCATTCAAATGGGTATATCTTTCCTTTTCTCCTTTGAATGTCAAAAAACTTACATTCATAGAAAAGCTTGTGCAGGAATGTTTATGGCAGCTTTATTTGTAATAACCAAAGCTGGAAACAAATGTCTTTTTGCCAATGACTGGATCAACAAACTGTAGTACTTCCATACAGTGAGATTATTTTGGGGAATAAAAAGGAAGGAATTGATACCTGTAGGAAAATGTAGAGTGGTTGAATCTCAGATGCTTACTGGCAAGTGAAAGAGGTAAGACTCAGTACGGTACATACTTCATTTATAGGACATTCTGGAAAATGCAGAGCCATGGAATGGGAGAAAAGGTAAGTACCTAAGAAGAATTTTGCTTATTGGTGAGATGGGAGTAATTTCTCTCTATGCAGATCAGATTTTATTCCAGTTTGTTTTTCCTGGTTGTTAGTGAGACATAATTCTTATTCTTTTTATTTTTTGTATTAATGCGGTCATAAAATAAAAGATTGATTCATGATTTTTAATTTTATGGTGGGTAGTGGTACATTTTGGGAGGAAGACAGTGTTTTTGCCTGTTGATTTTGGTCAGTTTCATCCTGTGCCTCTCATGCTATTCTCTGTGGATATACATCCTTATGCCTCATGTTTCTTCTGCCCTCTGGAGGCTTTATAGGTTGCCATGGCTGGAATATTCTTCCGCTCCGACTCCCAAGCTTGTTTAAGGAAATGTTCCCTGCTTACTTTAGACTAATTTAAACCTTTTCTTTTTTTTTTTTTTCTCTCTTACTATCCTATATTTCTTTGTAACACCATAAAATTCAGTTTTATGCCAATTATTTGTATAACCATTTAACGTCTACCCAATTCTGTATCCTCCAAGCCTCCATCCTCAAAGACTAGAGTCTCTGTTCATAGTCAAGTCATGTTTGGTATTACCAGAGTCCTTTGTTTTTTTCCTCCCCTTCCATATAGTCATGATTCTTTTAGAATCATGTCTGCCCTTGATAATTTTCTTAGAAGATTAGTGGAGCCAGTGCAAATCCTGTCAGAGAAGGAAACTTCTCTTGGTGATGCTTTTCTTTTCTTTTTTCTCTTCATAGGGAAGCTCAACAGCCAAGACTCCTACAATAATTTTGCCAACAACAACCCTGGCAACCCTCGACTCTCTCCTCTCCCCAGCCTGATGGTGTTGATGCCTCTCGCCCAAATCAAGCAGCCAATGACACTTGGTACCATCACCAAACGAACAGGGTAAGGCCTCAGGCTTGATACTTTTTAAATAGCTATTTTAGAGGATTAAATACATAAAAATAAAGCATACTCTTTCTTTGGGTGGTTTTGATTATTTTCTTCATTCCCAGCCCACATGAGACTTAATGTCAGCTGATTAAGTACAAAGTATAGAACATGCGCAAACACGTTCATGCACAGGCATGTACACACACATTCATAGGAAAAAACCAAGCAGTGACAAGTTGTGAGAACTAGTATTGGCTAATGAAAACCAGATCCATCTACTCAGTCTTGTAGTTCCTGCCTTGTGGCTTTGTCTGAAAGTAGCAAAGTTTCATTTTCTTGATTTTGTGGACATGATTTGGATTTATAATGGCCCCCAAATTTTGACTAAGGAGAGAGAACTTAATATGACAGCCATGCTTCTGATACTTTGAAAGAACATCTATATTGAGGTACCATTTACATATAATAATCTGTCATTATTGTTGTGCTAGGTGGTAAAGTGCTGACGTGAGATACTTTTGTAAGAACTACCCATTCTCAGGGACCAGGCCTTTGAGCTCTAGATTTCACTGTGACACCGAAATGAACCCTTTGTCTAGTGGAGTGGTGTTTCCTATAAAGTGATCCTATTTTGAATGTAGAAACTGAGTTTGTGGTGTATTAAGGGGGGGAAAAAAAGAAGCTGGGAAACAGCAAACCTAGCTCCAAAATCTGACATCTTGTGATACAAATCATTTGGCTATATTTTTAAAAATTGATTTCAGCTTTTTAACCCTTCAGTAGTAGCTTAAGTAAAATTTTTACTTCCCTTTCCTCTTCTAGTTTCTTTATTTTAAAATAAATAAGAGTCACTATGAATAGTAAAGAGGTTACAAACTTAAATTTACAGGTGGCTGGCTTTTTTCTTTGGATAATGATATATTTCTGGGATATACAATCAAATAAAAATGAGACTAAATCTTGAATCATAATCTTAGTATTTTTTCATTCACAGATATCAGTACATAATTCTACCTTTTTTGGTCTATCTTTCCTGAATATAAGTGAAAGAACACTCAAAATTGTTCCTTGTGATTTTTATTTTATTTCTAAGATAGTGACTGAAGTTCTATGCCTGAAATTGTGTGATGTTAGAATTTAATTCAAACTATTTGTGGAGAGGATTAGAAAGTGAGTTTTCTGGGGGCTTCCCTGGTGGCTCAGATGGTAAAGAATCCACCTGCAGTACAGGAGACCCAAGTTTGATCCCTGGGTCAGGAAGATCCCCTGGAGAAGGGAATGGCTATCCACTCCAGTCTTCTTGCCTGGAGAACTCCATGGACAGAGAAGCCTGGTGGGCTATAGTCTGTTGTGTCTCATAGAGTTGGTTATGACTGAGTGACTAATACACACTTAGAAAGTGAGCTTACTTTTGCATGTATTTGAAACTTCCCATGATAAAAAGATAAACTCCATCACACCTCTTTTACTCTCCCTCTTGCTATTCTTTCTGTCTGTCCTTAGATGGGTGGGAACTATTTATCATCTAGTCTCTTCCTAAGCTACCATACTGTATGAACTTACATAACTTTTATGTTTCCTTTTCTTTTTAAAAACTTGATTACAGTTCCTAGATTTTTTTAGAGCATGTGTATTATGTTTCTTGTATCCTAGATAATTTAATAATTATTTATAAATGAATTAAGTGATAGGAATTTTAATTGTGTGCTTTGAAATTAATATTAGTTTAAGATCCATGTATCATATTTTTTGCTGGGCTTTTATCTCAGTTCTTAAACCCTTTTATTTTTGCCAGATTTTAAAACTTTTTAGCATGTCCTTTGTTAAAGTGTTTAGAGAGAAAAATTAATATTTGTTCCATAATGAGTACTTGGCTTTTAATTTCCAAAATTTTGATAGAGATTCATTTAGACTTACTGGGGAAAAAAATATTATTAGACCAGTAAAAGGAATTCCTGGGGAGGGATGTGGGAGGGGGATTCAGGTTGGAGGAACACATACGCACCCGAGGGTGATTCATGTTGATGTATGGCAAAAACCACCACAATATTGTAAAGAAATTATCCTCCAATTAAAATAAATTAATTATTTTAATAAAAAAGGGAGTTGCTGCATGCCCAGATTTTCCAAATGTTAACAGTTTAATGAATTTGCCTGATTCATCTTTTCTCACTCCATATACACGCACTCACATACATACACATCCACCAAAAACTCATTTTATTAGTTTTTTTCTTCCACATGTCTGTTTCCTATAATGAATTCTTTACTTGTGGCAGAGCTTTGGTGCTCCGGAAATTACCCCATCCACTCTTTTTTTTCCCCTCCCCTCCCCTCCTACTATTCTTTTTTCTCTTCCTATTAACACAGATTACAGTGACAAGAAACACTTTGATGATAGTATTCATAATTCATGCAGGTTACTGCTAGATTATAAGACCTAACACTCCTAAACCATTTTCTGAAGAGTTGGCTGACTGTATTCAGAAATTGCTATTGTGACATTACTTATAATCCCTTGTTGTTGTTCAGTCTTTTAAGTCGCGTATGACTCTTTCCGACACAAGGGACTGCAGCGTGCCAGGCTTCCCTGCGCTTGTCTGTATGATTCTTATAGTACTGTTTGGTCATAGAATTATCAGAGTGTAGTTTGTGGTTTTACTATCTTAATACTTAGCAGTTTCATTGACATACATGTATTTTGACTAACCAAAAGTAGTACTTGTTTTGGGAGAGTAAGGTATTCCTTGAATTTCCATTTTTGACATATGCTGAGATTTGAAGCACATCCCAAAGCACATCTAATGGTTTGAATCATTAGATTTCTCCCATTAGATTTTAAGATTTACATTAATTTCATTTTTATTTAAAATTTTTTTTTTTTTTTTTTTTTTTTTTTTTTTACTGTGACCAGTTCTTAAGCTGGAGAAGGCAATGACACCCCACTCCAGTACTCTTGCCTGGAGAATCCCAGGGTCGGGGGAGCCTGGTGGGCTGCTCTCTATGGGGTCGCACAGAGTCAGACACAACTGAAGTGACTTAGCAGCAGCAACAGCAGTTCTTAAGCTGCAGTTAGCTCACTTGCATTATTTCCATCAAGTTTTATTGTGTCCTGAGGATTTTGATTAGCACATTAAGGTCACCAGAGTGATGAGCAAACAGTCTTTTAATTTTCCAGGTCATTGTGGAAATCCTAATTTACTCTAACTTTGCTTCAGTGAAATGTGTTTTCTAGCATTTAAAAATAAAACTTACAGATGTATTTGACATTAATTATGTAGAAAGAGAACACAGAGCTGACTCATTTATAGGCATTAAGTTCCAATACACCTGATATTACATCTAGTTACAAATATATGTTCCATGTCCTAGATATTTGCCATAATGGCATAAAATGAACATTAAAAAATGCATTCTAGCATAGAGATTTCCAAGGATTGCTTAGGATCCTATATTTAAATAACCAAATTTAGATGGAAATCTCAACCCAAACCTTCAGGGGATAGACGTGTGCTTACCACGCTTCACATCTGCCCCCTTATTTATGGAAAGATACATCCCTGAAAGCCTGTGCAGTGTCAGGGACCATCTGTCTTACTCACAGACATTCGCAAGGCCAGTAGAACTGCAAATGGCAGAAGACAGATGTATTTACACCTTCATGTTCTATACCTTGAAGCAGCACTGGGAGGAAATAAGGCCTATTTTGGCAACAGCTGTTGCTCAGCCCAACTGTGGTACACGCTGATGAAGGCGAAAGATGTGCTAGGAATCATTTGGTTTAATAGCTGCTCATTCAAACAAAACCCGTTTCTTCCAGTCTAAGACGAGAGGATTGGAAGGGCCTCCATATTGTTTTTATCATGTGTAAATCAGCATAGTTCTCATCTATTAAAAGTGAAAGTGGGTGCCAAGGGATTGCTCCTTGTTTTCAAGTGTGAATTTTTTGTAGTAGGGACTTTCAAAGCAATAGCTCATAGATGTTTGACTGAATTAATGGATCAAATAAGTGATGAAGGGTTTTTTTAAAGGCTTCCTATGTAAAAATTTACTAAGTAGACAGTTTTTCATCAATATGCATAATTTTGCATACATTAAATCTAAAATTATTGACACATACATCATTTTGTGGGCACAAGCGGGGAACAGGATATTTCAAAAAGTGGTCAGAGAGATTTCCCTGGTAGTCCTGTGGCTAAGACTCCACGTTCCCAGTCAGGGGCCCAGGTTGAATCCCTGGTCAGGGAACTAGATCCCACATGCTGCAACCAAGAGTTCACAAGCCACAACTGAAGATCCTGCGTTCTGCAGCTGAGATCGAAGATCTCAGATGCCTCAACTAAGACCCGGCATAGCCAAATAAATAAACAAATAAAACTTTTTTTAAAGTGGTCTTAGTAATTTCATGGGAATAAAAAATATAGAAATTGGGAATGAAGTTACTTCCTTGCCCTTCACTGGCTGACATGTTTAGTGAAGTAACCTGATACTATTTGTTGTGTTTCACTGGTTTTCTTAAATTGAGCAGCTTCCTGTTACTTTCGCTCTCCACCATGTTTGTATGTATTCCTTTTTTTGTGAACAGTTTGAGCTAGGTATTAGGAACCTTAGGCTTGACTCTGGAGAAGTAGGCTAGGGAATATAGTGAAGGAATATCATCTTAGGAGTCTGAAGCTCCATCTTCTTATCTTGGTTCTGCCATTTCCAGTGTGCCTACATGAATTTCGCCATCCGAGGTATATTTGTATGTATGGATTATAACCTGTCAGCCTTACAGTGTATGAGTTTCCAACAGGTGTTCTATTATGTGCTTTCTAAGCCTCATTCATTGCTGTTCCCTAGGCCAGTGCTTCACAGGAGCTCCATTTAGGAAACATAGATGATTGTTCTTCTTTAGAAATGGAAGCATTTAATAGCATTTATTTGATTATCTCGAGTTGAAATTTGTAGACCAAATCTGCCATCAGAGTTTGCTAAGTGAATAACTGACATTGGCATATAGTCCTTGAGGAAGGTTTGTTCCTCTTTCTAATTCACTTTGGTCTGCCTTGGCTTATTTAGACACCTTGACCTAAGCCTTAAATCTTATAGGTGAAGTTTGAAGAATTAAATGGGAAAGATTTGGAAAAAGACACCCCTCCACCCCCCACCCAGTTACAGTGGTTGTTGTTTTTCAGTCACTAAGTTGTGTCCCACACAAAAAGAATGATGGTCAACTCTGTAACCCAATGGACTGCAACACCCCAGGCTCCCCTGTCCTTCACTATCTCCCAGAGTTTGCTCAGACTTGTATCCTTTGAGTTGGTGATGCTGTCTAACCATCTGATTCTCTGCCGCCCTCTTCTCCTGTTGCATTCAGTTTCTCCCAGCATTAGGGTCTGGCTCTTTGCATCAGGTGGCCAAAGTAATGGAACTTCAGCATCAGTATCAGTCCTTGCAGTGAACATTCAGGGTTGATTTCCTTTAGGATTGACTGGTTTGATCTCCTTGTAGTCCAAATGGTAATCCTCCACTTCCTAGTCCTGTCTTATCTATGTATTATTTCTTGATAACTAAGCTATAAATGTTTCATTCCAGATATAAAATAACTAGCAATGTGTATTTTCATTAGGATGGATATGTTTACATGTGCAATATACATGCGCAGTTTGAGTTTCCAGTTTTTGTACTAAGTCAGTAGAGTACTTAAGTCTTTCCGTACTTTGTTCCCTTTTCCCATAAATCTGTGAATTTTGGGGAGTGGGAGTGGGGAGGAGATTAAGTCTCCTGTATAATGTATTACAAGTCAGCAAGCGTTATTTTCTATGGAAATTTGGAAATCTGTGTGTGCTATTCTAGTCTCTCTTCTGCCACATCTGGTGGAAATTGAACAAGAGAGTTTTTTCTGATGAAAATCTTGAGCTTGTAATTTAAATTTGCATGTTGAATATATCTCAGATTAGAAAATTCACCTGGATATTTCAGCTTGAATTTGCCTTCAGAACAATAATTTGAGAGCCAGTAGTGCCATAGGTCTCTTTAGTAGTTAAATTAATGAAAAATTTAGAGTAATACTTGAAAATGATATGAGGACTAACTTGTTTGTATGCACATGGGGAATGTGAGTCCATCAAAGTTACTGTTTAACACGAGGGGGTGTAGAGTGTAGCACAGTCATTGGGGTTCCTGGAATGTGGTGTTAGACTATATGGCTTTTCTTTACTATCTTACAGATAATGTTGTATAGCCCTTTCTCTGTTCAGTATGTTTAATATTTATATGGGCTCATTCTTATGTCTGTTAAGTGACAGTGCTTGCATTCTCATAGGACATGATTAGTTGGAAAGTGGAACTTTCAGAATTTTTTGTTTGTTTTTAATTGGAGAATAATTGCTTTACAGTGTTGTGTTTCTGTTGTACAACAGTGTCAATCAAGTATAAGTATACATATATGTGGGGATATATCTATCTGTCTGTCTCCCCTCTCTCCCGAGTCTCCCTTCCACTCCCCGCATCCCACCCGTCTAGGTCATCACAGAGCACAGAGCACCAACCTAAGCTCCCTGTCTTGTGTAGCAAATCCCCACTAGCTGCCTCTTTTACACATGGTAGTGTATATGTCACTGCTTCTCCCTCAGTTCATCCCACCCTCTCCTTTCTTCGCTGTTTTTTAGGTGCCAACTATATTTAACTCTGAAGATGGTGAAATCTAATTATTATTACTGCCTTTTAGCAGCAGAGTCAGGTTATAAAGGGTTTTACCATGTTCAAATAAAATCTGATTTTATTTTCCTCTTAACATTTGAACAGTCTTTTTATTAGTCTTATTTTTAGCTAGGAAGACCAAAGCTTATGTGGTACTGTGTGGCCTTTAAAAAAATGAATCAGAGTTTAAAGAGTTGCATAGTATTAATGATTTGAAATGGGACCTCCCAGGTAGCACTAGTGGTAAAGAAATCCACCTGCCAATCCAGGAGACATAAAAGACATGGGTTCGATCCCTGGGTTGGGAAGATCCCTTGAAGGAGGGCACAGCAACCCACTCCAGTATTCTTGCCTGGAGACTCCCATGGACACAGGAGCCTGGCGGGCTACAGTCCATAGGGTCGAAAACAGTTGGACACAATTGAGGCGACTTAGCATGCGGGCCCACAGTGATTTGATGTGTAGCACAATTATTTCTTGTCTTCTGAGAATCTCCAGAAGAAACACTTTGAGAACCAGTGGCAATGACACTTAATGCAGGACTAGTATTTCTGATTTTTAGTCTCTTGGCTAACCCTGATGTTTTCCAATCAGAATTCAGCTTCAGAAGGACATAATCATGACTAAGTGGATAGTTTTATATGGCAGGATTGCTCAACCTGCTGAAACTTAATAGTGTTTGGAAATATACACATTCTTAACACCTGAATATGATAATTGGAGTTGCATTTATTAATACAGACCATTTTAATTCAGCATACACTCTGACTCACGTGCTGTTTTCCTCCTTTAAACCACCCCTTGTAAAACTACAGCTGCAGGATTTTGGAGTGGAAAGCCATAGGTGAAGACAGCTGGATCATGGACTTGGCCTTTGTGACTTTTTATTTTCATTCTTTCACTACTGAGAAAAGATGAGGCGGGCACATTTCAAAAGAACAGCTGACACTCCCCATACCAAATCAGTGACTACATCAGCCACTCTAATTCTTCGGTGTTTATGGGTCTTCTTTTCCATGTATGTGGCGGAGATCCAGTTTGTAGGAGCGGCTAAGAAGTGGGTGAGTATGGACTGGGACCATGCCAGGAAGGAGTCCTCACCTGTTTCCCCGTCCCCTGTCTTCTCCTTGAGCTAGGCCAGTCTCTAGGTTCTTCTTTGGCCAAAGAAGGATGACTTTTAATGCATACAACTGAATTAGACTGTGAACAGTGAGAGCCATGTTGTCTTCAGGCTTGACCATGCTGCTGGTCAGTGCGTGCCTGTTCACTGCAGTTTCTAGAGACTGAGAGTTAACAGTGCATTTGGGGATTGTGAAGTCGTGGAAATCTTGTTGGTAACATGCTGCTATTGCCTGGGAAGGAGAATCTAGCAGATTAAAAAAAAAGTGTTTAATTTGTTCGGCTAATATGTTACTTTTTATACATAAGGAAATTGAAACTTGGAAAAAGGTATTTACTGGTTCTGTAGGTGGGACAATCAGCTGGTCTTTTGAACTGTAGAAAGTTAAAGTTTTGTTTCGTTTTTGTTTGTTGGGTTTTGGGGGTCACTCAGAAGCCATTTAAGGCATAAAGGACTAAGATAAAACTTGCAGATTATTTGTGATGAATCAGCTTTATTCTGATTTTTTTTAATACTTTTTATTTTATATTGGAGTATAGCTGATTAACAATGTTGTGATAGTTTCAGGTGGACAGCAAAAGTACTTAGCCATACATATACTTGTATCTGTTTTTCCCCAAACTCCTCTCCTGTCCAGGCTGCCTCTTAACATTGAGCAGGCATAGTTAGGGAGTTTGGGATGGACATGTATACACTGTTACATTTAAAATGGATAATCCAGTTCCAATGGGAACCCTGTATTCTGATATTTGGAATGAGGTGGGAGACTTATCCAGCTTCTGTGCAATCTATGGGAAAGAGCAACTCATGCCCAGACATTCCAGATCACAAAAGCTTCTGTCAGAATAGTTTGGACTGTTTGATTAATTCAGGTGTCTGCCTAAGGAAGAAAATGTAAAGAAGTTGGGTAGTACGTGTCAACAATAACTTCTTCATTTAGGCAGTATCTTAGGGGCTTCCCTCATAGCTCAGTTGGTAAAGAATCCACCTGCAATGCAGGAGACCCCGGTTCGATTCCTGGATCGGGAAGTTCACTGGAAAAGCGATAGGCTACCCACTCCAATATTCTTGGGCCTCCCTTGTGGCTCAGCTGGTAAAGAATCTGCCTGCAATGTGGGAGACCTGGGTTCGATCTCTGAGTTGGGAAGATCCCCTGGAGAAGGGAAAGGCTACCCACTCCAGTATTCTGGCCTGGAGAGTTCCATGGACCAAGTCCGAGGGACGACTGAGCAACTTTCACTTTCACTTGTGGGCATGTGGAAATGTTTTGAACCTTCCATTTTCTGATCATTATTTCATGGTATCACAGTGCCATTGAAAGATTGGTATCTTCACATGGTCACAGTTATTTAAATTGGTGTTGGTCAAAGTGCAGGATGAGTTCCAGTAACATTTTGTTTCTGATGTAATCAGTGAATCATGACATCAAGGGACGGGGGAATCATGGCTAACTTTTTTTTTCATTAATGAAATAGAATATAATAAAATGTAATCTTGCTCCTTGTTCTTCAAACTTAACAGCCTTATATTATCTAGGTCTACAGAACATTGAAATGGAAATAGTAAAATTGATTACAAACAAAACCCCTCACATTCATTAAATTATTTCAGTTTGTTTTGTTCAAGTACACGTGAGCTTATACTTTAGTACATTTATTCCTCAGTGTCTGAGGGGGATCAGTTCCCACCCCGTACTGAAATCTGTGGATGGTCAAGTTCCTTATATGAAACGGCCTAGTATTTGCATAACCTACACACATCTATGCATATACTTTAAGTCTTTTCTAAATTGTAAATAGTTGCTGGTGCATAGCAAGTTTTACCTTTTGGAACTTACTGGAATTTTTTTTTCTGAATATTTTTGATCTATGGTTGGTTGTGGGTATGGGCCCTCTGGATATGGAGGGCCAACTGCGTATTTCCATGGGTCACAGTCAAAACAATTTTGGAATGCATTGTTTTAGATGTGAGTGATGAAATCGTATCTCTGGTTGTGGTCTTCTCTTATATCAAGAGATTTCCTTGCTTTGCATTTGAATCATCTCTAAAGTTTTCTCTTATCTCTGTCTTCCCCACTCACAGTTTCTTCTAATATTAATAGTCTCTTGCTTTTTTGTTCTCTTCTTCATATCTTCTGTGCTTCAGTCCTCAGAACTGTACTCGGTGTTGTGCGTCCACTTCACTGGGAGATTGATGCTAATTAGCATGAGTTTTCTTTTTTAATGTTCTTGGCACCAAAGTTGAAGAAGAGAATTACCAAGTTATGCAGTGCTCTTTCTTTCTCAGTTTGTTATGTCTTCCTTCCAAATGTTAGATGCAACAACAGTATTCTGTTCTGGATATAATTAAATCAGTCTTCTCTCTGTGCAAGTATGCATAGCATGTCTTAAATGCTATGAACAGAATATTAAGAAGAAATATGTGTAACATGGAAGTCTGCCTTTGTATCCCCAGCTATATTTAAAACAAGCAATTGTGGCTTTAGTTTCCTGTATTCCAACCTAGCCCGGTATAGGCCAGATAGAGGAAGCTAACCTCTTCTGTCATTATTAAGAGAAATGCTGATTTCCTGGAATGTGACCCTAAAATGGAAGTAAATCATACCACAGACTTGTATTCAGTGTTAGTTCCTTTGACCAGCAGCATGCAGTACAGCTTACTGTAATGAAGCAGCTTAGAAAATACGTACTTTCTGTGGCTCTGAGACAACTGGTGAACAGCAACAGTGCTTATCAAATTTTTATCGAGTCCTCTTGCACTGGTGTTAAACATTTCGTGTCGCACAACCACACGTGTTGCTACTGGTTCCACTCTTTTCTCCATCCAGTTATTCCATTTAACTTGTACTTTGTTTTAAAGGGCCTCTGAAGTAAATTTTATTTTACCTTAGGAACCCTACAGGGGTGCTCCAGAAAAGGGGGAGAAACAGAGCATTTTGAAATCTGTAACCTTATGAAAATGAAGGGACTTGTTACTACACATCCTTCTGTTCAGTGGTTATATCAGACTTGTTAGTATTGACAGCAGAATTGCAAACGATTACTAATTTTTTTAGCTATTTTATCCATACTCTTTAACAGTATGATCAACATGTATTTGTTAATATTAAATGAATTTTCCTCTAATATTTTTGTGCCTTTTCCCCCCTTTTCCATGAAGGCCTTATCTGTTTGGAGCGGGGTGTTTTTCCATAAAAGCTCCATGGTGAGTCTCAGTTCAGTCCCGCATGCCTAATTCCTTTGCTGTTCTCTCCGAAAGTGACTCTGTTTTGTACTTTGTTTTCAGTTGCATGGCCTGATCACAGATAGATGCACCGAATTACTGAGTCATTGGTAGATGTTGGTATTTAAGCTTGAAAAGAGCAGTTTTCTTGGTTTCATTTCATTTTTTGAAAATTCACATTAAAAAATCATAGAATAATATTTAAAAAAAAAAAGAAAGGAGAAGAATTCTCTCATAATAATGCTGGTATATAAAAATGGCCAACACCCACATTTAAAGCTTTTAGTAGTATAGTGATAGAAGATAGAAACTCCCTACATTGACATGCTGAACTTCTGAAGACATGATTTATTTTGAAATATAAATATGTTTAAGTTATACTAAAAATACCCTATAAATTTTTACTGCATTTTATTTGGTACCAAAGGAAAAAGAGTCAGTTCTGTTTTGAATAGTCTAGGTAGTTAAGGAGCTACATGGGGAAATTTGGGTTTTATGTACAAACTCCTAAATTCCTAAATAACTTATTATTTTGAGTTATTAGCACCTACCCACTATAACTTGTTTACATTATTATAAGAGTGCATAAAATATAACTTTGTCAGCCTTAGCATGATGATCATAGAAAAGAAACGGTATATTTCATACTTTTATGTAAAGATGTGCAGTAGAATGTATTTAGAGCTTGGTGTAATATGTTTAACAAAGTAGTTAAGAGTCAGAGCTCCAGAATCAGACTGTCTAGGTCTTAAATTCCAGGTCACACACTTACTACCTATATGATCTTGGGCAGTTTTCTAAAGCCTGTCTCTATCTTGGTTTTCTTATCTCTATTAGAGTTACCAGTAGTACCTACCTTATAGGTTCATTATGAGGATTAAATGAACCAATGTATAAATTACTTAGAACAGTGCCTGGCACATAATAAGAGCTCAGTAAATGTTACCTGCCATGCTATGGTTTCTTTTCTGGTTTAAGGGGGAAATTCCATTTTTGAGAAGAAGCTTCTTTAAGTTAGATCATGTTTTTGTTGTTTTGTTTTGGTTCTAGGAGTGAGTGAGCCGATGAGACATTTTGGTTAATTTATATCAGTTTTATAAATTTAGTCAGAATACATGTATGTGAAATTCTCATAACTGCTTCTGAGACTTGTTTATACTATCTTACGGTCCTAGGGAAAAGTCTTACAGTCTTTTTTCCTCTGGGACAAAAAGAAATAATTTGACACAAACTAATTTCAGTGTTCATACGCTAATAGGAACATCTGAAAATTTCATTATTGCATTAGAGTAGGGTGATAAATCATCGTAAAGATTTCCTCCTTAAAATGCAGTATCAAAATCAGTACACAGATTGTGAAACTGTGATAAGCAAATTCAGGGTATACATGAGTAAAAACTCCCTGAAAGTCAATCTTCATTCTTTGTGTTAACTAGATTTTCTCCCAAAAACAAATAAGATATATGGATCTTACTGAGGAGCTTGTAGCAAACAGTGGAATTTTAAATGCTAGATTCAACATATGACAAGATTTCTTTGTAGACTCAATTTAGAATTAAATTCCATCTCAGGATAAATTTCTCATTTTAAGTACAAAGAAAAGAGTTTTAGTATGTTAATAAAGTTTGAAGTTTTAGCATAGATGTAAAGATGGAATGACAAATGTTGTATGTGAAATAAGAAAAGCCCATGCCTTCAACAGCTTATGTGCTCCTCAAATTTAAGCAAAAGCACTTGTCAACCAGAAATGATTTGAGGTTGAAACAAGATTAAAAGAGCCAGATTAAAGAAAGGGATATATGAAATATAGTAGACTTTTAAATCATTGCCTGTCTTTTAGAAGACTGCTTTGTGGTTTGTTTGATGCCATCGTTAGCTAGCAAGAAACTCATTTTTAGTCACTTGTACTAGCCTAAAAGATCCTCCTTTAAAATACGTCTCTTTACTGGTGGTGCATGTTTTTCCCATTAAGATCTTAATGAAACCTCAATTTAAGGCAGCAAAATGAATATAAATTTGACAACTTCTTCCATGTTGTTTATAAAAAGCTTCTTTGTTTTAAGAGTTTTTATTATTTTTCCATGTTTAGCATTCAACCTGAGAATGTTTTTATTTACTGTTTTGGAATAAATATTATGTTAAATAAAATTATTTCTTTATTTCATCAAGTTTTTAGGACTTTCAGTATAGGGTAGGATTTGTATTTTGGAAGAATATGAAACTTTTATAGTTCCTCTTAAAATGTTATATAAATTTCTTACAAATTTTTTATTATTTTTCAGTTGAAACATTTATATTTAGCTGAGATTTTGCTTTTGATTGATCACAATTTCTGCTAATTTCTCCATTCTTTGATAAACTGTTTTAATTGTTTAAATGCATGCGGCTTCAGATGAGTCAGTTTATAATAATTTCTTTTCCTTTGACAACCAAATAAACTTGTTGGAAAGTTAACTATGCAGACCAACTTCAACACTTTCGCCATTTTATACATTCTGAAGATTATGTATTTTCTAGGATTTTGGAATTTAAATGATGGTATAAATGATGTAAAAGAATCACACACATGATACACTTTTTAAATGCAGAAAATTTAAGAGAAATACAGTGAAATTTTAAAAATGAATGTTGCTTTCAATATTACAAATAAGTAACAAGTTGTTATGGAGTTCCTAATCTGCATCTAGTAAACTTTCCTAGTTTTTTTAATTTCTTAGTGAAAGAAAAAATATATGCACAACAGTGTAGACAAAAGGTAGTTCATTTGAATATATCTTTATAGTATATAAGGTTAATTTTAAAGAGGAGTTAAAAATTACGTATCAAATTATATTTAGTTTTAATTAGTGCCAAATTTTCAATCTGTTTATAAATAGTTAATTTCAACTAATCTAGTTATTCTGACAGTATTGAAAAAATATAAATTCATTTTCAGAAGAAAAGATTTATATGGAGAGGAGAATCTCATATGCCGAGTTCAAAGAAAATCTCTTAGATCTTTAAAAAGAATTTGTGATAGAATACTTTTAGATACCTGGTTAGTATCTTTTTAAAAAATGCAGTACTTTCATTTTCCTTCTTAGTTTTTATTTTCGAACATAAAGCTGAGAATGAGGGAAACTTCTAAACTCCTTTTGAACGCCTAATCACAGTGAGGAATACAAAGAAAAGCTTTTTCTCTTTAACACAAGGTATAATACCACTTGTAATTCTTATATAAATATTGCCTAAGATTTGAACTGAAGTATTGACTGTACCCTTGTGATTCAGGGAATGAAAGAAACGGTGCTTCTATCTCAGCTTATCCCTTTTCCATGCTTGTGTTCTAAACAAGGCCCCAGACCTCATAGTCGCTTTTCATGCCATCCACAGATTCACCACTTATACCCTATTTTATAGAACATAGAAAATTATCCAGATGCACATAATTTTGCTATAATTTTAAAGCCTGTATCATTAGAGTCTTGCTTTTTTTTTTTTTTTGGTCTGTCTGTGGTTAGAGTGTGGAGAAAAAAACCAGCAGAGAAATTTAATATGTTTATCTGACTGAATTACATAATGCAGAAGGAGCCAATGGGTAACTTCCATAGTCTTTGTAAATATTTTTAAAGATGTCATCATGTTAATGTCCCTAGAACATCTGATGGCATTAAAAATGATTCTCATCCTATGGTTAGATGGTTAGGTCTCCCAGAAGAAATGATGAAATATTAAAATCCTGAGTTTCAATTTAGCACCTTATTTGTTGTTGTTTTTTTAATCATATATTTATATTAGTTTTGATTATGTTGTCTCTTGTATTAAGTTTTGTAAATGTGATGTTTTTTGATATGGCGAAGGTTGAATTCATTCTGTAGTCCGTTATGTTTTGCTCACAAGTGAAGGCAAATTTTTCTTTAGTTTTTGACCTTGGCATTATTTATGGCACAGGAGAATATAGTGCAGGAGTCATTAATGGATAGGAGTCCACCAGCTCTATCAGGATGTTTTGTATTCATTTGTAATGATAACACAATTGAATTTTTGGACCCCCGTATACACATTTTTTTTTTCTATCAACTACTAATTGAGTAAATTAGTTAAACAGTGAGAGGCATTTGTTTTAAACTTGCAAATGTCTTATAATAGAATTTTTTAAGTCTCTTTCAGAAGATAAAGGGAGATAGATATTGAGAAGAAAGAAAAGAAGGCTAATATTGGAGTGCTTTTCTAAAATGGTTGGAACACCAATCTATAAATAAGCATGAGTTACAAGGCTAGCACTTTTCTCTTTTATTCTTTTCACATATATATCATTTTTCAATATTTTATCTTTCTGCCAACAAAAGGTGATTTTGCAGTAGAAATATTCTGGGTCATGGGGAAAAGTTCAATTCTGCTTCCACCCAATATTCCACCTGGTCTTGGTCTTTTAAAATTTCAGGATAAATGGGAAATTGAATCAATATTAAATTTTCTTCCTTTGGATATTTCATATAGAGATTACTTTATTAATAATAATATTTTCTTTAGATTATGTGTCTTTTCTATTTTTCAGAAAATCTTGTGCACATATACTGCACATATTTAAAATTTCTATTTTGCTTAAATACCATAATCATTCCAAAGGTAGATTGATGATAGAACTAACTTGTTATGACTATGTTCACCAAATATGCTAAGTACCCAATACATTGCCTTGTGTCATGCAGGAGGTGGCAAGTTATTTTCAGGGATAAAAACTTTTAATATTAAACACAAACTTTTACTAATGTGATTTATGAAGGTCCTATCAGAAGAATAAGAAGAAATGATGAAATATAAGAATAAAAATGATAATTTTTTCATAATTTTAAGAATTTTTTAACATAAGGTACTTATTCTCTGCAGGAAATAATGAGTTTATGTAAAATGATACTATATTGATGCATTTTAGTCATGTGTTCAGAAATTGAGTTATGTATAACATTAAAGAAGTCTGAGACTTCAGCTTTTGACATTGAATAATTAGACTGTAAGCCAGTAAACATACAAAATATATATTTGCTTGACTAAAGACTAAATTGATTATTATATTACAAAGGTAGCCAACTGGCCCAGTAGCAACTTTAAAAATCTATTTAGGATACATAGCTTAGATGCACCGTAGACTCTCTTAAGAAGTGGCATGCTACTTGTTTTCTGTCTTGTTGCCTCAGTTCAGTTCAGTTCAGTTGCTCAGTCGTGTCCAATTCTTTGTGACCCCATGGACTGCAGCATGCCAGGCCTCCTTGTCCATCACCAACTCCCGGAGTTTACTCAAACTCAGGTATCCATTGAGTCGGTGATGCCATCCAACCATCTCATCCTCTGTCATCCCGTTCTCCTCCCGCCTTCAATCTTTCCCAGCATCAGGGTCTTTTCAAATGAGTCAGTTTTTCATATCAGGTTGCCAAAGTATAGGAGTGTCAGCTTCAGTCTTGTTGCTTACCACATGATTTAAACAAGAAAAACAAAAACAACTCAGGAATTTGCAAAGAACTTTGAATTTGTATATTTTGTACTGTCATTGCTGCTTGATGGTGATTCTAGTAAAAAATAAGTCATACAGATGAAGCACCTTTCAAAAAAATTCTGGAATTTTTTTTTCCGCCTCTCTTCTCAGCCTTCCAGCCTCCAGAAACTAACCAATGGAAGTTAAAAGATGCTATTAATAGTTACAGGAACTTACAGCTCCCTGATAGCAGTTCAGTAACAGAAACAAGGGCTCAGTGGTAAAGAATCCACCTGCCAGTGCAGGAGACAGAGGAGACGTGGGTTTGATCCCTGGGTCAGGAAGATCCCCTGGAGGAGGAAATGGCAACCCACCCCAGTATTCTTGCTGGGAAAATCCAAGTCCATGGGGTTGCAAAGAATCGGACGTGACTGAGCACACACACAATGGAAATAAAGACTACGAAGGAACCTTACAAATAGCTGAGAAAAGAAGAGAAGCGAAAGGCAGAGGTGAAAGGGAAAGAAATACCGAACTGAATGTAGAATTCCAGAGAATAGCAAGGAGAGACAAGAAAGCCTTCTTAAGTGAACAATGCAAAGAAATAGAGGAAAATAATAGAATGGGAAAGACTAGAGATTGCTTCAGGAAAATTGAAGATACCAAAGGAACATTTCAGGCAAAGATGAGCACAATAAAAAACAGAAACAGTAAGACCTAACAGAAGCAGAAGAGATGGCAGGGAGGGATACACAGAAGAACTATACAAAAAAGATCTTAACCACCTGAACAAAGCTGGTGGAGATGATGGAATTCCCGCTGAGCTATTTAAAATCCTAAAAGATGTTGCTTTTAAAGTGCTACAATCAACATAACCAGCAAATTTTGAAAACTCAGCAATGGTCACAGGTCTGGAAGAAGGTCAGTTTTCATTCCAGTCCCAAAGAAGGCCAATGCCAAAGAATGTTCAAACTACCATACAATTGTGCTCATTTCACATGCTAGCAAGGTAATGCCCAGAATCTTTCAAGCCAGGCTTCTATAGTATGTGAGCCAAGAACTTCCAGATGTGTAAACTGGATTTAGGAAAAGCAGAGGAACCAGAGATCAAATTGCGAACATCCATTGGATTATAGAAAAAGCAAGAGAGTTCCAGAGAAACATCTACTTCTTCATTGACTGCATGAAAGCCTTTGAATGTGTGGATCACAACAAACTGTGGAAAATTCTTAAAGAGTTGGGAATACCAAACCACCTTACCTGCCTCCTGAAAGGCCTGTATGCAGGTCAAGAAGCAACAGTTAGAACTGGACATGGAACAACGGGCTGGTTCAAAATTGGAAAAGTACATCCAGGCTGTATACTGTCACCTTGCTTATTTAACTTATATGCACATTAAGTACATCATGCAAAATGCCAGGCTGGGTAAATCACAAACTGGAATCAAGATTGCCGGGAGAAATATCAACAACCTTTGATATGCAGATGATACTACCTGATGGCAGAAAGTGAAGAGGAACTAAAGCACCAAGGAGCTCAAGTGCTTCTTGATGAGGGTGAAAGAGGAGAGTGAAAAATTTGGCTTAAAACTCAGCTTCCAAAAAACTAAGAGCATTCAATCCCGTCAATTCATGGCAAATAGATGGGAAAAAGTGGAAGCAGTGACAGATTTTATTTTTGGGGGCTCCAAAATCAATGCAGGTGGTGACTGCAGCCATGAAATTAAAAGATACTTGCTCCTTGGAGGAAAAGCTATGACAAACCTAGGCAGCATATTAAAAAGCAGAGGCATCACTTTTCTGACACAGGTCCATGTAGTTAAAGTTATGGTTTTTCCAGTAATCATGTACGGATATGAGAGTTAGACCATAAAGAAGGCTGGGCACCGAAGAATTGATGCTTTCAAATTGTGGTGCTGGAGGAGACTCTTGATTGTCCCTTGGATTGCAGGGAGATCAGACCAGTCAGTCATAAAGGAAATCAACCCTGAGTACTCATTGGAAGGACTGATGCTGAAGCTGAAGCTCCAGTATCTTGGCTACCTGATGTGAAGAGCCAACTCGTTGGAAAAGATCCTATGCTGGGAAAGATTGAAGGCTAAAGGAGAAGAGGGTGGCAGACCATGAGGTGGTTATATAGTATCACCAACTCAGTGGACATGAATTTGAGCAAACTCCAGGAGACAGTGAAGGACAGAGAAGCCTGGTGTGCTGCAGTCCATGGGATTGCAGAGTTGGACATGACTGAGTGACTGAACAACAACAGCAACATTGCAGCTGTGGCAAATGCAGCAGAGATATGAAATTGTTGGTAGAAACATTCGTTTAATCACAGACTCTTGACACACACACGACGCTATTATTCTGTGCCCTGTCAGTGGAAGTCTTCAGTGTTTGAGGCATGGATGTGACTTTTATGGGTAATAACTTGGAGTGTTTAGAAAATGTTAATGTTGGAAAGAAGAGGCCTTGTCGTATATGACAAGGTGCATCGTATGGATTTTGTCAAAGGCAGACACTGAAAGGACCAAGCAGAGTGGCTTCTGATCCAGACATTTTGTTTTCCCTACCAGGAAGACATCAAAACAGAGGGCTCAGGAAATCAGATACGTGAGACTATTTCAGGTGTCATAACACCTGGAAAGTGAGATTACCGAACTGAAGTCTGATCTTTTAAAAACTTAAGACTGTGTGCTAAATAGGAGATAGTTAGCATTAAGAACTGAGGTATGGGAAGGCACTGCCCTGAGTGCTTTCTGCACGTTACAAAATCAATGGTTCTTAAACCTGAGTGGTTGCCAGAATCTCCTGGAAGATTTGTTAAAACAGATTGTCAGGGTGGGGCATGGCTTGAAGATTATTTGCATGTCTAAGAACTTCTCAGTGCCAGGGTCCACACTTTGAGAACACATGTAATATGGTAATCCTTAAAATAACACTACGAGGTAGGCATTATGATCTTTCTGTTTTATATATTAGTTGTGTGAGCTCTGAGAGGTTAACAAGCGAAATTCACACAGGTGCTTTTGCACCTGGGATTCAGAGTCATGTTTTTACCTGACCCCCAAAACCCAGTCTTTCTCCAGCTAACCTTACTTCATTAAAAGACAAAGAGATAAAGGATAATGAGCAAAGGAAAGTAGAAATAATGTCATTTGACATTGGAGACTGTCTAGCAGAGTTTATAAGGTCCCTGGTGAAACTGCTAAGGAACTTTGGGGGCAGACTTTGACATAGAGAAGAGATACAGGATTGAAAGAAGACAATAGGTTGTTATCAGAAGTTGATTGTACTAGAAGCTGGAAGCTGATTTGGGGAAAGCAAAGAGGAAAGCTTGTGCTTTTTTATGGTAGTTACGTGAAGTAGCAGAAGTTACTTATTGTATTCTTAAACATTAGAAGAGATAGAACAAAAATAGACCTGTCATTTTCACAAATCCACAAAGAAAACGTAAGAAATAGGAAGATCAGTGATTATAATTGCATTAGATCGTTAGATCTCCTCTCCAGACATTGTCTAACCATACATCGCATGTGGCTGCGAGCTTTGTCAGGGTTCCATTCTGTATCATCTGTGTTTTCATACATGCTGTCTCCATTCAACTGCATTGTCAGTCTCACGTTTTATATTTAATATGAAATGATAAGCTGTCCTATTGTTATGAGAGGTTTATGCTGGTTTTATTGTTCCACTTTGAAATATCCAGGGAAATATTATCCACTTCAAATAAGTTGACTTGGATTTTGGCAGCATATTCTTCAGAAAGAAGTCAATCCTTCTTGGTCTTAGAAGCTGCTATTCTGATAATACCTTGAAACTTTCAACTAGTTTTGCTGCTGATCACAGTTCTACTTAAGGCAAAACGCATGTCTACATGTGGCAGAATTTTAAGGGAAATATGTCATTATCCTGAGGACTGTGATTTCAACTTGGTAATTTTTTTTCTATCATTTTATCTTTTAAGCAAAGTTAAACCGCCTCCACAAATTTCACCAAGCAAATCAATGGGCGGAGAATTTTGTGTGGCAGCAACGTTTGGGACATCCCGATCGTGGTTTGCAAATAATGCAGGTCTGAAAAGAGAAAAAGGTATGTGTTTTTACTGAAGTTAAACTTACCATATGTAATTTGTGTTTATTGAAGAAAACTCATAGCAGTTCTCTTTGAATAAGCTTCAGCCCAATAACAGAATTTTCCCCCCACTCAGTTAGCATTGTCTTTCCTCAACTGCTCAAGTCTCATCAACAGAAAAGGCTGTCCTCTCACTATAAATGTGAAATAAATTGCCCACTGAGTGTTTTTGTTTTGCTGGTGACAGTATACAGGTGCTGTCAAAGTTGTCAGTCCCATATCATTATATGTATCTTTTACATTCTTCTCAAATGATATTTTCATGCCATTGTCTATGAACTGTGGAGAGGAAAAATGCTGTTATCCCTATTTTAGAGATGAAGAATTTGAGTTTAGTGAGTTTAAGTAATTTAGCTGAAAATGCTAGTTAGTTGGCAGTGGTATCAGTTTGAATCCAGGTTTTCTGATACATCTCTAAGAATAATCAACAACAGCTCTGCCATGTTATAAATTAAGATATACAGGCTCCACTCAGAAATAAGAATCTTTTATGGTAACCAGTGTCCCTTTGAACTTATATAGTATTGTTTATTTAAATCCCTTCTTTGACCACCAGAATCAGCTTACAGAAATACTGTATATGATCCCTTATTGTTCTTACGTAGAAAAGAGTGCCTACTTTCCTGGGCCAAGTGTTTTATTTTGAATGTTAAAAATTTCCTCTTATTATTGTGATTCTATTGAAGTAGGTCAGAAACTGAACTGTTAGCGAAGCCCTCTTCTGATGAGTTCCACAGGCTGTATTGTTCTTGGCAAAACGGCTCTCCTTGACGCTTAATACTGGCAGTCAGACATCAGCTCTTTCCCTCGTTATCGCCTTTCAGTGGCCCTTTCCTCGGAAATAGGATCCCAGGCACAGCAGCTCTTGACCTAAGTGGGAGAGGATACTGTGGAGTAGGCAAGCCTTCCATTCTCTTATCCCATCTTTATTTTTTTTGTTACCCCCTTTGCTTTAATGATGCTATCGAAATGACTTTTTGTTACTAGTTAAAACCCTCTGTGAAGCTCCGTTTCAAATGCTTCTCCCTTCTGTTCTAATTACCCTTTTAACTTGCTGCTCTTTGTGTCCCACTGACTGGTCGTTAGCCATGTTCTCCAATCAGCTGTAACTGAGTCCTTTGGCAAAGAGATAAGGTGACCCGCCCAGCACTCATGAGGGATTTTATGTGCTCCTAGGTTTACTGTAAAACCCAAGATAGAGGACTAAACCTGTCTTGGTAATGAGGACATGTGTACTTGTTATAAAGTCATTTGATTAGATCCATATTCAGCACCTGACATCAAAGCATGCCTGCTCTTCACTTACTGTGGGGGCCAGTGAGCCCACTGAAAGGAATGAAGGAAGAAGGCTTGGGGGAGGAGGATTTGCTCCTGTTTTTCATTTGTTTGTTTGTTTTAATCCAGAAATTTAAAGGAGAAACTTTTCTGAGAGGGAGTGTGTGAGAAGTTAGGCTGATTTAGGCAGACACAGTCTCTCATGCAGTTGAGTTGGTACCTCTGATATAACTAAATCTTAGTCCTCACGGGGTTCCTTTTCTGTCCGTCCTTCCCTCTCTCACCTGGTATTCATTTTGCGTGTTGTGGGACAAATTACTACACTGTAGGCAAATGCAAAAGATTGTATAATACTGTTTCAGCATACTAGAATTTTGAATGTATTTGTGTCATTCTTGAAATAAATTGCGTGAAGATTTAAAAGTATTTTGATAGCAAAGACCTTTTCATGTTCACTGTTGTTGTGCTCAGCCATTAAGTCACGTCTGACTCTGTGCGACCCCGTGGACTGGAGCCCACCAGGCTCCTCTGTCCATGGGGTTTGCCAGGCAAGAATACTGGAGTGGGTTGCCATGTCCACCTCCAGGGGATCTTCCCGACCCAGGTATCGAACCTGTATCTCCTGCGTCTCTCGCATTGCAGACGTATTCTTTGCCTACTGAGCCATTGAAGAAGCCCTTCATATTTATTAGCATCTACTTATAAGAATAACCTTTAGACAAGGAGCGGGCACCGTGTGAAAAAGCTTCTGCCTTCTTATTTTCGCAGCCAGCCTCAGGAACAGATTGAAGGGTCAGTAACTTGTAAAAGTGAAGCTCTTCTCCTTTTGTGCCATTTTCACATATCCAGCATCTGTTTTTCTGTTTGTAGATCAGTCCAAACAAGTTGTAGTTGAATCCCTCTACATTATTAGCTGCTATGGGACCTTAGTGGAGCACGTGATGGAGCCACGACCACTAAGCACCGCCCCCAAGATCAGTGATGACACCCCACTGGAAATGATGACATCTCCTCGAGCCAGCTGGACTCTGGTTAGGTAGTATCTCTTTTTGTTTTTTATTTTAAAAACTCAACTTTGTTGAAGTATAAAATATTAAAAGTGTACAATTTGATAAGGTTTGATATATGTATACAGCTGTGAAACATCACCATGATTAACATTATAAATACATTGTTGTTTAGTTGCGAAGTCGTGTCCGACTCTTTGCGATCCCATGGATGGTAGCCCCTCCAGGCTTCTCTGTCCATGGGATTTCCCAGGCAAGAATACTGGAGTGGGTTGCCATTTCCTTCTCTAGGGCATCTTCCCAACTCAGGGATCAAACCTGTGACTCCCATATCTTCTGCATTGCAAGCGGATTCTTTTACCCCTATGCCATCTGTGAAGCCCCACATTATGAACATATTCTCACCTCAGATATTTTCTTATGCCTCTTTGTAATCTTTCCTCTTGCCCCTCTTCATTCCTATTTCACCCACTGAGCCCTAGGCAACCACTGGTCTGCTCTCTGTCATTGTAGGTCAGTTTATTAATTTCTAGAATTTTATATAAATAGAATCAGAGTGGATACTCTTTTTGTCTTCTTTCTCCCAGCAAAATTATTTTGATTTATCCCTCTTATTGTCTAGTCAAAGCTATGATTTTTGTAGTAGTCATGTATGGATGTGAGAGTTGGATCATAAGGAAGGCTGAGCGCCAAAGAATTGATGCTTTTGAACTGTGGTGTTGGAGAAGACTCTTGAGAGTCCCTTGGATTACAAGGAGATCAAACTAGTCAATCGTAAAGAAAATCAACCCTGAATATTCACTGGGAAGACTAATGCTGAAGCTGAAGCTTCATTACTTTGGCTGTCTGATGCAAAGAATTGACTCATTGGAAAAGACCCTGATTGGTGGGAAAGATGGACGGCAAGAGAAGAAGGGAGTGGTTGAGGATGAGATGGTTGGATGGCATCATGGACTCAATGGACATGAGTTTGAGCAAACTCCGGGACATAGTGAAGGACAGGATAGCCTGGTGTGCTGCAGTCCGTGGGATTGCAAAGAGTTGGATGCAACTGAACAACAAATGCCTCTTGTTGCAGTTTTTGATAATTCATTCCTTTTTTAATTGAGATATAATTTATATTTAATGCATATAATATAATCAGTCACTTAACATGAATTTTCACTAGGTTGTGCACCCATCACCACAGTCAGTTTTTTGAGGGTGGTGGGGTCTTCGTTGCAGCATGAGGGCTTCTCTTGTTGTGGTGCATGGGCTTGGTTGCCCTGCAGCATGTTGGAGTTTAGTTCCCGAACCAGGGATCGAACCCACATCCCCTGCATTGGAAGATGGATTCTTAACCGCTGGACTACCACAATCAGTTTTCATCACCCTCCAAAGACACCCCGTATCTGTTAGCAGTCACTCCTCTCCAACCATTCTCCTTCAACCCTTCAGCCCTAGGCAATACCAGTTTACCTCGTGTCTTTGGATTTGCCTACTCTGGACATTTATGTAAATGGAATCATACAAAATGTGACCTATTGCGTCTGACTTCCTTCGCTTAGTGCAGTGTTTTTAATGCCCAGCAATGTTAAGAATGTAGCAGAACTTCATTTCTTTTTTATGGCCAAGTGACTTATATGGATGTACCACATTTTGTTTATCCATTCATCAGTTGATGGACATTGCCACTGTTTAGCTGTCAAGAATTATGCTCCAAAGAATATTAGCCAAGTAAATAAATATTAAAATAATAATAATAAATAAAGTGATTTCCCAAGATAAAATGGCTCATCACTGTAAAAATGCGTATTAAAATCAGAGTCCTCCTTGAAAGTACATAGTCATTAGAACTTTTATAATCTAGTGTAAAGAGGGAGAAATAAGATCTAGGACAAAACCCATTCAATATAATGTATACTGGTACAGGAGAGACAGAGAAAATTGGTCCTGATGTGTGTGGAAGTATTAGTTGCTCAGTTGTGTCCGGCTCAGAGACCCCATGAACTGTAGCCTCTCTGTCTATGGGATTTCCCAGCAAGAATACTAGGGTGGGTTGCCATTGCCTGCTCCAGGGGATCTTCCCGACCCAGGGATCGAACCTGTGTTTCCTGTGATACAGGCAGATTCTTTACTGTCTGAGCTATCAGGGAAGCTATGTATGGAAGGAAACAGACAAAAAAGGATATGAAAATGATCTCTCTCTCTTTGACATTTAAAAATATTCTTGTATTGATTTTTGGCAGCTCCAGCACTCTTTCCTACTACTTGACTGCACTGGATTGATCTGATCAATATCTTATGTGTCAAGCTATTTAGGAGTGGGCAGATCTAATTAAAATTAGTACACCATCATTGAAATAAGTGGCTTATTTTGGAACTCAAGATAATCAGGTCTTCAATAAGTCAACCATTAACTGTGTTTTTTTAACCATTATTTTCTGCTTTATTTTAAAATGCAAATATATTCTAAGAATAGAGGGTGCTAACAATTGTCAGAAACACTAACAACTGTCAGAAATTAGGTAAAAATTAGTTGTGACATTTGAGTTTCACACTTCCTCTCTATTCAGTGTTTTGAATGTCTTGTCTATTATGTTGGAGGGTCATCTGCTATTAAACTAATATTGACTCTATGTAATTTGTATGACTCACTGCCACCTTTTTATTCTTCCTAAGCAGATGGCTTTGTGTTTCAGGTTTCAGCACTCCAACAAGTTCATTTTAATGATTAAAAGATAGTGTGAATTTATATCAGTGTCTATAAGTGGTGACAGTGATAATGATTTATATTCCATCTATTAAGCCTGAATATTAATAATCTTCTGTTATTTCCTTAGAACTCCTCAGTGGAATGAATTGCAGCCACCATTTAATGCAAACCACCCTCTGCTCCTCGCTGCAGACGCAGTACAGTATTACCAGTTCCTGCTTGCTGGCTGTGAGTAGTTCTTGATTTTTTCCTTCCAGACACTATTTTGAGCTTTCATCTTAAAATGCGGACTTTTAATGTAAGCATACATATTACCAGTGGTACATAGGCCAGAGGCCATAAACAATCTGATGGAGGCAAGGAAGATATTTTAATACGATACATCATAAGCTTTAGCACACATTAATTGTGGCTCTGGATGTTCATGTTCCCTGGTCATGACATATACCCTTACTTTTATATATAAATTGATAGAGAATATCTGGTGGGTATTCCCCAAATTTTTTAAAAAAAATAAAGATTCTAGGATATAATAAAAATTGGAATCTATTTCTGACATAAAAAGAAGTTACACACTTTTTGCTGTGGAAATTGTTATTAGCAGGCTTTTTGCTTTGTAGGATTGTTTTGCAACATTGAAGTAGTGATTGCAGCTCCATAAGGATTTTGTTTACTTTTGATCTGGGTTCTTTTTTTACTTAAGGAAAAAAAAGTATACGTTGAACTAGAAACAGCCTTCTTTGTAGGTGAGACCGGAAAAGATAATTTAATATTTATTATCCAGCTTACGGTCATAGAATTAAAAATTCTTTACAATTATAATGCAATTCTGTAGAATTCACTGAATCCTTAATTTAAATAGATGGCTCTGAGTACTGTATGCTTTTAGGAAATTTTCTGTAAATCAACACTGACATGTTTTTAATGGAGTTTTATTCTATCAGACTTATTTTCTTGCCTGGTTGCATTATACAGTATGAAGTAAAAAATTTGTAAAACAATTTTATGTTTATAATGTGTCATATGTTATACTGGAAACAGAGGAAGTGTACTGACTTTGCAGTAAAGTTATGAAGCTCCGTAATTGTAACGAATAATTGGTGGTTTCATTTCTCTTATATAATTGAATTCACTGATTCTTCCAGCATGTATTTATTGAATGACGTCTCTGTGTCAGGAACTCATGGTTTAAATGAGAGTAGTATGTTGCTTCTGTCCTCAGTGAATTCAGTAGCTAATTCAGGAGACAGATGTTTTATCAAAACATAGAAGAAAGTGAGACAGGTCATCAGTGAAGGGTTATACATGGAATTGTGAAGGCAATGGCTTAAGTTGCTAAATTGTTTACAGAGGGATAGTAAGTGGTTTTCTGGTTTAAGAAGCAGAGTATATAAAAGTTCGTAGGTTCTAGGTTATCTCAGCATATATTTAACTCTATCATATGACTTGGAAAAAAACATATATTGATATGTCAATGTTTATAGGAACATTTTCCCATACCTCTCTACAGAGGTAAAAATAGTTAATTGTTGAATTAAGTATAGTTGACTATTTCGGCGTTAATACCAGTTTTCTTTGTTTAGTTATTTTTGAATATACTTTCTATTTATTTTTGGCTGCACTGGGTCTGCATTGCTGCAGGTGGGCTTTCCCTAGCTGAGCTGAGCAGGGGCTACCCTCTCATAGCCGTATGCAGGTTTCTCATTGCACTGGCTTCTCTTGTGGCAGAGAATGGGCTCTCGGGCACACTAGTGCTCTAGTAGTTGTTTCACATGGGCTTAGTTGCTCTGTGGCATAAGGGCTCTTCCCAGACCAGGGATTGAACTCATGTTCCCTTCATTGGCAGGCAGATTCTTTACCATTGGACCCCCAGGAAAGTCCTCTTTAGTTATTTTGACAAGTCTGTTACATTAGACAAACAGTAGCAAGTTCCAAACATGTAGAAAAAGATACAGGCAAAGTTTCAAAAAAAAAAATAATGCAGCTATCTCTATTCCTTGACTTATTTGTTCCAGTGAGTTAAGCTAACTTTATTTTAACAGCTCTAAACACCTTTGTCCAATTCTTAGAACTACAAAACCCCCCAGGTCCATGACTGAAGAAATGCCACTGTAGCCCAAGCTGTCAGTTGTTTCCAAACATTGCAACAACACCATCAGAATTTCACCTTAGAAAGAACACACTGGCAGTGTTGTAAGAAGAGGTTCAGTAATAGGGAAGAGGTGTAGTGGTTATGTGATACTGGAGCAAGATGGGAGGGTGTTTATTAAGGCTTTTACAGAGAAGACAGAATAAACCTGTGAGATGTTGCACAGTTGGACTAGAACAAAATTAGGCAATTTGAACTGGTCACTGATGATTGTTTGATTTCTAAATAAAATATGTAATATAATGCATGTCATGGTAGATGTTTTGAATTCCAGATGGACCAGCATAGGAATAAGGATGAAAAGGCCAAGTTTCTAGTTCCAGACCACCTCTCATTAACTTGATAAGTATAAAGTATCAATAATAATACTTGCTCTTATAAATATGTTACTGTGGTCAGTGCAGTGATGCTAAGCATCATTCTGAAACTTTCTTTCTTATTTCAGAAATAAATAAATATTTTCAATTAATAGACTTCAAGGATTTAACAATGGAATACCTATTCTGAATCTGTGATCTTGACCTTGTTGCCAGATCTGTTGTCTAAGTGACAGACTTAATATGTGTGTCCTATATCTAGATTACATAATTGTTATGTTTCCTCTTATCTAGTGAAATGTTACTATAGATACAACTTAATTTATAAAACACCTCAGTTCAGTTCAGTCGCTCAGTCGTGTCCGACTCTTTGTGACCCTATGAATCGCAGAGATAGGTGATTCTGTAACAAGTATTATATCACTTCTTTACATTGACGGCAGAGACACAGATTTAGCCTGAATTTTGAAGTCATATTTTCTTACATAAAGAAAGGCTGTTGAGGGACATCCCTAGTGGTCCAGGGTTAAGAATCTGCCTTGCAATTCAGGGAACATAGGTTTGATCCCCGGTTGGGAAAGTAAGATCCCACATGCCATGGAGCAACTGAGCTCACAGTACCGCAACCACTGAGCCTGCACTTCACAACCATTGTCTGTGTGCCACAGTGAAAGATCAGAGTGACACACTGAAGGTCCCACCTGCCACAGTGCAGCCAAATTTTTTTTTTTTAAAGAAAAAGGCTATTTGATTTAGAGTCCTGGACAAACTAGTATATTTCACGACTGAAGAAATTAAACATTCAGAACATGGACATCTGCATCAGGGGAGTAAAAGCTGAAATATAACTGGTTAAAGCAGTGCTGGAGCCGGTTTAGAGAGAGTACCTTTACCTGCCCATCTGTTGAGCCCATCTTTATGCAGGTTAGAACCTCCTGAAGAAGACTTTGTTACTACCTTCTTGCCTTCTCTCCATTTCCCTTACTGAAACCATTTGAAAAGATGATATTGTACCTGGCGGCAGGAAGTTTTTGTTTTACTTGACCATATTGAAAATCTGCAGACTATTGATAATAGAGTATGGAAAGTATCTCCAAATATAATCATTTGGAGTAAAACTAATGCAAACTTCGCTAGCGTCATCAGCATTTTCTTTGGTTGTGTCTGAATCTGTGGATCTAGTGAAGTAGACTTGTACAAACTCCGGAAGTTGTAATAATACTGGACAAAGAATGATGTAAATGGAAATGCGAAAGACACTTTGTCGCAGTTGTCACAGGGAGAAGAGACTAGGAGAGCAGGATGTTTAGCAAGGAATCCCCACCTCCCCTTCCAGCCCTGTAATCATAACAAGTACACCACTAGTTGATAAACAAAAGTTCTGCATATGTGGCCTAAGGGTCACTGCTGGGCAGGGAAAGGGAAACGTGCCTGAACATTAAAGACTTCTTACCTAAAAATAGTGAAGTAAGTGAAAACTCCAAATTTTGTATTCTTAACTCTAGTCACGTTTACTACCCATACTAATTGAATGGAATGATTCAAAATTGAACAACTTTGGTGTATAAATGGACTCATATGAACCTGCCCCTTACAAGGGCACTTTGGAGGTGGAATTTGCTTCTTTGTTATTAGGGTGAGCCGTAAGAAATTGCTGTTTAGAATAAGCCAGAAAAGTCATATGGTTTGAGTAGACTGGTTAGTTGATGTGTGTAAAGAAGATATGCAGATGGCAGTCTGATCTTGCTATCTAGCTCAGTGAGGGTAAAAGTTAAGAATCTGATATTAAAAAAAAAGTTTTGCCTGGGTCATAAGAAATCTTGGGAGTCATTTATAAAAAGGTTACAATAGTGATGATTAGTTGTTCTGTGGTAACAGGATTTTTTTTTTCCTTCAGAAAAAATACATAACTATAGTTAACCTTTTCTAAAATAGGCATTTTATTTCAGTGTATTCCTTTGCCAAAAACAAAGACGAGACTAACAGATATCAACCAGCTTTGAATGTGATCCCAAAGTAGATAATACTTTTTCTTTAGTCTGTTTCCGAGCTTCCCAAATTGTAAATTAAAAGCAGGGCTTACGAGTTAAACTGGGGAAGTTTTATTTGGGCAAAAAATAATGTTTCCTCTTTTTCTTTCAGGTGATTTGGCAGCAGCAGTATTTTTAAATTGCTGACATTAACTAGCTTTGTTGGGGATAGGTCAGGCTTTGAACTTCTAAGATAATCCATGGGTATGTGAGAAGTTCCTCCCTAAGTTTACTGAATTTTCTTTGTTAAATGGTAACAAAGGATCATGCAAGAGAAGTATAGCTTTGATACACAGTGAAAATGGTTAAGACCTATATATGGGGTTTTTGTTAATTATTTAACTATCTTTCAAATATAATTGACTGTTAACACAAAAATAGTGTGAATGCACTGTGGTCTTTAAAACACATATGTGTGTGTGACAAGAGTAGTATAAAAGCCAGGAGAGTGGGAAATGGAACTGTACTATTGTAAGGTTTTTATTGTATGTCTGACTTTAACATCATTTGGAGGCAAACTGTGTTGTTAAAGATGTATGATGAAATAAAAAGCAAAGCTAAGTGCTGAAAAAGGAAGTAAAATGTTAAGAATAAGCAAGTTGATGTAACCCTAAGCATCATCAGTACTCATGTTAGTTATAAATGGCCTAAATACTGGACAAGTCAGAGATTGTCAAGTTGGGTCAAAAAATAAAACCCAGTTATATGCTGCTTAGGAGAAACTTACTTTTTAAAATCGATATATTTTTTATTGATATATAGTTGATTTTTATTGACATGTATTTGCTGCAGTCCATGGGGGTTGCAGAGTCAGATATGACTTAGCAACTGAAGAACTGCTACAGCTGTTGGTTTATAATGTTGTGTTAATTTCTGCTTTACAGCAAAGGGATTCGGTTATATTGATACATATATATACATTCCTTTTTAAAATATTCTTTTTCATTATGATTTATCATCGGTTACTCATTATAGTTCTCTGTGCTCTCCAGTAAGACCTTGGTGTTTACCCATTTATATATAAAAGCTTATATCTGGGAAAAAAAAAAAAGCTTATATCCACTAACTCCATTCCTGCCTCAATCCCCACCCCCTTGGCAATCACTAGTCTGGGAAAACCCACTTTAAACTCTCACTTGCTACATTACTATTAGACGAAGTAGAGCACTCCACCCAACAACAGTAGCGTGTGCATTCTTTTCAAGTGCACAGACCTTCTTCCGGGCCATAAAACAAGTCCCAGTAAATTTAAAAGCTTTCAAGTTATACAAGGTATGTATATTCTGGGATCACAATGGAATTAAATTAGAAATGATTAACAGATCTCTGGAAAATCTACAAATATATGGAAAGTAAACAGTACACTTCTACATGATACATGGTTCATAGGAGAAATCAGAGGGGAAATTAGGATATTTTTAGCTGAATGAAAATAAAAACAGAACACATCCCTATCTTAGACTACTATTCAGGGAGAAAAGAATAGTAGGTTGAAGTATAAATACATGCCACAAGTTGGATGATTCTCAAGGGCATCCTGTAGAGAGACAGAGTAAGAGGGAGGGTTGAATATGACCATAAAGAATTCAGTAGATCTTTGATGGAACAGTTCTGTATCTTGATTGAAGCAGAGGTTATACAGATAAACGTGTGATAAAATGGAATAGAATTACATATAAACACCCCCTCACACTCTCACCACAAAATGAGTATATGTAAAATTGTATGTGAAAAACTAGTGAAATCTGAATAAGGTCGCTGGATTGTACCAATGATACTTTCCTGGTTTTGAAACTAGGTGAAGGCTGTGCAGACCTTCGTTGTACTATTTTAGCAACTTGATAGGAATCTATAGTTATTTGAAAATAAAAACTTTGGAGAAAAAATGAAAAATTTGTGGGATGGCACTAAAATGGTACTCAGGGTGAAATTCATAGGACTAAATGCCCATGTTATAAAATGAAATCAGTGGCGTCTGCTTTCATATTAGGAAACTAGCAAAAGTAGAGTGAATTATAGCACAAGAAAGGAAATGGTAAAGATCAGATGGGAAAAGTAATTAAATTATAAAATTGTGGTATGGTGTTCTTCTCCTTGGAGATTATTTGATTTGTGGGATTTTAGTTTTCATCAGAGTTTAAAATTTTAGTGCAGTTATATCTTCAATTTTTTTTCTATCATTCCTCTTTGCTCCTTTTCTGACTGCAGTTATATGTATGTTCATCACTTGATATTTTCCCAACTCACTGATTCTTTGCTCAGTTAAAAAATTCTCTTTCCCTCACTCTGTTTGATTTTGTATAGTTTGTATTTCTGTGTATTTATATATATATATTGTCATCTCTTCTGCTCTGTCTAGTGTGCTAGTTTATTCAACACATTTGTCATTTCAGATACCATATTTTTCATCCAGTGCCATCTGGATGTTCTTTTATGTCTTTCATTTCTTTCTTCATCATGTACATGTTTGAACATATAGAGCATTTATTTTGTAATAGTTGCTTTAGAATCCTTGTGTGCTAACTCTTTTCACCCTGGTATTGTTGGGGAGTTTTTCTGTTGACTGATTTTTTTCTTCTTGGTGTGCCTTCCTGCATTTTTGTGTACCTAATGATTTTTGATAGGATGCTGGGCAGTTTTAGTTTCGCATTACTGACTAGTGGATTATTCTCTATTCCTAAGAGGTACTCAAGCTGTTGTTGGTGTTCAGTCACAAAGTTGTGTCTGACTCTGCGACCGCACGGACTGCAGCACACCACGCCTCTCTGTCCCTCACCGTCTCCTGGAATTTGCCCAAGTTCGTGTCCATTGAATTGGTGATGCCATCCAACCATCTCATCCTCAGCCACCCTCTTCTCCTTTGGCCTTCTCAAGTTACTTGGAATAAATTTTGTTCTTTCTTTGTTTGCTTTTAAGCTTTGTTATGGATGGTTCAAAAAATAGCCTTTTGCTTAGGGCTAATTAAAGAAGGAAGAAGTTAATTCTTAGTGGGGATGGAGAGAAGTGGCTGAATTTTGGAGAAATTGAACAAGTTGCATCTGTAGGATTTGGGACTATGTGAGGTTACTGAAGAAAAGTAAAGAGAAATAGATGACTGGCTTGAACAAAAGGTTATATCATTCACTGAAACATTAAGAGAAATATATTGCCCTGAGCAGGAGAAAGAATTGCTGATTACAGTGTTGCCTCTGTTTTGGTGCATGTAGTATATTTGTTGTTGTTCAGTCACACAGTCACCTCCGACTCTTTGAGACGCCATGGACTGCAGCACGCCAGGCTTCCCTGTCCTTCACTATCTCTGAGAGCTTGCTCAAACTCATGTCCATTGAGTTAGTGATGACATCGAACTATCTCGTCCCCTTCTCCTCCTGCCTTCAGTCTTTCCCAGCATCAAAGTCTTTTCCAGTGAGTTGGCTCTTTTATATCAGCTGGCCAAAGTATTGGAGCTTCAGCCTTAGCATCAGTCCTTCCAATGAATATTCAGGACTGATTTCCTTTAGGATTGACTGGTTTGATCTCCTTGCAGTCCAAGGGACTCTCAAAAGTATTCTCCAACACCACAGTTTAAAAGCATCAATTCTTTGGCACTCAGACTTCTTTATGGTCCAACTCTCACATCCATACATAACTACTGGAAAAACCATAGCTTTGACTGTAAGGACCTTTGTTGGCAAAGTAATAAAGTGTGGTGATAATATTCAGTAGGTTCTTGGAGATAACTCAGAAACTCCATCTATATATACTCCATATGTGTATTTATAGATTTGAGCTCCTTTCTGAGATTTTTTGGATTATAATCAGTAACTGATGTAAACTTTCTCTGAAATAATTTTATCCCAGAGAGAATTTAGAGGGAAGAGATGAGGTTTCGTTATGATTTAGACAGCATAACATTTAAAAACTCAATATAAATCACTCAAAAAATCCACCTGAAATGTTACTTTTGAATAGCTAGACTGTCTATTGATATATTGACTTTTTAAAAATGTTGTTTTACTGATCACTTGGACTTCACTAGCACTTTTGTTTAAGTCTTTATGTATAATGAAGTAGATAATACCTAAAGCTAGTATTGAGATTTGTCTTTTACCTAGAACTGTGAAGGGCTTGAAGGACTTTCCTGGTGGCTCAGATAGAGAATCTGCCTACAGTGCAGGAGTGCCGGGTTTGATCCCTGGGTTGGAAACATCCCCTGAAGAAGGGAATGACAACCCACTTCAATATTATTGCCTGGAGAATGCCATAGAGAGAGGAGCCTGGTGGGCTACACTCCCATGGGTTTGTAAAGAGTTGGACACGACTGAGCAACTAACACTTTAGAACTATGAAAAACACAAGTAGGCAGCATATTTAAGGTTAGATTCTAGAGATCTTGATTCTGACCTAAATTTGTGCTGCTGGCCTACCAGGTACAACTGTGAGAGTAAAAATAGGAAATGCTTTTCCTTGTAATAAAATCACACTTTTAGGTTTAGAGTGAAGACATTTTTAGAGCATTTTACTATCTCGTTTTATTGGTTTTACAATACAATGGTGATCTATTTTGAAGATACTGGTACAAAAAGGATGAAAAAAGTACTGGTCTCCTCTACCGTGGTCATCATCAGTGCCCTGGAAAAGCAATTAAACATGCAGTAATTTTCTGACCGCTCTCTTTAGAGTGTCACGTTAGATTTAACCTAACATCCTGGATTGCATCGCTGTTGTGGTATGTACCAAGTATGGTAGAGGTACTCAACAATATTTCCTTGCATTGTCCATAATAAATATTTGCCCAAGAGTTGGTAGGGTGGAAGGGGAAAGAAAGAAATGTTTTTCTCCTGTAGAGGAAACTTGTAATGTAGGACTTATTTATAGAGTATTTATAGTCCATTGTTGGGTCATTGGGTGTGTCATACTGCTCTATCTAGGTCTGAATATTTGCAGTACTTAAAACACCACTTCATATTGAATTATATTTGGTGGATTCTCTCATTTATACTTAATTTTATCAACTGACATATGTCCTTCCTTAGAGAAATGATTTTAGTGAAAGGGTGTTTTTCTCCAAGAGACGTATTATCTGTTTGAGAAATATTGACCCTGAATTTAGCCGTATATATGCTGTATAACTTGAGGAACATTATGAAATTCAATACATTTTCTTCCTCAATGAAAATATATAGTCTATCAAAAAGTTCAGTGTACTTTCTTTCCCTTTGTGTTCATGGGATGCATGCTCTTTATTGATACCTATATCTTTACCTAGATCTTCATACCTGTGGAATAGTTGGTTGGGTTTCTCTGTCATTGTTTATTTATTGTTGAGAAGTTTCAGCGTCAAAAGTCCTTTCTATTACAACATAATGACCTAGACTTCATTTTTAATGAAATATTATTTCTGCCATTTGCTTTAGTGTTCATCATATGGGAGGAAAGAAGTTCTTATGTCACAGCACCATCCTGTTGTAATTGTTTTTTAAAATTGAAATGAAACAAAAGAAAAGTTATTATAGAGGGTTGTTTTGTTCTTTTAGATGTCTTTTTTAATGTTACAAAATTATGAGTGTTATTACAGCTTACTGTTCCTTTGTTTTATGACATGCTTTTTTTCCCCAGGTACGATTGAGTATGTTCATTTCTATTTATGCTGTTAATATTCACTGCCATTGAATTGGCAGATTTGGCTGGGGTAGAACATTGTTTCTGATAGATTAAAGAAAAGTGATCTCTTGGTCATAAAGCCTCTGGTCCATGAGTACCACTGCTTCTGATGTCATTTACTCTGTCCCACCAGAGTTTAGTTGCTCAGATGGTAAAGAATCTGCCTGCAATGCAGGAGACCCAGGTTCAATCCCTGGTGGGAAGATCTCCTGGAGAAGGGAATGGCTACCCACTGAAGTATTCTTGCCTGGCGCATTCCATGGACAGAGGAGCCTGGCAGGCTACAGTCCATGCAGTTGCCAAGAGTTGGACATGAATGAGCGACTAACACTTTCACTTTAGCAGAGTTTAAAGTTCTTCTGTTCAGATACTGATACCTCTGAATCTGCTTTTTGTTAATTGGGTAGTGGGGATACAAGATGGAGGGTGTGGGGGGATCTGTTTGCCCTTTTCTCCAAAAATAAGGGGCCAAAAGAGAATGGTCTGTATCTGCTCACCTGCAGCAATGTAATCGGTTGTTGTTGGTGGGAGCTTGTAGTTTGATGCACCATCACTTCCATCGGGAAGGTTAATTGCTAACAAATGGCTGAATGAGAATTTAGGGGGAATGCTACAGCAGTCTGCTGTCAGTGGTGATGGGAGTTCTGGCGCCATTGCAGGGTCACTCTTTGTATCTGTCTATCAGAGTTAGGAGACAGTTGTTTTTCCCAGTTCCAGCCTTCTCTATAGAATTTCTGTCAATTGTTTGACTCCATTAAGTGTGCAGAGGAAATAAAAGCCTGAATGACCAATCCACCAGGGGCTATGGATAGACCCTTTCATTGTCCATACTCGCAGCACTGCATTAGGTCTCATTATCCATTTATAATACGCGACCTCTGCCCCCTGGGTCATTGAAAAAGATTCAGTGTGCTTTTCTGACACACAGGGCACCTTTCTCAGCAGACACATCGAACAATGGGACGTCTGGTAGTCTGGAGGACTAGTGTACATGGCAGGGTTTAAATACACAGCCTTGTGCCAAACCGCTCTGGCAGTTTGCTCGCTCATGGTTCATAAATGGGCTAAGGGGAGCCTAATGTCTGGACTATGACGGCAATATCCTTTCCTCTTTTCTTTCCTTCTTCTTCTGCTTTTTAAAAAGTTTAGTTTTCATTGGGTGATAGTTGCTTTACATGCTGTGCTGGTTTCTGCCACACAGCAACGTGAATTTTTTTGCCTCGTTTTCAGTGCTGTGTTCTGGAAAGATGTGCCTCCATCTCTGCTACTGCATTTCCTGATAGAGAAATGTGGGAAGATTTGGATGCAGTGAATGGATAGAGTCATCATTTTTGGCGAGTATTTGCCAAACATGCCCATGGAAGTTATCTGTGATACACTGAAAATCTCTCTCTTATTCCCTGCTCTGCCCAAACTGGTAGGGATTGACTATCCCGCTAAAAAGCTGGAGAAAGAATATGATCCTTCCTTTATCTCTCTAACCCAGATTCATCCTATCGTATAAATTTGGGCCACCTACTTGAAATCTCTGCTACTCTTTCTCCAGGCCCCAGTACATAGACAGATGTAGGAAAAAGATGGAGATAACATAGTGACTATTGGATGAAATATATATTTATATCTTATCCAATAATGAAGTAAGAAAACTGTCATGTTCAGAGCATCACACGGTGTATACTGAAGAGGGCCTTCTAAGAATCTTGACCACTGGTTCCTATGTGGCCTTAGTACAGTGTCTTGTTAAATACTAATAGGAATCAGTCGTTTACCTGAAGGATGTTGGGATAGGAAAAAATAAAAGATTGAGAGCCACTTCTTTACCAGTTCATATGAAGAAACATTATAAAAGTATTTTTTAAGTTTAAGATGCATACATTTCATTAGTAAAGCCTTGTTCCTCTCTCAGAAGCTTACTTTGCATTTAGTGTCACGTATGTTGGCTTGATCAATTTTTTAAAATATATGAGACACACAGGCACTCAAAGAAACCCAGTTTAGCACAGTGAACTGGCAGCTACACTGTCCAGTCGACCCCAGGTCTCTAGTTCGGCAAAGCAGTTTCCCTATTAAGTGATGAATTGTGCCGTGCTTCCTGATGCCCGGACACACAGGTGTCACCTCTAGAGAGTGACCGTTGAGTTCCAGCACAGATTTTTCACTCCACACCAGCTATGGAAAACCATGTAGATGGCAGAGCTCTCTCCATGCCAAGAATTAATATATTAACTGGATTATAGCACCATTTGACAAATTGCTTACTAAATACATCAAAATTGATTGGACATTCTGTATTTGAATTGACAAATGGCTGCATTAGGAGAAGGAGAGAAATCCATTAATTATAGCCGCTCTCAACCATAAGAAATATAATCATATAAATATAGATTTTGTTAAAACAAAAATCTCTACTTCGTGGTAGCATTGCTTATGTGTTTACCTGCACCTCTTTGCTGTTAACAGAAGGGCTGCTCTTGGCCACTGCCCTTTAAGTAATAAAAAATAATAATTTCTGCTGTGCTCTATGTGCCAGGCTTTTATGACTGCATGGTAACTTTTAGTTCTTAGTCCAGAAGAATAGAAAATACAAGAGAAACTAAGCCTTTCTGCTCAGTTCTCAGCTGTACCTCTGTTTGTCTATCTTGCCCTTTGCATTCTCCTATTATTTAAGTCAAAAGCTTTACTTTTGCTTTGATGATGTAAAAACCGTGATCATCACTCAACTTCTTTTTGGAAACAAATTTTTTTCTCACGATCTTTCTTACTGAAGGTAACCAACTGAGTGACCAAGGCGCAGGGTGGTGGGTGAATGCCCTTGATTGTCCCTCTCCAGTTTGAATCTGTTCTCCTTATTGTTGTCATATGACAGGAAGCTTTCTGCCATGTGATTCTGTGGAAGTTGATGGAGAGATGAGAAACACTGAACTGCCTTTATTGCCTTTATGCCATTAGTTTCTTGCCTTTTCTACTATGCTTTCTTTGTATTTTATAACCACATGAAGAGCCTCAGAACTTCCCTTATGTGATGTCAAGTTTGGGTCAGAGCTGAGATTATAAGGAATATTTGGGGGTTAGGCATTCTGTTGCCTTCCAAGGCTGTTTTCTAGGTGCCAGTGGTCCTTCTATGGTTATGCCATTTATACCTTTAAGTATGAAACCAAACCAATATTTTCTAAAATAAAATCTTCTAATTCCTCAGGGGTATTATAGAGAATGTAAAATGTGGCCCTAAGTACTTTCTCTTCTCTTACTGCATGGCAGGCTTCTTTGAATGTCTGTAACTTGCATATGTTGAGACTTCTGGTCAAAGTCATTTTTTCCCCATTGTTTGATAGCTTTGTATGGTACTTCTGATCAAGATGCATAGATATTTAATAAGATATTTATTAAGATGAGAAAATTATATTAAGATATGGAATAAAGAAATCATGGAGACTAAATCAGTGATATAGTTTATATTTGGGGATAAACAACTCTCAAGATGTTTTACATGAAAATTTTAGTTTAAAATACTTACAGATAAAGACATCATTAATTGGAGACTTCCCTTGTGGTCCAGTGGTTAAGAATCAGTCCCGTGATGCCAGGGACACAGGTTCAATCCCTGGTTGGGAGCTAAGATCCCACAGCAGCTCAGCTCACATGCTGCAATTAGAGTTCATGCGCTGCAGTGAAAGAATTGGTATGCTACAGTGAAGATCCTATGTGCTGTAACTAAGACCCAACGTAGCCAAATAAATAAATAGTAATAATAATAAAGACATCATGAATTTAAGCAGTTCATACTTCAGGTTAAGAACATGGTCTTTGGAGTTTGCAGTTCTAAATTCCATTCCTGCTGTTTGCTAGCTGGGTGACGTTGGGCAAATAGCCACTCTGGGCTTTAGTTTACCTACCATTAACATGGGAATTAGTAATACCTACCTTATAAAATTGTTTTTAGATTAAATGAGGGAATTCATCCAAAAAGCTTCACACATTACCTTAGATAGAATAAAAAAATAACTATAGATTAGCTTTGTGGGTGACATTTACAGAAATAGTATTCTTGTTCTCCTTTGAGGTCTTTGTTATCTCTCTGTGTTCCAAGGGCTTTTATGACTGAGATACTGCCGGGTGGCCTAGCTTTATTGTTAACAAACAACAGGAACTTTTCTGGTGGTCCAGTGGTTAAGAATCCACCTTCCTTGAAGGGGACACAGGTTCGATTCCTGGAGCTGAAAGATCCCACGTACTATGGGGCGACTAAGTCCACGAGCCATGACTACTGAGCCTGTGCACCCCAGCGTCTGTGCTGTGCACAAGAGAAGCCACTGCAGTGAGAAGTCCATGTGCAGCAATGAAGATCCAGTGCAGCCAAAAGTGAAAATACATAAAGCAATTTTTGAAAATGACAGTGAAGAGCAAACGTTTGTGGTAAATCCTTTCTCTTCTGTTAAGTGGTCATCTGGACAAGTAAGGTTTTAATGTGAGCATTTTCAAGGCTATAAAAAGCAGTTTTACTTAGTAACTCTAATTTGTTGAAGCAAATTGAAAATTTGTCTTAGACCTGCTTGTTTTGAGCATCTCCAATCCCTTAGTAAATTATGGGAATTGGGATATTTCTTGGTGTCCACTGCATTCTGAAAGGCTTTCCTCTGGAAGTTCTTTCTGATAGTTAGTTGCCTTAAGACTCTGAAACCCAACTTCTGACATGCCAGAAGGACATTTGATTTCCTGAGATTATCATTGAAATCATTGTTCACTATTCTGGTGAGCCTTTTGTTTTTTACTCCGTATTTTTTTGAAGTTTATAATGAACCTGTCTTCCTATGGCAGGTGAATTTCTTAGAAAAGGAACGAGAGAGAGAGGAAGAAAGAGGAGGGAGGGAATAAAGGAAGGAAGGAAAAGGATGAAAGAAGGGAAAATGGAAGGATGAACTATACAGTTTGTTACACGGCACAGAAATTAAGTGTTCTACGGTAAACTAAAGTCAGCATGGGTGATTCTCACATATATGATGCTGTGAGAAAACGACGTAGTCCTGAATCCTTCACAGAATTCCTAGTCTTGCCACGAAAGAATCAAGGTGACTCTGACTCTTTGTCCATCTACAGGTCAAAAAATATTTGCTGTTTTTTCCATTCATGAAGTAGTCTTAAAAGTTTGTTATTATGGAGATGTTCAAACATACACAGAAGTACAGTGACTAGTATAATGAATCTACGTATTACCCAGCTTGAAGAATTAACAACGTTCTGCCGCTCTTGTTTCTGATGTTATCTTAAAATTTTATTTATTTATGGCTACACTGGGTTTCATTGCTGCTGTGGACTCTCTAGTTGTGGCGAGCGGGAGCTACTCTAGTTGCGATACACGGGCTTCTTCTTGTGGTGGCTTCTCTTGTTGCAGAGCGTGGGTTCTAAAGTGTGAGGGCTTCAGTAATTGTGCATGTGGGCTCAATAGTTGCAGCTTGTGGACTCTAGAGCCCAGGCTCTGTAGTTGTGGTGCATGGGTTTAGTTGCCCTGCAGCATGTGGAATCTAGTTCCCTGACCAGGGATTGAACCCATGTTCCCTACATTGGCAGGTGGATTCTTAATCACTGTACCACAAAGGAAATACGGAAATCTTTTTAGCTGTTGTTATTTTTTAATGTATGGTGGATAAAGTATTATGAGAAAGCCACCACTATTGTATCTTTTTACCTATTTAATACTTGCATTTATCTGTATATATATATATGAAGCTCCAGTACTTTAGCTACTTGATGCAAAGAGCTGACTCATTGGAAAAGACCCTGATGCTTTTAAAAACTGATGGGAAAAGCAGAAGAGGGTGGTGGAGGACGAGATGGACTGACTCCATGGACATGAATTTGAGCAAACTCCAGGAGATAGTGAAGGGCAGAGGAGCCTGGCCTGCTGCATTTCATGGGGTCACAAAGAGATGACATGACTTAGCTACTGAACAACAGCAACACTTGCATGTATCTAATGACAAAGACTTACTGATACGGGGATAGCTCTTTCTAGTAGTTGTACGATGTGCAGTCCAGGAAAGAACAAGCCTTCAAAAGTGTTCTCTTGTGTTTGGAAAGAGAGAGAACCCTATGGTGCTTGTAGTATTTTCTGTTTCATTCTTTCCCCAGTCCTCTTGTTTCTATGGATTTTCTGATTTATTTAGAGGTAAAAATCTTAATCATTTAATTTCTCTATTTTATGGAATACATCAAGGGTCCTTAATGATTGTTTGAAAAGATTTTAAATTATATTCTAAAGTATAGGTTGAAAATGTTGATGTCTTCCACAACTAAAAGCTTTTAACTCTGCATGCCAAGAGAACTTTGCTCTTCTGCTTAGGCATGGGAAAATCTGCACTTAATTCTTCCTGCTGTATAATGATTTGGTCTTATCAGGAATGTAACTAGATAATAAATAAGGGAAGCATGGAAGAAGCTGCATTAACTCTTTGCAAAAAAAAAAAAAAAAAAGATTTTTGCTGTTTTTCCATTTCCAAACAACTCCCCCTCCCCCCCTTTAAAATACTTTTAACATTTTATTTGTTTGGCTGTGCTGGGTCTTAGTGGCGGCATGCAAACTCTTACTTGTGGCATGTAGGATCTAGTTCCCTGACCAGAGATTGAACCCAGGTCCCCTGCATTGGGAACATGGAATCTTAGCTACCAGACCACCAGGGAAGTCCCACAACTACCGCTTCTTTATTTTTGTGAGACTTTGTTGTGGAGGCTAGACTGAGTAATTAAACTCTTTGCTCTTCAATTGTGCCATTGTAGGTGAGATGGAGAACAGTGCATTTCCAATACCTGGCCTGTTGCCTACTTGTCTACATTGGTTATTGAATGCAGTTTAATAATCCAAAATAGTGATTTTTTTTTTAATTTTCCAAGACATCAATTCACAATGCTTTCTTTATAAGCTCTCCCATCTTAGTCTCTTATAGAGGATATTGTATTTTAGAGTGTTTGAATTGAGAACTGATTATTCCTGAAAGAAATGCATCTAACGAGAGGTAGCTGTGAGAATACAGTTGCCATTATCAAGAGATTACAGCTCATGATGCTGCCCAGAATTAGCACCAGCAAACAGTCATTCCTCTCAATAAAAACGCACACCACCATGTGTACTTGATTGGATTGCCTGGTTGCTAAGTCATACCTGATTGCAATCCCAGGGACGGTAGTCCCCCAGCCTCCTCTGTCCATGGGGTTTCCCAGGCAAGAATGCTGGGATGGGATACCATTTTCTTCTCCAGGGGATCTTCCTGACCCAGGGATCGAACCCACATCTCCTGCATCGGGGGGCAGATTCTTTATTTACCACTGAGCCACCAGGGAAGCCCATGTGTACTTGAGTAGATGCTAAAAGCTAATAAACAAAGATGTGTGCAGTGACTATGAGAGAAAGAGTGTGTAAAACCACTTCCATTTCCCCTTTTAAGGAAAATGTCACAAAACCTAAGGAAATATGAGGGAAAATGCTATAAACTCAACTTTTCGTTTCATGCATTGGGTTTCCATCATTCATTGAAGTGCTTGTGATTTCTCTGTTTTCTTTTCTTGACTTGTTCGGTTGATTTCACTAACCATATTACTTGTATTGTGCTTATTCCTCAACTTTTATAATTATCAAATTTTAAGTTGGCATGTAGTATACATGATTTAAATGGTGCCAAGGAATATTTAGTGGAAAATGAGTCATCGCTTCATCCCTTTCTTCCCTGAGGCAACTGTTATGTAAAGGTGAGCTTTGATAAGAATGGTTTTGTTGTTTTCAGACTTATTTTTCTGAGTAGATTATCTAACCCTTGGCAAGACAAACTTATCTGTAAGCAGCAAGCAAGGTATTATACAGACATGCTATGTTCCTTTCAAATAGCCAGGGTGGACTTTTCTAGTTATCCTGCTGCTGGTTTAATGTATATATAATGTGGTTGTACTGTGAATTGAGTTGCCATGATACACATTAAATTGTGTGTATCTTTCCAGGTGACCTTTATTGCAAATGTTTTGAAGGGACTGTTGCAGCCTATTAAGTTCTCAGAAGTGTGCTGGGACAGTTTAAACTTTTCAGTAGAGTAGCTGATCTTGCTGATAGCATAAAGCCATTACGTTTTATTCTATGTGTCCATTTTTATGACATTTAGAGTTACATGGACAAGCAAAACTAAACTGTGAACCATTCCAGACTACCCCCAGGTATAGCTTGTCGAGATGCAAAATGGCAGTGAACCATTATGGTAGCAGGAAGAGCCAAATGAAAGCTCCTTAGTTTATGTCTTCTGTGGGAATATGAAATGATGCTTTGGGGGTAGGGCAAGGGAGAAGAGCAGGGTGGGGCAGAGATGCACCCTGTGTTGTTGGTTACCCAATGAAATCTGTTATCTTGCAGGCAATGAGAATACGTCATTTTTCTAACTATATATTGCCTGTGACTGTTCTTCTGGGAATGTGGAATAAAAGGAAAGTGAAACCAGAGATGTACAATGACTGACTGTTAGAAAACTTTAATAATTAATTAGGGAACATCTATGGTACCGCAGGGTCAGGGTGCAAGGAAGATCATTGATCCGTTTAATATATAGCGTAGGTAGAGCCTGTTCCCTTTTATATGTGTTGTAGTGCTTCAGCTGTTGTTGCGCTGGACAAGAGATGGCTCCTAATGAACAGAATAACCAGTAATATATGGTGCTATTGCTGGATTATTCTGTGTGTGAAACTCAGCAAATTCCTTTACATTTAAAGGGAAACATTTATAAGTTAGAAAACTTCTAGACTTTCATAGAGATAGTTAGATGTGTTATTTTTGACCTGAAAGCCTTCTCCTTTCAAAAAAATTATTTTTAAAAAGTCCAGAGTTTAATTTTTACCAGATTGATAGTATAAAAGCATAAACTGTAAAATTTTGCAAATCTCTGATTACTACTATTTATATGTGTTTGTTGGCTGTTGTATTTCCTCTTCTGTGAATTGCTTGTTCCTTAGGAAATGCCTTAGTCCATTTTGCTTTTGGATTACTTGTCTTTGAGCCTTTCTTCTTAAAAGGCAAATATTATTTTCTGAACTAAGAAACTACCTTTCCAAGCAGAATTTCTTCCTCAGATCCTGAGTGCTTTCTGATCAGAAACAGAGTTTGGTAAAGAGCCTTCTCTTATTGTATGGCTGCTCTATAAATGCTGTTTTTAATAAGTACCAAAAATATATTGAAGTTTGTCCTTGGATGAGGGTTTATCACTGTTGGCCTTTGGGTGAACTTTGAGCCTGAGCTGTTTCATTCAAGGCAGCATGATGTCATTTAACTCACAAATTTCTCTGTTGCTAGAAAAAGGAATGTTGTTCCCCTAAATAACCTGAAGGACTGAATAATGCTGGCACAACATTATTCACCTCTCAGGTCTCCACTAAAGACTTCAGCATGGTAAGGGTTTTATTATTCACGGAGGATTTGTGGGGATATGTTAAGGAGTAGGGGCAAGCAAAAACTGAGTCTGGTCCTGAATCTGGAGAATACTTTATTCTGCAGCCCACTTAGCTGCCAGTATGACCCAGCTCACACACTCTTTTCCAAATAAAAACCTTGGGATTCATTTTTGTTTCTTCATATTGAAAGACTCTCTAAGTTTCTTTCTAGTGCTGTTTGTTCAACATATGAACGTATTTTAGGCTTTGTAACAGCAGTTAAAGCCGAAAGTTGCATCTCAGATAAAAAAGTAGATACCATTTGGGTCAGCCCCACTCCACACCCCTTTACTTGGGAAGTAGATCTCCCTGATTCCAGTGGCACTGAGATTCGTTTCAGGAAGTATAGCAGTTTTTTTTTTAGCATCTCCTAAAGTTGGGAGCTTGGAGTTCGCTAGCAGCGGAGCCTGTGCTTGATTAGCAGCTGTGTCCTCTGAAGCTACGAGAATTTATTACTGGGAGTTCAAGAGATGCAGGAACGACTAGAACAAGAACATAACAGAATCAGATAGATTGTCCCTTCAATGAGTTTATAAATAAGTGTGGCTCGTTGTGCAGCAGTATGCTTTGTGTTAGTTTTTAGAAAAACGATGCTATAACCTGTATGTGGTTAGTCTCTTAACTTTCAAATGTATTGTCAACTCTTTTTCCTTTCATTGCTTTTAAGGATGAATGGTGCTGAGATCAAATAGTTATTCCTTTCATATTTATAGTTATTCTTTCTTTAATAGAGTATCTAGATCCTCTGCCCCCTGTTGTAAACTTGGTAGTTAGGAGATCTAATTTTTTCCTGAGTATCCAAACCGTGGCCAATACACTTAAGAAAAGTAATTACCTGTTCTAATATAAAGTATTAATATTAATTATAAAAATGTACTTTCTCTCTTTCAACTGGAAGACTAGATTTGTTGCAGATGAACTTAGGTTATTGAGATCTAGCTGTTAGTTTCTGGGTATTCTAAAAAGAATTTGATTTCTTGGAATTGAGGATATACAGTTATTACTTTGGATAAAACAGCCTGAAATGTCAGAGAGAGTCCTACCTTTCTTCAGGACTGGTAATAACTCATTCTTGGAAGCTTGACTCAAACCTATGTATCCTAACCTTTAAGTAGTCCATTAACTAGTGTTAAAAATGAGATTTCAGAGTATCATTTTAGATATCTGTTAATACAATGTTTATAACTCTTTACTGTATTTTATGTGGGTAATTTGTAAAACTTCTATGCTCATTGATCCCCTTCTTAACTACGTACGGATTTGAGAAGCTATATTATGAATTGACATTTTCTGTTTTCAGACTGAGAATTTTGTTATGTGGCATTCAGCTGTAGGGGTATTTTCAAGAGGACCATTCAGTGTTTCTGTTCATAATTTTACTTCAGTTGTTCTACTGACTTGGAAATTTTGGGGAGGTTTGATTAACGAGACTAACTTGCAAAGGTCAACATTGAAGTTTTTTTTGTTTGTTTGCTTTGCACATAAACACGTATAAGTATAAATATATTCATAGGAATACACACATATGTACACATACTCATATATCACTGTAAGACATTAAAATACACTTCGTGGTTTTTTTTTTAACTTTTATTTACTCACTAGAAGCATGATCTGCTTTCCTGAAAACACAATATAAACAAAGTCTAGCTCACAGTTACCTCATAATGATCTGCTCAGCCTGCCCTGGGTTGTTGATCTATATTTATCAAATGCCTGTGTGTACAGGCAGTACTTTTGGAGTTGTATTCTGTAAAAAAAAATTGACAGTGTACCCTTTATAGTTAGATGGATAGGCTTATTTTAAATGACTGTACTAAAAGTAGGGATAGAGCATAGCAGAGATTTTTATTTCAAAATTCCATATCCCTTTTCCTAACCCAGGATCATTAACTAAGAACAGTGCTGCATGCTCAGTCATGTCTGACTCTCTGTGACCCCATGGACTGCACCCCGCCAGGCTTCTCTGCCATGAGATTCTCCAGGCAAGAATACTGGAGTCAGTTGCCATTTCCTCCTCCAGGAGATCTTCCCGACCCAGGGAGTGAACTGGCGTCTCCTGCATTGGCAGGCAGATTCGTGACCACTGAACCACCAGGGAAACCCCTAAGAGTAGTTGGTAAATGTAAAAGATACTATTTTTCTTTAGCTAGAAGGTGCTTATGTTGGTCCATTAAACTCATGCTTGCAATATATGTAACTTTATTTTCCTATAAATTGTCTTTAGTCCTCTTTTGTACCTCTGTCCTAACAAATAGGGACAAATTAATCTCAATCAATCATAACCTCCTACATAGTTGCATCTAAATTCTATAGGGCTTACATAGTACAAGATATGAGATGGGATTGCTAAAGATATTTTACCTCTATTTTTTAACCACTGAGATGTCCCAATTCCTTACCAGATTTAATTGTTGGCTATTGTATTGGTTCATGGGCTTTCCTGATGGCTCTGACAGTCAAGAATTTGCCTGCAATGCAGGAGACTTGGGTTCAGTCCCTGGGTCAGGAACATCCCCTGGAGAATGAAATGGCTATCCACTCCAGTATTCTTGCCTGGAGAATTCCGTGGACAGAGGAGCCTGGCTGCCTGCAGTCCATGGAGTTGCAAAGAGTCGGACACGCCTGAGCAACTAGTTAGCACATTGGTTCATATAGGTCTTTGTAGCATCCGTCCTTGTTTCAAAGCCTTTTCAAAGCCTGACAATTGCCTGGACCTTGTCCATATTACTCTTGAATGTATAGTAAATATTCATCATCACATTCACAGGGGACTTGGAGAGGTTGTCACAGGCTCAGCTGTGGAAACACACTGTGTGCACACCTTCTACTGTAGAAGAGTAAAATCTCCGTGCTACTTCCCAAGTGGAATCTCCTGCTACTTCCTGAAACTACCCAAGAATGAAATTAGGATTCTTCACAGTTGTTCATCCCTAAAACTCTTTCTGACATTTAGTACCCTTCCTTGGGAACCCTCTTTTTTCCCCTTTCTGTTTGTGGGGCTCTTGTTCCAGTTTCTGCATGTCTTTCCTAATAGCTGCTTGGAAACCATGGGAGCTTTGCTCCTAACACTCATACTTTAAATCTCTCTTTCTTATCCCAGGGTCAGGGTTTTGAATTCCTCTCTTCTTTGTGACTGGGTATGTCATTGTTTCCACCAGCTATTACCAGCTAGTAATCATAGAGTGTTCTTCCTACCTGGATTGGAGAAAGTTTTAAATGTAAAGAAATGTGAGGGAGAGGGAAAGGATATTTACCTTATGTTGAAAAAGATTTTTCCACCACACATATTTTTATATTGTGAATCTTCTGAATGCTTCGAAGCATTCTTAATTGGAATACAGTTTTTTAGTGAACATAAAGTATGGTAACTCTTCTCACAATCTCTATTTAGAAATTTAGGGTTCAGATTTAATGTTTCATAGATATATGATTGGTATTTTTACCAGTTCCTTTGGGAAACAGGATGGGTGGGAAGAGGAGGAGGAGAAAGAGATTTTTTTTTCCTCCTTGAGAAACTTTTCACTGTGGTAAATGTCAAACATACACAAAATTAGAAAAAAACTGTGTCAGTATAATGACTCTCCATGTACCTGTAATTCTCAAAAGTCACCAACTCAGACTAATGTTTTTTTTTTCAGCTATAATCCTCTTCCTCACCATTCTCTGTCATTGGATTATTTTTAAATTTACCCTTCCACACACATCTTTTTTTGTTTGTTTGTTTGGCTATGGCTAGCAGCTTGCAGGATCTTATTGAACCTAGGCCCTCAGTAGTAAAAGCACAGAATCCTAACCACTGGACCACTAGGGAAGTCCCAAGTTCATCCCCATTTTGATGATGGGTGAATAAGGTATCCTACCATCCTGGTATCCTTCATTATTTATTCCAGAATCAAAAGCTCCATTCATTCATTTATTTATAAAGTGTTTATTCTGCAGCAGGTAGTAGGCTGGGCTCAGCACATGTTGAGTATATTGCAAACTCTTGAGGAAAAAATCACATTAGGTACTAGTTAGTAACACAAGGGTATAATTTCTTACTTCTCTTCTAATTTTTCCAGTTATCTGTCTACCCTAGCTTTGTTAAAAAAAAAAAGAAAAGTCCTAAACCATCTGCTGACCCTCCCTCCCTGGCCTCTTTGCCTTCCGGATTCATCTTCCACTCTCAGCTTCCCTCACCGTACCTACCATACTGGCTTCCTGACATGACCGAAACATTTCATGGTCCCACTTCAAAATCTTTGTAATTGATATTTTCTGTAACACTTTCTTCTCAGATGTATGCATGGCCTATTCATTCACGTCTTTAAAATTTTCTCTGACCTCAGCTGCGTTCCAAAGAGTGCTGACCTCTAACTGTTTGTTCTTAGTTGCCTTCTTGATTAGTCTTTAAGGAGAGAGCAGCTTTGAGGCATACTCTTGCTCTGTTCTGTATTAAGAATTTCAACTTTATTTATTAAAAGATTACAAGTGGTTGGGAAACACCTAACCTTTTGCAAACATAGTTACTTATCAGTTTTTATTTAAAAGGATGCTTCAACATTAATTGATTATTATGATATTCTTTTCTTCATGATGTTCAGAATTCTAGGGAATTGTTTAGCTTTGGTGATCTCTTGTATTTTGTGCCAGTTGCCAGCCTGCCTCTCAGCTGCAGAACTAGGATTTTGAAGAACTAACAGCTAATAGTTTTAACCATTGCAAATCTTATATTTTAATACTATCTGTCTCCCTCTGATGAGTGATTGGCGGGCTTAAGTATCATTTCCCCCCTCCCAGCTAGCTGAGATAAGGCTTTTGTGAGCATCTCTTCTTTAAAATCTTGCCCTATGTTCTGCTCTGTCTACTTCACTTACACTTGTTTTGTTAAGATTTAGTTCTTCAAAATACGTGTTCTGGCAAGAGGGTTGTGAGATTGGCTTGTGAGTTGCTCCTTGTGGAAATGTATATCTTTTTCTGGGAATATGCATTAAGAAATATAGATATGTTCATATCCTCTGATTTCAATTTTAGAAATGTAGCCTATGGAAAATATACATATTGAAGTATAGAAACATATCTCTGGGTGGTAGAAATTCTGAGATTATTTTCTTTCTCTCATTCTTTTCTGTTTCTTCCAGGTTTCTTTAATACTCACCGTCTTTCCTTCCTCTTTGGTTCTCTTCTTTTTCTTTTCTCTATTTCCCCTCAGTACTTTATTGCTTTATTTCTCTTAGTATTAAAATGTTTAGTGAGGGAGAGAATGTATGAGAAATCTCTGTATTTTCTCTTCCATTTTGTTTTGAACCTAAAATTGTTCTAAAAAATTAAAGTGCTATTTTATAATAAAAATAAGCAAATAAAAAGTATGGGACTTTAAGTAGAGGAGGCTAAGTAAGTTTTTGTTGGGATAATATTTCTTTCGTAGGAACTCAATAAATGTTTACTGAATCATTTTATGGCTTTGACTAAGCAAAGATCAGTCACTCAGTCATGTCCAAGTCTTTGTGACCCCATGGACTGTAGCCCACCAGGCTCCTCTGTCCATGGAATACTCCAGGCAAGAATACTGGAGTGGGTAGCCGTTCCCTTCTCCACGAGATCTTCCTAACCTAGGCATGTTTACTATTAGTAAAGAATCTTCCTGCAATGAAGGAGACCCAGGTTCAATCCCTGGGTCAGGAAGATCTCTTGGAGAAGAGAATGGCTACCCACTCCAGTATTCTTGTCTGGAGAATTCCATGGACAGAGGAGCCTGGTGGGCCACAGTCCTTGGGGGTCACAAAGACTTGGACACAGCTGAGTGACTGACACTAAGCAGAGGTTCTGTGTATGATAAACAGGCTGTTTCTGTTTTAAGCCTATATCCTATGACCTAAAAATCAGGGAAACTATAGAAGCATTAAAAAAAAAGAGAGAAACATTTCTTTTGATAAATCATTGTTTTAGGAACTAAAAGTGTTTTAAAATTTAGAATGTCTTAATGCCTTCCATTTATATGAAAATATTAAGTAGACTCTTAAAGAATCTTATATGATACTTGTTTTTAAAACCCCTTCCCAAATTATAAGAACTGCATCAACTTAATTTCTTTGTCAGGTGGAAGGCATTGAAGTGTTCTGAGGTATAGGAATTATATTGGTGCACAGGCAATGGAATTGTTACTGCTTCTTATGTACTTGTGCTGTTAAGATTCAGTTAGTTGTTTATTTCTTCAACAGCGATACGTGTAATGATTAGATTCCCACAGATATTTTTTAAGGTGTGCTCCTAGTTGGAGATTTCTCTTGCTTCTAAGAAATTTAATCTTTCTTCTTCATTAGTTATTTGAATTGTGTGTTAAATGTCTTAGTTTAGCTTATAAATCACCACAGTATCCAGGATGGTTATGCCCATATTCTTTTTTTTTTTTTTTCACGGCATGGATTAAAGTTGTTTAAATATGTTTTCTTTCTCTTTCAGTGGTTCCCCCTGGAAGTCCTGGGCCCATTACTCGGCACGGGTCCTATGACAGTTTAGCGTCTGACCATAGTGGACAGGAAGATGAAGAGTGGCTGTCTCAGGTGAGACTCTGAAACGTTGAGTCTATTAAGGTGACAGAAAACAGAGATCCATTTAGCTCTTATTATTCTCAAAATTAAAAAAAATTTTTTTCCTTAGAGGAAAACGGGCAGAATTCGGATTATTTTTATGATCATCAAGAATTAATCATCTTTCCATATTAAGAATTTCTCAGAAATACTGCTGCAGGGCTACATATACATATATTTTATACACACATATACATATATGTGTGTGTACATTAGCTTTCATGCAGAGAACATAAAGTACGCATATCTTTCAAACAAGCCATTTATATCCCCCAGAACCCTGGATTTCAGATGGACTGTTTGGATTAAGATAAGAACTGGCCTGGTTAAAATGGTGAAGCCATTCAACAATCTTCGGGCATTCTTTTGTGGAGGCAACATTTTGTGAAGACTGGGCCCAGACTTTGATTAGGGAAGTTCTGCCTCCTAATTTGCACAAGTGCTGGCCTGGCCTTCCTTGCCTAAGCTCCTGTCATGTGGCTTCCAAGGGTCTCCAAATCAGTCCTGTAACAGCTTCCATGGACCCTTCCTCCCCCTGCCAGGTGAAGCTGTCTTCATCTCAAGGGCTTTGAAATAAAAGATACTCAGGCAGATTTCAAAATGATGAGATTACAAGTGACTTCATTACAGATGCTGTTATGTCTGTTTCAAGTCTGACATCACTGGGTGAAGTTAATGACCGGGTCTCGGATTACCAAATCCCGCGGCTTTTCAGCAGACAGGTGCCTCCTAGGAGCCCGGGTGCAGTTTCACTGCTTTCTCAGGGAGGAGAGCCCACACTACTAAAGGGAATCTGGAAACCAGAGAATGAAATTGTTTCTAGGTGACATACATTTCATCACACTGAAAATACTCACAGGAAAAGCTCCTTTAGGTTGCACGTGGAGATGCGTCCTTTCTTGAGGATACCACAATGCAGTTTTTAAAAAAAGGATGCTGGCAGAGAAACCACTGTCCTTCGCTTCAACTTTTCAGTTAGAAAAAGGGGTAATGTGTGCTGTCAGTGTGAAAGTATACACAATATGTTTGTACCGCACACAACAGGCGGATGAGCTGGAACATCTGGCCATCGCCTCAGTGAAATTGCACAGGCATCTGTTTACCTCTCGGCTCTGTGACACTGATGGTTTTGAGCTTAAAATACACAGCATGCTTTATCTGTGGCCTCATTTATGTTGCTGAGTACAACTCCTTGAATGAGAAATCACTGTCCTAAATCTGAGTCGTTTTCTCCCCATGATTAGCGGGAATGTGGATATTGTTCCAAGACTATGATGCTTTTGCCCTTTAGGACTTTACAAACACAGAGCTGCACTCCGTGAACCTTTTCAGTTGTGTTTTGTTAAGAATTAATCACCACAATCAGAGAAATGTGATTAAATATAAAAGAACTCAGGGCAACACTAAGGCCCATGGGAAGTCAGTTCTATGAACTGTGTATATAGACGTGGATGTAGCAATTATAAGACATTGAGAAATACCGTCTCACCAGAGGTTTGCATATTTAGTCTCTTATTCAAGTCACTCGTTTATAAAATCACATGCTTATTTTTAGCTTTTACCGCATGTCCTCCTCTCTGCTTTGTCTAATATTGGCAACATTCCCTGCCTCTTCCATAGAGCATGAAATTCATAAAGCATTTTGGTATTACTGTTCCGCAGCATTTAAAATACCTATGTCAACATTCATGGGAGCTGAGGAAACACTGTAGTTAAGAAATGGTATTTCTGAAGACAAATCTAGTTTGAGAGAAAATCTGTAATCCTGTCTTCTTTTAAAAGTGAATTTGGGGGAATTTTGGGGGAAGTATACGAAATACTATAATATTTAATTGTGGAAAGAAACTGGCTGTGAGTGTTAAATTATTTCAGACCTTTTCTTTTCCTTGGATACTCCAAGAACAACTTCACATTTGTTATGAGCTTAATCCTCAGTGAAGGAATTACTTTTAATATGTGGATTGTGAAGTGTAGTGTTCATTGCATGCCCACAGAGTGATAAGGACTGTCTGATATTAGTGAAATAGGTAGTCCTTAGGCAGCCGACACTAGGTGCATGAGGCAGGCAACTGGTCCTTTTATATCCGTATGATTTTTGTATTGTGTATGGGGTGTGTGTGTTTGTTTATACGCATACAAACACTAAATGAATTTTTATTATATTATGACAAACCAGTAGATGGATGTAGTGGATGTCTATACAGGCTGCTGTGGTCACAGCTTTCTGATTGTGGATGACACCCTCTCCTTCTCCCACTAGGTTAAGATGGGCTTCTTGGAGACTGTGAGTGTTCGGAGATGAGATGGGGGGATCATGAAAGGCTCTCAGAGGGAGGTCATGATACATCTCAATCATGATTTCTGATCTGTTCCAGGTAGAAATTGTAACGCATACCGGACCCCACAGACGTCTGTGGATGGGTCCACAGTTTCAGTTCAAAACCATCCATCCCTCAGGCCAAACCACAGTCATATCATCCAGTTCATCTGTGTTGCAGTCTCATGGTCCAAGTGACACTCCACAGCCCCTTTCGGATTTTGATACAGATGATCTTGACCTCAACAGTCTCAGGTAAGAAATAAGAGCTAGAGAGTGATTTGACCAGATTAATAAGTTCATTTGTAGTGAACACCTTGCATAATCTTTACATTTCCCTCTTTTGCACTGTATCATGTTGCAGAACACATGCACTGTAGCTTGCGATTCATTGTTAATCACTGGGGGTCTTATGTGAGATCTCATCACCTCCAATAAATATCTGTGTTCCAGATTGTACTTTCCTGGATCGAATATTCAGTGCACTTTTAAAAGCCATTCTATTTTATGTTGCCTTTCTCGTATTTCTGATTATCCTCTATCTCTGTGTTTTCATCATATATATTCTTTGATCCTCACTTGTAAGAATCAGTATACAAAGTTTACAAAGTATGCTTTTTATTTTTAGGGGTTTGTTTTAAACATAATTGAGAACTTTTTGACTTCTGCAACTTAAGTTTGCTTAGCAATTTAATTTGTTATACCAAGACTTGACATATCAAGGTACTGATGAATGGCCCAGTCTAATGCAATATGATTTCCTTTCTTTGTGTTCTTTTCAGAAAAATTTCTACATTATATGTTTATATGAATCTAAAGTAACCCTCTCACTTTTTTCTTGCATCTCTTTTTAAAAAAATTGTTTGAAAAATGTGTTCCAATCATATGTTGGGAATATGTTTTTATTCTACTTCTTTGTCAACATTAGTAACAAATTTTTATACTGTAAGTATACAAATATATAACAGATTTTTATTCTTTGTTAAGGCAAAGCTGTTGTAGAGGTGAATTAGGACTAGTTTCTTCTTTCTGTTCAGTCGCTAAGTCGTGTCCAAATCTTTGCGACCCCATGGACTGTAGCACACCAGACTTCTCTGTCATTCACTATCTCCTGGAGTTTGTTCAAATTCACGTCCATTGAGTTGGTGATGCCATCCAACCATCTCATCCTCTTGAAGAACAACTCATGTAATGCTTCCCGGGTGGCGCTAGTGGTGAAGAACCCATCTGCCAATGCAGGAGACATAAGAGACCCAGGTTCGATCCCTGGAAATGTTCCCTGGAGGAGGAAATGGCAACTTCCTCCTGTATTCTTGCCTGGAGAATCCCCTGGACAGTGGAGCCTGGTGGGCTGCAGTTTGTAGGGCTGCAGAGAGTCAGACACGACTGAAGCGACTTAGCACACATGCACAGGTAATGAAACATGCCTCCTGTAATACTTTTTCAAGTATTTTAGTTTTTTATTTTAGTTTGCTTTCCTTGTTTATTTCTTCACTTTTTTTTTTTTCTCTCTTTTGGGTCTATTATATTTTCTTCAGCTTTCTAGAAATAGAACTTTATTAAGTTATGAGGCAACTCAGTGGATGCTGGACCATTTTTCACAGATATCAGTTATAAAGTATGATCCATTTTCAGGAAGTCAAGCAGAGTCAGTTCTCAGCTTAGTGATTCAGTTTATATTCATCTGTTTTTGTAGGTTATTCTGTTATTTAAATAGTAATAAAATGGACCTATAAAACTATGTTTATTCTCTTTACTATTTACAAGATTCTCAGCGACCACCCCCCCCCCCCAACCTTTTTCTTTTTTCCTGATGACTGTCACCTGCTGTTCTGATAAGAGTCTGTCCTTTTTCTTTGGAGAACATCTCCAGCTCTGTTCCTTTGAGTTTTTAAAATTTTTATTTATTTGGCTGTGCTGAGTTTTAGTTGCTGCATGCAGGATCTTTATTTGTAGCATACAAACTCTTAGCTGTGGCATGTGGGATCTAGTTCCCTGAACAGGGATTGAACCCAGGCCCCCTGCATTGGGAGCACAGAGTCCCAGCTGCTGAACCACCAAGGATGGGCCTGTTCCTTTGTTTTGGACCTCCTCTGGCTTTCTGTGTTACCCATTACTTCAGATGCAGGTCTTTGTCTAAGAGCTCTCTATCTTGCTGCTTCAGACAGAGCTTTATTCCTGAAATCCTTCTAGAATTTTCCTCAGGGACTTTTCCTTTTTCTTATACTACAAAGCTCCTGGTATTTATCTTTAAATTGTTTATATCCTATTTGTTGGGCATATGTAAATATTAGAAACCTTTATATTAGTCCCAGGTTTATAATTTTGTTGTATTTTGCTTGCAGTTTATATTTAAAATTTTGAGCATATAGGCCCTTGGTTAAGATCTTAACCCCATTAGAACACAATTTTGGTGAAAAATTCAGATTTATGTCACATTATTTCAATTGCATGTCCTGTTTAGTACCATTTCCTGCCCAGCATCCAATTAGAAATCCCACTCCTGATAGTCTCCTCATCTCTGTGCACTTTCACTTTATCCTGGCTCCTCACGTCTGGTTCTACCATTCTTTCGGCTTATGTACAATGGCATTATGGCTGCTGATTTTACTTTCTCCTTTAAATTGTGAAGTCTTGTTTAGATTTTTCGGTGCAACTGGCCCTTCACATTCAGTGCCTTCTTTACCCCAGATCACTGAGAATCAATATGATGCTGGGATAGTCTGCCTCCCTGTATCCTAACCAAAATGGCAACTGTCAGGTGTGTTGTTGGCTGTCATATCCATAAGGGGATCAGGCATGGCTAACCTCGATGTTGTTTCATCACTCAGTTGTGTCTGGCTCCTTTATGATCCCATGGTCAATAGCCCACCAAGATCGTCTGTCTGTGGGATTTGCCAGGCCGGTATGCTGCAGTGGGTTGCCATTTCCTTCTCCAGGGGATCTTCCCGACCCAGGGATCGAATCCATGTCTCATGCGTTGGCAGGTGAATTCTTTACCACTGAGGCACCAGGGAAGCCTGGCTAATCTCATAGCAGCTCCTTATTTGGAATAGGGATTTAACATGAAGAAAAAGGTCAATGAAATATTTATGAATAGACCTGAGAAATAGATAATGTAAAAGAAACTGAGACATAAAACCTAGTTTTCCATTCGAGGTTAGCTCCTGGGAAATCAACTTCATTTCATTTTTTTCATCTAGTTAATTAATACATCCATTGTTTGATACATTTTATATATGTATGTTGTGATCTTTCTGTGTGAGAACATTTAACTTCTACTCTTTTAGCAAACTTCGGTATTATCAAAACCATAGTTACTGTGTGATACGTTAGATTCTCACACTTTAATCATGTTATTTTAAATGATATGTAATTAATATAACATAAAACACAGTGTACAGTTCAGTGGTTTTAGTATAGTCACTATGTTTTGCTGCATCCTCCTAATTCTGGGACATTTTCATCACCCCTACCAGTTTGCTTTTATTTTTATATATTTTTTTAATGGAAACATTAAAGCATATATAAAATTTGTAAAATTAAGAAGGATAGACTAAACCCCTGTGTATCTGTTGCCTGGTTTGAGTACATCAGTTCTTGGCCAACCTGCTTTCAGCTAGCCCAAACCACACTCCACCCACGACCCTGGTTAATTCAGAAACTCCAGTGCTATAAATTGAGTTAATAATAGGAAATTTATTAGCCCACATAAGTTATTTAGACTGGGAGGTAGCTTTAATTTGCATGCACTGAGCATATCTAACAGGCTAGCTGCTTGTTTTTCATTAAGACCCAGAAAACAGCTCTCTTAGAAACTTCAAGTAAACTCTTCCTCTTTGCTTATTGGCCCACATTTGCTTAGACCCACTCATTGCAGACCTAATTAATCTCACCATGAGATGATGGGATCACCATGACTGGCTTGGGAGAATAAGCTGATACAGAAGGGCTGCTGGGTAGTACACCACTAGAGCAGTGATCAGTGACCAGCATTTCCAACTTCCACTGCTAGGCCAAGTGCATGTTTCACCCCCCTCCTATTTCTTCCTTTCATACAACAAACACGTATACATTCCTCCTGTGCTTTCAGTGAGGATCCTTTTTCTACAGTCCATAATTGAAATGTCAGGCTTCTGTAATGTCTCATCGTGCTTATCAACTTCTTATCTTCATCAGTATCCTCTGTAAACTCTATGCATAAGCCAAATCATGCTCGTCAAGATGACCTGCATTTATCATGCTTGGCTACAGATCCAAGGGTTTGCTTTTTCTGCTTCTGTGTTTAAAGGGATCTTCTTGCTCCTTTGCATATAAATACATCATCCTAACACTGTATAGAGGTCCAATTTCTGTTCCAGCTCCACAAGATCCCCTCACTCTGCTGTGTACCATGCATTCATTCCCTCATTTCCTCTTTTCGAGCTTTTATTAGCTGTTTCATTCATTTTCACACCAGTTTTCCTTGGCATCAGTTTTGAATGCTCATGTGCTATACCATATATCTGCACACAGACTTTGCATTTTGTGTTTTGTTTTTGCTTGTTCCTAAAATCCTACTGACACATAACTAATACTCAACAAATACCTATTGAATGAATGCATTGCCAAAAAATACACACTTAGACTATTATAGTAAGTCTTTATTCCTTTAAGTTGCCTGGGCCTCTCAGCTCTTTTAGCCATACAGAAATCCTTCAGTGAATAGTACAGAAATACAGCTGGAACTAAACTCTTAGCTTTAATAGATTTACCATTCCCAAGCGACTTAAACTCATATGTAGTAAATTGCAATTTTGCTGACATTCTAATTGATATCTTACATGCTAATTAGTGATATTGTGGAGATAACTCAGTTAGAGTGTAGAGATTTTAGCTAACCCCCTGGCAGCCACATCCCAACACAGCTGTGTTACCCTATGTTGTTGTTCAGTTGCTAAGTCATATCCGACTCTTGCGACCCCAAGGACTGCAGCACGCCAGGCTCCCCGTCCTTCACTATCTCCTGAAGTGTGCTCAAACTCATGTCCATTGAGTTGATGATACCATCCAACCATCTCATCCTCTGTCACCCCCTTCTCCTCCTGCCCTCAATCTTTCCCAGAATCAGGGTCTTTTCAAATGAGTCAGTTCTTCACATCATGTGGTCAAAGTATTGGAGTTTCAGCTTCAACATCAGTCCTTCCAATGAATATTCAGGACTGATTTCCTTTAGGATGGACTGGTTTGCTCTCCTTTCAGTCCAAGGGACTCTTTGGAGTCTTCTCCAGAACCACAATTCATAAGCATCAATTCTTTGGCACTCAGCCTTTTTTATGGTCCACCTCTCACATCGGTACATGACTGCTGGAAAAACCATAGCTTTGACTTTATGGTCCTTTGTCGGCAAAGTGATGTCTCTGCTTTTTAATATGCTGTCTAGGTTTGTGATCCTATGCTTGTTGCCATATGTAAAATATTTTTCTTTAAAGATTTTAAGGGAGTGGCTCAAATTTTTGTATCAATTGATGTCATTTAAGGAAGGCAACGATTCTATTCATGAATTTGAAGATTCTTAAAACTCTTCATCTCCCTTTTTTTTAACCTTTTATTTTGTATTTGAGTGTAACTAAAATATAGTTGTGATAGTTTCAGGTGCACAGCAAAGCATCTCAGTCATACATAAACATGTATCCATTCTCTGCCAAACTCCCCTTCCATCAACTCTGAGCGCAGTTTCCCATGCTATACAGTAGGCTGTCATTAGTTATCTGGTTTATACATAGTATGTATGTCAGTCTCTCTCAACTCATCCCACTTCTCCTTTCCCACGTTGGTGTCTATATACTTGTTCTCTTCGTCTGTGTCTCTACTTCTGCTTTGCAAATAACTTCCTACGTACCATTTTTCTAGATTCCACATATACTTTTCAAATGCCAAAGGGTTCGGCATAATTTGTTTTGGGTCTTCTCTCGTTCCATTTCATTTGTCCCTTTGTAAATGAACATCCGTTTTTTAATCCCTTGTTTAAAAGCTGTTGAAAACCACACAAAGAGAAGAAGGGGTCCAGAGTGTAGAGAATACTGTGCTTTAAGTCTTTTGAAAGAACCTTAAGGACTACACTTTACCCATTTGCCTTGTTTTAGAGTGAATGGTTCTTTAATGGACTGCGCTATTCCAGCATTGCTGATTTAAGGTCTGTTGTAGCATGGGACAGTTTTGATGCTGGTAACATATGTGAATTAAACTCAATTGCATTGCAGGATCCAGCCAGTCCGCTCTGACCCAGTCAGCATGCCAGGGTCATCCCGTCCAGTGTCTGATCGAAGGGGAATTTCCACCGTGATTGATGCTGCCTCAGGTAGAAGACCACATATAAAATGTTTAATGGCTTTTTTTCCCATGCGTTTTAAACTTCTTTTCTTGCAAATGTAGATACTGTATATTTCTTGCCATCTTTCTCTTCTCTTGGGGAAGGAGGGTGAGGAGGGATGGCTGCATGTGAGCAAGCAAGTGTGCGTGCACATGAGTGTGGCAAGTTGCGTGTGTGTCTGTGTATTAAAACAATACTGTGCCTACATTTGTTGCTAAACGCCATGCGTTTAAATATTGTTAAGGTTGGTGAATGATACCATGGAGTTGGCACTTGATTAACTGTAATGAACACAGTATTGAAGGCTACAGGGTTGATGACTGTTTTTGCCTTTGATCTCTCAAATGTGGAGAAGCAACCTTGACAGAGAACGTAAATACAATATATGGATTCAATTTACTCAACCTGTTGAGTATCAGAGTGCCTGATCTGTGGAAGCGGGGAGTCCAACTGCTATAGCTTAAATGGCTTTATTATTGAAAGCATGAAGTTTAGAAATTCATTAACTTAACTCCGTCTATCACAGTTATTAACTTCCTATCCTTGGAACCAAGCCACAAATATGTATCATTGGTACCTGGAAATAGGTCTTTGCCTCTATAGGTGATGGTTGCTAAATTAATATTGTAAAATTGTTTTTGGCCCCATCTGCCAAATAACAGAACTGTTTTCCATGATACATTTTCTCATCTCTAAATGCAGTGATAACAAAACTAAGGACAGTGATGCTTTCTGTATGGCGCAGCTGTGGCGCATCTGAAACTAGCATACAGCAGGGTTTCATCAGAAAAAGTCTCTTACAAGTAGAATTATTAAACACCCGGCATTAGTCAAACAGTTGAGTCAGAGAGGATTTTAATCTATAGCAATTTCAAAATCCCTGGAGACAGCTGATCTGATTGAGGCTTAAACTGTGAAAGAAAATGGAAACAAACACAAAACTGACTTGTGAAGGCCACTTTAAAAAGACCAAAGCTTCTGTTTCTGATTCTGTCTCTGGATTTTTCGAAGTTTGAAAGCTGATGGGTTTTGTACTTTTTCTTAGCTTCCTGATGTGTTTGTCAGTGGATTGCACTTTGTGTCTGATCGCATGGTCCACGTTGAGGGCTGTGCTTTCATTCTTAGTGTAAACTTGTATTTTAGAGGGCTTGTACTTGTTCCTCAGCTTTACCTTGGCAACCAGGGTTGTCCCCTGGAAACAAGCACAGTAATATCTAAGGTCCCTAGACTTGCACTGCAAGAGATACTGAGATAGGTGACTTAATAAATCTTTTTGATAGTTTCGGTCTAAGAATGCTTAACAGATCCTGTTCATATGGAATTATCATTTACAACTGTGAATCCTGGAAATGATATATTTTAACCTGAAGTGTTTTATTCAAGATTACAGTAGCAGGCTTTGTTGATTGGGGCTTTTGTTTTTTTTTTATATTATTAAACTGCCATATTATTAATGTCTTAGAGTCAGGTAACTGGCCGTTGGTCAGATGAAATGCATGTCACTAAAGCAGTTACCGTGTGTATTATTAAATGTGCCATATTCAGTGCTATAGTCTGGGGAAAGACTGTATATATCATATAGCACTATCTCAACTTTAGCTCTATAAAATTCTCTCATGCCACGGAGAGGAACTTCAATGAACTAATGATTCCATAATTTTGTTTAACTCTGCTGCAAGAAGAGTTTCCTGTTGATGTTTGAGTAAGGAATAGATCTTACGTCTTTGATTTATCAACACTTAGATTTCTATCAGTGAAACACATAGCAGTTTCTCGGATATTGTTCTCCCAACTCTGAACCTCTGCTTGACTTGTCTTTACTTCTTGGCGACTAAGTTCCATTATTTTTCTCAGCCTGTTTTCATGCAGAAAATCATTAGCCCCTTTCAGAATGACAGCCAGAGCAATGAAATGTGTGTGCTTTCTCTAGCTGAGCTAAAGAAGCACCGTAGATGAGGAATTAGACTTCTGTGAGTTATTCTCCACCTCTCCAATGGTCTGGATCTCTTTCATTGATCACATGTTTTAAGTGGGTGGATAATATTTTGTTGGCAAAACTTCATCTATTTTGTCTAGTGGGGCCACTATTGTAACAGTGTTACTTTTCTATTGATTTAACAAGATAAACTATAAATGATTTGGGTTCTTTTTTAAAACTTTATTTTATTGACGTGCAGTTGATTTACCATGTAGGGTTAATTTCTGCTGTACAGCCAAGTGATTCAGTTGTACATTTATTTTCTTTTTCATATTCTTTCCCACTGTGGTTTATCGCAGGATATTGACTACAGTTCCCTGTGCTGTGCAGGAGGACTTTGTTGTTTATCCATTCTATATATAATAGTTTGCATCTGCTAATCTCAAACTCTGATTTGGGTTCTTTATGAAGAGAGGTTTATAGGGAAATTCTGTTTTAGATTCCTCTATTAAAAAGAGTCTAGTTGCTCCTGAACCAGGAAATACGTCTCTGATTATGACCCATGCCTTGGAGTCAGCTGCTTGTTATGAAGATGCTAATCTGGAGTTTTGATTGCCTTTGCTTAGAGAGGTATGACCAGTGTGGCGCCTCCTCTTATCAGAGTTCATTGCTTTGTGTCTTACCTTTAAACAATTTATACAACTGAACATATTGTCTTTTTAATTGTTCCTGTGGCAGACTTTGTAGTTATCCCTTTATTTTAGTGACAGCTCTTGCTCTGTCTAAACTAGTGGTGGTGTAATTATTTTTCATCAAATTACTTTTCAAAGGAGTAGAATTTAAAAATATAACTTGATATGATCAGATCTTCTGATGGCTGAGACCATTTTCAAAGTGAAAATATTATTTACACCTTGGATCTGTATGTTCTGCTTTCAGTATGTGTGTGTCCCGTAGTGTTACTCTGCTGAAACGAAAATCAACAAGACATTGTGCCACTCTTGCTAGCAAATTCTTAAAAAGATTCTTGATTAGGTAGTATGTTTGTGCTTTACTCCTTCACATAGACATGTATTAACCTAGACTACAAGTTTTTCACTTATTAACTTTGATGATTTAGGCATAGTGTAAATTCTATACCTTTAGGTACCTGTGAACCAGTTTCTTGCTGTCTCTCTATATATGTATATTTTAGACTCAACAGATCTATAATTGTTTTATATGTAGATGTTACTTCCCATGACATGTTTCCTCTGATCTTTGGAGACTGAAAAAAAATACTACCGTGCCTCAGATTTCAAAGTTAATTGTCAGAGGTTCCCTTCTTGTCTAAGGAGAATGCCATTCTGGAAGTGGACTTCATAGATTTACCTATACACACAGGCTACCCAGAAAAATGAGATCTGAAGGAACTGCTCCATTTTTCCTATCCAGCTGATTAACATCAGTGTCTGAATCAGACAGTATTTCTAGACAACATGTGTCATGGATTACTTCCTTTTTTCCCCTTTGTACTTTTCTTTTGGTTAAGTATCTAAGAATTTCTTCCTTGGTTTGTCCTTTATAACATGTGTCCTTCTTTTGTTAAAGGTGTAGGGCTGAAAGAGGGGGAGAAAAGGTAGAAACAGTGTCAGCATCCTGCTCAAACTTTGTTTCCCACATTGGTGGCTGAAGTTCTTGTTCCAAGATGTGCAGGCTGTATAACTTGTTGGATAACTTAATAACCACTCTAATTGCTTGTGAGTCATCCACACAAAGAGCCTAGAAAGATCTGGTTCATCCTAAGTTTGTTTGTCCTCGTTTGTAGTTTTACTGTGGAAATTGGTGTTTACCAAGAAAGAACTCAAAGCAACTGAGATTTAAAGACAAACTTATGCCCCACTTGTATGAAGAGCAGACATCTTTGTCAGACTCTACTAAAGTAAACATTTTATAGAGAAAATGTTATTAGAAGTGGTGAGAGCAGCTTGGGTGTACATTCCTGAGCAGATGACAGAAGGGGAAGGGAAGCTGTGACAGAGCAGTAAAACAAGTTCTTATTCTTTCTAGCAGGCTTTGATACATAAGATATTGGTGCAACATCACACTCCACTAAATAGGGACAAAGTTGCAGATCTGGTATTTGTTGCTGTTCTTGACTCTAGAGAAATGTTCTTTTTTTCTGTACAACTGGAGTCATCTAAATGATTTCTAAGGACTTAATTAACTCAGACTTTCAGCACCCAGTTCTTGCAGATATCTAAATAATTTGTTTGCTTGAAGAAAATCCAAACTGGTTTGATTTTATTGATTTTTGAATGATCAACTGTGCCTACTTTGTGTATTTGGCATTTGTGCATCAGACCTTAAAAAGATTATACCTATTAGAAAAATATGGTTGAGTAGACAACAAGGGTATTATACTAGCAGTCAAATCTCTGCTGGAGAGATATTCTTATGGAGGCATGCTTTTATCTTACAGAGATTTCTCTGATGCACTCGAGGAACTATATTCTTAAGGGCTACATTTCATGTATCTATAGTTGCCATTCCAGTCTGAGGCATACAAACTTTGTTATTGTATCTTAAAGCCATCAGGGGCATAAGAGATGCTGGTGGTAAGAGCAAAGGGATTTATAAGAAACACCGTTCAATCTACCGTGGTGAGGTCACTTAGCTCCATGATTTCATAACTAGAACAGGTGATAGACACCATGGTGTTATAGTCATGGCCTTGAACTAGACACCATGGTGTTATAGTCATGGTCTTGAACTCTTGCTGAAACCTTCAACAAGTCATGTTTCCTACCTAGCCATTCTTCTCTGCCTCTGTGAAAAGAATTTAAGGGACTTCCCTCATGGTCCAGTGGTTAAGATTCCCATTTTCCACTGCAGTGGCCACAGGTTCAATCCCAGATCAGGGAATAAGACCCCACATGCCATGCAGGATGGCCAAAAGACTGAGAAAAAATACAAAAAAGAATTTGTTTCCTTTTATAAAAATTTGCTGTACCTTTTTGGGCAGCAATATGGTCAAATTATTTCCTAAAATAATTCCCAAATATGAAGGCTATAAAGTTCTTTTGAAATGTTGAGCTATTTCTTCGAATAGATGATATGGTTTTCATTTAATAGAGTTCCAGATAGTCTTTGTGATTGTAAGGTGACGAAAACTCCAGGCATACTTGTACCTTGGGTATTCAAAGCCTTTGTGGAATCAGTAAGAGGATTAGGGATGAGGGTGAAATTAAAAGAAGGCTTAGTCCTGACCTGTGAACAGAGTCCTTTAGAGGGGAAAAAGGAGGTCAGTAATTTTACTGTGACACTATTTATACTTTGAACAGTAAGTATTCAAACTAAGATAATTAAGGTTGGCTTTTTCATTAGAAAAGAGGAAGTCTGTGCCTTATTTGAGCTCTCATCTAGTGAACACCTACTGCCTCTATAGAATCAAAAGTAAATTATAGAGATTAAGAACATAGGGAAAAGAGTTGATTTCCCATCACAAAAGTGCTCAGTCACATATCTCTCCTCCTGATTTAAATACTCCTCTCATTCTTCTTTCTAATATTTATAGGATGTTAGAAGATGAAATTCAAGTTAACAGTGTGGAAAATTTTAGCTCAGCACAATTAAGGAAAAAATGATTGCCCCACTTGAAGATGAAGAAACTGTAAACAGAAGTAGAAGAAGCTGTTGGGAAAGTTTTTTTCTGATGACACATTGCTTCTTTGAATAAATCTTTGTGTCAGCTGAAACCTCGCCTTGGCTTTCTCTGTTGCGAGCACCAAATCTTTGACATGACTTTCCTAAGCATTTGGAGAAGGAATTGATGGAATTCTCCCTACTGTTGATATACCAGGGTACCACATATTTACATGAGACTTTTGGGCCAAAAGACCCAGCTTTTCTTTTTTGTACCATTATTGCTACATCTTTAATACAAGGCTGGACTGTTTATGTAGTCTGTTGCCTGAGACTGTGGTGGCAGAGGGACAATATTGGGGGCAGTATTAGAATTTGTTTAAGTCTGAACCGGGGATTCCATTTGTCTTAGTGACATTAGTGTCAAACTGTTAGTGCCACACTATTTTAAATTGTGTCCAAGAGCCTGAGAGGCTTATGCTTATAGGTGCCATCTATAAACTTAGAAACAAACAAAGGAGCCTCTCTCCATTGACTGTGTAAGCCCAGTGAGCAATTAAAAAGCAGCCTGGGACCTCACCCAGGCAACTAGTCGGAACCAGAGCTCGTGGTATTCCCCTGGATATTGTTGAAAACTGTCAGAGAAAAACTAAAGCAAATAATCAAAGTGGAAATAATTGTTCCTGGGAACAGTTTTGTTTTTGAAGCTTGAGGCAGTGGAAGGAATAGTGACTAGTCACTTACAGATCTTTGGCTCTAGTCTCTGCTCTGCCTGGAACTAGCTCTTTAAGAAATGGCTTCAAAACCCAGGGCTTGCTTCTATAAAATGAAGAAAAGAATTGAAGTACGTTATTTACAAAGTTCCTTCTAGCTTGAAAAATTGATATGTCTATACTTTAGATCATCTTTTAAGGATTTTTTTTAAATCAAGGTACGGTTTACATATAGCAAAAATGCACATATCTTAATCATACAGCTTGATCAGTTTTTATACCCAGATAATCACCACTCAGATCAAAGTTAGACTATTTTCATCATTTCAGAAAGTTCCTTTATTCCTCCTCCAGTCAAGACTACCTTTGACCCAGACTATGACTTTTATCATCGTAAATCAGCTTTGTTTATATTGAATCTCAAGTAAATAGAATCATTCTGTACATTCTCTTGCATCTGGCTTCTTTTACTTAATTTAATGTTTTTGAGACTCATTCAAGTATTACATGTGTCACTAGGTCATTTTTTTACACGGCAGCATAGTTTGAGTATAACACAGTTTATGTATCCATTACTTTGTTGTTTTTAGCTTTTGGCGTATTATTAATAAAACTGCTATAAACTTTGCTGTATAAGTCTTTTTTTGACATAATCATTCATATCTTCAGGGCATGTACATAGGATTGGAAGTGCTGGCTCAGAAGGTAGGTATGTGTTTAGCTTTATTAGCAACTGCCAAGGAAGTATTCCAAAATGACTATACCATTTTTTCATTCTTAACAGCAGTGTGTGAGCCATTCTAGTGACCGTAAACTGTGGTCTTAATTTGCTTTTCTCTGATGAATACTGATACTGTGCACCTTGCATATACTTACTAGAGATTTGGATATCTTTTGCAATGTATTTGTGAAGTCTTTCACCAGTTTTTATGGGGTCTGTTGTCTGTTGAGTTTCAGGGGTTCTTTACTCTGGTTAGGCTTTTTGTTGGATATTTTGCCAGTATGTCCTTTCAATTCATTGCCCTTTCACTTTCTTATTGGTGTTTTTTGACAGGCAGAAATACATTTTTTCCATTGTCTTTCCTTTTATGTGTTTCAATGCTTTTCCTTAGTAACTATATGGTTTCGGCTTTTGCATTTAGTCTATGAATCTTTTCAAATTATTTTTTATTATGAGATGAGGCAAGGATCAAGGTTCAGTTTCTTCCAGATAAGTGTGTTCCAGCACTGTTCATCAAAAAGATCTTTCCCCCAGTGAATTTTGACGATGCTTTTTTAAAAAAATCCTATTTTTCTTGGATTATCTATTTTCTTCCATGCACACACACACACACACCCCGGTCTTTTATACCACTATCATACTATCTTAATAACTAGCCTTTTAGTAAGTTTTGAAATATAACAAATTAATGTCTCTACTTTTTCCTTTTGTCGTTTCTTGGCTATTCTAGAATATAAAATATAGATTAATGTATATCTTTACATTTCCATGCACGTACATATGCACACACATACCAGCAGATGATGTGGTCCATGGACCTCTCTGAAAGTGTCCAATACACTTCCAAGGGGTCAGCGAGTTAAAACTATTTTTATAAATATGAATTCATTTTTTGTCTTTTTTTGCCATCTTGACATTTAGTATAGATGGTGCTGAAGCACTAGTATATAAACCTGATGACATCTTAGCATGGTAAAAAGCAGTGGCACCAAACTATGCCCATAGCAGATGCAACTCGCTCATAGTTTAAAAAAAAAAAAGATATAGTTACTTAAGGCTTGCTTTGATACAGTAAACATTATTAATTTTACTAAACTTTAGAAGCTAATAAATTTTATTAAATTTTCATGTTTGTATACTTTTTATGTTCTATATATCATAATTGAATTAATGCACACTAGTTGTCCAATGGGGCCCCACTCCAGTACTCTTGCCTGGAAAATCCCATGGATGGAGGAGCCTGGTGGGCTGCAGTCCATGGGGTCGCTAAGAGTCGGGCATGACTGAGTGACTTCACTTTCGCGTTTCACTTTCATGCATTGGAGAAGGAAATGGCAACCCACTCCAGTGTTCTTGCCTGGAGAATCCCAGGGACAGAGGAGCCTAGTGGGCTGCCATCTGTGGGGTCGCACAGAGTCAGACACAACTGAAGCGACTTAGCAGCAGTTGTCTTGAGGGAATTGCGCTTGTGTGTTTGTTTTGCACTGAACTAGCAACTGTTTTCATGGAATGCCATTTTACTTAAAAGAAAAACTGAAACTTCGTTCATTCAGACATTGGTATTTGGTAGAAATTTTCTCAAAAATGAACAAAGTAAGCCTGTCATTAAAAAAAACAAACTGACAAATATTTACTAGCAATGATAAAATTCTAGTCTTAAGTTGAAAATTAGAAATTTGGAAACCATGTATCCACCAGTCTGCATAACAGGTCCCATACTTAAACACATTTCTGATGAGATAGGTGGTGATACTACCTAGTATGGTATTTTATGTCATAAAATAAGTCAACATTTGGAAGATATGCAGTATTTTCCAAATGACTGGTCTTATAAAATTATGTATGGTAATGGACTCATTTCAAGTGCAAGATAGAACAAAGGATTTTAATATGACAGACTGCAGAAGTTAATTAATAATATAATAATAATATAATATGGTTTCTGATATTATTGTAACTAACACATTAAGTGTTCTATCAGGGAAGAATATCCCCAGAATCTGAAAAGACTCAGAACATGAATACGTGCAATCCTTTTCCAATTCCTACATCAATAGGTGGAGAAAAAGCATTTGACAAAATCCAATATTCATTCATGATGGACTCACATCAAAGTGGGTGTAAGAGAAGCATAATAAAGGCCAGTTTTGAGAAACCCTCCAGTTACATATTCAGTGGTAAAAAGCTGAAAGTCTTTCCTTTAAAATCAGGAACAAGAGAAGGATCCCCACTCACTCTTACCACTTCTATTTAACATAGTATTGGAAGTCCCAGCCACAGACATCAGACAAGAAAAAGAATTTAAAAGCATCCAAGTTGGAAGGGAAGAAATAAAACCGTCACTGTTTGCAGATTACATGATACTATATATGAAAAAACTTAAAGTTTCCATCAAAAAAACTATAACTAATAAATGAATTCAGTGAAGTTATAGGATACAAGATTAATATACAGAAATATGTTGCTTATTCTATATAATAATGAACTATAGAGAAATTAATGAAACAATTTAGAATTGGATTAAAAGTAATAAAATGCCTAGAAATAAATTTAACCAATGATATGACTATAGTGGTTAATATCCAAAATATATACATAGCACTTACAACTTAATATAAAAACCCAATTTAAAAATGGCAATAATTAGCCTCCAATTAAAATAAATTAATTAATTTTTTTAAAAAAGAAAAAAAATGTGCAGAAGACCTGAATAGGCATTTTCCCAAAGAAGACATACAGATAGTCAACAACCACATGAAAAGAAGTTCAGCATTGCTATCAAAATGTAAGTCGCTCAGTCGTGTCCAACTGTTTGCCATCCCATGGACTGTAGCCCGCCAGCCTTCTCAGTCCGTGGGATTCACCACGCAAGAATACTGGAGTAGGTTGCCGTGCCCTTCTCCGGGGATTCTAGACCCAGAGATCGAATCCAGGTCTCCTGCATTGCAGGCAGATTCTTTACTGTCTGAGCCACCAGAGATCAAAGGAGAAGTTCAAACCAAAACCACAGTGCGATATCATCTCACAGCTTTCAGAAAGGCTATCGATGAAAAATCTAGTCAACCAATAACAAATGTTGGTGATGATATAGAGAAAAGGGCACCCAAGTGGACTGCTGGTGGCATTGTGGTTTGGTGCAGCCACTACAAAAATGGTATATATTCCAGAGAAAACTAAGAATAGAACTGATCCAGAGGTTCTCCTCCTGAGTATATATCTGAAGAAATGAAAATACTAATTCAAAAAGATACATGAACCTAAATGTTCATAGTAGCATTATTCACAGTAGTCAAGGGAGAGAAGCAGCCTAATTGCCCATCAACAGATGAATGGATAATGAAGATATAGTATGTATGTACAACGGAATGTGACTCAACCATAATAAAGAATGAAATTCTGCCATCTGCAGAAATGTAGATGAATCTGGAGAGTATTATGCCTAGTGAAATAAGACAGACAAAGACAAACGTGTATATTATCACTTACATGTGGAATCAAAAAACAAGACAAATGAATGTATATAACAAAACAAAATTAGACTCACAGAGATTAAAATAGTGGTTACCAGTAAAGAGAGGGAAAGGGAAATGGGCAAGATAGAGGGCAGTTCAGTTCAGTTCAGTCGCTCAGTCGTGTCCAACTCTTTGCGACCCCATGAATCACAGCACACTAGGCCTCCCTGTCCATCACCAACTCCCGGAGTTCACTCAGACTCAGGTCCATCGAGTCAGTGATGCCATCCAGCCATCTTATCCTTTGTCATCTCCTCCTCCTGCCCCCAAATCCCTCCCAGCATCAGAGTGTTTTCCAATGAGTCAACTCTTCACATGTGGTGGCCAAAGTACTGAAGCTTCAGCTTTAGCAACATTCCTTCCAAAGAAATCCCAGGGCTGATCTCCTTCAGAATGGACTGGTTGGATCTTCTTGCAGTCCAAGGGACTCTCAAGAGTCTTCTCCAACACCACACTTCAAAAGCCTCAATTCTTCGGCGCTCTGCCTTCTTCACGGTCCAACTCTCACATCCATACATGACCACAGGAAAAACCATAGCCTTGACTAGACGGACCTTAGTCAGCAAAGTAATGTCTCTGCTTTTGAATATGCTATCTAGGTTGGTCATAACTTTTCTTCCAAGGAGTAAGCGTCTTTTAATTTCATGGCTGCAATCACCATCTGCACTGATTTTGGAGCCCAAAAAATAAAGTCTGACACTGTTTCCACTGTTTCCCCATCTATTTCCCATGAAGTGATGGGACCAGATGCCATGATCTTCGTTTTCTGAATGTTGAGCTTTAAGCCAACTTTTTCGCTCTCCTCTTTCACTTTCATCAAGAGGCTTTTTAGTTCCTCTTCACTTTCTGCCATAAGGGTGGTGTCATCTGCATATCTGAGGTTATTGATATTTCTCCTGGCAATCTTGATTCCAGCTTGTGTTTCTTCCTGTCCAGCGTTTCTCATGATGTACTCTGCATATAAGTTAAATAAGCAGGGTGACAATATACAGCCTTGACATACTCCTTTTCCTATTTGGAACCAGTCTGTTGTTCCATGTCCAGTTCTAACTGTTGCTTCCTGACCTGCATACAGATTTCTCAAGAGGTAGGTGGGTAGATTAAGAGGCACAAATTACTATGGATGATATAAACAGCAAGTATATAGCCATTGTTTTTTAATAAATTTAAATAGAGTATAAAATATTGACTCACCATGTTGTATACCTGAAACTAATATAGTATCATACATCATCAATAAAAATAAAAATTTATGTAATATACCTCAAAAACAGAAAGGATGACTATCGTTATTTGTAATGTTTCAAAATTAAAATTTTAATGGATTAACACATAAATGTTTTCAATATTGATAGACATAATCACATATAAAAGCTCTTTGGATACCTATCTTTAAGCACACAAAATGGTCTTAATTCCCCCAAAACAACCATCATATTTATATAATATATGTACATGTATATATGTATTATATGTGTATCCAAAATCACTGCATTTGGTGACTGCAGCCATGAAATTAAAAGACGCTTACTCCTTGGAAGAGAAGTTAGGCCCAACCTAGATAGCATATTCAAAAGCAGAGACATTACTTTGCCAACAAAGGTCTATCTAGTCAAGGCTATGGTTTTTCCAGTGGTCATGTATGGATGTGAGACTTGGACTGTGAAGAAAGCTGAGCGCCGAAGAATTGAGGCTTTTGAAGTGTGGTGTTGGAGAAGACTCTTGAGAGTCCCTTGGACTGCAAGGAGATCCAACCAGTCCATTCTGAAGGAGATCAGCCCTGGGATTTCTTTGGAAGGAATGTTGCTAAAGCTGAAACTCCAGTACTTTGGCCACCTCATGCGAAGAGTTGGCTCATTGGAAAAGAACCCTGATGCTGGGAGGAATTGAGGGCAGGAGGAGAAGGGGACGATAGAGGATGAGGTGGCTGGATGGCATCACTGACTCGATGGACGTGAGTCTGCGTGAACTCCGGGAGTTGGTGATGGACAGGGAGGCCTGGTGTGCTGTGATCCATGGGGTCGCAAAGAGTTGGACACGACAGAGCGACTGAACTGAACTGATATACACACATACTACAGATTAAATGTATATTCATCTCTACAAAAATTTAGATGAGATTTGAGTCATCTTTCATTGAATCTGTGGGTCAAATTTAGGAGATTTGACATCCTAACAATATGGACTCTTTCAATACATGAATGTTTTATAGCTATCCATTTATTTTGTTGTTTAGTCGCCAAGTCATGTCCAACTCTTTTGCATCATCATGGACTATAGCCTACCAGGCTTTCCGCAGGCAAGAATGCTGGAATGGCTTGCCATCTTCTTCTCCAGGGGATCTTTCCGACCCAGGGATCAAACTCGTGTCTCCTGCATTGGCAGGCAGATTCTTTACCACTGAGCCACCAGGGAAGCCCAGTGGTCTTCTTTAATTTCTCCTGATGTTTGTTAACTTTTAATGTAGAAGTCTTACACATATTTTGTAACATTTATTTCAGTCATTTGATGCTTTAATGCTATAATGAATAGCAGGTTTTGTTTTTCAGGAGTTTTCCATAGTATATAGAAGACAATTTGGGGGGGGTGGTATATTGAACTAGTATCCCGAATCCTTTATAAATTCATGTATTAATTTTAGTAGATCTGTTTGGATTTTTTGCTCAGCAGTCATGTCATCTACAAATAAAGATGGTTACATTTTTTCCCATCTTTACACCTCATTTCTTTTCCCCCTTATTGTATTTGCTTAGATGTCTAGTACGTTGAATGGATGGATGAAAAAAAAAGCGAGGACAGGGCAAAATAAATATATGAAGGGCTGAATATTTTGCAAAATTAATTAAAAAGACATCAACTCCAATTTCAAGTAGGTTAGCTTGCCTCAAGTAGGATAAATACAAAGAAAACAATATCTGTCATATCAGCACCCTAATCCTGAAGTCCACAAATCACAAAGCAATTTTAATGTTCAGCCTACCATGTTTCTTTATTTCTTAGGTTCATATTTGGGTTAGGGTTTAGCATTTTGACAAAGTTAGAATTATTTTTAAGTTTCTTTGACAGTATGAGATACCTGTTTCCCAGTGCTCTATGAGGAATCGTCAGGATGTTTACCATTAGATGAAGTAAGAAAATGGGGAACTAGTATTTATTTATAAACAGCTATGTGCCCAACAACGTGTTAGGTGTTTTCACATGGTTTATCTCATTTAATCATATTTCATTAGGATCACAGATCCACTTCAGAAATATGCAAAGAGTGGGATTTAAGACACCTAGTTCCTGATACTTAGAAATACTTAGAGTGCATTATGGTGACACCTCAGATAAGTCCAAACCTCTTTTTACCCTGCCTGATCAAATATTCATTTCAAAACACTGTATGCTGAACTGAGCCACGTGGGAGTTGAAGAGAATCAACTATTCAGGTGGTGAAAATGTGTGAATGCAGCTGGCAGATGAAGTTCTAGTGTGATGAATTCCCAGCTTGTCCTTATTGCTTCAGGCAACGACTGACAGGCCTGACTGGTCATTGGCTTTCCATTTCTGGCATTGATAGGACTGAAAATACTTAGTGTCACAGATACTTAAAAGCTGTCCCTGTTAGAGTGGATACAAATAGTGCTGGAGGGTCCTTCTTGCATAGAGCTGTAATCAATATGGTCTAGAGTTCTTGACCTGAACCTATAATTATCTGGTTGTTGTGAAGGTGGCTTATTGTTACAGAAAATGCTTATATTCAGAACTTTGGGGCTAAGTTGTGAATGGAGCGAAGGAAAACAGAGGCTTTGTCCCTCTTTTTCTGCTTCCTCGTATTTAAGAGGCTATCATAATAACCGCAGATAAGGGCATTCTTAAAGGATTAGAACATTGTATCTCTTGCATTTTGGGGTGCGTAAGTTTGAATTTTACCTCTGATGCGAAAGTCATGACTTCAGTGTTTGCAGCTTGTGATTTTTCAAATACCAAAATAGAATTTCTTCTCACTGATTCAAATACTTGGATTAAAAGTGCAGCTTAAATCATAACACATTTGAACTTGATCTTTTCCTGCAGCTAAGCATATGCTGAAAAAAAGAAACTGGGTAAGCGGATGTTACAGCATCCATGATCTACGGATGTGAGTCGAAGGTGATGACACTGATAGCAATTCTTAAGTTACTGTTTGTACCAGTGTATGTAAGTCTATTGTGATCAAGATTAACTTGCCATGTGAAAATAGTAGTAGTGTAGTTATAAAAGGACTTCACGGTCAATGTGGATCCTGATTGCTGTCACCACTTGGCTTAAGATACCTCTGATGGGCATTACTGGGGGCTTCCTTGGTGGCTCAAGTAGTAAAGAATCTGCCTGCAATGCTGGAGACCCAGGTTCAATCTCTGGGTCAGAAGATCCCCTGGGGAAGGGAATGGCTTACCCATTCCAGTATCCTTGCCTGGAGAATTCCATGGACAAGAGGAGCCTGAAGGGCTACAGTGCATGAAGTTGCAGGGTCTGGGTAGGATGCCTTCAAAAAGAGGGAAAAAGTAATGCCATATAATAGAGGGCTATTTGAAAACAAGGGTTGTCTTTGTATTTCCACATGCTGGGTATTGGTACCTGCCGCAGAGCAAATAATCAATATGTGTTGCATTATTGATTTCTGATAAAACATAAGCCTTTAAATATATCACAAAGTATTTAAAACTTAATAATGTTGCATCTTTGGATTCGTTGGATTCATTGGAGAGTATATAACTCCATTGCTAACACTAGCAAGCGGGTACTCTTTCTACCCACTTCTGATGTCTATGTTCAAGGTCAGGAGGGGCAGCCATGAGGAGATACCCTCGTCCAAGGTAAGGAGCAGTGGCTGCGCTTTGCTGGAGCAGCCATGAAGAGATACCCCATGTCCAAGGTAAGAGAAACCCAAGTAAGATGCTAGTGTTGTGAGAGGGCATCAGAGGGCAGACACACTGAAATCATAATCACACAAAACTGGCCAATCTGATCACACAGACCACAACCGTGTATAACTCAGTGAAACTTAGCCATGCCGTGTGACATTCTGACAGAATGTGGTCCACTGGAGAAGGGAATGGCAAACCACTTCAGTATTCTTGCCTTGAGAACCCCATGAACAGTATGAAAAGGCAAAATGATAGGATACTGAAAGAGGAACTCCCCGGGTCGGTAGGTGCCCAATATGCTACTGGAGATCAGTGGAGAAATAACTCCAGAACGAATGAAGGGATGGAGCCAAAGTAAAAACAATACCCAGCTGTGGATGTGACTGGTGATAGAAGCAAGGTCTGATGCTGTAAAGAGCAATACTGCATAGGAACCTGGAATGTTAGGCCCATGAATCAAGGCAAATTGGAAGTGGTCAAACAGGAAATGGCAAGAGTGAACGTTGACATTCTGGGAATCAGCGAACTAAAATGGACTGGAATGGGTGAATTTAACTCAGATGACCATTATATCTACTACTGTGGGCAGGAATCCCTTACAAGAAATGGAGTAGCCATTATGGTCAACAAAAGAGTCTGAAATGCAGTACTTGGATGCACTCTCAAATGACAGAATGATCTCTGTTTGTTTCCAAGGCAAACCATTCAGTATCACGGTAATCCAAGCCTATGCCCCAACCAGTAACACTGAAGAAGCTAAAATTGAATGGTTCTATGAAGACCTGTAAGACGTTTTAGAACTAACACCCCAAAAAGATGTCCTTTTCATTATAGGGGACTGGAATGCAAAAGTATGAAGTCAAGAAACACCTGGAGTAACGGGCAGATTTGGCCTTTGAGTACAGAATGAGGCAGGGCAAAGGCTAATAGAGTTTTGCCAAGAGAATGCACTGGTCATAGCAAACACCCTCTTCCAACAACACAAGAGAAGACTCTACACATGGACATCACCAGATGGTCAACACCGAAATCAGATTGATTATATTCTTTGCAGCCAAAGATGGAGAAGCTCTATCCAGTCAGCAAAAACAAGCCTGGAAGCTGACTGTGGCTCAGATCATGAACTCCTTATTGCCAAATTCAGACTTAAATTGAACAAAGTAGGGAAAACCACTAGACCATTCAGGTATGACCTAAATCAAATCCCTTATGATTATACAGTGGAAGTGAGGAACAGATTTAAGGCCCTAGATCTGATAGATAGAGTGCCTGATGAACTATGGAATGAGGTTCATGACATTGTACAGGAGACAGGGATCAAGACCATCCCCATGGAAAAGAAATGCAAAAAAGCAAAATGGCTGTCTGGGGAGGCCTTACAAATAGCTGTGAAAAGAAGAGAAGTGAATAGCAAAGGAGAAAAGGAAAGATATAAGCATCTGAATGCAGAATTCCAAAGAATAGCAAGGAAAGGTAAGAAAGCCTTCGTCAGCAATCAGTGCACAGAAATAGAGGAAAACAACAGAATGGGAAAGACTAGAGATCTCTTCAAGAAAATTAGAGACACCAAGGGAACATTTTATGCAAAGATGGGCTCGATAAAGGACAGAAATGGTCTGGACCTAACAGAAGCAGAAGGTACTAAGAACAGGTGGCAATAATACACAGAAGAACTGTACGAAAAGGACCTGCATGACCCAGATAATCACGATGGTGTGATCACTCACCAAGAGCCAGACATCCTAGAATGTGAAGTCAAGTGGGCCTTAGAAAGCATCACTACGAATAAAGCTAGTGGAGGTGATGGAATTCAAGCTGAGCTATTTCAAATCCTGAAAGATGATGCTGGGAAAGTGCTGCACTCAGTATGCCAGCAAATTTGGAAAACTCAGCAGTGGCCACAGGACTGGAAAAGGTCCGTTTTCATTCCAATCCCAAAGAAAGGCAATGCCAAAGAATGCTCAAGCTACCACACAATTGCACTCATCTCACATGCTAGTAAAGTAATGCTCAAAATTCTCCAAGCCAGGCTTCAGCAATACATGAACCATGAACTTCCTGATGTTCAAGCTGGTTTTAGAAAAGGCAGAGGAACCAGAGATCAAATTGCCAACATCCGCTGGATCATGGAAAAAGCAAGAGAGTTCCAGAAAAACATCTACTTCTGCTTTATTGACTATGCCAAAGCCTTTGACTGTGTGGATCACAAGAAACTGTGGAAAATTCTGAGAGAGATGGGAATACCAGACCACCTGACCTGCCTCTTGAGAAATCTGTATGCAGGTCAGGCAGCAACAGTTAGAACTGGACATGGAACAACAGACTAGTTCCAAATAGGAAAAGGAGTACGTCAAGGCTGTGTATTGTCACCCTGCTATTTAACTTCTATGCAGAGTACATCATGAGAAATGCTGGGCTGGATGAAGCACAAGCTGGAATCAAGGTTGCCAGGAAAAATATCAATAACCTCAGATATGCAGATGACACCATCCTTATGGCAGAAAGTGAAGAGGAACTAAAAAGCCTCTTAATGAAAGTGAAAGAGGATAGTGAAAAAGTTGGCTTAAAGCTCAACATTCAGAAAACGAAGATCATGGCATCTGGTCCCATCACTTCATGGGAAATAGATGGGGAAACAGTGGAAACAGTGTCAGACTTTATGTTTTTGGGCTCCAAAATCAGTGCAGATGGTGATTGCAGCCATGAAATTAAAAGACGCTTACTGCTTGGAAGGAAAGTTATGACCAACCTAGACTCTGCTGGGCATGCACACCAAGGAAGCCAGAATTGAAAGAGACACATGTACCCTGTTTATAAAAGCCAGGACATGGAAGCAACCTAGATGTCCATCAGCAGATGAATGGATAAGAAAGCTGTGGTATATATACACAATGGAGTATTACTCAGCCATTAAAAAGAATACATTTGAAGCAGTTCTAATGAGGTGGGTGAAACTGGAGCCGAGTATACAGAGTGAAGTAAGCCAGAAAGAAAAACACCAATACAGAATACTAACACATATATATGGAATTCAGATAGATGGTGACGATAACCCTGTATGCGAGACAGCAAAAGAGACACAGATGTATTGAACAGTCTCTTGGACCCTGTGGGAGAGGGAGAGGGCGAAGGTGGGATGATTTGGGAGAATGGCATTGAAACATGTATAACATCATACATGAAACGAATCGCCAGTCCAGGTTTGATGCATCATACTGGATGCTTGGGGCTGGTGCACTTAGATGACCCAGAGGCATGGTTCGGAGATGGAGGAGGGAGCGGGGTTCAGGATGGGGAACACGTGTATACCTGTGGTGGACTCATGTTGATGTATGGCAAAACCAATACAATATTGTAAAGTAACCTCCAATTAAAATAAATGAATTTATGTTAAAAAAAAAATAAAAGCAGAGACATTACTTTGCCAACAAAGGTCCGTCTAGTCAAGGCTATGGTTTTTCCAGTGGTCATGTATGGATGTGAGACTTGGACTGTGAAGAAAGCTGAGCTCCAAAGAATTGATGCTTTTGAGCTGTGGTGTTTGAGAAGACTCTTGAGAGTCCCTTGGACTGCAAGGAGATCCAACCAGTCCATTCTAAAGGAGATCGGTCCTGGGTATTCTCTGGAAGGAATGATGCTAAAGCTGAAACTCCAGTACTTTGGCCACCTCATGCGAAGAGTTGACTCATTGGAAAAGACCTTGATGCTGGGAGGGATTGGGGGCAGGAGGAGAAGGGGACGAGAGAAGGATGAGGTGGCTGGATGGCATCACCGACTCGATGGACATAAGTTTGAGTAAACTCTGGGAGTTGGTGATGGACAGGGAAGCCTGGTGTGCTGCAATTCGTGGGGTCGCAAAGAGTCAGACACTGAGCAACTGAACTGAACTGAATGTTGCATCTTTGTGTATATATTACCTCTTTGAACCCAGAAAAGAGAATCTTGACCTAGTATTCTTTGTTTCAGTTGCTATTATGTTTATAATCACTATTCCTTTGTTTGAGCCCTGGGTAAACTGTGTGATCAGTTGGCATATTTTGTAGAGTGTTTCAAATGATCTTTCATGTCATTTTTTTCTTAAAAAAAAAATTATGTTTGTGTATACGTTTCCCCTCTTTGATAGCTTTTACATAACCAAATAATAAAATATAAGGGAATTATGACCTTTGAGTCAGATTTGCTTTAGTTTTGTTAGCCTGGCATGGAAATTTGTGTTTGAAGGTTATCTTTGTAAAACATTAGCTGGCCAATCCCTGCATCCTTAGATCTGTTGTCAAGTGTGTAAAACGTCTAGTGAAAGTAATGACTCTGCTTTTGTCTTCTGGTCATACTAGGCTAACTCCCACTTATGTTGCTGTGGGGGTGTTTGGGACTGTCTTTTTAGCTAGCTTCTCTTGTACATGGGCCCAGGATATTCACTTATAGGGATTTGACCTAAATTCCATTAAACTGAAAAGGTTTGTTTTGAGTTGCTACCATTTTGGTAATGCCATTGCAGACCTGTGAGTTGTACTTGAGCTCTCGGCAGTCCTATCAGACAGACCATCTTGAGTCTTCAACCTATTTCAGTGTGGTTTCTAAGAATATTGAAGAGACCCTAGTTATTCTGCAAATGCTCGTTGTTGCAATTGTGCAGATACCGAAAGTTGCACTTGAAACTTGAACTCTCCAGTTAGTCATTCATTACCCTCTTCTTGGGCTCCAAAATCACTGTGGACAGTGACTGTAGCCATGAAATCAGAAGACGATTGCTTCTTGGCAGGAAATCGATGACAAGCCTACACAGTGTGTTGAAAAGCAGGACATTACTCTGCCGACAAAGGTCTGTATAGTCAAAGCTATGGTCTTCCCAGTGGTCATGTCTGGTTGTGAGAGCTGGACCACAACGAAGGCAGCACGCCAAAGAATTGATACCTTCGAACTGTGGTGCTGGAGAAGACACCTGAGAGTCCCCTGGAAAGCAAGGAGATCAAACCAATCAAGTCAATCTTAATGGAGATTAACCCTGGATATTCACTGGAAGGACTCATGCTGAAACTGAACCTCCAGTATTTTGGTCATCTGATGCAAACAGACGACTCATTGGAAAAGTCCCTGATGCTAGGAAAGATTGAAGGCAGAAGGAGAAGAAGGTGAAGGAGGATGAGATGGCTGAACGGCATCACCGATGCAGTGAACGTGAATTTGGGCAAACTCCAGGAGATGGTGAGGGACAGTGAGGCCTGTCGTGCTGTAGTCCATGGGATCTCAAAGAGTCAGACATCACTGAGCAACTGAACAACGACAACACCATACAGTTTCTAAATAAAGAATGTATGATTGGGAAAAGACTCCTTCACCCTTAAGCTTCTTACTACCTAAAGAGGACACGTAGTGCGTCCTTGATAACCCCTTTGACATTCCTCCTATCAGGCTGACTTATGTCAGAGATTTTTAGTCACGAGTGAATACCTCTAAATAAGAGTTTTTAATCGCTATGGTAGGGTCCTAACTCCTGAATCAGAGGGCCTATGCCAGAGAGACCTTGGAAAAATGTTAGTATGGTGCCTGAAACTTTTCATTTGCCTTGAAACATGTTCTTAATTATACTTTTTATTCCAGTCCACCTCACTGATTAAATTAATTACTTTCTCCTCTGTTCTTAAACTTTTACTGTTGTGTTTATCACCTCGTATTAAAGTTAGTTGGGAACCATTTCCCTTTCAAAACTGTGAGCTCATCTTTGAACTTCCCACAGCACCCTGAATGGTTCTGACACATAATAGGCACTCAATAAAGGTTAATGAATTCAACGTTTCAGCATGGAATATTGAAACCAAATTTTTGAAGTTGAGTCGACATAGAAGTTGCCTCCTAGGAGGGGAGCTAAGTGTCTGGGGAACAGAAGTGAAAAGATGACTTTCTTTTCATTTTAGTCTTTTAGACTACGCTCATGCGTTATCCTTGCAAAACATAAATGAAGCTCTTACCAGCTATCATATTTTTCAGAATTTGACAGGTTACCATCACAAGATATTATTGTTCATTTATTTATACAAATAAACTGAGGTTAAGTGATGGTTAATAACTTGTATTTTGTTACCTTGTTAGTGATAGAACAAAGATACAACTCTGTGAAACCTTCAGTTTCTCCAGGATATTGAACACCATGCTGACCACAGTAGCCTACCCCTTTTTTTGAAGTATAGTTGATTTAAAAAAATTTTTTTTTACTCTACTTATTTGTGTAATGTTTGACTGTGCTGGGTCTTCACTGCTGCTCACAGGCTTTCTCTAGTTGTAGTGAGCGGGTCTACTCTTCCGTTCTGGTGCACAGGGTTCCCCTTGCGCTGGCTTCCCTTGTTAGGAGCAGCTCTGGGGCACCGGGCTTCAGTAGTTGTGGTGCGTGGGCTCATTCATTAAGGCTGATGGGCTCTAGGGCACAGGCTCAGTAGCTGTGGCACCTGGGCTTAGTTGCCCCACAGCATGTGGGATCTTGGTTCCCTGACCAGGGATAGAACCCATGTCCCCGGCATTATAAGGTGGTTTCTTAGCCATTGGATCATGAAGGGAGCCCCAGCACAGTAGCCTACCTTGATTTTGTTCATACAATCAGCAAAAGGTATATATCTGACCTAGGAACCATCTTTCCTTATTCTTATACTGTGTACATCTCAGAAGTCACAGAATACAGCACCTCCAGACGCTTTGAGTGGCTCATCTATTTTAAGATGCCATCGGTACAGCCTCTTTGATAAGGTTTTGTTGGTTGAAAACAATTGTGCTCATGCTTCACCTAGGTAGCCCTGTAGCTCACAGAGAGACTCTTACCCTTTAAGCAGTAACCATTTATTTTCAGCTAGGAAAGCCACTATCAATCAGGTGATGTTTTCTCAAGCTGAAAAAGGCTTTCACTAAGGCATAGTGATTGCGCACCGTCACATTTCTTTACCCATCTAATTGTGGGAAAATGCAAACTAAAGGAATACTGGTGTTTGTGACTCCCAGTCTAGTCTACATTTGTGAGTGAGGGAGAGAGAGGCAAAGGGACTGTATTTCTCCTGGAAATATTGTTAATTGCTTTTTCACAGTATAGATTAAAGCATAAAAGAAGCCGCCAAAGCTCTGATTCTAAATGGACCTGACACCTTGATCTTCTATCATGATATAACGTGAGTGGAGATTCCCAATGGACCTTGATACACTACAATATTTATTACTGTAAAGCTCTAAGAGTTCTTAGTCACTTTGAAACTTGTAAGAGCTGTTCAAATCCCATACACTGGACTTGTGTTTCACATGATAAAGTTTTTCTGATTTGTTTGGTGTAGTGTACTCAGAAGTACCTCCTCCACCCAGTTCTGAATAATAAAATTAGGCTTTTCAATAAACTAAAAAAGTAGTGCTCAGATATGAAAGTATATCTGGGAGAAAAATGTTTTTGCTTTGCTTTGCTTATCCATTAATATTTAGGGACTACAGAGTCTTCAGCTGACCCATTTTATGCCTTTGTATTTTTATGTGCAAAAAGGTACTAAAGTTTGCCTGTTGCATTGATAGGATCAGAATACTGATAAATGGAAAGGTACTGAGATGATACTTCTATCAGTTCTGCTGTTGATAGTGAAATTTTCATTGAAGTGTGCTTTAAAACTGTGGTGTCAGGAATCAACAGTGGTTTATTATGGTTTAATTTTAGTAATACTTTTTTGTGTGGGCTGCAGGGAGTCCATGCCACATGCGATGTGGTATCTTCCTGAACCAGGGATCAAACCCGGGCCCTCTGCACTAGGAGCATGGAGTCTTAGCCACTGGAGTACCAGGGAAGTCCCAGTCATAGGGTTTTAAAAATTTAAAAATTACTAAGGGAAACTCTGTAGTAATATTTACACTCACAAAAATAGTAATATGCAAATTAAAAGATGTACTTAGCTGAGACAAAATTATTTTGAGGTTGTGATCATCAAAATTAATGTAAATTAATATGATTTTGAATTATGTGTCCTTATGAAGGAAACCTAACTACTCTATATGAGGAAAGTTATCACAGTAAAGGGAAATAGGATATTTAGCATCTCTGCTTAAATATTGAGCTATATTTAGTCCATTTAGTTTCTGTGCTGCCTATTAAATTCCATGCATAATGAATAATAGTGGGTTTTGATAACATTTGATTGCTTAACATACTGTGCTAAGCATTTCACATGCATTACCTTCTTTATTCTTCATAGAGATCGGTTGAGGTACATGTATTGTTATAATTTCCCTTTTTTAGAATAAAGGGGTATAGCCCAGAGAAATTATGGGTACTATACTACTTCCCATTTTGACAGTGCCATCTGAATTTCTTTATTGTGAACACATTTTGCATAGATCTTTATTAAAATATGTTTTTGATAAGTGCATTTTGGGGATAGACGGTTGTGTAGCAAAAGTGCCTGAACTTAGTGATCAAATGTGAGTTTGGTGTCATCTCTGTAGCCAGCCAGGTGTATTACCTTCAGGCCCTTTGTCCTTCAGAATTGTATGAAAATACCTATCTCCTATGGCATGAGAGTCAGAAGCTGTAACATCTGGATGTCTTCTGACCACGGTTTGAATACATAACAAGGATTCATTAAATATTAGTTCTCTCCTTGTTGCATGCTTAGTCACTCAGTTGTGTCTGACTCTTTGTGACCCCAGGGACTGGAGCCCACCAGGCTCCTCTGTTTGTGGGATTCTCCAGGCAAGAATACCGGAGTGGGTTGCTGTGCCCTCCTCCAGGGGATCGTCACAACCCAGCGATTGAACCTGAATCTCTTATGTCTCCTGTATTGGCAGGTGGGTTCTTTACCACTAGTGCCACCTTGGAAACCCCTGGTTCTCCCCTTGTTTCTTTATTTCAATAATAGGAGGAGGAAGAGAGATTTTTACTATATCCCAGTGATTTTATTTTGCTCTTTAATATTGGATTGGCCAAACATGTTCGCTTGGGTTTTTCAGAAATATATTGATGTCTATTAGTCATGCTTCCCATGGAGAATGATTATGCTGTTGTCCTTATTTTATACCCAAGGAAGGAGAGAAGTGGTAGATCCCAGCTTGGAGGCCAGGTAGTCTAATTACAGAGGTTGGTTTTTTTTTTTTTTTAATTGAAGTATAGTTGATTTACAAGGGAGCTTGTATTCTTAGCTAATATATAATTTTCTCGAAGGATATCTATAACAATGTGTTAGGTTAGATTCTGGTATCTCAGGTCTTAACCATAGAAATTTTCACCCAGTCCCTCCTTCTCCCATATCCAGTTCTCCCGTGTTTAGATTGTGACAGTATGACAGTTCATTTCCTGATCTTCAGTTGATTCCTACAGTAAGTTTGTTCAATTAGATGTTCAAAGATTCTTCTGATTCTAAAATCTGTCCTGTATTGTATGGCTACACGTGCCTTATGCTGAGGCAGCTCTGACAGTCCTTTAAGGGAAAGGTACTCATCACTGTGGCCTAATAGGGAAGATGGTGACTCAAGTACTGAAGTGAAATTAACCATTTCATGGGGGTTTTGTTAGAAATGACAGAACACAATTTAACTGCTCAAGCCTCTTCATCTCCTTAACAAAGAAGAACCGCAAAATAGTTCTGCCCAGCTGGATTTGACTTGAGTCGTATTTGTTTTTGTGTGTACATGCATTTTGCTCAGTCTACAAAAGATGAAGAAATAGAGCCATTTTGTTTGCCTGAGGAGCAGTCGTTCTCCTAATTGGGTTAGACTGGCTGTTTACATTTGTTCTGGACTCTGTCTTGATATGTCATTGTCTCCCTTTCCCTCTTTTTTCCCCTTCTGTCTCTGTTTCAGTTTATCTTCTTGTTTTGATAATTCTTTTTTTTTTTTTTTCCTGTAAATGAAAATCTCTCCCAGGGATGCTGAATAGGTCATTCTTTTTATAACACTCCTTATATGCACAGAAGAATTTAGCTTGGCTGTAAAACTTGTTCTTGGCATAAATTTGGCAGATAGTTTTTAGCCTGGGTGAGACTTTTCATTGGGATCATGAAAGTGTTGGGGCGTCACTGCCTTCCACTCTTCCTTCTTCAAGTATGACATTAGTGGTTTTAGCTCTTGTTGACCCTTCTTTTAACCAAAGCTTTATAGCCTATTAGAGCACAGTGTGGATTTTTTTATGATATGTTGGAGGAAAAGAAAAAACCCTCTAAAGTTACAAATGGTTTCATTTACCAAAATGACTATTACTCTTGGAAAGTTTTGCCTTTTCTTTAAAATTTCCAGGAGTTGGGTGGGCTTGCTGTCCTCTGTCCCACTCCACCTCCCCACCCACACATTCATGTTGGCCAAGATGCTGAGGGCTTGAAGCATAATTCCAGGCTTCTACGAGGTAAATCATTTACCAGGGACTAAGCAAGACACACTTTCCTGCTATTATTTTAATCTCATATTTCATCATTTATTGAATCAAATAACAAGTCTCATTTACTTAGGATCCATGTCAGCACCTTGAACTCCAAATCGTATATTACTTGTCACCTTGTGAGGGAGTCTGTGCATTGTCCATCTGTAGTCCTGCTTCATTACAGGACTTTATTTAAGCATCTTCATTTTTCTCCAGGGTATCTGAGGGCTTCAATGTAGTGAAAAATGTTTGCCCTCTTCATAAAAATAATACAAGAAACCACTGAAGAAACCTAAGGATTTCCTGTCCAAAGCAAGCAGTATCCTTGAGTAGGTTATCTTGTACATAAATTTATATGTAAATGTAGTCATGAGTAAGAAGAGGAAAAGTTGTGAATCTTTTATCATCACAGGTTAAATAACACAAACTTCAGGTAACCTCCTTGGGTTTCCTCCATGCTTTTGGCTCAGCTCTGGTTTATATTGGAGCCATATCTGCACCTCCACTCTTTCAACCCTCTCTTTTTATGAGACTAAAAAGTAAATTGGGTGCTATTTAAATATTTCCTACTTATGTTTATTGAAAACTACTCTGCCGCAGGGCATAGCACTTTGAAAAAAATGCCTCGCACCAGCCCAGTTTTCCAAACCCACATGGTTTACCCAAAAACCTGGACTTTGCTTTCCTCAGACCTTTAATTTCTTTAAACCAAATGATCACACAAAAACTTAGGAGGAGCCTAGTTTCATTTGTGAGGTTTTCAATAAAAGTTAAGTGGAGTGTGGCTAGAAAACCAGACCCTGAAAAGCCATGACTCTGCTGACACTAGAGGAAAAACCTACAGAATTCTTATACTTCCTGCTTTCAGTGTTGGGGAGAAGAAAAAAAAACAAGAAAGATGGAAGAGCTTTAGTACTGGTCCACTGTGGGGAAAAAGAAGAATGAGGGAAGTTTGGTTGAGTTCATCTGTTACTTATCTGGTATTTTATTTAGTTTGTCCTATTTCCAGAAATTTTTGAAAATTCAGAAGAGTATGAAAAATAAAATTTAAAAACTAATTTCATTCCATAGATATAATTATTCTTAACATTTTGGCATATAACTTCTTAGTGCTTAACCTTTTAAAATTTATATTTTAATATTGACTTAATATTAAATAATATTTTGTAGCTTACGTCATCATCAGATTTCCTTCAAGTTGTTCAGTATTTTCCAAAATATAGATATTTTAATGGTTATAGTCTCTGAATCATTTGTCTAGTCTTTTATCCTTAAAGTTTTCAGTTTCTGATTTTTTCTACCATAGTAATTAAGAAGAAATAAAATTCCCATATATAGATCTTTGGTTTATATGTTTTTAAACATTTAAAGATGAAATAATATCAATACTTCTCAACTATTCCAAAAAACAGAGGAGGAGGAAACACCTCTAAACTCATTTCATGATGTCAGTATTATCCTGATACCAAAACCAGTCAAGGACACAACAGGAAAAGTAAATCAGGCCAGTATCCCTAATGAACAAGAGGTAAAGATCCTTAACAGAATTTAACAAACCAAATTCAATAATACATTAAAAGGAGCCCCCACCACAACTAATCGGAATTTATTCCAGGGATGCTAGGATGAGTTAGCATCTATAGATCAATCAATATGCTATACCACATTAACAACATTAAGGATAAAAATCATAGGATCATCTCAATAGATGTATAAAAAGCATTTGACAATTCAACATTCATTTATAATAACTCTTATTAAAAGATGTATACAGGAAACATACCTCAACATAATAACTTGTCTGTGTATGATAACTCTATGTATGACAACTCAGCTTGTCCATGTATGACAAGTCCACAGCTAACATCATACTTAGTTGTGGAAAGCTGAAAAAATTTCCTCCAAGATCAGGAATAAGACAAAGTTGCCCACTCTTGCCATTTTTATTCAGCATAGTATTGGAAGTCCTAGCCAGAGCAATTAGGCAAGACTGCATCAAACTAAAAAACTTCTGTATGTCAAAAGAAACAAAAGAAAAATAAAAAAGTAGCAGGTATCCTACAGAATGAGAGAAAATATTTGCAAATCATGTATCTAATAAGGGGTAATATCCAAAATATATGAAGAACTCATACAACTCAATAGAGGAAAAAACGTCATTAAAGAAATGAGCAGAGGATCTGAAGAGACATCACATAGAATACATACAGTTGGCTAATAGGTACATGAAAATGTGCTCCACACACTAATTATCAGGGAGATACAAATTAAAAGCACAATGATATACCATCTCATGCCTGTTAGAATGGCTATCGTGAAAAAGACAAGAGATAACAAGTGTTGGCAAGAGTGTGGAGAAAAGGGAATCCTTGTGTACTGTAAACTTGAACACCAGAACGCAAACTGCTGTGGCTACCATGGAAAACAGTATGGCGGTTCCTCAAAAAATTAAAAATAGAACAATCATATGATTGTTCTATATATATAAACATAACATATACTTATAGAAACACATTAAGTGACAAAGATATCTGTGTCTCCACGTTCACAGTAGAATTATTTACAATAGCCAAGACATGGAAACAATCTAAGGGTCCATTGATGGATAAATGGATGAAGGAAATGTCACACACACCACAACGTAATATTCAGACACGAAAGGAAAATTCTGCCACTGATGACAACATCGATAGACCTTGAAGGCATTATGCCAGTCAGATAAAGAGAAATACCGTATGATCATACTTTGTAAGAGGAATCTAAATAAAAACAAAAACTCATACATGCAGATAACAGGCGGTGGTTGCTGGTGGGGGGTGATGTAGGTGGAGGGATATGGGTGAAATGGGAGAAGGTGGTCAAAAGGTACAAAATTCTCATTTAAAAGTCAGTCAGTCCTGGGAATGTAAAGCATGGTGACTATAGTTAATAATACTGCGTTGTATTTGAAAGCTGCTGAGAGAGTAGATCTTATAAGTTCTCATCGTAGGAAAAAATTTGTAACTATTTGTGGTGATGGATGTTAACTAGACTGTTGTGGTGATATTTCCCAGTATATATGTATATCAAACATTATGTTGTACATCTGAAACTAATATATGTCAATTATAGTTAAGTTGAAAGTTTTTTCTTCTAGTTTAGTTGCTTAGTGGAGTTATTCTTGATGATTTTAAGATCATGTACTATTTTTCCAAATTTTACTTTTCATCTGTGTATATCTTTATGTCTTACAATGAATTTCGCACAGACAGCATATAGTCTATGTTTCTGATTCTTCTTTGCCAACCTGTCTTTTACTTCATTTTTCTAGACCACTTACATTGAATATAATGATTTATATATTAGAGCGTAAGTCTTTTCTCTAATTTTTTATTCTCTATTTGTTCTGTTTTAGCTGTTTGTTTCCTTTCCCTTGACTTCCTGTAGGTTGCCTGACCATTTGATAAAATTCCGTTTTGATTTATCTATAATGTTTTTATTATGCCACTTTATATAGCTTTATTAGTGGTTGCTGTTACCTTAACTATGTATAATTTATCACAGTTTACTGGTATCATTCTACCAGTTTGAGTGAAGTCTCCTCCCTCTATGTCCCTTCACTCTTCATATTTAAAATGCTGCTGCTGCTTAGTCCCTCAGTCATGTCCGACTCTCTGTAGCCCCATGGACTGTAGCCCGTCAAGCTCCTCTGCCCATTGAGGTTTCTAAGTATGGATACTGGAGTGGGTTGCCATTTCCTACTCCAGGGGAGCTTCCTGACCCAGGAAGCATTGAACCTGGGTCTCCTGTGTCTCCTGCATTGGCAGGCAGATTCTTTACCACTAGCACCACCTGGGAAACTCCCTATTTAAAATATAATTATCTTAAATCTTTCTTCTATATACATTTAGAACCACATGTGTGGTTGTTACTTTTAGCTTAACTCTTAAAAATAAAATTTATTTATTTGTTTATGGCTGGGTTGGGTCTTCGTTGCTGCGCACATGCTTTCTCTAGTTATAGCGAGTAGAGGCTAAGTCTCTAGCTGAAGTGTGTGGGCTTCTCATTGCAGTGGCTTCTCTTGTTGTAGAGCATGGGCTCTAGGGTCCATGAGCTCAGCAGTTGCAGCTTGTGGACCCTAGAGTGTGGGTTCAGTAACTGTGGCGCATGGGCTTAGTTGCCCCGTGGCATGTGGAATCTTCCCGTAACAGGGATCGAACTCTTGTCGCCTGTTTTGACAGGCAGATTCTTAACCATTGGACCACGAAGGAAGTCCTACTTCAACTCTTAAACATAGTTTAGAAAATTCAAGAGGAAAAGGACAGCCTATTATATTCACTCACATTTTTGTTCACTGTATTTCTTCTTCCTTCAGTATTCCAGAGTTCCTTCTTTTATTGTTTTCTTTGTCTTAGGAGAACTTCCTTTAGCTGTCCTTTTAAAGTAAGTCTGCTGGCAACAAGCTCTCCTTGTTGTTGTTCATCTGAGAAAGTCTAGAGAAATATATTTTCTCTGGGTACAAGATTCAGGGTTGACAGTTCTTATCTATTCAAAAAAAAAAAAGTCAATTTCTTTTATCCTCCGTGCATTTTTGATGAGAAATCTGCTCTCATTTGAGGTGTTTTTAGTTAAACTGTTGTTTTTTTTTCTGGCTGCCTTTAAGTGTTTTTGTCGTTAGTTTTCTGAAGTTAACTATGATGAGCCTTTTCATGGGTGTCTTTGAGAGTGTCCTATTAGGGGTTCATTCAGCTTCTTTGGTGGTTCAGATGGTAAAGAATCCTCCTGCAATGCACGAGACCCGGGTTCGATCCCTGGGTTGGGAAGATCCCCTGAAAGGAAAGACTGTACCCACTCCAGTATTCTTGCCTGAAGAATTCAAATCATGGGTTAGAGGAGCCTGGTGAGCTGCAGTCTGTGAGGTCGCAAAGAGTCGGACATGAATGAGCGACTAACACACACAGCTTCTTTAATGTGTAGATTTATGCCTCTTGCAAAATTTGGTTAGTTTTCAATCACTGTTCTTTCAAATACTTTTTCACCCCCATCTTCTTTCCCCTCACTTTCTGGCGCATTATTACCCACATGTTAGGTCGTTTAAAATAATTCTACAGATCCCTGAAATTCTGTTAATTTTTCAGTCTGTTTTCTCTGTGTTGGTCAGACTAGGCAATTTCTGTTGTTCTTTTACAGTTTGCTGATTTATTTTTACTGTCCCTCCCTTCTGCTATTGAATCCACCCACTGAACTTTTGATTTTATTGTATTAGATGGTGGAGGTACAGAATTTCCGCTTGATTCTTCTTTACATCTTCTTTGCTGAGAGTTTCTGTTTCATTGCTGAAGCTTTCTGTCTGTTTCTTTTGTTTCTTGGATGGACTTAAGTGCTCTTTGAGACACTTTTGTCATGGCATTTAAAAAAATCTTTCTCGGATCACTTAAACATCTTTGTCATCTTGGTGTTCGTGTCCATCGACTGTCTTTTTTTCGTTCAGTTTGATGTCTTCCAGATTCTTGGTATGTCCAGTGATTTTCAATTTGAACCTGGGTATTTTCCCGAGATTTGGATCTTAAACCTGCTCTTGTTCTGTTTTTAAAGATTTCTTTTGATGTGGGCTATTTTAAAACTCTTTGTTGAATTTGTCACAATATTGCTTCTGTTTTATGTTTTGGGTTTTTGGCCGCAAGGCATGTGGGATCTTTGTTCCCAACTAGCAGTCAAACTTGCACCCCCTACATTGGAAGGCAAAGTCTTAACCACTGGACCTCCAGAGGAGTCCCCAAACCTGTTGTTTTAACTGGCTTTCTTGACACCACTGTGGCAGGGAAGTTGGCCTTTGCTGGCTTGGGTGGTGGTAGAACCACAGTTTTTTCCTTTGGTGCTTGTCTAGAATATAGCAGTTATTTTTCTAAAAGTCTCTGCCTTCAGCCTTTCCTATTCCCTTGGCTAGAGATCAGGCTTTTGTTCAGACTTCTTTTATTTTTTTTTAACATTTCCATTGGAGTTTTCAGGTTGCCGGCTTCTTCAGCTCCAAGTCTGAGATATTTGAGGCATAAAGAAACCCCAAGGATTTCTTTTTGTGTTATTCTTTGTGTCGTGAAGGTCCTAGCCATTCTGCTGCCTTTCTTCAACCCTTCAAAGTCTTATGTTTATTTTGTATATACATTTGACCCTGGAACAACGTGGGTGTCAGGGGTACTTACCCTCCGCAGAGTTGAAAATCCCTATCCACAGTTCCCATTCTGCATCCACAGATTCAACTAACGTGGATTGCATAGTATTATAGTATTTACTGTTGGAAATTAAAAAAATCCTGGTGGGAGTGGACCTGCCTAGTAGAAACATGTGTTTTTCTAGACTCAGCTATAGTTCATGCCCAGGGTTTTGTGTAGCACATTGTACAGTATCGTAGTATTTACTGTTGTGGGGAAAAATCCCTGTTCTAATCCCTGATCCACTCCATTTCACACTCCTGTTATTCAAGGGTTGGCTGTAATTAATATACAAGGGTTTCAGCTTCCCTGGTGGCTCAGCTAGTCAAGAATCCACCTGCAATGTGGGAAACCTGGGTTCGACCCCTGGGTTGAGAAGATCCCGTGGAGAAGGGACCGGCTACCCACCCCACTATTCTGGCCTGGAGAATTCCATGACTGTATAGTCCATGGGGTCGTAAAGAGCTGGACACAGCTGAGCAACTTTCACTTTCACTTGGTTGTGCTTAGGTAGAGAAATAGACATCTACTCTATTTTCCATTAGTTTGTGCGGTTTACTCAAATCTCTCAGAAAAAAAAAAAATATATATATATATGCATATTTCTGTCTATAAGTGAAAATACATTGTACGTTCCTGATTTGGTATCAGGAATCAAGAAGCTTTTTCTCTAAAGAGCCAAACAGTAAGTATTTTAGACTTTGAAGTCCATAATATAATGTTAGGTGCATTTGAAACTTTCATTTCTTCCTTGCTTCCTTTTACTTTACCAGTATTCTTAGAGTATCATGTTCAGTATTACACAAGTTTAAAGCCAGGCTAGGCATTTTGTGTACATTCAAGTAAGCTAAAATTTTGCCAATGTAGTTTCTCGTTTTGAAACATGTTGCAAAAAAACTGGGAGGGAAAAACGTTGAAATATGGACGGCCACAGAATGTGCCTTGACTGAGTATGAGGTGGGCCTTTTGTGAGGAACCTTGAGTCTTGCTAAGTCTGAGCATAGCTTTGCTTCCCCTCCATCTCTCTTATCTGGCTCCATTCTTTTACAGATAGAATTTGTAGACCAATCTCTTCTCTGCTGAAGACCTTACTAGTAAATCTGTAGGGACCTCAAACTTGGGCTTCTCTGGAGCCGGTCTCTACAGAAAGAGGTAAAGATGAGCATGGAGCTCAATAATCTATGAGTCTCATACGGTAGGTGATGAGTTACTCCCTTCATTTAGTTCCTTTGTGTTCTGAATCTCTTGCATTTGAAATGTCATCACTCAGGAATAAAGAGTGAAGAGTTCTTATAAAATAAAGAACCTATGCTTTCTCCAGGTCACTATGTAAATTCTGTCATAAACTGTTGCAAACTAGTACTAAGGACCCCAGAGAGTTATAGAAATGTTCAGTAATATTTACCAATTCAGCACTCGCTTCTCAAGATTCTGGTGCTACAATTTAGAAATGAATATTATTTGTTTCTAACCCGGCTTTCTTGTTTCTTACTCCATCGTGACATTGCAAAAAAAAAAAAAAAAAAGACCATTTTCAAACTACCTTCCAAAAAGTTGACAGTTCTTGTGTTTGTCAATTGCTTTAATACTCTATATATTTTTAAATGGTTGCTTGGTTGGGAGTCTCTAGACACAACACTTCACACTAAGGAAGGCTGACAGTTAAGTGATGTGGAAGCCATTATCTCACCTTTGTGCTTGCAGGCTGTGGCCTCTTGCCATTTCCTATTTCATAATAAATAGCATTAGCATTCAGGAACTTTTTAACACCTATTGAGGACAGGGTTTTTCTAATTCTGTATAAGAGAGAATTTTAAAAATGAATGACTAGAATCTAACAAACATAGTATTAAAAAAGAAAGAGAACTATGTATCATTCTTACATTGAATTTAGGTTTATAAATATCAATTAAAATACCAACCAACAAAATTGAACATTACAGTAAAAGACTCATCAACTGTGACCCAGTATGAATTATTGTCAAATTAGAAGATCTGTTGTTGTAATATATAATTGGTCCAGTAAGAGAATATGATCATCTCAATGGTTGCTAAAAGAGTATTTGATAAAACTCAGCATTTATTTATGAGATTTATTCTGAGATATCTAGGAATAGAAGGGAAATTCTTTAAATACTAAGAAATAGCTAACTTAAACCAAGCACCAGCATCCTATTCAATGCAGAATACTGTTGGTATTCCTTCTAAAATCATGAAGAAGGTAATCATGCTATGACCATTATTATTTAATTACTCTAACAATTTCAGACAATGCAGTAATATATAAAGCATTGTGAAGACATATATTTACAAAATCAGCATTTGCAGATAATATAATTTTTTATACAATATAATTTTTTTTAGAGAGAGAATTCAAGAACATCAAGTTTTAATGAATTTACTGACCAGAGACTTAATTAATGCATAAAACATCCATACTCTTGTGAAAGTGAAAGTTGCTCAGTCACATCCGACCCTTTGCATCCCCGTGGACTGTGCAATCCATGGAATTCTCCAGGCCAGAATACTGGAGAGGTAGCTGTTCCCTTCACCAGGGGATCTTCCCAACCCAGGGATCAAACCCAGGTCTCCCTCATTGCAGGTGGATTCTTTACCGTCTGGGCCACCGGGGAAGCCCAACTCTTACTCTTTCTGTAAAACAGTAAAAAAAAAACAATTAGATGATCTAGTTCTTTAAAAAAAGTACTCATCGTAATACCAAGAAGCGTAAGATACGTAGGAATAACCCTAGAAGAAATACAGAAAATGTACAGAAAGAGGAGAAAAAGTGAGGCTCTTCAGTGCAGTATAGTTTACACTGATTACCAGTACATGATGTTTCTGAAGAAGGAAATTGAGTATTGTAGAAAATGCAGTTATTCCAAAATTAGTTCAGAACTTTCTTACAATTCCAGTCAAAATACCAGTAGTTGTTATTTGAGTCTTAACATTATATTTGAAAACATAAACAGGCAGGAATTGCTAAGATAATTTTTTTGTCTTGGTAATGAATAGGAAATTTACTTCACAGTTTTTTTGTGTGTGAAAACTTTCTAATTTGTGGAAAAAGTTTAAAGAAATATATAATGTAGCAAATATGTATGTACTGCCACTAGATTCAGCAGTTACTAATACTGTGATCTCTTGCCACACAAAATTGAACTTTAATTAGAAATTATCAACCATGAGGTGCATTTTAAAAGCAATATCAGGGACTTCCTGGAGTCCTGTGGTTAAGACTTCAGGCTTCCACTGCAGGGGGTGAGGGTTTGGGCCCTCTTCAGGAACCTAAGATCTCCCATGCCATGTGGCACAGCCAAAACAATTTTTTAAATAAAACAAATAAAAGCATTATCAGGTATAGACCCATTTCTTTCCTTTAAATTATAACTTCTCAGAAGAATTATCTATCTTTGGTATCATCAATTTCTGTATGTGCACACCTGTGTCAGTTCACAAACACACAAATGCTCTCTCTTCCTTTAATGCGTTATTATACAAAATTTCACATTTATGCAGACACAGAAGGAATAGCATTACAATCCCCCTAACAATCAAATAACTTCAGCAAGTAAGAGCTCATGACGAAACTAGTTTCATATCTTACCCCACCACCCCACCAAATTATATTAAAGCAAATTTCACACATTATATTATTTCGTCTGTAACTATATCTGCACATATCACCAAAAAATAAACTTTTTTAAAGCAAAGTATTATCACTCCTGAAATAAATTGTCAATAATTCTTTATTATCAAATTTCTAATTCATATTAAATTCTCTGATTATCTTGTTTTTAAAAATCCTGCTCCATACGACCCATACATTGCAATTGCTTGCTGTCTCATAAGATTCTCTTAAAATATAAAGTTCTCTTCCATCTCCTTTTGTCACTTCCTTACAGTTTTTTTAAAAAACATTTATTCTGTAGTATTTCTCTTCCCACAAATAGGATTTTGCTGATTGTATCCCTGTAGTGTTCTTTTGTCCCTGAAATTTCCTGTGAATTGTTCATTAGATCTAGAAGATTGCTTAGATGGGATTTTATTTTTTGGCAAAAATACTTATTTTTTAATGAGTTTACTTTGTTATGGGCACTTGAAAAGGGATATAATCTCCATTTCAAGATAAAGTTGCATTTATATCAAATTTACCTCATTATGTTTTTGTGTCTTCTGATGCCATACGTGTCCTATCCTAGACTGAGAATGGTAAATTCAAACCTCAGGCTACTAATACTTCTCCTTATATTTGTGTAGCTTTGCTATATAATGTCCATGTTACATGACATATAGATATCCATAACCGTTAGGGCTTCACCACAGAACGGAGCATACTAGGTGTCCTTCTGAACATTTCTAGATTTTATGCTTTTTTGGTTGTTGTTTAATGCTTTTTGTCTAACTCAGATCGTGACTACTGCTTTTCATTTTGCTGTTATAAATGTAAAAGGAGGCAGAACTGCATTTTATACTTTAGAGAAACTAGAAGGCGAAAGACCAGAATATAAAGATTATTTAACTTCTTAGTGCTGGGATGTGGGGCATTTTTAACTTTCTTCTTTAAAGTGTTTCCAAAGTTTTCTACAGGGAGTTTGTCTTACTGTTATAAGGCTTAAAAATCTATTATATTTTTTACAATAAAAAATTGTAAGGAAAGTATGCAAAGGTAGTTTGGTTTTGTTAATGTTCTCAGCCCGTTTTTTGGCCACTGCAGAAATAATTACTGGCAGTGTTCAGCATGCCCCTGTCTCAATCGCAGCCGAAAGTCGAGTACATGCCTCTTCCAGTGATGAGTTTGAAGTGGGAAATCGTTACATGAGCAAGGAAAATTTCCCAGCATCTCTGCTAGAACGGGAGGACGGGGCGTGGAGCAGGGGAGGCCTCCTGAAAATCCATGTCACATTCGCTCGGGCTCCTCTTGGTTCTGAGCCAGATAACAAACTCTTTGGTTGAATTTTTCTGTCCAGACACTGGCCTCAGTGAAGGTATACTGAACTTGGAAATATCATTTCAGCTTTTGGCTGGAATAGCTGTTGCAGAGGCGCTTCTTCAGATGTGGAGCCTTGAGGGAGTTCTCCGAGTACAGGCGTTTTCACACATCTGCTGATGCAAGAGCCCCAGTGTGAGCATTAGTACTCAGGAATGCAGCGCGGATTTAAGGTGATCGCCCCAGGATTTTGGCAGGTCAGGACAAACATTATCTTGCTCCCATATGTTTTTGTAGGGTCTTGAAAGGGAAATCGTATACATTTCCTTAAACTGACATGCTGAATTTTCCCACATACACCAAAGGACCCTCTCAGCAAAAATAAATTCAGGAATATGTATATATGACATTCATCTATTTAGCATCTGCTGTCAATACAACAATATAAGCTGATGGCTATTGGGAGTCACAGACAGTTTGCATTTACTTTGATTTACGTTTGAATGGCTGATTTCAGAAGACTCGGCCCAATAGATTAAAAAAAAGACGATGAAAGATCCCATATTTTGAGTAAGTCTTCTGTAGTTTTTTCTACTCTGCTCTTCCTTAGGTGCAGCGTGTTGAACAGAAGGCTCGAGTCCCCATTGTCAGGATTTTCCCACTGATAGCTCTGTTGTCCTATATGCACACCTCCCCCATATATACATATACAGTATAAAAAACAACCAAGGCACCCTTGTGAAGCTAAGAAATTCCAATGTAGTAATATTGATAACACATCCTATGTACAAAGATCGTATCTTTTTTATCACCCTTGAGCAAATGCAGTCCTGTTTCCCATGGGATTTGACACACGGTAAGCATGCATTAAATGCTGACTAACCCTTTTCCTAAGTCTTTGCATTCTTCGGTCTCTACTCCCTCTAGAGAATGACATATAATCTGCCCAGTAGTTTGGCTGATAGATTTAGCCTTGTTTCATTCTGTGTCACAACTAGACCCTCTTGTAGGCTTGAACCTATGTGAGAAGGTAATAATCCCTAACCACTGTTTTCGTGTTTTGTCTAAGTATTTGGTTGCTGCAGTGTCTTGTACCAAATCAAATCAGTCCTCTGGTTCTCCTTCCTACCTGCTTATCCCACATGATTTTTAAGCTATCAGCTTTTATTTGAAAGTAGTATCTTGGGACTTCCCTGGTGGTCCAGTGGTTAAGACTTAGCCTTCCAGTGTAGGGAGAGTTGCAGGTTCAGTCCTTGGTCAGGGAGTTAAGATCCCAAATGCCTCACAGCCAAAGAACCAGAACATAAAACGGAAGCAGTATTGTAGCAAATTCAGTAAAGGCTTTAAAAAATGGCTCACATTAAAAAAAAAAAAATCTTAAAAAAGTAATAGCTAGGGTATATTTCTTCCCCTTCCCCCAAAATTTGAAGAGAGGTCACCTATCTTTGACCTGATTTTTTTTACTTTTATGTTTATTTACTACCAGTTGTTTTCCTATTGGATTATTTAACTGGAAAATGATTTCTATATGGAAGTAAATTCTTTTTATGTACTGGGATCCTTTTCCACAAAGGGAAACATGTAGAAGCAGTGTTTTCAATTTAATGTATTAACAAATAATTTTCCTGGCATCTTGATGAACTACTGAGGTCATGTAGCCTTATTTGGCCTGAATTAGTCTGTTCAGGTACGGATTATGATAATGTATTTTTTTTTTAATTTTTATTTTTACTTTATTTTACTTTACAATACTGTATTGGTTTTGCCATACATTGGATCGCATATACACCTGTGGTGGATTCATGTCAATGATAATGTATTTTTAAATTTAGTTTATTGATCATATTCTATCCTAGAATTGCATATATATTTATGTATGTTTTAAGATTTTGTGATTCATAAAAATGTTGGTGTTGTATCAGTTCTTATTTCATTGCATGTTGGCATTTTGACACTGGTTCTTGCATCCATTGTTGGTTTTTAGGGAGAAGTCATGGAAAACTTGCTGTGTTTTTCACTAGTTTTCCTTGGTAACTTATAAAGTTAATTTCATAAAAAATGTTCTTCTAAAATATGGAAGATTTTCAGTCCTTTGAAAAAATGATTATAGTCAATTTTCCATATATTACTCAGCATTAAAGATCTACCTGCCAAATGATCCCAGGTGTGGGATTGCAGTAGGTAATTTCCTGAGCTGTATGGTACAGATGATTTTCTGTGTCAGAAGATGCTATCAGTTCACCTGGCCTCTAGTGACAGAGAAATCCTTTGTTTATTCATTTAGTAGGCAGATTAACCCTAATGAATCTTAGCTTCCTGGAAATAGATACAGGTGACAATGGCGAAGTGAGGAGTGGGGGGAAGTAAGACAAATTCCCTTTTCTTTCTCCACTTATAAATAATGGTGGCTTTCATTGGAGAGTGTTTTTTAAATGGGCAAGGAATGCAAAATATTTTAATTTAAAAGCAAAATTAAAATAATCAGCCTTTAATTTTTAGTTTTGAACATCTGTATATGTTTATTCTTTTCAGAAGAAACAAAGATTTTCTAATTGTGGCAACAAGTTAAAATTTTTGTGTCTTTCAAGTTATAGTTAAATGAAAACACTCAATGAAACACTTCATGATGGTTTGGGCAGAACAAGTCGTCTGAACAGAAAAATGCAACTCTAGTATAGTCTTATGTTCAGTTAAAATTCTGTGAATTAAAAAGTCATGTCATTCATTGGCCTCTCCTAACACAGGGGAGAGCGTGTGCACTGTGTTGTGTTCATTGCTCTAGTCTGTTCATGCTGCTTCAGTGACACACTTGCTGTTTTCTCAGGAGCAAACGTGAAGGACTAATATAGCCATTAGAAGATTATTCATACAGTTATACTATAATTTGTAAAACATTTGTTGAATTAATCTACTTAAAATTCTTTGCTTTGTTATAATTTTAATAGTGTTGGCAGGAATCATTTTTGTGATTACACAATCATGGATATTTGGTGTAATTCTCAGTAACATATGGTACAATGAAATGTTTGTCATTGAAACTCTTAAGCTTTGCTTACTGAAGGCAGGAGTACTTGACAACATTTTTCTGTGAATGGTTTTGAAGATACATTATTCCCAAGATATGAATGTACAGACACAGATGTGAAAATCTCTTAACGTTCTACCGAACTTTTCCAGATCTGCAGCAGTAATTTATTCTGCACTCTCCAAAGACTCCTCAAATGTCTTCTTTTACATAACTTTATTCATTGGAGGCAAAGTTAAAATTCTTCCCCTCCGCACACTGAATGTTCAAGATAAGCTTTTCATGATGCATTTTGTAGCTGACCATAAAAGCTCTAGAATTTCAAGGGAGAAGTGAAAAAGCAGAGTTTATCTTTCTATGAAGATTTACAGTTTATGGTTTTTTCTAGCGATAGGCTCGATAGTCTGCTCGAATTGTGTTAGGAAGCATTCTGAATAATCTGAGATACATATGAATCAGAGGCAGTAATAAATTCTGAATGAATCTTTGGTTTTTACTTAAGATTACTTTATCCTTAAAACTAATGTTTCTATAACCTCTGACCGAATACTGAGGATCCAAAGTATTTCCAAGGGTGAGAATTTTTCCTGGCCTCGTGCGAGTAGTTTAATTCATTCCAATTGTGTGGCATGTGATGGAGCACGTCGGAGGTATATTTGCAAATCTTAATTTACATACCACTTTGCCAAAATATGATGCAGTGCTTTACTGATTTGTCTGTAATATTTATTTTCAAAAACATTGGAAAAAAGAGAAAGCAATGTATGTGTGTCATATTATCTTCATAGGAACTACTGCCTATGTTAACTGGATTTTCCTTTCCTTTTACTGAAAAAACCAAAGGACAACAGTCATTATATGATTTTGTATTTTAAGTATTTTCATAATCCAACATAAATTGGCCCACCCAAGGATTATGTCTGTCTTATAAAGATGTGTTTACATAGTCACTGGGTGAAAGATTGCAGAAGTTGAACCACTAGTTTTGAAAGTTGAGCCAGACCAGGAAAAATCAGGATACAATTTGGCACTTATGGAGACGAAATGATTTCCTTTTTAGCTGCTGATTTCTACTGGGAAATGTATCCTTGGACTGAAAATTGCATCCGGAAAAATGTTTATGTAGTGTTTTTCAAATGACTGATTATTCTTCTAACCTTTAACATGAACTGCGTCTAATTTTGGTCGCTTTTAACTCTTTCATGACTAGGGGATTTTTCTTTTTGTGGGAAATTTTGTTACTCAGAAATATATTTTTGCTGCTTTGAATACAAAAATCTCTTCCATGGCAACAGCAACATAAAATGTGTTAAAATTTTCACTTGGGTTATTTTTCTGAGCCGTTAGTACAATGTCTTAAGTCATACACCCTCTATCACAGGCTCTTAGATTTTATATTATGTTCCACCTTTAGGAGTAGTTTTAGGCTGATAGAGCAGCTGCCTTTCCCCTTCTCATTCCACCACCACCTGTACATGAGAAGCAGGAGCTCCTTGAGCTTTTTGTGGATAATGTTTGACCCATACGGTCTTCACAAAGATCAGTTCTTACTCTCCTTTTTTTCTTGTACATTTTGTGACTTTTCTGGCTACATTATTGTCCATCAGAGGTTGCAGGAGTCTCTGCTTCATGCTGTCTCTACTCTTGGACCTTGATTAACTGAAGCTTCATCATCAAGTTATTGCAGGTGACCATGGCAAGGGAGAGGGGACACTGGAGGCGTCACACTGGTCACTTCTGCTCACAGCTCGTGGGTTAGAGCTGTGCTGTCCAGTGCAATAGCCAATGGTGCATTTGGTTATCTAAAGTCAAATTGTGTGCTCCGTCATGTCCGACTCTTTGCAGTCCCCTGGACAGTAGCCTGCCAGGCCTCCCTGTCCATTAAATATTCCAGACAAGAATACTGGAGCGGGTTGCCATGTTGTCCTCCAGGGGATCTTCCCAACCCAGGGATCAAACCCACATCTCTTTTGTCTCCTACATTGGCAGGCGGATTCTTTACCAGCTGAGCCACTGAGTTAATGAAAATTAAATAAAATTTGCTATTAAGTTCCTCAGTGGCACTAGCCGCATTTTAAATCTACCATACCAGACAACACAAAATGTAGAACATTTCCATTATCACAAAAAGTTCCGAGACTGGTGGATTAGAGTTTTAAGGGGATGGGGACGTAAAATCCTCTTCTTAGCCCAGAGGTGGGAAAGAAGCAAGTAGTACTAAATTGTGGTAACGTCTAACACTGTTGGTAAACGATGTACTTGCAAATATTCCTGATAGTCTCTGAATCCATTTTCCCCCCTTGTTTTTTTTTTTGAGGGTTGGATGAGGTGTGAGGAGGGTGATATAAATATGGCATCATCGACTCAATACACATGAGTTTTTAGCAAACTCTGGGAGATAGTGAAGGGCAGGGAAGTCTGGTGTGCTGCAGTCCATGGGGTAGCAAAGAGCTGGCACAACTGAGTGACTGAATACAACCTGCATATATATCCACACACATATACTGCTTGTAGCTGCATGAAACTACATTGGAGAAGGAAATGGCAGCCCCCTCCAGTGTTCTTGCCTGGAGAATCCCAGATACGGTGGAGCCTGGTGGGCTGCCATCTATGGGGTCGCACAGAGTCAGACATGACTGAAGCAACTTAGCAGCAGCAGCTGCATGAAACAGACAAGAAGCATACACTTGAAACTATCTTTTGCCAAGGGGGAGTCTTTATGTTGGATTTCCCCTTGGACAAAGAATCTGTATTACATTTATGTGGCTCTGGAGAAGATATATAGGAAAGAAACACCACAGTTCCCAGTGAGCTCAGTTAATGTGATTAAGGAATTTGAATGTAATTACCCAAAGTTTGGCTTTTCTTTTAAGGAACTCATTCATTGGAGACACTTTTTTTTTTTTGGATACTGCAAAGCTGACAACTAAATCTGGATTTTGAGGGGAAGGCTTCCACCAGGAATAGTGTGAGTCAAGGATGAGTCTATAAAAAGCAGCAGATGCAGCAGGGACAGGCCAAGTAAGATTCTGTTTTGACATGATTTTATCTGTGGCTGATGTTCGAAGGGGATATTTGGCGGAATGTACAGAGCTTTGCTCCAGAGTTGTACCTTCTGTGATTGGTGTACAAGCTTATTTAAATAAAAGGTATGGCAACAATAAATATGTGTGTGCGTGCTAAGTCGCTTCAGTCATGTCTGACTCTTTGCAGCCCCATAGACTGTAGCCTGCCAGGCTCCTCTGTCCATGGGATTCTTCAAGCAAGAATACTGGAGTGGGTTGCCATGCCCTCCTCCATGGGATTGAATCTACGACTCCTCCAACTCCTGCATTGGCAGGCGAATTCTTTACCACTAGCACCACCTGGGAAGCCCAACAATAAATATATATTTGAGTAAATAACACTGCAGTTATTTTTGATCACAGTAGTAACAACAAATTTGGAAAAAATTTTTGTACAGAGAAAAATCTTTGTTCAGAGACAAAGTTCTTTTTACCCAGAGTCAATGGATTAGAATTTGACAAGTAACAGAAAGCCTTTAGTTCTTCTTTGTCCTAAACGGTTTGACAGCTGTGTCTAGTCCCCAGAAAGCAAATAACCAAGCAGAGTTTGTGACGGAAACTTTTCACCTTCCTCTTTGGTGTTTCTGCATTATCTTGTCAAACATCTGGAAATCAGCATGTTTGCAGTTGTCTCACAGCATGATTTTGCATTTACATCATTGTGCTAGCTGATAGAAGTTGTTTTTTTCTTTTTTTTTAAGGAAAAAAATCAGCAACTTTTGGTCTGTCACAAGGTCAAGTGATGATTAGTGATGCCGTCTCTCCTAAACACATGTTTAGCTCAGGAAAGTTAAATCAGTTTCCAAAAATTTGGTAACCATTAGAGTACTTCCTAAGTCACTTCCGGATGTCAGACCTAAGGTGGAGGGGGGACAGGGCTATATTGAGTTCCCTGCAGTTTTTTTTTTTAAACCAAAGGGACTTAATTTGGCAGCTGATCCAGCCAAGGAAACACTCACGCAATGGCAGAACTAGACAGGAAACACTCCTGAAAGTGCTGTTTTGATAGAGGATCAGGAGATCAGGCAAAGAGCTGTGAACTTACATGTAGCCTAGGCCATGTAGCACCAGGCTAGCCACCTGAGGGTATGGAATGAGAAAGGAAATTAAAGGAGGAGGGCCATGGAACTCGTACGCAGCTTTCTTTTCTCCAGAGAGGAATGCTAAGAATTATGAAAGTCTTTGAAGTAGAAGGACATAATTAATGAATTTTGTTGTCCGTATTGTTTAGGGGTTTTGGTTAAGCATTCCACCATCGTTACTCACCTTTACATTTTTGACGTGATTGTTAGTTCGACTACAGGAGCTTACCTCATCAATTCTATCTACCTTTTTATAGCTCTCAGAAGAGCCGTCTTCCAAGGGAAACACTGTGTTGAGCAGAGGTTGTGCTTTTAGAAGATGGACGTTTTATAATGATAAGTTTTGACAACTTGCTCTGCTCGCCATGTGTCTCCCAGGCCTGCTGGTGGGTGGGTATTTGTCAGGAAAGACAATATATCTGAGAGGGGTTGCTTTTTAGCAGCCAGACTTGATTTTGGACTTCAAGGCATTCCTTACAGCACCTCAGTTCCTTACAGAGGAGGAGCTTTGCTCTCTCGGGGGAGGTCTTGTACAGTAGAAGGTGCTGATCCTCAGTTTTGAACCTCTCTCAGACACCTTTCATTCTCCTATGAACTTCTGTATGTGTGTTCTGCCCATATTTAGGAAACACGCCTTGATTGATTTCTTCTGCCAAGCTACTCTTCACGGTCTATAGAAGCCATTTTTGTGTGGTGGTGGTGTTCTGTCGCTAAGTCATATCCAACTCTTTTGTGATCCATGGACTGTCGCCCACCAAGCTCCTCTGTCCATGGGATTTCTCAGGCAAGAATACTGGAGTGGGTTGCCATGTCCTCCTCCAGGGGATCTTCCCAACCCGTGGGAAGATCTTCCCAACCCGTGGGAAGATCTTCCCAACCTGTGTCTCCTGCACTGGCAGGCAGAATCTTTACCACTGAGCCCCCAGGGAAGCCCATTTTTGTGTGTAAAGGCAGACTGATTCATTTCTTACAGCGCAGCATTAAATGATATCTGGCTTAATTGCACCATTTGAAAGAAAAATACAGTCCATATCTGTGCTTAACAAATCTGTTGATGCTCTTCTTTAGACCATGAGTGATTCTTGGTCTGTTGTTGTTCACAAAGGCTGTGTTGGATTCCATGGCGTTATCACCCATACTCTGCTTCTGTGGCTTAGATAGCTGGCACGTCCCCCAGAGCATGTGGATGATTCCCTAATAGCATCTGCCCAGTTCTGATCACATATTCGGTTGACAGCTGAAAGACCCACATTCAACTTGACTAAGTTCATAATGACTAACTCAAAATTTACAGTCAATACTGTTTTATCTAAAGCTCTTTCAGATTCTTAACAGTACTTAATAACAATTGCATCAGTATTCCTCTTTATTCTAACTTTCACAGCTCCTTAAAAACCAACAAATAGAATATCTTCCCAGTTAACTATGAGAAACTAATCTGTATGATTTCCTTAGCATTAATACCAAATGCCAGTTTTTGTGCCTAACGCACAGTGAGGCCAAAAGATACCAAAACAACATCTGAGTTTGGAGCAGAGGAAGGTTTACTGCAGGGCCATGCGAGGAACATGGGTGGCTAATGCCCCAAAGAACCCTGCAGTCCCCAAAGAGGTTTCAAGGAACTATTGTTAAATTAAAGGCAAGGTGAGGGAGGGGTCTGGTTGGTTGCCGCACACTTCTTGGTGTTGGAATCCTTTGTTCTTGCAGCTGTCTTCATAGGTCAGGTCACAGTGTTCCTGTAAAACTCCAATAAGACAAATGTTATTCTCTGTTCTTTATCTTTTAAAGTCTATGTGAGTGAAAAAATGTTACACCCTTAAAGATCAGAGCTTTGAGAATGGGCAGTCTTATATATTAATATTTCAGACTATAGGCGACATTCTTCACTTCAAGCAAAAGCAATCGATTATAAAGGTTAAAATAAAAGAAACAGATCTAATATGGAGAGAGAGTTTTTCTTTGCTGTTACAATATCATTAATTCTCTCTGTCCAAGAGAATAGTCAGTACAAGCCTTGTCCCCATCCATCAGAATAACCACAAACTGGTTCTTAATTACCTCTTGCCTGGAGCACTGCGGCAGCGTCCAGATTGGCCCCCTAAATGTTAGTCTGTCTGGCCATGCCGCTTCTCCCAGTTTACCCTGTGTGTTTGAGTGTATACTCAGTCCTTTCTGACTCTTTGCAACCCCATGGACTGTATGTAGCCCGCGGCTCCTCTGTCCATAAGATTCTTCAGGCAAGAATACTGGAGTGGGTTGCCACTCCCTTCTCCAGGGGATTTTCCTAACTCAGGGATCCAGCCTGGGTCTCCTGTATTGCAGGTAGATTCTTTATTGTCTGAGCCTCCAGGGAAGCCCTACATAATGCTGATAGAAACGTATTCCACAAATACTGGTCTTATCATGTCATTATTCCCAGTTTACAATATGAAGGCTAGTTTTCTAAATGAACATTCACAATTCTAGCCATGCTTCTTTATATCCCTTCTACAAGCACCTGCAGTCTAGTCAAACTGTTCTTTTTAGTTTGGTTGGGCTCCAAGCAGTTTCAGTCCTCCTAGGAGCAGTATCCAACTGTTTCTCCTGACGTCTTGTGAGAGCTTGTCTTCATAAAGTCAGTGACAAACAAAGTTTCTGGTTTCAAAAGGAAAAGCAGGAGGCTGTTTTATGCACTTAGATGCGGAAAGCGTTTATCACTTTGAGGGATGCTCATTCGTTAGTTATGTTTTAATGACATTTGAGTGGAGGAGAACTAGGACTTTCGGATTGCTATGACTCTGCCTGGTAGTCACTGGGGCTCCTCTGTGCTCTGTGTAAGGACAGTATCCATATATTATCAGGCCATGGTGAGATGACATTATCATGCCTTAGCTTTCACATGCAACAAGCAATAAAATGCCAGCAAAGTTGGAATGGCACCAGATCTTGGCTCCTCGGCAGGTGTTTGCCTTTATTGGTGCACAGCGTCATGCATTTGGCTAAGTGTCACCTATGATGTCTTTCTGGAGTCCCTGCCATCCTCAGTTTGTCATAGGCGGGTGGATATAAAGTAGGTCTTAGGTTTGCCATTAGAAAAGTTAGCATTTATTTTGGAAGCCGTGGGCTCAGCTCTTGACTTGTGAATTTGCATGCCACACTGTCATCTGATTTTATATCTCGGGAGTGATTTCATATCTAAGCTTGTATCCTAGGGTCCTGGAATTATTTGCCAAATCTGGATCTGTCTTCCTCTGAAAAGTGAATTTTCTCAGTTTTACATCTTGTTAGCGCTTAAGTCCATTTAAGCTCTCAGAAAAGTTGCTTCTAGTAATTAAATAATACCTTGTATTGAGTTAGCCAGAAAGTTCTTTTTCTGTAATATCTTATGGAAAAACCCAAATGAAATTTTTGACCAATCCAGTGTATATGTTGCAGCAGCCCTATAGTATATTCGGGAAATTTGTAAACCCCATTTCACAGACAAAGAAATTGAGATTTGCAGTGTTCGGTGATTTAACCAAGGAAAGTGATTCGGTGGTGGACATAGGGCTGTAGCCCGCATTTCCTAAGTCATAGTCTACTTTTCACTTTTCTGTCTCTGTTAACTGGTATTTTTTTTTTCAGTATTTGAGTCATGCATGAGATCTGTGGTTGTAAAAGGTGTTTGGAATCCTGGTTTCTAGAGGAAGCTCTGCTGCTCACCAGCTCTGGTGACTTTCAGCAACTGCATTTAATCTTTTTTAAGATTGTTTCTAAGATCCTTTCCAGAGGAAAAAATGTAATATGTTCATAATTTATGTACTCCCATTTAAGCAAAGTAAAGTCATAGATATTAGAGTTCTCACCAGGAATTTTTTTATTTCCTAATGACATCTGTGAATTAGGTATGGAAATCATTGAGCCAGGGGTACAGATTCGACTTGTTAATAAGCAGACCCATACATAATATCCCTTACATTGCTTAAACGAAATTATCTTCTAAACTTTTACAACTAAGTGTGAACAATTTGCGTTTGAGATTTTGAAATAAGTCCTAGGCACTGGAGTCCTCGTCCGCCTCCACCCATTTATTATTTCCACATTAAGGCCTCTCTTCCTTGAGGCCTGTGAGCCCCCAGGCCTTTTCAGCATCGTGGTCTGCACTTCTCTGTTTTTCTTTCCCTGGGAGTGCTGATTAGTGACTTGCGGTGTGGACTCTGATTTATCGCAGACCAGAGCTGCCCCTTAGGGGCTGAGCAGAAACACTCATGAAGGAGCCCTGATTAAAAAGAGTGGTAATGAAGACAAATGTTTCAGAGGGAGTTGAGAGAAAACCAGTCCTTGGCATTCCCCTTAGCTCCTCTGAGCTTTTGAAAAGGACATAGTGGTAGCCAAAGGAAATATTCCTCCTTTGTTGTTTATTTCTTATGGCACTGGAAACATTTTTCTTTTCCTCCTGGGTGTTCTAATTCTCACTTGTTAACTGCTTTTCATGCAGGGTTGCAATTAACCCCTGGCAGATTCTGCACTGGGTTCCCCTTATAGCCACTCCATTCCCAAAGTAGTTTTAATGCTTTGACCTATAGCCATTTTAAAATTCTTCAGATTTGACGCTTTTGCCTAATTTCTTAGATCATTAAATCACACTTCAGGTGTTTTTATCCAGTGCTTTTTACTAAATTTGATGTTAGGTACCTATAATCACCTCCGCTTCTTCTTTTTACAAGATAGAATGCCAGTTAGCACAAAGTCCTACTCACTTGCTAATTTTGATTACAACTAGGTCAGAAGTCCCAAATCTAGGGTTTTGTCCATAACTCAAGACACTGTTCCAAAATGCCTTGAGGCTAGGTGGAGTTATTGCAAGTAAGTGCCATTGCTTGATCTGGGCCTCTGGTCATCTACCAAGTCAGTAATCTTACTCTCTGTGGCCACGTGAGCTGTAATCCCCTGCCCTGGTCAAACCCAGCCAAAATTCTGTCTTTTCAGAAGGTCCTATAACGTTGGGATTCATGTTAAGGATATAGATTGTTTGTGACAGGCTTACACAGTGAGTTTCTGCACTCCATCGACTGGTCAAAATACCATATCCAGAACTAAATTTAGGGAGGGAGAGAGACAAAGTACCCTGGATGCCATGGAGTATGGTGGTAAGAGCAGATCAGTACACAGTACACATGTAGCTGGTTAGTGTGCTGAGTACTCTGTTCAGTGCTGAGGACGCAAGGTGGAGGGAAGGAAAGACAAAAAGTAGGAGATACAGCCAGAGCCCTCTCCCTGTCAATAAGAAGCTCCAGAGCAGATCTACATGGGTTAACAAGAAAATATCAATTCAAGCAAAGTTCAAAAAATGCCACCACCCTGATTTATCTGTCTTTAACTAGTTTCTGTTTCCAGAAGTAGGTACTGGTTTCCAATCCAGTCAAGTGGATTTCTTTTTGTAGAAAAAGTCTCAGTGTGTTTAGGAACCCATCAAATATCCAACATTAAAGGAAAAGTTAAGGAGCATTCAATCAGATGAACAAAGCTGATAAAAAGAATCCTTAAGAGTGAGAGGAGCCTTTCAGGTTACCCTTATGGCCTTTGTACTTTTGCCTTAAGGCAAAAACGAACACAAAGAAACAAGAACAACAAATTACGAGCTTCATGTTTCTCAGATACAAGGGCGAATTTGCAGTTATCCCATTCTCTTGAATTTAGGAGATTAAAGATCAGTGTTAAAGAGCGCTCATTGACAGAAGCCTTGGGTAGAACCGTTCACACTTAAAATTGTTTCTGTTGAGATTGGGTCCCTCTGAACTCTTCCCCAGCTATCAAGGCAAGGTCAAGGGCTGAGTCTAGGCTAAATGATGTCAAGTGCAAGGGCTGTAAGGCAAGGCCAAAAACTGTTGCAGCTTATCTGGCAGCAGATGAAGATTTAGGCTGTCGGAGTAATTGCCAAGTTCGTAGGATGGCTTCAGGAGCATGCTTCAGGGTTGTGGAATTCCATACAGATTTAAGCCATCTGACATGACTTCCATGTTAACCGCAGAAGAAAGACTCTTTCAGTAATTTCCAAGACTGAACCAAATTCCCCCTCAAGTACTGATGGACTCTTCCTGGTCTTAAATATGGGCGTACTGTTCTTTATTTTTTCTGGCTTCAAACAGGCATATTAAGATTTCATGGATATCTGAATCTTTCTTTGAGTATCTGGGAACACATCAGAGAAACCAGATAGAAAAGAGGGAAAAGGAAATAGGTTATTTCCTTAGCCCTTTGAAGCAAATGAATCGGAAGGGTGCTTTCTGTTACATTCACTGGCCTGCAACTGCTTGGAATCTCCAAAAGCACCATCTTTTGTTCGTGATCGTGTAATCTTTAACAAAGCATTTCACAGACCTATTTAGCAGGTTTTCACATACATATTCCCAAGATCCATGGAGTAGATTTGGAAAAATTGAAGCTTTGGAAGACTTACTAAAATATTTTGAAGTTGCGGTATATACTAACGAAGGAGTCACACAAAGAAAGGAAGAGGTAGTTTGCCTGCTTTGGAAAATAAATAATTTAAATTTAAATGTGCCTCAGTCCGGTATGGCCTGTCAGTATGGTTAGATAGGAGTCACATTCAAAACAAATATGGGGCAGCTTACACACATTTCTTCAAAAGATGGAAAGAAGAAATAAAATTTCGTGGTAGGAAGATTAAAATCAATAATAATAGTGAACATTTATTGATTTTAAAAGTATGTGCTGGTCACTGAACTTAGTACCTTACAGCATCTTATTTAATCTCCATTTTATAAATTAGGAAATCAAGGTTTTGGCAGAATTAACTGAGCTAATGGGCTGGTGTCATCAGGACTTAAAACCAGGCATGTTCAACTTCAGTCAGTCTATCCACTTGTATGGTATAGAGCTTGATCATGCAATTGCTAGATTCTTTTGGTTCTTGAATATTTGAAAAGTATTTTAAAGTGGGGAGAATTCTGTTGTGGTGAAGCATTTAGAGAGAAGCTGAAGTAGTAACTATAAAATATTTTGTGTTAATGACACCTGCTTCTCTGGTGGCTCAGCTGGTAAAGAATCTGCCTGCAATGTGGGAGACCTGGGTTCGAGCCCTTGGTTGGGAAGATCCCCTGGAGAAGGGAAAGGCTATCCACTCCAATATTCCGGCCTGGAGAATTCCATGGGCTGTATATAGTCCATAGGGTCGCAAAGAGTTGGACACGACAGAATGACTTTCAATTTCAACCTCAGTGAAGCGTATATTATATACCAGGCACTATATAATTAAATTACAAACAAATCAATTAATCCTCAAAACAGTCCTTTTGACATATGATTATTGTCCCTAAGAAAGATCATAATTATCCATGAGTCAGCCATATCAAAGATATAAATGACAGTTGTTTAGATTTGAAATGACTTTAGTTAGAATAGTACACCATTGTGGCTATTAAAAATCATAAGAAATTGGAATCAGGAAGAAATAAGTTTTTTAAAGAAATATTTCTCCAGGTTAGTATGTTGTATATTTCTCTTACAGTTTTTTTTTAATAAAACATTTTTAAATTGAGTAAAAGTGACATATTTTCTTCACAATCAAATCTATGTTGTCAGACCTCTCTCTCTTGAAAATTAAAGGTAAGTGGTTTCCAGTCGTTTAACGTTTCTAGAATTTGCCTAGGAATAATATCAGGACTAAGATAGTGAGAACTCCTAACTTGTGTTTCAAGTGCCCTGTGTCATACCTCTCATATTGACACTGTGAAGTGTTTGGGTTTTTTCCTTCAGTATAACAGATGGTTATAAATATGGGGTTGTTTCTTAATAGCTGGTACTTTTTTGTCACTTAGCCCTAATTCACTTATTTCAAGGACATACTCTGTCAGTACTGGGGAGTTAGTTTAAGGATGACTTTGCTGCAGTAATCAGATTACATTAGTGTCAAGTGCCCACTAATTAAGAAGAAATTTATATCTGCATTAGGTAAATGTCATTTCACCACAGTAGCCTGAAATGAGCTTTTCATTCCTTTAGTTAGCAAACCACCCCATTGTAAGTATTGCAAACAAGCTATGGACAAAACTTAGGCCCACATCCATTTGTTCTTTAGCAGAAATGGCTAAAAGATGGTCAGTCCTTCCAGAGATCTCAAGAGAAATGTTCTGTTTCATTTTTTATCCTATAATCTGACTTGTCACCTTGAAGTCCTGTGTATTCACTCTAGCAGGACTTGGCAAAACACTGTCACCACCTGCTTATATACAGCCCACAGGTGAAACATGGTTTTCACAGTTTTATTAGTAGGAAAAAGTTAAAAGGAGAAGAATATTTTATTAACCCAGAAAATATTATGACATTCAAATTTGAGTGCCCATAAATAAAGTTCTAAAGGAAGCCACCTTTATTTGTTAGCCACCTTCATTCGTTTACGCATCATCAATGGCTGCTTTCTCCTCGCTGTGATTACAGAGCTGAGTAGTTGTAACAGAGACCATATGGCCTAAAGATATTCCTATCTGGCTCACTACAGAAAGTGTGCATTGACCACTGATTAAAAGATCAACTCCAAATTCTTTCCTAGCATGGCATACAAAATCACAATGATCCGGCTCCTGTGTAATCTTCTATTCTCTCATTCTCTCCTGAGCTCTCACCATTCTCAACTCCTGGAATCTTCTTGGATTCCAACAAGCTTCCTGCATATCAGCACTGTTTCCATCCTGTTCCCTCTGCATGAAATCACTCCTTTCCATCTTTAGTCCTCCTGGCCAATTTCTGTTTGTCTTCCAGTATGTTTTGACTTAGGCATCCTTTTCTCTCTGCAACCCTGGCATCCTCTGCTCAGTTTCCACCTTGCAGTCTTTCACCAGACAGTAAGCTTCAAATAGATACTGTCTGTTGTTCATCTTTGTATCCCAACAACAGGTTTCTTAACATAAATGCTATTGGCATTTTAGACTGGATAATTCTTTATTGTGGGGCTGTCCCATGCACTGTAGGATGTTTAGCAACATCCCCGGCTTCTATCCATTAGATAGCTTGCACCTACCATGATAATCAAAAATGTCTCCAAACATTGCCCAATGTGCCCTGGTGGGCAAACTTGTCCCTGTTTGAGAACCCTAGAACCTTACGTCGTCATAGCCCTTAATGGGTGCTGGATAATGTTAAATTATGTATTAGAAGACTTGATGCACATTGATTTATACACTTCAAAAGGATGATTTGTATAATGTGTCAGGTAAAGCTCAATAAAGCTGTTTTTTAAAAAACAGTTCCAGTTTCCTAATAGCTATTGTTAGTGGCATTATTATTGTGAGGGTTGTCTTTTTTTTTTTTTTGTCTTCTATAGAAGACAGAATAGTTACCAGTGCAGCTGACGGTGTCACATACTGTGCTAGTTAATGCCAAGTATACGTTATCTTCTTGTTAAAAAATTTTTTTTTGATCTGGACCATTTTTAAAGTCTTTATTGATAATTTGTTACAGTATTGCTTCTGTTTGTTTTGGGTTTTTTGGCTACCGAGGCATGCGGGGTTTTAGCTTCCCGACCAGGGATCAATTCACACCGTCTGCACTGGAAGATGAAGTCTTAACCACTGGACTGCCGGGGAAGTCCCACCTTATCTTCTTTGATACTGATCATGATCCCTTGGGAGGTTGACCTGAGTTTTGCTTCTTTCTTCTTTTGGAACATTCAGATGCAAAACGATTCAGTAACTTGCTCAAAAGTCATGAAACTAGTGAACATGTATGAAGGACTACAGGACTCAGCTGTTGTCTGGTTTCAAAACCCATGTTTGTATCACTTGACCATGTTGCGTACACTAGCCAGTTTTTAGCCACAGGAGGTATATCTTCTTGTTTAGGTGACAATACATGTATCCACTCAGGACAGTGTGTTTGTATAGATGGAGCAGTTTCTAAATAATGGGAGGATTATTTTTCTTCAACATGCCAATCACTGAGTTTCTATAGGTAGACCGTCCTGCGTGCTTTATGGACCGTGGTGGAGTTTTGGTTTTGTTTTAGCTGTTGTAGTTTTGTTTTCGTTGATTCTGCCAGGGGACCACTTTTTTTTTCTTTCTTGTCTTTGGATCCAGAGGCAGTGGGAAATCTATTCTGAAGCATCATACAGCTTTGATTTTCAGCCTAGAAATAAAAAAAGAAAATTGATAGGTGGCAGTATCAGTTTTTTCACTTTGCCTTAAAACAATGGAACTAAAGCAAATATGACCGGTAAGACTGGTCATCCTTAGACTGAAACTGTACAGTAGAACTTTCTGTGATGATGGAGGAGCACTAGATTCTATGCTGACCAATGTGAGGGCCACGTGTAGCCTTTGAGCACTGGAGATGTGATAAATGTAACTGAGGAACTGAATTTCGGATTTAATTATGATTAATTGAAATTTAAATAGCCATTTGTGTCTAGTGGCTATCAGATTGGACGGCCCAGCTTTAGAAGTCTTTGCTTTGATAAAACCACAAACCTAAGCTTAACCCCAGAAAATATCTTAGGGGTCAGGGACCCCAGTTTCAGATTGAATAAAGAGAGTCCACTTTTAGATTGAATAATTTACCAGTGTTGAATAATATGGAGAGTATAGGAATATCTCCTTTCATGGTACAGTTGGAAAGGCTATTGTTATACTACAGCTTTGTGATTTGCAGAGGACAAAATTACTGTGTAGGGGATATACTTAGAGTATTACTTCAACATTTATAACATTTTCTAGGAAGTAATTTTCAGGTTTTATTTGACTTTATTGTTAATAAATTATCCATCTAGCAATGTTGAGACATTGCTTTGACCCATTAAGAAACCCAGTGTTGACCCATTAAGAAATAAAATGGGTCATCTGGTGTATTTGATTGCTTTAGGTGTTTAAGAATTATTGTTGGAGTGAGAGACTTGCTTTTTTGAAATTCTAGAATTTTTGCCATAGCTTTGTTTTTTTGGCTCTTGGTCCAAATGACAGTTATATTTAGGAAAACAGCAGGAAACTAATAAAAATTTTTCTTCTTTGGGTATATTGCTTGCAGAAGATGCATTGTTTTGGAATACTTTTCATACTCATATTATTTTCATCATGATGTGGTAGTGGTGGTTTAGTCGCTTGGATGTGTCTGACTGTTTGTGACCCCGTGGACTGTAGCCCTCAAGGCTCCTCTGTCCATGGGATTTCCCAGACAAGAATACTAGAATGGGTTTCCATTTCCTTCCCCAGGGGATCTTCCTAACCCAGGGACTGAACCCAGGTCTCCTGCATTGCAGGCGGTCTCCTGCATTGCAGGCAAACTCTTCACTTACTGTGCCACCAGGAAAGCCCTAATTATGATGTTGAGTATAAAAATATTAAGTTGTAATATTTTCATCAGCAATAAATTCATAAAACCTAGAGGAACACTTTATTTCAAACACCACCCTAAATTAGCTGTAATTTTTGACAAGTTATATTTAGACTCATCTTTTGCTTATGTATGTTCATTGCATCTATTAAATCTAGGAAAAAAGCAACTCAGTTATAATGGAGACAGAGATGAGTTTGATTTTTGGACTTGCAAGAGTTATTATTTTCTTTTTTTAACTTTTTATTTTATATTGGAGTATAGTTGATTAACAGTGGTACAGTGTTTCAGGCGCACAGAAAAGTGATTCAGTTATACATACACATGTATGCATCCTTTTTCAAATTCTTTTCACATTTGGTTGTTACATAATATTGAGCAGAGTTCCCTGTGCTATTCAGTAGGTACTGTTGGTTATCTGTTTTAAATATAGTAGTGTGTATGTCAATCTCAAGTGCCACTTTAGAACTATAACTGGGAGGTGGTGACAGAAAGTGGTTCATGATATAGGAAGGACTGAGCCGCACATGTGCTTTGGCACATGTGTGTTTATAGTACTAATGCTTAGATTTCCCCCGAGGTTGGTTATACTTTGAAAGTACATAGAATATGCATTTCTGCTGTATTTAAAATGGATAACCAACAAGAGTTATGGTTAGCTTTTATCTACATCTATTTTGCCCTACCGCTGGAGTAGGAAATGGCAACCCACTTCCAGTATTCTTGCCTGGGAAACTTTATGGACAGATTAACCTAACTGGGCTACAGTTCATGGGGTCGCAAAAGAGTTGGACACAGCTAAGCGACTGAGCATGCGCCCACGCATGCATTTTGCTGTAGCACTTACCTCGTGTTAATTGCTGGTGGTTGAAGTTTTGAAATCCGGATGCATTCTTCACTTGATACTAGCCAAAAGGGCAAGAAACGTTAGATATATTCTCAGATATTGTACATTATTCTCCTTAGAGTTACAGACGACCTAATCTACAAATTTGGAAGACTGAAAAAAAAAAAAAAGCTTAAAGATATTTTTTTTTCCTCTTCCCTATTTCCCAACTTGCTCCTTTTAAGGAATGTGATGAAATTAAGGATGTCTGTGATCTGGCCTAAAGAGGTTCACAAACACTGTTTCCATATTTGTGGTTTTGGTGTTTCCTCCTGCACATGTCTTCCTTCTTCCGTTTCTTACTGGGTCAGGAGAGAATTGGCTGCTCTTTTGGGGTAATGTGCGTATATCAGATGGGCTCTGTGGGGGCTTCGTCTCTAGCAGAAACCCCAAGTTGGTGAGCCAATTAAGAAATTCCCCTTGAAGAATTCCTTGTTTGGACTGCTTATCAGAAAAGATGTAAACGCTCTTACTGATAATTTTCTAGATATCAAATATGCAATACAGTTCAGTGTGATTAAAAGTCACCATGCTCCATGCTCTGAGGGGTACAAAAAAGAGTGAAAAGGGGATGATCTTTAGAAACTTGGAATTCAGGGGATAAAGTCGAACTCTAGTGACCATAGTTCAAGACAGCTCAAGTCCTCTTAAAGTACAAAGAAGGGAAAGACGAGCTCTAACTGGGTTGAACAGAGACAGTTGTATGGAGGGAAAAAAATGACCACTTGAGCTAAAATTTGAGGCACAGGTAGCATTCTGATGGATGAAGATTCAGGAAAGGGACTCCTATTAACTAGAAACAAAGGTACCAAGGCAGACACATACTGAGTAGTTTGAGGACAGATTGAAATCTGCTTTGAATATATAGGAAGGGACATATGAAGGGAAGTTTGGAAGCTTCAACTGTCTAGGGAGGTCAGAACCAGACTGTGAAAGGAAAATGCTGGTGAAAGAGTTGGAACAGAGAGCAAGGAACGAAAAGTTTTTGAGGTGGTGAGTGATACATTTAGGAAGATTATTCTAGCAGCAGGATTAAATAGATGTGGTAAAGACTAAAGAGAAATAACTCTGTTAAGTGGTTATCACAGTCAGCCATTTACCTGGTAATCATACCAACAGAGGCTTGATTTGTTAAACCACATAAAAGTCGCTAATCTTCCCCCTCTTTTTTTCCCCCTGAAAAAATTGCGCTCTGGCATTTGGCCATTTTAGCATAACCTTTGTATAACTTTGGAATGCAAAAACACAGACAGAAAAGCATACACTCACTTAAAAAGTCAGCAGAAAACTTCTAGTTTGTGCTTTTTGATTAATAGGTAGAGAGTTCTTACATAAGACGTTGATGTCCATTATTTTCCTTATTAAATGACTGCATGACATTGGGCACATTACCGATCATAATGTAGTGATTTGATAGTGCATGATTTAAGATACATTTTGGTCCCGATTTGCAAGTGTCCTGACACATGTTAAGCAAAAAAGCATGCCTCCCAATGCCCTTTGTTCATCTGAGTGATTTTTTTCAAAAGCGTGCTTCTGAAATGGTTCAGGCACAAAGCCAAGTGAGAGACCACTGCCGCCACTGCTACCTTCCGCTGTGGGTACTGTCACTTCTTGGCTTTGCTGTGGCTCACCTGAGCAAAGGTGCTGGGCTGGTTCATTAGACAAGGCAGCAAGCATTCACCCCCCTCTATCCCGAGTCCTCACCCTGGTGTATAAATATTACACTCTTCAACCAAGGCTGTTTACATTTGTGTATGAGACATTTGATTTTTAAAGGATCAACAGTTATAAATAGATTGAACCTTTATTTTAGATTATGAGCTGATTGCAAGTTCCCATTAAACAATTACACTGATATACTCAAGTTCTTAAAAGAAGTTTGTTGAGGATTATGATCTATAAAAATGGAGTATTTTTACTCCATTTCTTCCTTCACTTCCTCCCTTCTACTTTATACATAACCTTCTGTCATTATTGATATTTATCACATGTAAGATTTTCTTGCTTAATTCTTTAAAGTGAGCTACCATTTATTAGCTATTCTTGGCTAAGCACTCTACACATATTATTTCATTTACTCTTCTCAACAGTTCTTTGAGGGAGTTATTATTATCCCAGTTTTTGAGATGAGGAGGATAGGGACTCAGAGAGGTTAAGAAACTTGCCCAAAGATACAAAGCTAGTAATTGGCCGAGCCAAACTTAAAACCAGATCTGGGACTTTCCTGGTGGTCCTATGGTTAAGAATCTGCCTTGCAATGCAGAGGACACAAGTTAGATCCTTGACTATGAAATGAAAATCCCACACGCCACAGGGCAACTAAGCCTGTGCACAGCAACTACTGAGCCAGCATACTCTAGAGCCCGTGCACCTCGAGAGAAGACCCTGCATGATGCAACAAAGATCTCGAGTGCTGCAACTAAGATGCAGTGCAGCCAAATAAATAGATATTAAAACAAAATCAGATCTGTTCAATTGAAGCTGATGCCTTAACCACTGTACTTCCTTGACCACTGTCTCCCTTGGTGCCAGAAGACGATGGGGTCCTAGTTTTGGTAATGGAAGAACACTGGTCCAGAGTGGCTATTTGCATAAAGGAGCCATAGACTTTTAAGAATGGGAGTGTAGGTGAAGGTCATGAGCCCACACGTAAAACAAAAGTCTTGTGTATATATCTTGAGATGTGCTATCTATTCAGCTTGATTCAGGTAGTGCCCTGGGTAGTTAGTGTACTAGTAACAGTGTCCTATGGGAAAAGGGAAAGGTTTATCATTTAAAAAAAAAAAAGATTTTGTGGTGGAGGTGAAGGCAGAAAGAGGCATTCAGTGTGGAATAAAGTACTTGAAGGACCTCTCCTTTTCCATGTGTAGTGTCTGATTTGATGACATCTGGAATTTGCCTCAAAATAATACAGGAGGAGAGAAGTGGATGGGGCTGGATTGGCCGTGGTTTTGATGGTTGTTGGGTTGTGTGAAGGATGCTTGGGTTTTATTATATTTTTCTGTCTATTTTGGTATATGTTCAAAATCCTCCATAATAAAATGTTTTAAAAATTTTACTTGAAAGCCCTGTTTTCATGATTTTGTAGTGGTTAGATTATGTATATGTTTTCTTATCCAAAAAGTGTCTCATATGTTTTAGTCAAAAACAGCATTTTTTTCCCTAGTATTCAGATTCCCTCTTAGAATCTCCTTCGTCTCTTTTTCCGAATATTTGTTTGAAAAAAAAAGAACTCAACTTTAATTAACAGTCAGCTGCCTATATGGCTGCAGCATTGGGATAATTTATCTAATTTCTCTTATGAGTAACTTCTCTTTGACATTATTTTTGAACTCAAAGACTTGCTTGCATTGTTCTTGTTAGTAAAAAAAAAAAAAAAAATCGCTAGGATGTACTTAGTAATTGGAGTCAGCTGCACTTAAGACTGTTCAGCCAGACTGTTATTTTAGCCTTCACTAGTAGGGTTTTTAACACCAGTTTGACCTTACTTTGAAACATTCTCAAAATACCATACTTTAATATCGATTTATATACTTTCATACTAAGGCAGGGCAGGGTCCCTGGGGAAAAAAAAATAATGAAACTCTGACTTCCCACAAATACAAGAATAAAGGTAGATTTTCCGATTTTGTTTTTGAAAGAAAAATGGGGAAGACTTTGGGTAAAGTTTTCCTTTGGGTAGGGCATAATGTTTGCAAATGCATTCTAAGCATACAAGTGACAGAAAGCTTGGACACCTATTATACAGCTTGGATTCCCTTGGCCTATGTGCCTTACAACTGTGAGAATGAAGACTGAATCCTCAGTTTATACCCCCAAGCAAATGCTCTGTGAATTTGTTTCTGAGTGCTAAATACTAATTTTCCCAGCTTTTAAGGCAGTTATACTTTAAGCAAGGAAAGTGCAAAGTTTATAAAATTTGCTGAAAATACCCTCCACGTTTTTGTTCATTCCAGAGGAGGACGGTGTTCTGACTCCTTCTTTCTCTTTGCCATTGTCCCTCCTTTCTTCGCCTCTGGTTAACTCCCACCTAGGAGAATGTCAGAGGCAGAGTAAATTTGGGAGTGCAGATATTCTGTTTTAACATGCGCGCCTAGGGTTATAGAATTCTCAGGACTTCAGTGCTCTCTCTGAGGCCGCAACTATCAGCAGACCCATATAAGGCAGCTGGACTGCCTCCCCTGTCCTCTGAGCCTCCTGCGCGTATGTCTAGATACCGTGATAGATCCAGTGCCTGTGAAGACCTGGAACGTTTCAGACAATAACTCAGACTTGTTTTCTTATGCTATATATAGGAATTGAGCAAGTGTTTTATAATGAAATCTCCCTGCAGGCACTCCACATCTCCTGGTGGTGTGATGCAGAACCCTCAGACACCCAGTAAACAGTCCTTTTCAAGTTTAAAATTCTTTCGGCCGGTTTTTTTCTCTGTTACCTTTCTGAAATATTTGGCCCTATATTTTTCATAAAATAATAAAATCTGTGCAAGATTAAGATTTTCTGATGGTTGATCCTCAGTAGCTGAAAAACTGATTCCGTAACAATGCAATGTTTCTCTGCAGGTTCTGGAGCTTAAGTTCTTGGACTGGTACATTTGTTCTTATTAACCCTTTATTTCCGTGAGTACTTCAAGTCAATGATTGGAATTGTTTTTGAGTGACTGAGAAAGCTAAAGGTTAAGGATAATATGATAGTAAGTTGATTTACATCAAAGAATTATTTCATCTAGATTCACGGAAATGATGATGCTGGTGAGATTTCCAGACCAGAATCAGGCCAGCGGAGTACTTTCTCAGTGGCTCTAAACTTGTTTGGCTTAGCCCCCCTCAGGTTTAAAAACAGAAGAAAAAAAAAACCATAAAAGTGTTTAAATTTTTCTTTCTCCTTCCTTATCAGAAATATTCATTTAGACCATAACAACTGTTAGAACAAGATAACAACTCCAGGCCAGCTGTCAAATGTTTACCATTATCAAAACTCTCCCTGGAGGGAGATGCAACTTTGGCTCGCCTCACCGGCAGTAATTTAATTTTTCCTTCATTCTGACTCGGAAATGGCAGCATTTTTCAAAGCTTCCTCCCACTGATGGCTGAAATTTTCCTTGTGAAATGATTTCCACCAGTCTTGAATCTTTCTTGTTTCTGCCGTCTTCACCTTTGCTGATGGTTCTGCAACTCATCACCAGCTATGCAAACTGACAGTTCACATCCTGGGGCAGCAGCGGGGTCTGGCCTGCAGAAAGGAGCAGCCTGGCCGAATTTACGCTCACAAGATCTCTTAATTCACAAAAGCATTTGCTCTAGTTCCTGTTCTCTGCTGCAGGGGCTACGGAGAGGGAGTGGGGGTGGGAGGCAGGACCACTGGGAGAATGTGCTGAAGAAAAGAGAGGCTCTCTTCACACTCTACTGAGTACACAGACTTTGGAGATGAAAAACAGACGGAGAGAGGCATTTCCAACCATCTTGCTGATCTGTGGGGGGGTGTGGGGGAGTTCACTGAACTGTACAGCAGAGCACCAGACCCTCGTGTCATTTCACGTTCCTTCTGAAAATCGTGCTTAAATGTTCAGCACAAATAGCCCTCCCCCTTTGACTGAAGTTGACAAAGAATAGCAAAATTAAAAGGAAGGAAAAAGCAAAAATATTGCCATGAGAATGACCAGACATCCGTTTGCTCGCTCCCAAGAGTTCTGCCGAATAGGAAAGTCCTCTTAACGAGAGCGGACAGGGGAAGTTTTAGGTTTGAGCTGAATTTCATGTACATGACAGATTTCATTTTTTTGTTTTCCTTCCCTCACAAACTTCAACCCGGGCCACTTGTTTGCAGAAACTGCCAAATCTTCCCTGGCTGCTGCTAAGACACTCCTGGAATTTGAGATTGCCTTTTATCTTCTCCCCGGTAGAGACATATTTTTGTCCTTTGCTCTGCAACCCCTCGACTCCTCTACAGAGGACTCACTCCTCCCTGCACAGAGTACCCCAGACAGACAGCTGCTGCGTTACTGTTCATAGCACAGGATCACTTATGTCCTGTGAACCAGTTTGGGTCTGTCTGAAAATTGCTTGTGAATGCAGATTGTTTATAATGACTGACCTCATCGGCCTTTTCCAACCCACTCCCTCCCCGGCTGTCTGAGACAACCTAATCAAGATGGTGGGTTGTTTTCCTGGCTTTGAGTATGGGACTATAATTAAAGTAAAAACGAGAGAATCCTGCACTAGAGAGGCAGCTTTGAATCCTAAGCTTTGTTCTTCTATGTTCTTCAGTTTCTTTCCTTGTAACCCACCCTCATATGGTTACACCCAGTGAAAGAGTGTTAACACTGTCAAAGTTCCTGATTCAGATCCCACTGATGCGGAATGTGTGATGATGCGGAATTGAAATTGACCTGTGAACTGTCTAGAAGTAAAGTTCATTATGCAAACTGGTATCTTAAATAGTATTTCAGAGAACATTCTCGTACTGAAGAAACAAAAACATGTCAAACACTTGTCCTCATACAGTTAGTGGTTGCCTGGGAAATCCCATGGGTGGAGGAGCCTGGTAGGCTGCAGTCCATGGGGTCGCTAAGAGTCGGACACGACTGAGCGACTTCATTTTCACTTTACACTTTCATGCATTGGAGAAGGAAATGGCATCCCACTCCAGTGTTCTTGCCTGGAGAATCCCAGGGACGGGGGAGCCTGGTGGGCTGCCGTCTATGGGGTCTCACAGAGTCAGACACGACTGAAGCGACTTAGCAGCAGCAGCAGCACTAATTATAGATGTTTGTTTTATCAAAGAAGGTCGAGTAGGCTTCTGCATGTGCGTGCATGCTCGGTTGTGTCTGACTCTTTGTGACCCGATGGTTGTGTTCCAAACCAGGCTCCTCTGTCCATGGGATTCTCCAGGCAAGAACACTGGAGTGGGTAGCTGTTTCCTCCTCCAGGGGATCTTCACTACCCAGGGATCAAACCTGCACCTCCTGTAGTTTCTATGTTGGCAGGAACTACCAGTGGCTTCTTTTACCACTGAGCCACCTGGGAAGCCCCAACAGACTTCTACCTCTTAGCAAGTATTCTTCTTAAGTAGCACTCACCTGTTTCTTTGAGACTAGCCATTGCTTGAATTAGAGGTATTTTGATAGTCTCAACATGCTTTGGGAATACATACTTGAGGAGCTTACAAGTTGGTTGGGGATGCAGATACCAATACTAGGGTCATATAGTGCTAAACTCCAGAAGAAGCATGATGAGAAAATACATGCTATAGGAGCTTTAGTCAGCAGAGATATTTAGAAAGTTCTGAAGATAGCACATGTACATATATATGCCATTTTCAAAAAGACCTTCAAATATATATAAAAATAAACACAAACGTTTTCAAAAATTATTTCTAGGACTTGATATTTTCTCTACCCCATAAAATGTTCAGCTGATATTTATGAAACCTCTCACAATTTTGGAGTCAACGGATTTTATTTGGTATAGTAGTTCTTTTATTGAGTACTTACTGTGTACCAAATATTGTGTCCCAGACACAGTTCCAAATTCTGTTTTAAGCTATTCATGGAGGGTTCAAAAACTCAGATGCTTCAACCACCAGGTTTAAGCCGCAGGGGCTATCTATAGCAAATCACCTGCATTTAAGATTCTGTCGCTACTCTGCTCCATGTTGCTGTTCCAGAAATGTGGGCTTGGAGTTGCCAGACCTTCCATTTAGTCAAGAGAGACAGGAAATTCACATTTTTATGGATATTTCCTGATTTTTAAAACAGTATGGGCCAAATAAAAGTTTGTGACTTGTGCATTATAGACTCAACTCCACTGTTTCCTCACAGCATCCCTGCAAGACATCGGTTGTATTTGCCTACTTTCAACACAGCCGATAAGCAGCAAAAGTAGAGTTTTACCCCGGGTCTGTCTGACTCCAAAAACTACAGCGTTACTCTGCCCTCTCTTTTCTCCCCTAGATTCTTGAGAATGGTGCTGGGGATAGTTTTGGCAGAAAAGCACTGTTTGGTTAAAGCCAAACCCTTCACAAAACCATCACATCCTATAGCCTTATACTGCAGAACGTCATCTTCCAGAGAACAGTGACGTATGGCTTTGGGGGGAGTTAATTATAACATGAAGATATTGGGTGACTAAATTCCAAACAAAAACTCAGTTACCCTTGCTGCAGATTTATTATTTCAACCTCATTCTACTTCTAGAAAAGCTGCACGAATACTCTAAACCGTCTGCAGAGTTCTCTGCTTCACAGAGTGGCAGAAGTATTAGCGGCAGTTTTACAAGGCCTGACCTTGCCAGAGACAGAGGAGGAATCCATCGCTCTCAGGATCTCCGCAATATTCAAGCACTTTTGTTAAAATTCTGACATGAACTTTGTGGCCTGAAGGAGTTAACACACCTCCACAAACTTGCCTTCAGCTGGTAAGATCAGGCCCATGATTATTATTATATACAGCTGTAAAAAGCTGGTTACATAGCATAAATTGCATTGAAACACTTAGGCCACAAGATTACTCAAGAAGAATTGTATTGCTTGTTCAGTCATATATTTTGATCTTTATTGCTGGTAGTTTATTCTCCTGAGAGTTGGGGATTAGCCTTGCTTTTAATGTAAAAAGTGTATCTATGAGGGTAAAAATATAAAATGAAAATAGATTTTTAATGGCAACTTTGGTTCTTAGCATTAATTTTACATGCCGTTTTCATTCTGAACTTTTAAACAGTTTGGAGAAACATATGAGAGATTTGTGAACAGGGGCAAGAGAGGGTCAAATGTATCAAATCCTTGGATTCCAGCAAATGTAGGATTTGTGGACGAGCAGAGAAGCACACATGTGTTGGGAATGTAAATTAAAATAAAACCTCACTTTGTGGAGACTTGGGAGAAGCGAACACACCACGTTATGGCGAAATGTCTGAGGCGCGTTCGTCTCCTTAATAAATTAACCAAATATTAAAATAAACATTCGTTTTTATCAGTCTGCATTTTTTCCTCTCTGGATGAAAGTGTTTCAGGAAAAATCATAAAAGAATCTATGGTAGCTCAGAGAGGTTAAACTCAACAGTTGTTTTCTTTGAAGTCCCTGGCCATGAGGTTAATTGCCAAAACTGCTTGTGGAAAAGGTGGTAACAATTTAACAAGACTGTACAACTGCAGCGACTTAGATGAATATCAGGTGTTTGCAGATGGTTTTTTTCCTCACAGGAAAGGGGGTGGGGAGGAGAGGAACAGAATGAGAAACAGGGGAAGAGAGAGGCCTGAATGAAGTCCCAGCTAAACAGCCAATAATTCTTTGTTTGCTTAGCCAATCATCCTGTAATTGGCCGGGAGGTTAATAGGACTCTATTGATTGGCTGGGAGGAGTGCTTACTGTGGCTATTTTTACTGTATGCTCCCAGACAGAAGGCTGCAATTACTGGAGCTCTCATTCCCACTTTTTAGGGCCTGATTTATGAAACCCGATCAGGTCGCTCTTGGCAGTTTGTGTTTTAAGTGTTGCCTTCTGGGTCTTTGCTGCTTAGGGGTCAGTGCACTATTTCTCATCATTTACTGTGGTCATTTGAATAGGTAAGCTTCTTTATGACTTATTGAAGGAGGAATACATTAAAAATAATCACTACCACCCACGTGGACTGAAAAGTGGGAACCATGGGACAAGCTGTGCGATAGAGCCCAACCTGCTATAGAAAGCGAAAATTCTGCCCCCAGCAGAGAGTTCGCTGAAGATCACGAGACAAAATGCTGCGGTCCTCTCCTTATCTGCCTTCCACCGACAGGTTCCTCAGCTCTCCCTGTTCCTTGGCCTTTCTTGATTACACTTGGATTTGCTTTTGTAGAACTTCTAATATTGGATTTGGTGGCTGCTGTTTTAGAGCTCAGGAAACTGAGGCCACGTCCAAAATGCCTTGCACCATCCACTCTGTTTCCAGGGCTCCTGACAGGGCCCTTCCGTCTTAACCCATCCTGACCTGGTCCTGACCCGAGCGTTACTAATAAGGTACTTACCTCATCGTTTCATTTCTCACGTGCTAAATGTGACTATAAATCCTTCCGTTACTCAAGATCTTGGTTTTCCCACCCTCACTCAAACCTTCTTTTGTAGTTCAGCATTCCCTGGGAACCCATCTAAGGGAAGTAAATCTGTACTGTTGATAAGGCCCTGAGCCACAGGTTTCCGGAGAGCCGCGTCTAGACAACTAGAGTTCACCTGTGCCTCCAGCTGGTCCCGCAGGCTGCGATGACCCCGGCTCCTGCCGCTGCTCCTGCTTCTCCTACTTCTTTAATTTTACCGCTGCTATTAAAACAAAACAAACAAGAAAACATATTAAGGACTCCTGCAGATCCTCGCTTTGCTCCCAAAGCTCTCCATCATTTAGCATCCATGTTTGAATGACCGCCCCATTCTAGGCACTCTTGCAAGTACTGCAGGTGCAGTGCTGTAGACCACAGCTTTCTGTCCTGATCTCGCTCCCCCACACATGGCAAACGTTGCTGACAACACCCAGCAAACTTTCTATAAGACATGCGACAAGCAGCAACCCCACAAAGTGACCCAGTGCGAGAGGAGCAAGGGTCCTCTGCCTGCCTGTGGAGAGCAGCATTATGACAGGAAGCAGAGGCTGTGGCAGAGAATCAGACACGACAGCGACTAAACGAGAGGCTAAGGTGGGCGGACTAGGTTATCCCCTCCTTGAACTGGGAGGAGATACAAGAGAGGATCAAGGGATCCAGTTCAGAATTTTATGTTTCATTTTATTAAGAGTGCAAGATCTTGAGATTATGTTTTTTTTTTTTTAAAGACCACTAGTATCCCAATACTGTGGGGCTTTCCTGGTGGCTTAGTGGTAAGAATCTGCCTGCCTATGCAGGAGACACGTGTTCAATTCCTGGGTTGAGATGATTCCCTGGAGGAGGAAATGGCAACCCACTCCAGTATTCTTGCCTGGGAAATCCCATGGACAGAGGAGCCTGGTGGGCTACAGCCCATGGGGTTGTGAAAGAGTTGGACACGACTTAGCGACTAAAGAACAACATCCATCCTAAGGCTGCAGATTCCTGGTCATTTTTCTTTTGGAGGGTAAGAGGTGCCCTCGAGCTTGGTGGGGACACCTCCCTCTACGAGGTGGTGAAGGACAGGATTGCCCCACCTTTAGCAGAGGAGCTATCCACAGCCTCCCAGAGATGCTTTCTCTATCACTGAACCACCTGTTACTAAATTTTCTTACTTATGATATCTTGACATTGCAGGAGATAGTGCCTTTCCTTTGTCCTTTTAAAAATTTTTTCTTCTGTCATCTTACTCTCAGAGTTATTCTAACCCTCCTGAGTTCGCTGGAGCTCAAAAGAGCCTTGATAGTTTTCTCCCCTGCGTGTCAATTGTCTGTAGAGCTCTCTCTGTCTTCCTGTTCCTACTGCAAGTAAGAGTGGCCCTTCCCTGTCATGCCCCCTCCTCTACCTCATTACCTCACTTTAGAAGTCTGTTCTGATAGGATGTCATCTTTTGTGAGTTTTTCCCAACTATTCTATGTTGTTACCATAATGTTATGAGGTAGGAGAGGGTTCATCTGAGGGAGTGTTCACACAGTGCTCTCAATGTGACAGTAACTTGTGTAACTTCTCATAATTGGATTTGGTGGCTGATATTTTAGAGTTAAGGCAACTGAGTCCATGTTCAAGCGAAGCAAAATGTTAGTGTTACATATCCCATAGGGCAGTCTGCCGCCAGTCCCACTAGAGTTTAAGAATATTACTCCTACCCCTCCCCCTGCTTCATGTCTAGGCAAAATTACATTTTCTCTCCGTTTTCTTGCTATGTTACACTTTTTACTATGACTCTCATAGGGAAAGAGATGACTTAATGTGCTTAAAAGATCTGACCTCACCAGCCCGCCACCCCCACGCCCCACCACCGTTGTAATGTGACAGCTCTTATTTTCTTAAATTTGGAGTTCATAAGAGAAAGTAGCTTGGTACTTTTAGACAGACCATGTGCTCTTTATCCTTTGCTTTTACCATAAGCCCGAAATCTCAGAGTCCCACTGAAAGGTCCCTGAAATGCATTCTCTGCACCTTTAGAATCCTTGTACTGGCTTTTCTTTTTTTTTTTTTTTTTTTTGCTAAACTTTGCTATTTAACTTCATTATCAACTTTAATACCAGAACTCAGTAGCATTTATAAGATTCTTTAGTAACATGGTGATGCCTCAACTCTTATCTTTCCATTTGTGGGTAGAGTCTGCTACTGTTTGTTCCAAAGGAATTAACATACCACCACCAACAGCAAACATTTCAGAACAGTCCATGATCTGGAGCTCGCCAGTTTAAAGCTCTCATCATTTAAGTATCCCTTTGCTGGTGATAAAGGAATCACGAGAAAGGAGAATAAACAGATCCGTTCTTTCAAAGAACGGAAGCAAGGGCTGAGTAAGTGAGCTTGGTGTTGGTTCCCTGGGACCACGTGGTTCTCTCGAAGGACCTTTGTCTGAAGATGTCTGTCACACTGCCTGCCTTCTGTTTTGTTTTCTTTTGAGCCAGCCATCTCTTTTGCTGGATAAGCATGTATAAAAAGGGAAGGGAGGGTGGGAAGGAAGGAAAGAAGGTAGGGAAAAAGGGAGGGAGGGAAGGAGAAAGGAAGGGGAGGAAGAAAACCCATGTAGTGAAGCACAGATTTTTGAGCTGAGTCTTGGGAGCAAATGCAATATTTGGAGATAGAACTATTTATAAAACTTTGGGCACTGACTCAGCCATGACACATTCACCTTTTTGGGAAAACTCAGGGAGATTTTTTGGCAAAACTCTATCATTTTGTTTTCATAGTTTCGGTGTAAAACTGCCACCACAGGTTTTTTACATTCTTGAGAACAAAAACATGACTATTGGTTAATCACCAGAATATTCATTATTTAATGAGTTTAACATAAAAAGGAATAAAATCTATTGTGAATGAAGTTACTGGCTCAAAATATAGTTTTATTTTTAAAATGTAAACTTAAAGTGTTCTTCTGATTGAATGCAACTGTTTCTTTGGCTTTTTTTTTTTTTTTTCCTGGCTTGCAAAGGCAAAAGAAATCATTTCAGAAATGTGTTCCTGTCTGCAGTTTTCCTTGAAATTGTCTTTTGAATATAGAAAAGTGACCAGTGCACAATACACAGAATTTGTAATGAGACCTCTCAGGCATCGTGGAAGGTCTCTGCATGGTTCTCTCATGTGAGATGACCTTAACAAACTCAGTTTTGCTATACAATGGAAAAGAAAAAAGCATTAGATACTTACATATCATAAAAATCTCTCTCCACCTTAGAGCATAGATTAAAGAAGTTTTAATAGGGAGTAAAAAAATTGATAAGCGTAATCTGATATGAATTTCTGTGAATGTTATCAGAGGCAAGTAGTAGTAGGTCAATTAAACTGGTATCTCTATAGGAGAACTTGAATTTAAATATCTCCTGAGGCTTTGGTGGCATAATCAAGGATGTGTGCTTTATTCTTTGTGATACCTTGTTTTCATCAAGAGAAATGAGCATTTGTGTTCAGAAATGGATTATTCACACATCTTGTTTTTCTCTATTTAATCAAACTTAAAATTTCAGTTTGAGTGGTGGCAAAAAAAAAAAAAGCTCCAGGAAAAAGTGTATTATTTAACTTGAATTTTAATTTAAATTTGTCACCCAGTGCTGAGGTTTTACATCTGTCTAGGGGCACACGCTGCTGGTATTTGTCAATAAGCAAAAGAAAAACACTGGCTTTCAGATAATAGGCATTTGGTGAACTGGCGACAGTCATGCTAGCGAGAATGCTCAAATGACTTCAGCTCTTTCCAGCTTCATTATGTCAGGCTGGCAGATCACATGTGGCATTATGGAAATCAGCAAATGAAAACCATATTGATCAGCACTGAGAACAAATGTAAAAAAGGTGGTCTCGAGGAGGAGCTGAGGCGAAGAATGCTTTGCTGGTCAACCTGATAGGCTCTTGTTAAGGCCTTTTAATCATTTATTAACGTAACCCTCCTTCTTCCCTTTCCACTCAGATTACCTCAGCCACAGAGCATCCTGCTCCATTTATCTTTTAATGTTTCCTTTATTTAATTTATTTTTAAGCTCTAAGTTATACTCTTATTTCAGAATTGAGTTTTACTTTTCATGGGATTGTTTTAAGTGACTTAAATGACTTTTCCCAACAAGCTCACCAGGCATTCAAAGGAAGAAAAAGCCTTTGCTGAGATTCACCTATCAGCAAATAATTTACTTGGTATGCACCACAACCAAAAGCAGAGACACAGAGAGAGACAGTCAGCTAGACACATTTTAAAAAAAGAGAGAGAGAGAGTGCGCAAAATCTGAGTTGTTCCTGAGCCTGATTCTCTGGTTAAGATTTGAGTCAATGTTCCAATTTTAAAGTTTTTGTTTTTTGTTTTCTTTTTTCCCCAGAGTTTGGCATTTAGCTTGGTATAATTACTTCAAGCCTAAAACTGAAATCTCAGTCTTCTTTCCTTTCCTTCTCTACCCTGTGACTAAAGTAGGAAGCTGGAGTTGTCATTCATCTTGTTACTTTGGGAGGAAAAATGGGAGTAATATTGGGTCTGTGTAAATGAGAGACGGAAATGCACGTCTGGGGTTTGTGGAGGATTGTTTGCCTTGAGTTTCCTCACTGAAGACACTTCTTGGGTTTGCAGGCTTTGCTGTTTTCCTAAATCACATTCAAACCTAGGTTTGACCAGCCTGGCTTCTCTCCCCACCTCTTCCCTCCCTCGCTCTCTCATTCCCTCCAGCCCTGACCTCCCCTGACATTTTTATGTGCAGGTTCATCATTTAGTAAGAAATTTCAAAGGTGTTTTCTCATATGGAACCGTGTTCTTTTGTGGTTGATGAATAACCTGTGGACGTGATCCTTTGGAATACTAATTGGCGTATGACAATAGTTGTTTCTGTCCCACTTCGGGGCATAAATCACTGCTAAGCAAGACTGATGCACAAAAGAAACACAGAATATAGATATAATTTAATGCCCTGAAACTGATGTGTTCAAACCAACTCTGTGATGGACTCTTTTCAAGAGTTATTTAGCTAATTGACAAAACTGAATGTTTTCTGTTTTTTTTTCCTTTCAAAGACACCTTAAAAAAAAAATGACCAACAGACTCTTTAACATTAAACAATTGAATTATCACTTTCCTGTAAGTTTGACATTGAATTCTGAGATGGATATTCATTAAAAATGTGTTTCATCTCTGGGTGCTGTGGGTAATCAGATCATTGAACTTTCTTTTCGTCCTGGACTCCTTGTGTGTGGCCATTTGGGCATCATTCTTTTTGTCTTTGCTTTCCTAAGTTTCCTTACTTGCCTGGGCATTTTGAGGGAATATCTCTGATTGATTTGGATATCGAAAGATGTGCCATATGTAGACCTAGTTTATATAAATAGAATCAGAAATTTTATTTTATTTTGGTGGTCCCCTGGGACTCCAAAGATCTGTTCAATAATGGATTTGAAAAATCCATGTATAAAATCTATTGTATGTTTTCTTCTTGCATACTCATTGATTCCTAAGTGCTTTTCCTCATAGACTCACATTACTGTCCCACGTTCCTCTCTGGGCTCTACATCAAATAGTGGAGGAATTACAGCAGGAGTGCTATCTAGGGAAGAGTTACTCCCCTTGTTTGTTGCAGAAGAGCAGAACATTAAACAGTGAGTGGACTATGCAGAAACCTCTCCCTCTCCCATCTTTTTTTTCTCCCTCTGCCTCCCTCCCTTCCTCTTTTTTTTCCACTGTTCCCTCTCCTTCTCTTCCTCCCTTTCTCTCTCTCCCCATTCCCAATGGGAGTGTTGTTTATAGAGCATTATAATTTATAACTGAAGAGAGTGGATTTAATTTCAGTGGAGAGGCTCGCCAGCAGGGCGCCAGCCTGCAATCATATGAATCAGCAAGCTGCAAACTCTATTGAATGGAAAGTATTATCGCTGGCCACAAACGGACACTGTTTCTCCTAAACAGCTCCCTTGGTGCAGGAAGACCTTGTCTTCATTCATCTATTTTACATATCTACTTCTGTTTTAATTTTGCCATTTCCTAAAAGTGTTTTCTCTTTAGATTGCAACTTTTCTCTACCTTATTTCCTGACCCAACATTGGAAACTGCTATTGTATATTTCTGGCTGATTTGATATTTCTTCTATCTCCATCCTTACCATGTATGGCTTTAGTTTTCCCTTCCCGTCTCCTTCCTGCATACACGTCTTTTTTCTGTTTGTTTTAATGGGAGCTGTTAAATGTGCAAACAAGACTGTGATGAACCATTAGCATTAATATTGTAAAATGCTAGTCAATTTCATTCACCTAAAATTTTATTTAATCATGGATATTTTGCTTATACTCAGATATTTTTTTCTACATGGAAAGATTTCTTTTCTTGTCCTTCAAACATCAGGGAGGTGATTTCTTATTCTTTATATGACCCATCAAAGCTCTTGTAATGTTAGTACCTGCACCTTTATGCCAAGTTTTTTTTTAAGTGTTTCGGTCATTTTTCAGAGTGCTAGAATATGTGCATGACTTTTTGTGGTTGGTATTTGTTTTAATCCAACATCGGCTGCTTTCATGTAATTAGGCTAAATCTCTGAGTCATTTTGAAAAATCAAGTTAGACCTACAAGGCTGGTACCTTTTTCAAAAGTATTTTACTGAATTCACGTATTGTAATTGTTGGTAATTTTGGTACTGAATCTTTAGTTGAGATGAAGCAAATTGCATTAATATTGCATCAAATATCAGGCTGTCTTCATCCAGGCTTTAGAATAATTTCAACATTCATGTCTTAACAATGAAATTCAAGTTGCACTAACAGCATGATTCTGGTATTTGCTTTAAAGAGAGAGAGGAACAGTACATGAGGCAGTAAGGAAGCTGCTGTAAAGGAATTTTATTTAGACATCAATGGGAAAACCAGACTAGTCCGACTACATTTGTGTAAAATAAAGGTCTTATGTGTTTAGAAAATGCTAACAAGTGCACAAGTTGCCAAGTAATGAAAATGCTAAAAGCTCAGAAAATTGATACGAAGTTCACATGTTCTACTGTCAGAAATGTGTTTATTTTCTTACAGGTATAAAGGAGAGAAATTAGTTATATACCAGCTTGCATATTTTCTTGACTCAATATAACATCAACAAATCAAATATATGTCCATAATTTTTCTCATTTAAAGGACAAACTTATGAATCCACGTGTATTTGTAAAATTTATCCTTTAAAGCCTGAGAAGAGAGTTATAGTCCTCACTGTCTCAGCTAGGATTTTTTTTTTTTTGCCTTTGATTACTCAATAAGAATTACACATAGAAACAGAAAATCAATATGTCTACTTCTGCTTATTCTCCAAATTGAACACTGCTCTGTATTAATTTCAGAGAAGGTATACCCAGCGTCAGCTGAGAGAGGTGCCGTTTGGTTTAGTTTTAGATTCCTTGGTGGTGATAGTTGTCCCCTCCAACAACAATGAACTATCAAGAAAAGTGAGATTTCTCATCACTCCATTTTTATTCCGAGAAGTAGTATGTGAAATGAGGAAGAAAACTGGATTGTTGGTGAATGTATTTCTAACTCCCTTTATTCCTGACTTAAAATTAGTTGGTAAACCTGACTCATGATATGTGGATTTTTATTGCATTAAGATTAGCAAAAGTCCAGGCAGCTCCATAATGAATATCTTTATACAGAGATCTTGTGCATTTTTTAACATCTTCAAGGAGGTGGGAGGGCTACAGTGAAGCACAAACATTTGGATAAGGTTGAAATGAGTCAACAATAGTGAAAAAGCCCTTGGCTTCATCCGTTTCTTTTCAGAGTCAGGGAAAGGGAGGGTCTTTGTCTTTTCACTTGAGTCTCCTGGGTTTAGTTATCTGTTTTGTTTGTCGTATTTTTACCGAAAAGACGCCCCCGCTCTCTACCTGTAATGTAGTGTAAGGTTCAAGACAAACATGGTATAGTCGTGTTTTATTTTGATTTATTCTTATCTTTAAAAAATTCTATCATACAGGCTCTCAAAACCCAATCCTAGGACAGAAAAGTTCTGTGTGCCTGTATATTACATGCAAAGGATTTGTTTGTGTAAATTAGTGCCCACAGTCAAATTGATTCCTTTGAGAATTTTCTGCAGTTGAAGTCAAAGAAGAACAAATGCGGTAGTTATGATTCAAATAAAATATTTATTGACAGTGGATCATCTATAAATACCTTTGCCCAAAATGCTTATATGCTACTAGAATCAGACATGAAGTGCAGGAAAGTACAGATCACTGAAAGTTTGTTTTTTATGGTCTAAAGTAGAGTTGTTGTTTGTGTTTGTTCTGTCTTGCACAATTATTGCGTGTTATAGTGATCTGACTTCTTAACATATGATTTGATTTCTTGATCAGAAAACCTTTATGAAGTACGCAGAGTGGATTTTTTTCAGATGTTACTAGGTGACCTTGTAGAAGTCCCTGCTCTGGTCATACAGGAAATATGTGGCATTTACGTAATTGCTGTTCGTTTCCTTGATTGTTCCTATCCAAAGTTTCCACGCGTCGCTTTAATAAAGTGCGTTCAGGCATCGGGGGCCGACAGCTCTGTTTCCCCTCCCTATAACTCTGCTTCTGGACCGTGTGCTTGGCCGACTTAGCAAAGCTTAGAAGTCAGCTGCATCTGTGTGAGCCAGCTCTGCTTTGACTGGGAGCAATCGAGAACACCATTTGTTTTCTTTTCTAAATATCACAGAAGTTTTATTTTCCATTCACCGAGGCTTTTTTATTTTTTCCTGCTTTTGGCTAAGGGTGTACCAATTTTTCTAACATCTATACATACTTCCAAAATGTAAAAAAGATCATGGCCTTGTTACTGATTGTAGTGGATAGTGCTGCTGTCTCTCCAGCTAAAACTGTGACCTTGGTTGGGGGATGGGGAAAGGCCCTACTGGTGGCTGCTTTCCTCACTTTTTGGAGCTTTGATGTATCTGCAACTGGTAGAAATGTAGAGGGGTGTTCAGGGAAAGGCAGCTGGCTGGCAGCGTCAGATTAAAATATTTCTGACCCACAAAAGTAACCAAATGCCCATATTTCTTCATTTAACATAATTAATACCTTGTATTTCCAATGACTTTGATAAAGTGGCCTTCCTCCTCCCACACCCTCCCCCTCCCCTGTGTCAACTTTGGGAAGACTGCAAGAGATCTGTAGTTAAAACACTCTGTAGATGATGAAGGATAGCATGTCTTTAAAAAAAAAAATGAACATCAAAAGTCTCAATTAGGTTGCTGCCTAGCAGGAAGCTTATAACCACATTAAAATAGAAAAGTTATTTCGTTTTTAGTATACTGTATTTCAGCAGCAAGGGTTGCAATCGAAAAGCAATATGAAACACTTTGGTTTGGCTGCCAAGTAAATCCACATTTTGTTACAAATGTGTAATTACAGGAAATATATGAAAAGAAAAGTGTTAAGCATTTCTTATCAAATACTGGTAAAGAGTTTGGTGCCTTTGGAATTTAGGAAAAACCTGGGATGGATTTTGGTCGTGTTACAAGGCTTCTTGTTGCATTTAATTTAAAGCAGTTGTTCTTTTATCATTATCCCAGAGCCCAGGGCTTTTCAATACTTTACAAGACAGAGACAGTGCCACCAAACGTGCCTGTGGGTTTAAGCGATATTTGATCGATCACGTGATTTTATCAGTGACTTTTTCTTTTCTTGCCTTCTGCACCTCAGCGTACACATTTTAGGGTGGAAATACAGACAATGTATTTATTTTAAACAATCTGGCAGTGGTTAAGCTAGCCATCTGGAAAGGTGATGTCAGCCAAGGGCAAGGGTGGTTGCTGGTTGAGGGTAGTCATCTGTCCCTTCCCCCGCAAAACACACACACACCAGCCTCCGCAAATCCAGTTTCATGGTGCCTGAGTTGCTGTTTGGTTGGTTGAACTCATTCTCCTCAGCTGATATTTAACTAGTAGTTTGTACTGGAAGAGTATCACTACTGCTTTCTCTGGCCTTCACAGACACGATGGCTGGACAAAGATGAGCAGCCCTGATCTGCTATGATGGACAGAATTCAATTATATTACTCCCTCTCAGAAAGGAAAAAAAGCACACATTTAATGCCATAGCTAAATTGGATTCCTTCTACTAAGAAATCCTAAATTTGTGCTTAATAGCCAGATAAATGTAGAGCTGATTTACATTTACAGGCTGATTGTTGATTTGGTTCATTGAATATAAAATTTGGTCGGTATGTAGATGGTTTTACTCCCCCAAATGATATGTATGTATCTGGTCCTGCAGTGTTTTTTTCTTAAGTAAAAATTGAAGACCTCTCTTCGGAAAATATCTTGGGTAAATAAACTTGACAGTGACTGCTATGTGTATAGAGCTGCCGCTCTTACAGGAATATGTATGGTTCAGGAAGATTTTGATTCTCTATGGGATGGGAGTAAGTGAGAGTCATTCTGGAGGGAGGGCTTGTGATAGAATTGTGGAAGTGTTCCTAACACCCGGGTGTTTTTTTTTGAATTCCCAACAGAGAGAGGTTTCAAATGTATTTGCCTCCCCAGAAAGAAAATTTTCTCCTGTTACATGGGTCCAGGGACAGGACAGATATACACAGCATATTTTATTTGGAGATGTCCTGAGAGAATCCCTCACTGCCTTTTTCCATGCTACATGCTACAGTCTGTTATACAGCAGCAAGACCAAGATGATCCCAGTAATAAACCTTATTGGTATGGTTCACTGATTTTTTTGGACTCTGCATTTATTTCAGCAGACTTCTCTGATAGCATTTTGCAGTTTTCAGCTTTTTGTTGTTGAAAACAAAAATAATAAGTAAACCAGTTTAGGGCTACACTTCTTTCTCTGAAACTGATTCCCTTAGTGCCCTCCTTGGGGGAGGAACTGGCTCTCTAGCCAAGGCAGAGGAGCCACCCCTGATGGACTGTGAGAGAGAAGAGGGAATTAGTTACATGCTTAAGGTCTTATTATTTGAGACATTCAAGAGGATCAACACGGTATTCTGATTTTTTCCTTAAAAAAATTATATACATATATATATTGTTCAGGTTGTAAAATAGGTCCGTAAGTTTGGTCTTACTTTGTGAAAGGTCAGGGCAACGTTTTAGTCACATTGAACAGATTTTGGTTGAACACCTTTTGTGTGGTCCAGTAGTGAATACTTAGAATGTGTTTGCCACCAGAGTAGATGATGGTGTATCTATTAAGAGCGAAACAGTGCAATACAGATGATAAATATTATTGAACAGGACATTTCTTCTACGCTAAAATGTAGAGGGTCAGCGTTTCTCAGCTCTCAAGAATCGGGATAGTTTCTTTTAACACTTGACCCTAAGATATTTTATGTTTGAAGGAATAACGACAGTACATTGTTCCAGTGCAGAGTCACTCAAATTCTTTAGTAGTTCATTATTTTAATTTAGAAACTTGATTAAAATCTATTATTATTTCTTGCTGCACTGGGTCTTTTTGCTGCAGGGGCTGCACTCTAGGCACAGTGGTGGGCTTCTCGTCGTTGCAGAGCCCAGGCTCTGGAATGCACAGGCTTTAGTAGTTGTGGTGCAGGGGCTTCACTGTTCTGCCGCATGTGGAGCCTTCCCATACCAGGGATTGAACCTGTGTCCCCTGCTTTCATTGGCAAGCAGGTTCTTAAACACTGGACCACCAGGGAAGTCCTCTTTCCTGATTTAAAGTTTTCGTCCCAGAGTCTTTCTGGAATATAGCTTAAGGAGTGGTCATATTCCATTTATCCAGGAGTCAGAGAAATAAAACTCAAGTAAGCCAAAGACTTAATCGAAGCAATCCTATTTCAGTTAGTCGCTGAAATCAATGATAAGTTTGTGGGGTGGCGGGGGTGATGGAAACGTTGATACTGGAAAACTTAGAAAACCCTTGAGAGAAAGCGAGCACTCACAGTACCATGGAATCATGCATAGAGTATGCAGCAGTGGCAAGACACTGAACTGTCTTCTTAGCCAGCAAAGAAATGTTAAATTATGTCTGAAGTAGTTTTTATATTAAACTTGGCTCATAATTTTCTAGGTCCTTATAAGCTAGTATCTTACTGATAGGATATGATAGCTATGATACCTCTTCATGGGTAAGAATGTTCTCTTAACCCCAGCATGGAATGTCCTGGTTAGACCACTCTGCTGGTCTGTTGTGAGAAGGCTGAACCAGACAGACCCCACAGGGACATTCAGACTGAAGGATACTGAACCCTAGGTGGTTCTCCATCTAGGTGTCGTCCAGGAAGCAGAGTGCTGAGGGGCCTGCTGGGACAGCACACGCAGTGACAGTTTCTACCTGTTCGAGTCTAACTCATTTCAGTACCCTTATCTCTTAGTTTCTTCAATTATCCGGTACATTCCAAAGGAAGCCTTGTTAGGGCCCAGAGTGCTAAGACTTTTCTCTCAGAGGGAGTCCCAGGATCCAAAGGAATTATGGTAAACCTACGTTTGCACCCAGATGCTGTCTAGAATATAGGAACCTTGCTGCCCACCATGGTTTAGCTTGACCACACCTACTTTAAGAGTGTCAAGCACTCAGAGGGCATTCGTGGCCTGCTTTTATAAAAACCATTCTAAGTTCTAGAGGACTCTTCACTTACATAGCTTACATTTCCTTTTCAAAAATAATTTTTATTGGGATATAGTTCATCTACAGAATTGCGTTAGTTTCAGATGTGTAGCAACGTGAATTAGTTTTACATATATCCTCTCTTTTTAAGCATCTTACCCCATATAGGTCGTTGCAGACTACTGAGTAGAGCTCCCTTTGCTACACAGTAGGTTGTTATTAGTTATCTGCTTTATATATATGGGCTTCCCAGGTGGCACAGTGGCAGAGAATCCACCTGTAGATAGATGCAGGAAACATGGGTTTAATCCCTGGGTCAGGAAGATCCCCTGGAGTAGGAAATGGCTACCCACTCCAGTATTCTTGCCTAGCAAATTCCACAGACAGAAGAGCCTGGTGAGCTAATGTCCATAGGGTCAGAAAGAATTGGACATGACTAAGCAACTAAGCCAGAGAAGGCGATGGCACCCCACTCCAGTACTCTTGCCTGGAAAATCCCATGGATGGAGGAGCCTAGTGGGCTGCAGTCCATGGGATTGCGAAGAGTCGGACACGACTGAGCGACTTCCCTTTCACTTTTCACTTTCAGGCACTGGAGAAGGAAATGGCAACCCACTCCAGTGTTCTTGCCTAGAGGATCCCAGGGATGGGGGAGCCTGGTGGGCTGCCGTCTATGGGGTCACACAGAGTCGGACACGACTGAAGCGACTTAGCAGCAGCTTAGCAGCAGCAAACGACTAAACACACACACATATACTTAGATTTTCTTGATTCTTTCTTTTATTCTTTTTTTTAAAATTGTAGTTGACGTGCAGTGATGTATAGCAAGGTGATTCAGTTATTCATATACATATATATCTAATTTTTTTCAGATTCTTTTCCGTTATAGGTTATTATAATACTTCCCTGTGCTGTCATATAGGTGCTTGTTTATCTGTTTTATATATAGTAGTGTGTCTGTTAATCCCCAATTCCTAATTGATCCCTTCCCCTCTTTCCCCTTTGGTAACCATAAGTTTGTTTTCTGTGTCTGTGAGCCTGTTTCTGTTTTGTGAATAAGTTCATTTGTATCATTTTTTAAGATACCGCATATAAGTGATATCATAAGGTATTTGTCTTTATCTTTCTGACTTGCTTCACTTAGTGTGGTCATTCCTAGTTCCAGCCATGTTGCTTCTCGATTCTTGAATGGACTCAGGAAGGAGTTGTTATTTTATATTTTATAGATGAGCAAAATGAGACTTAGAGATGTTAATTAATATCAGCACAGTTACCAAGTACTAGAGCTGGAGTCAAAGTAAGGTCCTGTAAATCCAGACACTGCCACCATGGCACACAGCCTAATTCTTTGTGATGGTAGTGATCATTGCTAAAGTAGATAATTGCTGCTTGGACTTATCAATGAACAAAGGAAACCAGGTTTCTTGGTAAGTCTTTCCCTGGTGTCTGCTAGTTAGGGGAGATGCCCCTTGCCCAGTTCCTTTTCATCCTTGCAAAACAAAACACCTTTGCTAGTAGCTTCTTTTGGGAGAAGGCAATGGCACCCCACTCCAGTACTCCTGCCTGGAAAATCCCATGGACGGAGGAGCCTGGTAGGCTGCAGTCCATGGGGTCGCGAAGAGTCAGACACGGCTGAGCGACTTCACTTTCACTTTTCACTTTCATGCATTGGAGAAGGAAATGGCAACCCACTCCAGTGTTCTTGCCTGGAGAATCCCAGGGATAGGGGAGCCTGGTGGGCTGCCGTCTACGGGGTCACACAGAGTTGGACACGACTGAAGTGACTTAGCAGCAGCAGCAGTAGCTTCTTTTGGCGGGTTATGGCTAGATGGCATCACCAATGCGGTGGACATGAACTTGGGCAAACTTTGGGAGATGGTGAGGGACAGGAAGGCCTGGTGTGCTGCAGTCCGTGGCGTCGCAAAGAGTCGGGCACGACTGTGCGACTGAACAACAACAACAAGCAAAAAGCCTTGAATTGCTTCCTGGCATATTTTTGTCCTATAAAGAAGCTCCTGTAACTGATGGCTTCGTCAGTCTTTCTTCCGAATTCCTTCCAGTTAGTTAAAAAGGCAACTTGCGACAGAGCCTCCAAACACTAGGTGACAGCCCTCTGAGCATTTTCTTAAAGAATCGATTCATTCTATGAAATAGAAATTCATTGTATGAAATAGGCTGGTATTTATCGAATGCTCTCTGTGTCTTTCTGTTCTTAGAAATGTGAGAGACGAGAAAACTGTGTGCCTTTCTCAATTCAAGGAGCTATGGTTGGGAAAGATGAGACATAAATGCATTTGAATTACTTAAAAGATGACAAAATACCACAAGGCATTTTATGATCAATTGCAAAATTAATGTACAGATAGTAAATGCTTTGAGTTCAGGGAAGAGAGAATCATAATCTTAGAATGTGTAATCCTGCCACCTTAAGAGAAGCTAGAACTCAGCAAGATTAATATACAGGCATAAATTTATACAGCACAATATTGTCATATCTGGACTTCAAATTCAGATCTTTTCATGGCCAGTCTCTTGCCAAAACTACCCTCTCTCCCAGACTTGTAATCAGTTGAATTTTTGAGAGAGAAATGAGACCTCATCATCAGTATTTTTAAGTTTCTGACATGATTCAGTGGGTATCTGCCCAGCACTCTGGGCTTCCCGGTTGGCTCAGTGGTAAAGGACTCGCTTGCTAATGCAGAAGACGCAGGTTCAGTCCCGGGGTCGGGAAGATCCCCTGGAGGAGGAAATGGCAGCCCACTCCAGTATTGTTGCCTGGGAAATTCCCATGGACAGAGGAGCCTGGCAGGCTACAGTCCATGGGGTCACAAAAGAGTCAGACAACGTAGCAACTAAACCCACAGCAAATCCAGCAGTCTTCTGTGTCCTGGACAAGAGATACTAGATACTATGAAAAATGATCCTTAACTTTACAGTCTACTGGGATAGAAATATGTGTTGTTAACTGGACTATGAGCTAAACTTAAGTAAGTGCCACAGAAGAGCCTTCGATGAATATAATGCTGTGGGTGCCCAGTGGTGGAGGGAGAAATTGGGTTTATGAGAACTAGTCTTTCCCTGGTGGCTCAGATGGTAAAGAATCTGCCTGCAGTGACCCAGTTTCGATCCCTGGATGTGGAAGATTCCCTGGAGAAGGGAACAACCCAGTATTCTTGCCTGGAGAAATTCATGGACAGGTGAGCCTGGCAGGCTACAGTCCATGGGGTCACAAAGAGTTGGACATCACTGAGTGACTAACATCATCCTCATAGGCTTTCTTGTAGGGGGTGTGTTTGAACATAATAGCAGTATTTGGACGGGCATTCCATGTAAAGGGAAGTGGCTATGGTTTGTTTTCTGTTTTTTAGTGTTTTTACAATTAGTTGCTATTTTCCTTTACTCTTCTCTGTTCCTTTATCTCATCTCTGTTCCCCATATCTGTTTTTCACCATCGTGGCCACTTCTGCTTGGGGTTTTACCTTGCTGCTAAAACGTACTTTGTGATCTTTGCACCAACTATAGGTTTGTTTTCTTTCCTCTCTGTTATAACATGACACTGCCTGTCTCTTAATTCTAGAAGTAATTTGATTTCCCCATTGGTTTTTATCATTCATTGGAAACAACTGAAATTTATATGCCTATTGACAAAATTCATTGTTAGGTTATTTTATTTGGAAGACCAAGCTTGACTTTTCTTTTTTCTGATCTATCTCTCTGTGCCTTCCTTTCATTTCTCTAACTCTAAGCTTTTTTCTGTCCTTCCGCAGTTTCTCCCATGTAACTTCTACACTCTGGAAGATCACCTTGATGACCCTTAGACACCACCTCCATATCTGTTTACACCTGTCATGTGGAGCTGTCTTGTCCCTTGAGCCTTTTCTCTTTCTTCCTTCTCCTTTGTTTTATGTTTGGCATTTTAATTACCATGCTGTAAATGGTTGGACATAGTTTTATGTTTAAAAAATGCAGTCAAATAAAATTTTATTTTGAACAGTGACTTTGAATATAAATAACCCCATGGAGATTAGGTAATAATTTTCTCACCTTACTCAAATATTTATCTCTGCTTTTTCTCCTGCCAAAGTCTAGAATTCCAAAGTGTCTTTCCTCAGTAATTTAATTAGGCCACAAGTTTGAGGCTTAATGATGGATCAAAAAATGTATGATATGCTTGAGAGATCAAGACGGCAAATTGATTACTGTTGCAGCAGAGGTTGGCCAATGTGGGAGAGGGAGCAGGTACTGCCCTGTGCTACAGGATCTGAGTCAGTGATCAAGGTCAGCCTCAGTTCATTAACTTCTTTTGAGGGCTTATAGTCACTGTAAATACTACTGCTCATACCTTATATTCTAGTTACAATATAGTATGGTTTTGCAAAGACTTAGGTTCGCATCAGTAATGTCCTAGGATGTTGAAAGATCCAGAGTAGTGAAAGCTGATTTCTGGTCATTTTGCCTAGTTTCTTAGTGCCCACAAACAGAAAAATCTCACCTCTCAAGATACTAGTGTGGATAAATATGCTCCCATCCATGGGCACATTAGGCAGGAGCCTGTTCTTTTCTTAAGCATCTGAAACCATGATCTATTTTAAGGAGCAATATAAGGGATTCTTATTGTGCTTTGATCTAACACATTATTTAAAATTGGAATATTTTTCCTGGTAATTTTAAGATCTCATAAACAAGAAATGTGTCTGTTCAACAATTCAAACACCCGGTTTCATTCCTGTGTTTATACAGTGCCTTATATTGCTAATAAGCCTGTTTTTAAATGACTTTTAAAGTGTTTTACTTGAAGCAAAATAGTAAATCATTTTAAACTTAACAGATTTGTGTGTGTATGAAGTCTAGAATGAAGATAACATGTGTCCAGTCCTTTACACAGAAGTGTAATGACTTAGTTTGGGGTTTTGCAGCTGCTGTGAGAGGATTCTTTTAGTTAAGGATTCCTCAGTATACTTTAGAAAATCTTAACACCAATCTTCATAAATAAACACAAAATCAGAAAAATCAGTATATTTTTTCATTTGTTATGTAGATGTTAAAGACCATCTGAGAGGCAGAAATTGATGTTGGTGATAAGATCATGAATTGGAGTTTTGTGGACATGGATCATTTTTTACTAATTTAGTTTAAAGTAGATTTTGTTCAATTTCTCTCAGTTGATTTTCATAAAGGTGAAATAATTGGCATTCGTTTTCTAAACATTAGTTGGATACACTGTACATGGAATTTTACAAGGCTTGCAGTAAATGCATGTATCAGACATATCCTTCCACCTGAAAAAAAATAAGGTAGACAGTTGTATGATACAGTGGTTTTCGAGGTATTGGGTATCAGGCAGTTACCCTGAGAGATGCCGAACGAATGAAGTGAGTCCTACCGTTGTGCTGGCTCATGACCAGGACACATTGTAACAAGGGAGGGGGAATCCGCATGGAGCACAGCAGTCTTTCTCAGTGGAAAAGATGAAGCTGGGAGTTTGGGGGAGGCCAAGAAACTTGTATTCACAGGAGCTCAGTACTAGAGAACAGAGAGCTGTACAGATATCTGGCTCTAAAGATCTGCAGAGGACATCCTGTAAGCCTTCAGCTGAGTGCTGACCAGCACACGAGAAAGTACCCGAGGCCCAGGAAGGAACACCTTATAAGGGTTAGAGTGAGCATTCGCCAGTGCTCTCAGAGGACTGGGAGTCCTCTGTTTCCAGCAGTAAGAGTGGAAAATCTCATAATCTATAGGGAAATGGGGATAATACACAGAAAGTTTTTTCCTCTGCAGTGAGGCAAAATTTCTCCTAAACTATTGCAGTTTTGCCTAACAGAACTTAAAAGCATGACATGAGGCACATCATAATTAAATTACTTTAAGGCAGTGTTAAAAAGTTATAAGGTTTTTATACTGTACGTGAAGTGGTATGATATTCCTTCAAGGTAATCTTTAAGGATGAGTTAAAAACATATGCTAAATCCACCACTAAAATTACAACTTATATAGCTAATAACAACTTAGATAGAATGGGACCCTAAAAATACTCAGTTACTCTGAAAGAAGTCAAGGGGAGAATAAGGAACCACCCCTGAAAAAAAACATATAGACAAATAGTAAATATACAACATCATGGTGGATTTAAATCCAACATTCCGAAAGTCATATTAAATATAAATGGCCAAAAGACCCAATTAAAATTAGACAGAAATTGTCAGATTGGATCAAAGGGGAAGATTCAACCATAGTTTGTCTACAAGAAACCCAATTAAAGATACAATAGGATAAAAGTAAAGGATGGAAATAATATACCAGTGAAAACTGAAGAAAGCAGGAACTGTTATATTAATAGACAAAACAGACCTCAGAAAAATATTATTGTAAAATAAGGGGACATTCATAGCATTAAGGGTATTAATTCCTAAAGAGGACATATCCATTCTAAAGGTCTACACCACGCTTATGGCAGAAAGTGAAGAGGAACTAAAAAGCCTCTTAATGAAAGTAAAAGAGGAGAGTGAAAAGTTGGCTTAAAGCTCAACATTCAGAAAACGAAGATCATGGCATCCGGTCTCATCACTCCATGGGAAATAGATGGAGAAACAGTGGAAACAGTGTCAGACTTTATTTTTTGGGCTCCAAAATCACTGCAGATGGTGATTGCAGCCATGAAATTAAAAGACGCTTACTCTTTGGAAGAAAAGTTATGACCAACCTAGATAGCATATTCAAAAGCAGAGACATTACTTTGCTGACTAAGGTCCGTCTAGTCAAGGCTATGGTTTTTCCTATGGTCGTGTATGGATGTGATAGTTGGACTATGAAGAAGGCTGAGTGCCAAAGAATTGATGCTTTTGAACTGTGGTGTTGGAGAAGACTCTTGAGAGTCCCTTGGACTGCAAGGAGATCCAACCAGTCCATTCTGAAGGAGATCAACCCTGGGATTTCTTTGGAAGGAATGATGCTAAAGCTGAAACTCCAGTACTTTGGCCACCTCATGCAAAGAGTTGACTCATTGGAAAACACTCTGATGCTGGGAGGGATCGGGGGCAGGAGGAGAAGGGGACGACCGAGGATGAGATGGCTGGATGGCATCACTGACTCGATGGACGTGAGTCTGAGTGAACTCCAGGAGATGGTGATGGACAGGGAGGCCTGGCGTGCTGCGATTCATGGGGTCGCAAAGAGTCAGACATATCTGAGCAACTGAACTGAACTGAACTGAACTGAACTGATGTGTCTGATTATAGTTTCAAACCATATGAAATAAAGCTGACTACAAGCAGAATTAGGCAAACATACAATTATAGTTGAAGATTTCCTAATCCCTCTCTCAATAATAAAAGACAAGGAATTGGCAAGGATATAGAAGACTTGAATAACACTAATAACAACTTAATCTTATAGACATTTATTAAAAAAAAAAAACACCACCAACAGCAGAACCACCTTTTTAAAAAATGTACATAAAATATTTACTATGATGATTCATATTCTGGGCCATAAAAGAAGCCTCAATAAAGTTAAAAGATTCGAATCATACAGTTTGTTCTCTGACCACAGTGCAATTACATTAGAAATCAATACCATGAGATATTTGAAAACAATCCCCAAATATTTGAAAATGAACACTTCTAAATAAGTCATAGTTTTAAGAAGAAATGTTTAAAAGTTATTTTGAATGGAGTAAAAATTAACACACAACATATCAAAGTTTGTGGGATGAATGCTTTAACAGAGTGCTTAGAAGAAAAGTTATAGCACTAAATACCTAGTGAGGAAAGGCTTCAGATCAGCGACTTCAGCTCTTACCTTCCACTAGGATAAGGATCAAAGTGGAAATAATAAAAACAACAATAACAAAAAATAGAGAAATCAATTTTTTCTTAAAAATCTTTGATAACAAAAGTATGGTCCATTAAGAAAAAGCTATAGATTCTTTGCTTTGATAACAAAAGTATAGTCTATTAAAGAAAAACTATAGTTTCTTAGTTTTCATAACAAAAGTATGATCACATAAAAGAAAAATTGACAAAGCAGACTTCATCAAAGTCTAGAACATCTGTTCTTCTACTGATACTGTTAATGGGATGCCACACATTGGGGGAAAATATTTTCAATTTACACAGCTGATAAAAGGCTGATGTCCAGATTATGTGAATATATAAAAACTCTTAACTATATTTGAGACACTACTACGTACTTATCAGATTGTCTAATATTGACCAAAATATTGTCCTTATCTTGGCAAGGACATAGAGCAATTGAAGCCCTCATATACCATTGCTGAACGTACAGAATTTTACAAACACTTTGGAAAGCAGTTCAGCAGTTTCTTAATTTTATCATATATCAGAATTCAATAACAGCCATATTTGTAGTAGCTAAGAATTGAAAACAACTTAAATGTTCATCTACAAATCTATAAATAAATCGGTATTTATCCATGAAACTGGATACTACTCAGCAATAAAAATGAATTTGCAATAACATGGATAGATCTCCAAATGTCAATGGAATCTGACCAAAAAAATACATATTATTTGGTTTCATTTATATAAAATTGTAGGAAATGCTCACAAATCCATGGTAATAGAAGGCCAGTGAACAGTTTCCGATATGGAGGTCAGATGAAGTGAGTAGACTGTCATCTGAGAAAGCCTTTTGCAGGGATGGACACAGTCATTATCTCATTTGTGGTGATGGTTTCATAGATATGTACATATGTTATGACATCAAATTGTACTCTTTAATCTACACAGTGTATTGTATGTCAATTAAACTGTTTAACTTCTAAATGACAGTTTATACTTTCATTCTAAGTTCCATACATTAATTCTGTTTTGAGATTTTTGGTTTTGTGTTCAGTTAATCCAGTAGGTCTTTCATCTGAAAGATGAACAATGTCTAGCCATTGATACTTATTTTTAAACTAATTAGTATTTAATGAGGAGACAACTCTTGATACTGTACTAAACCAATAAAACAGAAATTTTTATATTACATGAAAACCTGTATAAGAGCTACTAAATGGATAAGCTTTTGTCTTATACTTCTGCATCCTAAAATAGAGTAAATATTAGACATTTGTATCTTTGAATGTTTTGGTTAGTGTTTTGCCTTGGGCTCTGAAATACAAACTAAAATCCTAAACATTTTTTTTTTAAAATTACCTCCCAAATTCACAGATTCTGGCTCTTATATATGTGGTGGGCTATACACACCCAGCCTGCCATCTTATTCCATGGAAGTCCTGCTTGGACATTATATTTTGAAATCTGTATTACAAAGTCTTTTATCCTTTTATTAGTTTAGTACTTTAAGCCTTAGACATAAGAAAGAAGACTATCAGTGAAAATCAATTGAAATGTGGTTAGATAAAGATCTGTTGTGCTAGCAGAAGGCTTAGTTGCAGCACAATATAATCAATTAGGACCCTCCAGCTGCATACAGAGTTTTACCCAGCCAATCACTTTTCACACGTTTCCTCCATTAGCTTGACTAGAGTTCTTTTTCTTTTTTTTAAAATGTGAATTATGATGAATGAGATTGTTGTTATGAATATAGAGATGGGTCATTACCCTACAGAAACCAGACTGTGCTGGCGTTTAGTGATTAGGCTTTCTGCTCCTGCTATCAATAAAGTATAAATTTATCTGTCTCAAACTATAATTGGGAAGCTGTAGTCATTGTTATCTAATTCATTTAACAACATTATAATCGTAAATTGTTTTTGTTCATCTGGATAATTTACATAACTTTTAAGTTAGTGGTAAGGATGAAGGGATATAATTTATCAAATCGAGGTGGGAAATTTTTCATGACTTCAAATCAAATAAATATCCCTGAGGTATTAGTACCCCTAAATTGAACAACCTGGTATGTATAGCCCTTCCAGATGTCAAAAGTAAAAATAATAAATGAAGGTGCTGGAGGTTTGCAAAATAATAAGCATCAGCTTATCCACAGAAGTCCTATAGTTGTTAAATTCTAGAAATGATGTGACTGTTTTTCCTAGGCTTCAGTTCAGTTCAGTCACTCAGTCATTTCCAACTCTTTACGATGACCCCATGGACTGCAGCATGCCAGGCTACCCTGTTCATCACCAACTCCCAGGGTTTTTCTAGGCTTAGGTTGTGGAATTGGGGGTGGGGGGCAGGCAAAGGAGTTGTTGGGTTTTGTTTTAATGTACTGAAAAACTGAGGTGCAGTACTGGTAAAGTGGATGCGCAGGGCATCCTGCCAAAAAGGTCGGGGACTGCTGTTCTAGAAGATGGATGCCCCTAGGCCTAGAAGAAGTTGGACTCCAAGAAAAGCGGCCAGGATGCCCTGTGCATCCCAGTGCCACAGCACTGCGGCTGCACTGTGGCACAGAGCTGGTGCCCCACGTGTGCTTGTAAGGCAGGACTGAATTAGATCCCCAGGCTGCGATAGGCATTCCTGGTGAATACCTCACATCAGCCTGTTTTATGAAAAAAAAAGAAAGAAAAAAGTTAATCCTTAGGACACCTCCACCTGAGTAGATTAGTGGAGCAGATATATAAACCATTGAATTGTAATCAAAATTGGTTTATCTTTTTTTTTTTTTGCTCTGAAGTTTTTTTGTTTTGTTTTTTCTTATTTTAACTTTTTCCTATTATAGTCTCCTGTCCTCACAGAAAAAGGCCTTTTGTGTGTCTGCGTGTGTTAGAAAAAGGCCTTTGGGGGAAACAAAGTCTAGAACATAGTGCTTACAATACTCAGCCCGCACAGATGTCAGTGCATGTATAGAAAGATTTCATCGTCTGCAGGCGTGAATAACTCTAATGTTACATGGAAAAGCAGGGACTGTTGCCTGGCTAACATATACCAAAGAACACTCTAGTAGAGATGCTGTACTTGGAAGCTTAAAGCAGGCCTGCCTTTGAGGTCCATTGATGAAAAGACCTTTGTGATTTGTGCCATGAGGGTGGGGGAGGAGCGCTCAGTACTAGAAGAGTTAATAAACACCAAGAGCTGTGCTCATCTTGTAGCTTTAGTAAGCTTTAATCTGTAAGCTTGATTACCTCCTAACCCCTCTATCTCTTCCCTCCCCCTTCAAGCACTGTAGGGGCTTTATGGTGGTATTAGTGGCATTTTGCCCAACACTGGCTTTAGGGAAATCATTCTACAAGAAAGAGAATCAGAAAGACTGGCTCTGTCTGCTGTGTGAGGTCATTAACACAAGAATAACCTGATGGTCTCCAGAGGGCAGGGGCGAATGTCTGTACTTACTAGAAATTTGCAGGTGGAATGATATAGTCCTTTTCTTGTAGTCCAATTTCTTCTAGGCCTAGGGACATCCATCTTCCAGAAAAGTGGTCCCCAACCTTTTTGGCACCAGGGAGTGGTTTCGTGGAAGACAGTTTTTCCACAGACTGGGGTTGAGAGGGATGGTTTGGGGATGATTCAAGCACATTACCTTTATTGTGCACTATATTATTATTATTACATCAGCTCCACTCAGATCATCAGGCATTAGATCCTGGAGGTTGGGGACCCCTTTTCTACAAAAACTCCGTTTAGATACTTTCAGCAGGATATTCAGTTGTATATCATGGAGAGGCCTTTGTGTTTGCTGTGATATTTCATTAAAACATGTTTGTAAGCTCTTGCTCACTGAGATTTTTGTTTTTTTAGAGATATATATTAGCATAGAGTTGCTATGTAATTAATTCTCAGTATTAAAGATATTCTAGTGTCTGAGACCAGATTCAGTGCTCTGTTTTGCCAAACATCATTAAGTCATTAGTGTAGGGGACTTGTTGTGAAGGACTGATTAAAAGCTCAGAGAAGCCCTTGTACATTTTTATATTAATCCCAAGAGCTTTACAATATTCTCTTTTCTCTGTATAATGAGTGGTTTGAGAAGATGATACATCATTTCATTAAAATATCTTGGCAGATAAACCAAGACAGAAAATGATTATGGCCATAGATAAGCAATTAAACTATACAGGCCACAAGCTGTGATAAATAAATACTGAGCCCATATTCTGTTAAACTGGCAACCACTGGGTAGAAATAATTTGGCTTAAATGTTGACCCTGTGTTGTCGGATGTGAGATAATTACTGAATGTTGTCAGTTGCCTCCAAGGTATCCAAGAGTTGATTGTCAGGTACTTGGGTAACAGGTGTGCCTTACAAGTATGAGGAAACAGCTCAGAGGGACTGTTATAGCAAGTGATAGACCTTGATATACATGGGGGCTGATACTTGCTGCCTTTATCAGAGAACAGTAGCCCCATTCTGTGTGTCTCTGCAGTGGAACAGAAAGCAGCAGTTTACCTTCACAGATGGCATTAACTGCAGGAGGCTCTGTTATTCAGGCGCATAAATAAAATTGTCCTAGCCATGCTGCTGGAGAAGGAAATGGCAACCCACTCCAGTGTTCTTGCCTGGAGAATCCCAGGAAAGAGGGAGCCTGGTGGGCTGCCGTCTGTGGGGTCGCACAGAGTCGGACACGACTGAAGCGACTTAGCAGCAGCAGCAGCCATGCTGAGCTTGAAAGGAGAAAATAACACAGCCATGTAGAGCCCAGGGATGGAATATAAGCTCCATGAGGCCAGACTTTCTCTTCTGTCATTGAATTTCTAGAAGTTGGCAGAAAATTGGCAATTTGATATAAAACTTTATTTAATTAGTTGATATGACTCATAAGGGGCAAGAGATGATTAGATCCTGGCCTGAGCCCATGCTTCTGTGGTAAGGCCTGAAACTTTTCAGGCCCACTGGTTGTGCTCAAATGAAGCAGATCAGAGCAGAGTATGGAGTTGCTATGTTTGTTTGAGAAGTCTTTATTCCTCCTTCATTGCTGAAAGACAGCTTCTCCGGGTATAGAATTTTTGGTTGGCAGTTCCCCCCTACCCCAACCCCCCGCCGACCCCTAATATTTTGAAGATGTTTATCCTCATTCTCTTCTGGCTTGAAAAGTTTGTGCTGAGAAATCTATGGATGGTCTTGTGGGACTCTCTTGTATATAACTTCTCTGATTTCTCTTGCTGCTTTTAAAATTCTTTCTTTGTCTCTGACTCTTAACAATTTAATTATCACATGTCTCAGTATAGCCTTATTTGGGTTCAACCTATTTTGGGTCTTTTGGGCCTTATGGATCTGGATGTTTATTTCTCTTTCCATGTTTGGAAAGTCTTCAGCCATTATTGCTGTAAATGGGTACTTTTCTGTCCCTTTCTCTTTTTCTTCTTCTGGAAAAGAAATACGATTTTGTTTCGTTTTTTTCCCATGTGTCCCATAAGTCCCACGTGTGTGCTGAGTTGCTTTAGTCGTGTCCTACTCTTTGCAAGCACATGGACTGTAGCCCGCCAGGTTTCTCTGTCCATGGGGTTCTCCAAGCAAGAGTACTGGAGTGGGTTGCCATGGCCTCCTCTGTGGGATCTTTCCAACCCAGGAATCAAACCCACATCTCTTATGTCTCCTGCGTTGGTAGGTGGTTCTTTTCCACTAGTGCTGCCTGGGAAGCCCCCATAAGTCCCATAGACTTCCTTTACTCTTTTTCATTCTTTTTTCTTTGTGATCCTTTGACTGGATCATTTCCAGTGTCTTATCCTCCAGGTTACTGATTCTGTCTTTTCTGTGGTTGAGTCTGCATTGAATTCATCATTTTAATTACTGTATTTTTCTCATCTCTAGGATTTCGGATTTCTGTTCGTTTGTTTTGGTGGTTTCTGTTTCTTTGTTAAACTTTTCATTTTGTTATCTATTGTTTTCCTCATTTCTTTCAGTTGTCTGTATATTCTTGAAGCTCACTGGACTTCCTTAACACATTATCAACCAGAGACATAATAACACCACAGTCACTAGTTTCTGCAAAAAATCCTCCCACTGTCTGACTACTATTGACTAGGACTGCTGGCTTGGTTTCCTACCCAAGTGAGGCTGTCGGAGGTTCCCTGGTTGCCTGTATTCTCCAGTCAGGCTAGATGGTTGGAATTGAATACTATATTCAGTAGTTGACAGGGCTATGATTGAGCTTCCCTGCTCTGGCAGGGCAACAAGATGGGACCCAGGCTCATTTATGGGGGCCTGGGATCAGGCAAGAGTGTGCACTGAATTCCCTGATCAAGTGAGGCCGCCAGTTTTGCCCTGCAGATGGGGAAAGCCATGGACTGTGCTTGCTTCTCAAGTGCCACTCTAAGCAGGCGTTTGGGTGGGCTCCACAGCTTCCTGTGTGCTCTGGTTAGGTTCTTTGGTTGGTCAGGTTGAAGGCTATATTTAGTAACGGGCAGGGCTGTGAATTAGTTTCTCTGCCCAGGTGTGGTGGGAGCCCAGAAGCATGCATGCTCAGTTGTGTCCCACTCTTTGCAACCCCAAAGACTGTAGCCTGTTAGGCTTCTCTGTCCCTGGGATTGTCCAGGCAAGAATACTGGAGCAGGTTGCCATGCACTCCTCCAGGGGATCTTCCTGACCCAGCGATCTAACCCACATCTCTTGCATCTCTGGCATTGGCAGGCAGGTTCTTTACCACTGCTCCCCTCGGGACTAGTGAGAGAAACAGTTCTAAAGCTGGTAGATCTCTGCATTTGTTGTCTTAACTCAGACAGACCTGCACCCGAGGTTCCCTGGCTGAACAGAGCCACTGGCTTAGCTCTGCAGACTATCAGTTCTGCCCACCATTTCTCAGTGGGTATTGCTGGGCTTATGCAACTTCTAGGTTTCTCCTATCCTTTCTGATCACACAGACTGGGAGACACTCCACAGAGGCATAGTTTCAAAAGGGGACTGTATGTCCCAGTTCCCTTGCTTGTGCAAGATGGGGAGGAGCCCCACATTTCAGTTCAGTCGCTCAGTTGTGTCCGGCTCTTTGCAACCCCATGGAGTGCAGCATGCCAGGCCTCCCTGTCCATCACCAACTCCCGGAGCTTACTCAAATCCATTGAATCGGTGATGCCATCCAACCATCTCATCCTCTGTTGTCCTCTTCTCTTCCCACCTTCAATCTTTCCCAGCATCAAGGTCTTTTCCAATGAGTCAGTTCTTTGCATCAGGTGGCCAGAGTATTGGAGTTTCAGCTTCAGCATCAGTCCTTCCAGTGAATATTCCTTTTCAAGTAAAGAATCAAGTGGTAAAGAACCCACAGTCCTTTTGGATTGACTGGTTGGATCTCCTTGCAGTCCAAGGGACTCTCAAGAGTCTTCTCCAATACCACAGTTCAAAAGCATCAATTCTTTGGAACTCAGCTTTCTTTATAGTCCAACTCTCACATCCATACATGACTACTATAAAAAAATGTAGCTTTGACTATATGGACCTTTGTTGGCAAAATATTGTCTCTGCTTTTTAGTATGCTGTCTAGGTTGGTCATAGCTTTTCTTCCAAGGAGGAAGCATCTTTTAATTCCATGGCTGCACTCACCATCTGCAGTAACTTTGGAGCCCAAGAAAATAAAGTTTCTCACTGTTTCCATTGTTTCCCCGTCTATTTGCCATAAAGTGATGGGACCAGATGCCATGATCTTAGTTTTCTGAATGTTGAGTTTTAAGTCAACTTTTTCACTCTCCTCTTCTACTTTCATCAAAAGGCTCTTTAGTTCTTCTTTGCTTTCTGCCATAAGGGTGGTATCAGGTTCCACAGGCCTCTCCTAATCTATTTGATGGAAATATAACCAGAGGCTCACTCTGTTTTTCCCCAGAAAATTTCATTGATTTCATTAATTCATTGTTCATGATGTCTTTATAGAATATGAATACCACAGATAGCAAGAACTGACTCTATTTAATAAAGAAATTGGGACTTCCCAGGTGGCATTAGTGGTAAAGAACCCACCTGCCAATGCAGGAAACAGAAGAGATGCGGGTTTGATCCCTGGGTGGGGGAGATCCCCAGGAGAAGGGCATAGCAACCCACTCCAGTACTCTTGCCTGGAGAATACTATGGACAGAGGAGCCTGGCAAGCTGTAGTCTATAAGGTCACAAAGCGTAACGACGTGACTAAAGTGATTTAGCTTGCATGCACAGAATGAAGAAATCATGTGTAAAATATGTGAAGCACTCTTATAACCCAATAATGAGAAAAATAACTCAAACTATAGGTCTTTGACCAGAGACTTCACCAAAGAAGATAAAAAAGTGACAAGTGTGTGAAAAGATGTTCTGACATTTGTCATTAGGGAAATGATACTGTAACTGTAAGTATGGCTGAGTATTATACTGAGTATTATACTGAGTATTAATGTTAATACTCAGAGTTGATGAGGATGTGGAAAAACGGTGGAACCCTTAAACACTGTTGTTGGAAATGCAAATTGGTATAACCACTTTGTAATATAGTTTGGTAGTTTCTTATAAAGTTAAACATATACCTACCTTATGATTCCATCATGCCATTCACATATATTTACCCAAGACAATTGAAAACATATGTTTATACAAAGACTTGTACTCAAATGTTGTTTATTGCAGCTATATTCATAAGAAACAAAATCTTTAAACAAACCAAATGTTCATCTGTTTATGATGAGAAAAAAATTTGTATTATATCCCTTCATAGCAATAAAAGGAAAGGGGCTACTGACTGATACACATAGCAACATGGATGAATCACAAAAGCATTGTGCTAAGTGAAAAGGCACATTAAATACTATTACTGCATGGTTCTATTTATATAAAATTCTAGAAATGGCAAAACTAGTGCCAGAGTGCAGATCAGTGATTGCTGAGGACCAGGAGTTGAAGGAAAGAGACTGACTTCCAAGGGGTGTGAATGGACTTTTTCAAGTGATAGAAATGTTGTATATCTTGATTGTGGGGATGATCACATACTATATGCTTTTTAAAAACCGTAATCTCCTGAAAGGCAACACTTAAAATGGGCATGCTTACTTGAAGGTAAATTAATACCCCTGTACAGCTAATTAAAACAACAAAACATCTTACCAAAACCTGTAAGGCCCAGCATAGCATAATAAAACTTCTGCCTACTGTTTCAACTTACAGAAACAAAAGTTTTATCGTATTTGTATTCCTATGCCTTCAGCATGACAGAAGCTACTTCTGGAGTTGAATTATCACTGTACAAGCCAGTAATAATTTAAAAAATGCTTTCTTAAAATGGCTAATGGACTAATGGTTTAAATACTTATCCATATTCTAATATGTTCTTCTCATTCATGACCATGCTGTGACCTCTCAAAACAAAAGTTAGAAATCGGAAGTAACTAACTGACAATTACAGTGGTTGATACACTCCAGTTTAAATAGAAGTGTCCTTGGTTAAAATATGGTTCATTCATCGGTCAAACTGTCCTTATTTCCTTTAATTGAATTAAGATGGACAAATGAGAGATGTGTGCAAGACAGAAAAAAATCCTTTCCACAAATCACTGTTATCCTCCTTCTGAGTGTAAAACGAATCAATTAAAAGCATGTCAGAGCATCTCTCACTATTGAACAACTTTAAAGCAGGAAACATTTTATAAAAATAAAAAACTTGAGTGAGAAATTGAGAGAAACTGGTTACTTTCTCCATAATTAAATATAATTTAATTATGAGAATTATGAGAATTATGCATTATATTATTTTGTATGCTCTTGTTTGGTTACAAATTATAGCTGTGCTAAAAAGCCTTTTTCATTTCATCTTCAAGTTGAAAATTCCTAGTAATAAGAAAGTACAAAATATAAGAAAATATACAATACAAAACTGTGTGTATACAATTTAGTTTCATCTGTATACTTAACTAAATAGTATTTCTTTGGGAGAGGTGTGGGGATGGGGTGGAGGATGAAGTATAATTTGTATTTTCCAATCACTCTGAAAAATATAGTTTTCCAATTCTTTCTACTTGCTTAAATTATTATTTAACTGTACTATGTATTATGTGTGAATTCATACACATTCTATACAATCATTTTAAACCTGTGTATTAAGGCTTATTTTATTAAAATTAGTTATGTGTCCCTACATCTGCCTCTATTTTCACTGTTTATACACATGCAAATTTATACTGCTAACTCAGAGCTGGCTTCCCATTTGTAATTCATATCTTTTCATTCTTGTATGTTTTTTCCTGCTTTCTGAATTTGTTCATAGATATGCTCATAATCTGCATTATTTGTCCATTTGAATTTTTGTGTTACTTTTAATATTTCAAAAATTTTCATAGGTTCCAAATTCAAAACATACGAAAGGGTACAAGAGTGGAAAATCTTTCTCTCCCATAGTCCGCCAATCACCTAATTCCTGTCTGTGGAGGCCAACAATATTATTAATTTCTTTATCCTTCTAGAAGTGTTTTATGCGTTATCTATTTGGGTGGAGGGGAAAAAAAGGGAAATAAAACTTAATTATAAATTGGGTTCAAAATTTCAGAACTATCAAAGTGTTATCACTTTCCACGTGTTGGTTTATATAGAATCAACTTGCCAACATCAATCAAACCTCAGATGTTAAGTGTTATCAGAACAGATCGGTCCTTCACTAGGAGACTCTAAGAACTAAAAATGCTCTGAATACCAGGCTTTTAGAGTTTCCTCTATCTGGACTTTATGTCTGTGACCTGTGTTCTAGGCCAGAATTCTGGAATGTCCGTGAAATGCCCCTTTTACCATTTGTCTTTTAGCATGGACCGTGCTAGTTAAAGAGTGTGGATATGAATTATTGAGTAGTACTGATGATCAGCCCATCTACCCATGTGGTTTTCCCCTTACTGTTATAATCAGTACTTTAAAAATTTTCCTTTTAAAATCTTTAGAGATCAGGATAATAATTTTACCCTCTCTCTTCCATAATAAATAAATAACTAAAAATGTAAAAACACAGGAAACTGCAATCTAGCAGAATATTGGCAAACATTTAGAGTTATTTATTGATGGCTTGCTCATTGGCAGTATAAAGTGTGTGTCACTTGTCATTAGCAGTAACAATTTCAGCACGTTATGTTCTCTTTTTATTTACTCTGGTGGCAACATGTTTCTGAACAGGGCCACTGGCTGTGGGTCAAGAGGTCAGTCTTTGAGGTTAACAGTGGATGGGGTCATTTACTATTAACCTAAGATTAGCAGCTACGTTTTCCCCTCTTTTTTTCATTTTAGCAGATTTCCTCCTATTTGTATAACATGCCAAATTAATCTTGCCCTCTTTAGAAGACTTTCTCCTTTCTCATTTGAATTTTTTTTTTAATTTTATAAAATTAAAAAGAAATTCTCTATCCAGATCTCTTTGTGGCCCCTTTTCCTGGTGCATGAAGCAATGTGAACTTTTTCTAAGATTTAAAAAATCTTATACATTTAACATTCATTTCCTCATGTGCAAATACAGCTATTTTTTAAAAAAATATTTTTGATGTCTTAAGGTCTGTTTCCTGCACCACCACCACCCCCACATATATGCATACCAAAAAATCCAAAACATATGAATCAATACATGCAGAATTTTAGTATTTCAGGGATGGATTCTTCCCTAAACTATTTTGGCTTTTTTTCTTTTTGCTATTCTTGCTAATAAACAATATCCAACTCTTAAACTAGCAAGTTTTGTTATTGTTGCTTAACTTTAGGGACCTCTTTAGTTGGTGCCATATATTTGAAACATTCTTTTTCTCTCTACTCTTCAGCAAAAAGATCACCTCTTATAATGTAGTTTTATTAGTCATTGTGTAACAAGTGTTCTCTGTGGAATTTCCCCTTGAGAATTTCCGCATAATTCCTAGTTTACATTCTGATATGAACCACAAGACTGCTCTGGAAGCTAAGTTGATGTTAGGTCTTCTGTAACAAAGTTGTTTCTCTTATGACATTGCTGATTCAATTACCAGTAGGAAAATTTACTTACTTTTAAAAGCCTATTGCTATAGGTAATTCGCTTTCTTTTTCTCTCTAACCTTAGGAGTCAACCTCAGCCTCTGAATAAGTATATAGTGAATACCCTATAAGTACAAGGTGAAGCAAGCAGAGAACAGTCCTTAATGCAGACCTCTCAGAGTCCTTAAAGCAGTACCAAGCTTCAATGGGTAAAAGAAGGAGAGGAAAGTAATGTACATACATAGAAAATTTCAAGTATATAAAACCTATGATAAGAAAGAGATGAAAACCAACTGGATTTTTAATCATATTATACTGTGCATGCTGTGCTAAGTTGCCTCAGTCATGTCTGACTCTTTACGACCCCTCTGGACTGTAAACTGCCAGGCTCCTCTGTTCATGGAATTCTCCAGGCAAGAATACTGGAGTGGGTTGCCATGCCCTCCCCAAGGGGATCTTCCCGACACAGGGATGGAACCTGCGTCTCTTAAGTTTCCTGCATTGGCAGGCCAATTCTTGACCACTAGCGCCACCTGGAAAGCCCTGTGTTATACCGTAGAGAACAGCAAACTTCAAAGGGTATCATCTTTGTTGCTGAATTCCCTTCCACGCTTGGAGTTAGTTAAGGGAGAGAATATTTAAGGAAAGCTTTTTAGAGATATGACACCCCGGATGAGGAGGTAGCAATCCAGGTAGAGAATATAGTGGAAGTGAAGGTATAGAGGCAAGAAAATCCATGGTATCTTTCAAGGGCTCATACAGAGGTTGCCATAATATAAATTCCTAGGCAGGAGTTGTGAGAGATGAATCCTGAACAGTGTGTGTGTTAGTTAAGGAGTTTGGACTTCATTTTGTAAGGAATGGACAAGGATTTTAAGCAGAAGATGAGTGATACAGTTAGGCTAGCATTTCAAATACGATTTGGTAGCTGCAGAGAAGGCAGATTTGGAAAAAAGGTTAAGACTGGGGTCAGGGAGAGCACTTAGAGTGTTGACCTGAACTAGGGCAGTGGTAAGTGGGAATGAAAGGAGAAGAATGAAGAGAAGTAGGAAAACAAGTGGAGAAGTGTTGAAGAGTAAAAACTGTCAGGCACGATGATTGGATATGAGGCATGAGGAAGAGGGAGGAGTTTAATATGAATCCCAGGTTTCTGTCTGTGTTGATTGAATGGAAGAGAGGCTATAAGGGGAGAGCAGTTTAATGGGGAACTTAATACTTTTAATTTTAGGAAGGTTGAAATTGATGTACTTTTGAGACAGCCAAGGCAGCCCACCTGGTCCTAAGTAAAAATTTGGAAGTTATCAGTGTAGATGAAAGAGAAAGTGTAGGCAGTAAGAAAGATGGGGAGGTCAAGAACCTGAAAATCAGCAAAATATAATAGGCCTGCAAAGGATGATTTGTTCAGAAAGGGCTGAGAAAGAATCAAGACTAAAACTCACAAAGTGCAATGCCACCAAAAGTCATGGAGTGGGTGTGGGGTTTTCTATCAGCAATGTCATTAAATACAGGATTGTGCAGTGGTCCTGGATGACAAGGATAGAAATATATATTGAATTTAGCAACTGGCAAATCATGAGAGGTGTTAGCAAGGGCAATTTGAATGTAGCAGTAAGCATGAGAGCCACAAACTATGGAGTGAATAAGAATTAACAGGAAGTGAGAAAACAGGACATGGGATGTCTCTTTTTTAATGTCATTTTCAAGGGAACATTTGTTTTTTCCTTTAAAAACCTTAAGTATATTTATGGTCTGAAGGGAAGAAGGCAGAAGTGAGGAGTGAATCAGAAATGGAAGAGAGATTGGATGCCTAACAGAGCAAGATCCCAAACAAGGAGGAGATTGCACTTGATCTTAGCCAAAAGGCTGAGAAACAGATCAAGGGGGAGATTGGATTGGAGGTGTTGAAAAGAAGGAAGGAGAGCTCAGATTTGTGTAATAAGGAGAAATAACCCTGGGCAAGTCGGGATATATTTGCATTTATAGACAATCAGCTGAGGGATTTAGTTCCTTGGCCTCAAGTTCACTCTTGCCTTCTGTACATTTAGGAGTAATTATACCCCCATCTCTACTTAATTTTTACAGAGATATACGTACATAGTCCTATATCAATAATAACCTAACTACAAAAAAAGAAAATATAGGTTACCCATTAACATATTTCCAGAGATAACATTTTGTTATAACTTTTTGCCTCTCTTTTGTGTATGTGGATGCATTTTTAAAGTGACTGTGTAGTATTCCATAACTTATTTAACCAGTCTCATGTTAATGAATAGTTTATCCCTTTGCTTTTCTTTGTTGTGCTATTGTTGGTTTGGTTTTTTACTTTTATAAACAAAGAATTCCTTATACATTTTACTATATATCTTTTATTGTTTCTTCACAATCAAATTCTAGAAGTAAAAATGCTGTCTATTGAGTATACATTCTCTTTGGTTTTTTTAATATATATTGGTCAAATCACTTTTCAGATGGCTTGTCAGGTTTGCACTGCCGTGTAAAAAATGATTTCTTTTTACTTTCTTAACACTCTCTTAACTCTTTCTTAACTCTGGTAGTTTGACATCACAGTATTCACAAGTGGTGTCTTTTGCTTTAGGTTTGCATTTCTTTGATGTTTGTCATTTCTTTTGATATTTAAGAGAATGTTTTTAAATATTTTCCCTCATTAATTTAGTAATTAAGTATAAGAAAGTAATTATAATAAAAAACTATAAGAAATCATTTGAATATAAGAAATTTACAGCCTGGCTTCAGTATATAAGGCTGGTTTGGCTTAAGGGAAAATCAAAAGGTGGATGATTTAGAGACTACTAACAAGTTGGCTGTGGGAACTCTTTGAATAAAGATGATGTTACACATCTGTACTTTGATCACAAACTATTGTAAACATAAAACAAAAAATAGAAAAGAAAATTTAGAAGACATGGCAAAGCTAAATATAGTAACAATAAAATAATAAAGATATTGAAAACTTAAAACTCAATAACGGTTTTAGACTATTTTTGGATAGCAGTTCTTAGAAAACAGCACAGAGATATTAAAAAAAAGTGAAATAATAGTTAATAAATAATAGCTAAAAAAATAAGGAGTTTAGAAACTCTGGTATATAACTAGTAAGAGTTCCAAAATAAAATAGAGAAAATGACCAAGAAGTGATGTTCACATCTAGAATTTGTAGAATAGATGAGATTTAGTCATCAGATTGAAAGTATAGCTGAGTATTGAGCAGAGTATACAAACAAATTCGTATCTACATACTTTATAGTAAAATTGAAGACCACTGATTTTTAAAAGTTATCAGAGAGAAAAGATACGTTACCCAAGTAGGTATGAAAATTAGATAGACGGTAGACTTCTGTTTGAGCACATTAGATGCTAGAAGACAGTGGAGCAATACACCAGAAGTGCTAAGCAAAAATAACTCTTGAAGTACAATTCTATACCCAGCTAAAATTTTCATTTAGTATTTTCACAGGGTAGTAAGGGTTTACTACTGACTTGACTTGTTCTTGCTGGAAAAAAATATCCTTTAAAGATGTACTTCATCATGAAAATGTGAGTGCAGAGTGATGTGCCGTTAACTGTGAATGTTAAGGTAATAACAATACCTTTCATGGAACTTAAATGCCAGACAGTAATGACAAAGAAACTGTGAGCATGTTCAGTGGCAATTAAAGCATACTTAGGACAAATATTGTGATATTGAGTAACTTAGGGATTTTTATATTTGTATATAGTATGATAAAAATTAAGGGTAAACCATTAACAGAAATATAATCTATAGCATACAAACGTATAGAGAAAAAATGATTATAAAAAACTATCAGTGTCATAATAAGCAAGGGAGAACAGATCTTACAAAATAAGATGGTAGAATAAGCCCCAGTACATCAGTGATCAAAATAAATGTAAAACACAGGGATATAATATTAAACTTAAAAATCTAGTCATACTCTATTTACAAAATAATATGGAGATTGTGCTGTTAGCTTGTACCAATGGTGAAAATTTTCAGTCAGAATCTACTGTTAGCAATATATGGTTTTATTTTCTTTTCCCCGTTATTACAAATATATTTGCATGAGAGGAAAAAATATCGCCTTATGATTTCACAGATTTTGTCATTAGTTAATCAGAGTTCATAGAAGCTTCAAATATCCCATCAGTTAATTCCCCCAGCACTTGAAATTTTCATTGTGCTAAAGCTGATTGAAATTCTGAGCTGCCTTTAAAGCAATTCCAGACCTCCAGCTTCTGAGGGTTTTTTTTTAAAGATATACTAAGTATGTGACGCTTAAATTCATAGGCTATATTTCCTTTTGGATTGTTTTTCAAAGACTGAAAATGCTTATGTCAGGAAATATTTTCTCTTTCCATCTCCCGGCTTCTCTGTTTGTCAACTAGTCTATTCTGACCTCTAAGATGGGGTTCACATTTTAATTACAGTTATGTATGGCAGACTCCATCTGCCATAGCCAGCCAGCCTGCAGGCTTGCAGGGAGAGGGAACATTATACAGGACTTCTTTCTGACAAGCTAGCTGTCTTGCTGTTCTCTCTTTACAATTAGACTCTCAAAATAATAATCTGTTGCAATGACTGAGTGACCTGTAAATTATCAAATATTAGAAGTCTTCAGTTTTTGAAGTGTATCACTTTAAGCATTAACAGTATGTTTCTTTTTAATTAAACTTCCTTATTCACATATACATTTGTGCTTGTGAACAGAAGGACTTAAGAAAATTTATGAAAGTTGTAAAAATTTGCTGTTTATTCTCTTGTTCCCTAAAAGATGAAAACTGCAGATGAAAACTGGTTGTTCAGGATGCATTATCCTTAATGGAATATCCACCCCTCCTGTCCCTGTGGGGCCCCTCCCCCAGCTGTACTCTCCCTAATAATATTTCTAAACTTTCTAGCTTTCTGTGACTACGGTTATCCACAGATTAAACATAGATTTTTTTTTTTCTGGTTAGTAATGTGCCTAAGAAATAATCAAGTTGGATCTTTAGGAATGATTGTATATGTAGGTCATAATAATTACCAAAAGCCCAAACTGATTTTCATCTTCTTGTCCTATTAAGGTACAAGGACCTTTTTTTGTTGTTTTAAATTTATGGACGTTAGCATCAGAAGCATTTATACATAGGTTTAAAACTGAAAATATAGCTTTTCTTTTTTAACCTCTCATATAACTATAGAGACCCCTGCCTCTGCAGATCTGTATAGGGTACTTCTCAGATTCATATGTGGATAAGAGAATACTCATTTGTTGCTGCTGATACATCCCTGCTGTGACGCTAGCCAAAATCTTTGCAGTCTGAATAACTGAAGAGAAGTTGTTCTGTAACACAGTGCATCTCAGAATTTATTTTTTCAACTGATACTTCCAGCTCTGGATTCTGTGACATTTGCCCAAAGGGAAACACCGGTCCCTTGGATTACACTGTGCATCCATTGTCTGAACTGTCACAGCAATAGCGCGTAAAGCTGTTTGCATAGCGTGCTAACTCTATCAGGGTCAGTTCCAGTCTGTGGCCGCTAAAAATGAAAACCATGCCCCAGCCGGGACAAGAGCAGGGTCAACAGCTGGCAAAGGATATGGCAATCATTTATATAAATATGCTTTCTCAAGCCCACAAAAACAAAAAACCCCAACCCAACAGCTGGGAAGGGTTGGAAGTAGCCCCAAGGCTGGTTAGTCCCCTTCCAGATGGGGAGGTTAGACTGGGGCTAGCCAGACTGCTCCACATAGACTTCCGATTCGCATTAGAAATAAAAAGAGGAGAGGAAAGGGGAAAGGAAGAAAGGCTACAAGCATGACTGCTCTGTTTTTCACCTAACTTAATCAAATAAGTGAAGACTTTCCGAGACGGAAGGCTTGCATTTATCGGTATTCACGCTCTGTTTTTTCTGTTTATCATAGTGTCTAATACACTTCTTAACTGCTTAAACAGAAAGCATATATGCTCTAAAGTATAGTTTATATATAATGTCATGGTTATTTGTAGACAGATTGAAGAACCGATCTCAGATTTATGTCCTGTTTACATCTTCCAAACACTTATGTAGAACATTCAATGCTAGGGAAGATAATAATTGTGGTGTTGGCCCACTCCCAGAACTTTATCCAAGGGATAGGGTTCGTTTTTGTAATTTGATTTACTTTATAATACATCGTTATTGCACATCTAATATATCCAACAGAATAACGAATACCATTTTCCCCGAGTTCATCTTAAGGTTGCATACCATGAGACAAAGTATTATTTTTATAACCTGTTGATGCTACAAGAGGCAAAGGTGGAGAGTATAGGACATTCAGACCCTTCCAGAGTGACATAGTGAAATGAAAGGCACCACGATGATGATGAAAAATTTGTCCTCATTATCTAGAAATGGGCAGCCTCCTCCTTAATAATGGAAAGTTCTGCTGACGCCAGATTGAATGGCAGTGTTTTCCTACTCTCCAGCCTTCTATTTGCTTAAGAGAAAGCTTACATAATGAATGCATTTTTTTTAGGTGTAGGGTGAGCTCATGATATTGGAATCCATAAAGAGACATAAATTAGGGTCTTTTGCCAAAATTGAGACATTATCTTAGAGAATGTGCTGGTCTGAGACAGAAGTTAAATAACGTGTTTTCTTTCTTGGAATGGTCAAACTGAAAGAAACATTTTAGCTTTGCTCACAGAATGTCACATCTGGAAGGAACTTCAGTGAGCCTCTCAGATACCTCTTCTCATCTTACTGCCCGTGTAGTAGAGAAGATCACAGCTGGAGGATGGCAGGGACCCCTCCGCAGGTACGCATTCCCAGCTGCCTTATACAGAAGACCCTATCCTGAGAAGAATAGTGCTAAGCCAAGCTGGATAAAGACCTGCAGAAGACTTGAATTATCAGCTCTGTTGATCCCAGATTTACCCAGATCTGCTGTGTAATTGTACTTACTTCCCACTTTACTCTGGCTCTGCAGTATCAAAGCAAGTGTCACTCAAGCATCAATATTTTATTAGATATTTTGACAGTTTCTAGATTGTTTTACTCAAGTATTTCCATGGAGAAGTAATAAATGTGCGTGTTGGATGTGTTAGGAGTATGTTAGGAGTCTGTCTTCTCTGTCTTTGTCATTCTAGATTTTAAAGATTTTGAGGGCAAGACAGAAATAAAAGAATAAAACTGGGTTTTCTCCACGGTCTTAGACATATGAAAGTACCCGTAGGTGTTTGCTGATATGAACATAAATAAAGTGTAGGAAATACTGATGTACAAATCATTCAGTCATTTAAATGTTTTCTTCTAAAATATCTGTAGCCATTTTATGCTAAAAGTGTTTTGGGAGGGAGGCACTATTTATTACCTTAGTTTCTATAGTAGATCAGTCATGTTTTGCAGGATAGGGAGTATGGAACAAGTGTTTTTGACAAATTATCATTGTATTCCTGTACCTTTGGTTCCATTAACCTGGCCACTTTTTTTTGTTTCTGTGCACTTTTGATTTGAAAACACTGTTTGTCTCAAGCATTTTCTTAGCATTTATCTGCAAACATTAAGTACAAAAGCAAGACAGACTTAGAGGTATGCTCTGAATTTAAGAACTGGTGGCTTAATTTCCTGACTCTGAGAGTCTAAATGTTTCCTTAGATTGATGCAGATTAGTTTAACTTAATTGGAAGTTTGAAAGGTGCATGTTTCTAAAGCTTTTAAGATAATGATACTTTGAAATCACTGATTCTTCCCTGATGAGTAATGTCTTTAATATATGTTTACAAGGTCCAAAGACTTTTAATGTATTTTACCATACTCTGATGACTAATAATATATAATTGAAACAAACATTTTCTCTATCTTTTAATTCTTAGTTAAAAAAAGTGTCCGGTAGAGGCTGTCCTTCCTGAATTTAGTTAATGCAGTTCTGCATCTTATTTTTATGTTTCTTAAAACTTTTGCTATCCATAATACATTGTGGTCTTGCTAGAGTACAGCCCGCCAGGCTCCTCTGTCAATGGAATTTCCCAGGCATGAATACTGGAGTGGGTTGCCATTTTCCCTCTCTCGGGGATCTTTCCGACCCAGGGATTGAACTCACCTCTCCTTCATCTGCAGGCAGATTCTTTACCACTGAGCCGCCAGGGAAGCCCATAGGCAAATAATATATATGTGTATTGGTTTTCTTTTGTATAATACATGTGCAACCAGCCAGTCTTACTCTATCCACGCTGCCGCAGCTACAACCACTTCCTATCAAATATTAAAGGAAACAGAAAGGAAGCCAGTGTGTGGTGTTACATTAATGATAGTATATTGACTGCATTTTTCCTCTCTTAGTTTCAAGGTGAATACTAGCTATCACAACCAAATTTAGATTGCAGTTAGCACCATTGTTTAGATGTCTATGTGATTCAGTGTGGTTATCTAATCACATATATTTTTCCTTCTAATTTGTAGTCTGACTGTGCTGTATCAAAGGTTTAGGACAGTGATGAACAAGTTAAAAGAAGTACTTTCAGAGTAGACAAATGCACACTGTAAACAGTGAATACAGAGGGTAAAGCTCCTTTCTCCAACAGAGGCAGGTTGATTTTGAATGGATCCCTATGATCTTTGTAAAGAATATTCATGCCAGTAATCTAGTCCTAAGCATTAGATTCTATCTCTGTGGCTTTTCAAAAAGCCCTGTAAAGTTAGTTCCCTAAACATACCTGAAAACATCTTTCTAGACTTCCCACCTTACTTCAGGGCCCTCGGGTCATAACCTCTTAACCTTACAGGTTATAGGTCTCTTGCTTTTTGATCTTTCTTGGTTCCTTGCTTTTTGGCTACTTCCTCCACGACATTCAAGCCTTGTTATATAAGGAAATTGGAAACACCAATTTTGGATGAGATAAGAGTTACCCTTTCTTGCAGAATAATGCAAAAGGATGATTTTAAGTAGAAACATACTTGGGCAAAAAAACTTAACAAAACTAACTACAGCATCCTGTCTAAGCCAGTTTGAACTCGAGCCCCTTCGTTTCTTGTTGTCCAGAAAAATGAAAAAACAACAACTTAGAATTGACTGTTGACTTAATAGATAAAATTTTCATTTTATTCATTTCACAACACAGCTTTCAGGAGACATCAGAGGGATTCAGAGAGGTTTGAGTGACTAAAAAGTAGATTAATAAAAACAGCTGATTAACTTATTATTCTTGCTTCACGAGTGGCTCAGTGGTAAAGAATCCGCTTACTAATGCAGGAGATGGCAGATTCGATTCCTGGGTGGGTAAGATGCCCTGGAGGAGGAAATGGCACCCCACTCCAGCACTCTTGCCTGGAGAATCCCATGGACAGAGGAGCCTGGTGGGCTGCAGTCCATGGGGTCGCAGAGAGTCAGACAGCACTGAGTGTGAGCACGAGTGACAAGTGGCTTGTCAGTATGCTGTTTGATAATAGTAATAACCAACATCAGCACGGCACTTACTGTTGACAAAGCATTGTTGCATTTATCATTTTATAGCCATATTGATTTAGGGAGAGAGAGATTGTCTTCAGCGCACAGTAAAGGAACTTGAGCTTCAGAAAAGGTCCTTGACTTGCCCAAGGCCAGGGAGAAAATACGTGGCAGAGCTGGCATGCAGTGTGAACCTCCTGGATCACCATTCTTTGTGACCAACCCCCCATCCCTGTTGGAGAGGCTTTAGGAATGGAGCAAATTTCTGTTGCTTCTCAACTAGGGTGGTGGTAAGATATCTCCAGTTGTTCGGCCACCCAGCTGGCTCTCTCATTTTGTTAATATGTTTTTATTATGATATTGCTTTTGTTTCAGCCTGCATTTGAGTTTTATTTCTTTGCCACACCCACACTGCCAGGTACGATGAGGCCAAATTTTTATTTCTCCAAATGAAGAAACTTCTCTGAGCCTTATAATCGAGTGTTGAAACTCCAAATAGAACTGGAAAATGCAGTTTTTTGAGGGTATATGTCTCTGTACCATGGCCTGAGCCCAGTAATATCTCCATGAGTAAGAAAGGCGAGGACAGGAGGGGAGGGGAAGGGAAGAGCGGACGGGAGAAGGAAGGAAGGAAGGAAGGACAGAAGGAGGGAGGAAGGAAGAAACCCTCACGTAGGATTCTGAAGCCAAGTTAGAAGCTCTGAGTCATTTTTAACGGGGCAAATGTTTGTCTTTGATCCTTCGAGAGTATCCTTCACCCACCTACCAGACAGTGCAAAAGAGGTAAAAAATGGTTAAAAAAAAAAGTATAGGTCAATATTCAGTTGTCTTTCAGTCCCATTAAAATGATGATATCTTGCTTTTAAAAATCAGTAAGCTATATTGTAACTTAAACCTAAAATCAAACAGTGACAGCAATATTTCTTCTCGAAGGCAGACTACCTGACATGGGCAAGCACTTACTAGTAGCAAAATCAGAACCAGGAGGACTGTTGATGATAAGCATATCTCCAGCCCGTATTAATCACCTACTTGTCTATCTCACAATAGCACTGAAGTGTGTGTGTGTGTGTTCTGAATTTATTTTTATTTTATCTGGCTTGCCAGCTGAATAAGGGGGCAAAGAATGTAATGTGGAAACCATCCATTGCCACTGGAGACAGGATCCAAGAGGAATTCCGCAAGCTGAGAACATGAGCTGCGAACAACATGTTTAAATAGCTACATATCCAAAGTTTGAGTCAAGGCCATTTATTTTGGGGGGGACACTCTCTTTTTTGAGGCTTAAAGGAGTCCTTTTGACTCAGAGTATAACAAATGTGGTGCAGGAGGAGGTGGGAGCCGGGAGGCCTATGGCGTTTGCACAAGTTCCAGTTGATGATGAGAGAGTGGTGCGGCTTCATGTATGTGACTTAAGAGTCCATGTGCAATCCAAAAAAACCAGGAACTTTTAAAGGCTTTTGTATATACTCCAGTGAAATGAGGGGAGAGGTAGGGGGAAGGAAGCTAACATTTTCAGTATTTTTATGTGTTGGATGCCATTCCAAGTATGTTCAAAAGTATCACATTTAGCTCTGTCAACACTTTTGGTACGTAGTGATTTTTACCGCCATTTTGCAGAGAGGATGAAATGACTGGCCCAGCCCAACAGAGCTGTCAAGGTTGAGGGCAGGATTTGATCCCAGAGCTGGCTCCAAAGCCTATACTTTTCCGAGTTGCCTGGAAACATTACTCAAAGCGTTCACTAGCCCTCTCAAGCAAGAGTTTCCTCTCCTTCTTGTCCTCCTTGTTTTTCTGCCCTAGGCTATCTGGGCTAATCACTCCATTAGTTAGAATACGAATACATTGGGCCGAAAATCTTGTTTGATCTCTGGATGGACCAAATGAATTTTTTACAGAGCAAAGCTGAGGATTATATAGCATCACCATTGGCCTGCCACTGGGACAAAAGTGTGCGAGATGAGCTGAGAGTGTGCCTGACTCAGTGCCAACCCAGAAAAACAACTCAAAAGCGCGTGTCCTGTTGCTCTCACAGGGTCTATTTAAAAGGAGTAAAGGTAATGCGCCAATAGTAGAAATAAACAGCCCGGATAACTTACACCAAGTCAGTAGCTTTTCAACAGTAAAGCTGACTCTAATGTATCTGTCTCATTTCAATTTAGATAATCAAGGTTCCCAATTTTCTCTAAGCAGTTTATATTTATAGCATCAGCATCGCGATGAGGATTTTTTTCATCTTCTGTTGTGAATCAGGGTTCATATTAAATTATGTGTAATTGCTGGAGAAGTTTGCTAATGCCTGTGCTTTTTACCTCTCTTTTTCAAAAGGAAATATTTTGGTGCCTCCAAAAGAGGTTTTTGTTTACAATTTCAAAACTTCTTTTTTTTTTCCAAATTATTTTTTAATGGAAGCACTGCACCTTACTTTGTCCGTCTTTGGTCCCTGTTGGTGGTGATCGGGGTGCCTGCTTTTTTGTCTATCCCACCTTCTTTTCATAGCTCAGTTGGTAAAGAATCCACCTGCAATGCAGGAGACCCCGGGTCAGGAAGATCGGCTGGAGAAGGAATAGGCTACCCACTCCTGTGTTCTTGGGCTTCCCTGGTGGCTCAGGTGAAAAATCCACACTGCAGTGTGGGAGACCTGGGTTCAACCCCTGGGTTGGGAAGATCCCTTGGAGAAGGGATCCAAGCCTACTGGAGTAGGCTGCCCACTCCAGTATTCTAGCCTGGAGAATTCCATGGACTGTATAGTCCATGGGGTCACAAAGAGTTGGGCACAACTGAGCGACTTTCACTTTCACCTTCCTTTCATTCAGTGTTTGAAAAATAAACATTTTCATCTATCATCATACTTTTCACTTTAAGAATTTTTAAAAACCATTAATAATTATTCTTCCTTTATTTCATAGTTTAAGTGCATAGTATTAGTCTCTGTGTGGGCAGATAGAGTTAGGTGTGGAGAAAGAATAGGCAGTCTTCAAAAAGTCATTTTTGGAGACTAAAGACGAATGAAGAGAACTAAATGTCAATCGAGCCAAAAAGAACTTTCTGCCCAGAGTAGTTGAGAAGAGTCCTCCAGACTGTATGTTCCCTTCTCTTTCTCCCTTTATTACTATTCTTATTTTATTTTTGTCTTCCTGACTTCTGGGGGACAACGGGGCACAAAAGAGACAGTTTATGAAGGACTTAACAGTTTCCACATTTTCATCTGTGTAAAATCAAGGAAAGAATAATTAACAGATGTATCACAGAGGAGTTAGGGAGACTAGTGATCAAAAAGGGGCTTGAAAAGAGATTTCAAAATCCATAGAAACTTCCAGCTACATATTTTGCCTCCTGCTCATCTTTGTAAACTTTTTTTTTTTCCAGGTTGAGTGTGATTCTTTTTTCCCAGCTGGAACTTTCAGCTTTGTCCCTAGGACCAAAGATTCCATCAGTATCACTCTATTTTCATTGTACCAGGGATCCTCACCTTGGCACTCAGTAGGGGATGGTCAGCAGTACCCTTGGCCCCGAGCTAATTAATCGTGGAGCCCTCCAAGCTCTGAAGCGACAGGAGGGAAAAGGGCAGAGGATGGAACAGGAGAGATCATGCAAAATGGGGTTCAAGCTGTGAAGCCACGCCGGGCCCCTTCTTTCACAGCTGGGGTTTTGGCTTCGAGTCCCTCGGCTTATTCAGCATGGTGACCCTGGCTCCTTGTGATTTACTAACTGTTTTACAAACATTTCCTCACTCTGGGAGGTTTGATACACTCTTCATCCTCCTCAGCTCACCAGAGTCACTCAGTGTCTGAGCCAAACCTGCCTTTGTTTACAGCTTTTCCGGAAATTTTCACAGAGGGGGGAAAGAAAAACCCCTCCCTCCTCTTCCAGTGTTTTATTTTTAAGTCAACACTTTCCCCAAGTTTATTTGTGCTAAATCAAGTTCTCTTACAAGGTATTGCTCTATATTCAAATGGGAATTGCTGCACTTCTATAAATAGAAGGAAGGTCATGTGAACGAGTTCAGAAAAATCTAAATATCACATTTTACTGGACCTTTACATTTAGTTCACTATTTTTTGAAAAGAGTATTCCATGTTTGGATTTGTCTTTTTTTCCCACATTCATATTAGACGGACCATTATGTGAAACACTGAATTTGGGAAACACTGAGTGGAATCTTTTTAAAACGAAAATACCCATGTTAAAAATAACAAAAATTGTTGCTTCGTCACTGTAACTTTCTTTAAAACAGTTTATAGCCCTTACATTAAGTGTTTCTGGAATATAATTACCTTTGAAAACACTGATTCCGCTTGTATTATTCAGTCTTGACATTGGCTGAGAATGAAACAAATGCCTTGGAACTTATTAAATATCAGGAATAATTGGAAGAGAAAGAGTAATAGGATAAAAAATTAACAAGTCCAGTTCTATCTGAAATCAAAGGCTAACTTGTGATTCACAGTAAGAAGAAGTTAAGTAGCAATTTCTGACAAATATGCAGTGGATTTCTCCCACTCTGTTCACTTTTCCAGTCCACTGTTAAAATGAAGAGCGTTTTAAGACTCTCTTATTATTAAAAAGCAACAACAACAGTGACTTTCTTTGGAACTTTCCTGCCTGGGAAATACAAGAAGTGTGATTTTTCTCCTTTCTACCTGTCCAAAAATGTTGAAAGTAAAAGGGAGTGGGAGTGTGGGGTGGGGGGAGACATTTCTTTCCTCCTTTTCTGGCAATATATCCTGAGTGGGATACAGTTAGAGAGACCAGTTTCCTGATAAAATGTGTTTCAGGAAGGAAAAATTGTTTTATTTCAACAAATCCAGCTGAACTTCCTGGTGGGCCTCCCACCTTGTCAACATCAATAATAGTATGTATCTGTTGACCAACAGAAGACCACCAGAATGAGGTATTGCCAATTCTGCATATGTCTACGTCTATAGGAAAGATAGCTGTTGAGAGCTAGTGTGGAGGAAATGACAAACAAACACCATAGGTGATCCTGTGTGACATTCAGGAACTGTTGCAGACGTCCAGTGCTCAAGACAGTCTCCTCAGCCATAATGTCATTGACCTTGACATGCTCAGAACAAATTGGTCTTTGTGATTGCTACCACATGCTGTCCAGCTTGCTAACCCCACCACTGGTCTAGAGGGAAGAGGGCAGGAGAAAGGACTGCTCATCAGAGAATGTGCTGCTTTTATACTCTCTAGACCCTTGTTTGGCAGGCTTTTCCCACTCTGCTTAGTCTGAAAATGGCTAATTTAAAGAGGCCTAAGTGGTGGCTCAGCGGTAGAGAATCCGCCTGCAGTGCAAAAGACCGAGGTTTGATCCTCGGGTCAGTAAGATCCCCTGGAGAAGGAAATGGCAACCCACTCTAGTATTCTTGCCTGAAAAGTCCCGAGGACAGAGGAGCCTGGAGCCTGGCGGGTTACAGTCAATGTAGTTGCAAAGAATCAGAGGCAGCTTAGCAACTAAACAACAAAGCTTTGCAGGGCCTGTGGAATGGACCTAGTTTTACGCAAATTCTTAATAAATGAATAGTCTTGGTATTTCTTAGGGTGTGAACTATGTCAGAAGCAGCGTTTAAGGCAAATGTAATCGGAAAAACAGCCTTTGTGATCAGTTACGAAGATAATTTTTGCCCCAAAGCCCTTTATGCTATCTGTACCCATCTGATCAGTAGAGTCTGAGCTTTTAAAGGAAAAGCAATTACATGTGTCTCTTTTCCCACCTAATGAGCCAACTGAGACTAGCTTATTCCTGCATTATACTTCTTTACTTCTATAAGTTTTTCATGTATCTGAGGAACATAGATTTCAGCCTAAGTTTTAGAGGACTGTTTCTGGCACTCTAGTTATAGACACTTAATAAATGTTGCGTGAATGAGTGACTCTTGCATGATTCAGAATGTGTGGGATAAGTCATAATCTTGGAAAAAGCCTTACCTAGTGCAATCATCACCTTTGAAAAAGGAACTTAAACTGTGCCTTTGAGTTTTAGCTTCAGACTGATCCACTAGCTTTTGTAATGCTGTCAGCTTGACACATACACTGGGGGGGGACTGCACGTTGGAACAGCCGGGGGCTGGGGGCCTCCTCAGGCCTTCTTGGGGCATCGTATACACAGCCTTCCCTATATTCTGAGTCAGAGCTGTCTAGATGATTCTTGAGTTCTGGGAATAACTTTTTTTTTTTTTTACAATAAGTAAGGCATATTTTATCTTGCTTCGTATGTATATGTATATATATATAATCTATAATTTATGCTAGTTTTTTTGTGACACTGTAACTATCATGTCAACTAAAACTACTTTTTTATGTTAGAAAATTATGAGGTGGTTTTCCCCTATGAATATAACAATTTTTGCATTGAATCTATCTAGGACTTTTTTTTTTTTTAGTTTAAAAAATTCAGTATAGATCCAAACTAATTTTGTTTTGAAGGAACAGAGGTATTAGGGGAACAACTGATATGTAAGCTACAGAGGAGTGTGTTTTTCAAGTCTCTTTTTATTTGAAGACATAGGATTAATATTTGTTCTTAGACCTTTGTAGGTTTCATGCACATAAACTCTGCTGCTGCTGCTAAGTCGCTTCAGTCGTGTCCGACTCTGTGTGACCCCATAGACGGCAGCCCACCAGGCTCCTCCGTCCCTGGGATTCTCCAGGCAAGAACACTGGAGTGGGTTGCCATTTCCTACTCCAGTGCAGGAAAGTGAAAAGTGAAAGTGAAGTCACTCAGTCGTGTCCAACTCGTAGCAACCCCATGGACTGCAGCCTACCAGGCTCCTCTGCCCATGGGGTTTTCCAGGCAAGAGTACTGGAGTGGGTTCCCATTTTCTTCTCCAAACATAAACTCTGATATAATGCCAAAGATAGCAGAGATATCTCTTTTTATTTTTTAATTATTTTATTAAAATTTTTTTTAATTGAAATGTAGTTGATTTACAATGTTGCATCTGTTTCAGGTGTACAGCAGAGTGATTCAGTAATATGTGTGTGTGTGTTCTTTTTCAGATCCTCTTCCATTATAGGTTATTATAAGATATTGAATATAGTCCCCTGTATTATACAGTAGGTCCTTGTTGTTAATATTATACATAGTAGTATGTATCTTTCTATTAATCCCAAACTCCCAATTTGTTCCTCCCCACCCACCCTCCTCTTTGTTTTTTATGTCTGTGAGTCTGTCTGTTCTGGAAATAAATTCATTTGTATCATTTTTTTTTTATTCCACATATAAGTGATGCTGTGTGATATTTGTCTTTGTCTGACTTACTTCAGCTAGTATAACTCTAGGTCCATCCCTGTTGCTGTGAATGGCATTATTTCAGTCTTCCTTATGGCTGAGTAGTAGTGCATTGTGTGTATACATTACATCTTTTGTATCCACTCATCTGTCAGTGGAGCAGGGATATTTCTTAAACTTTTATCTGCTATATGCATGAAAGCACAGAAATTCAGATTTTCTTCCCTGTTCTCATACTGCTCTGTGTACTGCTCTCCAACTGGTATTTTACTCTCACCAATTTCTAACAGATACTGTCTTCTTGTCAGTACATATCGCACTTGTAGATTTGCCTTATTCTTTCATTGTCTGTATATTAATAAAGATGGAAACTATTTCTCAAGGCAGATGTGTGTTAATTCACTTAATCCTCACCATAACTTTAGGATATAAGTATTAATAGATGAAGAAACTGATTTAAAGAAACATTGAAGTTGCGCCCAAGGTAACAAAGATAGTAAAAGCCAAAGCTAGGGACTTCCCTGGTGGTCCAGTGGCTAAGATTCTGCATTGTCAGTGCCAGAAGCCCAGGTTCAGTCCCTGTTCAGGGAACTGGAGGAGTTTGCATGCCGCAGCTGAAAATCTTGCATGCCACAACCCAGATTGAAGAAGATCCCACATGCCACAACCAAGACCCAGCACAGCCAAATAAATAAATAAGTTTTTTTTAAAATAAGACTAGATTCAAACGAAGGTATTCTGACTCCTTGGCCTCTGCTCCAGTTCCTTGAGCTCTTTCCAGTAGCATTCTGCTGTATGGAGATGTTATAATCTATTTAACTGCCTCCCTGTAGCAGTTGGTTAAAAATGCTTGCTTCTGCAAGCAAAACTACACTGAATGCTTTGGTACACATTTTCTCGTGTACTGAGTAACATCTTAAAAGCACGGATGTAACTGCCCTCTCCAACCACTCCTACCCCACGCAGTCCCTATGTTGCTCCAAAACCCAGGAGAGGAGCTCTGCCCTGTCCCAGAGCTCAAAGAAAGTCAGCTGGCAAAAGGTCCATTTTCCGAATTTTCCTGGAGCTGTGAGGATTAAGCTGAGACAGAAATAATGCATATATGTATTTGTGTCTTGGCCTCCCTGGTGGCTCAGATGGTAAAGAATCCACCTGCAATATGAGAAGACCTGGGTTTGATCCCTGGATTAGGAAGATCCCCTGCATGGCAGCCCCCTCCAGTATTCTTGCCTGGAGAACCCCCATGGACAGGAGAGCCTGATGGTCTCCAGCCTGTAGGGTCGCAAAGAGTCGGACATGACTGAGCAACTAAGGACATGTTTGTGTCTTGTTTGGTGAAAGTGGTGGGGAGGAATAATGGTTTTGGTTTTGCTGAAATTTTATTAGTAACATGGCTGAACACATTGGCTTTGTAAAATTCTCTGTAGGATTCTTGCACTTAAGTGAAATCAGAGAAAGAAAAATATTGGTGGTATTATTAATTTCCCTTTTATATAAGAACGTGGATGGAGAAAAAAATCTTGGGAATTAATATTGATCACCTCTTTAAATTATCCTTGAAGTGTATAGTAATGATAATAAGGAGGGCTATTTTAAAAATCTTCTTCAAAAACTATATCTAATGACATATACAGGAACTTATAGAGACTGGGGCATTTAGGATCGAGTCCAAAGAAATGCCTTTCTGAGTCTAGGGTAAAAACAGCCTGTTACCTACAGTTTTTACCTCTTACCTAGTTTATCTTAATAAGTAATTCTTATTTAATATTTTAGAAAATGACCTATACAAATGTATTGACTTCAACTTATTATTTCAAAATCTAAATTCAAAATGGGGAGGTTTCATGAGCTCTCAGGCCTTCCAGAGGCTGGTAGCTTCCTGTTCAACTCTCCTGCACTTGGTCTTTGACTTCCTGTATTGCCTATTTGCATACATTTGACTTTTCACTACATTTAGTTTCTTCTAAAGTTGAGCTCTCATCTTCCAGGAACAAGAGACTCTTCCTCCTGATGCAGTGCTAACGTCTTGCTAATGCTCTGACTCAGCCTGACTTGAAATCCATAGTCTTGTTTTATGACAATGCATGTATGCGTCCTTAGTCCCTTCAGTCGTGTCCGACTCTTTGTGACCGCATGGACTGAAGCCCGCCAGGCTCCTCTGTCCACGGGATTCTCCAGGCAAGAATACTGGAGCAGGTTGCTATGCCCTCCTCTGGGGGGTCTTCCCGACCCAGGGATCAAACACAGGTCTCTTACATCTCCTGCGCTGGCAGGCGGGTTCTTTACCACTAGCCTCAGTGTTATTAATGATTAATATCGAAGCCTTGAATTTAAAAGAAATGTGATAATAGGTTTCATGGGAGAGGTGAGATAGTAAGTTTTGTGAAAAGTTCCTCGGTTTAGGACATAGCTCATCCTCGGCATGAATTTAAGTTGAACCTCACTAGCCCAGCTTCACATGAGAAAGTTCTGAAAAGCAAAGCGGGGAGAAACACAGCATCTGGTCATCCTGACTATGACTATCAGAGCCTCCTCTTTTATACATCTGTTAGGTCCGGGCTTCTGGGAAGAAAATAGGTATCCATATTGTTGATGTGCCCTCAGAGGGCCTCAGACACATTTTGTTCCCAAACAGAATTAGAAGGAAAAAGTCTGCTTAGCTGTCTTTTCCTGTTTAAAATACAGCTGCCCCTGAAGCAGGGCTACACTCAGCTCACCAGTACTCTCTGCAAACTTGTGGTGTGAGTGTGTGATGTAAGTGGTGTGGAGTGGTTTTGTTGCTAAGGGAAATGCGCTAAAAAAGGGAGGGGAGGGGGGTACCGTATCTCTTGTATGGCGCGGATCCTTTGGGTATTTAACATACAGTTTCCACAAAGGACAGTCAGAATTATACCTCTGGTTCAAAATTGCTTAAATGTTGAAACATATGGTCTCGTGTTCCATTTGTTAGGAAACAACCAGCTGTTCTCAGCCTGCGAAATCCAAGTAAACATCCACTGTGTGGAAGAGTGAATATGAAGTGGTTCAGTAAAAACATGAAAGCTGTTTTTGCTGCAGAAGAAGACGGGGCGGGGGGGTGGGGGGGGGAAGGGCCACCCCGAAACAACAGCTACTAAAAAAAAAAAAGAAAGAAAAGAAATCCTGTCCTGATAACATGTTTTGCCTGGCTTGGTCACAGTGGACTAAGGGACAGGAAAGACTCTGGCGACGTTTCAATGAAAGAAAGGTTCATAGCCATCCTTGTCTCCTGATGGTGGAAAATTGTGCGACTGTGTCTCAATGCCAGTGATTATTTTAATAAAATGCAGTTATCTGAATAATTAATTTATTTGGCTACTCCACTGTATCCTCCATTCACAGAGGCCAAAATGTCAAAGATCAAGTAGATTGGGAGAATAGGAAAATTCTCATTATAGAGGCGAAGGGAGGAGGGAGAGGATGAAATATTTGGAATTTCAGCGCCGTGGTTTCTATTTATCCGAAATGTCAAGGGCAGTGTAAAATGTATTTTTAAAATGTGTTTCTGTATGGTTTGTGCCCATTCTTGGCGTGGCTGTGGCTCTACAGAGGCCATTGTTCTTTGAAGAGTATGAGGGGGTGTCTTTGTCCAAAGTGACAAAAAGAAGACTTGGAAGACTGGGCTTCCTTTGTTCCTGTGCGGTGCTGTAAAATTTGGTTTGAAATTAGGACCTCAGGGAAGGACCTTCAATAGAGAGCTTTCATTTCCTGCCAGCATTTTAATCACTCTGGGGTTTAAAGTGGATGGCCGGCCAGCATAATGGCCCTATGTTTAACAGAACAGCTCGTATCTTGAAGGGCCAGTTAAGGGATCTGTCACCCGCCCAAATACTCGTCTTTTCTGTTTCCTGTCCATTTATGAAGATCACCCACCCTTTTAGGTGGCCGCCCTGGACCATTTTGTAGGAGAGCTGCTGCCATTGCTTTTTAAAGAGGCTGAACAGAAAGCCAGTTGAACATGGTCCAGTCTTCACCCTCTACAGGAAAGGTCTGAGCCGTGCTCTAATTAGACACAGAATCCATCAGGTCTGGGAGCCGATTCCATCAGTTGCAGAGAGAAGGTGTCAGGGTTCCCGAAAGGATAGAATATGAAGAAGTTTAAAATCGAGCCAGATCTCATCAAGAATATTGGCACCTGCTGATTTGGTATGTGACTGCCATATCACATCCATGGAAGTTAATGTCATCCCATCAGGTGGAGGAGTCACTCATCCGTTAGAAGGTGAAGTAACCCAGCGGATTTGTTCCTGTTGTGTAATAAGGAAGTTTGTAGCTTTTGTGAAGGAGTGGCTTTTTAAGTCCTGAAAGCTCCCTTTAGAGCCATTTAGAGATTTACCTTTATAGTCTATGAGATGCTATCCAGAACTCCTAAAGGAGTGAATATTGGAGTTAAGTCCTGAAAGATGGGGCCAGCATTAAGAAGCAAGTGTTCTGGGATTTCCCTGATGGCCCAGCAGTTAAGACTTTGCCTTTAAATGCAGGGGGTGCAGGTTCAATCCCTGGTCAGGGAGCCAAGATCCCCAGATGCCTCGTGGCCAAAAGAACAAAACAGAAAACAGAACAATATTGTAACAGATTTCAAAAAGACTTTAAAAATGATCCACATCAAAAAAATTTTTTTGAAAAGCAAGCGTTCTGAATTTCTTACCTGATTCATACCTGGTGGCCAGGAAGAATATCGGGGAAAGGCTCATATTCACTAAGTTCTCATCTGGGATCTATTGCTGAAATTGCCCTGTGACCAAGTGCTAAGCATCAAATCCTCATGCTGTGGTAAGAGTACTAGTAAACTGCTCAGCAGAGACAATTTCAGGGGCAGCTATTAAATAGGATCACAAAGTGGTTCCCTAACTCAGAATTAAAACAGACACGAATGGAGAGTGAAAGGAAGGGACTTTTTCAGCTACTAATACGCTCTCCCATCTCAGGGAGTCAGGAATCCTGCGAAAGAAACAGGAAATCTACTCTCCACGGGCATTTTGCTTCTTTGCAGGTAGGATAGGTTATCGTGGGGAAATAAAGGCATGTGTAAGCCTCCTTCAACAACTGAAAGCATCCTCTCTCCAGTTTGTCCCCGGCCAAGCTGGACCCACACCCCTAGAGATGGTGGAAGTGAACCAGAGTCCTAGCTGCCCACAGCCTTCTCAGAGCCAGGGTCTTGGCCCTGGGTAGAAGAAAGGAGAAAAAAAACCTGGGGTGAGAGTGGAGAGTAGTCTGTCTTCTTCAGAAGAAATGGAACGATGTTAACATTCTCCACCTTCCCCCTTCACAATTGCTAGAACCAGCCCCTCTTCCCTTTTCCCCTCTATCATCTGTAATCATTGCCTGGTTAGTTCATACGATAGCTCAGTTGGTCACCAAGTGACTGTGCTTCTGTATTGACGAGACTTGTGCCCCGAAAGACTTTTCAAACAAGAAGGTAAACATCCAGCGATTCTCCTGTCCCTTTGAAAGCCATCCTCTCCCTGGGTCCCTTCTGACCTCTTTTGTCGTGTCTCTAGCCGCAGACTTCTTAGCTGCCCAGTTTGATCCCTTTTGAATTGTCTTCCCTTGGATGAGTAGCTGTTTGAAAGGTGATTTAAAGTGAGTGTTGCTCCGTGTAAGAGCTTTTGGCTGAAAGAGTGCTATCTCGAAGCAGCAGAGGTGTCCGCATAAGGCAGGCAGGCTCTCCTGAGGTTGGTATTCCAGATGTGCATTGATCGAGGAGGAATTATGCATCATTAGACTCAGGATCTTTTCCTTGCATCCAGGTCATTTCTCCAACAACAACAGCAAAAAGCCTCTGACATTTCAGCCAGGGAGCCATCACTGTACTTACACCAGGAAATGTTCCTACACAGGAAATGTTTCGATTCAACCACTCAAACAGCTCTTCTGAAGGTCCAGGGTCTGTTTCTTGGGTAAAATTTTTCAGGCATAGATTTGGAGGGAAAGCTGCCCACCAGAGCAGGGCCTTCGCATAAAGTTAGGATCATCAAAGATCTGACTATAATCCTCTTCATTCACTGTAGCAGTTTGTGTGGGTGTATCCACCATGTGGGAACCTCATTTCATTGAAGAATCTGAATATTTTGTAAGGATGTGAAGACTTGCAAACAATCTTTTCTGTAAGGCCGTGAGAGGAACAAAACGGCTAATGTTAGAAAGAACTGGTACCCTATTGTTTTCTGCCATTTGTAAAACTCAATAGGAATATTCTAGACTTGACAGATTTATATCCTCAACTTGCTGCTTCTTAAAGAGTATACATATCCCGTTTACAAAAAGCCTACCTGTGAAAGAGATCTGTTCCATTGGAAGGATATCCTCTTTTGGAGCTCAATTAGTCTAAAGATAAGATGATATATGTACTGTGCTGTGCTTAGTCACTCAGTTGTGTCCGACTCTTTGCAACCGCATGGACTGTAACCTGCCAGGCTCCTCTGTCCATGGGGATATTACAGGCAAGAATACTGGAGGGGGTTGCCATCCTCCTCCAGGGGATCTTTCCAACCCAGGGATCGAACCCAGGTCTCGAGAATTACAGGCAGATTCTTTACCGTCTGAGCCATCAGGGAAGCCCAAGAATTCTGGAGTGGGTAGCCTATCCCTTCTCCAGGGGGTATTCCCCACCCAGGAATCGAACCAGGATCTCCTGCATTGCATGTGGATTCTTTACCAGGTGAGCTACCAGGGAAGCCCGATATATGTACTAACCCCCTAAATTACTTGCTTATAGCAAAGAATTTGTCTACACCTTCAAAGAGCTATCTGAAGTCTGCAAAAGACAAGGCATGGGATAAAGTTTTATACGCATATACACATACTTTATTTTTATATGTACACCTGGATATATAAAATTATATATAATAATATATTTAAAATAAATATAATAGACATGAGTGTATAAAATGTAAGTATGCATGTATGGGCTTCACAGGTAGCTCAGATGGTAAAAAAAATCCACCTACAGTATAGGATCCCCTAGAGAAGGAAATGGTTACCCACTCCAGTATTCTTCCCTGGAGAATCCCTAGACAGAGGAGACTGGTGGGCCAAATCTACAGGGTCGCAAAGAGTCAGACATGACTGCGTGACTAAGGAAGCACGAATGCACAATGTATGTATATGCAAGTCAGGGAAAGTGAAAGTGTTTGCTCAGTTGTGTCTGACTCTTTGCAACCCTATGGACTGTACCTGCCAGGCCCCTCTGCCCATGGAATTCTCCAGGCAAGAATACTGGAGTCGGTTGCCATTCCCTTCTCCAGGGGATCTTCCCAACCCAGGTCTCCTGCAGTGCAGGCATTCTTTACCATCTGAGCTACCTGGGAAGCCTACGCAAGTCAATGGATTTAGCCAAGATAGCTTTATATTTGCCTTGCTTTAGGCAGATACTACCCCCACCTTAATTGTAACCAAGGCAATTATTACACTCACTAATACTAGTTTCCAATTTCCATTTTTCAACCTATCTTAGAAATCACACTAGAAAATGAAATGGCCTTCGTGGAGGTCCCATTTTGGGGCAATGACCTTGGTTAGCAATGTTTCTATGAACTTCCTTTGCAAATTTGCCTGTATCCGTATGTTCTTCTGGTCCTTTCCTCCAAAAGCCTTTCCTGAGAGTTATTCCCGTATTTAGTTAATACCTCTTTGATTTTTCTGTGTGCAGTTGCTTTTATGTTTTAGAATTGAATCTGCATCAGATAGTTAACTTCTTTGAGGCAGGATCTGTGTCATACTTTTTCTGTGTTCCTCAGAGTTTAGCCAACTGTTCAGTGCCTTAGAACGTGTTAGTTTCCTTCCTTTGTTTAATTCTTATGCATAAATTTTTCACAGAACAAAAGTTAGGCATCATGGGAATTTAAAGCAAAATCATACAATAAGTGGAAAGGATTGAGTGAGGCCTTCTGCCAGCCAAATGCCTCCTTAAGTGAAAGGCAGAATGATTGTCCAGAGTGGTGGTTGGATTTTTTTTAAATGCAGCTCTCTCTTTCTTGAACATTTTATTTATTTTATTTTTGGCCGTGCTGCAGTGGCTTTTGTCTAGTTGTGGCGAGCTGGGGCCCCTCTCTAGCTGCGGTGTGCAGGCTTCTCGTTGCAGTGCCTTCTCCTGCTGTGGAGCGTGGGCTCTAGGACGCACAGGCTTCAGTAAGTGTGGCTCCTGGGCTCTAGAGCACAAGCTTAATAGTTGTGGTGTGCAAGCCTAGTCACTCCACAACATGTGAGATCTCAGATCAGGGATCGAACTTGTGTCTCCTGCCTTGGCAGGCAGCTTCTTCACTACTGAGCCACCGGGGAGGCCCGGTTGCTTGAGTTAAAGTGGGGCCGCAGATACTAACTAACCTCACGGGAGGACTCTGTAGGGCTGGTTTCAAAGAATCGGATTCCAACTAAAGGCATATTTTGTTGGAACTACTTGGGATTAACAGTGACTTTCCTGGAAACTACTGAAAGATAACTATTCAAAAGGGTAGTCTCTGGCTATCAATGAATGTACCACCAGTCTGTTATTGGTTTCATCTCACAAAAGTTGCCACTTGCGTAGTTAATGCGCAGACTTAGCCTATAAATGCAACCTACATTTCTCTTACATCCATTAGATAGAATATAAGGAACTAACCAGGATCTCTCTTTTGAGAGCAGGAGCAGATAAGCAGGAAATGTAACTAACCAGGATTAATTTCACATATTGTCTATTATTATGATTTTTCTTAATCTGTTTCTTGGCTTGGTCTAATATTTTTCAGTTCAGGGAGCTAGCTTCTTGAGAATTAAAGACCAGGATATATTTCACTGATGTCTAATTCTTTTAACTCTTTTGAGAGAGAAACAGATGTCTCTTGAAACCCATGAGTTAGAGAAAATATTTCAGGCATCAAAGTACCAGAGAAAAGAACTAGCTTAGCTGATTCTTCTTTCTCTGGATGGAGAATCTGGTGGTCTTGGTTTTTATTTGTCTCTATTACTACCTAGGTCTCTTTTCTCCTAACACTTTACCGTTCTCTACTTCAGTTTAGTATTTTGTGAAAGACCTAAACTAGAGACATGCAGACACTTGAATATGTCTCCTGACTAGTATGCATTGCTCCCTTGCATAGAGTGGAAACGAGTGTGCATTGTGCTGCAGACTCTAGAATACAGACGAGTATATTTGACATATTTTTAAAGCTCCTTAATCTCAAAGTAAATTGTGATTATTTACGAGAAGTGTGAAAGATTAACATTCAGTTCAGTTCAGTCACTCAGTCGTGTCCGACTCTTAGTCTCTCCCAATTTCTCTTTCTTTCATATTCACCTCCTCCATTTGCTAACTGCCCCCAGTTCAAGATATCCAGGCTTCACTAGATATGGACACCAGCAACGCTTATGCAGTGATTCTCAACCTTGGCTGCACATTAGAATTCTTTGGGAACCTTTCAAAAATTCCCTCTCTCCAGACTGCACTCAGAGCAGTTTGAGGGTGAAGCACAGACATTAGTATTTTTTTAAACTCCCTAATGCGAGACAGCAAAAGAGACACAGATGTGTAGAGCGGACTTTTGGGCTCTGAGGGAGAGGGAGAGGGTGGGATGATTTGGGAGAATGGCATTGAAACATGTATACTGTCATGTAAGAAACGAATCGCCAGTCTATGTTTGATGCAGGATACAGGATGCTTGGGGGCTGGTGCACGGGGATGATCCAGAGAGATGATATGGAGTGGGAGGTGGGAGGGGGGTTCATGTTTGGGAACTCATGTACACCCGTGGTGGATTCATGTCAATGTATGGCAAAACCAATACAGTATTGTAAAGTAAAATAAAGTAAAAATAAAAATTAAAAAAAAAATCCCTAGATGATTCCAGTGTAGAGCCAAATCTGAGAACCTGTTTTTTTTTTTTTCCTTTTTTTTTTAAATATTATTTACTTATCTGGCTACTTTGGGTCTTAGTTGGGACATGCAGGATCTTCATTGCATCATGTGGGGTCTTTTGTTGCGGTGCACGGGACTCTCTAGTTGCGGCGTGTAGACTCAATTGTTGCAGGCTGCAGAACACTTGAGCTTTGGTAGTTGTGGCACACGGGCTCTAGAGTGTGCAAACTCAGCAGTTGCAGCACACAGGCTTAGTTGCTCCATGGCTTGTGGGTTCTTAGTTCCCAGACCAGGGATCAAACCCTTGTACCCTGCATTACAGGTGGATTCTTAACCCCTGGACCACTAGAGAAGTCCAGGAAAACTTCTGTCTTAGTTGAATCTCTTTTGCTTTTACGAGTGTAATATATAAGTCCATTTTTCTAAATTATGAAAATATATATTTATGTTGGTTCTCCTAGCAATAGATCTCTTATATTTCAGAACATTTTGCTGAGTATCTTGCTGATTGTATATTTTATTCCATAATCTTTCAGCCGTTTCCCTCCCTGTGGAGGTATAGCATCATTTCAGATTAGGCAGCTGATGTGAGTTGTCTCTTCCCATTTCCTGTAAATAAAGTAAGTAAGTGAGGAGAGAAATTCCTAGTGTATCGTGGGATGTCCAGAAATTGAGCATAGTGGATTTAGAGTGATGTCAATATGTGTTTAATTACAACAGAAGATACTCCTATTGGGATTTCTGTCACTCTTTTGTCTGATTTGCCTTAACTCAGGTTTACAGAGTATTGAGGGAGAAGCTATTTTTCTCTAGAATTCATCCTAACCCTCAATAGAACTTTAAAGTAAAAACAAACAAAAACCTAACTGTTCAGAATGAAGAAACCAAATTAAAACACAGGGAGGATTTAGCCAATGTCATAATGTCAGTAAAGAATCTGCCTGCAATGCCCTGGGTTGGGAAGATTCCCTTGGAGAAAGGAATGACAACCCAGTCCAGTATTCTTGCCTGGACAATTCCATGGACAGAAGAGCCTAGCGGGCTACAGTCCATGGACTCGCAAAGAGTCAGACACCACTGAGCAGCTAATACTTTCTTTCTGTTTTATACAATATCTATGAACTAGGCAATTCAATAAATACTTGTTGATTTTATATGAAGTAAGATAATTCTCACATAATAGGAAAGAATATTAAAAGATTATACATATGTATAACTGAGTCACTTGCTGTATAGCAGAAATTAACATAATATTGTAAATCTACTGTACTTCAGTAAAAAATGTTTTTAATGATAATTTTCAAACCCATTCTTCTAAGATAGCAGAATTGAATGTGCGTTTGTTAACAGTGAGTTTGGACATACTTGTGCAGGTTTTCCTTTATCTAAATATCAAGTCCTTAATCTGCATAGTTGTTTGTCTGCCACGAAGAGTTTAAAGTTAGTGCTGGTTTTAAAGTGTCCTCTGCCTTTTGTGAACCCACTCCAATATTCTTGCCTGGAGAATCTCATGGACAGAGGAGCCGGGTGGGCTGCAGTCCAGTGGGTTGCAAAGAGTCGGACACCACCGAAGCGACTTCATATGCACGCACGCACACTGCCTTTTGTGATGGTGAAAAATCTGGATTCTTGAAAAGAATAGATTCTTTTCCCACCTGGATGATCTCCAGTCCTTACAATGGTTTGGAAGTATTTGGTGAGGATATTGTGACCCGGGAATCACTGTGGCTTAGTTTGGCTTGCCTTAGAAATGTAAATTATAGGAAATCTTTTATGAAAAAGATAAACAGGAACTGAGAGCAGAAACACTTTTTTTTTTCCCCGTCATGGTTATTTGGAGCGATTGAAGGAATGGACAAATAAATGAAGGGCATATTCCCAGGACCTAGACACCCTTCAGAATCCCTCTGCCTTTTATCTCATGTTAGGTTTTACAGATCTGGTATCATCAGGCAGATTCCTCTCACTCATTGATATGCTTGAGAAATCTTTTTCTTGATCATGTAGTGACTCATACTTGCTCTGCTGAAACTCCTTGAAGCCTTGTTTTCTCCCTTCCTCAAAATGGTTTTTAAATACTGTCTAATGCCAGGCACAAAATAAACTAGGCAAGTAAAGTGTCAGACTTCCTCAGAGTAGTCTGGTTACTGAATTTATGGCTCTGAGATACCTTTGTGTTTTGAGTTAACAGTTATAATTGGCCACTGATGAATTAGGTAGACTAGTGACTGCCAGAAATCTTGAGATTAGCAGACCTTTTCCAAGTAGGTCTTCACTTAATATTGCTTTGCCTCCAGCCTGGTTGGGCTTTCATGGTCTCCAGCCAACTTGAATAAGGAGAACTAAGAAGGTTAAAAGAAGAAATGCTAAATGTTGGGTCATGAGAAGTTGAATTGAGTGCTTATCTCTTGTTCCTCGTGGAGCTGGCTGCACTGGCTTTCTCAGTCTGGAGTCCCCTTCCTACCTTCTGTCCATTGGGGTCTGTCCTTTGGGGCTAGAGAAGAGGACCCTAAGACCAGCATGCTCTTGGCTTCAGGTAGATTTCCTGGAAGGATGTTGCTGGCTGTCCCAGGACCCTGCGTGTGAAACTGCAGCGGGTAAATGTGACTGCATTGTAATCACGTGGTGACGCCCCCGCCTTCTCACCGAGAAGTCAGGGCTGAGTTGGCACGGTTGTCTGCGTGAACGACTGTGGATCAAACAGCCTGATGTTTGTTATTAGGGAAGAAAGACATCCAGCTGGTGGGCTGAGCATCCTCATTCCAGACTGCTGTTCATTCTGTGAGGAAAAAACCACTTATTCACTTCCTATCCCATCACACAACTTTTCAAGCCTCGATTTACTGCGAGGACTCAACCTGGCTAACCATAGGTCCCAGTCTCCCCAGATCCTGCTTGCACGTGTCAGTTTATTTATCAGCGGTGCTCACCGTTTCACCCTTAAAAGTCCACCAATATGGATGACAGCCACTCTACTTATCACCCTATGTTGGCCAAAAGAAAGAGCCACCAAATGGAATGATACCAGGGTGTGTGCTTCTAAAACAGACGGATTCACCTCTGTAACCTGCTGTTATCAACTCAGATCCAAAACAGATAGCTGCTTCTTGATATTGCTGACAAGGAAAGGTGCTCTGGAATTAGGATTCTGGTCTCTGTGACTAATACTGTTGTAGGAAATCAGAAGCAGGACAGTGAAGTATGAAATCCAGCAGATTCTGTAGCCTTTTCGATACAACTGGACTCTTCTCATGAGGAACAAACGTGGATGGATGTTGATACAGCAAGTTGTCTTTTGAACATATTAAGACCTCTGAGAAAGGAACCTCATCCAGAAATCCCATGTCTTGACTGGTGCTCAGGGGTGCCCGGGAAAGGACCATTCATTCCAACAATTCCTTTCTGGGCAAATTTCCTAGGGAGTGTTGTAAGTTCAGTAGGTGTGTGTAGGTTCAGGACTTTGGGGCCAGATCTGAACACAAAGGTCTTTTTTTTTTTCTCCCCAGGGTGGTCCACTAGCTTGGTCTCTATGTGCCCACATGGAGTGCTGCCCGCTGAGGGAGTTTATGAAATTTTGATGTAGAAATTAGGTTGTTGCTTATCTTGTACCTTCTTGCTCATAGTATTGACAGTACCATTGAATTGCTCGAGGCAGATAGCATCTCGGCGATCGCTGTGCTATTTCAGCTCTCTGCTGCTGACAACATCAGAAGTGTTTTAACAGGGTTTTAATGGGCAGCCTCTGAAGCTCCTTGGAGGGTTGCAAATAGCTGCCGTGAGAAACCCTCTCTGCTGCTCTGGGCTGACATGCCCTCTTTTCTCATCCAGCTGCTGCATGTTCAGATGGCCGCCTTCCTGGTGACAAGCACTTCTTATTTGGGCTGAGCCGTAAGAGGACTTGAATTCCAGAGATGAGATTGTGTAATATAAAAAAGGAAAGGTCTCCTAAGGACGTTTTCTTCCCATCCTGTTGGGGGCAGGACAAACAAGACGGGTTATGGGGGTTAAGGCGAGAGAGAGGGTCTAACCAGGAATAAGTCTGCCATTCCCAGAACCTTCCAGAGAAAAGTCCTGGTGTGTCATTAAAACTAAAGTGTTCTCATTTGGCGGAGTCATGAGGATCTCTTTGGAGAATGCCATGCCCAGAGCTCCTGTTTTCTAGCTTTCCCACATTTTAGAGTTTTATTTCACGGCTGACAGGCACACCAAAGAGGAAAACACCTTTCCACACATGAAGACAATTTTGACTATTTCATAATACTTGGATTTTTATGAAATACGTCTCCAGGGTTAAAGCAGAGTGAATTAATACAGTTTCAACTTGGATTCCATTACTTGATCTTTGAAATTTAAAAAAGTGAAAGTTCCATTACTTGATCTTTAGCTGCAACAAAGTGACTGAATTCCCAACTAGTGGCTTAAAACCGCAAATCGTAGGATGAAAGGAGATGGAAATCCACCTCTCCTAGAATTCTTTTAACTAAGACAATGATGTGAAAAATGATATGACTTTGACCTAGCTATGGCACCAGAGATGGTCCTTGATTATCTGTGCCCAAGGTCAACAGGGTACCCGAAAGGGAACTGGTGATAAAAATGGAAGAAAAACATGATGGCTGGAATAATAAACTTTTTACTAAAACGCAAGAACCCAGTCTTCTCAGAAAGGCACACATCCTACCCCTACCCCACCTCCCACCCCTGAAGAAAATGTCTGTGTTTCATTTAAAAAGTGTGGTTCAGAGTAGAATCCCAGTGTTTGGAAATGTCAGTGCAGACATCAACAGCTTTGATTGTCTCTCTCCATCAATTTCCCTTCTGAGGGAGTAGAAACAATAGCTTGCCTGGCTCTTTTTAAAGAAGGTCTAAGAATACTTCCTTCTGATGTCAGAGAGAAACTGCTTTTACTTCAAGCTCTACCTGCTGAGAATTGGTTTTTATCATTATCACCCTCCACGGATTTTTCAGGCTGCCTGCGAAGAATCTCCTATCAGACACTTAAGGCCATTTCACAGCCTTCTCTTCCCAAACCAGATTGATAGTACTAGGCTGTCATCTGTCCCTCAGAGATTTAAGATTCTTAACTTCTTGTCACCAGCAGAGGCATGACTTTAGCTATTAAGGGATAAATTTGATTATCAAGGTTGGAAGGGGAAAAGAAAAAGTGCACCTCTGGGACACATTCAGAAATGGATTCTTGGGAAGGCCCAAGCCTGTTTTTTGCTTTCTTACAGCTAGCTACCTTTCCTGAAGCTGCTGCTAGCTATGTTCCTATTGGGACTGTTACTCCAACTAAGATCATAAAAATGGCTTTTACATGTGCCTGTGTTTGGGGTCTTCAGCAAGGCACTGAATAAAGAAAACTGCAGGAGGCTACGTAATATAAAGGGAAAACCGCAAGACTATGGCCTATGGGAGAATGTAATGGCGAAGAGTATAAATTCTAGAGTCAGGGAAAAGCTAATCACATCACTAACCAACAGTGGGTCTACCTCCCTCTGCCTCTGCTTCCTCGTTTGTAAAATAAAAATTATAATGAGAATTGTAACCTACTCATATTGTTGGGGATTAAAGAAGAAAATGTACAATTATAGCACAGTGCCTGGCACACAGTTGCAAGTGTTTGGTTAACAGGGATTGATATTACTATTTCTGTTAAGAATATACATGCCCAGTACTCAATAAATGTATATGTAATCCCTGCATACATTTAAAGTGCCTAGTTTAGGGAATTTATTAGCGGTCATAATATAGTACAAGCAGATAAAGATACAAGTGTAGGGGATATAGAATGGCAGAAGGATTCAGTTAGCCAAAATATGAAAGAATGGTGAGGAACTGTAAATAAATGATAAAAATATTCAGTATAAACCTTTGAGAGAAAGCGCACCCCTAAACTTGTCAAGCTCCAGATTTCAGTTTCGAGAATCTATATTCTCTTTTACAGTCTTAAATCAAGGTTGGGGGACTTCTCTGGTGGTTCAGTGGCTGAGACTCTGCTCTCTCAATGCAAGGGGTCCAGGTGTGATCCCAGGTCAGGGAACCAGATCCCACATGCCCCAACTGCCCTACAAGTAAAAGATCCCACATGCCACAACTAAGACCCATCACAGCCAAATAAATGAACATTTAAAAAAGAATAATAATATCAAGATTAGGCCTGACTGCCTACTGTGGTCTTGGGATGGTTTTTCCTTTCTTTAAGGCCTTATTTTTCTCTAAAGTGGTAGAGAATCTTCTGTTTTCGTGATGATGGCTCAGTGGTAAGGAACTCACTTGCCAATGCAGGAGACCCAGGTTCGATCCCTGGGTCAGGAAGATCCCCTGGAGAAGGAAATGGCTCCTGGCCTCAAATTTTGGAGGTTTACTGAAAAAGAAGAGAGTTGTGGCATTCCTGTTTTCAAAGTTGCTCAATGTATTTTCTCCGAGGTAAAGATGTGTTTACCTGATAGATCTTTCTGTGAAATTCTGCACTCCTGCCTTACGTGTATAGCTTACCAGTGAGGCAGTGCAGTTAATTCTTTCTGTGTTATGGCTGATTTTGTAAGTTACATCATGTGATCAGTGGTCTCGGTCAAGGTGGGGATTGGCTGGTCCGCAGGTCGGGCTGATTCCTCTGCCCCGCTGGCTTTGGGGTTTGCTTTGAGGTTCCCTTCTGCTTCACTCAGCGGCCTTGAGTAAAGCCATTTGCTGCCCCCTGCGCACACGCCTCCCCTGCTTTCATCCTTGTACCCTCCCTGAAAAGTGGGGACTGAAACTTGTCGCCTGCGTAACCCAAAGCTAGCCCTTCAGGTTTCCCTCAGTGATGATATTACTCCACCTTGGACTTTTCTCATTTCCTGGTTTGCTGGTCCCAAATTCAGTAGTTTAACCCTCCACATTGGAGGAACGCCAATGCAGTATCTCCCTACCCTTAGTCATAACTGGGGATGGTAATTGTGGAATACATTTCTTACAAATGTTTATTTTTGCTTTCCACGCATGACAGGATTCAGAGCTGTTTTTTTTTTTAACAAATATTTCAAAATGTTACTTAGTAGAGACACCTCTAATCAGGTCCTGGCTGGCTGGCAAGCAGCCTCATCCGGTCATCTTGGGTACTGTCTCTCTTCATGTTCATGCATTTCCTTATTTTATATACCACCTGCCAACATGTCGCTAAAAGATATCTTTAACCATGAGTCATTATAAAGGGCTACACAGTGTCTTTTCCGGATGTCAAGTTTTAAAAAATTTAAAACCAGCAATTAGAATACACTTGCCAGGAGGAATATCTTGATTTCTTAGAACACAGTATGGAGTAATTTATATTGGCATCTCTGAGAGCCACTGGCAAGGTGGCCATGTGATGAGGAAAGAGTGCAGGTATTTTCAGAACAGCTGCTTCCTAAGTCTGGGTTCTTTGTGGTGTGTAAAGTTGTTGCTACAGATGTCAGCCAGGCAGTATGGCTAGAACTCAGTCATAGCCTGATCCTGTCTGAAGGATGTCTGCCAAGCATTGCCATGTGCTAGGATTTGAATAGAAGGAGGTGAGTGAGAGTGAAGTTGCCATTCTTCAATTCCCTTTGGCCTGCTCTAATTGGGGACAGAAAAGCGTTTGCTTTATATCAGTTGGTTAGTCCATCTTTCCTCCTGTACTTGACTGTACACCTTTTTGAGGATAGAAAGCAGTTTTAGTTTCTATCCTGTATCTTTAAATACTTCAAATACTCATTCATTTATTAAAGGAACTTTGGAGCGCCTGTTATGTGATCTCTGGGCTAGGAACCATAGGTGATCTAAATATGCACAAAGCCAAGTTCTTCTTATCAAGAAGACAGACTAAATATGTCTATGACTAAAAAGTAATACAAGAAAAAGGAATTAGTTTCCACTTGAAGTTCAGGAAAGGCTTCATGGAAGAAGTGTCATGTGAGCTGAGTTTTGTTATATATGGAAATAGGGAAAGGGAAGTCATTCCTGGCGGGGAGAATAGTACCCTGAAGACATGATGTGCAGACAGGGAAAGTAGGTGTTCTGGTTTGCCTGCAGGGGACAGGGTGTGACAAAGAAAGGGGAAAGGAGAGACCATCTGAAAAGTTAGACTAGAGAGTATGGGGTCTTGAATGTTAGTTGGTCAGTTGTCCTTGAATCTTGTTTCCTCAGCTGCTTACCTCTGTGACCTGAAATTCCTGTAACTCTCTGTCCTTCAGTTTCCTGGTGTGCCTAGTATATCTAAAATACCATTTCAAGGCTTAATCGATAAACAAATGATTAATAGAATATTTGAGGGGCTTTTTCCCTGCCAAGTCTTGGGAATCTGCTGTGCATTTTGTACTTAAGGCACATCCCCATTCAGACTAACCATCTTTCAAGTGCTCGACAGCCACACCTTGGCGGCACAGACTGACGACAGGTAGAACCCTTTCTTCTGCTTTTCTGCCTTTGGTTTTCTGAATACGAAGAGCGAGACGTTTGATTTGAACTCCAAAGCCATGCCATGCTGATAGCCATAGCTACCACCTAGAGATGTTTTTGACATGTCAGAAGTTAATCTGACCATAAGAAATTTGTCAACGGTGATCTAGAATGGAAGCAGTCACTGGTAGCAAGTCTGTTCTGGTGGACATGTGAGTTTTGCTCAGGCATTTGTTTAGAGAAATAAGACTCATCTCTCCTTTTCTTCTTTCTTGACCCAGCCTGCCTTTGTTTTAAGGCCCAACAGTCTTGGAAGAACACAGATTATGTGCTAAATATAATAGTTACCCTTTTTCGCTTAATAAGCAACCATCTGAATTCCCTGCACTGATCTAATTCCACTTGCTTCTGAAGTTTACCTTTTTACACTTGTGTTGGTTTTAGCCAGTGGCCACTGTGTCAAAGGTCATGAACTTGTACACTTCCTCCCCAAAGATTCACTGTATCAGTGTTCGGTTTGTGAAGATCCTTCTGGATTCGTTTATTTAATTTTGCCACCGTTGTTTAATTCATGAAATCATTCAGCTCTTTTTTTCTTCTTTCAACTGGATTGCAAATAAAGGAGGGGAAGGAAAGGAATTCCTTTCCTCAGCATCTTAATTATCTTAGTTTTAAGTTCTTCTATAAGTGTGTATTTATGAACGTAGTTTTACTAGCTTAAAGCATCTAATTGAAACCAGATCCTTAAATCTCTCTGGATCAAGGAGCCCTAATAAGCCCTGAGCATCTTATCCCGACAATCCAGAAGCATTTATTTGTGCTTGCACTTGATGCATATGTAATCAGGTTATTCTCCCAGCCTCATTTTCCACCTCAGACTTTAGCGGGATCTAGTATGGTGGTGAAGGGGATATTTATTCCTATTTCCAGTGGGTACAACCAAGGAAGGGAGGGTGAAAGCTTAGGTATTAGTGATTCTTCAATGGATCTATTTTCTTTACATATGGTATTATGGACACTACCCATATATTTTCAGCTACAGAATATATGATTGTCCTTTTGCAAATTAAGGTTCACTTTTTTCTCTATCACATGTTGATTCTGATTTAATTCTTTTTTCATAATGGAGTCTTCTTAAAATAATTTTATTTATTTATTTTTGGCTGTGCTGGGTCTTCATTGCTGTGGACTTCTCTCTGGCTGCAGAGAGCAGGGGCTGCTCTCCGGTTGCCTTGCTGGCTTCTCGTTGTGGTGGCTCCTCTCGTGGAGCACAGGCTCACTAGCTGTGGTGCACAGGCTTAGTTGCTCCACAGCATGTCGGATCTCCCCAGACCAGGGATCGAACCTGTGTCTCCTGCACTGGCAATCGGATTCTTTTCCACTGAGCCACCAGGGGAGCCCCTGATTCTGATTTAATTCTTGTTGTACATTCAGAAATACAGTGTGATTTCTACAACACCTGCTGACCACAGTAGTGTCATTCATATGCATTTTAATGTTCTCACTGTTCGGTCCATGATCCTTTCTATTGAATTTGAAAAAAATTTGTCCTATGATACCTACTTTTTGGGTAACTCCAGCATGTCAGAAAAAAAAGGGGGGACCATATTTGAAGCAATTAAGTTAAGCTGACACTTTGTCTTTTTGTGCATATTTGGAGAAGAAAGTGTGCAGATAATTATTTTAAATGTTTTAACCCTTTGCATGGAGATTTTCTCAAGTGGATTCATGCTTGTTTGCTTCTTGAGGACCCTTTGAGCTATTATACAACTTAGGCATGTAGTTCTTAATTATTGAATAACTCTTTTTTTTCTTTTTATCTATTTTTAATTTTTAATTATGAAATATTCCAAACATATAGAAAACTACAGAACATAATAGTATCCACATGGACCCATTGTGCAAATTTTAAAACTTAAAAACAACATGTAGTATTCGTTCTCACCTTTTTCATGAAAGAAACTAGAGCCTCCTAACTAATTACTGCTACCAGAGGTAATCACTGGCCTCAGTTTGGTATATATCATCCTATCTATGCATGATTTTATACTTTTTCTACATTTGCATATATGTATATACAATTTAGAAATACTGTGTTCAGAGTTGTTGAATGACTCATTGTTATAAGCATATAATGTTGTACTAGGTCTTACATCTTAAAGGTTGAGGTTATTTTTAAGTGTCATATTCTTTGCTCAGATGCAAAATAGCTCCAGTACTCATGTGTATTAACTGTGACTGTATTTATTTTTCTGCCATCAAGACTGACAACCAGTCAGTAAGAAACCTCTTACTATGTAATATATGCTAGGTGCACATAACATCACATGGGAAACTTCATTTAATCTTCACAGTGACCCTCTGAGCAAGCTCTCACTGTGTCCATTTTACAGATGAGGGAACTGAGGCTCAGAGAGACCAAGTTTTTTCTTATTGTTATCAGTGCATCTACTTATACCATCTCTTTCCTTTTAAATAAGAAAGAAAGTGAAATTGCTCAGTCGTGTCTGACTCTTTGCGATCCCATGGACTGTAGTCTACCAGGCTTCTCAATCCATGGGATTTTCCAGGCAAGAGTACTGGAGTGGGTTGCCATTTCCTTCTCCAGGGGATCTTCCTGATCCAGGGATCGAAACCAGGTCTCCTGCATTGCAGGCAGACGCTTTACTCTCTGAGCCACCAGGGAAGCCTCCTTTTAAATACATTGCTTCTAATTCTGAGGACCAGAAATTCAGGTAACTAGATTATGCATGAAATAGAATATGCTTTCCTCTGGGGAAGGAATGATGAAGACTGGGAGAGGGGTTCCAGGCTGGGCATTTATGAGATGTTGTATGTGGGTGCTAGTGCCCCTTTCATACAGGTTAGAGTTACTCTGTGTGAAGCTAATGTTACACTGTTAGCCAGGATGGATACAGACTATCTTTGTTTCGGAGTAGTGATTGTTGTTGTTCAGTTGATAAGTCATGTTAGACTCATTGCGACCCCATGGACTGCAGCACACCAGGCTTCCCTATCCTTCACCATCTCCCAGAGTTTGCTGAAGCTCATGGCCATTGAGTCAATGATGCCGTTCAACCATCTCATCTTCTATCGTTCCCTTCTACTGCCCTCAATCTTTCCCAGAATCAGAGTCTTCTCTAATGAGTCGACCCTTTGCATCAGGTTGCCAAAATATTTGAGCTTAAGCTTCAGCATTAGTTCTTCCAATGAATATTCAGGGTTGATTTCCTTTAGGATTGACTGGTTTGATCTCCTTACAGTCCAAAGGATTTTTCAAGGGTCTTCTCCAGTGTCCCAGTTTGAAAGCATAAATTCTTTGGCTCTCAGCCTTCTCTTTGGTCCAGCTTTCACATCCATACATGACTACTGGAAAAACCGTAGCTTTGGCTCTATGGACCTTTGTCAGCAAAATGATACCTCTGCTTTTTAATATGCCGTCTAGGTTTGTCATGGCTTCTCTTCCAAGGAGCAAGCATCTTTTAATTTCATGGCTATAGTTACCAACCACAGCGATTTCGGAGCCCAAGAAAATAAAGTGTGTCACTGTTTCCATTTTTTTCCCCATATATTTGTCATGGAGAGATCGGATGTCATGATCTTCATTTTTTGAATATTGAATTTTAAGCCAGCTTTTTCACTCTCCTCTTTCACCTTCATTAAGAGGCTCTTTAGTTCCTCTTCACTTTCTGTCATTAGGGTGGTGTTATCTGCATGTCTGAGAATGTAGTGGAATGACCTCAATGGCTCCTCACAGATTTCCAAAGGGGTGCAGGTTCCACCACCTAAATCTGGAAAATCTAAGTCAGTGGCTCCTAATATTTTGGGGTCATAGACAGAGCTGAGAAGCTAATGAAATTTGTGAGTCCACTCCAGAAGGGGGTGGATACTCTCAGACACACAATGTTGTATATGTTTTCAGGGACTTCAGGACACCCAGAGGTTCATTCCTGGACCCCAAATGAAGATAACTGACTTGGCCTCTGCGGGTGGGTGGTAGTCCCTGCCACTGTGGAAAGCTAAACATGCCCTGCAGGCCAGAGACGATCATGATGGCAGAGGCACCCTTGGGACGGGGAGATTTGAAACAGAAAAGGGGAGCATTCATGTTTGCCCTTGAGGGTTCGAGGTGAGATGAGCAGGTGGACAGTAGCGCCAGTCCTGAGTGTGGGGGGAGCCCTTGTGTGCTGGTCGCTTGACAGAGAGAAGGACCGGAGGCCGAGAGAGAAGAAAGCAGGCAAAGGCCCCGTGGATGATGATCCAGCAGAGCACCTGTGCCGTGTCAGGAAGGCTTCTGCTGCTCTAGGAGAGATCTTCAGAGCCCGAAACCTTGGAAACATAGCTTTTGATGCTGTTTCTCTCTGGGGCGGGGGTGTAATTGCATCACAGTGTGGTATTAAGTTCTGTTGTACAGTGAAGTGAATCAGTGAATCTGTGTGTACATATGCAGGCTCTTGCATGCTCAGTCATGTCCGATTCTTTGCGACTCATGGACTGTAGCCCACCAGGCTCCTCTGTCCATGGGATTTCCCAGGCAAGAATACTGGAGCGGGTTGCTATTTCCTTCTTCAGGGGATCTTTCTGACCCAGGCATCGAACCGAGGTCTCCTGTGTCTCCTGCACTGGCACAAGGAATCTTTCCCCCTGAGCCACCTGGGAAGCCCATCGCCTCCCTTTTGGACCTCCTCCCACCCCACCCCCACATCCTGCCTATCTGGGTCATCACAGAACACCATGTTTATTTTTTCTATAATGATTTTTTTCTCTCTTAACTTTATGTAAAATTTGCACTGAGGTCAGCATGGAAAGAGAGATTTGCAGATAAATCCTTGAGCCTTTATAAAGAGAAGAACAGCTCGTGCAGTGGTGTTAGCATTACTTTTCCTCTTTCTTGAGAGTGAACCCCAGGGAGTAGAGAGCAAGGGCTCAGCCACAGGTGTAGACACAGACTCCTTTCCCACCTGGAGGCTCTCCCTTCAGATTTTCAGTCCTAAAGTTTTTCACGTCTTGTTCTACTAAGAATGCCTTTTTTTTACACTCATTTTTGCAAATTCTTGCATCATCCCCCTAGGCCAGTAGAATGCAGCAGCAGGAACTTCCTCATTTTGCCAAGCATGACTCCCTTTTGTGGGACCAGTCACCTGGCTCTTCAGTGAAGCCTTGAATGGTTTCAGGAGCTCTTTATTATTATTTTTTGAGATGCTCTTAAGCCCTAGTAGTGTTAGAAATTATGAAGGAGACTGTAAACAAGTTGAACTCTTTAACCAAAGAGGCTGCCTTTGATAAGAAACGATAATTAATAGTGTATTTTTAAAGGATTTCATCACTCACCTAGAGCCAGACATCCTGGAATGTGAAGTCAAGTGAGCCTTAGAAAGCATCACTACGAACAAAGCTAGTGGAGGTGATGAAATTCCAGTTGAGCTATTTCAAATGCTGAAAGATGATGCTGTGGAAGTGCTGCACTCAGTATGCCAGCAAATTTGGAAAACTCAACAGTGGCCACAGGACTGGAAAAGGTCCGTTTTCATTCCAATCCCAAAGAAAGGCAATGCCAAAGAATTCTCAAACGGTCACACAATTGCACTCATCTCACACGCTAGTAAAGTAATGCTCAAAATTCTTTAAGCCAGGCTTCAGCAGTACGTGAACCGTGAACTTCCAGATGTTCAAGCTGGTTTTAGAAAAGGCAGAGGAACCAGAGATCAAATTGCCAACATCCGCTGGATCATCGAAAAAGCAAGAGTTCCATGAAAACATCTATTTCTGCTTTATTGACTATGCCAAAGCCTTTGACTGCATGGATCACAATAAAGTGTGGAAAATTCTGAAAGAGTTGGGAATACCAGACCACTTGACCTGCCTCTTGAGAAACCTATATGCAGGTCAGGAAGCAACAGTTAGAAGTGGACATGGAACAACAGACTGGATCCAAATAGGAAAAGGAGTACGTCAAGGCTGTATATTGTCACCCTGCTTATTTAATTTATATGCAGAGTCCATCATGAGAAACGCTGGGCTGGAAGAAGCACAAGCTGGAATCAAGATTGCCAGGAGAAATATCAATAACCTCAGATATGCAGATGACACCACCCTTATGGCAGAAAGTGAAGAGGAGCTAAAAAGCCTCTTGATGAAAGTGAAAGAGGAGAGCGAAAAAGTTGGCTTAAAGCTCAACATTCAGAAAACGAAGATCATGGCATCTGGTCCCATCACGTCATGGGAAATAGATGGGGAAACAGTGGAAACAGTGTCAGACTTTATTTTGGGGGGCTCCAAAATCAGTGCAGATGGTGATTGCAGCCATGAAATTAAAAGACACTCCTTGGAAGAAAAGTTATGACCAACCTAGATAGCATATTCAAAAACAGAGACATTACTTTGCCAACAAAGGTCTGTCTAGTCAAGGCTATGGTTTTTCCCGTGGTCACGTATGGATGTGAGAGTTGGACTGTGAAGAAGGCTGAGTGCTGAAGAATTGATGGTTTTGAAGTGTGGTGTTGGAGAAGACTCTTGAGAGTCCCTTGGACTGCAAGGAGATCCAACCAGTCCATCCTAAAGGAGACCAGTCCTGGGTGTTCATTGGAAGGATTGATGCTGAGGCTGAAACTCCAATACTTTGGCCACCTCATGCAAAGAGTTGACTCATTTGAAAAGACTCTGATGCTGGGAGGGATTGGGGGCAGGAGGAGAGGGGGACGACAGAGGATGAGATGGCTGGATGGCATCACTGACTTGATGGACGTGAGTTTGAGTGAACTCCAGGAGTTGGTGATAGACAGGGAGGCCTGGCGTGCTTCGATTCATGGGATTGCAAAGAGTGGGACACGACTGAGCAACTGAACTGAACTGAAAGGATTTCAACACGCTAAAGTAACAGGTCCAATAATTACGGTATTTTCCAAAATCATTGGATGTTATCATAAAGAATGAAAGTTGTCATCTTTTAAATCATAGGTCAGTCTTCTGTGTCTAAATTCAACAGTGTTTTTCCTTGACAGCCCCAGTCTCAGTTAGTGAACCCCCTTCTTGTGCTTTTAAGACTTTTCCATTAAAGTACCTTGAAGAGCAGGAGAGAGGTGCTTATGTGCCCCCCTTGTTCAGTCCTTGGTTCTAGAGCCACAACCTTGACTGTTACTGTGTTAAAATTTTTCTTGAAGCTATGGCTTTATCCCAAAATTAGTGTTGATATTATATTCTCATCCACAATATGTATGTTTGTCTTCACATGTGAATTATTTGTCAGTTAAATTCCTTCACTTTTCCCCGTAAAATTTTCAAGCAATGCAGCTCTCCCTTGCCCACCACTGGATAACTCTAGCAATTCTGCAATAACACAAACATTGGCAGAGAGTTTTTTAAAAATTGCTTTTCTTCCCATTTTACAGATAATAAAACAGGTTTTATAAAGTTTAGGCACTCACACCAAGGTCATTAAGTGGCAAAGCCATTCTTAAACCATGTTAGAAACTTTTTGAGTTCCGAATCTATAATACACAACCATGCTGAGTGTTAAGACATCTTATTTTCAAAAGAAGTAAGGAGGTTAGGGTTTTAAAATATTCCGGAAAGTTAGTGGCTATGAGTTATTCATGCACAGCATGCTTAGTTTCCCAGATAGCTTGGAAACAATTAATTTTGGATAAGCATGTAGGTTTTATGTAACTGGAGCTACTGGTGGTAATGTTTCATGACTAATGCATTTTGGCAAAAAAAAAAAAAAAGAGTAGGGGGCTAATTCCCTTCAAAAACACTATCTGGCATGGTAAGGAGGGGTTGTTTTCAGATTCAAACAGAGAAACAAAGACTCTTGTGGCAATCTTTGTTGCGTTTATGGCACTTGGACAGACCCTTGAAGATAACCAGTTTCATGGCCCATGTGCTAGTTCTGCCCTGAAAATCTTCTTGTTTGTGGTGAAAAACTTTGAAAACCTTAAGTCCCTGAGTTTCATCATGAGGATTCAAGACCCAGTTTTCTCTTTCTTAAAAGGAAAAAAAGAACCAAAATGGTGGGAAATCCTTTGTAAGTCCTGTTTTATTCTCAGTTGTTGTCTCTCTTCTCCAGTGCTGCCGTGTTGGCATCTTCAGCCCCTGTGAATAAGCATGTTGGAAAAAAATTATCATTATCATTATTAAAATAACTATTTCCTTTATCATCATTTAGAGTCATCTATCTCTTTAGCAGACCACAGCCGCTAACCCAAGCTAGTATTGTAAGATATAAAATAATGTTGGCTTGCATCAGTTGGGAATTTCATGGAATTTGCTTCTATTTGACTATATTTCCAGATAGAACCATGAGCCTTGCTAAGTGTTTGTTTTAGGCCTCCAAGAAGTCATTCCTTTGCAATGATCTGTAGCCAGACTGCTCTCCCTTGGGACTAACCTGTATGACTAATTTGAGTAGGAGTGTGATAAACTTAGTCACCACTTAAAAAGAGGCTAAAAATACTTCCTTTTTTTTTTTTTTTTTTTTTTTGCCTCCATATTGTCTGGCAAAACAGGGATAATCAGAAGAAGGTGATGAAGATTAGAGCTGATTGGGAAGGTTCTGAAAGCCCAAGAAGCATTTTGGAAGCTTCACACCTTTAAACCCTAAGGGAGAAGCTTTGACCCCCAGCTTTTACGGGTTTTGTTGTAAAACCCGAGCTGCCGAGAACACTGTGTAGCTAATGGCTTTAGCAGAAGTGATTTTGCAACTAAAGATGGCCACCCCCTAGATTTGTCTTACTTCATTGTCCAGATCTAAAAATTATTTGTTGATTCGACTTACAGTGCCAGTTAAATATTGCTAAAAAGTATTTCTTTTGAGGTTGCAGTCTTGTGATCCAAACATAGTGAATGGAGGGAGGGCTTCCTTAAAAGGTATATTGGAGATGGAGTATGTATACTGAGCTGGGGGCTGCAGAGGGTTTCTTGTCTTAACCTGGTTCTCCACGCACTGGGCACCTTGGACACAACTTTACTGTCCCCTGTTTCTTTAACTTTAAAATGAAAGCTTGGACCGGCTCTTTGGTTTTCAAACCTTCCTCTTATACCCTCCTCCTCAACAGCAGAGCCTTTTTTTTTCTAATGAAATTTTTAAACAGCAGAACCTTTTATTTTCAAGTGAAATCTTTTCAGGACCCCTATACAGAAAACAGATCCAAGTGGAGATATTTTGTTCATGGAGTATACATGGAAAGTCCTTCTCTGGCCTCACTTCTGGCCCCGAGACACTTCTACTTTGATTTTTCTTTAAGCGTTCTTTGGCCTATGACATTCTAAAATTCTAATTAATGTGAACTGAGCATTATTAATAACAGTGGGGTGTGTGTTTTTTTTCACACAATACCCACAGCAGGGAGGAAAAACATGGTCTTAAATTTCAGCATGATTTAAGTGAGTAAAAGATGTAATTCATGGATGTTAAAGATGAGTACAGTCTACCATGCAACTGTTAGAAGTTGTGGGAATTCACAATAGACTTGCTCTTCTTTGCCCTGGAATGCTTGGAGCAAGAATACAGAGTAGTAGATACATGACAGGCTTCCCAGATGACTCAGGGGTAAAAGAGTCCACCTGCCAACGCGGGAGACACGGGTTTGATCCCTGGGTCAGGAAGATCCCCTGGAGAAGGAAATAGCAACGCACTCCAGTGTTCTTGTCTGGAGAATCCCGTGGACAGAGGAGCTTGGCAGGCTACAGTCCATGAGGGGGTCACAAAAAAATTGAATATGACTTAGTGACTCAACAACAACAACAGATTTGTGATAACCCTTCAAGCATTAGACGCCACTTCCTGTCATTTTCCGCTGCATTCTCGTGTGCAGCCTCCTCTGTTTCCTCTTCTCTCTCGAATGCTAGATCACTGTGTAGTTTAGAATTTTGGTCCCAGAAGGAGCTTTTCTTGTTTCCTTGTGTGTGTGTCTCTCTCTCTGGAGCAGATCTGAAGTACTCTGATTTCTGCCTGTCATCTCAACTAAGGCCTTGAAGATTCAATACCAAACTGTTGTATAGGATTAAATTCTGAGCCTTCCAGGGAAGATTTCAGAAAGCGGTCCTTTGCTGTTGTTAATTGTAAAATAAACAGATCTCCCTCCCAGGGATCGGAGTTTCCTTCTCCTTTGGTGGCCTTCCCTCTAGCAATGTAGGAGCCTCGAGGACCAGATTTACACCTACAATTCCAGACCAGCTGAGAGCTCCAACATCAGTTTCCCAGTTTACAGCATTTCACCCACCCATGTACCAATCATTCCAGCCTTTTCTGAGCCATGGTCTTTCCCTGCCAGCAGTTTTCCCACTGATTGCTAGAACTATACCCTCGAGTCAGGATTTCTTCCCCAAAATTCTCATAGCAAATACCATCTGGCATTTTCTATCAGCCAGCCTCTGTCCTAAGCAGTGTAAATGCATCAGCGCATTTGGGCTCTTTGAGAATGGCCAGACCAAGGCCCAAGTGACAGGATAGGTACAGAATTTCCAGAATCCTTCTTGGCTTGTTAGAGCCAAATGACTTGCAGACAGGCAGGGTGGGCAGGTCCCAAGTAAGTGTCCTTCAATTAAAATGTGCAACTTGGAGAATTTGGATTCTTTTTTTTTTAACAAACAAATGAGCCACTTGAGTTACTTAAGTATGAAATGATTGTTTGGCAGGTGAAATTATTATTAATATATTATGTTAAAAATGATTAACAAGGGCTTAATTTCATTCCAAACAGATTGTGTCAAGGCGACTGGGCGCTGCAGAAGTACAGTGAAATATGAGCTTCTTGAGCCTTGAGTAGAGGCTGAGCAAGAGAGACCCCAGTTAGTCCTACCCTTTTCTAAACAGCCACAGCCATGAAACTTTCTTGACCTTTTCACCTTTCAACTTTGGTTGAACTTGAAAAGAAGACTTTTGAATTATTAAAAAAAAAAAGAGAGAGAGAGAGAAAAGAAAGAAGAAAAAAGAAAGGCAGGAGTGGGGGGGTGGGGAAGGTTGGAGGAGGAAGGTTGGGGGAGGCCGTGAAAGAGATGTGGAGACTGGGAGAAAAGGGCTGATTATATGTTAGCGTAACAGTAATACTAGGAAAATAATCCTCCTCTTGTGTATGAGTTTCTGCTACTGGGAGCCACAGGGTAATCAGCTCACATGACATACCCAGAGGCTAATGCTAGCCTGGGCTGTTTTTGAACATATTCAAACAAAGACTGATTATCCAAACAAGAATTTGGACTGCAGCAGTCGGACCAGTTAAATTATAGTTAGTAAAACTTGGCGCCTTATGAGCCTGGAATGTTACAGTTACAGCTGGATCTTCCTTTGTCAGGCATTCTCACTAAACAATAAAAACCAGAGATTTTTATCTCCCCGGGACTCAGTTTAACTCCTTGAAGGCAAAGAGCAAAGTGTCAGCGTTCACAGCTTAGACTCCCGGCATCATGCATCTCCCATTCTGCCAGAGTTAGGGAGGCAGCGGCATTTTCGTGGGGTTCTGGAGGAAAGCGGGAGGGTGAAGGCAAGCTGCTCCTTTCCTTAGATCTAGCAGAGAGAGAATCGATGTTACTCCTTTATTCCTCTAATCAACATTCATTAAGTGCTACTGTATGTAAGTATCTAAGCCTTGTGTTAGCTGCTCTGTTTATATACAACTGGCTATAACAGATGGCATAAAATACTCAGTTGTCAGAAGGTAGCAATATATTATGAGTAATTTAGTGAAGAGGAATGGGGAAAATAAAAAAGGCCGTTTGAAGAAGGTATTATTAGAATGGTAGGCTTGAAACTTTGAAAGTGACTCTAATGGTGATTTTATGTGGAAGGAACCACACAGATAAAGGAGTAGATACAGGAAAGTTGGATATTGGCTGTGAAGGGAAGTAGCAGAAGCAAAAGCTGAAAAAGTTGATTGAGGCTAAAAGTAGATTGGGAATGTCAGGCCCATGAGTGTGGCCTTTAAAAGTTATCTTTTGTTTTTACCTGTCTTTAATAATTTGCTGTTCAATTGCTAAGTCAGGTCCTGCTCTTTGCAACCCTGTGGACTGTAGCATATCAGCCTTCCCTGAGTTAATGTATATTGAAAGTTTACCTTTTTTTGGATGTTGAGTGCTCATAATAATTTTCTGAGGAAACTGCAATTCAGAGAAACTAGTAACTTTCCCAAGATCACACAGCCCATAAGTAGCAGAGTCAAGGTCAAATGCAGATGGACTATAAACCCCCACCGCCACCTCTTAACTTCTTTTCTATCCCACTCTCTATGCCTTTTAAGTCTGCTGAGTTGATGATCACAGTGCAGAATGGATCAGGCGTGTTTTTATATGGAGGCAAGAATAGATTATCACAGTTCTGGAGTTAGATGGTTCTAGTGAAAAGAGTCGCTTTATTTGGATGATCTTTATATCAGAAGTCAATATACAGTTACCATAATCATCACTCTAAGCTGGTTTAAGCGTATGGGTTGTAATTCCAAGTTCATGTGAACTGGAGTGTTTTTCCTTGATCAATCCCATCATAACGAGACAATCTGCTCTCTTAGTTGTGTCTAACAGTGATTTTATAGTCGTACTGGGCTGACTGGCAGTGAAGGTCCTGTGCATTTATGATGTTACCTTTTCTAAGAAACATATTTTAATACCCTGAATATATGGCTCCCTCTTCCCTGCCTCCACAGGGCATCTTCACCGTGTTCTTATCCTCTGCTGACCCTGCCACTGTCTTGTTGTCTTTCCTGTCCTCTTTGATATACTCTGTTATTGTAAGCCAGGCTTGTGGCTTCTGGGAGAGGTGATTGGCAGGGTCAGTCAGACATAAGCGCTGAAACGTGTGTCCCAGAGGTGGAAGCCAGATTTCCTCTCCCCGCCCTGAGGCCCACTCCTGTGATGGCTTCGCAGTTAGAAATAGCAAAAATCGAAATGGATATTGCAGATAGTCCAGACGGGCAAATAAGAAATCCAAATGCTTGGATATTTCAGATTTTTAAATTTACTTGTAGATGTTTTTAACAGTGGAAGCAATATAACCTATTTTTGAGTCAGTTTTTTTCTACATACAGAATAGGCTTACTCTTCTTAGGAAAAGATCAGGTGCTGATTTAGTGAGTTTATTTTTGAGACACAAAAGCAAAAGTGAATTAAATGGGTTACCCTCTTTTAGATACTGGGAGTTGATTGGTACCAACATCCTTATTTAGCATGGGTTAAAAGTGAATTTGGAGAGGAGATACTAGCTTGAACAGAATTATCCTCGAGGACAGTGATATACCCAGGAGGAAAGCCTAGATTTGAAATATTGACAGATTTGGAGGGTGGTTATTCATTTGCTTTATTTTCGTTATTTAATTCAGTTTGCAAAGCCTCTAGTAGACAGCTCTGAAACCTGTGAGGAAACTATTGAAATTCCAGAGATAAGCTTTCTATAACTTATGATGCTTCTGGAAATTGGGGTGGCCTGGTGATGAACAGTTCTTCCTTTCTGATGTTAGTCATTTGCGTTTTTATCAGTGGCTCTAAAATTAATATAAAAAGAGAACTTCATTTACCTTGGGCAGTCATGTTTCAGGAGTGGCAGAGGATAGCATGCTGCAGTTAAGATCTAGATCGTGGCAGAAGTATTAAACTCGGCTTTCAGAGATTAGGTTTTCCCTGCTTAAATAAGAGCTCAAAGATGTTAATCGAGATAATCTTAAAATGTCTTAAGGTGCAACTTATTTGGGAGGTGATACTACTTGGAATCGTAAAGACCAGAGGAGAAATTGTGAGTTAATGTTTACTCTTTTATTACTATTTTAATCAAATGGCCTTACAACTTGACCTTTTCAATGTGAATTTTTTTTTTTTTAAGAACACTCAGGTATGTGAAGGCATGGCTATTGTGTTGAAAGTTCACAGGCCTAAAAGTCTTATACTTAAGTTTTAAACGTGTCTATGATAAAAATATTTTGGGATTATGGGATTTTCCATTAGGACAGTTACATTCTCCTTGTGACCTACATGTTGATGTGGCTGTTTGGATGTTTGGAAACTGTAAGTAACCGTATTACCTCAAATAATAATAATAGTAGGAGTAGTAGTATTAATAGCAAAAAAGAATCATTTATTGAATGCCTACTCTGTGATAGACACTGCGTATATATATTTTCTTACCCTCACCACTGTCCTGCCAGGTAGAATAGTATTTTTAAGAGAACCATGTCTAAGAAAAGATAAGTGATTGAGACAGGCCTTGAACCCAGGTTTCTCTGACCCCCAAAGTCCATATTCTTTCCGCTACATCATGATGTTAAAAAAGGACCGAATTGCAGCTGATGCTCATTTAAAACTTACTTGTTTTAGCACACATCCCCTAAGAAGTTCAAGCCCGATCTTATCTCATTCAGTCGACCACATTCATTTACCTGTGTCAGGAGCCCTGGGACTAAATTTTAAATTAAACTCAAACTGAAGAGCATCTTAACTAAAACCTTCCTCTGAAGGAAGCATTCTTGAAAGGTACCAAGGGTTGTTGTTCTTAAGACGGTTTTGACGAATCCAAGGGCAAAAATAGGTTAGCCATTTGATTAGATTTCAATATGCCACTCTTACTTGGGAATTTTCCTGTATTTGGGCAGGAGAGGCTTCTTGCCATGAGAATCCATCAGCTCCCTCCCCCGCAACTCCCACTCGCTGTCTCTCGCCCTCTGAAGAAGTCAGCACGAAATTGCAGTCCTTTCTTTGGGGGCCTCTCAGTACAACAGACACCCTGGATTGGTGGATTTGACCTTGGAGGTTTGACTATTTGGAAATGATTCCAGAAGTCAATGAGGAATTTGCTGTTGCTACTGATTTACAGGTTATGTGTAGAAGCGAGTGGCAGAAGCAGCCTGTTTGACCACTCTGTGCCTGCACTGCCCTTTGCTCTGCTGTCTCTGCTTGTCTTGTATCAAGATTTACTGCACACACACACCAGCAACAACTTGGCCATCTCTTTAAGCTAATAACAGGAGAGAAAGTAAATAAGCCTAATAAAACAATAGTTTTAAGGTAAAAACAGCTTAAGCATTATACTTTTCCTTCTACTAATAGTAAACATAAAGGGTTTAATTTGAATAAATGCTTAATTTGGTAAGAAATCTAAGCGCCTTCATGATAATGCAGTGAGATTCAGTGTATGTGTGTGTTTTAATTAAAGGAGAACGCTTTCCCAGTGACAAGTAAATCTAGAACCAGAATGGTTCTCCTTATTCAAGATTAAGAAGCCAAGAACATGAAGAAGACAGTATAAATATCAGAATTTGACCTAAGAGACTCTTAGATATGTCCTGAATAGCCCTGAGTTGCTGTACCTGTTAACACATAAAGACATTTAAAGTGGTATTTAAACTTTCATGTCTTTTTGAAATCAGTCCATATTTGGTTAATGTGTCCAGACCCAAGCCCTCCTCCCTTTGTATTTTTTATGCTTTAGCCATGATAAGAATTTTCTCACTGACTTGCCCATCATGCTTAGACCCTTCCTCCAATTAGAAAGACATAACTGGGAACTTGCCTGGCAATCCAGTGGTTAAACTTCAAGCTTCCACTGCAGGGCGTGTGGGTTCTATCCCTGGTCAGGGAACTAAGATCTCACCTGCCTCATTGTGTGGCCAAAAAGTAAAACAAACAAACAAAAAGTTGGCTCATATGTATGTTAAGAAAGACAAAGATATCACTGAAAGCAAAGAGCAATGCCAGAACCTGTACATAAAGTCTCATGAGATGAAAAGAGCCTGGAATTCAGAAAACTAAAGGAAAAATTTACCTTCAGAACTTCACTTCTGCCAGTCAGCCTGTTCTTTTAGAGGTTTATCCCACTTTTTCTGAGCTAATGTTGACGAGAAGGAATAGTTTTGATCACAGTTCTCCAAAGATTATTGCATCTCTCTCTGTCTTTACAAACTAATCCCTAATCCCAGTTTCTTCCAGACAGTTTGAAAACTTTATTTATAATCTCATATAATGGGGTGCATACTATCTCATCATTGGATGTATCAGGATTTATTTTTGCTGATTCTTTAGAAGGTAGTGTCTTTAGAAGACAAATCAGTTTTCAGCAGGTTAAAAAAAAAAACCTAAGGAAAGTCCATTCAGTTTATAGAAGTAACATCAGCAAAGGCATCAGTTTAAAAACAGGGTGACTAGAAGTTAGCAAAATATGTGTCATAAAAGAATAAATAGGTAAAATTCAGATGATTATTTTCATTTAGTATTAAAATTGCCTGATGCTCACAGACTTCTTTGACTCTACATTTTGCAAAACAGGACATACAGGGACACCATGGTGTTTTTTAAGACTTAACTGGAACTCCATTGGGTTTGTGGTTTCACTACTTATCTTCCTAAATGCAGTATATTGGACTGTAATTTTAGACAATATTTAAGCAAATATTATTGATAAATCAATAAAATCACTCATTTTAAAAAATGATACTATTGGATATCAATCAGTTTTTTTCTGATTTTCTGATCAAAATGTTATATGTCCAAACCAAAGTTAGAGAAGTCCTCTGACTACTATTCAGTTGTTAAGACCGTAAACTAATGTTAGAACTATGAGATGTTGGGCTACCATAAAAGCCGTTCCTTAGGGAGCACCTTAATTGAGTACTTTTTTTAAATGATAGGGAAAGTCTCATTGAAAGAAGAAAAAAACAGCAGGAGTTTTTAGGTACGTCTTATCGCCTAGCTGTGAAGGCTATGAAAGTCATGGGGTCCCTGTTTAGAGTCTAGAGGATCTAGGATCTTCGTGGACTCAAAGTAACATCAAAACTGGAAGCCCTCCTCCTCTGACTTGTCTAAAGCTCTGAGGGTTCAAGTGATCTACGCACAGTGACTAACAAGGCTGACATTTAGAATCCCAGCCTTCTAACACCCAGCTTTGATGTGCCTTGAATGCCAGCCAGGGGTTCTTTTCCATCCTAGGAGAACCCTGGACCTACCATGACCCTAACCTGATCAGAAGTGGCATTGTAGAGATGGTTGAGTCAGAAATAGGTCTAAAATTGGTTGAAATTGGTCCCTGAGTCTCTCCCTCCACTCCCAAAACATCTAAGGATGTTCTAGGAGCCCCGGCAGTAAGGGGTACACTTAGGGCTTGTGTGTTAAGTAGCTCAATCATGTCCAACTCTTTGCGACCCCATGAACTATAGCCCACCAGACTCCTCTGTCCATGGAATTCTCCAGATAAGAAGACTGGAGTGGATAGCCATTCCCTTCTCCAGGGGAATCTTCCCAATCCTGGGATCAAACCCAGGTGGATTGCAGGCGGATTTGTTTTGTTTTGTTTTGTTTTTAACCCTCTGAACCACCCCAGGGGAAGCCCTGGGGTTGTGTATCCAATAACATTTTGGACATGGTTCACCTTGCATGGCCTCACTGGAGCTTGCATACCTGAACTACACCAGCCGTTGCAGGTTAGCTCTCTTGGTTGGCAAGAGCATTTCCTTTTCTTTTTTAAAATGCAAGTCATGCTTTCATTTTAATATAATATCAACCATTCGGCCTTGACATGATTTAAAAATGAATGTGGCTAGTTTTGCCTTGGAGTATGTGTGTGTAGAATAACTTAATTGACAAGCAATCATGACATTCTCTTTGAGGTTGATGTTATCCCATCATTCGGAGGCCCATTTTGGTTAATTTGTTTTTTTCATATAGTTTCTGGTGGGAAAAATGCATTGCTCTGGTACTGAAATTAACTTGATTGAAATATCTTAGACATTGTCATTTTCCAGTGGCTCGAGAGGTTATTTCCCAAGTGTTTAATTTTTTTAAGTACAGTGTATATTAATTTAACTGCTACTTTCTGACATCATTCTGTAGAAAAATTATCAACTGCATGCCTTGAACAGATTTCTATTTACACTCCAAATTCCCACTCTGTGCAGGGTTTATTTAACTTTGAAGGTATCATGTAAATTTGATAAAGATGAGGTTTTTAAAAACGTGTACCGTTTATTGATTGCTCAATATAATTTTCACATTTTTCTTTATAAAGTATTCTGTAATATATCTGCAAAAGGAAACAAAGACTAATGCAATCTACAGGAACTGTTCAATCAGAAATAATGAGTGGAGAGGTCACTTGTCAAGAGCATATTGTTTGAAATACTTACGTTTAAGGGTTTCCAGTCTTTGAGGTAACAGAAGTCCTTCCATGAAAAACAGGGACTACTTTGGGCTTCTGAATTCTGTACAGCATGTCACGATTTTTGCTCCTGGGCTAAAGATAGAAAGTAAAATAAAATGTTCTTTGTCCATTTAGTTATCCTTGACTCCATGAAATTCTCCAAAGTAATTACTGGTGACCACAATACCACCTACCAGCAAGAACAGTGCTGACCCTGTGCCAGCTGCCTTATTGCTGACCACAGCTGCTCTTGAGTATAGCAGATGTTTCTCCTTTTGCCTTGCCAGTAAAATTTTATTGAGCAGTTTTGCAAATGGAGAGCAGCATACTCTGCCTGAAGAGCAGCCAGAGATCTTCGCCACCTTGTACAATAAGGTGAGATTTCTCCTCTGGACCAGGAGGCCCCCACTCCTAGGTTCTGTGCAGCCTACCTCTCAGGCCTCGTAAACTGCAGTCCTCTTGGGTTTGCTTCCCTACCCACCCATGTAATTTTCCCAAAGGAAATAATGTTGGAAGAGCAACCACATTTGTGGTTGCATCTTGCTGCTTTAAAAGGCTGTCACATTAGAACTTTGCTCCTACCCGTTGTGGGTTTGCAAAAAGGAGTTAGGGTACTTTGTCGGGATGTTTTGTTAGGATGCTTTTGTGAATTTTTCCACATCTCTTTGGTTTGGATGTTGACTTGGAAATGTCTTTCCAATTAGCTTCTTTTGGAAAGCTTTCTGCCTTCCTGAGCACTTCTTGAATCCTTGCCCCGTGAAGGCAGCCAAGGGAACTTCTTCTGATCCTTCTTCTTTGTACCTGTCATGGATGACACCCTATTTGAGTCTGAAGTCCTTTAAAGTCCTTTAAAATATTTTAAAGTCCTGTATTTTCCTCTGGATGATTTAATACAATTTTTATCTGTGCTCCTTGTAAAGGAATAGATTTTGGAGTTGAAGCTGACACTTTTTTTTTTTTTTTTTAAAGAAAATCTAAAGTACCTTCCCTGTAATGATTCCAGCCTATTTCCCATGAACTTTCAAAGAAATCAACTCATAAAGATTATGGCAATTGAGGATCCAAGTGTCAGATTGTCATGAATTCCCACAGAGTCCTGGGTCTGGGGAGGACAGGTAAGATATAAGATCAGAGGCAAAGGCTGTATGGTGAGAATTTGCCTGCCCTGTGCTTTCTTAGCAGGAAGGAGCACTGACCTGAATCCCTTAGTGTTCATTCCAGGAGTGTGTCATTGTGGGAATTTATCTAGCCTGCTCTGTGGCAAATGACCAATCTGATAGCCTGACTTCAAAGCTCCTAACACATATGATACCAAGTCTTCATTGAATATTCTATGTGGTCCTTATTAGGATACCTAGGTCAAGTTGAGTGACTACTCTTAGATCTCTCTGTCAAGAAGTTTGAAGCACATTTAATGCTTTACACCACTTGGCGTAGTTTAAAGTAGTCGTATACTCTCAAAGACTGGTAACAAAACTCGATTCTTCTTTGATCTAAAAAAGAAGAGCTTTTGTAGATTCTTTTTGCTACTTTCTCTGCTACTCCTGTAAAAATTTCTTTTTAAAATAAGAACCTTGAAAGCAATATCAGCATTGCTAGACTGGTATTTGGCACAAGACTCAGGCTTTTTTTTTTTTTTTTTTGATGTTCCCAGAGCAGAGTACTCTTTAAACTAGGATGAGAAAAGTTAATTTTAATCCTCCAAAGGCTTATTTGCTAGCACAAAAGGTCATGAAACACACCCAAAAACTATATTGCTGAAATCTTAAGGAGAGAGACAGACTCCAGTATCCCAACATAGAATTATGTTCCTGGCTGAAGAAACAGTTTGTTTTAGGACCACCGATTAATACAAAAACAACTGAATGGAAGGACTTTCAACCTGTCTCAAGGAGAACTCTTGGTTTCACATTGTTCATCTCAGAAGAGAACTCTTTGGAAGCAGTTGTAAAATGGTGGTAGAAGAAGTTATTTCCAAGGATGTTTTTAAGTAGCTGTTCTCTGTCCTGTCTTTTTATAATTATTATCCTTTAATCTGTGATCTGTCTGAAGAGAGAAAGGCCTGCCGTATCTAGCTGATAGACCCCTGGAATACTAAAATGTGATGACCCAGTTTTTCAAAGCTTTCTTTTGAGCTGATTTCTTAGAGTATTAAAATGTCACCTGCCCCAAGGATTAAGAATCCAGAAATTGAATGAGGCAGGCTTGAAGAGGATCAAAAAATAAGGTCCTGAATAACAGCATCCATTGTAGAGCTAAAGAGAGCTGTGGAATGGCCTGGCTTTCCCATAAGGAAGGTCGGGTTTGCTTGGTGGGCATTTTAAGACATTCATGCCCTGGACCTAGCAGATGGCTTTGCCTCCTAGTTGTCAGCGCGCAGTGAGATCTGAGTAGGCCTAGTGGTTTTTTCCCCCTTATCCCATACACGAAGTAAAAGACTATTGAAGCGAGGGTAGGAAAGAAAACTCCAATTTAAAATTTCAGTTGTGATAGATTTATAAACAACTGCGGCTTCACATTGTGGATTCTGACTGACATATTATGAAAACAGAGCCTGCTAAGCCATTGCAAGAATTCTCAATGTGTTGTGCAAGTTTTGATGGCAAGGGGACTGAGAGAAAGGCTTGTTTTTCATTAAAAGAAAAATTGCTTTAGAAGCTAAGGTTGTAACTGAGCACCACTCTGTACTGTATCAAGCCATAATATCCAGTGAGTCATGAAGACATTAGGGAAACACTGGAGACAGACTAAGAAACATTGGAGTTAATGTTTGAGATAAGAAAGATGACTATCTCTGAAAAGAAACTGAAATTAAAGGGCACAGGCTTCCATTTTCAGATAACTAAAGGGAATTCCTCCTAGTGACGCTTCCTTTACTCAGCAGTGGTTGTCCTGTGGCGGTGAAGAGCCAGGCAAAGAACTAGAAGCCAGGTTTCTGAGCTCACATAGGCCGCGAAACCTTGGGTGAATAACTAGCCCATCTCGGCTTCAATTCCCCACCTGAAAATGAGTGATGGACCACATTGTCTCTATGAACTGTCTGGTCCAAGGAGTCTCTTTGACTCTGATTTCTGGGAACGTTACCTTACGTTGGGTGATCCTGGGAGGTTTTATCAACTGTGGCTGCCGTTGTGGTCCATCACGGAAAACACTTAATACTTGGACCACTCGGAAGACCCCTGGCAAATTCTGCAGTTTCCTGCTGACCAGTCATCCGGATGGCCAAATGTCCCCATCCCCCAGCCCTGCTCCAGGAAGCCCTGAGCTGAGAAAGGTCACTTCATTTCCTGTGAGCCTGTGATTCAGGTTTATATCATTGGTCCATGAGCTGGGCACTGTTCATCCAGCTGGAGGGTGGGACAGTGGACACCTCAGCCCCTTAGACTCTTGTCAAGTGACCTGGTCTTCCTGGGGTTTGTCAGCTGGTGGAGAGGCCAACCCCTCTGTTAATTTCAGGCCTAATTCTAGTGAATTTGGGATTCTTTGCTGAAAAACAGGCTGGATCTTGGTATGGCCATGACTCTGCCCTTGAAACCTCTGGGCCGCTGACGGATATGTTAGTCTCCTGGGACAAGGCTGTACAGTTGAGAAAGTAGCAAGGGCATCAGATCTCTGTGGGTCATCTGGCCCCCATAAAAAGCAAGAGCAACTGGGAAAAGGCGAGACTGCTCGGTTCCCAGCCCTACTGGATTATTAGACAAAGCCATCCACTCCATCTTTGTTTATAGAACTCATTTTCAGGAACAAGTGTTTTATAGTGAGGTGGAGGTTGTTAAGAAGCTATTTATAATGGAAGATCTCAAATATGTGAGCCCCCTATCAAGCTTGATCTAAGGGAACTTTGCATGGTGGCAGTTCAGGAGAAAAAGGGAGAAAAGGATAAGGGGGGAAAAAAACTAATAAAAATAGCTGAGATCACTCAACAGTTATCAAGAAACAGATACTACAGTTTTATAACACTAAGTACTAAAAGTATATGCACTCTTAAAAGGCAATTAAAACGTATGCTCTGAAACTATAAAACATTTTCTTTTCATCTGCAACATAGAGGGCAGATTACAACACATTAATAACGTTTTGTTTAGAGTTCAGTTTCTGATGGTTTCCAAATGTAGTCTGTGTAGATTAACCAGAAGGAGTCCAGTTCCCTTTTTTTAAGAGCGCTTGTAAAGGAAAGCAATGTGGTAAGATTGTTATGAAAAGAGAGTGTATTTAGGAAATAGCACTTAGCAGGGTCTCTCTGAATGGCTGCCAGGTCAGGAAGCTGAAGTGCAAGGCTTGGCCCTTGTTCAGCCCCCCCAGTTCCAGCTCCTTGACCACACAGTACGTCAGGAACATGTCACAGGCCAGCCAGGAAGCCTCGGCCCCGCCCATGGGCCAGCTTGGCACGGCCGCTTTCACATAACCCAGGGCTCCAGAGGGGCCGGAGGCAGGCATTCCAGGGCCACGGGAACGTGCAATTTTTTAAAATAGAAATGAAGAACTTTGGGGAAAAAAAGAGCCTGGGAATGAAACAGTTGCTGAGTCCCTATGGGACATGGTCCCTCATGGAGAATGTCAGAGCTGAAAAGGGCCTTGAAGGTTATCTCTTGCTCTGCCCTTGTCTTATAGACAAGGAAATGGACTTGGCTTAACTGCAGTGGTAGAACCAACACGGCACCCACGTGTCCCACTTTGCAGTCAGCTAAACCCACTAGCGTCGCCTCAGTGGGCTGAATCTTCCGTCTTGGGAGCCCTGTCCTGTCCTTAGCATCCTGCAGTGTTTTCAGGAGCCCTGTGGTCCCTTCTCCTTGGATCTTGGGGATCCAATGATTTGTTGCTGTATCATTTGCTCCCTCCTACTTGCCTAACCGCGCTGTGCCTCAGCCTCAGTTTCTTCATCTGCAAAATGGATACATATCAGGGTTAATTCCTCACAGAGTTGTTTCAGGATCGACTGAATAAATTGTTGTGACATTTTTGGTGCCTGGCCCTTAATAAGAGCTCAGTGATGTTAGCTATTATTATCATTCATAATAGCACTCACAGTCTTAGCTCTACCACCAGGAAACTGTCATACCCAGGATTGATGGGTTGTGAATACCTCTGGTCTAGTGCTCCATGAAGTTCTGCCGTCAGATTTCAGCTGAGGAGCAGAGGTGTAGAAGTGTGTGTGTTTGGGGGGTGTTGATGGTACATTTCTAACTTCATTATGTGATTTTAGTTGCAAAGGACTCTGGGAATGACTGAGTGACTGTATATTATGGTTCAGTCTCCTCAGTTTACCTGTGGAAAAACCAAGGCTCCCAGAGACCAAGTGATTTGCCTTACATTTTGCTACCCTAATTTCATAGTTGCCTGGAGCCCTTGTCTTATTTATATATAAAAGGAAAACAGGAGAAAGAGCCTTAGGATAATACCCATAAGACTTCAGTCCCTCAGCTTTTCTACTACATCAGGCCCACTGGGACCCTATTCAAACCCTAGTCACGACCATATTCCTTAGCATAGAAACAACCCTACAAGAAAAATTCAAGAGAGCTGACCGCTTCCTTAGGTACTGCACGCATGCGTGCTAAGTCGCTTCAGTCATGTCCGACTCTGTGACCCCATGGACTGTAGCCCGCCAGGCTCCTCTGTCCATGGGATTCTCCAGGCAAGAATACTGGAGTGGGTTGCCATGCCCTCCTCCAGGGCATCTTCCCAACCCAGGAATCAAACCTGCATCTCTTAACGTCTCCTGCATTGGCAGGCAGATTCTTTACCATTAACACCATCTGGGAAGCCCCTTTGCTTAACTTAAGGCTCACTGATTTAAAAAGTAAAATTGGTTTCTTAGTTTATACGTCAGTTGTATTTTCATTGTGCTTTTATCTCTCCTTTGCCCTAGTGTCAGATCAGTTTTCCTGTTTTTCTAAAATGTTTGACCAAGTACTTGGTAAGATTAAAAAATTTAACTACACTGCTTTAAATAGCAGATAAGCAGAGTGTTTGATTGCTGGAACGTTCTTGCATCCTTACTAACAGCAATACCACAACAACACTGATCATCATTTATCTTGAAACATCAACCATAAATTCATTCCAACTTTCAATAAGAATATTTTAGCTTTTCCCTTTTAAAATGTTAATTAGGCTCTGGGATTGCCTTGGCTGTGTTGAAACACCCCTGTCATGACATCCCACTTTTCCTGGTACCTTCCTATCTGGAACTCTTTTTTAGTTTCATTAATCTCAATTCACTCTAAAGGCACTGAAGCAGCTTTCCTGAGAGCTGTCATCGTCACAGAAGGAGCACAATGACTTATTGAAGTTTCAGATTTTGCTCTGCTTGGAGCTACTGGAGATTGGAACCAGTTCCTCATCCTCTTCTCTGCCCCAGATTTGGATGAAAATATCAGAGCTTTCCCTTCTCTGATGGTTGTCAAACATACCCTTCCATCACATTCTTTGTTTTGCAAAGAGCAAAACTGAATCTCAAGAGGTAACTGTTCATCTCAAGGTCACCTGACAAGGTAGGAAGAGAGCCTGGATGGGTGCACCCAAGTTCCTTCCCCTTCGAGCCTACAGAGACCTCCATGACTCCCTCTCTTCAGTTTCCACATCCCATGATGTCTGGAAAACATCATGGGAAACTGGTGATGACTTCCAGTGGTCAGAGACTTTTGAATACCATCAGCACTCAGAAGTCTTCCCATCCTTCTCTGAAACCCCAGAGGCCACATCTTTGCACCCAGTGATGTTAGTAGGGGCCCTGGAATCAGACTCTGATTTGACTTGTGTGCTTCTTGCTAGTTGACTGACTTAAGTGCCAGCTGTGGGTATTGAGTGGAGTTTTTCCATCGAATGCTCATTTGGGGAAGATGTTTTCTCGCCTGACCACATTGTGTGTAGCGTTCTGGGACTAAAGGTTTCCTGATTGAGCTGCTCACATCAAGAACCTTACCACAGCTTTCTTTTCCCTGAGCTATTAGTAGTAAAGTCCTAGCAATTTGTTTATGTGTTCAGTGAATAACACCTAATAAAATAATAAGTGGATGGTGTTTGGCTTTCAGGAATTTGGGTCCCTTGCTAGTTTTCTTGCCAGGCTACTCTGCAACTTTGTTCCTAGACTTTAGGGATGGGAGATGCCACCTAATCCATTTTCCCCTGAAAATTGAGTCTGCTCAAAACGAGAGATTATTTTCTGAAGCTCCCAAGTCACAAGTATATCATATTTATTTTCTGACTTTGATCTTCATTTTTTACAGTTAATAAAATGTTTCCCACCCTTTGTCAACCTCTGCTGGTAGTCATAGGCTAAACGGGCTGATGACTCATTATATAATTGAGGCTTCTTTTTTAACATGAGAGTGCTGTGTTTCCAAGTGCCTTCAAAGTGACCCTGAGCTGGATCAGACAACATGGGTCATTAAGCCTTCCTTTTTCAAGCCACGAGGTAGTTTCTTGTTTTGAAGATTCTTTAAATGGAATGTCTTTGTCCGTGGAATGCTGTGCATTTAAGATTGTTGTTCATGTAATACCTTTAAAACCATTGAGTCAGGGGCCCAGAGAGAGATGAAGGGCCCAGAGGGAGACAAAGGTGAACAAGAGACAGAGCCACACAAAAATAACTGTTACAGAAGGGACCTAAGTGCTTTAGTGCTGTTTGTATCCCATCACACAGGAACTCAAATTTCTCAGCCTTAACCCCAGCCCCTGCAGATAGTGTTTGAGCAGCCTACAAGTAAGGGGTGGGCCTTCTTACCACGTGTATGTATGTCTTTGAGCAGTTTCTGGGGGTGAACTCAAATTATGTGTAGGTATTTTCTGTACCAAATCAAGAATGTTGGATTTTTAAAAAATTTTTTTCTTTATGCCGTGTAGTTATAGAGCATTTCTACCCACTTTGTGTGTGTTCTAAATATAAACCTGTGAGACAGATGTTGTCATCCCCATTTTGCCAATAGGACTTAGAGAAAGAAACTCATCTGAAGTCACATTACTATATTATGGGGCAGCCTGGATGGGGAAGGGAGCTAGGATGAGAATGGATAGACATACATGTATGGCTGAGCCCCTTTGCTGTCCACCTGAAACTATCACATCATTGTTAATTGGCTATATGTCAATATAAAATAAAAGTTAAAAATAAATAAAGATTTAAAAAGAAATCAGTCATATTGCTAATAAAGGCCAGAACCTTGGTCTTCGATCCATGTCCTCGTCATTCCTTCAAGAAAACTTTTTTTCAGGTTACCTTCCTTCAAATGGGAGACTTTAGTGGTCCAGGAGAGTCTTTTTGTTTCCCCAAATAGCAAATAGTTTGATCATGTCGAAATATTTTTCCCCTTGGAAACTTGAATGTTGTGTTGCCACCTTCAGATAATAGAAATCCAAGTTCATTAATTTCCTGTGTAAGGTAACACGGTGGTAGTGGTGGTGGTGGGGAACATGAAATCGAGGAGCAATCAAGTAATTAAAAAGTGTGACTGTTCTGCCATAAATGCGGGACCTTCACTTAGCCTGTTTCTTCTGTACACATGTGACTAGCAAACCACCTCAAAGGAGAGCCTGTGAATCTGAATGAAACGCCAGCACCTTGCCTCACAGTCATCACAAAGCCTCCCTTCCCATTTTCAAACTGAGCTCCCTTTGGTTCAAACTGAGCTCTTCTATCTGACCGCCCACTCCTTCCTTAGATGGACTGTTTGTGCTGAATTTACTTACTTATCTCTCTTAAACACACCTTTTACCTTGCCACCTTCACTGTTTAAAAATCTTTTGGTCTCGCCACACAGCACGTGGAGTCTTCCCTCCCCAGGGATCAAACCCACTTCCCCTGCATTAGAAGGTGAAGTCTTAGCCACTGGACTACTAGGGAAGTCTCTCCACCGTCATATTTTTGTGCACACTGTCCTGTTTCTCTGAAAAGCCCTCTTGTCATCAGTGTCCCTTTATACATACTCTCAGAGAAGTTCTATTCATCTTTCCAGGTTTAGATCAAATATCACTCCTCCTTGTAGCCTTTTTGGATGCTCACCCATTCTGCCATGATTTTCCAACCAGGAGATTTACTACTAATAATTTTAGTATATTCATCTAGTATAACAAGGACTGGTAAACATACTCTGTAGTTTGTTTGGGAAGCCACGTGTTACTCTGTGAAAGAATCACAGGACACTAGCTAAATATTGACAACTGACTGTCCCATCCCCTTCCAGCATATGGATTTGGATTTGTAATTCCCTCTTGATAAGATTTTGCCATCCCTCCTAATTTTATTAATCCATTCTAAACTGACAGATGTTGCAGTGAGCCTTGAGCTCTTGGGGATTCTTATTTCATTTCTGATTAAAAGATGAGTTTCCTTCTTAAACCCAAGGGTCTAAGTATACAGTGCCCTTCTCTCCTAAACAGCTTATTTGAATGTCAGAAGTAACCTTGTTATTCTCTGTCAGATACTGAAGAAGCTTTCTAGTAGCTGAGCCACTTCTAAAATGTTTCTTTCTAAAAGCAGGCAGATGAATGGTATGGATTAGCAGTAGTACCTGGTACTTTGTAGTTGCTTAGTTAATAGTTCTTTAACACTAACGGTAAAGAACCTGTCTGCCAGTGCAGGAGACATAAGGGACACAGGTTTGATCCCTGGGTCAGGAAGATCCCCCAGAGAAGGGAATGTCTACCCACTCCAGTATTCTTGCCTAGAGAATCCCATGGACAGAGGAGCCTGGCAGGCTAAGGTTCTTGGAGCCGCACAGAATCAGACCCGACTGAAGCGACTTCACTTTTTATTTACTTTGGAAGAGGCTGAGGGCAGTAAGCAGAACTTAAGGACTAATCTGTGTTGATCTCTCTTCTTCTTGAGGGCACGTAGAATTTGAGAACACTAAAATTCAGCCAGATAACAACCCAGAGTTATGGTTGATGTTCCAGTTTGCTTTGTGCTTTGTTCCGATGGGAGTCCAGCTGACTTTAAGCACAGCAATTGTCAGTTCCTGTCCGTGGGGACTGAGGACATCAGTTCATCTGTTCAACTCTGGAGAAGCCGAGGGTGGCCTAACTTGTGGTCCTTTCTTAGGCTACTGTGTGAACTGCTGCTCCAGAAGGCAAGTTGGTCAGCGTAAGAATTTTAATGAAGCCATTTACGTTTCTCCCCATGGGAGCTGGTTCTCTTGTTTATTTCCCTTTCATCAGCCTACCAGCAAGAAGAAGCTCATGTTCTTTCCCAGGGCACCAGCCCTGGGGTGGGCAGCTGTCCATTACTGGCCTGGGACAATCATTTTGGAGATCTCCCTGCCACCAGATACTTGCTATCACTTCTGCTCTCGCATTGGCGGATCCTCCACATGCTCTTAGGGGCACCTGAGGTCATCTTTTTCCTTAGGAGGTGTCACTCAGTGACATCTTTACTGTAGATAACTGCGAATTTGCCGTATGTCACTTCGGATTGGCAATAGGTAACATTTATTGAACTACATGACTTAAGCACTGGGCAAGTTGCTTAACCTTGAATGTCATGAGTCCTCCCAGCCTTTAAGAAAGGTATTATTATGCCCATTTTACAGATAGGTATTGAAGACGTTAAGTAACTCAGCCAAGTTACTAAGTGCTGAAGCCAAGATGTAACTTCAAAGCCCTGTTTTTCCACTCTGTTTACAAAAAGCTCAAAATAAAAGGCCCCTGAAACTCTGAAATCACTGTAGTGTTTCACGCTAACATTACCAGTAGTTCCCAGACCTTAAGGCAGTGATCAGACTTGAATGTGTAGAGGCACTGGCCAACTGACAAGAGTAGATGCCCACCATTTTCTAAGAAAATCCAGAGAAGCCCAAGTACATTAAACACATTCGAATTGAAAAGCTTAAGTGAAAAATTCATTTTAAGGTCATCCGTTTATACTGACACGAAGTCTGTGGAAAATGAGGGAGCCAACATCACGTTTCTGAAATATGCAATTTTACAATGGGAACGTGTTATAAAACGCCCTGCCACTGTTGTTTGCCTTGGGATTTAGAGTGAGAGACATGAAGGCTGACAACTCTCTTCCTGTTGTAGGTCAGAGCTTCAAGGAACTCTGTAATCTTCCCACCAGCTTTCCTCTCTCCTGGAACTCACGGGTAAAATTAGATGCTGGCTGGACTTCAGTAGCTGAATTTGAAAGCTTTCAGAGGCCCCAGTCAGACAACTTCAGCAGATTTCTTTCTCACAGGACCATTCTGAGAGATGCTTTGTACAGACTAACATAGTTTGGTAAACTGATGAGCGTCTGACAGTTCTGCCATAAGACGCCATTAATAACAATGCCCACAGGAGCAGAGGGAAAAAAATTATCTTTGTGTGGTTAATCTCCTTGGAAACAGGATAAGGCTTTATCTTTCTTTTATCAATATGCTGCATTCGCCTCTTTGCTTTACTATATGTATACTGTTAAAGTTTAAAAACAACAACAACAAAGCCCTCTACTTGAGGATTTAGATACTCTCAAGTTGGAATTCTTTGAGTATACACATTCTAATTGACTCTAGGAGACGAACATGGTGAACAGGGTGTGGGAAGAAATCAGAGAATGAGGGCATCCCCAAACCAGCATCACATACATTTATCTAATTGGACTCATTTTTTTGCCTGGAAGTAATATAAGGAGACTGAGGTGCCCCTGTTCAGAATATAAAGAGCCAGAGGCTAAAACCAGACTGAAAAGGGCCAACCCATTAGGGAAGTACCTCCCTAGGGAGCGGGTGGATAGGGGAAGGAGGTTAGATGGCAGTTATTAAACCCAGAATCAAAAATATGTTCAGAGAGGCTGCTGCATGGGAAAAAAATCCTCCTTCCTGGACTTAGCTGGGCAGGAGACAGTGAAGGAGAAGGAGTCCTGCTTATTCTCTGCTGCAGGATGCTACCCCCTGACCCTTTATAGGTCAGCCTTGCTTGATTACTCCTTTTAATTCAAGACTCAAAACAGCTTGTAAAGTTGTTTTTTTTTTTTTTTTTATCATTCCCTTCCAGATTGTGTGGGCCACACTGTAGCATGCGTTTTCCTTTGTCCACATCTGTTTTCCAACCTCATTACTCTTCTGTTATTACATTCATTAAGAGAGAGAGAGCACGCTGTTTATTTCTGTTTATTTCTTTTCTGCCTGTTTTCCCCCCCAGTTTCAAAAGCTAACATGGTAAAAATCATGCAATGTTTGATGTGATCATCTCCACAGTTTCTGGAATATGAACTGATGGTGGCTTATGCAGGAATTGGTTGAACCTTATTTTGTAAATAAGCTATACCCAAGCCAAGGCTCACAATTCACGTAAGGCTATTTCACTGTAGACTGCGGTTGTCGAGGCGTGTCGTGTCTTTATTAGAATGTTACATCATATGCTCTGAGGCACATGGAAGTCACATGACTCTTTTGGCTAATGTGCCTCCTTTAATTTGTATACAGTTACGTATACAGATGGAAGCTGGGAGGCATAGCTTTAGAATTTATGGTGGGTTTACTCAGTGAAGAGAGAGCAAAGAGAAATGAGACAAGGATGCCCATTAATACTGTTTCTATTCAGCATTATTTGGAAGTACTAGCCAATGCAATAAAGTAAGCACAAGCATTAAGAAATGTAAGATTTGGAAGGAAAGAGAGATAACTGACCTTATTTGCAGATGATATGATTTGCTACATAGACAATCCAGGAGAATCAACAAACTATTAGAACTAATAAAAGAGTTCAGCAAGGATGCTGGATACAGAAATTGATGGTGTTGCTACAGGCCAACAATAACCAATTAAAGCAATGGCCCTTTTTACAAATGCAAAGAAGCGCAAAGAAGCTAGGAATAATTCTTAGAAAAGATATGTAGAATGTTTACAGAAAATCTGTAAAAGTAAATTGAAGGGATGAAGAACGTCCCTGGTGACCCAGTGGTTAAAACTTCACCTTTCAATGCAAGGGGGGGTGGGTTTGATCCCTGGTCAGAGAGCCAAGATCCCACATGCCTCAAGGTCATAAAAACCAAAACATAAAACAGAAGCACCATTGTAAGAAATTCTGTAAAGACTTTAAAAATGGTCCACATCAAAAAAATCTTAAAAAAAAACACTTAAGAGATGAAAGAAGACCTAGATAAATGGTTACATGTTCATGGATAAGAAGACTCAGAATATTAAAGGTGTTCATTATCCTCAAATTAATTGAGAAATGAAATTTTAACCAAAATTATAATAGATTTTAAGATGGTGATTGCAGCCATGAAATTAAAAGACGCTTACTCCTTGGAAGAAAAGTTACGAGCAGCCTAGATAGCATATTAAAAAGCAGAGACATTACTTTGCCAACTAACGTCCGTCTAGTCAAGGCTATGGTTTTTCCTGTAGTCATGTATGGATGTGAGAGCTGGACTGTGAAGAAGGCTGAGTGCCGAAGAATTGATGCTTTTGAACTGTGGTATTGGAGAAGGCTCTTGAGAGTCCCTTGGACTGCAAGGAGATCCAACCAGTCCATTCTGAAGGAGATCAGCCCTGGGATTTCTTTGGAAGGAATGATGCTAAAGCTGAAACTCCAGTACTTTGGTCACCTCATGCGAAGAGTTGACTCGTTAGCAAAGACTTTGATGCTGGGAGGGACTGGGGGCAGGAGAAGAAGGGGACAACAGAGGATGAGATGGCTGGATGGCATCACTGACTCGATGGACGCAAGTCTGGGTGAACTCCGGGAGTTGGTGATGGACAGGGAGGCCTGGCGTGCTGCGATTCATGGGGTCACAAAGAGTCGAACACGACTGAGCGACTGAACTGAACTGAACTGAAGTCAGTAAGTGATCAAGAAACCAATGACACACACCAAAGGGTTTGCTGAAGAGAGGCAATAATGGGCTTATTTACAAAAGTCCAGACAAAGCTATAGGAACAGCCAGTGGTAATTGTGACCCCTGGCAACAAAACCAATGAGGGAAGATACCCTGACCTGTTTTCCCTCTTGCTCTTCCTTCTCCTGTCATTGACTTTCAGTGGCTGAGTCCAGGACGAAGGGACCCCATTGATGCTGTTTTTCTGGAGGACAGCCTCATGGAGATGGAGCAAGGTGAAAAGTAGGAAGGGAATCTGAAGAAACAATCAGAATATCCAGCACAGATTTCTTTCCATAAAAATTTTCAAGGTGATCTTGAACTTCACGTGGAAAACCAAAGGATTGAAATTCTGAAAGAACAGTTTTGGAGACCAACAGATCTATTATGATTTTCCTTAGATTCTCAATTTCTGTCCTACCAGATATTAAAATATATTTATAAACTGTAACAATTAAGGCAGAATGGTATCGTTAAAGAGACAAATAGTAGAACGGAATCCACATGTGTGTAGCAACTTGAAATATGATAGAGATACCATACAAATCAATGCTGTAAGATGGACTATTTATTGGTCAATAAATTATGCCAGGAAAAACAGTATAGGAAAAATTTAGTACGTCATGTTTGGATAGCACAAGTTAAAAACTCTGATCACAGGTGTTGGCAAGGATGTTGAAACTCATCAACTGATGCTGGAAGTATGAATTGATATCATTTTAGAAGGTGATAATTAGACTACATGATATATAGTAAAGTTGCATAGATTCTAGAATCAGACTACTTCCAGACTACTTCCCTATCACTGTAAAATAGAGATAATAACAGAATCCTTATAAGGTTATCATGAAAATTAAACGACTTAATATATATAAACCACTCAGAATAATGTTTGGCACAAAATAAGCACTGTTTAAGTTATCAGTTATTATCATTGTCATTTCTAAGATCCTGCTGTTCCATTCCTAGGTATGTAGTCCAGGGGAAGTTCTGACTTATGTAAAAGAAGACTCGCATAATAATGTTCATTGCAGATGAGCAAACGAAGGGATTTTTTAAGAAATCATGGTATGTTCATTATACAGAGTAAAAATGAATGAACTGGAGCAGCACAGATAAGTCTTAAAAAGCATGTTGAGGAGGGACTTCCCTGGTGGTCCAGTGGTTAAAACTCTGTGCTTCCAAGGCAGGGGGCATGGGTGTGATCCCTGTTGGGGAAATAATATCCCGCATGCGCATGCCACACGGTTCAACCAAAACCGCAAAACATGTTGAGGAAAAAAACAGATTGCAGAGGAGTAAGAGCAGTGTGACGCTGGGCTAGAAGGAGACGTGGGATTGGGATAAGGTACACAGAGACTTCATCTGTATCCATAATATTTTATATCTTTAAAAACATTTTAAAAACTCTGAATCAAGAAGGAAGAGAAGGCTATATGGTAAGTTATTGTCAGGTTTTAAAAATACAAAAGGGCTAGTGCAGAATCCCGTGGACAGAGGACCCTGACAGGCTACAGTCCATAGGTCGCAAAGAGTCAGACATGACTGAAGCAACTTAGCACAGAGAGAGCACAGTAGAATATGGTAGAAAGACATCGCCCTGTAGAGGGATCTAGTCTTTAGAGGCAGACAGCCCAGGGTTCCATTCCACTTTTTTTTTTTTAATTAGCTGTATAACCTCATAGAGCTACTTAACACTAGTTATCTCACCAGGCTATTTTGAGGACTAAATGAGATACTGCATATAACATAGCATAGGACCTGATACATAATATTCAGTAATCTATTCTTTTCCCTCTTGTACAGGAAGAAAAATGTCCAATCAAGATTTTCCTCAGAAAATATTCTAGACCAAATTTCTGCTTCCGTGGGCCTGGTTTCTATAATCTTTTCTTGGCTTCAGTTCATGTTGACTTTAAGTGAGGATTGCCAAGACATACCCAAACTTAGAGAAACAAGCTCATTTGATAAAGAAATGAACTTCAGGATCTCATTGCATAAAACCATCATTCTTTTTTTTTGTTTTGTTTTCCATCAAGTGTTCTATTTCCCAGTGTTTGGGTATGCACTGCTGTCTTGGGCTTTGTGTAAAAAAAGAGCAAATGACTATGTTCCTTCCCTTTATCCTAAAAAACATTTAACTATATTTTTGCAATAAGCACTTGTGAACTTACACCTTCTCTTGCTAACTGAACTGGAGAATAGTTATTCCCTCCCACCCCATAAAAGATAAGTGTCTTTTTCTTGTGCAAACCAGTATGAATACTAAACTGTTTCCCTTCCTCATCGCTAATGAATTGCTGTTTGATTATTGTTTTTATAAAGATATGAAATTTGTATGAAAGTCCATGTAGTCAGGGTCAGCTTCTACATGGGGGAAATTTGTCCTTACTGTCATTAAGGTGTCTCTGGTTAGGCAGACCCTTTTTGACCATTAATAAGCAATTTGATGTTTTTCATATGAACACTTCTGTAACAACCAAGATAGCAAATTAGGGATTATGGTTTGGCGTTAAACCTCATTTTTACTCTAGCATTTGAGGAGTTTAATATGAAATTCAGTGCTAAAAATAGAAACAGTACAATAAGCAGAGGAGACAGATGGCTTTAAAAAGAGAGAAAGACAGAAAGAGACAGACCTTAGCCCATTGGGTGGACAAAGAAAATGACTGGTGTGTGAATTTTTAAAGGTGATCTTTCTCGCAGGCTTCTCACAGGAAAACTTGCTGTGAGCAAGGCCATTTAAGGAACGATTTAGGAAAGGAGAATTAGTTTCCAAAGGAAAGTGTGAGAAGCACCTTGAGCTTGAATGATTTAACAACTAAACTAAGACCTGTATCTGAGAAGCTCTATCTAAGGCTGGAGAGATGAAACAAGAGGCCTAGGAAAATTTCCCTGTCCAGTGTCCCCAGGGTTTACTAACGTGACCTTGCATGTAGATGCAGTTTTCTGAAACTGACATACTTAGAAAATCTTCTAAAAGATCTAATTGCTACAACAAGTATGACTCATAATCCTTTGCACCTTCTGTTGTTATGGAGTCCATCCCATGCCGTGTTAGAAATTTTCTGTCATCTAAGCCTATTTAGTCTATTTTCTCCTACTTTGTAAACACCCTTTTTTCCATAGTTGCAAATGTCTCCACCATTATTTGTTTCAATTTGTAAATTGCAGAAAGTCTAGAATAAACAGCGTCCTCACACACGCACATCATCCATCGCCAGAGATTAACTATCTCCGGCCAGAGATGCATTCAAATGGGGACATTCCCTATTTTCTTCATAAAGCCAGAATTCAAAAAATAAGGTTCTTTTCTCCTTGTCTCCTGTCTACTAGGATAGGAAAGTTAGTTTTTAAATTTGCGTTGTGGTTGGTAACTTCAAAGAGAATAAGTAGTGATGCCAAGCCTTTTATTTCTTTGGAAGCTTAAATGAGAGATTGACCAGTCCCTGAAAAACATTAAGGGCCCTAACTGACAGCTACCATACTAGAAATTACCTTAGCCGCTGGTGGGTGAGTGAGCGAATAAATGAATGAATGCCATGTTGCCAAAACATATTATCCTTGGCAGGTAGCCTGGGTTGCCCACAGGCTTACAGTCTGATTCTGAATTCAAAGAGGAAGGAGGCAGGCAGGTGAAACACGGAATTTTCCAGAGCAGAGCCAGGAAGGGAGGACTGCTCGACCTGAAACATGACCGCGGAGGTTACAGACTGCTCTCTTTTGCTTTGGTCTCCTGTGTCCACAGACTTGTCCAGTACAGTTCTGTGTGTGCTCACAGCTCACCGAAAACGCGGCACCCCCAGCCCCCCCAAAAACCAGGTCACGTCTCTCTTGAATATTTAATATCATGTCCTACATTTTGTGCCTGGAGAGTAACTGCTGTGACTCACGGGTAGATGTCACTCAGGCTGAAGTCACTCACCAAAGAGTCACTATCTCCAGCCATCTATGACCTTGTACACCTTGATTTTTTTTCCATCCCTGCCTCTTCTGCATTCACTCATTCATTACTTGTATTAACTAAAGGTTCTCTTGACCACTCAGAATGAGTGAATGAGCCATGAACTCTGTCCTAAAGGTGTATCCTCATTCCACATGAGAGTGCAGAATTTTACAGTAGCGTCTGTCTGTCCCTCTCCTTTTCTGTCACCACCACATTTTAAAGTTTTCTTTTGCTTCCCCTTTACCTAATTTAGATGCTTTGTGTGTGTGTGTGGTTTAAAAAATATGTAACATACAATTTTCCGTTTTAACCATTTTACCCTGTTTTCTCCCAGTTTTGTTGAGATATAATTAACATACGGCACTGTATAAGTTTAAGATGTACAGCCTGATTATTTGACTTACACACATCATGAAATGATTCCCACAATAAGTTTAGTAAATATCCATCATCTCACACTGACACAAAAGAAAAAGAAAATTTCTTCTTTCCTTGTGATGAGAACTCTTAGGATTTACCGTCTTAACAACTTTCATATTCAGCATACAGTGGTGTTAATTATGTTTATCATAGGGTACGTTATATCCCTAGTATTTATCTTATAACTGGAAGTTCACACCTTTTGACCACCTTCATCCAGTTTCCGCCCCCTCCAATTCAGCTATTTTTAAGTGTATAGTACAATAGTGTTGACTTTATGCATATTGTTGTACGACAGTTCTAGAAATTTTTCATCTTGCAAAACCATAACTGTTTACCCGTTGAACAGCAGCACCCCACTTCCCCCTTACTCCCAGCCCCTGGTAATCACATTCTGCTGTTTCTCAGTTTGACTGTTTTACACATCTCGTGTAAGTGAAATCATGCAGTATTTATCCTTTAAATTTAAAAAAAATTTTTTTAACATACTTTTTAGAGCAGTTTTGTTGTTCAGTCTCTTAAGTCCAACTCTTTGTGATCCCATGGCCTGTAGCACCCCAGGCTCCTCTGTCCTCCACCGTCTCCCAGAGTTTGCTCCAATACATGTCCGTTGAGTCAGTGTTGCTATCTAACCATCTCATTCTCTGCTGCCCCCTTCTTTTTTTGCCCTCAGTCTTTCCCAGCCTCAGGGTCTCTTCCAATGCGTCAACTCTTCGCATCTAAGTTGGCCAAAGTATTGGAGTTTCAGCTTCAGCATCAGTCCTTCCATTGAATATTCAGGGTTGATTTCCTTTAGGATGGACTGATTTGATCTCCTTGCAGACCAAAGGACTCTCAAGAGTCTTCTCCAACACCACAGTTCAAAAGCATCAATTCTTTGGTGCTCAGCCTTCTTTATGATCCAACTCTCACGTCTGTATATGACTACTGGAAAACCCACAGCTTTGACTATACGGACCTTTATTGGCAAAGTGAAGTCTCTGCTTTTTAATACTGTATCTAAGTTTGTCATAGCTTTACTTCCATGAAGCAAGAGTCTTTTAAGTTCATGGCTACAGTCACCATCCACAGTGGTTTTGGAGCCCAAGAAAATAAAATTTGTCACCACTTTCCACTTGTCCTCTTCTATTTGCCATGAAGTGATGGGACCAGACACCATGACCTTAGTTTTTTGAATGTTGAGTTTCAAGCCAGCTTTTTCACTCTCCTCTTTCACTTTCATCAAGAGGCTCTTTAGTTGCTCTTCATTTCCTGCCATCAGAATGGTATCATCTGTATATCTGAAGTTGTTGATATTTTTCCCGGCAGTCTTGATTTCAGCTTGTGATTCATCCAGCCCGGCATTTCTCATGATGTACTCTACATGTAAGTTAAATAAGCAGGGTGACAATATACAGCCTTGACGTACTCCTTTCCCAATTTTGAACCAGTTTGTTGTTCCATGTCTGGTTCTAACTGTTGCCTCTTGACCCTCATACAGGTTTCTCAGGAGGCAGATAAGATGGTCTGTACTTCCATCTCTTTAAGAGTTTTCCACAGTTTGTTGTATCCACACAAAGGCTTTAGTGTAGTCAGTGACCAGAAGTAGATGTAATTCTCTTGCTTTTTCTATGATCCAGTGGTTGTTGGCAATTTGATCTCTGGTTCCTCTGCCTCTTTGAAACCCAGGTTGTACATCTGGAAGTTCTTGGTTCACGTATTGTTGAAGCCTGGCTTGAAAGACTTTTGAGCGTAACCTTGTGAAATGAGCACAAATTGTGCAGTAGTTTGAGCATTCTTTGGCATTGCCCTTCTTTAGGCTTGGAATGCAAACTGTCCTTTTCAGTGCTGTGGCCACTGCTGAGTTTTCCAGATTTGTGGACACATTGAGTGCAGCACTTTAGCAGCAGCATCTTTTAGGATTTTAAAGAGCTCAACTGGAATTCCATCACCTCCACTAGCTTTGTTCATCATCATGCTTCCTCAGGCCCACTTGACTTGACACTCCAGGATGTCCGGTTCTAGGTGAGTGACCACACCATCATGGTTATCTGGGTCATTAAGACCTTTCTTGTATAGTTCTCTGCATTCTTGTCACCTCTTCTTAATCTCTTCTGCTTCTGTTAGGTCCTTACTAGTTCTCTCCTTTATCATGCCCATCCTTGCATGAAATGTTCCCTTGATATCTCCAGTTCTTGAAAGATCTCTCATCTTTCCCATTCTGTTGTTTTCCTCTTTTCTTGCTTTGTTCATTTAAGAAGGCCTTATCTCTCATTGCTATCCCCTGGAGCTCTGTATTCAGTTGGGTATATCTTTCCCTTTCTCCCTTGCCTTTTGCTTCTCTTCTTTCCTCAGCTGTTTGTAAAGCCTCCACAACCACTTTGCCTCTTGCATTTATTTTGGGGGGGAATGGTTTTGGTCACTGCCCCTTGTACAATGTTGTGAACCTGTATCCATAGTTCTTCAGACACTCTGTCTACAGGGTCTAGTCCCTTAAATCTACTCATCACTTCCACTGTATAATCATAAGGGATTTGATTTAGATCATACCTAATAGCCTAGTGGTTTTCCCTTTCTTGATCTCAGTCACAGTCAGCTCCAGGTCTTGTTTTTGCTGACTGTATAGAAAGCTTCTCCATCTAGCTGCAAAGAACATGATCAGTCTAATTTCAGTATTGACCATCTGGTGATGTCCATGTGTAGAGTTATCTCTTGGGTTGTTGGAAAAGGGTGTTTGCTATGACCAGGGTGTTCTCTTCACAAAACTCTGTTAGTCAGTTAGCTTTTGCCCTTCTTCATCTTATACTCCAAAGCCAAACTTGCCTGTTACTCCAAGTATTTCCTGACTTCTTACTTTTGCATTCCAGTCACCTATGATGAAAAGGACATCCTTTTTTGGTGTTAGTTCTAGAAGATATTGTAGGTCTTCATAGATCCGGTCATCTTGAGCTTCTTCAGCATCAGCGGTTGGGGCATAGATTTGGATTGCTTTGATGTTGAATGGTTTGCCTTGGAAATGAACTGAGATCATTCTGTTGTTTTTGAGATTGCACCCAATCTCAAAAATTGTACTGCATTTCAAACACTTTTGTTGACTATAAGCACTACTTCATTTCTTCTAAGGGATTCTTGCCTACAGTACTAGATATAATGGTCATCTGAATTAAAATGGGTTGCCATTTCCTTCTCCAATGGACCAGGTTTTGTCAGAACTCTTCACTATGGCCTGTCTGTCTTGGGTGGCCCTGCACAGCATGGCTCACACTTCATTGAGTTACACAAGCCCCTGCACCATGACAAGGCTGTGATCCATGAAGGGCTTTCTACACAAGGGTAGCAAGCAAATCGAAAATGAAACTAAGAAGCAATTCCATTTATTATAGCAACAAAAGATTAAAATATTTAGGAATAAATATAACAAAAGAAGTATAAGCTTTATACTCTGAAAAATACAAAGTATTAAAAGAAATTACAGAAGACCTAAATAAATGGAAAGACATGTTATGTTATTGATTGGAAGACAATATCATTAAGATGACAGTACTCCCCAAATTGATCTGTGTATTCAACTAAGTCTCTATAAAAATCCCAACTGATTTTGCAGAAGTCAACAAGCTGGTCCTGAAATTCATGTATAAATTTGAGGAATGCAGAATAGTCAAAACAGTTTTGGGAAAGTAAAGAACGTAAGTTATAGGCATCAACCACCCAATTTCAGAATTTACTACTATGTTACAGTAATCAAGACAGTCTAGTACTGGCATAAAGATAGACATATAGATCAGTGGAATAGAATTGAGAGTCTTGAAATAGACCCTTATTTATGGTCAGTTTATTCTCAATAAGGGTGCAAAGATAACTGGGGAAAGAATAGTCTTTTCAACAAATGATGATGAAACAGTTAAAAGCCCACATGCAAAAGAATGAAAATTGTACCCCTACCTTATATTATATACAAAACTTAACTCTAAATGGATCAAAGATTTGAATAAAAGAGCTAAGCTATAAAACTCCGAGAAGATGACATTGCTGTAAATCTTTGTGAGCTTAGATTAGGCAATGGTTTGTTAGCTATGGCACCAAAAGCAGAAACACAAAGTAGATAAGCTGGACATCATCAAAATTAAAAACTTTTATGCTTCAAAGGACAGTATCACAAAGTGAAAAGACAACCCATAGAATAAGAAAAAAAAATTTGCAAATCATAGATCTGAAAAGGAACTTTTATCTATACTATATAAATAAGTATTACAACTCAACAATGAACTTAAACAGTGGGCAAGGATCTGAATAGACATGTCTCCAAAGAAGATATACTAATGGCTGATAATCATGTGGAAAGATGCTCAACTTCATTAACCATCAGGGAAACACCACTCAAAGCCCCAGTGAGATACCACTTTGCATGCACCAGCAGGGCTGTAACCTCAAAGATGTTGGTGAGGATGTAGAGAAATTGGAACTGCCTTTGGGAATGTAAAATGGTACTGCTCCTTTAGCAGACTCTCTGGCAGGTCCTCAAATTTTTAAACATAGAGTTCCCATATGATCTAGCAATTTCACACCTAAGTAAAAGAGAATGAAATGAAAGATAATGAAGTGAAATGAAAACGTCTACACAAATGTTCGTGGTAACATTCATTTCAAGTAATAATTAATAATCATTAATAGCCAAGAAATTGAAACAGCTATCAACTGATTAATGAATATACCCAAAGGACTTGAAAGCAGGGATTCAAACAGATGCTTGTATGCATTATTCACAGTAGCTGAAAGATGTAACAACCCAACGCTGAACAGATCAATGGATAAACATAATGTAGCATGTCCATGCAATGGGATATTATTCAGCCATAAAAAGGAATGAAGTTCTTATCCCTTGCTGTAACACAGATGAACCCTGGAAATATTTGTGACTGGAAGAAGCCAGTCACAAAGGGCCACAGGTTGTTTCATTCCATTTATATGAAATGTCCAAAATAGGCCAATCTAGAGAGACAGAAAGTAGATTGGTGGTTCCCCGGAACTGGGAGTTGCGAAGTTTAGAAGGTGCTGGTGAAGAGGTACAGGATTTCTTTTGGAAATAATTAAACTTGTAAAATAAATGGTTACCCATTCTATGACTATACTAAAAGCTGTTGAATTGTACCCTTTAAAAGAGTGAAATGTATGATAGGTATATTATATCTCAATAAAGCTGTTGTTTTTTAAAAAGATGCAACCCTAGAACTGGCCACTCTTCACAGAGTAGCAGCTCTTGCTTATTTCTTCTTTTTTCCTCCATCAGTGATTCCCTTTGTGGGCAGGTTTGTGAGCAGATGGGAAGTTCCATTCCATTCCTTATTGTTTGGATTCTTTTTGAATGACAGCTTTTGCCTAGCCTGTTGGAGCTAAAGGATTCGCTAGGCATTGTTTGTATTTTGCGGATTTTCCCTGCAGCCTTGCAGAGGATATGTTTAGCAAAAATGTGTCTCTAATGTTGATGTGAGCCCAATGTCTGTTCACTTGTCCCCATCACTGCCATTGGGATATGTTACAGTCGATCTTAATCCCTTGGAAGATACTGAGTTATTCAGTCCATCCTGGTATAGACCACAAACCATGTTTAAAATAGTGGGCCAAGCCATTGAGACTCCTTGATGAGGTGTCTCTGATCCCTCTACTTGAGTTTTAAAAAAAACAGCCCTCCAGGTAACCACAAGCCATGTTGGGCTTGGCTGACTCAGACCAGCTGGATGTCTGAGGTGGTGTGAGTTTTGTTAAACCTCCTCTGAACTCAGCTCTTTCTCCCTCTCCCAGTCTCTGTGTTAATTCTTTGTTTAGCTTAACTGCAGAACTCTGAGTACTTTTTTTAGTTAAATGCTCATCCCTAGAATAATTCTCTCCCCCCTATCAGCAGAACTCAAGAAATCCTCTATTTCACTGAAGAGTAGACTTGTAAGGCATCTCAGAGTCCTTGGGAGTCCAAATTCCTTACTCCACCCTTGAACACCATAGATGCCCCGAGAAAGGCAAGTTACAGTCTGTGAAAGTCCAAGGAGACCGATGAATATCACGGGATCCAGGGAGTTGTGTAAGCAGAATAATTACTTTGTAGCTTTTAATTGGCACAGCTTGGGCGTAGAAGAGGAGTCACTGATTTCTCCTTGGGAGAGAGTGAGGTAGTTGACCTGGTGGAAAGAACATGTAATTTGGAATCAGGCAATCTAGGCTGGAGTCACAGATCTGCCACTTAGATTTTGCATCTGAACTTCCGTGTACAGACCCATATAACAAAGTACCTTCCCTGGAATGTGGTTGTAAAGATTAGTGAAATGATGGATATGAAAGCTTCTTATAACTTGAAAGAAAGAGAATATTCAGATGAAAAAAGTGATTTCCAGGAAGTCACTCAGCTGTGTCCTACTCTGCAAGCCCATGGACTATAGAGTCCATGCAATTCTTCAGGCCAGAATACTGGCGTGGGTAGCCTTTCCCTTCTCCAGGGGATCTTCCAGACCCAGAAATCAAACCAGGGTCTGCTACATTGCAGGCAGATTCTTTACCAACTGAGCTACCAGGGGAGCCCTGTTCAGATGAAAAGATGGGTACTGTTTGTGTGTATGTGTCTGTGCCCAGCCTGTATGTGTGTATGTGTGTATCTGTGCCCAGCAAGATGTGGCCCCTTCAAGTGCATTCTTATGACGGCTTAGTGTTTACACAAGCAGTACCAGTGCCGAGGGCTCTGCCAGTTCTTCTCACACATGCCTGCTCATTTGGGCAGCAAAGATGGAGCCATGTGGGTGTCTCTGGACTTTTAACAGGTCAAAGGCTTTTTCCAGCAAGTCTCAATTCATTGGCCTACTTTATTCACGTGGTATCTCAGCTTTTTGAATAGATACTATATACCATGCGATTACAAAAGACAATTAAGTCCAAATAGTATGTAGTGAGCAGTCTCCCTCCGCTGTCTTCCAGTGTCTCCCAGAGGTAATCACTGTTAATGAGTTTCTGGTGTGTCAACCCAGGGATATTCTGTGCACATACAAACATCCTTTTTTCTTTATATCAAAGGGACACCCTACAAGGCACACTCTTTTGTCCTTCAGTTTTATCATATGTCAGTGTATCTCAGATACTTTTTCTTTTTTTTAGTATTTATTGAATTTCTTTATTCTTTTTAGAGACAGCATAATTTTCCATTGCAATAATTTACCATCATTTACTTAGGACCCCTACTGTTGGATGTATAAATCGTTTTCAACCTTTTTTCATTATAAACAAGGCTAAAGTAAATATCCTTTTATATTTTTGAGCATTTGTGTAGATATACAATTAGTGTAGCTATACAATTAGTTCCTAGAAGTAAAATTCCCAAGTCATAGGGCATGTGCATTTGGGGTTTTTTGGTGGGGGGTGTTTGTTTGTTCTTTATTTAAAAAAAAAAAAGAAATATAATGGGTATACAGTGTTGTATTACTTTCAGGTGGGTGCATTTGTAATTTTATTTTCTAAATGCCACATTTTCCATCACAGTTGTAAACTATCTTACATTCCCACTAACAGTGTGAGAGTGCTTGCTTTTCTATATCTTTTCAAAACAGCATTTGATCAATTTTTTTGAGTTTTGCTAATCAGACAGATTCAATGTAATACTTCACTGTAATTTTAATTTGTACTTCTGCTTCTCTTAGACAGCCATTGAGCATCTTTTCACATATTTGCATTCTATATATATATTGTTCTCTGTTCATCTTCTTTGCTCACTATTCTATGGTTTTGGGGGTTGGTCTTATTTGCATTGATTTGGAGAAACTTTCTTCATACTAAGCAAATTAGCATTTTGTGTATGTATTATAAATAGTTTCCCATTTTGTCAGTATCTTTTAATATATTTGTGACACTTTTGCCATATTTTAAGCTTTTATGTATTTAAATTTATCAGTAATTTTTCACAGTTTTGGGAGTTTGCATCACACTTAGAATAACTTTCTCCACTTCTCTATTAATTAGAAAATTCTATTTTTTCATGATAAATCTTCACATTCTTCTGTTACTCCCTTTTTGCAAGAAGGTTGCACACTTAATAGATGCTCAATAAAATTTTCCTAAACAACTATTTCCATTTAGGCTGTTGTGTATAGTGGAAGAAACACTGAATTTGGATTCAGAATACCTCATTGACTCACTGTAACATATAGATACCAGTTATCTACTGTGTACCTGTCTCTCAGATTTGTGTAAATATCTAATACTATCAAAATGAGGTAATATATGAGCAAGTACTTTTTAAGCTGTAAAGGAATCATTTGAGTTGGTTTCTTAGTGAACACATTCATACATGCCTTTGTTATTTTTCTCCTTAATGGGTCTCAGGTTTAAAATAAAATGTGTCTCTAGGAAAAAGCAAACCTCATAAATCTGAAATTTCTTTTATTGCTTCTTTGGGAATATCTTATCATTGTGAAGTCTTTACTAAGCTTCTTAGTTGGAAGCTGACAAAGGAAGGTCAGATTTTGTCTTTAGTGAGAGGTTCTGACTGGTGACTTCTGAGCGTTGGATGGTTGGGGAAAGTGGACAGGGCATTTGGTTAATATGCATAAACAGAGAACCCAGTTCATTGAGGTTGTGCCAAATGAATTCAAAGGCAAAAGTCTTTGGGGAACTAGAGTTGGTTTACTCTTAAATGTGACTTCCTATGTCAGCAAGGGAAAATTCCCTTGTTTGACCTATGAAGGCTCCAAAGACATATTAAATGCTTAAGTTACAGAAAATTGTGTTTGGATTGGTCCCTGCTAATAAAATAGAAGAGCTGGATCGAATGAAAAAGAAGGAAGCCTGTGAACATAGGGTGCTCTTGGCTAAACCCTTCCCAAAGTTGCTATACTTCAGTTTGAGAAGAATTTAACACTATTATTTTGGGTTCTTTTCCTGGTTTAATGAATCGGACAAATTGTGTTATCCCTTTATCTACCTAAAATGTGAACTTTTAAAACATTTTTATTGAAGTAAGTTTTATATACATATATTTGACTGTTATTTTTCCCTCTTTAAAGCCACTCGTGACTTCTTATATCTGCATAATACTATGATGTTGTGGTGTTTTAACACTAGAAGTTGTGACGGTCATTCCACTTTGCTTTGCTCCTTTATGTGGTGAGAGCAGCTGGGCCACTGGGATGCTCAGTGACGCTGCCCAGTCCCTTCAGAGATTTTCTCATTTTTTAAGACTAAGGGGACCATCTGTGTTGGAAAAGTACCCATGAATCTAATTGGCTCCTACAGTTGATCCACCAGATTCTCCTTAAGCACCCACTTCATGCCAGGTACTTTCTATTTATTTCACTCTCCTTGTCTGTCCGTATTTGGCAGGAGGCAGAGCTGACAAAGGAATGGCCAAGTGAATTTAGAGGGGGATGTGTACCAAAATGAGATTTAAAAAAATAAGTTGATTTTCTGGTGAGAACTTGAGAACTACAGTTCAGGTTAGAATTTGAACTCCCTCACTTGGGCAGCTTTCATCGTATTTGGTGTTATGAGTTGACCTTGCTGCCTCGGGGCTCCTTGGAATCAGCGATGAAGCCACAGCCGCATTTCTTTTCTCACTGCATTTCTTTTTTGCTTTCTCCAGCTGAGCTTTGGAGGATGCTGTTTAGGCTTCAACTCTACTGACTTTTTAAAAAAAATAATTTATTTTAATTGGAGGCTAATTACAGTATTGTAGTGGTTTTTGCCATACATTGACATGAATCAGCCTTGGGTGTACGTGTGTTCCCCATCCTGAACCCCCCTCCCAACTCCCTTCCCATCCCATCCTTCAGGGTCATCCCAGTGCACCAGCCCTTTTCAACCTGCCTGGGTGTTGATTGGTTCCTGTAAGGCCAGGTAGACGGCTGTAAACACAGAGAGGAGGAACCCTTAGGTGAGCTGTCAGGGCATCTGCTGGGAGCGCCCCCTTACCCCTGCTCACCATAAAGTGCGTGGATTTGCCTAGGCAGGACAGGGCACAGCACAGTGAGCTCAGAAAGGGCAGCAGATGTCCCCCCAGCACTGTAGAATGGATGGGTGGGTGATGTTCCCAAGGAGTTCTCACCAGGGCCCTCTCCAGGTCATCTCATCTGTGGGCTTCTGAAGCCTTGTTGCCATAAATTCTTGTCCTCAGTCTCTACTCAGACAAAGCTGCTCTGTCATGACCTCGGAGCCTTTTCTGCCCCCTGGTGACTCAGCCAGCTACCCTGAATCTGCCTCTACCAGTAGACCAGGGACCACATGAACCAGAGAAATGAAAAAAGTATCAACTAAGCGTTGAACTGGGGTCCTTTGCTTTCCCATCCTCCTGGATCGCGGTTTATCTTGCTAAAGTGCAGAAACAGAAGAGACACTATTACGCTGTTTGGTGCCTGGCAAGGTAGGTGCTAACACATGTGTGTTAAAAGAGAGGACCCAGTTACTTAGTCAGGCCCAGAGGAGCCCCCAGGTCTGAATACTTGTCTTTGTTTTCTGCTAATTTCCAACAGGTGTCAGTTACACTTTCTTGGCCCTAAAGTGTGGAACTCTGTGTGTTTGGTTCATTTTTCCCATAGGCTCTAGACTAGACTGGGGGATTGACTCAGTGAAAATGTTTACTTCTCTAATTAAGCAGAATTAAGGTCTGGACTCAAAACTGTGGTGGGCTGTGCTCTGCATAATTGAGATGCATGGGCTTTGTGTAAATAATGTCTCTCTAATTGGCTTTGATTAAGTGCAAATTAGGATCACACTTCACTCCACTGTGATTTACATTCTTAAGCCCTTTTACTCACTGAAGTAGTGTGGGTGGCCGATAAGGCTGTTTATCCAGGGTGCCCAGAATGCTGGAGTTGGGGATCTGCAATTTCCAAGGTAAAGAGCCTGCAGCGCCTGCCCCGCCCAGTTCTTCCATTTTTCCTCCCCATTTCTGGTCCCAGCTTTGGGCGAACTGGCTTAATTCTCTGAATTCTAAAGCTCCACCACTTCATTTTTCATTTTCAAGACCTGGGGAGCTTGTCTTAAGAAAAAGTCACATGACCATTGGAGATTGCCTTATGGAATCTCAGACCTAAAATCAGCCCCTGGCGGTAGCTGTCAGAATATTGTGACACCTTGGTTACTTGTTGACCAGGAATGTTTCATAAAAGAGAACACCTGGTGGGAATTGTCTCCAAAGAGTTCCCAGTGTGTGGATGTGAGTCAACAGATGGCTTACAAAGCAGCTTAACCCTGCACACATCTTCCTCTTGGATCGCCTTTTTTTTTTTTTTTTAAATTATGAAAGTATGATAACACCTTCTCCTGGATCCTTTTGCCATAGTCAAAGGGAAGGTCTTTGCCATTTTTCCTTGGTGAGCCTGGATGGGGCGTGTGACACATTCCTTCTTGCTCATAGATCCTCCGAATCTACCTTTGAAAGTCATCACAGGAGATGGAGAGATGGTCTCTGGGGTTTGGCTTGATGTTGGCTCCTACCTACAGGGTGGGTGAAGTCTAGCAGGTACAGGAAAAGGTCTCTGGTTAGAGCCAGCCTGGCAAATGGGCCACCTGATAACTATGCCAGATGTTTTTGACCCTGTAGACCAATGACAGTTGGGCCTAGAAGAGGTTTCTCACGTTAGCATGCTGCTACTTGGTGCAGGACCAAAAAATAACGCAGCAAAATCGGGACTTTCACACTAAGTGCTAACAGCGGGCCAGGATCTGGAGTGTGCTGCTAAGAGGCGTGATGTGTTAAATGCTCACTTCCCAGCGTGGTGAAAGAGTCACAGAGTGACTCCTTGAGCATGTCACCTTCAGAGAAGGTTGGACTGCAAGGATGATTGGCATCTAAATTCTGCCCTGGGCTCCCATGAGTGAGAATGCAGGCTATGTAGACAAGCTATACTGTGGCCCAAACAAAGAAAAGCAGAGAAGGCTTTCTGGGCCCTTTAAACTACATTCATTCATTTATTCATCCAGTAAATATTTGTGGGCCACCTACTGAGCCAGACGCTGGAGATGTGACTAGGAATAAGCTATGGACTCTGCCCCACAAGAGCTCTAGCTAGTTGGGGAGCAGATCTGTACCGAACTAAATTACAACCAAATGTGGTATGTCCCGTGGCAGAAATAAGGAAGCATATGGTGGCGGCTGTCGTGGGGGAAATTGTCGGCCATACTGCCTTGGTTCAGAGCAGCTTTGGGCCGTGTCTTATTCCAAGAAAGTGCACTTCTTATTCTTTTCACTTGGCTGGGACCAGCACGTGAATTTCCAAAGGGGGAAAAAAGAAAACCAGTAATAAAAACAACTACTATAAAGAAAGCTGAGCACTAAAGATTTGATGCTTTTGAACTGTGGTGTTGCAGAAGACTCTTGAGAGTCCCTTGGCCTTCAAGGAGATCCAACCAGTCCATCCTAAAGGAAATCAGTCCTGAATATTCATTGGAAGCACTGATGCTGAAGCTGAGACACCAATACTTTGGCCACCTGATGCAAACTGACTCATTAGAAAAGACCCTGATGCTGGGAAAGATTGAAGGTAGAAGGAGAAGGAGACAACAGAGGATCAGATAGTTGGATGGCATCACCAACTCGATGGACTTGAGTTTGAGCAGGCTTCAGGAGTTGGTGATGGACGGGAAAGTCTGGCGTGCTACAGTTCATGGGGTCGCAAAGAGTTGGACACAACTGAGCGACCGAACTGAAGAACAACTACAATAATTCAGAACATTTTTTTCCAGTATGTGCCATATGCTAGGTAGCATTCTAAAGGCTTTTATTCAATATTTGATTCTCTCTGTTGAATCTTCACAGCAATAGGTAATTTAGTATTCCCATTTTAAGAGGCATAAACTGAAGCTTAAGATGAAATCACTTGCCAAAGACAGAAGCTAGGACTTGAACTTGGGTCTAAGATCTACAGCCCTTGACCCCTCTTCATCAAGGTGTCGTGGACTGTGAGTCTGGAGCTTTGGCCTCCAGTTCTGGTTTTCCCCCACTGGCTTCAAGCTCTTGATCAAGTTGCTTCCAGTTTCTGCCTCAGTTCCCTCTCCAGCCTCACCATCAAGGGAGATGCTCAACTAGCTGCTGCTGCTGCTTTTTCTTTCTTTAATTAACTCATTTGTTTGGCTGTGCCGGGTCTTAGTTACAGCATGTGAGATCTCTCTGACTAAGGGATTCCTAGGCAGTTTGATTCCCTGACTAGGGATCGAACCCTGCATTGGGAGTTCGGAGTCTTAGCCACCGGACCACCAGGAAGTCCCCCAAGCAGCCTCTTGAATCAGAGAAAATTTACATTGTCTATGGCTAGCGAATGAGGAAGGTCTTTTGCAGCTTGCCGTTGCTCCTGTCAGTGGTGAATATTGTGTCCTTGCCTTGCCATCTGACAACCCTCAAGTAAGGGATATTGATCTTTGTCAGTTGTCTTGACCTGGGTACTTGATTCTAGAAAGCCTCTTAAAGTAGAGCTCTTTCTCTTTCTTTGTCAGGAGTGGCCCAGGCGGCAGGGGCCCAAGATTACGTAGTGTAAGAGCTTTTTCCCAGGGCCGTCTCCACTTGCAGACGCTCGTGGCTTGAGATCAGCGTGGGCTTTCTGCTTCAGATCTCCTGTCAGGCCTTGGTGACAAATACAAGGAGGGGGAGGGGAGATGGGGGGGGAATGGATACACGCATATGTATGGCTGAGTCCCTTTGCTGTGCACCTGGAAGTATCACAACATTGTCAATCGGCTGTATCTTATACAAAATAAGAAGTTTAAAGAGAAAAGGTGTGGTTCAGCCCAAGACCTTGACTTGGGTAAGTTCTATACAGCTGAAGTTCTCTGAGTGACAGAGACAGGTAACCAAGCCTGAGGCAACCACAGATTATGGCCTCCCAGAGGAGGAGCAAGCTGCGAAAGACCTTCCTTGTTCTCTAGCCATAGACCCTGTGTGTTTTCTGTGATTCAGGAAGCTGCTTGAGGGACTGCTTGGTTGGTCCAGTGGCGAAGACCCTGCGCTCCCAATGTAGGGGCCACGGGTTCGATCCCTAGTCAGGAAGCTAGTCTCCCTTCCTTCGCACCCCTTCGTCCACTTGTTGGAACAACTCATTTCAGGTTCTTCACGTTGTCTCCCTCCTTCTACTCATACTCTGGAACTTTGACCTTGAGTTCTGTTTCCAAGTACTAAGTGTCACACAGGAGAGGACGCCTCCATAACAGCCGGCTCACAAAGAATGCTGGGATTGCAGTGTGGACATGACCCCCCGAATTCTCATTCACTCTTGAAAAGGAACTCCTCTTCTAACCTTTTCCAAACATCTTCAGGGGAACCCAGTTTGGTTTTTAAGCTTCTTTTCTTGCCTTGGCTTATACTGTCTTAGTATCAGACATCAGTGTTTATCTCTATGGGCATTACTGTGATATGATATCACTCCATCCTCTGAAAGCAAAAGCAAAAAAAAAAATGGCTTTAATGCATGTGCTGGCAGCTGGCAGCTAAAGGGTTAAAAGTTTTAGCAGGCAGCCTGGCCAGCAGGAGTTAGTGGTGTGGAGTAAGAGGGACGCCAGGCTGTCTCTAAACTTTTTGGCCCTCCCCAAGCACAGAGATGAAGGAAGAGCCTCTATAAATCACTGGAGATTAGAGACCCTGTTCTTGCCGACTCTCCGGGGTTGCACTGCTTAATGTCAAAGCCTCACGTATTTCTTTAACAGCACTCCTTTTCTTTATTAAATCCACTTTGAAATTAAAAAAAAAAAAAATGATGATCTTTCCAGTAAGGGGGAGAAGGCTAAAAGGATTTAGAAAGTATCTGCTATGTTACATTACAGAGACTAATAACTGTTTAGGGAGTAAGTAACATTTTTGCACCATCTTAAGCCATAAAAATAAAAAGATGTATAAAGGTCTGTTCCTTAAAAATCAATTTGTTTGGGCATTCATTTTGCCCCGTGTCCTTGCCTTTGGGTTCCTTCTAAGTTGCGAGTGTAGAACCTGGGAATCAGAGGCATGTGTGCTCACAACCCAAAGGTCTGGGAATGCACTCTTGACGGAATTGTTCAGAAAAGAGGGTATTTCAGGGTGTGTGTGTGTGTGTGTGTGTGTGTGTGTGTGTGTGTGAAGGGAGCATGGGAGGGAGTGGTGGAAAACAGTTCTACTTTTATACTTAAAAGAAAAAATGCAAACGTTGACTGCGTTCCATTGAAGGCTGAGACTAAGCTTATCTCCTTCATCTGACTTTAATGAAGACATATTTTAAGCAGCTGCACCCAAGTCAAATGTCATATTTTGGCTCAAAACTTCCACCTTCTGAGTGGGAGGTTTTTCTCAAAACTAAAGAGTTGGTAGTAATTATAAACTAATTGGGGGAGCTCTAGGCAAAAGTCTGATTGTCACAAAACTTATCTTAAAAACTAATTTATATATGTGAAATAAGAGGCTGTGAGTTGGCAGTCATTAAAATTGGTGATGAATATTTAGGGTTCATTATACCAATTTCTCTGCTTACATATTTTTAAAAATTTTATAGTAACAAATCAGTTTAAATAAAATACTCAGCACTCGGTGTAAAGAGAAAAGAATGCTAACCAGAGTGAGCTAAAAGGTTAAGTCACCAACTTCGACATTTTTATGTATACTTTCAGAGAGATCTTAAGATAAAGAGAAGCTGCACAGAGAATTTAGGCGCCTCTAATTTGTTTACTACCCATTAGGGCTTGAAGCGTCTTTCTGTTATTTTCATCTCTAGTCCAATGGCCGTTACTTAAATAGAATTATTTTGCGTAGGTAGGATTTCCTCACTAAAAGCCCAACCGAAAGTCTTCCGAATCTTGGGAACAAATGTGATCAAGGGGCTTTTGGGGTTTGCCTAGCACCCACAAGCCAAGTCCATTTTTGTTTTCAGGGCTTCCATGTTTATTCAGCAAGCATTTTCTGAATGATTGCTACATCCCAGGCTGTGATTAAAAAACTGACTAACCCAGGCTCCCACTCATGAGGCGCTTACAGTCTTAAATGGGAATATAAAAATTCAGATCCAGTGTAAAGTAGGTGTGAAACCTTGAAAACCAAGGCCACTTTTAAATGTTGCTGACCTTGACGTGGGAAAGGGAGCCGTACTTTCTTTCCGAAATTCCCAGGTCACAGCTGGGAGGACGGTGGGGTTTGAGATGAGCAGGGAACCCTCGTTGAGCTGATTCCTAAGTTGGGATGGTGGTGTTTCCATCTGCATTTTGAAGTCTGCAGGGAGTTCACACCTTTCAAATACGGTTCATATTGACCAACCAACCAGCCAACAAAAGGCCCAGCTTATTCTGTAGTGCTTCTCTTCCAAAAGCTGACTAGTCGCAGCTTTGCATCCTGACAAACAGCTTGCGGGTGTCACCTCTCCAGGCTCCCGCCACGATGAACTGTGGTTCCTCGCTTACGGCAGGGTGTGCTTTGTGCGTGTTTTCATGTACTTAGGACAGTCGCCCAGTTTGAAAGAAGCAACTCGGGAAATAGCTGGAAGTGGACGCGAGTTCAGGCTTGGTTGCATTGGGGTCGGTGGTGCTCGTGTGAACCCGTGCGTGCACTGGTGTGCCGCTGCAGGTCAGTGCTGGAGCAATTTACACAGAGCTCCACTGTGACCAGAAAAGCAAAGGCACGAAGGGCGAGGAGGAAGAGGGAGGGAGCAGTGCATCTAGTGATCCTGGAACAGTTGCTCGGACCAGCCTTTAGTGTTTTATTAGGAGAGAACAACTCTATAAAAGGAACAAGAGGTTCAATCATTACAGACTGGGGCGACAGCAGGCAGCTGCCAGCGTGACTTTGAAAACCCTTTCAGATCCTACAAGAGTCGCCACATATAACGTGCTGCAGCTGCTGGGATCATTTAGGAGAAATGCAGAACTTGGCACCCACTCACCCCTCCAGGAGATAGGATTCTAGGATCACCCCCATGCTTTCTTTAGATGAGTTCCAATCCCACCCACCCCCACCTTCCTTCTTTGCCTCTGAGCCTTCTCAGAGCAGTTCTTAGATTCTCTCTCTCTCTCTTTTTTTTTATCCCCAGGTGGGTCTGCAGGGAATTGAAAGGACAGTTCCTTCGTTTCAGAAGAGATAGGCGGGAGGTGAGGGGGGTCCTGCATGCTTGGGAATTGGGTAGGTGAAGCCAGGGTCGGAGAAGACAGAGGGTCTCTTAATCATGCGCCCAGTGTTTGTCCTTGATGAATGAGTTGCCGTAGCCTTGCAAACTATCCCCTACATGATGTCATGCAAGTAACGAAGGATGTGGATTTCGTTTCTAAAAATTGGCCTTGGGATGTCTGTTTTTCATCAGGGCACACAGAATATTTGCAGTGTTGAACCCTTGGTGATTAAAATTCTCCAATTAAATCATAGAAACTTCAGCAATAACCTGTAATCATATGTGCCAGGAAAAAAAATCATTTATGGGGAGTTATTTTTGACAAATGCATTATTTGATATATGTATGAGATTTTTGATAAAGATTTCCCCAAGTATAAACGCCAATTACTGCTAAATTTTGGCAACCAGAAGAGTTTCTGGGAACTCATGTTCTGTGAGCAAGCTCAGGGACCACCAGCATGTTAGCAAAAAAATATTACTGATGCAATCCTGAAGGAGATATGATCCATACCTCACTGGGGAACCAGTGGAGAAAAAATTAGGGGATGTGGAGGTGGGTAAAGTTTTCTATTTAGAAAGGATATTAGAAACCCTTTAAGCTGGAAATCTCACAGTTTGAGAAAATTCCCCTGCCCTTCCAATCTGATAACTTTTTTTATTTCTTATCTTCCCTACCCCAATTTAAAAATCATTCCCACTCTTACTCTGAGATATGCATGTCTCTCAGATATGTGAAAATGGAAAGTGTTAGTCACTCAATTGTGTTCGACTTTTTGCAGCCCCATGGACTGTAGCCCATCAGGTTCCTCTGTCCATACGATTCTCCAGGCAAGAATACTGGAGTGGGTTGCCATTTCCTCCTCCAGGGCATCTTCTCAACCTAGAGATTGAACTCAGGTCTCCTGCATTGCAGGCAAATTCTTTACCATCTGAGCTACCAGGGAAGCCCATATGTGTTGAGATGGAGGAAAACAAAATAAGAACCACTAATTTAAGCTTCCCGGCATTTTTTTTTCAAGTGTAGTTGACTTACAATGTTGTGTTAGTTTCTCATGTACAGCAAAGTGATTCAGTTATGTGCATATATACATACTCTTTTTCAGATTTTTTTCCATTATAGATTATTGTAAGATACCAAATATGTTCCCTGTGCTATATAGTAGGACTCTGTTGCTTGTCTATTTTATATAAAGTAGTATATATCTGTTAATCCCAAGCTCCTAATTTATCCTCCTCTCCCTCCCCCTTTCCCCTTTGGGAACTATAAGTTCTGTGTCTATACTGACTCATTTTTGAATTGAGAAAACTAGGACTCAGAGAACGTCTCTAGAAAAAAACAGAATAAGGTCTTCTTATTCCATCATAACGCAAACCAGCCGTTTCTAAGACATCATCACAACCATCATGTAGTTGCCAGGTGACCGGGGATCAGCAGTGGTCCAGCAGAAAAGAAAGGCCATGTGCTGGTGAGATGCTGTGAGGAGCGGCATACACTTCAGCTCCATAATGTGCAGCAGGCTTTGAGAGGGCTGCTGAAAGCGGCCAACCGATCTTGCTGGAAAGCACCTTGTTGTGTCTGCCGTCCAAGGAGCTGAGTAATAGATGACAGCATTTCATCCTTGTATCTTCCAGCCTCCAAAATAAGTGGTTATTTAAAAAGGAAATGTGTAGGAGGGACGCCCAACGACTGTAGTTAAAGTCATAATGGAGTTTACTCACTATGTTTGAAAGGAGGCTGGAGTGGAATAACCTGTGTTTATATTCTGGGCCCGCATGTAGGTAGTAGCCCTGTCGTGTCCCAGTGCTCGCCAGTCCTTGGCTTCTGTGTTTGAGAGACATGGAACTTCCCACCAGCCCAGGAAGAATCACCCATCCTGAGAATCTTTAAATGCTTGATTAAGCCATACAAGGAGCAGGCAGAGTTATGCTACCCACAGCATGGTATTTAGAATTCCTTTTGTTATTAAAAAATTCCACACTGATAGTATGAGTTCAGGAATCCTGAGGAGGGATAAGAAATAGAGAGCTTTTGTCTAGTGCTGTTTGAACGTACTCCTTCAGGTACTTACTAGTGGGCTTCCCTAGTGGCTCAGGCAGTAGAGAATCTGCGTGCGATGCAGGAGACCTGGGTTCGATCCCCTGGAGAAGGGAATGGCTACCCTCTCCAGTATTCTCGCTTAGAGAATTCCATGGACAGCGAAGTCTGGTGGGCTACAGTCCATGGGGTTGCAAAGAGTCAGACATGACTGAACGACTGACACTTTTACTTTCACTTCAGGCTTTAGTGGGTAGATTTTGAATTTGAAAGACCTTGAGTTGACTTTCAGGCCTCGGCTGGGTGGCAGAACTGTCTGGTCCCATTGGTTACCTCTTCTGCTCCGTCTCCCCTGTCCCTCTATTTGTCAGATTTCTCTAGACAGTGTTGTCTCTTAAACACAATTGGACAGCTCCATTCCTTACTGCCAGCCTCTAATCCAGTCCCATTCACTGAAATCTAGCCTACATTTGATAACAACTGGTCTTGGGGATAAGATCAATCTTTTACAACGGAGTTTCTCTTGAGATTTCTGGTTCATTTCTTACCCTTGAGGTTCTTTGCCCCCTAAGACAATTCTCTCTCCTCGTACCGTGCTAGAAGTAGGGCAGGGCAGTTCAGCATTTAAACCCTCTCACTAATTTAGAAAACCAAGACCGCCTCCGCTCTTTAAAGACCAAACCCTTTAATGACATCACTACTCAAGACTGCGGCTGACAGGAAGATCTTGGTGTCACTTTACGGAGGAGACAAGCTGAGAAACCCAGCTTCTAAATAGCCCCTGCTGGGTGATGAAGTCTTGATTGGGGAATGTACTCTCCACCAGAGACTTATCTTAAACCTTTGGAGGGCACGCTCCCTAATAAGCTGCCTGAGATGAGCAATGTGGACAAGGAACTCCCTTTAAGTGAGTCACAACATCTGGAACGATCGTGCTGGGTTACTGGGCAGCCTAGCCCACCACCCCTTCCTCCTTCCCTCAGACTGAATTCTCAAGTCAAGTGGTTTATAAGGAGCAGGTGATGGCGACAGGGAGGTGTTGCTGATGGAGACTTTGGCCAGAGAGCAGTCTGGCTCCCGGGGGGTGGACGGACTCAAGAACCTCTGTCTCTGAGACTCACAGCACCCAGCACTGTCCCCAAGGCACAGGGCAGGCAGGGAGAGTCTTTTAGAAGAGGAGCCGCCTCTGTCTCCAGGATCATGGAGGTGCTGCTTTCCTGTGAGTTTGCTGCCCCCGCGAGCCAAGGCAGTGGCTTCCAGGTGAAGATCCCTTTTTCTAGTTCTTTCTTTCATTACATTGTTGTTGTTGAGTTACTAAGCCGTGCGCGATTCTTTTGTGACCCTATGGACTGTAGCCCGCCAGGCTCCTCTGTCCATGGGAAGAATCTAGAGTGGGTTGCCGTTTCCTCCTCTAGGGGATCTTCCTGACCCAGGGATCAAACCTGCATCTCCTGCATTGACAGGTGAATTCTTTTCCACTGAGCCACCAGGGAAGCCTCTCCATGCTTATTTATGGTAAAGCCTATTTCTGCTACCACTCAGGTCAAGAGGAGTGAGTTGAGATGTCTGTGGTTCATTTGAAATTTCTGAAACTTGTGACAATTTTAGCCATAACAGTTACTTAGATAGCTCCTGCACTGGCCCCAGGGGATCAGGAAAAGTTTCCCTTTCTTCTCTGAACATGAGCTTTGTTTTCCTGATGATACTCAGTAAAATATTTCCCAAAGTATTTCCTAGGGACCCAGAATCTAGATGTGTTACCATCCCTGTATCTGCCTACACCACTGCTTCATTCCCCCAATCAGGTTAGGCAGCCACAACCCAGAGGTCATTTGGATATTCCAAGTTCTCCATGGTTACCTTGAGTTAGACTTAATGGCAGTTTGATAGGGCAGTTGCTGCCAATATCAGTGAAATCACTCACTATGATTTGCTGATTCCCGATGACTCCAAGGCAGGGAGTGTTGCTGTTCCAGGCTTCAGGTCTTCTGAAGCCTGATTCCATCTCACTTTTGAAAAGGTGATTCTGACAAAGGTACCTGAAGCAGGATGCCTCTTCCCCTGCCGTGATGATGTTACATTTGGCCAAAGTTCTCATTCTCCAGCCTCCACTCCTTCTTTCCCTCGGTAGTTACTACTGTGCTTCTGTAGGAAAGAGATGTGTTTGCTAGAGCATCTTCCTACCATTTTGTCTGGTTTATTCATTTGCTCAGTAAATTTATTAAGCACCAACTGGGTGCCAGGGGAAACTTCCTGGAGGAATGACTGCTTGAACCAAGTCTTGAAGAACAAGTTGGAATTAGCCAGGCAGCAGTGCAGAGGGACAGAGTCTTGGACAAGGTGCATTGACAAGAGCGTCCAGGGCACAAGCTCCACGTAGTTCAGCAAGGCCAGGCTATTGGGCGTAAATGAGAGACGAGCTGAGAGAAATGGAGAGCTGATCATGAGGAGTTTGGGTGTCATGGTAGAGGCTGAAGGCTTTGGGGAGCTTCTGTGGAATTTTAAGCAAGTCAACATGATCAGATACATATCTCAGAAAAACCACTTTGACTACAGTGTGGAAAATGGATTCGAGTGGGGTGAGGCTAGATCCAGGAAAACCTTCAGGTATAACTGGATTAATCCAAATGATAAGTGAGGAATGCTTGAAGTAAGGTGGGAATAGGGAGGAGGTACAAAACAGAGAGAGTTCAAGGACTTATGAGGGTTCGTGGCATATTGTGCCCAGAATGTAATTAAGAGGGAAGAGTCCACAGTGATGCTCTAGGTCTGATTGGGCAACTGAGCAGAAAGCAGTACGATCCATACAGAAGGAGGGTGGGGGAGAGGAGAGAAAAGGCATCTACTTGGCGTTTAAGGAGCTCAAGAAACAGCCAAGAGAAACAGGGACAGGCCACACTCCTTGCCTTTCTCTTTCTTGGCTCAGACCGCCTCACTGCCCTTGACGATTGGCTTGTGTGTTTGTGAGTGTGGGGGAGTGGAGCAGCGGGCATGTGGAAACTCTCAACTTCCGAGAGAAGTTAGCATAAACCCTCCTGTTGAGATTATGTCCAAAATTCGACCAGATGTTTAAGCAAATTAACAAATGATTAAAGCGGCAGTCGGCAGAGACCTAGACCCCTGTGGGGACAGACAGGGGAGCAGGGCCACAGAGAAAGCCAAGCCCAAGTGTTCTTGCTAGAAAGGTCGGTGAGATGTGGGTCCCAGGAATGGGTGGACAGAGCAGACAAGGCCAGCTGAGTCTGATGGAGAGGGTGACGTAGGCAAATGGCTAGGCTTTCAAAAATGTTTTATTCTACCCCTTGTTAGTAATATATTCCACTTTTCTCACCCCTCAAAATGACTGTTTCTAAATAGTCCAGAGAGAATAATTTCAGAGGTGGATTGGTTGGCGTGTTGGACTAGCATCTGGAGACTGACTGGGGTCCAGCTTCGTCAGCAGCTCACTATGAACATCAAGTCCATCACTCACCCAATCTAGACCTTAGCTTTTGCCTCCGGAAATTCAAGTAACACATCCCAGCTGGTTTCTAGGGTCCCTTCTAGCACTAGCAGCCTGTATTTGCATCCATTTCTGATTTGAAAAGGCCACACGTGTTGCTTAGAATGGCAGATTCTCCTCACTCACCAAAGACACAGATTTGGACATCAGCAAAATACTTTAGTCAATGGTACTTTACAGCACACTCTGTGCCTGGTGTGTAGCCGGGCTGGAAAATTGCCACAGAGACATTCACCGTTGTTCTTAAAACACAGCAGGGGTCATTTAGAATGTCAGGTTTAAAAAACCATTTTCCCTGCCTCCCACTCCCTAAACAACGTCAGCTTTCTAGCTAGCCTTATTGAGAGTCTTCATTTCTTATCGATCTTCAAGTAAGAGCAAAATGAAATGAAAAGGACGTTGAGCTCTCCCAAATGTCCTGATCTATCTGTCCCCGCTAACATCGGCTCTTCTCCGCATCTTTATTCTCTGAGTTGATTGTCCAGTTCAAATCTTCTACCTTGAGAATGATGATGAAAAAGATCATTGATGATTAGTCCCGCTGTCTTTCTGAACTACTTGCAAGAGGGAGTCCGATCCTGGCCCCCAAAGGGGATGGCACTCAGGCTGCTTTGGTGCCTGTGTCATCCTCCCACCTTTCCCTGGTGGCTCAGCTTGTAAAGAATCTGCCTGCAATGTGGGAGACCTGGGATTGATCCCTGGGTTGGGAAGATCCGCTGGAAAGGAAAATAGCTAGCTACTCCAGTATTCTGGCCTGGAGAATTCCATGGACTGGGAGCGCAATGGGACTTGAAGGCTGAGCTTTAAGTCCACGGGTTCACAAAGAGTCAGACAAGACTGGGTGACTTTCACTTTCACTCTTACGCCCCTATCAGAACAGAGATTTCAATGCCCTCAAGTACAGGCTACCTTCCAGGTGAGAGCTGTCACATGTAATTTGACACTTACACTGCCAAAGATGAGATTCTGATCAAACCTGGGATAGGTATTCATATGGATTATTTCATGGCAGTCCTGTAGCATTCTTCAGAGGGTTTGGGTTACTTTCCCAAAGGAATCTCATTAATACGTGTGCCACTTTTGTAGGGCAGTTAGCATCTCTCGAAATGTTTATTTCACATTCAGATATCAGAGAGGTTTAGTTACGTGCCTGTGGTCACACAATAAGTAAGTGATCAGGGAGAATGAGGAACAACTCAGGTGGTAACAAAACTGAAATGTTTGGGCTCTGACACAACAGTTCAGCAAAAGGATGATCGTCCTAAGATGGGGAATGTAGCTCAGCCTTCAAGTCCCATTGCTCTCCCAGGAGAACTGTATTTTCTACTCTCCTGAATTCTATTATGACAGGTTTTTTAAAATGATTTAAAATTTATGTGTATGTATGTGCATGGAAATATGTAGCTGCTCACAGATACGTATATAGAAGATGAAAGAGAAAAATGGACAGCTTATAATTGCAGATATTTTTGTTCATCTGGTATCCAGATGATCTCCCTTGATTCTGACAGTTTTGACAAATCAGTTTATTAAAATTGTAAATGTAATCCAGAGCTGTTTAGTACAGGACTAAGCAGAAGGTGCTTTCTCCTCACATTATATTTTGCCATTGCTTTATTAGATGTAAATACGACTTATACTTGAAGGGCGAAACAGCCTGTCTTCTGTGAGAAGGATGTGACTTGCCATGTGCATTTCCAGTTGGTTTCATTGTTCTGAAACCCTAAGGGTATTTTTCTAGAGCTTTGACTCTGATCAGGCACAGAGAGGCCTGGTCCCTGTGTCCCCTCACCCCCTTCAGCTTTCCCATCCCTTCAATCTCAGGTTTCTAAATGGAAAATTCTAGGGAATTCCTTTGCAGTCCAGTGGTTCAGACTCAGCACACACCTTGCCAGGGGCCTGGGTTCGATCCCTCTTGGGGGAACTAAGATCCTGTATGCAGAGCAGCATGGCCCCACCCCCCCAAAAAAAAACTCCTAAGAAAGCACTTGCTCTCTAATATGTCAGAAGATTTTGTTCAAGTGATATTTGGGGAAAGAAATCATCAGAAAGCAACTTTCACTTTGAGATGTGTAAGCTCATCGTGCTTAAGGAACAGATTTTCACTATAAACACTTCAGAAAAATACACGACAGCAAGAAGTAATTGCATGGGGAGGCAAGATGGGGAGAGTGAGTGCCTCTTAAACAAAGAGAGAAGAAATGTACAAAAAGTGGAACTCTCTTAATGCAGTCACTGAAAATGGAGAAAAGAATTTATGTCTTTTTTTCTTTTTTCCTATCACCTGCCACGGAAAGTGCAAGGAGGTTTGGGATTGTGCAGGGTCTTTGTTGCTGCGTGCGGACTTTCTCTAGTTGTGGCAAGCAAGGGCTCCTCTTTGTCGCCGTGAGCAGGCTTCTCATTGTATTGGCTCCGCTCGTGACACAGCTCAGGTGCTAGGAGAGTGGGCTTCTGTGGCTGCAGTGAGTGGACTCAGCAGTCGTGGCGCACAGACCTCACTGCTCTGCAGCACGCGGTGTCTTCCCGAACCCGGGACGGGACGTCTGTCCCCTGCACTGCAGGCGGATTCTCATCCACTGCACCGCCAGCAAAGTCCCAGGAAGGTTCTTATCTCGTATCTGATGAGCTTCAATTGACAATGTCTGCCACATGCTGACTTTGTTTCTCCATCCTTCCTCTTCCCCAGTCCTTCTAGTCTTTGCCCAGAAGTCATTTGTAAACAAGCACATTTACCTATGACAAGGCATCTAAATCTTTCTGCCATGGACTGTTGGTAACCTGGTAAAGCCTACAGACCCCTTCTCAGAATATTTTTCAGTGCATAAAAGGTATAAGAACATAATTATTAAAATATTTTATATGCCTACACATTTATAATAGGGATTCCGTGGTGGCTCAGACAGTAAAGAGTCTGCCTGCAGAGCAGGAGACCCGAGTTCAGTCCCTGGGTCGGGAAGATCCCCTGGAGAAGGAAATGGCAGCCCATTCCAGTATTCTTGCCTGGAAAATCCCATGGACAGAGGAGCGTGGCAGGCCACAGTCCATAGCGTCACAAAGAGTCGGAGTCGACTCTGTGACTTCACTTTCACTTTCTTCTCATATTTATAATATAGTGATACATACATTTTAGCATATTAAATAACCAAAACTAATTGCTACTATAAAGTCATAGTGTGTGTACATCAGGGATTAGCAAACCACAGCCCACAGACTGCTTGGTAAATAAAGTTTTATTGCGACACAGCCATGCTCATTCGTTTACATGTCATCTCTGCCTTCTTTTATGCTGCAGTGGCCGAGTTGAACAGTTGGAGAGAGATCATATTGCCCCCAAAGTCTAAAATATTGGCCCTCTGGTCCTTTACAGAAAAAGTTTTCCAAACCCTATGTAAATTGCAATAATAGTAACATGCAATAAAAATGTGATTTCTGTGGATGACAGTCATATAGGCACTGCTAGCTACTGTATACTGCCTACATTCATAATTGTTGTAAGTGCCAAATTTCAGTTACAGGTTAGTAAAAATATGGCTGGAATTTTTTTTCCATCCAACTCCACAGATCACCTGAATGTTATCCGTGGATTGCTTGGGGACCCGTGGACCCCAGGTTAGTAACCTCTGAATGGGATTACAATTTAAAAGACCTTTCATCAGAAAGAAATAATTCTTTTGCAGTGTGAAAAATCTGCCTCTGGACCTCCCTGGGGGTCCAGTGGTTAAGACCCCTCCCTTCCATTGCAGGGGGCGAGGGTTCCATCTTTGGTTGGGGAACTAAGATCCCACATGCCACACAGAGCAGCCAAAAGGAAAAGAAAAATCTGCTCCCTTTCTACCCTTCCCGCAGATTGGTGTGTTGTAATTTCATATTTTCATGTAAGGAGTTTTAAGGGGTAAATGAAAAAGAAGCCAGGCCATCCCTAGAATTAGGTGACTCAGAGCCACCTAGGCCTCTTAGTACCATTCTGCAAAGACCCAGTGTCTTGCCGAGGAAAGGTTATTTCCATCAGCTCCTGCTGAGAAACATTTGCGATCTCTGCACAATGAGCTCATAGCCCCTGCCCATCCCACTCGCGCCCTGCCAGGAGGGGAGCCCAGTGTCTTCCCCTCCCCCACTCCACGGTCCTCCTGTCCTCCCTGGTGCACACACGGACTTTCCTCATCCTGTCTTTCAGTGTCACGGCTGTGATGTCTTATGCTCCGGAGACAGCTTCGAGTATCCAGCAATAACTCATGTCCACTTAATGTGAAAATTGGTACCATCTAATAGAATCTTCAACATGCTAACCACACCATTCCAATAATGAAATGCAAATTCTTCTTTTTTTTTTTTTTTCCAGTATGGTCATTTTTAGACTCTTGAGGAATGGAATATCCTCTTTATTATGAATTGAGAAATGGAAGTAAAGATGCAGAGTTTTCTACAGTTATTTTAATTTTTTAAATGGAAGTACAGTTGATTTACAGTGTTGTGCTAATTTCTGCTGTACAGCAGAGCGACACATACATACCCTCCTTTTTTTATATTCCCTTCCATTATGGTTTATCGCGGGAGATTGGACATAATTCCCTGTGTTCTGCAGTAGAGCCTTGTTTACTCATTCTAATTGTAGTAGTTTTTATCTACTAACCCCAAACATCCAGTCCATCCCTCGGCCTCTGCTTGGCAACCACGAGTCTGTTCTATGTCTGTGAGTCTGTGTCTGTTCTGTGGATCGGTTCATTTGTGCCGTATTTTAGACTCACCTTAGAAGTCTTACACTTATTTTAAATGATTTATTCACCTAGTCATAAGCTCTCATATTTAATCCTCACAACAGACCCAGAAAGTCCGGGTCTTTGTTACTCCCATTTTACTGGGAAGATGACTAAGATATAGAGAGTTTAGGTTGCATTGATGAGTGACAGGATTCCTGAATTCATGTATTTACCCCCCTCCCCAACTTTGAGAGAAAAAACAACGTCACTTTATGTGACTGTTCCTTTTCAGGATCAGCTGTGGCCCTGGGTGTGTTTTTATCTAAGAGAATTCTGTAGTAGTTCAGACACTGAAAGACAGTGAAGTGGGATAGTTCTGACTGTAGACTCAGGGGATCTAGACTGCAGATCATTTCCCAGCTTTCTCATCTGTACCATCAGGACTTCAAGAGAGGAGCCCATTTTTCAGGCCCCTTCCAGTGTCCTCTAACCATCTGTGTTCTAGAACATTCAGTGCAAAGGATGTTGAGGAAGCGGAGCTCGTGATGAGCCCCCCAGCCTGCCTTTCAAGTGGGCCGTTGAAGGCAAAGGTGGGTCCGGTAATGAAACCTCGGAGGTGGTTTCATAAGCACTGCGGCCACCATCCTGTGTGCTGATCCAGCAAAGCAGGGCTATTATTGATTTTTCAAATAATATCGAAATGTCATCTCATTGGGACAAAATGAAAAGGATATATGGGGACCCAGAGTGCACCCTGCTGCAGAAGGCCTAAAAAAAATAAAAGGAAAAAAATAGTCCCTCATCTATGAGGGCGGGCCGGGGTGGGGGGGGCGGGCAGTGTAAACACATGCCCGTGTGCGGGGACGCAGCGGGAGCCTGGAACTTCTGAACTGCCAGAGAAACATGCAGTGGGTGAGGAGGAGCACATGGGCTCCGCTGAGCAATTAGCGCCGTAGGCTGGCTGGAGTTGGAGTTCTGATCTGGCCCCGCTCTGATTGAACCCCGACTCTGCTCGGCTTCCAGGACAATGATTTGAACTGACAGCCTTACCACCTGTTGTTAATTGGACTTTGGTGCTTTCTCCTCCTGCTGTCATTTCTCATTTCTGTCCTTGACTTCCTTTTAGAGGTGTGGGGGCAGTGAGGAGTGACCAGCCCACAGGAAGCGGGCCCAGGTATGGGACAGCGCTCCCCGCCGTCCACCGCCTGTCTCTGGCTCCACGTGGATTGAGACAGAATCCATGTGTCCCCATCTTCTTCTGTCCCATCTATATCCAGCACATATCCCAACATGCTGTAGTCTTCCACTAACGATTCTGACCCCCTTCTGGACTGGAAGCTCCTGAAGAGCAAAGGTTGACGTCACCTCTGTGATCCTAGCACGAAATTCCATGCCTGGCACTTGATAGATGTTCCATAATACTTGTTGGCTGGCTGGCTGAAGGATGGCCATCATTTTTCTAGCCTAACCCGTCCTATCCATGCTCCACTCTCAACAGTACCACTGCCACTATTTTCCAGGCAGTGGCACCACCATCCTTCATGTCAACAGATCTGGAAATAGGGGGTCATCCTCACCACAGCCTCCTCCTCCACACAGATCAGCCACCTTCCTGCTGATGTTTTCCTCCAAAAGTTCTCTGATTTGGCTTTTCTTCTTTTTATTCCTGTTACTACCGCCTGGGTCATGGCCTCTTTATTGCCATTGTCTGCTCTTCCACTCTTCACGTCGGCTTCCATTTTTCTGTCCTGTGACACCACCCGTCTGGCCTTGTCACTGTGCTGCCTGGAGTTCTTTCTGCTGCTTGTGTGCTTAGCCGTGTCTGACTTTTTGCGACCCCTTGGACTGCAGCCCACCAGGCTCCTCTATCCATGAGATTTCCCAGGCAAGAATACTGGAGTGGGTTGCCACTTCCTCCTTCAGGGGATCTTCCTGACCCAGGGATTGAACCAGCGACTCTTGTCTCCTGCATTGGCAGGCAGGTTCTTTACCATTGTGTCACCTGGGAATTCCGAGGTCTGTCTGAGGCTTCCTGTTTGCCCTCGGCAGATCTTATCACGGTCTGAAGAAAGCCTCCCCTTGCTCTGGCTTCTGCCTGTCTGCACATCCACAGCTCTGACCACTTCCTGCCTTGAATTTCATGTTTCAGCATCACCCAAATTTTTATGGTTCCCCATGTGAGTCACACTGTTTGCTGCCTAGGAAACTTTGGCTTTTACCGTTCTCAGTCCTACTGTGAAACTCAGGGCATATGTGACTTCCACATCTGATCCTGTCTCCCCATGGAAGGAGAAGAGTGGGGGAGATGGGGAGAGTGGATAGGTACCACATCCGCTGGGCTTTCACAGAGCTCTGTACGCGCCTCAGTGTCTCAGGTAGAGGAAGACACTTCCATGGCGTCTGGAACTTCCAGTATGCCTCTTCTAGTTGCTTAACACCCTCAGATCTCACCATTTCCTTCCCAGTCCTTTTCTAAAGGTTTTATTCCTGTTAGGATCAAAGCAACAGGTATGTGTGACCTTTCTTAGGAGGATTGCCTCTTTTTTTAAAATTTATTTTTATTTATTTGTTTTGGCCACTCCAGGTGTTAGCTGCCACACGTAGGATCTTTGATCTTTGTTGCGGCATGCAGTATCTAGTTCCCCAGCCAGGGACTGAACCTGGCCCCCTGCTTTGGGAGCATGGCGTCTTAGCGCTGGGCCATGAGGGAAGCCCTGGATTGCCACTCCTCTCCAGATGGGATCCAGGCCTTTCAATGAATGAGGAGGCATCTCTTAGGTTTGCCAGATGACCCCAGGAAAATGACAAATCCACTGAACTCTGGCCCTGCTGCTCAGTTGGGTTAGTAACACTTCCCTTGCCACTCAGTATAGGGTGAAGAAGGGAGAATGCAGCTGTGTGCCGGTCACTCACCATGAAGGGGGCCACGAGCCAAAAGTGATGCTAAGCCCAACCAGTAAAAAAGCCTGGCATTCTAGAAAGAGTGTGGTCTCTGAAAAATTGACAAGCCTGGGCTGAAGTCCATCATTCACCACTTTCAGTATAAAACGGAAATACTTTCTTTAAACCCCTTCCTCGTCTGTTAAACGTGCATACACACTGAATTGTGGTCAGGATTCAAGGAGTTGCATGCTTAGAAGAGTCACCAGCACTTAGGAGGTGATCAGAAGTGAGGACTGCCTTTGTTGCCGTTTTCCCTGTCTCGCTTCCGCCAGAAAGAGGTCGCCGTGCAATGAGAATAACCCAGTCCCTGAGGTCTGTATGTGTTCTTCTTATTTCACGGACCTTGGCCCTGAGGCTTAGCCTTCAAATCCACCTCAGTGGGTGGCTTCCGGTTCAGACGCCCCCTCATATGGGCTTCCAGTTTTCAGACAGTTGGTAAGAACATTATAAAGCCCCACATCCTGCCTGTGGGGAAGCAGCGTGCTTCTTTAAAAAAGAGGGTGCAGTCGAGTTCTGGTCCTGGTCCCTTTTCTTGGCAGCTGTGTGACCCTGGGCAGAACTCTTAGAGCCTCTGCATCTAAGCCGTAAAACCCATGTGCTGACATATATATGGAACTTTCTGTTGTGTGTGCTTTTTTAATGTCCTTCTGGACACTTACAGGCTTCCCAGGTGGTGCATTGGTAAAGAATCCACCTGCCAATACCGGAGATGTGGGTTCGATTCCTGGGTTGAAAAGACCTCCTGGAGGAGGAAATGGCAACCTGCTCCAGTATTCTTGCCTGGAAAAGTCCGTGAACAGAGGAGCCTCGTGGGCTACAGTCCATGAAGTAGCAAAGAGTCAGACACAGCTGAGCACAATGAACCCAATGGACACTTGGCTTTATAGCGAAAGTACTTTGGCACCATGGTAGAGGTTTGATTATAACTATATAGGAGCCAGACTTCAGGCTTATATATAGTTATTAGAGATGAGCAGGCTTTGCTTTGGGCTTGCCTGGTGGCTCAGTGGTAAAAAAAAAAAAAAAAAAAAAATCCACCTGCCAATGCAGGAGACCTGGGCTTGATCCTTCAGTTGGGAAGATCCCCTGGAGAAGGAAGTGAACCCACTCCAGTATTCTTGCCTGAGAAGTGCTATGGACAGAGGAGCCTGGAGGGCTACAGGTTACAAAGAATTGGACACAATTTAGCAACTAAACAACAATAGGCTTTGCTTTGTCTTCAGATGAAAACAAAATTCACCTTGAAAGCCAGAACATAGTCAGTATTACCAATTATTTATTTTCAGAGATAATTCAAAAAGCTTTTTTCTTTAAAATAGTTCTTGGAATATAAGCCCGTAGAATCTTCACCTTTCTTATTCATTCCTTAATGGAACTTTGGAGATTTTCCCCAGGCTTTGGTAGAGTGGTTATTTCTAAGTCTGCTATTTCCTGGCATCAGATCTTTCTAGGAACAGCTCTGAGTCTCTTGGCCAATCTGGCATAAGCGTTTCTGGGCCAGTTTCCTCCGCTTCTGTGATTTTCTCAAAGGTCTGACAATGTCCATCAGAGAGCCGTTTCTGCTGAGTCTTCGTGGTTTTCCTTCCCCATAAGCCACAGAATTTAGAAAAGGAGGGATGAAGGACCCCGCCTCCTGTCGGGCGTGGGTTGGCACTTGCTGAGTGTTGCTTCTCATCTCGTTTGAAAGTACACTGCTGTCTACCTCAGCCATGTCATTCCTCTGGGACTGTTCCCAGAAGGAAATTTTTCTGTCAGCTTTTAGGGTGCTTTTTGGAGAACAATAAATACTACCTGTAATTCTTCCCATTACCCCCTTACTGTTACTAGCATTTACTAGATTTTGACTCGCGTTCTTGGAGAGTAATCTCAGAAAAGAATCTAACTCATCCTTTCTTTCTCTGCCTTGCATGTCCTGCGGCTGTAAGCATAAGAAATGTGGAAGCCTCTTTCTTTAGCCTCTGTAGTCAACATGCAAGTGGTCCTTTTTATGTTTTCCCAGTTTCATGGCGATATAATTGACACCAGCATGTATAAATTTAAGTTGTACAGCATAAAGGTTTGATACACATAAACACTGCAAAATGATTACCACGATAAGATTAACATCCATCATCTCACATAGTTATATTTTTTTTCTTGTGTGAGAGCCTTTAAGGTCTACCCCTCTTAGCAGCTTTCAAATATACAATACAGTATTGTTAGCTAGAGTTGTTATATTGTACATTCCTCAGTGGCCCCTTTAAACTCTTTTCTGTGTTCGGCATCTACCTGTGCGAAATATCCATAATCCCAATCTTAGCACTGAAACATAAACATTACCGTGTGTAAAATAGATAGCCAGTGGGAATTTGCTGTATGATGCCGGGAGCTCAAATCCAGGGTTCTGTGACAACGTAGAGGGGTGGGAGTGTGAGAGAGTTTCAGGAGGGTGGGGACATATGTGTACCTATGGTTGGTTCAAAATAAATTTAATTGAAAATGAAGATATATAAAAAATAATCCCAGTCTTTCTCAATGGGATTTTTTCCCCCTCAATGCACTGAAAAAAGAACATTCAGAGACAAAAGGAATTCTGTAAATCCCAGAAACTGTAGAGAGGGCGCTAACTAACTTCATATCCGCGTGCTCCACGTTGAATTACTGTTTCCCACGTAAACAGTGCTCTCTAGAAGGGGTTACGTGCCTAAGAACATAATAGCCAACTCACTGGGAAACAACCAAATTAAAAGTATTTAATGCTAACTTTTAACTCATTTGTGGGGAGCACCTTTTTTAGGCACTTCTGTATGACCTGTGTAAAATGCACAGCAAAGCATCTGACACAGACTTAAAAACGTAACACTACAGTTTTATGCACATCTCCAAATGAGGTACCTTTATACCACTGAGACTTGCATTTTCCAAGCACCACTTAAGTGGGGCAGATAAATACCTAGTTCACCCCACCGCCTTCTGTTGTATCTAGTGAGCTGTGTGTGGGCCTCCTGACAAAGAGGACCTGGGAATGAGGGTCAGAAAGAAGACCAGCCAGCAGTGGGACAGGTACAAGTGTGCAAGCCCTGTGAGTGTGGCCAAGTGTGTGGGGACTCCTGGTGTTGTTGTTTATGCCATTTGGCAAATATTTCTCCTCAAGCCATCAGCTAGTTTATAGCATTTCGTTTTACAGCACATCACGATGATAGTAACCAACCCCAGAAAAACATCAACAAGCCGTTAGAAACCATCATGTTGGAAGATGCATGTGGCCTCAGAGACCTCCGTTCCACATACCACCCCATCCCATCCCACCCCCTTTAGCATCCAGTGACTTTCTTGAGCCAAAGTGGTTGCCATGGTTCTTGGGTCATAGGAGGATATTTGGAGGGATTTTTCTAAACACACACATATAAATGTTGAGAAATAGGACTCAAAAAAGTAGGAGTTATACACAGACCCCAGTCCCGCTCAGTGAGTAAGACAAAAGGCAGCGTGATCTATAAATATGGTAAAGTGCCTTCAAATGCTGAGGTTTGGGGTGGGAGGAGGGGAGGAGAGAGACAAGGAGCACCGTGAGACACCGCGCATGCCGTCTACTCCCTCTGAACACAGCCTCATAAGACATTTTCCATTTTTGAACAAGGAAACAACAATTACATTCTAAGTTGCATTGGTTAAGAACAGAAAAATATAACTTGGCAGGAGTTCCCATGCTGGCCTCTTAGCACGGGTTGGTCTGTAACACCATACTAAGTCTGTTTTCTATCAGTGATTCCTAGCCAGCTTATTAAACAGATTTATACAATGAAAGAATCTAATAACAGAAACATTCACCTCCTTTATTACTTGGCATTATTTATGGTTTGAGTTTTTTTTCAGCTACTTTTTTATGCACCGGAATCTGGCAACATTGTACTTGTAAAGTTTATGTACCAAAGTCTGAGTCAGTTGGGGGAGTATTATATGTGCCCCCTCCATCCGGTCTTGTAGATTCTTCCAGCACAGATACCAAGAACCCCTCTGTCGCATCCGCTGAGTGTTTTTAGCATGAAATCATGTTTCCCTTTGGATTTCATGATGCTTGACCCAAACAAGGGTTAATTTTTTACCCCTAAAAGGAGTAATATTCCTTTCAGTGCTGGGTCTAGTAAGAGGGGGAAAAAGAGAACCTTGGCCCGTGTGTGAATGTCTATAGGGGAATTAGATAGCTCTCCACTGATGTGCAAACATCTCTCAAATTTTTCAAGAAGATATCCAGAGCCTCCTTTTTCCTCCCCATTCATTCTCAGATAATGAGGGATTAGGTAGAGATAGAAATCTTTTGAGGGAACTGGTGTGGGGAGAACCCTGGGGGTACTAAACTCGAGCACCACTCCCCACGTTCCCCTTTTATAGGTGATGTAGCAGGGAACCACTTACGGGGCGTCAGTTTACCCGAAGTGGGTATCAGATGGGCTGGGGCACAGCCAGCCTGACTTCCTCACTTGACCCTCTGCGTCTCAGCTTCATCATGGCACAAAAGAGCATCCTGATAGGGTTGTTTTCCCTGTGAGAGGACGACTCCCATCCCAGATAGGCGTCACCTCCTTTCCCTGAGTGACATCCTTCTTCCCAAGGAAACCCATATGTGAAGCACATTGAACAAAATCTGGAGCTGGAGAGGTGACCCAGGTGCCTTTTGGATTGTGAAGCAGCTGCTGGGGAAAGCAATGGCCAGTTTCTGGGTTGAGGAGGAAGGACAGGATGACAAGGGGGAGACCAGGAGGTTCCCATGGGTCTATACACCCTCGTAAGGAGCAGCTCCTAAAGTCAAATGGCAGTTTGTAAAAGGAAGCCATGAACACTGGCAGATGTTCATCTTGGTTAAAGATGAAGGTATAAAATTAACAGAAAAGCTTAGGCTTAAAGCAGCTTTCCTTATAAAAACTACAGCATTTAGGCTACCACCTTGTGTTTCGTTAATAAGGAGGCCGTGTCCCAGCCATATGGTGGGAATTAGTCCTTGCCGTCCATATGGTTAGTAATAGTAAAAATAAGAATTCAGAGGTTAATGAACATGATCCTGGCTCTCCGTTATCAGTGCAAATTGCCATGGGTTTGCCAGGTGAATGGATCAGAAGAGATCACGTTTCTTCCTTCTCCCAGCTTCCAGGTTTCCAGCCCTTCCTCCCTGTTACGCGTACACGCCTAGGGCCCCCCATCTCTTTGAGCCACTCATCCCGTCATATTTTGATGGGTGTTCTGAATAATCAGAAATGAGACAATCGAAGGAACTCCCAAGTCTCTCTCCAGCCTGCATGTGAACCGTCTCTTGGAAACCAGTACTGCCCCCAGTGCCCAGTTGACGAGCCAAGCTGTGAACCAAAAATTAGAGGTAGGAGGGACATATCAAGGATCTGAGCTCCACACGCTGCCCTCCTAGAGCTTCCAGTCTTGTTCTATATAACAAGATCGTTCTGGTGGCAAATGCTGTGAAAGGAAGAGGACTCCCAGTTCCGTTGGCCTGTGTGTGTGTCTGAGGGAGGCAGCTGGAAGGTGGAATGCAGAAGAGGGAAGGCTGTGTTCCACATGGCTTCAGAGGACCTCCCAGGACAGTAGTGGCAGCTTGGTGGGTTAGAGCCCGGGCTCTGGAGCAGTGTTCACTGACTTCAGTTCCCAGCTCTGCCTCTGACTAGCTGTGCCACCTTGGGCAAGTTACTTAACCTCTCTGTGTCTCATTTCTTCATCCGTAAAATAGTATACCCACACCTGAGGGTTGTTGTGCAGCTTCAATGAGTTAATATGTGTAGAACACTTAAAATACTGCCTACCTGCCCACCACACAGAGAATAATGCCTGACAGTAAATGCTGTATATAATAATTAGCTATTATTATTTATGGTCACATATTTTATGGGAATGTATCTAAATGTAATATATGTGTACCTATCCTTTCTTATTTAAGCTCCTGTTATACAGAGAGCCTAACTTGCTTTCCCTATCAGTATCTATTTATCTTATGACATTGATTTAAAATCAGCTTTCCTTTTGAGAAAGTTTACAACTAACCCCAGAGATTGGAGATTCTAAGTGGTGGCACCTCTGTTAGGTTGGGTCCTCCTTTGCTTGATGGAATTACATCCTTCAGTGTTCAGATTTGTAAGGTCTATTCAAACTGACTTGTGAAAAGTTTAGATATTTGTTTTTTAAATCTACATGCAGACATATTATCCACTATTTGAAGGAGTCAGTATGTACTAAATAAATCCTGGGCTGCTTGAAGAATTTGTAGGTAGATTGTTGCTCTTAAATCCCCCTGAAATTGAGGGCAGAAAGGAACTTGGCATCCTGTGTTTAAAAGATACATTTTGAAGTTAAGTGTTAGGGTGAATAGGTCACTTCACATCTCAGCCTCCTAAGACTTGTACTGCTCCAAGTCCTTGTGGTTTCTGGGAGTTAGAAATGAAGCAGGGGGATCTTTTCATCTCTTGCTGCTCAGATATGGGTCCTGGATCATCATTAAGATGTGCCAGCCATTGCAAGTGTTCCTCCTGATTTACGCCGTAGGAATGATGGATCCAAATCTCAGTCAAGGATCCTACTTTTTATAAAACCCGTGGTGTATCCATTAGACAAGCCTGTCCAAGGGAATGGAAGGGAGCAAGGAGACCAGTGGTATCAGCCAGGAGATGGGCTGGCCCGTCTAGCAGATGCCAGTTCTCCCACAAGGCAGATACCCTGGGTAATTCACATCTGGTACTGAAGAGGCTGGAGTGTTGCCACACCCCAAAATGACACTGACCTTGGCCATGCTGTTGGGGTAATTGGACTTTCAAGATGAACTCCCTGAACAATCCCACCACTGTGGCTGGCACAAACAGGCTTTTCTTTAGCAGCAGACGTTCATGTCTTCTCGCTCCAACTTTTTTTTCTTGAACAAACATATGTATTGTGGCCAATGCAAGGAAAATCCCACTCATCACTTTGTTCTGAGTTGTTTCTGTCCTGGAACAATAGTCCAGTGTACCCAGGGCCCTTGAAAATCTGGTTTCCATGCCCGGATCTAGTTTTGTGAATCTCCTTGGAAGACCCCAAGGCCAGGAAAGCCATTGGTATTACCGAAGGCCTCCTACGACTCCCATCCATCTGTGACATCAGTGGCTTTGCATCTGATTGGCTCCTTTTTCCACGGCCAGGGAGTGAGCTTTAGGAAAAGATTCCCAAATCGAAGGGCTTTCTAAGTGCCTGTCTTTTCTCCTACAAGGTGGCCTCTTCCTTACTTCGATGAGCATGACCAAGGGCTGTCTTCTTCTCTGAGCACCCACTCCACTCAGTAGAAGGGATATGTCTCCAGGTACTGCAGAGACCCGGGTATCTGAACAAGCACTTTTTAAGGCCAGGTACAAGGTTAGACACTTCACATCTTTAATCCCGTTGTTAGTTTTTCAGTCGTGACTGACTCTTTGTGACCCCATGGGCTGTAGCCCACAGGCTTCTCTGTCCATGGGATTCTCCAAGCAAGAATACTGCAGTGGGTTGCCATTCCCTTCTCCAGAGGATGTTCCTGACCCAGGGATTGAACCTGGGTCTTCTGTGTCACAGGCAGATTCTTTACCATCTGAGCCACCAGGAAAGCCGTTGGGCTCCTCTAAATCCTGTGAGGTTTTTAATCACAGACTCGACGTGTACTGATTCACAAACGTACTCTCTGCGAGGTGTAGACTATATCATGATGAACAAATCAGACAGCCTTTGTGCGCATGGAGGTTGCTGCTGAGGAGAACGGAATCCTGTTTCTCCCAAAGAAGAGGAAAACAAGCTTCAAAGAAATGGTGGGTTTCTCAGGGCCATGCAGCTGCAAAGGCTGGAGCCCCGATTCAGACGCCAGTCTGACTCCCCAAGACCGTCCTCCTTCCGCGGTGCCACACTGCCTTCCTGCAGGAAGCTTAATCTGTGGTTCCACTTAAAATATGAGGAAACATCTGGGATATTAGTTTTCAACCACATTTCAGACACAGAAAGCGGAGTCTAAGGAATAGCCCAGTTGGCTTCTCACTGAGAATGGGTAAGAGTAGAGAAGAATTGCTGAGCTCAGGCGTTTTGTTACCAGAATAACCCCACAGGAGAGGCCTGGCTGAACTGGGATTTGTGTGGGCCAGACAGTGGAGGGGATTTATTTCCAGAGCTGGAGGACGGGGCTGGGATTCTGGTCCAGCCCCGCAGCCTCCCCTGAGCGGTGCTCGCCCGAGGAGACGCGGCCCCCGAGGAGGCCTTTCCGGCCTGGGTAGACCCCAGCAGGGCCGAGGCAGTTAACGACGAAACAAGAAGCAGCTTTTGGCTACAGGCCTCACGGTTTGGGTTCCAGGGTGCAGGATAAAAATATACAACTGGGAAGGCAAGCTCCCAATTAAGTGGAAGAGCTCGCGCAAGAGATGTTTCAGTCCGGAGTCGCCAGTGACCACACGCGGGCTTGCTGTCTCCTCAGGCGGCCCCGCGCTCCCCGCCCCATACTTAGTGTCGGCTCCAGGAGTTTGTGGGGGACGTCAGCTGGAGCGCACGGGCCTTTTCTCGTTTCCATTCGAAATAAAAATCTCTGCATGCCTTCAGCCCCGCCGTGTATCTTCTTCGGCGTCTGGGGGAGGGCAGGTGGTCAGAACGAGGAGGGTCCTTGGGTTCCAGCCAGTCTGATCCAGCTCCCTGGCATTTTAACGCCAGGTAGAAACTGAGGCCCCAGACCGGGGAAGTGACTTGAGCATAGTGTCTTTGTCTACGAGGTGAGGGGCGAGGAGGAGGTTCAAGTCGAGGTCTTCTGGTGTCCCCTTGTCCACCCTGGCCCCCCCACTCCCGAGTGTCCCAAGCCAGCGCAGTGGGCAACCTGCCAGTCCTCTGCACTCCTCCCCCGACCCCCACAAACATAAGCGTGCTCTCTCTCCATTTTTATAGCAGAGGATACTAAGGTGGGGAGTGTGAGCAGTGCCCATAGGACCGACAAGAGCAGATGCCAGAAGGGGAACCACAGGATCGCAACCAGCGGGCCCGGGCCTTCTCCACCTGACCACACTCCCTCTCTAAGAGCGTGCTGGGGGCGGGCCAGCCTTGGGCTCCTCTGAGCTCTACCGTCCCTGGCTCCCTCTGGCCACTGACTTTGCCCTCCGCCACCGCCGCCCGGGACAGCCGTACAACTTAACAGTGACTTCAAGTCTTGCCAAGACAAGCCCAATAGTTAGTTTTCAGACTCCAGTCCTTGCCAAGCCTGAAATAGTAATTGCCTGAAGGATTCCAAGAAGCTGGACTTTATCTGCCGCAGAGACTCAGTAAATCAAAACACAGGTCTTATCTCTCGGTTCTCCCCCTCTCCGTTGTGTGGTCTCCAAAATGAAAAATGTTACCTAATGGCCGAAAACAGCTGGCCTGATGTTTAATTATTTCAACTCACTAACCTGATATTCTGGGCCAATCAGTCGTACCCATGGAGTGCGTCGGGCTCCTTCCAGCTCGGGGCTTGTCCAGGTGGCCTTTGTCAGAGCGGTTGATTCCAGCCACCAACGGGAATTCCGGACCCAAACGCTCTCAGCCATCCCTGCGTGCATCTGGTGTTGGAACTCCCCTTCACCCATCCGTGGAACCGTTGGCTTAGAAAATGCCTTTAATCCTCTCCCAAACATTCCAGTGGCGCGCCCTTCTGCACCTCCACCCGTGTCAGCCTGCACTCCCTGTTCCGAGGCCCAGGAGAGGCTCCAGAACCGCCTCAGACCGGACCCTCAGCCTGGGGGTCTGTGCTCTCACCTCAGAGCAGAGAAGCCTGCGGACGGGCAGCACCACGTTGCCAGTCAACGACAGCGCCAGGATGACGGGCCCAGTGCTCCAACGAGCCCCCCAAAGCCCCACTTTACAGCCACAACCCCTGCTCCCCCGACGTGGGGCCTGGGTTCGGAACAGGCTAGTCGTTCCCTGACCCCAGTCTTCCACCCTTCGCCGTTGCTCCCGCCAGGATGTCCCCTTCCTCGGCCCCTCGCCTTGCCTCCTCTTCCTTGCGGTCAGCCGGATGTCACCTGCTCCTCCTCCAAGAGCTGCTTCAAGGAGGTGGGAGGGGGGCGTTCAGGACGGAGGGGACATCGGTAGACCTGTGGCTGATTCACGTTGATGTTTGGCAGAAACCCACACAATATGGTCGAGTAATTATCCTTCAATTTAAAAAAGATAAAAAAAATTTTTTTAAAAGAGAAAAGAACCACCTCAAGTGGCAGGACTTTTTGCACAACTTTGTCCCTCACCCCCTCAGTAAGCTCAGTGGTTCCCATGGCCAGTATCTTTTTCTTTTGGCCAAACTGCGCAGCTTGCTGGATCGTAGTTCCCCAACCAGGGATCAAACTCCTACAGTGGAAGAGCAGAGTCTTAAGCACTGGACTACCAAGGAAATCCCTCCCGTGTCCAGTATCCTAACTTCCCCTCTCTCGTCTCCCCTTCGGTTCCTCTGTCACCTCTTCGTGGGTGGGACTTTATCTTTCCATCGGGGATGTTCTGGTGCTTTGAGTCCTATCTGATCTATAGCAGGCGCTCTGTAAATATGTGCTGAATGGGAGCCATTTGGGAGAAGAGCCTAGGATGTCATTCTCAGAGCAGCAATGATAGGGTCCCAGAGCTGTACTACTGTTTGATCCAAGAAATAGGGAGAGAGGGAGGGAAGGAGAAGGAGGAAATAAACAGAGAGAAAAGGAGAATTCTTCAGAAAAGAAGTCCAGGCACTGCGAATGGCATGGCCCTCTTCTCAAACACCTACTCAGGCTCACACGCAACCCTGCATGTGCTGTGCTCAATTCCTCAGGGTAATAGCCAACAATTCCTGCCATTTAGGTTTATTAAATTAACAGTTTCAACTTAAATTATGTTTAGCCCTCTTCCCCTAAGGAATTCTTCATGTATGCGATCGATTGGTGTAAGAAGTGCACTCTGGCCATAGCTAGTCCTTTTCTGGAAGTGCTACAGCAGGAACCAAGGGTCCTTTCTCACAACAGACACTGATGATGCCGTCAGACTCTGGAGACTGGTGACACAAGTCCGAGATGACTATAGTATGTGCTCATCTTTCACTGCTTTCTATTCCTCAAAATTTCAGGTTTCTAAAGAGTTATGTCTTCTCTCTGAATTTAATATATGCACATGTATATATTATACCCTTTGTATTATGTTCCCCCCCACCAGGTGTTTGATCAGTTTGTGCATTTCATTGCTCGGCTTTTAAAGCCTCTGCTCCACGTTTCCCTGCCACCCTCACTAAATCAGGGCAAAGCTGATGGACCAGTGAGAGAGAACTCTTCTCCAGAACCCACCCCCAGATGCCATCTATAATAGGATGTAATAAAACGACATAAAGGCAACACTGCCTGGATAACAGGTCTGGCACTTTCATTCATTCATCTGTGGATGGTGTTATTTTCCTTATCAGCAAATGGCCTTTCTCAAACACCTGCTCGTTCACGGGCCTGTGCTGAGAATTAGGCCTGATCAACTGGACGGTTCTGGTGTTTGGGCCGTGGAGCAGGGAGGTACTGGCATCATGGAGTGATGGAGATTCTAGGAAACAGCCCCATCTAGACGTCTGGGCTGGTGGGATGGCAGCAGCAGCAGGGGCAGCTGGCAGTGGGGCCTCAGTAGCACGTTGAGAATCTAGCAAGACTCTCCTGAGTTGGGTGGGGAAACAGTGGGTGGCAAGGTGAGACCCAGTCGTGTTCCTGGAAGCCGGGCCTGCTCAAGGCAGGGATCCAGTGCACAGATATCCCGGGGACTCTTTCCTTGGGGAGGGGACAGAAGCCCGGAGCAGGCACAGCCTTCCAGCGAGGCCTGAGGCCAGCTTCTCCACTCCACCCATCTGTGGGCAGACTCAGGCCAAGACCCTGGATGAAGTCTGAAGGTGGGAGGAACCAGCTGGAACATGCCAGATTGCCCTGACCAGGGTGGCTCTGCAGGCCTGACAAGTCAAACCAAGTGGTGGAGGGACAGCCTGGGCAGTGTTCATGTTTGGGACATCTCGGGATGTATGGGACACCAGGGCAGAGACACCCCCACCCTGCTGCCAGAGCTTTGTCCTGCTCCTCTCCTCTTCATCCATCATCATACTGGGGACCAGAACACTGGCTAGAAGGGACTAGAATCTGCTAGAAGAGACTAGAATCTGCTGGAAAAAGAATGGACTATTTCCCTGGTAGGTGGAATCAACCCTTCATTCAAGAGACTCTCTGTGGCCAAAAGTTAGCCAGAGTTCTACAGGTGAATTCTGCTCTTTTCTGAGGCAAGAATAGAAATTCCAGAATGAACTGACCTTTCTACATTGGAACTTTCCTCCTAAGGCTCCAGGATCTGCAGTCCAATCTCTATTCACTGGTGGCACCCAAGCAGCAGCTGTCCACTCTCCTTGTAACAAAAGTAATAGTCTTTCTTGACGCCCACCCAGCAGCACCATCTCCCTTTCATATTGTCATCAGCAGCCACACCCTCCACTAAATGGCAAACGTGACTGTTTCTAGCGTTAACGAGAAATGAACAGCTTAATAACATATTGAACCATGGACAGACAGAAGGTTATTTCCCATGTTTCCCCACCCTGCAGTGAGGCGGCGGCCTTGTGTGGGGTTTCTGCAGAGCACTCCTGCCCCGAGGACGTGTGTGCCATTTCCAGTCCAAGCTGTCCACCTGCAACTTTCTGCTAGTGTTGGCAGTTTCATCTCCCATCATTAGAGTCCAGCTGGAGTGCCTTTGAAGTGGTCCCATAATGTTAAATGTTAACTGTCATTTCTCTTGGCCCTCGCTGGAAAGTGCGTTCATTCTGTTGGTACGATAATAGCTAGCCATGGCTATATTGGCCACGTTCTAGCTGACCACCTCGGCAATTGCTTTCTCACCCGGGATAGAGAAAGAGCTTTGTGCTGTACATCGTGAGCCCTGGGCTTGGACTTGATTCTGCCAGGAAGCCCTGTGACCTTGAGCACATCCATCCGTTTCTCTGGTTTTCATTGTCCTGCTCTGTGAAATGATGGGTAAGGGCTTCCGCCTCCTAGTCGAGATTCCAGGATCCAGAGCATGCATAGTTGCTGTCCAGTGTTTTGGCCACCTGGTGCAAAGAACCGACTCACTGGAAAAGACCCAGATTTGGGGAAAGATGAGGGCAGGAGGAGAAGGGGGCGACGGAGGATGGGATGGATAGATGGCATCACCAATTCAGTGGACATGAGTGTGAGCAAACTGTGGGCGATGGTGAAGGACGGGGAAGCCTGGTGTGGTGCAGTTCATGGGGTTGCAAAGAGTCAGACACGACTGGGCGACTGAACAACAGCGACAGTAGCGATTCTCGGCTCCTGCCTCTGCCTCCGCCGCTAGCCTTCTTCCCTCCCCACAGTTCTCCATGCGTGTATCCCAGTGGGAAGCCATGATCGGGGAGTACTAATAATATGTAGAGAACCTGGCGTTGTTCTGACCATTTGAACCTGAAATCCTCAGAGACCTTTTCATTCTAATAAAAAGGCATGATATTGGTGATATGACACCCCCTACATCAAACTGTATCACATTAAGGAAACCTTAGAACTCAGATCTCCAGTCTGGCCTGATAATTTGCAATTCTTCTGGGATTAGTATGAGGAATAATTATATCTATTTATTTATTCTGCTGTCAGAATGTTGACGCTAGGTTTTCATATTGTCTCTGTCACTAGAGTTTATAATTAAATAATATGTCAAATGTATTGATCATATTCTTATAAATTTGCCTGCTATGCCGTAGAGGCCTTTTGTCGTTACAGTGTATCACAAGATTAAATTCAAAAGTTTGCTGGGCCATCTAGATCTGTTTAGGAGATCTCCTTTTTTTTTTTTCCCTTTTCTTAATAAACCACAGATTTTTGATGGCTTGTCATTCTGACATTGAAGTCATTTCTTTTTCCTCTCTTGTGCTGTACTGTATCTCTGTTTAGTCATTAGTCAGACTATAAATAGCTATAATTCCATTAAAATGAAAAGTAGTGTGTATCTTTGAAGGTGGATTTCAAATGTCTTTTTCAGACTGAACTCATAATTTTCAGAAAACATTTTTTTCCCTATGCGTTTATTATGAGAAATTTTCCATAGGAAAAAGTATATTTCTGCTGGTTTTCTAGCCTTCAGTTTTATTCTTCCAGTATAGAAATAGCAAGTAAACATATGTTTATTCATCAACTACTCTAAGAATATTAGAAATGAGAGCTGGTTCAGCTAAGGTGATGGACTTAAGATCATTTATAAGATGAAAAGTAGGTAAGCTGGGAATTGAGAGAGAAGAGGCATTTTTGGATGAGATTGTGAGAACAGATATGGCGGCAAAGGTGTGTTCAGAGCTGTCCTAGAGCACAAGAGGCCAAGGATGGAGGCAGGAGGGATAGGAAATGAGAGCAGATGGGATAACATCTGAGGCCTACAAGACACACCTATATCTCTGATGTTTACTATCTAAATACGCTTGTTACATTCAGTTAAATGTTACACTCTTGTTATACCAAAGCTGTCTATTATTCTATATCCAAGATTCCAAATGTTTGCCCAAAGAAGAAAAAACGAAGACATTTTCTACGTGATGGGCCAGGAAAAAATAATTGGCCACTTTTGTGCATATATACCTTTCCACATGGGCCAAAAGAAAGAGCAAAAGAAATAGAAAAGTCTGTATAACATGTTTATGGTACCTACAGAGGGAAATTTCAGACGTAGTGAACTAAACAGGGATAAATTGAGAAAATGACTTGTGCCCCGTGACTGATGTTTATGGATCCCTGTTTATATGCTTGACATTGTAGAGTTGTTCCTAGTTTGGGTTTTGTAGTCTTTATATGGACAATAGAGCACTTTTCCTGTGTTACAGATGAGGGCGTTGGGCTGTTCCTGGCGCATGCTCTCACAGCTAGTCTCAAACCTTCAAAGCCTGGGTTTTCCACGCTCCCATACTAGTGTCTTTATATTCTTTCTCTCATAGCGACCTCCTTCAGCAAGCCAGTAGAATTTTATGACCTTTCAGGAACTATGTAAAATGCAAGATGACGTATACAATGAACATCTGCTACCGGCCATACAGAATTTGCATACAAAGTTCCGAATTCTTATGGCAACTCTGCACAAATAAATATTCTCCTCTTCATTTTTCAGGTTAGTATCCAAAGCCTGAAGAGGTTAAGTAAATTGCTCCAGGGTCATGGATAGACTTTGGCAGAGCTCGAACCTGAACTCGGATTGTCATTGTTATTTGTTCAGGCACTAAGTCATGTTCGACTCCTTGCAACCCTGTGGACGGTTGCCCACCAGGTTCTTCAGTCCTCCACTGTCTCCCAGAGTTTGCTCAGATTCATGTCCATTGAGTCAGTGATGCTATTGACCATCTCATCCTCTCGGGTCACTTTGACTCTAAAACCCAGTTTTTATTTCTGTATCAGTCTTAAACAGCTACTCTTCAGACTGAAAAGATTTGGGTTCCTCACTTGTCCCTGACTCTCCTCCAGGGCACACTGAAGAAAGAACCCGTGACCACGGGTTCTTTTTTCAGCCCAGTTCTTTTACTTTTGTTAAGTCATAAGAATTCACCTGCCGTAGTGACAGGACCCAGAGGATATAATTAGACGTTTTCTAATATTTGCTTTGGATGTTTCACATGTTTTCTTAATAGGCAAAGAGGATTTCTTCAATCTGCTTGAGACGTGTGTAATAAGCTCTTCAGTCATAATAATAATAATGTATCATAGGTGTATAATGCTCTAACATTTATAGAAAGCTGTCAAAGATGTTATCTCAGATGAACCTTAAAGCATGTGGTGATATAGGCAGGGATTATTATTATTAGTTCATTTTACAGATTTTTTTTTAAAAAGGCCTAGAGAATTTAAGATTTTCCCACATCATATGATGGGTAAGTTATAGACTAGAATTTAAGTCTTTTGAATCCTTTCATCTAGCCTTTTTTCTTACGAGCTTTAAAGATACAACTAAACATGTGGTATTTCCATTTTCCCTTTTCTGCTTATTTGTTTAAAGTAGACTCTCACCTTCCTCCTAGCGTCCAGTTTTCTGGATATATGTGGCGTGAAATTAAATGGCTGCACTTTACTAATCCAAGGCAGGACCAAGCAGTAGCAGAAGAAGAAAGATGCTGGTTATCACTGAGAGATGAACTTACACGTCTCCTCGCCCACCTCCTCTCCCTGTTTGAAACATAGCGTGTGTACGTGCTGATCACAGACCCCAACCTGTCCACCACCTCCCTTCTCCCCTGGTAACCACAGGCTCATTCGTTGTTGCTGTTGTTGAGTCACTAAATCGTGTCCAACTCTTTGCGACCCCATATAAAATAAACTTTTTTTTTTTTAAGTGAGCTCACGTGTGAAGGCGCTTTGCTCATTGTAAAACCCAGGCAAATGCAAGGGACTCACTCTGAGGGAAAGTGCTAGTCTCTGGAAGGTTCTGTTTTAGGAGAGCTGCCAAACCGAGCAGTTTATAGGAGCAGAAAGGATTCTTTCCTCTCCTCACTCTTGCTGAGGACCAGGACTGCCTCCCTGGGGTTACACCCACCCCTCCAAGCCTTCGGCCATCCTCTTAGGAGGGAAGTTGTAACTCAGCCACGATTTGGCCAGGACATTTCTGCAGGCCCAAGGCTTGGCCAAGTGCATGGCCTTGCCATGCCTCCCTCCCTGCTTCCCTTTCTCCTCCCTCTCTCTGGCCTCCACTTCATTTCAAACAAGTGAGTTGTGTTGCTTAGCTCTTTAATGAGGTTTTTCCAGCCTCCTGTTTCTTTGTCCTTGGCCATAAAGAACTCCCAGTTACTCAAAGCTGAAAATAAAATTTGGCCAGAAGTAAGCTGAGAATATAGTCTCGTTATTAGTGTTGATATTTTTAAGTCTCTCTTTAAAAAAAAAAAAAATGCTCTGAGAGAAAAGGAGGATTTGTCATGGAATGAATATCTGTTTGAGTACTCTCGAGTGAGGACTTTACATCTTTCCCTGAAAACAAGGCGCCTTCCTTTTTTGGCGGGGGAGAGTCGTGGCTATTTTGATGCCTTTTGAAAGCACCACAATTAATTTGATTGAGCTGCTTAGCCGTTGGTTTTTTTTTTTTTAAGAAAGAGAAAGGATAATGGTCACATGGATTTAACATCACATGGGGAAATTCGCTGTAACCCAGCAGTCTTTTAGACAGCTGATGACCACGGGCCAGATTGTTCATTTCACAAAAGGGAGTCTTTTAAAGATGAGAAGACTTTTGTCTAGAGCCCAAACTTCCCCAGGGGGAAGGACTCATTTATAACCCATTCTGATTAATTTTCCCTCTGAAATCTCACTGGTTAAATATGAATATATGTGGAACCCTCCACTACAACATGAAAATAAGTCATGCAGTGAGAATTTGGCATCAGGGAGTCCTAGCCCTGGGTCCCAGTCTCAGCTCTGACTCTCCCTAGAAAGCCGTGGAGACACTGGCCCTGAACTGCCTTGCGTTTTCCATTCCTGTAAAATGAAGCAATGAAACAACTCCTTCCTACCTTGGAAGACTGGTGTGGAGGAGAAAGTCAGTTGATAATGTCCAGTGCTTTCAGCAGTATCTTAGGTGATTCCCTGGTGGTCCATTGGTTAAGACACCATGCTGCCTGGACCCACGTTCGATCCCTGATGGGGGAACTAAGATCACGTAAGCTGCACGGTATGCCCCCCTCCCCACCAAAAAAAAAAAAGATCTTAGATGTTCTTAAAATTATTCGCTTGAGGGTCGTGGAAGGGGTGAGTTTGGGCAGGGACTGGTGAACGCACTCTGCACTCCCTTCCTCCATATGGCTTCTCAGTCAAAAGGTGGGTCTCAGTTTCCTGAGTAGCCCCTCTTCCCTGTGAGGACCCAGAGACCATTCATCACCACGGTGCAGAATCCCCAGGAAGCAGGCGGGGCCCAGCTGCTGTGCTCCGCTGCTCGTAAGCTATCCAGCAGCTCTGCTTTTCCTCGGGCCCCCCGGTCCCCTGTGTGGGTTAGTGGGCTGTCTGTTCCTCCTCTTTCCCAGACTACCTGTTCCTTCTCATCTGTGCGTTCTTCCTGGAGATGATAAGTCACTGTCAAGGCTTGGGTGGGAGACAGGATTCGAGCTGCTAGGGTCTATGAAGGGTTTGGGGGTGCTTTCACCATGCTCACCCCAGCTTCCAGCAGGAATTCTGACACTGCTTCAGCTCGCGCCTCCTTCCTCTGTGTTCCCAGGGCACGGGCATCTGCTAGAGCACTTAGCACTCGGGGCCTTCTGTGGCCCTCTCTTCCTGTCAGGACTCCTCCTCTCTCTTTTTCTTAAATTTAAATATCTGTTTGTCTGGCTGCATCAGATCTGAGTTGCGGCGCACGTGGGAATCTTTGTTGTGCATGGACTTCCCCCTAGTTGCAGCGTGTGGTCTTAGTTGCCCTGGGGCATGTGGCATCTTAGTTTCCTAACCAGGGATTGAACCTGTGTCCCCTGCATTTGAAGGCAGCTTCTTAACCCCTGGACCACTAGGGAAGTCCCGAGTATTAGTTGCTTAGTTGTGTCCAACTCTTTGTGACCCCATGGACTGTAGTCCCCCAGGCTTCTCTGTCCATGGAATTCTCCAGGCAAGAATACAGAAGTGGGTAGCCATTCTCTTCTCTAGGGAATCTTCCAAATCCAGGGACTGAACCCAGGTCTCCTGCTTTGCAGGCAGATTCTTTACCATCTGAGCCACCAGGGAAGTCTGAAGACTCCTTCTTTATCTCTGTGTCCCCAGTGGCTGACTCATGCTAAGCACTCAGAAAATGTTTCAGTGAGTGAATCAATGAATGAGAGATGAATGGAGCCTTGGAATACTTATAGCCCCCAACTTCCTTTACTATACACATTGATGAAACTGAAGCCCACAGCACAGATCCTGTGTGAATTGATCATGTGTGAATTGATCATGTAGAGGAAACTAGAACTGGGATTACATATGTATGTATAACAAATAGATGTATTTATATATTTATGATATATGTAAATAATCGCAGTTCTAATATATCCCAACTCCATATACCACGGGTTCATGAGCATAGTATGTCCTGACTTAGCATTGCTCATGTGTTAAAAAGCAAACTGGAATAGCCCAGAAAAGAAGGCAATGCCGAACAGGAAGGCAGGAACCCAGGAACCCAGCTCAGAGTCAGCTGCCTGGCTTCCCGCCCTGCTAGTGACTGACTGTATGATCCTGGCTATGTCATTTCCTCTCCCTCATCTCAGGCACCTCGTGTAGAAAATAAGGATGTAGATTAGATGACCTCTGAAGTCTCTCCATGTTCAAACGTCTAATATCCTAAGAATTTCTTAAGTTTAAGTTTGAGCTTCTCGAGAAGAAATTTGAGAACATTTAAAAAATAAGTTAGAGACTGACTGCAAAGGAGGGTTTTTGTTCACAATTGTTACCTGGAAACTCATTTCCGTGGTTTCATAAGCACTTTGCTTGTGCTTTATTTTTTTAATTTGTTTTTTTGTTTTTTAATTATTTTTAACTGAAGGATGATTGCTTCACAATATTGGTTTGGTTTCTGCCATACCTCAGTTAGCCATAGGTACACATATGTCCCTCCCTCTTGAATCTCTTCCCACCTCCCCTCTAGGTTGTTACAGAGCCCCAGTTTGAGTTCCCTGAGTCACACAGCGAATTTCCATTGCTTATCTATTTTGCAGTGTTTGTTTGGCTGTGCCAGGTCTTAGCTTCAGCACGCGGATTTCGTTGCAGCACACAGAACTCTCGTTGTGGTGCTCAGGCTCAGTAGTTGGCAGCTTGTGGGTTTCGTTGTTCTGCAGCATGTCGGATCTTCCCAGACCAGGGATCAAACCCACGTCCCCTGCATTACAAGGTGAATGCTTAACCACTGGACCACCAGGGAAATCCCTTGCCTGTGCTTTGGAAGCATCTCATGCCTCTTCCCACCACCAACTGTGTCACTGTTTAGAGACTCTGAGTGTTTGTGTCTCCACGGACCACAGCTCAGGACGTAGGCTGTAGCTTAGTTGTGTTCAGGGAGGGAGAGAATCCTGGTTTCTGTGCTGTTTGAATAGAGATGACAAGGAACTCTGAGCCGTACCTTTTTGTGTCTGTTGGTGCTTCCTCTCAGCCTCCACCCCATCCCACACCTGCCCCAGCAGCTTTGCCCCTCCCCACCCTGCCCTGTTCAGTCCTCAGGTGTCACTGGGGTGGGAAGGGTGACCCTCAGCCTCAGGGCACTGGGCACTGCCCGAGGGTGGTGAGCCATCTCTGGGGAAGACCTGTGTTGGGCTCCCTGTGGGCTTTGCCCAGCAAAGGAGGAGCTTTGACACCAATTCATTCTTGATCAGTGGCAGGCAGATTTCACACTGAATTCCACCCCATGGGGCTGTGTCTAATTGGACAAATTTGAACAGCAGGCAGCATAGCCACTGCAGCAAAGAACACTGATATATGGCCCAAGCAAGGGACTAAAATCTTAAAGTGACAGGGGTTCTTTTTCAAAAAGTGTCTGGCTGGATTCCAGGAGTAACAGGCCTGACTGGCGAGAGAGAGATGGGCCAACTCCGCAAAGCCGGGGCTCTTTCAAGGAGGTGTTTTTGAAAAGAGCGACTCCATCGCTGCTGGTCTCTGTAGTAGGATAAACAGTGTAGGGTGGTCCCTAGGGACTGTCAGCTGGGAACAGTCAGCCTGAGTGCTTCTCCCACGAAAAGACTCACAGTATTTGATTAAATCTGGCTAAAATAGCCAGTGAGGAGACCTTGACAGAAAAGAATTGAGAAATCGTGTTGTCATATGTGCCTGAGCACCCGCCATTCATTAGTTCATCATCCATCAAATAGCTATTCAATGCCGCTGTGTGTACTGTCAAATGCACTGTGCTTGGACACAATGGGGCTTGTGAAGCCTATGGTCTAGGGAGGGAAAAAGACATTAATCAAATAGACTCCCAAATAAACATGATTACAAATTGTGTGAAGTCTTACGAAGGCGGCATTCCACGTGGTATGAGAGCATCTGAAAGAGCTATTTGGGGAGAGTTTTTCCTGAGAAGTCACATTGAGGCTAAGCCCTAGGGGGGTGAGTTAAGTCAGCCAAGAGGGCAGGGGCATAAGAGGTGAGGGGAGTGGTCAAGGTGAAAGAGGGCCTGTGTGGATATAGAAAACAAATTTACGGTTTCCAAGGGAGAAGAGGGGGTGGGCAGGGATAAGTTGGGAGACTGAAATTGACGTATTCACGCTATTTTATATTAAATAGATTACTAATGAGGACTTCCTGTATAGGACAGAGAATTCTACTCAGCACTCTGTAGTGACTTATATGGGAAAAGAATCTAAAAAAAGTGCCTATGTATAACTGAATCACTTTGCTGTACAGCAGAAACTAACACAACAGTATAAATAAACTCCACTCAAATACAAATTAACCTGAAAACAAAGAAAGAGGTCCTGTGTGGCTATAGCTCAGTGTTCAAGGGAGGAAAGGGCAGAAAATAGCATGGGTAAGGCTGTGGGGTCTAGCTGCTCACGGGAAGGATATGAGTCTCATCCTAAAGTGAAAGTGGAAGTCGGTCAGTTGTGTCTGACTCTTTGCGACCCCATGGGAACAGGAAATATATTTTCATCAGAAAGTGATAGGATCATGTATGAGTTTTGAAAAGATCACGCTGGAAAACCGACTTCTATAGAAGTCCGGTAGGAGGTGATGGGATGGATTAGGCTGGTCTCAGTAACAAAATGAAGCAGGCAGACAGCAGTTATATTTAGGACATACAGTCAGAGGCCTTTGTGATCGAATCAGTATGAGTGAGGGAAGAAAAGATGTTACGGATGCTCTCCAGTTTGCTGACTTATTTTACTCTTTTCACTTCATTCACTGGAAGTCGCCAGTCACGTGGAGAAGTCAGCTCCGACTTGAGCTTTTATGGAGATGTCAAGATGTGGACTCCAATTCTGGGGAGTGGAGTCTATGGGTCTTCAGCACAGAAGAGATGTTTGGGCTTGGTGTTACTTTGGAGAAGGATGGGGAGAGAGGTTGGGAGATGATAGAGGGTGGAAATAGAGGTCTTCTCTCCCTTGAGGCAGCCCCAGATCAATTTGGAGAGGCTGGGAGACATTTACAAATTAATATAATAAATGTAAATATTCATGATTTTGTAGAAGTGTGATGAGACTGTGTTGAGAGTGAGATGACAGCCAAGTGTGCAGGGTGTAGCGATGAGGCAACGGAGCCCATAGAGAATGAGGGAACTGACGCAGGAACTCAGGTGAAGGTGAGGGCCGCAGATCCATTCACAACAGTTCAGCAGGAGGCACTGGCTCTCCTTCGTGCTTGGTGCTTGTTCAGGCCCTGGCAGTGGCATGTATAACTGGGTCACCCCTTCTGGAGGGCAGTTTGGTGATAACCATATACATATTAACAGTTCAATCATTTTGACCTAGCCATTTATCTTCTAGGAATTTATCCTATAAAAATATCAGTCAAATTACTAAGGTACAGGAAAAAGTGCTGTTGTAATAGCAAAGAAAAGCTATTAATAAGTAACACAGCTGTCGATCAATACAGGCATGGGTAAGAGTAAATTTGAGTGTGTACATATCATAGCAATAGCAGGTAGGTATGAGGAACACTGTTAGACTTTACAAAAAGCAGTTGAAAAGCGGTGTGTATAATATCATTTTATTGCTAGCAAAGAAACCAAACCTATGTTAATAGTAGTTATCTGGGGAAGTTAAAAAAAGAATTTTCATTTTTATGAGGTTTTATGTATATATATTTTGCAGTAAAAACATGTATGACTTTTCTAATTGGAAATGAGAGTGAAGATTTTATATAGGGGCCAGGAGTGCCTACTGGGTGGTGATCAGGAAGATCTCTTTGCTTCTACTTGTTCTTCCTCGAGGCTCACCTATGTGACTCAGCCACACTTGCTTATGGACCCTGCAAGTTGTTATTGTTTAGTCAAATCCCACTCTTGTGCGACCCCATGAACCGTAGCCTGCCAGGCTCCTCTGTCCATGGGCTTTCCCAAGCAAGAAGTACTGGAGTGGGTTGTCATGCCTTTCTCCAGGGGATCTTCCCAACCCAGGGATCAAACCCGCATCTCCTGCATCGGCAGGCAAGTTCTTGGCCACTGAGCCGCCAGCGTCCTGCAAGACCGTGCTCAAGTGCCAACTCTTCTAGGAGGCTGCTCCCTGTTATCAAGTTCAGGATGTTGGTTTGGTGAGCATTTCTTGACAGTCTCCTGTAATCAACCATCATTGGGCTCTGGAGATGCCTAGTGGAGAGAGTGAATAAGATACAGTCTCTGCCCTGAAGCCACTTACTGTTGCGGGGCAGAAATTGCCAGGGAAGCAAATGAGTGCAGTACAGAATTAGGTCTGGATGCCCTGAGGTCTCTTCCCAGTTGAAAAGGCTTCAGTTGCTGAAATTTCCAGCTTCTTTTCACAAGTTGGGGGCAATGTCCTGTGAGCAGTATTCATTCCTGAATTGTCCTCAGCTCCCAAAGGCACACCTGAATCGACTGGGCAGCAAGCTGTTCCCCTCAGCAGAAGGTCTTATGGGGGAGGCAGTCGCGTGAGTCTGTGGCCAGCTGGCTGAACCGATGAACCTACAGCTTCTCAAAAGTCAGCCCCAAAGAAAGTCCCCCAACCTGCCTGGTCAGTCATCAGTAACACAAGCTGATGAGTACCCAGAGGACACCTAATATTCCCTTTCTGGACTTTAGTTTCCTCATTTGCAAGATCAGCAGCTGGTGCTGAGTGGTCCCCAATAGCTTTGACCTGCTACAACCACGGCTGAAACAATTCTGCCATCTCCCTGATGGTCCCTGAAGCCACAGTGCCAGGCACAGAGTAGGTTTTCCACGTGTGTTCATCGTTGACAGCCTACTACAAGTGCTGGGTGTGGTAGAAGTGAGAGAAGCCTGTAAGACTTTATCCTGCCTTCTAGGAGCTTCCAGACTTTCTGAAATGCAAGAGAAATATCTGTGTAGCAGCAGCAGCCCCAAGAACTATCAGGACAAAGGGGTGGAGATAGTGAAGGCTGGACGTGAGAGGTGGGCTCCTTAGGCAGTGTTCAAAGGTTCCTGCTGAGAAATTGCCTCTTTCTAAAGGTGTTTGATGATCCCACTGGCTTGTTTGATACCCGAGTGTCCTGTTCTCTGGGTCACTTTCTGACAGAGCGCATGCTGGAGCTTCTGGAATTTCCTGGGGCTGTAGCCTGGTTGGAAAGCGCTGAGCAGCCCCTCCCCTTCTGTTCTAGAATGCCCTGACTGCCCACCTTGGCAAAAAGGAAAGGTCCGAATAATACAACCCTTCTTACATCCCACTCCTCAGGGAAAATGAAAGGGGATTCCTGTCAAGAAACCCATGAACAAGGAGCACATTTCAGCGCCACGTCTGTCATTTCTGTCCCATGTGGGTTTGTCAGTGTGTGCTCAGCACACAGCAGGTGTACAGCCTGTGTTTATTGACCTGAAGCAACTACCCTTCTGAACCCTCAACCCATCACCAGGGCTGACAAGAGCTTTCTCTGCCCATAACTTAGCCCACCATGGGCTTGGGTGGTGTACTTTTCTATTTTTTTGGTTTGTACCAAGCCAGTCTTTTTCCACAGACCCTCCTGTGCCGGTCTGTCTCGTTTGCACGTCGGGCTAATCTTCTCCATATGTGTGTCTGGTTTGGCATGTGCGTCTCTACCTCCCATGAGAGGGTGAGGCTGCCTCAGACAAACACAGTGAGTTGCCGCCCAGCCCGCCAGGCCCTGGAGCTGGGCCACTGGCCGGCTCTCTGAAGGGGCCAGCCCCTGTTAGGCCTCCTCTCTCTGGAAAGGCTCTGTGAAGAGGAACCTAGATGGCTTCTCTTCTGAGTTGAGTGGGGTGTGAGAAGAAGCGGTTCTTTGAACAGATACTGACTGGTGACCCCCCCGGAGCTGAGACTCACCAGGACGGTGGGCCTGCAGTATACCCGGCTGCTAGCCGCTCCATGTGGCGCTCACATCAGGAGCCCTCTAGGCCTCGAACTCCCTGCTCTGACTACCAGCCTCCTCTTCTCAGCTCCCTTCACCGTCCTAGAAAGCTGCTTCCTTCCCCAGCAGGATGGAACCCTTGCCCATTATGTTTGTGATGGGGTGGGGTTTATGTTCGTGTTGGGTAGAGTTCATGGTTGCAGGTTGAAGAAAGGGGAACCATTTGACAGTAGAAGAAGAAACTTCATGTGAAAGGCGTGTTATGGTTTTACAAAGTTCTTTCAGAGTCAATACCTTTATTAATCCCTACAGCCACCCTCTGAAGTAGGAATTGTCTCCTCAAACTACAGAGAAATCTTGTTGCTTGGTAAGAGGCAGGGCCAGGACCAAATCCTGGCCCTTAACTCCAGATTCAGAGCTCTTTTCTAGAATTCTGTCCTCCCCCAAACTGCAGGCTGCTGTCTAGGGTTTCCTCAAGCCCCTCTGTGTTAGCCTCATCAAGGTGCTTTTACAAGGCTCTTCCTGTCATCATGGTGACACCTCAGGCCGATCTCTGGACCTTGGTTGGCGTCTGGGTCAGGAGAGAAGCCTGTTTAAGCAGGAAGATGAAATCCTTGTGAGAAGAACAAGCACAGTCACTGCCCAGGGACCCTCAAAGATTCTGTCCACCACTGCTGCTCCGAAGACAGAAAGAGCTCTGTCTTCAGAAGGGTTTGTACATGACCTGTAGTCTTCAGAGGGTACCCATTCTCATCAGGTGATAGTAGTTGTCTGTGACCTCAAGCCAGACCCTGGTCAAAATGGAGGTATTTTGTGAGCCAGGTGGGCCTCTCAGCCCACACCCTGCTGCCCCCAACCTCACCAGTCCCGTGCATACCACACCGTCGTGCCAGCTCTTACTTCCTTCCCAAGCCCAAGAGTCCCTTTTATGCCCACTAGAATAGCTATACAGCTTTATCGAGTTCCTGAACCTTTCTGGTCCTTGGTTTCCCTGATTGAGATATGAGGTCAGCACGCATGCTCACACTTACCAATTTGTTCCCCTATAAAAATTCAACATGTAAGTTGATGAGTCCTCAAGATTCAGATTCTAGGGCCCCGAAGCCCTAGAGATTCTGAAATGTAATTGGACACAATCTCACCACCCTTCAGATGCTCATAGTCTAGCAAGGCAGACAGATGTGTAAACAGATGATCATGACGCAGTGGGAACATGGACAAAGGATCTCCCAGCTCCTGTCAAAGCTGTGTCCGCTGAGAGCTGTTGAGGGAAGGCGAACATGGGCATCCTTCCTTAGAAGTCAGGGAAAGGCATGTGGGAGACGGGTAAGCTGGATGACCTTGGGCATGTTCTGTAGCTTCTCTGAGCCTCAGTTTCCTTGTCTGTAAAGCAGAATGATAAAGCCCATGTTACAGAGTTTTAGCATAAGGATAATACAGAGTGTATTCAAGCATCAAGCCAGTGCCTTGCACGTGATAAATCATAGCAGAAGGGCCAGAGAGATTATTGAATTGTCCTTTTTGGAAAGCATGAGTGTCACAGGGATGACTTATTGTAGCAGCAAGTAGTAGTCACTAGTGCCCAGTAAACGCCTGACCCGATTCTGGACCTCGGCCTCGAGAATGAAGCTCTGATGGCGCCGGCACTCTTGTTACCACAGAAGGTCCTAGAAGGCCGAGGCGTTCTCTCTCAGACTCATCACTGCCCGCCTCTCGTAGCCTTGTATCGTTTTCAGCCCATTTTTGCTTCTCAGCAAGTCAACCTAGGCAAACCTTCCTTTAGTCAAGTCTGTTTCCATGAAAACCCTGTAAGTTCAGGGCAGCAGATTCCTCTCAGGTGGGGCGGGGATATTCCCTCCGACCTCGCCGCTGAGTCCTGCTTTCCAGGGCTGACTTACCATGTGTCCTCAGTCAAGGCACTTGGTTTTTCAGAACTGTCTCTCCTTCATCCCCTGTCACCCAAATCAGCTGTTTTTGCCCCATGCCCTTAGCATAGTGGGGCTTCCCTGGTGGCTCAGCAGTAAAGAATCTTGCCTGCCAATGCAGGAGATGCAGGATTGATCCTTGGATCAGGAAGATCCCCTGGAGAAGGAAATGGAAACCCACTCCAGTATTCTTGCCTGGGAAATCCCATGGACAGAGGAGCCTGGCAGGCTACAGTCCACGGGGTCCCTGAAGAGTCAGACATGACTTAGTGACTAAACAGCAACTTAGAGTGGTATTGAGTAGCCCAGGAAAAGTTTGTTGAAGTTTTTTCATGCGATCTTGCAAAAAAACCAGAACAAACTTCTTAGCCAACCGAACAAGATGTAAGCAGAGTGGACTCTACTCTTCTTTGCTAGTCATTCAACAGATAACTTTCCTCACTGCTTCTCTGAACCCCACGCTAGGAGAAATGCAAAGACAGAAGGGATAGGGACCATCTAAGCAGCTGTATCCCTACCAGCAGAGTTCCTGTTGCCAAGTAATCATGTTACACATTGAGGGAAATTTATTTAAATGGTTGTTTTGCTTAATAGACCTCAGTTTTCTCATCTGGAAAGTGGGTATAGTAATAATACCTCATATAGTTCTCGTTAAGGGTTAAACTGTCTTTAGATGAGTTGCCCAGACGAGGTGCTCAGTACTTGGTAGTTGTTGGTCATCTGCCTTTAGTGCTACCAAATATTTATTGAGAGCTACAGCCCATGGGATTGCAGGGTCTGACTGAGCACATATATGGACTAGACTCTGCAGGGGACCCTGGGGATAGTGTCATGCAGAGACCTAGGCAATTAGGAAGTCATTAGCCCAATCTAGGAGGGGAAAGACATTAAACAAAGAATCACATAAATAAATATGGAATTACAAATGTCCCTTCTCTTGCCCTTCAGGGACTAAGGCAGATTGCATCAAGACAGTTTTGGGTGGAAGAGAAAGGAGCACAATGGCTGTGTTTCTAGGCTGCTGAGGCCAGCTGGGTATGGAAATGAAGGCGAGGCTGGCCCCCTTTCCCCTGTTCTCTAAGACTGAGCAGTGCCCACAGGTCACAACCTCTGCCATCCTTTAGGGCCGCTGCAGACTCAGAAGCAGCAAGGAGTCTGGGTGCCTGTGAGCTGGAACGTGTGCCCCCTGTCCCCTGCCAAGGGCTGCGCCTCCTGCAAAGACTGCCTGGCTTCTGAGAGACATCTTTCCCGTGTTGGGAATTCATAGCCCTTCACAGTGACTAGGAAAAAGGGAGGAAAAAACCCAACTCTAGGCTGGATTTTCTTCTTAAAAGTCTACAGACTTCAGCCTGGCCCGAGTCTGGGCTGGAGAGTGGGCACCTAAGCGGGCACAGCCTGGCCTGGCAGTCCTAGCGGCCTGCAGACTGAGGGGGGCTCCGGCGGCCTGCAGACTGAGGGGGCTCCGGCGGCCTGCAGACTGAGGGGAGCTCCGGTGGCCTGCAGACTGAGGGGGCTCCGGCGGCCTGCAGACTGAGGGGGGCTCTGGCGGCCCCCCGCCTGCCTTCTCCTCAGATGCCGGTCTCATCGGACTCCCCTGATGCGAGCAAAGCTCCAGAGGCCCTGCCCCAACGGTGCTGCTCTGGATCGAGGCCTCGCTAAACTCTCAGCTCCCTGGTTTGCAAAGCAAACTTCAGCCTTGTACTATTTACCTTGGCAAGTCCGGGACCAGATTGATGATCTGTAAAGTGGATTTGTTATTTGGCTGTTTGCTTTGGCAGCTCTTGAAAGCGCTTTGCTGATTACAGTCCCAGATGTCATTGCATACATTACCCTGCTCTATAACGGGGCTTTGAACACTTTAATTTGAACTACAAATACTATTAAGCTTTTTGCACCTCTCCTGCCTTTCGTTCTCGGATATTAAATATCAGAACAGACAGCCTGCATTCCCTGAGGCTTCTTTCCCTTTGTCTTTGTCAGCCTCCTCCCATAGAGAGCTCCCAGCTTTCCTCCTGTTCTCTCTCTGGGGTTTTCTAGAAACCTTGCCTACCTGTTCTCACCCCCAGCCCAGCTCCCCTGGTGGCACTCCTGTCAATTTTTCCCTATTGGGTCATCTGACTTTCTAGTTTCAAGGTGCAGTGTGCTCATTCCAAGCCTGGCTTCCCCACACTCCCAGTACTGAGGAATTTGTCCTAATGCTCAGTTCCACTCATCCACAAGGATCTTCTGTTTGTTTTAACATTGTGTGTCTGTGTGTGTGTCTGTGTCTGTTGTGTGTGTATGTGCTCAGTCATGTCCGACTTTTTGTGACCTCCATAGACTATGGCCCTCCAGGCTCCTCTGTCCATAGAAGTTTCCAGACAAGATTATTAGAGTAGGTTGCCGTGCCCTCCTCCAGGGGGATCTTCCCAACCCAGGAATCAAACCCGCATCTCCTGCGTTGCGAGCAGCCCCTTTACCGCTGAGCCCCCAGGGAAGCCCTGTGTTAGCATGACCGATGGCATTCTTTGGGGAGACCTAGATTTGGCACATGAATGTGTTGTGGCTTTTCCCCAGACATGATGGAGTCTCACCAAAAAGGCCCAGCATCACCCAATAAGGCGTTAGCAGAACCAAAAATGACTTTATACCTTCCCAACTCAAGGCCTGGTGTGGCTGGTCGGGCTCCCTTTCTCCTGCCTGGTTCGTGATCACCTCCCAGGGCAGTGTGGGGAGGAGAGCAGGGGCTGTGTCTTTAAATGGGGCAGTCGCTGCTCCGTATATCTTCGGGGTTATTGGTGGAGAGTGCCCGTATTCCTGGCTAATAGTGGGGTAGATGGCTCCGTGTTCTCCAAGGTAATTGCTTCTTCCTGTTGTAAATAAACCATTAGCTGGGTCCTTGCCTCAGGAAGCAATTTAAGGCCAAGGGGAGGTAGCCAAAGAAGTCAGCCTTCAACCTCCTGGAAGGGAGGCCCAGTCTGCCCCTCGAGCAGCAAAGTGCCCGGTCACCATTCTGCCAAGCTCCCAGTGGGCTTCCCTCGGCCTCGGGTTTGCCAAGCTCTGTGTGAACTGCCTCTGGTTTTTTTTTTTTTTCCCTCTCCAAAGAACGTCCACCTAAGCTAAGTATCGGTGGGATTTTTCTTTTTTTCCTTTTGGTAGTGTTCCTTTTTTTCCCTTTTTCTCTTTTTCTTTCACTCCTTGGAGATGATTTTCTGTCTGCTCCTTCTCCTCTGGCCTTAAAGAAACCCAAGGCTCTTAGTCGAAGCCTTTCAGCATGTCACAGGGCGTTCGAGATGGAAAAAGTCTCTCTGGTTTCAACCATTAGTGGCATGCCTATGTATATTTCTGTTAAGCATTATATTATCCCTGCAAGGAAGCTGGTTCTCACCTCATTTTATCATTGAGGAGGCCGGGGCTCAGTGGGGGCCTCGTCTGATGACACACAGCCATGGCAGGGCCAAGGTTTATGAACAGCTAGATCCTGGATCTGTGTGACTTCAAGCCAGGGCTGTGTGTCTCTCCCCGCTGCTTCCATTCAGTCCCTTCTCCTGTCGAAGGTCTGAGTTCTGGCTTGAAAACCACAGCATCCCTTCTGTGGTATAATCACCTCAAAGGTAGGTTGAATGTCATGCCTCATTTTGTATCCCAGTGACTGGTCCCGGACCTTTTTGTATTTAGATGCCCAATAAATGTTCGTTGGATAGATAACAGTACATCCACTCAAGTGCTTCTGATTTTAAGTGACCGTGTCTTCCCTGTGGCCAGTCTTTAGGTAGGGGGAGGTGGGACTTTCAACTTTGAAATATTTCAGTTGAAGAAGTTAATTCACTTTGTGAGTTTACTTTAGGAATAGAGATTATGGCAGTATTTTTGGCCACCACTCTCAAATTCTTCTAACCTTTTACTGTAATGAGCAAATCGAGCAGATTAAGGACATACTTAACTGCCAAATGGTGTTCTGAACTGTGTAAAGTTACAGGGTGGCTTCCCCCGCCCCATATATAAAAGATTGTGTGGGTTCTATGAACTTCTCTGCCTTTTTTTTTTCAGTCCTTCCTGTTTTATTGTGTTTGAAGTATCTCTGTGGTGACCTGTTGGGAGTGGATTTTTCCATATGGAAGTGTTTCTTTAACTTTTTAATCATTTCTTTGGGGAAGTGGAGGGTTAGGGATAGCAGATGTTTTTCTGGCATTGCTGGCTGAGTGGAGGTAGGGGCTTTTGGAACTGTGAGTCAGGCGAAGCCCAGCCTTGAAAGGAGAAGGCAGCCAGACACCACTAGATCTGGAAACTCAGGCCCATGGGGGAGTAGGCCCTCCTGCCCTCACTCGAACTAGTGCCTTTCCCATTTCCCAGGAAGAAGGCCTTTTCCCCTGTGACGCTAAGAAAAGTTTGTTGTGTGTGTGTGTGTGTGTGTGTGTGTGTGTGTGTGTGTTTTTCAGTGTCCTAATGCAAATCCTTTTCAGTCCTCAAATGGGAAGCCTGTCTGGTACCCTCACACACACACACACACACAGACACACACACACACACAAAATAACAAATAAAATGAACCCTGGATTCTCCGCTTCATGGTCGTCACATCCATCTTTGTCTTCAATTTCTTAACGAGGCAGTTTAACATCTTCGTTCAAGAAAGAAAGCTTGCAAAAACCCATCTGATTCTCCCATTCTCTCATGTTCTTTTGGACTCTGTTAGTCAGCCTGTTCAAGAAGCAACACGTGACCTCCGGGGAAGGTTCGGTGGAGGTTGCAAAGCTGATGGCTGGCAACCACGTTCTGAAGCTCTTGGCCTGAACACCAAGTCTAACAGTGGCCACCACCCTTGCCCTCGGTCTGTTTTACCATCTGTCCCGCCAGGGTTCACTCTCCTTCATCCCCAGGTCACACCAGCAGAGCTACTGGAGAAAAGGTTTTGCTGCAGCGAGTGAGAGCAAAACCTAGGTGATGAGTACACAGTGGGAAGACAAGGGAGGAGCTGTGATGAGGGCTTCCCGGGCCCTCTAATCCTTCTCTGAGCAGACTGTGGCTTTGCATGTGAACTTGAGCATCTTAGCATTTAGAGGCTGGAGGGGAGAATAAAGAGACTGACAAGTAACTGCTGGAAAATGGGAGGGAAACCAGGTGAGCGGCATATCGCAGCCAAAGGAAGAGCGGGATCAGTCATGGCAAATGCACACCTGGCCTGCCGTGGGGTTTAGTAACGTGAAGCTCACCACCCTTGGAGGAAACATTTCTGTGGAGAGGTGGGGGCAACCCCTTGATTGGAGTGGGTTCCAAGAGAGAATGGAAAGGAAGGATATTGTAGACAGCAAGTCCAGACCTCTCTTTCCAGGAGTTTTAAGGGAAGGTGAGAAATGAGGGGGCAGCTAGAGGAGGAGGAGGGTCCAAGAGTCTGCCTTTCTTTGAATGGAAGAAAAACTAGCAGCATGATGGCAGGAGGACCTGGGGTCCAGCTCACACATGGAGGGATTGGTCTTGGCTCAGATGCAGAGGGGTGGGTGGATTCAGTTCCCTTCTCGTTGCATCCGTTTTCTTAGCAAAGTCATAAGGCTTCAGCTGAAGGTGAAAAAGTTGGAGAAGGTATCAGAGGTTTGAGGCTAGAGGAGCTATTCCCTTCTCTAGGGGCTCTTCCCAGCCCAGGAATCGAACCCAGGCCTCCTGCATTGCACACAGATTCTTTACCAGGTGGTAGAAGTAAACTAGCAGTGAGGTGGCTCAGAAGCTGAGAGGCCAAGTTGTTGGAAGGGCCATCTGGGTGACTTTTGATGGGGTTTGTGATGGAGAGCCTGATGGTGAACCCAGGAAATCTTTGAAGGATGAGGGGTGTCAGGGGAGGGGCGGGACTTGGAGGAGGGGCGGGGCTGTATAGTCTAATAGCCCCGGAGCCAAAGCAGAGCTGCTGTGAAACAGAGAAGAGATGTCTGCCTCTGGGATGGAGCCAGATGATGCTGGCTCCATCCCAGGGGCTGAGGGATGTGGGAGAGTCAGGAGCAGACTGCTGGATGGGCCAGGTCCTCAGAGGAAAACCTGGCATTTCTCAAACTATATCATCACTTTAGGGGCTTCCCTGCTGGCTCAGTTGTTAAAGAATCTGCCTGCAATGCAGGAGACCCGGGTTTGATCCCTGGGTCTGGAAGATCCCCTGGAGAAGGGCATGGCAACCTGCTCCTGTATTCTTGCCTGGAGCATTCCATGGACAGAGGAGTCTGGAGAGTTATAGTCCATGGGGTCGCAAAGAGTCAGGCACTACTGAGCGACTAACAAACACTTTCTCTTAGAATTTATAGAGAGCATATATACACTTCCAATTTTATTTGATTGTTCCAACAAAGCTTCGCACAGGGAGGGCAGATATTTTGCACTTGAGGACACTTGAAGTGAAGTGTCCTTCGCACGAAGTGTTTGTGCAGTGACACTCTGCCAGCCAGTGATGGGTCCAGGCTTTCTGACTCCAAGTCCAGTGTCCTTTTCACCACATGGTTCTCCCTTCCTTCAGGAGGCCAGCAGTCCTTCCACAGAACCCATCAAACCCACTTGATCCAGAGTCTTGACTGTTCTTCCCGTGCTGTCTCTATAGCCTGAGATTTGGCACCCAGAAAGAGGCTAGGGGAAGTGGTGATCATTTGACCTATACCCTGCCCCCTTGGGTCCACCTGGATATTAAGGACCATTCTCCATACCCAAACTATCTTAAACTTAGCTGCCAGCAGTGGGACACAAGTTGACAGGCCCCTTCCAGGAATGATTTGGAAGACAATGTCCTATTTAGAAATAACACAATATTTTAGTTTTAAGGAATTTAGGTGTCCTAAAACATGCCTTTCTAGCAACAATGAATAAAAAATGTTATTGTGAGATAAAGGCAGGCAATTGGCCATGGTGGAAATCATGAATTTAGGGTGGTGGTTCAGAGCTTGGTTCTTAAAAACGTTTCCTTCCGGCAGCAAGGGAGACGCAAACATAGAAAACGGCACTAGGGTGGCTTCTGAGAAGGGAGAGTTATAGATGTGTGTGCCCTGCTCTCTGCATAGTAATGGTCTCAGGCAGACACACTAACTTAGACAGGAGAGGCCTGGCTATGGTTTATGGCAACAGGGACTGCCTCAGAGTCACCTGGGTTAGGGCTCAGATTAGAGTATAGGGTTAGGGGAGCTTTTCAAAGATAAAGATGCCCAGGCTCCCTAATCCTAGGCCCCAGAAATTCGGGTTATGATCTGGGATGGGACTTGCACCTCCGTATATTTGAAAAGCTCCCCTGTGGATTCTGATGTATAGACCCCGATGAGAAGTACTATTAGAGGAGTGTATGCAGGGGTTTGTGCCAAACAGCTGGATGGCAAGATAACCAGCAGCCCACGGCCGTTCCTCCACCAGGTCTAAGTGTGATCAAATGTCTCTTCTGACAGTTCCTTTCTCAGCGTTATCCTCCAGGAACTTGTGATTATCCTCAGTCTAAGTCAAAAGCAGCTTAATTCCTCTGAAAACAGTGCCAGTTGGGCATTTTGCCTGGAATGAGACAAGCAAATCTGTGGCAGCGTGCTTCGCTCGATCAGCTCTTCAGCCTCCATGGGGCACCCTTTCTACATCACTCCCCCACTTTCTTCCTGCCACAGAGTCCAGCGCTCTGTTTGGTGCCCAGTTGGTGAAGTCAGGTTGTTCCAGCTGGTTTGAGTGCCTGGTTGGATGCAGACTTGGATGGAGTTGGCCTGGTGAAATGTGGTTGGCAGGAAGGGCCCGGGTGGGCTAAGACAGGCAAGGGTCAGTCTTAGCCTGGAGGGCAGGCTGAGGGTGCAGATCAGACCAGCACCCAACTCCCATCCCAAAGAGCCTAGGAGAGCGGCTCACTGACACCGGCAAGGAGCTGGACTACGGGAACCCTCTGCACGGAGGGACCTGCGTTCTCTCATCGGCCTTGGCCAGCAGACCCTCTGGGTCTTAAAGGGCCAACCTCCTACCTGTTTCTTCTGCTTCATCAGAGACATGGGCCTCTTTATCCAAGACCCTGGGCTGAAAGTTGGAGCCGTTGCACTGAGAAACCAGGCAGCAGTCAACTCTGGGTCTTCTGGTCAAGACCGGTTCCCTCTTGCAGCGTTATTTTCTCTGGGACTTTCTTTCCCCTTCTATGCACTGATGTTAGTCTTCCGTTAGCCTCCAAAACCCCTGATTCTCAGGGATTAGTCTCGAGACGTTGGCATACGTGGATCCTAGGTTTTGAGAATATGGTAAAGAGCAAAACATGATCTCTACACCATCGTGGGCTTACACTGTAGAAAGAGAAACAGACAAACCAGCAGCGTCCATGGAGAGAATGTGATCAGGTGGGTTCAGGGGGCTCTGCTATGGGAGCGCATAGGAGGGGCACCGGACCTGCCCAGTTCTGTTCAAGCTGTCGTCGAGCGGAGATTGTGAGGGCCCAGAGGTGAGAGGGAGGAGTCTACCCGAGGAAGTAAAAGCGGTACATCACGTGTAACACAAGGGGCAAGGGAGAGTCAGGGAGACAAGCCTGGGGGCAGCGAGCCGGGCTGGGTCACCAAGGAGCTTGGCCACCATGGCCAGGAGTTGTGGTAACACGATAGCCTCTTGTTTGCTACCTTGGACAGGTATTTTCCAAATCCGGGGATGACTCTGCAGTGAATACACACACACACACTCACACGCAAATCTCGCCGGAATGATTACTGTTCTGTCTCTCCTCGTTTGGAGGCAGCCCCGGGTAATCTGGATTATAAACCACCCCGGGGCAGGGGCTCACCGCCGGCTGTCATCAGCTTTCCTTCCACCTTAGGATGGCACTCAGCCTCACACGGCACCAGCGAGCTGACGGAGAATGGAAGTGACAAGGGCAAAATCAAAAACTCTGCAGAACACATTCGGTGGGAGAGGAGAGTCAGGGAGAGCTGCGGGCGTGTTCCCAGCCGACACCCCCACGCCCACTTTGTCTGTCTAGAGAAGGCTCTGCTTCCACTCTGCCTGACTGGCTGGCTCGACGATTCTTCAGGGGCCGTGTTTTCTGCTTGTCACTCCTGCCCCGGGTCGCTTTTAAGAGGCAAGGACTTCTGAATCTTTAAAAGAAAGAACTCAAAAGAAAATCCCAAAGGCAGTGAGTTGGCAGGTCATCTGCTGAGAGTGAGGGAGCGAGCTGTGACAGGATGGAGGAGCTTGAGGAGATGGGGAAATCCAGGAGGGAGCCGACCAGGAACAAATGGGAAATAAAAAAAAATTTTTTTAAGGTTGAGGAGCAGGGAGAGCCTGCCTGATAAATTTGTCATGGTGCCAGTTGACACAAGTCAACTTTCTGCAGCACAGCTCAGCAACCCAGGAACAGAGAAATTTGATGATTGGATGGATCATTCCGGATGCCTCTAGCAAAGCAGGAGGGGCAGATAAACCAGGGGGAGAGGAGGCAGGGGGTCGGCAATGGTGAAGTATCACCAGGAGGGAGCTAGTGGCTTGAGATATTAAGGAGGGCTTCAGAGACTATCAGACTCCGCGAGGTTGAAAAGCATCATTAGTATTTTGTTGTTCAGTCACTCAGTTGTGTCCAACTCTTTGTGACCACGTGGACTGCAGCACACCAGGCTTCCCTGTCTTTCACCATCTCTCAGAGTTTGCTCAGACTCATGTCCATTGAGTTGATGATGCCACCCCACCATCTCATCCTCTGGCACCCCCTTCTCCTCCTGCCCTCAATCTTTCCCACCATCAGGGACTTTTCCAGTGAGTCAGCTCTTCCATCAGGTAACCAAAGTATTGGAGCTTCAGCTTTAGCATCAGTCCTTCCAATGAATATTCAGGGTTGATTTCCTTTAGGATGGACTGGTTGGATCTCCTTGCTGTCCAAGGGACTCTCAAGAGTCTTCTCCAACACCACAATTCTAAAGCATGAATTCTTAGGCACTCAGCCTTCTTTATGGTCCAACTCTCATACCTGTCCATGACTAGTGGAAAAGCCATAACTTTGACTATACGGACCTTTGTTGGCTAAGTTATGTCTTTGCTTTTTAATACACTGTCTAGGTTTATCATAGCTTTTATTCCAAGGAGCAGATATCTTAATTTCATGGCTGCAGTCACTGTCTGCAGTAATTTTGGAACTTGGGAAAATAAACTGTGTCACTGTTTCCATTCTTTCCCCATCTGTTTGCCATGAAGTGATAGGGTTGGCCAAAAAGATAATTCAGATTTTTCTGTAAAATGTTATGGAAAAATCCAAATGAACTTTTTGGCCAACCCAGTATAAATAAGGAAGTGAATGAAACTGACAGATAGGAAGTTTCATGATCAAAATTGCGGGGTCTCTTGCTTCAAACACTGGAAGTGCCAATTGCAAGAATCCAGGTGAATGAATGGCTAGAAAGAAGGTGAAGGTCATTGGTGTGCAGAGGTCAGAGAATTGTGAGGCCAAGGGGGTTGGTTTGGTCAGGCATCTGAGCACCCCACGTTCTCAGTATCTGGCAGTGCTTGTTGAGGCGGTGACAGGGGTGTAGCGCCATAGTCCTCTCTGAAGTCTCGGGACTGGTACTTAGGTCTGGTGAGCCCCATGGCAAGGATGCAGTGCGCTATTCTAGAGACTGGGTGATGAGCTCTGAGCTTCTCCCCTGGTTGGTCAGATAATTCCTTTGGGAGAGGTGATGTCATTCACGAAGAGCATTTGTATTCTCTTGGTGAACACAGTACTTCCTTTTATTGTCAGATCATTTTAGTATGATTGAAAAATCAGAGAGAAAACTTTCTTTTTAATGCCCGAAAGGAATACTATATGAGATGTCTCAAATCCTGGCCCTGAGGTCAGCTCCTTGGCCTAATACAGAGTGTCTTTATACCACAGCTTCTTTCTGAAACAGAAGAGCTTGGCAGGGTCATTTTGATGATCAGTGGGATTGCTGTCCCTTTAAGCATTAATTGCATCAGTCACATTCGCTTAAGCCTTTGTTGTTCAGTCGCTCCGTCGTGTCCTACTCTATGTGGCCCCATGGACTGCAGCACGCCAGGCTTCCCTGTCCTTCACTGTCTCCCGCACTTTGCTCAGACTCATGTCCATTGAGTCGATGATGCCGTCCAGCCATCTCATCCTCTGTCACCCTCTTCTCCTCCTTCCCAGCCTCAGGGTCTTTTCCAGTGAGTCAGCTCTTTGCATCAGGTACTATTTTTATTTACTCCTGTTTTACAGATGTATACATTGAACCAGGAGCATTAACTGATTTGCCCAATATTATATTACTAGTACATGCCTGAGCCTTTCACCACTTCCTATCCTGTCTTTGTTAGCTTCTGAATACAAAAATAAAATGAAACACAGTGCAGAGTTGAAGGAAAGACATGGAAAGAGCTTACTCGACCACAGTCCCATCACTGAAGGTGTGTGTGTGCTGTGGAGACTCAGCCGAGGGACCAGTGCCCAACCACGTGACTTGCCACGTGACTACAGACAGGCTTCAGGAGGCGCTTGGGCTCGGGTCGAGCCTTTTGTCTGCCGCAGGGGCAGCTTGTTGCGTCAGGTGGCCCCTCCCCTCGTGTTGGTCTGAGACATGCCAATGTGCTGTTTTCTCCCCTGGGTCCTGTTTTGGCCCCTGGCCACCCCCCCACCCGCCGCCCACCCGCCACACACACACATCTATTCCCCTTTCTGTAAAACTGCTCTTCAAATGTTTGAGTACTAGAATCTCAACTGTCCGAATCTCTTCTCCAGGTTAGGCAACCTCAGTTGCTTCCCTCCCCTCTTCCTTCCTGCTGTGGCCCCGTGCTGTGCATTTAGGATTGTTGTTGTTGTTTAGTTGCTCAGCTGTGTCTGCTTCTTTGCAACCCCATGGACTCATCACACCAGGCTTCTCTGTCCATCACCAGCTCCTGGAGTTCACTCAAACTCATGTCCATCGAGTCGGTGATGCCATCCAACCATCTCATCCTCTGTCGTCCCCTTTTCCTCCTGCCTGCATTTAGGATACAGAGGTTTTTAAAAAAAGAAGAAGCAGATGCTGCCCTCCAGAAACTTATACCCTAATGGGAAAATAGACCAAAAAATATTGTTCTTTTTGTAGTCTGTCACCTTTACCAAATTCCCAGCACTCAGCATGGTGGCTGGACCATAAGTTGAAAGTGTTAGTTGCTCAATAATACAGGTGTTAGTGTCCAACTGTTTGCAACTCCATGGATTCTAGCCTGCCAGGCTTCTCTGCCCATGGAATTCTCCAGGTAAGAATACTGGAGTGGGAAGCCATTCCCTTCTCTACAGGATCTTCCTGACTCAGGGATCGAACCTAGGTCTCCTGCATTGCAGGCAGATTCTTTACTGTCTGTCTCCTGGAGTTTACTCAAACTCATGTCCATAGAGTCAGTGATGCCATCCAACCATCCCATCATCAGTCACCCCCTTCTCCTGCCTTCAATCTCTCCCAGCAACAGGGTCTTTTCCAATGAGTCACTTCTTCCCATCAGGTGGTCAAAGGATTGAAATTTCAGCTTCAGCATCAGTCCTTCCAGTGAATATTTAGGACTGATTTCCTTTAGGATGGACTGGTTGGATCTCCTTGCAGTCCAAGGGACTCTCAAGAGTCTTCTCCAACACCACAGTTCAAAAGCATCAATTCTTCAGCTCAGGTTTCTTTATAGTCCAACTCTAACATCCATACATGACTATTGGAAAAACCATAGCTTTGACTACAGGGACCTTTGTTGGCAAAGTAACATCTCTGCTTTTTAATATGCTGGGTAGGTTGGTCATAGCTTTTCTTCCAAGGAACAAGCGTCTTTTAATTTCATGGCTGCGGTCACCATCTGCAGTGATTTTGGAGCCAAAAAAATAAAGTCTGTCACTGTTTCCATTGTTTCCCCATCTATTTGCCATGAAGTGATGGGACCGGATGCCATGATGTTAGTTTTCTGAATGTTGAGTTTTAAGCCAACTTTTCGCTCTTCTCTTTCACTTTCATCAAGAGGCTGTTTAGCCACCAGGGAAGCCCCAGTAGACCCCCAAAAGGGTCCGCTGTGTAAGTGACTGCACGTGGGGCTCTGAGGAAGGGAAGCCCAGGGTGCTGGGGGGCCTGTTGGAAGACCTAAGTCCACCCTGGAAGAAGAGTGTTAGGCCACTCCTCAGCTGATCTGAGTCTTCAGGGGTAAACAGGACTTGGCTTCCCAGGTGGCGCTAGTGGTAAAGAACTCACCTACGCAGGAGACATAAGATACAGGGGTTCGATCCCTGGGTCAGGAAGTTTCCCTGGAAGAGCGTATGACAACCCACTCCAGTATTCTTGCCTGGAAAATCCCATGGACAGAGGAGCCTGGAGGGCTCCAGTCCATGGGTGACAAAGAGTCAGACATGACTGAAGCGACTTAACACTAGCACTAGGGAAGAACAGTCCAGGCAGCAGGAGCAGCAACTTCCAAGGTACAGGGGGCGGCGTGCCTGGAGGGGGCGGGGGGAGTGGTGTGCAGAGTGTGAAGAGCGACCGGGCCCAGTGGTGCTTTATCCCGAGCCTTGGTGAGGCAGATGTTGAGATTTGTGTTGTAGACAAAGCGGCACTAAGGAAAATGAAAAGAAGGGAAACCACACAGAGGCAGGAAGACCAGTGTTAAGTCGTCGACGTTTCCCCGTGAGACCTGATGAGGGCCTGAGCTCAGTAGCTGTGGAGCAGGGGGCGGATTCAGGAGGGTTTAAGAAAGGAATCTCTTGGTGGTCCAGTGGTTAGGACTTGGCGCTTTCATTGCTGGGACCCAGGTTCAATCCCCGGTCAGGGAACTAAGATCCCACAAGCCACACAGTGCGGCCAAAAAAAATGAATTAACTAATTAATTTTATAAAAGAGGTTTAAGAAGTAAAACCCAGAGAACGTCCTGGTCAGCTGACTGTGGGGATGGGATGAGGAGGGGTTTTCCTGGGGCCACCAAGAAGATCGTGTGGCCGTTGGTCTGGGGACTAGAGAAGGAAGGCCACGTTCCGGAGCAGTAAGGCGATGGATTTATTTTGGACAGGACTTGGAGGTGCCCAGGGAATGTGTTCGGTCTGACACAAGTGGCTTGGGAGGCCAGGAGAGAACTGAGTTAGAAGCACGGTTTGGAAGTTGGCCATGTGTCCGTGGTAGTTGTGACTGAGAGCTGATAAGCTCACCCAGGCACGGTGCACAGAAAAGGAAGAGAAGAGGCTTAACAATGAAACCCTGAAAAAGCACCAACATTTGAAGAGCGGAAGGAGCTGAGCAAGGCCTTGGAGAGGCCTGAGGGGTGGTTGGAGAGGACGGAGGAAAATCAGAGGAAACAGAGACGCGAGCAGCCTACAAGGCCCGTTTCGCGCAGTCAGCTTTCCTTTACAGCATCTGAGCTGCCGCGTGGTTGTGAGTGAGCTACCACGGTCGTGATGCGGGGGACAGCCACCTGCTTTTTCAGTCTTGAGAGATTCTTAAGGCTAGATTTGAGCCCCGGCTTCCCTAGAGCATTGGTTCCCAAGCTTCCCAGGTAAGAATCAGACCCTCTTCCAGGATCTGCTAATCTATCTGTTTTCTACTGCATTAGAACATCTTGGAGACAGACCTAAGAATAGGTTTTTTTTACAATAAGCACCCTGGGGATTCTTCTTATTAGGAAAGTCTGAGAATGATGTTCTAGATCAGAGGTTCTTCCGTCATATAACATGGGCACTCTTCCTGCCGTTTATCAACCATGCCCCCACCCTACACACAGACTCTGACCTAAAGCTCCGAAGAATCCCTGTAGTCAGGAGCCGCTGTGACTGGTGGGACTCCTCAGATGTGTGGAAATGGAAGTGCTAACCCACCGATCTGAAGGAGCATTTCTGAACAACTGTCTGAGGATTCGGGAATCCAGTGGAAATCCTGCATTTAAGATAGATAATTGATCCGCACTACTTCTCTGAAAGCATTTACCCTCACTGCCCTCTTGTGTAGACAGTCTGATTGCCGGTTCCACTTTGTGCGATAATGGATCTGAATGTAATCCAGTATTTGAAAAAGAAAAAAAAAAAAGCACCGTATGTTAAGAAGCTGACCATTAAAGAAGTTTGAAAGAGACAGCGCGTGTAGACAGGACATTTTGAAGTTACCGCCATTGCCAGAGCCAACTCTATTCACTTACAGGCTTAGAGACTAAATCTACTCACTGATTCAGCAGTGAGATCCATGAAGTATGCTCAAGACAGCTATTCTCAACAATGTATAGACTGTCGGATGTATAGACGATTCTACCATTGTTGTTGTTGCGTCACTAAGTCATGTCTGACTCTTTGTGACTCCATCCTGCCAGGCTCTTCTGTTCATGGGATTTCCCAGGCAAGAATACTGGAATGGGTTGCCATTTCCTTCTCCAGGGGATCTTCCCAACTCAGGGATCAAACCCACATCTCCTGCACCAGGGAAGCCCTGTCCCTACCATAGGTATTTCTGATTAAGCATAGAAGCTGTTCAGAGGGCCTATGCCCTGAGTATAAAGTTGTGAATCTATAAAATTCAAATATCACCTTTAATAAGCGACCAAGATAAATAATCTTTCCTAAATGATTGGCCTTGGGATATGATCTTTCCAGCATAAATAGAGATACTGATTATACTTAGATTAATATTGTAGGCGGAAGGTGGCTACTGAGTCGAGGGTTCAGGAGTGTCCCTCTAAGGAGCATAGCGACCTCTCCTTTTTGGAGTTATTTTACAAAGAGAGATTGAAGAGTGATGCTGCCTGGAGGTAGGAGGGTGGCTGAGAAATGCCTTTAGGAGCTCCCTTTCAGACCCATGATACACGCATACTTCAGATGGAAAGATAACTAAGCCTTGCCATTCCATCCATTCATTTAATAAGCATTTTCCTGGGCACCTCTTATGTGGCAAGATCTGTGCTGCAGGCTCCTGGCTCTCAGGTATCTCTGGGACATCAGGACAACTGCAGGGTGAGCCCGTTTGATCCTGGAGGGCAGCAGCGGGGGAATCTTGTGCAACATGAAAGCTATAATAAAGACGTTACGGGTGACTTTCACATTCCTGGTTTAGAAATGAGCAACCCGGCTAAACTATGCGAATGTTCCCACACCACAGGAAGCCACACAGCTCAGACACCCTCCTGATGTCTCAGAGGAGCTGGAGGGAAGTGGTGAAGGCACCACCAGCCTAAGGCCATCCGTCTGACTTCTGAAAGCAGAATCAGTACTTTGCAAGCCGATTACACGTTATCGTCTTGAAGGTTCTGTCTCATACCTTGTCATTTGAATCTTCACATGATTTTGAAAATTATGAATAACTAGCCATAATAACTAGCATTGTTATTCCTCTTTCCCAGCAGAGAAAACTCAGGTGCCCGGAGGTTGAGGAACCTGCACAAAGTCACATGCGTATGTGCGTGCTAAGGCGCTTCAGTCGGGTCTGACTCTGTGTGACCCTGTGGGCTGTCGGTGCCTCTGTCCATGGGATTCTCCAGGCAAGAATACTGAAGCGGGTTGCTGTGCCCTCCTCCAGGAGATCTTCCCGACCCAGGGACTGAACCTATGTCTCCTGCATCGCAGGAAGCTTCTTTACCACTGAGCCACCAGGGAGGCCCGCAGAGTCACATAGAGCAGACCAGAACCAAAGCCTGCGCTCGTGTCCCACGCTTAACCACATGCTCTTTCTGCCAGCAGAGTTCAGTGACCATATAACCACCTCATAGGTCCAAAGGATCTGGCCCCCTGCTCTCATCTCACCATGTTTTTTTCTTTTAGGTTTTTATTTATTTAATTAGCAATTTTTTGGCTGTGCCTGGTCTCATGGCAGCAAGTAGGCTTTCTCTGGTTGAGTAGGGCTACTTTCTAGTTGGGGTGCACAAGTATCTCATTTTGGGGGCTTCTTTATTGAGAACCACGGGCTCCAGGGCACATAAGCTTCAGTGGTCGCAGCACGTGGGCTCAGCGGTTGTGGCGCACGGGGCCTAGTTGCTCCCCAGCATGTGGGCTCTTCCCCGACCAGGGATCGAACCAGCGTCCCCTGCATCGCAGGGTGGACTTGACTACTGGACCACCAGGGAAGCCCCTCCCCATGGTTTTAAAAATAAGATACATAGTGCTCCATGAAGAGAAGAGACTGCAGCTAGATTCAGAGGGTGCAGGTTACTACTGGGCCTTGAAGATAGACACCGCAGGCAGGCGGAAGAGGAGGAGGGCTGGTTCACCAGTCCATGGGGTACCCCACCATCTTGGCTCTTGAGAACTAGAGAGTCACCCCCCCGATCAAGAGATTATCGAGCTCATATCCAGACTGCTTCGTTAATGACTTGCCCAAGAGGATGTCGGTGAGTTTGCATGTTCATTGAGCAGCGTGGTAGGTATTTCTATAAGAAAATGGCTTGGTTTTTATTTGTTTACTTTTTTCGTAACAGCCTAAGACATATGAGAAAGCTATTCTGGTAACTTTTCTACCCTAAAGGCACTTCTAAAACTCAGATGAAGCACAGTGAGAAATTAATTCTCTCGTTCAGCTGTTAGCTCTGACTCAAGGGGAGATGACAAGGCCGTGTCTGCGGATGTGGTGACATGAGGTCTCCAGCCTCCTCCTAAGGGTTTCTGGGTGCCTTGACTTCCCTCCACCCACCCTCTCCTTATGATGGCTCTGCTGTTCCTCTAATTCACTGTGTACCCTCGGTTCAGAGATGAAAAGATAGGTTTCAACAAACACACTCCTTCTGGGCCGACTCTGTAAACCTGCTCCTTGCGTGAGTGAAGCAGAAACAAAATATGTCGCTTCCTCCTCGTGGGAGGGGTTGGCGTTGCTTACACAGGGAAGGGGCAGAGGAGGCTCTGCTGGCCTTTTTGAACTCGCTTCTCAACTGGGGAAATGAATAACATCCTGATTGGCCCCAGTGGAGCAGAAGTGGAGGAAAAGGAGGGGGAATCCTGGCCCCAGTCTCCAGCCACAGCGTACGAATCGCTTTACCCACAGGCGCCAAACTTGGCACACAGTGCGACCAATGAGCGGAGGGGAAATCATAACCAGATTAACGCACTTCGGGGGTCATTTTCACACTTAGTAATGAAGTAGGTATTTTGCAGAGCGTGAGCAGAGCCTCCTTCCCAGGCAAACAAGAGTTCCCCAGCCTTCTCCTAGAGGCAGGAAGGCCCAAGGGGGATGGACAGGGACAATCCAAGCATCGATCCTACCGGCCAACACACACACGTGTACATTGCCACTTGGGTCCTAGACTTAGCACAAGCTACTGCCCTCTTTGTTTGCTTTAATAGAGGGTTAACCCTGGGCCTTAGAACTTGCGTCAACACTTAACACAAGACTGGAACCAAGGGGAGAGGCCGAGGGGCCGGCCGCTGAGGGTGGTCTGGGGGTAGATGCGTAGGGCGGGGCGGAGGGCAGAGGAGGCAAGGGAGATGGCCCTCGGGCATCCGCTGGATGCAAGGGGCCTGGGAAGGACCTGCACGACCAAGGCTCTGTCTGCTCCTGCTCTTCTCAGGGCCAGGAACCCATCCCCTCCCTGGGCCTCAGGGTCTTTGTCTAGACCCAAACAGGCTCTAGGAATGGTGGGGAGACAGGGCCGGGGCGGGTGGGGGAGCGCTGTCAGCCTCCTGCCTCACGGTTTGTGCATCCCCTGGGGGCCTGACTTAAACCCCGATGCTGGTTAATTCCTCTCTCAGGTGGGGCCTGAGAGCCTCCATTTCTGACGGGCTTCCCGCTGCCCCTGGTTGGGGCCCCACCCTCTGAGTATGGAAGGTGTGGAGGCTGGTGGTTCCCCAGTCTCCTCTCTACCACCTGCTCAGCTCCCTGCACTTTCCTCAGCTGTGAAATGGGGACTAGTTACAGTAGCCTTGCCTTCGTGCCTGGGGGTGTTGTGTGATCAGGGTGGGGAAAGGCCTGTGAAAGCACCTTGTAGAGGGCAAGGCAGTGTGAATGTAAGGGATCATCGTCATCGTGCAGATTTCTCTGCCTCATTGCTCCCCGCTGTGTGTTCCTGCAGCCGCTTGACTTCTCCTTCCATCCTCCTTGGTCTCCAGGCCTGGGCTGCTAGTCGTGGTCACCAGCCAGGGCTGAACAAATCCTTGGACATGTCAAGACAGGAAATGACAGTTCCTGGGCACCTCACTGATTCAGATGCAGAACAAGCTCCGAACACACCCTTCTGTGATAAATTCAAGCGATACCAGGCAGAGTTACACCTCCTCCCCCATGGGCTGCTAGGCCAAGAAATGAGGCCAGAAGTCAAGGACAGGGGACCCCAGCAAAGCCCGAGCCAAGCTTCCGGCAGAGTGGCTCACCGGTCCCCACTTCGATCCTACTTTTGTGCCCGCCACAGGCAGCCCCAATGATACTTTCACATGTCCGGGTCTGTTCACGGACAACCTGAACGGGTGGCTTCATAGCCACCCCATGAGCAAGAGACCACGGTGACTGAGGCAAGTCCTCGAGCCATCTGACCCACAGTTTCCTCCTCCATAAAATGGGATCACCACTGTCTGTCCTGTCTACGGTACACACTACAGAATCAAAGTGAAATGATTGTGTGAAAATAGGCAATGATTCTGTGAAATTACATGAGATTTCATTCTTCGTGGGAGACTTCCTGCTCCTGTGGAGTTGACTCATGGCCCCCAGTTGAGAAACATCCCTGCTTTTGTTTCTGTGCTCAGACACCCCTCCTCCCCGACTGTGGGTTGTCCACCACCCGTCTCCACCTCGGATGGACGGCGTCCCCAGCCACCCCAGCTCCCGTCGGTGTCCCGTGTTGTCCAACACTGCTTTTCTCATCTGGCTCCCCTAAGGCCGAGGCTGAGTCTTTGCTGAACAGCTTTGTTGCAAGGGCCTGGCAAGTAGAGATCCTGACATGTAATATAACTGAGCCCACATCAGAATGGCAGGCCAGGCCCAGAGCTTCATCCCAGGGTGCCTGTGGCAGCAAATCTGATGCACGTTTACCCCATGGAGTGAGGGCTGGTGGATCTTGGTGGTGGAGATTGGTAAAAGCTGACCACATATTCCTGATGAAAATGCCCGTTGCCCGAGCTGAAGGTACCATTTTCAAGGCTGCAGAGTTCAGTGACTACCAGAATAACAAAGCAAAAAATGGCCAGGATGTTGAACCAGTCAGCTCCAGGATCCACAGGCGCATTCAGGAGCCTCCTGCAGCACAGGGTGGGGGTGGGCAGCTCCCATCCTCTCCCCTCAGCCTCTGCCCCCGGGGTGTGCGTATGTGCTTCAGTTATGTCCCACTCATTGCAGCCCCACACACTGTAGCCCGCCAAACTCCTCTGTCCATGGAATTCTCCAGGCAAGAATACTGGAGTGGGTTGCCATGCCCTCCCCCAGGGGATCTTCCCGACCCAGGGATCGAACCTGTGTCTCTTATGCCTCCTGCATTGGCAGGTGAGTTCTTACCCCTGCTTCCAGGAGCAGATGGCAGTAGCACCCACTGTGCACACCCATCCCTCTCCTGCCTCTGAAAAGCCCTGAGGTTAGCAGGACCCAGGCCTGCAAAGCTGGGCCTCCATCTACCTCAAGCCAGCCCAGGACGCAGAGAAGTCTCATGTGAGGAAATACAGATCCTCAGGGAGGAGCAAAAATAACCCAAAGGACAAGTCATGCTTGCCTGTGCATTTATCTGAAATCCAGTTGTGATAAATCTGATGGTTTTGAAACATTACCCTTAATTAATAAAAATAGAGGATGTCTTAGCCCCAGGTTCCGACTTCAAAGTTCTCCTCAGTTGAGAGCCTCAAATTCGGCTTCTTTGTGGAGCACTGTAATCTCTTTTAAGACAAACACAGGATTTTAGTGGGGTTGTTGCCCCCACCCCCACTACAGCTCAATTTCAAGAACCACTTTAAAATTCTGGAATAGGAAGACAGGCTCCACTGAAAATACCCTTCTTGTTCCTACAGCCATGTTTTTAAAATCAAAATTCAGCCTGGATTTTCATGAGGAAAGTACAGATGTTGGAGGAAGAATCAGAATCCTAACTGTACCTTTGATACTGTCACCTTGGGCGAAAAGTTACTTCCCTTTGCCTCAGTTTCTTGATCTTTAAAATGGGAATATTAGCACCAACTTCTTAGACTTGTTGGAGCGATGTCTCATCCACGTGAAGTGGCTGATCCCAGACAAAAGAGACACTCAACAAATATTTATTGTCTTCCCTTTCCTGATATCTGATCACCGAACTAGTTAGATGGAGTCGGGACTGTCCTAGAAAACCTAGTTTGTGTGCTTACTTGTCTTGAGCGATACAGTGGCGTAAAGTCTTTCCGTTCAAGGAGCTGTTAGGTTTCCTGGGATACTGTTGGTCCTGCAGTGTATTCTGAGCCTTGCTGTAAGAGTCCCATGACACTAGGCTGTGTGTGAGCTTTCTCTCCACCCTCAGAAGCCACCCAAGCATCCCAAGGGAATATTTTCATTGCTGTTGAGCTGCAAAATGATTCTTCTCTTCCCACCTGGAAGGAAACGAATCTTGACTGTGCCTCATTTAAAGCAGAGGAGGAGAGGGTCTCTGAGATCCTGTCTGGGAAATGCCAGTGTCAGCCTGACTCGGAAAGCTCTGCTGTTGGAGGCACCCCCAGGTTTGGTCCGAGTGTGAAGCCAGTGGAAATTCTCCTTCCTGACATGACTGAACCCTTCTCCCAGACAAAAGGCAGGGCCCTGCTTGGTGACCTCTTGATGATGTGTGAGGGGCTCGAACCTTCTTTGGCAGACACGAAAGGGTGTCTCCTAGGAAGCTGCATCCTCTTCATCCAAAGGATAGTGGGAGTTTCGGGGGGCAGGGCAGGGTGGGAACGAAAGTGACAGGTAAAGGAACTTAATGTAAAAACCGACTCCTTCCAGGGTGTTCCACTGGCCCTCTCTGATCTGATGTATGAAGTTTGTACAGAGGTGGAGTTGTTTGTCATCTGTCACATGCCGGTTGGTGCACATTCCTGATACGAGTTAATAAGAAACATGCCGGAGGTACACAAGGATGGGTCAACATCGCGGGCAGCCAGCCAGGCCGCTGGGAGAGAAGCCGCATGTGGGCGGCGGGGCCGCAGGCTCAGGTGCCCCTGCGGAGTCAAGCACAGGGCTCGGGAGCCAGCCCAGCGGGCTTCCCGTCCCGTGCGTGTCACAGGCTCCGCATCCAGGTCCCAGCATGAGTGCTCCTGCCACAGGCATTGTTTTCTCAGTTTTTTCCTAGTATTTGTGGGCTTGTTTTACGCTGATTATGGAAGTTATAAGAAGCATATAGAGAAGGCTTAAAGTAACAGATGAGTCCCATATAACCCAACTGCCCAGAGGCAACCACAGTTAATAACACTTTACATGAATCATGTAAAGTGGGTTTTTTTTTTTATGATTTCTTTACATTGTTCAGTTTACTATATGAAATACTAATATACTATAGTATATTTACTATATGGTTTTGTTTTACTTTTTATAATATATTATTTGTTTTTAGGCTGCGCTGGGAGTCTGTTGCGCGTGGGCTCTCTCTCGTCGCAGCTCCGGGGCTTCTCCTGTTGTGGAGCTCAGACTCTAGAGCACGCAGGCTTCAGTAGATATGGCACCAGGCTTAGCTGCCTCGAGGGATGTGAGGTCTTAGCTTCCTGACCAGGGAGCGAACGCATGTCGCCTGCACTGCTAGATGGATTCTTAACCACTGGATTGCCAGAGAAGTCCCTGTGTTACTTTTGTAAGAACAATGAATTAAAGTTGATTTACAGTGTTTCAGGTCTACAGCAAGGTGATTCAGATATGTGTGTTATAGACTCTTTTTCAGATTCTTTTCCACTGTAGGTTTTTATAAGATATTGAATAGAGTTCCCTGTGCTATACAGTAGGTCTTTTCGTTTATCTGTTTCTTTCTAGTAGTGTGTATCTGTTGATCTCAAATCATTTAGCATCATCTCTTATAGAATTTCTACTATTATAAACGTCGTTTTTCAAGACTACCTAGTATTCTTCGGCTGCAATGAAACATAGTTTACTAACAAATACCCTATTTTTAAAGTGGCAGTGAGCATCTGTATGCGTGAAGGTTGTCGGCATCTTACTTACTCGGGTTAGGCTTCTGGCAGCAGCATCCCCAGGCCAGTAGTTCAGCATGTTTTTAAAAGGCTCTTTATACTTATTGCCACATTGCCCTTGAGATGGTTTCTATCTATAATATTCCCATTTTGTTGTTGTTTAGTCAGTAAGTTATATCTGACCCTTTGCGACCCTACGGGCTGTAGCCCGCGAGGCTCCTCTGCCCGTGGGCTTTCCCAGGCAAGAATACTGGAGCGGGCTGCCGTTTCCTCTTCCACGTGATCGTCCTGACCCAGGGATCGAACCATGTCTCCTGCATTGGCAGGCAGCTTCTTTACCACTGAGCCACCAGGGAAGCCCAGTATTCCTACTAGCAACAGTTGTCTCATTTCATCCTTATCCACGTTGACTACAATCCTGTTTATCCATTAAAGAATTTAGGATGACGAAGCATCCTCTCCCCACCCGCAGATGGGGAGATCAGAGGATGTGAAGGGCCTGACCTCGAAGCTAAGAGGCCACCTGTCCTGCCCTCCTGTGCCCCCTGCAGGCATCCTCAGAGAAGTGGGGACACACACCCGTGCTGATGCCATCTATGACTCCCCATCAAAGGCTCTGGCTACATAATAACACAGATGCCCTTAGGTTTCACGATGGAGTTGACCAGACTAGGAGCTGATGTGACTGTTTTCCCCTCCCTGCCCAGTATCTCCCTCAAGCTGCTTGTCTTCTGGCCTATAAGGGCCCCCACTCACTTTCTAAGCCTCTCACAGATCCCACTGTCCTTCAGAAGAGCTGCTCACACAGCCCCCAGGTCGTCCGCTATGTTGGAGTGGCCCGGTGGCCCTGTGCAGTTACGCAAAGCACGCTTTCATGTACTGTCCACATTTATTTCTGGCCGCACTGGGTCTTCGTTGCTCAGGCTTTCTCTCCTGGCAGTGTACAGATTTCTCATCGCAGTGGCTTCTCCTGTTGCAGCTTTCAGGCTCTAAAGCACAGGCTCAGTAGTGATGTTGCTTCTTGGCACGTGGGATCAACCAGGACGAAGGATTGAACCCGTGTCCCCTGCGTTGCCAGGCGGATTCTAACCTCTGGACCGCCAGGGAAGGCCTTTAGTGGTTCTGGTCAGACGCTCGTGACAGCCCTGGAAGGCAGATGCTCGTTTCCCTGTGTTATAGGTATTATCCCTTTATTATCCTAAGTCTGCCATAACACGTCACTGCAGATTTGGCGAGCTAAAGCAACAGAGATTTATTCTTTTGCATTTCTGGGGCCAGAAGTTCAAAATCAAGGTGTTCGCAGCATTGCACTCCCGCCAGAGTTTCCGTGGGAGAACCTTCCTTGCTTCTTCCAGGCAAGACTGCTTTACAGGGGTAGTTGTTTGATTAATGGAACTGATTCACAGAAAATGAGAGCTTCCCTGGTAGCTGAGCTGGTAAAGAATCCACCCGCAGTGCAGGAGACCCCAGTTCAATTCCTGGGTCGGGAAGATCTGGTGGAGAAGGGATAGGCTACCCACTCCAGTATTCCGGCCTGGAGAATTCCATGGACTGTATAGTCCGTGGGGTTGCAGAGTTGGACACGACTGAGCGACTTTCACTTTTTCACAGAAAATGAAATTTGGTGCCCTTGGATATCTTTGCCACCCCATGGATAGTAGCCTGCACCAAGGTCCTCTGTCCATGGGATTTTCAAAGCAAGAGTACTGGAGTGGGTTGCCATTTCCTTCTCCAGGGAATCTTCCCAACCCAGGGATCGAACCCAGGTCTCTCACATTGTAGACAGACGCTTTACCATCAGAGCCACCAGGGAGGTCCTTGGGTACCCGAGGCACCTCAAACATCATTTCACCATTACTTTGTTAGTGCGTTACTATGAATTACATTGAAGATACTAGCAGAGCCCTTAAATGAGAGTCACTCGTTTATTCTCCATGTGGTAAGTGGGGAAACTAAGGCCTAGAGTAAGCAGAGAAGCTAATGGGAGAGTTCCAGTTACAGCCTGGATGTCTGGATTTGTCATCTCTATTATAAGCTTTTTAAAGTATGAGTTGTGAACAGACATTGCAATTGGGCAAGTAGTTGTCAAAATGACTATTTTTTTTCCTATTCACTATCTATTTTAAAACTTTTTATTTTATATTGGAGTATAGCAGATTAACAATGTTGTGATAGTTGCAGACGAACACCAAAGGGACTCAGCCGTACATACACATGTCCATTCTCCCCCAAACTCCCCTCCCATCCAGACCCCCACATAGCATTGAACAGAGTTCCCTGTGCTATATAGTAGGACCTTGTTGGCTATCCATTTCAAATATAGCGTTGTGTACCTGTCCATCCCAAGCTTCTTAATTATCCCTTCCCACCATCCTTACCCCCTGGCAACCACAAGTTCCTTCCCTAAGTCTGTGTGTCTGTTTCTGTTCTGTAAATAAGCTCATTTGTATCGTTGCTTTTAACTCCTCTTTTTACGTTACAAAGAAATTCTTGGTGTCTCCGTTGCTGTTGAACTCCTCTTCCCTGGCTCAGGTGCCTTTGACATGTTGGCCCCTCACAGCTGTCTGTTCCGGACCTCTGATGAGCAGTGAATAGTCCCTTCCTGCTCGTGGCCCTGAGGGCCCGTGAGGACAGGCATGCCATCAGCACGTCTGGACGCACCCCCTGGCTTCCAGCATCAGCCTAGGTGTTTCTGTGCTTTGTTGGTACCTTTCCCTTCTCTTCCTAAGTTCACTTCTGAACTGGAGAAGTAGAGCCTTTAGGAATGACTTAACTCCCAAATCTGAACCTCACAGCCAAATGGATGACTACGGAACAAAGGTAGTGCCCAGCCACAAGTTTGGTGAACATTCGATAACCTGAGTCCACAAGATTGCTCTGTACTCCGTCGGTGGATGTGGGTTACAGCTAGCTTGGGGAGTGACCTGAAGGATTGAGAGGGACAGGTGGGGTCCTCCTCTGCCCTCAGCCTCCCTTCCTCATGTCTGTTAGCCATGGCATAGCGCATGCTGACACAATGAAACATGCCCGCGGCCACACCTAATAACCAGGAAGCTAATATCCACACCCCATGCTTATGTGAAAGCACCAGTCTGGAGCTCAGTTTGGTGAGCTAGTTTGGAGAGCAGGTGGAGAGACTCTCCAATGGCTGGTCTCATCATGCCTGGGATCATCTCTGAGTTATCATGGATATCATGATCATCACGCGCTGTCATCCTGAGGGCTTGTGCCTTGAAGAGCATTGTTTAATGACAAGTTTTACTCTTGGTACCAGGCCTCCCCGGTGGCTGGAAATCAGATCAGCAGGCTCTCATGAAAGTCCAAAGCGGAGGCTGAGCCACAGTCTCCTGAATAGCGAGGGTGTGATTAGACACTATCAGCTCCGAGGACATCCCAGCTCCCCCATGCTGCCTCACCCACTGGTCTTCCCTGCCCCTCGACAGTGGGGCACAAAAGAGCACGTGTGCCCCCAGCCTCCCCAGGACCTTGCTGGCTCACCAGCTGTCACTGGCAGGCCTTTAATGGGCGTGTGAAACCCAAGAACCTGACCTGTTTCTCCTCTGGGGAGACAGTATAATACAGGATGCCCAGTTGGGATGAAGGATTCAGGAAGCTCACCTGTACGAGCCCGACTCTCTGTTATCATCCAAGGCAGATTGTTTTGGTTCTTCCAGTTCCCAGAACCTTGGCTCTAAAATAAGTGCACAGAAGACAGTAGGAATTGATATTGCAGCATTTTCTGCTCACTCACTTAGCTGTTTCCTTCCTCTAATCTTAGCTGCTTTTTCTGCCCACCTCCGTCTCTCCCCTCACCATGCTGGCCCTAGAGGTATGATCTCTGGGACAATACGCCCAAAGGGTATATTGACTCCAGAGCGACTGTCAAATTTCTCAGATGGTTGTAATCAGTCAATAAACATGTTCTGAGCAAGCGCAATACACAAAGCCCAGTGTTTATTACAGACTTGTGGCTTCTGGAGGAATCCATGCCCTCAAGCGGCTTCTAAACTAGGTTGAAGAGCAGATCGTGTGAATCGTGTCAGGCAGCGTGGGAAAGACGCCGTGAAACCGATCTCATTAACCTGGGAATCTGAGGACGGGCTTCAGAGGCATCCATCAGCACCCCAAAATGGCCTGTATCATTTCATGTTTGCCAGCACACACATTTCGGGGGTGGTGAGTTTATTGCTTTCACCAGCCTCCCCCCAACAGGTAAAGAACTTTGTAGACAATCAAACTTCATGGAAGAGCGCTCCTGATAATTTTGATTATCATTATAGCAAGATTTCGTTGCGCCAGTGGGACTTAAACTGAATCTTAGAAATATTCCAGGAAGAGTAGGGTGGGAGGTAGGCCTGATGGAAGGGGCTCCCAGGAAGTATCAGGGAAGACTGTCACTCCCAGGACCGGTGACCTTCCATTGTCTCAGTCTCAGTAAAACGCAGGTCTGTGAAACGGTGATCACAGCTGCTTCTCCGAGCTTTGTGGGCCTTTTTTTTTTTTTTTTGGCTCACTTTCTTTCCCCACCCCTCAGCACAGTGCTTGACTCATATCACAGTGGACACTAATCCATATTTAATGAATGTGTGAGTTCACCAAAACAATCAACGTGAGAAGGTTTGGTAAACAGCAGAGGGTTGCTTCAGCTAAAGATCTGAGTTGCTAAGTACATGTATTTTGTGCTTTGCAAGCAGCCTGCACTAAGTGTCTTCTCCCCCTTGAAACTGACCCTTCCCCCCCGTAATGGGGCTCGAAGGGCCAGCCCATCTGATGGAGTGTCTGTGGGCTGGCCAGATGAATGATGGCAGCGTCGACCATGCTGACAAGATATGCAGTTGCCTAAGAGCCCAGAGGTGACCTCACTCTCCCCAGGGCTTGGCCTCTCACCCCAGCGCCTGCTGACGCACACACACACCTGCAGCCCTTCTCTCGCTCCAGGACGAGGAGATCTTGTGAGCTCCTTTGCTGCCCTCATCTGCACTGGAGGGGTGGAAGGATGGGCAGGAAGGGGCATTGCTGAGCCTCTGCTGGGACTCCTCCTCGCCCTCTAAGTACCTCCTCTCTGTGGCCTCTCGGGACAGTAGAAATGATTGGGTGCTCCTTTACTGAACACTTGCTTGGGAAGGGATCCCTGGTGCCTCAGCTGATAAAGAATCTGCCTGCAATGTGGGAGACCTGGGTTGGGAAGATCCTCTGGAGAAGGAAATGGCTACCCACTCCAGTATTCTTGCCTGAAAAATTCCATGGACAGAGGAGCCTGGAGGGCCACAGTCCATGGGGTCACAAAGAGTCAGACACGGCTGAGTGACTAATGCTTCACTTCCCTAACCCCTGCTTCCTCACAGTGCCCCTGCTGAGAGAGAGCAGATTGGATCTCCTATCAATTTTTCTTTTCTCCTGTGTACCATCCACCAGACAGAATGGCTCCTCAGCATAATCATGATTTGTTCGTTGTTCAGTCGCTCAGTCGTGTCTGATTCTTTGTGACCCACCCCATGGACTGCAGCATATCAGGCCTCCCTGGCCTTCACCATCTCCTGATGTTTGCTCAAACTCATGTCCATTGTGTCAATGATACCATCCAACCATCTCATCCTTTTTCATCCCCTTCTCCTCCTGCCCTCAATCTTTCCCAGCATCAGGCTCTTTTCCAGTGAGTCGGCTCTTCCCATCAAGTGGCCAAAGTATTGGAGCTTCAGCTTCAGCATCAGTCCTTCCAATGAATATTCAGGGTCCATTTCCTTTAGGGTTGACTGGTTTGATCTCCTTGCTGTCCAAGGGACTCTCAAGAGTCTTCTCTAGCACCACAGTTTGAAGGAGTCAATTCTTTGGCACTCAGCCTTCTTTATGGTCCATCCCTCACATCTGTACATGACTACTGGGGAAACCATAGCTTTGACTAGACGGACCTTTGTCAGCAAAGTGATGTCTCTGCTTTTTAATACACTGTCTAGGTTTGTTATAGCTTTAATCATGATACTCCAAGGAACTTGGGCAGGTTGGGAATGGAAAGCATGTTTAAAAGACCATGGTTGAAGGTGACAGGAGTTTTTCCCAGAACAAGTTAAGAAAGACAGGGGTGATTTCTCCCTAGAACAGTTCTCCAGGGCAGATGCAGCTGATAGAACGAGCTCCTAGCTAAGGACTAGCAGCCTGTGTTCCAGATCTGTCACTCGGAGACCCTGAGCCTCCCTGAATCTCTCTGCGCTTTCAGCTCCTCTCCCGTATGCTGGAGTGGTACCCGTCCCTGCCTGTCAGGATCGTCGTGGTAGTCACCATCTATGATGATGCTTCACATGGTGTAAACTTGTTATTATTATCATATACACAAGCATACCCCTTATGTGCAGAGAACTCACCATGCGCCGTTTATCTAACACATACCCTGCAACACCCCTGTGAGACTGTATTGGTTTTCCACTTTTATGGATGAGGAGTCAGAGGCCCAGAAAGATAACCGGCTTGCCCAGAGCCAGGACACACACAACTCCTCTGTGTTGGAGCCTATATTTCTGCTTCCATTCTCCACTCTAACACTAAGTCCTGATCTTTTTCTCCTGTGTCCTGTCACTTTGTCCCTTAAAATATTACAGACCCTCCGGCCTTTACCCTCTGTCACGGCCTCTGTCCTACACAGCTTTTGCTATAACATCTTGCTGCGTTGTTTTGTTCTCTTCTTGATTTGGCTTCTGATATTTCTCCCGGTCCTGCTCTCAGCTTACCTGCCCTGACTGCCGAACACAGTCCCTAGAAACCTTAACTGAGCACCTTTCTCAAGGCAGGCACTGTGCTCATGAGAAGTGAGAAAAGGAGCAATGATTCTCTTTCCTTTCCCTGGCTCTGGGACATCTCTGTCCATTAAAAAAAGAAGAAGAAGAAGCTGCTGCCTCAGCCCTGAGTGCACAGAGCAGAGGAGTATGCCCGTGTATTATTGTTAATCTCCTCTTCTGTAAATTACTAGGCATAGACGTCCCAGGCAGACCCTTCAGAGAAACACTGGTGCTGTAGCTCTTGATCTTGTCAACTAAGAGTGGGGCGGTGCTGGAGGAGAGCTGGCAGGAACCTCACTTGATCTCTCCCCTCCTTTGACACAGGGCAGAGTGTTGTTAGCTCCACTTCAGAAATGGAAAAAGGACATGCGGGGCCCTGCCTCTTCCCACTTAGTGAGTGGACAGTGGGATCGCCAGTCCGCTGGGTGTCATCAGTCCTCGCATGTCCTTGGGGACTGGGCACCTTTGAGTCGTGGTTGATGCTGATACTGAATGTGGGCTCCAGGGCAAGATAAGCACAGCCCAGGCCTCTGAGGGGCTGACACTGAGCACTCCAGCCCCACTGCCTAGCACCTGGCTCCCCAGGCCCATCACCTGACCCTGCCCAATGGAGAGAGGATGTGGTACAGGGCAGGTCCCCGTTCCCGGGTGCCACCCAGCAAGCTGATCCCCAGCAACCCCCGCCCCAGGTGGGCCTCTTCCTGGGGAGATGCATTTATAGACGCTGCCCATTCCTCCAGCACCAGGAATCCACCCTCCAACTAGGCAAGAGATAAATCAAAGCCAAACTTGGCTGATGACATTCAGGAGCCAGGAGTGACCCCAGCCACACATAGAAATCCCAGCGGACTGGCCAAGGGCCTTTGTCTGGTCAGGAGAGCCCAGGATTATCTGGCCCTCTTTGCTGATGTATGGAGTCACCGGCTGTCGGAGTGTTTACGAATGGTTATCACCTCGATGCTTGGGCCGTTATCAGAGGCAGGGCCGCCTGCCGGGGCTGGGGCTCGCACCCTCTCTATTACCACCTGTCATTGGCAGGGAGTGTGCGCTGACGCTGCCCAGTCCAGACTGCCGAAGGAAGATAGTTTCTGACGGCTGATCAAAGAGGAGAAGCAAGGCCCGATAAAAAGAGTGTGTGTTGGTGTACTTTTAACTTTGGGAAACATTGGCATTTGCATTTTTCCCCCATCTTCCTGGTGCTGGCAGGAACCAAGCCCAATAAATGTGGTGGATTCAGTTACCTAATCACTGGGGAAGGGGTATGTGCTTAAAGTAACAGAGCATGACTATAATCTCCTTCCGAGAGAGCGGCTGAAATAAGCTTTCACAGAAGACTTGCTGTATAATAAAGTCGAATCATTTAAAGGTAGCCTTTGAAGTGATCTTGCATGTAAAGTCTAAGCTTGGCATTCAGCAGAGCGCCGTGTATCTTTGGAACTGGGCTGCAGCTCCTGGTGGAGGAAAGATCTTTGGGGAAGATGCTGTCACCCAGCCTTCCTGCTGCCGTCCCCCCAGATGGCACCCCAGTGATGAGCATGTCCTGGGGAACTCTGTGCAGTGGAGGAGGATGAGGTGTAGACCGAACTGTCAGGGCATCCAAGTCCTTGAACCAAACCGGCCCACAGACCTGCTGTTGGATCTTGGGACGTAACTTTTCTGAGCTTCAGATGTAAAACGAGGACATTTGGTATAGGTTAGAGGCTATAGTGGCTTTGAAAGCATTTTTTTTTTTTTAATGTGAACTCAGTAAGCCCTTTTAAAAATGAAGCTTTAGGGGAAGTCCTGTTGCATTAACAGAGTCAAGTAGGGGAGTTTTGCTTGAACCTGGGCAAGGATTCCGTTGCCCTTGACCTCCAGCCTGAAGTAGTCCCTGAAGACTTCAGGGGAACCCTGTAGGTCCTCCGAAAACAGTTCAGGGAATTCCTTGGCAGTTCAGTGGTTAGGACTCTTTTTCATGTTTTCACTGCTGAGGGCCCAGGTTCGATCCCTGGTCAGGGAATAAAGATCTTACAAGCCACTCAATAGGAAAAAAAAAAAAAAGAAAAAACAGTTCAAAAACTACTAGCCCCATACCGTGGCAGTCTCCACGCCCTGAGCTGGTAGCATGAGCTGTCTCGTCCTGCCCCGCACATCCGTGTTTCATTGTGTTCCTTCCTCCAGCCTCAGGAAGGGCTGAAACAGGCCCTGGGCGGGGGTGGGGAGGTGGCGGTGGGCCAGCGCCGAGAACAGCCTGTCCTCTGCAAGGTGACTCAGGTCGGATGTCCCCGTGTGTGCTGCAGGTACCTTCGACCGGAGCGTGACCCTGCTGGAGGTGTGCGGGAGCTGGCCAGAGGGCTTTGGGCTGCGGCACATGGCCTCCATGGAGCACACTGAGGAGGGCCTGCGGGAGCGGCTGGCCGACGCCATGGCTGAGTCCCCGAGCCGGGACGTAGTGGGACCCGGAACAGGTAAAGATGGCCTCGCACTCCTAGCCTGACTTGGTCGTGAGCGGCACCTGTGGGTGTGGAGCTTCTCTGCTGGGAGAGGGTGCGTGTGTTTGTCTTAACCCTCTGTGTTTCTCTAGTTAACATTCTGGTTGCCATCCATTCTGGAAGCTTCTGGTATTGAGAAACCCGGTGCAGAGGGGAGTTCCCATGGAACCGACCCCTGCTCCATGGACTGCTGCCTACAGGCTTGCTGTGGTTCCACCACTGTGTTGTACAGGCGGTGCCTGAAGGACAGCCTTCTCCAGGGAAAGGGACCGCCTTGCCCACTAAGGTTTCAGCAGCCCTTGGGCAACGAACGCTGAGGCAGCACACCTTCCTCTATCCTGCTGCAGGCTTTACAGATTGGCGAGTGTCAGTGGGTCCTGCAAGCCCGAGGGGCAAGGATGAAGCAGGCAGGATTGGTGTGACCACCGCCCCCACCCCCGCCAGACAGCTTTTTCTTATGCTGCCTTTGGCCTTGGTACTGTTGTCTGCCAGTGAGTCCAGCAGTTGGGGGCTAGGGCAGTTTCTTGCATCCTTGGATGATTGGGTGTGCCCTGCCCCAGGCAAGCAGCTATAAGCACACACACGCACACACACACACACACACACACACACACACACACACACATACACACACGCACTTAGGAAAGGCTATAACCTCCTCCATCTCTACAGAATTACAGTACAGCCTGCCTCTCCTTTTTCCTAAAGCTCCTCCTATACATCTGTGCTGTTAGTGAGGGCTCTAGCTCAGCGTTTATGTCCGAGGAGGACCACCCGACAGGCATCTTCTTAGTGTTCTGAGGTCACCAGGGGATGGAGCACAGATCCTCAGATCCTGGCTGCAGGTCTTCCTGCTCTTGCCTGCCCCTGTCCTCTCAAGCCTGTTGTCCTTTACCATGAACTGCTCATCCCCGCTCCATGCACCTCCTTGGAGAGAGGATCCCAGGGAGGAGAAACGGACACACCTGGGGCAGGAAGTAGGACCAGCAAGACTGAGAGTCAAAGCATTTTTGGCAGAACTCAGAATGCCTGACATTATCACGCGATCCCGATTCCCTGTGGAACCTCTCGGTCTGTTAGATCTTTGGGTTTAGTGGCTAGGTTTTCCTCTCTTCTTTCCCATTCCATTCAGTTCCTCTGTCTCTGTCCTAAGAGGATAGAGACATATTGTCCTCGACTCTGCCTCCACAGCATTAGCTTCACGCCTGCCCATAGCGCTCGTGTGATAATCGGCAAACGAGCAGAACAGATGCGAGAGAAAGAGTTGGCTAGAGATGGAGAGGTGCCTTATCCAGCCACGGGAGACCGCCGTCTCAGGACCAGCCCCCCAACCCCCGCTCCATGCCTCCTTCTTCCCTGGGAAGGGAGATGCAGGCCTTGGAAGCTGCGACCAACCATGTTCCACCCTTGACTCCCATGCACACAGGCACACCACCTGTCAGCCCTCCTTGTAAAGTCCTCTGCCTTGTGAACGGCAGCTCATCACACCATTGTTCTCCCACCTGGACCCAGAGATGAGGAGCAGGGCCATTATCAGGGGATTTGAACCCCATGTGGCTGCCCTGGCGGCTCAGATGGTAAAGAATACGCCTGCAGCGCAAGAGACCCGGGCTTGATCCCTGGGTTGGGAAGGTCCCCTGGAGGAGGAAATCGCTACTCACTCCAGTCTTCTTGCCCGGAGAATCCCATGGGCAGAGGAGTCTGGCGGGCTACAGTCCATGGAATCGCAGAGTCAGACACGACTGAGGACTAACACTTACTAACCCCATTTTGCTCAGAAGCTGGAAGAAAAGCTTTTCCCTTCATGAGCCTCACTTGCAGCCCAGCTTTCCCCTGTACCCTGGGGCCCCGTCCAGCCCCGCTCACACCAGCAGGGCCAGTGGCACCGGACACATGCCCAGGAGCCACTCTTCCAGGGCCAGAGCAGCTCAGGGTCGGCCCTCCTCCTGGCCGCCTTCCTCGGAAGCCACGGAGAGCCCGGCCGTATCATCCAGCAGTCAGACGGGAAGGCGCGCTCAGGCCGGGCTGGGGAACTTCAGCCTGGCACGGACCATTAGTAACCTGAGAGAAGCTGGCAGCGGTTCATCTGCCGGACAGCTGAGGGATTCAGGAGTCTTTGTGGCCTTAAGCGGGTTCATGAAATTAAAAAAAGAGAGAGAGGGAAAGAGGAAATTAAAACTGCCTGACCCACAGGTCAGAAAATAGGAGACGCCCTTTGAGAGCTGAGGGATTTCATTTTCCTCCCCAAACTGTCACCAAATGGGATTCATTTGGTTTACTTTGACATGTGTGTGAGTGTGTGTGTGTGTTTTATATATATATAAAACTCTGCCTTGGTTTTTTATTTTTTAAGATTTTTTTATTTTTGACGTGGGCAATTTTTTAAGTCCTTATTGAATTTGTTATAACACGGCTTCTCTTCTGTGTTCTGGTGTTTGGCCTTGAGATATGTGGGATCCCAGCCCCCTGACCAGGGATTGAACCCCTCACCCCCTGCATTAGAATGCAAAGTCTTAATCACTGGACCGCTGGGGAAGTCCCATCTCTGCCGTGATTTTAAAGGTCACTAAGTAAAGCAGATATCGTAGAAGTTAACCTGTTCCCCTCTGCCTTTGTTGAGATTGAGTCTTCACATTTCGCAACTCCAGATAAAGTTTCAGCCTAGCAGTGCAGCCATGGGTCCTAGCGAGGGCAGGCTGACCCACCCCCAGCAGGGTCCGCCTGGTGCCCGGGGATAGCCAGGGAAGTACAGTGTGACGTGGTTGAGAATTTCCTGCACGTCACCCGTTGCTCAAGGGAGCCTCCTGGTCCCTGTCTCTTTCCACAACCTGCTTCTCTGGGTGGAGGATAGGGTGACCCAGGCGTCTGCCTCCGTTGGTCTCTCTGAGGCGGCAGAGACGATCAGTCCCTGTAATGCCTCCAGCAGGTTCTTTGTTTAGTGTACATCCGGGACAGGTGGCCTCTTTATCAAGCTGTGAATGGCACATGCTTTCATGACCCCTGACGCCAAAGCCCACTGTACCCATGTTTCACTGTTGTACAGATTTAGCCAGTGATGTGCTGGTGAGGGTTTAACAGCCAGCTCTACAAAGGGAAGCAGGAAAGTCCTGATTTATAGCATTTGGGCATTTCCATAGCATAGAAGCTCCCATTACAGCCAGTTTCAGGCTGTCAACACGATCTCAGTCATCTAGCAGAATTCCTGAAAGTGTAACAGCCAGCCAGCCCCAGCATTCCACTGGTAAGCTGCACCATAGTGCACACCAGCTCTCCCCCAAAGTAAAGCAAAGCCTTTCAAAACCTTACTCTTCCAAGAGTGGTATGTGAACCAGCAGCAACATCTCTATCCAGAAGCTGATTAGAAATGCAGAATCTCAGGCCCCACCGAACCCTGCTGACTCAGCACCTGCAGCTGGACAAGATCTCTGTGCATGGGGCTTCCCTGGTAGCTCAGACGGCAAAGTCCGCCTGGAATGCGGGAGACCCGGGTTTGTTCCCTGGTAGGGAGAGATCCCCTGGCGAAGGAAATGGCAACCCACTCCGGTATTCTTGCTTGGAGAATGCCATGGACAGAGGAGCCTGGCAGGCTACAGTGAAGTCACAAAGAGCCAGACACGACTGAGCGACTAACACTTTCACTTTCACCGTGCGTATAAAGTCAGAGAAGATCCATTTTAAAACATGGTTAACTAGAGGCAGGTGTTGGCTCAGTCCTCCAGGTTGGCTGCTGACCAAGTAGTCTATGAATAATTAGATCACATGTGGGATTTGCAAGTCCAGCTTGAAAATAACTGACTAAATTGCTTTCTCTCTAACATCATCACATCTCCCCATTCAGCAAAGCAAAATTTAGGTCAGGCCAACCCTGCTTGTACACTTAGGTGGCTGAAGAAAAGTCGTGAATTGTTCAGATGGGTCGGTGCCCCTCTGCCAATGTGCGGTCTCTACTCCCCAGTGAGCCCAGGCAGTCTTTCTGCGCCTTTTCCCGATTCTCAGTTTGCACTCATCTCTCACAGGAGACACCAGTGCCTAGAACAGTGTCTGGCACGTGGCAGATGTGCAGGAACTGCCGGGTGCCTGGGATCCTGCACTTAACCTCCATGTTAGCAGTTTCTCTGTAGCCCCTGCTTCACTGCCGTGGCTTCCAGCCTGTTTTCATTCCCTTAGAGAGTCTCTTGTGTCTCTGGTCCTCTGAGAGTCTGTATTTTATTATCTTTCCCATGTTACTGCTGTTTATTGAGTATGAATTAGTCTGCTCTTTGTTCAGTATGGTACCTGGGCTCCATCCATCCACCAGCTTAAAATCGGTCTCTTTCCTTCTTGATGGATACTATTCCAGGTTTCCTGTTCCCCTCAAATCTCTTACTCCCACCAGCTTGTCTCTCCCAATCAGAAGAGAGTGGTCAGCATTTGCGAAATCCCTTGGCCTCCTGCACCCAGACCCTGAAAACCCTCTTTCCTCCTGTCCAGAGGAAGAGCAGTCCCTGCCCGCAGCCTGCGCAACCACAGTGCCCATCCTCCCCAGAGTCCCCCCGAGTGTCCATGTTGCCCCAGTGTTGGCCTGGTGAGCCAGGCCCGGTGATGTTGGAGTGATCTCGCTGTGGTTCCTGCCTCACCGCACGCCCCTGGTTTTCTCCTGCCTCCAGCTACTTCTCCATCCTTTCCCTGAGTTTCCTTCCTCTGTCAGCCTTAAATCCATATCTCAAGGCCCTATCTCAATCCTTCCTCCCCTCCCTCCATCCATCCAGGGCCATCTCCTCCGCTTCCGTGGCCTCGGTTACTATCCATAAACCGATGATTTCCAAAGTGCCTCCAGGTTGGCTTTCTCTCCTGATCTCCAAGCCCATCATCCAGTCCCCTGCCCATGTTTCCATGTATCTATACACTGGGCTGCTCTGCCCTCAGCTTTGTCCTTCTCCTGGATTCACGGCTTGTCATGCACCAAGTCCTTCGTGACCAGCCACTGCCCTCTCTCCAGGCTCCTGTCCCTGCTCTGGGCGAGCCCCAGCCCCACTCAACTCCCCGGAGGGTCCCTGAGCACACGTGCTCTCTCTGCCTGCGGGGCCTCTGCACATACTTCTCCTTCGGCCTGGAATGCTGTCTCCCGCGGCCCCCTCCTCTCTCCATCACTCCCCCTCAAAATAACTTGACTAATTCCCGCTTAGCAGACATTCCTTTCAATATTGCCTTTTCTAGAAAAATAGGATTTTTTTTTTTCCATAAGCAAAACATTTACTTATTCCAGTCATTTTGTGTCTGAGGGAAGATACCACCTGGGCTTCCCTGGTGGCTCAACCATAAAGAATCCTCCTGCCAACGCAGGAGACCTAAGAGACGCAAGTTCGATCTCTAGGTCGGGAAGATTCCCCCTGGAGGGGAGGGTATGGCAACCCACTCCAGTATCCTCGCCTGGGAAATCCTATGGAGAGGAGCCTGGCAGGCTGTCTAGTCCATGGAGTTGCAAAGAGTCAAACACAACTTAGCGACTAAACAAAAATGGCAAAAATATAACACAAAAAATTTTCATAAACACCTAGATACATATTAATTTCATTGTCACTTTAGACCTTAACTCTTTCAATCACTATTTAGCTAAACCTTGTCTTTTTTGTGTGTGTGGCTTTCTCCCACATCCAATAGCAAAAGCCCTTAGGCCTAATTCACAGGTCCCGATCAGCTGCTTGAAGTATTCCTGACACGTGTCTGTTGCAGGCTGCCTCCCCTGGCTGCTGTTGACTCTCAGGAGCTCACTAAGCCAGCAGTCATGGTCAAGAGCTGGCTTCCCACAGTCCTGGGAACTCTGTTTCATTCTCCTGTTTGATCACAGCTCTCAGGGTAGGAAAGAGGCTGCAACTTTTTCTGTCTAGCGTCTCTTTCTTTAAAGTATTTTTTTAATTGAAATATAATTGATTACAATGTAGTTTCTGGTTACAGCAAAGTGATTCAGTTATACATACATTTTTTTTTTTTTTTTTCAGATTCTTTTCCCCTGTAGGTTTGGGATTACTGAGCATAGTTTGGGATTAACATATACATACTACTATATATAAAATGACAGGCAAGGAGCTACTGAATAGCACATGGAACTGTGTCCAGCATCTCTTTAACTGACTCTTCTAGTCCAGAAGCAGTTACTCTTGGGGATTACAACCCCCCAGGGGCTCAGTCTTTACCTCTTACCTTCCATACACTTACTTCCTTGCTCAAGTATACTTTCTCTCAAATATTTCTTAGTCAGAACTTTCAGAAAACAGTAGTATAGGCACAGCACTCTAGGACTATTTTATTTCATTTTTTTAATGCAGTCTGGACCCACTAAATTGATTTTGCAACACATTGATGAATTGTAATCTAGTTTGGAAACCAGTGCTCTAGTTTATTCTGCTAAATCCTCTGAGTTTTCCTGAATGTATATTAATTACTCAACTGAAAAGGCTATGAGTTTATTTTCAACTAAAGGTCTTCCAAAGATTTCTGTCAGAAGTCTTTACCTTTACTCTTTGAAAAGGTGTAAAGGTACTTTGAAAAGTACCTTGTTTCCTTCCTAACATGGAAAGCACATTTTGAACAGTGTGAAGTTTTTAAATGATCTCAGGAAGGATTCAATAAGTGAATTAATAAATGTCCACTGACAACCTATGTTTTGCAAAAGATAACTCCAAGCACTGTGTGTGTGTGTGTGTGTAGCTTTCATTTCAGGACTGTAGGAATTCAGCTCTCAACCAGTGTTAGTTATTGGTACTGGAGTTGACCAGCTAGGCACCCCAAAACACATAACCCTGCATGCTGGCCCCTGCATCCTTCGTCTAGGATTAGCTGCTCCAACGGGCCTGGAACTCCTGCCTGCCTCGCTGCTGCAGCTTGGGGACCTCTTCCTGCTAAGGCGGCAGGAGCCGTAATATCCCCTCCCATCGCAGGTGCCATGTGATCACGTGACCATAATTGCAGGCGTGGGGGCTGAATTAATTCTCTCAGCTTTTAAATTTTTTGTGTATTTGTGTTTTTGGCTGTGCTGGGTCTTGGTTGCCGGGCGGGCTTTTCTCTAAAAAGTTGGGGAGAGCAGTGGCTACTCTCTGGTTGCGGAGTGTGGGCTCTAGGGTGCATGGGCTCAGTCGTGGCTCAGGGGCTTAGTTGCTCCACGGCACGTGGGATCTTCCTGGATCAGGGATCAAACCCGTGTCTTCTGCACTGGGAGGCGGACTCTATCACCGGGGAGCCACCGCAGAGCCCTCTCTTAGCTGTTAAACGTCCCTACTCCCCGGCAAGCGCCATCGTCCAAGCAACTTGGCCAGTCCCGTAGATCCTTCTCTGCTTTACCTAGTTGGGCCCTAGATTTCCCCCTCCTTCTTCGGTGTCTTTACAAAATGCTTTCAGGGCCTCCTCTCCACTGCCTCCTCTGGAGACCTGTGCTGTCTCTCTGGGGCTCCCCTTGTAGACGGGCTCTCTGAGGGTGCCCCTGGGCACAGTTCTGCCCTCAGGGAGAGAGAAAGCTTCCCCTCTCTCCTTTCTTCCTCTCTAAGGCCTGGGAGAGGGAAGCCACGACGTGTAGTAAACATTGGCCTCCTGTTCCTTCACGTCCTGGCCGCCGCCATTCCCCATGCTGAGCGCTTCGGTCGCCTCGTCTCCTCCTGTCTTGTCCTCAAGGCACCACCTCCCAAACGGCTTCGACGCCTCAGACTCCATGCCACCCGTGCAAACGCCCTGTCACACCACCACTCAGTAGATGTCCCTTATTACAATGGACAGAGGAGGAGAAAATGAGAGCTTTGATGTGAAATCATAACTCAGAGCTGTGGGATTAAAAGGAGATGCCCAGGAAGAACTTCCGGTTCTTAATATCCAGTCACCTGAGTCATTTCCGCCCATTACCCTCGAGACGGGAGCCCCAGAGAAGGAAGCCGCCCTCATGTTAGGGCCCACTCTCCCTGTCCGCCCTCCTGGGCCCACAGCTGACCGCCCGGGCTCCTGCCATCACATTTCAGAGTCTCTTTCCGGCTCCCGCACCTTTCCAGCCTCTCCCCTCCACCCCCTCCACAGTCACCCCCCATTCGTAGTTCATGCCGACACCCTTGGCCATCATCCCCAGCACGAGCCCTGCTGACCTGTCTCTGTTCAGGGGCCTGCTGCCCTCGCCCCCTACCCAGTCCCCTTTTTAGACCAGGCTCTAATCTCCCCTCTCTCTCAACTTCTGCATTGCCTGTGCACAGGATGCTTGGTCCAGGACAGGCCACGCATGCTGCCTTTAACATTAGTGAGCAGCAGCGTATTCCCTTCTCCAACCCACTGGGGTAAGGCTCAGCTCCGGTGGTCCTTCCAGCCCCTACCTCACCCAGACTGCCCGTCCGGTGTGTCTTAGCCCAATTCCGGGTCCTTGGACTGAATCCAGTTCATCTTTGTTACCTCTAACCAGCAACCTTTTCCCTGCCCAGCATCCAGCTCTGGGAGCAGAGCCAAGCTGAACTCCAGTTAATGTTTGCTGAATGACTGGATGGGCTTTTGTGGCTCCTGAGAGGTCAATGAAAGCCAGTCAGAGCAATGGGAAAAGGGATTGTGTTTAAAATACACACTTGTTGGTTCCCGGCCCATTCTAGGTAGGCAGCTTCTCCTGCCCCGCCTCCTCTCCCTCTGCCCCCCACCACCCCCACACCCCCCTCTTCTTCTCCCCTAAGGCTGTTGAAAGCCCCAGGCAAAGGCAGAGCTATAATGCAGAAGTTTTGGGCTGAGAAGCATCCTGCTCATTTCTCAGTTGCCCAAAGTTGACTCTGAATTCTTTAACCAGAGCACACTGATTCCTATCTATAAGGAGGAAGTGCCCCCGTGACCTCACAGGTGAATCTTCAAGTCCCCTTTCCAGGCGTTGCCTCAACAGGGAAGCAGGGATTCCTGTGGGAAATGGACAGGCTTGGACAAAGGGTGGAGAAGGGCCACTGGACCCCCCAGATAAGGGCCCTTCTCTGAAGACATGAACACGGGTAAATGGTTAACAAAAGGGAGGCTTTCTCTCTGTTCCTCCTCTTCTGCCAGAGAATTCATCTTTAACCATTGACCTTTCTGCGAGGTGTAAGATCTGAACAAAGTTGAATACAGTCATGGATGGTTAAATACCCATCTTTCCCTTCGGCCCCTGCCTCTGCCCTTCTGCCTCAGAAGATGGTCTGAGGTGTTTGGACCACCCCCGAGGTGGGATGGCTGGTGACAGAGGAAAGACAGACACACAGACAATAAACGTTGGAAATGGCCCTCTGACCCCTTAGGAAGCCAGAGCCTGAGCTCTTAAAGCAGAAGAGAGGCCTGTACTGAGAAGGCCAAGCCACGCCCATCAGATTGGGTTTAACAGAACGAGGCGTTTCCGAGCACCCACACCAGAGTCAGCTGTCTACCCTCTGACACTGGGTGATTGTTTTCCTGCTCACTTTTCTCTGAACCCCACCCCTGCACCCCGCCACCCCGCAGCCAGACACCTTCAGGCCCACTCCAGAAGGCATTCTAAGATATGCTGGCAGAATCTCCCAGCCCCAGGCTTCCCAGACTCCCCCCAACCCCCTCACATGTGTTTTGTTTATTGTAGCCCGATAGCTTGCAATCCCACCCCTCCATGTGCTTAATTGAGTTTGCGGAGAATTGACATCCTGTTGCTTCATTTGTTCAGGATGCTTTTTTCCCATTGGGTGCCTGTCCCTGCCCCGGCTGGGGGCCGGGCCCCATCTTCCTGGCCTATTCCCTTCATCTCCAGTTGGCCAGGACCAGTGTGCACTCTCCACTTCGATGTGTGTGACTGGGGCTGGCCTTAGGGCTCGGTTAGACGGGGGAGCAGGTGGGGCCAGGCCTACCAGGGCCCCCGCCTCCATTCGGGCGTGGGCCGGGTCCTTGGACGACCGCTTGGAGGGTCTTTGGTTTCATACTTGATGCCTCCCCAAGCCACTGGGAGCTGAACATAAGCATATGGTTCATGCGACGTAAGCATATGGTTCATGCATTGGGGCACGTCAGAAGGCTTCTCTGAGCAGCCCCCTCGCCCTGCCCAGCAGGTTGGAACTTCAGGCCTGGTCTCTCCATTCTTAGAGCCTGACAGAAGGAAGAAAACCTGAGGGGCTGCCCACGTGCTGGCGGGACCTCTACAGCCTTCCCTGCTTCCATCCCCAGGCAGGAAAGTCGGCGGGACTGGGAGGAGGAGCAGAGGGGTGAGGACAGACCAGTTTGGGGGAGATAGATGAAGCTCTGCACACGCCGCACCTCAGAACAGACCGCAAGCATCCCACACAGCTCCCAGTGGCCAGACCAGATTCTGATCTCTCCTCCCCTGATCTCGGCACCGGCTGCTCCTTGCAGGGTCCGTGTTGCAATCCTCTTTAAAGAAATATTTTATTTTCAATACAGACACAGCCCTTGACGTAGCAGTAAAAACCACCACCCCTGAGAGACACGTGGCTGTGAAGTGTGTTGGTATGTAACTTCCTGTCTTTGCCTACGTGCAGGGCTTCATCCCCTGGTCCTTTTTTGTCCCCCCCAGAGGTCACCACCGCCCCCCCCACCCCCTGGTGCTCAGGCTTTGGGAGCCATCGGAGCGAGGGAAGGAGGTCGACTCAAACGGGGGGTACCTTCTGACCGTGGCCTGGTTTGGGGTGGGGAGTAGTCGCTCTTGTTCCCCCAACAAGAGTTTCTTTGAGAAGCTCATTCCCCGCCCCCCACTTTTAAGATGGAAGTCAAATTTTCGGATTCTGCAGTGCAGAGCAGAGAGGTCACTAGGCTCTAATGCATTTACCATTGACTGCCCCTCTTGTAGTGCGTCTATTAGTGAGTAATTTGATTTGTACCTATTCATTTGCAGTCCCTGCAGGAGCCTGGAGCTGGCCCCTAGTATAATTGGTCCTGTCTCTATTTTTACATCATTAGATTAGCCCCGACTCCTGGCCACTTGTTGTCTGCGCTTGTCTGTCCATTTATACAACCTAATGTAACACAAAATTCATTACTGATCACATTACTTTCAACTCTGAAGCCAGCCTTGTGATAAACATTTGGTTAACCCCTTCCTGCCCACAGGAGGGGGGGTGACGGAACAAATGCACTTCCACTCGACAGGCAAATCAATATCTTAATACAGCAAAGTGGAATTGCATTTCTAGATTTGTTATTCCTCCTGGAGGAGCAAATGGAAAAGCTCGTCTGAGCGAGCGGAATTGAATAATGAATAGAGCCCCGGCACCAGTAGGCAGTCTGTGCGCAGAGCACAAAGGCTAACGCAGCGTCTGCCCACCTTCTCCTCTGCAATGGGCGGTGCCACGGCAATTAATTGAGACTCGTGACTATGGGTTCAGGATCCTAGGCCAGGACCCTAACGGGGGCCACAGAGACCTTGACCCCAGCGCCAATGTCTTGGCTAGGCTTGGCCTAGGATGACTGATCCATGAACTGGGTTTATTTCCTTAAAACCTTCACTGATATGAAGGCACCAGACACATGGCCTTGGCGGTCATGCCACCCAGAAATTAAATTAAATCCATTACTAACCGTTAACCATTTGGAACCAGATATACAAAATTCTTCCTATTTAGAGCCAGGTCAGCAGTACTGGGATTGCTGTGTGTGCTGGGCCCAGGGTGAGTGTTCTTTGGTGTGGAAATGCCTTGTGAGCCTAAAAGTGGTCTTAGAGCTCAGACAGGGGTGTCAGTGAGCAACCTGGCCTAGAGTCATCAGGGGACCTCTCTTGAATCTGGAAGATTCTCGCTTACCCCCACCAGAATTATCCCCTTCCCAGCCCCCGTTTGTCTCTGGGGAGCATCCACACCCTCTTGAAGTCATTAACTCGCAGGACAGATTGTTTCAAAAAGAATAATACCCCGACTTATTTTATATTAAAAAAAAAGTCTCATAAAGCCTATACCACAATGATTAGGAAAATAGCCATAGAGAAGTAGAATGGAACCCATTACCGTGACAGCCATAAATCCCTAAGTAAAAAGAAGCCGTATACTGAAGGTGCTCAGTTGGGAAGGAAGCTGGAAAAGGCAAACCCGCCCAGGGAACTGCTTGAATTCAGGCAGGGACTGAATAGGAGGCCAGGAGAGGCACCAATGCCTCGGGTGAGTGGACCTCCTCGTTGTGGAAGGGACTGCCCTCCATCCCACCAAGGCCCGGCACCTTGGACCCAGCTGCCCCTTAACCCGTTTGGGGCTCTGACAGGCCAGAGGCAACCAGCAAGCCCCTGTGACGTGGCGGCCCCGGGGGTCCCTCAGGCAGGCTCCCGGGCTGCCCCTGGCTGTCTGCAACCCTCCTCCATGCATGGGAGGTGGGCAGCCGCCCCTCAACCCTGGGCCTGACTGGGGGAGGCTGCATTGCCCACAGAGGCAGGCTAGAGATGCATGCACATCCTGCTGTGAGGAGCTACAGAGAGGGGAATCCCTCGGCAGGGTGTCACAAGACCCCGCACATCCAGACACTGGTGTGTCCCCAGGGTGAGCCTGGGTCCCACAGCTGTCTGCCCAGGGTGGCTCGCCTCCCCGCCCCAACGAAGCCCCCAGGACCTCTGGCTTCGGCTGTTCCTCCTTGCGGGGAGGGCCCCGGCCCCTTCAGCCCAAGAAAACAGAGCCGAGCACAGGCCCTTCCTTGGTGGAGCAGGAGGGATCAGCGGCCGAGAGGAGTGCCGGTCAGCCACCGGAGTGCGAGACAGTGATTTCTTAACCCCGGTGGAAGGGGGAAAGCCACATCTTACCAAACTCTTCCGCTGCATCGGAGAGAATTTAATTACGTTTGGACGTTTGAATGGGAACCAGATGTGGCTCGAGCCCATCAGGCCAGCCACGTTTGGGGAGCAGCGTCTCCCCTGCCATCTGCAAGCCACACTGCACCATCTCACAGCCCCAGAGGGTCTTGAGAAGACCCCACTTGAGGAGGCAGGGCAGGTTGAGACTGGCTGCTGGACACCTGGTTCGCTGGGACAGTTTCCTCGCTGGGAGCCCGTGTCCTCCCCGGAGCTGTGCTGAGCAGCCTATTCGCGGGGCACCACATGCAGGCGTGCGCAGAGGAGGCTGTTCCCAGAGCCTGGCCAGGCATCCCTTAGCTCTATGCCCTGCTCCACCCCGCCATGTCTGTCTCAGGTGCCATCTGCCGAGGCTCTGCCTCCGGGCCGTGCTGCTGGCCTGGGGCTAGAGGGGGCGGTTTGGGCCATCCTGGGTGAGGACCGCTTCTCCAGGGGCCTCAGAGACGTCACCCCCAGCTCTCTAGCCAAGACCCCACTGCAGTGAGAGTCTCTGCCACGCCCTCAGGGCTTATCCTGCTTCTCGAAGCACCTTCACATCCTCCTCTCTTCAGAGCCTCACACGGCCTGTGAGGTCACCAGGGCAGCCGCTGCCCTCCTGCCTGACAGGTGGTAAAGCGGAGAAGGGGTGCGGGGACTTGCCCAGGTCGTTGAGCACGTCAGCGGCAGAGCGGGGTTTAGGGCTAGTTCTCTGCTGCCTCTTCCTCGTGGCCACTGGGAGGGTCGGCTCCAGGCCGCTCCTCCATCAGGCTGATCTCAAGCACGTTCCAGCCAGAGTTATCACATCACTCAAAACCGGGATCATGAGCCAGATCGGCTCCGCCCGTGCTGGCCCCATGTGTAATACTCCGTGACAGGACTCACTCTGCCTGGGTCTGGATTTACAGTTAGACTGATGTAGTGGCCCTGAGAGGGTCCCTGCGCACGGGGTGCTGTTGGGCAGCCGGGATGGGGGCTCCTGCCCTCCTGCCCTGAAGCCTGGAGAGGGCCTAGGTCACGTGGGGCTCCTGGGAGTGGGTCTCTCCCTGCCTGGAGTTGGTGCTACGTCATGGCTGTGGTGGGAGGGGCCTCAGGGAAAGGCTGCAGCCCCCAGACTCCAGCCCACCTCCTGGGTAACCCCCTGTCTAAGGCTGGGCAGGGAGCTGCTCTGCCTGGAACTCAGATGCTCTGCTCCCTGCCCCACCCCAGCACACACGCATGCCCGCATGCACGTACACACGTGCACACACGTGGACGCATGTACACACATGCATACACATGCACACATACATACCCAGCTGTAGGTGGAGGACGCCTTTTGAACACTGACCCTTCCTCATTCTTCACGCCTCCCTCCCCCCTTCTTTTTCCCTCTTTGATTATTTCTTCCCCGGCATTCCGGCATGCGCCTCTTGTGTCATCCCCACTGGGCCCACCAGGAGCTCCAGGATCTAGCCTGCCTCTCTGTCCCTGCCTCGCGTATTAATGCCAGACTGGCCTGCTCTGAGTAGGATTTTTCCAGAGCCCTGAGGACCTATCCTCCTGGAGGGAAGGAAAGGGCTGTGTCTTTTCCTCCAGACACAGAGAGGGCTCTCCACCTGATGGTCTCCTTAGCCATCCTTTCCAGGTATTGATCATGACTTTCACCTTCCGGGGGGGGGGGGGGGGTGGTGCAGTGGATGCCCAGAAGGACTGGGGTCTCCCTTAGGCCCCAAGTCTCCCCCAAACCCTGAGGTTATTAGGCACCCATGCGTGGCCCCAGTGGCCGAGGGAAACAATTCAAGGGACCCAAGGCAAGAGTAGCAAGTATTTGCCCTGAACGTCTGGAGCTGGGGAACGGGAGAGGGAAGGGGCAAGGCAGGCCATGTGACCTTGGCCTCATCCTGCAATGTTCTGGGTCTCAGTACCTGCGGGACAGCCAGGAAGAAGAGCTGGGCAGGGAGATAAGAAAGCAGGTTTGCAGGAGCACTTGGGTTGGAAGAGACTCCTGCCGGGAAGGAAGGCGTGTGCCTGCTCACTGGCTACAGGACTCAGGGGCCGGGGGCACAAGCTTTCAGGGACCCCAGGCTGAGTGTGCGGTGAGAGGCCCGGAAGTAGGCAGCCTCAGAGCTCAGACACAGGTGTGGAGCCTGGAAGAGTCCCAGGCCATTGTTAGCCATCTTTTCATCCACTCCTTTATTCCATCGACCAGATCAGGGTTCCCCTTATCTGAACGTGGAAGGGCCTTTTCATCCTCAGCCCCTCAACGTGGGAAACTGCCCTCCTTCCTTTCACAAGCAAGCCTGGGAGGGGAGCAGAAACTCCTTGCTGGAGGAGAAAGAGGACACCTTCTCAGCCCCACCCAGCCCCCAAGACCTGGCGTGGGTACAGAAGCGGGTCCCTGGTCAGCTGGCACCTCTGCAGCCTGGTGGGGGTGCCTGAGGTGGCCGAGGGGGCAGGAGGAGCCACGGTGGGTGTGTCCGAGTGGGAAGAAAATCAGGGCCCCCCTGCAGGTCGCCTCCTCTTTAACTGCTGCCCTTTTAACCACCTGAAAAATGCCCTGGGGCTGAGGCTGGCTTCGCCCACAGTGTGGACAGAGCTGTCCGAGTTTCAGGAAGCGATCTCAGCTGACTCCCCCCTCTTTCTCCCTGAAGAGACCCCCTCACCTCCCCAAGTGACACTCTGGAAGAGAGGACAGTAGTTTCCAGGCCCAGGGCTGGTGTGAGACAAGCAGCCCAGAGCCACATCCGCCAGGACCGCCCCCTCGTTGGCATCCAGACCATCTCTTTGGGTTCTTCCTGCACCCGAAGCTGAGCCCTGCAGGAGGCGGCCAGCCACCGCCCCCCATCCTCTGCACCTCTGTCTCTGAGTCTGCACAGCTGGTCCCAGGCCCTCATTGGAAGGCCCCCTGTGGATAATGTCCATTGCTTGGGGCAGAGCCCATTTAGAACCATTTGCTGAGCTCGAAGCCATCCTGTGGTCCCCTGGTCTTCTCCCTGTATATCCCAGGGGGCTGCAGGAAAAATGCTGAAGATCTGGGTCAGAGGATCCCTCCCCCTGCCCCCAGCCAAGACCCCTCACCATGGAAAGGAACCCAGATTATTTCTGTTTGCAGACCTCCTCTGAGCTAGGCACTGGGCAGGATGGGGCAGTTTGGCTGGCTGCTCTGTGCTCTGCCTGCACCACCCCCCATCGCTCCTCAGAGGTACCACTGAGCCCAACCCAGGCAGGGGGCTTAACCACAGGTCCTGCTGACAGGGGAGAACTGGGAGGTGCACGCAGGAGGGAAAAATCAATGCACGTCAACAGGGTTGGAAATTTATTTTCCAGCTTGGAAGAGGGTACTTCCAAAGAGGCAAGGAGGGAAATGAAAAGCTGTAAACACATATCTGCCATCTTCCTCTTCAGGCCATTTCTTGATTAAAAAGAAAGACTCTCCCAGGGTTCCAGTGGGGAAGGGGTGGGGGTGAGGGTCTGGATGGCAGGGACACCTGCCAGGGGAGGGAAGCCGGAGGCACCCCCAGCAAGGTCTTGCGGGTAATCACAATCACTAATACAATTGCAGCAATGGGAGAAACTCACATTTGCTGACTGGAAGCTTTAAGCACTTTGTGATGCACTCTGCATGCATTATTTAATTCTACACGCGCACCATGAAACAGACCTTGCTAGCCTCCTGTGCGGGAAACTGAGGCACAGGGGTTGAGGACCTTGCCTAAAGTCTCCCAGGTCGCAGGGCCCAGAGCTGGCTCTCTGAACCACTCGCCTCATCTGCCTCCCCAACCTGGGTCTTGAGGCCGAGGGGTGGGGTGGGGGACCCCTCCCTTCTCTCTGCTGGAAGCCTGTGGCCAGTGCTGCCTGAGACTCTGCCCTGAGGCCTCATCCTGCTCCCCGCAGGCTGCCCGGGAGGTTAGCTTGGGAATGGGGTGTGTGGCTGCAGCCGGGCCCAATAAAAGTGCTCTGCTAATCCCTTTAATGAGCAGCATCGAGAGGCCGAACATGCAGAGCTGGGCTGGCTGGAGCCTCTGAGCACACCAGAGGGGCCCCGCAGCACACGCTGCTCCTTCTGTGGTAAGAGAAGTGCCAGGGGGCCCAGGGACCCTCCTCCCCAAAGCACAGCACTGCCCTCACTGGTCCCTGAAACAGGCCTCCCTCTGAGTCCAGAGACCGGGGCTTCCCTGGGGGCTCTGATTTTCCAGCCACCCCCACTGCCATCTGGCCTGGAAGAGGCCCGAAGGCCAAGCCCAAGGTAGTGCGTCACACCTGACACCACCCCCCCCCCCCCCCCCCCGGGTCCCCTGCCTTCCTGGGCACCGCAGCTCTCCCTGAAACTCACAGAGACCCTGTGTCCTCAGGGTTTCATGCCTCCCCGGGGTTGGGGGAACCAAGACCACATGCTTAGGAAAGTGACTGTTGCTTTAGAGAGACCTGCATCCAGGGTGTCCCCAAAAGTCCCTGCCTTGCCAGGCGTAGAGTGGCCTCGAGGGAGTGAAGGGTGTATACACTGGGGAGAGGATAGGCCCAGGGAAGAAGGCCCTCCAGGGTGAAGCAGCTTCTTCGGGGACCAGCACTCCAGAGGGAGGGGCTTCCTCATGCCCCACCCCCCGTGCCGTCTCGGGGCTGTGTGTCCCCTTCCTGGCTCATCCTCTGCCTCTCCCCAGGTGGAGCCAGCCCTGGCCATCAGCACCCACCCGGATCTCCCAGGAGCCGGTCTCCACTGCCCCTGCCTTGGCCGAGGGGCCACAGTCTCCCACTGAGAATCGAGGGGCCAGGACAGACCATGTCCCTCATCTGCACGGCCCACCCCAAGAGGGGGGCAGCGTTTGCGGGCAGCCAGGCTCCTGCCTCCTTCCATTCCCCCTGGGTCTCCCTTGGCATACACACCCAGGGAACCAGGGTCGCTTCTCCCTGACAAGGCCAGCCACCTGTTTGCGCCCCGCCCCCCAAGACCTTTGAAATTTGCCAGGCTCCATATAGAGTGAGGGAGGCGTGAGAACTGAGCTTTCTCGGTCCTTTGCTTATTTCATGAGAGCTGAGGCTTCTTCTTTGGAGCTGCTGCTCATTCCATCACCCCTTACCCCCTGTGGCTTACCTCGTCCCGCCCATGACCTTGAAGGGCAGCTTGGGTGGCAGGCCTCATTTTCCAAAAAGAGCCAGCAGCGAGCGGGTGGACGCAGCCAGTGGAGGGTATTGGGACTAGTCAGAGTGATGCCTGAAGTTGTCACGTCTCCACCAGTCCAGTTCTTTCTCGAGGGGTTGTGTACCCAGAGCCAGCGGCTTCCTGCTCTTTGGTTTAGCTGCCTGCAAAATGGGGAGACCAGCACCCACCCCCCAGGTGTACAGAGGCGCTGGGGAACATGAGGTCACAGTAAGATTTTCCGTCCGAGTGCAGTCCGTTATCTTAGGGGCCTGGAGAGCAGCCTCTGTAAGAGCGGGCTCTTTCCCACCACCCAGAATCCACATACTTGTGTTGAGTTGGGAAGCCACCAGGCCCCCACATAACGAGCCCCCAGCTCGCTCTCCCTTGCAGCCCTGGCAGGTTTCTGGTGGGCTTTCCTCGCAAATCCAGTGCAGCTGCACAACTGCCGTTCAGACCCAGGAGTCTTGGAATTGGGGGGAGGAGGGTGGTGGCCTGAGCTGGACCACTGAGTCAGATCACATGGAGGCATCCCTGGAAACCGCAGGCTTTCTCTGCCTCCTGTCCTCTCCTGCGTCCCACCTGCACGGGCACTGCATGGGCCGGCAGGCCCGCCTTTCCTCTCCCCACAGCTGCTCCTCCTGCTCAGGGGACGGACCCTCTCCCCCCACATCGCCCCCTTGACAAAGGAGGTCTCGGCTCTGCCACAACAGTTCCATCTCCAGGGCCCCCAAGACTGGTCCCCAGCCCCCCACACGTGCATGTCACTGCAGAACTCTGCTGCCAGCTTACCCTTCTCCTGGCGTGAGCTCCCCACACCTCCTGGTGCCCTCGCCTCCTGCTTGCCAACATCAGTGTACTCCATCATTGTCCGGATCTTTTCCCAAAAGGTTCCTCAATGCTTTTCTTTTCAAAAGGGAAAAAAAAAGGAAAAAAAAAACAATGCCAACCGCCCAGCGCCCGCGAACAACCCAACAGTAACAAAGCATGTGTTCGGGATGGAGGAAGGTAAGGCCGCACACTTCCGTTCGCCGCTTGCTCCAAAGGGCTGGGCGGCTGGGTGGCCTGCGGGGGGCCGCGTGTGCACCCCTCCTCCACATCCACGTCTGCTTCACACACTCACACAGTCCTATCTCAGGGAGCAGAGAGCAAGGGGTTTGACCGGGGCATGTAGGTAACGGCGCAGGAGCACCCAGGCCCCGGGTTCTTAAACTGGCAGCCGAGCTGCAGAAGCAGTGACCCATCCCTTTCCCTCCACACTCACTCTCATTCATCCACTCATTCATTCAAGAACTGCTTTCTGAACACCAACTATTTTGTAGGCCCTGTGGTTGGCACTAGGGAATCAAACACAGAGCCGGCCTCCAAGGGACTCCCCCAACATGGACGGTGACACACGTGAGCAGACGATGCCCAGCGTGCTAGGGGGCCCCGGGCAGGAGTCAGTACAGAGTGCGGTGGGGCCTGGCCATGCTACCAGGGAGACAGCACAGGCTCGCAGGCATGCCAAGCTTCAAAGATAAGTAGGTGTCCTGGGGGCCACAGGAGCCTGGGAAAGGCTTTTCCCCGGATGAGCACACACCCAGAGGCCTGCAGCAGCCTCGCGAGGCCCCCAGACTGCCCAAGCTCATTATCTGGATTCCTCAAATCCACTTTAGTGAGGTGAGGTCTTGGAGAGGAGCAGGTCCCGGAAGGCAGTTTGATAGAGGTGAGGCGTTGAGAGACCTCATCCTCAGGACCCTTAGTAGACGGTGAAGGTTCTAAGCAGAGGAAAGGCAAGATGAGGTTCATGCTGCAGGCAGAACGCTCTGGCTTTGGGATGTGGTGGCTTGGAGAAGGGGGCTCTGGGGGTCCGGAGACCAGTAGGGAGCTTTGGGTTATCTGGTGGGCAGCAGCCACAGGCAAGGAGAGGAGGGACGAGGCCAGGGGAGACGCCTGGGACATGAGTCCAGCGGAGCCTGGTCACCTGGGAGGCGGGGGCCACCTCCGTCTCACCCAAGACTTAGCTGGTGAAAAGAAAACACGAGCAAGACAGCGCAGGCTCTCCCTGGCCCCAGGACCCCAGAGTCATCTTGAAATCCCTGTGGCACCTGTCCCCGCACTCTCACAGGATGGGGTACGAGGCGGCCGTGCAGGCTCGCGGGCCGGGGTCCCTGCGCTGCTGGGAGGTGGCTACAGGCCTGTGTCGGGGCAGTGGGGGTCCCCTGCTTGGTCCCAGGCTCCCTGCGCCTCGGCTTCCGGGGCGGTATGGACGCGCCTGCACTTTGCATCAGGAACGCTGGGCCTGCCTCGGGAGGCTGCCTCTTCCGCCCCTTCGCCCCTTCGTCCCGGGCTCTCTTCGAGGCCTGGCGTCCTGAGGCCCGGCATCCCCTACTGCCCTGCTGGGGCCTCGCCTCCTCTCTCCCTCCCGGCCTGCTGTCGGCGCCCCCTAGCGCCGGGACGGCCGGCACCGGGGCCAGGGCCTCCTGGCTGCGCTCGTGGGAAACCAAGGGGATGGGGAGAGCTTTCCTGGAGTGCTAAGCTTCCGTGTAGAAAACTGGGGGTCTGCTCCCTGCTTTCCTGTCCCGTCCCTCTTGGCACAACGGGCCCCAAATGAGGGGGAGGCTAGAGGCTGAGTGGAGAAGGAGAGAGCCCATGCGGGGGTCTGGGTTTTCCAGCTGTATCTGGATGACTTGACTTACTCTCAGGGTCAGGCCCAACAGGGCAGCCGGTGCCTCCTGGCAGTCAGGGCCCGTTGCCAGGCCTGCAGCCCGTGTCCATGGCCCCCATCTGCTGAGAGGCTCTGGTTTGCAGTCACACCCTTCCAGCCAGGGCCTCAGACACAGCTGGTGCCTCACGCCTCACACTGGAACTGGGAGGCGTCTGAAGGAGGCCAGCACAGATGCCCCCAACCCACTCTGTGGCTGCTGCTGCTGCTGCTGCTGGGCCACCAGCATGCTTCAGGGTTCACCCACGGGGAGTGGGGGTCAGTGGTCACTTCCTGGCTGGCCGGTGGTGGCTAGCCCAGGAGTGAAGGCCGTGACCCATCCCCTAACCAAAGCCAGCTGTGCTGCGCGTGGAGGGTGGCAGGGGGCCTGGGCACGGACTGCAGGCACAAGAGACCAGACACGTGTCACATTTGAGCGCACTCGTTTGCTATCTCATATGACCAGTTTGAGAGCCTGGGCGTCCAGAGTGGACAGGCAAGACCCCCTCCCACTCTGTCCCAGGCAGGTGTACCTTGGGGAAGGAGAAACCGCAGGTGCCTCATCTTGGCTTGAGGCCCAGAGTTTGCCAAGGGATATGTATGCCCACATCTCACTGTGAGGGAGAGGGGATAGGAACTGACCACTCTCAGAAAGCCAAGAAGTAATCCTTTCTGCCTTGCACTTAGCATGCCGGGAAGTCTGTTCCCAGCCCACCCACCCTAGTACCTGTCTTGGGTCAAGAGATGGCAGGGCAGTTGAGGAAGGTGCCCATAGTGGAAGGAGATGGAGCCAGGTGCCATCTCCAAGATGGTAGCCTGGCTTACAGATGCCAGGGGAGGGCCTGGGAGCCTCCTGACCTGACTCCCGGGTGGACCCTGAGCACGTCCCTTCCAGAGGGGTCTCCAGGACACGTGGGAGCCCAGAGGAAGGGGAAGGGAGGCACTCCCCCTTGAAGGGGGAGGGCACAGGAGGGGCCCGGCAGGCAGGCAGATGGTGTGGGTGAGGATGCGTGAGCAAGTGAGTGGCTGAGCCTGGGTGTCTGGTAGGAGAGGTGAGCGGCGGACAGACCAGACGGGGACGCCTCGGTCCTTCCTGCCTCCCGGCTTCTTGCCTCCTGCCAGACCAGGAGCTCCAGAACAGGAGCCTCTCGTGGAGTTGGGAAGCAAGCTGGCTGAGCACGAGTCTGCGCCAGGCCTGGGCACGTGCCCTACGAGTGGCAGTGTGGCCCAGATGTATCATCAGGGCAGCCATGCTCCTGGCTAACGGGGTTCACACGCTGAGGAAGCGACGGGAGCCTGCCAGCCAAGCGGGCTTCTCCCTGGGCAACCCCCCCACCACGCCCGCCCGCCGCCCTGCCCACCGTCCTGCCCACCGTAAAAGGATGTCAGTGGGCCCAGATTGGCCTCGGGGCAGGCAGCCGGCCCAGAGTGCACACCCACCCGCCTACCCCCTGAGAACGCCGCCTGACCCGGCCTGGCCCTCTCTGCTGTCTTACAGAGCTCCAGCGAGAGGGAAGCATCGAGACTCTGAGTAACAGCTCGGGCTCCACCAGCGGCAGCATCCCGAGGAACTTCGATGGCTACCGATCTCCGCTGCCCACCAACGAGAGCCAGCCCCTCAGCCTCTTCCCTACCAGCTTCCCGTAGGTCCCAGCAGCCTGCTTCAGGCTGGCCGGCCCACTCTCCTGCCGGAGGGAGAGGGAGACGCCCCCCCCCCCCCCTCGTCTGCTCCTACCCTTCAGACTCCGCTCCTCTTTGAACCCACCACCTTTCCCAAGCTTCGTGATGACAGCCGCCCAGCCTCCTGGATCGAGAAGAGACCCTTCTCCAAAGCACCTCTGCCCGCGCTGACCTCTGCCCCCGTCGTGGGGCAGGCCGCGGCCGAGACTCTGCAGAAGCTCCGTCCCCGCCTCCATTTGCACATGACGTCCCGCGTCGAACCGCTTTTGTATTTTCTAACTCAGCTCCTGTGGGGGGGGGGGGGGTGGGGTGGGGGGGTGGCTAGGGTGGGGAGCGGGGATGGCTCGGCGGGCATCTTGGCCCCCAAGCGGCCAGCCCCGACCCAGGCCTGGCTTCAGCACACACTGCCCAGCGTCCCGCTGGCGCTGAACTGAGGCCCGGAGCATTAGGGGAGGAGGAGGGAAAGAGAAGCTCCCCTTCCTCTTTTCTCCCCTCTTTGGCTCATGGAAAGGATTTGTCTTTCTTGTCTGTAAGTCCTTGTACCCTGATCCTGTACTGTTCGGTGAAGGAAACCGTGGTTTCTGAGGCCCTGTCAAAAAGTGCACGTCTTGTTCAATAAATCACGCTGCAATTGGTGTCCATCCCTGAGTGGCTGGGGTCAGGGTCCTCTCCAAGGACGGAGCAGGGTCCTGGGAGCCTGACCGCATGGCCCTGCGCCCAACGCCCCCACCTGGACGAGTGTGGGAGGTGGGGAGTCAGGGAGCAGGGAGGAAGGTGGAGGAGGATGTTTACTCCAGAACTTGGATGGCGTCTGACAAACCCATCCTCTGACCTTCTTGCCTGTCACTGGAGCCATTGGGTTTTGGAGGGCACCCCGGGCCTCCCTGGCTGTGGCAGTCAGGTCCTTGCAATGTGCTGCTGGGTTGCCGTGGGAAGGAGAGCCTGATGAAGACTCTGGCCTTCTCTTTGGGACAGGCTCCCTGTTATTACCTCTTTTAAAGCATATATCTCTTTTTTCCTTAATTTTTAAATTTTTCTTTGGCTGCACCCCGAGGCTTGTGAGATTGAGTTCCCCAACCAGGGATCAAACCCACACCCCTGGCATTGGAAGCTGGGAGTCTTCCGGACCATCAGGGAAGTCCCATACCTCTCTTTGCCAACTCAGAAGGTGAAGAATGGGCAGAACCTTGGATAACAGGTTCTGGATGCGGTCCCCTCACCACTCCCAGTTCTGGACCTAAGGTGATGGGCAGGAAGGAGACAAGCACAGGGGGGTAGCGAAGAGGGGGTGCTGAGTGGGAAGGAAATGGGTGCGAGTCCCCATCCTGCCTCCCCGGAGACCCTGGAGAGGCCTGGGGGTACTGAAGGAAACCACTGAGCCAGGCGTGCTTTGGGGTGAAGTTTAATGCAACACCCACAGAAGAGGTGAGTTCACAAACAGGCAGGCCTTGCCTTCCAGCCGTCCATCCAGAGCAGGGCAGCCCCGGGGCCCCGGCCCTGCTCACATGCACCCCATCCAGCCCTGGCACCCGAGGACAGATTTAATCTTCAGTGGAGAGCCAGCTGGGCGTGGTGGGGGAAGACAGGACCCAAACCACACTCCGCTCCGAAGGCTGAGTGGCCGGCCCTGCAGAGGGTGGCCGAAGCCAGTCCCTCCTGCCCAGGGACCCACGGGCAGAGGATCACATGCCCAGAAGGAAGGAGGCCCAGCCAGCGGGGGCTGACAGCAACCAGCAGCTTTCGCCTTTTTGGCTCAGTTGGACACACTGATAATGCCAGGCACAGCCCCACCCCTCCAGAGCCGTGTTTCAGTCAAAAGGGGGCCAGGAGAGAGAGGGGTGCCCCCAGCCTGCTGTGCCTACTGGCTGGCTCCTTGGGGCCACATCTAGAGCTCCAGGCAGGGTCCAGCTCTCTCACCCATCCTCCAGCACACAGACGCCGGAGCAAAGATGGAGAGCCAGGAGTGCTCCCCAACCACTCGGGAGTGACTGGCAGCCTAGAGTCAGGAGTCCTCCCTGGCTCAGCCCATTCTCTCCAGGGGGTGCAAAAAACAGCTGTGGCCTCCCTCGGTCAGGGAAAGTGGTGGGTGTAGGGCTGGACTTGCCGGCTGAGCTTGCAGGACAATCTGGTTATTCATCTGCTCGCAGCCAGAGCAACTCTTGGAGTATGTGGGGGAAGGGGGAGGATAAGAGAGGCCAGATAAGCTGGCCCCATGGCGGCTGCCACTGGAGCTGGGGTTATCAGAGAGGCCTTGGGTCTGGCCTCCGGCTAATTGGAGAGGTTATAGACCCTGCCACAGCCTGTAATCAGCTGGAAGTGAGACTGGGCCCCAGGGTGGGGGGCCTTACTGCCCACTGGCCCTGGAGCAGCCAGCCTCCTGTCCTCTAGAGATAACTCCCAGGGCAATCTGTGCCTCACCTCCAGCAGCTCCCCTCCACCGCACCCCCGCAGGATGGCATCACCTAGGAGGACATGCATCTAATTATGGCCTGACCAGGTGACCTTGAGGAAGCCATGTGACCTCCCTGGTTCTTACAATGCTACCCGCTCAACAGGCAAATTACTGTGGACTTTCTCCCAGTTTGATGGAGGGGAAAAAAATACCTTCATGGTTTGCGCGGAGGCTGATGGGAACTGGGGTGGCAGCTCAAGGAGGCAGAGCACTGTCTGGGATTGACTAGGGCCATGGCCCAGTGGCCCCACGGTAAATTCAGTGCCACTGACCTGTGTCCAACACTAGTGTCAACTCTGCAAGCAAGCTGAGGCCAGAGCAAGCAGCTGCCAGTCCGAGACTGGAAATGGTTGCTTGCTGATTTTTCTGATTTTCACAGATCAGAGAATCCCTAAACTGGAAGGCACCCCAGAGAGCACTGTTCGGTCCTCATTTCGGCAGATGAGAAGCCTGAGCCCTTGTCCCAGGTTAAGAAGTCACACAGCTAATCTGTGGACCCCTGTCTGCTCCCTGCTGCCTCACGTGCCCTGGCCAGTTCCCTTAGGGGGCTCTGTTCTGCATCGACCTCCCTGTCCTGGGCCCCCACACAGTCTAAGACTCTGGCCCCGTCTCCCCCATTCCCTACCCCTAACAGCATCCAGGCCTGGCCCCTGGCTGGCTTTGAAGCTGCTGCTATGTCCCTGTGTCACTGAGAAAGCATCCCCCTTCTGCAGACCTAGAGCTGGAAACTCGAGGGGCAAAAGGGAAGAGCATCTTGGACTATCTTGGATTCGAAGAACCCAGGGCCCCGCTTGAGGGTTGGGGCCCAGGAGTCTCAGTATTGCCTGTTTGCCTGTGCAGGTGTAGGTAGTGGGCCAGCAACGACATCACTAACTTGCTAAGGAGCGGCCTTGCTCTCTTTTAAGGTCCATGGGTTCCATCTCAGCTCTGCCACCGGTAGCTGTGTGGCCCCCGGTAAATGACTGCCCCTCTGGGCTCATCTGCAAAATGGGGGACAGGAATATACCCAGCAGAGACGAGCAACAAGGTCCAAGATCCAAGAGGAAGCTGCAGGTCAAAAAAGCAAAAGGTTGGTTGGAGGCCTAGAGGCTAATGGGACAGGCCAGGTAGCTCTTTGGAAGGGAGAGGGAAGGGCGGGTGAGGCGACGCTGGAACCCGATTGTCACGAACTGCCTTGAAGCCGCTCTAGGGAATCCGGCAAAACGTCTCTGCAGAAAGCGAATGAAAAACCTGCTGAGAGCGCTCAGGCCAGCCCCGCCCCTCTCTCGCAGGTGGGCTGGTCCTGGGGGGGCGGGGGTCCTTCCTGTGCTTTGCCCCCTCACTCAAGCCACGGAGCATCGTGGCCTGTTCACTCTGCCACGATCCTGGACTGAGAACTCACACCTGTGCAGGTCCACCTCACTTTTACCAACCCCTGCGTCCCAAGCGGACCGCTGCGACCCCGGGACCTCGACCCCAGAGCACAGAGTAGTCCCAGGAGCTCCCGGGATGATGGGAGTGCCCCACACTCTGTGGAAGTCGCCCAAAGTCCGGCAGGGACGCGTCCTGGGTGTTGGGGCCCTGCGACCTTGCTTGCCCTCGGAAGTGCGGAGCGACCACCCTCGAGGGCCGGGGCTGTCCCACGCCAGAGCTGCCAGCCCGGGCCTCCCGCCAGCCTGGAAGCCTGGGGACAGGACCCCAGGGGCCGTGCTGCTACCGGGCATCCCCAGAACCTGACCGGAAGAAGGGGCCCCGCCGCCAGGCCTCGCGCGAGACCGGCGGAGAAGAGGTCGCGCCTCCCGCGCCCTCCGCCCGGTCCCAGCCACTTGGCCCGACCCTGCGCGGGGTAATTGGGTCGGGAGGGAGGCGACGGGCGGGCGGCGACTCCAGAGAGACTGCGCGCCTGTCAGCCGCAATTTGTCTAAGTGGACGGGACAGGCCGGGCCGCTGCGGGCCGGGGTCATCGAGGCCGCGGCCCCCACCCCGGGCGGACCCGGGACTGCGGGGGAGCCAGGCCCGGCCACTGAACGGGGCAGGCTGGCGCCAAAGCTCCGGAAGGCGCGGGTCCGGTCGGGGAGACGGGGATGGGAGGCAACGCTGTCCTCCTCTTCCCTCCTTCCTGCGCACACAACAAGCCAAGGCGAAGATGCACGCGCCCCGCGGCGCCTGCACTGCTGGTCACGGGCGCAGGGCCCCGCGCGTCACCCGCGCTCAGCCCGGGCACACTCCTAAACCGCCGCGCGCTTGGTACCCGCTCAGGCCGGCGCCCCGCTACCCGCGGGGACGCGTGCCCCCTCTGCCACAGGCCCGTGCGCCCCAGGCCATCACTCCAGGCGGGTCCCCGCCCAGGGACACAGCCCGAGACACCCGGGAAGACCCCCGCCGCGGCCTCTGACCGCGCGGAAGGTTAGGGGCCCGGGACCGGCGGCGGCCCGCCCGGGCTCAGGGCCGCGGCCACACCCGGCCCGGGCCGCCCCTGCCCGGCTTCCGGGTTGCGGGAGGCGCAGAGGGTCCCGGAGCGCGCAACGCGCCGGAGGCCGGAGGCCCGCGCCCGCCCGACGCCCGGGCCCTGCACGGCGGGGAGGGGGGGCGCGGCTGAGCGCGCGTCCCCCGCCCGTCTGCGCGGCTCGACCGATGCGAAGTGACAGGGGCCGGAGCTTTGTTGTGGAGCCTCGGCCGCCTGGCGCCAGCCGCTCCCGCCCGCTCCCTCCCCCTTCAGCCCCGGGCGGCTCGCGAGGCGCCCCCCGGGGCCTCTTAAAGAGACACGCACTCTCAGCCCTGGGGACCCCCCGGAGGCGCCTGTTCCCGGGAAGGGGAAGGGGAGGGGAGACCCAGCGGGGGAGGGGCCGAGCGGGAGCTGAGCGCCGCACGGCGCAGCTCCGGGGCTGCCTGGGCCTCCCCTTCGCAGGTTTTCGTTGAGCCAAGGATATTCCTCGCTGGAGAGTTTGGCGGGAGGTGTTGGGCGCGGTGGGGGGAATGGGGACGTTAATTCAGACTATTAAGAGTGGCTGTAGCGGGACCTCGGGTTGGTTGCGGGATGGCAGGGCAGGGCAGCTGATGCGGTCCGGGCCGAGAAAGAGCCCGCGGCCGCCAGAGGGCAAGTCCGTGGCCCAGTGGCTGGCCAGGTGGGATCGTGGTCCCCCAAAGACAGCCGCTGCACCGTCGCCACGCGGTTTCTTGGGCAAACAACCTGGGCCAGCGTGTTTCAAATTCTCTGGGTCTTGGACCCCTTTACCAGGTACAGACCTTCCCCAGGGAGATGTGCAAATTGCACACACTTAGGTGTTCTCCACGCCATTCTTAAGTTTGAAAGTACGCGTACACACACGACTTTGGGCGGATTCCCAGGCCAGTGCCCGAATTCCTGGGTACGGAACGCTGGCTCTTATCTGGTCACCCCACCAGCTGCGCAATCCTGTCCACACAAATCCCTCCCCAGGGGCAACATCTCGCCTAAGATGGAGCCGGCAGGACTTTGCCGGGGCAAAGCGGCAATGAATCTGGCCCCGGCTGCATAGACTGCGCGGCGCGGAGTCAAAGATTCGCTCTGGACAGAGAGGAGGCACTAAGTGGAGCGACCCCGTGGAGAGTGAGGTCGGGAAGGAAAACCCTCTGGGGGCGGCGCCCTGTGGCGCGCTGTACAGGGATGTAGCGAGATCTCTGGGGTCGGCTCAGGAAAGTAGAAAAAAGGTCGAGGAGGCCAAACCACTCCAGCCGGTCCCCAAACTGCACTGCCCGGGGTGATCAGACTTTACACGCCAGGTCTGCATGTGCAGCATAAAGAGTCCCTGCGGCTGGTGTGCGCAACGCATGGACACTGTGGGTGTGGGCTGTACGCGCCCACCACGCCAGGGCAGAGCCCGTGCCGGCCGAACTAACTCGCATTTGAATCAGGGGTGCGGGCAGGCGTGTCACCCGTGTCCACTGCGTGGTCCGTCTTGCCCTCCAACCTCCAGGAATCAGGCAGTGTCAGGGCTCGAGACTGATCCGAGGCAGGTGTGTGGCCGCCCGCCTTAAGTTCGACACTCCCGCTGAGCACAGAGGGAACTACCACCGTGGGCGCGAGACACACACACGCACACACACACACACACACACACACACACACCGAGGGCGGGAGAAAACCCTGGTCCTGCGGGAGAACGAAGTCTGGCTGCGGGGCGGGGGGAGGGAGGTTCAACCGCAGGTGCGCACAGACACTCAGACCCCCACACTCGCTAGTCGGCACCACGGAACCCGGGAGACGTGAGCTTTCGAGAGCTGGGAACCAATTCCAGAAAAGTGGCGTAGAGAAGATGTCAGTGTTGAGGATGAGGCATGCTTGTGTCTCTAATACCGGATGCGACGAAAATTCGTTGGGTCAAGAACCTGGGGGCGGGATCCGCCCGCGTCTTGCAGCCTGGTGCCCGGCGGAAGGTGCGCTTACACCTTCCCGGTCCGGAGGACCCGCTCTCCTAGGAGAGCTCCGATTAGCTCGGGGACGCAAAAGGATACTGGGCTGAGTCCAGGGCTTTCCCGGAACTCCCGGTTCTTCCAGGGGCTTCCTGTGAGGGGGTCGGCGCGGGCTAGGGGGGTCCCCGCGTTCCCCGAGGAAAAGCCGCGTCCGCCTCCCGCACCCGCCGGCCCCACCAGGGCTCTGCCACCGCCGCACTCACCGGCTCCCGCCACCTGGGTTCCGCTCCGGGACCTCGGCAGCCGGCGCCTCCCGCCTCGCCCGCCCACCGGCCTCTCCTTCCAGCATCCGCTGACTCCCTTCGGAGTGGAGGGGCCCGGGCGGCGCCGCGGCCGGGAGCGGGGTCGGAGGCCAAGCCGGGGCGCGGGCCAGGGCTGCGGGGTCGCCGGGCGTGGGAGGAGGGCGCCCCCTCTCCTCGCGGGGCCATGTCAATGCTTTGCACTTGGGGCGGCTTGCGGCTGGGGGTCCTTCCCCGCGGGCCCTGGCGCCCGGGCGCCCCCCGCCTCAGGCCCTTTCGGCGGGTCGGTTCGGCCCGCCGCGCTTTGCCGTCCGGGCGCAGGCAGCCGTGGGCGCGGGCGGTGGGGTGGGGGCCAGGGCAGTGGGAGGGGTCTCGGGGCCCGCTGGCCCGTCATTGGTTAATATTTTATTCTGTTGACATGTTTTCTTACTGCTGAGGCTTCCGACACCTTCTCCCCGGGCCCCCCCTCCCGCTCCGAGCTTGGCCTGAGCTGTCAAAACCCCGCCCCCGGAGACCCACAATTGGTCCAAAAAGCGTAAAATCAGCAATCAAGGGGGGCCTGGCTCGTTAGCGCAGGGGATCCGAGCAGGGCAGGACATGTGAGATAGTCACAGTTTTCCAGAGATCACGACAAGATCTAACCAGTCGCGCGTGGTCCCCGGCGCCGGAGCGGCCCAGCCCAGCCCAGCCCCGCGCAGAGCCCCCGCCGCCCCCGCGCCCAGCGCCCCGCGTCCCTCGCCGTGCGCTGGACGGGGAACCGGGAGGAGCCGCCACCGCGCTTGCCACCCGGGTCGCCCTTCCTCCGCGCGCGCCGCCGCCCGGGCCGGGGGTCCGAGCCGCGCGCCCCCGGCCCCGGCCCCCGGGCGCCTGGGCCGGATGTCCCGATGAGAGAGCCGGCGCTGGCGGCCAGCGCCATGGCTTACCACCCGTTCCACGCGCCACGGCCGGCCGACTTCCCCATGTCCGCCTTCCTGGCGGCGGCGCAGCCCTCCTTCTTCCCGGCTCTCGCGCTGCCGCCCGGCGCTCTGGCCAAGCCGCTGCCCGACCCGGGCTTGGCGGGGGCGGCGGCGGCGGCGGCGGCCGCGGCGGCGGCGGCCGAGGCGGGGCTGCACGTCTCGGCACTCGGCCCGCATCCGCCCGCCGCTCATCTGCGCTCGCTTAAGAGCCTGGAGCCCGAGGACGAGGTGGAGGACGACCCCAAGGTGACGCTGGAGGCCAAGGAGCTGTGGGACCAGTTCCACAAGCTGGGCACCGAGATGGTCATCACCAAGTCCGGGAGGTAGGGCGGCCGGCTGGCCGGAGGGCGCGCGGGTGGGCGGGAGGGGAGCCCGACAGCACTGGCCAGCGCCGAGCCCGCCGCCCGCGACTCCCGGCTCTCGGCTCCGGCCCCCGAGCCACGCACAGACGATCGAGTCGACTTTTCTCATTTGGCACCGAACGAATTTTTTTTTTAAAACGAAGCATCGAAGTCTCCCAAATGAAAACGAAAACGTGCCCCTGCAGAATAGTCCCCCAGCGCTCAGAGTCCCAAAGCCGGGGAGGCCCCGCGGCTCGGCCCTGGAGGGTCTCAGCGGTCTCGGCCGCAACTCCTCAGCCCCGAGACCCCTCTCTCCTGCTTCGGAGGCGAATCTGGCTCGGTGCTCCGCGAAGATGCGGCGTATCCCAAGCTCTCCTCCGACCCCGGAGCCCGGAATGAGACTCTCACCCCTGCTAGGCCCAGCCCGGCCCTCCAGTTGCCGCCGGTCGCGGCCCTTCGCCGCGAGCCGCGAGCTGACCCAGCCGCAGCCTGACCCGGCCTGTGAGCCTTGTCCCGGCCGAGGAGCCAGGAGCTCCGGAGGCACACGGCTCCCTAGGCCCTGAAGCCGGAAGAAAAGCTACAATCGCCAACCGCTCAAGCCTCTGGCTCGGAAGCAGAGAATCCAGGCCTCGGCTCACTCACCCTCTTCGCCCGAACTTCAGGGTCAGGGTCCTTGTTCTGCTGCTGTAACCCAGTTCCTTCCCCCAAACAAACACCCGACTGCACTTCTGAGAGCTTCGGCCCTAAGTGGACATATTCCCAAGAACGAATTTCAGGGAGGTTCATGAGAAGCGGGTATATTTGCAAAGGCCCTGGATTTCTTTCTTGGAGCTCGGCTTTCATCTCAGATGAGGGAGAAAAAAGGGGTCACTAGACCTGAGCACAGGGCTGAGAGCAAGCCTTATAACAGAAGAGGGTCTTGACAGGCAGAAATAAGATCTCCTAGGAATAACCACCACAGGTGGAATCTCCCAGACCTTCCTAAGAGGGCAAGGCAAGGGTAACAGAGGAACACGGGTGGCGAAGCTCCAGGCGTCGGGGGAGAGGGGTCTTCGAGATCCAGTGGGTTCCCTGACCTCTCCCTCTTTCACTTTCTCGCAGGAGGATGTTTCCTCCCTTCAAGGTGCGAGTCAGCGGCCTGGACAAGAAGGCCAAATACATCCTGCTGATGGACATTGTGGCCGCTGATGACTGCCGGTATAAATTCCATAACTCACGCTGGATGGTGGCAGGCAAGGCCGACCCCGAGATGCCCAAGCGGATGTACATCCACCCGGACAGCCCGGCCACGGGGGAGCAGTGGATGGCCAAGCCGGTGGCCTTCCACAAGCTGAAGCTGACCAACAACATCTCGGACAAGCACGGCTTCGTGAGTGCAGGCCAAGTGCCCTGGGGGTCGAGGACCTAGCACTGCAGGGGGTGGTGGGGAGGAGAGGAGACCCCGGTTCCCCAGAGGGGAGTGCTCGCAGAACCCCCAGAGTGCCCTTGCCCAGATCACTGCCCTGTGGCCTTTGCTGCCTGGACGCAGAGGCTCTGCTCTGCAAGCCTGGGGAATGTTGGGGTTCGTGGCCACTAAGCTCCAGGCTGCCCACAATCTCACTTTCCAAACTCTCAAAATCTCAGGCCTTCCAAACTCCCTTCTGGAGTCCAGCAGGAGGCAGGTGCAGCTGGGACGGGTTGTGGAGCCGCTGGTCTTTGGGGTCTGAGCTTGGAAGACTGGCCCAGGACCTCAGTTGGTTCTCACCCTTCCCCAAGACCAGCCCCATCCCTGAAGGAGGAGATTTAAAAGTTCAAACAACTCCCCTCCATACCTTTTCCTCCTCCCTCAGGCAGATGTCTGACCTGGGATAAGGGAATTTGGGGTTCTCACCGTTTCTGCCTGAGCCAGGGTCCCAGTGAATGGGAAGGGGCAGTTCATGGGGCTAAAGGGACTACCCCATCCAGAGGTAGGGCAGGTCGGTGAGGCCGCAAAGGTTCCAGTCTTCTCTCCCTGAGTTTACTAGGGGCTTAGACATGAAGAGGAAGAGAAGTTAAGAGTGGAATGGTAGTGGGTTTTGTTTTATTTCGGTTTCCAGCTGGGGTAATTTTTTTTTTAATGGGAAGAGAAACTGTGATAAAATCGAGGGGGAGGGAAATAAAAATTAATATGGGGAGGTAAGGAGTAGAGAAGACAGGAGAAAAGGGGGGAAGGTTTGGGGGTGAAGTGGGAAAGGCAGAACGTGAGAGAGACTGAGAAAAATGGCAGGAGGTCCGGCCCCCAGAGAATAGAAAGGCTCGGGAGACAGGCTGGGGGCTGTCGGCTGACCCTCGCCCTCCCTGCAGACCATCCTGAACTCCATGCACAAGTACCAACCGCGCTTCCACATCGTGCGAGCCAACGACATCCTGAAGCTGCCCTACAGCACGTTCCGCACCTACGTGTTCCCCGAGACCGACTTCATCGCGGTCACCGCCTACCAGAACGACAAGGTGCGCGGGTCGGGCGGCCTCCGACCCTCCACTCACACCCGCCCGCGGCCCCCTGCACGCCCGCCCCCCGCACCCTCACGATCGGCTCCCGGGCCCCCAGTCTCTGTAAGCGCAGCACCCAGCGAAACCCCCCGGACTCTCTCTCGCAAGCCCGCGACACGTACGCACACGCTCCCCGGGGCGCGCGAACAGCTGGGCGCTCCTTGGGGTGGGGATGTTTACTTAGCAATTAGCAGAGACTCCGGGCCCGCGCTGACATTTTTACATTTTATTCGTTTATTTCTTGGCTCAGGGATGGGAATTTAAATGAAAAGAGGGCTCCCGAGGCAATCTGCCCAGGCTTTCCGGCTGCTGGGAACCTGGGGCCTAGTTTTCCCTCTCCTGGGCGAGCCAGAGGTGGGGGTGGGGGGGACAGGTGACAGCCACCACCCCTCCCGCCCCCCATCCCTCTCTGGGTCAGTTCAGGCCTGGGACCCCTTGGGATGTGCTCGGCGACTTCTCCTTCAAGGGGAAGGGCTTTTCCTGGCTGCTCTCTTTCTACACCCTCTCTGTGTGCACCCCTCTGGGTTGAAGTACAGTGTCTGAGTGTCCTGCCGGCCGTATTTTTTTTTTCTTTTTTTTTTCTTCTGTCATTGTGAACCGATCTGTCCTGGGCCGGTATATGCGTGCACCATTTGGAGTGCCTTGAATCCGTGTGGAGGCGTGTGAATTCGTTTGACTCCCTGGGCACTTGTTTTACATGTGTGTACTTGCATGTGCGTGGACCTGTGCGTGTGGTTGTCTACATGTGTGTCTGCTGACCTGGGTGTGCTCTGCTGTCCGTGTGCTCCTGCTCAGGTGCGGGGTTCCCTTAACTCGAATGGCCGGGTGGGCCTGCATGCTCGCTTGGACAGATTTCCACTCGGGGTGCACAGCTTTGGGCTTGTGTGTGCAAGTCGAGGGATTATATCTCGAAAATAGTTTTTGGAGGTCGCTTTCTTCGACGTCCGCCCGCCGACCTCACCTTGCTTTGTGGCTTGGGGCGGCCCAGCCCAGGTGGACAGGTACCCAGGGTACCCTCCCCGGGGGCTATTCTCTGGGGCGAGCAGCCTCTGACCTCCAGGTGCCCCGGGCCAGACTAGAAGAGCCCGCAGCCTGACCTGGCGCCGCCCCCTTGGTCCCCACAGATCACGCAGCTTAAGATCGACAACAACCCGTTTGCCAAGGGCTTCCGGGACACCGGGAACGGCCGGCGGGAGAAAAGGTGAGGGTGCGCGGGGCTGCCGGCAGGCGGGTGCCTGGGGGAACAGGACGTGCAGGGGCCCAGAGGGTGGGCTGCGCTCAGACCCGCTCCCTCGGCTCATCCGCAGGAAGCAGCTGACGCTGCCGTCCTTGCGCCTGTACGAGGAGCACTGCAAGCCGGAGCGCGACGGCGCGGAGTCGGACGCCTCGTCCTGCGACCCTCCCCCTGCGCGGGAACCGCCACCCTCTCCGGGGACGGCGCCCAGTCCCCTGCGCCTGCACCGGACCAGAGGTGCGGGTGGGGCCGGGAGGAGAAGGGCAGGGTGTCCCCCGGGCGCCGGGTTGGCTTGGCGCTCAGCATCTGGCTGACTAAAGGCCTGGGGGGAGCGTCAGCGGCGAGTCTGGGACGGGCCTCTACCCCAGGCCTCCCCTGAGTGCGGTCCCTGGTGGCCCGCAGACCCTTCTGGGCTCTGAGCTAGGGCCCTGGCGCTGTGTGACTGCGGCAGCAAGGCCTCCTCTGCCGGGTTCACTTTCCTCCCCACTGTAAATAAGGGATCTTGGATGGGGTGACCCCTACTACCCCGAGATTCCAGGAGTTCCTCCGACGTGGCCTCCCGAGAGCAGGCTTGTGCACGTCTCTCCGGCTCGGACTTCGCGCCTGTCTGTCCCCGGGCCGGTAACGCCGCGCATCCTCTCTCCCCGCAGCCGAGGAGAAGTCGTGCGCCGCGGACAGTGACCCGGAGCCCGAGCGGCTGGGCGAGGAGCGCGCGGGGCCGGCGCTTGGCCGCAGCCCCGCCCTGGACAGCAGCAGCCCCCCTCGCTTGACCGAACCCGATCGCGCCAGGGAGCGGCGCAGCCCCGAGAGGGGCAAGGAGCCGGCCGAGAGCGGCGGGAACGGCCCGTTCGGCCTGAGGAGCCTAGAGAAGGAGCGCGCCGAAGCCCGGCGGAAGGACGAGGGGCGCAAGGAGGCGGGCGAGGGCAAGGAGCCCGGCCTGGCGCCGCTGGTGGTGCAGACGGACAGCGCGTCCCCGCTGGGCGCCGGACACCTGCCCGGCCTGGCCTTCTCCGGCCACCTGCACGGGCAGCAGTTCTTCGGTCCGCTGGGGGCCGGCCAGCCGCTCTTCTTGCACCCGGGACAGTTCGCCATGGGGCCCGGAGCCTTCTCTGCCATGGGCATGGGCCACCTACTAGCCTCGGTGGCCGGCGGCGGCGGCGGTGGCGGAGGCGGCGGGCCAGGGACCGCCACCGGGCTGGACGCGGGCGGGCTGGGTCCCGCGGGGAGTGCGGCCAGCACCGCCGGGCCCTTCCCATTCCACCTCTCCCAGCACATGCTGGCATCTCAGGTAAGGCCTGTGAGCTGGCAGCAGCATGAGAAAGGAAGGGGAATCCGAGGCGGGCAGAGGAGGAAGGCATAGGGCCTGAAGGCGCTCCAGGCTTCCAGCCGGCAAGGACTCCCTCCTGGGGAGACCCGGTGGGCCCTCTGAACCACACCTGCCTGGCTTCTGGGAGACCAGGACCAGGTCCAGGATTTGGCCAGGAGATTGCTTCTGACTCCTGCGTGACCTTGGGCAAGTCCCTGACCCTCTCTGGACCTATTTTCTTCCCTCTAACCCCAGAATACTGGGACCCATTAGACTCTTTCTGCCCTGTCTGACTGGGGCTGCCTCCAGCTTTTGTAAGTCCACTTGCCTGGCCTGCCTCAGGACATTTTTCTTGGGAACCACAGTTAGTCCCGGAAAGGCTAAAGTGGCTGGACAAAAAAAGTAGGAGAATTTGCAGTGTGTTCTGGATAACTGACCACCAAATTGACCCACCTCCCAGATGTCTCGGGCTCTTTTCAGACCCTCAGGAAGCGACCTGGCAAAGGACAGGGCTTTTCCTTCCCCCACAGTGAGTCTCCCAACTCCCCCAGCCACACATCTCAGTCCTCCAGGCCCAGGTCGAAATTCTGAGCTCCCAGGGGAGAGCTTATGAAACTGCGGGCAAAATTAGAAGATCCGAAGGGGAGAGTGGCCTCTTTGGTTGCTTGGGCGGAATATTCCCTGTAGAAAGATTTGGAATCTCTACATTCATTTTCTTCCCTCTGAGGTTTCTGGCAAATTGAACCTTTAAGATCTTATCTTAAGGGAAGGAAAATAGGAGTTTAGGTCCTTCGGTTCAGAAGCAAATATTTTTAAAGTGGGGGAAGGGATTCTGAAATGAGTTTTAAATAGAGCTCAGCATCAGGGGTGTGTGGAGTGAACGTTGGAGGCACTGGCATCACGTATCTGGGGCTCTGAGCTGGTAAGGAAGCCTCCAGAAAGTGGAGTTCAGAGCCTGGAGGTTTAATTTGCCTGGAGGTATGTGAATACCTCCTCCCCAGACAAATTCTGGTGTTGAGCATGGGCATCGCAGAGGTCACAGGGAAGTCAGGGCCTCCAGAGGCAGCCTGGTTAACAGGTGCAAGGCCAGGGAACAGGCACTCAGCACTCAGGAGGCATCACTAGGTATACTGCTAGTGGTTAACCGCTCACCTATGGCCATCGTACTGTGCGTGCTAAATCACTTCAGTCTACGCGACTATGAACTGTAGCCAGTCAGGCTCCTCTGTTCATGGGGATTCTCTAGGCGAGAATACTGGAGTGGGTTGCCATGCCCTCCTCCAGGGGATCTTCCTATGGCCATCAGAAAGAGACAGAACCTTGGAGATCTGAAGCCCCCTCCTTCCTCTGAGATGCCAGGTCTGAATGCTCAGTAGGGCTTGACCTTCTCAGGAAGGGTATTTTGTCATCCCTGACTAAGCTACTTCCCTTCCTTCTCCCTGCCTGAGCCAGGCCTGAGGCTCCTGGAAGCCCAGCTCAGTCAGCTCCTGCCCTCCTCCCCATATACCCACGTACTCCGTGGAGGGAACCATGATCCCAAAGGTCAGATAATCCAAAAGTTGGGCCGCAGGCAGTGTTTTGTGCAGGGTTTCCCAGCTACTGGGCTTTCCACAGGCAAAGACTCTGCATTCTTTCCTCAGCCGCCACTAGGGAGCCGCTGGGAGTTCTTTGCATTCAGGCCAGTTTATGAACAGACTGGCATCTGGAGCCTTCTCCTGGCCGGGGCAGGAGACCCCTGAGCAGGTGGGCAGAGGAAGGGAGAGTGTACAAAGCTCCTCCAGTCCTACGTGGCCCCAGCCCTTCAGGGCACCCGTGGATAGAAAGGCAGGGCAGGGCACTGTTGGAAGCGAGCGGCACCTCCCTGCCAACACAGCCAAAGTTACCTGCCGGCCACCTGGCCCCCAGCTGGCCTTGTTTCTTCCCCCAAGGCCCTTTGCTAGTTCAGCTGCCTGTAATGGCCTTCCCTTACTCCTAGAGTAATACCTGGCACAGAGCTTGGTAGGGCCCACTCCCAAACATAACCTTAAGTGGGCTCCCCTCTAAGTGGGTTTGGACATAGGCATAGTGGCCCATTACTACCTGCGTTCTTTGGGGAGTAAGGTTATGTGAGCACCGGTCTTCCTGAGCAGAGTAGGGCAAGGATTCCCAGTTGTTGCCCGGCCACCAGCACCCAGATCACCCCCAGGAACACCCCAGGCGGGATGCCTAACCCTTGTCTTGTTTTGTTTCTTGCAGGGAATCCCCATGCCCACTTTCGGAGGCCTCTTCCCCTATCCCTACACCTACATGGCGGCCGCTGCGGCCGCGGCCTCGGCTCTGCCAGCCACCAGCGCTGCGGCCGCGGCCGCGGCTGCCGCCGGTTCCCTGTCCCGGAGCCCCTTTCTGGGCAGTGCCCGGCCCCGCCTGCGCTTCAGCCCCTACCAGATCCCGGTCTCCATCCCACCGAGCACTAGTCTCCTCACCACCGGGCTGGCGGCGGAGGGCTCCAAGGCTGCAGGCGGCGGCAATAGCCGGGAGCCCAGCCCGTTGCCGGAGCTGGCCCTCCGCAAAGTGGGGGCCTCGGCCCGCGTGGCCCTGTCGCCCGGCGGTGCGGCCAAAGAGGCGGCCAGTGAACTGCAGAGCATTCAGAGACTGGTGAGTGGGCTGGAGAGCCAGCGAGCCCTCTCCCCTGGCAGGGAGTCGCCCAAGTGAGGGGGCCCGCCCTGCTGCTCCGCTGCCGCTGCCGCCGCCGCCGCCGCCACCGCGCAGGCCTCCTGGGTTGCCTTCCTTGCTGCTTGGGACGTGTACAGCACAGAATGGGTATTTATTTAAATAAAGGAGAGAAAGCGGGCTGCAGCCGGAATGAAACCCTGATCGGCCAGCCGGGGCCTGGGACATTTCCCTGGGCCTCACAAGGAATCCGGAACACAGTCGCTTTGGGGCCACTGGATTTGGTCCAGGTCTGCTCTGGTGTCAAGGTGTCATCGGCGGGGCCTCTCAGGGTTCCTCCAGCGCTATGGGGGAGGCCTCGTCCCCGGATCAGCCAGGGGCTGGCTGGCTGGGGAGCCAGAAGGTGCAGGGGTCAGGGAGGAAGCTCCAAAGGCCCCTATCCTGGAGCCCCGGACCGCTGGAGAATCTGGGGTGAGGGGAGCTGAGGTCAGTGAAGACGAAGTCAGTGTAGACTTGAGCTGAGAGGGGCCTGTTCCTTTAGTCCTTCCATTTCTTCTCCCGGACAGGCGCCCCTCCCACCCCTGGGTCAGCGGAGGGAGTGGCATTTCTGCCTTGAGTCCCCAGGGGGCGGGAAAAAAGAGATATTTATGAAATAAATGGTAATTTGTGTAAATAAGCTTTAAGGTTCCCAGAATATGCAAATTGGTATTAATTTATTCAAAGGTGTACATTGCTGTGTACAGAATATTTAGAGATTAACTCATAGCCTATAATTTTTTTTTTCCTTTTACATGAGCATCTATATTGTACAGGGCTGGGGGGTGGGGAGGAGGTCCTTGGCTGCGGGAGAGGGCCCCCGGCCCCCGGAGAAGCCTCCACCCCGCCAGCCCCTCGGCCCCTGCGCCCGGGCGTTTTTTGCTCGCCCGGCCCGCGGGCTCCACCTCAGGTTTTCACTTTTCGCTCCGGAGCGAGACGAAAACGACAAAAACTCGAGAAAACAATAAAACGCTGCAATGCGAAGTGAACGGCGCAGTGCGCTCTGTGGGCCGCGCGGGGCAAGGGGGCGCCGCGAGCGCGTCAGGCGGGACCGGAGGCCGGGATGGCGGGGCGGGCGCCCGGGGCTCGCGGCGGCGGCTCCCCCAGGGACGGCGGGGCCGCGAGCGGAGCCGCGAGGCCGGGCGGCGCCGGCGCGGGCTGCGGGCGGGCGGGGAGGCGCCGCGCCGCCGTGAGCCCCCCGCGCGCGTCCAGCGCCGCCGCCGCCGCCGGGCCGGGGGCCGGGCTCCCTCTGCTGGCCGCTCTCCGCCGTCCGCCACTCCGCGCCTGGCCTCCCGGCTCCCGGCCTGGGGCGCGCGCCACCGTGGAATTGCATCTCCTTTCGGAGCTTCTGGCTTGGGAGGGGGGCTGATAAGACGGGTGCTCTCTCTCTCCCTCCGGAGGAGGGGTTTGGCCATGGCCACCCAAATACCGAGAACCTAGAATCCTTTTCTATCCCTCCGTCTCCTGAACCTCAAAAGGACACGTTCTCTCCTATCAGGATTGTTGACCGGAGTGGCAGAGTCTAGACTGAAGGTCCTCCCGTGGAAATCATCTATCTCTCTCGGGGGTGGGGAGCAGTGTATGAAGACTGGGGCTCATGAGGCTCTTTTTTCCTCTCCCACTTTCCCCCTGTACAATAGTGGGTTCAGCTGGAGATCGCGCAGGGAGTCGCACTGTGTCAGTCGCCGTTAGGCCTCGCTCCCAGTGGCCCGAGTCTGCCAGGACAGCTGCTGCCCCAGGAGGACGGCCTCTCCACCCCTCCTCACCCAGCCGACAGGCGTCTCCAGCCCCAAATCCTAGCAGTGGAAGGGGTGGGAGAGCGGCAAGTCATTCCCTCAGACCACCGCGGGGTCTGCCCATTCCTCAGCATCACCCCTTCCCAGCTGCTTCCTCTTTTTGAAGCGTGTGAGTGTCCATGATGCCCTGGCTTAGCAGGCAGCTCAACCTGGGCACTTCCGAGGCCGAGAGGCGCTGGCTTCCAGTTCACCAGGGACATCAGGGACGGTAAGATGGAGGAAGGGTGAAGGAGAACTGGCCTCCAGGCTCCCTGGACACCTTCGTGGGCTCATCCATTTGCAAAGAAGAGAATCGTGTCCTCCTCTTCCAGAGAGGGAGCCGGCCCCCACGCCACGCTGAATTCGGGGGAGGGTGTCGGCCCGTGAACCAGTGCGAGGGCACAGAAGACTGTTCCGGCTCTGGGGAGGGTGGGCTGGAGTTTCCCTGCCTCTGACCTTCGGGCGTGCAGAAGGGCAGTTCAGGACCAGGGCAGGGCAGAAAGGCCCCTTTCTCGGCTCAAATAAAACCCTGCGTGGACAGTGTGTTTATTGGAGGTCTCTAACATTTGAAGAGGGGCGCGTGGGTTTCTTCTGATTTCTCACTGTCTAGGGAGAATGGGGAGAAGGTAATGGCAACCCACTCTGGTATTCTTGCCTAGAGAATCCCATGGACACTTCCACGGGCTGGTGGGCTGCTGTCTATGGGGTCGCACAGAGTCGGACACGGCTGAAGCGACTTAGCATGCAGGCATACATTGGAGAAGGAAATGGCAACCCGCTCCACTATTCTTGCCTGGGGAATCCCAGGGACAGAGGAGCCTGGTGGTCTGCCATCTATGAGGTCGCACAGAGTCCGACACGACTGAAGCGGCTCAGCAGCAGCAGCAGCAGCTGCAGGGAGAGTGGTGAAGAGGCTGCGGAGTGGGCTGCTGGCGCCAGGGGGCAGCACCGAGCTGGCGCCGCGGCCGCGCCAGCGGGAAGACCCGGTTCCCGAGGAGGGTCGCGGTCACGGCCGCGCAGAGCGGCTTAGTGGCGGCCGCCTTCTCGCCGCAGGGCGGCTGCAGCGCCCCGGTGGGGTGGAGTGATCCTCCAGGGCCCCGAGACGCCCCGGGGCCCCGAGCGCAGCCTGGGGAGCCGTTCCCCCGTCACCGCCGCCCCCCACCTCACTGTCCCCCCTCCCGGGGTCGCCCTCGCCGCCGTGCGCTGGGTCCCAGCTGCGAGCCTCCTGCGTTCTGCTGCGGGAACCCGCGCGGTCGGGCCTCAGACAAAGGCCAGGGCGCTCTCTATCCCAATTAAGCCACCCGCCTCCCCGCCTTCATTGTTCCCGGGTCGCCAATTAGCCCAGGCGCCCCGCGTCCCGCCGCTCCGGTGCCCCCAAGGCCTCTTTAACCCTTCAGGGCCTGGCACCGGGGCGGGGGGTGCCCTAGACGGCAGGATCCCCAGCGGACCAGCGAATCTGGGCGTGATGGGCGCTGCTGACCTGATGCGTCGCCGCGGGGCGCTGAGCGCTGGCACCGAGGGGGTGTGGGAGGGAGTTGTGCTTGTCGGTGTTGGGGTTAGGAGTGTGATTCACAGGGGAGCTTGGAGGCTGGGGGAGGAGGGGGCTTGCCATGAGACCCCTAGCGGCTAGGCAGCAATGATTGCGTGACCTGTGCTGTGCTTAGTTGCTCAGTCGTGTCCGACTCTTCGTGAACCCCGTGAACTGTAGCTCGCCAGGCTCCGCTGTCCATAGGGCAAGAATACTGGAGTGGGTTGCCATGCCCTCCTCCAGGGGATCTTCCCCACCCACGGATCGAACCCGGGGTCTCGCACATCGCTGGCGGATTTTTTTGCCATCCTAGCCACCCTGGGAAGCCAAAGGGACTTCGCTTTCTCTTCTGTCAATCCAAGTCTCCCCAGCCCTCAAGTCATTCTCCTATCTTCGGAGGAAATCTTGAGCACCAGTGGCCCGGCCCTCCCCCAATCCCACCCCAAGGACGCAGAACTGGGACCGGCCTCCCCAGGGTACCCCATGCAGGGCAACCCCTTGAGCCAGAGGGGTGCGTTCAGTTTGACGCGCCCCCAGGACACCCCACAGGTGAAAGCCCCAGCTCGAGGCCCCTACCCGCCCTCCTCCCCAAGTCCCAGTAAAAGGGACGGTTCAGGGGACAGTCTCGGTGAAACCGAGGTTTAAACTCTGGGCCTGCCTTTCTTCCCGGCTTTCGGAAGCACCCCCAATCCAATCCCACTCTGTCCTCTCCTTTCCCTGGACGCCAAAGTCCGTAGCACCAGCCGGGCATTTACACGGTCCGGCGAGGGGCCGAGGGCCTGGGCAGCAGAGGGGAGACCTGTGCGCTCCCGGGGGTCAGGGGCCAAGGGGACGGAGCCTGAGCTCCGGTCCTATCTAGGCACTGCCTTGCGCGCGTCCTTGGCAGTGCAACCTGTTCACGCTCGCTGAATACATCCCAGTCTCAGTCCAGAACGCGCCGGGGACTTTGGTTTGCACCTAGAGCTCCTTCTGTGTTCTCTGGAGGCGCGGACCCTCTCCCCCTACCGCTCACTTCTTCCTTGAAGCACCTGGTTCCCGGAGCCGACGGCAGCCCCTCTGCCCAGCGCCCCTCTCCCGCAGCACCGGGCGGAGAACCGACTGGGAGCCGGCCCTGTCCGCAGGCCGTGGCAACCCCCTACATGTCCACCAGATGGCGCTCCAGGCCAGGGGCCGAGCGGCAGCCGGGCAGCCCGCCCCCGGGCTGGAGCCTACCTTGGACCCAGAGCCGCGGCAGGATCCTCTCCGAGACTGGGCCACAGGCCCAGGGGGTGGACGCAGGCCGCTGAGAGATCGAGGCGCTCCGCGCACCCGAAGGAAACTCCAGACAGAGGATGCAGACACAAGGATGGGATTGCCCGAGGCTCGGGATGGGGTGGGGGGTTCTTCCCTTTTCCTGGGACCGCCCTGCCGGGCCAGTTTCCTGGCCTGCGAAGCCCCACCTGCAAACACCACCCAAGCCCGCCCCGGCCCGGCCCGGCCGCCCTCTGCGTGCGCCGCGGGCTGGAGCCTTCGCGTTCCCCGCCGGAGCCGGAGGCCGCCGGACGACCGCCTTCCCGGCGTCTCAAAAGCGGAGCTATGGGCTTGGTCTCGTCGCGCGCTGGACGAACTGCTTTGCCGGGTGGGGGCCCTCGAAGGTGTGGGGTGAAGGGACGGGCCGGACCCAGGGTGCCTCCTGCCCGGAGGTCCCCCGAGGCGCTTTCCCCCAGCTCACCTCCCCCACTCCGTCTCCCAGATCGAGGGCGGCGGCGGGCAGGATGCACCCTCCGCCACCACCACCCCCTCGCCCGGGAGAACTTTGCAAAGCTTCACCCCCAGGGTCCTGCCCGCGTAGGCCCGGGTGCCAGACGCCTGGGGAGGCTTCAGGTCTGCTTTGTTTCAGTGGTGGGGACTGAGGAGGCCCCAGGAGTCAGCCCGACAGGGTTGGGTTTACAAGCCACCGAGGTTCTGGGTCAGGCTTGAATGGGGAGGAGGGAGTGTGAGGTCCAAGTTGATTTCGGTGGCGGGGTTGAAAGGTTGCTTCCAGCTGATCCTTAAGGTCCCCGGAGGAGCTCTGGTCATCTCACTCCCAGAGATGACCTCCCTTCTTATTAACTAAGGGTCCACAGCTAGAAAGCCAGGACACACTTCACCAGCTTGTTGTGTGACCCCAGCCGGTGTCTTTCCTGTACTCGGCCTCCAGCTCTTTCCCCTTCAACACAGCGTAACCCAGGAGAGGATCAAACCCTGGAAGTTTAGTAGTCCTCTCCATGTCCATCTACCGCTGAAGCTGGGAGGATAGGTATAAAGTCAAGCTCTGACTCGCTGTACCTGAATGTCCTCCAATGTGTAATGACCTTCGACAATGTGACTTCCTCCTCTGGGCCCCAAATCCTCCTCCCGAAAATAAGTGCTTTGGAGTAAAATCAAATTGGTCTGTGAGCGGCCAGGTGATCTTGATCTGCCATTGCCAAGACTCCAAACCCCAGTCTTGGTCTATAGATAAAAGGCTGGGACTCCACTTCCATTTAAGTTTGAGGAACCTAAGCCTGGAACATGGGCCGGGTCATCCACACAGGCTGTTGATGAGATTCCTGGGGGTGGGGGCAGGGCTGGTGGCCAGAATGAATTCACAATTAGGAAATCACATTCCAGGTCCTGAACACTTCCGGAACCGGCTGGCTCCAGCTGCCTCCAGCATCCTTGTGGGATGTGGTTCCTCCCCCATCCAAGCCAGAGGGCACCTTGGTACACGCTGCAGCAGAGGCGTATCTTGATGGAGGGTGGTTTGGGCACCCAGCACGGCAGTTTATTCGCTGACTGTGACTTCTTCAAAAGAGACAAGGGGATACTCATTCAGGTACATACTCATGAGGACATTCAGATACTCTTGTTTAAGGGTGCCTCCCAGACCTGGGAAACCCAACGGGCTAATTCCTTAACTGGAGTAAGGCTTGGGGTCGGGGGTCGGGGGTCGGGGGTCGGGGGTCGGGGGTCGGGGGTGGGGGGCAGTCGAAGCACCTTTGTGTATGGGCTTTCACTGAAAGTCAAGTGTTAGTCACTCAGTCCTGTCTGACTCTTTGCAACCCCATGGACTGTAGCCGACTAGGACAGAATTCCTCTGTCCATGGAGTTCTCCAGGCAAGAATATTGGAGTGGGCTGCCATTCCTTTCTCCAGGGGATCTTCCAGAGCCAGGAATCAAACCCAGGTCTCCTGCACTGCAAATGGATTCTTTGCCATCTGAGGCACGAGGGAAGCCCCCTTTTCTTTTTACTATTTCTTTTTCATTGGCAGGGTGTTCATGATGAATCCCCATTTCACAGCCGATGACAGTGAGGTTCAGGGAGGTGAAGTGACGTGCCCCCAAGCCATCCAGTAAATAAAGGAAGAGTTCTTTCACAATCCCACGGGCCTGCTCCTTGGAAATGTTAGCTGATGAAGTGATGATGGGTGAGAGTCAGCCTTGCAGCTGGGAAAGGGCAAAGGGGCCGGGTGCCCTCTTTGGCCACCAGGCCACGTGTCCATGGGAGAAGCAGCCTGGCTCGGAGCCCAAGACCAGGACATCAGGGGAAGTGTGGCCACCCTGCTTCATGTCAGCCCAGCAAAGGCCCCCCCACCCCAACCCAAGGGGCAGTGACTTCCTCTGGGTAAAACCGTAGCAGAGGTGACGTCACCCAGCAAGTGCTAAGCTCAGGCACATTTGCTCTCTTCATTTCCATCCCCTAGAGAACAAGGTATCCTCTGGCCCCTCCACACCTTCTCCTCAGCCCGAGGGGAGGAGCTGTGGAAAACCCACCGTGTGCCCATGCTGGGCATGCTTTTTCTTACTTCATTCTCAGCTGGGCGGTGGATATGCTCATCGCATTTTACAGAGGAGAAAACCAAGGCTTAGACCTGCCCAAGGTTACAGAGCTGCTAAGAAGCAAGTCTTGGGTCATGGCTTGGTCTGGCCAACCCCAAGCCTGGGCTCCTTCCTGGAGCCCTGAGAGTTGCTGCCCATCCCACTGGGTACTCAGTCCAGGCCACCCCCCTTCTAATTTAGCCTTGTCCCACTTTGGCACAGTGATAAAGCATCCTCCAGCCACTGCAGGAGATGCAGGAGATATGGGTTTGATCCCTGGGTCGGGAAGATCCCCTGGAGAATGAAATGGCAACCCACTCCAGTATTCTTGCCTGGAGAATTTCCATGGACAGAGGAAACGGATAGGCTGCAGTCCGTGGGGCCACATGTAGTCGGAGACAACTGAGCATGCACACTCTGTGATACTCACTTTGGGTCTTATTTCCTCCTTGGAGGGGCTGTCCACCCTCCCAGCTTTGGCTTCCCACAACTCTGATGTGATTGTGTCTCCTACAGTTCTGACTTTCGTACTGATAGGTCAACTTCTAAGAAACTCTTTAAATTGTAGCAAGTCACCCAGTTGGTCACCCTGCCACTCACACACCAACACACACATGCATGCACATACATGGAGACCCAGATGTAACATGCTAACCCCCCCCCCACGGACGCACAAATGTGTACATATATGGACAGTCCTACATACACAGGCATGCATTTAACAACCACATACAAACCCATATAGACCTGCACACACAGAGAGATGCACAGAGACATACAGAGAAACACACTTAGACACACAAATGCCCACAGACACACACAGACACACTTACAGACATATACCTGTACCTACCACACAGACATTTGTGCATGCAAACACATAGAGACAAGCCTACACCCTCTTGGTGGGGGTGATTTTCCATGGAGAAGGCAGCTCCAGCCTCTCTGAAGTTCTGAGGTTCTCCCCCTGCCCCACTTTGCTAGGTCCAACCCCTTTCCCACACTGCCTTTTGGCCTTGCCACATTTCCTCTGGGAAGGGACACATTTGTTTAGGGTCTCTGTTTCCTAGGAGCTTCTCTTGTGGCTCAGATGGTAAAGAATGCAGGAGACCCAGGTTCCATCCCTGGGTCTGGAAGATCCCCTGGAGAAGGGAATGGCAACCTACTCTAGTATTCTCGCCTGGAGAATTTTCATGAACAGAGGAGCCTGGTGAACTGCGGTCGGTGGGGCCGCAAAGAGTCGGACATGACTGAGTGGCTAACACACTTCCTATGAGGTCATTGGCTCCTGCAAGGCAGTGCTGGTGTCTGCTTTGCTTATTTCTGGGTCTCCAGACCTAAAACTGCTTAACACGTGGAAGCGGTGCAAGAAACATTTGCTGAATGAGTGACCAAATAAGTGAATGAATGACATGCCCCCTCCAGAAGCCCTTACCTGATCCTTTCAGGCTGTGTGTGCCCGGCCCTGGACCAGTAGCTGCAGTTCACTTGGAGTCGACTAAAGACAGTTCCTCCTCTCTCTTCTGAGGAACTGAGGCCTGGGGGAGGGCAGGTATCTTGCCTGAGGACTTGTCTCTTCAGGAGAAGCCTCCAGGCTGCTGTATGGTCTGAACGTTTGTGTCCCCTTAAAATCCATGTTGAAACTTAACTCCCAAAGTGATGGTATTAGGAGGTGGAAACTCTGGGAGCTGCTTAGGTTGTAAGGATCGGGTTCTCTTGAATGGGATCAGTGCTGTCATAAAAGATACCCCATAAATTGTATCTCAATAAAGTTTAAAAAAAAAAAAAAGAAAAGAAAGAGACTCTCTCCTCCACATCTGCGACCCGGAAGAAGGTCCTCATCGGAGCATGCTGGCACCTGGATTTCATAATTCCAGGCTCCAGGACTGGGAGAAAGAAATGTCTGTTGTTTACAAGGAACCCAGCCTGGAATTTTGTTACAGTAGCCTGAATGGACTACGTTCGGCCCTCCCAGCCCTCGCACCCTGCTCTCCAGCCACCCTGGGTGACTCTCTTCCCCAAGGGCTCTGGGGCTCTCTGGCCTCTGGGTCTTTGCTGCCTCTGAACCCCTGCCTTGAGCCAAAAACGTCCCTCATCCCCCGACTCCAGGGCAATGCCCTCTGCCCAGGACCAGTGGGACTCTCCCAGCATGTCTACCCACTGATCTTTCTTGCCTGCAGGACCTTCTTGAAATACAGACCAGATAAGGTCACTTGACGCCCTCCAAAGTCTTCCTGCGCTCTTGGGGTCAAGCCTGGGAGAGGGGCTTTTATGAGTCCTGCCTACAACCCCCCCCACCCCAGTCCACCTCTCCCCAGCCCCACCCCGCACACCTCCACCCCACTGTCCGCCTACCCAGGTCTGGGGTAACCCTTCTGGCCTTGCCTCAGAGACTTCTCACACTCATGCCCTGCCCTCTGCCTGGAATCACTTTCTTCTCCAAGAACCTTCCCTTTGGCCTTCTCCCTTCTGAGTGGGTGTCGCTCACATCATTTTATAGTTGGACCTGAGTTTGAGCAAGCTCCACGAGTCAGTGATGGACAGGGAGGCCTGGCATGCTGCGGTCCACGGGGTCGCAGAGAGTCAGACATGACTGAGTGGCTGAACTGAACTGATTCAATGAACCTGTGATGTGGGCAAATTAGTTTACTCCTCCCCATCGATTCTTCAAACTGGAGATTATAGTATTTAGCTCTTGGGGTTGATTGAGGCTGAAATGAGGGGCTGTTTAGAGCAGCACCTGGTGCAGTGAACGCTGATTCCCTGCCCCTCCTGGGGAGGACTTGGCCCTTTGGAGGAGCTTAAGGATGGGACCTGGGGGCCATCTGGGGGCAGGGCAAATTCTCCCCCGGCCTGGGCAGCAGCCAGGGCTGAGCCCACCAGAGCTGGGTGACCCCTTCTACCCTGGAGACCACCTCGGGCCACTGAGACCCTACCGTCTGGGGTGACAGACCACCAAGTCCCTGAGCCAGGGGCACCTGTCCTAGACTTGGATGTCAGGCTAGGGGGTGGGGGTAGGGGGCTGGGTGTTGGAGGGTCTGTGGCTGAGCACAGAGCCCCGACATTTGACCAGGCTGCTACAGAGAAATCCGGAGGGCAGTGAAGCCCACTGGGGCCAGCTGGTGGGGCCTCCTCTGCCTCCTAAGAGGCCCTTTCTTCTGGGCCTCCCTCACCCCAGGCCCAGACAGGCGGTGTTTGTTGCTAGAGAGTGGGTCGCTGCTGACCTGCCTGTACCTGTCTCACTGAGCTGCGTGGTCGGTGCGGCAGTACCCTCCTCTCACCACTAGGTGGAGGTCTAGAGTCATCCCGGCGTGGAGTCGGACCTGGAACCTCGTCCCTTCAGCTCCAGGCCGATTTCAGGACAGGGGTTTCCTGCCGACCTCTAGGGTGGGGGGTCCGGGCCTGCCCTCTGTGCCGCCGTCCTGATTTCTGGCTAGTCCTGCGGCCAGACGATGGCACTGAGGAACGTGAATACGAGCAAGGACCTTGTGCAGCCACAGAGACCTGAGCTGAATTCCCAGCCGCACCTCTAGCTCTGTGGCTTTAACCCTTTGAGCCTCAAGTGTCGGGGTCTCTGACATAAACTCGTCTGCGGATCCTGCAAAGGACGGGAGGAAACGGGGCCACCCTGACGGCGTGCACGGTGACCTCGGGGCTTGCTAAGTTGCTTCAGTTGTGTCTGAGTCTCTGTGGCCTCATGTCCTTGCACTTCAACCTCCAAACACCCAGGGTTGTCCAGCCCGCACCCCCTCCCCATCTTTCTGGACAGTGCCTTGTTTTCCAAGCCCTTCCCGCTTTTCCAGATCACTGGTGGAAACTTATTTTTCCCAGGGCTCCCCTGCTGGCAGCTCCCATCAGCAGCCGGGGAGCAGACCCTGACCTGGGCCCCAGGGCGTCGGTTCAGATGTTCAGAATTTCCTGGCCCCCCTCACACAAAGGCATGGTCTCCTCTCACTCCATCAAGCCCCGGGCCAGGGCCAAGGGCTCATTTCCCTTTTCCCCCCAATGATGGGCAGGAAAACTGCGGTTCAGAGGGCCCAGCGCAGGTTCCACAAGGGGGAAGAAGCGAAGGACTGGTCCAGTGCAGCAGATCGTGGAGCTTGGGAGGGCTCCTTTCACATCAGGGGCCTTTTCCTGGAATCAGGTGGCCCTTCCTCCCCAGAGCTCCTCCGTTTGTCCCCTGGAGTGGGAGGGACTGAGTGAGAATCCTCAGCTGTGGAGAAATCTGAACTAACCAGGCCCACAGACAGCTGTGGTCGCTGGTTCTCACCATTTGAGGATCCAGAGGTCTCTTCCCCACAGGGGAAAAGACGGGGGCCACAACGGGGTTAATTAGTCTCGCTTTTATGTCACTTCAAGTACACACTGAGTGCTTTTTAAAAATAATTTTATTTATTTATTTTTGACCGTGCTGGATCGCCATTGCTGCGGGGGCTCTTCTCTGGCTGCACTGAGTAGGAGCTACTCTCTGGTTGCGGGGTGCGGGCTTCTCACTGCAGCGGCTTCTCTGGTTGCGGAGCGCGGGTTCTAGGGTGCGTGGGCTCAGTCATGGGCTCTAGAGCACAGGCTCAGTAGTTGCGGCCCAAGGGCTCAGCTGCTCCTTGGAATGTGGGATCTTCCTGGACCCTGGAACGAACCTGCGTCTCCTGCATTGGCAGGCGCGTTCTTTACCACTGAGCCAGCCCCCTGAGCCCCTGCGCAACTTCTACACTGCTGTGTTCCAGACGTCATTCTCCCTCTCTCAGGGGCACTGGTCTCCTTATTTCTTAATGTCTTTTAAAAATTTTGAGATTAAAATGTGCATGCCATAAAATTTATCCTTTTAAAGTATATGATTCAGTGGTTTTAGTACATTCACAAGGTTGTGCCATCATCACCACTATCCAAATCCAGAACATTTTCTTCAACCCCAGAAGAAATCCTGACCCATTAGCCGTCATTACCCCTGACCCCAGCCCTTGGCACCCACTGAGCTCCTTTGTGTCCCTATGGATTTGCTTAGTCTGGACATTTTATATAAACGTAATCATGCAACATTTGTTTTTCAGTGACTTAGTTTCTTTTACTTATAATATTTTCAAGGCTTATCCATGTTGTCCTTTGCAGGGATCAGCACTTTTATTCCTTTTTAAGTCTGAATAATATTCCATTGCATGGATATACCACATTTTCGTTATCCATTCGTCCATTGATGGACATTTGGGTTGCTTCCACTTGTTGGCTATTATGAATAATACTGCTGTGGACATCATGTACACGTCTTTGGGTAGACACATGTTCTCATTTCTCTTGGGTCTATGGCGAGGAGTGGACTTGACTGGTTCAACGGATAACTTTAACTTTTGGAGGAACTGCTAAAATGTTTTCCAACATGGCTGCACCATTTTCCATTCCCACCAGCGATTCTTTGCCATTTCTTGAACACGCCAGGCACATTCCGCTTCTCTTCCCAATGTCTCTCTTGAGACTGTCCTTGGTCGACCTTTGTAAAAATAGTCACCCACCTTCATCCTCCCCACTCTCTCTCTCCCTTCCTCTGTTCATTGTCATTTTTAACATCATACATGCTATGGATTTTTAAACTTGTTTTATTGACTGTCTCCCCTCACTAGAACGTAAGCTTCACTTTGCTCATGGTTGTCATCATGTTCCTAGCACAACGCCGGGCACGCAGCATCTGCTCAGTGTTTGTCGAGTGACACCCAGATAAAGAGATGGAGGGCGCTCTGCTGGGCACCCAGGGCAGAACGTGGTGGGGGCTGGGGGGTGGGGGCACCCTGAGTATTACCAAGGCCCCGCGCACTTCTCCACCTGTCAAACCTGCCTTGGGGGCTCAGCCCAGAGTACTCAAGCTCTCACCCTCACCCTCCAGTGGCGCAGGGGAACACAGCCCACCCTCCAAACCGGCAGGAGGCCATGCAGTCATTGAGACTGGCCCACCTACCGGATAGCACATGGCTTATGGGCACAGTTTACTCAGAGGATTTGAGAGGTGGCGGTTGGAGAGGGCATTTGACCGTGACATCAGTACCCTCCATCGGCCTTATCTGTCCCCCTCCGGGGAGACACCAGATGTGAGAGCTCCTTGACAGGCAAGGAAGCCAGCCTTTCCCACGCGGGAGCCAGGCATGGACGGTCCCAGCCGCAGAGCCAACCCACTGGTTCTTTTACGGCCTCACCTCAGCCGGCCTCTGGGCGTGTCAGTCAGGAATCCTTTGCTGGCAAGGGACGGAAATCCAGCTGAAGCTGAAGAAAAAGAGCAGTTTGTTGGCTCATGTGGTACCTGGAGAACAGGCGAGGGGGCAGCCCACTTTCAGAACACGGGTGGCCGGGCGCATGGCCGTCCCCGGCTCTCACGCTCTTGGCCTCCTCTGTCATTTCTTCTCTTTGGGTTGGGTTGGTGTCATTTTCTCCCACCGCAGATGGGCCTCTTTGTGGGACAGGGAGCTTGGCTGTGGGTGACTGTGGTTATAGAAATCCAGTTTTGTGGCCCAAGAGGAGAGGAAATTGCCCCTTGTGCCCCTCAGAACAAGCCAAGGAAATGCTGATTGGCACCGTGGGAATCACATACTCACTTGTCTCAAACACACCATTCCCATCCGCCACTGTTACCCATTATGGTTACAGCTTGCTGGGCTCTCCCAAAATGCCTGCCTAAGTGCCCGGTACTTGGCAATATTTCTCTGAATCCACACAACTGCTCTGCAGAAAGTTCTTTGGATTCCTGCTGACAGAAGCCCAACTCAAATTAGCTCAAGCCAAACCTGGAATTTATTACTTACATAATTGGTAAAAGCAGGCATGGACTTCAGGCATAGCTGGATCCAGGGAGTCAGAGTAGTCCAGGACATCTCTCATTAGCTCTGGGTCTTAAGCTGACTCTCTTCTGTACTGGCTCCACTCTCAGGCACATTCTCCCCACAAAACAGGAGAGACGCCCAAAGCACTTGAGGCTCAGGTGGCTTTTACATCACTCCATCCCAGGGGAAGAGAGAGGCCTGGCTCTCTGTGTGTCGAGCAGATCACTTGCGGAGACTCTGACCGGTTCCTTTGAGGGTTCCATATCTACTTAGTGGGCAAGGGGAAGGCAACCATAATTGGCCAGATCTGCAAGCAAGAGGATGAGGCTGTGGGAGTTGGTGCCCCAGAACTGTCTGGGGGCAGACAGTATGCGTACGGTCAGTTATAGTCAGTATTAATTCTCCCATTGTACAGATTAGGAAACTGGGTCTTGGAGAGATAAAGTAACTTGCCAGCACCGTATAACTAGAGCCCCAGCTGGGACCTATGTCTGTCTGCCCTTCCCAGAACGTCACTTTGCCTTCCCTTTTAAAAAATATTTCTTTATTTATTTAGCTGCATCAAGTCTTAGGTACAGCACACAGGATCTTAGTTGCAGCGTGTGGGATCTTTAGTGGCACCACATGTGGGATTTAGTTGTTTCCTGACCAGGGCTGGAACACAGGCCCCGGCAGTGGGAGTGCAGAGTCTTAGCCATGGGACCACCAGGGACATTCTTCACTGTGTCTCCTTCATTTATTTATTTTTCTTCTTTTTTCTTTTTGTTTGTTACTCTGCCTCCTTCTCGAGGGACATTGAAACATCACTTGAAGTAGATTCCTCTTGGCAGCCATGTCATTCCCAGCATTTCTTGCAACACCTGTCACAGAGAAGAGGCTCTGGGAGGAGAAGGAGGCCACACTCTCAGACAGGATCTTTTATAAACCCTGCTCCATGACTGAAACGGTCTCTGGGGTCGTTGACTCCTGTTGCCATACTGAATCAGTCATCCATCACCTGGGCCCTGTTTGGACACTGTCCATGATGCAGAGCTCACCACCTCCCAAGGTAGCAGCTTGTTACAGATTTGAACAGATCTAACAGTTAAAAACTTCACCAATGGTTAGAAACAGGATAGCCTTGACTAGCTCCAGATTGTTTGTTCGTCTTCATTCATCTGTAGGGGAAGCTTTTGTTTTATAGGTAGAAGAAGAGAGAGAAAGTTTGGGTAGGATGGGCCATCCAAATATTTGAAAGTTACCACACAACCCCTTCCCAGGTGGTGCTAGTGATAAAGAATCTGCCTGTCTATGCAGGAGATAGATGTAAGAGACGCAGGTTTGATCCCTGGGTCAGGAAGATCCCCTGGAGTAGGAAATGGCAACCCACTCCAGTATTCTTGCCTAGGAAATCCCAGGGTCAGAGGAGCCTGGTGGGCTACAGTCCATACAGTCACAAAGAGTCGCACATGACTGAGTGACTGAACACACACACACACACACACAACCCCTTCCTCTAACTCTACCTGGTCATCTCCCAAGTTTCCTCAACTGAGAACTGTTCACAGTATATATTATCCTGTCCCTAGAGACAGTATCTGTGGTCTCAAGAGTCCTCTAGAAAAATATGGGCCTGAGTGGGTGGAACACAGGCCTCAGGGCCCTCTCTCCTCTTGTACTGGTTTAAACAGAGTCCAGAGTTACTTGGGGCTTCCCTGCTGACTCCGTGGTAAAGAATCTGCCTGCAATGGAGGAGACACAGTTTCGATCCCTGAGTAGGGTAGATCCCCTGGAGAAGGAAATGGCAACTCACTCCAGTATCCTTGCCTGGAAAATCCCATGGACAGAGGAACCTCATGGGCTAGAGTCCATGGGATCACAAAGAGTCAGACACAACTGAGTGACGGAACAACAACAAAAATGTCACTCATTCTTTGGCTGCCACGGAGCAATATTAGCTCAAGCTGCTTCTATGCCAGATCCCTTCTCCACTCTCCACTATGGACAGGTGACACTGATTTTTTTTAAAATATCAAAAGTGATGGGTCAACAGTAGTTTTTTCAGAAATGGAGAAATCCATCCTAAAATTCATGTAGAATGTCAAGCAACCCTAAATAGTCCCCTCCCCAAAAAAATTTTTTTAAAGAAGAACAAAGGTTCAGGTTTCTCAATTTCGAATTATAATACAAACCTACAGTAATCAAAACAGTGTGGTATTGACATATAGACATATAGACTAAAGAAATAGATTGAGAGCCAAGAAACAGACCCTCAAATTTATGGTCAATTGATTTTCCATGAAGGAGCTAAAGTCATTCAATGGGGAAAAGACAGTTTTTTCAAAAAATGGTGCTAGGAAAAGTGGATATTCACATACAAAGGATGGACTTAGACTCTTACTTTATATGATATACAAACTCAAAAAGGGATGAAAGACCTAAGTTTAAAAGCTAAAACTATATCCTAGAAGAAATTATACAGGAAAATATTCATGACTCTAGGCTTAGCAATGGTTTCTTAAATGTGATACCAAAAGCACAAGTGACAGGAAAAAAAAATAGATAAGCTTCACAAAATTAAGTATCTCTGTACCTCAAAAAACATTATCAAGAGAGTGAAAGAACAGTAAACAGAGTGGAAAAAATATTTTCCCACTGGGAAAACTCCCTGAGGGGGCAGCCCCCTGCAAGGCCAGTGAGCTGTGGCTGCAGGCGCCTCCAGAGTCTGACCCCCTGCTGCCCTGCGCATCAGTGTGAGCTCTACGGTGTGAGCTGCGCTCTGGCTGCTGGTACCTTTCCATAGCAACCGAGAGCTCCTCCCATAGCTACTGAGAGCTCCTCCCATAGCAACCGAGAGCTCTTCCCATAGCAACCGAGAGCTCCTCCCATAGCAACTGATGGTCCAGAAAACCCTCAGTGTTCTTTCGGTGCCCTACAGAAACGCTCAGGAACGAAACGTCAGCAGCGTGCAGGAGTTCACGTGTCACCATGGTGAGCAGGAGTGCGGCTTAGCAAGGTGGAGGCCTGCTGGTTAGACCAGCTGGAGAACTCAGTATTCCTGATCATTGTCTGCATGGAGGAAATGGATGACATGGAGAAAAATCTGAAGCCGTGCTGCCTGCAGATCTAAGCTCCCAAGGTGTCCCTGGACTCCATGATGGAGTGTGCGATGGGGGATGGTGGCAGGCAGCTATTATACACCAAAGCCCAGCTCACAGACGCTCTGCAGCCTCCCCACGAATATGTGCCCTAGGTTTCTGACAAGGGGAAATCCATGAAGGAGAAGGACCAGCTAGCTCTTCATCTGCCAGTTGTATGTGGATGAGATGTCGGATGTCTGCCAACTCATAGCCAGCTCTCCCAAGGATGCCTGCTTCAAGTGATGGCTGGTGCCCTGGGAGGGAGCTGATGCAAGAACAAGATCTCACGTGGCCCTAGTTTTCTGATCCTTGACTCAGCAGCCACTGCTTATCCAGGTAATTTCTACATATTCCATGAAACCCACATGCAAAACTCTGCCCTGCCTGAAATCAAGAATCTTGCCCGACTGTGAATGGTGCTACATTAAAAAGAGTTTAATAGACACTTCCAGCTGTTGTAATTTTTTAAAAATGACCAATTTATGTTATGTATATTTTTTTACTCCAGTAGAAAAAGGTGAGCCAGCATGTTGCAAATTCATAAAATACCTTTGATTTGAATCTTTTAAAGGTTCCTCCCCTTTTGAGTGGAATTAAGTGAAGCGCTGTTTGAATTTCAGCCCCCATTTAGTTTCTCAACTCAAAGAATTCACTTGGGTAGTCAACAGCCTACACAACCATACATGGCAATCGTGTGCTGGATTTCATATCTATGTCTCCTTCTGATTGGTCAAAATCATGTTTGGTCCTCATTCTGTTATCTGATGTATTTACCATGTCCTCCAGTTTGTGGCACCTACCAAGCTGATGCCATGTCATTTTCCATATCATTGAGTAAAAAGTCAAACTGGGTGGACTCCTGCGGCTCCTTGGTGGAGACTTCCTGCCAGATTTGTACTGACCTGTTAATCAGCACTCTTTGACTGTCCAACTGCTATTGGTCTTACTTGTGCCTCTGGATTGAAGACACACTGTCACGTTTTACCAGCCTCCTTTCTCACTGGTCTTTTCATTTGTCCTCAAAGATTTCAGGAGAACTAGATGAAAGTCTTTACTAAACTCTGGAGAGAGGCTATTTCATTCATCTGAAAGTCTGGACGTCCTATTACAAAAGAACTTCGGCTTGCCCGAATCTTTGAAGGGGGTAGGATACTGCAGGGCGTTGTTTCCAAACTTGCATCAGAATCACCTAGAGGGTGACGGCTGGGCTCTTCCCAAAGAATATCAGATTCTGGATAGAGCCTCAGCATTCTCATGTCTGGTAAATTCCCAGGTGATGCCAAGGCCACTGGTCCAGGGACCACATTTTGAGAACCACTGATGTATGGGGGGATAACGGCAAATGTTCTAGAGTCAGGTAGACCTTAACCTGTTTGAACCTCAATTTCTTTGAAATAGAGATAATAATCTTACCTAACAGGGTAACTGTGGGTTAAAAAGGTAATGTATAAGAACACCTTGCTGGAATGTCCCTGGTGGTCCAGTGGTTAAGAATCTGCCTTGCAATGCAGGGGATGTGGGTTCGATCCCTGGTCGGGGCACTAAGATCCCACATGCTGTGGAGCAACTAAGCCTGTGCTCTGCAGTCACTGAGCCCATGTACCACCACTGGAGAGCCGGTGCGCCACAAGGAAAGATCCTGCATGATGCAACAAAGACCCTACCTGTGGCAACTCAGACCTGACACAGTCATATAAATAAATAATGCCTAGCTGCCTAGCACCTAAGTGATAGTGACATTTATTTTAACATGCCTGGTAATGAATCTGTGCTGAGTGCTTTTCTAAACTGCTCAACCCCACACTGAAGCTAGAGATTGTCAGTTACTGGCCTCAGCTTTTTGTGGGTTGGTTTGGGCAATGGGTAGGTTTCAAAATTGATGACCTGAAGAAAGTAGATTGATTATCTAAGGAAGAACGGGGAGAAGAGAATAGAGAAAGGAGGACTGGCTAAACTAGGAGAGGGCCCCTCTGCCCCCTTTGCCTCTTACTTGTCATTGGTGGTACTGTCAAGATTTTGCTTTCCATACCCTGTTCCTAAATGCCAGGCCAAGAAAGTGGCTGCCTGGCCTACCCAGACTCCCAGGCAGTGCAAACCTCTTCCCCAGTTGGAAGAGATGCCCGAGGCAGTACTCAGCTGCTGACTAGCCTCACCCTGAGCACCCTCATTCTTAACCTCTCTGGGTCTCCTGTCCCACTCTTGAGTTGCATGTTTCAAAACCATCATGTTGCCTTAGCTTCTCTTCCCAGATTGTGTGTGGGTCTCTGCCTGGCCCTTCTGACTCAGTGGTGGCTCCCAGGCTCAAGGGTTTAAAGCACGCATGGGCAAAGCCAGCTGGCAGGAGATTCACTCATCACCTCTGTCCCCTTCCCAAGGGGAAGGCTCTCCCCCACCTCAACTCCCCCAAGCCCTGAAAGGAGAAAGATGTCCAACACCTCCAAGAACTTTAGGGGGACACCTGCTGCATCACCTGTAAAGTGCTGCAGTGGCTCTGGAGCTGGACAGACTATCTGTCTGCAGTGCAGCTGTGAGCATGCTAATCAAGTGCCTGGTACCACCCGTGGTTTCCTCCTCCATTGGGCTGCAGCCAGTGACCTCACGTGCCTCAGAACAGCCAGGGACATTAGATGCGAGAATTTGTGTCTAGTGTCCAGGACAGATCTTAGCATGTAGGAAACTCTTAATAATACTGACTTTAATGGGCTTCCCTTGTGGCTCAGATGGTAAAGAATCCACCTGCAATGCGGGAGGCCTGGGTTCAATCCCAGGGTTGGGAAGATCCCCTGGAGGAGGGAAAGGCTACCCACTCCAGTATCCTGGCCTGGAGAATTCCATGGACATGTAGTCCATGGGGTCACAAAAGGTCAGACACCACTGAGTGACTTTCACTTTCATTTTATTACTATTATTTTATTTAGCTTCTGGGCCAGAGTTTTTTAAACTCCTGGTAGTTCACCATTTGCAGTGGGTTAAACTGTGCCCTGAGAAAGAGATGACCAAATCTTATCCCCCAGTACCTGTGAAGGTGATCTTACTTGGATAGGGTCTCTGCAGATGCAATCAATTCAGGATTTCAAGTGACATCATCCTGGATTTAGGTCTTAAAGGAAAGAGGGGTGGGAGGGAAAGGGAGGGAGGAAATTGGAAGGATCTCCTTTAGAAGCTCCAGAGGGAGTGTGGCCCCACACAACCGTGATTCCAAACTCTGGTCTGTAGAACCATGAGAGAATCCATGTCTTTTGTTTGAGCCACCAAGTTTGTGCTACATGAATATACTTTTCTGTCTGATTGTCCAGAAACCTTACGCAGACTCACTGTCCCCAGAGGGGTCTGTCCACAGTTCTCTCTCCTCCCAGTGGAAACTCCCATCTCTTAGGGAAATTTACCTTGGTGTTAAGTGGGAAAAAAATACGATAATTTAATTTAAAAGTCTTTCCCTCAGAGCCATTAAAAAATGTTCCCTCGCACACCTGCATTCCAAATGAAGCCTTCTTGGTGGACTGTGGTCTGAAGACCTTTGAGGCCGTCTTGGCCTCCTTTGCTGGGCTGGCCCCCTTCCACAGAGGGCACTTCTGCCACGGTGCTGACCACACTGAAAGGTCATAAGAGCCCTCTTTGTCCTGGCTGTCTTAGCCTGTAGTCCAGGCTTGGCACATCACCATCCTCATAAATGTTTATTGACTTAACAGATGAGGGAAGGCTTTTTCTTGTCTCCCTACTCCTGGCTACCTCTGCCCCAGTCCTAGAAAATTCCATGAGAAATGAAAACGTATTTCCACACAAAGACTTGTACATGAACGTTTATGGACGTTTTATTTACAACAGCCAAATCTGGAAGCAATCTAAATGCCCATCACCAGGTGACTGAATAAACAAATTGTGCTTATATCCATACAATGGAACACTACTCACCAATAAATGTGATACATTTACCCACCAGTATGGATGAATCTAAAAGCATTAGATTTTAGAGAGAAGCCAGACACAAAAGACTACATACTGTGTGATTCTGTTTACATGTAATTACAGAGAATGCTGACAAAAGTCCATCTAGTCAACGCTATGGTTTTTCCAGTGGTCATGTACGGACGTGAGAGTTGGACTATAAAGAAAGCGGAGCACGGAAGAATGGATGCTTTTGAGCTGTGGTGTTGGAGAAGACTCTTGAGAGTCCCTTGGACAGCAAGGGGATCCAGCCAGTCCATCCTGGAGAAAATCAGTCCTGAATACTCATTGGAAGGACTGATGCTGAATTGGAAACACCAATCCTTTGGCCACCTCATGCGAAGAACTGACTCACTGGAAAAGATTCTGATGCTGGGAAAGATTGAAGGTAGGAGGAGAAGGGGACGACAGAGGATGAGATGGTTGGATGGCATCACCAACTCTATGGACACGAGTTTGAGCAAGCTCCAGGAGTTGGTGATGGACAGGGAGGCCTGGTGTGCTGCAGTCCATGGGGTTCCAAGGAATCAGACACAACTGACCGACTGAACTGAACTGATAGAGAATGCAAACTAATCTATAGTGATAGGGAGTTGCCAGGGAAAAGTTTCCTGGAGCTGACGCAAAAGGGGGACTATCTGCAAAGGGACAAGACAGGACTCTTGGGTATGATGGAATAGTCTTTCTCTTGTTTTTGTGGTTATATCAATGCTGAACTTGTCAGAACTTGTCACTTGTCAGAACTCATCCAATGGATACTTTAAATGGGTGCCATCTATTGTATGTAAAACTGTATCTCAATGAAGTTGATTAAAAAGAAAATTGATGAAGTTTGTATCTTGAATACTTCATCTTCTACTCCAATAAAAATAGGATATGGGACTTGCCTGGGAGGAGGTCTATTTGAGAAGTTAATTAGTCCACAAAAATGTATTGAACTTCCCTCAGTGTAGGCATCTGGTTGACCCTAGAGATGGATAAGTCCCATCCTCAGGAGCCCCAGGTGGTATCAGAACTTGCCAAATTCTCAAAGAGAGAGAGGAGCTAGATGAAAAGAACATGCCAGTGGCAAAGAATACAAATTTGCCTCCTCGGTGTTGCCCAGCTTGCCTTGTGCTTATTGTTGTTGTTCAGATGCTATGTCATGTCCCATTCTTTGCGATCCCATGGACTACAGCCCACCAGGCTCTTCTGTTCATGGGATTTCTCAGGCAAGAATCCTGGAGTGGGTTGCCATTTCCTCCTCTACTGGATCTTCCCCACACAGGGATCAAACATGAATGTCCTGCTTAGCAGGCAGATTCTTTACCACTGGGTCACCAGGGAAGCCCATGAGGTGCTTGTTACAGATACTAGAAACATCTGGGCTCAGTCCCTGACGTACTGAGTCAGAATCGCTGAAAGAGCCTGGGAATCTTTATTTTCAACAAGTGCCCAGGTAAATCTTCAGATCAGGTAAGTTTAGAAAAAGGTTTGACTTGATCTCCATTTCAGGCACAGGTGGGAATGCTGTATATGGCCAAAGAAAAGAACTTTGAACTGGAAGGGAGTACCAGGACTGGAAAAGGTCAGTTTTCATTCCAATCCCAAAGAAAGGCAATGCCAAAGAATGCTCAAACTACCGCACAATTGCACTCATCTCACACGCTAATAAAGTAATGCTCAAAATTCTCCAAGCCAGGCTTCAGCAATACATGAACCGTGAATTTCCAGATATTCACTTTGGATTTAGAAAAGGCAGAGGAACCAGAGATCAAATTGCCAATATCCGCTGGATCATTGAAAAAGCAAGAGAGTTCCAGAAAAACATCTATTTCTGCTTTATTGACTAAGCCAAAGCTTTGACTGTGTGGATCACAACAAACTGTGGAAAATTCTGAAAGAGATGGGAATACCAGACCACTTGACCTGCCTCCTGAGAAATCTTTATGCACATCAAGAAGCAACAGTTAGAACCAGACATGGGACAATGGACTGGTTCCAAATCAGGAAAGGAGTACATCAAGGCTGTATATTGTCACCCTGCTTATTTAACTTATATGCAGATTACATCATGTGAATCACCGGGCTGGATGAGTCACAAGCTGGAATCAAGACTGCTGGGAGAAATATCAATAATGTCAGATATGCAGATGACACCACCCTTATGGCAGAAAGTGAAGAGGAACTGAAGAACCTCCTGATGAAAGTAAAAGAGGAGAGTGAAAAGTTGGCTTAAAACTCAACATTCAAAAAACAAAGTTCATGGCTTCTGGTCCCATCACTTCATGGCAAATAATGGGGAAACAGTGGAAACAGTGACAGACTTTATTTTTTCAGGCTCCAAAATCACTGCAGATGGTGATTGCAGCCCTGAAATTAAAAGATGCTTGCTCTTTGGAAGAAAAGGTATGATGAACCTAGACATCATATTAAAAAGCAGAGACATTACTTTGCCAACGATGATCCATCTAGTCAAAGCTATGGTTTTTCCGGTAGGCATGTATGGATGTGAGAGTTGGACCATAAAGAAAGCTGAGTGCCAAAGAACTGATGCTTTTGAACTGTGGTGTTGGAGAAGACTCTTGAGAGAGTCCCTTGGGCTGCAAGGAGATCAAACCAGTCCATCCTAAAGGAAATCAGTCCTGAATATTCATTGGAAAGACTGGTGCTGAAGCGGAAACTCCAATCCTTTGGCCACCTCATGCGAAGAACTGACTCATTGGAAAAGACCCTGATGCTGGGAAATATTAAAGGAGGAGAAGGGGATGACAGAGGATGGATGAGATGGTTGAATGGCATCACCAGCTTGGTAGACATGAGTTTGAGCAAGCTCCAGGAGTTGGTGAGGGACAGGGGAGCCTGGTGTGCTGCAGTCCATGGGGTCACAACGAGTTGGACACAACTGAGCGGCTGAACTGAACTGAACTGAATTACCCACTCTGCCTCTGGTCAGTGAGAGTCAAAGTTTACCAACATCTTCTCTCCCTCCATCCCCAGACCTCGCCTGTCTGCCAGAAGTACCCCTGTCTGGTTGACTCTCCCGTTATTGGGCCATCCTGGGAAAAGCAAAAAACAGGGCTTTCTACTTCAATTCCACCATCTTTCAGAAGGGCGAATGTTTTTCTGAGACCGCCATATGGACCAAATATATGTATCTTTTGATGAGACTGTGCCTGCTCCTCTGGCCTGAGAACTCAGTGCTAACCTAGGAAACACACTGCCCACCCTGTCTGGATGGATGTGTTGGGGGGATGTTCCATCCTGTACTCACTTAGGCCACAGAAGACTCACCAGGGCTGTGAGCACCCCCTGCTCAGCAAGCTGCCATCCTGCTTTCATGGGCAAAGCCCCTGCTCACCAGGAGGCTGTGTGGTGCAGAGACAATATTCAGGAAGGGTCTGTGTCACTGCCAGAGATGCCCCAACGCCTTGGGTCAGCAGCTACACCCTTTCCCAAAGCCAAGCAGATTCTTCCCCAGGACACTGGAACTTTGGGTCAAGGATAGGAGTTCAAGTCTTAGCTGTAAGATGATTGCTATCCTTTCTTTGAAAACAGGCCACGGAGACCATAGTTTCAAACCCCCAAATTAGGACATCATGCTCTGATAAAAAGTTTGTAAATCGCTGATGTGAAAAGTTGCTTTGTTGTTGTTGTTCAGTGGCCAAGTCGTGTTTGACTCCTTGTGACCCCATGGACTGCAGCACACCAGGCCTCCCTCTCCTCCCCCGTCTCCTGGAGTTTGCTCAAATTCACGTCCACTGAGTCTCATCCTCTGCCGCCCTCTCCTTTTGCTTTCAATCTTAAAAGTATACAAATCAAGTCACAGTTGGTTACATATTGAATAAATAGGAATATATTTCTGGAAAAGAATGTAATCAAGGCAGACACTATCCTCAGAACCCAGCAGTTGTCTATTTAGGCCAGTGTTTCTACATGAGGGTGATTTTTGACCTCCCTCCCAAAGGACAGTGGCAGTGCTTGGAGATATTTGGGGTTTCCATAACCTGGAGTAGGGATGCTCAAGGCCCCCGGAGAGGGACAGGACACTGCTGAGTGTCCTGCAACCACAGGGCAGCCCCACTACAAGGCATTATTTGGCCCCAAACGTCAACAGTGGGAGGTTGAGAAACCTCGGTCTAGGCCCCCTGGGGCTGCATGTGTGCACCCCAGGGTGTCCGTCTTGCATGGGTGTTTCCTCCTGACTTTGGTCCTGTCTTGACTGGTGGGGTCCGAGGGGAGAGGCTGGGGGCCCCCCAGTGCTCCACTGCTTCCTCTTATGTTGGCAGAAGCAGGACCACCGCCTCTGAGGAGGCGCACAGACACCAGGCCGAGCACAGCAAGAGACGGGAAGGTCTTGAGTCAGCATCTCCCACCACAGAAGAGGGTCCAGGGCAGAAGCCCCCCAGCCAGGGAGCAGGAAGGGGCCCTGGACTCTGAGGGAGGTGCCTGGCTTCTCGCTCTGCCTGACTCTGCCTCTGGCTGGCTCCCTAACCTCTGTGCCTCGGTTTCCTCAGTCCCTCCTCTGGGCATCGGTTCCTGCCCTTGCCCCCCTCACAGGGTTTTGTTGTGGGAGGTATGTGCAGGGGTAGGGGTGACCGAGGTGGTGGCAGGTGGGAGGAGGGCAACTCTGGGCAGAGGGTGGAGCGTGTAAGCTGTGAGCGTGCAAGCCACCTGCTGGGCTGTGCTGGGACAGCACCGGGGAGGATGGGGAGCGCCTGGCATCATGGTGCGGGCAGCTGGCAGTCTTTCCTCCGTGGACTCTGCTGTCTTGCAGCTTTCAGATCAGGGGTGGCGACGGGGGCAGGGGGTGTGGGCATTGCAGGAGCCCTACGGGAAACCGGAAGTGTGCCCAAGCCATTTGTGCTGAAGGAAGTTATCCGGCAGAGAGGAGCCGGCAGACAGGCTCCAGGTAGCTGGCCCAAAGCAGAATCAACCGCATGGCCTTGGAAATGATGAACATATATATCCACAGCTGCTGCTTTGAAAGTCCTTGAATTTTTAGTTGCTTGTGAAGTGGTATTGCAACCTTTAGACGCCTTTAAGCATTTCTGTCCATCTTTTCAAGAAGCATTAAATCTACTTATTATTTCTAACTTTTATAGCTAATTATTTCTTCTCTATGTTGCGTATATTAGCAAACATTTGAAATAACTGCCATGTCCAACAATAAAGTATTTATCAAAACAAAATTATTATATAACCACAAGGATTTGTGGGAAAAACTAGATATTCATACACACACACACAAAGGCATGAAAATGTACCATAGCCAAGATTACTGATTAAGAAAAATTAGAAAAGTTTTGTAAGCGGGGCAAAGTTTATCCAAACTCCAAAATTTCTTAAAACGTGTGTGTGTGAGTTTAGAGGAGACAATGGTATCTAATGATCATATTGGCTGCCCAGAAGTTAGAAAGAGACCTCTATTCACCCGCAGTGTGACACTTCTGCAGTGAGTCATCTTCTCTCAATTTTATTTTTTTCATCCGTGGAAGGTGGAGGATAATGGTGGGATGTCAAAGGGACCCAGGAGCCAGCTGAAAGAGCCCCCAATGGCCAAAATGCAACAAGGTGAGTGAAAAAATAAATAACATAGCATTGGATCATAGCCCAAAGTATGACATGAATGTCTGAGAGGTTATACTGATATAACTAAGTGATTGAATAAAGGAATAAATTGAGGAGAACAGAGAAATCTACTGTGAAGAATTTCAAATAATGGATGTAAATGCCCCTCCCTCCAGGAGGGGAGCAGAATGCCCCACTCCTAAAATGTGGGTTGTGCCCCGTGCCTCCCTTGCTCCCGAAAAAGCAGAGAACGTCCCAGTTGAAACCTGGCAAACACTACCTCACCCGAGTGATCAAGGTCAGTATCATCAGTGGTAAGTCATCTGGGTAACACGTCCCTCTGATAGGGTGTGATGAGAAGGGCGCTTCTGAAACCCCTGAGGGTTTCCTCTCTCAAACCCACGACCCTAGTCTAACCAGGAGAAGCACACGAGGCAAACCCCAGTCAAGGGGCAGAATCCACATACCTGACCAGCGGTGGCGTAGTTTTAAAGAGCCTCGCCTGCCAAAGCAGTAGACGTTAAGAGATACGGGTTTGATCCCAAGATTGGGACGATCTCCTAGAGGAAGGCATCGCAACACACTCCAGTTGCCTGGAGAATCCCACAGACAGAGGAGCCTGGAGGGCCACAGTCCATGGGGTCACAAAGAGATCAACTGAGTGACCGAGCGACTGACACACCGTCTTTAAAGCTGTGAGGTTGCTGAGCACAAGGAAAGCTGACTGTCTCAGCCAAGAGGAGCCTCAGGAGAGACGATGACTGACTGTGATGTGGTATGCTAGATGGGATCCTGGAGCAGAAAAAGGACAGGAAGCAAAAACTAAGGAAATCTGAATCAAGTAAGGGTAGCCTCTATTTGGTTAACAATGTATAATATTCACTCACTAGTTGGGATGAATATACCCTATTCGTGTGGTGTAAAAGATGCTAACAGTAGGGTAGACTGGAGGTGAGCTATCTGGGATGTCCATCTTTGCACTTTTGTTTTTCTGACCTCACTGGGTGACTTGCAGGATCTGTTTCCTGACCAGGGATTGAAGCCGGGTCACAGCAGTGAAAGCCTGGAATCCTAGCCATTAGGCCCCTGGGGAACTCCAATTGCAACTTTTCTATAAGTCTATTCTGAAATAAAAGTTTTTTTTAAAAAGTGGATAACAGCGCCTACATTATGCTGATGCACCCGCTTAGGGAATCCATAGTTTACGTTTACTTAATGTAATGAGCTAATGGAGATGTGTGCGTGCATCCTCGGTTGCTCAGCCGTGTCTGACTCTTTGCGACCCCATGGACTGTAGCCTGCCAGGCTCCTCTGTCCATGGAATTTTTCAGGCAAGAATATTGGAGCAGGTAGCCATTTCTTCCTCCAGGGAATCTTTCCAACCCAAGGATCGAATCCTCCTCGTCTCTTGCGTTTCCTGTATTGGCAGGCAGATTCTTTACCACTAGCACCACCTGGGAAACCAGTATCAAGGATTTAATTACACGGGCATACGGTAAGTGTCTAAAGCTACCTACTGTTTATCATTATTGTTCTTATTTCTATTTTTATAATAAAAATAGCAATACATACGCATTACAGAAAAATTTACAGGTGAGCCAAAGGAAAACATAACCCACAAAAGAACAAAGTAGAACACCCACAACCCTATCTTCCCTGGGGCAACTACTGGTCACACCTTCCCATGTACTCCTCCTGAGATGTAACTAATTTTTTATAAAACTTGGATCACACCCCTCATGCAGTTTGGTAAGTGGTCATGATTAAGTAACATTTCTGTTGTTCCCACTCTTTGCTGTTACAAGTAACCAAGAGCACAAGTAATGAACTAAATATTAATTGGAAAGGGGATAAAACCCTAAAAACATTAAAAAAAAAAAAAAAAAAAAGACACCAATTCTTATATAGGCACAAAAGGCGCTCAATGGTTCATCAAAATGACCCTCATCTGAAAAGCTGATGACTGACTTTTCTAGATCTATTTCATTAAAATTTAATACATTAAAAAAATTTTTTTTAAGAAAGAAAGAAGTGAAGGGAATATGGTACAATGTTGGCAGTGGTTGGCTCTTCCGTTTCCTCTGCAGCCTGCTGTGACTGGCAGGTTTCCTGTGTGGCAGATATTTGACTCTAAAGCAGCAGCACCGTGAGTGACTGGATCTCGTCTTTTTCAACCAAGTGCTATCCTGCCTAAATCCATCCCTGGGTTCACTGATTTTCTTTCAATTAAATCTATTTACTATGTAGTGTTCTAAATGCTTTCCAAATATTTAATGATCTGATTACATAAATGGGTATTATTTTGCTGATTTTATGGCTTCCCTGGTGGTTGAGACAGTAAAGAATCCACCTGCAATGCAGGAGACCCAGGTTTGATCTCTGGGTCGAGAAGATCCCCTGGAGAGGGGAATGGCAACTCACTCCAGTATTCTTGCCTGGAGAATTCCAGGGATAGAGGAGCTTGGTGGGCTACAGTCCCTGGGGTTGCAAAGAAACACAAGTTAGAGACTAAAACTTTTACTTTCTTTCTTTTTTATTTGCTTATTTTACAGATGAGGAAACTGAGGCCCAGAGAGGCTAAATTACCCAAGGTAATACCCAAGGCACATGAGTCCAGAGGCCAAACTCTTGACAGCTGCACCCAGGACACCCCCAGAGCACCTCTGGCCAAACTGCAGAAGCCAACAGCTTGTCCTGTGCTGGCAGAGAGGCGACAACGGCACTCAGTTCAGTTCAGTTCAGATCAGTCACTCAGTCGTGTCTGACTCCTTGCGACCCCATGAAATGCAGCAGGCCTCCCTGTCCATCACCAGCTCCTGGAGTTCACTCAAACTCATGTCCATCGAGTCCGTGATGCCATCCAACCATCTCATCCTCTGTCGTCCCCTTCTCCTCCTGCCCCCAATCCCTCCCAGTATCAGGGTCTTTTCCAATGAGTCAACTCTTCGCATGAGGTGGCCAAAGTATTGGAGTTTCAGCTTCAACATCAGTCCCTCCAATGAACACCCAGGACTGATCTCCTTTAGGATGGACTGGTTGGATCTCCTTGCAGTCCAAAGGACTCTCAAGAGTCTTCTCCAACACCACAGTTCAAAAGCATCAATTCTTCAGCACTCAGCTTTCTTCACAGGCCAACTCTCACATCCATACATGACCATGGGAAAAACCATAGCCTTGACTAGACGGACCTTTGTTGGCAAAGTAATAGCTCTGCTTTTCAATATGTTGTCTAGGTTGGTCATAACTTTCCTTCCAAGGAGTAAGCGTCTTTTAATTTCAAGGCTGCAGTCACCATCTGCAGTGATTTTGGAGCCCCCCCAAAATAAAGTCTGACAATGTTTCCACTGTTTCCCCTTCCATTCCCCATGAAGTGATGGGACCAGATGCCATGATCTTCGTTTTCTGAATGTTGAGCTTTAAGCCAACTTTTTCCCTCTTCTCTTTCACTTTCATCAAGAGGCTTTTTAGTTCCTCTTCACTTTCTGCCATAAGGGTGGTGTCATCTGCATATCTGACATTATTGATATTTCTCCCGGCAATCTTGATTCCAGCTTGTGCTTCTTCCAGCCCAGCATTTCTCATGATATACTCTGCATATAAGTTACATAAGCAGGGTGACAATATACAGCCTTGATGTACTCCTTTTCCTATTTGGAACCAGTCTGTTGTTCCATGTCCAGTTCTAACTGTTGCTTCCTGACCTGCATATAGGTTTCTCAAGAGGCAGGTCAGGTGGTCTGGTAGTCCCGTCTCTTTCAGAATTTTCCACAGTCTACTGTGATCCACACAGTCGAAGGCTTTGGTATAGTCAATAAAGCAGAAATAGATGTTTTTCTGGAACTCTCTTGCTTTTTCGATGATCCAGCAGATGTTGGCAATTTGATCTCTGCTTCCTCTGCCTTTTCTAAAACCAGCTTGAACATCTGGAAGTTCACAGTTCACGTATTGCTGAAGCCTGGCTTGGAGAATTTTGAGCATTACTTTATTAGCGTGTGAGATGAGTGCAATTGTGCAGTAGTTTGAGCATTCTTTGGCATTGCCTTTCTTTGGGATTGGAATGAAAACTGACCTTTTCCAGTCCTGTGGCCACTGCTGAGTTTTCCAAATTTGCTGGCATATTGAGTGCAACACTTTCACACCATCATCTTCCAGGATTTGAAATAGCTCAACTGGAATTCCATCAGCTCCACTAGCTTTGTTCGTAGTGATGCTTTCTAAGGCCCACTTGACTTCACATTCCAGGATGTCTGGCTCTAGATGAGTGATCACACCATTGTGATTATCTGGGTCGTGAAGCTCTATTTTGTACAGTTCTTCTGTGTATTCCTGCCACCTCCTCTTAATATCTTCTGCTTCTGTTAGGTCCATACCATTTCTGTCCCTTATCGAGTCCATCTTTGCATGAACATTCCAACTATTTTTGGGAAGGGGCGGAGATTTCCAGAATTTGGGCCACCACCCACTCCTTGGTCTCTTAACAGTGGCTTGGAACTGTCATGGCACTTCTGGGTGTGTCATTTCACTTGCTGATTGAAGATCAAGGCCTGGCCTTGTCTGCCAACTTGGTCCCATTTGATTCTAATGCGTTTAAGTTGTGTCCTTGGGCTATGGCAGTCTTTCAAAAGTTGTGCCCTGCCCCCTTCCCTCCTATTACAGAATCAGTTAAAGGGTTGGCCAAGAAAGGGTGTGGTCCTGGCAGAAAAAGAACTTTTTTGGAGCAAGAAAGAGGTCAGTATAGTGTAAGATACTAGCCAGAGTGTCACAGAGGAAAATAAATGACTGGGGATGTTAGAAAGAGCAGATGGAGTGGAGGGAAGAGAAGAGTCGACCTCCCTCCAGACTGTTGGAGGCTCAGATGAGCTGGCTGCAGTGAATTGGGGTGGGGTGGGGGTGCACCAAATAAAAGCTGGTACTCTGATTTCCCAGGGGCTTCCAGAAAGAGCAATTTAGTGCGTGCCTCCTGTATCATCCTTCTCTCTTGTGGACATTGACAAAAATTTGCCAGTAAGTCCCCACACCCCACTGGACCCCTCACCTACCCAGAGGGCCTGTCCTAGGGAACTCTGTCTCAGACTCAGCGAGGAGCCTAGGGCCCAGCTGAGAAGCTGAAGACAACCTGCCGAGGTCCTGGATCCCTGCAGCAGACTCTCCTTCACAACCCACCCTTCCACCTCACGGCGGCTGGCTGCCGTCCAGACTCAACCAGCTGTCAGTAAAGCCTCCACGACTAACTCCAAATCCCCACCCCACCCTGCTTCTCAGACCCCAAAGTCCCCTGAACACAGCTCTCTCACAGTGCCTGCCTGCATCTTGTTCACTCTCCACCGCTTCTCTCCTCTGACTTCCTGCCTATGCGCACACTTGACAGTTTCCATACCTGAGCCGGCAATAGCCCTGAGGAACAGAAACAGAGGAAGTGGGATCATCGCACCCTTTTTATAAATAAGGAAACTGAGGCTCAGGGAAGTAAAGAGATCTTCCCGAAGTCACACAAATAGAAAGTGGCCTGTGCAGACTTCTGGAGTCCGATGGCTTCTAGAAGCCAGGCCCTGGAATCTACAAGCCAAATGCAAAGAAATAGAGGAAAACAACACAATGGGAAAGACCAGAGATCTCTTCAAGAAAATTAGAGATACCAAGGCAATATTTCATGCAAAGATGGGCTCGATAAAGGACAGAAATGGTATGGACCTAACAGAAGCAGAAGATATTAAGAAGAGGTGGCAGGAATACACAGAAGAACTGTACAAAAAAGAGCTTCACGACCCAGATAATCACAATGGTGTGATCACTCATCTAGAGCCAGACATCCTGGAATGTGAAGTCAAGTGGGCCTTAGAAAGCATCACTACGAACAAAGCTAGTGGAGCTGATGGAATTCCAGTTGAGCTATTTCAAATCCTGGAAGATGATGGTGTGAAAGTGTTGCACTCAATATGCCAGCAAATTTGGAAAACTCAGCAGTGGCCACAGGACTGGAAAAGGTCAGTTTTCATTCCAATCCCAAAGAAAGGCAATGCCAAAGAATGCTCAAACTACTGCACAATTGCACTCATCTCACACGCTAATAAAGTAATGCTCAAAATTCTCCAAGCCAGGCTTCAGCAATACGTGAACTGTGAACTTCCAGATGTTCAAGCTGGTTTTAGAAAAGGCAGAGGAAGCAGAGATCAAATTGCCAACATCTGCTGGATCATCGAAAAAGCAAGAGAGTTCCAGAAAAACATCTATTTCTGCTTTATTGACTATACCAAAGCCTTCGACTGTGTGGATCACAGTAGACTGTGGAAAATTCTGAAAGAGACGGGACTACCAGACCACCTGACCTGCCTCTTGAGAAACCTATATGCAGGTCAGGAAGCAACAGTTAGAACTGGACATGGAACAACAGACTGGTTCCAAATAGGAAAAGGAGTACATCAAGGCTGTATATTGTCACCCTGCTTATGTAACTTATATGCAGAGTATATCATGAGAAATGCTGGGCTGGAAGAAGCACAAGCTGGAATCAAGATTGCCGGGAGAAATATCAATAATGTCAGATATGCAGATGACACCACCCTTATGGCAGAAAGTGAAGAGGAACTAAAAAGCCTCTTGATGAAAGTGAAAGAGAAGAGGGAAAAAGTTGGCTTAAAGCTCAACATTCAGAAAACGAAGATCATGGCATCTGGTCCCATCACTTCATGGGGAATGGAAGGGGAAACAGTGGAAACATTGTCAGACTTTATTTTGGGGGGGCTCCAAAATCACTGCAGATGGTGACTGCAGCCTTGAAATTAAAAGACGCTTACTCCTTGGAAGGAAAGTTATGACCAACCTAGACAACATATTGAAAAGCAGAGCTATTACTTTGCCAACAAAGGTCCGTCTAGTCAAGGCTATGGTTTTTCCCATGGTCATGTATGGATGTGAGAGTTGGCCTGTGAAGAAAGCTGAGTGCTGAAGAATTGATGCTTTTGAACTGTGGTGTTGGAGAAGACTCTTGAGAGTCCTTTGGACTGCAAGGAGATCCAACCAGTCCATCCTAAAGGAGATCAGTCCTGGGTGTTCATTGGAGGGACTGATGTTGAAGCTGAAACTCCAATACTTTGGCCACCTCATGCGAAGAGTTGACTCATTGGAAAAGACCCTGATACTGGGAGGGATTGGGGGCAGGAGGAGAAGGGGACGACAGAGGATGAGATGGTTGGATGGCATCACGGACTCGATGGACATGAGTTTGAGTGAACTCCAGGAGTTGGTGATGGACAGGGAGGCCTGGCGTGCTGTGATTCATGGGGTTTCAAACAGTTGGACACAACTGAGTGACTGAACTGAACTGAACTGAATCCTCCCACTCATTAGCATATGAAATTATGCAGCCTATGAAAACTAACCACACCAAATTTCAGGGCTGCACTCACCGTCTGCAATGGTCCACACTCTGTTTGTGGAGTGTGCTTCTTGCTGTATCTGAATAAATCCACTTCTTAGCCTATCACTTTGTCGCTCGCTGAATTGTTTCTGCAATAAGACATCAAGGACCCAAGCTTCATTAGGTCCTGAAAGTAGGTACTGCGGGTTTTGGCTGAGTTTGAGTCCCAGCCACAGGGGTTCAAGTCCCAAGCACCATTTGGGACTTGTTTCCTATCTTCTTTTCCATACCCTCCAGATTCTCTTCTTGGTCTCCTTCTTTTCTTTTCTTTCCTTTTCCTTTTAGAGAATTCTCCCATACTGGTTTTCTCAGCTACAATGTGAATCCCCACCATGCACTGATGCGTTCTGAATCTTCAGCCCCCCATCCTTCCAACTACAGTCCTGGCACAGCTAAAACGAAACTCATCTCTGCCCGCTGCCTCTTCTCTCAACGTCATCACAACCAGATAGGGTTCTGTTTTCGGAATTGTTGAAATGAATGCAGAGGGAGGGGATTTATTGGAAGGATGAAGCAATTCATTGACTCAAAGGGAAGGCTCAAAATCCAGGCTCAGAAGTGACCGAGGTAGGAGCAGCTATGGGGAGCTGAACAGTGGGTACAGGTGAATGGCTCCTTCAGGGCACAAAGACTGGAGAATGTAGAATAGGAATGTTACCTACCATGCTGCCAAGGGCAAAGCGGGGTGGGGAGGGATGGATTGGGAGTTTGAGATGAGCAGATACATGCTATTAATATTTCATATAGAATGGATAAAAACAAGGTCCTACTGTATATCACAAGGGACTATATTCAATATCCTGTGAGAAACCACAATGGAAAAGACTATGAAAAATAACACACGCACACACACGGGCTTCCCCAATGCCTCAGTGGTAAAGAACCTACCTGCAGTGCAGGAGATGCAGGAGACACGAGTTTGATCTCTGGGTCAGGAAGGATTAAAAACTGCCCTGTGGCTCAGCGGAATTCACAGGAGACGTGAGTTTGATCCCTGGTCTGGGATGATCCCCTGGAGAAGGAAATGGCAACCCACTCCAGTATTCTTGCCTGGAAAATCCCCTGAACAGAGGAACCTGGCAGGCTACATACAGTTCATAGGGTCATAAAGAGTCAGGCACGATGGAGCAATCAAGCACACAAGCATACATACACACCATATAACTGAATCATTTTGCTATACAGTAGAAATAAACACAACATTGTAAGACAACTGTACTTCAATGAAATAAAAGAAGAAGAATGTTACTCACTATGTAGTATTTGTTGAATTTTATTATTATTATATTTGGCCATGCCACACAGCGTATGGGATCTTAGTTCCTAGACCAGGGATCAAACTCGCGCTCCATGCAGTGGAAATGTAGAGTGTTAACCACTGGACTACCAGGGAAGTCTGTTTGTTGAATCTTAAATGAACTGTATGGTAAGGAAGCTGAGGCCCAAAGAGGATGTGTCAATTCCTTTGCCTCTGTTCTTTCTGCCTTGATGCTCAAGATTAGAATTCTAGGAAGAGAGCATCTAATGTCTTGGCTGGGGCTGGGCAGAGCTCCTTCACTGAAACTCTTCTCATCCAACTCTACCCAATGACAATGACTCTTTCCTCTACAATGAAACTGGGATTCTGACTCTGAAAAAGGAGAGTCAACTCTTTGGATACAAAATCACAAATGTCTATCATATTCCTACCCAGAGACATCCTAAACTCCAGCCTCTTTCCTGCTCCACGTCTTCTAAACATCTTTTGAATAATTTCCCTGCCTTCATAACTGGTATCCCTGTTACCATTCTTCACCCCTAAATCTACCCACCCTACCAGCAGTCACCTTCTAAAACACAAATCTGATCAGTCCAGTTCTGTTTCCTGCTAAAAACCCTTCATGTTTACCCATTGCCCTTCAATAAAGTTTTTTTGCTGTTGTTTTTGCTTGGGTTTTGGTTTGGGTTTGGGGGAGGGAGTTGTGGGGGTTTTTTGGTCTCAATTCAACTTTTATTACCTTCATCATATACAAGGTGTGTAGACAATAGCTTTTTATCAGCTAACTGTATTGAAAAGATAAACACGCTAATAATTTATGTGATCCAAAATGGGCGAAGGCAAAAGACAAGCTTCCCCTCAATAAGAAAAGCTTCAGACCTAGGAAAAGGACAACAAGACTGATATTTTAAATTGTATTTACTTAGAGGAATTCAGATGGTCAACAAAATTGTTGCAACATTTTGTTTTTGCAGTTCAGTTCAGTTCAGTCACTCAGTCGTGTCCGACTCTTTGCGACCCCATGAATCGCAGCACGCCAGGCCTCCCTGTTCATTACCATCTCCCGGTGTTCACTCAGACTCACGTCCATTGAGTCCGTGATGCCATCCAGCCATCTCATCCTCTGTCGTCCCCTTCTCCTCCTGCCCCCAATCCCTCCCAGCATCAGAGTCTTTGCCCATGAGTCAACACTGCGCTTGAGGTGGCCAAAGTACTGGAGTTTCAGCTTTAGCATTATTCCTTCCAAAGAAATCCCAGGGCTGATCTGCTTCAGAATGGACTGATTGGATCTCCTTGCAGTCCAAGGGACTCTCAAGAGTCTTCTCCAACACCACAGTTCAAAAGCATCAATTCTTCGGTGCTCCGCCTTCTTCACAGTCCAACTCTCACATCCATACATGACCACAGGAAAAACCATAGCCTTGGCTAGACGGACCTTAGTCAGCAAAGTAATGTCTCTGCTTTTGAATATGCTGTCTAGGTTGGTCATAACTTTCCTTCCAAGGAGTAAGCGTCTTTTAATTTCAAGGCTGCAGTCACCATCTGCAGTGATTCTGGAGCCCAAAAAAATGCAGTTACAGAGTGGTATTCAGTAACAGAAGAACAATTATTTTGTATTAATATAAACCACATCAAAGACAACTGACGATGAGAAGACTACCATCCTCATACATAGTTAATTTGTGTGGTGCACCAACAAGAGCCTATTTTATTTTTAAGTACTTTTTACTTTTCACTTATTTATTAGCCACAAGACATGTGGAATCTTAGTTCCTTGACCAGGGGTTGAAACTGTTCCCCCTGCAGTGGGAAGTGCAGTCTTAGCCACTGGACCACCAGGGAAGCCAACAAGAACCTGCTTTAAATTTCCATACCAGTTTATAACCTTCACACTATATCAGGTTAGCAGCCATTGAAAATACCACCAAAACAGAGCTAGCTAAAGACACATTTAGCAGTGTAACTACGGGGGGTGGGGCGGGGGGAAAGACACTGTACAGTGTAAAAACAAATCTTATCCAGCCTTACATTCCAGTTGTTTCTTAAAAAGGAGTTGCGTATGAGGGAGCTAAATGTTTTACGCTATTTTGTCACTCAGCTCTGTCCGACTCTTTGCGACCCCATGGACTGTAGCCTGTCAGGCTCCTCCGTCCATGGGATTCTCCAGGCAAGAATACTGGAGTGGATTGTCATTTCCTTCTCCATAAATGTTTTAAAGGCAAGAAAAAAAAAAACTTCAATAGAACCAACTTATTCATCATCATCTTCTTCCTCTTTCTCTTCCTCTCCCTTTTAATCTTCTTTTTCTTGCTTTTTTTCAGCCTTGGTGACTCTCTTTTTTGCTACATCAGCTTCCTTTGGCTCAGTAGACACTAATATCCTGTCCATATTTTCCCTTCAATATTCTTTTTATAAGGCCGCTGGCTGTCATCTGCTGCAATGTTATTCCTCATATCTCCCAGTTTCTCTGCAACATCAGCAATGGATAGGCCCAGACGCTTTCCTTTGAATTTGGGGTCAAACTCAGAATAAAATAAGAAAAAGGCTGAAGGAAGCCTCTTGAGTACCCTCGAACATTTTTTTTCTGTTTGTTTCCCCTTTAAGAGAGATACAGGTTTTCATGTCTCTTTCACAATGGGCCTTGTCCGCCCATTTTTCTTTCTTTTTCAAATTTTTCTTTCTCCTTATAGACGTGGTCTATTGAAAACTCCAAGAAACTGACTAAAGCATCTGGGTGTTTCTTCTTGTGCTTTTCTTTTTTTTTTTAAGTTTTTTTTTTTTTCTGTGAACCATTTTTAACATCTTTATTGAATCTGTTACAACATTAGATCTGTTTTATCTTTTGTTGTTGTTTTTTTTTTGGCCATGAGTCATGTGGGATCATAGCTCCCCAAATAGGGATCAAACCTACACCCCTTGCATCAGAAGGCAAATGGTCCTTAACCACTGGACTGCCAGGGACTTCCCTTCTTGTGCAAATTGGTAAGTCTGCACAAAGAATGCATATGATGACAATTTGCCTCTCAGTTTCTTAGGCTCTCCTTGCTCATGTTTAATTTTTTTTCCTCAGTGAGGCTGAGTCACTCAGTACCTGTTGAGCTCTCATTTGCGCTGTCTCTGAGGAGCTCAATGTTCTGCAACCACTATCTAGATAATTAACACGGTTTACAAGGCCATTCCCAAATGGTACCTTTCTACAAAGCTTCATTTTCTGCCACTGCAGTGATGCTGCTCCTCAGACACGCCCTTTGTGCCTTTGTATCATGCGTGCTTAGTCACTCAGTTGCGTCCGACTCTTTGAGACCCCATGGACTGTAGCCCAGGGATTTCCCAGGCAAGAATACTGGAGTGGGCTGCCATTTCCTTCACCAGTGGATCTTCCCAATCCTGGGATTGAAGCAGCATCTCCTATGTCTCCTGCACTGCAGGTGGATTCTTTACCGACTGAGCCACCAGGAAAGCCCCTGAACCTTTATATTGCTTTGGCCAAAAAGTTTATTCAGTTCAGTTCAGTCGCTCAGTTGTGTCTGACTCTTTGTGACTCCATTAATTGCAGCACGCCAGGCCTCCCTGTCCATCACCAACTCCCGGAGTTTACTCAAACTCATGTCCATCGAGTCAGTGATGCCATCCAGCCATCTCATCCTCTGTCATCCCCTTCTCCTCCTGCCCCCAATCCCTCCCAGCATCAGAGTCTTTTCCAATGAGTCAACTCTTCGCATGAGGTGGCCAGAGTATTGGAGTTTCAGCTATAGCATCAGTCCTTCCAAAGAACACCCAGGACTGATCTCCTTTAGAATGTTTTGTTTTCAGAAGACAGTTAGGAAAAACACGAACAAACTTTTTGGCCAACCCAATACTTGCCCTTCTGCTTTCCTGGGACTTCTTTTTCACATCCTCTACCTCTCAGGATCCTACACATATTCATCTTTCAAAAATGCACTCAGATGTTATCTCCTCGTGGAACCTCATGGAACAAGGAAGGATGAGTTAGTTATCCCCTCTTTTGTAGTTTCTTCGCATTTAACATGGAAATAGATCAGAGCCCTGAGCCCCTTTTATTACTGGGCTTTTGTTTACAAGTCTATCTCTCCCACTAGACTGGGTGGGAATAAGTAACCAACAAGCATCTAGAACAAGTAACCAACCTGATGGAAATACATTTGGAGGGAAATATGACAAATCAGATTGTGTTTTTCATGTTGAGGCAGTTTCCCACTCCCCCAAAAGGCTGGCAACCACCTACTTAGTCCCCTTGCTCTTTGGGAAAACAGGGCTTAGGGAGAATTAAGTTAAAGACGAGGAAGGTCTTCTTGTTCCTGGGTTCTTATAGACCAAAAAGAGAGGTGACTCAGAACGTGTGGATTTGGTCTTTGGAGGCTTTTTAAACGAAGAGAGACTTCATCAGGAGCAAGCAAGAATTCCTGCTGGAAGTGGCCAAATAGCTAAGCAGAGCCCTCAAGAAGTTGCCTCCTGAGGAGGCCTACAAGGCAGAGGAACCAGCCAGAGGGCTCCAGTGTCTCCAACCATGTACCCGAGGAGCTCAAGGATGTTTGGGGGAGGGAGCCCTTGCTAATTAAGCCTCTACCCTTGAGCGAATGTGAGGCTAATAAGGCTGCCCCATTCCAGGGCACCTCCACACCAAACCAGCCAGTCTGCCTGTTTATTGCCCGTATGGAGATCATTAATGCCTCCTGACACTGGGGTCACTCCTGGGGTCAATCCCTGAGCCCGTTCTGCAAAACAAGGGGAAATGAACTTCCCAGCACATGTGGCTCAGGCTTGGTGGGGAGGGGGGACTCCCGTCACCCCACACCTCCGCTCTGGGAGAGATCAGCACCCCGGGCTGTTGGATCCCCAACACAATCCCTTCCGCCCAGGTTGGGCCCTTGAAAGAGTGGTTGTGGGAAGGGCAAAAGGGAGGCCCTGGTCCGGGCTGGGACAACCCCCACCGAGGCGATCCCAAACGACAGACGGACACTAATCCCCTGGCGACGGGCAGGGGTGGTGTCTGGGAGCTGCAGCTGCAGCTCGACAGGGGCCAGGCTCCAGCCGCAGGTGGCGGGAAGGCGCAGGCCCACGGCCACGTGGGCACGAGCTGCAGACTCGGCCCCACCTCCCCCCTTTCACCGCAGTGATTGGGCCCGTTACCCCTCCGGAGTCCAAGATGGCGGAAGGGGGCGGGGCTCCTGGCCAAGCAAAGCTGCGATTGGTGAAGAGCAGGCCTTTGGAGCTGAAAGACGGCCTCGATAGCCAGTCAGAGAACTCCTGGCGGGGTTGGTGGGTGCTCAGCCGCTTTTACCTCACACTTAAGCATCCAAGGCTTCACCAATCTGCCTCTCCGAGCCTGGAAGGAGCCAAGGTGGGAACTAGGAACCCCTAGATGGTCCTCCAGGCAGGCCCTTTCCCGTCTGGGGCCTCTTCCTCGGTAATGACCAGAACTGGGAATCAGCCCCTACCGGCCCCGGGAAGAAGTCGAGAAAGCCCCCAGCTAGCTTGGAGGAAATCAATAGGATTATGGGGTTAATACCAGAGCAGGCTGAGTGACAGTTACCAAATAAATGATCCCAGGAGGACATGGCTGAGGTTAAATGAGGCCCAATAAATAAAGGAACGTGTTCAAAGGGGAAACTTCAGAAAATGCAGAGACGTGGGGGTCGGGCCTCTGGACGCCTTCCTGCCCTCCCCTTCGAGGGTTTGTTGAATTCTAGAGGAGCCACGGTCTGGGGTGCTACCTCCCAAGAACGCACAGGCCGGGGGCTGTGCCCTGTTCAGTGCCAGTGTTGGCATGGCCCCTGAGTGCAGGGCTCCTTGGACAGCTCCATCCACCCAGCTTCGGCTGAGGGAATGGAAACTCTTACTACGGAGGTCTGACCAGTTAACAACCCCAGAGTGCCTCTGACTGCTTAGAAGCAAGAGAACGGACCAAGTGCAGCAAGAGGGGTGAAAGCTCGCGAGCACTTTTATCTATGCGAAATCACTTCGTGCTTTCTACTACCCTATGAGGTGACAGTTATTATTCAATTCATTTTACAGATGAGGAAACAGAGGCTTAAAGGAGATCACGCTCTAGGTCCCTCTGTCAACAGCCTGTTGAGGACATGAATTCAGGTTTTCTTAAACTTCAAATTTCAAGGGCTGTCTGATAGCCTAAATACTCTCTTATTCTTGAATTCTGATTTGTTTCAGCCCCTTATTCAGAAAAACCCTTGAAAACCCAAATTAAAAGCTGGTTGTGGATAATCTGTGCTTAGGAAGGATGGAAGGGAGAAAGAGAAGGAAAGAAGGGGCAGGAGGGTGGAAAATTTAAATAATTTCTGACCACAACGATAGTGCAGATATACCTTCCTCAGACAGATCGTAAAATAAATGTGTGTTTCAGGGAAGTCTTATCGGGGGAAATGGAAAGAAGTGGCAGTTCAGGAGCATGTAGTGTAAGGGGGAAGAAATTAGCTGATTTTCTGCAGTGAATCCACCTACTGTTAAGGACTCTGGAACAGGAGATCTAGGTTGCAAAACCCAGATCTGATGATTCTTTATCTCTGTAGTTCCTCCAGTGAGAATTTTAGGAGGGATCTACCTGTGTTATTGGTGAACCACTGCCTCTGTCCTCAGTCCTGAGGCAGCTCAGAGCAGCCTATCTCACCCAGGTCCAGGATCCAGCCAGTCCAGTCCCCAGTTCCTTCTAACTGGAAGTTTCCTAATTCTCTTTGTGGGAGAAGGCCTGGGAGGCCAGGGTGAGAGGTCAGGTGTGCAGACCTATGCCTGTGGTAAGAGGGGAAGCACCTGCAGCGGCAGCTGCCACCCACTACCCATTCTCCTTGTTCCATCCTCCAATTTCCAGAATGAGCTCAAGCTCCTGCCCCCACCAATTGTCCTGAGTTTGATAATCCCAGTGGGATGTTGGCTGGGGAATCTGGAACCAAGAATAGGGCTACTGGGTAACAAGAAAGACACAGGGGACAGGTAAATTCCCTGCTGCCTCACCCATTCTTTTTTCTCTTGCTAAGGATCCCAGGCCTTAGATCATAGCACACACAGAATATGTGGCTGGGAGGAAGTGTGGAGGGATTTTGTTTCTTGGATTGGAATGAGAAGGTATGTGCACATACACGAGAACACATAAAGACACTAAAATGTGTATTTTTCATTATGGAACACCAAGGACTCACCCAGCACTGAGCTGGTACCTTCACATATATCTCAGGAGTAAGACTGTAAGTAATAGAGAGTCAAACTAACAATGATGTAAAGAAATAGGGTTTTATTTTTTCTCACATTGCAAGAGCAGGTTTACCTGCTCAGTGATGGCATCAGGAACCCAGGCTCTTTCTTTTTGCTCTGATATCCTTAGCACATTGATCTTCATCCTTTTTGCCTCAAGGTCTCTAGAGCATGAGGACTCCAAGGATCTCATCCACAGGCGCAAAGAAGCCTGTCTTCCTTTTTTTTATCAACAAAGCAAAAAATTCCCCACACCCTATCTCCCCTCCAGTCTTTCCCTTGGGCCTCATTGGCCAACATTGAGTCACATGACCACTCTCAGCTATGAAAGAGACTAGGAGAGCTGGAAATAGGATTTCCATGATTGGCACAACCTTGGCTCTATTCTCACAGATTCTGACTCAGTTGGTCTGGGGTGGGGCTTGATGTTGGTATTTATTAAATGCTCCAAAACCTAGGGTTTTCTAAAAAATTGTAATTTAGTGAAAATTGTTTTTCACTACCATATGGTGGCATCTCAAGTAATCATCTTCAACCAAGCCCACCCTAGGCTCTGAACAAGCCACCTTATCGTATTGACTAGGATTCTCCAGATTATCCTGTAGCCCCTGCTCCCTTTGGGACTGATTGTATAGGTGATGAATTAGTACATTTTTAGGTTGTTTGTGAATTTGCAGTTAGTAAGTGGTTAGCTAAGCAGCTGGCTAACTAATAGAATGCTTAGTTGGCCTTTCCTCTTGTTTATGTGTCTGGCACATAGTAGGTACTCTATAAATATTTCTTTGGGTGGATGAATCCATAAAATGGAGATTAAAAATAGAGTTAATACAGCATCAAATGAGAAAGTAGCTGTGGAACCATTTTGTAAATGATAAGACAATGTACAGAATAAGAATAAACATTTATATGAGAAGCTATTAATACTTTAATGTTTAGGGCCAAGGTAAAGTTTTCCCCCATTCTTCACCAAGGAAATAGTGTTTCCACATTTCTGAAATGGAGAACTACCATTTTGCCCTGTTGGTAGAAAGCCAGAATTTTCTCTCAATTATAGCAACTTCTTCAACACTTAGTGATGGCATATATTCTTTCTCCTTTTTCCTCGACCCTACTTTGCCTTTCTACTTGTATTATTATTTTCTTATTTTGGTTACAAATCACCTCAAGCCTTTTTGAGAAAGAGGTGGGGTAAAATACATTTTATAAATACTTGGGAACTAACCTTTATTATCTACTTACTACATGCCAGGCATTTATATGTACTGACTTACCCAAATCTCACAATTTGCTAGTATGTTGCTATGCACGTGCATGCTCAGTCACTCAGCTATGTCTGACTCTTTGCAGCCCCATGGACTATAGCCTACAGGATCCTCTGTCCATGGCATTTTCCTGGGAAGAATACTGGAGTGGGTTGCCATTTTCTACTCCAGGGGATCCTCCCAACCCAGGGATTGAACCTGGGTCTCCTGTCTCTTGCAATGGCAGGTAGATTCTTTACCACTGCGCCAGTTGGTGTGATTATCCCCTTTTTATGTAGGTGTCAAGGGACTTGTTCAAGGTCATACAGCTGGTAAATAGTGAGCCAGGACTCAGAGCCAGATTTCAAAACCTTGAACAGTCTGACACCAAACCTGAGACTCTTCCCCTGAGTAACCCAAGGTGGTGTTATCGACACTTGGCTATGATCAACTTAGCTCAGCTAGTTGGGGAGAGTGTTTGCACTTTGAACTCCTCGAATCTGTCCTGGGAGGGAAAAATTGGTCTTTTCCTTTTCTCCACAGGCCATTTATCAGCAAATACTATACTTCATCAATGGTAAACTATTCTATCTATTACCCTATGTGAAGTCACTCAGTCGTGTCCGACTCTTTGCAACCCCATGGACTGTAGCCTACCAGGCTCCTCCACCCGTGGGATTCTCCAGGCAAGAGTACTGGAGTGGGTTGCTGTTTCCTTCTCCAGGAGATCTTCCCAGCCCAGGGATCAAACCCGGGTCTCCCACATTGCAGGCAGCGCTTTACCATCTGAGCCACCAGGGAAGACAGTGGTGTTCCAACCTCTCCAATCAGCCTCTGTTCCTTTCCAGATTCTGACCTCAAAAGCAGATTCATGGGAACAGGACAGGGAAAATCCTTTGCTGGATGTCTCCGTCCCTTTTATAATGCTAGGAGATGGAGAGCGGGGCATCAAGGCTTTCCCCACCCACTATGTACCACTAAGAAAAATAAAACTGCTACTTAAACTATGACACACCACTGATGTTAAGATGCATCCTAATTTAAGAGATGTCGAAATGTGGAAAAAATGTGTTTCTTAGAATCAACAAAATAATGTATTCCATTCTAGTAATGGAGAATTTGTACATATAACCTCTCCCCTTTTCTTCCTCAGTTGCTGGCTGGTTTGCCCCTTCCTTTTAGTCACCAAAACCTAGCCTGTCTCTTCCATATCACATTTCTCCATGTTGTCATGAACTGGTCAATTTTGATTTAGGTTATCTCTCGTGAGTCTCCAGAAAGCCTTGAACTGCTAGGAAGTTTCCATTCTATAGCTTCTCTAAAGAGCTACGTTAGATGGTCTCATTATGAACTTCCTCCATGACTGTCAGGAAACTCTTTCCAGGGTCTGGCCTAACTCTGGTCTTCCCATGGTACTGGTGATTGACTGCCCTCGCTGTTCACCATGCCACACAGTAGTTGCTTGGTTAGTCCAAATGCTATTTACCTGCCAGGGATTTCCCTCCAGGCTATTGGAGAAGACATGGGAGGGGGCTTGGGCCAGACCCTGAGGAATGTCATCCAGTTCTCCCTAACATAGGAAACATGACTCCCCAGGCATCTCCTGAAACACCAGGGCCTTCCCTGGCTCTACTCCAGGAGGAGGCACAGTTAGAGGAGGATTAAGCTTCTCCACCTCTCTCAGACCTTACTTTCCCTTCCTGGTTTGGGACTCCATGACCAGGGCCTGCTCCATGAGAGAAGTCAAAGAAGTCATGAAGGGAAGATGGGGCCGCAGGCTCTGGTACTGATGGGGGGAGACAGGGATTCTTGGGCAGTGGGCCCACGATGGACCAGCATCACAGGCTCCTGAGAAGGGCAGCTGGCTTTTCTTGAGTTGGTGTTCTCCTTCCTGCTTTGTGTGCCGGGGGTGGGGAAAGCCTTGATCCCCTGCTCTCCATCTCCTAGCATTATAAACGGGACGGAGACATCCAGCAAAGGATTTTCCCTGTCCTGTTCCCATGAATCTGTTTTTGAGGTCAGAATCTGGAAAGGAACAGAGGCTGATTGGAGAGGTTGGAACACCACTGAGGATGCAGCCCATGCTGAGAACTGAGGAGCTTATCTAGGAATTCTGTTGACCAAGGACTCCGGGGCCTTTGCACATGAATGGGCAGGCTGGGCATGGGCTGCGGTCCACATGGGACTTCCTGCCTGTGCAGCTGCAGGGGCCTGCGGGGAGGTACAGACAGACACAGAGACATGGAGATAAGTGAGACAGAGGCTGGGCAGGAAGGTCTAGACCGCTGAGGGGCACTCACTTTCGAGACCCAGAGGCCGGCTGGCTCGGTGCGAAGCCGTCTGGGCTTCTTAGACTGGAGCAGGCATTGGGCTTCCTCTTCAGCCCTCCGGGATCTCGGGGAGCTGCTGGCAGAGTCCTGGCCCTCGGCCGCAGTTTCCCCAAGAGGCTCTGCCAAGCGCTGGCACCTCGGAGCCTGGGCCTGGGCTCCGATTCAGGCCGGCGCCGCACCTCCTCGCCGCCGCCGCCGCCGCTGCAGGCCCGGGCCACGGGGCCTCCTCCCCGCCTGGGCGCAGGGCCTGCCCTCACCCGTGACCCCCGCGCCCAACTGCAGCGCTCGCTGCCCGGTGGGCCCGGAAGAGCGCGGGCCGGTGAGCAGCGGGGTCGGTCCCAGACGAGGCCCGGGCCCGGCCGTCGCGACAAGGCCCAGGGCCCGGCCGCAGGCGCAAGCGCGGGCCGGCGCGCGGAGGTGTGAGAATGTGTGGCTGGCATGGTCGGGAGCCGCCGTGCGGGCCGGCGGGGCGCGGGTGCGCGGCGGGCACGGCCCCAGGAGCGGGCTCGGACCGGGGCGCGTGCGGGCGGGGGACCCGGCGGCCCGCGGCTCCGCGCGGGGCGGCCGTCTGGAAGCGGGACCCGGCCCCGCTGACCCCGGGGTGCGGCGTCCCGGGATGCGGGCCGCGCCCCGCTCCGGGCCGGCCGGCGGGCCGTCCGGGTTGTCGAGCCTCGGGTGGGAGCCGCGCGGCGCGGTCGGGCCGCTCGCCCTCTCTTCCTGCCCCCTCTAATCTAAACCATGCGGGGCTCCCAACCCAGCCCGGGCCGGCCGGCGGGGCCCGAGGGCCGCGGAGAGGGCAGCGGGCCGCGCGCTGGGGGAGCCGGCAGCCCGCTCGGAGCTCGGGGTCCCGCGGCAGCGGAGCCCGGGGACCCTGAGCCCCCTCCCCGGGGGGCGGCGGGCGCGGACTGATTGACAGCGGCGACGTCAGCGCGGGGAGGGGGGCGGCCCCGGAGGGAGGGAGGAGGGGAGGGAGCTGAGGGCCCGAAGTGCAGCCTCGGAGATCAAGGGCCCGCTCCAGAACCGGGATGCGTCCGGCCCCGAGGGCGCGGCGGGCAGTGGGACCCTGACCCAGCGGCCCCGAGTCGGAGTCCCGGCTGACCCGGGCTCCTCGGACCCGGGCTTGCAGTGGACCTCGGGCCGCGAGCACCAGCGCTTGCGGCAGAGCAGTTAGGGTGAGTGAGGGTCCCGGCGTGGGTGGGGGTGAGCAGGGTGTGCGGGACAGGGGCCACCCCGAAACCAGGGTGAGGTTGCAAGGTGGAAGAGGATGAGCTGGAAAGGGGGCGAGTAACGGGACCGGGGTAAGAACCTCGGGGGCGGTCAAGGCGGCAAGAGGGCGGCGCGAAGTGTTTTCCGATCCGGCTGCCGCCTCGGCCCGACTCCCAGCGGTCGTGGCTCAAGACCTCTCCTCCGAGCAGCCGGGCGAATTGGGTCTGAGGACCCAAGAGCATAGGGAGGACAGCGCCAGCGCCAAAGGAACAAGGTTAGGATGAGACACGCAGAGCGGTGGTCTTGAAATTGGTGTTTGCAGAAGAAGAAAGGCCAAGGTTGAGGGCCCGGTAGTTGGCGAATATCGATGTGGAACTGTGTGTGATGAGAACATTGGACTTTAGAGCCTTTGATGCAACAAGGGTCGTCAAAATTAAAGCAAGGATATATAAATATATATAAATAATGATCCACGGTCAAGAATTACCAAAATATAAGCCATTACCCAAAAAGCAGGGCTAAACGGCATAACTAACAGAGTACTCGGGACTGTAAAAGAATAAAATAATAGTCATTCTTAAAACGAAATGAAAACTGTAACCTCAAATTTGAAAGAATCATAGACAAAGTGATGGAACAATGTGAGAAGAATGTTAAAATCAGTAGTCTTAAAATCAATAGCAATAGAATAAGAAAGAGCAATAATGTCAAAATGATAAAACCACAGGAAAAAGGTGAACAATGAAAATACTAATAAGGGAAATACTAATTTTAGTATTGACAGAATACTATAATATAATTTATTATTGATGCTGTAGTGAATTATTATAATAAATGTTAACCAAAATCTTAAGAGCAGTAGTACTATAAATAAAGAGAGCAACAAGAATTACTGGAGTAATATGACAATTTATGACCAAGGTTTTAATAGTCCCAACAACAGTATAAATAATGATAGAGTAATAAGAAGTAGCGTACCAATGTGATGAAAAATAATCAGAGTATTAAGAGCTACAATATGACAAATTATGACAAAGTAACGAGAAGTAATGATGTGATGAAAAATAACTAGCGAATTAAGATTCACATTACAAATAATAACAAAGTAACGAGAAGCGAATTAAGATTCACATTACAAATAATGACGAAGTAACGAGATATTGTAACAATGTGATGAAGAATACCTGAAGTATTATGAACAATCTTAACAAAACAAGTAACGGTAAAATAACAAAGAGTGTTATACGGATGTGAAAAAAATTAATGTGAATATTGAGAACAATAATATTATGGTAAATAAATTATCAAAACTGTGACCAAGAACGGAGACTGCGGAACCAGCCATGGATTTTATTTTATCCCTATATTTTAGGGATACAGAGTAAAAATAATGATAGATTAACATGATCTATTGGAAGACTGTATTTAATGATTGCCTAAGTATTAGTAGAATACTAATAGAATTACTAACATGCCAGGAGGCCCTAGAATGATGTGACAGGAAAGCCATAACAACATATTTGATAATGACGAATTAACAAATCAAACCAGTACTTGAACCACACAGTATTAAAAATAAAAGCACTAATAACTAGTGTGTGATAGGATAGTTTTAATGTTACTGAACTGGCCAGAATACTACTCTGCTAATAAAGATAATTCAAAGGCTTAAAATAGTATAAACTATTAACAATTCCCCCGGCACAAGAAAAGTATCACCAGTAATCTAGAAACGGAAAGAAAAATGCTATCCTTAAAAAACGAGACAGCTGAAAGTGACGGACCCGAGCGCACAGGGCGCGGAGCCGATCGGCCGCGCCCGCTGAGGGCTCTAGGAGCAGGGCGAGCGCCGGCCGCGGCCCTTGGCTGGTGCCGGACCTGCTGGTACCGGCGTCCCAGCGCGCCGGGGCTAGGGGTCCGAGCGGACCGGACCTCGGGTCTGCTCGTGCCGGGCGGGAAGACAAAGAAACGAGCGGAGAGCTCCAGGGAAGGCGAATCGTCGGGATGTCGGGATGTGGCTGCGTGGCTGAGAGACAAGGAAGAGGCGAACCTCGAGTTGGGGAAGGAGAGCCCCGCACAGCACTCGTCCCTCTTCGGGACTGGCGCTCAGTGGCCGCGGGCCGCGGATGTGCTCCGCACGGGGCAGGACCGAGAGCGCGGCGCAAGTCGCGGGGCGTCGCGTGACAAGTGCCCCGCAGGGGACCTAGCGGCCAGGAGAACATCTCACCAGGCGGCCCCTCCCGGCCCGGGGGCCGCCACACCTGGACCAGCCGACCCCGGGGGCCCATCCAGGCTGACCTCAGATACAATCGGAACCAACGCCTGGGCCAGAGTGCATAACCACCCTCGTGGTGGTGCTGCGGTGTCCCCTTGTGTGGGGTCTCCTGGGTTTCTAGGCTCAGTCCCGCAACCCGCCTGTGGCCCAGGGACCGTGCTGGCATTGGCTATGCCCCGCGGGCCTGCCTCCTCCGTGCCTGTGGCTCAAGGACTGGCAGGGCTGTCGGCCTTATCTTTATGGGCTTTTCCCAGCCCCAACTGGCCCCGGCCCCTTTTTATCTCCTCGGTTGCACTTGGCTTGTTTACTTTGTGAGGCCCTGGGAGCCGATGTCTAGGCCTGGGATGAGGAGGCCAGTGGATGAGAGGCCTGGGCCAAGGAATGCCCAGAGAGATCCTGGGGAGGACGGAAAGAAGGTAGGAGGAGAAAGGGGGAACATTCGGTCACAAAAGAGGCAGCTGGACATTTAGAAAGCCTCCCTAGAGCTTGCCCAGATCCAGATGAAGGGAGAAGAGCTAGGAGGTGGAAAGGAGAAGCAGAGATAATGCAGGGTTGCACCCACGATGGAGGCAGGACAGGTAGGTCCTTGCAGGCTGGGCTCTCATCCTGACATCCCAGGACCAGCTTCCAGAAGGGAGCAGGCACATGAGCAAGAGGGTGAATAGTCCTAGTCGCTTGGGGAAGGGGCAGGACTAGGCTGTGCTGGTGAACTGGGCCCACCCAGCTGGCCTGGTCCTTAGCTGGGAGGGGTCTGGGTCCCTTCCGCAAAGCAGAGCCCTTTGTAACTAAAAATGTGAGTGACCGAGCCAGCCAGTGTGCATGTGAGGGCACGGCTGGAGTGCCCCTGGCTGAGTTCAGGGCCTGAATCAGAGCGACCCTAGGGAAATGTGGCTCCTTGGGTGACTTGCCAGCTGCGTCTGGCTGTGAGTATGTGTGTGCACGCGTGGGTGCCACACAGGTGGCGAGGGAGTGGGACTGTGAAGGAGGGAAACCCTTTGGCTCAGGAATCATCTACCTGGTTGCTGTCTGAGGGAGTGGGTTAGGGAAGGGGAGTGAGCCAGGGCCTGAGAGGCCACTCAACAGAGAGGCCCTCTCTGCTGGTGTGGAGCCCCCGGAACCTGGGCCCTTCCCTCCTGGCCTGACTCTCCTCTCCTCCGGCTCAGAAAGGGTCCTAGCTGCACTGGGCCAGGAGGGAGCCTGGACCCCAGTGATGGAGGATCAGCCGAAAAAGAACCAGGCTTCAGGTTCCACTAGAGCCCAGCAGGAGGAGGGACTCGGGGTGCAGCTGGGGCCATGCCGAGAGGGCGGTCCTTCCCCCAGACCTACTCATCGCATAGCCCCACACCCAGGGGCAGGCAGGACCTTGAACCGCGCACAAACCCTCACAGGTCCAGACCTGGAGGGAGGAGGAAAGGGTCCTGGCCCGGCCCCGCGTATTCTCGCTCCTCCAGCTCAGGAGGGGGCGGGGTCCACGTGCGCCAGGGCCGAAGCCCCCTCAAGGCCAGGCTCCAGAGGGCTGCGGGGTCCCAGGCAAGTGTGGACCGGGGCATGTGACTCGTGTGTGCTGTGCCCACAGGAGATGCTGCAGGATAAGGGCCTGTCGGAGAGCGAGGAGGCCTTCCGGGCCCCGGGAGCCGCGCTCGGCGAGGCCAGCGCCGCCAGCGCCGCCAGCGCCGCCAACGCTGCCAACGCTCCGGAGCCGGCGCTGGCTGCGCCAGGCCTCAGCGGAGCCGCGCTCGCCAGCCCCCCGGGCCCCGGCGCCGACGTCGCCGTCGCCACCGCCGCCGCCGCCGAGCAGGTAAGGGCCCGGCCGGCCGTCTCGTGAAGGTCGGGCGTCGATCTGTCTGCAGGGCCACCAGCGTCTGTCCAACCCGCCTCAGTGAGGGCAGGACTGCCGCGCTCCCCCGGGCAGGGCGCCTTCTCTGCCTTTCGTCCTTCCTCCACTTTGCGCTCTCGAGGCTGCTCTGGGACAGGCGACAGGGGGTACCCCGCAGTGCCGCGAGCCTGGGAAAAGGGTCCGGCGCCTCGACCTGGAGAGGACGAGAGGCGAAAGCCTTGGGACCAGGCGGGGAGAGTGGCCCCTGGTCCGGTGGCTGCGGGAATCCGTCCAGCTCCGGGGGCCGAGGGGACGGACGTCACCGTGACCCTGTGCACGCCCTCTGCCTGTGCGGGTCTGCAGGCCGCGCCTGCGAGTGCGGCGCTGTCGGTCGGGGGCAGAGGTGCCCCTCCCAGGTCGGTGTGTCTGCCCGCAAGTCTGTGGCCGTGTTGGGTAGAGTGTTTATGTTTGTGTAGGAGTGTGTCGTTGACCCAGGCAAGGTCGGTGTGCCTGTCCTCTGTGGGCCCGTCTGTAGGTGCAGCTCCGAAGAAGGGAGACTCACTGATTACATTCACATTTTTAAAAACTCACCAATGGTACAGAACCATTTTGTGAAACGAAATCTGCCAGGACTCCGGGAGCCTGGGCTCCTAGCAGGGCTGGCAGTGTCCTGCTTGGCCCCTTGGGCCTGTGTCCTTCTTTCTGAGCCCTGGGCCAGGCCGACACGAGTCCCTCCCTGCCCTCCCTAGACCATCGAGAACATCAAGGTGGGCCTGCACGAGAAGGAGCTCTGGAAGAAGTTCCACGAGGCGGGCACCGAGATGATCATCACCAAGGCCGGCAGGTCAGCGCTGATTTTCCTTCGGGGTGGGTGACAGACGGGGGCAGTGGGGATCCCCAGGGGCTCTCTTAGCAGCCCCCTAGATCTTCAGCCCAGAGGACAACTTAGCCTCCTCCGCCATTCAGGCCTTAGCTCCTGGTCTGCCGGAGCTTCTGAACTGGCCTCGGGCAGCCGGTAGCGAGCTGCACGGCCCAGGCAGCGGCGGGACCCACGGGACCGGAGGCAGGGGCGGGGCAGTGTTATGCAAATGAAATGCAAATTCGGGTCGCGCCGCCGGAGGTCCCGGCTCCAGAACTTTTGGGCCCTGGGGGAGTGGGGGTGGGGGTGCAGCTTTGTCCGCCTCCTTTTGGGGACCTGCTCAGGGTTGCATTGACTGGGGACTCGAGATGCCCCTCCACAGATGGAAGGGGACTGGACCATGTTTTCCTATTTCCCTAAATTTTGTGGGGTGGGGTGGTGGGGAGCGTGAACCCCAAGGCTCTCATCTCACGGGTGCCGCTTGGCCGTTGCCGGTCCCCTTCAGCCAAGGAGAAGGCACCCTTCGGCTGTGTGTGTGTGTGTGTGTGTGTGTGTGTGTGTTGTTCGGGGAGCAGTCCTCGGGTGGCTGCCAGAGAGGAGTGATTTATAAAGTGGAAACATCTTTAAAATGCGCTGGTGTCTGTGGGAGAGACCCGGGAGGAGAGGGAGAGAGGAGGAAGCCGCGGACCCGGGCAGGATGGAGACATTCGCTGGGGTGGCGCGGCCCGGGTGGGGCTGGAACCGCGAGGGGGGCGGTTATCAGGTGAAGGGGGCTTGCTGCAGACCGAACCTGGACAAAGTTCAGTTCCGGAGTCCCTTCCCTCTACTCTGCCTCCTCCACCAACTCACACTCGATTTTGGTCTCCGGGGTACAGTTTAGGTGTGAAAATGTCCCTCTGTCTGGCCGTGGGCCCCTAGCTGAGTTTTCTGAGGAATAAGACGGTGAAGCATCAGGCGCCAGGAATGGGGAGTCCGACTTGGGGCTTCCGGTTCCGCTCACCTCCTTCCATCTGTGCAACCCTCCGGCCAGGTATTTTAGCGTCTCTGCTCTCTCATCTCTATCTGTAAAATAAGAGGTCTCTGTACAGTTGCCTGTAAAGCCCTAGCACAGCTCCTGGCACATGTGAGCACACGGTGAATGCTAGCGAATTCCGTTCATCACAATTAGAGAAATGTCCGGCATTCACTCAGCGTTTTTCTTCTCCTTTTTAGAGAACTTCCCCCGAGCTGCTTAGGGAATGATGCGTCAAAGGACATAAAAAGCTGGTGGTTTGCTGTACACAGAGTAGCGGTGCTGGGTCCTTCCAGTCTGCCCACTGACAGGCCTTGCAAATTTTCTTTTGTTTTGTTGGGGATGGGGGTCTGGGTATTTCCCTGCCCTTTTGCCTAAGTCAGGGAGGTGCTATGGCCATCCAGGGCTTCTATCAGGGAAGGAACAAGATGTCAGGGCTTGAGTTTGCTGCACTTGGGAATGGGAGAGAAGATATATTGGGGGATGTGGTGAGGGGAGTGCCTCATGGAGCACTCACTGAGGACAGTGGGGGCCAGGTGTCATGAGCCCTGCCTTCTCCTAGCTGTGTGCACTTGGGGTAGTCCCCAAATTTCCTGTGGCTCAGAGGTATTTGTTCAAACAGGAAGGCGACTATAGACCTACCTGCCGTTCTTTCTTTTTCAGTTACTCTGAGATTCAAACCAGGGATATTGTGAGCAGTGCTTGGTAAATGGCTAAGTGGATTATAGGTGTGAATGGAAGAGGTGGTTATTTCTTGTTACTGCTGGGATATAGGGAAGGAAAGAAGAGAAAGATCCAGAACTTCCATTTTTAGGCTGCAGAAATAACCTTGTCTCTTGAAAATGAATGGTCGGCATGCTCTTTGGGCATGCCTGGCCCCTGCCTTTTTAAACAAAAGGCATTTGTGATTCTCCTCAGTGGGGTTTCCTGCACCTGCACGAGGCCTCCTCCCTCCCTCTCCCAACACACACACACATACACACATCCCACATTTCCAGAGGTGACTGGCTTCAGGCAGATATTTGTGCCTGATCCTAATGGAGGCTTAGAGATGGACCTCAGGGAATGATGATAATAATTTTTAAATGGCCGTGATGATGTTGGCCAATTAAGGATCCATCGCAGTCTTTCATTTCTCTGGCAGAAAGTTTTCCTTGCACCAGCCTAGTGCTTAGGAAAGTCTCTAGCCTCATCCCCTGCCAGCACGGTTCTCACAGAACCCCCTGCCTAGCTGCCCACTGACTTCAGAGACCACTTTCACTGCTCCGACCCCTGTGTCCACCTCCTCCCCCCGCCTCCCGCCCACGGCAGCCTTGAAAGGCAGCTTGCTTTGCTCAGGCTCCTGGCTCCTCCATGTCCTGTCTGGTGCCTCTCCCTCTTTTCTTCTTTGTGCTCTGTACCATCGGCCTTCCTGGGACACTTCTGTTTCTCAATGTTTCTCCTGAACCTTGTGTCATAGAGTCCTAGACTGCCTGAGCTGGATAACCAAGAGAACATAAACCCGACCCCTGAGAAGGGGAGGCATTTGGCGCTTGCCCATAGCAGCAGGGTTAGGCAGTTACCAGGTTCTACACAAGCCAAGAAGTGATGCCCCACCCCCCGAACGAAACCCCAACTTTGAGAAATCCCCTTGATTGCTTGTTTATGGGGGCCTGCTCAAGGTGGAGTTCTTGTGCTGCCCTAGAGACCCTGGCTGGTTAGGGGCACGACTGCTCTCTGGCTGAAGGAGCGGGGCTGGAGAAAAGGAGCCCGAATGTTCTCAAGCCAGTGTGAGTCCTTAGTTATGCCTTAAGCCCGTGAAGAGCTGACGGCCAAAGGGAAACAGGGTCTCCTTCATCGGACAGTGACTTTAAGTTCTCTGACAACGCGAGAGGGTGAATAACATGCCAACCACAGTTCAAGACAGCCGATTTCTGAATGCTCAGAAAGCCCTGAAGTCGAGTGTCAGATGGGGCCAGAGTGTTCTCTAAGCCTCTCAGAAGGCTGCACCCAGAGAGTTTATGCCCTTAACTGCAGAGAGCAGGGCCCTCTCTGCCACCTCTCATCTCTGCCAAGCTTGATCCATGTGAGAAACTGCCTTTTCTCCCAAACACAGATAAAAGTGAGCTCCACAAAATTTAAATAAAAACCTCCCCAATATGAAAATTTCCTAACCGTCTGACTGCTCCGCTCCTAGGTCATGGTTTTGCCACCAGATAAATCTCCACTATCAGCCTTCATAGCCTGTTGAGTTCAATGTTGCTTGTGTTAGTGACAGTGAATTTGTGTTTGAAAAATGAACTACTGATGAGAACTCCTGTTGAACCTGTATTGTTTGTTATTCTGAGGCAAGGATTTGGCCCGGCTTAATCCGGGGCTTCAAAGCCAATTGCCCTCACTCTGTATACAGAGCGTCAGAGCCCAGTGGCGTGGGTGATAAGAGAAGTAAGGGTTGAAGACACTGGGAAAGTGGGCTGGGGAGAGAGTGCTTTGATCTCTTTCTAAAGTATTTTCTGAAAGCAAAAGTCTATCAGAAGGAAGTGTCTTCAAAAAAAAAAAAAAATCTCAGAGAACCAACTGGTCTTCCAAAACAGCATCCATTCCACACACCCTCTTTCCTGCCCCCATCTTAGGGAAAATATTTCTGAAAAATGCTTTGAGAGAAGTAGAAAACTCTGTGCATGTGTGTGTGAGTATGTAAATGTGTGTGTGTGTGTTAAGTGGAAATAAATTACATTGCTCTGTCCATTGCTCTCAGAAATCATTTGGCTACAAAAGCTTTGGTCTCAGTATTAAATGGCACCCCCTACCTCCCACCCCCAAACTCAGCCTTAGTTGCTGGGCCCCAACCTGTTCCCAAAACACCCAGAATTCTTCTTTAAGACCCTCAGACACTAGGAATAGAAAATAGATGGGGTTTTCTGTGGACCCCCTACCCTTTTCCTGAAGCACTTTCCTTTCAAACTCTGGCCTCTGTGTGTGTGTGTACACATCTTTATGATATATACACACATATATAATTTTTAATGTCAATTTTATTGAAGTGGAACATTCCTGCAGAAAAGTGAACAAGTCTTAATTGTACAGCCCTATGGACTTCTACAAACTGAACACACTGGTGTTACCACCACCCGGATAAAGGAGCAGAACATTACTGACCCCCAGCATCCCTTGTCTGCCCTCCCAGTCACCACTTCTCCCCACCTCAAAAGCCTTCTCCAGGCTTCTCACCCCTTGGATTTGATTTTGCAACTCCATTTTCAGGGAAGCGCACATAGCTGCTCCTGGGATTCCTGAGCAGCTGGGACTGCAGTGGACTTGGAGTTTGGGGTCCCCACTGATTGGAGAGAATCTGTCCAATCCCCCAGGTCCTCTCTTCCCTGCTACCCCAGCTCCTTGCAGGATTGGTGGAGAGGGAACAGGTCAGCACCTTGAATTTTGCCCCCTCCTTGGGCCCAGGCCCTGGCACCCCACAGCTCTCTGAGCCCAGATGAAGCTTGTTGGCCCCTCTCTCAGCATCGTTCGTATTTACTGGTTTGCTGCCAAAATCCAAATGCCCCAGACCCTTGCCCCGCGCCCTGAAAGCCTCCAACACCAAGAAACGTCCAAGGAAGCTTGTTTTAGCAGTTCATTCTAAAACCATTTCCTAGAATGGTAGATAAGGCTTCAGGCCCACACCCTTCCAGAGCCTGTTTCATGATCAGAGGAGAAACCCCCAGGCTTTCATCTCCTCCCGGCCTGGCAGGACAGGCGGCTTGTTTATCCCCTGGCGGAGCGGTTTCCGCAAGGTCCCCCAGAGTGCCCCGAGGAGGCGGGGACCCAGAGCCGGGAGAGGGGGCCCCGGCCTCAGAGAGGAGGCCCGCAGTGCACATGCAAGGGGTGCGGAGGGGCGCAGGGAGCGGGCAGGACAGAAGGCTCGCGGAGCCCGCCTCTGGGTGGCTACGGGTGCTGGGCACAAGTAAGACAGGGCTTCCCTGCCAGCCGGGTGCCAGGGCTGAGCGCCACATGGGCTGCGCAGAGTCACGTCGCCCCTCCCTGTCCCTCTGAGGGGTTCACTTCCCCCCAAAGGGGTTGGTTTTCGGGTATCTTTTTTCTATCCTAAATCACAGAAGCAGTTCAGGCGGTTTCATCTGTGGTTTCATCTGTTGCAACAGAGAGGACCTGTAGAGTGCAGGGCAAGCCCAGGGCAGGTCGCGGCTCCCAGGCCTTCCTGGCCCCTGTGGCCTGCGTCCTGCCCTCCTGGGGCACACTCCAACGCCAGGCCTCTGGGCTCCAAGCTCAGCCCCTCTGGAACCGAAGGGCAGATGCCATCAGCTGGGGCAGGAGGCTGGCGGGCTGGTGTGCCTCACCTTCTTCCTTCGCCTTTCATGCACAGAGGGCCTTATCCTTCTGGAGCCCCTTAGGTGGGGAGATGAGGGGGCCCAGGGTCCCCAGTGCCTGCGTCCTCCATGGTCCAGAAACAGCCACCACACTGGATCCTCAGAGAGATGAAGATACCTGTTTCCACGAAGTCAGGGGTGCTCACTGAGCCTGGGCCTGCTCATCCTGGAGCAAAGGACCTTTGACTCCACCCTGAGACTACCTACCTCATCCTCCTTTCTGACTCCTGAGGGCTCCTGCCCTCCGAAGAGGGGAGAGGGAGGCAGCGGCTAGGAGACACCTTCCTGCCCTGCCCCAACTCCCTCAGACCCTCTTGAAGGCTGTTATCAGCTGGGAACCTGGTCCACACCCAGCTTCCAAGAGAGGCCAAATCACAGGACAGCGGCCCCAGGCCTTGAGCGGCTGAGCACAAGCTCCTCGCCTGCCTCCTAAAAAGTACCAGTCGTGTCAGCCTGGCCTCCTGAGCTGCTGAGATGAACTGCAGTAGGGAGGGACTTCCCTGGCGGTCCAGCCGTGGAGACTTCACCTTCCGACGGGGAGGGTATGGGTTTGATCCCTAGTTGAGGAGCTGGGATCCCACATGCCTTGGGGCCAAAAAATCACAACATAAAACAGAAACAATATTGTAACAAATTCAATAAAGACATCAAGAAAATCTTTTTTTTAATGTGGTAGGGAGTAGAAGGGGAAAAAATAGGATCGAGTACCCTGCTGCCCCCGCCCCCTGCCTCGCCACCAACCTAGATTATAAAGACTGTGGCAGTGGCAGCCAGCTGTCTTATCTGCCCCCTTTGTGGTCACCGGCCCGGGGGGGGTGGGGGGGGGGGGATGTGGGGGGAAGCTGGGTCTGTCCTCTGCTGTTGCCACCTGGAGTGATTGCAGGAGAAACAGGCCAAGTACAGGGTCCTGATTCCGGGAGAGCCCCAAGTCATTCTCGTGGCTGTTTCTGTAGCCCTTGCAAAATGGTAGCCTGCAGGGGACGGGATTCTTGGCCTTCCTCTAGGGATGGGGGGAGCTGAGGCAAGTGCCGCCTCCCTCCCTCCCCTCCAGTCTCAGGCTCACAAGGCGAGGCCGGGCCAGGAACGAGGCAGTGCAGGCTCCAGCTGCGCCCCCAGGGTTGGGCAAGGGTAAGCAGGAGGCAGGGTTGGGTCCTCTCGCTCCGCCCATTCCTGGAGAGGGGGTGGGGTGGACATTCGAAAATGCTTTCAGTTGACATCTGAGACAAATTCTTCCACACAGTTTATAAGTCCCTAGACTTGCAGCGAGAACTTCCCTCCTCCCTCCAGGCACGCACACATGCACTCATGCGCACTCCTCTGGGTCCGCAAACTCATGTGCTCGGGCACGCACAGGGTCACGCGGCTCCTGCACCCCTGGCCCCTGGCAAGGCTCTCAAGGGCCTGTCCTTCAACCAGGGAGGGTGCAGAGGCCAGGGCACGCTCCGCCTCAGGGTCCTGGGCTTGCTGTAGGGCCTGTGGGGCTGGGGGCAGGCCTTGATCCCTTCTGGAAGCCCTGCCCTGTCGAGGTAAGCTGGTTCCATGTTGGCGCAATGGGAGACTCAGGTCATCTGTCTGTGAGGCGCTTAGGACGGCTACTCTCGAGGGTCCCTGTGCTGTCTCTCGGCTTCGTGAGAGCCAGAGGCCCCCTGTTGGCTTTCCCAGAGTGGACTGTGTGGGCACTCTATCGGCTCTGGGGATCTGGGTCCCAGTTGTCTTGGCTTGTCCTGCTGGATTTGATCCTGCCTGTCTCGGAGGCATCTTTGTAAAAGGTCAGCTAGGAAGCAGTGTGAGGGTCTGATGAGGACCGTGAGGAAGTTCCCCTCTGGGGAATTCCAGGGTCAGGGACCTGGTGACCGGGGGCATAGCCCACAGGTATGTGTACATGTTGATGTAGGTGTGGGTGCACTGAGTGGTCCCAGGTAGTGTCCCTCTCCAAAATGTCCCCTGAGCCTCGGGGTCCTGGGCAGTTTCAGCATGGGCTGCAGGAACTGGAAGACTTTCTTTTCGATGAGTCTTTTTTCATGGAGGTCGGTCATACCTCCTGCAGAGGAAGGAGAGCAGTCAGGGTCAGCGGTAAGAGCCAAAAGTGGATTCATTCAATCCACCCAGCAACCTGTGAGATGGGTGTATTGATAACGTCCCCCCTTTGGAGTGGAGAAGGAAATGGCAACCCACTCCAGTATTCTTGCCTGGAGAACTCCATGGATGAAGGAGCCTGGTGGGCTATAAGCCATAGGGTCACAAAGAGTCAGACACGACTGAGCGATGAGCACTTTCACTTTCTTTCACCAGAGATAGGGAAACCAAGGTGTAAAAATATCCAAGCCAGTTGCCTAAGGCATCGTGGTTTGTCAGTGGTGGGGCCAGGCTGTGGACCACGGCAGGGTGGTTCTAGAAATCCATGCTCTTCTCCTCAAGGTTCCTGGACTGACCTTCCCTGAGACCCAGTTAGTGTGCACAGGCCCAGACAAGGCATTCACAGGGATAAACACCTCTTCTCCACACACAGCAGGCATCCAGAGACCCCGCAGCACTCTCCTGCAAGTTGGTTTGAGGCTGGGGGTTTGTTTCCATAGAGACATGGCCCAGAGGTGGCATCTCATGGACCATAGAGGAAGCTGCCAGGGATTCCCAGGTCTTCTGCTCTGGTCCCCTGGAATGACCCTCTGGAACTTCTGTTGTGTATGGATGACAGACAGGAGGGAGATGAAGGCAGCCTGGCTGGTGCTAAAGTCCTGAGCAGGGCCTCTGTGCTTCAGCTGCTCACAGCCACAGGCTGACAACTGCAGGGGCTCAGAGGAGTGGCTTGTGCAGCCCTTTCCTTGTAGGGGAGGTGGGAGGGGCTGGCCAGAGAGGGAAGTGATTTACACGAGGTCAGGAAGCTCCGACTGGTGCCGAGATCTCGCCTGCGCTGTGCCATCCCTCTGGTGCTCTGTCCCCGCCCCTGCCTCACCCCTCGGCTTCCCCCAGGAGGATGTTCCCCAGCTACAAGGTAAAGGTCACGGGCATGAACCCCAAGACCAAGTACATCCTGTTGATCGACATCGTCCCGGCGGATGACCACCGCTACAAGTTCTGTGACAACAAATGGTAAGAACTCGGGACCCTCACGTCACCCGCCTTCCCAGTCATGCACACCCGTCCCCTGCCTGCCGTGTGGTCTGGGGACTTACCAATTAGTCCCAGTGACTGGCCAGATCCGCAGCTCAGGCACCGGGCTTGCCGAAGCCACAGGGTCGTCTGCACACCTGCTGCAGATGGGGTGGGGGCTGGAGTGAAAACGAGCCACAGTGTTTGGGTGTCTGATGGATCTCAAGGGTCTGCGCTCTCCCCATGGCTGTGGACACCCAAGGGTGGGTGACTGGGCTGTGGGGTGACGCGCGAGTCCCAGCGCTGGGTGGGTCTAGGCTCTGACAGGGCTGCGCTGGAGGTGGGGGTACAGCGGAAGGTAGGAGCCACTTTCCTTGGGGGCCTTGATAGTCCATGCTTAGATCCTGGACTGTGACTCTCTCTCCTGTCTCTCCACCCCCTTGCTCCGGCTTTTTTTTATTCTTGTGTTGTTTTTTTTTAAAGTAATTTTTATTGGAGTGCAGCTGCTTTACGATGTTGTGTTAGTTTCCACTGTGGAGCAGACTGAGCCAGCCAGACATACACATCCATCCCCTCCCTTTGGACTTCCTTCCCATTCAGGTCCCCAGAGCACAGTAGAGCTCCCTGTGCCACACAGTATGTTCTCATTCATTATCAGTGTTACATATAGCATCAGTAGGGTATGGGTGTCACCCCCAATCTCCCAGTTCCTCCCACCCCCACCCACCCCAGGACCCTCCCTCTTAAGCTGCATGTCCACCATCCAGGGAGAGCAGGCAGGTTAAAGGCCGAACCCAAACTGGGACCCAGTAAATGAAGGCAGTTTTTCCTGGGCCATCCCATTCATGTTCCCCGTCTGCCCCCCGGAGCCTAGGACAGCTCCTGAGGAGAGAGTGGGAGGGATGAATGACCCCACAGCCCAGCACGTGAGCGCGGCTATGTGGGGTAGTAAGGTCACAGAACCTGAGCCCAGAAGGCCAGGTTCGGTGTCCGGGTCCTGCCAGGAGCTCGGTTCTGTTTTCTCTCTGGGCTGGTTTAGCACTCAAGGCAGATTCTCCCTGAGCGGACAGCTACCAGTTCACTTCTTCCCATTGTTTTGGGGGCAAGCAGTCTGAAAATCGTTTCTGTCGTCTGAGAAGCTACCTCCAAATAATGTTATTTCTAACATGTAAAAAGTGTAAATACAACCCAGACATGGAAGTGCCTAAATCTCCCCATGACACACTTGTGATTAGCCCCACTCCTCCAAATAAACCATCCCATTTCTCTACAGTTTCCCTCTTTCTCTACTGCAGTGAGATACGGGAGGTTCAGGACAGCTATCCCTCCCAGCACCCTCTCCTCTGCGCCACCCCCCGTGCCCTTTTACCCCCAAAGCCCTAAATGGACGGTACAGTAAGCTCCAGCAGTGATGTGGTTCTCAGGCCTCTGGAGATTTGCTCTTGTGGGATGGGAGACAGGAAATCTGGGCTCCCCAAGACCACAGGGCATTCACTGACTGTGGCTTCCCCACACTCTGTTGGCAGGATGGTGGCAGGGAAGGCTGAGCCGGCCATGCCTGGACGGCTGTACGTGCACCCGGATTCTCCTGCCACGGGGGCCCACTGGATGCGGCAGCTGGTCTCCTTCCAGAAGCTGAAGCTGACAAACAACCACCTGGACCCCTTTGGGCATGTAAGCAGGGGGCTGCCTGGCCTCGAGTGTGGTGCTGGGGCAGGGAGGTGGGGCGCTCAGAGGTGCTCATCTGGAGAATCCATTCTTGGGACCCAGTCCCAGGCAGGTTTATGGGCCAGAGCACAGGGTCTGAGTTCCACAGTAAGCATCCTTCCCCTGGCACTTACTGGCTGGGTAACTTGGAGCAAGTTTCTTAGCCTTTTTGCACCTTAGTTTCCTTGTCAGAACATGGGGATGCCCAGGTGAAAATTAAATGAGATTATGCAGAAGGCATGTGGCGCCCAAGAGGCTCTGAATGAATGTCGACTATGATGATTTCCCTTTACCGTAACGAATCTGCCTGCAATGTGGGAGACGTGGGTTCAATCCCTGGGTCGGGAAGATCCCCTGGAGAAGGGGATAGCCACCCAGTCCAGGATTCTTGCCTGGAGAATCCCACAGACAGAGGAGCCTGGTGGGCTACAGCCCATGGGGTTGCAAAGAGTCGGACACACGACTGAGCAAGTAACACTTGATGACGACGACGACATGGATGGACCCACACCTCACAAATCTCAGCTTCAGTTTCCCCAGATCTGGCCTTGCTGGGGCCTAAGACCAGGAGACTGTCTTGAGAAAGAGTCACCCATGAGCTCAGAAGCCTCATCCCTGGCGTCCGCCTGGCCCCGCAGCCGCCCGCCTTGGAAAGGCAGGCCTTGCACTGGCTCCTGTGTCAGCCCCTTCCTGGCCTCGCCCGGGGCCTGGCTCTCACAAGAGCAACTCTGAAACCGTAGGGATGCTGCTGCTGACGCCCTGTCCAGGCTGCTGAAGCTCATTCTTTCCCCAGTCTGGCCCTGGCAGGCCCACAAAAAGCTCTTTATGTGGAAATTTTTAGCTCATACGCGTGGCAAACAGAAGCCTGGGGACCCAGTATTATCTGCCAGGGAGCAAGCCTCGCCCCTCTAGGTTACGCATGGTTACCCTGGAGACACAGGGTGGGGTGTTGATGCAGTGGGTGCCGTTGGCTCCTGGATGTGGTTGCCCCGGCTGCACGCTCATAACATCTGTGTGTGTGGGGGGTGGGGGGTGGTGGGGGAAAGCAAGGGTGGGGGGCGTGCAGGCACGTGCCTCTTTTATACCTCAGTTCTGTTTCTGGGGAGCTGTGTGCAAATCAGCACTCTGTGAATCATAGCTCCTTATGGAGAATGCCAGCGATGCGTCCTTTCTGGTTGATGGGTGTGTAATTGGCAAGCAGCTCTTGGTTCTAATTTTCTCAGAGTCTGTTCAGTTCTCTTCCAAGTCATCGGTGATCGATAAACCAACAATTAGGAGAATGCTTAGTTAATATGATCAACTCCTGACTTGTCTGTTTGGCAAGCAGCATGGGGTTTTCCCACACAGGGAGATGCTGTTGGGTGTGGGACAGAGACACCCAGGTGGGCCCCGGGACATGTGCCCCTGCAGCCTTCCACAGGGGCGACAACAGGCCGCCCTCCAAGGGGAAGGGTCAGCCAAGCCCCCACCTCTCAGATCACAGGGTCTTTCATGACGGAGGGCCAGAGAGACTGCCATTCTGGCCAAGACTGCTCGTGGTCAGCTCCTCTCTGGCCTCCTCTGCTTGGCCAAGCTTTGGGATCCACCTCGAAAGATTAATGAGGGCCTCTACGGTGGGAGCCACATCTCTTCCCACAACTGCACACACACACACACACACACACACACACACACACACACACCCCAGGGACCGACCATTGGGGTGGGCAGAGCTGGGCGGGAACTGGATCCTTGGGTGAGTGACCAGAAATACCCAGGGATCAAAGCTCTGGTGAGAATTTTAGACACACAGGTCGCTCTCGTGGTTCCCAGCTGCAGGAATGTCTCTGAGGACCCTTCCACCTCCCTGGACCCCTGCAGAGAGGGCCAGGGGAGGGAGTCAGGTGGTTGAAAAGTGGGGCTGTTTTGGAAGCAGGAGGGTGTGACCCGACTTTCGTTGCCCAGCAGTAGGTTTCTCACCCTGGCTTGCTGCTTTGGTGGCTCCTCTGGGGTCCTGAAAGGGTTTGCAGTGGTCTTGAGCAGCCAGCGGGGCTGGCTTGTTGGGCTTGTGATGCTGGGCGTGCCCCTGGCTACACTCGCCACACCAGCCTGGGGCCCTCCTCTCCTCGGCTGGGGGGCTATTAACTCAGCTTCCTCCCCGGAGGGTTGCGGTGTAGAGTATCTTCCTTCTCCCCATCCCGTTTTCCCAACAAGTGCAGTCTGTTGGTTACTGCACCTTCTGTGGGGGTGGCGGGGCTCACGGAGACAAAGTGCTTGTCTCAGGAGCCTGGAGTAACAGAGCACAGATGGACCCCTGCCTTCTGATGCCTACACCTGTGCTCCTTTGTCTCCTCCCCCCATCTTTCGGTACCCAGGGCTCCAGCTGTCAGATCTTCAGCAATCTAGAGCATCACTGGAGAGCGCGCAGCCTCTGACCCTGCAGGGAAGGGCTGTGGAGGATGAGCTAACTTCCTAGACATATCAAGGCAAAGTGGCCCATTTGAGCCTTGGCTTTCTGCCCCTTGGTCTGTGCCAACTGGAGCAGTGAGCTCTCCAAGTCGCCCTTCCTGGCTTCTCGGTGCAGAAACCTGGGAAAAACCCATTTGTACTGTGAACCTGCCCCTGACAAGTCCTCGCACACAGCTGACCTCCACACTTTGCCATTTTTCCTAAAAGCTTCCAAACCTCAGGGAACTTTTTCCAGCCAGGTGGACGGTGGACTCCCCACTCAGGATTTCAGAGACATCAGCAGCTGTCTCCCATGTGCCACCCAGCCACCCAGGAGAAGGGTCCAGGTTCCAGAAGCCCCGCAGGCCACGTGTTCAGATAAGATAAAATTGGCTTCTAATTAGAAAACTCCTGTGGGTTTTTGCTGTGAGTCCAGGAAAGCCCTCTGTTCTTGAGGGGTAGAGTCAGGGTGTGACCTTTAGGTTCTGGGCATAAGCAGGCAGCAGGGGCAGAAACGGTCGGGAGCCTGGGACCCGGCTGCTCCAAGTCAGCTTCACAGCTGTGGCTCTGCTGGCTAAGAGGACACCTGCCAACCTCCGCTCCTGCTCACTGCCCCCTGTCCCCAGCAGGGTCCTGTGCCAGGTGACCACGGGATGGGAAGAGAAGCTGCTCCGGGCAGTTGAGGAGAGCCTTGCTAGGCTGGGGCCTGCGTCCTGCAGTGGGACATGGAGATGGCTGGCACCTGGGTCTTGCTTTTCTCCTAATCTGGAGGCAGAGAGGGATGGCTGCGTGGTGGGTATGTGTGTGTGTGTGTGGCAGGGAGGGGATGGCTGCATGGTGGGGGTGTGTGTGTGTGTAGGGAGATGGCCATCTTTACCACCTCCTGTGTCTTGCTTTTCTCCTAATCTGGAGGCAGGGAGGGGATGGCTGCGTGGTGGGTATGTGTGTGTGTGTGTGTGTGTGTGTGTGCAGGGAGATGGCCATCTTCACCACCTCCTGTGTCTCTGGACTCCCATGTTGCAGAGGAGAAAGGTTAGCTTATGATTGCTCACATAGTCAGTCTGAGCCTTGCAGAGGCTGAGTTAGCCCCAGACCGCGGATGTGGGCTCCCCGGGCCACAGAATGGCACAGGCACCGTCCCCTCAGTGTGCTTCCTCCACCAGCCACGGGCCTCTTAGCCTAGTCAGTTACTCCTGAGCCTTGGGATCCAAGCTCAAATGCATGGCTTCAGGGAGACAGTTCGGGGTCCCCATTATATGCCCTCAGTGCACCACACACTTTTCAATTTGAGTACTTGCCACAGTTATAATTTTATACTTGTTTGTCAAATTTGTTTTTAAATAGGAAATACATTCAGATGATTGAAAAATGAATCAGTGAACAAATGAAAAAGGTCTGCAGTGAGAGATCTCCCTCCACTGGTTTCCCATCCACCCAGTTTCTTCCAGCTCTGGCCACAAGGAGCCAGTGTTACTAATTTCTTTTCTGTGTTTCTTTTTGCATATGTAGGCAGAATACCGTCTCAGATCCCTTCTTTTTGACACAGAGGTACCATGTTGTAAACACTTTGCACCTTGCTTTGTAAACTGTGTCTCAGAGATCATTTCATTCACGTAGAGCTGTGTCATTCCTTTTACACAGCTGCGTAGCGTTTCATCCAATGATTGTTCCGTTAATCGTGTAGCCAGTCCTTATGGAAGGAATTAGAGGTTTCCCTATCTTTGCTCTTTCGATTAAGCTTGTACATATGTCGCTTTATACCTCTGCCAAGTATTCTTTGTGATAAAGTGCCTGTTTGAGGGATATATGGATTTGCAATTTGTCACCCTGTCCTGCATTGGTGTCACAGTGACGTGTCTTCCCACCATCGCTGTGGCCTCACGAACATGGTGGGAGAGAAATTTTTGGATCTTTTCCAGTCTCATGGCTGAAATACAGATATCAGTTTTAGCTTCAGTTTCTCTTTCCTTTATTATGAGTAAACATAAGCATCTTACTTTTGTGAGATCTCCTCTTCTGTGAACTCCTGCCCTTATCCTTTTCTCATTCTTAGATTACTTTTTAAAAAGTCACCTATCCATTCTAGAAGCTTTTATAAGCTAGGAAGATTTAGCTCCCATCTGTGAAATTGAGTTGCTTATATGTTTTCCCAGTTTGTCACTTGTCTTATTGGTCTTGCCTAGAGTGGTAATCCTACACAGACGTTTTTGATTGACTGTGTCGGTCTTTTCTCTATGGGTTCTGGATTTTGAGTAATTGAAAAGCCCCTATCCATTCCTTACTTATAAGGGATTTTTCTTGTGTTTTCTTATAGTATTTTATGGATTTATTATTACATTTAAACCATTGGCCCTTTTTCAGTTTATTCTGGCATTAGATACCAAGTGTGAATCCAACTTTTTTTTTTTTTTCTAGAGAGCTATCCAGTGGTCCCAACACCAATAACTGACTAGCCCTCTCCCTTCTCTGGTTTAGGACACTCTCTGGTTCTGTACAGTAAATCCCCTCCTGAATCTGTGTCTGTTCCTACGCCAGTGCTTTAACCGTTGAGACATCATAATAGGTTTTAGTGTCTGGCAGACTCGGTCCTCCCCCGTTGCTCTTCTTTTTTCAGAGTTTTCTTGGCTGGTCTTGTCTTTTTTTTTTTTTATGGGCTTTAGAAAAAGCTTGTAGTGTTGAGAAAAAAACTTACTTGTATTTTTGTTAGAATCACTTTAAGTTATAAATTTCCCGGGGGGGGGGCATTGATCATGATGCCTTTCTCTTCACTGAAGCCTGCCTTTTGTCTTTCAAAAGTGTACTCAAGTGTTTTCTTTGCAAGGCCCTTCACATTTCGTGTCATCGCGTTTGTTGCTATCATCAATGCAGTCTCTCGTCTGCCACTTTTTCTCACCACTGATCTTTGCTTGATTTTGGATTACCGTGTGGGTTTCCCACTAGACGGTAAACCAGGAGTTTGCTGTTGTTGTTTTTTTTTTACCACCATCGTGTCCTGCTGCCGGACAGTGTGAGTGGCAGTGAGCAGGAGTGACTGTTACTTCTCTCAGTAACCTGCCGAAGCGGGGTTTACTTAGCGAAGGCACTTCCTCTGCTGGGAGCTGATGTCCCCACAAAGCATATGCCGGGGGCACCCAGAACTACCGATCTCTTTATTTTCCTCCCACATTTGCTGAGCCCTGACGATGTGCCAAGCTTTGCTGTGTGCTTTGGGACACAGACTCCCCACCCAGCTCTAGACCGGCCCACCCTCCCCGGCCAGGTACAGGTGCAGGTATGAGCTGAGGCTCAGAGATCAGTGCTGATGCTGGCTCTGCCCCCATCACTGTCTGAGGCTGGGCAGACACCGGCACCCTCTTGAGCCTCAGCTCCTTGTCTGTTACAGTGGGGCGAATACTAACACCTGTTAATACTTTGGGGCTTCCCTGGTGGCTCAGTGGCAAAGAATATGCCTGTTAATTTGGGAGGTGCAAGTTCGATCCCCGGGTCGGGAAGATCCCCTGGAGAAGGAAATGGCAGCCCACTCCAGTTGGTGGGCCACAGTCCGTGGGACATAACTTAACAAATGAACAACAACAACAACAACAATTAATACTTCACAGGGACGTTGTAAAGCTTAACTGTGTGCTGCGTTGACAGTCTTCAGCACAGGGCCTGGCACAGAGGCTGTGCTCTGTCCACACTGGCTGGCAGAGGAAGCACCACGCCCGCTCCCCTGGGCGTGAGGACTCAGGCCTGCCCGGCCCAGGCCTCTTGAGTCGGCTGATGGGCCATCCAACTCAGTCCTGGTTTGGATCTTCTCTGAGCCAATCTTTGGGCCTTTGTGGTCTCAGTGTTTTCTTCTTCTTTTAAAAACTTTTCTGAGCTGCAGATCCTGTCTCTGTCCCAAACCTCTTTGTGGGGTAGGAGAGGGTGAGAAGGATGATGGAGAAGGTTATCTCAGAAAGTACAAATGTGAGGCAGGAAACAATCTGGTTTTAATATTTGACAGGCAGACGTTAGCCCCACTTGTTGTGTGCCTAGCATCCAGATAACCTTGCGCGTGCGAGGGGCGACGGGGCCGGGTGGACCCTCATCTCCCGCCATGTTTAGTTGAAACCTTATCATTAATGACCGAGCCTGTGGTTGAGAGCAGTTCATGCTCGCTCCAGGGCCATCTGGAGTCTTCTCCGGATCCAGTCTCCCACCAGCTGTGTGTCCTTGGGCGCGTCTCGTTCCCACTACTCACCTCCTGCTCCTCATCTGTACGATGAGGGGGTGGCACTAGAGCGATCGCTATGTCCTGCCCTTCCATGCCCTAATGTTCTGTGATTCCAGCGCAGATGAATCTGGGCCTCGTTAAGCCAAGCAGGCCATGGTGATCTCTCGAGGAGATGGCTGTTTGGCGCTATCACAATTGTTAAAATAGAACAGGCTTCTGAACTGTAGCCAGAACATAATGAATCCCATTTCTGTAGCACGGCGATGATGACGGGACCAGCCGTGTAGTGGGGTTTGTTGACGTGGCTGGCCCATTTGGCCCCATGTCCTCTGCAAGAAATATAAATGTGAGGCCCTGGCAAAATAGTTTAGTGTGGCGCCCGAGGAACTTCCGAGGAAAGCCAGGTGTGAGTCACCGAGCTGGTTTCCCGTTCTCCCAGGCGGTCGGGGCCGATGCTCCAGCTTGAGTCTGCATTAGTTCAGTGGCTGGAACTTTCTTCCACACACCTGCCCAGGTTCCAGACTGGCAGAATCAGGAAGGGTGTTTGGGACCAGGTAGTCGAAAGCCTCACTGTACAGATGGGGACCGCGATGACTGGAGGCCGAGTGCTTGCCCAGGACTGGCAGCTCACGGGCAGAGATCTGCAGACACTTCTGGGCCCCTCCTTGACTTCCCTGTGGCTGGAGTTGGGCTCCCCTAGGGGCCCCCACCTTCCTTTGTGAGTCTGGCAGTGGCTCTCTCCCCCAGATTTCTCTGCCTGCCTGTCTGGTTCACTCTCCTAGAAGGTGTGTTTGGCAGTCTCTCCACCCTTGTCATTAAGGACCATGGCTGATGCATGGGCTAAGGAGTTTGGCCTTTATCCCAAGGGCAAGAGGGAACCATCAAAGGTGGCATTAGGAATAGAAGTGAAGTGGCATGTGAAGTGAAGTGAAGTGTTCGTCTCTCCGTCGTGTCCAGCTCTTTGCAACCCCAGGCTCCTCTGTCATGGGATTCTCCAGGCAAGAATACTGGAGTGGGTGGCCCTTCTCCAAAGGATCTTCCCAACCCAGGGATCAAACCCAGGTCTCCTGCATTGCCGGCAGGTTCTCTACTGTCTGAACCATCAGGGAAGCCCAGAAGCCAAGTACTGAGCCTTAAATATGGCAGGAATGGTGGTTGGTGGTGGTGGTGGGAAAATGGGAGGAAGAGGGAGAAATACAAAGGGCCTTGCCTTCAAGCAAGGTGCAGTCTTCCTGGATGACCCAGAAGGTTCTAAGCAAGGGAGTGACCTGATCTTTGTTTTACAGGTGGAGTCACAGGGCTTGGTCACTGACCAGACTCGGAGGTGGGGGACAGTGAGGGGCCAGGGGGCCTGACAATGCCCAGAGCTCTGACTGCTTAGGTGGCAGAGGCGCAGGGTGGCTGTGGTCTGTCCCAAGCGGTCCTTAGGGATGGCACAGCCTCACTGCTTGGGGACTACAGTGCCTGCTCTGGGTTCTGTCTGCCTCCTGTCTGTGTTCTCCCCTTGGGCCCCCATCACCCCCACCCCACACCCAGGGGGGCTGGAGCATGTAAGTGATCACAGAAGGACTGTCTGTGCACATGTTCATTCAGTACTTCTGCCTGAAACATGCCTTAGAGTTTATCCTGTGGGCAAAGAAAGATGAGGGAGGAGGGGACAGAGAGTTTGTGGTTATGGCCCTGGATTTCCTCTTCCCGTAACCTGGTCTTGCACTCACTTGTTCCTGCTTTGGAGTAAAGGAGGAGCCTGGAGGTGCAAAAGGAGTAGAAGATACAGCCCTTCCTCTTGAGGAGTTATAATTTAACTGGAGGGACGAGAAGGAACGGGAGGCCCCTGGAAGCAGCACCATAGCTCAGTAGACCGTACTGGGGAAAGGAAGCTTCAGAATTGGGAGTTTAGAGCAGGCCTCAGGTAATCTGGGACAATTTCCTGGAAGAGTTGGGCCTAGAAGATGAGGGAGAATGGGGGCAAAAAGATCAAGACAGCAGAGAGAACTGCAGGTGCGGAGGTGCAGAGGCAGGAATCCGGCCCCTAGGTCACCTCCCAGGCACTCAGCTGCTGGGTCTTCTGAGACCTTGGCACCACGCAGGGTGACAGAGGAACCTCTGGGGCCTGGGCAGTGTGTCCCTAGCCGCTCTCCCCAGTGCCCCTCCCTGGGCTCCTGGAATGGACCGTCCAAGGAGGCCTCCCTGGCTTCAGCCTCATTCTGAGTGTTTCACCTGGCAGGCCCCGCGTTGGGCAGTGGGTTCCCCAGCTGCAGATGGGATCTGGGGCTCGGGGGGCTCTGCACTTGTCCCAGGAGGCTCTGGAGGTTTGTCGCTGTCCACTGAGAGTAGAGCAGGGGAGGCGCCAGTGCAGAAGGTGGAAGAGTTCCTGCTGGAGCTGCCCAGCGAGGCCTGGAGGCCGGGGCAGGGCGGAGCCCGCAGCCTGGGTGCCAGGCCACCCACTCCTTCAGCTGAGCGTCTCCTTGAGCCGCCTTCCTTCCCAGGGGGTGAGGAGGCCGAGCCCCGCCAGAGGAAACCTGGCTCTGAACTCTCGCTTGGCACTCTGTCACTCAGGGGTTAAATCTCCCACTAAGCTTCAGCCCAGGCCAGGTCCCTGGGAACCTGGCGGGTGGTGGGGAGTGGGGGAGCCAGCCCAAGAGGGGGGCACTTCCCGGTGGAGAGAAAGGAGCTCTGCCAGGGACCAGCCTCGTCCAGCCAGGAAGGGAGCTGAAGGGTTAACAAAAACCAGCGCCCTGCTGATAAAATGCCCCAAATGCCTTGTCCTACCTCCAGTGGGGAGGGTGTCTGGCAAATGTCAACGATAAAAAATACATTTTAATGGCATATGATGCTGCCGCTACCGTGGGGCATGGCCGAAGGAAGAGGCTTTGGGGCCGCAACTACCGTGTGCTGGTCCCAGGGCTCCGGGCTGAGTGTCCCAGGCACTCGGCCTTTCTCCCCAGGCACCCGCAAGGGCTGGGGGGTGCCCGGGGCCTCCGGTCTTCTTCCAGCCTTGGTACTGTGAACTTCAGCCCACGATGGCGCTCCCCGCCGCCCCCGGCCCCCGCCCAGGCTGTGGGCTGCCTGGGGCGGGTCTGAAGGCTGGGTGCATCAGGGTGTTCCCAGCCTCGGCTCTGCAAGCCCTCTGCGGATGAAGGGATGGGCGCCTGCCCAGACCAGACAGATCAGAGTTCATCTTCCTCGGCCTCCCCCTCCCCCGTCCTGCAGACCCTGGGCTTTTGCTGCTGACAGTCGTGAGAGGAGGGCCCGAGCACCCACCATAGGGCAGGTCCCACATATGTGGGGGAGGGATGAGCCAGGGAAGAGGCAGCCCACAGGGCTGAAGGCCGGGGCTCAGAGAAACCCAGGGCCTTGCCTGAGATCACACATCAGTCAGTGGCACCTGGACTTCTGCTTGCAACTCAGTTCCGCCTACTAACACTGTGTCGAGTCATTGGGGGCCTTTAAACGGTTCCGTCCCCCATTACTACAGCGAAGGGACTGTCATCTGGGAGGCCCTGGGACCAGGCATTGGTGCTGAAGCAGACAGGCCAACGGGTGTCCCTGAGGTTGAGTTTGGGGCCCAGGGGCCTGGTTCTTCACCCTGCAAGGGAGGTTTATGGACCCTTCTGGGCTCAGCCCCCTGTGGTCAAACCCTGGAGACTTGGGTGTTCAGGAGAAGGAAATCCAGCCCTGGGCCGGCTGGACAAGGCTGGGGGCCCTGGCACTGACTCAATACCCTTCTCTTCCAGATCATCCTCAACTCCATGCACAAGTACCAGCCACGGCTGCACATCGTGAAGGCCGACGAGAACAATGCTTTTGGCTCCAAAAACACGGCCTTCTGCACCCACGTGTTCCCAGAGACTTCCTTCATTTCTGTGACCTCCTACCAGAATCACAAGGTACAGCCCCCCACCGCCCCCAGCGCAGACACATTTCTGGGCCACCAGGGAGGCAGGCAGTGAAGCCCCGGTGCAAGACGGGCAGGGCAGTTGCTTCAGGAACCCACTCAGTCCTACAGAGCCGTGAGAATGGAAGACATGCAGGGGAAGGAGACGAGGCTCCTGATCCCCAGCACAGGGTAGCTGTCTGTGGTCCATGCCCGGGACGGACAGAGGTGGCAACTAGGAACACCGGGAGCGTGGAGCTTGCCTTGTGGCTTCACTGTGGGGCCCTTTTGTTCTGCAGTCTTCTCCCTGGTGGAATTCCGGGCCTGCAGAGAGTAGGGGAAGAGGGTGGGAGAGGAGCCCTTGGGCACTGCCAGTGGTGGGGGAGCAGGTGACTGAGCCATTCGGAAGCCCTTCCCCAGCACACGCCTGGCATATCCTGGCCCACCTCCCGCCCCGGCCCGACTACCCCAGACTGTCTTCTGATCCCCTAACGGGCTAGCCTATTTCCTCCCTGCCTGTGCCCAAGCTGCCCTTCCCTGAAGGCTTCTAGACCTGTGTTGGGACTGGTCGGATGTGGGGGAAAGATTTTAGGCAGAAGAGGGACAAGACTGTCCCTCTTGTGTCAGATTGTGTCAGACTGGCGTTTAGGACAGGCAGGCAGAACCTGGCGTGGCAGTTGTGCGGGATGGGGTGATGTGGGTGGGAAGCGGTTACAGGCCCTAGAAGAGAGTGGCGAGGGGCTGAATTTAGGAGCGCAGGACATAGAATGGGGGTCTGCCGCTAGGAGAACGGGTAAGGGCTGCAGCAAGCACTTCAAGGCCGGGGAGGCTCCTGCAAGATGCCACTTCCCCAGATGCTGCCTGGGGTTCTGAATGTGCCTGTGGTTGGGGGTGGGCAGGGCCGGCCCAGGCCTCTCCCCCCATGACTCCTCTGTGTCTCCTCTCCTGACAGATCACACAGCTGAAAATTGAGAACAACCCTTTCGCCAAGGGATTTCGGGGCAGTGATGACAGTGACCTGCGTGTGGCCCGGCTGCAGAGGTGGGGGCCGCCCTGGCCAGGGGGCCTGGGGCGGGTGGACAGGGTTCAAGCACATGAATGCGAGAACCCTCAGAGTATCTCCCCTTCCTTCCTGTCTCCGGCTGACTGTCTTTCCCTCGCCTCCAGCAAAGAATACCCCGTGATCTCCAAAAGCATCGTGAGGCAGAGGCTCGTCTCCACCCAGCTGTCGTCCAAGCCTGACGTCAGCCCCCTGCACGGGGCTCACCAGGCGCTCCAGCACTACCAGTACGAGAACGGGGCTCACATGCAGTTTGCCACGGCCGAGCCCCAGGACCTTCCCCTCAACACCTTCCCAGCCCAGAGGGACTCCAGCCTCTTCTACCACTGCCTGAAAAGACGAGGTAGCTCACTCCTGGTCTGGATGCCCCGGAGGGTCGGGATGGGGGTGATGCCCTCCCCACAAACACTCCCCACTGCACACGTGAGCATGCGGCTGTGCATGGGTGTGTGTGCGCATACACACTCTCTGTCACACACACACACACACAGGTTGCTGTGGCCTGGGAGAGCGAGCCTACAGTGTTGGGGACCATGGTCCGGCTCAGTGCTTCTTGCTTTGCACGCAGACAGCTTGTGGCCGGGGTGTCCCCTAGACAAGGATTTTAGGCAGAAGAGGGACAGAGTCAGACTGGCATCGAGGACAGGCATGTGGAGCCTGCCGCGACAGTCGTGTGGGACGGGGTGATGAGGAGGGGGTGACGTGGACAGAGGCTTCTACAGGCATCGGGGAGAGAGTGATGAGGGCAGAAGTGAGCACACAGCAGGCGGGGGAGCAGAAGACAGGATCGGAGGGTCTGCCGCAAGCAGTCCCCAGTTCCAGGTGTCCCTTGGCAGCCGCTGCTTTGAGCACCTCCTCGGGGTGTGCAGAGGGCACAGAGTGAGCCAGGCGCTGCCTCTGGGCATGGGGGAGGCGGAAGCGTCCCAGTCCGGAGTTGGTCATTTGTAGAAGCGACCTCCACCCTGACCCTGGGAGTCCTGGCCGAGCACAGATTCCCCACCCTATCCCGTCAGATCTCCAGAGGCTTCTTGAGAGTGGATGGGGGCTGTTGGGGGATGTAGACTGGGGGCTAGGAAGACAGGCCACGGACCTGTCCATGCTGGCTTCTTTGTGAGGAAGAGTCTGTGCCCTGGTACGAGGATTCAAGTTTGTCTTCTCTAAAATGCAAATGATTAGTATTACCATGTCAGAAGTCCTCACAGGGCCACTGAAATTCTCCTGGGAATAGGTTTGGGGACTTTGCTTGCCGCACAGAATGTTCTCTCAGCCCAGCTCCTAGGGACCACCCTGGAAGACCCCTGAGTAGCCACTGCGCCAGTCCTATTAGAATTAGAGACCTAAGACAAGGGCCAGCAAACTGTGGCCTTTGGACCAAATCTGGCCTGCAGTCCATTTTTGTTCAATCTGTTGAGTCATATGAAATGGTTTTTACATTTCTAAATAGTTGAAAAAAAAATCAAAAGAAGACTCTTTCGTGATATATGAACATTCTATGAAATTCAAATTTTGGTATCTATAAATAAAATCTTGTTGGAACACAGCCATACACATTTATTTACCTATTGTCTATGGCCGATTTCCTGTTGAGAATCCCTAGGGAAGATAGAAGGATGGAGGCCAAGACAAGAAACTGGACAAGTGTTCTTATATTTGTAGAGTGGGCTGCTGCCCAAGTGCTCAGGCCTGGGTTATCCTTGGGTCCCAGGGGTGGATGAGCTCGTCCAGAATCAAGCCTTCGTGCTTGAGGATGTTGAAAGGTACACATCCATGGTCTGGGGCACTTAATGTCATCTTTCCCCCTAACAGAGTATATTAGCTTCGCCTTAGAAGTGCAAGTCACCTTTTACTTATTAACAGCTCCATTTCTTAATTGTGTAAACCCTGTTATGTTGGAATCTGCGTAATGACAATCTGATGGGACTTCTTTGAACATACATAAGGTTTACTTCCTCTTATGAGAGCAACAGGAACGTGCCTGTGAGTAGCTTTGGCTTGCTGAGGCCTTCCTGGGAGCGGAGGATGGAGGCAGAAGCACTGTGGCTTTAATTTTCTGGCTAATTCAGACAGATTGTAGCCTCTGGGCCTGGTGTGGCCTGGCAGTCGCTTGCACTTTCCTTGGCCAGGGTGGGCCTGGCCTAAGAATGCCAGTGCACATTAAAGCCTCTTACCGTCCCCAAGAGTCAGGGCGGCAAGGGATCAAAGGCATACGCCGCCTGGCTAAACACATCACTCAGTGTCCAGTGATGCGTTGTCCCCCAGTGGCCTTTGAGTGCAGTCCATGATCTGACCACTTCTGGGCTACTGCCACCTTATAAAAGCTGTCGCTGATTAAAATGGTCTGGGAGTGCCGTCGCAGTGTGGGGCACCCCCCCTCCCACCAATGACAAGGATAGGCTGTCCTGGCATCCAGCGGGGGCGGGGTGGTGGTGGTGGGGCAGTGGTGTTCTGGGCCCTGGGCTGGCAGACCTGGCTCTTCCTGAGGTTTCTTTGTCTTCCAGCAGACAGTGCCCGCCACCTGGACTTACCTTGTAAGCGATCTTATCTGGAAGCACCCTCGGCGGTGGGGGAGGACCATTATTTCCGTTCTCCCCCGCCCTACGACCAGCAGATGCTGAGCCCCTCCTACTGCAGCGAGGTGACCCCACGAGAGGCCTGCATGTACTCAGGGTCGGGGCCCGAGATCGCGGGGGTGTCCGGGGTGGACGACTTGCCCCCGCCCCCTCTAAGCTGTAACATGTGGACGTCCGTGTCCCCCTACACGAGCTACAGCGTTCAGACCATGGAGACTGTGCCTTACCAGTCCTTCCCCACGCACTTCACCGCCACCACGATGATGCCCCGGCTGCCCACCATCTCTGCCCAGGGCTCCCAGCCGCCGGGCAACGCCCACTTCAGCGTCTACAATCAACTCTCCCAGTCTCAGGTCCGAGAGCGGGGCCCCAGCGCCTCCTTCCCCAGAGATCGCGGCCTCCCGGGCGCCGTGTGCGAGCGGAAGCCGCCCTCGCCACACCTGAACGCGGCCAACGAGTTCCTCTACTCGCAGAGCTTCTCCTTGTCCCGGGAAGCTTCCTTACAGTACCATTCAGGCATGGGGACCGTGGAGAACTGGACTGACGGATGACTCCCAGGTCCCCTCCGCAGCCCCTGGACCGTGTTAACCCAGTCTTAACCTCTGAGGGTTGGCCTGCCCCTCACCAAGAAACCCAGCAAGGTATTTCGAAGGATGGGGTGCAGTGAGCGACCCGCGCGCCTGTATTTGGAAAGCACCTGTCTTCTGACATACAACTGAGGCCCCGACAAAGCAAAAAGAAAAGAAAAAAGAAAAAATACACACTTAACGAAGAAGAGATTTTTGGCTGCAGGATTTGGATCCAGTCTTTTCTGACATCTCTTGACATGCCCTTGGGTGGGAAGGGAGTGGAGTGTTTATGTGAGTCACTTAGAGGTTTTTATAATTTTCGATTAACTCAGGGGCCAGGTGGTGAAGTCTCTCTGGCAGGGCAAGTCGAGAGTAGGGGGTTGGGGGAGGAGGATTCTCCTGGCTGGGGAGGTGGGGCTGTCTGCCCATCTTGCAGAGTCCTGGCTCTTGTGAAAGGCGCTGAGCATCTTGTTCAGGGAGGAGGAGGCCCACTCCTTCAGCTTCCGGAGAGTCTGCGAGACTACCTGAGAGGTGGGCTCAGCTAAGCCTCCAAGCCCGCTCGGAGAGGAGGGCTGACTGCTCGGTTAGTGGCCTGGAAATTGATCCCTGGAGCTCTGAGGTCTGAGGGACCATTTTTAGAGAGAGAATCATGGGCTAAGCACCAGTTGACAGGTATTAAAACCCTGTTTTTTTTTCCAAGAAGTGTGAAAACGCAACCAATAACATCTCTGGAATCATTCAGGTTTTCTTATAAAGGACAGAGCCCTTCCACCTTGGTCCCCAGCATACAACCCTTACTCTGATGAGCCAGACTCTTCTCAGGCGCCGTCTGCAGCCTACAATTGGCCGTTAGGAAGCGCACTTGACCTGGCGGTGTCCCCAGGAGACCGCGCTGCTCAGCACCTCCAGAGCCTGTTCTGCTCCCAGAAAACCCTCGCCTCTGGCGCCTGGAGCCCAACAGAAATAAAATGAGAGTTGAGAAAGCGTTCCTTTCTTCCAGTAAATTCAGCCAGTGAGCTCAGAGCAAGGATAACGCTTTTCCAGGAAGGTGGATCCCATGGTCCCGAGCCCAGCTCTTCAGCATTGAATGTCACCAGCCCATCCGTGGGGCTGGTGAGAACTCTCTAATCAAAATTTGGGAAATCACTAAACTCTTTGCATGCCGAATAGCTATTTATATATTATATAAATAAAATAAATAAATAAAATATATAAATATATATATCTCACAAATGCAGGCCACATGTCAAATTCAGCTTTGCTTTTTTTTTTTAAACGAACAAACTTAATAAAATGAACGTTGGAGAGGGTATTTGGAAAGACATCTATTTAAATTTTTATTACACATTTGATGTTAAAAACAAAGAATGACTTAGATAAAATGTATAAATAAATAAATATATATAAACACACACACAGTACAGATTCCACTTTTTTAGAAGACACATTAGCAAACGGGATATGAAACGTCAAGTGTTTTGTTATATAGCATGGACATTTTATTTTACATATTGGAACATAAAGCCATTTTACAACTGTGAAGTGTGTGGATGCTCTTTACTCCTGACTTGTCATTTCTTGGCTCTGCCACAGTCTCTGCTTTCCCTCTTCCTTACTGAGTTTCTCAAGGGCCAGGGGGAGCCCTTAGTGCCTCTGTGCATTCGTACCCTGGAGCCTCTGAGCTTAGAGGGAAGTAATTTAGGACCAAGGCAGCAATCGTGCCTTTGATCTCACGCTACTCCCCAGATGGTGGGTCTGGATTCCAGGACCCATGAAAACCCCAGAAGGGCAGGGAGACAGTATACAAGAATCTGTCACCTTTGAGTAGTGGATATGCAGCCTTGAAATGTGTGGGAAGTATGCTCACAGGTAGGGAGTTCTTGGTGGGATCTGTGTGGCTGCTTCAGACAAGGAACTGAAGAGCTGGTTGGAGTCAGAGCCTGCGGCTTCCTGGAACAACAATCAGATGTGTGCGCCCATCAACCCCCTGCACCTCACCCCCTAGAAGGGAAACTGAGGCTTGGCAGAGACCGCTGTTTGTCCAGTCCTCTGCCAAATGCTTGAAGTTTGGTCTTAGGATGGGGTAAAAAAAAGGAGACAAAATCCAGTCCAGGTTCACAGTCCTAAATGAGAAGAGAAACTGATGTCCAAAGGTGTATTGGGTCTCCCTCCTAGCAACTCCTCACCTCTTTGGCTACCTACCCTTCCTGGCTCCTTTTCCAAAACTGCTCACTGTCACCCACCATCTCCAGGAGGGAGCCAGAGAAGAGAAGACAAGGGTAAGGGGGACCCTGTAAATCCTTGTCCTCAGCAGGATTAAGATGAAATTTCCTCCTGGGTAGACATCAATCTTGTCTCCTATTTCCCCAGAGTCCTCCCCTGTGGCCCTGGGATTGCTCTCTGGCAGGACTTGTCCCTGCAGAAGGAAGCCAGGCGCCTTCTTCATTTTGCTGCTGTCTTCCCAGGTGCCTCAGTGGTGAAGGGTCCACTGGTTAATGCAGGAGATACAGGTTCATTCCCTGGACTGGGAAAGTTCCCTGGAGGAGGAAATGGCAGCCCACTCCAGTATTCTTGCCTAAAGAATCCCATGGGCAGAGGAGCCTGGCGGGCTATAGTCCATAGGGTCGCAAAGTGTTGGACACGACTGAATGCATACATACGTACCCACCTTGTCGGTCACAGAGAAAAACTTCACTGAACTTGGCCCAGGGGACAGGGCAGTGGGGGCTCTTCCTAACACACACCTGCTCTGCTCTTTTCTTTCTGGGTGCAGATGGCATTCTGGAATACTCCACAAGTAGAGGGCTGGGAGCTTGATGTATGTTCCTAGGCTCTCTCCAGACACACAGTTGCCTGAGTTCAAGGTAAAGAAAGCTGCTTCTTAAGAGAGATTTTGTCTTCAGGCAGCCCGCAGCTTCCTACCAGCTTTTCTGGGAAGCATGAGGTCCGTGGACTTCCCCACCTGGGCAGGGCTAGAACAGGGCCTGCTGTGGGATTTGTGGAACTTTCCTGCCCCTTTGAATCAACAAGTCAATAAAAAGGGGGCACATGGGATCCCCTGGAACAAAGGGCACCATTCAGTAGCGCCAACAGGTCATACATCATCAGGCCAGAAACCTGCCACATGAAAAGTGGCTGCTGTGGCGGTGCCCTGCCTGGGAAGGGAAATAAAAAAAAAACGATGAACGTTCAACTGTGAGCCATAGGCAGGCAGGCTGCCCCCTCAACACCCTGCCCCCCGTCAAACTCCCCCCCACCCCCAACAGGGCCCTGCTCTCAGCCCAGGGCCAGGCCCCGGGAGGAACTAGACCAGACTCCCAGCCTCAACTCAGCCACCCAGCTCCCCGCCAACAGCAGAAGAGCCCGGGATCACTGAAGGGAGAACGCAAAGATGAAGCTGGGTCAGGCTGACAAATTGTTAAAAAACCAAACCAACTTGCAGCCTCCGCTGGGCCTCAGGGGGTCAAGAGGCCTCGCCTCTTCCCACTAATGGAGCCTCCTGAAGGAGTAGCAGTCCCAGCCATGCAGTGTCTTATCTTACAACATAAAATTAAAACCCACTTAAAAGGCCGGAGGGCATGTTAACATTCCCCCTGCTGTCTAATTGAAGTAGTTCCCAGCGCAAAGGATTTCACTTGAAAGATGTCTGCCTCCAAGCCAGGTTTCTCCTGCTTGGTGACCAGGGGGAGGGAATGAGGAAGGAGAGAGCTTCATTTCAAAGTCTGGCAGGAGCTTAGGCAGGAAAATCTGGGGTCCCACGGGCCGAACTCCCCCACCCCCCGCACCCCGCCCCGCCTTACAGGCAGCAGGTGGCAACAGCAAAGGTTAGAAGAGGCTGTTTCTTTTTTTTTTTTTTTTAATTTACAAATTCATTAGCAGCGATGTCAGCAGAGGCCAGACTCCTGACAAGGAGCCCTGGTAATGATTCAAATATGGCCGCCAGCAAAACCTGGCAGTTCCCGATGCCTAGAGATCTCTATTGGGTCCGCCCACCGCCCTGCTATGCAAATACATTACTGGTCTCCAAGGCATACGGAATCAATCACGGACATCCTGTAAAGGTGATGAACTTGCACTGGCCATCCTGAGTAATGGGAACCAGTCAGCCCCAAAGCCGGCTGCGACTGAAAGCCAAGGTGACAGCTATTAAGCAATTGTGTGCAGAACAAAATGGCAAAGGGGCCAGGTAATCAATTCAATTTCGATGGGCAACCGGAGCCACAGCCGCGTCTGTCGCAGCTGATTAGAGAGGGCCCCGCTGGAGCTTTCAGGGCGAGCCCATCACAGATCAGAAACAGGCCCGGATGAAAAGGGAAAGAACCGTCTCCTGAGAAGCAGGCGATGAAGGACTCTGTTTTATGTGACTGTGTGCTTCCATCTCTCCTTGAAGAAAGAGTTGGGGGAAGAAAAAAAAGAGCGAGCAGTTTGGAGATTAGATAGTTTTCTTTTCAGTCATTTATCATGATGAAGGAAAGTAGACAGGGCAGGGGCCGAAAAATCTCCAGTGGGATTTCTGCGAAGTCTCACTAAGAAGGACCAGGTTTATGCCTTGCCGCACTAGCAGCCCCTGGTTATTACCACAGCCTGACGGGGTCTGCAGAGCATCCACAGTCCCTCTTCTCTAACAAGAGCAAACAGGCCCCAGTACTCTGAGGATCACAGAAATTCTCCTGCAGAAACCCCAAACCACCAAATTGTATCATTTGAGAAAATTAAAGCCCGAGTTGGAATCATGCAGAGGGCAGGAAAATGGGAAAGATGAGATGAGGTTGTGCAAAGTGCCAGCAGGTTAGGCCCCTGCTGGGTGCCCTTCCCCAGGTACCCGGGTCCAGTGCGGGGCAAGAAGGGCCCTGCTGGGTTTGCCCGCCGTCACCACTGACCCCAGGCTGATGGCGAACCCTGGCAGCCTGCTGGAGAATTCCAGGCTTGTGCTTGGTTCTCTGGTGCAAGGGGTTTAGGGGACTCAGAACAAGGGGGCACCCTTGGGCACAGAGGCTGTGAGAGAGACTGGCCTTAGGACTGTGGAGGGGACAGGAGAGGCAGATGGGATGCAGAAGCTGGATGGGGAGGTTGATCTCAGAGCCCACGGAGAAGAGTGAACAGCCAGGCCAGGAGGGCTCAGGGCTGGGGCAGGGCTGGAGAGGAGGGAGAAAGGGCTGGCTTGGAAGATGAGAGCTGTGGGTGCCCATGATCAGATCATTCTTTTTTTTTTAATTTTTAAAATTGAAAAATAATCTTATTGTTGTATAATTGCCTTATAATGTTAGTTGTGTTCGTTTCTGCTGTACAACAAAGTGAATCAGCCACGTATGCATATATATCCACTCCCTCTTAAATCTCCCTCCTTCCATCTCCACCCATCAGATTGCTCTTAAGTGAAGAAGGACAAATGATTAATGTCTTGAACAAGAAGAACCTCCCTAATAATTGAAAATGCGATTTAAAGTGATAATATACTGCTTTTTTCTAACAAGTAAATCAACATTTAAGAAAAGATGTGGGTAGCCTCTTTTAGCCCTTGCTGGCAGGAGAACAGATTGCTATAGTCTTTCTGGAAAAACCAATTTGGTAGTGCGCACAAAGACTCTAAAAGTGTTCATATCCTAAAGAAAATAACCAGAAATGTGGACATAGCTTAATGTTCTATAATGTTCATTGTGGTTATTATTTTTAATAGCTTTGAATCGGCAGAGAGTAAATTATGGTTAAGTAAATTATGATATACTCAGATTCTGGAATATGATGTAGTCATTGACCCTGTGTTTACAAAGTGTGTTTAATGACATGGGGAAATGATTTAAAAACCAAGTGAAAAAAGAGGATTGTAATATAGTATATGGGCTTCCCAGGTGGTGCAGTGGTAAAGAATCTGCCTGCTAATGCAGGAGATGCAAGAGATGCCAGGTCGATCCCTGGGTTGAGAAGATTCCCTGGAGGAGGAAATGGCAGCCCACTTCAGGATTCTTGCTGGGATAATCCCATGGACAGAGGAGCCTTGTAGGTTACAGTCCATGGGGTCACAAAGAGTCAGACATGATTGAACACTATAGAACAGAATGTAGAATATGATCTCAATAATACTAGAAAATGAAAAATATTTTGGCAGAGTCAAACTATAGATCATTAAATAGCAATCAACAAGATCAAGAAATATATAAATATATACCTCCATGATATATGGACTTCCCTGGTGGCTCAGACGGTAAAGTGTCTGCCTACAAAGCGGGAGACCCAGGTTCAATCCCTGGGTCGGGAAGATCTTCTGGAGAAGGAAATGGTAACCCACTCCAGTATTCTTGCCTGGAAAATCCCATGGACCGAGAAGCCTGGTAGGCTACAGGCCATGTGGTTGCAAAGAGTCGGACACGATTGAGCAACTTCACTTTCACTTTTCCATGATATATTATGTGAAAAAATTTCTGAGTAATATGTATGGCTTCCCATTTGTGTGAAATATAAAACAAAACCTCTGTGTATGTGTGCACACATGTGTGTGCAACTTATGTGTGTGGTGTGTGAGTCTATATGCTTGTGAGTGATGTGTGAGCCTGTGATATGTACTTGTGTGTATATGTGTGTGTGTTTGATGGAGCACAGGAACAATTTAGGAAGGATTGTTTTCTGATAGTCTCTTTTGTTTGACTTGTTACAATGAACATGCACTACTTTCAAAATGAAAAGACTTAGAGAAAAAAGAAAAATGTTAGGGTTATCGAAGTGCCTGAAATAGAAGAGGGAAGAGTGAAAGAAACTGTGCCCAAACGCTATGGACGGAAGTCAAGAGGCCTGAGACTGACTTCCAGGCCCTCCTGTCCCTCCCTTTCCTCCTGACCCTGGGACCTCCCTCCTAGACAGCCCTTCCTCCGCCTAGGCCTTTGACGCTGCTCTTGTGCAAGGGCTGGAGCATTAGCCTTCTCATTTATTCATTCACACATTCACTTTTTTATTGAAGTACAGTTAATTTACAACCTGTCAACTTCAGGTATACAGCAAAGTGATTCAGTTGTATCTATGTGTGTGAATACACACATGTACACACACACAGATACACTCAGGGGCTCAGTCGTTAAGTCTTGTCTGACTCTTCTGTGACCCCATGGACTGTAGCCCGCCAGGCTCCTCTGTCCATGGGATTTCCCAGGCAAGAGTACTAGAGTAGGTTGCCATTCCTTTCTCCAGAGGATATTCCAACACAGGAATCAAACTCAGCCCTCCTGCATTGGTAGGTAGGTTCGTTACCACTGAGCCACCAGGGAACCCCATATGTATATATATGTGCATGTGTGTGTGTGTGTGTGTGTGTGTGCACGCACGCTCAGGCGCTTCAGTCATGTCTCAGCTGATAAAGAATCTGCCTGCAATGCAGGAGACCTGGGTTCGTTCCTGGGGTTGGGAAGATCCCCTGGAGAAGCGAATGGCTACCCACTCCAGTATTCTGGCCTGGAGAATTCCATAGACTGTATAGTTCATGGAGTCACAAAGAGTTGGACATGACTGAGTGACTTTCACTTTCATATATGTATATAATTTTCAGATTCTTTTCCATTATAGATTATTATAAGATATCGAATATAGTAACCTGTGCTACACAGTAGGTCCTTATTGTTTATCAGTTTTATATACCAGCTGGTAGGTGGTAAAGAATCTGCCTGCAATGCAGGAGACCCCGGTTTGATTCCTGGGTCAGGAAGATCCCCTGGAGAAGGGATAGGCTACCCATTCCAGTATTCTTGGGCTTTCCTTGTGGCTCAGATGGTAAAGAATGTGTCTGCCATGTGGGAGACCTGGGTTCAACCTCTGGGTTGGGAAGATCCCCTGGAGAAGGGAATGGCTACCCACTCCAGTATTCTGGCCTGGAGAGTTCCGGGGACAGAGGAGTCTGGCGGGCTGTAGTCCATGGGGCCGCAAAGAGCCAGACACAACTGTGCAGCTTTCACTCTCACTTTTCACTCTTCTCACTAACTGGTCTCCCTCAATGATGCTATTTCCACAGGCGTCCTTCATCAAGAAACACCGCTGCATCTCAAGTCTAACCTCACTTCCCTCTCTTGAGTCTGTCTCCTGGATGGTTCTACTTAAGAAATGTCAGGACCTCCGACTCCACCAGTTCACTCTTGAACCCATCCCCACCCTCCAGGCCTCCCATCCCCACCCTCCAGGCCTCCCCTCCCTTTCTACTTTTGGGTAAATGGCACACCCTCAGCTGACTTAACCACCTGCCCACCCCAAACACTTGTGGAATTATGTAGATTCTACTTTGTAAAGAGTGCCTACATCAGTGCAATTTTCCTCTCTTCCATTAGGCCTGGCTTTTCTGCCCAGTGGCAAAGCCTTAGGTCTGGGCTGCCAGCTGTGTGAGGCTGCAGAGCTTCGGGCTGTTGTAAAGTATCCATCTCGGGGTGAAGGCTATTCAGACACATAGAGTCAGGGAACTGCCCAAGCAGGAGACAGGAGGCTACTCAAGGATAGCAATGTTGCCTTCACTGGGGACTCTGCTTGCAGCTTGGAGTGGCTTGAGTCCTCTGCTCCTGGCCACTGTCCTGGGTGAAATGAGAAAGCGGGACACTCCTGCAGCTCAGGTTCAGGGTCACAGCCTGGTCCCCAGGGTCACAAGCTATCTGAGAACCTCCTGCCTTGACAGGCTGACACCCACAGCGATGCTCTGGCTGATAGCTCTCTGTCCTCTTATCCAGTTACTTCCTCGGGGCAAATAAGCGCCTGAAGTACTAGATCCCAGCCTCCACTCTCGGTTGTCTTCACATCTCTTTCTCCTTTGGGGATTTCCAAACTATCCTCTCCCCCAAACTCTTCTGTGAGACCACTCTGCCTCTGCCAAGAAGGGACTGGCCTTGTTTCTTGCTAAAGAAGAGAAAAACCAAACCAAGGCGAACAGACATGGCCTCCTACACAAGCCTCTGGGAGAAGGCGTGTGCCTGGGCAGCGATGGTGTTCCTTACTCCCCTGTGCCCTCACACCTCGACCTCTGTCCCACGCAGGTGCTGGCGTGAGCTGGGGAGTGGTACTCACCATCCTGCCTGCACAATCAACTATGGAGCAACCTTGGCTCCTCACTGTCTTCTGATCGGAAACTTCTCTTTTTTTATAGTTGCTTTACAATGTTGTGCTAGTTTCTAATCAGCATATGTCCGTATACTTCCTTCCATTCAGGGCACCTACCATAGTACATTAAGTCGAGTTCCCTGTTCTATACAATATGTTCTCACTTGTTATCTATTTCATTTGTTGTTTCTGTCGTTGTTTAGTCATGTCCAACTCTGTGCAACCCCATGGACTACAGCCTACCAGGCTCCTCTGTCCATGGGATTTCCCAGGCAGGAATACTGGAGTGGGGTGTCATTTCCTTCTCCAGGGGATCTCCCCGACGCAGGAATCAAACCTGCATCACCTGCACTGGCAGGCAAATTCTTTACCACTGAGCTACCTGGGAAGCCCTTATCTATTTTATACACAATATCAATAGTGTATACGTATCAATCCCAATCTCTTAATTCTTCCCACCCCCCTCCACTGTCCCCGTGGTATCAATATATTTGTTCTCTATGTCTGTGTCTCTATTCCTGTCTAATCTGGAACTTCTTCAGGCTTGGGTCTAAGGAATTGGGAGACTTTTCTAAATATGATTTACTGAATAATTTGTGGCACTGAAATTTACAGTTGTTTCCACCAACCACAACCACCCACCCACTCCGGGCCATGAACTTGGGTTATCTGTTGCCTCCCAGCTGATAAAGGAAGGGGCTGTCATTGCATTAGGCTTCATCTTCTCCATGAGGCTGGGTCTGCTTGGTCCAAACCAACAGTCAGTAAATAATCCAGATACCTTTAAAACAACTGTTTAAAGTGTTTTGGGCGATGGCCCCAAGCCCCACACGGGTATGGATGGCAAAGTCAGGGTGATTTCCTTGCTTTCCAACTCCTGGTCACAACATGCTGTCTTGGGATGACCTAGAAGAGAGTTACTTTTTGTTTTGGAGTTGCTTTTCCTTTACACCAAGAATTCCTTGTTAGGGTGCCTGAAGCGAGGGCTGGGTGTCAAATGACGTGGCTCCATTAAGAATGATGGAAACTATGTGAGCTGCTTTTAATAGCATCAAACATGGCACAGCAGTCTTCCTTCTCTGTGGACCCCATGTGCTGGAGGCCTGGTGCACGTGCTCTGTAGCCCAACTGAAAAGTCAGGGGCTGCCTCTTCTGGGCAGCTGAAGGACCGCATTTACTCCAAACACAGCACTGAAGGTTCAGGCATTAAGCTCCAGGCTGTCACACCGAAGACCCTAATGTAATTTTCTAGCCCAAGAAAAGGAGCTTTGGGCTTCTTTCTACATCAGTGTAGATCTGTGGAAAGGGCTAGGGACCTAGCGTGAGGAGATGTTGGTCCTGGTGCCAGTTTAGCCACATGCTGGCTGTGTGACTTGCTCTCTTTCTGAGCCTCCTTTTCCTTTTTCCACACTGCTCCTCATATCCTTTGCAGCACTGGGAGTCTGTGATTCCATCAATAATGTCTACAGTCATGAATTTCCTAGTTATACTTAGCACTCTGTCTGAATCTGTAGTAGGACTCTCCAAAGTAGGGTAACAGAAGGAAATACTACAACTTTTTTCTTTTCTTTTTTATGGAGGGCAGGGTTTATTTTAGGGTAGGCTTAAATATTTTAAAACAATCATGCAACTATTGTATTTTTTAAAAATAAGTGCTTCTGTTTAAAGTCTTCTTAAAATATATTTTTAAGATTTTTTTTTGATTAGGGTCATTTTTTAAAGTCTTTATTGAATTTATTATGATATTGCTTCTGTTGTCTGTTTGGATTTTTTGGCCATGAGTCATGTGGGATCTTAGTTCCGCAACCAGGGGCTGAACCTGCACCCTCTGCATTGGAAGGTGAAGGCTTAAACACTGGACCACTACAGAGGTCCCTAAATTTATTTTTAATTGGAGGATAATTACTTTGCAATGTTGTATTGGTTTCTACTGTACAGCACTGTGAATCAGCTGAACTTCCTTTTCTATTTATTTTAATCTCATTCTTTTTCAAATATCTAATGTCTACATTGTTAAGTCACACACACACACACACACACACACACACACACACAATCAGTTCAGTTCAGTCGCTCAGTCGTGTCCAACTGTTTGTGACCCCATGAATTGCAGCACGCCAAGCCTCCCAGTCCATCACCAACTCCCGGAGTTCACTCAAACTCACATCCGTCGAGCCGGTGATGCCATCCAGCCATCTCATCCTCTGTCGTACCCTTCTCCTCCTGCCCCCAATCCCTCCCAGCATCAGAGTCTTTGCCAATGAGTCAACTCTTCGCATGAGGTGGCCAAAGGACTGGAGTTTCAGCTTTAGCATCATTCCTTCCAAAGAACACCCAGGACTGATCTCCTTTAGAATGGATCGGTTGGATCTCCTTGCAGTCCAAGGGACTCTTAAGAGTCTTCTCCAGTGCTTTTAAATAATAAAGAATATATTGGGAGCATGTACTTTAAGGCTTTTTGCCTTAAGGTAAGATTAAAAATTATGGTGACTGTAGGGTGATAGAGGAGTCGCCATGAAGCTCTGATTTGCGTGATCTTCAAGGAATGGTTTATCAGAGCTTTGGAATGAGAGGTACAGGGAGGTAGTGGAGAGAAGGAACCTGGATAACCACCACTTATTAGATGTTTGCCTCATCTCCCCACCTGTTGATTAGGACCAATGAAGTACTACCTAACTTCCAAGGTTATAGACAAGATTAAATAAGATAATAACGATAAAAGTGTGCATATCAGCACATACATGTGGCATCTGAAAAAAATTGGTTTAGAAGATCTTATTTACAAAGCAAAAATAGAGAGACAGACTTAAAGAACAAACCAAGGGGGAACGGGAGAGTGGGATGAATTGGGAGATTGGGACTGGGATATATACACATTTTTTTTTTAAATTTTTAAAAAATAACATAACCCTATTTATTTAAGAATGTATTCCAATATCATATTATATACTGTTGATACTATGTATAAAATAGATAACTAATGAGAACCTACTGTATAGCACCGGGAACACTGCTCAGTGCTCTGGGTGACCTAAGTGGGATGGAAATCCAAAAAAGAGGGGACACATGTGTACGTACAGCAGGTTCATTTTGTTGTATGGTAGAGACTAGCACAACACAACTATACTCCAATTAAATGTTTTTAGAAAAAGTGTGCTCCCCTTCCCTGACATGGAATGCCAGTCTACACAGATTTCATTTTTGATGCTTAAAAGATGTGAGGGTTTTTTTTTTTCCCCCCAAGGAAATTCCTTTTATTGCCTTTCAGGACTTTATTGCTTCTCCTGTCTCACAGTTAAGCCTCCTTTAACAGATGCCAAAGCCGAGATCTAGGCGCAGTTAGGTACACAGTGCCAGGGGAGTGGGAAAGTGATGCTGGGAAGAATCCTGCTGTCTCCCCAGCCCTCGGAGCACCTCACACTCTCAGGGGTTTGGGGCTCATCCAGGATTCAGGACAACACTCCAGGACAGTTAGGAAGGGGTGGCCCTGCAAAGGAAAAGCCAGCTATCTTTACCAGTGCCTCCAGGAAGGGATGGGCTGGGTTTTCTGCTGGGTTCTTCCTTCAGAACCCATCACCAAACTCAGGGACACTAGGAATTAATCTATTCTTGAAAGATAGGCCCAGTTCTGCCACTATGTTGTTGGAGGCCTTGGAAAAATCCCTCAGCCTCTCTTGGCTTCAAGGTCCTCATTTACGAAGAGAGATGGGTCATATCTGGGCTGCCAACCTCCTAGGTTCGGTTCATGGGCCAAATGAGATGTTCTGCGTAAAAATACTTCATAAGAAATGAAAGGGATTGCAATTATGAAGCTTTCTGTTGGTCCAGTGCGTACCAATCCACGCTCATTTTTGCATTTTCATACAAAAAAAAATCCACCACTGCTTTTTTTTTAATATATAGGTTAAGGAAGGGGAATGGCTGGCGAGGCATTGAGCAATCTCATCAGCTCTGCGGGGTGGATGATTTAGCATCATCACCTGCCTTATCGTTATCCTCTGCCTGCATCCTCAGCTTTTGACGAGATCAATTTCCGGCACAGGCAGAAAAGCCCGCGGCTGTGGTCGGGAACAATCAGCCACGGTGCTCCTCTCTCCTTGTTGATCTTTTCATTTCCTCCAGCCAACTCCTGCCGGGGACTGAGTTCTAAGCTTTATGTTACTCTTTTTGGACTAATCGTTTACAACAGCCTCAAGCACCCTGCCCCTCTTTCACTTTTGCTGTCCAGCTACTGCTCTGGATGGCAAGATTGCTAACTGGGGTGTGATCCCAGCCAAATGGCAAGAGAGATTCAAGAAGCCTGTTCCCTGGACCTTAAATATCCTGCCCACAACTTTACAGCCTAGGCGGCCATGGAGGAAGCATGACTCATACCCGGGAGGTGAGGCTGCAGCTCAGGGAAGGCCTCTGCAATGACATTTTTCACACTTTTAATAAACCGCTGTATTATTAGAACTCACCAAAGCTGAATTTAATGAAAGTCTTAGGCCCTTAGGCCTGAATTTTTCTTTTGTATTGCAAAATGAAACCAACTGGTCCATTCAAATGAACCCCAGCAAATGCATAGACTTTAATTAGGTTTCTTTCATTCTTTTTCTTTTCTTTTTCTCTCCCTTTCATCACTCTCTCATTTTCAAATGTTGCTGGTGATTACAATCTACTGGAAGAAACGGAATGTACAAGAGGAATAAGAAATAACATATGGGAAACATGCGGATAAGTCACAAATTTCTATACAGGCTTCTTTAAAGAAAGTTCTTGATGAGTGACACAAACTCATATGAGAAGCTTTTAAAAAAGAGAATGAAAAGGAAAAATACAAGGTCCTCTCGACTGTATCAGAGACATATCTGATTTAAAATTCCATTTTAGGAAAGCTCCTTCCATCAGACCTGCTAAGCATCATTTCATAACAGGCCGTTCTGCACACAATACTGGTGCCCTGCCCCCTCACCCTCCCAACAAACAATCACTCCAGAAATAAGAAGACAAGTCCTTTATTTTTCAAATTTTCTGAGGCTGAGCCCTTGGGAACTACCTTGGGGGACACGGGTAATGAAGCGTGCGGCTGTGCACCTGGCCTTCGACTATTCAGAAGCTTGGGCAGCAGGAAATAGCTCTGCAGCGGCTTCCGTATTTGCAGGAGCCGCTGAAAAGACATCTTTTTTCCCCTTACAGCTACATTCACAAACAAATGTGCTCTCCCCAACCCCCACCCCGAGGGGAGCATATTTACCCAATAGAGTGGGCCTTCAAATGCCTCCTTGTCCTCTATGGAGCTGGAGACAGCTTCGTGGCCACCTTAGGGAGCGCACCCTTCCAGAAGACTCGTCAGCAGTCCTCCGGGGCCCAGAGTCCCCACTGAGTTACTGGAATGCAAAGTCCCCCAAGATGAGGGAAAATGTTTGAAATGCTCTGCCTTCAGCATCGAGGGCCAGGTGATGGCAGCGGGACTGGGAAAGACACCCCGGTGCAGAACTGGCCTTTGTCTTCGCCAATTCCTCCTTTCGGGGGTCAGGCTCAGCTCCGATTCCTGCAGGGAAGTCCCTGCTTGGCATCAAGGCTGGCCTCAGGCATAAGATCCTAATTATTTGAATGGTATTTGTTTTCATAGCTCTCTCTCTCTCTTTTTTAAAATGTGTCCAGGTCGATGGCATTTTAATGCCTTATTAAACGGGGGTTTTACAGCAGTCTGTCTGTTCAGTCTCTGGGCCCATGCCTGTACTTTGTGTGCACGGATTTTATCTTTCCTGCTGGCAGAAAATATTTTCCGAATTCCCTATAAAAGTTTTCGAGATTTCCTAAGACAAATAGAGCTCTACCAGCTCTAAAATGACCTTGATGCAGTCAGAATTACATTCAGACACATGCTCTCTCCCTTGTTTACACAAAAAACTGAACTTCACTTGTGCTCATTAACTGCCGTTATGAGTGCACCAAATTTGCTCCACAAATGTGCTGGTGCATGAAAACACAACTCTACCTGGGATGGCGCCCCAGAAGCCCATCTTTTACTGGTTTCTTCCATCCTCTCAGATGGCCGCCTTGGCTTTGAAGGCGGCCTCAATAAAGCCTGCCCTGGACGACGGGTTTACATAAGAAGGGGTTTACACACAGCTCAGGGGGAACGGCCAGCCGTGCAACAGAAACATGGCTGCCGGGAAGACCACAGAGCTGCCTAGGAGTGAATCAACCCAGCCTTTTGTTTCTTTGCCAGGGCTTGCTGCTGTTGTTGTTCAGAAGGAAGTTGGAGGTAGCGAGTATGGAAATGAGCCATGAGTCTGGCAACTGAGTATTATGCAAAGAACCGAGAATAGACATGGGTTCAAATCTCCTTTCAGGCACAATTTAGCACATGATCGTGGGCAAACAAAATGGGGGAAATTAGCTATATCTCTATTTGTCTATTCCTATTTCAGGGTTATTGTGAGGACTGAAATGAAGGGATGTATGTATGCGTGCATGCTCAGTTGTGTCCGACTCTTTGCAACCCCATGGACTGTAGCCCACCAGGTTCCTCTGTCCATGGGGTTTCCCAGGCAAGAATACTGGAGTGGGTTGCCATTTTCTCCTCCAGGGGGTCTTCCGGACCCAGGGATCAAGCCTGTATTTTTATTGGCAGGGGAACTCTTCACTGCTGAGCTATCAGGTAACCCCAAAGGGATGTATTGGGTTGGCCAAAAAGTTCGTACCCTAACGAACTTTCTGGCCAACCCAATGTATAAAACGTTGGGTGTCGTGGCTGACTTGAGTGTTTGTAAACAGCCATCACGGCTCTCTTGTGAGGGGCCTTAGGACTCAGGTAGGCAGAGCACTAACATTATGTCCACAGTGCTCAGGCTTTGTTAAAGGTCCTCAAAGTGGGAGAGGAAGAGAGACCTCAGGGATTGGATGCCCAACTCTGGGCCAAATATAGGGATTAGACACCCAATTCTGCGACAAAAACGCACAGTTTAAATCCAGATTTGACTCCAAAGTCTGGTTCTACTATCCCGCTTGGGGAAGTTAAATATGGAGAATTATGCCAGCTGCCTGCAACACAACCCAAGCCTGAATCAGCCAGATGGCACTTATTTTGCTCATGTGACATTAAAACCCCTCTTCCAACACTAACTACTTAGTCACCAGGAAAGCTTCCTCTGAATTTCTATTTTGCTCGGTCATTTCTGAGCATTACCCTCTTGGTGGTGTCTCACTACAAATGCCACTTTTGACGTTTAAGACAAATACCGTGAAGATGAATTGGTAGGGATGCCCAGTCCATTCTGATCATTTCCTGCTTATTCCGTGTCTTCTGGCATTAATCATGTCACAACCAAAGATGAAAGGTTGCTTGATGCCTGCAGTTAGAAAGGACAATAATCGGGGTCATGTTTCTGCTTCTATGATTAAAACCCATCATTTATTTAACTAAGACTTTCCACCTTCATGGAATCAGTGAATACGGTCAGTTTTAAGGAGTATATATTTCATTCTTTGAAATTCTATGTGATTCTTTTTCAAGTCAGTTCAGTCTTGAAAAAATATTGCTTTTTCTGTTTTCTGTTCTCTTCTTTCTATGTATTTAATTATCTTAAACCTGCTTTAAAATAATCTCTAGATGACAATTTTGTTATCTGAGGTTCTTGGGGAGCAAGAGCTAATTCTGCTATTTATTGGGTCTACTGATGTTTCATGAGTTTTTTTTTTTTTCTTCTGTTGTTTTACAAATTTTTAAGAACTCATCCTATGTCAGTCTTTATCTCCTGTCAGATCCTTTCAGAACGTTTTGGGTTTTGCTTTGAAAGATTACCTTTTACGTTGATTTTTCAGCCTGGGTTCTTAAACTATGCAGGAAGAATAAGTTCAGACCAGGAAATTGAAAGGAGGGGAAAATTTGTCTTGTTCTGGATGAAAGTTTTTAGGGTTTTATCTATTCCTAAGTCTCAGTATCTACTTCTCTACTTTCCTGTCCTTATATGTCAGTTAAAAGCTCAAGTCCCTTACACTGGAGCAGAACAAAACTGGAGGACTTATACTATAAGGTAAGAAGAACTGTCGTAAAACTAGAACATTTAAAGCAGTATGATACTGGTACAAAGATAGGTTTCATAGACCAACAGAACAGAGTCCGGAAACTGACGTACGTACATATACTACCTGAATGATGAAAAACATGGCATTACAGTGGAAAATAAAATGGTGCTCTATTGATTGGATATCCTTGTAGAACAAAGTGACGCTTGACCCTTGACTCACACCATACAGAAAAATAAATTCCAGATGGATTGTGATGAAAATATGAAATAGTAAAATGGAAAGAAAAAAGCAGACATCCCAGTAGATAAATGGGCAACATACTTGTACAGGGTCTTTGCAAAAAAAGGATATCCAGATTTCCAGGAAATATATGAAAAAATGCTAAACTTCAGTAGTGACCAGGAAAATGCAAATTATGACCATAATGCAATACTACTGTACTCCCATTAGAATGGCTAAAATGAAAAAGACAGGGAAATTCCCTGGTAGTCCAGTGGTTAGGACTGGACACGTTCACTGCTGTGGCTCAGGTTCACTCCCTGGTCAGGGAACTAAGATCCCACAACCCATGCAGTATGGCCGAAAACAGCAAAAATATCAACAACACAGCGTTGGTAGAGTTTTCATAGGCAGCTGGTGAGAATATAAACTGGCATAACTGCTTTGGAAAAGTATTTGACAGTGTCTACTAAACTGTTTGTCAGTATCCTATAATGATGTTTAGTAGGAACATGGGAACATACCTGATGACCAAGCAGTTCCCCTCTTAGGTATATACAGAAAAGAAATGTGTGCACATGCTGATAAAAAGGTCTGTACAGAATGTTAACAGTAGCACTATTCATTTTATCTCAAAAGTGAAAGCAACCCAGTGGCATCTGAAGTAGGCAAAATAAACAAACGGTCATGTATTCATACACTGGACTACTACACAGCGATGGGTATGGATGAATTACAACTTACTGCAAGATTGTAGATATGTCTTACAAAGATAAGACGTTAAACAAAAAGACTTAGATGAGTATGTATTTAAGTCTGTATTAAGTATATGTGTATGCAGGGGCTTCACTGGTGGCTCAGATGGTAAAGAATCTCACTGCAATGCGCGAGACCTGTGTTCAATTCCTGAGGCGAGAAGATCCCCTGGAGAAGGAAACGGTAACCCACTCCAGTATTCTTGCCTGGAGAAATCCATGGACAGAGGAGCCTAGCAGGCTACAGTCCATGGGGTCCAAAGAGTCAGACACAATTGAGAGACGAACATTTTCCTTTTTCAGTCATACACATTAGTACACAGATAACGCATTTTCATTATACAAAGTCCAAACAGTCACAACTAATTTGATGCTGTTGGAAGTTAGGATAGAGGCTTCCCTTGAAGAGGTGGACAGTGATTGGATGGGATACAAGGGAGATTTCTGGAGTGCCAGTAAAAAAAGGTGTTTCTTGGTGTGCATACTAGTTTACATGGGGGTGTTCACTTGTTAAAATAGATCAAACTGTACAATTATGATTGTGCAAATTTCTGCTATGCAGGTTACACTTCAAAAAAGTTTACTAAAAAAAAGAAAAAATACAATCCTTAATCAATTAAAAAGAGAAAAAAATTTCAGCCCCTGGGTGAGTAAGATAGGTTCCTTACCCCCAGGTAGTTCAAGCATCAACTTAAATTTACAACTGACTATCTTCGTTCCTCTTACATTTTTCCTTTTTGAGGATTTTCTTGCTTTCTTGAAAGCTCAGCTGTATGCTGCTGCTACTGCTGCTAAGTCACTTCAGTCGTGTCCGACTCTGTGCGACCCCATAGACGGCAGCCCGCCAGGTTCCCCCGTCCCTGGGATTCTCAAGGCAAGAACACTGGAGTGGGTCAGCTGTATACTTAAGTGAAAACTGCTATATATTTCTATTGAGGTGTAGTTGATGAGTAACACTGTATTGGTTTCAGGTGTACTAGTTAATGATTTGATGTCTGTATACACTGCAAAATGGTCACCACAATAAAGTTTAGTTACTATCCATCACCACATGTAGTTATACACTTTTTTGATGAGAACTTTTAAGATCTACTGTCTTAGCAGAAAGTTGCTACATTTTATCCATTTTGCAAAAGGTTTTTGAACAGAAGCATTTTCAGGTTATCTATGTCATGACTGTCAAAATTGAAAGTCTTCTATGAAAATATGATCCATTTCAGTAGTCATCAGTGAAATGCAAATGATAGCCACAATATAATATTATTATACCCCTGTTTATTTGAATTTCCATAAGCATTTTTACTCCTCAAGTGACTCTGTTCTAACTGAAGCAGGGAATCTAGGCTCAGTCAACTGAGATAAAAGACTAGTGATTTAGAAGAGACTTTTTTCATAGTTTTTAAAAAAAATTTTATTGGAGTATAGTTGATTTACAACATAGTTTTAGTTTCCAGTGTACAGCAAAGTAGATCAGCTATACATATACACATATCCACTCTCTTTTAGAGTATTTTCCCGTATAGGCCATTACCGAGTATTGTATAGAGTTCCCTGTGCTATACAGTAGGTTTTTATTATTTATCTATTTTATATATGTGTGTGTGCTCAGACCCTCAGTAGTACCTGACTCTTTGCAACCCCATGGATGGTAGCCTGCCAGGCTCCTCTGTCCATGGGGTTTCCTAAGCAAGAATTCTGGAGTGGGTTGCCATTTCCTACTCCAGAGGCTCTTCCTGACCCCGGGATTGAAACTGCATCTCTTGTGTCCCCTGCACGGCCAGGTGGATTCTTTACCACTGCACCACCTGGGAAACCCCATTTTATATATAGTAGTATGCATAAATATATATGCATATATATGCTCATATATAGTCAAAGCTATGGTTTTTCCTGGAGAAGGCAATGGCACCCCACTCCAGTACTCTTGCCTGGAAAATCCCATGGATGGAGAAGCCTGGTAGGCTGCAGTCCATGGGGTCGCTGAGGGTCGGACATGACTGAGCGACTTCACTTTCACTTTTCACTTTCATGTATTGGAGAAGGAAATGGCAACCCACTCCAGTGTTCTTGCCTGGAGAATCCCAGGGACGGGGGAGCCTGGTGGGCTGCCATCTATGGGGTCGCACAGAGTCGGACACGACTGAAGTGACTTAGCAGCAGCAGCAGCAGCATGGTTTTTCCAGTAGTCATGTATGGGTGTGAAAGTTAGACTGTAAAGAAAGCTGAGCATGGAAGAATTGATGCGTTTGAATTGTAATGTTGGAGAAGACTCTGAGAATCCTTTGGACCGTGAGGAGATACAACCAGTCAATTCTCAAGGAAATCAGTCCTGAGTATTCATTGGAAGGACTGATGCTGAAGCTGAAACTCTAATACTTTGGCCACCTGGTGCAAAGAGCTCGCTCACTGGAAAAGACCCTGATGCTGGGAAAGATTGAAGGCAGGAGAAGGGGACGACAGAGGATGAGATGGTTGGATGGCATCACTAACTCGATGGACATGAGTTTGAGTAAGCTCCGGGAGTTGTTGATGGACAGGGAGGCCTGGTGTGCTGCAGTCCATGGGGTTGCAAAGAGTTGGTCATGACTGAGCAACTGAACTGAACTGATGCATATGTCAATCCTAATCTTCCAGTTTATCTCTCCCCCATCATCCCCTGGTAACCATAAGTTTGTTTTCTACATCTGTAACTCTATTTCTGTTTTGTAGATAAATTCACTTGTGTCATTTTAGAATTCCACATAGAAGCACTATCATATGATATTTGTCTTTCTCCGTCTGACTTATGTCACTGAGAATGACAATCTTTAGGTTAAGTTAAATGATTCTTCATATATCACCCTGGATTCCTGTGGATCCCCCACCTCCAGTTTTATTGAGAAATAACTGACATACAGCACGCCACTATGTAAGTTGAAGGCACACAGCATGACGGTTCAATTTACATTCATTGTGAAATAATTTCCACAATAGGTTCAGCTAACATTCATCTTCTCATACAGTTACAATTAAAATGACAAGAAAGAAAAAAGAAGAAAGGAAAAAATTTCTCCATGTGATGAGCTCTTAGGGTTTACTCTCAGCAAATTTCCAGCAGTGTTCGCTCTAGTCATCATGTTATACATTACATTGTAGTACTTATAACAGGAAATTTATAACTATGAGCCACCTTTATCCAAATTCTGCCTCCCCTGACCTCTACCTCTGATAACCACAAGTCAGTCTGGTCTCTTTTTCTATGAGTTTGTCCCCTCCCCAGCCTGATCCAGGGCAACTGGCTGGAGCCAGTGGGTGGTGAGGGTGTTGCTTGGATGATGGGGAAAAGCAGGCAGGGTGGACTTCCAGGTGGGAGACCAAGAGTTCTACTGAAGGTTTGAGATGTTAGAAAACACCCAGGTCAAGAGGTGGAATGGCAGTCCAGCATGCAGATTCTGAGCTGGAAGACAAGTCTGAGCCAGAGATTCGGTGGTAAGGCCCTGAAAGTGAATGGTGTCCTTTGGGCTCGGCTGCGTGCATGAAGGACAAGCTATAAATAAATCAATGAATATTTTTAAAATTATTTTAAAATAAGACTTCAGTGCAGCACATGGTGGGTAAAGGTAATCAATTTGGCATAAGAGGAACAATGTATGCACCTAAGTTTCAAGTGGCCACCAAAACTACCCAACCTTCAGTGATGTGCACGGAATGCTGTCTTATAAAGCATGTGTGGCATGGACTTCCCTGGTCCTCCAGTGGTCAAAACTCTGCACTTTCACTGCAGGGTGTGGGGGCCCAATCCAACGTCAGGGAACCAAGATCCCATATCGTGCTTAACTTTGTGGATTTCAGATGAGAAGCAGAAGAGGGACACGTCCTGTGGTCTAGGAGTGTGCAGTTTAACTGGGGGCTCAGAACTAGCCCGTATGCAGCAACAGCAAAAGTGTGGGGTATAGTTACCTCTCGTAACATGAACCATAAGAAAGGAGTCCCTTGAACTCCCTTCTTCTGCTCTTTCCTTATTTTTTTTTTATTATGCATGGCACCGGTGGTAAAGAATACGCCTGCCAATTCAGGAGCCTTTAGAGACCTGGGTTCAATCCCTGGGTGGAGAAGATCCCCTAGAGGAGGACAAGGCAACCCACTCCAGTATTCTTGCCTAGAGAACCCCATGGAAAGAAGAGCCTGGCAGGCTAGAGTCCATAGGGTGGCACAGAGTTGGACATGACTGAAGCGACTTAGCACAAGCATATTTACTTTAACACTTTTCCATTATATTTTCTAAGTGGTTGTATCTGAGAGATAGGAGGAAAACAGTTTTTACTTTGTAAATAAGTACGTTTACTCTCTTGGTTTTAGTAGTTTGTACTTGGTTCTCTTGGTTTTTCTAATTACACAGGCTTATCATTTGCAAACATTGATCATTCTGTGACCTCTCCCCTCCCTTCCTTCCTCTTTATTAATATCTTGTCGTTGGATAGAATTTATTTGACAACCATGATAAGTGGAGAGATAGTAAACCTTCTTGTCTTGACCCTGACATCTATTGAAGTCCTCCTAGTGTTTTATCCTTATGTTTCCTTTTCTTTCTTTTTTCCTTATGTTTTCTTTCATTACATATTTGATTATTGCATCTGATCCCACTTGTTCTAGTCTTTTCAGGGGCATCATGTATCTACTGAGTTCGATATCTGTCATGTCCTCTCTCATTGTGTTTTCTCTTTTCCTAGAATACTGTTTGACTTCTCTTTTGGCTCAACCAGTGCCCTGTATCCCAGTGATCCCCAAGTCAAGAGATAAATTACTCCTCTTTTGAGGACCAACATCTGCATCACTTCAGTTCAGATGAGTCGCTCAGTCGTGTCCGACTCTTTGCGACCCCATGAATCACACCACGCCAGGCCTCACTGTTCATCACCAACTCCTGGAGTTTACCTGAACTCATGTCCATCGAGTCGGTGATGCCATCCAGCCATCTCATCCTCTGTCGTCCTCTTCTCCTCCTGCCCCCAATCCCTCCCAGCATCAGGGTCTTTTCCAGTGAGTCAACTCTTCATATGAGGTGGCCAAAGTATTGGAGTTTCAGCTTCAGCATCAGTCCTTCCAATGAACACCCAGGACTGATCTCCTTTAGGATGGACTGGTTGGATCTCCTTGCAGTCCAAGGGACTCTCAAGAGTCTTCTCCAACACCACAGTTCAAAAGCATCAATTCTTCAGCACTCAGCTTTCTTCACAGGCCAACTCTCACATCCATACATGACCACTGGAAAAACCATAGCCTTGACTAGACAGACAATTGTTGGCAAAGTAATGTCTCTGCTTTTTAATATGCTATCTAGGTTGGTCATAACTTTTCTTCCAAGGAGTAAGTGTCTTTTAATTTCATGGCTGCAGTTACTATCTGCAGTGATTTTGGAGCCCCCCAAAATAAAGTCTGACACTTTTTCCACTGTTTCCCCATCTATTTCCCATGAAGTGATGGGACTGGATGCCATGATCTTCGTTTTCTGAATGTCGAGCTTTAAGCCAACTTTTTCACTCTCCTCTTTCACTTTCATCAAGAGGCTTTTGAGTTCCTCTTCACTTTCTGCCATAAGGGTGGTGTCATCTGCATATCTGAGGTTATTGATATTTCTCCCAACAATCTTGATTCCAGCTTGTGTTTCTTCCAGTCCAGCATTTCTCATGATGTACTCTGCATATAAGTTAAATAAGCAGGGTGACAATATACAGCCTTGACATACTTCTTTTCCTATGTTGAACCAGTCTGTTGTTCCATGTCCAGTTCTTACTGTTGCTTCCTGACCTGCATGTAGGTTTCTCAAGAGGCAGGTCAGGTGGTCTGGTATGCCCATCTCTTTCAGGATTTTCCACAGTTTCTTGTGATCCACACAGTTAAAAGCTTTGGCATAGTCAATAAAGCAGAAATAGATGTTTTTCTGGAACTCTTTTGCTTTTTCCATGATCCATCAGATGTAGGAAATTTGATCTCTGGTTCCTCTGCCTTTTCTAAAATCAGCTTGAACATCTGCAAGTTCATGGTTCATGTACTGCTGAAACCTGGCTTGGAGAATTTTGAGCATTACTTTACTAGCTTGTGAGATGAGTGCAATTATGTGGTAGTTTGAGCATTCTTTGGCATTGCCTTTCTTTGGGATTGGAATGAAAACTGACCATTTCCAGTCCTGCGGCCACTGCTGAGTTTTCCAAATTTGCTGGTGTGTTGAGTGCAGCACTTTCACAGCATCATCTTTCAGAATTTGAAATAAGACCGGGAGCTGACTGTGGCTCAGATCATGAACTCCTTATGCCAAATTCAGACTTAAATTGAAGAAAGTAGGGAAAACCACTAGACCATTCAGGTATGACCTAAATCAAGTCCCTTATGATTATACAGTGGAAGTGAGAAATAGATTATGGGACTAGATCTGATAGACAGAGTGCCTGATGAACTATGGACTGAGGTTTGTGACATTGTACAGGAGACAGGGATCAAGACCATCCCCATGGAAAAGAAATGCAAAAAAGCAAAATGGCTGTCTGAGGAGGGCTTACAAATAGCTGTGAAAAGAAGAGAAGCAAAAAGCAAAGGAGAAAAGGAAAGATATAAGCATCTAAATGCAGAGTTCCAGAGAATAACAAGAAGAGATAAGAAAGCCTTCCTCAGCGATCAATGCAAAGAAATAGAGGAAAACAACAGAATGGGAAAGACTAGAGATCTCTTCAAGAAAATTAGAGATACCAAGGGAACATTTCATGCAAAGATGGGCTCGATAAAGGACAGAAATGGTACGGACCTAACAGAAGCAGAAGATATTAAGAAGAGGTGGCAAGAATACACGGAAGAACTGTACAAAAAAGATCTTCACGACCCGGATAATCACGATGGTGTGATCACTCACCTAGAGCCAGACATCCTGGAATGTGACATCAAGTGGGCCTTAGAAAGCATCACTACGAACAAAGCTAGTGAAGGTGATAGAATTCCAGTAGAACATCTGCATAGGTATTGCCATTTGGGTGTTGTTATCTGAGACCAGAATATTTATCTGAATTGTTATCTGATATGATTGTTATGGATATCTAGTGGTAAAGAGTCTGCAATGGGGAAGAGCTGGGTTCAATCCTTGGGTTGGGAAGATCCCCTGGAGCAGGGAATGGCAACCCACTCCAGTACTCTTGCCTGGAGAATTCCATGGACAGAGGAGCCTGGCGGGCTACAGTCCATGGGGTTGCAGAGAGTTGGACATGACTGAGTGACTAACACACACACGGATACCTGAAGTTTGACCTGCTCAACATTGAACTCTTTTCCCCACACAAAAAGTTCCTCCTCCTGTTGCCCTATGCAGAGACTGATGACTCACCTAAGCTGGAAAACTTGGAGTAAAGTCATCTCCTTCATTTTCCTCCCCTTTCCTTTTCACATACAATGGAAATGCAGATGCTTCTGTTAAATAAGGCCAAAAGAGTGAAATAGCAAAATCAGAGCTCCTCGTATGCAAGATGCTATGATGTGTGAAAGATACGGTCCTCACATTTGTAGTGATGTGAAATGATGCTATTTAAAAAACACCTGATTGCAGCCACTTCTACTATAGGGAAGTTGCCAAACTGATTTTCAGGGTACATAACGTTCAGTTCAGTTCAGTTCAGTCGCTCAGTCGTGTCCGACTCTTTGCGACCCCATGAATCGCAGCACACCAGGCCTCCCTGTCCATTGTTTAGAACACTTTGACGGAACTTTTTGGCTGAGAAAGGATTAGCCTAGATATGCTCAACACAGAGAGAGCTGAATTTCTCTGTGAAAGAAAGAGAGAAGACTTGAATTTCTATAGAACATCAGAGTGAAAGAGACGGTGTGGGACCACAAGATAGAGAGGTCTGGAGATATGAAGAGGGAAAAGAGAGCCTAAGACGACGGCAAGAAGCGGGAACCGAAGAAGAGAAAGTTCCTTTCTCTCTGGGAAAAATTCTCTGTAATGGGGATGGCCTGGGGACTTTGGGACAGGGATGTTCACTTCTGAGTTGTGTGCTGTGCTGTGTTGGTAGCCTGTCTATGTCCCCAGTGAAAATATGCTATCCATAACAGCTTGGCATAAGTGGTCTGCAGGAAGCCAAGGGTGAGGGCAGTAAAAAGAAGTGAAGCCTTCTCCACATCCCTCCGCTTGAGGCAGAGTGGCTGGTAGATGCAATGAGTGGAAGACAATTCAAGATTTACCCTTGAAATGAACACCACCCCTCCCTTTCTTCAGGATCTCAGAAGAAAGCGATCTTTGAAACAAGGCAGGCAGACACTTAGGCTGCACTTACAATCTAGAAGGGAAGATAACGCAAGTAAAATCATAACTATGATAGAAAGCAGTGTAAAATTCATGCCATCAGAGTGGTGTGTACAAAGAACAGAATTGGAAAACAGAAATGTTGGAGATCATCATTTCAAAGGAGAGCTTTGATATTAATGAAAGTAGAATGAGATAGAACCATCTGAATATATACAGAATAAAAGCACCGTACGTACCAACGATACACAGATTAAATATGCTCCGCATTACTTTAAGCTGTAGCAATGATTTCTGCAATGGTAAATTTAAGAGCACATGAAAAAAATTTAATTATGTATTTATTTGTAGCTGCACTGGGTCTTGGTTTCTGCGCGTGGGCTTTCCCTAGTTGCGGCAAGCCGGGGCAACACTTCACTGCAGTGCACCGACTTCTCATTGCAGCGGTTTCTCTTGTTTTGGAGCACCGGCTCTAGAGCAGAGGCTCAGCAGTTGTGTCGCATGAGCTTTGTTGCCCATGGCACATGGAATCTTCCTGGACCAGGGGTTGAACTCATGTCCCCTACATTGGTGGAGGCGAACTTTCTTCCACTAGATCTCCAGGGATGTCCAAGAGCACATTTTTAAAAGTAAAATATAACACTCAACATATGTTGATTAAATGAATGAATGAATGAAGAATTTGTTGAAGTAATTCAGAATGGGAAAGTGATGAGTGAACCAGTGCAACTGATCAAGCAGGAAAGATCGTAAAATAAAGGAATGAATGGCTTACGAAAAGTATCTGAGATTCTGGGCTGGTACACTTAGTAAAAAGTAAAGTTGACTAAAGAAAAAATGAGCAGCATATATGCTGGGTCAACGCATTACCATGATCACAAATGCTGGTGCCAGCCAGAGCAGGGTCAATTAATGAAAAGGTTGACCAAGGAGAAAGGTCTTAGAAAGCTTCCTAAATTTTATGATAAAAAGTAGTAAAGATGGAATTGGAAGGTTTTAACTGGAACACTAATGCAACTGCTTCTGAGTCATTCTGATCATAACTGGAGAGAGAGAGAGAAGACAGACCAAATATGAAGGAAAGTCTATGTGGCATTTGTAAGTGAACTTTGAGACTAATAAAATGTCCAGTTGTACTTTGTTGTAAGTGATCTTCCCTAAGATTCTCTGCTTATAAATATAAAACCAGCTTTTCATTTGACAAATATATGAACCATGGTGAGTGTGTTGAGTTGGAATGGTTAAGCACATGGTGCTAATATTCCCGAGCATTTGAAAAATAAGAGAAAAATATCAGAAGTCCCAGCCAATAATTATTTGTCTACTCTAGTTTTAACATAGGCCAAATGTACAGGTGCAAGTTTGGGGAGATTTGTGGAGTAAAGGGTTTTGGTCCAAGATCAAAGATGAGCTGAACAGGCTGTCTGCTGTCAAAAGACTAGCCTTCCTAATGTGAAGGGAACACATATTTTTGAGAGCTGTGTGTCATGGAGGCACTTGACCTGATTCAGCTCACTGGGTCTCACAAGGGAGCGAGGCAAGTGCAGTTGTCTTCATGAAATAGACAAGAAGCCTGAGGGTTTGAGAGCTTACACGTAGATAAGGGTTGGAACTTGGATGCCAGGTTTGTTAGCTCCATGTGGCCACATCACCACCAACCCTAAGTAAGGGTAAGGATTCCTTTTTATAATTTCTCACTGACTTAAAACAGAAAAATCTTTCTGAGACTCGGATGGTTGTTTGACACTAAGCAGAATTCCTCCCAAACAGGTGAAAGTTATCAACAAAAGCCAGTACGTTTTTGAGACCCTCTAGAGACAGGCTCCTGCTTTGGAAAAAAAAAAAAAAAAAGTGTAAAATAAACCGAATCAACTCCAGATCCATCCCAACCAATACTACCCAAGAGGGACTAGCAGAGCCATTTACAAAAGGTGAACTGAATTCCAGCTTATTTTCCCTCCTGTGAGAAGCTATCATGTAAGAAAAGAACAAAGATAGTAATAACAAACTGTATGAAAACTTCCGCTTATCAAAAGTCAGCATAAATAAGTGAAAAGACAAGTCAGTAACATATTTGCAGCACATCAAGTGACATAGAAAGAATTTCTCCCAATTAATAAGAAAAAGGTAAACAACTGCATAGAAAAACCAGTTCACAGAAGAATAAACATAATTGACGGGTAAATATATCCATCATGTTGAATGAATAAAGTAAATTGTGGAAGAAAGAGACAATATGACACCATTTTATGAAGCTCAAAAGATGCTTCACCTCATTGAAAATCAGGGAAATGCAAATTAAAATCAAAAGGGATAACATTTCACATTCAAAACTTAGAAATGTCAAAAAACCCCCAAGAATTTAAAGGGATATGGAATGAGTGAAACAAATACACATTGCTAGATGTTGTATATAAACATTTGGAAGATCATTTGACATTTTTAGGGGATGTTGAAGATGTGAAAACTTTATGAGCTGCCAGGAATAAATTTCTAGAGAAATTCACATGATGTTCCCTAAGCTGCAGGTATAATAAGGTTCAAAGCAAAATTGTTTGCAAGAGCCAACCGTTGGAATCAACCAAAACATCTAAAAGGACAATGGTTAGATATATTTTAGTACGGTCAAACCATGGAATATTCTACAGCACTGAAAATTAATTAAACCATATATATCAACATGGGTGAATATTGCAAGCATGTTGAATGAATAAATTGTGGAAGAAAGATATGATATGACACCATTTTTATGAAGCTCAAGAGAAAAAATTGAGAGTATACTTTAAAGATATGTACTCAAATAGCTGAGCCACATGCTAGAGAAAAGTTGAGGAGTAATAAATATGACAGCTAGGATATGGTAACCTCCAGGGAAGAGGGAAAAGAATCTGAAACGGGGGAGGAGCACACAGGAGTCATTGGGCGTATGGGTGTTCTTTTCATAGCCTTGTTTTGAGCACGTGAATGCATGCTAAGTCCTTTCAGTCGTGTCTGATTCTTTGCAAATCTATGGACTGTAGCCCACGAGGCTCCTCTGTCCATGGGATTCTCCAGGCAAGAATTCTGGAGCGTTTTGGGTACATCAGCATTTATCTCATTCTTCTTCTGCCTAATACATACTTTATATGCGTTCTGTTGAATGCATAATTTAAAAATATAAAGAAAGTATTAAGGGCTTAGAAACACATTGATTTTAATAGGAATCTCACTAACTTCCCTTCCTTAATCAGTTAGTATTCACCAAACACTTTTGCTTTGCTTTAACGACTCCCTTCGGAATGGAATTTGCAGTGGATAAAAGGATGAGACAGCAGTAGGTAAAATTGTTAACTGTTGGTCGATCTGAAGTTTGCTTTCGACATCTCAAAAGTAAAAGTTAAGCTTCAGGTTTCCCTGACCCCTAAACGGTCCCCAGACATCTCAGCGATGCCTCCATTAATGAAGAAGATGTTTCTAAAAAATCCCTTTGTTGATAGAAAAACCTGTTTCCAGAGAGAGAAATCATGTTGGCAGCTTGGGACTGGGGTTCAGAGTCATGAATTCCTCCCTTGGTTTCCAAACCAGGCCTCAGAGCCAGACCTTCCCTCTCTCTCTCCTGAGATAAGCCTTGACTCCCCCAGCCTCTCGGAGTGTTTGGGGAGCAGGGCAACCTCCTGCCCAGGGATGGGTGGTCCCATATGGTGGCTGCCCTGCTCCCACCCTGCCCTTCCTCCAGCTGTGACATATGCCTCAGTTACTGTCATTCTTCCTCTTCCTTAGCTGCCAAAAATCTCTCGAGAAGACCAGCCTCATCTTCTTCTTTAGTATTTTTAAAACACTCATTTATGTGGCTGTGTCGGGTCTTAGCTGTGGCATGTGGGATCCTCATTGCGTCACAGGAGATCTTTTGTTGCGGGGCACAGACGCTCAAGTTGTGGTGCATGAGCTCAGTAGTTGTGGCACATGGGCCTAGTTGCTCCATGGCACGCGGGACCCTAGTTCCCTGTCCAGGGATCGAACCCACATCCCCTGCCTTTCAAGGCAGTCTCTCGACCGCTGGGCCACCAGGGAAGTCCCTAATATTTATATTTATTTAGTTTTATTTATTTGGCTGCACTGAGTCTTCATCGTGGCATGGAGGATCTTTGGTTGCAGAACTGGGATCTAGTTTATGAATCAGGGATCGAACCCGGGACCTCTGCATTGGGAGTGGGGGAGTCCTAGCCACTGGACCACCAGGAACATCCCAAGACCAGCCTCTCCTAACTTCTTTTCAGATCAAGCTGACTGTGACAAGGAGCTGGGCTGCCTGAGCATCTCTTACAGAGCTGAGTCATCTGATTCAAGCTCTCACAGGTCTCAGAGACCCCATCATACCCATAGAATTATTAACTCCTAGTCACTTGTCTGATTAATCAAACATGGGAGTTTATAACGTCACTGTTAGGAGCTTTCTCTTGGGAATTTATTTTTCAATTTACCTAATATTTTTAATGTCTTCGTAGCTTTAGGGGCCAGTGAGAGGTATTAGGGAAGAGCAGAATGGGTGAACATATTGACTTATTTTTCTTTGACTGTGCAACATCTTAGATATAGCATGTGGGATCTTCATTGTGGCATTCGATATCTTTTCTTTTTTCAGTTGCAGCCTTCAAACTTAGTTGCGGCATATGGGATCTAGTTCCCCAGCTAGGGATTGAACCCAGGCCCTCTGCATTGGGAATGTGGAGGCTCAGCCACTGGACCATCAGGGAAGTCCCTGGAAATCTTAAAATGAAGAGGTTAGAGGACTTTTCAGTAATGACTACCCATATACTTTCCTGAGTTACCATTACGTTTCTCCTGATGAAAGTCAGTCTGTTATATGTCATACTCTGATGCTGGGGAAGATTGAGGGCAGGAGGAGAAGGGGGCATCAGAGGATGAAATGGTTGGATAGCATCACTGACCCAATGGACATGAGTTTGAGAAAACTCTGAGAGATGGTGAAGGACAGGGAAGCCTGGCGTGCTGCAGAGTGAGGTCGCAAAGAGTCAGACACGACTGAGCGACTGAACAGAAAATATGTCAGACTATGTTGACATATATTATCTTTTCTGATTGTACCAAACCTTCAAGGGAAGTCTAAATTGAGGTGTAAACAGTCAAGATCCAATAACCTGTAAAAATTGGAATCAACCGCTGACTCCAAACCCCTACAAAGCTGCTCAGTTGGAAATTCAAATGTCTTTTAGGACAAGAACAGCTCCAGCCCCCGGTGGTCAGAGGCAGTGAAGGTCACATGACATTTTACTCGAAATATGCAATAACCTTAGATTCCACTCATTTCCACTGTCCTCGGGCAGTGTGTGGAGAATCCATATTTCTGGTGGGCCAATGTTATCTTCTCAAAACAGATTTCTCATGTATTTATAGAAGCAGGCTTTTGCTGTATAGAAGACAACAGCTTAGAAACTCCTTTTTCCCAGATGAAGTTTTGGGGGTATTTCTAGAAGCCCCCCAAAGGTCTGAAACTAGAAATGTCTTTACTTTTGTGCACACAAGAACAGCTAAGAGACGGGTTGCCAAACTCCAGCCCAGAGTGAATTTTTATGACTTGAGCTGTAAGCCTATGAAATTAGGGGTTTAAAATGGAAACGCTGACACAATCTTTGCATTTTGTAAAAGGTTGAGTGCTGGTGGGGGGACGCGCTATTCTCTTGCCACTGCTGGCCTCTGCGGTGCTAGGAAACTCCCTGTCCAGCTTTCTTTACTTTGGGCCTCTTGTTTTTCTCTCAGATCTCTCAAACCTCCCCCTGGCCCAGCTCTGAAAGGCAGCTGAGATGCAGGCCCATCTGGAGATGTTCAGTGTGGGGCCTGGACCGGCTGTAGAGCCCAGCCTGTGGAAGCCTCACTGGCTTCAAAGCTCTCTGGTGCTGCCGTAGACTGCTGTCTTCCAGGCTCTCCAAGCCTCAGATCTCCCAAGTGGCCCTGAGTTCAGCAAGCTGTTGTCCTGGGGCCAGCCACTGCCTTCCTGTGAATCCTTCTTTTGATGCAGAAAGGTACCATTCCTGAAGCTTCCAGGGCTCCCTCTGATCTACCAATGGCTTTTGGCTGGTGCTGAGTTTACATCCTCCCGAAAGAAAACCTCTATCAGAATCTTTTCGCTTCATGGCAGCAAGAGTGAATCCTCATCACCTTATGGGTTCACTGCTTAAAAGACTGATCTTATACTTCTTAAAAGTCTCACTAGGGCTTCCCTGGTGGTTCAGATGGTTAAGAATCTGCCTGTAGTGCAAGTTCAATCCCTGGGTTGGGAAGAGTCCCTGGAGAAGGGAATGGCTACCCACTCCAGTATTCTTGCCTGGGAAATCCCATGGACAGAGGAGCCTGGTGGGCTATAGCCCATGGGTTACAAAAAACTCAGACATAACTGAGTGACTAACACTTTCACTTGGGACTTATCATTTAAAGAAAGCATATAGCATCTCTTTATCACCAAGGACCTCAGAAACTACCTTGGATAGGTGCAATCAAGGCTTAAATGAGGGTATAAAAATTTTAAAAGGAATTAAATCTGTTGTCTAACTTGATTCCTTTTTCTTTTATACTTTCTCCAATTTTAGTTTTAGTGATTTTCTTGTTCTCAGAGACTGTTTTATAAAACCTTACGTTTCATGATCAGAATTAAATGAGAGAACAATACAGTTGCTGCTGCTACTAAGTCATGTCAGTCGTGTCCGACTCTGTGCGACCCCAAAGACGGCAGCCCACCAGGCTCCCCCGTCCCTGGGATTCTCCAGGCAAGAACACTGGAGTGGGTTGCCATTTCCTTCTCCAATGCATGAAAGTGAAAAGTGAAGTGAAGTCACTCAGTCGTGTCCGACTCTTTGCGACCCCATGGACTGCAGCCTACCAGGCTCCTCTGCCCATGGGATTTTCCAGGCAAGAGTACTGGAGTGGGTCACCAGTGCCTTCTCCGAATAATACAGTAAAACAACACAAAACAAAGGAAACAAGAAGGAAATTTTGCATAACTCAGTAAGATATCCTTAGATAGTTGATGTTCCCATACCCATGGGCCTGAAATATTTAGACAGAACTCTGGTTTGCCACAGCCAGAAAGGAAAGTGTGGTATGACACAGAATATCATTTCTTCTGCACAGAGGAGAAGACTTCTCAAGTTGTTTCAACCTGGAAACTAGTCTCATTCTTAAAAGAAGAAACAGAGAGAGACAGAGAGCGACAATGCAAACAAGTGAGCGAGAGCAAGAGATATGCAAGCTGCGTGAGATAAGGAGTGGACGGCGGTGGCATGCCTTCTGCAGTGAGCACGGTCATCCTTCTGCAGGGAGCACAGCCACCGAGAATCAGCCTTCCCACGTGAGAGCTTTCAGTGGTTCTGCTCGGGAGCAGACGTGGAAGAGCTTTCGCTAGTGCTATGGTAGTACAGTTCAGAAGGACTGTCATTAAAGACTAAACTTTGAGCCACTGCAGACAGAGAAGCTGAAAATTTTCTGCGATTAGTTAAAACATTTGGACAGGGTTGAAAAGTGAGGACTACAGACAGCATGAAGACAGGCAGACGGCGTACAAGGCAAGATGAGGGTCTGAACTGGACCTACAGAAAGCCATTCTTCCAGTACTTAATGTTGGAAATGTATCATTTATTACTATAGTTGTATTTATACTTAGGTTTAAATTAACTATTTGATAAAATATAGTTTATTCTGTAATATACAGTTATTCTCCAAAGATCCTTTTAAAAGTCTTTATGAAGACCTGAGTTGAAGCAGACAAAACCCTTTAACCATTTTTTTTTTTGGCCACGGCATGTGGGATCTTAGTGCCCCCACCAGGGACTGAATCCATGCCCCTGCATTGGGAAAGTGGAGTCTTAACCACTGGACCGCCAGAGAAGTCCCCAAACCTTTTAGCTATTGATGCTACTCAAACCAATCAAATTCCAGTTCACATGACCGTCAAGATTTTATGTGGAAAATTAACAGAGAGGATAGCTCAGCACAGTGCATGATCAAGAATGCAGCAGGCTTCCCTGGTGGCTCAGCAGTAAAGAATCCCCCTGCAGTGCGCGAAATGCAGGAGATGCAGGTTCGACCCCTGAGTGGGGAAGATCCCCTGGAATAGGGCATGGTGACCCAATCCGGTATTCTTGCCTGGAGAATCCCAGAGGAGCCTGGTGGGCTACAGTCCATATAGTCACAAAGAGTTGGACATGACTGAGCGACTGTGCGCGTGCACACACACACACGTACTATGTGTCTAGGACTCCATTATCTACTATATATATTTATAGACATATCAATATCTATAGATATATCTTCATTCAATCATTGTAATTCTACCATACAGATTTCATTTTCTCCAAAGTTGATAAATCTGAGGTTCAGCGAAATCAAGTAACTTGCCCAAGGTCATATAACTAACAAGTATGGAAGTCAAACATTCAGATTTGGCTTTCACAAACTCAGATTCTTTCCCCCATATAGGTATTTTCTGAAAACGTTTCTGGATAACCATGATTTGGGTTACAAAGTATAAGTCCAAAGTAGGTGATTGTGTATTTCACTCACATAAGGGGTACAAAACCCTCTTGCAGAACTTGGTTGCTCTTGTTTTACACAGAATTCTAAGTTGTGGTTGCCTGATTTCCAAGTCCAGAGCTGATCAGAGAGAAGTGACGGGTGAAAAGAGGAAGAAAGGTTTCTGTAAGCAAGAGCAATGATTACAAGGAGAAGAGATAAAAGACATCTTGATGGCAAGGCCACATTAAAAAAGCAGATTTAAGATTGGTGCAGCCATCATGGAGAACGGTATGGAGGTTCCTTAAGAAACTAAAAGTAGAGCTACCATATGATCTAGCAATCCCATTCCTGGGCATATATCCAGAAAAGACAAAATCTCTAATTTGAAAAGATGCGTGTGCCCCATGTTCATAGCCACACTATTGACAATAGTCAAGACATAGAAATAACCTATATGTCCACTGACAGATAAATGGATAAAGAAGATATGCTATATATGTGTGTATATATATATGTGTGTGTGTGTGTGTGTATGAATTATATATAATGGAATATTACTTAACCATGAGAAAGAATTTTAAAAAGCAACATGGAATGACCTAGAGATTATCAGGTTAAGTCAGACAGAAAAACAAATATCACATGATATCACTTATATGTAGAATCTTTAAAAAATGATACAAAGGAACTTATTTACAAAGCAGAAATAGACTCACAGACATAGGAAATAAGCTTATGATTACAGAAAGAGGAGGGGAGAGATAAATTAGGAGTTTGGGGTTAATAGATACACATTACTATATGTAAGACAGATAAATAAGAACCTACTGTATAGTACAAGGAACTATATTTAATATTTTAACATAGTGGAAAAGAATCTGAAAAAATATATATATACATACATATGTATGTATGTGTAACTGACTCGCTTTGCTATACACTTGAAACTAACACAATACTATAAATCAACGATACTTCAATTTTTTTAAAAAAGTAGATACAAGAATAGAAGCATTAATATGAATAAAAGCTTCCCATGAAATGATAACAATACTAAACTGCGGTTGTTTAAACAAAATCTACTATGTGCCAGGCTCTGTACTAGATACAGTGACTTTTAAAACTCAAAGCATTTCCACTTTTATTTGTTCACAATGGGGCTCTGCATAAGATATTTGCAAAAAGAACTGTGGGGTGAGAAATACTTAAAACCACTGCCTTATATTACTTAATCCTCAAATCAGCCACTGTTAAGTTTCATTCCACCACTCTCATTTTATAAATGCGAAAGTAGAGCTCAAAAACATCAAGAAATGTGCCCAAGGTCACATAGCTCTGAAGAGCAGGAGCCAGTATTTAAACGCAGGTTTGCAGACTTTAGAGCCAGTGCTTTTTCCACTGTTAATGCTGCCTCCGCGTTCATAGGGCTGGCTCCGAGTCACAAAAAGAAGATTAACTTATAACCGTTTAAAAAGCCAGGGAAATGGCATTGGTTAAACTCATGGAAAAGTGTACTTAAAGGGCAAGCACCCAGCTACCTGGAAAACTTAACTCTCTGAAACAGGCTCTACCATACAATCGGGCTTCCCTGGTGGCTCAGCGGTAAGGAAGTCCAAGGGCCAATGGAGGAGATGTGGGTTCGATCCCTGAGTCAGGAAGATCCCCTGGAGAAGGAAATGGCAACCCCATCCAGTATTCTTGCCTGGGAAATCCCAGGGACAGAGGAACCCATCTGGCTACAATCCATGTGGTCACAAAAGAGCTGGACATGACCTAGCAACTAAACAATAACAACAACCATACAATCAGACTCCTTATACTTTTCACAACTTTATCTTTACATTAGTGCAATTTTGTAATTTTCTTGTCTGTCTTTCTAGATCTTATACCGTTCTCTAAATGGTCATTTTGAAAGCATCCATTCCAGGAAGGATTTTATCACAAAAAACATGAGAACGGTACATTTTTCAGTTGGTGTGTGGTTTATCCTGCCTTTGGGGCCATGACTTTATTGAACCACTGTTTGTTACAAACAGATAAATCTAATTTATGGATTGTTATTAATAAAAGCTATTTTTCCATGAAAAATAAGCTGGGGGCTGCAGAAGCAGTATCTTTCTCGATGTCTTTCTAATGAGATTGTTGGAGGGAAAAAGACTGCAGTTGTAAATCGTCCTTCAAATCCCTAAAGGTTGAAAGGTAAGTAGTAACTAGTCATCTTCAGAACTCATTGGATTTACAAGTTTATCCTTGAATAGGTTCATGACTGAGAGGGAGCCTCATTAATCTTAATCATATCAATCTGAGTACCAGTAAAGTTAGGTCAGAAATGGCTGCTATCAGAGACAGTCAGGACATACTTCAGACAGGAATGCACTCACTTCTTAGACACACATACCCAGGCCAGATAACAGCCAGGGATTTAGGGGAGATTCGCTGGAGACACAGTCCCAATAACGACAATAGCTGGAGAGAGGATCCCAGAGCCAAACACACAGCTAATAAAACCACTGAGGTGCAGGGTCAGACCACAGTTAACCGCAGAGTCACCCAGAACATTACTGGCTCTATTAAAAAAAAAAAAAAAAGCAACAGAAGCCTTGCGTGCAACAAGTGGCCAATTTGGGGCTCCGACAGGTAAACTCTGATTGCCACAGGAGACAGAGATGGCTATCTTTAAGGTCAGAAAGGACTGTGCTCTGCTCTCCATTTAGATGTGGGGAGATCAACAGGAGACGGTGAAGGAAACGGGGAGGAAACAAGAAACCACATCACCGAGAGGGACTGTTGCATTTGCTGGAGGATCTACACTGGAAAAGTTTAGATTGACCTGACCAGACACGTGAAAAAGAAACATCCATCACACCGTGTCATGACTGTAACCAGTCCGGTTAGTGCTTTTCCAGTTTTTTAACCTTGTGACGCATGAAACGTGACAGGAAACTTCAGGACAGATAGTCCCTCCTCCCTCCATCTCTCCATCTCAGGCAGCTTGGTCATTTTCTCTATCTTCTCTTCTAGAGTTTGCAAGCTCCTGATGGGCAAGGACATAGTATTTTTATTCATCTTTGTGTTTCCTACAAGGCCTAGTACAAAACATACAATAGGCTTTTAATATATCTCTGTGGATTTCAACCACTGTCTCCATGCCCCCCAGAAAGCATTCTCCTCTTTTCTCATTGTTATCACAACTAAACCCTTTCCTTCTTGTTCAGAAATTTTTTGAATGTGAAGAAACACAGGACCTGAAACTGACAATGGGAGCCCTTGTGATTTCTTGAAAGATCTCAACACGTTGAGTGAGAACCTATGTTAGGTGACTTGATTTTAGTCAGCCTTGATCTTGTGATTTTTCAAATTCATACCTCACCTCACTTTTCTTTTGAGTTTTAAGGGTCATTTTTTAAAACATTTGGAAAAGTTTTATTTTGCTGCCTCTTTGTTTGGCCTTGTACTAACAGAAGTGCTCTAATTATAATACTGTCTTTCACTGATGCATTTTTTAAAAGCTTTTTTGAGATATATAATTCATGCACCATGTAATTCATCTATTTAAAGTGTGCAACTCAATGATTTTTAGTATGTTCACAGAGTTGTTGACTATTACCATAATCAACGTTAGGACATTTTCAACACCTCAAAAAAAGGCTCTGTGTCATCTAGTGATCACCCCCTTATACCTCACAGACCCTATGCTTGTTCTGTTGCTATATTGTGTCCAATTCTTTGTGGCTCCATGAACTGCAGCTTCCCCATCCTTCACTATCTCCTGGAGTTTGCTCAAATTCCTGTCTGTCAAGTTGGTGATGCCATCTAACCGTCTTATCCTCTGTCATTCCCCTTCTTCTCCCGCCTTCATTCTTTTCCAGCATCAGGTCTTTTCCAATAAGTAGGCTCTTTGCATGAGGTGGTCAAAGTATTGGAGCTTCAGCTTCAGCATCAGTCCTTCCAATGAACACCCAGGACTGATCTCCTTTAGGATGGACTGGTTGGATCTCCTTGCAGTCCAAGGGACTCTCAAGAGTCTTCTCCAGACCTTACCCTTAGGCAACCACTAATCACTTCCTGTCTATAGATTTGCTTCATATAAATGCAATCAGACAGTCCAAACAGGTTCTAACTACAGCTTTCCTACTTACCAACAGCATTGACTTTGAAAGTCCATTTTCTTTTTCTGGGATTCAGCTTCCCTATTTGTATAAAGAGGACCAATTTAGACCAAAGGACTTCTAAGACTATAGGTGAAGGTGAAGTCGCTCAGTCGTGTCCGACTCTTTGCAACCCTGTGGACTGTAGCCTACCAGGCTCCTCCGTCCATGGGATTCTCCAGGCAAGAATACTGGAGTGGGTTGCCATTTCCTTCTCCAGGGGATCTTCCTGACCCAGGGATCGAACCCAGGTCTCCTGCATTGGAAGCAGACGCTTTAACCTGTGAGCCACCGGATTGATTTTAAATTCCAGTTGTCTCATTAACTTGACTAAATCCTTTAATTTCTCTGAAGCATTTTCTTATTTCTAAAATGGGGACAATAACATCTTGATTTGCAGAGCTGTCTTAAGAATAGAATAGCATGTGCATAATTACTGGCACACGGTAAGCTCTCAAAAAATTAGTTTTGTTTTCTAATGAGTTATCGATTTCCTTTTCTGTGGCCCATCAGAGAGATTCAGTAAATTCACTCTGAAGCAAATTCCCTGAAGCTGTTCTAGGAGTTAGTTTGGAATCACCTGACTTTCTCAGTGGTTCAGGCCCATCAAAACCCAACAGGCTGAGTTCATCTCACACAAAAACTTCTCTGTTTGTCCGTTACCCTCCCAAACTACTAACTGATGTTGCTGCTGCTGCTGCTAAGTCGCTTCAGTCGTGTCCAACTCTGTGCGACCCCATAGACGGCAGCCCACCAGGCTCCTCCGTCCCTGGAATTCTCCAGGCAAGAACACTGGAGTGGGTTGCCATTTCCTTCTCCAATGCAGGAAACTGAAAAGGGAAAGTGAAGTCGCTCAGTTGTGTTCGACTCTTAGAGACCCCATGGACTGTATAGCCCACCAGGCTTCTCCATCCATGGGATTTTCCAGGCAAGAGTACTGGAGTGGGGTGCTATTGCCTTCTCCAAACTGATGTTAGGATCCCACATGTTTGTGTGCTTAGTGTCCTCTGTCCATGGGATTTCCCAGGCAAGAATACTGGAGTGGGTTACCATTTCCTTCTCCCCACATGTATAATATACTGGAAATGAGCTCTTTCGAGGTAGCATCAATATGAGCCTCAGTGAGAATTTTAATATAATGACATTTACTATTTTGTATTTGATGTCTACTTTCCTCCTTGGCCATCATGATGTTTCCTAATTGTTTGCTTTGCACTTTCTAGGTAGAACTTTTCTTATCTAGAGGGTGTTCAGTCAGTTTTTCTAAGATATGGAAAAGAAGCAGCCAAAGAAACCTGGAATTCAGAGAAATATTGAGACATACTAGGTCCTTAAAACTAGCCAAAAAAAAAAAAAAAATCCTCTCAATTTAACAGCTTTGACAGCTAAATTTTTATGAACTTCTTGTTCATAGTCAATCCTGCTGAAAAAGAGGAAAACAAGTAGATTTTGAAACTCAGCAGGAAGTAAAATAGAAATTCCTGATCAGACCCTACACAATATGCAGATGTGAAATCTGCCATACAATACTATACAATATATGCAAATAAAAAAGCAAAAAAGTGGAAGTGAAAGTTGCTCAGTCATGCCCAGTTCTTTGTGACCCCATGGACTGTAGCCCACCAGGCACCTTTGTCCAAGAAATTCTCTAGGCAAGAATACTGGAGTGGGTAGCCATTCCCTTCTCCAGGGGATCTTCCTGATCCAGGGATCAAACCCAGGTCTCCTACATTGCAGGTGGATTCTTTACTGTTTGAGCCATCATCAGTTCAGTTCAGTTCAGTGGCTCAGTTTTATCCGACTCTTTGCGACCCCATGGACTGCAGCATGCCAGGCCTCCCTGTCCATCACCAACATCCAGAGTTTACTCAAACTCATGTCCATTGAGTCGGTGATGCCATCCAATCATCTCATCCTCTGTCGTTCCCTTCTCCTCCTGCCTTCAATTTTTCCCAGCATCAGGGTCTTTTCAAATGAGTCAGCTCTTCGAATCAGGTGGCCAAAGTATTGGAGTTTCAGCTTCAACATCAGTCCTTCCAATGAACATTCAGGACTGATTTCCTTTAGGATTGCCGGTTGGATCTCCTTGCAGTCCAAGGGACTCAAGAGTCTTCTCTAACACCACAGTTCAAAAGCATAAATTCTTCAGCACTCAGCTTTCTTTATAATCCAATTCTCACATCCATACATGGACTACTGGAAAAACCATAGCCTTGACTAGACAGACCTTTGTTGGCAAAGTAATGTCTCTGCTTTTTAATATGCTGTCTAGGTTGGTCAAAACTTTTCTTCCAAGGAGTAAGCGTCTTTTTATTTCATGGCTGTAGTCACCATCTGCAGTGATTTTGGAGCCCAAAAAAATAAAGTCTGCCACTGTCTCCACTGTTTCTCCATCTGTACAAAGCCATCATACAAAGACTTAAATCTGACAGCAGGACTTAGAGCACCAGATTCACAGATCTTATGTGGGGGAATGGTGGGGGAAGGCCATTGTCCATCTGGTGCTTAAGATCACCGAGCGACTAATAACAGAAAAATCAAGTTTGAATAGTGCTTGGTTAGAATTCCTGATGTGGGGTAGAAACTCCTGGTGTGAGATACAATAAGTCCCCTGTATACCAACGAGTTCCATTCCTAGAGTGTGTTCTAAGTCCCACTTGTTTCTAAGTCCAACAAAGTTAGCCTAGGTACCCAACTAACACAATTGGCTGTATATGGCACTGTACTGTAACAGGCTTATAATACTTTTCACGTAATAATACATTAAAAAAGCAAACATAAAAATGAAAAAAAAAATTTAATCTTATAGTACAGTACCTTAAAAAGTACAGTAGTACCAGCTACTTCACTGCTTTTACATTTGCCCTGGACATCCTGGGATTGAAACAAAGATACGCTATTTCTGTATTCTATACAGTACTGTACAAAGTACCCAAAAGCACAACCAGAGGCTGCACACACATGACAATGTACACCAGACACGTGAACTAACCTACGTGATTGGATGCGAACGCATGTCTGAATCTTTGAAAGTTCACAACTTAAAGGTTTTGCATGCAGAGGACTTACTGCCTCAGGGTGGAGAATGAATAGGAGAGTGGTAGGCATTATTCCAGGTGTTTAAAATATATTTTTCTGTTAACAACTCCAGTATCACAACTATTACAGGTTTTGGCAATACAGGAAAGCAGTCAAGCATAATTGATTCCTGAGAACTTACCAGGAGGCTACCAGGTACCCCATCCCACATCCCAGAGAGCAGCAAATTCACTGCAGAAACTGGCAGCGACTGCAAACCTCTCCACTGGACCAGGCCTCCAAACGTGTAGCAGCCACAATGCTTTCCTTGGACCAGTCTCCAAGCTTTTATTAGCTTTTTTCTGTTTTTCTAGGTTAAACCCATTGGAAATTGGATTTTCTTTAAAAAGAAGTCTATTTTGGTAGAGAATACCAAGCATGTGGAATAATCAAGTCAGGTAACCCCTGGAGCTTTGGATCAAGGATCCTCTTCCCTGTGATACTTCCTATGTAGCCTTTATTTCTTGTGAAAGGCTAGTCTAAGAAATTATATGGAAAAATAAACAAACAATCACAACTTTTGGAAGATTAGAAATGATGTCTGACTGAGCTCTTCAGTGAATCTTGAGGGTTTTCCTTTTGTCCTTTTTTGCTTGTTTTAAGTTGACAGGTGTTTCCAGAAAAGCGAGTTATGTTTGTTTAAGGCCAGTTTTGGAAGCCAATAAAAAGGCTGGACTTTTTGGCTCCCAGATACAGTGTGATTTTGGATTTTTCTCTCTACTACATTAACCACGCATTCCTTAAAGAGTACTTAGAGTCCTGGGGAGGATGTAAAATGTCAACACTGAACTAAGATCACAAAATTCCTGGAATCAGAGCAAACATGTTGTTAAGGATCAAACTGAAGATGTGCAAATCAAAAACAATACTTTAAACATACTCTCAGCTTTTCAGTTTATCCTAAAAAACTCCACTCTTTCTCCCAGTGCGGAGTATGTGTGCCTCCCTCCCTCTCTAGGTACTTCTTTGAAGAGCTCAGAGCACTTTCCAGACATGACTTCATTCACTCCCAGTAAGTAACGGTGCAGGAGAGGGGAGTGAGAGCCGTCCTCTGTATGTTACATAGTGAGGAAATACGACTTAGAAAAGAAATTGTACTAGAGTCGCATAGGCATATAGGAGAAAAAGTCTGCGTAGTTCTCATGCCCCCTGACTCCCAAAGGCAAAGTCCATAAGATGTAAGAGCCAGGAGAAAACTTAGATCCTGTCTGCTGCAGTGGTTTCCAATCTTTCGCATTTTACACAACCAAATTTCAAAAGCACTTTTAAGGATCAATTATTACAAAAAAAAAACAAACAGTGATAGTTGCTCAGTCATGTCCAGCTCTTTGCCACCCATGGACTGTAGCCCACCAGGATTCTCCATCCATGGGATTCTCCAGGCAAAAATACTGGAGTGAGTTGCCATGCCCTCCTTCAGGAATGAAGTAGGCCTGCCAGATAAAATGCAGGACACTTGGTTAAGGTGAATCCCACTCAATATCTGGGACGTACTCATACTAATTATTCATTGCCTATCTGAAATTCAAATGTAACAGAGTATCCTACATTTTTATTTGCTAATTCTAGCAGCCCTAAGAGGAAATGACTTCTAGTGACTTGACTTGAAGTAACTGTTGCTTAATGGTAGAATTAGGAGAAATCAGTTTTGACTCCAGTGATACATTTTTTAATTCACTCTGCTATCTTGTAATATATTACAGTTTTGCCCTAACCCAACACAATCCGTCAACCGTACTAATTACTAACATACTGATTACTGTTTTCTTTAAATCTCAAAGTTTCTTCTCTGTCTAAAGTTTTTGGTTTCAGGACCCTTTACTCGTAAAAGTTTTCGAGAACCCCAAAGACTTCTTACGTATGTAAGTTATACCTATCAGTATTTACAGAACTAGAAACTAAAAATGAGAAAATAATATGTATGTACTTATTAACTGATTTAAAGATAATGTCATTATTTGATAATGTATGTTAATAGAAGTAATTTTTTAAAACTGTATTTTCCAAAACAAACAAATAAGAAATAGCAGGAAGAGTTGTAATGCTTTATATTTTTTACGAATCTCTTTAATGTTGGATTTAATAGAAGACAGAGAGATCCTGATACCTCCTTCCGCATTTGATCTGCTGTGAAATGTTTTGGCAGAAGTACATGAAGAGAAGCAGCCATACAGACCCGTAGTTGAAAAAGTGTCTTACGTAGGATTTGGAGATAGCTGTGGCTGTTTCTCTTTGATGCTACCCCCCAAATTGACAAGTAGTAGTTTCTTAGAGGTTAGTTGCCAGGTAGGATCTGCAACCTTATCAATGAAGTTTTTGTACTCTGTTACACTAAAATCATTAGTCTCTCATGCACTTAGAATGGATCATTTACCCATTTTTTAATATCAGTCATTAGTAATTTAGAAAATATTTGTTCACTGGGTTGGGTAGATCTTCCAAATGTTGACACTTTTCATTATACAATATGAAAAAATCAACCTTCTTAATATCACTATTGATGTAATTTAAAATATCTGAAGTTTTCCAAAATTTGAATCTTTCTTGGGAGCTAGACTTTTATCATGGTTGACAAATACTATATTAATTGTTGAAATAACTAGTTCCTTTTATTCGTCATTAAAAATATATCAACAGACGGGTTCCAAATAGGAAAAGGAGTATGTCAAGGCTGTATATTGCCACCCTGCTTATTTAACTTATATGCAGAGTACATCATGAGAAATGCTGGGCTGGAAGAAGCACAAGCTGAAATCAAGATTGCCGGGAGAAATATCAATAACCTCAGATATGCAGATGACACCACCCTTATGGCAGAAAGTGAAGAGGAACTCAAAAGCCTTTTGATGAAAGTGAAAGAGGAGAGTGAAAAAGTTGGCTTAAAGCTCAACATTCAGAAAACGAAGATTATGGCATCTGGTCCCATCACTTCATGGGAAATAGATGGGGAAACAGTGGAAACAGTGTCAGACTTTATTTTGGGGGGCTCCAAAATCACTGCAGATGGTGACTGCAGCCATGAAATCAAAAGACGCTTACTCCTTGGAAGAAAAGTTATGACCAACCTAGACAGCATATTCAAAAGCAGAAACATTACTTTGCCGAGTAAGGTCTGTCTAGTCAAGGTTATGGTTTTTCCTGTGGTCATGTATGGATGTGAGAGTTGGATTATAAAGAAAGCTGAGCGCAGAAGAATTGATGCTTTTGAACTGTGGTGTTGGAGAAGACTCTTGAGAGTCCCTTGGACTGCAAGGAGATCCAACCAGTCCATTCTGAAAGAGATCAGCCCTGGGATTTCTTTGGAAGGAATGATGCTAAAGCTGAAACTCCAATACTTTGGCCACCTCATGCGAAGAGTTGACTCATTGGCAAAGACTCTGATGCTGGGAGGGATTGGGGGCAGGAGGAGAAGGGGACGACAGAGGATGAGATGGCTGGATGGCATCACGGACTCGATGGATGTGAGTCTGAGTGAACTCCGGGAGTTGGTGATGGACAGGGAGGCCTGGCGTGCTGCGATTCATGGGATCGCAAAGAGTCGGACACGACTGAGCGACTGAACTGAACTGAACTGAAAAATATATCTGCCAAACCTCAGTAATCACAACTTGTCTGTTGGTAATTTTTTCAAGTAAAAACAAGATTCTGTGCAAAAAGCAGCTAGCTCAACTTTCAACTCAAACAGCTGCACAGCACTTTTCCTAGAGACAGCCATCACACCTTAGCAGTCAGAAGTGCTCTACGCTTTTTGTTGTTGTTGTTACATGGACTATTCAAAAAGCCCAGTACTTAAGAGTTGAGATTTAATAAAAATTAATAATGTTTATCGCTTCATCAAGAATTTCTCAAATGAAACTGGCTGCTTTTATTTGTTGCTTTGTTTTTGTGTGCAGTGGTGAAGAATGCATTGATTACTGAATGTTATTAATAGCAGTTTTATCTACCATCATTTTGAGCCATCTGCAAATATTTACATGGTGGAAAAGGCAAATGATGTTTAGTACTGTTAAGAATATAGTTTTGCCCTTGTGGGCCCCCTGAAAGGATCTTGGGAACTCCCAGAGCTGCATCCAAATTGAAATACACTGCTCTATACTGCTTTTATGCTGACACAATCACAACCGATAGAAATGCTTAGCAAGGAATGGAAATCCAAAACTCATTAAGAAAGCCAACCCCTTCATGCCAAAACATCACCACAGTACATAACCTGCAGGGAAGACTCTGGAAGTCCTTTTCTCTATTAATTATCAAAAGATAGCTGTGGTCTAAAGAAACAGACTGTGATCTCTTCCCAAACACATGTTGCTCTGTGGTCCTGGAGTGTCCTTGGCCCTGCCTAACCCTAACCATTACATATTCTTCAAGTTTCAGCTGAGCATTACCTCTTTAGGGAAGCTTTCTTGAGTCCGCTAAGACCGTATACCCAAAGCACTGTGCTCACCACCAAGAAAAAGGGTTATCATGGGGGCAGCAAAAGAATAACATTATTCCGGACCTTATTTCAGGCATCATGCAAGATATTTAACATTTAATCCTTACAAATACTTGTGATAGGGGACTTCACTAGTGAAACAGTGCTTAAGAACCCTCCTGCCAACACAGGGGACACGGGTTTGATCCCTGCTCTGTGAAGATCCCACATGCTTTGGAGCAGCTAAGTTCATGCACCACAACTCCCAACTGCAGGCTCATCCCAATGAGAGAAAGCCCATGAGCAGCAACGAAGACCAAAAAATATTAAGTAAATAAGTAATCTTTCTAAAAGTTTAAAAAAAAACACTGTGGGATAATTCTACAGATGAGGAAACAAAGTTTAGAGAGGCTGAATAATGTAGCTGGTAAGAGCAACTGCTGAATCCAAAGCAAATGCTCTTTGTACTTAATTATTAGTTAGATTTCTTACCATCTAGAGAAATTTGGTTTAGCTAAAGATTTTCTCATCTTTGTATCATTTACGAAGGGGTTTAAATCAATCATCTTGGATTCTTTTTAGCATTAAAAATTTTAAATAGCATTAAAAGTGTATGAATCTTCTATCCTTATAGAGTGAGCAATCATTCATTTGACAATCTGCATAGGGATAACCATTTTTTTTTTTTTTTACATTTTCCTGGAAATCCAAACAGGCAGAAGACTCGGATGGAAATGAAGTACAGAAGGAGCAGAGGAAGGGAAAGATATAATCAGTGCATGTATGGCAACGATCAGAAGTCTAGAAAAGGCTATTCAAAGTAAAGTCCTACTATTAGAAAAGCAGTAATAATCACACTTTAAAAATCCAAAGACACACTTTTGAATAAAAACAAGATGGAGAAAATCTTCTCATCCCAAATTGAGATTTATTATGAAACTATTGTAATCAAGGCATAAAAAGCAAAAGCTAGAAAGAAAAGATAGATACTGTTTTAGATACTGAAACTTTAGTTTATCAAATGACACACTACAGAGAAGATGAAAAGAGAAGGCACAGGCTAGAAAAGAACCTTGTAATACACAGAACAAACAAAGGTTAAGTGCTCAGGATATATTACAAATCTGTATTAAAAAGACCAATAATCCCCTCCCCCCCCCCAAAAAAAGACAAAAGGCATGAGCTTACATTCCACAGAAGATAAAACATGGGTGGCTAACAAAGAAATAGATGGTAAATCTCACTCAGTGATGAGGGAAATGAGTTTCATACTTACCAGATTAACAAAATTTCCAAGCCTTATAGTGTTAAGTGTTGGTGAGACCGTGAAGCAGAACCTGTTGGTGGGAGTTTAAGGGGTTCAACCACTTTGGCAAAAAAAAATTGGCAATAAGTAGAAAAGAGTGAATATGCATTTACTTTGGGGCTATGTCCTAAAAAATCCTCATGTGTATGCACAAAATATATGGACAAGAATATTCACAGCAGCCATGTTAATACTAGCAAGCAATAATAGACTGAATGTCCATTGACAGGAAATGTCTACATAGATTGTGGTTTAACCATCAATGTAATACCTTACAGCCATGGAAATTAATGAGTCAGAGCCACATGTATCAATGTGGACAAATCTCAGACACAAAATGTTGAGAGAAAAGAGCAAGTTTCATAAGCAAGTAGGACAACATGCATAGAATATGTTAAAAATGGATATTAATACTAAATATCAGTTAGGGATACATACTTATGCAATAAAAAATATACAGAAATGCCTAGAAATGACAAATTCCAGATTCCCTCATCTAGGGGACTCAAAAGAGGATGCAACTAAGGAGATGGGCACACAGAGCACCTCAAATTTATGGCTAATGTTTCATTTCTTAAGTTAGAGCAGAAAGGGGTTTGTTGTATTATTTTTCCCTCAATTTTATACCTGTAACAATAATTTTTGTAAAAACCCTAAAGCAGATGCCTGAAAAAGTCCTTCTTTAGGTATACCAAATAAAGGGACTTATCTGATGGTCCAGTGGTTAAGAATCCAATTCCGCCTGCCAATGCAAGGGACATGAGTTCGATCCCTGGTCCTGGAAGATCCCACATGCCAGGGAGCAACTAAGCCACTCACCACAACTGCTGAGCCTGCACACCTCGAGTCTGTGCTCCACAACAAAAGAAGCCACCTCCGTGAGAAGCCCATGCACCCCAACTAGAGAGTAGCCCCCGCTCGCTGCAACCAGAGAAAGCCCCCACACAGCGATGAAGACTCAGCACCACCAAACACAAACACAAAACAAACAAAAAACCAAAATACATATATATGTATGTATGTATGTATGTATATATATATACATATATATTTATGAAGCCAAGAACTTTTAAAAATTATTCAGGATATAGGTTTTTAACAAATAGATTATTTAAAGAATATTTTTAGACAAAATAACACAGAAACCTCATTCTCATTAGTTTAGTTTCACATTATGTGCCTTCTGGATTAAAATACTGCAATGCAGAATTCAGCTTATGTCATCTGAGGTCGGGGGAAGAAAAAATAACGTTACCTGGAAAATAGCACTGGGAAACAGACCCTAAATGCACACAGTTTATTTGTTCAGGCTTGTACCAAGGAGTAAGGGAAACATGAAAATACCCTGGCCATAAATTGTCATGCAAAAGACAAAGAGAAACTCTGGAATATTATGAAACTATAAATTACTTCTGCTGAAAGGGTAGAATTTGCAGTATCCCCTTAACCGAGGTTTCACCTCCCCACTTTTGACAGAATAACTCCTGTTCTTTGGAGGAAAACACATGAAATAAATGTAAAACCCAAGAGGGAAATCATCTAATATGTACACCACCTGCCTAATAAAATGAGAATAAATTTGGCTTTTTGGCTAAGTAGATTTGCTTATGTTTTAACTTAGCTAGAGGCACACGCCACCTAAATTACATATATATTTTTATTTCAAAAACCCAGAATGAAGGGACGAAAAATAACTTCATAATGTTAAATGACTTTGCTTTCAGAATGGGCATCGTGCAACAGAATTCACGCTTATAAAATGAATAGGCCACAATCTGCTCTTAGGTTAATGGGGAACCAGGTCCATTTAATAGTAATGCTAATAGGATTTCAATAAAGCTGGAGAAAAAAGAAATTGTAAGATGGAAAGATGTTAATGAGATTCTAAAACATCACTGCTTCGTCTCCAGCTCAGTCCTGGGACCTCAGACCTGTAGTATAGACACTGGCTTTTACTCCACATTGCCAGTGGTTTAGCCCCTGTGCTAATGGCTACAGGTACCAAACAATGACTTCCCCAAAGTAAACATCTCTACTCTTTTAAAACTCTCTTTCTCCCAAATCTAGACGGTGACAGACCTCATGAAGAGCTACCTGCAAAATCCTTCCTTTGAAGAAATACACAAATGAGTCTATCCCCCGTTAAAGGATTTGCTAAAAACAAAGGTCCAGGAAGCCACGTAAAAATGATTTGTGAGGCTGCTTGAAGCCTGACTTAAAAAAAAAAAAAACACAAAAAAACCCTTTCTATGGCCCATTTCAAAAAAAAAAATGCATCTGCAGGCAACTTGGCTGCTATTTAAGACTGAATGCTGGTCTCAGATGTATATTTGAGGCGTCTATTCAATCTGGAGTTTACTATAGCCAAGATCTAAGCCATAAAAATGGAGTTGGTAATGAAAACATGGAGGACTTTAACTAGAGTCAGAGCCAGACCCCGATCTCGACTCCTCCAGCACCTTTCAGTGACGAGTAGTTACTGCCAAATGGAGGGCGGGGGATTGCCCGTTGAGTCCCCTTTCACTGGCGGATGTGACTTTCAGACTTACGGAATACAGCAGTGGCTTAGAGCTCTTGGTTTTTGCAGTTGCCTTGATATGTTATGAAGCTAGATCTTCGAAAACCCACTCTGAGGGTGTTGCATTGGCTCTATTTTATTCATTATATTGGGTGGTAGAAGCACAAATGCATTTTCCAACATTCTATATTCTGTACAGGAGAAAGAATGACTAATATTTGCGTGTCAAAATAGACATCTCTTTTGGATACCAATTAGTAATTATTTTGATTATGGGGTAGAAACATTACACAAAAATTAATTCAATAAGCACTCACAGTGAATATAATAAGAGCTATGATTTTTGAAGACTTACAAGTTAGTCTCTCTGTTTAGCACTTTTCAGACATCATCTTGTATAATCCTCTCAGCATTCCTGGCAATATGACTATGAGCTCTGTTTTATAAAGGAGGAAGCTGAGACCCTGAGAGATTAAGTAAAATGATCCAGATTAATGACTAAGTGGCAAATTTGTGATTTGAACCCAATTCTAGTCAAACATTAAAACTCTTCTCACTACACTATAATTCTTCTTCAAAGGTGTTTTGTATGTGACCTACTAAAGATGCTATGAGATCAAAATGCTAGGGTACATGAAAACACACCTCATTACGCTAAAAAATGTACTGCAGGGCTAGGTACCAAAATGTCTATTCTGTAGTGGGAATCCTAACATATGACGCGGTTAGTTATTTAGTCTAACATTACACTGTAAGGAAGAGCTGTGGTCTTGACTTGACCCTTTTGACTTTACTGCTTTAAGAAAGTTATAAAATACTCCTTATATGACTCCTCCTATGCTACTCCTGTGTTTGATCTGACAGTAATAGTTTACAAAACCTGCTTTGTTTCCAAACAAAGTTAAATAATAGAATGGGAAAATCATAATATATTTTTCTTTCCCAAAGTCATGCACAGATAAGTTGGCTAAAAATACAGGAAAAAAAAAAGTATGAGCCCTTTTTGGAATTAATTCATTGAAAGAACCGTTACAGTATCTATATCCCTTTCCATCAGCCTTCCCATCTGGAATTTATTTTTTAGGCGCTCATTGCTTCTCACAGGTTCAATGTTACCCATTTCACACCATTTAACTATTGAAAGCACTTGAAATTCCGGACCCTAGAAGCAGAGCCAGTGTATTTCCCTGCGATGTAGCTAATGTGTCAGACTTGTAAAATAGCTCTTAGTGGCGGGCCTCCATTTAGAGAAAGACGGAAACTAGCTTTAAATACTTAGAGCTTTAATATCTAGTCCATTATACTGAAGCAGGGTCTTGTAAAGAGTCAATTATGGGATACTTCTGATTTGATCCACATGCAAGGGAAATCCGCTGCTTTGCCTTTAAATCCCTGTTGTAAGTGTCTTGTTTAAATAATTAGTGACACTTTTTCTTTGATCAAATTGATTCATATTGTTATTCTTCTATACTAATTTAAAACTTAATCCATGTAAAAGTCCAAGGCAGATTTTAATCTCTCATGAAGAAAGGCTTTCCCAAAGAATGTAGTTTTCCAGAAAACATTTTAATTTTTTTAAAAACATTGTTAATTGATTGAAAATAAATTAATTTTTCTAGAAGGGAATATGAGAGTCAAGCACAAGCCAAGATGGTAATGTTATTTTTTCGTATGTAGAGTGATGTATTTCATACACACACACACACAAACACATAATACTTGCTTAAGAGCATGTTTAAGCAACTAATATTACTGAGACTTCTAAAGGCAATCAAATGTAATCTTAGTTTATGGCTTGGGGGCTAAAAAGTTTATGTGTTTTTGCAACACACTGTCAAAGGGTTAATATCCTTAATATTAAACTTTATTCGTAATCAAAGAATTGATTAACACAAATAAAAACAAATGCTAGACTTTATTTATTAAATTCATGTTTTTAAAAATTGCAATATCCCAGTGTTGGTCAGGGCATTGGGAAACTGCTCTCAGGCACTGCTGGTGGGTATTAAATAGTAGTTTACCAAAAGGCTTGTGGAAATACATGTCAAAGGTCTAGGAAATGCACATGATATCTGATCCAGCAACAACACTTCCAGCAATTTAGGAATCTAGTCTGAGGAAACAAAATCACAAATAAAATCACAATGACAAAATTGTCATAGAGGTATTTCAACACCTCTATGAAAAATTGGGAGAAATCTAAAAGTACAACAGAAGATTAATTAAATACATTATACTTGAACCCAATGTTGTATTCCTAGTACTTACTGAACAAATGAAGGAGAATATATCCTTTTGAAAAGGATGTTGCACACACAGAGTTTTATGTTAGCGAAGATGGTCACAATATACAATGCCATTTCTATTTTAAAATGCATGTATATGAATAAACTAAGTTGGCAGGCTAGACATCAAAATATTAATAGTGGATATTTCTGGATTACAGGCTAAATTTTATTTTCCTGTTTTCCTCCTCTAACTTCTCTATAATAAACATGCATTGCTTTTATAATAATGGTATCATTTCAAACATTTATGTAAATTTAAAATTTTTATATAAGAAATAGTCTCATTAAATTTTTAAAAATATGCAAGTAGATAGCATAAATATCAAAAAGTTCTTTCTTTTCATCTCTATTTCCAATTCTACTTCCTCCCTAAGTTGTAACTACTCAATAGTTTGGTGTATCCTTCTTGATTATTTTTCTATACATTTGTATCTTATCTATGTTTGTTTATATATTTTCATTTTTTGTCTTGTTTATAAATGAAAGCATATTTCATGAGTCCATAGAATCCTAGTCTACTTAGCTCCGGGACTGTTTATGTTATTCCTCTTTTATTTTTGGCTGTTATAAACAATGTTTTGATAAACATCCTCATATGTATTTCAACATTTATAGGTGTAAGGAGTTATCTAGGATAAAAACCAAGAAACTTCAGAGATGAGAATGGCTGATGAGAACTTAAAATCACCTTTCAAACTCCATTAGTTCTCAGTCAGTGATTCATACGAGTGTCTACTCTACACTCATCAACAGTAGCTATTACTTATCTTTTTAAAAGGTTTGGCCAGTCAAATGGGCAAAGAAGTGGTATTTGTTGCTTACATTGGCCTTTTCCTGATTACTGGTGTATTTGAATATCTTTTCAGATGATAACTGGTCATTTTTATTTCTTCTGTCTATTGTCATATTTACTCTTGGTTTCTAATTTCTCTAATTGCTTTATACTACTCTGTATCTCTTACATTAAATGAATTTATAACATATGCTGTAAACCTATGAAAATAATTGCAGGTTGCAAAGGAGGGAAACAGGAAAATAAAATTTAGCCTGTAATCCAGAAATATCCACTACTAATATTTTGATGTCTAGCCTGCCAACTTAGTTTACTCATATACATACATTTTGCATGCAGCTTGCAATTATTTTCTCCCTACAGTTTTTCTTATCTTTTAACAAAAATTGAGGTATAATTTATATATGGTAAGTGTAGAGTTCAGAAGTGTTTGTAAATGCTTACGGTTGTGCCATTTTGTTAACACTTCCTGTGTTTTCAGCTTCAGTAGTTTTCATTTACTCTTAGTCTATTTTGTGGTTTCTAGATTTTTCATTACGCTTAGGAAGGACTTTCACAGACCAGATTTAGAATATTCATTTCTATTTTTCCTGCTATTTTTATTTTAGCTTTCTAATTAAGTTATTTAGTTTTGTATTTGGCGTGAGATTGTGATATTTATTTGTCTATGTTGACTGTTAATTACCTCACTGGTAAATGATACCCTGAAACACCTGTTTTTATCATAAACTGAGTTCCTGTACACAACCGTGTGTTTTTGAGCTCTGCATTTGTTCTATTAACTGAATTGCTTATTCTTGCATGAGTGTCAGAATGTTTTAATTATCATAGGTTTACAGTATATTTTCATATCTCATAAGGCAATTCCCCCCTCATTGTTCTGCGTCTAACAGTTCTCTCATGGTCTCCTTCAGTTTGCCTTCAGTAAATGAGAATCAGCTTGTCAAGTTCCATGAAAAATACTTATTGGGATTTTGATTGGGATTGCATTAAACTTACAGGCAATTTGAGGAGAACTGACGTCTTTACAATGCTGGGTCTGCCAATGCGAGAGCATGGTGTTTGTCTCCATTGATTCTTCTTTTATGACTTTCACTGAACTTCTGTATTTCACTCTATCCAGGTCATTTGGATTTCTTGTTAGGTTTATTCCCAGTTTATCTATTACATGTAATTTCTGGGATATGAGAAATCTATTGATTTTTCTATGTTGATCTTTAGTTAGCTTCTTTGCTAAATTCTCTTAGTTTTTAGAGCTGTTGATTTTTCTAACCAGACTTTCATGTGGTCTGCAAACAATGACACTTTTGTCTCTGTTTCCAATATTTTTCTCATTTCTTTTCCTTTTCATATTGCATTGGCTTTCAGTGATAACATTAAACAGTAGTTGTAGTGGGCATCCCATCTTGTTCTAGATTTTGAAGGGACTGCTAATATATTTCCTGTATATTTCTGATAAACGTCAAGGTAACGAAGTCTCTTTCTATTCCTAATGTACTAAATTTTATATTGTTTTTTGTTTGTTTAAGGAGGAAAGGTGCTGAATTATATTAAACGTTTCTTTTTTTGAGGTGGGGACTTTGGAGACTACCTTTTTTTCCCCTCTATTAATCTGATAATTTACACAATATTAAATAATTTTTGAATTTCTGAGATAAACATTAATTGGACATAATGCATTTATTTTTTAATACATCACTGGGTTTGATTTTTGAATATGTTATTTAAAGTTTTGAATTTTTTATAAACGACAGTAGTGTATATTGGAGTACATACTGACCACAGCTAGATTTGGGTTCAGCCTAGGAGCTGAGTTAGAAAGCTTGAGCTCATTCTCTACATTCTAGAGCATTTTATCCATCAAGAGACAGTTTTCATTAAGGCTTTGTAGAAATCATCTGTAAAAAACTGGGCTTGTGTGCCTGTTTCTAGAAGATTGCAAGAATCTGACAATTTTGTAAGTGGCAACTATGGAGAATATAAGATGCCTGGACGATCAGATAATTTCCTCTTATGCAGAGTTATAAGTATATTACTTTGATGAACAGTACAGTTGTAAACTAAATCATGTTAAACCAGTGATTCTGAATTGCAAGAATGAGAATTTGAATATTATACATTCTTAAACTCAAGGTGCTTGACTGTTGAAAACACTTGTGAAAGGGCCAGCAAATGTCTGAATAACTTGAGTGGGTATATATACCCACTATAGTTGCTTCAGAAAAAGAATGATTTAAGTGTATAGGGGTTAATTTCTTTAGTATAAATGGAAATTAGCATGCAGTACTGTTTGTCCATCAAGTTGTCAAAGGCTTTCTTGTTATCGTGTTAACACTGCATTAACTCAAGAATATACTACTGGAAATAAGCTGGCAACCACTTCATTTTCAGGAAAAATCCTGGTATTGAATCAGAAGTCTGGTCTAAGCTATTCAGTTTCTAGATAGAGAGCCTGAGGAATTAAAATTTAAAATTACCTTCTTATTTATAGTGCACTGTTTAAGTACTAAAACCCAACAAAGAGTCTGTATCATAATCAGTAAGATGTAAATACATTAGCATGGACTTAAATAAAGTAAGATCTAAAAAAAAAAAAAAAAAACTGGGCTTGATGCCTTCTTAGAGGAAGGCTTTTTCACACTTTTAAAATTGCTTTTACTTTTGATATTTAAAATTGTTTATTTTGTGAAGTAGATTTTGCTAAGTTATACTTTTCTGAAAGTCTTTCATTTATTTTCTTTAAACATTTAAGTTGTTTTTTTTTTAATGTGGCCTCTCTGTGGAGTCCTTATTGAATTTATTATGATATGGCTTCTGTTGTTTATGTTCTTTTGGCTGAGAGGCATGTGGGATATTATCTCCCCAACCCGGGATGAAACCTGACAAAGTCTTAACCACTGGACCCCTAGAAAAGTCCCTCATTTCATTTAGATTTTCAAATTTGGGGTATATAAATACAACTTTATATATTTTCCAATGAGTTAATTTGTGCTTTCTTTTTTTCTGGGTCAGATTTGCCTAAGCAAATTACTTTTTACTGGTCTTCAAAAACAAACTCCAATCTTTAGTTTTATTGGTTTCTAGTTTGATCTTCCTATTAATTTCTGCTGCCATCTTGACTAGTTATTTCTTCCTTTTAGGGTTTATTTTATGTCCCCCCTCCCCAGTTCTCTGAGTTGAATGCTTACTTCATTCATTTTTAATCTTTATTATTTTCTAATAAATGCAGGTAATGCTTGAAAATTTCCTCTAAATATCACTTTGTCTGATTCCACCAGATTTTGATATGTTGTGCTTTTATTGGTTTGCATTTCTAAATAGTTTGTGATTTGATACAACAGCATTTAGGACATCAAATTTTTTTTTCTGTACAGAGAAGTTTGGGGACATATCTTTAATTATTACTTCCTAATCATCATTTTCTGCATTATGGTCAGAGATTTGCAGAACATAGAGAGATCATTCCATTCTGGTACCTGTTACAATTTTCTTTGTAATTTAATTCATGGCTAAATTCTAAGACTCTTTCATGGATGTTTAAAAAAATAGGTGTATTCTTCTTTGTTGGGTATAATATTCTACGTGTATCATTAAAACAGAGATGCTTCAACCAAAGAGCAGGAACAGAATGAGTGAGGGAAAGGCATGAGAAGATCTTTCTCACTTTCCTCATGTTATGGTTACAATATCTCCTTTAACCCTTTCTTGCGCTGTTTCCTCCAGTTGGTTCACTTTCTCATTTCTCTGATGGCTCATTTTCTGAGAGTTTTGCCATTTGCCAGAGTGCAAATAAGAACAACAACAAAAAGAGCTTTTTGGTGTGTATTTTAGATCCTCTCCATCTACACTTCTTGTGTGTGCACTTGATCATTTGATTTCTGAGAAAAGGTGGCTAGAAACTCCCACTCTAATTGTGGATTTGTCAATTTCTCCTTGTACTTCTATCAGATTTTGCTTAAGATTGTATATTTCAAAGTTATGTTCTTAGTTGATAAAAGGTCAAAAGTCTTATTTCTCCTTGGTGGATTGTTCTCACTTTTTAGATCGAAACTAATATTTTGTCTGAAATTAATATTCCTATGTCTGCTTTATTTCTGTTAGCATTTACATGAGATACATTTTTCCATTTCTTTCTTTTAAACTTTTCTTTATCCTTTTGTAAAATACACACACACACACACATATTTAAACAGCATCTGGGAAGATTTGAAAGCCCAATTGGGTTTTTATCCTCTGGTTGGAGAATTTAACCTGATTCACATTAATTGTGATTACTGGTATATCTGGACTCAGTCCTGCTACTTTATTTTATGCTTTTTACTTACTGTGATTTCTTCTTTTCTCTTATTTATTGCATTTTGTTGGATGATTTAGTTCTCTATTTTCCTCTTACTGTTTTGAAAGATATTATTCTACTTTTCTAATGGTTATTTTTACATTTTAAATATTAATTTAAATTTTAAAATATTTTAATCATTTTTCCTATTGGTTAGTTTATATATCAATACGCTTTTTGTCCCCTACCACACTGTCTTCAGTTCAGTTCAGTCACTCTGTCGTGTCCAACTCTTTGCGACTCCATGAATGAACTGCAGCACGCCAGGCCTCCCTGTCCATCACCAACTCCCAGAGTCCACCCAAACCCATGTCCATTGAGTTGGTGATGCCATCCGACCATCTCATCCTCTGTCATCCCCTTCTCCTCCTGCCCTCAATCTTTCCCAGCATCAGGGTCTTTTCAAATGAGTCAGGTCTTCGCATCAAGTGGCCAAAGTATTGGAGTTTCAGCTTCAACATCAGTCCTTCCAATGAACACCCAGGACTGATCTCCTTTAGGATGGACTGGTTGGCTCTCCTTGCAGTCCAAGGGACTCTCAAGAATCTTCTCCAACACCACAGTTCAAAAGCATCAATTCTTCAGCGCTCAGCTTTCTTTATAGTCCAATTCTCACATCCATACATGACCACTGGAAAAACCATAGCCTTGACTAGATGGACCTTTGTTGACAAAATAATGTCTCTGCTCTTTAATATGCTGTCTAGGTTGGTCATAACTTTCCTTCCAAGGAGTAAGTGTCTTTTAATTTCATGGCTGCAATCACCATCTGCAGTGATTTAAGACCGCACTGTCTTAGCAAGCATTCATTCATTTCCCTGTACTCTCATCTTTCCCCTCCTACTGCCTATGCTGAAATTATCTGCATTTTAGTTCCAGGTTGTTGTTAATGATTTCTTATTGTTCATGAACATCATTAGACTTACTTAGGTTTTGTTTCTTTGCTGAGCATTTGTTTCTTATATATTTTTTAATCCTATAAATCCTTTTGGGGGAAAACTGGTTGAGTTCTATTGTTTAGTAATTCTCTAAAGAGGAAGTTTGTGAGTGATTAACTTACAAGTCTTAATGTGTCTGAAAATGTCTTAATTTTGCATCTCTCCACCCTACCTAAATGATACTTTGGCTAGGAATAAGATTTTAGCTTTAAAATAATTTTCTATCTTTAACTAGATTATTTGTTTTTCCTCTCCTTATCCTTGGTATTCTGATGTAGGCTTTTTCTATCTGAAGGCTTCTATTTCCCTTTAGATCTTGGAAACTTTCTTCTATTATTTCTTTAATTATTTTCTTCCTTTTATCCTCTGTAATCTCTTTTAGAGATTCTTCAAAATATCTATCTGATGAAATTTTTCTTCATTTAACATATTCCCTTACATTTTACATGACTTTTTAAGAGAAGAAGTAGGCACATAATCAGATCATAATTTTAATCTAGTCTCTCTATGCTTATAAGGGAAAAGTGTTAGTTGCTCAGTCATGTCCAACTCTGTGACTCCATGGACTGTAGCCCACCAGGTTCCTCTCTCCATGGGATTCTCTAGGCAAGAATACTGGACTGGGTTTCCATTCCCTTCTCCAGGATATCTTCCCGACCCAGGAATCAAACCCAGGTCTCTTGCATTGCAGGCAGATTCTTCACCATCTGAGCCAGCAGTTGTTGGGGTCCCAAAGAGCTGGATGTGACTGAGCAACTAACACTTTCAATTTCATGCTTATGAAGAGAACTTTTAAATGAATTTCAAAATTATACCTTTGCATGTGATTGAATTTGGGCTCCGGCTATTTTCTCAAAGAATTTTTTCTACCTTTGGATGAATGCCTTCAGAGAATCCTATGAAATGTTTTACTCATTGAATCCTATTTATTTATTATGTAATTTTGGTTAATATCGTTCTACATCCTGAGAATCCAAAGTTGAAAAAAGACACACATTTACAGTCTGGCAGTTTGTCCACCTTGGCAGTGCTGGCATTTTTGATTGAATAATTCTTTGTTGTGAGAGGTTGTCTTGGGCATTATAGGTTAAGCCGAGTCCCTGTCTCCTAACCAACTAGGTGCCGGTTGCACTGCCTCTGCCCCGTGTGACAGTAAAAATGTCTCCACACATTGCCAAACGCTCCCTCTTCCCCTCAGAACCATTGGTCTGCAGGAAAAGTAGCTAATATAATATGGGGAGTATGTTAGAGGAAGCATATGCACAGTGGAGTATCTGCACAAAGGGTAGGAGTCGAACTGTGCCTGGGGTTCAGGAAACGTTTTTCAAAGCAGTAGATATTTGGCCAGAGTCTTAAGGAAAAAGCTAGGTGTTTTTCAGGCAAACAAGGAGTTAGAGAAGAAAGCAGTATTAGAACAACAGCGCATAAAGACAGAACGGTTGAAATAATTAGATGCATTTGAAGAAACCTAAGTAGCTGACTATATGGTTAGAACGTAGGTTTGAGGGCTGTGGTGAAGGGAGAAGGAAGCAGTAAAGCTGGTAATATAGTTAGGGACAAGGTTATAAAAGAACTCGTAGGCTATGTTAAGGAAATTTGGCTTTATTGAGTAGTGATGGAAAACCACTGAAAGTATTAAGCGAGAATACAGCATTTTAGGAAGGTGGTTTTGTAAATATGCAGGGAATGGTTTAGAAGGAGGCGAGACTGGAAATAGGGAGATTAGCATGAAGACAGTTCCAATAGCTAAGTTAAAGGCTGAAACTAGAGCCGTGATGGGAAACGGTGCAAGCAATACACAGGAGATAGAAGTGAAAGATATAGTGATTGTTTTGCTATGGAGTAAAAGCAACTGGGAGGAATTAAGGACATTGCCGGGCTTCCCCTGGGTGGCTCAGCAGTAAAGAATTCCCTGCAATACAGGAACCACAGGAGATGTGGGTTTGATCCCTGGGTTGGGAAGATCCCCTGGAGGAGGGCATGGCAACCTACTCCAGTATTTTTGCCTGGAGAATCCCATGGGCAGAGGAGCCTGGCGAGTTACAGTCCATGGGGTCTCAAAGAGTAGGACATGACTGAAGCAACTTAGCACACATGCAAACAAGGACAATGCAGGGTTTGGGTGAAAAGAAAGTGTAACTGGGGACATTCTTAGTGAATGGCATCTATGGGCAGAAAATTCAAGTAAAAAAAAAAACCCTGGGACAAAAACAAAAACCCCCAAAACCTACCCTCTCCTTCCTCAAGTATCTTGTAGATCCATAGTTCTAAACATAATAGACCATAAGTGAATTGGAAGTTTTAAGAAAACCAGAACTCAGTTCAGTTCAGTTCAGTCGCTCAGTCGTGTCTGACTCTTTGCGACCCCATGAATTGCAGCACGCCAGGCCTCCCTGTCCATCACCAACTCGCAGAGTTCACTCAGACTCACGTCCATCAAGTCAGTGATGCCATCCAGCCATCTCATCCTCTGTCGGACCCTTCTCCTCCTGCCCCCAATCTCTCCCAGCATCAGGGTCTTTGCCAATGAGTCAACTCTTCGCATGAGGTGGCCAAAGTACTGGAGTTTCAGCTTTTGCATCATTTCTTCCAAAGAAATCCCAGGGCTGATCTCCTTCAGAATGGACTGGTTGGATCTCCTTGCAGTCCAAGGGACTCTCAACAGTCTTCTCCATCACCACAGTTCAAAAGCATCAATTCTTCGGCGCTCAGCCTTCTTCACAGTCCAACTCTCACATCCATACATGACCACTGGAAAAACCATAGCCTTGACTAGACGGACCTTAGTTGGCAATATAACGTCTCTGCTTTTGAATATGCTATCTAGGTTGCTCATAACTTTTCTTCCAAGGAGTAAGTGTCTTTTAATTTCATGGCTGCAGTCACCATCTGCAGTGATTTTGGAGCCCCCCAAAATAAAGTCTGACACTGTTTCCACTGTTTCCCCATCTATTTCCAGAACTGGTAACCCCTGAAACCTCTCCCACTGAATCACTGTTGTCCTTCATCTCAAGAAACTTTAAATAAAGTTTTCTCTAAATAGTTTCTCATGGTCTTTTTATTTCAAAATTTCAAGAAAATGATTTATATACTTTTCGTATATCCCACTATGGAATCAACTCATTTTGACACATCATTTCAGCTGTCACAAAAGACTGAAAATTTAAGCCAAGATCAGGCAATAAGGACTCAATTTTTTTCATTTATTAGTGACATAAAAATAGACACTAGTATCCACAAAATGACTTAAATTCCACAAGCAACAATAAATGCCAAGTAATTCAAGGATGGGAGAATTTTTCAGTGTTTCCGTTGAAGAGATAGTTGCAGTGGCACTTAGTTGAAGTGGCGCTGAGGACCTCTAGTGTTGAGAATATGAAATGACTTCAAAGCTAGGATCAGACATTCGGAAAAACATCAACCAAGCACATGCAATTTACAGCCTGCTAAAGTTTGGAAATGGTTTGCAGAGGGACATGGGTATCTGTGTCACTGGACTCTATGCAGACATCCTTATAACGCAGAATCTAGGTTCCATCTTACCTCCTGGAACTACTTCTTCACCTTGACCTTCACTGAGCCTGTCCTATTGCTCTCTTTTGGTTTGTGTGTGCTGGGTCTGATTACTACCATGTTGCTGTTGCTAGTGTTTTCTCTTCTTTTTTTTTTTTTGAGGCTTACATTTTCCTGAAGCTTTGTCAAGTCACAATTACAAGCAAATTTAATATTTATACTACTTAAATCCATTGAATCAAAGAGTTGGAAGTAAAAGTTATCTAATGTCCCCCAGTCTATGCTTAGATCCTTTTAGAAAGGGGAGAGGGTGTTTTTCTTATGTCCATTCCTGCCTCTCAAGAAAAACTCTCCATCTAAAATGGTAAGTGCTTAGAAACGTGAAATGGTCAATAGAAATAGTCTCCTTTTCAGATAATTTTTCCTTTACTCTACTCAGATGCTGAAACATTGACTGGAAGCATCAAATTCTCCTAAAATTTACTCCCCCACAAAGTCTGAAACCAAAAGATGTTTGATTCTGCCAAGCCATTGAGCCTCTGGCATTCATTTTCCCTCAGGTTTTCTCATAGTTATCTCAGAAGATTTTTAAACATTACAGTTAGCTTTTAAAGTGGTGTTTTGTGAGAAGATTTTCTCAAATGCCACAACCTATAGGACTGGGAGAGATTTCTTTTGTTTAATATCTGCACGTGTACAGCTTTCCTTTTAGGAAAGCCTTAGTTCCACTATTTCCATGATACTTGTTTAAACTAACACAGGGGCCTCTCCAGGTATCAGTTCAGTTCAGTTCAGTTGCTCAGTCATGTTTGACTCTTTGTGACCCCATGGACTGCAGCACACCAGGCTTCCCTGTCCATCACCAACTCCCAGAGTTCACTCAAACTCACATCCATAAAGTCAGCGATGCCATCCAACCATCTTATCCTCTGTTGTTGCCTTCTCCTCCTGCCTCCCCCAGCATCAGGGTCTTTTCCAGTGAGTCAGTTCTTTGCATCAGGTGGCCAAAGTATTGGAGCTTCAGCATCAGTTCTTCCAATGAATATTCAGGACTGATTTCCTTGAGGATTGCCTGGTTGGATCTCCTTGCTGTCCTAGGGACTCTCAAGAGTCTTTTCCAACATCACAGTTTGAAAGCATCAATTCTTTGGCACTCGGTCTTCTTTATGGTCCAACTCTCATATCCATACGTGACTACTGGAAAAACCATAGCTTTGACTAGACAGACCTCTGTTGGTAAAGTAATGTCTCTGCTTTTTAATACACTGTTTAGGTTTGTCATAGCTTTTCTTCCAAGGAGTGAGCTTCTTTTAATTTCATGGTTGCAGTCACCATCTGCAGTGATTTTGGAGCCTCCCAAAATAAAGTCTGTCACTGTTTCCATTGTTCCCCATCTATTTACCTTTAAGAGATGGGACCGGATGCCATGATCTTTGTTTTTCAAATGTTGAGTTTTAAGCCAACTTTTTCAGTCTCCTCTTTCACCTTCATCAAGAGGCTTTTTAGCTCCTCTTCACTTTCTGCCAAAGGGTGGTGTCATCTGCATACCTGAGGTTATTGATGTTTCTCCCTGCAATCTTGATTCCAGCTTGTGCTTCATCCAGCCCAGGATTTCACATGATATAAGTTAAATAACTAAGGTGACAATATACAGCTTTGACGTACTCCTTTTCCAGTTTGGAACCAGTTGGTATTCCATGTCTGGTTCTAACTTTTGCTTCTTGACCAGCATACAGATTTCTCAGGTGGCAGGTAAGGTGGGCTGGTATTCACAGCTCTTAAAGAATTTTTCACAGTTTGTTGTGATCCATACAGTCAAAGGCTCTAGCATAGTCAGTGAAACAGAAGTAGATGTTTTTCTGGAATTCTCTTGCTTTTTCTATGATCCAGCAGATGTTGGCAATTTGATCTCTGGTTCCTCTGCCTTTTCTAAATCCAGCTTGAACATCTGGAAGTTCGAAGTTCTCAGTTCATGTACTGTTGAAGCCTAGCTTGGAGAATTTTGGGCATTACTTTGCTAGCATGTAACATGAGTGCAATTGTGCAGTAGTTTGAGCATTCTTTGGCATTGCCCTTCTTTGGGATTGGAATGAAAACTGACCATTTCCAGTCCTGTGGCCACTGCTGAGTTTTCCAAATTTTCTGGCAAATTGAGTGCAGCAGTTTTACAGCATCATCTTTTAGGATTCGAAATAGTTCAGCTGGAATTCCATCACCTCCATTAGCTTTGTGCACAGTGATGCGTCCCAAGGCCCACCTGACTTCGCACTCCAGGATGTCTGGCTCTAGGTGAGTGATCACACCATTGTGATTATCTGGGTCATGAAGATCTTTTTTGTATAGTTCTTCTGTGTATTCTTGCCACCTCTTCTTAATATCTTCTGCTTCTGTTAGGTCCATACCATCTGTTATGTCTCCAGTTATAGTTTGGCTAATAACTACCAGACACACTAGGGCTTGAATCCGGGTTCTGCTGTTTATTAGTTCGTTACTACATAACTGGTTCAAGTTACTTAACCTCTCTGATTCTAAATTTTCTCCTCTATTAAAATGGGAGAAGATAATATTTATCTTGCAGGTTTTATGAGGTTTGAATAAAATAGCATTTATGAAAACATGTCTCACCAAGACTGGTACAAAATCAGTGCTCAATATTCTAAGTATCCCTTCTTTTCCTTTCCCTTCCCTTTATAAACAGCACATTAAATAATTACTTCAAAGTAAGAATTATCTGTAATATATTATTCCATTAAAAAGAATGGAATAATGCCATTTGTGGCAATGTGGATGGACCTGGAGATTTTCATACTAAGTGAAGTAAATCAGACAAAGACAAATAAATCAGTCATATGTGGAATCTTAAAAAAATGATACAAATGAACTTATTTACAAAACAGAAATAGACTCAGAATTAGAGAACAAACTTATGGTTCCTAGGGGGAAGGATGGAAGAGAGATAGATTGGGAGCTTGGGATTAATATATATACACTCTGCTATATTTGATAACCAACAAGGACCTACTGTATAGCACAGAGAACTCTGCTTAATATTCTGTAATAATATATGTGGAAAAAGAATTTGAAAATGAGTAGATACATGTGTATGCGTAACTGAATCATTTTGCTGTACACCTGAAACTAATACAACATTGTTAATCAATGATACTCCAATATAAAATTTAAAAAATTTTAAAGTTAGAGTTATCTGGGCTTCCCCAGTGCCTTAGCAGTAAAGAATCTGCCTATAATGCGGGAGATATGAATTTGATCCCTGGATCGGGAAGGTGCTCTGGAGAAGGAAATGGCAATCCACTCCAGCATTCTTGCCTAGAAAATTCCATGGACGATAGGAGCCTGGCAAGCTATAGTCTACGGGGTCAAAAAAGAGTCAGACACAACTTAGCAACTAAACAACAACAACAACAAAGAATTGTGTTTTAAAATAAGCCTATATTTCAGGAAGTAGTCAATTTCACCTGAAAAAAATATGCTTAGGTGGAGTCCTTTATCAACAACATTTTAAAAGTGAAATGTGAGTGAAACCAAATTCTTCTTTTCATCAGAGTGGATTTTTATAGCTAGAAAGACTATAAGACAGATATTGATCCTGACCAAAGGAACTAAGTTTTAGAGGGTTTGGTTGTACATATAAGTACCAAAGGCATAATCCAAATTTTGTATAATGAATTTGATAGAATTACAAAATAGTTCAGTCAACTCCTATAGTCACATGTGAATGTGAGGTTTGGTACAGCGGCTGATAAGAGAAAGACTCTAATGAAAGTTAAAAACAAGAGAAACTGAAGCTCCAATCATAAAGGGGGCTGACACCCCCTCTAATATCATCCAGTCACATTCACAACATGCAACCTGTGTAGCTGAACAGCTTACACAAAGAAAGCTCAACAGCTCCATGCCTCACCCTTGAAGAGTCAGAGTTAGGCCACTCTGTCACAGAAGTTTTTGTTACAAGGTATTCTTGCTCCTTGGAAGAAAAACCATGTTCAAGCTAGACAGCATATTAAAAAGCAGAGGCATTAGTTTGCCAACAAAGGTCCATCTAGTCAAAGCTAAGCTGGTTTTAGAAAAGGCAGAGGAACCAAAGATCAAATTGCCAACATCCGCTGGATCATGGAAAAAAAGCAAGAAAGTTCCAGAAAAACATCTATTTCTGCTTTATTGACTATGCCAAAGCCTTTGACTGTGTGGCTCACAATAAACTGTGGAAAATTCTGAGAGAGATGGGCATACCAGACCACCTGACCTGCCTCTTGAGAAATCTGTATGCAGGTCAGGAAGCAACAGTTAGAACTGGACATGGAACAACAGACGGGTTCCAAATAGGAAAAGGAGTACGTCAAGGCTGTATACTGTCACCCTGCTTATTTAACTTCTATGCAGAGTACATCATGAGAAACGCCGTTTCTCATGATGGAAGAAACACAAGCTGGAATCAAGATTGCCAGGAGAAATATCAATAACCTCAGATACGCAGATGACACCACCCTTATGGCAGAAAGTGAAGTGGAACTAAAAAGCCTCTTGATGAAAGTGAAAGAGGAGAGTGAAAAAGTTGGCTTAAAGCTCAACATTCAGAAAACAAAGATCATGGCATCTGGTCCCATCACTTCATGGGAAATAGATGGGGAAACAGTGTCAGACTTTAATTTTTTGGGCTCCAAAATCACTGCAGATGGTGGCTGCAGCCATGAAATTAAAAGACGCTTACTCCTTGGAAGGAAAGTTATGACCAACCTAGATAGCATATTCAAAAGCAGAGACATTACTTTGCCGACTAAGGTCTGTCTAGTCAAGGCTATGGTTTTTCCTGCAGTCATGTACGGATGTGAGAGTTGGACTGTGAAGAAGGCTGAGTGCCGAAGAATTGATGCTTTTGAACTGTGGTGTTGGAGAAGACTCTTGAGAGTCCCTTGGACTGCAAGGAGATCCAACCAGTCCATTCTGAAGGAGATCAGCCCTGGGATTTCTTTGGAAGGAATGATGCAAAAGCTGAAACTCCAGTACTTTGGCCACCTCATGCGAAGAGTTGACTCTTGGAAAAGACCCTGATGCTGGGAGAGATTGGGGGCAGGAGGAGAAGGGGACAACAGAGGATGAGATGGCTGGATGGCATCACTGACTTGATGGACATGAGTCTGAGTGAACTCCGGGAGTTGGTGATGGACAGGGAGGCCTGGTGTGCTGCAATCCATGGGGTCTCAAAGAGTCAGACATGACTGAGCAAATCAACTGAACTGAACTGATGCCAAACCACATGCAGAGAATTGTGTGGTACAATGCAAACTCAAGGTAGTGCATAGATTTATTTTTGTTGTTTTCAGTGGCTCAGGTGAAATATAAAAGTCAATGGCTTCTTTGAAAAATGAAGAGGGAGCAGCAATCTGGCTAAAGGAATAGTGGTTTGGCAATCAGGAGATCAACAATAAACCTTGCTTATGCCACCGTCTATCTGTGGGCCCGAAGATAAGTCCTCTAAATACGGTGCTTCAGTTTCCCCGCCAGAATGCTCTAAATAACAATTCTGGCTTATACCTCAAAGGGAGGATATAATAAGCATAAAATACTTTGTAATCTTCCTTAAGACAGTGTTACATAAATCCCAGTCATTACTACCACTAATAGGCTAGGATGATAGTACCTGCAGGGAGGTAATCATCACCTTGGAGAGCAGAGAGGGAGAGCTATTAATCACCTTAAATCCCTCAAGCTGTGTGTCAAGTCAAGGGCAACTGAGAGATATATGCAGACTGTAATATAGTGTTGGTGTCAGAATGATTTTGTATAGGCCTCAGGGCTTCACTGTGAACAGTAGGCTTCTAAGAAAATGATGCTGAATCGCTGTAAGATACGGCCTTGACTAGTTTAACTCTCCTGAGGCTTTAGATCTTGGCAACGGTGTTGTGAGTCCCAGTTAAGCTGAAGTAAATACATGTGCAGGACAGGAGTGTCAACTTTACCAGGAGAAAAGACGCTTACACTAACCAAGGAAACCATTTCCAATCAAGGATTATAAAATTTCTTCCTAAATCCAAATGGTAACTTTTGTCTTTGACTCCCCCTCTGACAATATGGTTGTCTACAGATCAAATGTCTAGATTGAGAAGCGTGGCTTATTTGCGTAAGGGACTCACTCTGAACAAGCCCAGAATCCCAAAGGTGATTAGTCGACTAAAGAGAGAAGATGAGCGCCAGACAACCTTGTTTGTCATTTTGCCACTTAATCACATAAATCCCTTAACACGAAGTGCATCTGCGTGGCAGGAAATTAAACACTGACAAAAATAAAACCAAAGCTCCCAGATCAGTTCAGTCACCTGTTTCACAAAGTAAGTGTGATAAGATTGTCTGTAGACAGTCTTAACATCTGAATATTGGCACACATACCTGAGGATCTATTTTCATAAGCGTGGCTGCTTTATCTAGAAGGTAGTGCAAGCGGCGCATGCGTGTTAAGTCGCTTCACTTGTGTCTGACTCTTTGCAACCCTACTGACTGTAGCCGGCCAGGCTCCTCTGTCTGTAGGATTCTCCAGGCAAGAATACTGGAGTGGGCAGCCATACCCTCCTCCAGGGGATCTTCCCAACCCAGGGATCAAATCCCAGTCTCCTGCATTGCAGGCGGATTCTTTACCATGAGCACCACCTGGGAAGCCCAATCTTTAATACAGATAAGTGTTAAATTCCAGGAAAAAAGCAGACCAGATTCTAATTGAAAATAGAGTATCCTCTAATTGTGGTTACTAATTTATAAGCAATGTATTTCCTATTTCAGAAAGAAACCCATTTCGAGATTTCCTCTAACTGCACCAAAACACACTAAAAGTGACTTATGTTTCTATACACACACATTTAACCTGTTTGATTTTGATCCAGATTTTCCTCATGATCCTTACAATGTTCAAAAGAATTCTTCAAAGGGGAGACTTGAACTTCTGAAAATCCTAGTACATGAGAGTATTATTTATAGGTTTTTGTCCAAATGAGAAATATCAATGTAAAAACCATACTTTTTTTTTTCTTAACACATACAGCTACAGTCTTATACCATCATTTGATAACCATTTCTCTCCTATGTTCCATTTATTAGTTAAAACCACAGGTATAAAAACATGTGCAAAGCAGCTAAATCTTTAAGAGAATCATAGCAAAAAAAGTGAAGTAGAAAATACTCCTGTGAGAAAAATCTACCATCTACAAGTGGGGTTAATGAAAAGTTTTTGAACACTTAAAAATGATTTAAAATAGAAGATCTTTAAACAGAGTCAACTTGAAGCAGAAATCAGTTTGTTTGTTTTTTTAATGGTGCAAATGAGCAGACAATCCGAGTTGTTCAAATGCACGAAGCACCTACAGAGCAACTTCCAAGAAAAGATAAAACTCAGGAAAAGAGCCACAGAGGGTTTCCATGGCTACTGGAGGGAACTGACAAAGAGGACCACAGCGCCTTTCAAAACATACCAAAGTATGGAAGAAAGCATTCCAAGCACAAAATGAGCACTCGACAAGAGCTGCAAAGGAGTCTTTAACCTAATTAAAAGCTTACATTTACAGAACTTCAGAGCACTGCCGTTTCAGCTTAACTTTGCCAAAATAATCAAAGAGAATGAAGCAAAACAAATAGGAGAAAACAAGTTTCCCACTCTGGTTTTGATTTGCTGCCCATTACAGTCAAGCGGTTTGGCCTGCTTGGGCTAGACGGCTTCAAACGTCTTCCAAATGCCTTATAATGACACCTAATTTTACATTTAACTCTTGGAGGCAAGAGTTGTTTTTCTTCTGATGGTATTTGTTCTATTTGAACTGTTATCAAACTGTTTGTTCTAATCCATTCAAAAAAACCATAATAAGGCTCATCTAGAGGCTTTTCCCAGTTAGGAAGGTGACTGAAAAGATTTAGGTCTTGAGCCTGTCTTTAAATCTTCTAAATGAAAGATGATTTACCATTAAGCTACGAACATGTGAACACTCTCAAGTCTGGAAAGTTTCAGTCTGAATGTAGGTATCCTAAATCAATGCAAAAGACTCTGTCTCACAGAACCAAACTTTACAAAAATCAGCCTCTGTGCTCAAATCTTGTTAATAAATTATAAAGGGTTCACATACCGTGTTTAAGTTCAACTAGTCTCAGCTGAGACACAATCAGCGTTCCTCTATAATGTGTCCTGAAAAGAATAAAGGGACTTGCATCTAGAGGTAAAATGACATACAGTGCTAGAAAATTGTCACACGAAGATAATTTTCCTTAGGAAAAAATGATTTCATGTCTTTTTCTTTATTGGTGTATAGTTGCTTTACAATGTTGTGTTGGTTTCTGCTGTACAGCAAAGTGAATCAGCTATATGTATACATATATTTGTTTAGCCGCTAAGTCATGTCTGAATCTTTTGCACCTCCATGGACTGTAGCCTGCCAGGTTCCTTTTCCCTGGGATTTCACAGGGAAGAATACTAGAGTGGGTTGCCATTTCCTTCTCCAGAGGATCTTTCCAACGCAGGATAGAACCCAGGTCTCCTGCTTTGCAGGAGGATTCTCTACTACTGAGCCACCAGGGAAGTTCCATATAGAAACATATATCCCCTCCTTTTTGGATTTTCTTACCATTTAGGTCACCACAGAGCACTGAGTAGAGTTCCCTGTGCTACACAGCACATTTCTAATAATTTGATTAATCAAAATAGGAAGATAAGATTTGTCAGGCTCTGCAGAAGACTTGTCAGGTTGCAAAGTAGGTCAATTTTTAAAAATTTTAAACAGTTTTGGATTCTCGAGTTTGGGAGCCTCATTAGCAGAAACTCTTGCTTTCCCTTCTCCCCTCCCCACCCCCACCCCCACCCCCCCCCCCACCCCCCACCCCCCCCCCGCCCTTCTATTCAATTATTGCCCTTGTCCTTGTTCAGAGATCTTATTTCCATTCAACAAGCCCTGTAAGTTGTAGAAGGATCATCGTTAGAATCCTGGATTTGGATCTAGGCTATATAAATTTAGGCAAGTTTTAAAATTTTCATTCTTCTTATCTGGAAAACAAGAGAACTAGACCAAGTATCTCTAATAATTCATTCCAGTTTAAAACTCTTGAATTCTCAGCAACGGAGGAGGACCAGACAATGTTGCCCACATATCACATCACCCAGGTATGTCTGTAGACCTTTGGGTAAATGTTATAAAACTACCCAATTACCTATATGAATATTGAAGTAGGAACTAAAGGCCTAGAAACTAGGAGTTTTGAAAAACATGAGGGTTAGATAAAAGCCACTTGAGAGAGAAAATTGCATAGAAATGTTATTGTAGCTAGTAAAATTTACATTTCAGGTAGTGAAAGCAGATAAAGAAAAAGAGAACACAAACCCAGGAAGAAGACTGATACGAACACCAAGATGTACAAAACTGTGTCCAAAATGACAGTTCCCCAAAATGAGTGAATGGAATATCTCAAAAATGAGGGTGACACCCTCAAAACTGTTTTTGTCCTAGAGGCAATAGGGGTAGTGGCTAGAACTAGGACTCAGAAGACAGACTCTACTGCAGGTTAGACTCTGCCATTTATTAAGAATATGTGACATACCATTGGCAGATGAATGGAAAAGAAAATTGTAGCACATATACACAATGGACTATCACTCGGCTACAAAAAGGAACGCATTTGAGTCAGTTCTAACGAGGTGGATCAACCTACAGCCTATTACACAGAGTGAAGCAAGTCAGAAAGAGAAAGACAAATACTGTTTATTAATGCATAGAAAGATAGTACCGATGATCCTACATGCAGGGCAGCAAGGGAGACACAGACATAAAGAACAGACTTTTGAACACAGTGGGGGAGGGAGAGGGTGGGATAATCAGAGAGAATAGCATTGAAAAATATACGTTACCATATGTAAAATAGATAGCCAGTGGGAGTTTGATGTATGATGCAGGGAACCCAAAGGGAGACTTTGAAAGTAAGCTAAAGAGGCTATATGTGTATATATGGCTGATGCGTGTTGTTGTACAGCAGAAGCTAACACATTTAAAGCAGTTATACTCCAATTTTTAAAGAAAAGAATATGTGACAGAGAAGCCACTATGTCTGTCCAGATATTTTACTCATCTGTAAGAGGAAGGGAAGGACCTTTTAAGGTCCCATGCTGTGTGCTTAGTCACTCAGTCCTGTCTGATTTTTTGTGACCCTGTGGATTGTAGCCCGCTAGGCTCCTCTGTCTGTGGGGATTCTCCAGACCAGAATATTGCAGAGGGTAGCTGTTCCTTTCTCCAGGGGGTCTTCCCAACCCAGGGACTGAAGCCAGACCACCCGCATTGTAGGTGGATTCTTTACCATCTGAGCCACCAGGGAAGCCCAAGAATACTGGAGTGGGTAGCCTATCCCTTCTCCAGGGAATCTTCCCAACCCAGGAATCAAACTGGGGTCTCCTGCATTGCAGGTGGATTCTTTAGCAGCTGAGCTACTAGGGAAGCCCTTTAAGGTCCCTTAGAGATCTTAAATTTTATAATTACACATGGTTAAACAAGAACAAGGAGGTCAAACCAGTCGATCCTAAAGGAAAACAAACTCTGAATATTCATTGGAAGGACTGATGCTGAAGCTGAAGCTCCAGTACTTTGGTTACCTCATGCAAACAGTCGACTCATTGGAAAGGACCCTGATGCTGGGAAAGATTGAGGGCAGGAGGAGAAGGGGGTGACAGAGGATGAGATGGTTGGATGGCATCAGTGACTCAATGGACATGAATTTAAGCATGCTCCAGGAGATAGTGAAGGACAGGGAAGCCTGGCATGCTCCACTCCACGGGGTCACAAAGAGTAGGACACGACTGAGTGACTGAAAAACAACAAAAACATTCTTCAGTGAATTAGCTAGGAAACTAAGAAATGCCTCAAAAGTTGAGATAATAATAATATCCACTCCATCCATTTTGGAAATTTTAATGAAATGAGAGAGTTTTGGAAGCTGCAAAATGCTGTATAAACAATCGTGGTAGTAGATACGATTATCAGTATTTTAGAAAAATGATGAGTTCACATTGCTGAAAATTTCAGCAATGCCAGAGTAGATAGTGAACACACACTTTCTGAATAAATAAATGGATTCAAAGTAACCTGTCCAATCTCATAGTGAGAACAACTGGTAAACAAATTTGCCAGTATAAGAAGGAAAGCCCATCTCTATATCATGGAGAATGTGGACAAATAGGAAGCCTAGTTCAATAGCAAAGCAGGACAATGTTTGGAAGAATGCTCCCTGCTCACCAGAATTTCTACTTTGAAGGTTCTTTGGCTTCAAAACATATTGTCAACCATGTGCAAGTCTTTGTGTTAATTTCTTGAACATGGAGAATAGGTGTTCCAGGATAAGGAAGGCAATTCCTGCCTTCAAGCAGCTTACAATTCATTTAGGAGAATGACAGACTACCTGTAATATAACCTGATAAGTGCTGTGATAGAAGCAGTACTGGATTCTACAGAACCATGAGAGGGGGAAGGAATCATTCTGTGGGGAGGAATGGAGGGTGGGAAGCAGAGAAGAGTCTATAAGAGATAATATTTAATATTCCTTAGAGAGTTCCCTGATAGTCCAGTGGCTAAGACTCTGCATTCCCAATTCAGGGAGCCTGGGGTTTGATCCCTGGTCAGGGAACTAGATCCTGCATGCTACAACTGAAGATCTTGCATGTCATAATGAAGATTGAAAGTCCCAAGTGCCAGAACTAACAGGTGGTGTAGCCAGATTTTAAAATGTGATTATTCCTCGAAAGATGAACAGGATTTTATTAAGCTAAAAAGGTGAGAAAGGCATTCTAGGCAGATGACTGAAAGTGTCCCAGAGCGGAAATATAAGTGAGAACCAAAATCCAAGAGACAAAAATTGAGTGTGTGTGAGTGACCAAACAATGGTTAAAGTTTTAATTGTGTGAGTCACGTAAGAGAAGTCATCATCTTCACAATCACAATCCATTTTAAAAGGGTACTTTTCTTGAGCAGATTTTTTCATATAATAGTATCATTTGCTCCAAAAAGTGTCAGCATAAATACATGTGTTTTGCTGGCTGTTTTACAAAGGAAATTATAAAGATAAGAAACTGATCCTTTCAGAATTTAAATTTAGACTAAAGCAGTTTGGAGGGACATCATAAGGGCTTTGTGTGCAAGTGTGTGTGTGTGTGTGTGTGTGTGTGTGAAAAAAGTGATTAAATTTTAATAATCAAAACAGGAGACCTATGCATAAGGGCTTGTTTTTGTTTTTTTTTTAAGATTTTATGTCTTAATTCAAACTCTAAAATAGGCTTAAAGGCAACATTGCCTATAATAAATTGCACCAAAAATTATATAGTTAAAGACACAGACTTAAGGCTTGGACTCTGAGTCTTAAGTCAAATCACGTTTAAGAGCTCTCGCTTCTATTTTTAAACAGTGTGAAGCAAGCAATGGGGCTAACTTTCTCACCCTGGCCCCAGCACATATCTGACTTATTTCCATCTTTTCCCAGTGCATTTTTTAGCTCCCTTCCAGAGAGGCGGCATATATTTTACTCACTGTTCTGTCACATCTGACTGCTTGCTAATTAGCCTGGTTGAAATCTCTTTCCAAACCTATCTTCACCACTAGTTAGTCAACCTAAGTAGTCACTTTTGAGTGCTGCCATGTAAGGCATACTCTCCCTGCCGCATTCCCAGATCCTACTGGCTTAGGTCCAGAGTTTGGAACTGGAAATTCAATCAGAACCATGCTTTCCTATGGAATTTGACCTTATATTATTTTTAACACGTAGAGTCCAACAGAAACAAACAGACATTAGAAGGAACTTCACAGGTTAGGCACGTAGCAAGCCGCTAGGTAAACATGCCATATTATATCAAGTATATAACTTCTAAGGACAACATTAACCTGTGGGTCTCTTGTGTAGGAGATTCAGTTAGCATTTCTGCTGTTAGAAGATATAAGCCTACCCATCTGAGTAATACTAGAGCAGATGGTTTGCTTGTGAGATCCTTTGGAGAAGATGGTTCTGGAGAGAACCCTGGGGTTTTCTTTCAGTCCTTTTACATTTCCCATGTTCCACAAAGGTCAAACTACTTTAGTAAAAGGAAATTAAATGTTAAAAACCAGCGCTAACATGAAATCACTCTATTTTGTCACCTAGCTCCACTAAAGTAAGGGTGTTTGGAACTAATATCCTCTATTTCCAGTAAGCAGTGGATCCCAATTTAGGATTTTTTTTTTTTAATGTGTCTGTGGCTATTTTATCTGCTATAATTCTTTAGAAGAGGATATAATGCTGTTATTTCTTATTTAAGAAGTAACTAATTAGATAATAATGAACTACTTAGATTTCTAAATCATAATAGAATTTTTTATTGATTTCCTCCACTAGTTACAATATATGTGTAAGTAATTTAGTATATATGTGATTCTAAATTTAAACACATGCCTTTTAAGAAGGTAAGCAAGTTATTTAAAGGTGCCAACCCTGAAAGTCCTCATTTGCAATGATAGATATATTTCACTTAGGAACACTTCCTTTTGGTTCCAAATGGAATAAACCCAGTTTGATTAAAGCGCATTTAATTTCAGATACATACAATGTAAATGGGAAGATTTATGTGATAAAATTCACCTATAGGGAACACACAGTGACTGTATTTATAATAACTAACATTTGAGAGGCAGCACAGTGTGGTTTTGATTTGCATTTCTCTGATAATGAGTGATGTTGAGCATCTTTTTAGGTGTTTTTTAGCCATCTGTATATCTTCTTTGGGGAAATGTCTGTTTAGTTCTTTGGCCCATTTTTTGGACTGGGTTGTTCATTTTACTGGTACTGAGCTGCATGAACTGCTTGTATATTTTTGAGATTCTTTGCCAGTTGCTTCATTTGCTATTATTTTATCCCATTCTGAAGGCTGTCTTTTCACCTTTTTTATAGTTTCCTTCATTGTGCAAAAGATTTTAAGTTTAATTTGTTCCCATGTGTTTATTTTTTGCTTTTATTTCCATTACTCTGGGAGGTGGGTCATAGAGGATCTGGCTGTGATTTATGTCAGAGAGGGTTCTGCCTATGTTTTTCTCTAGGAGTTTTATAGTTTCTGGTCTTACGTTTAGATCTTTAATCCATTTTGAGTTTATTTTTGTGTATGGTATTAGAAAGTGTTCTAGTTTCATTCTTTTACGCTGGTTTACCAGTTTTCCCACCACCAATTGTTAAAGAGATTGTCTTTTCTCCATTGTATATTTTTGCCTCCTGTGTCGAAGATAAGGTGTCCATAGGCATGTGGATTTTTCTCTGGGCTTTTTATTTTGTGTCATTGATCTGTATTTCTGTCTTTGTGCCAGTACCATACTGCCTTGATGAGTGTAGCTTTGTAGTATAGTCTGAAGTCAGGCAGGTTGATTCCTCCAGTTCCATTCTTCTTTCTCAAGATTTCTTTGGCTATTCGAGGTTTTTTGTGTTTCCATACAAATTGTGAAATTATTTGTTCTAGTTCTGTGAAAAATACTATTGGTAGCTTGATAGGGATTGCTTTGGGTAGTATACTCGTTTTCACTACATTGATTCTTCTGATCCATCAACAAAGACCCATCTAGTCAAGGCTATGGTTTTTCTAGTAGTCATGTATGGATGTGAGAGTTGGACTGTAAAGAAAGCGGAGTGCTGAAGAATTGATGCTTTTGAACTGTGGTATTGGAGAAGACTCTTGAGAGTTCTTTGGACTGTAAGGAGATCTAACCAGTCCATCCTAAAGGAGATCAGTCCTGGATGTTCATTGGAAGGACTGATGTTGAAGCTGAAACTCCAATACTTCGGCCACCTGATGCGAAAAGCTGACTCATTTGAAAAGATCCTGAAGCTGGGAAAGATTGAGGGCAGGAGGAGAAGTGGACGACAGAGGATGAGATGGTTGGATGGCATCACTGACTCAATGGACATGGGTTTGGGTGGACTCTGGGAATTGGTGATGAACAGGGAGGCCTGGCGTGCTGCAGTTCATGGGGTCACAAAGAGTTGGACACGACTGAGCCACTGAACTGAACTGAACTGATCCATGAACATGGTATGTTTCTCCATTTATTTGTGTCATCTTTGATTTCTTTCATCAGTGTTTTATAGTTTTCTACATATAGGTCTTTTGTTTCTTTAGGCAAATTTATTCCTAAGTATTTTATTCTTTTCATTGCAATGGTGAATGGGATTGTTTCCTTAATTTCTCTTTCTGTTGTCTCATTGTTAGTGTATAGGAATGCAAGGGATTTCTGTATATTTTTATATCCTACAACTTTACTGTATTCATTGGTTAGCTCTAGTAATTTTCTGGTGATGTTTTTAGGGTTTTCTATGTAGAGGATCATGTCATCTGCAAATGTAAATGGGTTGAATGCCCCAACCAAAAGACAAAAACTGGCTGAATGGATACAAAAACAAGACTCCTATATATGCTGTCTACAAGAGACCCACCTCCGACCAATGGACACATACAGATTGAAAGTGAAGGGCTAGAAAAAAGACATTTCATGCAAATGGAGACCAAAATAAAGCAGGAGTAGCAATACTCATATCAGATAAAATAGACTTTGAAATAAAGACTGTGAAAAGAGACAAAGAAGGTCACTACATAATGATCAAAGGATCAGTCCAAGAAGAAGATATAACAATTATAAATATATATGCACCTGACATAGGAATACATAAGGCAAATGATAACAAGTATGAAAGAGGAAATTAACAGTAACACAATAATAGTAGGAAATTTTAATACCCTACTCACACTTATGGATAGATCAACCAAACAGAATATTAGCAAGGAAACACAAACTTTAAATGATACAATGGACCCATTACACCTAACTGATATATATAGGACATTTCACCCCAAAACAATGAATTTCACCTTTTTCTTAAGTGCACACAGGACATTCTCCAGGATAGATCACATTCTGGACCATAAATCTAGCCTTGGTAAATTCAAAAGACTTGAAATCATTTCAAGCATATTTTCTGATCACAATGCAGTAAGATTAGATGTCAATTACAGGAAAAAAAGAACTATTAAAAACACAAACATATGGAGGCTAAACAGCACGCCTCTGAATAACCCAACAAATCACAGAAGAAATCAAAAAGGAAATAAAAACATGCATAGAAATGAATGGAAATGAAAACATGACAACCTAAACCTATGGGATTCAACAAAAGCAGTGCTAAGGGGCAGGTTCATAGCAATACAAGCTTACCTCAAGAAACAAGATAAAATTCAAATAAATAACCTAACTTTACACCTAAAGCAACTAGAAAAAGAAGAAATGAAGAATCTCAAAGTTAGTAGAAGGAAATAAATCATAAAAATCAGAGCAGAAATAAATGAAAAAGAAACAAAGGGCTATAGCAAAAATCAACAAAACTAAAACCTGGTTCTTTGAGAAGATAAATGAAATAAACAAACCATTAGCCAGACTCATCAAGAAAAAAAGGGAGAAAAATCAAATCAACAAAATTCATGAAAATGGAGAAATCACAACAGACAACACAGAAATACAAAGGATCATAAGAGACTATTATCAGCAACTATATGCCAATAAAATGGACAACATGGAAGAAATGGACAAATTCTTAGAAAAGTATAACCTTCCAAAATTGAACCAGGAAGAAATAGAAAATCTGAACATACTGATCATATGTGCAGAAATCAAAACTGTAATAAAAATCTTCCAACAAACAAAAGCCCAGGACCAGATGGCTTCACAGCTGAATTCTACCAAAAATTTAGAGAAGAGCTAACACCTATCCTACTCAAACTCTTCCAGAAAATTGCAGAAGGTTAACTCCCAAACTCATTCTATGAGGCCACCATCACCCTAATACCAAAACCAGACAAAGATTCTACAAAAAAAGAAAACTACAGGCCAATCTCACTGATGAACATAGATGCAAAAACCCTCAACAAAATTCTAGCAAACAGAATCCAACAACATATTAAAAAGATCATACATCATGACCAAGTGGGCTTTATCCCAGGGATGCAAGGATTCTTCAGTGTTCGCAAATCAATCAATGTGATACACCACATTAACAAACTGAAAGATAAAAGCCATATGATTATCTCAATAGATGCAGAGAAAGCCTTTCACAAAATTCAACACCCATTTATGATAAAAACTCTCCAGAAAGCAGGCATAGAAGCAACACACCTCAACATAATAAAAGCCATATATGATAAACCCACAGCAAACATTATCCTCAATGGTGAAAAATTGAAAGCATTTCCCCTAAAGTCAGGAACAAGACAAGGGTGCCCACTCTCACCACGACTATTCAACATAGTTCTGGAAGTTTTAGCCACAACAATCAAAGAAGAAAAAGAAATAAAAGGAATCCAGATTGGAAAAGAAGTAAAACTCTCACTGTTTGCAGATGACACGATCCTCTACATAGAAAACCCTAAAGACAACATATGCTTTTTACAAAATGTAGTCACCGGCATCTCACTTAGTCCCCTGATTAACCTTGCTCATGTGATGTAGCATTGTGAAGCTGTTAAAAGTCTGAATTCTGGAATCTGCCAGCTTAAGGCTAGAAGTTCAGCTATTCCACTTACTAACTATGCAAAATGGTTACCTTTCTTTTCTTTTTCTAATACTTATTTATTTTTGGCTGTGTCAGGAGGATCTTGTGTGAGCTTCTCTCTAGCTGTGGCTCCCTGGGCTCCAGAGCGGGTGAGCTCAGCAGTTGCAGTGCACGTGCTTAGTTGCCCCACATGTGGGATCTTAGTTTCCAGACCAGGGATCAAACCAGCATCCCCTGCATTGAAAGGTGGGTTCTTAACCACTGGACCACCAGGGAAGCCCCAAAGTTTCTTTTCTTATGCTTCAGTACTCTTATGCGTCAAATAGGGATGATAATAGCATCTACCCCACTTTGCACACACACGCAAAGTACTTAGAAGAATACCTGTAACATAGCAGGTGCTTAATAAATGTTAGCAATTATTATCTTCACTTTAAAGATGAACAAACTGTTACAAAGAGGCAAATAATTGGCCCAAGCAAATTAGCTAAAAAAGAGTAAAGCAATATACAAGAAAGAAAATGCCTACTAAACTATTATACAGTTAGATGGTTGCACCAGAAAACATACAAATGTATGCATTAAGTTTGGTATTAGGCACTGCTGACATAAAAAGGAAGACATATCTTCTCTCCATATGTGTATAAATGCTTTCACCACACATTAGACCCTGAATAGAGATTTCCAGAGGTTGTTATGGGATAATCGAGAAAGGGATTTTTAAGTTCAGCCTAAGACCTCAGGAGAAAATGATGCCTGAATTGCAGTCTTAAAAGATGAATAAGAAATTAGACAAGCAAAGACTCACAGAAAGAGCAATCCAGGTAAAGAGAATATAATAAGAAAAAAGGCATCAAAGGTCTGAAATAGTACGTGTGTATATGGGACCAAAAAAAAAAAAAAGAAAATCCAGTATTACTAGAACATAAAAGTCTAGATGGAGAACTGCAGAAGATAGGATGGAGCAATGAGGAGCCAGAAGCCTTACATGCACATTAAAGAACTTGTGTTTTATTCTGTTGGCAGTGAGGAACTATTGAAGTTTTAAGCAAGCGGTTGTAGGCAGATTGTTCCGGGTGCAATATGGATGACAGATTTAGGAGAGGGTAAGATTAGAGAGAGGCAGGAAATCTATCTTGGAGGCAAGATAGGATGCAGGTTTGAATTAAAGAATGTGAGGCAGCGATGGAGACATTTGTCCTCAGCCTATGTCAATAGGACTTGGACAAAACTTGATGGAAACATTTTGCAGTGTTTTGAGGTTATCACCTTAATATGTTTTATAGTTTTAAAAATTGTATAGTTTTTTCTAAAACAACAACAACAACAACTTTTCTAATTGCTGACAGTTTGGCTGGCTATTATTTTGGTGTCATGTATAGTTTTAATCCTGAACATACTATGTTAATGTATGTTAATGTCATTCCCTCAGACTATAAACCTCTTGAAGACAGTAACTGCTTCTTAAATTTATCTAACACAGTATATAGTTTAGTTCTAAATATGTAATAGGAATACTATAAATATTTGATTAGTGAACTCGATCATCTAATTATTATTTTATCATTATAATTATTAGTGAAATTAATTATGTCAATATAGTGTGGTCTTATGAAGAAAAGTATAATTCTAACTACATTACAGCTTAAAATCAGTTAATAACAAGACTAATAATAGAAGTTAGTAAATTTATCGAAATAGGAGAGAGTTTAAAGCAGCACATGTGTGCCCAGTTGTGTCCAACTCTTTGGAACCACATGGTTTGGAACCTCGTGGTTCCCGCCAGGCCCTTCTGCTCATGGAATTTTCCAAATTTTCCAAGCAAGAATACTGGAATGGGTTGCTATTTCCTACTCTATTCTAAAAGTAGAATGGCCAATACTTACTTTCCAAATTACTTTTGCGGAGGTTTTTATTTTTATTATTTTATTATTTTTTTAAACAAAAACTAATAATTATATCAAAAGATTTCCAGAAAGGAAAGCTATACCTTTAAGAAAAGTTGCTGCAACATATCTGGGAAAGAAAACCTTTTCAGAAACATGATCAAAGGATTACTGTATTCTATTTAAAAGCAACATGCACACCTGCTGAAATATTAGTTTTCTATTAAATGTTTACATGGTACTAGACTATTTAGTCTTTTTCTTACAGCTCCTCTATAGGATGGAAAGTTGACAAAAGGTTATTTCTTTGTACCTTTTGAAAATTCTACTTTTGTCTAGAGACTGAAACTTCTTTTGCGCCTTTCTTTTGTTCTATTGTACACACTGGTGGATTTTAGTATAAGTGACTCACCATTGATGCAACTTGTGAAAAGTTTGGCATAACTGGTAATTAAATGAAGGCATTTTGGAAAACATTACAACTTTTGTGTTAATGGGTGTAACCCAAAAGATGTCTCTAGTGAATATCCTCTTTTATGTATTATGACTCCACCACATTAAAACCAGATGATAAGTAAACACTAAACACACTTTAAAGTGCAAGGTATTATTAGGCAGAAATCATTGATCTTGTACCTAACATGTTAACAATGACCAAACAATATTGCCTATGAGTAAGAGAGTGCTGCATTCTATATAAATTGTAAGTTGTTTGAGCTCATTCAAAAGTATTTTCAACTTGCCTTGAACTTCTTTTCACTGGAAACAATTATTATTAAGAACTATTATCCCTATGAAAACCAACAATGAAAATGAAGCAAAAACAAGCTGAAAAGTTCCTCAATGAACTTTTTAAAAAAAATAGAGTTGGAAGGCTGTCTGTTTTAAAGTTAAAGGAAGTTTCAAGGTTATTCTAGGCTGTTCCTAGATTAACACTGAAATTGACTTCTCAACCTGGTTTTGAAATGTGTTGATATTTAAGACAAGAAGCTGCATGCTAGTTAACATGAGTTTCATTTCAACTGGAAGTTCAAAGAAGAAGCACACTTTGGAAGGTATTGCAATGTTATGGTGACTAATTCTACCTGAGAACTATTAAGTATCTTTATTTCCTTTTAAGTGTTTAATGCACATATTTGTTACTCAAAAGCCAGTTTTTTCTTTCCCTGTCTTGAGCTCACGGTGGGAAACGTTCCCTACCTACCTCTACCTATCTTCTTCTTTTCTGCTTGCACACTCACTACCCCCCAGATATAAATATTACAAATGTGCAAGTCATTACTATAAGCACTGAAAATTGAGTGTTTCTACAGGTTCGGATTTAGCTCATTTATCTCTTTTGTGTTTACTTAACCAGCCACACCTATGTTGATACAATGATTCACAGAGAAAAATAACTCATATTTAAGCATAATGATCAACAACAAAAAATACCACCCAGGAAAATGCTGTCATTGAGGGGGATCATGAGTTAGCCACAATCCACCCAGAAAGATACATAAATGAATTGCCAACCTAATTGCTCAGGTGCTGGAGGATATTAACTGGAGATAAACCTCTGATCCATCTTTGAGTTCTTGTAGCTCACAGCATGAGTACAAAAAAATGGCAGAATGGGAGAGGGAGGAGAAGCTCAGGGGCTTACACAACACTTCATGTCAGAATAAATATCTTTCCTGAGTCAAAAGAATGATTGCCTTTGTCTCATATACAGTTATGAAAAACAGCCAGACTCAAGTGAGGTGTAGGAGTACCTGAAGGATGTATAAAACCATCAAACACCAAAGTTTACCCATTGATAAAGTTAGTTTCTCAAAGCAAATATGGTTGAAGCCTAAGTATTGGTCTGAGTATACACTATTGTAAGTTCTGATCTAAAGATACAAACATGCAGAGCCACGTGTGTTTGATATTAAATATTGTTATGATCTAGCCCATACTTATGACTTTAATGATTATCTGCATAGTTTTATTGCCAAGTTATCTGACTATTTGGAATGTGCTTACATTTCTCAGTAATGTTAATCTTTATAAAAATTTGAATTATATATATGGCCAATGTCCTCCAGAAACTGAAATATAATTAAACAAAATTCTTGGGTACTTGCTGTCCCTTTTAAGTATGCTTAAATACTTTTTAATTTTAGTTTTAACAGAAAAGTATGTATACCATAGTAAAACTATATTTTTGGACCACAGAATTGTCTTGTATTCATATATTACCTTGATTCATTAGAATTTTCAGCTAATGAAATAGTTAAACAGGGTTGCATGGAGATAGTGGAACACTCAATGGAGGGACACCAAATTAGGTGACATTTGTGACAATCTTTTAATGTCTCAAAGTTACCTAAGTTTTGTAATATATTTAAAATGTCAAGGGAATTCCCCAACAGTCCAGTGGTTAGAATCCTGTGCTCTCACTGACAAGGGCCTAGGTTCAATCCCTGGTCAGGGAACTAAGATCCCACAGGCCACATGATTTAGCCTAAAATAAAATAAAATGTTGAGTGATAAAAGCAAAATGCAGCTGGATAGATATGATACTTTTCGTATAAAGTTTAAAAATCACATCAAACAACACTATGGAATGCTTACGGCTTCAACGTGTAAAAAATAAGTGGGACAGAGTCACTTCACATCAGGTTCAGGACAGCAGTTTTCTCTGGAAGCAGGAGGAAGGGAAATGGAATCAAGGAGGGATACAAAAGGGACTTTACCTGTAATATTTTATTTCTTGAGAAGCAAAAATAAAGCCAATCCAGCAAAATGTTAACATTTATAGAATCCACTCACTAGTTGATGGATATTTGGGTTGTTTTCACATTTTAGCTATCATGAATAGTGATGTTTTGAAGATTTGTTTACAAAGTTTTGTATGAACACATTTTTTTCAATGCTTGAGTATATACCTAGGAGTAAACTGCTGGATAATATGGTAATGCTATGCCTTTCTGAGGAAACACCGAACTTCTTTCCACTGCAGCTTCACTTTTTATATTCACATGAGCAAAGCACAAGATTTCCAATTTCTGCACATCCTTGCCAGCACGTGGTCCACTGGACAAGGGAATGGCAAACCACTTCAGTATTCTTGCCTTGAGAAACCCATGAACAGTGTGAAAAGGCAAAAAGATAGGACACTGAAAGATGAACTCCCCAGGTCGGTAGGTGCCCAATGTGCTACTGGAGAATAGTGGAGAAATAACTCCAGAAAGAATGAAGAGACGGAGCCAAGGCAACAACACCTAGCTGTGGATCTGACTAGTGATGGAAGTAAAGTCCGATGCTGTCAAGAGAAATACTGCATAGGAACCTGGAATGTTATGTCCATGAATCAAGGTAAGTTGGAAATGGTCAAACAGGAAATGGCAAGAGTGAACATTGACATTTTAGGAATCAGTGAACTAAAATGGACTGGAATGGGTGAATTCCATTCAGATGACCGTATCTACTACTGTGGGAAAGAATCCCTTAGAAGAAGTGGAATAACCTTCATAGTCAATAAAGGAGTCCAAAATGTAGTACTTAGAGGCAATCTCAAAAATGACAGAGTGATCTCTATTCATTTCCAAGGCAAACCATTCAGTATCACAGTAATCCAAGTCTATGCCCCAACCAGTAATGCTAAAGAAGCTGAAGTTGAATGGTTCAATGAAAAACTACAAGACCTCCTAGAACTAACACCCCAGATGATGTCCTTTTCATTATAGGTGACTGGAATGCAAAAGTAGGAAGTCAACAGATACCCGGAGTAACAGGCAAATTTGGCCTTGGAATACGGAATGAAGCAGGGCAAAGGCTAACAGAGTTTTGCCAAGAGAACGCACTGGTCATAGCAAACACCCTCTTCCAACAACACAAGAGAAGACTCTACACATGGACATCACCAGATGGTCAATTCTGAAATCAGGTTGATTATATTCTTTGCAGCCAGTGATGGAGAGGCTCTATACAGTCAGCAAAAGCAAGACCGGGAGCTGACTGTGTCTCAGATCTGAACTCCTTATTGTAAAATTCAGACTTAAACTGAAGAAAGTAGGGAAAACCACTCGACCATTCAGGTTTGACCTTAATCAAATCCCTTATGATCATACAGTGGAAGTGAAAAATAGATTCAAGGGATTAGATTTGATAGACAGAGTGCCTGAAGAACCATAGACAGAGGTTGGTGACATTGTACAGGAGGCAGTGATCAAGACCATCCCCAAGAAAAAAAGTGCAAAAAGGCAAAATGGTTGCCTGAGGAGGCCTTACAAATAGCTGAGGAAAGAAGAGAAATGAAAGGTAAAAGAGAAAAGGAAGGATATACCTATTTGAATTCAGAGTTCCAAAGAATAGTAAGGAGAGATAAGAAAGCCTTCCTCAGCAATCAATGCAAAGAAATAGAGGAAAACAATAGAATGGGAAAGACTAGAGATCTCTTCAAGAAAATCAGAGATACCAAGGGAACATTTCATGCAAATATGGGCACAATAAAGGACAGAAATGGTATGGACCTAATAGAAGCAGAAGATATTAAGAAGATGTGGCAAAAAAAGATCTTAATGACCCAGATAACCACGAGCCAGACATCCTGGAGTGCAAAGTCAAGAGTGCCTTATAAAGCATCACTACGCACAAAGCTAGTGGAGGTGATGAAATTCCAGTTGAGTTATTTCAAATCCTAAAAGATGATGCTCTTAAAGTGTGGCACTCGATATGCCAGCAAATTTGGAAAACTCAGCAGTGGCCACAGGACTGAAAAAGAGCAGTTTTCATTCCAATACCAGAGAAAGGCAATGCCAAAGAATGTTCAGACTACTGCACAATTCACTCATCTCACATGCTAGTAAAGTAATGCTTAAAATTCTCCAAACCAGGCTTCAATAGTATGTGAACCATGAACTTCCAGATGTTCAAGCTGGATTTAGAAAAGGGCAGGATCAACAAAAAAGCAAGAGAGTTCCAGGAAAACATCTACTTCTGCTTTATTAACTATGCCAAAGCCTTTGACCGTGTGGATCACAAAAAAACTGTGGAAGAATCTTAGAGATGAGATTACCAGACCTGCCTCCTGAGAAATCTGTATGCAGATCAAGAAGCAACAGTTAGAACTGGACATTGAACACCAGACTGGTTCCAAATCGGGAAAGGAGTACATCAAGGCTGTATATTGTCAGTCTGCTTATTTAACTTATATGCAGAGTACATCATGAGAAGTGTCGGGCTGGATGAAGCACAAGCTGGAATCAAGATGCTGGGAGAAATATCAATTACCTCAGATATGCAGATGACACCACCCTCATGGCAGAAAGCAAAGAAGAACTAAAGAGCCTCTTGATGAAAGTGCAAGAGGACAGTGAAAAAGCTGGCTTAAAACTTAACATTCAGAAAATGAAGATCATAGCATCTGGTCCCATCACTTCATGACAAATAGTTGGGGAAACAATGGAAACAGTGAGAGACTTTATTTTTTTCAGCTCCAAAATCACTGCAGATGGTGACTGCAGCCATGAAACTAAAAGACTCTTGCTTCTTGGAAGAAAAGCTATGACCAACTTTGACAGCATATTAAAAAGCAGAGACATTACTTTGCCAACAAAGGTCCATCTAGTCAAGGCTATGGTTTTGCCAGTAGTCACGTATGGATGTGAGAGTTGGACTGTAAAGAAAGCTGAGCACCGAAGAACTAATGCTTTGGAACTGTGGTGTTGAAGAAGACTCTTGAGAGTCCCTTGGTCTGCAAGGAGATCCAACCAGTCAATCCTCAAGGAAATCAGTCCTGAGTATTCTTTGGAAGGACTGATGCTGAAGCAGAAACTCCAATACTTTGGCCACCTAATGCAAAGAGCTGACTCATTGGAAAAGACCCCAATGCTGGGAAAGATTGAAGGCAGGAGGAGAAGGGGACAACAGAGGATGAGATGGCTGGATGGCATCACTGACTCAATGGACATGACTTTGGGTAAACTCCAGGAGTTGGTGATGGACAGGGAGGCCTGGTGTGCTGCTGTTCAAGGGGTTGCAAAGAGTCGGGCACGACTGAGAGACTGAACTGAACTGAATGACAAATGATATTGAGTATATTTTCACGCACTAATTGACCATTGCCTTTTCAAGTCCTTTGCCCATTTTTAAATTGAACTGTGTATCTTCTGTTGAGTTGTGAGAGTTTTATATATATTCTAGATAATAGATGCTTATCAGATATATGAGTTTCAGATAATGCTTCCTGTGCTTTGGTAGTCTTTTCATGTTCTAGTGTCGTTTGATCTAAAAAGTTTTAAATTTTGATGAAGCCCAATTTATCTATTCTTTCTTTTGTTGCCTGCACTTTTGGTGCCATACTTAAGAATCCATTCCCAAATCCAACATCATAAGGAATGACATCAAAATTTTCCCCTAAAGTTATACTGTTTTAGTGCTTACAACATTTAGGATCCATTATGAACTAATTTCTGTTTATGCTGTAAGGTAGTAGCCCAGCTTTATTCTTTTCCGGTTGTCCCAGCACCATTTGTTGAAGAGATTGCGCTTTCCTCGTTGAATAGTCTTGGCACTTTTGTCAAAAATGAGTTGACTGTGGACACGGGTTTATCTCTGGAATCTCAGTTCTATTCCACTCATCTACATGACTGTGTTTATGCTACCATGCTTTCTTAAACACGCTATACAGAACAAATTGTAAATACTTTTGTAATGATATGAGATCATTACTCTTAGTATCAATTATATTCTATAATATAATAATAGTGCCACTTCAAGGTTCACCAAAATAAATTGGATGTTTGGCTCCACAACAAAGTGTCCCAGACTGGTATTTTTTAGTCATTTATGTTTTATGTGGGGGCTTCCCAGGTGGTGCTAGTGGTAAGAACCCGCCTGCCAATAAAGAAGATGTGGTTTCTACCTTCCCTTTGTGACAGCTGCCATTTTTGCTACAATCACGATGCCTATCATAACTTATAATCTCCTTTTTCCCTTCCTAATTCACTGTTTTTAATGCCTCTGTGAATTTGGATAACTAAGCTTTATTTATTCGATAAACATTCTGAGCGTCCAGTATTTCAGTTTTTGAGGTTCGGCTAATGACTTTCATACTCTACGGTGAGCATGAACACACTCCCCATTTAACTGGTGTACAGATACACAGCGAATCATCAAATAAAATGCTAAGAACACTAATCCAGGTGACAATGGTATTGTGAGTGCAAATTTAACCCAGGGGGGATGGGAGATGATTTCACAGGGTTGGTAACATTTAAATGTGCTTTGAAGGATGAATCAGATTTTGGCAGGTCATATCAGATAGAGAATGATAGAAAGAACATTTTAGGGGACAAGAATATACTATGTTCAGGGAACAATAATAAACTCCAGCGTGACTAGGGTCACGGTAAAAGGAAAGGGGATGAGACCGAGAGAGGCAGAGGAAGAGGAGGAGACAGGTGGAGAGGGGAAGACAGAGGATGCAAGAGACAGAGGGAGAGGGAGAAAGAGAGGGAAAGGTAGGGTGGGGAGAGAGTGGGAAGGAGAGAAACACACAGCTGGACAAGCCCAGGGCTAAGTGGAAAACCTTGAATACTGTGCAGAGCTTGAACTTCATGATGAAGGCAACTGGAAGGCAGTAAAGGTTTTTGTTTGGATAAGTGATGTGACTAGCTCTGTTTTAGGAAAATGGCTTAAGTGGTATGCAGTGTGGTACTAGTGGTAAAACTGAGGCAGAGAGAGGAAGTTAATTTTTAATCTCTGTCTGTGATGATGAGCAGTGGGTAACCAAAATAGATTTGTGATTTATGAAAGTAAACCACCTGAGTCAGAGTTCAGGGAACTTTCTTATGGGTAAAGTACATAAGGAAGTTATAGTGTATAGACTTTGTGATCCTTAACTGTGGGCTCTTACAAGGAAATAAAGTGACGGGGTTCAGGATATGCTGCCCCTTGACACTGAATATCTTGTGTGTGTGTGCGTGCATGCCAAGTCGCTTTAGTCGTGTCTGACTGTTTGTGATCCTACGGGCTGTAGCCTGCCAGGCTACTCTGTCCACGGGGATCCTCCAGGACAGCCACCTTCAAGGGATCTTCCTGACCCAGGGACTGAGCCCATGTCTCTTATGTCTCCTGCATTGGCAGGCGAGTTCTTTACTGCTAGTGCCGCAGGGAAGCCCACTGAATATCTTACGTTAAAGGAATTTGAGATGCAGCAATTCCAGGTGGAACTTCCTGATGCCTCCCTGAAACAGATCATAAGACTCTCACGTGAGAGCCCTACCCACCCTCCCCCACCACGCCACCACCCAGACCTGGAGGAGAGGAGCACCCTTATGTCTGAAGACAGAGGGACACCAAAAGGACTCTCACCAAAGAGGCCCTACTGAGTGTCCCCCAGTCTACTACACTTGGCTTATACTCTTTCTGTCCTGTCACACTTTCCCATGACTTTCTACTCTTCATCACACTTGCATAAAATCATTCTTAGGGTCATCGTTTCCTTACAAAAGCTCCCATATTACATAAAACTCATAAATAAATTTGTCTTCTTTACTCTTGTTAATCTGTCTTTTGTTATAGGGACCCCAGTCAAAATCTTGGAAGGACAGTAGGGGAAAAGATATTTTTCCTTTCCTACAAAAGCATAAAAAGAACTTGGACTTTAGAGTCACCAAACCACCAACTCTGGTTTTACCATTTCCTAGCTTGGTGTGGGCAAGTTCCTAAATGTTTTTAAGTCTTAACATAAAATATGCTGTGTTTAGTCGCTCAGTTGTGTCCGATTCTTTGTGACCCCATGGACTGCAGCCCATCAGGCTCCTCTGTCCATGGGGACTCTCCAGTCAAGAATGCTAGAGTGGGTTGCCTTGCCCTCCTCCAAGTAACATAAAATACGTACATTAATATTAGTATTACAGAGTTAATTGAAGTGTTGAGACAGCATGAATGCTATTCAATAAATGTCAGTCTTCTTATTTTCTTTCCCCTCCCAGGTACTTCACTATATTTTTTAATGGATAAGGTTGTCATGTAAGTGTCCTTGAGATTTAGCATTATTAAAATAGTTTTTAGGTTATAGTAAGGATTGATGAAAAAATAGTGACCCTAGCCCTCTGAACTCAATAATATTATTTCTAAATTCTGCACTTTAGTATCAGAGCTGCTGCTACTGCCACTAAGTCATTTCAGTCGTGTCCGACTCTGTGTGACCCCATAGACGGCAGCCCACCAGGCTCCCCCATCCCTGGGATTCTCCAGGCAAGAACACTGGAGAGATTATGTTATTTAATGTGCTGATCATGCTCTCTTTGATATATGCTACCCCTCTGTGTGGAATGCCCTTTCTCCATCCCTTAAAATTGACTAGTCCAGCCTATAAAATGCAACTGAAATATCGTTTCCTTCAAGAAGGCTCTCTTCTCCTTACCCCAGGTGAGATTTGCCTTCTCTTTGTTCCTGTATTACCACATAAGGCAGATAATGATAGAGTATACAAGCACATGGGTATTATAATATACTTGGGTGTTGGTCTCTCCCTACGGTCTATGAAAGGACAAGGACTGTGTATAGTAGGCTATATCAATGTTTCTGAAGTTCTTATCCTGGACCTGGAACATACCAGACAGTTAATAAGTATTTATTGAACAAAGAAACCAATTTTTAAAATCACCCATCTACCCATCCCAAGCACTTGCTTACAAATGGTGTCCATTTTTCTGTTTTAAATCTCTCATGTCTTACTTATCAGTCCATCCTTCTCCTCAGAGAAGCAGCTGGGATGGTTCTGAGGAAACTGATCTGAGGGACCTCCCTGGTGGTCCAGTGGGTAAGACTGCATGCTCTCAATGCAGGAGTCCTGGGTCCAATCCTCAGTCAGGGCACTAGACCCCATACGCTACAACTAAAGAGCTTGTATGCTGCGACTGAGATCCAAGATCCCATGTGCCACAACTATGACCTGGTGCAGCCAAATAAATAAATATTTAAAAAAGAGAAGAGACTGATATGAAAAAAAAAAAAAACCTGTATTGCAGCTTGGCTCCTCCACAATTAGTCATGAAATATGGGCAAGTCACTGAATCTCTTTGCCCTTGCTTCCTTATGAGCAAAATAAGAATAACTTGGAAGGACTGATACTGAAGCTGAAACTGCAATACTTTGACCACCTAATGCAAAGAACTGACTCATTGGAAAAGACCCTGATGCCGGAAAAGATTGAAGGCAGGAGGAGAAGGGGACGACATCAACGACTCTATGGACATGAATTTGAGCAAACTCGGGAAATTGTTGATGAACAGGGAAGCCTGGCGTGCCAGTCCAGGGGGTCACAAAGAGTCAGACACAACTGAGTGACTGAACTGAACTGAACAGGCTTGTAAAAGGGTTAAATGAAATACGACACAAAAGAGCCATACATAATATCTGTCACATAGTGAGTTTTTATCATTTACTGGCAACTTATTATTTGCTGTTGTTAAAAATTTAAGTTAGGGAATTCCCTTGTGGTTCAGTGATTGAGAATCTGCCTTCCAATGCAGGGGATGTGGGTTTGATCCCTGGCTGGGGAACTAAGATTCCACATGCCTCAGGGCAACTGGGCCTGGACACCGCCATTACTGAGCCTGAGCTCTGCAACAAGAGAAGCCTGTACATCATAACGCAGACCCAGCACGGCCAACATAAATAAATAAACTAAAAAGTTTTTAAAGTTAGAATATAGTTGAAAGTGAAAAAGGACTTCTGGTGAAAAACGTGGTTCTTTCATGCAATTAGCTAGATTATTCTAATCATCCAGAGAACTCTGTAAAACTGCCTTTGTTTTAGGTTCTACTGTTACCACTAGCACCAGAATGAACCTGTTAACAAAAATAAAACAAAGTTAAACACCTCGGCCTCAAAGTCATTGCCCGTCATAAATAACTTGAAAGTTATTTAAATGAAGATATATTGCCTCTATAATGGGGTGCTATCTATAAATCAGGAAGAAAAACAAACAACTCAAAGACCCATTAATGCAAAAGGCTGACAAATCTGGGTTTTCAAAGGCCCTTCAACTGGTATTTTCAGAAGCCCTAATAAAATACATATTCATTGTGTCTGCCAAACCCCACAACTAAAGGAACACTCTCGAAGCTTTGAGGATGAATCTGAATGTAGTGAATTCAGAGGTGGATGCTTGTAGAATCAAGGGAAGTTTTCACCTTCGACAAAGAAAAATTGCAGCTGGTTTTAGTGAATGAACTGCAGTCCTCCAGGCACCAGAGCTCTTAGCATCTTTTTCCCAAATTCACCCTGGAAGGCTTTAGAAAGGATGTGTTAGTGCAATGCTGCCATCTACAGCCAGAATTTTCCATGTGCTTTGATAAAATAATGAAAAAGAACAACACCAGGCCTGTTCAGTCAAATTCATACACTGTTCATACACTTCAAATTACATTTTTGCTCGCTTCATGAAATAAGTTCATTAGTTCCAAAAAAATTTTTAGCTGAGGTTTCTTCTGATTACCAAAGCAATCTATTTTAGCTTTACTTCAAATTTCATACAAAAGATACGTCTGCCTCATACGAATTTTCCTGAATTCCCACAGCATACATGTCTATCAGATGGAATTACTAGGAAAAAATTCTTTTAAAAAGGATTATGTTCATTATTCTTATGAAGAGATGAACTCACTTCTGAGTGAAGTTATAAACCAGTCAGACATAGGCAGATGACTCAGCTCAGGGGGTGCTGATACCAGAATTTTCCAGCACTGCACCTGGACCCCTCTACTTGGGTTCTGCTCTTTCCCTCTTTGTTTTGACAACAAGCAGAGGAAATAAGATGACAGCAGAGAGCTGTCTTTTCTCTAGAGAACAATGCTGCCTCAGTAAGTAGCATCCAACTCAGATATAAATCATATTTATACAATTCAGACTCTTCCCAGAAATAACCAACCAATATTACAAAAATTAAAATCATGCCCACTATTTCCAGTCTATTGTTTCCAAGTTTGTTTTTTCTCAGCTAAGTATTCAGTCTCTGCTGTCTTACTTTTTTTTTCTGAATATTTCTTATATCTCATTATGAGTCAGCTATTTTCCTTGAGCTAACTTTGCTTCTTATAGGTCTCAATACTCACCGAAATACAAAAGAACAAAAATCAACGTTCACAATGTCTCTGAAATACCATGAAAAGAGTTAGCTCATTTGTTCTTTTACAATGTTTCCGTGTACTTCAGGCTAAAGAGTCCAACTAGTTCCTCGAATATGATAAAAGTATCACAGAAAATTTATAGTCATTAAAAATATTAGTTTTTAATGTCTTTCTGAGGGACAAAATATATACATTTGACGCTATACTTTTGATCATCATAAGCAATCACTTAACTAGACCATTCATTTTTAAAAATTAATTTGTATTGGAATATAGCTGCTTTACAATGCTATGTTACTTTCTGTCCTGCAGCAAAGTGAGTCAGCTTGTTGCTTACATATATCCCCTCTTTTTTTTGGATTTCCCTCTCATTTACGTCACTACAGAACACGGAGGAGAGTTCCCTGTGCTATGCAGTGGATTTGCATTAGCTATCTATTTTATCAGTAGTGTATATTGATAGTCGGTTCCAGTCTCCCGATTCACGCCTTTGCCGCCTTGATATCTGTATGTTTGTTCTCTAGCCTATGTCTCTACTTCTGCTTTGCAAGTAAGGTCATCGCCACCATTTTTCAGATCACTCTTTACTCTCATTTGGTGGATGATAAAAATAAGGCATGTGAGGGTTAAATGACTTATTCAAGGTCATTGCAAGTAATTTGTACAAATTACACCTAAAGAAGAAACTCTATCATTACAACTGCCCTGAGGTCCTAGCAAGAATGTTAGGCCTCCTCTTTTTCACCTCTCTCTCTAGTGAGAGGTTTACTTCAATTTTTCCACAGGTGTCAATTTCTCAAAGTTAACAATGAGAGGATAATTTATGACAACCCACTCAATTCCTAAGAGATGGACTGGGGAAGAAAAACGAGATGTTACATTTGAAAGTTTATATTGGAGTATTAAAGAGAAAAGGTTTTATCTACAGTTACAAAAGTAGTGTTGCATTTTTTACAGCCTCAGTATTAACGGTACAAGTTAAAAAAAAGTCATTTGATGCAGTAGCAAGTTATTCAGTTTGTTTCTACAATAGTTAAGAAAAGATTACAGTAAGTTTACGGCAAAGGCTTAAGTGACAAAAATCTAGTTAACTCTTTCATAATTGATTTTATGAAATGTTTAGGATAAAAATATAAATGTCTCAGTTATTATTTAGCACTTTGAACCATACCAATGCTTTCTCAAAACGTAAGCAGGATTTTGGTTTTATTTTTCATGGCTTGAAAAGACCAGATCATCCCTCTCTCACCTTCAGAAGTCCCCCCAACCATCCTCTGGGCTACGTGTTTAATCATCCATTAGAATTCTAAGTCAACAGAGGGAGCAAAAAGTTTTGAATGACTCTAAATATTTCAAATACATTGAGAAACATGAATTCTCCTCAGTCTCTTATTCACCTTTCATCATATTGCAAAACCATCAAACACATGCCCTGTCAATTTTTCTATATTATGTAAACAAAAGATTTCCAAGTAGGATTTGGTAGATGGTGGATTTCAAATTAAATTTAAAAAGTGCCCATAACACAGCAATTATTTCATTAGCTCTGAATAGTTTAAATTCTTGCAATTGAACCATGTCTTGAGTGGAAAAAAAAAAAAAAAAACTACACATAATACCAAATCCAGTAAACAGAAGGAAGCAATTGGTGTACTGTCCACACACTTTCATTTTGTTTTAAAAACACATTTATTGTGATGGTTTTACAACTCTGTAAATATACTAAAACCCACTGAATTATACACTTTCAAGGGTGAATTTTATGATATGTAAATTATATTTCAATAAAGCTGTTATTTTTTAAAAATCTAACTAAGTGTTCTGTAAGAAAATCCTGCTAGGAAATAAATGATTTTTTCCTTGTTAGCATCATATTTAAGAGTGTATACAAAAGTGAAATAAACAAACTAAATGTTCACTGCAGCCCAGATAAGGTGTTGCTGTCTATGAGACAGAATATTTACTGTGCTACAGTCTTGATTCCCAAATTATAATCTGAGAGACCTGTGTGAAATTCCACTGAAACCCACCATTACACGATAAAACGTAGGGCATCATTTGGCACATTGTGCAGTATACTTATATTTTTAAAGGATTCTTTGTTGTCACTTTCATCTGTTTTTGTTTAACTGACAAAAGGATCAAGCAAAGGTTATGATGATATCTCATTCTGATATTTCTTTAAAGTAAATTTGGATAGAAACATGAATGTTACCCCAGTACAAACATCTAGTTTTGAACTCACTTAAAGTTTTTGGAAATAATATTTCAGACGTTCTCCACTTGGATTTTGGAAGGAGGAATAGTCAGGAGGGTCATTATTTTCTGGAAAAATGGTTTTGATAGCATCAAAGAATCTTAAGAGTCAGAAAGCACTTTAGAGATAATCTGGTTAAATCCACTGCCTTCCTAGATGAAGAAACAAAGACCCAAAGAGGTTAAGTAATTTGTGCAAGGTCATGTAGCAAGTTAGTGAAAGAGTAGAACAGAAAGTGGTTCTCTTGATTCTCTAACCCCAAATTTGCATCCTCTCATTCCCTAAACTACTATCATCTAGGGAAAATTAAAATTTGTTAGGTGTTTCCAGTTTTAAAAAAATACTTGTATGTAAAATAATCTCATGTATAGTAGGCATTTAAGGAATATTTTTAAATTATGAGTTATTTTCCATTTATTTTTATTTTTTGTGTAAAATATACACAAACAGTTTTGTGAGATATTTTGTAATTCATCTCATGCTAAAGAAAATTGCACAAGGAGAGATTAGAAGGGTTAAGGAAGGAGCCAGGAAACAATCACATCTCTTTCCAAATTCCACTGTGCCTCACAAAAATCCCAAGAGGGTTAAAAAAAAAATTAGTCATTTGAATGAACCATGAAAACGAATAATATCACACTCTGCTAGAGAGAGTGAAGGGAAACAGTCATTCTGGAAAACAGTTTCACAGTTTCTATCAAAGGCCTTTGAAATTTTTTATAGTTTAAACTAATAAATCTATATCTGGAAACTAATTATATAAATATAAACCATGATCCAGAAACACAGCTTTGCAGAGAAAGGTTCGTTGCAGCCTTATTTATCATGAGAAGAAACGGCAAACATGATAGTATTTTCAATTGACAATTGTCATCGTAGCTAATAAAAGAAAATTCGGAATTTAATGCAAAATATGTGATATAGTAAGTTTTAAAAGCAGAATACAAAATTTTATATGTGGTATATATTTAAAAATATAAAAACTTATGGATAGAAACATACATTGATTGCCTTTCAGTAGTAAAACTATGGGTGGTTTTGCTTATATTATCCAATTTTTAAATGAAAAATATGTATGGTTTTTATAGTAGAAAACCTTTAATAGGTGCTGTTATTAAAATAAACACAAAATGAGCCAACCAATGAAAAACCAATTCAAAAAATAAAATTATAATCTGCCTTTGGAATGAAGTATTTATAGGCTTTGGGTTCAGATGACTTTCCACTACATCGCATTATCCAATACCATCATTTCGCATGTTGTTGCCAAGTGCTTTTCTTTACAGAATCACGTACGATTAGTATCTATCATAATAAATAGTTTTTTGAGATTCTAAAGAATACCATTCACTCCAGAGCTTATAAATACATCATTCTTTTGATTTGCTTGGTCAGACCGCACCAATTAAAACCAAACCTCACTTGTCTCCCAAACTTAGTTCAGGTGGAGAGGCTCCTGGCTGCTTCCTGAGAGGTTTCCTAATTGAAGTCAGTCCCTCTCTTGCTGCACATGGTAAAGTCCTGTTTTCTCTTTGCAGTATCTGCACTCACACAAAGGCATGAGGGGCCATAATTCTTCATTTCACAAAAACGCACGAGTTAATCAAAGTTGTCACATAGAGAACCGGAAGAACAGCAAACACTTTCAAGGTAATAGCTACACGTCGAAAAGGACAATCAAACATTGTTTTAAACAAGAAAACAGGTTCTAGTGATGTTATTCATTCTAAGAGAATTGGTTAAAGGGGATTTCAAAAGTCCTGAGTCTCACCTTTAGAAAAATTCCCCCTGTTGCTTACACTTTGGAATAATAAGGCCAGTTAGAAGGCCCTTTTATTTCTCTTGTCAGCGTGATTCATGCCCCAACATTTGAAATGAAGAGGATCCTTTCCTGACTAGACCTCAGGAAGACAACCAGGAGAGCAAACTGACAACGTGGGTTTCTGCTGTCAGAGGTTTGCACATCAATCAGCAAGACTCCAGATGGCATGTGTTTTCAGTGATCATGTCACTTACCATCAATGTCACATTAAATCCTTGCAGTAAAAATGGATTCTTTTCCCCATATTCACAAGCAGATGATCTCTGACTTCATCCTCAGGCCTCTCAGGTTGGGAAGAAAACAGAGCAACTGTGTCTCCTGCTGCCTATTAGCGTGAAGACACATGTGCAAGAGGAGGAACTCGTCCAAGTGAGAAGGAATGAAGACTCAATCCTTGGCAGTACTTGACTTTATTCCAGGAGATATTTTCACCTTAGTTTAGGTGGCTCAGTGGTAAAGAATCCGCCTTGCCAATGCAGGGGACACGGGTTCGATCCCTGACCGGGAAGATCCCCCCTGGAGGAGGAAATGGCAACTCATTCCAGTATTCTTGCCTGGGAAATCCCATGGACAGATGAGCCTGGCGGGCTGTGTCCATGGGGTTGCAGAGAGCTGGACACGACTGAGCACGCAGCATACTTTTTCTACATTCAATTAAACTGTGTTTTGAATTTCGCATTGCTCATTTCAAAGTGTAAGAATACCATTATCTCTGTTATTAGAACCCTTCTATTATTAAGCAATTTCTCACATTCTTTTGATTTTTCCCAGGTTCACTCCCATACTTGCCTGCTCAGTACTTCTCCCCTCACCTAGCAGGAGCAACTCAAGGGAGAACAGTTCTATCAACAGAAGGATCTGAGTTTTAGATGCCGGAGAGAAAATTACTGGTGTCATGATATATCCTTATTATTTCACAGGTTTGGCATAGTATTCAGTAGGAAATCATTCTGGATGGATGTCACTAAAACCCACACCAATACAAGTTGGCTTTTTTAGTCTTATTTCAGATCCCTGATGGAGGGAAAAATGCATGTCTGGGAGCAATCACACTCAAGCATATATCTTCCCCTGATGCAATTTTGTGAATCCAAAGTGATAAAAAGAAGTTGTGACTTTTGACATGACTGAATAAATTCCGAGGTACTGTTTGAATCGATCAGGTTACTTTCCCCCTGAAATAAATCCAGTATGTTTACACTCTTACCATATGTTAAAAGAATGCATTTGAAAATCTCATGATGAGTTAATTTATTTTTTAGAAAGCCAGTGGGTGGAGGGAGTTCATATAGAAACTGACACAGTGTTGCCCCAACTTTTTTTTTCCTCCAAATTTCTGATCACTTTTCTAATTTTGAAGATCTGCTTCTGGGGAAGGGCTAGCTTTTACTGAGCCTTGTTTTGGAAAAATCTGACAGGCATGGCTGCACCCTTACTAGATGCTAAAGTAACTGCCTTTGAGTGCAAGGGTAGTATGTTCCATATGTGTGCAGAGTTAACTGAGGAAGCACAACTACCTTCCTTGCTTTCAATCTAACTACTGAGGTAGTTAGGGCATAAGACAAAATTGTGGTATATTAATTCCTCCTGTTCCTAAAGAGTAGCATAACTCTTTGCTCTAAGATCAACTATAGATCTGGTTTCCTCTACGCTGATTCCTAGCATTTATTGTCTATTTTGGTAATCATCATTACAATCTTGAAGACTCGTTAAATGTTGCAGAAGGGCATACCTTACTTTCAAAACAGTTAATTTTAAGGGTGTCTTAAACATGCTCTAGTCCCCTCAACCCAGAGTACACCCACTAAAATAATCTCTTTTCTCTTTGCTTTAGAAATCTCAGGGACAACACTAACAAACTTTATAGAATTTTTAGAACCAATTTGTTGGTCTTTGCGCAGCACTTCAGAAATAGACAGCACTAAATATTGCAGCGGGTAATTAACCAACACTTTCTAGCTTGAAACTGTGTAAGTATGGACATGTTGAACTTCTGAATATTTTATTCTTTCTTCCTTTTATCGGCTTAAGCTTAATACTGAACATTCTGATGACTCAATTTGAGTGAAAGAAAAAAAGACATTTTTGGTTTGAATAAGAATTATCTTGCCATTAAATAGCATCTTTTTCTCTCAGTATACAGAATGTTTTTTCATTTTAACACGCCATTTTTTATGCCCCGAGTAGAAAGACTGTCAAAGGTAAACACTTGAGCTAATCTCTAGTAAGGAAAGCATTTGATCACTAGTTTTGCTTTACTTTTGAACAAGGACACTCTTTAAGAAGACAACCAGCCGCTCCCAGGGTGGAAAGTGACTATTCATTTCTGTTGTATACACAGTTAAACCTTCTATTATGTATCCTATTAATAAGTATATTTGCTTTTGTAGTGTACACTGTCTCCTGATCTCTGAGCTCATTACTATTATAATCTTCTCTAAATAAATAACATCTAAGATTCAATCCCCATAGATCTGCTGTCAGAGAACATTTCCTTCCATTTTTCTAGTATTCTAGGACCCAAGGATAGGATTATAAAATTATTTTAAAGCAAACATTAAAGTGGAATAACAATTAGGAGTCAGTTAAAACTCATAAAAAGTTTAAATGCATTTTCTGATCTTTTTTTTTTTTTTGGCAAGTTGTGGTGTTTAAACCATAAATAATTCTTAGCTTAAACTATGCTGAAGACAGGAAACCAGAAAATAATTGAAACAATGATTTCAAATCAATAATGAAAAATGGAGGGAAAACCTCTGATATTAAAATAAAGTTATTGTTTCATTCAACTTGCTGAATATTACTAGGTTTAATGCTGTCATTACTATAATATTATTCTTAGAGTTTGTTATGTTTTGTACCCTTAGTTTTAATGCATAATTCTTGGAACGATGAAGGCATTTAATAAATATTTGGCAAATGAGTGAGAGAATGAATGAATGAGTTAATTAATGGCGAATGCACTCTAAATACACACTGCAGCGTATGAATAAGTTTGTATCTTACCTTACCCACTGACGTTCAGTTTACAGATGTATCTGAAACAAAGATCTAGGAGACAAACACAAAGAATTGGAAAACGCTGTTAACCTAGACTCCTTGAAACTAATCTTAGACTCTTTTGAGAGTCAGTTTTTCAGAGGGAGTTTGGTTGAAGAAGTCATTATGGAAAAGAAGAAAAGCAGAATCCTAGGTGTTTGGCAGGTTCTGAGTAGATTCTTGGGCTTCCCTGGTGGCTCAGTGGTAAAGAATCCGCCTGTCAATGTAAGACACCTGGGTTCAATCACTGGGTCGGGAAGATCTTCTGGAGAAGAAAATGGCAACCCATTCCAGTACTCTTGCCTGGGAAATCCCATGGACAGAGGAGCCTGGTGGGCTACAGTCCATGAGTTGCAAGAGTCAGCTATGACTTACCAACTAAACAACAACAACAAGGTACTTTAGGTTAAAGTTGGTGAGGTTTATTGCCAACAATTCTTCAGCTTTTGTTTTAAATAACTTCTACTATTATTTCACAAACCGCATTCAGTCCTATACTATATGCAAATAATATTTCTAAGAAAAGAGTCATATTATTTCCCTAAAGTATATTTGATTTTTAAAGCCATATCCACAGAGGGGAAAGCACATGGAAACTTATCTTCTTGCAGAGTGGGAATACGGTTGGAGTTTTCATTGAGATCAGGGTCAAGAACACCCCCAGGAGTGTGTTTATTGAGGGCAATACAGAAAATCTTGGCATGTGTTATCAATTTGGGAACTAGTATGTGCACCTAGATCAGCATCAGGCAATTTGTTAGACCCAGAGGCAAGATCCTAAGTGATGTACTAACAAGGCAAAAATAAGAAAACCATTTAAAAAGCACATCATTAGATTCAGAATAAAAACACGACCCGAATAGTTTATACATAAAACACACCACCTTGTGGAATGAAAGATAAAGACTTCACTGTGTTCTGCCGTTTGTGGATGATGTCATCACTGTGATTACATGAAGAAGAAACTTCTTCACCCCAGATGGTCACCATTCTCTCTCGGGTAGCCCTAGGATTCATATGTTAGTGTAATTTTTGTTCAATTCAATTGTACAAAAACACATTGCCTTTTCTCACTGACGTGGGTGGATGAGCACACTGTTTCATCTTATTATTCACTTCAGTCTTTGCTAATGTGTTTTCCTATAGGATTTATTCTTTTACTCTAGTCATCACAAGCTTTGCCTAGATAACCAGGACAGACTTTCAGAAACCTCTTTTTGTTGTTGTTGTTCCTAAGTGGGGTCAGAGATTTTTTTTTTAAGGATTATTAAACTCTCAAACATTCAAGCAAAAATACTGCTTTATTTCCTATCTAGATTATGAGGTGTACCCATTAATTAATGCAGAAAGAAAAAAGTGGATAATTTGTTAATATTTGTAGACTCAGTTATCTCAACCCTCACTATTCCCATGGAAGTTAGAAACCATGCGGTTAATATCTTCATTTTTTAAAATTAGGTGACTTCCCTGGAGGTCCAGTGGTTAAGAATCTGCCTTGCAATGTGGGGACATGGGTTCAATTCCTGCTCCGGGAAGATTCCTCATATTGCTAGGCAACTAAGCCCGAGAACCACAGCTACTGAAGCCTAGTAGCCCACGCTCCTAGAGCCTATGCTCCACGAGAGAAGCCACTTCAGTGAGAAGCCCATGTACTGCAACTAGAGAAAGCCTGCATGCAGCAACAAAGGCCCAGTGCAGCCAAAAATAAAAATAAATAAGTAAAACTAAAAGAAAACAAAAAGATGCACCTTCCAGTGCAGGGGGTGCGGGTTTGATCCCTGGTCAGGGAGCTAAGATCTCACATGCCTCATGGCCAAAAAATCAAAGCATAAAGCAGAAACTATATTGTAATAAATTCAATAAAGACTTTAAAAATGGTCCACATTTTTAAAAATCTTAAAAGTAAATTAAAAATTAGGAAACCAAGGGCTAGAAAGGATAAGCATATCACCCAAATCTGCATTATCAGTTAATGGATATGCTAAGTCCAAATCCCTGGCCTTTTATACCATCTACTCTACTATACGACACAATATTGCTTAGAAGTAGAGTGAAGTTTTAAATGGGCTCTCCAGATGGAAAAATTCATTATGCTTAGCAACTAGGCTACTTTATACAAAAATTATCAATTTCTTGTGATTTTTCTATTTCATGTCTTAAAAGTAATGCTAACATTTCACTCTGATAAAAGAAAAGCTAGATTATGTACTTCCTAACTGCAATTAAAAAAAAAAAACATATACTTTGAGATTGGGTTTGATGTATATGTATTTTTAAAACCAGGAAAAGGGAAACACTGCTGATTTTTCCACTAGCTATAAAATCAATAATATATTTCAAGATGAGAAAGTATTGTAGGTTTTTAATCTGTTGCACATACAGATTCTTCCAGATGCTTGACTGATCCATGTTACATAAATTTGATGACAACTGTCTTGCAATTTCTAATTGAAGGAGCTTTAAGTAATTGTGCTAAAGCCATGTTCAGTGTGTGCAGCACTGAAGAAGCCCAGACACCAGAGAGGGAACTTACACCAGAGCTGTTAATAGAATCCAAATTCTGGTTTTTAAAGCAGCCAGCTGCAATCCACTTGTGACGGAAGAAGAAACAGATGAATTTGATACAAATGATTTATCTGTGAAAGCAGAAACCTGATATTCAAAATTCACACTAGCTGATCTTTTAAAAAAGCAAATACATCTTTGCTTTTGGACAATCACTTGAAATAAGAACAAGAAACCTCAGGACTCTTAAAATATGAAACATAACTTCCCTTGGAAATTTTTAAAGATGGAATTAGAATACCATTTGTGTCATATCTTTTGTTTTTAAAATCGGGTATAAAATTCAGAAAAAAATGTTTCTTGTATGATCCATAACTAGTAAACACAATGTTTTACGTTCCCAGGTGAGTGTTAAGTAAAATATGAATTCAAGTATACCAAGTTTCTTTGGACTTCCCTGGTGGCTTAGACGGTAAAGCGTCTGTCTACAATGCGGGAGACCTGGGTTCGATTCCTGGGTTGGGAAGATACCCTGGAGAAGGAAATGGCAATCCACTCCAGTACTATTGCTTGGGAAATCCCATGGGCAGAGGAGCCTGGTAGGCTACAGTCCATGGGGTTGCAAAGAGTCGGACACGACTGAGCGACTTCACACACAAGTTTCTTTGGAAGAAAAGGTACATATTTGTTAGTGAGGGGAAAAAAGGATCATATTAAATATCGCTTACAAAATTTGACTTCGATTAGCCTATGTCATCATTAACTAATTCCTCTTCCTCCTCCTCTTCTTCTCCCCCTTGGTAGATATGGACAACTTAAAGCAGTGATTTTTTTTTTTCTTCATTCATGAGATATTTATTAAAACAACACATTGAGCAGAAAAAAATCAATACAACGTACGCATCGTTACTGAAAACATGTTTGTTGTTTGTAAGAAACGCCGCGGGAAGAAGGAACCACCCCTATGGACCGTTGAACAGGGCCTTTTATTGGGCGGTCGCTCTCCGGCAGAACTCCCGGGGGCGGGTAAGCAGGAGAGCGAGGGGGGGCCTGCGAAGCAAAGGGAGTCTGCAGGGTAAAGGGAGTCTGTGGAGTCTGCGAGGTGTGAGGGGTGGGGAAGGGGTTTTATAGCCCGGGCCGGGGCTCCCATATAAGGAAGAAAACGCGGGCTCAGCGGTGATTGGTGTTCAAGGGCTTTGTGTCGGCTCCTGATTGGACGGCGAGGGCTTCATGTCGGCTCCTGATTGGTCGGCTTTGTGTCCGGCCGGTCTCCGGGGTGTGTCTGTAGCGCCCTCTGCCGGGGATGTCCCGACATGCCCAGGGAATGCCTCAGCACGCCTGACCTTTCCCTGACCTTTCGTCCTGACCTCGCCCTGACCTTTCATCCTGACCTCGCCCTGACCTTTCATTGTTGTTTAGCCAGTAAGTGGTGTCTGACTTTTTTGTGACCCCATAAACTGTAGCCGGCCAGGCTCCTCTCTCCATGGGGTTTCCCAGACGAGAATATTGCAGCGGGTTGCCATTTCCTCCTCCAAGGGATCCTCCTGTGTCTCTTGCGTCTCCTTCCTTGGCAGGCAGATTCTTTACCACCGAGCCACCAGGGAAGCCAAAAACTGTATACCATCATACCAAAAAAAGGATTTTATTTTGGGAAACTGATTCCTAATTTATGGCAAGTTTTACTTTCAGAAATAAAACCACAAAACAACACAATCTAATTCAGTCTTAAAGGCTGGCTTGCTAAGCAAGGAATGTTCTTATTCTCCTAGGAGCTCCTCCTTTACATTGTCAGGTACCTGGGTTCTGCCTTTGGGTGTGATTTGAGCCACCCAGTCATCAACAGTAACATGTTGTAGTCCTTTTCCTTGAGTTACCTCTTAATGGTGTGACTTCAACTGTGTCCTTTCAGCCACATTCAATTAACTTGGCTTCTAGCAACTCTTTGAGGCATTCTGTTCCCTTCTCCAGGGTATCTTCTCAACCCAGGGATCGAACCCAGGTCTCCCGCATTGCAGGTGGGTTGTTTTTACCAGCAGAGCCAGCAGGGAAGTCCTCTCTTTTTCCAGTTTCCATCAACTTTTGGTTAATCGCTGCTCTCATCTGTACATCTTTGTGCATCTTGCTAACCACCATCTCCAAGGGTGAGAGCTTCCCAGCTACAAAATGACCCCTGTGCTGATGACCATTACCTGACACACTCCTTGGTTGCCCAGAACAGTGATTTTCAAACTATGAATTTTGGCCCATTTATTAGGTTCTGATCAGAATTTTTAAAAATGAAACAGAAATAGCATCAAAGGTGTACTATGCATAGAAAGGGTAACTACTCTGAGTCTTAAAATAAAATGTATTTATTAATGTGAATCATGGCTTTAAAAGTCTGAAAGGCCCTGAGTCAGAGTAAGAGAATTATGAAAATCATTGCTAGTTTGCTTCAACGCCGTGCACATGTTTCTCTTTTTTGGTTTTCTTCTTAGTAACCCTTGACTCTCTTAGCACTTATTATCACACCCTGGAATTTATTTTTCACACTTAAAGCTTTGCAGGAGGAAAAATACATATACTAACACATAACTATACTAACATATATATTAGTATTCTAACATGTAATAAAACTGTATGCTAACAGATAACAAAGGAACATGTAGTTAGACCTCCTTAGAAATCAACTTATTTTTAGTAAATAACTAAGGAGAAGTCAGGTCATCTAAATATTATTTCTGTGATTGTCACAAGACCTTGTAAAAGTCTGCTGTGACTTAGTTCCCTAGTCTATTTGGTAAGAATAATTCCCGATGCTAACTCTTGGAAAATTAATATTAGCAGACTAATACTACTATAGGTTGTTCTGAGCAAGAGTAGGATAAATATATGGATGGAGAGACCTGCTAAACCAGCAATTTCAAGACCCCTATTAATTAGCTTCATTGCATATTCTTTTTGATTGTTCCTTTAAAAATATTTAGGGATTCCCTGGTAGTAAAGCTAGTAAAGAATCCGCCAGCTATGAGGGAGACCTGGGTTGGGAAGATCGCCTGAAGAAGGGAACCCACTTCAGTATTCTGGCCTGGAGAATTCCATGAACTGTACAGTCCATGGGTCCCAAAGAGTCAGACATGACTGAGTTACTTTCACTTCACCAAAATATATTTGTCTTAGGTAAGATTATTTTTCACATCTGTAATCTTCCCATTACAATCCAAGAAGACTTTTGAGAATACAGAACATGATTTAGAAGGTTCAACATTATTTTAAGACCCAGAAAAGAACTCTATGAATGGATGTGACTTAAGAGATGCTTATAGTAATTAAATCACAATGAAGGACAGGTGAAGAGTTAAAATTTATCAGGAGCTAGAAACAGACTCTTAAAATAAATGCCATGAAATCAGTCAGGGATAGAGACAAAGGGAAAAACACAAAACCATGGAGTTAAAGTGTACTAGCTTGTTAATAGGTAAAAAAAATTATTTATAGTTTAGTATATATTTGAATGTATTGCTAAATTTTTGACATAAAGTTTTACTATCCTTTTCTAATTTCCTTTAGGTGCGTGTTTCCTTGTCATTGGGGACTAAAGCTTCTTGCAACATAGTTTGTTTTGCTAATTTTAAGTTAGAAGACAGAGATAATATGTCATACTATCTACCCAAGACAAATGTTTTTCTTTAAGGGCATCCAGTTAAAAGTGGTAAATAAATGTGGTTCCATCTACATAATGGCATGATCAAGATGGAAATATGACAAAAACTTTACGACAGTCAACGTATTCTGTGGGAGGCTGACAGTAGCAAGGTGAACAAACAAGTTGGAGTCTATGCTTGGACAAGGTGTAGACATCAGATTTAGTAATTGGAAATGTCCCATCAACCACCATTCCCATTTCCCATAGAAGACTCAATGTCAGGTGGCAAGAAAAATTCCCCACAAAGAAAGATTGGTGCGTTAGCATTCCATAGGAAGCAAAGACCATGGAAAGTTAGTTTATTTAGGGCAGGTCATATAGGCAGGATCTGAGCCTTAGTAACAACTTTGGAGCAATGAAGTTAGAAGTTAGGCATAACTCTTCAAAGACAGTTCCTGAGACCACAATCAGAAAACACTCAACTTTATAGTAAGAAGTTGATAAAAATATACTCAATAGAAACATTTTAATACTCATTTTGAAGAAAGGAGAGTCACCAGAAAACTGAGTCACTGGTGAGAAGATGGGCCACAAAAAGAATCAGACTGATAAAGGTGGGATTTAAAATGTACCAACTTTGCATATGATGAGTAAAGTGGAAAGAACTGGGTCTTTGGAATTATACAGATCACAGGTTCTCAGTCTAACTCTTCTACTTGCTAGATGTATGATAATGGACAAATTAATTAACTTCTCTTAGCTTTGATTTCTGAAATGAAAAAAAAATACTTGTATATTAAGGGCCTAATTTAGCATAGTTTCTGGTATGTAGTGGGAGATCTAAGAGAGTTCTATTATTTTTGCTTTTAATAGGGAAGATAGATTTATTTCTGTAGTTCTGTTCTTGCCTATAATTTCCCTTGTGACCAATAATACATATTTTTGAGATGTCTGACCAGAGTCTGAAGGCACCATCTGTGGCAGTTGGTCTCACTCATTAGCTTCAATAAACTGAGCCAACCAAATCTCACTGTGGTTGGTACCCTTGAGAGCTATCTTATTTGGCAAAGGATTACCCTACATTTCATAACTTTTTTTTTAAGCTGGGAGAGGTAGTTAAAGTAGGTGGGCTAAAGCAGCTTTACTTTGCAGTGCTATGTGGCCAAATTATAGTGATGATTAATTTGTAATTGCTTTGCTCATTATTAAATGTTCACAATAACGGTGATGATAAGTAACATGGACTTCACATTTCTGGGCTCCATCTACTATATCATGCTCTCCGTGAAGCTCTGAGTAAAACTTATACATAGGTAGAAATTGTGTCTAAAGGAAACAAGAATTATTTAATGAAACAAAACATCCCTGACTGTATACATCTGAATGAGCAGTACCCCCTGCAAAGTAGTTCCCTTGGGAAGTTATACAAATATTCTAACAATCTTGCCATTGCTCAAAACATTTTTGGAACTTCTCTTTTGGAACTGCCTTAAGACCCAGTTTATGAGCCGTACAAAAAAGTCAGACTCATTAATTTATAGTCACACATAATTTTTCACCTCTGATAGTGTTACCCAGCATGATTACCCGTCTTGGCTCTGAGTGATTTTTCTAATTCCAAAATAAAATCCATCCTCAAAGGGTAAACACTGAATATTTGCCACTATCTAGGGTATTTAGGAGAATATATCACATTTCTGAAGGCAATTCCAAAAAGAACTCCAGAATTCCAGATACTTGAATAACATCTTCCATGTCACTGGGCTCACTGAGGACAATTCTGCTCTGAATATAAAGTTGTAGTATATTTTTTGACTGTTTCATTCGACAAACGTTTATCAAGTGCTAACTATTGCCAATTTGTTTACTCATTCACTCACTCAACAAGTATTTATTGAGTATCACTAGGCACTGGATTATGGATCCAGCAGTGAGTAGGATAATTAAGGCCACTATTCTTATAGACACTTCATTTAGTAGGGACACAAATATTAAATAAGTAATTACAGTAAGTAATTACAGTAATAGGAACATGTTTCAGGAAGATCTAAGCTAGTCTAGGGATAGGTTAACTCTCCTGAGGAACTGACTTTAAAATTGAGGTTTGAAAAACGAGTAGGAGTGTTCCAGGTAGGGGAATACCATGTAAAATATTGAGGGCAAGGAAGCATGATGTTGTAGGAACTGAAAAAAAAAGTCAGCATGGCTAGACTGTTTGGGGGAATAGCAAGACTACTGGTAGAGGCTGGACCATACAGAGCCTAACAAGCCATCTTACTAATTCAGTTGTACCCTTACTGAAGCATGCGAATGCAACTTTAGTTGCAGAGTGAAATGGTAGGAAGAGAGACTGGAGGTAGGAAGACCACTTAGTAGGTTATTATAAAAATTAGGAGAGAATGATGGCAGTAAAGATGAAGAGAGGTACGTAGATTTGAGAAATACTCAGAAGGTAAAAGGAACAGATTCATTGGCTATCACAGATAAGGATAGGAAGAGTTAGGAACAATTATTAGGTTGTTGGTTTGAAAATAAGGGTGTGATGGTGCCACTCACTGAGTTAGGGATACTGAAGAATCAGCTCTAATCATTCATTGGGGGGGGAAGTGATTAGTCCATTTTGAATATACTATCCTTGAGGTACCAGAGGGGTATCCAAGTAAAGATATTAAGAAGACAGTTGGATATATAAGTGTGTGCCTCAAGATGGAGACTGAACTTGGAATTATAGCTTTGTGAGGCATCAGCAACAGGAATGAATCAGATCATTTAAGGTAAGTATACAGTGAAAAGAATACAAAGCTCGGAAAAACCCCTGAGATACTGTTTAAGAGCTGGGCAGAGGAGGAGATGCCTGCTAAAACTGAGGAGTAAGAAAGAGAGAAAGAAGACCAGAAGAATGTGGTAGCATGGAGACCAAAGAAAGACAGCGTTAAAAAAAATAATGACATATGTCAATAGTGTCAGATATTGCCAGGAGGTCAAGTAAGGTTGGCATGAAATGCATCTATGGGGCTTAGAGGATATAAGTTACAGATTATCCAGAATACAGTAGAAACTCTTTTAATTAATGTCTTGTGCATGGGACCTGGGAATTGGTGGTGGTTTAGTTGCTAAGTTGTGTCTGACTCTTGCAACCCCGTGGACTGTGGCCTGAAAGGCTCCTCTGTCCATGGGATTCTCCAGGCAAGAATACTGGAGTGGGTTGTCATTTCCCTCTCCAGGGGAACTTCCTGATCCAGGAATCAAACCTGGGTCTCCAATCGGTTAGTAGTTAACTGAAAAGTGATTAAATTGGGTAATCACAAACAAAATTACACTCTTTCACATATTATTTTAATCTAAAACATACAACTGTACATTTATTTGCCAGTTTTTGATATAGGGCTTAAACATTGCTTTATGATTTGTTATTTGAATCTGTGTATTGAAATCAGCCTCAGGTTTCTTGCATAACTAATATACATAAATGCCTTGTCATAAATGTATTTCCCTGTTTGGGGGAATTATTTACAGTAAATCAAGAATTTAAAGACACTCATGGACAGGATTCTGAGAAGATGGTAAAGAAGCGCAAGGATTCTTTCTCCCTTTTAAACCAATTATACTGATGGAATCTGTTTGATATAACTATTTTGGAACTCTAGACTCTCCTGAAGTCTTGCAATCCCAATGGAAGGTTTAGATGGTAAATTGTGGTTAATCTTGATCAATTTCAGCTCTCAGCACAGTAGTTTTTATCCATCTCCCCACCTCTCAGTTCAGAGGCAGATAGCTGTGAGCAGATTCCAGGAACAGCTTGCAATGCAGTTCTCAGGAGCCAAGGTAGCAGAGAAAACTCTGTCCATAAAATATCAGGGATCTGTGCTCTGATTGTTGATTACTGGTTCTAAACTCGGAGGTGCAGACCAAGAGATGGGTGCCCACTGTTGTACCTCCCCCAATTGTTGCAATCTCCATCCCCTTATCTGAAGTGACCTCAGGGAATTTAAAAGGTTGGTACATTTTTATATTCCCTTCATTTTTCCTTTCCCTTTTGGTGAGTGAAGAAAATCAGAAAGTCATCGTGCCTGGCCAGGGAAAAGTACAGGCTCAGAAAAGACCCGAAAAGAACTCAAAGTTTACACCTCAGGTTAATCCTTGGCACAAGATACTACTAATAATAATGATAATAATAATAAACAAAAACAAAACTCTTCAAATTCTTGGGAAATAGGAGAACCTGATTTCCAGAGCTACCACATTATTCAAGTCAAATGCCCAGTACTGAACAAAAATCCACAAGATACAAAGAAACATGAAAGTAGGATCCATTCAATTAAAAAAATAAATCAATAGAAACTGCCCCTGAAAAAGACATGATAGTGGATCTACTAGATAAAGACTTTAAGGGACTTTCCTGGAGGTCCAGTGGTTAGGACTCCATACTTCCACTGCAGGGGGCTCAGCTTCAGTCCCTGCTTGGGCAACTAAGATCTCACAAGCCATGCAGAGTTGTCAAAAAAATTAAACAAACAAACAAAAAATCTCCTTTAAAGATGCTCAAAGGACTAAAGGAAGATGTGGAGAGAGTCAAGAAAACAATGTATCAGTAAAATGGGACTATCAATTAAGAAATAGGAAAATCTAGAAAGAAACCAAAAAGAAATTCTGGAACTGAAAAGAACAATGAATGAAATTAAGAATTCATTAGAGGGATTCAAAGGCAGATTTGGGCCAGCAAAAGAAAAAATCAATAAACTTGAAGGTCAGTTCAGTTCAGTCACTCAGTATTGTCCGACTCTTTGTGACTCCATGAATTGCAGCACTCCAGGCCTCCCTGTTCATCACCAACTCCCAGAGTTCACTCAAACTCACGTCCATCGATCAGTGATGCCATCCACCAATCTCATCCTCTGTCATCCCCTTCTCCTCCTGCTCCCAATCCCTCCCAGCATCAGGGTCTTTTCCAGTGAGTCAACTCTTCATATGAGATGGGCAAAGTATTGGAGTTTCAGCTTCAGCATCAGTCCTTCCAGTGAACACCCAGCACTGATCTCCTTTAGAATGGACTGGTTGGATCTCCTTGCAGTCCAAGGGACTCTCAAGAGTCTTCTCCAACATCACACTTCAAAAGCATCAATTCTTCGGCTCTCAGCTTTCTTCACAGTCCAACTCTCACATCCCTACATGACCACTGGAAAAACCATAGCCTTGACTAGATGGACCTTTGTTGGCAAAGTAATGGCTCTGCTTTTAAATATGTTATCTAGGCTGGTCATAACTTTCCTTCCAAGGAGTAAGTGTCTTTTAATTTCATGGCTGCAATCACCATCTGCAGTGATTTTGGAGCCCCCCAAAATAAAGTCTGACACTGTTTCCACTGTTTCCCCATCTCTTTCCCATGAAGTGATGGGACCAAATGCCATGATCTTAGTTTTCTGAATGTTGAGCTCTAAGCTCTCCACTTTCACTTTCATCAAGAGGCTTTTTAGTTTCTCTTCACTTTCTGCCATAAGGGTGGTGTCATCTGCATATCTGAGGATATTGATATTTCTCCTGGCAATCTTGATTACAGCTTGTGTTTCTTCCAGTCCAGTGTTTCTCATGATGTACTCTGCATAGAAGTTAAATAGCAGGGTGACAATACAGCCTTGATGTACTCCTTTTCCTATTTGGAACCAGTCTGCTGTTCCATGTCCAGTTCTAACTTTTGCTTCCTGACCTGCATACAGGTTTCTCAAGAGGTGGGTCAGGTGGTCTGGTATTCCCATCTCTTTCAGAATTTTCCACAGTTTATTGTGATCCACACAGTCAAAGGCTTTGGCATAGCCAATAAAGCAGAAATAGATGATTTTCTGGAACTCTCTTGCTTTTTCCATGATCCAGAGGATGTTGGCAATTTGACCTCTGGTTCCTCTGCCTTTTCTAAAACCAGCTTGAACATCTGGAAGTTCATGGTTCACGAACTGTTGAACCTGGCTTGGAGAATTTTGAGCATTACTTTACTGGCATGTGAGATGAGTGCAATTGTGTGGTAGTTTGAGCATTCTTTGGCTTTGCCTTTCTTTGGGATTGGAATGAAAACTGACCTTTTCCAGTCCTGTGGCCATTGCTGAGTTTTCCAAATTTGCTGGCATATTGAGTGCAGCATTTTCACAGCATCATCTTCCAGGATTCGAAACTTGAAGATTGGACAACGTAAATGATTGAGTTTGAGGAATAGAAAGAAAAAAGATTGAAGAAAAGTGAAGAGAGTCTGAAGGACCTGTAGGACACAATCAAATGGACCAATACACACATTGTGAGGATCCCTGTAAGAGAAGAGAAAGAAAGGTGTAGAGAGAATATTTGAAAATGATGGCTGAAGATTTTCCCAATTTGATAAAAATAAATAATTAAAAATAAGCATCTAAAAAGTTCAAGGAACTCCAAAGAGATGAATTCAAAGAGAATCACAACAAGATACATAATAATTACACTTTTGATAGACAAATACTAAGAAAGAATCTTGAAAGCAAAAGAGGGAAGTGACTTGTCACATACAAGAGCTTTTCAATGGGATTATCAACAGATTTCTCATTAAATATTTTGCAAGCTGGAAGGTAGTTGGCTGATATATTTAAAGTGCTGAAAGAAAAAAACTTATAAATAAAAGTAAATAACAAAAACCCCCAACAATTCCATTCAAAAATTGGCAAAGAACATGAACAGCCATTTCTTCAAAGAAGATATACAAATTGCTATTAACCACATGAAAAGAGGCTTAACATCATTAATTATTCAGTTCAGTTCAGTTGTTCAGTCATGTCCAACTCTTTGTGACCCCATGGGCTGCAGCACACCAGGCTCCCCTGTCCATCACCAACTCCTGGAGCTTGAGCAAACTCATGTCCATCGAGTTAGTGATGCCATCCAAACATCTCATCCTCTGTCATCCCCTTCTCCTCCTTCTTCAATCTTTCCAAGCATCAGGGTCTTTTCCAATGAGTCAGCTCTTCGCATCAGGTGGCCAAAGTATTGGAATTTCAGCTTCAGCATCAGTCTTTCCAATGAACACCCAGGACTGATCTCCCCTAGGATGAACTGGTTGGATCTTCTTGCAGTCCAAGGGACTCTCAAGAGTTTTCTCCAACACCACAGTTCAAAGCATCAATTCTTCAGTGCTCAGGTTTCTTTATGGTCCAACTCTCACATCCATACATGACTACTGGTAAAATCATAGCTTTGGCTAGATGGACCTTTGTTGACAAAGTAATGTCTCTGCTTTTTAATATGCTGTCGAAGTTGGTTATAGCTTTTCTTCCAAGGAGCAAGCGGCTTTTAATTTCATGGCTGCAGTCACCATCTGCAGTGATTTTTGGAGCCCAAGAAAATAAAGTCTCTCACTGTTTCCATTGTTTCCCCATCTATCTGCCATGAAGTGATGGGACCAGATGCCATAATCTTCATTTTCTGAATGTTGAGTTTTAAGCCAACTTTTTCACTCTCCTCTTTCACTTTCATCAAGAGGCTCTCTTCAGTTCCTCTTCTCTTTCTGTCATAAGTGTGGTGCCATCTGCATATCTGAGGTTACTGATATTTCTCCCAGCAATCTTGATTTCAGCTTGTGCTTCATCCAGCCCAGCGTTTCTCATGATGTACTCTGCATATAAATTAAATAAGTAGGGTGACAATGTACAGCCTTGACATACTCCTTTCCCAATTTGGAACCAGTCTGTTGTTCCATGTCCAGTTCTAACTGTTACCTCTTGACCTGCATACAGATTTCTCACGAGGCAGAAAAGGCGGTCTTGTATTCTAATCTCTTTCAGAATTTTCCCCTGTTTGTTGTGATCCACATAGTCAAAGGCTTTAGAGTAGCCAATGAAGAGGAAGTAGATGTTTTTCTGGAACTCTCTTGCTTTTTCTATAATCCAACAGATGATGGCAATTTGGTCTCTAGTTCCTCTGCTTTTTCTAAATCCATTAATTATTAGGGAAATGAAAATCAGAACTACCATGAGATACCACCTTGTATCCATTACGATAATTCTTTTGATAAGAATGTAGAGAAATTGGAACTTTTGTGCACTGTTGGTGGGAATGTAAAATGGTATAATCACTGTGTAAGACAATTTGATGATTCTTCAAAAAGTTATAAATAGGATTACCATGTGATGCAGCAATTACACTTCTGGGTATACCTCAAAGAACTAAAAGTAGTATCTCAAAGAAACTTTGTACACTTGTGTTCATAGCAGATTATTCACAATAGCTAAAACATAGAAACAACCCAAATGTCTATTGACAGATGAATGGATAAGTAAATGTGTTATATGCACACAATGGAATGTTATATGGACTTTAAAAGGAATGCAGTTCTGACATGCTACAACATAGATGAGCCTTGAGGACATCATGTCAACTGAAATAAGTCAATCACAAAGTGAAAAATGCTGTATGATTCTACTTACATGAGATAGTAAGTAGTCAAATTCATAGTTATCAGCGACAGGAGGAGAGGAGGGATTGGGGAGTTAGAATTTAATGGGTATAGAGTTTCAGTCTTACAAGATGAAAAGAGTTCTGAAGATGGGTGGTAGTGATGATAGCACAACATTATGAATACATTTAGTACCATTGACGTCTACACTTAAAAATGGTTAAGATTTCATGCTGTGTGTTGTTCACTATAATAAAAACAAAATTGGGAAAAAAGTGCTTGTTCACAATCTGAGTTCAGAACCCTAAATATGATTTTCCCCAATCTATTTTTGTTCACCTCAATCCAATGAAAACATTTAATGCCGTTTTCCTTTTATGATTTTTCAAAAATATTTGATTCAATTTTCATAGAAATAAGTATCTTCTTTTTCCTATTAATATTTCATATAATAATAAATGATGGTTTACATAATTACCAACTTCTATAATTAGAGTAAAAATTATACCTCGTATAAACAAATTGAATAGACACAACTAATTTTTTTTTTTTTTTTTTTTCGCCTGCACAGCATGTGGAGTCTTAGTTCCAGGCCTAAGGATTAAAATTGCATCCATGCATTGGAAGCACTAGACCGCCAGAGATATCTCAACGTAACTGATTCTTGGTAAGCCTACTACAATCTAGGGAGAACAAAAATCCATAAATAAACTAAGCAGCAATGTATTACTCATATGTGTTCAGTGTGCTGTAGGCATCAGTTGGTATGCTTTATAAAGGTAATGGAGAGTACCAATTAATTTGTATTATGTTGGTTAAATGGAAGTTAGTTATGAGAGTTTCTAATGTAGAGCCCAGAGATGATCAGGTGGAAGTTATATTGCAATGAACTAAAAAGGAAATAGGAGTTGAAGGAATGTGAAAATTGAATTAGACTGCTCTTTCAAGAAGTTTGACCTTGAGGGAGAAGAGTGTAGTAACTGAAGACATAATTACAGTTGGTGTATAGATAAATATGCATTATTCTTAAGATAGAAGAGACTTCAGCAAGTTTAAATACTAGAAAGAGTAGCTAAGCATAAAGAAAAGAGAGAAGATGATCAGCCAAGGCAGGAATGAAAATTCAGTGAACACATAGAATAATTAGTCTTGAATAATAGGAATGGCATCTTTTGTGCTGTAATAAGAGAGGAGGAGGAAAAGATGGATATAGGTGCAGGTTGGTTTCAGGTTTGAAGGCACAAACCTAAAGGAGCTCATATCTGATAACATCTATTTTTTTTTTCTGAGAACTTAGAGGAATCATCTGCTGAAAATGAGGGGAATGCAAGACAGTTAAAGGTTTATGGACAATGTCAAATATTTAAAATAAAGTTGTGTAGAAGGGGGGGAAATGATGACTAAAGAAATACAGAGGGTTGCGACTCAGTGTTGAGGTCCTAGTTGCGACAGGTAAACACTATGTTATATGTTGGGTTAAATAGAGTTGGAATGGAAGGAGGATGCAAAAATGGATAAAACATCATTCCTGTTAACCAAATGGGGAAGAGGGACATATAAACAAACAGCTTTAAAAGAAAAGAATGTATAAATTTTGGTATATTATGAAACAAATTGGCATATGATTCACATAGTAATGGGAACAAATCTTAAAAACTTCATGTTGAGTGCAAAAAGCATGGCACAAAAAATACATATAGTAAAATTCCATTTCCACAAAGTTCAAAAAGAGATTAAACTATATATTTTAAGAGTACATACACATAGATCTAATAAAATATGAGAAAAGCAAAAGAATGATTACTGTAAGTCTGGTCATGGTTACTTCTGGGAGAAAGGAAACAAGTGTGATCAGGATGGAACATATAGGGGACTTCCTGGGTGCTTGTTATATTCTGTTTCTTGACTTGGATAATGGTACGTTTAGTTATAGTTTAATCAAGAAAGTAAATCCACTTTGGGTTAGAGAGAGGAATTTATTACAGAAATTAGACCATAAGTAATTGTAGGAGAAGCTGGAGAAGTGACGTTCTTCACGAGGGAGTTCGAGGATGGAAGAGTTTGAAGCCCAGCTTGCCCAGCTGTTCAACTGTGACAGCAAAGGAATAACCAGTGGAGAAGTCTATGAGAAGCTACTGCCTCTGTGAGTCTGCAGCCAAACATTTGGTAATCAACCTGGGCCTGCTGTTGGGAAGAAGAGCTGCATGAGAAGCAGAGGAGATTGAGGACAAGTTAGAACCAAAGGCCTGCAGAGAGGAATTGCTGCTGCTTCACCTCCATCTCCCAAATCTCACACAATATGTTCTTTCACCCAACCCTAAACCAGAGCCATTCAGGGAAGGGGATTCTGGGAAATACAGTTCCCAGGTTATCAATTTGAAAATAAAATGGTCCAGCTCAGGTGGCTACATGAGTTTCACTTTATAATTAGCTGTTCAGTTTAGTTCAGTTCAGTCACTCCAACTCTTTGAGACCCCATGGACTGCAGGACATCAGGCCTCCCTGTCCCTCACCAACTCCCAGAACTTACTCAAACTCATGTCCATCGAGTCAGTGATGCCATCCAAACATCTCATCCTCTGCCATCCACTTCTCCTCCTACCTTCAATCTTTCCCAGCATCAGGGTCTTTTTAAATGATTCAGTTCTTTGCATCAGGTGGCCAAAGTATTGGAGTTTCAGCTTCAGTATCAGTCTTTCCAATGAATATTCAGGACTTATTTCCTTGAGGATTGCTGGTTTGATCTCCTTGCAGTCCAAGGGACTCTCAAGAGTCTTCTCCAACACCACAGTTCAAAACATCAATTCTTCAGTGCTCAGGTTTCTTTATGGTCCAACTCTCACATCCATACATGACCACTGGAAAACCATAGCTTTGGTTAGACAGACCTTTGCCAGCAAAGCAATGTCTCTACTTTTTAATGTGCTGTCTAGGTTGTTCATAGCTTTTCTTTCCAGGAACAATGATCTGTTATAATGTATTAATACATTTATGGTTAAACATCTTTTGGAAGGTATTATAGTTCACAATGGAAAGACCATCAAGTAGTCAATCAAGCAAATAAAGGAACAAGAGTGTCATTTCAGGGACCTCCATGGTGGTCCAGCAGCTAAGATTCCAGGCAATGCAGGGTCCGGGGTCAGGGAACAAGCTTCCACAAGTCACAACTAAGAGTTCATATGCCACAACTAAAAAGATCCCATAGGCCACAACTAAGACTCAGCACAGCCAAATAAAAAATACATAAACTATTTTTTAAAAGAGTATCATTTCAAATGTTACATATTCTGTGTTCCATAGTGCTATCACAGTACGTATAAAAGTGCCATGAAGGTAAAGGAACAACCCTGTCTGACAGTGTCAGGAATGGTTTCGCAGAAAAGAAAATATTTTAAAATAGTAATAAAAAGAATGAGCTACCATTCATTGGCCATTCACAATGTGCTCTTATATCATTTTGTATAATTTTCACAACAATCCTATGAGGGAGGCATTGTATTTCCCATTTTGCAGATCAAGAAGCTGAAATAAAGAGAAGTAAATTAACTTGGCCAATGCCACATGAGCTAAGCAGATACAGAGCAGTAGTTTGAAATCACATCTGGTTCAGTTCAACCACTCTTAACCACTGTGCCCTATAATCTTCCATCTGAGTCTTGACAAGTAAACAGAACATGGCAAGCAGAGGGAATGGCATGAGCAAAGAAGTGGCGAGGTGAAAGGGTGTCTTTGCTTGCAGAACACTGAGAAGGCTGGTGCGGCTGATGAATGTCGATGTGGGGAATGGTGAGAGGGGAAAGGTAAAGCTGTAAAATCTGCTAAAGGTTTATTCATGCTATGAGAAAGTATTCTGAACTTATCTTCAGTCAACAGGGAACCACTGGCATTTAATTAGTGGGAAAATAGCACAATCAGATCTATGTTTTATAACTCCGGCAGTAATCACTTAATAGTTATATATCCCTTTGTATATGTGAATGCATAGTATATTTAGACACTTCTCAACTCTTTACACAGAATTTTTTTTTTTAATGGCTGCACTGGATCTTTGTTGCTGTGCACTGGGGCTACTCTAGCTGTGGTGCACAGGCTTCTCGCAGTAGCTTCTTTTGTTGCTGAGGATGGGCTCTAACCGCACGGTCTTCAGTAGTTGTGGCTTGTGGGCTTAGTTGCCCACTGACATGTGGGATATCCCTGGACCAGGGATTGAACCTATGTTCCCCGCAGTGGCAGGCAAATTCTTAAACACTAGACCACCAGGGGAGTCCTATACAGAACTGTTAGTCATATTATTTCTTTTGATTCTCATAACTGACCAGCCTAGGAGGAATGCAGAATAGGTGTTATTATCCCCGTTACACAGATTTTAAAGCTGAGTCTCCGTAAGGTTAAATAACTTGTCCAATGTCACTTAGCTAATAAGTGACACTCTGGATGAGAAGCCAGGTTTCTTTGACTCCTTGTTTTCTCTTCTTCCTCCATTGTATTACCTAAATTGACCCAGGTAAATTAAGTCAACAAAATGAATCTCAATCCCCAGGCATTTTCCAGTGAGCTGTAGCCAAAACTAGTGAATTTTCTATTTCCTGTATTCTAAGAGCTGAATCAAGAACACCGAGAGAAATATCAATAAGCTCAGATATGCAGATGACACCACCCTTATGGCAGAAACTGAAGAACTAAAGAGCCTCTTGATGAAAGTGAAAGAGGAGAGTGAAAAAGCTGGCTTAAAGCTCAACATTCAGAAAATTAAGATCACGGCTTCCGGTCCCACTTCATGGCAAATAGATGGGAAAACAATGGAAACAGTGAGAGACTTTATTTTCCTGGGCTCCAAAATCACTGCAAATGGTGACTGCAACCATGGAATTAAAAGACGCTTGCTCATTGGCAGAAAAGCTATGACTAACCTAGACAGCATATTAAAAAGTAGAGACATTGCTTTGCCAACAAATGTCCATCTAGTCAAAGCTATGGTTTTTCCAGTAGTCATGTATGGATGTGAGAGTTGGACCATAAAGAAACCTGAGCACTGAAGAATTGATGTTTTGACCTGTGGTGTTGGAGAAAACTCTTGAGCGTCCCTGTACTGCAAGGAGATCCAACCAATCCATCCTAAAGGAAATCAGTCCTGAATATTCATTGGAAGGACTGATGCTGAAGCTAGAAATTCCAACACTTTGGCCACCTGATGAGAAGAAGTGACTCCCTGGAAATGACCCTGATGCTGGGAAAGACTGAAGGCAGGAGGAGAACTGGATGACAGAGGATGAGATGGTTGGATGGCATCACCGACTGGATGGACATGAGTTTGAGCAGGCTCCTAGAGTTGGTGAAGGACAGAGAACTCTGGCATGATGCAGTCCATGGGGTCGCAGAGTTGGACACAACTGAGCATTGAACTAAACTGAAGAGCTCAGAGCTGACTGGCATCATCATCTTCTGAGAAATTAAATTTTAGTCATGGAATTTCTATTTGATTTAAAATTACATGACTCATAGATATATTTTGATTTAAATATAATGGCAGCAAAATGGTTCATAGTGGGAATATAGTAATTCTGGACAAACATAACTTCTGTGCCTCAAAATCAAACAAAATTTTCTAATTTCAGCAAACAAGAGAATGTAAATTAGTCTCAAGTGCCAAATGGACACTGTGCCAGGAATTTCAAGAACAGGAAAAAAAATGAAATTGTATTCCCTGGATGCCAGGGAAAAAACGCTTCCAGGGAGTTCTCAGACTTTCCAAGGGAAACCAATTCCTTTTCCTTAAATCTCCATATCCATATCTTTCATCAACACTGAGAATTTCCTCAATTTTCAAATTCCTGGTTTGGAATTCTTTTTTCCTTTATTGAAACTCTTGTCAGTCATTGCTATGAAATCTCCTCCTTTAAAGTCTGAATTTATGAAGGTCCTGAAGATTTTGCTTTCCAATGTTTGTTGTTGTTGTTCAATCACTAAGTCATGTCCGACCCTTTGTGACCTCATGAGCTGCATCACGCCAGGCTTCACTGCCCTTCACTATCTCCTGGAGTTTGCTCAAACTCATATACATTGAGTCAGTGATGCCATCCAACCATCTCATCCTCTGTTGCCCTGATACTATCAAGTTTTTCCCTTTAATGTTACCAATGAGGAAGAATATTAACAAGGGCTGAACAGAGGTCACCGACATCCAAAGATGTTCAGTTCAGTTCAGTCGCTCAGTCATGTCCGACTCTTTGCGACCCCATGATCGCAGCACACCAGGCCTCCCTGTCCATCACCAACTCCTGGAGTTCACTCAGACTCACATCCATCGAGTCAGTGATGCCATCCAGCCATCTCATCCTCTGTCGTCCCCTTCTCCTCCTGCCCCCAATCCCTCCCAGCATCAGAGTCTTTTCCAATGAGTCAACTCTTCGCATGAGGTGGCCAAAGTACTGGAGATTCAGCTTTAGCATCATTCCTTCCAAAGAAATCCCAGGGTTGATCTCCTTCAGAATGGACTGGTTGGATCTCCTTGCAGTCCAAGGGACTCTCAAGAGTCTTCTCCAACACCACGGTTCAAAAGCATCAATTCGGTGCTCAGCTTTCTTCACAGTCCAACTCTCACATCCCTACATGACCACTGGAAAAACCATAGCCTTGACTAGACGGACCTTAGTCGGCAGTGTAATGTCTCTGCTTTTGAATATACTATCTAGGTTGATCATAACTTTTCTTCCAAGGAGTAAGTGTCTTTTAATTTCATGGCTGCAGTCACCATCTGCAGTGATTTTGGAGCCCCAAAAATAAAGTCTGACACTGTTTCCACTGTTTCCCCATCTATTTCCCATGAAGTGATGGGACTGGATGCCATGATCTTTGTTTTCTGAATGTTGAACTTTAAGACAACTTTTTCACTCTCCTCTTTCACTTTCATCAAGAGGCTTTTTAGCTCCTCTTCACTTTCTGCCATAAGAGTGGTGTCATCTGCATATCTGAGGTTATTGATATTTCTCCCAGCAATCTTGATTCCAGCTTGTGTTTCTTCCAGTCCAGCGTTTCTCATGATGTACTCTGCATATAAGTTAAATAAGCAGGGTGACAATATACAGCCTTGACGTCCTCCTTTTCCTATTTGGAACCAGTCTGTTGTTCCATGTCCAGTTCTAACTGTTGCTTCCTGACCTGCATATAGGTTTCTCAAGAGGCAGGTTAGGTGGTCTGGTATGCCCATCTCTTTCAGAATTTTCCACAGTTTATTGTGAGCCACACAGTCAAAGGCTTTGGGATAGGCAATAAAGCAGAAATAGATGTTTTTCTGGAACTCTCTTGCCTTTTCCATGATCCAGCAGATGTTGGCAATTTGATCTCTGGTTCCTCTGCCTTTTCTAAAACCAGCTTGAACATCAGGGAGTTCATGGTTCACGTATTGCTGAAGCCTGGCTTGGAGAATTTTGAGCATTACTTTACTAGCATGTGAGATGAGTGCAATTGTGTGGTAGTTTGAGCATTCTTTGACATTGCCTTTCTTTGGAATTGGAATGAAAACTGACCTTTTCCAGTCCTGTGGCCACTGCTGAGTTTTCCAAATTTGCTGGCATATTGAGTGCAGCACTTTCACAGCATCATCTTTCAGGATTTGAAACAGCTCAGCTGGAATTCCATCACCTCCACTAGCTTTGTTTGTAGTGATGCTTTCTAAGGCCCACTTGACTCCACATTCCAGGATGTCTGGCTCTAGATTAGTGATCACATCATCATGATTATCTGGGTCGTGAAGATCTTTTTTGTACAGTTCTTCTGTGTATTCTTGCCACCTCTTCTTAATATCTTCTGCTTCTGTTAGGTCCATACCATTTCTGTCCTTTATCGAGCCCATCTTTGCATGAAATGTTCCCTTGGTATCTCTAATTTTCTTGAAGAGATCTCTATTCTTTCCCATTCTGTTCTTTTCCTCTATTTCTTTGCATTGATCACTGAAGAAGGCTTTCTTATCTCTTCTTGCTATTCTTTGGAACTCTGCATTCAGATGCTTTTATCTTTCCTTTTCTCCTTTGCTTTTCGCCTCTCTTCTTTTCACAGCTATCTGTAAGACCTCCTCAGACAGCCATTTTGCTTTTTTGCATTTCTTTTCCATGGGGATGGTCTTGATCCCTGTCTTCTGTGCAATGTCACGAACCTCATTCCATAGTTCATCAGGCACTCTATCTATCAGATCTAGGCCCTTAAATCTATTTCTCACTTCCACTCTATAATCATAAGGGATTTGATTTAGGTCATGCCTGAATGGTCTAGCGGTTTTCCCTACTTTTTTCAATTTGAATCTGAATTTGGTAATAAGGAGTTCAAGATCCGAGTCACAGTCAGCTCCCTGTCTTGTTTTTGTTGACTGTATAGAGCTTCTCCATCTTTGGCTGCAAAGAAGATAATCAATCTGATTCTGGTGTTGACCATCTGGTGATGTCCAGGTGTAGAGTCTTCTCTTGTGTTGTTGGAAGAGGGTATTTGCTATGACCAGTGCATTTTCTTGGCAAAACTCTATTAGTCTTTGCCCTGCTTCATTCCGCATTCCAAGGCCAAATTTGCCTGTTACTCCAGGTGTTTCTTGACTTCCTACTTTTGCATTCCAGTCCCCTATAATGAAAAGGACATCTTTTTTGGGTGTTAGTTCTAAAAGGTCCTGTAGGTCTTCATAAAACCGTTCAACTTCAGCTTCTTCAGTGTTACTGGTTGGGGCATAGACTTGGATAACTGTGACATTGAATGGTTTGCCTTGGATACAAACAGAGATCATCCTGTCGTTTTTGAGATTGCATCCAAGTACTGCATTTCGGACTCTTTTGTTGACCATGATGGCTACTCCATTTCTTCTGAGGGATTCCTGCCCGCAGTAGTAGATATAATGGTCATCTGAGTTAAATTCACCCATTCCAGTCCACTTTAGTCGCTGATTCCTAGAATGTCGACGTTCACTCTTGCCATCTCTTGTTTGACCACTTCCAATTTGCCTTGATTCATGGATCTGACATTCCAGGTTCCTATGCAATATTGCTCTTTACAGCATTGGATCTTGCTTCTATCACCAGTCACATCCCCAGCTGGGTACCTTGTATGTTCTAAGTGCTTTACATATACTTTCTTTGATGTAAAGTATCATTTTTAAAGATATGCTAGGATTTTAATATATAACTACAGCTGTGTTTCTCATCACATCCAAAGAAATTACACCTTTACTCTTATCTCTTGCTTGTTGCCATCTGGATCTCTGTCTGAGAAAATGTCACAGTTTCTGTCTGGTAACTTGTTGGGTCTGTAAAGGAACTACTGATGTGAAGCTTCCTAAGAAGGATTACACTTACGTTCAGAGTCTTATCAGAAGACAATGTTTCTCAATTCATCACCCTTCCAAGGACATTATGAATGCCTCACTTTCCCAGAGGGAGCCAGAGCAAAGCAATATGGAAAGATGCCACATACAGCTTCTATCCCTTCCAATTTGTATATTGGTTTTTTAGTGAGCATAAGTTTGCATTAATATTATTTCTCCTGCTTAAGTCTGACCATTTAAAAATAAGAAGATAATTTTATTTGTTTCATATGTATTTTTATAAATATATGTATATACATTGCTTAAGTCTGAAGACTTAAAAATAAAAACAAAAATTAATATATGTGTATTTATTTTATTTGGATCCTCAAAGGATTCTTCTCCAAAGCCATCAAAGATAAATACTTTTTTTTCCTTATGTACTTAAAAATGGGGGCTAGGGGATTCCCCTGGTGGTACAGTGGATAGGAATCTGCCTGCCAGTGTAGGGGACACGGGTTTGATTTCTGATCTGGGAAGATGCCACATGCCTCAGAGCAACTAAGCTCATGAGCCACAACTACTGAGCCCATGTGCTGCAACTGCTGAACCTCACAAGCCTAGAGCCCGGGCTCCACAACTAGAGGAGACATTGCAATGAGAAGTCCATGCACTACAGCAAAGAATAGCCCCCACTATCTGCAACAAAACCCAACACAGCCAAAAATAAATAAATACATAAAGTTGAAATATGTATGAATAAAAATATGTTTAAAAATATTGGGGTTAGGTGTCAAAGCATCATGGGATTCTAGTGTCTTATTAAAATTGGTGGGTATTTTTTTAACCTATGAAAATTTTCATCATGCTCACTTGATTTGAAAATGTTGGTTTATACTCAGCCAAAAATACTAAGCATTTAAGTATCAAGTATATTGAAGTATGTGATGCTGGCTTCACCAACTATTGGCTCCCATCCATCAGAATTCAAAATGGAAAATGTACCTAGTGAAGGTTTATACATAACTGCTGGGAAACCTCTCTGGATTTAATTTTTTAAATTTTAATCCCATTATTCATTTCATATGTGTAGTCTCAAAGAGATCTCTGTAAGTGGCCAGCTTTAACTTATAGACCTTTGGGATTTATAGCACTATAAATAGAGGGGCTGGCCCTGGTCTTAAAATGACAGCCTGCTTGGTTACAGGCGGACTATAGTTTGACATTAGCCAAAATTAACAGAGCTGTGTATGCTACCTCCTGCTTATTCAGCTACCTGAAAGGTAATTTAAACTGCAGCTGAGCATATATTCTAGCTGAATTAGATTTAATTCCTTGTCCAATACCAATTCCTTATGTAGCAATAGATAAATTGTTTAAATGACTTGTCTTCTCTACACATACAAATGGAGATTACTCTCTCACATCCTGTGAGGAAATGCTAAATTCCGGCTTTTGTTGCCACCACCCAAGGGCTTAAGGCTTCTCCCTGTGTTCACAGCTTGGGGAGGTAGCCCTGTTTTCTCTTGTACATCTTGTTTCAAACTGTCTATAGCAACACACTCTCAAAATGCTTATCTTCTCTGAGTGGGAAAAAATTATTCACTACTTAGGTGAGATTTATAAAAAGAAAAATAACTATAGGCTGACATTATAGTAGGTAAAGCAGCTCCATAATCTAGCTTTTCGTAGCACAGTGACTAACCCTAGTAAAAGACTGTTCTGGGGACTTCTCGTCAGCCATGCAGTCCACTTCTCCAAGCAGTCTAATCAGATCCTTTACTGGTCTTGAGAAAGAGATAATATTAGTCCAACCTTTCTTTTTTACAGATAAGAAAGAACTTGGGAGTCAGGCTTTTGGGCTTTGACTTATGCTCATCCCTCTGTAGTTATATATTAAAATCCTACCTATATCTTTAAAAATGATACTTTACATGAATGAAAATATATGTAGAACATACAAGGTACTGTAGAAACTTTTAATATAGTTTTATTCTAACTTCTTTGTGAAATCTTCCTCATCCTCATCTCTGTAAGACCCTGAGCTTGTTTTCCTATTTATACTTATATTGAACTTAATTGTTTATTTTTCCCTCTCCCTCATGAGACAGTAAGCTATTTGAGGCAAGAACTATGAACTATGAATTCTCTTTGAATCATCCTCCTCCCCAGTCCTTAGCCCTGACATAAAACAAATACACTGTTATTTCTCCAGAAAAACATAGATTCACTTAGGATCAACAAAGAATTAAATTCAGGGTCTGCAGCTGTGGTAAGCCACCTGCAAGTCTCCACACAGCAAGGAGAGAAGAATTCTTTTAAAGAGGGGAAAGGGAAGTTGGGCAGTCTCTAGCAAGCAGAGTCCACTGGTGTTTGAGAGTTTGTAGCGGCTTTTCATTGGCTGAGTTGTGACAGTCTCTCATTCCCTATGCTCTTTCCAGGCAAGAAGAGTAGGTCTTTCTTTCTCCTCTTGGGCTCTGCTATTGTTGTAGGGCATGAGAGCTCCCCCTGTGGCCTCCCTACTCTTTTGTGTGTGTGTGTAAGTAATTATATATATATACAATTTTATATATATATATATAATTTTAAATATATATATAAACTTATACATATATATAAAGTATAGTTGACTTAATACCTGATTCTATTTTAATTGAAATTTCTGTTTATTAAGTTTTACACTAGCATATTCAGGCATTACATCTTTAAAGAAGTGTTCACTGATTTAATTGCAATGATGACCTTCAAAATCAGTGGGAAGTTTTCAACCACTGTGGGCTTGTTGAAAGTGTTAGTCTCTCAGTCATGTCTGACTCTTTGCAACCCCATGAACTGTAGCCCATCAGGGTCCTCTGTCCACGGGATTTCTCAGGCAAGAATACTGGAGTGAGTTGCTGTTTCCTTCTCCAGGGGATCTTCCCGACCCAGGGATAGAACCCACATCTCCTGCACTGGCAGGTGGATTCTTAACCACTGAGCTACCAGGATACTATAATGATGAAAGTGAGAAATGTGAAAGCGTTAGTTGCTCAGTTGTATCTGACTCTTTGTGACACCATGGACTGTAGCCTGCCAGGCTCCTCTGTTTGTGGAATTCTCCAGACAAGAATACTGGAGTGGGTAACCATTCCCTTTTCCAGGGGATCTTCCTTACTCAGGGATCGAACCTGAGTCTCCTGCATTGCAGGCATCTGACCCGTAGATCTGCCAACAAATACCAATATATACCACATTAGTTTCTTTATGCAGACAAGTTGGAGTTGCAATAATATTAAGTGAGTGCATGGTCAAATGGCAGGAACCAGGAAAAAGTGATTGCAAAACAATAGCAAAATGCACAAACAACAGGATTAACAATGGGATTAATTTAGACTGGAACTCATTAAAGCAACAGACAGATTGAGACAAGATTAGGGACAAGGATAGATTTATGGAAGTGAATAGGGCAAGCTGAAGCATGGTTCAGACCCCATTTACAGGTAGGAAAGAAAATCAATCTTAAGAAAGCATCCAAAATGGCTTCCAAGTGTCGCATCAATAGGTGACTATGGGATGAGAGATAAAAATACTATAGTCTCATAACTACAAACGGTAAGTCTTTCATCACTAGTTCTGACCAAAATGATGTTTGTTAAAGGGTCTCAGTTTATTAGAGTGGTTCCCATTTACTCAGGTCCATCTTCATGACAGTACCTTCATAGTCATGTCCAGATAGTAGTGTCAATTCTTCAAATAGGACCAAAGATACAATCATGACTTAGAGAACAATTTTAATTTCCTAAGGCTTCCCAGGTGGTGTAGTGGTAAAGGATCTGCCTGCCAATGCAGGAGATCCAAGAGATGTGAGTTTGATCCCTAGGTCGGGAAGATCCCCTGGATGAGAAAAGAGCAACCCACTCCAGTATTCTTGCCTGGGAAATCCCATGGACAGAGTAGCCTGGAGGGCTATAGTCCATGGTGTTGCAGAGTCAGACACGACTGAGCATGCATGCACTCGCACTAATTTTCTAACGACTCCAGGAATTTCCATATGGAATTTGTTCTCTAGAACTCCTAAAGCCTGGGCTTTTGACCAAAGTACTAATATTGTTCCCCCATCATGCTCACCAAGTGAAATATCAGATGCATACATTTCTGGATGCTGTTTGGTTGCAAGTAGAAGGTCCCCAAATCTAAAATTACCCCACTCAAAAAAGTACTCCTAAGAAATACTGAATTGTGCAAACCTCAAATTCCACAGCACTGCTTATTTCAATCAGTGAAGGAAGAAAACGAGAGAGGGAAGGCATTGTATAGGAAGGAAAGAAATTTAACATTTAGTTTGGTGTGGCAGAGAAAATAGGAAAACTGTGTAGGTATAAGGGTCACTAGGAAGCTGAAGTTAATTGTTTTGAAAATAGGAGAACTAAAGAAAATGTTTTCCAGTCCTTAAGAGTGTTAAAGAGGACGGGTGGTGGTGGTTTAGTTGCTGAGTTGTGTCTAGCTGTTTGCCACCCCATGGACTGTAACCCACCAGGCTCCTCTGTACATGGAATTTCCTAGGCAAGAATGCTGGAGTGGGTTGCCATTTCCTTCCCCAGGAGATCTTCCCAATCCAGGTGTCTTCTGTGTCTCTTGATTGGCAGGCAGATTCTTTACCAGTGAGCCACCTGGGAAGCCTATTATTTTTTTTTAATTTAAATTTATTTATTTTAATTGGAGGCTAATTACTTTACAATATTGTATTGGTTTTGCCATACATCAACATGAATCCGACACAGGCATACACGCACTCCCAATCCTGAACCCCCCTCCTTCCTCCCTCCCCATACCATCCCTCTGGATCATCCCAGTGCACCAGCCCCAAGCATCCTGTATCCTGCATCGAACCTAGACTGGTGGTTCATTTCTTGTATGATATTATACATGTTTCAATGCCATTCTCCCAAATCATCCTGCCCTCCCTCTTTCCCACAGAGTCCAAAAGACTGTTCTATACATCTGTGTCTCTTTTGCTGTCTCACATACAGGGTTATCGTTACCATCTTTCTAGATTCCATATATATGCTTTAGTATACTGTATTGGTGTTTTTCTCTCTGGCTTACTTCATTCTATATAATCGGCTCCAGTTTCATCCACCTCATTAGAACTGATCCAAATATATTCTTTTTAATGGCTGAGTAATACTCCATTGTGTATATGTACCACAGTTTTCTTATCGACTCATCTGCTGATGGACATCTAGGTTGTTTCCATGTCCTGGCTATTATAAACAGTGATGCGATGAACATTGGGGTACACGTGTCTCTTTCAGTTCTGGTTTCCTCAGTGTATATGCCCAGCAGTGGGATTGCTGGGTCATAAGGCAGTTCTATTTTCAGCTTTTTAAGGAATCTCCACACTGTTCTCCATAGTGGCTGTACTAGTTTGCATTCCCACCAACAGTGTAAGAGGGTTCCCTTTTCCCCACACCCTCTCCAGCATTTATTGCTTGTAGACTTTTGGATTGCAGCCATTCTGACTGGCGTGAAATGGTACTTCATTGTGGTTCTGATTTGCATTTCTCTGATAATGAGTGATGTTGAGCATCTTTTCATGTGTTTTTTAGCCATCTCTATGTCTTCTTTGAAGAAATGTCTATTTAGTTCTACGGCCCATTTTTTGATTGGGTCGTTTATTTTTCTGGAGTTGAGCTTCAGGTGTTGCTTGTATATTTTTGAGATTAGTTGTTTGTCAGTTGCTTATTTTCTCCCATTCCAAAGGCTGTCTTTTCACCTTGCTTATAGTTCCCTTTTTTGTGCAGAAGCTTTTAATTTTAATTAGGTCCCATTTGTTTATTTTTGCTTTTATTTCCAGTATTCTGGGAGGTGGGTCATAGAGGATCCTGCTGTGATGTATGTCGGAGAGTGTTTTGCCTATGTTCTCCTCTAGGAGTTTTATAGTTTCTGGTCTTATGTTTAGATCTTTAATCCATTTTGAGTTTATTTATGTGTATGGTGTTAGAAAGTGTTCTAGTTTCATTGTTTTACAAATGGTTGACCAGTTTTCCTAGCACCACTTGTTAAAGAGATTGTCTTTAATCCATTGTATATTCTTGCCTCCTTTGTCGAAGATAAGGTGTCCATGGGTGTGTGGATTTATCTCTGGGCTTTCTATTTTGTTTCATTGATCTATAGTTCTGTCTGTGTGCCAGTACCATACTGTCTTGATGACTGTGGCTTTGTAGTAGAGCCTGAAGTCAGGCAGTTTGATTCCTCCAGTTCCATTTTTCTTTCTCAAGATTGCATTGGCTATTCGAGGTTTTTTGTATTTCCATACAAATTGTAAAATTATTTGTTCTAGTTCTGAAAAATACCACTGGTAGTGTGAGAGGGATTGCATTGAATCTATAGATTGCTTTAGGTAGTATACTCATTTTCACTGTATTGATTCTTCCAATCCATGAACATGGTATATTTCTCCATTGATTAGTGTCTTCTTTGATTTCTTTCACCAGTGTTTTATGCTGCTGCTGCTGCTGCTGCTAAGTCGCTCCAGTTGTGTCCAACTCTGTGTGACCCCACAGATGGCAGCCCGCCAGGCTCCCCCATCCCTGGGATTCTCCAGGCAAGAATACTAGAGTGGGTTGCCATATCCTTCTCCAATGCATGAAAGTGAAAAGGGAAAGTGAAGTCGCTCAGTCATGTCTGACTCTTAGCGACCCCATGGACTGCAGCCCACCAGGCTCCTCCATCCATGGGATTTTCCAGGCAAGAGTACTGGAGTGGGTGCCATTGCCTTCTCCGCCAGTGTTTTATAGTTTTCTATATATAGGTCTTTAGTTTCTTTAGGTAGATATATTCCTAAGTATTTTATTCTTTTCGTTGCAATGGTGAATGGAATTGTTTCCTTAATTTCTCTTTCTATTTTCTCATTATTAGTGTATAGGAATGCAAGGGATTTCTGTGTGTTGATTTTATATCCTGCAACTTTACTAGATTCATTGATTAGCTCTAGTAATTTTCTGGTGGAGTCTTTAGGGTTTTCTATGTAGAGGATCATGTCATCTGCAAACAGTGAGAGTTTTACTTCTTCTTTTCCAATTTGGATTCCTTTTATTTCTTTTTCTGCTCTGATTGCTGTGGCCAAAACTTCCAGAACTATGTTGAATAGTAGTGGTGAAAGTGGGCACCCTTGTCTTGTTCCTGACTTTAGGGGAAATGCTTTCAATTTTTCACCATTGAGGATAATGTTTGCTGTGGGTTTGTCATTTATAACTTTTATTATGTTGAGGTATGTTCCTTCTATTCCTGCTTTCTGGAGAGTTTTTAATCATAAATGGATGTTGAATTTTGTCAAAGGCTTTCTCTGCATCTATTGAGATAATCATATGGCTTTTATTTTTCAATTTGTTAATGTGGTGAATTACATTGATTGATTTGCGGATACTGAAGAATCCATGCATCCCTGGGGTAAAGCCCACTTGGTCATGGTGTATGATCTTTTTAATGTGTTATTGGATCCTGATTGCTAGAATTTTGCATCTATGTTCATCAGTGATATTGGCCTGTAGTTTTCTTTTTCTTTGTGGCATCTTTGTCAGGTTTTGGTATTAGGGTGATGGTGGCCTCATAGAGTGAGTTTGGAAGTTTACCTTCCTCTGCAATTTTCTGGAAGAGTTTGAGTAGGATAGGTGTTAGCTCTTCTCGAAATTTTTGGTAGAATTCAGCTGTGAAGCCATCTGGACCTGGGCTTTTGTTTGCTGGAAGCTTTCTGATTCCAGTTTCAATTTCCCTACTTGTGATGGGTCTGTTAAGATTTTCTATTTCTTCCTGGTTCAATTTTGGAAAGTTGTACTTTTCTAAGAATTTGTCCATTTCTTCCACGTTGTCCATTTTATTGGCATGTAATTGCTGATAGTAGTCTCTTATGATCCTTTGTATTTCTGTGTTGTCTGTTGCGATCTCTCCATTTTCATTTCTAATTTTATTGATTTGATTTTTCTCCCTTTGTTTCTTGATGAGTCTGGCTAATGGTTTGTCAATTTTATTTATTCTTTCAAAGAACCAGCTTTTGGCTTTGTTGGTTTTTGCTGTCGTCTCTTTTGTTTCTTTTGCATTTATTTCTGCCCTAATTTTAAAGATTTCTTTCCTTCTGCTAACCCTGGGGTTCTTCATTTCTTCCTTTTCTAATTGCTTTAGGTGTAGAGTTAGGTTATTTCTTTGACTTTTTTCTTGTTTCTTGAGGTATGCCTGTATTGCTATGAACTTTCCCCTTAGCACTGCTTTTACAGTGTCCCACATGTTTTGGGTTGTTGTGTTTTCATTTTCATTCATTTCTATGCATATTTTGATTTCTTTTTTTATTTCCTCTGTGATTTGTTGGTTATTCAGCAGCGTGTTGTTCAGCCTCCATATGTTGGAATTTTAAATAGTTTTTCTCCTGTAATTGAGATCTAATCTTACTGCATTGTGGTCAGAAAAGATGCTTGGAATGATTTCAATTTTTTTGAATTTACCAAGGCTAGATTTATGGCCCAGGATGTGATTTATCCTGGAGAAGGTTCTGTGTGGGCTTGAGAAAAAGGTGAAAGTCATTGTTTTGGGGTGAAATGTCCTATAGATATCAATTAGGTCTAACTGGTCTATTGTATCGTTTAAAGTTTGTGTTTCCTTGTTAATTTTCTGTTTAGTTGAGTGGGGTATTAAAGTCTCCCACTATTATTGTGTTATTGTTGATTTCCCCTTTCATACTTGTTAGCATTTGTCTTACATATTGCGGTGCTCCTATGTTGGGTGCATATATATTTATAATTGTTATATCTTCTTCTTGGATTGATCCTTTGATCATTATGTAGTGTCCTTCTTTGTCTCTTTTCACAGCATTTGTTTTAAAGTCTATTTTATCTGATATGAGTATTGCTACTCCTGCTTTCTTTTGGTCTCTATTTGCATGGAAAATCTTTTTCCAGCCCTTTACTTTCAGTCTGTATGTGTCCCCTGTTTTGAGGTGGGTCTCTTGTAGACAACATATATAGGGGTCTTGTTTTTGTATCCATTCAGCCAGTCTTTGTCTTTTGGTTGGGGCATTCAACCCATTTACGTTTAGGGTAATTATTGATAAGTATGATCCCATTGCCATTTACTTTATTGTTTTGTGCTCAAGTTTACACACCCTTTTTGTGTTTCCTGTCTAGAGTATATCCTTTAGCATTTGTTGGAGAGCTGGTTTGGGTGCTGAATTCTCTCAGCTTTTGCTTGTCTGTAAAGCTTTTGATTTCTCCTTCATATTTGAATTCGATCCTTGCTGGGTACAACAATCTGGGCTGTAGGTTATTTCCTTTCATGTCTTGCCAGTTCCTCCTGGCATGAAGAGTTTGTATTGAAAGATCAGCTGTTATCCTTATGGGAATTCCCTTGTGTGTTATTTGTTGTTTTTCCCTTGCTGCTTTTAATACTTGTTCTTTGTGTTTGAGCTTTGTTAATTTGATTAATATGTGTCTTGGGGTGTTTCACCTTGGGTTTATCCTGTTTGGGACTCTCTGGGTTTCTTGGACTTGGGTGATTATTTCCTTCCCCATTTTAGGGAAGTTTTCAACTATTAGCTCCTCAAGTATTTTCTCATGGTCTTTCTTTTTGTCTTCTTCTTCTGGGACTCTTATGATTCGAATGTTGGAGCGTTTAATATTGTCCTGGAGGTCTCTGAGATTGTCCTCATTTCTTTTAATTTGTTTTTCTTTTTTCCTCTCTGATTCATTTATTTCTACCATTCTATCTTCTACTTCACTAATCCTATCTTCTGCCTCCGTTATTCTACTATATATTGCCTCCAGAGTATTTTTTATCTCATTTATTGTGTTATTCATTATATATTGACTCTTTTTTATTTCTTCTAGGTCCTTGTTAAACCTTTCTTGCATCTTCTCAATCCTTGTCTCCAGGCTATTTATCTGTGATTCCATTTTTATTTCAAGATTTTGGATCATTTTTACTATCATTATTCAGAATTATTTATCAGGTAGATTCCCTATCTCTTCCTCTTTTGTTTGGTTTGGTGGGCATTTATCCTGTTCCTTTAACTGCTGGGTATTCCTCTGTCTCTTCATCTTGTTTATATTGCTGTGTTTGGGATGGCCTTTCTGTATTCTGGAAGTTTGTGGAATTCTCTTTATTGTGGAGTTTCCTCACTGTGGGTGGGGTTGTATTGGTGGCTTGTCAAGGTTTCTTGGTTATGGAAGCTTGTGTTGGTGTTCTGGTGGGTGGAGCTGGATTTCTTCTCTCTGGAATGCAATGAAGTGTTCAGTAATGAGTTATGAGATGTCAATGTTTTTGGAGTAACTTTGGGCAGCCTGTATATTGAAGCTCAGGGCTGTGTTCCTGTGTTGCTGGAGAATTTGCGTGGTATGTCTTGCTCTGGAACTTGTTGGCCCTTGGGTGGTGCTTGGTTTCAGTGTAGGGCTGGAGGTGTTTGATGAGCTCCTATCAATTAATGTTCCCTGGAGTCAGGAGTTCTCTGATGTTCTCAGGATTTGGACTTAAGCCTCCTGCTTCTGGTTTTCAGTCTTATTTTTACAATAGTCTCAAGACTTCTCCTTCTATACAGCACCACTGATAAAACATCTAGGTTAAAGATGAAAAGTTTCTCCACATTGAGGGACACCCAGAGAGGTTCACAGAGTTACATGGAGAAGAGAAGAGGGAGGAGGGAGTTAGAGGTGACCCAAATGAGATGAGGTGGAATCAAAAGAGGAGAGAGCAAGCTAGCCAGTAATCACTTCCTTATGTGCGCTCCACAGTCTGACCACTCAGAGATGTTCACGGAGTTATACAGAGAAAAGAAGAGGGAGGAAAGAGACAGAGGTGGCCAGGAGGATAAAAGGGGGGGGGGGGATGAAAAGGAGCAAGACAGATCCAGCCAGTAATCAGTTCCCTAAGGGTTCTCTACCGTCTGGAACACACGGAGATTCAGAGTTGGGTAGAGAAGAAAAGGGGGAGGAAGGAGACAGAGGCAACCTGGTGGAGAAAAAGGAAAGTCCAAAGGAGGAGAGAGCAGTCAAGCCAGTAATCTCACTCCCAAGTAAAAATGGGTACTGAAGATTGGGTTTTTAAAGGTACAAAATTGATAACAAATACCAAAAAGCAAAGATTAAAAATCTAGAGTAGAGGTTGGATTTTCAAAAATACAATATTAAAGAAAAGAAGAAGAAAAAGAAAAAAAGTCACAAAAATTATTTTAAAAATATATATATATATGAAGTTTGCTTTAAAACTGGGGTTTTTTTTGAAAAGTAATAGTAGGTTATAAAAATGAAAATTAAAGGAGAATAAAGGACTTAAAATTTTAAAAAAGTTTTAAAAAATGATCATAAAAATAGTAAAGATATATCTAGGACTTTCTCTGGTGTTGTTGTGGGCAGTGTGGGGTCAGTTCATTTTCAGATAGTTCCTTGGTTTGGCTTATATTTCTCAAGATCTATAGGCCCCTTCCTATGTAGTCGGTACTAACCGCAGGGTTTTAATCTATTGCACCTGTTACTTCCAAGGCGGTTCCCTCTGCTTTAGCTTCTTTTGTTTGCTGGTCTCTTCGGTGTCTGATTTCTGCCCTGACACAAGGTGGTGGTGGTGGACACTTTTTTAGGCTCACTTTTTCAGTCACACTGTGGGGAGGGAGGGACACTGCAAACAAATAACACTGGCGTGTGCTCGCAGTGTCTCAGCCACACTGGGCCTGCCCCTGCTCATGGCGCATGTGCCCTCCTTGCCCACACTGCTCAGGCTCTAGGTTGCTCCGCTGGGAACCGTCTGAGGCCGGCCCTGGGCTGCATGCACCACCCAGGTCTAAGCTGCTCAGGTTCAGGCACTCGGGTAGTCCTCAGAGGTGCAGATTTGGTTGGGCCTGTGTTTTGTGCCCTTCTCAGGTCCAAGCAGCTCAGGTGATGAGGTGTTTGGCGAGTGTGGTCGCTGCAACTTATCGCCTCTCCCATCCCTGCTGCTCGGTTCTCTGGGTGTACAACTGGTGCACCTTCTCAGGCAGATGATGACTGTCCAAACCCCAAGAAGTCTTAGCTAGCAAAGAAGCCTGCTTGAAGTCTGGTAGATAATGTCTCTCTGGGGCTGCGATTGCCCCCTTCCAGCCCTTCTGGCTCTGGCTGCCTGTCACCAGAGGGGGATGGTCTGCAGCCGGCTAATTCTGTTCCGTCCTTTGTTCTGTGTGCGGTCTTGGCGGTGTCTTATATTAGAGCTTTTTGCGTGGTAGCTATCCCACAGTCTGGTTTGCTAGCCCAAGTTAGTTTGCTCTGATTACCCTCGGGGCATTCGAGCCTGATCGTTACTCTAAGCAATGCAGCCCGCACCTCCCTGCCCAGCCCCCTCTTGCTAGTGGCAGATGCAGGCGTCTGCACTGCTTCTCTGCTGGGGGAGTTACCGTTGGGCTCGTAATCTGTGGGTTTTAATTATTTATTTATTTTTCCTCCCTTTTATGTTGCCCTCTGTGCTTCCAAGGCTCGCCACAGACTCGGCAGTGAGAGTGTTTCCTGGTGTTTGGAAACTTCTCTCTTTTTAAGACTCCCTTCCCGGGACAGAGCTCCGTCCCTACCTCTTTTGTCTCTTTTTTTGTCTTTTATTTTTATTCCTACCTCTTTTTGAAGACAATGGGCTGCTTTTCTGGATGCCTGATGTCCTCTGGCGGCATTCAGAAGTTGTTTTGTGGAATTTACTCAGCGTTTAAATGTTCTTTTGATGAATTTGTGGGGGAGAAAGTGGTCTCCCCATCCTATTCCTCCACCATCTTAGGACCGTCCCCTGGGAAGCCTATTAAAGAGGACTGCTGCTGCTGCTGCTGCTGCTGCTGCTGCTGCTGCTAAGTTGCTTCAGTCGTGTCTGACTCTGTGCGACCCCATAGAGGGCAGCCCACCAGACTCCCGGTTCCTGGGACTCTCCAAGCAAGAGCACTGGAGTGGGTTGCCATTTCCTTCTCCAATGCATGAAAGTGAAAGTGAAGTCGCTCAGTCGTGTCCGACTCTTCTTGACCTCATGGACGGCAGCCTACCAGGCTCCTCCATCCATGGGATTTTCCAGGCAAGAATACCGGAGTGGGGTGCCATTGCCTTCTCTGATTAAAGAGGACTATAAGGCCTCCAATCATTAATATGCCCTGGGGACTGCAGGTTTATTCCCAAATTCGCTCATTTTTCCATTTGTAGTAGGGTGCTTCTCACCATTTTTTTTTTTAAGGGTAGAGAGTCTGCAAAGAGGTCATGTCCTTGGGTGAAGAGGTCTTCTATGTTTCTTTCATTTAGACCCTCTTAATACTTCAAAGAAGATTGTCAAAAAACAAAATTCAGCTGAGTAAATCTAAAGATCTAATTGGCCTTATTCAACAATTAATTCAGGAGTCAAGCAGCATCCCATCAAGCGACTAGAAGGCACTCAGAGAAATGGTACAAAATGGAAAGCTTTTGTAGAAAGGAGGGTGGAGCAAGGAAGTAATTAGGAAAGAAAGTAAAAGATTATTTGGGGCCAGAGGTCTTCTTTGTGGGAGAACTGGCAAGAGTTTTTATCATGCAGACTGCCTCTTCTTCCTCCTGAGGGGGTGATGGAAAGGGTCCACATGACAGATTAACCTGATTGATGCTGACCAGAAAATTTCAAACTGATTAAGATTACATTTCTGGGGAAGGTCAAAACTGCAATTAGGTTAGGTCTTAAATCTAGGTTTGATATCATGAGTTTTAGCACAAGTAACATCATTTTGTGCCCATGGTCTTTCTCTTTAACTGGATTAATCAGACATTTGTGTTTTTTAAGTCTGAGAAAAGGAGTCACCCCTGATATCTCCCTCTCTGAGGTGGATATTTGATTTTTCTTTGGCTAACCCAAATTCAATTTCCCCTTCTAACCACACCTTAATTTTGTGGGTGGGGAGTAGGTATATCCTTCACTAAATTTTGTGCAGTTTTGAGGACTGTAAATCAAGATAATGTGCCTGCCCTGTATGAAAGCTGAAGAAGTTCCCAGATGCAATTAATGCTTTCTTCCTCTCTTATTGTCTTATATCAAAAGCCAGGCATATAGCTAATGCTCAGCTGCTCAGAGTGCCTTTTCTGGGACTCTGAGTCACAGGTGGATTGATACAAAGATAGAAAAGTCAGTTAGACTTCTTTCATTCTGGGGCTGGTATCCTGATAAGGCTGTCAATTAGTTCCTCCTGACTCTACTCCATCATTCCTAATCCTACTTCTCTAACCTTTCAATCAATTTCATGAGTTGTTCATAATCCCTATTTTTAAACTTCCCTTTTTGTTTAAGTCAGCCAGAGTTGGTTTTTACATCTTGCAACCAAGAACTATAACTAGCCATGTGATCCTACCATCCCAGAAAACTCTAATTGAAAAGATACATGAAACCCATTGTTCATAGCAGCAATATTGACAATAGCCAAGACATGGAAACAACATAAATGTCTACTCAGGTAAATGGGTAAAGAAGATGTGGTGCATATATACAATGAAATACTAATCAGACATAAAGAAGAGTCAAGCCCTTTGAAACAACATGGATGGACGTAAAGATTATCATGCTAGGTAAAGTAAATCAGAGAAAGACAAATACCGTATGATATCATTTATATGTAGAATCTAAAATATGACACAAATGAACTTATCTACAAAACAAAAACAGACTCACAGACAGAGAACAGATTTGTGGTTGCCTCTCTTGAGGGGGAGTAGGGAAACAATGTATTGGGAGTTTGAGATTAGCAGATACAAACTATTATACATAGAATGGATAAAAAACAAGGTCCTACTATATATGGAGCTATATTCAAAATCCTGTGATAAGCCATAATGGAAAAGAATATAAAACTGATATTTTTGCTGTACACTATTGCTGTATCACTTTGCTGTACAGTAGAAACTAACACAACATTGAAAATCAACTATACTTCAATATAAAAAAGACCACTTAGATCATTTACTGGGAAACTCTCTCTGAATTGCTGTCTGAGCTAAAATTGTGTTGAAAATGAAATTAAGGAAAAAGGGTCACCTTAAAAAAGACTCTAATTCAATATCCCTTTCTCCACTGCTTTATTCATCACTTGGTCCTGTTAATTCTGCTTTGAAGATGATTCTACATGCATATCTATACAGCTATTCTGACATCACCCCTAATCCAACCCACAACCTCTTTTTTCCTTACCCAGGTCACTGCAAGAGCTTTCATGCCTCCACTATGGTCATTCTCAAATCTAATCTATTCTTCATACTGTGACAACAGTGATTTTTTTTTTTTTTTTTGGCCATGCCAGTGACTTGCAGGACCTTAGTTCCCTGACCAGGGATTGAACCTGTGCCCTTGGCAGTGAAAGTGCTGGAGTCCTAGACACTGGACCACAAGGGAATTCCCCCACAGTGATCTTTTAAAACTCCAATCTGATCATGTTGGTCCTCAGTATAACTTCTCAGTTGTTTCCCCTTTTCCATAGGATAAAATTAATAATCCTTAAGAGAGCTCACATGACCTTTTATAATCTGGACCCTGATGACTTCACCAATCTTGTTTTATAGAATTGTTCATGGAGCTCCAGCAACTCTGGCTTCCTTTGGTTTCTCAAATACACTAAGCTCTTTATTATCTGAAGAACTTCAAACTTGGGGCTCCCTCCACCTAGGCTACTTTTCCCTTTCAATTATGTGCCTGGCTGGCCTTTCTTTATCTCCTACTCTAAACAAGTTTTTGCTCTCCTCTTTCAAGGTATTTTGTTCCTTTCTTTCATAGTTGTTACCACTATTTTTATGTCCTTAATTATGCAATTATTTGCCTAATGTCTGCTCTCCCCAGTGCCTGTAAGTTTCATGAGGGTAGGAGGCATATCTATTTTTCTCACCAATGGATCACCAGCACCCAGTGGGGTACCTGACCTGGAGAAAATATTTAAGAATTCTCTCATTCAGTGGTTAAATGAATGGATGAGAAACATCACACCACATTCTCTTCTCTTATCTTCACCATTATTTCCAACCTAAATCAATAGCTAAATCATTAATTCCTTTTAATTAATCTCTAAAATATGCCTCTGAGGACTTCTCTGTTGGTCCAGTGGTTAAAAATCTGCCTTGCAATGCAAGGGGCACAGGTTCGATCCTTGGTCAGGGAACTAAGATCCCACATGCCACAGAGCACCTAAGCCTGCACATGGCATCTACTGAGCCATCAAGCTCCAGAGCCCACATGCCACAACTAAGACTAGAAGCAGCCAAATAAATAAATAAACAAACATTTAAAATAAAATAAAATATGCCTCCTTTATCACTTTTACTGGTTTAGTTCAGACCATCATCATTACTGACCTGAGCCTTTGCAATAACTTTCTAACTAGTCTTCTTGCCTCTAGTCTTGTCCCTCCCTAAACTATTTTCTATACTGAAGCCAGAGTGATCTTCCCAAAACACCAACTTATCACATTAACTCTACTTACTATCCTTTGATAGCTTCCCATAACCTGCAGGATAAAGACTAAATTTCTCCTACAAAGCCCCATCTGTCTCTAGCTTTATTTCCCAAATGAAGTTATCTATGCAGAGTACATCAAGCAAAATGCTAGGCTGAATGAATCACAAGCTGGAATCAAGATCGTCAGGAGAAATATCAGCCGTGTCAGACATGCAGATGATACCACTCTAATCGCAGAAAGTGAGGAGGTATTAAAGAGCCTCTTGATGAAGGCGAAAGAGGAGAATGAAAAAGTTGCCTTGGAACTCACTATTCAAAAAACTAAGATCATGGCATTTGGTTCTATCACTTCATGGCAAATAGAAAGGGAAAAAGTAGAAGCAGTGACAGATTCTTATTCTCTTGTGCTCCAAAATCACTGTGGACAGTGACTGGAGTCATGGGATTAAAAGATGTTTGCTCCTTGAAAGAAAAGCTATTACAAATCTAGGCAGCATATTAAAAAGCAGAGACATCACCTCTCCAACAAAGGTCTGTAAAACAAAACTATGTGGTTTTCCCAGGAGTCATGTATAGATGTGAGAGTTGGATCATAAAGAAGGCTGAGCACTGAAGAATTAATGCTTTCAAACTGTGGTGCTGGAGAAGACTCTCGAGAGTCCCTTGGACTGCAAAGAGATCAAACTGGTCAATCCTAAAGGAAATCAATCCCAAATATTCATTGGAAGGTCTGTTGCTGAAGGTGAAGCTCCAATACTTTGGCCATCTGATGCAAAGAGCCGACTCATTGGAAAAAACCCTGATGCTAGGAAAGATTGAAGACAAAAGGAGAAAGGAGAGGCAGAGAATGAGATGGTTAGATAGCATCAGCAACTCAATGGACATCAATCTGAGCAAACTCTGGGAGATAGTGTGGGACAAAAGAGCCTGGTAGAGTCAGACACAACTTAGTGACTGAAAAACAACAAAAAGAAAACACAATCCCACGTTTTGCTGTCCATCTGAAATGATCACAACATTGTCAATCAGCTATACTGCAATATAAAATTAAAAGTTTTTTAAAAAAGCAATCCCGCAGAGAAAACTGTACTTTGATTCCTACCTAACATTTAAGGAAGAAATAATATCAATTCTACACAAACTTCCAAAGAGTGAATAGTAGGTAAAATTTCTCAACTCATTCTATGAGTTCATCACTTTAATATCAAAGACATCAAAAATATCAGAAGAAAAGAAAACTAGACCAAACTAGAAAAGTAAACCAATACTACTAACAAACATAGACATGAAAATTATATGTAAAATTTTAGCAAATATAATCAATATATAAAATAGTAAAGTTGGATTTCTTCCAGGAGTGAAAGGTAGGTTTAACATTCAAAAATAAATCAATATGAATCATTTTATTAACACTTGAAAAAAGAACTATTTTATCATCTCATAGACACAGAAAAAGCATTTCACAAAATCCAACAATTATTCCTGATAAATATGCTCGGCAAATGGAAATAAAACTTTTTTCAAGTTATTAAAAGGTATTTACCAAAAAAATAAATAAATAAATAAATAAATAAAAGGTATTTACCAAAACAATCTATGTCTAACATCAAACGAAGCAGGGCAAAGATTAACGGAGTTTTGCCAAGAGAACACACTGATCATAGCAAACACCCTCTTCCAACAACACAAGAGATAACACTACACATGGACATCACCAGATGGTCAATACTGAAAATAGAGTGACATCACCAGATGGTCAATACTGAAAACAGAGTGATTATATTCTTTCCAGCTGAAAATGGAGAAGCTCTATACAGTCAACAAAAACAAGACCAGGAGCTGACTGTGGCACAGACCATGAACTCCTTATTGCAAAATTCAGACTTAAATTGAAGAAAGTAGGGAAGACTACTAGACCATACAAGTATAACCTCAATCAAATCACTATGATTATACAGTGGATGTGACAAATAGACCCAGGAGATTAGATCTGATAAGATAGAGTGCTTGAAGAACTATGGACAGAGCTTCATAACATTATACAGGAGGCAGTGATCAAAACCACCCCCAAGAAAAAAAAGAAATGCAAAAAGGCAAAATGGTTGTCTGACGAGACCTTACAAATAGCTGAGAAAAAAAGAGAACAGAACAGAAAGAGACAAGAGGAAAGATATATCCATCTGAAGGCAGAGTTCCAAAGAATAGCAAGGAGAGATAAGAAAACCTTCCAAAATGAACAATGCAAAGAAATGGAGGAAAACAATAGACTAGGAAAGACTAGAGCTCTCTTCAAGAAAATTGGAGATCCCAAGGGAACATTCCATGCAAAGACGGGCTCAATAAAGGACAGAAACACTGTGGACCTAACAGAAGCAGAAGATATTAAGAAGATGTGGCAAGAATACACAGAAGAACTATACAAAAAAGATCTTCATGACCCAGATAACCACGATGGTGTGATCACTCACCTAGAGCCAGATATCTTGGACTGCAAAGTCAAGTGGGCCTTAGGAAGGATCACCATGAACAAAGCTGGTGGTGTGATGGAATTCCAGGTAGCTATTTCAAATCCTAAAAGATGATGCTGTGAAAGTGCTGCCCTCAATATATCAGCAAATTTGGAAAACTGTCAACAGTGGCCACAGGACTGGAAACCTCAGTTTTCATTCCAATCCCAAACAAGGGCAATGCCAAAGAATGTACAAACTACTGTATAATTGCACTCATTTCACATGCCAGCAAAGTCATGCTCAAAATTCTCCAAGCTAGTCTTCAACAGTATGTGAACCAAAAACTTCCAGGTGTTCAAGCCGGATTTAGGAAAGGCAGAGGAACCAGAGATTAAATGGCCAGCATCCGCTGGATCATAGAAAAACCAAGAGAATTCCAGAGAAACATCTACTTCTGCTTCATTGTGCAAAAGCCTTTGTGTGGATCACAACAAATTATGGAAAATTCTTCAAAAGATGGAAATACCAGACCACCTTACCTGCCTCCTAAGAAATCTGTATGCAAGTCAAGAAGCAACAGTTAGAACCAGACATGGAACAACAGACTGGTTCGAAATTGGGAAAGGAGTACGTCAAGGCCATATATTGTCACCTTGTTTATTTAACTTATATGCAGAGTACATCATGAGAAATGCCAGGCTGGATGAAGCACAAGCTGGAATCAAGATTGCCAGGAGATTAAATTTTTTTTTAATTCAGGCTCTGACAAAGCCACAGTCATCAAGACAGTATGGTACTGGCACAAAGACAGAACTATAGATCAATGGAACAAAATAGAAAGCCCAGAGATAAATCCACACACCTATGGACACCTTATCTTCAACAAAGGAGGCAAGACTATACAATGGAGTAAAGACAATCTCTTTAACTGGTCAACCACTTGTAAAAGAATGAAACTAGATCACTTTCTAACACCACACACAAAAATAAACTCAAACTGGATTAAAGATCTAAACGTAAGACCAGAAACTATAAAATTCCTAGAGGAGAACATAGGCAAAACACTCTCCGATATACATCACAGGAGGATCCTCTATGACCCACCTCCCAGAATACTGGAAATAAAAGCAAAAATAAACAAATGGGATCTAATTAAAATAAAAGCTTCTGCACAACAAAGGAAACTATAAGCAAGGTGAAAAGACAGCCTTCTGAATGGGAGAAAACAATAGCAAATGAAGCAACTGACAAACAACTAATCTCAAAAATATACAAGCAACTTATGCAGCTCAACTCCAGAAAAATAAATGACCCAATCAAAAAATGGGCCAAAGAACTAAATAGACATTTCTCCAAAGAAGACATACGGATGGCTAATAAACACATGAAAAGATGCTCAACATCACTCATTGTTAGAGAAATGCAAATCAAGACCACAATGAGGGACCATTGCACACCAGTCAGAATGGCTGCGATCCAAAAGTCTACAAGCAATAAATGCTGGAAAGGGTGTGGAGAAAAGGGAACCCTCTTACACTGTTGGTAGGAATGCAAACTAGTACAACCACTATGGAGAACAGTGTGGAGATTCCTTTAAAAATTGCAAATAGAACTGCCTTATGACCCAGCAATCCCACTGCTGGGCATGCACACTGAGGAAACCAGAATTGAAAGAGACACATGTACCCCAATGTTCATTGCAGCACTGTTTATAATAGCCAGGGCATGGAAGCAACCTAGATGTCCATCAGCAGATGAATGGATAAGAAAACTGTGGTACATATACACAATGGAGTACTACTCAGCCATTAAAAAGAATACATTTGAATCAGTTCTAATGAGATGGATGAAACTGGAGCCAATTATACAGAGTGAAGTAAGCCAGAAAGCAAAACACCAATACAGTATACTGACACATATATACGGAATTTAGAAAGATAGTAATGATAATCCTGTATTTGAGACAGCAAAAGAGACACAGATGTATAGAACGGACTTTTGGACTCTGAGGGAGAGGGAGAGGGTGGGATGATTTGGGAGAATGGCATTGAAACATGTATACTATCATGTAAGAAACGAAGCACCAGTCAATGTTCAATACAGGATACAGGATGCTTGGGGCTGGTGCATGGGGATGATTCAGAGAGATGATATGGGGTGGGAGGTGGGAGGGGGGTTCAGGATTGGGAGCTCGTATACACTCGTGGCAGATTCATGTCAATGTATGGCAAAACCAATACATTATTGTAAAGTAAATTAAAGTAAAAATAAAATTTATTAAAAGATTAAAAAAAAAAGATTGCCAGGAGAAATATAAACAACCTCAGATATGCAATGCAATGCAATGCTGCTAAGTCACTTCAGTTGTGTCCGACTCTGTGCACATCACCCTATTGACAGGAAGCGAAGATGAATTAAAGAGCCTCTTGATCATGGTGAAAGAAGAGAGTGAAAAGCTGGCTTAAAGCTCAACATTCAGAAAACTTAGATCATGGCCTCCAGTCCCATCACTTCATGGGAAATAGATGGGGAAACAGTGGAAACAGTGACTGACTTTATTTTGGGGGCTCCGAAATCACTGCAGATGATGATTGCAGCCATGAAATTAAAAGACGCTTGATCCTTGGAAGAAAAGCTTTGGCAAACTTGGATATCATATTAAAAAGCAGATATTATTTTGCCAACAAAAGTCCATATAGTCAAAGCTATAGTTTTTCCCATAGTCATGAAAAAATGAGTAAAGACTGGGTTGTATGTATCCTTTCAGATCATGTTTTCCTCCAGATATATGCTCAGATATGTCCTGTTTTCCATAGCAGCTACCAATTTACATTCCCATCAAGAGTGCAGGAGGGTTCCTTTCTCTCCACATCATCTCCAGCATTTATCATTTGTGGTTTTTTTGATGATAAGCCATTCTGCCTGTGTGACGTGATGTCTCATGATAGTTTTGATGTGCATTTCTCTAATGATTAGTGATGTTGAACATCTTTTTATGTGCCTTTTGGACATCTATATGTCTTCTTCAGAGAGATGTCTATTTCAGTCTTCTGCCCATTTGTTCATTGGGGTGTTTCTTTTGATGCTGTTAAGCATCACAGGTTGTTTGTAAATTTTGGAGACTAATCCTTTGTTGGTTACATCATTTGCAAATATTTTCTCCTAATCTGTGGGTTGTCATTTCATTTTGTTTATTGTTTCCTTCACTGTGCAAAAGCTTTTGAGTTTATGTAGGTCCCATTTGTTTATATTTGCTTTTATTTCCATTATTCTGGGAGATGGATCAGAAAAGATATTGCTACGATTTATATCAGGGTGTTCTGCCTACGATTTCCTTTAGAAGTTTTATAGTGTCTAATTTCACATTTAGGCCTTTAATCCATTTTGAGCTTATTTTTGTGTATGGTGTTAAAGAATGATCTAATTTCATTTTTGTTTACATGTAGCTCTCCAGTTCCCCAACACCATTTGTTGATGAGACTGTCTTTCCAGCATTGTGTATTATTGCCTCCTTTGTCATAGATTAATTGACCATAAATGCATATGTTTATTTCTGGGTTTTCTATCCTGTTCCATTGATCTATATTTCTATTTTTGAGCCAGTGCCATACTTTGTGATGACTGTTGCTTTGTAGTATAATCTGAAGTCAGGGAGCCCGACTCCTCCTGCTCCATTTTCTTTCTCAAGTTTGCTAAGAAACAACCCAAGTATTTTAAATGGACATAAGATTTGACCACACGTTTCATCAAGTAAAATATACAGATATCTGAAAACATATGAAAAGATGCTCACCATCATCAGTCATTAGAGAAATGCAAATGAAAACTGCGATAAAATACAACCACACACACACGGAAATGGCTAAAATTTAAAAAACTGATCCTACCAAATATTGGTAAAAATACGGAAAAACTGAAACTTTTAGGCCTTGTTGGAAGGAATGTAAAATGGTATAATGACTTTAGGAACGTTTAGCAGTTTCTCAAAAAGTGAAATATGCACCTACCATAACATTCACTTAGTTGCTTGCTCAGAGAAATGAATGCATATGTCTATGCAAAAACTTGTACATGAGTGGTCACAGTAACTTTATTGGTAATAGCCAGAAACTGGAAATAGCCCAAAGTCTATTGCCATGTAACTAAATAAACAAATTTTATTATATTCATATAAAGAGTACTACTCAGCCATAAAACGGGATGAACTGCTGTTATACGCACCAACATAGATGAATCTCAAAATAACTATGCTAAGTTAAAGAAGCCAAACATAAAAGGATACCTACTCCACGATTCCATTCATATGAAAGTCTAGAAAATTAAAACTAACCTACAGGACAGAAAGTTGATCAGTAACTGTTTGGGGATGGGGGTGAGAGGTGAGGAAGAAAGAGGTGGGGGGAAAGGACTACAACAGACATGGAACAACTTTTGGGGGTGACAGGTATATTCATTATTTTGATCATGCTGATGGTTTCATGGGTCACAAGTATATAAAAACTTGTCAAATTGTATACCTTAAATATGTGCAACTTATCGTATGTTAATTATATCAGTTTTAAATGACTAGAAAGGAAATAAATGGAATAAACTGTAGAAGCACTAGAATAAAATAAAATATCTTTCATAACCTGGGTGAGAAAGAACTTTCTTAGCATGCACTAAAGCTAGAAACTAACAGTAAAAAGATTTAACAAAATATAATTGACCACAAGCTGACATATAACATCAATCACGTTAAAGGATAAACTTCAATACATGATGCACAGAGGGTTAATATCATCACTACAAACCTGTTACTAATCAATAAGAAAAAGACAAATACTTAGAAGACTAGGGGAAAAGCATGCACTTCCTGGTACTCCACAAATGAAGAAATCTATAATCATCAATAAATGTGTAAGATGTGCTACTCCATTGCATCTAATTAGCAAATATTAGGAACATGGACTGTACACAGGGTGGTGGAGGGTGGAGAGCACCATACAACCGTTGGCGACACTGTAAATTTATATATTGATCAGCATAACTCTGAGAGAGCAATTTGATGAGCTGTGTAAAACTTTGAAGCATCTAAACACTTAACCCAGTAATTTCAATTTTTATAAATTTTTCTTCCAAGAAAATCATTAAACAATACAACATTGTTTATAATAGCCTCAAATTGGACACAACCTAAATGTCTGTCAATAGATTCATTAAATAGATTCTGACGTGAAAAAACCATAATTCAAAAAAACATATATATACCCCCATGTTCACTGCAGCACTACTTACAATACCTAAGATGTGGAAGCAACCTAGATGACCATCAAGAGATGAATGAATAAAGAAGTTGTGGTACATATATGCAATGGAATAGTACTTAGCCATAAAAAGGAGTGAATTTGAGTCCATTCTAGTGAGCTGGCTTAGTCTAGAGTGTGTTATACAGAGTGAAGTAAGTCAGAAAGAGAAAAACAAATGTCACATACTAACACGTATATATGGGATCTAGAAAAATGGCAAGGATGAACCTATTTGCGGGGCGGGAATAGAGACGCAGACACAGAGAACAGACAGCGCGGGCAGGAGAGGGTGGAATGAATTGAAAGAACAGCATTGAAATACGTATATTATCACGTGTAAAACAGCTAGTAGGAAGTTGCTGTAAAACACAGGGAGCTCAACCCAGTGCTCTGTGACAACCTAGAAAGATTGGATGTGGTGGGGGTGGGAGGGAGGTTCAATGTAGGGGGACATATATACACTAATGGCTGACTTATGTTGTTGTATGGCAGAAACCAACACAACATTGTAAAGCAATTATCTTCCAAATGAAATAAAACAACAACAAATGAATTGTCGTTTACCTATAGGGAGTTAACTATGACCAAAATACTATGTCATCATTAAAAATTATCATCACTACCTACATTGACATGGAAAGATACCCATGATATATGAAGTGAAAACATCAGCTTGCAAAGTACTATGCATAAGTATATTTTTGAAGTATTTTGTTCAAAAATATCCTGGAAGGATATACAACAGGGTGTTAACAATAGTTTTCTCTGAAAGGTGAGATTATAGGTAAAATTTACAATCTTGATATTTTCTTATTGCTTGATTTTTACAACAAAAATCTGCTATTTGAAAATGATAATGTATTACTTAAGAGTGTGAAAAATCAGTAAAGTGTTTCCATTTTAGAAAAATTTCTGTTCTAATGTTATTCAATAAGAATTTTATAATAAAATTATGAATAAAATTCACTTCTACCTAGGTTTTTAAATGTTCTAATTTGTTCACTGAAAGCTTTTAGAAAGTGTTCCTTCTATCAAAAAATCGTGAACGATTTTTTTGAATTGTGACTTTAAAACATTTATAGGCAATTGTTTCTAAGCAAACAGTTTTGAGCATGAAAAGTACAAGATGTTGGACTTGTATAACCAGTTCTGAGTAAAATACATCTATCATCACTTTGTGAGATGACTTCCCACTAAACAAACACCTGGGGTAAGAAAATTAATGGATAAACCAATATTGCAAGCCTGGGCTACATTCATATATATTGGATTAGTTTTCATTCACATCATTATTTCTTGTTGAAAAGTATCCTATTTAAATAGTTTAAAAATTCACTTTTCACAATACATTGTCACATTTAAATATACACTGAAACTGCTCTGGGTATTGTTACACAAAAGCTAGGAAACTCTCTAATCACTGTTAAAAATAATCATATGTGCTATATATTTACACATGAAAATCAAGCATTATGAGGAATACCAGCTGTTAGAATAATGTGCTTAAAATGAACTATCTTCACATTTTAAAAATTCACATTAAGAAATGTTGGCAAGATAAAGGCATGATTAAAGACAATGTTAAGTTATATATCAGATATGAATTGCATTACTTCTTTGCAGCAAATTTTATCACTGTTACCTATGACAATTTAAACAAAACAAACAAACAAAAAATTTAAACACATTATAAATCAATCACCCTTATACACACTCTTTTAAGCAAAAACACCTACCAGGTATACAAATTAAACATTGGAGAGATTTATTAGCTTATAGACATTCCTAATTATTTGAAAAACTTGTCTTCTGTTCAATAGCAACATCATTCAAGAGCACATTTCAGTCTTAGTAGAGGGGATCAAAACATTATAAAAGTGATCACAGAGAGGTTTATTAAAGTGACATTTTAGGGCAAAGCAAAATTTTCGCAAGTATTATGGAGTTTATTCTATAGCACACACAATCATGTTCAGCCTTTGTTACTATCTAGCAAGATTCCTATGCATAGAAGATAGAATAATACAGAAGGTATGTATGCTGGCGCAGGGGCAACAGAGAGGGAAACGGAGTAAGATTTATTACCTTCAATTATTTTTGTTAAAAACTCTCCTCAGGGCACAGGCACATAATATATTGTACTTTCCATTACTTAGTGCAAATGTAAAACATATCTAAAAAACACATTTCATCCTCATAACATATTAAAATAACAAGTAGGATGTCATGACGTTAATTTGACAGATGGACTGTCATTTAGCAATGTTGTACGACATTAGTTAACAGCAAATTAATATCATCATACCCAATTTTTCTCAACATCTAGAAGCTATCAGATTGGGAAAAGTTCTTTAGTAAGGTATCTTTGATTTGTTTACTAATCTAATAAGACAAAATAGCCAGCTAAAATATGCAAATGTAATCCACATATAATTTTAAAATAGCTTTCAAAAAATTTAAAAACAAATGATAGAATAATTGAAAAGCTCTGATATTATCCATCCCTCCCAAATTTATCCTTCACTAAGGTATTGATTTTCTTTTTACAAGTTCACATGTACTTTATGAATTGACTCATAAAAATTTTCAGCATATTGTACTAGGTTTATTATAACCACCCTTACTATATTTTAAGACCAGTGTCTTTTCATCAACACCAGCTGTTAAACAAACTTGAGTGACATAGTAGATTCATGATTAGTCCATAGAAAAGAAAGCAAGAAGAGTGACATAAATTTAATTTCATTACACTTTGGCATCTAAAACCACATTTTATGCCCCACTGACCACAAATGACTCCTTTATTGTAAAACAGTCTTGATCTGTACAATTCTAGTTAACAACAACATTCACCAAATGGATGTTAATTTTAGTTTAAAGTTTTCATATTAAAAATTTATGTTTTCTGAAATAATTTTAATAGAGTTGGAATAAGATGAAGAATTATTTCCTGCAAATGTATCCCCATTGATAATTTAAGTGGTTTTGTGGACACTTCCTGTTAATATTTTTTTCTTGATCTATTCTACAAAGGGGAGGGACAAAAAAGAAAGTAGAACTTGCAGCCTAATATCAGGATTGAATAAAAACATCAACTTAACTCTATCTGGTTCTTGAAGTAGGAACAGGAAAGGTTGCAAAAATGTGGCTTTAAATCTTTAGCAGCTATGTTTTAGAAAAACATAAAATAGTGATGTTTTAGCATTAAAATAGATCTGCTTCTCTGTAAAAGGAACTGTGGTAACCATACTCTTTAGGAAAGACATTATAATCTCCTAGTGAACACAAAGAAGACCTGATTTCAGGAATGTTTGTATAAAACTTCAGGAAGGAATTTACATGCTTTTTGTTTAAAACTTGCAAATTCTACCTCCTTGGTGAAGCTAACTTATTCCACACCACTACCATATAACTCCTCTGGTTGTGCTATGTATGCTAATTCAATCCAACTCCCATTGGATTTTACATTCTTTAAAAGCAGAGACCATGTCTTAAACTTCCCCTTCATTCCCTCTATTAGCATAGTGTTGAGTATGTAAGAAATATACTCAGCAAACACTTGATTGTGAAATTCTAGCAATGTTTATCTGTTTTAAAAAAACTAGATGCATTTATTAGATATTAAAATTGTAATCAGAATATTATTTTCACAATTCTGCATCAAATAAGTTACCAGTTATAATGGATCTTTACATCTATTTCAAATGTAGATATAGAAATTTAAAATTTGCAACTCCCACAAGATGGCGCCAGTGGTAAAGAACCCACCTGCTAGGGTAGGAGACATAGGAGAGGAAGTTCCTAAGGAAGATCCCCGGGAGGAGGGCATGGCAACTCAAGAATACTGGCAACTCCAGTATTCTTGCCAGAAGAATCCCATGGACAGAGGAGCCTGGCAGGCTATAGTCCATAGTGTCTCAAAGAGTCAGATGCAACTGAAGCGACTTAGCAGGTCGTCCCGTTCTCCTCCTGCCCCCAATCCCTCCCAGCATCAGAGTCTTTTCCAATGAGTCAACTCTTCTCATGAGGTGGCCAAAGTACTGGAGTTTCAGCTTTAGCATCATTCCTTCCAAAGAAATCCCAGGGTTGATCTATTTACTGATTATCTCTGCAAGTGAAATTTCATCAGAACTATCTTTTTAAATATCTTTTTGGGTTTTATTGCAATAACTATTTATATTTAACAGTCATTATAATATGGAACTCTGATGTAATTAAAACCCATATCTGACCTTTGTCCCTAGTTTTTGGCATAGAGCTTCAAAAACTCTGGAAATCTCTTAAGTGATAGAAATGTCTTTGTTATGCTAAGGAGGTTACTCAAGATGGGGCCCATAAAAGCTTCAGGATAAGGCTAGTCATCAGAAAGACCAACCGCATGATTTGAGGACTGAGATTTGGGGCCAGCCCAATCTTTAGGGAAAGGAGACAGGCTCGAACATTCAATCAATATTCTACGATTTGATCAATCTTGCCAGTGTAATGAAACTATCTGGACCTCCTGGCCTGGGGGCTTCCTGGTTGGTGAACATACAGATTTACTGGTGGCACACTCTGACTCCACAGGGACAATAGCCCTGAACTACAGGCACTTCCAGACTTTTTTTAATGTATCTGGAACTTTGTTTCATTAATATTTTTGTGAAAGTGTCTTTGTTAACTATACAATGTTAATTCTTCTATTTAAAATAGAATTTACACTAAACCTTAGATTACAAGCATTCTGCTAATTTTTGCTTTGCAATGAAAGATGCACTGCTGTGAAAAAGATAGGATTACCAATTAAGAGAACCCTATATACGAGACTATACTGAGTTTAAAACCTTTGTAAACATTGGTGAATGCCACATGTTTTAAAGAATTATCAATTTTAGAGACTGATGAGAAACAGATGATGTACACAGCAAAGTTGCCACAAGGGCTAAGTAAAAATCCTCGCCACTATTTTTGTCAATGCTTAATAGTCAATAGCTCTTCTTAGAGCTAAATTTATTTGCTAAATTTACTAGAAACCGAAGGATGTAGAGAGTTACTTTTATAAAGAAGAATGCTAAGATTCAGGGGGACAGTGTCAGTTTCTGTATGATACAATGCATTTCACAATTAAAATAATTCATTTGGTGGGAAAATCTGAAAAATATATTTTCCAGCACACCTATCCACTTATCATAGTATGGGAAAATAAGTGGATTTCAATTTGGTGATTTAACCTAAAGCTTTAAATCTTTAATAAACAAACTTGAAATTCCAAGCTTTAATAATGAAAACGCCATAACTGAAATGATGTCAACCCTGGATATGAATCTCTTACCAAAACGATGAAAGCCCCACTTGTAGAGCTGTACTTCTGGTCAGCAGCTGCATTTTTGTTTTAATAAAAGGAGAAAGAGTGCCAGCACACCAATGTGATCCAAGACATGGTTGCTACATAAGCAGTAGGATTAATTGCTTTTCCAGAAAACCAGAGTAAGCTCCCTTTCCACTGTCCCAACAGGACCAGCTTCCATAAAATGAATGTAATAAGATAATGTATTACATACGCCACTAACTCCTACCAGCAGTATTCAACTGAACAAAGCTATCCATATTTATATCAATCAATAAAAACTTCATTGCTGCACATATTTCAGACATCACATTCTAGCTGTCTTTTAGGTGGAGATAAGGTAGGCTATAAAGAAGCAAAAGTATATTTCTTTACTCCCTGAAGAATCTCTCCTTCTTTCCTCTAATATCTTCCTTAGCTAATAAGATGAAGAAAAAGAAATATGTATCAGGGATTTTGGAAAAATACCTCTACCAATATGAAGGATCTGACTCACAAACATTAGAACCACAGATGTTTACTAGGCACCAAAATGGTTATACTAATCATACTTAGTATGGTTTCATGATTGGTAAGATTTGGAGACATTTGATTATACCACATGTAGTCATGGGACAGTACATTTAGGTTGTGATGTACCTAGATAACTTGAGGAGGAAGTTATTTCTAAATTTAAGCAAAGCACAGAAGGAAGCATGAAAAAGGTCACACTCCAGCCAGAAAAGGAATTCTTTTTCTTCTGGTTCTCCAGTCAGGAGCTTATCCACTAAATCATTTGGATTTCCAGACCACAGCCTAAATGTACCTTCTTATGGCTATATATGGGATAATTAAATGACCTCCCTCAAACCCATTAATCATTTTGGAAACTATTGGAGAGTCTAAAACCAATAGATTTGTTTCATAGGCACAAAAGTTCTGAGACCATTTCTTAAATTCTAGCCTATTTATGAAAATGACACAATATATTATATTATTGATAGAAATGGAAGGCTTCCCTTGGAGATTTTTGTTTATTAGTTTGCTTTTGTTTTTTTTTTAAATAAAGGAAGGTCCTTCTTTTTTGGAAAGCATATGGATTATTGTCATCTAATGAAATCTAAATCACCCCAAAGAAATGGATGCTATTTGTTGAAATGATATGAGAATAATTTAGGTCTTTTGAGCAAGAAACAAAAATAAAATTATGATTAAACTAACAATTTTAATCTTTCATGCCTTCTTAACATGGCTGTATGTATGTGTAGCACTAATAATAGGCAAAAGCAGAAATCTCTACTTTTACTCAGAAATATTCCATGATAGCTTTAGGAACAATATTATTATTTTCAAAGCAAGCTATTGTCTGCTTAACATGTTTTAACAATATCAACCCAACATTTTAAAAATTCTTAATAATTTTTTGTTGTTGTAGCCTTTACCTATACTGAGAAAAAACATACAATACTATTATCCTCTATTGTGATGTCTATGATGATTTCCAAATGTTTCTTTGCTATGCAGCAGAGGTATATGATTTCTGATCCAGATGCTTTAAAAAGAAATTCTAACAAAGAAACTTAATCTGAGCAGAACTTGGCACAGATTCTAAAAACCTATAGGATGATGTTTTGGAAGCTGCTCAAACAAAACTTGAAACAGAAATATGCATCCACAATCATATATCCCTGGCTGGTAGCAATAAATGAAGGATACAGACTTTTTCCATAAGTTTGGGTGAATAGAAGTTAATGCTTATAAAATACAAAGTACCAAAACAGTATTTGAGATTGATGCTTCTTTTGTTAAAGCCGAAACATCCATTTAATTCACAGGAAGGTATAAATCAAATAAAGAAAGATTACACTTGCCCTTTGGAAAGCTATTCAAGAGCTTTGGTACTCATCTTAAGTAATGAATTACTTCTGTTATACCATGCAACAAAATTATAGCATGATTGTCTAAAAACATTAACACAGAGAGGGATGAGGGTATTTCTTCCAGTAAACATGGAATAAGTTGGGTACAAAAATTCCAAGACTTTTTTGAAGGAGCAGAGAGGAAGAATGGGAAAGAGAACTATTTGAAGAGATGTGAAATACTGAATATTGAAATGTTGAAGAGATTTGAAAATTCCTGGGAATGGTCCAAAACTCACAAAAGATGTCAAGCCACACATTCAAGAAGTGCTAATACCCCAGGGAAAATAAACATAAAGAAAAAGTGGACTGGGAATATCATAGTCAAAGTGTTGAACACCAATGATAAATAAAAAGTCTTTGAAGTAGCCAGGGGAAAGAAAGGACATATGACATTCCAATGAAAACAATGAAAGTCAGAAGACAATAGATTGCTATTTTCAAAATGGTTGTAGAAAATAATTATAAGCTAGAATTCTACATCCAGCAAAAATACCCTTCAAAAATAAATATGAAAGAAGTGAATTTTCAGACAACTGGAAGGCAATGGCACCCCACTCCAGTACTCTTGCCTGGAAAATCCCATGGATGGTGGAGCCTGGTGGGCTGCAGTCCATGGGATCGCAAAGAGTTGGACACGACTGAGCGACTTCACGTTCACTTTTCACTTTCATGCATTGGAGAAGGAAATGGCAACCCACTCCAGTGTTCTTGCCTGGAGAAGCCCAGGGACGGGGGAGCCTGGTGGGCTGCTGTCTATGGGGTCGCACAGAGTCAGACACGACTGAAGTGACTTAGCAGCAGCAGCAGCATATAAAAATATAATTTACTTTTGTAATGATTTTGTATTGTAAGACCTCATTAAGCACACTGATTCATTCCAGTAACTTTTAATGATATATTCTTTATCATTTTATACACAGGTGATCATGATGTCTGTGGATAAAAACAGTTTTACGTATTCCTTTAAAATCTGTATGCTTTACTTTTATTACCCCCCTCCTTGCACTGGCTCGGGCCTCCAGTACAATGCGGAACAGAAGTGGTAAAAGCAGATATCCTTTTTTGTTCCTGCTCTTAGAGAAAAGTACTTAATCTTTTACCATAATTAAGTTTATTCCTGGCTAAAATTACTACTAATATTATCGTTATTCAGTCACCAAGTCATGTCCGACTCTTTGCAACACCATGGACTGCAGCATGCCAGGCCTCCCTGTCCTTCATTATCTCCTAAACACTGTCAAACTATATTTTAAAGTGACTTTAAAATTTTGCATTCCACCAGCAATGAAAAAGTTCCTGTTACTCCACATTCTCGTCATCATTTGGTGTTGTCAGTGTTCCACTTTATAGATGTGTGTGGTATTCCATCATTTTAACATGCATTTCTCTGATGGCATAGGATGTTGAGTATCTTTATATATGCTTATTTGCCATCTGTATATCTTCCATGATGAGGTGTCTGCTAAGGACTTTGGCCCATTTCAAAATTGAGTTGTTTTTTCCTTGAGTTTTAAAAGTTCCTTGTGTATTTTGGATAATAGCCCTTGAGTGCTGGCGTGCTGCAATTCATGGGGTCGCAAAGAGTCGGACACGACTGAGCGACTGAACTGAACTGATCATATGAATCTTTTGTGACTATTTTCTCTGAAGCTATGAACTATCTTATTCTCTTGATATTATCTTTCATAGAACATAAGTTTTTATTTTAATAAAGCTCACCTTCTCAATTATTTCGCTTATGGTCCTTATCCAAAACATCATCAATACCCCCAAGGTAATCTAAGTTTTCTTTTATGTTACCTTCTAGAAATTTTATGCTCCTTTTACATTTAGATCTGTAATCCATTTTGAGTCAATTTTTGTATAATGATGATTTTGCATGTTGTTCCAGCACCATTTGTAGAAGAAATTATCTTTGCTCCATTATACTACTTTTGCTCCTTTGTCAGATATCAGCTGAGTATATTTACAGAGGTCTATTTCTGGGCTCTTCTTTCTGTTCTGTTGATCTATGTGCCTATTATTTGCAAATACCACACTGTCTTGATTACTATGTTAGTCTTGAACTTGGGTAGTCTGAGTCTACCATATTGTTCTTCAAGAGACACAGGTTCCATCTCTGGTTCTAGAAGATCCCCTGGAGGAGAGAATGGCAACCTATTTCAGTATTCTTGCCTGGAGAATCCCATGGACAGAGGAGCCTGGCAGGCTACAGTTCACAGGGTAGCAAAGAGTCAGACACGACTGAAGTGACTGAGCACCCATGCATGTATGCATGCAGTGTTGTGTTAGCTATTCCGGATCTCTGACCCCTTCACATAAACTTAAGAATCAGTTTATTGATACCTACAAAGTAGCTTGCTGGGATTTGATGAAGACTCCACTTGATCTATAGAGATCAAGTTGGGAAGAACTTACATCTTGACAATATGGAGTCTTCCTAACCATAAACATGGGATATCTCTCTAGTTACTTCATTGTTCTCTGATTTCATTCATCAGAGTTCTACAGTTTTCCTTGTATAGATCTTGTACATATTTTGTTAGATCTATGCATAAGTATCTCAGTGAACAGTGTTGGAAAGCAGTGACGAAAGGGGACATCCTTGCTTCATACTGATCTTAGCGGGAAAGTTTGAAGTTTCTCATTAAGTATGAAGATAGCTGAAAGTTTTAAAAAATATTCCCCATTGGGGGTGGGAGGGATAGCATGTGGCCAAGATGCAAGAATAGAAAGACCTTAAGTTCACTTCCCACCAAAATTACAGCTATTTACAGAGCAACAATTAAAGACTAGTAGAAACAATTTTCAACAAATAAAGAAATAAAGAAGGAACCACAACAAGATGCATAGGAGGAAAGGAAACAGGGTACATTCAAGACCCACATCCCTGGGTAGGCAGCTCACAAATGGGAAAACAATCACAATCGAAAAGGTTCTCCCCAAGGAGCAAGGGGTCTGATTTGACTCCCTCATCCAGGGGTCCTGAACTAGGTAGAAAAAAGCCAAGTACATCTGCTCTTGAAGGCCAGCAGGGCTTGGATATGAAAGAGACAGAGGGCTTCAGGAAAAAGAGAATCCGCTCATAAAGGCTCACACAGGTTTCATATGCCCAGTGTAGAGGCAGTAATTTGAAAGAAGCCTGGGTTAGACCCACTTGCTGATCTGGAAAAGACTCCCAGAGAGACAAAAGACATCTGGGTCTGTCTCTGGTGATATAGATGGTAGAAGCAGCCATCTGGGGGAGCTTGTTCTACAAAGAAGACACTAGTGTTGGCAACACCATTTTGGACTCCTCCCTCTAGGCTATGAGTTCCAGGGCTTTACCACCTACCAGGTGGTTGATACAAGTCCTGGGATGCCCCCAAGGTCAAGCAGCCAGCCAAACCAGCCACATGCACCAGTGAGCTAGCATCCCCTGCATGAAGTAGGAACTAACAGCAACCTGTGCCAAGGGCCAGCCCTGGCTATTAGCATGCCAACAATAGTTGGCCCCACCACAATAGAGGGGCACATGTAGCCCACATAGAGGATGCTTCCAGGGCACATAGTTCTGATAACCAGAAGGAAAGGGCTCCATACGATGTCTCCTACATAATGATACTTCTTCAATAGTGGGAAATGTAGCCAACCAACTAAATACATAGAAATAAACAGAGAATTAAGCAAAATGAGGAGACAGAAAAATATATTGCAAATGAAGGAATAAGATAAAACTTCAGAACAAGAATTAAGTAAAGTAGCAATAAGCAATCTACTCAACAGAGTTCATGGTAATAATCATAAAGATGCTCATCAAACTTGGGAGAATAATGAAAGAACATAGCAAGAAGTTTAACAATGAGTTACAAAATATACAGAAGAATGAAACAGAGCTGAAAAACACAATAACTGAAATTTTCAAAAATGCACAAGAAGTAATTAACAGTAGATTTAAAGATATAGAAGAATGCATCAGCAATCTGGAAGACAGACTAGTGGAAATCTCCCAAGGTGAACAGAAAAAAATAAGAATTGTAGAAAATGAGGCCAGTTTATGAGAGTTCTACAACATTCAGCATACTAACATTCGCTTTATAGGGGCCTCAGAATGAAGAAAGAGAGAGAGAAAGGCAGAGATCTAATTTGGAGAGATAATAATTGAAAATTTCCCTAACTTGGGGTGAAGAGTTGACACTCATTTGGGGGAAGCAGAGAGTCCCAAACAAGATAAACTCAAATGGATCCACACCAAGACATACTGTGATTAAAATGACAAAAATTAAAGATAAGAGAGAATCTTAAAAACAGAAAGAAAATTCAACTAGTTACATATTGTATGGGATATATCATATGGGGAACACACATATGACTTTTCTTGAGAAATTTTGCAGGACAGAGGGAGTGACACAATATATGTAAAACGATGAAAGGAGAAAATCTACAACCAAGATAATTCAACACAGCAAAGCTATCATTGAGATTTGAAGGAGAGGTAGTTTTACAGACAAGCAAAAGTTATGAGAGTTCAGCACCACCAAACTGGCTTTACAAAAAATGTTAAACAGACTTCTCTAAATGGAAAAAAAGAAGAAGAAGAAAAAAAAAAAAGAAAAAGACTAGAAATATGAAAATTATGAAAGGAAAAACAACAACAAAAATATCCTGCAAGAAACACACATGTGGAGGCTAAACAGTTATGCTACTAAACTTCAAATAGGTCACTGAAGAAATCAAAGAAGAAATAAAAAAAAATACTCTGGAGACAAATGAAAATGAAAATAGCATGATAGAAAAATCTATGAAACAGAGCAAAAGCAGTTCTAAGAGAGTTTGGAGTGACCCAAGCTTAATACAGGAAACAAGAAAATTGCAACCTGACTTTATGTTTAAAGAAACTAGAAAAAGAAGTACAAACAAAGCTCAACATTAATACAAAGAAAGAAATAATAAAGATCATAGCAGAAATCAGTAAAATAGAAACTGAAAAAAAAAGATCAGTGAAACTAAGAGCTACTTCTTTGAAAAGATAAACAAAACTGATAAACCTTTAGCCAGACTCATCAGGTAAAAAAGAGAAAGAGCCCAAATAAATAAAATCAGAAATGAAAAAGAAGTTACAACTGACACCACAGAAATACAAAGTATCATAAGAGATTAGTACAAACAATTATACACCAATAAAAGGGACAACCTAGAAGAAATGGATAAATTCCTAGAAATCTGCAAACTCCCAAGACTGAATCAGAAAGAAATGGAAAGTATAAACAGGCCAATTAACAATAATGAAATGGAATCAGTAATAAACAAACTAACAAAAAGCAACTCTAAACAATAAAAGTCTAGAACCAGATGGCTTCACAGGTAAATTCTGCCAAATATTTAAAAAAGAGTCAACACCTATTGTTATCAATCTATTCCAAAAAAAGGAAGGAACACTTTCAAACTCATTCTACAAGGCAAAAGTCATGATGCTAAAACCAGACAAAGAAACCACACGCACACACAGAAAGGCCAAAATCACTGATAAACATAGGCTCAAAAATCCTCAACAAAATGTCAGCAAACTGAACTCAACAACCCATTAAAGGGATCATACACCAAGATCAAGTGGGATTTAGCCCAAGGATGCAAGGATGGTTCAATATTCAAAAACCAATCAATGTGATACACAACATTAACAAGGAAGAATAAAAACTCATTTGATCATCTTAATAAATGCAGAAAAATGTTTTGACAAAATTCAACATTCATTTATGGTAATATCTCTCAATAATGTGGGTAGAGAGGGAATACACCTCAAATTTAAAAAGGCCATATATGACAAGCAAGCGGCTAAGATCATACTCATGGTGAAAAGCTGGAAGCATCTTCTGTAAGATCATGGATAGGACAAGGATGCCCACTCTCACCACCTTTCTTCAATATGGTATCAGAAGCCCTAGCCACAGCAATTTGACAAGGGAAAAAAACAAATGGAATCAAGATTGAAAATGAAGAAGTAAAACTCACTGTTTGCAGATGGCATGATTATGTATATGTGTGTGTATGTGTGTGTGAGTGTGATCTTTAAGACATACAGAAAAGCTTAAAAACTACTAGAACTAATAGATGAATTCAGTAATACAAAATGAATTCAGAATGCAAAATACACAAAAATCTTACATATCTACACACTAATAATAAACTATCAAAAAGATAAATTAGGAAAACAATTTCATTTACAGTTACATCAAAAAGAATAAAATTTGTTTTTATTGGGCTTTCCAGGTGGCTCAGTGGTAAAGAATCTGCCTGCAATGCTGGAGACATGGGTTTGATCTATGGGTTGGGAAGATTCCTTGGAGAATGAAATGGCAACCCACTCCAGTATTCTTGCCTGGAGAATCCTGTGGACAGAGGAGCCTGGCGGCTACAGTCCATAGGATCGCAAAAGAGTGGACATGACTTAGCAACTAAACAACAACTCAGAAACTGCTAATATATGGATGAAAGAAATTGAAGATGAAACAAACAAATGGAAAAATATACCATACTCATAAATTAAAAGAATCAATATTGTTAAAATGACCATACTCCCTGAGGCAATCTACAGATTCAATGCAGTTCTTATCAAAATACCAATGGCATTTTTCACAGAACTAGAACAAATAACTCTAAAATCTGTATGGAAATACAAAAAACATTGAGCAGCCATATCAGTCTTGAGAAAGAAGAACAAAGTTGGAGGTATCATGCTCTGATTTCAAAGTATACTACATATCTACAGTAATCAAAAACAGTATGGTACTGGCTCCAAAATAAGCACATAGATCAATGGAAGAGAATAGAAAACCCAGAAGGAAACCCATACATCTATGTTCAATTAGTCTACAAAACAGGAGGCAAGAATATACGATGGGGAATAGACACTATCTTCAATAAATGGTATTGGGAAAATTGGACAGGTACATGCAAAAGAATAAAATTGGACTAATTTGTCACACCATATACAAAAATAAACTCAGACTTGTTTAGAGACTTTAATGTAAGACCTGAAGCCATACAAATCCTAAAAAAAACATAGGCAATATAGCTTTTAGTAATATTTGGGGAGGGGGGATTTGTCTCCTCAGGCAAGGGAAACAAAAGCAAAAATAAACAAATAGAACTATAAAGCTTTTGCACAGTGAAGAAAACTATCAAAAAAATGAAAAGGCAACCTACAGATTAAGAGAAGATATTTTTAAATTATATATATATTTTTAAGAGAAAATATTTGCAAATTATATATATATATATATATATATATATAGAGAGAGAGAGAGAGAGAGAAAGACTGAGAAAGAGTGAGAGAAATTAACATCCAAAATACACAAATTATATATACAATTCAACATTTAAAAAAAACCCAAACAACCTAATTAAACAATGGGCAGAAAATCTGAATAGACATTTTTCCAAAGGATACATACAGATAGCCAACAGACACTTGAAAAGATACTTAGCATCACTAATTATCAGAGAAATGAGAACCAAAACCATAATGAGATATCCCCTCACAGCTGTCAGAATGGCTACTATCAAAAAGACAAAAAATAGTAAGTATTGATGAGAATATGGAGAAAAGAATTCAAAAGAATTTGTTTAAGGAAGATCAACAAGCAATAAGCAAACACAGACCACTCAACAAAACCAGGGAAAACATACATGAACAAAATTATAAGTTCAACAAAGAGACACAAATCATAAAAAACAACCAGACAGAAATTCTGGAGTTAAAGAACACAATAAATAAAGTGAAAAATGCAACCGAGAGCATTAATAGCATAGTTGATAAGACAGAAAAATTAATCTATAAACTCAAAATAAGTCATTGAAATGATAAAATCAGAGGGGTTGGGGAGAAAAGAATAAAAAAGAAAGAAGAAAAACTATGGGATATATGGGAAAGCATAAAATACTCATATATGCATTATGAGAATCTCAGAAGAGAGGGAGAAAGGGGGCAGGAAGCTTATTTAAAGAAATAATGGCTAAATACTTTACTGGGATGATAAACTAAATATCTCAGGATACTGAAGACATATCAGAAGGAGTAAAAGTAAAACAAATACATATGAGAGAAGCATAGAAATGGAAAAGATAGAACAATAAGAAATGGTAAGTGACTTCTTTTTTAAAAAGTATACTTATATTGAAATAATAATGAATGGAATTCCTTTTCACTCACTGATGATGAACTGTGAGATCACTTATTAACTGCTCTTCAAAGGATTTGGAAATCTAATATAACATCAAGGTATCTATTATAAGAAGTGCACACTGACTAGTTAAATTGAATATTTTTTCATAAAAGTTCAAAAATAATGGCTGGAAACTTCCCAAATCTTGGAAGGTAGATGAACACCCAGGTACATGAGACTCAAAGATTCCCAAACAAGTTTAACCCAAGAGGGCTTCATGAGATCACATTATAGTCAAACTGTCAAAAATCAAAAAGAGAGAATTATTAAAGTGGTAAAAGAAGAGACTCATCACATATAAGGGAATCTCCACAAGACTATGAGGTTTTTCAATAGAAACCTTGTAGGTCAGGAGACAATATTGATGTGTTTATGTGTATATTCAGGCTCAGTGGCAAATAATCCACCTGCAATGCTGGAGTCACAGGAGACATGGGTTTGACTCCTGGGTTGAGAAGAACCCCTGGAGGAGGGCATGGCAACCCACTCTAGTATTCTTGTTTGGGAAAATCATATGGACAGAGGACACAGGCAGGCTACAGTCCATAGGGTTGCAACTGAAGTGACTGAGCAGGCATGCATGTGTATATTCAAAGTGCTGAAACAAAAAGACACCCTACCGACCAAAAAATTTGCCCATCAATGCTGTCCTTCAGAAATAAGGAGAGATAAAGTCTCTTACAGACAAACAAAAACTGATAAGTTTATCATCATTAAATTTGCCTCACAAGAAATGCTAGAGGGAGTTCTCAAGGTTGAAACAAAAGGATGATAAATAGCAATATAAAAAAACATATGGAGGGGTAATTCCCTGGAGATCCAGTGATTAAGACTCTGTGCTCTCACTGCCCAGGTTCAGTCCCTGGTTGGGGAACTAAAATACCACAATTCATGCAACACAATCAAAACCAACCAACCAACCAACAATAAAACTCACTGGTTTCAGAATACTCTAATACTTCAATGGTAGTGTGTTCATCACTTTTAACTCCAGTATGAAAGATGAAAGACAAAAGTACTAAAAATAACTATAGCTAAAGTTATTAATTAATATACAATTTTAAAAGATATGAATTGTAACATTAAAAGAGTAAAATATTGGGGGGCAGGAAAAGTGTAGGGTTTTTCTTTGCAATTGAAGTCATCACCTTAAAATAGATATAAAACTGTTATAACTATAAGATATTTTAGATAAGCCTCATGGTAACCAAAAACCAAAACCCAAAAACCTGTTGTAAATACACAAGGATATAGAAAAAGGAATAAAAGCATACCACTAAGGAATAATCAATAATTTACAAAGGACAGTAGCAATAGAGGAGAGAAGAAAGAAGCTACAAAAACATCCAGAAAACAATAAGATAGAAATAGATAAAACATAAATGTAAATGGGTTAAATTTTCCAGAAAAGACATAGAATGACTGAATGGATTTTTTTTAACACAAGATCTAATTATATACTGTCTACAGCAGATTCATTTCAGCTTTAAAGACACACACTGACTGAAAGGAAAGAAATGGAAAGAGATATTTCATGTAATTGGGAACAAAAAGAAACCAGGTGTCAGCTATTTTTAAGTCAGACTGAGTGATCTTTAAGTCAAAAAAAGTCACAAGAAAAAAAAAAAAGTCACAAGAGACAATGAAGATCACCACATGATGATAAAGCAGTAAATTCATCAAGAGGATATAGCAATTGTAAATATATATGCACCCAACATTACTATACTTAAGTACATAAATCAAATATTAACACACTGTCTGGGAAGAGTAGATTACAATACAATAATAGTAGGAGATTTCATTATTCACTTTCAACAGCTATACATCATCCAGACAGAAAATCAATAAGGAAATGTTGAACTTGAACTACACCTCAGGCCAAATAGACCTAACAAAACAATCCATCCAATAACAGCAGAGTGTACATTCTTCTCACGTGCAAGGGCCCACAGAATTTTCCTGGGATAAATTGTAAGGCCACAAAACAAGAATTAAGAAATTTAAGAATCCTGAAATCTTATCAAATATCTTTTCTGACCCAAATGATATGAAATCAGAAATCAGTAACAGGAGAAAAACTGGAAAATCCAAAATATGTGAAAATTAGACCACATATTCCTAAATAACCAGTGGGTTAAAAATGAAATCAAAAGAGAAATAAACTATCTTGAGACAAGCAAAAATAGAAGCATAATGTAAATCTTGAGAGACAAAGCAAAGGCAGTTCTAAAAGCGAAATGAAAGCAATAAACATCTACAGTAAAAAAATAAAATGAGGGATTTTCCTGGTGGTTCAGTGGTTAAGACTCTTAGCTTCCACTACAGGGGTCATGGATTCCATCTCTCTTTGTGGAACTAAAATTCCACATGCCAGGTGGTGTGGCCAAAAAAAGTAAATGACTTTGACTAGACAATCTAATTTCACACCTCACAGAACTAGGGTAGGGCGGGGGAAGCAAACTAAACTTAAAGTTAGCAAAAGGAAGGAAATAACAAAGATCAGAGCAAAAACAAATGAAATTGAGATTAGAAAAAGAACAGAAAAGATCAAAGACAGAGTTGTTTTTTTTTTTTTTAAGTAAATTATATTGACAAGTCTTTAGCTGGACTAAGGGGAAAAAAAGAGAAAGGAAAATAAAATCAGAAATGAAAGTGGGAACATTACTACTGATACCACAGAAGCAGAGAGGATCATAAAAGATTGAAAGTGAAAGTGAAGGTTGCTCAGTCACGTCCTGCTCTTTGTGACCCCATGGACTACACAGTCCATGGAATTCTCCAGGCCAGAATACTTGAGTGGGTAGCCTATTCCTTCTCCAGCGGATCTTCCCAACTCAGGAATCGAACCAGGGTCTCCTGCATTGCAGGTGGTTTCTTGACCAACTGAGCTATCAGGGAAGCCTTCATAAAAGATTACTATGAACAAATTGGGTAACCTAGAAGAAATGGATAAATCTCTAGAAACATGCAATCTACCAGTACTAAATCATGAAGAAATAAAAAACCCAAACAGATGAATTACTATTAAGGAGATTGAAAGTGTGTTAGTTGCTCAGTCGTGTCCAACTCTACGGACCCCATGGACTGTAGCCCACCAAGCTCCCCTGTCCATGGAGTTCTCCAGGCAAGAATACTGGAGTGGGTTCCCATTTCATTTTCCAGGGGATTTTCCCAGTCCAGGAATTGAACCTGGGTCTCTCGCATTGCAGGTAGTTTCTTGACCATCTGAGCCACCACAGAAGCCTAGAGATTGAAGCAATAATTTTAAAAATGCCCAACACACCCACAACAAAATTTTAGGACCAGATGCTTCATGAGTGAAATACACAAGATATTTAAAGAAGAATTAAAACTGATTCTTCTCAAACTCATAAAAATTGAAGTGGAGGGAACACGTCCAAACTCATTTTATGGGGCCAGCATTACCCTACTAAAAAAGCCAGACAATGATACTTCAAGGAAAAGAATTACAGGCTAAATCCCTGATGAGCATAGATGGAAAAACCCTCAAAAAATATCAGCAAGCTGAATTCAACAGCACATTAAAAGGATCACATACCATGATCAAGTGGCATTTATCTCTGGAATGCAAGAATGATTCAACATATGAAAATTAGTAAATGTGATATATAACATTAATAGACAAAAGGATAAAAATCATGATCATTTTGATAGAAGCAGAAAAAAACATTTGACAAAATTCAACATTCTTCATGATATAAACTCAACAATTCGGTGTAGAAGAACTGTACCTCAACATAATGATGGCCATCTATGATAAGTATATAGCTAATATCATACCCAATGGTGAAAATCTGAAAAAAAATTTTCTAAGGTCAGGAGAAAGACAGAGATAGCTACTCTCACCTCTACTATTCAACGCAGTACTGGAAGTCCTAGCCCAAACAATCTGGCAGGAAAAAGAAATAAAAGGCATTCAAATTGGAAGTGAGTAAGTTAAATTATTCTGTTTGCAGATGACATGATCTTTATAAAAACCTTAAAGACACCATCTAAAAACCTTTTTTTTTTCTTCAAAAAAACTTTTAGAACTAATAAATAAAGTTAAAATCACAAAATCAACATACAAAAATCAGTTGTATTTCTATACATTAACAACAAGCTATCCAAAAAAGAAACCAATCCCATTTATAACAGCATCAAAAAGGTAAAATACTTAAGAACAAATTTAACTAAGGACACAAAAAATCTTTAAACTGAAAGTTACAAAACATTAATGAGTGAAATTGAAGAAGACACAAACTAATGGAAAGATATCTGTACTGGATTGGGAGAATTATTGTTAAAATTAGATACTATACAAAGTGATCCATAAAATCATGCTATCCCCATAAAAACTTCAGAGCATTTTTAACAGAAATATTTCAAAAATCCTAAAGTTCATATAAAACTACAAAAGACTCCAAATAGCTAAAGAAATATTGAGGAAGAACAAATGTAAGGGCATTACACTTCCTGATTTTAAACTACATTATAAATAAATCTATAGTAATCAAAACAGTATAGTACTGGCATAAACAAAAACACACAAGCAAATGGAACAGAATAAAGATCCCCCAAATAAACCCAAGCATGTACAGTCTAGTAATTCTTTGACAAAAGATCCAAGGATGCACAAAGAAAAAAGGGTAGCCTCTTTAGGAAATGATGGTGAGAAAACTGGACATCCACATGCAAAAGAATAAAACTGCATCCTTATTTTTCATCCCTACATGAAAATCAACTCAAAATGGAAAACAGACTCAAAAATATGATCTGAAACTGTAAAACTCCTAGAAGAAAACATAAAGGGAAATCCCCTTGACATTCAGTTCAGTTCAGTCACTCAATCATGTCCGTCTCTTTGCCACCCTATGGACTGCAGCATGCCAGGCCTCCCTGTCCATCACCAACTCTTGGAGTTCACTCAAACTCATGTCCATTGAGTCAGTGATGTCATCCAACCATATCATCTTCTGTCGTCCCCTCCTCCTCCTGCCTTCAAACTTTCCCAGCATCAGGGTCTTTTCCAATGAGTCAGCTCTTCACATCAGGTGGCCAAAGTATTAGAGTTTCAGCTTCAGCATCAGTCCTTCCAATGAATATTCAGGACTGATCTCCTTTAGGATGGACTGGCTGAACCTCCTTTCAGTCCAAGGGATTCTCAAGAGTCTTCTCCAACACCACAGCTCAAAAGCATCAATTCTTCGGTGCTCAGCTTTCTTTATAGTCCAACTCTCACATCCATACATGACTACTGGAAAAACTATAGCCTTGACTAGATGGACCTTTGTTGGCAAAGTGATGTCTCTGCTTTTTAATATGCTGTCTAGGTTGGTCATAGCTTTTCTTTCAGGGAGCAAGTGTCTTTTTATTTCATGGCTGCACTCACCATCTGCAGTGATTTTGGAGCCCAAAAAAATAAAGTCTGACACTGTTTCCACTGTTTCTCCATCTATTTCCCATGAAGTGATGGGACCAGAGGCCATGATCTTAGTTTTCTGAATGCTGAATTTTAAGGCTTTTTCACTCTCCTCTTTCACTTTCATCAAGAGGCTCTTTAGTTCTTCTTCACTTTCTGCCATAAGGGTGGTGTCATCTGCATATCTGAGGTTATTGATATTTCTCCCGGCAATCTTGATTCCAGCTTGTGATTCATCCAGCCCAGAGTTTCTCATGATGTACTCTGCATATAAGTTAAATAAGCAGGGTGACAATATACAGCCTTGACATACTCCTTTTCCTATTTGGAACCAGTCTGTTGTTCCATGTCCAGTTCTAACTGTTGCTTCCTGACCTGCATATAGGTTTCTCAAGAGGCAGGTCAGGTGGTCTGGTATTCCCATCTCTTTCAGAATTTTCCATAGTTTATTGTGATCCACACAGTCAAAGGCTTTGACATAGTCAATAAAGCAGAAATAGGTGTTCTTCTGGAACTTTCTTGCTTTTTCAATGATCCAGTGGATGTTGGCAATTTGATCTCTGGTTCCTCTGCCTTTTCTGAATCCAGCTTGAACATCTGGAAGTTCACGGTTCACGTATTGTTGAAGCTTGGGTTGGAGAATTTTGAGCATTACTTGCTAGCATGTGAGATGAGTGCAATAGTGTGATAGTTTGAGCATTCTTTGGCATTGCCTTTCTTAGGGATTGGAATGAAAAGTGACCTTTTCCAGTCCTGTGGCCACTGCTGAGTTTTCCAAATTTGCTGGCATATTGAGCACAGCACTTTCATAGCATTACTTTTTAGGATTTGAAATAGAAAGCCTTCTTCAGTAATCAGTGCAAAGAAATAGAGGAAAATTATAGAATGGGAAAGACTAGAGATCTCTTCAAGAAAATTAGAGATACCAAGGGAACATTTCATGCAAACATGGGCTCAATAAAGGACAGAAATGGTATGGACCTAACAGAAGCAGAAGATATTAAGAAGAGGGCAAGAATACACAGAAGAACTATACAAAAAAGATCTTCATGACCCTTGATACTAGTCTTGGCAATAATTTTTTGGATATGACAGCAAATGCATAGCAAAAGTAAAATAAATAAATGGGACTGCATCAAACCAAATATCAAAAATAAATAAGTGGGTATGCATCAAACTAAAGAGCTTCTACATAGCAAAAGAAACAATCATCAGAGTGAAGTGACAACCAATGGAATGGAAGAAAATATTTGGAAAACAAATATCCAGGTATATACGTGTGTGTGTGTGTGTGTGTGTGTGTGTGTGTGTGTGTTGTGTGTATAAGGAACTCATACTACTAACAGCAAAAAAAAAAAAATCCAATTTTAAAATGATCAGAGGAACTGAGTAGACATTTTTCCAAAAAAGATATATGAACAGACAGTGGGTAAATTACAAGGTACTAAACATCATTTCGGAGAAGGCAATGGCACCCTACTCCAGTACTCCTGCCTGGAAAATCCCACGGACAGAGGAGCCTGGTAGGCTGCAGCAACAGCAAACATCATTTACCATTGCTGCTAAGTCGCTCCAGTCGTGTCCGACTCTGTGCAATCCTATAGACAGCAGCCCACCAGGCTCCCCTGTCCCTGGGATTCTCCAGGCAAGAACACTGGAGTGGGTCGCCATTTCCTTCTTCAATGCATGAAAGTGAAAAGTGAAAGTGAACTCGCTCAGTTGAGTCTGACTCTTAGCGACCCCATGGACTGCAGCCTACCAGGCTCCTCCATCCGTGGGATTTTCCAGGCAAGAGTACTGGAGTGGGCTGCCATCAGTTTTACTGCAGCTTTATTCACATTAGCTGAGACATGAAAACAACCTAAGTACTGTCAATGAATGAATGGATAAAGAAAATGAATGTGGTATGTCTGTACATGTGTATATGCATATATGTTATATGCATACATATTCAAATGTAATATAAAATATTACTTAGCCTAAAAAATAGAGAAAGAAATCCTGCCATTTGCATGTCACAGATGAAACTGGAGGGCATCAAGAGACTGAGTGAAATAAGCCAGACACAAAATACAATTATTGCATGATCTCACTTATATGTGGAATCTAAAAAAGCCTAATTCTTTGAGTAAGAGAGTGAAAAATTGGTTATCAGAGGTAGGGCAGGGGGAAGTGAGAAAATGGAGAGACATTGGCTAAAGGGTACATACTTTCAGTTAAAAATTCTAGAGACCCAATGTACAACATAGTAACTATGATAAATAATAATATATTGTATCAGTTCAGTTCAGTTCAGTCTCTCAGTCATGTCTGACTCTTTGCAACCCCATGAACCGCAGCATGCCAGGCCTCCCTGTCCATCACCAACTCCTCATGTCCAGAGAGTTGGTGATGCCATCCAACCATCTCATCCTCTGTCGTCCCCTTCTCATCTCACCTTCAATCTTTCCCAGCATCTGGGTCTTTTCAAATGAGTCAGTTCATCGAATCAGGTTGCCAAAGGATTGGAGTTTCAGCTTCAGCATCAATACTTCCAATGAATATTCAGGACTGATTTCCTTTAGGATGGACTGGTTTGATCTCCCTGCAGTCCAAGGGACTCTCAAGAGTCTTCTCCAACACCACAGTTCAAAAGTGTCAATTCTTCAGTGCTTAGCTTTCTCTGTAGTCCAACTCTCACATCCATACATGACCACTGGAAAAACCATAGCCTTGATTAGATGGACCTTTGTTGGCAAAGTAATGTCTCTGCTTTTTAATATGCTGTTGAGGTTGGTCATAGCTTTTCTTCCAAGGAGTAAGTGTCTTTTTATTTCATGGCTGCACTCACCATCTGCAGTGATTTTGGAGCCCCGAAAAATAAAGTCTGTCACTGTTTCTACTGTTTCCCCATCTATTTGCCAGGAAGTAATAGGACCAGATGCCATGTATTGTATACTCAAAATGTTCGAACAGAGTAGGTATTAATTGTCTCACCACACACACACCCACACACACAAAGGTGACAATGAGAAGTGATAGGTATATTAATTAGGTTGGTGGCAGTAATTACTTCACAATATCAAAACATCACATTGTACATTTCAAATATACACAGTTTTATGTATTTGTCGATTATATTTCATTGAAGCTGGGAAAAACTTAGATGTATGATAAATCTAAGTGAGAAGAGTAAAAAAGCAAAGGCAGTAGACAATTTTTAAAGTGAATATTTTCACTCAAATAGATTCTACAGAAATAAATTTCATAGCCTATAATAATTGCTTTGCTTATGCTTGACAATAACTCAGTATGATTTGGAATTTATGCATTTGAGAGAATTCAGTTCTTTGATAAAATATAAAATAATAAATATTCTTCCCTAAAAGCTCACTGATAGAAAATACAAGATACAATCATCTACTTCCATCTACTCGAAACTTTTAAACCAGATTATAAAGCTAAGTCCACCTGAACCCTTCACCAGTGAGGATTTCATTTCTAAGGCTGCAATAATTTCATTTGTGGCCAAGTCTCAGCTCCAGAAGCAGATGGATTACCAAAGATTTTCTGAGATCAGTATGAAGCACATTCTGCATAAACCAATTATGAAGAAATTGTCAGAACACAGATGACAGCCAATTTCATGCATTTGATAGCCACGGTAATAGAAATTAAACAAGAAAGATGTCACTACATATAATTCATTTGGAAATCAGATAGATATTTTTCCAAATAAAATTCTGTGGATCAGCAAATAAGAGTTTAAGAAAAATATGTTGTAGGAAAATGTAGATATATACACATAGTATTTAAAATTATACTTTCATGATGATTTTTTGCTTACTTCTATCTTATTGATTGATTTTTAAGAGAAAACCTGTAAGTTTAAATAATATACTTAATCCTTTTAACTTCTATATTATTTCATTAATAAGTTGGATAATAAGACACAAGAGTAGAAGAGCAATGCTTACAAATTTCTCACTTTCATACAACTTTTAACCCAAGGATTCTGAATGGTGCAGTATAATACTCACAAAAGGAAACAGTTTAATAAACATAATTAGCAATTATTTCATACATCCTTCAATAAAAATGCCTGTTACAAACTAAGAAGAATTCATATGAGTTTTCCCTAAGACTGTTATTTATAGTGTGTTTACAATAATAGTAAGACCCAATCTGTTAGAAAACAAGAAAGGACAAATTAAGAAGGTCATTGTTTTGGACTAATGATGCTTAATGCAGTTTTAACAATCTGCTCGAGACAAAAGGTGGCCACTCAGACATAGTCAATTATGCGTTTGTGTGGCAGATGAAACCTTTAATGATGAATCTGATTAACAGTCAATAATAAATGTACAGGCTGAGAAAATCACCAAGCTACCACCTGTAAACATCAACTAAGGCTTTGTTCAGATTGAGGTCAGACTGATTCCAGAAAGGCGCATTAAGATAAAAGTTTATCAAATGTGTTAACATGGATTCCCCTAAAAAGGAAAAACACAAAATCCCTACTAGACAAAGGGCACCTTTTTAACTGCTCACTTATCTGATCAGCTAGGAAAATAATAGACCAAACTTCTTTATAAGTTGTAGGTATCATATTTTTTAGAGACATTTTAAATCAATTTGGTTTGATCTCCAAACACTGAAAACAGAAAAATCATGTCATCGGAGATTTAGCAGTCTCATTGATTAATTTTTTCTACTAATGGTCTTTTCTGAAAAACTTGAAGGGATTGTTTCACTCAGATATATAATTCTAAAATACCTTGGATCCAGTGGAGTTTGATAATTGTTTCTTATCTAAATAAACACTAATTAACAACCTATGGAAAATTCTTAAAGAGATGGGAATACCAGACTACCTGATCTGTCTCCTGAGAAACTGGTATGCAGGTCAAGAAACAATACTTAGAACCGGACACGAAACAAAGAACTGGTTCAAAACTGGGAAAGGAGTACGTCAAGGCTATACATTGTCACTCTGCTGATTTAACTTATATACAGAGTGCATCATGTGAAATGCTAGGCTGGATTAAGCACAAGCTGACTCAAGATTGCTGGGAGAAATATCACCAACTTCAGATATGCAGGTGATATCACTCTAATGGCAGAAAGTGAAAAGGAACTAAAGAGCCTCTTGAAGAAAGTGAAAAAGAAGAGTGAAAAAGCTGGCTTAAAACTCAACATTCAAAAAACTATGATCATGGCATCCAGTCCAATCACTTCATGGCAAATAGATGGGGAAACAATGGAAACAGTGACAGACTTTATTTTCTTGGGCTCCAGAATCAGTACAGATGATGACTTCAGCCATGAAATTAAAAGATATTTGCTCCTTGGAAGAAAAGCTATGACAAACCTAGGCAGCATATTAAAAAGCAGAGACATCACTTTGCTGACAAAGGTCTGTATAGTCAAAGCTATAGTTTTTCCAGAGGTCATGTATGGATGTGAGAGTTGGACCATAAAAAAGGCTGAGTGCTGAAGAATTGATGCTTTTGAAGTGTGGTGTTGGAGAAGATTCTAGAGAGTCCCTTGGACTGCAAGGAGATCAAACCAGTCAATCCTAAAGGAAATAAATCTTGACTATTCATTGGAAGGACTGATGCTGAAGCTGAAACTCCAATACTTTGGCCACCTGATGAGAAGAGCTGATTTGTTAGAAAAGATCCTGATGCTGGGAAAGATTGAAGGCAGGTGGAGAAGGGGACGACAGAAGACAAGATGGTTGGATGGCATCCACGACTCAATGGACATGAGTTTGAGCAAGCCCTGGGAGTTGGTGATGGACAGGGAGGCCTGGTGCACTGCAGTCCACGAGGTCGCAGAGTCGGACACAACTGAGCAACTGAAAACAGCAACAGAGGTATGCTACAAGAGAAGAACGCTTTGTTTGAAGAGACAGAGCGTCAAAAGCAGACTCAGATATGGTAGAGATGTTGAAATTATCATACTTGTAACTCAAAACATATATGATAAATATGTTAAAGTTTCTAACTGAAAGAGTGGACAACTGACAAACAAGCAATCTCAAAAATATACAAGCAACTCATGCAGCTCAATTCCAGAAAAATAAACGACCCAATCAAAAAATGGGCCCAAGAACTAAATAGACATTTCTCCAAAGAAGACATACGGATGGCTAACAAACACGTGAAAAGATGCTCAACATCACTCATTATCAGAGAAATGCAAATCAAGACCACAATGAGGTACCATTTCACACCAGTCAGATTGGCAGAGATCCGAAAGTCTACAAGCAATAAATGCTGGAGAGGGTGTGGAGAAAAGGGAACCCCCTTACACTGTTGGTGGGAATGCAAACTAGTACAGCCACTATGGAGAACAGTGTGGAGATTCCTTTAAAAATTGCAAATAGAACTGCCTTATGACCCAGCAATCCCATTGCTGGGCATACACACCAAGGAAACCAGAATTGAAAGAGACACGTGTATCCCAATGTTCACTGAAGCACTGTTTATAATAGCCAGGACATGGAAACAACCTAGATGTCCATCAGCAGATGAATGGATAAGAAAGCTGTGGTACATATACACAATGGAGTATTACTCAGCCATTAAAAAGAATACATGTGAATCAGTTCTAATGAGATGGATGAAACTGGAGCTGATTATACAGAGTGAAGTAAGCCAGAAAGAAAAACACCAATACAGTATATTAACACATATATATGGAATTTAGAAAGATGATAATGATAACCCTGTATTCAAGACAGCGAAAGAGACACAGATGTATAGAACGGACTTTTGGACTCAGAGGGAGAGGGAGAGGGTGGGATGATTTGGGAGAATGGCACTGAAACATGTACACTATCATGTAAGAAACTAATCGCCAGTCTATGTTCGATACAGGATATAGGATGCTTGGGGCTGGTGCACGGGGATGATCCAGAGAGATGATATGGGGTGGGAGGTGGGAGGGGGCTTCAGGATTGGGAACTCATGTACACCCGTGGTGGATTCATGTCAATGTATGGCAAAACCAATAAAGTAAAATAAAGTAAAAATAAAAATTAAAAAAAAAGAGAGTGGACAGCATTCAACAATGGATGAATAAAATGAAAAATGGAGAGTGTTTTGCCTATGTTCTCCTCTAGGAGTTTTATAGTTTCTGGTCTTACATTTAGATCTTTAATCCATTTTGAGTTTATTTTTGTGTGCGGTGTTAGAAAGTGATCTAGTTTCATTCTTTTACAAGTGGTTGACCAGTTTTCCCAGCACCACTTGTTAAAGAGATTGTTTTTACTCCATTGTATATTCTTGCCTCCTTTGTCAAAGATAAGGTGTCCATATGTGTGTGGATTTATCTCTGGGCTTTCTATTTTGTTCCATTGATCTATATGTCTGTCTTTGTGCCAGTACCATACTGTTTTGATGACTGTGGCTTTGTAGTAGAGCCTGAAGTCAGGCAAGTTGATTCCTCCAGTTCCATTCTTCTTTCTCAAGATTGCTTTGGCAATTCGAGGTTTCATGTATACTATCATGTAAGAATTGAATCGCTAGTCTATGTCTGACACAGGATACAGCATGCTTGGGGCTGGTGCATGGGGATGACCCACAGAGATGTTATGGGGAGGGAGGTGGGAGGGGGGTTCATGTTTGGGAACACATGTAAGAATTAAAGATTTTAAAATTAAAAAAATAAAAAACTTAATACTAAAAAAAAAATGAAAAATGGAAATTCTAAATATAATCTAAAGGAAATGCTGGAAATTAAGAACACAATAATAAAAATAAAGAATGCCTTCATGGAATCATCAATAGATTGGAGACACAGGTCAGGAAAGAATCATTGAGCTCAAAGAAATGTCAATAGAAACTTCCAAAAGTAAAATGCAAAGAGAGAAAAAGAATGCAAGAGAACAGAATATTTAAGAAATATTCAGTTAACAACTACAAAGGGTGTAACATGGGTAATGAGAACAGCACAAGGAGGAGAAAAAGAGAAAAAGGAACAGAAGAAATACGTGAAACAATAATGACTGACAATTTCCCGAAATCAATGATAAACATCAAACCAGATGGTAAAGCATCTGCCTACAATGTGGGAGACCCAGGTTCAATCCCTGGGTAGGGAAGATCTCCTGGAGAAGGAAATGGCAACCCACTCCCGTATTCTTGCCTGGAAAGTCCCATGGACCGAGAAGCCTGGTGGGCTACAGTCCATGAGGTCGCAAAAAGTCGGACACGAGTGAACGACTTCACTTTCACAGATCCAGGAACCTCATCCACTACTAAAGAGGAAATCTCCAGAAAACCTGCACCAAATCATATCATATTCAAATTTCAGAAAAATCAAAGACAAATGAAAAATCTTTAAAGAAGCTGGAGAAAGAAAACACATTACCTATAGAGAAGCAAAGAGAATAAATACATTGGGCTTCTCTTCAAGAAATATCCAAGCAAGAAGAGAGAGGAGTGAAATATTTAGTATTAAAAGAAAAAGGTAACCAACCTAGAATTCTTCAAAAGTGAAGGAAAAATAAATATCCTTCCACACAAACAAAAATTGAGGGAATCTGGACTTCCCTGGTGGCCCAGTGGATAAGAATTCACCTGCCAGTGCAGGGGGACATGGGTTTGATCCCTGATCCAAGAAGATTCCACGTGCCATGGAGCAACTAAGCCCGTCTGCCACAATTACTGTCTGTGCTCCCAAGCCACAGCTACTGAGACCACAGCTACTGAAGCCTGCATGCTCTAGCGTCCTCAAGTTATCACTAGTGAGCCCTGTGTTGCAATTACTGAAGCCCATGCCTAGAGCCTGTGCTCCACAAGAGAAACCACCACAAGGAGAAGCCTGAGCACCACAGCTAGAGAAAGCCTGCTGCAGCTACAAAGACCCAGAGCAGCCATAAATAAATAAATATAGTGGTGCGTATGTGTCGAAAAAAATTTTTTTAATGGAGAGAAATTTGTTGCCAGTAGACAACTTTCATGCTTTGCAAGAAATATTAGAAGAAATTCTTCAGAAAAAAAGGAGAAAATTTTGCTCAATGTTATCAGTTAAATTGTATTCTCAAAATTCATATTTTCCCATATTTTTTGAGTTATTTGCTTAGTGGCTGTTCTAGAGATTACAATCACCATCTTAACTTAAAACAATCTATTTTAGATTAACAGTATCTTAATTTTAAGAGTGTATTCCATCTTTTCTCTGATATTTCCATTCTCCCCTCCTTTGTACTATTATTTCCACTCAATTTACATCTTTACTATAACCTCATTGATAGTTTTATAATTGTTACATTATGTTGTTGTTATTGAAAAGAGGTTAGATAAAAAGGGCTACTAGAGGAACATAAATTTACAGTCATGAACATTTATTTCTGTAGTTACTTTTACCAGGGCTGTTTATTCTTCACGATGATCTGAGTTACCATTCAGTGTGTTTTCATTTACCCTGAAGGACTCTGGTTAGCATTCCTTGCTGGGAAAGTTTGCTAGTGATGAATTCTCTGTTTTTGTTCACTTGAGACGGTCACAATTTCTCCTTCATTTAGAGAATTAAACCTTTTATTTTGAGATAATTAGAGACTGATATGTAAGATATAGTAGTAAGATCCTATGAATTTTTACTCAGTTTCATCAAGTGTAATATCTTGCAGAACCTGAACATGATATCACAACCAAGATATTGACATTGAGTCAACATGCAATATTTTCAATGTGACAAGGATCTTTTGTGTTGGCCTGTTACAGCCACACCCATGGGCTCCCATCTGTACTTCTTCCTTAATCCCTCTTTAATTCTCCAGTAGTCCATTCATCATTTGAAAAATTTACTCATTTCAAGAATTTTTTATAAATGGAATCAAACAGTATGCAATCTTTTGAAACTGACATTTTACTCTACTTAATTTTCTAGAGATTTGTCCAGGTTGTTTTGTGTACTAATAATTCATTCATTTTGTTGCTAGGTAGTATTTCATAGTATGTATATACTGTTTGTTTACTCACCTATTGAAGAACTTTTGCATAGTTTTCATCTTTTGGCTAATATAAATAAAGCTCCTATAAACATTTGTGTATAGATTTCTGGATAAACACAGTCTGCATTTCTCTGGGATACATACCTAGAGAATAACTGCTGTTATATGGGGTTTGCACTATTAGATTTTTTGTGTGTGTAATAATTCAGTCAGTTCAGTCGCTCAGGAGCATCTGACTCTTTGCGACCCCATGGACTGCAGCACGCCAGGCCTCCCAGTCTAACACTAAATCCTGGAGTTTACTCAAACTCATGTCCTTTGAGTTGATGATGCCATCCAACGATCTCATCCTCTGTTGTCCCCTTCTCCTCCCACCCTCAATCTTTCCCAGCATCAGGGTCTTTTCCAATGAGTCAGTTCTTTATATCAGGTGGCCAAAGGATTGGAGTTTCAGCTTCAGCATCAGTCCTTCCAATGAATATTCAGGACTGATTTCCTTTAGGATGGACTGGTTGGATCTCCTTGCTGTCCAAGGGACTTTCTCAAGAGTTTTCTCTAACACCACAGTTCAAAAGTATCAATTCTTTGGTGCTAAGCTTTCTTTATAGTCCAACTCTCACATCTATACATGACCACTGGAAAAACCATAGCCTTGACTAGATGGACCTTTGTTGGCAAAGTAATGTCTCTGCTTTTTAATATGCTGTCTAGGTTGGTCATAGCTTTTCTTCCAAGGAGCAAGCGTCTTTTAGTTTTATGGCTGCAGTCACCATCTGCAGTGATTTTGGAGCCCCAAAATTAAAGTCAGTCACTGTTTCCACTCTTTCCCCATCTATTTGCCATAAAGTGATGGGACCAGATTCCATGATCTTAGTTTTCTGAATGCTGAGTTTTAAGCCAACATTTTCACTCTCATCTTTCACTGTCATCAAGGGGTTCTTTAGTTTTTCTTCACTTTCTGCCATAAGGGTGGTGTCATCTGCATATCTGAGCTTATTGATATTTCTCCCAGCAATCTTTATTTCAGCTTGTGATTCATCCATCTCAGCATTTCTCATGATGTACTCTGCATATAAGTTAAAGAAGCAGGGTGACAATATACAGCCTTGCTGCTGCTGCTGCTGCTAAGTCGCTTCAGTCGTGTCCGACTCTGTGCTACCCCATAGACAGCAGCCCACCAGGCTCCCCCATCCCTGGGATTCTCCAGGCAAGAACAATGGAGTGGGTTGTCATTTCCTTCTCCAATGCATGAAAGTGGAAAGTGAAAGTGAAGTCGCTCAGTCATGTCCGACTCCCAGCGACCCCATGGACTGCAGCCTACCAGGCTCCTCTGTCCATGGGATTTTCCAGGCAGGAGTACTGGAGTGGGGTGCCATTGCCTTCTCCGATACAGCCTTGATGTACTCCTTTTCCTATTTGAAACCAGTCTGTTGTTCCAAGTCCAGTTCTAACTGTTGCTTCCTGACCTGCATACAGGTTTCTCAAGAGGCAGGTCAGGTGGTCTGGTACTCCCATCGCTTTCAGAATTTTCCACACTTTGTTGTGGTCCACACAGTCAAAGGCTTTGATATAGTCAATAAAGTAGAAGTAGATGTTTTTCTGGAACTTTCTTGCTTTTTTGATATCCAACGGATGTTGGCAATTTGATCTATGGTTCCTCTGCTTTTTCTAAAACTAGCTTGAACATCTGGAAGTTCATGGTTCACGTACTGTTGAAGCCTGGCTTGGAGAATTTTGAGCATTACTTTACTAGCATGTGAGATGAGTGCAATTGTGTGGTAGTTTGAGCATTATTTGGCATTGCCTTTCTTTGGGATTGGAATGAAAACTGACCTTTTCCAGTCCTGTGGCCACTGCTGAGTTTTCTAAATTTGCTGACATATTAAGGGCAGCACTTTCACAGCATCATCTTTTAGGATTTGAAATAGGTCAACTGCAATTCCATCACCTCCTCTTGCTTTGTTAGTTTTGCTTCCTAAGGCCCACTTGACTTCACATTCCAGGATGTCTGGCTCTAGGTGAGTGATCACACCGTTGTGATTATCTGGGTCATGAAGATCTTTTTTTGTATAGTTCTGTGTATTCTTGCCACCTCTTCTTAATATCTTTTGCTTCTGTTAGGTCCGTACCATTTCTGTCCTTTATGAGCCCATCTTTGTATGAAACATTCCCTTGGTATCTCTAATTTTCTCAAACAGATCTCTAGTTTTCCCCATTCTATTGTCTTCCTCTATTTCTTTGCACTGATCACTGAGGAAGGCTTTCTTATCTCTCCTTGCTATTCTTTGGAACTCTGCATTCAAATGGGTATATCTTTCCTTTTCTCCTTTGCCTTTTGCTTCTCTTCTTTTCTCAGCTATTTGTAAGGTCTCCTCAGACAACCATTTTACCTTTTTGTATTTCTTTTTCTTGGGGATGGTCTTGATCTCTGCCTCCTGTACAATGTCATTAACCTCCGTCCATAGTCCTTCAGGCAGTCTATCAGATCTAATCCCTTGAATCTTTCTCACTTCCACTGTATAACCATAAGGGATTTCATCTAATAATTAAGACAGAACAATTTTATGGTCACAGAAAAATTGAGAGGAAGGTGCAGAAATTTACATAGATCACCTGACCCCAGGCATGCATAGCCTCCTTCAGTGTTAACATTCCCCACCAGAGTGATGCATTTGTTGTAAGTGATGAGCTTACATTGACACATCATAATCACACAAAGTCCACATTTTACATTATGGTTTACTCTCGGTGTTGTATTTATGGACAAATGGATAATGATACTGTAATAATTGGGCTTCCCTGGTGGCTCAGCTGGTAAAGAATCCACCTGCATTGTGGAAGACCTAGGTTCGACCCCTGGGTTGGGAAGATCCCCTGAAGAAGGGAATGGCTACCCACTCCAGTATTCTGGCCTGGAGAATTCCATGGACTGTCTAGTCCATGGGGTCACAAATAGTCAGACACAACTGACCATCTTTCACTTTCACTTTTCGCTGTATTAATTACATGTATCCATCCCTGGGGCTTCCAGAGTGGCGCTAGTGGTTAAGAAACCACCTCCCAGTGAAGGAGACATAAGAGATGTGGGTTCAATCCCTGGTTTGGGAAGATCCGCTGGAGGAGGGCATGGCAACCCACTCCAGTATTGCTGCCTGGAGAATCCCATGGACAGAGGAGCCTGGCGAGCTGTGGCCCATAGGGTTGCAGACACAGTTGAAGAGACTTACCACAGCATCCATCTATATAGATTATGATTATAGTTTACCATTATTCTTTACCATCTGATGTTCAGATGGTAAAGAATCTGCCTGCAGTGCAGGAGACCCAGGTTTGATACCTGGGTCAGAAAGATCCCTTGGAAAAGGGAAAGGCTACCCACTCCAGTATTCTTGCCTGGAGAATTCCATGAACAGAGGAGTCTGGTGGGCTACATCCCACAGGGTCGCAAAGAGTCAGACACGACCGAGCAACACTTTCCCTTTTTTCACATTCATTCTTCTAGTACCTTTTATACTAAAGGTTTCCCTGGTGGCTCAGTAGTAAAGAATCCACCTGCCAGTGCAAGAAGACCTGAGTTTGATCCCTGGGTCAGGAAGATCCCCTGGAGAAGGAAATGGCAATCCACTCCAGTAATCTTGCCTAGGAAATCTCATGGACAGAGGACCCTGGTGGGCTATAGTTGATGGGGTCACAAAATTCAGACACAATGTAGAGACTAAACAAGAACAACAATAATGCTATACTGTCATTGTCATAAAATTTCTCTGTGGTCTTCCTATTCATCCTTTCAACCATCCCCAAACCCTGGCAACTACTGATCTTTTTATTGTCTCCATAGTTTTGCCTTTTCCAAAACGTCATATGGTTGGAATCACACAGTAAGTAACCTTTTCAGATTGACTTCTTTCACTTAGTAACATGTACTTAAAGTTCCTCAGTGTCTTTTAATGGCTTAATAGTTAATTTCCTTTTAGTGCTGAATAATATTCCATTGACCAGATATAACACAATTTATTTGTACCTTCACCTATTGAAGGACATCTTTGTGGTTCCTAAGTTTTGGTAATTATGAATAAAGCTGCTATAAACATTCATGTGTGAGTTTTCAGCTTCTTTGAGTAAATACCAAGCAGTGCAATCGCTGGATTGTACAGTAAAAATATGTTTAGTTTTGTAACAGACTGTCAAACTATCTTCCAAAGTGGCTGTACAGTTTTACATTCCACCAGCAATGAATGAATTCCTTGCTCTTCATCAGCACTTGGGGTTGTAAGTATTCCTGATTTTGGCCATTTTAATAGGTATGTGGTTATCTCAGTGCTGTTTAAATGTGCATTTTCCTGATGATATAGGATGTTGAACGTCTTTTCATGTGCTTATTTGCTGCTTGTATGTCATCTTTGATGATGGATCTGTTAAGGTCTTTGTCCCATTTTTACACTGGGTTGTTTGTTTTCTTCTTGAGTTTTAAGAGGGCTTCATAAGTTTTGAATAATGGCTCTTTATCAGATGTGTCTTTTGCCAGTATTTTCTCCCAGGCTGTGGCTTTTCTTCCCATTCTCTTTGACATTGTCTTTCACACAGCAGAAAATTTTCATTTTAGTTAAGTCTAGAATATCAATTATTTCTTTCATGAATTGTGCCTTTGGTATTGTATCTAAAAAGTCATTGTCATGCCTGAGGTCATCTAGATTTTCTCCTGTGCTATCTCCTAGAAGTTTTATACCTTTGTGTTTTAAGTCTGTGATTGATTTTGAGTTAATTTTTGTGAAAAATTAACAAATTTTTGTGAAAAAAATTTTTTACATGTGGTTGTCCAGTTGTTCCAGAGCCATTTCTTGAATAGACTACCTTTTGTCCATTGTACTGACTTTGCTCCCTTATCCAATATCAGTTGACTATATTTATGGGGGTCTACTTCCAGGCTCTTATTCTGTGACATTGATCTATTTGTCTGTCATTTCATCAATAACACAGTGTCCTGATTACCATAACTTTACAGTTAAGTCTTAAAGTTGGGTAGTCTCAGTCCTATAATATTGTTCTTCAATGTTGTGTTGGTTTTCCAGGTCCTTGGACTCTTCTAATAAACTGTATATATATAGTAAAGGTTTCATTATGTACAGAGGCATTCAGGCTCAGTGCTCCTGGCTGCTGCTTTCCTCATAACTCCCAGGACATTGCTCAGCCCACCTCCCTTCCCCCTTGGCATGGATGTGTATCCCCAGCCTTTTTCTGATGGACTTGAGGGCCTGCTCGCCCTTGGAGGCCTTGAGCAGTCCGTGGCCTGCTGCTTATAAGAAGCAAAGCTGCACGCCTCTTGAATCATGTTTTCCATGAAACTGCAGTGCTTCAGGACATGCCTCCGCAGCAGCAGTGCCTCAGCTTGCTTCTTTGTGGTCCCCTTGTGACCCCTGATGAGGCCCACAGCAGAGCCATGGCTGCTGCTCTTCAATGGCTGTCTCAGAGGAAGCTCTTCCCACAGACTTTAGCATCAGGTTGGCACCATCCAGAAAATAATTGGCTTGGATTTTGATTGGGACTGCACTGAATCTATACATCAATTCAAGAAAAAATGACCTTGTGTTAAGCCTTCTTAACTGCAATCATGGAATATCTGTTTCTTCTCTGATTTCCTGCATTAGCTTTATAGTTTTCCTCATATAGACCTACACATATTTAGGTTTCTACCTTAGGACTTCACTTTGAGGGGTGTTAATGTAAGTGGTATTGTGCTTTTAACTTCAGACTCTACTTGTTCATTGCTTGTAACAGGGAAGGCATTTGACTTTTCTAGATTAACTTTGTATCCCACCATCTTGCAGCTGCTGCTGCTGCTAAGTCACTTCAGTCGTGTCTGACTCTGTGCTATGAATGGCTTATTAGTTCCTGGAGGATTTTTTGTTGATTCTTTCAGATTTTTTTCATAGACTACCATGAGATCTACAGAGTCAGTTTTGTGTCTCCCTTTCCAATCCATGTATCTTTTATAGCTTATTGTCTATTGCCTTAGTAAGGACTTACAGTACAATGTTGAAAAGGAGTGTTGGTGTCTGATTTTCATGTTAAGGTAATTCTGGCCTCATGAGTATTCCTTCTGCCTTTTACCTCTGAAAGAGACTGTGAAGGGTTAGTATAATGCCTTCCTTAAATGTGTGGTATAATTCACCAGTGAACCCATTTGGGCTGGGTACATTCTGTTTTGGAAGGTTATTATTTATTGATTCAATTTCTTTAATAGATAAAGGCCTGTTAAGATTGCTTATTTCCTTGTGTGAGTTTGGCAGATTATGTCTTTCGAGGAATGGGATCTATTTCATCTAGGCTGTCAAATTTGTGGACAGAGATTGTTTGTAGTATTTCTTTATTATTCTTTAAAGTTTTAGGTTCTGTACTGATGTCCCCTCTTTCATTTGAATACTAGTAATCTTTGTCCTCTTTTTTCTTAGTTAGTCTGGCTAGAGACTTAGTAATTTTTATTTTCACAGAAGCAGCTTTTGGTTTCATTGACTTTTTCTACTTATTTTCTATTTTTAAGTTCACTGATTTCTGCTATATTATTATTTTTCTCCTGCCCTTTTCTCTACTTTCCTGAGATCAAAACTTAGATTTAAAATTTTAGATCTTTGTTAAATAAATACATTCAATGGTACATTTTTTCTAAGCACTGATTTCAATGTATCACACAAAGTTTGATGTTTTTTCATTTAGTTGAAAATATTTTAAAATTTCTCTTGAGATTTCTTCTTTGACTCATGTGTTATTTAGATGCATGTTGCTTAATCTCCATGTTCCTGAGGATTTTACAGTTATCTTTGTGTTATATCTGGGCCTCCCAGGTGATGCATGTAGTAAAGAACCCATCTGCCAATGCAGGAGACGTAAGAGACCCGGGTTCAATCCCTGGTCGGGAAGATCCCCAGAGTAAGAAAGCAACCCGCTCTGGTATGCTTGCCTGGGAAATTCCACAGAGGAGCCTGGTGGGCTACAGTTCATGGTGCCAGAAAGAGCTGGACGAGACTAAGCACTATTACTTCTGTTTTAATTCTATTGTGGTCTGAGAGCAGATATTGTATGATTTCTACTCTTTCATTAATAAATGTAGTCTATTTTGGTGAATGTTCATTCTTGGTTTGTTGTTTTCTTATATAATTTTATTTATTTTTTAGCTGTGCTGGGTCTTTGTTGCTGCCTGGGCTTTCCTTTAGTTGTGACTGCAGTGCGCAGGCTTCTCAGTGAAGCTTAGCTGCTCCACAGCATGTGGGATCCTCCTGAATCAGGGATCAAACCTGTGTCTCCTGCATTGGCAGGTAGATTATTTACCACTGAGCCACCAGGGAAGCTGTCATTCTTGGTTTTTAAAGAAAATTCCAAATTGTTTTTGAGAATGGTTGTATTATTTTATACTACCATGCTGCTGCTGCTGCTGCTAAGTTGCTTCAGTTGTGTCCGACCCTGTGCGACCCCATAGACGGCAGCCCACCAGGCTCCCCCGTCCCTGGGATTCTCCAGGCAAGAACACTGGAGTGGGTTGTCATTTCCTTCTCCAATTCATGAAAGTGAAAAGTGAAAATGAAGTTGCTCAGTCATGTCTGATTCTTCGCAACCCCATGGACTGCAGCCTACCCGGCTCCTCTGTCCATGGGATTTTCCAGGCAAGAGTACTGGAGTGGGGTGCCAGTGCCTTCTCCGTATACTACCATAGTAATGTTTAAACGATGCAGTTTCTTTGTATTCTCATCATTTGGTATTGTCACAACTTAAAGATTTTAGTCATTCTGTTAGGTGTGTAGCGATATCAGATTTTGGTTTCATCTGCCTCTCTAATGGCTAACGCTGTCAGCTGTCTTTCCATGTGCTTGTTTGTCATTTTTATATCTCCCTTGGTGAAACGTCTCATGTCTTTTGCTCATTTTCTAATTGGATTGTTTCTTTTTACTGATTAGTGTTGAGGGTTCACCTATTTGACAGTCCTTGGTCAGAAATGTGGTTCAGATATTTTCTCCCACTCTGTAGCTTGAATTTTCATTCTAGCGTGTTTTGCAGACCAAAAGTTTTTAATTAAGTCCACTTGATTATTCTTTCCTTTTATGAATCATGCTTTTGGGGTAAAGTCTAAAAAACTCTTTTCCTGGCTTTGAATCTCAAAGATTTTTGTCCTATGACTGTTTTCTAAAAGTTTAATAGGGACTGCCCTGGTGGTCCAGTGGTTAAGAATCTGCCTGCTAATGCAGGGGACATAGTTTGCTGCTTGGTCCAAGAACTAAGGTTCCACGTGCCACAGGCCAATTAAGCCCATGGGCCACAACTATTGAGCCCGCCCATTCAGTGCTACTGAACACTGAATTCATTGCTCTAGAGCCTGGGCACCGCTACTATGAGCTTGTGTGATGCAACTACTGAAGCTTGTGTGCCCCAGAGCATGTGCGGTGCAACAAGAGAAGTCACTGCTGTGAGAAGCCCATGCACCGCCACTAGAGAAAGCCTGCATGCAGCAATGAAGACCTGTTACAGCCAAATATAAATAAATAATTAATTTTAAAAATACATTAAAGTTTAGTAACTTTACATTTAAATCCTTGATCAGTTTTGAGCTACATGTTGTGTAAGGTGTGAGGTTTCTGTCAAAGTTTGTTTTATTTTGCCTTGTTGTTGTTACTGTTCAGTTGCTAAGTCATGTCTGACCCTTTGAGACCCCATGAACTGCAGTACACCAGGCTTCTCTGTTCATCACAATCTCCCTGAGTTTCCTCAAGTTCATGTCCACTGAGCCAGTGATGCCATCCATTCATTATTTTGCCTTTGGATGTGCAACTGCTGTGGCCCCATCTGTTGAAAAGGTAATCTTTCTTTCATTGAATTTTTTTTGCATCTTTGTCAAAACTTAACTGGGCATATTTGCGTGGATAAACTTGTGGATTTTCTATGGCATTCCATTGATGTACACGTCTACTCCTCCACAAATACCACAGTCATTTAAAAAATTAATTTATTTTTGATTGGCAGATAATTGCTTTACAATATTGTTTTGGTTTCTGCCACACAACAATGTGAGTCAGTCATAACTATGTTGTTGTTCCTGTTGTTGTTCAGTTGCTCAGTCAGTTCTGAGTCTTTGCAACACTGTGGACTGCAGCATACCAGGCTTCCCTGTCCTTCACTATCTCCAGAGTTTGCTCAAACTCATGTCCATTGAGTTGGTGATGCCATCCAACCATCTCATCCTCTGTCTCCCGCTTCTCCTCCTGCCCGCAATCTTTCCCAGCATCAGGGTCTTTTCCAATGAGTCAGCTCTTCACATCAGGTGGCCAAAGTATTGGAGCTTCAGCTTCAGTATCTGTCCTTCCAATGAATATTCAGGGTTAATTTCCTGTAGGATTGACTGGTATGTTCTCCTTGTTGTCAAAGAGACTCTCTAGCACCATATTTCAAAAGCATCAAGTCTTCGGTACTCAGCCTTCTTTACAGTCCAACTCTCACATCCATACATAACTATTGGAAAAACCATAGCTTTGACTATACAGACCTTTGTCAGCAAAGTGATGTCTCTGTTTTTTTAATATACTGTCTCAGTTTGTAAGAGCTTTCCTTCCAAAGAGCAAGCGTCTTTTAATTTCATGGCTGCAGTCATCATCTGCAGTGATATTGAAGCCCAAGAAAACAAAAATCTGTCAGTTTCCCCTTTTTCCTCTTCTATTTGTCATGACATGAGGGGACTAGATGCCATGATCATAGTTTTTTGAATGTTGAATTTCAAGCCAGGTTTTTCACTCTCTTCTTTCACCTTCGTCAAGAGACTCTACAGTTCCTCTTCACTTTCTGCCATTAGGGTGGTGTCATCTGCATCTTAGGTTACTGATATTTCTCCTGGCATTCTTGATTCCAGCTTGAGTTTCATCTAGCCCAGCATCTCACATGATGTACTCTGTATATAAGTTAAATAAGCTGGGTGACAATATATAGCCTTGACATACTCCTTTCCCAGATTTGAACCAGTTTGTTGTTCCATGTCCAGTTCTAACTATCGCTTCTTGACCTGCATAGAGATTTCTCAGAAGGCAGGTAAGGTGGTCTTGTGTGTAGACATATATATATATTCGTCTCTCTTAAGCCTCCTCCTACTCCCCCACTCCCCACATCCTACCCCTCTAGATTGTCACAGCGCACCAAAATGGGCTCCCTATTTTATATAGCAGCTTCCCACTAGCTAACTATTTTAGACATGGTAGTGTACATATACTAGGCAGGGGCGGCTGCGACAGGCGCACTAAGAGCAGCAGAGAGGAGCTACCCCACATCCGAGGTCAGGGGCAGAAGCCGGGAGGACCCCATGCCCAAAGGGCGGCCGCCAAGAGGAGTTACCCCATGTCCAAGGTCAGGGGCAGCGGCCGAGAGTGCCAGGCTGCGACGGCGCAGGAACAGCCAAGAGGAGCTACCCCGCGTCCGAGGTCAGGGGTAGCTGGGAGGAGCCACCCCGCATCCAAGGAGTGGTGGCTGTGTGGGCGCAGGAGGACCTAGGGGAGCTATCCCACGTTGAAGGTCAGGAAGGGCGGCAGTAAGGAGATATCCTTCGTCCAAGGTGAGGAGCAGCGGCTGCGCTTTGCTGGAGCAGCCGTGAAGAGATACCCCACGCCCAAAGTAAGAAATACCCCACGCCCAAGTAAGATGGTAGGTGTTGCAAGAGGGCATCAGAGGGCAGGCACACTGAAACCATACTCACAGAAAACTAGTCAATCTAATCACACTAGGACCACAGCCTTGTCTAACTCAATGAAACCAAGCCATGCCCGTGGGGCAACCCAAGATGGGCGGGTCATGGTGGAGAGGTCTGACAGAATGTGGTCCACTGGAGAAGGGAATGGCAAACCACTTCAGTATTCTTGCCTTGAGAACCCCATGAACAGTGTGAAAAGGCAAAATGATAGGATACTGAAAGAGGAACTCCTCAGGTCAGTAGGTGCCCAACACACTACTGGAGAAATAACTCCAGAAAGAATAAAGGGATGGAGCCAAAGCAAAAAAGATACCCAGCTGTGGATGTGACTGGTGATAGAAGCAAGGTCCGATGCTGTAAAGAGCAATATTGCATAGGAACCTGGAATGTCAGGTCCATGAATCAATGCAAATTGGAAGTGGTCAAACAAGAGATGGCAAGAGTGAACATCGACATTCTAGGAATCAGCAAACTAAAATGGACTGGAATGGGTGAATTTAACTCTGATGACCATTATATCTACTACTGCGGGCAGGAATCCCTCAGAAGAAATGGAGTAGCCGTCGTGGTCAACAAAAGAGTCCGAAATGCAGTACTTGGATGCAATCTCAAAAACGACAGAATGATCTCTGTTCGTTTCCAAGGCAAACCATTCAATATCACAGTAATCCAAGTCTATGCCCCAACCAGTAATGCTGAAGCTGAAGTTGAACGGTTCTATGAAGACCTATAAGACCTTTTAGAACTAACACCCAAAAAAATGTCCTTTTCATTATAGGGGACTGGAATGCAAAAATAGGAAGTCAAGAAACACCTGGAGTAACAGGCAAATTTGGCCTTGGAATGCGGAATGAAGCAGGGCAAAGGCTAATAGAGTTTTGCCAAGAAAATGCACTGGTCATAGCAAACACCCTCTTCCAACAACACAAGAGAAGACTCTACACGTGGACATCACCAGATGGTCAACACCGAAATCAGATTGATTATATTCTTTGCAGCCAAAGATGGAAGCTTTATACAGTCAACAAAAACAAGACCAGGAGCTGGCTGTGGCTCAGATCATGAACTCCTTATTACCAAATTCAGACTCAAATTGAAGAAAGTAGGGAAAACCGCCAGACCATTCAGGTATGACCTAAATCAAATCCCTTATGATTATACAGTGGAAGTGAGAAATAGATTTAAGGGCCTAGATCTGATAGATAGAGTGCCTAATGAACTATGGACTGAGGTTCATGATATTGTACAGGAGACAGGGATCAGACCGGGATCTTTTCCCCATGGAAAAGAAATGCAAAAAAGCAAAATGGCTGTCTGAGGAGGCCTTACAGATAGCTGTGAAAAGAAGAGAGGTGAAAAGCAAAGGAGAAAAGGAAAGGTATACGCATCTGAATGCAGAGTTCCAAAGAACAGCAAGAAGAGATAAGAAAGCCTTCTTCAGCGATCAATGCAAAGAAATAGAGGAAAAGAATGGGAAAGACTAGAGATCTCTTCAAGATAATTAGAGATACCAAGGGAACATATCAGGCAAAGATGGGCTCAGTAAAGGACAGAAATGGTATGGACCAAACAGAAGCAGACGATATTAAGAAGAGGTGGCAAGAATACACAGAAGAACTGTACAAAAAAGATCTTCATGACCCAGATAATCATGAGGATGTGATCACTCACCTAGAGCCAGACATCCTGGAATGTGAAGTCAAGTGGGCCTTAGAAAGTATCACTATGAACAAAGCTAGTGGAGGTGATGGAATTCCAGTTGAGCTGTTTCAAATCCTAAAAGATGATGCTGTGAAAGTGCTGCACTCAATATGCCAGCAAATTTGGAAAACTCAGCAGTGGCCACAGGACTGGAAAAGGTCCGTTTTCATTCCAATCCCAAAGAAAGGCAATGCCAAAGAATGCTCAAACTACCACACAATTGCACTCATCTCACATGCTAGTACCAAGCCAGGCTTCAGCAATATGTGAACCGTGAACTCCCTGATGTTCAAGCTGATTTTAGAAAAGGCAGAGGAACCAGAGATCAAATTGCCAAAATCCGCTGGATCATGGAAAAAGCAAGAGAGTTCCAGTAAAACATCTATTTCTGCTTTATTGACTATGCCAAAGCCTTTGACTGTGTGGCTCACAATAAACTGTGGAAAATTCTGAAAGAGATGGGAATACCAGACCACCTGACCTGCCTCTTGAGAAATCTGTATGCAGGTCAGGAAGCAATAGTTAGAACTGGACATGGAACAACAGACTGGTTTCAAATAGGAAAAGGAGTATGTCAAGGCTGTATATTGTCACCCTGCTTATTTAACTTCTATGCAGAGTACATCATGAGAAACGCTGGACTGGAAGAAACACAAGCTGGAATCAAGATTGCCAGGAGAAATATCAATAACCTCAGATATGCAGATGACACCACCTTTATGGCAGAAAGTGAAGAGGAACTCAAAAGCCTCTTGATGAAAGTGAAAGAGGAGAGTGAAAAAGTTGGCTTAAAGCTTGACATTCAGAAAACGATCATGGCATCTGATCCCATCACTTCATGGGAAATAGATGGGGAAACAGTGGAAACAGTGTCAGACTTTATTTTTGGGGGCTCCAAAATCACTGCAGATGGTGACTGCAGCCATGAAATTAAAAGACGCTTACTCCTTGGAAGGAAAGGTACGACCAACCTAGATAGCATATTCAAAAACAGAGACATTACTTTGCCGACTAAGGTCCGTCCAGTCAAGGCTATGGTTTTTCCTGTGGTCATGTATGGATGTGAGAGTTGGACTGTTACGAAGGCTGAGCACCGAAGAATTGATGCTTTTGAACTGTGGTGTTGGAGAAGACTCTTGAGAGTCCCTTGGACTGCAAGGAGATCCAACCAGTCCATTCTGAAGGAGATCAGCCCTGGGATTTCTTTGGAAGGAATGATGCTAAAGCTGAAACTCCAGTACTTTGGCCACCTCAAGAAGAGTTGGTCAAGAAGAGTTGACTCATTGGAAAAGACTCTGATACTGGGAGGGATTGGGGGCAGGAGGAGAAGGGGACAACAGAGGATGAGACGGCTGGATGGCATCACTGACTCAATGGACGTGAGTCTGAGTGAACTCCGGGAGTTGGTGATGGACAGGGAGGCCTGGCGTGCTGCGATTCATGGGGTCGCAAAGAGTCGGACATGACTGAGCGACTGAACTGAACTGAGTGTATATATGTCAAGGCTTTCACACAGTCTTGATTACTGTGGGTATATACCAAGTCTTGGAATCAAGTAGACTTCTTCTTTATTCTTTTTCAAAATTGTTTTAGCTATTCCAGTGCCTTTTCCTTTTCATACACATTTTTAAATCTTTGTCTATATCTTCAAAACTCTTTCTGGGATTCTGAAAGGAATTTCATTAAACCTGTCTATCAATTTGGGAATAATTAACATTTTACATCTTCTAATCAATTGACATGTTATATACATTTATTTTAAGTGAAAGTGCAAGTTAGTTGCTCAGTCACATTTGACTCTTTGCAATCACATGGGCTGTAGCCAGCCAGGCTCCTCTGTCCATGGGATTTCCCAGGGAAGAATATTGGAGTGGGTTGCCATTCCCTTCTCCAGGGGATCTTCCCAACCCACGGATTGAACTCATGTCTCTTGCATTGCAGGCAGATTCTTTACGTTCTGAATCACCTGGAAAGTCCTATTTAAGGAGTACTAGTATGCAAGTCCTAATTTAGTATAAATAGAAGCCAAAAAAGAGAGAAGGGTTATAAACAGGAATAATTGAGAGAAATAAGTCAATAAGAAAAAACAGATTTACAGAACTTTCTACAAAACTAATACTCAGTGGGTGTTTTAAAGATAAAAGGAAAAAGGGAGATGTTAAAAATCATAAATCAGAGAAAATATAGTTTGTTACCTTTCATGATAATTAAAATATATCTCCCATAAGCTATTAAGTTACATATGATATATCTGGGTTAAAAATATTAGCATCTCTAGAGCACATTTTATTTTCATCAGTGAGATGCCAACTACAGCTATAAAACCCACCTTCAGTAAAACCAGAAACAGCAGAACTAATCTTTCATTTGCATGTAGTCATTTCAGATTTTAGATCTCCAAATATCTTCAATACTTAAAAAGAATAACTATATTAAAACAAGCAAAAAAATAATATCTGAATTTTACTGTGTTCAGTTCAGTTCAGTCACTGTCGTGTCCGACTCTTTGTGACCCCATGCATTGCAGCACGCCAGGCCTCCCTGTCCATCACCAACTCCCGGAGTTTACCCAAACTATGTCCATCGAGTCGGTGATGCCATCCAACCATCTCATCCTCTGTCGTCCCCTTCTCCTGCCTCCAATCCCTCCCAGCATCAGGGTCTTTTCCAATGAGTCAACTCTTCGGATCAGGTGGACAAAGTTTTGGAGTTTCAGCTTCAGCATCAGTCCTTCCAATGAACACCCAGGACTGATCTCCTTTAGAATGGACTGATTGGATTTCCTTGCAGTCCAACGGACTCTCAAGAGTCTTCTCCAACACCACAGTTCAAAAGCATCAATTCATTTACCATGTTACTATTAGGTAAGATTAAACAAGAGAATAAAAAGTTACATCTCAGTAACACAGGTGAGTTATGACCAACCTAGATAGCATATTAAAAAGCAGAGACCTTTGCCAACAAAGGTCCGTCTGATCAAGGCTATGGTTTTTCCAGTGGTCATGTATGGATGTGAGTTAGACTGTGAAGAAAGCTGAGCATCGAAGAATTGATGCTTTTGAACTGTGGTGTTGGAGAAGACTCTTGAGAGTTCCTTGGACTGCAAGGAGATCCAACCAGTCCATTCTGAAGGAGATCAGCCCTGGGTGTTCATTGGAAGGACTGATGCTGAAGCTGAAACTCCAATACTTTGTCCACCTGATGCAAAGTGTTGACTCATTGGAAAAGACCCTGATGCTGGGAGGGATTGGAGGCAGGAGAAGGGGACGACAGAGGATGAGATGGTTCGATGGCATCACCGACTCAATGGACATAGTTTGGGTAAACTCTGGGAGTTGGTGATGGACAGGGAGGCCTGGTGTGCTGCAATTCATGGGGTCGCAAAGAGTCAGACACGACTGAGCGAATGAACTGAACTGAACACAGGTGATGGGAATGTTTGGTTAACACATGATAAATGATACAATTTCCTAACTCACTAATAAAGTGTGTAATATGGATAGATATGATATAGAGGCATAACTATACAAGAAAAAGTCATATTTGAAAGATAATCCCCAGTGGTCCCAACTAAAATAAGGTCATGTTTACCCTCCTGTCTAAACTTATCAGACAAGACAATGGAACAAAACCTTGTTAGAAAAATCTTTATTATATTTCCAATTGGGAAGAATGAATTAAAAAAAAATAAAATATATAAACCTGCCAGAACTTTTCAATGTTCCCATACTGCCAATTTTACCTTCCTTGGAAGAAAGACAAGCTGTTTTTTTTCCCACAGCGAAGTAGTAATTGTAAGGCATAATTCACCAGCCCACCAAGGAATAGTACTTAACTATGCTCTTCCTGTGAGCATTCAATTAACTCTATGCTTATAAATGGTATTTCCTCTGAATGTGTATTGAAACTCACCTTATAAAATCCACAGCAGTGGAGCATTTCTTGTTGCTAAGCGTCTTGGTTACCATTTCATGATGCAAAAACAGAAATATGATAGTTTAAATTGTTAATATACCTAGCTATCATCAGATAATTTAAAAACTAAAATGGTAAATGTTCTAGTCTCTAATTTTGTTAATGCTAGGATAATGAATGATCCTGTTCTTTTTAATAACTAAACTTCTAAAGTAATAGCATTATTATCATTATGATTATTGTTGCATGAGCTCTTGTATCATCATTCCAGACAACATTGTAAGTGGTTTATAGGAATTAACTCATTTAATCCTTAAAACAACCATATTAGTTAGGTATTATTATTTCCCCAGTTTTGCACAAAAATAAAGCACAGATAAGATAAGCAACTTGCTCTAGGTCATAGAGCAAATGAAGAGGCAGAAGTAGAATTTGATATCCAACCAGTCTCATTGCAGAGTTCACATTTTAACCTGCCCTACTATATTACACTAAGAAAATATCTTTAAAAATCATACTACACCTGGTTACGTGGGATTTCATTTTATTTAAGTGATGTTATTCGTAGTTCTTTAAGAACATAGTCTTATTCAAAGTATATTTGGTGAAAGTACTTCCATCCTCTGATGGAACTGTAAAGTCTCTAACCAAATTGTTTACATTACTATTATAATTTTGAATCTGCTTGGTTTAGGATGTGCACTGGTAGTGTACCTTGAGTTGGAAATCCAATCCCTATTTTACAAGGCTAATCTTTGCATTGTCTGATTAAGTGTAAATGAATAGATTAAAAAACACAGAGATAAGAGAGAATTACTTCAACAATGCAAACTTTTAAAGTGGAATTTCACTGCAATGTGAAAGCACAATGTGTCTCGTTTTTCTATGCTGCTATACTAAAAGAGTTTTTAGTTTTAGCTTTAATACTTATGGTTTAATGCCAAATGCTAAGTTATGCTAGGAATAGTTCACCTTTAATACCATATCATACTTTGCATTTTTTAATTAAAAGAGAGAATGAGCATTATTAATTGTAGTCATCCTCAGCACACAGTATAGTTATGTATAAGTAACTCCATATTAAATTTCAAGAACAAATGTAAACTTACCCTTGATTCTGCAAGGTTTCTAGGGTCACTTATTTCAGCACCAATTAAAGGACATGGGAATAGAGACTGGTTGATACAATTTCTACACTGTAAGTAGCTGGTTAAAGAACATTCTTTCATATTCCAGATGGCATTTAAAGATAAACCTTTCTCCATGCATACAAAAAATTTTAAAAGGCCTTTCATAAACTCTGAACTACCAGATTCAACATCTCAATTTCACTTATAAAGGTCTAATAGAAAGTGAACTGTACATTAAAACTGGATAATGTTTTTGAAAACCATTAGCCTAACATATTTATTTTAAAAAGGGAAAATTTTAACAATAATCTTTAGTCTAACATAGACAAGTATAGAAAATAAGCTTTAAAAAAGCCATAGCTGACATTTGCTAATGTCTATTGTGTAAATTCAAATAAGTTTACTCTCACAGCAACACTGAAGTATGTATTATTGTCCTCATTTTCTGGATAAGGAAACTGGGTTTCAGGGAGTACAAATTAGAATTTAAAAACAGTAGGCTGGGATTTAAAATGTCCAACTCCAAAATTCATGCTCCAGTCCATTTTCTTTAGTGCCCTCCTAAGGATCAAGACAGTTTTTCGAGAGAAAAATGTAATTCCTTGTTTTCAAATAAAACCATGTATAATTGAGACCACTATGAACAAATTTCTATATTCTACAGTAAAAAAAACTTGCTTATATTAATTAAATGTGGAATGGTACCCTTAACAATTTAAACACCAGTTAGTTTTAAAACAGAAATTTCATTATCACGTAAAAATGAGAATGGAATCTTTCTCATAATAGAAGCTGTAATAGAAAATACGTGAAGATTCATAATCTAAGAGAAGACTATTTAAAAAGAATACTACTTTAAATGCAAATAGTTCCTCAGCAATTAGAAAAGCTAAAGTAATTTTGTCCAACCTTCTACCCTGGAATATGTCTGTGGGAGCAACATTCTTCCTTTTACAGTACACATTCATAACAATAATAGGTATCATCATTAGATATCTGCTTTGGGGACAAAAAGTTTCTCCATATTGTTCAATTGAATAATCCACCAAACAAATCTCTAATATGTAAAGACAATCTTTATGTTGGACTGGCCTTTTAATGAAGTGAGTAAAACTGCAGATTTTCATGAAGAAAGTGAGAGCTCTAGGGATTCAATGAGCACTTGCTCTCTTTGGTAGGAATTAATGGTCCTCTGCCACAGAGGTGTTCAATAGCGTCAGAGAGAAGATAATAGGTCAAGAATGCCTACTACACACTCCAACCTCCCAACCTCTTCTGGGAATGAATGGTATTTGTGCCTGGAAGTTACTGAAAAAGCAGGAATGGAAACTCAGAATGAGGAGACACTGCATGATGTAGTTAAAAAAAACTAACAACATAGCCTTTCACTTCAAGCTCAAAGGTATACAGATGAAATGGGAAGGATCTGTGTAATAATCAATGAATCTGTGCAGAGTTGTAGTTCTCAAAAAAACTTCTTACAGTCTTCCATATTGCACTAAGCCCAAAAGTTCTTAACAACCACATATTCATTTTTTGATAAATGAGTACATTCCCACAAGAAAGAATTTCCAATTCCAGAAAAAATATTGAAATTGGTCAAAGCTGCAAAGTACTAAAGGGAACATTATTAGAACCATATGATCTGACCATATGTTTCTGCAGACATTTGTAACCAAAGTAAACATTCAGACTTGTCATGAATGGTCCACCTCTGACGGAGAAGCACCAGGGAAAATCCCAAGTCATAGCTTTAAGTGTCTTTTATGCTAAAGTATTGAATGAACTGATATTATCATAGAACTTAAGACTCTCAGTTTTTAAATGGGTAGAAAAGAGAGTTTAGATGAATCCACTGATGTTGAAAATGGGTAAATAATAGATGCTTGGTTATTTTAAGTCAGTATTTTGGAATAAAAGTAGTATGTTTCTCCTTGGCCATACTGCTTTGAGCAATGAGCGGAGTTTAGGATTATTTCTGGTTGAGTGCAGGGCCTGGGATAAATCATAATGTGTGGCCTAGTCCCTTCTATCTAACATTAAAAACAGGTATAGGCAGGAAAAAAAAACATGATGAACAGCTTTGCAAGTGGCTGGGAAATTGTAAAAGGGCAGTAGGCAACCTGAGACTTATTTATACAAAAGAAAAGGGACTTGGGTTTATGTGTCATTTGTTTGTATATAATAAGCATTCATCCCATTGTTTTTAGGAAGAGCTGTGGAACTGAGTCCCTTTTATCCTGAAGGTTGTTTCCATGAGTTATTGCCCCTCCTTTTCCCAAGTCAAGCCTGTCAAAGCATGCATGAGATCTGGATTTGTATGCCTTGGGAATATTTGGGTGGAGGGAGTCATTATTAGACACAGATAGATCACTGCCTCCTCTGTCCCAAAGTGGTATTTATTTATACATTTTTGTTTTGAACAGAGTTTGAGATTCTATTTCTTCGCCCTTCGCAATTCTTGAGACAGTGGAAATTGCTTTTTGTTTCAGAAGTCACATGAAAATGAAAAAAAAAAAAGTGCCTCATTTACACTTGAAGACTTTAGAAAAAGACCAGGAAGCAATGCAGTCAGTTTACCTTCATTGTTTACTTAAGTCTGATAAACCATTTAAGTGGCTTTTAAATGTTTAAGGGCAGCAATGTCATAAGTGGCATAAAATAAATTTTTTTTCTTCTCATCTGTATTCAACTCAGTTAAACAATGGCAAAAGGATTTTGTACAAGTTAACGTTCAGAAAGATTATTTGGATATTTATCAGCACAGTATTCTTTGAAAAAGCATTTCAAAAAAATTCCTGAGAAAAGAAGAAGGTGAAAAATATTTAGGAAAGGCATAGCACACTAACAATGATGCTGGTTTCCAAAAAATACGGACTATTGGATGCAGTAATTTATTAAGGTATGTTTGTGTACATATGTTAGTCAAGCAGAAGACAACTCAATGGAGAATTATTGCATAGTGTAACAGTAAAGCAAGTATATTATCATTAAAGCCTATTATCACCAAGCTATGCTGCTTCTCATAAAAACTCTATAGTTAGATGAAGTCCAAAGAATGTGACTGAATGGCTTCATAATTAGTATCTTAATTTTAAAATTTTTAGTAATCTAAAATTGTACCTTTCTCATAGAGTGTCTTGAGAAAGAGGCTAAGTTAATACGAACTAAACTACACTAAAAACAGTGTGGGGGGTTGCTATCAGTGACCTTGGTTTAGGTACTAAATCTCTCTGGGCCTGTTACCTCTTGTTTAACACAAGGGAAGGAGATGATATCTAAACTTCTGGTCTATCTAAAATACTAAAACAGTAGCAAAAGTATAATAAACAAATAAAAGCAATACCTAACTAAAGTCGCCAGTCTCAGGAGAACACGGTTCGGCTCAGTTTATGGAACTAAACAGTGCCATAAATCAGGAACTTCCTATTTTAAAGCATGTACCACCTGCAAGAGTGCAAAGACAAACACGGTCTTAATCTGTACAAACATAAGTCTGGCACAAAAGACAGAAGCAAAAATAAGCAATGCTGAAAATACAATTAATATGCTGAAGTTATGCACTGTAGAAGGGCAGAAAGAAAGTTAGATGAAGTATACTTAGCGCAGTTGGGAGGACAGCGTAAGTTTTCAGAAGACTAACGCCTTAGCTGAACTTCTCAAGATGAGTATGAGTTTTTCTCGTAAAGGGGAGGGGAACTCTGCATAGGTGGAAGAGCACCAGCACAGGCAGCGGATGTGAAACGGCATGGTTTGTTTTAAATACTATTCTTCAGTATAAAGTTAGCACAGGGTGGCAAGAGAGGAGGTTGAGATGCTGGCAAAGACCAGATCACAAGAAAGTCTGAGATGTCTTGGAAAACAAACTTATGGTTACCAAAGGGGAAAAAATGGGGAGATAAACTAGGAGGTTTGGATGAACACATACACATTATTATATATAAAATAACACTATTATATATAAAACAGATACCCAACAAGGACCTATTGTATAGCACAGGGACCTGTACTCAGTATTTTGTAATAATCTACAAGGGAAAAAAATATGACTGAATCACTATGCTGTACACCTGAAACTAACATGACATTGTAAATCAACTACACTTCAGTAGAATGAAAAAAAAAAATCTGGTATGTCTTCATGTAGAGTTTTGACCTGATCATGTATACAAAAGGATTTTAAACAGGTGAGTGAAATGATTTGCTTTTTAGACTAGCTAAATGGCAACAAAGCAGAAGGGGGGACTTCTGGAGAAGGACCAGTGGAACTGGTGGGAGAACTATTAATGCTAGTCTAGAAGACTCTGAGGATCTGAATTAATGCAATCACTATGAAGATGGAAAGTGATCAACTTTGCTCAACTCAACAATTTGGATGACTTGAGTAGTAGTTTCATATTTGGAGAACTAGATAGATGGCGGGGGTGGGGGGAGGGGGCTGCCATTTGAAACAGGAAGAGCAGGTCTCAGAAAAGAATTGTTTTACACAAATCGAGACTGAGATGCTATGGGATATCCAGGATGTGGAGCAGTCAGCTGGATGATGTGTCAGGAATCATCTAGCGCATAGTTCAAAAGAGAATACGATTATCCAGAGAAAGCACAGAACTGGGAAAGGGCACTTGGCTGAGAAAAGAAGCAACGTGTCAGTCTAGTCCAGTTATTGGCGGATAAGGGGAGAGAGGAACTATTAATAGCCTGGGAAAATACATGAGCTGAAAAGCAGTGCTGAGAATCTAATCAAGGCTGGAAGCCATAACTCTGTAGTGGCACCAATCCACACTATTCTACATAAATTTCAGCAGTGCTCAACTTTCCAGTGCAGTAACAGCAAAGACAAACTGATATTAAACTAGGTTTGAGGATTTTGCAGGACTGGAATAGAATTACAAAGGTGGACAGAAGTTCAGGATGCTGGCGGGAGAATAGTCCCAGTGACTGACTGAAGTCCAAACTTGGAAGCAAGGAAGGAAAGACTGAAGGAGGCTGATAAGCTAGGAGAAGACTGAGGAAGTAGGTGTAGGAGGGGGACTGGAGTAGGGCTTAGTCAGTGGAAGTGAGGAGATGAAATGGGGGTGAAATCACAGGAGTGGAAGCCAGAAGCTGAGGTTTCGGTATTAGGTGCTGGAAAGGTGTTAGGACACTGGAATAGAAAGTTACGACACTTTGGCTCTAGTTCTGACTCCAATGTCATTAGTCAGCTATGTTACCTTAGGTAATGCTCAGCTTTTTGAGTTGTTTTGAGATTTCATTCCCCTCCCCCCCTTTTCATTAAAAGATATTTACTAGGCACCTACTATGTGTCAAGCAGTATACTATGCTCCAGAATGGTTTCTGTATTCAAAAAGCTAATACTCCTTAATGTTAATGCATCTTCATTTAATATTGTAAAAATGCTGTAAAAACATTCTGGAAAGTACCCCCTTTGGATAAAAAATAAAATTGTGAGCCTTGCTTTCAGAATTTCAAGACTATAACTATCATAGAGAGGGTCTGGAAAACAAAGGTGGACTAAAATTTATACAAAAGCACAGAAATACGACAAAAAGGGTGGAAAAGTACACCATGACCTTGATTGTAGTCTCACTGCAATGTTTTGTTTTCCTCATTTATAAGAAGAAGGATAACGCCACCGTGTTGTGACTTTGGCAGGGTATTCTGAGAACCAAATAAGCTACCAGGTCTGAAAGCTCTCTGACACACTACACTATCTGCTATGCTCCAAGGCACTGCCGACGCATTGGTTATGTTCCTGCTTTGTTCCCTCTGGGTAAGTTAACATTCCATAATCCAGAGTAGGGAGGCTAAGAGATCTGAATATGGGAACTTCAGGAAATGAAGCATATTCTGCAATTCCTCGAGAATATATTTTAAAATTGTAAGCATTTTTCCGTTAAGATATTTTTAAAACTCTGTCAAGATGTTTCCTGTGTTAAACAGATGATGCTGTTAACTTACAGACCCTCTATAATCACAACTGTGCATTACAGTATGCATATACTGAACAAACACTGCTTTGCCCGTGCTACAGCTCTTATCACACTGTAGCACGAGTGTTTACTTACATGTGAATTAGGTTGTGAATCCCTAGCGGATATATCCTTATCATACTTAACATTGGTACCCCAGAGTATTAGCATAGCTCTTAATACAAAGTAGGGTCTCAAAATGTGTTAGGGGAGTTAAGTAGATGAATGATTAAATGCCAGGTAGGATGAAAAGTGTCTGGATCCTCAGGGGTCACAATGGGCCAGAGAGACAGACTTCTCAGCAATTGCAATACCATATAATAAATATTACACTGGGACAAAGGCAGGAAAAACTAACTTTGTCCCAGGGTGACAATGGGCTTAAAAGTCTTACAAGATAGCTATCACTTTGGCTAATCAATTAGTTAACATGAAATTCAATTCCTATTTTAGAATCCAATTGTGAAGGACAGTGCTGTTTATGGACATCTCAAACAGAATGTACAAAGATCCAACATTCTTTGTAGGTTAAAATTGGTAAAACCATCCACTTTGGAAAAAAAGAAAGAGAAAAGACAATCTCTGGCCCACAACTAAAGGATTAGAAGAAGTATGAGGGATTTAATGCTGTTAGGGCAATGAGAATAACAAATTTGGGAAGAGAAGGGTCACTAGAGTCTAGAAATTAGTCAAATGAAATGAGCATTTATGAGAGCCAAGTAGCATATATAAAGTCCTAATAGAAATACACGTTTAATAGAGTCTATCAATTAATTTAGTCAGTAAATATAATGTTGGGAGTTTAGCAGTAAACAACATAGACCACCTCCTGCCCCCAACAAAACTCCCCGCTATGGATCTTACATAGAACATCCTCAGTGCAACTTACATTCAGTGTTCTATTGATGACCTTTTTTTTTTTTTTTACTGAAACGTGCATATATTTTAAGATATAAAAATGAAATGGAAAAAATGGAAAATACATTTTCACAATACTTAAGTCTTGCTAGTGAAATAACCACACAGAATCTTTACCAAAGCTCAATTGTGCCTTTCAGCACTTGGACCAAATTCTAACAGGTTTACTAGTCCTTTTGAAAGTGCAATTTTAGGATCCTGAGGTAACAGTTATACTATTGTTGAAGTTTCCTAACAACTACTACTTGGACAGTGGTTCAAAATTTATAAAGTACTTTCACATATTGCATATCATCTCAGTTAATCACCACAATACTTTTCTTAGGTAGATATTACTCACTTTTTTCACTCCCAGAAAATAAAGCTGAGGCTTTATGAGTTAAAATTATAGGACCAAGGCCACTCAATAGGGCCAAAACTCAAACTCATACTTTTGACTCCAAATTCTGTTACCTTTCTCCTTGTCTGTTAAAAAAAAAGCTTTTATGTATCTGATACTCATGTTTGATCTATATTTTTAATGAAATTATTAACATTTAAAGGTGAAAATACAGAAGTTCAGAGAAGGTAAATAACTTTTGCTCAAAGTAAGTCAGCAGGTGAAACTGGAATATGTTTCCATGTCTAATGGTAACACCCATGTATACTGCAGATCAACTTTAAAGACTGAAATAGAGGAATATTAATACATCACTCTACCTTACTGTATTTAGGTAAGCCCATACTAAGGATGGGGCTTCCTTGGTGGCTCAGATGGTAAAGAAACCACCTGCAATGTGGGACACCTGGGTTTGATAACTGGGTTGGGAAGATCCCCTGGAGAACAGCATGGCAACTCACTCCAGTATTCTTGCCTGGAGAAACCCCCTGGACAGAGTAGCCTGGTGGGCTACAGTCCATGGGGTCGCAAAGAGTCGGACATGACTGAGCGACTGAGCACAGCCCAGGACACACTAAGGATGGCACAAAGTGTTTTTTTATATTTCCTACTGCCTTCTGCTTTAGGTAATAATTCAACTTCATAAGCAATAAAATCCTGAGTGGCAAGGTGGATTACTTGGGTCCTTTTACAACAGATACAATAAAAGAGATCAATGTTTGAAAGAATAGTTAGTATTTAAATAGGAATATCATAACACTGAAAAAAAGGGAAAGTCAGAGAAGTCTGAAAAAAAAGGGAAAATGTACCAAGACAACACTTGATCCAAAATAATAACAATCAGTATTTAATATATCTCTAAATCTTTTCAACTATATATGTATCATATATAAAAGATGATGGCATCTAACTTAGTTTACATATATGATATGGCACTTGTACAATTAGTGCTTTGTAATAGCAAGGAGACAAAGAAAACATTTTAAATTTATCTTTGTAAATACTGACATAAAATTATTTAATGTAAAATGATGACATTTTTGGGACAAGCACAAGAGAATCAAAATCATAGAAGTTGCTTTATTTTAAAGTGTACTAAATATCTACCTCTTTGTGCCTTGTTAACAAATATTCCTTTTAATCAGAATTTACAAAGGTTAGATTTTCAAAGGTTAAATTTATGGGAATAGCAAGTTTCATACAATTTTTGTTTTCCTTGCAATATGTTGAAACTTGTTTATTACAGAATGGAATTTGGTATAAGATGGGTTGTTTTGGATCTTGTCCAGGAGTTTAATTACTGAAAGCACTTCATTATAAGATGGTTTCACCAATAAGGTGATCCACTGGCTCAGATCACATGGATATTATAACAAGGCCCCATTGTAGAGTACAGGAAGCCAGGCAGCTAATGGTCTATCAAATGAAACCTTAAGAAACAAAATGCTTTTTTTTTTCAGTAGACATGAAAATCATTTAAGGCTAGAAAATCATAAGCCTAGGTCATCTATTTAAATTTCCATTTACTGAAGTGATGTCTTTATGTTTAATTGCTACATAGCTACTTTATATTAGTTTTAGCTTTCTTAGACATTCACTGTCTGATGTGGTCTTAAATTTATTTTTTATTATGAAAAAGTTCAGTTTTCATACTGCCTTTCTATTTACAAAAAATTGACTGCAATTGTCTATGGAAATAGACAAGAATCTACCACAAATCCATAAAGATTAAACTAAAATCTTGTGCAGCACGCTGATAAATCTGAGGCTAAACAGATCACGAGCAAGAACTGTGTAGTAAGCAACTATCCAAAAAATGTCATCAGAGATTAAATGACAATAACCAATCTTTCAAGTGATTTTACAATAGGTGTTTTGATTTCATGAAGTTTTATAAGCAATTCCAAAGAATTCAGTAGCCTGAATGTGTTTAACTATAGGAATGCAGCACAAGGTCATACTGTAGAGACATAACACAGAAGAGCCTTCAAAATTTAGTGCCTTAAATAGAAAGACAAGAAAGAATAAAGCATTAATTTCTAACACAATTATTCAGGTTTCCCTGGCTCAGATGGTAAAGCGTCTGCCTGCAATGTGGGAGACCCAGGTTCGATCCCTGGGTTGGGAAGATCCTCTGGAGAGGAAATGGCAACCCACTCCAGTACCCTTGCCTGGAAAATCCCATGGACAGAGGAGCCTGGTATGCTACAGTTCATGGGATCGCAAAGAGTCGGACACGACTGAGAGACTTAAAATAATTCATGTAAATATTAAAACTCATGACACATCTGCTCTTTGCAATGTACTTTTCTTCCATGAATCAAGCCCTTTCTCCAACTAGATGTTTTGCTGATTCGTGGCCTGTATGTTCTATGTATTTTTAGTCTTTAAATAAATTAGTAGATAATTATTTAATTTGGATTGAATGGGTAAGGCAAATTACACGATGAAAAAACTTGTCTTAAATATCTCAAAAGCTTTAAAAAATAAACTAGCCAAATGACTTCTCCTTATTACTATATAAAGATCCGTCTAGTCAAAGCTATGGTTTTTCCAGTAGCTTTGTATGGATGTGAGAATTGGACCATAAGAAAGCTGAGCAGCGAAGAATTGATGCTTTTGAACTGTGGTGCTGGAGAAGACTCTTGAGAGTCCCTTGGACTGTAAGATCCAACCAGTCATTCTTAAAGGAAATCAGTCCTGAATATTCATTGGTGGTCAATATTTTGGCAGCCTGATGCGAAGAACTGATTCACTGGAAAAGACCCTGATGCTGGGAAAGATTGAAGGCAGGAAGAGAAGGGAACGACAGAGGATGAGATGGTTGGATGGCATCACCGACTTGATGAACTTGAGTTGGTGATAGACAGGGAGGCCTATGCTGCAGTCCTTGGGCTTACAGAGCTGGACAAAACTGAGCGACAGAACTGAATACAATACAATGAGTCTTTATTGTCAGTTTATCACCTATCTATCTATCTAATCTATCTATCATCATTAGGGGAGACTCCATATAAAGCAAGAGTGTGCTCCACATATATGATTGACTTACCAAGTAATAACTGAGGATTTGCCATAAGTCAGATACTCTTTTAAATGCTTTTATATGTTTTTACTTGAACTTTCTAAAACATCTCTTTAAAAAGTATTTTATCACTAATGAAAATGTTCTACTTCTACTGTTTATAAAGGCCTAGTACTTTACTTCTTGCAAAACCATCTTGGTCAAAGCTGTGATCTGAGGAGACTATGTACCTGTTTCTACCATGAAATCATTGTACAAAATTTTTGTACCACCACTTGGGATTACTATAAGCTTGTGCCACATCTCTATGTGCATTCTCAGTAACTGAAATTTTTAGCCTTGGAGAAAATTAGATTTTGGCAAGAATAAATTATATCTAGGGAAAGGGATGGTATTTGAGATTGAGTTGGATAAGAACACTGGTGGCTCAGATGGTAAAGAATCTGCCTGCAATGCAGGTGACCTGGGTTTGATCTCTGGGTTGGGAAGATTCCCTGGAGAAGGGAATGGCTACCCACTCCAGTGTTTTTGCCTGGAGAATTCCATGGGTAGACGAGACTGGTGGGCCACAGGCCATGGGGTCGCAAAGAGTCAGACATGACTGAGTGACTAATACCTTCACTTTCTTTCCTTTGGATAATCACACTAAGATATGACTAAAAAATACTGTACTTGGTTCTTCTCCAGTAGTTTACCAATTCTTCTAAAGACAATTTTAAGCATTCATGAATACTTTAATTGCAGCAATGTTAAAATATTTTTCTTCCTAAGTTATTATGCACATATTCAAACAATTATTCATGTTATTTTTATACAAATGGTTTGCTTTAAGCATTTTGCAACAAAAGCAAATAAAAATTCAGAATAAAATATCAACACATATTCAATTATGGATTTTTAAGGTTGAAAGGGATCTGCATAATTTTATAGTATCAAACTACACATTTCACAGATGAAACTAATTCCCCAAAAGGCATGACTTAGCAAATTTTAGTGGCAGAGCCAAGAACAGAGCCCAAGTCTCTTGCCTTCCACCTGGTATTTTCCTATTATCACACTACCCTTTATGTGTGGATTAAACACTATGCCAAAGAGGACAAATGATTTCACCCTTTCAAAACAATTTAGAAATTACCTTTTAATCCAGTGTTTGAAACTTTTTACTGATCACCTAAGAAAAAGATCTAATACTAGATGGCACTGAATATATCCCAATCTACAGATGCAGTCTTTAACTGGTAAATTACCCATTTAAATTTCTTTGAATTATGCTTAGAGTTGTAACATCCAATGCTATAGAAACAATTAAGCTGTATTCAATCTAAATGCCACTGAAATGAAAGTAAACATATTCATATATAATAAATCATCATCCCAAATAAAGAGATACCTGACTTCAGGGAATTTTGACTTGAAAATAATGAAACACATCCACAGCTTGAACAACTCATAAAATTTCAATTCAAATCACTCACAAGAAGCCTAAATGTCTACTGAATAACAGATGTCTCTTGGAAAAGATCAGTGAATGTATTTTTAGAATAATATCAGAGAAGAGCTTTTATAACCATTTTTAATCAGAAGTACAGCTTCATTCATAAAAACAGAGTCAAAATTTACAGAAAGGCTTACTGAGATATCACAGAACATTTTTCAGCTACTGTTACATGTTTGGGTTTACTTATTAAGTTTATATTTGAAGTTTCCTATCTTGGCTGCATAATTGAAACCTTTCAGCTAGAAAAGATCACTTTTTTCCACAATAGTGATGAAGCTAAACAATCAGAATTGAAAATCTGGAGTCTTTAATTTGGCATCTTATGATTTTATATAAATTTGTTTACAACATGCTTGATTTAGGTTTAATGGACAAAAAACAATTTCAATTAGAAATGCATGTAGTTTTCTTCTTAATTCTTAATTACTTAGAAGTAGAAAATTTAATATAGGAATATACTTTTCAAGAAGACTGTGACTTCTAAAAAAAAAAATCTCAGACTGATCTGAGAAATCTAGAGAAACATGATCCACGGATGACTGGATTAGACTGCTATTAATTTTTACATATCAGTCTGAAAACAAATGGATGAAGAGGATTACAAAAACAAATATTCATGTGAAATTTAAAGTGCACTAGGAAACTACATATCTTCCAAATTGATTAATTCAGTATAGCATTTAGCAGAGGAAGACTTCTTGGAGGAAAATATTTTTTAAGAATCAATTTATTAAAACTTGAGAGTAGTAAAATTTATATTTTTAAACATAATATAGTCTTTGGATTAAAGTGAAAAATATATCTCAAACTAAAAAAAAAAACCCAAACCATGCTACTTATCCAATTTACAATATAGTTGAATATATGCATGATGGTATGTTTTTATAGCTTGACAGTTAAGTATTATTACCTAACACCAGGAACACATCTTTATTTTTGGAAGAAGACAATTTATATCCATTTCCTGAGTATTTTCCCAGTTCCAATTCATTTATGAGTTGTTTTTACATTACTTCCAGGGTCATCAACTTTACTTTCTTTAACAGGCATGAGTCTTTTCAACTTTGTGTCTGTGCAGTCCTCAGCTTCCATTTCTCTGACTGAATCCACTCCTTTTGTAGTTTTAATTTCAAAAAGATCTTCAGTTAAAATGCAGTTTGAACTATTAGTCAACCTACTGTCTCTCTCAGTTCCAGCTAGCTCATTCCTTTCTTCATTTGTATCTACAGGATCATAAAGTTCAGGTGTAAAATAGATAGATTCATCCTCTGCTTCTGTTTCAGAAGCTGTATTTGAAGCAGAAGGTTCAGCTTCTTCACTTACTACGGACAACGGAATTGCTGGATCTTCTGAATTCAGATTAGTAGCATCGACGTTTGTAGATGGAACAATGGTTTCTGATTGAGGGCATACTCCAAATGATGTATCTACTGTCAGATATGAGGACTCATATTTATCAGTGAGTGGCAAAACTGTTTCACATTTCTTTTCTGTTTTGAAAGTGGAAGAAGTAGAGGCACAGTCCTCTGATGACCTAACCATAGGTGTTCCAGTCAGAATTTTACCAGTAAGACACTGTCCCCACACATTACTCCCAGACCAGCTAATTCGGTTTATTTGTTTGCTGAAGGTGGGGCTTGTGGATCTGGAAATCACAATTCTTTCTGCTCCTACTGCCTGGGCAGACTCTTCTAATAATTCTGGATCATCTATAAATACAAGGGTGTAAGAGTGTTAACTTTCTGCTCCTAACATCATAATTGTTACATTAAAAGTGATTTTTGTTAGAAATACTGAAATAACTGTATAGGATGCATAATTCAGAGCCCATAACAAGCAGTAGCAGGACTTCCATTTTAGAATGTAAAGCACAACATGTTAACTCTGAAAGGAATCTTAGGTCTCCAGTGGTTCCTAGCCCAAGTTATAATGCTGTCTGGTAAACTATCAAATTCTATACCAGGGATCTCAGAAGTGAACAAGAAAAGGAAGGGTAAAAAGGAAAAGAAAGAAGGCTGAGTAAAGGGGGAAAGAGGCTGTAAAAATGCCTTAAAAATCCACTAACCAGTGATTGAGAAAAACTGACAAAGATTAATTCCCTAAGTTAGCTGACAACCCAAAAAAAAAAAGGAAACTGACAATCACAAAGACTAAGATATTCGCTTGAGGTTATAAAATTGGTTGGTAATCAGACCTGGACTAGAAACTAGTATAATGGCCTAGAACTCACTATAACATTTAGTTAGCATACAAGCATATGCTATAAAATAAATATTTAAAAACTGATATATAAAACAACTATTATATATTAAATAAAACAATTAAAATGATATCCAATGATATAGAACACAGTTTAGCAAACTTGTTCTGTAATAGGCCAGACAATAAATATTTTAGGCTTTGTGGGTCATATAGTATCTGTTGCAACTACTCAATTATGCTGTTCTAGGGTAATATATACAACTACTTAACTCTGCTCTTGTATACTATATGTAAGTGACTAACTGTGACTGCATTCCATTAAACTTTACTTACAAAATCAGAGAGCAGGCCAAATTTGGTCCATAGGCCATAATTTGCTACCTTCTGATATATTATACTCTAATATATTTAAATTATATTCTAATTTTTCAAATTAAATTCTAATATAGCATATTCTGATATTTTAAAATATTATTTTTTATCATTTAGAATAAATGACTTTCACATCTCTAAACAAATAATTCATGTAAGGCAAATTAGGTCAGTTTTTAATATCACCTTTAGAAAAAATTACCATTTGTACAGTTCTTTACAATGTTGTGATATTTATCATCTTATTAGATCTTTACAACCCAACCTGGAGGGACAGGCAGGCAGATATTCCTTCTTCTATTAAGACTCAAAATGTTAAGTGACTTGCTCAGAGGGTCAAAGCTTCTTAGTGGAAAACCAGAAAATATGTATAGGTCTCTGACAAAAGTTTGTTCCCATTCTAATACATTATACTATTTCATTATTTTATGATAACACCTTATATTACAAACCAATATATTTAAGGACATTAATCTGTAGCATAACAAATATCATTTCACTGAATATAATGAGACTTCTCTACTAAATGTAAATGGGTAGAACTTTTCATACTTTTCTCCTTTTTGGAGATGATGCCTCTTGGTAAAGAAGGACTTTCATTTATCATTTTAGGATATGGTAGTTTTAAACACATTTTTGCTTTACCTTCCGTAGCATATTCTGGTGATAAATGGCTTGCTGCTTCTAAAAAATAGGTACTATCCTTCAAACAAGCCACTCCAAGTGTAGGCTCACTGTCCTGTATAGATTTTCTGTCTTCTTTGGATACAGCAATGACCTTTTGGTGCTTTTTGGAAAATTCAGCCAAGGACTCCAGTGCACTCTCAAAGGTTGAATGGTGCTGAATCAACTGTCGAACCCATTTAGAAAGTCCTGAGGCAAAAAGTAAAACCAGCAAAGAAACTTGGTTATTTGTGACGACATACTAAGAACAACAATTAGATAACTTCTCTGGTGAAGTAATCTACTTTGAATTTAGAGTATATAGAGTGGTTCTCAACCGTTTTCCTGCCTTTTTACCGTCGTAAGTACAGTATGCTCTTGTATCAGTAGCATTTCTCTTTACATGCAGTGACTGTCAACTGGATGGAGGGAAGAGGCAGTAGAAGTAGAATGGAGATAGGGAAATGCATTATTCATCAGTATGAATAACTGGGGAATAAGGCAAATCTAATTTTATCATTGTTGTTATTGTTCAGTCACGAAGTTGTGTCTGACTCTTTGCGACCCCATGGACGACTGCAGCATCCCAGGCTTCCCTGTCCTTCATCATCACCCAGAGTTTGCTCCAACTTATGCCCATTGAGTTGGTGATGCCATCCAATCATCTCATCCTCTGTCGTCCCCTTCTCCTCCTGCCCTCAATCCTTCCCAGCATCAGGGTCTTTCCAAGGCGTCAGCTCTTCTCATCAGGTGGCCAAAGTACTGGAGCTTCAATTTCAGCATCCGTCCTCTAATGAATATTCAGGGTTGACTTCCTTTAGGATTGACTCGTTTGATCTCTGTGCAGTCCAAGAAACTCTCAAGAGTCTTCTCCAGCACCACAATTCGTAGGCATCAATTCTTTGGCCATTAGCCTTTTTTATAGTCCAACTATCAAATTCATACATGACTACTGGAAAAACCACACCTTCGACTATATGGATCTTTGTTGGCAAAGTGATGTCTTTGCTTTTTAATACGTTGTCTAGGTTTGTCACAGTTTTCCTTCCAAGGAGCAAGTGTCTTTAATTTCCTTGGGGCTCATCTTCTGGTGTCATATCTTTTCATGCCTTATCATACTTTTCATGGGATTCTCGCAGCAAGAATACTGGAGTAGTTTGCATCTTGGGTGGTCCTGCATGGCACAGCTCATAGCTTGAGTTACGCAAGCCCCTTTGCTGCAACAAGACTATGATCCATGAAGGGGAATTTTATAATTCCCCACAAAAATTGCCTATCTTTTAACTGCAGAGAAACTAGAAGCTGTAAACAACACAATCTCTTTTTATAACTTTTAAATTTGATTCCTTGAGCAAAAATAAATGGGAGTTTGATCCCTGGGTTGGGAAGATCCCCTGGAGAAGGGAATGGCTACCCACTCCAGTATTCTTGCCTGGAGAATTCCATGGACAGAGGGGCCTGGGAGGCTACAGTCCATATGGTTGCAAAAAGTTGGACATAACTGAGTGACTAACGCTTTCACTTTGAGCTTCCCTGGTGCTCAAGTGATAAAGAACCTGCCTGCAATGCAGGAGACCCAGGTTCAGTCCCTGAGTGGGGTAAGATCCCCTGGAGAAGGGAATGGCTACCGGCTCTGATATTCTTGGGCTTCCCTGGTGGCTCCTATGGTAAAAGAATGTGCCTGCAATGCAGGAGAGACAGGTTTAATCCCTGGGTCAGGAAGATCTCCTGGAGAAGGGCATTCCCACTGGCTACCCACTCTAGTATTCTTGCCTGGAAAATTCCATCAACAGGGGAGCCTGGCAAGCTATAGTACGTGGGGTCACAAAAAGTAGGACACAACTGAGCCACTTACCCTTTCTCACTTTAACAGTCTCAAAGGTGTTTTTTTTTTTTTTTTTGTCTCCCTTCTCCCAATTCCAAATATATTAAACTATTCTGGGTAAAAGGAATAACACCATTTTGTGGGTAAATCATGTCCTATATGAATATATATATTTATTTTTAATATATAAATAATCACATTATAAGAGATAAGACCTGTGACATATGAAAACTGCATAAAAATAAACCATATTAACAGTATAAGGTGTTTTGGATAATGATCCACTTCAGAATGAAATTCAGATATTTGGACTTTAGAAAATAAATATTTTCTGCTGATGTTGCTAAAACTATAATAATCTTTTGGAGTAGTTTAAAAATTCAGTATGGCGTTTTTCAGTTGAGAGGAAGATAAGACAGGGCATCAAGAAACTTGAACAATTAGACTTTGATTACAAATATATTCCTTTAGTTTTTCTGTTTAATGGAAATTTTCTATCAATCTATTCTTATGCAAATTGAATTTAAACAAAAATTAGTCATCAAAAGGAATCTGCTGTTACTGCCTACCTAAGATTTCAGTCTTCTTTATGAGTCTCAGAAAAAAATAAAATCTTACAGAAAATAATAAAAAATGTTTAATTAAAAAAAAATCTCTCAACAAATCCGAGGCAAAAATTTCAGTTCTAGATTTGAAAATAAAAAAAATTTAAAACATGCATTTCTTTAAAGTTCTTGATTTTTGTTTGCTTGGGGAAAATAATTATACCAAATAAAAATATGAAAAATTTTCAAATTTAAAAATTTTAGCATTATACTTATCACTTTCATTTTGACCTTTTTGTGATTAAAAAAAGCCTTTTCAGTATAAAATGTCAGTTTGCTTTTGAAAACTTGAAAGAATCTGAGCTCCACCTGCTGACTAAACATAAGCACTTAACATTTGCTTTTGGTTATGACTTGGCCTAAGCTCAATGGCTTGCTCTACAGGTAAAGAGGAGAAAAGATTAATAAAGCAGCATTTCCTGGTTCAATCCAGGTGGATATGTTTTAATACTGAATCAGATATAATGATTAGGTTCTGAAATATAAAAAGTAGAGTACACATACATAGACAGCTAATCTGAAACAAAAAATTAGCATCTTTTCATTATATTATAGTATGGTATGAACTTTTTAGCTCTAAAGCTAACAATAAAAATGGAAGTATTTCTAATAGTTCTTTAATAACAGATAGATTCCTGATATTGATTTCAAAGGGACTGTGCTACAGCTGGATGAAAACAATAGGCACATGGTATTTGTTCATTTGAGTGGGGAAAAATGACCATCTTGCAGAATGCAGTGGTGCATTTTTTTTTTAGAAGATACTAACTCCGATTAATATAAACTCTGTAACAACAGAAGCATTTCGAAACAAACAACAATAAAACTCAAATAATCCAAAATGAAAGAAGAATCCTATGTAGCCAATGGATTGCTTGCATGCTTAAATGTAAAAACTTAATATTTCTTGAAAAATTAACTTCTGTGGAACAGTTTTTTTCCTTGACAATGCTAAATAAATTATTGCTATGCTACTGAATCAAAACCACATTCTGATGAAACTGAAAGATCTTAATTGATTAATATACTACATTCAGTTCAGTTCAGTCCAGTCGCTCAGTCATGTCTGATTCTCCATGACCTCATGAACTGCAGCACGCCAGGCCTCCCTGTCCATCACCAACTCCCGGAGTTCACCCAAACTCATGTTCATCGAGTCGGTGATGCCATCCAACCATCTCATCCTCTGTCGTCCCCTTCTCCTGCCCTCAATCTTTCCCAGCAGCAGGGTCTCTTCCAATGAGTCAACTCTTCACATGAGGTGGCCAAAGTACTGGAGTTTCAGCTTCAACATCATTGGTGTCCTTCCAATGAACATCCACAACTGATCTCCTTTAGGATGGACTGGTCGGATCTCCTTGCAGTCCAAGGGACTCTCAAGAGTCTTCAGCACCATAGTTCAAAAGCATCAATTCTTCAGCGCTCAGCTTTCTTCACAGTCCAACTCTCACATCCATACATGACTACTGGAAAAACCACAGCCTTTACTAGATGGACCTTTGTTGGCAAAGTAATGTCTCTGCTTTTTAATATGCTATCTAGGTTGGTCATAACTTTCCTTCCAAGGAGTAAGCGTCTTATTTCACGGCTGGAATTACCATCTGCAGTGATTTTTGTGTCCCCCCCCCCCCAAATAAAGTCTGACACTGTTTCCAGTGTTTGCCCATCTATTTCCCATGAAGTGATGGGACCAGATGCCATGATCTTCGTTTTCTGAATGTTGAGCTTTAAGCCAACTTTTTCACTCTCCTCTTTCACTTTCATCAAGAGGCTCTTTAGTTCTTCTTCACTTTCTGCCATAAGGGTGGTGTCATCTGCATATCTGAGGTTATTGATATTACTCCCGGCAATCTTGATTCCAGCTTCTGCTTCTTCCAGTCCAGCACTTATCATGATGTACTCTGCATGTAAGTTAAATAAGCAGGGTGACAATATACAGCCTTAATGTACTCTTTCTCAATTTGGAACCAGTCTGTTGTTCCATGTCCAGTTCTAACTGTTGCTTCCTGACCTGCATACAGATTTCTCAGGAGGCAGGTCAGGTGGTCTGGTATTCCCATCTCTTTCAGAATTTTCCACAGTTTATAGTGATCCATGTAGTCAAAGGCTTTGGCATAGTCAATAAAGCAGAAATAGAGCTTTTTCTGGAACTCTCTTGCTTTTTCCATGATCCATTAGAACTAACCAGATCCTTCTCTCTAAAGATCTTTTGTAAACATAGAAGCATTAAAAGGATAGATTTCCAGGCAATGTGAATTTTTCCATGTTAGATCTAGTAATTCAAATTCTCTATCCAATTCTTTGTCTTTAAAAATAGAAGTCATTAGGAGAAGGCAATGGCACCCCACTCCAGTACCCTTGCCTGGAAAATCCCATGGATGGAGGAGACTGGTAGGCTGCAGTCCATGGGGTCGCGAAGAGTCGGACATGACTGAGCGACTTCACTTTCACTTTTCACTTTCATGCATTGGAGAAGGAAACGGCAACCCCCTCAAGTCTTCTTGCCTGGAGAATCCCAGGGACGGGGGAGCCTGGTGGGCTGCCATCTATGGGGTCGCACAGAGTCAGGCACGACTGAATTGACTTAGCAGCAGCAGCAGAGAAATATGAATAGAAATTAAGGTTGCAGGCATGGAAGAGGATCAGATGGTCATAGCGGGGAATGTAAAACACACGAGATCTAACAGCAGAAACAAAGAGAAGAGATACTTGGAGGACCAGGAAAAAAGAAAACAATAAGATGGCAAAGGACTAATCAAAGAACTAGAACTCTGAAATGAATCTCAAGAAGAAAGAAAGGATCACTATTGCCACATGCTGCACAGAAATCAGGAAGAATGAGAAAATTCCATTAAGTCTGTTGATCAAGATAGCTTCAATAGACAAAAATCAAAATACAAGATTCTGAGAAACACATTTAAGGAAAAGGAGCTCTCTCCATACACTATGGAGAGAATTAGGAAAAAGCTCTTTATACAGTAGATAATAAAGCATATATGTGTCTTATGGAAAAAAAAAAAAAAAAAATAGAAGTCATTAAATACTAAAGCTTGCTACCAACTCTTATTCTAAGCCCAGCTGAGACTCTTACCAGATATGTATCGACTTGGGTTACTTCTGAAGCGATCATCGACTAGAATAAGAGCCCCCCAATCATTCTTGTGTCGAATACACCTATTAAAAAATAGGGAGAAAGTAAGATAAATACAACAGTGAAAACAGTCAAATTTCTAATGGGACAGAGAGAAGATTGAGAAAATTAATGATGTGTCCTTTAATCAAAGTCATGATTATGAATAAGGTTTATAGAATCTACTCAGTACAATGTACCAGAGTAGGTATATTTAAAAGCACCCTACTTTTGCCAACTACTGATAACTTATACCCCAAAAACGTGACATGCACTCTATTTCAAAAGTCAAGAAAATTAAAGAAAATATTTCCTCCAAACCTTCCTTACATATACAGAATATTTTTTACCTTATACTAGCTGTAGATTTTATGTAGATAACTTTTATTCTGATTTAACAAGTTTCTATCATAAATAAGTTTGTAAAAAAATTTTTTTGCACCAATTGATATAATCATGTAGTTGTTCTTTTTAAACTGCTAAAATGGTGGATTACAGTAGCAAAATTTCAGATATTGAGCTTACCTTTCTTTCATTCCTAGAATAACCACTATGGCTATGGTACATTATTCTTTTTATGGATTGTGGTGCTCAATTTGCTAATTATTTTTAAAATTATTAAAGATTTTAAAATATAGTGGTTCTTTAGCACATTTACAAGGTTCTGCAACCTAGAACACAATATATTACAGAATATTTTAATCTCACCAAAAAAGAAACCCCATGCCCATTAGTCTCCCTGAATTACTCAGATTATTTCCCCTAACCCCTGACAAGCAGTAATCTACTTTCTCTTCATATGCACGTGTGCATGCAAAGTGGCTTCAGTCGTGTCCAACTCTATGTGACACCATGGAGTGTAGCCCACAAGGCTCCTCTGTCCATAGTATTCTCCAGGCAAGAATACTGGAGTGGATTGCCATGCCCTCCTCCAGGGGATCTTCCTGATCTAGGGATCAAATCTGTCTCTTATCTCCTGCATTGGCACGTGGGTTCTTTACCACTAGTGCCACCCTGGGAAGCCCTAGATTTATCTGTTTTGGACACTTCATAAACTAGAATCTTATAATATATGGCATTTTGTGTCTGGCTTCTCTCACTTAGCATGATATTATATATTATTACTGAAGAATATTCCATTGTATGGATATACCACAATTTGTTTATCTATACATAAAGTAATGATCATTTTGCATTGCTTCCATTTCTGACTATTATGAATAATGCTGCTATATATATTTGTGTACAAGCTTTTATGTTAATACATTTTTAAAAAACTCTTGAGTATAAACTTAGGAATAGAATTGATAGTTCATATGGAAACTCTATGTTTAAATTTTGAGGAACTGCCACATGATTTTTTCCAATGCAGTCACATAATTTTACATTTCCATTAGCCATGCATGAGATTTCCAATTTCTCCATAGCTTCATTAACACTTGTTATTGTCCCTCTTTTTCAATATATTTACCATAAAAGGTATAAAGTGGTACTTCACTCTGGTTTTGATTTACATTTTCCTAATGACTAATGTGGAGAAGGCAATGGCACCCCACTCCAATACTCTTGCCTGGAAAATCCCATGGACGGAGGAGCCTGGTACGCTGCAGTCCATGGGGTCGCTAAGAGTCAGACACGACTGAGACTTCACTTTCACTTTTCACTTTCATGCACTGGAGAAGGAAATCTAGCAACCCACTCCAGTGTTCTTGCCTGGAGAATCCTAGGGACGGGGGAGCCTGGTGGGCTGCCGTCTATGGGGTCGCATAGAGTCGGACATGACTGAGCAACTGAACTGAATGACTAATGATGTTGCACATCGTTTCATGTGCATACTGGTCATGTGTCTTTTTTGTGTGTGAGAAATATGTATTTAAATTATTGGTCAAAATTAAAATTGCACTGTCTTTTTATTGTTGAACTCTTTATAAGAGTTCTTTATATATTCTGGAACTAGACTCTGATCAGATACATGATCTGAAATATTTTAAAAACCTCTGCCTAATCCAAGGTCAAGAAAATCTGCACCTTGTTAGCCCTTGATCCATTTTGAGTTAACTTTTCTATACAGTGTGAGGTAGGGGTCTAACTTCATTCTCTTGCATTTGTTACTGTTCAGGTACTAAGTTGGTCCAGCTAGTTATGACCCCATGGATGCAGCACGCCAGGCTTCCCTGTCCTTCAATATATCCCGGAGTTTGCTCAAATTCATGTCCATTGAGTCAGAGAAGCTATCTGATCATCTTATCCTCTGTCATCCTCTTCTCCTCCTGTCCTCAATCTTTCCCAGCAGCAGGGTCTTTTCTAGTGAGTTTCTTCTTCCCATCAGGTGGCCAATGTATTAGAGTTTCAGCTTCAGTATCAGTCTTTCCAATGAGTATTCAGGGTTGATTTCCTTTAGGGTTGATTGATTTGATCTCCTTGAAGCTCAAGGGACTCTCAAGAGTCTTCTCTAGCCCCACAACTCAAAAGCATCAATTCTTTAGTGCTCCGCCTTCTTTATGGTCCAACTCTCATATCCATACATGACTACTGGAAAAATCATAGCTTTGACTATATATGGATTTTTGTTGGCAAAGTGATGCCTCTGCTTTTTTTTATTGAAGGATAATTGCTTTACAGAATTTTGTTGTTTTCTGTCAAACCTCAACATGAATCACCCATAGGTATACATATATCCCTTCCCCTTTTAACTTCCCTCTCATCTCCCTCCCTGTCCCAACCCTTTAGGTTGATACAGAGCGCCTGTTTGAGTTTCCTTAGCCATACAGCAAATTCCCTGTTGGCTATCTATTTTACATATGGTAATGTAAGTTTCCATGTTACTCTTTCCATACATCTCACCCTCTCCCCATGTCCATAAGTCTGTTCTCTATGTCTGTTTCTGAATTGCAGCCCTGTAAGTAAATTCTTCAGTACCATTTTCCTAGATTCTGTATATATGTATTAGAATACAATATTTATCTTTCTCTTTCTGACTTACTTCACTCTATACAATGGGTTCTAGGTTCATCCACCTCATCAGAACTGACTCAAAGATGTTCCTTTTTATTTTTGAGTAATATTGCATTGTGTATATGTACAACTTCTTTATCCATTCATCTGCCAATGGACATTTAGGTTGCTTCCATGTTCTAGCTATTGTAAATAGTGCTGCAATGAACAATGTGTCTTTTTCAATTTTGGTTTCCTCAGGGGATATACCTAGGAGTGGGATTGCTGGGCCATATGGTAGCTTTATTCCTAGTTTTTTAAGGAATCTCCATACCATCTTCCATAGTGGCTGTATCAATTTACATTCCCACCAACAGTGCAAGAGCGTTCCCTTTTCTCCACACCCTCCCCAGCATTTACTGTTTGTAGACTTTTTGATGATGGCCATTCTGACCAGTTTAAGGTCAGAATTGTAGTTTTGATTTGCATTTTTCTAATAATGAGTGATGTTGAGCATCTTTCCATATGTTTGTTAGCCATCTGTATGTCTTCTTTGGAGAAATGTCTGTTTAAGTCTTTTCCCCACTTTCTGATTGAGTTGTCTGTTTCTCTGGTATTGAGTTGTATGAGCTGCTTGTATATTTTAGGAATTAATCCTCTGTCAGCTGTTTCATTTGGTATTATTTTCTCCCATTCTGAGGGTTGTCTTTTCACCTTGCTTACAGTTTCCTTTGCTGTGCAAAAGCTTTTAAGTTTCATCAAGTCCCACTTGTTTACTTTTGCTTTTATTTCCGTTACTCTAGGAGGTGGATCACAGAGGATCTTGCTTTATGTCATCAACTATTCTGCCTATGTTTTCCTATAAGAAGTCTGTAGTTTCTGGTCTTACATTTAGGTCTTTAATCCATTTTATCTTTGTGTATGGTGTTAGGAAGTGTTCTATTTTCATTCTTTCATGTATAGTTGTCCCAGTTTTTCCAACACCATTTATTGAAGATGCTGTCTTTGCCCCATTGTATATTCTTGCCTCCTTTGTCAAAAATAAGGTACCCATAGGTGCATGGGTTTATTTCTGGGCTTTCGATCTTGTTCCATTGGTCCATATTTCTGTTTTCGTGCCAGGACCATACTGTCTTGATGACTGTAGCTTTGTAGTATAATCTGAAATCAGGAAGGTTGATTCCTCCAGCTCCATTCTTCTTTCTTAAGACTGCTTTAGCTATTTGGGGTCTTGTGTTTCCATATGAATTGTGAAATTTTTTGTTCCAGTTCTGTGAAAAATGTCATCGGTAATTTGATAGGATCACATTGAATCTGTAGATTGCATTTGGTAGTGAAGTCATTTTCACAATATTGATTCTTCCTACCCAGGAACATGGAATATCGCTCCATCTGTTTATGTCATCTTAGGTTTCTTTCATTGCTGTCTTAAAATTTTCTGTGTACAGTTCTTTTGTCTCCTTAGGTAAGTTTATTTCTACTTATTTAATTCTTTTTGTTGCGATGGTGAATGGGATTGGTTCCTTTTCTTTCTGATTTTTCATTGTTAGAAATATAGAAATGCAAGTAATTTCCGTGTATTGATTTTGTATCCTGCAACTTTGCTAAATTCACTGATTAGCTATAGTAACTTTCTGATACTATCTTTAGGGTTTTCTATGTACAGTATCATGTAATCTGCAAACAGTGAGAGCTTTACTTTTTCTTTTCCGATCTGGATTCCTTTTATTTTTCTTCTCTAATTGCTGTAGCTAGGACTTCCAGAACTATGTTGAATAATAGTGGTGAAAGTGGACCCCCTTGTCTTGTTCCTGATCTTAAGGGGAATGCTTTCAGTTTTTCACCATTGAGAATAATGTTTGCTGTAGGCTTTTCATATATGGCCTTTACTATGTTGAAGTAGGTTCCTTCCATGCCCACTTTTTGAATAGTTTTAATCATAAATGAGTGTTGAATTTTTTCAAAGGCTTTTCCTGCATCTACTGAGATTATCATATGGTTTTTACCTTTCAATTTGTTAATATGGTATATCACATTGATTGATTTGTGTATATGGAAGAATCCTTGCATTCCTGGAATAAACCCCACTTGATCATGGTGTATGAGCTTTTTGATGTGTTGCTGAATTCTGTTGGCTAAAATTTTGTTGAGGATTTTTGCATCTATGTTCATCAGTGATATTGGCCTGTAGTTTTTTTTGTGTTGTCTTTATCTGGTTTTGGTATCAGGGTGACGGTGGCCTCATAGAATGAGTTTGGAAGTGTTCCTTCCTCTGCAATTTTTTGAAAGAGTTTTAGAAGGATAGGTATTAGCTCTTCTCTAAATGTTGATAGAATTCTGCTGTGAAGCCATCTGGTGCTGGGCTTTTGTTTTTTGGGAAATTTTTTTTATCACAGCTTCAATTTAACTGCTTATAATTGGGTTGTTCATAATTTCTATTTCTTCCTGGTTCAGTCTTAGAAGATTGAACTTTTCTAAGAATCTGTCCATTTCTTCCAAGTTATCCATTTTATTGTCACATAGTTGTTCATAATAGTCTCTTATAATCTTTTGTATTTCTGCATTGTCTGTTGTAACCTCTCCTTTTTCATTTCCAATTTTGTTGATTTGATTCTTCTCTTTTTTTCTTGATGAGTCTGGCCAAAGGTTTGTCAATTTTGCTTATCTTCTCAAACAACCAGCTTTTAGTTTTATTAATCTTTACCACTGTTTCTTTCATTTTTCATTTATTTCTGCTCAGATCTTTATGATTTATTTCCTTTTACTAATTGTGGGGTGTTTTGGTTCTTCTTTTTCCAGTTGTTTTAGGTGTAAAGTTAGGTTGCCTATTCAATGTTTCTTGAGGTAGGATTGTATTGCTATAAACATCCCTCTTAGAACTGCTTTTCCTGCATCCCATAGGTTTTGAGTTGTTGTGTTTTCATGGTCATTTCTTTCTAGAAATTTTCTGATTTCTCTTCTGATTTCTTCAGTAACCTATTGGTTATTTAGAAACGTGTTGTTTAATCTCCATGTGTTTGTGCTTCTTACAGCTTTTTTCTTGTAATTGATATCTAGTCTCATAGCGTTGTGGTAGGAGAAGATGCTTGATACCATTTCAATTTTCTTAAATTTACTGAGGTTTGATTTGTGACCCAAGATGTGGTCTATCCTGGAGAATGTTCCATGTGCACTTGAGAAGCTGTATTCTTCTGCATTTGGATGGAATGTCCTGAAGATATCAATGAGATCCATCTCATCTAATGTATCATTTAAGATTTGTGTTTCCTTATTAATTTTGTTTTGATGATCTGTCCATTGGTGTGAGCAGGGTGTTAAAAGTATGCTACTATTATTGTGCTACTGTCAATTTCTCCTTTTATGTCTGTTAGTGTTTGTCTTATGTATTGAGGTGCTCCTATGTGGGTGCATGCTGCTGCTGCTAAGTCGCGTCAGTCATGTCCGACCCTGTGTGACCCCATAGACGGCAGCCCACCAGGCTCCCCCGTCCCTGGGATTCTCCAGGCAAGAACACTGGAGTGGGTTGCCATTTCCTTCTCCAATGCAGGAAAATGAAAAGTGAAAGGGAAGTCGCTCAGTCATGTCTGACTCAGCGACCCCATGGACTGCAGCCTACCAGGCTCCTCCATCCATGGGATTTTCCAGGCAAGAGTACTGGAGTGGGGTGCCATTGCCTTCTCCGATTTGGCTGCATAGATATTTACAATTATTATGTCTTCCTCTTGTATCGATCCCTTGATCATTATGGAGTGTCCTTCCATATCTCTTGTAATCTTCATCTTAAGGTCTATTTTGTCCGATATGAGGATTGCTACTCCAACTTTCTTTTGCTTCCCGTTTGCATGGAATATATTTTTCCATCATCTCACTTTCAGTCTACATGTGTCTTTAGGTCTGAAGTGGGTTTCCTGTAGACAGCATATATATGGGTCTTGTTTTTGTATCCATTCAGCCAGTCTGTCTTTTGGTTGGAGCATTTAATCCATTTACATTTAAAGTAATTATTGATACATATGTTCCTACTGCCATTTTAATTGTTTGGGGTTGATTTTGTAGATCTTTTTCCTTCTCTTATATTTCTTGACTATATAAACCCCTTTAACATTTGTTGTAAAGCTGGTTTGGTGGTAGTGAATTCTCTTAACTTTCACTTGTCTGAAAAGCTTTTTATTTCTCCATCAATTTTGAATGAGATCCTTGCCAGGTAGAGTAATCATGGTTGTAGAATTTTTCCCTTTCAGTATTTTAAACATATCCTGCCACTCCCTTCCTGCCTGCAGAGTTTCTGCTGAAAGATCAGTTGTTAAATATATGGGGTTTCCCTTGTATGTTACTTGTTGCTTTTCCCTTGCTGCTTTAATATTCTGTCTTTGTATTTAGTCTTTGTTAGTTTGATAAGCAGATGACACCACCCTTATGGCAGAAAGCAAAGAAGAACTAAAGAGCCTCTTGAAGAAAGTGAAAGAGGAGAGTGAAAAAGTTGGCTTAAAACTCAACATTCAGAAAACTAAGATCTTGGCATCTGGTCCCATCACTTCACGGCAAATAGATGGGGAAACCGTGGAAACAGTGAGGGACTATTTTGAGGGGGGGCCTCCAAAATCACTGCAGATGGTGACTGCAGCCATGAAATTAAAAGACACTTACTCCTTGGAAGAAAAGTTACGACCAACCTAGACAGCATATTAAAAAGCAGAGACATATTTTGCCAACAAAGGTCCACCTAGTCAAAGCTATGGTTTTTCCAGTAGTCATGTATGGATGTGAGAGCTGGACTATAAAGAAAGCTGCAGCTGAGCACCAAAGAATTGATGCTTTTGAACTGCGGTGTTGGAGAAGACTCTTGAGAGTTCTTTGGACTGCACAGAGATCCAACCAGTCCATCCTAAAGGAAATCAGTCCTGAATATTCATTGGAAGGACTGATGCTGAAGCTAAAACTCCAATACTTTGGCCACCTGATGCAAAGAACTGACTCATTTGAAAAGACCCTCATGCTGGGAAAGATGGAAGGGGGGAGGAGAAGGGGATGACAGAGGATGAGATGGTTGGATGGCATCACCGACATGATGGACATGAGTTTGAGTAGGCTCTGGGAGTTGGTGATGGACAGGGAAGCCTGGCATGCATGTCCATGGGGACACAGAGTCAAACATGACTGAGCAACTGAACTGAATTGAACTGGCATGTTTCTCCTTGGGTTTATCCTGTATGGGACTCTTTGTGCCTCTTGGACTTGACTGACTATTTCCTTTTCCATGTTTGGGAAATTTTCAACTATAATCTTCAAAATTTTCTCATAGCCTTTCTTTTTCTCTTCTTCTTGGGACCCCTATAATCTGATGTTGGTGTGTTTGATATTGTCCCAAAGGTCTCTGAGACCATCCTCAGTTCTTTTCATTCTTTTTACTTTATTTTGCTCTTCAGAAGTTATTTTCATCATTTTATCTTCCAGCTCACTGAATCATTCTTCTGCTTCAGATATTCTGCTATTGATTCCTTCCAGAGTATTTTTAATTTCAGTCATTGTGTTGTTTGTATGTTTATTCTTTAATTCTTCTAGGTCTTTGTTAATTGATTCTTGCATTTTCTCCATTTTGTTTTCAAGGGTTTTGACCATCTTTACTATCATTATTCTGAATTCTCTTTTACAGGTAGTTTGCCTATTTCCTCTTCATTTATCTGAACTTCTGTGTTTCTAATTTGTTTTGTGTAGTATTTCTCTGCCTTTTCATTATTTATTTTTTTTAACTTATTGTGTTTGAGGTCTCCTTTTCCCAGGCTTCAAGGTTGAATTCTTTCTTCCTTTTGGTTTCTGCCCTTCTAAGGTTGGTCCAGTGGTTTGTGTAAGCTTTGCTTAGGGTGCGATTTGTGCTGAGGTTTTTTTTTTTTTTTTTTTTTTGCTTGTTTGTTTGTTTTTCCTCTGATGGTCAAGGCTGAGTGGGTGGTAATCCTGTCTGCTGATGATTGGGTTTGTACTTTTGTTTTGTTTGTTGTTTAGATAAGGTGTCCTGCACAGGGTGCTACTGATGGTTGAGTGATGCTGGGTCTTGTATTCAAGTGGTTTCCTTGGTGTGGGTTCTCACTATTTGTTACTCCCTAGGATTAGTTCTCTGGTAGTCTAGGGTATTGGAGTCAGTGCTCCCACTTCAAAGTCTCAAGGCTTGATCTCGGTTTTAGCATTTTTGGTTCCTGATGGTTTTCCTCAGTCCCCTGGAAACACTCTCTGCAGCAGCAGCTGAAACACTTTTCCCAATCCGTGGCCCCTGCAGAGGACATATGCACTCCCCACGGTCCGTGGGTCCCTGTCTCTGCTTTTTAATATGATGTCTAGGGTGGTCATAGCATTCCTTCCAAGGAGCACACTTCTTTTAATTTCATGGCTATAGTTACCATCCACAGTGATTTTGGACCCCAAGGGAAAAAAAAATCTGTCACTGCTTCTACTTTTTCCTTTTTTATTTGCCATGAAGTGGACAGGATGCCATGATCTTAGTTTTTTGAATGTGGAGTTTTAAGCGAGCTTTTTCAATCTCACCCTCATCAAGAGGCTCTTTAGTTCCTCTTCCCTTTCTGCCATTAGAGTAGTATCATTTGCAGTATCTGAGGTTGTTGATATTTCTCCTGGCAATCCTGATTCCATCTTTTCATTCATCCAGGACAGGATTTCACATGATGTACTCTGCACAGAGTTAAATAAACATGGCGACAATATACAGCCTTGTCATACTCCTTTGCCAATTTTGAACCAGTCAGTTGTTCCATGTGAGGTTCTAATTGTTGCTTCTTGACCTGTGTACAGGTTTCTCAGGAGATAGGTAAGGTGGTCTGGTTCTTACCTCTTTAAGAATTTTCCACAGTTTGTTGGGATCCACATAGTCAAAGACTTTCACATAGTCAATGAGGCAGAAGTTTTTTCTGGAATTCCCTTGCTTTCTCTGTGATCCAACAAATATTGGCAATTTGATTTCTGGTTCCTTTACCTGTTCTAAACCCAGCTTGTAGTTCTCAGCTCACATACTGCTAAAATCTAGCTTGAAGTATTTTGAGCATTACCTTACCAGCATGCAAAATGAGCACAACTGTGCAGTAGTCTGAACATCCTTTAGCACCTTCCTTCTTTGGACTGTAATGAAAACTGACCTTTTCCAGTCCTGTTGCCACTTGCTCAGTTTTCCAAATTTGCTGACATACTGAGTGCAGCATTTTAACAGCTTTTGGGATTTGAAATAGCTCAGCTGTAATTCCATCACCTTCACTAGCTTTGTAGTAATGCTTCCTAGGGCCCACTTGACTTCACACTCTAGGATGTCTGACCCAAGGTGAGTGATCACACCATTGTGGTTATCCATGTCATTATGATCTTTTTTTGTATAATTCTTGAGAGTTTTAATAAACACCTTAATTTATAAAATCTAATTTGGGTTGATATGAACTTAATTTCAATAGTATACAAAAACACTGCTCCTATAATAACAGTTTCTTCCCCTCTCACACTGTTATTACTTTAATTTAAATTTTATCTTTAAACATTACACCTGTGCAGAAAAGTGAGTACAGCAGGCCAAGTTGCTTATCTCTAAAAATGTCTGCATATAAAGGCAGCCCTTGGTTGGCTTTTAGATTTCAGGAAGGTTCCAATCACAAACTGATAAGAAAGTCTCACTGTGTCTAAAATGTCTGTGCAAAAATAAGGTTAATGCCAAACATGTGCTTTTCTTCTGAGAGTCTAGACTTTGGTAGTGTTAGGCAGAGACTGCCTATATGACCAGTCCAAATAAAAACACTGGGTGCGAGTCTTTAACAAGCTCTTCTGGTTGGCAATTATTTCACACAGGTTACCATAATTCATTGCTGGGAATCTAAGAGTACCCTGTATGACTCCATTGAGAGAAGACACTTGGAAGATTGTGCCTGACTTCCCCTGGAGCTTTGCCTGTGTGCCTTCTCTTTGCTGTTTTTGCTTTGTATCCTTTCACTGCAATAACTCTTAGGTGTGTATTCAGCTGTTTGCTAAATCTATCACTGCTCCTGGTGAATAACTAAATCTAAGGTTTTTGGGACCCCCAAGACCCATGCTTATTACCACAGACATAAAATTACTGCTTTATGCAGTTACTTTCAAAAATCAAATAGGAGAAAAAGAGCTACCAAAATATACTTATATTCTTTTTTATATTTACCTATGAAATTACAGATCCTCCTTATTTCTTCATGTGGATATAAGTTACTGATTAGTGTCCTTTCATTTAGCAAGGAAGAGACTCCTTTTAGTGCTTCTTGTATAATTAAAATTTCCAAAGATTAATTCTCTTGGTTTTTCTTTGGAAATGTTCTCAGTTCAGTTCAGTCACTCAGTCGTGTCCAACTCTTTGCAATCCCATGAACCGCAGCACACCAGGCCTCCCTGTCCATCACGAACTCCCGGAGTCCACCCAAACCCATGTCCATTGAGTCGGTGATCCCATCCAACCATCTCATCCTCTGTCGTCCCCTTCTCCTCCTGCCCTCAATCTTTCCCAGCATCAGGGTCTTTTCAAATGAGTCAGCTCTTCACATCAGGTGGCCAAACTATTAGAGTTTCAGCTTCAACATCAGGCCTACCAATGAACATCCAGGACTGATCTCCTTTAGGATGGACTGGTTGGATCTCTCTGCAGTCCAAGGGACTCTCAAGAGTCTTCTCCAACACCACAGTTCAAAAGCATCAATTCTTCGGCGCTCAGCTTTCCTTACAGTCTAACTCTCACATCTATACATGACCACTGGAAAAACTATAGCCTTGACTAGACGGACCTTTGTTGACAAAGTAATGTCTCTGCTTTTTAATATGCTTTCTAGGTTCGTCATAACTTTTCTTCCAAGAAGTAAGCGTTCTACTTCCTCTTTAATCTTTGAAGTATAATTTTGCCAGATATAGATTCCACTGATGGTCTTTTTCTTTCAGCACTTTAAATATTTCAATTTGCTGCCTCCTTTCCATAGTGTTCAGTAAAAGATCTGCTAATCGAAGAGATCCTGTATATGGTTTTTCTCTTGCTGTTTTCTAGATTTTCTTTTTGTCTTCTGATAGTTTGATCACAACATTCTGATGTATGGATCTCTTTGAGTTCAAACCACTTGGAGTTTTCTGCTTTTCTGAAACGTGGAGATCAATGTTTTTCACCAAATTTGCGAAGTTTCCAGCCATTATTTCTTTAAAAAAAAATCTTTATGTTCCCTTCTCTCTCTTTTCTCCCCCTAAGACTCTTTTTATGTGTATGTTGCTATGCTTTATGTGGTTGTACAGGTTTCTGAGGCTATCTTAATTATTCTTCATTCTTCTTCTCTCTGTTCCTCATACTAGAAATCAATTCTTTCTTCTCTCTGCTCAAAACTGCTGTTGAGCCCCTCTAATAAATTTTTCATTTCACTTTTTGTACATTTCAACTCCAGAATTTCCATTAGGTTCTTTTTTTTTTAAATTCTAATTATTGATATTCTTCACTTGGTGAAACATCATTCCCATAGTTTCTTATAGTTATTTAGACATAATTTTCTTAGTTCTCTGATCATATTTAAAATGGCTTTATATACCAACTTCAACCTCTTCAACTCCCTTAGAGATGATTCTTATTGATTGCTTTCAAATCTTCAAAACAACTTTTAACTTTGTCACCCTGGATATTGTCTACATTGGTACATGTTCTTTAGGTTATGTTTATTCTGTTGTTGGGTGGAGTACTCTATAACGTCAATCTGCTCTAGTTGCTTAACAACATTGTTTAAATCTTTTATCTCCTTACTGGTTTTCTGTTTCCTACTGCTAGCTATTGGGTTGGCCAAAAAGTTCATTTAGGTTTTTCCATCACATCTTATGAAATTTTTGACCAACCCAGTATTATTGAAAGAGGAATTTTAAAGTCTCCAACTTTACTTGTGGATTTGTCTATTTCTCTATTCAAATGTCAGCTTTTGTGTCATTTATTTTGAGGTTCTATTTTTAGGTGAATACACAATTAGGATTGCTATCTCTTTTTTGATAAGTGACCCTTTTACCATTATGTAATTTTCCTTTCAGCACCCCTGTAATTTTCTTTGTTCTGAATTCTACTTTGTCTTGATATTAATATAGTTATTCCAACCAGTTCACTAGGGAAGAAGATCAGAATTCAAATGATCAATGTCTTATATGATTTACTTTTCATAGTACTCAAATAGCAGCTCTATGTATTTTATCTAGGTTTTTAAAACAGTATAGAATGCACTTATTCTATCTTATCTAGAACTGAAACCTCCAGCCATTGTAAAAAGTTAATTTTAGCTTGTAAATTTTAATTCTTAATGAAATACACAAGCAGAGTTTAAAAGTCAAACAGTTTTATAATATTATCATAGTTTTAATAAAAACAGAATTCTCTTTTGCCTATTCATATCACATCTTCAGTTCCCAATCTCAGAAACAATTAATTTAAAATACCTTAGATAGTTCTCGTGGTCATTTGTCTTGGATTTTAACCACTACAAATTATATACGGATTCTTCCTATAGAAGATGCTTATTTCATATTACTGATAACTTCACTCCTCTCCAATCTCCTAGTACAGTTATATCACAATTCTTTTGTAAATCAATATTCAGTGGCTTATCATGTATAGACGAAATTACATGATGGACTATGATTACATTCCCTTTCTCGTATGTTTTTGTCTACCTTGAAGTTACTAACTCTCTCCCGTTCTTGCTTAATTTTCTGTTTTCTATCATTAATTAATTCTCACTTTGTGACAGCTGTGGATTTTTTTCACTATGGGTAAACCTTCCATCCTCAAAAACCAATCTAGACTAACTACTATGGGACTACAGCACAGATTCATCCCAGAACCTTCTTTCTTGTTTTGGGAATTCCACTTTTCTGGGTTGGAACTCCAGTTTCCCGCATCCTTGGTATTCCTCTTTCTGAATTTTCTCTTCTTTAATAAAGCATATCTTTCAGTAGAATACCGAGAAACTCTGCATTTGAAGCAAACGTTTCAGGTCCTTTAACACTGAAGGCTTTATTTTGTCTTACAGTTTATTGATCATTTGGGGGTTGCAAATCAAAATTTTCCCTCAGATAGCTGAAGATAATTTTCAACAGTCTTCTGGCTTCTGGTGTTGCTTTTAAGAAGTCTATTTCAATTTAGACTCCATAGCTTTTGTATGAGAGTTGTCTTTTTCTTTCTGGATGGTTTTAGGACCTTTTCTTTACCTTAGGTACTTTGAAACTGCATAGTGGAGGTGCTTTGTAGCTCTTCCCCTTTACCGGTGCTTGAGTGTGTCTTTTCATCAGGAAACTACGTTCTTCAATTCTAAGCATTTTTCTTGAATTATTTTTTGACATATTTTTTTTAATTTTCTCCAGTCTCTTCATATAGAGCTCTTATTTATCAGAAGTTGGTTCTTGCATACTGCTCCTCTAATTTTCTAGTTCTTCTTTCCTATTTCTCTTTGATTTTTGGATGTGGGAAATTCTAATTTTTCCCTCCTAAATCCAATTCTACATTTAAAATCTGTTGCTACCATATTAATGTCTAGGAGCTTTTTCTTATTTTCCATTCTTGTTTTACAGAGGCACTACCTTACCTCCCTATGGATATTACCAATAGAAATTTATAAAGTTTTCTTCTGTCCCAGGGTTGGCAAAATACAGTCCACAGAGGAAATCTGGCCCACATCATATTTTTGTATAGCCTACAATCTAGGAATGGTATTTACATTTTAAAGGTTAAATAAAAAACAAAAAAGAATATGGATGCAGACTGTGTATAGTCTGAAAAACATAAAACATTCTTGTCTGGCCTGTTACAGTTTGCCAACCCCTGTTCTATTACACTGTTTCTGTTTTCTACAAGTTCTTCCACCTACAAGGAATTCCACCTTATGATGCTCTCTTGTGATATTTTAAAGTAATCCATAGGTTCCAAGGCATCAGACCAACATAAGACAGGGTTGTCCACCTGTCTTAGAAAGAACACTGCACTTTCCTGCCTTGAAGATATGATTGTCAGCTGAGGGGAAAAAAAGAGAATAGCGTTCTCACATTCAGTAAGTAGACTTTTCTTACCCCCCCATCTTTTATCCCTTCTTAGCTATACCCATAGTTAAAGAATATAAACTCTCTAGTTCATTATATCCAGAGAGTAAACCTGGATGGAGCGGACTGTCTAACTACTTCTTATACTAATATGTAACCAATTCTAGAGTAGCTCCGAGTCCCAAGTTTTTCTGTGCTTAAATCTGGAAGATCTTATTAGCTTTCATGACTGTAGATTTAAATTTCAGCTTTCTCTTGCCTGTTAAGTCATTCAGTCATTCATCTGTTTTTCTGTGTTCAAAATTTGTTGACAGTTCATCTCTTATTATCTCTTCTCCCACTCTTTTCATGTCTATAGATTTGACATTTTTATTCCTATACCATCATGGGATTTTGAGAGGGGGTGAAAATTAATATAAATGTTTGATTTCTCCATAGGGACTTAAAAAAATCTAAATTTTATATGCTACTCTTTTGTGATATTTTAAAGTAATCCATAGGTTCCGAGGCATCAGACCAACCACAAAATTGGAAGGGCAGGATAAGAAGATGGATACTGTCAACTGTTATATAATAACACCATTTTATAAAAGCGTTGAAAATCAATGTAAAGTCAGGGTGCCATTCTATCATGGTCCCACTTTGGTTTATATTTAAAGTGTTCTATAACAGAAAGGCATTAAGTTCACAAAATAGTTCAGAGAAAAAGGTTTCACCTTTTCTTTTTCCCATTGTTTTCATACTGCCTTGCTCAAATGAATTATGCCCACTTGAGACAAAGATTATACTTCAGTAAAGCAGAACCGTTAGGAAACTTATAGTGCAGTTGTAACCTGGTCACAAAACCATCTGGTACATTCCTGAAAGCTGTTATTACATTTCATGGGCTTATATTACTTCAAATACGCTAAGAGTCCCATGTGGGCTTAAAAAAAAGATAACATTTTTTAAACTCAATTTGTTTCTGCTTACTTTAGTCCTTCTAGACATATCTCTTATAAGAACAGTGCCTTAGTATAAGCACCTTTTATGTCAATCAATACACATTACAAATTTTACCATATGATGTAAAACATTCACTTGATTTTTTAGTGGATGTTTCTTTGTAATAAGTTGCTACTTGTTGATTCCATTTCTCTAAAAAATCAGTAAAATAACAGTTAAGCTGTCACTTTTTAATTAATGAAATAATGAACCTATAGTATTATATATCAATATTATAAACACATGCTTTTCTGAAATTCTTGAAAAGTATGTTTCAAAGCTGTAGAAACTCTCTGCTCCATATGGTATAGCTGGAAAAGCACTGAACATGGCGTTTTTCACTAATTCAACAAGTACATACATTGCATCTATGCCCCAAGATGAGACAAAGTTGCTAAGAATGTAAAAATGTCTAATACATGTTTAGGGAAGGAGACAGATATATAAACAGGCTATTCCAATATAATGAGATATATGTTATAACAGAGATGAGTATAAAATGCTATGGGTTTCCTACAGAGTAAATAACTCTAGGTTGGAGAAATTTTAAAAAGTCTTCATGTAGGACATGAGCTCTTCAACTAGGTTTTAACTGGTAAATTTACCAGATGAATTGTATGTAACTTGAATGTGACGGCAAAGACTAATGAAAGGATATGGAATGTTTAATATTTTAATAGTGAGATGTTTATATTCAACAGTGAGAATTTTAGTGGATACAGGCAGGGGATAAGGATGAAAAAGCAAGTCTTCAGGTTTTAAATGTAGGTGGGTTTAAGACGTGAAAGTGCATTTAGCAGCTATGTGACATTAGGCAAGTAATTTCATCTTCACAACCTGCTTAATATAGGTAGAAAAAGTTTATATGACAAAATAAGATACCAATATACTTTTGCTTCAAGTGGTTTCTGAAAATTCAAGGTATTGCTCATACTGAGAGAAAAAATAATCAACTGAGGTAAAAATATTTATTTTCCTGAAATTTAACAAGAGTAACTAAAAGTCAAGAATTTTAAAAACAAATATTCAGGCTCCCCTAGAAACTATTTGTTGAATATTAAAATTCTAATACAACAAACAGGTCAACTAACAGACAGAGACAAAGTAAGTAGATGGAATGCTTCAAGGACAATTTCCAATGCAACTTGATGCCAAGTACAAGTGGGCTTTCTAGGAAGAGAAGGGCAGCAACTTAACCATATCAGTAGGTTAAACATAGAACTGAATAATTCAGTTTGAACAGAAACAACTACAGAATATCATTCTGAAATGATGGGGAGGGGAATAGGTGATGTGTTTTAGGACTTACTTTAGCTGTTGCAGTCCTATGTCATCAGCATATGTAAATCTGAACAGAAATGTATTCTGGTCTGCTCAGGTATAAATAAGCTAATGTGAATAAACAAGACACAAGAAAACTATAATTTCTAGATTGGTTAGGGTAGGCAATGGTTAGCTGCAGGTCTTCTGGCTGAACTGAAAATGTGTCAAATGGCCATGTTTTCTTGATTTTGCCCTTAACCTGTGTTCTTCTATTTGAATTTTCTGAATTTTATTTGTATAGCTTCACAGGAAAAAACTATTATATGCGTAAACTAATTACAATTTCAGAAATAGAAAACGATAAAATGTTAAATTAGATTATAAATAATCTAATAATTTTAGTGTTCATAAATTTAAAGTATTGATGTCTTGTAGGACAGCAGTCCCCAACCCTTTAGGCATCAGGGACAAGTTTCACAGAAGATAATTTTTCGATGGCAGCTGGGGGGTGGAGTGAGGGGGAAGATGGTTAGGATGGGTTTCCAGTTTAACTGGCTGCTCATCTCCTGCTGTGTAGCCCAGTTCCTAACAGGCCACGGATGAGAATGAGTTGGGGAACTCGGCTATAGGACCTCATGTGAAATTATGGTTTAAAATGGTGTTTTAAAAACTAGTTCCACAAAGCACAAATCTTAACGGACCACAATCTTTGGGAAAAGGAGTATTATAATTAAATTTTACTGTCAGGGAGCTGTATTCTCTAGTACCATGAACACAGTTTGTTTTTAATCGTTCTTAGTTTGCTTTTTACCCATAAAATCATCATTTGGGTTCTGATGTTCACAAGGTAAAATTTTATTGTTTGGTGGTGAAATTCTATAAACATCTACTGAGCACTTCTGTTGTATACTCACTGACCAATCATAAATCTTTGAACTTAAGCAAATATTGAGTTTCATTTATTTCACTGACTCTTTCAACTTTCACTTCTGATATCTATCACTGAGAATATACCAGTACTGAGTGTTCCAGTAAAATAAAATTCCATCAAATTTATGTATAAGGAATAAAGCAGCAAGACTAGCTGTACACATAGTCCTGGTTGGAGATAATATTACAGTAGTGTTACATTAAATTTCATTCCACTTACCTACCAAGGGCCTGGTTTAAGGCCCTGTATGCTTGAATTTCATACCATTGACGACCTGGTAAAAGACCTCTTAATTTTGAATGCTGATCATTATACTGTTTCTTCAGTTCAACCTATAATTTTAAAATATAAAGAATGCAGTAGATGATTAAAGCTCATTTAAAAATCATATTAACTTCTAACATTTTGAATATCATTTAATTAGGGTAGAAAGATTTTTTTTTATACTAAACTTTTTTTTTTGGTCATTTAAAACATTTCCATTCACTTTAACACTACCTAAATTCATACATGAACATAATTAATCAGCTCTGTGATAATATCAATCAGTTTTAGACATAATTTATATATGACAAAATTCTCAAACTTTTAATGTACATGTAGATAAATTTTAATAAATGTAACCACCATCACAATCGTAATTAAAATATTTTCACTCCCTAAAAATTTTTTTCTATCCTTCTTCAGGCAATTTCCTTTATTGCTGACCTGGTCAACCAATGACCTGTTTTCTGTTTTGCTTTGTGTAGAATTCTATGTAAATGTTATCATACTGTATGTAACCATTTGTGTCTTTTTTTCATCTAGCATAATGAGTTTGGAATTCATTCATGTTGAAACATACATCAGTAGTTCATTATTTCATGTTTATCCAGCTTGATAATCTCTGCTTTTTAACTGGGATGTTTAGACTATTTATATTCAATGTAATTACTGTCATGCTCAGTTTTCAACAAGAAAATGCGTGCTAAGCTGCTTCAGTCATGTCTGACTCTTTGTGACCCTACAGATTTCAGCCTGCCAGGCTTCTCTGTCCACGGGATTCTCCAGGAAAGAATCCTGAAATGGGTTGCCATTTCCTCTTCCAGGGGATCTTCCCAACACAGGGATCGAACCTGAGTCTCTTACGTCTCCTTCATTGGCAGGCAGATTCTTTATTGCTACCGCCACCTGGGAAGCCCCAATTACTGTTACAATTTGGTTTAAATTTACAGTATAGAAAACACATTTTTCTCAAGTACACATCGAACATTCTCCAAAACAGACTATATGATGGGCCACAAAATAAGTCTTAAGAAATTTAAGCCTGAAATTGTATCAAGTATCTTTTCCAACTATAATGGTAAGAAATTAGAAATTAGTAACATTCAGTTCAATTCAGTTCAGTTGCTCAGTTGTGTCCAGCTCTTTGCAACCCCAAGAATCACAGCACACCAGGCCTCCCTGTCCATCACCAACTCCCGGAATTCACTCAGACTCATGGAAAACTGAAATATTCACAAATATGTGGAAATTAAAGAATATATACCTGAACAATCAATGGGTCAAAGAAATCAAAAGAAAAATCAAACAGTATCTTGACACAAACAAAAATGGAAACACAAGAAACCAAACTATGGGATGTAGCAAAAGCAGTTCTAAGAAAGAAGTCTATAGCAAAAAAAAAAAAGCCTACATTAAGAAAAAATAAAGATTTCAAATAAACAACATAACTTTACATCTTAAGAAATGAGAGAAGAACAACAAGCTAATCTCAGCAGGAGGGAAACTACTAAGACGAGCAAAAATAAATGAAACAGACCAGAAAAAACAACAGGAAAAAAAATCAATAAAACTAAGAGTTGTTTTTTAAAGATATTTAAAACTGATAAACTTTTGCTAAATAATTAAGCAAAAAAAAAGGAGTCAAGCAATGTTACAAATGAAAGCAAAGATTACAACTGATACTACAGAAATACAAAGAACTATAATAAGAGACTACTATAAATAACTACTTGCTAAAAAGTGGATAACCTAGAAGAAATGGATAAATTCCTAGAAACAATCAACCTAACAAGACTAAATCACAAAGACACAGAAAATCTGAACAGACCTATAAAAAAGGTCATTAAAGCAGTAGTCAAAAACCTCTCAAACAAAGAAAGGCTCAGGACCAGAGAACTTCATTGGTGAAACTGAAATTCTACTAAGCATCAACATCATTCTACTAAGAATTGACACCAATTCTTCTCAAATGATTCTGTAAATATTGAAGAGAGGGGAACATATCCAAGCTTACTTTAAGAGATCCCCATTTCTCTCATACCAAAGCATGCAGGGACGCTATGAAAAAGAGAAAATTATAGGCCAGTATTTTGAGTGGCAAAAAAACTCTCGACAGAACAGTAAAAGGATCATACATCATGATCAAGTGGGATTTATCCCTGAAATACAAATTGGTTCAACATACATAAATCAATAAATGTGACACACCACTACCACAAAATGAAGGATAAAAATATTATCTCAATAGATGCAGTAAAAGCATCTGACAAAATTAAACATCCTTTCAGATAAAGTTTTCAAAAATGAAGCATAGCGAAATGTAAACTCAATATAACAAAGGCCATAGAGACAAGCCCATAGATAACATCATACTTAAAAGTGAAGAGCTAAATGTTTTTCAAGTCAGGAATGAGAGGTGCCCTCTCTTACCACTTCTATTTAACAAAGTACTAAGTCTTAGCCAGAGCAGTTAGGCAAGAAAAGGTAATATAAGGCATCCAAATCAGAGAGGAAGAAGTAAAACTTTGTTTGCAGATGACATGCTCTTATATGTAGAAAATCCTAAAGATCTACCAAAACTCTTAGAACCAATAAATGAATTCGTAAGGTTGTAAGATACAACAATCAACATATAAAAATCAAAATAAACATACTAAATAGTGTTTCTATACACTAACAACAAAGCATCCAAAAAAGAAAAAGAAGAAATGAGGAAAACAACCCCATTTACGATAGCAACAAAATGAATAACATTCTTTGGAATAAATTTAGCCAAGGAGGTGAAAAACCTTTACACTAAAAACTATAAAACACTGATGAAATAAACTGAAGAAATACAAATAAATGGAAAGAGTCTGTGTTTATGGACAGGAATAATTAGTATTGTTAAAATGTCCTTATTACCCAAAGTGATCTACAGGTTTAATAAAATCTCCATCAAAATCAAAGTGTCATTTTTTACAGAAACAGAAAAACAATTCTAAAATTTGTATGGAACCACAAAAGACCCTCAATAGGCAGAACAATATTAATAAGAAAGAACAAAGCTGAAGGCAACACATTTCCTAATTTCAAACTTTGGTAATCAAAAGTTTGGTTTACATCAATTTATAAATTTTATTTCTATTAAAAACTTTAGTAATAAAAACAATATGGTACAGGCATAAAATCACTCAGGCCAACAGAAGAAAAAGTTTATAAATAAATCCACACATATATGGTTAATTAATCTTAGACAAGGGCAACAGGAACAGACAATGGAGAAAGGATAGTCTCTTTAGGAATGGTGGTGGGAAAACTGGATATCCACATGCCAAAGAATGAAACTGGATCCTTATCTTATACCATATATAAAAATCAATTCAAAATGAATTAAAGACTTAACTGTATGATCTGCGACCATAACACTCCCAGAAGAAAACAGGAAAAAGCTCCTTAGTCTCAGCAATGATGTTTTGGATATGACACCAAAAGCACAAGCAACAAAGGCAAATAAAACAAGTGGGACTACATTAAACTAAAACGCTCATATATAAGCACTGTACACAAGAAACAACTGACAAAATGAAAAGGCAACCTACGGAACAGGAGAACCATACATCTGATAAGAGGTTTATATCCAAAATATAAAAGGAACTCATGCAACCAACAACCAAAAAAAGTAAAAAACAAAAGAAAACCAGATTTAAAAATGAGCAGAAGTCCCAAACAGGCATTTTTTCAAAGAAGACTCACAAATGGCCAACAGGTATATGAAAAGGTGTTTAACATCACTAATCATTACCAAAATGACAAAAGATGACAAGTGTGAACAACAGTATGGAGTAAAAGGAACACTTATACACTGCTGGTGGGAACATAAATTGGTACAGCCATTATGAAAAATGGTATGGATATTCCCCCAAAGAATTAAAAATAGAACTACCATATAATCCAGCAATCCACTATTGGGTATATATCTAAAAGAAATAAAACCACTGTCTTGAAGAGATGTGTGCAATCCTACGTTCACTGCAACGTTTTTCACATATGCAAGATATGGAAACAACCCAGGCGTCACTGACGAATGAGTGAATGGATAAAGAAAGTGTAAACTATACACACACACATGTACATACAATGGAATATTATTCGGCCATAAAAAGGAAAGCTTGTCATTTGTAACAACAGGGATGGACCTGGAGGATGTTATACTAGTGAAATAAGCCAGACCTCACTTACACATGGCATCTAAAAATGCTAAACATATTGAACTCAAAAGTATGTGGTTAGGTAGTAGGTGAGGGGTAGAGGAAATTGGGAGATACTAGGCAATAGAGTATAAATTATCAGTTACTCTCAGTTATAAGATAAGTAAGTTCTGGGATCTGAATGTACAGCATGGTGACTATACTCAATAGTAACGTATTGTACACTTGAAATATTCTAAGGCCTTAAGTGTTCTCACCACACACTGAAAAAATAGTAACTATGTGAGGCAATGTTTATGTTAATTACCCTGATTATAGTAATTTTACAATATAAATTAAGTCACCACATTTTACACCTTAAATATATGCAATTTTTATTTGTCAATTATATCTCAAAGAAACTGGGGAAAAAAGAGGTCCATACGGTGCTGTGCTGAACTTTCTGCTGGCTTTGATCCTGGTTTTGAAAAGATGGATCCCTTATTTCTGCGGTAAAAATCTTTCCTGGCCTCAAAACAGACCAGAAATAACAATGAAAGTCAAATGAAAAACTGTTCTGTTACCTAATACACAATCAATAACAACATTTCACCACTAAAAGTGAATAATCTGTGAGAAAGCAAGTCATCAAAGATGAATGATAAATGGCTAACTGGTAATGATAAATGGTAACTGACATGAAAAGATGTTCAATCTTATAAACCAAGAAATGCAAATTTAACATTTCCATTGTTTTCATCTGTAGAATAATGAAAAACATTTACCAAATGTGTTTATATTTTCCAATAACTATAGATAAATATTAGTGTGTACATGGATATTCATTACATCTTTGTATTGAAGAAACTTAAGAAACAATCAAAATGGACATCAAGTGGATCAATGAAATATATTACATTTATTCTGAGACAAATATTGGGTTATTATACAAAAAGAAATAGATCTGTATGTGCTGACATGGAAATTTAGCCAAGATATATATTTTAAATAAAAAATAAAGTAAAACACACACAACACATACATACAAATGGCCAGGTATCACGTTAGGAATAAGGACCACAATTTAGAGCAATGCCAGTTTTAAACTACCCACAAAAAGATTTAAACCAAACCCTAACAAGAACCTGGAGAAGGAAATGGCAACCCACTCCAGTACTCTTGCCTGGAGAATTCCGTGGACAGAGGAGCCTGGCGGGCTACTGTCCATGGGGTCGCACAGAGTCGGACATGATTGAAGCAACTTAGCAGCAGCAGCAGCAGCAGCAGCAGCTAACAAGAACCACAGGGAAACAATTTAAAGACTGTACTTTGAGCTTTTCCCACATCTCCCCAAATATATTGTCAAATCATGTCTATATAAGTTCAAAATGATCAGTTACTAACTGATCTGCCTAAAAAATAAAAATCAATGTTCTCTAGAGAATGATAACAGAATCCAGAATCTCTATTATGTACCATTTACAATGTCCACTCTACAATAGGAATTACTAGAAAGATATCAGTAATCAAGGTAAAAGCAAGCAATCAATAGAAACCAATTGAAAAAGGTTGCTCAGCTGTTGGCATTAGCAAAGACTTTAGCTGTTATAAATATATTTAAATAACCTAAAAACATATGGTTTAATGACTGGATTTCAGGGAATCTCAGCAGAAAAGTGGAAATATAAAAAAGATCCAAATAGAAATTAAAAAAAAAAAATAGAATAGCTGAAAAAAATTCACCGAATGGGTTTAACAACATAAAGGAGAAGGCAGAAAAATTACTCAGTAAATATTAGGACAGATCAATAGAAATAACGAAACATCAATTAGAGCAAAATAACTTTATACACACCGAAGACACTGGTTAGTGTAAAAAAATCAAAGCATATAAAAGCAGTTGATGATAATCTAAACAAATTTAAAAATCAAGGTTGAAACTACTAATGCATTTGATACAATATTTACTGCCTCAAAGGCTCCATTATTAAAGGATATCAAGAATTTCTCACTTTTCTGAGTGACTGCATCTACATTCATTTTCTATCTAGACAGTAACACAGAGACTGTGTTAAATTCAACTTCTGCATATTTTCTGGACTATCTAGTCCCTGAAGTTGATATTATAACCATATAAATTTTCAAAGAGACTCAATTAATTACAGGGCATAAAACTACATTCCTAGTAGTAGAAGTTCCACACCAAAGGGTACCACATACCCAGTCTTCATCTGGTCTTCATAAGAATCTTTAAAATGATATCATTTCAAAAGAGATGAACATATACACGATCAGAACATATGGTATACACAAGTCAGACTGACCTATTCAAATATATGTTAATGAACTTTTTCCTATAAAAAGTCAAATACAAGTTATTTTTTAAAATTGAAATATAGCTAATTTGGGGGGGCTTCCCTGGTGGCTCAGACTATAATAAAGAATCTGCCTGCAATGCAGGAGACCTGGGTTCGATCCACGGGGTGGGAAGATCCCCTGGAGAAGAGAACAATATTGTGGCCTGGAAATTTTCTTTGACAGAGGAGCCTGGCAGGCTACAGCCCATAGGGTCGCAAAGTTGGACACGACTGAGCTACTTTCAGTTTCACTTTTCATAGTTAATTTACAATGTTGTATTATAAAATGCAAGTTCTAAGTGAAAGGAAATAATGTATTATGATTTTACATTTTTCATACACTGAATGAAAAAGGGGAGTTATGCTTTAAGCTGCTTTCAAGAATGCTGTAGAAACATTAAAAATATGCATCTAAAGTATAAAAACTGATATAATGAAAAGAAGAAATTTTTGGTAACAAAAAAACCCCACTAAATTCTGTTCAATATGTATAATTTTGGCTGTGTACAAGGTATCTGTGATAGGCAGTAAGAATACAAAGGTAAGTGAAAAATATTTTCTGGCTAGCAAGAGCTTACAAGAATAGAAACGAATGAGTACAAAGGGGCATCAGGTAAATACAAATGTAACTCTGATTACAGTGTACAGAAGTTAAGAAACAAAATCATGCCATGTATTTGGTACAAGGGTAATGAGGGCCTTACCAGGAAAGGCAAAGAAGGGAAAGGAGGCCCAGTTCATAACACACAGAACTTAAGTAACAAAGAAGATATGGGGACAGGGCTCATTAGAGAGGGAAAAGTCAAAAATGACTCAACAGTTGCCAGTCATTGACAGAATCCAGTAACCCACCAAGAGAAGACAAAAAGTACGTTTAAGGAAGAAGATAAACTTGGCTTAAGTCATGTTAAATAAATAATTTCTAAACCAAGAACAGAAATTGATAATGAGTTAGCTAATTAAAGACAAAATTGGAAAAGCGGGGAATCAAAGATCTTATTAATAAATGATAACAATATCTATCAAACTGCTATAATGTTCCATGCACAGTACAGTGCTTAATATGCATCATATCTCATTTAATTCCTACAACAATCTTTAAAGATTTTTGAGATTTTTACTGTTACCCATGACCAACCTAGACAGCTTATTAAAAAGCAAAGACATTACTTTGTCAACAAAGGTCCGTCTAGTCAAGGCTATGGTTTTTCCAGTGGTCATGTAGGGATGAGAGAGTTGGACTATAAAGAAAGCTGAGCGCTGAAGAATTGATGGTTTTGAAGTGTGGTGTTGGAGAAGACTCTTGAGAGTCCCTTGGACTGCAAGGAGATCCAACCAGTCCATCCTAAAGGAGATCAGTCCTGGGTGTTCATTGGAAGGATGGATGGTGAAGCTGAAACTTCAATACTTTGGCCACCTGATCAGAAGAGCTGACTCATTTGAAAAGACCCTGATGCTGGGAAAGACTGAGAGCAGGAGGAGAAGGGGACGACAGAGGATGAAATGGTTGGATGGCATCACCAACTTGATGGACATGGGTTTGGATGGACTCTGGGAGTTGATGATGGACAGGCCTGGCATGCTGCAGTTCATGGGGTCGCGAAGAGTCAGACACGAATAAGTGACTGAACTGAACTGAGTTATAAGTTATTTGAGGCAATACAGCAAAAGCGTGCATGTATGCTCAATCATGTCTGACTCTTTGCAACCCCATGGCCTATAGCCCACCAGGCTCCTCTATGTGTGGAGTTTCCCAGGCAAGAATACTGGAGTGGATTGCCATTTCTTACTCCAGGGGATCGAACCCAGGTCTCTTACATTTATTTGCATTGGCAGGTGGCTTCTTTACCATTAGCGCCACCTGGGAAGCCCAATATAGCAAATATTAGGTTAAATAAACAAAATTCTATCTCCTCAGTCTTTTATTTTTCTTTAAAATGAACTAACTTTTATGTATGAGTACATTCGTTCAACTTGTTGAAAATTTTCAAGTTCTTAAATCCAAATGGCCTTTAAAATACTGCCAATACTTTACCTAGGGAAATTATTTTAGGTAAAAAGTAAAGAAAAAAAACTTCTGAAAGTAAATATATATAAAAGCTAACTCTGAAATATTTTTTATTATATAAAGAAGGAGTTTTAAAAATAAATTTAAAAATTGTCTTTGGGTGAACACATTTAATTAGGGAAAGCAAAAGTAAGAGTTTGGAAAGGGGAGAAAGCTAGTACACCTCATTTTAATGACATCAGAATCTATTTCATTGTACACTTAGGAATTATCAGGCACAAAAATCAATGCCCAATTTAAAATGACATAAAGCATATGTGAAAAAGCCAGTTTCTCCTGCCAGCAAATAGCCTAAATGTTAAGTAAACCAAAGGCTGGAAAGGATTAGTTGAAATGTCAAAAGACAACCTTTTACTTTTACCTGCTCATCCTTATAAATACATTCTCATCCCTTAGGCATGCTTTCCAAACAAATAGTCTCAATGTGCAGCAGCAAAAGGCCCATGGCAAGTTCTGCCATCTTGTAACTGTCAAAGAGATTAGTCTTTGATCTATTTGGGAGGTCATGTCCACATTCACATTAGCTATACAGTCTAACAGCATTATACCTGTTGACCAATGCTTCTTTAATGCCTAATGAGACAGACATTTTATATTATGGAAGTTAACTGTGAATGTTTTCTCTAAGTTTTGACAGAAAGTAAACACCATAAAGTGAGCTCAAGTGTGGTTTGGAAAGATGATCTTTTAGACCAGTTAATATTACTTTTCAAATACATTTTACAAGGCTTTCCCAAAATAGAAAGCTATATTTAATCGTACACTCTGGAAGGAGTTTAAACCACTTGCTACCCATCCCCAATAAATAAGTGTATGTATAATTTTGGAGGGATGTGTGAACAGCAGAGAGAAGGCAAACTTTTATCAGAGGCTACAAACTAGAGACCCAAAATTGTTTTTGTGTGGCCTGTCAGTTCAGTTCAGTTGCTCAGTCGTGTCCAGCTCTGCGACCCCGCGACCCCATGAACTGCAACACACCAAGCTTCCCTATCCATCACCAATTCCCAGAGCTTATTCAAACTCATGTGCATTGAGTTGGTGATGCCATCCAACCATTTCATCCTCTGTTGTCCCCTTCTCCTCCTGCCTTCAATCTTTCCCAGCATCAGGGTCTTTTCAAATGAGTCAGTCTTTCACATCATGTAGCCAGAGTACTGGAGTTTCAGCTTCAGCATCAGTCCTTCCAATGAATATTCAGAGCTGATTTAGTTTAGGATGGACTGGTTGGACCTCCCTGCAGTCCAAGAGACTCTCAAGAGTCTTCTCCTTCCAGCATCAATTCTTTGGTACTCAGCTTTCTTTATAGTCCAACTCTTTACATTCCAGTAGTACAGCAAAGAGAAGCCACCAGCAGCAAAAGGCCCATGGCAAGTTCTGCCATCTTGTAACTGTCAAAGAGATTAGTCTTTGATCTATTTGGGAGGTCATGTCCACATTCACATTAGATTATTTAAATGAGTGAGCAAGTTGAGAGCTGGCCAATAGTTCATATTGTTTTAAGCTACTGATGGGAATGCCAGACCACCTGACCTGCTTCCTGAGAAACCTGTATGCAGGTGAAGAAGCAACAGTCAGAACTGTACGTGGAACCACAGACTGGTTCCAAATTGGGAAAAGAGTACATCAAGGCTGTATGTTGTCACCCCACTTATTTAACTTATATGCAGAGTGCATCGTGTGAAATGTCAGTCTGGATGAAGCACAAGCTGGCATCAAGATTGCTGGGAGAAATATCAATAACCTCAGATATTCAGATGATGCCACCTTTATGGCAGAAAGTGAAGAACTAAAGAGCCTCTTGATGAAAGTGAAAGAGGAGAGTGAAGAAGTTGGCTTAAAACTCAACATTTAGAAAACTAAGATCATGGCATACAGTCCTGTCACTTCATGGCAAGTAGATGGGGAAACAGTGGAAACAATGAGAGATTTTATTTTCTTCGGCTCCAGAATCACTGCAGATGGTGACTGCAGCCATGAAATAAAAAGATGCTTGCTCCTTGGAAGAAAAGCTATGACCTACCTAGACAGTATGTTAAGAAGCAGAGACATTACTTTGCCAGCAAAGGTCCATCTAATCAAAGCTATGGTTTTTCCAGTAGTCATGTACTGGATTCACAAAACATTTTTCTCATAACTGGAGTTCAACATTCACACAAAATGAAAAACTCTTAACATGGTAGTTTCTAGACAACTGAAAATATCTCTCATCACAGGCTAACCCAACATAAGTACTGATGAGATCCTGAATAACAAAGATAGATAATCAAAACTGAAGTAGCACTTGGGGAATGATGTAAAAATACCCATTTAGCATACAAGCAAAAGTTTCATATGGATTTGGATTCTGATTTTACCATTATACAATACTTGAGATCAAATAGTAAGTTCTGTTAAGTCCACTAATGACTCAGATTTACTGGAGACAGTATAAGTAGTATAATACTGATAAGAGTAGTATATACAAAATAAATAAAAGGATTATACTTTTTATGTCAATAAGAAATTTAAGTCACAATTTTGAACATTATTTTTCAACTCAGTTAAACCCAACAGTGCTGCCCTTAAACATGTCTGTACAAAAGTACACTCTTACAAGCTTTATAACTAGCTTGTGAAGAAATAAATGGTGTGATAAATACAAGTTGAAACTATAAATGCACCCCTTCACTCTACTACTGCCTCATATGAAAGACGATGAAATTTGTCCAAATTCGTATATATATTATTATTTCAGTAATGAATGCCTTCCTAAAAGCAAACAATATAGCAGAATATACTTTTATTTTCTTGTATGTCAGCTTTATGACAAAAGTTCAAGCCTGGAAATAAGACTAAGAGTAAATAGTCAGCTAAACTTACTAATTAAAAATATTAAGAAAACTTTGCCTCAGAAAAATAAACACATTTATCTAGCAAACACTTAAGAAGAAAAGTTTTATCTTTAGTCAAGGTACAGAACTTAAAATATAAACATTTATAGCAAACCAAATCTGGAAGACAGACACTGTGCATTAGAGACACTTATTGCTCCAGATCATCACAGTGTAAACACTTTTATCAGGGTATCACAATATAAATTCCAATGGTTAGAGTTCTAAACTCAGTGTAAGATCTTGTATGTGAAATAATTTAGCTAGATAAAAGGAATATAGCTGGTTTTATTTCATCTGGCATATTTTCAAGATTTCTGAAACACCAAGTTAACCAAATATAGTATATATGTTTTTATTTAATGGGGAAAAATGGGTTTCTGCCAAGAATTAAGAAGCCAGGCTTCCTTTCAGACCTAAATACACCACAGACAGACACACACACTTGACATGGTTTTCAACTGTTACTCTCCTTGTTACACTACACTAGGAATTGACCACAATAATCTACCAAGAAATAAGAATCAAGACATAGTAACAGTAATATAACTTCTCTGACATACGCTTTAAGACTGCTTTGAATAATTTACCTTTTCAGAAAAACTATATTAAACCTTGTGCCATAAATTGTCAGTGTTGAACAAATAGCCTAAAATTTTTTAATATAAAAAAGAACAGAACTTCCCTGATAGCTCAGTTGGAAAGAATGTGTCTGCCAATGCAGGAGACACAGGCTCGATACCTGATCCAGGAAGATCCCACATGTCCATGGAGCAACTAAGCCTGTGTACCGCAACTGCTCAGCCCATGAGCCGCAACTGCTGAAGACTGTGCAGTAGAACCTGTGCTCTGCAGCAAGAGAAGCCACCGCAGTGAGAAGCCTGAGCACTGTGACTAGAGTAGGCCCTGCTCGCTGCAACGAGAAAAAGCCTGTGCAAAGCAACGAAGACCCAGCGCAGCCAAAATTAGACAAACAAATAAAATTCTAAAAAAGAGAGACAAGAGCCCAGGAAAAAAGCAGAAATGAGTATTTTTCAATTTAAAGAAAAAAACAGGATAGTTAATCCTTTAAGACATGAAAATTCTTGTATGAACAACTATACACTTATTCTCTAAAGGGGGTTTTCCTGGTGTCTCGGCACTAGAAAATCCACCTGCTGGATTTTTAGCGACTGAGCCACCAGGGAAGTCCTGACTCTTGATAAGCCTGAGCTCAGCATGAATGCTATATGCTTATTCTCTGAAGGGGGCTTCCCTGGTGGCTCCGCTAGTAAAGAACCTGCCTGCAATATGGGAGACTTGGGTTTGATCCCTGGGTTGGGAAGGTCCCCTGGAGAAGGCAATGGCTACCCACTCCAGCATTCTGGCCTGGAGAGTTAGTATAGTCTATGGGGTTGCAAAGGGTCGGACACAACTGAGCAACTTTCACTTTCACCCAGATTTCCTCAGCCCTAACTCTTGCTCTGCCATCGAGCATCACCCACACTAGGCTGGCTCCGTTGAGTGTGTAAGGGCAAGCAGCTATCACACACTTTACAACTCTGATCAGCTGAACTCACAGAAGCAGCATGATTTATACCAGTGGCTTCTGGAATAACTAGAACTTTCTTCCTCTTCCCTGTGAAATTTTCAAGATATCAAAGACTCACACTGCACAAATCTTCCCAAAGGGTTAAATTCAAAGACCTAAGTTCACAGAAGGAACCTACTAAAGAACTATGCTGCAGCTGCTGAACTCAGGTACAGCCGACAGTCAGCCCACCCCCTCAGACACACTCAGGAAACTTTTCTCTAGACCACACAGTTGGACGCTGGTGGTTCTGTGTGCTTGTTTTCAATGTTTCTCATCTAGTCCAAAATCATCCTTGTGTTACTGAGGAAGAGAAGGACACACTATTGTAACTATTTTAAGCCTTTGATGAGAAAAACATTTTAAAGTGAATTTATCAGAATATGATTTTGTATTTTAACCAACTTCTCTACATAAAAATTGTCATGGCATGGTTTGCTTACAAGTTCAGAGTCCCTTCATCATTGAAACAGTGAACACAGAGCAAGGTATTCTATAATAAAAAGCACTTCTTTCTCTCTCACACACACACACAAAAAGAATCCGCCTGCCAGTGTAGCAGACACAGTTTCAGTCCCTGGGTTGGGAAGATTCCCTGGAGAAGGAAATAGCAACCCACTCCAGTATTCTTGCCTGGGAGATCCCATGGACAGAGGAGCCTGGTGGGCTACAGTCCATGAGATCACAAAGAGTCAGATATGACTTAATTAGTGACTAAACAACAACAACTAAAAATTCTATTAAGGGCTAAGTTAAAAAATTTTTTTTCTTAAGAAAAGTAGGCTTTGTTAAAGCTATCAAGTTAGGCTATCCATGACAAAATATTATCCAGATAAACCTGAAAATGCTTAAATTATCATCTCTAGAAAAACACCATACATATATATATTTTTGAAGCAAGGAGATATAATGGAAAAAGCACATGTCTTAGGGTTAAAGCTTTTACATTTATTAGTTGTTTGACCTTATCCACTGGAGAAGGGATAGGCTACCCACTCCAGTATTCGTGGGATTCCCTTGTGGCTCAGCTGGTAAAGAATTCATCTGTAGTGCATAAGACCTGGCTTTAATCCCTAGGCTGGAAAGATCCCTCGGAGAAGGGAAAGGCTACCCACTCCAGTATTCTGGCCTGGAGAATTCTATGGACTGTATAGTCCATGGGGTCACAAAGAGTCGGACACAACTGAGCAACTTTCACTTTCTCTTTCCTTCTGACCTTGGGTAAATTACAGTATCCCATCTAGCTTCCCTTCTCAGTTTTCTCCTCTATAAATGGAAGAAAATAATTCCTGCCCACCCTACCTCATAGAGCTGGATCAAGAAATAAATAACAATGGACATGAAACAGTAAAGCATTATATATTAGAAATAAGTTTAAAAAAAAGAAGTGGGTTGGAAGAGTCATTAAATAATCCTATATATCTAAAAAACAAAATAGGCTTGGGTGGGCATTACAGGCAGTTGCAATATACAGTTGCATGTAAATGAAAATAAATCATAGTACTGACAGAGACAGGAGGTCATCTACCTTAGGCTGTTCATCTCAAATCAGAGTTTTGACACTTGGGTCAACTCTCTCTGAAGGCACTTAACCTATACTATTCAATATAAGGACACATTATTTTAGGTGACTCAAAAGTTTCTTCCGCTTATGAAGTGGCCATTTTTTCATTAAATATCAATGAAAATATGTACATTGGCAGCAGATACATAGAAAGCAGTGTTCAGTTTTGAAATATACCTTCTTTTTTCTAAATGACTTCTGCAATTGATCTTAATTTTTCGGAAAAATCATAACTAACATTAGCACTCCTTAATATCCTTCAAAATTCTTTTTGATCACTTTGCAACCTATGTGCTGTTTTTGAAGAGAACTATACAAAACATGTTAGTGGTGTAATCTACAGAATGAGTACCTGATTGTCCTCTACTAGTCTAAATATTATTTCTTACATATATCTTACAATCTAGAGCTTCCCTTGTTAAAGTCGCATACTAGAGCCAAATACTATGAATAAAACCCTTCTAGCATTAACAACCAACAAAATGAAATATTGTCTTACATAAGAGAGCAACATGAGACTGTAAGTGGAACCCTAGGCTCTTAAAGGAAAGTGCCAGTATTAGAGGTTTTGTTAAGAGGGATGAGTAGTGCTGCGTTCAGCAAGTATCAGCGACCTGTACCTATTCCTAAACAACATTCTAAGATAAAGAGGTCTCTCATGAAAGAGGCTTGTGGACGGAAAACTAAGCACTGAGACCGTGGGAGAATGGCACAAAAGTTTAGTGACAATGGCAGGCATAGCAAGTAGAAGCTAATCCCAGTGAGAGGGGGCTCAGATTCAGATACTTAAATGCTGTGATCTTTAAAGATGAGCACAAGCAAGACAACATGTGCACATAAGAAAAAGATTACATGAACATTAGAAAACACTGGAAATATATTTAAAACTCTGTTTATTACCTCCATAGCCCAACAAATGAGTCTTGATACTTTTGCCATGTAGACTTTTATTATTCAGTTCAGTCACTCAGTCGTGTCTGACTCTTTACAGCCCCCTACACTGCAGCACACCAAGATTTCCTGGCCATCAACGGCTCCCTGAGCTTGCTCAAACTCATGTCCATCAAGTCAGTGATGCCTTCCAACCATCTCATCCTCTGTTTTCCTCTTCTCTTCCCGCCTTCAATCTTTCCCAGCATCAGGGTCTTTTCTAATGAGTCAGTTCTTCGTATCAGGTGGCCAAACTATTGGAGTTTCAGCTTCAGCATCAGTCCTTCCAATGGATATTCAGGACTGATTACCTTGAGGATTGACTGGTTTGATCTCCTTGTGGTCCAAGGGAGTTTCAAGGGTCTTCTCCAACATCACAGTTCAAAAGCATCAACTCTTCAGTGCACAGCTTTCTTGATGGTCTAACTCTCACATCCATACATGACTACTAGAAAAATCATAGCTTTGACGAGACGACCTTTGTCGACAAAGTAATGTCTCTGCTTCTTAATATGCTGTCTGTTGGTCATAGATTTTCTTCCAAGGAACAGGTGTCTTTTAATTTCATGGCTGCATTCACCATTTGCAGTGATTTTGGAACCCAAGAAAATAGTCTCTCACTGTTTCCATGGTTTCCCCATCTATTTCCCATGAAGTGATGGGACCAGATGCCATGATCTTAGTTTTTTGAATGTTGAGTTTTAAGCCACCTTTTTTCACTCTTCTCTTTCACTTTCATTAAAAGGCTCTTTAGTTCCTCTTCGCTTTCTGCCATAAGGGTAACTGGTAAAGTCACTCAGTCGTGTCTGACTCTTTGCGACCCCATGGGCTGTAGCCTACCAGGGTCCTCTGTCCATGGGATTTTCCAGGCAATAGTACTGGAGTGGATTGCCATTTCCTTCTCCACCATAAGGGTGGTATCATCATCTGCATATCTGAGGTTGATATTTCTCCCGGCAATCTTGAATCCAGCTTGTGCTTCTTCCAGCCGGCATTGCTCGTGATGTACTCTGCATATAAGTTAAACAGACAGGGTGACAATATACACCTTTGACGTACTCCTTTCCCTGCTTGGAACCAGTCTGTTGTTCCATGTCCAGTTCTAACTGTTGCTTCCTGACCTGCATACAGATTTCTCAGGTGGTCTGGTATTCCCATCTCTTTAAAGAATTTCCCACAGTTTGATGTGATCCGCAAAGTCAATAAAGCAGAAGTAGATGTTTTTCCGGAACTCTCTCGCTTTTTCTATGATCCAGCGGATATTGGCAATTTGATCTCTGGTTCCTCTGCCTTTTCCAAATCCAGCTTGAACATGTGGAAGTTCTCGGTTCATGTACTATTGAAGCCTCGCTTGGAGAATTTTGAGCATTACTTTGCTAGCGTGTGAAATGAGTGCAATTGTGTGGTAGTTTGAGCATTCTTTGGCATTGCCTTTCTTTGGGATTTTTATTATTACATCCAAACATACCTTTCAAACATAAGTGTTAGACTTTGAAAAAACATTTATTATTGTCTACATTAGCAATATTATTGTTAGGAATGTTTGACTCAGAGCTTCTCAGATGTGAACGTGTGAGTGTGGAAAGAAAGCATGTGGGTTCAGAGTACTTCAAAATCTCATACTTTATCTTAGAGAGTAATGAAGACTCTGGTTTCAGGAAGGCAAAGGAATTTTTTCTCTTTTTTCTCTGCCTCTTAAAAATTGAGCCCAAATTAAAAGATAAATAAGAAAGAGAAATAGTTTCATTTTCAATTAAACTAAGACATTGCTAAATTAAACCCAAATACATGACTGAAAAGCATATGGACAAATTATAAATGACTACGCAGAGAGGTGAAAGTTCAAACCAAAGTACCCACAAAGCTACTGATGGGAACGAAGGCAGTTAGGCCAGCAGGAGTCCAGAGAGGCTGAGGAAATGGATGAAAATGGGAACTACTGGAGGATATGTAACCACAAAGATGAAAGAAGAAAAAAAAAACAGGAGGAAGATCTGAGACCCAGGAAACTTGAGACCAACACAGAAGACAAGCAAATCAATTTCCTAGGATGACAGTAAAGGGAAGTCTCAGGATATTGGCAGTTAAGAGAGTTTAAAGAGCAGCTTAAGTCTTGATTGAAGGAGGAGACTGGAAGGCTCTGGAAGAGATATCTTCGGGGAGAGGAAAAGAACTGACCTATCACCTGGCAGGTTTCATAGGAAAATTGTATTTAGTGGTGCTACACAGATTTATTGAAGATCTCTTTAAAGAACTTTAAAAAAAAAATAAAAAAGCTGAAGGAAGGAAATCATTTGACCACCATGTACAATATTTTCATAGTCATGATAATGTGAATATTGATTATGTATTTAATTTAAAAAATTGTGATATAATGATATTGGGAGGATGTAAAGAAGGGAAAGGTGGACTAAGTGAGCTAAAATCTTCTCTCATACAGGAAGTAAACAGTTACTGTCTGAAATTGATCAAATAAAGATAAAATATGGAGGTAAATATCAGATGAAATAAATAAAAAAAGTGAAAGTCACTGCTTCTCAGAAGTAGGGGCTGGTAAAGGGGTAAAAGACAAGAGGCTATTGATATAAGAAACTATCTACTGCTTTTTATTATACTGGTGCAAAAGTAATTACGGTTTTGCATTACGGAACTTTGCTGTTTGATACTGGTATACATCCTTAAATGTGGTTTTGTTGAACATCATTTTAATACACATTTCTCGCTTTATGTTGTTTTGATAATGACATTACTTGCTGTTTACTTTTATTTAATTTAAACTACCTAAACGATTTTAGACAAAAAGCAAATTTGAATGATTTTTTATTCAAGTTCAGAATGGGTTGTAAAGCAGAGGTGACAACTCACAACATCGACAGTGCATTAGGCTCATGAATGACTGATGAACGTACAGTGCAGTGGTGGTTCCAGAAGTTTTGCAAAGGAGGTAAGAGTCTTGAAGATGAGGAGCATAGTGGCCAGTCATTGGAAGTTGACAACAACCAACTGAGAGCAATCACTGAAGCTGATTCTCTTACAACTATATGAGAAACTGCTGATGAACTCAATGTTGACCATTCTAAGGTCATTCAGCATTTGAAGCAAATTGGAAAGGTGAAAAAGCTTGATAAGTGGGTGCCTCATGAGCTGACTGAAAAAAAAAATCGTTGAAGTGTTGTCTTCTTTTATTCTATACAGCAACAAGCAATTCCTCAGATTGTGACCTGCGACGAAAAGTGGATTTTATATGACAACCAGCAACGTCAATGGCTGGACTCAGAAGAAGCTCCAAAGCACTTTCCAAACCCAAATATGCACCAAAAACAGGTCATGGTCACTGCTTGGTGGTCTGCTGCTGGTCTGACCCACTACAGCTTTCTGGATCCTGGCAAAAGATTGCATCTGAGAAGTATGCTTAGCAAATTGATGAGATGCACCAAAAACTGCAATGCGTGCAGCTAATATTGGTCAACAGAATAGGCCCATTCTTCTCCATGACAATGTCCAACTGCACCGTACACAGCAAACGCTTCAAAAGTTGAAAGAATTGGGCTACAAAGTTTGGCCTCATCTGCCATATTCACCTAACCTCTCGCCAACCAACTACCATTTCTTCAAGCATCTCAACAGCTTTTTGTAGGGGAAACACTTCCACAACCAGCAGGAGGCAGAAAATGCTTTCCAAAAGTTCGTCGAACCCTGAAGCGTGGATTTTTATGTTACAGGAACAAACTTATTTCTCTTTGCAAAATGTGTTGATTGTAATGGTTCCTGCTTTGGTTAATAAAGATGTATCTGAGCCTAGTTAAGATTTAAAATTCATGGTTCGAAGCCACAATTACTTTTGTACTAACCTAATATAAATCAAGTTCTTAGTAAAAGCTTGACTGGATATTTTTTCAACTTGATAAAAAAAGTAATTAAAAAACAAATGCAGATTGACCATTTTAATTCATGGCATACACTTGTATATTTCACTATATAAAGCAATGGTGTTCAACTGAGAGTGATTTTATCTACCAGAAGATACTGGCAGTATTGAAGACATTTTTGGTTGTCTTAACTGGTGGGGGAGAAGGGCTTGCTGCTGGCATGTAGTCCAGAGATGCAGTTAAACATCCTACAATGAACAGGGCATTGCTCACAACAAAGAATTATCTTGCCCCAAATGTCAACAGTACCAAGCTTCAGAGACTCTGCTATTAAGCAACTGTAAAGAACAAATCTGATCATTTTGCTGCAATAGAAAATTATACTATGACTTAATATATACTTTACTATACTCCCTAGCACACTGGGGCTGCTGCTGCTGCTGCTGCTGCTAAGTCACTTCAGTCATGTCCGGCTCTGTGTGACCCCATAGACGGCAGCCCACCAGGCTCCTCCGTCCCTGGGATTCTCCAGGCAATAATACTGGAGTGGGTTGTCATCTCTTTCCCCAGGGGATCTTTCCAATCCAAGGATTGAATCTGCATCTCCTGTGCCCCCTCCACTGACAGGCAAATTCTTTGTCACTGAGTCAACCTGGGAGGTTTTATAGTTGGGAAAAAACAAACAGACAAGTGACACACTCATCTAAAGCCCATCTCATATCTGCACCCTGTAGGGTTTAAGAGAATCTACAAATTGATTAAAATTAAATTGATTAAAATCCACTACAACTAAACTACTGGTCTGAAGGAAAAATGTTAAAATTATATTCAGAGAAGTTAATTCTACTGCTTCCCTTGAGGTGCTGCTGCTGATTATGCTCTGTGAGAGCATAATCAAAAGAAGTTGAGTCAATCAACCTTATAAGTCCCCAGGGTGATAAATTTACATTTAAAACTTTCAACCTGCCATGAAAGCAAAAGTAAAATATAAAGGTTTAAAATAGCTTGTTCTCACCAAAGAACAAGATAAACACAGGAAAAGCACTTCAAAATTTTTCAAAAAACAAAGCTTTTAAAAAACTTTTTAAATTATCCAAAGGTTTAACTTCTAGCGATATTCAGGCATGGCTTTTTTTCCAAAGAAAATATAATGATAAGAGTATTGGAAGAAAAGGCTATCAACCAGACTTATTGAAAATTTTGTGATTTTTAAATGATTCCTCCCCCAAACCCAAAATATTCCTTTAAGAAATATAGGAAATTCTTTTAAAATTAAAAATACCTCAGCAGTTCATCCATTTATTTTATGTCTTAATTTTTGTTTTTCAGGAGGGATGGGAACAAAGTTTGGTTATCTCATTTTTCTCTGTGCAAGGCAAATTATAAGTTGTCAATGTAGGTGGAATAATTAGGCTTAAACTAGATTTCAATTTTTGAATTTCAAGGTTTACTTACAATCTGCTTTAATACTTTTGGCCAAACTATCTTAAAAGAAAAAAAAAGTTTTCTGAATAGGAAAAAATGGTTTCAGTAATGAGGATAAACTTATTCTAGACATTCACAGGTGACTAGGTTTTTCTTCCATATCTGTGATTTGGCCTAAATGTTTCCAACAATTCCAACAGCAAGCTGCTGGACTCCTAAATGTTAGAGCCATTTCCCCTGGGTAACCACATATTATTATCAACGTTAGATCCAGGTGGGTTTCTATATCAGATGCTATATTATACAACTCCGCTACATTCTGACTTCAGACTATTCCTGGATCTGGTTTCCCATAGCTTAGAATAAAGTCTCAAATCCTTAAAATGCCACACAGGGCTCTAAATGATTTGGCTCTCTGAATAAGTCTCCCAGCCTCTATTCACATGCCATTCTCCCCAACTCACTCTGTACCTCCACTTCTTTCAATTCCTGGGAAGAGCTATCGTCTTTCCCACCTGAGGGCCTTAGCATATGCTGTTCTATCTGCTGAGAGTACTCTTATCCATTCTGCTGAACTACATAACTTCTGGCCTTCTTTCCTATGTCAGATTAAATATCACTTTCTCAGGAAGTCTTTCTTTTACCCCCAAAGACTAGGTCAGGATCCTGTTATACATTCTCTTAGTTCCTGTGACTTTTTTCTTACAGCCTTCATCACAACTGTAATTAAGTGTTTCTTTATTATTTTAATTTCAGCATTCCTCACTAGACTGTAAGTTCCATGAGACAAGGGGCTATAATCTGTGAGTGTATCACCATGTCACCAGTCTATAAAGTACCTGATACTCTAGCCAGATATTAAAAAAATAACTGTTTCACTATTCTGAATAGTCTTAATAATTTGAATGGTTTTATAAACTGGCTTTGATGAGGCCATTCCATTTTATCAAATGTATGTATTTTTCAATGTAGACAAGATTCAAATATCATTTCTCTGGCTCCTCCACCTACTTTACCCAAATCAGCCAAAGTAAATGGATATCTAGCTGGGAGGTGAAAGGTGTTACTCAACTTCACCTTCCCTAAGCATCAGAACACCCAGATCCTATCCAACCAAAACATCCTGTTACACATTCAAGTCCTTTACTAAATTACAGACATCATTAAAAATGGCATCTTGTTCATTTTTGCACTGACTATACTTAGTACAAATTGTGACAGTTTGTTAATAAATGAATAAATGAATGCTAAAACACTCAAGATCATTAACACAATGATGAAAGTGATTCAAAAGGAATATATGAATCTACTCAAAATTTACTAGGAAAAGTTTTTGTTTCTGAAATCAAGTTTGTCTTGATATCCCTTGCATTCCTGCCTTCATTCATCTACTCGGGAATATTCACACTGCTGCAAAAGCAACAAGAATAATGAAGAAACAACATTAATCCACTTAAAAAGAAATATCAGATTTAAGAATTCTAATACTGCCATCATCTCATAATATTTTGACACTTGAAAGCACTGGTTTACTGTGCATTCAGTTTCATTAATGGTGTTATCCTTTAGTGCAAGCAATGGATAATAGCCCTTTTCTGAGGTTTATAAAACTGTCAAGAATGCATGGAAGCTTATAAATTTATGTGTGTTTGTTAAAAAGTTAGTAATTTAACAAAATTAAAATAGATGCTGGTATTTTTCAATCATTAATGTAATTTTTCAAAATTGATTAGAAAACATATACTTAAATAGTTCAGTTCAGTTACCTTCAGGACTAAAAGAAGTTTCCTAAATGAAAAAAGGAATTCATAATGATTAGCATATGCCAATACTAAGATCACTAACTGAATTTTAAATAGTTTTCAAATGAAATCTAGCTTGGTAACTCAACATACTATATTACTAAAGCAAAACAATACACAAATATAAAATTTATTATCTCAGTTATTTTACTCATTGTCCTGATACTGCATATTATCATCAAATTTTATTAAACCTATTGTAGAAATCTAAGATACCAACTTGAACATTTTTAAGGCATAAAATTTTTTAGGTACATGCCATGGCTTCACGAATTTTTCTTCAGAGGATAAAGGCACAATACCCATGAAGGGAGAATATTTTTTTATACTATTAAACTGTGTTAAGGATAAAAATGTAAATAAATGCAAATAAAATGGAACTTTAAAATCTAAATACTATACCTTATAACATCTCACAAATTATGACCATGCCACCAATTTGAGATGTGGATGCCTGAATTATAAAGTTGAAGGCTGTTGTAAGTTTTTAGATCATACTAATTGGCCAAAGGATTTGCTTTAGATACCCACTGAAAGGGCAGTGTTGTTATACTGTGACTTAATTGCATTAAAAGAAAACAACTTTTCTTTCAGTTATTTTTCCACCACCATCTAATCATATAAAGGCCTTGGTTCACTCTCCTGCCCCTCAAATACTTTGCTTTAGTGCACAGAAAGTTTTCTTTTCAGCTATTACACGATTAAGTATGTCCTTATAGAATGATCAGAAGCATCTGGGAAAGGTGGAAGTGAAAAAAATCCTCACTGGGAAAGTTAGCTTAATGCGTGCCCTTCAGAGTGGCCCATTATCAACGTTTCATAGTGGGTTTCTTTATTTTCAGGTCCCCAAGGTATGTGCCATAAATTATGACTTGAACTAAACAAGTCACACTTGGCTCCAAAATGAAATTTTCCTACCTCCACTTTCTAGTCCCCAAGGTGGGAAGAGGAAATCCTGGTCACAGCCAAAGAAGTCATATTTTTGGCTCTAACATACATTTTCCTGCTTCTCTAAAAGCCAAACTCTGCAATTGAGACTACAAGAGTCTTAAGTTAGTATTTTAAACTATAGTTTAATTTTTACTTCCATAATCTGTCTCAAATTTAAGAAGAAAAATTTTAGTATCATAAAATTAATGTCATTGCCTTCTTTTTCCCACTCAGATCACTTTTGTAACTCAGACAGTGACCTTAACTCTTTAAAATATGAATTCAAACTCAAAGAAACAATAGAGAAAATAAGGCAGAAATAGATTGTTTCATTTCCATAAGATAAAATATTTCAGATGTTCATTTATAAATAATTTCTACTTATTCTGCATGGTAGATTAAGTATTCATGTAAAAGAAAACTGAAATGTCCTAACTTATGGTCCAGTAATTTGAAGCATTGTTTTAGGTTTGTAATTCATCATCTCATTTTATAGAAAATAAATGACAGACAGAGCCTGGGGTGACCTTGAGTGTGAGCAGAACCTGTGACTTGCTTCTGGCCAACAGAATATGGCAAGAGCAATGGGGTAGTCACTCCCTTGATTAGACCATGTTATAAGGTAAAGGTGTGGAAGTTATTCCTCTTATGCTGTTATATGATTCCATCTTAGGAGACTGGAGCTAGACAGTATCTTGTCGGCCTTGAAGTAAGCCTGACATTCTGTGAGAGGGCTTGTAAGGTGACCACACAACAAGGAATTCCAAGCAGCCTGCAGGGCATGAGAGCAGCTCTTGGCTGGATTAGTCCTACCACTATAAGCAACTGAATTCTCCCAACATTGTAAATGAGCTTGGAAGAAGATCCCAAGATCCAGATGAGAAAGCAGCCCAGCTGGCACACTGATTGCTGTTCTGTGGAACCATAAGCAGAGGACCCAGCTAAGCCATGCCCACACTCCTGACCCATGGAAACTGTGACATAAGAAATGTGTGTTGTTTTAAGTCACTATGTTTGTGGTAATTTGTAACAGGGCAATAGAACATTAATACAAATAGGGCCACTATAATCAATATACCCTCTCTGTTAACATATTCTACTATGTGTTAGATAGGGTGTAAAATACTATTGGAATTGAGTACTGCCATCATAACACCTTTAATGATTTATGATTGCAACAACACACTGTACTGCCTTATTATGTTATACATGAATGTTTACTACTGTCCTACTCATCATCTAATAATGATCACTATCATTATCATGCCTTAATTAAAGAGTCTAGGAATGAAGGGCTGCTTTTCTTTTTCTTAATGTCAAGTAAAATAAGCAACAAAACCAAATACTATTTTGATAACTTATTTAAAATATATTTAAATTTAGTTTTGGGCTTCCCTGGCAGCTCGGTTGGTAAAGAATCCGCCTGCAATGCAGGAGACCTTGGTTCGATATCTGGATCAGGAAGATCCCTTGGAGAAGGTATAGGGTACCCACATATTATTCCTGGGCTTCCCTAGTGGCTCAGATGGTAAAGAATCCGCCTGCAGTACAGGAGATCTGGGTTCAATCCCAGTGTCAGAAGATCCCCTGGAGGAGGGCATGGCAACCCATTCCAGTATTCTTGCCTGGAGAATCCCATGGACAGAGCGCCTGGTGGGTTACAGTCCATGGGGTTGCAAAGAGTTGGACACGACTGAGCGACTAAGCACATACAAATTTAGTTTTAATTAATTTTACTTTAGTATATATCTACTAGTCATAATAAATATATTTAAATATAAAAGTACATATTTAAGATTTAAACTAAATATATTAAAAAATAAACATTTGAAACAGGAGGGAAGAGGGCAGGGCACAACCTTTGCAAGAATGACATAGCCTGAGGGCCCAACATAAAATGATGATTAAAACCAACTATGTCCAAGATGGCAGACAAGTCAATTTCAACTAGACCACGATCCTTAGTATATGCTCACTGTAACACATCAGCAAGCTAAATGACATACCCAGAGGCGCCATGACAGTTCCAAGGCTGACCGTCAAAGACCAAAAAGCAAACAGTGGCCCAATTCCTGGAAATCTCTGTTTCTTCCCCTAAATGATTAGAATAATCCACCCATTCATTAGCCTATGAAATTATCCAGCTCATGAAAGCTAACCACACATTTCAAGGTCACAGTCACCCTCTGCAATGGCCCATACTTGTCTGTGAAGTATTTCTCTCTGAATTAATCCACTTCTTACCTATCACTTTGTCTCTTACTGAATTCTTTCTGCAATGATACATCAAGAACCTGAGATTCATCACGTCATGAAACCAGGTCTGTGAACTCACTTGGAAGACTGTGGGTCTTGGCTGGGTTCAAGTCCCAGCCACGTGGATTAGAGTACCAAACTGGGTTTTAGTTTGGCTTGAGTCCCAGCTTTGTGGTTTCAAGTCCCAAGCAGGGTTTTGGATGGGATCAAGTCCTGGCACATGGGTTCAAGTCCCAGCCTGAGGTAAATGCTTTAATATCTAATCCTTAATTAAACTAATTTACTGAACACTCACTATATTCCAAGGCAATAATTAAGTGTGGAGACAAAGATAGTTAAGAAATTGTCCTTATCTTTGAGGAACACCATTAAACAGACTATAAATCATATTTATAAACACTAAAATATAATGGAGAAGGAAATGACTATCACTCCAGTATTCTTGCCTGGAGAATTCCATGGACAGAGGAGCCTGGCAGGCTACAGTCCATGGGGTTGCAAATAATCAGACACAACCAAGTGACTAACACACACACAATATACACTATAATGAAGGCAGTGTAAATATGTGTTTTCAGTTCAGTTCAGAAGCTCAGTTGTGTCCTAAACTTTGCAACCCCATGGACTGCAGCACACCAGCTTCCCTGTCCATCACCAACTCCTGGAGCTTGCTCAAACTCAATGTCCATCGAGTCGGTGATGCCATCCAACATTTCATCCTTTGTCATCCCCTTCTTCTTCTGCCTTCAATCTTTCCCAGGATCAGGGTCTTTTTCCAGTGAGTCAGTTCTTCGCATCAGGTGGCCAAAGTACTGGAGTTTAAGCTTCAACATCAGTCCTTCCAATGAATATTCAGGACTGATTTCCTTGAGGACTGACTGGTTGGATCTCCTTACAGTCCAAAGGACTCTCAAGAGTCTTCTCCAACACCATAGTTCAAAAGCGTCAATTCTTCAGTGCTCAGCATCAATTCTTCAGTGCTCAGCTTTATGGTCCAACTTTCACATTCACACATGACCACTGGAAAAACCATAGCTTTAACTAGATGGACCTTTGTCCACAAAGTAATGTCTCTGCTGTTCATAACCCAGGGATCGAACCCAGGTATCCCATATTGCAGGCTGATTCTTTACCATCTGAGCCACCAGGGAAGTCCAAGAATATTGGAGTGGGTAGCTTCTCCCTTCTCCAGAGGAACTTCTCAACCCAGCAATCGAACTGGGGTTTCCTGCACTGCAGGTGGATTCTTTACTAGTTGAGCTACCAGGGAAGCCCTAAGTATGTGCTTTGCTGCTGCTGCTACTGTTGCTAAGTCGCTTCAGTCGTGTCCGACCCTGTGCAACCCCATAGACGGCAGCCCAGCAGGCTGCCCCGTCCCTGGGATTCTTCAGGCAAGAACACTGGAGTGGGTTGCCATTTTCTTCTCCAATGCATGAAAGTGAAAAGTCAAAGTGAAGTCGCTCAGTCGTGTCCGACTCTTCGTGATCCCATGTACTGCAGCCTACCAGGCTCCTCCATCCACAGGATTTTCCAGGCAAGAGTACTGGAGTGGGGTTTGCTTTTGGAAGTATAAATAAAAAACACTAGTAAAACTTACTATGTAGGTAAATATAAAAGCCAGTATTATTGAACTTTTGTTTTGCAAGGTTTTAAAAGGAAAATACATAAAAGAATAATTATAAATTAAGCTAATGGCATACAATGTATAAAGGTGTAATCTATGTAACAAAATAAAGGGAGAGACAAAGATTAAGATGTTACTTCTAACACCTAGGGTAACAGTAAGAAAATAACTAAAAAATATATACAAAAGGAGAGAAGGGAATCAAAATACTACACAACAATTAAAAAAAAAAAGCTAAACAAAAAGGAATTGAGGAACAAAAGGCACATAAGACAGGCAGAAAACAGTTAAATGGTAAAACTAAGCCCTTCCTTAAGAATGATTACTTTAACTGGATTAAATTCTCCAACGGAAAGGCAGAGATTGGCAGAATAAATTAAAAAACATAATCCAATAATATGATGATACAAGAGATTCATTTTAGATATAAGGAAGATAGATCCATCTTATAATATATATATAAATTTACTCAAAATAGAGCTAATATTTAAATTTAAGAGCTAAAACTGTAAAACTCTTTGAAAAAAACATAAGGGGCAAAGCTGCATGACCATGGATTTGGCAACAGCTTACTAAATATGACACCAAAAGCACAGGCAAAAACAGCAAAATATAATGTGGACTCTATTAAAATTCCAAACTTTTGTATTTTTTATAACCTACCTGACTCATTGCAAAAGACCCTGATCCTGGGAAAGATGGAAGGCAGGAGAAGAAGGGGACGACAGGATATCTTATATCCTGCCTGCACTGCAGGCAGATTCTTTACTATCTCAGCCACCAGGGAAGCCACCAGTTCAGTTCAGTTCAGTTCAGTCACTCAGTCGTGTCTGACTCTTTGAGACCCCATGAATTGCAGCAAGCCAGGCCTCCCTATCCACCACCAAATCCCAGAGTTCACTCAAACTCATGTCCATCGAGTCAGTGATGCCATCCAGCCATCTCATCCTCTGTCATCCCCTTCTCCTCCTGCCCTCAATTCCTCCCAGCATCAGAGTATTTTCCAATGAGTCAACTCTTCACATGAGGTGGCCAAAGTACTGGAGTTTCAGCTTCAGCATCAGTCCTTCCAAAGAACACCCAGGGTTGATCTCCTTCAGAATGGACTGGTTGGATCTCTTTGCAGTCCAAGGGACTCTCAAGAGTCTTCTCCAACACCACACTTCAAAAGCATCAATTCTTCAGCGCTCAGCTTTCTTCACAGTCCAACTCTCACATCCATACATGACCACAGGAAAAACCATAGCCTTGACTAGACGGACCTTTGTTGGCAAAGTAATGCAAAGTAATGTCTACTATCTAGGTTGGTCATAACTTTTCTTCCAAGGAGTAAGCGTCTTCTTTCATGGCTGCAGTCACCATGTGCAGTGATTTTGGAGCCCAAAAAGAGTCTGACACTGTTTCCACTGTTTCCCCATCTATTTCCCATGAAGTGATGGGACCAGATGCCATGATCTTCGTTTTCTGAATGTTGAGCTTTAAGCCAACTTTTTCACTCTCCTCTTCACTTTCATCAAGAGGCTTTTTAGTTCCTCTTCACTTTCTGCCATAAAAGTGGTGTCATCTGCATATCTGACATTATTGATATTTCTCCCAGCAATCTTGATTCCAGCTTGTGCTTCTTCCAGCCCAGCGTTTCTCATGATGGACTTTGCATATAATTTAAATAAACAGGGTGACAATATACAGCCCTGACGGACTCCTTTTCCTATTTGGAACCAGTCTGTTGTTCCATGTCCAGCTCTAACTGTTGCTTCTTGACCTGCATATAGGTTTGTCAAGAGGCAGGTCAGGTGGTCTGGTATTCCCATCTCTTTCAGAATTTTCCACAGTTTATTGTGACCCACACAGTCAAAGGCTTTGGGAAGCCATAAACATGCTTTAATTATTATTTTTTTTTAAGGCCAAGACTCCATCCACACGCCACCCCCCCAACCACTGTTGACTTAGGGCTTGGGCATGTGACATGCTTTAGGCAATGTGTTAGCTAATGTGACAGAGGCAGGTGTTTGATAATTGCTTAGACAGTCAAGCTTGCCTCCTGCACCTCTGCCACTGCAATGATAACATGTTTTGGCTGGTCTGTTGGTTCACAAAGGATGAGACACAATTACAGCAGAGCTGATCCAGTTGAACTCAACCTATGCTAGTCAAACCATAGCAAGGCAACTAAGCTCAGCTGAAATCATCCATTTCCCACCCCACCCTCATAGATATTGACCCACAGTGAATGACTGGTGTTTCGAGGCACTGAATTTTAGAATTGTTAGGAAGAACTGACCCAGAAATACAGCATCAAGAAATACACTTTCTCTTACAAGTCTTTCCAGTAAAGACTTTTCCTCTTCATCTGTCCCTTGATCCTGCAGCTTAGACTATTCTTGGGTCCACCTACTTGCCCCCTTTAGGAACCACTAGGGAAACTCCTTTAGAATAACCTTCCTCCTCCCTGTGCAGACCTCACGGAAGCTTCTATGATTTTGCTGTTTTATATAACTAGAGCCACTGGATTTCAGATAAGCACAAATGACAAGCAGGACCATGACTGAGGAATGTCACAGTATGTCACCGGTATCTTTTTTTGTTTTTAAATGACAGACTGAGATGTTGCCTGGGAAGAACTTATCCTGAGGAAAGAAAGCATTAAGAAGCCCAAGACTGGTGCAATAAACAACACCCAGAATCACAGCTGTTTTGAGAGAGGATAGAGAAAATAGAAGGTAAATGAATTTTTTTTTATTCACAAGTAAACACTATTTAAAGGATTTTTTTCAAAGAATAACAAAATAAACAATTATATTCTCACTATATTTTCTTTCAGCTTGTTTTTTAGTAAAACAAACATTATAGGAAAAGCTAAAGTCACTGGGGACAGGAACGTCCCTGATAACTAGTTAAGCTAGTTAGTAGTTAATATTAACTAGTTAATAGTCTCTGATAACTACCTCCAAAATCATTCCTTTCTCTTCTCATACATAATCACTATTATGAGTTTGACATGAATCCTTTCAGGGCTTGTTACTTTGTCAGTGTGATATTTAATACAATGCAGTTATTAGGTATAAAGCTATCTCCTTTTCCAGCTCTCAAGGACTCATATATAGGTCCAAGAGTGAAAGATGATACAAGCAAAAGGTGAAAGTGCTAGTTTCGGGGGAAAAAATTTATATTTAAGACATGGGAAGAACGTGTGGTAGAAAGTGTGGGATTCTCTCTGCTTAAACAAAGCAGCATCTGTACAGTAATATAATACTGTAATTATACTCAAGATAAAATGTTAAGACATTCAAAAAAGACAGTACCACTACTAACAGCAGTGCCATCAACAGCACTTAGCTTCAGTGGAACGAGCATTCATGCCACTGAGGGTGAGCCCAACAGTTTTCTTGAGTAGAGTCTACTGTTTCATCATAGTACTAGTCAGAGGCAGCCTTCACCATTTTAGAAAAGGAGCCCTAATGAACGGTCATCAAAACTCTCAGTACTAACACCTGTGGCTGGAGAAAGGCAACGGAAGCCAACAAAGTTTCTGAAGACTGAAAGGATTAAATATCCCTTGAGGACTTTCAGAAATATTGAGGAGGACCAGAGGTTAGGACAGTATAGGAGCTAACTTGAGAAATATTAACATTGTTAATACTATGTAATTCCAAATGTCTAGTAAAATATTAACAATGAAAAAGATAATTACCGAGGGAAAGAATTCTTGCTTTAATATGAGATCCTAACAGGTTGCATCCTGAAAGGGATACAGATTATACTCAATAGAGTCAGAAAATCTTAAGTCTTGGTCTCAGATTCCTAGCACCTTCAAATTCCTGTAGGAATAAAAGAAAATTCTTCCCAATAAAGATAATATCACCCTAGGATTCAAATTATTACTACTAATAATTTTCAAAAATTTTTAGTGAACAATCAGTGATAGTGAAACAAAACTCCTGTTTCTGGCCAAGGCAGAATAACTGTCTTAGGAATATTCCTCCCACTGTAAGTAACTGTAAATTGGACAAAATAAATAAAGCAACTGCTTTCAACGGGGCAGACACAGGGCAGCATAAGACTGTAATCTCAGAGACAAGGGAAATCCATTAGGTGAACTCCATGACTCTCAGTGCTCCTCTGGGTATAATTTTTCAACAACAGCGCAGAACACAGAAGTACAAGCAGAGTACGGTGTTCCTGCTGAGCTGAAGTGGAAGACAGGAGAACTTGCAGCAGCAAAAATCACAATCTGCAGGGCAAGACATGGCATTGGAGAGAAGATCGAGAAAGGGCCCTAGAATTCCCTGGGGGGGTTCTCTGTCAGTCTGTGGCTCAGAGTTTGATAAAACACAGATTGCTGGGCTCTATCTCCAGAGTTTCTGATTCAGGAGGACTGGATGGAACCTGCAAATATGTATTTCTATTACTTGATACTGATGATGCTGATGACACAGGTGGTATTGATGCTCCTGATCCAGTCCTATACTTTGAAAATCATTCTTTTTGAGTAAAAGACAGTGCAGGTTAAAAATAAACCCATATCTACTAAACCTTTCTCACTCATTCTGAGTCACTAGAGCATTAACATAGAATGTCTGAGGATACAAGAAAAATGTATAGTTAACTTTACACAAAACAAACAACTTCTGTGATAAATACAACTTCTAAGGCTTTGATGGCCTACCTGAAGATCTTTCACATTTGGAAAAGGAATTCCTATTGTTACGACAGCACGGGCATTATCATCTGAGAAATCCAGACCCTCACTCACTTTACCACGACAAACTGCCACCAGGAGGGCTCCATCTTAAGCAACAGAAAATCAACATTTTTAAAAGCATAATCAAGATTCCCAGAAAATGTCTTATTCTTGTTATTTTGAAGAGATCTGATTATTAACTATAATATCAAATTTAAAAGACTCAAAATTAAAAACTACTATAAGATAAAGTTTTTAAAGTTCAATGTCTTCAAATAAAACAAAATTACATTTTGACACAATATGGTAGGACCAATTTACAAACTGTGTATCTCCCAGTTAAACTATATAGAAAAACTATGTCAGAGTAATAACCTGCATGTGAACTAAGCAATTGTGAATCAACTGTTTTATCTTTAAAATATTGAAATTGAGATCACTACCTTTACCACCAGAATGTAAGTTATCAGAAGGATTTAAAGGACTCTGTATCATATTAGATCAATATTATACTGAAAAGTATTTAAAACATACACACACAGAATACTCTGTGCATAATCTTATCATACAGGGATATTGACAATTATGTTATAGCATCTTTGTGATGTTGCACTGTTCATAAGTTATTATTATTAGCCCTTTCTGTGAAATGTTTTTCGGGCATTTTCTAACTTTGAAATTTAGCCTTCAGTTATGTTAACCTTATGCAATTAAATATAAGCACAAAGTATATTTTTGCATAAAAATGTAACCTCCTTCCACTAGTAAGGAAGATATTAATGCATACTCTACCATCTTCTTTGATAAAACATTTTAGGTAGTGTAAGGAAGTTTACAGGCTAATACCTGAAGACATCCCATTTCTTAAAACTGAACTGGCATCTTCAAGTGAAAGTACTCATAGGAGAACAATTCCAAACAGAAGAATTTCTTTAACTTAATTTTCTTTTCACTCAGGATTACAGAAATAATTTTTGAAAAAAAGGCAATACAAATATAATTATAACAGCACCAACTTCTCACTTTATGGTAAAAAAATTTTTCACTAACTATCAAATAATTTCCAATTACCTTTTTCTCTTTTGTACTTGATTGCATCGTAGTACACCTGCAGTAATTCATCAAAATCAATTTTTTCTCCTCCCTGTGGTTCTACAATGACTGTCTTCACCAACTCCAGATTATGCCATAAACCAGTAGAGAGCCAACGTTCTTTTAACTTTTCTAATAACTGAAAAGGGGAAAGAAAACATTGAGTTACTTGTGTGTCCAACTGAACAAACTTACATTTATCTGTTTAAAGACAATCTGATTACAATGTGACTATGGCAAGAGTATTAACATTTCTGTGTTTTAGTCTAGAAAATGAGGAAAACAATTATACGTCATAGAGCTGTGACTGGGTAATTCATTAACCAATTTAGAAAGCTTTGAATGAGGCCCTGCACACAGTAAGAGCTTCATGGATGTTAGCTGCTATGGCTATTGTTACCATTATTATTACTTCTAACATTACTGCTGCTACTGCTGCTATGTCTATCATTGCTATCTTGGGGATTTCAGAATCAGGAAAAAAATTACTTCGAAGTTCATAAATTTTAAGTTATATCTAAATCTAAGGTAAAATTCTTAATATCCTTAATTAAATGAAGATTTTTAAAGATCATTTTACATAGTACATAGGCAGCCATGCTGCTTGAAAATTTGATCATCACTGATAAACTGAATTGAGTAAATATATAAACAGAACCTCAGGCAGCCAACAAGTACAAAACATAAAAGCACAAATGGAACATTTACAAAAACAACTGTGTGACAGATTACAAAAGGATTTTCAACAAGTGTCAAAGAATATCAGATTAACCACATATTCTAACAATAATGCAAACTTAGATTAAGTCAATAACATAAAGTTACTGACAAAAAAACAAACATACAAGCTCAACACTAAAGATTATATTCTTAAAGAGCATATGGGTTATATGCCAATTATATTTCAATAAAGCTGCAAAAAGAAAATAAATAACAACAAAAGAGAACATACAGAGAAGAAATCAACAGAATTCATGACATCTTTAGATCTGAACGACTAAAAAACGCACCCACAATCCAAAACATGTGGTATGGAATAAAGGTAATAAGAAAGCAGAAGTTAGTAAAGATAGGAACTGAAATAAATTTAAAAAAAAGTGGTAGAGATTATTATGACTTAAGTTGAACTGTTTTATTTGTTTTATGCAAAGAGTTCTATGTAATATGGGCCAATTATTACAATATAGGCAGTGAGTGAAGTGAAGGTTCTCAGTCGTGTCTAACTCTTGGTGACCCCATGGACTGTAGCCTATCAGGCTCCTCCATCCATGGGATTTTCCAGGCAAGAGTAATGGATTGGGTTGCCACTTCCTTCTCTAGGGGATCTTCCCAACCCAGGGATTGAACCCGGATCTCCCACATTGTAGGCAGATGCTTTACCGTCTGAGCTACCAGGGAAGTCACAATATAGGCAAGCATCAAGAAATTACTTCAAACCCTCCAGAGAACAAAAACTAATTTTTATAAGATGATTTAATTCCTCAGAATTTTAACATATCTATTTTTGGAAATAATAATAAGACAACAAAACAAATTTTTTAAAAAATCACTGCTATGGTCTAAATGTCTGTATACCTCCAAAATCATATGTTGAAATCCTAACCTCTAAAGATAAAGGTATCCGGAAGTGGGGTCTTTAAAAGTGATTTGGTCATGAGCATGGAGCTTTCACAAATGGGATAGTGCTCTTATTTTTGAGATCTCACAGAGTTCCTTTGCCCCTTCTACCACGAGAGCATAGCAAGAGAGAACTGGCTCCCCACAGGAAGAGGGTCCTCACCCAACCATGCTGGCACCCTAATCTTGGACTTCCAGCCTCCAGGGCTATGAGAAATATGATTCCATTGTTCATAAGCTACCAGATCTGGAGTATTTTATTCCAACAACCAGAACACACTAAGAAAATCACTAATTGGTAAAACAATTCATTGCATATTATACATTGATCAGGGTATTCTGATCAGTAAGAATAAAAACTTCCCATAACAACATGTTAACAGGTAAAAATAACAGGGATATTATTAATTTTAAAAACTTCTTCACTTTGGCTATTAGAATTTACTTTCTGAATATACACACCTTCTGAATCAAAGTTTCTCACCATGCAAATTCTTAATCTCTTCTAGCTGCTGTAATTCAGTTAGAAGAGCATAAGAATACCCCAAGGATGTAAAACCAGATGAAATGTATCACGAATCTGCATAATTATTGATTCTTAATAGAATTAAATTCAATGGTGCTATACTGTTTTCTGAAAACACAGATAATATTTAACCTCTGATTCCTTGAATCCAAGAGAATAACAACTCCAGTGTTTTGAACATTCAAAATCTGGAGAAATACACAGCATTTTACTGACTGACTTCACTTTCACTTTACTTAAGGAAGACCATTAAGTTGATGATTCCAAAATATATTCCATTTTAATAGATTAACGTCTCATTATGAAGAAAAATCTCAGAAATAAAAAGGAAATTGGATTTTTCCTCCATTATGCAGAACAGAATTCAGAATATCAAAGAGTTATAAATGATTTAGAAATATTTGTTTACAAAAGCTTAGAAAAATTTCAAAGCAGCTATGATATATGCAATATTTCAAAATTTGCTACAATGGATAACTATGAAAGACATTCTATCCACTGATTTTGGATTCTAAGAACTTCAGAAATTTCTGGACAATGAAAATGGCCATAAGTTTATAAATAAGTTGTGAATATCACAATTAAAAATTTCAACAAGTACTATCAATTACTTCAGAAAACTTACATAACAAACTGTCACGTTACTGGGTCTTTAAAAAAATTATCTACGAAATAAAGCTGCTAAGCTTGTTGATATATCTAAAAGAACTTTTAAAGTTCTTTGATCCTATTAAATTTTGAAAACTAAATTGTCAGGGTATAATACTGACATGTAAGATTATAATTTGGAGAACAGGAGAGTACAAAAAGGTAGATCTGAAAAACTACTGCTAATGCAAATTTTATAACTTGAACAAAATTTTCCCCTATGTATAAATCATTCAAATTTGCTTTAAATAAAAAGAACTATTTGAAATACATAAAAATAGCTAAGAAGTGATTAACCAAATATTTTTCAAGAAAAATTTCATGCAATCTAACATCTATTAGCCTTTCCAAAGTGCCACACTATCAATATTTACCACCAAGTCCAGCCACTGGATATAATGGGTACCCTGCTAGCTCAGTGGGAAACAATCTGCCTGCCAATGCAGAAGACGCAGGTGTGATCCCTGAATCGGAAGGATGCTCTCAAGGAGGAAATGGTAACCCACTCCAGTATTCTTGCCTGAAAATGTTCTAAAATTGGTGAACTTTGTAAACATAATAAAACTTATTGAAATATACACTTCAGGTGAGTAAACTGTAAGGTGTGCAAAGTATATCACAGTAAAGATATTTTATTAAAACAATGATAAATAGGATACTTCCAAACCACTAAAAGCACGAACGGAGGACAAAAAAAGCCATGTCAATAGAATAAGGTAAACAAGAGAGGAAAAGAGGTAAAAGAAAGCACAGAATAAGACGGTAGAAAATAAGTCCAAATACGGCAAAGAATCAAAGAAAACACAAATTTAATTCATTTATGAAAACTGAGACAATCAGTTGGTTTAGAAGAATAGAGGGGAGAAGGGAAGTAGTGGGGAGAGGAAAAAGAAAATCAACTATATGTTGTTTATCAACAGAAATACTTAAATTAAACCACAAAGAAATCTTAAAAATGAAGACATGGAAAAAGATATCTGAGGTGTATATTTACCAAAAGAAATCAGCCGTATCACAGACATAAAAAAGTAGACTTCTAAATAAAAAGCTTTAAGAGAAACATAGATATACAATATATCCATATATATATAAAGTACATCCACCAAAAAGATACAGCACTCATGAATCTTTATGTACTTAAGATATAGTCTGACAATATGGAAAGGAAAACAACTACCAAGAAACACAATGATAGACACTATAAACACTATAGTCCCTAAATATACAGAGGACTTCAGCACATCTCTCTAAGATATCTACAGATGAATCAGACAAAATTAATATGAATACAGATTGAAACTTATAAGAATAATCAACTTTACCCTAACGTATGTAGGAAACTTGGTGCTGAAAGGAAAATAATAATTCTTTTAAATGTAAAACAATATACATAAATCCACAAAGGACATATTAATAAATTTTAAAAATCTGGAATCATATACAGATTCCCTGGAAACAGATATTCACAGAAGAGTCATTCATTTCAAAACAAAATAAATTTATCTACATAAAAATCTGAAAAAGCTTCCATAAAGTTCTAGGTTCAGGAGGAAAACAAAATGGAAAAAAATTACTTAGAAACAATGTAATTTTTCTAGGTTTCCAACCAGCTTGTCATTTTCTACAAAATGTCAATAGAAATGTGATGTAAACAGCAGAACATAAAAATAAATAAGACTAGAAAAGTCTTAAAAATATTTATTGGGAGTCTCCAGTGGTTAAGAATCTGCCTTCCATCCCTGGTCTGGGAACTAAGACCTCACATGTCACAGGGCAACTAAGTCTGTGTGCCACAACTTAAGACCCAGTGCAGCCAAAAGCATATACTAAGGGTAATGTGTGAACTGTGCTATAGAAATACAATAAGTATATAATAAGTAAGAAAAATAAATGAACTTCTGTCATGGATTTAAAAAAGCAAAATGGTGAAAATTATGTCCAATATCATATTTTTTAAAAACTCAAAAACAAAAAGCAAACCTAACATGCTGCTTAGGAATATATATGCACTGTGGAATACATATATATGTGGTGTGTATGTATGCATGTTAGTCACTCGGCCATGTCCGATTCTTTGTGATCCCAAGGAATGTAACCCACCAGGCTCCTCTGTCAAGAATACTGGAGTGGGTTAGCATTCCTTTCTCCAGGGGATCTTTCTGACCCAGGGATTGAACCTGGGTCTCCTGCATTGCAGGCAGATTCTTTACTGCCTGAGCCACCAGGGAAGCCCATATTGTGTGGTAAAATCATTTTAAGAAAATTAAAATTGTAAACTTTAGGACAATTATTAACCCTGAGGGGATGAACAAAGTGATGGGAATGTGAAGCAGCATCCAGTTAGCAGTAACATTTAGTTCTTTAGTGACAGTTTTGATATTTTCATTTTATTAATATGCTTCATAACTCATATATGTATTACACATGATCTTTTTTAGTGCTGAAGGTATATTTTATTTGTTTACTTTGAAATATTAATTAATTTGGCTTCACCAGGTCTTAGTTGCAACATGCAGGATCTTCGATCTTCATTGTGGCACATGGGAGCTTTAGTTGGACATGCAAACTCTTAGTTGCACAGTGGGATCTAGTTCCCTGACCAAGGATGGAATCTGGGTCTTCAGCATTAGGAGTGTGCAGTCTTAGCCACTGGACCACCAGGGAAGTCCCACATGTGACCTTATATAAGTATGAAATATGTATATCTTGTTAATGTTTTTATTAACATCAGGACAGTGGGGACAGAGGATTAAGAAAAGAAAACAACAGCAAAAATATTAATCCCTACAATGTGCCAGAAACATCAGAAATCTAAGAATAAAGTGGAGAAAATTACAGAAAAAGTACTTGCCTTCATGGCATTTATAATGAGAGAGCATTACACATCTAAAGATGGATAATAAATATAGCCTGAAACTCCAAAATCTGTATGTATTTAAAGCCCTGACTGCCCTGCTACATGAATGTTTATATATTCAATGGCCTAATAAAATTCACCAGTTAGATATCTCAAGGCACCTGAAACATTTCATGAAAGATCAAATGTATACTATTCCAGTGTTTATTATCAACAAATGCTGTCATGATTCACCAGAATTTGGGGCAGAACTTTAGCCTTTGTCTCCCCTCGCTGCTAAGCACGGTGCAATTGGAAGAAAACTTTCAACTCCAAACTTCTCCCCAATAAGGGAGTTAAAACAAGACTGAATGTGCAGACTTTTAGGGGGTGCTGCCCAGGGGACTGGTTTCTGTCTTGCCTAAATCTATGCACTGTCAGGTTGGGGGTCGCTAAGTACAAAGACAAAGGTTTAGAATAATCTGCACTCACTTACCATAGTCTCTTCCCCTGGTTCAGTGCTTGACTACTGTGATAAAATCCCCACCTCCCAGTTTCTCTCTGAGAAGTTACTGAACCATATGTCCAATGTGCAGGCAGAGAGCTGCCAGAGAGACTGGTTTCTGGGTCACATATCTCAGAGTACTGACAAGATCTAGTATGCTCTAGATGCCAAAGGGCCACTGAGAACAAAAGAGAGCTGAGTAGCTTGCTGCCACACTACAGGACTAGCAGAAAGAGGCCAATACAGCTTGTTGGCCTCTACCCTGGATGAGAGAAGAGACGAGTGGAGGATATACAACATTCCAAATTTTGTTGGGGGCTAGTTTGGAGGGACTAGTTTCTGTCTTGCTCACCTCAGAGAGCTGATGTGACCTGGTTTGCAGCAGCTTCAGAGAATCTGTAGTTTCACAGATAAAAAGAAAAAAAATCAGAGGGAACAAAAAAATTATGAGTTCTTGAAAAAAAAAAAGGAAACTGAAAAATCCTTCTCATCAGGAATCTACACACACAAGTTAAGAGAAGGAACATCCACAGAAAAGGTTTGAGAGGCCTCCAGAATCTACACGTAAGTGAATTGGTGAAGATCTTTCCCTGTATAGAACCAGCCCATAAAAGACTGGGAGAGGTGGCTATTGTTTTAAATGGGTAGATACAAACCCAAAGTAACATGGAACATGAAGAAACAGGAGGAAATGACCCAATCAAAGGAACAAAATAAATTCCAGAAAATCAGCCATAAAGAATGGAGGTATATGAATTATCTGATGAAGAATTTAGAGTAACCATCATAAAGATGCTCAACAAGCTCAGGGAAATGATACATGAATAAATTGAGAATTTCAAAAACAAAAAAACAGAAAATATAAAACAGAGCAAAACAGAAATTTTGGAGCTGAAGAATACAGTAACTGACATAAAAAGTTCACCAGAGGGATTCAACAGCAGACATAGTCAATCAAAATAAAGAATCAGTGAACTAAAACACAGGTCACTTAAATGATCTAGTCAGACAAATATAAAGAAAAGAGAATGAAATAGAGTCAAGAAAGTCTGGGGGACTTATAAGACACCCTCAAATAGACAAATATACACAGAAGGCAAAACAAAAAAAAAAAATGAGAGAAAGGTACAAAGTTTATTTAAAGAATTAGTAGCCAGAAACTTCTCATATCTGGTAGGGGAGAATGGATATCCAGGTTCAAGAAGCCAAGACACCAAAAAGGGTGAATCCAAAGAAGGTTACACTGAGATATATTATAAACAGATTGTCAAAAAATCAAAGACAGACAGAATTTTGAAAGTAGCAAGAGCAAAACAAAAAGGGAATGGGATAATATATTCAAAGTGCTGAAAGAAAAAATTGGCCCTCAAAATGCAGAAAGAATGGGAAGAGGAGGACGATGAGGGGAGGTGAGGGGGAAGAGGAGGAAGAGAGATAAACTTTCCCAGAATTACAAAAGTTGGGGGAGTTCATCACCATGAGATTCCTTACAAGAAATACTAAGGGGGAGTCCTTCAGTTGAAATAAAAAAGATGCTGGAAAATAAAACGAAGCCATAAAAAGTGGGCTTTAAGTAAAAAATTGTTAGAGACAAAGAATATTATATATCGAAAAGGCATCAATTCACGAAGATATAATTATAAACATACAAATATATAAGAACAGAGCCCCAAAACACATAAAAAACAGAACAGATAGAAACAAATAGTTCTGCTATAATAGTAACAAACTTCAATATTCCAATGTTAATAATGAACAAAACAACCAGATGAAAATTCAACAAGGAAAAGTGAACTTGAAAAATACCATAAACTAATTAGAGCTAACAGACATATACAGGACACTCCATCTAACAAAGCAAAATACACATTTGTCTCAGTTGTGTGTAAAATATCCTCTAGGATAGATCACAGCTTAGGCCACAATACAAAGCAAATTTCAAAAGGATTCAGTGTTTTTTCTGACTACAGTGAGATGGAAATAGAAATCAATAAAAGAAGGAAAACTGAAAAATTCACACAAAAATGAAAACTAAACAATATACCTTCTAAAAATTCAAGTACAGTTGATTTACAACATTATGTTGTTTTCTTGTGTAGAGATAGGGATTCAATATTTTTGTAGATTATATTCCATTATGAGTTATTACAAGATAATTGCTATAATTCCCTGTGCTATACAATATAAACACACTTTTAAACAATCACTGGATAAAATCAGAAATTACAAGGAAAATTAGAAAATACCTTTGGACATATCAAAACAAAAATATAAATATACTATAACTTACAAGACAGTGAAACTGTGCTATGAAAGATATTTTAGCTGTAAATGCAAACATTAAAAAGACCTCAAATTAATACCTAACTGCATTTTACAGTAGAGCAAATTAAGCCAAAAATTAGAAGAAAAAATTAAGATTAGGGCAGAAATAAATGAAATAGAGAACAGAAAAAAAATAGAGGAATGAACATTGGTTCTTTGAAGATCAACAAAATTGAGAAATCTTTAGCAGTCTAGACTAAAAAAAAAAAAAAAGATGACTCAAATTACTCAAACCACACAAGAAAGTGGAGACATTACCACCAACTTTATAGAAATAAAAAGGATCATAATACTATGAACAATTGTATGCTACCAAATTGAATAATAATCAGGACATAATGGACAAATTCCTATAAATACACAATCTCAAAAAACTGAATCATGAATAGAAAATATGAGTTGACTTATAACAAGTAAGGAGTTTGAATGAGTAATCGAAAACCTTCCAACAAAGAAAATCCCTAGATCAGGTGGTTTCACTGATGAATTCCATCAAATATTAAAGAATTACTATCAATCCTTTTCACACTCTTCAAAGAGAATGAAAAAGAGAGAACATTTCCTGACCCAATCTAGAGGCCAGCCTTACTCTGATACAAAAGGCAAACAAAGACACTATAGGCAAAAAATAAACTATAGACCAATATTCCTTACAAATATCGACGCAAAAACTTCAACCTATACTAGAAGACAAAGTTCAGCAACATACCAAAAGAATTATACCTTGTGATGTATTTTACATTATGTAAAATCACGATGTAAAATGATCATTTTTTTTCTTCATTCTATTAATGTGTATTATATTAATTGATTGTCACATGTTGAACAATGCTTGCATTCCAGGAGTAAATCCCAATTTGTCATGGATATTAGATTGGAGATGATAGAAAGAGAGAAGAAGGCTCATAGACACCCCCTGATTAGTCCAAATATTTAGTCCAGATTACCTGATTAGTCCAAATATAAACTGCAGTACCTTTCACTCATTAAGGCAACAATGGAAAAGGGCCAAGACTGGGAGGAAAGATTACAAATAGATGCTCAGACTGACATATTGAGGAAGCAATGTGTGATGTTGTGATTTATAAAAAATATAAATACATATATATATTTGGCTTTGTCCCTGTTCTTGGCACATAGCTTCTAAAACTCTTGGAATTTCCTGAGCAATAAGAACTATTAGGGGCATCTTTGGTTCTCAGTTTCTGAAACAGCTCCAGAGTCATACATAAAGGTTAGAAGATTTACTCATAGCAAGTCCTTTCAACCACACCTGACGTTTGGACAGTCCCCAGGCAACCTGAGTACAATGGCTGGTTGCCAGAAGAACTGCAATATTATGATTTACAAGAAAAATACACATTTGGTCACTCAGATAACCTATATATATATGGGAATATATATATATATATATATTTGGTCTTCATCTACCATTCCTGGCTCAGCTCCCCAAATCCTTGGAATTTCCCAAGTGTTAAGAATGATAAAGATGTCTTGTGTTATGTTAATGAGGTTACTTTTGAAAAGTAGGCCAGGATGGGGTTAGTTATCTATGGAGCCCATCACTTCAGTCCCACTCCCTCTGCTGTTGGGACCTTGTACTGCGTATTGCCCCATCTGGCTACTGACCGATATCCTTTCAGTTCAGTTCAGTTCAGTCGCTCAGTCGTGTCTGACTCTTTGAGACCCCATGAATCACAGCACGCCAGGCCTCCCTGTCCATCATCATCTCCCAGAGTTCACTCAGACTCATGTCCATCGAGTCCATGATGCCATCCAGCCATCTCATCCTTTGTCGTCCCCTTCTCCTCCTGCCCTCAATCCCTCCCAGCATCAGAGTCTTTTCCAATGAGTCAACTCTTCGCATGAGGTGGTCAAAGTACTGGAGTTTCAGCTTTAGAATCATTCCTTCCAAAGAAATCCCAGGGTTGATCTCCTTCAGAATGGACTGGTTGGATCTCCTTGCAGTCCAAGGGACTCTCAAGAGTCTTCTCCAACACCACAGTTCAAACGCATCAATTCTTCGGCTCTCAGCCTTCTTCACAGTCCAACTCTCACATCCATACGTGACCACAGGAAAAACCATAGCCTTGACTAGACGGACCTTAGTTGGCAAAGTAATGTCTCTGCTTTGGAATGTACTATCTAGGTTGGTCATAACTTTTCTTCCAAGGAGTAAGCGTCTTTGAAAGGATATCATTTTAACAGTATGAAAAGGCAAAATGATATCCTTTAATAATAAATTGGTAATCCAGTGAGTAAATGGGTTTTCCTGAATTCTTTGGGCTGCTCTGCTGCTGCTGCTGCTAAGTCACTTCAGTCGTGTCCAACTCTGTGTGACCCCAAAGACGGCAGCCCACCAGGCTCCCGTCCCTGGGATTCTCCAGGCAAAAACACTGGGGTGGGTTGCCATTTCCTTCTCCAATGCATGAAAGTGAAAAGTGAAAGTGAAGTCACTCAGTCGTGTCCGACTCCTAGCAACCCCATGGACTGCAACCCACCAGGACCCTCTGTCCATGGGATTTTCCAGGCAAGAGTACTGGAATGGGTTGCCATTGCCTTCTCTCTAGAAAATTATTAACCCCAAAGAGTGGGTAGTGGGAACCTCTGATTTACAGCCCATCTGTCAAAAGTATAGGTAGAAACCTGGGCGTGTGACTAGTGAAGGATGTGGAGGGTGGTCTTGTGGTTCTGAGCCCTTTATCTGTGGAGTCTGATTCTATCTCTGGGTGTACAGTGTCAGAACTGAATTGAATTCAATCTTGATTCCAGCTTTTGCTTCTTCCAGCCCAGCGTTTCTCATGATGTACCCTGCATAGAAGTTAAATAAGCATGGTGACAATATACAGCCTTGACATACTCCTTTTCCTATTTGGAACCAGTCTGTTGTTCCCTGTCCAGTTCTAACTGTTGCTTCCTGACCTGCATACAGGTTTTTCAAGAGGCAGGTCAGATGGTCTGGTATTCCCATCTCTTTCAGAATTTTCCAGTTTATTGTGACCCACACAGTCAAAGGCTTTGGCATAGTCAATAAAGCAGAAATAGATGTTTTTCTGGAACTCTATATGCAGAGTACATCATGAGAAACACTGGGCTGGATGAAGCACAAACTGGAATCAAAAGATTGCCAGGAGAAATATCAATAACCTCAGATATGCAGATGACACCACCCTTACGGCAGAAAGTGAAGAAGAACTAAAGAGCCTCTTGATGAAAGAGAAAGAAGAGAGTGAAAAAGTTGGCTTAAAGCTCAACATTCAGAAAACTAAGATCATGGCATCTGGTCCAATCACTTCATGGGAAACAGATGGGGAAACAGTGGCTGACTTTATTTTTTGGGGCTCCAAAATCACTGTAGATGGTGACTGCAGCCGTGAAATTAAAAGATGCTTACTCCTTGGAAGGAAAGCTATGATGAACCTAGAAAGCATATTAAAAAGCAGAGACATTACTTTGCCAACAAAGGTCCGTCTAGTCAAGGCTATGGTTTTTCCAGTGGTCACGTATGGATGTGAGAGTTGGACTGTGAAGAAAGCTGAGCGCCGAAGAATTGATGCTTTTGAACTGTGGTGCTGGAGAAGAGTCTTGAGAGTCCCTTTTACTGCAAGGAGATCCAACCAGTCCATCCCAAAGGAGATCAGTCCTGAGTGTTTCCTGGAAGGACTGATGCTGAAGCTGAAACTCCAATACTTTGGCCACCTGATGCGAAGACCTGACTCATTTGAAAAGACCCTGATGCTGAGAAAGATTGAAGGTGGGAAGAGAAGGGGACGACAGAGGATGAGATGGTTGGCTGGCATCACCGACTCAAATGACATGAGTTTGGGTAAACTCCGGGAGTCGGTGATGGACAGGGCGGCCTGGTGTGCTGCAGTCCATGGGGTCGCAAAGAGTCAGACACAACCGAGTGCCTGAACTGAACTGAACTGAACTGAAAGTCAATGTTTCTCTGAGTTCTGTGAACCACTCTAGTAAATTAATCAAACTGTGAACCACTCTAGTGAATTGATCAAACTTGAGAAGGGAGCTGTGGGAATCTTCAATTTATAGTCGGTCAGTCAGACACACAGATAACCTGGACATGAGATTGCTATCTGAAGTGGGAACCGTCTTGTGGGATGGAGCCCTTAACCTCTGGTATCTGACGCTCTGTTCTTGACAGATACTGTAATAACTGAGTTAAGCTGTAGGACCCTCAGCTGGCGTCACACAATTGTTTAATAATGCATGGAAACCCATATATCAGGTGTCAGAAGTGAAGCTGTGTTGTAGTAGACTATTAATCACAGAGGAGACACAGAAGAGGTGTTTTTTTCTCTTGAGTGTGGTACTTACAGGAAAGTCAGAACTGAACTATAAATTGGGAAACCAAGACAAACAGACATAACAAGAATGAATACAGATGAGACTGATCAGCAGCAGAGGACAAATAAAGAAAAGAGTGCAGCAAGACAGTCTTACTCCTCCTCTATCATACTGCACATCCAATCCATCAGCAATTCCTACCACCACTGCTTTCAAATATTGTCTAGACTCCAAACACTGCTACCATAGTGGTCCATGTCACTACCATCTCTCACATCAGTTACTAGCGCTGACTCTTATACAGTCACCATGCTTCTCATGCTCTCTAGAGTCTGCTTCTGGACAGCAGCCAGCACAATCCTTTTACAATTAAGTCTAAAGCCTCCAATGGCTTCCTACCATATCAGAATAAAATCCAATCCCTACTGTGGCTTGATTTTACCACAGCTACTTCTCTGGCCTGAGATTCACCCAAGAGGTGACACCTCTTACCTCTCTCCTACTCTGCTTCAACCGGGGTAGTCTTCCTGTTGATCAAACAAGGCAAAGAATCTGCCTGCAATGCAGGAGACCTGGGTTTGATTCCTGGGTTAGGAAGATCCCAGCAGGAAAAGGGGAGAAGGAAACAGCAACCCGTTCCAGTATTTTGCCTGGAAAATTTCACGGACAGAGGAGACTGGCAGGCTAGTGGGGTCGCAAATAGTTGGACATGACTGAGTGATGAACACACACATACACATACACACACACACACACACACACACACACACAGAGTCTTCTTATTGATCAAACAAAACAGTACTCTTCTTCCACAAAGTTCCTTCTGTCTGAATATTCTTCCCCCATATCAGAATAGTTTGCTTCCCCACTTCTTTTAGGCCTTTACTCAAAGTCACCTTCTCTGACAGGCCTTGCAGAACCATCCAACTAAAATTCTAAAAGTACCTGTATCCACTCCCTTAGGAATTCCATTTCCCTCTTCTTTGCATTATTATTTTGCTACACAGAGCTTACCATTATCTGTCTGTACTAGTCCACTCAATGAAAGTGAACTGTTAATCACTCAGTTGTGTCCGACTCTTTGAAACACTACGGACTGTAGCCCACCAGGCTCCTCTGTCCGTGGAATTCTCCAGGCAAGAATACTCATGTAGGCAGCCATTCCCTTCTCCAGGGGATCTTAATCAAGGGATCAAACCTGGGTCTGCCTCATTGCAGGCAGATTCTTCACCATCTGAGCCACCAGGGAAGCCCTTAGTCTACCCAGGCTACCATTAAAACAAACAAAAAACTCCAGTCATTTCATAATAAATATACATATCAAATCATCATACTGTATACCTTAAACCTTTATATATATTCAATAATACTTCAATAAAGCTGGAGAAAATATACCACAGATGGGGTAACTTAAATAGAAATTTATTTTTTACAGTTCTTGACACTGGGAGGTTGAAGATCAAGGTGCTGGCTGATTCATTTCCTGGTGAGATTCTCTTCCAGGCTTGCAGATGGCCACCTTACTGAATCCTTACACACTTTTTCCTCTTTGCTCATGCTGTGGGGGAAACAGCAAGATTTCCAGTATCTCTTCTAGTACAGACACTAATGCTATCAGATCAGGTTCTCACCCTTATGATTGCATTTAACCTTAATTACTTTCTGTGAGTCTTAATTTCTAAACACAGCCACACTGAGAGGTCAAGGTTACAACATATGAATTTGAGCACAGAGAAGGTATAAACATTTGGTCCATGGCATCATCTAATACATAAGAATCTTTCCATATATCTGGTTTATTTTCTGTCTCTTACTCCGGAATGATTTTTGTTTGTCTTGCTCACTGCTAACTGTCCAGTACCTAGAAAGTGGGCAATACATATTTGTTGAATGAATTTAACAAATGAATAAAAAAGGAAGGTTCAAAAAAAAATGGAAGATCAGAGAAGGTAGTAAAGGAGGAGGAAAAAAAAAAAACTCCCTATAAAGTCAGGTGCCAAAGTCCTTGATAAGAATATTCATGTGATCTGTAACATATCAATAAAGACGAAGCAGAAAGGATTACATGATTAAAAGACATGAACTGAGAAACTAGAGTTTTCTGTTGGTGAGTTTCTCTTTTTCCTTTCCTTTCTTTTTTCCCTTCCTTCCAAAAAAAGATGGAGAGGTTATGGTTTAGAAAAAGCAATGGAAAATAAATAGGATACCAATCCTGAGGCACTATGGAGAAAAAAGCAATCACAATGTGAAAGGACTGACAAGAAAATGACATGTCCTCTGTGTATATCCAGATTCTAGTTCAGGTAAGGAGGTACCGGGAACACTGTAAAAAAGGGATCAGGGGATTTGGTGACTATGAGACAATATTTCCACAGAACACAATGTGTTTATTGTAAACCTCTTCCATGAAGATTCTTTTTTTTTTTTTTTAAGTACTTTAAAAGCCAGAATTCTTTTCAGGATAATACAGGGGCTATATGCAAATCTAGAGTGTAGCTCTATAGCAAAAAACCATACTGATTACTTGGAGAAAATGGTCTGCGGCAAATTTTTGGTTTTAAGTAAAAAAAAAAAAATAAGTCTATAGTTTTTCCATTCTCATTACAGGTGACACTCAAATAGCCATCTATACATCTTAATTACTTGCCCCTTGCCAGAAAATTCATACAAAACTATATACCCACTACCCTCAAATTTTAAAATTTTCTTAAGTATCCCAACAAAACACCTAAAAATCAAGAAACCAGAGTACAGTACACTGACACAGAATCATCTCTCAGGTTTTGACATACATATGTAAATATGAGGAATCTGTTACAAAATAGTCTACTTAGCTCATAAAGAGCAAATGCTATTCACATACAGAGAGTCTAGTCTATGTACAGTGATACAGATGACTTAATCTACTCATTGACATTCACATCACTTAGATTTGATAAGTTCAGAAAAACTATTTTTGTGTAGGACCTCACAAATTAAAAGACATTTTTGAATGTTTATGCCTTATCTGGATATTGTCATTTTATTTTTTCAAACTTTTTAAAACCAGTATCTCACTAGGGAGGCAGTAAGTTAGAATGCAACATAGTGGGGAAATCCTGCATTTGCTCAATGTCTATAGCTTTTACACAGTTCCAGATGTTCAGTACATTAATAATGCACTAACTCAAAGCCTCTTTTTGAAACTTTAGAAAGTGTAAATTGCATTAAGACCTCCTTGCCCTCATTAATGGTATTGTTACAATCCTGGTCCTCTGGAAAATGTTTTTTGGCATGTGTTTAACTTTATAATATTGCCATTTACTCACTTTAATAGCCAGTACTCAAGTCTTAATGCTTTTAATAGGCCTGCCTAAACAGACTACCATCTTTTGTAATCTTTTTCACATAATTTATTTCTTAGGTAAAAGCTGTCATATCTTTCCATCTGAAGATGATCTGTCACATTCATTTCAAGGGGTACTAATATTTAAGAAATACCTACTTTCTTTGGTTCAGTTGATATGTACTGATAGTTGGCATATGTTAGGAATAATACACACTTCCTTGAAAATAGAAATAAAAATGAGAAATCAGTAGTAGTATATTTTTATAACATTTTAAATTGAAGGAGAAAAGGGTATATCCTTAATTCTTGCTGCATCCAAATATAAAATATGAGAAAGCCAAAAATATTCATTTCTATTGAAACAACTTCCTATACTCTAGCTATTTAGTGTTAGCTCAAGAGGCTGGGTTAGAGTTCAGGATCAAACTATCAGTGAATATGCATGCAGTCAGTAATTCAGTTCAGTTCAGTTCAGCTCAGTCGCTCAGTCGTGTCAGACTCTTTGCAACCCCATGAATCGCAGCACGCCAGGCCTCCCTGTCCATCACCAACTCCTGGACTTCACTCAGACTCATGTCCATCGAGTCGGTTATACCATCCAGCCATCTCATCCTCTGTTGTCCCCTTCTCCTCCTGCCCTCAATCCCTCCCAGCATCAGAGTCTTTTCCAATGAGTCAACTCTTCACATGAGGTGGCCAAAGTACTGGAGTTTCAGCTTTAGCATCATTCCCTCCAAAGAAAACCCAGGGCTGATCTCCTTCAGAATGGACTGGTTGGATCTCCTTGCAGTCCAAGGGACTCTCAAGAGTCTTCTCCAACACCACAGTTCAAAAGCATCAGTTCTTCGGTGCTCAGCTTTCTTCACATTAGGAAGAATAATAGGGAGGAATACTGTCCTGAAGTGAAAGGAACATCGCTTGTAGTTGTTGGCTATCTACATGGAAATGAAAGTTCCTATAGTCTCAGACAAGGAGTAGTCTTTCTCACAAATTTATTAAAAGAATGAAGACTACGAAAATGTCAGAGCTGCAGTAATGACTGAAACTGATATACTTATTTACAGCCATTTATTGATATATTTTAATAAAAATTCACAATACTTACAGTGAAACATTTTTCAAAGAAAACAATTTGAGAAATAACATACATTTCTTCACCTACTTTGCTGAAATCTCTTGAAAAGAAAATAATAAGAACTCAATTGATATTTAAGCACAAAACAAATTCTTAACTCTTTAAAATAGGAATTCCAAATTTCTGTTGACTGATCAACATAATTGGTTCATTAATGTCTGAAGTAACCATTTGGTTAAAAAGTATGCATTTAACCAATTTTGCTACTTTAGAGTCAAGAAGTATTGGCTTAGTAAATGCTGGCTGAAACCAGAATGAATAAATTCACTTATACGTTTCATTTCTTACCTGAGTAGACTGATTATAGTTTAAAAAGGGGGGGGGGGGCTCATTTTCTATCCCTCTGTTAAAAGACAAATAATTAAAGTAAACTGAACAAGGTCAGTGCATCTGTACTATTAGAATCTAAGGTATAATCTAGACTGAGAACAGAAAATTAATAAGAAGCAACCCCTGCAACGTTTCCTAAAAGCTACTACTTTCAGGTATTGCCAACCTGAATCTACTATAAAGTTGTTACTATAAAACTTGAAGGTGAAATGCTTTGGGAAAAACACCACTTCACAGTCTAGTGGAGAAGACCTAAATGAAAAATGCATAAAATACAATGTGGTAAGTGCTATTATAGATGTATATGGTTAGCCAGACGAAAGAGTGACTAACTTTGCGTCAGGGTTAAGGATGGTTTAATAGAGTAAACCTCTGAGCTGGATGGAGAGTATAAAGTCTCTGGATAATAGAAGAGTCAGAGAGTGGATTTCAAGCAGACACAACACCATGAACACTACTGCTGCCTAACAAGCTATCTGCAAATCCAGCGGCTTAAAATAAGACTCACTTTTTCAAATAATTTTTAAAATTGTGGTAAAATACACGTAACTTAAAATTTACCATCTTAATCATTTTTAAGTGTATAGGTCATAGGGTGAAGTATATTCACATTATTGTACAACCAATCTCCAAAACTCTATTGATCTTGCAAAACTGAAACTATATCCACTAAACAGCTCACTCCCTTCTTCCCCGAGCCCCTGACAGCTTCCCCTCTACTTTCTGTCTCTATGAATTTGACTAGATCGCTCACACAAATGGAATCATACTTTGCTTGTCTTTTTCTGATTGGCTCATTTCACCCAGTATAATAACCTTCAGGTTCATCCAGGCTGCAGCATAAAAACAATACCCATTTTATTACCTCAGTTTCTGGAGATGTGAAGTCCAGGCATAACAAAAAAGACTGAGTTCTCTGTTCAGGGTCTAAAGTGGGTAAGTTGTTTCCCAGGGCTGCAATTGTCATCTGGGACTTCGGGTTCTCTTCCAAGGTCACTGGTTATTGACAAAACTTACTTCCTATTGGCTGTAGGACACCTGCTCCCATTTTTATGCTAGTCATTAGTCAGGACTGCTCTCAGTTCAGAGGCCACCTGCAATTCCTTGCTATATGCCCCACGCTCCCACCAGTCAGTTTAACACGGATGCAACTTTCTTCCAGTCTAGCCAGATATCACATACCTCTGACTTTCTCTTCTGCAACCAGCTTCAGAAAAGTCTCTGCTTTTAAAGGCTTCAAGTGATTATGTAAAGCTGAGTGCCAAAGAATTGATGCTTTTGAACTATGGTGTTGGAGAAGACTCTTGAGAGTCCCTTGGACTGCAAGGAGATCAACCCTGAAGGAAATCAGTCCTGAATATTCATTGATAGAACTGATGTTAAAGCTGAAACTCCAATATTTTGGCTACCTGATGTGAAGAACTGACTCATTAGAAAAGACCCTGATGCTGGGAAAGATTGAAGGTGGGAAGAGAAGGGGATGACACAGGACGAGGTGGTTGGATGGCATCACTAACTCGATGGACATGAGTTTGAGTAAGCTCCAGAAGTTGGTGATGGACAGGGAAGCCTGGTGTGCTGCAGTCCATGGGGTAGCAAAGAGTCAGACACGACTGAGCAACTGAACTGACTGACTGATTTTAAAGTCAACTCACTGGAAAAGACTCTGATGCTGGTAGGGATTGGGGGCAGGAGGAAAAGGGGACAACAGAGGATGAGATGGCTGGATGGCATCACCAACTCGCTGGATGTGAGTTTGAGTGAACTCCAAGTGTTGGTAATGGACAGGGAAGCCTGGCATACTGCGACTCATGGGGTCACGAAGAGTTGGGACATGGCTGAGCGACTGACCTGAACTGAACTGCAAAATCCCTTCACAGTACCTAATTAGCATTTGACTGAACAAATGAGGGAAGGCATGTATATACCAGGGGCCAGGAATTGTGGGGGCCATCTTAGAACTCTCTCTACCACTTTTATGCAAGTATGAAAATATACGGCAGCTCAAAGCACTCAGAGTAATACAATATGCCTTTAAAAGGGGTATATATAGGATGGGTGCTGCTGGCATAAGGCTGAAAAATAACCAAGGCTTCCAGAAAATGCAAAGGATTTGAAGCTTTATCTTTCAGAAAACTGGGAATTACTAAAGGTTTTTAACTCTTGGTATATCATTAGGGTCCAATGTATCCATTTTCCATTTTTTAACATTTCTAACTATTTATAAAGATATTTCATCACTTTTTCTTACTACACTCCCCCCCCCCTCAAAAAAAAAGCCAAGAGAAAATGTACTTTATTAAAATAGGGTAAAACCTATTGTATATTGTAATCACCACAAGGGTTAACTGAACTCTTCTATAATTCTAAGAAATATTATGGGATCTCACTGACATTACTTTTCCTACATCTTGAAACATTCAGTGGTTTTAATATCCTACAAATAATTCCATCATTATCCATCATTACTCATCACATTATTCCTGATAATTCAAAAAAATCTAAAATAATAAGAAAGAGAAGAATGATGGAACAACCTAGGAGGATGCAATAATGGGCTGCCATTCTTTTTTCTCATAGTATTGCTCAAAGTACTGCATCATCTTCCCAGAAATTAGAAAACTGAGGATACCAAATACTTTCATTTATGACCAAAATAGCAAAGAAAAGGAAATGAACAGAGAAAGATATATCATAATAGTAGATGAATAAGAAGACAAAAGTCTGAGGAACATTCCAATTCTAGTGACAATGGTGAAATTGGATGGTGTAAGTGAAATCTCAGACTATAAATCATCAGATAACAATATACTGCACAAAACTGATCAAATTCAAGAACTGATATGTGATCAGAACATGTCTAAAGACAAGACACAATGGTAGTCTCATTCAGTTAATTATTCAGCAGGAAGGACTTCATCACACAATATTTTGTGACAGCAACACTGACTGTCTCTTCCCACTTGTTGCAAAAAAGGCATGTGACATTAGTGTCTGATTTTTTTATATCAGTACACCAAAATTTACTTGTTACAAAGAGGTGTTGTTATGTCTAACCTCTTTTTAAAGTTTAAAATTTAATAATGTTGATTTTTAAACTATTACTTTATTCTTAATTCTATAAATCATTCCCATGACTTATAAAAAAGAAAAATGACAAATGGTTATGGCTATTTTCACTGGTTTACTGAGGGTTAAACAGGAGAGCGACATGATCAATAAGGAGGAAAAACTGGTGGAGGGAGGACTGAACGGAGAAAGATCAATTAAGAATAAGGCTTCCCTGGTGGCTCAGTGGTAAAGAATCTGTCTGCCAACGTAGAAGATACAGGCTCGATTCCTGGTCCAAGAAAACCCCACATGCTGCAGAGCAACTAAGCTCACGCTCAGTTCTTGAGCCTTGCTCTAGAGCCCAGGAGCCGCAGCTCCTGAAGCCTGCATGTCCTAGAGGCTGTGCTCCACAGCAAGGGAAGCCACGTGATGGGAAGCCTACATACCACAACTAGAGAAAAGCCTGCACAGCAACGAAGACTCAGCACAGCCACAAAGAAAAACAAATTATTAAAAAAAAAAGAATAACTTAAAGATGAGGACCAGACCAAAGTTAATAGAAGAAGTAGCATTAAATAAATGGATGAGAAAACAAGCCACAGGTGGGGAGAAAATACAATTCTGGGCAAAAGTCACATCTGATCAAGAACAACCAACTCATTGGGCATGAGTTTAAGCAAACTCTGGGAGATGGTGAAGGACAGGAAACCTGGCATACCACAGTCCATGGGATTGCACAGAGTCAGACATGACTGTGCTACTGAACAACAATAACAATGCACAATATACAAAAAACTTCTAAAATTCAACAAAAAGAAAACAACCTGATTGATAAACGAGCCAAAGATCTGAACAGTCACCACACTAAAGAAAATATACTGATGGTCAATAAGCACATGAAAAGACATTCTACATTTTAGATCAGCAGGAAACTGCAAGTCAAAACAAGATAGCACAACACACTTATTAGAATGACCAAAATCTAAACCAATGACAAGACCGAAGTATCTGGTGGGAATACCAAATAGTATAGACACTGAAAGACAATTTGGCAAATATACACCTACCATGATTGGTGGTTGTGGTTTAGGCGCTAAGTTTTGTCTGACTCTTGCAACCCCATGGACTGTGGCCAACCATGCTCCTCTAACCCTGGGATTCTCCAGCAAGAATACTGGAGTGGGTTGCCATTTCCTGCTTCAGGCGATCTTCCTGACCCAGGGATCAAACCTACATCTTCTGTGCTGCAGGCAAGTCTCCTGCACTGCAGGCAGATTCTTTACCAACTGAGCCACCAGGGAAGCCCCTACACTTACCATAAAAGTTAAAAGTTAAAGTGAGAGATGCTCAGTCACGTTCGATTCTTTGCAACCCCAATTCTCCAGGCCAGAATACTGGAGTGTGTAGCCATTCTCTTCTCCAGGGGATCTTCCCAACCCAGGGATCGAACCCAGGTCTCCCACATCACAGGCGGATTCTTTACCAGTTGAGCCACAAGGGAAGCCCAAGAATACCGGATTGGGTAGCCTATCTCTTCTCCAGCAGATCTTACTGACTCAGGAATTGAACTGGGGTCTCCTGTGTTGCTGGCAGATTCTTTACCAGCTGAGCTACCAGGCAATCCAGCAATTATGCTCCTTGATATTTACCCAGATAGACTGAAAACTTACATCCACTTAAAAACCTACACACAGATGTTTACAGAAGCTCTATTCGTAATTGACAAACTCCTCAGTAGGTAAATGGACAAACTGTGGTCCAAACAATAATAGTTTACACTAAAAAGAAATGAGCTATTCAAGCCATGAAAAGACACGGACGAAACTTAAGTGCATATTACTATGTGAAAGATGCTAATTTGAGAAGGCTACATATTACATGATTCCAACTACATCACATTCTGAAAAAGGCAAAACTTTGAAATTAGTAAAAAGATCTGAGGTTGCTATGTGTTGGGAGGAGGGAGGAATGTACAGGCAGAGCACACAACATTTCAAAGGCAGTGAAACTACTCTGCATGATACTATAATGATGGAAACATGTCATTACCCATTTATAAAAACTAATTCTCTAAGTGTTATTCAATATATAATAACAAGGGCAACTCTACTTTAAACTATGGGCTTCAAATGGTAATGATGTGTCAGTATAAGGCCATCAGTATAATAAATGCACCATTTTGGTAGGGAATATTGATAATGTGCACAGTGGTACATAATCCGCGTGTCAATGCAGGAGACGTAAGAGATGGGGGTTGGATCCCTGGGTCGGGAAGATCCACTGGAGTAGGAAACGGCAACCTGTCCCAGTATCCTTGCCTGGAAAATTCCATGGACAGAGGATTCTGGCAGGCTACAGTCTATGGGGTTGCAAAGAGTTGAACAAGACTGAGTAATTGAGCACAAGCACATCAATAATGTCAGAGGTTACGCATGTGTGAGGCTAGTACAGAAGTTCTCTGTACTGATCACTCAATTCTTCTGTGAATGTAAAAATACACTAAAAATTTTTCAAAAATATTATGTAATCAGTAGATTTTCAACATTAAGCTGCCATCCATAGAATCTTTTCCTTGATATATTTCCCTTTATGATCTGTAATGTTACCACGACTTCCTAGTTATACCATCTTCAAGCTACATTACCTGAACCAAGTAACTGAGGCAAATGCTATATCTAACAACTCTTCAGAAATATACTTTCTACCAAGGCAAATACCAATGCGTTGGTATGGGCTTTAAGCATTCATTCACTACGTCCTATAGAAAATGTCATATCTTTTGAAAGAGTTTTAAAATGTGATAATCCTTGAGAATCTGGCACCAAGCCCACGCATAAACAAAGACCCAGCAGAGCCAAAAAATAAATAAATATAATTATATTAGAAAAGTGAAGACAAGATATTGAGAGAATTCACATCTGGACTTTCTATTTGTTGTATTATTTGAGAATATTCAATTCTATTATAAAAAACAAGAAACCAAACATATATATGAAAATCATAAGATGTTTAAACCATACATAGAAGTTGAAAACCTATAGGACACGTTAAACAGATATAATAAGTTCAGTATATATGTATGAATATAAACAGAAAGGGATAGTTGGATCAAGAAGACGCTAAGTGTTTAAGACATGCTGTATATACACAAAGCACCAAACAGTCAAGATACACTAAATATATCTGACGCATATGAAACACTTAGTTATTCATGAAATCTTTTTCTTTAATTCATGAAATCTTAATTCAGTCACGCACTGTTGACACCCATCCTGGCCCCATATATCCCCTTCCCAAGAAAGGCAAGTAAAAGCCATAGCTGCTCAGCAGGCTAATCAGTGGGCTATAGTTGTGACCAAGTATACTTGCCCCTGCTCTTCTTTAATAAGGTGAGACTGTGTCGTTAGCCTTGAGCACTTTCCATCTATTGGGCCAGGTGGCTCAAACTCATTTCTAGTCTCTAGCAACAGTACCAGCAAGGAATGCTGGTGTGGCAGAAACTGAAACACAAGACACATGAATATTGCACAACCCAGGATTAAGGTAATATGCTTAATTCCATCCACTTGTACCTCTATCCTTTATGTGTTAGCTTACCCTTAACTCTTTCCTTCTACTTCTAAGTGTATGTTTTAAACTCACTTCCATAAACTTTGCGGCTGAAGCATCTTAAGGTGTCTGTTAGCTTCTCTATCCCATTACCTTTGGGACAGCCTACCTGATGAGTGTTATCTGGCGGTAACCATTGCATCAAGGTAATTTCCCACCTGACAACACCTGACAACACCCAAATCACCTAAATTCAAAAGTTGCCAATCTGAAATTGTCAGCCAAAAGGAAAAAATACAATGGTCTCTATAGCTGGGTATAAGACTGTAACAACAACAAAAAAAGACTGTAACAAAGATGAACGCCTGGAGCCTCCAAACTTTGTCTCAGATCAGTTCAGCTCAGCCACTCAATCAAGTCCAACTCTTTGCAACCCATGGACTGCAACACACCAGGCTTCCCTGTCCATCACCAACTCCCAGAGCTTGCCCAAACTCATGTCCATCAAACTGGTGATGCCATCCAACCATCTCATTCTGTCGTCTCCTTCTCCTCCCGCCTTCAATCTCTCCCAGCATCAGGGTCTTTTCTAACGAATCAGCTCTTGCATCAGGTGGCCAAAGTACTGGAGTTTCAGCTTCAACATCAGTTCTTCCAATGAATATTCAGGACTGATACCCTTGAGGATGGACAGGTTGGCTCTCCTTGCAGTCCAAGTTACTCTTAATTGTCTTCTCCAATACCACAGTTCAAAAGCATCAGCTCTTTTGCCCTCAGCTTTCTTAATGGTCCAGCTCTCACATCCATACATGAGTACTGGAAAAATCATAGCTTTCACTAGACGGACCATTGTCAGCAAAGTAATGTCTCTGCTTTTTAATATGCTGTCTAGGTTTGTCATAGCCTTTTCCCAAAGAGTAAGCATCTTTTAATTTCATGGCTGCATTCACCATTTTCAGTGATTTTGGAGACCCAAAAAATAGTCTCTCATTGTTTCCATTGTTCCCCCATCCATTTGTGATGAAGTGATGGGACCGAATGCCATAATCTTCATTTTCTGAAGGCTGAGTTTTAAGTCAGCTTTTTCACTCTCCTCTTTCACTTTCATCAAGAGGTTCGCTCTTTAGGTCCTCTTTGCTTTCTGCCGAAAGGGTGGTGGCATCTGTATAACTGAGGTTATTGATATTTCTCCTGACAATCTTGATTTCAACTTGTGCTTCATCCAGCCTGGCATTTTGCATGATGTACTCTGCATATAAGTTAAATAAGCAGACTGAATATACAGCCTGACGTAGTCCTTTCCCAATTTAGAACCAGTCTGTTCTTCCATGTCTGGTTCTAAATGTTGTTTCTTGACCTGCATACAGACTTCTCAGGAGGCTGGTATTTCCGTCTCTTGAATTTTCCACAGTTTGTTGTGATCCACATAGTCAAAGGCTTTAGCGTAGTCAATGAAGCAGAAGTAGATGTTTTTCTGGAATTCTCTTGCTTTTTCTCTGATCCAGTGGATGTTAGCAATTTGATCTCTGGTTCCTCTGCCTTTTCTAGATCCAGCTTGAAAATCTGGAAGTTCACAGTCCACGTATTGCTGAAGCCAGACTTGGAGAATTTTGAGCATTACTTTGCTAGCGTGTGAGATGAGTGCAATTGTATGGTCATATGTACATTTTTGTATGGATGTGAGAGCTGGATGTGAAGAAAGCTGAGCACCGAAGAACTGATGCTTTTGAACTGTGGTGTTGGAGAAGACTCTTGAGAGTCCCTTGGACTGCAAAAAGATCCAACCAGTCCATCCTAAAGGAGATCAGTGTTCACTGGAAGGACCGATGCTAAAGCTGAAACTCCAATATTTTTGCCACCTCATGCGAAGAGTTGACTCATTGGAAAAGACCGTGATGTTGGGAAGGATCGGGGGCAGGAGGAGAAGGGGACAACAGAGGATGAGATGGCTGGATGGCATCACTGACTCAATGGACTTGAGTTTGAGTGAACTCAGGGAGTTGGTGATGGACAGGGAGGCCTGGTGTGCTGTGATTCATGGGGTCTCAAAGAGTCAGACACGACTGAGGGACTGAACCGAATTGAACTAAATGAAAATTCTTTGGCATTGCCTTTCTTAGGGATGAATGAAAACTGACCTTTTCTAGTCCTGCAGCCACTGCTGAGTTTTCCAAATTTGCTGGAACTTTGTCTAGCCCATACCAAGTTCAAATAATTGCTTTAGTACAGAAACGTGCAATAAATTAATAAGTTAAATTCAACCAATTTGCCTATTATTTCCCCCAAAATGCTTTCTTTAATTATGCTTTTATCCATGGAAAATATAGAACCAATGGTGGGGAGTGAGGGATGCAAAAGTAGTTGGAATGAATGCAGTTTCTAGATCTATTAGTTGATCCTCTGCCAAATAGGTTACTTGGCCATCCTTGACTCTAGCTTAATCTTAACTTCTGCCAGTTTCTGGGGTATAGCAAAGTGAATCAGATATAGATATAACCAATATATTTTCATAAGGCTTTTTTGGAACTAGATCTATGCATGTTATTTATAGACAAAGGGTATAAATGACATGAGCTTTAGACTTGAGTTTGAGTGAACTCAGGGAGTTGGTGATGCACAGGGAAGCCTGGCATGCTGCAGTCCATGGGGTCACAAAGAGTCACACATAACTAAGTAACTGAACTGAACTGATAAATGATGCTATATATGCATATAAGACAAAACAAAGCAACAAAAATTGTTATTGAAACAACTACTTTCTAATTACTTTATTTTTCAGAATACTGGATCACTTACTCATTAAAGCAGTTTTTCAACCTACTCCTCTTATAGTATCTCCCTAACAATAATAGTTTAGCTCACAAGCAGAGCCAAATGTGCAAAGTAAATATAAATACTGAAATATACCAATATGTAGGTATCTGAATACATGTATATATTGCCCTAAATAAAAACTGGATTAAATTAATACTTACCAGATCAACTATATTTCAAATATCAAACTCTAGAAATACTATTATGAAGACAGCATTAGACTAGAAAATCAAGAGTTCTCAGGCAAGTCCCTTCACTAAACATATGACCTTGTCCAAGTTATGTGAATTTTCTACCCAGAATGTAATATGTGCTCAATAAATGTTTGTTAAATGAACACAATAATGAAATAAACAAATGAATGAATAAAAAAGAACAGAAGTTCTTAAGTACTACTCCTTAGTTCTCAGTGACGTACAACCTCCCTGCTGCTGCTACTGCTAAGTCACGTCAGTCTTTTCTGACTCTGCAACCCCATAGACGGCAGCCCACCAGGTTCCCCCGTCCCTGGGATTTTCCAGGCAAGAACACTGGAGTGGGTTGCCATCTCCTTCTCCAATGCATGAATGAAAAGTGAAAGTGAAGTCGCTCAGTCGTGTCCGACCGACATTCCTTAAAAAGAATCAGTTGATCACTCACAATAAGGCAAATCCATAATCTACTGACATATCAAGGGTCTAAATAAGAAAACAGAAAGACGTTTTACATGGAACAATCTGGTTTCTCCTTTAAATTAAATGTAGTACAACTTAAAAATCAGGAACATCAAACTAGTAGCATTACAAACTTCTCAACATACACATTTACTACTAAACAATATTGACAAAAATTGTAACTAGAGACTGAAACATTTTGCATTTTATTCCTTATCTGACATTCAGTGGTGAATGCAAAATGTTCCCTCAGGGAAAATGGTCTTCACCCATAAAAATGTAAAAGAAAATCAGACTCTGCAATGTACAAATATAAAGGTCCAAGTTGCTACTTTGGCACCAGAGAGTCACTTTTCAAAATTAATGGAAACTTTTCTATCTATAAAACTAGTTTAAAAACTCTTCTATCCATAAAAATGATCTCTCAGAGAGTTCTAAGGCAGTGGTGCCACCAGTTAAATGACAATAGAGAGTCTAAATCAAGTTGATCTTAGTGGAGGAATGGTACTCTTCATGAATCTATTACAATATTTAGTTACTTCAGAAGGCTCTGAAAGAAGTGGGGTGGGGGGGGTGGATCTAGAATGACGCCTTTTCCACTTTTATCCTTACACAAATATTGTAGTTTGTAACAAAAGGAAATTCTTTTTCTTTCAGTGAAAGAGTAAAGTTTTAAATAAATCATGGATTGCAATTATCTAGACATACAGGAAAAAATTATTTACCACTACAATGTGATTTGAAAACTTAAATTTGTATGTCCCAAATTTCCTCTCAAAATAAATTCAAATGTCAGCTCTCATGTCTTCTGCAAGTCCAATGTCAAACCCCTTCAAAATGCAAAAGAGAGGACATTCAATGACTTTAGCCATTGTAATGTGTAACAGTCGACAAAGATGCAAAGACACTTACAATTTGTTGGGTTTGTCTTTTAGGTAAATTATATCTCCATTCTGAAATTCAGTTGAAAATACATTTTCAAAGATAAAATTAGGACTTCTACTTCCAGCTCCAATGTAAAGAACTCACAAGTCATCACACCCATCTTACACTAAGAAAAAAGCTGAAGAAACTGAAAATCAATGACTTGGACACATCAGAGAACTAAGGTCATAAGACAAATTGCTATCCTAAAAACTGGAGAGACAGTAAATATTGAGAATCATAGACTGAGAACTGCTTACTGGAAGAGGAGGACACTAAAACCATTATTGGCAGGAATGCTTAAAAGATAATTTTGACAAATTGCTGAAGGCATAGTGTATACCAGTGTAATAGTGAGAAACTCCTAGAGACCACATCCTTAGGGAGTCCCCAAATTTTTGTAGTTATTATCTCCAGAAACAATCCCCTTCCAAGGTTTTCACAGTAAAGAGTAAAGAAAAACCCTCTTCTTTCTGACAGAGAGAGGAGAAAAAAAGCCATTTCGAATACACTCAAAGCATTCTCCATAACTCAGGCCAGTCTCCCAGTAAAGGGAAAAGACTGCCAGAGCCTTATCCAAACTGGGGGAAAGGAAATTTACCCAAACTTCAGCTCCCGCTAGACTTCATATCTTATCTAAGGAAATGAATAAAGAGCTGAGAAACATATGGAAAGGATACAGTCCAGGGACACAGGCCCACTAAAAGACTGAGACTTAACTGAAAAATTAGATGATGCTTCCCCGTTCCCAACACCTTACCATCACATCAACAGGGCCCCAGGATAATGACAATAGACTACAACTGAGAGAGCTGCAGGGCAGACTACTTAAGAATGAGTGTTTCGGTGACTTTCCAGGTAGTGTAGTGGATAAGAATCCACCTGTCAATGCAGGGGACACAGGTTTGAACCCTGGTCCAGGGAGATTCCACATGCTGCAGAGCAATGAAGCCCGCACACCACAACTACTGAGCCTCCATGCTGCAGCTACTGAAGCCTGGGCGCCCTAAAGCCTGAGCTCTCCAAGAGAAGCCACGGCAATGCGAAGCCCACACACAACAACTATAGAGCAGCCCCAGTTCTCTGCAACTAGAGAAAAGTCCACGTGAAGAAATGAACACCCAGGGCAACCAAAAATTAATTAAATAATAAAAGAATGAGTGTTTAGGGACACCAGACAGTAACTAAAATCTACACAAAGAATTAAAGAGTACTGGTGAAGATAGTAACATAGGTAAATATAAAAAGGCAGTATAAATATAGTTTGTAAATTTGTCTCTTGTCTCATTTAAAAGACAAATGTATAAAGCAATAATTATAAATCTGTTTTGATAGGCAACAATGTATAAACACATGATCTTATGACAATAACAGCACAAAGAAAGTAGAACTTAATATAACTATAAAAGTTCAAAGTCTTCACATGCTATTGAAATTATATTAGTACCAATTCAAACTACAGTTTATAAACTGTTTATTTTAATTCCCAGGACAACCATTAAGAAGATAACTCAAAAATATATAGTAAAAGAAATGCTAAGGAATTAAAGTGTCAGTCACTCAGTCATGTCCAACTCTTTGTGACCCCATGAACAGTAGTCAACCAAGCTCCTCTGTCCATATAATTCTCCAGGCAATAATACTGGAGTGGGTAGCCATTCACTTCTCCAGGGGTTCTTCCTGACCCAGGTCTCTTGCATGGCAGGCAGATTCTTTACCATCTGAGCCACCATTAAAATCAGTTAACCCTGATGGCTCAGATGGTAAAGAATCTGCCTGCAATGCAGGAGACCTGAGTTCAATCCCTGGGTTGGCAGTGTCTACTCACTCCGGTATTCTTGCCTGGGAAATCCCTAGGACAGAGGAGCCTGGTGGGCTACAGTCCATGAGGTTGCAAAAAGTCAGACACAACTGAGCAATTAACACACTAAGGGAATTAAAAGGTCATACTAGAAAAATTTAAATGGCACATTAGAAAATAAATATTTAACAGAAAAGGTAGTAATGGAGAAATGAGTGCATGCCAAGTCCCTTCAGTCACGTCCAACTCTTTGCAACCCCGTGGATTGTAGCTTGCCAGGCGCCTCTGTACATGGAACTCTCCAGAGGAATCTCCCCAACCCAGAAACTGAACCCATGTCTCCTGAGGCTCCTGTGTCGCAGGAGGATTCTTTACCAATGAGTCACAGGAGCAGTCCCAGTGGAGGAATAGGAGGAGGGAAACGTAACATACAGAAAACAAACAGTAAAGTGACAAATGTAAAAACTATCTTATCAATGTGTGTGTATTAGTAGCTTAGCTGTGTTTGACTCTTAGAGATCCCATGGATTGTAGCCCACCAGGCTCCTCTGTCCACAAAATTCTCCAGGCAAGAATACTAGAGTGGGTTGCCATTTCCTTTTTCAGGGGATCTTCCTGACCCAGGGATCAGACCCAGGTCTCCTGCACTGCAGGCAGATTCTTTACCAGAATCTTTACCCAGGGAAGCCCCATAATTACATTAAATTTAAATGGAGCAAACACTCATTAAAAGGCAGAGATCAGTGGAATGATCCAACTACATGCTAAAATATTATGCTAAGTCACACATAAAAGCCACATATCGTATGACTTCATTTACATGAAACATCTGGGAAAGGAAAATCAATAGAAACAGAAAGTAGATTAGTGGTTACAAGTTATAGGGAGGTAGGAACGGGAAGTAGCTGCTACTGGATAAGAGGTTTCTTTTAGGGGTGGAGAAATTGTTCTGAAACTAGACAGTGGTGATGGTTGTATAACTTTGTAAATGTACTAAAACCCACAGAATTGTACCCTTGTAAAAAAGGGTATGGGAATTATATCTCAAACAAAAGGTTTCTATATAAAAATAGAAAGGAAGCCCCATTTGAGACTAAGAAAAAAATTTAATAAAGGAGAAACAATCCGAAGGCTTCTGAATTTTCAAAAATTTAAGATTTAATAAAATGCAACAGGACTCAAAATCAGTAATTAGATAGTAGGAACTATCTAAATATTATAAATTAACAAAACTTTTCTCCTCTGTGCCAGAATATTGATTCTTCACTGGATTTGTTTTAAATATATTTTTTATTTATAAAGAAGTAAGAGCCCCTTGGACAGCAAGGAGATCAAACCAGTCCATCCTCAAGTAAATCAGTCCTGAATATTCACTGGAAGGACTGATGCTGAAGCTGAAACTCCAATACTTTGGCCACCTGATGTGAAGAACTGACTCACTGGAAAAGATTCTGATGCTGGAAAAGATTGAAGACAGGAAGAGAAGAGGATGACAGAGACTGAGATGGTTGGATGGCATCACCAACTCGATGGACATGAGGTTGAGCAAGCTCCAGGAGTTGGTGATGGACATAGAAGCAAGGCATGCTGCAGTTCATGGGGTCGCAAAGAGTCAGACACAACAGAGCGAATGAACTGAACTGAATTACTCTCAGTAAGACATTAAACTTTCAAAATTTTCTATGTCTTTAGTTTCATATCTCATGATAAATACATTTTTAGTATGTTAATCACACAGAAAATAAACCTGCAACAACTCATAGATTGTGGATCTTTTTACAACCATATGGTATAATTATATGGTATTAAAATTCTATCAAAGTAACATCTAATTATGCAATGTTTATTATAATAAAGCCAACACTTTAAAAATTTTACTTAAATTTTCATTTATTTAGAAAATGTACTTTTACTAGGAAGCCAGATTACAATTGTCATTTTTGAGATTTTTTTTTTATTGTTACAAGACAAGATAAATATACACTAAGCAATGGTAAATATACACTAAACTATGTATCTTATGTATCTCAGAAAAATCAATGGCATGTGTGTGTGCTCAGTCATGTCCTGCTCTTTGCAACCCCATGGACTGTACCCTAGCAGGCTCCTATGTCCATGGAATTTTCCAGGCAAGAATACTGGAGTAGGTTCCCATTTCCAACTCCAAGGGACCTTCCCGACCCACGAATCAAACCTGCATCTCCTGCGTTGCCCGTGAATTTACTGCTGAGTCACTGGGGAAGCCCTGGCCCTAGCAGCTTATTAAGGATAAAGTATCAAAAAAATAAAAAGGGCTAATGCCTATAAACTTCAGTTGATTTATCTTCATAGCTATTGATGTTTTCATAGAAGTTGTTTACAGTGTCATTATATTTAGATATGTTTTAAAATTGAGTTACACCTCTATAAAACAAAACCGTGTTTTATCAATTATGTCCATTATGCCATAATATTAGATGTTAATACCATTCTGATCTTAATGCTGTATATACAGACATATTATTCATTAATTAAAGAGGTCCATGAAACAAAGCAAATTAGAAGTGGTCAAACAGGACAGGGCAAGAGTGAACGTCAACATTCTAGGAATCAGCAAACTAAAATGGACTGGAATGGGTGAATTTAACTCAGATGACCATTGTATCTGCTACTGCGAGCAGGAATCCCTCAGAAGAAATGGAGTAGCCATCATGGTCAACAAGAGTCCGAAATGCAGTACTTGGATGCAATCTCAAAAACGACAGAATGATCTCTGTTCATCTCCAAGGCAAACCATTCAATATTACAGTAATCCAAGTCTATGCCCCAACCAGTAATGCTGAAGAAGCTGAAGTTGAACTGTTCTTATGAAGACCTATAAGACCTTTTAGAACTAACACCCAAAAAAGATGTCCTTTTCATTATAGGGGACTGGAATGCAAAAGTAGGAAGTCAAGAAACACATGGAGTAACAGGCAAATTTGGCCTTGGAATATGGAATGAAGCAGGGCAAAGGCTAATAGAGTTTTGCAAAGAGAACGAACTGGTCATAACACCCCCTTCCAACAACACAAGAGAAGACTCTACACATGGACATCACCAGATGGTCAACACCAAAATCAGATTATCTTCTTTGCATCCAAAGATGGAGAAGCTCTATACAGTCAGCAAAAACAAGACCAGGAGCTGACTGTGGCTCAGATCATGAACTCCTTATTGCCACATTCAGACTTAAATTGAAGAAAGCAGGGAAAACCACTAGACCATTCAGGGATGACCTAAATGAAATCCCTTATGATTATACAGCAGAAGTGAGAAATAGATTTAAGGGACTAGATCTGATAGATAAAGTGCCTGTTGAACTATGGATGAAGGTTCATGACACTGTACAGAAGACAGGGATCAAGACCATCCCCATGGAAAAGAAATACAAAAAAGCAAAATGGCTGTCTAAGGAGGCCTTACAAATAGCTGTGAAAAGAAGAGAAGCAAAAAGCAAAGGAGAAAAGGAAAGATATAAGCATCTGAATGCAGAGTTCCAAAGAATAGCAAGAAGAGATAAGAAAGCCTTCCTCAGCGATCAATGCAAAGAAATAGAGGAAAACAACGAATGGGAAAGACTAGAGATCTCAAGAAAGTTAGAGATACCAAGGGAACATTTCATGCAAAGATGGGCTCAAAAAAGGACAGAAATGGTATAGAACTAACAGAAGCAGAAGATATTAAGAAGAGGTGGAAGGAATACACAGAAGAACTGTACAAAACAGAGCTTCACGACCCAGATAATCACGATGGTATGATCACTCATCTAGAGCCAGACATCCTGCAATGTGAAGTCAAGTGGGCCTTAGGAAGCATCACTACGAACAAAGCTAGTGGAAGTGATGGAATTCCAGTTGAGCTATTTCAAATCCTCAAAGATGATGCTGTGAAAGTGCTGCACTCAATATGCCAGAAAATTTGGAAAACTCAGCAGTGGCCACAGGACCGGAAAGGGTCAGTTTCCATTCCAATCCCAAAGAAAGGCAATGCCAAAGAAAGCGCAAACTACCACACAATTGCACTCATCTCACACGCTAGTAAAGTAATGCTCAAAATTCTCCAAGCCAGGCTTCAGCAATACGTGAACTGTGAACTTCCAAATGTTCAAGCTGGTTTTAGAATAGGCAGAGGAACCAGAGATCAAATTGCCAACATCCACTGGATCATGGAAAAATCAAGAGACTTCCAGAAAAACATCTATTTCTGCTTTATTGACTATGCCAAAGCCTTTGACTGTGTAGATCACAAGAAACTGTGGAAAATTCTGAAAGAGATGAGAATACCAGACCACCTGACCTGCCTCTTGAGAAACCTATAAGCAGGTCAGGAAGCAACAGTTAGAACTGGACATGGAACAACAGACTGGTTCCAAATAGAAAAAGGAGTATGTCAAGGCTGTATATTATCACCCTGCTTATTTAACTTCTATGCAGAGTACATCATGAGAAATGCTGGGCTGGAAGAAGCACAAGCTGGAATCAAGATTGCCAGGAGAAATATCAATAACCTCAGATATGCAGATGATACCACTTTTATGGCAGAAAGTGAAGAGGAACTAAAAATCCTCTTGATGAAAGTGAAAGAGGAGAGTGAAAAGTTGGCTTAAAGCTCAACATTCAGAAAATGAAGATCATGGCATCTGGTCCCATCACTTCATGGGAAATAGATGGAGAAATAGTGGAAACAGTGTCAGACTTTATTTTTCTGGGCTCCAAAATCACTGCAGATGCTGACTGCAGCCATGAAATTAAAAGACGCTTACTCCTTGGAAGAAAAGTTATGACCAACCTAGACAGCATATTGAAAAGCAGAGACATTACTTTACCAACAAATGTCCGTCTAGTCAAGGCTATGGTTTTTTCAGTGGTCATGTATGGATGCGAGAGTTGGACTGTGAAGAAGGCTGAGCACCGAAGAATTGATGCTTTTGAACTGTGGTGTTGGAGAAGACTCTTGAGAGTCCCTTGGACTGCAAGGAGATCCAACCAGTCCATTCTAAAGGAGATCAACCCTGGGTGTTCTTTGGAAGGAATGATGCTAAAGCTGAAACTCCAGTACTTTGGCCACCTTGTGCAGAGTTGACTCATTGGAAAAGACTCTGATGCTGGGAGGGATTGGGGTCAGGAGGAAAAGGGTACGACAGAGGATGAGATGGCTGGATGGCATCACCGACTCGACGGACGTGAGTTTGACTGAACTCCAGGAGATGGTGATGGACAGGGAGGCGTGGCATGCTGCAATTCATGGGGTCTCAAAGAGTCGGACATGACTGAGTGGCTGAACTGAACTGAACTCCTCTGCCTTTTTTAAATCCAGCTTGAACATCTGGAAGTTCACAGTTCACGTATTGCTGAAGCCTGGCTTGGAGAATTTTGAGCATTACTTCACTAGCATGTGAGATGAGTGCAACTGTGTGTGTGTTTGAGCATTCTTTGGCATTGCCTTTCTTTGGGATTGGAATGATAACTGACCTTTTCCAGTCCTGTGGCCACTGCTGAGTTTTCCAAATTTGCTGGCATATTGAGTGCAGCATTTTCACAGCATCATCTTTTAGGATTTGAAATAGCTCATCTGGAATTCTATCACCTCCACTATCTTTGTTCATAGGGATGCTTCCTAAGGCCCACTTGACTTCACATTCCAGGTCGTCTGGCTCTAGGTGAGTGATCACACCATTGTGATTATCTAAGTCATGAAGATCACTTTTGTATAGTTCTTTTGTGTATTCTTGCCAACTCTTCTTAATATCTTCTTCTGTTAGGTCCATACCATTTCTGTCCTTTATTGTGCCTGTCTTTGCATAAAAAGTTCTCTTGGTATCTCCAATTTTCTTGAAAAGATCTCTAGTCTTTCCTCTTCTATTGTTTTCCTCTATTTCTTTGCATTGATCGCTGAGGAAGGGTTTCTTATCTCTCCTTGCTATTCTGTGGAACTCTGCATTCAAATGGGTGTATCTTTTCTTTTGTCCTTGCCTTTCAGTTTCTCTTCATAGCTATTTGTAAGGCCTCCTCCAACAACCATTTTGTTTTTGCATTTCTTTTTCATGGGGATGGTCTTGATCACTGCCTCCTGTACAATGTCACGAACCTCTGCTCATAGTTCTTCAGGCACTCTGTCTATCAGATCTAATCCCTTGAATCTATTTGCTACTTCCACTGTATAATTGTAAGGGATTTGTTTAGGTCATACCTGAATGTCTAGTGGTTTTCCCTAGTTTCTTTAATTTAAGTCTGAATTGTCAATAAGGAGTTCATGATCTGAGCCACAGTCAGTTCCACAGTCAGAAAAAAAAGTATGTTCTTATCACTTATTAATTTAAAAGTAAGTGAATTAAACTCTCCCATCAAAAAGCAGATATAGCAGAATGGATTATAAAAATAAGTGATCCAACTATATGTTGATAACAATCAATTGAGTTTATTGACAGGTTCACACCACTATAAATAAAATGGATAAGCAACATAGAACTAGGAATTATACCCAACATCTTGTAATAACTTATAATGGAATATAATTTGCAAAAAATACACTGTGCTATATACCTGAAACTAACATAATACTATAAACTTATACCTCAAAACAGAAAGAGATTCACTTCAGATTTAAAGATGTGGAGGTCAAAAATGAAAGGATGGAAAAAGAGATTCCATACAAATAATAACCAAAAGAAAGTTAGGATGCCATTACCAGTTTGAGACAAATATATCAAAAGTTGTTATGAGACAAGGGATATTACATATCAATAAAAGGGTCAATTCATGAAGAACGTATAACAACTGTAAACAAAAACCAAACCCAGAACTCCCAAGACATATGAAGCAAACAATGACAGAGTTGAAGGGAGAAACTGCTAATCCTACAGTAACAGAGATTTCAATTTTTCACTTCCAATAATGAATATGAACTGGACAGAGATAAACAATGAAATAGAGAATCTGAACACTGTAAACCAACTGGACCTAACAGACATACATAGAACACCACCCAACAAAAGAATACACATTTTCTCCAAATGCACATGGTGTATTTTCCAGGAGAGACCACATACTAGTCCACAAAACAAGTCATAATAAAATTTAAAAGACTGAAATCATATAAAATATCTTTTCTAATCACAATGGACTAAAAGTAGTAATAAATAATAAAAAGAAAGCTAGAAAATTCACAAATATAAGGAACCCAAACAACACAATTCTTAACCAATCAATAGGTCAAAGAAGAACTCACAACAGAAACTAGAAAATATCTTACAAATATGATAATGAAAACACAAAATTTACGGGACACAAAGAAAGCACTGCTAAGAGGAAAATTTATAGCTATAATCACACACTTGAAAAAAACAAAGATTTTAAACCAATAAACCTACTATTACACCTGAAGGAGTAAGAAAAAGAAAAGCAAACAACCTAAAACTAAGATAAGGTAAGAAACTGGATAACCTAGATAAAATGGCTGGATTCCAAGAAACAAACAATGTACAAACTGAATCATAAAGAAACAGAAAATCTGAAGACATTAAAAGCTATTAAAATTAAATCAGCAATTAAAAACTTTGTTGAAAACTAACAAAAAGTGAAATTGTTCATGTACTTAACTGGGCATTTCCAGGCTTACTTTTTGTGATTGTGACTGGAAAATATAAAAAGGTTTTATTTCCTTAAAATTTTATTAAAGCATAGTTGATTTACATTGTTGTGTTAATTTAAAAGGTTTCTTAATGTGCTTGCTTCTCCTTAGTTCCAGGCTTAATTATTAGTCTTCCTTCGCATAACTTCTGGGATAGATGTTCACACTCTGTAATAAATATTGCTTTGTAATAAGAATTTTCAATATGTTTATGTCCATTTCATTTTCAGATATTCTTGGGAAAAAAAAAGAGAAACCTATCTGATTCAATTTCTCCTGAAAGTAATTCCTTCAGTTTATCTACAGTATTTACTGTACCTTTGGGTAACAAAGTATGTGTCTTAGTCCCATTCCAGCTACTATAACAAAATGTCAGGAATCGAGTGGCTTATAAACAACAGAAATTTATCACAGTTCTGATTGCTGTAAAGTACAAAATCAAGGCACCAGCATAGTCATGTTTGGTGAAGGCCCTCTTCCTGGTTCACGGTGGCACCTTCTCACTGTGACCTCACAGGGTAGAAAGGACAAGAAATCTCGCTGGAGCCTCTTTTTAAGTCATTAATTCTATTCATGAGGACTATATCACCATGGCTTAAGCATCTCTCAAAGACTCCACTTCCAAATGTCATTATCTTTGGGGGCTAGGATTTCAACATATGAAATTTGGGGGGACACATCAGACCATAGCAGTATGTATAGAGAGGGAAAGACAACCGAAGAGCCAAAGGTATCAATATTGTCATTCAAGTATATTACACTACTGTCCTTATATATATAATAACTTCCTATGAAAAAAGAAAAGGGAATACCACCTCTACACTAAAATTTAGCTTAGATTTTCATAAAGTATGATAATACTCTCAGGAAATTATATGTGGTTTTAATGCTTTGAGTATTAGGAGGACTAAAATATACTATATAACTCAATTTAACTCCTGAAAATATTAAAACTCAGAATGACTCTAAAAACAAGAAAAAGTTTTTTTTTTCCTAGCCAAATACATCTTTTTAGATGGGCATTAAAGAAAATCATATTTTAAATTCATATTTTGAAATTTTCAAATAGTCTAGTTTATCAAAGTGAAAAATAATGATCCTTTTTCCTTTAATCAGAAAATATCAAGTTGCCCCAAGGAATAAAAATCACATATACAAAAACAGCCCACTAAAAAACTTGAACACCTTCAGTCTTTTGGACATCCAAGTAAAACAGTGACAGAATAAGCAGGCAGTACCTTATCCAATAAAAAGCAAAATAACATATGATGCTTAAAAAACTGTAATTACTCTGTTGCATCTGATCCTAGGAAGCTTATCATGGTAATACTATATGATTATTCAAAGGCAAAAGTAAACAAAAATATTCCCTTACCTTATAAGATGGCAGGAAACACAAAATTCCTTGGCTAACAGTCTGGCACACAGATAACAAAAGAGCTCCCACTTCATCCTGGAATTCAAATGTTTCCGTGTGCTGGAAGGTAGCACAGAGATTGCGACCCTTGGGCCCTGACCCAATGGTGCCAACCCAAACCTAGAATATAAGTATGTCAGTATTAGAGTTATACCAAAATAAGGCAGGCAAATTAGCATTTAGTTGGGAGCCTTAATTGTGTATGTCAAAAAAAGATCAAGCAATGGCTTTAGAGAAAATTTATTTTTAAATTGTCGGGCTTTTTCCTATTATCTTTAATTAGTTATGAATGCAAGGGTGCTCAGTCACTCAGTCTTGTCCAATTCTTCGCGACCCTATGAACTGTAGACTGCCAGGCTTCTCTGTCCATGGAATTTTCTAGGCAAGAATGCTGGAGTGGGTTGTCATTTTCTCCTCCAGGAGATCTTCCCAACCTACAGATCAAATCTGAGTCTCCTGCATTGGCAGACAGATTCTTTACCACTGCACCAGCTGGGAAGCCCAGATGTAATTCATAGACGTTTTACTTTAGAACTAAAGTCTACCTAAAGTTCTTCAGGCAGACTGAATTCTCCTAGAATGACATAAATTAGGTTTTCCTCAATACCTTTACAAAATTAACCATGTAACAGAATTTTGTTGGATCTTGGGAACAAAGGAAATGAGTAAGTTAGAAATGAATCCAAAATAAGACATGAGGGATGGTACCATCTGCTACGGGCTTCCCAGGTGGCTCAGACGTAGAGAATCTGTCTGCAAATGCAGAAGATGCAGACTCAATCCCTGAGTCAGGAAGATCTCCTGGAGGAGGACAGCAACCCACTCCAGTATTCTTGCCTGAAGAATACCATGGACAGAGGAGCCTGGCGGGCTCCCATCCATGGAATCACAAACAGTCCAGCATGATTAAGCAACTGAGCACGCACACACCATATTCTATAGGTAAGTCTCTAAGATTCACTTATGACAGGAACTACTGTTTCACAAATTCCCTGATGCTCAAAGATCTATGGTCACAGAAAATCAGACCCATCAAATTTTGGTTATATACAATTTCTCTACATTTATACAGATGGACGGAGGAACCTGGTGGGCTACAGTCCATGGGGTCGCTAAGAGTCGGAGACGACTGAGCGACTTCACTTTGACTTTTCACTTTCATGCATTGGAGAAGGAAATGGCAACCCACTCCAGTAATTCTTGCCTGGAGAATCCCAGGGACGGCGGAGCCTGGTGGGCTGCCATCTATGGGGTCACACAGAGTTGGACACGACTGAAGCGACTTAGCAGCAGCAGCAGCAGTCTTAGTATTTGATTATGAGAAACTACAAATCTTATTAGTGTTCTAAAGACAAAAGGTCAAAGTCGCTTAGTCAGTCCGACACCTTGAGGCCCCCTGGACTGTAGCCTACCATGCTCCTCTGTCCATGGAATTTTCCAGGCCACAATACTGGAGCTGGTAGCCATTCCCTTCTCCAGGGGATTTTCCCTACCCAGGAATCAAACCGGGGTCTCCTGCATTGAAGGTGGATTCTTTGCCAGCTGAGCTTCTGGGGAAGCCCATTCGAAAGGTAATATGAACACTTTAGATTGTTGAAAAATGTAATAGTCCTATATTTTAAATGATACACAAGACTGAGATATATTTTGCAAGATGACATCTGGTGGACAGCAGTTTAATCAACATTAAACTAAATGATCAACAAACACTAAGACAAACTGATAGCATGTGTTTCTTGATATGATACGATGGGCAGTAATAATATCACCTGCAAAACATTCTTATCAAACACTTTAACTTGAATCTTATCATGAGGAAACCATCAGAAAAATCCAGATTATAAAATATTCCTAAGGACAACTGGTGACTTGAATTCTTTTAAAATATCATGAAATACAGAAAAAAGGGGCAAAAAAGCTATTTCAAAGACTAAAAAGACATGAATTTGTGCAGCCAATATGGAAAACAGCATGAATGTTCTGCAAAGAACTAAGAACAGAACTACCATATGCTCCAGCAATTCCACTTCTGGGAATATATCCAAAGAAAACCAAAGTATTAATTTGAAAAGATGTTTGTGTGCGCTCACTTCCAATGTGCATAGCTCCATTATTTACAATAGCTAAAGATATGGAAGCAATCTAAGTGTCCATCAACAGATAGATGAAGAGATAAAAGATGTACATGTGTATGTACACACACACACACACACACACACACACACACACACACACAGACACAGGAATACTACTCAGCCATAAAAAAGAATGACATCTGGCCAACTGCAACAACACAGATGGACCTACAAGGTATTAGGCTAAGTGAAATAAGTCAGACAGAGAAAGACAAATACTGTATGTTACTACCTACATGTGGAAACTAAAAACTAAAACAAATGAATCAATACAACAAAACAGAGAGGCTCACAGAGTTACTCCAGAAGGGAGAAATCTAAGATAGGGGTCAGAGATTAAGAGGTATAAACTACTGTATATAAAAATAAATAAGCTACAAGGATATATTGTACAGCACAGGAATAACAGCTAGTATTTCATAATAACACTAAATGGAGTATCTATAAAAATTTTGAATCACTATGTTGTACACCAGAAACTAATACAGTAAATCAACTATAATTCAATATAAAATAAGAAAGGAAAAAAAAAAGAAAAACAAAACTAAAGAAACATGAAAACCACACACAATATATAACATTTCACTGGATCCTGGATCAAGAATTTAAAAAATAAACAGGTACACTATAAAAAGCACACTGGAAATAACTGGAAGAATATAGATTCTATTTGTAGTAATATTAAATTGCTTGGATATGATCATGATATTGTGATCACACAAGATTATGTACCTGTTCTCAGGATAAACATTCTAAACTAATTAAGGGCAAAGTATCACAATGCCTACAAATTACTTTCTAATAATATATCCAGTTAATGTAATCAATATTTTACAGTATTACTCTTCTCTCCTTTTCTCTCATGTGTATATATACAAAGATGCAAAGTTATACAACTGATGTATCTAGATTAAGGATATAAAGATATTCACTATGTTAATACTATTTTTTCCACGTTTTTCAAGCTATACTTTTTCAAATAAAGAGTTGGGGGAAATCAACAAATGAATGGACAAACAAAATGTGAAACACACACACACACAATTCAAATATTATTCAGTCTTAAAAAGGAAGAAATTCTGATTCATGTTACAACAAAGATGAGCTTTGAAGACATCATCCTAACCAAAATAAACTAATCACAAAATTTTGTAATTCCATTTAGATGATGTATTTAGAATAGTGGGCTTCCCTGGTGGCTCAGAGGTTAAAGTGTCTGCCTGGAATGCGGGAGACCCGGGTTCGATCCCTGGTTTTAGATCCCTTGATTTAGAAAAGTCAAATTCATAAAAAGGAAAAGTAGAATGGTGGTCACCAGGGGCTGGGAAGAGGGGGGAATTGAGAATTGTTATTTTATAATAGAATTTCAGTGTTGTTAGATGAAAAAGCTCTAGATATTGGTTACGCAACAATATGAATATCCAAACTATACACTTAAAAACATTTAACATGGTAAATTTTACGATGTGTTTTCTACCACAATTAAAATTAAAGTTTTTAAAGGTTGGGGGAAATATTAGAACAGAATCCAGCTGAACTAGCATTATTCTTACTAATTATCATTATCTAGTAACATTATAAGTTAAATGGGCTTTTGTGCATAAGACTGAGAACACAGACCCTATAATAACATTCTTTTGGGAAAATCTGTTCAATTTATTAATAACTTCCCATATTTATGTGAGCCTCCAAAGAAAACAACTTGAAAACGTGGATCATATGTTCTCCTTTTGCTACTGCTAATAGCAATGTTTCTAAACAAGAGCATTCTAGCATTTTGGAAACCACAATTCATTGTTACATAGGAGTTTAGCATTCAAGACCCACACCTACTAAATGTCAGTAATTCCCACAAACCATCCTTGGTTGAAAACTATAGCTCTTTATAAAGAACTAGAGTTGACTTAGGCACTCAAGTACCATTAAACATGTTGCTGCTGCTATTCAGTTGCTCAGTTGTGTCTGATTCTTTGCGACCCCATGTCCTTCACCCTATCCCAGAGTTTACTCAAACTCATGTCCATTGAGTCGGTGATGACATCCAACCATCTCATCTTCTGTCATTCCCTCTTCCTCCTGCCTTCAATCTTTCCCAGCATCAGGGTCTTATTCTAATGAGTCAGCTCTTCACAGCAGATCGCCAAAGTATTAGAGCTTCAGTATCAGTCTTCCCAGTGAATATTCACAACTAATTTCCTTTAGGATGGACTGGTTTATCTCCTTGCAGTTTAAGGAATCTCAAGAGTCTTCTCCAACATCACAGTTCAAAAGCATCAATTCTTTGGCCCTCAGCCTTCTTTATGGTCCAACTCTCATATCCATACATGACTACTGGAAAAATCATAGCTGTGACTATACGGACCTTTGTCAGCAAAGTAATGTCTCTGTTTTTTAATATGCTGTCTAGCTTTGTCACTGTTTTTCTTCCAAGAAGCAGGCGTCTTTAAATTTCATGGCAGCAGTCACCATCTGCAGTGATTTTGGAGCCCAAGAAAACAAAGTCTCTCATTGTTTCCTCATCTGTTTGCCATGAAGTAATGAAGGAGATCAGCCCTGGGATTTCTTTGGAAGGAATGATGCTAAAGCTGAAACTCCAGTACTTTGGCCACCTCATGCAAAGAGCTGACTCATTGGAAAAGACTCATGCTGGGAGGGATTGGGGGCAGGAGGAGAAGGGGACGACAGAGGATGAGATGGCTGGATGGCACCACTGACTCGATGGACGTGAGTCTGAGTGAACTCCGGGAGTTGGTGATGGACAGGGAGGCCTGGCGTGCTGCGATTTACGGGGTCACAAAGAGTCGGACACGACTGAGCGACTGAACTGAACTGAATGGGGCTGCTGCTGCTAAGTCACTTCAGTCGTGTCTGACTCTGTGCGACCCAAGACAGCAGCCCACCAGGCTCCCCCATCCCTGGGATTCTCCAGGGAAGAACACTGGAGTGGGTTGCCATTTCCTTCTCCAATGCATGAAAGTGAAAAGTGAAAGTGAAGTCGCTCAGTCGTGTCGACTCTTAGCAACCCCATTGACTGCAGCCTACCAGGCTCCTCCATCTATGGGATTTTCCAGGCAAGAGTACTGGAGTGGGGTGCCATTGCCTTCTCCGGATGCCATGATCTTCATTTTCTGAATGTTGAGTTTTAAGCCGTCTTTTTCACTCCTCTTTCACCTTCATCAAGAGATTCTTTAGTTCCTCTTTGCTTTCTGCCATAAGGGTGGTGTCATCTGCATATCTGAGGCTACTGATACTTCTCCCAGCAATCTTGATTTCAGTTTGTGATTCATCCAGCCTGGGATTTTGCATGATTTACCCTGCATATAAGTTAAACAAGCATGGTGACAATACAGTCTTGGCATATTCTCTTTCCCAATTCTGAACCAATCCGTTATTCCATGTCCGGTTCTAAGTGTTGCTTCTTGACCTGCATACAGATTTCTCAGGAGGCAGGTAAAGTGTCCTGGTATTCCCATCTCTTTAAGAATTTTCCACAGTTTGTTGTGATCCAAACAAAGGCTTCAACGTAGTCAATGAAGCAGATGTTTTCTGGAATTCTCTTGCCTTTTCTTTGATCCAGTGGATGTTAGCAATTTGAACTCTGGTTCCTCTGCCTTTTCTAAAACAAGCTTGAACATCTGGAAGTTCTCGGTTCATGTACTGGTGAAGCCTAGCTTGAAAGATTTGAGCATTACCTTGCTAGCATGTGAGATGAGTGCAATTGTGCAGTAGTTTGAACATTCTTTGGCATTGCCCTTCCTTGGGATTGGAATGAAAACTGACCTTTTCCAGTCCTGTGGCCACTGCTGAGTTTTCCAAATTTTCTGGCATTTTAAAGGGCAGCACTTTAATAGCATCATCTTTTAGGATGTGAACTAGCTCAGCTGGAATTCCATCAGCTCCACTAGCTTTGTTCACAGTGATGCTTCCTAAGGCCCACTTGACTTTGCACTCCAGGATGTCTGGCTGTAAGTGAGTGATCACACCACAGTGGTTATCCAGGTCATTAGGATCTTTCTTGTATAGTTCTTCTATGTATTCATGCCACCTCTTCTCTTAATATCTTCTGCTTCTTTATGGCCATACCATTATGCATGTAGCTAACTACTTTCAATTACTTAATAAAAAGAAATAGAGGGCAGATTGACAAATGAAAAATTGAAACATCCTTAGGAAAATTTAAGTAGCATTTACAGGGTATTGTTATAAAAAATTAAAATTTACATCACAGGACTCATAAGAATATTTTTAATTCATTTCAGATATTCAAACATGTGCTGAAAATTTATTAACTAATACCAGCTATTAATCTAGGTGCAATGGAAAGATAAAGACATTAAAATTAGAATATAGATACATCATAGTCTAATGGAAAAAAGAATCACAAATAATTAGACAATTAGAAATTACAGTAAAAAAAAAGTTGAGTTTGTTTCCTTTTTAATTTTCATTAAAAAAATTTAAACTTAAATAAGGAAACTGCAATACAGTCTTTGTAAGCAAAGTACATATTTTTACTCACTGGGTTGAAGGAATATTATTTATCAGTAGTTCCTTTTGCTGACACTACCAAGTAGCTGACAAATTTTCTTTTACTGAAATTGAAATGTTGATTTTCCTATTAGGATTTGTTTGCTAGTCCTTCAGTTACCTTTTAACTTGTTTATAGATACTTATACTGAGGTGAAAAGACTAAGAGAGACTTCAAAAAAAAAAAAGAAACTAACCTGTGAGTTATTAATGACATGATTAGCCTCTAGTTGAATAGTAAATGTAACACCAAGTTCTGATGAAAAGGATTTCATTGGTGATAATGTCCCAGATGTCAAAACAATTGTCCAAACCTTGCCATTAATATCTGAAAAGGCCTACAAGGAAACAACATTAAATACATAAAATCATTTTTTAAAAAGTCAAACAAATTTACTTAATTGTTGATATTGAGCAAGAATTGTTATTTACAGCATGATAAGCTTACCACAGCTGGATTTAAGCACCAAAAATTTAGCACATGAACTGCTGCCTTCTGCCGTGAACGTTTCTTATTTTTTGATAGAATCAATAACCCATTTTTATCTGTAGTATCAGTCTGATTTATCCAAGAGTAAGTCTGTTGAATAGCGACTTTATAATCATCTGCAAATCTAAATGAAAATAAAATGGCATTTAAATGGCGGAACTTTAGATAACACTGTCCCGCACCAACAACTAATGCCACTAAACTCAGTAATTCTGACAGAAAGTAAATCATTAAACCTTAGGGTCAATCCACCCTTACAGAGTTTATGCATCATCTAACCATCCACCCTTCATCACTTCTCATCCCTATGTTCAGAGATTACGTAAATCACAGCAAAGCCAGGATTAAAATCCAAGCCTCCTAACTCCTACTTCAGAGCTCTCTACATTTCTGTTACATCATTAGTTATAAAATAGTTAACAGTATTATTGTTTTAAAAAAAAAAAACAACTAAAGAGTGGGTTAAACTTTTTTATTGCATTAGAAAACAGAAAGACAATTTCTACTGAAAGTTTAGGAAACTGAGTTTCAAGTGCCTTTAAAATGTGATCTAACTCTTCATCTACTTTTTTAAATTTATTTATTTTTAATTGAAAGATAATTGCTTAACAATATTGTGCTGGTTTCTACCAAACATCAACATGAATCAGCCATAGGTTTACCTGTCCCCTCCCACCTGAACATCCCTTTCATCTATTCTTAATGAAGTACTAAACTATATGACCTCTGTAATCTGATACAGTTTATAAATTCTCTCCATAAGAGACTATAAACCTAAGCTTAAACAGAATGAAATTTGGTATTCTCTACCATGTCCTCAAAGTAATACTGACTGTTAATTTTACCCTCAGAGAGAAAGTCCAAGTCAGGAACCTTGTACTAGGTGGAGAGAATTTTATAAAATTACTGGGGGTGGGGGGGACTTCCCAGGTGGTCCAGCAATTAAGACGCTGAGCTTCCAATGCAGAGGATGTGAATTTGTTCCCAGGTTGGGGAACACGAATCCCACAGGCCATGGGGGGGTGGACAAAAAAAAGTTCCTGGGAACTAAAAATTACAAAACTCTCTTAGAAGAAAACATAGCAGAAATCTTCATGACATCATATTTGGCCATTGTAACTGGATACAAAAAGCATAAGCAACAAGAGAAAAAAAAAATCAATAAATTGAATTTCATTAATATTTAAAGACTTTTGTGCAGCAAAGAATACTATCAAGAGACTGAAAAGAGTACACACAGGAATAGGAAAAAATATTTGTAAAGTGTGTATCTGAAACAGAATATGCAGAATGACTCTTACAACTCCACCAACAACAAAATCCACATTCAAAAAAGGGCGAAGGACCTGAGCAGACACTTCTCTAATGAAGATGTAGAAATGGACAATAAGCTCATGAAAAGATGATCAACATCTCTAGTCATTAGCCAAGTAAAAATCACAACCCTTTATACTCATTAAGATGGCTATTATAAAAAAAACAGAAAATAACAAGTACTGGCAAGGATGTGGAGAAATTGGGAACTCCTGTGCATCATTATGTGAATGTAGAATGTGCAGCTGCTATGAAAAATAGTACGGCGGCTCTTAAAAAAGTTAGATCAGAATTACCATAAATCCTGCAATTCTACTGCTAGGTATGTACCCAGAAATGAAAACAGGGACTCAAAACAGATACTAGTACATCAGTGTTCACTGCAGCATGATTCACCATAGATAAAAAGTAGAAACAATATAAGTGTCCATCAATATAAAAATGGATAAGCAAAATATGGCATATACACACAATAAAATATCATTCAGCCATAAAAAGGAACGATGGATGCTATAACACGCATTAACCTTAAAAACATTATACTACATGATTCCATGTACAGGAGACACCAAAAAGGGCAAATCCATAGAGGTGAAAGCAGGACAGAGGTTACCAAAGGCTGCGGTGCTAGAGAAATGGAAGATGCTGTTTCATGGGTATAGAGTTCCTGTTTGGGATGATGAAAAAGTTCTGGAAACTGTCAGTGCACAACCATGTGACCATAGTTAATGCTATTAAAATGTACACTTAAAATGTTTAAACTGTTCAGTTTTACATTATGTATATGTGCATGCATGCTAAGTTGCTTCAGTCGTGTCCGACCCCATGGACTATAGCCTTCCAGGCTCCTCTGTCCATGGGATTCTCCAGGCAAGAATACTGGAGTAGGTTGCCATGCACTCCTCCAGGGGATCTTCCCGACCCAGGGAATTAACTCATGTCTCTTATATCTCCTATATTGGCAGGCGGGTTCTTTACCACTAGTGCCACCTGGGAAGCCCTATATTACGTGTGTGTGTGTGTGTTAGTTGCTCAGTCGTGTCCGACTCTGCGACCCCATGGACTGTAGTCCACCAGGCTACAGTGGACTCTGTCCATGGAATTCTCCAGGCAAGAATAGTAGAGTGGGTTGCCATTTCCTTCTCCAGGGGATCTTCCCAACCAAGAGACGGAACCCAGGTCTCCCACATTGAAGGCAGATTCTTCACCGTCTGAGCCACCAGGATATTTTACCATTAAAAAAAAAAAAAAAAAAAAACACTTAAAAAAACACTGGAGCCAGGTAGTACTGTAACTTAAGGAGTAGTGTGTGGGAAGTTGACTGCTTTCACATTTTATTAAACAGAGGATTTACATAATAGAGACTTTCTGACATTGGAAGAAACATATATAAATTATACTTAAATGAAGACTTAAATTTAGTCTCAGAGGATTGTAAATTTAATGCTAAATTAATTAAATGTATTTATTTACTGGTTTCAATACTCATTTTCATTAACAAAAAATATCAGTTGACTGAGTCTGTGCCAGTGAAGAGCAATATTTATACCACTTGTTTATCATTATCTCATGTACTCACATAAAATTAGTAGCTAGCACCCAGTAAGGCTAATATTTTTAAGAGGAAGAATACAGACCAGATATCTTTACTTACCTGCTATTTTGCCTAAAAAGATAGTCAAGCACCATAAAAAGTCCTTTGAGCATTATTTGAGTTGAAGCACTAATAACAGGTATTTCTCTTGCCTCCTCTTTACCATGAATCGATGGGACTTTTTCTTCTTTTTGAAGGACAGCAGAAAAATGTCCCTGTAAGAAATTACCATGTTAAGCGTACTGGTTAGGGGTGGGGGAGGGAAAAGAGAGGAACAGGAAAATTCTTAAAACTGTTAATAAAACCCAAATGAAATATAATTGAAATTTAGTCAAACATTCATATGCAGGTGCTAACAATGTATTCCGAATTCCCATATATTCTCAAATCCTCTTCAAAGACATTTAAATAAGAAGTTACACATTTAGAAGGTTCATTATTTCTTTGGGCAATTAGAGTTTTATTCAGTGCCCTTCAAAAGCAATGGGCCAAATAAAAATGTACAAAGTGGTTTCTAAAAAGCTTAAAAATGTGATATGCCACCTAAATCCCTGAATTACCTCCAGGGAGTATGCCTATGCTAAGAGTCATGACTATGTGAAAAGCAAAATTTAAAAAAAAAAAAAAGAAAGCAAAGAAAGAATACCTGCTAAATACAAAATGTATGCTAACTGGCTCATTAGTGATTATATGGCTTATAAGTTTAAATACAGACTAAAGTGTGGACATTAAGATAAATTTCCCACATTGTGAAAGAGAAAACTCTGAATATTGAAATGATAAAAGATACTGGTGACAACTCTGATGTTTGACAATAAAACCTGGGCTCAATGAAAATAAAACGGGGAAATAGGATAAATAAGACATCCCAGGTAGCCCAGCAGTAAAGACCCGCCTGCTAATACAGGAGATGCAAGAGACTCAGGTTTGATCCCTGAGTCAGGAAGATTCCTTGGAGTAGGAAACGGCACCCTACTGAAGTGTTCTTGCCTGGAAAATTCCATGTGCAGAGGAGCCTGGTGGGCTACAATCCATGGGGTTGCAAAGAGTTGGGACATGCCTGAGCAACTGAGCAATGCAATACAATCAATGAAAATAAAATGGGGAAATGGGATAAATAAGACAAAATTTCAACATCCAGATATATTGTGAAATAATACATATTTATAAAAGTAAAATTAGTCTCCACTGAACAAAACGTTAAAGGATATGAAAAAAGTTTTTTACTTTTATTTTACTTTTCCAGACTTTAAACTTTATATTTTGTATTGGGGTATAGCTGATTAAACACTGTGGCAGTTTCAGGTGACCAGCGAAGGGACTCAGCCATACATATACGTGTCTCCATTCTCCCCCAAAAGCTCCCTGCCATCCAGGCTGGCACATAAAATTGAGCAGAGTTCCATGTGCTACACAATAGGTCCTTGCAAAAATATTTTTCAAAAATAAAGAACAACAAAAAAATAACATGAGCTTGAATAATTCAACAGTACAAATTATTAACAAAAGACAAGTACTAATTTGTTCTTTTTTTAAAAAAATAAATCAAGTTCTCTGAGAAACACCTTACATGAAAGCTACTATTCCTCTCCAACACTGGCAGACAACTGGCAATTTACTTGGTAAAGCTACATAATTTCTGAACTCCTGACAATAAGGCACTGTAGTAAAAAATAAAAGGACTGAATGAAATTCTATCTACTGAACCATGAGATAACTCCAAGGCTACCTCTGGCTAGGTTATCTAAACAATGAGAGCTAGGTTTATAGATAAATAGAAAACTAAGCAAATGGGGAAACACACACACTTACAGGTAATTATTACTTCATAGTAAAACTAGAATTGTATTAAAATTTAATCAAGCAAGTTACATGATATTACTATCATGAACTATGATAACATATAATATGATGACATGCACAGTGAATATTAATATAATTATGCTGAGAAAATGGAGAGAGAAGAAAGGGGAAGAAGATGGGAGGAAAACGAAACAGAGAGGGAGGGACAGACAGGAAAAGAGAGGAGGTGGGTGTGTGTATGTGTGTGTGTGTGTGTGTGTGTGTGTGTGTGTGTGTGTGTGTTTCTGAAAGAAAGAGAGAAAGTGTGTGTGTAAAGGAGCTGAATCCTCACCATACTTAACAGGAATTCAATAGAGAATATCAAAAATTGAAAACTGAAAAGTAGCTGAATCTACATGTTACTTAGAAAATTGGGGTTAATTATCAGAGAAAGCCACTACAAGAATTAAAAGAGCCACTGAGAAGTAAAAATTGAGAGTGGGGCAGATGAATGCTTTTCTTGATAGTACTAATTGACTTTTTAAAAAATTTATTTATTTTATTTAATTGGAGGACAATCATTCCACAACACTGACTTTTAAATTATGTTCACACATTATTGTCATAAAAATTAACTTCTAAACAATTCAATAATGACAATGATGAATTTCTTAGGATCAAAGGAAATTTCCCTAACCTAATTTTAAAATAAGTAAAAATACTACTACATCTATGAAATGAGAAAAAATATTTGCAAATCATATATCCAATACGTTGTTCATATCCAAAATACAGAAAGGGCTTAAACAATTAACAATAAAAGACAACTCAATTTCAGAATGGGCAAAGGATTTGAATACAGATTTCTCCAAAGATATATTAATGGACAATAAGCAGCTAAAAAACTGTTTGCCATTATGAGTCATTAGGGAAAAGAAAAGAAAATCATCTTGAGATATCACTGCATTCTTCCTACGAAGATTATAATAAAAGAGATATGAAAACAAGTGTTGGTGAGAATGTGGAAAAAAATCAGAATCCTTGTACATGGCTGATGGGATTGTAAAATGGTACAGCCCCTATGGAAAAATTTGGCAGTTTCTTAAAAAGTTAAACACAGAGTTACTTTGTGGACCAGGAATTTTACTCCTAAGTATATACCAAACAGAACTGAAAATATATGTCTGCACAAAAATCTGTGTACAAATGGTGATACTTGCATTGTTTACAACAGCCAAAAAGTAGAAATAACTGATAATGGATAAACAAAATACAGTACATTCATAAAATGCAAAATTATTTGGAAATAAAAAGGAATGAAGTATTGATACATGCTACAACATAGATGAACCCTGAGAACATCATGCAAAGTGAAAGAAGGCAGTCACAAGAACAGGTAGATTCACAGAAACAGAAAGTGGATTATAGGTTTTCACGATCTGGGGTAAGAACAAATGGGAATGACTGCTAATGGGTATAGGATTTCTTTCTGAGGTGACAAAATATTCTGAAATGAGACAGCAATGATACTTTCGTAATTCTGTGACTGCAGGAAAAACCACTGAATTGTATATTCTAAAGGGTAAATTTTATGGCATGTGAATTATATCTCAAATCAATTACCATTTTTATATACTGATAAGAATCAGAAAAAGCAATTTTTGAATTATACCATTTGAAAAAGGAATAGAAACTTTATAACTTCTCAGGAATAAATCTAACCAAAAGCAAATAAGACTTTTAAAAATTACAAAGTTCTATTGAAAGATACATAGAGATAATAAATGATTAAAACTATATCTTGTTCATGAATGAAAAACTTCATATTGTAATATGTCAATTATTTCTAAATTGATATACAAATTTAATGCAATTATAGTCAAACTTCCAACTGATTTGTTCATAGACGTTTATAAGCTCATTCTAAAATTCAAATGACAGAGTAAGGCAACATTACTCTGTACAGCCAGGATCATTCCAAAGGAAAATAAAATGAGGAGATATCCCTTATTACCATGCATCAGCAGTTTTCTAATGTTACAGTAATTAACAAATCATATAACTTAGACAAACACGATCAAAGAACACAAGAGTCCAGAAATAAGCTTACACATATACAAAATCAGGTATGGGGCAGAAGTGGCATTACAAATCAGAGTGAAATAGATAGATTATTTAGTAAATGATGAGAAAATTCATACAGGAAATAAAATGGATTCGGTACCACACAAGATAAACAAATATGACTCCCAGGTGGTTGAAAACATTTATTAAAAAAGAAAACTTTAACACTCTTAGAAGAAAAATGTCACAACGGATAAGAACTAAAACTAAACTCAAATATTATAATTCATAAAGAAAACACATGGATAAATCTGAATGCACTAAAATTTTAAAACTTAAAAAGACACCACAAACAAACCATAGACACAAGAATAATACATGCAACACAATAAGCAAAAAAGAATTAATATTTAGAATATATAAAGGAAAGAGTCAAAAATATATACAAAGATGTATTTTCAAGGATGTTCATATTAGAACCTTTTCTTATTGGAAGGAAACTGGCAACAACTTATATGTCAAATGCTAGATTAGTCAAATAATTTATAATATGTGCACTTGAAAATGCTACAGTGCAACTAAAATTCATGTGAAGGAAATTTTATTAAAATAGGAAAGTACTCGTAACATACTACTAAATGAGGAGGTAAAAAATTTCACCTCAAAAATTAACTTATGTTAAGCAAATACACGCATAGAAGACAAGGTACACATAGACCTAAACGCTACTAATAATCATTTTTATGTTTACAAGTCTTTTTTTTCTTTGTCCCTTTCTGTATTTTTCAAGTTCTTTCCTTTGACATACATTTTATTTGTATTTTTTTTTATAGAATACACTAATCTTAAGTGTACCGGTCATTAAACACAAGCACACACACACATATACGCACACTTGTATAACTAAAACTAAATCAGGATTCAAAACATTCCTCAAAAAAAAAAATAATTCCTCAAATTCCAGAAGGTTCCCCTGTGTCCCTTCTCAGTCCAAACTACTCCTTATCCCTGCACAGTGGTAACCAGTATTCTGATTTCCACTTGCATAATTAGGTTTGTCCTTAAATTGCATAAAAATGCAATCATACAGTTTATACTCTTTTGTGCTGGTTTCTCTTGTACAACATAATGTCTGTAAGATTCATTTACGCAGTTGTGGAGGCAGTGGATCACTTTTTTAAAAATTGCTGTGTAGTATTCTACTAAATGAATATTTCACAATTTATTCAATCCATTTTACTATTGATATGAAAAATCTGTAGAATGCAAAAAGCTTATGAAAAAAATGAAAAGGTATATGAAAAAATATTTATGGTATGTTACACTTTAAAAGTTTAGATAAATACAATCAAATTAAAATATATTTTGAATACTCATGTACCAGTGTAAAGCAACTTCACTCCAATAAAAATAAATTTTAAAAAATACTCTTAGTCCAGAATGCTACTTCTGTTAGCAATAGTTTTTAACTGTTCTGGTTCAAAAATCTCTTCAAAACTATGAGGAGGGACATACCTCACTATATGGTGGTCCACAGGTTAAGAATCTGCCTTGCAATGCAAGGGACACTGGTTTGATCCCTGGTCAAGAAACTGAGGTCCCACATGTCGCAGGGCAACTAAGAACACCTGCTGCAACTACTGAGCTCAAGCTCTACAACTAGAGCGTCCTCATACTGCAACAAAAGGTCCTCCATGATGCAAGAAAGAAAGATCCCGTGTACCGTAACTAAGACCCCACACAGCCAAATTAAAAACAAAAAAAACTATATGAGGGCACTTACCTGGTGGCCAAGTGGTTAAGAATCTGCCTGCCAATGCAGGGGACACAGGTTCAATCCCTGGTCTATAAAGATTCCACATGCTGTGGGGGAACTAAGCCCCTGCGCCACAACTACTGAGCCCAAGTGCCAGCTACTGAGCCCACATGCTCTAGAGCCTGAGCTCCACAAGACAAGCCACCACAGTGAGAAGCCCACACACCTCACCTGGAGAGCAGCCCCCATTCCTCGCCAGTAGAGAAAGCCCATCAGTCTTTGCAGCAACAAAGACTCAATGCAGCCAAAAATACATTTTAAAAAGTTACACTGCCTTAAAAAAAAAAAACTAAGAGAAAAACTATAAAACTCTGATAAAAGAAATCAAAGATGATCTAAATAAATGAGATGCTCCATGTAAAAGGATAAGAAACTCAATATTGTTAAAGTCAGTTCTTCCCAGATTGATCTATTAATTCAATGCAGTCCAATAAAAATCCCACCAAGATACCTCGTGAATACTGACAAACTGATTGTCAAGCCAAAAGATCACCCTCTGTGCACTGATGCCAAATTGAATCTTGGAGACAGTTTTGGGTAAAGTAAGAAAGAATAATTTAATTGCTTTGCAGGCAAAGGGAGACACAGTAGGCTTGAAACCCTGAAAAACTGTGTGTCCCAACTTGGGAGGATTTGGTGAGGAGTTTTATAGCAATAATTCAAGTTCTTGGCTGCTAACAAGATTAGCTTCAACAGTACATGAAGCAGGAACTTCCAGGCTTCAACAATATGCGAACCATGAACTTATAGATGTTCAAGCTTGATTTAGAAAAGACAGAAGAACCAGAGGTCAAATTGCCAACATCCGCTGGATCATGGAAAAAGCAAGAGAGTTCCAGAAAAACATCTATTTCTGCTTTATTGACTATGCCAAAGCCTTTGACTGTGTGGAGCACAATAAACCGTGGAAAATTCTTCAAGAGATGGGAATACCAGACCACCTGACCTGCCTCTTGAGAAATCTGTATGCAGGTCAGGAAGCAACACTTAGAACTGGACATAGAACAGACTGGTTCCAAATCAGGAAAGGAGTACATCAAGGGTGCATATTGTCACCCTGCTTATTTAACTTCTATGCAGAGTACATCATATGAAACGCTGGACTGGATGAAGCACAAGCTGGAATCAAGAATGCTGGGAGAAATATCAATAACCTCAGATATGCAGAGGACACCACCCTTATGGCAGAAATCGAAGAAGAGCTAAAGAGCCTCTTGATGAAAGTGGAAGAGGAGAGTGAAAAAGTTGGCTTAAAGCTCAACATTCAGAAAATGAAGATCATGGCATCTGGTCCCATCACTTTATGGCAAATAAACGGGGAAACAGTGAGAGATTTTATTTTCTTGGGCTCCAAAATCACTGCAGATGGTGATTACAGCCATGAAATTAAAAGACGCTTGCTCCTTGGAAGAAAGTTATGATCAACCTAGACAGCATATTCAAAAGCAGAGACACTGCTTTGCCAATAAAGGTTCATCTAGTCAAAGCTATGGTTTTTCCAATACTCATGTATGGTTGTTAAGACTTGGACTATGAGGAAAGCTGAGTACTGAACAACTGATGCTTTTGAACTGGTGTGTTGGAGAAGGCTCTTTTTGGGGGGGGGGGGAAATTAAGAACTTTTATTTTTTCTATTTTTATTTTTTCATATCACAAGCATATGTTTGATTTTTTTTTTAATTTTTTTTTTACTTTATTTTACAATACTGTATTGGTTTTGCCATACATTGACTTGAATCCACCACGGGTGTACATGCGTTCCCAAACATGAACCCCCCTCCCACCTCCCTCCCCATAACATCTCTCTGGGTCATCACCGTGCACCAGCCCCAAGCATGCTGTATCCTGCGTCAGACATAGACTGGCGATTCGATTCTTACATGATAGTATACATGTTTCAATGCCATTCTCCCAAATCATCCCACCCTCTCCCTCTCCCTCTGAGTCCAAAAGTCCGCTATACACATCTGTGTCTTTTTTGCTGTCTTGAGAGTCTCTTGGACTGCAAGGAGATTAAACCAGTCCATCCTAAAGGAGATCAGTCCTGAATATTCATTGGAAGGACTCACGCTGAAACTGAAACTCCAATACTTTGGCCACCTGATACGAAGAACTGACTCATTTGAAAAGACCCTGATGCTGGGAAAGATTGAAGGTGGGAAAAGAAGGTGATGACAGAGGATGAGACGGTTGGATGGCATCACCGATTTGATTGACATGGAGGCCTGGTGTGCTGCAGTCCATGGGGTCGCAAAGAGTCGGACACAACTGAGCAACTAAACTGAACTGAACAAGATTAGAATGCATGCAGGATCTATATGCCTTAAATCTTGTCTCAGGTGGTCTCCTAATAACGATGAGCTTCCCTGGTTCCTCTAATCTTGCCCCAGATGGTTTCTTGGCTTCTCCTCCCTAGTCTCTGCATCTCCTCCCTTCCTCAATTACCAACTGTTCAAATTTGTCCTTGAAACCCAGGGAAGGTCATGGAGACTGGAGTCTGTTCCTTATAAACAAGAAATGGAGGACAGAAAGGCTTCCATGCCCAGCAGCCCCACAGAGTCCTGCTCAGTTTAATTCTAAGTTTATATGAAAAAATGAAAGACCCAGAATAGCAAACACAATGTTGAAAATCGAAATCAGAGGACTGACACTACCTGACATCAAGACTCACTATAAAAACAGGTGTGGTACTGATAAAGGGATAGACAGTGTATCAGTGGAAAAGAATAGAGAGCCCCAAAATGGGTCAACACAATACAGTCAGCTGATCTCTTGACAAAGAAACAAAGATAATCCAATGGAGAAAGGATGGTCTTTTCAACAAACAGTGATACAGTAACATCTACACCCAGAGATGACTAGACACTGAACTAACACACTTCACAAAAATTAACTCAAAATGGGACATGGACCTAAATGTAAAATACAAAACTATAAAACTTCTAGAAGACAAGATAGGCGAAATCTAGGTGACTCTGGGTTCGGTGATAAATTTTTAGATCGAAGAACAAAAACAGAATCCATTAAAGAAAAAAAACTTGAACTTTATTAATACTAAAAGCGTTATATTCTGTGAAAGCCTCCATTAACAGGATGAAAAAACAAGTAACAGGCTGGGAGAATATATTTGCAAACACACATCAGATAAAGGTCTTGCATATGAAATACCCAAAGGACCTTTTGCTACAACACCACCACCCTCATGGGTTGCATGCAAGCTCCAGGGAAGGGCCTGTCCCAGTCGGCTCAGCCCTACTGCCAGAGCGTCCCCACCTGGCTGAAGCTGACAGCTGATGATGTGAAGGAGCAGATCTACAAACCAGCCAACTTGAGGAGCCTGACTTCCTCACAAATCTGTGTGATCTGAGAGACTCACATGGTATTACACAAGTATGTTTTGTGACGGCAATAAAATCTTGAGAATTCTTAAGTGCAAAGGACTTGCTCCTGATCTTCCCGAGGATCTCTATCATTTAATTAAGGAAGCTGCTGCTATTCGACAGAGAAGGCAATGGCAACCCACTCCAGTACTCTTGCCTGGAAAATCCCACGGACAGAGGAGCCTGGTAGGCTGCAGTCCATGGGGTCACAAAGAATTGGACATGACTGAGCAACTTCAATTTCACTTTTGACTTTCACGCACTGGAGAAGGAAATGGCAACCCACTCCAGTGTTCTTGCCTGGAGAATCCCAGGGACAGCGGAGCCTGGTGGGCTGCCATCTATGGGGTCGCACAGAGTCGGACACGATTGAAGCGATTTAGCAGCAGCAGCAGCAGCTGCTATTCGAAAGCATCTTGAGAGGAACAGAAAGGAAAAAGATGCTAAATTCCATCTGACTCTGATTGAGAGCCATACTCACATTATAATACCAAAGGAGTCCTCATCGCTAATTGGAAATATGAGTCAGCACAGCCTTTGCCCTGGTTGCATAAATTTGTCTACTGTACTCAAGCCATAAAACCATTGTTTAACAGGAAAAAAAAAATCCAAAGAACTCTTAAAACTCAACCATAAGAAAACAACAGGCAAAATATCTGAAGAGATATTAATATCTCACCAGATGAAATATATAAATGGAAATTAAGCATGTGAAATGATGGCAACAGGTATCATTCAGTTCAGTTCAATTGCTCAGTCGTGTCCGACTCTTTGCAACCCCATGAACTCCAACATGCCAGGCCTCCCTGTCCATCACCACCTCCCGGAGTCCACCCAAACCCATGTCCATCGAGTTGGTGATGCCATCCAACCATCTCATCCTCTGTCGTCACCTTCTCCTCTTGCCCTCAATCTTTCCCAGCGTCAGGATCTTTTCAAATGAGTCAGCTCTTCTCATCAGGTGGCCAAAGTATGGGAGTTTCAGCTTCAACATCAGTCCCTCCAATGAACACCCAGGACTGATCTGCTTTAGGATGGACTGGTTGGATCTTGTAGTCCAAGGGACTCTCGAGAGTCTTGTCCAACACCACAGTTCAAAAGCATCAATTCTTCGGCACTCAGCTTTCTTGACAGTCAACTCTCACATCTATACATGACTACTGGGAAAACCATAGACTTGACTAGACGGACCTTTGTTGGCAAAGTAATGTCTCTGCTTTTCAATATGCTGTCTAGGTTGGTCATAATTTTCCTTCCAAGGAGCATGCGTCTTTTAACTTCATGGCTGTAATCACCATCTGCAGTGATTTTGGAGCCCAGAAAAATAGTCAACCACTGTGTCCACTGTTCCCCCATCTATTTCCCATGAAGTGATGGGACCAGATGCCATGATCTTCATTTTCTAGAATGTTGAGCTCTAAGCCAACTTTTTTACTCTCCTCTTTCACTTTCATCAAGAGGCTTTTTAGTTCCTCTTCACTTTCTGCCATAAGGGTGGTGTCATCTGCATATCTGAGGTTATTGATATTTCTCCCAGCAATCTTGATTCCAGCTTGTGCTTCCTCCAGCCCAGCGTTTCACATGATGTACTCTGCATTGAAGTTAAATAAGTAGGGTGACAATATACAGCCTTGACGTACTTCCTTTTCCTATTTGGAAGCAGCCTGTTGTTCCATGTCTAGTTCTAACTGTTCCTTCCTGACCTGCATATAGGTTTCTCAAGAGGCAGGTCAGGTGGTCTGGTATTCCCATCTCTTTCAGAATTTTCCATAGTTTATTGTGATCCACACAGTCAAAGGCCTTGGCACAGTCAATAAAGCAGAAGTAGATGTTTTTCTGGAACTCTCTGGCTTTTTCCATGATCCAGCGGATGTTGGCAATTTGACCTCTGGTTCCTCTGCCTTTTCTGAATCCAGCTTGAACATCTGGAAGTTCACGGTTCACGTATTGCTGAAGCCTGGCTTAGAGAATTTTAAGCATTACTTTACTAGTGTGCGAGATGAGTGCAATTGTGTGGTAGTTTGTGCATTCTTTGGCATTGCCTTTCTTTGGGATTGGAATGAAAACTGACGAGGGAAACATAAATTCAAACAACGAGATACTACTACCTATCTATTAGAATGGCTAACATTCAGAACACCAATTGTCGACAAGGATGTGGAACAACAGGAACTCTTACTAACTTTTGGTGGGAACGTAAAATGGTACAATCACTTTGGAAGATAGTTTAGCAGTTTTCTTTGCAAGCTAAATATAGTCTTACCATACAATGCAGCAATTGTGTTCCTAAGTATTTATCCAAACAAGAAGAAAGTATGTCTATACAAAAACATGTACACAAATGTTTACAGAAGCTTATTCATAATTTCTCAAACTTAGAAACCACCAATATGTCCTTCAGTAAGTAAACAGATAAACAAACCGTGGTGCATACATACAATGAATTTAGTTCAGAAATAGAAAGGAATGAGCTGCCAAGTCACAGAGACATTAAATGTATACTGCTAAGTGGAAGAAACAGTCTAAAAAGACCACATGCCATTGATTACAACTATAGGACATTCTGGAAAGGCAACACTATGGAGTCAGAAAAAAAAATCAGCAGTTACTAGAGGCTCAGCAGAGGACATGAAGTATGTTGAAGGGATGAATAAGTGCAGCACAGAAGATTTTTAAGGCAATGAAAGTATTCTGTATGATACTGTAATGGTACATACATGACTTCATGTTTTCATCAAAGTCATAGACTTGAACAACACAAAAAGTGTACCCTAAAATAAACCATGGACTTTGGTTAAAAGCAATGTAACAATATTGGTTCAACTGTAATTAATGCACTAGTATTATAAGATGTTAATAATAAGAGAATCTATAGCATCTGTGGCTGGGGGTGGCGGTATATGAGAATTCTTTCCTTTTTGCTCAATTTAACATAAAAACAACCACTTTAAAAAGTAAAGTCAAGCTGCATTCCCCTCAACTGGACACAAGGTCTATCACTGAAGGGTGATCTGGGAAGTCATCTCCATTTTTCCAATGCAGAGGCATTGTCTTTGAGGACCCCCCAGAGCTGGTAAGAAAGCTATAAATGCCTATTTGCATAAACTGTGTTGTGAAGGACATTCAAGTAACTTAGAAGTTCCCTCTGGATATAGGAATAGGAACATCAGTGTAAGACAGAAACTTTTTTTTGCTGATTATTCATTTCTGCAGGTTATTTTTTTATCATGCATTTTTTATCTCTTTAAAAAAAAGCATTGTCAAAAGTAAAATGAAAAATAAGTTTGCAACCTTCCACTTCTCACATCTGCTTTGATGTCCTAGGAGTAATCCACTATTAATAGTTTTGATGTATACCCTTTTGGATATTTATCCTTTCTTCTCTAGGTCTTTCTAGCCCAACAATGTATCTATGTCTACATATGAAATTATAGAGTAAACTACTTAAAATTACCTAGACACACCAAAAATAAAAGTCAACTAATATAAATAAATAAGAACAAAGAGAAATATGATAAACATGCTCATCTGCAGAAAACAAAACAAAACAAAGAACCCAAAACAAACATTCTTCTCAGAACAGTGTTCAGGCATCAAACCTCTATCCAGGAAGATGCACAAAAGAACACACTCATAAAATTTGGAATGCGATTTCATAAGGTTCACAGTATCCTGCAGCCCACTCATGATCTCTCTACACCCAGGTTTATAACCTCTAAGGAGAATGAAATACGAATTTATCTTTTTATTTTCCAAATTTTAAATTTTATAATTGACAAAATATTTACAACCTAAAATTACTGACTTCTTTTAGCTTTAAGCAAAGTAATTAATTCCATATTAATTAATCCATATTTCCTTCAAATAATGCTACATTTTCATCTATAATTTATGCCATCACTTAGATTATCAAACTGATCCAATAAAATTTTAAAACAATTGCTACTTTTTTTTTTGCTCTGGATTAATTATTCACTATTAAGTCATTTCTAATTCACTAAATAAATTTTACAGGTAGAAAAAAAAATCTTACCTGCAAAATAGGAAAAGTAGCAGTGGTGATGCCCATTTTGTGTAAATTTAAAAGCATTTCACTTCCACTCCATACTTTACAGGATGATTCATAATCCCTTTCCACAAGATGTTCAGAGCTTGCTTCTAACCAACTGAAATAAAATAAAACAATTCCATCAACCAATATCATCCTTATGTGCACTATTATTTCAACAGAACAAACAGAACTGTGATACACTGATCTGTATTCCTTGATGCTCTTAGCACATAAATGTAGATTAATTAAGACATATTTTAAAAAGCATGTATGCTTCATATCACAACGTAATCATACAGCTAAAAAGCAAGCTTTTATTCAGAAAAGAGAAAGACGCATGTGATCCCCAGTTTGTATTTTGTGAATTTACACTGCTTAACTTGTGTGTCTCTCCAACTCACAAATTTGGTCTGCACATAAAAAGAAACACAAGAAAGCTAATAAGGAAATTATAGCACTAAATATTAACATTAAAATGGACTTACTAGAAAATAAATAATATATTCACTTACAAACACACAGAGAGACATTTGTACATTCAGTGAGTATTTAAATGTATTATGCCAGATACTACGCTGGGTAGTAGAAATACAGCAGTAAATAAAACAGGTAAAGTCCTTATTCTTATGAAAATGAAATTCTACTAAAGGGAGGTAGAAATGAACTTAGAAACAAATCCATGAACATGAAAACATTAGGTAGTGATAGTGATATTATGAAAATTAATTGGATTAATGTAATCTAATTGCTACTTTCATTTGAAGTGTCAAGGAAGCTCTCCTAGAGGTGACATTTATTCTAACAACTGAATGCAGAAAGCACTCAGTCATGTGAGAATCGGGGGGTGGGGGGGAATGAGTATTCCAAGCAGAAGGAATGTCTGGGGGCGATTAACAAATTTTGCTTATTTAAAAACCTCAAAGTCAATGTAATTACAACACAACAGGCAGAAAGAATAATAGTATGAGCAAGGTTAGTGTGTGAGCAGGAATCAGATCATATTGGGCCAGGAAAAGAAGTCTGAATTCTATTCAGAGTGTAATGGGAAGATTTTAAATGGAGGATTTTCAGTGAGAGAGATAATCTACATTAAGCATGTAAAAGATGATTCCAGTTTATAAGGCAGAATGCATTATAGGAGAAAGGCAAAAATGAAGGTCGGAGAGACCTCTTAGGAGGCTGCCGTTTTGGCTCAGCTGGTACAGTATCCGCCTGCAATGTGAGAGACCTGGGTTTGATCCCTGGGTCAGGAAGATCCCCTGGAGAAGGGAAAGGCTACCCACTTCAGTATTCTGGCCTGGAGAATTCCATGGACTGTATAGCCCATGGGGTGGCAAAGAGTCGGACAGGACTGAGCGACTTGCACTTCACTTCACTTCCACAGTGTTCTAGGGTCTTCCCAGTGGCACTAGTAGTCAAGAACCTGCTGCAAATGAGGAGACATAAGAGACACAGGTTTGATCCCTGGGTCGGGAAGACACCCTGGAGAAGGAAATGACTTCCCACTCCAGTATCCTTGCCTGGAGAATCCCATGGACACAGGAGCCTGTCAGGTTAAGGTCCATAGAGTTGCAAAGAGTCAGACACAACTGAAGTGACTCAGCACACGCACGCACAGTGTTCTAGTTGAGAGATGATTCTGGGATGACAGATATGAGATTGAAAGATCTGGGATAAACTGTGTAGGTGGCATTTTTAAAACTTACTGATGAATTGGATGAGGTGAGAATAATCAAGGATAATACTTAGATTTTTGATTTGAGGAACTGGTTGGTGGTACCTGCTTAGATAAAGAAGACAGAGCAGGTGGGGGAAGTAGGGAAAGAAAGGAATATTTTGGAAAGTTTAAATTTTATATCCAGAGATAGAAAGTATAGTTGAGTAGATAAAAACAGCATTCCAAGGAGAGACTGGGACAAACACAGATTCAGGCCTCGTCAGCATTGCTTTAGAGTTATATAATTTAAGGAAAATGAAGAACTAGAAAAGAAATGAGTATCCAAAACCAAGCCCTAACACACTTCAATATTTAAACATCAAACAAATTAAGAACTATCAAAAGAAACTGAGAAAGAACAGACTGTGAGGAGGAAGAAAACCAGGAGATGTCATAGAAGCTGACTAAGGAAAACACATTCCTGTGTGTCTGCTTGTTCTCACTACTTCACTTCTGATACCTCTGGATGTCAGTTTTTTCCCCTCCACAAGCAATTCTCTGAGATATCAGACGGGTGTCCTATAATTCAATTCAATTTTGACACTAACTGAGTTTGCAGAGACCCCACAGATTAAGTACTCATTAGACTGTCCCTCCTCCCTCCCCCAGCCTCAGATGCCAGTTGTAAAAGTCCAGGTTGTCATCTGTGCTTCTGACCAAATACCCGTAAGTCAGAGGTTCCCACGACCCCCTCTTCAGGTTGGGCATTTACTAGAACAGCTCACAGAAATCAGGGAAACACATTTACCAGTTTATTATATAATAAAGGATATAGATAAAAATTCAAATGAAGCGATAAATAGGGTGAAGTCAGGAAGGTTGCCGGGCACAGAAACTTCTGTTCTTTTGTGAAATACACCACACTCCAAGTACATAGATGTGTTCACCAATGTAGAATCTCTCTGAAGCCTGTATTTTTGGTATTTTTATGATGACTTCATTACAAAGGCATGATGGAACATTAACTCAATATCCAGCCCCTCTCCTCTTTCCAGAGAGAGTTGGAGCTCAAAGTTCTAACCTTCTAAACATGGCTTGGTTTTTCTAGTGACTGGATCCATTCAGGAGCCCTTCAACCATCACCTCATTAGAATAAAAGACAGTCCTATCACCCAGAAAATCCCAGGGGATTTAGGAGTTCTGTCAGGAACTGGGGTCAAAAATGAAACAACAAAACAGAAGATGCTCTTAGTGCTCTTATCAATTAGGAAACTACAAAGGTTTTAGGAACTCTGTGCCAGAAACGGGCGACAGAGACCTATATATATTATTCCACAGAAGACAAAAACACTTTTCATAAAGGTGGTATTCAATAGCAACCAACACTGCTGAGAGGCTAAGTAAGATAACAGAAATAACCTTTGCATTGGGCCATCTGTGGACCACTGGAGATCTTGATAAGAACAATCTCAGTAGAATTATGCATACAGAAACACTACAGGGATGGATGAGGAAAGAATGGGAAATGAGAAAATAGAATCAACAACTACGGACAACTCTTTCAACAACTATGCTGTGAAACAGAAATGCCAAACTTCTACACAGCAAAAACACCTCAAGGAAAGACTTAATCAACAGGAAAATTTGGGCTAGGCTATCTTTATGTTTAACTGGAAAGGAACAATCCATTTTCCAAGTAGTCTGGTCCAAGTTTACTGATTATAAAATACTTGGCATAATAGAACATGTTTCTAATACAACAGCAGCACAAATGGCAATGACAGACAAATGCTCTTACTTAATGAGGCTACAGCACACAGCTCGTAGGGGTTCATGATCTTTCTTCCTTATATTATAGTTGATCATACTATCTAGTTCATCCCGAGCAAACCGGAGCTGAACTTCCGTTACACTGTAACTTGCTGATTCCCGAGCACAGTCCTCAATGTTATGAGCTTCATCTAAAATGACAACCTGTTCTTTCAGATTGATGTCCATCTATAAGATAAAAGAGTTTTCTTGTAAAACATTCAGCAAAATGGATTTAACAGCAATAGGCAGGTCACTTCATTCAAAAATTCACACCACAGGCCAATATCTGTCACAAGTCCAACTACAGAAGTAACTGATTCTCAATCTTAAAACTTTTAAAGCACTTAGACCAAGCAAATATCTATAGAGTTTTCCATTTTTCACCCTCAATATACTTGTAAACCTATCAACCAAAATAATACGTGTTAAGTGACCCAGGATCAAAGTGTAGCTGGTTACACAAAGGATTGTTAAGGATCTTCAACATAACTTAAAAAGCAGAAGTTTTAAAAACCTGCTTTAAAAAAATTTTTTTAATTAAAAAACTTTTTTTTAAATAACAGCACAAGATTCAAAAGACTCTCAAAATACTAATATATTATGTATCTGTTTCATTTCAGTCTTTTCTGCAATCCTTTAGAGAACTACTCTTCCCCAATACCCATGTGATGTCAGTAGGACTGTTAATCTGTTAAACAATGTACCACTCTCATAATGTGGGTAGACTCAGAACCCAGGCCTGTCAATTAAATAAGGTATTCCATTCCTGTGTAGTCACACTAGTTCAAGAATGGGTATGAGATCCAATCTAGGCCATCCAGAGTAACTATAGGTGACTATCTTTTTTTTCCAGGTTACTTAGCTGGAAAAAAGCTAGCTGACTATAGTTAATCACTGTTTCCACTGGGAAGAATTTGCCTGATTATAAAGCCACCACAATAGTCAAGTATGTTTTTCATAAGTTTTACCAAAGCTGGGTTTGTGTCAATGGCAACTGAAAGAGTTCTAATACAAAATGTCACAAAGCAATTGCCACTGAGTTATTCTGAGGAACAATACTATACAGAGGGCTGGAGATGGCTGAGGGGAAAAAAATGAAAGAGTAGGAAATATACGGGGGTTTAAAAGATGAGTGGAATTTGGATTTGGATGGAGAGAGAGCAGGGCAATTCAATACATAGAGGTGTAATCAAAAGCAGAGATACAGGAAAGAACAAGGTATCCTCAGGGGATCTTGAGGTAATTTTTCAAGTGCTCAGGTTGGAAATCTGGAGCAGAAAAGGCTGAAAAGGCAGATTCAGGTCAGACCATTGATCATATTGAGAGAAAGCTTGAGAAATATGGACTTTATCCATATGAGATTTTTAAGCAGAGGAAAGATGTTATAAAAGTAATATAAGAAAGACTGACTTGGCATTGATATATACAGTTGGTCAAAGGAAACAGACCTAGTTGAAAGACAATGAAACAAAAGGATGTATAGCTGGAGGAGCTGAAGGCAAGGAGGCAGAAGGGGCTGAGAAGTCCTTGTGATAGGCTGTGAGCATGCTCAAGCATAGGGGTATTAAATATAATGCCCATTCATTTTGAACTTCCAGAAATAGAAAGCTAATGAGAGTTGTACAGTCAGTTCTAAAAAGAGGAGTAATAATATACCATCATTCATTCTTTGTCTTATGCTGTAACAACTGGATGTCTCTAAGAACCAGGCAAATAAACACAAATGCTGTAAGTTCTTCAAAACGTAGATTCTTTAGATAAATATTTTATAATAATTCTGACTGTGCATAAAGTGATAGCTATAAATGAGTCTCAAATGGAGATAATTTTGCAGCCAAGGGGATATTTGGCAATGTCTGGAGACATTTTTGACTGTGACAACATTGTTGACTGTGACAACTATGAGTGTACTACTGGCATCTAATGTACAAAACCAGACACTAATAAGCATCCGACAATGCACAGGACAGCCCACCACAACGAAGTATGTAGCCCAAAACGTCATTACTGTCAAGGATGAAAAATTCTTTTATAATTCCACTTCAGTACTAGGTCCTTAAAAGTACTTATTACTTTGATAATTAAATTGACAATGTCTAAAATTCATTTTTTAATATCTCCTAGAATACACTTTGAACATTCTAATCTGTTTATACATTTTTCATAAATTAAGTATAAAGCAAAAGGCATTAAAACATCTAAAAGTTTTTACATCCATCACTTATATCCCAATAAATAGGAAAAAAATTCTTTTAATTTTTACATATCTACTCACAGTTTCCCTTATCTGTGCATCTAGAAGGTAGTTGTAGGGACAAAATATTATGTCAGCATTTTGCATTAGTTCTCGTGCTGTGTAATATGGACATGCCTTTAGTTTTCTCCCCAGTCTGACAAGTTCTTCTATATCCCAGGCCTTGTGCATCCCTTGGAAAGTCTGTAATGTGTGTTGGTCACTAATTTTATGAACACCATGATAAAAATAGCAGGATTTTCCCTGAAAACAAATATGTACAGTTGAACTAAAACAAGTTTATCTCAGAATCTTTAAAACATCATTAAAGCCACAATATAAAGATTTAACAGAGGAGACAGAGTACACCAGGTCTATAATATAACCTTTTTAAAGAACTACATTAGTTAACTCAGAGCTCCAGATCAGTACAGCTCTAGACACACCAGATTAACTTGAGAAACATTTTTATTAAATTAATTTATCTTTAATTGAAGGATAACTGCTTTACAATATTGTGTTGGTTTCTGCCATACATCAACATGTTATCAGCCATAGGTATACATATGCCCCCTCCCTCCTGAACCTCCCTCCTACCTCCCCCACTTTCCCACCCCTCTAGGTTGTTACAGAGCCCCAGTTTGAGTTCCCTGAGTCACACAGCGAATTTCCATTGGCTCTCTATTTTACATATGGTAGTGTATATGGAGAAACATATTTTTTTAAGTATATTTGTTGTGACTTTGTTATGATTAAAGTTATATTAGGCAAAAATATTTCTGGAAGGATATATAAGAGCAATAGTATCACTAGTTGCTTTCAAAGATGAGAGCCAAGTGACTTGGGATAGGACTGAGAGAGATTTTTCTCTATAGACATTTCTGTATCTTTTCAGTTTGAGCCATGAGACAGTACTACTTAATCAAATACAAATATTAATAAAAACAAAAGAAGGAAAAAAGAATGGAAAGTGGGAAAGAGGGAAGAAGAAATGTCCCAGGGGACAAAAGTATTCATCATATAAAATTGGAAAATACAAATGTACCAAAAATCTATAAATTATCTAAAATCCCACTTTATCAAAAATGTACTATCAATATTTTGATGTATCTCATTTCAGATGTCTTCTCTATTTATCAATATATCTCTGTAATGTGACCCAATATTAAAATGAGAACAAATCAAATTTTCCCCAGGTGCATGCACTGAGGATTACTAACAATCCAGTCACTATTTTTTACAAAACTGGTCCTGCCTTTTTTCTCATAGCCTATTTTATTGAAAATCTTATCAAATATATCTTTTCATACCACTAAGCTTTTTTCATTGTTGCTAACATATATTGGATTAGTGTGCCACATCTGATGACCCAGTTTACCACTGGACATTTAGATTGGTTTCAATTTTTGCTTTATAAATAATGCTGCAATAAGCAATTTTATGCCCATTTCTAAATATTTTCTTATCATACATTTTTTGAAATGGCATTATGAGATCAGAGAGTATATTTTTCAGTTTCTTGAAAACCGTATCATCAAATTATCCTCCAGAAAATGTTTATGAACATTTTATATTACCCTTTTTCCACACCTTTATCAACATTATCTTATTTTTGCCTATTTTAAAGGCAAAAATAGAATCTTCTTTCAGGTACTATCTACTAATGTCCTTTGCCATTCTATTACTGGAAGTAAAAAAATTTTATTAACATATATACACTAATCAAAAAATAAGATGTTTGATAAAACGCAGTCCTGGCAAAGGCATCACATCCTATTAAAAGGTGTATAAAATTATAAGTATAAACTTCTATTTCTATTAGAAATACACAGGAAATTTAACTACCAAATAAAATTTCACCATTAATGTGATTATATATATAGTGCACTGTTTAATAGCTCCCACCAAATTGGAAATAAACTAAAAATCTACCAACAGAGGATATGTTAAATAAATTCTGGCAAATTCATATAAATGGTATGTTCTATGCTTAGTCACTCAGTTGTGTCCAACTTTGCAACTTCATAGACGGTAGCCACCAGGCTCCTCTGTCCATGGGGATTCTCCAAGCAAGAATACTGGAGTGCGTTGCCATGCTCTCCCTTCAGAGGATCTTCCCAACCCAGGAATTGAACCAAAGTATGGTCCTTAAAAAATGAGGCTGATTTGTCTTTGTGCTGATTTTTAAGCTTTAAAAATAATCTATACACATACATTATACAAAATACATATTATAAATGTTTTAGAAGAATATACATAAAACTTTACAGTAGGTCTCTTAAAGGGATGGAAAGAACTAGGAAGACAGATCTTCTCCTTTCATTTAACACCTTTCCATAATTTTGAGTCTCTAACCATGTATGTTAGTTTTCTTTTTCAATTGTCATCTGGTACTAGGTAGTGTAGTCAAGGCTATGGTTTTTCCTGTGGTCATGTATGGATGTGAGAGTTGGACTGTGAAGAAGGCTGAGTGCCGAAGAATTGATGCTTTTGAACTGTGGTGTTGGAGAAGACTCTTGAGAGTCCCTTGGACTGCAAGGAGATCCAACCAGTCCATTCTGAAGGAGATCAGCCCTGGGATTTCTTTGGAAGGAATGATGCTACAGCTGAAACTCCAGTACTTTGGCCACCTAATGCGAAGAGGTGACTCATTGGAAAAGACTCTGATGCTGGGAGGGACTGGGGGCAGGAGGAGAAGGGGACGACAGAGGATGAGATGGCTGGATGGCATCACTGACTCAATGGACGTGAGTCTGAGTGAACTCTGGGAGCTGGTGATGGACACGGAGGCCTGGTGTGCTGCAATTCATGGAGTCGCAAAGAGTCGGACACGACTGAGCGACTGAACTGAACAAAGTGGTGAAATAATGGGCCATTTTAATTTTCATTAATTTTATATATCTATTAAAAAAATTAATGTGATTTTGAAATCTAATATTTATCTTTCCCAGTTTGTTATTCTTAACCACTGGGGAGATGTATGTGCGTGTGTGTGTATCTCTATCTACAAACCATCAAAAACAAAAATCTGTTTTTAAAATATTCATACATTTTATTACATATACAAAATATCTAGACACTGCTAGAAATGGAGTAACTCATAAAAAAGGTCATAACCTACAAAAGATGTCTTCAAATTCAAGGACAAGGCATGATCAGCTGAGGACTGGGAATTCAGTCATACTACTTATTGTTCCTCCAAGGTGTTAGAATTAGAAAGGGCTCACCTAACCGTGTTCACTTGCTTCAATTTTGTATTATTTTCACTTACTTTATCTAATGTCTATTATTCTTTTTAATCCTTCATGCCATGTCAACTTCCCTATACCATATGCCACCATCTGTTTTTGTTTCTAATGCAGTGAAAACTGTAACGGTTAAGTGAAAACTTGCTGATTAGTTGTCTGTCACTGGGCAAACTTCAGGGCCCATCTTTCTCATGTGACTAGGCATCAAGAGTAGCTGAACTAGAAGCCTTTTAAGAGTTCTCCGACCACTGACTGCTATTTCTAAAGTTCTTTCTAGCTCTAAAATTCTATGATTTTGGCTCTAGAGACCCAAATATGGAAATATGGAAATATGTCTAGTATCGTTCATACTGACTTTGATATCAGATTGAGCTTAATAATGACATTTACCATTTCTTCATTCCAAGTACCTTTCATACTATTCTGAAAGTTTTTATTTGTACTGATAACAAAGTGATCACTAAGTTGCCTTCAAGTCTATGGTTATGGACTGTTAAATCTCATCTTAACCAAAAACAGATATTCTTCTATACCTAAAATAATTTTTTAGAATGATTTCTAGGGCTAGTTAAGATGATTTTTTCTTAATTGAAACAAAATTTTACTTTTAGCAGATAAGTGCATTGCTTTTCCAGTATAGGAATATAAAAGAAACAGTGAACAAAAACACATGTGCCTTTGGATCAAGCCAAAAAATCAGAAAGTTTACACTTTAAGGGCACTTAGAATGACACTGCTGTGCAGGCTGATAGCAAAACCAGAAAAGCTCATCCATTTTAGCAGTGTAATATAACCCAGAGGGGAGTCTGTCAATTGAAGTGTTATCACACTCTAAACTCTTTTTCACTTAAACTGTCAGTTATCTATTTATCATTTCTCTTTGGTAATTCAGCCACAGTAAACATAGACACCTTTAGTGACTTTGTAATTGGGCCTCATTACAATACCAAATCACCCTTATGGCTTGGGAACAAGAAAGAGAATGTTCATGTATGCCTTATGAGCTAGCCATTCTGAGGCAGAATTAAGTCAAGACAAATGCAGATATCTTCAATTATTTATATTGTTAATATTCAAAAATAAAATATTTGTCTACTTTAAAACAGAACCTGAAGGCTAATGAAATGTTCTGAATATTCAAGTCTATTTGATTTTTATTTTTACAAGATTCAAACTTAGGAAACTAAAGATCAATCAAAAGACATAACCAACACTGCAAGATTCTAAAAGACTACATAAAATATTTGCTTTCAATGCATAATCACATGATGTTTCTCAATAGCAAGAAGCAAAAAAAAAAAAAAAGAAAAAGACAATGCTAGCAAATCTTCCTGCACAGACTAAAAACAAATTTCAAGCATTTGAAGAATTTAGCAGATCGGTTAGCCACATACGGAAAGACATCTACTTAAGTATAAAATTTATGGGTTTTTATCATGAAGAGCCTTTTCTCTATTTTATTATTTTTTTAACATTCAGCTTTTTAATATTTTTATCTCTCTTTGAAGAGAACTTTTAAAATATACAGTGAAAAGATTGCACAATTCCTCAGCTAGAAAGAATATATATGGAAACAAATATGATCATACAATTTTAACAATGGTTTTCATTCAGTTATTCTGTATTCTCTTCTTGATTCTAAAAAAGTCACTTAAGTTTTTCCACTGAAGCCTCATAGTACTTATATTTCATATTATCTATTGGATTTGCATATCTATTGAGGCTTCTTTTGAATAATTCCAATAAAGGTTGAATAAATCTCATATAATAATAGGAAGCACTGAAAAAGAAAAACATAATACAAAATAATGTATTCACATTATACATTAGGGGATGATATACAGTTAAATGAAACTAGAGTCTAAGAGGCTATAGCTCTTAGACTTTTGTGTAGAACCAACTATGTTTGTTTGACAAAATTCAGAAAGACAGAACTTTCAAATTACGTTAAAATATCATTGGTCATTTCATATACTATCAATTTATGGTTCAACTATAATTTCTGGGTATAATTCCAGACTTGTAACTTCAATTTTAGAGTAAACTAGTTATCTAACTTGTACACAGACAAATAAACTAATACTGGCGAAATATTATCAAAAAATCACGACTTTAGTGAGATTTATTTATTTCCACCTAGCCAAAATTCATATTATTCTAAATTTCCCCAGAAAATTTCAAAGCCATAAATAACATATCTTTAATAACTTACTGTAATTTTTAAAAGAAGTTTATACTAATCAGAATTATGAGACAGTACAGTCATTACATTTCTCAATTAAACAACATTTTAAAATTTGCCCAGAGAGGTCATATGCACATTACCTTATTCTGAAATTTTTAAATATGTAAAATATATCAATTAGATCTAGTTAGGCTAAATCATTTAAATGTTTTTTTCTCCTCATTTGACCTCTATGTTTGACTATTTTTAAAAGAAGAAATTTAGACATGGAAATTAATTTTCAAGGAATTAAATAAATATCCCCACATTTTAGCACAAAAACTCATAATTTTAAACTTGAATAAAAGATTTCCTTATGGTAAAATTATTTTTTTTTAAATATCAACACTAGCAATCAATCTGACTTAAGTTATCACTGTAAATGTACATATAAAATGAACACATTAAAAATGGAGTAATTTTTATCTTTCAGCCTAATTTTTTGCCTAAAATAAATGAACTTTACTCACATTTTTTCCATCCAGCAGTTCCATGCACCTTTCATTTCTGTTGAAGTTACCTATTACTTCCGGATGGACACAAGAATGATCCCTGCTGGAAAGAATAGTCATTGGGACCCCTGAGTACGCTGTTCTCTGGAGCTCTCTAGTAATCTGAGCAATCTGCTTGTGTGTGCGTGTCCCAAAATATATTTTGGGTATCTTGGACTTCCCCCCATGATCCTTCTTAGTGGTATTTGAAGAATCTTCACTGTTTCCTTGTTTAGTAGAACAACAGCACCTAGAACAGTGACCAGGGGGCTGTAACAAAGGAAAGAAAAGATAACTAATGTCTGGACTACCATAAAATTTTTATCAAACTTTTCATGGAATCAAAACTATAAGTAGTGAATCACAGTTGCCAAATAAAGGGAAATTCCATAATGTCACATCATACAAAATTTGCCTTTAAAGAAAAAACTGCAAATTCAATTTCAAATTGGTTCTCTTTCACTCTTGAGTTATAAATGTTTCCATATTTGCATTGTTTTCTAACATACTACTCCAACTCTCAAATTTCAAATGTTTTAAGTACATTTTAATTTTCCTCTTTCATAAATTATAAAACTAAGACAAAATGAAAGACAATTATCATTTTTGCTTAGGCTTCAAGTGAATTGTGATATTACAGTTTAAATTTAGATTTAAGAGTGCTATTTTTCTTTACAGCACAATCCATTCAAACATCCTTTAATAAACCAGTATTTTAAAAAGCATTTTAAACATAACTTATAAAGAATAGAAACATCAAGCTGAATTTAAATCATCACTCAAAAACAATACGAGAAAACTATTCTCTAGCAAACGTATGAAAATGAATGCAAATTATTAATATTTAATAATGAAGACAGACTGCTTGTGTGGAACAAGTATATCTGAAATTCAATTACCGGTCATCAAATATAAATCCATCAGTACAATTATCATTCAAGATAGCTTTTCCTAGACAATTTTACTGAATTCAGTTTCATAATTAAAAGTTACATAAATGGCTCCTTAAATATACCATATGGAATATCAGAAGTATATTATAATATTTACCTGGCTTTTCTCTTATTTCCAAACTCAAAAATTAAAAAAAAAAAAAAAAGCTTAATGCTATATATTAGAACACACTGGTTCTTAATAACTACTCTCTTCTCAACCTCAGTTACTATACAAATGAGACAGAATGCAGCCTTCTTTAAGAGAAAGATTAAGAAATGGTTAGTTTATAGGAATGGTCACTGATAGGGAAAAATACTAAATAGCACAGTAGCTTAAGAGAACTTGTACTAGAGAGTTTAAGTTTAGTAGAACAAACACTCCATTTAACTGGTTTTTTTTTAAATTATAATCAGTAAGATTAGCCTTCATAAACAAATGCTAAGTCATAGCATGTTACACCACAATACTGGGGATCAAGCTGTCTTTTAGCCTCAACTCAGTGGAAAAGCAAGTTCGAATTACTCTCAGTCTCGCTCAACCTTGTCCGCCATTAAATATTACAATACATGATAGAATGGATGTAAATGTGACCCTTCTGGAGCTGTCACTCACTGGGATAAAAGGTTCACTGATGTGCCAAATAAACAGTCAGTCAAAGCCGATAAAGTTACAGCCATGCTGGAATTGTTACATTCCCCTCTCAGGTTGCCAGTAACAGCAGATTTCATTACAGAGTGCTGCCACATTAAATAGCCAGTTCCAAATATCCTGCCTTCTATATTGAATAATTACTTATTCACTGAAAGGATAAAAGAAGAGTTATGAATGGGGCTCTTGTCAACAGTGAGGCAGGAAACAGCTGACATGTGGTTTATGTTACATATGTTGCAATATCTAACAATTTCTGGTCACACAGAAAATGGAATGCAAATTATATCATGGTATTTCTGACTGAATTCCTTTTTGTCCTTTTCAATGATCAAATTAATTAACTTAGTAAAAGAATTAAGGTAACTCTTGGTAGCAGAATTAGTTTATTTTCATATTTTCAATCTTTTCACTCAATTCTATCTCTTCCCTATGATACAGTTAAATTCATTGTGAATATTAGAATGCTAGGCCCAATGCACTACAATATTCTCTATGGATATATACAAGCCTAAAAGTAATTCAATAAAGTAGTCTTTTTCTCATGGCTTGGAAAACATACTTTTTGATATGATACTTTTCAACATGAATTCCACTTAAAGCTTTAGGATCTACTCCTTTTATTTTCATTCTGCTATTTTTCTAAACAAAAAATCCAACGTTATAGAAAAATACAAAATAAGTCAACCACAACATATAACTAGCAGATCCTCCTACATATATCTTTCATATTTTTCCAATAAAAAAGGATGCTGTTATACAGTCTTATAACTTTCTGCTTTGCATTCAGATGTTTTTAATTTTAAAAGCAGTATTTGCACTAATATTTTTTAAAGGGATCTGCTTATCTTAAAATGCTATACTAACAATATAACTAACAAACGCAAAAGATACAGGACTTGTTTTAGAAAGTTCTCACTAGAGTAGCTTTATTTATGTACCTTAAATGTGTTTTTCACTCCATAATTGAAGAAAATTATAAAACAGAACTAATTTTTATATTAAAAATGTTTTATGTTTGTTAAATCTTCAAGTGTTCTGAATTATACCATTTATGAAATCAAGGGTAACTCCTCAAGATGATGGTTTCCAGTGAGTGGCTGGGCAAGTTGAGTAGAAGACAGAAACTAAGAAAGTTGATTATTTATTTGCAGTATTAAAGAGGAATTACTTCTTCAGAAGTGATCTCCTACTGAAGTTCCTATTTAAAGGATTTGGTATAATCATAGTTGAAGATGGAAAACACTGAATGCAATAATAGAACAGAGGCTTAAAAAAAAAAACAATTATTTAGGAACAAAAGAGAATTATTTGTACCAAAATCAGCAACTTTCAATTTTGTATGAAAACAGAGAAAGAATCCTGAAAACAACAATGATAAGAACTCATAAAATCCTCTAGTTCAAAATTAGGCTAATATTTTCTGGCCTCTCTCTGAAACTCTTTGACCTATGGATCTTAAAACAACTGGTGAACAAAATTAAGTATTTTTCACCAAGTAATTCTCCTGCTGACGAACGATCAAGTTTTCCTCCCACAAGGATATTTTTCTTTTGCTTTTGCTCTTTAAATTTATATAGATTGTTTCAGGAAACTGGAGAATAAATTAAAAAGTATTCTTTCTCATCAAGAAAGAATATCTAAACATCAAGAAAGGTAAAACACATAGGTTCCCCAAACCTGAAATCTCTAAGAACTGTAAGTAGCAATATCACATGGTAGAACTAATCTCTTTAAGAGATGACTTCTTTTCCCATAGCTAGAAACTGTCTAGAGTTCCTTTTCTTCAACAAAAGGCAAGAAAACTTAACCCAAATAACAGCCCCCAAAAAATCTACTATCATAAGAGATGTGGATGTGACAGTTGTATTAGTTCCACATGTAGGAGTCAACTGTTTAAAAATACATTTCAAATCTACAATAGCCAAAAACTGTTCTTAGGAGCAACCAGGGATTTTAGAAAATTATCTTTGTGTCCAACAATTTCTATTTATTCCCTCTCTTGTCCGACTATATAGATATGCATTAATAGTTTTTGAAAGGATAAAGAATGAATATAATATTTGATCTTGAAAGGGCAACTTCTGAGTCCTTGCCACTATTCCTTTCACAAGGTTATAATCAAAAGTATAAGTAGATTAAGATAACTATGTCAACCTCTAAAGTTTCATAGCTCTCGCCAACCTTTCCCCTGAACAACAATGAAAAGTACTATGTTAAAATTACTATATTTACTTGGAAAAATAAAAATTAGCATGGTGACTAAATATGCCTAAAAAAGGATAATAATAAAGGAGTAGTTAGAAATGTCAGAAAAGTTATTTTGTGAATTCATAAATCAGGGGAGTATCTAAACAGAGTCTATGAAATGAATTCTAAAAGTAAGCATAAAACGATATGCTAATGTGAAAAATTAGCACATAAAGAAGTAGAGAGGGGGAAAAGACCAGAAAGAAGCTTATCTGCATGAAATAAATATAAAACTAGGTCCATGAAACAGTAACATACTTTTCCATATGTGCATGCATTGTCTTTCAACCACACTGCAAATTCCTGAGGACAAAAACGATGTCTTATGTTACTTCATATACTCATTCATTGAGCATGGTATTTTGCATATAACTGTAACTTAATTTAATTGATGGATTGTGACTAATGTCCCTAAACCAAATACTGTTCCCATGTACCACATTTTATTTATCTGTAGATGTTTAATTGATGCCCAAATTTTACTTCTTCACATATCAAAAAGTTACTTCAAAATAAAAAGTTTAGCTTTTAAGAAAAAGCACAGGACAATTTTTTTTATTTTTCAAGAACAAAAAGAAAAATCATCTTGTTATGTTAATATTTGGGCCACTTTAGTTGCGAGTGGCAAACACATATCCTGATACATTCATTTAATAACTATCATTTATTAAGGTTGTCCCTGTGCTAAGCACTCTACATGGACTATCTCATTCATTCATCTATCCATCCATCCATTCATTCATTCAAGAAACATTAGAATTCCCGACATTATTAGGCCAAATAGAATACAATGACAAAGATTATTTCATTCCACCGACAAAGAGATCTTCACTTTTTAATTGTTCTACAGGGTGTGTTATAGGAGATTATCAGTACCAGTTTCACTTAGTACTCTAAGTGCATTATTTTCTGAATGCAACTACAAAATATTCTTAAGTATAAGCTATAAAATTTACTTCATAAAAGTCATTTTAACTTATTATCAGTTGACATTTAAATCAAATATTTTCTAACAAGATGGAGATAACGTTCCACAAGGGCGAAAAATTCTTCAGTTGAGAGACTGTTTAGAGCAAGCGTCACACTTTTTCTACAAAGGACCAGAGAGGAAATATTCTAGGTTGTATGGGTCATAAAATCTCTGTCCCTATATACAGAAAAAGATCTTTAGGACCTCAACATAGGTAAGCATTTCTTAAACAATACACCAAAAGCACAATAGACTGAAAACAATCTTGAGAAGATACATATGCTGTACATAACCAACTGAGGATCAGTCTTCATAATACATAAAGAATTTCAACAAACCAGTTTTTTAAAAATCCAATATAAAAATAAGAATCCAAGAACAAAAAAAATCACAGGAGAGAAAAGCAGAAAACCCAACAAACATCTGAAAAGACATGCAACCTTCTGTTCAACTTCATTATAGAAAGAAAGAAAGTGAAGTCGCTCAGTCGTGTCCAACTCTTTGCAACCCCGTGAACTGTAGTCTACCAGGTGCCTCCATCCATGGGATTTTCCAGGCAAGAATACTGGAGTGGGTTGCCATTTCCTTCTCTAGAAGATCTTCCCCACCCAGGGATTGAACCTGGGTCTCCTGCATTGTAGGCAGACGCTTTACTGTCTGAGACACCAGGGAAACTAATTAGGAAAATGCAATTAAACCCTAATTGTATTTCATTTACATCCACCAGACTGGGTGTCAGAAAAGATATACAGCAACTCTTAAACACTGCTGATCCAAGTATAAAGTGACACAATCACTTTGAAGAACAAGAGTTGTGATATAGTGATATCAAATATATACAGATGCTTGGGCCCAGCATGAGCCTGCTAGTCATACCTGCTAGCGACAGACTTGCAGATTCAGAGAGATACAATAGGGATAGTCTGTGTAGCACTGTTGTAATAGTGAGAAAAAGAAGCTAAATGTGTCAGCAAAAGAATGAGTAAATAAATTGTGGAGTCTATCAATGGAATACTGTAAATAATTAAAAAAAAAAAACGAACCAGAGTTCTGTGTATCAACATAGATAAAGATCAAAAAAAGTGTTGAGCAGGTTAAGTGTGACTTAAATAAAATTTTATTTTCCCCATACACTTCCAAAAAAACTGACGATAGGAATACAACTATAAAAACGTTAGGTAAAAAATTAGGAATCCCCACTACAGTAGATAATCCTTGGAGCTAAGGAACGTAGTACCTAACACTGGAAAATGCTAAAAAGTGCTTCAAATGAAACCTAAAACAGCAAATACACTGGTTGCTCCTCAGCAGCTTAATACCTAACAGAACAAATATCATCTTAATCTCTCGTGACCAAAATTTTCAACTTAACTGATTAGGAAATAGACTCCTAAAAGCGTCTGCCTCCAGTGCAGGAGACCCGGGTTTGATCCCTGGGTCAGGAAGACCCCTTGGAGAAGGAAATGGCAACCCACTCCAGTATTCTTGCCTGGAGAATCCCATGGATGGAGGAGCCTAGTAGGCTACAGTCCACAGGGTCGCAAAGACTGAGCGACTTCACTATTGTTACAGAGAAGAGAGTTTGGGATCACCCGGAAACTACAAACACAATTTTGTATGCATTTTTAGAAAGTAAGTCCATAACTTATCATTACGTGCTCACAGAAGACTGCAACTTATTTGGGTGAGGACTTTATTCCAGAATTTATGTCTGATTTTACAAAGAAAATAAAATAGAAATAGCATTTTATTTACAATGAACTTACTTAGTCACATTAATTCTGCAAATGAATAAACAAGTTGATAATCTAAAGAAGATAATTTTATAAAGATTCCTCTACTGCTTGTAAATTAATTTCTCTTTTAAGGTTTGTTAGTTATGCAATATTAACAAAATTCTATAACATTTAGTTCACTAATGTTTATTTCTAACTCCATTTTACAGATGAAAAAATAAAGTCTGAAGTTCTTCAAGTGGCTACAAAATTCATGATAAATTTGTGAAAAGTTAGAATTCATAACTTTAAATCTTAAAGTTTTAATTAACAAGGTCATTTTTAATCTACCATTTAACTTGACAAAAATAAAAGCAAAATACTGCCCTTTTTTATTTCCAAACATCATGCACATGAAGAACTAGTGGTAAAAACAAGTTAATGAATACTGAATTATATTTTGAGGCATATGAAAGAAGGTTTACTGTTAATCTTTATCAACCATTTGCTGTTGTCCACGCCATCCAAAGAGGTACTGAATGCCTGTTGTGCAAAATCTCACGTAGGCACACACTCTAGTTAAGATAGCAAAAGTGACATAACTATACCGTTTCAACTATTCTTTTTTAAAAATTCAAACAGTAGTACTCTACTGCCACAGTTTCATGATTAAACTGCACAAGGCAGCTGTTTATCTACTCTCAGCAACCAGCAGGTGAACCTGATTCAATATTTATCACAGGCTTTCACAGATCACTGCTAACCAAGCAAACGTTTTAATTAAGCTGGAACTTGCTTCAAAGAGCTCATTCAAGATGTCAATCAGCAGGTAAGGGATCAGATACAGTGTCAGGTGAGAGTGTGTAATACAAATCCACAACTTTCTTCATCCCATCGCTGTAAATTAGCCTGCTCTAAAGTTCAGATTCTGATTGTAACAGACTGCCAGTCTCCTGGAATGTGTAACTGAAGTCACTCAAATTCTATTGTGAAGGTTGTAAGCAATATGTTAAACTGCAGTGGGCTAGCACATTAAGACAGATCCTTTTCACGGTTGTTTTTTGATACCGTAAGTGTCTGTTACCCTACTCTCCACTTACTGTTTACTTTCTTGCCTACTGTAAATGGGAATTCCTTAACACAGCTGCCTCAGTTTCTGAGTTTATAACCAAGAACACCCCGAAGTGGTATAATTTTTAATCTAAATTTATTCTAGAACAATCATATTTCTAAGACTTCTCAGTTTAAGAATAAATATAAAGATGACCAACCTGTACAGAGCAACAGTCCTCCTGGAACAGTAGGCAGTTTATACACATGTGACTACAGCAGTGAGTCTCAAAGTATAGAGAGTAGTCACACTGACCAACTTCATGAGAAATACCTGGGGTATTTATTGATACAACAACAACAAAAAAAAAAGGAAAAAAGAATCAAAGAAAGGAAATGGGGGAGAAAAAGGAAAGTTCTTCCTTAGAGAAAAATGCTAGCTAAAAATTGTAAATAGAATGATAAAATCTTCAAAAATCACTATTTTACAACTGCCATGTAATAGCTGATTCCTACAAGGTATATAAATGGGTGCTAAAATCACTGGGTAAATGTTGTTGGGAAACAAGATACTCACATAGACTCCAAGCATCACAAAAGAAAAATATGCCTTTATATTGGAGACCTGGTAGTCACCACTTTAACCAAGTAGTCGATTCTTAACATTAGCAGTAGGGAGACAAACTATGCCATAGCAGGAACTAACTTATGTACTTTCCTTGAATAAAACTACATGATTATGAAATCTAAACAATCAAGCCATGAATCAAAAAAAACCTAGGAATACAGAAACGGCGGTAAAATGATATATTATTTAGTTAGTGAAAATTAATCCAACTGAACCCTTATGATACTTGCAGTTGTATATTTTACTTTTATTTTACCTTTGGGATTGTCTGACATTTTTATTTTCTCCTTTATCGTACAGTATTTTGGCATTTTTCAACCTTTTTTCAATTAATCTTTTAAAATGAGAAAATAAAGCCATCCTGTGATGTCATCTTCTACATACTGACCAAAATGCTATAAATGAAAGAGATTTTTGCTCCTTTCACCACTGTTAAAAATTAGTAGACAAATTTACCAGTACATAAGCCTCTAAAGCAGCACTAGTTGCCACAGAGCAACTAATCAGCCTGTGCACCACAACTGATGAGCCCATGAGCCGCAGCCACTGAGCCTTTGTGCTGCAAACCCACATTCCCTAGATCCTGTGCTCTGCAAGGAGAGAAACCAGCCCAACGAGAAGCCAGGGCACTGCAACAGGGAGTGGCCCCACTCGCTGCAACTAGAGAAAGCCTGCTCACAGCAAGGAAGACCCAGCGCAACCAAACAAATAAATACTTACTTAATGAGGAAAGAAGACTTGTAAATGGACAATAAGCACATGAAAAGATGCTTGACATCACTAATCATTAGGAAATGCACACCAAAACCACAAAGACATACCATTTCACATCCATTAGGATGGTTATAATTTAAAAAGAAAACATAATACAGAATAGAAAATTACAAGTGCTTGGCAAGGATGTGAAGAAACTGGAACCTTCCTGAGAATTCCCTGGTGGTCCAATGATCAGGGCTCCGTGTTCCACTGCAGGCACCACCGGTTCAATCCCTGGTCAGGGATATAAGATCCCACACACCTCAAGAAACAGCCAGGGGAAAAAAAAAAAAAACAGAACCTTCCTACATTGCTGGTAGGAATATAAAATAGTGTAGTCGCTGTGGAAAATAGGATGGAAATTCCTCAAAAAATTAAACAGAATTACCATTTGATCCAGTAATCCCAGCTCTGGGTATATATCCATAAGATGTGAAAGCAGAGATGAACACAAAGATATTTGTACACCAGCATTACACAATAGCCAAAGAGGAAAACAACTCAAATGACCACTTAAGTATGAATGGATAAACAAAACGTGGTATACAAGCACTGAACAGACTATTACTTAAGCATAAAAGGGAATTCTGACACATGCTATAACATGGATGAACTCTGAAGACATGAAATAACTCAGATACAAAAGGACATACATTGTACAATTCCACTTACATGAGGTTCCAGAGTAGTTAAATTCACAGACAGAAAGGAGAATGGTAGTTATCAAGGGGCTGAGGCAAGGGAGAACAGGAGTAATTGTTTAGTTAAGTACAGAGTTTCAGTTGGCAAGACAGAAGAATTCACAACAATGTGAATAGACTTAATGCCACTGAACTGAACACAAAAAATGGTTAAAATGGCAAATTTTATTATGTACACTGTATCACATTTTTTTTTAATGAACAGAAAAATCTGTTACCAGCAGGAATGCACTACAAATGTTAAACGAAGCCTTTTAAGCGAAAAGAAAAATTATACAATACAGAAACCTGAATCTACATAAAGGGATGAAGGGAACTAGAAAAAGGAAATAAGAGGAGGAAGAAAAAAATAATTTTCCTGATTTGTAAATTTATTTAAAAAATGGAGGTAGACTTCTGGTTTCCATTTTTGATACAAATAGCTTGGAGGTCACCACTCCATCCTGACATGTAAAAGGCAACAAAACTGGAAAATCAATAACTTTTCCTGGATTTGTAAGAGAGGGGAGGACAAACCATTGCCTTTAAGATTAGGAGACAGGTGAATACAGGAAGTAACAGCTTGACGGAGCAGCAATACCAGTGAAAACCAGTGCAGGAACAAGTGCTGGGCTAACAAAGCCTGAACTGTAAATGATGAACTGCGACAGACTCAATATGCATGACTCTCTTAGTTAAAAATTTAGGGGCACTTAGTCATGCAGGGCTCCCAAATATTGTGAGAGTTATGTCTAGGAGCCAGATCAGGTTCCCTCAACACACAGGGGAGAAAAACACCCTTGTGCTCCTAGTAATGGGAGGGGGAAGGGAATCATTTTGAAATATAGCAGAGCACTCTGGTTTTCTTAACAAAGCCTGCCCTCAGGGGAAACTAGTTAACCAGAGCCTAATCAATTGGGGTATTACTAAAGCCAGTATCTTATCATTTGCCAAAGCCTTTGACTGTGTGGATCACAATAAACTGTGGAAAATTCTGAAACAGATGGGAATACCAGACCACCTGACCTGCCTCTTGAGAAACCTATATGCAGGTCAGGAAGCAACAATTAGAGCTGGACATGGAACAACAGATAGGTTCCAAATAGGAAAAGGAGTATGTCAAGGCTGTATATTGTCATCCTGCTTATTTAACTTATATGCAGAGTACATCATGAGAAATGCTGGGCTGGAAGAAGCACAAGCTGGAATCAAGATTGCCGGGAGTAATATCAATAACCTCAGATATGCAGATGACACCACCCTTACGGCACAAATTGAAGAGGAACTAAAAAGCCTCTTGACGAAAGTGAAAGAGGAGAGTGAAAAAGTTGGCTTAAAGCTCAACATTCAGAAAACGAAGATCATGGCATCTGGTCCCATCACTTCATGGGAAAGAGATGGGGAAACAGTGGAAACAGTGTCAGACTTTTTTTGGGCTCCAAAATCACTGCAGATGGTGACTGCATCCATGAAATTAAAAAAAGACGCTTACTCCTTGGAAGGAAAGTTATGACCAACCTAGACAGCATGTTGAAAAGCAGAGACATTACTTTGCCAACAAAGGTCCATCTAGTCAAGGCTATGGTTTTTTCCAGTGGTCATGTATGGATGTGAGAGTTGGACTGTGAAGAAAGCTGAGTGCCAAAGAATTGATGCTTTTGAACTGTGGTGTTGGAGAAGACTCTTGAGAGTCCCTTGGACTGCAAGGAGATCCAACCAGTCCATTCTAAAGGAGATCAGCCCTGAATGTTCTTTGGAAGGAATGATGCTAAAGCTGAAACTCCAGTACTTTGGGCACCTCATGCAAAGAGTTGACTCATTGGAAAAGACTCTGATGCTGGGAGGGATTGGGGGCAGGAGGAGAAGGGGACAACGGAGGATGAGACGGCTGGATGGCATCACGGACTCAATGGACGTGAGTCTGAGTGAACTCTGGGAGTTGGTGATGGACAGGGAGGCCTGGCATGCTGCGATTCATGGGGTCGCAAAGAGTCGGACATGACTGAGCGACTGAACTGAACTGAACTGAAAGAACATACAACTATGTAACACATGGATCAAAGAAAAAAAGTCAAGAGAAATTTAAAAATAGTTTCAGCTAAATGAAAATAAAAACATACCCTATGAAAATACATGGTAGGCAGTCAAAGTAGTGCTGTGAGGGAAATTGAAAGCATATATAGAAAAGAAGAAAGATCTAAAGTCAGTAACCTAAGTTTCTACCTTAGGAAACTAGAAGAACAAACTAAATCCAAATTAAGCAGAAGAAAATAATAATAGAGCAGAAATCAATGTAACTGAAACAAGAAAACCAAAGGAGAAAAATCACTGAAACCAAAACCTGCTTCTCTGAAAAATAAAAATAAAAAAAAAAAACAATGAAATCAATGTCTTTAGCCCGAATACTAAGGAAAAAAGAGAGAAGACAAAAATTACTATATTAGGACTTCCCTGGTGGTCCACTGGCTAAGACTCCAAGCTCCCATTGCAGGAGTCCTGGGTTTGATCCTTGGTAAGGGAACTAGATCCCACATGTCACAACTAAGAATCTGCATGCTACAAGTAAAAAAGCCCTCAAGCCACAACTACAGCACTCACAGGCTGCAAAGAAGATTGAAGATCCTGCATGCCACAACTAAGACCTAGCATGACCAAATAAATATTTTTAAAAACTATTAGTATCAGAAATGAAAGAGGGACATCACTACAGAGCCCATGGACACTAAGGATAATAAAAAAAACTATGATGAAGAGCTTTATGTGCACAAGCTTGATAACCTAATGAAATAGATCAGTTCCTTGAAAGATACAATTTGTCACAAATCTGATACAAGAAGAAATGAACAATATGAATAGGCCTCGATATACTAAAGAATTAAATCAATAATTAATAATCTTCCAAAAAGAAAGCACCACCTAGACAGACTCACCTGTGAATTCTACCAAATATTTAAGGAAGAAATTCTACCAATTCTCTACAATCTCCTTCAGAGTATAGATGCAGAAAGAAAGCTGCCAACTCATTCTATTAGGCCAGTATTTGCCCAAATACCAAAGTCAGGCAAAGACATTAAAAGAAAGCTACACACCAATATCTCTCATGAACATGAATGCAAAAATCCTCATTAAACAATATCAAGATAATATTATCAAACTGAATCCAACAATATGTAAAAAGAATTATAAACCATGACCAAGTATGATTTACCCCAGCTATGTAGGTTGGTTCAACATTTGAAAATCAATCAGTGTAACCCATCACACACTGGTAGGCTAAAAAAAAAATGCTACATATTCACTTAGTCATGTCCAACTCCTTGTGATCCCATAGACTGTAGCCCACCAGGCTCCTCTATCTATGGAATTCTCCAGGGAAGAATACTGGAGTGGGTTGCCATTTCCTTCTCCAGGGGATCTTCCTGATCTGGGCATTGAACCCAGGTCTCCTGCATTGCAGGCACCATCTGAGCTATAGGGAAATCTTAGATGCAGAAAAGCATTTGACAAAATCCAAACATACATGATAAAAACTCTCAGTAAACTACAAATAGTGGGGCACCTCCTCAACTTAATAAAGACTACCTACAAAAAACTTACAGCTAACATTATATTTAATGATGAAAAAGTTGAAGATTTCTAAGATCAGGTACAAGCCAATGCTATTCCCTCTCACCATTCCTTTGCAACTGTATGTCCCTGCTAATGTTATAAGACAAGAAAAATAAATACATGGTATACAAATTGAGAGGGAAGATATAAAACTGTTTGCTGAGTATCTATGTAGAAAATTTGGAAGAATCAACAAATAACCTCTTGGAACTAGTAAGTGATTATAGCAAGACTCCAAGATACAAACTTAATTTATTAAAGTCAATTAGTTTCTGGACTTCCCTGGTGGTCCAGTGGTTAAGACTCCATCTGTCAGTGTAGGCCACATGGGTTCAATCCCTTATCTGGGAAGATTCTACCTACCACAGGACAATTAATCCCCTGCGCCACTACAACTGAGTCAGCACTTACAAGCTCATGAGCCACAACTACCGAGCCTCTTTGCTACAACTACTGAAACCCACTCTCTAGAGCCTGTGCTCCACACAAGAGAAGCCACCACAATGAGAAGTCTATGCACCAAAACTAGAGAGTAGCCCCTGCATGCTGCAACTAGAGAAAACCCAGGCATAGCAACAAAGACCCAGTGCATGCGTAAATAATAAAAAAAAAAGTCTACTGCTTTCTAATATACCAACAATGAACAACTGGATTATTTTGAATTAAAAACACAATACCAATTATATTAGTACCCCAAAAATGAAATTATTGGGTATAAATCTGATAAAATACGTATAAGACTACAAAATTCTGATGAACAAAATCAAAGAACAAGCCAAAAAGGTATCAAATAAGCATATGAAAAGATGTTCAACAACATATGTCATTAGATTAATGCATATTAAAACAACGAGATAATACCACACACTTATGAGAAAGGCTATAATCAGGAACAATGATCAGCATCAAATGCTGACCAGGATATGAAGATGTGGAACAAAAGTAATTCATTCATTGTTGGTGAAATGCAAAGTGGTACAGCCACTCTGAAAGAAGGCTTGTCAGCCTCTTACAAAACTAAACCTACTCTTATGCTATGATCAAGCAGTCATGCTCCTTAGTATTTATCTAAAGGAGGTAAAAACAAATATCCATTAACACAAATGTTGAGAGATTTATTTGTAACTGCCAGAACTTGGAAACAATCAAGATGTCCTTCAGGAGATGAGTAGATAAATACACAATGGTACATTCCAACAATGCAACAGTACTTAGAACTAAAAGAAATAAGCTATCAAGTCACGAAAAGACAAGGAGGAATCTTTAATATTACTAAGTGAAAGAAGTTCATCTGAAGGGCTACATACTGTATGATTCCAAATATATTTACTATTCTGGAAAAGGCAAAACTATGGAGACAGTAAAAAGATCAGTGATTGAAAGGGGTTTGCAGGAAGAGAGGGAAGGTATGAATAGGCACAACATAGAGGGTTATTAGGGCAGTGAAAATACGCTGTATATCACAGACACACGCTATGAAACATTTTTCCAAACCCATTAAATGTACAGCACCCAAAGCTAGCATGTGGAAATGTAAACTAGTCTCTGTGCGATTATGACCTGTCAATGTAGGTTCATAAACTGTAAGAAACGTACCATCCTAAGGACTTACCTGGTGGTTCAGTGGTTAATCATCCACCTTCCAAAGAAGGGTTCAATCCCTGGTCAGGGAACTAAGATCCTACATGCTACAGGGCAACTAAAGTTTGCACACCCCAACGACTGAGCCTGCATGATCTGGAGCCTGAATGCCCCAACTAGAGAGAAGCCCGCAAGCTGCAGTGAAGACCCAGCATTCCACAACTAAGAGCCAATGCAGCTAATTAAATAAATAATTTTTTTAAAAAAGAAACACGCCATTCTGGTGGGGGATGTTGCTAATGGGTTGAGTTGGGTAGGGCATATCTGTACCTTCCCTTCGATTCTGCAGTGATCCTTAAACTGCTGTATAAGAATAAAGTCTCAATAAAAAATTCATAATCAAAAACATAACTGATGATTTAAAGGAAAAATAATAATAAAATACTCTATGGTTCATAATACATACAGAAATAAATTATATAACAAAAACAACATATGAGAAGGTAGAAATAAAAGCATAGTGGGAGAAAGTGGAAATTAAAGTATAGTAAGAGAAGGTGTGTCTTTTTTTTTTTAGCTAACAAATAGATTTATTCAGATTCAGAGAGACACACGCTCCACTGAGTGTGGGCCATCACAGAGGGTGAGTGTGGCTGGGAATAGGTTTTCATACACTGTTTGTTAAGTGTATGCCAATCCAGAGATGCAGGAGATGTGCATTCGATCCCTGGGTCAGGGAGATTCCCTGGAAGAGGAAATGGCAACCAACCATAATATTCTTGCCAAGAAAGTCTCATGAACAGAGGAGCCTGCAGGTTATAATTCATGAGGTCAGAAGAGCTGGACACAGCTGAGCATGCAGGCATTCTCAAAATGTACATTTGAAAGTACAGTGACAAATTTAAGATGCAAATTATAAATCTCAGAGAAACTCCAAAACAAATGAACTCAGAGTTATAGTAAGAAGAAAATGGTGGCGAAAAGATGGAATCCTAAATCACAGCCAGTTAATCCAAAAGAAGGCCAAAAAAATTATAAAAGGAAATAAAGAACAACAGAAACAAATAGAAAATATACAACAACCATATTGATTATTATATTAAATGTACAAGGTGTAAACACTCCAATTAAAAGCCAGGGTTTATCAGAGTGGATAAAAACAGAAGATTCAATGATGTATAAGAAACATTAAATGTAAAAACAGATAAGGTAAAAGGATGAAAAAAGATACACTACTCAAACACTAATCCTAAGAAAGTCAGAGCAACTATATTAGTTATGCAAAGTAGATTTCAGAACAAAGACATTTCTTAATGACAGACATGTTAACACACCCAGAAGATAAAATCTTAAATGTGTATACAACTTCTAATATCAGAGTTTAAATTCCAGGAAGCAAGATAGATAAATGTGACAGAAACAAATCTACCATTATAGAACCTTTATTCCTCTTCTCTGCTTTATAAATAGATCAAAAAAAAATATGACTCGGGAGACATGAACAACACAATCAAGACAACTTGAGCTAACTGACATTTATAGACTAACTCACCAAATAGCAGAGGAGTAGTCTATAAATGAATACATATTCTTTCTAAAAATTCAGAGCTTTCACAAACAGATTATTAAATTTAAAAGAACTAGAATCATACAAAATATGCTCTCTAATCACACAGATTACAAATCAGTAAGAGAAAAATATCTGGGGAAAAAACTATTTAGTGTTTACTTACTGTAAATAAATCTTGGGTCAAAAAAGAAATCAATAGGAAAATGAGGGGAAAAGTAATATAATATCAAAATCTGTGTGATGCACAGAAAGCAGAGGTAAATGTATACTTTTCAACGGTTGTCTTAAGGGGAAAAGGTTCAAAATCAATTATCTAAGCTTCAATCTTAAGAAGTTAGAAAGAGAATAAATAAATCTAAAAAAGATCAAAATGAAGGAAATAAAGACAAAAGCAAAAGTCAGTGAAACAGAAAATGGAAAAACATTAAAGAAAAAAATCAACAAAGACAAGTTTTTAAACTATAATAAAAATGTATAAATCTCTATCCAGATGGATCAAAAAATACAGAGAAAAAAATACAAATTCTGAGTATTAGAAATGAACAGGGAATAACACTGTAGATCCTACAGCTTTTTTTAAAGAGAGAATATTTTGAATATTATGACAACAAACTTAAAAACTTGAATAAAATAGACAAATTTCTTGAAAGATACTAATTACTGAAACTGACTCAGGAAGCAACAGAAAATCTGAATAGTCCTATATTTATTAAAGCAATTAAATATATAAGTGAAACTCTTTCCAAAAACAAGTTGCAAGGCCCAGATAGCTTAACTGGTGAATTCTATCAAAAATTTAAGTAATACTTCCAATTCATAAGGTCAGCATTACCCTGATATCAAAACAAAATAAAATGTATACACACACACACAGACCACTAAAGACTAGTATCTTTAAGAAGCACAGATGCAAGAAATTCTCAACAAAACTTAACAAATCAAATCTAGCAAGATATAAAAAGGGTACAACATCATGAACAAGTGATTATTCCAGCTTTCATTTGAGTGTGAGGTGGGGTCAGCATCCAAAAAGCAAACAGAGTAAGTCAATACATCCACAGGATATAGGAGTAAAACCATGTGATCCTACTAATGGATGCAATAAAATTTAAAATATAAAATTCAACATTCATTCATTATAAAACTTTCAGCAAAGCTAGGAATAGAAGGAGGGACTTCCTGGCAGTCTAGAGGTTAAGACTCCACATGCAGGGGGCATGGGTTCCGTCTATGGTGAAGGAACTATAAGATCCTACAAGCCCTGAGGTGCAGCCAAAAAGAAAAACAAAACAAAACTAGGCATAGAAGGAAACTTCCTCAGATGGATAGAGAGCATATACAAAACACCTACATCAATCACCATTCTTAATGGGTTTTTCCCCCAATGAAACTTGAACAAAGATGTCTACTCTCACCACTTCAATTCATCCTTGTACTGCATATCCTAAGTCACTAAGATAAAACAAGAAAACATATTAAAGCCAAATACTAAAAGTAAAATAATGTTTATTAGAGAATGCAAAACGATAGCTCTGTACTTAGAAAGCCCTTTAAAGAGCCAATCTTCAACTAGAACCAAAAAGTGATTTAGCAAGTTTGCAGGTTATATGGTCAATATACAAAAATGAGTTTTATTTCTATAGCAAGGCTTCTGTATTTCTATATGGGCTTTCCTGGTGGCTCAGAGGTTAAAGCGTCTGCCTCCAATGCGGGAGACCCGGGTTCGATCCCTGGGTCGGAAAGATCCCCTGGAGAAGGAAATGGTAACCCACTCCAGTATTCTTGCCTGGAGAATACCATGGACAGAGAAGCCTGGTAGGCTACAGTCCATGGGGTCGCAAAGAGTCGGACACGACTAAGCAACTTCACCTTCACCTTCTATAGCAGCAACATATTTCTTGTTCAGTCACTAAGTTGTGTCCGACTCTTTGCAGACCCCGTGGACTGCAGCATGTCAGGATCCTCTGTCCTTCACTATCTCCCAGAGTTTGCTCAGGTTCGTGTCCACTGAGTCAGTGATGCTATCTAACCTCTTATACTTTGCCACCCACTTCTCCTTTTGCCTCAGTCTCTCCCAGCATCAGGGTCTTTTCCAATAAGTCGGCTCTTCATATTAGGTGGCCAAAGTATTGGAGTTTCAGCTTCAGCATCAGTCCTTCCAGTGAATATTCACGGTTGATTTCTTTTAGGACTGATTTGTCTGATCTCTTTGTTGTCCAAGGGACTCTCAAGTCTTCTCCAGCACCACTATTCGAAAGCATCAATTCTTCAGCACTCAGCCTTCTTTATGGTCCAACTCTCACATCAATACACAAATACAAAGTAAACTGTAAGTGAATTATACCATATTTGCCCATTTCTAACTGGCTTATTTCTCTTAGCATAATATCTTCAACCTTAGTTGTAGCATGTGTCAGAACTTCCTTCCTTTTAGGGCTAAATATTCCATGTATACCCTATATTTGTTTATCCATCCATCTCTCAATAGATACATAAATGTTTTCACCCTCTGGCTCTTGTGAATAATGCTGCTATGAACATTGGTGTACAGGCAAGAATATGGGAGTGGGTTGCCATTTCCTCCTCCAGAGGATATTCCTGACCCAGGGACTGAACTCACATCTCTTGTGTCTCCTGCAATGGCAAGCAGATTCCTTACTACTGTGCCACCTGGGAAGCCCATGTGTTTCAATATGTGCTTTCAATTATTTGTGATATATAGACCTAGAAATGGAATTACCATACAGTAATTCTATTTTTAACTTTTTGAAAAACTAGGAATAGGTTTTTAACTTAAAATTATGAAAAGGAAGAAACAGAATGAACTCTCTGGTATTGAACTGGAATTAGATATATTGTTATGAATACATAATTTTAACATATAAACAGAGAAACATGTATCTGTAAATATATATATTTGTGTGTGTATATACACGCACATATATTACACAGACACATATTGCCTAGTTCTGTCTGCTTAAAGGGCCTGGAACAGTAACCCCAATAGCCATGGGTAAAATCAGTATCCAAAACCTGGTTTCTAAATAATATTTAAAAGAAATCAAGTTAGATGAATCTAGGACTAGGGGAGGAAGAACAAGACAGAGATGACCCTAGAACATCTTAGTATGCCAGAAAGCAAGTAAGTGCTCTAAGAACAACAGATACATGTCAGAAATATGCAAGCAACTTAACTGAACTCCAACTTGAGCATTTAAACAAATCATATAATGGATTATCACTTAATAAAACGGAAAACCATAAGCCCATAAAAATAAATATAAAATGAATAAACTGAACGTTTGATGAGGACATGCTATTTATATAGTTTCAGAGTTCCACCCTACGAAGTCCTCTTCAGTTAAGAAGGAAGATAAGTTTACAGTGATGCCTAGCATATTTATCACGTCATCAAAGTAATCATTAGTAATGTAATGAAATTATTTGCTGCCTCATAAGATGCAACAGATAGTATGCAGCATCACTTCTGTAACGTTCTTGCCAAAGACACATAACTGTAATTTAATGGTGACAAAACCCAAAGTTGAGAGACATTCCAGAAAGGCTGCAGTCTTTGAAGTGTCAAGGTCATGAAAGACAAGGAAAGACTGAGGAACTACTCCAGACTGAAGAAAATAACAAAATGACAACTAAACAGGCAATGTATGATTCTGATCTGGACCTTTCTGCTATAAAAGCTTGATAGAGACAATGGGTAAAATCTGATCTGGTTCTGAGCATTAGATAACAATGAATCAATTATAATTTCCTGATTTTTATGGTTTCGTTAAAGAATGTCTTTGCTTTAGGAAATGGACACTAAAAGTATTCCAGGGTGATGGAACATCACATGAATAACTTACTATCAAATGGCTCATGGGAAAAATATATATATTTACACTTTATTTCCAATTTCTGTATAATGCTGTGACTATGTCAAAATCTTTAAAAATTTTAATAAAGAAATCTATCTGCCTATCTACTGGTCAGAAAATTGGTCAATTAACATGTAGTTTTCTAAGGTGAAGTTATTTTTCCATACCCACGATCATTGAGTTAAAAGCTTCTAAATGGCAACTGTAGATTCTACTATCACTAAATGTGTATACACATCAGCTAGATTGCTGTATGTATTAAATGTTTCTACAGATCAAGAAAAATAACTGTCAAATCTTTCTGAAACATTCACCATGAAGTTCATTCAGCATGATCGAGATTTGAAATTTTTGAGAATAATCCTTCCTATTTCCACTGTAGAGGTCACTATTATGTCTTCTACAAGCTCTTAAAAAAATCGTAACTATTGGAGCTGAAGGAAACTCACTCAGGCAATTACTCATCCATTCTATCACCCTGCCCTTAGGTAAATCTGCAGATAAAGCAAGAGGTTCACGCTAAGGCCGCCAATTTCTGGCCTCACTTACCACAATTAAAACAGCAAAGGACAAGGATTGGTAAACTGTTTTTAAAGGGCCAAAGAGTAAACATTTTAAGTTTTGTGAGCCATGTGGTATCTGTCATAACTATTCAATGCTACCATTGTAGCACAAAAGTAGCCACAAACAATATATAACGAATGTAAGCTGTGATCCCCAAAATTTATAAAAACAGACACTGGGCCATGGATTGTAGTTTGCAAACTCCTGGCACAGGAAAAAAAAAAGTTAGATCAAAACTGCATCAAAATAGACTACTTAATATTTATATTTCTAAAAACCTTTTCTAAAACCATGACACATTAGGTGAAAAGTAAAAGCTATATACACTATAGTCCAAATTTTAATGGAAATTTCTTGGCAGTCCAGTGATTAGGACTCTACACTTTCACCACCAGGGCGCAGGTTTGATCTGTGGTCAGGGAACCAAGATCCTGCATGCCTTGCAGTTTGGCCAAATAATTTCAAGAAGTTTTTTTAATAATAAATCCTATCTAAATTTTGTTCTTAAAAAGTATATGCATAATGTATTTTATATATACATATATATTCACATACACACATATATATTAATGGCCACAAGTTTTTCTCATTTCTATATATAAACCCTTTTTGCAAGGTCATTTTGTACCTCTTCTCACCAAGGGGTGAACTCCATCCCTTGAATCTGGGTTTGGCCATGTGACTTGCTTTGATGACTGGGATATTAGGAAATAGGGGCTCAAAGGGTATTTGGGGTTTGCTCTCTTGATGTTCCTTGGGGCCACCTATATATATAAGCTGAGTTTAGTATACTGGATGATGAGAGATTCTCACTCCATGGTCCCATGTCCTAGCCAAATGCCAACCAACCCTATGAAGCAAAGCTGTCCTGCTGACCTGCAGCTGACCATGGATGGCATGAGTACCCCAGCTGAGATCAAGAGAAATGCACAGCTGAGCCCAGCCGACCCTCAGAATAGTAAGCTAAATAAATGGTTGGTTTGTTACACAGAAACTGGTAACTAATTGTATGTGTGTGTAAAAGGGGACAGCAAGCAGAATAACAGGGTTTGATACTGAGGGGATAGCTGAATTAAAGATTAGTATCAGTAACCAGAATACACATTTTGATCATTTCCAAATTTTTGCTAAGGAATAGATAATGCTTTTGTATTAAAAAAAAAAAATCATTAAACTATAGATACTAAAATTCAACATCATAAAAGTATTTCTTCATTATTTTCACTAAATATTGAGAGTTTGAAAAATATGGCTATTCTTGATCTGATGCATTTGAATGAGTTAACCAAATTTAAGTTCAGTCAGAGTTCGGAGATAAATAGTTACAGATATATTGAAAACTAAGCAAATAACAAGACTAACATTTAACACTAGAAAAAATAAAACCTGGTTTGGGCAAAAAAGTGTAATCATAATATAACACTTGGCTCAGTTTTTAATGATACTTACATGATTACAATAATGTAATCAGCAAACACTGTGAGGCTTGAAGGGGAGAAGTAATGAAAAAATTAGACAGTAGAAAGAAAATTGAAGTTATCCAAAACTGAAAATTCAAGAAAAAGACTGTAAGTGCTTGTCATTTTAAAGATAAATAAATAAATACCAGAATAAACAGGCAAAATAATTAAAAATTAGTGACCATATAGCAGGAGGTGGTAGCAGCTAGAACAAGGGCAGGGGTCTACTGCTTTTAGTTTGAAGCCACTAGAATTCTTTGACTCTGATTATACACATACATGCTTTGAAAAATATTAAAAGGTAAATAGAAAAAAAAGTCTGGAAACCAATCCAAGTATATATAATAATTTAGTATATGATAATAGCAAACCTTCAAATCAGGAAAAATTTTGACACTGGGACAATTGATCATCTATTTGGAAAAGCACACAGTTAAAGGCTGGCCTCATGCATATATTAAAATCAACTCTATAAATAAGAGAGTTAAATGTAAAAACAAAATTTAACTATTACAGAACTATGAAAAATATCTGTAGTAAACTTATACAAAACAATCCAGAAAGATTCTCATGAAGGTGTTCCTCTTGTTTACTTCTGGGAAGCAGAAAGGGGGATGGGAGTAATAGTTTAAGGGAGAATATTATAATTTTTACTCTGAAATGGTTTATACTAATACAGGTTTTTTTCAAACAATGTATAGTCCTATTTCTTTTTAAATTTAAAGCTTCCTTTGACTCCTTATTAGATAGAATAGACAAAATGTTTAAGACACTTTAACCTTCTCTAACTGCAGGATGACTAAAAGGAGAGATTTTAATGACAGACACATTGAATAAAAATCTCTTTTTCTTGCCAAGTAACTTTGCTATTTTCGTCAACAGTCAACAAGAAAACAAAACATTTTCCCAGCCATTCCTTTTCTCTCCTTTTCTAGCATTTATAATCCATGAATCTACATTCAACTCTATTTTAGAAGTAGGCTCAAATCACAGTTCTATCATATACCTCTAACTATTACCATCATCAAATAATATATCCTTGGGCTTCAATTTTCTTACCTATAAAATGAGACTAATATCTGCTCTATTTTATTCACAGAGCTGATGTAAGGATATATGAGAGAACATAGAAATTGCCTGGCACAAGTATATATTCTGAAAAGCCATCACTATGTTATTGTTAACTCTTACAAAAATATAAGTTATTGTCTTAATTTTATGGCATATAACAGTTTTCTAAAATTTTGCTGCCTTGAATAAACTATACTTCATCTAGGTGATAATTTTATATAACAACTTGTTCCCAGAGAAGCTATGGATAATAAAAGTTGTTTCTAATCTTTTGTTTACATTAAATACCAATTTTACCTCTTGGTCCCCGAAATCATTATTTGATCTTTTATTTTTGTGTGCTATGACATTAAAAAACTATAACTTTTAAAATGTACTCTAAGAAACAGTGGTAAATAATACACTTTCTTAAAGTTAGTCATTTTTCCATTCATTTATTCAAAAAATATGTGAATACCTACTAGGCACAGGTCCTGCGCCAGATGCTGGTTATAAAAAAGTGAACAAGAGAGACGTCACACTTGTTCTTAGCGACAGCCTGGCAAGTAGGCAAGTAAAACCATGAAACCTACAAATAAACCCGTAATCATAAACTTTGGTAAGCATCATAAAGAACAGGGTATTGAGAGAGTCTAAAAGAGCAACGAATCTTAAATGAATTATCTCTATAATATTATCTATAAGAGTACAAAAATAAACGGTCTTTAATCTGTAGGTCATCTGGAAGAGTCTATTCAGAAGAAGAACAGTAACATGGTTGAGAGGATCAATTCTAAAGTCAGAATGGCTGAGTTTTAAACCAGTCTCTACTCATCAGTTTCATGGCATGAACTTAAATTATCTGGGAATCAATTTCCTCATCTGTCAATAAATGAAATGTTAATACTTTCCACATAAGGTTATCATAGGGATTCAATTAAATTCTTTTGTTTTATCTTGAAAATTGTCAAATTCGCACAAAACTTAAATGAACTGGAAATAACCATTAGCTCACATGAACCTGTATTTACCAAGTCAATTAGTATTTTCAGGATGCTCAGAAGAGTTCCTAAAACATGGTAAGCACTGTTCCACTATACAAGCAGTTAGTTTACATAAAATGAAAACTATGAGAAAATGACTTGTAAAACAATGACTTTTCAAAATAAATTGGTCATCTTCTCCTGAGATCCTAAAGAATATATTAAACATTAAAGAGAGATAGAGAAGGGCAGTGGGGGGTGAAGAGAGGGAGAGAAAACGAGACAGAAAAGAAAGCAATAGTGGTATAAGAAGGAAAAGAAAAACAGACCAAGGCTTTGCACATCAACACTTTATCTAAAGGCCAACAGCGCACTCTGCTGGACCCAACTCTTCTCTACACACTGGGCAAATGAATACTATTATAAATCAAGGAATATAATTACTTCTGTCAAAGTATATATACAATGTTAGCATTTATTAAATAAACAGCAGGAATAAGTATAAAATGTGTTTATGAAAATACCTCACTGATTTTGAGGATTTACTAAAAGAATTAAGAGCATAAGTTCATTTCAGTTCAGTCGCTCAGTCGTGTGCGACTCTTTGTGATGCCATGAATCGCAGCCAGGCCTCCCTGTCCATCACCAACTCCCCAACTTCACTCAAACTCACGTCCATCGAGTCAGTGATGCCATACAGCCATCTCATCCTCTGTCGTCCCCTTCTCCGCCTGCTCCCAATCCCTCCCAGCATCAGAGTCTTTTCCAATGAGTCAACTCTTTGCATCAGGAGGCCAAAGTACTGGAGTTTCACCTTTAGCATCATTCCCTCCAAAGAAATCCCAGGACTGATCTCCTTCAGAATGGAATGGTTGGATCTCCTTGCAGTCCAAGGGACTCTCAAGAGTCTTCTCCAACACCAGTTCAAGAGCATCAATTCTTCGGCGCTCAGCTTTCTTCACAGTTCAACTCTCACATCCATACATGACCACTGGAAAAACCATAGCCTTGACTAGACGGACCTTTGTTGGCAAAGTAATGTCTCTGCTTTTCAATATGCTATCTAGGTTGGTCATAACTTTCCTTCCAAGGAGTAAGCGTCTTTTAATTTCATGGCTGAAGTTACCATCTGCAGTGATTTTAGAGCCCCCAAAAATAAAGTCTGACACTGTTTCCACTGTTTCCCATTCTATTTCCCATGAAGTGATGGGACCAGATGCCATGATCTTCGTTTCTGAATGTTGAGATTTAAGCCAACATTTTCACTCTCCTCTTTCACTTTCATGAAGAGGCTTTTTAGTTCCTCTTCACTTTCTGCCATAAGGGTGGTATCATCTGCATATCTGAGGTTATTAATATTTCTCCCAGCAATCTTGATTCCAGCTTGTGCTGCTTTCAGCCCAGCGTTTCTCATGATGAACTCTGCATAGAAGTTAAATAAGCAGGATGACAATATACAGCCTTGACGTACTCCTTTTCCTATTTGGAACCAGTCTGTTGTTCCATGTCCAGTTCTAACTGTTGCTTCCTGACCTGCATACAGATTTCTCAAGAGGCAGGTCAGGTGGTCTGGTATTCCATGTCTTTCAGAATTTTCCACAGTTTATTGTGATTCACACAGTCAAAGGCTTTGGCATAGTCAATAAAACAGAAATAGATGTTTTACTGGAACTCTCTTGCTTTTTCCATGATCTAGCGGATGTTGGCAATGAAACTAAGCCATGCCTGTGGGGCCACCCAAGATGGGCGGGTCATGGTGGAGAGGTCTGACAGAATGTGGTCCACTGGAGAAGGGAATGGCAAACCACTTCAGTATTCTTGCCTTGAGACCCCATGAAGAGTATGAAAAGGCAAAATGATAGGATACCAAAAGAGGAACTCCCCAGGTCAGTAGGTGCCCAATATGCTACTGGAGATCAGTGGAGAAATAACTCCAGAAAGAATGAAGGAATGGAGCCAAAGCAAAACAACACCTAGTTGTGGATGTGACTGGTGACAGAAGCAAGGTCCGATGTTGTAAAGAGCAATATTGCATAGGAACCTAGAATGTCAAGTTCATGAATCAAGGCAAATTGGAAGTGGTCAAACAAGAGATGGCAAGAGTGAACGTCAACATTCTAGGAATCAGCGAACTAAAATAGACTGGAATGGGTGAATTTAACTCAGATGACCATTATATCTACTACTGCGGGCGGGAATCCCTCAGAAGAAATGGAGTAGCCATCATGGTTAACAAAAGAGTCCGAATTGCAGTACTTGGATGCAATCTCAAAAACGACAGAATGATCTCTGTTCGTTTCCAAGGCAAACCATTCAATATCAGAGTAATCCAAGTCTATGCCCCAACCAGTAATGCTGAAGAAGCTGATGTTGAATGGTTCTATGAAGACGTACAAGACCTTTCAGAACTAACAGCCACAAAAGATGTCCTTTTCATTATAGGGGACTGGAATGCAAAAGTAGGAAGTCAAGAAACACCTGGAGTAACAGGCAAATTTGGCCTTGGAATATGGAATGAAGCAGGGCAAAGACTAATAGAGTTTTGCCAAGAGAACGCACTGGTCATAGCAAACACCATATTCCAACAAAACAAGAGAAGACTCTACACATGAACATCACCAGATGGTCAATGATGAAATCAGATTGATTATATTCTTTGCAGCCAAAGAAGGAGAAGCTCTATACAGTCAACAAAAACAAGACCAGGAGCTGACTGTGACTCAGATCATGAACTCCTTATTGCCAAATTCAGACTCAAATTGAAGAAAGTAAGGAAAACCACTCGACCATTCAGGTATGACCTAAATCAAATCCCTTATGATTATACAGTGGAAGTGAGAAATAGATTTAAGGGCCTAGATCTGATAGATAGAGTGCCTGATGAACTATGGAATGAGGTTCGTGACATTGTACAGGAGACAGGGATCAAGACCATCCCCATGGGAAAGAAATGCAATAAAGCAAAATGGCTGTCTGGGGAGGCCTTACAAATAGCTATGAAAAGAAGAGAAGCGAAAACCAAAGGGGAAAAGGAAAGGTATACGCATCTGAATGCAGAGTTCCAAAGAATAGCAAGAAGAGATAAGAAAGCCTTCTTCAGCAATCAATGCAAAGAAATAGAGGAAAACAACAGTTGGGAAAGACTAGAGATCTCTTCAAGAAAATTAGAGATACCAAAGGAACATTTTATGCAAAGATGGGCTCGATAGAGGACAGAAATGGTATGGACCTAACAGAAGCAGAAGATATTAAGAAGAGGTGGCAAGAATACACAGAACTGTACAAAAAAGATCTTCACAACCCAGATAATCATGATGGTGTGATCTGTCACCTAGAGCCAGACATCCTGGAACGTGAAGTCAAGTGGGCCTTAGAAAGCATCACTATGAACAAAGCTAGTGGAACTGATGGAATTCCAGTTGAGCTATTTCAAATCCTCAAAGATGATGCTGTGAAAGTGCTGCACTCAATATGCCAGCAAATTTGGAAAACTCAGCAGTGGCCACAGGACTGGAAAAGGTCAGTTTTCATTTCAATCCCAAAGAAAGGCAGTGCCAAAGAATGCTCAACCTACCACACAATTGCACTCATCTCACATGCTAGTAGAGTAATGCTCAAAATTCTCCAAGCCAGGCTTCAGCAATACGTGAATCATGAACTTTCAGATGTTCAAGCTGGTTTTAGAAAAGGCAGAGGAACCAGAGATCAAATTGCCAACATCCACTGGATCACCGAAAAAGCAAGAGAGTTATTAAGAGCATATACATAAATAAATTCTAGAAGAATGAGTATGAGTGGTGGAACAAGGTAATATCAGTTCAGTCGCTCAGTAGTGTCCAACTCTTTGCGACCCCATGGACTACAGCATGCCAGGCCTCCCTGTCCATCACCAACTCCCAGAGTTTATTCAAACTCATGTCCATTGAGTCGGTGATGCCATCTCACCTGTCGTCCCCTTCTCCCTCCGCCTTCCATCATTTCCAGTATCAGGGTCTTTTCAAATGAGTCAGTTCTTCTCATCAGGTGGCCAAAGTACTGGAGTTTCAGCTTCAGCATCAGTCTTTCCAATGAATATTCAGGACAGATTTCCTTGAGGATGGACTGGTAGGATCTCCTTGCAGTCCAGGGCTTTTCCAACACCACAGATCAAAAGCATCAATTCTTCAGCACTCAGCTTTCTTTATACTCCAACTTTCACAACCATACATGACTACTGGAAAAACCACAGCTTTGACTAGACGGACCTTTGTTGGCAAAATAATGTCTCTGTTTTTTAATATGCTGTCTAGGTTGGTCATAACTTTTCTTCCAAGGGGCAAGCGTCTTTTAATTTCATGGCTGCAGTCATCATCTGCAGTGATTTTGGAGCCCCCAAAAATAGTCTAATTTTATGGCTGCAGTCATCATCTGCAGTGATTTTGGAGCCCCCAAAAATAGTCTGTCACTGTTTCCACTGTTTCCTCATCTATTTCCCATGAAGTGATGGGACCAGGTGCCATGATCTTCGTTTTCTGAATGGTGAGTTTTAAAAAAACTTTTTGACTCTCCTCTTTTACATTCATCAAGAGGCTCTTTAGTTCTTCTTTGCTTTCTGCCATAAAGGTGGTGTCATCTGGATATCTGGATATCTGGTTATTGATATTTCTCCCGGCAATCTTTTGATTCCAGCTTGTGTTTCATCCAGTCCAGCTTTTCTCACGATGTACTCTGCACAGAAGTTAAATAAGCAGGATAACAATATACAGCCTCGATGTACTCCTTTCCCGATCTGGAACCAGTCTGTTGTTCCACGTCCAGTTCTAACTGTTGCTTCCCGACCTGCATACAGATTTCTCAAGAGGCAGGTCAGGTGCTCTGGTATTTCCATCTCCTTAAGAATTTTCCAGTTTATTGTGATCCACACAGGCAAAGGCTTTGGCATAGTCAGTAAAGCAGAAGTAGATGTTTTTCTGGAACTCTCTTGCTTTCTCCATCAGAATGGTAATAGTCGATTCTAAAAAATAATATTTTTTCTTAACCATGTTTTGACCACATGGAGCCTGATGCCTCACTAGATCTTTAACATATGAATTAACTGTATAAAAAATATGAATCTAAAAATGTAAGGAATGGGAAAAAGCAAGGGACACTGGAAGGTTAATTCATTCAAGAGAGGAAGTATTGACATTTTCTGATTTGAAGAGTAAGGAAGCTGACTAGAGATAATAGGAAGGGAAAAAGACAACTACCCAATTTAAGTCACAGGTTAGAAGCTAAATTATTTTCATAAGAACTAAGAAAACTTAAAAGAAAAACATAAAAATTATAATATCAAATTTAGAAATAAACAGAAATCATTAAACTAATTTATCACTTAATTTATAGGGGAAAGTTATCCAGAAAATAATACAACTGCAGACTTTATATGTATGAAACTATAACATTTTATCTTTGTAGGGATAAGAGAAGGGGTTCCCATGTGGCTCAGTAGAAAGGTATCTATCTACCAATGCAGGAGACGTGAGTTCAATCCCTGGGTGGGGAAGATCCTCTGGAGAAGGAACCAGCCACCCACTCCAGTATTCTTGCCTGGGAAATCCCATGGACAGAGCAGCCTGGCAGGCTACAGTCTGTGGGGTCACAAAGAGTTAGACACGATTTAGCGACTGAACAACAAGAGGTAAGAGAACTAAACCATTAATTTACAAATCCAAATAACTATTCTTCTAAAAAATAAACACTCCGTTTGAGTTGCATGCATTCTCAGTCGTGTGCCCCACACACACAGACAAGCATACCCACAAAATGGAACGTTATTCAGCCATTAAAAAAAAGAAAAGAAATACTGTCGTCTGGGACAAGATGGATGAACATAGAGGATATTACACTTAATGGACTAAGACTGAGAAAGACAAATTTATATGTAAAATCTAAAAGCAGACACAAACAAACAAACAAACCAAAAAAAGCTCACAGATGCAGAGAACAGATTAGTGGCAGCCAGAGAAGGGGGTGAAGAGCAAAAGAAATGGATGAGAGAGGTCAAAAGGTATAAACTTTCAGTTATAAAGTAAGTCATGGGGATGTAATGTAGAATATAGCAACTATAGTTAATAATACTATATTACATACCTGACAGAAGCTAAGAGAGTAAATATTAAAAGCTCTCATCATAAGAAGAAAAACCTTGCAACTATGTAAGGTGACAGATATTAACTAGACTTATGGTGATCACTTCCCAATGTATACAAATAATGGACCATTATACTATACACCTGAAACTAACATATTAAATGTCAATTATACCTCCATTAAAAAAGAGAAAGAGAAAAAAAAGTTGAACTAGAAACCAAAGTAAATTTCTAGCAGGTAAAAAAAATATTACTACACTCAAAGACTCCTTTCTTTAAATAAATGACCTTTATGTACATCCTTATTATTCTTTATTATATAATATCCATGGAAAGGTTTAGCCCTGGTTCTCTGAAAAATGAGATGTATTATTTAGTGCTAAATATCCATGTAAGATTACTACAAACGCTACCATAAGCTTTTAAAATTAAGATGACAGCCAAAATACAAAATACTAGAGATTTTCTTAACAATTTACTAAAATTTATTAAATTTACTAATAATTTACTAAAGTATAAAAGAAAGAAACATTCACATTAGCTAAAACTTTACATTTTGTACTAATTATGCTTCTATTGCAACTGCTTACTCTATCTTTGTTAGGAAAAAAAACATTGAAAATAATATATCATTTTACATAAGTATTTGTGGGGTTTTCCATAAAGTTACTTTATATATTCATGCTTTTCAGTATAGGCTAGCAAAAAAGAGAACAAATACTAGAGCTTAGCCATATGGTCTTTTCTGTCATTGCAAAAGTAGTCTGGTGTCTGATAAATTTACTGTATGCATGCTTAATTAGTATGGCAAGTATCCCATATGTCTTCTTACAAGTAAAAAGTCACTAGTGAAATGTTATCATTTGAGTTACTAGAGTTAGTTGAGATTTAGCTTGTTCAATAAATCTTCAAACTTATAAGAAGATTGCCAGAAACCCATATCTTTAACAGCACAGATAATAAATCACCCACCTATGAAAAATACTCCATTTCTAAGGTAATGCAGAGTTATATCAGCTAAAGCTAAGAAAGAAAATCTATAATTTCTGGTTTTTAAAAAAAAACTGATATAAAAATACAAATACACATGAATTGATACAATTATACTTTGCCAATGAGATCATAATAAATGATCAACATAGTACACAACCCAAACAAGAAATCAATCAAAGAACTTAGTTTAAAATTAAGTTTGAAATTACTCAGCCAGGAGAATGGTAGCTCTTCTTGGTCAAGCAACTTAAGTTCTAAACAGGTAGAGTCATAAACATCATTAACACAAATTAAAATAATTAATTATAAACCTAACTTTAAAAATTTATATTATTAACCAGTATAATATAATAGCTTTTATCAGCAGCATAAAAATACACAACGATGCTGCTGCAGCTACTTTTACTACCACCTGCCACTTAATAAGCGTCAAGATATGCCAGGTACAGTCTAAGCACTCTATAAGTATTAAACTGTTTAATCCTCTAGCAGCTCTGTAAGACAAATACTATACCCATTTAACAAATGAGAAACGGAAGTAGCAATAGTTTAAAAACTTAATAAAGGTTACAAAAGTAGTAAAGAGCAGAACTATGATTAAAACCCAGGCTGTCTGATTTGAGTCCACTGTCTTTAAAACACCAAAATGAAACTAAAAGTAAAATCACTCTCTATTCTACTTAAGGTATTATCCAATCATAGCTTACTCTAGACTTGATTTCTTTCAACTTTAGGTTTCAACATAATTTTTTTCCTTATCTTGATATTAGAATACTGTTTAGATAGCTCCAGAACTTCTGAGAGGCATTTTAGAGAATGTATAATAAAGTAATTACAGCATCCGCCAGAGGATCAGATTGTTTAGGTAGGATATAATAACTCCACAATTTTCTGCTTTGTGATCTTAGGCAAATTACTTCTCAGTTTCCTTATCTATAAGATGAGAATAACAATAGTACCTGCCTCACAGTCATCATAAGAATTCAATAAGATTCTACCAACAAATATATGTGCCATATGCTAAATATATGCTAAATATTTAGCTGTGTGCTAAATATATGCCATATGCTAATCCTCAGTACCAGAGATACTTGTGAAAAAGATTGACATTACATTCTAACAGGACAAACAGATAATAAACAAGTAGACTAATAAATTCAAACAGTAAGGGCTATGAAGACAATAAGGTACTCCGAAAGAAAGTGAGCAAGGAAACACTGGCAGAGACAAACATAAAGCATATATTATTATTGACAATATTAAAAACTGAGACAACTTCTCCCAACAAGGCTTGTCTGAAGATAACTGACAGTTTCCCCCCACCCCAACTTAGTATTTTCAAGAATTTAAAAGAAGGCTCTTTGAGGGCAGGGATTATGGTATGGATTCACTCAGTCTACAGCTAGATTCCTAGCACAAGCTTAGGTGCTTGAAACAGAAGGGAGTAAAGCACTCACAGTCTTCAAGGAGGTCTCAGTCTACTCAAGAACCTGGTGTTGCCTGTAACTGAACCCAGGGCAGGTGGAGAAGATATGAAGAGTAATAAGGTAAGTGTCAAAAACTGAGAAATACAAGGAACATTCCAGATGAGAATCTAACTCAAAACTGGAAACACCAAGGAAGGCTTCCTGAAGAATTCGGAGAAGTCAGTCAAAACAGTGGGAAGGAGGAGAAAGAGCAAAAGAATGCAAAAAGTTTATAAAGGCTTAAAGTCTGTACAAGTAAACAAGAGCTTTATAAGCCATCTAAACACTTCTGGAATTTGTCAATGACTTGTTTCATCCCTTACCTGAACAAAAAAAAAAAAATACAGGCTATATGAAACAACAGTTTTAAGATACAGGACATCGGGTAAGGAAGAGTTATCCCTGAGGGATGGGAAACAAAGGAGATTAAGCCTTATGATTGTTTCAGCTTGTTGTGCTGAGAGTCTCCAGGCTGTGGCACCAGGAAGGGAAACCCAGATACAGCCCAGAAAACTCAAGCTAAAGAGACATCGCTGAGAGTTCAGGGAGATCAAGAAGACTAAAGTTCTGAGGCAACAATACCAGAAAGGAAAGAGCTGCACAGAGAATGAATTCCAGAGGTCTGCAGAAGGACCTCTCAAGTATCTAGTAGAGTCCTGATCAGCACACACCAATGAGGAGACAATCTAAGATAGTGGCCAAGAACCACCTGAAATGAGACACTCACGTAGAGCGTGGAACAGTGCCAGTTCCCACTAGGCTAGAAAACGTCTTAATTCATGAAGCATGATTAGGTAGAGGACTCACAAGGAGCTAGCCTCTACTGAGGTGGCCCAAAACTAAACCCTGATCAAGTCCTCCCTAACACATCCTAAAAGCAAGACCCAAAGGATCAAGCTGATTCCAACTAATAACTGCATCCCAGAAAAAAAGTCAAGAGGGTTTGTAGAAATACAATACCCAGTATTTGGCAAGAGAAAATTCACAATATTTGGAATTCAATAAGAAAATTACCAAGCATGATTCCACTCATATGAAACTATGGCAATGAAAACTAGCCAATAGTGACTGAAAAAAAAATCTGTCATTGCCTAAGGATGGTGAGAAGAAAAATGTCCATTGGTCTGCCTTGCATTCGGATGAATCTTTTCCAGGCATCATTTTGTAATATCATAAACATGTCATTTTGAAAACATTTGGTGTACTGATTTTACAGATCTTACAAATAAATGTTAACACATTTCATTATATAACATCAAAAGTCACATATATAACATCATCACCAATAAATATCATCAGAAAAGTCGTTTAAGTTTCAGAAAACTGCTAACCTCACAGTGGTATATACAATTTTTCAAATTCTGATTTTTCACTTGAAAGGTCAAATTTTATCAGGCTCACTTTATTTTCAAGAATCATCATAGTCTGTCAGTTATTTTTTGAAGTAAAAACAATGTTCTGTGAAAAACATGACTAGTTCAGCTCACAATTCAAACTATCCTACAAGTGTTTTTCTTTAAGATAACCATTCTACTCCTGAATGTGAAAGTTTTACAAAAACTATTCTTCACCCAGAATTAAAATCTTAAAGGTGAAAAATTTAATAAAATTAGTAACTTTTACTGCTTCATCAAGGACATTCTTAAGTGAAACTGACCTTTCTTAATTATGCATTAATGACAGAGAAGAAAATTACAATTAATACAGGTTGGTGCCACTATCTTGATTGTGCTAAAGCATCAAGAGTTTTACCAGCCTTTGCTTTTGCACGATCAATGCAAACACTGAAGACAGTTTAAAAAAAAAAAAGGTAAGTAACATCTTAACTTCACTATGAAAGTACTTCTGACCCCAGTTCAGTTCAGTTCAGTTGCTCAGTCATGTCCGACTCTTTGCGACCCCACGAATCGCAGCACGCCAGGCCTCCCTGCCCATCACCAACCCCCAGAGTTCACTCAGACTCACGTCCATCGAGTCAGTGATGCCATCCAGCCATCTCATTCTCTGTTGTCCCCTTCTCCTCCTGCCCCCAATCCCTCCCAGCAGCAGAGTCTTTTCCAATAAGTCAACTCTTTGCATCAGGAGGCCAAAGTACTGGAGTTTCACCTTTAGCATCATTCCTTCCAAAGAAATCCCAGGACTGATCTCCTTCAGAATGGAATGGTTGGATCTCCTTGCAGTCCAAGGGACTCTCGAGTGTCTTCTCCAACACCACAGTTCAAGAGCATCAGTTCTTCAGTGCTCAGCTTTCTTCACAGTCCAACTCTCACATCCATACATGACCACTGGAAAAACCATAGTCTTGACTAGACGGACCTTTGTTGGCAAAGTAACGTCTCTGCTTTTCAATATGCTATCTAGGTTGGTCATAACGTTTCTTCCAAGGAGTAAGCATCTTTTAATTTCATCGCTGCAGTCACCATCTGCAGTGATTTTGGAGCCCAGAAAAATAAAGTCTGACACTGTTTCCACTGTTTCCCCATCTACTTCCCATGAAGTGATGGGACCAGATGCCATGATCTTCGTTTTCTGAATGTTGAGCTTTAAGCCAACTTTTTCACTCTCTTCTTTCACTTTCATCAAGAGACTTTTTAGTTCCTCTTCACTTTCTGCCATAAGAGTGGTATCATCTGCATATCTGAGGTTATTGATATTTCTCCCGGCAATTTTGATTCCAGCTTGTGCTTCTTTCAGCCCAGCGTTTCTCATGATGTACTCTGCATAGAAGTTAAATAAGTAGGGTGACAGTATACAGCCTTGACATACTCCTTTTCCTATTTGCAACCAGCCTGCTGTTCCATGTCCAGTTCTAACTGTTGCTTCCTGACCTGCATATAGGTTTCTCAAGAGGCAGGTCAGGTGGTCTGGTATTCTCATCTCTTTCAGAATTTTCCACAGTTTCTTGTGATCCACACAGTCAAAGGCTTTGGCATAGGCAATAAAGCAGAAATAGATGTTTTTCTGGAACTCTCTTGCTTTTTCCATGATCCAGCAGATGTCAGCAATTTGATCTCTGGTTCCTCTCCTTTTCTAAATCCAGCTTGAACATCTGGAAATTCATGGTTCACGTATTACTAAAGCCTGGCTTGGAGAATTTTGAGCATTACTTTACTAGCATGTGAGATGAGTGCAATTGTGTGGTAGTTTGAGCATTCTTCAGCACTGCCTTTCTTTGGGATTGGAATGAAAACGGACCTTTTCCAGTCCTGTGGCCACTGCTGAGTTTTCCAAATTTGCTGGCATACTGAGTGCAGCACTTTCACAGCATCATCTTTGAGGATTTGAAATAGCTCAACTGGAATTCCATCAGTTCCACTAGCTTTGTTCGTAGTGATGCTTTCTAAGGTCCACTTGACTTCACATCTGACCCCAAAGACTGCCTAAAAACAATCTCAGGAATCTCTGGAGTTCCCTGGCCTAATTTGAGAACTGATGCCCTAAGAACACTGAAAGAACTTTAGGAAGTGGAATTCACAAACATTAGAATGTACAAGAGGGAAAAAAAAAACTTCTCAGATCTCATCTCAGTTCAATTCTCTTATTTTATAAGTGAAGAAACGGGCACAAAGAGCACAGGTTTCCCATTTCTCACAGCAGCAGACATGTAATAGCACTTAAGACTTCTGAGTTTTTCTCTACTCATGATTATACTAGTCTTTCTCTTTTTCAAAAATGCATTAACAAATACCACATTTGCCTTCTTTAAACTGAACAATGTCATAAATACATACATTCTGTGGAGAAATGGAGTTTATCTTTCCTAATGGAGAGTTGAGTTTTGTGGTCTTTCCTGAAGCAACTTTTGCATCCAAATGGTGTACCTCCTTCTCAAAACAATGACGTTTTCTGATCTGTAAATACAGAACCAAATTGAAGTTTATTGTAAACTAAAAGTCTGATGAGGCTAGTTGTTCTCAAAGATCAAAACAGCTATAGTGTGTGCTTTTCGCATTAAAAAGAAATGACTATTTCTAACTAGTAACAATCAAATTTCTAACAAATAGGCACTTTATTACAAGACTTAAATAAAACAGAATACAGTAATATCTCTCAAATTCCAACCAAAAGAGCATTAATTAGTGATGTGTCAAAACTCTGCATTGTAAAATGATCTTCCCATAAAATAGTCCCACCATATGGACACCAAGAATAGCATTATACCAAGTCCAATTATATATCCAATTGGAAAATTAAATAAACATGAAAAGCTTATTCTAAATTTAAAAAAAACACAATAAAAAATTTGAATGTAAATATTCATTATTTCCTATATGATAGAATAAATTATTTGATTACTATTATTATATTACTTGTTAGATAACTAATAATCCAAACTGTATTTGACTAAATTTCTTTTATAAATACCACTGTTTTCTTTCCAAACTACATGTGCTTTTTCTTACTTGCCAAAAACCTATGTATTCAAACTATGAAGGGAAAAAAAAGCATTTCTACTGATAATTCATTACTATCAAAAAAGAAATGAAAGAGACACAGATGTGTAGAGCGGACTTTTGGACTCTGAGGGAGAGGGAGAGGGTGGGATGATTTGGGAGAATGGCACTGAAACATGTATACTATCATGTAAGAAACAAATCGCCAGTCCATGTTTGATGCAGGATACAGCATGCTTGGGGCTGGTGCACGGGGATGATCCAGAGAGATGATATGGGGTGGGAGGTGGGAGGGTGTACATGTTTGGGAACTCATGTACACCCGTGGTGGATTCATGTAAACGTATGGCAAAACCAATACAGTATTGTAAAGTAAAATAAAGTAAAAATAAAAATTAAAATAAATAAATAAATAAAAAGAAATGAAAGCCAATGAAATCAGGGAATAAAGGTTGTCTACTTTACAACATCCAACTGTAAGTACACATTTTGCTGGTAAAAATTTTTAAAGATTCACACTTCATTTGTAATTAGTACTTTTCCAAATATAAACCTAGAAAATGGATTTATTCTATTTCTAAAAACAAGGTTTAATTATGGAAGTTAGGATTGTACATGGAACAAACTATATAAAAATGCAAACATTTTTTGAGAATATTCAATTAAAAATATACAATTCTCTACAATGACATGCTAATTAATACTCTTTATTTGTAACTAAATTTATTAAAGTCCAGTCTCCCTACCTCAATGCTATGAACTCTATGAGAAAATATAAGAGTTCAATGCCATGAACTCTATTCACCTATTAAAAGTATATTTCATTTAAAACTTCTAGTAATTTTGGTCTTTAGCAATAAACATATTTTATAATTATTCATAATAAAAACTCAATAAATAAGAGTAATCCTTATCATTAGATTAAAACTATCAATATCAAAAATATCTGACCTAAATACTTGTATCAGAGGTATTCTGGCCAAAAGAAAACACCATTGTTAGATTAAAAAAACAGAGCAGTTAAAAGTACAAAGTAACTCTATTATTAAAACATGCCATAAGTAAATGTTTTACTATCAAATTTCTTAAATATAAATAAGCATCATTCAGTTTCACTTTAATGACATGCTACTATGAATAATCTACTATAACAAGCTCCTTTGTAATGAATAAATATATAAAATGAAATTACAGTAACTGACCGTTAAATTTATATCTGACACTATCCAACTAATCTCTACACATGCCACTGAAAATGACTGATACTTGACTACCTTGTTCAGCCATAACTAATGGGATTATTTCACTGCCAAGACTGTTTACCTGCTGTGCAGTTTCCAAGGGTCGAATTCTTTTCTTCTCTACTTGAAAATCATCATTTTCATCTCTACAGATAGATGCCTGCTTCTTAGCAGATAGCTTTGCAGCCAGTGTAGTTTTTTCAGGAGAGTCTTATATAAGAAGTCATAAAAAATTAGTGTAAGTAGATCACATTTAGTCAATTTTTCCAGGAAAAAAAACTGGAGTTAGGATGTCAGATTTTAATCTGTAAAAATACTGAATCACTATGCTGTACATCTGAAAATAATATAATATTGTAAATAAAGTACACTTCAATTTTTAAAAAGATGTTGACATTTCTAATAACTTCAAAACATACTTTAAAATATGAAATGCTAAACATCTTTAAAATCACTTATTTATCACTCAATTTACTTAACAAAGAGCAAACATTGTAAGAAATGTTTTCAAGAGGAAAAGTCCAGCCTTGATTTTTAATAGGTTTATACTTTTGTAGACCACTTCCAATAATGTGGCTTAAAAAATATAACTGTAAGAGTATCTCAAAAACTTTTCATCTGTATAAAAATCTTTCTTTACAGTGCCTTATTTAATGTTTCTTTTCTACTAAAATTCTCTATGATCTTCAGTCTAAAAACACAGTAGAATCAAGCTCCTAAAATCTGTTTTTTAATTCCACAATCCTGAAAGCTCAATCTCGTTTATCAGTGACCTCTTAATCACCAAATATTATCCCCATTTTATAAATGTGAGCACTAGGTTTTAAAAGAAGTCAAGTAACATGCTCATATCATATGGCAAGTAAAAGGCAAGGCCTGCATGTGACTTGACTCCTGCTGTCTGACTCCAAAATCCATACACATAACCTCTAGGCATACAGCCAAACATAACACTCTGTCTTCTTGGAACATAACAAACACATTTCCTTTCTCCTTAATTTCTGTAACACCGTTCTTAACTGTTCCTATACAGCGGTTTCTCCCTTTCCCTAAAACGTGAGCATTCTTAAAAGTACTTTCCTCACTCTGTGCTCTTCTCTACACATTCCCTCCACTCCCAGAGTTTCAATTCATTTATTCAAGCATTTATTATATTGAGTCCATACAATTCCAGACACCACGGAAAACAATGAAGAAAAAAGTTCCTGGCCTTAAAAGATTTACAGACTATTAAGGGGAGAAAGCCCTATGAGCAGCAGATCCGATCCATTTTCAAAAAAAAGAAGTTCGAGTTTGCACAAACAAAGAAGTGAATATGTCATGCAGCACTGGTTTTCAAGCTTTTTCTGAGGAGGACTATATTTTTTACAGAAATATTGCTTAGGATTTCTAAAATACAATGAAAGGCCTAGAATTTTGCTGATCCATTGTCCCCTTCTCCCTATAAGCTATGTTTCTTCCTTAGGCTCTTAGGAACATAGTTTGAAACTCATTATATTCTAAAATCTTAAGAGTTCTGTCTTTTATACCTAGGTCTTTAATCTACCTGGCATGAGTTTTTGTGTATAGAGTAAAGTAGGACTCCTATTTTAATTTTTTTCCTACGGATATTTAATAGTCAAATGGCAACCCACTCCAGTATTCTTGCTTGGAAAATCCCATGGACAGGGTTGCAGAGTCAGACATGATTGAGGCTTCACTACTTATAGGAAAACCCCTCTGTGCCTTCTGCTATACAGAAGCACTTCTATTAAAAAAATCAAGTTTCAGCATACATGTAGAATGGAATTTGGGTTCTCCACTATTTTCCACTATGCTAATACCATGCTGTTTTAATTATTATAGCCATATACATATAACGAATCAGGATATCTCACAGATCACGTCCTCTCACCTCAACCTGCTTCCTGAAAACTGTCTTGGCTGTTCTTAGTCCTTTGTATTCCCATACAAATTTTAGAAAACACATGTAATTTTGAGCTTTACAATTTCCTGGCAAACTAGTAAAATAACCACAAACAAATCTAGATCAGTGACTCTTAAACTGGGCTAGTTTTAACAATCCCACCCTAGACCCCAGGGACATTAGGCAACATCTGGAGACATTTTTGATTGTCACAAGATGGGAGGAGGGTGTGTACTACTGGCATCTAGTGGGTTGAGGCCTGAGAGATGCTTCTAAACATTCTACAACGTGCAGGACAGAATTATCTACAACACAGAATTATCCTATTCAAAATGGTAATAGTGCCAATGCTGAAAAAGTGTTAGCCGCTCAGTCGTGTCCAATTCTTTGCAACCCCAGGGACTGTAGCCCTCCAGGCGCCTCTGTCCATGGAATTTTCCAGGCAAGAACACTAGAGTAGGTTGCCACTCCCTTCCCCAAATAAACCAAGGGGCAAATTCGTAGGACTCATTAAAGGGTATGGAACATCTACCAAAAACAATAATCCAGTTATAGAAAAACTAAACTGCCATGTGTCAAATATGATTAACTCCAATTCACGAAAAAAAATTATATCATGTGCATATACAAAAAGGCTTATCTTCCTAGTCTTTATAGTAGGGGAGTTTGCAAAAAGCTTACCAAAGTTGTTAAATCTTTAAAATAAAAGGTTATAAAGAAATTAAGTATATTCAGAATATATTTAAAACAAAAACAAATCCTGGAAATCAGTAAGAAACAACCTAACACAAAAATGGGCAAACACTCGAAGGGGTAGTTCACCAAAGGGGATATTCAAATGACCAATAAATACATTAAAAGATATTCAATCTCATTAGTTACCAGAGAAATATCAATTAAAACTCACAAGAACACCACAAAGGAACCAGAATAGCTAAAATTTAAAAAGACTCAAATATCCAGTGCTAAAAGAATGCTGAACAACATAACTTCCACATACTACTAAATGTAAGGCAAAGGGGTGCAAAATTGGTTCAATCATTTGGAAAATGTTGGCATTATCTACTATAGCTCAACATAATCATATATATCAAAAGTAGCAATTCTATTCCAAGCTATATATCTAATAGAAAATATTTACCTATCTGTACCAGAAAGAATAAGAATACTCATAAAAGATCAATAACCAAAATAAGGACCCACCCAAATGTCTAACAACTGTAGAATGGATTAATAAATTATGGCATATAATCTATTATATACCATAAAATAAAGTTATAAGAACCACTACTTTATGCAACAACCCAAATGAATCTCAGAAATATTTTAGGCAAAAGTTGACAGACACAAGAGTACAAATATAATTCCATTTCTATGAAGAAGCAAAACTCATCAATGATGACATAGGGAAAATAGCAACTACCTATAATGAGAAAGAATACCAAGTGGAAAAGAACATGAGAAGTGCCACTGGGGTGTTGGCTTTGTCCTGTTTTTCATCTAGGTGGTAGTTACATGAGTGTAATTACTCTGGGAAAATTCATCAAGCTATACACTTAGAATTCTGTGTGCTTTTCTATATTTAAGTTACATATTTCTAAAGAATTTACTTAAAAATATAAAGACAGTATCAGAATATAACCTAGATTTACCCCATCTGATCCTTGAAAAGATTATTCTAAATAACTCTAACTCACAACTATATTAAAATTCAAGTTGCGTACATATTGAAAATTGATTTTTTACAAAGTTAAAAAACAATACAGCAGATAAAGAACAGCCTTTTTGATAAATGGTGCTGAACAATTAGATATTCATATGCCAAATAAATGAACTTGAATCCACACTCACACCATATACAAAAATTAACCCTCAGACCTAAAAGTAAAACCTAAAACTAAATTTGATTAAAAAAAGAAACTTGTACTCAAAAATGTATAAAGAACTCTTAAAACTTAACAATAAGGAAAAAACAATAAACAAGCAAAAGATTTCAACAGTTCATCAAAGATATACAAATGGCTAATAAGCACATGAAAAGATGCTCAACATCACAAGTCATTAGGGAAATGTGAAATAAAACCACAATAAGATACCACTATAAACTTATAATATGAGTGATGCTGGGAAAGATTGAAGGCAAAGGGAGAAGGGGCAGCAGAGGATGAGATGGCTAGATGGCATCACCAACTCAACAGACACAAATCTGAGCAAACTCCAGGAGATAGCAGAGGACACAGGAGACTGGTATGCTGCAGTCCATGGTGTCACAAAGAGGTGGACGTGACAGTGACTGAACAGCAACAATAAGCTTATTAGAATGGCTAAAAAGATTACCAAACCACTGTCGGCCAAGATGTAGAGAAACGAGAATATCCTCATACACTGCTGGTAGGAATGTAAAATGGCATGACCACTCTGGGAAATAGTTTTGAAGTTTCTTAAAAAGTTAACCATAAGTGATCCAGTCATTACATTCCTAGATAACTACCCAGGAAAGTAAAAACATATGTCTGTAACAATGACTTATAAACAAACGTTCCTAACAGCTTTATTTGTAATAACAGCCCCGAAACTAGTAACAACTCAAATATACAACAACAGGTGACTGTATAAACAGTTTGCAGGGCTTCCCTCGTGGCTCAGATGGTAAAAGAATCCACCTGCAATGCAGGAGACCTGAGTCTGGGGAGGATGAATTAGAGGTTGTTTGGGGAGGAAGAATTAGAGGTGGGAAGGAGGAATAACAAAAGAGCATGAGTAAACTTTTGAAGATGATAGATATATTCACTATTTTAATGTTGGCGAAAGTTTCAGGGAAATACTCTTACGTTAAACCTGATCCAAATGTACCATTTAAATATATAGTTTGTTATGTCAAGGATATTTCAATAAAGCTATCTTAAAAAAAAAAAAATTCAGGTTGTACATAAAACAAGCCAGAGTTCTAATAATTAGCTCAAAATCAATTCCATTCATTCATACAATAGGTATTTATCTAACTACTACCTATATGCCAGGCACTCTGCTAGTTATGCAATGATGAGAAAAATGACATAGTTCCTGATCTCATAGACTATACAGTCTGCTAGGGGAAAGTAAGTAAAGTCACTCAGTTGTGTCCGACTCTTTGCGGGTCCCATGGACTGTAGCCTATCAGGCTCCTCCATCCATGGGATTTTCCAGGCAAGAGTGCTGGAGTGGATTGCCAGTGAAGCAGAGATTAATAAAAGATGCGCACAAACACATGGATAATATAAGCTGTAACAAGTGCTATGAAGGAGAGGCACACAGTGAAATGACAGAATATAACAGGGAAACCAAATCTAATCCGATGGAAACAGCAGTATGGCTGCCTTAAAGAGTGATATTTAAGCTGAGCGCTAAAGGAAGAGCAAGTAAACAAGTTAAAGATGGAACCTGATTCAGAAGAGACATTAACACACGCAAAGGAGAAAGCATGCCCCTTTGAAGGAATGGAAAGAAAGCCAAGAGAGTTAACAGTCAAAACCCTGCAGACAACAGAAGTGGTCACCTCTCCAGTATCTAGTCCACTTCCTCGTCCTCATTCCCAACAGAAACACACTTCAGTTCAAGCAGCTAACATCCTCTACAGTCAAGTGCTTTAGCGGAAGATGAATTCATCCTTGATTTTAGAAAGTGGATACTGTGTAGACATAAGTCAATCATGGCAACCTCTTTTCTCCCAGCTATTGATTGCCATTAGTTAAGGAATGGCATGAGTGAAAGCAGAAAAGGAGTTATTACATGCTCTGAACAAGAGATGATAGTTTGGACTAGGAGATATCAATGGAGATAGAAATCTATATGGGGGAATAAGGAAGAGCAAAGTGTATAGGATGTGTCCTAGGTTTCTGACTTAGGCAAATAATAATCCATCTTTTCTATACAGTCAAAGCACAAGAAATATCTTTAAATTAATAATCTTATGTTATTAATAATATATTTCTCTTAAATAAATCTAGTAAGAACTCCCTAGGTAGCTCAAATAGTAAAGAATCTGCCTGCAATGCAGGAGACCTGCGTTTGATCCCTGGGTCAGGAAGATCTCCTAGAGAAGGGCATGGCAACCCACTCTGGTATTCTTCCCTGGAGAATTCCATGGACAGAGGAGCCTGGTAGGTTACAGTCCATGGAGTCATTAAGAGTAGGACACGACTGAGTGACTAACACACACACATTTAAGGATCATACTTGAAACATAGCTGATTCTCAAATAGGATACTGGTCTCAGAAGTTCAGGCAAACTTACCAAGAATAAGTGAGGCTAATTAGATTTTGTCTTATGCTTAGAGATCAATATGTTTTATAAAATTCTATCATATAACTAATAATACTGCCTACAAATAACATGTTTCTGAGTATCACTAATTTTGCCTTGCCTTCTTTAAAAATGGTTTACTTTAGCAACATGTTTGAATCAATTAAAAGTGAGGCCAAGAAAACAGTCCAAGGATTTCTGACCATTCTATGCATTATTTAAAATAATTCCAGAGAAATCAGGTAGAAATACATAACCAATTATGCTAACCAAATTTATCTACATTAGGTATCATAACAGCAATAATTAATACTTCTATCACAGATACCAACAGACCCAGGCAAAATATAAACTACCTTGAGAACCTGACAAAGCACCATTTCTTTCAGAAGGTGGTGTTCTTGGACTGCTGAAATGATACGAAGTTCGCTGGTGCACGTCACTGTTCGCAAAATTCCTTGAATGGCATGTACAACAACACGACAATGGTACTTCAGTTTTCTTACTTAAGCTTTCATCCACTGGCTTCCCTAGAAATGAAAGAATCTCTAATTAAAAAAAACATTAATCTTTCTTCACAGCTAGCATACACAACCACCCTTTTTTTGCCCAAGATTAGGAGATTTCTCAGGATTCAGAATTTCAGGGCTAAAATCAGAAAACTACCTGGCAGATCTGGACAAGCTGATCACTCAGTCTGCAGCATCGAATGAGGACAGGAGAGAAACACTTATGCCAGAAACATATACAGAGAAGCTAACAACAAATTTACATGATTTAGAAAAATCCAATAATAGTCAAAGATTAATAATGTAAAAAAGCCACAACCACTACTGAGATATATCAAAATACTAAGTATACCTAAAGTATATTCTCAATTACTTACATTCTTAATTACTGCTATTTTCCTAACTGAAGAACTTGAAAGTTCAATACGGTAAATAATAATGTAAACAAAAAAGGGTTACATCATTCCCACATTATACTTCTATTTCAAAAAACATGTTTCATAATATCATTTTTGATATCTGTATCAAAACACAGTTTAAAGTCAATATTCAAATTAAACAGGTAATTTTTAATAATTAAATACAAAATTGCAATAGTTCTAGTATATGAGAATATAATACAGATATTAAAAAATCTGACTAGTGTATTTTATTTTCTATATACAGTACTGATATTAGTTTCCCATCTTCACTACATAAATACATTTTCCAGAGTCTCCCATTAAAATTTCATTAACAGATAATCTCATTTTTACCAAAGATAAACATCAGTAAGAAACAAAGTGGATAACCAAAAGCTTATAAAATATTTACTTTTAATCTTTAATAGTCTTACCAGTAGCAAAAATATTTTTTAAAAAACATGAATGTGTGTGTATATACACACATACATATATACATATACATATCCATAATTTAAAATTCTCCTAATACTTTAGGTCAAAGCCATCTAATCATGTAACTAAAATGCATCCAATATTGTCTTTCAGATTTATCATATAAAATAGTCTTTCACAAATTTAGGTGCTATTTTTTGTTAGTAAATGTGACATATGTAAGCAAATAAAGCAATGGGAAATAATACAAATCCATAAAAACAATATTACAATAAACTTCTGCTTAGGACAGAATTCTGCTCTGGCATCCAAATAAGGAGAAAGATCAACTAGAATTTTTCTTTTTAGATCAACTAGAATTTTTCTTTTTATGTATCCCATTTTCTAATGTTATGAGATAAGCAACAATATTAAAGGATTTATTCAAAAAAAGCAACTATTTGTATATGCTATATAATTATGTCAGCCCCATCTCTTGAATCTTTTACATACAAATTATCCTCTAACTATTTTCATAATCATTCTTTAAGTATTCCAAGGTTCTTATGTATAGTATACTCTGAATCATCAAATAAAGGACTATCTTACATTTAAAATTATTTTAGGATTAAGTGAACACATTGTGCTAAACTCAAACTCTTTTAGAAGACACAGAACTGATTATAAAGAAATATCTTAAAAGAGAATATTTAAATTAGCTAGGACATGGTTGAATCATTCTGGGTAAAAAGTACTTCATCGGATTTTTTTCAGGACCCAATACGCAACCTGAAAATATCAACCAACTACTTACCACTAAGAGACTGTTGCCATGCTAAAGCGGAACAAAGTAAGGCTAAGCTTTTCCCACTCCCTGTGGGGCTCTCCAATAAACAGTGCTGCTTACTATTTAATCCTCTGACAATCTATGAACACAAAAACAATTTTTTTAATCAATAAACAACATACTTCATTAAAGTCTCTCTCCTTTACAACCACCAGAAGAGAAGTTGCATGCAATTCAGGGAAAATGGCAACAGCAGCAAGGAGAACTAGAATTTAGTTAAATCTGGACTTTATTCCTTTATTTGTTGTTGTTTAGTCACTAAGTCATGTCTGACTCTTTTGCAACGCTATGGACTGCAGCCCGCCAGGCTCCTCTATCCATGGGATTTCCCAGGCAAGAATAATGGAGTGAGTTGCCATTTCCTTCTCCAGGGGATCTTCCTAAACCATGCTTCAAACCCATGTTTTCTGCACTGGCAGTGGGGTTCTTTACCACGGAGCTACCAGGGAAGCCCCTGACTCCTTCATATCTCTCCCTAAAATTATGTTAGACTTAAAGACTATCAAGCACAAAAGAAACAAAAGTAATTGGTGCCTTACTTACGCAAACACCATCATTTCTATAAAACTAGAATACACTAACATCTTTGATAAAACTTAATAAAGGACATTGCTGAGAATGTTACAACCACTTTGTACAGAAATTAAAAATTTCTAGTAAAGTTGAAGATACCCAATTCCAGCAATCCAGTCCTAAGTAAATACCTAAAACCTTTCCCAAATGAATATAAGGCAACACGTGTAAGTTCATGGCAGTACTGTTTGTAACTGCAAAATAATGTAAACAATCTAAACGTCTATCAAGAGGAAAATGGGCAAATAAAATTCTAGGATATTAATACAACGGTATAGTATAAGGAATGAAAATGAGTTATCAATCAACAGGGCTACATCTTAAAAATAATGTTAGACAAGAAACAAGGTCATGAGAAAAGGAGGGCCTGGTGTGCTGCCGCTGTTTCTTCTGCCTTCAGACTCTGCGTCGGCCACAGAACTTCCAACAGTGCTATGATGGGACAGAGCATCTGAAGGTTCACAACCTCTGTGGTTCACAGGAGCCACTGTAACAAGGGTCCGGGGAGGAATCTACCATTTTCAGTGGAAAACAAGTGGCAATTACTAGTTATGATGACTTTGTACTTTGGATCTCAGTTTGTTTCTCCTTTCTTTATAGTAAGACACCAACTGCTTAAAAAATAATCCATGAAACAAATATGAAAAGGAGCATTTTAAAAAAACACCAGTTCTTGAACTCAACATACTAGATATGTCTATAAATAAACTTATAGCAGAAATCCTTAAAAAGCAATAACAATATTAATGTTAAGAAAAAAAACACAAAATCAAGTTCTCCAGAAAGCTGAGTACAATATCATATCATTGTGCAAAGTTTAAAAATATGTAAAGCATACTCAATATCATTTATGCATACATGTATATGCAATATAAGTATAACAACACGGCTAGAAGAGAAAACAAATAAATTTGGGATATTAGTTATCTTCTTACTTGTGAAAAGTGAAAATGAAGTCGCTCAGTTGTGTCCAACTCTTTGCGACCCCATGGACGGTACCCTACCAGGCTCTGTGGTCCGTGGGATTTTCCAGGCAAGAATACTGGAGTGGGCTGCCATTTCCTTCTCCAGGGGATCTTCCCAACCCAGGGATCGAACCCGGGTCTCCTGCATTGCAGACAGACGCTTTACCGTCTGAGCCACTAGGTAAACAAGGTAAAATATGGCAAAACATTAAGATTCAACAAAGCTGGTATGTTGGTTTTACTCGTTTGTATATTAATTTTCTATATGATTGAAATATCTCAAAAAATTATGGTGAAAAATATAGTATTCTATATAAACGATAGTAAATACTTTGAATTTCAAAGTAATTCAGTAAAGCAGTAATTCAGTAAATAGAAGTTTCAGATGAGCTGAGAACATTTTTTAGAATACTCTCCTTTGCCTCCTAATTATATATATATAGTCTAGCAGCAATCAGTATTATTTTTCCAAAAGTCAGAGGTTCTTCAATGAGCCCAGCAAATCCATCTACTATCTGCAAAAAATATGAAGTAATAGACTCAATGTATGTTATGAATTATAAGCACCTGTATCTTAAGACTTAACTGCTGAAAAATACTTACAGAATTCATCATAGCAAGCTGTGATGGATAAGCTTTACAAGGAAAGTTAATCTTCACCCCACCAATTGTATATTCAGCTGAAGACATCATGCTTTGTTTCCTTCAGACTCCTAACTGCAACAGAAATGAAAATCAATATTGAAATAAGGCTATTCAAAGAAAAACAGATACCTAATACTAGGACAGAAGCCTAGAAATAAAAATTGGAATTAATAAATGTATAAACAGAACAATGAAAGTAAAAGAATTTCCTACCCTGACAAATCACAGTGGTTAACAGCACGTCTTGGAATCTAACAAATCTGGATTTGCATCCCTATTCTGCCAAAGCTGTGGACCAAGAGTTAGGAAGTATAGGTTCTAGATCAAGTTCTGACAACTCAAGATATTTTAACCTGATCATGTCTCTTCGCTTTTCCAGACTAAGATTCTTACGTGTTTGTGCTGTGTGCTCAGTTGTGTCCAAATCTTTGCAGCTCTATGGACTGCAGCCTGCCAGGCTCCTCTGTCCAAGGGATTTCCCAAGCAAGAATACTGGAGTGAGTTGCCATTTTCTCCTCCAAGGAATCTTCCGCAACCAGGGATTGAACCTGGGTCTCTGCTGTCTCCTGCATTGGTAGGCAGGTTCTTTACCACTGAGCTACCTGGAAAGGCCCTTTTACATGTAATAATCCCTAATTTAAAAATTGTTGTAAGGAAGAAAGTACCTTGGGCACATAATGGGAGCTCAATAGTTCTTACTTTAAAGGTCAGTAGGGTATAATGGAAAGATGGGTTTGGAAGATAGGAAAGCCTAAATTGGAATTCCACTGCGAATCACTTAACCTCACAGAGCCTATTTCTTCATCTGTGAAATGGAGATATCTGCCTGATAGGGTTTTTATGAATATCCACCAGGCACTGAGTTAAGAATTAAATAAGGAAATGTACAGAATGTGCCTAAACTCCAGAATCTGATACACAGGAAGTGATCTTGTTTAATCTCCAATTCTTATAAACCATATTCTCTTAACGCAGGATCCACAGCTGTAATTCAAAGACTGTGATCTCTTGATATTGCATGCAACAGTTTCTGTGCATGATTGCATTTTTTTTAAAGAGAAAGTCCATAAATTTCTCATTCCCAGAAATATACCCTAAGGAAATATGGGAAAATTGAGGAGAAAATGATATACACTGTTATCAACTGAGAAATTATTTGCAGTAGTGGAAAAAAGGTCAATTCGATCTGAGGACAGAGAAATGGTTAAATATCAATTCAACAGATTAGGAAGCCAGTAACAACCTTTACGGTAGCTTATGTGTCCCCAAAAAGTTCAGAACCACTATTCTAAGGTACTTTTCAGTTCTAACATTTGGTGTTTCTGTGAAGCTCTGGCAATGAAATTTGGTGGAATCTCATCCCTTAACCTAGGGCTTCCCAGGTGGCGCTAAGGGTAAAGAACCGCCTGCCAATGCAGGAGACAAAAGAGACTCAGTTCCATCCCTGGGTTTGGGAAGATCCCCTGGAGAAGCGCATGGCAACCCATTCCAATATCTGACCTGCAGAATCCCCGTGGACAGAGGAGCCTGGTGGGCTGCTGTTCGTGGAGTCGCAAACAGTCGGACACGACTGAAGCGACTAAGCAGACACGCATCCCTTAAACTAAACCAACAACTCAAGACTGGCCCAGTTTCTTACATAGAACCTAAAAACCAACCTCCCCGCCTGCCCCAGCTGTGGCAACAGGTATCTCAAAATAAGGATGCTTCGCCCACACTGAATAAAGAGGAAACCAACCGATCTGGCTCGAGCCGTCCTTCCCTCCCGCCCGGGCTAAAATCAGGCCTCTGCTCTAAGTGCAGGTTCCCCACTCCCCAGGTTTTCTTCCTCATATTCCTTCCTCCCTCAGCAACCTGGGACCCCCGAGACCCTGCTGATCCAGTCAACACCGAAGGGCCCGCAAAGCGGGGGGACGAAAGCAGAGGGGACCCTCCTCCTGCCCGACGTCGCGCCCTTCCCCCGAGAGACTTGCCCGCCCTGAGGAAAACCCAATCAGAATGGGCTCAGATTTCACCGGAGAAAAGGAAGCCGAAACCGACGAGCAAAAACAACGGGGCCCTGGCAGAGAAGAAAGGTTCTAGTCTCTCTTCCTCCCCGAGCTGCGACTCCCGGGCCAGTAGAGCGCTCGCGACCGCTCCACCTTTTCTCCGCTCCAGCTCTCCGCAGCCCTCTCCACAGCACCCGGATGAATTCCCGCCTCCCGCCCCTCAACTCCCCAGCACCCAATCGCCGGGCGAGCTCAGACAACCAAACACTCGCCAAGACCGAAACCAAGGAACCAATCGTGGGTCGAGGTCAGGAGGCGCGCACTCTGGCACCCAATGAAAGCCTCCGCAGTGAGAACGGACCCAAGGTCCTCGGCGGCCCCGGAAGGGAAACGCCAGAAGCGTGAAGCACTGCGGAGAATCCCCCGGACTTAAGGGAAAGTCTCTCTGCTCCGTTGTACCTTTTTGAAACCGGCGACTTAACCTGTGCCTCAGTTTCCTTGGAAACTCCACGTCTCGTATTTAAAGTCCGTAGACCAAAGGAGAGGAAACACTGTTAAGCCCTTGCTCTTTCAGCATTCATCCGGGTCCCCCCAGTTCAAATTTCCGAACTTTGCGGAAGCCAGAGTAAAGACCCAGGCGGGAATTGCCAGACTGCTGAGCCAAACTAGGCGAGAAGGTTGGATGACAGCTGGCTACAAAACCTCCTGATAATCAAGGCTTTCCCGGGTCCACATTCAACCAGAGATACGCTCTCGAGGTCTCCAGTACCTCTTTTAAGGCTTAATCAGCCTCCTATCCCTCTTTAGACCAATTACTCGTTGCTAAGAAAGCACACTTTCCTCAAAGGTAGAGAGAGTTAGACACCATCTCGCCAAATTTTTTCACTCTACCGTAAACTTGGCTTAAAATATTAGTGTTTCAAAAAGCAAAACCAGAGACAGTTTCTCACAGCCCATGAAACCAGTTTGGGAGAGAGGTTTGCTGCAGGCAAGCATGTATGCAGACATGCTAAGACGCTTCAGTTGTGCCGATTCTGCAACCTCAAGGACTGTAACCCGCCAGGCTCCTCTGTCCATGGGACTCCCCAGGCAAGAGTATTTTGCAGGCGGGAGCAGTAAAAGGCGAGTTGATTCGTTTGCCTCCCTTTGTTTTACTACATCTTCCCAAAATGACAAAACTTAAGTCATAAGACTAAATTCTACCCTTTGCAAATTCAGGCTCAGAAATTTATCCTAAAAAACTTATCTAGGACTTCCGTGGTGGTCCAGTGGTTAAGAATCTGCCTGCTTGTTAGAGAAATTTAAAAACTTTTGACAAGGCACTGCGAATGCAGGAGACATGGGTTGGATCCTTGGTCGGGGGAACTCGGATCCCACTTACACGGGAGGAACTACACCGGCAAGCCACAATAACTGAGCCCTGGCTTCAACTAAGACCTGAGGTAGCCAAAAATAAATATTTTTTTAAAGTAATCTAAAAGAAAAGTAATAATACCTCAATTGATAATAGTGCCTATTCTAATACTGAAAAATAACCATATACGTCCCAGTCTAGTACTAAGGTGGTAAGTGACTTCAGTCGTGTCCGACTCTGTAACCCCATGGACTGTAGTCCCCAGGCTCCTCTGTCCGTGGGATTTTCCAGGCACGAATACTGGAGTGGGTTGCCATTTCCTTCTCCAGGGGAATCTTCTTCCCAGCCAAGAGACAGAACCCACATCTCTTTCATCTCCTGCACTGGCACGCAAGTTCTTTACCACTAGCGCCACCTGGGAAGTCCCAGTGCTAATAGGGAGATGGTTATATCAATTCAATCATTATGGAGTCAATAAAATAATTATAAAAACCAAACAACTGGCAAAAAGTTTCCATATAAAGTTAAATGAAAAAAGGCAAATGCTAAACTGGGTATTATGGGTTCCACTATGTGAAAATACATTTGCATAAGCAAAGATGAAGGGAAAGTACTGCAAAAATGTCATTTATTAAGTCAGCAGTAAGGAGGATAATTTATAAAAGTAAATTCTTAAAAATACCTTCAAATTAATAGTCTGCTTTTGCAAAATTTTTAAAATATTAAAAATCTTTTAAGTACTGATAATTACTCCAGAGTAACTAGTATGATTTTCCTCTCCTAAGTCCCTAAGGCTCTCAACTCTCACCTTGTATTGCCCTTTGATGTACGCAGCATAACACAACGGGGTACACAAGCTCTGGAACCACAGAGTCCTGGATTCCAGTCCCTTGAACAGTTCCTTTCAGGTTAATAGCGGTGAAATGAAACACAAACAACTATAAGTTCATTTAATAAAGAATATGAATGTTTATAAACCAATATTCAAAATAGCTGCACACATCTTTTCTTCACTTGAATAAAAAAAAATCACATTGTGACAAATTTTATAACCTTAACTTAAAATACATGAATATTAACATTTACTAATATTTACATATTTTATTTACATCATCAACAAACCTGATGAAAAACAGCATATGTTATTATTTTTAACACAGCAGGTTTTGACCAGTCTTTGAAAATTGATCCAGGAATGTGCAGTGCATTTAGTTAGAAAACATATTTCAACTTTTTCTGACTCCTAGAGGTTACCTACTCACACAAAATATTCCAAAACCTCAGTTTAAACAAAAAGAAACAAACAGGAGCAGTTGTATTGAATCTTAAAAGACTATAAAACTGCCTTGCTTAAAAATATGGAAGTTCTCAGTCTGTTTTTAAGTGTATGCCTTTGTTTTTTACATCAAAATTATATAATTGAACTTTAAGCATCTAATAAAAGTTATAAATACTCTCATCTATGATACTGTGCACTTCAGGATTTGAAAGAGATACAAATTAGTTCTTATGTAATACCCTTATGAGGTAGGGCCAGTAGTAATCCCATTTTACAAAGAAGGAAAATGAAATGTGACTATTTCCTAGTGAAAAGATTAAAATTAAATTTCTTTTCTTAAAAACCACACTTTCTTATTAGCCTTCCTTATTTCTTTTATAAGTGAAGAGGTCTGTTTCAAGTAGGGTGGGAAAGAGGGGTTCATTCAGGTATTTCTCAGAAAGCAAAGAGAAGTACCTTCTATACTGGATACTTCATTAAGGGAAAAAATGAGGATTATGGATTAACTGAATGCATCTACCTAATCAATGGACATTACTAACAGAGGACTGCAAAATCCTTCCACAACACAGAATTTTCCCCGTTTTAATTTTTCCTGAGGTCCAAACACTACAGATTAGTTCAAAATCTTCTCAAATTATGATGTTAATTATAGTCCTGATGACAAACCAAGAGTTCTTTAATCCAGTGGATTTTATTGCTCTAAACTTCAATGAGATTCCAATGGATTTCCCCCCTCTGACCATTATAAAAATAAACTTTAAAAAAAACTAAATGAGACCTCTTTTCAGGTTAGTCTCTGCACAAAGATGTTTCTGTAAACTCTTTTAAGCCAGTATCTTAAAATTCCAAATTATTCAAGTATCTCTTTAAACATATGGCTTCATATATTATTGAAGCAAATATGTAAAATCTTTAAATCCTCATCTGTACGTCCATGGAAGTCATTTACAAAAAGCTGTTTGCCTCTTTTAAGGCCCTTCCCAATACTGTTTCTTGAGAACTGGAATTCCATCTTGCGATTACTATTCCATTCATTACTATTATTACTTGCATTGCAAGTTTTAGAGATTTCTATTGTTTAAAACTCCTAAGTTTCCCTCAATTCCCCCTTCCCTTTTCCTCTTTCTCATCACTGCATCCCTGTACTGTTACTAGCTGATGATTAAACACTGAGGCTACCCACAGACTTGTTAATAAGATATTAAATTAAAGGCATGGCAGTTTTTCTTCACTTCAGAAGCTTAATACAAGACCATATTCACTTTTTCAGTAATGATTATTAAATGCACTGCCAACAGAAAAAGAAAAGCTCAGTTGCTACAAAAAAACATACCAGCAAAGTAGATCCAAAGAACTGCCAATCAAATACAAGCAAGCATAATTCTCAAGAGAGTTCTAAACTGTATTCATGTTGAATTTAATCATTTTAGTGATTCCAAGATGCTTCTGTTCCCATTCAGTTTAGTTGTTATAAGATGCATGTTCACATTGGGTATATGCAGCAAACAGCTTCATTTTTTAGTTTTAAGTTTGTTCTTTGTTAAATTCCACTAACACTCATGTTTATTATTTCAATTACTGTGCTTTCAATACAATGACAGAGCTGTACATCAGGATCCATGCTTCCAGTGTCCCTAGGTCCATTTTTATAAGATGGATCTTTACTGATTCCAGACCATCCACCTGGTTTCTCCTTTATTTGTTGAAGACCTAAAAACATAAGGAAGAATAATTAAGGCAAATCTGGAAAGGATTTGGGCCTTTCTGCCTGAAGTTGTATTTAAGCAACTCTTGAGAAGAAGTTACTACTTACGTGTAATAATTGGATCAATGTCTCTTGTCTGAGTAGCAACATCAGAGGCACAAACTTGCCCTATTTGGATCAGCAAAGACATAATATCCTCATACAGTGGAGGAAATGCTCGACAAAAAGAGACCAAACTTGGCAGAGTTGGCATGAAAAAAGCATATCGCTTAGCCTGTGTTAAAACTGTTGGAAAGAAATGAAACAGAATTTTCACAGATATAAATTCAACCTACATGGCCTATATAGTATACTAAGCACCATGCTCTGTGCTGAGAATACTAAGTTTTCTAAGACACAGGCAGCCCCTGCCTTCAGGGAGCTCACAATCCAGCTATCAACCATTATCTAACACATAAACGCTTATGTCCAAGTGCTGTTACAGGTGCATGACGTACACTGTTTCATTTAAATCTCACAATACGATAAATGAAAAAGTATCTTTATGATACCTATTTAATATATAAGAAAACTCTTAAATAAACCTTACATTAAGAAGCTGTTCAACTCCAGTTAGAAGTGGGGTAGAAAGACAACTCAGGCAGTTTAAGTTCTTAACCACTATAAATAGTGTAACAGGAAGTGGATATGATAGAAAGAAAAATGAATAAATTATTACGAGCACTGAGAAAGAATATGAAACTGGCTGAAACATAACTTTTAAAGGTTGAATTATAGTTCATATCTTTTAAAACAGTGTATTTTCATTCCATTTTACTTAACAACCTGGAAGATGGTTAAAATGCTGGGGTATGTTTTAGAACTTAAGGAAACAACTAATATATTAATCTCTTATTTATACAGATGATTATATTTTTCTGGAACTCTAAACATTTGCAATAAATTATAACTTGTTTTCTAATGACATAATTACATTCAGAAAGCAGACTGATTTCCATTTATAAAATCTGTACTGCTTAGTATATTTACTGTAAATCTATATATAGTCATTCTCAAAAATGAAAGATACAACTTGCCTACCTATTCATCCCCTCTATACTATACATCACATTTGTCACAGAGAAATTTTCAAAAAGAATAACTCAAAATTATTGCATAAATTAAACTACCAGTGATGCAGAAAACATGGTGTGAGTAAATTCAGAAAAAATATGTACTACTTTATGTTAGAAATTTTTGTTATTGATGCCCATTAGATACACACCTGTTAGCAAAGTTCCCATGACATTGACAGCTAAGCGAGCCACACTCAGTGACTTTGGTAATGCATACTGGATACACAAGTGAGAAAGCAACTGGATAGCAAATATCTGTAACACAAAATCCAAACGTTACATGTTTCTGAAGAAGGTCTTTGCATGTGTGTGTGTGCATGCTAAGTTGCTTCAGTCATGTCTGACTCTTTGCAACACTCTGGACTGCACCTTGCCAGGGCCTCTGTCCATGGGATTTTCCAGACAAGAATACTGGAGTGGGTTGCCATGCCCTTTTCTAGCGGATCTTCCCAACCCAGGGATCGAACCCATATCTTTATGTCTCCTGCATTAGCAGGCGGTTTCTTTACCACTAGCACCACCTGGGAAACCTAAAGAAAGTCTTCAAGTATTAAAAACTAAAATGGCTTATATAACCAGGAAAATTAAAGGAAGGTCAAAACTGTCCTAAAGTTTCAAAATGCTCATTACCTGTTTTTCAAGTTCTGGCTGTGCAATTAGCTCAGGTATGAAATCCAGACAGATATGCATAGATGGAATACCTGCGACCGTCAGAGGCAAAAGTTCACAGGGATAACCCTATCTCAACAAGAAAGGGGGGAAAAGTTAGAAACAAAATAAGTCAAATACAGATAAAAACACAAAAGGTTTCACTTCCTTGATGTAACAGTTGCTCAGGAGGCTACAATGCCCTCCATGTTTCCTGGTATTTCACCTCTCTGATGCACTAAAATAGAGATAAATTATACAAACACTTTATCAGGCTAAAATCAAATTTTTAAAAATCTTGATTTTTCCCCTTATTGGAAAGAACCATGATCATTTGCACGACCTCCAGTTTCTAAATGATCCTATTAATTTAGCAATTCACAACTACCCCCCAAAACAAAGTTCAACGAAAGAGCATCATTCTTTGAAACCAGACCTGAAAGTGAACGAGCTTGGCAATGTTGGGATCTGCGATGTACATTTGGTGCAACAGGCAACAGATAAGGCACTGAACTTCTCGAAGGTTACAGAGCAAATTGTCTTCTCCTTCCTCCATTCCCTTATTTGGAGTGCTGGCAGTAATAACACTTTGAACATTCCTTAGCAAGCTGTCTGGATTGACCCCCTTTGCCTTCTCCTCTTCAGTAGGTAAGCAGATCTCCAAGAGAATCTGGACAGCTGCACTATCCTACAAACAAGTAAAACACAGAAAACTGAAGAAGTTTCTGAGAAGTTTGATTTGTTTTCACATAAACTGATGCGATAAAAACAAATAGCTCTTTCTTTAAAATACAAAGAGCAAAACTGAACAATCTATACTCCAGTGGTTCTCAGCATTTTTAGGGCCATGAATCCTTTTAAGAATCTGAAGGAGGTCTTCCCTGGTGGCGCAGTGGATAAGAATCTGCTGGTCAGTGCAGGGGACACGGGTTTGAACCCTGGTCTGGGAAGATGCCACATGCAGCAGAGAAACTAAGCCCCTGCACCCCAGCTACTGGGCCCGCCGTGCCCAGAGCCTGTGCTCTGCAACAAGAGACGCCACCACAACAAACGGTAGCCCCCCATCACCGCAACTAGAGAAATCTCACACAAAGCAATGAAGATCCAGTGCAGTTAAAAATAAGTAAATAAATAAAATAAAATTTTAAAAAATCTGTAGGAAGCTACATGTCACCCTCTTAGCATAAATATTAACATATGGCATAATTTCAAAGTGCTCTCACACGTCTCCAATGAAGATCCATGGACTCCAGTTTACTACTACAAGAGTATTCTAATTCAGTATCATCCAAAATGGACCCTAGACAAACAGTGACTTCTACCAGTCTCTTTCCCTTCCTCCTAAATTCTTACTTCGCCCAGGATGTCTTGTGTTCCTCTTCTGTTCCCCACCTCTGAAGATGGTGGTTAATAATCAGTGTCTAAAAGCCATTCTCCTAAGCTCTTCTCCTTTTTAATTTGAAGATGGACTTTTTAAGGCTCAGGAAAGATTCTGCCTCACCATCCATTCCATCTGTACAACTCACTGTTGCTCAGCCTACAAGTTTGTGTGTCATTTCATAGAAAAGTAGTTTCTCAAGGGGCAACCTATTTAATGGCCCTTCCTATAAGTGAGAGCTATAATCACTCTCACCTAGCAGGAAGGAAGAAAAAGAAAATGAATACATAACATGCATCTCTGAAACACAGCCACTGCCTGGGACAGAAGAAGACAATTACTCCATCTAACTGTGTCAGAACCTGATTATAAACTAAGGTTAGGCTTACATTATAATCATTTATAAAGTAAACTTTATAATCATTCTTGAGGGGGTTTGGGTTATTACTATTCTGCATTATTTTTGTTTACACACTCTGGAACCAGCCTGCCTAAGCTCGAATCCTATTAATAGCTTCCCTACTTACTAAATATATAACCTTGAGCATGTTATTTAACCTCTTTGAATCTCATTTTCCTACTCTGCAAAAGTGGAGATAATACTCCATAACTTATAGGTTGGCTGTAAAGATTAAATGAGTTAATACACATAAAAAACTCAAAATAGCACCCACCATATAATAAGCATCATATAAATGGTAGCTATTACCATCCTCAATCCCTTCTCTGAAACTCTTGAGTGTCAGATTTATTTTAGAACTCAATTTTTTTTTTCTGTAATGTCATACCCACAGCAGAGACTAAGACAGTATACTGTAATCAAATATATTTCTACAACAAAACATACCAATTTTCATATTAAGTGGGATAAAGGCCATAAATAGCTTCAGATCAAGTTTTGCCACATTAATTCAGGTCAAGTTTTGTCACAAACGAGGTCATATCAGGTCAGGTTTTTCTGCCAACTGAATTACCAGAAGAAATGCTTCAGTTTTCATAGCTTTTGTGGATTTCCATATCACAGACAAGGGATTGTGGATCTATGTTATTACTCTAATTCCCCTTATTGCCAATGAAAAATTTTTGGAAAATATTTCAAACTAAGAAAACATTTCTCTTATGAAGGCCTCTAACTGCTTAACATTCAACCATCTCATATGCCCTACAAAAATTACTACCTAATGCTTTAATAAATTCTACTTTGTTAAAAACCTTTTCTAAATAGAAACATTAACTTATGTTGTCATAGTATTTATCACTGCCTGACATTTTATTACATATATATACTTCTTATCTGTCTCTACCATTTGGTTATTTTTCCCCATCATTTGATTTTAAGAAATAAAGGTCTTATATTTTATTAAAATGTAAATCTCAATAAAATGACTATTAAATATCATGAAGATTATTCCTGATTTTAATAATAAACTCCATCTGATATTTAGAAGCAAAGGTAACCCCATTATAAGTTCTGTAATAAAACTGATGTACAATATGTTACCACTGTATTTAGAAGGCCATCTATTTAACAGGGAAGCCATTGCCCTTTTTGATTAGATTTTACTTTATTACCTGAGCAGCCAGTAATGCATTTTTCAGTTCTTCTCTGGTAACTTCTGGGCCATCAGTTTGTCCAATTAAACCTATCGTATTATTCTGAGAAGGCCTATCTTGCTCTGCTGTTTCCTTCAGATGAGCACTAAGGTAGGCTTTGGATGCCAGAAGATATCCATTCAACATGTGCAGAGTAATATCCATCAGTGGGGGGCATCTATACAAAGGAAGAAGAAAAGAAAAAAATACATGAGAACAAATAAAAATTTTTAAATTGGCCAGAACATGATGAATCAGCTTATATAATCAGAAAAACCTGAACAGTACCTGAAAACCTAAAGAGCAGAAAAGTTACACTTTTCCCACTGAAATATTCATTCTCAAAATGAAAGCTTAACACATGTAATTCTCTATACTTTTGTATGAATAGTATTATCTATTTCATTTCATCAGCTAAAACCAAATATAATGTGCTGCTGCTGCTGCTAAGTTGCTTCAGTCGTGTCCGACTCTGTGTAACCCCATAGACGGCAGCCCACCAGGCTCTCCCGTCCCTGGGATTCTCCAGGCAAGATAGAAAACAAGGCATTCTTTTTTATAAAATAATGGCACTACCAATAAATCTCTTACCTGTGAGTCTGCAAGGCCACAGTCCTCAAAGGGAAACAGTCTAATGTACATAATTTTATATTTAAAATGGATAACCAACAAGGACCTACTGTATAGCACAGAGAATGCTGCTCAATATTCTGTAATAACCTAATTGAGAAAAGAATTTGAAAAAGAATAGATACATATATAACTGAATCACTTTGCTATACATCTGAAACTAATACAACACTGTTAATCAACTATGCTGCAACATAAAATAAAAACTTTTACAAAGAGAGAAATACTCAATTATTGATAAGATGAAGGAGATTAGATATATAGAATATTTATTCTTTCTACTACTGTTTATTCTTTGGAGCAAGACAACTCTGTATTTTAAGAACACTTCAACCACCTGATGGTATGTTATTTACTGAGCCTTAATTTCCTCAACTAAAAAATAAATATCCATTCCTCAAAAGCTGTTATAAATTAAGATTAAATGAGACAAGAATAGATGTAAGAATTACATGTAAAAAAGGAAACCAAAAGATACATCAGTAACCACTAGAATATTAAAAAGACAAACCCTTAGAAAAACTTGACAATGCCACTTCCCAGCCTGTCACAAACTGAGCATGTGTGCACAGAGGCAGTACAGCTTTGCTTTTAACTGTGAAACACCAGAAACAGCTTAAATGTCCATCAACATGTGAATAGTTTTTCTGAAATATTCAAATTATCTATAATAAAAAATGCATGTATTAACAGTGAAAAAAATTTGAACAGTTAAATAAGCCATTAAATAAATGTTCCCCAAACTGAAATATTTATTTTTTAAAAAGTCCTAAACTCCACCAGTCATTCTGATCAGAGTTTCTGGAAGACAGGCATATGCATATGGAATACTAATCTATATATGGAATACTATGCAGCACTTAACAAGAAGAAGGAGCTATGTAAACCCGTATGGAAAACATGTTGAAAATGGTAGGTTTTTAAGAAATAATAATAATAAAGCCTACCAAAAACCATTTAATTTTTTAAAACCACCCAAAATGAAAAAGTAAATATTTCCATTTATAAATTTGCAAATGCTTGGAAAGTGAAGCTCCTAACACACCATTGTGACAATAAAGTTCCTTCTGGAGATGGAATTAGGACTGGTCAAAAGGACAAAGAGGAGTTCTCTTCTAAAAATGTCAGCATGAAAAAAAATAAAATTAAATTAAAATGTCAGCATGATAGGAGAGAACACGACTTTCCACTGTACACCTTTTCCTTCTTATTAATCTACTTGTTTGTGTACTTTTTAATATATATTGTGAAAACTTTTATGTATACATTAAAAAAGGGAATATTTTAATGAACCTAAGGACCCATCAGCCAGCCAGCAACAGTTATCTACACATCACATGGCTTACTCAGACCCCCACATCCATTTCACCTACCATAACCACTGGTTAGTTCAAAGAAAATCCAAAATGTCATATCTCTTTATATTGTTTATGTTTAAAAACCATCTGAATGACCACTTGGGAAAAAATTAAATTTTAAAAAATGAACAAAATTAAAAGGCAAAACAATAGAACAATAAAAGAAAAAACTGCATTCTATATACAAAGAGCTGATATCCTTTATACATAAAGAGCTTTTTAAATCAAAAAAGGTAAGCATTCCAATAGAAAACTAGGCTAAAGTATAAAGTAACAGATATATTAAAATATCCAATCTAACAAAAATATAAATTAAAATAGGAATTGATTTTTCACTTATCAAATTGGAAAATATTACATGAAATGGTATAGGAAATTATACAATAGCAAACACCCACTATGGGAATGTAAACTGGTTCAGCCTTTCTGGATGGCGGAATGAAAACACAAATCAAAAGACTTGAAAATGAGCATGTTCCCTTTGCCTCAACAGTTCCATTTTTAAGAATCAATTCTTAGGAAATAGTACACACCAATTACCACAGCACTAAAAATAATTAACAAAAAAATGGAAATAAAATATCCAACAATAGGGAACTGAGTTAAGCTTTAGTGTACCTATGTGGAATACTACCTAGCCAACTAATACAAGAACATCTAGTAACATGAGAAAAAGTTAAACAAGTTACTAAGTGAAAGATCTAGACTACAAAAACATTTAATATGTTATAGCAGCACAAATTAACAACTTCCTGAACAACTGGAGGTGATCTGGGTGAAAAGTTACCTAGTTAGGTGGATTTTTAACAATGGTAAATTGTCTTAGAAGTGGCTCTTCTCTAGAAGTGTTCTTTACTCTTGTTTCCTTTTGAAGCATCCATAAATAGATACTTAATATCATTTATATTGTTTATTCTTCTGACTCCTCATCCCTCTGATACCTTGATCTTACCAAACTGCATCTGATTTATTCTGCAGATGTTGTCACTTCAAGATTAAAGACAGATGAGTATGTTAGACTGTACCCTAGTTAGTCTTCTTTACTCCAGCTTCTTTCCCTTCTAAATCATCTAGCATGAACTTCCTCCTCTCAAGTTATCACCTAAATGATCTCTTTAGTCTAACACTCAAGGCCCTCAATAGTCTGACCTTAACCTAACATTCAACACTAAAGTGTGTTTTCAAAAATTCAGCCATCCACTCAAGCCTTTTTCCCGCTGGCTTTTATACTTTTGCTTTCACTATTCTTTTTCTCAAGACACCTTTTTTGACCATCTACACCCCATCATTACAGTTTCTGTTCATCTAAACTCTATTTCTGTTCTTCAAAACACAAGTCTGATCTCCTCCTAAAACTTTTAACAGCATTCATTTACTATACCATTCATCTGCATGTGACCATATTATTTACCTTTTCAGGTGTGGGTTTTATTTCCCCATACAGGTGATAATCACTTTAAAGGAAGACCCCTCAACTTGTATATCTTTGCTATTATTTAGCTGAGCAATTACAAATTCAAATATTAATGACGAGGACTAATTAATTCTACCTCTTGAGGTGAAGTTACTTCAAAGAAACTGGTTAAGTTCAGCTACTGGCAAGGAATTATACACAAACGTGGAACAAATGAAGCTAACCTCACAACTGAGGATTCCAAAAAGATCACAGTTTTAATGCATGCAACAGTTCACAATAAACCAATTTTTTAAAAGGTTTTTTTCAACAATGCTAGCAGAAACAATATTATTTTTCACTCTCTTGACTCTGAAAGAATAGCCACTATTGAGGGCTGTGAAAACCAAGGATGATATTTTCTTAAAGCTAGTGTTATTTATCACATATTAAATATTAAAGTGAAGTTCATGAAAATAGACAACAACAACAAAAAGAACCAAAAGCAAACAGGTCATACTTCCAGGTTATCTGTAAGCACACTAAGATGTAAGTTTAAACTGAATTTCTTCAATTTCCTTTGACTCTCCAAAGCATAAACTCTATAGTAAAATGAAACTCAACACATACCTGTATACCCTCTGATCACATCTCAGCACAATGAGAGGATCTATCATCAGGTCATTCTGAGTATACTTTTGCTGTCGTACAAACTTTATTGATGGTTGAAGTGCATTAACTGTCATTACCCACAGCCTGATGAGAAAATAATCACATGTTCAAAAACAGCTATATCATAATTCAAACCTGTAGCCATGTTAGAAAGCCACATTCAGGGAAAAAAATACAGAACAGGTGTAAATGAACTTGGAAAAATTAAAAACTATTACAAAATCTTCACAGTTCTAATGGAATAATCATTGCATATAAAATGAAAATTTGAGTTAAAACCTCAGTTATACTGTACTTGCTATATGACTGTATAAGTCATGGAGATTCCTGAACTTATTTCTCCTCTGTAAGATATGAACATACCTATAAATGAAATTATACCCACCAAAGCACTTTGAAGCTGTAATTGGCCCCATAAATTGTCACTGTTCTATATTTATCACCATAGAATCTCAATGTGAGATGCCACTATGAGGTTAGACATCAATAAACCATAAAAGTGGTTACTAACCTAACTATACCATCAGAATTACTGAGAGATATGCAATATGGAGCGTATCTGATTTCTTACAGTGAAGGCCAGGAGTCCACCAGCCCTCACACACAGAGCTTTCCCACTCTTAAACATAAGTGGGTAGCCAATGATCATCAGACATCAAAGAAAGCTTCTAATTTGAAAAAGAGTAAAATATACAAACAAAAAGAGGGAATGCCAAAGAAACAGAGAACGTAGGGATAAGAAGAAAAAAATTCTTAAATGTATCATTTCTTTAAAGGATGGAATATTTCATATATGAAACAAGGAGAAAACAATTAGAGATTCTCAAATAAGAGTTCTTAGAAATTAAAACTACAACAGGAATATTTTAAATTCAAAGGAAAGAGCAGAAGATAACATACAGAAAACATCTAGAAAATGTATTCAAAAGATAAGTTTTAAAATAGAGCAAAAAAGAGGAGAAAAAAATCAGAGTAGGTCAAAGAGGTTTAAAACCCAAACTGCAAAAAATTCCAGAAAACAGAGAGAGAGGAATTATTGGGAAAAAAGAAAAATATATATATATGTATATATATGAAAATGTCCTAGAAGTGAAAGTATTAGCATTAGTCTCCAGATGTAAAAAAAAAGCCAACCAAGTGCCCAGGACCACGAATTTTAAAAGCTGCTGTTGCTGTTTGGTTGCTAAGTCATGTCTGATTCTTTTGCAACCTTGTGACCTGAAGCCAACCAGATTCCTCTGTCCATGGGATTTACCAGGCAAGAATACTACAGTGGGTTGTCATTTCCTTCTTCAACGGATCTTCCTGACCCAGGATTTAACCCATGTCTCCTGCATTGGCAGGTGAATTCTTCACCACTGAGCCACCAGGGGAAGCCCACAAATTAAAAAAGACCCACATCAAAAGGTATCATCATGAAACTACAGAAACAGTGAAAAAGAATCTAAAACCTTTAAGAGAAAAAAACAATGGTCACATACAAAGGACTGGGAGGTGGTAAATGAGGTTACTCAATAGCAATCAGGAAAGCTCTAGTTACTTCAATAGAATAAAGCTTTCAAGTTGCTAAGAGGAAAAATAAGCTAAAATTCTACACCAAGGCTAAACGTCAATCATATGTGAGAGGAAGAATAAATACCTTCTCACACATGAAAACCTCAAAGGAAAAAAAAAGTTTCCCAAACAACCTTTCTCAGGAAGTCACTTGAGTATGAGTTCCACTCATAAGGAACTAAACCAAGAAAGAGAAAAAGATGGAATTGAACCAAAGACAAAGCATTCCAGATGGCTACTGTGGATGTCTCAGATTGAAACATATGGATTGAAAACTCTGAAAGGAAGGTTTCCAAGGGGAAATGTTACAGATATGTTATCTGATACGTTACAACTAACTTGTTATGTAAATTTCTACTCAACAATATAGTTTGAAAGTGAATGAGTTATTAATACAGAAAAAAAAAACCTAAACAGACAAGAGGCAAACAACTCAAGGTTTGTATGTGGGGTGCAGAGGAGGACAGTTGTATAAGACAGAGATTATAATCACAGGCTATCATATACTTCAACTAAAGTAACACTTATGTGCTCATAAGGCATTCCTAAATTAACAATGCAAAGAAGTAGAAGAAAACAATAGAATGGGAAAGACTAGAGGTCTCTTCAAGAAAATTGGAGATACCAAGGAAACATTTCATGCCAGGATGAGTGCAAAACAGGACAGAATCAGTAAGGACTTAACAGAAGCAGAAGAGATTAAGACAAGAAAACACAGAAGAACTACACAAAAAAGGTCTTAATGACCCAGATAACCATAATGGTTTGGTCATTCACCTACAGCCAGACATCCTGGAGAGTGAAATAAAGTGGGCCTTAGGAAGCACTACCTATGAAAAAAGCTAGTGGAAGTGATGGAACTCCAGCTGAGCTATTTCAGATCCTAAAAGATGATGCTCTTAAAGCGCTACACTCAGTATGCCAGGAAATTTGGAAAACTCAGCAGTGGACTAGGAAATTTCAGTTTTCATTCCAAATTCAGAGAAGGGCAATGCCAAAGAATGTTCATACTGCCACACAACTGCACTCATTCTGCATGCTAGAAAGCTAATGCTCAATCACCCAAGCTAGGTTCAGCAGTGCATGAACCAAGAACATCCAAATGTACAAGCTGGATATAGAAAAGGCAAATGAACCAAAGATCAAATTGCCAACATCCACTGGATCATAGAAAAACCAAGAGAATTCCAGAAAAACATCTACTTCTGCTTCACTGACAAAGCTTTAGCATAGCCTTTGACTGTGTGGATCCCAAGAAACTGTGGGAAATTCTTCAAGAGATGGGAATACTGGATCACTTAATCTGTCTTCTGAGAAACTTGTATGTGGGTCAAAAGTAACAGTCAAAAGTAACCTTACATGGAACAACTGACTGGTTCAAAATTGGGAAAGGAGTCCATCGAGGCTGTATGTACCCTGCTTATTTAACTTATATGCAGAGTACATAATGCAAAATGCTAAGTTGGATGACTCACAGGCTGGAATCAAGATGCTGGGAGAAATATCATCATCAGATATATAGATAACATCACCCTTATGGCAGAAAGCAAAGAAGAATTAAAGAGCCTCTTGATGAGGGTGAAAGAAGAGTGAAAAAACTGGCTTAAAAACTCAATATTCAAAAAATGAAGATCATGGCATCCGGTCCCATCACTTCATGGCAAACAGAAAGGGAAAAAGTGGAAGCAGTGACAGATTTTCTATTTTTGGGCTCCAAAATCACTGCAGATGATGACTGCAGCCATGGAATTAAAAGACTCTTGTTCCTTGGAAGAAAACCTATGACAAATCTAGACAGCAAATTAAAAAGCAAAGATATCACTTTGCTGACAAAGGTCTGTATGGTCCAAGTTATGGTTTTTCCAGTACTCATGTACGGATGTGAGAGTTAGACTATAAAAACCTGAGTGCCAAAGAATTGATGCTTTTGAACTGTGGTGCTGGAAAAGATGCCTGGGAGTCCCTTGGACAGCAAGGAGATCCAACCAGACAATCCTAAAGGAAATAAGTCCCAGAAATTCATTGGAAGGACTGATGCTGAAGCTGAAGCTCCAATACTTGGCAAAGAGCCAACTCATTGGAAGACATGATGCTGGGAAGACCCTGTCCTTTTCATCATAGGGCACTGGAATGCAAAAGTAGGAAGTCAAGAGATACCTGGAATAACAGGCAAGTTTGGCCTTGGAGTACAAAATGAAACAGGCAAAGGCTAATAGAGTTTTGCCAAGAGAACACACTGCTCATAGCAAATACCCTCTTTCAACAACACAAGAGATGATATCACCAGATGGTCAATACCGAAATCAGATTGATTATATTCTTTGCAGCTGAAAATGAAGAAGCTCTATATAGTCAGCAAAAACAAGACCGCAAACTGACTGTGGCTCAGATCATGAACTCCTTATTGCAAAATTCAGACTTAAACTAAAGAAAGCAGGGAAAACCACTAGACCATTCAGGTATGACCTAAATCCAATCCCTTATAATTATTCAGAGGAAGTGACAAATAGATTCAAGGGATTAGATCTGATAGATAGAGGGCCAGAAGAACCATGGATGGAGGTTCTTAACATTGTATAGGAGGCGGTGAGCAAAACTATCCCCAAGACAAAGAAATGCAAAAAGGCACAATGGTTGTCTGAGGAGGCCTTACAAAGAGCTAAGAAAAGAAGAGAAACAAAAGGCAAAGGAGAAAAAGAAACATATATCCATCTGAATGCAGAGTTCCAAAGAACAGGAAGGACAGATAAGAAAGTCTTCTTAACTGATCAGTACAAATAGAGAAAAACAATAGAATGGGAAAGAAGAGATCTCTTCAAGAAAATTAAAGATACCAAGGGAACATTTCATGCACATATGGGCACCTAAAGGACAGAAATGGTAGGGACCTAACAGAAGCAGAAGATATTAAGAAGAGGTGGCAAGAATACACAGAAGAAATACACAAAAGAGATCTTCATGACCCAGATAACCATGATGGTGTGATCACCCACCTAGAGCCAAACATCCTGGAGTGCAAAGTCAAGTGGGCCTTAAGAAGCATCACTACGAACAAAGCTAGTGGAGGTGATGAAATTCCAGCTGAACTATTTCAAATCCTAAAAGATGATGCTGTGAAAGTGCTGCACTCAATATGCCAGCAAATTGGGAAAACTCAGCTGTGGCCATAAGACTGGAAAAGGTCAGGTTTCATTCCAACCTCAAAGAAAGGCAATGGCAAAGAATGTTCAAACTGCCGCACAATTGCACTTATCTCACACGCTAGTGAAGTAATGCTCAAAATTCTCCAACCCAAGCTTCACCAATACATGAACCGTGAACTTCCAGATGTTCAAGCTGGATTCAGAAAAGGCAGAGGAACCAGAGATCAAATTGCCAACATCCACTGGATCATAGAAAAGGCAAGAAAATTCCAGAAAAACATCTACTTCTGCTTCATTGACTATGCTAAAGTCTTTGACTGTGGATCACAACAAACTGAAAAATTCTTCAAGAGATGCAAATACCAGACCACCTTACCTGCCTCTGAAAAATCTGTATGCAGGTCAAGAAGCAACAGTTAGAACCAGACATGGAACAACAGACTGGGTCCAAATTGGGAAGGGAGTACGTCAAGGCTGTATATTGCCACCCTGCTTATTTAACTTCTATGCAGAGTACATCATGTGAAATGCCAGGATGGATGAAGCACAAGTGGGAATCAAGATTGGTGGGAGAAATATCAATAACCTCAGATATGCAGATGACATCACCCTTATGGCAGAAAGCAGAGGAATTAAAGAGCCTCTTGATGAAAGTGAAAGAGAAGAGCGAAAAAACTGGCTTAAAACTCAACATTCAAAAAACTAAGATCACGGCATCTGGTCCCATCACTTCATGGCAAATAGATGAGCAAACAATGAAAACAGTGAGAGACTTTATTTCTTGGGCTCCAAAATCACTGCAGATGGTGACCGCAGCCATGAAACTAAAAGACGCTTGCTCCTTGGAAGAAAAGCTATGACCAACCTAGACAGCAAATTAAAAAGCAGAGACACTGCTTTGCTGACAAAGGTACGTATAGTCAAAGCTATGGTTTTTCCAGTAGTCAGGTATGGATGTGAGAGTTGGAACATAAAAAAAGCTGAGTGCTGAAGAATTGATGCTTCTGAACTGTGGTGTTGGAGAAGACTCTTGAGAATCCCTTGGATAGCAAGGAGATCAAACCAGTTAATGCTAAAGAAAATCAGTCCTGAAAATTCACTGGAAGGACTGATGCTGAAGCTGAAACTCCAATACTTTGGCCACCTGATGCAAAGAACTGACTCATTGGAAAAGACCCTGTTGCTGGAAAAGATTGAAGGCAGGAGGAGAAGAGGATGATGGAGGATGAGATGGCTGGATGGCATCACCAACTCGATCGGACATGAGTTTGAGTAAACTCCGGGTTTAGTGATGGACAGGGAGGCCTGGTGTGCTGCAGTCCATGGGGTCTCAAAGAGTTGGACACAACTGAACAACCGAACTGAACTGATGCTGGGAAAGACTTAATGCAAAAGGAGAAAAGGGCAGCAGAGCATGAGATGGTTAGATAGCATTACCAACTCAATGGACATTAATCTGAGCAAACTTTAGGAGATAGTGACGGACATGGAAGACTGGTGTGCTGCAGTCCATGGGATCGCAAAGTGTTGGACATGACTTAGCAACTGAACAACTCATGATAATATATACACTGAATACGTCTTTAACCAAAAATTCTGACATAACTGTGTTGGGAGAAATGGAAGAAAGGAGGATATGTGTTGGGGGAAGAAGGACTCATAGGGAAGCAGGTAAGCGTATGCAATCTTTACCTTATACAGTAGGAAGCCAAAAGATAATTTCTAAATTGGAACGTCAGATAATCATGGCAATTATAAGCATATGACTAAGATATGGTGGGATATAAATGTCAGAATTAAAAGATAAAAGAGCTGAGAACAGGTGTCTCTGAGGAGCAATAGTCTAAAGTGAGAAGGTAGGGACAGATCTCATATACTATTTAACTTATGTGCAGTTATTAATTTGGTATAAGTAAAAATCAAAATTAAAATGTATAGATATTCTCAGACCTACTGAATCAAAATCTCAGGCAAATCCAGCCCAATATGTTTTTTTAGACCTGACCAAGTGTTTCTGATGCAGTCTATGGACCACCAGAGACCTATGTGGCTAAAGACAAAATAATGAATCCAGCATCCCACTCTGATTTAATTAGCATGGCATACAACTTGGGGATCAGGAGTGTAGAAAGCTCTCTGGGAGATTTCAATGTACAGCAAACTCTGGAACCCCTGCAATGATGCAAGACACAATGGGAATCTACATCACATATGGCACAAATGACTACAACTCCCTTTCAAAGAACTTTCTCAGGTTGGAAATACTTGAAAGTTTCTGTGTTCAGATAAAATGTATTATTTTCCTTAAAAGATATAACAGCCCTTTAATCAGTAGTCTTCAGAAAGGATTTATATTGTCAAAAAGTTTTTTTTAACAATTTTTTTCAACATTTCAGCTTAGGTTATTGTATACAATCACTGCTATACACTTATCTATTACATGTAACAGGGCATTGAAATTACCTCCGAGGCATCACAGTATTCAGAACCATCCAGAGTTTATTGACTGTTTGAAGAACTCGCCGTGGAACCCCTGAATTCAACAGCTGGTTCATATTGGATGTTAATACTTCTGCATATGGTATAAGTTCACTGGCAGAGAGTAGAGTCAAGTGTTCTAGAATCTGCATCACTTGTGTGTGACTTACTGGGACAGCTGAAAATGCTAAAAGGAAAACTGCCGTCACAATCTAAGTACTACACAGCTTACCAAATGGAAAGCAAATGTTGTTCTATCACACTATAGGCCAAACAAATCAAGAAAACAATATTGCTTTAAAGAAAGTAAAACTTTCAATCCTAGCCATAGTTGTGGGCACACTTAAAATTAGGCCCTTAAGAAAAATTCATGTTAAAGTGCAGTTATTTCATAAAGAACAACAACAACAAAAAATCTCATCCTTAAAATCACAGTAGTGACAGTGACAGAAAGACAATGATTTGCACTGATTTTAAAAATTGGCTGACCACGAAAATATACCCAAGTATTGCTTCTGGTATTAACATTCATTTGAAAAATTCAAATTTCTTGACACCTTCCTTCAAGTAGCCCTTTATGGGCTGTAAGCAGCTGTTAATAAAAAATATCTAGAACTGTAATCCTTCAATAGAATAGTTACTAAGCACTTTTGGCTACTGAGCATTTGAAACGTGGCTAGTATAAACTGAGATGTGCTGTAAGTTTAAACACACAGATTTAGTATGGAAAACCAGTAAAATATCTAACAGTTTTTATATTGATTACATGATGAAATGATAATACATTAGATATACTGGGTTATATAAAATAATTATTTAAATTAATTTCGCCTTTTTAACTCTTTGAATGTGGCAAATTATATAGAAAGTTTAAAATTATATGTGTAGCTCACATCCTATTTCTATGTGACAGTGCTAACCTAGAACATTATCCAATAACAGCAAATAACATTGTTTTCTATTCTGTGGCACTTCTTTTTTTATATATATTTATTCATTTTTAATTGACTGATGATTGTTTTGCAATACTGGTTTGATTTCTGTCATACATCAACATGATGGCACTTATTTCTGACTGGTTTTAAGACCTTCCTAAACCGTATGACCTGTTTATTGATGTAATGTAGACCCTATGAGGAAACAGATGCAAGCATGTCAGAAAAAAAAAAAAAAAAAGGGTTAAAAATCCTTACACTCAAAGAGAATTACTTTATATAGTCACCAAAACACTGCTCTATCTCCAGGAAAATTCTGCATGATTCTAAGATTTCAATGGGGCTAACACCTCTTTGTACTACTAAAGGGGTAAAAGGAGTGATCAGTTTACTATACCTTCTTGAAGTTGTTTAGGAGAGTGGTTTTTGGCATTATTAGTCAGAAGCATTCTCCTTAACAGGGCATCCGTCCCTGTGATTTCCTCTTCACAGATCCAATCATCCACGATGCATAAATGTGGGTAATTGGTTGCAAGGAGACGAAGTAAAGCAGAATGCAACCCTTGAAAATGTACAAGACGTCAACTGGATTCTTCATTCTTAAACACCAAAACGTCTTTCCTCTTTCCCCTTTCCCTTTCGTTTTCTACCAGCTAAAGGAATCCGCACTTCTTACGCATGCACGCTACAGTTTGAGAACTCCTATTCAGTACTTCAGTCAGGGACTTTGCTTAAATCAAGATCCCCATTTGAACTGATACACAGGAAGCTGGAAACCACTACTTTCATCAAAAGTTCTCAAGCTCTCTTCCATCCTATTCCAGCAAAAAAGTAGCAGTAGCTCAAGAGTTGAGTAAGGAGGAAAAAAAGAGAAGGGAAAAAAAGGTTCATTTGGGAAAGATGACATATGGTTTGAAAAAGGCCTCACTCAGAAATTCTTATAGACTTCTACAAGAGAACACATCCTCTCCTCCAACACAGTAGAGAATCATTGCTATACATGGGTAAAATTAAAGTTGCCCAACTTGAGTGCCTAAATGTGCACTTTATGTACATTTTCTCATTTCACCCTAACATTCCTACAAGGTAAGCAGCATTGTCTCTGTTCTACTGTAAGGAAATAGGCAGAAAGATATTTATATTAATGTTCCTGAAGTCATGCAGCTGTGTAAGCCAACCCAAGCAGTACTGATGACACCCACAAGAGGGTGCAATTGTTTTCTTTTAAGAAGGGTTAGGAAGCTCAGAAGCATTGGGACCTTTCTAAACTTGCTTATACCATAGCTTGACTACTCATTATTATTATTGTATAACATCAGCAATGAAAAACAAATGATGATAATGTCTATTTAGACAGATGAAGTACTATGTTATTTACCTAATAAATGTTGCTACTATACAATTATCATCATCATCTAGTTGCGAGAGCCAGCAATAAGAGTTATCAGCAGTAATAAAAGTACTTGAGATTTGATCACCCACTTAGTATGCAACTTAGATCAAATCAAACCATTGCTTAGTCCCAAAAGGGATAAATATCTACTGCCTTTCCCACAGAAACTGCTTAAAATAAATGTTCCTGTGAAAAAGACACTGTGGTATTATTTTAAAGTTTAAATGCACAAATATATGTATAGTCAGGACGATCACAAAAATGACTGCTTATAATAGTACAAATTAGTCTATATTACATAATCCCTTTATTAGTTGCAACATTAGTTACCAAATGCTGCAAAATATAACATCACTTCTCTGAAAAGAGATTATGCAAAGATATAAATAAATGCAGACATCTGGCTAAAGAAGACCAAAGAAAGTTCATGTTCACCCTTGAAATCAACCATAATAAAGACAGAAAAAGAAAATCTGAGCTTCAAAGAAACAAATCAAAGAGAAAAAAAAAATCCATACATTCAAACATTATAAAAAGCTGTTATATTAGGAAAAAGATTGAATTTCAAAAAATATTACTATATTTCTATTTGACAGTTTTACAGTAAAAGTATGATAGTAATGTCATGCCATGGCATGTTATGTAGCAATTAAACCAATAATGTGGATCTACATGTAGCGACATGATAAGCTCTCCAAGACTCCAACAGAAGAAAGCAAGTCTCAGAAGAAATACAGTAGGATACCATTTAGAGCTTAAAAAAGATTTTTTTACTTGTGTGTGTTTCTATTAGCTTCAACCACATGAAACTGCATTTTCAGCGGTCAAAAATAGTTGAATACTTGTAATCTCATATGGTTCAACCTGTAGAAAAGAATATGTGAAACTGCATACCAAAAGGAAATAGTGAGGGCCTCGGGGTGGGAAATAGTTTTCAGGGAGTAAGATACCGAGGAAAATAAAGAGAAATTCACTCTTAAATTGAATGTTTAGCTTTGAGCACCTATTACACTTTATAATCTTACATACAGTAGGTATTTTTTACCTATTGTATAACACATGGAACTCTGCTCAATGTTATATGCCAGCCTGGATGGGAGGGGCATTCAGGGGAGAAAGGACACATGTGTATGTATGGCTGAGTCCCTTCACTGTTCAAATGAAAATATCACATTGTTAACTGGCTATACCCCAATACAAAATGTTTTGGTGCTAAAAAAAAATAAAAATTAAATTTTAAAAAAAGTAGGTATTTTTTACCAATAAACATTACCAGTAAAAAGCAAACAAGACAAATACCTCCCAACTCCTGCTGAAGTCCTTGAGCCTGTCGAATAAGGAATTTGATAGGAATCTGATCCATTAAAGAAGATGAATATGATTTGGGTTTTCTTTGCATGGCAGCTGTCAGTCAAAAATAAAAAATTTAAGATATAATGTCAGAAACAACATAAATCTTAACCTTCAACACAAATGGGAACAAACACAATGTTAAATTACTCTTAGTTCACTTAATATGTGAATATAGCTTATAAAAGATGGAGAGTCACTACCAAAGCAGTGAATACATATGACGAACAAGAACATACATAGTTCAGGGCAAGATCTGGAAAATGCCCTGAAACTGAAACCAGCGGGAAGGAAAATCATGAGTGAGAGAAGCCACCTGCAGAAGCGCCCTACTCTTAAACAAATAGAAGAGAAACTCCCCCAAACCTAATTAGGAAAACAAATGCAGTCATGACCACATGGCTTCAAGCTTCATGATGCCAACAGCCTTAATCATATTAGCTGTTAGTGGTGACTGACTCTATAGGAATGACTTTCTTCTCTTATAACTTCTACCTTCAACTAACAAGTCCATCTTTTTTTTCTTAAAGCAAATCCACCTTAACTTCTATTCTTTTTCTGCTATCCTAATTCAATACCTACTCATCATTTATTTAAATAACTATTATGGTTCAATTTTCAATTTTCCAGACTCCAATTCCTTTTCTTTTTGAACCATCCTTCACACTGGTGCCACAGTCTTCTTATTTAAATTCAGATTTGGCCAGATCATGTGTCTCTGGATCCATGCTCAAATATCTGGATTCATGGATTTCCAGATCCCCAGGGTAAAGGTCCTTGCCAATCAACACTGTCTGTCTCATCTCCACCATATGCTATGTGCCTGACACCCTTATCTTATTCCAAGCTGCTTTGCATGTACAACAGAACTTATGAGCATCTCAACCAGGCTGTCCATAGTTTAAAAAACTATATCTAATATACTTATTCTTTTCCAAATACAAACCACATAATGTAAAGCTCAATAAATTTTTATTGATTGACGTTAAGAAGTATATGAGTGCAATAAAGGTTGAGAATCATTGTCTAAATATACAATACACCTCTTGATTAGACATGATACCCCTTGCAAGTCAGTGAATTAGCATCCCAGTTTTCCACACCAATCTTTTATGAACTGGGTAAGAATGTATCTCAAAACACGGTTTAAGAAAACAGCTTCCAGTACAATCAAATTCTGGTTTCAACACTATCCAAACTGGAAAGGAAGAAGTAAAACTGCCACTATTTGTAGATATGGCATTATATAGAAAATCTTCAAGAGTCTATCAAAAAACTGTTAGAACTAAAAAAAAAAAAAAGTGGTAAAAAATGACAAATATTTCAGCCCATAAATGTGTAAATGACTCTCATGCAAATGCTGAGGTGAAAGAATACTTGGGGCTTCCATAGTAAGATGAGGGGCCAACATTCAAGGAACACCTTACGGTGTATGGCTTTGTGCCTCAACCAAAATGAAAGAAAGCGAAGGTGCTCAGTCGTGTCCGACTCTGTGCGACCCCATGGACTGTAGCCTACCAGGCTCCTCTGTCCATGGGATTTTCCAAGCAAGAGTACCAGACTGGGTTGCCATTTCCTTCTCCAAATAATCTCCTAAAGAATGAAGTAGAGTTGGCTGGTAAAAGAGTGGCTGAGGAAGCTTTTCTGGACATCAAAGTTCCCTCAAGGTAACAAGAATTAAGAAAAGAAAAGAAAAAAGGAAAAAATACTGTGAAAACTAATAAATTCAGTAGGGTTGCAAGATATAAAATTAAATACACAAAAATCTCTTGCATTTCTATAGACCAGTAACAATCAGAAACAAAAGTTACATTGCCCTTAGCTTTTGTTAACATTTTAATCCTTAAAACATTCCTATGGAAAATGAATTCACTTATGAAATTAGTGTAAACCAAAGCCAGGATAAAAAGAAGTGAAGAGAAAAAAGGCCTATTTCACTTGCTTAAACACAAATGGAAAAAAATCATATTAAAAAAAAAAAGAAAAATCAAATCTAGCACCATGCTAAAAGAATAATATACCCAGAGCAAGTAGGGCCCACTCCAGAAATATAGATATCAATTATACAACAAATTATATAAATAGACCAAATTATCTCAATAACTGCTGAAAAAGTATTCCCTTGATAAGTTTTTTTTAAATGGTACTCTAAGAATTCAGAGCCTGACTAACCCAAAGTAAACATCTATACCTTCCTTGTAACTAGCAATAACTTAAGAAAAAATTATACAAAGTCTATACAAAGTTTAATTGACATAAAAAAAATAATTTGAATAAATTCACACATTTAAAACATGTATTAAGTGATTACTCTGTATCAAGTAATATTCTAAATGAGTAAGTGAAAGTCACTCAGTCCTGTCTGACTCAATGACACAATAGCAAAAAAAGATAAAAATTGGCCTTCATGAATCTTACATTTTAATAATTTAAAGGAAAAGTTATTTCAGGGAATTCCCTGGCAGTCCAGTGGTTAGGACTCAGGGCTTTTACTGCTGGGAAGATGGGTTTGATTCCGGGTTAGGGAACTATGATCTTGCAAGCTGCACAGCTGACCCAAAATAAGTCTTTAAAAAAATTATTTCATATTCCTAGCTGGAAAGACTTTTATTATAAAGATGTAAATTCTCTCTAAATTAATTTCTAGCATAACATAATTCTAACCAAAATCAAAATATAATTTTCTTCTATGGAATTTGACAAAATCTTAAGAGTTCATGTGCAAGATTATATATGTGAAAATGGACAAAAATATTGAACAAGAACAATAATTGTGAAAGGGACTGGAAATGCCTAACAGAAAAAAAAAAAATCAGACATAGGTTTGTAATAAAACTTCAATATACATCAGAGCAACTTTCCAAATTAATAGGAAAATGGTAGGTTATTCGCTTTGTGACGTTGACAAATAACCAATTATTTAAAAACAACAATAACAACAACTAGGGGCTTCCCTGGTGGCTCAAGGGTAAAGAATCTACCTGTCAGTACAGAAGACAAGGGTTTGATCCCCGATCCAGGAAGATCACACACACCACGGAGCAACTAGGCCTGTGCACACTACTGAACCCAAGTCCCCTGGAGCCCCATGCTCCACAATAAGAGGAGCCGTAACAGGGAGAAACCCTCACACTGCAACTACAGAGTAGCCCCTGCTCGTCACAACAAGAGAAAAGCCCATGCAGCAAGGAAGACTCAGCACAACCAAATATAAATAAATAAATGCATAAAATGAAAAAAAATGTTAATTGAAGCTGTATCCACGTATGTGTGCTCAGTCGTGCCCGACTCTTTGCGACCCCACGGATTGTAGCCTGCCAGGCTTGTCTGTCCATGGGATTCTCCAGGCAGGAGTACTGGAGAGGGTTGCCATGCCCTCTCCCCAGGGGATCTTTCCCACCCAAAGACTGAAGCCACGTCTCTTGTGTCTCCTGTATGGGCAGGCAGATTCTTTACCACTGGGCCACCTGGGAAGCCAGTCTGTATCCCATACTTGATAACTTCATGAATCTTACATTTTAATAATTTTAAAAGAAAAAAATATTTCAGGGAATTCCCTGGTGGTCCAGTAGTTAGGACTCAGGGCTTTTACTGCTGGGAGGTGGGCATACATAAATTAATTAAAGGCATGTGTAAATTTTAAAAATGAAATAATGTCCTAAAAGAAAATGTAAGTGATTAGTCATATAATGTTAGTACCTTACTTTCAGAGAGTCTCCTCTCCACAGAATTCTATAATCAAAATACACCATAAACAAATGATAACACCCAACTGCTATCATTGTGAATGCAAAAAAATTGGTACCCACATCGTACACAAATGCATACACATGTCTTCTACAAAATGTCTATCATGGTGAAAACTATCTGGAAAACAGTATGACGACTCATTTTTTAAATACTGGAATTCAAAAATCTTTGGTTTAGTAGTTCTGTCCTAAAGAAATAAATAATTGTATCTGCATACAGAGTGAGCTCTAAGAATATTCATTATGCCAGTCTCTATAATGGCAAAATGTAGAAACAATCTCCAATAAGAAGGTATTTTTTCAGTAATGGTACACATTAATGAAGAAATATTATACAGCTATTAAAAATCATGTTTCAAAAAATGTACTATAATAGGCCAAATGCTTAAAGTGTAGTCTTAAGTAAAAAAGGTAGATTAAAAACTTATGATTCCAAACTTTATGAAGGTTATCACACGTGCAAAGCTGAAGGGTTTTTTTTCCTAGTAAAATTCTGTGGTGATTATCTCTGGGCAGTAGAATTATGGGTGGCTTATACTCTGGTCTTTGTACTTTTCTCACTTTGTCAATTTTCTTCAGTAAAACACTCTTTTAATAAATATTTTTATTTTAAAAAGCAGTTCTTTTGCATTAAGTACGATAGGTAAGCAATTAGGTAAATAATGAAATAAGTTTACAATTCTTATACTTTTACTCCACAGGACGATCATATGACTGTTAGAACCTTTTTTGGTCAAACTCGATTTTACTGAAACTTCAAGCTGCCAAGAAATAACATCTGTCAGTGTCTGCTTAAAGGTTTCTACATTTTGAAAGAGGTAGGTGGAGTTAACTTTCTTCTGGGAAGACAATAATTAACTATCAAGTGCAAAGAAAAACTTCAAGTGCAGGAATTTAGAGCCACTGAACATTACAGTTTCCCAAGTATCACAGGATAGGTCTTGTTCTGCTGATGACAAAGAAGGAAATTTCATATCAAACAGGACAGAAGCAGAAAAAGCAGCCAGAGCTTGTTTTTAAATGAAGATAAGGGGCTTCCCTGGTGGCTGAGTGGTAAAGAATCCACCTGACAATGCAGGAGGCATGGGTTCAATCCCTGATCCAGGAAGATCCCACATGCCCCGGAGCAACTAAGCCCGTGCACCGCAACCTATCAAGCCTGTGCTCTAGAGCCCGGGAGCCACAACAACTGAGCCCACAGGCCTGAGAGACTGCGCCCCACCGCATGAGAAGCCGCCACAATGGGAAGCCCATGCACCCCAACAAGGAGCAGTCCCTGCTTTCCAAGCTAGAGACAGTGGGTGTGCAGCAATGAAGACCCAGCACAGCCAAAAATAAAGCAAATATACTTTAAATAGGGCTTCCCTGGTGGCTCAGAGGTTAAAGCGTCTGCCTGCAACGCGGGAGACCTGGGTTCAATCGCTGGGTCGGGAAGTTCCCCTGGAGAAGGAAATGGCAACCCACTCCAGTAGTCTTGTCTGGAGCATCCCAAGGACGGAGAAGCCTGGTAGGCTACAGTTCACGGGGTCGCAAAGAGTCAGACACGACTGAGCGACTTCACTTTCACTTTCATTTTCTTATACTTTAAATAGGCTTCCCTGATAGCTCAGTTGGTAAAGAATCTGCCTGCAATGTAGGAGAGCCCAGTTTGATTCCTGGGTTGGGAAGATCCCCTGGAGAAGGGAAAGACTACCCATTCCATTATTCTTGCCTGGAGAATTCCATGGACTGTAACAAAGAGCAGTCCCTGCTTGCCAGAGCTAGAGAAAGCTGGCGTGCAGCAATGAAGACCCAGCACAGCCAAAAATAAAATAAATAAATATTTTTAAAAAACAAAATAAATGATGTTAAGGGACAGAGTTAAGCAAGTAAGCTACTTAAGTGTGAGACTGTGTTTAGCATCCCATTGGCTGCCGTAGAAGCAGATAAACAGGTACAGCTGATAAAACATGTTCAGTATTCATTAGTACTGTTTTTAACGCAAAAATATGTAAATATAACTTCTGTATTTAAAATGCTCAATAAATATTTAAAATAAATAACCAGCAAGGACCTAAGTATAGCACACGGAACTCAGCTCAATGTTCTGTAATACCTGTAAGCTTATAACTGAATCCCTCGGCCGTACACCTGAAACTAGCACCTCATTTTTAATCAACTATGAACAGAAAGTGAAAATGTTAGCCTCTCAGTCACATTCAAGTCTTTGTGACCCCATGGACTGTAGCCCATTGGGCTAATCAGTCCATGGGATTCTCCAGGCAAGAATACTGGTGTGGGCAGCCATTCCCTTCTCCAGGGGAGCCTCTCAACCCAGGGATTAAACCCGTGTCTCCTGCATTGCAGGCAGATTCTTTACCATCTGAACCATCAGGCAAGCCCTTTAGTTTAATCAACTATACTCCAATATAAAATCAAAATTTTGCTAAAGTACACAAAAATAAACTTTTACCTAGTAATAAAATTTTCAGATATAATAAACAGGAAACATTTTTTAAGTATAAAAGCTGAAAATACAACAGCAATGCTCATATTTTAATGGGGTATTAATAAAGGGATAGTACAAGGGATTTATTATGCTATTTCTTACACATGTTCTTTTAGATCAATACAGTATTTAACTGCAATGCAGAAGACCCAGGTTTGATCCCTGGGTTGGGAAGATCCCTGGGAGAAGGGAACAACTACCCACTCCAGTATCCTTGCCTGGAGAATCCCATGGATAGAGGAGCCTGGTGGGCTACAGTCTACAGGGTTGCAACGAGTCGGACATGACTGAGTGACTAAACACACAATATATGCACTTGTATTACAAATATTTTTAAACAAATCAAAAATATGCATATGTGAAAAAATATGTATGTATAAAACACTTTTTTTTTAATGACTATGATATTCTAATACTCGGCTCTATCTCAGATGTTGGAATTCTGTATTTGAGCTTCAACAGCTACTTGGTGCCTGCTAATGATGTTTATTATAAAGCCCAAAAACACAGACCAGTTAGCAAGGTACTGAAACAACACAACTTTATAAGTAGGAATAAATTTGAGGCAGAATACTCATCATTTTTGGCTGTGGAAGAGAAAACTTCTCTCATATTATGACATATTCTGCAGTTAACTTATTCCTTTGGACTAAGAAATTGGGCTAGAAAAAAAAATTTTCTTAAACTATGGGAAAAAATTCTCCAAGGAAAGCTCAATCCCTCCGTCTATCTTCCACACCCGGTTTCCTCTCACCTATCAAGGACATCCCTCTAGGGATTCTCTCGTAAAGCTTCCCTCTACTAGATTACTTCCAACAGCATACAATATTCTCTTAACTCTTTCACCTTAAAAAAAATAAAAAGTCCTCTCTTGACCTCATTTTCCTCTCCAATTACCATATTCATTTCCCTCCTTCTCTTTACAACTTTTCAAAAGAACTGTCTGTATTCACTGTGTTTAGTATTATCTCCTCTAATTTGCTTTTGAATTTACTAAAATCAGGCTTTAATTCTGAGGAAATAAAAAAAATAAAGGACCTGTAAGGTCCTGTAAAGGTTAAAGGTCAAAGGACCTCTAGCAAGCTAAACCTGATCATTAGCTGAGCCTAAGTCCTAACCTTACTTGATCAATCACCATCCTTTGACACAAGTGATCTCGCTCTCCTCTTTGAAACATTCTTCTCTTGGCATGCAGAACATCACAGCCCCCTGAGTCTCCTTCCACACCTTCTCCCTTGGTTATCCTACTTAATATCATGATTATAAATATCATACATATGCTGAAGAATCTCAATGCTTCAGTCCAGGTTTATCTCATCTAAATTTCAGGCCAGCGTTTACAATTATTTTCAAAACATCCCCACTTCATCAGACATCTCAAACTTAGTATGTCCCAAACCAGCTCCTGACTGCCCACAAACCTGCCATTAATTTCAGTAGATAGCCATTGTCTAGCTCAGACCAAAAGCCTCCACATCAACCTTGGCTCCTGTCTCTCAAATCTAATGAATTCATCAGCAAAACCTCTCAGCTCTACCTTCAATATATATATACACTGCTACCAGTCCAAGCCACCATCTTTTCTATAATCTTGGAAAAACCTAATCATTTTGTTGTTCAGTGGCTAAGTTGTGTCCAACTCTTGCAATGCCATGGACTAACAGCCCACAAGGCTCTTCTTTCCATGGGATTTCTCAAGCAAGAATACTGGAGTGGGTTGCCATTTCCTTCTCCGGGGAATCTTTCTGACCCAGGGATCAAACCTACCTCTCCTGCATTGCAGGCAGATTCTTTACTGCAGAGCCACCAGGGAAGACCAAGAAAAACCTAATAATTTTTCTACAATCTCCCAGTTCCTTTCAAAGACTCAATCCAGGCTAAATTGTACACCAAACCTGAAATTCTTAACTTTCCAATTAAGATCCATCAGACTATTGCATAAAGAACAGCAGCTTCACCTGAACACAGGGTTGAACTGAGCATGTCATTATCTTTAAGGATTCTTCCAGTCTTAAAAATTCTGAGTGATTTGCTAATTCTGCATGGTGTATACATGAAAGTGGACTATACTAGTCTCTGTACTTTCTCGTATTATTTTTTTTGCTAGACATTAATTTAAATAAAAACTAAGAGTGTATCTTGGTCCCCTACTTCAGTATCCATGGTCTGAGTTCTCCCCAGAATACCTCCTTGTAACTCATTCCTCTAGTATCTATTAAATCACAAGTGTCATATGCCTTAACAGAATTCATTACATGTGGATAAAAGTGGGAGACTATTACTTAATGCTTATTATTAGCCCATCTTGTCCCTCAAATGACAAAGACTATAATTATAGTTGTGGGATATCATCTGTATATCCCTAACAAATGTAGTCAGGAAAAAAAAGCTGCTGAGAAATTCACAGTATATTTAAAACACAATACTCCATATAAATGAAAGAAACTCATCAGCCACACACTGAAAACTAACTTTAATTTATAGCTTTTGAAAAGTAAAATCACTCAGCCATGACAAAATACAATCCCTTAAAAGAATTCTCCCGGCATTATAATACTCAATGCCTGCAACATTTTTTTAATTTCATTTTTCTTGGAGTATAGTTGCCTTACAATGTCGTGTTAGTTTCTACTGTTCAAAGTGAATCAACTGCTTGTACACGTGTATCTCCTCTTTTCTGGATTTCTCTCCCATTTAGGTCACCACAGAGCACTGAGTCGAGTTCCCTGTGCTGTACAGCAGGTTCTCACAGTCATCTGTCTTATACACAGTGTCAGTAGTGTGAATATGTCAATCCCAATCTCCCAGTTCTTCCCAGCACCCTTCTTTACCCCCTTGGTGTCCGTATGTTTGTTCTCGACATCTGTGTTTCTGTTTCTGTTTTGCAAGTAAGATCATCTTTACCATGCCTATTACTTTTTAAGGACACTTTTTGCTTTGAATATGGAACTACATACATTTGCTGTTGTTGCTGTTCAGTCACTAATCATGTCTGACTCTTCACAACTCCGTGGACTGCAGAACACCAGGCTCCTCTGTTCTCTACTACCTCCCGGAGTCTGCTCAATTTCACGTCCATTGAGACGGTGATGCTCTCTAACCATCTCATCCTCTACCACCCCCTTCTCTGTCTGCCTTCAGTCTTACATTTAGCAAGCCAAAATACAGGTGAATTTTCTTTTTCACACAGAGGAAAACATACTACTTTATACTAATATTATCTATACTAAATCTGACCTTCTGATATTATACAAAGTACCTAAGTTCAATGATAACATTAATGGCAAAGGAAACCCTTCTGTTGATTTTTTTTCCTACTGCTTTGATTAGACTGTTACTCTTCATATTAATGGAAGGAAAAATAGGAAAAAGGTTGAAATCAAGCAAAAAAATCTATTTCAGTACCAACAGGTTTATGTCTTAACTTACCTTTAGTCAATAAGGTCACTAAAATTGTTAAAATACACACAATTCAGTTAATCATTAATTCAGCCTGCTAAAAGGAGCGCTGAGCCTTCAGGAGTGATTATATGTCCACACATGCATGTACTTATGCACCAGAGTATGAAAAGCTAACATTGCAAAGACTGCAGAAAGATGCTGGAGCTTGTTGGAATATCTGACCTTATTTTCTCCAATAGCAGCCTGGAAAGTAACAAAATATAAGCAAATAAGATGAACTATCACTAGAAACACTAGCCTCTGCACAACTTACCTAAAGTCTTGGCATTTGCTAGGAGAGCTTCTTCATAAGACAGAATATAATAAAGCACCAAGAGCTGTGCTGTGATACTGAAACGCTGATTAAGGCGGATGTTGTCACCCTGGAGGTAATATTATAAACACTTTAAAATACTGTTAAATTTCATGAGTGCTTTTTTTTCCCCCCCTTTGGCCACAACGGGCAGTATGTGGGATCTTAGTTCTCCAACCAGGAGAACCCTGTCCCCTGCATTGGCAGCACAGAGTCTAAACCACTGGACCACCACGGAAGTTCCAATGAGTACTTTTGGATAGTAAAAAAGATAGTAAAAATAGATTATTCGGTGTTGCTACTCCCAAGCTTAAAGAAATTGGGAGAAATGTTGCTGTCTTCACATTAAACTCAAAGTGACAATGTGAAGTTTAAGTTAAATTTGACATGGCTTGAGAGATAAAAGCAACATGCTTAACAGTCTTTAAACTTCCCTGGTGGCTCAGACTGTAAAGTGTCTGCCTACAATGCAGGAGACCTGGTTTCGATTCCTGGGTCGGGAAGATCCCCTGGAAAAGGAAATGGCAACCCACTCCATCACTCTTGCCTGAAAAATCCCATGAATGGAGGAGGCTTGTAGGCTACAGTCCATGCGGTCGCAAAGAGTCAGACACGACTGAGCGACCTCATAGTTTTTAAGATAGGGCTGCTTCTGAAAAAAGTTAACATTTACAGGAATCTCAAGTATTATCTGAAATTACCATGAAAAAAATAATTCCTAAAAAATAAAGATACTGTACACTTAAGTATATTTGGAGAAAAAAAGATTTACTCCAAATTTTCCATAAATAATCTAGGTATATCTTAAATTCTCAGGAAGCTGGTTTAATGTGTTGAAATGTCACATAATCCTTTGTTAAACACACAACCTCCAGGAGACTTCTTAAACTTTAAAATGGAGCTTTTGAAAGAATTCTTCAAAAAGTGTCTAATCAACAAACTACATGGAATACCATTCTTTTAATATTCATAAGTGATCTAAAAAAACTGAATACCATTTGAAATTCAGAACCACCTAGAAGTGGTTCTCCTCTAATAATCTGGGAAAAAATGTGGAGTAAGTGCAAAGAATAAAAGAAAAATGAATTAATAAATGTTTAAAAAAAACAACAACAACACTATTTTACCCCAATGACTCCTTGGAAAATATTGAGTATCTCCTGTTCTGTAACTGGCTGATTTGTGGCTTCTGGATTAGACTTAGATGCAGGAGTAAGTATGGAATTTATGTACACATCAATCAGAGGAAGTAATTGAGGATGGAGTGGAATGGAGGTTTCACAGAGCTGTCTATAAATCCAGTCCTAGAAAAGAAGGTGACAGGCACTAAACTATGGCAATAAGAAAAACCAAGCAAAATTTTACAAGCACATACAATTTTACATGATTTATGAAAAAGTAAAACTCACTATTAACTTTTAGCAGTTGCTAAATAATATCATCCAATTTCATAATTGCCTTTGATTTAAAAATGGAAACAGTTTTTCTTTCCTAAAATTGAGAATATTGTTCCATGGAAGATAAACCTAAAAATGACAGCTTGAGTTTAGAGTTTGGACTTCGGGTTTTTAATCTAATGGTTTTTAAGTAGTGGGAAAAACACTGTCAAGTCCCTTTTTGTATCTATGTTTAGAGCACCATATATGCTGCTGTAAAAGACCCAACAGCAGAAAGGCATTTAGGGAGAGGAATAGTTTCTCACAACAAGCCTCAGACAGATTAAGAAGGTGGCTTTGACAACCACATATGGGAGATTAACCATCTGCACAAATACAGGCCAAGAAAACACTGGGGGTGCATTTGGACTCTTAATTCTTCTCTACTTCACTTGCAAAAAATATAAAAAGCAGAAGATACAATCAAGACGGAAAATAACTTCACTACATCATAAAAACAAAGACAATCAAATGTGATATAGCAATGCATATATTGTTCAGGGTTCTTTACAAATAAAATAGCCTCTTAGAAAGGGTTCAAACAAATTTTTTTCTGTTTTAACCTCCTGTGGGTTAAGCCTTTTCTTTAGAGGACCTGTTTGCTATAGCCAACCATATAACAAATTGAAAACACATCAAAATATGTGCAAGCTTAATGTTAGAAGTCCGTGTGACAAATGGATTACAAATACTGGTCATGGCTAACCAGCAACCTTCTCAGTTTGGTAAACAAAACCGAGTATAAAGAATGGCAGTTTCTTACTAAAGTTTAATGAAATTGCTAAATATCATTGAGAATTTAAAAGGAATTAGTACTATTGTACATTTTGTAAATAACTGAACAGTTATACTGTTTTAAAAATCTGAAATTAAGAGTCTAATTACTATAACTATATAAGTGACGAGTAACTAAAAACATTTCACATACAAAATCCACAATAAAGGTCTACAAACTCAAATAGAACTGGGAAAAAAGCATTAACTCAGATTTTAGCTTGAAGAATAAATGTAAGATCATACTTTTATTGATACTTTGTGTTTGGTGAAGGAACGACTCCTCAGCAGCTGGTAAATGCAATGAATAGGCAAAAACCCAGTAATGTTGGCACTCAGGTTGCTGGTGACAGGGACTCGAACTGCATGAGCTGTGACAACCTAAAAGGGACACATAACAGCAATCCATGTGACAGAGCCAGATACAAAATTACTCTGAAAGAGGGAGATGTAGCCAGGTGCACTGTCAGCACTAATGTGGTCCTTTGGCAGGAGCGACAAAAACCAATCATGACATGATTTCATTATTTTGAGTGATGAGGTGGCATCACACATCTGGGAATTTGTAAAGTTCTCTAATTTTAAAAAATTTACTTCTAAACACAGATACATTGCCAAGGGTTAAAGTTAAAAAATATGTAAAATTTGGAATCATAAAATCTGGGCTCAATGACTATAATATATAAAACAGACAAACAACAAGGATTTACCATATAGCAGAGAACTACATTTACTATATTATAATAAACTGTAATAGAAAAGAATCTTAAAAGAGAGAGGGGGCATAAGTATACACATGGCTGATTCATGTTGATGTTTGGCATAAACCAACACAATTCTGTAATTATCCTTCAATTAAAAAATAAATAAATAAGAATACAAATATATACATATATATGCATAACCGAATCACTTTGTTGTATATCTGAAACTAACATAATATTGTAGATTATCTATAGTTTAATTTTTTTAAAAAAAGGAAAAAAAAAATAGTTTCCATCATTGAAAAAATAAAATATCATTAGGATTACCCACGGACAAAAGTGCTGAGACCAAATAAGAACAAATCAATACAAGAATAAGGAATTTAGACTCTAGCTTATAACCTAGTTAGACATGGCACCTTACAGCTGAAAGGTTTAAACAGATCTCTGTTATTTTTCTCCTAACAATCCCAATTGTCAGTAAACTTCCCTGGTAGCTCAGATGGTAAAGAATCTGCCTGCAGTGAAGGAGATCAGGTTTGATCCCTGGATCAGGAAGATTCCTCTGGAGAAGAGAATGGCTACTCATTCTCATATTCTTGCCTGGAGAATTCCATGGGCAGAGAAGCCTGATAGGCTACAGCGCATGGGTTGGCAAAGAGTCAGACACAACTGAGCCCCTAACACTTTCACCCCATGTGAGACCCCTGTCAACAGTATCCAAGACTACATTCTTAGGTATCTACTCAAAGTCTGCAAAATAAGCAAATTTACTTAGCACATGCTTTTCTATGTAGTAAATAGCTTTGAAAACAAATTTGAAATAGGATATTTCTTTATAGAAGTTTCAAAGATTACATAAATCATCACTGGAAACTAAAAAGGAACATAAAGACTATATTATTCTCTTAAACTGAAACATATACAAGTTTTCTCACAAGGAATGTTATAAATAAAGTTAAAGAAATACCTAAGATAATAGTTAAAAGAAGTACCTGCTCAGTAAAAATTTCCTGTGTGAAGACAGTCTTCATCCTGCTCAAGGAGCTTGGCTTAATTACAATCTAAAACAACCAAAACACAACACTGTAAAGCGATTATATTCCAATAAAAAACAAAGAAAAGAAAGGCTCTTTTCTACAAAAAAAAAAAAAAATACAAAATAAAGCAACCAAAAGATTTCAACAGCAGGTGAAAATAAAATATATGAAGCACAATTTGACTTAATATATAAAATTAATGTTCAAATACTCTGTTTCAGAAGTAGCTTCTCAAACCTAACACTAAAATGTGTTTTTCCTCAGGAACCAAATAAGAAAGTACTTAATGGGACTTCCCTTATGATCCAGTGGCTAGACTCTGAGCTCCCAATGCAAGGGGCCTAGGTTCGATCTCTCATCAGGAAACTAGATCTCGCATACCACAAGATATGGTACAGCCAAATAAATAAAAAAAATTTTTAAGTACTCAGTAAACATATTATTATTGCATTTTAAGTCAGTGGGAAGAAGTGGATTATTTAATAAATGGAGGTGGGATAGCTCTCTTTCTGGATAATACAAATAAAGATTTGCATATGACATCATACCCCATACTAACTCCAAATGTATTAAAGATTTAAATGTAAAACACAAGGCCACAAAAACACTAGAAGACTATATAGGTGACCATTTCTATTAAACTGAGGAAAGAAAAGCACTTCTAAGCATAATAACAAAATAAGAAGCACAAACGAAATACTTAATATATTACACACATAGAAAATAATAATTTTCACATGGCAGAAAAGATTGGGAAAAATCATCTGCAACATATTATACTTCTCCATCTTTAAGATAATAAGGATTATAATATGCACCACTGATTCAATAGTAGCTTTTCAAGTAAATAAAGAAGGGCAAACACTATCATACTAACATTATGCATCAACTATAAAATGAAGCCAAGTTTCAATATATGGTAAAGTGTGTGTCTTGAATCAATGAAATATGATATACAAGGCATAACAGCATATCATTTATATATAAAGAGTACTTCTGAATCAGTAAAAGGAAAAATAAATCAATAAAAATCCCTATAGAAAACCTGGGACATCAATAAGCCTTTTATAAATGAAATAAACCAACTAAAACACATAAATTGTTTAAAAGTAACCAAAAAAACTCTATATAAACTATAACAATAAAAAATAATAATAACTAGTAATCAAAGAAATGCAAAATAAGTAAGACCATTTTTCATCAAATTTGCAAAGATTAAAAAGAATGGTAATGCCCAGTGCTGGTGAGAAGTTAGGAAAATATCCACTCTCGTTCACTAATGAGAACAGTTAAACTGGTATAATCTTTCTGGAAAATAATCTGACAATATTCATTAAATATCTTATCATCACCATACTTTTACTTAGTACTGCTTTCTATAACTTTATCCTAAGGAAGAAATCCAAAAAGTGTTTGAAAATATACATGTATGGATGTCTGTATGTATATTTACATATATAGGATATTCATCTAAGCATTATTCAGAAATTAGAAAAATCTACATGGCAAATAAAGGAACCATTAAAAATGTCACGATCAGCCCACACAATAACTACAATGCAGCCACTGAAAATTATGTTGTATTAGAATATTTATTGATATGAGGAAGTTCTCATGTATATTGGTAAGTTCATTAAAACCACTATCTATCTATCTATCTATATCTATATATATATATGTATCAATTTAAAGAAAGAACAGATACCAGACTATTAACAGTACTTGATATCTCTGAACAGGGAATTACAGCTTTCCCTTCTTCACTGTGTTTTCTAAGTTTTCTACATAGAACATCTATTATTCTTGTAAATAATGTTTACATAATGTACGTTTTTTTAGAGAGCTCCTGATAAAGTTTCAAACTATTAAACAACTAAAATTACTTCAAAATGAAAAGAACCTATTTACTTAACATTATAAGAAAATGTCCAGCTTAGAAACATCTTCTTTAGAAAGAAAATAAGAGGAAATTACCTTCATTCCCAAAGTGGAACAGACCAAGTCAATGATAGCACTGAGCTGGTTGCTATGAAAGTACATAGCAACCAATAATAACATCTCTCCGAAAGAAGCAGAGACGCCTGAAGTACTGTTGAAACAGAAAAGAAAATGTGAATTTCCAAAGGAAGGATAAGCAAACTTACTCAGCTATCTGATACAAATGAAGTCATCTTACCTTTCAAAGTAAGCTTCTTCTTTGATCATCCAGCTTAGCCACACTACCATCAGCTGCTCCTGTTCAGGAGTACTGGTAATATAGAAAAACTATCAGAAGTCACTGGTCTAAATCAGATATACTAGCATAAGAATAAAAAAGCATTCTGGAATTATCTTTGGTGCAAATTATTTTTTCCTCAAATTAATTGCTTGTTGAATTGGCCATTAATTATCATTGAGATATGTAGTAGTTCTAGAGAAGAACAGAGAAACATAAATTTTCTCCATTTATATGAATAGCCAAACCCTCTCAAAGTCTCAGTTACTACTATTGCAGGTTGGAGAGAATAAACTTCCTCACATTCCTTAGAAAAACAAAGTTTCCTTGGGATTAAAATATTAGAAGAACGTATATACTAACAGCCGATACTTATTTCCTATAGAAAAAAATCTATAGTGTTGAAACTTAATCATTAAAAACTCACAAACTGAGTATGAGGACAGAAATCAGACCAAATGAAATTTAGTTTGTAGAGGCATTTTGAGCAGAACTCAATATTAGAGGGAAATAAGTGATCACTATTCGAAAAAGTAAAAAGAGACAGCCAGGGGCTAACCATATATGACAAATGGTTTTAGAAATACATGAACACTGACTTGTTTAAAGCAAATTCCTAGGTTTAGGTTGAAATGTACAAGTCAATTTTGATCTGTAATAGTAATTTCCATTGATCCTCTTCCCTGGTGGCTCAGACAGTAAAGCGTCTATCTACAATGTGGGAGACCCAGGTTCGAGCCCCAGGTTGGGAAGATCCCCTGGAGAAGGAAATGGCAATCCACTCCAGTACTATTGCCTGGAAAATCCCATGGACAGAGGAACCTGGTAGGCTACAGTCTATGGGGTCGCAAAGAGTCGGACACGACTGAGTGACTTCACTCTTCTACTTCACTGCAGTATAAATAGCAAAAATAAAAACCAACCACAAAGCCTGATACCCAAAACTAAGAAAATTTAAAAGGTCATGCTCAACCATACATAAATTACTCCACTTATACAAGACAATGTTATGTAATAGAAAGATTACAGCCTTTAGAGTCTGCCAGACCTGAGTGGGAATCTCATCTCTGCCAATTACTGTTAGTGTGACCTTGAATAAGAAATTTAAATAATCTTCTTGTACTTTAGCTGTCCTACCTATAAAATATAAAGTAAATATTTATATTTTAGGTAATAAATAAGTGTATAACTTTATATATAAAGTGTATAACTTAGGTAATATATAAGTGAATATAACTTTATATATAAAGTATATAACTTTATATATATAAGTATATAACTTTAGGTAATATGTGTGTATAACTGAATCACTGCTGTATACCAGCAACTAACACAACATGGTAAACTGACTATACTTCATTAAAATAAACTTCTTTAAAATTTTATTTATTTCTTTGGCCACAGAGGATCTTAGTTGTGGCATGTGGGATCTAGTTCCCCGACCAGGGATCAAACCTGGGCCCCCTGCATTAGGAGCACAGAGTCTTAGCCACTGGACCACCAGGGAAGTCCCAAAAATAAACTTTTTAAAACAAGAAATTACTCCAGGTAAAGAGAAAACACTTCATTTCATGTACTTAGTTTCACACATTCCTAAAACACACCATTCAAATTACATTAAAGGGATTTTCTTAAAACACATAAATGCACAGGATGATAATGAAGGACAATACCACAAGACACTGGAAAGCTGGCCAGTGAGGAGCAGGAGGCGTAACTGACTTAGCAGACCAAGGAAGCAGCATACTACACTGGCAGGAAGGAGAGCCAGTCTACCACTTACACCACAGAATCCCCAAAGGGCTCAGGAACTGGCACCTCCAGGCGGTCTGGGGAGTGCGAAAGAAGACGGAGACCAAACATAGACAGTCTGGATAAGCAGTCGACTTCCAGACCAACCCTCCACTCTGCCATCCCCCAGCAGAGAAGAAACAAGATTGATTCTCTGGATAAGGGAAAAGAGGGTGTCTCTGAACTGAAGGACAACCAGGGCTTTCTGCAGCACCTTTTGGAAAGTAGAAGAATTAAGTGAACAACCACAGTGCAGGCTGAGATCTCCCAGTCCTTAACCCTCACTTTTTAACTTCGCTTATGGATTTCTTCTTAGGCCTTCGCTCTCAGGCAAGAAAATGGTCTTCTCCAAGACTCTGAAAACCCCAAGTGCTTCTCATCTATGTGTTCAGAAATTCTAATTTGCCTTTTAGTCTCCTAATCTTAAATATGAATAATCAAGCATTATTAAATCTCTGAGAAAAACAGACACCAAAAAAAAAAAGGCAGAAAAAAAGAAACTTAGAGAAAAGAAACAGTACAAATAAGACCCCTTCAATCATTATGGGTAATATCAGAGAAACCATGCCACCATGAAGCATCAGACACTATAAAGAAGAAATAAGAATAAAAATGAGCTCTTAGAAGTTAAAAACTAAATAGAAGACAAGTTGAGAAAAAAATCCTACAAGGTAATATGAGCAGAATCTTTGTGAAGTGATTGAAATGTTCTAAAATTATACTGTGGTAATGGCTGTACTACCTTGTAAATATACTAACAACTATTAAATTGTACACTTTAAACTGGGTGGATTTTATGGTATGTAAACTGTTTCCTAAAGGAGATCAGTACTGGGTATTCATCGGAAGGTCTGATGTTGAAGCTGAAACTCCAATACTTTGGCCACCTGATGCAAAGAGCTGACTCATTTGAAAAGACCCTGATGCTGGGAAAGACTGAGGGCAGGAGAAGGGGATGACAGAGGATGAGACGGTTGGATGGCATCACCGACTCAATGGACATGAGTTTGGGTGGGCTCCAGGAGTTGGTATTGGACTGGGAGGCCTGGCGCTCAAGGGGTTGCAAAGAGTTGGGCACGACTGAGCAACTGAACTGAACTGAAACTGTGTCTCAATAATGCTGTTTTTTTAAAAAGCACAACTAAACAAAGATAAGGAAAGTAAGAAAGAATAAGAAAATAAGATAATCACTACAGGAAGCCCAATATCAAAACAAGAGGAGGTTTCAGAGAAACCAATGTGCAAGGCAAATCCATTCACAGAAATTTCCTAGAACTGAACAATGTGAGTTCCCAGGTTGAAAAGGTAGAAATACCTAGGAGAAAGGACAAAAACAGACCCATACAAAAGCACATCACCAAAAAATTTCAAAACCCTAGGAACAAAAAGTTAATCCTTCATGTTCCCATATTTTAAAAAAACAAGCCACAAAAAAGGACCAGGAATCAGAATGTTACCAGATTCCTCAATGGCAACACTGGAAGTTAGAAGACAATACAGCAAGACTTTCAAAATTCTCAAAGGAAATTATTTCCAACTTAGAACGCTATACCCCATCAAACTACCAACCAAGTGTTAAAGTAGAATAAAGACATTTTCAGAAATAGCCTAATTTAATAATCTAAATAATTTAATTAATCTAAATAATTTACCTCCTACACACCCACTCTAAAGAAGCAAAACGAGGGAACAAATGAAAACAGATGGAGACATAAGATGCAGGAAATAGGAGACCCAAAAAAGAAGAGGTAAAGCGAGTCCCCAGAATAACAGTGAAACGCAATTCCAGGATGAGAGCTGTGTATCCGGGGCAGAGGCAACCAGTTCAGATGCAAGGGGGGTCAAAACGCTTCAGGACAGACTGCCTCAAGAAAATGAAACCAATGGAATAACTAATGAGCCTGAACATCTTGAGAGGAGGGTTAGATTGGCAGAGAGTTTGAAACTGCATTAATCTAAGTACATAAAACACCAAGCAAATGAAAAACAAAGAACAAAAGCAAACAGGACAATTCTTAATGGAAAAACCAGTTTTGCAAAAGAAAAGTAATCATCTACTTGGCTGAGCTCCCAAGAGTGTAACTTAAACAATAATGTACTGATCAAAGCAAAATAATAATAACTTATGTACAGGGAGAATGGAGAGATACGAAGGACACAGAGAAGGTTGAGGACAGAGAGAAGGAGAACTAATTTCTCATTCTCATAGTGGGACATCAACAAATACTCCTAAAACAAAAAAATCAGGATGTAGCAAATATAAACAGTAATAAAGATGTGGGAGTCAAAACCAAAAGAATCACCTAAAGAACTGAAAGCTGCCGCCTCTAGGGAAGTGAAAAACAGGGCAAAAGGGAATCAGGACTACCATTTGTCTCAAATCTTGAAGAGCTACTTTGAATCCCTTAAATATATGTATATGAAACTTTGATAAAGACAAACAAAAGAACTGGCATACAGGAGATGCTATTAATACCTTTCTATTAAATGATAAAGCAATGTCCATACCTAGATCACTTTTGCAGTAAGTTATTTAATTCTGTATATTGTTTTAATAAATAAACAAAAGCAAACCTTGGGAAAATAGAACAAGTATACAGTTGGGTACCTGACAAGCGTAGAAAAGGCCAGCAGCATACAAAAGGAGAGTGAAACGAAGCGAACCCCAGCCGGTGTCGCAGGAGGACGGCTAGTCATCAACTGCAGTAATTGCTCAGCTTCTTCCTCAGTTGGTCTAAAAAAGGAATCCACTATTAGGTTTTAGTTTTTTTCAGTGGAGAGAAGGAAGAAGAGGGGACTTCTCAACAGTTCAACCTTTCAGATACAAATCCTAAGCTTTGGAATGATACCTCACTATTTATAAAATCTTTAATATCTTAAGATGTCAAAAGCAAAACTGCTGAGTTTGCAACCAGTGCCCTTCCTCAGACACAAATACAGGTAGTCCTCACTTTGCATGGTAGTGTGCGACCACAAGAATAACCATGCAAGCTGAAACTGCATCACGGTCTTAATAATCAGTGGGGAAAATTACAATCGTTCCATTACCTTTAAAATTTCTGTCAAGACATTACAAACTCTGTTGGTTATAATGCCTAAGGAAACTTTTTAAAACAGTTAAACTAATATTTATATAGCATTCTATAATTGAATATATTAGAAACATCAGGAATTCTCCAGTGTTGTCTTTATAAGATTTATCAAGGGTAGTTTTAAACAGCCCTTGCCATTTTCTCATTGTATAAATTATAGAGTGAGCATCTTCTCTAGGCCTTGATGAATTATCATACCCTTCCCTTCTAAGTTTGGATCAGCTTCCAACATTTCATCCTGTGTACTCTCAATCATGAAATATCTGAATTCCTATAATGCAAACATTTTTGCCAGCATCAGTCTTCTGGAGGTCTTCATCCTTTTGGTCCCAGTGACTTCCCTCAAGTTCCGCTTCACGAAATTCATCTGGCTATCATACCTAGGGTCTCTCAAATGTCAACATTCTCAGTCAACTATTTCTTCTATTTATGTTTGGTTCAAATGTCACTTCTGCTGTTAACCACTTTTTCTTTGCTACACGTTCATTGTTATTGGCCAATTCCCTCTTTCAGTTATTCGATTTTGCAAAATACCACATGGGTTTATTCAGAGAGATGAGGGGGCAGCACTACTACCCAACTTTGCTGTCTGTTTGCTGTCTGTTTGTTGTCTATGGACCAGTTGCCAACAGATTTTAAAAGAAATCCTATGACTGGTCACTAATCACAATGTGCCTCCATATAATGACATGTGGCTTAAAAGTTTTCAGTAAACTTTGTACTTTGGTTAATGATAATAAATAAGAACTTGGCAAATGACTCACGGCAACTGATACATTACTTGTTGAGGGAGCAGTGTTATTTGACTAAAGTATGTTAACTGAAGCTCCTATGTGTCGGGATCATGAAAAGTGAGGACTATATGTATAACAGTTGAGGACATTAATCAAGAAATAGTACTGTGTCTAAGAAATCTTGTGCTAAGTAATTACAGATCAACTTTGAACAATCTAAGATCTCAGTTGTAAAAGGAAACAGGACAGATTTACTTCAGCTAGCTGTATGGCTTACATAAAGGATCCCTCTCAGATCATTCATACCGTCATGTCAAGCTGTGGGCAAGTCATAGGTTTCTTAAACTGCTCTGCCTCCTCCCATATTTATATAATTCTATTTACAATCAGACAAAAACAGATGCATACATCCCAACTAGGGAAGTTCTGCCTTGGAACTTTCTTCTTGACATAGGTCAACTTACTACCTGAGCCCAACAGAAAACCCAAATCCTCTGAATAAAGGGCCTATGGCTCACTTTCTTGGGATTAGAAACAAGAAAGTAAAATGACAAAAAGGTAAAAGATCAAATTATTGAATACTTGAGTCCAGCGATCCCCATCAAAGCACAGTACAGACGTAAGAGTGCACTGGCTTTCACAACATGCTCTTCTTTCAGCCCCGAATACACAGACACATTGGGCTCCATCTCCACATCAGCTTCTTCCGCAATGCGGGTACTTCTTACTGTGGGAAGAATGCCCATCAACTCCAGAAGAAGCTGCCTTCTCATTTGCCAAAGGACAGAACTACTGGTCTCTCTTTTTCTCTGTAGGAAACATGGACCACAAAAGGAAGAAAGCAAGGAGAACTTACTAAGTCAAAAGGAAGTTCAAACAAAACTCTCCAGTTAGACACCTGTAAATGATCCATTTGAAAGTGAAAGTCGCTCAGTCGTGTCCGATTCTTTGCGACCCCATAGACTATACAGTCCATGGAATTCTCCAGCCCAGAATATTGGAGTGGATAGCTTTTCCCTTCTCCAGGGGATCTTCCCAACCCAGGGACCAAACCCAGGTCTCCCATACTGCACGCAGATTCTTTACCAGCTGAGCCACAAGGGAAGCCCAAGAATCCTGGAGTGGGTAACCTATCCCTTCTCCAGTGGATATTCCCAACCCATGAAATGAACCAGTGTCTCTTGCATTGCAGATGGATTCTTTACCAACTGAGCTATCAGGGAAGCCCTGATCCATTTAAGGAGGCTGTCATAACTGCAGAATATAATTTTAATCCACCGCGCAAACTCACTGGTTCATTTGACGAATACTCTACTCACCCTTGGCTTCCCTGGTGTCTCAGACAATAAAGAATCTGCCTGCAATCCAAGAGACCCAGATTCAATCCCTGGGTCGGGAAGACTCTGTGGAGAAGAGAATGGTTTCCCACTCCAGTATTCTTGCCTGGGAAATCCTTGAACAGAGGCCTGGCAGGCTACAGTCCATGGAGTTGCAAAAAGTGAGACACAACTCATCAACTAACACTAACACTATTCACCCTAATTTGGACAGGTTGTACAGAACACACTAAATAAATGATGATTTGAAATGTAAAATATCATGTAAATGATGCTTTCAAACACATAAAGACTAGTGGAGTCTTAAGTACAAAGTGCTCAGATTTGGGGCTTGGATTTAAATCCAGACAGAAGGGCTTGGATTTAAACAACAGCCCCGCTATTATCTAACTATGTACGTTTAGATACATAAGTTAACCTCTCTGAGCCCCAATTTTCTTAAATGAGAAGGAAACTAATGTTTTATTAATAATACTTAATTCCCAGGACTGCTGGAGTTAGGAGTTTACAAGCCTGTCACCCCCACAGCTCTTCAGGCAGGGGCAACATCTAGTCATCTCGTACTCAGGAGGGCCTGACTTATTATGCCTGACATACAGCAAGCACTCAATATCTGTTAGATGAATGAACTAACAAAGATGATAAATATGAAAGCATTTCTAAACCACAAAGGGCTCAGGAAAAGTTGTTAGAGAGTGTCAGAGTAAAATATGGTAAAATTTGTTTTAATAACAATATTAGACACAAAGAACAATTACAAATGAGAGGCTTATACCAAGAGCTTAGCACAATGCCTGAAATATACAAGGTACACAAAAAATGTCAATCTCTTGCAAAATTTAAAATTAGTTTTCAAATGGATTATAAGTAAAGAAGAACTTGGATAAAGAAAAGTATGGTGAATTAATGGCATAAAAAAACAGACTATAGAAGGATCTAAGCAGTACACCTGCTACTGTGAAGTTCATGGACCTCAACAAGTTAAAAACCATTCTGCATTAGTTCCTGTGTAGGGACAGAACTCTATTCAGTTATCATGAGATGTTTTCGAAAAAGTACAATATTTTGCAAGTTAAAAACTCTTGTAAAATATAATATATATTCATCAACAAAGGGATACATGTAGCAAATACACATAATACAATATTAGGCTTAGAAAGGAGGGAAATTCTGACACTTGCCATAACATGCATGAACCCTGAAAACACTGTGCCAAGTAAAAAGAAGCCAAACGCAAAATGAGAAATATTGTATGATTCCACGTTCACGAGGCATCCTGAATGGGCAGATTCATAGTCACAGAAAGTAGGAGAGAGATTACCCAACACTGGGAGGAAGGGGGAATGGGAAATTATTACTTAATTGGTAGAGAGTTTCTTCAGATGATGAAAGAGTTCTGAAAATGAATAGTAGTGATGGCTGCAGAATACAGTAAATGTAATTAATGCCACTGAACTGTGCACTCAGACAAGGATTCAAACGGTAAGTTTTATGTTATATATTTTTTACCACAATAATTTACACATGTGTGTATATATATATGAACAACTTATGGTGATGATCTAATATAGCAGTTCTCGTGTGTCTGACCTGGAAACCTGGAGATGACCAATACTTCCAGGGGGTCCAGAAAGTCAGAATATCTCAACATTATAGACCTTTTTTACTCATTTTCCCACAAGTATATAGTGCAGCTTTTCTGAAGGCTTCTATTAAGCTAGACGTTAAAGAGATTTACAAAAAAGTACAATGGTATCACTCTTCTCGGTAAACTTTTCTTTTGCAAAAAAATTAATTTTCTATTAAAAAATGTTGTCACATTTAATAAGATTAGGCTTATTTTTAAGTGAATTAAATAAATATTTCAAAAATTTCAGTTTTCAATTCTAGTATGGTAAATATCAACAGATAACGGCCAACACAAAAGCGCTTTGTGTCCTCAATGATTTATTGTAAAATCTCAGGAAGTCCTGAGACTAAGAAGTCTGAGAGTCACTGGCCTAATGGCATCATTCTAAAAGTGTTTCTTCCTCCTTTACTAACTACTAACATAGCTTGATCCTTGGCCTAAACACATATTTCTCCCTCACCTGCTGTCCATTTCGGATAAAAGTTCCAAACCAGGTCCGGACTTTCGCATTTGTTCCAAGAAGCAAACCACTAACAAAACAAACCAAGTCACTCACTCCATCTTCACTAGCTTCGTTTTTAGTATGATCCAATGTCAAAGCCACTCCGAGACCTGGCAAGTGACATTCTTCCACCTAACAAAGCAAACAAAACAAACTGAACTCAGTATCATAAGAAGGGCCAGGATTATCCAGAATCTGAAGCATCTAGAGTTTAGGGAAAGACACAGCACAAAGCACAAAAATCTAGAGAAAAAGGTAATATATCCGGTATATAATTCCAAATCTCTGCAAGATTCAAAAAAAAAGTTCCTGGTCCTAATATAAAGGCTTTGGTCTCATAAAAATAGTAAGATCTCTTACCACCATGCCTCGGACCTTCAGGGCCTGAGAAGGATTCATTTTACATAAGAAGCGTAAAGCATCCGTCCTCCGCCTTCCTCCAAGACTCTCTTCATCTTGTCGTTCTCCATTTTTGATCAGGCCCCTACAAACTGAACATTTAGTAGCCTCTGTTACTTTAAGCTTTTCAAGTAAGATGTCAGAATCAATGTTTTCAGCCTTGAGAATCATTCATTTACACAAATTAGATATTACAGCAGAAAAGGATCAGGAAACTTGAAAGCATAGCAATAGAAACTGGTTAAAATCCAGCACAGTGAAGAGTCTCAAAAAATGAAGTGATCCATGGAACATCAAGTAGTTCAACATACTTGTAATTAGAGTCTCAGAAAGAGAAAGGGAGTGAAAGACAAACATACATTTGAAGACATTTTTCCAAATTTGATGAAAACTATAAACCTAGAAAATCGGTGAAACCCAAGCAAGAGAAACACAAAATCGTAACAAGATATATAATAATCCAATCTCTGAAAACCAGTGATGAAGAAAAAATCTTACAAGTAGCCAGAAAGGATAAAAAAATGAACAAATAAAAGTAGCCAGAGAGAAAAAAGAAATACACAGAGGAACAGAGATAAAAATGACCACAGCCAAGAGGATAACATCTTCAAAGAGCTAAAAGAAAATGTCAACCTAAACCTTCATGGAATAGTCAGTAAATCTCTTAGAAACAAAAAGAAAATAATATTAATACTTCCATTTTACAAATAAGAAGTTAAGTACCTTGATGGAGATCACACAAAGAGTCACAAAGCCAGAAATTATGAACCCCAGATCTAGCGCTTTTTTCTCCTTGACTCTCAATTCACAAAACATCTTGCTCAATAAATGTAATTTTTATATCACTCAGACCCAAACCACAATCTTCAGCCACTAGCAGTTTGAAACACAGGTGAAAATTTTAGTTGATTTTTCGCAGTTTCTACCCTATACTTTTCTGCAAGCTGACAGCAATAAGGCTAAAATATGGAAGTCTGATTGCTGGTATTTCTGATCCATATATCTCATGTTGCCCTCTGGCTATTTCACAGATAAATGTCCTCTCCCCTTTGTTCAATGAGTACAGAAATTATAGCTTCTATGTCTATAATATTTTTTACTTCCCTATTATAGCACTGGTGACAAATGCAAACAAAAAATGCTGCATCCTCACTGTATTTACATTTGTAATTTCCAAACAATTTTGAATTCTCTAAACTCAGTATTTCTACAATTGTTTACTGTTTAGTGACTAAGTTGTGTCCAACTCTTTGCAACCCCGTGTACTGCCAGGCTCCTCTGTCCATGGGATTTTCCAGGCAAGAATACTGGAGTGGGTTGCCATTTCATTCTCCAGGGGATCTTCCCAACCCAGGGATCGAACCTGCATCTCCTGCACTGGCAGGCAGATTCTTTACCACTGAGCCACCTGGAAAGCCCATTTCTACAGCATTCACTAATAAATTTTCAAAAAATAAAATTTCAGATAAAACCTTATAAATGTTTCTTCTTAGCTCAAAAAATAGGTCCCACACAGGCCCAAGCAAATCTCTTCAATATCCCTTTTTGTTATTGCTGTTGTTTTATTTTTACTTCTTTTGTTTTTGGCCATGCTGCCCAGCAAGTGAGACTGTGGTTCCCGGACCAGGGATCGAACCCACACCCTCTCTACTGGAAGCATGGAGTCTTAACCACTGGACCACCAGGGAAGTCCCCAATATTCCACTTTAAAATTGCATTTACCTTCATTAAAACTATCAGGAACATTGGCCACCAGCAGACACAAGAACCAGGCACCGTTTCTAACATGGAGCAAGGCTTCAGCTACATCAACTATAGGAAGCAGGGAAGGCAGCTCTATAAGAAAACAAAATCAGTGTTATTACTAAGAAGTGACATTTCATTGTATTATCCATCAAACATCTTTGACATTTCACCAATGATATTGAAAAGCAATTAAATTAAGGTACTTTCTTTTCACACTCTCAAGCTGACTTGTCCAGTAGGGCAGCCACTAGCCACATGTGATTATTTAAATTAAGAAAAAGATAGTTCCGCTCCTCAGTCACACTTGCCACATTTCAAGTACTCCAAAACTACATGTGGCTAGTGGCCACTGTACTGAACACACTACACAGAACACTGTCATCACTGCTGCGGTGGGCGGTGTTAGTTCAAAAAGTTACTTTCATGAAAAGTTTCTCTGCATTTCTGTCTTCTATCTTTTCATTCTGATCATGCACACTTGTTATAAAGAACCCAGAAAATAGAAAAAGCACAAAGAATAAAAACAAAATCAGCTCTAATCCCATCACTCAAAGTTAGTAATTTGCAAGATCTGATTTTAATTCCCCTATGAGTATCACTGTACTTTTAACAAAACTAGGATTTTATTCTACTTACCCTTTTGCCACCTGCTTTTTTCATTTAACATATATTGTGAACATTTTCCAAAATGATTAAAGTTCTTCAAATATACACCATTTTAATAGAGCAGAGTACACTCTATTATGGAAATAATATAATTTATTTAATCATTGTGCTACTATTAGTCCTTTTGACCTAACCTTTTAAGGTATATTCTTAATTAGGTGAACTTGCAAATAACACAATATTCCAGGTTAAGAAGTTACACAGTTATCGCTTAACAGGAACATTTAAGTGCATCTGAAATATGTCTTAGCATTCATTACAGTACCTGCTTGTAAAATACAAAGTACATCTGCAGCTTCCTCCAAGTAGACTGGACTCTCAAATAGCTCAGATGATTTAAAAAAAAATTCTCCACTGGACTCAGATACCTTAAAAAGAAAGAAAGAAAAATGATGAGCTCTCTTAATTTTAGGTAATGAATTGGATCCCTTACTACGCTTGCAATTCTTTGTTGAGCTTATAGACTATGTCTCTTAACAGCCATTAATATACTGTAGAAGAATATGCAGGAGTGGATGAATTTGTACCAGTTTAACCACAATTAGTCAGTCACATTACTATTCCAGACATGCAATATATGAGTCTTATTAATTTATTTCTATATAAATATTTGGAGACATCTGGAGTTAAAGACAAGCCAAAGATGTGATCTAGGAATGCTACCTAGGTCACTTATTTCATTACAGCCATTAATAAAAAGATATAGGAAAATATTAATTAAAATTAAAGATTATCAGGAATTCCCTGGAAGTCCAGTGGTAAGGATTTCATTCTTTCACTATCAAGGGCCCAGGTTCAGCCCCTATTCGGGGAACTAAGATCCCACAAGTCACATGGCACAATAAAAAGAATAAGAAAATGAAAAAGAAAAAATTAAAGAGTTGAGTACAGAGGAAAAGAGTTGAGGTAAATAACTTTGTAATAGGGAAAAAAATTAAGATTTATAACATATCTTAAAAACTATCTAGAACTAAACAAATCTCTCCCGTATCAGTATTTTCTTTGGAAACAGAATTCAGGTTTTTATTGGTCCAGAGTTTATAAAATTAAACTTTATTATAAAGTAACTGACCTTGAGATTCTCAAAGTAAAAAACATCTGTTTCTCAAATTCTGAGCCTCATCTCATATAAGACGTCTTAATATCAAGATCCAATTTGCATGATAACACCTGACATTCACAAATTTAAAATTCAGATTTTCAGTTAACCATCATCACCCAAAGTCCATGACCTAATCTAAGTACACCTGAAATAAAATACTGAAAATCTTCAATAAAAATAAATAAAGCAACTTATCTTTTTGCTGAGACAAGAGGCTGAATAACCTTCATTAGTACACAGAAACAATTCAGTCATCTAGTGAGTGAGGCTAGCCAAATATCCCACATCCAATTCAGCCTCAATATTCCCCACTCACTGTTATGTAGGATGTATGTAATTCACTCAGTATCTAAAGGAGTCACACATATTGTGAAGAATCACGTACATACTGCACATATTTACTGTGGGAAATCCTATCTTATAGAGATATTATCAACTTTGGTGATTTACAAGTCTTGAGCTATGTATTCTATTAAGAAGTCATCATACGGACTCCATATAGAAAAAAAAAAACCTTATGATACAGAATGCAGAGTAGACATAATGAGAGAAAACAGCAATTATAAAACAGCCTTGAAAAGGAGGCACTTAATATCTGTTCAAGCCTTTGAAAGGAAGCCACTTGATTAACAAATAGGATATGTGTCCAACAGGATGCAAGTTGCCTGCCTTCCTGCCTGTTTCTACCTTTTCTTTTCTTTTTTGACTGCATCAGGTCACAGTTGCAGTACAGGGGCTTAGTTGCCCCTGCCATTTGAGATCTTAGTTCCCTGACCTGGAATCAAACTTCCCCTGCACTGGAAGGCAGATTCTTAACCACTGGACCACCAGGGAAGTACAGCCTGTTTCTATCTTTTATGTGTAGACACCAAATCATGCACATTTTGAGCTGTGATTTAAATAAATGCACCTTGTTCATAATCGCCAACAGTTCACTAAGCACAAGACGCAATCGACGAGGTGAATCACTGTGTTCAAACTCTAAAGTCAGTCCATGCTGAAGCTGTGATACCAGGATGCTCTCTCCACTGCCTCCTCCAAGTTTATGCCTAATAAAGTACACACATGTAAAACAATTATGAGAACACTGGCACAGAAATAAAAGCATAAAAACTATCTTTTATAGAAATAATCTACAAAAGAATGTATGAATTCTTTTGATATATTTCATGAATATTACTTCTGAATACTATATTGTCTATTTCAGAGACAATCACAACTGTGTAAAGACTCCAATCACAACTCACAGGTTAACACCCACTTCCATTAATAACAGTGGCTCACAACTGGATTCACAATGGGCAAGGAAGGACAAAGCATGCCTCGAATTTGGGGAACTCAATGTAAGCTTAACAAGCCTCCTAGGAGACTCCAATAAATTCTTTTGCTCTAGGGAAACTTACTCTATCCACTTCCCACTGAGAGCAACTGGCCTAATCATTTTAGCCTGCATATATACATAAGTCAGCTCAGGCTATTTTTGCAACATCATGGACTGTAGCCCACCAAGCTTCTCTGTCCATGGGATTTCCCAGGCAAGAATACTGGAGTGGGTTGCCACCTGTCTCCAGGGGACTTTCTCGACCCAGGGGTTGAACTGGCGTCTCCTCCACTGGCAGGCAGACTCTACCGTCTGAGCCATCAGGAAAGGCCTGAATACAAATGTATATACAGCCAAGGTTCTCAGCACATTTCACAATACAGAATTCAAATGACCCTAGAATTTTAATTATAAATAAAAAATAACTTTAAAAAAATGCTCTCCAAAGTTTAGAGTCCCAATCTTCTCTTTTTTGGAAGAATGCATTGCAATAAGAAGTCCTAAAAAGCTCCAAAAAATTTTGATTTCTTTTTTTTTAGCACATCCAAGTAAATACCAATCCACATATTATACAATATTTATTACCTAAGCTGTTGCTCTTTGCTGGCATCCTGTTCTAAAGCATGAAAGTCCACAGACAGCAATGCAACAATAGAATTGACAGCTTCCACTCCAGAGAGAAGACGAAGGATGAGTTTTTTATCCTGAGCCCAGCTTTGGCTCTGGTCAGCAGGTGCACAAAGCGCCATCCGCACCAAGCAGGGCAGGAGAAGTCTCAACTCCGGATCACTTAAAGATGCCAAACGAACAACATCCACCTTCTGCATTGCCTCAAAAGCAAAAGGACTGACAAACTGAAGGCTTGTACACTCGGTCATTATCACTGTTGATCCTAGTGGTTAAAAAAAGAAAAAGAAAAAACGATGATGTTTGGTAGAAACCAATGCAATATTGTAAAGTCTTACAGTAAATGCAATACTTATAAATCCTTCAATAAAAAATAATTTTTTTAAAAAAAGCAAAGAAAGTAGGGGTATAACTGCACATATACGAATGCCCCTCTTTTTAAAAACTCTGAAAAATGTGGTTTATCTTATATGTTGGCAATATTCCTGGCACAATTACTGACTCCCTGTGTTTCTACTGCCATCTGGAAAATGAGAAAGAAAACAGTATACTAACGTCTTTCAGCCTCAGGAATCTTGTTCTAATACTCTCATTTTGCAGAGAAAGAATAGGAAAGCCAGAGAGATTAAGTAACAGGCCCAGAGGAGTATTACTAGTCGGCGGCAAAATCTAAAGCTGAACCCTCCTCTACTAAATTCCAGTGCAACACCTTCTCCACTATAGCAGTCATCTGAGGGCCACAATCCAAAGTAAAAGAACAGCATCACTAAGAATGCTCATCTTCAATACCTCTTTAGTTTCGCATGCCTACCCAGAACATGTAAAGGACTGTTAGGTTCTCCTTCCCACCCTCCACGGGTTGGCAGATGCACTGGTAAACTGCCTCACCAGCCAGAAGCTATGCCAGCTTCAAAGCTCTGGAGACCAGAACTCTATCCTATATCCCCTGTTACTAGGTTAAAAAAAAGAGAAAAGAAAACAGCTGCGGCGGTGCAATTAGCTCCTAGCAGAGAGGAGAAAGCTTAATCCCACTTGAACACTTCTCAAGAGCAATCAGAAACAAAAAAACTGGTAGCCAAAGCCATCCCCTCAGAGACCCATAGACTAGCAGAATCACGCGTCACAAGAGCCGTGGGCAGAAACGTTCTGCTTTTCAGCGAGAGGAGCTGGCCTTTTAACAGAGGGGCGGGCTGAGAGAGCAGAGGCGAGGAGACCTGAGCGCGCATAGGTCTCGCCCCCGGGCGTAACGTGAACCAACCAGTCCCTCCGCTGGAGAAAAGTCGGGCCGGTGGCGGACACGGACCCCGAAACGCTCCGAGGCCTTAGAAGCGGGAGCCGCATACCTTCAGGTCTACCCTCCGGCCTCCCGGGACCCCACCCGGATTCCGCGGCCTACGGGCGGGGCGCGGTAGAAATCGAGAGCGCGGTCCGAGGTTGGGCCTAGGCGAGAACCCGGCTTCCCCAGCCCTACAGCTCTGCCCTGAGTCGACTCGGGCACCAAAAACCCCAGACGTCGGGATCAGTCAGGCCGGCGGTGCGACGGGGGCTGGGTGGGGACACCGCGCACAGGCAGAGCCTGGACTGCAGGGACGGGAAAGCTGAGGAGACTGCTTCCACCCGCACGCAGCACCTTCATTCATCCCCAGCGTCTGGCTCCGGTCGGCCACCGTACTGGGCTGAGAGGAAGGCTCGCTGCGAGAGGACACCCGGAGGCGCGGTGGTGACGCGGCGGCGCGCGTGCGCGGCCCCGCCCTTTCCTCCGCCTCCGTTCGCGCTACTTCACCCTGGAAGGCTGCTTCCAGTCTCATTTCCAGAGCATACGGGCTGAATCCTTTCAGCTAAATCATTAAGCCACTCCGCGCCGCCGTGTCATCATCACCGGATTACTGTGGCATTCAAATGACAGCGTTATGTAACATGTTCAAATTGCCCCACTGTTCAGTTGACCAGAACGCTAAATGGAAACCAGACAGTTACACCTTTCCATCTCTGCTTCTGCCTTTCCAGCACGGCAGTTCTAGAATCCTGGGATTTGCAGGAGAATTTAAAAAGTAATCTAACCCTGAAGCATTATTCTGCTCTTGATCTCAAAACACAGTCATGAGTTAAACATGGTTATTTGGGGTTCTCAGGAAGCATAGATCCTTCGTGGGAGATGGATGGCATTTCAGGCGTTCTCTAGAATCCCTGCCGAATTGTGAATGCTTGAGCTTCTTCTGGAAAGAGGGTCCAAAACTTTCAACAACGTCTCCAAGGACTTTGGACCACCTAGAAGACCAAGAACTTCTAACCTTTATATATTTGCATATTATTTCTGGTTTCTGGTTCAATCCATATGTATTTAAAACCTTCTATTCACCAGATATTATGCGAGGTACTGAAACAAAAATATTTTACAGAGATACAGTACTTTATATTAGGTTGGTGCAAAAGTAAAGGTATCTGACCATGAATATTAAGTCATTATAACTAGGCTCAGAAACTTTTATTAATCAAGATAGGAATCATTACAATAAACATTATTGCCAAAGAGAAATAAATTTGTTTATTCCTGTAGAACAAAAACCTGTGCCTTAGGATTCGAGGAACTCTTGGAAAGCGTTTTCTGCCTCCTGCTGATTGTGGAAGGGTTTTCCCTGCAAAAAAAAAGTTGTCAAAATGCTTGAAGAAGTGGTAATCTGATGACAAGAGGTCAAGTCAGTGTGGCGGATGAAGCAAAACTTTGTGGCCCAATTCTTTCCACTTTTGAAGCATTGGTTGCACTACATGTGGTCAAGGGTTGTTGTGGAGAAGAATTGGGACCTTTCTGTTGACCAATGCTGGCTGCAGGCATTGCAGTTTTTGGTGCATCTCATCAATTTGCTGAGCATACTTCTCAGATGTTATGGTTTCATCAGGATTCAGAAAGCTGTAGTGGAGCAGACTGGCAGCAAACCACCAAACAGTGACCATGACCCTTTTTTTTTTTTTTTTTGGCGCAAGTTTGGATTGGGGAAGTGCTCTGGAGCTGCTTCTCTGTCCAGGCACTGAGCTGGTTGTCACCAGTTGTTGTGTTAATATACAATCCGATTGAGAAATGGTTTGTTGTTGTTGCATAGAATAAGAGAAGATGAAGCTTCCAAACGACAGTTTTTTTTTTTTATTTTTTTAATTTACAGTCAGCATACTCTTGCCTGGAGAATCCCATGGACAGAAGAGCCTGTTGGGCTACAGTCCATGGGGTTGCAAAGAGTCGGACAAAACTGAAAGACTAACGCACTCACAGCTCATGAGGCGCCCACACATCAAGCTCTTTCACACTTCCGCTTTGCTACAAATGCCAAACAACCATAGCATAGTAGACGTTGAGTTCTTCAGGAACATCTGCAGTTGTGAGAGGATCACCTTTGATGATCGTCCCAATTGGTCGCTGTCAACTTCCCATGCCTGGCCACTATGCTGCTCATGTTTAAGGCTCTCATCTCCTTTGCAAAACTTCTTGACCCACCACTGCCTGGTACATTCATTAGCAGTTCCTGGGCCAAATGCGCTGTTGATGTTGCAAGTTGTCTCTGCTGCTTTACGACCCATGTTGAACTTAGATAAGAAAATCACTCAAATTTGCTTTCTGTCTGATATCATTTCCCTTGTCCAAAATAAATATAAACACCAAGTAATAAATGATGAGCAAAAAAAAGCAAGAAATGGGCATTAAAATGATGTTAACATAATCACATTTTTTAAAGATTGTATTCTATTACAAGGGAACATTTCATGCAAGGATGGTCTCGATAAAGGACAGAAATGTTATGGACTTAACAGAAGCAGAAGATATTAAGAAGAGGTGGCAAGAATACACGGAAGAACTGCGCAAAAAAGATCTTCACGACCCAGATAGTCATGATGATGTGATCACTAATCTAGGACCAGACATCTTGGAATGTGAAGTCAAGTGGGCCTTAGAAAGCATCACTATGAACAAAGCTAGTGGAGGTGATGGAATTCCAGTTGAGCTGTTTCAAATCCTGAAAGATGATGCTGTGAAAGTGCTGCACTCAATATGTCAGCAAATTGGAAAACTCAGCAGTGGCCACAGGACTGGAAAAGGTCAGTTTTCATTCCAATTCCAAAGAAAGGCAATGCCAAAGAATGCTCAAACTACCACACAAATGCACTCATCTCACACGCTAGTAAAGTAATCCTCAAAATTCTCCAAGCCAGGCTTCAGCAATATGTGAACCATGAACTCCCTGACGTTCAAGCTGGTTTTAGAAAAGGCAGAGGAACCAGAGATCAAATTGCCAACATCCGCTGGATCATGGAAAAAGCAAGAGGTTTCCAGAAAAAACATCTATTTCTGCTTTATTGACTATGCCAAAGCCTTTGACTGTGTAGATCACAAGAAACTGTGGAAAATTCTGAAAGAGATGGGAATACCAGACCGCCTGACCTGCCTCTTGAGAAATCTGTATGCAGGTCAGGAAGCAGCAGTTAGAACTGGACATGGAACAACAGACTGGTTCCAGATAGGAAAAGGAGTATGTCAAGGCTGTATATTGTCATCCTGCTTATTTAACTTCTATGCAGAGTACATCATGAGGAAAGCTGGACTGGAAGAAACACAAGCTGGAATCAAGATTGCCGGGAGAAATATCAACAACCTCAGATATGCAGATGACACCACCCTTATGGCAGAAAGTGAAGAGGAACTAAAAAGCCTCTTGATGAAAGTGAAAGAGGAGAGTGAAAAAGTTGGCCTAAAGCTCAACATTCAGAAAACGAACATCGTGGCATCTGGTCCCCTCACTTCATGGGAAATAGATGGAGAAACAGTGGAAACAGTGTCAGACTTTATTATTTTGGGCTCCAGAATCACTGCAGATGGTGACTGCAGCCATGAAATTAAAAGACACTTACTCCTTGGAAGAAAAGTTATGACCAACCTAGATAGCATATTCAAAAGCAGAGACATTACTTTGCCGACTAAGGTCCGTCTAGTCAAGGCTATAGTTTTCCCAGTAGTCATGTATGGATGTGAGAGTTGGACTGTGAAGGAGGCTGAGCGCCAAAGAATTGATGATTTTGAACCGTGGTGTCGGAGAAGACTCTTCAGAGTCCCTTGGACTGCAAGGACCAAGTCCATTCTGCAGGAGATCAATCCTGGGATTTCTTTGGAAGGAATGATGCTAAAGCTGAAACTCCAGTACTTTGGCCACCTCATGAGAAGAGTTGACTCATTGGAAAAGACTCTGATGCTGGGAGGGATGGGGGTAGGAGGAGAAGGGGACGACAGAGGATGAGATGGCTGGATGGCATCACAGACTCGATGGACGTCAGTCTGACTGAACTCCGGGAGATGGTGATGAACAGGGAGGCCTGGCGTGCTGCAATTCATGGGGTCGCAAAGAGTCGGACATGACTGAGCAACTGAACTGAACTGAACTGATCAAATGGCAAATTTCAACAGTGCAAAAACCAAAATTATGTTTGCACCAACCTAATAGTTTCCAAAACTTTGACAAACAGATAATCTATTTAAAAATAAATTCTTGCCTTCAACATGAAAAATAAGCTAAGGAACAAAAGAACTAATGTGTGTTGCAGTGTTTTTCAAACATTTTTCCATCTGGCCCACAATAATACATTTCACACTGTGACCCAAGATACAGATATACATATATATCCACATTTATATGTAAACAAACATCTTATGAAATAATACACATTCAGTTCACTTCAGTCGCTCAGCCGTGTCTGACTCTTTGTGACCCCATGAATCGAAGCACGCCAGGCCTCCCTGTCCATCACCAACTCCTGGAGTTCACTCAGACTCATGTCCATCGAGTCAGCGATGCCACCCAGCCATCTCATCCTCTGTCGTCCCCTTCTCCTCCTGCCCCCAATCCCTCCCAGCATCAGAGTTTTTTCCAATGAGTCAACTCTTCTCATGAGGTGGCCAAAGTACTGGAGTTTCAGCTTTAGCATCATTCCTTCCAAAGAAATTCCAGGGCTGATCTCCTTCAGAATGGACTGGTTGGATCTCCTTGCAGTCCAAGGGACTCTCAAGAGTCTTCTCCAACACCTCATTTCAAAAGCATCAATTCTTCGGTGTCCAGCCTTCTTCACAGTCCAACACTCACATCCATACATGACCACAGGAAAAACCATAGCCTCGACTAGACAGACCTTAGTCGGCAAAGTAATGTCTCTGCTTTTGAATATGCTGTCTAGGTTGGTCATAACTTTTCTTCCAAGGAGTAAGCATCTTTTAATTTCATGGCTGCAGTCAGCATCTGCAGTGATTTTGGAGCCCCCCAAAATAAAGTCTGACACTGTTTCCACTGTTTCCCCATCTATTTCTCATGAAGTGAGAGGACTGGATGCCATGATCTTCGTTTTCTGAATGTTGAGCTTTAGGCCAACTTTTTCACTCTCCTCTTTCACTTTCATCAAGAGGCTTTTTAGTTCCTCTTCACTTTCTGCCATACGGGTGGTATCATCTGCATATCTGAGGTTATTGGTATTTCTCCCGGCAATCTTGATTCCAGCTTGTGTTTCTTCCAGTCCAGCATTTCTCATGATGTACTCTGCATAGAAGTTAAATAAGCAGGATGACAATATACAGCCTTGACGTACTCCTTTTCCTATCTGGAACCAGTCTGTTGTTCCATGTCCAGTTCTAACTGCTGCTTCCTGACCTGCATACAGATTTCTCAAGAGGCAGGTCAGGTGGTCTGGTATTCCCATCTCTCTCAGAATTTTCCACAGTTTCTTGTGATACACACAGTCAAAGGCTTTGGCATAGTCAATAAAGCAGAAATAGATGTTTTTCTGGAACTCTCTGGCTTTTTCCATGATCCAGCGGATGTCAGCAATTTGATCTCTGGTTCCTCTGCCTTTTCTAAAACCAGCTTGAACATCAGGAAGTTCACGGGTCATGTATTGCTGAAGCCTGGCTTGGAGAATTTTGAGCATCACTTTACTAGTGTGTGAGATGAGTGCAATTGTGTGGTAGTTTGAGCATTCTTTGGCATTGCCTTTCTTTGGAATTGGAATGTTATATATTCTATCTTTAAACTGATGGTCACTGAACACTAAAATTGATTTCACAATCTACTAATGGGTTACAAACCGTACAACACTATCATTTTTTTTAATTGATATCTATTAAAAGACACTTACTGAACACTTGCTAGGTACTAGTGCTTTTTATCTATTATCTGATTTAATTTTCTGATGTGTAATATTATTCTCCATTTTACAGTTATGGAAATTGAAAATGAGAAGTTAAGCAATTTCATCATCCTGGATGATCATTTATAAGAAGAGTGAAGGGAATTCAAACATGGCTTTGGTGGTTGAATGTGAGGAGGAGGTAGATGTATACTTTCTTTTTTGTGTTGGCTATGTTGCAGGTATCTTTCCTTGTGATACAGAGACCTCTTTCTATTGCAACACAGGGGCTTTGTAGATTGTGGCATGCAGGTTCTCTAGTTGAGGCACCTAGGCTCAGTACTTTGTGGCAGACAGGCTCAGCAGTTGGAACTCAGGCTTAGTTGCCCCACCGCATGTGGGATCCTATCTCCCTAACCAGGGGTCAAACCCGGGTCCTGTGCATTGGGAGGCAGATTCCTAACCACTGGACCCATCAGGGAAGCCTCTGAACTAAGTGACTTTTATCTGTTTATGATCCTGTAATCACAAATGGAGGCACAATATGTAGATCCATCTTGATAGATATACAGAGACCAGCAAATCACATCCAACCTGAATGAGAGACATCTAGAGTATAACAGTTATGAATATTGATACTTATTTTCCTCCAAGTACCTTCTTTTCCAATTTTTATCTCAGTGAATATCACCAAAACCCAAAGGTGCTCAGACCAGAAACTTGGAAGCCATCCTAGCATCCAACCTCTCCCCCTCATATCCACTTAATCAGCAAAAGTCTTTTAAATCTACATTACAATGTTTCAGTTCAGTCGCTCAGTCATGTCTGACTCTTTGAGACCCCCATGGACTGCAGCATGCCAGGCCTCCCTGTACATCACCAACTCCCAAAGTTTACTCAAACTCATGTCCATTGAGTCAGCAATGCCATCCAACCATCTCATCCTCTGTTGTCCCCTTCTCCTCCACTGTATAATCATAAGGGATGTGATTTACGTCATACCTGCATGGTCTAGTGGTTTTCCCTACTTTCTTCAATTTAAGTCCGAATTTGTTAATAAGGAGTTCATGATCTGAGCCACAGTCAGCTCCCGATCTTGTTTTTGCTGACTGTATAGAGCTTCTCCATCGTTGGCTGCAAAGAATATAATCAATCTGATTTTGGTATTGACCATCTGGTGATGTTCATATGTAGAGTCTTCTCTCGTTTTGTTGGAAGAGGGTGTTTGCTATGACCAGTGTGTTCTCCTGGCAAAACTCTATTAGCTTGTGCCCTGCTTCATTCTGTACTCCAAGGCCAAATTTGCCTGTTACTCCAGGTATCTCCTGATTTCCTACTTTTGCTTTCCAGTCCCCTATAATGAAAAAGACATCTTTTTTGGGTGTTAGTTCTAGAAGGTCTTGTAGATTTTCATAGAACCATTCAACTTCAGCTTCTTCAGTATTACTGGTTGGGGCATAGACTTGGATTGCTGTGATACTGGTTTACCTTGGAAATGAACAGAGATTACTCTGTCATTTTTGAGATCGCATCCAAGTACTGCATTTCAGACTCTTTGTTGACTATGATGGCTACTCCATTTCTTCTAAGGGATTCTTGCCCAAGGGATATCTTGTAGATATAGTGGTCATCTGAGTTAAATTCACCCATTCCAGTCCATTTTAGTTCACTGATTCCTAAAATCTCGACATTCACTCTTGCCATCTCCTGTTTGACCACTTCCAATTTGCCTGATTCATGGACCTAACATTCCATGTTCCTATGCAATATTTCTCTTTACAGCATTGGACTTTACTCCCATCACCAGTTATACCCACAACTGGGTGTGTTTTTGCTTTGGCTCCATCTCTTCAGTCTTTCTGGAGTTATTTTTCCACTGATCTCCAGTAACATATTGGGCACCTACTGACCTGGGGAGTTCATCTTTCAGTGTCCTATCTTTTTGCCTTTTCAAACTGTTCATGGGTTCTCAAGGCAAGAATACTGAAGTGGTTTGCCATTCCCTTATCCAGTGGACCGCATTTTGTCAGAACTCTCCACCATGACCTGTCCATCTTGGGTGGCCCTACACGACATGCCTCACAGTTTCATTGAGTTAGACAAGGCTCATGGTCCATGAGATCATGACAAGTGGTCCATGTGATCAGATTGGTTACTTTTCTGTGATTGTGGTTTTTAGTCTGTCTGCCCTCTGATGGAGAAGGATAAGAGGCTTACAGAGGCTTCCTGATGAGAGAGACTGAGGGGAAAGCTGGGTCTTATTGTGATGGGTGGGGCCAGGCTCAGTAACTCTTAAATCCAATTTTCTGTTGATGGGTGGGCTGTGTTCCCCCCATGTTATTTCAGTTCAGTTCAGTTCAGTTCAGTCGCTCAGTCGTCTCTGACCCTTTGTGACCCCATGAATCCCAGCACGCTAGGCCTCCCTGTCCATCACCAACTCCTGGAGTTCACTCAGGCTCACGTCCATCGAGTCCATGATGCCATCCAGCCATCTCATCCTCTGTCGTCCCCTTCTCCTCTTGCCCCCAATCCCTCCCAGCATCAGAATCTTTTCCAATGAGTCAATTCTTTGCATGAGGTGGCCAAAGTACTGGAGTTTCAGCTTTAGCATCATTCCTTCCAAAGAAATCCCAGGATTGATCTCCTGCAGAATGGACTGGTTGGACCTCCTTGTAGTCCAAGGGACTCTCAAGAGTTTTCTCAAACACCACAGTTCAAAATCATCAATTCTTCAGTGCCCAGCCTTCTTCACAGTCCAACTCTCACATCCATACATGACTACTGGGAAAACCATAGCCTTGACTAGACGGACCTTAGTCGGCAAAGTAATGTCTCTGCTTTTGAATATGCTATCTAGGTTGGTCATAACTTTTCTTCCAAGGAGTAAGCGTCTTTTAATTTCATGGCTGCAGTCACCATCTGCAGTGATTCTGGAGCCCAAAATAATAAAGTCTGACACTGTTTCCACTGTTTCCCCATCTATTTCCCATGAAGTGAGGGGACCGGATGCCATGATCTTCGTTTTCTGAATGTTGAGCTTTAAGCCAAATTTTTCACTCTCCACTTTCACTTTCATCAAGAGGCTTCTTAGTTCCTCTTCACTTTCTGCCATACGGGTGGTGTCATCTGCATATCTGAGGTTATTGATATTTCTCCCGGCAATCTTGATTCCATCTTGTGTTTCATCCAGCCCAGCGTTTCTCATGATGTACTCTGCATAGAAGTTAAATAAGCAGGATGACAGTATAGAGCCTTGACATACTCCTTTTCCTATTTGGAACCAGTCTGTTGTTCCATGTCCAGTTCTAACTGCTGCTTCCTGACCTGCATACAGATTTCTCAAGAGGCAGGTCAGGTGGTCTGATATTCCCATCTCTTTCAGAATCTTCCACAGTTTCTTGTGATCCACAGAGTCAAAGGCTTTGGCATAGTCAATAAAGCAGAAATAGATGTTTTTCTGGAAACCTCTTGCTTTTTCCATGATCCAGCGGATGTTGGCAATTTGATCTCTGGTTCCTCTGCCTTTTCTAAAACCAGCTTGAACATCAGGAAGTTCACGGTTCATGTATTGCTGAAGCCTGGCTTGGAGAATTTTGAGCATTACTTCACTAGCATGTGAGATGAGTGCAATTGTGCGGTAGTTTGAGCATTCTTTGGCATTGCCTTTCTTTGGGATTGGAATGAAAACGGACCTTTTTCAGTCCTGTGGCCACTGCTGAGTTTTCCAAATTTGCTGGCATATTGAGTGCAGCACTTTCTCACAGCATCATCTTTCAGGATTTGAAATAGCTCAACTGGAATTCCATCACCTCCACTAGCTTTGTTCATAGTGATGCTTTCTAAGGCCCACTTGACTTCACATTCTGGAATGTCTGGCTCTAGATGAATGATCACACCATCGTGATTATCTTGGTCGTGAAGATCTTTTTTGTACAGTTCTTCTGTGTATTCCTGCCACCTCTTCTTAATATCTTCTGCTTCTGTTAGGTCCAGACCATTTCTGTCCTTTATCGAGCCCATCTTTGCATGAAATATTCCCTTGGTATCTCTAATTTTCTTGAAGAAATCTCTAGTCTTTCCCATTCTGTTCTTTTCCTCTATTTCTTTGCATTGATCACTGAAGAAGGCTTTCTTATCTCTTCTTGCTATTCTCTGGAACTCTGCATTCAGATGCTTATATCTTTCCTTCTCTCCATTGTTTTTCACCTCTCTTCTTTTCACAGCTATTTGTAAGGCCTCCCCAGACAGCCATTTTGCTTTTTTGCATTTCTTTTCCATGGGGATGGGCTTGATCATTGTCTCCTGTACAATGTCACGAACCTCATTCCATAGTTCATCAGGCACTCCATCTATCAGATCTAGTCCCTTTAATCTATTTCTTACTTCCACTGTATAATCATAAAGGATTTGATTTAGGTCATACCTGAATGGTCTAGCGGTATTCCCTACTTTCTTCAATTTGAGTCTGAATTTGGTAATAAGGAGTTCATGATCTGAGCCACAGTCAGCTCCTGGTCTTGTTTTTGCTGACTGGATAGAGCTTCTCCATCTTTGGCTGCAAAGAATATAATCAATCTGATTTCGATGTTGACCATCTGGTGATGTCCATGTGTAGAGTCTTCTCTTGTGTTGTTGGAAGAGGGTGTTTGCTATGACCAGTGCATTTTCTTGGCAAAACTCTATTAGTCTTTGCCCTGCTTCATTCCGCATTCCAAGGCCAAATTTGCCTATAACTCCAGGTGTTTCTTGACTTCCTATTTTTGCATTCCAGTCCCCTATAATGAAAAGGACATTTTTTTGGGTGTTAGTTCTAAAAGGTCTTATAGGTCTTCATAGAACCATTCAACATCAGCTTCTTCAGCGTTACTGGTTGAGGCATAGACTTGGATTACTCTGATATTGAATGGTTTGCCTTGGAAATGAACAGAGATCATTCTGTCGTTTTTGAGAATGCATCCAAGTACTGCATTTCGGACTCTTTTGTTGACCATGATGGCTACTCCATTTCTTATGAGGGATTCCTGCCTGCAGTAGTAGATATAATGGTCATCTGAGTTAAATTCACCCATTCCAGTCCATTTTAGTTTGCTGATTCCTAGAATGTCAGCGTTCATTCTTGCCATCTCGTTTGACCACTTCCAATTTGCCTTGATTCATGGACCTGACATTCCAGGTTCCTATGCAATATTGCTCTTTACAGCATTGGACCTTGCTTCTATCACCAGTTACATCTACAGCTGGGCATCGTTTTTGCTTTGGCTCCATCCCTCCATTCTTTCTGGAGTTATTTCTCCACTGATCTCCAGTAGCTTATTGGGCACCTACTGACCTGGGGAGTTCCTCTTTTGTTATCCTATCATTTTGCCTTTTCATACTGTTCATGGGGTTCTCAAGGCAAGAATACTGAAGTGGCTTGCCTTTCCCTTCTCCAGTGGACCGCATTCTGTCAGACCTCTCCACCATGACCCGCCCGCCTTGGGTTGCCCTGAGGGCATGGCTTAGTTTCTTTGAGTTAGACAAGGCTGTGGTCCTAGTGTGATTAGATTGACTAGTTTTTTGTGAATATGGTTTCAGTGTGTCTGCCCTCTGATGCCCTCTTGCAACACCTACCATCTTACTTGGGTTTCTCTTAACTTGGGCGTGGGGTATCTCTTCACGGATGCTCCAGCAAAGTGCAGCCGCTGCTCCTTACCTTGGATGAGGGGTATCTCCTCACCGCCGCCCTTCCTGACCTTCAACGTGGGATAGCTCCTCTAGGCCCTCCTGTGCCCACGCAGCCACTGCTCCTTGGATGTGGTGTGGCTCCTCCCGGCCTCCGCCCCTGGCCTCGGAAACGGGGTGGCTGGGGCCAAACCCTGGAGCAGTTCTCCTGGGTTCCCTTACCCTACTGCTCTCCACCCAGGTGCCCTGACCAATAAAATCTCTTGTTTTGTCAGCACGTGTCTCTTCGGACAATTCATTTCCAAGTGTTAGACAAGAGCCCAGTTTCAGGCCCTGGAAGGGGTCCACCTTCCTGCAACAAATGGTGACTCTGGCGGGGACTCCTCTTCACTGAGACTGACATCCTGACCATTCGGGGTACTCAGGGGCCAGCTTGCCTGCCAATGGACCAGACCCAGTGGCCACAACTAGGACCCTTTTGTCCCTGGTCTCCTCCTGACGCGGACAACTGGCCAGAGTGCCCCCACCGGTAAGGAACAAGAGACTTTGTTGACCTCTCTCTGCTTCCCTCTCCCTTTCCTCTCCTTAACCCTACCTATCCCTCCCTGTTTTTCTAGTCCCCCGGTCCTGGACTCAGGAATCTGGTTGAAGGGCCCTCAGCCTGAGCTGAGGATTGTAGACTGATCACCTCCTCTTGGCAGAGAACTCGAATTCTGGTTCTGGTCTGGTCTGATTCTAGTAGGGCCGAGTCCCAGTCTCCCTTCTCTGGAGGCCCAGGGAAAAGTCCCATAATGCCTGGGTATTGGCAGGTGGCAGGAGACGTCTGTAAGGCCACCCTTTTTGCCCCCGCCTCCTGCCTCCTCCCCCTTCTTCTTTCAACCTGGCTTCCTTTCCTCCCTTGAAATCTTTGATGTTAGTACTTGGATCTGAAGTTCTGTGTCTCTATAGGAGGTTTTCTGAGAGACTGTATTCTTGTACTTAAGGGCTTCCCTGGTGGTGCAGAGGTTAAAGCATCTGCCTGCAATGTGGGAGACCTGGGTTTGATCCCTGGGTCGGGAAGATTCCCTGGAGTAGGAAATAGCAACCCACTCCAGTATTCTTGCCTGGAGAATCCCATGGATGGAGGAGCTTGGTGGGCTACAGTCCACAGGTCTCAAATAGTCGGACACAACTGAGAGACTTCACTTTCACTTTCAAACTATGGTGGAGGTAATGAAGATAATGGGGAAAAACATTGTAATGTTTGCCATTCAAATAATTTTTGTAATCATTATATAGAACTCAGACATCCTAGTGAAAAAATATTTATTCACGAGCTTTCAAGTTTTAGATCTGCTTTCTCTAAGCGTACTAACTAGGTGTGAGTGCTCAGTTGTGTCCACCTCTGTGACCCCACGGAAAAGTCCATCAGGCTCTTCTGTCCATGGGATTATCCCAGCAAGAATACTCAAGTGGGTTGTCATTTCCTCCTCCAGGGATCTTCCTGACCCCCTGGAGGAGGAAATAGCAACCTACTCCATACAAGGTACTTTTATAAATTACTGCCCTGTAAATGAGCTTCAAGAAATTAGAATACTTGGGTAAATATTTAAAAGGGCACCAATGTTCTTTGGAAATAGAATCACAGAATTTCAAAAATAAAGGGATCTTAGGAGACATCTAGCTCGTTTTTTCCACATGGAATTTTAAAATAATTATCCTAAACAGTGTGTCTATTATATAAGGTTTCTTCAATTGTTTCTGCCTGTTGGGATCTTTTGGACTCTTCTATTATACTGGCTATCTGCTTTAGCTGCTCCCAGGTGGCACCAGTGGTAAAGAATCCGCTTGCCAATGCACACAGATCCCTGGATTGAGAAGATCCCCTGGAGGAGGGCATAGCAATCCACTCCAGCATTCTTGCCTGGAAAATCCCATGGACAGAGGAGCCTGGAGGGCTATACTCCATAGGGTTGCAAAGGGTCAGACTGAAGTGACTTAGCACGCATCTGCTTTGGCTAAACACATCTACATTAATTTTATAAGTAAAATGTTGAGTAGAATTGAGTCTAGCCAAGGTTCTGTAGTGTAACATTAGAGACATCCCTCCAGGTTGACATAGCTCCACCAATCCAGCCTTTTTGGGTATGATTGTTCAACCAATGATGAATCATCCCAACTACTAATGCACTTTCCTGCCTAGGGATAAAGCTCACTTTCTTTAAGGTGGCACTTAAAAGACAGTTTTTCATGGTCTGACTTCTTTCTAGCCTGGACTCCTGCCATAACCCACAATTGTGCCTCCATTTTAGTCAGTTTGAACTGCTTGTTTCCCAAATCCTTCATGTTCTCCCCTACTATTCTTCTATCTGTAATGCCTCTTATTATTTTCATTTGTTTTATATAGTAACTCCCAAGTATCCTTTAGATCTCACCTCTAGTTAGAAATCCTTTTCTCATCTTGCAAGAAACCTTTCCTGACAAATCATTTATCTCTTCATTAGATTTAAGTATCCTTCTTTAGGGCTCCCAAGCCACCCTTTGCTTCTTTTCATCACAGGACTTCACATATTACACTAATCATTAGGATTTTGTTTGTCCTTCTCACCGGAAAGTCAGTCCTTTGAGGGTAGGATTCAATCTCTTTGCCTTTGACATACAGTATAATTACTATTGGTTTTTAAAATTAATTCAAATATGAATTATGAAACCTTATTAAATAAGCTGCTGAATGTGCACTTCCATAGCTTATCAGTGCTGTGAGAATAAAGTGTAATGAGCTTGATTTCAGCTATTCCCTCATCTATGCACTGCACTGTCATTCATATCACTTTAAAGGGCTTATCAAACTATGTTTATACAAGTATGTTTCTCAGTAGACGAGGGCTTAAGGTCAAAGACTTTCGTCTCATTACTAGTATAACCATCAGTTTATTGAAATAGTGCTTTAGTGAATAGTGCTTTATCCTGGCTTCTATTGATCTTGTTCAGAGTCAAGCACATTTACTACTGGTTTCTAGCAATAGCATACGTTTACCTAAGGTTTGTTTTTTTTTTAAACTTTAAAAACTGGGAAAGTTGTACATTTTCTCTTTCAGAACCCTTCATTTCCTCAGTGTTTCTGAACTCACATCTGCAAGTTTTTTCAGAACCAAGATGTAATTCCTTTGGGTATGGTGAACTGAGCAACTCCTTTAAAGCAGTTAATTTTATCAGATTTTAACTCCATCACGTTACATTTTAGAGCTTGAAGACACTTCAAACTGATTTCTTTTCAGTCATAGTAGTTTGGGACAGAAGGGAGCTAAAGCTTGAGTACTAAGTACTCCGCATCTTTTCCATCCTTGCTCTTGCTAGAAATATATTTGTGTTTGCCATTAAACATCTTTTTTCTCTTGCAAGCTTTAGCTCATTCTGGACTTCACTCTTCTAGAGAACATAGGTATTACATTAATCATCCCTTGTATTTGTATTTTACAAAGTTCAGTGTTTTTTGCAATTTTCCTTTGAGGTTCACAAAGTTGGTTAGGAAGTCATGGTTACTGTTGAGTTCGTGTACAAATGAGCAAATTGAGACTTCAAGTGTTTCAATGATTTGCCTGAAGTTACAAGAAAGAAAGTGATAAACTAGGCAAAAATCCTAATCCAGTGCTGCTGCTTGCTAAGTCGGTTCAGTCGTGTCCAACTCGGTGCAACCCCACAGACGGCGGCCCACTAGGCACCCCCATCCCTGGGATTCTCCAGGCAAGAGCACTGGAGTGGGTTGCCATTCCCTTCTCCAATGTATGAAAGTGAAAGTGAAGTCACTCAGTCATGTCCGACTCTTAGTGACCCCTACCAGGCTCCTCCATCCATGGGATTTTCCAGGCAAGAATACTGGAGCGGGGTGCCATTGCCTTCTCTGCTAATGCAGTGACTCTAAACTATTTCTACTAATATGAAAGTAAATGTACCAAGTAATTAAAATTGTATAAATTCATTTTAATTGTGTGTAAAACTCACACTAATACTAAGTTCTGTAGTTTCTGGTATTTGTTACAAGAAATCTATTCAAAAAATATTTTGGTGCCTTACTACATCCAGGTGTTGGATTCAAACCATGTGCAAAATAGACGAAGTTTCTACCCTCATGAAGTTGTTTGGTAGCAGACAAATCGTAAACTGCAAAACACTATGAAACACCATAAAACATAGGGTGTTACAGTAAGAGTATGTAACAAGGGACCCTGATCTGAGGCGAGGGTATATGTGCTAATTAGGGTGAGGCTTTAAGATGAGAATAACCATGGGGCTTTCAGAGAACTCAAATGCCTAGGAAGCTAGGAGGAGAACACAAGAGAAAGGCCCGTTTTGAAGCTTGTAGAGGAGGAGACAGAGGACAGATCATCTAAAACTTGTGATATCTAGCTTTTGAGCAAGCAGCAGCCATAAAGGGTTTTAAGCTACCAAGTAAGGAATATACTGAGGACTACCTTGGTGGTCCAGTGGTTGAGAATCCACCTGCCAATGCAGGGGATATGGGTTTGATCTCTGGCCTAGAACGATTCCACATGCTGCAGGGCAACTAAGCCCGTGTGCTGTACCTACTGAGCCACGCTCGGGAGTCTGCAAGTCACAACTAACTGAAGCCTGCGAGCCCTAGAGCCCATACTCTGCAACAGCAGAGGCCACTGCGATGGCCATCACACTGCAACTAGAGTGTGGCCCCTGCTCACCACAGCTAGAGAAAGGCTGCGAGAAGCAACAAAGATCCAGGGAAGCCAAAAACAAAAACACACAAATAAAAATTTAAAACATACGGAAAGTATAGAGACCAAGTTGGGAGGATATTGCAGAGATAAGATTCTTTTACCTAATACCTGTATGAAGTTGCACAGTGCTAATTTAGACTAAAGTCAGACCAACAGAGATAGAAATGGACATATTTGATAGTAAAAAGATAAGACCAACAGTTTTTGATGACTGGTTACAAGAGTTTATGGTTTGCCCTTGCAAGGATGACAGTGCAATTCACAGTGACCAGGAACACTATTAAGAACCAGCTGGTTTCTGTGGAGGAAGATTGTTGGTTTTAGTTACAAATAATTTACTCAAGAAAAACAAAACAGAAACAAGACAAACTGTAGCATTCTGAATGCAAGCCTATAAGACACTACATAGACTGGGGACTATTGAAATGTATCATTCAGTAAGAATTTTTTCCCCTGTAGTTGGGGCTGACAGAGTAAAGTTTTTGAAACATCAAACTTTAACTCCACAAAAGGCCACTCCTGAAACAGTCTGGTGGATAGCTCTGAAAGAAAAAACAAGAAACACTTCATTCAATTTTAAACAGAATTTCTGGTTATAGCTATAGTACTCTGAGAATGAGGGTTCTTTATTTTTCAACCCAGGTGTGACATCTCTGAGAGTATACACAGAAGACATTGATCAGTATAGATGACTCAGGAATACTTCCACAACAGTTAAATTTATCTTTTACCATGGGCCGAAACCAAAGATTCTCTATTGTTTCGCTTCTGTGAAAAGTGTTAGTTGTTCAGTCCTGTCTGACTCTTTGTGACTCTGTGGACTGTAGCCCGCAAGGCTTCTCTGTCCATGGGATTCTCCATGCAAGACTACTAGAATGGGTTGCCATTTCCTTCTCCGGCATATCTTCTCAACCCAGGGATCGAACCAAGGTCTCCTGCATTGCAGGCAGATTCTTTACCATCCTTTACCACTCTTTACTTCTGTGGACCTTTCAAATAACTCAGTGTGCCCTTTGGACTTTGGAACTTTTAATTATATGTTCTTGGGGGCAAGTGGAATTGACTTATCTGAACTAGTTGTTAGTAGAGCAATACACCCTGGATATCTTGTTAAGCAAAGCCTGGACATTCAACATACTTGAGATATAACAGTCTTCCATTAAATGCCTGTTTCCCTAGAAACTAACATTTCAAGATGATTTGTTTGCATGCACAATATATTCCTTGTAGAACATCTCAAAATGCTCACCATATTCCACAATTTTACCTCTCAATCTGTAGCTCTTAATTCATATGGAGAATGTGGCAGTTAAGTTTTACAAGAAGACTCCCAGGGATTAACTAGCATCTTGAGCTTTCAAGACTTGGAATTCGCCATGATGTAGAACAGTGTAGAACAGTAAACAGTGTAAAACAATGTAAAACAGTACATTTGCCTAAGGTAAGGAACATATCTGTTTCTAAGCAGCTTGAATTTTTCACAAATACTGAAGAAAAGAATAATTTCCTTCAGTAAGCCACTCAAAATAGGAAAGAATGAAGAGACAGAGCCAAAATGAAAGCAACACCCAAATGTGGACGTGACTGGTGGTGGAAGTAAAGTCCGATGCTGTAAAGAACAATATTGCATAGGAACCTGAAATGGTAGGTCCATGAATCAAGGTAAATTGGAAGCATCAAGCAAGATATGGCAAGAGTGAAGATCGACATTTTAGGAATCAGTGAACTCAAAGGGACTGAAATGGGTGAATTTAATTAAGACCATTATATCTACTACTGTGGACAAGAATCCCTTAGAATAATGGTTTAGCCCTCATAGTCAACAAAAGCGTCTGAAATGCATTACTTGGATGCAGTCTCAAAAGTAACAGAATGATATCTGATCGTTTCTAAGGCAAAACATTCAATATCACAGTAATCCAAGTATATGTCCCAACCAGTAATGCTGAAGAAGCTGAACAGTTCTATGAAGACCTACAATGACCTTCTAGAACTAACATCCAAAAAAGATGTCCTTTTCGTATAGGGGACTGAAATGCAAAAGTAGGCAGTTAAGAGATAGCTGGAGTAACAGGGAAATTTGGCCTTGGAGTACAGAATGAAGCAGGGCAAAGGCTAAGAGTTTTGCCAAGAGAACACACTGGTCATAGCGAACACCCTCTTCCAACAACACTAAAATGACTCTACAAAAGGAAATCACTACATGGTTAATACCAAAATCAGATTGATTATATTCTTTGCAGCCAAAGATGGAGAAGCTCTATACAGTCAGCAAAAACAAGACTGGGAGTTGCCTGGCTCAGATCATGAACCCCTTATCACAAGATTCAGACTTAAATTTTAGAAAGTAGGGAAAACCACTAGGCCATGTAGGTATGACCTAAATCAAATCCCTTACGATTATACAGTGGAAGTGAGAAAATAGATTCAAGGGATTAGATCTGATAGACAGACTACCTGAAAAACTATGGATGGAAGTTTGTGCATTGTACAGGAGGCAGGGATCAATACTATCACCAAGAAAAAGAAATGCAAAAATGCAAAATGGTTGTCTGAGGAGGCCTTTCAAATAGCTGTGAAAAGAAGCGAAGCGAAAGGCAAAGGAGAAAATGAAAGATATACCCATCTGAATGCAGTTTCAAAGAATAGCAAGGAGAGATAAGAAAGCCTTCCTCAGTGATCAATGCAAAGAAATAGAGGAAAACAACAGAAGGAGAAAAACTAGAGAGATCGCTTCAAGAAAATCAGAGATACCAAGGGAAAATTTCATGCAAAGATGGGTACAATAAAGGACAGGAATGGTATGGACCTAACAGAAACAGAAGATATTAAGAGGTGGCAAGAATACACAGAACTATACAAAAAAAGATCTTCATGGCCGAGATAATGATGATGGTGTGATCACTCACCTAGAGCCAGAAATACTGGAATGCAAAGTCAAGTGGGCCTTAGTTAGCACCACTTGGAATAAAGCTTCTGGAGGTGATGGGATTCCAGTTGTGCTATTTCAAATCCTCAAAGATGATGCTGTGAAAGTGCTGCACTCAGTATGCCAGCAAATTTGGAAAACTCAGCAGTGGACACAGGACTGGAAAAGGTCCGTTTTCATTCCAATCCCAAAGAAAGGCAATGCCAAAGAATGCTCAAACTACCGCACAATTGCACTCATCTCACATGCTAGCAAAGTAATGCTCAAAATTGAACCGTTAACTTCCAGATGTTCAAGCTGGACTTAAAAAAGGCAAAGGACCCAGGGATCAAATTGCCAACATCTGCTGGATCACGGAAAAAGGAAGAGTTCCAGAAAACATCTACTTTTGCTTTATTGGCTATGCTCAAGTTTTTAACTGTGTGGATCACAAAACTGTGGAAAATTCTGAAAGAGATAGGAATATCAGACCACCCTACCTGCCTCTGAGAAATCTGTATGCAGGTCAGGAAGCAACAGTTAGAATTGGAGAAGGATTAACAGACTGGTTCCAAATCAGGAAAGGAGTCTATCAAGGCTATATATTGTCACCCTGCTTACTGAACTTATATGCAGAGTACATTTTGTGAAATGCTGGGCTGTATGAAGCACAAGCTGAAATCAAAGATTGCCAGGAGAACTATCAATAACCTCAGCTACACAGATGGCACCACTCTTAAGGCAGAATGTGAAGAACAACTAAAGTACCTCTTGATGAAAGTGAAAAAGGAGAGAGAAAAAGCTGGCTTAAAACTCAACATTCAGAAAACTAAGCTGTGCACTGAAGAATTTATGTTTTTGAACTGTGGTGTTGGAGAGGACTCTTCAGAATCCCTTGGACTGCAAGATCAAACTAGTCCATCCTAAAGGAAATTAGTCTTGAATATTCATTGGAAGGACTGATGCAGAAGCTGAAACTCCAATACTTTGGCCACCTGATTTGAAGAACTGACTCAATGGAAAAGATCCTGATGCTGGGAAAGATTAAAGGCAGGAAGAAAAGGGGACGACAAGAGGATGAGATGGTCTGATGACATCTCCAACACGATGGTATGAGTTTGAGCAAGCTCCGGGAGTTAGTGAAGGACAGGGAAGCCTGGTGTGCCACAGTCTATAGGGTTGCAGAGTCAGACATGTTAAGTGACTGAACTGAACTGATTGCTAATTGTTTTAAAAGGTAGAGAATGACCAGATGTAATAAAAATATATATTTATATTTTTTTTCTGTCTTGACAGAAAAAAAATTAGAAATTCCAATGATATTCACACCTTTTTAAAGTATTCTGTTTTTACTTCTGCTGTCAGAAATGACCACCAGTTTTAAAATGAGCACAACAATTTTGGGGTTTGTCCTTACTCAGCTTAAGTTTGGACAAAAATATTTTGAACAGTTGCTTAAACAAAATCGGCAGAGCTATTTTTCAACTGGTTGTTTATATGTGAACACTTCTCTGGAAATTCTCTGGTAGTCCTGTGGTTGGGACTCCACGTTTTCACTACTGAAAGCCTAGGTTCAATCCCTGGTCTGGGAACTAAGATCCCATAAGCCATTTTGTGCTGCAAAAAAACCAAAAACAAACCAACAGACCTCCCACTCACCTACTTTGTTTATGTTTCAGTAACACTTATGCGATTTTTTTATAGTACAGAAGTAAGCTTTCAATTTCAAGGTAGCTTGTTTAGACTAGGAAACTGATATGAAACTGATCAGCCTAAAAGGAATTTATATGTATAAATATAATTTCCCTGTATATTATACACTGATGTATGATTAAAATCTTTTACAAAGTAAAATACTTCAAAGAAATTAAAAGCTCATCAGTTTTTAGATTGCCCCTTTTCATTTATAAGTGGCATAAAAATATCACTACTACTTTTTACATGAATTTAAGATGGAAATATTTTCAAGAGAATGAGACACCACAATGAAGGCTTCATGAATAATTTATTCCATTTGAAGTTTTTTTTGTTTTTGTTTTTTTTTAAAAAGTATAAACCTTTTCATTTCCTCAATCACAATTTGTACAACTCAGTGTTATGGCATTCGGCAGCAATAGTGTTTGTTCCTTATTCTTTTTTTATCACGTTAAAAAAAAAAAAAAGCAATTGGACCATATTAAATGTCACTGCTAAACAACTTTAAAACGCCCCTTCGTAAAGTGACCAAGCTATTTTGAGAGAGTTGATGCTGACATGTCCAGTAATGACATTACAATTTATAGTTTAAACTCAGTAACTTTAAGGTCCACAAATCCAGTTTACTCTGAAAACTAAAGCTATTTTAAAACTTCATGAATACATCAACCTGAGGAGTATTTTAGGTCCCAAATCCAGTTTTAAATTAATACTCCACAAAAAAGAAAACATATATATATAAATTTAAACCACAGTTCTGGGCCCATTAAAACATCAAGAAAAACTGAATGGTTAAGATTTTCTAGCAGACTTTTTTGAGGGGTGCAGGGAAGCAAAAGAATTTTATGTCAAAAACATTTTTCCTTAATTTAGACAAACTAAAGTCTTAAGAGGAAACCCAGACCAAAACATCACTCATGCAACGTTAAATGTATTAATAGACTGATATGTGATGCCACAGTGGATGAGCAGCAAATTATATGATGCGACAGCATTTAAAACCTTCGTTTTAATGTCTTCAATTTGAACATTTTAAATAACGCAACATAGTATTTTGATATTACAGTATTAACATAGTGCTTGATTAAAGATCTGCAAATCTTTGTAGTAACACATTAAGTTAAAAAATTACCTCAGAAGGTAAATATGAAGACGAAAGGAGAATATTTTAATACAGTAATCTGTGTCATACTGACAATTGAGTACGAATACAGCTGAGGATAGTTGACTAAGTAGTAAGAGCTTAATTTTTAGTGGTTTAAGAAAAGTTAGAAAGATTTAAAAATTACAGCTACTTTTAAAATTTAAGGATTACATATAAGTACACTTGGTGGCCTTCTGGCCAAACAATAAGGTGTACAGAAATTTATTCATACAGTGTTAATTCACAGTCCTGATAACTGAATGGCTTGCATAAGAAAGGTATGGCTAGATGTTTCTCACTGGCTGGAAGCAGACATTATATAACTAATCCTTTAAAATGCCAAAATACTCAACTCCCACCCTGCTTTGTAATGGATAACTGCACAAAAAACAGACATTAGCACTGTAACAAAGAAGTCATGGTGTTGGTGATCAACTGGTATAAAGTATATTACTTTGCTTACCTATTTAAACAAAACTTGTCTGTAACTACATTAGTAAGTCAGATCCATCATCCTGCACGAAGGGCTTAATATTTTTTTTTTTTTCTGAAACAAGTTTCCTGACCTTTTCGAATGGCTATTTAATAACTTTCCATTTGAGTGTAAATTTATGTATGAAGGGAAGAAAAAAATCTTATCAGTAAATCTTATATATTTGGGAACTATTCCTTGATTCCCAGATAAAAAGGAATCATGTAACGGGTTCCTTTCTTATGGCTCCATATAAAAGAAACTGTCAGGGAATAATTTTTTAAAAATATGTTTTCAAACTGAGGTGTGGTTACTATAGATTAGTGATTTTAAACAACTGAGAGTATATTTTTTAAAGAGTCACTACTGAGATAATAAAATATATAAAAAAGAATACCATTTTAATACAAATTTCAAATAAGCATCTTTCCCCTCAAATCTTAGACAAGTATTTTTTTAAGTACAGAACAAAACATGCCAACATAATCTGTAGTGTGTTAGCATAATTTAAGAACAAATGCACAGATGTGACCTTTAAATTTTCATTTCAAAATAGGCTGACCACTGGGATTGCATTATAATTTTGAACAAATGATTGAAAACCTTTGTTACCAATTGTGTTTTCTCTATAGGAAAAACAAGACTTGCTAATGTTTTAATGTACACAATTTGAAGAAGTTATATTTTTCATAAGAAAGTGATATTTAAGCTAAGCATATAGTATTTACAAAACAAGTTTCAGTTTAAAAAAAAAATAACAAAACATACCAAATTACAGTTTTGTAAATACAATCCATTTTGTCCTTGTAGAGAATTAGTGAACATACAAATTCAGAATTTAGCTAGACTGCTTCCAAGAAAGACAGGTAGACTTGGCGACTGTGAATTCAAGTCAGCTACACAGGTAGGAGGCTAACTTGGACTCTCTTGTGAGCAGCACTGTAGAAAGGATTTTTTTTAAGGGGATAAAGGCTGCATAAAAGCAGTTATCTTGGCATGTGCAAACAAGAAAAGGGAAAGCTGTATTGAAGGAAGGGGTGAATTAAAGTCCCTAAAATTCAAGTCCCTTCTTTAGGGAGGTGAGAACCTCCTTGGCATATGCCCTGCCTTTTCTGAGCTGTGTTATAGAAAAGTACAGACTCTGGTGTTTGGGACTGCCATCTCCAAACCAAGAAAATTAAATAAATAAAAAAGGCAAAAGGAAACAGGCTAAGTTTAGAAAATGGTTCTTTAACTAGTGGAATAGTCTGAATACCAGAATTCACTGAGATCTATTTACACCACAGTTTGATTGCACACACACACCCATACAAATGCATACTCTCACACACATTCCCAATCTTTAATTAAAAAAAAAAAGTCAAACAATCAAGAGTGACTGCTCTTAAAATAATTTGTAAAATGCCTAGAGCTGGGCTAAATTTCAACCTATAGCAGATCCTGAAGATAATTTTCATAATTAATAATACTCCCATGCCTAGATGTGCCACTGTTAAACAAAAAATTTTAAGCATGTAACATTAAACACCAAAATTAGTTTAAGCATTCAGTAGCAAATGTTTTTCTTGTAAAACTAAGTTTCTTTCACTGGAAATGGCCTGAAATATTAGTCATAGCCCTAAACCATAGTACAAAATATAACTGAAGAATTCTCATTTTTATTCTAAGTTAAACCACCTAACAATATCACTTGTATATTGCCATCATGTTATTCTGTAAAGGTGTGATCGATATAAAATGTTGTAAGACCCGGTACCTTTTCAATTTATAAACACAGTGAACTTCATTACTGTACATGTACTCTGCAACTACAGCTTAGCTGTAAATCCTCCACACACAATGGTATGGACATTATTTCCCCTCTATCCCCATTAAACTGTACATCAAGACAATACAAATTTACTGTCCCACCCACCCCCTTACAAAAAAATAATACTCTAAAAGCAACCCTACTGCAACTTTTTAATTAAGACGATTACATATATTTTAGACCAATTGCTTTAAAGCAAGAAGGCAGTATAAACCTTCTAGGAAAATTTTTATAAAAGAGGTTAAGAAATATAAGACAATTTATACATTTAAAAACTTACAATAAATAAGAGATGCAGGCATTTTTGAATACTAGATACTATAATCCAATACAAGAACATCTTGATGTTCTGAAGCCATATGTTGATATTCATTGTTCCTCATGTTTCCTTCTCCATGCTTTTAATATTCATTTAACATGACTGGGTACTATGGCTCATTACTTTTCACAAATACTGTGACTGGAAAAAAAAAGGTTAATTTTGCTACGAAAATGTTATAATACGTTGTGTATGATCAGTCATCATCCTAAAGAGTTCAGTATAGTCAATGAAAAATAACAGGGTTATCGCCCCTTCCCACAAGTCAAAACAATATTTGTTGAAGTAATAAGAATTAGACCCCATCACAAATGACTTTCACTGAGAAGATAACTGTAACTTAATCTTGCAGCGAAATCTTTTTCCTTGTTCTTTTCTTGCACAGTTCCATCAAATGAAGATCACAGCATATTCATGATAAAGTTATATAACTGATTCAGCACCACAAAATGAATTGGGAGACATGAGCGTCTGTCCTGGATTGCAGGGTCACAGGTTAGCCAGGAGAGTGCATTGTACTGTTCCAAAACAAACCTGAAAAGCAAGTAAACTAAGTAAGTCATGTATGTACCTGCACTGTAAATTTTTGAAGCAAATTAGAAGATGGCATATAAGATTAAAAGTCACACAAACAAAAAGTTAAAGTATGAAATGAAATAGAGGGTCTTAGGGAGGTTAAAGAAAACTGATTTTCATTAAAATTGTTCTCAGAGGTAGATAACATGTATTAGAAAGGAAAGCACTCATTCTGAATGATAAATAATTCAACTAGGGGTCCAAAGGTAACACAACTGTAAACTACTGCCCAAAATGAGAAAAATATGAAAGGATCAACATGATATTCTTCCCAAGCTTAATGGTAACAAGAATTGTACCTGAGGACATCTGAAGTCTGATTTGAGTCCAGTGGGTGGGAGTGTTTACTGTGAAGCAGCTCGTCAGATTGCACTGAAGGCACGTGGAGGTGCAAAGAGGCCTAGAAAGTAACAGATAATCGGTCAGCCAAATGGAAAAAATCTATTGGCTTTACCTTATTTTCCCAAGGTCTCTTCCTTGATGAAATATATTTTAGACTTATGTAATGAATGGGAGCCACTATAAACATGGCTATTCTTCTTGTTTAATTCATTATATAATTTTTAAGTGCATAACAAAATTTTTTCAGTTTCACTGCTTTTGAGGCCACATAATAATCCTATAAAAAGGATTTCTAATTATTTTCTACCTGCCTAGATGTGTAAAGTAAACATTTAAGAAAGCACAAAACTGATAAACCTGAGTACAGTCTCTATGTAACATAGACTATGTAAATTAACCTAGGTCTAGCGCTGAAAAAAGTACTGTGTTAAGTAGCTACAGTGTGTGTGTGACTCCTTGCGACCCTGCAGACCACAGCCCGCCAGGCTCCTCCGTCCACAGCAAATTTTCCAGGCAAGAATACTAGAGTGGATTGCCATGGCCTCCTTCAGGGGATCGTCCCAATTCAAGGAACGAACTCACATCTCTTATGTCTCCTGCACTGGCAGGTGGGTTCTTTACAACTAGAGCCACCTGGGAAGCCTGAAAAAAGTACCAGGAGTAAGCATATGCAAATGTTTTACCTATAAAGCTATAAATCTTAAGCAGAGCTACTTTCAGTGGCTGGATGAAGCACAAGCAGGAAATCAAGAATGCCAGGAGAAATATCAATAACCTCAGATATGCAGATGACACCACCCTTATGGGAGAAAGCAAAAAGGAACTGAAGAACCTCTTGATTAAACTAAAAGAGAAGAGTCAAAAAGTTGGCTTAAAACTCAACACTCAAAAAATGAAGTTCATGGCATCCCGTCCCATCACCTCATGGCAAATAGACAGGGAAGCAATGGAAACAATGACAGACTTTACTTTCTTGGGCTCCAAAATCACTGTAGATGGTGACTGCAACCATGAAATTAAGACACTTGGTCCTTGGAAGAAAAGTTATGACCAACCTACACAGCATATTAAAAAGCAGAGACATTACTTTGCTAACAAAGGTCCATCTAATCAAAGCTATGGTTTTTCTAGTAGTCATGTATGGATGTGAGAGTTGGACCATAAAGAAAGCTGAGCGCTGAATAACTGATGCTTTTGAACTGTGGTGTTGGAGAAGACCCTTGAGAGTCCCTTGGACTGCAAGGAGATCAAGCCAGTCCATCCTAAAGGAAATCAGTCCTGAATATTCATTGTAAGGACTGATGCTGAAGCAGAAGCTCCAGTACTTTGGCCAACTGATGTGAAGAACTGACTCACTGGAAAAGACTTTGAGGCTGGGAAAGATTAAAGGCATAGGAGAAGACGACGACAGAGGATGAGATGGTTGGATGGCATCTCCCAACTCGATGGACGTGAGTTTGAGCAAGCTCCGGGAGTTGGTGATGGACAGGAGGCCTGGCGTGCTGCAGTCCACGGGGTCGCAAAGAGTCGGACAAGATTGAGCGACTGAACTGACTGACTGACTGAGCACCTTAGGTAATACAGTGCACAGAAGCATTCTTTTGCCCATTCAATTTCATAGTGGAGGCTTAGGAACAACTCATACACTCACTTAGGTATGGCAATGAAGAGTAAAAGAAAGGAATATGGTATTCTTCTGTGTACGCCTATAAAAGGTACTATTTCATATTGAGATGCGCTCTCCTCTACAATTGCAATAATATGTATAAAATTTTGTGTTGTGTATTTAGAAATATAACCAAAAATATGTTTCAACTGCCCACGGGCCCTTGATTTACAAGTTATAAGCAAAAGTCTCTCATATGGCAGATTACAACAAATAAATGAATGTAATTAGTAGTAGTGCTCTAATTTCAATGATAAAAAGTTTTTTTAATCATCTAGGTAACAACCTTTTTTTCCCAAGACAAGAGAAACATACCAAATGATTTTATTGCCTATGGTATAGAAATAAAATGGAATGTATGAAAAAAAAGGGTGAACAAAATTATGGTAAGTTATGCCTTACCTGGTAATTCAGACCAGAAGTCCTAATCTTGTTACACTGTATCTGAGGGTGAATGCCCACTTTACACTATCCTCTCTGCAAATAAATATTGAGTAGAAAAGAATCTGGATAGTCCCTTGGACTTCTTATAGTGGTGTTTCTTAAAAACATGTTCTGTGAAACACTATTATTTGCTGCTGTTTTTCAGAGCTTTTAATGTGTATGGTAATAACAAAAGAGAGAGCAGAAAGCACACGGAGCACTTCCTACAGGAGCAAAGAACCCTTTGTTTTGTAGAAACTCCAAGGATTACTACAGAAGTGCAGAAATCCCCCTGGGAATACGTTCTTGTAATGAGACACAAGACTACTACACATATACTGGAAGGGGCAGAAAAGTCTTATGCTAAAACTATTACCTTGGCCAACACTCTCTAAATATATTATCTCACTAACAGTCAATTCAGATCAACAGCTCTTGTATTCTTCATGAATGTGCTACAGAAATTCACTGTTTAATCAAAATGTCACTAACTCAATGATACGTAAGCCAAGGGAATCAGATTTAATAGTAACAGGCTTAAAAGACAGCAACAAGCTTATTGGTTCAAGTACCCACTAAATATAATCCTAAAAAATTAAAGTATATACTATTCAACTTTTACCCTACAAATAAATATCAGTTGGCAAGCAGTTAAGTTAGCATAATTTATGGAATAAACCAGTCAACTTCTGATGGGTTTATATAAGAATAAGTGAAATCAGATCTACATTTGTTATTTTGGAAAAGTAGTAGTAGCAGCAGGAACAAACTCTAGATAGAGCTTTCACATTTCATTTTACCATTTTATGATTTATCTCCACACCTTGTTCTATCACTTGATAATTAACTTGTTTTGATAAAATAAGTCACTATGGGTCTAAGAATACCATTACTTGAAAACCACTGAATAGTTTTAACACAGGAATTTACACAAAGCTAGCAAGCTTTTTTAAGGAGGTAGGGAAGTGCACCTAAATAGTAAACATTTTTACAAAGATTATGACTCCTTTAGTTCTCAAAATAATGATGCATAATAGGAGTATACTATGATATAATTCAAAGAATAACATTACATAATCATTAGAAGATCCAGATTTTAATCAAGTCTACTACTAATTTATGACTGTGGACAAACAATTTTTTCTGAACTTTTAATATGCTCACTGAGAAAATGAAAAGGTTAGATTAAAGGTATTTTAATATAAGGTTTCTTCTAGCTCTAAACTCTAAATGTGCAGCTAAAAATAATTAAGAGCAAGGGTCTCAGATAGTCCATTTAAAGTTATTTAAAAGTTTAAACTTAATATAAATTTAAGAATTAGAGTTGTTTCATAATTATTCTCTTTGTTATTTTATCTACAGAGTTATATATGACAATGCATTTAAGACCTCAGACAAAAGCTAAAGACTTCAAAACATCACTTCCATACTTCTTAGGACTTAAGTGGTCAATCAGCATCACTCAGGAACTGGCCGAAAAAAAAATAAGAGCAATACCTTAAGAAAAAGGGGACACTGATATTGTGCTTGAGGACATGCTGACCAGAACCAGTCAGGTAAGGGACCCGCTTTGGCAGTTGATACAAAGTAACCAAGGGCCAATGGTTGCTGAAGAATATTAGTTACTTCATCATGAGATTCTGTTGAAAGTAGTCGATCAGTACCTTGACCCTTAAAAAGACAAAATTAAAAATGTGTTAATCCATTTACTATAATAGCTATAAATACAGAATGGTTTTTTATTATCAGTCTCATCTAATTACTTCAATTTAAAAAATACTGAAGGATATTTTAAAAAGTCAATTTGCTATGTATCATAATTAGTAATAGCATTAAATAAATGAATTTTAAGAGTTTTAAGAAAATATACTATTTTAACAAGTTTGTATTATTATGTCAAGCCCATGTTCAGTGTGTGAGTGTGTGTATAAATCTTTGTAGCTGACTCAAAAGTACAAAACATTCAATGAACTTTCTAACTTATTTCCTAATACCCTCTCAACTAATTCATGATGGTATCCTGACCCAAAAGGTGGACTGAATTTATCTTTGCTCATGTAGCACTATCTATAAAATGCAATTAAGAGATTTGGAAGGCATTATAGCAATGCTCATATCCTTTAGACTAGTTAACACATTCTTTGCTATTTATTTTAAGGAAATAGATAAAAAGAAAACTGATATATCAACAGGAAACATTCACTGCAATTATTACCTACAACAGAAAAAAAATAAAAGATTTAAGTGTCTAATATTTGCAGAATGATGTAACAAACTAGATAGTATTGCTGACTCAATGGACATAAATTTGAACAAACTCAGGAGATAGTGAAGGACACAGGAGCCTGGCATGCTGCAGTCCATGGGGTTGCAAAGAATTGGACATGACTTAGGAACTGAACAGCAATGAAAACAAACTATGGTAAAGGAACAGTGTAATTAAAAAGCTGCTAAGGGAATTCCCTGATGGTCCAGTGGCTAGGACTCAACGCTTTCTCTGCTAAGGATGCAGTTTCAGTCCTGATCTGGGAACTAAAATCCCACAAAATTGGTTCTATTAAAGTGGTATGATTATTGGTGCTTTTCCTTATTTGTTTCTTTTTTTCCATCATTTCATTTCTTTCCAGTTAAAAAAGAAAAACGAAAGGATGCAAAGTAAGGTCAAATGAAGATCCTTCTTTAAACATTATGTAAACATATGCATATTACAATAATCAAATAACCACTACATATAATTTCATTCAAATAATGATGTTATTCAAATGAAGCTCAAATAGTTTTGAGTTCAAACAGAAGGACAAGACAGAATGTTTCTGTAAGTGGTAAAAATAAAAAGGGTGGTGTTTTTTCTATTTTTATGGGAAAATCACTATTTCCTTTATGTTCCTTGTCCACAGCTCTGAGATGAATGGCAGCTCTTAGAGTCATATCCTGTTTCTCAGATAATCTAATCCTATTTCTACATAGAAGCTATTGTGAAGTGGCAGGAAAACTAAAAGAAGGATTAATGCCAAGTAGTCTAGAAAATACAAAGTCAGAGAAAGCAGAACCTTAGAGACCCTCTTAATAATGTACAACTCTCTGTGGTAGAAGTACATGAATGGACTGTTTTAATTTTCTTGCTTATTTTCAAGGGAAAAAAGTGTTCTCTCTCATTGATATAATCCATTACTAAGTTAATGAATGACATTTAGATAAACGGGACTTTTATAACAGGGTTACCTTGCCAGCATCACCGCCATGGGGGTAATGAGATCCTGGAGAATGAACAGGAGAACCCGTTGGAGATGCAGGAAGGATATTAATGATATCAGGGTCAAGATCATCTCCTGTGTCTAATAAATCAAAGATACCCATTCCATCTGCTCCATCTATGAAGAAGAAGAAAAAATTAAATACTCCCTTTTTCATATCCCACGGTCATTTACAAGAAAGGGTTAAAACAATGGATCTTAACCAAAATGAGTTAATTTAATCAACATTTATTGAATGTCTACCATGTGCCAAATATTGTGATAAGAGCCAAATAATCAACTATGCATAAATAAACATGAGACTGCTTTGAATAATGGTCCCTCCCCAAAATGCCCACATCCTAATTCCAGAAACCTGTGAATATGTTACAATGAAGAACTGCAGATGTGATCAAACTACAGGTCTTAAGATGGGGAGATTTTTCTGGATTATCCAAGTGGGTCCAATGTAACCAAACAGGTCCTAATAAGAGGGTTAAAGTACGCTTAGAGTCACTAAAGATGTGACTGTATTAACTTGCTGGCAGTGAAAATGAAAAAAGGGACCATGAGCAAGAGATGTACATGGTCTCTGCTGCTGCTGCTGCTGCTGCTACTAAGTCGCTTCAGTCGTGTCCGACTCTGTGCGATCCCATAGACGGCAGCCCACCAGGCTCCGCCATCCCTGGGATTCTCCAGGCAAGAACATTGGAGTGGGTTGCCATTTCCTTCTCCAATGCATGAAAGTAAAAAGTGAAAGCGAAGTCACTGAGTTGTGTCCAACTCTCAGTGACCCCATGGACTGCAGCCCACCAGGCTCCTCCGTCCATGGGATTTTCTAGGCAAGAGTACTGGAGTGGGGTGCCATTGCCTTCTCTGGTACATGGTCTCTAGAAGTTGTCAAAGACAAGGAAACAGATTCTCCCTTAGAGCCTCTAGAAAGAACCAACCCTGTAGATACCTTGACTTTATATTTATAGCCCAGTAAGAATAATTTTGGACTTCTGACTTCCAGAACTGTAGGAAAAGAAATGTGTGTTGTTTTAGGCCAATAAGAAGGTGGTAACTTGTTACAAATAGCAACAGGAAACTAACACAAATGCTGGGAATGAAAATGTATTTAAAATGAGACTAGTCAGAACAAATTCCTTAATTCTTTATTATTAAAATATTCAAGTTACTGTATACACATTAAAAGAGGAGAATAATTATTACCCATACTTTTGACTTTAGAGATGTGCCATTTTCTAAGGTAACTCAGAGCAACAATGGAATATCACTTATTTTCTCTTGTACTAAAATGCAATCTATACAAGTACATCTAGAAAAGTTATAAATTATTATATTAGTTTGGTAAATCAAAACAGAAAAGAATATAAAATGACCTGCAAAGTTTACATACAGGTAACTCAACAGTATGTACATAAACTGTACAAATATTTTACAACCAATGTTGCCTTTTAATGAAGGTAAACATCAGGGACTTCCCTGGTGGTCCAGTGACTAAGACTGAACTCCCAATGCAGGGAGTCTGAGACTGATTCCTAGGAAACTAGATCCCACATGCCACAACTAAGAGTCCGTATGCCATAAGCAAGACTCAGTATAGCCAAAGTAATTAATCAACTCAAAAAATAAGTAAACATTTATGGGATAATTCACAGCATTAGTTCTGATATCAATAAAGCAGAAGAATGGTATTAGTCTCCTGTAGCAGTTTAACAAATTTCCACAAACTTGTTTAAACAGTGAACATTATTTTCTTCCAGTTCTGGAGGTCAGAAGTCTAAAATCAGTTTTACTGGGTTGAAATCAAAATGCTAGTCATTAGGCCAGAAATCTAGGTACAGGCAGGGGTATGCTTTCCCTCAAGGCTCCAGGGGAAAAATCTGTTTCCTTCTTTCCCAGCATCTATTCCTATTTTCCTTGGCTCATGCTCTTTCCTCCATCTTCAAAGTCAGCAGCAGTCACTTCTCTCTGACTCTGCTTTCCTCTGTTCCCACTACCCAGTCCTCTCCTCTTCTGTGTACAGTCAAATTTCTCTTTGTCTCCCTCTTCTATGAATATGTAAGACTGTGTTTTGGGCCCACCTGCATAAGCCAGAGTAATCTCTCCATCTTAGATCTTTACTCAGATCTGCAAATGCATGCACATAACATTAACAGTCACAGGTTTCAGGAACATACACAGGACACAGATGTTTTGGGAGGCATTATCCAGTCTATAATCAGTCAGAATCACCCAGATTTATTTCATATTTGCAAACCTCTAGAGAACAATTTGACTTCCCTGGTGGCTCAGATGGTAAAGCGTCTGCCTACAATGCAGGAGACCCAGGTTCAATTCCTGGGTCGGGAAGATCCCCTGGAGAAGGAAATGACAACCCATTCCAGTACTCTTGCCTGGAGAATCCCATGGATGGAGGAGCCTGGTGGAATATAGTCCATGGGGTCGCAAAGAGTCGGACACGACTGAGCGACTTCACTTTCACTTTTCAGAGAACAATTCACTTACCATTGTTGGGATTGAAAGCTAAGTCTAAATTTTCAGTGGTATAAGTAGCTGAAGCTACTTGCACAGAAGCAGAAGTTGGAAACACAAGTATATGAGTACATGATGTATCCTGTGGGGTATTAAGCTGAGATGTCTGCATGTTTAGAGTGGAGCTTCTTCCGAATACAGAACCAGTTGACACAGAATCTGAAAAGAAAATGAAAGGTATTTTTTTCTCTTAATGAATGAAGAATTAATTTTATATAATACTTAGAAACTTAAGTACATAAAGAATTAAATCTGACATAAACTAAAGATAGCTAACCTGGCATAATAACAAAAGAGCCTTGGGGTTCCATTGCTACCAAGCAAGCACTGAGAATGCTAGGAGAGTCTGCAGCAGATATACCACACATTCTACACATGTCTTTCAGCCTTTTACTTAGAGACTGCAGGTTTCGACGACTCAGCAAACAGCTCCAATCTGTGGGTATCAACAGTAAATATTAATAGTAATAATAATATCCAAAGTAAAAGCACTCTGTTACCAACCTAGAGAACAAAAGTTACAACATAATGGTTTTGAAATTAATGTATTCTGCAAGAGTCAAGTCAAAAATCTATTACTGGTATGTCTCAACATCTTTTACCCCCCTAACTTCAATACATGCTGATAACAGTATCTACTGAACATAGGATGAGTTGACTAATAAGCAGAAAGAGGATAAAACTGGAAGATGACAAGAATAGCAAATTTACCTTTTAATTCTCCATGACCAATCCTTCCTAAACGGCCAATTACAACTCTCCATGGCAATGAACTCATCTGTACAAGTCCTAAGCACCATTCCCAAAGTTTCTGTAGACCAAATCTTCTAGCAGATCCTTTTTTCCGACGAGCTCTGTTGTATGGAATAGAGACAGTCATGAATATTTCTAAAATTCCTATGATGACATTTCAAAAGAGCTCTAATTTGTGAAAAATTGGTTCCTTCATTTTAATGCTTGACATTTTCCCACAACTCCTAAATAAGAATACATATAAAATTACAAGGTTTGGTATGCTAGTTTACATTTTGTTTAATACATGCTAAAACATATACTTAAAATTAAAAAGCATTCACAAATTATCAAAATTCATCAGAAACAGTGCTCTACACCAGAGACTGGCAAGCTTTTTCTTTAAAGGGCCAATACTTTAAGCTTTGCAGGCCATCAAAACTCTTCTGCAACAACTCAACTCTGCTGCTGCAGCATGAAACAGACAACAGTTACACAAATAAGTCTGGCCAGATATGGCCCCAAAACTGGAGTTTGCCAACCTCTGCTTCATACGTTAAATTGAAAAATATCGAACAAATCCCCCCATACTTCTCACAACAAACAATGCTGTTTTCATGTCCTTTATTAGGCAAGTACATAAGCACTCTCTGGAGAGCAACAGTAGCTATCATTGTTGAGTACTTACTATGTACCAAGTAGCATGCCCAATTGACTTCTATGTAACACCTCATTTCATCCTAAGAACCCTTATAAGGCAGATAAAATTACCCTCCTGACTTTACAGAAAAGCAAGCTATAGCTCAGCTGGGTAAGTAACCTTCTCAAGATCACACAGCCAATAAGCCAGGATTGGGGTCTGAGTCTAGATCGCTACGACTCCAGCATTAGGCTTCTTAACCATCATCTCACTTTTGCTTTCAGTGAAATGGCAATATACTATCTCTATACTGGGAAGGTGGTATTATTCTTTCTCTATTCTCATTCTCATCCTTCACAGATCCATGTTTCTATATCCGTTTCTTCAGTGCCACTATACCCAAATAATCAATTTTTTTTTGCATATAACCAATTTCTGACCTTAAAACTACAGCGTATTTATAAAACGAAGAAGAAAATAAAGGAGAGAACCAAAAGTGAAAGATTGAAAGTTATTTCATGGACTTTTCACGTTCTCTTAAGCAATGTTCACTAGCTTTGAAATATGGTATCAGTGTGTCTTCTTAGTGATAACTCAATACAAGGTTAATCTGTTGTAAACTATTAGTCACAGTCTTCATGAATAACTAGTCATGATACCTAACTACTATCAGCAAGAATTCTAAAGAGGGCCACCATTTTCAGAAGACACTCCAGTATTTAAATAGTAAAATTTTTAATTGGTGTTTAGTCACTAAGTCATATCTGACTCTTTCGTGACCCTCTGGACTGTAGCCTGCCAGGTTCCTCCATTCCAGGGATTTCCCAGGCAATAATACTGGTGTTGGTTGCCATTTCATTTCCCAGGGGATCTTCCTCACCCAGGGATCAAACCTACATCTCCTGCATTGACAGGTGGCTTCTTTACCACTGAGCCACCAGAGTAGCCCAAAATTTTCAGTGAATAAAGTTAATTCAGTTTATTAGGGACTGTATCTTAGATGGTACATGAGAAAAATAGATGTTCTAGGATGCTTTACTGGATTTTAAATTGCAAATGACCTTCTAGTCCCATGTTTCAAAATTTGTTAGGCTAAAATCATTACCTCAAGGTTTATTATATACAATTTAGGGGCTTTAACCTCTTTTGTCTATTTAACAGATTAATCAAAATTAATTCTCTTACATAATACAATATAAATATTCATTATAAAAGAAATGAAAAGTACCCATAATCCCAAGACTTCATATAATGACACATTTAAGAAAATAAAAATACCTGTTTGGGACATCAATGTTAATGATACAAGTTTCTAAAAGTTCTCCATATAGATCTGTGCAAGATGCAAGAATCCATCTTTGATCATGTGATAAACAGTAGCCCACGAAAAGAACATTATATTTCTGTCCAGCTTCCCCAAAGGTTTCTCCTAGCTCTGTTTGTTTATCCTTCACTGGAGCCAGGATAAAAGGAGGTGTGTAAAGTCGAATACACTCTGGTCTCTGTAGAATAAAATGTTAAGTTACTATGGCACCATACAAGTGCAGAAAAACTTTTTATTGAAAATAAAAACCCATTACAAGATAACTGGAAAATAAGAACTAAAAAGAAACCTGCACTTAGTTTTGCATAAAATCATACAAAGTAGTCATTTAATAACTTTGGTTATGGAAAACATACTTACATCAGGACTTTTAAGAGCTGTTTCCATGGCTAAACCTGGACCAAAACCAGTCAATGTTTTCACATTGGTTGATGTTGGAAGTGGTCTCCGACACTGGGTAAAGGCCGAAAAAGCCAGAGATTTTAAATGCTGGGTATAGATTTGTCTATCTTCATGCTTCACAGGTTGCAACAGGTACTGACAGGGAACAATCTAAGAATTAAAGGCAAACAGTACAAATGTTAAACTCTTAACAAGAGATAAAAAAAGAATAGTAGGTTTAAAACTCTAAAAAATTTTTTAGAAAATTTAAACTGAACCTAAGTAAAATAATAAAGAATTATACTTTCTTATCTAGTACATAGATTTTAATACTCAATTATACTAATGAGTTATGTAAAAATCTTTAAACATTTCTACATAGCAGCCATACTGATTAATACTGCCACTGACTGCCATAGTCCTATTGTAGTATATAAAGAAATAATTCAAATTCTCTGCATACAACTTAATGTGGTTAGTTTTTCTCTACTTTTACTTTATAATCAGTCTTTTTTAGAACTCTAGCTTATATCAGTCCATTCTTGATTTTCTTATTTAATCCAATGAATTTAAAAATTATATTACATAAAAGTAACATAGGAGAAACATTTACTCTACTTAATGCAATCTTTTTATTCTCCATTATTACTGTGGTATGACTGCAAGTTTATCTTTTATAAACTCTCTAAGATTTCTAATATCATTTAAAATGAAGTCAATAAAATAGAATCTGGCTTTTAGAAAATCAATCTAGATATAGAATAGTAGCTGTGAAATGTCTATCAGGACCAAATTGTTTTAAATAAACTTGTAACATTTATCATGCTTACCTGTACAGAAACAGTATTCTTAATATGAGGAGGAAGAGTCTGGACCATTTCCAGAAAACATCGAAGTAACCCCAAAGTCCATACATTAGAAGAATTAGTGCTCTCATCTTTATTTTCATATGTAAAAGGGTCAATTATATAAACAACAATTGCAGGTGGATAAGTGATTGCATGTGAATCACCATCTGTGGGGATGCCCACTTTGTCCCGATCCATTGTGCTAAAATTTGAAGTAGAAATAAGACAGTTAGGGAAAAATCTGTACACTACCTTCTTAAAATAGCATCAAAGGAGGTTCTTATCCTCTCCCCACTTTGGGGGTGGGGTGCTATCGAGAGCTTCTCTAAAAATGAGGGACACCGTTCCAAAGAGAATCATAAATGTTCACAATTTCATGGTGTACAACGACCCTTGGCATTAAGAGGTTTGCAATTAAAACAAACAGAATTCTTAAAACCACAGAGTATAAGAAATGTCAGACAGCATAGTGCTTCTGTGTTAAAACTGAGCTACAAGTTAAATGAGCTGCCCAAGATCACAAGGCTGTCTAGAGGCAGAGCTAGACCAGAAAGAAACCAGTTTTCCAGACTTAGTCAGTGGTCTACTACATTTTTAGAAAATACACATTCATTTCATACTTCATAACTTCACTGGTGACTAAGCTTCATTCTTTGATGGTGGTATGAGTTTTTCAAACTCCAAATCTATAGATATTAAAGATAGAAGGATCTAGCTGGGTAATTAAGAGTTTGTTTTTAATCACATTTGTAACTTTGGGGAAAACTGCACCTGGGAGCTGAAAGACATAACCAGGCTCAGGCTAACCTAACCTATAAATCAAAAGGGAATACCTTCTTCATAAAAGGAACAGAGCTGTCATCATCATTGTTGTTGTTATAAATAACTAATGAGATCGGAAGCATTTTCTGAGGCACACAATGTACATTATATCCTTCTGCTCCCACTTTCCAGATAAGAAAACACTGGCTCAAAAAGTTTAGGTAACTTTCCTAAAGTGATATAGCCAGTAAATGACAGAGCAAGATTCAAACCCTGGTACAACTCTTATGCCTCTGAACAGGGTCATTCAATAGTGACTTATAGATTATTGGAGTGATTTGCACAGGCGACTCAACTTGACAATTATGTCACAGAATAGACTCAAACATCACGGGACAACTGGACTAGACGGTTTTCAGGGTCTTCATTTCCACTCTGAGATTCTATGATAAAAGACTTTACAAAGAGTCTTCATCATAATTTTATAGGTAAAATATTCAACATTAAAAACTAAAATTTCAAGGGTAAGATCAAAGACTTTTCTATATTCTTATTCAGACAGAAGCGGCATATATTTATATTTCTGCAAAATTAGTATATTTAAAGATACCTTTCAGACACATCAGGATGTGGCTGAGTGGGAACTGAAGACGACTCTCCAGAAATGCCAGCAGTTTGTAGAGCTGATGGAGGTTGCCCTCCTAGCTGGCTATTCGGAACTGTACTTGCTTGTGTAGACATGGATCCCGTAGCGCTACTGTTCATAGTGCCAAAAGGTGGAAATGAAGGTAGTTTATTTGATGACATTCCACTATTCAAGTTGGAGGACAACGAAGATGAAGTTGAAGTTGTAGTCAAGGTTGAGTTAGCTGTGGCAACTGAAGAAGACATGGCAACACCTGAAGTCATTGTCATAGTGCTGCTCACTGTGGAGGCCAGGGTGGCAGATGGGGTACTAGCATTTCCAGTACTTGTCATCTGAGGTGGTGTAATCAAAGACTGACTTGTAGGGGCAACTAAATTTGGCTGGGAAAGTAAAGAGCTGTCCAGTGGCTGGGACGCAAGATAAGGACCTAAAGAAAATAAAAACAAGCAGGATAGTTAATTCTTTATTTCACTAATTGGTTCTTTAGTTACTATGTGAATAATAATTAGTGGATACTTTTTCAGTAATTACCCTCTCCCTAAGTTGCCTGGTAACAGTGTAGCGCACACTAGCTTACTATTTCCCCTAGAAAGTGAAAAAAATGAATTCTGAGTGGAATTGGAAACCACTTTCAATTGAAAAACCAACAGATACAAAATAAAAAAATGATTTCCATGAAATATCCAGCATGTTTTCATTAAACCATTCAAAGAGTTCCCTGGTCACAAGTTGAAAAGTGACTATACTGGGGACTAATTCAATATAAAACAGAGGGGTTCAAATTATGGAGTTCAAACGATAGGAATGTCTAATGAGGTTCAATGTTTTGGTTCTGTGTCTCTTTGGATTAAGTCTAAAGTAAATCCACTGATATTCAGTTAAGGGTTTTAAAAACAAGTCTTAATAACTGTCATTTTCTTAATGCTAACAAAGAACTCTCTCTTGATATTGTAGAGGGAACTACAAGTTGTTTTTATCTCTAAACCATTAACAAATCAAGAATCTCAATGTTAATAAACTTAAACAAAAAACACATATCTTCCTACTTGATAGGAGCCCTACTGCAGTGATCAAAGTTTTTTCTGTAAAGGATCAGATAGTAAGTATTTTTGGCTTTGCAAGTTACACAGTCTCTGTCACAACTACTTAGCTCTGATTTTAATAGCACAAAAGGAGGCCCAGGCAACCTGTAAATAAATGAATGGCTGTGTTTCATTAAAATATTATTTACAAAAAGTTGGTGAACTGGGTCATACTTTGCTAAAATTGGCCTTATACAATAAATATAATTTCAATACCTAGGTCGTATCTGCAGACTTGTGCATAAAGCTTGAGTTTAGAAAATGCTTCACTGTTACCATCAGCTGCCTGAGAAAACCATTCTGCTACCAACTTTTCTGATAATTTCTTTGATGCAGTAGATCCAACTCTCATGATTCCATCCGTCAATAATCGAGAAATAGGTCTATGTTGACCCAATCGACAACACTATAAATATACATACAGAAATCAGAATTAGTGAATTTGCTATAGTTGTTTTTAGTACATATCATAAAATAAAGCATTGAAGCTATTTAAAGAATAAGCTTTATCATTTATAATTAACATCTGGAATAAAAATATCAAGTGTGAATCAGTGCCATAGGTCTTCATGCTTTTTACATTAGAAATCCATTAAATTTCTATCAAAGTTATCTCCAATGAAATAAAACACCTAGATAATAATAATAGCACTAAAACCATGTACTTTGAATAACAAAAACTTGCAGAATACAGAAGTAACTGAGTATAGATCTGCAGCCATTTTTAGTCATATAACTATTTCAAATCATGTATATAAATACAAATATTCAGCTCTGCCTCCAATTCTGCTGGCCACTATGGTTTGTTATATGAAGTCCAATTTCAAATAGGTTTGCAACACTGGGTTACAAAACCTTATGACAAAGAATTTCTGTACTGTAAGAATTTCAAAGGCTTTAATAATCTAACATGTATAATAAATCTCTAAAAGGTAAATAAATACACAATGTCTCTCCAAACCTATCTAACTATGGAATTTTTTTCTCGGAAGATTTTGCAGGACTAGTGTTCTAAGTAACACTCTTTGGAATATTTTCTTTTATAAAACACACTACAGATATCTTGCAATTATTAAGCAGAATATTAATGAGGAACTAAACTGGCACAAAATAATGATTCAGATTGTAAAAGAAATTTTAAAGACTAGACTTCCAAGTATTTGTAGGAAAATACCATCGGTCCTTCATATCCTTAGGTTCTGCAACCACAGATTCAACCAACCAACCATGGATTAAAAATATTAAAAAAAAAAAAAAGTTTCAAAAAGCAAAACTTGAATTTCCCACATCTGCAACTACTTACATAGTATTAGATATTGGAAGTAATCTAGAGATGGTTTAAAGTATAAGTGAGGATATGTGTAGATTATATGCAAATACTATGACATTTTATATAAGAGATTGGGCATCCATAGATCTGGATATCTGCAAGGGGTCCTAAAATCAATACCCTCAGGATACTCAGGAATGACTATAAAATGAAGCCTTTATGTTCCAGAGTACTTAAAACTTATAATCATTGCACTCAATGATTGATACAACCTAAGAATTATAACTTAAAAGACCAGCCAAGAATTTCAGAAATAAAATGAGTCTTAGAGAGGCCTATCATAGCTATATACTTACTATGAGCAAAATAAGGACTAGAGTCACTACCTGAGGTCCTGCAGAATTAAGAATTCTTTTTAAGACTAGAATTTTAAAAAATGTAATTTTTTTCCTACCCATTTAACAACATTACCCTTTCTTTCAGAAAAAGATTATCTTAAATGGGATGTATACGCATACAATGTTTTCCCTCAGTATGGCAACTTCCACCGTGAGTCATGGCATACACATCTAACAAGGGATCTGGGTCAAAGCTGTAAAGAATGTAACTGGCTGGTACAAGAACTAAACATCTAGCCTGACATCATTATTCTTCTTTACCAATCAACTGAAATGTTCAGTATATTTTATATACAAACATACAAATCATAAGGTGTTTTAAAACGACCTTTTAAAGTACCTACCTCATATATTGCAGTAAGATCTCTAAAAAAGCTTTTAGCTCCATTTAACAAGGCTTCATTTTCTGGACAAAGTACAACATAGGCTATATCTCTTTGAGATCCATAGGGTTCCAGCATAAGTCTCTCCCAGTAAGGGAGAGCAAATGGAGAAAGCACCAGAAAATCAAAATCATAACCCAACAAAAACGTGGGAATTGGCAGTGGTTCTGGGGATTCATCAGTTCCTAAACAAGAAAAGACATATTTTAAGAAAAGATCTAAAAGAGGAACATTTAAATGTCAAGAGTTAGTGAAGTTATTATTAGTAGTAAAAATATTTAAAGACAAAAATGCCTAAAAGTCAGTGACTGAGACTTTTACAGTTAGGAATTTACTAAAAATCTGTATGAAACATGTGACTTATACCTTCACTTAAATGAAAAAAATTAATTTGGGTGAAAAACTTATCAGTACAAAAGAAAATATGGGAGGGAGAGTTTTTAAAAATATTAGTTTCAGGTGTACAACACAGTGATTTGACATTTTCATACATTATAAAATAATCACCAAAATAAGATCTGTTACTATTATTCACCACACAAAGTTGTTACAATTTTACGAACTGCATTGCCCATGTGTACATTACATCCCCATGATTTATTTATTTTATAGTTGGAAGTTTGTACCTGTTAATCCCTTTCACCTGTATCATCATCATTTTACTTTGAATAAATTTAGACTAGAAAAAATCTCCGCAGGCATAATGTAAAATCTGTACATATACAAATTGGTTGACCTGGACTTCTCTGGTGGTCCAGCAGTTAAGAATCCACCTCCCAGTGCAGGTAACATGGGTTTAATGCCTGGTCTGAGAAGATTCCACATGCCATGGGGCAACAAGCCCATGTGTTACAACTACTGAAGCCCACGTACCTAGAGCCCATGCTCTGTAACAAGAGAAACCACAGCAATGAGAAGCCGGCACACCACAACTAGGGAGTAGCCCCACTCACTGCAACTAGATAAAGTCCACAAGCAGCAATGAAGAAACAGCAAGGGCAAAAATTAATCATAAAAATAAAATTTAAAACTAAAAAAAAAAATAAAAATGATTAACCTGACAATATAAATTTTAAATTGTGGCATGAAAAAATACTACTAACAAAGGCAAACAATTAAAAACAAATCAGAAGAAAAGATTTGCAACACATACAACAAAAGGTTAATTCCCTTACCATAGAAAGGGAACCTATAAATCCATAAGAAAATGATCAACATCATAACAGAAAAATGGGCAAAGGATATGGACAAAGTTCACAAAACCCAGAAATACCTCTTATACATAAAAAGATGCTCGATCTCATTAAGAGCAAAGAATTTAAAATAATTAATAGCAAGTGTTACATGCCAGGAAACGTTCAAAGATCTTTACACACATTAAGTCATTTAACCCCATGAAAACCATGAGGCAGACACTAATACTAACTTGATTTTAGAGGTGAGAAAGCAGGAACAGAAGAGTTAATAACTTGTCCAGTGTCACACAAGAAGTGGCACAAATGGGATTAGGATTCAGGAAATCTACCCTTACAGTCTGTATTATTCTACCATTCAAACTATAAAGAAACACACCATTTTCTCCCATCTACTCAGCACCTCACTGGCAAAGGTTTGGGGAAACAGGCATTTTATTGATGGGAGTTTAAACTGCTATGGTAGGGGGCAATTTGGCAATCCTTTTTTAAAAAAAATTACAAACGTGCTTTAAGCCAGGGATTGTGTACATTATAGAAAAACAGCCGTAATGATAATGATGCAAACAATACACATCCATAAACAGTAGACTGGTAAAAATTACACCATGTGTAAAGAATAATGGAATATATGCAGCCATTTGACTGTTAAAAAGAATGTAAAAATAAGATAACAACAAATGCTGGAGAGGATGTGGAAAAAAGGGAACCCTGCTACACTGTATGTGGGAATGCAAATTGGTATAACCATTATGGAGAACAATATGGAAGTTCCTTAAAAAACTTAGAAATACCACATGATCCAGCAATCCCACTCCTGGGCATGTATCTGGAGAAAATCATAATCCCAAAGGATACATGCACCCCAGTGTTCATTGCAGCACTATCTACAACAGCCGAGGCATGGAAGTAATCTAAAGGTCCACTGAAAAAGAAATGGATAAAGAAGACATGGTACAAATATTGTTGTTTAGCTGCTAAGTAGTGTCTGACTCTTTGCATCCCTAAGGACTGTAGCCCACCAGGCTCTTCTGTCCACGAGATTCTCGGGCAAAAATACTGGCATTAAGAAGAAGAAGGAAAAAAAAAAGAATATTGGAGTGGATTGTCATTTTCTTCTCCAGAGGATCTTCCTGACTGACCAGTGATCAAACCTGGGTCTCCTGTGTGGCAGGCAGATTCCCTACCACTGCCCTACCTGGGAAGCTCAGTACATATATACAATGGAATGTGTGCCTGTGCTGTGTGCTAAGTCACTTCAGTCGTGTCTGACTCTGTGCGACGCTATGGACCATAGCCCTCCAGGCTCCTCTGTCCACAGGATTCTCCAGGTAAGAATACTGGAGTAGGTTACCATGCCCTTCTCCAAGGGACCTTCCCGATCTAGGGATCAAACCCAGATCTCTTATGTCTCCTGCATTGGCAAGCAGGTTCTTTACCTGCAGCACCACCTGGGAACCCTATAATGGAATATTACTCAGCAATAAAAAAGAATGAAAATGCCATTTGCAGCAACATGCATGGACCTAGAAATTATTATACTAAATAAGTCAGACAAAGACAAATATCATAGATTATTCAGCTGTGGAATCTACTTGCAAAAAAAAGATACAAATCAACTTATTAGCAAACACAAAAACATACTTACATATATTGAAAACAAACTTACCGTTTGTTACTAAAGGGGAAATGTAGGGGGGAGGGATAAATCGGGAGCCTGTGATATACACACTACTATACATAATCAACAAAGACCTACTGTACAACCCTAACTCAAGATTCTGTGATGACCTATATGAGAAAAGAATCTAAAAAAGAATAAATATATGTATAACTGAATCATTTTGTTGCACACCTGAAACATTGTAAATCATTTTAAATCTTTTAAAATCATTGTAAATCTATTTAAAAAATAGAAAAAAAAACTAAAAATACTATAATTAAACTGCAGTTTTCACTGAGTATCAAGGTTTTTTTTTTTTTATGACTGAACTGCATCTTTGTTGTTGCACACAGGCTTTCTCTAGCTGCAGCGAGCAGGGGTTGCTCTCTAGTTGTAGTGCATAGGATTCTCATTTCAATGGTTTCTCTTGTTGCAGAGCATGTACTCTAGACACCTGGACTTCAAGAGTTGCAGGTCACAGGCTCTAGAGTGCTAGCTTATGGGCTTAGCTGCTCTGCAGCTTGTGGGATCTTCAGGGACCAGGGATAGAACCTATCTGCATTGGCAGGCAGATTCTTAACCACTGAGTCACCAGGGAAGCCCCGAATATCTTTTTTTTTTAATGAAATTTATTTACCAATTAATAAGAGGAAAAGGAAAATATGAGCAAATCTACTACTTCTGTACATGATGCATTCTAAAACCATGCAAAAAAGTCAAGGATTTCAATGCTAAGGACAGTGATTCCAAATATATTTTAAAGTTCCAATTACATCTCACCTTTCAGAGACAATTTTTTCCCCTCTAGAGACAATGTTCAACAGATAGTTCAAGTATTATGAATGTTCCTTCCATTACAGTTGATTACAAATCTACTGTGTACTATGCGGGAGTTATTCTTGTCACAACTGGCAAATTTCATGTTTTTGTTTTTTTAAAAAAGGAAGACCTTTGGGCCTCTTATCACTAGGATTATTTTTATATCATTTTTCATTCAATTTTGTATGTAAAATGGTAACTTACAAAAAAAGTAGTGTATCAATCCTTTTAAAAAATTTGGCAGTATGATTCTTTCTTGGCATAGAATCTTACTGGTCAATGTAACATGTAAAAACAAGGTGTTCTTTCTGAAGTGAGATTGGAAAATTCAGTAAACTGAATGCTGAAAATGTTTAAAATAAGGAAGGCTGAGATTGACCACAATGGCCTTAAGTCAAGCATATGCCACAGAAATATTTAAGGAAGATAAATGTGCTTATTAGAGTTGGGTAAAGACACTGAGAACTGATATGAAATAAGTCAATACATATGATTATAAATTACTTACCATAAGAGCCTCGGCCAGCCATTTTATGAAATTGTTGCCAAGTGAGAGGACCTTGAACCCCCCAAGGCCTTACTGTTCTTTTTTTCTGAATAGCATCCTGAAGAACTGGCTGAAGCGATAGGAGCATTCGAAGTATATCTTGTGAGCACTGCACACTCACATCTACAACCATTAAAAAAAGAAGAATTGCTATTGTCAACAAACAAAAAATTTTAAGATAAGAAATCCATCTAGGAAAGTAAACTCAGCTCTACATCACCAAGATTAAGCATCTGCTTGTACAGAACTATATTGAGTTCTATCTAAAATGACCTGTGCGTGCATGCTAAGTCACTTCAGTCGTGTCCGACTCTTTGCGACCCTAAAGACTGTAGCCTGTCAGGCTCCTGTCCATGGGATTCTCCAGGCAAGAATTATGGAGTGGGTTGCCATGTCCTCCTCCAGTGGATCTTCCTGAACCAGGGATTGAACCCACATCTCTTATGTCTCCTGCATTCACAGTCACGTTCTTTATCACTAGAATCACCTATAGAGATGATTTTTCTAGGTATTTAAAACCAAGAAGAAACGTAATAAAAAACATCGTAGCTTATCTTCATAAAGTCATTCATTAGCTCATTAACCAATTTATAAATTAATCAAATCAATTTCTTCCCTTTTGTATTTATTTTGATTGTCTTTGGTGCTCATCAGTTCAGTTCAGTCACTCAGTTGTGTCCGACTCTTTGTGACCCCATGAATCGCAGCACGCCAGGCTTCCGTGTCCATCACCAACTCCCGGACTTCACTCAGACTCACGTCCATCCAGTCAGCGATGCCATCCAGCCATCTCATCCTCTGTCGTCCCCTTCTCCTCCTGCCCCCAATCCCTCCCAGCATCAGAGTCTTTGCCAATGAGTCAACTCTTCGCATGAGGTGGCCAAAGTACTGGAGTTTCAGCTTTAGCATCATTCCTTCCAAAGAAATTCCAGGGCTGATCTCCCTGCAGTCCAAGGGACTCTCAAGAGTCTTCTCCAACACCACAGTTCAAAAGCATCAATTCTTCAGCGCGCAGCTTTCTTCACAGTCCAACTCTCACATCCATACATGACCACTGGAAAAAACCATAGCCTTGACTAGACGGACCTTAGACAGCAAAGTAATGTCTCTGCTTTTGAATATGCTATCTAGGTTGGTCATAACTTTTCTTCCAAGGAGTAAGTGTCTTTTAATTTCATGGCTGCAGTCACCATCTGCAGTGATTTTGGAGCCCAAAATAATAAAGTCTGACACTGTTTCCACTGTTTCCCCATCTATTTCCCATGAAGTGAGGGGACCAGATGCCATGATCTTCGTTTTCTGAATGTTGAGCTTTAAGCCAACTTTTCCACTCTCCACTTTCACTTTCATCAAGAGGCTTCTTAGTTCCTCTTCACTTTCTGCCATAAGGGTGGTGTCATCTGCATATCTGAGGTTGTTGGTATTTCTCCCGGCAATCTTGATTCCAGCTTCTGCTTCTTCCAGTCCAGCTTTTCTCATGATGTACTCTGCATAGAAGTTAAATAAGCAGGGTGACAGAAGAGCCTTGACGTACTCCTTTTCCTATTTGGAACCAGTCTGTTGTTCCATGTCCAGTTCTAACTGCTGCTTCCTGACCTGCATACAGATTTCTCAAGAGGCAGGTCAGGTGGTCTGGTCTTCCCATCTCTTTCAGAATTTTCCACAGTTTCTTGTGATCCACAGAGTCAAAGGCTTTGGCATAGTCAATAAAGCAGAAATAGATGTTTTTCTGGAACTCTCTGGCTTTTTCCATGATCCAGTGGATGTTGGCAATTTGATCTCTGGTTCCTCTGCCTTTTCTAAAACCAGCTTGAACATCAGGAAGTTCACGGTTCACATATTGCTGAAGCCTGGCTTGGAGAATTTTGAGCATTACTTCACTAGCGTGTGAGATGAGTGCATTGTGTGGTAGTTTGAGCATTCTTTGGCATTGCCTTTCTTTGGGATTGGAATGAAAACTCACCTTTTCCAGTCCTGTGGCCACTGCTGAGTTTTCCAAATTTGCTGGCATATTGAGGGCAGCATTTTCGTAGCATCATCTTCCAGGATTTGAAATAGCTCAACTGGAATTCCATCACCTCTATTAGCTTTGTTCATAGTGATGCTTTCTAAGGCCCACTTGACTTCACATTCCAGGATGTCTGGCTCTAGGTGAGTGATCACACCATTGTGATTATCTTGGTCTTGAAGATCTTTTCTGTATAGTTCGTCTGTGTATTCTTGCCACCTCTTCTTAATATCTTCTGCTTCTGTTAGGTCCATACCATTTCTGTCCTTTATGGAGCCCATCTTCATGTGAAATGTTCCCTTGGTATCTCTAATTTTCTTGAAGAGATCTCTAGTCTTTCCCATTCTGTTATTTTTCTTGATTTCCTTGCACTGATCGCTGAGGAAGGCTTTCTTATCTCTTCTTCCTATTCTTTGGAACTCTGCATTCAGATGCTTGTATCTTTCCTTTTGTCTTTTGCTTTTCGCTTCTCTTCTTTGTACAGCTGTAAGGCCTCCCCAGACAGCCATTTTGCTTTTTTGCATTTCTTTTCCATGGTACCTTAATAGACAGAACACTACCTCATACACAAATGGTACCATTAATTGGTATTATTAAATGGTATTATTAATTATCCACTTTAAATACCTCTACTTTGGTAAAAAGGTCAGATAGATAACATTGGTTACTATGATTAAAGTTTAATTTGTGAAAAATAGTAAACTGTAACAATTCTAAAGTATACAATTTGCATAGTAACATATAAACTTGTTCACACTGCTAGATATTGTCATAATGCACATACTTTATAAACCTAGACTTAAATACCCACATAATTTTTATAAACCTAGACTTAATAGATTTACAGATTATCAAATTATTACGATCTACATTTCTGACCAACTATCAGAATGGATATGAAAGGTGATGCTCTTAAACATCAAATGGCTTTTTAAAAAACCATGATATTTCCTAATGTAATTAATCTGTCCCTTGAGAATGGTTCAGTTCTATCATTAAATCTTGTCTGAGCACTCTGTTACATTAAATCATTTAACTTTAATTCATTATTATTATTACTGCCTAACCTATTATTTCCTGCTCTAATTCCCTATATCTATAAATAGTATGCTGCTGCTGCTGCTAAGTCGCTTCAGTCATGTCCGACTCTGTGTGACCCCAGAGACAGCAGTCCACCAGGCTCCCCCGTCTCTGGGATTTTCCAGGCAAGAACACTGGAGTGGGTTGCCATTTCTTTCTCCAATGCATGAAAGTGAAAAGTGAAAGTGAAGTCGATCAGTCGTGTCCAACTCCTAGCGACCCCATGGACTGCAGCCTACCAGGCTCCTCCGTCCATGGGATTTTCCAGACAAGAGTACTGGAGTGGGTTGCCATTGCCTTCTCCAATAAATAGTATACAGAATCAGAAATAACTAAATTTCAGATATATTGCTAAATAACTATTATACTTAATAAACTAGTATATACATAGCAAAAATACTACTTAAAGTGATAAGAGCTATTTGAAGTGGACTGATAATACACTAGTAAATAAAAAACAGGTTTTAAAACTGGAAGATATTTTACACAAATAGAACTGTGTACTGATATGTGTTTACATAAAATCTAGAAAAAGCTTTCACTGGCTAAGGCTGTTTATCATAATCAAAAGGGGAACTTTTATAAAACACATATACAGAGCTTACCCTGAGAAATTCTGATATGAGTAAAGTTCAGGAATTTACAGTTTGATTTTAATTCAGAGAGATTCTCATTCACAATCTTTCATTATTAAAAACATATAACAAAGACCTACTATAGTTCAGGAATTATGATAGCTGCTGGGAATACTGTGAAATACATTCTTATTCATGTCTTCAGGGATTTTATAATCTTGTGGGAAGGAATGCATGAAAAAGAATATAACTGCCAGGTCTCAAAGCTAAAATCTGGTTGGAAAGCAATGGTTTTAGAATATATATTTTTAAGAGTGATCATGAGGAACAGATATTCTGTTGAGTAGAACAGAAATAAGCATCCAGAAATAAAACTTCATATTTACAGTCAATTGATTTTTGACAAAGATGCCAACACAATTCAATGTGAAAAGATAATCTTCTCAACAAATGGTTCTAAGGCAACTGGATATTCATGTGCAAAAGAAAAAAACTGAACCTCTTCCTTACATGATATACCAAAGTTAATTCAGAATGGATCACAGATGTAAATATGTGACGAAACAATAAAACTCAGAAAAAAAACAGAAGTAAATTTTCATGACTTAGGATTAAAGTCATTGTAGATGTGGCACCAAAAGTATGGACCAAAAGTACAAACCAAAAAGTACACAAGAGAATAATACACTGAACTTCATCAAAATTAAAAACGCTTCTCCTTCAAATGATAGTATCAAGAAAGGGAAAAGACAAACCAGAGAAAAGGAGAAAATATGTGCAGATGTTAAGAAACTCATATCCAGAAGATATAAAGAACACTCACAACTCAACAATGAAAAAACTAAACAATCTAATTTAAAAAGGATCTAATGGGCAAAGGATCTGAAAAGACATTTCTCCAAAGAAAAAATACAAACAGGCAATAAACACATGAAAAGACATTCAGCATCATTAGTCATTAGGGAAATGCAAATCAAAACAATAATGAGATAATATTTCACAATCCAGTATGATGATGATGATGGCAATAATTACAAACACATGACAAGTGTTAATGAGAATGTGGAAAAAGTGGAACCCTCACACACTGCGATGGGAATGTAAAATGGAGCAGCTGCTTTAGAAAAGAGTCTGGCAATTTCTCAGAAACTAAAACAAGAGTTATCAAGTTCACTCAAGACTTATAATAAAAGTATATGTTTACACAAAAACTTGTACACAAATGTTCAGTGTATCATTATTCACATCAGCCAAAGAGGGTAAACAATCCAAATGCCCATCAACAGATGAATAGGTAAATACAATGTGGTATATGCATAAATAGAATATTATTTGGCAATAAAAATGAATTAAGTACTAACACATGCTACAACCTGGATGAACTCTGAAAAATTATGCTAAGAAAAAGAAGTCAATCACAAAAGACTATAGAGTGTATAATATTATTTATATGGAGTATTTAAGAGGCAAATCTACAAAGACAGAAAATAGACTGGTCATCGGCCAGTGCAAGGAGCGGGTGGTTGGAGGAAAACAGGAGTGAGTGCTCATAACTATAGATTTTGGGGATGATGAAAATGTCCTAAAATTGATTTTGGCGATGGCTACACAAGTCTGTGCTAACTAAAAACCATTCAGTTGTTCACTTCAAAGGGATGAATTGTATGATATGCCAAAGTTGCTTAAAAATGCGTGATCATGCAGTGGTGTAATGATGGGGCTGGGGCAATTTTTACTTCTATTTGTCTATATTATTTAGATTAACTTTCGTTTCAGAAAGTATGTATTTTTTATAATTAGAACAAAGCTTTTCCTATTTTGAAAAAAAATAAACATTACCATTAAATTATAGACTCTTAATTCCTTCTAACAAATATTTCAACACCTTGGACTTCTGGACATCTACTACATGCCAGGTACTATTTTAGGTATTTGGACATAACAAACAAAACAGACAAAAATCATTTCTTGTACACAGAACTCACACAGAGTGAACTTAATGGAGTGAGAGATAATAGTTAATACATTATGCAACATGTTTAGAAGGTAATAAGCAAACACTAGAGGGAGAAATCAAAAGCAGCAGGATGGGGAAGATGAAGGGTGGTTTGCAATTTTACACTAAGATGACTTCTGACAAAAGTAAAGAGAAAAGAGAGTTACTCATGTGAACACCTGGAAGAAGTGTCCCAAGCAGAGGAAACAATTGGGGCAAAGGTACTAATGTATTAAATCAGAGCTTGCTACTATTTAATGAAGCTGTTATAATTTAATGAAAAAGTACTCCATGATTGAAAATTTAGGTTTTATAGCATGTTTATATTGAAATTTTAAACTGAAATATATTTTCTTTTGTTCTGAATTATTTTCTCAATGTAAGTTCTTAGGATAAAACTCATCTTTATGGCTGCAGAGTTATCTGTTTATATCAATCTTTATTGTTATAAAGAAAGTGCTCATTAGGTAAATAACCCAGTATTTGCCATTTGTTGCTGTTGTTCAGTCGCTCAGTCATGTCCAACTCTTTGTAGCCCCATGGACTGTAGCATGCCAGGCTTCCCTGTCCTTCACAATCTCCCAGAGTTTGCTCAAACTCATGTCCATTGATTCAGTGACGTCATCCAACCATCTCATCCTCTGTCACCCCCTTCACCTCCTGCCTTCAATCTTTCTCAGCACCAGGGTCTTTTCAAATGAGTCAGCTCTTTGTATCAGGTGGCAAAAGTACTGGAGCTTCAGCTTCAGCATCAGTCTTTCCAATCAATGAAGTGAAGTGAAGTGAAGTTGCTCAGTCGTGTCTGACTCTTTGCGATCCCATGGGCTGCAGACTACCAGGCTCCTCTGTCCATGGGATTTTCCAGGCAATAGTCCTGGAGTGGATTGCCATTTCCTTCTCCAGGGGATCTTCCCAACCCAGGGATCGAACCCAGGTCTCCCGCATTGTAGACAGACGCTTTACCGTCTGAGCCACCAGAGAAGTCCAATCAATACTTAGGGTTAATTTCCTTCAAGACTGACTGATTAGATCTCCTTGCTATTCAAGAGACTCTGAACAGTCTTCTCCAGCACCACAATTCAAAAGCATCAGTTCTTTAGCACTCAACCTTCTTTACGGTCAAACTTTCACATCTATACATGACTAGTGGAAAAAACCATATCTTTGACTATATGGACTTTTGTCAGCAAAGTGGTATTCTGCTTTTTAATATGCTGTCTAGGTAGGTCATAGCTTGTCTTCCAAGGAGCAAGTGTCTTTTAATTCCATGGCTGCAGTCATCTTCTACAGCGATTTTGGAGCCCAAGAAAATAGTCTGTCACTGTTTCCCCAGCTATTTGCCATGAAGTGATGGGACCGAATGCCATGATCTTCATTTTTTGAATGTTGAGTTTTAAGCCAGCAAACTCTCCTCTATCACCTTCATCAAGAGGCTCTTTAGTTCCTCTTCACTTTCTGCCATAAGGGTGGTGTCATCTGCTTATCTGAGATTGTTGATATTTCTCTCAGCAATCTTGATTTCAGCTTGTGTTTCATCCAGCCTGGGATTTTGCATGATGTACTACTCTGCATATATTTGTTTCTGCTTTATTGACTATGCCAAAGACTTTGACTGTGTGGATCACAACAAACTGTAGAAAATTCTGAAAGATGGGAATACCAGACCACCTGTCCTGCCTCTTGAGAAACCTATATGTAGGTCAGGAAGCAACAGTTAGAACTGGACATGGAACAACAGACTGGATTCAAATAGGAAAAGGAGTGCGTCAAGGCTGTATATTGTCACCCTGCTTATTTAACTTCTATGCAGAGTACATCATGAGAAACGCTGGGCTGGAGGAAGCACAGGCTGGAATCAAGATTGCCGGGAGAAATAATACCTCAGATATGCAGATGACACCACCTTTGTGGTAGAAAGTGAAGAAGAAGTAAAGAGCTTCTTGATGAAGGTGAAGAGGAGAGTGAAAAAGTTGGCTTAAAGCTCAACATTCACAAAACAAAGATCATGACATCTGGTCCCATCACTTCATGAGAAATAGATGGGAAACAGTGGCTGACTTTATTTTGGGGGGCTCCAAAACCACTGCAGATGGTGACTGCAGCCATGAAATTAAAAGATGCGTACTCCTTGGAAGCAAAGTTATGACCAACCTAGACAGCATATTGAAAAGCAGAGACATTACTTTGCCAACAAAGGTCCGTCTAGTCAAGGCTATGGTTTTTCCAGTGGTCATGTATGGATGTGAGAGTTGGACTATAAAGAAAGCTGAGCCCTGAAGAATTGATGCTTTTGAACTGTGGTGTTGGAGAAGACTCTTGAGAGTCCCTTGGACTGCAAGGAGATCCAATCAGTCCATCCTAAAGGAAATCAGCCCTGAACATTCACTGGAAGGACTGATGCTGAAGCTGAAACTCCAATACTTTGGCCACGTGATGCGAACAGCTGACTCACTGGAAAAGACCCTGATGCTGGGAAAGATTGAGGGCAGGAGGAGAAGGGGACGACAGAGGATGAGATGGTCGGATGGCATCACCAACTCAATGGATATGGGTTTGGGTGAACTCTGGGGGTTGGTGATGGACAGGGAGGCCTGGCATGGTGCAGTTCACGGGGTCGCAAAGAGTCGGACGTGACTGAGCAATTGAACTGAACTCTGCATACAAGTTAAATAAGCAGGGTTACAATATACAGCCTTGATGTACTCCTTTCCCAATTTGGAACCAGTCTGTTGTTCCATGTCCAACTCTAAACTGTTGCTTCTTGACTTGAACACAGGTTTCTCTGGAGGCAGGTAAGGTGGTCTGGTATTCCCATCTCTTGAAGAATTTTCCACAGTTTATTGTGATCCACACAGTCAAAGGCTTTAGCGTAGTCAATAAAACAGATGTTTTTCTGGAATTCTCTTGCTTTTTATATGATCCTGCAGATGTTGGTAATTTGATCTCTGGTTCCTCTGCCTTTTCTAAATCCAGCTTGTACATCTGGAAGTTCTCGGTTCACGTACTGTTGAAGCCTAGCTTAAAGGATATTGAGCATTATCGTGCATTTTCTATTGCTTGGCAAATAAGTGCTTTTTTCTTTTTTTGAGGAATAATTGACATAATATTAGTTTCAGGTGTACAAAATGATGATGCATATGTATTGCAAAATGATCACCACAGTAAGTCGAGCTAACATCCACCAACAAATACAGTTGTAAATTCTATTTTCTTGTGATGAGACCTTTCATCACAAGAAGATGAGTTGTTTCTTAAAAACAAATAATAAAACAGAATACCACTAATGCTACTCTTTGTTATTATTGCTACTGTTACTACTGCAAATATCTGAATTCTTATTTTGTGCCAGGCACTCTGTTTTATATGGTCTCTGTTTATTTGTATTAGCTCATTTGATTCTCTCAACATTGTAAGAGGTAAATACTATCACTATTTCCAAAAACTGAGACAGAGATGAAATAATTTGCCCAAGGGCATAAATTATAGTGATGGAGCCACGTTTCAAACCCAAGTGGTCAGTTCCATGGCCTATGTTCTTAATTACTACTTTAAAAATCTATGTATTAAATCTGTTATCTATAGATACATTAAATCCACCAGTATACCATACTTCCTCGGTCTTCTTCCTACCTCCTTAATCGCCTACCCTGGGCCCTCCTCTTCTTCCCCCTCTCTAAACGTGAGTCCTACCCTTAGACTTCTCTACCTGCAGTCACTCTCCAGGCTGTTCCATGCAGCTCCACAGTCTAAAACACTGACAGGGGCCATGTAGGCGTCACATGTTCAGTCATGTCTGACCCTTTGAGACCCCATGGAGGAAGGGCTGCGACCCCCTAACAGGCTCCGCTGTCCATGCCTGGAAAATACCAGAGTGGCTTGCAATTTCCTCCTCCAAGGGATCTTCCCAATCCAGGGACTGAACTCACATCTCTTATGTCTCCTGCACTGTAGGTGGATTCTTCACCCACTGAGCTATCACTGGGAAGCCCCAAAACACTACTAACACACACACACAAAATTTTTTAATCTCTAGCCCCAACCACTCCTCTCAATTTAAAACTTGTACTTCCAAATATTCATTTGGGTAAGTAAGGATCGTCTTACTTTTTTGCTCAAAACTGTCCTAGTCATCTTGGAATAAACCATAAAGGCCACAGTTAAACATGGGCCATAAGACTCCACATGACATTGGTGCTACCAGTCCTCCCATCACCCAGCTCATTCCAACAACAGTGCCTCTTTCCTGTTTCTCAAACATTAAGCACACTACTACGGTCTTTGCACTGTCTGAAAACACTTCTCTCGTTTAGCCACACAGCTTACATTCCCCCATTCTATGTAGGTCTTTGCTCAAATGCTGTCCCTCAGTAGTATCTTCTCTAAACATACCTCTAAAGTAACACATTTCTGTCCCGTCTTTTTCCACTTCTTTCCCTGCTTTTCCTTCAAAGAAGTTGTCACTATCTGATACCATATAATACTTTCACTTAAATTTGTTATTTTGAGTCTTATAGGCTCAGAAAGGGCAGGAAATATGTTTGCTTTAATACTGTAGTTTATAAAAGAACAGTCCCTGGCACATACTAGTTGCTCAATAAATATTTAATGAGTGAAAGAATTCTGAACAAAGCAGACAACCAACAGTTTTCTGTTAATTAACATGTGCAAAGTACCTTTTATACTCCTACACAAGTACGTAATTACAGACTTGTAATAACCATACTTTTGTTGCTGAAATTAAACTAAACTACTCGGAAGTTCTTTCTTTAAAAGTGTCATTCTTGAAGGAGTTTTAAGTGCAAATTTAAGTGTCTCTATTAGCTAAATGGGAAACTGTCTTTATTACCTTTTTTTTAGAAGGAAAAGTCATACAACTGAAACAAATAGAGAGGAAAAATTACTTCATTAGCATACTTACCATTTCTTTTGGACCAGGGGTGTAAGCATGAACTTTTCACAAGTGCTTCATCAACTTTGCCTCCTGACATGTTATCCATGAACTGACGCCCATGTTCTAATGCAAGGTAGCAGTCATTGCAACAGTCCCGCTCTTCAACACGTACCCAATTGTTAGTTACACCAATTTTGGGAAAGGGATCTTGGTCTGCAGCTCCAAAAGGCGAAAATAAATTAGTGCACTGATCTTGTAGCAATAGTATCAATTCATCAGGCAATTTTTCGGATTCCTTTAGTCCTCCATTAACATGTTCAGCAGAAGTAGCCCTGAGAGCTTCAAAACGTTTTTCTGCTTCTTTGCCACATTCTGTGTTGCGTCCTATGATGTCTAGTTCATCTTCTAGAAATAATCCTGAATTGTTTCCAAACTTCCTGTTCATGACAGCACTGAAGCCACAAGTACACCGATACTGTGCTTCCTGTGTTGGATCTGGAATGTAAACTCCAACATCGGCACCCTTGATATTCATGTTGCAAACACAGATACAGCAACTATCAAAGTTACAGTCTTTAAACAAATTCATAACTGATTCTGAAAGAATGAGGTTTACATAAAGACTGTGTGCTTCAGGGATGGAAGGAACAGTTGCAGGTTCAACAGAATTAAGGGGTCTGCAGGTGGATGGGGTGGAGGCTGGTGAATATAAGTCTGAATTTTCATATTTGACTGAACCTTGAGCACTAGCCGGTCCACCAGCTCCACGAGGAGTCCTTGGAGTCCTTGGGGTCCTTGGAGTTGGAAACCTAGGGGTAGATGGAGAAGGAAGAATTCCTGTTCCACTGTTACTAGGAGGTGCACTGCTAGGAGGCATCCCAAAGGAAGTATGAGTTTGAGGTGTATAAGCAGGGCCATATTCTTGATCCATAGTACTTCCATCACTAGCATCATCAGGGGAAAAGAAAATAAAAAAACATACATAAAGGAACATATTAGTAATGTGAAATACAACTAAAAATGTCCCAAGTATTTTTCAGTGATACTGAAAATTATGAAAACACAATTGGTCCAAAAATTGTTAAGTACAATTAAAATATATGTTTGGTTAATATATCCACCCCAGGTGATTGTTGTGTGGTGAAATCCAACTAATTAGCTCTATTATAAATAAAATTTGCATATACTGTTCCACATCTATATATCCATGATTACTATCTCTACAGTTCTTGTACTAGAAATACTCATACTTCATTGACTCTAAGATGCCACTAATTGTTTAAAAAAAAAACCCTGATTTTAGAGATGTTTATGGGTAGAAAAGGACAGTGGCAATTTTAAGATGTTACCAATTATAAGACAACCCAATTTCAGAGATACTTAAATATAAAAAGTGTGTGAAATATGGCAAATATACAAATAAGTGTGATTAGAATTTTAGACCAAAACAAAAGATGCTTCCAAATACTAAGTTTTCTCATCTTTTGTGTTTCAATACTTTAACAGTACCAAACACCATTATAAGCTATTAATCAGAAAATAATTTTTAAAAATTTTCAAAAACCAGTATCTTTTTCCAGATACCAATATATTAGGTGTTAATTATTAAAAAAAAATTGAAGCTACCAAAGTGTTCATATACTATACCAATAACATAAATTTAAATCATACCCTTCTTTGATGAATGGCATTGTAGGCCCTGAAGAAAGCAATTCTAACTTTCCAACAGTCCAGCTCTGACGGTAAATACACTCTTCTGGCAATTTGATAGGAGGCAGACACTGGCTTGGTAGAGTTTTTAGAGGTGCAAACATGGAACATCCCACTAGAACCTGACAATTTTCAGGCTTATACACATAAGAAAAATCCTATAATATAAACAACATGATTTTCAGCATCTTGTCTTTCAAGGGGAAAAAACAAAACAAAACAAAGTAACTCTAACCTTTTTTTCCTTTTTTAAACAGAATAATAAAATGTAAATATAATTCTACTCTTTCATTATGAAAGCATTTTCGAATATAGCAATAAACCAATTCTATATAAAATGTAGAAGTGAATCATTTTTCTAGAAAAATAAAATACTTACTTTAATTTCAGAAGGTTTTGGGCTACAGAATCCTTCATCAACCTCAATTTTGAACTGTGCTCCAATACTAGAACTATTTCCTTCTAGAACAGTTCCTCCAGGTGTTGTATCCATACTACCATATTCTTTATTATTCATATTCATTGGGGAAAATCCCATAATATGTTGTTCCAATGATGGTGGTGTAGGATACATTTTATGAAGATCTGCAGTGCCTATATTTAATAAAATACACATTTTAACATAAGACTAAAAAGAAGTTATTTTGTATATAAAACAAAGGGATGGGAAACATTATTGAGATTAAAAGTTTGCAGATTTATCTGGAATATATATTTGGTAAGCTTACTTATGCAAGATAATGGGTCCAGATTTCCTGTCTTTGATTCCTTGCAGCTGGATTTATCATCTGATCCATTCGCTGATTTTTTAGATCCAGGCTATTAAAAAAACACACACACACATACATACATATTTCTCTGAAATTTAAATCCAGTGTGATCAAGATAGTAATCATTTGTATGTAACTTGAAAGTAGAGCCCATTTGTGTCATAGCCAAATATCTACTAGATGCATTTTAAGGACATAAAAAAATTTTAGGTATCAATAAACCAGATTAGTTTCTCTAATGATTATAATAATACTCCAAATTAACAGAGAGAGGAAAAAGTTCCTTCATGAAAACAACCATTACTTTCAAAATACATTAAAACCTATTAAAATAACAAAAAAATAATAAGAAAACTTACAGAATTTGGGAACTGCCTCTTAGTAAAAGATACTTATAAAGCATTTGTCTCTTTAAATAAAAGACATTAAAGATTCCTATATAATCAATAACCTCTCCAAATTCCTTTTACATTTTTATCTTTCCTAATAATCTTGCCCCTACAAATATGCTACAAAAGGTTAAACTAAGCAAAACTTCAGAAAGATCTTGTACGACAAAGCAATAGGATCCCTAACTAAAGGCAAGTTTTAATACATTGAACAAAACAAGTCTTAAAATCTCCAATCTGTCATCAGTGTTGTTAGAACTGACAATTTGGTTCCTAAAACCAAGTGCCTAACAGGATACCAGGAACTAAGCTGTCAGCCTAGCAACACTGACAAATGAGCAGCAGCAGCAGGGAGAAAGCACAGAAGTATCGGAGTGCTCAGGGACTGCCGTTAGTCTCCAAGTCTTGTCTGACTCTTTGTGACTCCATGCACTGTAGCCTGCCAGGCTCTCTATTCACAGGGTTTCCCAGGCAAGAATACTGGAGGGGGCTGTCATTTCCTTCTCTAGGGGACCTTCCCGACCCAGGGATCAAACCCACGTGTCTCCTGAATTGGCAGGCAGATTCTTTACTGCTGAGCCACCAGGGCTTCCCTATATATATTTACCTAAAATACACTATATTATGGGATGTGGAGTAGAAGTTTATATATAGTGATATCTGCATTGTATCACTTATTTGAAGAGACCAAATGTACAGTAGAAGTTTCCAAGCTACTTTTATACAGATGAAAAAGGAATTCCCTTTTATAATGTAATGCTCAATTCATTAATTTCCCAGAGATTTCAATTCTGAGTGATAGTCGCTCAGTCATGTCTGACTCTTGGTGACCCCATGGACTATAGCCTGCCAGGCTCCTTTGTCCATGGAATTCTCGAGGCAAGAATACTGGCATGGGTTGCCATTTCACATTCTAGGGACTCTATCATTTTAAGCTTTAATTTCTTTTATCTTCACCTTTCTCTGCAAATGGGTGTTAAAGATTAAATATTACTTTTTCTTCCTCTTTCACTACTATAGTATATAGATGTCTTATAATAATAACTGTGGTACCAAACAAATTCCTGAATAAATTGACAATGCATGTAACTTCAATGTTAATTATTTATTCTCTGATTGAGTCAATTCTTGGGTCATTTCTAAAATTACAGGATCAAAGATTAGGTAACTAATTCTGCTTTCTAAGGACTGCAGAAAAGGAACATATGGCCGAGATCAAATTAAGCTTAATTATACATGTCCTTCAAACATAAAAAATAACAGAAAAAAAAAAAACCCTTGAAGTTTATAGGTGACATTATAAATGGAATGCTTAGGGAACTCTCTGGTGGTCTAGTGGTTAGGACTCTGCACTTTCACTGCCAAGGGCCTGGGTTCAATCCCTGGTTGAGGAACAAAGATCCCGCAAGTAGCACAGTGGAGCCAAAAAAAAAAAAAACCACCACCACCTCAAACACGAGGTTAAAAAAAGAATACCAATTAGAGAAATTTTATTTCAAAACATTTCCTATCATTCAGGGCTAAAACATAGTATTCAAGTCACATATCACTTCTAAAGAAAAACTTCTATAAAACTGAGGAAAATAAATTTTAATTGTAATCATTAATAAGGATACTTACTGTCAGTTCATCTTCATCAGAATTAAAAAGATTATCAAGGTCAGTATAAGAGACAGCCAGGTCTGAGTCATAAATCAAACTGGTTGATGGAGGTCGGGCATGACCAGCAGGGCGGGGAGCATCTACATACGGCAATTAGAAAAACAAAATAAAAAATTCTACTACTGACCAAATAAGTATTATTCTATTTATTTAACCTAGACATGTACATTTACATTTATAAGGGTATTATGCAATAAGAAATTCTGATTTGCTTAAAATCCATAGATTTTTTTTCATAGAAATAAAAATTGTAAATATATGGTGATACCTTCCCCAGGAAGCTCACCATACACAGGAAGCTCAGGTTATATAACTGATAACATAGCTAAGCAACCTACACTAATAACACATCAAATAAAACTGTAAGGACAACAGAATTAAACAGACATTTTTAGTTTCTCTTTCTGAAACATAAAGGAAGCACAGAATAATTAAGTTCTCTAGTTATGTCAGAGAGACTATTTTAACTTGAATTCCAATTCCAGCACTAACAGTATGACAAGAATTAAACGTGAGAGAATGCATTAATGGATAAATCACTTTTGCCCAGTGACAGGAACTTAAGTACTCACTTAAGTACCTCTTAGTTAAGTTTCATTTCAGTTTTAAAATTTTATTTTCCTTTTTGCTTTTCTCCCCAGTTTTAGTGAAAAAATATTACTTTAGAGAAAATAAACATACAAAGGAAAAGTTATATTCCACTTGCATTCCCACACAAGGAAAAAAAAGAAGCAGTTGGTGTATAAACCTTCCAAAGCATCCTCAGGATGGTTAAACGACTTGAAACAACCCTCCCTTTCAGACAGATTAAAGTCACTCTCCAACTAAAGCAGTAGTTCTGAAATTTTAGTGTGTAAAAGTCATCTGGAATACTTATTAAACACCAAGATTCCCAAGTTTCACTTCAAAAGATGCTCAGTGGCAGATGGTCCACATTTTGAAAAAGCCACACCATAGGCATAATTACACAGTCCCTTTATCCTAAGGCAGGTAAATAAGACTAAAAAACCTAAATAGTTAACTCACCAAGATACTTAGAACCACTGACAATTAAATTTATTCCATGAAAGACCATCATCTCTTCTTTATTTAGATGGACATTTTTTCTTATTTCGTTTTTGGCTACAAAAAGTCTGATGGATCCTCCCTTATTTATTCCAAATGCTAAAACAAAACTGTCCCTCATAGACACATACCAAAGAACAATTTATTTTGCCTCCATCAAAAGTTAAACAGATCTTGTAAAAGAAACAATACAACCCGTCTCTCTTTTCTACTTACAAGGAGGACAAAACAGACGCTTTCAAAGTGGAGTCTTCAGTGTACCTCCAGTGCTGAGAACATTCTGGGCTAGAAAACTATGTCAATATAAGGACCTCAGCAATAACTGCTCTAACTTGGGCGAAGGGGGAGAAAAGGACAACCAAATTACAGTAAAGTCGAATTCATAAACTGAGTTTTTATAACTGAGAGGGATCTTAGGAAATGATCTTATCCTATCTCCTTCTTTTACAGGGAGTTATTTTTATTTGTTAAACACAGGAAAGCAGCTCCACAATTCAAAACAGAATTTCTATCACCTAAGCCTCCTTCTCCTTAAAATCCATCATTTAAAAGATTAGTCCCTTTATATGAAACATGGATTATGCAAAAAGGAATACTAAAAGTCCAAGAATATCAGATATACTTTAAAGCAACAATCCTGGAATGCAGTATTTTGATGGGAAAATAAAAGTTTTACCTTGCTTGATAGAGGGACTAAATAATGACATAGCATCTTCTTCATGTGATAACACTGTAACACTAGATGGCCCATCTTCTACCTGCATACAATATTACATATTAGATTGAAATACTTATTTTACCAATAATAAAATATACCAATTCTTGAGTAGCTATGTATTGATCCAAACAGTCCATCCTAAAGGAAATCAGTTCTGAATACTCACAGGAAGGACTGATGCTGAAGCTGAAACTCCAATACTTTGGCCACCCGATGCAAAGAACTGACTCATTTAAACAGACCCTGATGCTGGGAAAGATTGAAGGTGGGAGAAGGGGACAACAGAGGATGAGATGGTTGAATGGCATCAGCGACTCGATGGACATGAGTTTGAGTAAACTCCAGGAGTTGGTGATGGACAGGGAGGCCTGGCATGCTGCAGTCCATGGGGTCGCAAAGAGTCAGACACAACTGAGCAACTGAACTGAACTGCTGTACTGATCATTCTGCTGGGTGTTCTACAGACATTATCAGTAACTCTCACAACTAACCTACAGGAGAAGTAAGTATGTTCACCTTACAGACGAAAAATACTTCTATAGATAACACAGGAAATACAACTGATAAGTAGTGGAGATGGGATTTTAAACTAAATCTGTCAAATTTCAAAGTCCATGTTCTTTCTACAAAATCTATTACCTTCCCAGCTACTTGTTTTCATATTTACAAAAAAACAAAATGTCAAGTACCTGGCACACAAAAAGGCTAAGCAAAACTTTGTGAAATGAATTCTTTGAATTAAACATATTACTGGGTCCTTTTTGTAATTTTATAGCCTTCAATTTCCAATTCTGTGTTTAAGGCAAAACTCTTCTCTAGCAGAGTTATCTTGTGCTTAATATTTGATTTAAAAAATTTTAAAAAAACTTTATTAACTTAAGACTTTACTTCTTGGGTCACATATTCAAAATATCATGTATTTTATAAACACAGTCATGTGTATTTTACTGCATTTTTGAAAACTGTTAATTCACTTACAGCATAGTTTTACTCAGAATCAAAGCAGTTTATCAACCTAAGTGTTCTGATTTCAATATAACAGAAATTAATGTCCTTTTTCTCTAATCTCAAAACTTTTGTAATAAAGATCTATTCATTATCATCAGATCTAGTGATAATTTCAAATCCATATAAGCTCTTAAATTTTGTACAATGTGCCTGATTAACCTATTTTTAAGAAATGTTTTTCTAAGTTAAAATGATGAATCTTTTTTTAAAATGAGAATTGTGGTACCATATGCAGAGTTACAAAACATTAGTGACGCATTGGTGTACTTTCTCTTACTCACCTTGTGTTTTTTTCCAGCTTCTCTTTCATTATTTTGTCTATCTTTCTTATCAGGAAAAAGGAATTCCTCATCTCCTTCAACGAATGCATATGGATCAATTTTAGGTTCTTGTTCTGAATCAGATGCTATTGCTGAAAGATACTGATTTTTAATTTGATATTGCTGCACTAATTCATCAGAAACTTTTAAAGGTTTCTTACATTGCACCATTAACCTGCATTAAAAAATAAAATTAGAAAAATTAATTATATTCTCCATAAAAGCATAAAAATTTCTAAAGTGACTAAGTATCAAAGTTTTCAGAATTATTTTCTTAAAAAAAAAAAAGAATTATTTAGAGATGATCTAACTTGCAATCCTCCATTTTACAAATGAAGAAACAGGCATAGAAAGGTTTTGTGATTCACTGAAGTCTCAAATTCAGCAACAAAGAAATGGAGTTAAAATCCTGGTCTCACAGTCTTTCACCCAAATGTGTTGTCTTTTGGTAATCCACTCCATTCCCAAATACTCAAGTGCACTAACCTGTACAAATTCAATCACTTGAAAGGGATTCATATTTAAACTACTTCAGCACAGAACTCTCAAAATTTGCACTCAACAGTGAGATTATTGAACTTTTATACAATTTATATCTTTATATAATACCTTTATATAATTTATGTCTAATTCTATACAGTTTATACCTTTACACTTTTATACAGTGAAAGTGATTATCCTTTTCCTATTGCCATGAGTGGATATACTTTAAGTTTAAAAAGTTTAAAAGGCTGATTTGTATTTCATGAAATCAACAATTTTCTACTGTATTAGTCAACTGTAAATAATTCTAGCAAAACTTTTATAATGTCAAGTGGAGTTTCAGCACAAGTTATCTCAGAGGTTTTTACTAAACACATTGGAAAATAAGTTATTAGTCTTCTGGTTCCACTTCATGAATGATAAAAGTATTCTCTATACTCTCCTAAAATATCCAATAAAATGACAAAGGACAACAGAATAGGCAAGAAGACAACACTGAAGTTAGAAAGATGAACTACTAGAAACAGAGACGAGAAAAAAGGGAAATCTAAGGCTTAGCAAAGGAAGTCACAAGCTGATCCCATCACAAAACCCTGGAAATCATTAGGACTTTTACATGTCTGAAGACCAAGGTGCTTGGTGAGTGTGAATAGAGAAATGACTCATTTTTGGTTTGTATGACACTTTTAGACTCCTGAATTCATTTTCTCTATGGCTTGCAAAGTTGAGATTCCCACACTACCGTTACGATGGCAGCCCGGCTTCTAGTCAGATAATGCTTAAAATCCTGCAATAACTATTTTACCCTGAGTAAAAAACAAAGTCCTTATAATATCCTATCAAAGCTTTCCATGACCTGTCTTCCCTTTTCCCTTCAACTTCATCTTCTACTATTCTATTCCTCCCTCTCTCACTGTTCTTTCAAGGGCTTCCTTGACGTTCCTCAACAGGTCAACACACTCTTGACTGTTCTTTTTATCTGGAACATTCTTCCTCCAAATATCTGCATGATCAACTCCCTCACTTCCTTCAAGTCATGTCACCTATTTATGAGACTTTATTTAAAATAAATCCACTATCTCAACATTGATCCCCCTTATCTGGGTTTACTTTTCCCTCCACAGCATTTATCTCTTAACATACTATGTAATTTGCTTACGCTCACGGTTGTCTGTCACTCCACTAGACTATAAGCCTCTAAATGTCAGGGATTTTGTCTCTGTTTATTGAACTATCCCAAATGCCTAGAGGAGTGCCTGGGACATAATAAGTGCTCAATAAACACTTGCTAAATTAATACATGAAACCTCAAAGCCACAGAGGATTGAGATACTGTGTTTGCATTAATAATTCTAAGATACAGTATGTTGTACTTTGAAGTAAATCACCTTTATTTGTCAGAAAGTGATAATACTGCTGCTACTTGTCTGTCCTGGATATCAAGACAAAAAAAAACATAAAGAGAAATAAGGTTTGGAATCAATGAGGTATTTGCTAGTTTATAAACTATCTGAATGACAGAGCTATCATAGCTAGCTAATCTATTCACTAATGTCCAGCACCAGAAGCACTCTATACCCTATAAACTAAGGTTTGAAATAATCAAAAGAATAACTGACATTTTCTCACAATGCTATCAAATATATGTCACTACTATCTCAATGTGCCTCAGATTTATCCTCAAACTGAAATCTCAAATATACAAAACCTTTTTCCATAGGAACATAGTGCTAACCCAACTGTCAATGGGGTGTATGCTTTACAGTTATCCGTTAGAATGGCTCTGTTCTATAAATAAGCATTTATTTCTTAAGAGAACTTTTCTATCTCACCATATTAGATGCTAAATGTTTCCTGAAATGTCTATCAGATACCAACATAAATCATTAAAATAGTATTCCTATCTACTTTGACATGTATTTTCTTATTTAATACTTAAAGTCATGAAATAGGAACCAGAGGGTGTGCTAACTTGGATGTGAAAATTAAGTTGGAAGAAATGGTCCAATAGTGGCAGGGTTAGGGCAGGGAAGATTTTAAATATGCAAATACACGTAACTATTCATAGGGGGAAAGTATGAGAACCTACCCCTCCAGCCCCAGTCACTAACCTGAAAGACTACTCTGTGTTGAGGTGAATAAAACAACTATTTTCATATTAAGTTGTCCTCTGGCAGAAGCATAAAAACTGCCACACTGTTCACGTAAGTAGTTGTTAAGCTAGTGGGCAGTAACATTAAAAAGAAAAATCCTACTGCACAGGGCTCTTTTAGGAATAAAAATGAGTAAACCAAATGCAATACCTAAAGACAACTTTTTGTTATTTTATTGAATGGTTCTCACAGCAAAGAACTGAAATGAAGTCAATGATATCAAGAGTATCAAGTCACAATAAATGAAAAATGTAAATTATTTACATTATACATCCTTCTATATTTAAAACTGATAAAAGAAACAAAAACTGTGATTTTTTTTAAAGATAGGCCAGATTAAAAACTGAAGTTAGCATTTCATCACTATCCAATTATAAAGTATACAGACACTTTTGTGAACAGGAAAAACACACCTCGCCTTTTCTAAAAGGAACTTTCACATAAAGCCAAACTGTTAACTACAGAGATAATTTCAGTCAGATATAAAAGCAAATACAGACAAACTGGGAAAGAATGATTAGGTACAACGATGAATAGGAACCTTTGTAATGCCCAAAGCAAACCAGAATTACTTTTATTAATTAACTGCATCTCCTTCTTTTCACTATGACAAAGCAGCACACTACCCTAACAAGTATTTGTAGAGAATTTAACATGGCTTACAGCTTATGGTTTTATGTCTTTATTCAAAAGAAATTCTTTCAGACAAGATGTAACAATATTTTAGAACTAGCAATTATAAAAAGAGGTAAGCTATAATTCAAGAATTGTTAATGAAGAAATAAATTTAATAAATCTCAAAAAGTTAATAGTACCTTTTCTAATACCATCTCCCATATTCAGAACCAATCCTTAAACTGAGTCAAACTAGCTGTCAAAAGTATAGCTGTATTGCATTAAAGTAAGATATCAAATAAGGAAGAAAAAAACCTTAAAAAGAAAAAAACTTAAAAGATCTTAGAATACAGTAAATCAAAGCAAGTTTACTTCATCATAGACATCTTTCTATGAAGCAAAGTAAAATCTTTTGGAGATCAAATAATGCATTATAATAAGTATATACATACAATAAAAATCTGATATACCACTGAAACAACATAAAAGCTAATTCTACTAATGGACATTATGGTTAAGATATCCTGATGTATCCTTATACTGACCAAGACATCATGATAAGAACTATGCTCAAGTACAGCTCTTTGTTCAGAGTTTAGAAAGATTCCTTGTGAATCAGAATAGCAGATTATTTTAAGCTGTCACAAATTCTACTAAAACTAAACTCTTGAAAAAATATGTCAAAGAGCAACTGTAATGTTTCTTGGCAGAAATTTTGCTTTTAAAAAATATTTACAAGGTCTTAAGCCACTATTCTAAAATAGATGTTATCATTAACAAAGAAACTAAAATAAATTAGACACAAAAAGAAAATAAAGATATTTGTCACAGATGTGTATATCTTGTATGTGCGATACTCTAAGCTTCACCCAACCTCTCTCTCCTCCAATTAAATTCTAACAAATCAGAAAAGGAATTTTGCTTTAAAGTGGCTACTAAAAAATTCCATACTGGATGAAGCACAAGCTGGAATCAAGTTTGCCAGGAGAAAAATCAGCAACCTCAGATATGCAGATGATACTACCCTCATGGCAGAAAGTGAAGAGGCTCTAAAGAGCCTGTTGATGAAGGTAAAAGGGAGTGAAAAAAGGTGGCTTAAAAGTCAACATTCAAAAAACTAAGATTATGGCATCCCGTCCCAACACTTCATGGTAAATAGACAGGAAAACAACAGAAACAGTGACAGACTTTATTTTTCTGGGCGCCAAAATCACTGCAGATGGTGACTGCAGCCATGAAATTAAAAGATGCTTGCATCGTGGAAGAAAAGCTATGAACAACCTAAACAGCATATTAAAAAGCAGAGACGTTTCTTCGCCAACAAAGGTCCATCTAGTCAAAGCTATGGTTTTTCCAGTAGTCATGTATGGATGTGAGAGTTGGATCGTAAAGAAAGCTGAGCGTCTAAGAACTGATGCTTCTGAACTGTGGTGTTGGAGATTCTTGAGTCCTGTGGACTACAAGGAGATCCAACCAGTCAATCCTAAAGGGAATCAGTCCTGAATATTCATTGGAAGGACTGATGCTGAAGCTGAAACTCCAGTACTTTGGCCACCTGATGTGAAGAGCTGACGCATTGGAAAAGACCCTGATGCTGGGAAAGACTGAAGGCAGGAGAAGGGGATGACAGAGGATGAGACGGTTGGATGGCATCACTGACTCGATGGACATGAGTTTGAGCAAGCTCTGGGAGTTGGTGATGGACAGGGAGGCCTGTCATGCTGCAGTCAGTGGGGTCACAAAGACTTGGACACAACTGAGCAACTAAACTGAACTGAGCTACTGAAAAATTTGGCATCAACTCCTGCACATGAAGCCTAAGAATAAAGGAAATGCTTAGAAATGATGAAGTAATTACTCTTCAGAAGTCAAGCGGCCATCACCAACTAAAACTGATAAGCAAAATAAAGAGTATATCTTTCTTCTATCTACTTATTATTAATACCTATTACAACCCTCTTCCAACAACACAAAACAAGACTCTACACATGGACATCACCAGATGGTCAACATCAAAATCAGATTGATTATATTCTTTGCAGCCAAAGATGGAGAAGCTCTATACAGTCAACAAAAACAAGACCAGGAGCCACTGTGGGTTAGATCATGAACTCCTTATTACCAAATTCAGACGTAAATTGAAGAAAGTAGGGAAAACCGCTAGACCATTCAGGTATGACCTAAAAGAAATCCCTTATGATTATACAGTGGAAGTGAGAAATAGATTTAAGGGCCTAGATCTGACAGATAGAGTACCTGATGAACTATGGAATGAGGTTCGTGACGTTGTACAGGAGACAGGAATCAAGACAATCCCCATGAGAAAGAAATGCAAAAAAGCAAAGTGGCTGTCTGGGGAGGCCTTACAAATAGCTGTGAAAAGAAGAGAGGCGAAAAACCAAGGAGAAAAGGAAAGATATAAGCATCTGAATGCAGAGTTTCAAAGAATAGCAAGAAGAGATAAGAAAGCCTTCTTCAGTGATCAATGCAAAGAAATAGAGGAAAAGAACAGAATGGGAAAGATTAGAGATCTCTTCAAGAAAATTAGAGCTACCAAGGGAACATTTCATGCAAAGATGGGCTCAATAAAGGACAGAAATAGTATGGACCTAATGGAAGCAGAATATATTAAGAAGAGGTGGCAGGAATACACAGAAGAACGGTACAAAAAAGTTCTTCACGACCAAGATAATCACGATGGTGTGATCACTCATCTAGAGCCAGACATCCCGGAATGTGAAGTCAAGTGGGCCTTAGAAAGCATCACTACAACAAAGCTAGTGGAGGTGATAGAATTCCAGTGGAGCTATTTCAAATCCTGAAAGATGATGCTGTGAGAAAGTGCTGCACTCAATATGCCAGCAAATTTGGAAAACTCAGCAGTGGACACAGGACTGGAAAAGGTCAGTTTTCATTCCAATTCCAAAGAAAGGCAATGCCAAAGAACGCTCAAACTACCACACAATTGCACTCATCTCACATGCTAATGAAGTAATGCTCAAAATTCTCCAAGCCAGGCTTCAGCAATATGTGAACCGTGAACTTCCTGATGTTCAAGCTGGTTTTAGGAAAGGCAGAGGAACCAGAGATCAAATTGCCAACATCCACTGGATCACGGAAAAAGCAAGAGAGTTCCAGAAAAACATATATTTCTGCTTTATTGACTATGCCAAAGCCTTTGACTCTGTGGATCACAATAAACTGTGGAAAATTCTGAAAGAGATGGGAATACCAGACCACCTGACCTGCCTCTTGAGAAATCTGTATGCAGGTCAGAAAGCAACAGTTAGAACTGGACATGGAACAACAGACTGGTTTCAAACAGGAAAAGGAGTATGTCAAGGCTGTATATAGTCACCCTGCTTATTTAACTTATATGCAGAGTACATCATGAGAAACGCTGGGCTGGAAGAATCACAAGCTGGAATCAAGACTGCCGGGAGAAATATCAATAACCTCAGATATGCAGATGACACCACCCTTATGGCAGAAAGTGAAGAGGAACTAAAAAGCCTCTTGATGAAAGTGAAAGTGGAGAGTGAAAAAATTGGCTTAAAGCTCAACATTCAGAAAATGAAGATCATGGCATCTGATCCCATCACTTCATGGGAAATAGATGGGGAACAGTGGAAACAGTGTCAGACTTTATTTTTTGGGCTCCAAAATCACTGCAGATGGTGACTGCAGCCATGAAATTAAAAGACACTCCTTGGAAGAAAAGTTATGACCAACCTAGATAGCATATTCAAAAGCAGAGACATTACTTTGCCGACCAAGGTCCATCTAGTCAAGGCTATGGTTTTTCCACTGGTCACGTATGGACTGTGAAGAAGGCTGAGCGTTGAAGAATTGATGCTTTGAACTGTGGTGTTGATGAAAACTCTTGAGAGTCCCTTGGACTACAAGGAGATCCAACCAGTCCATTCTGAAGGAGATCAGCCCTGGGTGTTCTTTGGAAGGAATGATGCTAAAGCTGAAACTCCAGTACTTTGGCCACCTCATGCGAAGAGTTGACTCATTGGAAAAGACTCTGAAGCTGGGAGGGACTGGGGGCAGGAGAAGGGGATGACAGAGGATGAGATGGCTGGATGGCATCGCTGACTCGATGGACGTGAGTCTGAGTGAACTCCGGGAGTTGGTGATGGACAGGGAGGCCTGGCGTTCTGCGATTCTTGGGGTCGCAAAGACTCAGACACGACTGAACTGAACTGAACTGACAACCCTTTAATACCAATCAGTGGAAAACTTCATTTATTTCTGCCAAATGTAAACTGAGTTGCCACTTAACAAAAATAAAGGTCTAAATTTCTCCTTCATCATTTCCTAAAAAGGCATACATTTGTAAAAGTCAACTAGTATAAAGAAACTATTTTTTATTTCTACTGATGCATTCTTGCCACTCTTTGTATGATAGATCTATTCTAATTGGCCATAAGGTTCTTTAGTCTACTCCACATCTATAAAATCCACCCATCCCTACTGCATCCTTCTAACTTCCTCGGAAGGTCCCTGTATCACCTTATAAACAATATTCTGCTACTCTATTATACAGCCTCACCGTCCTCTTGAGATTTCATTTCTCATCATGTCATACCAAATCGCTGAGCAGCACCCTATAATCTTTCCATACTAAGCTACTTAAAGCTTCTGATCTCTATAAATGGAACTATTTTCCACTCTGGCTCTGTGTTCCTACTATATTGTACATATGTCTGTATCAGAGAATTTAATATTATTTTCCATTAGATTAGAATTTCATTTAGGGCCAGGATCAAATTTATCTTATATTCCAACATCTTACAGCATCTTGTATGCTACAGAAACTTCAGTTTTATTCAAATTGATAATGCATCTTTGAGGAACATGAATTTAAAAACGATAATCTTCCTACAAAAGGAGAAAGAATAATGTAGGAGTTGCAACAACCTTCTACTTAACCTCATTAAAATTAAGTGTTATACGTTTTAAGACTTTCAAAACTCAAAGTATGGAAAAGGATGATAGAAATTTACAGTGACTGGGTAATAGGAATTCACAAATTTTTAAAATATAAAACAAACTAGGCTTTTGAATGGATTACTATATGGCCAGAAATGTGTTTGACATATTACATCCTTAAAAATATAGAATACTTCTACAAAGAATTTAAGAAGATTGTTTAAATGCCATTAAGGAAGTTTAACAGCAATTTAGGGTATTTATAATTCTTTTTAGAGAATTCATTTTTAATGATAAGGGACATCATCTGACTCTGTCAGCTGGCTTTGCCATTTACTGTAAGGTGATGACCAGTCCTCATGAATTCCCATCTCAAGTTATATTAAGAGCAGGCACTTGAATTAATAAGTTATTTCAACAAGATCTCTTTAACTGTGAGAAAAAATAACTTTTGTTTCAGCACAATACAAAGAAGACCATGCCAGGTATTTTACTGTGGTTTGGAGAGACAGAGTACGGGAGAGCTCTCACGTGAAACTAATCATTAAACATGTTTAGCATATCTAATATAATAACTTATTCTATATTTCTATTTCTGTTAAAAGTTATTCATGACATTAAAGGATCTCAACATGATTAACATTTCAGGCTGGAGAATTCCTTGTTGTACGGGATAATCCTATACATTGTAAGATATTTAGCAGCATCCCTGGCCTCTACCTATCAGATGGCAGTAGCACACTCCTGGTCGTGACAAACAATATATCTCTAGACACTGCCAAATGTCACCTGGGAGAGTGTGTGTGTGTGTATCAGATGTCAGCAGACATTGCCAAATGTCACCTGGGAGGGGTGTGTGTGTGTATTTATGTGTTGTCTGTGTATCTCAGATGTCAGTAGACACTGCCAAATGTCACGTGTGTGTGTGTGTGTGTGGTGTCTGTGTATCAGATATCAGTAGACACTGCCAAATGTCACCTGTGTGTGTGTGGTGTCTATCAGATGTCAGTAGGACACTTCTGGTCATGATAAACAATCTATCTCTAGACATTGCCAAATGTCACCTGGGAGGGGTGTGTGTGTGGTGTGTGTACCAGATGTCAGTAGTACACTTCCAGTCTTGACAAACAACCTGTGTATGTGTTTATGCTGGAAGAACACAGTAGTACACAAGATGAAATTCTTACCCTCACAGAGTTTACATTCTAATGGGGGAGGAGACCATTAACAAATATGCAGTTTCAGGCAATTTTATATATATATACACACACACACACATATATATATATACACATATATGGAAAACAGGAAACCAGTTCACAGGATAGGCAGTCACTTAGGGATTAAAGAGAAGCCACAGTTTAGTTACAGTGGTCAAGGAAATACTTCCTGACAAGGTAAATTTCGAGTTCGACTGAACAAAAAGGAGTGAGCTGTCCCCTCTCCCCCACTGCCCCATAATGCAGTTCTAAAGGCCTTGAGGAATGACCTTAACTTTCTGACAGAACAGCAAGAAAGCTGATATGGTTAAGTCAGGAAGCAAATAGGAGAGTAGGAAACACAAGTGAAGAACCAGGTATGCAGGAGATTACAGATGAGGAAAAGACTATGGATTTTATTCTGATGTAAAGGGGAACTAATTACTTGTTTCCAAGACATCAGTTGTTTTCAAGAGATCTGCTGACTAATTTAGTAACTAAGTTAGTCATCTTCCGTGATCATAAGGATATCCTAAAGTCCCTCAATTTTAAATTAATTTTAATTTTTTAAAAAGTCATACTAGTATGCTTTTACAGTTCAAAGTGCTAGACAAAGCACACAGATACATCTTTTAAAATAATAATCAAGGAACTTTAAAAGAAAATACATCTCTGTAGGGATGAGAGGCTATAAATGGATTGGGCATTTTTATCTCAGGGAAGCTCAAAAATTAATGAAACACAAGCAAAAGAAAAAAAAAATCAACAAAACACTGTAGAGAAAGTTCATAGTTTAGAATATGCAAAAGGGGGCTAAAGGCAAACTACATTAACAACAGGAGAGCCAAACTGCCTAAAAATCTCTAGAAAGAAATGAAAAAGCTGAAAATGGAGAAACAGAGTGCTCCTTTTTAAAAATAACCATTTTTTAAATTGAAGCATTGTTAATTTACAACATTCTATTACGTTCAGGTGTACAGTGATTCTGTTTGGTGTGTGTGTGTATACATTAATTTTTCAGATTCTTTTCTATTACAGGTTATTACAAGACACTGTGATATAGTTCTCTGTGCTGTACAGCAGGTCTTTGTTGTTTATCTATTTTATATATACTAGTATGGATATGTTAATCTCAAACTCCTAGTTTATCCCCCTCCTCTAACCCCGCCCCAGTCCTGAAAGGGTTCCTTTTCTAAGAAAAATGAATAAATAACCTGCTGAAGGCACAAGATTAGTCATTCTTTTTATCCTGAAAGTTTAGGTATAAGGCCTCCCCTCCAAAACATCCCCTACCCCATTACCATAAAGCAAAGTGTTTGGAATTGATACACAATTGATACTGAAATATTTATTGAATGAGTAAATCCTGCCAATTGACAAGGTTCTATCTTTACACACTAATTTCCACTCAGCTCCTTTATTCCCTCATTCTAAACTCTGTAAGATGAGGAGCTTCCCTGGTGATCCAGAGGCTAAGACTCTGCACTTCCAATGCAGGGGGCATGGGCTTGATCCCTGGTCAGGGAACTAGCATCCCATATGCTGCAGCCAAAACGAACAAATAAAATGTGTAAGATTAAACAATAATATGATGAGAATCAGTAAAGAAAAAGACCAAAACAAAGTACTTCTAAAGGGAAAAAAAAGTTACAGGACATTTAACAAGGGGGTGCTATTTCTTTTTAGTTTAGAAATTAAAAACACATGAATAATAAATATTAAAACTGTAAGAAAAGAGCTAGAAGTTGAGGAATCCCCTCAGGAAAAAAAAAAAGAGAGAAAATATAAAAGTTCAACATCTAAATTCTAGAAATTCCACAGAGAATGGAGGAAGAAACAAAGACATTATCCAAGAAAAAAGTAACTTCCAGTGATGGGAAAAAAAAACAACCAAGACTTCAAATTAAACCAGCCCTCCTGAAAAGTTCAGCACAAGGAATGAATGAATAAAATATCACTACATTTATATGTGTGCGTGCACGCACGCGTGTGTGTATATATATACACATACACATATTCTTGTGAAATTTTAACATTCTAAGCAAAAGATCCTAAAAAATTTCACTGACAACAGACAGAGAAGAAAATGTAATTAACCTCTGCACGCTACTTGGCCTTGTATTGATAAATAGGTAGTTTTAATGACTATAATAGTAAATGAATATAATGGTTGGTTTTCACCTTTTAAAAAAACACCAACTGATTCACTTTGCTGTACACCTGAAACTAACACGACACTGTAAATCAACTATACTCCAACAAAAAATCAGGGGAAAAAACCCTACTATAGATAAGAATGCAAAAAGCTTATGGGACAGATGATAATCAGAACAACAGAGAAAGTGAAGGGAGAACTGAAAATAAGACCATTTTTGCCCCAAAGTATGTCATACATAATGTGTACGTATGACATACTTTGTGGACAAAGAAAGCAGACCACAGAACAGAGGAAGGTATCTGTAGTATGTATAGCTAACCCAAGATTAACAGCCAGAAGATACGAAGAATAAATCGGGGTGGGAGGGAGGTGAAAGACCAAAAATGGACTAAAAATTATATCCAAAGCATATATAACTAATATAAGATTAACAACCAGAATATGAAAAGAATAAATCAGGGGTGAAAAAGAAAATAGACTAAAATATGATATATAGTATAGGCGCATAAACACTTTAAGTGCTGCTTAACCTTACTAGGAAACTGTAAAACATATAGTAAGATAATATGCCATTCTGCATGCAGCAGACTAGAAAATTAAAAGTCTCTTCATACCAAGTACTGAGGAAATGTAGAATAGCTATTCTCATACTCTGCTGTTTGATGAGGGTATAAACTAGTATAGTTTAGAAGGTAATTTGGCAACAACCTTTAATGCTGAATATCAATATACGCCATGGTGCAGCAATTCCACTTTTTGCTATATGCCCTAGAGGGATTCTTACATACAAGTGTACAAGGAAATGTGTACAAAAAAATTCACTGCTACATCTTGTGAAAAACTGAAAATAATCAACATGCCATCTCAAGAGAGTAGATAAATTGTGTAAATTTTGGCTAATATATTCATAACAAAGAAAATACTTGAAAGCAAGTGAAATTAGTTAACTAGAGCCACATGCATAAAAACATGTAGAGAAGTGATAAATATCAAATTCAGGATAGTGGAAGGAAGAACAGAGGAAAAATAATAGTATACAAAAGTGCTAATTGTATGTAAAATCCTTAAGTTGGCTGATGGACCAACTTAGTTGATGGATAAATGTTATTATTTTCTCTTTTTTTGTGACTAAAATATTTCATAATAAAGAGGTCCCCTGAGGAAAAAATACAGTAGAGAAATTATCCAAAATTAATACTCAACTACTGAAAGGATTTATTATTGTAAATCCAACCCTGAAACCATTCTGGCATCTATTAAGAACGTACATCATTTCCACCCTTAAATTTTAATTGACTATTAAAAAAAATACATACTCTGTAACTGATGTTACACTTTCCTGTCCAAAAGGTCCAACTGGATCATCCTTGAATTTATCACTTGGAAGTTGAGGTGGTAAAAACTCTAAATCTTTTTTCTTTGGGACCTTGTAATACTTCCAGGCTATATTAGCTTCATCTTCTTCCAAGTTTACTGCTGTACCAACATATATTGTAGGTTCTACAGCTTCCTGGAATTGAGCTGGGAAAGACTGGGATAAACTGTCTATCCCATCTTCCACTGGTTTAGAAGGAATCAAGGGATCCGGTGTTGGCATTTGATAAAAGTGTTGACTTTGCGGAGTTGAGGGTGTTTTAGTCACTCCTTCATCAACCACATCACAGGGGTGAGGACTAAGTGGGGGTGGTTGAGGTGAATTTGCCATTTCAGTGCCATGCATTTGAGGAGTCTTTGCTACATCATTAGTTCGGATATTTGTAAATCTCACTTGACTGTCTGGAGCAGATATCACAAGTCTTTGGCTGGCTGAATCTGTGTCCATGCCAACATCATCGCTAACAGATACACGATGGTGAAAAGGAGTCAAGGGGCGTTTTTGTGGTTTTTCACTCTTTTCTTGCTTTTCATTGGTCTTGTGCTTCGGAAGTACTTGCTGTTGCTGACTTAAAGATGGTGCCTGTCCTTGCTGTCCAGGATTTCTAGGTTTGAGATTTTTGTGTCTGAAAAGTTAAAAAAAAAAGGTGTATTTATAGTATAACTATTGTATCAAAGTATATAAGTTAACAGTATTAGAAATTTCAGATGTCATTTTTCACACATAAGCCTAAAAATTATTTAAATTTACATAGGAAAATTCCCTTTAGTGGCCTAAAACTAAGACCATGCAGAAAACTTTATAAAAGTCAATTCTCATGCTCACTTAATATGTGGTCAGATAGGCAAAGGTGATTTTCCTTACATAATTTAAGTATCCTAGTATTTGAATATAGAGATAAGATTCTAGTTAAGATAAAAAGGTATAAAATGAACTCAAATTTATCCATTTAACCCTCTCCACTGAGGGAACATACTGAGATACCCTTCTGTGCAGAGCCTGGGACCTCTTATTGTACAGGAGGGGAAAAAACCATGAAGTTAAAACTGCAATTATGCTGAAATGACACAAGAGAAACCCATTATTACCATGACACCAAAATCAAAGACACTGTAAGAAAAGGAAATCATAGAACAAAATTCCTTAAGAAAACAGATGTACTTAGTGATTACATGGTTGTATATATTTGTCAGAACTCAAAACTGCCCACCTGAGAAGGATGAGTGTTACTCTATTAAAATTTACCTCAATAAATTTCACTTGAAAAAAAAAATGCAAATCAGTAACAAAAGATAAGCAATTGAGAAATGCATAAATTAAGAACACATCAAACATAATCAAACTGGATTTGTACCATGAATGTAAGGTGTAACATTCATAAGAAAAAAAAACAGTATTGTTCATCATATTAATAAAACTATATGATTATCTCAATACATACAGAAAAAACATGACAAAATTCAATACTTATTCATATAAAAAGATTCAGCTAGCAAGTACTAGAACTTAATCCAATGAAGTTCAGTTCAATTCAGTTTCTCAGTTGCGTCTGACACTTTGCAATCCCATGGACAGCAGCACGCCAGGCCTCCCTGTCCATCACCAACTCCCAGTTTACTCAAACTCATGTCCAGTGAGTCAGTGATGCCATCCAACCATCTCATCCTCTGTCATCCCCTTCTCCTTCCACCTTCCATCTTTCCCATCATCAGGGTCTTTTCAAATGAATGAGTTCTTCACATCAGGTGGCCAAGGTACTGGAGTTTCAGCTTCAGGATCAGTTTTTCCAAATAAATTCAGGACTGACTGCCCTTAGGATGGTCTGGCTGGATCTCAGTGCAGTCCAAGGGACTCTCAAGAGTCTTCTCCAACACAATTCAAAAGCATCAATTCTTTGGTGCTCAGCTTTCTTTATGGTCCAACTTTCACATCCATACATGACCACTGGAAAAACCATAGCCTTGACTAGATGGACCTTTGTTAGCAAAGTAGTATCTCTGCTTTTTAATATGTTGTCTAGGTTGGTCACAACTTTTCTTCCAAGGACCAAGCGTCTTTTAATTTCATGGCTACAGTCACCATCTGCAGTGATTTTGAAGCCCCCCAAAATAAAGTCACTATTTCCAGTTTCCCCATCTATCTGCCAGGAAATGGTGGGACCAGATGCCATGATCTTAGTTTTCTGAATGTTGAGTTTTAAGCCAACTTTTTCTACTCTTACACTTTCATCAAGAGGCTCTTTAGTTGTTCTTCACTTTCTGCCATAAGGGTGGTGTCATCTGCATATGATATTTCTCCCAGCAATCTTCATTCCAGCTTGTGCTTCATCCAGCCCAGCGTCTCGCATGATGTACTCTGCATATAAGTTAAATAAGCAGGGTGACAATATACAGCCTTGATGTACTCCTTTTCCTATTTGGAATCAGTCTGTTGTTCCATGACCAGTTCTAACTTTGCTTCTTGACCTGCATACAGATTTCTCAAGAGGCAGGTCAGGTGGTCTGGTATTCCCATCTCTCTCAGAATCTTCCACAGTTTATTGTGAGCCACACAGTCAAAGGCCTTGGCATAGTCAATAAAGCAGAAATAGATGTTTTTCTGGAACTCTCTTGCTTTTTCTATGATCCAACCGATGTTGGCAATTTGATCTCTGGTTCCTCTGCCTTTCCTAAAACCAGCTTGAATAGCTGGAAGTTCACGGTTCACGTACTGTTGAAGCCTGGCTTGGAGAAAATTGAGTATTACTTTACTAGCATGTGAGATGAGTGCAATTATGAGGAGTTTGAGCATTCTTTGGCATTGCCTTTCTTTGGGGTTGGAATGAAAACTAACCTTTTCCAGTCCTGTGGCCACTGCTGAGTTTTCTAAATTTGCTGACATATTGAGTACAGCACTTTCACAGCATCATCCTTGAGGATTTGAAACAGCTTAACTGAAATTCATCACCTCCACCAGCTTTGTTCACAGTGATGCTTCCTAGGCCCACTTGACTTCACATTCCAGGATGTCTGGCTCTAGGTGAGTGATCACACCATCATGATTATCTGGGTCATGAAGCTCTTTTTTGTATAGTTCTTCTGTGTATTCTTGCCCCCTCTTCTTAATATCTTCTGCTTCTTTTAGGTTCGTACCATTTTTGTCCTTTATTGTGCCCATTTTTGAATGAAATGTTCCCTTGGTATCTCTAATTTTCTTGAAGAGATCTCTAGTCTTTCCCATTCTATTGTTTTCCTCTATTTCGTGGCATAATCACTGAGGAAGGCTTTCTTATCCCTCCTTGCTATTCTTTGGACCTCTGCATTCAAATGGGTATATCTTTCCTTTTTGCCTTTGCCTTTCACTTCTCTTCTTTTCACAGCTATTTGTAAGGCCTCCTCAAACAATCATTTTGCCTTTTTGTATTTTTTTCTTAGGGATGATCTTGATCCCTGCCTTCTATACAATGTCATGAACTTCTGTCCATAGTTTTTCAGGCACCCTGTTTATCAGAGCTAATCCCTTCAATCTACTTCTCACTTCCACTGTATAATCATAAGGGAAGTGATTTAGGTTATACCTGAATGGTCTAGTGGTTTTCTCTACTTTCTTCATTTTAAGTCTAATTTGGCAATAAGGAGATCATGATCTGAGCCACAGTCAGCTCCCGGTCTTGTTTTTGTTGACTATACAGAGCTTCTCCATCATTGGCTACAAAGAATACAATCAATCTAATTTCAGTATTGACCATATGGCGATGTCCATGTAGAGTCTTTTCTTGTGTTGTTGGAAGAGGGTGTTTGCTATGACCAGTGCATTTTCTTGGCAAAACTCTATTAGCCTTTGCCCTGCTTCATTCCATATTCCAAGGCCAAATTTGCCTGTTACTCCAGGTGTTTCTTGACTTCTTACTTTTCCATTCCAGTCCCCTATAATGAAAAGGACATCTTTTTTGGGTATTAGTTCTAGTTGTAGGTCTTCATGGAACAGTTCAACTTCAGCTTCTTCAGCGTTACTGGTTGGGGCACAGACTTGGATTACCATGATATTGAATGGTTTGCCTTGGAAACGAACAGAGATCATTCTGTCATTTTTGAGACGGCATCCAAGTACTACATTTTGGACTCTTGTTGACTATTATGGCTACTCCATTTCTTCTAAGGGATTCTTGCCCCCAGTAGTAGATAAAATGGTCATCTGAGTTAAATTCCCTCATTCCAGCCCATTTTAGTTTGCTGATTCCTAAAATGTTGACGTTCACTCTTGTCATCTCCTATTTGACCACTTTCAGTTTGCTTTGATTCATGGACCTAACATTCCAGGTTCCTATGCAATAACTGCCCTTTACAGCATTGGACTTGACTTTCATTGCCAGTCACATCCGCAACTGGGTGTTGTTTTTGCTTTGGCTCCGTCTCTTCATTCTTTCTGGATTTATTTCTCCACAGATCTCCAGTAGTATATTGGGCACCTACTGACCTGGGGAGTTCATCTTTCAGTGTCCTATCTTTTTGACTTTTCATACCGTTCATGGAGTTCTCAAGGCAAGAATACTGAAGTGGTTTGCCATTCCCTTCTCCAGTGGACCATATTTTGTCAGAACTCTCTAATCCAATAAAAACACCTATTAAAAAACTCCCGGAGAAGAAAATGGCAACTCACTCCAGTATTCTTGCCTGGAGAATCCCACAGACAGAGGAGCCATGGGGTCGCTAGAGTCAGACATGACTTAGCGACTAAACTACAACTAGTAGAAGAAAAACTGTCTTTATTCACAGAATACATGATTAGAACTTTACAATGAAGGTATTAGGCTGATCACCACCTTCTCAATCTTAACATTATTAACAGTAGGAAAACCAGGCACATGTCTCTTTTGATGTGACACCATACAAAGCAACACAATACTACCTATGAAATATTTTCACCAAAAATATTAAACCTGAATCTGACTAAGCCTCTCAATCAGTAGTGCCCAAAAGAATTTTCAGTGATGACAGAAATGTTATGTGGCTGCTGCAGATTTAAAATGATATTTATGCAATGGAGGGACTAAATTTTTAATTTTATTTAAAACCAGTTACTTTAAATAGCCACTCGTGGGTACAAACATAGCTAGCTAGTATTGGAGGGTATGGCTCTAGAGCTACCTTCCATTTTCAGAAATACAAGGAATAAAGAATAAGTTAAACTATATGACAAACTGAGAAAATTTGTAATGTGGGACATTCTAGAGAACAACTTATCTAGTTTCTCCAACCAAGTCCATGTCATAAAAGGGGGAAGAGGACTAAAAGAGAGACCTGGAAAACTTAATAATCAATTCTACGTTCCTTGTTTGAATCCTTGAAGTCAAACCAAACACAAAAAGATATTTCTGAGACAAATCTTTATAAAGTATCAGATGACACCAATAAAATGTGGTTTCTTTTATCAGATATGATAATGGAATTATGTAAGAAAATACTGACTTTTTTTAAAAGTTGCAGGCTGAAGTAGGAGTGAAATGAAGATACTTAAGATCTGCTTTAAAAACCTTCAGCAAGACTGCAGCTTTGAGGGACTAGCTAAATAAAGCATTAAATCAATAGTATTATAGAGTACCATGAACTTGAAAAAACAGTGGAAACTATATGTGCTGACAAGGAAGGATACCTAGGATAACGGTTTTTTTAAAAAGCAAGTTAGACAACAGTATACATAGCATGATCCCTTTTGTGGAAATGAAAGCACACAGGCAGATCCACATATATACATAAGAGGGAGAACTTTTCATTTTAATTTTTTTATTCATGCACATTATTTTTTTAATAGCATTTTAAATTTTTAATAAAATTATTGGCTATTAAAAAAATAAACAGTAGTTCCTACCCAATGTTAAGAATAATCCCTTGTCCACCCATCCCCTCTTTGAATATTTTCAACAAGGACCACATTACCTTATGAGGAAATGCATTCCATCATCAAATAGCTCTAGTTGTTAGAAAATTATACTGAAATAGAAACTTGTCTTTTCTATGTCAGACATTCATATATGTGTGTGTGTGTGTGTGTATATATATATATGCATTTTTCCTATACCCAGGTATTAGTCTTATATTGAACTCTATTTCTAAAGCTGTCCTGCCCAAGAATGGTATCCAAAGTCACACGTGGCTTATAATGTAAAACATACTTTAATTTTTAAAGACAGTTATGAAAGAATGTTAACTTTTTTTTTTTTGCCTTCCAAAATACAGTTGATTTCTATAAAAGTATTTTACTCATGTTAATTTGTACTGGGCTTATTTTTTTTTTAATAAACTAAGCAGTGGTTTAAGATTTCTCTAAATTATATAAACAGACATGTTTATTCTTTTGCGACCCCATAAACTAAATAACCAACTAGATTCCTCTGTTCATGGAATTTCCCAGGCAAGAGTCCTGGAATGGGTTGCCACTTCCTTCTCCAGGGGATTTTCCCAATTCAGGGACTGAACTCACATCTCCTGTATTGGGAGGTGGATTCTTTACCACTAAACCACCAGGGAAGCCCCATAAACAGACATAACCCATATAAATAAAAGCACATTCAGAGCCTCTGTAACTTTTAAGAGTATAAATGAGTTCTGAAACCAAAAATTTAAGAATTCATCAAGTTATGCAAGGCACTAAGGAGAGAAACCATCTCTAATAATCTAAGGTGTTGTTCCAAGTATACAAGGGATATGAAAAGTATCCTTCTGTAAGGCTAAGAATTATTAATCTGAGCTATATAAGAACAGCAGTGGCTCTCCAAAAATTTGGTAACATCAAATCATAGTCCCTTTCTTCAGTTATAGACCTTTGCCTAAAAAGTCTAATTTTTAGAGACAAGTGAATTTCATACTAGAAGTCAACAAAGGGGAAATCTTTCTAAAAAAGAAGCTGTCCTGAAAGTACAATCCAACAAAACGACTCCTTTAGATTATGTTTCCTGCTGACTGAAGTTCCTAGTATTTCAGTGTTAATATCTAAAATAACTGCATCACTTTCTATTTATATAGCTTGCTAAAGTCTAATTTTCTTATGAACATTCCACCAGACTAAAGCCTAATAACCATAAATGTGCAATTTTTAATCTCACTAATAACCAAAAAAAATGCCAATTAAAACAATCTTATGTTTTTCATGTTTTATGTTTCATTATAATAGGAAAAAAATAATTTTAAGGACAGTTCTCAGATCAGTGAAAGCACAAGAAAAACCAATACCTTTGTATGTAAAAAGTGGAAGTAAAACTGGTAGTCTTTCTGAAGTCAAAATAAAAGTATTTAAAAGGTCCCCTCACCCACAATTGTCTATCACATCACCCACCTAATTTTATTTCCTTCTTAGCACTCATCACTCATTAATTTTAAAAGATTAAGAATTCTTTTTGAAAACAAATTAATTATCTGCCCCACTCCCCTTAGCATGCAGGCTTCATAAGAGGAGAAGCCCTGTTCACTAATGTATCCTGAACCTTGGACATCATCTATCATTAAATGAGTGTTTCCAAAAAAAAAAGACCTAGCAAGTAACTGATAGTCACAAAATTGTTATTTTATTTTTAAAAAGTTAAACACAAGCTAAAAACTTTTGGAAACAACCTATTTGCCCATCAATCCCAGAATGATTAAAAACACTATGATACCTGTATTCAGGAGAATATAAAGAAGTTTTTTAAAACAAAGCAGAGTCACAAGTAACTAGAATGAAGAGATTGAAGGCACATTAAGTGAAAAAATAAGTTGCTAAATACATCTGTATTATGTTTCCATGTTGGCAGGAAAAACATATATACACACAAAATTACACACACACACACAAAAGAATAATATCTAACTGGCAAGTAATTATTTCTAGTGAGAAGAGAGTAGGATTTGGAAAAAGAGAGCAGTCAAGGGGTACTTCAGCTTTATTTGTATAATTTAAATTTTTTAAAATCACATATACTCATGCAAACTGCTTATATAACTATGCAACTTTTTTAAAAAATCAATTTCCAAGAGAAAGGTCCAGTCCTATCTTTCACACAGAGTTAACTTACTACACAGAATCATTTACAAAAAAAAAACCACTTAGGAAAATGAGGTAACAGAGAAAGTAGTAACAGCAGGGAGCTTCAATCACTTCTATGACTGAAAGGACAATAAGATGATGTAGTCACATCAGATCACAAAAGCCTGGGACGATGCTAGAGCCACAGCAGGAACTACCTAACGGTAACTGGGACCAGGGAAGAACCAGCTGATAAAGGGACACAGCTGTTGCTGGAGCTGGTTCAAAAAAGGGGTGGGGAAATACCGTGGTTTCTTCCAATCTTGAAATTATAACTAATCTTCTGTTAGTGCCTCCGATTAGTCAACTCCGAAAAACAAGTGAGCCCAATCAATCATCATGCTGTACATCTCTAAGTCATACAGTATCACTGTCAATTATACCATAATAAAATAGGAGGGGAAACCAACAAAACATATTGAAAGCAAGGAAGCCTATGAAATGTAATTCCCTGCAATACAGAATAGGGCAGGGCAAAGATACGGATAGATTTGATAATAAGCTGGTTGACTGGCACATTCAGTTATCAGTGTATGCCCTATTTCCGATATTCTATGGCAGGAGAGGACTCACACATATGGTGGCTCAAAGTCTGCTTCAAGCCTTACTTAAGTAAAAAACAATCAGATTTGGCAGGAGGGGCAGGGGTAGAGCAGGAATCTAAAGTACAAAATGCAATAGTAAAACAGTAAATGATTAGAAACACTATTTACTAGAGGGGTAAAATTACCAAAGTTAGTCACCATACATAGATTATATGAAATTTCACCATATGAAATCTCTGTATTCCAGAGGAATTTCTGGAAATCTGAAACAAAGTATGTCTTTAAAAATAAAAGTTTAGCTTAGAGACCAAGAATTAACACTTATGTTTACGAACGTGAACTTTGAGTGTCTTCCTCTAAAACTATTCTAGGCAAATAGCCTTAAAACCTAAATCTTTCAAAAAGAATAAAGCAAAGCCTAGGTTAGAAACTAAAACAGAAGAGCTGCTATCAAAACATGCCAATACAGGGAAAGAAAAGCCTAATTTCACTTATGCATTCTATTGGTCTTAGACCAGGGATTAGCTAACTTTTTCTGTAAAGGACCAGACAGTAAATATTTTAGGCTCTAGGAGTTATATAGTCTCTCCTGTAACTAATCAACTCTGTAAAAGCAGCCACAGTTAGTACATGGATGAACAGATATGGCTCTGTCCCAATAAATTCTTATTTATGGACACAAAAATTTGAATTTCACATAACTTTCACACAATTTTTTTTTTCCCCCAAATATTTAAAACTGAAATCATTTCAGCTCACAGGCCATACCAAACACGTGAGCCAGATTTAGCCAACAGATCAGTTTGCCAACTCCTGGTCTCAGACAAAATAATGCACTAAGCATTTCAAAACTAAGTTTGATTTTTCCCTCCAAGGTGAGAACAGCTTTTAACTATTTTAAACTGTTAAACAGGAACTAATCTATCTATATTTTTAATCCAACCTATCAACAACACAGGTGCATTTTTTTTGTTTTTCGCCCCCACCCCCACCTGCATTCCCAACCTGGCACTTCCCTGATGGCTCAGAGGGTAAAGAATCTACCTGCAGTGCAGGAGACACAGGTTCCAACTGTCCCTGGGTCAGAAAGATCCCCTGGAGGAGGAAATGGCAACCCAGGCTAGTATTCCTGCCTGGAAAATTTCATAGAGGAACCTGGCAGACTGATAGTCCATGGGGTCGCAAAAGAGTCAGACATAACTGAGCACATGGCCCACCTCCATCCCACCCCCAGCATAGACGGATTTATTCAGGATAAGCAGAGAATGGCAATATGGGGTCTACAAACATGGTGAGCAAAGAGTGAGTTTCCTGTATGGCAAAGGAAGGCCAACACTTTGACAGAGGAATAAAGGAAGATGGGAGGGTTATAGTAAACAGAGTCCATGGTTGTTCATTGGCCTCATCCTTGCTAGGAAAGGAGAGGAGTGTTTCTTCTTTCTGTTGTGCTCTATGATTGTCACACACAGTGTGAGAGCTCCCCCCATTCTGGTCAGAGGCAAGTTTTTAACGAGGCTGACAAATATTTAAAAGTGTAGTCTTTAACCCAAAGAAATCTATATAAATGTAAATTTAATCTATGCAAAAACATATCAAAACACTTGAAGGGGTGTCACTGTACTCAAAGCTAATATAAGAAAAACCCTGCCCCTAACCTGCATGCCTCCTTCCCTCTGGCTCACAACCATGACAAGAGGTGGCTGGTCAACTATTCATTCACAAGTCTTTGGTTAAGTGCCATTATCTGTTTACTCATCTGCAAAAGCATATGATCTACCTTTAATCTGTAGACTAAAATAATAAACTCTTGGCAATACAATCTGCATCCCTTGATAACCAAACCTCATCCAAGTCCCTAAAGAATTCCATGTACATTCATTCTTTTACTGAGCTTTCAATCAATACACTCAATTAGAAAGCCTGTATTTTTACACCTTTGGTCCCTTGTCGAATCTTATTTTCTGAATTTTAGTTCAGCATTTCACCTACAGCTTGACCAAAGGGATGCTATAAGAAACTGCTGCACAAAACCCAATATTGTATTTACTATAAAAAAAAATTGAGAAAAATTTTATCTAGTATATCATGCATCATCTTTTTTATGAGGACCCTTGGGAGAAATTTCTCAAGCACAGTGCTATTTACGAATAATTTTCTCAGGAGACTTGTGTTCCTCTTACCTTATAGATACTATATATTCCATAATTCAGTATAAAATTCTTTTAGGCTGTGAATTCAAGCTCTGGTAACTGTGTAAAAATCTATGACATACATTTTTATGTACTTCTATAATTAGCTCCATATTACTGAATTTTTATTTTCCTCAAATTGTTTTCTTTTGGGAAAAATTCTGACACTGTGTTTATATATTTTTACCTCAAACAAAGTGGGGCATAAGTATGCAATGGCATAAAAAACTACCACACACATATATGTACTAACTAACATCATTCAACTGGGGGAAAAAAGTACTTACCTCAAACAGCTGCAATTTGTTCTTTGTGTGGCTTCAACAAAATCCCAGGATGCTACTTTATCAGCTGTCTCTTCTTCACATAGACCACCTGATGAAGCCGAATACTTCCTCCTAAAATTTGAAATTATATAATCTTTAGAATTCATAAAAATTTTTGTAAACTTGAATTAAGCATTAAAAGTGAATTTTTTAATCAATTTTTTTTGAATTAAAATCATATGAATGACCACGTATACTTTCAAATCTCTTATCTGCAAGTAACTACCAACATGCAATTTTTAAACTTGAAGATGAAAATACATACTTGTTCTGTGCTCTGTTCATATTACATTCTTGCCAAACTCTATCCACCACATGATTTGCTAATTTTCTGGGTATCTTCCCACCATGATGGCTAGTACTATCTGAGCTGAAGCCATCAGATACTGAAGAAAATCTGATCCACTTCTGGGCAGACTGAGGATCAACTGAAAACAAAAAAAAAAATTTATTGTAGGAGAATAAAGGCAGGTTTAAAAGAGTATTACTTTGTTTTCTGTTTCTTTGATTTCTCATACAACTTGCTCCAGCTATCTGGTAAGCCTACTTATATTCTGAGGGAAAAAAGCAGGTCACTTCACTTAAAATAGAGAAAGCAAAAAAGTCTGAACAGGAGATGGGAACTGATGGCAGTATTATATTAATGTTAATTTCCTGACTTGGAAGATTAACTGGTGGTCATACAGAAGAGAGTCCTTAATTTTGGGAAACAGACTTAGTACTTAGGCGTATTGAGGCATCATGTCTGCAGCTTGTTCTCAAATGGTTCAGAAAAAGACCCATGATAAGGAATATATGCAGAGAGAGAGGGTGATGGAGCAAATATTAACAATTTGGGAATCTGAATGAGTGGAGCTTTGAGTAGAGCTTTTTGTACGGTACTTGACAAACACTTCAGTAAGTGTGAAATTATTTCAAAGTAATTATTTTTAAGTGTTTATTATATTCAAGAGAACAGATTTACCACTAGAGCTAATGAAACAGATTAGTACAACACCTGTTTGGACTTCCTCAGGAGATGTAGGTGGTGTAAGAGTAACCGAAGACATAGCAGGATCTCTTGTGGAAGCAGGCACTTGGTGGACACCCAAGCAAGAAGCTGAACAGTGAGAGGATCCCACAGAGCTAGGAGCAGGAATGTCTGACTGAGGGACTAGAACAAAGCATGCTGGGTAGATCATTCGGACACCAGCTAAAAGGGGGGAAAAGAGGAAAAACCAATTACCTTTGGGTTTGTAGTGGGATTTGTTTCACTCAAAAGTGCAATAACAGAAAAGCAGATACAAAATGATCACATTCGTTAAAAATACATTAAACATAAAATACATTTAGTGTATTTTTATAAATATACACTCTTTCTGGTAAAATGTTTTTCTGAAAGAAACAAGAAGCTGGTGGTAGTGGTTATCCTTCTTGAGAGAGACTTAGAAGAAAGCAGCTTTCTTGTTTCACTTTTGGATTTTCTAACCATGAATGTGTATCACTTTAAGAACACTGTATTTGCAAGTATGATCAAATTTATTTTAAAACTTTAACAAAGGTAACTGGCACTGAAATTATGGACCTTTTTATTTTCTTCTTTATATATCTCTATCTGAAAAGTCTAATATATGTTACTGTGTTTTGTTCCTAATTCTGATGCAACTACTCTGGTGATGTATTTACTGAAACTGAATACTGATACTCCTTGGATTCAAAAAAACAAAGAAGGTAATCTTCATATAACATTACCATATGAATTCATTAAGTACAGTGCTGCAAACTTTAATCCCAATTATCTGCTCAACCACATATTCCCCACACTTTCCACAGCTCTCTAGGTGGAGTATACATCCACACTCTTTGTTAGGCCGGACGTGCACTGTACTCTGGAATCTACATGCATGTGACAAACGCCACCACGCAACAAGAGCTTCAGATGCCCCTGCAGGGTCACTGCAGCCTCTCCTACTCCATGTCCTCTGCCTTCACATTAGCATGTCTCAAATATCGTTTACCTTGTTAACTTAGGTCCCTGAGGAGGAAGATGCATGTAATACAGCGTACCTAAGCAGAGCTGACCTGGACCAAGCTAATCAGCCACAAGGTCTTTAAGTATACATTTTCTGCCTTTCAAGTCATCAGAGGCAACAGTTTCACCACACATTAAGATACTGCATCACACAGGCTGTCAACTTTCTCACCTCCAAATATTACTCATTCACAATTATTTTCTTCTCACCTTTAGCATGCTTCCCTCTAGGTGGGTTATAGTTCCCTTCCCCAATGACTGACTTGGCCATATGACTAGCTTTTACCTAATGGAATGTAAGCACACGCCACATATGTCATATTCTAGCATAAGATTAAATATACTTAATATGGTTAGGCTCAGTTCCTATTATTCCTCTGTTCTTTCAAGATTATGTCCCAGATACTGGATATTCCTTGAACCTAGGTTGCAGAATGAAAAGATACAAGAAAGCCAAACCGAATGTTTGATGTTAAAAGCCACTAAGATATTAAAAGAGTTATATCATTCAGCAAAATCTAACTAATACATATAGTCACACATTTCCCACTTAGGATTAATACTCAGAATCCGTACCAACAAGAACTTCTACTGCAGCTAAAGAATCATCTTCCCAATCCATATCTTCCTGTTTTTCTTCAGACATCTCCTTCAAACAAGATGAGATAGGATAGAACTGTTTCCATTCACCAATCAATTTTTTTGTAGCTGAATCGGACATCTTGAATGCCTGTCCTGTGAGAGTGCCATTTAGTCCAAACGGGCTTAAGATAACTAGAAACCCAAAACAGACATTAAGTAAGTAACTAAAGACAATTATACCAAATGACACTGAATAGTATGGGAAATAATTACACAATTCAAACAAAGAAAAGGAAACCCATAGTGATCAATTCCAAAGAAAATGAATTTACTGTATTTCATTAATTGAAGATAAAGTATAAACACTGAGTTTATTATAAAAACTTAAGATTCTGTCTACCCAAAAATCTCAGATGGATAGTTTCAACATAAACTGTGAATATTTGTATATCCTTCGATTTCTCTTGACTTTCCATTAAGAAAAAGCAATTTAAGGAAAAACATGTAAGTCTTTATTATATACTGCCATATAAATTTTAAAAGAGCAAATAGTAAGCTTAGAACTAAAACAAGAACACACTGCCTTACAAAGAACACACTTGTAAGAACTCACAGTCCTTGCAAACAAATCATATTTTTATCTTTAAAATCATCGATCTTACAAAATTATTTCCTCTGAAGTTCAACTACTTTCATGATATGAATTATATCAAAAGTTCTATGTACCTACGTTAAACATAGCTTATGTGAACTGATACAAAAGATAACCTTGAATATATATAACATGTATGCCATCTATAGCTTATTTAAAAGAACACTTTAAAATATGCTAACATTCATGTACAAGGACTTTAAAAAATAATATTTGCATTAAAAATTTATTTAATTGACTTAATACTCTAATGGGAAAGAAGTAAACTACATCAGAATCACCATTAGGCTAAAGATTGGGGGAAATCTCATTAATCTCTACCACTAAGATTTTTTTCTTGAAACAACAATAAAAAAATCAAGTAACTATACCCATAAATTAATCTACCTTGAAATGGGCTATTAGACTGTTGAGCAAGGGTGATATGTTCTTCACTAAGAAGGTATACAGGTTGATGTTGATTAATTTCCACACTGGTACAAACATTGCTGTCTCCATGCAAGAAAAAGGTGAAAGAGCAGGACAAGTGTTCACTAATAAAGAAGAAAAAATAGTATTTTAATAATGATTTATAGCCAAAAACAAAGTCAATTTGCTTTTCTTTTTTAAGAAGTTACACCACAAAAATGCACATTCTCTTTAACCCAGAAAATCTACCTTATCATCTAAAGGAAAAAAAAGAAATCACAGATATAAGCAAAGATTTAGCTATAAGAAATGTTCTTCACAGCACTGTTTATAATAGGAAGAGCTGCAAAGAAAGGAACCAGTTAAGCAAGTTAGGTACACCCACACATGATGATGATACAGCCACTAAAATAAATAAAGGAGGGGGAGTGGGTTTGATAGGAAAGGTAATAGTATAGTTTAGTATAGTTTCAATTTTTTTAAAGGAAAAAAAAGGTTACGTTGATGAAAAAAATCTATGTGTACAACAGAATTAAAAATGATCTAATTTTTTATTTCCCCTCTATTAAAAAATAAATACAAATATATTTTCTCATATTATTGCTGAAACTGGGCTGAACGCAATTAATCAAGCAGCTACAATGAATAGTTATTTTAAAGCAATGATGAGTGTTATAATTGAAGGTATTCTAGAATCAAAGTTACAAGCAAAATAGACCATCTTAGGAAATTTAGATATGACTGGGTATACAGACTGGAAAATGAAAGTTCCCAAGAGGAAAGTAGATATATCCTTAAGGAAAAATTTAGAAAAGTCGAGTGGCCCAGAAGAGAATGAGATTCTACACTAAGAAGAATTTACTCACCTTATTCCTCCTCCAAACACTTATCCTAAGAATCATCCTAAAGAACCAATTCTTTAAGCTATAACCATTAATAAGCTTGAAATCTACTGTATACATCTATAAACCCCTTGAATTTTTTCTGGACGAGACAAGGGCATAATAAATTAAGTTACAGTTAAAGTAATTACTGTATTTTCCCCATCCCAGTAGCTTTTGTTGTTAAATTATTTTCAGGATAATTTTGAATTTACAGAAAAGTTACAAACATAGCAAGTCCCCATATACCCTTCACTCAGTTTTCCCTAACTTCTTACATAACCATGCTTTGTTGGTCAAATAAGTAATTAACACTGGCACATTACTACAACAAACTCCAGTTTTTTATTTGTTCACCAGAATTTTCCACTAATATCCTTTTTCTGTTTCAGAATCAAATCCAAGATATCACAATGCATTTACTCAATTATTTTTTTGCTTCAGCTGTATTGAGATTTAAGTGATAACTACAGGAAATAAAATTATTTATATTATTTAAAAATAAATTAAGCTCATTTCTTCTGATTAAAAACCTAAGCCCTTTGGAATAACTATGGTTGAGTAATTACAAAGACTATAGACATCTGCTTATATTCAGACATAAATGCACTATATATTAAACAACCAAGTGAAAACAAGTGTTACTCCTTTTATTAAAAAAGTGTTTTGTAGCAAAGCACATGACACTATGTTAATCTCAATTATTTAATTACAGCTATGCTAAGTGCTATAACAAAAATTATGTACAGGATACTGAGAGACTGTCTTAACAAGACCTAAATAATGAAAATAAACTTATATACATACATTATATATATATAATTCCTAAGGGAAAAAGAATCACACTTGGGTAACGCCATAAAAGTTATTACGTCCTATGAAAACTTTCATCAGCCTACCCACCCCATACCTCTTATTGCTCCAATTTCATTTCTTACTTATCATTCTCTAATACTTCCCCCTTTTCCCTCAATTGACCCCTCTGCTGTTCCTTAAACACATCAGGCCTTTGTACCTACTGCTATTCCATCTGGAACACTCTAGATAGCTATATTCACCTTCATCAACCTTTCTCAGGTTTTTAAACACCTTCTAAGTGAGGTCTTCACTGATCACCCTCCTTTAAATTGTTCTTCTGGGATTTGTTTTGGCTTAAGAAGTAATCAAAATCTAACTTATTACACAGTTTATTTCTTATAGTCACCAAGAATGTAAGCTCTGCTGGAGAAGGAATCTGTTTCCTTCATACAATGTTGTATCCCTATATTGACAGATTAGGTCCTTGGCACATAGTACTAAATACTGTAGAATAAAATCCACATTTGATCTTTTTTCCCCCTAACCATACTCTTTTCTTCTCAACTCTGCAGAGTTGTGAAAGCCAAATATATAAATCATCTCAAATTTTTCATTTCCCCCAAACTTCCTACCTTCAACTAATCCATCACTAATTCCTACTGATTCCAGTTCTTAATTTTTTTGTTGTCTTTTTAAGGTCTGAGTAGTTGTTAAAATCTCTAATTTACCTTTCTTTACAACAATGCCAGCGATCTAAAAATTAATTCTAATCATGCAACTGGGAGGCTCAAAATCAATAGTTTCCCAATCCCTTCAGGACTAAGTCAAAAAACCCCTAAAACCTTAGCACAGCACTTTAGATCTTCCACAATCTGACCCTTGCACTAAACTCTTTAGACAGAGATCACTTAATCCACCAAGAATTACCCCTTTGTTTAGATACCTCACATAAAGAGAATCACACAATATTTGCCTTTTGGTGACTGGCTTCTTTCACTTAGCTTAATGTCCTCAAGGTTCATCCATAGTGTAGCACATGATAGGATTTCTTCCCTTTCAAAGGATGAACATTAATTCATTGTATGTTTATAAAACATTTTGCTTAGCCATCATCCATCAATGGATATTCGGGTTGGTTCTACCTCTTGGCTATTAAGAATGCTGCTGCTATGAACATGGATGTGCAAAATGTCTTCAAAATCCTGCTTTCAATTATTCTGGATACACACTCCGAAGAAGGTCTGATGGATCATACAGTATTTTGTTTTCAATTTTTGGAGCAATCCTATAACATTTTCCACAGTTACTGTACTATTTTACAGTCTAACTAACCATGCATAAAGGTTCCAATTTCTCTATCCTTAGTAACAGCTGCTATTCTTTATTTCAATAGTAGCCACCCTAATATGTTTGGGGGCTTTCCTTGCGGCTCAGCTTGTAAAGAATCCGCCTGCAATGTGGGAGACCTGGGTTCGATCCCTAGGTTGGGAAGATACCCTGGAGAAGAGAAAGGCTACCCAATCCAATATTCTAGCCTGGAGAATTCCATGGACTACAGTCCATGGGGTCACAAAGAGTCGTAACTGAATGACTTTCACTTTCACATTTTTATTTATCCGATTAGTGATACAAAGTAACTTTTTTTAAAGATTTATTATATTTTTGGCTGTGCTCCGTCTTTGTTGCTGCACATGGGTTTTCTCTAGTTTCACAAAAGGAGGCTACTCTCTACTTGTGGTGCACATGCTTTTTATTGCAGTGGCTTCTCTTGTTGCAGAGCACAGACTCCAGTAGTTGCAGCTTACGGGCTTAGCTGCCTCACAGCATGTGGGTTCCTCTCAGAGCAGGGATAGAACTGTGCCCTCTGCATTGGCAGGCGGACTCTGGATCACCAGGGAAGTCCTGAACATCTTGTCTTATGCTTATTGACAATTTTTATGTATTCTTTGAAGAAATATCTATTGAAGTATTTTTCCCATTTTTTAATTGGGTTATTTGATATTTTGTAGAGTTGTAGCTCAGTTCAGTGGCTCAGTCGTGTCCGACTCTTTGAGACGCCATGAATCGCAGCAAGCCAGGTCTCCCTGTCCATCACCAACTCCCGGAGTTCACCCAAACTCATGTCCATCGAGTCGGTGATGCCATCCAGCCATCTCATCCTCTGCCATCCCCTTCTCCTCCTGCCCCCAATCCCTCCCAGCATCAGGGTCTTTTCCAATGAGTCAACTCTTTGCATGAGGTGGCCAAAGTATTGGAGTTTCAGCTTCAGCATCAGTCCTTCCAATCTTTATAATGCTGGCTATTAACACCTTAGCAGATACATGATTGCAAATATTCTCTCCAATCCATAACGCACGAAGAAATTTAGGTTGGATATAGTCCCATTTGTCTATTTTTGCTTTTGTTGCCTATGTTTTTGTGCAATAACCATAAAATCACTGCCAAATCCAGTGACATGAAGCTTTTCCACTACATTTTTTTTCTAGGACCTTTATAGTTTTAGGTTTTACATTTAGGTTTTTATTCAATTTTAAGTTACTTTTTGTATACAGTATAAGATTAAGGGTCCACGTTCATTCTTTTACGTGTGGATACTTGTTTTCCCAACACCGTTTTTTGAAGAGAATGTCCTTTTCCCACTGAGTGGTCCTGGCACACTTGTCAAAGGTCATTTGAACATATACACAAGAATTTATCTCTGAACTTTCCATTCTCTCCCATTGGTTTACATGTTTCTCTTTATGCCAGGACCATACTGTTTTGATTACTGTAGCTCTGTAATGTTTTGCTCATTCCTCCCTTTATCCAGACTTTGTAGTTCTTCCTATTAGAGGTGAAATATACTTCTCCAACCCTTGAATCAGGCTTGCTTTGTGACTTGCTTTGGCCAAGCAGAAGGTTGAAGAATACTTATATTTCACATATAATTTAGCTTGCCCTTTGGTGCTTCTGTCATCACAAGAATATGCCCTGACTGGTTCTCTGGTCTAAAGAGGGATGAGAATCATACAAAATACACCTCTACTCACACTACAGTTTACAGTGACTAGACTGACTAATCCCTAGCTAACCTGTAAGTACACAAGTGAGAACACATAACTGTTTTAAATCCTTATGTTTTGGGGTGGTTTATTACACAGCCATAGCTGATATAAGAACTGGCACCAAAGGTGAGGCACTACTATAAGAAAAACCTAAACATGTGGCATTCAGTTTTGGGATCAGAGAATTGGTAGCAAAGAATACAAACACTGAAACACAGTCAGGAAAATGGTAACCTATGTTAATATGATATACGAATACTTCACCTTACTGTTGCCTGAAATAATCTGGAATGCAGAACACATACCTAACTGAACTTACTCCAGGGCTGGAAAATAAGTTTCCCAACAAAGCAATAGTGTGGACTGTGTTATAACACAGTTCAAGAAAAATACCAAATCAACAGTGTGAATGTCAGGAACTTCCCTGATAGTCCAGTGGTTAAGAATCTGTTTTCCAATACAGGGAATGAGGGTTCAATCCCTGGTCGGGGAAATAAATCCCACATACCATACCACAGGGCAACTAATCCTGCACACCGCAACCTGAGAGTCCCTATGCCACATGAGAAGCCCTTGTGCCACAAAAAAGACCCAGCATAGTTAAAAAAAAAAAAAAAAAGAAAGTGTGTAAAATCTCAGACCCTCTTGTTAATTAATACCAAACATTACTCTTTAATACCAGCTGAAACACTGGCATTTTTTAAAAGATTTTTTTTAATGCAATTAATTGAAACACAATCAGAATATACTTCAATTTAAAAAAATACATTAGAATGTCTATGGAGACAAGGCTAACTTGAATAAATATGAAACTACTGGCTTGCTAAAAAATAATTCTGGATTTTTTAAATTAACTATCATTGCTATAAATAAGGACTGAGCAAAATGTGCATCTCTTCTTCTGAAAGCGGGACTACTAAAATCAACTTGTTAAAAATTCAACACCTTTGTGAAATAACACAATTATTTTCCCTACTCCTAAATAAAATATTTCTTTGTAACACAATTAACCACCTTAACAGTTTTACTGAAGAAATCTTTACCACCTTCCTTTTAAAACTTAGTGATATCTGTAAAGCAATTATCCTTCAATTAAAAAATAAATTTAGAATTTTAAAAAGTGATAAAGAGGTTCTGGCAAATCATTATGGACATGAGCCACATGACCTGGTGTATAATAATAAATGCTCAGCAAAATTTACTGTGTTGAAGGTCTACATGGTAATGGCTTCTTTGTATGTAACACGTAGTGTGTTGTAGTCAAATCTCAACTTTTTTTTCTTACTATCTTTTAATTATTATTTAGGCCCTACTTCTCTTTAATTATCTTTCTGAAGCTATTTTTATTAGATTTAATTCAAATGTAAAAATTTGTACTAGGAAAACATACTAAAATGCAATCATGTTGGAACTCTTTTCTCTTTAATCATGTTTCCATATCTGGAAAGATAAAAGAACTCTTAGAAGGGTTGCTTTCAGGAACATATTGGTGGAAATGGAGACTTTCACTAATTAACTAATTCAGCAAATATTTATAAAGCGCACATTGTGTGTCAGACACCATGCAAAGTGTAGGCTATGCAGAGGTGACCAAGATAGACAGAGTCTCTGTCTTCATGAATTTCACAACCTAATGGAAGAGGCAGGCATTTTATGTGCACACACATAAACACACATACATATACATGCATTCATACACATACATATTTATTTACTTAAAGACTGTAATAAATGATACAAAGGATGTTAAGAGAGAATTCATTAGAGGGAACTAATTTAATTTGGATGGAAGGCGGTTTAGGGAGAGTGATATTTGTGCTGAAATTTGAAAGATGAATCAGTTTACAGGGCAAGAGGTGAGGAAAACATTCCAGGTAGAGCAACCAGCAGGTCCAAAAGCCCTGGGGCAGGAAGGGTTTTGGCTTACTGGAAGAACTGAAGGAAGATCAGTATCAACTGGAGTATAGACAGCAGCAAAAAACTGGGATTAAGATGGAGAGGAACAAGCAGGTCAGAAAATATACAACGAGGCAGTTCAAATTTTGTTCTGAAGTGCAAGGGGAAATTATTGAAGGGTTTTTAATCAGAGGAATGATAGTACCTGGCTTTTTATTTTTACTTGGGAAATGCCACCAGTTACTAGAGAAGAGACTCCATAGGGTATGTGTGCATGTGCACATGCTCAGTCATTAAGTCTGACTCCTTACAACACCATGTACTGTAACCCTTGAGGCTCCTCTGTCCACAGAATTTTCCTGGCAAGAATAATGGAGTGGGTTGCCATTTCCTCCTCTAAGGGATCTTCCCAACCCAGGGGTTAAACCTGTCTCTCTTGCGTCTCCTGCATTGGCAGGCAGATTCTTGACCATTGAGCCCCCAGGACCTAGAGCAATAATAGCCCAGGTGAGAGACAGTGGTGACTTGGACTAGGGTAGTGACAGTAGAAATGGAGAGAAGTGGGTGCATCTAGAATGTATTCGGGAATTTGGTGATGGATTATACACAGGAACCAGGAGGTCCCTAGAATTAAAGCAGTATCTGATGATATGAGCCTCAGGGTAGAGCATACAGAAGTCTAGAGAAGGAGCAGGTTTGGGGTAAAGATCAAGAAATCAGTTTTTGGACAAAGTAGCTTTTCTGATGTGGTGGAGGTTTGGGTTTATAGTATAAATCTGGGGATTATCAGGGTGTGGATAGTATTTACATCTTTGTGAATGAATGTGATCACCTAGAGAGGGAATGTTGAGAAACAGAGGGAACTGTCCCTAGGGAGCTCTAAAAACTGCAGCTTTAGTATAATAGAAGACACTCACAGATGGGACCAAGAAAGAACAGCCTGAGTGTCAGAAGAAGACATTGAGAAGAATGGGTGTTGTGAAAGCAAAAAGCGTTTCGGTAAGAATTCGGCCCATTCTTGTACAGTTGCGGTATGCGCTTGTGCCTGTGTGCGTGCTCATTTGCTTTAGTCATGTCCAATCCTTTGTGACCCCAGGGGTTGTAGCCCACCAGATTCCTGTCCATGGGATTCTCCAGGCAAGAATACTGGAGTGGGTAGCCATGTCCTTCTCCAAGGAACATTAGGATTTTTAAAAAATTACTCACAAGCCGCCATACATTTTCCTCAAAGAATGTATCTAAAGTAAACAAATATACGCAACCAATCTCATTACTAGATGTGGGAATGCTTATGAAGCCATATTTACACTTTTCTTTCGAGTGACTTCTTTTCTGACAAAATTATTCTATAACTGTGAAGGCTAAGGTGCAGAAAGTATATATACATAATATCATTTCTAAATAGTATTTTTATCTTAGCAAGCCAACAGTGTTCTGAGAGGGTTATGCCCATTGTACATTGCTTGTTGTTTAAGTACTAAGTCGTGTCTGACTCTTTTGCAAAGCTGTGGACCTTAGCCCTCCAGGCTCCTCTGTCTGTGGGATTTCCCAGGCAAGAATACTGGATTGGGTTGCATTTCCTTCACCAAGGGATCTTTCCAACCCAGGGATCAAACTTGCCTCTCCTGAATGGCAGGTGGATTCTTTACCACTCAGCCATCTGGGACCCCAATTATATGTACTGACATAAAACAAGCAGAAATCAGTTTTCAAAGCATCTCTCTCCAGAGTGTGTAAGAGAAAAGACACGGTTAAAAAAAAATTAAGAATATTTCATATTAAACTAGTTAGAATGAATATATATATATATTTTAACATTATAACTCTTCACAGGTTTTTCAGAAAACATTAAAAGATAAATTTTGCTGACAAAACAACTTAAAGAATTTAAAGGGGAATAACTAAAAATTCTCTATGTCAAGGGAAACATTTACTAAGGAAGTGACTGAAGTAATAATAATCTACACATAGGTAAACTGCGATTTGATTAAGTTTAAGGTAAGTATGCTATACAAATCATCACGAATGCTGTGTGCTTAATCAGTAATTCAATAGCAGATTCCAAAATCTAAATTGCAAAAACTTTCAAGAACATCTGCAAGTTTAAGCAACAACCCAGAACAGTCTATTGTTCTTTATTTTTAATTTTTATTTGGCTGCCTGGGGTCTCAGTTGCAGCACGCAAGATCTTCGTTGACATCATTTGGGATCCTTAGTTACAGCACATGGGGCTCAGTAGTCGTGGGGCACAGGCTCAGTTGTTCTGTGGCATGTGGAATCTTTCAGACCAGAGTTCAAACCTGTGTCCCTTGCACTGCAAGGTAGATTCTTAATCAGTGGACCACCAAGGAAGTTCACAGTCTTTATCTTTAAAAGATAAAGGGGCTTGGAGACCTGTATTTTATATCTTCATATTTAATTAGTGAACTGTAGTTAAAACTACAGCTTTCAACTGTTTCATTTCATACATAAAACATTAAAAGAAAATAAACTCTCCATTCCACCCTACTTAACAGCAAGCTCTCAATTCCAGTTGCCTATTTTAGGAAAAACATCACACCATATACTACTAGCATGTTTCCTATACAGACTGATCTAGTTGTAATAGAAAATGGTTTAAAATAAACCAAGTTTGTGCATGTATAGGAGGAAAAAAACTAAACATTCTAAATATGGGATAAATTTTCTGAAATTCTTAGACAAGTACACCTTGCTTTACTGTGCTTCACAGACAACTGAGGGCTTTACAAATCGAAGGTGTGTGACAAGCTGGCACTGAGCAAGTCTGCTGGTACCACTTTCTCAACAGCGTATGTTCACTTCGTGTCTATGTGTCACATTTTGGTCATTTCCACATTTCAAACTTTTTCATAATTATTATACTTGGTATGGTGATCTATGGTAAGTGATCTTTGATGTTACTATTGCAAAAAGGTTATGACTTGCTGAAGATTCAGAGAACGGTTAGCATTTTTTAGTAATAAAGTAAGTTATATACGCTGTTTTCTACAAATACTGCTACTGTACACTTAATAGATTAGTGTAAACGAACTTTTATACGCACTGGAAACCAAATAATTTCCTGTGACCCAATTTATTATGATGCATGCTTTACTGTGGTGCTACAGAATAAGATGATTCAACACAATCACAATAAAAATTGAGCAGTTATTTTGCAGATACTGACAAAATGACTCTAAGGTTTATGTGCTGTGCTGAGCTTAGTCGTGTCCGACTCTTGGCGACCCCATGGACTGTAGCCCACCAGGCTCCTCTGTCCATGGGGATTCTCCAGGCAAGAATACTGGCATGGGTTGCCATGCCCTCCTCCAGGGGATCTTCCCAACCCATGGATCAACCCAGGATTCTTTGCCATCTGAGCCACCAGGGAAGCCCAACAATAGTGGAGTGGGTAGCCTATCCCTTCTCCACAGATCTTCATCTTCCCAATCCAGGAATGGAACCAGGGTCTCCTGCTTTGCAGGCGGGTTCTTTACCAGCTGAGCTACCAGGGAAGCAATTATCTCCACGGTATACCTATATTAAAGGTAATCTAGTCAGAAAATGGGATTTTCCAGGCAAGAATACTGGAGCGGGTTGCCATTTCCTTCTCCAGGAGATCTTCCCAACCCAGGGATTGAACCCGGGTCTCACACATTGTAGGCAGATGGTTTACCATCTGAGCCACCAGGGAAGTCCAGTCAGAAAATATTATAGGCCAAAGTGAATGTTAGGTAATACCACCATACTAAATTCACAATGGCTTGTCTTTCGAGGAGAGAGACCATTTTACACCACCACTTCATTTTCAGTACTCAGCACTTAGAAAAGTGGAGTTAAAACAAATATGTGCAACTACAATAAGAATCCAAGGTACTGTTAAGCTACCATAAAGTATTATGGAGAATAAAACTGCTCTCCAGGAGCTTTTACTATAATAACCAAAGCAAAAAGGTAAGAATAAAGTATAATTTTACAGATGAAACCTGGACAGATAATCTTCTGTTGTAGAAAAATGTTCCTTAGGTACTGAAATTAAACAAAAGATCCTTTATTTCTAAGACATAAATTGAAAATATGCTTACAGATTAAAGTCAGCTATTCTAATACTATAACAGGTAAGTATACTGCTTTAAGAAGTGCTGTATTTTTAGCACTTCTGTTAGGCAGGTACAGAAAAACGATATCCCATTTTGCTGGTAGGGAATTCAAGACACAAAGAAGTTAACTAACTTGTCTTAAAATCATAAACCTATTTAAAGGGAGTGTTGACTTAAAGTTCTAGTCATCCTAACAATCAATTAAAAATGGGCAAAGGACTTGAACAGACATTTGAAGAAGATACACAGCCACCCAACAGGTGTAAAGATGCTCAACATCACTAGTCATTTAGAAAATGCAAATTAAAATGACAATGAGATAACTACTTCACATCCATAAGGATGGCTGTTATTTTTTAAAAAATGAAGTGTTGGTGAGGATGTGTAGAAACTGCAATCCTCCTACACTGCTCACAGGAATGTAAAATGGGCCAGCCACAGTGGAAAAGATTTCAGAGATTCCTCAAAAAATAAATTAAAATAGAATTACTGTATGCCCTAGCAAATCTACTTCTTGTATGTTTCCAAAAGAAGTGAAAGCAGGGACTTGCATAGATATTTGTATACTAATATTTATAGCAGCATTATTCACAATAGACAAAAAGTAGAAACAACCCAAATGTCAACTGACAGATGAGTGGATAAACAAGATGTGGTATAAAAATACAATGGAAAATTATTCAGTCTTAAAAAGAAATGGGGACCTCCCTGATGGTCCAGTGGCTGACTCCACACTCCCAATTCAGGGCCTAGGTTCGATCCCTGGTTTGGGAACTAGATCCAACAAACCACAACTAAGAGTTTGCATGCTGCAACCCAGAACAGTCAAATAAAGAAATATGTAAATATCTTTCTAAAGAGAAATGAAAGTACATGCTACAACTTGGATAAGAACCTTGAGAACATGGTGCTAAGTGAAATAAGCCAGACACTAGAAGACAAGTGGAGAAGGCAGTGGCACCCCACTCCAGTCCTCTTGCCTGGAAAATCCCACGGACAGAGGAGCCTGGTGGGCTGCAGTCCATGGGGTCCCGAAGAGTCGGACACAACTGAGCAACTTCCCTTTCACTTTTCACTTTCATGCATTGGAGAAGGAGATGGCAACCCACTCCAGTGTTCTTGCCTGGAGAATCCCAGGGACCGGGGAGCCTGGTGGGCTGCCGTCTATGGGTTTGCACAGAGTCGGACATGACTGAAGCGACTTAGCAGCAGCAAAGGACAAACACCTTTTGATTTCACTTATGTAAGGTATCTAGAACAGTCAAATTCATAGAGACAAGAAGTAGAACGGTGGTTACCTGGGGCTGTGAGGGGGAGAAAATAGGGAGTCATTAATCAATGGGCAAATTTTCAGCCTGGAATGATGAAAAATTTCTGGAGATAGTGTGATGGCTGCACAACAGTATGAATGTAATTAATGTTATTGTACCATACACTTAAAAAATGGCTAAAATGGTAAGTTGTGTTGTTTATATTATACAACACACACAAAAAAGAATCCTAGTCATCCTAATTCAAGATTTTTATTCCATTGATTAAATAGTTTTCAAACCTGTCTATCCTTCATTAGAATCACACAGAGATCTTTTATAAATTCCAAAGCCTACACCACATTCCCAGGTTAATACACAGATTATTTTTTTATTCTCTCAAGGTGATTCCATATCCCGACAAGTTTGGGAACCACTGCATTAATCTATATTTCTGTAGCCCTCAGAATGATTCTTTAATTTCCTTAACTGTATAGGTATAATTTCAATATCAAATATCCTTACCATACATATCTCAATGAACAAAAGATGTATATTAAAATCCAGAATATAACACCTTTATCTGTGAATTTTATATACTTTAGCTCACTTAGTGAACACATTACTCACATTATATAGTAAAGAATACTCAGAAAAGCAATGACATTATTTTGGTTTACAACTTCAAGTGCTCAGCAAATATAGCATCTCCCTAATATTTTTAAGTCTTCTGTTTTACTATTTTCTGTAACTTTAAAAGATGTAGATAAGACCTCCCTGGTACTTTAATGCAGATCACGTTGATGTGGGTTCAATCTCTGGTCAGGGAACTAAGATCCCACAATGCTGTGTGACACAGCTAAAAGATTTTTTTTAATAATGAAAAATAAATAAAATAATAACACGTAGGTACAGGAGATATACCTATCTACATGTCACAATCTGTCTCATATTTTTTCATGCCCTATAATCCAGCTCCAATACCTGCAAGATGTATGAATTCCAAGAAGTTCCTTAACCTCCCTATTCTTCAGATTTAACAACTGTAAAATTGGACTAACAGGTCTGTTTTGAAAACTGATTTGACACCTATTAAGCCCTGATTTCAAACACAGCCTGGTCAGTTATGCTTATGCAAAGGTTTCTCATTCCCTTTTCCCCTTCAGAAAAAAGAAAAACTTCTCTATTATTGTTCATATCTAAAATCAACAGTTCAAAAAGACAGATCTGCATGAATCTCTAAGAATCACAGTAAGAAATGACAGTAAGAAAAGCTTAATGGGAAGGAAAAAAGAGAGGAAAACGTCTTTCCTAGCCCTGAATTTTTCTCAAAAATGTTTCTAGAAAGCATGAGAATGGGGAAAACTGATCATGCAAATCCTAATGACTAAAACATCACAAAGACATTTCATTAGGTCATAAGTACTATTATATATCATCACTGAGGACTTCAGAATAATCTTGATGATGGACATTAATGACAGACTAAGCTAAAAGGAGGAAAAATAAGACAGTAACCAGGCCCAACTTGGCAAATAATGGACATCTTGACAGAAGTTGGAAGTTTCCTCTATTTTTGAGTCTCAAGTACACTCCCAATTTAGCAAACAATTCCAAGAGGGTTCATCACCACTGATGCAAACCAATATACACATGACTATCAGGCACCTGTAAACGTGGACAGATCACACTGAGATGGACTCTAAAGTATGGAGTGCATATTAGATTTCAAAGACCTAGTTTTAAAAAAGTAAATTACCTCATTAATATCATTTGCATGTGCAATTACACACTGAATTATTTTAGATATATTGGGTTAAATATATGAAAATCAATTTCACTTTTTAAAAAACTTTCTTTAATGTGCCTACTGCAAGATTTTAAAATACATATGTGACTCATATCATATTTCTATTAGACAGTGCCATCTTAGAAGACAAGAAGAAAAGAATTGAGTCCTTAGAAAACATAATAGCTTCCCTAGAAGTTAAGTTTTCAAAGGTATTGAGGAACCCAACCAAAGGATATCCCAAAACTATATAAAATGGCTATTAATATACCACCTTAAATCTTGTGGTGCTTATATTTAAATAAGATGGAGTTGAAGGGACTGTGTAAAAGCCACAGGTGTATGAAAGACGACAAAGCTTTACGAGTGAAGTTTAAAGTAAGTCTTTCAGTTACTGCCCAACCCCTCCAAACAAAAACAAAAACAAAAAAACCTTAACTGACTTCTTTAGTGATGCTAAGGCATTATTTTAAGTGTAAAGGCTCTGGTATAAGCAATATCATCCAAAAGAACTTATGCAATACAATAACCAGTACTCATAAGAGTATTCGAAATGTGGTTTAGACAACTGAGGAACTGAATTTTTATTTTTTCAATTAACTGCAATTTAAATAGCTACAATTGATTGGTGGCTACTGTAGCAGCACAGTTCTAAACAAAAATGGCCAAATCTCGGTCCAATCACCTTACTAAAGCCTGCAGCTTGCTTCATAGCTATTTACATATACAAAACTTCCAATCAGCATTTTAGTGCCCAGAAGTCTTAAGAGTAGAAAAGGAGAAAATTCAGACATCCAGGATCTCAAAAATATTACTTCTTATGTACTCTCTTCTCAGGAAACTACAGGTGATGCGTATTACCAGAACAGTAAGACAAAAAACCAAAACATGAGATCCAGGAAATAAGTGACCCAACAGACAAAAAGCAAAGCAAATTCCCAAGATAACTACTGTGAAACAGGCCTAATAGAACAACAAGTCCAAAACAGAACCGACCAATGACGGGTTCAAATAGGGATACTGAGAGAGAGTAAGAAGAAACTAAAAGATTACACAAACTCCTTAAAGGTAGAGGGGAGACTTATACTTCCTGCAGATAGCCTAGGGGTGAATTACCAGTAAGTATACAGGCTGGGGATCAGCACACTATCTGTAAAAAGCCAGAGAAATATTTTAGGCATTGTGGGATCATCAGTCTCTTATCACAACTATCCAACTCTGCCAGAGTGTGACAGCAGGCATAAAGTAATCCAAAAATGAAGGAACAAGGCTGTGTCACAATGAAATTTACAAAAACAGGGGGCAGGCTGTATCTGCCCTGTGAGGAAGTAGTTTACCAACCCTTGACATAGGTAATTAAGGGAAAAAAGAGGTAATCACATTAACACTGGGAAAAACAAAATTATATAGAGGAAACAGAATGTAATCCTACATGCTATATGACTCACAAATATTTATAAAATTATAATAGAAACAATAGGTACTTTTTTTTTTTTTACCAAATCTCATAACTATATTGGTAAGATAGGGGAAAAAAAGAAGGGACAGGAGAACAGAGTATCTTAGTATGCCAATGTCCAAGTGGTAGGGATGGGAGCTGGGAGATGGCTGGGGTGGAGAGGATGGTAAGATAGCTAAATTATTAATAGAAGATTAAATCCTGAATAACTGAAATAACAGAAAGCTCAATAATTAGCATTTGCTTGGAAGTTTTTAAACGGGTAAATTAAAGTTAAGTTAGAAGAATTTAAAGGGATTGCCTCTGAGGAGCACATCTAGTAGTTGGGGCTCAGAACTGCAGGTTCTCTTTTTAATTCTCGGTAATCAGCTTGAATTCTTCAAACTGCCTACCTACTATCTATTCTCCATTTCCTCTTACTAACCAAGGTTTATTTTGCTCAGCGTGGCAATGTTCCCATATACAGAGTATTTACCTCAAGATAGCCAATGATATGTCAGCTAAAATTTCCAGAAAATAATCTAATTTCTGATCCAACAGTCACCCCTTCTCATCTCCTCCCTCCCTTCCTCTTCCTGCCGAAGTCTGGAGATGCAACACTTACTGGAACCACGAAGATAAAAGCCAAAGGACAGAGATAAAAGAGCAGAAAACTCCAGGGAACCCAAGTTTTGATGACATCACTGAACATATCTTCCTCCAAACTGTTATTAAGAAAAATCAATTTCTACATAAGCTGCTGCTAATTAACTCCAGCCGTGTCCGACTCTGTGCAACCCCATAGACGGCAGCCCACCAAGCTCCCCCATCCCTGGGATTCTCCAGGCAAGAACACTGGAGTGGGTTGCCATTTCCTTCTCCAATGCATGAAAGTGAAAAGTGAAAAGTGAAAGTGAAGTCGCTCAGTTGTGTCTGACTCTTAGCGACCCCATGGACTGCAGCCCACCAGGCTCCTCCGTCCATGGGATTTTCCAGGCAAGAGCACTGGAGTGGGGTGCCATTGCCTTCTCCTCTACATAAGCTAGTTAGGACTTTTTTGTCATTTGCAACTGAATGCACTCCTACCTTGTACAATTATTCTTTTGACAATAAAGGTTTGTTTTAATTTTCAGAGAGGAAAAATGAAAGCCTTGATATGTCTTACCTTCTCATCGATTATAATGAAACTAGAAAGGGGAGTTAACAAAAAATTTCGTGTGTGCATGGAAAAAGATGTGCACCTGACATAAAATGACATCTCAACAATGATTACAACCGTCACATCTTTTAGGGAAAACCAATAAATTTTCTTCATTTTTTTTCTTTTCCCATATCCCATCTTACACACCACTATTTCATTTCTCTAGAAGTCTCACTAATTCAACAACTGCTTGAGACTAAATCTTCTTACAGATTATGCCTTATATTATTTAAACCAGAGAACTGTAGTAACCTAAAGCTTTTACCTGAATACGTCTTAAAAGTCTTCTGTGCCTCCATCTGCAACTATCCTACACATTAGCATCATGAATTTGCTTAATTCAAAGCTGAAGAAAATCATAAGCACCCCAAAAGGAAACATGTCCTACATAGAAACATACAAATTTAAATAACTTTAATTAAAGCAAAAAGATCTGAGAATGAGGATTACCTCAACCCAAACATGACTACAGATCACCATCTAAAAAAAAAAATTAATACTACTTAATTTTAACAGAGTACCATGAATGTACTTCCACTAGTACTAAAAAATATATATACTTCAATGCGTAAGTCTCTGCTTTCATCTCATTTTTTCTATTATCCTAAATCAAAACTTAAGCCACTGTACTGACACACAGCCTATCCGTAATACAAGAAAATTCTTAAAATGTGTAAAAGAATGAACGAGTCAAAGAAAACTGAATACTTATATACTTTGCCAAAGTTAGCCTTCTGAATGTCTGTGAGATATTAGTTTTATCACACATTCTATAAAGTCATTAATATTAACAAGCCTAAAGAAATATCAAGTAAGAGTTTAAAGACAGCTTACCTTTTATTTATAGGTTTTTCGTCTTTTTCATAAGGCTTTACAAACCACTTGCCAATACGTACAAAGTTCCGGTTCATTAAACACCGTTCCAACAGATTGTGAACTGCTTTGAAAAGCAAAGTTCGGCATTCATAGGAAAGTCCATTCTCCCACACTCCATCTTCCTCTTCTGTAAAACAAATGAAAGAAACAAAAAGTAACATAGAGGCACTGTATCTACTCAGAGCTAAACTGAAAGTATTACAGTTTAATCCCTAAATTCATAAACCCTACTTCACCTCAGAATATTGAGCTACGACCACTTTGCTATCTCTCTAGACACTAAACCATCAGGTTTCAAAGCTAATCCATAGAGAATAAAAGGCCAAAGTGCCATGTACTCTATTAAATTACCTGAAAATTATTTTCCCACCACATAAAAAGGCAATGATATATCACAAACATACTGATTTGGTTTCTGTATAAATGAATAGGACATCTGTATAACCAAGGGAAATACCACACACTCTATACCTAAAGTGCCAATTTCTAAGTTGACTCACTTGTTACTTTGTCCTAACTCTTCCAGTCATTCACCCTGCCAAAAAAAAAAAAACTGGACAGTTAATAATTAAACTCAAAACATCTTACGTCCATCAGCATTCTAATCCACAACTCAACTATAAAAATAAGTGATGGATAAAAAGGAAGGTTCTGGCACAGAGCCTAACAAGTAGTGCATTATCAGCCACCTTAGGTCTCATTTCAACCAAATGATTCCCATGCTTACTATTTAGAATAAGATTCTCTACATGGGGTGAAATTTAAAACTTTAAAGACAAATTTTAAATGGCACTTCTGATATAAAGTTATGTTGGTAGTTTAGTCGCCAAGTCATGTCCAACTCTTTGTGACCCCATGGACTGCAGCACGCCAGGCTTTCCTGTCCTTCTCACCATCTCCTGGAGTTTGCTCAAATTCATGTACATTGAGTCGGTGAAGCCAACCAACCCATCTTATCCTCTGCCGCCCCCTTCTCCTTTTGCCTTCCATCTTCCCCAGCATCAGGGTCTTCTCCAATGAGTCGGCTCTTCACATCAGGTGACCTAAGTATTGGAGCTCTAGCTTCAGCATCAATCCCTCCAATGAATATTCAGGGTTGATTTCCTTTAGGATGGACTGGTTTGATCTTGATGTCCAAGGGACTCTCAAGAGTCTTCTCCAACACCACAATTCAAAAACACTACTTCTTCAGTGCTCAGTCTTCCTTATGGTCCAACTTGCACATTTGTACATGACTACTGGAAAACCGTAGCTTCGACTATGAAGACCTTTGCTGGCAAAATGATGTCTTTGCTTTTTAATACGCTGTCTAGGTTTGCCATATCTTTTCTTCCAAGGAGCAAGCGTCTTCTAATTTCATGGCTGCAGTCACCATCCACAGTGATTCTGGAGCCCAAGAAAATAAGACCTGTCACTGCTTCTACTTTTTCCCGTTCTATTTCCCATGAAGCGATGGGACTGGATGCCATGATCTTGGTTTTTGCAACCTTTGCTAACTATACAGCCTCAATTTTGCCAGCAAATCTATTAACCACTCCAAGTGAAGTTACAAAAAAAAAAAATAATAATAACATAGTCATTTTGAGATAAGTATGGATGTGGTTCAGAAAAAAAGCTTTTTACTCTCTATTCATCTATACCTATAAGAAAGCATCCAAGGAATCCTACTATAAATAGGAGCTACTGCCATCAACATTTTAACTTTTGGAATATTTTAATTTGCTATTTCAAATATAAAATAGTGTGGCATACTCCTATAGTCTATTTAACTTTATAAAACATTTTTAAAGTATGGACCTTCTTTCAATTTAAGTAAAAAAAAAATCTTTCTTAATTCAACACTAAAAATGTGTAACTATCTCAAGAGAAAAATAATAAACCATGATGCTCTAGAATAAAAGCAAAGACACGTATTAAGAGTGACAGATGGCAAACATTCATAACTTGTACAACAAATGAGCAGAATAAACATTAACTCAAAAGCACAATAGCACAATGACAATGGACTTTAACTTCACTAGAAATCTGTGCTACAAGTTAATGTTGATTTTATGTTGTTCTTTAAAATGTCTCCTAAATTAGTCAAAATCTTTCAAATCAACTCTTTTTTCCGAAAGATAAGCTTTTTAAAAATGAGAAAAGCTTTAGAAAATGACCATATTTGAGAGTTAATTTTTAAATCATTAATAATAAACAGAAGAAGTTCACATTCTGCTGTATTATCGACATCCTTATCTACTTCCAATTAAAGCCAAAATTTCACAAGTTTCACTTTATTAAAGGAAACAGGAGGCTAGAAGAAAAGGGAAGTGGCACATAGTGGCTTCACTTTATTTAAAAAGTCTAGATCACAAGCATATCTGAGTTGTTGAGAGAAAAAAAAATCAAAACCTTCTCAATCTGTTTTTAGTCTAATCAGCTTCTATCATTTCAAATCAAAGTTACATTAAAAGTTTTATCTAAAATTATGTGATTCATGATTACTAAAAGTACACATATTCTTAATTCCAAAAGAATTATGCTGGAATTCTTCAGTTCTTTATAAACTATCTAGTGTACTTTTTATAGCCTTTTACCTCAAAAATCCTTACCTTCTAAGGAAATGCAATGGAGTAACATGTCACACACAAGAAGCCCCTACCAAAATCTTTTCTCAAACTACTTCTAAGTTTTAAAGCAACAAAGAACCAAAACACAGATATCATTACATTTCAAACATCTACAGTCACTATAAACTTCAAATATCAGAAAATTATTCACTTAAAACTTGAGACTGAATTCACCTTCCTACCCAAAAGTTAAAAATCTTTAAAACAGTAAAAACTGTAATACAATAATTTTTATTAATTTTACATATTAAGATTTTATTTTAAAAAATCTATTTCAGTTAAACCTGTATGTAGTTAAACAGTTTAAGAAAACTAAATATAGTTTAGAAAATTAATCAGTATTAATATTCAAGCATTTCTCTCTCATTGCTCTAATTCTGTGTCTAGAAAAACTCAGGTGAACTTAATCCTCATTTTACATTAAACCCTCAAATGCCCACAAAGCTTATTAACACTAAATGGGAGTTATGCATAAAACAAAGATCTGATCACCTGTTAGGATTTTCTAAGGCCAACAAATCTCTTAAGCACATCTTCACCTATATGGTAGATAACTAAGCAACCATCACGCAACCATCACAGTAAATAACAATTTCATTTTTCATTGCTGAGGAAATAAGAATAATTCCTAATAACATTCAATGAAAAGTCAGACAGTTTTTTTTTTTTTGGAGGTCCGGGGGGAGTGTCACTCAGAAAGCAGCCTACTAAGCCAAGCTTCTATCTTGATATTATAGTAACCATAACAGACGTACTTCTCCACATCTTGTATTCATGGATATAAAAAAAGAAATGGTACAACCAAGCCACCAAAGACATAGTGGCATACACCCCTTACATTAATTAAAATAAGCCCTTGTATCTCAACACCAGCTTAACAGAAAAGGGTGGGAGAGGGAACACACAGGCAAATCTTTACCTAACTTTTTTGAACTTAATTAACCCCAGCCTAATGGAAAAAGTCTGCTTAATGTATTTAAATAAATGTTTCCCTCCTCTTCTATCTGTATCCCCAGAGAAAACAGTTTCAATTCTGTGTTTTTAGTACTTTTCTGTTACCCTTAGGATAAGAACTCTTTAACTGTTGTTACTTGAAAAATTTTTACAAGGTATTTGAACAATAAGTTCAAATGCTAAATTTGATTTCCATAATTTTTTGAGGATACAGATTATAGTGATACAAAAGGATGTGATAGGTCATCAAAATAATTCTCTGAAGTAGGGGGAAAAAATAAAAACAAAAAGAATTTTTGATATACCTAAGCATTTGTACTCAGTTTTCTCAAAACTGACATCGTTAAATATCCTCATGGTGGTAAGCCAGTAAAAAAGGAATCTACCTAAGTAAGTCTGCCAAGCTATTAAAATGCAGCATATATTAAAAAATAATAAATGGGTCAAAACCGATCACTGTTGAAAATACTATGTATTTCTTGAAAGAATAAAGAGAAATGTTTAAGTGTCTAGTTTAGCACCTGTATTGAATAATAATTGCCCATTCATAAGCTGTTCTTTCAACAAACTGCTGAGAGCCTTAAATTGGCAGCATTATTGATCAGCAAAACCTGAAAAACATTGGTTTAAAAGCAGCCTCTTATGTTTATCTTTGATTTGAAGATCTAAAAAATACAGTTTTCTTGCTTGATAGTACGCAGAAAAGCATGGCAATGTTGTGCCTAGAAGACCAGCAAACATAAAAAGTTGGATCACAAGTAAATTATGTAACAGAAGACAGAAATGAATTAACTCTCTTCAGGCTACCTGGGGCATAAAATAAATTTTTAGTTGACTAACACTAGACTGCTATACTCGGCTGCTATTTATCTATTTGTCAATCTTGTTAAAGCTGTCACTTAAGGTTAAATTCCACTGTAATTAATATCCTTCAGTAAAAGCATCCAAAATTAAATTCTAAGACTAAACAATGACCTATTTGACAGTATTTACAATGAAATTGTTATAATAAAAGTATTTGGATATGTCGCTAAAATCCTGCATTATTACCACAGAAGTCAGGAAAAAGAAATATTTTTAGCCCTGACTGATTCTGTTTTTTCAATTCTCAGGGTATCAGTTTTCTCAGAGTCTCATCACATTCTAGCTACTATAAATTTTTTTAGCAAACCTCAGAGAGCGGGTAGTTGTTTTTATTTTTGTTTCAAGGGAAAAACTAAAAGCCAATGACGACAACAATAAACTTCGAACTGAGGGTTAAAGTATCAAATCAGATTTGGCTTGTTGTAAAAGACTTTTATCAATTAACAGTAAAACTAGTTTACATTCTATTTCTACACATTAGCAAAACTTGAAAGGAAGGTGACCCAGACATGTGCTACATGTAAGAGGCAGGCAGAAATTAAAAATGTACTATGGAACCTTAGCAATGGAACCTGACTAGACTCTTCAGAACTATCAGGATCATTCAAAATAAAGCAAGTCTGAGAAACTGTCAGAGTCTAGAACAGTCAAAGGAAACATGACAACTAAATGTAATATAGTATCCTTGATGAGATCATAGGATAAAAAAGGGCATTAAGTAAAAATAAAGGATAACCAAAGAAACTATCGATTTAGGTAATACCAGTATCAATATATCAGTATTGTTTCATTAGCTGTGGAAAATGCACCATTTTGATGGAAGATGTAACTCAGAGAACTCTATAGTGTCTCTGTTAAATTTATGGAAATCTACACCTATTTTCAAACAAAAAGTTACTTAAAAAAATACACTATGAATGACACAAATGAAATTCATAGGGTGAAGCAAAGGCAATTTTGTACTTTTATTACTGACTTAATATGAAACACTGAGAATTCTCATCTGCAAAAAGGAATGGCTTCTGCCTTCTCTCACCAAGAACGGCAATGTTACTGCCACAATCACAAATATTTCAGTAACAAGATGTGGTAGCTGCTGAACCAAACAGAAAGACACTGCCTGCAAAGAGCACACTCAAGCTAAATTAACCAGCTCTTTAGTTACCACCTGGGTCCTTCCGGTTCCCCTCTCCTTGCTACCACACCTCCACTTGGAACTCAGGACTGCCTCCAGCAGCTGATGCCACCCCTACTGTCCAGCTGCTCTCTTCTCAGGGGAGCTTAAAAGAAGGGGATGGAGTGCCACAGATGGGAAGAAATGAAAAAGGGGTTAGCTCGAGAGACAGCGGCAGACTAATTACCCCAAAAGGGAGGCAGACGGTGTCCCTGGAGCAAAGAAAAGGGCGAGACAAATATACTCCATCTGAAAAGACCTTATTATTCTTTAAGATGTGTCTGATTTAAGTAAAAACATTCTAAAGTAAATGACAGGTTAAAAAAAACGCTAAAACATTATAAAAATACCACTGGCTACACAAACTGTTTAAGATAGTACCAGACAGACTTTGGAACAGAAAATATGATTACATATAACCATTACTATATTTAGGTTTACTATTTTAATTGCTTTCACTGATAAATTCTTAAGTTAATTGGCATTCAGCAAAATCTGACAAGTGAAGCCTAAACTTCCAAAATTACTTTCATTATGTTCAAATAAATATTTTAAAGTATAGGCAGCACTATTTTAAATAATTACGCTCACAGGCAAACTAGAGAAAAAAATTTAATAGCTGTGAATTTTCAGGAGAAAACCTATTTAAAACAGAAAATAAAACTCCCCACATAGTATTTTAATATACATCACGCCAGTTCACAGTTAACTTTAATAGGCTTTTAATTTTCAAAATGTTAGTCCTACTAATGTAATACTAATACTACATAACTGTTAAGATTATGTTTGATTCCACGAAATGTATTTCATGGAATCTGGGGGAGAGGGGGTGGGGAGAGGGAAATGGTCTGTTCAGATGTTCTAACTTTATTAAGAAGACCGAAACTTCCAAGTCAGCATAATAGTTTATCTATATTATCAATAATATTAAAACAGTCTTCAAATATTTTAGTAAGGTGGTATTTATAATCACTTCAAGATTAAAATAACTCAAGCATACCTAAAGTCAATGAAAGAAAAAGGAAGCTGGCAGGCTTAGTTTTTGGCATGACAATTACAAAGCATCACCTTGCTGATGCTGTAAAGGAATATTATAGTCTGATGTATATGCATACATCATATACACATACATATATACAAACTCATCATTTAATATATTTAGAACCACACTACATACTTAAAAATAAGGGCTAGACTCTCCAGCAGGATCTTATTAGAAAAGCTGGAAAGCACTGATCATAAGAGAATTGCAACCACTCTCAAAAATAAATATTAAGACTGAAGGGTTTGTTAATTTGAAGATAAAAAATGTGACATACACATTCCTGCACAAACACTGGTCTTAAGTGCTTGTTTGAGATAGTCACCTGGATTACATACATCCAAAAATAAAATAAGTTCTATAGATCAAATAGACAATAATAGAAACTCCAGAGTACTTGATTTCCAATAAGAAAACTTTTTCAGTTATCTAAAAATCCTCAATTTTCTCGTCAAGAATCATTATGTTACATCATACTGAAATCTTTCGTACATTGCAGCAAACAACTAATCATTTACATTCCTATCATCAAAGATTCAGTTAACATGGACTCTAAAGTAAACACAAGCTTCAGTACTACATGAAGAATTATAGTTTCTCTTTTGAAAGTAACATTTGGTCCTAAATATCAAGAAAATAAGACAGAAGTAATCTAATCAATTTGCTCATAATAAAATTACTTCCCTAACTTTTCAGATTATGACACATGTTCCACTGTAAAAGCTAAACAATTGGTACTGTTTCATATCAAAGACAGTCTTTGATGGAACAGTACCTAAAATAAAAGAATCACATTCCAAGAATAAGAAAATTAACATAAGCCTTCATTTGTTAATAATGTAACAACCACAAATAAAAATACTGAAAAAACTATATGCCTAGGGGGAAAAAAAAAAGCACAAGAGAAAGTTACAATATTTCCAGATATTTCTACAGCTGTGTGCTTATTTACACAGAAGAGAGTAGTAGCAGAATTGACTCAAAGATGAGTTACACGTGGTTTCAAAAGTATTTTTTGACTATGTTAGGAAATGCTCCCCAATTCCATTTTTCTTAATTTTACTAACTCGCCTTCCTTGGGCTGTCTGCCAGAAATTCATGAGAAAGCTGGGAGGTGGAAGAGAGAATAAAGTTATTCGAGGCTCAAAAAACCTGCCATAAAATGCATAATTTTCAGTAAAATAAAATAACTGCAGTGAAATAAAACATGAAGCTGAATATTTGTCTGGTTTCACAGTAAACAATGTTCCACCAAAAAAAATCTCCATTTGTAATACAAATGTTTTCAGGAAAAGTATACAACATTGCTATATCTTTAAGTTAGAAATGATAAGCTGCTTTCACCTGATAAATCATGGTGAATTAGGTCAGCAAAATTGGGGTCTTCACCCCACCAAAATATCCACAATTCTCTTCTTCCAGGTCTCTGATCACGCCGCCAAACACCAAGTACATCTGCCTTAAGGCAGCGACTAAAACTGCTCAAAATGGGGTCTTCCTCTGTCACCGGAAACAGAATAGGGGCAGAAGTTGGGCCTTGCCACACGTATCTCTTCCATTTAATTCCCGTCAAGTCAGCCTGAGGAAAACAAAGTATGATTTTTTTATTATTGCATATTCACTCAAAATCAAAAGTCCTCACTATTAAAGTCCCCTATTTCATTAAGACATTACAATTTTTCAACATATCCTTGGGATACTGAAAACAAACTGACCAAAAAAGAAAGGGGGGAAAAAAAGCTTATTCTGATCATTCAACAACCAAAAATTAAAGGAAAAGAACAAAGACACTGAAAAAATTAATACTGACATATCATGAATATAAGTCAATAAATGTGTCCCAAGGATAAACTAAAAAGCTTTAATAATGTTAAATATAAACACAGACTTTAATACTGCACACTGAGTAAACATTTGCTCTCAGTCCTAAATTCTGTTCTTACTGGTTACATTTGTTTCTTGGTATCAAACTTACTACAAAATTAACTTTTAAAGATTCATCATTCCATGTTTATAGACGTCACAGCTGTAACGAAAAGAAATCTCAACTACAAATGAAAACACTCTTGTTAAATCTTTACATATATATCCCTTTAAGGAAAAGTCAAATAGCTGCTCACAAAGAACTGTCAGATTTGCGTTAGTCTTCAAAGAACCGGATCCTAAAAGTACCAAAAATAGACTGAGTTGGAGAAGACAGAAATGTAAAACCTGCTGTTTGTCTACTATATCTGAAGAGATGCTGATTAATGGATATTGTACAAGAAACATTTTATAAGGGGGAAAGGCATTCAAGATCTCAATTTAGTATCGTAAAAGAAATTATCAGCATGAATTCAGTAATTTTTTAATCTAACTTAAAAGTGCAAGCTTAAGGTGCCAAAAATGAAACTGCTGATACATGACTGGCAGTTTACACTTGCCAACTAGTTGTGCTCCGCCCACTCAATTCACTTACCTATCACACACTCTTAATATTCCTCATAGGACAGGGAAAATGAAAAAAAGAAAGTTACCGAAACTTCAGATCATTGATGAAGCTAAGCTCCTATCCAACTGCAGACTGAGTATTTGCAACAGTTGGTACTTTTGAAAGTCTTTATTGAGATGTTCCCAGACCGGGGCCAACCAACACAACTGCCATCCCTAGAGCCACCTTCCCCTCGACTTTTCAGTAAGAGGAGCAGCAGCCTTCTGTATAAAAATATTTAGTCCAGAACCATAGCATCTCTTCCATAAGTTCGCTCCACTCTCACAAACCTAATGTTCTAATAAAAGCAAGTCGGCTAGAGACTGTCAAAATCTCCAACTGTTTTCAAAGTTTAAAAGAAAAACTACGGAATGGCATTCACTGTTTTTTTTTAAGAGTCTGAAGCCACCCAAGGAACAAACGAACCCCCTACAGTTTGACTCATCTTTATAAAGAACAGCACGTAAAATTAAAAGAGTGCTAAGTTCCGGGGTCTCGTTTATCGGGGGAAAACAAGAGGAGCAGAGCCAGGCAGTGGGAGAATGGGCAATAATAGAAAGTGGCAGAAAAGGGATACACGGTCAACAAGGAGACAAGCAACAGTTAAGCCAGCAACACAGGAGGGAAATGCCGCTGTCCTGCCAGGAAAGGAGCCCAAGTTGGGAGACAGGACCGCGGGTGAGAAAAGTGTCGGAAACGGGAGCAAAGGCCGACGCTCCTAGGGCAGCCCGGGCCCGCGGCGCCGGGCCGGCGCGGGGCTCCCGCGGCGCCGGCTCGGGCCGGGCCTCGCCCGGGGACTCGGGCATCTGGATCCGACCCGGACCCCCTCCCCCACGGCCCAAGGGCGCACCTCGCGGCCCCTCCCCCACCGCCCGCCCGCCGCGGCCCCCGCCCGGCACTCACCAGGCAGAAGAGGTTACAGTGACAATCTTCCAGGCTGGCCCCGTTCGGCACGAAGGAGGAACTCATCGTCCCTCACAGCAGCCGCCGCCGGCGCCACAACCCACCATCCGCCATTACCGCCGCCTCCGACCAGAGAGAGAAACAGACACCGGGGAGAGCGGGGGGGTGGTGGTTGGGGGGGCGGTGGAAGAGGAGGCCGCCGGGCCGCCCGCCCTCCCCACCCACCCCCCCGCCGCCGCGAGCAGCCCCCGCCGCCCGGCCGGCACCCAGCCGCCCGGGGCCGAGGGCCGGAGGCGGGAGGGCCGCGCCGCGCTCGCCCCGCCGGCCGGGCTGCGGCCGCCGCGGAGCCCGCGGACGCTCGTCCCTCTTTGGGGGACGGAGGGGATGTGTGCCCCTGCCACCAGAAAAAATAATAAATTACAGAATAAATAATTAAAAACGAGTCCGAGAGGGCAGAGCCCGAGCCCCGGAGGCTGCTCCCGGGGCGGAGAGGCGCCCGCAGAGGGGCGGGAAGGGCGAGAACCGGGAGAGAAGCCCAGGCCCCCGGCCCGGCGGCGGCGATGTCCTTAAGCCCAGAGTCTCCTCAGTGGCGGAGGTTGGTGGCGGCGTCTGCGGGCTCAGACCATTCTCTGGCTGTGTCTTCGTGTCGTCCCTGAGCCAGACCGGCCTAACGTCCGCTCTCCTGCGGCCTCACCGCCGGGACGCCGTAGTCTCCCCCATTTTGTGGGCCCAGCGGGCGGTGTTTTTCCCCCTTTAATCCGAATTCACGGGTTTTCCCTTCGCTTTAATGGCGGCCACAGGGACCAGCTCGCCCTCTCTGCTCGCCCATTGGCCGCCTCGAGGTCACGTGGGCCCAGGCTCCGTGGGGAGGGGGAGCGAGAAGGGAGTGAGAGAGGGCCGGGAAGCTTTCAAGCGGAGGCGCTGAGCCCCGGGGGACGGGGCAGCCGGCTGTTGGCCACCGAGACAGCGCCACCTGCTGGGTGCCCCGGCCAGTGTGCGATGACCCGGGCCCTGGCCCTCTCTGTCTCTCCTTACCCGGCAATTGACAGTACCAGAGGGTGCAAATCACACATCTGAGAATTACGTTGAAATCAGTTTGGATTCTGTGGAAGAGAAAAGTACTGCAAAAATTCCAAGCCAATCTCACTTCTTCCTCAAGGCTGTTGGGGTGCGGCACAAACCCCTGGGCTTGGGCGTCAGATCCTCTGAGACCGGACTCGGCCACTCGAAAGTTGGAATATTATGAAGGAAACATAAATGAAACAGTATAGCCTTGAGGTTCACAGCCAGGGAGTTAGAGTTACACTGCCTGGGTTCGAACTTTGAGCAGATCACTTACCTGCGTTCCAGTTTACTCATCTGTGAAATGAGGAAGACATGTCTCCCTCACGGGTTGTTGTGGTAAATGAGTTAATACAAAGAAAACACGTAGGTAAGCCTAGTGCCCGGCACAGATAAACACTGCTTAGAGTTGTCTATTACTGCTGTCATCATGACCTCGTGTGGTTATTGTGAGGAGTAAGTGACCCAAGTGTATGTAAAATGCCCACTGACTGTCATCTCTCCGTGAGAACCCGCACTTCCTTTGCTTTACCGCTGTATCTCCAGTGTCTCAAAAAGGTTCCTAGCACACAGTAGGTGCTTGATATTTGTGAATTTGCGACTGAATGGAAAGAAGTAGGAGCCAAATAAACTGTTCGTTCCCGTTCCCACAAAACATTTCAGTTCTTGTTTGGATCATACTTCAACGTAGGAACTCAAGACATTTTTCCTAAGTTTTAGAAGGGAGAGAAGGGGAGAGAGGGAGATGGAAAGGAAAGAGAGCAGCGAGGGGAAAAGAAGGGAAGAGGGAAGAAGGGAGGGAGGAAGAAGTAAAGTTGATTCAAAAAATTGGAGACATCATCGAGTTAGGACTTTACCATAATTTTTCATCTTAGTTGCCTCTGTAAAATGATGGTGGATTCTTCTATGCCCCTTATTCAGCCACAGATTGGAAAGCCTTCCTCCTGTATTGATTCATATATGGTAGTGAAGACCCCAGATATTGAAGCCAAAAACCTACAGAAGTTCTGCCACTTACTAGTTGATCTTGGATCAAATTTGACTTTAGATCAAATTAATTTCTTCTGCTCTCAATTTTCTCATTGTGAAATAGGGATAATAAAAGTACTTTCCTCCCAAAGTGTCTGGTGGATGAAACATTGCAGACATAGGGTTTGCCACAGTGCTTGCTAAATGTTATCTGTTAATATACTTGAAAAAATCATTATTGAGCACACTCATATGAATGTGTTCCTGGTCTGTGCTAGGCCTGGGATACAAATATGAATAAGATATATGCATAACCCTCAACACTGGCCACCTGATGCAAGGAACTGACTCATTAGAAAAGAGGTTGAGGCTGGGAAACATTGAAGGCAAGAGGAGAAGAGGATGACAGAGGATGAGATGGTTGGATGGCATCACTGGCTTGATAGGCATGAGTTGGAGCAAGCTCTGGGAGTTGGGGAAGGACAGGGAAGCCTGGTGTGCTGCAGTCCATGGGGGTTGCAAAGAGTCAGACAGGACTGAGCAACTGAACTGACTGAACTGAACTGAAAGATTCCTGAAGCAAGGCAACAAAGGAACCATTTCCCACAGGATAAGATAAAACACAATGTAGGTAATTGCTTGAATAAGGTATGTATCAACTGGCACAAGAGGAGTGCTGGAGGAGAACCAAAGTCAGAGAAGGCGGCTCAAAGTAGGTAGCATTTGAAATCAGATTTGAAGGATAAAATGAATTCTTATAAAGCCCTTTGAAGCAGTTAAATCTTATTAAACCCAATTCAGATCCAAAGGCCACATATCAAAGTCAATTACGCAACCAGGACTAATTCAATCCAGGAGCTCAAATCAACTAAAGTTCACATCCTTTCTAACTAAGTTCCTGCACTGGGAGATGGCAGTCTCCAGACCCAACAAGGTAAGAGACCCTCTGCTCATTTCTCTTTCCTGGAGAGAATCCTCAGGCCCTTGCTCCCACTGCTTTTGTCACCCTGAAAAGTTCTCCTCCGTCATTTATCTAAAACCAACCTTTTTAGAAGTCTCGCCCTCCACTGTCCTGCCCCCAACTTGAGCAACCTTCCTTAGGACTCCAGAGGCAGACAGGATCTGCCTGAAACCCACCTGATGGGAAGTAACATTTTGACTGGCATTTCATTTGAGTATCAATCTTCCCCTAAAGACAGGGATTGGGGGGTGGCCAAGAATGGAAGGAAGAGATGAAAAAGTAAAGAAAAATTGAGAGAGAAAGAAAGGAGAAGCAAAGTGGAAGAAAGAGACACCAACAGTGAGAGGAATGGAAACATCTTGAGATCTTGGGGAAGAGATAAAAGAACAATATATCATAGCCATCCGCATTCTCTTAAAATGGCATTTTCTGTGAGGTAAATAATAAGAAATAAAAATGTATATGTACATTGTCAAAAGTTTGGAAGACACAGGAAAGTGTAAAGGTGAAAACATTTTAAACACATGTGCTACCTCCTCCCCTTGTAAATGCCCACGAGCACATCACCATTCACAGTTAACTGTCAAATGTGTATATATGGGAAATACATATATGCATGGTTGAAGTCATACTATAATACATTTTACTACACATACTTGTCATCTAGAATGTCAGTCAGGTCATGAAAGGATAAGGTACAGGATATACAAGGAACTCATTCATAATCTTGCTAGATATGGCATTTAGACAGTTGAACAAACTAGTATCAAAACTCCACAAGATGCTTACTAGTCCCCTAACTTCCAAGAGTACTGGGTGAATGGCACCCCACTCCAGTACTCTTGCCTGGAAAATCCCATGGACGGAGGAGCCTGGTGGGCTGCAGTCCATGGGGTCACGAAGAGTCGGACACGACTGAGCGACTTCACTTTGACTTTTCACTTTCATGCACTGGAGAAGGGAATAGCAACCCACTCCAGTGTTCTTGCCTAGAGAATCCCAGGGATGGGGGAGCCTGGTGGGCTGCCGTCTATGGGGTCACACAGAGTCGGACACAACTGAAGCGACTTAGTAGTAGCAGCAACTTCCATTTACTCATTTGTAAAATGCATTACTGTGTCATAATAGTACCTACATTTTACTGTTGTGATGACAAGATGTAATTCAAGTGAAAGAGGAGAGTCAATCAGGAATCTCAAGATGAATCTAGAGGTGCCTTGAGTTGATAATCACCGATTGTCTTCTACTGTTTGAATTGTGGACTCAGTGATCTACATTTAAAACTGTTGTTTCACTTCTTCATCCTTTTCAGGGCTCCATCCTGAGTGAGAAAATGGAGATCCCAAGCCTCCAGGAAGGGTGACCGTCTCACCTGAGACTGAGAAAGTCCAGGAAAGGGCAGTGTTTGTCCTTAGGACTCCTGCTTCCCTCCTGATTCTGAAGCAAGCCAGGGTCTCAAGCAGTAGAAATAATAAGAGCTAAATAAGTAACTAAATGTTTTTCGCAGCCACATTTAAAGAGAAAAAGAGAAATAAGTGAAATTCATTTTACTTTTGTACTATATTTGGGTTTCCCCCATGGCTCAGCAGTAAAGAATTCGCTTTCAATGCAGCAGTCACAGGAGACGCAGGTTCAATCCCTGGGTCTGGAAGATCCCCTGGAGGAGAGCATAGAAACCCACTCCAGTATTCTTGCCTGGAGAATCCCATGGACAGAGAAGCCTGGTGGGCTACAGTCTATAGGGTCGCAAAGAGTAGTACATGACTAAAGTGACTTAACATGCACACACTCTATTTACCCTAATATAACATAAATATTATTATTTCACATGTAGTCAACATAAAAATTATTATTGGGATATTGTTTTTTAATCAAAACATTAAAATCTTCATGTATTATATTTTCACTTATAGCACATTTCAGTTTAGTCGCATTTCAAGTGCCTAATAGCCACATGTAGCTAGTGCTACTGTGGTGGATAATACAAGCTTACAGTCAAAAGCTAAAGCTAAGGACCAGTTAAGTTGTGGAAAGAATGGTCTTCAGCCTGGGGACAATATTGATTTTCTTAAGGTCATGTTAATGGTTTAATGTTGTACTTAATTCAATAGAAAACAAAACGCTGAGGCATCACAAACTATTTTATTTAGTGAATGCACAGACACTACTTAGTTGAAGGTAGAAATAAAGAGATACCCTTGGACTGCAAGGCGATCAAACTAGACATTCCTAAAGGAAATCAACCCTGAATATTCATTGGAAGGACTGATGCTGAAACTGAAGCTCAAATACTTAGGTCACCTGATGCAAAGAACCAACCCATTGTTGACCTTGATGCTGGGAAAGATTGAAGGCGGGAGGAGAAGGGGGCAACAGAGGATGAGACAGTTGGATGGCATCACTGACTCAATGGACAAGAGTTTGAGCAACCTCCAGGAGATAGTGAAGGATGGGGAAGCCTGGCGTGGTGCAGTCCATGGGGTCACAAAGAGTCCACAGGACTGAGCAACTGAACAACAATAGTAAATCAGCAAGTTGAGACAATAAGAAAACTTATTAGTTCTAAACCTTAAATATCCTGAATTATCTTGAAAGTTGCCCTGACTGGCCATTTTCTTAGTAGTACATTCTCTCAACCTTGTCTATTTCTCCATAAATGTTTTATTTTAATGTTAAATTTGAAGTCAGTTCCCTCTAATTTCCTTACTTTGAAATTAGAATTGTGAACCTTCATAAGTGAATCAGATATCTCCCTCCCCCATCTTTATTCCACTTGAGATAGTCTTTGACTCCTCTGGATGTCTGTTTCCTCAAACCTAATGAAAGAGATCAGATTAAATAGCTGGTATGATTTTATCACCTAATATGCAATACTTAATATATGTCAAGCACTGTGCTAAGTATTTGCATTCAGTTCAGTTCAGTTGAGTTCAGTTCAGTCTCTCAGTTGTGTCCGACTATGAGACCCCATGGACTGCAGCATGCCAGGCCTCCCTGTCCATCACCAACTCCCGGAGTTTACTCAAACTCATGTCCATTGAGTCAGTGATACCATCCAACCGTCTCATCCTATGTTGTCCCCTTCTCCTTCCGCCTTCAATCTTTCCCAGCATTAGGGTCTTTTCAAATGAGTCAGTTCTTCACAGCAGGTGGCTAAAGTATTGGAATTTTAGCTTCAATATCAGTCCTTCCAATGAATATTCAGAATATTCCTTTAGGATGGACTGGCTGGATTTCCATGCAGTCCAAGGGACTCTGAAGAGTCATCTCCAACACCACAGTTCAAAAGCATCAATTCTTCAGCACCCAGCTTTCATTATAATCCAATTCTCACATCCATACATGACTATTGGTAAAACCATAGCCTTGACTAGACAGACCTTTGTTGGCAAAGTAATGTCTCTGCTTTTGAATATGCTGTCTAGGTTAGTCATAACTTTTCTTCCAAGCAGTAAGTGTCTTTTAATTTCATGGCTGCAGTCACCATCTGCAGTGATTTTGGAGCCCCCCAAAAATAAGGTCTGTCACTGTTTCCACTGTTTCCCCATCTATTTCCCATGAAGGGATGGGACCAGATGCCATGATCTTCGTTTTCTGAATGTTGAGCTTTAAGCCAACTTTTTCATTCTCCTCTTTCACTTTCATCAAGAAGCTCTTTAGTTCTTCTTTGCTTTCTGCCATAAGGGTGGTGTCATCTGCATATCTGAGGTTATTGATATTTCTCCCAGCAATCTTCATTCCAGCTTGTGGTTCCTCCAGTCCAGCATTTCTCATGATGTACTCTGCATAGAAGTTAAATAAGCAGGGTGATGATATACAGCCTTGACATACTCCTTTCCCAATTTGGAACCAGTTTGTTATTCCATGTCCAGTTCTAACTGTTGTTTCCTGACCTGCATACAGATTTCTCAGAGGCAGGTAAGGTGGTCTGTTATTCCCATCTCTTTCAGAATTTTCCACAGTTGTTGTGATCCACACAATCAAAGGGGATGGCATAGTCAATGAAGCAGAAGTAGATGCTTTTCTGGAACTCTCTTGCTTTTTATATGATCCAGCGGATGTTGGCAATTTGATTTCTGGTTCCTCTGCCTTTTCTAAAACCAGCTTGAACATCTGGAACTTCAGACTTCATGTACTGTTGAAGCCTGGCTTGGAGAATTTTGAGCATGACTTTACTAGCGTGTGAGATGAGTGCAATTGTGTGGTAGTTTGAGCATTCTTTGGGATTGGAATGAAAATGGACCTTTTCCAGTCCTGTGGCCACTGCTGAGTTTTCCAAATTTGCTGGCATATTGATTGTAGCACTTTCACAGCATCATCTTTGAGGATTTGAAACAGCTCAACTGGAATTCCATCACCTCCACTAGCTTTTTTCATATTGATGCTTCCTAAGGCCCACTTGACTTCGCATTCCAGGATCTGGCTCTAGGTGAGTGATCACACCATTGTGATTATCTGGGTCGTTTAGATCTTTTTTGTGTAGTTCTTCTGTGTATTCTTGCCACCTCTTCTTAATACCTTCTGCTTCTGTTAGGTCCATACTGTTTCTGTCCTTCATTGAGCCCATTTTTGCATGAAATGTTCCCTTGGTATCTTTAATTTTCTTGAAGAGATTCTAATCTTTCCCATTCTATTGTTTTCCTCTATTTCTTTGCATTGATCACTGAGGAAGGCTTTCTTATCTCTTCTTGCTATTCTTTGGAACTCTGCATTCATATGGGTATATCTTTCCTTTCTTCCTTTGCTTTTCACTTCTCTTCTTTTCACAGCTATTGTAAGACCTCCTCAAACAACCATTTTGCCTTTTTGTATTTCTTTTTCTTGGGGATGGCCCTGATCCCTGCCTCCTGTACAATGTCACAAACCTCCATCCATAGTTCATCAGGAACTCTATCAGAGCTAATCCCTTGAATCTATTTCTCACCTCCACTGTATAATCATAGAGATTTGATTTAGGTCATACCTGAGTGGTCTAGGGGTTTTCCCTGCTTTCTTCAATTTAAGTCTGAATTTGGCAATAAGGAGTTCATGATCTGAGCCACAGTCAGCTCCTGTTCTTGTTTTTGCTGACTATATAGAGCCTCACCATCTTTGGCTACAAAGAATATAATCAATCTGATTTCAGTATTGACCATATGGTGATGTCCATGTGTAGAGTCTTCTCTGGTGGTGTTGTAAGAGGGTGTTTGCTATGACCAGTGTGTTCTCTTGGCAAAACTCTATTAGCCATTGCCCTGCTTCATTCTGTACTCCAAGGCCAAATTTGCCTTTTACTCCAGGTGTTTCTTGACTTCCTACTTTTCCATTCCAGTACCCTATAATGAAAAGGACATCTTTTTTGGGTATTAGTCCTAGAAGGTTTTGTAGGTCTTCATGGAACAGTTCAACTTCAGCTTCTTCAGCGTTACTAGTTGGGGCACAGACTTGGATTACCATGATATTGAATGGTTTGCCTTGGAAACGAACAGAGATCATTCTGTCATTTTTGAGACTGTATCCAAGTACTACATTTTGGACTCTTTTGTTGACTATGATGGCTACTCCATTTCTTCTAAGGGATTCTTGCCCCCAGTAGTAGATATAATGGTCATCTGAGTTAAATTCACCCATTCCAGTCCATTTTAGTTCGCTGATTCCTAGAATGTTGACGTTCACTCTTGCCATCTCCTGTTTGACCACTTCCAATTTGCCTTGATTCATGGACCTAACATTCCAGGTTCCTATTCAATATTGCTCTTTACAGCATCAGACTTTGCTTCCATCACCAGTCACATCCACAATTGGTTGTTGTTTTTACTTTGGCTCCGTCTCTTCATTCTTTCTGGAGTTATTTCTCCATGGATCTCCAGTTGCATATTGGGCATCTACTGACCTGGGGAGTTCATCTTTCAGTGTCCTATCTTTTTGCCTTTTCATAGTGTTCATGGGGTTCTCAAGGCAAGAATACTGAAGTGGTTTGCCATTCCCTTCTCCAGTAGACCACATTTTGTCATTTTGTCACATTAATTTTGCATTAATTATCTATATAATCCTTGCCACAAGCTTCTGAGGTAAGTACACACTACTGATATATTATTCCAGTTTTCTAGATTGGGATAAGTAAGTGTTAGTCACTCAGTCATGCCCAACTCTTTGCGGCTCCATGGACTGCAGCCCACCAGGCTCCTCTGTCCATGAGCTTTTCCAGGCAAGGATACTGGAATGGGTTGCCATTTCCTGCTCCAGGGATCCCTAGATTGGAATGCTGAGGCTTAAAGAGCAACTTGCCTACGGCCAAAGAGGTCTGTGTTGTTTAGTCATTAAGTTGTGTCCAACTCTTTTGTGACCCCATACAGTAGTCTGCAGGCTCCTCTGTCCATGGAATTTTCCAGGCAAGAATATTGGAGTGGGTTGCCCATTTCCTGCTTCAGGAGATCTTCCCGTCCCAGGGATCAAACCTGCATCTCCTGCTTGGCAGGTGGATTCTTTACCACTGAGCCACCTGGGAAGCCCAAAGAGGTCCATAAACTATGCTAATCTACTAAGAGGAGCTCAGGACAAACCTCCAGGAGGGACAGTTGAAACTAAATCTTAAAGGATGAGTGGGTTGAACTAGAAATGCAGGTGAGAGGGGATGGAGAGAGACAGAAGGCACAGGGGAAGGCTGGAAAGCCTGGTGTTGGTAAGAAAAGATTTGGCTAAAAAAGGAACCCTCAAGGCCAAAGCATGAAGAGTTTGGATTTAGTCCAGAAGAGAATTAATAATGATTGAAAACTTTAAACATGAGAGTGCCAAGCTAGATTTGTTTTTAGAAAGAAGATGCCAAGAGACTTGTGGGGGGCATGGTGGTAATCCAGGCAGGAAGTGAAGAGGCCTGAACTAATTAAAGGAGTTTATCTGAAAACATGCTTTCTGTTTCACATTTATTCTCTTTATTAAGGCATCGGCAAGGAAGACAGGGAAGTAGAGGAAATCACTTTTGCAAAATGCTGAGCATTCTTTTCTTACTGAGCAGATGATTTTTCTCAAAGTTGAGAGAGGAAACAAGTACAGTTTACTGAACCTGCTCCTCCTGTTAAAAGGTTCCAGGCAGGACTTTGGTCTCACAGAATAATTATTCCTGGCAAGACACAAACCGGTTTGCAATATTATTGTTCTGTTCACCCAAGAAAGGGTTCAAAGGAGTTCAAAGGATGTAACCAGCCAAGAAAATAGGAAGGTTATTCTGGAATCTCTTGGTTCTAAGAACGAAGAGGATTTAATATTGATACTAATAATAGAAGAAGGTAACAGTTTCATAGCATTTCTACCACTGACTTTGACATTCACTCATTCATTCACTTAATACCTACTGATATTTACTATGAGCAAGGTTCTGTACTATGTGTTATGATGTTGAGGGCAAGATGCAAGAGTATATTAGAAACAGATCTGATCCTCAAGAAGCTTATTAATGTCAGACAATAAGACATGCACTAAATAACTGTAAGTTGTGTTTGAAAATACCTTAACTGGGTATAGATTAAATGTTGTAGAATTGAAAGAAGATGAAGCTACCCCGGGTAATAAGGAACAAGGTTAGCAGAGAAAGACTTTGCATTTAAGTGGATAAGGGCTTACCCGGTGGTTCAATGGTTAAGAATCCACCTGCCAAGGCAGGGGACACAGGTTTGATCCCTGATCCGGGAAGATTCCGCATGTGGAGAAGAAACTAAACCCCAGCCAAGCCACAACTACTAAAGCCTGCACGCCCTAGAGCCTGTGCTCTGCAACAAGAGAAACCACCACGATAACCCCGACCACTGCAACCAGAGATTAACATCTGCTTGCCATAACTAGAGAAAGCCCTCAGGCAGCAATGAAGACCCAGTGTAGCCAAACATAAATAAGTGAATAAAATAACGCGGATAATAATTGATGTCTAAGATTTGAGCTTGCAGAGATTTGGGGAAGACCCATTTAGGCCATTATTTCCCAAACTGGAGTTTAAGGTCATGTTTCTGAAGAGTGTATTGGGAATTCCATGTGAAAAAGGTCCTTGGTTGTGCTGGAAATTTGCCTATTTGTTTTCAGACTAAGTTCCTTTTCTTCCTCTGCCCTTTTTCTGTATTGCAAGAGGTTGCTGCTTGCAAATGACACTTTTCAGGCTCCCTTATCGATTTCCTTGTGGTTTGGTTTGGCCAATGGAGGCAGAGGTGAGACGTAGGGGCCGTGGAGAGAGTAGGTCTTTCCTTCTCCTTGTGCTTCAGGCAGTGTCTCCAGAAGTGGCTGCACCTTTTTTTTGTGACTCCAGCTGCAGATAGACAGCCCCTCCCTTGGTGGTCTCCGTTTCTGCTGGCAAGTCCTGGCTCTTGGTGTGTTTGTTATCCATTGCTGCATAATAAATTACCTTGAAACTTCACAGCTTAAAATAACAAACATTTCATTATCTTACCCAGTTCCTGAAGTTTATGAGAGTGACTTAACCAGGTGGTTCTGGCTCATGGTCTCTCATAAGGTTGCAGTCAAGATATTGGCTGGAGCTGCAGTCATCTCAAGGCTAGCGTATGGCTGGAGGATTGATTTCCTAGTTGACTCACATGGTTGTTGGCAGGACATAGCTTCTAGCTGGCCATTGGCCAGAGGCTTGAGTATTCTTCCAGGTGGCCTTCTCCTTAGAGCTATATACAACATGGCAGCTTGCTTCTCCAACAGGGAGTTATCCAAGAGATGGAGATGGAGATGGAGAGAGAGGCCAGGATGGAAGCTGAAGTCTTTTTAATAACCTATTCTCAGAAGTAACGTATATCATTTCTGGCACATGAGGTTGCTCACAAAGACCAACTGTGATAGAGTGTGTGTGTGTTCGGGGGAGGGGCTACGCAAGGGTGTGAATACCAGGAGGCAAGGATAATTGAGAACTACCTTGGGGGCTGGCTACCACAGTCCATCCTCTGGTCTCGTGATTCATATTCCTCCCACATGCAAAATACACTCACTTCCTCCCCAAGTCATCAAAAGTCTCATCTCATCATAGTGTCAGCTTGAAATCCAACATCTCCTCATCACTCCTTGAGGCTCCTTGAGTGTAGTTCCTTAAATACAGCTCCTTGAATATAGTTCCTCTCCCACTGTGAAACTAAATGACAACTTACGTGCTCCTCCATACACCCAGCACACAATGGTGAGTCAGGTGTAACAGGGTAACCGATACAGACAATCCTATTCAAAGAGAGGGAAAATGGCAGGCACATGGCAGTCACTGGCCCATTATAGTTCTGAAATCCAGCTGAACAAATGTTGAACAAACCTTAATTAAGTCTCAAAACCTGGGAGTAATTCTCCCTGGCTCTCAGATCCATATTCTGGAGTCTTGGTTCTGACCCCTGAGTCATCCCCCGACACGCCCTTTTATAATGAGAGATAGCCCATGTTTACTGTCTCAGCCTACTTCTTGCCAGTGGAACTTTGAGGGTCCAAAGGGTTCTTTTCGCTTTGCTTTCTATATCCCTTTCAGTCCAAGGGATATGGATGTTTCTGGCAATGTCTCTGCATAAGTATTTATTTTTTAAATGCTATGAGTCTTACATGAATGTTATTGGGGCCCACTCCACTAGATAAAAGTCACACCTACAAATATCTTCCAGATAAGTCATTCTCTCCCTTGGGCTTCTGATGAGATGACTGACAGACAGTGCCCTTATACTTCCTAGGTCCTTAATCATTTTCTTGAGAGACTGTGTGAAACACCTTTAATCTTCTTAGAGGACCAAACAGTATTCTGATGCACAACCTTCCATCTTTCTGAGACTTTAGGTAAAGATTTTGCAATCATACTCTTTGCTTTGTCTTAAGACCATGTACTAAAAGTGCCCTGGATTTGTAGCTCAGAAGGTACATCTTATTTTTAGCATTGTTTACCATATGAAATTAAAAGATGCTTGCTCCTTGGAAGGAAAATTATGGCAAACCTAGACAGCATATTAAAAAGCAAAAACACCACTTTTGCTGACAAAGATCCATATAGTCAAAGCTATGGTTTTTCCAGTAGTCATGCATGGATGTAAGATTTGGGCCATAAAGAAGGCTAAGCGCTGAAGAATTGATGTTTTCAAACTGTGGTGATGGAGAGTCCTTTGGACTGCAAAGAGATCAAACCAGTCAATCTTAAAAGGAATCTGTCCTGAATATTTCTTGGAAGGATTGATGCTGAAGCTGAAGTTCCAGTACTTTGACCACCTGAGAAGTGCTGACTCATTGGAAAGTACCCTGATACTGGGAAAGATTCAAGGCAAAATGAGAAGGGGGCAGCATAGGATGAGATGGTTAGATAGCATCACCAACTCAATGGACGTGAGTTTGAGCAAACTCTGAGAGATAGTGAAGGACAGGGAAGCCTGACGTGCTGCAGTTTATAGGGTGGCAAAGAGTCGGACACAACCTAGTGACTGAACGCACACTGTTTAGAGAGGCTGAGAATTCTCAAAACCATTAAATTCTGTTTGCCTTTTGTTTAAACTGTTAACAGTTTGTCCTTTAGTTTACCTCTCTGCTCTCACATTTACTATAAGCAACAAAAGGAAACCTTTGCTTGGAGATCTCCCTAGCTAGACCACCCAGTTCATTACTCACATTTTCTGCATTTTGGTTACTGTGGGCAACAGTGTTACTTAACTTTTTGTACTATATATTAAGGATTTCCTTCCCTCCAGTTTCCTACAACATTACCTAATTTTTTGCAAGCCTTCACCTGCAACATATCAAAAATTGCGATGCTTATGTAACAGTTTCTTCAACATACTGTAGCCTTTCACTAACAGTCTCCCTAAAGTTTATTGTCTGTTCCAAAGTTACTTATGGATCTAAGGATTTTGTTATGGCTGAATCTCACTTTCAGGTAGCAACATCTCTATTAGTTACCTAAAGTTTTAGGATAATTTGGTTTGCCCAAATAGGTCACTTAAATACACTACCATTTAAATATTGTTTTTCACAAAAGATGCCTATTCTCTTCCTAATTACCAGCTCAGTGGTTGTGTCGCACAGGCTTAGTTGCCTTGAGGTACGTGGGATCTTCCCAGTCCAGGGACTGAACCAGTGTCCCCAGCATTGCAAGGTGGACTCTTAACCACTGGACCACGAGGGAAGCCCTATTTGTTGTTTTAAACTGCTAAGTTTCAGAATAATATGTTACACACAAATGTTGCTATTCAGTCGCTTAGTCCTGTCTGACTCTTTGCAACTCTATGGACTGCAGCACGCCAGGCTTCCCTGTCCTTCACTATCCCTGGAGTTTGCTCAAATTCATGTCCATTGAGTCGGTGATGCCATCCAACCATCTCCTCCTCTATCATTCCTTTCTCCTCCTGCCTTCAATCTTACCCATCTTCAGGGTCTTTTCCAAAGAGGCGGCTCTTCAAATCAGGTGGGCAACGTTTTGGAGCTTCAGCTTCAGCATCAGCCCTTCCAGTGAATATTCAGGACTGATTTCCTTTAGGACTCACTGGTTTCATCTCCTTGCAATTCAAGGGACTCCAAAGAATCTTCTCCAGCACCACAGTTTGAAAGCATCAGTTCTTCGGCTCTCAGCGTTCTTTATGGTCCAACTCTCACATTCATACATGACTACTGGAAAAACCATAGCTTTTGATATAATATAGTCATAATGTTTAGCACAATGTCAATTAGAGTAAGGGCTCAATGAATGATAGTCATTATTAACAATTTGGGAGACTTCCCTGGTGATCCAGTGGTTAAGAATCTGCCTTGCAATGCAGGGGACTCAGGTCTGATCCCTGGTCAGGAAAACTAAGACCTCACATGCGGGGTAACTAAGCCCACATGCCAGAAATAGAGACGCCTGTGGACTACAACTAGAGAAAGCCTGCATGCTACAAGGAAGACCCAGCACAGCCAAAAATTAAAAGCAAAACAAAACAAAACCCCCAACAACAACGAGGCAATTTGAGCAAGCAATACTACCCATGAGAAGTTTTTTCTAGTCTTCACCTCTTACCTACTCCTAGTTACCTACTCCATAGCATCTATGAATGTAAAGTGTTAATCACTCAGTTGTGTTCAACTATGCGGCATCTGTGACTGGTGATTTCCATATATTGAAATGAAGGAATTATAAAAATAATAATGATTAAAAAACTCAATTTATGAGTGTGTTGCTCTTTAAAGTTTTCTCTGGATGAAAAGCAGTCCATTCAATACCCAATTTAAATACAGACTAGAAATTTTTTAAATTTGTTTTTTCGTACAGTAATGACTTTCAAGAAAAACAAGATACTGTAACACCACAAAATGGTCATTAGCTTATCAGTCTGGGCTTAATTTTCCCAAAGACATAAGTCTTGAGACATTTTGAGAAGTACTGAATGAACTTTGGAGGTATTCACCTTTGTAAGACTCTTTCCTTCTCTTTTCCAGATGGAAGGTGGGGAAGGATATGTTCCAAAACCCTTTTTGTATATTCAAAGGCAGAATAGCCATGATCAAAGAGATGAATTACAGAGAATAATCAGGAATGTAAATATGTACACATTGTGAATCCTTAGTAAATAAGTTTGATACTTTACAATGCAAAACAATTTCGTACTTTGTATATATTTACACTTTGACCTTTTTATATACTGTAAAAAACTTAAATACAAATGGCACTTAGAAAAAACACAAAATGAGCATTCCCACTTTTAGGAAAAAAAATATAAGTAAATCAGGTTAAGAATACATGAAAAAAAATACATGATTTTCTTTTAAAAACTTAATTTGTGAAGCAGCTACAGATATTATATTATCAAAAACAGTTTAGACAAAGTAGGCTAGTTTTCTTTTGGGGGGAGGCAACTCAAAATGATTCTTAAAGGACCATAGCCTATATGGATATGATAGAATGCCACATAGCTATCCCAGATGACAAGAACCTAGCTTAACGACCATACATGAAAATGTGGACATGGAGTAAAAACCCAGGTCTCCCATATTGCAGGCAGATTCTTTACCATCTGAGCCACAAGGGAAGCCCATATAAACAGAAGAGACACAATATAGCATATGTGCTCTGATTAAACCATGTAGAAATATATATATATATATGTATGTATGACATAGTGTAATGGAAAGGAAAGTGGGAATCAGAAGAGGTGGGTTCAAGACTTCCCTGGTTAAGAATCTGCCTTCTAAAGCAGGGGACATGGGTTCAATCCCTTGTTGCCTGTATGCTGCAATGAAGAGCCGACATAACCAAAAAGAAATAAAATAAAAAGAAGGGCTGAATTCTAGTTTTAATAGGGCCTTACTTGGCTGGGCATCCACGTATAAGCAATTTATTTGCTCGTTTCCTTGCGTGTGAAAAACAGGAGTTGATCTCAACAGACTTCAAGGTCATTCATAAGCTGGCATTTAGTGATTCCATAGTTCAAAGATTTGGAGTGTCATAAATGTAGTTGACTATTTATTACCATCTTTCCTGTAAGGTTGTTGAGGTTAATAATAACCACATGTCTTTAGTAAGATCTAGGAGAAAAAATAATATTAATCAATAAAGAAGATTCAGCTATAGATAGATACACTATTTTAAACTTTGTTTTTTAAAAAAGGCAATAGGAAGTCACTGAAGGTTTCGGAGTAGAAAAGTGTCATGATAAAAGTAGCATTTTGAATCAGGCAATGGGACTTCCCTGGTGGTCCAGTGGTTAAAAATCCACCTGCCAATGAAGGGGGCACGGTTTGATCCGTGGTCAGAGAAGATCCCACATGCTGCAGGGCCACTAAGCCTGAGGTTACTATTCCTGAAGCCTGAGCACCCTAGAGCCTGATGCTCTGCAAGAGAGAAGTCACCTCAACAAGAGGCCCAAGCAAGGAAGACCCAGTGCAGCCAGAATTAAGTAAGTAAATAAAATCAGGCAATGGCGTGCGTCACACATGCAAACAAGGGAGGGAGTATGAAAGCAGAATGTGCCTTCCTGTGCTAAGTGTAGAGGAAACAAATACACTGTGAGTATGCAATTATTCTCCATCCCCTTTTCCAAATTAATTATCTTCATAGAATTTATCATTCCCTGAAAACGTATTTAAATATGTGTTTATGTATTATTTCATTTTCTGCCTCACCCTCCAGAATATAAGTTCCATGAGGGCAGAGAGTACCATATGTATAAGTACGCAACAAATACTTGCCGAATTAAAGAATATGTGAAATTTATATTGAATCTCATAGACAAAGTCAAACATCTTTTCTGATACATTTCTATGGCTTTGCAGTTTCAGGCTAACTTAGCACCAAAATCCCTACAAGACCCTCCTATCTAAACTATCACTATGACTGCCCTCCTTTCAGCCCACTACTGAAGTATTTCTCCATAAATTTTGCTCCCCTTCTGTTCAAAAATTCTTCTTTCTCTGATGCAAATGAAATTAGGAGTGATGATGATGATTCGCTCTCGGCACTTCTTTCTGAATTACCTGTGTCTAGATATTTGTTTATTAACTTAATGCAGTGGTTAAGTACTCAAGTCTTTTTCCTTGCAACTTCAGTTCACAAATTTAGTTGAATGTAAATAATACCAAGTACTTTCTCTCTCAAAGCTGTTGAGAGAAGGGACAGAGGTGAGTTTGGGGGGTGAGTATTGGAGTGGGGCTCAGAAGGTCTATAATTAGCAAAGGTTTTACTACGGTCTCTCTGTGGTTTTTACAACTCCCCACTGTCTTCAGCTTTAGAACTGCTCACCTCAGTCATGGGGCTCTAACACACTCCCTCTCTGAGTGACACTTGAATCTACTTCCCTTAATAATAGCATTTCACATTTGTAGCATACTTATAAGTCTAAAATGCTTTTTGCCCCTATGACTTTATTTAAATCTTTTTTAATCTCTTTGTTCTCGAATGGATTATTAGCTCTTGTTTTTGTTTTTCTAGGAGAACTAAGAGGAAGACTAGAGTAACAAATGTGGGGAAAGGAAATTTCTAGATAGTGAGTTATAAACTGACTAAACGCTAACACTGTAATCATGATGAGACCAAAGCTGTTTTGACTGGCTCAGGTTCCTCACTCTGGACAAAACTGATTTCTTACCTTCCAAGGGCTGTTTTTTCCCTTTGCCTTTCGCTGTCTGGGTTCTCCATAATCGGTTGTGTTGAAAGGTTGATACCACTCCAAAGGGAACACGGGTCCCACTGGTCTCTTGGTCTAATCAGTACCTGGCTCTGCCTTTCTTGCAAGCTGGTTCCTGGCAGCTCCTCATCTCATTCCCCTCTTCAGGCAATCTCTATTAGCTTGTCCTTATGATAGCTCAGTTGGTAAAGAGTCTGCCTGCAATGTGGGAGACCCTGGTTCGATTCCTGGGCTGGGAAGATCCCCTGGAGAAGAGAAAGGTTACACACTCCAGTATTCTTGGGCTTCCCTTGTGACTCAGCTGGTAAAGAATCCACCTGCAATGCGGGAGACCTGGGTTTGACCCCTGGGTTGGGAAGATCCCCTGGAAAAGGGAAAGGCTACCCACTCCAGTATTCAGGCTTGGAGAATTTCATGGACTATATAGTCCATGGGGTTGCAAAGAGTCAGACAAGACTGAGCGACTTTCACTTTTCACTCTCATCGCCTGCTGGGGGCCTACTGCCGACTAAGAAATAAATGTGGTTTATATATGGTTCTTCCTTTCATTCTGATATCTCTCCTCTAAATTTCTTTCTCCTATTCATTTGACCTCAGACAATTTCTATTTTTTCTTGTTGTTGTTGTTTTTCTGGCACTTCTTGCACTTGTGGATTCTCTTTTCATCTTCCATGTGGGCAGCTGATAAGCTGTTCTGTCCCCATTTTCTCAGGTTAGCGATTTCACCTGATTTCTTGGGTATTCATCACTCACATGCCCTGGCAAATTGTGACTTCTCAAAGTCATCTCATTACATTTTTTTACCAAGGCCAGCCCAATATATTAGGGAGCCTGGTAATAATAAAATAATAATTACCATCATTGAGTTCTCACTGACACACAGTGCCAAGCAATTTACATAAGTGATATTATTTAATCCTCTACACAACTCTATGAGGTCAAATTTTAGAGGGTGGGTCAACAGAGGGTTTATTTGCATGACTGTAAATTAAACCATGTACAAAGGATAGTGACTGGATATGTTGGGGTATATAACCAGTCCTATAGGGCATCCCAGGTGGTGCTAGTGGTAAAGAACCCACCTGCCACTGCATGAGTCCCCTGGAGGCTGGCATGGCAACCCACTCCAGTATTCTTGCCTGGAGAATCCCATGGATAGAGAAGCCTGGAGGGATACAGTCCAAAGGGTTGGAAAGAGTCGGACACAACTGAAGTGACTTAGTATGCATACATACACTAAGACCCCCATCTCTCAGGAAACACTTTGTGGAGAGTGTACCACATGTAGAAAAAACTTATCCTGAATCAAAAGAGAGGTAAATCCTGGTGTACATTTACTGAATTCAGAGACTGCAAATGAAACTATTTCTTATGAATAGCAGTTATATTGATGACCCCCAATCAACCATACTTACTAATGTTTGTACCCTTATTTAGTCCTTCCCCTTGAATCAGGGGACTTTTTTTTTTTAATGTGTGGATCATATTTAAAGTCTTTATTGAATTTGTTGTTACAGCATTGCTTCTGTTTTATATTGTTTTTTGGCCTCGAGGCATGTGGGATCTTAGCTTCCTGACCAGGGATTGAACCTGCACCCCCTGCATTGGAAAGCGAAGTCTGAATCACTGGAACACCAGGGAAGTCCCTGAGACTTGTTTTAAAGAATAGTAATGGCAGAAGTGGCACTGTGTCTGTTCCAAGCCTTGGTTGCTGTTCAGTCGTGAAGTCGTGTCTGACTCTTTGTGATTCCATGGACTGCAGCACGCCAGGCTTCCCTGTCCTACACTGTCTCCTGGAATTTGCTCAAACTCACGTCCATTGAGTCACTGATGCCTTCCAACCATCTCATTTTCTGTCTCTCCCTTCTCCTCCTGCCCTCAATCTTTCCCAGCATCAGGGTCTTTCCCAATGAGTCAGCTCTAAGCTTTAAGAATGTCTGGTAGCTTCTACTTTCCTTCTCTCAGAAGCCTTGAGCACCACTTGATAAGTTCACACAGAGACAGAGAAGCCCTGGGTTTATCTGGTGAGAAAGTGAGGTCTTGCCTTGCCAACATCCATTGCTGGGTCTGGCCTTCCAGACATCCCCGACAAGGTGTCAGACCCAGGAGTGAAGCCATCCTGGAGGTTTCAGCCCTAGCTGCCATCTGACTACAGCATGTGAGAGACCCAAATGAGACGAGCAGAACTGACCAGCAGAGCCCCAACCAGTCAACTCACAGAACTATGAGAAATTAAAAAATAAAAAGAGACTTGTTTTAAGCCACTACATTTTGGAGTGGTTTAGTAAGCAGTCATAGATAACCAAAACACTGCTATTATTAATACTGTTAAGGTTATGGTTGGTTTCGAGTCTCATTGGTTAAGAACACCAGAATCAAGGTAGGGTTCTGGTATTCTTAAAAACGCTTAAGAACACCAGATCCTACCTTAGACTGCAGCCATGCCCGCCCCTACATTTTTGGTCTGGAGAGAGAACTAGCCACAGGAGACAGTGGCAGAAGAAGAATGACACCTGAATTTTAGCTAAGCTTGCACAGTCTGATAAGGTAATCTGAGGCCACGTGCCTAGAACTAGATGCTTACAGGGCCTTTCTCATCGGCAAAATTAAAACTATGTGACCACCAGGACAGCTAGGATCCTGCCTAATCAAAATGGACACTGGCTGAGCCAGGCTGCACAGTTTAACTACAGACTAGCTGACTTCTCTCTCTGAGCCTGAGAGCATGCCTGGGTTGGCGTGTCACTCAGTCCCATGAGCACAAAGGGAGAAGAACCTGGAGGGCACCATACCCACATGCATGATCCAACGCATCATGCCTGACCTTAACTGCTGGGAAATGGCCTGGTTAGGAATCCAATCCACCAGACTGGTCACTCCTCTCGTGGGGGCAGGGGAACACCAAGGGTGATAAGAAAGACACTGTGGAAGTATCCCCTTCCCTGAGCTCTTTACATATTATCTCATGTAATTCTCACGGTAACTCTGAAAGGTAGGTCTTTTTCTTGCTATATTACCCACGAGAAATTTAAATATTAGAGAGGCTGAGTAACTTGCTTCAGGTTACACAGCTAGTAAGTATTATCAGGAATTATTATATATTAATATTATCACACGTATATTAGCATTATTATACAATATTAGGAATTACAGGAGTGGGTTGGGGAGGTCAACAAGGAGAGATGATTTTTGAGTAGGGCACATTGTGAAGTCACTCACATTGCCATCTCAGTGTTTTGTTCAAGTGGAAAACAAAGTCAAATGAAAATGCTGTACCATTAAAGGCACCCAAAGAAACAGGGCCCCCAAATCACCCTTTTCTGTGGCTTAATTATGGAACCAGGTGGGAGGAAGGCATCTCTCTCTGCTTCAGCAGAGAAGTTGCTGCACGCCGGCTGTGGTTAGTGATATGAGTCAGTGAATGGCCACTCAGAAATGCATGTGAGACGTCCCCTCCCCCCATGTATCCTTGAGAGATACAGAGGGGACTTGAGATTCCAACAATCTCCCCGTGGAGGCTGCTTCTCTCCATATTATCCAGTTTTACCATCAAACCGGAGTGGCCTGGAGAGACGTGTGTTACACAAACATTACATCTCTGACAGAAAACTCCATACTTGTTCCACCCCCACAATTCTCCATTCAAGTTCCCAGAAGTTTGCAATTATCCTCACAAGACATTTCCAGACAAGGCTTACTCAGCTTTGGTTTTCAGTAGGATGAGATTATTTTGTCTTGTTTTGTCTTTTTCACTTCTTTAAATTCAATTGAGCATTCTCATTCAACCCCAGGCTGGTGTACACACACACCTATTGCCATTCACTCTTCCCCTCCTTGCTCTTTCTCTTCTCACCCTGGATTCTTGACCCTACACACCAACCTACGTCGGCATCTCTCTCTTCTGTTGTGTCAACCCTTCTTCACGGGACTCTACTTTCTCCTTCAGGCCGCTTGGACTTTGACCTCTTGCCCAGTTTTCAGTTGTTCTAATTCCTCTGGCTTGGTATCCTATATTGACTTAGCCGAGACTCTTCATACTAAGCCCTAGCATTGCAGAATTCCACCTGCCAACTGCACCTGGATGGCATCTATTTTCCAAGCTCTGTGCCTTTGGAAAGAAAACTACCTGACCAAAAAAAAAAAAGTGACAAAGGAGAGGGAAGAGTTGCTTTTAACTTGCACTTGCTGGGGCTGCAGTCAATTTTTTCTTTTTTAATAATATTTATGTACATATTTATTTCGTTTATTTGGATGCACCGGGTCTTAGTTGTCACATGTGGGATCTTCGATCCTCGTTGTGGCATAGGGGTTCTTTAGATGCTGTATGTGGGATCTAGTTCCCTCACCAGGGACTGAACCTGGACCCCCTGCATTGGAAGCTTGGAGTCTTAGCCCCTGGACCACAGAAGTCTCTGCCAGCCAAATTTCTATCTGCTTACTTCTGCACCCCTTTCCTTCTGGATCCCAAGGATTTAGGAGGGATTTTAAAAAAATCCTTGGTTACAACAAATGCTTAGCAATATCTACTAAAAATGAACACATGTACAATATTGGGTTCTACTCCTAGGTAATATTCATAACAGACATGCATACATATGTTTATCAAAAGATATGTACAAAAATGCTCATAGCAGGACTATTCATAATAGCTAAAAACTGGAAACAATCCAAATGTCCAACAGCAGTGGGATGAACAAAGAGCAGTATATTCATATAATACACTATATAATACTGAAAAAGAACAGACTACTGCTATGCACAACAACATGGATGAATCTTCCAGATACAATGTTGACTCGAAAAAGCCACATACAAAAGAACACACAGCATATATTCCACTTGTATGAAATTCTAAAACAGAAAAAACTGATCAATGTTGGTAGAAGTCAGAAAAGTGGTTACCATATGGGGAGTGGTAATCAGGTGGGGATACGAGAGGACTGGATGCTGATAACATTTTGTTTCTTAATCTGGGTACTGATTAAACCAGTGTGTACACTTTGCAAAAATCCATCCAGCTGTACACTTAAGATTCATGTATTTTCCTATACATGGTATCTTTGAATAAAGTGAATGACAGAAAGAAAAATTTTCCTTGTTTTGTTCTGGAAATGTAATTATAAAGGATATTCAAGGTTAGTGGTGGGGTAAATGGGTTTTCTTGTATTACTTACCATTTTGGAAAATGTAGCTATTCCTATCTTCCTAAAACATCTATGGATTCCTTTGCCATAATGGAAACATTTCCCCCAACCAAATATCATGATTCTCTTTTTAGTATTTATTTATTTATTTGGCTGCACCAGGTCTTAGTGGAGGCATGTGGGATCTTTGTTGTGGCATGTGGGATTTTTTAAAAAATCATGGCATATAAACTCTTCAGTTCAGTTCAGTCGCTCAGTCATGTCCGACTCTTTGTGACCCCATGAATCGCAGCACGCCAGGCTTCCCTGTCCATCACCAACTCCCAGAGTTCACTCAAACTCATGTCCGTCGAGTCGGTGATGCCATCCAGCCATCTCATCCTCTGTCGTCCCCTTCTCCTCCTGCCCCCAATCCCTCCCACCATCAGAGTATTTTCCAATGAGTCAACGCTTTGCATGAGGTGACCAAAGTATTGGAGTTTCAGCTTTAGCATCATTCCTTCCAAAGTAATCCCAGGGCTGATCTCCTTCAGGATGGACTGGTTGGATCTCCTTGCAGTCCAAGGGACACTCAAGAGTCTTCTCCAACACCACAGTTCAAAAGCATCAATTCTTCGGCACTCAGCTTTCGTCACAGTCCAACTCTCACATCCATACATGACCACTGGAAAAACCATAGCCTTGACTAGATGGACCTTTGTTGGCAAAGTAATGTCTCTGCTTTTTAATATGCTGTCTAGGTTTAGCTGGAGCATATGGGATCTAGTTCCCTGACTGGGCTCAAAACAGGGCCCCCTCTATTGGGAGTGTGGAGTCTTAGCCACTGGATCACCAGGGAAGTCCCTGAACATCTCGATATTCAGCAGGACATGGTCAGTGGTATGGCAACACTCTACAGGTTCCCAGATGGAATGGAAGGAACATCACTGAGGGCCCAGCTCTAAGAAGGCTTCAAGGGGGTGTTCTGGGATGAGTTAACCAGGTTGACAGGATGAGACAGGCTGCCGAGCATGGAGTCATAGCAAATCTGGTCAAGGATCAAAGCTGGAATAGAGGACCCAGAAGAGTATCTCAATGAAGTACCTGGCCAAAGAAACCTGCTGAGCAGCCGAGTCTAGGTACAGTTCAATGGGATAGAAATGGAAACCATAAGGGCAAGTGGGTTTGGTAGAAAATTAGTATGGAGATGAGCAACCACACGCTGTTTATAGGCCCTTTACAGTCTCAATGGATTAGGAAAGAACTGTTCTAGAAAAGAACAGGGCTTAGCTATTCTACACAAGAATGCTATAGTCTTTCCAGTGTTCTGGACGACATCCATCACTCACATCTTCCCTCCAGACTCTCCTAAAATCTCTTCCAGGATTTTGATTCCTTGGCTATTTCCCAGTTCTGCTGGCTCCGATGATATGGCCATTTCCCACTGTCTTAAGTGAGAAATTACACACACGGCCAACAACCTCCTGACCTGTCTCAGATCAACCATTCCCCAATCCTTCAGTCACCATCACCTTCTAAGAGGTGGGAGATCCTTGATAGAAAGAACCAAGCAAGCCAGTTGCTTCAGATCTCAAGACCATTTCTTTGCTGCTGGAGCCACCGTATACTGTCTCTGTTCCAGTCTGTTCCCTTTCAGATTGTGTTATTGTACTTGGCAAATCCATGCAAGCTGACATGGGAGCCTTGTAACAAAGTCCACTGGTATCTGCTTCCATGCTGGGAATTCCTCCAGGCTCTAGTCCTTTCTTTCCCCTTTGCTTCTACTTATTCATTGGCTCCCCTTATTTTCTTATCCATACTGATTCCATACCTTGGCACCCCTCTAGGACAGCAAGGGGACCGGGCACTCTATCTGGGTCTCTCTAGGATGCTACCCTACTCAGCCACCTTTGTTCCATTTTATCTTATCAGCAGAGGGTAATCAAAATTCCCGTTTGTTTGTTTTTTTCCCTATGGTATTTCTTGCTGCTTACCTGGCTATTTGATATTGTGTGTGTACATACTCAGTCGTGTCCAACTCTTTGTGACCCCATGGACTGTAGCCTGCTGTCCATGAAATTCTCCAGGCAAAAATACTGGAGTGGGTAGCCAGCCATTCCCTTCTCCGGGGGATGTTCCTGATCCAGGGATCAAACTCTTTATCTCCTGCATTGTAGGCCAATTCTTTACTGCTGAGCCACTGGGGAAGTTCCTACTTGATATTCTCTTTCCTAAAAGTGATGCTCAAAATTCTCCAAGCCAAGCTTCAACTGTACATGAACCATGAATTTCCAGATGTTCAAGCTGGATTTAGAGAAGGCAGAGGGACCAGAGATCAAACTGCCAACATCAGTCGGATCATCAAAAAACCAAGAGAGTTCCAGAAAAACATCTACTTTTGCTTTATTGACTATGCCAAAGCCTTTGACTGTGTGGATCACAAGAAACTGTGGAAAATTCTCCAAGAGATGGGAATACCAGACCGCCTGACCTGCCTCCTGAGAAATCTGTATGCAGGTCAGGAAGCAACAGTTAGAACTGGAGAAGGATCAACAGACTGGTTCCAAATTGAGAAAGAGTATGTCAAGGCTGTATACTGTTACCCTGCTTATTTAACTTATATGCAGAGTACATCGTGAAAAATGCTGGACCAGATGAAGCACAAGCTCGAATCAAGATTGTCTGGAGAAATATCAATAACCTCAATATGCAGAGCAGAAGGCAATGGCACCCCACTCCAGTACTCTTGCCTGGAAAATCCCATGGACAGAGGAGCCTGGTAAGCTGCAGTCCATGGGGTTGCTAAGAGTCGGGCACGACCGAGTGACTTCCCTTTCACTTTTCACTTTCATGCATTGGAGAAGGAAATGGCAACCCACTCCAGTGTTCTTGCCTGGAGCATCCCAGGGACGGGGGAGCTTGGTGGGCTTCCGTCTATGGGGTCGCACAGAGTCAGACAAGACTGAAGCGACTTAGCAGCAGCAGCAGCAGCAGACATGCAGATGACACCACCCTTACGGCAGAAAGAGAAGAACTAAAGACGCTTTTAATAAAGTGAAAGAGGAGAGTGAAAAAGTTGGCTCAAAACTCAGCATTCAGAAAACTAAGATCATGGCATCCAGTCCCATCACTTTATGGCAAATAGACGGGTAAACAATGGAAACAGTGACAGATTTTATTTTGGGGGCTCCAAAATCACTGCAGATGGTGACTGCAGCCATGAAATTAAAAGATGCTTGCTCCTTAGAAGAAAAGCTATGACCAATCTAGATAGTTTATTAAAAAGCAGAGACATTACTTTGCCAACAAAAGTCCATCTAGTCAAAGTTATGGTTTTTCCAGTAGTCATGTACAGATGTGAGAGTTGGACTATAAAGAAAGCTGAGCACTGAAGAATTGATGCTTTTGAACTGTGGTGTTGGAGAAGACTCTTGAGAGTCCCTTGGACTGCAAAGAGATTCAGCCAGTCCATCCTAAAGGAAATCAGCCCTGGGTATTCACTGGAAGGACTGATACTGAAGCTGAAACTCCAATATTTTGGCCACCTGATGCGAAAAACCAACTCATTTGAAAAGACCCTGATGCTGGGAAAGGTTGAAAGCGGGAGCAGAAGGAGATGACGGAGGATGAGACGGTTGGATGGCATCACTGACTCAATGGACATGAGTTTGGGTAAACTCCAGGAGTTGGTGATGGACAGGGAGGCCTGGCGTGCTGCACTCCATGGGGTCGCAAAGAGTTGGTCGCTACTGAGCAACTGAAGTGAACTGACTAACTGCACTTCTTAAAATGTTGCCAACTAAGATATGAACCTACAACCACAATAAAGAGTAGTGAAAAGCTACATTTTGGAAACTGACAAAATGGAGCTGAAATCCTGGATCTGCCTATCATCTACTAGTGAGGAGACTTTGGACAAGTTACTTGACCTTTCTAAGCCAGGCAAGATTCTCCAGGCAAGAATACTGGAGTCGGTGGCCATTTCCTACTCCAGGGGATCTTCCAAAACCCAGAGATTGGACCCGCATCTCCTGCTTGGCAGGTGGATTCTTTACCACTGTACCACTTAAGCCCCTATGCTCTGTCTACCCACAGAGAATTCTGAAGGAAACAGTATTCATGTTGAATGTGGCAGCAGGCCGAGGGCATGAGAGAACAAGGCAGCAACAAGAAATGCCAAGGGTTTGAGCAGCAGTAAGACAAAGGCCAATTAATCAACAGAAATCAAGAGTGAGTAAATAAATATCAGAGGGCAGAACAAGATATGATGATCAAAGTACATGCAAACACTCTGCAGGGAGGAGAGCTGTTGATCAGTCAAACAGCTGGCACGTCACAGTGGGTCAGGGGAAATGTGGGAAAGGCAGAGTTGGAAACAGAACATACAGTGCTCAGACCCGGCAGAGACGGACTCTCAATACACGTGGGTCCACACCGAGAAGGACCACACGCTCCCTTAGCCTCAGCAGCCATTACAGGTCTCTCACCTTGGTGAGAAGCATCTGCAGTGAGCCTGGTCTGTAATCTGGCTGGTAATAGTGACTGCAAGGTTAAGAGTGAGGGTGAGACTTGACAGAGCTCTCTGAAAAAGTATTTCAGTGCTGCCTTCGCTGGCTTCTTGGAGGCAGGTGTATCTGAGTGTCACTGATGGAAAGAGAGGACTTAGGGACTTCCCTGATGGTCCCGTGGCTAACACTCTGCACTCCTAATGCAGGGGGCCTAGGTTTGATCCCTGCTCAAGGAAATAGATTCCCCATGCTGCAACTAAAGATCCTGCATGGCATAACGAAGTCTGAAGATTCTACTTCTGAAATTAAGACCGGAAGCGGACAAATAAATATTAAAAGAAAAAAAAGAGAGAGAGAGCACTTGATTGAACCATGAATCTGATCAGTAAATCCCCGTGGGCAGTCGTCAGGTCCACAATCTTCCTGTTTAATTGGCAGAAGTATCCATGGTCTCTTTCTGAGGGAAGTACTTAGTGTGTTTAGTAGTTCTCCTGGTTTTACACCTCAGTGGAGAAATAGAGAAGGTATTGTCTAGAAACATGTTTTTTTAAAGATGTGCAACACCAAGTATATCTTTAAAGAGTCCAGAAAAGTCAGTCTTAAAGCCCCTGAAAGAATCAAGGTGGTGGTGTATCAATTTTTATATGGATAAGCTAAGTTTCACAGAAAATTTGGAAGGCCAAGTGATATAGTGGAAGTGCATGGGTTTTCGTGTCTGAAAAATTAGTCTGAATTTCAGCTTTACCACTTAACAGCTACATTGCACAAATTATTTAGCCACTTTGTTTCTCCAACTATAAAATGGAGATAATAAAGCATAAAAGAATATGTAACGACAGTGTGTAACTGCAGAATAATTGTAGCAACCTAGATGTCCATCAGCAGATGAATGGATAAGAAAGCTGTGGTACATATGCACAATGGAGTATTACTCAGCCATTAAAAAGAATACATTTGAATCAGTTCTAATGAGGTGGATGAAATTGAAGCCTATTATACAGAGCGAAGTAAGTCAGAAAGAAAAACACCAATACAGTATATTAATGCATATATACGGAATTTAGAAAAGATGGTAACGATGATCCTATATGTGAGACCGCAAAAGAGACACAGATGAAAAGAACAGACTTTTGGACTCTGTGGGAGAAGGCGAGGATGGGATGATTTGAGAGAACAGCATTGAAACATGTATATTATCATATGTGAAATAGATCGCCAGTCCTGCATGAGACAGGGTACTCAGGGCTGATGCACTGGGATGACCCTGAGGGATGGGATGGGGAATACATGTACAACCCTGGCTGATTCATGAGAATGTACGGCAAAAACCACCACAATATTGTAAAGTAATTAGCCTCCAATTAAAATAAAGAAAAGAGAAAAAAAATCAACAGAACAACAACAACAACAACAACAAATGTCTGTGTCCTGGGACTTCCTGGTGGTCTATCGCTGTGACTCTGCGCTCCCAGCGCAGGGTTTAATCCCTGGTCAGGGAACCAGAATACACAAGCCACAGCTAAAGATTCTGTGTGCCACAGCTAAGACCCAGTGCAGCGAAATAAATAAATAAAAATAAGTATTTTTTTAAATGTCCATGTCCTAATCCCTGTAACATGTGAATATCTTGAATGTGTTACCTCACTTGGTAAACAATATGATTGAGGTTAACAACCTTGAGATTATTATTATATTCCAGGGAAGATTATTCTGGACTATCTATCTAGGTGGGCTCAGGATAATCACGTGAGTTCTTAAAAGTTGCAAACCTTTTCCACATGAGGTCAGTCAGAGGGAGATGTGCCTTTGGAGGGCAAGAGAGATGTGATATAAAGAGGCCTCAACTCACCATTACTGGCTTTGAAAATGGAAGAAGGGTACCATGAGCCAAGGAATGGAGGGATCCTATAAAGTGGGAAAAGGCTAGGAAACATTCTTCCCTAAGGTCTCCGTAAAGGAAGGAAGCCCTGATGATATCTTGACATTAGTCCAGAGGGGCATGTGTTGAACTTCTAATATTCACAGCTATTAAGACAAAAAGTTTCTGTTGTTTAAACCACTAAACACTTATTGGAAAAGACCTTGATGCTGGAAAAGATTGAGGGCAGGAGGAGAAGGGGGCAACAGAGGATGAGATGGTTGGGTGGCATCATTGACTCAGTGGACATGAGTTTGAGCAAACTCCCGGAGATAGTGAAGGACAGGGAAGCCTGATGTGCTGTAGTCCCTGGGGTCACAAAGAGCCAAACTTAACTGAGCAACTGAACAACAACAAAGCCACTAGCAGTGTGGTAAACTGCTATAGCAGCAATAAAAACCAATATGTACAGGCAGGAGAAATGGCTCAGAGGGCCTCCCTGGTGGTCCAGTGTCTAAGACTCCATACCTTCAGGGCAGGAGGCTTGGGTTCCATCCCTGGTTAGGGAACTAGATCCTGCATGCCACAACTAAAGATTCTGCATGCTGCAACTAAGATCCAGTGCAGTCAAATAAATAAATACCTTCTTTTAAAAAGCTCAGGACCATGGGGATGATTGACAGCATGGTGGGCCAATTAACCAATTGATGACTCATAATAATAAAGCAGTAATTATCAATAATATAATAAAAATGACCTTCACAACTCCTCATAAATATTATTCCAAAATAATACTTATTATTTCCTTCTGATCTCTTTTAAAAAATGTTTATGCATTTATTTATTTGGCTATGCCAGGTCTTGGTTGCAGTGCAAACTCTTAGTTGCAGTGTGTGGGATCTAGTTCCCTGACCAGGGATCAAACCCAGGTCCCTTGCATTGGAGGAGTAGAGTCTTAGCCACTGGAACACCAAGATTGTTGTTGTTGTTCAGTCACTAAGTTGTGTCTGACTCTTTGCAAGCCCCTGGACTGTAGCATGACAGGTTGTTATGTCCTCCACTATCTCCCAGACTTTGCTCAAATTCATATCTATTGAGTCAGTGATGCTACCTAGCCATTTCATCTTCTGCCACTCCCTTCTCCTTTCGCCTTCAATCTTTCCCAGCATCAGGGTCTTTTTCAATGAGTCAGTTCTTCACATCATGGCCAAAGAATGGGAGCTTTAGCTTCAGCATCCTTCCAATGAATATTGATTTCCTTTAAGATTGACTTGTTTGATCTCCTTACAGCCCAAGGGACTCAAGAGTCTTCTCCACCACCACAGTTCAAAAGCACCAATTCTTCAGTGCTTAGCCTTCATTATGGTCCACCTCTCACATCTGCACAGGACTACTGGAAAAATTATAGCTTTGACTAGATGAACCTTTGTCGACCAAGTAACGTCTCTGCTTTTTAATATGCTGTCTAGGTTTGTCTTGGCTTTCCTTCCAAGGAGCAAGCGTCTTTTAATTTCATGGCTGCAGTCACCATCTGCAGTGATTTTGGAGCCCAAGAAAATACAATCTGTCACTGTTTCCACTTTTCCCCCTTCTATTTGCCAGGAAGTGATGGGATTGGATGCCATGATCTTAGTTTTTTGAATGTTGAGTTTCAAGCCAGCTTCTTCACTCTCCTCTTTTACCCTCATTAAGAGGCTCTTTATTAATAGTTCCTTTTTGCTTTCTGCCATTAGAGTGGTGTCATCTGCGTATCTGAGGTTGTTCATATTTCTCCCGGCAATCTTGATTCCAGCTTGTGATTCATCCAACCTGGTATTAAGGATAATGTACTCTGCATATAAGTTAAATAAGCAGAGTGACAATATACAGCCTTATCGTACTCCTTTCCCAATTTTGAACTATTGTTCCATGTCTGTTCCATGTTTGGTTCTAACAGGTTGCTCCATGTCTGGTTCTAAATGTTCCTCCTTGACCTACACACTGGTTTCTCAAGAGGCAGGTACGGTGGTCTGGTATTCCTATCACTTTAAGAATTTTCCAGTTTGTGGTGATCCACACAGTCAAAAGCTTTAGCATAGTCAATGAAGCAGAGGTAGACGTTTTTCTGGAATTCTCTTGCTCTTTCTATGATCCAACAAATTTTGGCAATTTGATCTCTGGTTTCTCTGCCTTTTCTAAATCCAGCTTGTACATCTGGAAGTTCTTGGTTCACCTACTATTGAAGCTTGCTTGAAGGATTTTGAGCATTATCTTGCTAGCATGTGAAATAAGCACAACTGGATAGTAGTTTGAACATTCTTTGGCATTGCCTTTCTTTGGGACTGGAATGAAAACTGACCTTCTCCAGTCCTGTGGCCACTGCTGAGTTTTCCAAATTTGCTGACATATTGAGTACAGCACTTTAACAATATCATCTTTTAGGATTTGAAATAGTTCAGCTGGAATTCCTCTAATCTTCAACCTTAAAATGCTGATGTGGCCAAGCAAATCTGGCTATCCTGGGTCAAGCGTGATAAGAGAGTTTTCTTAAAATGTGGGGTAAAAAAATAAGATAAGGATGGCAGGAGTTATAGACTAAGCCTCAACTGTCTCCAATCTGAATTCAAGTATGTCAGGACACTTTCATGGATGATGGCCACAGAAAGGGATAAAGTGCTTCATGGGGAAAATAATAATGATTCCTCGGCTGTCATGTGTTATCTTCAGGCTCCCTAAAGCTGGGACTCCCAACAAGGGGCAATTCACTCGTTACCTTTACTAACAGATGGTTTATTATAAAGATAGTTATTTATGGAAACGCAGGGAAGGATGAGCCATCAGGATCAGGAAGAACAGGAATAGGAGGGTGGCTATGGATTCAAGGCAGTTCCAAGACCTCAGCTGCAGATTTTGTGAATCTTTATTTTCAGTGACTCAGCTACTCCCTGGGTGTCTGCCACACTTTCCACTCACTACTGCCTGGTTTTCTTCCCATCTAGTCTGTGCGTCTCTTTTGCATTATAGGTTCTGCTTACTCATAACTTAGGTTACTCATAACCTGACATAGTCAAAGCACTGACTCATTCAAGTCTCCTCCTGACTTCCCCAACTTCTCTGAATCCTTTCAGCTTTATTCATTCATTTGAGAAATACCTGTGGACCACACACTACGTGCTCCCATGCAGTTTATTATTTAGTCAGAAAGACAGACACTAATCAGATAATCACAGAAGTGCTTCAGGTGTATTCTAATTGCCTCAGCTTCTTCGTTCAAACCAGGCCTTGGGATCCGTTGTTGGCAATGCTGTGGACTAACTGGCTGCCTTCAGGAGCAGCAAGAGGCTATTATGTTTACCACTAAGCCACTCCCGTTTACCCCAGACAGAGTTGACAGAGTTGGCTTTTGACCAAGGACAATTAATACAGTGCCTGGCCAGCAACCTGCAGTTTAACTCAAACTAATAAGCTTTCCACAGAAGGAAGAAATTATAGTGTAGCAGACATTATATAGAATTAACATATTTACCACTGGGGGATAAACTTACACACCAGAGCAGTAATCTAAATGTGGAAGGATTTCATCCATAGGGAGCTTTCTCATTCATGAGATGGAAAGTTAGAGGGCACTTATTTCATTCAGGGACTCTGAGGAAGAAGCAGGGCAGAGGGCAGGAGTAATCTGAACATAACACAGGGCAGGGTTCATCACTCAAATCAGGAGCAGAGTCAGGCACAGGGAAACTCTGCCACTTTCCTTGCAGGAAGGTAGGGATAAATCAGTGATAGTTTCCATAAGGTGTGCTTCTCAGGGCTGCCAGGAAGAAGTGGCAGGAGCACAAGGTCTCTGGATCCTCTGAGACAGTCCTTAGTCTAAGCCTAAGTGAAGGGAATGGCAACCCACTCCAGGATTCTTGTCCGGGGAACTCCATGGACGGAGGAGCCTGGCGGGCTACAGTCCATGGTGTCGCAAAGAGTCAGACACGACTGGAGCGACTGAGCATGCAAGCCAAAGGTTTCGATGTAGTGCTGGTTTTTCATGCCAGACTTATGTCATTGTGTTTACTTTAAGCAGTTCCCAATGAAGTAATTCACTTTATTTTATCTTATCTTGGAGATCTTAGTTCTCCAACCGGGGATCGAACCCATACACCTGCATTGGAAGTGTGGAGTCAATAACCACTGCGCTGCCAGGGAACTTCTTCAGTGATTTTTTTTTTTTTTTTAAGACAAGCCATGATATGCAAAGGCATCATGGCCCCAACTATAGCATATGACCTTGAGTTCCCCTGTAGGAACCCATAGATAGTTTACATGGAGAATTTAGACTGAGGGGCAGCCTCCTACTTTGTTGATTGTGGGTTGGCAACAAAGTTGGCATGACTCAGTCAGTTAGAGGTGCTGTGCTATGTTATTATTGTGGCTGAAAAGAAGGTAAACCCAGGGGTACTGAATGGTAACAGCATTCTCTAGAAGGCAGATTGACAAAAGGGCTGGTGGTTCCTTGGAGTTTGTGTATTTTGGTTTTTGGAACAGAATGTCAGCACATTTGTTCTGCTGTCAGAAGATAGGCTTGATTTTGAAATGAAAACACACAGAGGACTAAAGTCCCTCTGGGACCATCTGGGATTGTGTCCCGACCCTGACTTAGAGACAAGTATTTGATGTCGGTCCATAGCTGCTCGAGGTTATGGTGGTTCATGCAGACCTAGTCACACTCCTGGAATTAAAGAATCAAGAATCCGGTACCTGCAACTCTGCCAGGAGCAGAACAATGACCAACAAATAGGCTATATCAGCATTCACTGCAGAGCCCCAGGGGTTGGGGAGAGACAGGCAGGAAGAACATGTCAGTATCTGGAAGAAATCTGACTGTGAGAGACCACTGGTATGCCCCATCCCAGCTCTGTACCAACCTTTACAGGCCATCTGGTTCAGCATTCTTGTGTTACTGGTGTACATATTAAGGCCCAGGAAAAGCCAAGTAACCTTGTCTACTTCAATCAACAGTTAAAGCAAGAACAGGACTCATGGGATGACTTCCCTATTAAACAAGGTCTGGCAGGGAATGATCACAGAGCTGAAATGCAGGCAATGAAATGACTTTTGTGTGACCATCACATTTACAAGCGTACTTAGAATCTGTGTGTTCAATGGTTTCTCAGCCAATAGTAACAGTGTTGATAAAATAGTCCTGGAGTCTCATTTAATCATCAAGTGACACCATTCAACCAGTAAGCTGGGCAAGACAGAGATCTCAGGTGCCCTTGATTCCCAACTCATATTCAATCGAACACCATGTCTTGTCAATACCCTCTTCTCTCCATTTCTCTCCTTCCTCTCTATTGCCACTCTGGACTGAGGTATCGTCTTGCCTTGCCTGGACTTCTGAGACATCTTTCTCATGATTTGCCCATATCTCCTCTGTCTCCAGTCTACCTTCCTACCTTCGTCAGTGGTGTTCCTCCTTCGCTATATTTATTTTTATTTAAGCAGGCCATATCTTTTAGAGCAGTTTTCAATTTACAAAAACTGAGCACGTAGTGCAGAGAGTTCTCTTATACCCCTTTCTACTCTACCCTCAGTTTCCCCTATTATTAAGATCCCACATTCGTGAGATACACTTCTAGCAATTGATGAAAGTGAAAGTTGCTCAGTCGTGTCTGACTCTTTGTGACCCCTTAGACTCTACAGTCCATGGAATCCCCCAGGCCAGTGGGAACCCTTTCCCTTCTCCAGGGGATCTTCCCAACCCAGGGATCAAACCCAGGTCTCCCGCATTGCAGCGGATTCTTTACCAGCTGAGCCACAAGGGAAGTCCAAGAATACTGGAGTGGGTAGCCTCTCAGTGTTAAAACACTATTATTAATTAAAGCCCATAGTTCATATTGGGATTCACTCTTTGTACGATACAGTTCAATGGGTTTTGAAAAATGCATATTGTCATGTATCCACCATTATAGTATCATGCAGAACAGTGTCACTGCCCTAAAAAGCCCCTGGGCTCCACCTAGTCACTCCTTGACAGTGGTCTTTTCAGAATGCAGATCTTACCCTGTCACTCCTCTCACTCAGCTTCACCTTGCACCACTCTCTAATTTTCCGTCTCCAACCATATAGGTTTTTTTTTGTTTGTTTGTTTCATTTCCTCAAACTACAGTTCATTCTGCCTCAGAGTTTCACTCATTCTGTTTCTTTTTAAACTGGCAAACTTCTTTTTTAAATAATTCTTTAAAGTTGATATGTTGTATTTTCATTTTTATTCAGTTCAATAAATTTTCTTTTCTTTCTTTTCTTCTCTTTTTTTTTTTTCTATGAGGCGTGTCAGATCTTAATTTCCCCACCAGGGATTGAACCCATGTCTCCTACAAGGGAAGCACGGAGTCTTAACCACTGGACCACCAGGGAATTTCCTCATTCTGCTTCTTCTTCCTGAAATCCTCCGTTCTACACCCTGGTTCTGCTCCCCCCACCCCAGGGTCTTATCCTGGTTTGTGATTACATGTGTGATTATGGGATTGGCTTCCGTCTTGACTCTGAGCTCCTCAGTAGTTAAAGCTGTGCCATTGTACCTAGCACATAGTAGGTACACAATAGATATTTGTTTCATTAATGAGTAAATTAATAAAAAAAAGTTTCACCTGGTCATGTAGAGCTGAGGAAGAATAGTGACGGTTTCTAATAACTGCCAGACACTAAAGGGAAAGCTAATGAGAAACCAGTGAAAAGGTTTACCCAGTAAGCTGAAAACATAGCTGACAATTTGTAGAGGCCTCCATTCATCAGGTTGCATCAGGGGGGCGAGCAGGATGGGTAGTCATAGTGATAGAGAGTTTGCATTTTCCATGGTGGCGCTGTACCAGTGGTGACAAAGTACAGGGTGTGGCCATAGGAGGCACTAAAGCAGACTGGAAGTGAAGACATTGAGTCTGAAAGGTCGAGAAACTAAGAAGAAGCTGGGCCAGTGAGTGGGTGTTTCACAAAGTCAGCAAAGTCTCTCCCCAGAGGATGAACAAATGAGCCAGGCACTTAACAAAACCTAAGGGTGTAACCAGGTTGGTAGACGACAGGAGAGAAGGTGGCGAGTTGAATGGCAGGACCTCAGGGGGGCAGGGTTTTCATACTAGAAGAGAGAAGTTGCTCAATTTCTAGCTTCAGGAGCTAGAAGAATGTTGCTAGCGCCTCTCTATGTGGGGCAAGGAGGAATAAATAGCTTCTACTTGAAAGGCCTGCAGGGGAAGTGGTAACCTCAGGGGAAAGGCAGGTTTCAGTTCAGGCTAGAAGGTGGCGGGAGATCAGCGGGGTCTCTCGTTGCATGTAACAGAAATGAACTCTAGCTGTCTGTGCAGCAGGGCGGGCGGGGCTGGGGGAGTAACGGTGATGGGGCTGGAGAGGTGGGACGAAGGTCTTGATGAGCCGGAATGGTCCTCCAAAACGTGTCCTGAGAAGAAGCTGCCGAAACAGGAGCGTTTGTTCAGCAACAGACAGCAGTCCTAGGGACACAAACGTCTGGAGGGGGTTAAAGAGAAGCAGAAGCAGAGGAGTGTGGGCATTAGAGTGTGGTTCTGGAGTCCATTTGTCAGGCAGGTGGTATCGAGAGTGGAGGACCTATAAGCAGAAGATGACAGTTGTCCCATCGGTCCAGTGCCTGAGCTGTTTCATTCCAGACCTCTGTCTGCACCTGACTCATCCTTACCCACTGAATCTGAATTTCTGACCTCTTCTGTCCTTATCCCCTTCCTTTAAACCCCAGAACATCTCTCAGATCCTCACTGTGCCACCCAACCCTCTCCACCCTCCCTAAGAAGCTATATTTTGGATTCTTTCTTTCTTTTTTACTTTGGTTACACTGGGTCTTCATTGCTGTGCATGGACTTTCTCTAGTTGTGGCAAGCTTCTCTTGTTGCAGAGCAAGGGTTCTGAGCTGCAGCATGTGGGCTCTCTGGTTGCAGCAGCCAGTGGGTTTGGTTGCCCTACAACACGTGGCATCTTGATTCCTTGACCAGGGATGGAACCTGGGAGCCCTGCACTGGAAGGCAGATCCTTAACCCTTGGACCACCAGGGAAGTCCTTGTCCGCTCCTCTTTTAATCGAAGTTTCTGCAGAACAGGGCCACTTTTTTTGTTCTTGATTATATATCTCTCCTCTAATGTTTGTGATCTAGACACATGGATTTATTGGATGAATAACAATGAATGACTGAGCAAGTGAATGGACTTTCATCTAACATTGCCCTGTTCCTGGAGCTTAGAAATGTTGAACTCAGAGGGATGGCCTCTCTGACGAGATTTTTCCATTCTTGACCACTGTTTTCTATGGTTACTGATTTCCTGGCCTTGATTCCAGACATAGACCATCTGCCGGGCTAGACAAATCTAGCTCATGTGACACCCTGTACTGATTCTTCCTGGACTGTCTCCCCTGCCTCCTTCTGACACATGAGCCTCACACATGATGACTGTTTTCTCCACCTCCTAAAATTGAGACCTTTACAACAGGGCTTGAGTCCCCGTTTCCAAATACTTGGATTAGGGCCAGGATAAGATGAGACCAGAGACAGGCTACAGGGGCTTCACCTGTATAGGTCAGCAGTCCCCATACTTTTTGTCACCAGGGACCGGTTTTGTAGAAGACAATTTTTCCATGGACCTCAGTGGGTGGAGAGGGGTATGATTTCGGGATAATTCAAGTGCATTACATGGTTTTATAATTTTATTTTATTTATTTATATACTTCTGGCTGTGCTAGGTCTTTGTTGTTGCACGGGCTTTTCTCTCTTTGGGGCAAGCAGGGGCTACTCTCTAGTTGAAGGGAATGGGCTTCTCATTTGGTGGCTTCTCTTGTTGTGGAGCACAGGCTTCAGAGCACACAGGCTTCAGTAGTTACAGCACAAAGGCTCTGTATTTGCAGTTCCCTGGCTCTATGAGCACCGGCTCAATAGTTGCGGTGCATGGGCTTCATTACTCCATGGTATGTGGGATCTTCCAGGATCAGGGATCGAACCCATGTCTCCTGCACTGGCAGGTGGATTCTTTACCACTGAGCCACCAGGGAAGCCCTCAAGCACATTACATTTATTGTGCACTTGATTATTATGACATCAGCTTCACCTCAGATCATCAGGCATCAGATCGCAGAAAGCGGGACCCCTGCTACAGGTGATACTTTGTTTCTGAAGATGGGTACCTCAGGGTGCATTATTCTTTTTTTACCTTTTTGTAATTCTGAAATATTTTCATTTAAAAATTTAAGATGAAAGGCACAGTCAGCCCTCAGTATTTGTGGGAGAACTGCTTTCAAGCCCCTCTGCAGATATCAAAATCCATGGATGCTGAAGTCCCATAGTTGGCCTCTGTATTCTCAGACGCAGAACTGGTCAATATGGGGGCCAACTGTACTCAGCTTTGACTTAGTGGAATGCCTGCAAGTGGGTCTGAGGACAGGGACAACACTGGCTGATGGACTCTTGAGGCTATGAGGAATTCAATCACACGGGCAGTAGAGAGGGGACAGAGGGGCAGAGGAGGGCTCCTGGGCTCAGAGCCAGTATCTGAGACCACAGGCTGTAGGTTCCCAAAAGCCTTATGCATCTACTGTGTTTACCAGTGAAAAGCCTCAAAATATGCAATTTCCAGCTTATTTGTTTATTTGTTGGGTTGTTGTCTGGAACTGTGAACGAGTTTTCCTATAGAAACAATATTACAAATTGCGTCTCTGCCCCAAGGCCAGTCCACAAAAACTTACAGAGCCCTAATGTACCTAAATATTGTACTAATAATGCTAAAGACTCTGACCACCATTTATAACGGTACTTCTACGTGAAAGTGCATTTAGAGTTCTAGTACCAGTAACATATGCCTCAGCCCTGGGAGTCCTCGGGGCTCTTGACCTTATTCCCACAGTGCTGAATCTTATCAGAATGGCCCCATATGTGGTGGAGGGCAGATTAGTCGCTTTCTATTACTATACGAATCAAACTGGAATTCCAAGTAATTCATCTCCACTGAAACGGCCCCAGCCCCCACCACATATCCTGCCCAGTGCCGCAGTCGCTCAGTCATGACTCTTTGCGACCCCGTGGACCGTAGCCCGCCAGGCTCCTCTGTCCATGGAGATTCTCCAGGCAAGAATACTGGAGTGGGTTGCCTTGTCCTCCTTCAGGGGATCTTCCTGACCCAGGGATCGAACCCAGGTCTCCCAAATTGCAGGTGGATTCTTTACCAGCTGAGCTACCAGGGAAGCGTCCCAAGCACGATATGGAGCCTCATATTTGTCCTAGTTTCCCTGGTGGCTCAGATGGTAAAGAATCTGCTTGCAATGTGGGAAACCTGGGTTCGATCCCTGCGTGGGGAAGATCCTCTGGAGAAGGGAATGGCAACCTACTCCAATATTCCTGCCTGGAGAACTGCACGGACAGAGGAGCCTGGAGGGCTACGACCATGGGGTCGCAAAGAGTCAGACACGACTGAGCAACTAACACACATTTGCCTACCATATCACAAGCCAACACTTCAACTCTGCCACACTGGGGACCTCACTTGCACATCTCTGGATAGACACCCCGAGTCATCCTTTCATCAGAGAAGTGGTGTGAGAGACTCCTGAGTGTGATACAGAAGGGTGCCCTCAAATAGTCTCACTTGGGGAGCTCACTTAGAGAACTGAAGACTGAAGGATCCATATGGTATTTTGAGGGTCTAAAAACAGAGCTATCATTTCTCCGTAGGCAAAACATCTTGCCTGCTGGCTATAAAAGTTGTAGGAAACCTTTTTATCACATCTCAAGTTCCAGCCCCGCAGAGAAGCAGGGATTGCCATTCGATCAAAGTGGGTTTGAGAAGAGGCACTAAGGAGCACGTGTCCAGGCACACACACCGCGCACCTGCACCTGTGCTGGCTGCGTCGCTGCTGAGCCACCTGCCTCATCGTCTGGACCACCACGGTCTTTGGGTCAGGCCAATCGTGCCTTCGGGATGGGCTCGTCCAGCTGCACATCAGCTAGGCCAGGCCTGTGAGGACTTCCCACCTGTCCTTAGATGGTGGCCATCTTGGCATCTTGCTCCACCTCCAAAAAAATCTGCACTGGAACACAGGGGCTCACCTGTGAGTCCCCTCATGTGGCAGAGCTGGGTGAGACCCTATACATGGTCATACACTGTTAAAGAAAGTGCTAACCACAAAAAATAAAATATCCCAGCCTCAGTGGTAGAAGACAATGTCACATGGTGGTTCTGGCAACTAGAAGTGCTGAGGATTCAAATTTGACCCTGGGAGAGCTGCAGAAGCCACTGACAGAGAGCAAGCTGGGGCACTCAAGACTAGAGCAATGGTGATTGGCGGGGCTTAGGTGGGTGTCATCCCCACCTACAGAAATGATGATTCGGGTCATTGAGAAGTAATGGGCTCTACTTTACCTCAGAAGGCCAAGGTGAGTGGATAAAAGAGAAGGCTAACATAAACACTGTCCCCGGACTTCCCTGGTGGTTCAGTGGTTAAGAATCTGCCTGCCAGTGCTGGAGTGGAGTGGGAGTGAAAGTCGCTCGGTTGTGTCCGACTCTTTGTGACCCCATGGACTGACATGGGTTCAATCTTTGTTCCGAGAATGAAGGGCCCCCATGCTGTGGGGCAGCTAAGCCCGAGTGCCACGACGACTGCAGCCTGAGCGCTCTAGCCCATGCGCTGAAGTGAAAGAGCAGCCCTGCGCGCAGCAGTGAGGAGCCCGTATGCTGCACAAAAGCCCCAGTGCAGCTAAAAAGTAAACAAACAAAACCCCCCAAAGCAAAACAAGAAAACATTATCCTGGGAGCAGGTTACCAACTACCAACGTTGCATTATGCTATACATCATGATGACACAATGATTAAAGTAGTGGTATTCAGTAGTAACCATGGCTTTTATCTAGCTTATTTATAGAAATAAATATATTTATTTACATTAATAGATAGGTGTTTAGGATAACAGGCAAGGTGCAGTGCCATTCCTTTGAAAGGGCTGAATTAAGATTCATCATTAAATTAAAAATAACAACTGAGACAAAGTGTGTCTGGAAGTGTGTCTGTTAATTGAACCAAACAGTTGGCCAAATAAAGTGAGGTCTATGTTTCAACTCAACTAGTTGAGATTTTCTATTTGTTTCACAACTAGCAGGTGAGGTGGCTGGGCTTGTCTAAAACAGAGCAGGCTACTTTATCTATTGAGCCTGGTTCAAATAGGTCTACTGGGCCTCAGTCTATGCGTAGCCTAGTTTTTAGGCTCACAGAGGGATGTTTCACATGTCAGTGGAACACAGGTTTGTGGGTTACAGTCTTCAGATTGAAACAAAGATGGAGGCCTTCTCTGGTAGTCCAGTGGTTATGAATCCACCTGCCAATGCAGGGGACATGGGTTCGATCCCCGGGCCAGGAAGATTCCACATGCTGCAGGGCAACGAAGCTCGTGTGCCACAGTTACTGAGCCCGCGCTCTAGAGCCTGCAAGTTGCAACTACTGAAGCTGGCACGCCGAGAACCTGTGCTCCGCAACAAGAGAAGCCATTTCAACAACAAGCCCGCCCTCCGAAGTGAAGAGTAGCCCCTGCTCACCGCAACTAGAGAAAATCCAAGTGCAGCAATCAAGACCCAGCACGGCCAATAAATAAATAAATAAAAATTATATCAAAAGCCAAAACCGGCCACATTAAAAAAAAAGAAGAAGAAGAAACAGTGGTGGATTCAAGGGGGTCAGACAGCTTTCTCTGGTCTAGCTGGTCTCTCTCCCGCCTGATATAAGACCACTGCAGGATGGATAGGAACTGGGGACATTCGACGTACATGCTGTCCCTGGATCTCTGGCTCTGACTGGAAGCCTATGACCCTACCACATCTCAGAAAACCCACTCTCTCTCCCCACTGTCATATTTCTGCCATCATTATAGCCTGTGCCTCCCATTACATCAGCTCGCAGCCAAGTCAGATCTCACCCATGATCTCAGTTTCCGGAATTCTGGGTAAGCATGAGACTTCCAGGGAAGTGGCTTTAGTTTTTATTAATTCTTAAAAGTATTTATGTATTTATTTGGCTGGGCCCTGTCTTAGTTGCCGCACGCCAGATCCTTTAGTTGGGGCGCGTGAACTCTTGGTTGTGGCATGTGGGATCTAGCACCCTAATCAGGTATTGGCCCCAGGCCTCCTACATTGGAAGCACAGAGTCTTAGCCCCTGGACCACAGGGAAGTCCCAGGAAGATGGTTTTTAGATACAGAAATATAAGAACCTCCTTATTGTAATGTAAGTGGGACAATTCAACAGATCCGGTGTCCTTCAGAGTTAGAGTCAGGGGCCTTCAGTTAGCAGGTGGAACTGGCCGCCTCTCGCTTTGCAACAGTCTCATCAGTCTCATTGCCTCCTTCCTCCCAGTCCCAGCATCTTTTGTAATAAACAGGGGATTGTGCCCCTGTAGAATCAGCACAACTTCTACAAATCATTTGTCTGAGATCACTAACTGTTCCTACTGATCTTTGACATCTGGCATAGGTCCTTACAAAACAAAAACTTTTAAGGAACCTGCAACTTCTCCCTGATCTGGAAGGAAAATGAAAGAAAGACTGCCTATGATTAAGTCTTAAATACGTGGCATTGCTATGTTGCCTACGCGTTGTCTTAGTCATTTGTAAACAGCAACTTGTATGACTTCCTGGAGGTCATGCTCTTTCTGCAGAATCTCATGAGATACTTCCCCAATCTGACATAAGCCCGCAAACCAGATTCTTTGACCACTGGCAGTAGCAGGCTGACTAACTCCAGGCCAACTCCAAGAATTGTGTTAGAGATCCCCATGGATGTCCATGTGGTGGCCTTGTACTTTCTACTCAGCTGGGTTCACCAAAGGTATTGAGTTATTCCTGGAATTCTCCCGGGCCTCTGCCTTTCCTGGACCAAAATTAACCTTCTTAAAAGGTAGAAAAAGTCTCCCTCGGATCCAGAGTTAGCTAAAGCTTTCTAGCAGTTAAGGACTTGCTTGTCTCCTTCCCAACTTTGATTTACCATGATCCAAACAGCTCTACACCATTGAAACCAATGCCTTTGAAAGTGCAGTGACAACTGAGCCCAAGCCCTAGAGCCACAAGCTGCAGCTACTGAGACTGCAAGCCTCCTGAGACTGCCAAAGTCTGCACGTGCGCTAGAGACCGTGCCCCACAACAGGAGAAGCCACCACGGTGGCAAGCCCACATGCTGCAACTAGAGTAGCCCCACTCGCCACAACTAGAGAAAGCCCAAGAGCAACAAAAGACCCATCACAGACTAAAGAAATAAATACATTTTTAAACAAATGCTGAGGGCCATGGTTCCCAAATAGAAGACAGCCATGGCTCTGGCAACAATCAACACATATGGAAGAAGCTGGCCTGGTTCCTATCAACTATCTGATTTAAGAATGGGAATCATTTATCGTCACTGCTCCCTCAGAGGTTTGAAACCTTCAAGCTGGATACAGGTAACCAGTATCCTCTGAAAATGTGCTTGGACCACTGGAGCCTGGAGCAGCTGAGACAGATCCAAATGAACCCCTTTCTTTGAGTATTCTGATTTTACTACCTCTTATAAATTAGGCAGTGAAACGGCCAAATGGGTTCCCTATTTCAAAGCACCAGGGAGCAGAGAAAACTTTGGAAATCCTCCTGCGGCTACAACTCACAGAAGCAATTCAGTGTCTGATGCTCATGGAACTAAGGGAGTAAGTCATGGAATAAACCAGGAAGACCCTGAATGCCGTGAAGCTCCTTCACCAGGACCAGTGGCTGTGTTTCACAAGGAGAGAGCCCTGTCACAGGTACTTTGCTTTACTATCAGGTCAGATGGTAAAGAATCTGCCTGCAATGTGCGAGGCCTGGGTTCAGTCTTTCGGTGGGGAAGATCCCCTGGAGAAGGGAATAGCAGTCTACTTCAGTATTCTTGCCTGAAGAATTCCATGGACATAGGAACCTGGCGGCTTACAGTCCATGGCGTTGCACAGAGTCGGACATGACTGAGAGAGTCACACACACACACACACACACACACACACACACACCCCCCACACACAAGGTACACTGATTCTCACCTTACATCACTTCTCAAAAGGAAATCCTGCTAATTTCAAGTGTTAAATATAAGATAAAATCTTAAAATACTAAATGAAAATACAATAAGATGAAAAGATGAGAATATTCACCTCATCTTTCAGATAAGGAAAAACTTTATAATCATTAAATCAATAGACGAAATGCCAAATTAACAAATAAATTCAATTAAATAGAAGAAATAAAGCAAGGTATCACAATAAAAATAGATGCCAATTGTTAATAGGACAAAAGGTTCACATACTTTAAAGAATTTACTGTTTAAAATTTTTATTTATTTATATTTTTTAAATATAGATATTGCTCCTACAGTTAAAATTTGTGGCCTTTATGTTTTGCAATTACTTTATGTCAACTTTTTTGCTGCATGGAATGTGGAATCCTAGTTTCCCAACCAAAGATAGAACCTGCACCACCCGCCGCATTGGAAGCACAGATTCTTAACCACTGGACCACCAGGGAGGTCTCTTAAAATCTTTATTATGTTTTATTTAAATAAATGCATAAGAAGAACACTGTGATCCAGATATTTTTTGTTTCTCTCTTCCTTTTCAGTTGCATCGTGTGACTTGTGGGATCTTAGTTCCCCATCCAGGGATCAAGTCCAAGCCCCCTGCCGTGGAAGGGGAATCTTAACCACTGGACTGCCAGGGAGGTCCTTCCAAATTTAGAAGAATAAATAGAAGACATAAACAGATAATTCATGACAGATGTACTATTGATTCAAATGACTAAAATTATTTTAAAATTTACAGTTATATCAGTATTGTTTATCAAAGACCATATTATTAATACTTAAGTAAACAACATTCAGTGCTGGTGAGAATGTAGAGATAATATAGATTTGGCCAAAATGTCTGTGAAACAATTTGACCTTATATAGCAAGAGACTTAAAACACTCAGGCTCTTTGAACCAATAACTCTATTTTCCAGAATGGCTTCTAAGGAAATAATCAGAAACGTGAACACAGTTTTATGCACAAAAGATATCCATCATAGCATAATTTATAATTGAAAACAATCTAAATATTCAGTAAGAGTGAAAGCGTGTAAAAGTAATTTATCGTACATCCACATGAAATTCATGGCTCCCATATGCAGTCATTAAGAATAATTTTGTTACACAGAAAGATACTTGTAAACTGATGGTAGATGTAAAAGGCAGAATATCAAAATGAATATACTCATAAAGTGTATATTTAAAATAAGACTAAAAGACCAACTAAAATTGAGGGAGTACAAATCATTTTTGCTTTACTTATACTTTTCTATCTTTCTCATATTTTTGAAGCCCAATAAGTGTTGTCTTTTAAATTGCCTCTGAACTGCTGACTAGCAGCACTTTTATTTTTTCTACAGCTGTATCCTAAAATGAATTTTCCCATGGAGCACAAAGTTGCTTCAGTTGTGTCCTACTCTTTGCAATCCTATGGACTGTAGCCCGCCAGGCTCCACTGTCCACGGATTCTCCAGTCAAGAATACTGGAGTGGGGCCCCATGCCCTCCTCCAGGGGATCTTCTTGACCCAGGGATTGAATCCACGTCTCTTACTACTCCTGTACTGGCAGCTGAGTTCTTTACCCCTGGCGCCACCTGGGAAGCCCATATATTAGATAATTATATATTAAATAACTTTGTGTTTTAATATTTATAATCTTGGAGCATGATTGAACTAATCAGCAGCGTTTATTAAGACTGAAATAATCATTCTGACAGTTCAGCCTGAACTGGTTTGAGAGTTTCCACATACCCCACTCAGACAGCAGCCTAGATGCTCCTGCCCTCCGTTGACTTTGCCTTAGGTCACATCTTCAGGCTCCATCTTGGTCTTGATCTTGATCTTTGATCTTCAGGCTCCATCTTGATCTTGATCTTCAACTCAAATCTGACTCTTATCTCTCACAATCCTCTTGTCTTGATGTTTCAACAGTTTCCTGGGTTTCCAGCCTGCTCTCTTTGAGACTTGGTTGTGTGAGCCTTCAACTCAGTCCAAGCTCATGCAGAGATTTCCTGAGGCTCTGGGTTTTCCTGGCCCAGGTTTCCAGAGTCTCCAGCTGGCATGGTGCCCCCAATAATCCAATGAGGCACACACTTCTTTATTGGCCCTCTTTCCTTCCCTCAGTTTATTCTCCAAGAACAGCCTCTGAGGTCAGCCAAATTGCCTGGGCCGGCTCCCTGTGCTGACGATCTGGCACCCTCCGGTGGTCATGGATGACTGTGGCTTGGCTGGCAGCTAGTTTCAGAGCAAGGTCCTACTTGAGAATCCTTGGGCCTGTTAGAGCCCTCCAGTGACAGCTAAAAAGAGCTGTTTTTAGAATCTACTGTCAGATCTTGGCAAACCTTACTTCTGATCGGTCCCTTGCAATTCAACCTCCTGCAACTTGCTGATGGAGAAATTTACCAATGACCCTGACTTTCTTTTTCCTGTAGATGTGTTTGTATCAGATGCTAAGATCTACCTTCTCAAAGGAAAAGCCTTTTCTGGTTTTGCATTTGGCAGGGAAGTAATAATAAGAACTAACTTAATTGAGTGCCAGATGCTGCACAAAATGCCTTACATACATTATCAGACATAATATTCACAACAATGTTGGGAGATGGGTACCTATTTTTAATCTCCATTTTACAGAGGAGGAAACAGAGGCTTAGAGAGGTTATGCAGAAGTCAAGGTTAAGCTTAAAGGTCAAGATCTCCCTGCTAGGAACTTCCCTGGTGGAAAAATCCACCTGTCAATGAGGGGAACATGGATTCAGTCCCTAGTCCGGGAACTAAGATCCCACATGCCGTGGAGCAGCTAAGCCTGTGAGGCACGACTGCCAAGCCTACGCTCTAGAGCCCACGAGCCAAAACTGCTGAGCCCTCGTGCAGAGTCTGTGCCCTGTAACAAGAGGAGCCACCGCCATGTGGTACCGAGCACAACTAGAAAGTAGCCCCTGCTCACTGCACCTAGAGAAGGCCCATGCACTGCAACAAACACCCAGCACAGCCAAAAACAAATAAATAGACAGCTTTTTAAAAACCATAAAAGTTAAAAAACAAACAAACAAACAAACAAACAAACAAACAAAAAAAACACCTTCCTACTAGTTGATGGCTAAGTTTGGATTCAAAACGATCACACCTGACTTGGGGCCCATGCTCCTTAATCACTAAACCATATAGCTCTGCACACAACTGGGATGCTCGGAGGACACGTTTTCTATCACGTAGAGGGCCTTAGTCTGCAGCAAGGAGAGAGAAATTAAAGAAGGAAAGAGGCAGACATAAGAAGTAGAGCTAGAGTTCCAACAGGGCTTGAGTCCTTGGTTCGTTGTCCCTGAGGCTCAGGAGTATCCTCGTTCTTCTCCAGACTTAGGTTGTTTCATCAGATACTCCAGTTATTCCTATAAAAATCCCGCCTTTTCAGTCAATTTGATGTGGCTTTCTGCCACTTGCAATGCAGGAGTCCTATTTAAACAGGAAACAAGTAGGGTACTTCTGAAGATCGTCTAGGTATTAACACCCAGAGCAGCATTAAACAGAATAGTGATGTCTGATCCACCCTGGGTTGGCTTGGTTACAAGAAACAGATTGAGTCAAGTTACTAAAGATAAATTAGTCATCACTAAGACACAGGTCGAAAGGAGGGATTCAGTTCAGTTCAGTCACTGAGTCAAGTCCAACTCTTTGTGACCCTATGAATCACAGCACGCCAGGCCTCCCTGTCCATCACCAACTCCTGGAGTTCACTTAGATTCACGTCCATCGAGTCAGTGATGCCATCCAGACATCTCATCCTCTGTCGTCGCCTTCTCCTCCTGCCCCCAATCCCTCCCAGCATCAAAGTCTTTTCCAATGAGTCAACTCTTCACATGAGGAAGGAGGGATTATAGAAGATCTAATACTCTGGTCACCTGATGCAAAGAACTGACTCATTGGAAAAGACCCTGATGCTGGGAAAGATAGAGGGCAGGAGGATAAGGGGGTAACAGAAGAGGAGATGGTTGGATGGCATCACCGACTCAATGGACATGAGTTCCAGCAAACTCTGGGAGACAGTGAAGAACAGGGAAGTCTGGCGTGCTGCAGTCCATAGGGTTGGAAAGAGTCAAATACAACTTAGCAACTGAATAACAATAGAAAAAAAACATATATATGCACTAAATTTTAAGTGAATTGAACCACAAGGGCTCAGGAAGAGGCCTGTACAGTGGAACTGTAGCATAGCTACAGTAAGGAACAGACGCTCCATCATCTCTCAGGGCTTTTTGACCTCCCAGTGAATCAGCACCACTCTCTCTGGACCAGCCTTCTTCACTGACTTTTGGTACCTGTCTACAAAAGTGGCCACTCTACCCTCTGGACTCTGATAGCCTTCCAGTTCCAGGATATACCAAAATTGCAGCTCTCCTCTGTGTCTCTTAGTGTAGGTTCCTGGGAGAGCAGATTTCACTGTTTTCTGTCACTTTTTTTCTCTCCTTTTAAACCAAAGTACATGAGGTATATGTCACTGGATATAGTTTACGGTCAGGTGTCCAAGTAGCCATGGTAACGGTCATGTGGTCCACTGACCCCTCAGTAAGTTCAGTGGACAGGGATTTTATTAGAAACTGATCTGAGAAGGCCAGTAATAACTGGCATCTCTAATCAAGCCCACTTACATATAATTTGAACTCCTGCCAATAAGAAAAATTAAACATGTTGCAAACATGGGCAACCCATTTTCATTAATTATCTCAAGTTGGCAAGAGAGTTCACCTTCTGGTGCTTTTAGGCTTGTGTGCCATCCTCTACCTCAGAGTGCACCTTCTTCAAGCTCCCAGTCTGCCTGCACCTCCCCTAAACACTCTGCTGTGAGCGAGACTACTCCATTCACTTGGGAGTCCATTAATTTTTTTTCCCCTTAACCACACTAAAGACTTTGCTTAGTAAAGCATTTTGAAGATTTAGAAAGTGACTGCTCAGTCTGCTTAGGATTTATATCCCAAACAGATGTGCCAAGAAGTCATAGGAATCAAACTGCTGTTCTGTGAGTAGAATAATATATTAACTTGCCTTTTAGTAGTGTCGATTACACAGCTGTACAAATTGCAATGGAGTCTTCATAGCTTAAGTTGCTTTCAAAAATACATCACTTCTTCAGGCTGGAAGTTTTAACATTGCAGCTCGATGGGCATGCATCCTTGCAAAATACTTCTCATTATTTGAGAGGAAAACAGTCCAGAAAATTGAGACATGGCAGTGCTTAACTTACCTTGAGGAATTATCTGCTCTCTTTTGGAACTGGATCCTTTCATGATGAAAATAAGGAGCTCCTAAATAACAGTACCATCATCTTATACTTCTAGTTTTTCTGAGTCTTAATGTCCTCAACTCTTATGTCAGGATATTAGCATCCATTTTATTATGTTGCTGTGAGGAGCCAATGAGAGTTTTATAAAGAGCTTAGCAAATTGCTAAACATAGGAAGTGCTCAATAAATGGTAGTTATTATTATTAACTATTAGTTAATAACTATTAGTAACTATCATTATTGTATTTTGTTTCTCACCTCATTATTATTTTTCAAGGGTTTTTTTGTTGTTGTTGTTTGTTTTTTAGCACAGATTCTCATTTTCTCCTCACAAATTGAGGGAAGATATGGTGGTAAGTGGCTTCCCTGGTGGCTCAGATGGTAAAAAATCTGCCTGCAATGCAGAAGACCTAGATTTGATCCCTGGGTCAGGACGATCCCCTGGAGAAGGGAACAGCAACACACTCCAGTATTCTTGCCTGTTGGATTTCATGGACAGAGGACCCTGGTGGGCCTCAGTCCATGGGGTTGCAAAGAGTCAGACACGACTGAGTGACTAACACACTGCTGCTGCTGCTAAGTCGCTTCAGTCGTGTCCGACTCTGTGCGACCCCAGAAACAGCAGCCCACCAGACTCCCCCATCCCTGGGATTCTCCAGGCAAGAACACTGGAGTGGGTTGCCATTTCCTTCTCCAATGCATGAAAGTGAAAAGTGAAAGGGAAGTCGCTCAGCCGTGTCCGACTCTTAGCGACCCCATGGACTGCAGCCCACCAGGCTCCTCTGTCCATGGGATTTTCCAGGCAAGAGTACTGGAGTGGGGTGCCATTGTCTTCTCTGACTAACACACTATGCGGTGGTAAATACTAATCCCATTCCTGGGGCTTACTAGGTGGCGCTAATGGTAAAGAACCCGTCTACCAATGCAGGAGACCCAAGAGACATGAGTGCGATCCCTGGGTCAGGAAGATCCCCTAGAGGAGGAAATTGCAACCCACTCCAGTATCCTTGCCTAGGAAATCCCAAGGACAGAAGAGCCTGGCGGGCTACAGGCCACGGGATCGCAGTGAGTTGGACACAACTGAGTGCACACCCGTGGTAGTATGTCCCCATTTGATAGTACAACATATGGAAACAGAGAGGTTAAATAACTTATCCAGGATAAGTGAGTTTTCTGAACACAGATAATAATTCACATGTATGCTTCCTTTCTTTTTATTTTTGGCTCCAGTGGGTCTTCGCTACTGCGCGTGGCCTTTCTCTAGTGGTGGCGAGTGGGGGCTACTCTCCAGTTGTGGTGCACAGGCTTCTCACTGTGATGGTTTCTCTGGTTGCACAGCGCAGGATCTAGAGCCCCTGGGCTCAGTAGTTGTGGCTCACAGGCTTATTTGCCCCACTGCATACAGAATCTTCATGGACCAGGGACTGAACCCATCTCCCCTGAATTGGTATGTGAATTCTTAACCACTGGATCACCAAGGAGGAAGTCTTTCAACTGAGTATTCCTTCTGCATAGAACTTAAGTTCTGTGACAGGGACTTTAGTGAAAGGAGAGGCTTAGTATTATACTAATGGAAGAATCCTCCACATCTTTCATCCAAGAATTGTTACTCAGCTAGAAATGTTGTATATAGACATCTATTTCTGGCAACTGGGAAAGCTAAATAAGCTGAAGGGCCATTAGCTATGAGAGAATTAAACCTGATTTGAATCAAAACTAAAAAGCACTTGAAAGTTTTTCTGGGGTTTCATGAAAGAGGTCAAAGAAGGAAAAACAGAAGTGAGTTCAGACAAGAACAGGAGGTGATAAGCAAACGTAAGAGCCGGAGCTGCCATGGTCAACGCCAGCAGCAGTTCAGGACGAGGAGACGATGCCTGAGGGCCCACTGCAAGGTGTCGGAACTACACCTGACCTTCCTCCTTTGAGCCTGGTTCTGTGAGGAGCTTCAGAAATCCCTGATCAATTGCCTCCCAGACCACCCCCTCAGTATCAAATGTAAGTACTCTCTGGAGGAAACTCCCTCCCAATTTGGGTCCTTGGGTTTCCATAAATTAAGTTCAATAAAATATGAGTTGTCAATTTAAAAAAAATCACCAACGCATAAACCACCATGAGTTAGGGTCAACAGAAAACAACAAAAAATAAATTTATAAGAACTGAAGAGCAAGAACTGGAATTGTCATTTACAAATAATGTTGTATGAGCCATTTAAAGAAATCAAATATGGGATTAAACAGATTAAGAGACAAGAGACTATTAAAATGACCAGAATGATTAGTTAAAAAGCAGAACTTTTTGGCCAATAGGAGAAATTAACAACTCAGTGAATGTGTTAAAAACAGAATAAAAACAGCTAAATACAGTATTAATAAGCTGGAAACCATATCTACTTAGAATACAGCACAGAGAGCATCCAGTTCAGTTCCAGTTCAGTCGCTCAGTCGTGTCTGACTCTTTGTGACCCCATGAACTGCAGCACGCCAGGCCTCCCTGTCCATCACCAACTCCTGGAGTTCACTCAGACTCACGTCCATCGAGTCAGTGACGCCATCCAGCCATCTCATCCTCTGTCATCCCCTTCTCCTCCTGCCCTCAATCCCTTCTAGCATCAGAGTCTTTTCCAATGAGTCAACTATTCGCATGAGGTGGCCAAAGTACTGGAGTTTCAGCTTCAGCATCATTCCTTCCAAAGAAATCAAAGGGCTGATCTCCTTCAGAATGGACTGGTTGGATCTCCTTGCAGTCCAAGGGACTCTCAAGAGTCTTCTCCAACACCACAGTTCAAAAGCATAGGAGACAGAAAATGTGAGAGGACTTAAAAGAAAGGATAGAACCAGGTTCAATATACGTCTAATCCAAGTTCTAGAAGAAAAGAATAGAGAGACTAGGAGAAAGGCAATATTGAAAAAGATAATGGCCAAAAATTTTCCTGAACTGATTAAAGACAAATCTGTAGATAAAGCACTGCATAGATCAAGCATGATAAATAAAGATAAATCCGGGACTTCCCTGATGGCCCAGTGGTTAAGAATTCACCTTTCAAATCAGAGGATGTAGGTCTGAACACTGGTCAGAGAACTAAGATTCCACATTCCCTGAGGTAACTGAGCCCATGCAGGGCAACTGCTGAGCCACTGAGCCCTTGCAAGGAAAGATCCACATGACGCAACTAAGACCCAACACAACCAAATACGTAAGTAAATATTTCTATAAATAAAGCTTAAAAAAAAAAATAAAGAGAAATCCACACCTACACATACTGGGATAATGAACTGGTGTGATAGTGAAGACCTTAAAAATCCCAGAGGAAAAAAGTCAGGGCTCCTACAAGGGAAAAACAGTAAACTATCAGAAGATTTTGTTTTTAGAAGGAGGTAAAACAATAATTTAGTGGACAGTCCTGCATAGTAGTTATTATTATTGTTTATATTTTAAAGTAATAAAACTCTGGCTTGGGGAGAAAGCCCAAGGTCACTCAGATACACAGCAATAAGGATGTAGCTTAGAAACACAAGAGTGAGTGGAAAAAGTAGGTCATAAAGCCCTGCTTCAGCCATATGCAACAGCATATGAATCTTAGAACATAATCTTAGGATGAATCAGAAACATAACACTGGGTAAAAAAAGCAGGTGGCAGAAAGCTATATACAGAATATCACTTTTATAAGGTTCACAAAGAAAACTAAGTAATACATTGCTTAGAAATACATATACATGATTAAATTATTTTATTTATTTTATTTTATTTTTTATTTTTTTAATTTTATTTTTTATTTGTTTTTTTTTAGTTTTTTATTTTTTTTAATTTTAAAATCTTTAATTCTTACATGCGTTCCCAAACATGAACCCCCCTCTATAGTCTGAATGTTTTTGCCCCCCCGCCCCCCGCCCACAACTCCTATGTTAAAATCCAATGCCTAATATGATGGTAGCAGGAGGTGGGGTCTTTGGAAGGTGACTAGATTGTGAGAGGGGCCTGCCAGGTGGCCCTAGTGGTAAAGAACCCACTTGCCAATGCAGGAGACATAACAGAGACGTGTTCGATCCCTGGGTTGGGAGGATTCCCTGGAGGAGGAACTGGCAACCCACTCCAGTATTCCTGCCTGGAGGATCCCCATGGACAGAGGAGCCTGGCAGGTTAACTTATATGCAGAGTATATCATGAGAAATGCTGGCTGGATGAAGCTCAAGAGGGAATAAAGATTGCCAGAAGAAATATCAATAACCTCAGATATGCAGATACCATCCTAATGACAGAAAGTGAAGAGGAACTAAAGAGCCTCTTGATGAAGGTGAAAGAGGAGAGTGAAAGAGCTGGCTTGAAACTCAACATTCAGAAAACTAAGATCATGGCATCTGGTCCCATCAATTCATGGCAAATATATGGGGGGAAAATGGAAACAATGACAGACTTCATTTTCTCGAGCTCCAAAATCATTGCGGATCGTGACTGCAGCCATGAAATTAAAAGATGCTTGCTCCTTGGAAGAAAAGCTATGACCAACCTAGACATTGAACTAAAAAGCAGAGACATCACTATGCTGACAAAGGTCCATATGGTCGAAGCTATGGTTTTTCCAGTAGTCATGTATGGATGTGAAAGTTGGACCATAAAGAAGGCTGGGCACCAAAGAATTGATGCTTTCTAACTGTGGTGCAGGAGAAGACTCTTTAGAGTCCCTTGGACTGCAGGGAGATCAAACCAGTCCATCCCAAAAGAAGTGAAGTCGCCCAATTGTGTCCAGCTCTTTGCAACCCTGTGGACTGTAGCCTACCAGGCCCCTTTGTCCATGGGATTCTCCAGGCAAGAATACTGGAGTGGGTTTCCTAAAGGAAGTCAACCCTGAATATTCATTGGAAGGACTGATGCTGAAGCTCCAATACTTTGGCCACCTGATGCAAGGAGCTGACTCATTGGAAAAGACCCTGATGCTGGGAAAGATTGAGGGCAGGAGGAGAAGGGGGCAACAGAGGATGAGATCGTTGGATGGCCATGAGTCATCAACTCAATGATAGATCGTTGGATGGCCATGAGTCATCAACTCAATGATGGTGAGTTTGAGTAAATTCCAGGAGACAGTGAAGGACAAGGAAGCCTGGCAATCTGCAGTCCATGGGGTTGTAAAGAATTGGACACGACTGAGCAACTAAGCAACAACAAAAGAAGCCTGACAGAGCTCCCTAGCCTCTTCCACCATGTGAGGTTACTGTGAAGAGATGGATGATAATGAACTGGGAATTGGGCTTTCACCAGACGTGGAAGCTAACCATGTGGACCCCCTGAATTTTTGACATCCAGCTTCCATTACCGTGAAAAAAATTTCTGTTGCTTTCAAGTCATCTTGTCTGTGGTATTTTGTTATAGCAGCCTAAACAGACCAAGACAGGAAAATACAGAGTACTTAGGAGGTAGAGCAGAAGAACTGGATGGGCAGAAGCACACGCTGCAAAGGCAAAGGCAAGGTTCTAGTTCTTACACAGGGTGGTCAGTAACAGGCAGGCACTCATCACTGTATTTAGACATGTTACTTCTACTCTTTGGTATGCACCAAATGTCACATAATATTAAAAATATCAGTAAAATAAAATAAGTTGCCAAAGGACCAATTTTTAACTGGATTTTTACAATATATATTTAAAAGCCACTGGTTAATCCTTCTGACTGATGGTTGAGAAATATAATCAGCTTCTAGAGTTTAACTGCCAAATTTTCGTAGTGAATCTCAAAAAGGCTTCCTACATAATTACTGGAAGACAATGATGGAAGTCACTCCTGGCATGGGATTTTAAATTCCTGGTCTTGTGTGTTTTCTCCAAATGGAGCAGTCTCTTCGCACAGCTCTAATAAGAGGTGTTTTATTCACTCTATTTATGTGGGTATCTTTAACTTTGTATTCCAGATAGTAAGGAAAAATTTATACATGGGAAAAATATGTTTACAAGATAACTATATTAAAAAAAGTTAGTTTCATTTTGTGTTTGATGTCAGGTAATTAAGTCAATAACAAGTGAAAAACTTTTTTTTGGTAGTCAGATTGCAAATTCACTTTCTCAGATCAAACTTTTTATGAAACAGTTTGCTCAGTTTTAAAGTAAATAAATGCACCTGGGTTTCTATTGCAGCAAGAGAGATTTACTCAACAAACTTGATACAGATGTATTTGTACTGGACTAAATTTATGTATTAATCAAGTTCTAATTGCTTTTTTTTAGCCAATTTTATGCAAATATGTTTGCTGCTATTTAAACATTTTTCAGAATGTTTGCAAAGTGCCCAAGCCAAAAACACTAATTAACAATAAGAAAGCAAAATCAAAATTGTTTGATATTTTCATACTTCTTAGGAGAAAGAACTCTTTGAAATGATATTCATGATATTGTTTTATTTTTCAGCCCTTATATAAATTCACAATCACTAGATTAATTTTAAAATTATTTCTCCTATTCTCTATATTTCCTGCATATCTTAATAATTTCTGATTATTATTAAAGTATCTTTGAGTTTTCACTAACATTGTTTTCTTATTTTGTATAGGTGTGTGTGTTTAATGCAATGATAAAGGACTATACTGTCTTCCCTAATCTAAGTCCATCAACTTGATCTTCCTTTAAGAATTGCACCCAAAAAATCTTAACACCTCATATTCTCTTAGTACAGGAAAGGCTTTAGTATACATAATACATGCAATTTTTTTTCATGAAAAATGAAGATTAATTTGCTTTAATATAGGTAAACCAGCTTAGCGGTTTAATATCTTTAATGTGTTATGAATTGGAAGGCATAATTTTAAAGATTTCTGTATAATTTTTCACTCCTTTGATTAGGAATACAATCTGAAATCGATACTATAATCTCCTGAAAAAGGAAAAAGGATTTTTTCCATAAGTAATTAAGAAAAGCTCTTAAAATGCATCCCTACTGAATGTGTTTTTACTAACATGCCAGGTCTCAAGCACTCCTTATGCTTTTTTTTTAAAGTTTTTAAAAGTGATATTCATTAGCTTGAATGTTTGTGAGGACTTCCCTGGTGGTCCAGTGCTTACGAATCTGCCTGCCAATGCAGGGGACATGGGTTCAATCTCTGGTCCAGGAAGAATCCATGTATAGTGGGACAACGCCACCTGTGCATCACAACTGCCGAAGCCTGCACACCTAGGTCCTCTGCTCCACAGCAAGAGAAGCCACACAGGGCAGCTAGAGATTGGCCTTCACACAGAGCTCACAGCCCTAAGTGAAGACACGGGGCAGTCAAAAATAAATAGATAAATAAACAGTATAAATTTATTTTTTAAATGTTTGTGAACATAGACTTTGATGTTTGCAAAGCATCTGTCCAGAGGCCTTTATGATTCCCCAAATTTAAAACAATCAAACAAAACAACAACAAAAGTAAGACTCTATAGCATAAAACTTGGTCTATGGAGAGAAAAATCAAATTGTGCAGAGAGCAGATTACAAGAGAGCCAGAATCTTAACAATTCCCCTGTGTCCGATGCCACTTGCTTCCTGAATCCTGGCTGTCTTCCAGCTTGAGATGACCTTTAACAAATATAATAAATCCCTCTTCAGAGTCAAGCTACTTCACGTTGGTTTCAGTTACCTTCATCAAGAGTGCTAATACACATATTTATGCTGCTCTATCTACCTCCTGGGCTTCTCTCGTGGCCCAGAGGTTAAAGCGTCGGCCTCCAATGCGGGAGACGCAGGTTCGGGAGACTCTGGGTCGGGAAGATCCCCTGGAGAAGGAAATGGTAACCTACTCTAGTATTCTTGCCTGGAGAATCCCATGGACGGAGAAGCCTGGTAGGCTACAGTCCACAGGGTCGCAAAGAGTCGGACACGACTGAGCGACTTCTAATTTATTTTATTATCTATCTACCTGGTCTTCCCAGGTGGCTTAGTGGTAAAGAATCTGCCTGCAATGCAGGAGACGAGGAGATGGGAGTTCGATCCCTGGGTCAGGAAGATCCCTTGGAGAATGAAATGGCAACCCACTCCAGTACCCTCATGGACAGAGGAGCCTGGCAAACGACAATCCATGGGGTCATAAAAGAGTCCGATACGAGACAGACTAAACAGCAACAAAAAAATCTATCTAATCTTTCTGATAACTTACTGATGTCATGAAGTTAAGAATCTTTTTGTTAAAAAAAAAAAAAAAAAAGGTACCTGAACCAGCCAAATTCACCCTGACTTTTGAAAATAAGATCTGGGGGCTCAATAAGCACACCAAGTAAAGAGCATCCTTTACTGAAGGCGGCCCCTTCTCATCTGGGTGGTCCATAGGTTACACTGTGCAACTAGATTTAGAAGGTAAATTGAAAGAGCAAAAGGATTTCAGTATACCAGTTCTCTGCAAGATAGGTTATAACTTTCTTTGAAGCCTAATACTGAAACCAGATGCTTAGCATTATGACTTCCTTCTCTCAACAGCAAGATAAGAAGAAAAACATACATAAGTCAGTTAGTGTTATCAGGAAGTGATTATTAGTTTTGCTGAAAACATAATGCCTTTGGGGCTTTGAGTGAAAGTACTAATTTAAACCACTCAAAGAATGAATAAATATTCAAAAAGAGTAGTACATAAACTTTGCTTGCCTCAGGCTAACATAAGTATTTATGACTCCATCATGTGTTCTTTAAAATTGTCCTCTTTCATCAGAAAAGTGATTCTTTCACCTGGATACCCTTTGGGAATCAAATTTAGATACAAAGCAGCGACAGCTTGGATCTTGCCCTCTGTATAATAAATCAATTGATGCAACTCCTTTCCATTAAGAACTGCTCACTAATAGCCAAGTGGGCATGCTTTAAATTAACCTGATATGCAAGAGTTCAGTCGAGTTGTAAATCTATGGATTTCAGTCTCGCCATATCTAATTCCATGTTTTGAAAGAGTCTTTAAAGAGTGTACATTTTGTAACTATTAATAACATTCTAGTAACATCAGGATTGAAATCACATATAATGTTTCAAAATACCCTGTAAATTCCTTGGAACAGGGACTACGCCTTTCCTATTTTTAACTCCCAGCATCTGCATGCTGGGGTGATTGAAGAGTTGTTTGGTCATGTGTAGAGCTGGATTAGTAGCAGTAAGAAATGGAGAGCTGGGCCAGAAGAGAAAAGATGAAACATGCAAGAACGTGGTGCAGACTTAGCGAATGGGTAAAGACCAGGGCTAAAGAAAATATGGAAAGGAAATGAAAGCAAGTATGAAACAAAATTTTGCTCATCCTGAAATACAGTTATACCTAGGATTCAGAAATGGCACATTTTCTAAACCCCGTTCTTTCGGATTTCAGGATTTGATTGGATTTAGTCAGTGAATCAAAAGAGTGGGGAGACAGAAGAGGAGGCATTGCTGTTAATTAAAGAAATCTATGATTCAGCTGCTTGTGGTGAAGTGAATATGCGTGTATGTATCGCAACCACAAATTCAGGTATGCAGAGAATACAAATCTCTTTCCCTAAAATACTTAGTTTCTACTGAAAGTTTTCATTTCATTATGGGTATCAATCAGGATATACTAAGAAGATAGAAGCCACTGTAGGTGTTTCAGGTAGGAGATTTAATATGGGGAATAGAAGGCGTATAACTCTTTGGTGACTGCAGCCATGAAATTAAAAGACCCTTACTCCTTGGAAGAAAAGTTATGACCAACCTAGATAGCATGTTGAAAAGCAGAGACATTACTTTGCCAACAAAGGTCCGTCTAGTCAAGGCTATGGTTTTTCCTGTGGTTATGTATGGGTGTTAGAGTTGGACTGTGAAGAAAGCTGAGCACCGAAGAATTGATGCTTTAGAACTGTGGTGTTGGAGGAGACTCTTGAGAGTCCCTTGGACTGCAAGGAGATCCAACCAGTCCATTCTGAAGGAGATCAGCCCTGGGATTACTTTGGAGGGAATGATGCTAAAGCTGAAACTCCAGTACTCTGGCCACCTCATGCGAAGAGTTGACTCATTGGAAAAGACTTTGATGCTGGGAGGGATTGGGGGCAGGAGGAGAAGGGGACGACAGAGGATGAGATGGCTGGATGGCATCACTGACGCGATGGACGTGAGTCTGAAGGAACTCCAGGAGTTGGTGATGGACAGGGAGGCCTGGCGTGCTGCGATTCATGGGGTCGCAAAGAGTCGCACATGACTGCGCAACTGAACTAACTCACTCTTTGGAAAGGGTTGGGGGAACAAAGTTCATGGAAAAACCACCAATAATCTGAGGAAATAAGGAAATCTCAAAAGTTATCTCAGCTGCCTACATAGCCAAGGAAGAGGAAATTCGGGTAGACATCCAGAGGTCACTATAAAACTTCATTTAGCTATCTCTTGAGATTCATGCGCCTTTAACAAAATTTTTAAAAATCTTTATTGAATTGGTTACAATATTACTTCTGTTTTCTGTTTTGGATTTTCGGCCACAAGACATATGGGATCTTAGGTCCCCAAACAGGGAATGAATACACACCCCCTGCATCGGAAGGCAAAGTCTTAACCACTGGACCACCAGGGAAGCCCCAAGGCCCACATGCCTTTGATATTGGAGAAACAATAATGGCTTCTGCTTCCCTTCTACCTTCCAAATCTCCCTTGACAAGGCTGTTACAGGGGAGTTTGGTGAAAGTTGTTGCTGGGCTTCTTTCTCCTGTAATAAATGGTACTGGGGAAACTAGATAATCACATGGAGAAGAATTTAAAATTGAATCCTCAGAAATCTCACTTGATCCTGGAGAATGATGCTTTTAATGTACTGTTCAATTTTCTTTGCCAAGTATTATGTTGAGGATTTTTTCATCTATGTTCACCAGAGATATTGGCCTATAATTTTCTTTTCACTTAGAAAAGTGTCCTTATTTGGCTTTAGTATCAGGGTAATGCTGGCCTCATCAAGTGAGTTTTCAATTTTGGGCAAGAGTTTGAGAAGAATTGGTATTAATTCTTCTTTAAATGGCTGGTGAATTTCACCTGTGAAGCCATCTGGCTTTCCTTAGAGATTTTTGATTATCACGTCAATCTCATTTCTCATTATAGATCTGTTCAGATTTTCTAAACTGACTCAATCTTGGCAGGTTTTATGTTTCTAGGAATTTATCCATTTCTTCTAAGTTGTCCAATTTGTCGGCATGCAATTGTTGGTAGGGTCTCATGATCCTTTTTTTTCTGTGGTATCAGTTTAAAGTTCCCCCTTTCATTTATAATTTTATCTATTTGATTCCTCTTTTTTATCTTGGTTAGACTAGCTAACCAAGATTTGTCAATTTTGTTTATCTTTTCAAAAAACCAACTTAGTTTCATAAATCTTTTCTATTGCCCTTCTAGTCTCTATTTCATGTATATTTCCTCCAATCTTTATTTTTTTTTCCCTCCTTCTGCTAATTTTGAGATTAGTTTGTTCTTTTTCTGGTTCACTGATAAGTTTGGTTGTTTATTTGAGATGTTTTTTAAAAAATGTAGGCACTTATTGCTATGAACTCCCCTCTTGGAATGCTTTTGCTGGATCCCATAAGTTTTGATATATTGTGTTTTCATTTTTGTTTGTCTAAATATTTTTGTTATTTCCCTCTTTATTTCTTCTTTGACCCATTGGTTTTCAGGAATATGTTGCTTACCACGTATTTGTGAATTTTCCTGTTACTGATTTCAAGTTTCATACCATTATAGCATGATTACAGAAAATATCCTTAATACGATTTCAGTCTTCCTAAACTTATTAAGACTATTTTGTGGCCCAGTAAATGATGGAAAATGTTTCGTGTGCACTTGAGAAGAACAGCATCACTGACTTGATGGCATGAGTCTGAGTGAGCTCCGGAGTTGGTGATGGACAGGGAGGCCTGGCGTGCTGCAGCCCATGGGTTCGCAGAGTCGGACACGACTGAGCGACTGAACTGAACTGAACTGAGAAGAATGTATTTTCTGCTGCACCTTAGGGGAAGTTATTCCTCAGAAAGGATTTCAAAGGTACAACGCAAGAGAATCTTGTAAATCCACCAATTTTATTATAAAGGAACCACTGCTGTAATCATCAGCGTCCCCCACCCCTTACTTTTCACTCATGTCTCTCTCTAATTTGCTCCGCCTTCTCCAGCTGTGTCTGCAGCTACTCCATCTAGGTTGAAAGGTCAAAGAACAGAGTGTCCCTAAGTCTCTGTGATGACGGCAGCAGACGCAGATGGCAAAGTCGAGGTATGGCAGGAATAGGAGAAAAGTAGAAACTCTAGACTGAGGGAAAGAGCGTGTATTTTCCTTGCTCTCATATCAGAGACTATTCCACAGAATAGATTCTCGATTATAAGGTACTGGGTGCCCACCTATGCTCTGTAGGACAGTAGAATTTTGCAATGCCTCTTAGCCCCACCTTCTTCACAGCTCCCCTGTGTCTCTTAGATCTATCTTCCCATTGCCAAGAACTCTGTTCTGATGTTTAAGAACCCTATCCCCCTAGGACTTCCCTGGTGGTCCAGCAGATAAGATTCTGCCCTTGCAATGCAGGGGGTGCAGCTTTGATTCCTGGTCAGGGAACTAAGATCCCAAATGCTGGAACTAACAGTTCACATGTTGCAGTTAAGACCTAGCAGAGCCAAATAAATAAATTTTAAAATTTAAAAAAAAAAGATCTCACATGCCAAAAAACAATAATGGCAACGTGCAAAATGGATTTTGTCTGCTTTCTCTAAAAACAAGCAAACAAAACCCTATTCTTCTTGCTCAGCCTTCAAGATTCAACTCGAGACATGTCTCCTCAAATCTTTACAGTCCCCTCTCCCTTCCTTACTTCACTTTTTCATCCTTTCAGTTACCCCCCTCCTCTAAACTTCTCGAACACATCATTTACTCCTCTTTTATAGTGTTGATCACCCTGAACTTTGTGGCATACTTTAAGCAAATACCTTATCTCTCTTGACAGAGGATGGTAACCAACAGCACTACTTGGGCTGAATCCATGTCTGATTTAAATGTTGCCCCTTCAAAAATAAATATGTGTACATGTATAACGAATCACCTTGCTGTGTACCTGAAACATTGCTAAGTCAACTATGCTTCCATAAAATATATATATATATATATATATAAAGAAAAATAAATAAATCTGTGTCCCCCATAGCTCCTAGTATGGTGTCTTTGATACGGCAGGTGCTCCATCACGTCCACTGAATCAGCCACTTGGCCCTTGCTCCAGTACAGCTGCCATTCTCCTGAAGTTTGGGGCCCTGCATATGCTCACTGCAACTCTCTTGCCTACTTGGGAACCTCCGTCTATCCTTCCCCTCCCCTCCTCCATTGTCTCTCTCTATAGAAATTCTCATCTCTCACTCTCGCTTCCCGGTGCCATCTCCTAGTTAGTCCCAGACAATCTTTCTTTAGAGACATGCTCTTTCGGCAGCTGTTGATCTCGCGTTCTGCCTCCTGATCCTCCTGATGTTTATCTACATCCTTAACTCTGCTAGTACAGAGTGCCCATGAGGCTTACGCTAACCAGAATTCACCTGTTCAAAAGTGGTACACAAGGGGATGTCCCTGCTAGTCTAGTGGTTAAGAGACCAAGCTCCCAATGCAGGAAGCACAGGCTCGATCCCGGGTCGGGGAACTAAGACGCATGCTGCACAGTGCAGCCAATAGATAAATGAAACTGATACACAAGAAAGCCTCAAAGTACAACTTGCTTCCAGTCTCACCCAGCCCTGGGGAGGACTCTTTGTGGAACTGAGCCCAACATTAATAACATGGTAAAAAATAAAATAACGTGGTAAAAAAAAAAAAAGGGAGATGAGAGTGGTACCTGCCTTCTAATCATGGTGCATTAGCATTTTTATGTAACTAGTTTTTCTTGTGGGAGGCAAGACCTAACATGTTCTCGTTACAAATCCATATAATAAGCCAGGTTCTACTGTAACACTTATCCATTTCCTAATCTCCAAACACTAAACTTGAAACAGAAAGTATGCCTGTGAGAACTGAAAATTATCAGTTTGAATTTTTCTAGCCAGTGCCTAAACCACACACACAGACACATACACAGTGTTTTAGAGAAATTTTCTAACCATGACTCTGTGCTGTAATTAGAGGGCAGGTATAGCTCTACATTCTACCAGTAAGACTCAGGTCCATAGAGGCTTCCAGAGCCTCCAGCAAGAAATTAAATCTGGCTGAAAGACTGTGTTATATAGTAAATGAACTTTCTTTGAACTCTCATCTCTCATTTTCTTAAACATGACCCTTAAGTTTCCATTTTTTTCCCTCCCAGGATGAAAATTTTTGCTAGACCATCTGATGTATGATAAGTAATTATAATGAAAATTAATATAACTATAGTAGACACTAGTGGTTGCCTACCCCAAATATGCTCTCTCCTTCTTCTTTACTAACAGAACCCTTATATGGTTGGAGGTATTGATCTACCCAGCTAAAAACTCAACTTCCCTTAAAACCATGTGACCTCATGACTAAATTCTGGACAATTAGGTAAAAGCAGAAAGATGATGTGGGACTTAGGGACAGACTCCTTCAAGGCGAACTTAATCAGCTGGGAGGTAGAGAGAGTCCTTTTGCCCTTCCTCCTTTTCCTGTCTGGATTATAGACATGATAATCGGATTTCCAATAGCCATCTTGGACCATCACTAGAATGTCTAATCTGTAAAACAGAAGAAACCTGGTATTGGGACTTCCCTGGTGGTCCAGTGGCTGAGACTCCATGCTCCCAATGCAGAGGGCCTGGGAGCAGTCTCTGGTCAAGGAACTAGATCTCACAAGCTGCAACTAAGAGTTCACACGCCTGCAACTAAAGAACCCGCGTGCTGCAACTAAAAGGTCCTGCATTCAGGAGTAAAGACCTGGCATAGCCAAATAAATAAATAAAAATCAATGTTAAAAAAGAAGAAACCTGGTGTCTGAAAACTGTTGGGCTGCCAAATCAGCACTAAATATCTCCTTCTAAACCTCTTTCAAGTGAAAAATAAATGAATGGCCTTACTTAAGCCATTGTTATTTTGAATTTTTAATCTCTACAGATAAATCTAATCATAAGTAATAAGATAAACAAGTTTAGTAACACATTTTATTGAATTCCAAATGGACAAATTAGGATTTACTTAAATTTATCTTTCTTCTCAAATGCATTATTAAATGACTACCAGCCCATCTATTTTAATTTTTAAATAATATCCTTTATCTCTGAGGGTGTAGTGGCTGTAATGAGACACAAGGAAGGTCCTGGGTTGCTGAAAAAGTTGGTTTCTTGATCAGTTGTGTTCACTTTGTGAAAACACACTGAGTTGTATTTGCAATATGCACACTTTCCATATATATATTCTATATCAATAAAGGTTGAAAAATATATCCACTGTAAATTTGTCTTTTTGAGTAGGAATTACTAACCAATTTAGTTATGATTAGAGATTTTAAAAGGTTAAGCCTTCAGAGAATTGTGATGATGAAAAGATATGATTAATATAAATTAGTCAGTTTTAACCTATTGAATCACACATCCATGAACGTTTTTGGAGAACTCTTATACACCAGACAAACAGGGTTAGCTGTGACTATTAGCCTTAGTGTAATTGTTTGCCAATTTGCGTTCCTCCCATAGATTATACGCTTCATGGGGACAGGGACCATATCTGTTTCTTTCCTTTTGCACCCACGGTTGTTTAACACAGTGCCAGGAAAATGGTGGCTCCTAAGGGAATGAATAAGTGAGTGAATATATTATAGGTTAAGTAACCTCTTGTGGAACACTAGGAGAATGTGTTTCAGTTTCAAACTGACTTAGAAGTGATCTTTTGGAATTTATTGTAAATTAAGGGCAATCTAGGGCTCTTCAGCACGGGTATTAAATCAAGAACTACAAGTAAAATTTCAGGCAATTCTCTTAATGCTTCAGAAATTATGTAGTCAAAAACAGAAGAGGGTGAAAATCATAATGCAATTATCACAAGAAACCATCAAAAGCTCTTAACTACACTAGCTAGAAAAAGTGGAACAGATTAACTTCTTGATATCATAAAGAAAATGCAAACACTATGACTAACACATACCATATCAAAATAGAACATTTTCATTGCATGGCAAGAAAGAAAATACATCTGTGTTTCTTAAGCACTCAAAGAACAAAAATGAAAATGTGAGCAACTGGAAAATGGCAGCCGGCAGCCCATAGAAATTCCGTTAAAATACAGTCAGTGTATGACTATAAATTTTCTTTGCAATTTAGAATATCTCTTTGATGGTTTTAAAAACTGTCTACATTTCAAATCAAAAGAAATATCAGATTGACCTTTGTAGGAGACCTATTTTGGGGGTGCACACATCCTTTCAGATAAACTTGTCTTCTTGACAAAAAGCCAAGCCTACACAGCCATCTTTGACGTGTAACATCCCAGCCTCAGCTTATTGGACAACTGGAGAACTTGTGACCTAAGCTGAACCGATCCGGATCTTTCTCCTGAAGTTCTAAATGAGTAAGTATTGAGTCTGCAGCGGGCTCAGAACTTGAAGAATTCCGACTCATGTAGAGTCGGGAGACGGTTTGCAGCATTAGCCTGGAAGACTCATAGGAAGGCTGTCCAGAGTTTACAAAAGTCAAAATTATGAAGGAGCAGAAATTATACACAAGCAAAGGAAGGCTATTTTAAAAAAGGAAAATGGAATATTTATGCCAAAAATTACAAAGGCAAGATACCATGGGTACGGTGCAGAATAGGGAATAAACTCTGTTCCTGAATTTTCAGTTCTGATAAGATCTGGCTGACTTTTGTTTCTATTTTAACTATTAATCAACTAATACCCCTGTTGCTGTCCAGTGTCCTCAACCCTACTTTTAATCTGGACAAATATTTCTTCAGTACCTATCATTTGTCAGACACTGTTCTTTGTACAAAGAATATAGTAGTAAATAAAAGGGAAAAAATACAGTTGCTGGGATCAAGTGGGATCATTACAATGAACACAGAGAATGATAACACAGGGCAGTAAATGCAATGACAGAGAGAAATGCAAAATGTTATGGGAAAAGAATACTTTACTAGGCTTACAGTGAGCCTCACTCAACATTTTATTCGAAACAGTTTGTTTTGTATCTTGCAATCTAAAGAACAAAAGAAACTCTGCTTGAACATCTAATTTAAATTTATTTATGTTGTTTACCCTGTTCCCTCAACTCCAGCCAGTGGTTAAGAATACCTACAGCCTGCCCATGTTAGAATTTAGGCTCCACTACTCAGTAGCACGTGGTGTGGCACATATTATGGAATCTCTGCAGGCATTTTCTTTTACTTTAAGGGCTTGCTGTGAACACTCAATGGGTAATTCATAAGTAGAGCTTTAGAAGTATGCCTGACATTTGATAACTAACTCAACAATTGTTAGTTGCCAATATTGTTGTTGCTGCTAGGTTAATCTTGTGTTTGTTGCAATTTTAAGAAGTGTCAGCTGGGAAAGGCTAGGTAGCAGTACTTGTTTGTACATGTGAGTGTGTGTGTGTGTGTGTTGTATACAAGTGGCACTAGTGGTAAAGAACCCACCCGCCAATGCAGGAGACGTAAGAGATGCAGGTTCCATCCTGAGTCTGGAAGATCCCCTGGAGGAGGAAATGGCAACCTCCTCCAGTATTCTTGCCTGGAGAATCCCATGGACAGAGGAGCCTGGTGGGCTACAGTCCATGGGATCACAAAGAGTCAGCCACAACTGAAGTGACTTAACGCATGCACATATATACACGAAACCACAAATAGTCATTTATTTATTGTCAAATAGGAAGCTCCTGTGAAGGTATGGGTTCCACTGATCAACTCTGCTATCAGAAATCCAAGCTGACCAATGCCTTCCATAAACATTTTCTCTTTACAAGCAGAGTACAAGACTTTCTTTCTTAGTGATTACATTAAGCCAGCCCTGCTCTCTGAGCCACCTTGGTTGGATTTGGGGTGTGCCCAACTCTTCAGTCTTACTTTCAGAGGATTTCTTACATATGTCATTCCTGCTGAAGAATGATCGCACCCATCAAAAGAACTTTTTGAGTCTTCTAATTTTATTTCTCAAAGAGAAATCTTAACTTCAGCTTTAGAGTGCATTTCAGTCATCCTCAATATGAAAGATCATGTCAACCATTTAAACATAACTTTATTCCATTTTAAATCACTGTATGCTTTTGTCCATAATGAAATGAACTAATACGCCTTAAGATGACTGGAGTCTGAAATAATCTTCTTTCCATCATCTTGGAATCCTTGCTATTTAGATATCTCCAGAGGGGCAACCGCTTAAAGCTTTGACTCATCTACATGAATGAGAGTACTTGGCACTTAAGTATCCTTCAATAGCTATCACTCTACAGAACAGATGTTTGTGTGTTTCGTGGGCATCATAAATATTAAGAATGATGTTATATGGTTTGCAGAGCACTTCCCATTAATTGTTAATGCTCACTATGTGGATAAGAGAGGAAGATTCCTTGAGGGAAAATCGAAATAGACTTTTATGTCTAGCATTACTGTATTTCAGTTTCGGGGCTGAGGCTGGAAAGAATTGGTCTCTGATTTCTTGAATATCATATTATGATATTCTAATTAATGTAATGCTTGAGTGTTCCTTGTTCCTTACAGCTCCATAGTGAGGTATGTACTGTGTAACTATAACAGGAGTTATAGTGGAATCAGAAAGCAGAGGTGGATTCAAAGGCCAGTTCCATCTCTTCCTGGCTTGGAGATTATGAGCTTTTACTAAGTCTTTCTGAATTTAGTTATTTAACCTATAAATTAGAGACTAATAACATCTATCTCATAGGGGTGTTATGATAATTTAATAAGAAGTATGTGTAAAGATCTGTCTGCCTGGATATTAGTCTGTCTGGATTAGTTAGTATCTGGATTACAATCAATTTTGTTTTGTATCAAATTAGAGGTGGTGATTGCTTAGTGTGAACTCTGAACCCACAAAAAAGAGCCAATGGGTGACTAAAATCTTTGAACGTTTGGCAATGTAAGACTGCTCAGGGTTTCTGACTATCATATAGAAGGCTCTGCCCATTGAGACTTCAGATCTTTCATTGCTGTCCCACATGGAGTCCTGGTGCCTGTTCATCTGTCTTAGTTCCTTATGGCATTTACTCATTCATTTGTTGAGGGCTCACTAGGCGTCATGAAGATGATATGGTCTCTGACCTAAGCAAGCTCACAGTCTGCTGCTGCTGCTGCTACGTCGCTTCAGTTGTGTCCAACTCTGTGTGACCCCATAGATGGCAGCCCACCAGGCTCCCCCGTTCCTGGGATTCTCTAGGCAAGAACACTGGAGTGGATTGCCATTTCCTTCTCCAATGCATGAAAGTAAAAAGTGAAAGTGAAGTCGCTCAGTTGTGTCTGACTCTTAGCGACCCCATGGACTGTAGCCCTTCAGGCTCCTCCATCCATGGGATTTTCCAGGCGAGAATACTGGAGTGGGGTGCCATTGCCTTCTCTGAAGCTCACAGTCTAGCAGAGGACAAAGATGCAAAAACAATTACAAATCACGTGATGAACATTGTCTCTCATCAAGGTAACGTAGAGGGCCATGGAAAGCCAGAGGGAGCACACAGTTCCGTTCTGTTGAGGAACAGGGCTGGACTGAGGAATGAGAGATCCAGGTACTGGGCACAGTACAGGATGCCACAAAAACCAGAAATGTGCTAATTAACTCAGGTTTCTGTACAGAACTCCTTAACTTTCTGGTGAAAAATAATTTGGTTTTGCTTCCACCAAAGATAATACTTTCACATGGACATAAAAAACCAAAGATCTCCTCTCTAGAGCTGACCTATGTCTGTTGATGAATTTTGCCGTGAGCAGCTGCAGATGAAGTCAACTGAAATTCTTAAATCAAGTCATGCATAGCACCAAGCTGTTTTTTCTGGAATGAATTTTAAATTGTTGAACAAAGCCTAAATTTTAAATTCTTTGGTATGTCTCCCAAGTAGTCTGATTCAGTAAATTGCAAAAGAAAATAGAAATGAGAAAAAGAATCACAGAAAAATGAGATTTCTTTTTTTCCAGAATATTGGCTCTACTTCACACAGTGGGAGTAGCAGAACTTCTCTTTTAATATAATAATAAAAATATTGGTTTCTCCCTACCCCACCTAATAGACATTGGATAAATATTTTTAAGTGAATTGTTTTGAAGAGGCACCAAATTATTAATATTAGTCTGGAATACTCTGTGTCTCAAACTTTCCCTGAAATAGGAATGGAATGGGTAAGTCATCACAGAGGAGGTGACTTGTGGGTACCTCCAGGGATGAAGTTTGTCTGGGAGGAGGAAGAGAAGAAAAAGGAAGGCTCCTTCTTCTCTTAGATTCACCGTACTAAGGTCTCTGATTTCTTACACATGCTGTGTTCTTTCTTTGGAATGGCATCCTCTGACTTTGACAATTTCACCATCATGAAGGTGAGGCAAAGCAATTTGGTTTGTAAGAATTTCTTAGAAGTATTCCCAAATTGGAAACCCACTAAGGTAATGGCCAAGATATTTCTTGACATATTATTATTATTAGCCATACCATACAGCATGTGAAACTTCCCCGACCAGGGACTGAACTCTCGCCTCCTGCAGTGGAAGTGTGGAGTCGTAACCACTGGACCACCAGGAAAGTCCTTGACACATTATTTTGACTTAAAGTTATTATTAATGGTTAGGGGGCTTCCCAGGTGGCACAGTGATAAAGAATCCACCTGCCAGTGCAGGACATGCAAGGGACATAGGTTCAATCCCTGGGTCAGGAATATCCCCTGGAGTAGGAAATGGCACTCCAGTATTCTTGCCTGGAAAATTCCATGGACAGAGGAGACTGGCAGGCTATATAGTCCATGGGGTTGCAAAGAATTGGGTATGAATGAGCAACTGAGCACACACACACATTAGTTAGGATTCCCATGAGGTATCAAACGTTTATTAGGTTCAGGCATGTTGAACCCATGTAAGGGAAGAAAATAGAGCCATTGGCACAGGAATTTAGTTATTGGTCTTTAGGTACCAGGGAACAGAATCCAGGACTCTTCCCTTGATCTTCAAAGAAAGAGTTTCCCTTTAAATCCTGAAATGGGGAAAGTACCTCCAAGTACCAGAGGCTCCATGTAAAGTAGCTGACGACAGCTGAGCAGGGCTGACGATCCGAGTGGGGTCTCTCAGCGCTTAGGCTCTTTCTCCCTCAAGCTGAACCCAAGTGTGATGATAAAAGCAAAGCCTGGAACTTACTTCAAGCAATGCTCTTCTCGCCCTGCAAACCCAGGATCTGCACAAGGGAGTTCAGCTCATTCTTCCGTGCCTAGGGACTCCCTTCATACCTTGGCTGGGGTGAGACAGAATACTTTAAACCATAGTTCCTGGAAACCGCTCCCACCTCCCCCCCCCCCCCCCCCCGCCCCCCGCCACCGCCCCCGCCCCGCCAAGCAGAGCAAGTTCATATATCTCTTAAACCTTTCAACTTCAAATTCCTACATCTGTAATCCTTGTACCTTAGAGGGTTGGAGTAAATAATAAAATAATAAAAAGTAGTTTTTATTTCAGTTACTAGGAAAATTTGGACAATTAGAAGGGCCCTTTAGAATCACAGAATACCAGTGCTTCTCAGAGAATGTTGTCCAGATTCTTCATTGCACAGATAAGCTAAGGCCCCGAAAGGTAAAGTGTTTAGTCAAAGGTCTATGGCTTCTTTTTTTTCCTGCAGTTTTAAGTAGCAAGAGTTTTATTAAGCAAAAAGGAAATACATTCCCTAGAAAGGATGAGAGTGAGCTGTCTGGAAACCAGAGCATCATACAGCTTCCTAGAGAAGGCACAGAGACTAGTGCCTAGGACTCCTCATCCAAATGCCCTTCTCAGTCTTCCACTCTGACTTTCACACAAAAACCCTGGCAGAGGGAATTCCTTTTTTTTTAATTTTTATTTTTACTTTATTTTGCTTTACAATACTGTATTGGTTTTGCCATACATTGACATGAATCAGCCACGGGTGTACATGAGTTCCCAATCCTGAAGCCCCCTCCCACCTCTCACCCCATATCATCTCTCTGGATCATCCCCGTGCACCAGCCCCAAGCATCCTGTATCCTGTATCGAACATAGACTGGCGATTCGTTTCTTACCTGATAGTATACATGTTTCAATGCCATTCTCCCAAATCATCCCACCCTCTCCCTCTCCCACAGAGTCCAAAAGTCCGTTCTATACATCTGTGTCTCTTTTGCTGTCTTGCATACAGGGTTATCATTACCATCTTTCTAAATTCCATTTATATGCGTTAGTATACTGTATTGGTGTTTTTTCTTTCTGGCTTACTTCACTCTGTATAATAGGCTCCAGTTTCATCCACCTCATTAGAACTGATTCAAATGTATTCTTTTTAATGGCTGAGTAATACTCCATTGTGTATATGTACCACAGCTTTCTTATCCATTCATCTGCTGATGGACATCTAGGTTGTTTCCATGTCCTGGCTATTATAAACAGTGCTGCGATGAACATTGGGGTACACGTGGGAATTTCTTAGTGGTTCAGTGGTTAGAACCCAGTGCACTTGTCACTGCTGTGGGCCCGGGTTCATTCCCTCATCAGGGAACTAATATCCTGCAAGCTGTGTGGCATGGCTAAAAACAAAAAACAAAACAACATACTGGTAGAAATCAGAATATTTTAAGAAGGAAGACTTATGAGGCAGGTTAGCACAGTGCAAAGAACCCATGAATCAAAATACGAAGAATTGCATTTCAGTTCATTAAGTCCATTTACTCATGAACTCATCATAATTACTGGGCATGCAGTGTTTTTGAACCCACGTTCTCAGTTTCTTCATCTACAAAATGGGATAGTTTTATTGTAAGACTGTTGTGAAGATAAAAGTACTTCCTAAATCATAAAATTTACAAACAAGGAGCTCTACATAAGGAGTCTTGGGTTGCAGGGAGGGCAGGAAGAGACAGTTTACAAGTTGGGCCTTAGGGCTCTGAAATGGTGTGCAGAGTGTTTTGTTCTTATGCATTTTTCGCGATAGAGGATCCACAAGTTGCACTAGATTTTTCTTTCCCAGAAAAGGTTAAGAGAAGCCACTGATGTTAGTATTCTACACCAGTAACATTGATCTGAGAAACTGTTCTAGTTCTACAAAAAGATGAACGAAACTTAATTCCTGTCCTGGAGGGACTATTTTTGAGAAATTCAGAGTTTCCAGATAAAATAAAGGTTGACACTTAAATCAAATTTTCAGATAAAAACCTTTTTTTTTTAGTATGTCCCATGTAACATTTATCTGAAATTCAAATTTAACTGGGAATTCTGTATTTTTATTTGCTACTTCTGGCAACCCTAGAAATTTACTCTAGGGCTTCCCAGGTGGTGCTAGTGGTAAAGAACCTGCCTGCCAGTGCAGGAGACAAGAGACATGGGTTCGATCCCTGGGTCAGGAAGATCCCCTGGAGAAAGGCATGGCAACTCACTCCAATATTCTTGCCTGGAGAATCCCATGGATAGAGGAGCCTCACAGGCTATGGTCCATAGGGTTGCAAAGAGTCTGAAGTAACTGAGCACAGCACAAAGCAGGCAAAAGGTGATGTGTTTCAGTGAGCTTGCCTTACAGATCTTATTGTAACACTTTCCTATTGGCAAAGAGTTGGGTAGGGATAATAATGTGTCCAAGAAGCAAAAATGAAAATCAGGGGCCACAATGAAGATTAGACAATTTAGGCATCATTTTGAATTAAAGCACGTCACTTTCTTTTTTAAAAACTAATTTTTATTTATTTTTATTTCTGGCTGGACTGGGACTTAATTGCTGCACGGGCTTTTCTCTGATTGCAGTGAGCAGGGGTTACACTCTAGTTGGAGAGCGTTGGATTCTCATCATAGGAACATTCTCTTGTCGTGGAGCACAGGCTCTAGGGTGCATGGGCTCCAGCAGTTGCAGTACACAGACTTAGTTGCTACGAAGCAAGTAGAATCTTCCCTGACCAGGGATCGACCTTGTGCCTCCTGCATTGGCAGGCAGATCCTTCACCACTGAGCGACCAGGGAAGCCCTAAAGCATGTTACTTTCTTGATGCCACAGAAGGGGAAGAGTCAATCTTTGTGTATCCTGAAATCCATAAAATTTCAGGAACCCTCTTTAAGAAAAATAATGGAGAGTTACAAATACAAAATTAGGTGTAAAAGAATATATTTATTCAAATGAGAAAAAAAACTATAGTACACTGGTTGGTGGTTTAGTCACTAAGTCATGTCCAACTCTTGCAACCCCATGGTAGGTAGCCCACCAGACTCCTCGGTCCACGGGATTTTCTCAGCAAGAATACTGGAGTGAATTGCCATTTTCTTCTCTAGGGGATCTGCCTGATCCACGGATCTAACCCACGTCTCCTGCACTGCAGGCAGCCTCTGGCACTGCAGGCAATTCTTTACCATCAGAGCCACTAGGGAAGCTCCAGCAGTCAACTACTAAATGTTTAGTTGCTAAGTCATGTACGACTCTTTTGCAACCCCATGGACGGTGGCACACCAGGCTCCTCTGTCCTTGGAGTTTTCCGGGCAATAATACTGGAGTGGGTTGCCATTTCCTTCTCCAGGGGATTTTCCCAACCCAGGGATCAAACCCATGTCTCCTGCACTGCAGGCGGATTCTTTACCACTGAGCCACCAAAGAAGCCCTTACTAGATGTTTAGAACAGTGCCTGGTACATAGTAAGCACTCAATAGCTTTAAAAAATAAAAGAAAGAAAAAGGATTCTGGAAAGATGGCAGAGTAGAGAAAGCACCAGAAATCTGTCTCCCCACCTAGACAACAATTATAACTAGCAGAACCAGTCTGATGTAATTTTGGAACTCTGGAGTCTATCAAAGGCTCACAATTTCCAGAGGAAAGCTGAATGGTAAATTGTGCTTAATTTCAGTCAATTTCAGTTCTTATCACAGTAGTAGCTGAGCATCCCCACACCTCAGCCCCACTGTAGGCAGATATGCATGTGTTCCTGAAGCAGCCTGCACACAGCTTGCAGAAGCCAGAGAGGGCAAAAAGAACCCTGACTTCCAAATACCAGGGATCTGTGCTTTACTCACTTGATTGCTGCTTCTAGACAGAATATTAAAAAGCAGAGACATTAGTTTACCGACAAAGGTTTGTCTAGTCAAAGCTATGGTTTTTCCAGTAGTTATGTATAGGTGTGAGAGTTGTACCATAAAGAAGGGTGAGTGCTGAAGAACTGATGCTTTCGAACTGCGGCGCTGGAGAAGACTCTTGAGAGTCTCTTGGACAGCAAAGAGATTAAACCAGTCCATCCTAAGAGAGAAATCAACCCTGAATATTCATTGGAAGGACTGATGTTGAAGCTCCAATACTTTGCCCACCTGATGCGAACAGCTGATGCTGGGAAAGATTGAAGGCAGGGGAAGAAGAGGGCAACAGGATGAGTTGGTTGGATGGCATCATCAATTCGGTGGACATGGGTTTGGGCAGGCTCTGGGAGGTGGGAGTGGACAGGGAGGACTGGCGTGCTGCAGTCCATGGGGTTGCAAAGAGTCAGACACAACTGAGTGACTGAACAACAGTCACATAGGTGCAGATAAAGAAGCTGTGGCCATTGTTGTTGCATACCTTGCATTCCTGTTGTAAGCCCCACACTGGAAGTGAATTGATTTTCAAAGGATCTAAAGGGGCCCGAGTAGGATATTTAAAAGCAACCACATATACAGGAAAAATTAGAAAGTAACCTCGCATGGCCAAGAGAAGGCCCAGGCTCAGAGGAGACCTGAGAAGACCTTAAGTTTATACCTCACTTTGGCACAAAGAGAGTCAACAATAATAAAAAAAACTAAAAACCAGAACTTAAAAATTCACAGCACAAGAAAAAGAAATTTTTTGTAATTTTCTATGGTAATTAAATGGTACCTAGATTTAACATTGGGGTCATCTCTCAGTATATACAAATATCCAATCATTATGCTGCTCACATGGAACAATAGACTGGTTCCAAATAGGAAAAGGAGTACGTCAAGGCTGTATATTGTCACCCTGCTTATTTAACTTATATGCAGAGTACATCATGAGAAACGCTGGGCTGGGAGAAGCACAAGCTGGACTCAAGATAGCAGGCAGAAATATCAATCACCTCAGATATGCAGATGACACCACCCTTATGGCAGAAAGTGAAGAGGAAATAAAAAGCCTCTTGATGAAAGTGAAAGAGGAGAGTGAAAAAGTTGGCTTAAAGCTCAACATTCAGAAAACGAAGATCATGGCATCTGGTCCCATCACTTCTGGGAAATAGATGGGGAAACAGTGGAAACAGTGTCAGACTTTATTTTGGGGGGCTCCAAAATCACTGCAGATGCTGACTGCACCCATGAAATTAAAAGACGGTTACTCCTTGGAAGGAAAGTTATGACCAACCTAGATAGCATATTCAAAAGCAGAGACATTACCTTGCCAACAAAGGTCCATCTAGTCAAGGCTATGGTTTTTCCACCGGTCATGTATGGACATGAGAGTTGGACTGTGAAGAAAGCTGAGCACTGAAGAATTGATGCTTTTGAAGTGTGGTGTTGGAGAAGACTCTTGAGAGTCCCTTGGACTGCAAGGAGATCTAACCAGTCCATTCTAAAGGAGATCAGCCCTGGATGTTCTTTGGAAGGAATGATGCTAAAGCTGAAACTCCAGTACTTTGGCCACCTCATGCAAAGAGTTGACTCATTGGAAAAGACTCTGATGCTGCGAGGGATTGGGGGCAGGAAGAGAAGGGGACGACAGAGGATGAGATGGCTGGATGGCATCACCAACTCGATGGGCGCAAGTTTGAGTGAACTCCGGGAGTTGGTGATGGACAGGGAGGCCTGGCGTGCTGCAATTCATGGGGTTGCAAAGAGTCAGACACGACTGAGCGACTGGACTGAAGTGAACTGAAACTAATATAATATTATATGTTAATTATACTTCAATAAAAAATAAAACGATGTACAAACAAAATATAAATATCAGAAAAGATATTAGAAACCTCAAAAGAAACCATAAAGAAATTCTGGAGCTGAAAGTACAATAATTGAAATGAAAAGTTCACTACAAAGATTCATAGGGAAATTTGAGCAGGTAGAAGAAAGAACCAGCAGACTTTAAGAAGGACAGTGGAAATTACTGAATCTCAGAAACAGAAAGAAAAAAGGTTGAAGTGAACAGAGTCTAAGGGAACTGTGGGATACCATCAAGGGGACTGACATAACACATCATGGGAGTCCAAAAAGGGAAGAGAAAGATTTAAAAGGCAGAGAGACTATTTGAAAAAATAATGGATCTAACCTTCTCAAATTTCAGGAGATACATGAATATAAACATCCAAGAAGCTCAATGAACCCCTGGATGAGCTTAGAGAGACAAACACCAGGGTATATTATAATCAAACTGTCCAAAGCCAAAGAAAGAATTCTGAAAGCAGTGAGGAAGCAACTTGTCACATACAAGGGATTCTTGTAAGATAACTAGCAGGGATCAGTAAGAGAACTAGCAGATTTCTCATCAGAAATTTTGGAAGCCAGAAAGCAGTGGGGTGATATATTCAAAGTGCTAGAAGAAGAAACTGCCAACCAAATAGCTTATATTTGGCAAAACTGACCTTCAAAAGTGAGGGGAAAATAAAGACATTTCCAAGTAAGTAAAAACTAGGGGGAATTTATAACCATTAGACCTTCCTGCAAGAAATAATAAAAGGAGTCCTGCAGGTTGAAACAAAAAGACACTAGACAGTGACTCATGAAGAAATAAAGATCTCAAACTTCCCTGGTGGTTGAGTGGTTAAGACTCTGTCTGCCAGTGCAGAGGACATGGGTTGGATCCCTGCTCCGAGAAGATTTCACATGTTGTGGAGCAACTAAGCCCACATGCTACAACTACTGACTCCTGTGTGCCTAGAGTCCTTGATCTGCCCCAAGAGCAGCCACCGCAAGGAGTCCGCACACCACAACTACAACTACAGTGTAGCCCCTGCTCACTGCAACCAGAGACAGCCCAAGCAGCAGTGAAGACCCTGTGCAGCCAAAACTAAGCATATAAATAAAGATCTCGGTAAAGGGAGGAAGCACACGGGCAGTTATAAAAGTTGGTATTATTGTGTAACTTCACTTTTTGTTTTCTACACAATTTAAGAGACTGATACATTTAAATATTAACTTATTCTTTAGACATACAATGTATAAAGGTGTGATTTTGTGACATCAAAACTAAATGAGGTAATGGTGGAGCTGTTAAAGGAGAAGAAATTTTGTATGTTATTGAAGATAAGCTGGTATAAATTCAAATTAGAGTGTTATAACTATAGTTCAAGGATGTTAAATGTAATCCCCATGGTAACCACAAAAAGTTTACAAAAAAGGAAATAGTAAATAAATTTAAATCTTTCATCACAAAAAAGTCAAACTAAACACAAAAGAAGACAGTAAAGTAAGAAATGAGGGTCCAAAATGCTATAAGGCATAAAAATTACAAATAGCAAAAATGACCTAAGTAAATCCCTCCTTATCAGTAGTTACTTTAAATGTAAATAGATTAAATTCTCCAGTCAAAAGACAGATTGGCAAAATGGATAAAAACACATGATCCAACCATATCCTGTCTAAAAGACTCACCTTAGGTCCAAAGACATAATCAGGTTGAAAGTGAAAAGATGGAAAGAAAATTCATGCAATAGTAAAATGGCTATATGTATATAAGACAAAACAGATTTTAAACCAAAACACTTAAAAGAGATAAAGAAGGACATTATAGATTAATATAACAAGAATATATTACAATTATAAAGATTCATGCACCTAATAACAGACCATCAAAATATATGAAGCAAAGACTGACAGAATTGAAAGATGAAATCGATAGTTCTACAATAATCGTTGGAGTTCAGTATCTCACTCTTAATAATGGATAGAACAACTGGATATCCACATTGCAAAGAATAAAGGAGGATCCTTATCTATCACCATGTACAAAAACCTAACCTCAAAAGAATATGTGACGTACATGCAAGAAGTAAAATTGTAAAACAAAGGAAAACATGGGATAAAATCTCCACAACATTTGACTTGACAGTGGTTTCTTAGATAAGACACTAAAGGCATGGGCAACAGAGGAAAAACAGACAAATTCAACTTCATAAAAATTAAAAAAGTGTTTTACATTTATCTTTTAATATAAAAGATACAATTAAGACAGTACAAAATCAACCCAAAGAATGAGAGAAAATGTTTGTAAATCATGTCTGATAAAGGATTAATATCCAGAATATATAGAGAATCCCTACAACTCACCACTAACAACAACAAGAAATGGACAAAGGATTTCAGTGGATGTTTCTCTAAAGAAGATAAATAAATAGCTAATAGGGACATGAAAAAATATTGAAAATTGCTCATCATTAGGGAAATATAGATCAAAACTGCAGAGAGTTACCTCACACCTATTAGAATAGTGCAGTGCAGAGTTACTTGCTCTGTCGTGTCCGGCTCTGTGACCCCATGACTGCAGCCCGCCAGGCTCTTCTGTCCATGGGATTCTCCAGGCAAGAATACTGGAGTGGATTGCCATTCCCTTTTTCAGAGGATCTTCCGAACCCAGGGATTGAACCCAGGTCTCCTGCATTGCAGGCAGATTCTTTACCGTCTAAGTTACTGGGAACATCCTACCTATTAGAATGGCTACAATTAAAAAAAAAACAAAACACAAGTGCTGGCAAGGATATGGGGAAATTGGAACATCCATGCATTGTTGATGGGAATATTAAATGGTACAGCTGCTATGGAAAATGGTATGGAAGTTCTTCAAAAAAATGTAAAATAGAATTACCATGTGACTTAGCAATTCCAGTTCAGAGTATATAATCGAAAGAATTGAAAGCAAGGTCTTGAAGAGGTATCTGTACACCTATGTTCACAGCAGCGTTATTCACAATAGCTAATACATAAAAGCAACCCGTGTCTATCAACAGATGAGTGGATAAGCAAAATGTGCTATATGGTATGTCTTCAGCCTTTAAAAGGAAATTCTGACATATGCTATAACACAGATGAATCTTGAGGACATTTTGCTAAGTAAAATATGCCAGTCACAAAAAGACAAATACTGTAATACTGTATATACGCTTCCACTTATGAGAGATACCTAGACTAGTCAAATTCAGAGTCGGAAAGTAGAGTGGCAGTTACTAGGGGCCCAGGGGAGGAGGTGGAGAAGGAGATGGCACCCCACTCCAGTACTCTTGCCTGGAAAATCCCATGGACAGAGGAGCCTGGTAGGCTACAGTCCATGGGGTCTCTAAGAGTCGGACATGACTGAGTGACTTCACTTTCCCTTTCCACTTTCATACATTGGAGAAGGAAATGGCAACCCACTCCAGTTTCTTGCCTGGAGGATCCCAGGGACAGAGGAGCCTGGTGGGCTGCCGTCTATAGGGTCGCACAGCGTCGGACACGACTGAAGTGACTTAGCAGCAGCAGCAGCAGGGGAGGAGGGCATGGAGAGTTACTGTTTAAGTTGTGCTTGTGAGATGAAAGAGTTCTGGAGATGGATGGTGGTGACGGCTGCACAACAATATCACTGCATTTAATCCCTCAGCACTATACACTTAAAACAGTTATGATAGTAAATTTTGTTATATCTATTTTCCCATGATTAAAAAAATTGGGAAATAAAATAGAAATCAATGTTTCTTTCCATGAAACGTAACACAAATAATGTCTGAGTGGTGCTGAAGAAGACTCTTGAGAGTCCCTTGGACTACAAGGGGATCAAACTAGTCCATCTTAAAGGAAATCAGTCCTGTATATTCATTGGAAGGACTGATGCTGAAGCTGAAACTGCAATACCTTGGCCACCTGATGTGAAGAACTGACTCACTGGAAAGGACCCTGATGCTGGGAAAGATCGAAGGCAGAAGGAGAAGGGGACGACAGAGGATGACATGGTTGGATGGCATCACTGACTCAATGGACACGAGTTTGAGCAAGTTCTGGGAGTTGGTGATGGACAGGGAAGCCTGGCGTGCTGCAGTCCATGGGGTCGCAAAGAGTCGGACATGAAGTGAGAGACTGAACTGAACTGAATGAAAGTTTCATTTCCCATGGGAATATTCTCCAGGAATGAAGAGCAGAAAGATGTCACGATAACCTTCATGTCATATTTCTTGAATTAATCAAAGAATTTGGAAAGACATAAAATATCTAAAAGGATGTAGAAACAATATATAAGTTGTACCTTTTCTCAATTTAACTCTTGCTTTCCTTTTTGAGCATTCTAGATTACAACTGCATGACAGAAAATTAAAATTTAGAAATACTGGTTTTCATATTTTGTATAGCCATTTTCCTTTTTTTCTTAAAATGAAGAGCCATCTGTCCTTTAAAATAAGTTATCTACAATAGGTAACATCCTGATTATTGATCCCACGATTTACTGGCAATTTATAATGTAGTAATTGTCCACTTTGTCTTTGAATTAGAAATATCATTATAATAAATGCCAGCATTGTTTTTAAAAGCAGCTTATTTAATTTCTTTTTATATATGTTGTATAAATTTGTAAATAAAAATTTTCAGTTTTAAACTCCGCTTTTAAAAATATAGACATATATGGAATAAAAGGAAGTTTAAAAATTTATTCTATGTAATATGGCATGAAGCAATACTAATAGAGAAATTTCTGATACAGTTCTTTCTCAAAACATTTGAAAGTTCACAGAAATTTATTCCTGGAAAACACATGAAAGGGCACTTATCAAGATCTAGCAGTAATTTTCTATAGGTAATACTGAAATTATAGGCAATTTTTATCTTCTTTTTCCCTGTCCATAAATTTTTTTAAATTTTTCTCAAGTAAACATGCTAAAATGCAGAGATACCTCTTGGGGAAAAGAAAATTATTACATGAGAAATAATCTTTGGGATATTTAACTTGACATTTGGGAGTCTGAATTTTCACTTAGCATATTTTATCACCAGTAACGGATTGGAACTATAGTTCACCTTGCCATCTGTTAAATGGGAATGAAAGAAATAACTTCTTCACACAGTTACTGTCAAGAGCAGTAGAGAGCTCCTCTGAAGCATCCTGCGTAGTGCCTGGCTCACTGTATGTGGTTAACAATGGTAGCTGTTGTTTTTTTAGTATACACTAAGATTATAAAAATCACACCCCTAGGCACCCTTTAAGCCTTTTAAACCATATTTTCAAGTCAACAGGAGGTAAACACTTTGATCCTTTAGAAAAGTAATCAGAATTAAGCAGCTTTTCTCTTTTTCATTTTCAAATTTTCAATTAGTGAAAAATTTCAAACATAAAGAAAATAAAAAGAGAAACCCACCCTCTTTCTCACTCTTCTTAGAAGTGAAATATTAGAGCCAAAACTAAAGCCCTAAATTCTCCCTTCATCTTTCCCATTTCTCCAGAGATAATCACAATCCTAAAGTTAATTTATATTACTCCCATGCATACTTTTGTACTATTTCTACTTGTATTCATATTATCCATGTTTATATCCACACTTACGTCCATAAATAATATATATGATTTTTTTTGTGCGAGGAAACATGAAGCCTAATCAGAAATTCCTTTCACTTAGAGATGCTTTTATTCCCCCTTTCCCCGTCTTAAACAAAACTTTTTTAAAATAAAACTTTGTTTTATCAATATGAAATGACTCCAATTGTAAATCTTGCACTCCATATTAATACACATTTAGCTTTAAAGCAAACAAAATTACAGAACTATAAGCCAAACCTCCCTGAGGCTACAAGTAGAATAGCTTGCAATCCACATTCTAATTTTTGACTTTTAAAACATGCAACTTACAAAAGTAATTACATCATAATAAATTTGTTTATTTATTAAATTGAGTTTTACTCTAAAATATGTTCTTATGTAAACAGAACAGATATAATTAATCATGTCAACAAGGAAATGCAGCTACACATAGAAATAAAATCTTTTTCTAAACCTTATTCAATTTCAAAGTGCCAGATCATTGTTAGAAAAGAGTTACTACTTCTTCAAATTACTAAAAATGGCTGAGCGCCAAAGAATTAATGTTTTTGAACTGTAGTGCTGGAGAAGACTCTTGAGATTCCCTTGGATAGCAAGGAGATCAAGCTAGTCATACCTAAAGGAAATCAATCCTGGATATTCATTGGAAGGACTGATGCTGAAGCTGAAGCTCCAATACTTTGGCCACCTGATATGAAGAGCTGACTCATTGGAAAAGACCCTGATGCTAGGAAAGATTGAGGGCAGGAAGAGAAGCAGGCAATTTGAGGATGAGATGGTGAGATGGCATCACTGACTCAAAGGACATGAGTTTGACCAAACTCTGGGAGACAGTGAAGGACAGGGAAGCCTGGCATGCTGCAGTCCATGGGGTTGTAAAGAGTCCAATACAACTGAACGACTGAACAACAACAATAACAAGTTACTAATGCTCAAAATTCTCCAAGCCAGACTTCAGCAATACGTGAACCATGAACTCCCTGATGTTCAAGCTGGTTTTAGAAAAGGCAGAGGAACCAGAGATCAAATTGTCAAAATCCGCTGGATCATGGAAAAAGCAAGAGAGTTCCAGAAAAACATCTATTTCTGCTTTATTGACTATGCCAAAGCCTTTGACTGTGTGGATCACAATAAACCGTGGAAAATTCTGAAAGAGATAGGAATACCAGACCACCTGACCTGCCTCCTGAGAAATCTGTATGCAGGTCAGGAAGCAATAGTTAGAACTGGAATTGGAACAACAGACTGGTTCCAAATAGGAAAAGGAGTACGTCAAGCCTGTATATTGTCACCCTGCTTATTTAACTTCTATGCAGAGTACATCATGAGAAATGCTGGACTGGAAGAAACCCAAGCTGGAATCAAGATTGCCAGGAGAAATATCAATAACCTCAGATATGCAGATGACACTACTCTTATGGCAGAAAGTGAAGAGGAGCTAAAAAGCCTCTTGATGAAAGTGAAAGAGGAGAGTGAAAAAGTTGGCTTAAAGCTCAACATTCAGAAAACTAAGATCATGGCATCTGGTGCCATGGATCTACTTCATGGGAAATAGGTGGGGAAACAGTGGAAACAGTGTCAGACTTTATTTTGGGGGGCTCCAAAATCACTGCAGATGGGTGACTGCAGCCATGAAATTAAAAGACGCTTACTCCTTGGAAGGAAAGTTATGACCAACCTAGATAGCATATTCAAAAGCAGAGACACTACTTTGCCGACTAAGGTCCGTCTAGTCAAGGCTATGGTTTTTCCTGTGGTCATGTATGGATGTGAGAGTTGGACTGTGAAGAAGGCTGAGTGCCGAAGAATTGATGCTTTTGAACTGTGGTGTTGGCGAAGACTCTTGAGGATCCCTTGGACTGCAAGGAGATCCAACCAGTCCTCCAGTACTTTGGACACCTCATGCAAAGAGTTGACTCATTGGAAAAGACTCTGATGCTGGGAGAGATTGGGGGCAGGAGGAGAAGGGACGACCCAGGATGAGATGGCTGGATGGCATCACGGACTCGATGGACATGAGTCTGAGTGAACTCCGGGAGATGGTGATGGACGGGGAGGCCTGGCGTGCTGCGATTCATGGGGTCGCAAAGAGTTGGACACAAATGAGCGACTGAACTGAACTGAATGCCAATCTTGGGGCTTCCCCAGTGGCTCAGCAGTAAAGAATCTGCCTGCAATGTAGGAGATGCCAGTTTGATCCCTGGGTAGGAAAGATCCTTGGAGGAAGGCACAGGAACCCCCTCCAGTATTCTTGCCTGGAGAATCCCATGGACAGAAGAGCCTGGCAGGCCACAGTCCACAGGGTCATAAACAGTCAGACATGACTGAAGTGACTTAACACACAGTGTCAATTTCAAATATTGTTTTTCAACCTGAAAATATAATTTATGGAGAACTCTTACTGCTAACTATTACACATTATTGTACGTGTACAAATAGAGGGTTACTAACAAATTAATGTCAACTTGAATGGTGAACCTGAGGCAGGAGGCAGATGGGCCCCCCAAGGTAAAGCAACTGGAGATTCATTCTCTAATGACTGAAACTCCAAGACAAGAATAGCAGGGCAATTAAGGGAGGAGGCTGGACCCTGCACAGACCACATATTTCTGGTTCCCAAAGTCAGGAGACCTCCCTGACCATACATGCGCAGAAAAGTTTCCTTGGGGGCCAAATGGGAGTCATGTCAAGGGATGCTCTACCCAGATGCCTTTTCAGTAGGATCCATCTTGGCTAAGAGATGTGTGTGCACACATGGGAGGATCCTGAGATATAACAAATACAGACTGTGAACCAGGCAAATCAGAATGACTGGCCAAAGGAAACTTGGAAGAAATACCCCATAAAAGTAATTCAAACTACCATGAGAACACAACTCAGCAACTCAGGGACTCTCCCTCTGAGGCTGCCTGTGTGTCTATCCACACGTACTGTACTCTTTTTCCTTCTAATAAATACTTTACATGCAAAGCCAAAGGGCCAGGGGCTTTTTCAGATGGTGATTGCAGCCATGAAATTAAAAGACGCTTGCTCCTTGGAAGAAAAGTTATGACCAACCTAGACAGCATATTAGGAAGCTGATACATTACTTTGCCAACAAAGGTCCGTCTAGTCAAGGCTATGGTTTTTCCAGTAGTCATGTATGGATGTGAGAGTTGGACTGTGAAGAAAGCTGAGCGCTGAAGAATTGATACTTTTGAACTGTGGAGTTGGAGAATACTCTTGAGAGTCCCTTGGACTGCAAGGAGATCCAATCAGTCCATCCTAAAGGAAATCAGTCCTGAATATTCATTGGAAGGACTGATGCTGAAGCTGAAACTCCAATACTTTAAGAACTGACTCATTGGAAAAGACCTTGATGCTGGCAAAGATTGAAGGCAGGAGAAGGGGACAACAGAGGATGAGATGGTTGGATGGCATCACTGACTCAATGTACATGAGTTTGAGTAAACTCTGGGATTTGGTGATGGACAGGGAGGCCTGGCATGCTGCAGTTCACAGGGTCTGAAAGAGTCCAACATGACTGAGCAACTGAACTTAATTGAATTGAAGGGCCAGGATCCTTGTCACTGACCACTGGGTCCAGTGGCTAGGATCTGGTGCCTTCACCACCATGACCTGGCCTCAATCTCTGGTTCAGAACCCAAGCCTTGCTCCAAGTCATTGCAGGCTGAGGCCACCTGAAATCAAACCCATGGTATCTCCTACTTGTCACCACTTCTCTTCCTAAATAATCACAAACCATCCACTTATTTAAAAAATTAATTTATTTTTTATTGAAGTGTAATTGCTTTACAGAATTTTGCTGTTTTCTGTCAAAGCTCAGCGTGAATCAGCCATAGGTATACATATATCCCCTCTTGAATCTCCCTCCCATCTCCCTCCCCATCACACCCCTCTAGGTTGATACAGAGCCCCTGACAAACCACCCACTTTAAAAGCCATTCTAGGATATTGTCTGCACTAGCTGCCAAGCTGTTTTCTAGGACTGACAGAATTGAGCACCTGATTCATTCTGAAAAACAGCAAGTCTTGAGTCCTCCAGAATTTCTTATTCACATTTCAATGAAAATGATGCCAACAACAGAGTTATTACATCTGCAAGATCTTTCATTCTTAGCTGTAATCGCTCTGGGCCAAAAGTTTTAAACTTAGTGACATCATACTGTATTCTTTAAGCATCACCACCACCATTGCTTTTCTCCTAAATATCTTATCACCTTTCCTGGTGATAGCAGCAAAAGAGAATTTGAATAGATCCCCTGTCTTTTGCTTTTCCCTTAACATGATGGCATCCGTATCAGAGAATCTAGTCACTGCCGCTAGTATTAAAAGCAAGGAAGAGAATAAAAGAGTTCAGTTTACCTCCTTCCAGTTCTTCTTTCTGCCACTGAGAAGCAATTAACGTTCAGCTTCCTCCATACTCACCTCCCCAATCATTGCCTCATAGGGAGATAAGTGTTAGTCACTCAGTCATGTCCAACTCTTTGTGACCTCAAGTACCGTAGCCCACCAGGCTTCTCTGTCCATGGGATTCTCCAGGCAAGAATACTGGAATGGGTTGCCATTTCCTTCTCCAGGGGATCTTCCCGACCCAGAGATGGAACCTAGGTCTCCCACATTGCAGGCGGATTCTTTACCTCCTGAGAAACAAGGGAAGCCCTTGTGGGAGATAAAGCCCGTTTGGAATTAGTGTAAGGGTAAAAGGTAGCATACATAAAACCTTGGAACAGTGTTTAGCACACACATAGTGCTCAACAAATTTTAGGGTTTATTAATATTTACACAAAATAATCTAAATTTTAAAATGGCTAAATAAATCTTTCAACAAATGGTGCTGGAACCACTGAATATCAGCATGCAAAAGAATGAAGTTGGATCCCTTCCCCACACCACACATAAAAATCAGCTCAAATAGATTACAGACCTAAATGTAAGTGCAAAAACTATTAAACCCTTAGAAGAAAATACAGAATAAGTCTTTGTGATTTGGAGTTAGACAGAGCCATCTTAGATATGACACCAAAAGCACAACCAGCCGAAACAAATAGGTAAGTTGGACTTCACAAAAATTAAAAACTTCTGTGCTTCCAAGGATACCATCAAGAAAAAGACAACCCACAGAATGGGAGAAAACATTTGTGAATCACATATCTGATAATGGACTAGCATCTGAAATACGTTAAGAAATGCTTACAACTTAATGATAAAAAAACTAATAGGGATGGGGGGAGGGAAAATTGGATGAAGGCAGTGAAAGGTATAAACAGCTAGTTATAAGATAAATAAACACTAGGGATAGAATGTACAAAATGATTAATATATTAGGTTGGTACAAAAGTAATTGTGGTTTCAGACTATGAATTTTAAATCATTATAACTCGGCTCAAACACATCTTTATTAATCAAGATAGGAGCCATTACAATCAACACATTTTGGCCAACAAGAAATAAGTTTGTTTATTCCTGTAGCATAAAAATCTGTGCTTTGGGATTCGACGAACTCTTGGAAAGCATTTTCTGCCTCCTGCTGGTAGTGGAAACATTTTCACTGCAAAGTTGTCGAGATGTTTGAAGACAAGAGATCAGGTGAATATGGAGGATGAGGCAAAAGCACATAGCCCAACTTGTTCAACTCTTGAAGCACTGGTTGTGGGATGTGCAGTCAGGCATTGTCGGGGAGAATAATCGGGCCCTTTCTGTTGACCAATGCCAGCTGCAGGCATTGCAGTTTTCAGTGCGTCTCATCAATTTGCTGAGCATACTTCTCAGATGTAATGATCTCACTGGGATTTGGAAAGCTGTACTCGATCAAACTGGCAGCAGACCACCAAACAGCTATGATGACATTTTTTTTGGTGCAAGTTTGGCTTGGGGAAGTACTTTGGAGCTTCTTCTCAGTCCAGTCACTGAGCTAGTCATCATCAGCTGTCGTAGAAACCATCACACTTCACACTGTTTGTTGCACATCACAATCCTGATTGAGAAATGGTTCATTGTTGTTACATAAAATAAGAGAAGATGACACTTAAAAGCGATGATTTCTTTGCTTTGTGGTCAGTTCATAAGGCACCAATTTATCAAGCTTTTTCACTTTTTCAATTTGCTTCAAATGCCAAATGACCATAGAATGGTTGACGTTGAGTTCTTCAGCAAGTTCTCGTGTAGTTGTAAGACAATCAGCTTCTGATGATGGCTCTCAACTGGTGGTTGTCAACTTCTGATGGCCGGTCACTGCTCTCCTCACCTTCAGGGCTCTCCTTTGCAAAACTTCTTGAACCACCACTGCACTGTGCAAGTGTTAGCAGTTCCTGGGCCAAATGCATTGTTAATGTTGTGAGTTGTCTCCACTGCTTTACAACCCATTTTGAACTTGAATAAGAAAATTGCTCAAATTTGCTTTTTGTCTAACATTTCCGTAGTCTAAAATAAATGTAAAATAAACCCCAAGTAGATGAATGGATAAGAAAGCTGTGGTACATATACACAATGGAGTATTACTCAGCCGTTAAAAAGAATTCATTTGAATCAGTTCTGATGAGATGGACGAAACTGGAGCCGATTATACAGAGTGAAGTAAGCCAGAAAGAAAAACACCAATACAGTATACTAACACATATATATGGAATTTAGAAAGATGGCAATGACGACCCTGTATGCAAGACAGGAAAAAAGACGCAGCTGTCTATAACAGACTTTTGGACTCAGAGGGAGAGGGAGAGGGTGGGATGATATGGGAGAATGGCATTCTATCATGTATACTATCATGTAAGAATTGAATCGCTAATCTATGTCTGACGCAGGATACAGCATGCTTGGGGCTGGTGCATGGGGATGACCCACAGAGATGTTATGGGGAGGGAGGTGGGAGGGGGGTTCATGTTTGGGAACACATGTAAGAATTAAAGATTTTAAAATTAGAAAAATAAAAAAATAAAAAAAAAAAATAAAAAATAAAAAAAAATAAACCCCAAGTAATGTCATTACCAAAAAACAAAAAGAGAGAAATGTACATTAAATGATGTATAACACAACCACATTTATTTAAGAATATGTTCCAATAACAAAAGGCAAAGTTCAACAATGCAAAACTACAATTACTTTTGCATCAACCTAATAATTAACATTGCCGTATGCTATATATGAAAGTTGTTAAGAGAGTTTTAAAAGAAGGGAAAAAAAAGACCAATAACCCAACTAAAAATAAAGATCTGAATAGATGTTTCTCCAAAAATATACAAATGGTTAAGAGCAAAAGGAAAGATGCTCATCATTAGGGGATGTTCAACATATGTAGGCATTCTCAGAAAACAGGGATTCTCAAAAATCGGTCATTTAGAAAATGCAAATTAAATTGCAGTGAGATACCACTAACACCAATCGTGATGTGAGTCAAAAAACAGGTAATATTGATGAGGATGTAGAGAACCTAAAATCCTTACACACTATTGTTGGGAATACAACATGGTTCATCCACTTTAAAACAGTCTGGCAGTTCCTCAAAAGGTACAACATAGAATTACTATGTGATCTAGCAATACCACCCACTCCAGGATTCCTGATGCTCTGAAACTGAGATAATACTTGTGTTTTAAGTCAACAATAGTGGGGTAATTTGTTATGCAGCAATAGACAACAAATACAAGGATGTTATAGATGGTTCAGGTATTGTGTTGGACTATTTTGTCTTTTATGATCCTTTTGGCTTTGAGAATCTAGGATTAGGTATGAGATTTTACTTGCCTAAAAGATTATTTCCCTATGAGGAGATAATGCTAAACAGAGGAAAACAAATTTCCATTGATAACATTATTTGGGGGCTGCAGAAATAGCTTTGTTATGTAGAACCTGACTTTAGTTGTGGTAATGAAATGATATTTCTTTGAGCCCCTTTTTTGGGGGGGGGGGCAAGAATACTGGAGTGGGTTGCCATTCCCTTCTCTAGGAGATCTTCTTGACCCAGGAATTGAACCTGGATCTCTCGCACTGTTGGCAGACGCTTTACCGTCTGAGCCACCAGGGAAGTATGTTCCACGTTCAAGGTCAGGAGGGGCGGCCATGAAGAGATAACCCTTGTCCAAGGTAAGAAGCAGCGGCTGTGCTTTGCTGGAGCAGCCGTGAAGAGATACTCCACATCCAAGGTAAGAGAAACCCAAGTAAGACAGTAGATGTTGAAAGAGGGCATCAGAGGGCAGGCACACTGAAACCATAATCACAGAAAACTAGCCAATCTGATCACACAGACCACAGCCTTGTCTAACTCAATGAAGCTAAGCCATGCCGTGTGGGGCCACTCAAGACAGACGGGTCATGGTGGAGAGGTCTGACAGAGAAATATCAATAACCTCAGATATGCAGATGATACCACCCTTATGGCAGAAAGTGAAGAGGAAATAAAAAGCCTCTTGAAAGTGAAAGAGGAGAGTGAAAAAGTTGGCTTAAAGCTCAACATTCAGAAAACTAAGACCATGGCATCTGGTCCCATCACTTCATGGGAAATAGATGGGGAAACAGTGGAAACAGTGTCCGACTTTATTTTGGGGGGCTCCAAAATCACTGCAGATGGTGATTGCAGCCATGAAATTAAAAGACATTCCTTGGAAGGAAAGTTACGACCAACCCAGTTCAGTTCAGTTCAGTTGCTCAGACGTGTCCAACTCTTTATGACCCCATGAATGCCAGCATGTCAGGGCTTCCTGTCCATCACCAACTCCTGGAGTTCACTCAGACTCACATCCATTGAGTCCATGATGCCATCCAGCCATCTCATCCTCTGTCGTCCCCTTCTCCTCCTGCCCCCAATCCCTCCCAGCATCAGAGTCTTTTCCAATGAGTCAACTCTTCGCATGAGGTGGCCAAAGTACTGGAGCTTCAGCTTTAGCATCATTCCTTCCAAAGAACACCCAGGGCTGATCTCCTTCAGAATGGACTGGTTGGATCTCCTTGCAGTCCAAGGGACTCTCTCAAGAGTCTTCTCCAACACCACACTTCAAAAGCATCAATTCTTTGGCACTCAGCTTTCTTCACAGTCCAACTCTCACATCCATACATAACCACTGGAAAAACCATAGCCTTGGCTAGATAGACCTTTGTTGGCAGAGTAATGTCTCTGCTTTTGAATATGCTATCTAGGTTGGTCATAACTTTTCTTCCAAGGAGTAAGTGTCTTTTAATTTCATGGCTGCAGTCACCATCTGCAGTGATTTTGGAGCCTCCCCAAAAATAAACTCTGACACTATTTCCATTGTTTCCCCATCTATTTCCCATGAAGTGATGGGACCAGATGCCACGATCTTTGTTTTCTGAATGTTGAGCTTTAAGCCAACTTTTTCACTCTCCACTTTCACCTTCATCAAGAGGCCTTTTAGTTCCTCTTCACTTTCTGCCATAAGGGTGGTGTCATCTGCATATCTGAGGTTATTGATATTTCTCCTGGCAATCTTGATTCCAGCTTGTGCTTCTTCCAGTCCAGCATTTCTCAAGATGTATTCTGCATATAAATTAAATAAGCAGGGTGACAATATACAGCCTTGACGTACTCCTTTTCCTATTTGGAACCAGTCTGTTGTTCCATGTCCAGTTCTAACTGTTGCTTCCTGACCTGCATATAGGTTTCTCAAGAGGCAGGTCAGGTGGACTGGTGACCAACCTAGACAGCATATTAAAAAGCAGAGATATTACTTTGCCACGAAGGTCTGTCTAGTCAAGGCTATGGTTTTTCCAGTATGGATGTATGGATGTGAGAGTTGGACTGTGAAGAAAGCTGAGCACTGAAGAATTGATGCTTTTCAAGTGTGATGTTGGAGAAGACTCTTGAGAGTCCCTTGGACTGCAAGGAGGTCCAATCAGTCCATCCTAAAGGAGATCAGTCTTGGGTGTTCATTGGAAGGACTGATGCTGAAGCTGAAACTCCAATACTTTGGCCTCCTCATGCAAAGAGTTGATTCACTGGAAAAGACCCTGATGCTGGGAGGGATTGCGGGCAGAAGGAGAAGGGGACGACAGAGGATGAGATGGCTGGACGGCATCACCAGCTCGATGGACATGAGTTTGAGTGAACTCTGGGAGTTGGTGATGGACAGGGAGGCCTGACGTTCTGCAATTCATGGGGTCACAAAGAGTCGGACATGACTGAGCGACTGAACTCAACTGAACTGAATGAAATGATACTTCTATAGAGTTGGGGTTAGCTGGAAGGTAGGACAGGAAAGGCTCCAGTCTCTGAAGGCTCTGAGAAACCATAAATGAGAAGAAGTACTAATTAGAAAACTTGGGCACATGAAAACCATTCAGAGTCTTGAGCATCCACTCTGAGGATATACTTTGCTTATTTCTTTTATGGTCTTTCTTGATCTGGATCTATCTTCGGTTACCTGGTAAGTTATTTTTCTCCAGGCATTACCTCATTTAATTCTTTGAACAATATGCTGAGAGTGATTTTGATTTTATTATTATCACCCTTTTATAGAGGAACTGAGAGTCCCTTGAACAGCAAAGAGATCAAACCAGACAATCTTAAAGAAAATCAACCCTGAATATTCATTGGAAGGACTGATGCTGAAGCTCCAATACTCTGGCCCACCTGATGTGAAAAGGTGACTCACTGGAAGAGAACATGATGCTGGAAAAGACTGAGGGCAGGAGGAGATGGAGGTAACAGAGGATAAGATGGTTGGATGGCATCACTGACTCAACGTTCATAAGTTTGAGCAAACTCTGGGAAATAGTGACGGACAGGGAAACATGGTGTGCGGCAGTCCATAGGGTCACAAAGAGTTGGGCACAACTTAGCAACTGAACAGTAACAATGGAGGAACTGATCCTGATTTTGTCTTTGTCTATCCATTCCAACTCTCCATCCCTTTCTGGCTACCGGGTCTCTGCTCTTAGAATCCTTCTTACAAGGAGACCTACTGTCCCACTCTTTGCCATTTCTTTACTCTTGGTTCCACCCATGCACATCCCAACTACCTAATCCTGATTGACTTACCTAAGTTTTCTCAGAAGCAGGCTGTGTTCTACCCACCACCTGCTGGCCATTTCTGATCTGCCAGAACTTGGGGATCATTATCCACTCTTGACCATGTTCCAGACCTAGGGATCTTCCCATCTAGCCAATATTCCAGCCCATCTTCTCTTCCATGCTGCCCTAGTCAGCAGGTCCTAGCACAGGGACCTTGTCAGGCACAAAGCTGTTAGTGTAAAAAAACAGGTGGGAGTCTTTTCTAGAAGGCGTCAGAGCTATATCATATTTGAACACTCTCAGTTGGGGTACCCATCAAGGCTCATTCTTTTCTGGAAACCTATATTTTTGTGATTTCTACTCTACATCTTGTATACATTGGACCTTTCTTTCATTTAACTCCTTAAATGATTACCCAAGGTCTCTTCTCTGATAGGGAAACAAAACAATCTTTATAGATTCATTTAAACCATTTGTTTATAACATTTTAAAGACAGTTTTTGAGAGGTATCATAACCTAGGGATTGCCCCTAAGGCTCTCAATACAAGTTTAATAAAATAGTGATTCTTCTTAAAGAACAGGGCTGGGAAAGAATAAAGCCTAAAGAAACAGTGGTAGGGAAATTATAAAGTATGCACTTGCCTGTTTTCCTAGACTCTTAAACAAATTTTTGTACAAACCAATGCTGACAGCTGCATTAAAAGCAGATGAGAAAGTTATTTTGGATGAGTTTTTAGCACCTACAAAATACTCAAGTAAATTGTGACTACTACTTTCAGTCAAACAGATGATCAAAGACATTCTCTCCGTTCGATCCTTGTTGTTCAGGTTCCACTGCCTTCCCCATCAGTAGGATTCACTCAATGTACAGATAAAATCTGCAGAAACCTCAGCAATCAACAGGCAATTCTACAGCCTTTTTTTCTCATAGCCTTTTAACTACGGTGCTTTACCTTATTTTAGCACCTTATATTTCCCTACCACTTTACACCACGACATTCCTACATTGAAATCATTATGTAAAATGAAATGTGAAGGGAAGCACTTGTCAACCTTAGAAAGATCTGAGCATTTACACACCTGGATCTTTACAGTGGTCAGTTCAAAGGCAAAGCCATCCATCTAGTCACAGAGGGAGGGGAGTTACACTGAAATTATGACTATTCAGTATCTTTATTACTTTGAAGACCAAAGTGTGTTTGATCCTTGTTCTGATACCTGCTTCCTGGTAACACTGTGTGGAGAAGATGATGCATCTCAGTGACCATGTTAGCATTTAATTCTTGCTTATACCACTTTCCCAAACCATCATGAGGAGCATAAGGAAAGAAAATAGTGTACTTAATAAACACAAGTGATGGAAATAAATACTTTAAACATAGAAGTTTTAATTTATTTGGCCAACGTAAAAGAAATATGTCCTTGTTAAAGAAGATTTTGAGAGTGTCAGAAAGGAGAAAGAAATTTTAAAATCGTGTTTATATACTCACTACCCAAAAAACCGCCATTAACAATACTTCACTGCATTGCCTTTTGGGCTTTTATTCATGCACAGTTTTAAAAAGACATTGCTATGATCATTATATCTATATCTATATATCATGTGTGTGTCCTATTTTCACTTCCAATTATAACACAAGCAAAAATGCATACTTTCAAAGTTGTTAGTACAGAATTTAGTAAAAAATATGTGTTTCAGTTGAATTGAAAGTTGAGGTTATAATATCACTTTGAACATCATAATACATATTTCTTCATCATTCCACCTCATCCTATTGTTGCATTATTTAAGTTAAACATTATATCTTTTCTAGACTTTGGAGAGTGTTATCATTTTGGGCAGTGAGTATGATTGTTAGCAGATATTATATTTTATGACAAATTAAAAATGCTGCTTTAAATCTGTTAGATTGCACTAGGTCTGACATTTATAATGTGGAATATTTTATTCAACTCATAACATATTACCAAAGATCTAGCATTACCTTTGAAATGAAACAATTCTATTTTTTATAATAATAATAGACTTCTGTGAATCAATGATTCAAAAACCCCAAATGACAAATATTTATTAAACCCTTCAATGTTACATTAGTTTTCCTCCCACACAACCATGCTGCAGTCCTGATATAAGACACATAAGGAAGAGTAATCAAGAAGTAAATTTTTTTCTTTAAAAACTGTCAAAAGCTTGCTACACCAGCATCCAGCAACAGGAGGAGAAATGTCTCCAGTCTACTATACTCCCCTCCAAGCCAGGTTTTAATTTGTTGAGAAGGGGGAGAAAAGCCTATAAAAATCTTGGCAAAATACAGAGCTGCTAATTTAATCAATTTTAGTAGTTAAGGCAGTGATTCCAAGTGCTAACACAATCTGTTGAAAAGAACTAATTTCCAAGGTAGAGGAGATTCATTTATTTCTACTTTTTCTTGCCAGTTTTCCTATCTGAGGGTACGTGGGCAGCCATCATGCATCCACTGAGGGACCCCCTCCCCACCCAAGGTTTAGTAGGATTAGGTTCTAACTCAAACCCTGAAGTATCTGAGAAATATCTCTCCTTTTCCAGGGAGAGGGCTTTCCAGATGCCAATCAAGTAGACCTTGACTTATGTAGTAATAGATACCTGCCTGAGACTGTAATAAGAGATAAAATCAGGCTGAACCAAAAAAAATAACTAGGTGCTTTTTATGCTTTGCTGGAGAGAGAGAGAGAGAGAGAGAGAGAGAGAGAGAGAGAGAGAGAGAGAGAGAGAAGGGGTGGGAGACGCTCTACTTCTTACCTGGCACTGAAATCTTCCAGCTCTCATTGCCTCTTGTCATTAAAGCTCTTTTATAGCAGTCAGTATAGTGGCACCATATTTTGATATATTACAGATATGTTTCTAATTCCTGCTAGTTCATTTATATCTTCAATGAAAGCTATATTGTGAAGCACCGATTACCTTGGGGAAGGGCTGTTACAGCAGAAAACATTTTCAAATATGACAAACCCAAAAGCTGAAAAATCTCACGAGCATGGATAGTTTGGAAGATCTGAGGTCCCATACCACTGAGACTAAATAAGCAGTAGTAGTGTTAGTCACTCAGTCAAGTCAAACTCTTTGTGCCCCCAAGGACTGTAGCCTGCCAGGCTCCTCTATCCATGGAATTCTGCAGGCAAGAATACTGGAATGGGTTGTCATTTCCTTTTCCAGGGGACCAAATCATGGGTCTCCTGCACTGCAGGCAGATTCTTTACCATCTGAGCCACCAGGGAAGCCCAAGACTAAATAAAGTTTACTGGAACTAGAAGATGAAAAAAGAAATCAGGAAAGCAGGTTTAGACACTGGTGAGTTCCTAAGAGAGAGTTCAAGGTCCTTCTCCAATTTATCCAATGTGCTGTGAGGAAACAAGAGTGGAGGAAACCCATGGTGCATCCCCAGATAGAGCCCAAGAAGGCTTCAAGATAACAGAGTTGTCCTTACCCAGCATGGCGAGGACGCCCAGGAAGCACCTGTGCCTTGGCGCGTGGGGAAGGGGCAGCCTCGAAGGCTCCTTTGGGCCTCAGTGTAGTGTGGAGAGAAGCAAAATGCTTTCCATACCTGAGAATAACACAGACCTGGGGCAGGAGCTGAGACATCCCACCTAGTTTTCTGCGGTCTAAGAATGGTGAGGGAACATGGAAGTAGGGAAAGAGAGCACATCCAGAGAGGCTTTGCAGCCAGGAAGAGAGACAATGGAACAACCACTTGGGCCAAAGTCAGAGGAGGCAGACAGGAGGTGGTACACTCCAACAGACGTGAGCACACCCTGATGAACAAGGACGAGGCACTACCCATTTCCACCCTGACACTGGGGCGCTGTGTAAGGCAGGAGGTCGCTTGGCAGAATGATACTAAAACGAGAGAGAGAAATTAAGTTGTAGAATAATGAAGAAAGATGCATTTCTTGAAAAACTAATTCATAGTAGGAGATTCATGCTGGTTATATGCATTCTACAGAATTTCCAATAAATGTACACCATGAACCACTTTTTAAAAAACAATGTCATATGTATTGGACTTTGAACAAGAACTGGACATCATGGAGGAATATGAAGAAAAGAATATCATTATTGTGTTCTGATCAATATTATGCTCATATTGGAATCACAGCCTTATCATATCTCCTTGGGGGTGGGGTAACTATTTTCCTTCATTTGTTCAAGAATGGATTGATTGAGTTATCAAGATTCTAGAAATAACTGAAGGATTATGCTGTACAGTCCAGCTTATGCTAACTGCTCAGCTGGTGGACTGACAGAGTACTGTAATAATTTCTTCTCAGTTCTTGTGATGTCACTACCAGCATCTACTTCTCATCGATTTCTACATCTCTGCCACGCCATGATGACCTGGGATAAAGTCAGTGGCTCGGGATAAAAGTTGTTAGAAATCATAGATTAGACAAACTGAAAGAGACAGCAGGAGAGCATTTACTTCAGTTCTTGCTTCCAAGCAGGTCTGCAGCTAAATCATTCAAGAGGAATGATTGTCTATTCTATTTTTAAAGATCCTGAAGGAAGGTAATCTATAATAACATGTTTTGATATATAATCTGTATTTTGAGAAGGTCCTGGGTCGGGAAGATCCTCTGGAGGAGGAAATGGCAACCCACTCCAGTATTCTTGGCCTGGAGAATACCATGGACAAAGGAGCCTGGCAAAGCTATAGTCCATGAAGTTGCAAAGAGTCAGACACGACTGAAGCGACGTAACATAACATTCCTTTTAGCAAACCTAGACCTAAACCCATCTCTATTTTGTTCTCTTCTTAGTGAATTGTAATAAAAATATATAGTTTTGTTCTGAAATGATGTTTTGGGCTTAAATATTGGATTTTCGCTTAAAGACAGCATTTATTCTCCTAGACATGTTGACCCTTTTAGAAAAAAAAGTTTCTGGATTAAATTAAGACTTCTAACATTGTTCTCTCAGAGGCAGATTACTGATTGCTAAAGTGGTGATTCTATGCTGAATGATAAACTAATAGCTGGGGTAGCTGACTCTTCCCTGAAGTGCTCTCTTTTGCTCAGAGGCTGCTTGTGGGGAGACACTCTCATAGGACCATAAAGAAGAAGGAGGGAAGGAACAAGAAGTGGAACCTGAGGCAGAACAGCTCATTACTTAGCCCAGTTCCAAAGAGGGTCACTTGAAGGGAAGTGACTGTGACAGGACAAGCCAGAATAGATGTTTTTGTGGTAAAATAGCCTCAAGTCCTGAAGTTTCTACACAAACCTTGAAAAGGACACTACTCTGAGACAAGTATTTAAGATGAGTTAGAAAACAGAACTCTATTCAAGCCTACTAAGAAAATCAGCAAAAGCTTATTAAGTGATAAAGTAAATAAAGGTTAAAGATTAGTAGGAAATGTAGTACAATGTACTCAGGTATTTCTGGGTTTGTTTAACCCAATATTTCTAATTATATGGGTGATATTGAAATAGATTCTCTTTGTATAAAAGGAAACATTAGTATTATGGCTAGAACATGGAAGACATGGAAGCAACCTAACTGTCCATCGACAGAGGAATGGATAAAGACGTAGTACAAACATACAATGGAATATTATCCGCCATAAAAATAGAAGGAAATAATGCCATGCGCGACAACGTGGATGGCCCTAGACATTGTCATACTGAATGAAGTAAGTCAGACAAAGAAGGAGAAAGATCACATAACAGTCATTATATGCAGAATCTAAAAAGAAATGATACAAATGAACTTGTTTACAAGACAGAAACAGAGTCACAGACTTGGAGAACAAACTTACAGTTGCTGGGGGAAAGGATGGGAGGAAGGGCTAGGGGGTTTGGGATGGACATTGCCATACATTGTTATATTTAAAGTACACATTGCTATATTCAAAATGGATAATCAACAGGGGGAGACTGTATACACATATATGTATGGCTGAGTCCCTTTGCTGTCCATCTGAAACTATCACAACATTGTTAATTGGCTATACTCTAATACAAAATAAAAAAGATATTTTTTAAACAATAGAATTATGGCTAAAGTCTCCTTTAGCCACTCCTTCCCCAATGCTATTAGCTTTCCTAGGGAGCGGTCATTCCTTTGTGTTTTGGATATGACTGTTTTTCTGACCAGTACAACCCCTTCATCCTGGGGCAGAGGCAGATGACGAAACAAATGGTGGGGGACAGTCAGTATTCCCTCTGTTCTTAGACATTCGAAGGTTCAAAAGAGTGTCACTGACAGCTTCCAGTTCAACCAAATCATGATGCAATTAAAAAAAGAATCTATTTTGACACATAGGCTTTCATTTTAAAATTTACACTATCATTGCCAACTTGTTCTTTTTTAAACTGTACAGAAATTTTAAAATTTCTTTGAGCCTTTTCAAAAACAATAGAGAGAAGACATATCAAGCCCAACTAATCTATCACCATTAACTTGGCAGGTTTTCATTCCACTTCCTGTGTGACCAGTCATCTCCTCTCATTTCTGGAATACTGTAATAATTTCAAAGCAGTCTCCATATATCCCTATTCCCTCCTCACCTCATATTTCCTCTCTCAACTCCTTCCTTACAATTCATCCAAACATTGTTATAAAATTTCATTGTCATTGTCATTTCGTGAATCTTCACAGGCTTCCCACTGCCTGCAGAATAAAGTCCCAATTCCCTTCAGGTTGGCATTCCACAATCAGATCTCAATATGGGACCTTAGTTATCCACACTTAATACTACACATTACTCAAACTCTATTACAATCACTGTCCCTGAATATTCAATGGATTATGACTATCTCATGCAGAAGGAAATGGCAACTCACTCCAGTATTCTTGCCTGGGAAATGCAGTGGACAGAGGAGCCTGGTGGGCTACAGTCCATGGGACTGCAAAAGAGTTAGACACGACTTAGTGACTAAGCAAGCTACCAAGATAAGTTCTAGGGGATCCAGCTGTCTCACGCACATTAGGGTGATGAAGAGGGGAGAGATGGCTTCCCTGGTGGTTCAGTGGTAAAGAATCTGCGTGCAATGTAGAGGATTTGGATTTGATCCCTCAGTCAGGAAGATCTCCTGGAGGAGGGCATGACAGCCCACTCCAGTATTCTTGCCTGGAGAATCTCACGGACAGTGGAGCCTGGTGGGCTACAGTCCATAGAGTAGATGGGACAAAGAGTCAGACATGACTGAAGTGACTTGGTAGGCACACATGACTATCTCAACATCATTACCCCAGCTCTTAGCCTATCTGAATTCATTCCCCTTCATTTACCTGAATTCGATCTGTACTGGAGTTACAATTTCTTTCCTTTTCTTTCTTTTTTTTTTTTTTTGCTGCACTGCACAGCTTGTTGGGTCTTAATTCCCTGAACAGGGATTCAACCCAGGTCTACTGCTTTGGAAGTGTAGAGTCTTAACCACTAGGCCACCAGGAAAGTCCCTTGGAGTTACAATTTGATAATACATTTCAATAACCATGAAATGTTCAAATCTTTGGATTTTGTAATCCCACTCCTAAGAAATTATTTTAATAAACAGAAATAGAGGAAGGGTTAAATTAATTATGATACATATACTTAATAAACTATACATAGTTAAAATCATTATTAGAAGCAGTATACAGCTTATGAAAATGCTGATGATAAATAGAAAAAGTAAAGTATAAAATTGTGATTAAATCTGGAAACCTGGAAAGGGAACCAGAGAAAGAGAATTTGTGAGGCGGTGGGATGGCCAAAGGGTAGATGATTCTTTTTCTTTTATTTGAATTCCCTCATGGCAATTTCAACGCTGTTCTTACATCTAATTGTCTTAAAGAATGATCTAGAGTCCAGATTCAAGATCAGACCCATGAGTTGAATCTTTCCCTTCTTAATAGTCTCTAAAATGATAGCAAAGAAATTTAAAACACAAAAAGGTAGTAAAGGACTTCCCTGGCAATCTAGTGGTTAAGACTCTGTGCTTCCAATGCAGGAGTGTGGGTTCGAACCCTGGTTGGGGAACTAAGGTCCCATGCCACACCATGTGAACAAAGGAGAAAAAGGTATTAAAAGTACAACAATAAAGCCAATGAAGGCTAGAGCAGCTCTGTAATTTGGGATTAAGTTCATTTTGAATAACAGAAAAATCTAAAATAACAGTGTCTTAAATAAGATAGTTTATTTCTCTATTATGTTCCAGAAGGCCAGAAGTGGTCAGCCTAGTATTAGGGACCTCAGACTCCTCATCTTTTGCTCATCCTTGTTTCTATTCCCAAGATCACCTTAGGGTCCAAAATGACTGCTTGAATTATAGCCAGTAAATATTTAACAACACTGCCAACAGGAAGATGGAAAGGATGAAGAAGGATGTGCCTTCATTTTAAGGATGCTTCTTAGTGAAAGAACACTTTCATTTATATCCCTTTGACCAAAATTTATTCCAGGGCTGTAGCTAGCTGTGGGAAGAATGACAGATGTAAACTGTATTCTGGGTGGCCACATATCCACTTAAAAATTGGGAGTTCTATTACTAAGGAAGAGGATACTGGGGGACAGCTACTATTCTACTATAGGAGTCATTAACAAATAAGAAATTGCCTTATATTTCTGGAAGACAAAAAGCAACTGGAGAAATGTTACTGATTGATGAAGCAAAGCAAAGGAGGATGTAGCAGGAATATGCCCTAGGGAATACAGATGAGGAAGAAGTCAGTATGTCCTGACGAGGTCTGAGATTCAGAAATAACTGGAACATTGCTGAGAAAAAGAAAATACAGGTAGTTATAAATAAGCTAAATCCTCTTCTTTAACACTGGGGAGCCAGAATATATTGTCGGAAGTTAGCAAGTTATTGTTTCAATTAGAAATAGTTTTAGGTGCAAGTAATGAAACTGTCTAATATTAGTCTAAGGTCTTGCTATTCAAAAAGTGATCAAGAGATCAAGATGGTGGAGTAAGAGGATGTAAAGCTCACCTCTCCACACAAACGCATAAAAAATACATCTACATGTGGAACAGTTATCACTGATGACTAGCTGGAAACTGGCGGGAGTTCCCCTGTACAACCAAGACTGTAAGAAAGATACACGGGTAGTCAGGTAGGAATGGACGAACTGTGATCAAGTCTGGATCTGTGCCCCTAGGAGGGGACTCACAGGAGAAAGGAGATTGGATGGGCTGACACCTGCCCAGGTGAGTCAAGCCACAGACTGGGAATCCCAGTCTGGAGGTCCTACTTGAAGGAAACAAGTCCCTTTGGCTTGTTGGAGGACCACTGGATGGACAGAAATTCTGGAGAAGCCTGGACTTTGCTCATGAGGAGCACATACGCACTGGCCAGCCCCAAAGGCAGGGGAGCAAGAGGTCTGCCCTAGTAGCTGTGGTGTTTTCCATGACCACCTCCCCAGATGGCCCAGCATGTGCCTAGCAAACACTCTGGCTCTACTTGCTCCATGCCACGGTGAGGCACTTACTCTGGGGTTCCCATATTCAGGGAACAGATCTGACTAAGGGCTCTGTCTACTAAGGGCTCTGCCTGTCTAAGGTCCAGGCAGCACACTGGACCTCTGTATGGGCATGGGCCCCCCTTGCTTCAGTACTCCCTTCCTCTAGGGCAAAGGTCCTGAAACACGGAGAGGGGGAAAGCCCACACTTAAAGGAAACAGAGCTAGCTCAAGTCCAACCCTCAGAGCTTCTGCTCCAACAATCTGGGCTCAGATCCTGTCCCTGAGAGGGCAGTGATGACCAGTGAGCAGAGAGAAAGTCCAACCTCATGTCCAGTGCCAACTCAAGCAGAAGCGAGTGGTGTGATATATTCCCTACTGAAAGGGAAAATCTTGCAACCTAGGATACTCTACCCAGCAAGATTATCATTTAGAGTAGATGGAGAGATAAAGAACTCAGATAAGCAAAAATTAAAAGAACTCATCAATATCAAGCCTACTCTAAAAGAAATGTTGAAGGGTCTTCTCTAAATGGAAAAGAAGTAAGAATCTATAAAAGAGAAAATTCCACTAGGAAAGGCAAATACATAGTAAGGATTGAAGACAATTTAAATAAGCCAGTATGTGGATTAAAAGACAAAAAAATTTAAAAGCAACTTTAACTACAATAAACAATTAAGGGATACATATGAAGATGTAAAACATGATATCAAAAACACAAAATGTAGGTTTTTTAGAATATGTTTGATCTTAAATGACTACCAGTTTAAAACAAGTATATATAATAATGGGTCAACATAGATGAACCTCATGGTAACCATGAAACAAAAACCTACAATAGATACAGAAAAACAAACAAACAAAAATACTACTAAAGAAAATCATCAAACCACAAGAGAACAAAAGAAGTAAACAGATAAGAACTACAAAAACAAGCAGAAAACAAGTAATAAAATGGCAATTTCTTTAAATGTCAATGAGCTAAATGCTCTGATCAAAAGACACAGGGTGGCTGGTTGGATTAAGAAAAAAAAAAAACCATGTCAGACAAAATGGACTTTAAAACAGAGGCTATAGCAAAAGACAAAGAAAGGAATTATATAATAATAAAAGAATCAATACAAATTGAGGATATTATATTCATTAATAGATACATACTCAATACAGGAACAACTAAATATATAAAGCATATACTAACAGATAAAGGGAGAAATTGAAAATAATACAATAATAGTAGGAGACATTTATACCCCATTGACATTAATGGACAAATCATCCAGAGAGAAAATTAATAAGGCAACAGAGATCCTAAACAACACAACAGACCACAATTTATATGTACAGAACAGTATATATATTAAAAAAAACAGAATACACATTTTTTTTCAAGCCCACCTGGAATGTTCTCCAGGATAGATCACATATTAGGTCACAAAACAAGTCTCAATGAATTTAAGAGGCTAGAAATTATACAAAGCATCTTTTTCAACCACAACAGTGTGAAACTAGAAGTCAATTATAATAAGAAAAATGGGAATAGAACAAACACAAGGAGACGAAACAATATTAACAATACGCTACTAAAAAACCAATGAGTCAGTGATGATATCAAAGGGAAAATCAGAAAATACCTTTAGAGAAATAAAAATGAAAATACAACTTTCCAAAATTTATGAGATACAGCAAAAGCAGCTCTAAGAGAGAAAATATTTGCAAATGACATGGCCATGTCATTTTGGTTGATATCCAAAAATACATAAACAGCTCATACAACTTTATACCAAAGAAACAAACAATCCAATAAAAAATGGACAGAAAATCTAAATAGACATTTTTTTCAGAGAAGATATACAGAGGGCTAACAAGCACAAGAAAAGATACTCAACATTGCTAATTATCAGAGAAATGAAAATGAAATCAAAATAACAATGAGGTATCACCTCACACTTGTCAGAATGGTTTTCATCAAAAAGTGTACAAATAACAAATGTTGGAGAGAATGTGGAGAAAAGGGAACCCTTGTACACTGTTTTTGGGAATGTAAATTGGTGCAGCCACTATGGAAAATAGTATGGAGGTTCCTCAAAAATCTTAAAATAGAACTACCTTATGATCCAGCAATGCCATTCCTGGGCACATGTCCAGAAAAAATGAAAACACAAATTTGAAAAGATACATGCACCTCCATGTTGATAGCAACGCTATTTATAATAGCCAAGATATGGAAGCAACCCAAATACCCATCAACAGATATTTGACTTAAGAATATGTATACATGGACTATTAGCCATAAAAAGAATAAAATATTGCCATTTGCAGCAACATGAATGGACATGGAGAATATCATATTTAGTGAAATAAGTCAGCCAAAGTCAAATACCATGATATCACTTAAATGTGAAATCTAAAAAATAATCTAAGTGAATCTACATACAAAACAGAAACAGACTCACAGACATAGGAAACAAACTTACAGTTACCCTGGTGTAGGAAATGGCAACCCACTCCAGGATTCTTGCCTGAAGAATCCCATGGACAGAGGAGCCTCGTGGGCTACAGTCCATGGGGTCACTAAGAGTCGGACATGACTGACTGACTGAGCACAGTATGGTTACCAAAAAGGAAAGGGGGAAAAGGGATAAGGAATATGGCATTAACAGGTACACACTACTATATGTAAAAGAGATAAGCAACAAGGATTTACTGTGTAGCACAAGGAACTATAGTCAATGTAGGATTAAACTACAATGGAAAATCCACCATTTCCCTGGATCCTTAACAAGTATTAAATCTTGTATCATGGGATACTGGTCCACTATCAATAAGCTCTGTCATCCAACTTTATTCAGTGTCCTTTGATTTAGCAACCTCAGAGTCTGTTTCCCAGGACACTCAATCTACGGTCCATATGCTTTCCTGGCTCCCAAGGTTACCCGTCAGCTGACTCCCACAGCAACTTTGCTGTGTAGTCCTTTTCTCCCTCAGCAGGTCTCCCACTTCCCCTGCTAGATTACGCTGTGACCTAGTTATCGGTTCTAGGGTCAGGAGACGAAATGGGAATAAATCCAATGAAAAGCATGAACTGTCCTGCAAGACAGAACCCCCAGAATCATCTTCAGGAAAGGGAAGGGAAATGAAGCAACTGACAAAGTATTAATATTAATCTCCAAAATATATATGCAGCTCAGGCAGCTCAATATCAGAAAAACAAACAACCCAATCAAAAAATGGGCAGAAGACCTAAACAGACATTTCTCCAAAGAAGACATACTGATGGCTAATAAACACATGAAAAAAATGTTCAACATCACTATTAGAGAAATGTAAATCAATACTGCAATGATGTATCACCTCATATCAGTCAGAATGGCTATCATCAAAAAATCTACAAACAATAAATGCTGGAGAGGATGTGGAGAAAAGGGAACCCTCTTGCACTGTTGGTGGGAATGTAAACTGATACAGCTGCTATGGAGAACAGTATGAAGATCTCTTTAAAAACTAGGAATAAAACTACCATATGACCCAGTAATTCCACTTCTAGGTATATGCCCTATATGTGCATATGTGCTGGGTCGCTTTAGTCATGTCCAACTCTTTGCCATCCATAGACTGTAGCCCACCAGGCTCCTCTGTCCATGGGATTCTCCAGGCAAGATTACTGGAGTGGACTGCTATGTCCTCCTCCAGGGGATCTTCCTGACCCAGGGATTGAACCTGAATCTCTTGGGTCTCCTGCACTGGCAGGTGGGTTCTTTACCACTAGCGCCACCTGGAAAGCCTGTATATACCCTGAGAAAATGACAATTCTAGAAGACATATGTACCCCAATGTTCACTGCAGCCCTATTTACAATAGCCAGGACATGGAAGCAACCTAGATGTCCATTGACAGATGAATGGATGAAGTTGTGGTACATGTATACAATGGAATATTACTTAGCCAAAAAAAGAAATGAATTTGAGTCAGTTTAAGTGAGGTGGGGAAACAGTGGAAACAGTGTCAGACTTTTTTTGGGGGGGGCTCCAAAATCACTGCAGATGGTGATTGCAGCCATGAAATTAAAAGATGCTTACTCCTTGGAAGAAAAGTTATGACCAACCTAGATAGCATATTCAAAACCAGAGACATTACTTTGCCGACTAAGATCTGTCCAGTCAAGGCTATGGTTTTTCCAGTAGTCATGTATGGATGTGAGAGTTGGACTGTGAAGAGGGCTGAGCACCGAAGAATTGATGCTTTTGAAGTGCGGTGTTGGAGAAGGCTCTTGAGAATCCCTTGGACTGCAAGGAGAGCCAACCAGTCCATTCTAAAGGAGATCAGCCCTGGGATTTCTTTGGAAGGAATGATGCTAAAGCTGAAACTCCAATACTTTGGCCACTTCATGCGAAGAGTTGACTCATTGGAAAAGACTCTGATGCTGGGGGGGATTGGGGGCAGGAGGAGAAGGGGACGACAGAGGATGAGATGGCTGGATGGCATCATGGACTCAATGGATGTGAGTCTGAGTGAACTCCGGGAGTTGGTGATGGACAGGGAGGCCTGGCGTGCTGCGATTCGTGGGGTCGCAAAGAGTCAGACACGACTGAGCGACTGAACTGAACTGAACGGAAGTGAGGTGGATGAACCTAGAGCCTCTTATACAGAGTGAAGTAAGTCAGAAAGAGAAAAACAAATACTGTATATTAATGCATATGGAATCTAGGGGGCTTCCCTGTGGCTTAGTGGTAAAGAGTCCACCTGCACTGCAGGAGTCACAGGAGACATGGGTTCCAGTCCCTGAATCAGGAAAAGCCTCTGTAGAAGGCCGTGGCAACCCACTCCAGTATTTTTTTTTTTTTTGCCTTTTCAAGTTTTTATTTTTATACATTTTTATATTAGAAAGAAAAGCATAACTACCACAAATTATAAATGACTGAAGCAGGACTAGAATAATGAATGAATCACTTCAGCCTGGAAAGCAGATACTGTCAATGATATTAATGTTATAATACAATCTAATTCAAGTATTTTACATTTTTTCCCCTTGTAAATGTGATATCCTAGCACATGGCAAAGATAATGTAGTATGAGCATAAAGTGGAGCCTTCTCCGCAAAGCCAGATGACAAGTTATCCTCTCCAGTCATAAGTGGGCTGTACGTTCTGATCTTTCTTCTGCCATCCATACGCTTGAAGGAGAGGGTGGGGCTGGGGCAAATCCAGGGATCCTTGCACATGGGAGATACTTTGGGGTCCCCCTCGGGAGAGTGCCATGTGATCCAGACCGCTCTGCCCAGGCTTTTGGCAAAAAACCAGTCCACCCTCCTGAACTAGTTGCGTTCCTTGCCCCTCCTACGACTGCCAGGGTTTTCTGAGCAGCTTTCAATTTAAAATAAATAAAAATAGGAAAAAAAAAAAAAAAGAAAGAAAGGGCAGGGGAATGCTAGCCTTTAAGAGAGAGGAGTAGGCTACTTCTGGAAGCTCAGAGGATTCAGAAGAATTTTTAATGCTTTGACCCAGAGGATCTTGAATTCATATATAGACTCATTGATATAAACTCTCATCCCAAATCTCAGGGTACCACTTCTTCCCAGTCAGGCTCCTGACCTTGGTATAACAGAACTGACATGAAAGAAACCCCAATTTTCTTTGGATTCTGCTACCTATAAGTCCTGGTTCTGTTCCTCAGTCTTTTTGGCCTCCAAATGATTAGTGCCTCTTTACATGCTGGCAAGGAGGGTCTCTGGTTTCACACTTCAATGTATATAGGTGATTAATGACCCTCAGCCTTTCATCATCTTTCTAAAATGCATTAATAGACTGGAGAAATAGTCATTCAATTCCAAAGTCAATTACATCCCTTGGAACTCTCAGAGAACCCTCCAGAGCATCCCCTTCCACTGGTCTTCCATCCCAGTTACCCACAGGCAGAGTTTTCACAATTATACCACTTGGCAAGGGTCAACATCTACACCAGTGATCAAGTCTTCATTGTAAGCTAGTTGTTGGGTGAAACAGCTCCAAAATCCCATTTCCGTCTGCTTTTCTGAGTATCTCCCGGAACCAACTGTTACTTGATTAACTGTCATTTTGTCAATTAGGATCCCTGGGAAACAGACACTGAGACTCTGAGATTTACATGCAGGAAGTTTATTTGGTAGTGTTACAGGGATAGTGTTGCCAGATAAAACACAGGGTGCCCAGTTAAGTTTGAATTTCAGATAAACAATAAACAATGCAATATTGGGGACATGCTTATTTTAAATATTGGGCTTCCCTTGTGGCGCAGACGGTAAAGAATCCACCTGCAGTGCAGAAGACTTGGGATTGATCCCTGGGTTGGAAAGAAGGGAATGGCAACCCACTCCAGTATTCTTGCCTGGAGAATTCCATGGACAGAGGAGCCTGGTGAGCTACAGTCCATGGGGTCAGAGTCAGACATGACTGAGCAACTTTCACTTTCACTTCATTATATTAAATATTATTTTTATCTGAAATTTAAATTTACCTGGGTGTTCTGCATTTATATTTGCTAAATCTGGCAACTCTATGTAGGGAACAACACCTATGAGAGGTGAGGAAAGCAGGCTTGTGAAGCGGGAGAAGTTGAACTATGAAGCAAGAGAGGCTTCAGCTGACTCTACAGGGATGTCTAGAGATCAGAGATTCCCGTGAGGGCTCTCTGCCTTGAGCAAAAGGGATAGGACTTCTATTCCTGCATCTCAACCAGCCATTGATGCAGGCTACCCCTTGGAAGGAGGCATGACTTTGCATGAGGTGGCTCTCTTTGACTGAAGGCAATTCCCAGAGAGGTTCCTGGGAGTTCAGTCCTGAAGGGGGGATCTGAATGTAACCATTGCATCAGTATGCCTATTAACCAGAATCTGCATTTAATAAGATCTCCAGGTGATATTATGCATATTAAAGTATAAGAAGCACTGGAACTTCCCTGGCGACCCAGTGGTTAAGACTCCCTGCTTCCAAAGCAGGGAGCATGGGTTCACTGGATCTCTGGTCGGGGAACTAAGATCCCACGTGCCCCAGGGCATGGTCAAAAGATAAAGTTCAAGAAGCATTGCTTTAAGTTCTCAAACTTCTGTGTGTATTAAGTTCAGCTAGAAGGCTTGTTAAACCACAGCTTTCTGGGCCCCATTCCTGCAATTTCTGATTCTGCATGTCTGGTGTGAAGCGAAAGTGTTAGTCACTCAGTCGCTTCTGACTCTTGGCAACCCCATGGACCGTAGCCCGCCAAGCTCCTCTGTCCATGGGATTTCCCAGACAAGAATACTGGAGTGAGTTGCCATTTCCTTCTCCAGGGGACCTTCTTGACCCAGAAATCAAAGCCGGGTCTCCTGCACTGCAGGAAGATTCTTTACCATCTGAGCTACGAGGGAAGTCACTCGCTCAGATAGGCACAGGTGATAGGTCAGGTGTGCTGCCTAAGCAGATACATGGACATCCAGGATACCAAAATGCCTGTCACTCCTTCTCACAGGTATCCCTCAAAACACAGTTTACTAGAGATCCTCTTCGCATTTCCCATTTTACCTGGCTTGCTATGAGTAGGGGAGGAAGTTTCATCGCCATGAGCAGAGCACACAATCAGGCCCATGCTTCTCTTTTGCTATGGTGCTCAAGAGACCACAGGCGTGCTTTCTTGAGTGAGCAACAAAGGAGTTCGAACAAATGGAGTTCAAGAACACACACTTCAGAATTTATGTAACCCAGGTATGCACCTACATGAAAGACTTCCCTGGTGGCTTAGACGGTAAAGCGTCATTCTTGGTTCATATTGTAACAGGAGAAAAAAAACTGAAAACCACTGTTGCAGAGACAGAATATATAAATAGACCGGATAAGATTGAGGATCATTAAGTACCCTCTTAACTTTCGGGAAAAATCATGACTCTCACAAAATAACCACATGCTGGACAAGATGTTTATTTAAACATTTGTTTGAGTACATATGAGGCAGAGTGAATAGAATTACAGAATTATCCTGCTTATAAATTCATTGTTCTATTATTTAGGCTGCATTGTCAACTTTAAAAAATAATTTTTACCTTTATTTAAAAAAATAAGTATCTTCTTAAGCCTTTTGGGAACAAACAGATATTCAAATATAGTTAATCAGGACAGTGGACATTTGTAATTTGCTTCTCCAGAACAATAATAATTCCTTTTCCAAGTCACAGCCAGGGTACTGCATACAGCTGCATAGGTTATGCATCACAGAACTCCAAGGTGGTGCCAGCACATTGCAGATGGTGTGAGAGGTAACCCTTGGAGTTGTGTAGTGGGCAACCTGCACAACACTGGCAGTAGACCTGACCACAGCCTCATTTTCCTTTGTGATTCACTGCTCACCCTGTCACAGTCAACATGATCTGACAGAATACCACCCTACAGTTAGAGCACATGACGGGCCTAATAATCCCATTCACCTGGCCCCTGGGTCAATGGTAGGCACATGAACTAAACCTAAACAAGTCCAATCAGGGTGGATCTCAGAAATTTTTAATGGGAATGTACTTCATTATAACATAGTTTTCCAAACGAAAACCTTGTCTTTTTAGTTAATGAAGGCAGCAACTATCAATTAAATGTGTCAAAATGAAGGACTTCCTTTTTTCCTAAGCAATGATGATGGTATATCTTCATTAACATAGTGACTCTCTTGGTTGGTCTCTCGTGTGCCCAGTTGACACCACTGAAACTGGATTTCAAAGGTTCTTTTTAGAAAAAAAGGTTTTATCTGACAAAATGAGACTAAACTGGCATTGCCATAATCCCTTGGAGAAGGCAATGGCACCCCACTCCAGTACTCTTGCCTGGAAAATCCCATGGACAGAAGAGCCTGGTGGGCTGCAGTCCATGGGGTCGCTAGGAGCCAGACACGACTGAGCAACTTCACTTTCACTTTTCACTTTCATGCATTGGAGAAGGAAATGGCAACCCGCTCCAGTGTTCTTGCCTGGAGAATCCCAGGGATGGGGGAGCCTGGTGGGCTGCTGTCTATGGGGTCACACAGAGTCGGACACGACTGAAGTGACTTAGCAGCACCAGCAGCAGCCATAATCTCTAAGGAACCACTCAAGGCTAGAACAAATGGACCAAAATGTATTGAAGGTAGTGAGTTTCCATCACTGCAGGTGATCAAATCCAGGCTGAGTGACTGTTTAAAGCACGTAGTAGAGGGGATTCAAACATCCACTGGGGGCCAAGGTGATGTCTTCAATGCGGTCTTTTAAATAGTAAAGATATTCAAACATATGCACACAAACAGAAACATGATATTCTAAGAATTAAATAGACTCTATCTATCTGCCTCCAAAAATCTTTGGAAGCAGAAGAGTGTGAAGATGCTTTCCTTTGCAGGGTATCATTCAATAGAATGGTGAAGCCAGTATGTCAAGATTATGAACCAGATTCTTGGGTGGTTTTCTTCACAATTTTGTTGAGACAGTCTACTTCTTTGTGCATTGTGTTATTTTTATGTTACTAATTTTAAATTTTATGAAGCTTCCTCCCATATATTTTCCCTATGTAGCCATCTAAAAAGAACATACACAACACAGTGACCAATTTTTTGTCATTTATGTCTTTTGCTTCACCAATTTATTTACAGATTTATGGTTCATTGACTTTCATAGTTTGAAAATAAATGTTAAATCAATAGTTTGTATAAATTTATTATAGTTTTACTCTAAATTATTTTGCAATAGATTGTTTGACCAATGTGGCTTAAAATTCGGTTGTTTATAAATGAAAACATTAAGCAAGTTGAAGGCATAAAATCAGCTAGCACTCTAATATAGCAGCTTGTGAGTGAGAAACTATATAGCATTTTTATGTAACATATGGGAAAACTGTGCAGCATGGGGTTTTTGAGTATTAATTCTACAGTTGTACTAAATCTAACATGACAGTCTCTATCTACAATCCAGCCAGATTTAAAGTGCTAAGTTTTCATTGATGCTCTGAATGCTGAATTATCTAAGTGGTGCTGTTCAAGAAAGTCCATCTTCATAAAGCAAGTTTAGACTCCTTAGCATCCTCACATGGAAATCATCTTAAGTACTAGGTATTCCAAAATGTAGTTTTCTTTCAAATTCAGGAGTCCTTCCAAAATTACTGTACTATTTTGAGCAATTATCTTTTAAGTAGAAGAAAATATCTATCAGTGTAAAAAAGAAAAAAATTTAAAATTTTGATCATCCCATTTTTCAGGGCTTAACTTTTCTCTTTTTAAAAATTTCACTATTATTATCATTTTTTTACTTTACAATATTGTATTGGTTTTGTCATACATCAACATGAATCCACCCCGGGTGTACACGTGTTCCCATCTCATCCTCTGTCATCCCCTTCTCCTCCTGCCCCCAATCCCTCCCAGCATCAGTCTTTTCCAATGAGTCAACTCTTCGTGTGAGGTGGCCAAAGTACTGGAGTTTCAGCTTTAGCATCATTCCTTCCAAAGCAATCCCAGGGCTGATCTCCTTCAGAATGGACTGGTTGGATCTCCTTGCAGTCCAAGGGACTCTCAAGAGTCTTCTCCAACACCACACTTCAAAAGCATCAATTCTTCAGCACTCAGCTTTCTTCACAGTCCAGCTCTCACATGCATAATGACCACTGGAAAAACCATAGCCTTGACTAGATGGACCTTTGTTGCCGAAGTAATGTCTCGGCAAATATAAATCAAAACCACAATAAGATACCACTTCACATTCACTAGGACAGCTATAACAGAAAACATAATAAGTGTTGGAGACGTGTAGGGATACTGGAACCCTAATACATTGCTGGTGGGAATGTAAAATGGTACATTTGCTTTGAAAACACTCTGGCGGTTCCTCAAAATGTTAAATGTATAGTTACCATGCGTACTAACTCGCTTCAGTCATGTCTGACTCTTTGCAATCCCATGGACTGTAGCCTGCCCAGCTCCTCTGTCCATGGGATTCTCCAGGCAAGAATAGTGAAGTGGGCTGCCATGCTCTCTTCCAGGGGATCTTCTGACCCAGGGATTGAACCTGCGTCTCTTACTTCTCCTGCACTGGCAGGCAGGTTCGTTATCTCTAGCACCACCTGGGAAGCCCCAGTAGTCACCATATGATCCATCAATTCTACTTCTAGGCATATTTCCAAGAGAAATGAAAACATGTCCACACAAAAACTTAAAAACAAATGTTCATAGCAGCATTATTCATAGTACCCAGAAAGCAGAAACAATTCAAATACCCAACATCTGACGACTGAATACATAAAATGCAATGTATTCACATAATGTAATATTATTGAGCATTAAAAAGGGATGAAATATTGATACATGCTACAACATGGATGAACCCTGGAAACATGCCAAGCCAAAGAAACAAGTCATAAAAGATTAAAACCATCATAATACTGTAAAGTAATTATCCTCCAATCAAAATAAATTTTTTAAAAAGATTTTATTTCCCCTATAAAAAAAAGATTATCCATTTTAAGATTCTATTTATATGAAATGTCCAGAATAGGCAAATCCTACAGAGACAGAAAGTAGATTAGTGGTTTCCCAGGGCCAGAGTATGGCAAAACAGGAGTGACAAGTAGTGGACATGGGGTTTCCTCCTGAGGGTGAGGAAATGTCCCCAAATTAATTATGATAACAGCTGCACAGCTCTTAATAATGTGAGTATACTAAAACCCACTGAATTATACACTTTAAATGGGTCAGTTGCTTGATATGTGACTTATACTTAATAACGCTGTTACATTAAGTGGGGAGGGATAAATTGGGAGATTGGTATTGACATATATACACTGCTATACATAAAATAGAAAAAGTCTTAGAAAAGGCAGAGGAACCAAAGATCAAATTGCCAACATCCGCTGGATCATCGAAAAAGCAAGAGCGTTCCAGAAAAACATCTATTTCTGCTTTATTGACTATGTCAAAGCCTTTGACTGTGTGGATCACAACAAACTGTGGAAAATTCTGAAAGAGATGGGAATACCAGACCACCTGACCTGCCTCTTGAGAAACCTACCTATATATAGGTCAGGAAGCATCAGTTAGAACTAGACATGAAACAACAGACTGGTTCCAAATAGGAAAAGGAGTACGTCAAGGCTGTATATTGTAACCCTGCTTATTTAACTTATATGCAGAGTACATCATGAGAAACGCTGGGCTGGAAGAAGCACAAGCTGGAATCAAGGTTGCTGGGAGAAATATCAATAATCTCAGATATACAGATGACACCACCCTTATGGCAGAAAGTGAAGAGGAACTAAAAAGCCTCTTGATGAAAGTGAAAGTTGAGAGTGAAAAAGTTGGCTTAAATTAAAGCTCAACATTCAGAAAACGAAGATCATGGCATCTGGTCCCATCACTTCACGGGAAATAGATGGGGAAACAGTGGAAACAGTGTCAGACTTTATTTTGGAGGGCTCCAAAATCACTGCAGATGGTGACTGCAGCCATGAAATTAAAAGACGCTTACTCCTTGGAAGAAAAATTATGACCAACCTAGATAGCATATTGAAAAGCAGAGATATTACTTTGCCAACAAAGGTCCATTTAGTCAAGGCTATGGTTTTTCCAGTGGTCATGTATGGATGTGAGAGTTGGACTGTGAAGAAAGCTGAGCACCGAAGAATTGATGCTTTTGAAGTGTGGTGTTGGAGAAGACTCTTGAGAGTCCCTTGGACTGCAAGGGGATCCAACCAGTCCATTCTGAAAGAGATCAGCCCTGGGATTTCTTTGGAGCGAATGATGCTAAAGCTGAAACTCCCAATACTTTGGCCACCTCACGCGAAGAGTTGACTCATTGGAAAAGATTCTGATGCTGGGAGGGATTGGAGGCAGGAAGAAAAGGGGATGACAGAGGAGGAGATGGCTGGATGGCATCACCAACTCGATGGGCGTGAGTTGGAGAGAACTCCGGGAGTTGGTGATGGACAGGGAGGCCTGGCGTGCTGCGATTTTTGGGGTTGCAAAGAGTCAGACATGACTGAGTGACTGAACTGAACTGAACTGAACTGAACTGAAGAAGAACATACGTATGGCATATGGAACTCTATTAAGTACTCTTTAATGGTCTATATGGAAAAAGAATCTAAAAAAAGAATGGATATATATATATATATAGATAGATATAGATATATGGATATATATATAACTGATTCACCTTTCTATGCACCTGAAACTAATGCAACATTGTAAATCAGCTATACTCCAATATATTTTTTTAAAAAAACCTTGATTATATATGTCAAAAAAAATTATGTCTCACAATGTTCTAGGTGCTACAAATACAGCAGTTGACATCAGTTCAGTTCAGTCACTCAGTCATGTCTGACTCTTTGCAACCTCATGGACTGCAGCACACCAGGCTTCCCTGTCCATCACCAACTCCTGGAGCTTGCTCAAACACATGTCCATTGAATCAGTGATGCCTTCCAACCATCTTATCCTCTGTTGTACCCTTCTCCTCCTACCTTCAATCTTGCCCAGCATCAGGGTCTTTTCTAATGAGTTGGCTCTTCACATCAGGTGGCCAAAGTATTGAAGTTTCGGCTTCAGCATCAGTCCTTCCAATGAATATTCAGGACTGATCTTTAGGATGGACTGGTTGGACCTCCTTGCAGTCCAAGGGACTCTCAAGAGTCTTCTCCAACACCACAGTTCAAAAGCATCAGTTCTTCAGTGCTCAGCTTTCTTTATAGTCCAACTCTCATATCAATACATGACTACTGGAAACATCCATACATGACTCTCACATCCATACATGCCTACTCTCCACACATCCAACTCTCCACACATCCAACTCTCACATCCATATGTAACTACTAATAAACCTGATCATATGAACCACAGCCTTGTCTAACTCAAAGAAACTACAAGCCATGCCATGTAGGGCCACACAAGACGGATGGGTCATGGTGGAGAGTTATGACAAAAGGTAGTCCACTGGAGGAGGGAATGGCAAACCACTTCAGTATTCTTGCCTTGAGAACCCCAGGAACAGTGCGAAAAGGCAAAAAGATATGACACTGAAAGATGAACTCCCCAGGTCAGTAGATGCCCAATACATTACTGGAGAAGAGTGGAGAAATAACTCCAGAAAGCATGAAGAGGTGGAGCCAAAGCAAAAGCAACGTCCAGTTGTGGTTGTGACTGGTGATGGAAGTAAAGTCTAATGCTGTAAAGAGCAATATTGCATAGGAACCTGGAATGTTAGGTCCATGAATCAAGGCAAATTGGAAGTGGTCAAACGGGAGATGGCAAGAGTGAACATTGACATTTTAGGAATCATTGAACTAAGATGGACTGAAATAGGCAAATTTAACTCAGATGACCATTATATCCACTACTGTGGGCAAGAATTTCTTAAAAGAAATGGAGTAGCCCTCAGAGTCAATAAAAGAGTCCAAAATGCAGTACTTGGGTGCAATCTCAAAAATGACAGAATGATCTCTGTTCATTTCCAGGGCAAACCATTAAACCCAAGTCTATGCCCTGACCAGTAATGCTGAAGAAGCTGAAGTTGAACGGTTCTATGAAGGCCTATAAGATCTTTTAGAACTAACACCAAAAAAGATGTTCTTTTCATCATAAGGAACTGGAATGCAAAAGTAGAAAGTCAAGAGATACCTGGAGTAACAGGCAAGTTTGGCCTTGGAGTACAAAATGAAGCAGGGCAAAGGCTAACAGAGTTTTGCCAAGAGAATGCACAGGTCATAGCAGACATGCTCTTCCAACAACACAAGAGATGACTCTACACATGGACATCACCAGATGGTCAACACCAGAATCAGACTGATTATATTCTTTGCAGCCAACGATGGAGAAGCTCTATACAGTCAGCAAAAAACAAAACTGGGAGCTGACTGTGGCTCAGATCATGAACTCCTTATTGCAAAATTCAGACTTAAACTGAAGAAAGTAGGGAAAACCACTAGACCATTCAGGTATGACCTAAATCAAATCCCTCATGATTATACAGCGGAAGTGAGAAATAGATTCAAGGGATTAGATCTGATAAAGTATCTGAAGAACTATGGACAGAGGTTCGTGACATTGTACAAGAGACAGTGATCAAGACCATCCCCAAGGAAAAGAAATGCAAAAAGGCAAAATGGCTGTCTGAGGAGGCCTTACAAATAGCTGAGAAAAGAAGAGAAGCTAAAGGCAAAGGAGAAAAGGAAAGATATGCCTATTTTCATGCAGAGTTCCAATAGCAAGGAGAGATAAGAAAGCCATCCTAAGTGATCAGTGCAAAGACATAGAGGAAAACAATAGAATGGGAAAGACTCGAGATCTCTTCAAGCAAATTAGATACCAAGGGAATATTTCATGGGCACAATAAAGGAGAGAAACGCTATGGACCTAACAGAAGCAGAAGAGATTAAGAAGAGGTGACAAGAATACACAGAAGGATAAAAAGATCTTCATGACCCAGATAACCATGATGGTGTGATCACTGAATTAGAGCTAGACATCCTGGAATGCAAAGTCAAGTGGGCTTTAGGAAGCATCACTATGAACCAAGCTAGTGGAGGCGATGGAATTCTAGTTGAGCTATTTCAAACCCTAAAAGATGATGCTGTTAAAGCTGACATATGTCTTCCATTTATCCTTCCAGAATCACTCTCCATCCTTCTCCATTATCTGCTCTGCCCATAGAGGCTGATCTAACACACCACATCAAAAGGGTTCTCAGGCTTTGGTTAAGTTTGGCCAACAGTGAACCCAGCAGGAGATCAGGGTGGGAAGGAAGGTGGGATCATAATATTTATTCTTTCAGCTCTGTCACTGAGAGGGCAACTTGTGCCTGCTGTATCGCTACAGTGAAAGTCACTGATCTTTCAAGAGAGGCAACTTTCTATGCTGTCTCTTTTATGTTCTATTAACTACTACAGCAATTCCTCTAGCTTTTATATTTATATGAAAGCCAAAGAACAATCTAGTAACATATCAGAGATGGGGGAAAGACTAAGGATCGTAACCAAACAAATCAGTTGAGCTTTAACCCATTAAAAAAAAAAGCACAATTAACATTTTGTGGAGCAAAAATTCATAAAAATAAATATTTTAACTGTTACATAGCACAGATAAATTATATCATGCCATGGGTAAAGATTTTAAATAAAGTATTGCCAAGGTAAGAGTCAAAATTCTCTAGTCTAATTCAGCGACAAAGAACTGCTGTATAATCTTTTGAAAAAACTGAATACTCAATTTATTTACTCTAAAGAATAGGGCACATAGACTCACAGTCTCTTTGTGCATTAGTTTCTCCATCTAAAAAGTGTAGTAGTGGCTTTGATTTCTTTAAACTCTCATTCCTGGTAACAAATACTTATGCACTTCCAGCTTCTGACTGGTTAGAGTGCCCTCATGTGTGTCTTTGCTGTAATGTTTTAGATTTCTGAGAAAGATAGTATACTCAGCAGCAATACAATTATAATTTATTTCCCATTTATAATAGCTTCAAGTATCACTCAGCAAATGCTGAAGAGTGTGATTAATCCTACTACAGTTCATTATCAAACTTTTCATATGCCAAATTTTATTCTAAAGTAATGAAGTTATTATTTGCCCCAGTTCAAATGTTAATAACTTGAGTTTTTTTCCTTAAATCTTCTAAGATAAGTTTTTTACTATAATATGATTTTATTATCATACCTTAATGAAAAGCTGTAGCTGATTAAGTTTTCAATTATATATGATAGCCTGACTATACATTTTTGGAGGGTGGATAACAGCTCAAGGAACCAGTTCTAACTCAGTTTTTCCAAATAAAAATTTACTTGTTTAAATCATTGCAAAGACTACCCAAAAAGAGTATATTTGAGGACGCCAACACCAAAAAAGAATTTCATTTTTTGGAGCTATATATAAAATAAAAAATCTCATAAATCCAACAATACTTTATATGACACTTAGCCAACAAGTATTTATTGAGGGCCCCCACTATGTGCCAGGAATGAGATGTCAAACTGAGGAACCTGAATTTACTAAAGTAAAGCAAAAGGTACTGTTTTTCTCTCCTTTTATAAAATGACTTAGTAATAAATGCCTCACCCAAGAGGGTTGCTGTAAAGATCTAATAACATGACATATGTAACCACGTCTTTTAAAATAGAGAAATGTTGTTAAAATGTTTTCAAGGGAAACCGTGGTGATTCCAAGGACATATTTTAGGCCTTGCCTTGTGTATGGAAGGTCTTTGAATGTGAGGCTCTACTACTACTCTTTTTTTAATTAAAAAATTTCTTCAAAGTTTCATGACAGGAGAGAAGGTGGGAAGAGAGAATTATGTAACCTAAGAAAAGAAGTCTGAACTATTATTTTCCTCATGGCCTCTAACCTTCATCTTAGTCAATCTCAGGTAGGGCATACATTGGCTGCGGATACCAGTTAAGTCAAGAGGTCTGATTAACTATACTAGATTAGCCAGAATGGAGCAGTTATACTAACCCAGCAGAAGGCAGCATTATACCTTTTCAAAATCCCTGAAACTAAAAACACCAGCAAACGCATAATGTTCAAAGGTACGTATTACAGTATATGAAGTGATTATCTGATTCTAGGCCCTGTAGAAAATTGAATAGACCCACAAACCACATATCTCACATATCAGGGACAGATTTCCTCTTCTTGGGCTCTAAAATCACTGCAGATGGTGACTGCAGGCATGAAATTAGAAGATGATTGTTTCTTGGAAGGAAAACTATGACAAACCTAGACAGTGCATTAAAAAGCAAAGACACCGCTTTGCCAACAAAGGTCTGTACAGTCAAGGCTATGGCCTTCCCAGTAGTCATGTATGGATGTGAGAGTTGGACCATAAAGAAGGCACAGTGCCGAAGAATTGATGCTTTCAAGCTGTGGTGTGGAGAAGACTCCTGAGAGTCCTTTGGACAGCAAGGAGATCAAATCAATCAATCCTAAAGGAAGTGAACCCTGAATATTCATTGGAAGGACTGATGCTAAAGCTGAAGCTCCAATACTGTGGCCATCTAATGTAAAGAGTTGACTCATTGGAAAAGACCCTGATGCTGGGAAAAGATTGAAGGCAGAAGCGGAAGAGGGCAACAGACAACAAGATGGTTGGATGGCATCACTGATTCGATGGACATGAACTTGGGCAAACTCCGGGAGATGGTGAGGGACAGGGAAGTCTGGCGTGCTGCTGTCCTTGGGGTTGTAGAGAGTTGGACATGACTTGGGAACTGAATAACAATGAACAACATATCACAGCCCCCCTTCCTGCTATCCTCTATCCATCCACTCAGAATCTGCCACGGTATTCCAAGAAAAGTTCCATGTCCCATAGTTCTGTCTTCTCCAAGTCCCAATGTAAATTTCCATGGTTTTATGTGGCCTATTATTCAGTTATATCTAACCTTTGCAAGTTTGATGACATACACTTCCTCTCCAATTTTTAAACATCATGGAAATTATTTAACATACCAAAAGTAGATTTAAAAAAGCATAGTGAATCCTCCGCATACCCATCAACCAACTTTAACTACTGTCAACATTTGGGGAACTTCAAGGTTAGAATAGCATGACAATGGGAGTCCCCTGGTGATCTACTGGTTAGGATTTGGTGTTTTCACTGCCAAGGCCTGGGTTCAATCTCTGATCAAGGAATTGAGATCCTGCTGCACAGTCAAAAAAAAGAAAAAGAAAGAAAGAAAGAAAAAAAACAGCACAAGAGTGGGTGGTGATTAGAAAACCAAACAGAATTTTTGAAACAAAAATATAATATTTAAAAGTATAAAATCAATGGAAAGATTAAACAGCTGAATAACTAGTGATCTATAAGACAGTCCCAAAGAAGTTACCTAGAATATACCATTGTGGTGGTGGTTGTGGTTTAGTCGCTAAGTTATGTCTGACTCTTGCAACCCCCATGGGCTGTAACCCACCAGGCTCCTTTGTCCATGGGATTTCCCAAGCAAGAATACTGGAGTGGGTTGCCATTTCTTTCTTCAGGGGATCTTCCCAACCCAAGGATTGAACACAGGTCTCCTGCACTGCAGGCAGATTCTTTACCAACTGAGCTACCAGGGAAGCCCCAAATATACCACAGAGACAAAGAAATGGAAAGATGAAAGAGAAATTATGGGTTATAGATGATAAAGTACAAAGGTCCAATGTGCATCTGGCACCAGAAGGAGAAAATGGACAGAACAGAGGAGAGGTCATATTCAAAAAATTATAACTGAGAATCTTCTAGAATTGATGAAATTCAAATCCTGAGTTTGAAGAAACTAAATGAATCCCACTCTAAATAGAAAGAAATCCATGCCAAGATACATCATTATAAAACCAAAGGTAAGAAAAAAAACCAAAAGTAATAAAGAGATCCTAAAACAGCTAGAGAAAAATACAGCTTACCTACAAAGGAACAAATGAAAATAACAGGACATTTCTCAATGGCAATAATAGAAGCCAGAAGACAGTGGAACAGTATCTTTAAAGTATGAGAAGAAAATAACTGTTAACCTAGAATTATGTCATCAAAAAACTACCTCAAAAAAGATCCTGAAGTAATAATATTTTCAGAGAGACTATGGAAGATACCCACAACTAGGAGGTCAATTACCCTAAAGGTAATTCTTGAAGTTTTTAGTGAGAAATTCTAAGGCACTAGGCTTTGTAAAAGTTGTGAAAATGTATAGATTGAGAACACAAAAAGACTAAGGGGACACTGGCTCCCACCACAACTACTACCAACCTCATCTTAACATTTCAATTCTGGGACATTTTGGTTACACTGGAGGTATATGCTTTACTTTTGCAGATTTCAGGGGAAGGGAACACTTCTGCTCCATCTCCTCATGCTACTGACCTCAAAAGGCCTTTCTGGGCCCATAAGCTCTTAGGAGGAGTGGTTAACATGACTGGTCAGAATTCAAGGCATTTACTGGGCCTTATCTGCATCTTCTTCATGACTCAGGTCTCTATTCTTTTCCGCCTCTTACTGAGGTTTCCTTGGGTCTCCTCCAAAACAACTAGTTTTGGAGAAAGATGAAATAGCTGACATAATATCTCCACAGAGAAAGTTATTATATTCTCATCCTTGCATGTAGCTCCCTAAAGTTCCTCTGTCTGGGACACCACAGGGACAAGGGGACCCAGGCATCCTCGGTTTCTGAATTAATAACATTAAAATACCTCAGAACTCATATGTGTCCTCTAATATAGGTGCTCATCCCTACTCTAAGGTAACAAAGAGTAGCTGCTGTCCCTGGGAAAAGGACAAGCGGCTTCTCTGCCAAATTCAAACACAGGAGAAATAATCTTTGCTAGGAAGAAAAACACTGATTTCACAGGAAATTAATGGTTAATCATCTTGGTGAAATCACCCAGCTCTCTAAAGAGACTGAATATTTACTGTATTAGAATAGAAACAGGACAAATGTCAAAAAGAAATCTGGACCCAAATACACACTGAATTCAATATATGATAAAAGTTAGCATTCCAGATCAGTGGAGAAAGATGACTTATTCAATAAATGTAATGAGACAACTGGTTAGACTTTTTTAAAGCTGAATCATTACTTTATGCCAAAATAAAGTCCATATGTATCAAAATTTAAAGATAAAATATGAAAGCACAAAAATACTGAGGGGAACATAGATGAATATTTTTATAATCTTGGAGTGGAAAAGGCCTTTTCAAGCATGTGTTACCAAATTCAGATTGTATAAAGAAAAAAATTTTATACATTTTGGCTGCATAAAAATAAAAACTTAGACCTTTCAAAATGACATGAAAATACTACTTAAAAAAAGATATATCATCTTCTTGAATAAGGATTAAAATCATAAAGATGTCAATTATTCCCAAATTAGCAATTCAACCAGAATATATTTATTTTTAACTAACACATGCATACAAATCCAGTCAGAATATAATGATTTTACATCAATAATGTACTGATTGATATATTGATTTTACTGGACAATAATACTAACATTCATGTGGAAGAATACATGAGACTAATCAAGAGTATTTGGTAAAGAACACCACTGAAGGGAGATATGTCTTATCACAATTCAACTTAAAATGAAGCTATAGTAAACAAAACAGTATATTATTGGCACAGGAATAGAAAAATAGATCAGTAGAAAGTATGGAGAGTCCAAAATTGATTAAACTATATAGGAGAATCTTATCAAAGAATTGAGATGGTTTTAAATATTATACGGTGCTGGAATAATTGAGTATATATTTCGAAGAAAATAAACCTATTTCTTCTGGCAGAAACTGATAGCTGCAATACAAATTCCATTCAGAACTCTGATTTTGTTTAGGCTAGCAGTGTGCTCAGTCAACTATTCACCTCCCTCAGTTCAGTTCAGTTCACAGTCAGTCATGTCCGATTCTTTGCAATCCCATGGACTACAGCACACCAGGCCTCCCTGTCCATCACCAACTCCAAGAGCTTACTCAAACTCATGCCAATTGAGTCGGTGATGCCATCTAACCATCTCATCCTCTGTCACCTCCTTCTCCTCCTACCTTCAATCTTTCCCAGCATCAGGGTCTTTTCCAATGAGTCAGCTCTTCGCATCAGGGGGCTAAAGTATTGGAGTTTCAGCTTCTGCATCAGTCCTTCCAAAGAATATTCAAGACTGATTTCCTTTGGGATTGACCGGTAGGATTTCTCCAGTACCTTATTTGAAAAGCATTAATTCTTCGACACTCAGCTTTCTTTATGGTCCAACTCTCACATCCATACATGACTACTGGAAAAACCATAGCTTTGACTAGATGGACCTTTGTCAGCAAAGTAAAGTCTGCTTTTTAATATGCTGTCTAGGTTTGTCATAGCTTTTCTTAAAAGGAGCACGTGTCTTTTAATTTAATGGCTACAGTCACCATCTGTGGTGATTTTGGAGCCCCTCAAAATGAAGTCTGCCACTGCTTCCATTGTTTTCCCATCTATTGCCATGAGGTGATGGGACTGATTGCCATGATCTTCATTTTTTGAATGCTGAGTTTTAAGCTGCTTTTTCACTCTCCTCTTTCACTTTCATCAAGAGGCTCTTTAGTTCCTCTCCGCTTTCTGCCATAAGTGTGGTGATATCTGCCTATCTGAGGTTATTGATATTTCTCCGGGCAATCTTGATTTCAGCTTGTGTTCTTCATCCAGCCTGGCATTTCACATGATGTACTCTGCATATAAGTTAAATAAACAGGGTGACAATATACGGTCTTGACGTACTCCTTTCCCAATTTGGAACCAGTCCATTGTTCCATGTCCGGTTCTAGCTTTTGCTTCTTGACCTGCATATAGATTTCTCAGGAGGCAGGTAACATGGTCTGGTATTCCCATGAATTCTCTTGAAGAATTTTCCACAGTTTGTTGTGATCCACACAGTCAAAGACTTTGACATAGTCAATAAAGCAGAAGTAGAGTTTTTTTTAAGAATTCCCTTGCTTTACCTATGATCCAACGGATGTTGGCAATTTGATCTCTGGTTCCTCTGCCTTTGGTAAATGCAGCTTGAACATCTGGAAGTTCTCTGTCCACATACTGTTGAAACCTACCTTCGAGAATTTTGATCATTACTTTGCTAGCATGTGAGGAGAGTGCAATTGTGCGGTAGTTTGAACATTCCTTGGCATTGCCTTTCTTTGGGATTGGGATGGAAACTGACCTTTTCCAGTCCTGTGGCCACTGCTGAGTTTTCAAAATTTGATGGGATATTGAGTACAGCACTTTCACAGCATCATATTTTAGGATTTGAAATAGCTCAACTGGAATTTTATCACCTCCACTAGCTTTGTTCATAGCGATGCTTCCTAAGGCCCACTTGACTTCACATTCCAGGATGTCTGGCTCTAGGTGAGTGATCACACCATGGTGGTTATATGGGTCTGTATAGCTCTTCTGTGTATTTTTGCTACCTCTTCTTAGTATCTTCTGCTTCTGTTAGGTCCATAGCATTTCTACCCTTTATTGTGCCGATCTTTGCATGAAATGTTCCCTTGGTATCCCTAATTTGCTTGATGAGATTGCTAGTCTTTCCCAACTATTGCTTTTCTGTTTCTGATCACTTAGGAAGGCTTTCTTATCGGTCTTTGATGTTCTTTGGAACTCTGCATTCAGATGGATATATCTTTCCCTTTCTCCTTTGCCTTTTGCTTCTCTTCTTTTCTCAGGTATATGTAAGGCCTTCTCAGACAACCATTTGGCCTCTTTGCATTTCTTTTTCTTGGTGATGGTTTCGATCACCACGTCCTGTACAATGGGCTTTCCTCATAGGTCAGTCAGTAAAGAATCTGCCTGCAATGCAGGAGATCCCAGTTTGGGATTTCTGGGTCAGGAAGATCCACTGGAGAATGGATAGGCTACCCACTCTAGTATTCTTGGGCTTCCCTTGTGGCTCAGCTGGTAAGGAATACGCCTGCAATGAGGGAGACCTGGGTTCAATCCCTGGGTTGGGAAGATTGCCTGGAGAAGGGAAAGGCTACCCACTCCAGTATTCTGGCCTGGAGAATTCCATGGACTGTATAGTCCATGGAGTCACAAAGAGTCATACATGACTGAGCAGCTTTCATTTTCAGTTTCCTGTACAATGTCATCAACCTCTGTCCATAGTTCTTCAGGTACTTTGTCTTATCAGCAAGCTTGCCTTGAGAACCCCATGAACAGTATGAAAAAGAAAAAAGATATGACACTGAAAGATGAACTCCCCAAGTCAGTAGGTGCCCAATATGCTACTGGAGAAGAGTGGAGAAATAGCTCCAGAAAGAATGAAGAGGTGGAGCCAAAGCAAAAGCAACACCCAGTTGTGGATGTGACTGGTGATGGAAGGAAACTCTGATGATGTAAAGAACAATATTGCACAGGAACCTGGAATGTTAGGTTCATGAATCAAGGTAAATTGTAAGTGGTCAAACAGGAGATGGCAAGAGTGAACATTGACATTTTAGGAATCAGTGAACTAATTCACAGAATTGTTCTAATTCACAGAATGGGTGAATTTAATTCAGATGACCATTATATCTATTACTGCGGGCAAGAATCCCTTAAAAGAAATGGAGTAGCCATCATAGTCAAAAAGAGAGTCCTAAACGCAGTATTTGGGTGCAGTCTCAAAAAAATGACAATGAACTCTGTTCGTTTTTAAGGGAAACCATTCAATATCACAGCAATCTGAGACTATGCCAAAGAAGCTGAAGTTGAATGGTTCTATGATGACCTGCAATACTTCTAGAACTAACACCAAAAAAGATGTCCTTTTCATCATAGGGCTGAAAGTCAAGAGATAACTGGAGTAACAGGCAAGTTTGGCCTCGGAGTACAAAATGAAGCAGGGCAAAGGTTAACAGAGTTTTGCCAAGAGAACGCACTGGTAATGGCAAACACCCTCTTCCAACAACACAAAAGATGACTCTACACATGGACATCACCAGATGGTCAATACCAAAATCAGATTGATTATATTCTTTGCAGCCAAAGATGGAGACGCTCTATATAGTTGGCTAAAACAAGACCAGGATCTGATTGTGGCTCTGACCATGAACTCCTTACTGTAAAATTCAGAATTAAATTGAAGAAAGTAGGAAAAACCACTAGACCATTCAGGTATGACCTAAATCACTGAGACATAACTAGAAATCTAATGGGTAGAACTTCCAGGAAAGCTATTGTTTTTTGATTAAAAAAATAAAAGACCTTGCCTCTTACCCTTTTCCCTGAAAAATTCTTCCTGTCTATTACATAAATGTGATGCTTAGAGTATAGAAACTGTATTACATGAGAAAGAAAATCATAATCTAATGACTGTCGAACAGAAAGTGAGAAGCAGCCTAGTTCTTTGATGGCATGGTAGAGTCACACACCAGTACTGACTTCTTACTTCCATTCTTTATGTCACATTAAAAAAAAACCCTATTTGATGAAGACATTTTAGCAAGGATTACATTATGCATAGTTGCATGAAAATTCTGTTAACTCAGCACCTATATCACATCATGTACAAAGATGAACTTCAAATGACTTAGGTATCTACATAAAAAATGATAAAAATATGGAGGTGTGTGGGGGAGACTTTAATTAAGAAGAATCACTGGTGCACCCTCATGGAAAACAGTATGGAGGTTCCTCAAAAAACTAAAAACAGAATTACCATATGATCCCACAATCCCACTCCCAGGCATATATCCAAAACTATAATTAATAAAAAAGATACTTGCACCCCTATGTTTACAACAGCACTATTCACAATAGCCAAGACATGACAACCACCTAAATGTCCATTGACAGACGAATGGATAAAGAAGCTGTGATACATATATATATATACACACACACATACACAAACTGGAATATTAACCATGAAAAGAATGAAATAATGCCATTTGCAGCAATCTACATGGAATGAAATATTATCACACTAAGTGAAGTAAGTCAGACAGAGAGAAAAAAATACCATATGATATCACTTACATATGGAATCTAAAACTATGACCCAAATAAACCTATCTAGGAAGGAGAAACAGACTCACAGACGTAGAGAACAGACCTGTGGTTGCCAAGCGAGGTGGGAGTAGGGTGGAGTGGGAGTTTGGGGCAAGCAGATGCAAACTACAGAACGGATAAGCAACAAGTTTCCACTCTATAGCACAGGAAACTATATTAAATATTCTGAGATAAACTATAATGGAAAAGGATATTTTTAAATGTATATATATATATATAATTCAATCACTCTGCTGTATAGCAAAAATTAACACAACACTGTAAATCAACTATATATCAATTAAAAAAAACCTTAAGATATTAAAATAAATAGATTACCAGGGGCAGGGGAGAAGAATCAAAAGGAGAGCTTCACTATTTGCATATTAAGTTTTTTCTATCATGAGAGCATAAATAAAATCAAAACAAGCAATAGACTGGGAAAATATTTACATTAATAACATATGAGTTACAGTCCCAAGCATTCAAAAAGTTTCTACAGACTAATTAGAAACAAATGACAGTAGAAAAAATGGGAAAGGCAATAGGCAAGGTGCAAAAGAGGAAATTCAAACATTCAATAAAAATATGAAAAAATGCTCAGCCTCACTAGTCAGGAAATGCAAATAAAAACAAGAATAAGTTATCATTTATCACTGATTTCCAAAAACCATAAAGTGTGATAATATCTGGTACTGAGTAAAGGAAACTCATACATGCTGGTAGGACTATAAACTGCTTCAACAAACTTGGAAAATATTTGAGCAAACAGTCTTGGTTTTAAGGAATCTATCCTACAGAAATAAAGGCCTCAAAATGCAAGATAAATACATGGATGACATTGGGCATTTCTTATCATGGCTGTCATATCATGGTAACTGCCTTAAATTTATTCATGATTCCTGGTATGCGTGTCCTTATTGCAGTGTGATTTGCTGTTCCTTCCATTGAGAGTTAAAGTCTACTTCTCTGCTTCTTGAATCCTGGACTTGGTGACTTTCTTCCAGCAATGGGAAAGTACAACTGTGGCACAAACAGAAGTTTAAAGCAATTGCAGGATTTCCCTCATGGCTCAGTGGTGAAGAATCCACCTGCTAATGCAGGAGATGGGGGTTTGATCCTTGGTCCAGGAGGATCCCATATGCCATGGAGCATCTAAGCCCAACTAAGCCCAGCAACTATTGAGCCTGAGCTCCAGAGCCTGGGAGCTGCAACTACTGCGCCCATGTGCTGCAACTTCTGAAGCCAGAGCACCCCGAAGACTATGCTCTCCAACAAGAGAAGCCACCGCAATGAGAAGCCTGCTCACCACAGCTAGAGAGTAGCCCCCACTCACTGCAACTACAGAAAAAGTCTGTGCAGCAAAGAACACCCAGCACATCCAGAAATAAATAAATAAAATTATTTAAAAAATTTTTTAAATGTTTTAAAAAGTAATTACATATTGGAGCCTGCTCTTTCTTGCAGATAGGAACAGCCTCCTGGAGGATGAGAGATCATGTGGAGAAGACCCTTGCCGGGGTCCAGCCCCAGTAGATCCAGCGTGTTTCGAAGGTAGGGGTTCGGCGTCGGCGTCTTTGGAAAAATACATATTTAATTACAGATATAGAGAGAGATTAGAAACGGATAGTGTAGTAGGAGATAGTGTAGAAAAAGAGGCTGAATAACTTGGTCTACGTGGAATAGCATCCATGCTCCAGATGGGAATTCAGCCAGAAAAACGGGAGCAAGAAAGAAGCGACATGGGGGAATCAGTCTTTCCGGAAACTGATCCGATTTCTTTATTTTGGGGTTTGCTTATATACCTTTTGTTACATATAGGGATGAATACAGAGTCACGCGGGGGTCAGCAGTCCTGACCTTTATCAAAATCAGGTGCTTCACATAAATGTATTAAAAAAAGGTCTTAGGGATATTACATCATCTTCTGGTCATGAGTGAGACCTGCTGACATTTTATGATCCTTTCTTTCTGATAACCAAAAAACTTATTTCTTCCAAGGGTGTTTTTTCTTAAACCAGGCACCACCCTCCAAATAAAGCTACATTCCTATAGAGTGAGGGTGTAGTGAGTTACAATCAAGAAAGGAATTTATTTAACCCAAGGTTAACATGATTAATCTTAAAGGTTAACACTTATTTCTCCTATATGCTAGTTATATTCATTATAAGGGTAGGGAACATGGAGATTTAGCAGCAAACATCAGCCCAACAAATGAAAATCCTTTCACCAATGTTCCCCTTAAGATCTGTTTAGTCTTAAGATAGTGATAAAGTTACATTTTCACATAGCAAGGACACAGTGATTTATAACAGACTACAGTGATCTATTACAAAAGAGAAAATCCATTAACTCAAAAAGTCTAGTATTGCTAACATCAAAAACTACTATATTTCCTTTTCTATATTCCAAATACACTGATTAATATATTCCCAGGTGCCTAAGGATATGGAGGCCTGGCGGCAATCATTGACTCAACAAGAAGAAAAAGCCCTATGCTAATTAAGACTCTCAAAATACTCCAAAACTCTCTGTGCTGTTTATGGTTAAGAGGTAGTAAACAATCATGTGGCAGGAGTATGGATAATCCTGTCACACAAGCTAGTCTGTCAGCAGAGAGGTTTGACCTGAGACATCCTTGTCCCACCCAGGGCAGGGAATTAGCAGCAATTATTGACACAACAAATGAAAAACCCTTCACCAATATAATTCCTAACCAACCCGCTATACTAATAATTTCCAACTCCCCAAAAGAATTTGCCTTTTGTAAGTCTAAAACATCTCATGCCTCTCAGATTGGGAGGCTGTAAACAATCACATGTGGCCGGATGAACCTATACAGGTGGGCTAGATAACCTTCAGAGGAGTCCATAAGCTGAAACACTCTTGTCACGCCCAAGAATTTTTATTGCCTTGGAGCTGCACGTTTATTCCTTCTCTGAGAGAAACGGTTATGGGGGAGAGCCCCCCGTAAAGCCAGAGGTGTAGGTGACAGCATAAAACAGACTCTGGTTTTGGGGTAGATGCTCGGGAACAGGGGGTTTCCTGAGGCTTGATCACGCCTTTGCGTATGCCAAGCCTCCTTCCTCATGACCTTTGCCATGGGCAGAGTTCCTCACGCTGGCCCCGGGCAGACCCTGGAAACCATCCTAGCTGAGGCCCCAGATATGTGACTGAGGCCATTCTAAACCCTCCAGATCCAGCTAAGCTGGCCCAGATGAGAACTGACCAGCCAACTCTCAGAATTCTAAGAAATAATAAATACTTGTGGTTTTAAGTCACTAATTTAGATTACTTGCTTCACAGAAAAATAAATATTTGATACAGTAGTGAAACACAAACAAAATGAGCTACAAAACTTTGGATGTAATCAATGGGAAAAGATGAATCAATTGTTTCACATCCCTATTACCAACTATTATGCAATTATTAAAGTGCTAAAATCTTCATCTATTAGTTCAGACAACCCTGCCCAATAGAAAGGTAATGTGAGTCACATGTGTAATTTTAAGCTTTTATAGCTACATTAAAAGGAGATAGACAAAATTTTAATAATCTATTTTATTTAACCCAGTATATCCCCAATATTATCACTGTACGTGTAATCCATAAAACTTATTTGTTAGGTATTTCACATTCTTTTTTTTTTAAACTAACTCTTGGAAATCTGGCATGTATTTCATACTTCAGCACAATTTAATTCTGACTAGCTACATTTCAAGTGTTCAGTAGCTATGTGTGGTTAGTGATTACCACAGACTCAAATGTTTGAGTCTCTCCACAGCTACCTCCTCAATTCCTTTTTAAGGGAATTAAGGGACATTGAGGGAACTGAAAAGACATATAAGTGTATATCAGTATGCAGAATGGGATGGAAGGATGTAACCCAAGTTGTTAAAATTGCTTTGCCAGCCAATTGAGGTTGGAAGAAAAAGCAGATTATATCTCTTTATACATTCTTATATTGTTTAGCTTCATTATAAAGGTATGTTAATTAAAAAATAATAAAGGTATTTAATATTATTTTTAAAAGTTAATACAAAGCCTAAAATAAACTAAAAACAATGAGATAAAAAGGAACACATCAACAGCTCCTAACCAAGATTACTTTCAAGATGAAGAAAGAATTTTACTTTTTAATAGAGATCTTTTTGTACTATTTCTATTTTTTAAACTTTAATCACATATTACTTTTTTTTTTTACAATTTTAAGTTACATTTTTAGGTAAAATAAATATTGATTTGAAATACTTAATTTCTCATACTAAATATTTATTAAGTATCAGCTCTGATAGGTACAGACTCATTTTTTAACTTTAAACCATAACAATTTTTAACTTATAGAATGTGTGGGAAATATTTTTGAGCATGGGAGACCTTTGGTGCTCCTTCCTTCTTATTCCAAGTAAGGTCACTCTCCTATTTCCAATTACTATTCTACTGAGGAATGAAATACATGGGATTAGCTTGCCACTTAGAAACCTAATGTTCCGTTCAGGACAGTTCAGTCGCTCAGTTGTGTCTGACTCTTTGAGACCCCATGAATGGAAGCACGCCAGGCCTCCCTGTCCATCACCAACTCCTGGAGTTTACTCAAACTCATGTCCATCGCATCAGTGATGCCATCCAGCCATCTCATCCTCTGTCATCCCCTTCTCCTCCTGCCCCCAATCCCTCCCAGCATCAGTCTTTTCCAATGAGTCAACTCTTCACATGAGGTGGCCAAAGTATTGGAGTTTCAGCTTCAGCATCAGTACTTCCAATGAACACCCAGGACTGATCTCCTTTAGAATGGACTGGTTGGATCTCCTTGCAGTCCAAGGGACTCTTAAGAGTCTTCTCCAACACCACACTTCAAAAGGATCAATTCTTCGGTGCTCAGCTTTCTTCACAGTCCAACTCTCACATCCATACATGATCACTGGAAAAACCATAGCCTTGACTAGACAGACCTTTGTTGGCAAAGTAATGTCTCTGCTTTTGAATATGCTATCTAGGTTGGTCATAACTTTCCTTCAAAGGAGTAAGTGTCTTTTAATTTCATGGCTGCAATCACCATCTGCAGTGATTTTGGAGCCCCCCAAAATAAAGTCTGACACTGCTTCCACTGTTCCCATCTACTTCCCATGAAGTGATGGGACCAGATGCCACGATCTTCGTTTTCTGAATGTTGAGCTTTAAGCCAACTTTTTCACTCTCCTCTTTCACTTTCATCAAGAGGCTCTTTAGCTCCTCTTCACTTTCTGCCATAAGGGTGGTGTCATCTGCATATCTGAGGTTATTGATATTTCTCCCGCAATCTTGATTCCAGCTTGTGCTTCTTCCAGCCCAGTGTCTTTCATTGCCAGACATCCTGGAATGTGAAGTCAAGTGGGCCTTAGAAAGCATCACTATGAACAAACCTAGTGGAGGTGATGGAATTCCAGTTGAGCTATTTCAAATCCTGATAGATAATGCTGTGAAAGTGCTGCACTCAATATGCCAGAAAATTTGGAAAACTCAGCAGTGGCCACAGGACTGGAAAACGTCAGTTTTCATTTCATTCCCAAAGAAAGGCAATGCCAAAGAACGCTCAAACTAATGCACAATTGCACTCATCTCACACGCTAGGTAACTAATGCTCAAAATTCTCCAAGCCAGGCTTCAGCAATACGTGAACTGTGAACTTCCAGATGTTCAAGCTGGTTTTAGAAAAGGCAGAGGAACCAGAGATCAAATTGCCAACATCTGCTGGATCATGGAAAAAGCAAGAGAGTTCCAGAAAAACATCTATTTCTGCTTTATTGACTATGCCAAAGCCTTTGACTGTGTGGATCACAAGAAACTATGGAAAATTCTGAGAGAGATGGGAATACCAGACCACCTGACCTGCCTCTTGAGAAACCTATATGCGGGTCACAAAGCAACAGTTAGAACTGGACATGGAACAACAGACTGGTTCCAAATAGGAAAAGGAGTACGTCAAGGCTGTATATTGTCACCCTGCTTATTTAACCTAATGTTACTTGGTAACGAAAAGTGGTGTTTCCTAACTTTCTGCCCTACTTATGCAGTGTCATTTTTTTATGGGGGACATAATATGAAGACACTGAATATCCTAAATCTTTTGTCATCAGTTTATAGGATATCTATAGTATTATTTGACTAGCTTCCACATTGTTTTTGTGGGAGCAACCATCTTGAAAAATGTAACTTTGTACCCCTGGCTATAATTAATTCTAGAAGTGGGTATCTGGGTGGATCAGAGCACACCCAAGATTATGTGGGCTTTGAATCCAAGGAGTTGAGTCAGTCTCTATCCAGTAGCTGCTGAAGCTATATGTAAAAAATCCTGGAGCTATCAGCAGCCTTGCTTCCCTTTGGATGGAACACGGAAGCAAAGGCAGTCAATTGTAGAGACAGAAAGAAAATTGCTCAGAAAGGAGCAGAAGAGAGATAGAAAGTGAGCTTTCATGACTTTTATACTCTTGGCGCCAGTTTTTTCAGAGGTTGATCTGTATCTTTACTCTGCCTTCAGCATTATTTTTCTATCTGTTTCACCATTAGCTTTCAATAAAATCTTCGTTTACAACTAAAACCAGTTTAAGCTGGGTATTCTTTAACATGCAATGAAATAATCCTAGCAAATACAAAGGAAGACAAATGTATATAGAACGATTGTAGTTGGGTTTGGGGGTTTTTCCTATTTTCCATTTGTATTCTAGCATGATGTTAAACGACTTTCAAAATTTTTATTGAAAAAAAATATTTCATTGAATCTGAAATTTGCCTGTTCATGATAGAGGCATTATTAGTTGCATACCAAGCATTCATTCCTCTACTTTTCCTGCTAAAAGAAAACTTACTCGTTCAGGTACTCACCCCTTTCTCCCAAGGAGCACACTAACTGAGGGAAAGATGATCCATCCTATGCCATGCATGGCATTTCCCTATCAGCTGTGTATTAAACCAATTACACTACAAGGAAAGATTTTTTAAATTAATTATTTATGTATTTATTTTTGGCTGCACTGGGTTTTTGCTGTTGCACGCAGGCTTTCTCTAGTTGCAATTGTTGTGGTGCAAGGACTTCTCGTTGCCATGGCTTCTCCTGTTGCGAGGCATGAGCTCTAGGCACACAGGCTCAGCAGTTGCAGCTCACGGGCTCTAGAGTATAGGCTCAGCAGTTGTGCCGTCCTGGCCCACCTGCCCCATGGCATGTGGGATCCTCCTGGACCAGGGATCAAATCCACGTCCCCCACATTGGCAAGTGGACTCCCAACAACGGGACCACCAAGGAAGTCCTGGGAAAGATTTTTATTCTATGGTTAGAGAAGTTTTTATGTCCTGTGGGACATAAACAAGGAAATTGCAGTTTTAGCTGTTGCTGGAAGCCATCTTCCTACTATGAAGAAAGTAACTGGAGAAGATTTAACCCCTTCTATTAAAGTTTTATTTTTTTAACTTTAATGAAAATGTTTTTCATTTATAGAATACCTAGTTCCTTTAAAAATATGCTTGTTCTTTTTTCATAATGTCCCATTCTTGCTTTAAGGATTCTTTTCCTTTCAGATTTTGAATATTTTAAAGACACTTATATTTTGAGTAACACAATATAAACATACTTATATTTACTTTACCACTAGTGCCATCCTGAATGGCGCTAGTAGTAAAGAACACGTGTGCCAATGCAGGAGACAGAAGAGACTCAGTTTCAATCCCTGGGTCAGGAAGATCCTCTGGAGGAGGGCACTGCAACCCATTTCAATACTCTTGCCTGGAAGATCCCATGGACAGAGGAAGCTGGCAGGCTACAGTCCACAGGGTTGCAAAGAGTCAGACACGACGACTGACGTGACCTAGCACACACACATATACAGGAATGAAAATGGGAATTTATGATGGATTCATAGAAAGGTAAGCAGTACAGTTTGGCTAGAGATATTTGCTATCCCATGGATGAAAATCATTGGCATAACCTGGGAGCTTATTAGAAATGCTGAATTTGGGGCTCTACCCTAAACTTACCAAATCAGAAGATGCATTTTTAACAAGATCCCCTGGTCACTGGGGTTATTCATATAAATTTGAAAATTTCAGAAGCTCTGCTGCTGTAAAGGAAGAGAAAGCAATATAGTTAGGGAGGTCAATAAGACTCCTCTGCTATTTCAGATTTAAATTTTAGCCCTTTGTGGAAAATGAATACGACTACAATGACTATGCTAAAGCCTAACCTACGCTAAAGTTCTAACAGTTAGAACTGGACATGGAACAACAGACTGGTTCCAAATAGGAAAAGGAGTACATCAAGGTTGTGTATTATCACCCTGTTTATTTAACTTATATGCAGAGCATATCATGAGAAATGCAGGGCTGGATGAGTTACAAGCTGGAATCAAGATTGCCGGGAGAAATATCAACAACCTCAAATATACAGATGGTATCACTCTAGTGGCATAAAATGAAGAACTAAAGAGCTTCTTGATGAGGGTGAAAGAGAAGAGTGAAAAAGCAGGCTAAAAACTCAATATTGAAAAAACTAAGATCATGGCATCCTGCCCATCACTTCATGGCAAATAGAAAGGGGAAAGGAGCAAGCATGATAGATTCCTCTTCTTGAGCTCTAAAGTCACTGCAGATGGTGACTGCAGGCATGAAATTAGATGATTGTTTCTTAGAAGGAAAGCTATGACAAACCCAGACAGTGCATTAAAAAGCAGAGTCATCACTTTGCCAAAAAGGTCCGTAAAGTCAAGGCTATGGTCTTTCCAGTAGTCATGTACGGATGTGAGAAGTAGACCATAAAGAAGGCAGAGTGCTAAAGAATTGATGCCTTCAAACTGCGGTTCTGGAAAAGACTCTTGAGAGTCTCTTGAATAGCAAGGGTATCAAACCAGTTAATCCTAAAGGAAATCAACCCTGAATATTCATTGGAAGGACTGATGCTAAAGCTTATGCTTCAGTACTTTGGCTACCTGATGTGAAGAGTCAACTCATTGGAAAAGATCCTGATGCTGGGAAAGATTGAAGGCAGAAGGAGAAGAGGGCAACAGAGGACGAGATGGTTGGATGGCATCACCGATTCAATGGACACGAACTTGGGCAGACTTCAGGAGATGGTGAGGGATAGGGAGGCCTGGCATGCTGCAGTCCATGAGGTCACAGAGTCAGATATGACTTGGCAACTGAACAAGTTTGCATAATCTCTAGTATATGTTACTTAAAGACTCTAAAAAAACACTTATTTAATTTAAAAAGTACTTCCACATTTACAAAGCTTCCAGATGATTATTACTATATTATTATTACAATAATTATAACTGATGTAAACAAAAGCCAGTTATCAGAACTTTTTAGTGAAACAGATAAGTGGAAATTTGTTCATCCGAAAGAAAAAGGAGAAATAAACTGTGGGGCATCCATACAATGGACATCATATTTAGCAAAAAAACAAAACAAAAACAAACTATTGATTCATACAATAGAATGAATGAATCTCAAAGAGTATGAATAATTGAAAAGTAAATGAATCTCAAAAACATTATGCTGAGTGAAAGAAGCCTTGTACAAGAGTATAAGGTTCTATAAGAACTAAATCTATGGTGAAAAAACAGGGATTGCTTTCAACATTGGTTAAGGACAGAAACTGACTAAGAGAGGGGGTTATGTTTTGGAGTTATGAAAACGTTCTATATCTTGATAAAGGTTAAGATTACACAGGTAAATGTATATATGTCAAACTCACCAGAATGTATACTTAAGATTTGTGCATTTCACTTTACATTTTAAAATTGTAGAAAAATTGAACCCTAGTTAACAATACATAAGCTCAAGTCTTTAAAGGTGAAGCATACTGAGAATATATGCAATTTGCTTTGAAATGCATGAAATAATAAGATGATTTGATAGAAGATGGACTAGTTGGTTATGGCTAGGAATGGTTAGTTATATGATAACATGAATATACCAAAATGTTACCTACAGAATATAAACTGGGAGGTAGGAGGAGGGTATATGGGTACTTACTGTACTATTCTTTCAACTAATCTCTACACTTAAAATTTTTCATAGTAAAATATTGGGGGAGAGAAAAAAGTTGCAGAAAATTAATTGTAATTTTGTTTAAAAATATAAAATGTGTTTTCAAGGATATGTTTAAATGAATAGGTAAAGGTATGAAAGCGACACATAATTGCAGGAATTGTCAAGCTGATCTTAAAATTCACATAGAAATGAAAGGACACAAATTAGCCAAAACAGTCTTGAAAAAGAAGACGAAAGTTGGAGGACCAAAATTTCCTGATTTTAAAACATACCAGCCAGCTACAGCAATCATAACAGTGTGTTACTGGTATAAGAACAGACATACAGAAAATAGAATAGAATTAGAGCCAGAAATAAAGTCTTACACTTATGGACAACTGATTTTCAACAAAGATATCAAGAAAATTCAATGGGAAAGAGACAGTCTTTCAATAAAATGGATATCCACGTGCAAAAAATTAATTTAAACTCCTTTTCACACCATACATAAAAATTAACTCAAAAAGGATCACAGACCTCATGCAAGAGCTAAAGCTGTAAAACTCTCAGGAAAAAAACAGAAGTAAATTTTCATGAACCTTGGGAGTAGGTGATGATTTCTAAGATATGACATTAAATAGTACAAGCAACCAAAGGAAAAAAAATTAATTGGGCTTTATCAAAATTAGAAAAAAGTTTTGATTTATTTTTAATTGAAGGGTAATTGCTTTACAATAAAATTAAAATGTTAATGCTTCAAAATATCATTAAGAAGGGACTTCCTTGGTGAACCACTGGTTAAGACTCTGTACATCCACTGCAGGGGGCATGGGTTCTATCCCTAGTCATGGAATTAAGATTCTACATCCCACATGCTGCAAGTGGTTCAGCCAAAAAAAATTAAAAAACATTAAGAAAGTGAAAGACAACCTACAGAATGAGAGAAAATATTTGCAAGTCATATGTCTGAGATGGAACCTTTATCCAGAATATACTAAATTCAGTAACAATTAAAAATTTCTAAATTCAATAACAAGAAGACAAAAAAAAAAACAATTTTTAAAGAGTGTCTGAAAAGACTTTTCTGCAAAAGAGACATACAAATGGATGATAATGGATATGAAAAAATCTTCAACATCATTAGCCATCAGAGTAATGCAAATCAAAACCACAGTAAGATTCACTTCACTTCCATTAAGATGGTTACAAACAAAGAGATAATAACAAGTGTTGGAAAGGATGTGAAGAAATTGGAACACTCATACACTGCTGGTGAGAATGTAAAACAGTACATCCACTTTGTAAAATAGTCTGGTAGTTCCTCAAAGAGTTAAACAGAATTACCATGTGACTAATTTCACTCTTATATATGTACTCAAGAAAAATGCAAATTTATGTCCAATATAAAAACTTCTATGAGAATGTTAATAGCATTATTTATTCCTAACAGTCAACAACTGGTAAACAATTCAAATGTCCATTGGATGGTGAATGGATAAACATGTTGGTATATCCATATGATGGAATATTTCTGGGCAATTAACAGGAATGAAGTACTGATACAGGCTTCGACATGGATAAACCTTGAAAACACTGTTCCAAGTGAAAGAAGCTGTCACAAAAGATACATACTCTATGATTCCATTTATATGAATAGTCTATAATAGGCAAAAAGTTGGCTTAAAACTCAACATTCTGAAATCTAAGATCATGGCATCTGGTCCCATCACTTCATGCCAAATAGATGGGGAAACAATGGAAACAGTGAGCAACTTTATTTTGGGGAGCTCCAAAATCACTGCAGATGGTGACTGCAGCCATGAAATTAAGAGACAATTGCTCCTTGGAAGAAAAGTTATAACCAACCTAGACAGCATATTAAAAAGCAGAGACATTACTTTGCCAACAAAAGTCCATCTAGTCAAAGCTATGGTTTTTCCAGTAGTCATGTATGGATGTGAGAGTTGGACCATAAAGAAAGCTGAGCACCAAAGAACTGATGCTTTTGAACTGTGGTGTTGGAGAAGACACTTGAGAGTCCCTCGGACTGCAAGGAAATTCAACCAGCCAATCCTAAAGGAAATCACTCCTGAATATTCATTGGAAGGACTGAAACAGAAGCTGAAACTCCAACACTTTGGCCACCTGATGCGAAGAACTGACTCATTTGAAAAGATCCAGATGCTGGGAAAAGATTAAAGGCAAGAGAAGGGGACGACAGAGGATGAGATGGTTGGATGGCATCACTGACTCGATGGACAATGAGTTTGAGTAAGCTCCAGGAGTTGGTGATGGACAGGGAAGCCTGGCGTGCTGCAGCCCATGTGGTCGCAAAGAGTCGGACACGACTGAGCAACTAAAGTGAACTGAACTGATAATAGGCAAATCCACAGAGACAGAAGGTAGATTAGTGGTTGCTAGTGGAAGGGCAGATGGGGGAATGAGGAGTGACTATTAATGGGCACTGTGTTTTGTTTTGCAGTACACATATATTCTAAATTCATAATGATGATGGCTACTCTGTGACTACCCTAAAACCTACTGAAGTGTTTACTTCAAAAGGGTAAACTGCAAGTTATGTGAATAATATCTCAGTAAAGCTACTATTCAAAAAACACACTTTGGGTTTGTTGTCTGGTACACAGCGATGACTTTCAGATTTCTGCTGGTAGCAAGGGGGTGGGGAAATTGCAAGTGCGGTAACTGCTGCTAAGGAAACACCAGCAGTTTCTAATTTTATGCTGTCCTATATTCTGCTGTAACTCTCATAGCTTTTGATAATGTTATACTTGAGGCCAAAACAGAAATGCCTTTTATATTTTATTATAACAACTAAGCTGGGAAATAAATTCACCAATTGCTTTTTTAAAAAGGAAATGAGCTAAAAACAACATAGATGTAAGTGTAGCTTAAATAAACTTTTGCTCAGTAAGATGAATGTGTTCACTGGGGAGGGAAAGTTTGGTAGTAAAAATAGTTTAAAGTGTTACATTATTTTAAAAAGCATTTTGTTCATTTACTGTAAATGGTCAACATCATTTTAAAACAGATGGTAAATCTGTTGGATAGTAAAAAGAAATGACATCTTGCTTCCATTTTCCTATTTCTTCCAGTTCATTTCTTTACCACAAATCATTTTCCATTGTTGGAGGATATTAAATTTAAATCAAACTGAAAGGAAAAAAGCAGGTAGCTCTGTTCATAAATTCATGTTTCTTAGCACTGCTGCTTCCTATAGCCATTTTATGAAGAATATTTCAAATTGATCTATTCATTCTGGATGTGAACAAACTGAGAGTTTCTTTTCTTGAGCAAACAGCTCTTTCAAGAAATATATTTACAAAATGAAAAATATATAATTATGATACGTAAACATTTAAGTAAATTTTAATACTCTTCTATGAGAAAAGATCTAGAACTGCTATACATTTAAGGAAGGGTATTAAGTTTAATTTGTAAAGATAACTAAGATGCTTACCATGTTCTTAGACTAAAATGCTATACATGGAGTGTGTATATATGTATGTGGACATACATGCATTTATGTATATAAATGTCTATGTATGTGTATAATGCTCACAATTATGTAAATAAATAGGTAAAAATTCCTTACAATAGCCTAGTATGATGTGAAAATGAAGAAAGAGCAAGGTTAAGCAATTTGTCCTGAATTTGCCCCTGAATTCAGGGAGTTTGGCACTACAGACCATGTTTTTGATAGTTACTCTAGGGATTCCCTGGTGGCTTAGTGGGTAAAGAATTCACTTTCAATGATGCATTAGATCCAGGAGATGCAGGTTTGATTTCTGCGTCAGGAAGATGCCCTGGAGGAGGGTACAGCAACCCACGCCAGTTTTCTTGTCTGAAGAATCCCATGGATAGAAAAGCCTGAGAGGCTACAGTCTATGGTGTCGCAGAGTCAGACACGATTGAAGTGTCTGAGCATGCATGAAGAATGTGTATAGGAAAGCAAGAATAAGCTAGACAAGTAGGGGGAAAGAGTCGTAGAGGACCTAAAAACAGGTGACAAGAGGACAGCAAAGGTATCAGTTCAGTTCAGTCACTCGATCATGTCTGACTGCGACACCATGGGCTGCAGCACACCAGGCTTCCCTGTCCATCACCAACTCCCAGAGCTTGCTCAAACTCATGTTCATTGAGTCAGTGACGCCATCCAACCATCTCATCCTCTATCGTCCCCTTCTCTTTCTGCCTTCAATCTTTCCCAGCATCAGGGTCTTTTCCAATGAGTCAGTTTTTCACATCAGGTGGCCAAAGGACTGGAATTTCAGCTTCAGCATCAGTCCTTCCAATGAATATCCTGAACTGATTTCCTTTAGGATTGACTGGCTGGATCTCCTTGCAGTCCAACGGACTCTCAAGAGTCTTCTCCAACACCACAGTTCAAAAGCGTCAGTTCTTTGGTGCTCAGCTTTCTTCATGGTCCAGCTCTCACATCCAACAAGACTAGTGGAAAAACCACAGCTTTAATTAGACAGACCTTTGTCGGCAAAGTAATGCCTCTGCTTTTTAATACACTGTCTAGGTCAGTCATAGCTTTTCAAGGAGCAAACGTCTTTTAATCTCATGGCTGCAGTCACCATCTGCAGTAATTTTGGAGCCAAGAAAATAAAGTCTCTCACTGTTTCCATATTTTCCTCATCTATTTGCCATGAAGTGATGGGACTGGATGGCATGATCTTCAGTTTTTGAATGTTGAGTTTTAAGTCAACATTTTTCACTCTGCTCTTCCAGTTTCATCAAGAGGCTCTTTAGTTCCTCTCTGCTTTCTGCCATAAAGGTGGTTTTGTCATCAGCATATTTGAGGTTATTGATATTTCTCCTGGAAATCTTGATGGCAGCTTGTGCTTCACCCAGCCCGGCATCTCACATGATGTACTCTGCATATAAGTTAAATAAGCAGGGTGACAATATACAGCCTTGACATACTCTTTTCCCAATTTGGAACCAGTCTGTTGCCCCATGTCCAGTTCTCATTATTGCTTCTGGACCTGCATACAGATTTCTCAGAGGCAGGTAAGGTGGTCTGGTATTCCCATTGCTTGAAGAATTTTCCAGTTTTTTGTGATCCACACAGTCTAAGTTTTGCGTAGTCAATAAACCTGAAGCAGATGTTTTTCTGGAATTCTCCTGCTTTTTATATGATCCAATGGATGTTGGCAATTTGCTCTGGTTCCTCTGCCTTTTCTAAATCCAGCTTGAACATCTGGAAGTTCACAATTCACATAATGCTGAAGCCCAGCTTAGAGAATATTGAGCATTATTTTGCTAGCGTGTGAGATGAGTGCAATTCTGTGGTAGTTTGAACATTCTTTGGCATTGCCTTTCTTTGGGATTGGGATGGAAACTGACCTTTTCCAGTCCTGTTGCCACAGCTGAGTTTTCCAAATTTCTGGCATATTGAGTGCAGCATTTTAACAGCATCATATTTTAAGATTTGAAATAGCTCAGCTGGAATTCCATCACCTCCACTAGCTTTGTTCATAGTGATGCTTCCTAAGGCCCACTTGACTTCACACTCCAAGATGTCTGGCTCTAGGTGAGTGATCACACATTGGTGGTTATATGGGTCATTAAAATCTGTTTTGTATAGCTCTTCTGTGTATTCTTGCCATCTCTTCCTAATATTTTCTGCTTCTGTTAGGTCCATAGTATTTCTGTCCTTTATTGTGCCCATCTTTGCATGAAATGTTCCCTTGGTATCTCTAATTTGCTTGATGAGATCTCTAGTCTTTCCCATTCTATCGTTTTCCTCTATTTCTTTGCACTGATCACTGAGGAAGGCTTTCTTCTCTCTCCTTGCTATTCTTTGGAACTCTGCATTGAGCTGGATATATCTTTCCTTTTCTTTGCCTTTCCTTCTCTTCTTTGCTCAGCTATTTGTAAGGCCTCCTCAAACATTTTGCCTTTTTGCATTTCTTTTTCTTGGGGATGATTTTGATTACCACCTCCTGTACAATGTTATGAACCTCCATCCACAGTTCTTCTGGCACTCTATCAGATCTAATCCTTTGAATCTATTTCTCACTTCCACTGCATAATCATGAGGGATTTGATTTAGGTCATACCTGAATGGCCTAGTGCCTTTCCCTACTTTCTTCAATTTAAGTCTCAATTTTACAATAAGGAGTTCATGATCTGAGCCACAGTTAGATCCTGGTCTTGTTTTTGCTGACTGTATAGAGTGTCTCCATCTTTGCCTGCAAAGAATATAATCAATCTAATTTCAGTATTTACCATCTGGTGATGTCCATGTGTAGAGTCATCTTGTGTTGTTGGAAGAGGGTGTTTGCTATGACTGGTGCATTTTCTTGGCAAAACTCTGTTAACCTTTGCCCTGCTTCATTTTGTACTCCAAGGCCAAATTTGCCTGTTATTCCAGGTATCTCTTGACTTTCTACTTTTGTATTCTAGTTCCTTATAGATGAAAAGGACATCTTTTTTTGGTGTTAGTTCTAGAAGGTTTTGTAGGTCTCTATAGAACCACTCAACTTCAGCTTCTTCAGCATTAGTGGTTGGGGCATAGACTTAGATTACTGTGATACTGAATTGTTTGCCTTGGAAACGAACAGAGATCATTATATTATTTTTTACATGCACCCAAGTACTGCATTTCAGACTGTTTTGTTGACTATGAGGGCTACTCCATTTCTTCTAAAGAATTCTTGCCCACAGTCATAATGGTCATCTGAATTAAATTCACCCATTCTGGTCTATTTTAGTTCCTAAAATGTCAATGTTCACTCTTACCATCTCCTGCTTGACCACTTACAATTTACCTTGCGTCATGGACCTAAAATTCCAAGTTCCTATGCAATATTGTTCTTTACAGCATCAGACTTTATTTCCATCACCAGTCACATCCACAACCAGGTGCTGTTTTTGCTTTGGCTCTGCCTCTTCATGGTTTCTGGAGTTATTTCTCCAGTAGCATATTGGGCACCTACTGACCTGGGGACTTTATCTTCAGTGTCATTATTTTTGCCTTTTCATACTGTTCATGGGGTTCTCAAGGCAAGCATATTGATAACACTTTCTGGAATGCGAAGTCAAGTGGGCCTTAGGATGCATCACCATGAACAAAGCTAGTGGAGGTGATGGAATTCCAGCTGAGCTATTTTAAATCCTAAAGATGATGCTGTTAATATGCCAGCAAATTTGAAAAACTCAGCAGTGGCCACAGGACTGGAAGAATTCTGAAGTTGTTTTTCATTCCCTTCTCCAGTGGACCATGTTTTGTCAGAACTCTGCACCATAGTCCATCCTGGGTGGCCCTACGTGGCCTGGCTCATAGTTTCACTGAGTTAGGCAAGGCTGTGATCCATGTGACCAATTTGATAGTTTTCTGTGATTGTAGTTTTCATTCTGTCTCCCCTCTGATGGATAATGATAAGAGGCTTGTGGAAGCTTCCTGACGGGAGGGAATCTGTCTTGCTCTGATGGACAGGGCCAAGCTCAGTAAATCTTTAATCCAATTTTCTCTTGATGGGTGGGGCTGTGTTCCCTCTCTATAGTTTGGCCTCAGGCCAAACTGTGGTAGGGGTAATGGTGGTAATAGTGACCTCCTTCAGAAAGACTTATGCCAGCACACCCTGTGGCTCCCAGGACTGTTGTATTCAGCATCTCTAACCCCTCAGCAGGCCACTATTGACCCACGCCTCCACCTGAGACTCCTGAACACTCAGGCAAGTCTGGCTCAGTCTCTCGTGGGATCACTGCTCCTTTCTCCTGGGTCCTGTGCATACAAAGTTTTGTTTGTGCCTTCCAAGAGTCTGTTTCCCCAGTCCTGTGCAAGTGCTGTAATGAATCCCACTGCCCTCGAAGTCAAATTCCCTGGGAGTTCTCAGTCCCTTTGCCAGATCCCCAAGTTGGAGAATCTGTTGAGCAAAGGTATGGCACCACATAATTAACAGATACCTACTCTGTTCTAGGATGGTGAAATGATGATTGAGCATTTATTACTAAGGTTGTACCTATGCCTCTGTGGGCTGACTGTGTAGGTGTCCCCCTTTTACAAGCATTTTCTGAACCTGTAAGAATCATAAAGACGTAGCAACTTGCCTATAAAAAATTACTAGAGAAGGGGAGAAACCAGTAGAATACAGTAATATGGGAGCCTAGGCAAGAAAGAATCACAGTGAGAACAATCCTTAGTGTAGAATGCTGCAAAAAACATCAAATAAGATTTGGTCTGAAAATGGTCCATTTACTCACTTATTAAATAAATATCTATTGGCTATTTAGCATATGCCAAGAACTATATTAGGCATGGGGATACAGTAATGCACAAAGCCAAAATAGTCCCTGCTGACACTGCATGTAATAGAAGAGACAGACATTAAATGCCTATTTTAAGAAATACATATTTAGAGATTCCAGTGCCAGCCAAGAAGGCATAGTCCAATAAAGCTTGTCCTAACTGCTAATTATAACTAAATACTCTGGATAAAATACAAAAAGCAACTACCTGAACAAGAAAATCAACACAAGCAATATTCAGGAAAAGAGTCCAAACTGGAGAAGGGGCCCATACAGGAGTTTCTCCTTTGTGTGTGTATGCATATGTGTGTGTTTGTTTTACTTGAGGATGAGTGCCCAAGTGAAGCTGTCACAGTGGCAGCACGGGCAAGTAAAACTCCTAGAAAAATCCTGTCTTTGTAGACAGAGGACTAAGAAAACAGGTCCCTGGGATTCAAAGAATTGTGGGAGAGAAATCCCCATTTTTTCCTCTCTGGTTTCCTCTTGCTGTGGCACAGGCAACTTCAATTCCTTAAGAAACCCCATCATTCTAGCTACAGAACAGGGCAGGAAGTTGAGGAGTATCCAAGAGAGAAGAGAACATGAAAAAGGGTTCTATTTCTGTGTATGAACCAGCATATGTCTAGGACTCATTTTCAAGGTACACTCCAGAGTAGCACAAGTAGCAAAGTCCCTGAGAACTGAACCATCTGATGCAAAGCACAAGTCTGAAATAAATCCCTGAGTAGCATAGAGGAAGGACAGAACTGTCCTGACACCGCAACCCACGGTGGAGGGGTGGGGGGAGGAAAGGACAAAACAGACCTTACAGTCTCAATCCAATGGATGACTGGGTGCTGAAAAAAACAAGAGAAGTCAACATGCTTCAGATGATTTTCATAGGACCTGGAGTATCACACACACACAAAAATTTCAAAATGTCCAGGAAGGGGGTTCTTCTGCTAGGTATTGACATATCCTACTGGCTTCCCTGGTGGCTCAGATGGTAAAGAATCTAACTGCAATGTGCGAGACCTGGGTTCAATGTACCCCTCAAATATCTATAGTGATTCCCACAGAGGTGCCCCATACAGGCATCCCTTTAATAGATCAGGTTAACATTGCCCTTCATTGGCCACCATTCATAAGTTGGTAAAGACTAAAACATAGAGGCTTTTATCATTTTTCAATTCCTACCACTGCTAGAGAAACAGCATGCAATTCAGCCCATCTTGCTGCTTTGTTTTTACTCTCTTTGATCAGAGTAGTGGCCTTTGATCAGGGTGGTTATCTGTTTATATTACAACTGCCATCTATAAACCAAGCAGCTTTTTTTTTTTTCCCCAGCCAGTGTTCAAATTTGTTTTAATGTTGTTTTAAATGTCACAAAATTTTTATCTCATTTTTCTCAGTTTGAATCTTGATATAAATAAGTCCTACAAATTGTAATTAGTAATATGTCTTTTTTATTAATTTATTTATTTTAATTGGAGGTTAATTACTTTACAATATTGTAGTGGTCTTTGCCATACATTGACATGAATCAGCCAACGGTATACATGTGTTCCCCATCCTGAACTCCCTCCCACCTCCCTCCCCATCCAGGGTCATCCCAGTGCACCAGCCCTGAGCACCCTGTCTCATGCATCGAGCCTGGACTGGCGATCTGTTTCACATGTGATAATCAGTTGAGAGCTGTTTATTAGGGTACTGTTCAAGTGATACCACAATCTGGCAGCTCTTCATATAGTTTCAAAATCAGTCCTAGGGGAAAAGAGGTTCCCTGCTCTTGAGTACATGATCCTTGCATTCCACAGGTAGCATGATGCTGTATAAACCATTTCCATGTTATTATGGAACTCTTCTGGGTATTGCCTTCCCTGACAGAGTGCTTTTCTGATGCCATCCAAAAACATCATAGTTAGTTCAGGTTTCAAGATTATTTTCTATCCTTCAGGCATATGGGCTGTTTTGATTAATGTCTGATAGCAAGCCAGTAATTGCCCCTCAGATAGCAATTCTCTAAACTAAAGTCCTAGTACTCAATGCTGGGAAGTGCACACAGGCTTTTGCAATAAGCCCAGTCTATGCTCCATACACAGCTATTGAACAGAGAATTTGTCCACGTCAGCACTCCAGTTAGTACTCTATGTAGTTTGAACTCAGGCGATCTAATTGGTTTCCATTTAACCAAATAATATTGCTTCAAAGGCAGATTTACATTTGTTCCAGTTTTAAAATACTTAGTAGGTGAAATGTTCCCCAAATAAATGTTAATCACCATAATATAAGCAAGGTAAAAAACCCAACCACTTCATATAAAGCCTATTCAAACATACTATTCTTCAAACTTTCCCCTTAACCCCACCAATGCTGACATTCCTAGCTGTAGCCTGTATCATGACTTCATCAACAGATTTTGGTTTTAAAACAACAGCAAGGGGAGACATTCCCCAGTCAGACATAATATTCTTTCCCATAAAACATTCAGATAAAGGAGACACAATTTCTTTACACAAAACCTTCTAATTTTGTAATCTTATCAACTCTTCTATTTCCATAATTTCTCAATTTGATTAAAGTCCAAATTAGCATTTTATAAATGGGTTTCCATACCACAGTGCATGGGGCTCTGTTTTAAGGAAGTCTCAGAAATCTCTCTAGACCTGACCACTTTACCCACACAAGTACATATAGCTTTGGGGATCTGGGCAGAAGACCTTGGCCTCTTGGTGAATCTTTACCTTGGTTAACCTATCTAACTATCACCCTAGGCAATTCTGGCTAAGGTTTCTCAGTGTAATTTGTGCTTTCTGGCTTTTTACATCCTTCTAAGTGTCAGACTTTATTTTTTGGGGGGGCTCCAAAATCAAAGATGGTGATTGCAGCCATGAAATTAAAAGATGCTTACTCTTTGGAAGGAAAGTTATGACCAACCTAGATAGCATATTCAAAAGCAGAGACATTACTTTGCCAACAAAGGTCCGTGTAGTCAAGGCTATGGTTTTTCCAGTAGTCATGTATGGATGTGAGACTTGGACTGTGAAGAAAGCTGAGCGCCGAAGAATTGATGCTTTTGAAGTGTGGTGTTGCAGAAGACTCTTGAGAGTCCCTTGGACTGAAAGGAGATCCAACCAGTCCATTCTAAAGGAGATCAGTCCTGGGATTTCTTTGGAAGGAATGATGCTAAAGCTGAAACTCCAGTACTTTGGCCACCTCATGCGAAAAGTTGACTCATTGGAAAAGACTCTGATGCTGGGGGGGATTGGAGGCAGGAGGAGAAGGGGATGACAGAGGATGAGATGTCTGGATGGCATCACTGACTCAATGGATGCAAGTTTGAGTGAACTGTGGGAGTTGGTGATGGACAGGGAGGCCTGGAGTGCTGCAATTCATGCGGTCACAAAGAGTCGGACACGACTGAGTGACTAAACTGAATTGACAGCTAACCTAATAGTGAAAGATTGAATGCCTTCCCCCTAAAATCAAGAACAAGGCAACGACAGTCCTCCCTGTCCATCGCCAACTCCAAGAGTTTATTCAAACTCATGTCCATAGAGTCAATGATGCCATCCAACCATCTCATCCTCTGTCATCCCCTTCTCCTCCTGCCTTCAATCTTTCCCAGTATCAGGGTCTTTTCCAATGAATCAGTTCTTTGCATCAGGTGGCCAGAGTACCAGAGTTTCAGCTTCAGCATCAGTCCTTCCAATGAATACTGCAATGAATATTCATGAACCCTTCCTATTCAACATGTGATGAAAGTTAGAGCAAAAATGATAAAGACACACAGACTGAAAAGGAAGAGGTTGTCTCTATTTGTAGACAATACTGTCTAAAATACCAAGGAAAAGAGTTCCAAAAACTAATAAATGAGAATGAGTAATGTTATTTACAGCTACAGCTTTTACTCCAAATTTTCTATCTCCAGATCTTTATATTCAACTGCCAACTGGATATCTTCACCTGTATGTCCCCTGGAATCTTAAGACTGAGTACTTCCAAAGCTGAAGATATTATCCCCCCAAACTTGGGCCTTTTATAAAAAAATGCATTTCCTATGATCTATGACTCATTCTAATATTTATACTTGTTCTCATATTTATAGCATTTCAACTGACTTAGCCATCCACCCAAGGAACAAACTGGGGATTCATCTTACACTTCTTTCCCACTTCACATCTACTTGGTCACTTAGGGTATCAGTTAACTTTTATTATCAAAGAAACTGCTCTGAATCTGGAGGCTTAAAGCAAAATATTTATTATTTCCTGTGATTTGTGGGTTGATTGGCTGATTATTCTGGTCTGAATCATCTTAGTTGGGGTTAGATGGTCTAGGATGGTCTCCCACGTGTCTGGGGCCACAACTGAGGAGGCCAAGATGGCTGAGACACCTGTGGACTCTCTTCAAGTAGTCCTTCATCTTCTAGGAGGCTAGCCCTAATTTGATTACATGGTGATAGAACAGTTGCCAGAAATAAGAGGCCAAGTCCCAACATGCAAATGTTTTGCAAGCCTCTGCTAAATTACAACTGCTTTCATCCCAGTATCTCAGTAGCCAGAGTAAGTTGCATGAGTTAGCCTGGAAAAAGCCTACCCAAGGATATGGGTGCTGGTAGGTATGGAAACCGGAGAAGGCAACGGCACCCCACTCCAGTACTCTTGCCTGGAAAATCCCATGGATGGAGGAGCCTGGTGGGCTGCAGTCCATGCGGTCGCAGAGTCGACACTGCTCAGCGACTTCACTTTCATTTTTCACTTTCATGCACTGGAGAAGGAAATGGCAACCCACTCCAGTGTTCTTGCCTGGAGAATCCCAGGGACAGGGGAGCCTGGTGGGCTGACGTCTATGGGGTTGTACAGAGTGGGACACGACTGAAGCGACAGCAGCAGCAGCAGCAGCCGCAGGTATGGAAAACTAGCTCGAGAAGAGAAGTGTAACTATCTACCACCCTTAATCCAATTGACTCTATCTCCTGTATCTCTCCATACTCATTCTTCCTCTAGAATCCCACTTCACTGAGAAGTTCAAGACCTTCTCATGTCCTACTCTACTACTTGTAACAGTCTCCCAGCTGAGCTTGCATTGCTATAAGTTAGTAGCATGAGAATCTTTCTGGAAAACTACAAATCTGGCCACATAACTCTGCTACTTGAAACTTAATAGCTTCTCTTTGGCCATGTGAATAAACTATAAATTCCTAAATGAGACCCACAAAATCTTTCATTTTCTAGCCCCTATTTACTCTTACTCTTCCCTCATATGCACCCTACTCTTTCAGAAACAAAAAAACTAAGTCTCTCAATTCCTGCAATTACAATACCATGACTTTACACATACTGCTTTCATCTGAAATGTCCTATTACTACTTACGTCCTGGTAAACTTCAACTTAATCTTCAATATGCAACTTTTTTGTCTTTGGCCACACAATGCAGCATATGGGATCTTAGTTCCCTGACCAGGGGATGAACCCATGACCCCTGCAATGGAAGTGCACAGTCTTAACCACTGGATTGCCAGGAAAGTCCAATGTTCATCTTAAATATCACAGATTTAATAAGGCATTTCTTGCCTGGCAAAGTTAAATGCTCCCACTTCTTGCATCCACTGCACCTCACACAACCTTCAATTACAGTGTTTATTCCAATACACTATAATTACTTGCTTGAAGACCTGTCAAACCACATATTTCACTGTGGGATGGGGATTATGTCTTTTTTAATGTCTAGATCTCCAACAATCTACTATAATTTTTGACAGTAAGTACTCAACAAATGTTTTTGAGTTTATCAATTAAAACGTCCATTTCCAACATTCTAGGTGACAGTGGAAAGAAAATTTATCAGATAAGTCTATCACTGTCAAATCTTGTCATTAACTCAGTACTCTTCTTCAAATGTTACTTTTCAGTTGAGTGGAATGCGGTTTCAAGTATACCAAAACTTTCAATATGAACTGACATACCTTCAATAAATTATAAATATGTTAAAATGAATATTTAAACATTATATTAAGGTATATAAATGTATAAATTTGCAAATGTACTAAAATTATCAGTGTACTAAAACATATTGATGTCTCATTGTGGTAGCTGGCTTATGGGAGTCTATTTTTTCTGTTTCCTAAATTCCCATAAATGTTAAAGTTTAACATAAAAATATCCATGGTGTAGTAGGAATAATATACTACACGAATAAGTTTCCTTAAAAATTCATTATAACCCAGAGCTTGGCTTCAGGCTTTGCTACATACCTAATTCTTGTGTCCCCCACAAAATTCCTATGTTGAAACCTTATCCACAATGTGATAGTATAAAGAGGTTCGGTTCAGTTCAGTTCATTTCAGTCGCTCAGTCACGTCCAACTCCCTGCGACCCCATGAATTGCAGCACGTCAGGCCTCCCTGTCCATCACCATCTCCCGGAGTTCACTCAAACTCACGTCCATCAAGTCGGTGATGCCATCCAGCCATCTCATCCTCTGTCATCCCCTTCTCCTCCTGCCCCCAATCCCTCCCAGCATCAGAGTCTTTTCCAATGAGTCAACTCTTCACATGAGGTGGCCAAAGTACTGGAGTTTCAGCTTTAGCATCATTCCTTCCAAAGAAATCCCAGGACTGATCTCCTTTAGAATGGACTGGTTGGATCTCCTTGCAGTCCAAGGGACTCTCAAGAGTCTTCTCCAACACCACAGTTCAAAAGCATCAATTCTTCGGTGCTCAGCTTTCTTCACAGTCCAACTCTCACATCCATACATGACTACTGGAAAAACCATAGCCTTGACTACACGGACCTTTGTTGGCAAAGTATAAAGAGGTGACAGTAGATAATTAGAGCATTAAGAAAGGGCTCTCGTGAAGGTGATCAGTGCCCTTATAAAAGAGTTTCCAAAGCTTCACCACCTTTCCACCATGTGAGGACACAGCCAAAGACAATACTATCTATAATCCAGGAAGCAGGAACTCATCAGACATCAAATCTGCTGACACCTTGATCTTGAACTTCCCAGCCTCTTGAGCTGTGAGAAATAAATTTGTTGTTTATAAGCCATCCAGGCTATATTCTTACTGCAGCCTAAATGGACTAAGACTTTCTGACAAAGGAACCTAATTTGTCATGAAGACTTTGTGAAGTTCATGGAGCCATATATCAAAAAACAAACAGAAAATGAAAACCAAAACAAACAAAAATATCTAGTAATATCTTAATTGACAATGGGAAGTAGATCTAACACCTGTTGTGGGAAGGAGGGGGAATGCCTTTTTAACCAAAAGAAATGGTTTGGTAATAAAAATAATCTGATTTAAGCATATCCTCAAAGTGGTTAATTCAGGTTAAATAGTGATTTCAGCTGTACTCTGATACACAAGGAAATAAGGTGCACACAATTTCATGATTAAGGAGCCTCAAAATTCACACGCCATCAAACTAACGGGCAAACCTGTTGTGTAAGCTGTGTGTGTTAGTGGTTCAGTCGTTGCAAACTCTCTGCCACCCCATGGACTGCAGCCCACCAGGCTCCTCTGTCCATGGGATTTCCCAGGCAAGAATTCTGGAGTGGGTGGCCATTCTCTTTTCCAGGGAATCTTCCCCACCCAGGAATCCAACCTGGGTCTCTTCCACTGAGGCAGATTCCTCATCCTCTGAGCCATGTTGTGAATAGTTTCAAATGGTTTAAATCACAGACCCCATTTAAATCGAGACCAAATTAAGAAAAAAAAAAAGTATCACTTTTCCCACTAGATTTTCAATTCATGACATGTGCGCGTATGTGTGAAATTTACCCTCTAGTGAGGAAGGACTGAACAGCTCACCAGCGGCATGGAATATTTAATTTCAAGACCTATATTTAATTTCAAGACCTATAGAAAGACCGCCAAGATTTACTTGACGTCAACTTCTAGAAATTAAAGATAAAAAACTTAAGGTTCAAAGTAGAAAGGCTATTGGTAGTTGTCGCGAATGGGGCAGATTCATAGAATACAATTAAATATCGTTTAGAATATATTTTGGCTCGGGTTTTTTGTTTCTTTTGTTTAAAGTTTTCCTTAATAAATCTTTTACTTTAGAACAGTTTTAGGTTAACAATTACCGCGAAGATAGTACAGCGTTCTCTACACCCCACAGGGTTTTTAAACTCTTAACTTCTATTGATACTTACACCACCCCCTTCTCTCCCAAACCATCCCCCACTTCTCTCTGCTCCTGATCTCCTCAGGTTTCGCCAGGGCCTCGTTCTCACAGAGCAACTTTAGGAATGTAACAAAAACCCAGTTCAGTTACAACTTCACAAGCGGGTCAGCTGAGGTGGCCGACACCAGAACGCTCCCGCCCCGCCCGCCCTCTCAGGGGCGCGCCGACCCTCGCCAACGTGGCTCTTCTACCTCACGAGTCGCCCGACGCGAGCCAAGCGACCAAAGGCCAGAGCAGCCTCCAGAGGCCGGGCGAGCCGGGGCGGGACCAGGTCGGCCCCCAACTGCAGGCTCCTCCCTCGAGGGCAGGTTCTGGAGGCCCCAAACAGACGCACGTACGCTTATTGTTAAACGCCCACGCCGGCGGTCGGTCCTCCGCCGCACGCCTCCCCTCACCGCCCACACCCACCGGCGGCCTCCGCCCCGCCCCGCCGTCGCAGCCCGGCCCTCGGCGCGTCGCGCGGGGGCGGGGCGCGCGCACGTGAGGACGTCGGGGAGCGCGCGCGCCGTCGCCGAGCTGGGCCAGAGTTGCCGGCGACGGGGTCTGAAGGTGATGGCTCTCACTGAAGGCCTCGAGACGGCGTTTCTCGCTGTTCCTGCCGTCGCTGCCTGGGCCTCGGTCCGCTCATCGTCATGAGAGGTCAGGCCTGTGGGAAGCGGGCGAAGGAGGAGAGGGGCCGCGGCGAAGTGGGCTCTGGGGAGAATAACAGAGGCATTCGAAGCTCGAACGTGGGTGGAAAAATCTGTCCTGGAGATTCCGGAAGAGCCGTTTGCATTTTACTTTTCTTCCCTTTCTCTCCCCTTTCTTGCTTCATGCTTGAAGGGAAGTGGGAGGGGTCTCGGGTTTTATTTATGGAAAAAGACGCTGAAACTGACCCATCCGGCGTCGGTGTCTCCAGAGATTGGAGGAAATAAAGGGCAGTCGTGGCGATGGAGTATCGGTGAAAGCCTTTGGTGAAGAGCACTAAAAACCAAACCGCCCAACAGTCACTGAAAACAAAAAATTTCAGACCTAGAAATGAAATAGAATGACACGGAACTTGCCCTGACGTTAACCCCAGCTTCCTCCTACGGAAACGGCAGAAAGGCTCTGCTTTTCAACTGGATTCTGACGGCCACCCACTCTCGTCATTTAGGGATCTTTGGATGCCGATGCTTTCTTTCCGGATTTCCCACCCCTCCAGAGTCGCATTTTTAATGTGCAGACTACGTAATTATCTTTATTCAGAATAGTCGTTTAGCAATTACACGGTGACTCCCAAAGTCTTATTTTAAAGATATTTTTGAGAGTGGCAGGGAAGAGTAAGATTTCTTGGTGTTTATTATTGGAAACTTTTCTTATTAGCTTCGGGAAAGCTGTTTCAGCATAAAAGGAAATTTGTAGGTCACCTAAATGAAACGTTTATTATTAGTATCAGTTACGCATGATGTTGCTTAATAGGGAGTTAAGATTTGATGTTTTCTTCCTAGTCTTTGTAGGCATTAAAAAAAAGATTAACTCTTCTAGTTGCGCGGAGTAAATGTACTGAGTGTTCTAGTATGAATGAGTACTATTAATACTATTAACATCTGCTGGGCACCCATACTTTGAGTATTTTGCCAGTTCCTTCTGTCAGAGAACTGGAGGCATCTGAAGCACAACTTTTTCTGTAGCAGATGTTCCCTGAAAGATAGTTTGCATAGGGCAGCAGAGCCTTCGCGTCAGTGGGGAGGAAGGAGTCGTCTAGTGTCGAGTGCTAGATAACCTGAAATAACTCATCTGCTGAGATTACCAGCCTCTCCTTTGGCGAATAACCAATTCCAAGTGAGCCACATATTGCCTGTACTTAACTGTTCACTTAGAATAGTTTCTGCTCTTTGATTTTTAGGAGACAGAGCCCTGAAGCAAAGAAATCACAGAACAAGTATTCAAGGGCCATGCAAGCCAACTGTAGTCAACTGCACAGCCCTTCAGGTGCTGCAGGCAGTGAGGATGCCTCAGCCTCCCAGTGTGTCCAAACAAGACTGACAGGAGAAGCTTCCTGTCTTTATTCTGGAGATGTTCATATCCAGATAAGCTCCCTACCTAAAGAATGTGCTGAAAATCCAAGCTCCAGAAATACAAGGTCAGGTGTCCACAGCTGTACCCATGGATGTGTACATAGTCGCTTACGGAGTCACTCCCACAGTGAAGCCAGGCAACCTGATGATAGCGACACGGAGTATGGAGATCACGGCAGCAGCTCCTTCTCAGAATTCCGGTATCTCTTCAAGTGGTTGCAGAAGAGTCTTCCATATATTTTGATTCTGGGAGTCAAACTTGTTATGCAGCATATAACAGGTAGGGTATGATAAAGCATTGAGTTGTTTCATTGCTATATTCAGCTAATTCTCTGTCTATTGGTAATCTACTTCATGTATTTCAGTTTCTTATTTTCTGTTAGCTTTTAAAATTGTATATGCTTCCTTTAAAATCATGTCATTGTGTTAGCTCTTTTTTTTTAATTTCAATTAACTGGACCTTATTTTCTAACAGGAATTTCTCTTGGAATTGGGCTGCTTACAACTTTTATATATGCAAACAAAAGCATTGTAAATCAGGTTTTTCTAAGAGTAAGTATAACCAGCAACTAAAAAATCATTAAATGTTTTTCCCTGTAGAATTATATGCTCATTTTGAGAGAAATAGGAATTAAGATAGTTTATTTGATAAATTTACATAGGTATAATTGAACATCCATAATATATTGTTACCTAAATGACCTGGAATAAATGATTTGTTCTAATACTGAATTGTTTCACTGTATTTTCTTTCTATGTTGGGTTCCTGATAAATAAAAACTAGACGGATTAAAACCTAGACAGATCACCATATGGTCTGATTTGTCAAGTGCCTTCATGTTTTAAGTTAATTTGACTACACGCCATTATTTAAAACTTCAGGCGTTGTACTCTAAGATTTAAAATACTTAAAAGTGTACACTGAACAAATGGGTATTGAATTATTTAGATTTCTCTTATTTAAAACTAAACCCAAGAAGTTTTTTCTTAATAATTGTCAGAGTCCTATTCTTGTAAATTATTGGGAAAACAGGATTAGTTTATAAAATTTCACCTTCAAGCAACTTTAAAGGGTTATGTCTGTGTAAAGAATCATATATTTTGACCTGAAAATTTGTAGTTATAACCTATCAAACCATAAAAGTTTAATTTAGGGTTTAAAACTAGTAAAACTTTTAATTAAACTAGTAATTAAAACTTAATTATAAAACAGATTAAAAACAAATTATTCTTACTGAATTGTATGAGAATTTTTAAAATTATAAACCCTGATAACTTAATGGATTTCTACATGCCTGTTTTGTCAGGAAGGCAAATATAGGGAGCTACAGAAGTAAAGTTTTCATTTAGGTGGGTTCTTTATGTCAGTTTGTAGAAGATTTGGCTTTGAAACATAGATAATGTTGTTACACAATGAGGAAGCTTGTATTTTAAAAATCTGTTTAAATTTGTGTTGTTTTGTTCATTAAAGCTATATAAAATAGAATGATATGTACAATTTAACAAATCTATATTTTAAGAGAAATTAAACATTTTAAGTTAATAAATTAGTCATTAAAATAGATAAATGATATTTAAAATTCTGGCATAATTCAAAGTAATAAATTATAAAATTATTTATTTTTCAGGAAAGGTGCTCAAAGATTCAGTGTGCTTGGTTACTGGTATTCTTAGCAGGATCTTCTGTTCTTTTATATTACACCTTTCATTCTCAGTCACTTTACTACAGGTAATTAGAGGCCCAAGTGCACAATCACATATTTTTATATAATCATATATTCCATAGCACTTTGTAAAGTTTTACTTGCACATACTTACTGTTGGAGTTCAATTTTTACTTATTTGTCTAGTTCCAGGATAGTGAGCTTAAAGTGATTTATTCATGTTTTATACCCAGTGCCTTACCTCATAGCAAGTGCTCAATAAATAACTTTTGATACTAAAATTTTTACTTATATAATCAATAGTTACTAAATACCATTAGATTATTGTTGGTGACTTTTTATTTTTTACAAATAAAAATTGTATATATTTAAAATATACAACGTTTTGATATATGTATAAATTGTGAAATGATTACCACAATCAAGTTAACATATCCAGCACCTCCCTTAGTTACCTTCTTGTGTGTACATGTGATGAGAACACTTGATATTTGTTTTTAGAAGAAAACTTGCTAAAGAACAGTAGTTGATCAGTTTCCATGTCAGATGGAAGTGTTCTGAATTTTCAGCTTTAATCAGATAACTAGAAATCTGGGTTTCAGTGGTATTGGAGAGATGTGGACAAATCTAGGATATAGTTTGTAGGTGTAGCTGATACCACTCAGATTGGATTGGGTGGGTGGGTGAGAGGAAAAATCAAGGGTGATGCCTGGGTTTTTTAGTCTTACGCAACTGGCTGGATGGTGGTGCCATTTACTGGGCTAGGAAAGACTGGGGAAGGAAGTGGTTTTGAAGGAAAATCAGTAATTTTGTTTTGAACATGTTAAGTTTGAGAGGCCAGGTGTAGAACTGTTAAAATGATTATAGTTATTTGTCATAAGTCAGAGTAGAGGTTAGAGCTGTAAATTTTGGTGTTATCAGCACATGGTGGATATTTTAAAAACATGGAACTTGATAAGATGAACCAAGGAAAGAAAGTATAGACTGAGAAGAAGGCCTAGGACTGGACAGTGCCCACAGTTAGCCAGAGTAGCAGCAAAGGAGACTTAAGAAGCAGTCATTAAGAAAAACTAGACCATACATATGAGGGCAACTCGAAGAGAGTGGTGTCAAGAAGTCCAGGCAGAAAATATTTCAAGGCGGGAAGGGGGGAAAGTGACCTTCAAATTTAGCAAGAGGGAGGGAGTTGATGATCTTGACAGAAGCAGTTCACTGGAAAGGAGGGATGAGAATCTTGACTGGAGTTGGTTAAGGAGAGAATGACAGATATCTATTATTTGTGAATTTTTTAGATTACAGGCTAGAGGATGTCAATCATGACAAGTTAGGAAGACTCTTTGTTTTCTTTAAGGAGGAAAGATTTGAAATTAAAACATTTTAAAAGTCTCTTTAAAATAACCAAAATAATCTGTTTACGTAAACTCTAGCATCTTGTCAAACTCCTATTTTTTACACATTATTTGGTAGCAAATTTAGAACCCCTGTCAGCACTTTTATCTTTTTATGTTGCTTTTAGTAAGTTTTGATGTTTTTATCTTTTTATGTTGCTGTTAGTAAGTTTTGTGTTTTTCTTCTCTTGGTAGCTTAATTTTTTTAAATCCTACTTTGGACTATTCAAGCTTCTGGGAAGTACTTTGGGTTGTTGGAATTACAGACTTCATTCTGAAATTCCTCTTCATGGGTTTAAAATGCCTTATTTTATTGGTGCCTTCTTTCATCATGCCTTTTAAATCTAAGGTAAGCTCATATGTTTTATTGGAAAGATGTTAGCAAACCGTATCAGTGCTTCAGTTCAGTTCAGTCACTTAGTCACGTCTGACTTTGCGAGCCCATCAAACGCAGCACGCCAGGCCTCCCTGTCCATCACCAACTCCCAGAGTCTACCTAAACCCAAGTCCATTGAGTCGGTGATGCCATCCAACCATCTCATCCATTTAAATGATTCTTTTTATAATTTTCCAGTTTGCTCAATAACCTAATTATTATATTATCTCAGACCTATTGAAACAAGATATCCCTTCCAATAAAATCAATAATACAATACTTGCTTTGGAATAATCTAAAAATCAGTCCCCACATCATATATGGGAAAATATTTACATTTATACTTGTTTTCCTCCGGGGCATTATTGATAATTGATAACTGACTATATGCAGTTATTTGGTGTTTTTTCATATTCAGTTAAAACTTTACATTTTTGTAGTCAGCAAGATATTTTATTGTACATAAAACATTTTCACTGTCACTCTCTAGAAATTTTTTGAAAACAAACCAGTGACTGTAACATCTAAGAACCAAGTTGAGGTTGTCAGTCATAATCATTATGAATACTAATTTTATAGTTGTGCTGTTGTGCCATATACTCACGATGCTCTCAGTCCAATATGGAGTATTTGTGCTGTGTATATAAGTAGCTTTGTTGGCTCTGTTTTCTTTTTTCTTCCTTTTTAGGGTTATTGGTATATGCTTTTAGAAGAATTATGTCAGTATTACCGAACTTTTGTTCCCATACCAGTTTGGTTTCGTTACCTTATAAGCTATGGGGAGTTTGGTAATGTAACTAGATGGAGTCTTGGGATATTGCTGGCTTTACTCTACCTCATACTAAAAGTAGGTAACATAATAAATTTTGTCATTTATAATGATTCATGTAATAATGTTTACAGATTTTACCTGTAACTGATTTTGTCTTTAACTGTTTTATAATCTTCATATCACTAGTTTGAAATAAATGGCAGATTCTATACTTAGAAATGGAGAAAAGGAAATAGGTATCTTTATCTTAATCCAGTGGTTCTCAGATTTTACTGGGGGAGTGGACCTCCGTGTAGCATGCAGTATTTAAGGGAGAGAATGAGTAGAAGAGAACATACCCACCCCCATCAGTAGCATCTGTCAGGTACGTAATTCTCAGACTAGTGGAGTATCTTGTCCTGCCCCTCAACTTAGTCATTTTATGAAACTTTAAATATGTTAAGGACATGTGAACCAGGTAAAATTGCTTTGATTTAGTTAAGTATATATTTGATTTAGTTAAGTATATCTTTGTCTTGACCAGATTGTAACTCTAGGCATTCAGATGTACTTCATTTTGGTTACGAGTTGGCTGAAATTGATAAGTTGAGTAAAATATCCCATAATTGGACTTTATATTTAGAATGAAATGATTCATTGTGATATGCAATGAGCATTGTTAATAGCAGTATTTGATGTTAGCATTAATCTCTAAGTTTAACAGAGATAGCTCTTTGAATTAATGAATTAGGATTTATTTTGCCTTTCAGCTTCTGGACTTTTTTGGACACCTGAGAACTTTCAGACGGGTTTTGCGAATATTTGTTACACGACCAGTAAGTATTTTTTATCATAGGAAACTTTTTACCTTTTTTCATTGTAAAATTGGTTTAGTTCAGCAGTTACAAATGCAGACTTATATTACATGATTGTTTAGAAATACTTCTAGTACTTTGGCACTTGGGGTTATGATGATAAAGAGGTTTTATTTCTGTGACCCGTTTCTTAACTTGTGCATTGACAACACCTGATGGTTGATGAAGTAATTGTGTATTTGAGTGTGCCTCTTGCCCTTTCAGATCACCTGACATTTTTAACCTTTTATAAACATTCCCTCAAAAATCATATGAACTTTTGTTCCTCTTTTAATCCACAATTAGTGGCTTTGTGTGTTTTCATTAACTCCTATTCAGCTTCTGTGAAACTGTTTATAATTTATTGTGTATATGAAGAAAGCTTACTACCAAAAATCATGTCCCTTGGAATTTTCTTACTGGAAACATTTCCCCAATACTGAATTCCATATGCACAAATAAGTTCTTGACAGTATCAATAAACTTTAAACTTGAGATTCCATTGTCAGTTATAACTTTATTATACATCAATGATTCTACTGATGTAACAAACTGTAGAGAAAGGGTGTCTGTCATAGCTCAAATGATAATGGCTCATTTGCTATTTATTAGCCTCAGGTTCTCAGTATATAAGTGTGATCACCAGATTTCAGAGTTTGATTCTCAGTTATAGAGTCCATTAGGTACTTCAACAGTTAAGTGGTCAGGACTCATGAGACTTTGACTTACAAGAATGCCAGTCTAATAATGTGTGTTTGAAAAAACAGGATTTTACCAATGAAGTGGACTAAACTGGCCAGGGCACCCTTCCCCTAAGATAGTAACACAGTAACAAGTTTCACTGCATCCTATTCAGACTTCTTTCCTTAAAAAGATACAATAAAATCCAGACTTTAGCTTTTGAATTTAGCTATGGAGTACATAATCGATTGATTATGTTTGTACTAGGCTTCTGCTGTAGCAGTCAATCTAATGAGCTTGCGCTGAAGTGCCTTTGGTATTTTCTCCATGAAGCATTAAGAGACTATCACAGTCATCAGCACTGTTTTGTTCTTGAGATTCTCATGTTCCTTAATGTTGCCCTGGAAATGGCAGTCATCATCAGGATATTTTCACCTGAAGGGAGTCTGAATTGTGCCAGACAAGAGTGCTATTTTAAAGGCTTGTCAGCATACACATGTGCAGTGTACTCTTCTAAATGGCATTTACTGAAGGGAAATTGGCATCAAGATCATCAGTATCTTATCTCTGATCTCAAAAAAATTTTAATTTTCAATTTATATCCTTTGAGTTTTGATTTTGTTAACTTTCGAAAGTAAGTTTAGATCATAGCCTCAGGTTGCTAAGTCATGTCACACTTTCGGTCTCATGACTATGACTGAAACTTGGGTGTTCTTTTCCTCAGCTACATTTTCCACATCATTTCTACAGAAAGATGATCTCATTTATAGCATTTTGTCATACCCCATTAATGACTAAATTCTACTGAATTTGTAAGGAAGTTATAAGATCTTAACAAGATGAGAAACTTTTTTTAGGACTTTAAAAAAGGAAATTCAAAGGTTTGTGTTGACAGTAGAGCGCTATCCAAGTAATGTTTTGCAATTACAGTTCTTTTGTAAAATTTTATCATTCTTTGCTAGTACTAAATGCTAGTTTTTGTGATAAAGATGATAATTAAAATTATTTTTAGATTTAGTGGTGGGACAGTTTAGTGGTCCCCCAAAACCTTTTTCATATTGAACTCATGTGGAAAGCTTTCAAAAATTAGATTTCTGGGTTACCTTCTGGTATATCTGGACCTATTAAATCGATCTCCAGTGTGGAGCACAGAAATCTAAAGCAGTCTCTACATGAGTTACATTCAGCCAACCAAGCTCAGCATTGACTTTAAACCAGTGTCATAGGTAGTAAGTGGCTCAATTTGGCAATACTGGGTTACATAGTACATGAATATAGACTGCATAATTCTTGTATTTTACATTGCTTGGTCTCTTAAACCATTTGAATTCCAAGCACTATCATTATTTGGGAATCTAACAATCTTCCAAGATTCTTTTTATGTATAATGTAATGAGTTCACCTTGATGCAGACATGATTCTGCATACATAAGTCAGCTTTGAAATGTTTATATCCTTTGGGAAAGTTTTCAAATGCCTAGTTCCTTGGAGATTTGAGAAATACAGTATCACCTATGTATTTAAGGAACAGAACCTTATCTTTATATAGAGTTACGGAGTCCCTGCCAGCAAGAGACAGTGTTCAGACGTGGATGATATTTGTTCAATATGTCAAGCTGAATTTCAAAAGCCAATTCTTCTCATCTGTCAGGTAACTCTATTTTTAAGCAACCTTAATACAGCACTTCTCTGGACTTGCAAAAGTCACATTTATGTTAATTTTCAGGAAGAAATATGTATATTGTTTAGCAGAAACTAGCATTCAGGGCACATACTATGAATTTCTTATTTGTGATTAGGGGTTTGGTAGGTTAGCTAAGTTTTGTCCTTTATGTTCTAATGGTTTTTATGTAGAAGTGTGTATGAAGGGATTGCAGACAGGATACCACAGTGACTGGGAAACAGACCATTTTTAATAATGGAATACTAGTCTTTAAGAATACCAGCGTGTTACTGGATTGTATAAGGCCATTTCCTGTTATTCCTATAACTCTCAAAGATTGTATTAAGCTGTTAGTCATTATGTTGTCGTCATTTGGTTGCAAAGTTGTGTCTGAGTCTTTTGCAACCCCGTGGACTATAGCCAGCCAGGCTCCTCTGCCTGTGGGATTTCCCAGGCAAGACAGGTGTGGGCTGCTATTTCCTTCTCCAGAGGATCTTCCCAACCAGGGACTGAGCTCTCATCTCCTGCGTTGGCAGGCAGATTCTTTACCAGGGAAGCCCCTTTTAGTCATTATCCTTGATCTTAAAGTCATCACCTAAACATAACTTGTATTTTATTAAATGTGGTTAGGTGGATAGGACCAGTCAGAATACTTGTCTCTGCCACTAACACTGCTCTCTATGTTCTTGAATGTTATACTTTGTTGTCTCGCTTGTAAAATGAACTGTTTTTCTGCAATGTGATGAACTTAAAGTTAAAATGTTACCAACTATAAAATCTAGTTCTTAATTCCCTTACAGCATATATTTTGTGAAGAGTGCATTACCTTATGGTTTAACAGAGAAAAAACATGTCCACTGTGCAGAACGGTGATTTCAGACCATATAAACAAATGGAAAGATGGAGCCACTTCATCACACCTTCAAATATATTAAGTTTTCAACTTAATATTAAGGCCACAAAACACTAATTTTATTTGGTTACAGTGACTACTGGTAAAGACATTAGAATGGATTTTCAGGGCTGGAAGTTAAGGAAAATGTTCCCAAATGGTTTTAGAGTATTACAGTTAATACTTAAGTATATAGTCCAGTTTATCAAAATATTAAATGAAAGATCCTATATTATATAAGTGATGTTCAGTCAAATGCATATGAAACATTTATTCTATCCTTATTTGACTTATGATGGCAGTGTTAAATTGTAAATGTGTTTTCTTGTTAATGTTACCAAAATGACAATTGGGTAATACAACTAGTGGTTTTACAGGAATACAGGTATTCTTTCCAGACATTGTTTTCAGAATAAAGAGTATTTTTCATAATATTTTAAGATATACATTATCTGAAAGTAGAATTTTCTTTAGCATTGACTTTTATAATTCCCATTCTAAAAATCTTAAATTTTTTCCGAAAATTTGTATTTTTAAATGAAAGCTATAAATGTTATATTTTACCTGTACAATCAAAATTTTCTAAGGAAGACTAATTTACTGAGGATGAAATATTTTAGTATTGTTATTCTCTGTAGTATGATTAGCAGTCATTGAGAATAAAAGACGAATTCCTTTTCTTTGTGGACATAATACATACAATCCTGCTCTCAGCTTTAATGTTCATGATTTTGCTTTTTGTATAGTGCCATGGACTTTCTTGAATTAACTATTAAAATAATTCACATGGACTACATACAGCTGGTTTCAGTGATGATTTGAATAGTGTGACAAACAAGACCAACTCAGACTCTTAGAAAATAATTCCCCAGGTCTTCCCTGATGGTCCAGTGGTTAAGACTCTGTGCTTCCAATCCAAGTGTGTTCCCGAGCCCTGTTCGGGGAACTAAGGTCCTGCATGCCATCTGGCCCAAAAAATTTTTGTTAAAAAAGAACTCCCCTTATAACTAGCTTCTCTAGAAAAGTTTTGGAAGCTCATGCTTGAATCATCATTGCTTGGGAGATTAAAGCTTGTACACAGGCCAGCAAAACTTTGGAGAGTGGTTTGTTTGCCTACAGGTATTTGTGCAGGGTGGTGCAAAGGGAAAGAGGTGCTTCCTCTCTCCCCTTGAAACCTCATGAGGGAAGCAAGATCTGTAACAAGTCTGAAGGACTGGTTATTATCTACATCTTGACGTGAGGCCTCTGCTTATTTTCTTGTTTACCATCAGTCTGCACGCAAGAAAAAAAGACAGTGGTGAGAAGGAGAAGTTAGGGGGTAGAGGCAGAAATTTTCAACAAATTTACAGTGCTGGTAAGACAAAGACTACACCACCATGGATTAGTAAGGATAGTGACCAACCAGATACAGGTTACATCACTTTCATGCCTTATGGCTACCCAAACTGACAAAAGAACGTTAGAAAGCCTGTAACTTTTCCCCCTGCTAGGTTATAAGTACAAGTATTTCTGTTCATTCAGGATGATATACTTAACTATGTTACCTACTTTGAGAACCACTGCAAATATTAAAAAAAACAAGCTAGCTTTAAATCACCTTCCTAATTTTGTGATAAAGCCAATAGTTGTTATTTGGGTATACAGCAAGGAATGAGTTAAGAGAGGCAATTTGAGATTAGAATTTGGGTGTAAAAAATATACTAACTTCTTGATAAAATCATAAGAGTAACATCTTACCACATGGGTTATTTCAGCCCTAACACAATACCTGCTTACCCTATGGCCATATGGACAGCTTTCTTAATATGACTGAATAACAAGTCTGTGGTGGACAGGGGGGGATTTTTTGTTTTAACAAGCAAGCACTTCACTGTGAACTAAAAAGGAGGGAAACGCAGGAGGAGAGCTGTGTTGTTCACTAACAGCACTGATGAACTAGAGGCATTTCTGTACTTTTATTCCTTCAGCTCAAAAACAGGAATTAGAACCCATTTATTCTGTGAATTCATATCATACCCTCTAAAAGACTTAACATCAAGAGTCACTACTGTTTTATTAAAAAAAGTCCCACTTGAGAACTTCTATAGAGAAACTATATTGGCAAATGTGATTCAATTACCTCATAAATAAGAGATGGTTTACACAAAATGCCCATCTTACAGCAGATATATTGAGATATTAGTTAAAAACAGATTTGTCCACTAAGTTATCTTGTGCATACACATCAAATAATGAAGTTGGCAAATGTGGCTGGAAAAACTGTTGCACAAGAAAGTCCTTCAGTGTTTCTTTGTGAAGCTGGCTTTCACATAATTTTTCACATGAAGTTTTTTTTATTACATTCTACTATTTTGACAGAACTTGGAAATCACAGATGTTTAACACCTAATAAAATCAGTACTAAAACTTGTTACAAATTTGTTCCTTCAGTTTCTCCACAAAAGCAAATTTTACAACTGTTACTCTTCACATATATAGTTTATTAAATATGCGAACCTGAACATATCTAGCATATAAATGGGAAAAATTATTGAAACCATTTGTGTATCTGGTAGTTATTTCTTCCTATCTTAGAGTATAATGATAAAAAAATCACTTCTATTTTATATTCATTCAAATTTGCATTTAATTTCTATTTACATTCATTCAATCTAAAATCAAATACTTTAATACAGTAAACACAAGATGAAAAGCAGAAAAGGTGTTAACCCTCAAAGCACTCCTAATAAGGCAGCTGAAGAATTTATTTACTCTGGTAGATGCAAAGCCAACTTAGGGTAGGGAAAAAAAAGTTTTAAAAGAGCAAACACAGATGAACCCTTCTTTCAAATGTTACTTCAGATAATCCACTGAGATAATACTTGTGCTGTAGTGGTAAATAAAGAATCACACACGAAGAATTTTGTATCAGTCAGCCACAGACCACAGGTCATGGTGGGACAAATACTTATGATTATTTTGTCCAGCTTGCTAGCGTCTACTCCTATGGAAAAAAGGTAGATGTTTGGACATTGATGTTTATATCTGAGGAATTAACCATTTTCAGAGCCTCAAAATCCATTCTTCATAAATTCAACATTTCTCATGAGAACAATCTTAGATCTAGCCCTTATAAGCTAGGAACCACATTGACTGAATAACCGAAATAGTTAGGTCCTATTTTAAATATAAAATCCAAGGCTTGGATGCAGTTTATTTATAATCATATATTTCTTAAAGAATGTTGAATTTATGGAGTACCATACATGCATTCTTCCCCCCACCCATTACCTTCTATCTCAAAAAATAGTATGGAAAAATTCTTGAAGGATTCAAATTAGTTAAGACCATAAAGGAGAAAAAGAAATAACATAATTTGCCTAAAAATGTGGTTCAAGTTCAATAATTAATACTTTACATTGTTAATCACAGCTGGTTTATAAATCCCAGTTTATTCTATAATGCTACAAACCTTATAAAATCAAAATTAGTAAACTTCAGTTCTCAGTGATTATATTTTAATTAAAAAACAGCATGTATAAAATAAAAAAATATCCTGTAAATAGCTGATTTTAAAGAAAATAAGTGATGAAAGAAAAACACTTAAATCTCTTTTTATACACTTACCTGGAATAATAACCCTTTCAGAAACTCAAGACTAGTATTATTGACATATATTTTAAACTATGCTTGGGTTTTTTACAAATAAATATATAAGGTAAGCCATATTGCATAGGTGTGTGCTTTCTGTCTGTGACACTAAAGTGGCACTTGACAAGTTTTCACAGTCATAGTAGGGATATCCATTTATGAAACAATTTCTCAATAAACTTGCCACAGTATAGAAAATTAATTTCACTTAATGTTTAAAGTTTGAAAAACTGTTATTTGTATGGATGGTCGGTATGAAGTTAATGCTTTTTATGCAGGAGGTTACAGTGTTTGCCACTACTGCTGGCAGTACTAATTATGAAAATGGTTTAACTGTGGGGTGGTTATAGCCAGGCAACACAACGCAAATGTTACTAGCAAATAGGACTGAGGAGGAATATTTTGGTGTAAAACTTTAACTGGAATTTGGTCAGGCAGTCAACACAATATTAATAGTTAGTAAACATATTTGAAACTATCAGAGTAGACAAGTCATTTACAGTCTGAAATGAAGCCTGTATCTATCACCATAGCTTTTTGCGTTGTTTTTTTTTTAGCCATCATAAAGACCTGCACTTTTAAGTACAATTTCTGCCCTTATCATTATTGTAGCTTCTAATTTACTAGTTACAGTTATAAAGTTCAGTAGACTGCTGCAATAGGGAAGAGGGGGTCTAGAGGGAGGGATTTTTTTTTTTTAAACTTTCTGTCCAAAGATGAGCTATTATCAATTGTTTATTGCCACAACTGAAAAGGTGTATTTCCAATCATTTTTCATGATTCTCTTTTTGCTTAATGTCATAGGATTTCACCTTATCTCACTTGAATTGCTGTTTAAGCAAAGCTTGTCTCTTTTCTGGCTGAATTCAACATGCATAAATAATTTTATGGCTTGGATCCTATGGCTCAAAAAGGTCTGGAGAACATAGCAAGCAGCATCTATTTAAAAAAATTGTAGGGTTGCAAAATATTACAAATTGACTTTGCGCACTCAGACTGAAGACATTATAAAAGACAAACAAAAGGAGGTGATAAGACTCAACTGCAACTGCATGATCATCTATTATACCAGTATGCACTGAAATACATTTTTATAAAGCTCTGCAGATATTAAACCCTTTCACCATCTACAGTCACGGAAATGCTCTTAAGGCAGGAAGTATTTAAGAAAGGTAAAGTTACCTTTATTTTTATTCTTTGTATCTGTGAATCACTTATGTAGACTTTGTTACAACTGCAAAAACATAGTGTTTTGTTAACATGTTTCCTAAATTAAGCCACTAAGTTTTATTCACTGTGGAAGACATTCATCAAAAGGCCATCAAATATTTTTATAAGCAAAAAATGTAGCCCCAATATAGGAGAAAAAAATCTTTTTTCCTTTTAAAACCATTGAGGAAGAAATATAAGGAAGGTAGACAGCAAAATCAGTAAAAAGTAAAACTTAAAACCTTACCAAATTGCTGTAAAGACATTAGACACAAGAGAGTGGACCATGGCAACACCCTCTTCCCCTGGATTTCCCTCCTCTCCCCCTCTCTGCCGCCCCACGCTACGCATTTTATCCTGACTCGCTTCTGTCCTTCAGCCACGGGCTGAACATGTTTGGCGTCTTGAACTAAATACTGGTATAAAGTGGCGGTGTTTTTCCAGTGCAATGCAGGCCCAGGATAAGGATGAAATGAAGGACATACAGCTTATGCCCATTCCAAGGCTTCCAGTTAAGCTTAGCACAGAACAGCACTGCAAACAGAAATGATTAAGTAGATTCTTTTCTTTTTCTCCTAGTATTACAGACAGGTATTGCAGCTGGGTTACTGAAAATAAACCCCAAGTCCACCCCAATCCCTCAAACGAGCCACAGCTGTGGTTAACAATGATTCATTTGCATTTTTATTTCACCAAGAGAAGAAACAGAAGTTGTCTGGCTTTCTTCACACCAACCAATAATTTCGCATTTTTAAAGTTTGGGATGTTTCTCATAATGAGCTGAATCAAAAATCTATTTGAAAAATATATATTTATATAAAAAAAAGATTCAGGTTGTTTGCACGTAAAACATCAATTGATAAGTTTTTTTTCATCTTTGATTCCATGTTGCTGGAAAGTTTAACCAAGCTTGCATGCTAATTTGTCCTTAGTTGCAAGTATTATAGGCAAATTCATACTTTGCCTAATGGAAGGATAACCCTTCTTCGACATGATCAGGACTCAACAGTGATTCAGAAGCAACATCCTACCCTTAATACTGTCAGTTTCGAGCCATCAACATGAAAATCCTTGATAGGTTGAGACGATGTTGCTAGGAATCAATTAATTGATGTGCCTAAGAGTTCCGCCATTTTCACTTAAGTTTTTTTGCACCATTGATTGATTTTTTAAAATCCATGTTTAATTTTCCTCTGTCCAAAGTGTTCTATGTCATGACACTGACTCTTCGAGACTGTCATTTGAGTCTTCTTGTTTCACCCTGCAGGATGCTCACACATCCCCTCCCCACCTTTTTTGCCTTCAATTCATTAAAAGCATTGTTCTGTCATAGATTCATACGCAGGTGCTCTGGTCGTTTGGAGATCATGGGAAAAGCTTGCTTTTTGTACGGTCCGGAGTTTGGCTGTCGTATTGGAAGCGGTGCTGAAGCCTCCCCGCTCATTGTCACGTCCATCTGCTCTATCCCACTTGTCTCCATGGGGTATTCCACAGGCGTCTGCGGATTTGCCGTGCTGGCTGAAGCACCTCTTCCCCAGAAATCCCCAGGAGAAAATTTGACTGGGCTTTAAGACAAGGAAGAGCTATCATTTGTCTCAAGTACTATCTCAACAAGAAACATTTCCCTTACATTTAAAGCACGTGGGGTAATGTGATTTTTTTTCAATTAATTTCCTTTTTGTATGGATTGGCACAGAGGCAGAAGTTGAGCCATCTCGCCCCTAGACTAACTGTTACTTTCCTAACTAGTCTCTTAACCTTCACACTTGCCCTCATAAAACCATCAGTGATACTTAAAAAAAAAGATTTCATTTTACTCTCCCACTTAAAACAGCTTCTCATCGCATTTAAAATGTTTCTCCAAACCTTTGCCATTTTCTTCCTCACTCACCACACTTTAGGAATGTTGACCTCCCTTTCATGGCCAAGAAGGCAGCCAAGTTTGTCCTCCTTGAGGACTTCCGCATGCACTTTCTCTGCCTGTAACACCCCCGTGCCTCTCTGTTCTGTATGGCTAGCTCCTTCATGAATAGGAGCCCCCATGTTGCTTCTTCAGGATGAGGACAATTCCTGTCATAATCGTGTCCCTAGCACACAGCACAACCCCTGGTGCATAATAAATGTTGAATGAATGGTTAAAGAGGACACTTTCCAGTGCAGCAGCTTACTTTCAGGAGGGAAGGTAAACTATATAGCATTTTCTCATTGATTAGTCACAAACGGATGACTTGCAATATAAGAAGGTAGAGATGCTGTGCTTACGCCAACCAAACAGGATGACAGATTTTCCATTTATGTAACTTGGCATAAATTTCTTAAACAATGTGCTTTCTTCTAGATTAAAAAATAATAACAAAGTCTGAATACCTGACAGGTGTTCGTGGGCTGCCAATAAATCTTCGAGGGGATCGGATTTTTGGTTCAAAGGAAAACTTTTCTTTCACGCTTTCAAGTACAGATGGAGCCACATATGTAAAACCCTGAAAGATAGTAACAGTGGACTACAGAATGTCGGGAAAATGTTTTGCTCGGTCTCTGACACACTAAGATAATGTACACCTAAAATCACCAATGTGATTACTCTCCAACCTCTTCAATCTCATTTCACACCCATTACCTTCCTTCTAGCCATTTCGAAAGAGGCATAGACCCCAAGACAGCAGAATTCTATTGAACCACAAAGGCCAGCAAACAAAATTTCACTGTATTAAAGAAGTAGAACAAAACAGGAAAAATACAGGCTCTACATTAAGATGTTAAACACAAAGATATATGCAGAGAAATTCTACTGTTTCTAGCCACATACCTATAAGCAACTAACATTCTCATCCCCCAAACAGCTTCTCATTATTAGGCCAAAATAAAAACAGAATTCTCTAACTTGGTAATATGGTCTTTCTGGTTTTATGCTAATGATTGAATAGATTTGGATTTTCCTGACAAATAAAGGCCAACATTGTGAAAACTATTAACTGTACACAGGCAATAATGCAGTTTGGTAACCTTAGTTCTTTCTTGGACCTGGCTATTAGGTTACCAGCTATCATTTATCTTGCTGTTAATGTTCATCCCTTTAACAGTTAATCCTATACCTATCTTCCTTTTTATTATCCTTGTGACCTACAAGTAAGCACTTGACTTACTATAAAAAGACTCAATAAGGCTTTGGGTGAAATCCTGAAGAGTGAGGTGCAATTCTATAGAGCACATGCTTTGTGACAGCTACATGTGGACCACCAAGGCCATTTCCACATATGTTCTAGTGGGCTGAAGCTTACTACCAAGAGGACCAGACTCTGCCTTAATCATCTTTGAATATCCTTTAATTCTATTATGATTTAAACTACTGGAGGGTGGGTGGGAGGGAGGCTCAATAGAGAGGGTATATATATATACACACACATACACCACTTACGCTGATTTGCACACACACACACACCACTTACGCTGATTTGCACACACACACACACCACTTACGCTGATTTGCACACACACACACACCACCACCACTTATGCTGATTTGCACTGTATGGCAGAAACCAAGACAGTATTGTAAGGCAGTTATCCTATGGAATCTAGAAAAACAGTACAGATGAACCTATTTGTAGGGAAGGAATGGAGACTCAGAGGTAGAGGATGGACTGAGCATACAGTGGGGGAAGGAGAAGGTAGGGTGAACTGGGAAAGCAGCCGACACATACACACTATCGTGTGTAAAACAGAGAGCTAGTGGGAAGCTGCTGTCTAACACAGGGAGCCCAGACTGGCCCTCTGTGACGACACAGAGGGGCGGGATGGGAGAGGGAGCGGAAGCAAAGAGAGAGGGGATTATATATATAATTATGGCTGATTTGCCTTGTTGTATGGCAGAAACCAACACAATATTGTAAAGCAATTATCTTTCAATAAAAAAAATACTAACTGAACTGCAGTTACTACAGTCACAATCCCCAGAGAAGTGGGCTGTTACTATTTTAAATTAATTTTAAAAGAGATCTTTGTGTACAGAATTCTGGCTACCACCTAAAAATGAATTGTTCTTGTGTTCATTAGTTGTCCAATTTAAATAATTAAGAGGAGCTCAACAAATTGGAATGAAAGCTTAGCTCCTTAACGTCTGCCACCACAACTTTGGATTTCTTTGTAGCAAGGTAACATGTTTCTAGACTTTTTAATGGGGGAAAAAATTGTCAAACTAGCTAAAACTCCGTGACACCCAACTGAAGAAAAGGTCTATATGTTGAATCAAAGGTATAAATTCCACATCAGTAGAAAATAAAACTCCACATCATGAGAGAAAAAAAAAGAAAGCAACAACAGCATGAAAATGAGTCATGCCTACTCCCCTAAGAGAGATTTTACTAAGGGGGACACAGTAATTTTGCAAATCATGTAGACATAACGCATTCATCCTCCTTAAGTAAATGCTATAAAATTATATTTTTCATTTATATTCTTATACTACTATATAATCATACATTTATAGAATTATTACTATTCAGTGTTGTTTACTCAAAAGCATGCTATACTATGGTGATTTAAGTGTTATTTTAGATTTGTGTGTTCCATGCTAACTTTAGAATTGACCCTCCGCCCCAAAAGATACCATACTGTGTTACATTGTGATTTGAGAACTAAGTTAATGACTGCTACCACTGCTGCTAAGTCGCTTCAGTCATGTCCGACTCTGTGTGACCCCATAGACGGCAGCCCACCAGGCTCCCCCGTCCCTGGGATTCTCCAGGCAAGAACACTGGAGTGGGTTGCCATTTCCTTCTCCAATGCATGAAAGTGAAAAGTGAAAGTGAAGTTGCTCAGTCATGTCTGACTCTTCGCGACCCCATGGACTGCAGCCTACCAGGCTCCTCCATCCATGGGATTTTCCAGGCAAGAATACTGGAGTGGGGTGCCATTGCCTTCTCCAAGTTAATGACAAATCCTGTGAACTCATAAACAAGGGAGAAACAATTTCCAAATGATTACTTTCCCCATATTCTATTCTCCCTAGAGATAGTCCAAAAAGAAATGCCAAAGGATAATGACAAATGACGAAGGAAACAAATGATGTATACTTATAGTAATAAAATAAGCACTAGGCAAATAATATGTAATGATGGTCATCAGATATAAATCTATTATTTCTGTTGATCAAAATCTAGAAGTTTTGGTTTTCTATCTGAGGAGACAAAGTATAAATCAATACAGATACTTCCTCCTTATGGTTAATTTGCTTACAATCACACATGAAGCAATGTATTTTGATGTCAAATATTTAAAATCAACAGGTTAAAAATCCCCTGAAGATAAAAATCTTTAGCTGTTTCAGGAATAAAATAGTTATTATGAGCCGCCCTTCTCCTACTGCTATGGCTGTGTGGCTTTCAGTTAAGGCGCTGAGCCAAACATTTTAAGTCAGTGGCCTATTCAAAAAATGAATAATGTACTCTGACTCTAATCACTAAAATGGAATACTGAGTTATGCAACATCAATTACTTATCAATAAGTCATAAGGGGATAACTTAAAAAAGCAACTCAGGTTATCTCGGAGAAGGCGATGGCACCCCACTCCAGTACTCTCGCCTGGAAAATCCTATGGACGGAGGAGCCTGGTAGGCTGCAGTCCATGGGGTCGCTAAGAGTCGGATACGACTGAGTGACTTCCCTTTCACTTTTCACTTTCATGCACTAGAGAAGGAAATGGCAACCCACTCCAGGGTTCTTGCCTGGAGAATCCCAGGGATGGGGGAGCCTGGTGGGCTGCCGTCTATGGGGTCGCACAGAGTCGGACAACTGAAGTGACTTAGCAGCAGCAGCAGGTTATCTACATTCTAATTTTCTTATTGAAAACGACCCATACCCATATTTAAATTTCCCATGGCTACACTGGAAAGTCGTTCACTTACCAGAAAGACCTGGTTGGCACTTTCACTGAGAGCTGAGTCATCTGGGCTGTCAACAGGTGTCTGACGTGTAAACTTGGAATCAAACTGACTCACATCCTCTTCTGATTGCTTTATTAAAAAAAAAAAAATTAGAAAATGGTGAACAGACTGTATTATACATAACAATCAATAGCATTACATGCATTAGAGAAGGTTCCAGATAAAGCTCTTTTCTCAGGGTTTGACTATAATAAAAGAGTAGAACAGCCTGAGCAGGCACAGATTGAAAAATATATACAACTAGAAAGTATCAAAGGTCAAATGACATCTTTAGTTATCATTTCTATTAAAACTCTGAGAATCAATCATCCCCTCTCATAAAGCTTCAGTGTGCCTAGCCCAGTGGCTAAATCCCTTTTTAGAGACAATCTGCACAACTGGCAAAGCTGTAAAACACTTGAATCAGAGTTTAAACACAAAGTACATTTATAACATGCTCTAGTTAAAAGATTCTTCTCATAGCTTGTTTCATTCCTTTAAATTTCTCTAGGAGCAAGAATAATATTCTGCTCTGCCTGATTGCATTTTCTTGTGAAGGAATATTATCACCTAAATCTGACTACCCGATCTGTTTCTTCTCTCTGGTGCCACATTAGACTCGTGGTTGTGTCAAAAGAACTCAGGAACCAGGACTTCCCTGGTGGTCCAGTGGTTAAGCCTCTGCGCTTTCACTGCCAGTGGCACAGATTCAACTCCTGGTTGGAGAAGTAAGATTCCATATGCTGCACAGAGTAGCAAAGCACACACAAAAAAAGAACTTGGGAACCAACAGGATGGAAAAGATGTCTAAAGATGAAAAAAGCTGAACATCAGTAAAAATAACTGCAATGAATTAAAACTCAAATATGTTAAACAGCATGAATCCATAATTGTAGTAAAAAAATCACATAATTCATTGGTCAGTTTTGGAAGGTGCTAGGGAACTAATTCATTATTTCAGGAACTGGGAAAGAAAACATTTATCCTGCCTTTTCTATATAAACTGTGCCTCAGGTAACCAAACAACTGATGTAAGAGTATCTTTTCACAGGACAATTCCACCTAATAAAGAATGAATAACGATTATTAGAGTAGGACAATTCTGCAAACCCTTAACAAAATCTTGGAACTAACTAGGCTGTAGATTCTCAGCCTTAGCACTGTTGACATTTTGGACCTGATGACTCTCGTTGCGGGAGGCTGTGCGGTGCGTTATAGGATGTTCAATAGCATCTCTGGCCTCTACTCATAAGTACCAGCAGCACCCCTCCCTAAGTTGTGACAGCTTGTCTCTGACATTGCCAAATCAACCCTGGCTGAGAACCACTGATACCGGCAGTGATTAAAGACCACTAACATCACTGAAAGAAATGTTTAAGTACACATTATATCTTCTGATCAAAATATATAGCGCCAAAAATTTAATCTGAATCAGATCTATTAGTACTATTCGTTTTCAAAATATGAGGAACAGGTGAACATGGCTGAGGACATGCCATGGAGTTAAAATCAGCAAAATCAAAATATAAGGAACTGCACAGGACACATGGTAAAGTTTCTTTAGTAAGTCCTCAAAAGAGGAACTGAGAGCGGATATCAGGTCTGTCTAGGCAAGGCTATGGTTTCTCCAGTGGTCACGTATGGATGTGAGAGTGGGACCATAAAGAAAGCTGAGCACCGAAGAACTGATGCTTCTGAACTGTGGTGTTAGAGAAGACTCTTGAGAGTCCCTTGGACTGCAAGGAGATCCAACTGGTCCATCCTAAAGGAAATCAGTCCTGAATATTCATTGGAAGGACTGCTGAAGCTGAAATTCCTGGCTACCTGATGCGAAGAACTGTCTCACTGGAAAAGACCCTCATGCTGGGCAAGATTGAAGGCAGAAGGAAAAGACAGGATGAGATGGTTGGATGGCATCACTGACTCGATGGACATGAGTTTGAGCAAGCTCTAGGAGTTGGTGATGGGACAGGGAAGCCTGACGTGCTACAGTCCGTGGGGACACAAAGAGTCGGACACGACTGGGACTAAACTGAACTGATCTATGGATCAGTTAAGAAACTGATCAGTTTCTTAAGACTTAAGAAACACAGTCAACCTATACAGGTCTTGACTGAATCCTTATTGAATCAAAACAACAGAGAAAAAAAAGAAACAACTAGGGAAATTGTTAGCTTTTTAGTTATGATGATAGCATGGTGGTTATGTTTATGTTTAAACAAGATGACTTGATAATTTTTGAAGCTGGGCAGTTGGTACATAAGGGTTCTACCCTGACGGTCATGTTCAAATTTTAAATTTTAAAATATGTTGAAATTTTAAAGCAAGCAACCCCTGTGCTCCTAGGACCAAATAACCATCATCGTTATCCTATTACTTTTCCTCCACTTCAAGAAACAGAAAAAGAAACTATCTTTTCTCAAATTCTTGAGGTGGGAAAAACAAAGAACTAATACACTAACTCATTCACTTATAAACATATTGTTATGGTTTGAATGGTGTCCCTCCAACATTCACATGATGAAGTTCTAACCCCAGGACCTCAGAAGGTAACCTTGTTTGGAATGAAGGCCTTTACAGATGTAACTAGTTAAGATAAGGTCATTCTGGAGTAGGGAGGGATCCTAATTCAATGACTGGTGTTCTTACAAAAAAGAGAGAATTTGGATGCAGATCTGAACACAAGGAGAATGCCACATGAACATGAAGGAAAAGATAGGATGATGTGCCTACAAGCCAAGAAATGCCAAGGATCGCCAGCAAATCACCAAAGGCTAGCAGATAAGCATGAAACAGTCTCTCACAACCTGTAGCAAGAGCCAACCCTGACAATATCTTGATCTTGAACTTCTAGCCTCCAGAACTGCAACACAGTAAATTTCTGTTTAAGCCACCTAGTTTATGATACTTTGCTATATGAAAGCAGATTCAGAATGGGATGAGTTAAGCAAAACAAAAACAAAGCAAGAAAACTAGAAGTCCCAATTACTTAAGCTATTTAATTATCTTAAGCAACCAACTTAAAACCAGTTAATATAGCCATCAATTGCTGCTGTAGTTCCTTAAAAGACTGCGCAGAATACAGATTGTGAAGAGAAGAGAGGATAGGCCAAAGGTTTTTGTATCATTAATAAATATTTCTAACTGGTCTGAGATTCTCTTATTCTAAAAAAGTACCAGGTCTCTCAAATTACATGCTTTCATGAATACACACCAAAAGAGGTTTGAAGGGGGGCTCCACCTTCCGAGCCAGCAGTTCTTCCCAGTTAATATGTCTGAAGAATGGATGAGCCTGGGAAAAAATGAAAAAAAAAAAGCAGGGAGAAAGATTAAGGGGAACAGACTTTACTGGATTGACAAATTAACAGACTATTTGAAGTTACCAATCACAAAATAAGATATATTTCTAAGCAACTACATATAACCTTCACAAATATATAAAATTGGCATTATCTTCCCCTCAAATCACCAAACATGCCAGTCCCTACTTGAACTTCTCCAGCATCCCCAGGACCAGCTCCAAGACGAGAAGCAGCATTTCTTTTCAGCAGCTTTTAGGAAGGAAAAGAAAAACACTGATGAACTTAATCAAATTGATTACTTTTTCTTTATAGAATTTGCAGGTCTATTTTGCCTTAAGAACATATGCTTTATTAATTACTTCCAAGTATTGTCTGGGAATAAAAAGAAAAGAAAGTCTTTAAAAAAACACATTTGTACTTTGGAGGCAAAAACTGTTAAGCTTTTTTGTCAACATCTGTGTATGATTCTATATTCAAAATGTATATTCAGTTCTATCTATTTAAATCCTAGTAGTTGAGACTCATGCGTTGAGTGCTGATTTTAGAATCCTACCTTTTTAAGCAGATCTCTGGCTTCTTGCGTGAGGTAGGGAGGCAAATTGAGTTTACATTTGAGGATTTTGTCAATTGTTTTCTTTCTATTCTCCCCAGTGAACGGGGGCTAAGAATAGAAGAGAGTAAGAAAAATTAGCATAGAAAGATTATAAAATTTTAAATAACAGAATTATCCATTTCCTGAATTAGTAACACAGAGATCAGAAATGTATACTGTGATGTGGGATGGCTGATCGCTAAAGAGCTGTAGTTTTTAAGCAATGGCACAGAGAAAAAGCAATGTCCTGGAAGGAACTGGTTTTCCACCATTAGCCTGGTGTAATAATGGGTGAGCCTTTTGATTTTATGCTTCACTTTGTCCATCTATAAAATAAGGGCAATACTTGTTTTGCCTCTGATTCATAGGACCACAGGCCATGACCTAAATCATCTAAATGAAAATACTTCTAAAAGTACAAAGGCCCATAATACCACTAATAAAGCATTGCTAGTGTTAGATTTTTAAAAATAACTTCATTGAAAAATAAATAATTTCATTGGTAGCATTTTCCAAAAATCGGCAACATCTCTTCCTGTAATGACTCTGTAACTACTCAGCACGGTCCGTAATACATGCAGCTTTTAACTGTGCACCTACTGCTCCAGTCAGCATGTCATACATTAATGCTCCCAAACTCCACCAATCCACAGCACGATTGTGGCCACTTCTCATCAAGATCTCAGGGGCCCTACAAAGAGAAAAATAATACACCTAAACAGTCCACTAGTTGCATATCATCTGAATTTAAATTTCTACAAGATACAGAATCAAACAGTGCAGCAGAAAATTTAGCACACTTATTACTTAAACCAGGTAAAACTTAGCTATTACCCCCAAACCAGTAATATTTCTTTCAACATGCAGCTCACATGTATTCTATTGTTCCACAAAAGGTGTGTGTGACTGTTCCGTCATGAATAGATTCTTTGCATAGTCCAAAATCTGTTAGTTTGACGTGACCTAGAAGGAAAGAATAAAGATGGTTATGTTGAGAATTCTAAGTACGTGCAGTGTTTAAATGTTTTCATACAAGATAACAGTCTATCCTTTCATTTCAATTTTTCTGCCTTAAATTTATTTTTTGAGATCAAGAACTAGCAATGTTCCATCCAAAAATAAGGATGCTAATTTGTGAAGGATAAGGCAAAATTACCTTTGCCAGTGATATAATCTATCTTGTGGGAAAATAAATATGAGAAAAAGATAAAACAGCTTGTCTAAGGCTCCAGCTTTACTTTATATCAAAAATCCTTTACCATCCTGAGCAAGTAAGTCCTGGGAAAACTTGATGAAGTATGGATTAAGTATACAGACCCTAAAAAAAAATCTTCTGCATGTTTTGAACAAAGGTGTGACACTGCACTTGAAATATATTGCTTTTATCACCATGAGCTGTGACCTAACAGTTCTTAAAACAGTCCTAGTCACTATAACAAGTTAGCTTATTCTGCCAATGCACTTTGGAAGAGAAGAAAGAAATGAAATTGCTACATAGCATGGAACCATCATTTCTGATCCAGAAAGTAAAAAACTCACCACCTTATACAAAGAACACTTCAGTTCAAGTTTAGTCCTACTGACCTGTCATTAGCTATCCAGTGGTTCAGCAACCCCAGGGACCCTACTATTCCCAGTTTACTTCAAGAAGAGGCAATGGACTATTAACTCATGTAAATGTGTACTTTACTCTGACACAGAAGAAGAAATATGACATTTTCACCAAACTACCTGATACACTTAGGTTATGGATCAAAGAAGCTAAACTAATCAAATTCCTATTATCCCTTGTCTTAGAATTCAGAATCTAAATCTGAGGCAATGAGGATAGAACTGGGAGAAAGGAAGATACATAGATATCCATGACAAACGTGGTTAAATACAGCATTTCTTAAAAAAAAAAAGAAGGGGGGGGGGAAGAAAAGAAAAAAAAACCCACATTTTGAAATATTTATTCTGGCATCGGTTGTCCATAAGCCATTTTCTGTACGAGAGTTAACTACCTCTTGCGTCCTCTGATAGACACCTAAGGATCAGCAGCTGCCACTAGCCCCCAGATACCCAGACTGACGGGCTGCTCCTCTGGGATGTGAGTAAACTGCCAAGTCTCCCCAGCCCAGGTTACTCTCACATAAGCTGAACTGTCTGTAGCAACATGCAGTTACAATCAAGGTTCACTCTGCTGTACCCACAGCTGTATAGAATATAGTTTGTCTGATTCCTACATTTGTTACAAACTAACAGCAAGAATAAACTGATGCCTACTAAACATTTTATTTCCAAAGTATAATCAAATGGTTTGGTTCAGTTCTAATCTCCTTCTCTTTTATATAGCATTAATAAAATTTATCATAAAAACATTGTTTCTAATATTTCTGTATTTTCATCATTAAAGAAAACTCTATAAAGTTAAGATTCACTTTCCAACTTAAGAAACAAACCAAAATTAGTATTTGGACTGGCTTTTGGCTCACCACACTTTATGTAAGGATTTCAAAAGAATGACAAAGCTATAAAGAGTAAAGGTTAAACTAGAAAAGGGAGTTGAGTGGCCAGTTATCCTCAACTCTTTTCAATCTCATTAACCGTAAGTACAAGCACCATGATGCTATAAATTCTAACGGAGGAACATATAGTAACAGACACATGAATATGGGGCTTTGAAAATGACCATGAACCTGTGTGGGAAGATTTTAAGATGCTTATTTACTATAGAACTGTTTACAGTATATCTCCACCTTGGTGATTAAGCATGATATTCTCCGGCTTCAGGTCTCTGTAGATGATCCCCTTTTGATGTAAATGCCCCAAAGCCATGGAGATTTCTGCCAAGTAAAAGCTGGAAACAAAAGTGATTTAATAAAATTAAAAAGAATAATCCACTCAAAGCAGTTTATGTTTGGAGCAAAATTCCTTGAAAGAAATAGACATGCACCAAAGACCAAATTAGTGGGGGTGGGTATGGGTAAAAGAGATGGCACAGGCTGCTGCCAAAATGCATGGATACATTTATGTTTCACTTGTTTAGTGAAACTATTAAGTGTTTTATTTCATCAATAAAACATCTTGCTAAAACTGCAAAGAAGTCCAGATTATGCCAAACTGTCACTGGTCATGTTTTCTTCTGTCTATGTGGGAACTGGGCCAATAGTCATTCAGATCAAAGCAAATTTCTCCCACCCACCCCCAATTTTTAAATTCCATAGGAAATAGGAACTTCATTATTCTCTGAGATCAAACCTTAGTTTCAAAAATACCTTATAACCTGACCCTTAAAAGCCCACTCATCCCTTACTTAATACAGCTGCATATTTATATACAGCTCATGCCCACAGTATCTGCCCTCCCTCTTGCCAGCCAGCCCACAACTGTAAATTGTGTGACACTCAAATTTATCTACCTCAAAAGAATAAAGGGCTGAGTCAACCCTGTCTGGATTCGAAAAGCACAAGGCACTGCAATACTGGCTGCATAACAATGTTGCAATCCTGCAGATTACTCCAGGATGGAGAGGGTGTGTCCTAGAGAACTGAGGCAGTTTCACAGTCAGCAGGACCACAAACACAGCCTCCAACACGGCTCAGAGAGCCTCCTCCAAAAAAGGGCACTTCATCCCTAAGGCTCTTAAATGCAGCTTCTGTGTTAGAAAAGGCCTGAAATTAAACAATGGAATGCAGTTTGGTAATTAAGGTAGAAAAAAACATTTAAGTGTTTTCTAATCAATTAATGTGTAGGATAAACTGATTTATTGTTACCCAGTACTGTCATCTCACAAAAGGGTATGTATATTTTTAATTTGAAGCAGATGCCATCTTAAGAAATAGAAGGGTAGATCCCATCCTGGCCACTGAATCAATCCACAGATGATGTGTGCAGACTTATCACTTCCCTAAGACTGCACCTTGGGAACTGGAAAGTCTACAAAAAAAAGGAGATGGTTTCTGATACTTTCCATGGGTCCACACATAAAAGTTTCACTGGAAAACCACTCACCCAGAGCCAAGGCAGGCAGCTTACCAATTCAAGGAAATAAAGCCCCAGTGAGAATGGTTCTGTTAGGAACTGGTGTGAAGAACGTTCCACCCAAGGCCTGGGGGCAAAGGAATGATGTGATCTCTAATAGCTGCCAAGACCCAAAGCTGCTTCTCCCCATTGAGTCCTGAGTGACTGACTGGCTCCAAAACAATTTACTGGCTGCCCACAGTGGGAACAGGACTTTGCTTTTAATTATAGGAATTATTACCTGAATTCATGCAACCACAAAAATTTCACTTACCAGGCTGTGTCTTCCATAAATATTCCTTCTCTTTCTAACTGCATAAATAATTCTCCTCCTGTAAAGAAAAGAAAAAGACATTAGAATACAACAATCTTTATTTTCAACAATCCACTTCTAATGAGAGGGTTTGTGCTTTCCTCTTAACCATAATTGAAAGACATCAACCCTTTAAAAATAAAAAACAGATCCTAAAAATTATAGGTTTAAAACTAAGTCCTCAGGATTCCATTTTTAGCAGTGTTCTTCTTATGTGAAATATACAAGTTTGGGAATTCTAGGTTTTACATCTATAAACTTCAAAATATTTACAACAGATTTCAGACTTGAGGTTAAAAAAAAATCTTGATTAAAGCTTCTCTAACATTTTACCGGTAAGTAAGAAAATGTTAATACGTAATTAAACCATCCTTGCAAATTAGTGAATACCCAAATTAGAACTCTAAAACGGAATGAATTTGTCAATGTCTTAGCTAAATAGTATGGCATGATTTGAATATCAAAATAAACAATGTTACGATGTTAACAAAGTGTTACAGTCTACTAAATAATCTTAGAATCCATGAGTCCACAATGATTTAAATAAAAGAATAGATAAATTTCTTTTTTATAACGGGGGAGAACAGAAAGCTCTTTGTTACAGTAGAATGCCAAATAAATGAAGGAAGCATGATGGAATAAGAAAAATCACTTGGCAATCATCATAGTTAATTGTTTCAGGCAAGAATCAATGGATGCTAAAACTGTATGTGAAAGCTTGATGAGAGATGAGATATTTAAATAATTTCAAAGTATCTCCTCAAGATACTTACTAATTAAAAAAGGAAAAACTTCACCAAAAAAAACCCAAAAAACTTCACCACCTTATATGTATGATCAAAGTTAAAATCAACAGTAATGGAACAAAGATACAAATCTTATGTACTTCTTGCTCTGATACACAGAGAAGGACAGGACGCCACTTCGATGGTCCTCCCCAAACTGCATAACCTGAGTCTAATCCTGAGGAAACGCCACATAAGCCCAAACTGACGCATTCTACAAACTAGACTTCAAAACTGTCAAGGTCATGAAAGACAAAGAAAGACTGAGGAACTGTTACAGATTAAGGGAAACTAAGGAAAGAGATTACTGCTATCAGTGCTAATTTCCTATTTTGATAATTTTGGTATAGTTACGTAAGATACTGTGGTTAATTTCAGAAAAATATACACTGAAATATTTAGGGATAAAGGGAAATCAAGTCTGCAACATTCTCTTAAACAGTTCAGAAAAAATTATGAATATATATACACATATGTGTGCTTATATATCTATAAACATATTTATGTATGTATATCTATATACACACCTGCATATATACATATACAGAGTGGGAGAAAAAAGAAAGATGAAACAAAACAATTGGGGTAAAATGGTAACACTTGGGGAATCTAGGTGAATAGTAGGTGGGAATTCTTTGTCTTACTGCTGCACCTTTTTTGTGTAAGTCTGAAACTATGTTAAAATACAGTTACAAGAAAAAATGGTAACAGTCACAAAAAGTTATTAAATTGTGCAGCTTTCTATTCCATGTTACAGGCTACTGTGAAATCTGTTTTTCAGAAAACTCAAGTGTGTTTGCTGAAAATAGATACCTGTGATCTAAAAATGCTATGGGGTGCCACGAATTCCTAGGAAGGGTTAAGTCCTGGAATGAGTGAGGGATTTCTAATGTAAAACTGCAAAATCTATCTGTAGAATTACATTAAACAAAAAATACTTCTGTTTAAATATGCAATACCAAAAATACTCATTTACCTTAAACAATACTCTTAAGTTTTCCATTTCAGTTAGTGGTTTATTTGAATTTTATTATCTTACCCAAGTGCAGTCAGTTTGATGGCTATCCATTAGGTGTTTGTTATTTTGTTAACTGATTACAAGAGAATTAAGATAAAACATTACAGATGAAGAAAAAAGACAACCTTTAAAGTTTCCTTCATATTTGTCTACAAAAAGAAACATTTGGTCCCATATGAATTCCTTATGTTAATGTACTTGTCGATTTTAAGAACTATTTGGTCACACTGGGAAAAAGCATTGTTCTATTGAAAAATAATGCTCTGAACAAGTTTCTGGAGCTAATGCAAATAATTACACCAAACTGTGTACTGACCGCTGAGATACTCAAGGATGAGGTAGAGTTTTCCACCGGTCTGAAAGGCATAAATTAAATCCACAATGAAAGGATGCTTTACTTCCTCCAGAATATTCCGTTCTGCTTTTGTATGAGCTGTATCTTTAGCATTTCTTACTATCATTGCCTAAAGGAAAAGAGATGATCTATAAGAACAAAACAGCAGACATTTTTATCCTATAGGATCGGGAAAATCTACTTTGTGCTTTTCTCACCAACATTAAACTATTAATCTTAGGTCTCACCAGAGACTGAGACGGGAAACGGAAGACATTCGCCTCTTATATACATCTGCACTGTTTGGATTTTTCTGCAGTAAACATGTAAATGAAAACCTAAATGATTTGTTTTAATGTAAACTGATCAAGTTTATTCACATATTCACTAACTTTTTGGAATGTCTACTCTTTTCTAGGCTCTTAACAAGAAAGCAGAATTAATAGGAGTCTCCAGCCCATAGGAGCCCAAAGTCCCAGGGGAGAGAGAGGAGTCAGTGGAGCTAACACCAGGTGCTATGGGTGAACCACAGAGCTAGACCCGACAGCCAGAAGTCGTCCTGTAGGTGGTATACCTGAGCTGTATCATAAAAAGTTACTGATAAAATGTGGAAGCTGGGGAAAAAAAAAAGGCATTCCCAACGCAAAAGCGACCTGACAGGACTGGGCATGTTGAGAGAATCTATTAAGTAGTTCAGTATGCTTAGAAGCATTTAGGAGATGTATTAGGCTGGAGATGTAGGTGGAGGCCAGGAAATGGAAAGCCTGAGCATGGAGGCAAAGGCATTTGAATTCTATTTTTAGAGGCTGAGAAGAAATCTTGAGGTAAGGTAAATGAATAACCCTTGTCTTTAAAAAAGACAGCTCAAGTAGCAGTGTGAAGTTTAGGGAAGAAACAACATCTGTTAGGAGGCTAGTAAAGTAAGCAAGAAGTAAAATCTGTAACTGAGAAAATGAAGCTGGGGGAAAAAGGGTAAAATTGCATCATTAGCACTTCCTAACTAATGAGATATGAGAATGATACCATGGTTTCTGTGTAACTAATAGTGCCACTGAGGAAATGGAAACAAAGAAGAAAGTTTTGGGGAAATGATACATTGTTCTGGACATGAAAAAGCATGTACACAAGGTTACTGGTTGGAATATTATCAATATTTGTAAAAGTGAAACATTAGAAACAACCTAAATGCCTAAGCATAGGATAGTGAATGAAAACCCTATAAAGCTATAAAAAGAATGAGGGGGACCTCCCTGGTGGTCCAGCAGCTAAGACTCTGTAGTCCCAATGCAGGGGGCATGGGTGCAATCACTGGTCAGAGACTCAGATCCCACACACCACAGCTAAAGGCCCTGCATGCTGCACCTAAGAGAGCAGCCAAAGAAAGAGAGAAAAGTAATAAATATTTTTTTAAAAAAACAAGGAATATCTCTATGAAAGCGAAGTGCGAAAGAACACATATGGCACAGCAGCATACACAGTATGCTACCTTTTGTGTAAACGAGGAAACAAAAATAGAATACTATGTACATCCTTATGAACACAATAACGAGCACAACTAAGATAAGACAAAAGTTAACGAAAGGGAATTCCCTGACAGTCTAGTTCTCAATGCCAAGGTCCTGGGTTCAATCCCTGGTCAGGGAACCAAGATCCTACATGCTGTGTGGTGCGGTCAGGAAAATAAAATAAAATAAAATCCCAACAAGAAACCTGTCAAACAAACAAACAAAAAAAGCTAACAACTGTGGGAAGGCAAGAAAAGGAATAGGAATTTTAAGTAAGACATTAATAGTTTTATCATTTATTTCCCTTCTTACCTGAATCAAATATCATATGGTGATTATAAAATGGAGATCTTGAATTCTGAACCATGATAATGTTTTATACATTTCAAAAAATATTAAATCAACAAGGACAGGGGAGGCAAATAAAACTGAATACAGGAGAAATACATAAATTTAACTGACTTTTATTAGGTTGGCCAAAAAGTTCATTTGGGTTTTTCCATACAATAGTACAAAAACCCAAGTGAACTTTTTGGCCAATCCAGTTCTTTGATAATTTTACCACAAAAAGAGAAAAAAGATATTTAAATAACTTTACACTGCACATTCTTAAGTAACATATATGTATGTAAGCATAACAAAAATTACAAGGAAATCTTAAGTACTTAGTAGGCTTGCAGCTACTACTAGTACTATTGGTATTATAATTCTCTAACTATTAGCATATATTGTACCACTAAGTAAATGAGTTAATGTATTGATGTTGTTATCAGGCTTTTCTCAATGTGGAAAAAGTGACGCAAATGTAGACTGAAGAAAAAAGAACCCTAAAGAACTGGACTGAAATTAGGAATATCCATGTGAAGCCATGATTTAAAACAAAAACAAAACTTCTAGCTCTGTTCTGAAAGAGCCAGAAGAATGACACTTCAGTAGCAAAGACCATAGCTTGGAAATCAGATCCTGGTTTCTCTACCAAAGAAACCAGGGCTCCATGGAAAAAGAGATGGTGCCAGGCCAGGGTGAGGGAACATGCAAGGCAAACCTGGAGCTCACTACTGTACAGAAAGGAAGTACTCTGAAACTAACAGGGACATGTTAAAAGGGCACAGAAGTCTTCTTAACAGAGCTCTCTCCAGAAAATTTGGGGAAACTTTCAGACCAAAATCTGAATAATGAAAGAAATGGACAACACTATGAAAAAAGTAGTCCATACTTTTTTAAAAAACTAAACTTTGGAACTTCACTAATGGTCCATGGTTGAGGCCTCACCTGCCAATGCGGGGGACACAGATTTGGACATGGATTTCCAGGACGATACCATGTGCCAGCACACAGCTAAACCTGTCACCACAACTACGGAAGCTTGTGTGCTCGAGAGCCACAAGCTGCAACTGCTGAAGTCCTGGTGCCCAGAGCCCGTGCTCCACAACAAGAGAAGCCACCACAAAGAGAAGCCGCGCAGTGCAGCTGGACAGGAGCCCTGCTCGCTGCAACTAGAGAAAGCCCAGTGCAGCTGAAAAGTAAATAAACATGGCTTTAAACATTAAAAAATATATGAAAAGCTCTTCTTTACAGAAAAATGATAACTAATGTAGAAAAAACTGATAAACAGAAAAGTCTCCACTTTATAATCACCAGAGTATTACCTGATTTGGCTAAGAAACAATGGATAATAAAACCATTGGGTGTAGAAGATTATTAGGATGGAATATTAGCAGAATCTCTAACTTTCATTCCATAGATACTTTTTAATTACAGAGGGAAAATGGCATCTGCAGAATGGGAAGTTTTGTGGACACCACCTTAACCAAATGATCAAACTCAACAAATAATGAGACAGACTAACATTATGAGCTTCCTAAGGACACAATACTCATGTAAAATATTCCTGCAGAAAGCATTTAACTTAAATTTAAAATTTAAGCATTTTCATAAGGAAATAATGAAACATATCCAAATCAGGGTCACTCTGCAAAATGACTGGCCCAGAGTCTTCAAAAAATGTTAGTGTCATGAAATACGAAAAGTAAAGGAAACTAAAGACACAGGACTCTAGAGTAAAGGAAACCAAAGACACAAGACTACTCAATGTAATGTGTGATCCTTCATTAAATCCTGGATATTAAAAACAAAAAATAGCTGTAAAGGATATTATTGACATAACTGGGGAAGTTTGACTACAATGTATCAAGAAAACAGAATTGTATACCAATATTAAAGTTCCCAAATGTGATAATTACACTGTGGTTATGTATGAAAATGCCCTATTCTTAAGAGATACATACTAGAGATTTTAAAGGCCAAGTGCCATATCTGCAAATAACTTTCAATATGTATAGCAAAAAAATAAAAACTTGGAATATACATATGTGTACATACAGAGAGAGGAGAGATAAAGGGAACGGCAGACAAAGAAAATACGGCAAAGTTAACAACTGGTGATCACTGTACTATTCTTGCAACTCTGCAAAGTTTGAAAAACTTCAAAGGTGTTATTTTTTAACTGTTCAGGAGGTTTGAATTACAGAAGTGAAGGGAGTGTAGTTTCAAAATGCTGTGGTCAATAGCTCCAGTGCAACAGAGAGGATTGAGGATGAGTTAAGGAAAGACTCGATAAGCGACAGAAATGGTACGGACCTAACAGAAGCAGAAGTTATTAAGAAGAGGTGGCAAGAATACACGAAAGAACTGTACAAAAAAGATCCTCACGACCAAGATAATCATGATGGTGTGATCACTCACCTAGAGCCAGACATCCTAGAATGTGAAGTCAAGTGGGCCTTAGAAAGCATCACTATGAACAAAGCTAGTGGAGGTGATGGAATTCCAGTTGAGCTATTTCAAATCCTCAAAGATGATGCTGTGAAAGTGCTGCACTCAATATGCCAGCAAATTTGGAAAACTCAGCAGTGGACACAGGACTGGAAAAGGTCAGTTTTCATTCCAATCCCAAAGAAAGGAAATGCCAAAGAATGCTCCAACTACCACACAATTGCACTCATCTCACACACTAGTAAAATAATGCTCAAAATTCTCCAAGCCAGGCTTCAGCAATATGTGAACCGTGAACTTCCAGATGCTGAAGCTGGTTTCAGAAAAGGCAGAGGAACCAGAGATCAAATTGCCAACATCCGCTGGATCATCAAAAAAGCAAGAGAGTTCCAGAAAAACATCTATTTCTGCTTTATTGACTATGCCAAAGTTTTTGACTGTGTGGATCACAATAAACTGTGGAAAATTCTGAGAGACACAGGAATACCAGACCACCTGGCCTGCCTCGAGAAACCCACATGCAGGTCAGGAAGCAACAGTTAGAACTGGACACGGAACAACAGACTGGTTCCAAATAGGAAAAGGAGTACGTCAAGGCTGTATACTGTCACCCTGCTTATTTAACTTATATGCAGAGTACATCATGAGAAACGCTGGGCTGGAAGAAGCACAAGCTGGAATCAAGACTGCCGGAGAAATATCAATAACCTCAGAAATGCAGATGACACCACCCTTATGGCAGAAAGTGAAGAGGAACTCAAAAGCCTCTTGATGAAAGTGGAGAGTGAAAAAGTTGGCTTAAGATCACGGCATCCGGTCCCATCACTTCATGGGGAAATAGATGGGGAAACAGTGGAAACAGTGGCCGACTTTATTTTGGGGGGCTCCAAAATCACTGCAGATGGTGATTGCAGCCATGAAATTAAAAGACACTTACTCCTTGGAAGGAAAGTTATGACCAACCTAGATAGCATATTCAAAAGCAGAGATATTACTTTGCCAACAAAGGTCCGTCTAGTCAAGGCTATGGTTTTTCTAGTCGTCATGTATGGATGTGAGAGTTGGAATGTGAAGAAGGCTGAGTGCCGAAGAGTTGATGCTTTTGAAGTGTGGTGTTGGAGAAGACTCTTGAGAGTCCCTTGGACTGCAAGGAGATCCAACCAGTCCATTCTAAAGGAGATCAGTCCTGGGTGTTCATTGGAAGGAATGATGCCAAAGCTGAAACTCCAATACTTTGGCCACTTCATGCAAAGAGTTGACTCACTGGAAAAGACTCTGATGCTGGAAGGGATTGGGGGCAGGAGGAGAAGGGGATGACAGAGGATGAGATGGCTGGATGGCATCATCAACTCGATGGACATGAGTTTGAATGAACTCTGGGAGTTGGTGATGGACAGGGAGGCCTGGCATGCTGCAATTCATGGGGTTGCAAAGAGTCGGACACGACTGAGCGACTGAACTGAACTGAAGGAAAGACTACTGGATCCCGCAATTAGATCCCTGGTGACAAAGGGAAAAAGAGTTTCATCAAAATAGTAGAGTGTGAGTTCAAAACATAGTGAGTAAAAAAGACAGTAAAAAATGACTTAAGAAATTAGTCTATGAACAGCAGAGACTGGAAGCTATGATAGACTTTGAGTGAAGAAAGGATTTATTTTCTAAATATGGCAAAGACATGAATATAAACAGAGAATGGAGTCAGGATAGAGGATGGAGAAAGAGTGAGAAGTGACAAAGAAAAGACCCTGAACAGGCAGAAAGAGAGGGGATCCAAACATAAAAGAGAGGGTCTGGCCTTGGAAAAGAAGAAGAACACATCTCCCACTAAGCCTGGAGAGAGTGAAGTAAAGACAGGTGAAAATGCAGACAACACGGCATTAGGGCAAGAAAGATGAAGAGAATCATATCCGACAGCCTCAATTAGGAAGAGAGGCAGTTTGCTAAAAAAGACCAGCGGGACTGACAGTAAAGGCTCTACTAGCTGGAGAGAATGAAGGGGCTGGCTAGGAACCTTTGATGGGTACGGAGGGTCTACGTGAGTTGGGGACTATGAATTTTCCCAGTAGCAATTTAACGTTTGTGTGATTTCTGCCAGTGACGTTCAATAACTGAGATACAGGAAAAAAGGAGTATTAACAAATAAACTGATTAGAGTGTTCTGCAGGATAAGGTCAACCAGGGATAGCAGGTGACTGAGAGCATGTTGATTAGGCTAGATTAGGTACAAGGCGAAATTAAAAAGGGACTAAGAGAAGAAAAAGAACAGAAAGGTCAAAGCACTAAAGGGCCAAAGACCAGGCACTATAGGAATAAAGAAGTGAGAATGCTGTTGTTCTATTATAGCCCAGTGTTTCAGAAGAGGATTATACAACTATGGGGCCTGGCGATGTGAAATGGACCAGGTGACCGCTGATGGCTCTGGAATCAATGAGGAATTAGAAGGCTAGGCAACTGATTACTTATTTAATACAAGGACATAGAAGACACCCAGGAAAATAAGACTTGGGGCGGGGGGGAACGACTGATAAACACTAAGAAATTAGTATAAGCTTAATCCTCAAAGTGGGAAGGTTTCGACTACAGTAGGAATTATAAAGATAAGCTTATCAGTTCTTCCCTTGAATTACACAGTAAGCAGAGTGAGAGCAGAGATTACATTCGTCTCAAGTGCTAAACCCTAGTCTCTAGCAAAATGCCTGACACACGACAGATTCTCAGCTGGTTCAATAAAAGAAGGAATGAAAGAAACATGACCAATCTGTGAGCTACAAGCCTTTGGCCAAAGGGTCTAAAATTTACAATGTGAGCTGAACTAATGACATGGGCAATAATATTTTGCTTCCAGAGTGTACATTTTTGATGCAACTGGTAGGACAGAGAGAGAGTTGTTGGAAACAGCCTATTCCTCAGCATTCTACCCTTCTCATAACGAGTAAACAAGCCCAGGAGAACTAATCAATCCAGATGGATAATTTAGATGTAAGCAACTCATTTAAGACAAGGAAACATCTGGTTTATGATTTTATCTTTAAGGTTAGAAAGAGGTAAATTTTTACCACATACTCAGGCCAAGAGGGTTAGTACTCTCTGCTTCCAGGGATAACAAAATAAAAAGAAGAAACTCAAAGGGAGAACACAGCTATCTTTACCTAAGGATTTAGGAATTAAAACCTTACACCCTAGCCTGTTTTCAGGAACAGCAAGGAATGAATGAGACAGTGTGTGATTCTCTAGCCAGGCTTAGGGAAAGAAAAACCAAACAGTGAGAACGCATGGTAACTAAGCAAGAGAAGAGGCAAAGCAAGTTAGGTCTTTGATGCCTGGGCACAAAAAGGAACCCTCACTAACAGCAGCAGTCAAGTCTATGGACTTCCCAATATATTAATCACACCCACTTACCATCAGTAGGGGAGGGAAAAAAAACCCTCTTCTTTCCATTAAAGATATCTGTGCCAGACACAAGATATAATTATGACTAATTTTGCTCAGCCCTGATTATCAGGTGTTCATAAACAACATATCAAAAGGAATGGATTATTCTAAGAAACCTGACCAGTACTTCTTTCAACACTGCAAGAGCAAGTATTATCTATACTGTCTCCAATTTTAGACTTAAAATACTTAATAGATAAAAAAAAAAAATCCATAATCTCATATGATTCCAAGGGGAAAGCCAGAGAGCAGATTAATTCTGGCTTACTGATGCAGAAACTGGAGTTGAAAAGACCTAAACTGCTTCTTTAAGACAATCACCAATAAAGCTGTGGTCACAGTAGTTGTTCCTCAGTTTTTAAATTAAGAAGTCATTTGTACTGCTTAAGTAAAAATCAGGGGAAATAGGATGATATATAAACACTATGTTTTTTTTTTAAAGTCGTCTTCATTGTCTTAATATAGTTTTCTACTAAGATTTTAAGACAGTGAGATCTTTTCAGAACTCAATCCCAAACCAAAAGAACAAGAAATCAAACATACACAATCCAAGGTTAATAAAACAAAGAAACACACGTAACTCTGCATCTCAAAAGGTGAAAACGGAGTGAGGATAAAGCAGCTGTGAATAACTTAGTATCCTGGGATGTGAACAAACCTAAATGCCTGGAGAGAGACATAACTCTAAAAACGGTGAATCCAGCTGTAAGGCCCTGAACAGTTAGTGTTCGTCACTCAGTTCCGTCTGCCTCTTTGTGACCCCATCAGTCTCCTCTATCCATGGAATTTTCTAGGCAAGAATACTGGCAGTGGGTAGCCATTCCCTTCTTCAGAGGATTTTCCAGACCCAGGGATTGAACCTGGGTCTCCTGCACTGCAGGCAGAGTCTTTACCATCTGACCCACCAGCAGCCCTGCTGCTGCTGCTACTGCTAAGTCACTTCAGTCATGTCCGACTGTGTGTGACCCCATAGACGGCAGTGTTCAAAAATTAGAAGTAAAAATAACAGAGAAGAAAAGGAAAAAAGTATGGAATCATTAAGGACTACAGAAGGCAGAAGGTGGAGGGCTGAAAACAGGAGGATTATCTGAAAGTTTCTGTAAGGAAGAGATAGATCAGCAAGATTCCCATATCTACAGTAACCAGCCAGGAACTACCACTTGGAGAGATGTAGTCTCCAGAAAAAAAAAAAAGTGAAGGATCAGAAACAGAGAAGAGTGCTGAAGTAAAAACCTGACTTTGTTACTCAGCCATAAAAAAGACCAAAACAATGCTATCTGCAGCAACATGGATGGACCTAGATATTACCATATTTAAGCAAAGTAAGTCAGAAAGAGAAAGACAAAATACCATATGATATCACTTACATAAACTAAAATACAACAAATAAACCTATCTACAGAACAGAAATAGACACACAAGGCAAATACACTTGCGTCTGGAGTTGGGGAAGGTAGAGGTAAGGTTTGGGAGCTTGGGATAAGCAGATGCAAGCTAGTACACAGAGGCTGGATAAACAGCAGAGACCTACCATATAGCATAGGGAACTATAATAAATGTCATGTGATAAACCATAATGGATGAAAAAGAATATGCATATGTAAGTGAATCGCTTTGCTGTGCAGCAGAAATGAACATAACATTGTAAAGCAACTATACATCAATAAAGTTAAAAACAAAACAAACGTGATTTCAGTAAAAACCTGATGTTGAAAGGTGAGATCTCCATCTCCTGTCTGTCATCCAGCCCCAGAATGCTTTTTCTAGGCAAAATAATAAAGGATCTTTCCCAGCACAAATTGATCCATATCAGAAAAAAGACCTTCCGACACTGACGTTTAAAAGTTCTTAGTCAACTGCCAGCTAATCTCATGACTGCACACTGGAGAAGGCTACACATACACAGTTTCTGATGAGCTTCTCAGATTTCCACTCTTCAAGGACACCAGACATCTAAAGGGCCCTAACATGGCAACAAAACACTAAATCAAAGTCAAAGAAGATAGGGACTTAGAAAAGAGACACGCCCAGGAAACAAAAGAATATTTCAAAGAATTTATAATTAAAATGTCTCAGAGGAATAAAAGAAGATACTGTACTCATAAAATAGATAGGTATAAAAAGAAAAAAAACAACAAAAAGAGCTTTGGGGAATTACAAATGTGATAGTTTTTAAAAAATCAGTAAGGGAATTCCCTGGTGGTCCAGGGATTAAGACTCTGTACTTGCACTGCCAGGGGCCTGGACTGGATCCCTGGTTGGGCAACTATTAATGAAATCCCACAAGCCACACAGCAAAGCCAAATAAATACACTAAATTTTAAAAATGATTAGAAAATACATTTCTAGAAAAACCTCAGAAAGTAAACAAAAAGATAAAGAAATGGACAACTGGAAAGGAAAGAAAAACAGATGATCATTCTAGGAGGTCCAACACCCAAGTAAATCCAATTCTAAGAGAAGAAAACAACCAGGGAAAATTATCAAAGAGATCATAAAAGAAAATTCCCTGGAGCTAAAAGACTGAAAACTTTTAAGACTGAAACAGTAAAAATAAATAATAAGAATCAAAATAAGAAACATCACTGCAAAAATTTGGTATCAAATTCCCCTTCATTCAGTTTCTCAGGAAATCACCAGTAAATGGTCACCAAAGCAAGGGAACAGGACACAAACTAAGAAAAAGGAAAATCTGGGATGTAAGAAACAAAGGATCCAATGCTGACGGAGTCGGGAGGATCTGAAGGACTGTAGTGAAGGGGAAGTCAGGAGGATCTGAAGGATTGTAGTGGAGGGGAAGTCAGGAGGATCTGAAGGACTGTAGTGAAGGGGAAGTCAGGAGGATCTGCAGGACTGTAGTGAAGGGGAAGTCAGGAGGATCTGAAGGACTGTAGTGAAGGGGAAGTCCATAACGACAGCTATGCCGAGAGAATGATCAGCATAGGTGAGCAAAGTCACTTATCTAATAAGCGTGATCATACACTGGCCTGAAAGGTGTTTTACAGAGTTGATGGGAGGTTTGTGAAGGCAACAGTAGATCGAAAGAAAATGATGCCAGATGAGGATGGGAAAAAGGAAGAAAGGAATAAAAGGAATAAAATAGGAAGTCAATCTGTAATTCTAAAACTACTGAATTAAGTCACAGCAGAACATGCTTATCACTTAGAAATACAGAGACCAGAACAAAGGGCTAAAAGAGTTAACCTCGGAGGAGAACTGAAGCAATCTCCTCTGCACCCTCACCAAGTAACCAAGCAGAATAAGACAGGAGTAAGAATGATAAAATGTACCCCACATTCCAAGAGGACTTATAATTGTGCTAGAAATACAATTTTTCACTGAGAATTTTAGACCAAAATATAGATTTTATAGCAATTAAGAATATAGTTGAGGGGGAGGAGAGAAATCACCTTTTTAAGCACCTTCATGGCAAATATTTTCCCGGTATTTGCTCCTGTTACTTTTCGTACTTGAAAAACCTGGATGAAAAATAAAAGTCTGTGTTATTAAAAGCTAAACTATGTTAAGTCACAGTCCCTTAATTCCTAAGTAAACGAAGCAAATGATATAGCAGTCTATATTCTTACAGAAACTAGCACCATCAAGGACTGTGCACAAAAATGATGAGCTGAAAGGGCCAGACTACATTCAAGATTTAGTAGTGTGCTTAATCACTCGGTCGTGTCCGATTCTTTGCGACCCCAGGAACTGTAGCCCACCTGGCTTCTCTGTCCTTGGGGATTCTCCAGGCAAGAATACTGGAGTGGGTTGCCATGCTCTCCTCCAGGGGATCTTCCCAACCCAGGGCTCCCACATTGCAGGCAAATTCTTTACCGTCTGAGCCACCAGAGAAGCCCAAGAAAACCGGAGTGGGTAGCGTGTCCCTTTAGGGGATCTTTACTTCCCAGGGATCGAACTGGGTTCTCCTGCATTGCAGGAGGATTCTTGGCCAGCTGAGCTACCTAGGAAGTCCTTAGCAGTGAAAACTGTCATACAACACAGAACCTTCCTGTTTATTCTGCTGACATCTGGTGGCAAAGTTGGTCATTACCATCTAATAACGCACTCTGTTATAACAAGCACTCCATGTTACTTTATAAAATCCAAATTTGCATAGAAAAAACTATAATCATGTTTCCTAGACACAGAAATTATAAAATAGCTCATAAATTTTCAGAGATGCTTCACATATAACTGTTTAATAATATTTGACATGAATTACTTATGCCTTAAAATGATTAGCCATAATATCCTTTCACGCAACAGCTAAAATACGAGATTCACAGCGCATGTGTTACACATTCACAATGATTAAAACCTATGAGAATGTGTCCTGAAGCCTAAGAATAAACTACAAATGCCATGTTTTGTAAAAATGAACACTACACAATAGCATAAATAGTTCTCAAGCTTAATCTTAACTACTAACATGTTATCCAAACTCTGTCGTTTGAAAAAGAATGGCAAACGGAATGTCCAAATTTTCTTGAACAGAACACTCAAAGGTGAGGTCTTAAATTAGAAAGCTTCTGGCAAACTATGAAACCAAGAGATGTTCTTCATTTTTCTTCACCTCTCTTAAATTCTTCAACTTCCCTAACTCTATTGCTGTGAATACTGCAAGTCAAAGAAAATCAATTTAGATTAAGGTCTCAGTAATAGATACCAATCTAATGTGCCATGCCTCTTGAAAGTAAGGAGTAGTTTGTTTTTTAAAAGAATACCTACAGTCAGTACCATTTAGCAAAAGGAAGGAATGAATCCTCTAGTAACAGACACTCCCTAGCCCAGCTGCCTATTTATTTATTCTATAAATATTGACTGAGTACCCACAAAGTGCTGGGCTTTTATGTGAATGGTGGTTTAAGAGGAGGAGAGCTGCTATACATTGCTCAAATAATATAGCGTGTCCTTTGCTGAGAGCTTACAAAGACTGAAGACAGCTGGGAACAGGGTGTAAACATTAATCTACCCAAGACAGACAAAAACAGCTCTCATTTCAAAATACTTCCTACCTTTCCATAGCCCCCTTTACCAAGTACTCGAAGTAGCTCAAAACATTCTGGTCTGATTTTTTCTGGCCCTCTGTTCACACTAGTTTCTGAGATTTCAAATTTCTCACAATGCTCCATGCCACTGGGGAGAAAAGCAAAACCAAAAGTAAGTGTGCGAAAAGTTAAATTACCTTCAGCATATTGTTAGAATGAGAATTATACTCCAATTAAGTAAAAGGAAAAAAGTACATGATAGCAAATTTAGTATCTGTGCTCTAAGTTAACTAATGATTCGATGACATGGTAGGTCAAGATTAGGGTGGCTTGAGAACTGTCTGCTGATCTGCTTGTTTACAGAATGTGCTACTGATTATTGATTTTCATAAGCATCAAGTATTCCCAAACTAAGATGAATTAGAACAAATTTAGTAAGCTGACAAAGGAAAAAAGTCTTCTAGTTATTCAAATTTAGTTTATTCAAAATGTCTGAGATTAGATATTATCCAACTGTATTTGGCAACGTCAGCAGAAAATCTAAGCATTTTCTAAATGTACCCAATCAGTGCAAGTTTTCAGCTAAAAATTCTTGTTAATAAATTATAACCATGCATCTTTCCATATATACTTAATTTAAAGGTTCCAAAAAGGGTGGCAATTTATCTGTCCTTTAAATGCTTTCTATGAGTGATCTTAGTTTCCCCACAATCCAAGGCTTTTTACTTGAAGGTGGGATACAGAGCAGATTAAAAAACTTTTCAACTAATGAAGCTTTCCCAGAATGACACAAGAATGCACAAATCTCTGTTTAGATGATGCATTACAAGCAAAACAAGAAGCATTTGATTTGGGGAGCATTTCTAAAATTTTTATTGTTCAGTAGGAAAAGGTAGTTCTCCATATTAAACTAATAAAAATCTTTTACACAAGTCAGACTCATATTCAGAATACTCCGAATTTTAATAATCTTCTTCTCAAAATCCATACATGAAGGATATGTTTTCATATTGGTGCGAAGCTCAGTAAACCAAGTCTCTGTATGACTATATATGTAAGAATAGGTTATTAAAATCACATGATGGCTGTAAACTGGAGCTGATATAAAATTAAAAAGAGACAGCACAGTGAAACCTTTTCAAATATACTTACAGTTCATATGGTCCAACTCCCCCATGGTCCATGCTTTCATTTAACTGACCCTGAAAAATATGTTAAAGTTTTAAAAATAAATAATCCCATAAACAAGAATTTTAAAAATTTAATGCTTCACCCCATTACTGAAGGAGAATGAATGAAAGACGTCAGCTTACAAATTCTCTATACTTTATTAACAGGTAAATGTGGTGATGAAAAAAGTAAAGCACACAAACAATATTAAGGGGATTTCACTTTCCATTTTATGTGACAACTAAGCTATAGATGCTACTCATCAATGATCTACAAACAAAACCAGGTGATTTCTCCTTCAAAAATTACACGTATTCAAAATATGTATTCTATATTTTATTAAACTAAAGGTACCACATTCTGAGTTAATCAAATGACTTATAAAAAGTTATTTTGACATGCTTTTGATAAGACTAACATAATGCTAGAAACCTTATGTAACTGCAACCTAACCAAGCCTAAGTAACCACAACCATTCCAAGATATTGTCATGAATGATATGGCTGATCAAGGCAAAACGGTTAAGCAACACTCTCAAATTGTGTGGAGTCATACTGGCCAAACATTTATTCTGACCATAGTATAAATGAGTGCAAAACTTAATTTAACCCTCTGTACACTAGCAAAATGAACAATTCAAAAATGAAATTAAGATAACTCCATTCACAGTGGCATCAATAGAATAAAATACTTAGAAATAAATTTAACAAAAGAAGTGCAAGGTTTCAATATTTGATAACTCCAAAAACACTGCTGAAAGAAATTTTAAAAGACCTAAATAAATCAAAAGATATTCCATGTTCATGGATCAGACAACTTAATATTGTTAAGACGGCGATACTAAACAACTTGGTTGACAGATTCAACTCAATCTTTTAAAAACACCTTGTTCCTTTCTTGCAGAAACTGCCAAACTTATCCTAAAATTCACTCAGAAAACCAAGGGCGGGAGGTGGGGGTAGGGTGAAAAACAGTCTTGAAAAAGGAGAACAAAGTTGGGGGACTTACATGTCCTGATTTCAAAATGTACTATGAAGCAACAGCAATTAATGCAGTGTGGTACTGGCATAAGGACAGAAATATAAATCAATGAAATAGAAATGAGAGCGTAGAATAAACCCTTCCATTTATGGTCAACTGATTTTTGACAAAGATGCTAAGAAAATTCAATGGGAGAGAGACTTGTTTCAATAAATGACAGTTCTGGGCAAATGCATATCCACATGTGAACATCTACTTTGGATCCTTACCTTCACACCATGCGTAAAAATGGATCACAGACCTAAATGTAAGAACTAAAACTATAAACCATAAAATTCTTAGAAGAACTAGGAGAGAGTACATCTTCACAATTCATAAAATAAGAACATAGAAAGAACTTCTACAACTCAATAATAAAAAAAATAAGTAACCCACTTAAAAAAAAATAGGTTAGGATCTGAACAGGCATTTCCACAAAGAAGCTAAGTGGCCAAAAGTCACATGAAAGTACGTTCAATATCATTAGCCCTTAGGGAAGTAAAAGCCAAAACTATATTGAGATATCACTTCACATCAACTAGGATAGCTACAATTAAAAAGACCAAAAAAAAAAACCCCCAAAAACCAAGTTTGGCAAGGATGCAGAGAAACTGTAACCCTCATACACTGCTGGCAGCAATGTAAAACGGTATAACCACTTTGGAAAAGTTAGGCAGTTTCTTCAAAAATTAAACATAGACTTACCATATGATCCAGCCAATCTATTCCTTGGTATCTACCCAAGAGAAATGAAAATAACATGTTCCACAAAGACTCAGGCATAAATGTTCATAGCAGTACTATTTACAATAGCCCCCAAATGGAAACGACTCAAATGAACATCGTTGACACTAACAATGGAATACTATTTGGCTATAAAAAGGAATTAAATACTGAAATATACTACAACAAAGATGATCCTTAAATCATTAACTTGCGTGAAAGAAGCCAAACACAAAAGGCCACATATTATATAAGTCCACTTATGGACGCTCCAGAAAAGGCAAATTTACAGGTATGGGAAGCAGACTAGTGGCTGCTGAGGGTTGGGGATGGCAGTGAGGAGAGACTGTGAGTGGGCCCGGAGTTTCTGTTGAGGGCGACAGAAATGTGCTAAAACTAAATTACAGTGATGGCTGTATAACGCCAAAAATATACTAAAAGTCACTGAACTCTAAAATATAACCTGGCAGCAGAAACTCAGTCATTAGTATTATAAAACATAGCTTTAAAAGGAGTATTCTTAAATACAGTCTGATTATGAACTCTCAATTTCTATCACAGGCACCAAAAAATTAGAAGTTTTAAAGTTTTTATTAAGAATTTTGGAATAATTCAATGAATTTAGGTGACCTCATCTTTCTTCAAAGATACCAGTACACAGTCATGATATACAAAGGAAATGGACAGTATTTTTACATAATGGGTGGTCAAATGCGCTCTCAAAACAAGTGTTTTAGTCAGAACTTGCTCACAGTGTGAACAACTCAGGATGAAGTCTAACACCAAGGATGTATGTCTCATGATTAGACATAGGCAAACAGGGTGGGGGGGGATGCGGTATAAAGGGAAAAAAATACTTGCAGTTTCAACTTGATACAGCTTCTTTTGCGTGGGAGGGGCAGGCAGGGGTGGTTATCATTAAAGGATTTTTTGGGGGGGTCTCTGGGGCTTCATACAATCACCTATGATGACTTTACTTTAAAGACAAAAGGCCAACTTCTATAAAATTCGTATTATATAATTGCTTTATCTTTAATATTCACTTTACTTAATTTTAAATTAAAGACTACAGAGTGATTAACACTGAGCCAGGACTTTGAAGCCACCTAGAAAGAAGCCACATGCCCTGCGGCTATGTTTCACTTCCGGAGTCAGCCAGGCCTGTCTTGCCACCTGCACCTGGGCTTAGAACTTCCTACCGTTACCTCTGGAGCACAAGCATTTTGAGGCACAATTTTTTTTCTGCTACTCAATGGTATCTAGAAGTCCAACACCAGAAACACCAAGCTATTCTACAGGATATGCTGATGGTTATCCTTCACAGGAAACTTTATTCAGATTTTTTTTTCTACCTTAAGCTTTATGACGCATCTAATGCTTTTTTGTGTCTGTGCCACTACAATTGACAAAGTAGAATTCTCCCCATTGTGGCTCAGGGTGAAGAATTCTCCTGCCAATGCAGGAGACGCATGGTCAATCCCTGGATTGGGAAGATCCCCTGGAGAAGAAAACGGCAATCCACTCCCTCAGTTTCATCTGGAGAATTCCATGGATGCAGGAGCCAGGCAGGCTGCAGTCCATGGGGTCACAAAAGAGCTGGACGCAGGACTTAGTGACTAAACAATAAGGTACTATAGAAGGTAACTGTTTCAAACTAGCCCATCAGAATGACTTTTTGCAAAGTTTTAAATTAAAATTATATATAAATTCAAGTTAATATGCCATAAGTCCCAATTTTATAAAAATTTAAATAAACTGTTTAAAAAGTTTTAAATAAATTGTTACAGAATGGGTGAAAAATATCCTTAATCTAAATATTCATTAAATCATTTATCCACTTGCCTGGCTGTTCACAGATATTTCCTTATAAAATAAGGTTCAGTAATCTGGGGGAAAGAAGTAAATCTGGCCTCAAATACTGGGGTATTTAAAAGTACATTACAGTAAGTATCTAATAAAATGCATGTATTGAGATATTAATAATCATGAACATCTGAATACATACTATCTATATAGCACTATTTTTCTTTTTTTTCAGGTTTTAAAACTTTATTTTTCAAAACACTAAAAATTTTAAAAACTTTTTGCTCAATAAAAATCTACTAATCTGAAATTTGGCAGTAAGTCTCTATTTCAAATTTTTAACTAGCAGAGTAAAAATTTCATGATTTTTTTAAGTTGCATTAACAATTTTCTTTTACTCTTTTAACCTGTGTCTTCACAGAAAGCAGAGGTTTCCAACATTTTCTAATGAAAATTTCTAAAGGAAAACTTTCCCTTCGTTTCAATTCTATTCCCAAGTTACATTATCACCAATGAAACAGAAAAACAAAAACCCTTTCAACCACTGGTTTTAATATAGTACTTAAAACTCACTAATTCTCATCTTTTAGTCACTGAAAAATTAACTGTGCCATGTAAATATATCTGTTTACTATAAATACATACATTCACTAACACAGATTCACTCAGTGTAACATACCTAAAAAGTAGGTATCTCTAGGACTTCCCTGGTGGTCCAGTGGTTAAGAATCGGCCTGCCAACGCAGGGGACACAAGTTCAACCCCTGGCCTGGGAAGATTCCACATGCTACGAGGCAGCTAAGCCCACACGCCACAGCCACCGAAGCCCTTGTGCCCAGACCCCGTGCTCCACAGCTAAAGGAGCCGTGGCCCCGCAACTAGAGAGCAGCCCCTGCTTTCTGCAGCTAGAGAGAGCCGCACACAGCAACAAAGACCCAGCACGGCCAAAAATTATTAAAAAGGGCGGGCGGTGTATTTCTAAACAGGACCAACGACAAAGAGAAAGAAAGCAAGGAAGGAAAGAAACAAACTACTGTTCTAAAAAGGCAGTACCCCTAGTATAACTGCATTTATTATTATGTCTTTATGTACAGATGAGGGGAAACTTGAATGATTGGTTCCTTGGCAATCAGTTAACACTGACAAGCTCTATTTCCATAAACCAGCTAACTACATAATGTGCCAGGATATTTTGAGAGTACTTGATATACTCTATCTCATATAGTCTTCATTTTATGGAGAAGAAAAAAGTCTTTTTTCTGAGTCTTTAGTCTGAGAGATTAAGCAATTTATTTGAGACCATGCAGTCAGGGAGCATGGCTGGAAGGATCTGAATTCGGTCAGACACACCACAAACAGGTACATTACAAACAAGACTAGTGAATGCAGTGAAGAAGCTATGCAATGGAGCTTACTGAATTGTGTCAGAAGATACTACCACTAGTTACCTCCGTGGTCTTGGGCAATCATATCCCTGGTTGATGCCTCAGTTTCCTTTCTGTAAAATGAGGATGTGAGGCTACTCTGATATGCACGAATGTTTTAAAAGCTTGTGTACTAAAGGATGGGGGCTTCCCCAGTGGCTCAGGGGTAAAGAATCCGCCTGCAATACAGGAGACGTAGAAGACTCGGGTTAGATCCCTGGGTTGGGAAGATCCCCTGAAGGAGGAAATTGGCAGGATTTCTTGCCTGGGAATCCCGTGGACACAGCAGCCTGGTGTGCTACAGTCCACGGTGTTACAAAGAGTTGGATACGACTGAGCGCCTGATGGAGGGACACACTAAAGGATATAAATTCACAAACAGACAGGATTCTAATTATATTATTAGAAATCCACAGTAGTCAGACTTTCTAAGAATCTAAATTTCTCTCATTTTTCAGAATTTTAAAACCTATAGAGAAACCTGGATGTCACTGACTCTCCTTGGGTGGCCAACCCAATTCCACTCCAACTCTTTGCTTGTCCACCTTGCATCTCTTAGAATAACACACTCAAAAGAAACATTTTCAACTCCAAAAGCACTGCTATGTTAGATATATTTTGCTGAAGCCTCTTCCTCAAAATCCTCTTTAATTACCTTTGTAATTAAAGCGCCTCTCCCTAGGGTAGTAGTCATATTTCCTTCTCTTTCCTACTTCCACCAATTTCTCTGACCTCCTCTTCCACACCTGCTCAAAATTCTATTTGCCTGTACCCAGCAGAACAAACATTCAAGAGGGGTCCTAGTTCATAGCAAGAATCTTAAAGACGGTATTTTAGTTTCAGCTCATAATAAACCCAAGGTCTGGAAATTTTATCAGTTCAACTGGTGAAGATTTTATTGCTATAAAGCACCCTTATCTTTTCCTCCCCTGCTTCGCTCCCAAGCCACTGCCATATGGAGCCAATATAACTGATGAGAGTATGTTATATGTAATGAAAGTAATCCCATATTTGTTCCATTGAAAGCCTAACTGAAATTCCATATGTAAGCATACGAAAAACATACATCGGGGAATTCCCTATCGGTCCAATGGTTAGGATTTGGCACTTTCACTGCCAGGGCTTGGGTTCAGTCCCTGGTAGGGGAACTAAGATTCCACTAGCTGTGCTGTGCAGCCACAAAAAAAAAAAAAAAAAAAAAGAGTATATATCTCAATACCCATCTTCCACACTACCCACACTGCCTGATTTCGATTTAGACTCAACTGATAAGAAGAGCATTTCTGTTCTATAAAACCTATTTTCCTAAAGTGTTTAAGGTATATAGCATCTTCTGTCAACAAGCAGGAAACAACTTACTTGCCAGAGGGAGGAGATAGGGTGGGGGTAAAAACGGAGGCCCCTTCTGTAGTTAGAGCAAACATCTGACTTAAGTCATAAACCCATGTACTCATCTAGACAATGGAATTTACAACTTAAATTATCATGAGGTTATCACTGATGGTCATTTGCCCCAGAATCAGTGATTTAACGTGACAACACTATTTGTGAACGTCAGGTACAACTTGTGATTTTGCAATAAATTTATCCTGAATAAAGAATAACTAAGACAGCAAAGGTAAAAACGAACTATGCATTTAGGAAAAACAATTCTAAATTTAGCACCCTAAATTACAGCAAGGAAAGCCCTCACACCACCATTCACAAGTCTCAGTTCAAGCAATTTATTTTTGGCAAGCCAAATCACAGCTGTCAACGTTGGTTTTTTTCCACCCCAAAATTACATCAAGTATTTCGGAAAAAAATATAGACATCTACAACTAAGGGAAAAGTAAGTTACAAACGCCGTGTGTCGTTATAAATTATTTTTAAGTCACACGGAAGGGGTTTTTTAAATTAAAAAAAAAAAAAAAAAGCAAACAAACAAACCCTGGAAGATGCAGCAGAGCCCCCTTGCTCCCGAAATAAAACTCCTGGTGGCTGTAACTGCAGCGGCAGCGCTACTCCCGACAGAAGTTTTCAGCTGTCACTTCTAACAGCTGAGCGCTTCCTAGGAGAGAAGCGACAGGCCGAGAAGAGAGGTGGTTGTGGGACGTCTGAAGATGCAACACGAAATCTTACAGTCGAAGGGACACCCTTCCGCGCTTCACCTGCACTTAAGGGACACCCAGCAAACGCAGTCCCCCTCCCCCCCGCACACGCACACGCTTGCAGCACGCGCGCCCCGCACACTCAGGTCCCGGGGCTCCGAGCAAGTCCTCCGCGCGCGCCTGTCCCCGTCCCCTCCACGGGCTGCTCCCGGCTGCGCTCATCCGGGGCGAGGGGTGCGACCGGCACCTGCAAGCCCAGCAGCGGCCTCACACCTGAGGGCCAGGTCCTCCCCACCCGCTGCCCCGCTCCGGGCCGCGCGGCGCCTCGGCTCCTCCTGGATCTCCAGGAACGACTCGCGCCCCTCAGCCCCGGGTCTCCGCGCCCTCGGACGCGCCGGGCTTTCCCGGGCCCGCGCCGCCGCCCCGGCCCTGTCACCTCGGGCGCCCCCCCACCCCACCCCCGGGGACCCCGGGCCTCACCCCCTCCTCCAGCTCATCCTCAGAGCCCGCGTCCTCCGGCTGGTCCAGGTCTATGTCAAACACCCCTGCCATGTCCTCAGCTTCCCTGTCTCGGAAGTCCGGCGCTGGGTAGAAACCGTCCCGCCTCCGTCGTCGCCTCATGGGCCCGGACCCGCCGCAGCCACCGCCGCCGCTGCCGCCATCACCGGCCGCTGGGGCTCAGTGCGTCTGCGCCTAGGCCCCAGACTGGCTCCTCAAGTTCGGCACCGAGGCATGCGCACAGGACTCCGTGAAGCCGAGCTATGGGCAACGGACATGCGCAATGCCGCCACCTGGGCCAGGTACTGGCAGAAGCATGCGCAGAAGCGCTGCCGAAGCCTCGCTTGGAAGCTAGATCATGCGCAGAGTCAGCTAAAGCCCGATGGACAGTGAGCATGCGTGCTGTGTCCGAAGTTGATAAAGTGAACATGCGTAATTAACCTTTCTGAATGGGGAGGGGGGCCGGAGGGAGAAAAACCACAACAAATCTGCTTGTATGTGGAACATGCGCATTCGTTCCCTGTAGTTTTTTCGGTATGGAAAGTGAGCCTGCGCATTAGGAAAATGTTGCCCCCGTGAAGTTTGAACCCGACAGAAACGGATGGTCCTGCGGTTGCCAGTGAGTGGGGTTAATGGGGAGTTCCTGGGGACGTGTAGAAAGGCAGAACTTGGCTTTGCTATTTACCAGCTCAGTGGCCTTGCGAAAGTCAGTGACTTTTCAGAGCCTCGGTGTCCTTATCCGTAAAATAAAAATAATGATACCAATTTTGCAGAGTTGTTTGATGATTTTAAGTACAGAGTCTGGCTTACAAGCCACGGCTCCTTCCAATGCTGCATAGACCCCGTGGTAAGGTCTTTACCAAAAACTGTCTCTTTTCATTATTAAAAGTAGTGGATACTTGCTCTATTATTTCTCCTTTTTTTTTTTCCCCTCCAAGCCTCGTCTTCCTTGCTGTCTTATCTGAGCTAAATACAAAGACTTTCTTGTAAGTGTTATGAGGTTACCAGTACAGAAAGTTGATTGCTGGAAAGAAAAAGTCGTTATTTAGAAACGAGAAAATTAACGTTAATTAAATGTGCTACCGTTGAGCTCACTTTTGCATTTTCTATGTTCCTTTGGTGTGAAGTGGATACTACAAATTACTTCAACCAGAATTCACTTTGTTTTGTTTGTTTTAAACACATGCTTAGAAAGTTGCGATTACACGTGAGATTTTGGAAACTATTGAGCTATATATGAATGGATTTGGGTACAGCAGTCCCAAGTCCCAAAACCATATACAGAAAAAGAACAACTTCCTTGAATGATTGGCTCCTTAAACAACATAGGTATTTTATCTATATATAGTATTTACAAATTATATATTTTTATTGATGTGTGTTAACATATTTTGTTTGTTCTTTGTTGGTAATGTAGTGGTTCTCTAAGACCATATATTTTCTATTACAGATTGCTCATTTTTTCGAAGGAGTTTGTTTTGGTTTGTTTCTCAGCATGTCAATAGTAACAGTGCAGCTTGGTCAGTGTGGCAATCAGATTGGTTTTGAAGTGTTTGATGCTTTATTTAATGACTCACACTGTCCCCGAGGACTCTGCTCTAAAAGGGAGAATGAGGCATATCAAGCATCTTGCAAAGAAAGGTTCTTCAGTGAGGAGGAAAATGGAGGTATGTGTGGTCCACATAACCAGTCTCTTCAAGGCCAGGCCCTGCACATGGTGTCTGAACCCCCTTGATCTTGCAGCAGAATGATTTTGTTCTCAGCCCTTTGTTTTTGTGTTAAGCTTTCGCTCTCCAGTGACATCATGTCCTCAGGCCATGAGCTTGCTCAAATCTTGCCAATCTAAAACCAACCAACCAAATAAAACTTGTCTCTTGACTATAGCTTTTTTCCTTCCTTCTCAACTAAGATTCTCAAAGGAGAACCCTCTTTACCAATTATAAGCCTGCTTCTGCTTTACAATACCAATGAAGCTGTCCCATGAAAAATTCCCAGTGATCTCCTAATTACTAGAGCCAGTAACTGTTTTTCTTTTTGTTAATTCACTTAACTTCTCTACCAGATTTGATAACATTAACTATAAAACTCCCTCCTTGAGACTCCTTCTTCCTAGTCACTGAACTTTTCTTTTCTAGTGCTTGCATCTCAGCATCTTCCCCACTTGTATAGTTCTCTCTGGGTGAATTCAGTGACTCTCAAATGTTGCTCCATCTTTCATACTGATTATTCTCAAATCTGTAGCCTAGCATCTCTTCCAAGCTGCAGACTGGTTAGTGAACATCACCTGTGTCTCTCCTGTGTACCTCAAACTCAACATCTCCATACCCGAGGGCATGCATTGTTTTTCCCTTAAAACTTTGTTCCTACTGCCTACGTTCAGATCCGCTTAGTTTATCTCCTACATGTCCCTTGAAACGCCTCTCCCCTCTCCATCTTTGCTGTCATTGCCTTAGTTCTGGCTCTTGTCCTTCCTCATCTGGATTGTTTCAAGACACTCCTTCTGAATTTCCCTGCCTGGTCTCCTGTGTCTATCACATCTATCCTCCACACTGCTGTATTCAAAAAGACATCTTAGGGACTTCTTGGTGGTCCAGAGGTTAAAACTTTACACTTCTGCGGCAGGGAGTGCCAGTTCTGTCCTTGGTTGGGAAACTACAATCCCACATGCCTTGCTTACTTGCTTAACAATAAGTACTTAACTTAAACTTACTTAACAGTAAGTAAAGAAATAAATGTAGTAAAAAGCTGTTTAAAAAAATAATAAAGACATCTGACATAAAAAAAAAAGACATGTGACTATTCCTTTCATCCTTGAACGTTTCCAGTGGTTTCTCATTGGCTGAAAAACAAGTTTCAAGGTTTTTAGCATTGTGTATTAGGACTTCTAATATCTGAGCCCTGCCTGCTTCCAATCCTGTCCATCGTTTCTTACACCCACTGTCTCCATCTTCTGCTTCAATAATCCTGAGATGGTTGGCATTTTGTGCTTCTGAATATGTGCCTCTGTTACTGTGGATTTGTTCTGGGTCCCATCACATCACTTCATGATTCAGTGTTGCTGTGTTTTGCCGCCCTCCCTGGTTCTCCTCGGGCTGGATTGATCCTGTCTTCATCTCTGTGTTTGTAGCATAGTACATAGCACATTGTAAGCACTCAATAGGTGTTTGTAGACCTGACCCAGTCATCGTTTTAGCCCATATTTATTCAGCCTGCCAGCAGAATGCTGGGCAGATGAACCATCTGCATCTACCTGCTGCTGCCCACCTCAGTTTCTAAGCAGAATAACATCTTTCTATTCTCAATCTTTGAATTTTTTTTTTAATTTAGAGAAGTTTATGCTCTGAGTTACCCCAAATAAGATTATATGCATTATTTTTCTTTTGATCTTTTTTTCCTTCTCTAGTTCCACTTGCTCGTGCTGTCCTTGTTGACATGGAACCTAAAGTTATCAATCAAACACTGTCAAAGGCTGCCCGTTCTGGCCGATGGAAATATGGCCAGCATTCATGCTTCTGTCAAAAACAAGGTTCTGGAAACAACTGGGCCTATGGGTAAGAATGATTCCTCATGCTTTTCAGTTTAGATACAGCTGCACAGTTGATGAATAGTGTAGTTATAACTGCACAGTTGATATACTAAACGTTGTTCTTTAGCCACTTAGCTGTGTCTGACTCTTTTGCGACCCCGTGGACAGTAGCCCACCAGGTTCCTCTGTCTATGTGATTTCCCAGGCAGAAATACTGGAGTGGGTTGCCGTTTCCTTCTCCAGGATATCTTCCTGACCAGGGATCAAACCCATGTCTCCTGCATTCCCATACCAAACTTTGAATTTCTGTTTTAACATTTAGAGTGTGACTTCACCCAGAAGTCACTCGTTCTGTCTCACCTTTCTATATGCTTCAGGTCTAGATACTGCTGAAACCAAGGATCTTTTGTAGAAGGGTTTCCACTTCTTCACTGTTATTCTGCCAGCTAACTTATTATTGATACAGTATCTTTATCTGGCAAGTATTCCAGTTAATAGGGAATATGACTACACAGTAGTATTGCCTGAATTCTTTAGAAAATACCAGTGCCTAGGGCTCACATCCGGAAATTCTGATTTAATAGGTTTGGGATGAAGTCTGAATGTTGGAATTTTTCAAAGCTTCCCGAGGTGATTTTAATGTGTGGCAAAGTTAGAATTCCTGCTTTTGGAGTATTGTTATGAATATTGAAGATTATGTTGTACCATAATCTTGTAGATTCACACTCATCTCATGTGCTAGCAAAGAAATGCTCAAAATTCTCCAAGCTGGTCTTCAATAGCACCTGAACCGTGAACTTCCAGATGTTCAAGCTGCATTTAGAAAAGGCAGAGGAACCAGAGATCAAATTGCCAACATCCATGGGATCCTCGAAAAAGCAAGAGAGTTCCAGAAAAACATCTACTTCTGCTTTATTGACAAACTGGAAAATTCTTAAAGAGATGGGAATACCAGACCACCTGACCTGCCTCCTGAGAAATCTGTATGCAGGTCAAGAAACAACAGTTATAACTGGACATGGAACAACAGACTGGTTCCAAATCAACAAAAGAGTACGTCAAGGCTGTATATTATCACTCTGCTTATTTAACTTACATGCAGAGTACATCATGTGAAATGCTGGGCTAGATGAAACACAAGCTGGAATCAAGATTGCCAGGAGAAATATCAATAACCTCAGATATGCAGATGACATGACCCTTATGGCAGAAAGCAAAGAAGAACTAAAGAGCTTCTTGATGAAAGTGAAAGAGGAGAGTGAAAAAGTTGGCTTAAAGCTCAAAGTTGGCTTCAGAAAACTAAGATCATGGCATCTGGTCCCATCACTTCATGGCAAATAGATGGGGAAACAATGGAAACAGTGAGAGACTCTTTTCTTGAGCTCCAAAATCACTGCAGATGGTGACTGCAGCCTTAAAATTAAAAGACGCTTGCTCCTTGGAAGAAAAGCTATGCAACCTAAATAGCATATTAAAAAGCATAGACATTACTTTGTCAACAAAGGTCCATCTAGTCAAAGCTATGGTTTTTCCAGTAGTCATGTATGGATGTGAGAGTTGGACCATAAAGAAAGCTGAGCACCGAAGAATTGATGCTTTTGAACTGTGGTGTTGGAGAAGACTGAGAGTCCCTTGGACTGCAAGGAGATCCAAACAGTCCATCCTAACGGAGATCAGTCCTGAATATTCATTGGAAGGACCGATGTTGAAGCTGAAACTCCAATACTCCAATACTTTGGCCACCTGATGCGAAGAGCTGACTCATTGGAAAAGACCCTGATGCTGGGAAAGATTGAAGGCAGGAGGAGAAGGGGACGACAGAGAATGAGATGGTTGGATGGCATCACCAACTCGATGGACATGAGTTTGAGTAAGCTCTGGGAGTTGGTGAAGGACAGGGAAGCCTGGTGTGCTGCAGTCCATGGGCTTGCAAAGAGTCGGACATGACTGAGTGACTGAACTGAACTGAAATCTTTAGAATCACCTGGTAATTCTAGCCAAAGGAGTGGCCTATTACAGAGAATTTTCTATTCCCAGTAAATTGACTTTCCTGGCAGTCCTATTCGCTTTTAAAAACTGTTTGACTTGTGTATCTTATTATTTTCTTCTTCTATTTTTTCATTTTGTTTTTGTTGTATGTTATTATTGTTATCTTTAGGCCCTTCTATGTCACATGCAAGATCTTAGTTCTCCAACCAGGGATCCAACCTGTGCCCCCTACTTTGGGAGCACAGAATCTTAACCACTGGGCTACCAAGGAGGTCCCCTTAACTTGTGTATATAAAATTTGGTCACTCAGGGTACCTGTATGTCTCATGAGAGGTAGTTCACTTGCATAGGTTTAGAAAGCCTTCTCTCTCCTGTACCTTTCTCTGCAATCCATCTCTCTGGTTAAATTGGAAGATGTTTGTTTTGCACTGCATAGATACTCTGTTCATGGACCCAGGCATGAAGAATCTATAATGAACCTAATCCGGAAGGAAGTGGAGAAATGCGATTCTTTGAGTGGCTTTTTCATCATAATGAGTATGGCTGGAGGCACTGGATCCGGGCTAGGAGCCTTCGTTACTCAGAACTTACAAGATCAGTACTCAAGCGCTTTGAAAATGAATCAGATTATATGGCCTTATGGAACTGGTGAGGTATGAACACGTCAATTTAAAAATTTCTGTTTTGTAGTCTTTGCGATTAAAACAAATGTACGTAAAAGATCTATCTCATCTGTTCTTGGGAAATGTTAAGTTATTGTGTCAGGTGTGAGTATACAGTATGGTACTTTGATGAACAACTCATTTAACTTTGTTTAAACTTTGCCAAGCAAATGAGGTGTCCTTATTTATAAAAATTCCAAAGAAGAAAACTGTGTAGCTTCTCTCAGAAACCCATTCCTGGGTCAGTCCCTTTGGCTACTGCCTGTAAAGCAGGGACCTTGACCTCATCCTGCTATTGCCAGCCTTCAAAGAATTTTCATTTCTTTCCACTGAGAGGACATTTCTATGTAAGTCAATTTGCTGTTGATCAGCCTAGCGGGAGAAATAATAAAGCGGAGATGAAATAAGTCACAGGAGGAGATGAGGTAGAAAGTACGATAGTAACAGCGAAAGTAATAGTGTAGTCATCGTTTACTGAACCCTCACTGTACACAGGGCACTATTCTAAGTGCTTTACTGGTATTCTGACATTAATTCTGAGAACTCTTAAGAGGCTGGTATAATTATTATCCCCGTTTTACAAATGAGGAAACTGAGACACAGAGAGATTATGTAGCTTATCTAAGATCATATAGCTAGGAAGTGGAAGAGCCAGGATTTGAACCTAGGTAAGATGCCCTCTTAACTGCTATTCTCTCCTCCCTTTTTTTTTTCTTTCTTTCTTTTTTTTTTTTTTTACTGTTTATTAATTTGCCTGCTCCAGGTCTTAGCTGTGGCTCATGGGATCTTTAGTTTCAGCATGTGGGTTCTAGTTCCCTGACCAGGGCACGAACCCTGGCCCCCGCATTGAGAATGTGAGTCTTAGCCAGTGGACTACCAGGGAAGTCCTTCTCCTGTCTTTCTTATTCGTGGCCTTTTCCTCTCCAGGTGATTGTTCAGAACTACAACTCCATTTTGACACTTTCTCACTTGTACCGATCTTCAGACGCCCTCCTTGTTCATGAGAACGATGCTGTTCATAAGATCTGTGCAAAGCTGATGAATATCAAGCAGATCTCCTTCTGTGATATAAATCAAGTCCTCGCACATCAGCTGGGAAGTGTGTTCCAGCCTACTTACTCCGGGGAAGGCTCATTTCACTACAGGAGAAATCCACTAGGTATTTGTGCCCCTGTGGGTTATTTGTAGAGAAGTCTGATGTTGTGAAAGCCTCAAAGCTGTTCTTCTCTGGCTCTCCCCTCTACCTGAAGATATACTCACATCTCCCTCACTTCAGAACCTTCCGCTTATTCCATTCTTCAGGGCCTTTTCTCTTCTTTTTCTTTTTTTTTTCCTTCCCTATTTTTAAAAATAATTTTGAGATATAATTCACATACCATACAACTCACCCATTTAAAATACGCACATCAGTGTTTTCTAACATATTCACAAAGTTGCAGAACCATCATTTTCATCATTGTGCAATAAAACCCACCACTCTTTTTCAGTTTATTTGTCAAGTGGTGCTTTATCCATTCAAACCATCCAGATGCAAAGGACCCGGGAATCTATACGTCTCAGTCCTACCCTCTTTCCCAAATGGTTGCCTATCCCACTTTTCCTAGTTGCATCTGCTTCTTCAAATTTAGCATGCTTTGAATGGATTCATCATCCCCTCCGCGCCCCCGCCCCCGCTTGTCTCCCCTCCCCCACTTCCTCCATTCCTGTCGCCTGAATTTCTCCCACTGTCCTCTTATCTCATCAGTATGCTCAGACCTGTTGGTGCCATCTCTCCCAGCTGTCTGCATTCTTTCCTGCCTCCCTGTCTCTCTGACATTGGTTCAGTTGGTCAGCGTCTCTTAACTGATATTGCGTGCTCCCCCTGAATACAAAGTTCTTTTTATTCTCAATCTCTGCCTCTCTCTCTTTCTCTCGTCTCTGTTTCATAAAAACAGAAGCTCGCAGCTCCATGGACATCCCTGGCTTAAGGTGGTCCTAACCCTGCTTCCCTTCCTGCTGCCTGCCTCTTCCCCCCGGCATCAGTCCTCCTGACACACTGACCCCAGTGAGCCTCCCCAAGGCACGGATCTAATCCTCGCATTCTGCTCACCCCCATGCTGTGGTTCACGCATTACCTGCCAGATTTGTCATAATTCCTTAGCCTGGCCTCCACATTCTGCCCTGAGTCTGAACTTGGCACTTTGGTCACCTTCTGCCTCCTCTGCATAGATTCCCCACTTGCTTTTCATCCTGTCTCCACTTCCTTCTTCAGTCTGGAACTTTCCTGCTTTGGTGGTTTTGCTCAGTGTTTTCTCTTTTAAAAATCACTTCCTGCTTCCCTTCTTCACCTCTACTGAAACCTTACTCATCCTTTAGGATCCAATTCAAGTGATAATTTTTTTTTTCCTTTTCTAACACTTATTGGGCTGCCCCGATCTTAGTTGAGGCATGCAGGATCTTTAGTGCAGCCTGTGGGATCTAATTTCCTGGCCAGGGACTGAACCCAGGCTCCCTGCATTGGGAGCGATTGGGAGCGTGGAGTCTTAGCCACTAGACCACCAGGGAAGTCCCAAAGTAACCCTCCAGCTCTGAACTCCCTGTGTGTGCATGCTCACTTCAGTCATGTCCAACTCTTTGCGACCCTATGGACTGTAAGGCTCCTCCGTCCATGGGATTCTCCAGACAAGAATACTAGAGTGGGTTGCCAAGCCCTCCTCTAGGAGATCTTCCTGACCCAGGGATCGAACCCATGTCTCTTGCATCTCCTGCATTGGCAGGCGAGTTCTTCACCCCTGTGCTCCCTTGGCATTCTGTATCTCTTTTATGTTACTTAATGTTTTTTGCCTTTATTATTTCTTTAAGTGTGTTTGCTTACCTTTAAGAGTTACTCACATAAATGTACATATTTATTCCAGGAGTACAAAAGAATATGCAATCAAGAGTAAGTCACCCTCTGACCCCTCCCAGATGCCGCCACTGTAATTAGCGTCATGTGTTTCCTTGGAGGAGTCTGACATGTGCACGTCTTGTAGTCCCCACTAATTTGCAACTTCCTTGGCGACATTGTGTCTTGTTAATTTCTGTGCATTCCACAGTACTTACCATATTGCACATCTGTTCATTCAACCAGTATTTATTGACTTCCTGCTATGTGCCAGACACTATGCTAAATGTTGGGGATTCAGTGAGGAACCAATATAGACATTGTGTTCACACTAAACAATTATGCCAAGAAGGTGTAATTAAAAACTGAGTTAAATGCGCTGAAGGAAAGGAGTGCAGATCCAAGAGAATATGTCACAATGGAACCAGACTTAGGCTGATGAAGCAAAGAAGTCAGCCCTTGAAGAAGTTAACACGAGCAAAAAGCTGGATGAAGACTTGGAGTTAACTAAGCAAAGGGAGGGAGACAGGAATAGCATGGGCAAAGGCCCTGTGGCAGAAGGAAGCATGGCCCTTTAGGGACAGAGAAATCCAGTGTCACTGGAGCACAGAGAATGGTGCAGGGGATGACTGACACCTGAGGCTAGAGCAGTGAGCAGGGGCTGACCTTGTAGGGCCCTGGAAGCGTGTAAAGGCCGCCTCATTCATCTAAGAGCAGGGGAAAGCCTCTGAAGGAGTTTAAGGAGGTTGTTGGCATAACCACCTTGTGAAAAATCCGCTGGACTGCCTGTGGAGAGCTGATTGGAAGCCGTCTTCACAGATGGCCATCTTCTCACTGTGTCTTCACATGCCACAAAGGGGCAAGAGGCCTCTCTGGGGTCTCTTTCATAAAGAGACTTCACCTCCCCAAGGCCCCCTCGCCTCCTTAAAGCCATCACCTTGGAGGTGAGGATTGCATTGTGGGAATTTGTGGGGACACAAACTCAGAGTTTGACAAGGCCAAGAGTGTTTAAGATGAGACCAGGTGAACAAGAAAGCTGGAGGGAAACACAGATTTTAACAATCTGTGCGTTAGCGTTCAGGGATTATTTGCTGATTGTTTTTTGTTACACACGCTATGTGACAGAATTCAGCTCTAGCTGCTTTACAGAAAAGGCTTCTTACGTTTAGAGGAAACGCCACTAGCCATAAGATCAATTTGTGCAACAGTTTGTAGATGTTTGCATCAGAATTTATTCTTAACATTAGGCTATAGGCCATGAATTTGCATTCAATGTTATCATAAAATTTATTCTTTAGTATTATTTCTTTATGTGGCTGTGCAGGCTCTTAGTTGTGGCATGCAGAATCTTCAGTCTTCATTGTGGCGCGTGGGATCTTTAGTTGCAGCATGTGGGATCAAGTTTGCTGACCAGGGATTAAACCCAGTCCCCCCGCATTAGGAGTACAGTGTCTTAGCCACTGGACCACCAGGGAAGTCCCCATAAGATTTAAATTTCATGTTATGGTAAAAGATTTTTCTTGCTCCTCTAGAAAGGAGTATTTTCTATAAATATATAAAATATATACAAGATATAGTAAGATAAAAATATTTTTAAAATAAGTAAGCTCTGAATGAAAAACAAAGTAGCCTTTCTTTCATTACAAGTATGATGTTCTAAAGATAGACATATTCCTGTGTTCAAGAATTACTAATCCTGTCTTCTTTCCAAGTGGAGTTTAATGTTGAGAGGTTCTGCTTATCGTTTAACCAAATAAAATTAAGAGATATAAGAAAATTTCTAAGGGGGCATTTAGTGAACACGGAATGACAATAAAAGTGTATTAGCTCTAATGCTTACTTTGTTTTCCTGAGGTTTAGCTAAATATTTCATTCACATTTCCAGGTTCTTAACTCAGAAATAATTATTGTTTCCTTTTGGCAAAGTGTGTTTTGTTTTTTTTTCATTCATGCTAAAATAGGTGCCCAAACCAAGCATTAGTTGATTAAGCATTAGCATTAATCAAGCATTCATACATATTGTCTCTGAAATTGTATTTACATTTTGAAATTTAAGCAGTTTTAGCCTTGGAGGAGAAAACACATTTGGTCCCCCCGCAAGCCGTCCAGTCGTGGTTGTATATGAGCCAGCGGAAATAACATGGAATTTAAGAACTGAGTTCAGATTTTTTTTCTTTGCAGGAGACTTAATGGAGAATTTAGTTCCCCATCCAGAATTCAAGATGCTGGGTGTTCGTAACATTCCTCAAATGTCTGAGAATTCACTGGCATACAGCACGTTTACTTGGGCTGGCCTCCTCAAGCATTTAAGACAGATGCTCATTTCTAATGCGAAAATGGAAGAAGGTAAAGGGTATTTTAAAAATATGCAGCCCACAAGCTGGGAAAAATGCCTGTACTGAAGTTCCCAATATAAACTGGCTTGAGCCAGTTGAAATAATAGTGCCTTCTTCTGATCTGGGAGGCTCCTACAAAAACTCACCAGAATATCCTGGGAAGATTTCTTAATCACTTCACAGTTTCATTTCTCAAAAAAAAAAAAAAAAAAAAAAATTCAGATGAGTGTAACAATTATTTTTATTTTATTTTTATCAAAGTAATATATGAATGTAGTTTTTTTAAAAAAATCAAGTTGTCAGAACTCATTTAAGTGTATATTTAAATCTGTGTATCACATTGTATGTAAAGTACATCTTAAGTTTTTTAAAAAGTCAAGTAATTGCCAGGTATGAATTTATAATGGGGAAGAGAACAGTCAGTTCTCCACTTCTCCACAGCCCAGCGGGCACTGCTTTCAGTGATTTGAGACGTTCTTTCTGGAATTGGCCTCCATTTCTAAACATCTTCCTTATTCTGTTATTTGTTTTATTTTCTAGGTTTAGATATCCTCTGCCTGCCTAGCATAAAACTGAGAATTAAATCTTCTTATACCCTCTACACACACCTTCCCTCTTGCCTCCCAGTCTAGTGAAAATAAGTTTTCAGTGTTTGTATCATTTTTGCTATGTAAATTTTATTCACAGTTGAGCCATGTACTACATACACAGATTACATTTTATTTCATGTACTGTTTATTTTTTCCTCCTAGAGTTAATTATTACTTGGTTGATACTCTTTGTACCTATTACGAATTTACCCCTAAACTTTCCCATAAAAATGAAACCCTTCCCAGCCAACCCATCAGGTAATGTTATTACTCCCATTGCCTTCTTAAAGATGTCCCTTCCAGAGGCCGTCACCCTTCAGGCTTGCAGTGGTTACTCTGCAGGCGTGAGAAGCAGATGCACCGGCCTCTCTGCCTCCTTCTGTATTCTAGCCCGGTTCCTGGATTCCAGATCTTCCTCTTTCTGCGCTTATTCCCTCATCTGAACACTGCCCTCCAGGAGCTTTGTAAGAAAGTGTACGGGGAAGGTACACATTTTCAGGCTGCAGATGTCATTATCCTGCCTTTTTTTTTTTTTTTTTTTTGATTGATGATTCAGCCAGGTATAGGATTTGAGGCTAGGAATCATTTTTACTCAGTGTCTTGAAAGCTTGCTCTATAATCTTCCAGCTTCCAGTGTTACAGCTGAGCAGTCCCACTTCAGTCTGATTTCTAATCCTGTTTCATTCTCTCATATCTTTTAGGGTTTTCTCTTTGTGTCTAGCATTCTGGAATTCCTTAGTGTGGATCTTTTATCTCATGACACTGTAAACTTTATGAGTGCAGAGATCTTTATCTGGGGTGTTTATTCTTTTCAGAGGTTTAGCCTTTACTGAGTAGAAACCCCCTTTCAAGATGGGGGTGGGGGACAGCCCACCTACTGCAGGGGCTGGGGAAGGGTCTGGAGCTCTCACTGCTTCTCATACAGGTTTTTAACTAATCCTCCCATCTCTTCCTTTTCTAGAAGCGCTTGGTCAGCATCTAGGACCTTCACTGTGGGTAGAAGTCTCAGTTTTTGCTGCGTCAGTAACCACTGGTTCATTTGCTTTCCAGTTTCGAAAATTGTCACCACTATCTTCTTTCCATTTTTTTCGTGCCTTTAAAAAAAAAATTCGTGTTGTTAGTGAGATTTGAGGAGTAAACCGGTATGTTCAGTCTCATGTTTTACTGGAAGTTACTACTGTGTGCAATTTTGGGAGCAGATATTTTATCACAGATTACAATCAGTTAGGTTTCAGTACTATGAGAGTGGATTTCCTCTACATTTACTTGTAACACCTTATGGATTTTAGATCATAGTGCCTGAGGTTTGGAGATAAGTGGAAAGTTCACATCTTAAGTAATGCTTCGGAAACTTTTTGGCCACAGGACCTGTTTTTCTGGCAATATCTGTTATCAAGGAACACAGTGTACCTCAGGGTAGCTTATGACATGGGACTCTGGGCCCTCTCAGGTCAATAAACCACTGTTTGTTTAGTCATTTTTCCATATGGGAATTTAGAGTATCAACATTTTTTCAGTTATAGATATGAATTTTGAACATTTAAATGTTTTCCTATAACTTTTTGTTGTTCAGCCACTCAGTTTTGTCTGACAGTTTGTGACCCCATGGACTGCAGAACACCAGATGTTTGAGTATCTCCTGGACTTTGCTCAAACTCAGGTCCATTGAGTCGGGGATGCCATCCAGCCATCTCATCCTCTGTCATCCCTTTCTCCTCCTGCCTTCAATCTTTCCCAGCATCAGGGTCTTTTCCAATGAGTCAGCTCTTCACATCAGGTGGCCAGCGTAAATGTATGAATAAATGTATTTATGTCACTAACCAGGTTGAAGGATGTAGTTTTAAAGCTCCTCTCATGCGTTATCGGAATGCTCTGTGTGAAGATCGACCCCATCAGTATCTCCTTCAGCAATGTATCTTTCTCCATGTCCTCAGAACAGGAAGAATGAGTGGCCCAGGAAAGAGCAAGGCAGCAGTTAGTATCTCCTATGACCTAGCTTTGGAAGTCACATGCCATCACTTCGCATCACCCTTTTGGTTATTAAGGTCAGCCCTTTCCCATGGGGAGAAGACCATGCGAGAGCCTGAGCACCAAGGGCGAGGAGCGCAGGAGTTGATGCTGGAAGCTGGCTGCCGCCCTCTGCCCTCTCTCACCTCATGCTCGTGTCCCCCCACTTGCAGAATGTACTTAACCCGTCCCAGGCCCTCCAAAGTTAGCACGGCAGCCTACTAGCACATTCCTTTAGCCCATCAGCCTGAAATTCAGAATCTTGTCATCTAAAAGCAGGTCCAGGTGTGGATTTACGTCTCTCGGGTGAGATTTCCTGCGTATCGCTCTCTAAGCACGCCCCACTCCCTACAGACCATGCTGGAACAGGTGGAGGATAACTGGTAGACACTGCTTTTCCAAAAGAGGGACATGGAAGGAACACAGGCATCATTGGTCCATAACGATCAGCAGGGTACATGCTGGCAGTTTCTTGATTAAACCGTTAAGGCCTGGGAAGAATTTTCCACAGCTTTTGGCTTGGCCCTCTGAACCAAGCTAAATCACAATTTTACTTACTTTCAAGTTTTACTTACAGGATTTAAAAATTTTATTCAGTTCAGTCACTCAGTTGTGTCCGGCTCTTTGCAACCCCATGAATCGAAGCATGCCAGGCCTCCCTGTCCATCACCAACTCCTGGAGTTCACTCAGACTCATGTCCATCGAGTTGGTGATGCCATCCATCCATCTCATCCTCTGTCATCCCCTTCTCCTCCTGCCCCCAATCCCTCCCAGTATCAGGGTCTTTTCCAATGAGTCAACTCTTCACATGAGGTGGCCAAAGTATTGGAGTTTCAGCTTTAGCATCATTCCTTCCAATGAACACCCAGGACTGATCTCCTTTAGAATGGACTGGTTGGATCTCCTTGCAGTCCAAGGAACTCTCAAGAGTCTTCTCCAACACCACAGTTCAAAAGCATCAACTCTTCGGCGCTCAGCCTTCTTCACAGTCCAACTGTCACATCCATACATGACGACTAGAAAAACCATAGCCTTGACTAGACGGACCTTTGTTGGCAAGGTAATGCCTCTGCTTTTGAATATGCTATCTAGGTTGGTCGTAACTTTCCTTCCAAGGAGTAAGTGTCTTTTAATTTCATGGCTGCAATCAGCATCTGCAGTGATTTTGGAGCCCCAGAAAGTAAAGTCGGCCACTGTTTCCACTGTTTCCCCATCTATTTGCTTTTTGCTAGTTTGCATTAATGTATTCACATGAGAGTCGGAGTTCTAAGGACGGATATATATAAACACACCTTAAAAAAATAAAACTAACATCATATTCAGTTCAGTTCAGTCACTCAGTCGTGTCCAGCTCTTTGCAACCCCATGAATTGCAGCATGCCAGGCCTCCCTGTCCATCACCAACTCCCGGAGTTCACCCTAACTCATGTGCATCGAGTCAGTGATGCCATCTAGCCATCTCATTTATAGTCCCTCTCTCACATCCATACATGACCACTGGAAAAACCATAGCCTTCACTATGTAATTTTTTGTTCTGCTTTTTTCAATGTAGTATTCTCTAGCCTTTATTCCAATTCATTCATTTAGACATGCCTTGTTCTTTTCAGTAGCTGCATAGTTTTCTACCATATGCGCCATAACTTTATATGTACCTAAATAGTGAATTAATTCTGTGAAGCTGGTTGTTAAAAATTCTTAGTCCATAACCTTCTTCTGTTGTCTCCTTGTTAAAGGTAACTGTCTCCCAAAACTCTCTTGTTTGTTATTGTTTTTATCTATTTATTGCCATGTATAGATTTTTCATTTATTTATTACCTATTTACTTCCCACCATGGAGGGTTAGGATTTAGCTTTTTTCTAACTCTGGACCCTAAGCCCTGAAATACCCTCTGTCTCCTCATCCTTCTGATACGGTCGTAAGTGTCACCGTTGGGTTAAAGCGATACTCGGTTTTATACTATCATGATCAAGTAAATGCTATTCACAGCTGAGCAGCAGAGCATCCTATGATTACTTTTCCCTTCCTGTATAATTTTTTTTGTTTTCTTTGGAGTTAATGATTGCCTTGTTTTCTTGTTTGCTTAGTTTTTCTATGTACCTGTCAATTATTCAGCCTTGTTTCACTACTTGTCTAAATTTTTTTTTTCCTGATACCAGGCATACCTTGTTTTATTGCACTTTGCAGATATTGTGTTCTTTGACAGATTGAAGGTTTGTGGCCACCCTTCATCTAGCAAATTTGTTGGCACCTTTTTTCTAGCGGTGTTCGCTCACTACACGTCTCTGTGGCACGTTTTGGCCATTCTCACAGTATTTCACCCCTTTTTCTTATTACTATGTTTGTTATGGTGATGTGTAATCTTTGATGTTACTATAGTTTTTAATGTCATCGTGTGTGTTTTTTTTTTAAACAACTATTTCTTTATTTTGGCTGTGTTGGACCTGTGCTACTGCGCACAGGCTTTCTCTAGTTGTGGCGCCAGAGGCTACTCCCTAGTTGCGGTGCCCAGGTTTCTCGTTTTGGTGTCTCCACTTGTTGTAGAGCACGGGCTCTACAGTGTGGGCTCAGGAGTTGCAGCTCACAGGCTTAGCTACCTTGCAGCATGTGGGATCCTTCCGGACCGAGGATCAGCAGGTGGACTCTCAACCATGGGACCACCAGGACAGTCCCTTTGACATTACTATTGCAAAACAACTTTCAAGTTAAAAAAAGGATTATATCTTGAAAGTTCAGATGATGGTTAGCATTTTTTAGCACTAATAAAGCATTTTTCAATTAAGGTCGGTATGCTGTTTTTTTAGACACAGTGCTATTGCAGAATTGATAGATTACAGTGTAGTGTAAACATAACTTTTATATGCTCTGGGAAATGAAAAAAATATTTGTGTGACATGCTTTGTTGGGATTGTTTTTCAGTCTCTCAGTTGTGTCTGACAGTTTCGACCCCATGGACTGCAGCACGCCAGGCTCTCCTGTCCTTCACCATCTCCCAGAGCTTGCTCAAATTCATGTCCATTGAGTCGGTGATACCATCCAACCATCTCATCCTCTATTGTCCCCTTCTCCTGCCTTCAATCTTTCCCAGCATCAGGGTCTTTTCCAAAGAGTCAGTTCTTCGCAGCAGGTGGCCAAAGTATTGGAACTTCAGCTTCAGCATCAGTCCTTCCAATGAATAGTCAGGACTGATTTCCTTTAGGATGGACTGGTTTGATCTTCTTGCAGGGGAGAAGTCTCCAGGGGACTCTCAACAGTCTTCTCCGACATCACAGTTCAAAAGCATCAGTTCTTTGGCGCTCGGTCTTCTTTATGGTCCAAATGTCACATTCATACATGACTGCTGGACAAACGATAGCTTAGACTAAATGGACCCTTGTCGGCAAAGTAATGTCTCTGCTTTTTAATACACTGTCTAGTTCACCATAGTTTATCTTCCAAGGAGCAAGTGTCTTTTAATTTGGGATAATTGACTTTATTGTGGTGGTTGGAACCAAGCATGCAAAATCTCCAAGGTCTGCCTGTATTCAAGTATTCTATCAGTTTCATCTTCCTAGAGAAACCTTCACCAGAGCCTTCTGACCTGCTTCAGTCTAGTGTTTTTCGCCCTCTCTAGCCCGTGTACGTCTGTCATGCTGGATATTCTGTTTGCCTGTCTGCTGTGTTAGATTTTCTGTCCAGAGGGTTTAGACAAAGCCCTAGTGGTCTTGAGGGGGGGTGGGGCCCATGGTTATCCTGGACTTCCGTTGATCTCTCTTTTTGTTTTCTTTTTACACCTGATCTCTCTAGTTTTGGTGTGCACCGTGCCCTTAGCTCTGCCTAGCGTTCTTCAGACTAGAGACACTCAATCCTGTCCTCTCCAGAAAGCAAACCTTTAGTTTCCTGCTAGGATAGGAAAGAGGCAGCCGTCATGATAAACAGACAAGTCTAGCAACATTCCTTGAGCAGGAGTCAAAGGGAGATGTGCCTCACATGCTTGCAAAGCCAGTTTAAGAGCCAATGACTTAGCCATACGAGATGCTGTGAAGTTGTGTCTCCTTGTGGTTTCAGTTTGCATTTTCCTAATGACAGTGATGTTGAGCATCTTTTCATGTGATTATTAGCTATTTGTTTATCTTCTTTGGGGAAATGTTTGTTCAAACATCTCTCCAGATTTTTAAGTTAGCCTGTTTGTCTTATTATTATCAATGATTTCAGTATGCCAGTATTTTTTTTATTTGTTCTGAAATTTCTTTTGCTGAAAACTGAACTGTTATTGCACACTGAAATTTTCCCCTATCTTATGTATAATTTAAGAGTATTTTCTTAATATTTCCCTTTGACTAGTCAATTTTCAATCCTATTTTTGTTTGGTGTTTCTACATCCCTTAACATTTTTGTATCTATTTTGCTTGTTTATTCACAGAGACATGTAGAATGAAGTTCACTCTTTCTAGGTGGATAGTTCCATGAGTTTTGACACACTTACTACCGTGTAACCACCACCACAATTGAGACAGTATTTCCATGCTCCAAAGTCTCCTCACACCCCTTTGTAGACACTCTTTTCTCCACCCCAAGCCCCTAGTGACTATTGATCTGAATTTTATTCCTATGATTTTGCCTTTTCTAGACGGTCCTATTGGTTCAGTTCAGTCTCTCAGTCGTGTCTGACTCTTTGCGACCCCATGGATTGCAGCACACCAGGCTTCCCTGTCCATCACCAACTCCTGGAGCTTACTCAAACTCATGTCCATCGAGTCAGTATGCCATCCAACTATCTCATCCTCTGCTGTCCCCTTCTCTTCCTACCTTCAATCTTTCCCAGCATCAGGGTCTTTTCCAGTGAGTCAGTTCTTTGCATCAGGTGGCCAAAGTATTGGAGTTTCAGCTTCAGCATCAGTCCTTCCAATGAATATTCAGGACTGATTTCCTTTAGGATGGACTGGTTGAATCTCCTTGTAGTCCAAGGGACTCTCAAGAGTCTTCTCCAACACCACAGTTCAAAAGCATCAATTCTTTGGTGCTCAGCTTTCTTTATAGTCCAACTCTCACATCCATACATGACTAATGGAAAAACCATAGCTTAAGAGTATATGGACCTTTGTCGGCAAAGTAATGTCTCTGCTTTTTCATATGGTGTCTAGGTTGGTCATAGCTTTTCTTCCAAGAAGCAAGAGTCTTTTAATTTCATGGCTGCAGTCATCATCTGCAGTGATTTTGGAGCCCAGGAAAGTCCTATAAATGGACTCACAGTATGTAACCTTTTCAGTCAAACTTGCTTCATGCCTCTGAGATCTGTCTGGGTCTTTTTGCATATCCATAGTCAGTTTCTTTTTATTGCAGTGTAGAATTCCATCCTTTGTGCCTACTGCCATCCTTTAATATTCAGTGAAGAATTATGTCATGCCTGTCTCAGAATTGAATAGTTTGAATCACCTTAGTTCAACCAGATAAGAATGTTTAACTTTTTAGCAGAATGCCACCCCCCCAACTTGTACTTATCAAATGGAAATTTCTATAAAATACATATATCATCTTACATTTGTCTGTTCTTGTTCAAGGTCATTTGTAAAATCTCTTTTTTTTCTTTTGGTAGGTATTGATTGGCAGGTTCGGCCACCTGTATCAGGACTTCCTCCTCTTGGTAAAATGTCTGTCAACAGAGAGATTCATTTTAACACTTCCATTGCTAACTTGGTCATCCTTCGTGGGAAAGATGTGCACAGTGCGGATGTGGGTGAGCAAAGTTAAGGTGAAAATTAAGATGCACATTTTGCCGATGTTCATGGTACAGATGGCCTCATCATGTGCCTTGTGGGATCTTGAGTTCCCTGGCTACGGATCGAACCCACACCCTTAGCAGTGAGAGCTCACAGCCCTAACCACTGAACCACCAGGAACTTCCCCCCCCAGATTTATTCTCTCTTTTTTTTTTCTCCTGTATCTCTTGGAATTTTTTTTAAATTAATTTTTATTGGAGTATAGTTTCTTTACAATGTTGTGTTAGTTTCAGGTGTACAGAAAAGTGAATCAGCTATACATGCAACCCCCTTTTTGGATTTCCTTCCCATTTGGGTCACCACAGAGCACCGAGGAGGGTTCTCTGCTACAGTAGTTCTCAGCAGTTATATGTCAGTGCCAACCCCCCAAATTCATTCTTTTAAAGAAAGGGAAAAGAAAAACTCTGTTTTAGTAGCAAAATGCAACCCCTGTACCGGTATGTGACCAGACACCAAAATGGAAGTGGTGTAAATAAGAGACAAGTTTTAATTCTTTCTTCCTGAATCTGGTTGCTCTGTCATCCTCACCTGTGGCTTCAGGCTTAGTCAGAGACATCTGTTAGCGCTTCAGCCATCAGATCACGTAGGCATAAGCAAAGCAGGGCAGGCCTGGTCCTGCACGGGTCACACCCCACGCTTGTGTTTATACCCCTTCGACTGAGTCGGACACGGCTGAGTGTGGCTTGGTGCGGCCCGGTGGCAGCTGTGACATAAAGAGAGTCAGTCTCGTTCCTGTGTTGTTTAGTCCCCCCGTTGTGTCCGACTTTTTGAGATCCCATAGACTGTAGGCCCACCAGGCTCCTCTGTCCCTGGGATGTCCCAGGCAAGAATGTTGCAGTGGGTTGTCATTCCCTTCTCTAGGAGATCTTCCCAACCCAGGGATCCAACCGGTGTCTCCTACGTCTCCTCCACTGGGAGGCAGAGTCTTTACCACTGAGCCATGAGGAAAGCCCCTGTAACGCCCTTAAATAAAAGAGTAGTAATAATTAAGAGATCATATCAAGTTGATCAGATGCGGTACTTTCTTCCTATTCTTCATTTTAGATTTTAAAATAAGAGAATTAATAAAAGGACATGTAAAGTAATCTAACTTTTAAAAATTTGCCCACAGGAAATGATGCAGGTACATAGAGGTGTTCTTTCAAAGATATTCATTGCAGTATCTTTCACACTGATAGAAATGTGAGAACAACAAAATGCCCAGCAGTAGGAAATGTGTTAAGTAAATGATATGTTCATAGAAGCTTTTAAAAATATGAGTGATATTTATTGACATGGAAAAGAGGTTCACAACATATTAGTGGATGGAAAATACAAATCACATAAGAGCATGCGTGTAAAATTCCAATAAAAGAGAGGGTCAGCAGACTGTTCACAGTCATTATTTCTGGGTGGTGACATTTCAACTGTTGAGTTGACGTAAATTTTCTTCTTAATACTTCTCTGAATGGTGTGAATTTTTTTAATAATGATGAACATGGATCATTTATCCAAAAGCAATATAAAGCTAGTTTTAAAAGGCAATACGAAAGACTTGTGGTGAAATGGAAAGGAAAGTGTTTATTAATTTGTTGCCAAGAGTAATGATTTGTGATATAAACAATGGCTTGTCGTTTTACTCTAGGAGCATTTAAAGATCCAGCTCTCTATACTTCCTGGTTAGAGCCTGTTCACGCTTTCAGTGTGTGGAAAACCCAGCGAGCCTTCAGGAAATATGAGAAGTCTGCAGCCTTGGTCAGCAATAGCCAGTCCTTAGTAAAACCACTTGATACGATAGTGGGTAAAGCATGGAATATGTTCGCTTCAAGGTAAGTACAGAAGAAATCTACAAACCTTTCCTAACCTGAGGCAGATAACTGCTAGGCAGGTTCTGGAGTGTCTTAGCCTGTTTGGGCTGCCATAACAAAAATAGCATGAAGTGGGTGGCTTATAAACCACAGAAGTTTATTTCTGAAGGCTGGGAATTCCAAGAGTAAGGTCCCAGCAGATGCGATGTCCAGTGAAGGCTTACTTCGTGGTTTATAGATGGCGTCTTCTTGCTGTGTCCTGAGCTGGCAGCAGAGGCGAAGGAGCTCTCATGGGCCCGTCACTGCACTCACGAGGGCTCCACTGTGGCGACCGAATCTCAGTCCCGAAGGCCTTACCTCCTAATGTCAGGACCTTGAGAGTTAGGATTTCACCGTGTAAATTTGGGGGAACACATTCAGACTGCCATGGAGTGAGCGCTTTGTAGATATGAAACTTTGAACACGTTACTTCTGGCTTCCTTTCCTGTATGGTGGATCCAAAAGAGGGGATATATGTGGTGAAGGTTAAAATGAGATGATAATGTGGAAAAACACCTAGGCCAGTGCCTGACTAGTAAATGCTCAAGAACTGTTCCATAGTAATTTTCCAAAATTAGATCCTTGAGAATGGACGAGATCCTGATTTGCTCAGTAAGAAGGATATGGCAAGTTCAGCTCCACCTGATACTATGAAGTGTCTGCCTGATGTGAAGAGTTGCGTTAGCGGGCTCCCTGTCCTCTGCCACAGTTACTTAATGGGACAGCAGAACTCCTAGATGACTGGATAAGCCTGTACTTGGATTAGCCAGGATTCCCAAGGATCTCCCCTCCTGCACATGGCCATTCCCTGAACCCCCCTCCTCAGGAGTGTGCGCTTTCTGTATAGTTCTGGCCTAGTTCCCGTCCCACCGCCATTAAATGCTAGCAGCTGTTTTCACTAATTGAATTCATGTCTGCCCTTGATAGTCTAATATGATTTCTCCTTCTACAGAACATTTTGAGGGGCTGGGGCTTGTAACAGGATCATCTGGCCTAAGTGCAAATTAAGTGTTGTCTGAAAAACACTCGGGAGGCTTCATTTCATTCCTAGAACCGGACCTGTGTGTTTCTACAGTTTCACACCTTAGATAAGACTTCCCAGGCACTTCTCAAGAGTTTATACTGAACCCAGTCATCTCCTCTAGGGTGTTGAATATGTGCTGGGTAGACAGCCAAATCTGAACACACTTTTTTTTCCCTGTGTGCTTTTTTTTTTTTTGGCCACGCCTGGCAGCTTGCTGGTTTCTTAAGAATAGTTCCCCAGCCAGGGATGAAACCCTGTGAAAGCTCCGAGTCCTAACCATCGGCAGGTGTGCATCCACGCTCAGTCCTGTCCAGTTCTTCATGACCCCAGGGACTGTAGCCCACCAGGCTCCTCTGTCCATGGGATTTTCCCGACAAGAATACTGGAGCAGGTTGCTATTTCCTCCTCCAGGGGATGTTCCCAACCTAGGGATCTAACTCATGCCTCTTGCGTCTCCTGCATTGACAGGTGGACTCTTTACCATTGAGTCGCCTGGGAAGGTCCCCTAACCACTGGACCACCAGGGAATTCCCCTCCAATGTGCCTTTTATTGTCACTGTCTTGAATTGACAGAGCTTGAAATAAACTTTGAAAGCTTGCTAACTTTTGGAGTAAACATAGAAGCAAAGAGAAGACTTTTAAGAGAGCTTGCCATGTTCAGATGTTCATGAGCTACAAAAGAGCTATTATTTGATTCTGAATTATTCAGTTGCCTGAGGTTTTTATTTTGTATTTTCTGTTTCTTTCACCAGAGCCTACCTTCATCAGTACACAAAATTTGGAATTGAAGAAGAGGATTTTTTGGACAGTTTCACGTTGTTAGAACAGGTTATCGCTAGTTACTGCAACCTCTGATTTTGAACCAAGAGGAAAAATTACCTTAAGTCAATTTTGGACTAAAATACTTGCAGTACTGCTTTCTAAGGTTTTAAAATTCCAGTCTGCTGATGCTACAGAGTCGAATGCTGGTTCCTTCTTCATGCTATAGCCTCAGAGAAGGAGGAAAACCTTTTATGTTTTCAATGAAAACATCTACCTGGTATTTTCCTTTGTAAGAAAAAAAAAATTGGTGCTTCTTTAAAGAACTTTGGGAACACTTGGCTGAGATGTTACAACTTTGAAACTATCAGAAAAGGAAACTTCCCTCTTTATTCCAAAAAGCATTCAGTAAATATGAGCTAAACTTTCATAGCACAATTTTAAGTTAAGAAATTGCAGTTCTATATTTAAATATATTCAACTTTGAAGTGAATGTTTTGGACCACAAGAGGGAGCTGTTGTCAAATGCTATGATGTGAACATCTCTTTTTGAATATGTTCTATAACAGGGTAAGATATTCCACTGTAAGCAGCTATTTAAAAATAAATGTCAGGATTTTGTTAATAAATGTATATCATGCTTAAGTGCAAAAAGTAAATAAACAAGTGTTTACTTTGTTTGCTTTTCTTAAATTGGGCCTCAGAAAATTGTCTTTCTTTTACATCTTAGAATTTCAGAGTAGAAATTGATTTTGCTCAAATAGTGTTTTTAAATTACTGATAGGTATTTAGCTGGTGTGGAAGAAGGTAATTATAAGGTAATAACTCTTCAAGATGTATTCTTTTCAGTAAAAGGGGTGAGAGCTTTCACCAACTGTCACTAGGTTGATAAAATTATCACCAAGGAAATACTAATATATTACTATTGCTAATTGCTCAGTTGTGTCCAACTCTTTGAGACCCCACAGACCTGTGGCCCTCCAGGCTCCTCCGTCCATGGGATTCTCCAAGCAAGAATACTGGAGTGGGTTGCCATTTCCTTCTCCAGGGGACCTTGCCAACCCAGGGATCAAACCCGGGTTTCCCGATTGCAGGCAGATTCTTAACCATCTGAGCTACAAGGAAACACTGTGCTAGATGAACCTGACACCTATAGATGTTGGTCTCATTTAGGACAAAACACATTTGGAAATTGGCAGCTGAGTTTGAGGAGAATGGTGTATTTCAATAAAATGCATCACATGAAATGTGGTTAACAAATATAAAATGGGAAACAAATAGGAACACTTGCCCTTTCTGCCAGGTCTACCAGTGGTGACTTATTTTTATATGGAAAAATGACAGTTCACAGATTCAGTGGTTTCTTCCTTCTCTTTCCATATGGAAATGATTACTTTTTTGTGTTTTTCTTATCAACTGTTGCTATGATTTAAAATACTGAGCCATATCTTATTTCTAAGGAATGTAAAAAGTGGTCTCTTCATCTGCTAAAAGGCACACCCACTGCTGTATTTTGTTAACCGAGAGTACTTAAAAATAATTAGATCATAATTTTTACAAGATAAAGTTAAAAGTAATAATTTAGCATTGCAGAGATCCCAAACACTGAAACAGTTTCCCAAACCAAACCAGCCTTAATGAAGCTCTGTAACTGAATTACTTCACTAGGGGTAAGCTGGTTCTGAGGAACTTTGCCAAGTTAAGCTTGAAGAAAGCCGTAAGTTGAAATCATTTTATATTTGAGAAAAGAATGCAGAAAGTACCAGTGGGAACAAAAGTATTTCTAACTTGCCAACTGATGGAATCAATGGCAGGTGACTGTTCGAAGTAAACTCCAATTAGAGCCCTGGGTTCACTCATTCATGTGCAGCTGCTGCTGCTGCTGCTAAGTCGCTTCAGTCGTGTCCGACTCTGTGCGACCCCATAGACGGCAGCCCACCAGGCTCCCCCGTCCCTGGGATTCTCCAGGCAAGAACACTGGAGTGGGTTGCCATTTCCTTCTCCAGTACATGAAAGTGAAAAGTGAAAGTGAAGTCGCTTAGTCATGTCCGACTCCTAACGACCCCGTGGACTGCAGCCCACCAGACTCCCCCGTCCCTGGGATTCTCCAGGCAAGAGTACTGGAGTGGGGTGCCATTGCCTTCTCCAATTCATTTATGTGAGTTGAACCTTTTTTATGTACATTATTCTTTAATGCACAACTGCATTATTCGGTAGATGTGGTACCTAAATATGTGTGAAATTGTTGTAAATGTTTACATGAAAAAATTTTTTTCTTATCCAGTTTGAATACTGTAAAGTTTTTGCTATTAGAGTTGTGATAACTTAAAAATGAACACCAAAGAGTTGATGCCAGAGCTTCAAAACAACGGCTGGTATTACAAAGGCCTGGAGCAGCGCATGGCAACCCACTCCAGGATTCTTGCCTGGCAAATCCCATGGACACAGGAGCCTGGAGGGCCACAGTCCATGGTGTCGCAAGAGTCAGACACTGCTTAGTGACTAAACAACAGCAAAATGACCAACCAGCTAAGACAAGTATAGAATCATAACTTACTGAGCAGAGACATCCAAAAGCTTCAAATACGGAAATTCTTTTTTTAAGAAATATTTATTTATTCATCTGGCTGAACTGGATCTTAGCTCTGCTGCTCGGGATCTTCAATCTTTGTTGTGGCTTGCAGGATTTCAGTCACAGCATGTGGGATCTGGTTCCCTGATCAGGAATAGAACCTGGGCCCCCTGCATTGGGGAGTGACAAGCTGCAGTCACCGGACCACCAGAGAAGTCCCTGAACATGTAATTTCCTAGATTACTGAGTAACTGATTCACTGTCACGCAGGCTTACCCCACAGAGCCAAGATGTACCCCTGCAGGCAGTGAGTACAGTGTAAAGCCAAGCCTACTTCTTATTTTAATCAAGCCTTTTCACTCTTCTCCATTTGTGCTTTTCTTAAGAACTCTTTGAGCAGTAGAACCTGTTTCTTCCCATTCATTCTCTCTTGCTTCCAGCTTTGAGGATTCCCCCACAACCCCTCACCAGTATTATTCAGTCAACCAGCAACACCTTTCTCTCTTCTTTAACCTGTCCCTCAGAACTCAGAAGTGTGCCCACAGTTCACTCTCAGTCCATTCATTCATCCAACCAGTATCCATTCGGTGCCAGGCACTGAACAAATGTTTAGGATATGTGGACCAATACCACGAAGTCTAAATGAAGAAGCTTACAAGGTAGTTAAGTTTCTTTCCATATCTGGAGCTACAATTCTAGCTTCCTAATTATTGCTTACTATTTTGCCCAGGGCTTCCCAGGTGTCTCAGGAGTAAAGAATCCACCAGTGCAGGACATGCGGGAGACACGGGTTTGATCCCTGGGTCGGGAAGATCCCCTGGAGGAGGAAATGGAAACCCACTCCAGTATTTTTGCCTGGAGAATCCCTGGTGGGCTACAGTCCACGGGGTCACAAAGAGTCAGACATGACTACGCAACTGAGAACACAGCACACAAACATCTTTCCCATGTCCGCATTCAATTTCTTTTTTAAACAGGGAAGATGTGGTAGAAGGTAAAGAACAATGAACTGGGACCTCTGGTCTAGACTTCTAGTTTGTCTGGAACATCTCCTCACTGGCGCTGTCCTCTGCTCTGCAGTGGACATACCAGTGATTCTTCTCCTGACCACCATGTTTATCACACTTGCATTCCTGTCCAAATTTCGTCTTAAAACATGCCCCATATGTTCCCATCCTGCTATTCTCTCCCCATGAGCCCAGGGTTTGGCAGCAAACCCTTTCTTGTAGTTCCACCTACCTCCCAAATATGGCTTTGTCCACCAACTTGTCATTTTTGGCAAATAATAAGAGTTATTTAAGAGATATTTGCTCATCTATATCAATCACATTGTTTCCTATGAGTTTTCGGAATGTGAGCATAAAAAATCTGGCTTTATATTTTAAACTAGATAATTTCTTATTCCTACACTCTGAAATGTCAGATGACGCAATGTCAGCCTTATTAGTAAATGAAATCCCATTTCCCACTAGCAGGAATGTTAAGAAAAACAATGTAAATATTTTAAGTTTCTAGAGAACACAGTGTCAGGTCAGTGTTGGAGAAGATAGGGCTTCAAGGGAGAAGAGGGGAAAGATAGAAAAGCCTAATCATTTAGGCGCTAGGGAGCAAGTGATGCAAGAAAGAAATGAAAAGGAAAGTCAGAGAACTGACGATGATGATGCCAAAGAACTGCTAATAGTTTATAAGTATTAAAAAAAAAAAGACTCAATGGTTTTTGAGTTATGGATTTTACCTAATGATAAAAAAAAAAAATCTAAGAATAACTTACACAAATAGCATAGGGAATTCCCTGATGGTCCAGTGGTTAGGACTCTGCACCTTTACAGGCAAAGGGCCCGGGTTCAAGCCCTGGCCAGAGGATTAAGGACCAGGAAGCCACAGTGGTGCAACCAAAAGAAAAAAAAGAACAGTATAAAAAGAAACAACAAGCCGAACTACATGTCACTTAGCAAATAATTCTGTCGTGCTTGAATTTATTTTCTTTGCCAATGATGGAGCCAGAACAACGGACTCTTTCATGGTTTCTCTCGTCCTATTTGGGTTTAATTATTTACATGGTAAGTATGCAAAAACTCAAAGGTTTTCGCACAATCTTTTTGTCCAACATTTGGTGTCCAATAAGGTAGCCATTAGACACATGTGGTTAGTAAGTATAAAATACACACTGGATTTTGAAGATAATATTAATAAAATCATGTAAAGGATTAATATTTTAAACTATGGAAATATTTTTGACACAATAGGTTAAATAAATTATCCAAATTGGTATAATACTTGTTTCTTTTTATATTTTATTCTTTTCATATTTTAAAGTACAGGTACTAAAATCTTACAAATTAGATACATGGCTTGCATAATGTTTCTTTTGGACAGGGCTACTCTAGACATTTCAGGAGCAAAATCCTGGGAATTGTAGACACTGGAGTTGAACAAAGCTTGTCCTTACTAGGTGAGAGTTCATGGGAACAAGATAATAAGACAAACATGACAGGAGGCAGAAAGGTGGGAATTTCCTTTCCTAAAAAAGAAGCCTTTGCTTAAGCTCAGCTCGTGTGACCAGTATGAAAGAGGCAGGATATGAGCTTAATTCAACAAACATCCATTGAACACCTGCAAGGAAAGACTGTGCAAAGATGGGGAAATTTTAAAAATGAGGTAACCCTGCCTCCTGCCCTTACGGAGTTCAGCATCTGGTGGATTTCTTGCTGCACAGCCCATGCCTGGCTCATGCAGATACTCTCTGTTTACTGAACAGATTAATACAAATGTCTAACAAACTCTGGAAGAGATGTAAAGCTGCAAAACTACAGACATACAATAAAACCCATTAAAGGTCCTATATTAGCAACAGATCTCACAGCTATTAGATGCAACTAAGGACCTGGAAATAGAATTGAACATATTTTGTTTCTGAAGTCATCCTATATCAGTAGAAGCCACTTCAGGCAATATAAATTCAAATACCATATTAAGAGAGTGAAAAACTGCCTTGGCTTGCAAGTCCTGGTCTGAAATCTGAATTCCATCCCTGAACTCCTGTATATGCATGCTCACTTCAGTCATGTCCAACTCTTTGCAACCCTGTGGACCGTAGCTCACACAGGCTCATCTGTCCATGGGATTCTACAGGCAAGAATGATAGAGTGAGTTGCCATGCCCTCCTCTGGGGGATCTTCCCAACCCAGGGGTTGAACCTAGGTCTCCCGCATTGCAGGTGAATTGTTTACCATCTGAGCCACCAGGAAAAGCCCAAGAATACTGAGGTGGGTGGCCTATCCATTCTCCAGGGGATCTTCCCAAGCCAGGAATCGAACCGGGGTCTCCAGCGTTGGCAAGTGGATTCTTAATCACTAGACCACCAGGGAAGTCTCCCTTGCATGTTTTTTTTATTTTTATAACTTTGTGAAAGAATGGCCCTGTGTTATAAAAATCCAACATAAACATAAAATAACTCAAATTATTTTTAAAAAGATGTTAAAACCTGGAGATAGTTTGAAGAAGAGAGGAATAAGTCAAACTAATCAGGAGGCAGCAACAAGGGGTGGAAGTAGTAGTGGGCCTCATCATTCTGAACCATCACAGAAATAGGGTGTAGGAATGACAGGACGCCCCAGGTTGAGTCAGGGGCAGAGGAGGAAGGGAGAAATGAAAGACTTTGGGGTCCTACTGTATCACAATGTTCTAACGAACACTGCCCACTGGACGGGAGGCTAGTAAATATATCGCATAAAGTCTAGGAGCAGCCTGAGAAAAGGCTGTATCAAGTCAGAAATCATTTATGTATGAAAGAATCTTTTATCTCCTCCTTGCAGAGACCAGGGATGTCTCTTATGCTCAGACATACTCTTTATGTTTGAAGAAGAAAATGCACAACATCTGCCAATTTCTTTGATCTTACATTTTTCTACAAGCCCTATTTTGCAGCTTCCTTTTTTTGTCTTCTGAAATGGTGCAAAGCACTTGCACACCCATGCTTTTACAAGATAGGTATCTCATTTCACCTGATTCCCTTTAAAAGCCAGGAATGTTCACACCCCAATTCTCCCAGGCTTCAAAAACTGTGCACCCTCCTGAGGGGGGAATACTCAAGTTCTGTGCCCCTCTTCTCTACCCAAGGATTATGACACAAGTAAATCTCTCCTGGACTCTGGTGCTCCCGGTGAGTGGTATGACTGTGGTCATATGTCATTGATTCTGAACTCCTATCCAAGCCAACTTCAATAAGCATAACTCATTTACTGAAACGTGTAAACAGCCCCGGCACTGAAGCAGCCAAATGGAAAGCTGCCTTTACCACATGCTCGAGAAGGTGTAATAAGGCCATGATTCTGACTTTTTGGCTTGGCAGAGGTGGCTGGGAGGATGCCCTCCCGCTTACTTGGGAATACTAATGGCATCTGGGTTCTAGGTGGCTGCCACTGCTGTCTAGGCGAGCACTGCTGGAATCTTGGACTCTGGTAGAAATATACTGGAAATCACATTGCCAAACTTTTCTCCTTATAAAGACAGACGATCTCTCCAGGAATTACCATCCTCCCCGATCTAGGAGGGAGGAGCCACTGGAGAAGCCAGCAGGATACAACTGTGGGAAGGAATTTTAAAGCAGTTTCCTGTGGCTCCAACGTCCAGTCACAGGGCCATTCTTTCACAACGGTGCCACATACGATGGGGAGGCTTTGAGGATCACCTGGAGCAAAGCATAGAGGACGTGCCACTCTACACCCGCGGTCGCCAGCATTTTGGCCCCAGGGACCGGTTCTCATGGAAGACAATTTTCCCGCGGATTGATGGGGTAGGGTTGGGGGTGGGGATAGTTTGGGGATGATTCGAGTGCATTCACATTTGTCGTGCACTTTATTTCTATTATTACATCAGGTCCTTCTCAGAATCAGGCATCAGATCCCAGAGGTTGGGGACCCCTATTCTAGAGAATTCTCAGAAAAAGTCAAGTTTATTCTCTGACAGGGAGTGGTCTGTGGATGGCACATTCACTAGGAATTGGGGAGTTGGGAAAACTATATATTCCTATACAAGGTCCCACTATTCTATGGGTCTCTTCCCTTCATATGTTCAGAATAGAACAGTGACTCTCTCCAACTTGATCCTCCTATTACTATATTCCTGGCTCAGTGATCAATGGTTATTGCTGTCTGCTCAGGGTTCCCTGGTGCCTCCTTCATTTACTCCACCTTTTACTTCCTCTTTACCTGGATTCCACTTAGGTAGCATCTCCTGCCTGCTTTGGATCTCCGCTAATGCTTCACCCACTGCAATATCCATTCAGCAAACACTCAGTGTGATCCCACCCTCTGCTTGGCTCTGAGCATACCAAGGAGAACCCAACTGTGTCTGCCCTTCTGGTGCTTAGGGTCGAGTTGGAGGAGACAGTGAAGATGAGGAAACAGACAAACTACTGGGTTGGCCAGAAAGTTCCTTTGGGGTTTTTGCACAGTATGATGGGAAAACCCAGACTTCCCTGGTGGTCTGGGACCTGCCTGCCAGTGGAGGCGGCACAGGTTCAATCCCTGACCAGGAAAGATTCCAGGTGCCACAGGGCAACCGAGCGCATGAGCTGAGATGACTGAGCTGTGCTCTGCAACAAAAGAAGCCACCACGGTGCAAAGCCCGAGCACAGCAACTGGCGCGAGCAGCCCCCCGCTCGCCGCACCTAGACCAAGACCACACCCAGCAACAAAGAGCCGGCCCCGGGCCCCGCCAGAATGAAAGAACAGCCTTTAAAAACAATGGATCAAACCGTACATTAAAAAAACATGGGAAAACCCAAACAAACTTTTGGGCCAACAGATGAATATTTTATGTGCGTCCTTTAAAGGAAACCAAATGAAGCTGGGCAGAGAATAACGGAGGCTGAAGCCTTCTTGGTCTTGGGTCTACTCACCCTCAACACAGCCCCCTCACTGGTGCTTCCTGGTGTCTCTCACAGGGCTTTCCCCTCACCCCACCCCTACTTGGAAATTCAAATGCCACACCCATCATCATGAAACCTTTTCTGATCCTTCCTGGTCAGCAATTCTCTTCCTCTTGCCAGTTTTTTTCTCTTACGGCCTCCATCTTAGTCTACATCTGTAGCTACCTGCATATTTGCATAACCCTCAAGAAGACTGTGAGCTCTTGAAGGGAGATCCCTTTTCAACACTTTGTCTCCTCTCTACTGTATCTTAAACCAGTAGAGATTAAAAAAGTGGATAAAAAAAATCTTTCGCCCTCAATGTGGTTAATACTACAACTGGCCCTATTTCATAGGGTTGTTACGAAGATCAAATAAAACTCAAGATGTGACAGTGCTTCGAAAAAGAAAAAAGGTGTGTACCTTTGTACAGACTGCTTTGTAGTCATAATCATAGCAAACATCATTCTGGAAACCTGCCCACACAGGACGGCTAAGAGTGGAGCTGGTACAGGGCTATGCAAAGCAAAGGCTGGTCATCTGGTTAAATACCAAAGGCTTTGGGGCTATTGTCTTGATTTTCTGCTATCTCGCTTTTCTCATCACCTACCTTGTGATCACAAGATGAAACAAGCAAGCAAACACTTGGACTTTTGCACTGGACTTTTCCACAGAACTGAGTGGCTAAGAGCCAGCCAGAACACCTAGGTTTAATTCTTGCTCTACTTCCTTGCTTCCTCCAGCAAATCACTGAACTTCTCTGCCTTCATTTCCTCATGGGGCTGTTGGAAGGATTTAATGATTAAATACAATAATGTAAAACAACACTGAAAACCCTGCCTGGTACAAAGCAAGCAAGCAAGCAAGCAATCATTATCAAAGTTATCATAAATCCACTGTGCTTCCTGGTACAGGGCACATCAGAGGAGGCCCCTGGGAGCCAATCTTGATTGCTGGTGGTGTGCGGCTGTTTACAAGGAACACACTCTGGAGAGGACATGGGAGTGGAAAGGAGGTTGGTGCAAAGGACCAAATGGAGAAGAGGCATCTGAAGAGTCTCAAGAGTGTGGCCAAACCATGTGAGGTTCGGTAGAGAAAGTTTGGCAGCTGTAAGAGGCTTAGGGCTGTCTTCCAGGTGAAAGTGATTCAAGACACTAGGAAGCGCCATCAGAAACGAAAGGCAGAAAAAAGCCTTCCCTCATTATTTTTGGCTTTCATCTTCTTAAGTTGTAAAAGGAAGTCGAGGACAACAGGGTTCTCTGGTAACATGGAGCATCGGGCGTCAGCACTTCCTGCTGGGAGAAGTGAACCCGAGCTGTTCTTTGCTGCCTGGTAAGGAGCCAGAGGAAGACAAGAGTAATCGGAACAGGCATTCCCCACCTTTGGGGAAAGGCGGAACCCATCCCCTTTTGCAAATCCCAAACTGCCTCACTCCACAAAAACAGTTTTTCCCTCCGTCAGAAACAGACGGGGACACAATTAAGCAATGCTGTCGGGCAGGGTCAGTCACAAGTGAGTGGCCTGGAGGAAAAAGCTGCTCATGCTGTTCCCTAAAGGGGGATAAATGGCAACAAAGGGAAATGACGTTTGGAATTAGGTGGGGTGGGGGGAGAGAAAAGTGGCCGGCAGAGGCCTCCTTGAATAAACAAGGTTTTTCCCAAAGGGCTCTCGGTGGAAGGCCATCAAAGCAAGCTGTCCACGCTCCTCCCTGGAAACTCAGAAGGCTGGGACTGTTAGCTTAGATAGGTGGCCCAGGGGTCCCTCTCAGCCAAGGATACCCAGAAAAAGCCAGAGCCTTCCCCTCAAGAATTCAGGAATGCGGTTTCCAATGCAAACAGATACTAACACTGTAGAAATAGTGCTGGAGTGTGTCCAAGCCTTCCCTTTATGTCCTTTGAGTCATTTGGAAATGGTTAACAAACGGGTTGAACACCTGGGCTGATTACCCGAGAAGGGGATTTCCAAACAGACCGTGTGCTGTAAAATCATCTCTTCCCTTCCCCAAGCAATTCAGCTCCACTTAGCCTCTGAGGTGTGCCCTGAAAGATGCCAAATTTTCTAACTCTGATTAGAGGCTTTACTGAGTTACAGCAGCAACTGCTGCTGACACAAAGGAACAAGGCGCCAAGTAACTCTGTGCTTTTTAAAAAGGTTTATTTTAAATTAAAAAGAACAGATGTCTGATGTTTCAAAAAGCCACACATTTGTGGATTTGGCTGACAAAGCCTCTAAGTTGCGTTTCATTTCTGTTCCGAGACTCAGCCAGCCACTTAGAACTGACTCACTGTCTCTGGGCCACAGTTTGGGCCGGCATTCCAACTACAGAGTCTAGTATCTCAGATCTCAAACGAATCCAGGGTGTATGGGGAGAGCGGGGACCATGTAAAATAACTTTTTTTTTTTAGTAGCATCAACACCCACACAGCAAACCGTGGAAGGCTAGTAGGTCAAAGAGAATGAGTAAACGGTTGGCACCTGCCTGTCCCAGCGCCGCACAGCTCTCAAGGCAATGAGTAAGCAGCTGTCCAGAACAGGTTTTTGTTATAATCCCTCTTGTGAGTTCTGGTTCAGTATGCAAATAGATGTAGGTTATTTGCTGCAATTCAAGCCCTCATTCTCAAGGCAAAGACATTACCTCAAGTTACCTCTTGGCCTTGCTGGAAAGGGAGGGGCCAGGAACCCTAGCCCCTGACTAGAGACACAAATGACTCCACTGCTTTTAGAATTTTAAAGAACATCATGTGCTTTCTTTTCTTGTTGTCTTTGAGAATAAAGGAACTAAACACTTCACAGGTGGCAGTTGTGTGCAGCATTTCATTTACTATGTTTTGGGACTATCAGAGAAGCTTTGATCATGCCAGTTAGAGGTGGAATGTTAGTTGGCTTTCAAAAATGGCCACTAAAACTCCTGCTTAGGTTGTCTTAACCTTTTGGGGGCACATTAATAACTGTTTAACAATAGAATAAACCAATCTGTGTTTTCCTTTTTTCTGCTTTTTGGGTTGTCGTGCGTCCTGTGGGATCTTAGTTCCCAGCCAGGGATTGGACCCACACCTTCTGCAGTGGAAGCATGGAGTCTCAGCCGCTGGACTGCCAGTGAAGGAGCCCTTGCGTGTTTTTCTAACAGGAATGGGACTTTCAGTCTATTGGGGAAGACCTGGAGGGCTACCAAATCAGATTTTCCTTTTACTGTTTAAAACCTCTTGACACTTGGCAAATATCACTGGATATTATAGATGGAGTGTTACCAATAAAGTTATTAAAAGCTGACCATTCCCTTTTATCTACCTTCTAGACTTTTTAGCATTAACTATCTTTATAACAAATTAGAAAATATCAACATTTAAAGCTGGTAAGGTCAGACCCTGGTGGCTTAGATGGTAAAGAATGTGCCAGCAATGCAGACCTGGCTTCAATCCCTGGGTCAGGATGATCCCCTGGAGAAGGAAATGGCAACCCATTCCAGTATTCCTGCTTGGGGAATTCCATGGATAGAGGAGCCTGGCATGCTACAGTCCACAGGTTCACAAAAAGTCAGACTCGACTAAGTGACACTACTTTTTCCAAGGTTTGACAAGAATTTTCAGTTATTCATAGTAAATTCTGTGTATCTGTGCTTTGTACCTTAATTAGACTAGCTGACCGCCCCCCCCAACCTTTTGATAGGTTAAGAAGCGGATTTACTTAGAGATGTACATCACAGACAATGCAGTCTCAAAAGGCCAGAGCCGTCATGGGAGAAACACACTCCAAGCCAAAGTGTGGGCCATCTCAAAAGACAAGAGGTCTGGAGGCCTATTTTTAGATTTGAGAAGTTTTGGTATTACTAATCAAGTCATTAGTTCATTAATTTCTGGTTTTCTCTACTAATTTGTATACTGGATTTAGTTAATAAGTTCTTTAGACAGAGCATATTTACTCCCAAACAAGGGAACATATGCAGACAGCATTTAAAATCCTATTTTTGAAGTGAGCAAATGCAATGTTGTAAAATTCTCACATGTGCAGCAAATAGTCTTTGATGAATTAAAAAATTGCTAACATACTAACATTAACAGCTTCTTTAAATTTTATCTGATGTAATCCTTAGGACAACCTGGCTATATATAATCTCTATTTTTATAGATGAAATCAAGGCTGAGTTAAAAACTTTCTCCAGGTAACATGTTAGAGGCAAAAATCTAAACCACTGTTAACAGACACATGGAGGCAAACGGGTTTCAAAACATATGGAAAGGCTTTTTGATGCTAAAAAGACTGGGGTCTCATGAGTTCTTCACATGTGGGTCAGTCAAAACAGAGTTCACCCCAGTTTATAAGAGGGCAGTTAGTTGTTTTATTTAGCTTCTTGCATAATTTGTACTTACTGGATCGCTTTGAGTAATAAGCCTCAAGTTGCCCTCCTAAAGCTACAGACGGCACAGAGCACACGGGGAACACAGGCTGAGCTTGTTTGTAAGGAGCACATGTTACTTACTCTGTATGCCTAATAAACTAGTGTACTTCAGAAACATCACTTCCAGCCTTGTCTTTCTCTGGATTTTCAGAGAACAGATACAGAGGCCATTATCCAAATGAAAATAAAATTCTTTCCTCTAAGCTCTATACTCTGGGTTATGGTTATACAGAGAATACAGAAAACACTGCATGCTCCTACGCAGTCTGAAGGGAGGTGCTCCTCAGTACTTGTGTATACACTGTAATGTGTTGCCTTGTATTGTCATTGCTTGACATTCACTGAGTTGAGACAGTTAAGATGCTGCAGATATTTAAGGCACAGAAGAGACTTAACAAAACAGAGATGGAATCAAAAGAATTCCCAGGCTCCCCCCCCCTTTTTTATTTGCAGGAACATCAAACCATCTATTTACAAATTTTCTGGTCTCCAATCAGCTGGAATTAACTAGGCGTGTCTTTGGGATCTTGCTGTCTGTGTCTGCTTTGGTGGATTAAAGAAAGGAACCAACCAACTGCAGGAACAGAAGGGTAGCACATGGCTCCAGCTGGAATTCAGCAGGGTCACCTGAGCACGCCACACCTGAACACGCAGTGGAGGGAAGGAGGACAGCTGCTCTTCATTTGTTTTCAGAGCAAATTCATTTGAAAGAGTGAACAAGTCGCCATCACAAGTCAAGTGTGTTATAATCACTTAGACATTCAGCCTAAGCAACAAGGCTTTCTAATATGATACCCCAAAATAAACTTATCAAGAAATCCCCAAATCCCCAAATTTGTACAAACAGTACAAATCAGATCTGCTTTCCTCTTTCCTTTCTTCAAACACGAAATAAAATGCAGGTGAAGGCGATGAAAGACAACTGGAAGCTGATTTAGAGACTTACACAAACCCTAAAGAATCTAAAAAATTGTAATGGTTAACGTGACTTTACTTAAACCATCTGGGTACTGCTTTTCAAGTAAGTAACTATTGCTAGAAAGTTTCTAGGTAGGGGGTAAAAGATGGTTAAGAAGTAACCTTTCCAAAACTCACAAGGCAGGTTGCTTTTCCTTTATTTAGTTTTGATCACAGAGACTATCCCAATTTTGCATAAAATCCTCTTGATACTGATACAGTATTATGGCATAAAAGATTCAAAGTGCCACTAGACCTAAGGACCAATTCTTTCAACCATGAACCATGGTGCTGGGTAATGTTTGAATGGGAACATTTGATATGGATGGTCAGATGAAAGATACCAAAATGTCAGACAGCCCATCGACTGCTGTTGCCATGAGATTCAACAGTCAACATCAGTCTGATAAGCTACCCGACAAGGTGGTACAGCCATGGAGATGTCACGACGGTAGGTAAAACAAGCAGACATTCAGGCAGGATTTGATCAAACCACCAGGCATTTCTGGCCTGTTGAGATTCAAACTCAATTCTACACTCAATATAATGTCAGTACCAATTTTCCTAAAGGAGAAAAGTGACACTATTTATCACTGCCCCGCCCCGAGCAAAATAAAATGACCAAGTTCAACCAGGAACATCCGAAAGGAAAAATCACATAACAAACACTTACAAAAGAAAGGAAAGAAAATTAGGTTATATATAAAAGTAACTTTCTGTCCACTAAAATCAGAATATGTGCTGAGCTAAAAATTAATAGCCATGAGAAAGCTTGTTTTTCTTTTAAAACAGGTTTTATCTCCATGTCCTTTGATTTATATACTATCATCTCTCCTGTTTTCACAAACCAAGTCCCCTCCATACACCAGTACCTAAGCTGCCCTTTCAGCAGTGTGTAGCCAGCTGCCCAATTCCAACCCAACCAAGAAACGCCTGGTGGTGGCCCTTTCATGCAAATAAATGAAGGCTTAAGAGACTGCGGCCGTGGTGGATGTGGCAAGGCTGAATTTAGTTGGTAGAAGCTAAAAGGAAGTTTAAAAAAAAACGCTCAAGAAAATGGACACAATTTTGGAATGATCAAAGATGTATTTATAAAGTTTTTTCATGACTTCATTCTAAATATACAGAATAAAAAATGGTGTCAGCTCATTTGTAAGACACCAAGATTTTCCTTATACTGTCTCACAATTGAAAGATCAGTTTCCCAAGAGGGTGTGCAATGCATCATAAAATGGCCTTTTTTCGAAGGTGGGAGAGGAAGGGTTGGGCAGGATGGCATATTAAATTTTATCATGATAGACATGCAAGACTGTTATCCAATCTAGTATAACTTATATACACTTTTGATGACTTAGAAACACAAAGAAGTCATATTTGACAAGCCTAAAAAGCTTGAAATATTTAACATACTTAGGAATTTTTTTTTTGGGGGGGGGCGGCGGTCGGAATTCTTTAATTGTACCACGTGGGCCTTTGAAAGTAACAAATAGAAGGCCAGTTTCTGTTAACTTTGCTGCTGAACATCACATTCCATCCTAACAAAATACAACTTGGATTGAACTGAGGGTGGATACCTTACCTTAACAAAGGAAAAGTATGTCAGTGCAAGATGTGGATTAAACTGCTTGCGGGGGCGGGGGGTTGGGGGGGAATTAAAACTGGTGCAGGTTGGAAAAGGGAATTTTCCTTCCTGATCTGGAGTCCTCCCATTTTAAGGCAGAACCCTTCCATTTTAATTTCTGCAGGTAAAAACTTTTCCTGCTTATTTGGTTTTCTCCTTTGGGTCCAACCGCTGCTGGATTCGTTTGGCATAACTTTGTGCCATGGAGTTAATGATGGACAGGATGAAGTAACACACCATTACAACAACCAACTTCTCAAACATCCAGGACAACCAGTTTTCTCCCTGCAGGAAGAAAGGCAGAACAACCCACGAGAAATGCTTCATTAGTTTGGTAGTAAACAAGGAGTCATCTACCATGTTTTAACGAAAGTAATGAGAACTTGGCGCTTATAACCTAATGAACAATTAAAAAGTCTTATCTCTTCAGCTACCCTGAAATCTACATTCAGGCCTTCTTACCCCCAGTTATTAAAGGTTTCACTTTGTTAAAGTCAATGTTGAATATAGTTTAGAATGGGGTGTGAGGTCATTTCTTGTCTTTCACTACATCAAGTCTTTGATTCAATTCTACTATCTGAAGTCACCATGGGGATACCTATAGAGTAGTGTCAAGATAGTTTTATATATATTCTTGTTCCAATATTAGGAGCAGCTTTTAAAACATAAATGTTATCTATTTCTGGAGTTATGTTTGGTCAACTGAGGGCAGCAAAGGGCCACATAAAGCGTTGTAAGGCCATTAAAAACAACAACAAAAATAACCCTATGCTTCCTTCAAGTTCCCCATTTCAGGTTATTGCTTACTCATCCTCTCCTAGTCATTTCCTTTCTTTGCTACAGAACTGTTTATATAAAAGGCAGGCTTAAAGTTTTTAAGTTCAGTTATGTTAACAGCTTTGGTTTATATTAAAAAAACAATTATTTTCCCATCAATGAAAAGAAAAAGAGAGCAAAAATAGATATTCAAATGAACTCATTAAATCCAATATTTTGTTATGCTATAAATCTTAACTTTCTAATCCACTTGGAAAGTATACTTGCTACTTATAAATAAATCACTGAAGATCAAGGTAATAACTCATTCTACATAACATATCTATTATTTTCCATTAGCCCAATGCTCGTTTTGGGGAGAAGTACAAAACAGAAGTTACATTTTTCTGCTTCAGACAAAGACATTTGCCAGTAGAGGGTACACAGAGCTTCAAACTTCTATTAAGCCTGACAAACCTCACTCTATTTGCCTAAAAATGCCAGTGAGTGCCATGAATGTAACTGCAGCCTGAAACCGTGGGGGTGGGAAAGAGAAAAAAACCAGGGAAAAGTCTCACCTGCGGTGTGCCCATTTCGCGTCTGTGGTGAAGCTTCTGCCGCTGGGCCTCCAGGTATTCCTGGAATGGCTTCTGCAGAGATGGACCTATGCCGGGGACAGCACTGGAGGCGTGGTACAATAACCCCAGGAAAAAAGACACATTTGGGAAGAAAAGCAAGAAAGAATGTTAAAGGAAAATCCACTTACCGCCTTGACTCAAAAAAGCAGGGACTAGACAGAAAAAGGAAAAAACCCAACAACAATCAGCAGAGCTGGCAAAATCCTGTGAACTCTTCCCAATGGATAAAAATTCATCCTTTCACAACCCCTTACGGGAGACAACTCTCTCCCACCAACATGTTTAAGAAGGAAATAGGAGCTGAGAGTCTAGCAGGAGAGTTGGTTCTCTCAGAGTGAGGCGAGCTCAGCCGATGCTGCACACTGGTGTGGTACAAAGAGTAAAATGAATGACTTCTGAGAAGTCTCACATTTATCACCACCAGTTCCTGTAAGAACTGGTTTGAACCGATTAATAAGGAAATGACTTATGCTTGTGTCATCCCTGGTTGAAAAAGAAACTGCCCGCCCTCTCACTGACTTGTCCCATCTTCTCCGAGGAGGCGGTCCTTTCTCAATCCAAGTCCTTATTAGGACAATCTGTGCGTCATCCTTATCCAAAAAGAATGCATTAGCAAATTTGGGAGGCACCTCCTACCAGGCAGAAGTCAGTGATTAACAAAGGAACAAAGAAGGAACTATGAACCTTGAATCACGTCGTGGTTTATGGTGGATGGCTTGCATAGAAACTACACAACGTTACTAAACAACTTGTTCTGAGATGACTGGGATAGAGATCGCTGATAAGTTGATGGACTCAGAGCTCCCTCTCACCTAGAATGTGTGCAGGCAGTGCTGTTAAACCGGTTTGGCAACTGTAGCTACCAGGCTCCCTATTTAGAAATGCTTGCAGGCATTTAAAAAAAAACGGTAACTTGGGGCGACTTAGAAAACCAAACATCTCTACTTTCTATAACCTTTATTTTCTCATCTGTCATAACAGGGCTAAAAGCTAAATGAGCCCAGTCATTTTCCTGGGGCCAGCAAAGGGTATTTTATGTATTTGCAACAGTACCTAAAGTTCTCCTCTAAGCAAGTATTAATGTCACCACGTTTTTTCTAGAACAATTTCAGTTGCTGCTTTCTCTAACAAAAAGCAGGAGTACAGAAGAGAAATTTCTTGCTACTATATTTACCAGAGGGTCACAAATACATACTCCTGGCTGACACTTTTCTCGGGTCTGTTAATGATCAACCAACAAGCCCTTAATAGAGTCCTTATTTTATATCCAAACTGTAATTGGTGCTATGGGGAGAGAAAAAAACTGCAAGAAGTGGTCCATGTCCAAGAACTCAAATCATTATTATATGGATTCAAAACACGCATGCGCACACACACACACACGAACTCATTTGTGAATAAGAGAATTTATAAATCAGTAATAAATTTCTCAACTTTTTGGTACAGAAGACACATTCCAAAGAAACTGCAGGGAGAAAAGAGAGACCAGTGTGGGGTGAAGTTGTTTAAGAAGTCCTTTAAGGAATACTGAAAGATGTGTAAAAAGGCCTGAAGAGAGATAGGTAGCAGAGGCAGTGACTTGCATGGATGATTCCAGAAGACCCGTAAGACAGATCTCAAAGATGGAGAAGTCTCCTTTCCTCTCACAGCCTTCTGTGTGGCCTCACGTGAGTATGGTAAACCAGCAGAGCTGTCTCTGAACTGTTTGCTGTTTTTCTGTAATGACTATTCTACGCAGGAGCAACAACAGTACAAACTTTCTCTTTAAAAGAAAGATTTTCCCTGGGTAGTTCTTTATATAATGCGTAAAAGAATGCATCCACTTACACTTGAAATAAACCACAGAAATATAAAAAAATCCAATGAAATAAATGTGTAAGAAGACTGGCTTTGAAGATTGCAGATTTTTAAGAACTTTTCTTCAGAAATTGATTCTTTTCCTTTTTTTTTTGGCTGGTGCACAGCTTGCAGGATCTTGGTTCCCTGATCAAGGGCTGAACCTGGCTCCACTGCAGTGAAAGTGGCAAGTCCTAACCACTGACCAATAGGGAATTCCCAGAAATTTTTTCTTTCACCCTTAGTAACAATACCTTAGATCATCATTTTAAACTCCCAAGGGGGGCTAGTTAAGCAAAAAAACTTATTTAGCGAGACTGAAATGATTGTAGGCTTACTTGAACAGCTAGGATATACAAGCAACGACTTGAACATTCCCTTTCTGATGTCCTCCAAGAGCTGGTTTCCGTTATGTGTGTCCTGTTTCTTCAGACCTCTAACTTCAGACCAAAGTTAAGCAAAACTATGGCTTACAGTTTTCCTCAAACCATTCTTGGGCTCCAGGGTCAAGTCATTATTTAAAGAGAAAATTAAGACTCAAGACCCAATGTTAGAAAGGTCTACTTTGCTGTTGTTGAGGTAAATGAGGAAGGCACTAGCAACAATCATTCTAAATTCCTTTCAAAATAACTGAAAAGGGTAAGTGATTTGCCACTGTAAGTCCATTAAGGGCTACTCTTTTGCCTGATAGAGAATATATGTTTACATAATGTGTAGCTTTCAAAGAATTATCCTGGGCTAATAAAGAGGTTAATTTTTCAAGGTGCTATGTTATTACATGCTTTAGAGTTTTGGGTGGTGGGGTGGGAGATTCAGTGTTTCATAGAAACACTGAAAATAGAAACACTTGAAAATAGAAGTTAAAAGCCTTTTATAGCAACATATTGACCAAAAATATTACGAATAAGTGCCACGTGATCCAAATAAATCGCAAAAGTTTACATATTTGAAATCTAGGTAATAAATGTTACATAATGGATTATTAGTCACATCCTCAAGTTTTTAAATATAGGCCTCAAAATCTTAGTTTTAATTTTTTTATGTCTGTAAACAATGGCTCAGGGCACACATGCCTCAGCTTATACAAAGCACTCTTATACTAGAGTTTTCTAAATTAACACTAAAGCTCTTTAAGTAATGGACTAGATAAAAACTGAAATTATAGCTTTTACTCTTAACATGCATTTAAGGAAAACAAGAATGCCATCCCCATGACCTCATCCCTCAAGTTATTTTCAAGCAGCAGAAGTAACAGCCCATTCTAGAAAAAAAAAAAAGAGTCCATTCTGACATCCAGGATTAATTTAAGGTACACACATGAAGAAAGGAGGGAGGAAGAACCTGCAACACAGTTGAGTGTCTTTTTATAGTTGGCTTACGGAATAACTTAAATGCCTTTTCTGAAAGCCATTAAACTCAGAGTACCTTGTGCACCTGGCTAAGGACTCTCATCTCAACCCATAGTGGGTGGGTAAGATGCTGCAATTAGGTGCTGATTAAGTTTAAAGTATTAGAGTTATTCAATACTATTTTCCAGTCAGTGGTTGTATTTAAATATACTTAAACTAGCCTTGTAAACAGCCATTTTCTCTAGGTGACAAAGCCTTAAAGAAAAAAGAAGGGAAGACAAAAGCAAGAATAAAATTAATCTCATCCACTTTTCCTTGCTGTAGACCTTCAGCATGGTGGGTAAAAAAAAAGTTGTGTGGATAGTAATACGTTGATATTTATTTCTTGACATACAAAAACACTTTTAGATAATATAATCATGAAGAAACAAATTTCCAACAAATTATTTAAATGGAAATATTTTTTGAACTTAATAAAGAAAGAAAGAAATTTTCAGAAAATGCAAACAAAAGAGAAGGAGAAAAGAAATCCATAGAAGTTTAAACTCAAAAGGAGTTTCATGGGAACAATATTCTGCATGCTTATATACCTAAGTATATGTTAAAACAGAAACAAGACAAACTTCTCCGCAAAATTCTGTCAAGGGCCTTGACCAATATACAAACAAAATCTATTATTTTTCTCTAGTTTTTAAAGCATATGTAACTCTGTTTTTGGAATCACTTATCTGATAAGAAATCTGTACCTTAAACTCTCCCCATATCAACTCATTATAAATAAAGGTCTGCACTGTGTTCCCACAAAAGCCAGAAAAATCTTCCAGAAGAAGCATCACAATCGGCAGAGGTTGCATTGAGTGGGTGATGTGATTACTCTGGTTTTTCAAAATGCTTACATTTTCATTTGCTGGTTAGTCATGAGCATATACACCCATTCCAAAAATTCATAGGTCATTGTTATTTGGTTTTCAAGGAACTCCCTTCAAACTGTGTTACTTTCAAACAAACTGGTTCACTAGATATAGAAAACATACCATTTGATTTACTTGAATCTGTTTTCCATCATGGACATAGTCATCAAACTAGCACTTACTATTAAAAGACCTGAAATCTTCCTGTTCATGGTTCTTTTTGGATTTTTCCAGCCAGATGTGTTTTTTCTTCTTCTTCTTTTTTTACTATAATTATTATTAAGTGCCATCATAAAACTGGGGCACAGTGCTTAATAACACAAGAGTAACATAAACTTTAAAAAATTGATTTGTCTTGTTTAGCTCTATTTACACAGTGTCTATGTGAAGGTTAAGCAGCTGAAATGCCTAAGGAAATTAAACAGTTATTAATAAAGTTCTAATATAAGCTCTGCTTTCCTAACCACTTTTTTGGAAGACCTTAGCATTGATGTGATTGTGTATGTCATATCATTTGCTTTCCAATATACTAGAAACTGTCTGACATGGATTTCAAGTAAGCCTAAAGGGCAATAAACCTTTGTTCATAAAAAAAAAGTTTTTAAAATTAAGAAACATTTCTTTAAACCTTTATTTCACTATTTGTGCAGTACTTTGAGGCTGATTTATTTAACATTCCTCTGATGATTAATTAGAAAATCTAAATAACATTCTCAGGGTGTGATTAGTTAAACCACTGAAAGCTTATGAATGTGAGAAAATGTTTTTACAAAATACAGTTCAGGGGTAGTATTAAAAGAAAGGGAAAAGAAGAGTTTAATCAAGTCTACTGCTGCTATAATTCAGACAGCATAATAGTCTTTTGAAGTAGCCTGTTTTTTGATAGCACCAAAAGCAGCTTTTAAAGGCAGAGAAGCCTAGACCAATGGTCTGTGAACATTTTTGATATATGGACATTATTCATGCAAAGAGTAAAATGTATAAATACAAATTTAAAAGGATAAAATACAGATGAAACATTAAACAATTTTAAATGTCTCATTAAGATGACCTTCATGCTAACTTTAGCAAATATTTCCGATTAATGGGGCATAGTAAAAACAGTAAATTGCAGCATGCCCCCTGTAAGCCCCTTTTGTACTGAGAACGCCTACTCTTTCCTGGGCTTCCCTAGTGGCTGACTGGTGAAGAATCCGCCTGCCAATACAGCAGATGCAGGTTCAATCCCTAGGTCAGGAAGATCCCCTGGAGGAGGAGAGTAGCAACTCACTCCAGTATTCTTGCCTGGAAAATCCCAGACAGAGGAGCCTGGTGGGCTACAGTCCATGCGGTTGCCAAGAGTCAAACTCAACTTAGCAACTAAACAACAACACTCCTTCCCTGTACTTGTAATACCCAATTTGTGATCTTCTGACATATGGATTGAGGGAGTGCCAACCAGACTAATGGTAAGCTATATCCTCCATGGATGTATAGCCATAATTATATCTATTTGTATAACCATAATGATGCTATTTACATTACAAAAATACACAAAAGGAAATGACAAAGATGAAAATAAATATAAATAGAAGTTCTAGTTTAGTCCCACCAATGGTGGAGACCACTGGAATAAAAAAGGGAACTAAACTGCAAGGGGTACAAATACTATATATATACACACACACACAAATATATATATATATATACACCCACAAATAAATATACAGATATATATATAAACTATACCTGTTCCCCAAAGGTCAAAATATCCTAAGGTTTAGTTAGCAGAACAACTCAATGTAAAATTGTTAGGTAACATATTAGAGAAAAAAAGGAAGCTATTTCCATAAAGATCCAGACTAAAGGTCTCTTTTCTCTTGCCCTTCCATGCTTTAGAATGGTTCTTATAGACCACTGTAAGGAGGACTTTTAAGAACCTAGACAGCCAGAACTCAAGAAACTGAGATTTGTGCCCACAGTTAAACTTATATTTATGTTTTAAATGAATATTAGAGTTTTTAGAATTTTATTGATTGAGGATCACTATATGTAAATCAATAAATCAAATTTATCCTCTGACTCCAGAGAATTCCTCTATCAGTTGAGATTTGGCCTGGGAGCTGAGGAGTCCTAAACAGACTCTTCTAGACTGAAGCTAGACTCTTCTGCTAAAGAGATTAAATTTTATAATTAAGGTACTGTGCTGTGCTTAAGTCGCTCAGTGGTGTCCAGCTCTTTGCAACCCCCTGACTATAGCCCGTCAGGCTCCTCTGTCCATGGGATTCTCCAGGTAAATATACTGGAATGGGTTGCCATGCCCTCCTCCAGGGGATCTTCCCAACCCAGGTATTGAACCCAGGTCTCCTGCTTTGCAGGCAGATTCTTTACTGTCTGAGCCACCAGGAAAGCCCAATTAAGGTACTAGTAGGATATATTTTCAGGGATGAAATAAAAGCCCACCCATACCCCACCTCCATTACACACTCATCTGTCTTCTGAACAAAAGAGGCGATGACAGGAAAGCAGAAGTTCAGTGACAAGGTGGACTAGCAAGGCCCTTTCTTGATACCAGTCTTTTAAGTAATTCTTTTGTTTTCAGAAATGTGCACATTTTAGTCAAACGCAGTAGAACTGAACACCACTCCTCCATAACCACCCCCCCTCACCCCCGCCCCCACTGGGCAGTGAGGCCAGGATCTAAACAGGCTTAACGGTTAGTATTTTAATGAGTTGTCATTTCCTGTCTGATAAAGATTCTCACAGTATTTAACCACCAGTTTCCCTGGGGCCCGACCAGTACTAGAACTCTATTCATAGTGACTCAGAATGGATCCCAGGCTCCTACCCTGATTCAACAATGATAGATTGCCCTACAAATGAAAAAACCCAAAAAACAAACACAAAAAACACCCAAAACCCTCCCCCCGCAAAACAAAACCTTTCTTTCCTCTGAAGGTAGACTGCTCAGGAGATGAAGCAGGCAAGACAAGAGGGGAGGTAGTTCATCAATCTTTCTGAAGAAGCCAAAGGCCATCATGCTAACATTGATTCATATTTATAGCCTTTTAGTCCTCAGAGATAGGAGAAAGAAAAAGAGAAACAAACTGATCTCTAATTAACCCAGGAATATGACAAGTAAACGAACTGGTGTCAGCTGCAAATCAACTTATATTTAACCTGGTAAAACTGAGATCCAGTAACACTAGGTGACTGAAATGAAAGTGTTAAAACCTAGGGCTTTCTCATATACATCAGTCTGAGTTGATAGTCTCTTGGCACCATCTAAAATTCGCTGTGATTCAACCTCAGGATTTGGGATTAAAACATCTTGAGTTTCATTCACAGCTGTGCCCCTTTCAAATTATTAAAACCTCTTTTGTACTCACGTTAGCCTATTGTGTGCTGAGTAGAATTATAAACACTTGACACCATCAGTTTCTTAGCTGCTGTGTAGAAGGAAGACCACTGCTTTATCGAGAAACATCAGGTGTATGGTTTCTACTGCCTCACAGCATATTTCTATCACAGCATCTTTCAAAAAAAGTAATTGGCAATGGCACTTGCTTTTGAACATTTGGAATTGTTTTCTATGAGAATCAGAATGAAAGTAATACCTCCTTACAATTAGCAGCTACTCTTTGAAATACGCTATCATTAAAGGGAAGCTTTTGAAAACAAACCTTATTTCAGAATGTAGACGTGAGCAACAGAAGCCAAACAGGCATTTATGTTAATGAATGAGGCCAGAGCTAAAGAAGCGGTCTCTGAGAACCAAGTAAAGTGATTGGCTGCCAAACAAAACCCTGTTCAAAATCAACTGATTTCAGTTACAGAAAATGACAGACTGATGGTAGCTTTATATGGTGACAAATTCATCTGTGGTTGGCTGAATGACCCACTGAGTTCTACGAATGAAAAGAAATCAGCAACAGGGACCCACAGACCCAAAGGTCAAGAATAGAGAATAGTTTGTGGAATTTTAAACTTCAGGTGAAAAAGCATGGAACTTCACTGGCCTTTATATCATGATGGTAAATGGATTAAAAAAAAAAGTGACAATATTGATGGGGATTTAATCCCATCAAGAAAAATCTAGTTACTCTAACCATTAGGCAGAAAATCACTAAATGCAGTAGATAACCTCAAAAAGAAAAGCCAGGATCTCTGACCTCAATGAACTTCATCCAGAAGGGTGATCAGAGGAATAAGGGGGGAAAATGCATTTAAACCTACAGTACAAACCCCAGTAGGCTTCTCAAAATAACACCGGTAGCAGCAAGTTTCAGCAGTGCCAGGCTGATACAAGTGTGAACAAGGAGACCGGCTAGGAAGAACTCATGCCGGCTTCTTGTCACATGAGGCAGCCCTTGGAAACCAGCTCTCTCATCCAAATCTCCAATTTCAAGCAGATTTCTTCACTGTCTTCTACAGAGCTATCTCAATGTCCCTCTCCTCTACCTCAAAAGATTTGGAAATCTTCATTCCAGCCTTGAAGGAAGAAGTGGTTAAGGAGGATAAATCAATTCCACTCAGGCTTTTGATCCTATCTCCTTACATTTCTTACTATTTACATGAATTTGAATACGTTTCAGTTTCCCATGAAGCCAGTGATAATACCCTATAGATTTTATTATGCAGTTTCATAAAAATATGTAAAGCATCTGGCAGAGTTCTTACTAAATGCTAATATCCAACCCATGTCCTTCCCTTTTTTTTCATTTGTATTTTCCATCTCTAGCTTTTTACTAGAGTATTTCCCTCAACCTAAAATATACAGAGGTCTCCCCTAATAATGAATAAATGAGTTCAATTAGTCCACAAATATTTATAGAACACAAAAATGTGTCAGGTGTGACCTTGGCCTGACTTTTTCTTTACCCACAATGTAGTCTGATATAACTGGGTTTCAGTATTCCTCATTCTACTGAAATGCTCTAATTATGGTTAATATTAACTTCCTAATACAATGTCCATTTCTCACTTTACAATCTAACTCCAGAGATCTTGCTTTAACCTTTCACTATCCTGCCTCTCTGTATCTATAACAAAAATACCAAAGAGTTAAGAGTCAAAAGAGAAGATAAACTACAGGAAAAGGACATGAAGAAGAAGGAGTTTTCTACCTGAAGTATAGAAGACTATATATATTAAAGTCAGTATGTACAACTGAGTCTCAGCAGCTGGGGTCTTAAAAATCTCTGTATCCTCTTCCAGTTAATACAATTATTTGTGTTCCACACTTCCATAACTTTTTCGATTATCTTACAATGATCAAAAAAAGTCAGACAATTGAGTATGCAAACCATTATATTTTAAAATGAAAGGCCAGATTTTTTTTTCTGTAGAAGAAAAAGTCCAGGCCAACACATCTCATTCTGACCACCTGTCACAGAGTGAGCAACAAGAAACAACATTAAGATTCAAGCACTTAATTACTCTGGTTAAAATGATCTTTCTTGCCACAGGCAAGTCCGACTCTGAGGTCAAACGTCAAGTTAACTCAGAAATAGGAGACAGCAGAGCATGGAACATTCTGTATCTGGTAAAAAGTCCCTGCTCCAGTCAACCCCATCCCCCGAGTTCAATGACTGAATTATGGAAACTTTCTTGTGTGGTGAAACTGGGGACTTTGTCTTCCAATGAGACCCTGGCAACCGAACAATGAGCCAATGGTCTGCTTATGGCTTGTTACGAGTCATACCCTTGATGCTATTTTCTGGGAATTCTCATCCTCTATTTCGTGAGAATACCGGAACATGTCATCTTAATCATGATTTTAAAGTTAGACTTTGGTCATGCTCTTTAAGAAACAGGTCCAAGTCTTTCATTGGAGAAAATCTCAAATTAAATAAAAATTAAGTTTAAAATCTTAAAAAAAAAAAGACTCTAACAAATGTAAGGCCTTTGAAGCTCCAAAGTTCCCTGGTTCTTTGGTTCTGTCCTCTGACTTCAACTTAGGGTACAAGAGAGTGAAAACAAATCCATCACATGCTTAATCTTTTTGCAGATTCTCTTCTTTGTCCTCTTGAGAAAAATACCATAAACCAAAAGGCTTTTTCAAGGCTATTACCTTTTTCTAACCATTCAGAATATGTTACTGACACTGTATCTGTTCAGATTTTCATATATAACTAGATAAACCCTTTGATTTAGGAGTAGATAACAGGGATATCTTTCCCTAAGCCTACTGATACTAATGGTTACTTTCCAGAACTGTGCAAGAAATAAATCTACAAATTATTATTTCTGGTCAAGGGAGGGGAATTATTTACCCTTAAAATTACAATAAAGTTTGGAGGTAGGGCTTATATTCTCTCTGGGCCCTTAGGACTGTTATACCATGACATGATATATTAAAACAGGTCAAAGGCATACTTAATTATGTAGCTGGGCCATTTCATAGTCACACTATGACTAGAAGCCATTTGTGGAAGGGATATTTCTTTCAGCCATCAGTACAGCATTCAAAGTTGTATAAAACCGATAAGAAATCTCACCACCAGAGATCTAACAGTCAACTCTAAATGATTATTTCCTTGCCACCTGGGGAGGTGAGTAGCCTGACATGGCAGGCCACAGGTACACCTGCCTAGACAAAATTTGACCCCAAGCAAGACTAACTTCTCAAAACTGAGAGTTATCTTGCTTATGTCCAATCTCTTGGCAAAAAAAAAAAAAAAAAAAAAAAATTGAAACATTTCAAATGTTTATCAGTGGGAGAGTGGATGAATAATTATCTAATGGGATAATATATAATGGTCAAAATGAACAATTTCTTTTTTTTTCCCCAGGTACAAAGTTTATTACCAGACACAGCATGACAAGTGGGAGAGCACGTGGGGAAACTGCTTCGTTAGAAGCAAGGCAGAGATGCAGAGACGCAGAGATGCATACCCTGAGAGCGAGGGTGTGAGTGACCCCCTTAGTGAGGAGCACCCCAAAACGAACGATTTCAGCAGCACACAAAAATATTAGCACCATAACAATAAGCAAAAGTCTCAAAAGATTACAGATAGTCTGATACATGTTATTAAGTTAAAAAGACTAAAATAAAAAATTATGTGTTCTTGACAGCCACTGAGTCCCCATCCTTATCAATAAAAGAAAGGAAAATACTGATCATACAGGACTGCAATTAGAACTAAACAGTAACCACAGCTGTGTGTGAAGTGTTCATGGCGTTTAATAAATAGTACTCTCAAGAATTACTTGTAAACTCTTTGATGAAAAACTTTGTCCTGGTAAAAGGCATTTTACTCATCAGAGAGTAAAGAAATGGGTACGTTTTTGAGGAGAAGAAGGCCTTCCTCAATCTTCCCTGACAGCACACAAAACAGTCACCTAATGCTCGACCATTCTGTTCACAGTCAGCAGAAACTTTGGAAAACAAGAGGTGAAAAGAGGCAACATAAAAATGGAGAGGAAAGGCATTTTAAAAATCCACATGCCTTAGAATTTTAAATCACTGACATGAGTGCATTGCAACTACATGTAGGGTATTTTGAAATAGGACATTTCACATTTTGACTGCAAGTTAAAAAGATTACCAGTGGGCTCCTGAAACTGGGGAAGAAATGCTAGTCAAAAGAAACACGGTTTGCAAGAACAGCAATCACAAGTGGATAAAGAGAGGAATTAAATAAGCAGCCTGTGTCAGGGTTTATATTCAAACTTGGACTTGTTTTGTCCAAAGCCTATCTGCTCTTTTTACATTATATTCCATAGCTGTCCTTACTCTCAGGATTCATTTTTCATGCTTCCTTGGCTTTCAGTTCAGTTCAGTCGCTCAGTCGTATCCGACTCTTTGTGACCCCATGAATAACAGCACGCCAGGCCTCCCTGTCCATCACCAACTCCCAGAGTTCACTCAGACTCACGTCCATTGAGTCAGTGATGCCATCCAGCCATCTCATCCTCTGTCGTCCCCTTCTCCTCCTGCCCCCAATCCCTCCCAGCATCAGAGTCTTTTCCAATGAGTCAACTCTTCGCATGAGGTGGCCAAAGTACTGGAGCTTCAGCTTTACCATCATTCCTTCCAAAGAAATCCCGGGGCTGATCTCCTTCAGAATGGACTGGTTGGATCTCCTTGCAGTCCAAGGGACTCTCAAGAGTCTTCTCCAACACCACAGTTCAAATGCATCAGTTCTTCGGTGCTCAGCCTTCTTCACAGTCCAACTCTCACATCCATACATGACCACTGGGAAAACCATGGCCTTGACTAGATGGACCTTAGTCGGCAAAGTAATGTCTGCTTTTGAATACGCTATCTAGGCTGGTCATAACTTTCCTTCCAAGAAGTAAGCGTCTTTTAATTTCATGGCTGCAGTCACAATCTGCAGCGATTTTGGAGCCCCCCAAAATAAAGTCTGACACTGTTTCCACTGTTTCCCCATCTATTTCCTATGAAGTGCTGGGACCAGATGCCATGATCTTCGTTTTCTGAATGTTGAGCTTTAAGCCAACTTTTTCACTCTCCTCTTTCACTTTCATCAAGAGGCTTTTAGTTCCTCTTCACTTTCTGCCTTAAGGGTGATGTCATCTGCATTTCTGAGGTTATTGATATTTCTCCCCGTAATCTTGATTCCAGCTTGTGTTTCTTCCAGTCCAGTGTTTCTCATGATGTACTCTGCATAGAAGTTAAATAAGCAGGGTGACAATATACAGCCTTGATGTACTCCTTTTTCTATTTGAAACCAGTCTGTTGTTCCATGTCCAGTTCTAACTGTTGCTTCCTGACCTGCATATAGGTTTCTCAAGAGGCAGGTCAGATGGTCTGGTATTCCCATCTCTCTCAGAATTTTCCACAGTTTCTTGTGATCCACACAGTCAAAGGCTTTGGCATAGTCAATAAAGCAGAAATAGATGTTTTTCTGGAACTCTCTTGCTTTTTCAATGATCCAGCGGATGTTGGCAATTTGATCTCTGGTTCCTCTGCCTTTTCTAAAACCAGCTTGAACATCAGGAAGTTCACGGTTCACGTGTTGCTGAAGCCTGGCTTGGAGAATTTTGAGCATTACTTTACTAGCGTGTGAGATGAGTGCAATTGTGCGGTAGTTTGAGCATTCTTTGGCATTGCCGTTCTTTGGGATTGGAATGAAAACTGACCTTTTCCTTGGCTTAGTATCTCAAAATTTTAAATGTGAACTGTTGCTGACTTTGTCTTGATTTTTCCTTTTGATTTTTACTCTACCATGACAATTCGTCACTCCCTTAATTGTAGGTACACAGTTTTAAACGTGGTCCATTAGAGAAGGGAATGGCAAACCATTTCAGTATTCTTGCCTTGGGAACTCCATTAGAAGTATGAAAAGGGAAGAAGATAGGACACTGAAAGAGGAAATCCCCAGGTCGTTAGGTGCCTAGTATGCTACTGGAGATCAGTGGAGAAATAACTCCAGAAAGAATGAAGGGACGGAGCCAAAGCAAAAACAACACCCAGTTGTGGATGTGACTGGTGATGGAAGTAAAGTCCGATGCTGTAAAGAGCAATACTGCATAGGTCCCTGAATCAAGGCAAATTGGAAGTGGTCAAACAGGTGATGGCAAGCATGAATGTTGACATTTTACGAATCAGAGGACTAAAATGGACCGGAATGGGTGAATTTAACTCAGATGACCATTGTATCTACTACTGTGGGCAAGAATCCCTTAGAATAAATGGAGTAGCCCTCATAGTCAACAAAAAGAGTCCAAAATGCAGTACTTGGATGCAATCTCAAGAACGACAGAATGATCTCTGTTCGTTTCCAAGGCAAACCACTCAATATCACAGTAATCCAAGTCTATGCCCTGGCCAGTAATGCTGAAGAAGCTGAAGTTGAATGGTTTTTTGAAGACCTATAAGACCTTCTAGAACTAACAGCCAAAAAAGATGTCCTTTTCATTATAGGGGACTGGATTGCAAAAGTAGGAAGTCAAGAAATAACTGGAGTAACGGGCAAATTTGGCTTTGGAGTACAGAATGAAGCAGGGCAAAGGCTAACAGAGTTTTGCCAAGTGAACACACTGGTCATAGCAAACACCCTCTTCCAACAACACAAGAGAGTACTCTGCACATGGACATCATCACCAGATAGTCAACACCAAAATCAGATCGATTACATTCTTTGCAGCCAAAGAAGGAGAAGCTCTATACAGTCGGCAAAAACAAGACTGGGAGCTGACTGTGGCTCAGGTCATAAACTCCTTATTGCCAAATTCAGACTTAAATTGAAGAAAGTGGGGAAAACCACTAGACCATTCAGGTATGACCTAAATCAAATCCCTTACAATTACACAGTGGAAGTGACAAATAGATTCAAAGGATTAGATCTGATAGAGTGTTTGAAGAGCTATGGACAGACATTTGTGACACTGTACAGGAGGCAGTGATCAAGGCCATCCCCAAGAAAAAGAAATGGAAAAAGGGACATGAGTTTGAGCAAGCTCTGGGAGTGGATGATGGACAGGGAGGCCTGGCATGCTGCAGTCTATGGGGCTGCAAAGAGTTGTACACAACTGAGCAACTGAACTGAACTGAAGTTTTAAATATCCTTCAAAGTGCTATATTCCAAACTTTACTAGTTTACTTTGATGATTTTCCATACACACACACATTTATCGTATTAACAGTGTGAAGAGGGAGAGCTAAGAAAGGAGAATATTTCTATGGCATGTTACATGCAGTATTTTCAGATCAGTTCAATCAATCTATGGAATCAATTTAGCTGTTCTCCTTTCCCTTTTTTTAAAATTAATTATTTTAATTGTCTCCTTTCCTTTTCTGAAATAAACTGCTAAGCTACTTATTATGATATAAAATAAGAGATTTAGGTCTACTAAAAATTCATTCTCCTGGTTTAAGTTAATTTCCAGTCTAGGCTTGGGGATATTATTAATTATCACCTGAACCCTTGTATAGCATTTCCTACTTCAAAATGTAGGAAAACAAACCATGTCAAGCGTAACTGGAGAATCTGATTAAAAGATAAAAGTTATTACAAAGATGATAAAGATACCCATTCAGTTCAGTTCAGTTCAGGCGCTCAGTCATGTCCAACTCTTTGTGACCCCATGAATCACAGCCCGTCAGGCCTCCCTGTTCATCACCAACTCCTGGAGTTTACCCAAACTCATGTGCATCAAGTTGGTGATGCCATCCAGCCATCTCATCCTCTGTTGTCCCCTTCTCCTCCTGCCCCTAAACCCTCCTATCAGCAGGGTCTTTTCCAGTGAGTCAACTCTTTGCGTGAGGTGGCCAAAGTACTGGAGAGTTAGCCTCATCATCAGTCCTTCCAATGAACATCCAGGACTGGTCTCCTTTAGGATAGTCTTGTTGGATCTCCTTGCAGTCCAAGGGACTCTCAAGAGTCTTCTCCAGCACCACAGTTCAAAAGCATCAATTCTTCGGTGCTCAGCTTTCTTCACAGTCCAACTCTCACATCCATACATGACTACTGGAAAAACCATAGCCTTGACTAGACAGACCTTTGTTGGCAAAGTAATATCTCTGCTTTTCAATATGCTATCTAGGTTGGTCATAACTTTCCTTCCAAGGAGTAAGCGTCTTTTAATTGAATGGCTGCAGTCACCATCTGCAGTGATTTTGGAGGTCCCCCCCCAAAATCTGACACTGTTTCCACTGTTTCCCCATCTGTTTCCCACGAAGTGCTGGGACCAGATGCCATGATCTTAGTTTTCTGAATGTTGAGCTTTAAGCCAACATTTTCCCTCTCCTGTTTCACTTTCATCAACAGGCTTTTTAGTTCCTCTTCACTTTCTGCCTTAAGGGTGGTGTCATCTGCATTTCTGAGGTTATTGATATTTCTCCCGGCAATCTTGATTTCAGCTCATGCTTCTTCCAGTCCAGCGTTTCTCATGATGTACTCTGCATAGAAGTTAAATAAGCAGGGTGATAATATACAGCCTTGACATACTCCTTTTCCTATTTGGAACCAGTCTATTGTTCCATGTCCAGTTCTAACTGTTGCTTCCTGACCGGCCTATACATTTCTCAAGAGGCAGGTCAGGTGTTCTGGTATTCCCATCCTTTTCAGAATTTGAAGCAGGACAAAGGTTAATAGAGTTTTGCCAAGAGAATGCACTGGTCATAGCAAACACCCTCTTCCAACAACACAAGAGAAGACTCTACACATGGACATCACCAGATGCTCAACACCGAAATCAGATTGATTATATTCTTTGCAGCCAAAGATGGAGAAGCTCTATACAGTCAACAAAAACAAGACCAGCAGCTGACTGTGGCTCAGATCATAAACTCCTTGTTGCCAAATTTAGACTTAAATTGAATAAAGTAGGGAAAACCATTAGACCACTCAGGTATGACCTAAATCAAATCCCTTATGATTATACAGCGGAAGTGAGAAATAGATTTAAGGGCCTAGATCTGATAGACAGTGTGCCTCATGAACTATGGACGGAGGTTCGTGACATTGTACAGGAGACAGGGATCAAGAGCATCCCCATGGAAAAGATACCCATTAGCATCTTGTAATATAGAATTATTACACTCCAAGTCTAATTGTTTATACTGCTTAATATTTTATCTGGAAAACAAGTTGATGGATAATCCCTGTAGATAGTGCTAGGGGAGAAATGATATCAGGACATTCCAACATGTGTCCTGTAAATAGCTTTTAAAATATGATACATGCAAAACCAAACCAACCACCCACCCATTCCAGTAGGCCTTGAATATCTCAGAATAACTTTATGCAAAATCATCTTTAAGAGGAATCACTGGAATTATTCTGATTTTTTAGGGGCTGTGCTAGAGGAGACAGTCAAGAGAAGAGACTACTGATTTTGAAAAATAGAAGAATAAGAAATTGTTACTTTAGTATGTTGGTCTAGCTTAAAAATACATTTATGGCTATTTACTGTAATTTTATTTTCTGACCACACTTAATGGGATCTTAGTTCCCTGACCAGGGATCAGATCTGTGCCCCCTGCATTGGAAGTGCAGTCTTAACCACTGGGTCCCCAGGGAAATCTCATATTGCTATTTATTACAGAGAAGTAATGTAACTTCTTAGAAACTCCAGCGGCTAGGGAAACAGAAGAATCTGGGCTACACAAATCATGTGCTAATTCCTATCGGCCAGATCTTTATTTGGACACCATGTGTTCATCTATTCACCAGATGTTTATTAAGAACCTGCTATGTGTCAATCAAGATGCCAGGTGCTGTGGACACAACAGCAGACAAAAATAAGCATGGCCTCTGCCATTAAGAAGCTTACAGGTTAGCTGCAAAAGGACAGTAATCATATACCCTTCAAACATGAATGTAAAAATGCAACTGTCAGCGCATGCACTACATCCTGCTAAGAGGTCCCTAGGAGAAAGGGCAACTGCGACCCAGTCAAGGAAGATGCTCTTGTGAAGATAATAGCTGAAATCTAAAGGATATTATCCAGGCTAGTAGTTCTCAGTGGGATTGGTGGTGACAGAGGCAGTTTACTACTTGTCAGGGAACATGTGACAATGTCTGGTGACATTTTTGATTGTCACAACTGGGAGATACTAGTGGCATCTAGTGAGTAGAGGACAAGGACGCAGCTAAATACCTTACAACGCACAGGGCAGTCCCAACAACAAAAAATTATCTGGCCTAACATGTCAATAGTGTCAAGGTTGAGAAACCCTGAACAGGGCAAAGGGAAAACACAAGCAAAGACCAGCTGTGGGAGACTCAAGCAGAGAAAACTACAGGGGACAGATCATTCAGGGCTACAGAGACCATGGTAAGGAGTTTTAGCTTTACCTTAAGAATGAAGGGGAAAAACAACAAGATCCTACTGCCTAGCACAGAGGAACTAGATGAATATCCTGTGATAAACCATAATGGAAAATACAATGTCAATCAAGTATACTTCAATTAAAAAAAAAATTTTTTTTTAAATGAAGGGGAAAACAAATGAAGGCTTTCAAGAAAAGGGAGAACCAGGGAGTGAAGACAGTGGTGGTGACAAGGTCAGACATGATTTTTAAAAGGTTACTAACTGCAGTATGGCAGATAGACTGGAAGGAAATGAAACTGGCTGTGTGTGTTTGAGATAGGTAGCTAACAATGCAACTTCTTAGAAACAGAAGGTACTAGTTTCTGGGGAAACAGAAGGTACTAGTGGTGAGGATGTAGAAGTAGCTGGAAAACTTCCTTCTGTAAGCGTTCAGTATGAAAAGAGGAGAAAGAATGAACGTCCTGTGTGGCATGCACAGTCATTCCCACAACGTGTGGGTTTGTGCGGTAGTCCTGTATGTTCTTCAGAATTCTCTCAAGGTGGCACAATAATCTCTAGGAAGGGATGAAGTGTCATCTTCATAGTTCAAAAGAGGGACAAGAATATTCCTTCTTTCTTTTTGAATTTAACATATTATGACTTAAAAACCACTTTATAAGTAAGAATTCTGGCAACAAAAAACTGGAGTAATTAAAATTTAATTTATAAAACATAATCTATATTTCTAATCAGAAGTATAGGAAGTAATAAAATCAATGGTTGACTCCATATTCTCAAGAATATGTTTTTCCTCAATTGCTATATTAATACCTAAGTAGAAATTTTTAAGAACTATTTTATCATAGAACATACTATACACAGAAAAGAGTAAATAATATACAAGGAATGGTCCAAAGAATAATAAAACTAATATTCATGAACTCACTATCAAGTGGCAATTTTTCAATAGCAAAATTTTTCATTAAGGTATTTTTTAATAAAAGGTTTTAGGATAAAGATTTGTATTAAACTACATAAATGGCACTTCAATTTACACTTTTTAAAGACAATTTAACACTTTCCCACTACCCACCATAGGACATTTATGCTATTAAATGAAAAGAAAACCTCTCACTCACAAACACTGAATTTAAAAAAAAAAATCATATATTGAAAAAAAAGGACTCATTTACTATCTGGCAGGATTCACATTCAAGTTGACATTAATTTGATTAACCAAATAGTCCTTTCCATACTGTTTTATCAAAGTAAAGTCCAAAAATTTGTGACACTGTCATTTAAAGGATATGTTAAAACTGCTGTTACTCATTTAGACATATAAATAAAAGCTTCGGATAGCCTTTTAAAACGGCCTAATTTTTCTCTAATGAAGTAATAGATTCGTAACACATATTCTGATATCTTACCAAGCCTTACTTGATGAAATATTAATATTTTATGTAGGATTATAACATGAAATACAACTGTGTATCTGGCATCCAATTTCGGCTGAAAGTCATAGCACTGTACCAAAGCACAGCTAAACTTTTTTTTTTTTTTAATATATATATATTTTTTTTATTTTTACGATATACACACGTCTTGTACTAAAGAGAATTTCATACTTCTTTGGAGAAGCAAGTCTCAAATGCAAAGCTTCTTTTAAATCAAGAATTATATGACTTGATACATGTTTGGCTCAGAACTAAACAGGATAATCTGAGCTTCATCACTCCCTACTGTAAAAGGTTTATCTTCAATTTAACTAATAATGGGGCAAAAGATTTTTCCTACTCAAAAAATAAAGAGCTATCACAAAAATTCTATACCAATAATTCTTTTCTATACCTCTCCTCTCATTCAAACCATGATGATGTTATTAGTCCTTAGAGAATTACTCACCCAATGAAAGCCACCATCTGCTCCACTATGTGTTTGCTGAATGTTACGATAACGAAGATTTTCTGTAAAGAAAATGCCGGTTAAAATAAATATTTCTCTTATCATCAAGAAAACCAATTTAAACTCACAATTCTGATAACAGTCTAAAAAGGTAACCATGCTGCTGCTGCTGCTGCTGCTAACTGCAATTTAAAAAGCTCTTAAAACACAAAACCAAACACCATCTGACAAATGCTACCTACTTTGTATTTTAAAGATGTTTTTCCTTAAGCACAGTTCTCATCTTGCCAGGATACATGACCATGTCTGAGGGAAAAATGTGAGTCATGAAACCCAAGGCTTCCACATGTTCTGTGTCTTAGAATGGTGTATGCAACTGAAGCCATGGGTTCCCGTATGGCCTCCATCACTGAAATTAAAGCTGATCAGTTTGATGACAGGTGTCCGGGCTAAATCTAATCCAGAGGATCTTCCATATCCTTTATGGAAAGTTTTTACAAAATAACTTGCAATCTTGAGGAAGAATAAGAGCTAGACAAATTAAGCTCCCTGACTTCAGACTACACTGCAAAGATACAGTAATCAAGAAGGTATGGTACTGCAACAAAAACAGAAATACAGATCAATGGAAGAGGACAGAAAGACCAGAGACAAACCTCACACACCTAGGTCACCTTGTCCTTAACAAAGAAGAAAGAATATACAATGGACAACAGAGCTTCTTCAATAGATGGTGCTGGGAAGACTGGACAGCTACAGGTAAAAGGATGAAATTAGAATACTTCCTAACACCATACAGAAAATAAACTAAAAGTGGATTAAAGAGCTAAATATAAGGCCAGATACTAAAACTCTTAGAGGAAAACAGGCAGAACACTCTGACATAAATGGCAGCAAGATCCTTCTTGACCTCCTAGGGTAATGAAAACAAAATTAAACAAATGGGACCTAATTCAACTTAAAAAGCTCTTGCACAGCAAAGGAAACCATAAACAAGACAAAAAGACAACTCTCAGAAAAGGAGAAAATATTTGCAAAGGAAGCAACTGACAAAGGATTAATCTCCAAAATATACAAGCTCATGCAGCTCAATGTCAAAAACACAAACAACCCAATAAAAAAATGGGCGGGAGACCTAAACAAACATTTCTCCAAAGAAGACATACAGATGACCAATAAATACCTGAAAAGATGCTCAACACTGCTCATTATTACAGAAATGCAAATTGAACTACAATGAGGTATCACTCCACACTTGTCAGAATGGCCACTGACAAAAAAAATCTACAAACAATAAATAAATGCTGGAGAGGATGGAGAGAAAAGGGAACCCTCTTGCACGGTTGGTGGAAATGTAAATTAATACAACCACTATGGAGAACAGTATAGAGGTTTCTCAAAAAACTAAAAATAAAATTAGCAAATGACCCAGTAATCCCACTACAGGGCATATAAACTGAGAAAACCATAATTCAAAGAGACACATGTACCCCAATGCTCACTGCAGCACTATTTACAATTGCCAGGACATGGAATCAACCTAAATGCCCATCAACAGATGAATGGATAAACAGGATATGGTATATATATACAATGGATTACTACTCAGCCAACAGATATAGTATATTAATGCACATCTGTGGTGTCTAGAAAAATGGTACTGATGAACCTATCTGCAGGGCGGGAACAGAGACACAGATGTAGAGAAGAGACCTGTGGGCACACCAAGCAGCAGGAGCGGGCGGGGTGAACTGAGAGAGAAGCACTGACGTGTACACACTCCCCCGTAACACAGATAGCTAGGGGGAGGCTGCTGCACAGCACAGCGAGCTCAGCTCTGCGCTCTGTGACGACCTAGAGGAGTGGGGCAGGGAGGTGGGCGGGGAGGAGGCTCAAGAGGGAGGCGATACATGTATTCTTATGGCTGATTTGCGCTGCTGTACAGCAGAAACTAACACAACATTGTAAAGCAATTATACGCCAACTAAAAAAGTATCATTGAAAGTTTTATTCTCAGATCCTGAATAAGCTTGGATTTTCAGGCTGAGAGTACAAGCAAAGATATCAACAAGTTTTGGGGAATCTTTATCAGATCTGGGTAATTTTCTGTTTGGTGTTACTGAGGTATTCTTCATTAATTAAGATACTGATACCTTACTTAACTCATAAAGAAAGATGCCTTTAGGCTTACAGGTAGCAAATATTTTCAACTCGGCAAATATTACAAAAAGTACTTACTATGGATAATGTAAGCATTAATAAGACTTTCATGGAACACAAAGATGGGAAGAATACTTCTTTAATATGCTGAAGAAATTTACAAATTTTCCGATATACATTATAAAGACGATTAAGTACAAAAAATAATACATATAAGGATAAACTGTAAAGGCCTCAGCAGTAAAAACAATGTATTACAGAAGTTCACAGAAAGAAAGAAAAGGTCACATAAGCACGACTAATTTGAGATTCTAGAAAATGATATTAAAATTTAGCTAAAGGACTGATAATAATTCTCTGAATTGTTGTTGTTGAGGTTTGGTCACTAAGTGATGTCTGGCTCTTTTGCTACCCCGTGAACTGTAGCCTGCCAGGCTCTCTGTCCACGGGATTTCCCAGGTGGGACTACTTAGAGTAGGTTGCCATTTCCTTCTCCAGGGGATCTTCCTGAGCCAGAGATCAAACCCACATCTCCTGCATTGGCAGGTGGATTCTCTACCACTGAGTCACCTGGGAAGTCCAATTCTCTGAATTAATATGAGTAACTCTAAATTCTTTTAATGCCTAAAAACAAACTCTCCAGTACTTTGTTACTGTGCATTAAATAATAACTATAGTCTATATAACTAAATGGGAGGGAAGTGAAATTAACATCATGTTAGCCATCTACTGTGCACCTCAGTAAAGTGGTTAATTCAGACTAAAGCTTGTTACTTCAGGTAGAAGATTAATCAGGCAATGATATTTTCTTCATCAATGTCCTAGGGTTAACAAAGACACTGACAGATGCACAGATGGATATGTGAGAAAGAAATAAGGCTAGAAAAATAAGTTCATAGTCCTTTTCGGTATTTGTTTAGGTATCTATTGGGTTTCGCTGGTGGCTCACCTGGTAAAGAATCCTCCTGCAATGTAGCAGACCTGGGTTTGATCCCTGGGTTAGGAAGATCCCCTGGAGAAGGGAACAGCTACCCACTCCAGGACTCTGGCCTGGAGAATTCCATGGACTGTATAGTCCAGGGGTCACAAAGAGTTGGACACAACTGAGCAACTTTCACTTCACTTAGGTATCTATTAATGTGAAAAAGATATTTCTTATCTTATGAAAAAATTAAGCACATATAGATATCAAACAGTTACAAGACGGATGATGATTTATAAACAATCCTATACAAATGGTCTATGAAGATTATGAAGCTAATAAGACTGTAGATCATTTATGAGAAAAGCATTAATATATTAAGTATCCATACTAAATTAAGTATCCATACTAAAAGCCAGTTACTCAGAGCTATAGATCTTTCACTAAAAACCAGAGCTAATGATTTGCCTGTCAGTGACTGCACCACGTGCTTTCCCTACCATCATTTCCTAACATTCAAAATAAGCCAATGCCAGGATAATTGCACAATTTCATTTCTTGAAAACAAAACAAGACTTTCTTTTTATATATAACAGTTTGAAAATTCACTGTGCTGGGCAAGACACTTAAGAACAAATGTCTCAGAACATTTAAGAACATATGTCTCAGAATCATCTGAATGGGGATTCTACCAAAAAAAAAAAAAAGGCACGGATCCCCAGAGAGCCCAATCAACCATGTGTACAAAGAAAATAAGGGTAGAGTAGAAAAAAAAAAAAGATATGAGTGTAGGGAACTAATGGCGCCAAGAGAACAAAGAAGAAACTATACATCTGCAAAAGAAGATTCCTCCAGATTCTGGAAAGAAGAATCATAGGCTGAATCATATATTAAATATTTACTGAGTGCTAACTACATGCCAGATGCTATTCTAGGCACTAGAATACCTCGGAGAGCCAAGAAACAAAAAACTGTCCTCACGGAGCTTATATTTCAGTATGTGTGCATTTGGTGGTAGGGAGAAAGCTGAGAGGCAATAAATAATACACATGGTAAGTAAATTATACGGTACATGAAATATTATATAAGCATGTTGACTTCTTCCTTTCTTCATCATTTAGGAGAAGGGAAATATTTCTAAGGGACTGTATACAGGCACAGGAATTGAACTGGTCCAGTAGAAAGAGAACCCCTTAATTAACATTAGGTGGGTTGATTTCTTTTTAAGGGATGTTTAACAGATAGCAAGATATAAATAAAAGTAACAGTATATATCAAGGGAAGTTTAAACTGAGGAAAAAAGAGAAGAGGACCAGAAGAGTTTACTATCAGGTTACAGAAAAGTCTGTGTGTAGTGTGTCTGCCCTATTGTTTCAGAAATCCTTGTGATGTTTATATTACTCACTAGTACTGCTAACCCAAGGAGTGAGAAATGTTTGTGGCCCTGAGCCACATCTGGATGCACATCAAGTGGCCTGCCTGTAGAAGGTACGTCTGTCTGATACAACGGAACACAACAAACATATCCCGTGCTCTCAGTTTAGTGAAGGAACTCAGATTTTTTTCCTTGCAGAAACACAGATGGATTTAGCATTCTTTCTGTGCTTCCACATAGATACAGGGAATGAATGAGCTTTGACTTTAGAGTTTGGTTTGAATTCTAGGCCCTCCCGTCTATGAAATGTGGATAATAACCACATCGCAGGATTGTTCTGAGATAACCAATGCAAACTGCTTGGCATAGGTCCTGACAAATAACAGGCCTTAAACATTTCAGTTTTTGTGATCATATAAATAAATTACAGTAAGGCAATGCGAAAGAGTGGAAAGAACAATGAAGTTGAAGCCAAAAGACTCAGGTTCAAATTCCAGCTGTTACTTACTCTTTTAGGCAACTATCGCCTACTTCCTTCTCTAAGTTTGATAATTACAAAATGGGAGTAATAATTTCTCTGTCCCAGGATTATAAGAATTAAATCAGATGGCATACATTAAGTACTTTAAAGTGTGAAGCACTATATTAAAAAATTAAGCATTACTATCATAACTTGAAAAAAACACTGAGAATGTTAAAAACTCTATAACTATAGGGTACTTGCAGCATAATATATTTTACCATATTTTATAGAAAGTATAATTCATAAAGCAGAATATATAAAGTTTATGGATTCCTAGAGAAGTTGCTACTATAAAGGGAATGAAAAGAATCTGTTATCGTTTCTTAAGTATTAACACTCTCAAAGGACTTCAAAAAGCAAAATGATTTTATTATTAGAAAAATCCTATCACAGTATTTGAAATCTTTACCAAATAACTAGCATTCCAGTATTTAAAAACCCATTGTCTTGAACAACACACTTACTTAATATAAGTAGGAGAAACTATATTCCTTGAAGGAGAAAAAGTCTTGAAATTTTAAGTGATTATCATGGCAGGATTAGAAGACAAGCTCAATAAACTCACCCTAAACACCAAAATCTAGTATTAGAAACTGGGCAGGCAGAAGCAGCGCAAGTTTTCCTTTTTTAAAAAATAATAATAATTTATTTATCTGTTTGGCTGCCTCGGGTCTTAGCTGTGGCACATGGGATCTTCATCGTGGTGCAGAAACTCTCTAGTTGCAGTGTGTAGGCTTACTTGCCCCCCGACCGGGGACTGAACCTGCTCCCCCTGCATGGACAGGAGGATTCTTGACCTTCAAGTCTTCCTTTTTATTCCTCTCTTGTAAGAACTGGAGGTAGAGAGGTGGTGAGTAGAAACTTGGGGGACAGACGTCCTTTCAGTTATTATGGAATCAGAGCAGGGTTGAAGACATTACTCACTGTTCCTCTGGTGAATGCTTCCTTGCAAGCCTCATTAATTAAGACAATCTTTTCCATGTTAACTCTATTTTATTCCAGTAGGATTTGCCTTTTATACTACTCCTATCAACTCATATCAAAGTCTTAGAAGCATATATTCATCTCCTCTTATTTAAGTCCTTGGTCTCTTTTTCTCTGCTCTAGCACACACGCACACCCACACTGCCTCCAACCCCACACAACCCCACACCCTTATCCTAAAGATTATGTTAAGAGTGGCGTTGAGACTAGCAGATTCTCACTTCTCTAACCAAAACCCACATCTCTTCGTCTCCTCAGGACCCACTTTCTTCTCCATTCTCCACACTAACACCTGGCTGGTATTTTGTAAAGGATACTGGTGCCTTGAGAGGAAGTGTTATATATAGAATATGTGAAAGAAAAGTAGAATTAATGAAAGAGAATACTTCCTCAGCTCATGATCAGTTTTTGTTTGGTAAACATCTTGGATTAAAAGTTTCAGAAGGCAAAAGTAAAATAAAGATAGAGAGAAAGGAAGGGACAAAAGAAAAAAGAAGGAAAGAAATAAAACAAGGAAGAAAGAGGGGAATAATTTTCCAACAGAAGAAGGGAAAACTGCCCCAGTTCAGTAATCTTCAGTGATGTTCTGTGTCTGAATACCAATGCACCAAGAAGCAGAACTCAAAATCCTAACAATTTGTCTTGGAAAGAGCAAGGGGAATATGTTTTCAGTGCCTTTTAATGGGTTCATCATCATTGAGCAGGGAGTCAAAGGGTATAATTACCTGGATATGCATTTTAATTATTGCTTTTCCAATCAGGGTTGCACCAAAGAAAGTCCAAAAAGGTACAAGAAAGTGTCCACATGTTATTCCAGCCAGATCAAACAAAGGATTTGGAATCTATTCAAAAAAGAAAAAGTAAAATGAAACGTCCATATAGAATCCAAAAACAGCTTAATTTTACTACCTACAGGTGTGTGGAATTATGCATTAATCCTTGTCTACCACTGCAAAGAGAGGTATGGATTCCCTGATCAGTGCTAGACTGTCTGGAATTTAATCCCATTCGGTAGATACTTGACCATTTGACAGCAGTGAGGTATAAATGAAGAAAAAGCCTCAAGATTATTTCAGTAGTTATTAGGGTCCTAAAATCTTTGGCTTGAAATAAGGTTATCTAGAAAGTGCTCCACTCTATAGAAAACATTCTTGTAAATTCACAAATACATTTACAGGTGGGATATGCTTTCATTTTTCAACATTAAAAAATTAATTATTTGTATTTTACTGTATGACAGTCCAAGGCCACAGGGCCATGTGATTTATTCTAGGAAAAAATCAAGTGTGGAAACACAGAGCACAGATACAGATGTTGTGAATACTCAGTCCCAGACAAAGAAGTGATTCACAACAAATACTTTTCCTGAATATTCCCACATTTCAAGAATGCGAAAAGATAATTTCATGCAAAAATGCAAAGAAACCACAAGCTGTTTCTGAGCACTTCATCCATTCTTCTCCCAAAGAAGGACTCTTGTCCTTGTGTCTGTTGGTGGAACCATTTATAAGCTAATTAATTTATATAACTTCATGTTTGCACTTCCAAGGAAAAGTCCAGTTGTTTAAAAGATATTTGTCACGTATTTTTTTTAAAAACAATGCCATAACTAACTCAGAATTCAAGTATTCTTTTCTTAATAATACTCAAATTCAATAATACAATTTTTCTTATCCAAATTTAAATGCTTTCTGTAATTTCATGTCTTACAACCATTTAATAATTGTATCACTTCCACATCCTTATAACCGTCATTTCTTTTATTTCCTCATATGACTCTCACAACTCTATGAATTAAAATTTTAATAGATTCCCTTTATTATCAGGCTTAACCTCATACTGAAATGGAAATTAAAGTATACAAGATATGCAAATCAGAGTGGATAAAAATTAGAAGTTGTATGTTGGATACTCTCAGAAGAGAATAATCAATGTTTGTTATTACAAAGGCATGTTATTTACTTTTTTTCAATTGTTAACCTAATACACAGAAAGGAAGATTAGAATAAAAAGAACTATTATGTAGCTTTGAGACTTTCCCTCAGCTAGCTTTGTTTATCTTAGTTTAAATGTTAACAACAAAATTACTAATTAATAAACTTCTCCTTACCTTACTCTTTACTTACTTCACCTTAAATCAAGTATATATATTTTTAATACTTTAATATATATATTAATTTCCTAGAGGGTCAGATCTATCAATTTATGTTAAAAATTGACTATTCCTAGTCAAAAATAAAGAAGACTGGCCAGCACAGAAAGTGGAATTTTAGCAGGGAAGATACAGGTATAGGTGAATGCCAAAGAACAAATACTTTTTGCTTCAATAAATCGAAGGTACTTGTATTTTCCCCAGGAATGAGGAAAGCTAACTCTTACTGAATTGTTATGTGCTTTTCTAGGATTTTTACATCAACTCAATTTCCAAAACAATGTTGTATGATATGACATCCATTTTATAGATGAGAAAAGTGAGACAGACAGGTCAAGCAATTTGTTCGTTATCAGTGGCGGCACAGCAGGCTTTCCACCCAAGCAACACGGCTCCCACACTATTCTCTTAGCTTCTAAACTAAAGACATTATCACCGTTTAGGCCTCTCAGCTTAATCCTATACTGCTGGGTTTCCACAGTACCTTTCACTTAGCACCCTCTCCCTCACTAGATTTCAGGATCCTTGAGAAAAGGAAATACAGCTTTCACTTCTTCGTCCAAGCACTCGGGTTGATTCAAAGCTGATGAATCCTCATGGGATCGCAAAGAGTCAGACACGACTGAGCGATTGAACTGACTAAATTCTCATATCAGTAATGAGTGTCTTGATGCCCTATTTTAAAACTTAGAAATGTGAAAGTCGCTTAGTCGTGTCTGACTCTTTTGACCCCATGGACTATACAGCCCATGGAATTCTTCAGGCCAGAACACTGGCGTGGGTAGACTTTCCCTTCTCCAGCGGATTTTCCCAACCCAGGGGAAGACCCCTGGGATCGAGCCCAGGTCTCCCTCACTACAGGCGGATTCTTTACCAGCTGAGCCACAAGGGAAGCCCAAGAATACTGAAGTGGGTAGCCTATCCCTTCTCCAGAGGATCTTCCCAACCCAGGAATTGAACTGGGGTCTCCTGCATTACAGGTGGATTCTTTACCAAGTGAGCCATCAGGGAAGTCCCAAAATTAGAAAACTAGGGCTCAAAGAGAGTAAACTGACTGAAATTACATAGCTAGGAGGAAAATCTGGTTTAAGAACCTAAGTAAGCCTGACTCCAAAACCAGTTCTCCTCTCACTGCATCACACTACAACATACCTAAACACTGCTCAAATATTTGTCAATATTATGATAAAGAGCTTCTCCAATAAAAAGAAAAGTTAGATGATGAAAATTTCAAGTACTGCCAGGGTTAAAAGACAGTACCAGAGGCATGTGTATATTTTAGACTGTCTCTAGAATGTTGATTGCTTGCTGCTGCTCTTCGGTTGCTATCATGCCTGGCTCTTTGCAACCCCATAGAGGTAGCGTGCCAGGCTCCTTTGCGTTGCCCTCCACTGTCGCCTGGAGTTTGCTCAAATTTACGTCCATCGAGTGAGTGATGCTATCTAACCATCTCATCCTCTGCCGCTCCCTTCTCCCTTTGCCTTCAAGCTTTCCCAGCATCAGGGTCTTTTCCAGTGACTCGGCTCTTCACATGAGGTGACCAAAGTATTGGGGCTTCAGCAACAGTCCTTCCGATGAATATTCACGGTTGATTTACTGTAAATTTTGGCACCAAATGTCTTTCCTTTTTGGGTATGTACTTTGCTATGGTGGGAACGAGGGTACTCAGATATATTCATATATTCATATTCATATACATAATGGGTAAAGAAACTATGTGCCAGCAGGTAATAATCTTCTGAGTTTTACTTATAGTTGCAACTTTTATCACATTAACTAGGTGCATCTAGTTATTCTGGCCAAATCTACCACTGAACTATCAAGAATTATGTACAAACTACCAAAGAAAATTTAGATCAAAATGCTTCGTTTCAAATATAACTGTTTCTATTATATTAGAAAAGGACCAAGATAAACATCAACTCAACAAGGATTGTCAATTTCACAAATTTGCAATTTGAGAAATTAAGTTTTGTTTTTTTTTTAAGTTTCTTGTGTGAGACACAAATAGTTTGACACAAATAGTTTCTTAGTTCACTGTGGCCACAGATGCCCTTAATCTTGCCACAGATGTTTCAACTACCAAGCTAGGTATTACAGTCACTTAAGGAGGTTTTATATGAATTCTTCCTTATAACTATATGCCTGAGGCTTTGGAAAAGGAGTACCTATCTCCAACTCTGAAAAGAATGAAGTCATTGTTATTTGTTTAAATGCACTTCATTATATATTCTTTATGGGAGGGATCGATTTTGTCTCTTTTTTCTTACTGAATCAAGCCATTTAGGTTTGAAGTCATCATGGCAGGATGAAATGCTTACAAGTCAGTAAATAAGATAGAAAGCTAACCAACAGAAAACAGCTCATTTGATGAGTAAGATGAATGATTAATAAAATTACATACTCATTAAAAGTGGTAACTTTTAAAAAATTCATACACTTTAAAAACAAATTGAATCAAAATATAAATCCACCGTTTAAGTACAATTTACTTACTGAAGCACAGGCCAAAATTCCAAAAAATCCAACCTTCTGTACTAGATTTTGAACTGCCAGTTTAGCCCGGGAGGCGAAATCCTGTATAAAAACGAGGATATCAAAACATTAATGATCCCCTCAGTTGTCTATTTTATACACAGTTTCAATAGTGTATATGTGTCAATCCCAAACTCCCAATTCCTCCAAAAGAAGGGTATATATGCATATGTATGCCTGATTTATTTTCCTGAGCAGTAGCACCTAACACAACTGTGTAATTTATTCCAATAAAAATTAACTAAAAAAAAATTAATGAAAAGTAGCAGAAGGAAAGATGGCTCTTTACAGTTTATAATATTAAATGTCTAATAATTTGAAAGCAGTGACTCATTTAATAAGATGATATTTAAAAAAATCACGGCAGGTTGCACTGAAAAACATGTGAATAAAATCTTCATAAAACATTAACTACACAACCTTAAAGATAAGCTTATAATACATTTCAAGAATAAGCCAAGACACTGTTAGTGCATTTTTTTGGTTCTCTTTGGATTATCTAGAGATGAACAAAATGTTATAAACCAACCATAAACCAACCCATTTTTTTTTTTGGAAATGCTAGTTTACTACTTTGTCATTCCTTTAATAATTCACAAGACTTACTCCCTGATTAACATCAGGGTAGGAAATCAAAGAATTTTCCAAGACAGAAAATGAAGACACCTCTACTGATCACTAGCCATAAGATGGAAAAAAACAGTTATGTGGCAGTAACTTAGCATTCATTACCCCCAAAACGAATAACGTCCTATACTGCAAAGTTTGTGCTAGAAATAAAAATGGTTTTCACAAACATCTTACTGAAAAGGCTCAAGCCTTTCAGTAATCCTAGGGTGCAAGTAGAGCAGATTCTTCAGACTCTAAAATCAGTGCTCTTCTTATTTCACCATGTCATCTCCCAGACTGAAATATACATTTGGCTGGCATGTCCATGTTAAAACTATATTTATTTATTTTTTCTCAATAATCTTAAAGAATATTCATAATATAAATGATAGACGATTCCTTCATAGAATAGGAATAGGGTTTAAAGCATTTGTGGATTCCGACTTAAAAAAACAAACACACCAAAACCACTTTAACCCAAAATATTATGTTGAACAGTTCTATCAAATTACCACAACAGTGAACACTGAAATTTAAAAAAAAAAAAGGGAAGACCTTCCTCCTACTTACTTGTTGAGGACGGTGAGAAAGTCAAACCAATTAAAGCAATAATATATATTTTTAAAGACGTTAGCAGTTAATACAAATACTTTCAAGTTCAAACATACAGACTCTCAAAGCTAATCATTAAATTCTACAATGTAATTTTGTAATTTTACAACTTATTTTCAAAGACAATGCTTCTTTTCAGATTAGGCTTACTATTTCAGTAAATAAACTGTTTCAGATTTAATATTTTTAAACAACTGAATTACCATAGCAAAGAGTTCTTTGTATTAAAAAAAAAATTTCTAACTGAAGATTTAATTTCTTCTTAAAATTAACATTTATTGCATTAAATGTGAAACACTGATTTTATTGATTTAAAAACTGTTTAGGGATATATAATGAAATCAGTTTTCCTACTAACATTTAAAACAAATTACACTTCTATGTTTTCAATAACTTACATAATTCACAAATTACTAAATTTGTAATTCATAAAAGCACTAAATAAAAACTGGCCATAATTAATAGAAATGTTTTGAGTTTTACATATACCAAAGAATACTATTAGATTATAATGAGTTATAAAATTTTAATTACTATAGCCCAAGTGTTAAAAATATAAATTCAGGAAAATGTCTTTCTTTACAGCTCTTAATATCTTCATAGCAAATCTACTTTAGTGAAAGATGGTATTCACCTGTGAAGAAAAAGTAAAACAGAGAAAACAAAAACTATACAAATTTTATTTTAAAAACAACAAAAGTTTTTATAAAGCTATCTTCCAAGTTAGATTAATATAGGAACATTTTTCTACCACAGAATTTATGCAATCCTCAATATATAAAGTTACAAAAAATTCATTTTTTGTGTAAAATGGTGTAGACAAGATCAACAAAGCATTGAATTTGAAAGGTTTGTTGTCCTGTTTCCCTTTATCTTAAATTCAAGGCTTTAGAATTTTGCATTTATGTAAAGCAAGTGACTATGATAGTGCCATTATTTTAAACATGTTATTTTTCTACTACAGAGACACACATACATACATTTAAATTAGAAAACAGGTATGATTATATTAGTTGGTTACATAGAGGAGAAAATATTTAACATTATGCAGATCAGCTAACATACAAAATAATACAGACAGGTAAGCCTTCATAAGTTCAAGAAATCATGTTTTAAAAAACATTCTGAAAGTAAGGAGCTGTTTTATCCCTTGACATAATTTCTTTACTCATCCAAAATGAGACAAAAACAACGGAAAAGAGACTCCCTGTTCTTTTGGATGCCTGGGTGCTCATCATCAATTATCCTTAAGAGCACTTCAAGAATCTTTATTTGAAGGAAAACAGTCACTCTACCCAAATCAGTGAAATAGAAAGCTCTCTTTACTCTCTCTCTTTCTTCTTTTTCAAATTAACTTTTAGCTGGCATGTCTCACAAAGAAAATAAGTTAAGTGCCTTTTTAATAGGGAGCTTCACTTTTTAAAAAGCCTGAAAGTCATCTACTGAAAACAGATTTCATAAATCTTATTATGTGTTACACACACACACACACACACACACACACACACACACAGAATGACCATGCTACTTTCAGTTCCTATTAATTTATTTTCCATGTCTTTCACAATATTCTCGGAATTAAAATTATATTTATATGTTAAATAACCCAGAAAAATTTATTTAAATTAAACTAATAAGTCTGCACAGTTACTTTCATTACAAGAAACCAACAGCAGGAGTATGCAGCTCGAGGCAGAATTTTGTTTTTCCTTGCCAGAATAATGAAAACAAACTCAAGGAAGCATTATACTGGTATCTGTACCAAATCTGAAATATTTTACAATGGTAAATTAACTCATGTTTAGATTTCATAAACATAACTGTATTTTGTTGCTTTTAAACTTATTTCACTTTTAAAGTCATATTCAAAACTTACTGGTATAGCTTTAAAGGCTCTGTTAACATATTTATTAAAAACATCATTTTTAAATTGTCTAAAATGTTCTACACATTAAATGCAGTTATGTTTTTGTTTGCTGCTCTGCAATTTTAAAAGTTTTTATTTTTAAACAACTTCAATACTTTATCATTTGCATAATCTGATAGCTTTCTAATGATGTAAAAGTAACATTTTCTATGCATTAAAATATTTCAACTTGTGTTCTTTTAAAGAGAGAGAAATGTACTGTAGAAAAAATATTAGAATATAAACCCAACTTACACACACACATTCAGCAAAAAAACCCTCTTTCACTAATGTTTAAAAGAACAGTTTCAAACAAAATTTGCTATTCGGTTTAGGCCATCAGATAAAATAAACTAGTCAAGAAAAAATGTGTACCATAATAAACAATCATTTAAAGGAAAAGTTTAACAAGTCAACATGTTAGGTTTGCAACATTAAAGTTAAATATCAAAGGAAATTAATACTTCATTTTAGTCTTTTTTCTTGTGTTTGTGGGAACAGTGTAGCAAGCTCAATTTGATTACTTCCTCAATTGTCATTCTTCATAAAAAAAAATATGTACAACTAAAACCAAATTCCTTTTAACAGTTTCATTTCTCTGGACTCACATTTCACAACGTTTATGTATTTCACAATTTTAGTGCCCAAGAGATCAGAGTTTCATCCTCTAACTCTACCTAAATAAGTAGTATGCATTCACAGTTAGTAATCATAGATCACGTTCTACTTTTTAGAAGTAAATAAACAAAATACAAGTAAATAAAATTATCTTTCCCACTCCCACTGACAGCGATTATCATGCTTCTGAAAGTAAGAATGAGAGACATTAGGAACATTTTTCCAATGATTACTAGGAACATTTTTCCAATGATTACAGAAGACAAGACGAAGAGAAAGTACAATAAGTACTTAACTACTGAGATTTCAAGGATTAATAAAGAAAAGCAGACAATGCTTTCCAGTACGAATATTTCTGTACTACTTTTGTTTCATATTTTTTCCTAAGAAATATTTATGAAGATAAGAGAAACTATATAGCCAATTATAATTAGATTGCAAAATACTAACTTTTGAAGAGGTTCACTTAGATTTAAATATTTGCAATAATATTTATCTTCAAGTGGTAACAGTAAACCTTTTCACACTCATGATAAGGGATCACATTAAATTCTAAGATTTCCTTAAAAGCAACAGAAAATCTCTAACATGTTAAACGACTGCAATATTACTAGAGATAAATATGTATTTGGTTAACAGCTTATGTTACTTTGAGCTGATCTATCACCATCAATGTGAGGTAACTGGTCAGCAGTTTTATAAATCAACGGCTTTTTAATATATTATATGTTAAAATTTCTGCTGAGTTAATGCTCTTCTTGGGTGTGACACTGAATTGGCTCCATAGTCCATATTAAAATTCACAGAGCAACTGCTTCAATAATAATTTCTTGTTATAAGAGGAATTTGTATTAAAATAAACTGCATTTGTGAAGTTCTTTTGGCATATAAAAATGACTTGCTAATTTCTGTGTTCTACTCAAATATATTGTACCATGTTATTATTCTGTATTAACCAGAAATGGAGTTAAGACAGTAATAATGACTTAATACTGTAAGTTGTTTTAGCATCATGGACAATCATTCTGAAATATTAACTTGTTAAGATACTAATAACCATGTAATTAAGTATTTTCTACAATGAAATAATATTACATGTGGTAAACAACATAATTAATGGGTATAATTAATTATCATCTTCACAGAAATTAGAATGAAACACAACTCATAATTTTAAAACCTTTCTCCTCTTAAAACAGAATAAAATGTTTGTTAACTGCAATTTTCTACCTGTTATCAGGACTCCGTCTGAGCTCTCTCACATACAGATATGAATCATTAATTTATTAAATGCAAAGTGAACTTTTCACTTTAGTGTTGACAACCTCAACAATATTATTAATGTAACTGATATGATTAAATATTACATATTTGAATAGGTCTCCTTTAAATGAAGTATAATTTCAAAGGAGTCACATATCACCTATTCTGTTTTTGAATTATAATGGACTCACACAAACTAGCAATTTGAAGATTGTTAGGAAATAAACTCTAGAATTATAAAAGTAGGGGAATTAACTTAATGAAATAAAGTGACTGCGATAATGGAAACTTAATTAATCGATTTTAAATTCAGTACCTATAAGATGCTGGATTATAAAATGCAACACATTTTCCCAAAAAAAGTGATCAGAAAAGAATGGTTCAACTACTTTCAAAAATGGAACTTTCAATATCTAATTTATAGATTTTACATAATGAAGCCAGAGATGACAACCAAAATTTCTATTTAAATTGGAAATTAGGATAAAATTCTATAATCATGCAAACAGAATATATCACACAAACATATTTCAAAAATGCAAAGAAATTTCATTCTAAAAATAATTTATAGAGGTTTAGAAGTTTTAATAGGAGATTAGAGAGTTCTCATTCAAGATACCAACATAGGAGGCTCCTGAACTCATCTCCTCCCATGAACACACTGAACTGAACTCACAACTCCCATCTTCTTCCTGTAAAGTGAAAGGGTTGGCTTCCCACAAACCCACATCTGATGCTCTAAGTTTTAAGACTTCCACCTGATAGACGGGCCCTGCAAACATCTAGCTTTGAATGGGCTTGTGTCCATGAGACCCACAAGGCTATAGTGAACTAAGAGATACCAAAGTAAAAAAGCAGTATTTAGATACCTAAATGGAGAAATAGACACCAATACAGTAAAAGAAGGTGACTCTAATATTCCACTTTTACCAATGGATAGAGCATCCAGACTGAAAATCAATAAGGAACCATTGGAATTAAATGACATGTAAGACGAGCTGGACTTAATGGACATTTACAGAATAGTCCATTCCAAAGCAGCAGAATATACATTCTTCTTCAGCACACATGGAACATTATCCAGGATAGATCACATATTAGAACATAAGTATTAATAAATTTAAGAAGACTGAAATCATATCAGTATTCTCTTCTGGCCTCAATGGTATGAAATGAAGAATCAATTTCAAGAAGAAAATTGGAAAATTCACAAATATGTGAAGATTTAACCACATGTTACTGAACAATCAATGGGTCAAGGTACTTAAAAGTGAAATAAAAATATTGTCTTGACACAAAAAATTGGAAATGCAAAATTTATGGGATGCAGCAAAAGCGATTCCAAGATAAAAATTCAGAGTGATAAGCGAATACATTAAGAAATAAGATCTCAAACACCTAACTTTATACCTGAAGGAACGAGAGCACACAGAACAAACCAAGTCCAAAGTCAGAAGGGAGGAAATAAAGACATAGTGGAAGTCAATAAAATACACTAGAAAAACAATAGAAAACTCAATGAAACTACAAGGTTTTTTGAAAAGATAATAAATTAGACAAAATTTTCATTAGATTCACCAAGAAGGAAAAGAGAGGACTTATAGAAATAAAAGAAAAAATGAAAGAGGAGACACAACAACTGATACCACATAAATACTAAGGATCATGAGACTGCTATGAACGATGACATGCTGAAAAACTGAAAAATCTAGAGAAATGGACAAGTTTCTAGAAACCTACAACTGACCAACACTGAATCATGAGGAAATAGAAAATGTGAACATATTAACTACTAGTAAGGAGATTGAATTAGTAATCAAAAACCTCCCAACAAAGTAAAGTCCAGCACCAGATGGTTTCGCTGGTGAATTCTATCAAATATTTAATGAAGAGCTAACACCAATCTTCTCAAATGCTTCCAAAAAACTGAAAAGGAGGAATCACTTCCAACTCCATTTTAAGAGACCAGCATTACCCCCAAATCAAAACCAGACAAGGACACTATAAATATAGAAAATTATAGGCCAATATCCCGGATGGACATAGATGGAAAAACCCTTTAAAAAAATCAGCAAACTGAATTCAACAACACATTAGAAGGGTTATTCACCAGGATCAAATGGGATTTAGACAGCTTCCCTGGTGGCTCAGTGGCAAAGAATCTGCCTGCTAATGCAGGAGACACGGGTTTGATCCCTAGGTCAAAAGACCCCCTAGAGAAGGAAATGGCAACCCACTCCAGTATCCTTGCCTGAGAAATTCCATGGACAGAGGAGCCTGGAGGGCCACAGTTCATGGGGTTGCAAAAGAGTAGGACACAACTTAGTGACTAAACAACATCCGCAAACTGTGATGCACCACATGATCATCTCACAGCTGCAGAAAACATCCGACTAAATCCAACATCCATTCATCACACAAATTCTCTAAAAGGGGGTACAGAAGGAATCTAGTACGGCAAGGTCTTAGCTAATATCATAGTCTTGTGAAAAACTGAAAGCTTTTCCTCTAAATTCAGGAACAAGACAGGATGTCCACTCTTACCATTTTTATTCAAACGGAAAATGAAAAAGTAAAGCCGTATCTGTTTGCAGATGACATATTATATACAGAAAATCCTAAATACTTCAGCAAAAAACTGTTAGAACTAATCAACTAATTCAACCAAGTTGGAAGATTAAAAAAAAAAAATCAACATACAAACATCTATTGTGGGGACTTCCGTGGTGGCTCAGTGGTAAAGAATCTGCCTGCCAATGAAGGAGACACAGGTTCGATTCCTGATCTGGGAAGATCCCACCTGCCATGGAGCAACTAAATGCATGTGCCACAAATACTGAGCCTGTGCTCTAGACCCTAGGAGCCGCAACTGCTGGGACCACGGTGCTGCAACTACTGCCTCTGCTCTGCAACAAGTGAAGCCCCCGCAATGAGAAGCCTGGGCACTGCAACTAGAGAACAGGTCCCACTCACGACAACTAGAGAAAAGAGAAAAGCCCGGGCAGCAGCAAAGACCCAGCACGCCAAAACCAGACAAACAAATAAATAAATCTATTGTGCTTCTAGACACTCACAGTGAACTATCAGAAAAAGAAATTAAGAAAATATATGTGTTTACAGTTATACAAAAAAAGAATAAAAAACCTAGGAATATATTTAACCAAGGAAGTGGAAAACTTGCATACTGAGCAAAGAAATTAGAAAGACAGGATATAATCATGGATTGGAAAAACATTGTTAAAATGTCCATAACCACTCAGAGCAATCGACAGAATCAAATCAATCCCAAATAAAATTCTAAAAGCATTTTTCACAGTAACAGGAACAATCTTCAAATTTGTATGGAATGACAGAACACCCAGAATAGCTAAAGCAATCTTGGCAAAGATGAACAAAGCTGGAGCCATCATGTTTTCTGATTCCAAACTGTATCACAAGGCATATGATATTGGCTTAAAAACTGACACACAGACCAACAGAAAAGAATGGAGAGACTAGAAATAAACCCTCATGTATATGATCAATTAGTTTATGAAAAAGGAGCCAAGCATATACAATGGGGAAAGAAGTTTCTTCAATAAATGGTATTGAAAAAAAAAAAAAGCCATACACAAAAGAATCAAACTGGACCCCTATCTTACAACACACACAAAAATCAATTCAAAATGGATTAAACATTAGACCAGATGACCTGAAACCACAAAACTCTTCTTAGAAGTAAACACAGTGGGTAAGCCCCCTGATTTTGGTCTGCAGCCCACCAGGTTCCTTCGTCCATGGGATTTTCCAGGCAAGAGTACTGGAGTGGGGTGCCATTGCCTTTTCCAATAATGAATTTCTACATGCACTCATACATTTATTACCAAATTTACCTTGGGGGGAGGGCAGTAAAAAGTATTTTTTTAACTGTACAGTAGCTATACAGTAATATATATAAATCTAAAATATCCATCTTGGTGGAATTTTACAATGAACACACCCATGTAACTACCACCAAGATTCAGACATAGAACATTACCAGAACACCAGACACCCCACTGCTGGCCCTCCTAGTAATTACTTCTTACCCCAAAACAACCACTGCTATTGACTTCTACTACAATAGAAGTAGCTTGCCTATTTTGAACTTCATATAAATGGCATTATAAAGTAGGTCCTCTTTTACTTCTGGCTTCTGTAGGTGAACATTACTGTCCATGGGGTTCATACCTGCTGTTGAATGTGGCAGTAATCAATTTGTTGCCTTTATATTAATATATTTATTCTACTATTGGTGGACGTTACAGTTGCTTCTAGTATGGAGTTAAATAATGCTGCTATGACTATTCTTGTACAAGTCTTTTGGAGCATCTTTCTGCTAGGTATAAACACACAAAATGGAACTGCTCTATTGCAGTGTACGTTTATGTAGACAGTATCAAACACTTTTTGAAAGTGGTTTGTAACATACTATAAATTACTCTTAATATTGTTTCATGTTGCCAATTCACAATAAATCTCAATTGAAAAAAAGAAATCTAAACTTTTTTCCTCTCCTACAGATGATCATAAGTGCTGCACTCAATATGCCAGCAAATTTGGAAAACTCGATGGGGCCACAGGACTGGAAAAGGTCAGTTTTCATTCCAATCCCTAAGAAAGGCAATGCCAAAGAATGCTCAACCTACTGAACAATTGCACTCGTCTCACACACTAGTAAAGTAATGCTCAAAATTCTCCAAGCCAGGCTTCAACATTATGTGAACCATGAAATTCCAGATGTTCAACCTGGATTTGGAAAAGGCAGAGGAACCAGAGATCAAATTGCCAACATCCGTTGGATTATCAAAAAAGCAAGAGTTTCAGAAAAACAGCTATTTCTGCCTCACTTACTAGGCCAGAGCCTTTGACTGTGTGGATCACAACAAATTGTGGAAAATTCTGAAAGAGATGGGAATACCAGACCACCTGACCTGCCTTTTGAGAAATCTGTATGTAGGTCAGGAAACAACAGTTAGAACTGGACATGGAACAATAGACTGATTCCAAACAGGAAAAGGAGTACGTCAAGGCTGTATATTATCACCCTGCTTATTTAACTTATATGCAGAGTACATCATGAGAAATGCTGGGCTGGAGGAAGCACAAGCTGGAATCGAGACTGCCGGGAGAAATATCAGTAACCCCAGATATGCAGATGACATCACTGTTACGGCAGGGAAGTGAAGAAAAACTAAAGAGCCTTTTGATGAAAGTGAGAGAGTAGAGTGATAAAGCTGGCTTAAAGCTCATCATTCAGAAAACTAAGATCATGGCATCTGGTCCCATCACTTCATGGCAAATAGATGGGGAAACGGTAGAAACAGTGGCAGACTTTTTTTTTTTTTTGACTCCAAAATCACTGCAGGTGGTGACTGCTGTTGCTGCTGCTGCTAAGTTGTTTCAGTTGTGTCTGACTCTGTGCGACCCCATAGATGGCAGCCCACCAGGCTCCCCCGTCCCTGGGATTCTCCAGGCAGGAACATTGGAGTGGGTTGCCATTTCCTTCTCCAATGCATGAAAGTGAAAAGTGAAAGTGAAGTTGCTCAGTCATGACCGACCCTCAGAGACCCCATGGATTGCGGCCTTCCAGGCGCCTCCGTCCATGGGATTTTCCAGGCGAGAGTACTGGAGCGGGGTGCCATTGCCTTCTCTGGCAGATGATGACTGCAGCCATGAAATTAAAAGACACTTGCTCCTTGGAAGGAAAGTTATGACCAACCTAGACAGTATATTCAGAGAAGGCAATGGCACCCCACTCCAGTACTCTCGCCTGGAAAATCCCATGGACGGAGGAGCCTAGAAGGCTGCAGTCCATGGGGTTGCTGAGGGTCGGACACGACTGAGCGACTTCACTTTCACGTTTCACTTTCCTTCATTGGAGAAGGAAATGGCAACCCACTTCAGTGTTCTTGCCTGGAGAATCCCAAGGATGGGGGAGCCTGGTGTGCTGCCCTCTGGGGTCACACAGAGTTGGACACGACTGAAGTGACTTAGCAGACAGTATATTAAAAAGGAGAGACATTACTTTGTCAACAAAGGTCCATCTAGTCAAGGCTATGGTTTTTCCAGTAGTCATGTATGGATGTCAGAGTTGGACCACAAAGAAAGCTGAGTGCCGAAAAATTGATGCTTTTGGACTGTGGTGTTGGAGAAGACTCTTGAAAGTCCCTTGGACTGCAAGGAGATCCAACCAGTCCAGCCTAAAGGAGATCAATCCTGAGTATTCAATGGAAGGACTGATGTTGAAGCTGAAATTCCAATACTTTGGCTACCTGATGCGAAGAGGTGACTCATTTGAAAAGAGCCTAATGCTGTTAAAGATTGAAGGCGGGAGGAGAAGGGGACGACAGAAGATGAGATGGTGGGATGGCATCATTGACTCAATGAACATGAGTTTGGATAAACTCCGGGAGTTGGTAATGTAGCAGAAGTCCTGGTGTGCTGTGGTTCATGTGGTCGCAAAGAGTTGGACACGACTGAGCAACTGAACTGAACTGAACTGAACAGATGATCCTAATGAATCTGTGTAATTAGGATCTTTGATAACACAAACATATTAAGGTTGAATAAATTCAAGCATGAAAAGAGAAGAAAAGCTTTAAATGCTGAGTTTTAGGAAAAATACATATAGTTTTTACTATTCATACAGAATTTTAGAAGACAAAATTAGAATCTTTTTAAATAACCAAAATTCTTATTTAAAAGCAATTAAATTCAACCCATTAGTGCCGGTAACTAAATCAGTTCAGTTCAGTCTCCCAGTCGTGTCTGACTCTTTGCGATCCCATGAACCGCACCACACCAGGCCTCCCTGTCCATTACCAACTCCTGGAATTCAGTCAAACTGATGTCCATTGAGTTGGTGATGCCATCCAGCCATCTCATCCTCTGTCATCCCCTTCTCCTCCTGCCCCCAATCCCTCCCAGCATCAGAGTCTTTTCCAATGAGTCAACTCTTCGCATGAGTGGCCCAAGTATTGGAGTATCAGCCTTAGCATCAGTCCTTCCAATGAACATCCAGGACTGGTCTCCTTTAGGATGGTCTTGTTCGATCTCCTTGCAGTCCAAGGGACTCTCAAGAGTCTTCTCCAGCACCACAGTTCAAAAGCATCAATTCTTTGGTGCTCAGCTTTCTTCACAGTTCAACTCTCACATCCACACATGACCACTGGGAAAACCATAGAGTTGACTAGACGGACCTTTGTTGGCAAAGTAATGTCTCTGCTTTTGAATATGCTATCTAGGTTGGTCATAACTTTCCTTCCAAGAAGTAAGCGTCTTTTAATTTCATGGCTGCAGTCACCATCTGCAGTGATTTTGGAGCCCCCCAAAATAAAAGTCTTACACTGTTTCCACTGTTTCCCTGTCTATTTCCCATGAAGTGATGGGACCAGATGCCATGATCTTCGTTTTCTGAATGTTGAGCTTTAAGCCAACTTTTTCACTCTCCATTTTCACTTTCATCAAGAGGCTTTTTAGTTCCTCTTCACTTTCTGCCATAAGCGTGCTGTCAACTGCATATCTGAGGTTACTGATATTTCTCCCGGCAATCTCGATTTCAGTTTGTGCTTCTTCCAGCCCAGCGTTTCTCATGATGTACTCTGCATAGAAGTTAAATAAGCAGGGTGACAATATACAGCCTTGACATGCTCCTTTTCCTATTTGGAACCAGTCTATTGTTCCATGTCCAGTTCTAACTGTTGTTTCTTGACCTGCATGCAGATTTCTCAAGAGGCAGGTCAGGTGGTTTGGTATTTCCATGTCTTTCAGAATTTTCCACAGTTTATTGTGATCCACACAGTCAAAGGGTTTGGCATAGGCTATAGGGCAGAAATAGATGTTTTTCTGGAACTCTCTTGCTTTTTCAATGATCCAGCGGATGTTGGCAATTTGATCTCTGATTTCTGTGCCTTTTCTAAAACGAGCTTGAACATCTGGAATTTCATGATTCACATAATGTTGAAGCCTGGCTTGGAGAATTTTGAGCATTACTTTACTAGTGTGTGAGATGAGTGCAATTGTGCAGTGGTTTGAGCATTATTTGGCATTGCCTTTCTCAGGGATTGGAATGAAAACTGACCTTTTCCAGTCCTGTGGCTACTGCTGAGTTTTCCAAATTTCCTGTAACTAAATATATATATATATATATCAAATATATATGAAATATATGCAACATCAAATGACAGAATACCAACTATGTTATTTTGTTCTATCATTTATATATATATAAATGTACATTATATATATACACATTTATAAAATATGCACATATATATACATATATATATAGACAGTATATGGACGCAATGTAGTAAAGATGAGGAGACTGTGTTTAACCATTAATTCAACAAACGTTTATTACGTGCCAAACACGTGGAACAACAGATACACTGAATTAAATTGGTAATCTGGATCCTCACAGAGCTCACAGTGTAATGGGAGGAGACAAAAACCAAAGAATGGGGTGGCAGGCAAGTTGTAATTTTAAATACGATTGCTGAAGAAGGACTGAGGAGAAAAGGTGATGTTTGATTAAAAACCTAATGGAGGTGAGGGAATAAGCCAGGCTAAGAATGTAGCGGAAGAAAGTTCCAGCAAGTTTTTTTCTCTTGAGAGATAGAGGAATAATCTAGTGTGTGTATGTGGGTGGTGGGCTGCAATTGGCAGAAATGCGGAAAGACATGAAGACTCGGGAAGCCTACAATGACTAGGAAAGCATGAAAAACAAAAACAGTGCTTAGAGAAACAGACTATCCGAACACCGCTTCTGCAGACAACGCAGCAACACGTGACAGAGCACCAGCTATGCCATTTCCAAACGTCCGTTAGCCACAATTTCTTCACCTTTTCTGCAAAATGATGATAAGTAATACCTATCACCATGATAATTTAGAAATAAAACTGATTATGGGACAAAACTGGTTATACTGATATCACTATCAAGAACAAAAACCTGCATGTGTGTGCGCCAAGTCACTTCAGTCATGTCCGACTCTGTAGGACTCTGTGGATTGTAGCCTGCCAGGTTTCTCTGTCCATGGGATTCTCCAGGCAAGAATACGGGAGTGGAGTGCTATTTCCTTCTCGTGAGGAATCTTCCTGACACAGGGATCGAACCCGCGTCTCTTATGTCTCCTGTACTGGCAGGTGGGTTCTCTACCCTAGCTCCACCTGTGTGTGCTCAGTCACATCCGACTCTCTGTGACCCCATGGACTGTAGCCTGACAAGCTCCTCTGTCCATGGGGATTCTCCAGGCAAGAATACTGGAGTGGGTTGCCATGCCCTCCTTCAGGGGATCTTCCCAACCTAGGATTCGAACCCAGGTCTACCGCATTGCAGGTGGATTCTTTAACGTGTGAGCCACTACAGAAGTCCCTGGGAAGCCCCCAAAACCTGAGACTGGATGAAATAAAATATCTTATCTGATTTCTTACTCACAGACTATGTGAGCTCAGTTCAAGCACAACATAACAAGTAAGGGGATAAGAGGCTTTCATTTAGTTTGTAATTTCAAAAAGAGAAGAGCAACATAGTAATATCAAAGAAGGAGTGAAGTCGCTCAGTCGTGTCCGACTCTTTTCGACCCCATGGACTGTAGCCTATCAGGCACCTCTGTCCATGGGATTTTCCAGGCAAGAGCGCCGGAGTGGATTGCCATTTCCTTCTCCAGGGGATCTTCCCGACCCAGGAAGAGGGCTATAAAACAGGAAGGAGGGAAGGAAGGAAATGCATTAAGAATTGAAAATCTATCAAACCTGCCTTGTACAACCAATTGGTTTACCAAATACTCCACGAAAAGAGGGTAATGGTAGAGGAGGTTACTATTTCTGAATGCCAATTCTTAATCAACATATTCTTGTCTCCAGAAAATAAGAGGAAATTTTTTAAGTTATTTACACCTGTAATGGTCACCATAGCATTATTACTTATCTTAAAAGTAAGTGAAGTTGCTCAGTTGTGTCCAACTCTTTCTGACCCCATGGACTATAGCCTACCAGGATCCTCTGTCCATAGGATTTTCCAGGCAAGAATACTGGAGTGGGTTGCCATTTCCGTCTCCAGGGAATCTTCCCAACCCAGGGATTGAACCTGGGTCTTCCGCACGGCAGGCAGACCCTTTACCATCTGAGCCACCAGGGAAGCCCACTTATCTTAAAACTTACCTTAAAACTCACAAATCAACTACTGGGTGGTCTAGGAGGAAGTAGAGATAGAATAAGTAAGGTTTCAGGAGGCTTTCTTAGGGGCTTACCCTCAGCATTTGCTAACATTTTCAGATAAACAGTAGAGAACCTTTTTTGGAAGGTCCAGGTAACCAACCATTCAGAGCTTTTTCCTCCCAGTCCTATCACTTCATGGCAAACAGAAGGGGGAAAAGTGGAAGCAGTGACAGATTTTATTTTCCTGGGTTCCAAAATCACTGTAGATGGTGACTCTAGCCATGAAATTAAAAGATGCTTGCTCCTTGAAAGGAAAGCTATGACAAACCTAGCCAGCGTATTAAAAAGCAAAGACATCACTTTGCCAACAAAGGTCTGTATAGTCAAAGCTATGGTTTTCCAGTAGCCATGTATGGATATGAGAGTTGTATCATAAAGAAGGCTGAATGCCGAAGAACTGATCCTTTCGAATTGTGGTGCTGGAGAAGACTCTTCAGAGTCCCTTGGAATGCAAAATCAAGCCAGTCAATCCTAAAGGAAATCAATCCTGAATATTCACTGAAGGATTGATGCTGAAGCTGAAGCTCCAAAGCTTTGTGTGAAGAGGTGACTCACTGGAAAAGATCCTGATGCTGGGAAAGATTGAAGGCAAAAGGAAAATGGGGTGGCAGAGGATGAGATGGTTGGATGGCATCAGTGGACTCAATGGATATGAATTTGAGCAAACTCTGGGAGATAGGGAAGAACAAAGGAGACTGGCATGCTGCAGTCCATGGCATTGCAAAGAATCAGACCTGACTTAGTTACTGAACAACAGCAACGTAGTCCAAGTTATCAGCAGTAAAACCGGCCAGTATCTGCTGCTTTCTTTTCCTCTCTCTATCCCTGCTTAGATTTCTGTTGAAAAGAAACCATATGGTGATTTTTAGGAAGGCAGGCAGGCAGGCATCCACTCCTATCAGTGCCTGCCGGCCTCTACTTGAAATAACAATGAACACTGTTGCCCAAGAAGAACAACAGTGCTCTTGACATTCAGGGAAAATGTCTGAGTATGCAAGATTTATTAGACATGACATATTACACAAGTAATGCATTTTTCTTTTCTTCTCTTTTTCCTGTCTGAAGCCAGTATCTCCTCATGTGATCGCCTCATGTCTCACCAGAAAGGGTATTTACCAAATCTTATTTGATGCTAGAGAGGTAAAAAAAAAAAAATCACCCTCTATTTTTAGCATTTATAATTGATTGTATTTTGGTTACAAGTAACTAACAAATAACTTTTATTTCCAGATTCAAACTGGAATTTAAAAAACAAAAATCATATGACAATCTGCTGTGTATGTAAGAACAAGAAAAAGAGTCTGTGAATGAAAAAGAAAAAACTAAAAATGGTTGAGATAAACTTAAACATGCAAAGCTATGAAAACCAGGTCAGTACAGAATTTACAAAGCTGTCAAGGACAGGAAATTTAAAGACTGAAAACAAAGGATAAAGATAAATGGGATCATCTCTATAATGAAAGAGCAAATAGTAGGATTCTTTCCTAAGACAGAACCAATCATCCCACTAAACAAGTCTATAAATGGTCCTGGAAAAAGGAACAGAGCTTAACTTCCAAATCTATAGTTGAAATTAGAATTTTAAGGTAGGAAGTGCCAAAATCATGGCAATAAATTTAAGGATCATGTAAACTTGAGAAGGAGGAAACACGGCAGGTAAGTTTCAAAGTGGACAACAGTAGGAGAACATATTTAGGGATTATTTAAATATAAAATGACGGATTACGAAAGTTTTAAGTTATGAACAAAGGAAAGGGAACTGAGCGTGGTCTCCCAAGTAAACAGTTTATTAAACAATTTATTTGAAAAGTTAGCAAAATTCATTGCCAAACAGGTCTGCAGTTGTAGAAATCTGAAAATACACAAACATATTAATAGTAAAAAATCACGTGCAGTTCTGACAATTTCATGTTAGAAAAGATATAGAAGAATTAAATAAAGATACCTGGGGGAATTAAAATGATCAAAGAGTTTTGGGGATATTAGATACAAAAAGTAAACAATTGTTTTCTCTAGAAAGGCTGAAAAGGTAACTGACATTTCTGAGTTATGAAAAGTGGATGAAAATTTATGAAAAGAAGAAAAGGGAAGTGTTAAAAAAAACCTTACAATACTAGAATGAGGGTGGCACCCTTTATAACATGAAACAGGGAAATTTAAAACAAACTAATGGAAGCAGACTTAAATAGCCTATAAACTTACTGAAGTCTTTAGCTCAAGAAGTAGTAAAAATATAAGTTTTTGTAAGTTTTGATAAATTATTGGATGAAGACCCTTATCAGGGAATGTGGAGAAGCAAGTCTATAGAGTACATGCCTACTTTTGAGAGGAGAAATGAATTAATGACCATGCCCACTTCCACGTAACTCTTTAAGAGCAGGATAGTCATGTTGTTACATTTTAAGGCCCAAGACAGGAAAATGGGAAGAACACTACCAAGAAAAATTTCCTTAAATACTCAGCAAGAGAGAATTCCAGATCTATTACGATAAACCAAGAACCTTGACTAATTAGAAACAAAATCACCTTTTGAAATAGGAAATGAACAGTCCATGTCTTGAATCAACTCTCATCTTAGGCCAGAATCCCTAGGAGCATTCAGCAGATACAACAGAGGGTGGGTCTGTATTTAGCATATTATTGATTTGCAAACCCATGAGCAAAAGCACAGTATACATGAAGTCCATCAGTCCAAGTTTCAGTGAAAGGGGACTTTCTAAAGGCACTTTACAAAAGGTCTTTGAAACACAAACCTGAATAAAATCTTTAAATTAGTTTAACAAAGGTAACCTAATGCCTGTTCACTGCTTGTCCCCCCACCGCATATCTGTAAACAGGTGTGCAAATGAGAAGAACAAAGCAGACATATAACAAAATTATATTTTTCTACAGTGTTTAAAGCAAACTAACAAGAAAAATCTTAAACATTACTCATTGCTTTGAAAATGACTGTGTTAACCTCTAGTTTCATTTTTAAATCATCTAATTTCAACTAGAATTGCCTGATCTTCAAAACAAATGTTTCTCTTCTAGAATATAAACAATTTTAAACTTCCATTATTCTGCAGTAGTCTTTCCTGGGAAAAATAATTAGCTCAAAATTTTCTATCATGTTCTTTTCCCTAAACTGATTTTGTTACCAAAAAAAAGGTAAGCAGAATAAAAATGATTTTTAGGCGGTTTAAATGTATTTATTAAATTTATATTTAAAATAAAAGTCTGCCCAAGATGAAGTGATTAAATACAGAAATGAACAGGTAAAAACAAATGGATTTAGGAATGCACAATGAGTTTCCCAGTGGCCATTCATTCGGCAGTTTGTGTCAAACTGCGAAACTCTCTTTTCTGTTAATACCATTCTAAGAATGGGTTAAAGAAACAGAAGAGTAGGAAAAGGAAGAAAGATCAAAAGTCTGGGAGTGGTTGGAGCGAGAAGAATTCAAAATAAAGTGAAGCCTTCCCGAGAAAGCAAATAAAATGAGGCATTAAGGATTCCACCATAACCATGCTACATGTGCTTAAAAACTACAACTACATAACTATTTTAAGTGCTACCTTTTCTTGTTGAACCAAATGTAAGTGACCTTTATGTACCCCAAGCTAACTGTGCTAGTAGTTGCAATATCCTGCAACAGAATCCTTCAAAAGAGACCACTTGGAATTGCTTAATCTTGATGGTACTTAGTGGTAAAATCAGGAGCCAGCTCTGAAAGAAGATCTAGCAGGCCTGCCTTTTCATAAACTTAACGTTGTTGGGTGTGGTTGGTTGATTTTGAAAAGAGAAACTACAATAAGCCTTGGTAGCTTTGACACAGCCTTTAAATGATAAAATAAATGGGTTTAACGTGTCTCTAATGTTTATTATGGTAAAGTTGATCAGTTTAACCCTTTGCAAACAAGCAAGGGATCTTGAAAGCAGGAAGCTTTTCTGTGGAACTCCTGACGCAACACAAACCATAGCAGTTACTGCAAAGCTTAATGCAAACCCTCTAGAGTCCACGTTGACAAATTCTTTAACAAGCCCTGTGGTTACAGGGAAGCTGGTTTCACTCTGACTCACTCCTACTCAAACAGTTTACTGGAAATGAAGGGGAGGGGGAATTTTCAGAGAAGTCATGTGATGGCCAGACAAACCACAGCCAGTAAAGGTTCAACAGAGTCAAAAACAGGTCCCAGCAACAACCGACACCCAGAGTGTTCAACTGGCACTAAATTATATGAAAATGAGTCCTGGTGGGTTTCTGATCATCCACATCATGAAGTCTCTCATAAATCTCTGTATATATTATAAAAGAACAGATACTTCACAGAGGAAAAACCAGCAGGCATTGACATGGTCTGTGCAACTACAAACACTGCATAGGAAAATGTGCTTAACAAAAAACGGCATCAAAGGAATGGTAAAGCACTGCAGTGAGTGTGTAAATAATCATTATTAAATGCCTTCCCCTTGTCTCTAACCTCAAATGATCAAACATATATTCTATCATTAGCAAAAAAAAAAGTAAAATTAAAAACTCTTTAAATATCACCTTGTGCTTTGAGGGGATGTTCACTGACTACACTACACTCAGTATCTTGTAATGACCTACAATGGAAAAGAATCTAAAGAAGCGTGTGTGTGTATATATACACACACACAAAACTAAATCACTTTGCTGTACACTGACACATTGTAAATCAACTATACTTCAATATAAAAAAAAGCTATTACTCAGTATTCAAAAAAAGAGAGAACAGTACAACTGATGAACTTTTTTGGTTCTTAAGTTATGTGTTTTCACTAAATAAAATAATGTAAATAACCTGAAATTTCTGAATAGGATATAGATCTTATTAAGTCAAAAAAGGGTATTTTTAGCCTCAAATATATTTAATACACACTAGTAAAAGATATCAGTATTTAAACTTAACTTGGGTACTTAGTTTCAATAAATCAGACTAAGTGTAAGTGGCAAGTATTAATTTATTTAAATACTGCTGTCCTAAACAGAAGCTAAGAAAAGCTCCCTTAAAATAAAATCAAATCCAGAAGCTACAAAACAGCTTTTGAGGAACTACTTAATCTAAGGTGATGTACAGACTCACGAATTATACCCAATAAAAAGACAAGCTAACCACGATAAATATGGAGGGGAATACTGTATTCTTTTAAAAGATGAAATTCTAAGAAATTTACATTTCTTCTTTCTAACTCAATTCTCAATTTTCTATAGTGACAGGAATAATAAGAAACGGTAACTTTCACAGTCAGCAACCTAACATCTTGAGAAAAAGAATCCAAGTAGCTAGGTCACTTGGACAGATGTCGTTCAGGAAAGCAAACTTATTCAAACCATATTCTTCTAAGTAAATATGTATAACATTCCTACCCTACTGTGTAAGTTTTAAACACAGAAATACCACAATCACCCCCATGTTCCCATTCCCTATTACTTCAATAACCCTGGCTGACCTAACCTTTTAGGGTACATGAAGCAAATAAGTTACTTTATTTTTTTCCAAAACTTTTATTCCAAATGTCTTTAATTTTTCTTTCCTTTGGTTATGCAGCTTATAGAATAAACAAGCCACCACAATAACCTTCATTTTTTCCCCTAACACACAGAACTTTACAAACTTTGTTTTACTAAATGTGAATTAAAAATTATGTGATCTAACTTAATGATGTCTACTACAGCATCTTCAACTCTTGCTTTCTTATGACTTTTTTTTTGCTGCACCATGTGGCAAGTGAAACTTCTCTGACCTGGAATCAAATTCATGCCCCACTGCGGTGGAAGTGTGGAGTCTTAACTGGACCACCAGGAAAGTCCTCAGATAAACTTTTTTTTTAAATGAAAGATTCTTTAAATTCTATAGTGCTTTGTAATCAGCTGATTATTAAACTCAAAGATGGAAAGCGATTAAATCTGTTTTATGTAAGAGGATTTCTGTGTTGAAAATATTTTATATTTTATTTTGTGGTGGAATAAGATTAAATGCTCCCTTTTGACTGAGCAGCAACATGGCAGTCTGCCAGAATAAGCACCTTACAAAAGGTAGCAAAAAGGGAGGCTAGAGGAAAAGTGGTTGATCCATGTTCTAAGAAAAACTGGAATAATGTGAAAGCACCAACTATGTCCAACATAAAAATATTGGGAAAACTGGTCATGAGAACTCAAGGAACAAAAATCACATTGGATAGCAAGGGTCATGTTTCTGAAGTGAGCTTAGCTAATCTGCAGAATGATGACGTTGCATTTAGAAAATTCAAGCTAATTACTGAGGATGTTCAGGGCAAAAATTGGCTAATTTTCATGGCACGGGTCCTGCTTGTGACAAAATGTGTCCCATGGTCAAAAAACGGCAGCCCATGAATAAAGTTCATGTTGATGTCAAGATTACCGATGGTGATGAGCTTCATTTAGGCTCTGTTGGTTTTACTGAAAAGCACAACAACCAGATTTGGAAAACCTTATACTCAGCACCAACGGATCTGCCAAAACCAGAGGATGACCTGAAAGAAGTTGTCAATAAACTGAGCCCAGACAGCCTTGGAAAAGACATGGAAAACACTTGCCAATCTATTTATCTGCTCTATGATGTCTTTGTTAGAAAAGTAAAAATGCTTTTTTCCCAAGTTTGAATTGAGAAAACTCATGTTTCATGATGAAGATAGTAATTTTGGAAAAGCGACTGGGAAAGAGACAGGGACTAAAGTTGAACAAGCTGATGGATATCAGTTACCAGTCTAGAAATCTGTATAAAATTCAGACTTGTAAGAGTGACAATAAAAAATCTTATTTGTGACGCTAATAAAAAAGTATGAATATTAAATGAACTTGTTTCATGTAACTGTACATTTTCTCTCTTCACTGATATTTCCAGTTCATTCAAAGAATCTACCACTTGAGTAGTATGTGCGAGAACATGCAGGTGCTGCCAAAAATACTTCTTTTGTGGTCTCCTCTCATGGAGCTTATAAGCTCCTGGTTAAGAAGAGAAAAGCCTAAAAGTAGCTCCAAAAGAAGGCAGAAAGTGACATAAGAAAGAAATAGCAAGAGATGATTTCTAGGGAATGGGAAGATTTTTTTTTTCTTTAAACACGTGCCCTCGTCCAGGTGGATAACGTTGCTAACTGTACTGTTTAGGGAGAAAATTCACAACTTTGGGCTGATCCAGGAAAAGCTGGCCTGGATAGCTATGCAGCAGTATGTGACTGAGGTAAGGATCAACCCCTTTCTCAGAATCCTGAGGCTTTCTTAAGAGTCGGGTCAGACTACAACCTGAATGGGAAGGTTTTTGAGCAGCAAAGTTTCACGACCAGAGGTATTTTTCAGAAAATTATTTTTGCTGCTTTATTTGGAAATAGGCTGGGGGAAACGGGGCTGGAAGAGGAGATCTATTAGAGAGTCGCTAGAAATGTTCAGGGGAAAGGTGATAAAGGCATGAACCAGCAGTAGTCAGGGAAAAGAGAGGACAGATTTGAAGACAGTGTGGCAATAAGTAGAATCAACAGGCCTTGAATGATACTGGGTATGGGAGGTGAGGATGGCATCAGAAGACTTAGATTTTGACTCCAAGTGATTATGAGGATGGTGATATCATTAACAGAACAAAGGAGAAAAAATCATAAAGAGAAGAATTAAACATTGCATGAAATAGTTCACAAGGCACATAAACAGCTCTCTAGGCCTAACTTTCATAAATGACGCTAGAATTGTTCAAGGTCATAGGAAGCTACATTCATTCATGTCTACCTCCCACAGACATCTAGTGAAAACATGATAGGAAGCCAAGGGCAAAAGGAAGTCAGCTTAGTGGAAAAACACTGCCTAATCTCACTCTTGTGTCACAAAAATAAAGTAGGCAGCATAAGGAATCAGAATTTAAATAAATGCGTTAATAATCTTTTTTTCCTCCCCCCAAATACCTACAGAACAAAATCCAACCATCAGTCCAAACTGGAATTTAGGTGAATACTTAGCTTTAAAATTGTTACCTAGAAACAATTTCCTATGAAAGCATCTACATCCTTTAACAGAGGTGGAGCGCACATGGTAGGGCGATGACAGCCAAGGCTTTTTTCCACTCTTCCTGCTGATAAACTTGATTCTACCACAGGGCTTTACCTTCAAAAGTGAAAACCACATTTCCCACCTTATGTCATTTTACTTAATTTGCTATTTTACCTGATTTGCTGTTCTAGCTATAATTGATCCAACTTTTTAATATTTTATTGACCTTGTCAAGTTGGGGGTTTTACAGAACACCATCTATGAGGAAATTCCAGCACTGAAGTCAGATAAACTTTTGGATCTTTATGAAACTGATTACTATAAAAACTTTCAAATCCCAATCGATAAACTATAGCTAAAATGATGTTAGGATTATAGATTACCAAATAAAAATCTAGTACCTTTTTATATACCATTAATAACTATCTACAAAAATATAATATTCAATTTATAACAACAAAACCTAAGAGAAAACTATCATGTTAATATCACTGGGAAAACAGTGTCAGAACAATACACAAATAGGTAATGACTTGAAAAAGAGAAATTTAGATTCCTGTATTATATGATAGGTAAAAATATTTTAATACATAAAAGATTTAAAAGTAAAAGAATAAAACCATAAAAGGACTAAAAGGAAATGCACTGGAATATAATCATAAGGGTTCAGGGAAGGTAATTTTAGGCATAACTCCAAAAGGAAACATCTAAGGTAATGGAATAAAGATAAAAATGTAAACTTCTTTATCTAAAAAGCAAAACATGGTAAAACACACAATAAACAATATGGACAAATTACTGGAAGCATATGACAAAAAGAATCACCTTAAAAATGTCAAATAGGAAAATGAAAAATACACTAAATACAAAAAAAAGGGTAAACCAGAAAAAAAAAGGGGGGTAAAAAAGGGGTTAAAAAAGGGTAAGATGAAGGTGATTTTTTTTTCTTTTTTGTTTTTCTGTAGTTTCAAAATTTTATACAATAAACATACTTTGCAGTCAAAAAGAAAATTATTTCAAAAAAAGATGTGAAAAATAGGTGATGACACTGAAAAATGTTCATTATGTTTTTATAAAACATAATGAAAACAAAACAAGTCAAAATAATAGATAGAATATGATTCACTTACAAATATTTACAGGAAAAAGAATGAAGGATGAAAAGAGTTTTTGAAAGTATACAAATATGAATTTTCTACAGTAAGTTGTATATAATCACTTTGTAATAACACAATTTTAAAAATCAGTATTAAATGTGTTGTGATATATATGCTGAAAAAGAATCTAAGACTAATACATATGGTATGATTTTAGTTTTTAATTTAAAAAAAAGTTATCCATACAAAGAAAATAGTCTAGAATATGGTGGTTATTATCCTACTTTGGGGAATAGGTGTGTGGGTTTTCACTTTTTATTTTTAATACTTCTGGAAAGTGTCAATCTATAAGCCTTAACACAATATGTAAACATGCAAACCTGGAAATAATAACAGAAGTAATGAGCCTAAGACAACTTTGTTACTAAAAACATAAAGAATGTTTGCAACATCACTGATTAAGAAATAAAGCAACACAACTGTTGTAAATTTATCTGCATAGTGAAAAAAACAAACAAACACAAGGATGTATTCCAAAAGTGTATCAAAACAACTGAAGTATCTTACTTGGATATAGTAATATTCCACAGTGTTAGGTAAGAACAAACAAAAACAAAAATCTTATATCTGACAAACTTATTTTACAAAACTCTTCTGTGACTCATGAATTAAAACATTAGTACTCTCAGCCAATTTAAAATGTGGAAACTGGCAACAACCTGCCCCAACTATTTTTCACCCGCAAAATAAATAAAAGTTGGGATTCCCTCCTGGCTCAGTGGTAAAGAATCTGCCTGCCAATGTAGGAGACTCGGGTTTGATCCCCGATCTGGGAAGATCCCACATGTCGCAGGGCAGCTAAGCCCATACACCCCAAGTACTGAGCCTGTGTTCATGAGCCCCGGAGCCCAGCTGCTGACGCCCTTGTGCCCTAGAGCCTGTGCTCAGCAACAGGAGAGGCCGCGGGGAAGAAAAGCTTTCTACCACAACTGGAGAGTAGACCCCGTTTCACACAGCAAGAGAGAAACCTGCGAAGCAATGCAGACCCAGCACAGCCACAAATACATAAACAAATAAGCACTGAAAAAAAAAAAGTGGCACTGGGATGACCCAAAGGGATGGTATGGGGACGGAGGTGGGAGGCGGGTTCAGGATTGGGAACACGTGTACACCCGTGGCGGATTCATGTTGAAGTATGGCAAAACCAACACAATATTGTAAAGTAAAAAAATAAATAAATAAATTTTTTAAAAAGTGAAAAACCTCATAAAACCTCTTATCTAAACCTGGGGAGAAGTATGTAGGGATAGATATACCTATACATTGAAATCTATAGTAAAAGTCACAAAACAGATGGATACTGGTAAAAAAGGCATTATAGGCAATAAAGAAGAGAAAAATCAAATGTAGCAAGAAGAAAAAAATTTTTAATCAGTTCTTCATTTTTTGTTGCATTAACCTGGATGAAAATGTTGCTATGCTGGCTTACAATAAACAAAGCGCTAATCTCAAAGTCAGAAAACTGGTTTGAGTATTGGCTCTGAGATTCCTGAGTGTTTCCTATTCGAATTGGGCAAAAAATCTGCATCATGGTTGTCTTGAGGCACTTCATTCAAGTGCCTTATAGATAGATTCTTATGAAATTAATCGAAAGAAAATTGATAGGGAAGATGACAAAACTGTTAGGGATGAGTTACTTTTATTATACTATTTTACTTATTATTTCTAATTTGTATATGTTAACTATGGGATGTTAACTACAATTTGGGATATAAATTTTAAATAAAATGTTCATAAAGAGTATATCATTTCTGATGCTTTTCAGTCGCTAAGTTGTGTCTGACTCTTTCTGACCCCATGGACTGCACGATGCCAGAAATGTCCTCCATTATTTCTGGGAGCTTGCTCAAATTTCTCACTAAAGAACATGAAACAGAAGTATATATTTTGTATACTTGATTTTTTTAATACAAGCAAGTATGAAATTAGGGAATAAGAAATACACAGTTTACCCTGAAATAGTGATGGTAATTATTGGCTTTATAGGACAAAAGCAGTTAAACCTCATAACCATTGGAAGTGTTGTGTACAATTCAAAACAAAGTAGAATTAGAGAGGATCTATTCTAAAAGTAATCAAAATAATTATGGTTGTAAGGGATGAAGGAAAAAGATTACTATGCTAATGGTAGATAAAGATTTAGAGTCTTCAGGATGCAAAAGTCTTTAACAGCTCAAATTATATGAATCAGATGAAGCATGATTTACTTCATCAAATTCTAGAAGACCTGAGTTTTTGGAAGTTGAGCTCTTAGATGGTAACAAATTTACAGAATGCATTATTTACAACCCAAGTATCAAAAAAATGTGAAGAATGGAATGCCTCATCCAGCTAATGTTCTACTCAAAGCAGGGAGCTGCTATGCAGGGGTCCATGAAAGGTATCACATAGAGTGAGACAAGGACATCATTCTTTCTGGAAATAGCAATTCCATTTGTACACAATTAAAACTCACAAGAATTTTTAAAATTGAGCCAATATGAAAAAAACATTGAGCCAATGTGGGCCTCAATAAGCCTTCACTGGCTAATTGTAAGACAAAGCTTTACAGTTTCTCATATGAGTATATCCTCCTGCCACAGGAGAGACAACTTTTTGTTATCCGACAGGCTCATCACTTCCCTCTTTCTAGGAACCATGTCTAAATTCCTTTTCTACAGTTGCTCACATTACATGATGTCAAGATCAATTATCACCTCATTCTCCTTCCTAGAGAAATTCTAGTTTGTACAGTACGCTTTCCATGTCAAGATGACCAAATAAGACCTTTGCCCCTGTGGGAGATTAAAGACAACTGCCAGTTCTTTGCTTACTCCTCGAATTGAGAGGTGGGTCTAATTTCCCTTTCTGAATCTCCACTGGCTTTAGTGACCTACTTTGCGCCAACACAATGTGGCAAAGTGACTAGGATTCCCAAGGTTATGTCACAAGAAAATCTGCATCTTTCAGAACACTTGCCAGAACTCAGGTGCCAAGACATGAGGAAATCCAAGAAGCCAATGAATAACTTGAGGTCCTAAACCAAAAGTCCAGCTGAACTCCAAACCAACAGCCAGAATCAACTTACCAGTTATACAAGTAAACCATCTTGGAAGTAGATACTTCAACTGACAGTCAAGCTATTTTGCCCAAATTGCACAGCTGTGAGCAAAACAAGCTATTCTTGTTTCAAATCACTAAATATGGGGGTGGTTTATATACTCAGTAATAGATAACTGGAACACCTTTTATCTCAATAAGAACCCCAAACAGAAACACTGAACTTGGTCTTTGATGAAACTAGCATTAATTAATTAAGACGGGCAGATGGAAAGAAAATATTGTATCTGAGAGCCTGCAGTGAAAGACACGGAAAAGAAGCAAAGTGATTTGTATCAATACTACAGAACTCCACAACGGATCACAGGGCTGAAAACAAGGTGACTATATAAATAGTACTTAGCACTGTGAGACAACTTCTTGCCCCAGTCCTAAAGAATAAATCAACTATAGTCTCTAAACAAAGAAAACCAAAGGTTCTGGACTCAGGACCTGTTTGTGTAGGCACTGTCAGACTTACCACAAAGTAGATTAAGTGAAAGTCTACTCAGTAAATGAAGATCTCTAACCTGCCTTCCACAGCTTAGCTTTAGAATGTCAAGAGCAAGGTTTATAATCCCTAGGCAAGAAAATAGAGACCCATCACTAGAAAAACAACTATCCCAAAGGAAAGATGGATAGGAACTGATACACAGAGGTTCCAATAAACTAGGTGGCCTGCCACTCCTGTACCTTGCTTCAACATACAAAGTTCCCATTCAGCTTTATGTGCTTTATTTTTATATATAATATAAATAGAAAAAGAAGGATCACCAGGCTTTGGGGAAAGCTTCCAACAGGAAACAGAACAGACAAAGGGGAAAAAAAAAATGCCCAGAGTACTGAAAACTTGAAGAAACTAAGTATCTTCAAAAAGATAAGCCATTTTGGGGGAAGTATAATACAAATTGCTTTTTGAAAATAAATACATGACAGTGCGAAAACATTTTAATACTAAATTGTAGAAGAAAAGTTGAAGAAATTGGATACAAAGTCAAATGAGATAAATATTAGGAGGAAAATTATAAAGAAAAATAAAAAAGATATGATATAGATACCATTATCAAAATAATAAATTCCAGATAGTAAGAGTAGAGACCAAAGATGGTAAATGGACCCACAGAAAATACATGGAAGTTTCCCAAAACTAGAGGACACTAGGTTGACAAGTTTCCTGAGTGCCTAGCAGAATAAATTTTAAAAAGACCATATCTCAGACTTCCCTAGAGGCCTGGTGGTCAGAGTATGCAGGCCAACGCAGGGGACATGGGTTTGATCCCTGGTCTGGGAAGATTCCACATGCCTCGGGGCAACTAAAGCCCACGCACCACAGCAACTGAGCCCCTGAGCTGCAGCTACTGAAGCCTGCGTGCCCTACGGCCTGTGCTCTGCAACGAGAAGCCGGCGCAAAACTAGAGAGTAGCCCCTGATCACTGCAACTAGAGAAAGCCCATGTACAGCAGTGAACACCCAGCACAGCCAAAAAATAAAAAAACAATAAAACCTGAGCTCTGATCTAAAAAAAAAAAAAAAAGACCCCTATCTCAGATAATGAATCTAAAAGCTTCTAGAGAAAAAAACCAAAACAACCAAAAAGACTAACTACAGAGAAGGCTCAGCATGGCACTGGGCTTCCCTGGTAGATCAGGTGGTAAAGAATTCTCCTGCAACGCAGCAGACCCAGGTTTGATCCCTGCGTCGGGAAGATCCCCTGGAGAAGGAAATGGCAACCCACTCCAGTTTTTTTGCCTGGGAAATCCCATGGACAGAGGAGCCTGGTACAGACCATGCGGTCCCAAAGAGCTGGACAAGACTTAGCAACTAAACAACAAAATCAAGAAAGGGGAAGATAAGGGATCCAAATCAGGAGAAAAATAATAGTGCAGAGGGTTTTTGAAAGAAAAAAAAACCCACCAAATACAGACTGGAATAGGAGCATGCAGGAATCCAGAGTGATGACCCCAAGATAAAAACAGAGTTGATAAATTAATTTGTGTTACCAAGTGGAAAGTGATGCTGGAAGAGTTTCACAAAACTGGTAGAAAGAAGAAGACTGAAGAAACTATACACGTGAAAAAATGATTTGATCAACTTGCTGATTTTATATAGATAAAAGGTTTTGATATGTTAAATGACATGTAATAATTAGCGTCACAAAGGAAAGAGGTATCAGTTACCACAAATGGGGATACTCAACCACCTATGGACATTGTTTCAGTAAATGGAATTTACTAGTGATGCTGCCATCCTGAGTTCTCGTTCCAGCCTTACTTCTAAGCATGTAAAATTAGGGAAGTTAACCATTTCTACGACCAGTGTATTCTCCTGGAAAACTTCTGTTAGCCTTTGCCCTGCTTCATTTTGTACTCCAAGGCCAAACTTGCCTATTACTCCAGGATCTCTTGACTTTCTACTTTGGCATTCCAGTCCCCTATGATGAAAAGGACCTCTTTTTTTGGTGTTAGTTCTAGAAGGTCTTGTAGGTCTTCACAGAACTGTTCAGCTTCTTCGGCATTAGCGGTTGGGGTATAGACTTGGATTACTGTGATGTTGAATGGTTTGCCTTGGAAACGAGCTGAATCATTGGGTCGTTTTTGAGACTGCATCCAACTACTGCATTTTGGACTCTTGTTGACTATGAGGGCTCCATTTCTTCTAAGGGATTCTTGCCCACGGCAGTAGATAAAATGGTCATCTGAATTAAATTTGCCCATTCCCACCCATTTTAGTTCACTGATTCCTAAAATGTCAATGTTCACACTTATCATCTCCTGCTTAACCATGTCCAATTTACCTTGATTCATGGACCTAACATTCCAGCTTCCTATGCAATACTGTTCTTTAAATCACTGGACTTTACTTTCACCACCAGACATATCCACAACTGGAGAAGGGGGTGACAAGAGGATGAGATGGTTGGGTGGCATCACTGACTCAATGGATACGAGGTCTGAGCAAACTCAGGGAGACAGCAAAGGACAGGGAAGCCTGGCATGCTGCAATTCATGATATCACAAAGAGTTGGACACGATTTAGTGACTGAACAACAAACCATTTCTAGATCTGCAGTTTCCTACAAAATCAGCTCTGAAGTTTTGCCTCATCAGCCATATTCACCTGACCTCTCAGCAACTGACTACTACTTCTTCAAGCATTTCAACAGCATCTGCAGGAAAATGCTTCCACAACCAGCAGGAGGCAGAAAATGCTTTCCAAGAGTTTGCTGAATCCTGAAGCATGGATTTTTATGCTACAGGAATAAACAAACTTATTTCTCATTGGCAAAAATCTGTTGATTGTAATGGTTCCTATTTTGAATAATAATGATGTGCTGAGCCTAGTTATAATGATTCAAAATTCACAGCCCAAAATCACGATTACATCCGCACCAACCTAGTAACACTAAGATACAGGTTGATACATAGTTTTTGCTCAGGTGTCTAAGGCCTCAGTTTTTTTTCCCCATAACAGTGGGTAAGTTTGTCTTAATTCTCTCTTCTTGATTGGGGAATTAAGTTTCCTCTAAATGTGGTAAACTATCATTTTTAAAACAAGTAATTAAGCAGTTCTACTATTTTGGGCTCACAAGTGGTCCACCTATTTATCCCCCTTATTTATTCAATGGTCTGCTCAGTAAGACTTATAAACAGGTAACAGACAAATAATGTTTCAGTTCTTTAATCTCACTGGCTACATGAATTTATCCTGGTTTAGTCTGAGTTGTCTTGTTGACTCTCTATTTCTCTATTCTAAGATCATGATTATAATCTTTTTTTTTTTTTGGCTGTGCTGGGTCTTCATTGCAGCACCGGGCTTTTCCTAGTTGTAGGGCACAGGCTTAGTTGCCCTCCTCAGCATGTGAGATCTTAGCTCCCCTACCAGGGATTGAACCCATGTCCCTTGCCTTTTAAGGCAGAGTATTAATCACTGGACCACCAGGGAAGTCTCTATAATTATTTTTTATGATTCAGCTTTCCTAAATATTTTACACTAAACCATGTATGATTTTTTTTTTTAACACTGGCAGTTTTCTTATTTGGAGAAACTGTTAAAAATTTTACCTTAATCATAACCTGTTTAGGGATAATTAGCTATTTCCCCCCCACTGATCTTACTTGCGCAGTCTCTGCATGTTCCAGCATTTCTTCAAATTCCTGATACTCTTCATCGTCCGGTTCAGCACCTGAGAGGCGAGCTGCCCTGGCCATGAAATATGGAGGTAGCTCTCCAATTGCTGTACCGATACCCTACAGAAAAAGAACAAAACATTTACATGAGATTTTCTCAACACAGTGATGCGAAGCAGATTAAATCTTTAATTTTCAATATCACCAAAAGCGTGTTAAGATGTATATATTAGGAAGGAAAAGACATGCTACACGATCAGGAGGACATGAGTTTGAATCCTGACCTTAATACGGATCTGCACAATGCCTGGCCAGAGAGCATACACAGAATTCTCAGGCAATCCTGGGTACACTGCGGATTGTAAATTAATGTTAGTTACTTCTCCAGCGTCTCTACTTATATCCTCTGCTCTTATTTTTACATCTCTTTTCATTTTATTAATTCTAGAAATAGCTCACAGTTTTCTAGACTTCTGAAGTACAGCTGATTTGTAAATTTAGTTTCAAGTGTAAAACACAGTGATTCAAAATTTTATAGATATTGTATTTAAAGTTATTATAAAGTTATTATTTGCCTCTTTCATTACTCCTGTAATCCTAGGCCTCCCCCTCATTACTCTTATCGTCCTATTTCCTAGCTTATTATTCCCAACATCAAACCGACTAGTAAACAACCGCTTTATCTCCCTTCAACAATGACTACTTCAACTTGTATCAAAACAAATAATGGGAATCCACAACACCAAAGGACAAACATGGACACTAATACTAATGTCCTTAATCCTAGTCATTGGATCAACGAATCTACTAGGCCTACTGCCTCACTCATTTACACCAACCACACAACTATCAATAAACCTGGGCATAGCCATACCCCTATGGCCTATTTTTCTTGTAGCTTATTTATTTTATACACAATAGTTTGTACCTCTTAATCCCCTATGGCTATCTTGCTCCCTCCTTCCCCTCTTCCCTCTCCTCACTGGCAATCACTAGTTTTATCTGAAATTGTTTTGTTATAACCCCTAATTTTTAAAAATTTATACATAAACATATATTCATACACTGCTATTTCTGTCAGTCTTCCTACCTTTCTCAAATGATTTGCTAATGAGCACTCGCTAGTATAGCTCTTAGATATATATTTTTTCTAGGAAATCTTCTTGTATTTAGGATGTTACTTTAATCCCAATACAACTTTTTTTGTGCAGAGTTAACAAACTGTGGTCAGGAAGCCCCCTGAAATCTCAACATTAGGATGGATAAATTTTCACCACAGGAAAAATGCTGATTTCCTCAGGACATTGAGTGACTCATGTTTCAGTCACTTTGTGGATTCTTGTTTTTGAAGAGATTTTTTTTTTTTTTTCAATCATCTTAGGATATAAGGATGAAAACAAAGGTAAACAAAGGTAAAAGAATCAGGACCTTGGTTTGAACTTAAATGGCTTAAAAACAGGATAGATAATAATGCAGGAGACCTATAGTACCCAGGAAAATTCTTAACTTTGAGCCACCCTTCTCTGCCCTGTTGCTTTGGTAGTTTTCAGAAGCAACTTTAGGTCTTTTTGTTTGCTCTGTCCTATGGCTTTGCCTGCTAATGCCTTGACAAGAATCCTCAAGGAACATTACCAAATTCAAGCATCCCGTGATCACAGTGTTATACTCCAGTGTGTAAAATCAGCGATCTCCAAGTGTAACTGCATTATCTACATGTGAGCCAAGAGTTAGCAAAAGAATATACTTAAGTGCTAAACATCTGGTTAAAGAACAGAGAAAGGAGAGAGACACACACAGAGAAAGGTACTGGAAGAAAGCATAAACCATATTCTCTGAAACAAGAAAAGTTAACTTTGCCTCCTCTCGAGGATGTTAGAGAATTAATTATTTTAAAAACTGGTAAATAAAGAGAAACAGTCAATCATTTATCCTGTCTTATCTATATGGAAGATAACTCAGGGTAACCAAATTGATGATAAGGAGAAGTTTCTCTTTACAAAAGTATTCCAGTCATTAACCAAAGAAAAAATGATGCAATTGGAATGCTCCCATTTTATAAACCCCAGTAAAATGGTGGACTTATGTAATAACGGTGCTAACATAAACAGATAGACAGCCAGACATTATTGCACTACATGACAGAATACACTAGGCCATAAGGTATATTCTTGTAAAAAAATAATTTCCCCCCAAACCTCTCAATCCAGCAATCAATTCACAGGAAACAGAGAAATATATTTAAATAACACCAAATGGAATACAAACAGTAAAATTCAGACCATGGAAAACTATACTTGACAAACAATCCAGTTTCATCAACCAATACAAAGATATTGAAAAGAAAAAGAAATAAACAATAAAAAAATTTGAACTCTAATTGGGAAACAGATTTAAAGAGGCTATTCCTAAATTCTCTTAGGTGTGACAATGTTTTTTAAGTCCTAAGGTTGATATTTGCAGATACAATATGCTATGTTACCTGGGATATGCTTCAAGATAATTGTTAGTTGAGTGAGGAAGGGTCTAGATAAAACAGTATTAGCCACAGTGAAAGCTGGCTAGTGAAAGCTGGGTAGACATTAGTGGAAGCTAGGTAATAGTATGTTGAATTAATTATATAACTTCCTGTACTTAAATTTTTTTATGACAAAAAAGTAAGAAGAAAAGTTAACTGCAACATTTTATTCAAAACATGAACTTTTCTTCTTCTCATATGTTCAGCAGTTCTGAAAACAATCATGATTCAAACTCACAACAAATTTTCTTAAAGTTAAAAGAAGTAATAATGAACAAATGAAATCAAGACCTACAAACTATTTTATACTTAGTTGATCATTTTCATTGTTACATTTTAATTCTGTTCATGTTTTCCCATATTAGCAAGGAGATGGTGATCAGGAGCTAGTATTCTACTTTTTATGCATATAAGTAAAAAGGAAATACAGTCTTCCAGACAGGTCCCCTCAAGACATTATATTCTAAACACAGAGGTTGTACACAGAAGTCCCATAATTTCATGATTCTTACAAAACAATTTTATAATTCTTGCAAAGTCAACATAAAAAAAAAACAAAACTAAACTCTGGAACACTATAAACTGTCAGCCTAAGTTTAATTAAGGGGAAGAAATAACTGGCTTCCTTATTGCAAAGGAAAGACAAGTGGTATTTAGTCAAGCAATAATTCAGAAAATCTTCTAAAAATTGTTCACTATATATCAATTTATTATCCTGAAGTTCCTGTTTCTTGAATTGGAGAAGAGTTTAACATGCACAAAATATGCAAAACCAATAGAGAAACACAATAACTTCCCGGGGTGTCAATTTTATGAAAAGATTTTTAGGAGGAGAAAAATCCTGAATGTTTGTACTTTCAAAAAGTTTTATCAAGTGGAATCACAAGTAAATTACAAGCATTTTGCTTTTCTGTGTTAGGAATTTTAAGTTTAACGCTAAAAATCTGGGAGTAGAAAATTTTATATATGCTGACTACTCAGAAGTTATAGTAGTTTGGTATTATCAGTATGTTAATAATCTTAAAAAACAAAGTCTTTTTTCCATTACATATTCTAACTACTACAAACATAAAACAGAGGTTAAAAGCCAAAGTTTGGAGGATAACTTGAAACCATTGAGAAATTTAAGGTTTCTACAGCAATGTTTAAAAAAATTATACCAATTCTAGTAAAATTATCAGATTGTTTTACAAACAAAAAGAGAGAGAAAATGTGCTTCCAGCTTCCCTTGAGGTCAGTTTTAAAAGGAGTTCAGGAAGGAATGAAGTTCTGATATATGCTCCAGCACAGAGGAAACTTGAAAACATTAGGCTAAGTGATGTAAGCCAGACATGGACAGATACTGTGATTTCATTTACATGGGGTATCAAGAATAGGCAATTTCACAGAGGCAGAAAGTCAAAATTACCAGGGGCTGGGGAGAGTAGGGAACGAGGAGTTATTGTTTAATGGATGCAGAGTTTCTGTTTGGGGATGACAAAAAAGTTCTGGAAGTAGATATTGATGATGGTTATACAACACGGTGAGTGTACTTAAGGCCAATAAATTGTGTACATAACCTGTTATGTATATTTTACCACAACAGGAAAAAAAAAAAAACCCAAAACCAAAACCATGAATTAACTAATAAATCAGTTTACACCCCCTCACTTTATACGTTATTATCTTTAAGGAGTAAAGTGAGGTAACAGGCCAGTGGTAGGACGGAGAGACTGAGCTTACCTTTACATATTCATTGAAACATTGCTGCTTCATGGAAAAGCCCCCTGAATCACAGACTAGGAAAAAATCTTTGTATTATGCAATAGATTTCTCCTTCATAGCACTTATCACAATTAGTTTAAATACTTCTATAATTTTCCTACAATACATATATATATACATTTTCCCATAACTATTTCCTTTATTAGAATATAAAGCTCCATGTTTAGTTTCACTCACTATGAATTTCTAATACTTGGAAGCTTAATAACTATTAATGGAATTTGAAATAATAAATGAAAAGAAAATTTATGAAGCATTACACAGAATGGGTGAATTTAACTCAGATGACCATTATATCTACCACTGGGGGCAAGAATCACTTAGAATAAATGAAGTAGCCATCATAGTCAATAAAAGAGTCCAAAATGCAGTACTTGGATGCAATCTCAAAGACAACAGAATGATCTCTGTTCGTTTCCAAGGCAAACCATTCAATATCACAGTAATCCAAGTCTATGCCCCAACCAGTATTGCTGAAGAAGCTGAAGCTGAATGGTTCTATGAAGACCTACAAGACTTTCTAAAACTAACACCCAAAAAAGATGTCCTTTTCATTATAGGGGACTGGAATGCAAAAGTAGAAAGTCAAGAAACACCTGGAGTAATGGGCAAATTTGGCCTTGGAGTACAGAATGAAGCAGGGCAAAGGCTAATAGAATTTTGCCAAAAGAATGCACTATAGCAAACACCCTCTTCCAACAACATAAGAGAAGACTCTACACATGGACATCACCAGATGGTCAATGCTGAAAGCAAACTAATTATATTCTTCACAGCCAAAGATGGAGACGCTCTATATAGTCAGCAAAAACAAGACCGGGAGCTGACTATGGCTCAGATCATCAACTCCTTATTACCAAATTCAGACTTAAATTGAAGAAAGCAGGGAAAACCACTAAACCATTCAGGTATGACCTAAATCAAATCCCTTACAATTATACAGTGGAAGTGCCAAATAGACTCAAGGGATTAGATCTGACAGACCGAGTACCTGAAGAACTACAGAGAGAGGTTCATGACACTGTACAGGAGGCAGGGATCAAGACCATCCCCAAGAAAAAGAAATGCAAAAAGGCAAAACGGTTGTCTGTGGAGGCCTTACAAACAGCTGTGAAAAGAAGAGAAGGAAAGGCAAAGGAGAAAAGGAAAGAGATACCCATTTGAATGCAGAAAACAGAGGAAAACAATAGAATGGGAAAGACTAGAGATCTTTTCAAGAAAATTAGAGATACAAAGGGAATATTTCAGGCAAAAATGGGCACAATAAAGGACAGAAATGATATGGACATAACAAAAGCAGAAGATATTAAGAAGAGGTGACAAAAATACACAGAAGAACTATACAAAAAAGACTTCCACAACCCAGATAATCACGACGGTGTAATCACTGACCTAGAGTCAGTCATCCTGAAATGTGAAGTCAAGTGGGTCTTAGGAAGCATCACTATAAACAAAGCTAATGGAGGTGATGGAATTCCAGTTACTGCTAAGTCACTTCAGTCGTGTCCGACTCTGTGTGACCCCATAGACGGCAGGCCACCAGGCTCCCCCGTCCCTGGGATTCTCCAGGCAAGAACACTGGAGTGGGTCGCCATTTCCTTCTCCAGTGCATGAAAGTGAAAAGTGAAAGTGAAGTTGCTCAGTTGTATCCGACTCTTAGTGACCCCATGGACTGCAGCCTACCAGGCTTCTCCATCCATGGGATTTGCCAGGCAAGCGTACTGGAGTGGGGTGCCATCGCCTTCTCCGGGAATTTCAGTTAAGCTATTTCAAATCCTAGAAGTTGATGCTGCAAAAGTGTTGCACTCAATATGCCAGCAAATTTGGAAAACTCAGCAGTGGCCACAGGACTGGAAAAGGTCAGTATTCATTCCAACCCCAAAGAAAGGCAATGCCAAAGAATGCTCAAACTACCGCACAACTGCACTCATCTCACACGCTAGTAAAGTAATGCTCAAATTTCTCCAAGCCAGGCTTCAACAGTACGTGAACTGTGAACTTCCAAATGTTCAAGCTTGATTTAGAAAACGCAGAGGAACCCAGAGATCAAATTGCCAACATCCGTTGGATCATCAGAAAAGCAAGAGAGTTCCAGAAAACTACTTCTGCTTTATTGACTATGCCAAAGCCTCTGACTGTGTGGATCACAATAAACTGTGGAAAATTCTAAAAGAGATGGGAATACCAGACCACCTGACCTGCTTCCTGAGAAATCTGTATGCAGGTCAAGAAGCAACAGTTAGAACTGGACATGGAACAACAGACTGGTTCCAATTGGGAAAGGAGTTTGTCAAGGCTGTATACATACTGTCACCCTGCTTACTGAACTTGTATGCAGAGTACATCATGTGAAATGCTGGACTGGATGAAGTACAAGCTGGAATCAATGAAACACCAATAACCTCAGATATGCAGATGACACCACCCTTATGGCAGAAAGCAAAGAAGAACTAAAGAGCCTCTTGATGAAAGTGAAAGAGGAAAGTGAAAAAGTTGGCTTAAAACTCAATTCCGAAAAAGAAGATAATGGCATCTGGTCCCATCACTTCATGGAAAATAGACGAGGAAACAATGGAAACTGTGACAGACTTTATTTTGGGGGCTCCAAAATCACTGCAGACGGTGACTGCAGCCATGAAATTAAAAGATGCTTGCTCCTTGGAAAAAAAGTTATGACCAACTTAGCATATTAAAAAGCAAAGACATTGCTTTGCCAACAAAGGTCCTCTAGTCAAAGCCATGGTTTTTCCAGTAGTCATGTATGGATGTGAGAGCTGGACTATGAAGAAAGCAAATGCCAAAGAATTGATGCTTTTGAACTGTGGTATTGGAGAATACTCTTGCGAGTCCCTTGGACTACAAGGAGATCCAACCAGTCCATCCTAAAGGAAATCAGTCCTGAATATTTTTTGGAAGGACTGATGCTGAAACTGAAACTCCAATCCTTTGGCCACCTGATGCGAAGAACTGACTCACTAGAAAAGACCCTGATGCTCAGGAAGATTGAACGTGGGAGGAGAAGGGGATGACAGAGAATGAGATGGTTGGATGGCATCACCAAATCATGGACATGAGTTTGAGCAAGCTCTGGGAGTTGGTGATGGACAGGGAGGCCTGGAGTGTGCAGTCCATGGGGTTGTAAAGAATCGGAGACAACTGAACGACTGAACTGAACTGAACACTAGTGATACCGACATATTGTGAAATATCAGAAAGATACAAACTGAAAAATGGTAACCCCACTGATCAGCAACACCAAACAATTCATTTTAATGGGTTCCAAAGACTTATAGGAACAGACTTAAACTGACGTTAACGCTGATTTTTATAACGGGAAGTACATATTTCAAGGATTTTACTGATTTACTATATTTATAATGAAATAAAAAAATATGGATGTGAACACAAATGGGATCAATTTTATGACAGGATAAAATATAAAAAATATTTCCAGTATTTTTATTCACCCAAATGGAAACTGTTACCCATTAAGCATTAACTTCTCATTCCCCACAATGCTGGTAATCTCAAATCTACTTAAAAAAAACAAAAAAACTACCCCTTCATGGAGCTTATTTGTAAGTTAACTACTTATTAATATTTATTTAGTGTTTGGCTGCGCTGGGTCTTCATCGCTGTGCATGGGCCTTCTCTAGTTGTGGCAAGTGGAGGGCACTCTCTGTTGCAGCAGTTTCTCTCATCTAAGAGCACGGATCTAGGCATGTGGGCGTCAGCAGTTGTAGCGTGCGTGCTCAGTTGCTGCAGCACATTGGCTTAGGTTGCTCCATGGCACGTGGGATCTTCCTAGACCAGGGATCAAACCCACATCCCTTGCATTGGCAGGTGGATTCTTAACCACTGGACCGCAAATGAAGTCCCTCCAAACCTATTTTTTGTCTTTATTAACAAATCTGAGTTATCTTGATAGTTGATTTAAGTGGAATCATACAGTATCTTTCTATGTCTAGGTTATTTTATTTACCATGTTTTCAAGGTTCGTCTACATTGTAGCATGTATAAAAACCTCATTGCTTTTTATGGCTGAGTAATATTCTGTGTATATACTACACTTTGTTTATCCATTCATCTATTGAGGGTACTTGGGGTTATTTCCTCCTTTCTGATAATATGAATAATGTTGCTTAACAGTGAACTGGAAGTTTCTGTACTTATATTTGAGTCCTGGTTTTCAGTTCTTTTGGGTATTTACATTAGAGGAGGGTCACAGAGTAATTCTATGTTTACATTTTTGAGAAACTACCAAACTCTTTTTCATAGCAGCTGAATCATTTGACATTCTCACCAGCAACCTAGGAGTATTCCAATTTCTCCACATCTTCACCAATACTCATTACTCTTTTTAAAAGAACAATAGCCATCCTAATATGTGCGAAGATGTATTCCCTTATGGTTGGATTTGCACTTCCCCAACAACTAATGATGTTGAGAATTTGTGTACTTACTGGCCATTTGTATCTTTTCCTTGCAGAAGTGTTTATTCAAGTCCTTTGCCCATTTTTTAATTGCGCTGTTAGTCTTTTTATTGTTGAGTTGCGTAGTTCTTTAAACATCCTGAATATTAGATCCTTATCTGATATATGACTTTTAAACATTTTCTTCCTTTTTGTGGGTTCACTTTTCACTCTCTTGATACTGTATCCTTTGATGTACAAGAGGTTTAATTTTAGCAAAGTTCAATTTATGTATTTTCCTTCTTTTGTGGCCTCTACTTTCAGTGTCTTATTTAAGAAACCACTGCCAATCATTATGCAGTGTCTCTATATTTTCTTCTAAGCATCTTAGAGTTTGAACTCCAGTTTAGGTCTTTGATGAATTTTGAGTTAATTTTTGCATATGGGATAAGGTAAGGATCCAATCTCTCTCTTTTGCATGTGGATATTCAGTTTTCCCTGGGCTTCCCTGGTGCCTCAGTGGTAAAGAATTTGCCTGCCAATGCAGGAGGTATGGGTTTGATCCCAGGAAGATCCCCTGGAGAAGGAAATGGCAACCCATTCCAGTGTTCTTGCTGGGAAATCCCATGGACAGAGGAGCCTTTGTCCATACATATAGCCTCTGTATTCAGTGCAGAGGCTACAAAGAACTGGACACGAGGTAAGGGACTAAACAATAACCATATTCAGTTTTCCTAGCACCTTTTGTTAAAAGGACTGTCCTTATAAATGGTGGAAACAATAGGAACCAATTTAAACATAACTTGATATGTGCTACATTTTTTGTCACAAAAGACAACTTCAAAGAAGGGAATATGAAGAACAAACAAACACTCAGACAATTAATCAGCGTTTTTTGACATTCTTGTAATACTACAAGCAAAGCCTAATGCTGACTGCTGTGAGGGTAATACATTTAATTTAAGGTATAGTCTGAATTTTTTTGAAAAGCTAAAAATTTATTTGGGGATGTAAGCCACTACACCAGCCAGTTTAAATAATTTGAGGCATGCATGGAGCCAGGCCAAATAAGTGCTTCAGATAATATGCACCATGGGAATTTGGAAGAGGCAGTTATCACTGCCGGCTGGGATGAAAATTTCTTTGTTGGCATTAGTGTTAATTGAGCCACGTAAGTCATTTTGAAAGGACAAAAGAAAAACAGAAAACTGAAGTTTATATACATACACCCTTTCTAACATGTTCCAAGTAACTAGTTATTTTATTAACAGCTTTTCATCAAAGGAGTAATGTGATGAAATTTATAAAACATATGCAACTAGTACAATGAATCTGTTTCCAGTATTTTTAAGACAGTAACAGGAAATATGACAATTTTTCCTGTTTTTCATATTCAACAAATTCAATATATGGCATTTCCCTTTTAATTCTTTTAAAGCACAACATAACCTCTAACATTTCAATGTTTCAAAACTGCCTCTCCTGTGGGCACTGTATTCATCTTCACTTTAAAAAAAAACATTTAAGAGATACGTTTCACATTGTCTATTTTGTAAGAAAATGTTAAGGGAAAAAATTATAGGGAACATAAAACTTAATAATTCCAAATAATAAATTAAAAAATAATTCAAATGGTAATAGGCAGTCTTTAGCAACTGAACTATTCCTCAATGACAGACACCTGAATGAATTTAGGCATATAAAAAATGCTTTGTGTGGATATACAGATTAAAATACATTTACCATTGATCACATAGTTCAAAATTTCCCCAAATATATTAACCAAGCCATAAAAAGAATAATTGATACTACTGAAAGTAAAATCATTATATAGTTTGATCTCACCTCAAATACAGTAAAGCTTAGTTTATTAAGAAATGTCTGACTTTAGTATTACAACAACTCAGAAAATGAAATGAATCTTCTAAAACTAAACACAGAGTATTTAAATCTAAGAGAGAGACATATAATACTTGCCAAATTTGGATTGATATATAACCATTTGCTACGTGTTTATCAAATTTTATAAACATATTTGCATCATTTATATTCCTTTTCCTTCTATTGAGTCCTTGGCATCAACACTTGGTGGTACCTATAGATTCCTGCCTTCCTTATGCATGTTATTCACAAAGAGAAGCTCTAGAGATTTCTTTTTCATGGAAGTTAGGTAGTTGGTGACTTTACGAATTAATTATTTACTGACTTGGTATATGTTTGGATTCAATTTCAACAAGGTACAAAGAATCAAGACAGTGAGGTTAATTTTAGGTAAGCATGAAAATGGACATCTTACCCACATGCAGGCCTCAATCCTAACTTTTGAGATGATGCTCCATAAAGAAATGGTTCCTTCAGTGCCCTCTTCATCTGGGCAAATAATCTGATCAGGATAAGGTGGTTCAGGGAAATTAACTGAATTGCACTCATAAGCAGCTAATGTAACTGAAGCTATATGTGGACCCTACAAAAAAAATATGAGAAAACTTTGATGAGAAATATTAAAGAAAAAGGAATTATCATGATGTTATTTTAATGTTACCTTAATCATCACACATTAATAGAAAAATGTTAGCTTTTAAAGAATAAGAATTCACCCAAGTATTTCAAGATGCAACTGATAATTTGAAAAAATAACCACTCCCAGAATCTCAAGGTTTACTTTTTTAAAAAACAATTTCAAATTTATGGGGATATAATTTACATATAGTAAGAGTAATTTTTTAGATCTGTTGTTCAGCAAGTTTTGACAATTATATTTAGTCATATAACCATAACTAATCAGGATCCAGATACACAGCATTTCCATCAATGCAAAAAGTTCCCTTGTGTCCTTTTGTAGTCAACCTCCTTTCCCTAACACGAGTCTCTGGAAACCATGATTTCTCAGTTGATTCTTATTTTATTTATCCATACATCTCATTTGTAAGAATGCTATCCCCTGTAAAAAACCTCCTGTGCCCCTATTTTTTTAGGCATACTTTGAAAATACTACTTTTTCCCTTACTTTACAAAGTTGATACAGACACAGAAAAATAAACTTATGTTTACCAAAGGGAATAGTGGGAGGGCAGGAATTAGGAGTTTGAGATTAACATATATACACTACTATATATAAAACACGTAAACAAGGACATGCTGTATAGCCCAGAAAACTATATTCAGTATCTTGCAATCACCTACAATGGAAGAGACGCTGAAAAAGTATATACATACACATATATAACTGAATCGCTTTGCTGTACACTTGAAACTAACACAGCATTATAACTAACTATATTTCAAAAAACAATAGTTGATGAAGTAACTACCTCACTTATCTTTCTCACTGAGATTGTAAAACAATAATAAAATTGTGGAACCAGTACCAATGAAATTTTCTTTTAAAGTAATTTTTTCTATGGAAGATTTTGTGCTGCTCTGTACCTTTATTTTGAAACATTATAAATTAATAATAATATATTAGATTAAAATGAATTAGTATTTAGATGTGTGATAAAGGTTTAAATACAATGGTTCTCAAATGAACATGTATGCCAATATGAAGTATCTGTGTAATAATCAACAAGGGGCTTTGTTAAAAATATAAATTCCTGGGTCCCCTAAGCATAAACTGATTCAATAAGCAGACATGGGAACATGTATGTTTTACACAAGTTCCTTCAGGGTTTCAAGTAGGTTCTTATAGTCTATTAAGGGTCAGAAAATAAGCAACCTCAGAAAAATCACTTAACCCACTCTAGCAAGGCAAAAGAATTAGATTCATTTGACAGCTTTATCTAGTTCCATAATTAAAAAACCCTAAATACAATCAAGCTGACAATAAAATCCATTACTAATTTCCAAGGTTCTCATGAAGTGTAAGCTCTAGAAGTTGGATGTTCTTAACATGTTGCTCTAACATACATGATGCCAGTATTCACTTTAAAACATACTGTTGCCATAAGCATAACTTCTACAGCCAGATGTACTCACTCAGGTTCTGGCCTCTGCCTCTTACTAAGTCTTGTTTTCCTCATCTATAAAATGCTAATGATAAAACACCTTCAGGACCTACATTCTGGGGATACTGTGAGGTTTCAATTAGTCAATTTATATAAATATACTTGACTTAGTGCTGGGCATATAGTAAGCCCTCAGAAAGTATTAGCCATTCACTGTTATAAAGAAAAATACTGTATTTATAGAAAAAATTATACACATACATATGGATATATATATAGACACATATAGTAAGTGATCTTTGGATTTAAAAAAGTCTTTTTAAACCACATGGTAAAAGAATTTGTGGTTCAAAGACAAACTGAGTAAGATGTAGCAATGAGAATAAAACATTAAAGAACTCCTGTTGCTATCAAAATAAAAGGTGATATTAAGCAAATTTTTTTGTTGCCTGTAATATGAAAAAGAAAGATATTCATAAATCTAAGCTCCATTTCCCCCTAAATGCAGTGGCACTTTGTGTTCAAATAAAAATCTATAAAAAGAAGGCCTACACTTGGCACTGAATCAATTAACTATAAAGTTTTCCTCTGAGCCAAAAAGAAACCTATGTGAATTTTTAGTCTGTTCCTCTTTTTCTTGAGTTTTAATTCACTGAAAACTATAAATAGTAATAATAAGTTTAAAAATAATTATAGAATATTTTAAAAAGGAATGGTATTTTTTTGAGAAGCTATAATTAATCATGAAATCTACAGCTATTTCTCCAAATATTATATGTGCATAAAAGATATTTCACAGTTACAGAAAAAAGAATTATTTTATGCTTCTACACACACACACAAACTAAAGTTTGTAGAATTCAGAGGAACTGAATAATTAGTGAGAAATTTCTGGTTCTACACTTACAGATAAGCACCAGACGCAATTAAAAAAAAAAAACCTGTTAACTTCACATTTACTGTTTGAAAACACAAAAGTGATACTACTTAAGGCAAAACAAAAGAAATTCAAGAGTTTGTTCATGATATCCCTACACAACTGTCCTCTAGAAAGGAACTCTAGGAGAACAAAACTTGAACTTAGACACTAAAATAATGAGATTTCTGGGATACAGAGGAAGGAAAAAAACTACATTTCTATTCTAGAAATATAAATAAAATATGCACCCCAACCGATTAAACAGGTCATTCAACAAGATAAAAGACTTTTTCACAGTCTTAATTTTAAGTGATTCTAAAAAGGGAAAATTTTCAGCAATCTGTTGAAAATATTTTCCCTAAAGAAAGGACGGTTTACACAATTAAACTGATATATACTTTCCATAACCACACTAATAAGTCATGATTACTCAGCCTTAGTGGCAGATGTGGTGGTTCCCAGATAAAATGAACATCAATAACTCAGCTTCTGGTCTGTCTCTCATTCTCAAGAGCCCATTTAGCCTGTACCTCAACATTTTAGTTTAAGCTATGTTAAGTGATAGCAAGCCTCAAAAGTTCTTTTTAACATTACAGGTTAATAGTTCCTAAATATAATGGACTTGACTGAAATAAATATTAGTTTACATGAAGAATCCAAATACAAAAACCAAAAGACGATCATTTTGATTAAGAGAATTTTAACAGTTACACGTATTAAATTACCTTTTAAGTCGATTTTCTAAAACCTACAATTTACTACAATGTTATCAAACATAAAAGAATCATATTTAAGCCATACTAAATGAAGAAATGAGGGATAAAGACAAAAAGCTATAGTATAAGCAGCAAAGGCTACCTGGAAAGATTCACCACAAAACATAAAAGTAATACCATGTACTGAGCAGGAGGTTCCAGCTCTCATGCGAGTAGGCAAGTATTGATATGCATGGGCTAGAGATTCTGGCCTGTGGCTGAGGGTTTTCTGCCTTATATCATGAAGTGACTGGAACAGATGTTCACTCCTACACGAAACAACTGGAAACCTTACAAAATACATGGAACAATTCTTTTCAGACGTTGTACCACAGGCAGTATGGTATTTCTTGACTGCTGAGAAAAGGGATACAAATGCAGAAGCCCTGTGATGACTCTGGCTTCCCACGTGTAGACACACTGTGTGTCTGCAGCAAAATCCACAGTCCAGGGGACTTCCCTGGTGGTCCAGTGGTTAGGACTCTGAGCTTCCAATGCCAGGGTCCTGGGTTCGATCCCTGATTGAGGAACTAAAATGCCACATGCTTCAGAACAACTAAACCTGGGCGCTGCAACTACTGAGCCTGTAAGCTCTGAAGTCCCCCCGCCACAACAAAAAGATCCTGTACGCCACAACTAAGACCCGAGGCAGCCAAATTAAAAAAAAAAAAAAAAAAACCTTAAAAAAAAATCCATAGTCCATGGGACTTCCCTGGAGGTGCCGTGGATAGAAACTGGCCTGCCAATGCAGGGGACACAGGTTTGATTCCTGGTCCAGGAATATTCCATATGCCACAGAGCAGCTAGGCCTGTATGCCAACTACTGAGCCTGCGTGCCCAGAGCCTTTGCTACACAGCAAGAGAAGCTACTGCAATGAGAAGCTGCGCGACGCAACTAGAGAGTAGCCTCTGCTCATCAAAACTAGAGAAAGCCCACACAAAGCAACGAACACCCAGTGCAGACAAAAAGTAAAATAAAGAATAAAAATAAAATCTGTTGTCCAAAGAGGAAGACCCTAAGAAAAGCATGGTAGTACTGCTGCACTGAGAAGAAAATCTGAGTTTGGGGGGTGCTGAGTGGTTGAAATCTGTGGGGCAGAGTACTTAATGCAGGGAAAGGACTCTCCATTTGTGTATGGGGGTCCCCCTGAGACTCTAGCATACAAAGCTGCATTGCATGCTATGATGAGATTCTATAAGGCCACGCAAAGTACAATTAGTGAGAAAAGAAGCTGAACAATTCCAAGACTTCACCCAGGGCTGGGAAACACCTGAACTTCACTGAGCTGGAATGGAAAGACTTAGCATTCAGGGATGACCTTGGAAAGAGCCTAGTAAACGCTAAATAGATCATAATAGAGGTTTTAAAAAGACTTAAATGAACCAGGCCAGCCCACTAGTAACTTAGTGCCCTCCAAAACAAAAAAATTGATACTCTGTAAAGGATGATGACAAAATCCAAATAATCAACAACTTAATACCACATTTCAGCATCTAATAAGAAATAGCTAGATATGGGAAACAGTTTGGAAAATATGACCCATAACCCGAAGAAACAATAGTCAACAGAAACAGACCCAGAAATGTTAGATATAATGGAATTAGCAGATAAGGCCTTAAAAATATTAGGTGGGCTAAAACCCAGAAACAGTGGGTTTCTCTGTTATGTTATGGAAAAATTCAAATGAACTTTCTGGCCAACCCAATATGTTCAAAGATTTAAAGCAATAATGGGCAAATTTTAGCCCAGGGGCCAAATTCAGCCTACCACCAGCTTCACAGAGTTTCAAAGAAGGTAACCATGTATACATGGCTATACATATCACCTCTGGATAATTCTGTGCTACAAGGGTAACAATGAGCAGCTCTGACCTAGACTCTGTGGTCTATGAAGTCTAAAACATTTATTATTTGGACATTTACATAAATAGTTTGCTGATCCCTGATTTAAAGGAAAACATAAACAACATGGGAAGAAATACAAGTATAAAAATAATAAAATGGAACTTCTAGAGCTGAAAATGTAATATCTGAAAAATATATTTGAAAAATATGAGAAAAATTCACTTGATAGTCAACAGATTAGATACCACAGGACAAATATTAGAGAACTTGAAGATAAGGCAACAGAAAGTATGTGAACCAAAGGATACAGAGAGAAAGGCTATGGAGAAGTAAACTTCAGTAACCTGTGGAATAATACCAAACAGTCTAATATATATGTAACTGGAATTCCAGAAAGAGAGGGGAAAGTGTGTGTGTGTGTGTGTGTGTGTGTGCGCACATGCATGCATGTTGGCGAAGGGGTGGCCGAATATTTTCAAGATCTGATGAAAACTATCAATCCATCAACTCACAGATGTAAGAAATTCAACAAACCTCAGTCAGGATCAACATAAAACACAATCAAATTGCTGAAAATCATCATAATCACATCATAATCAAATTCTATAATTCAGCAATATCAAGAAAGTCTTAAAAGCAGAGGGGATAAAAATAACATTATATAGGCAATCTTGCTTCACTGCAGTTTGCAAATATTGTGATCTTTACAAATTAAAGGTTTGTGGCAATCTCGTGTCAAGCAAATTTATTGGCTCCATTTTTCCTACAGCATTATTATTTAAGGTATGTATATATTTTTTAGGCATGTAATAGAGTACAATATATAGTAAACGTAACTTTTAGATGCGCTGAGAAACCAAAAAATTAATGACTTGCTTTCTCACCATACTCGCTTGTGCTCTGGAACCAAATCTACAATGTCTCCAAGGTATGACTGAGTCATCTACAGGGAAATACAGATAGGGTTTTCTCATCAGAAACAAACCAAAACCAATAGAATTACTTCTCTAAAGTGTTGAAAGGGGGAAAAAATATCTGTGAATCTAGAATTAAGGAAAAATATACTTCAAAAATAAAGATGAAATAATAACATTTTCAGACAGACAAAAGCCAAAAGAATGTGTTCCAGGAGAGAACACCGTTTTTCCTCATTTTAAAATCTCTTTAAAAAAACAACTAGTTGTTTAAAGCAAAAACCATGATGTATGTCAGACGTCCCAGGTGGCTGAGCCATAAAGAATCTGCCTGCCAAGGCCAGAGATGAGGAGACATGAGTTCGATCCCTGGGTGGGGAAGATCCCTGGAGGAGGAAATGGCAACTCACTCCAGTATTCTTGCCTGGAAAATCCCATGGAGAGAGGAGCCTGTTGGGCTACAGTCCACAGGGTCACAGAGAGTCAGACATGACTGAGCACGCGAGCACACACACGTGACACATGCAGAAGTAAGATACAAGAGAGTTCAGTTGCTCAGTCATCTCTGACTCCTTGCAACCCCATGGACCGCAGCGTATGTAAGACAGCAAATATAAGACAACAACAGCATAAAGTATGGGAGGGAGAAAAGGGACTATAACATTATAATGCGGTTATATTATATATCCTAAAATAATACTCATTTCAAAAGAAGGTAAGAAAATAATAAAAAACAGGTGGGGACCAGCAGTTTAAGGGTAGACTTAAACCCAACCATGTTGACAACTAGATTAATTGCAAATGTGCCAAATATACAAATGAAAACGTAGAGAGTGTCAGACTGAATTAAAAAGCAAGACCTCAGTATATGTTCTCTACAAAAAGGCCATTTAAAATATCGAGATCCAAAAGTAAAGCGATGAAAAAAGATAAACTGTGTAAAAATAATCATACAAAAGATAGAGTATTCTACATTAATAAGAGACTAAGCAGATTTCAGGAGAGGGTATATTATTTTACAGAAATGAATAAGGACATTTCATAATGATAAAAAGGCTAATTCTCAGGAAGACAGAAAAATCCTAAATGTGTATGCACCTAATAACAGCATGACAAAATATATAAAGCAAAAACGAACAGAACTAAAATGAGAAATAAAAACATATCTACAATTAGAGTTGAAATTTCAACACCCGTCTCTTTCATTGACAGAATAAACAAACTGAAAACCAGAATGAACACAGAAAACTTGAACAACATGGAACACTATACCCCAAAATAGCCAAATACATATTCAAGTATACATGAAAGTCACCAAGAGAGATCATATACTGTGGTATAAGTGAGTCTAAGCACATTTAAAAGAATGTACCATGTGACAAGGTAATACAAGCAGCACTTCTTCAGGAAAAGTAGCAAATGATAGTCCTCAAAAGTTAATTTTTCTATTTAAGGACAGTGTCCTTAAATCTAGGTAGTGGTAATCAATGGAAGTTAACAGCTATATACAGCGCAGGCTGTTATTCCCCAGCACAGGAAGCTCTATAAATTTCCTAGCTAGCAACCAGTTCACTAGTAACATTCACAAACTGCCTCTGAGAGTTCTGAATTACTGCCAATGGAAGTTCCCTTTAATGATTCCGAAGGTCAAATTTTATAATTGGGATGAAAAGTTACACTCTCATCAGAGTAACAGGTTTTTAGGGTCCTTTTTTGGGGTGGGTGGTTACTTCAACATAGTCATTCTAAGTGAAGTCAACTCAACAAGACAGTTCAGCTCTCTGTGATATATCGAACATCTGGTTTTGCTTCAGTTCAAAGCCTCATATATCTTAGTCTCATGAGCTGTATTACACTGTATTTTCCAAAGTTTTGATAGGGGAATAATTTTGCTCTGTCCAGGATAAAAAGATGTAGTGCTTGGCCAGGCGAGAGGATGTCTGGGTGAGAGTATGACCATAGTTAGCTAGGGGGTGGGTGGGAGGTTGAGGAGGAGATAGGATTTCTAACAAGAGCAGATACAGGCATTTGCAGGAAAAGTATTTTAACTTAAAACATTCTTTTAAGATAAATTTTTAAAGTTACACTTCTATAATTTACATTCTTTCAGGAATAGTAAATATACTATTAGTTCTATCAAATTAACAGAAATTTAGAATTAAAAAAACCCATTATCCCAGAGGTAAAATGATCATTCCTGAAATTATAACACACAAAAATATCCCAAACTGGTAGTGAGGAGTTCTAAGCAGTGCCCTGATAAAGCAGGACCTATATAAGTCCTGAGAAAGCAGTCCTGGCACCACAAACACAAATTAGTAAATGACAAAAACTAGTCTATGTATTGTTGCTCCATTTAAAGACAAGTGTTTTCTGGATTTTTAACTTTGTTTGGTTCTTTTGGGGGCCCTTTTTTCCAGAGACATTTTTGACAAAGTGAAAACCTAAAATGATCGTATCAGTTAATTGTAAGCCTAATTCAGCCAAGCTTTTTTATCAACCAAGATGACAAATATGATATCACAATAATAGTGCAGTACAGGGACTTCCCTGGAGGGCCAGTAGTTAAGACTCAGAGATTCCAATGCAGGAGGTCTGGATTTGATCCCTGGTTGAAGAACTAAGTTCCCACATGCTGCGCAGCTAGGGGGCTGCCCCCGCCAAAGAAGAGTGTAGCATGTGTATGTATGAGTTTTTTTAAGGAAGATGAGCAGACAGACAGACATTCTTCCACTCCAGGCAGCTCCCTCAGAACTGATAAAACATTCCTAAAGACTGGAGTTGTTTGTATAACATCTGTAATGTCAATTCATAGCCTAATCCATCATCCATATACAGAAGTCAAGTGTGATCCCAAAGGCAAAATTTCCAATTAGTTTTGTCTGGAAAGTTTAAGGCAAAGGTAATAAAATCAAGAATTCTGTGCTGATTCACTGGGAAAACATTTGTTTGCCACACTCCTTCTCTGAGGAACAAAAGGAGTCAGTGGTTAGTCTGGAATGTGATTCATTAGGAATATCTGGGTGATAAATAAATGAAAAGAGATGACAAATGGTTGTCTGTATGACTTGCAAAACCTTTGTTTTCTTTAAGTCCAACTTTCAGGGGAGTTTAGAAATGCTTTTACAAACAGGAATTCTACTCTTCAAATTCTTTTAATCATTGCTTTTCTCATCGTAGTCAGAAAACAGTTTACCTAAGGTTATGGTGTACAACAAATAACTCTAGAAGGCTAGAGCATAAAATTGTTGATTCCAAATGGACACTGAGAAGTTTAACTAGTGTTTGGTTTTTTTCCTATGAAAAAGAGTTTATAAATTAAGCCCCTCTTCTCTCCCTATAAAAGGTGCTACAGTGTGTAAAGAAAGAGTAATTTGGCCATTAGCTATGTGGATTTTAGTTTTCTAAAAATCTGTTAGTAACTTAACTAGATGTACTCAGACTTCTATCTCATATTTTTCATTTGATGAAAAGCCCGATAATAATAATGGTAATAATACCTGTTCAACCTAAGTAAGAGAGTAATATAATGAGGTTATGTAGTAAAAGTGCTATGATAAGTATAAAATAATCAAAATGAAAATGTGTAAACTCTATAGTTCAGACTCTAGGTTATAAGGACGTGTCTTCAAAGTCATTTTTATTATATTAAATCAATCATAGTAAAAATATGTTTCACTTTTCTTCTCTAAACCTAAACAATTTTGATCATAAAGTTGATCTAATATTCAGGAAGAATGGACCACTTATTTATAAAGAGAACTTTTAAAAAGGTTATAATTTGTCTAAAATAGATATCCAAAAGGACAGATTTCAGGTAAACTGAATCTTACTTTCATTTAAGCGCACATTAATAGATAGTGACTTCAGGGCAGGAAGTCAGTCAGTCTGTGCATATCCTTCTGGGTTTGGTGAAAACCCAGCCCTGTCCTGGAGATCCTGGTTTCTACTTTTGATGTGGTGATACTCTTAAGAGTTAATACATGAGTCATTCCTTGGGGAAAGACTCAGAGCTGATCATGTTCTCATCAAAAAAAGGGCAAACAGATCTTTTCTAAGAAGGGCCGGATGGTCTTCCCGCAAGAGCCCTGAGTCACTGCATACTTATAGCCAGAGTCATTATACCTACACAGAGCAATATTAGGTCACACTAGAACCTTCCTTTTGGCAATTTCTTCCCTTTTTTGTCTTACAGAGGGACAGACAGGTAACCTATGGAGCAATCATCAGAAATCAAGCAGGAAAAAATATGAAGAGGTTGGCTAACAATTTTTAAAAGAACTGTTCCAGCTCATGGCATTAAATGATTCCTATAACAGTTCTCTTACTGAAACTGTTTCACTATTTCACTTCAACCCATATCCATGCAGTTTTTCAAATAACATTTTCTTTAGGCAATAAGTAGCCAAGAGTCAAAAAGCATAAGAAAGGCTTTATATGTATACATATAAAAGAGTACTACAAAGCACTATATACAAACGATGAGGCACTTATTCACCAAAGAAAACAGGGCGCTACAGACAGAAGTTCTGCGAACATTTGATAGCAATCAAGACGTTGGACTTCTTAATACAATTTTTACCACATTTTAGCAGTGAAGCAACATTAAACTTTAAGGCAAAAGCAGACTTTTGCATTTTATACAGGGGCAAATATCTCACTACTTACTTTCCTTGTATTTACTATATAACAAACAGCCCCAATTTTTTTTTATTAAAATGGTCTTTGTTTATGTTTTCAAGTAGAATTCTTTATTCATTTATATCTTATTACCATATCTGATAACCACATTCTAAACTTACAGTTTTATGGCCATGGTTTCTCATGGTACTTAAAACACTCTTGACATTCACTGATTTTTAGATGCAACGTATTTAAACTACCAATCTTTATCTATAAAATGATATTCTTAATCTAAAACAGTCATTTAACACAACTGACTCATAAATACCATTCAGATGATAATGCCCTGATGGTATATCTTTTTATAAAATCTGATCTACTCTACAATGTAACTAAATAGCTTCGAAACTTTTCTATGTACCAACTGCCATCTAAATAAGGCAGTTCTAATGTGAAAATTCCTCCCATTCTGATTCCCAAAGGTCAGGGAATTCAATGGTTAAAATAGATGCCAAAGAGAAAAGGCATTTTGTACAATACATTCAGCCTTCTATTTACAGCTCAATATTTGAGAGTCTTTAAAAACTTTAAAGTGATTGTTGATAGTTTTTGTTCTCAGAGTTCTTTGTCTAAGAGCTGGGCTTGTTTTGAAAGGAACATAGGGCTTGGTAAACCTTTCTCCAGGAAACTGCTCCACCTAGTGTCAAAACTGTCTGTGTACACATTATTTGTAAATTCTTGCTGAAGGACTCATTCTCTTTGTTACTGTTAAACAGAACAGACTTTATAATCATTAATAGCATACGCAGTTTGTTGCTGCTGTCTGTCGCTAACTCGTGTCCAGCGCTTTTGCGACTCCATGGACTGCAGCCTGCCGGACTCCTCCGTCCATGGCAGCTCCCAGGTAAGGATACTGAAGTAGGTTGCTGCTTCCTACTCCAGGGAATCTTCCCAACCCAGGGATTGACCCTGGGTCTCCTATATTGGCAGGCGGATTCTTTACCACTGAGCCACCTGACAGTTGTTAAATCACCTTCTCTTACAACATTAGGAATAATAATGTACGTGCATATAAGGAGCATGTCTGAGATATATTTCTCATTATCAAGTTCCAATGTTCCTGCTTTTAACCTGGTTGTTTACAAAATTACGAATCATATATCCTAGTAATGGGAATAATTCTAATGTGGCTACTGAAATTACCTTATCGCTTCTCCCAATTATTTGTAACAATCTAAATGTAATTCAAAAATTATTTATTTCTCAAATGATTGCAGTGTTGTAAAGGTTGTATTTTTACAACAGACTGGTTCTGCACACATCAATGGTTTCAAACATGAGATCAGGACTAAATTTTGTTGTCATCAGGCAGCTCAACCGGAAGAAATTCTTTTACTTTTCTCTTCATGAAAAGTTGCCTTTTTTTTAACCCCTTGATGGTCTTCCAGACCACTCAAGCACTTGCACAACTATAATTCTCTCCCAAAACGTCATGTTAAGTCTACTCTTATGACCTGAAAGAGAGAAGAAATCCTTTTTTGGCAAATGGAGAAATCAAATGCATAACATGTCACATAAAAATCCTTGGAGAGTAGTTAGTTCACTAAGGCTCCCGAGTTCAATATGCTTCTTCTGGTGTGCTATCGTCATCCCATGAATTAGAGCCAGGGTTAGCAAACTACAGCCTGTGGATTAAACCCAGTCTGCTATTTGTGTTTTTGAATAAAGATTGACTGGAAAACAGTCATATTCATTCCTATATACTGTTCCTGGGTGCTTTCTTGTTACCATGACAGATCAGAGGAATTACAAAAGGGATTGCACGGCCTGCAAAGCCTAAAACATTTACTATTTGGCCCCTTTACAGCAAAAGTGCGGCCCCTGGGCTGTCATCGTTCCCTGGGCCAAATCATTATTAAGGTGAAAATTCTGACACATTCAAACACAGAGATACATCAAAGAAGTTAACAGCAGTCACCTTCTCTTTATTAAGCTGTTTTCACTCTGGGCATTATTTCCACTAGTAAATAAGCACTCAAGTTCTGAATCACCTGAAAGGAAACCTGCTACATACATGCTAAGACTAAAATAAATTTGTTAGTGGATTTCTGGAAATTAGTATCTAAGAGAAGAGGGCTTAGAAGATGTGATCTTAGAAAAATCTACCCGCCACAGAAGCTCTTCTGACTTCTGATCTGCTTATAAAAGGGGATTCCCAGGTGGTGCTGGTTATAAAGAATCCACCTGCCTATGAAGCAGACGCAAGATGCAGATTCAGTTCCTGGGTCAGGAAGATTCCCTGGAGAAGGAAATGGCAACCTACTCAAGTATTCTTGCCTGGGAGATACCATGGACAGGGAGGCCTGGCAAGCTACAGTCCATGGGGTCGTAAAGAGCTGGACACGACTTAGTGACTCAGCATGAGCACCTACTTGTGTGTGTGTGTGTATATGTATCTGTGTATATCTATGCATATATGCGTACATATATACGCCCTTTTCTTAATCTTTATTCATGCCTGAATCTCTGTGCTTCAATGTAGAATCACTTTCCTTCCACTCATTCAAAGAACACTGTTACTATTTCCTTTAGAGCATGTTTGCTAGTGGCAAAGTGTTTCTGTTTTTCTGAAAACATCTTTATTTAACACTGTTCACAGGTCACTTTCGAGTATTACCTGTTGGCAGTTATTTTCTTTAGCCATCTAAAGATAGCCCACTGTCAGCTGATTTTTTTCAACAAAAGCTATGACGAATCAGTCTTCCTGAAGTTCCTGTGAAGACAGTATGTTTTTTCCCTCCATCTCTCCTTTTTCGTTCTAGATACTTTTCTCTGGTCAATTAATCCTGTCTTAGCTGTGGTCTGTTGAAGTCCATTCACTGAGTTCTTAATTTCAGATACTATTCTTTTAATTCAAAATTTCCACTTACTCTCCTTTCAAGTTTTCAACCTCTGGTAAAATATTCTAACTTGTTTTTTACTTCTTTGAAACACACTGATTTGGGATTAAGGTACACGCCTATTAATCTTATTAAATAGATACCCTGTGGATCTATTTCTATTATTTCTTGTTTTGACCAAATTATATTGTTTCCTCAGATATCTGATTACTTTGGATTGAGTGTCTGACTTATTTTTTTTTAATATCATTTGACACCTAGGATGACTGTATTTTCCTCCAGACTTAAAATTTACACCTGAGCTTCAGCCTCTGTCTGGGCTGATTTGTAGGACACTCATCCTTACATTTAAATTGTGGCCTCTCAGGGCTCCAAAGTCAAGCCTGCAGGTTTATCAGGGCATATACCTGACCAGCTCCAAAGCATGCCTGAAAAGGAGTGTTTTAAAAATAAAAACAGAGTACGACTAATGATTATAAGAATAATAATGATGATGGTCACTTAACATTCACTGAGCACCTTACATATACTAGCCACTGAACTGAAAAGTATACGTGTCTTATTTACTCCTCCAAATAGCCTTATGAGATAGGTACTATTATTATCACTCCCATTTACAGTTGAATAAACTGAGGCTTAAAAAGTTAAGATACTTGTGAAATATCACAGAATTAGTAATACTGGACCATGCATTGAAACCCAGCTCTGACTATGCCCTATTACTTACCTCCCATGATAGGAATATGTTAGTCATATAACAAAATCACCCTCCATGACTTACATATTTTTAAATAAATTAAAAGAATTAAGGCATTGTACCTGAAACTGGGCATGCCACAGGAGTATGTTCTGCCTATAAACATGTATAACAATGAAAAGAAAGTCTAACTAATAACTGCTTAACTAATTAATGAATGTGTAAAATTATTAAGAAAACTTATTTTCATTCACATGCATTAACTGGTATTATGCAGCCATAAATAAAGAAAAAAATAGAATATGCCTCTAACCTATTTGAGGGTTTCATATTTACCCAGAATAGAACCTGCAAATACAGGATATTATATTGGTTGTATTAGCAACGCCACCTAGTGGCAAACTAACATAGCCATAGATAGAAAAAGTCCCAGAAGAGTGGTTCTTAACCTTGCATGGGTTACAGAGTCTGAAGACTCTAACACTATAGGTCCTTTCTCCCAGAAAGATGCACAGTTGTGAAGATATATAACAAGTACAGTGTTCAGGAAATTAAAAGACCTCCTGAAGCCCATTAGTTGACTGTTAGAATTAATGGAACGAACCAACACACCTAGTCGAGCTGTGCCATGCTAACTTGTTTCAGTTGTGTCCGACTCTTTGCAACCCTGTGGACCATAGCCCTCCAGGCTCCATGGTCCATAGTATTTTCCAGGCAAGATTACTGGAGTAGGTTTCCACGCCTTCCTCCAGGGGATCTTCCTGACCCAGGAATCGAACCCATGTCTCTTAACGTCTCCTGCACAGGCAGGTGGATTCTTTAATGTGAGTGCCACCTGGGAAGCCCCTCAACTAACCTAGAGGTCCAAACAACTTCCCATGAGCCTTGAGAAGGAATCTATTCATTTTTCCATTCAATCTCTTCCTCTCTGTTTAGCAATCACTATTTCTGCATTAACAGTATCTAACTTTTCCTTTGTGGTTACACACCTGTTCTCGGCAAACCTCAAGATTTCTACGACTCCCAAATCAATTTACAAAATTGGACAGTAGACCAAACAAGTCATTTTTCCTGGTTGATTTTCATTAATTTTAACATTTAAATTTAATTAAGCAACTAGTCTTTTACTCCTAATGTTTAAAGAAATGATGAGAATTTCTAGAACATCTGAATTAAGTTATAACTTTCAATTTTAACTAAAAATTTTAAATGAAATTGCTGACTGACAAACTTAAAAATCCAACCCTATGCCCCAACGGTAATCCAAGCCTATGCCCCAACTAGTAACGCTGAAGAAGCTGAAGTTGAACGGTTCTATGAAGACCTACAAGAACTTTAAGAACTAATACCCAGAAAAGATGTCCTTTTCATTATAGGGGACTGGAATGCAAAAGTAGGAAGTCAAGAAACACCTGGAGTAACAGGCAAATTTGACCTTGGAGTACAAAATGAAGCAGGGCAAAGACTAATAGAGTTTGTCAAGAGAACGCACTGGTCATAGCAAACACCTTCTCCCAACAACACAAGAGAAGACGCTACACATGGACATCATCAGATGGTCAACACCGAAATCTGATTGATTATATTCTTTGCAGCCAAAGATGGAGAAGCTCTATACAGTCAGCAAAAACAAAACCAGGAGCTGACTGTGGCTCAGATCATGAACTCCTTATTGCCAAATTCAGACTTAAATTGAAGAAAGTAGGGAAAACCACTAGACCATTCAGGTATGACCTAAATCAAATCCCTTATGATTATACAGTGGAAGTGAGAAATAGATTTAAGGGACTATATCTGATAGGCAGAGTGCCTGATGAACTATGGAATGAGGTTCATGACATTGGACAGGAGACAGGGATCAAGACCATCCCCATGGAAAAGAAATGCAAAAAAGCAAAATGGCTGTCTGAGGAGGCCTTACAAATAGCTGTGAAAAGAGAAGTGAAAAGCAAAGGAGAAAAGGAAAGATATAAGCATCTCAATGCAGAATTCCAAAGAATAGCAAGGAGAGACAAGAAAGCCTTCCTCAGAGATCATTGCAAAGAAATAGAGGAAAACAACAGAATGGGAAAGATTAGAGATCTCTTCAAGAAAATCAGAGATACCAAGGGAACATTTCAGGCAAAGATGGGCTTGATAAAGGACAGAAATGGTACAGACCTAAGAGAAGCAGAAGCTACTAAGAAGAGGTGGCAAGAATACACAGAAGAACTGTACAAAAAAGATCTTCATGACCCAGATAATCACGATGGTGTGATCACTCACCTAGAGCCAGACATCCTGGAATGTGAAGTCAAGTGGGCCTTAGGAAGCATCACTACGAACAAAGCTAGTGGAGGTGATGGAATTCCAGTTGAGCTGTTTCAAATCCTGAAAGATGATGCTGTGAAAGTGCTGCATTATTTCAAATCCTCAAAGATGATGCTGTGAAAGTGCTGCACTCAATATGCCAGCAAATTTGGAAAACTCAGCAGTGGACACAGGACTGGAAAAGGTCCGTTTTCATTCCAATCCCTAAGAAAGGCATTGCCAAAGAACGCTCAAACTACCACACAATTGCACTCACCTCACACGCTAGTAAAGTAATGCTCAAAATTCTCCAAGCCAGGCTTCAGCAATATGTGAACCATGAAGTTCCAGACGCTCAAGCTGGTTTTAGAAAAGGCAGAGGAACCAGAGATCAAATTGCCAACATCCGCTGGATCATGGAAAAAGCAAGAGAGTTCCAGAAAAACATCTATTTCTGCTTTATTGACTACACCAAAACCTTTGACTGTGTGGCTCACAACAAACCATGGAAAATTCTGAAAGAGATAGGAATACCAGACCACCTGACCTGCCTCTTGAGAAATCTATATGCAGGTCAGAAAGCAACAGTTAGAACTGGACATGGAACAACAGACTGGTTCCAGATATGAAAGGGAGTACGTCAAGGCTGCTTATTGATCTTCTATGCAGAGTACATCATGAGAAACACTGGGCTGGAAGAAGCACAAGCTGGAACCAAGATTGCCAGGAGAAATATCAATAACCTCAGAAATGGAGATGACACCACCTTTATGGCAGAAAGTGAAGAGGAACTAAAAAGCACCCTGATGAAAGTGAAAGAGGAGAGTGAAAAAGTTGGCTTAAAGCTCAACATTCAGAAAACTAAGATCATGGCATCTGGTCCCATCACTTCATGGGAAATAGATGGGGAAAGAGATGGGGAAACAGTGTCAGACTTCATTTTTGGGGGCTCCAAAATCACTGCAGATGGTGACTGCAGCCATGAAATTAAAAGACGCTTACTCCTTGGAAGGAAAGTTATGACCAACCTAGATAGCATATTCAAAAGCAGAGACATTACTTGGCTAACAAAGGTCCGTCTAGTCAAGGCTATGGTTTATCCAGTGGTCATGTATGGATGTGAGAGTTGGACTGTGAAGAAAGCTGAGCACCGAAGAACTGATGCTTTTGAACTGTGGTGTTGGAGAAGACTCTTGAGAGTCCCTTGGACTGCAAGGAGATCCAACCAGTCCATTCTGAAGGAGATCAGTCCTGGGAGCTCTTTGGAAGGAATGATGCTAAAGTTGAAACTCCAATACTTTGGCCACCTCATGCAACGAGTTGACTCACTGGAAAAGACCCTGATGCTGGGAGAGATTGGGGAAAGGAGGAGAAGGGGACGACAGAAGATGAGATGGCTGGATGGCATCACCGACTCGATGGACATGAGTTTGGGTAAACTCTGGGAGTTCATGATGGACAGGGAGGCCTGGCGTGCTGTGATTCATGGGGTCGCAAAGTGTCGGACACGACTGAGCCACTGAACTGAACTGAAACTTAAAAATCAAGAAAACTTTTCATTTCAAAGGCAGATATGTAGGTAAATAATATTTTAGGAAATAGAGTAACATTTTTAGATCACCATTTAGTTAGACAGTGAGTTATAATTAACTAAATGATTACTTCCAAAAGAGGTAACTTCCATACTGGGAAGAACCTAATTGAGAAATTTTGTCTATGCAGGAAAAATTTTCCTATTTCACTTTAAAATCATAATTTCCATTAAAGAGAACCATGATCAAGAATGACTAAATTTTTTCTCTTTGTTAAAGTCAGTTTCTTTTTCATTTATTTTACTATAAATTATCTTTAAGTTTTTCATGTGGACCCTTTTTAAAATCTCTATTGAATTTGTTACCATATTGCTTCTGTTTTATGTTTTCCTTTTTGGCTAAGAAGCATGTGGGATCCTAGGTCCCTAACCAGGGACTGAACCCCTACCCCCTGCACTGGGAGGACAGAGCCTCCCACTAGACCACCAGGGAAGTCCCTTGCTGTAAACTGTTGTCAAAAGAAGGGTCATATTTCTGACCAAACTTCTCTCCTAATGTAGTCAATTGTTTTCTTGACTGAAGAGTTATATGGGTACATGGAAAGGTTGCCTATTTCATCAGAATAAAAATGTATGGCATAAGAACGTTAATATCACATCTCCTTAAGTGAGGACTATGTGAAGGCTCATAAATGAAAGATGTAATTAGGACTTTCCAGATATAATCACATTTCACATATATAATACAAAAGGAATGATGATCTATAAAGAAAAAACGATGTCAACCATTACCACCAAGAAAATGTTAAAAATCTAACCATAGATTTTGAATAGCTTTTTAAATAATAAGAGATCAAATTCTTAAACTTTTATTTGATACTGCTTTGCCTCTAGTTTCCTGGCTATTTTTCTCCATAACTGCCAAAGTTCACAAATGCATAGTCTATACTTACTGATGACATTTTTTTTTACTACACATTTGCTACACTATTGTTTATTGACTAGCTTGGCTCTTGGAAGGACTACCGGAAATAATTCAGGTAAAGAGCTGAGCACAGAGTCTAGCGTGTGGTAATTAACATTCAATAAATGTTAGTTTATTGGTCAGGATAGGTTAAAATAACAAACAGCCCCCAAACTCAGCAGCTCAAGACAAGTAAGTTTCTATCTCCCTTACTCTACATATCCATCAGAGGCTAGCAAGGTGAATCTGCTCACCATAGCCAGAGACTCGGGCTCCAGGTGAAACACAGCATGACAAGCCTTGAAGCTTCCATCAGGAAGCAAGATCTATCAGTTATGCTCACATTTCTTTGATGAAAGCAAATCACCTGGCTGGAGTTCAACAGGATGCGATCTCACAAAAATAAATACCAAATATGGATAAAAAACCAATAGAATTGACTTCAGTTAGTATTACTCTGATGACAATAATGACAATGTTTGCCATTTTTGGTAGTAGTAGTAGAAACAGCTGTAGTTAATTTCTTGGAATCTAACTTTCATCCCATCAGGTAATTAAAAATAAACAAAAACTAGTGACATCTTTTATCTTCCTTTTGCTTGACTTCTTGGAAAATTATTTTTTCCCAATATTTGTTTTTCTTCATTTTCCCTATTATACCTAAGGAATTCTGGAAGGAATTCTGTGTTTAAGAACTAACAAATTTAAGAACTAAAGATAATCTCATCAAATGGAAATGGCATATTCTGGGTATCTTTTTATTTTTAACATTAATATATTGCTCTTCAAGACTTCTCATTCTGAATTTGTTTGCTATACTGACCTTTCATCCATTTTTGATCACTACTATCTAAAAAAGTGTTCTTCTGACCAAATCCTCACTGATTCATGATTAAAAAAAAACAAAAAACTCTCAAACACGCACACAACTCACAACAAACTAGGAACAGAAGTAAGTTTCATCTACTTGATAAAGAACACCTAAAAAAACCTGTAGCTAACATGTAGCTTCATGGTGAGAAACTAGAGGCTTCCTCACTAAGGTTGGGAACAAGGTGATTTCCCTGTCACCACTCCCAATTCAACATCAGACGGAGCTAACGCAATAAAAGACAAGGGGTAAAAACGAAAGGGTACACAGATTGAGAAGGAAAAAACAAAACTATTTGCAGATGACACGATTATCTTATATAGAAAATCCTAAAGAATCAACAATAAAGTCCTGAAACTACTTAGGTTGCAGGATACAAGGTTAATATACAAAAGTTGATTACTTTCCTATGTATCACCAATTAATATACATAATCTACAGATCATGCCCCTAGGTATTTACCCAAATGAGCCAAATTCTTATATATATATCCAAAACCCTGCACATGAATATTTATAGCAGCTTTATTCATAATTGCTATAACCTGGAAATAACCATGATGATCTTCAATACATGAATGGATAAACAAATTGTGGTACATCCAGGAAATGGGATATTATTTGGGAATAAAAAAAATGAGATATTGGCACTTCCCGGCGACCCAGGGGACTTTGTGCTTCCAATGCAGTGGGTGTGGGTTTGATCCTTGGTTGAGGAATTAAGATCCCACATGAGGTGGGGCATGCCCCCCTCCAAAAATAAAGAACTGAGGTATCAAGCCATGAAGACAATGGAGGAACTTTACATACATATTGCTAAGAGAAAGAAGTCAAGCAGGAAAAAACTCATACTATATAATCCCAACTATATGAACAAAATCAAAACTTACAGAGAGAGTAGAAGATTAGTGTTTTCTTAGGGTCTGTGAGTAGGGAGAATGAGAAGGGTAAGAATAAACAGGTATAGCACAGGGTATTTTTAGGAGAGTGAAACTATTCTGTGATCCTGTAATGAAGAATGTATAAGCTCATGCCAAAACCTATAAAACTATATAAAACACAGAGTGAACTCTAATATAAACAACTGGCTTTAGTTAGTAATGGCGACCCACTCCAGTACTCTCACCTGGAGAATCCCATGGACAGGGGAGCCTGGTAGGCTGCAGTCCATGGGGTCGTGAAGAGTCGGACACAACTGAGCGAGTTCATGTTCACTTTTCACTTTCCTGCATTGGAGAAGGAAATGGAGACCCACTCCAGTTGTTCTTTCCTGGAGAATCCCGGGGACAGCGGAGCCTGGTGGGCTGCTGTCTATGGGGTCGCACAGAGTCGGACACGACTGAAGCGACTTAGCAGCAGCAGCAGCAGATCAATATTGGTTCCTCAACTGTACAAAAACAGTCTTAATGATCGAGATTAACCATGATGGTGTGGTCACTCCAGATATCCTGGAGTGTAAAGTGAAGTGGACCTTAGGAAGCTTTACTATGAACGAAGCTAGTGGAAATGATGGAATTCCAGCTGAGCAATTCAAAATCCTAAAAGATAATGTTGTTGAAGTGTTGCACTCAATATGCCAGCAAATTTGGAAAACTCAACAGTGGCCACAGGAATGGAAAAGGTCAGTTTTCATTCCAATCCCAAAGAAAGGCAATGCCAAAGAATGTTCAAACTGCCACATAACTGCTCATTTCACATGTTAGCAAGGTAATGCTCAAAATTTTTCAAGCTAGGCTTCAACAGTATATGAACCAAGAAATTCCAAACGTATAAGCTGGATTTAGGAAAGGCAGAGAGGCCAGAGATCCAATTGCCAACATCTGTTGGATCATAGAAAAAAGCAAGGGAATTCCAGAAAAACGTCTACTTCTGCTTCACTGACTACGCTAAAGCCTTTGACTGTGTGGATCAGAGCCAAAGCCTTAACTGTGTGAATCACAACAAACTGTGGAAAATTCTTAGAGATGGGAATATCAGCCCACCTTACCTGCCTCTTGAGAAACCTGTATGCAGGTCAAGAAGTAACAGAACTGTACACGGAACAATGGACTGGTTCAAAACTGGGACAAGGCTGTATATTGTCACTCTGCTTATTTAACTTATATGCAGAGTACATCATGAGAAATTCCAGGCTGGATGAAGCACAAGCTGGAATCAAGATTTCTGGGAGAAATATCAACAACCTCACATATGCAGACGACCCCACCCTAAGAGCAGAAAGCAAAGAGGAACTTAAGAGCCCTTGGTGAAAGTGAAAGAGGAGAGTGAAAACTCTGGCTTAAAACTCAGCATTCAAAAAATGAAGATCATGGCATCCAGTCTCATCACTTCATGGCAAACAGATGGGGAAACAATGGAAACAGTGACAGACTTTCTTTACTTGGGCTCCAAAATCATTGTGGACAGTGACTGCAGCCATGAAATTAAAAGACGCTTACTCCTTGGAAGGAAAGCTATGACAAACCTAGACAGCATATTAAAAAGCAGAGACATCACTTTGCCAACAAAGCTCCGTATAGTCAAAGCTATGGTTTTTCCAGTGGTTGTGTATGGATGTGAGTTGGAGCATAAAAAATGTTGAGCACGGAAGAATGGATGCTTTTGGATTGTGGTGCTGGAGAAGACTCTTGAGAGTCCCTTGGACTGCGAGGAGATCCAACCAGTCCATCCTAAGGGAAATAAACCCTGATTATTCACTGGCACAACTAATACTAAAGCTGAAGTTTCAACACTTCAGCCACGTGACGTGAAGAGCTTTCTCATGGGAAAAGACCCTGATACTGAGAAAGACTGAGGGTAGGGGGAGAAGGGGGCGACAGAGGATGGAGATAGGTGGATGGCATCACTAACTTAATGGACACGAGTCTGAGCAAACTCCGGGAGACAAGGAACAAAGGGAAACCTGGTGTGCTGCCATTCACGGAATCACAAAGAGTCAGACATGACTGAGTCAACAACAGAAGTGCAGATCTGGTTGTTTTGCTTTTAGGGCACTTAAAAACAACCCTAAATGCTACTGACAAACAGCAGACCAAAACCAAATTAACCTAATGCTGAAAAACGTGGTCTGATCCATCTGGATGGCAGTTTATTACCAGCAATGATAATGCCACAATGTTTTTATATGGTTTTTATGTATAACGCAACACAGTTTCAGATGTTCCTTGATTTTATCTCCACATTTGCTTAACTAGTAATAATATACATGGCACTGAGAGTAATGAGAGAGTGATCAGTTCAGTTCAGTTCAGTCGCTCAGTCATGTCTGACTCTTTGCGACCCCATGAATCGCAGAACGCCAGGCTTCCCTGTCCATCACCATCTCCCGGAGTTCACTCAAACTCATGTCCATCGAGTCAGTGATGCCATCCAGCCATCTCATCCTCTGTCGTCCCCTTTTCCTCCTGCCCCCAATCCCTCGCAGCATCAGAGTCTTTTCCAATGAGTCAACTCTTCGCATGAGGTGGCCAAAGTACTGGAATTTTAGCTTTAGCATCATTCCTTCCAAGGAACACCCAGGGCTGATCTCCTTTAGAATGGACTAGCTGGATCTCCTTGTAGTCCAAGGGACTCCCAAGAGTCTTCTCCAGCATCACAGTTCAGAAGCATCAATTCTTCGGCGCTCAGCTTTTTTCACAGTCCAACTCTCGCATCCATACATGACCACTGGATAAACCACAGCCTTGACTAAGAGTGATACTTTCCTTCAAATAGTTTTTGAAGAATTCCTTCTAAACTTGTGAAAAATCTAACTACATTCCCTTAACCTTGCACTCTGATCAAGGGCAGAAATAACTACTTAGTTTACGGAAACAAAGGCTGACTTTTCAGTGAAATACACTTTGTAATAAATGCTTATTTGTATGTTTTAAATCCTTTACTGGTTACATGAATCAATGGAACTAAAATAAGAATGTTTTCACAGCAAGACAGTTTATAAATGCCATTTTATAAAAGTTTCTCAAGGATATGAAAAGAAACAGAAAACGTGAAACTTCTAAGTTTCAAATTTTTCTTATTCTTATTATGGGATTTATAGGGTTCATTAGAATCCCTTTAAAGATTCAGTACAATCTGCTAGCTAGGTAGCTTTTTAAATACTTCCAAATTAATCAAATGCAACTAATGAGTTCCTTAATCTGGTCTTCCCAAGGAATCTAAGAGGACAGGTCTAGAAAAGAATAGAAAGGTAACTGGCATTTTCTTTTTTCCTCCTCTGCCGCAACCTCTAGTATAGCATTATATTTCTAGAATAATTAAAGAAACTCTGATATGATCACTTATCCAGGATTTATGCTTCTATCTGGGTTAAAATCAACAAGCAGTCATGAACAGAATTCTAAAATTCCATGTTTTAAAATTCCCATAAACTGACAGAACTTATGTATTATAGATTAATACTTTATTCTTCAGATCATTAGTTCAGCAGCCTTCTGAATACTCATTTCCTAATTATTTCTCACACCTGCTTCAGAAATGCATTCACTGAAGCACAGAGATTGGAAGTGTTTGCACTGCTGAACTCCATTCAGCAATCAGTACTGCTATGACAACTTCTCACCTGTTTTCTCCACCAAGAGCAAGGTGTTTTCAAATATGAAATTGTTTTCAATATATTATTCAGAGACAGGAAGAGAGTGAAACAAGAGAGACATCCAGGGTACAAATTAAATGAGGCCTTCACTCATGGGCCCCACATTTCTATGACCCTAAAAGTATATAAATTCTGTGCCCTCGATGTCACGCTTGTCACTCCCTAGTCCTAGCTCTGCCATTATTTCATTATATTTGCCAGTGTCCAAAGCAAATACCTCTCTTTCATTTCTCTAATTTCAACTAAGTAAAATATATATATATATTTTTTAGGAAGGGTACATTTTATATCTTGATTTAAAAGAGTTTAAGATAGCATCAGTTCTACACACATCACACTTTATGAGCCGCGTTCAGTAAGAACACCAGAGTAACCACCCCGTTGTGCACACGGTTATCTGAGGGTGTGAGGGAAGACACCATTTCTCATTGGCTATTAACAGAGAAAGTTACTGTCCAAGTCAATTCCAACCCGTACGTGGAATTTCGTACAACTGAATAACTTCAACTATTACAATGTAACTGCATAAGCAAGAGAACTACTATTCCGAAATCTCAACAGAAAAAACGTTTCCTGGCTGAATTAATATAAGTAAATAATCTCATTTGCCTAAGGCTTTTCCCCTCCCTTCTTTTTTTAAATTCTCAACTCAAAAGAAAACCAAAACAGAGTTCTGAATCAAATCTAAAGCACTGATTGGAGGATTAGAATACATAGAAAACACAAAGATAGTCAAATAAAACCTTAGAATTTTAACTTCTGAAGTATAAGGACAAATTAAAACATAATCTCTTTCAACCTCGATTATTAAGTTAATCTTACCAGATAAAGCAGAAAGGTGTGCAGCCCTGTTCCAAGCCCAACAGAAGACAAAATTCCTAAGCCTATCCAGTAGGCATACAAAAGAAACTGTTTCTCTATCCGTTGCACATACTGAAAAACAAAAGAGATAAGGTGATAAAAAACAAAATCAGAATTCTTAAGCAGAAATGTATTTATTAACTACAATTAAAAAAAAAAAACCACTAACTTTCCAATAGGAAGAAAGTATTAAGATTCAAGGCTCCTTAAAGAGACCTAATTCCTCTAACATGTGATAGCAGAGATGACCAAAAAAAAAAAAAACCCATGTGACTAGAATAAAGCTCATTTCTAACATTTTAAAAGTCCTACTATTACAATGACATTTGTAGGAAATATGCAAATTACTGATAACTATGAGAATAAAAATTTTAAAGACCCTTAAAAGTTTCACAAATTTTGTTTAAAAAAGCATGATAATATACAGTGGTAAGAGATGGGTGGTTATTTATATAATATTTGGAACCAGAACATATTCTTGTTGATCCTAGTAAAAAATGTACATAAAATTATTTTTATATATTTAAGACCATGATGCTTTACAAGCAAAAGCAAACTGCAGCCCACTGGGATATGGACTTGGAAGATTTCCAGAGTTTAGATGCTCATACTGGACAGTAAATCTGGTTCCCTGGAAACTCTTAATAGCACACAGAGATTTCTTTAAAATATATTTAAAACTTGCATTTATATGTATAAAGACTTCTCTGATTAGAAGTAAACTGCTTCACCCCCCTCCTTTTAATGCCATTTATTGTTTCCTACTTTTATAAGCAACATATGTTTATTACAGACAAGTAAAAATACATAAAGTAAAAAACAACTATCGTCCATAATCTCCACCCTACCAAAGATAATTACCACTGGCATTTTGATGAATATAGAGGTAAACTGCTCTAACATGTGAAATGGTATCATTTTAGAACTATTTCCTATCAGAATACATGAACATTTTGCTATTTTAACAAAAGTTATTAACAAAATGTCCTATTTTCCCTTCATTTATGCTGTATTTATAGACAACAGGCAAGCAAACTTCCCCCCACTTTATACATATAAAACCAAACTTTCAATCTAGGATGAGTATATGAGCTTTGATAGGTCACAGTATAGAAAACATGAAGACTTTGGTAGTGATTAAAGAATTCATGCTGCTTTGACTAAACATTGCCTGGAAAGTTACATTTAAATCCTTAAAGGTAAAAACGAATGATATATACCAAATATAAATACTGAGCAGCCATGAATTACCACAAGAATATTTTTAATATTTGACCTTAAAAATAAGACATTAAGATACCACTTATGAGATAAATTAAAAAAAAAAAATCAACAAAACCCAAAACAGTTCCATTCTGAAACTGCCTGGGATTCGGGAAGGAACAAGAACTGCGTTGAACCTCGTACCTGTTGATGTGCTCCTTCAATATAATACGTAGCTGTAAGCACAGCAAGCAGCAGTAAAAAAGACACCACAATGCTTTGACGATGCCATAATCTTAAAAACAAAACAAAAAGAATGAGATACATCACAGTCTCATTTTTAGGATTCACCACTCTCAAGACATTTCTCACTTAAACAATGAAGTTTTTTAGCTCAGGTTTAGAAGTGGTTCTTGGTGGACTGAGCTCTTCTGCTCTTAAAGACTATGGTCTCTTGATGTACAGAAGAGAATAAACAAGATACATGGGTACAAAATCTAATTTCTTCCTAGAAACACTACTGCAGCCCTCCCCAAACCCCCAAATTGCTTGTATATACTCCAGCCTCTAACTGGGACAGGACGAAGAGGATATATGTGTACTTCTGGCTGATTCATGCTGCTGTATGGCAGAAACCAACACAATACTGTAAAGCTATTATCCTCCAACTAGAAATGAATTTGAAAAAGCATTTACTGGATAGGGCATTAGCCTTTAGTCAGAGGACTTGGATCAGAATCTCTGAAGTACTGCGCTTGGAGTAAGACACTCAACCAATCTGATTCTGTTCCTTGTTTTTAAAATCATAATGATCATATACTTATTTTACCTTCTTCGCAGAATTGCTAGAAGAATCAAATGAACTAACAAGTGTTACAAAATACTTTATAAACCGGAAGTACAATAAAAATGTAAGGTATTATTACAGATATCTTGGAAAGGTAAACCAGAAAATGATTAAGGCAATTAAAAGTTCAACTCGCTCTACAGGGCTTACAAGTACTAAATTCAAACAGAGAACACAATTTCCATGGCAGAGTCCTTTTCATTGGCTCAAATTATCAGTAGTGCCACGTATCCTGAACCTTGACCTGCTAAAGAATCAGTGTATCTAACGTACACAGGCCTGATTTCTCCTGAAGGTAAAGCCAGAAGAAAAAACTTTTCGTTCTTAGGGTTCTCCTCTGCATAAAGGATTCAATAGGAAACAATAATCAACTGTAATAATCCAGTGAACAAATAGCAGTAAGTTTCCCTAATCTATTTTTCTTCAAACTACATATAAAAAGGAAAATAAATGTGTTCCTATAACATTCTAAATTTAATTAATCCATTTTGATAGACCAGGTGGCAGGAATAGGAGCTTGCTGAAGACTTCTAGAATTAGTAAAAACAGTTTATATAAAAGTTAATGGAAGACTCTTTACTTTGAGGTCCATTCCTTCAAGATTACTAGGGTTTCCAGAGAAAAATACTGCAAGGTAATGAGTGGCTGTCTCCACAGGACAATGTTCTGTCTTTCTTCTCGATCCCTCCTCTTCTTTTCATTCACTGAAGAGGGGTCTGAAAAAATTAGTGCAGAAGTTAAAACAGGATGCTACTTCTCCCAGTCACTCTCGAAACTCACCTATCTTCCCATCCCGCGTTTGAAGGACTGCACAGAAGCCTCAAAAGCAAACAACCCGATTCACACTGTGCCAAGTCTAGGCTATGTCCTGCTGTTCTACTCTTACCATTATTTTTGGAATTATATCAGTCAGGACACAAGTTTCTCTTATACATTACTGAAAGTGAAAGTGAAGTCGCTCAGTCGTGTCCAACTCTTTGCAACCCTATGTACTGTAGCCTACCAGGCTCCTCCATCCATAGAATTTTCTAGGCAAGAGTACTGGAGTGGGTTGCCATTTCCTTCTCCAGGGGATTTTCCTGACCCAGGGATTGAACCCGGGTCTCTGGCATTGCAGGTAGACACTTTACCATTTGACCCACCTCGGAAGCCCACACGTTACTGGAATACTAAATTAGTCCACTTTCTGTGAAGGGTAATTTAGCATCATATCATAGAACAAAGTGATTGAGAGCTCAAAATGTGAAGGCCAACTAGTAGTAGTAGTGTTAGTCACTTCATCATATCTGACTCTCTACGATCCCACGGACTATAGCCTGCTAAGCTCTTATGTCCATGGAATGCTCTGGGCAAGAATACTGGAGTGGGTTGCCATTGCCTTCTCCAGGGGATCTTCCCAACTCAGGGACTAAACCCAGGTCTCCTGTATTGCAGGCAGATTCTTTACCATTTGAGCTATCAGGGAAGACCAGCAGGTTCTGCTCTAAAACAACCTTGTGAAGGGATATCAAACCTTGGCTCTGCCACCTACTGGTCAAAGCCAGTTAACCTTTCTGTGCCTCAGTTTTCTCTTCACTAAAATAAAAACAGTACTTACTTTTTAGGGTCTTGTTAAAGATTAAATGAGTTAATTCATGTTATATATGTACAATTAAGGTTACTTATTATTGTAAATCTCTTGGCATCATCTCTTGAAATTATAAATGCATATACTTCCAGTTGAGCTATTTCAAATCCTAAAACATAACACTGTGAAAGTGCTGCACTCAATATGCCAGCAAATTTGGAAAACTAGCAGTGGCCACAGGACAGGAAAAGGTCCGTTTTCACTCCAATCCCTAAGAAAGGCAATGCCAAAGAATACTCAAACTACCGCACAATTGTATTCATCTCACATGCTAGTAAAGTAATGCTCAAAATTCTCCAAGCGAGGCTTCAACAATACATGAATCGTAAACTTCCAGATGTTCAAGCTGGTTTTAGAAAAGGCAGAGGAACCAGAGATCAAATTGCCAACATCCGCTGGATCACGGAAAAAGCAAGAGAGTTCCAGAAAAACATCTATTTCTGCTTTATTGACTATGCTTTGGCATAGTGGATCACAATAAGCTGTGGAAAATTCTGAAAGAGATGGGAATACCAGACCACCTGACCTGCCTCTTGAGAAACCTGTATGCAGGTCAGGAAACAAGAGTTAGAACTGGACATGGAACAACAGACTGGTTGCCAACAGGAAAAGGAGTATGTCAAGGCTGTATATTGTCACCCTGCTTATTTAACTTATATGCAGAGCACATCATGTGAAATGCCGAGCTGGATGAAGCACAAGCTGGAATGAAGATTGCCGGGAGAAATATCAATAACCTCAGATATGCAGATGACACCACCCTTATGGCAGAAAGTGAAGAAGATCTAAAGAGGCTCTTGATGAAAGTGAAAGAGGAGAGTGAAAAAGTTGGCTTAAAGCTCAACATTCAGAAAACAAAGATCATGGCATCTGGTCCCATCACTTCATGGGAAATAGATGGGGAAACAGTAGAAACAGTGGCAGACTTTATTTTGGGGGGCTCCAAAATCACTGCAGATGGTGATTACAGCCATGAAATTAAAAGACACTTACTCCTTAGAAGGAAAGTTATGACCAACCTAGACAGCATATCAAAAAGCAAAGTTATGACCAACTTTGACATTGCTTTGCCAACAAAGGTCCGTCAAGTCAAGGCTATGGTTTTTCCAGAAGTCACGTTTGGATGTGAGAGTTGGACTATAAAGAAAACTGAGCACTGAAGAATTGATGCTTTTGAACTGTGGTGTTGGAGAAAACTCTTGAGAATCCCTTGGACTCCAAGGAGATCCAACCAGTCCTTCCTAAAGAAGACCAGTCCTGAGTCTTCACTGGAAGGACTGATGTTGAAGGTGAAACTCCAATACTCCGGCCACCTGATGCAAAGAGCTGACTCACTGGAAAAGGCCCTGATCCTGGGAAAGATTGAAGGTGGAAGGAGAAGGGGATGACACAGGATGAGATGGTTGGATGGCATCACTGACTCAATGGAGATGAGTTTGGGTAAACTCCAGGAGTTAGTGATGGATAGGGAGGCCTGGCGTGCTGCAGTCCATGGGGTCGCAAGGAGTTGGACTCGACTGAGCGACTGAACTGAACTGAACTGTCACTCAATAATTCTACTTAGGAGAATGATTAGGTGTGAGGAGAAATGACTTTTGTACAAGTTTATTCAGTGTAGTGTTATTTGCTTTAATAAGACGGAGGAGTGATTAAAATATGTTACACCTGAACAACAGAACACTAAGCAGCCATAGTAAAGAATAAGTTCTTGGGACTTCCCTGGTGGTTCAGTGGATAAGAATCTACCTGCCAAAGCAGAGGACTCTGATTCAAGCCATGGTCTGGGAAGATCCCACATGCTGTGGAGCAGTGAAGCACGTGGGCCACAACTACTGAGCCTGTGCTTTAGAGCTTGTGCCCCACAACAAGGGAAAGCACAGCAATAAGGAGCCTGTGCATTGCCATGAAGAGGAAGCCTGCACGCAGCAACGAAGTCCTAGTGCAGCCCAAAATAAACAAGTAAGAAAGAATAAGCTCTTCATGTACAATCTCTAGAAAATAGTAAGTTAAAAATCTCAAACAAATGCACACCATGGTACAGGACCCTAAGTGTGTCATTCTCACATTAATTTTAAATTCCAACGGTGTAAGCAATAGTAGAAGAATATACAAATGCATGTGCTTGCTGAAAGGAAAGAAAAAATGACATGTGAAAGCTCCGAATGGGACGAGACTCTGATACATACAATGCCTATCTCTGAATCCTGAGACTCATGGTGAAACGATACAAAATTTATTGACAACCAAAGTAACCCAAAAGTCAGTTAAGTGCTGCAAACACATTCTACAAAGCAATGTAGTGATCAAAATGAACAGATGGGAACTACTACTTCAAAAAGCTTGCAGTCCTTCCAGTAGAAGATTTCTATGATACAATTATAAGCCTGCTGAAGTACTGATATTATCTGCAATGTGTTTGAGATGTCAAATGATCAAGTTAAAAAGAAAATCATTACAATTAACAGAAAAGGAAAACCTTTCACCTTCTTTTAAACACATAAAGGAAAGTTCTTACTTAAATCGTCTATATAAATGATAACCGTAATTTTTAGGGTAAATGTATAAAAAAGAGTCAAATATACTGAAATTTACCACAAATTCCTAATTCAATTAAAATACAAATTTATTTGTCTCAAACTAAAATTTAAAAAGGAATCCACAATAATCACATTCTGACTTTTTGGATAATTATTAAAATTATAATTAGCATAATAAATAAATTTATAATCTATTTCTAAGGTTACAAAATAGCAGGATACAAGTGAATGGCAAACAGAGTCAAATAAATATTTATCACACCGTAAGATTAAAAAGCAAAAATTTTGTATCTAGAACACTGCTGATGTGACTATGGCCAAGCTGCTTCTGCTATCACTGTGAAAAATCACCTTATAGACCCTTATACATCCACAATTTAATTTACTATGAAGATGAAACAAAAGATAATCTTTTATAAGATTTATAAGAATTTTATGTATTTTATATTACCATATATTATTTTATTAACAAAAGATAATACATATTAGATATATTTGAATTTTATTCCAATGAAAAGTATATCATTTAAACCCACAGATCTTATCCCTCCAAACCACCATCCTTTACCTGTGAAGTTTCCATTATATTGTTCCTTGTTCATTGCTACACGTCTCTGGTCACAATTTTTTCCATTCTCTGCCATTTCATAGATCAATAACTCTTGAGGAGCTAATAAAACAAAACAAAATCCAGTGCTATGTTACATATTCCTGCCTTGCATCTGTGGATGAATGAAACTGAATACAGAAAGCACAGGGCAGGAATCCCCACCTGCTATCTCAACGTGTTGACGCCTTAATTGTCTCTGTTATAATCAAGATTTAATAATCTGCATAAAAGTCTAGTAGAAGTATTAAACATATAAAAGCCATGTTGTGGCAATCCTTTTCCAAACAGCTATCCCAGTGCTTTTCCACATTAAAATTTGGAGGCAATTTGTCCACAGAAGGTTATAAGATACTAGTACTTTCAAACAGATAACTTAAATGGTCCAAAGTCTTTCTAATTCATTAATACCATACACACTATCTACTCAAATTTTACCAATCGTTCAGTCCTTTGGCGTTATTTAAAAAAAAAAAAAGATTACATTATCAAACATGTTAAAAATGTTGACAACAGATCCAAGATTAATTATATTTAGCAAGCAATTCTACTGAAAGAAAAAAATGTACAGGCATAGAAAGTGAAAATTTTAAATGTTTAAGATGAATTAAATGTACTCTTTAAGGACTTGCCTGGTGGTGCAGTGGTTAAGAGCCCGCCTTCCCACACAGGGACACGGTTCCAGCCCTTGGTCAGGGACTAAGGCCCCACACGCCCTGCCTAACTACTGAGTAGAGTACATCATGAGAAACGCTGGACCGGAAGAAACACAAGCTGGAATGAAGACTGCCGGGAGAAATATCAATAACCTCAGATATGCAGATGACACCACCCTTATGGCAGAAAGTGAAGAGGAAATAAAAAGCCTCTTGATGAAAGTGAAAGAGGAGAGTGAAAAAGTTGACTTAAAGCTCAACATTCAGAAAACAAAGATCATGGCATCTGGTCCCATCACTTCATGGGAAATAGATGGGGAAACAGTGGAAACAGTGTCAGACTTTATTTTTGGGGGCTCCAAAATCACTGCAGATGGTGACTGCAGCCATGAAATTAAAAGATGCTTACTCCTTGGAAGAAAAGTTATGACCAACCTAGATAGCATATTCAAAAGCAGAGACCAAAAAAAAAAAAAAAAAGCAGAGATATTACTTTGCCGAAGTAAGGTCCGTCTAGTCAAGGCTATGGTTTTTCCAGTGGTCATGTATGGATGTGAGAGTTGGACTGTGAAGAAGGCAGAGTGCCGAAGAATTGATGCTTTTGAACTGTGGTGTTGGAGAAAACTCTTGAGAGTCCCTTGGACTGCAAGGAGATCCAACCAGTCCATTCTGAAGGAGATCAGTCCTGGGATTTCTTTGGAAGGAATGATGCTAAAGCTGAAACTCCAGTACTTTGGCCACCTCATGTGAAGAGTTGACTCATCAGAAAAGACTCTGACACTGTGAAGGATTGGGGGCAGGAGGAGAAGGGGATGACCGAGGATGAGATGGCTGGATGGCATCATGGACTCGATGGACGTGAGTCTGAGTGCACTCCGGGAGTTGGTGATGGACAGGGAGGACTGGTGTGCTGCGATTCATGGGGTCGCAAAGAGTCGGACAGGACTAAGCGACTGAACTGAACTGAACTGATGAGAATACGACGTGGCCATGGGTTCAATCTGCCTACAGTTTTTTAGTTAGAACAATTTTATCCCTTAGCTAAAATTCCAACCATACTTTAGGCTTCATAAAGGAAAACAAACGCAAGACTATAAAGGCTAAAGAAAAAGCCTACATTCATTATTCCAACAGAAGGTTTCTTCTTTTCGACATAATCCATTTCTGGACACCTTTCTTTGTTGCCTTCATTTTTCAATAAACAAATTAACATATCAGGAAATAAAGCACAGGTTTCCCTCAGCACAGATGGAGAGCCTGAAGCAGAGGACTGTGAGTCTAAAATCCAGATTTGCACACCAGATTTGCTACTAACTAGTTGCATGATTTTAAGTAAGTCTCATTTTTTCTAGATCTTGATTCTTTGGGCCTACAAAAGGAGAACAAAAATTCTCATGTCCACAGGACTGATGATGATGAAGGAGTGTATGTTTGGGCATGCCAGTGTGCATATAACCATAAATGGCCAATACACCGAAGTGAAATCGCTCAGTCGTGTCCGACTCTTTGCGACCCCAGGGACTGTAGCCTACCACGCTCCTCTGTCCATGGGATTTTCCAGGCAAGAGTACTGGAGTGGGTTGCCATTTCCTTCTCCAGAGGATCTTCCCAACCCAGGGATTGAACCCAGGTCTCCTGCATTGTAGGCAGATGCTTCACCACCTGAGCCACGCTGAAGAACCGATGCTTTTAATACACCAAAAGCGTAGGTATATGAAGCAGTAAACCTAGCAACTGTCTGTATGAGAGAAAGTACTTCATAGCACAAGCCTCATGGCTACCACATAAGCTACATGAGTGTCTTTCATTCAACACTCAGTATAAAGGTTCTGGGGTCAATAATGGCCACTGAAGACACAAATGTGAATACCGGAAGATCCTTATCCTCCAGCAGGTCACAGTCTGGTAGGGAAACCACATGAACACAAGACTTCAATTATAACATGAAACAATGAAACAGATGTACAGTAAATAACTTAGCAGAAAGAAAACAGGTTTCAGAATCTAACAGAACTGGATTCAAATCCAAACTTCCCAGTATCTATTTTAAGCTTTGGCAAGTTTTTACATCTCTCTATCTATCAGTTTCTTCAAAAGGTACTCTGAGGATTAAATAAAATAATGTGCATAAAATACTAATATTGTCTCATCTTTTATAGGCACTCCATATATACCAGTTACAATGATGATAATGTTAGGTAGTTAGAATTGGAAAAAGGAGTCCAAAATGGCGGTGGCTAAAAGACAAAGAAGGGAAAAGCTTGTGAAAACAGAACAAAGGAAGGTCGGAAAACCGGAGTGAGGACCTCGGGTAAAACAAACAGCACTCCAGGCTAGCCCAATTTACATAGGGCAGGCCCAGGAGGAGGAGAAAAAAACACGTAAAAAGAGGAGTCAAAATTGGGCCAGGGCCTCTCTTCTCTTCCTGTCTTTTGGGTCGGCATGCCTTCACGCCTCAAGGATGTATTTTCCTTTGCTTTGTAAATAAAACTGAGCTGTAACACAGAGCTGTAACACTGGTCTGTCCAAGGGCTGTAATGCTGGTCTGTCCAGTTGCTTCAAATTTTTGTTGCAACAAGACAGAACTGAGGAAATTACAAACTCCCTGGTGGTTCAGAGGCTAAAGCGTCTGCCTCCAATGCGGGAGACCCGGGTCGGGAAGATCCCCTGGAGAAGGAAATGGCAACCCACTCCAGTATTCTTGCCTGGAGAATCCCCTGGACGGAGGAGCCTGGTAGGCTACAGTCCACGGGGTAGCAAAGAGTTGGACATGACTGAGCAACTTCACCTTCACCTGGCAATAAGGAGACAGAAAGTACAGGATAAAGTATGGGAACTCAGAGGGCAATACGTTCATAGTAGTCATAGAAGCTGAAACTTGATTCTGTAAACTTAAGTCATACTTCTGTGATGATATTTTCAAAAGCAATTACAAAAAAATGTGAAGATAATTTGTGAAAATCTGTATGATCAAAGCATCACAATAGGTTTAAAAAATACAAATCTATTCCACAAATCATGCTTTCTGGTTTTATTAATAAAATTAACTGAATATATCTTAAATGAATCATATAATAAAGAAGTTAAAGATTTTCCATCTTCTAATCATTCATACATAAGTTCTGTAAAGACTTATAACTGCAAAATCATATTCAGCCAAATTCTGTAGGCAATTCATTTTCGAGATGAACAGCCATTCACCCACATCACAATAAAGAACATTTAATTAATTTGTGATGCAAAGATGTAAGAAGGCAGAAAACAGCTCACATGTTATGAAGGACACACTCTAAAACCTTTCCCCCTACAAAACACCAATAACTCATTTCCCCAGTCTTACTCTTTCCCATGGTATCTTTGAGAGACAAAGTTTTATTCAAAACAACTTGGGTCTGTTTTAAGTTCTTACTTAATAACAATGGTATTATGCAACCAATCAATGACGTTTTACAAGACGTTTCAAGAGGAACTTTTATTTGAGCAAATAATGTGTTCTTACACAATTACACAATGTGTTCTTACACAATGCTAAAGAAGAAAACAGTCCACTGACATTTCCTACTCAAAAAATTATCTAGAAAAGTCTGGAATTTTGTTTTGTGAGAAATAACATAAGAGACTAAGTTATTTTGTCTACTTCTTTACAAACAAAATAAATTCACAGTTTAAAAAACAGTTTTTGAAAAACTTTTGCCAACCTCTAGCCCCACTCCCCTACCAGAGGTTGGGAGAGGAGGCTGAAAGTTCAAACCCTCTAATCACGTCTAGGTTTTTTTGGTGATCAGTCCCCACCCTGGAGGTTAACAACGGGCCCAGCAAAAGTTGCCTCATTAGAATAAAAGGTGCGCCTTTCACTTACATCACTCAGGAAAACCACAAGGGATTTGGGAACTTTGTGCCTGGAATTGGGACAAAGACCAAATATATATTTCTTATGCCATAATTACTCAATTACATAAGGACTGAATTACACACTCACAGAAGAAGAGAATATGCTAGTTATGTGCTGAATTGTACCTCCCCCTCCCTTATATGCTGAAATTCTAATCCCCAAAGTGACTGTATTTATATTATAGTTGGGGCTTTTAAGCAGGTAATTAAGGTTAAATGAGGTCCTAAGGGTGGGACCCTAGTTAGATAGATCTGGTGTCCTTAGAAGAGAAAAGAGACACCAGAGACCTCTCTCTGTATGCATACAAAGGAAATGTCATGTGAGCACACACAAAGAAGACAGCCATGTCCCAGCCAAGAAGAGAGCTGGCACCTTAATTCTGGACTTCCAGCCTCCAGAACTGAGAACATTAACTCAGTGCCCCAAAGCTGCCAAAATGACTGATCAGAGGCCAAATCAGGGCAAGCGGCATTTCACCTGTACTCCACACTTCAAGACTAATACATCCATGCTATTCTAATTCTATTCTCCTTCCCACCTGAAAGTAGTTTTATTTCCTTGGCGCTAAAAAAAAAAATCCTACCAACATCACTTACTAGTTGCATAACCTTGGGTAAGTAATTTAAGCTTTTGCATTTGAGTTTACGCATAAAATATCCCCATTCCTATTTTCATGTCATCCTTAAATGTTCTTCGTGTTACTCTGGGGACTCTCATTTATTTTCTCTACTTTCAGAAAAATTATACATAATTGTCCTGCACAGAGTCTGGCTGGCACACAGTACGCACTTAATGTTAGCTTCTCTACACCCTTTCCAGGAATGTCTCAATTTTCCAAAACAACCATAGTCAATACTGCCCAAGTATTCATTTACAGGTACTTGTTTTCCATATTTCCATAATATTCAAGAGCCTGCAAACTGATTTTTACAGAAGCATCAACAGAAAGATCTTGGTTTGTTATGCTAGATAACAAAAATGAATTCTTTTTCATCAATGCAACCACTTTGAAAAGTACCAAAAGGACAATCTGTAGAAAATCATTACAGGATAAAAAAGAAGACGTTTGCTTCTTGGCAAGAAAACTATGACAAACCTAGACAGTGTGTTGAAAAGCAGAGACAATACTCTGCCAACAAAGGTCCATATTATAGTCAAGGCTGTGGTCTTCCCAGTGGTCATGTACAGTTGTGAGAGCTGGACAGCAAAGAAGGCAGAGGGCCGAGGAATTGATGCCTTTGAACTATGGTGCTGAGAAGTCTCCTGAGAGTCCCTCGGACAGCAAGGAGACCAACCCAGTCAATCTTCAGGGAAATAAACTGAATACTTGTTGAAAGGACTGTTGCTGAAGTTGAGACTCCCATATTTTGGTCATCTGATATGAACAGCTGACTCACTGGAAAAGTCCCTGATGCTGGGAAAGACTGAGGGCAGAAGGAGAAGAGGGCATCAGAGGATGAGATAGCTGTATGGCACCTCTGATGCAATGGACATGAACTTGGGCAAACTTCGGGAGATGGTGAGGGACAGAGAGGCCTGATGTGCTACAGTCCATGGGGTCGCAAAGAGTTGGACACGACTGGGTGGCTGAACAACAAAAAAGCTCTAGCCAACGTATCGAGGGAAAGGGGAAATAAACATTTTTAAGGAGAGCCGCTTTTCAGTTTAATGAAGTAGCACAAATTCTGAAAATCTGTTACTGAATATTGTCAGTCAGATCCCTGGATGTGGGAATAAACCCAACTACTAGCCTGTTTAAAAGACTGAAATCTCCTCAAAAAGGAACCTAGCACATAGACGTATTCCTGACACTCAATGCAGCCTTGCACTGAGACTGTTGTAATGTCGATTTGAATAGCATGCATCGAAGTCAGTTTTATTTCTAAGAATAAAACTGTTGAAATAAACTCTACAGGTCTATGGATGGGATGATAAGACAAAAATATGAAAGCAGATTAACTCAAACATGAGATAATTTTCACCATGAAAATATATCTAGATATAAGAAATGCTTTAAAAGGCTGTAACTAGCAGATTTTAAATATAGCTGAAGCACACTTAAAACCGAAGGTTGATATTAAAATATGTGGGGTTTTTTGTTTCTGGCAAAAGTGCTTAGAAAACTGCTAAAATCAGCTCACAAAGGGTCTTTGTAGGCTGTACATCCAGTGTACTAAGACTATAATGCTCCATTCATTTTAAACATTAGCTACACTTGTAACGCAAAAACAATGTAAAAGCAAATTACTGTGAGTCCCCTCAAGTGACACAAAAAACACTGGAGGGTGTCATGAAAATACAGCTTACTGAACGACCCAAGACTTACTGGAGAATTTACCAAGATGAAAATAAAAAGAAAACAGAGCAGGGAATCTTCTTCATCACTGAATTCCAAAATAAAATGAACATACTTCCTTTTAAGAAAACCATCTTTCCACATGATTCTACTTTCTCACAAAAATATTAAGTCAGCTTTCTCAATAAAAATACAGTGTTTTTCATATGAGGCACACAAAGACAGCCAACTTGAGAATATTACATCTTTTGGTAAACTTTTGTGCTTTTAGAGTGTGTGTCCTTGGTTGGATTATTTAGTATATTCAGTCACAGACCGTTCCAAAATAGTTGTAGACTTTCCTAAAAAAAGATTAAGAAACTGCAATTTCTTCTTGGAAACATAATAAATAAATACTGTAAGTGAAGAGTAATATATCTTGACCAGTGAGGTTCTGACACAGTTTTCTGTTTTTACAGGAGCAGAAAGGCAAAGATAATTCCAACACCATGCACAGTATCAGAGTGATTATCAGATCATCTGGCTCTGAGCTAGACAGTATCCATCACATGGGAGTGACAGTCCAACAATCTGTTCTCTGAAAATTCATAATTTGAATGAGAATATATGAAAAATATTCCTTGAATCTTTCTGAACTTTCTAAAGTTTGGGGAAATTAAAAAAATTAAAATCCCAAGTTAGTTAACAATTTAAAAGCATTCAGAATTTCAATAAATCTAATGATGTATTAGCAGGTTATAAGTATATTTTTCTGGCCTAAAATATCCCTCAACATAGTGAAGTGAAATGTAAAGTATATGCAACTCATCAAGGTCTTCTAATTGCTGGAAAAGGCCACTGCTTCAGGTCTAATTTTTAATTAAATTTTATGTAAAAATCCAAGTTAAAAAAAAAATACAACCTGAAAGACACTTTAGGAACTCCCTTTTTGCAAGTCTGATAGATTTGCGATGTAAAAACACGATTTTATCATCATAGGCAAAATGCATAACTTGTAAAATTATAACCTAAAAATCCCATTTTTCACCTTCTCTCAATTATTTCTAAATGTTTGTTCAGTTTTTTTAATAACCAATGCAATCTTAACAAAACATTTTCACCAAAAAGATGGAGAGTAAGCATAAGGTAATAAAAGGAGTTAACAGTCTAGATTTGGGAGACTCCACCAACTGAGAGACCTTCCGAATGTCATTTTGCACCCTGACTCTCCCTTTCCTCATCCAATTACTAGGTAGACAGAGTAAGAGACTGCCATCATTTTCTTCCTATTCCAGTAGTCTATGAATCCTACTCAGACCAAGGCCAGGGTTGTGGATTTCTGTAATAAACTCCTTCTGTACAGTGATATACAGGTTGCATAAAGAGTAGCTAATATGATACTAACAACATTTTGTAAAAAACAGTCATTTTTACACTTGCCTTCTACAAATGAGAAATTGAGAGCTCCAAGGGCCCCAAAGAGCAACTCAGCAGCATATAAATGACAAGGTAAGAGTTCGACCTCACTTTCTCAACCCCAAATTCAATGTTTCTTCTACTACAAAAAACAGTCAAATGACAGTATTTTTCAATTCTCATCAATGAATTCTGGAGTCACAGGGGGAGAAAAAGGCCAAAAAAAAGGCTCAAAGGTTTAGCTTGTCCTAGCATTTATAAATGTTCCCCATTATTAGAATTAAGAAAACACTAAGCTCTATTGCTTCTCATTATTCAAACTGAGTTATCTGTAGGTTATTACTGTTTGTATATTTCTCTGACAAAACTTCACATTCAGATTGCTTAACAGACCTCACTATCTTATTGCCCCTGAGGAACATAAGCTGCTTTATACAAGTCATTAATATGAAAAGTTAAGTCACAGAATATCTTCAAATAGCAAGGGTACATGCTTCAGATTATTTATATCAAAATGAAGGCTTTAATCCAGATAATTCTAAAATTTGTGATTTATAAGCAGATTGTGAAATTTGGGCTATGGTATATAAATGAGAAAGAGAAAAGATTAAAGTGTTCTAAAGTTGAGCACCATCAAAACAATACTTGATAGCAAGAAGTCCAAATAGTCCAATATGTAAATAATCACAATAAACATGAACAGATTAAACTCATCACTCAAAAAACATATTGCAATTTTTCTCTTGTAGGGAGGGCCACGCTTCGAGGCATATGGGATCTTAGTTCCCCAACCAGGGATCGAACACTCACCCTCTGCAGTGGAAAGAGGACCACCAGGGAAGTCCCTGCAAATTACATTTTTAAAAATTCCATGGTTTTAAAAGTAGGATAAAGAAAGGCTGAAAGTAAGACAAATGGCAAAAGTCATTATTAGGGAAAGAGAACATAATGATAACAGGTTCAACTCATCGAGAAGATATAACAATTCTAGATTTGAATTCACCTAAAAGAATATAGCACCAAAATTTATAACATAAAAATAGGTTAAAGATACACAGAGATATGAATAAATCCAACCTTATATTGGGAAATTTCAAAAAACTATTAATCACTGATATTTCAAACGAACAAAAAAACAAGAACAAAACATTCAGTAAGATAGAAGATTTTAACCACAAAATTAAGAAATAAAATACGGGGGGGGAATATGTACAAGATTCAGCATATGACAATTAGAAAATATAGATTTTTTTCATAAACCACTTATGATTATTAAGCTAAGAAATAAGTCAGAAAAAATTCTAAACAATGGGCATCATAGGCCACATTCTCAACCTAGAAATTATGTCAAACTTCAGCAACAAAAATATAAGATTTGTACATATTTAGCAGCTAATGCACACAATTCTAAATAATTTGGGTCAAAGTAAGAGAAAACTGAAAAATGCTCAAAACTACTGGAATTAATACATGAATTTAGCAAAGTCACAGGAGAAAAGGTCAAAATCAATATTATATACTTGGAATAAACAGAAAGTTAAATTTTTAAAAAGTGCATATACAATAGCATCTGAAATACTTAGAGGTAAGTTTGACAAAACACGCACAAGACCTGTTCTAAAAAGGTTTTGAAAAGAAATCAGGGAGGATCTAAATAAATGGGAAAACATGTATCAAGCTCACCATTAGGAAGACTCAATATTGTTACTATGTCAATTTCTCTCAAACTGATGTATAGCTTTAACGTAATCGCAAACAAAAACGTAAGCAGGCTTTTAAAAAAATCCAAAGTGACAAATGGATTCAAAATTATATAGAAATTATATAGACTAGCTAAAACAATTTGGATAAACAGCAGTAGTGGAAGACTTGTGCTAATTGATTTTAAGACTTGCTTTACTATAAAGCTACAGTATTCATGACAGTGTGGCTTTGGCAAAAGGATAGGTGTAAATTAATAGAACAGAGTAGAGAATACAGAAACAGACCCACACACATAGGGTCAATTAATTTTCAACAAAAGTACAAGGCCATTTAATGGTGAAAGGAATATCCACTCAACTGAATATTCTTATAAAAGAACATTGACGCTTATTTTCATATGATCAACTGATTTGAAATGGGTCACAGATCTAAACATAGGAACTAAAACTGCTGCTGCTGCTAAGTCACTTCAGTTGTGTCCCACTCTGTGTGACCCCATAGATGGCAGCCCACCAGGCTCCCCGTAAAAGAAAAAAAAAAGAAAAATTTTTGGCAGTCTTGGGATAGATAGATATTTTTTAAGATTTAAAAAGCAGGACCCATAGGAAAAAAAATGTATAAATTGGACTTCATCAGGTTTAAAAACTTTTGCTCTCTGAAACACATTGTTAAAGGAAAAAAAAAAGGTCAGCCACAGAATGAGAGAAAATACTTGCTATATATATATATATATATATATATCTGACAAAGTTCTTATATCCAGACTATATCTATCTTTCTATACATACGTTAGAGTAATAAATAATGAAGATGTGCTTTACAGGCATGGAGACAGACAAACTGACCAAGAAACAGAAAAGATGGCTTCTCAAAAGATTCTTGTTGGACTTTCCTGGTGGTACAGTGGATGAGAATCCGCCTGCCAGCGCAGGGGACACGGGTTCAATCCCTGGTCTGGGAAGACTTCACGTGCAGAGGAGCAGCTAAGCCCATGCGCTGCAACTACCAGGCCTACACTCTAGGGCCCAGAAGCCACAGCCACTGGAGCCCAGGAGCCTAGAGCCCGTGCTCCACAACAGGGAAGCCACTGCAATGAGAAGCCCACGCACCACAACGAAGAGCAGCCCCCTCCCACCACACCTAGACAAAGCCCAGGCAGCAACCGAGAGCCAGCACAACCGAAAACAAATGAATTAACAAACAAATAAAGTTTTTTTAAAAGATTCTTGTATATTTGGGACTCTACATGACAGAAATGGCAAGACTTCAGTGGGAAAAGGAGAGACTATTCAAATTGATTATCCATAAAAGGAAAGAAAATCTGGATCCCACTTTGAACCATGCACAAAATTCAATTCCAAACGGACTGAAGATTTAAAAGTCAAGAATCAAAACTTGTAGAAGGAAACATAAATTCCTTTCTGCCTTGGGGTAGGGAAGGATTTCCTGAGACACACAAAAGAGCTAACCATAAAGAAAAAGACTGATAAATTGGACAACTTGAAATTACACTTAAAATTCATCACAAAGTATCTTAATGAGACAACAAACCACAGGAACACATAACTGAAAAGAACTAGTAGCCAGAGTATACACAGAATTTTACATTATTAAGAAAAAGACAAATAATGCTACAAAACTGAAACAGGCAAAAGGCATGAAGAGGTATTTCGTAACAGAGATCTACCTGATCTTACTGATAAGCAAAAAATATAAACCAAGGGACTTTTCTGGTGGTCCAGTAGTTAAGAATCTGCTGCCAATGCAGGGTTTAATGCATGGTCCAGGAAGACCCCACATGCTGCAGAGCAACTTAAGCCCCCAAACCACAACTACTGAAGCCCACTCACTGAGAGCCTGTGCTCCACAAGAGAAGCCTCCGCTCCCTGCAGCTAGGGAAGGCCCATGCGCAGCAAAAAGGATCAGCACAGCCAAAATAAGTAAATAAATTCAAACACACACAGAAAAACACCAAGATCGTAGTGAGGTATCATTTGCATCCATTATCATCTTAAAAAATGTTTTATTGGTGTATAGTTGATTTACTATGTTGTACATCCACTGACTTTTGCAGGTGCTTAAACAACTGAGCCGGAGAAGGCAATGGCACCCCACTCCAGTACTCTTGCCTGGAAAAACCCATGGATGGAGGAGCCTGGTAGGTTGCAGTCCGTGGGGTCGCTAAGAGTCGGACACGACTGAGCAACTTCACTTTCATTTTTCACTTTCATGCATTGGAGAAGGAAATGGCAACCCACTCCAGTGTTCTTGCCTGGAGCATCCCAGGGACAGGGGAGCCTGGTGGGCTGCCGTCTATGGGGTCGCACAGAGTCGGACACAACTGAAGTGACTTTGCAGCAGCAAACAACTGAGCTCCAAAACTTACTTAAAAAAAAAAAAATTTACTATTTCTCATGGTTCTGTGAGTTAGGCTGGGCAGTTCTGGTTTCAGCTAGCTTGGCTCTTGAGCTGGGCTGGTCTAAGCTGGATGCTACAACTGGTTGTCCACACCCTCAGCACGTTAGCCTGGGTCCTTTTTCACATGGTGGGCTCCGGGTTCAACAGAACATTACGAGAAGACCGGCCCCTATGTGCAAGTGCTTTTCAAGTCTCTCCTTGTGGTCATACTTCCGGATGTCCCTTTGCCCAGAGTAAATCACGTAATCAAGTACAAAGACAAGGGGTGGAATAACAGACTCTAGAAGTAAAAATCATATTGCTGAGGGGTATGCATATGATGAAAAGAATCTGTGACCATCCTGTAATCCAACAATTTCATAACCCACTATATCACTCTTTACATGCATTCCTTTGTACTGAAATTTGTATTTCTCATCCTGACCTCTAGATTTGTATACCTAATGGCAGTACTTGGATGAATCCTAATCACCTCAAATTGAACATGTACTTTCTTCTCCCTCCCCATCCTCCTTCTTGTAACAAACCTGGTCCTTCCCAAATCTTTCCTCTCCCAGTACTTGGCATAACCATCCGCCCAGGTACTAAATCCAGAACAGTCATCCCTGACTCTTCTCAATTCCTTACCCCTCACATCCAAGACCAAGTCCTGCTCCATATATACTTAGTGTCCACCCACTGTGCTCTCCGCTTGTTTGCCCCTACTCTGATCCAGGCCATTTTCATCTCTCACTTGGACTACTGCAATGGACTCAACGTCTCCATTTCTACTCTTGCCCCCTTCAATTCATCCTTCACATACGAGCAAGAGTAAACTGCTTATAAATCATACTCCTCTCCTACTTGAAACTGTAGAAACACTTGCTAATTACCCTAAAAATCAAATCCAAACTCATTTCCATAGCCTACAAACCTCTACATAATCTGGACCCTGAATGTTTCCTACCTCATCTCACGTCACTATATTCTTGGTGCACCGTGCTAGAGTCTTAAACAAGCACGTATCCACATTAACTCTCTCTTAAACCCTTGTTTGTTTCCTTCATAACATTGATTACACTGTGCTTATTCTTTCATTTTTATATTTTTTTCTCTACAGGGTTCCTAACTAAAATATCTATTAGTTTTTGTGTCCCACTGTTTTCCCCAGAATTTGGTAAAAGGCTTAAGACATAAGGTGTTTGATCATTGATTGGATGAATGGACAGATATGACAAGAGATACTGCAGAATGATCTTATCAGGCAAAGAAAGAAAGTGCTAGAAGACATTGTTAAGCATCAAACCCTCAAATTTCAATTCTCAAATTCTGTGTTATGGCGTACACATATAATGTAAACTGTTAATAATGCAAAAGAGTTGAGGTAATGCCCTACAAGAACAACATATTTGGTTAAGAATCCTGCATATGTTGTAAAATATTCATGAAATGTGAATATATACATGTAGATATTTATTGAAACTTCATTAATAATGAGGTAACAATAATCAAGTAAGCACCAACACAAAGATATGCTTTCCAAAGAGGGTGGGAAAAATATTCTTAGCAACTGCTTAGTAGACCACACAATGACGTAAAAACTGTGGTTAACTATATGGCAGCGCTTTCCTAAACGCTTTACTTAAACCTTACTCACTTAACCCTAACAATAAAGGTATGTACTAACTTCAATATCTAGGAGGAAACTGAGATAATAAGAGGTTAAGTAGCCCAAGGGTTACCCAGTAGTAGATGTGGAATTTGAACGAAGGCCATCTAAATTCATAGCCTAGGCTCTTAACACTATTTACGTAGTCCTTCCAGGAAAACCTTTATAAAGACCAACGTTTTATTAATGATCCTCAAGAATAAGAGAAAACACCACAATGACCTACTGAAAAGATTTTCTTCATTTCTGGAATACTGAAAAACTCTTTAAATTATAGTTAAGAGACTTTGGCCACCTCATGCGAAGAGTTGACTCATTGGAAAAGACTTTGATGCTGGGAGGGATTGGGGGCAGGAGGAGAAGGGGACGACCGAGGATGAGATGGGTGGATGGCATCACTGACTCGATGGACGTGAGTCTGAGTGAACTCCGGGAGCTGGTGATGGACAGGGAGGCTTGGCGTGCTGCGATTCAGGGGGTCGCAAAGAGTCGGACACGACTGAGCAACTGAACTGAACTGAAGAGACTAAATAAGTTCTGTGAAATCAACAGAAGCAAAAAGATTCTTAACAGGACAAAAAATTAACTCTTCTACAATGGCTCTTTACCCAGAATGAAATAATTACATTGAAATTATAAACAGCTTGGGGAAATTTTTTTATCAGGAGCAAAGAAACTAACACAGCTTCCTCCTACTCATTAACAAGAACACTCACTCAAGTAGAGACATGTGTTAGAAAGATCTTCTGTCTTTTCTACTTGCCAGAAAGAAGACACCTTGATATCCGATAGTAGTGAAGCATGAACTCAAGAGTAACTATTCTGAAGAACAGAACTAAATTTTTCCTATCTTTATGCCACTCCACTGCAAATCTTGCCAAGCATAGTGTTTATTTTCTTAGAATTTACAAGACTAAATCAGCTAAAAAGGGGAAAAAAAAATGTATTCACATATATAGATCCCTTTAGTACATAAGAAACCATTTTCGTGCACGCCAGGAAATATTGCCAAACCAAATAAAGATGCCTGGAGACAACCTCAGCACAAAGAAAGAACACTTGGGACCTCATTTCCAGTTCAGGTTCTGGCACTACCTAAGCCATATGACCTCAGGCAAGCCAATTACTGACTGTTTCTGGGCCCTAATGTTCACCTCTGTTAAGTGAGAAGAATCCAACTATGTGTTCACAGAGGTTGCAGCTCATTCTAAATATTGCTTTCAGTGAAATAACGTAAGGCTTTAGTTAACTACATGTAAGCACCCAAAAGTTCAACTTCCCCTACTCTTGTAAATTCTTAAGCGACAGTACCTGATGGCCAAAGAAGATCAAACCTAAACTCCCAAATGCAAAACTAAACTCATTTTCAAGTCACCTACTTATTAACTAAGGTGACTAATACAGTAGATTACCGTTTCAACTACTCCTGGCTAGCTTTTATTGAGTTCAAAAGGAGGGCAAAGATCATCTCAGAGAAGTATGTGATAAAACTTTCAGAGAGGAAACATACTTAATAATACAAAACACCAAATTGTGAAATGATCAAAGTTAACAGTATTCTCCACTGATATACTTCCTGCTTTCAGAATAAAATAACAGTATCACCATATTGTCATTTATATAGTGATTTCACATTCACTACCTCACTTAAGCACTGTGACGATCCTATGAAGTAAGCAGCGTTTTAATCAACACAATTCAGATCAGTTCAGAAAGTTAGGTAACTTGCCAACCTACGCTCAAGAAGTGCTGGAGCCCAGACTCCACTGTAGGTCTTCTGATTTAAAGTTTAATGATCTTTGAAATCCTAAAAAGTGGTAATTCAAGCCAAACTCAAGAAGAAGCTGGAAAGTGAGAAAATCTGGATAATCAATCCCTGAATAACTGGACTGAACACAAAGAATATAAGACCAGGTTTAGCAGTTTCAAGTCAAAAAGCAAATTTACCAGCTGTTAAAAATGGTAACATCTAATTTATATAATTCCACATCTCAAAAATCTTGTCCCCTGATTTCAGACAACTATGAAAAAATTTTCTAACTCAAAAAGAAGAAAAATATGTAAATAAAAACAAACTGATTAAAGTAGCTATAAGGTATTAAATTGCTAACAGGCACATTAAATCATTATTTCAGAAATTTGGTAATTCTGGAATGTGAATCACAGGAATTAAATTATGATAATCAGGTAGGATATATTCTTCAAAGGGAAAAAAATGCTCCAAAGTTTTAAAATAATATGGGCAAATCTCTACCGTACAGTATAAATTTGCCTTATTTATGTCTGGGACCCACCACCTCTTCCAAAGGTCAATAAAAACATAATCCATAATGCATAGAATGTTGCCTAGTAAATAACAGTTTCTTACTATTATCATTTATGCTAAGAATACACAAGTAAAATCAGGGCTGATGACAACACAATTAATAGGTAGTAAGCAGTCAGAACATTAAATTCTCTACAACATTAGAAATACTTGTACAAACTCCTCCAAAGGACCAGTGCAATCTATCTACAAAATTTTTGACAAGCTCCAAAGGAGAGGTGAAAGACGTTAAAGTTAGGAAAAGGAGCTATGTTGTCAAGACAGGTATCAGTTCCACAGCCTACATATTATGAGATTTTTTTGGTATGAATTTTCAGAATAACAAAAAATAACAGTGCAAAACTTACTGGAAGTCACAAATAACTCTCAAGCAATGTGACATAGGGTCACATATGGCTTCCTGGAAGTTTATTAGAGATGTAGCTAACCTTCATGTTTTATTGCAAATATCCCCACTGTAAAGAAATACAGGCGGTCAGGGATTTGGAAAACGCAGAGAATGCTATTCCTCGTGGAAGTAGGAAATAACAGGAAGGTCCTCTGCTAGAGATCTACGGAGGGAGGCCCCATTCCCTTGGCCACCGACGCTTTAGAAGGCACTCACACGTCTGAATTTTGTTTAGAAATGGATAGATGACAGAAGCAGGGGCTAGTGGTTTGGGAGAACGAGAACCCCACTGACAAATCCTGAGAAACAGCTTGGTCATCAGCAAGGGAGATCTTCATTTACTCTAAGGTTCTAGACTCCCAGAGACGAAGAGGGGCTGGGTACTCTACAGAAGCTCAGGACGGCTTCCAAGCCCACCACGATGAGGGGAATGGTCGGGAGTTCAGTGCATGGGTTCAGCTTACCAGTGGCCAACCACCAGGAGGTGTCCCAAATAATTTAGATATTGCCAGACTGAGACAGAGTCAGCAGCGCTCTCCAACACGGCTGGCAGTCGAATCACGGTGCCCTAGATCTGCACCGTCTGGGCGCAGAAGTCAAGCTCTGAGGATGCCTCAGGCGTCCGTCCCCAGTTCCCCGCGCTCGCTTACGTACCCGCTCTGACTCCGGCTTCTCGGATCTCGGGATCCTGGAAGCGACTCCCGACCGACTCTCACACCCGCCGCTGGGCTCCGGCCAACCGGAACTCGCTCGCGTCACTTCCGGTCCGTTTCCCCCCGCGGGAGACCGCCTCCAGAAGAAAAACGTTCCCCTCTCCTTTGGGCCACCTCCGCGGGTCGTCGCGGGATTTCAGTTCGGGTCTGGGTTAGGGACCTGTGGGCGGGGCCAGAGGAAGAAGGACTGTTCTCGTCGCCGTTCTTGATCCGGAACTTGTTGTCGAGATACCCCGGAAGAGGTAACTCGCGGGAGAGCGGCGTGTTCGGTACCCAGAACTGAAGAACGCGAAGGCGCCAGTGAGGCGGAGGAGAGGTGCGCTAGGTAGGTAGGCCTCTCCCAGGAAGAGGGATGTTCTTCTTGACTCTCCAGTTGGAGTGTTTATTACTATTTCATTCTATAAAAAATCACCCCCCCATCTCCTTTCTAAACTATCTTCCACCCAAGTGGCCCCTGGAGCTACTCTTCCGGTTTGGCCAGTCGTCTTTTGAAAGAAAGGACCTAGCTGCTGGGGAGGGGAAGGACCCAAAATTTTAGTTCCCAGGCAAGGGCTCCGGTCGGGCAGCATCGATGCCCTCGCTCCGAGTGTGCGAAAATACCGAGCAGGCTCCACACTCTGCTGAGTATTGAACACCCACAGCGTAGCAAGTTGTCCAGTGCTACGAGGAAAGAAAAGACTTCTGAGAATATGATGGAAAAGTTGCCCCGCTGTGTCACACGAACATAAGGAAGTGTGTAATCCTTGATCATTTTACTCCAGGCACTGTACTAAATGTCGCGAGTATGCGCTACGTGTAATTGCTCCATGACGTTTTTGTGTTTTAAGTGGAGAGAATTATTTCAGGGAGAGATTGCTGCTTGAAAACACCTGGTAATTTGGTGTGACTCAATAGTAGATTATGTGGCAGGAGTTTAGGTTAGAAGGATCAAGTAGGTTGAAACCAAATTGTGTATTCTTTGAATTTCTGCTGCGGGATTTATATTTTATTGTCACCCCACCAACCTGAGTCCACTTGTGCAACACGTAAGGAAAACCAGTCTGTTGACACTGGGTTGTGGTGAAGAAAAGCACAGCGTTTATTGCAGGGCTCTAAGCAAGGGACTGGGAGACAAGCCTCAAATCCACTGCAGTTGGGTGTTTAGTTAGCGTTTTGTTTTGTTTTGTTTTAAGGGGAAGAACAAAGAGGCTGGAACTAATCATTTCATAACATTTCTGTGACTTTTTTTAATTGGAGGATAATTGCTTTAGAATGTTTTGTTGGTTTCTATTGAACTCTGTGATTTTTTTTCATAATTATAGTTTCAGGAGTCAGGGTGTCTCTGGTTTATGATTCTTCTCTGGCCAAGTGGTCCATGGCATGAGGGTCTGTTAACTCATCTTGCCCGGAAGAAACAACCTGAGTTGTACATGATATCTACAATTTTACTCTATTGACAGTGTATTGACAGCAGCAATTTTAGTCATCAGCTCTGGTTGATTAATGTCCGTTACGCAGGATTGAGGTCACAGTGGACAAAAGAGAGAATAAAGTTTTGGATAGAGAGATTAATCATAAACTTGATAAGGGGACTCAATTTTAGGAGGACTCGGTTTCCTTATTCCTTAGATGCTTATCCAGTGATTTCTGAGCAGAGAAAATACAGATTACAGAGAAATTACGAATCAGATTTGTGCTTTATAAGTACAGTTAATTATAATGGCAGATGTACTAGGACGAAATGAAGAATATGGAAAGATTACAGGAAGTTTGAGAGGGAAAGAAAAATATTGAGTTCAATATAGGACATAGTCTAGACCACTTCATAGACATCTAAGTGGTAAAATCTAACAGAAACTGAAAGTTCACGTGTGGAGGCCAAGAGAGGCTGTAGGAATCCTCAGCATCTATTGTTTCAGGAGTAAGAGAGATTGTTCATTTTACGAACTATTTATATGTTGTATCTCCTCCTACTAGAATGTGAGCTCCATGAAGGGTAGGATTTTGTTTTGTTCAGAGCTCTGTCTCCAGGGTCCAAAACTGTGCACAATAGGCTCTCAGAAAATATTGATTGAATGGAAAGAGGATATATAAACAAGCCCTGTCAAATAGAACTTTCTGCAGTCATGGAAATGTTCAGTATCTCGCTAATTCAGAGTGGAGCTTAGCCACTTAAAAAAATTATTTAGCTGTATGTGGGATCTTCGTTCCCTGACCAGGGGTCAAACCCGTGTTCCCTACATTGAAAGGTGGACTCTTTAAGTAGAAAAGAATAGCTTTATTGCTTTGCCGGGCAGAGGGGGCCACAGCAGGCCTTCAAAACCATGTGTCCCCACTTGGGGAAGATAAGTTTTATAGTAACTGTTCAAAGAGGGCATGACCAGCTCATGGACATTCTTCTCATGGGTGGGTGGTGAGGTTAAGTGAGAGTCTGCATCATCAGCCTTCAGGTCCAGCTGGTCTGGGGTCTACATGCTTGTGGTCCACTGGACCCTCAGGGAAGCTCCTTAGCCACTTCCAAGTTGTTGAGCTATTGAGCATTTGAAATGTGGCCATACGTAACTTAAAAACTGAGTTTTTATTTAGTTTTAATTGTTTAAATACCTGCATTTGGCTAATAGTTGCAGTATAGGACAACATAGGTGGAGACTGAAAAGAGGGCGAAATGTGTAAGCTTGGCAAACAGAAAGAGACCATAGATAATGAGGAAAAGGTGTCGGAAAGGTAGGATGACATTAGGGTGAGCGTTGTGTTAAAGAATTCAAGGGAAGAGGGTTTAAAGGAAAGTTATCAGTGAGTGGTGCAGAAAGTTTTCAAGTTTAGGCCTCAACTTAAGTTGAGGCCTATAAAGCAGCAGCTAGATAGTGTCTTGATTCTTTAGCAGTTTCAGTCGAATGGGAAAGGCGGGCAGGTAACTGAAGAAGTTTAAAGATGAAGGGAAGAGGAAAAGTGAGGCAGTGGTTTAAGGGTCCAAGAGGATGGATTTTTAGGTTGGAAAAGTCCAAAGGGCAGTAGCCAGTGGAACAGAGTCATCAGGTGGAGCGTGGTTCAGGAGGTAATAGGATCACAAGCACTGCTGAGAGGGGTTTAATCTGGCCACTGCAAGGCACCAAGCGGAGGGTCTTAGAGGATGTGTTCCTTTTGCGATGCCATCATTGCCTGGGACAACAGAGATGAGGCTGAAAATAGTTATGCTTACCTTCGTTTCAAGCACTGGGTTTATTGATAAATGTTTATAATAGATACACAGAAAGAGGGACAGCCTGAAACCCCTTTTACAAGGGTTAGATGATGATCTGATCAGGCTGATAGATTAAAAGAACAGAGATGTTAGCATTAAGCTCAGCATTTTGGAATTAGGGACTTCATAAGATTAGGGACAGAAGCAATAGACAAATTGGTTCTTTCTGGAACTTTTTCTGCTTTCTATTTATGGTGACTCTTATTGGTAGATCTGTTTTTAAATAAAGGTGAGAGAATGAGAAACTTTCCATCATGACCTTTTCGATTAGTATATTTTATATTGCTCTTACTAGTTTTGTGGCTGGGGATAAGCAACTTCTCTGATCTTTATTTTTCTCATCTTTAGAGAGAGGCTGGTATTATTGTCTTATTTTCATAGCAACAATAATGGAAGTAAAGGGTTTTTACTGCTGTTCAACACACAATAGGTCCTCTATATGTACTGCCTTTCTCCAGATAGTACCTGAGTCTGGTATGTGGAATGTTTGGTTATTTTGCAACCTAGTAATTGGTGCAGAAAATCCTTCTAATTCTTTGACATAGAAGTTTGTATGTATGTATTTTTCTGTAATTGAATATTTGTTCTATTTGTAGTCTGACGGTTAGATTATCATAAAGAAGTTCTGCTGATCTATAAGCATCGTATAGTAACTAAATGATAGATGCATTAGAGATAATGTGGGTTCTGATAAGAATTTTTTTTAATTCTTGTGTGTGTGTGTCTGCCAAGGCGTCTAGAGCCATAAAGTGCTATGGCAGTAGAGCCCTGTCACCATTTTAGGCACAGTTGTGAAAGAGGACTGAAACGAGGTGCTGAAGACCTGGCCACTTGTGACCCTCTCTGTCGCTCTCCTTTTATCCCTGAATACTTGTTTCCTCAGGGTTCCTTTCTTCCCTCTGTACACTTGACCCAGTGACCTTATCCGCTTATCAGCCTTCAGTCAGTTTAAGTTCTTTTAAACAATGTGGTTTCTAGCCTGCGCTTATCTTCTGACCTCTAAAGTGACATGTCTTTTTCTTTTTTCTGGACATCTCAACCAGGATGTCTTTTGGTCAAATCTGATGTAATATATTTGAAACCTTTCAGTGTCTTTTCCTTTCAAACCTGCTCTTTTCATCAGTAAAGAGTATACTCCCAGTCTCCATTTGTTCAAATCTAGGTGGTGGTCTAACTTCTCCCTTTCTTTTATCACCAGACTTCCAGTGAATCACCGATTTATACAGGTGTGCTTCAGCCACTTCTTTGCTTTCCCATGTCACCACTCCTGTCTGACTGTCACCTCATCCAGACTACTGGGAAAGGCAACGTAGAGTAGTGTTAAACACACAAGCTCTGGAGTCAGGCTACCACTTACTAGCTTTTTGAACTCGGGTGAGTGACATATTCTCTGTGAGCCAATTTTCACATCTGAAAAATGGGGGTAATAATCACATATTTACTTAAAGGACTTCAGTGTTGGGAACACTGAAGGAGACAGTTCGTGTAGAGTGTCAATACCTAATATGTAGCAAAATATTTATTAGTTACTGTTACTGTTATTACATTATAGCAGTCTCCTGATCAATCCCCTGTATCTATTCTTGCCAGCTTCTAATTCCTTCTTTATACTGAAGTCCCAGGTGATCTTTTAGAAAACAAAAATCCTTTCCCTGCAGCAGTGTCTATCATTCCTAGAATTCCAAGCTGCTAAGCGTGGCTTACGAGGCCTTCTGCGATCTGCAGCCCGCCCTTCTTTCTCGCGTTTGTCTCTGCCGGTCTCCCCTTCCGTCTTAGGCTGTCTGGACCACTCTCAGGTCATTTGCACACCTTATTTCTCTCCTCTGGCTTTTCTGCTTGGTGTTCATTCTGCCTGAAATGATCTTTCCTCGTCTGTCTTCTTATTACTTTGTTGCATTTTAAATATTCCCTCAACGTGGCCTTCCCTGACCTCCTAAACTGAGCTAAAGCACTTTATACACTCCCCTAACATCTCTCCATAACATTTGCAGACATGTAATTGTCTTCTCCTCCGCTTACCTAGGAACTGTCAGTGGCCAGTATTGTTCATCGCTATACTCCCAGTCTAGCAAGGCATGTGTCTGGCACAAAGGAAACCAGCAGACATTCGTGTTTGTTATTTTTTCTGTTTTTAACTTCTGTTTGCCTTCATTTCCTCATTTTCAATATATAGAAAGAATGCTGACCTCTTATGGTTATGTGGATCAAATAACACAGTACCTTCAAAATACCACTGAAGCTTTGAGTTACGACAACATGAAGTCTTACTAAAATAAAATGAAAGAGGGACTTCCCTGGCAGTCAGTGGTTAAGACATCATGCTTCAACTGCAGGGGGCACAGCTTCGATCCTTGATCGGGTAACTAAGATTCCTGCATGCCACATGGCGTGGCCAAAATTTTTTTAAAACATAAGAAAGAAATTCGAAATTAGGATTGGGTCATCTCTAAACCACTACCAGAATGTAAGCTCTGTGCATGAAGGGACTGTTTCTCCTTTATTCCCCTAGATTCTAGAGCAAGACCAGTTAATATCTGTGGGATGGAGGCATAAAAATAAAAGAATTAAGAAAGCACATGCGCTTAATGACACCCTTTTGACTGTACTGCACATACCTATTCCTGTAGCTACACTCTGGACTTTGTATCACCTGAATGTTCTATTTCCAAACTCGAAACCCCAGACATCTCTCTCTAACCTCAGCCAACTGCCTTTCCAGCTCACTTCCCTCACACCTGTTCTTAATAGCATGTGGATATCCTGTCACCTTCCTGTGCTTACCTTTCTCATGGCCTGTCATTTCAAACATTCTTGCTCTCACCCCAGCTTTCCTTATGCCCTGTGTCTCAGTGCTTACTCTTAGTAGAACTCAAACTTGGATAAATCCAGCCATCTGTTAGAGAAGGGAGAAGATGAAGGAAGAATATGGGTGCGGCAGATTTCGTTACATGTTTGGAGGCAGTGATTAGGTGGTTTCAGTCTTTGGGCTTCTACTTTCTCTGTGAAGTATGGAGTTACCCCTTCTGTGCTTTTACCTAAACTCAGGCTGCTAAGTACTGCTGGAGGAAATCAGCTGGTAGGTACGGTACATTATTCATCATCAGTGAATACATCAATGCTTTATTGATGATTCAGACACCATGAACAGCTTTGCTGGGGTAATAGGAATTTCTTAAGTAATAAAGGATGAAAGATCATCTTCCTTTGTTTTTTTATCATGGTTGTACTATTGGTAAATTCAGTGTGTATTAAAACTATGCGAAAAAGGAATGAAGTGTTGATACATGGTACAGCATGGATGAACCTTGAAAATATTATGCTGGACAGTAGAACCCTGAAACAAAGGCCACCTTTTGTATGGTTTGATTTATACGAGTGTCCAGAATAAGTAAATCCATAAAGTGGCTACCAGAGACTAGGGGAAGGAGAAGTGGGAAGTGACTGCTCACGGTTACAGGGGTTTCTTTGGGGGGGCAATGAAAGTGTTCTGAAATTAGATAGTGGCAATGGTTGCACAATATTGTAGATACATTAAAAACACTGAATTGTACACTTTAAAAAGGTGAATTTTATAGTGTGTGAATTACATCTCAAAAATGAGGATTTCCCTGGTGGTCCAGTGGTTAAGAATCGACCTTGCAGTACAGGGGACGTGAGTTTGATCCCTGGTCAAGGAACTAAGACCCCAAATGCTGCGGGGCAGCTAAGCCCATGTGGAGCAACCCAAGATCCCACATGATACAACTAAAACCCAAAGCAACCAAATAAATAAAGTTTAATATCCCTGTGCAATATTCACCTTAAAATATTCGAAAACATCACACACTTTGCCTACAGTATCATTTCAATTTTAATGTCCTAATTTTAACTTAAATGAGGATTCTTTAAAAAATTTATGATAAAGTATGAATCTCCAGGACTGCTATCTATCTGTGCCACGCAGGTTACACACTGTAGAATTCCAAGGGCACCACTTGTAAGTTCTGCAAACATGATGTACTTCATAAATGCTTAGATACCATGTATTCCACTGGAAGAAACTGATTACTGTTTATACCTATACATTGAAGTATGTTGAATCCAACAGCCTCAAATGTAGACTTACGTAAATTGCTTTATTGATGATTCAGACACCATGAACAGCTTTGCTGGGGTAATAGGAATTTCTAAAGTAATAAAAGATGAAGGATCATCTTCCTTTGTTTTTTTATCATGGTTGTACTATTGGTAAATTCAGTGTGTATTACAACTGTGCAAAAAGTACTCTGCATTCATATGCAAGCTGACACTGGGGTTTTCACCTACAATAATGTCCAGGGGCACCAGTATTCACATGTGAGGCTTTCAGCTTTCCGTGCGAGGGTCAGTAGATGTCAGCAGCCCACCTCACTCCAGGCCTGTTGCTATGACAACCAGGAACTTCCCTGAGGGGTTGGTACATCGAGAACTACTGCATTATTGAAGACACAAGTGAAAAAGCACTATATTTAAGATGAGAGTGAGTTACTCTTGGTTCTTTTAGCTACTTTAGGCGTTTTGGTAAAACAGAACATTTCCTTTCTCCACAAGACTTAGCAAACACTGGGGAGCAGAGCTGTATCTGAGGGAGACGTACTCCTCACATTGAGATTCAAAATGACCTAAACTGCTTTGCCTGTATTCTTGAATTTTTTCTAGTACTCAGGAGAAAAAACAGTACCTGCCCAAGATCCAAAACATATTTTGCCTTTTTTCTGGATGAATTTAAAGTACTGCTGCTTATATACTGTCAGGGCGTTGTATCTGATAAACTATAACTTTCCCTCCCTTGATAATGACCGCTTTCTTTTCCTTTCAGATGATCTCCAGATCCCTGGTTATGGAGTATCTGACTAATGCTGGTGCGCTTAGCTTGGCTGCTGGAGTTGCCTGTGGCGTGTGCCTGGGCTGGGGCCTCCGAATGCGCTTTGGGATGCTCCCCAAGAGCTCAGCGAGGGAGACAAATGCTGACACTGAAACAGAAGCAAGTATCCTCGGAGAGAGTGGGGAGTACAAAATGATTCTTGTGGTTCGAAATGACTTGAAGATGGGAAAAGGGAAGGTGGCTGCCCAGTGCTCTCATGCTGCTGTTTCTGCCTACAAGCAAATTCAAAAGAGAAACCCTGAGTTACTCAAAGAGTGGGAATACTGTGGCCAGCCCAAAGTGGTGGTCAAAGCCCCTGATGAAGAAACTCTGGTTGAATTATTGACCCATGCAAAAGTGCTGGGACTGACTGTAAGTTTAATCCAAGATGCAGGACGTACTCAGATTGCACCAGGCTCTCGAACTGTTTTAGGAATTGGACCAGGACCAGCAGACCTAATTGACAAGGTCACCGGTCACCTAAAACTTTACTAGGTGGAATTTTGTATGATGGTGGTTCCCACCACCACAAGTGTTTGAAACTGTCAAATTCTAACAATAAAAGCTGATTTCTTCCCCCAGCTAAGATTCTTGAGATGAAATTCCATTCACGTGTTCTTCTGTCATGTACTTGGCCTGGTTAGAGAGTTATCTTGGGCTAAAAAAAAAAAAAAGTTTGGTTAATAGTCCTGGTGATTCAAGTGATGAGTGCTGAAACAAGAAATGTTTAAGATGAGAGGCACAGTTCACAATAAAATTGGACTAGAGGTGGGAAACAGCATTTCCTATGAGTGATTAGGCCCCGTTGTGTGTTACTAGCTCTCTGGAGAAAGCAATGGCACCCACTCCAGTACCCTTGCCTGGAAAATCCCATGGATGGAGGAGCCTGGTGGGCTGCAGTCCATGGGGTCGCCAAGAGTCGGACACGACTAAGCGACTTCACTTTCACTTTTCACTTTCATGCATTGGAGAAGGAAATGGCAACCCACTCCAGTGTTCTTGCCTGGAGAATCCCAGGGTCTGGGGAGGCTGGTGGGCTGCCGTCTATGGGGTCGCACAGAGTCAGACACGACTGAAGCAACTTAGCAGCAGCTCTTCTTCCAAGACTATGTTGCTGTCCTTGGATGATCAGGGGTTCTAGGGTATTCCCAATTTAGATGTAAACTGCAGTTTGTTTCTCCTTACCTCAGTTTTTGAATATTTTATCGAGAGAGAATGGTATAGCCACCCACAATGAATTTAAAAGCTAACCTTGTGGATTTTTCTCAAAGTTGAGGTTTTTGCAGCACTGACCTAACCCGCCTGTGCCGTGCTTCACATTTATTCCCCCAGCCACGCTGGCTAAAATTTCTCAGCAGTGGTTCTACATCTCTTCAGTTCACCCCTTTCCTAACAATGAAGGCAGTGAAACTTGGGAAGCGACTTACGTGGACCTTGAAGGTGGTTATGGGCCCACACAGAAATGATGGTAATTGTGAAGTGACTGTTACTTATCATTGTAACATCCCAGTATTTTCTTTACCTAGAACTTAAGGAACTGGACAATTCAGCTATTTAACGGCACCTTATCTCCCTTTTGATCTTTATACATTCAGCATGACATAATCCAAATAATTACCAGCTGCCCAGAATATGATGGTTCCCAGCTCCCAAGAGCCACATAGCTTCCTGTATCTCCTTTTTTGCAAAAAGCCATTTGTCTTGAAAGCTCTCTTTGGGGGGATTCTGACAGTATTTCTAAATTCAGTATATGCCTAAGAACTTCGATGTCAGGGAGAATTTTGGTAACAGGCCAAATTTTGATTGCAACTCACCATGGTTAACGTCAACAATTAGCATTAGTTAGTTGTTAACTTCAACATAAGCAGCAATGTAGCACAACTGCAAGGTCTACAGTCAGTGGCGTCTGGGCAGAACACTAAAGGCTACCGCAGCCAGGCTTAGAGGTCAGTCTTCTTTTACGCCGATATCTGACAGCACAGAAGAAATTGCAACTGAATGATGCCACAGTAGCGACTGTTTCTAAACAGAATGTTTATCCTGGTTTCCAAAGTGATGCAACAGCATGTAGCTGAGCTGAAGAGAACTCAGCCCTAAATGTATGATTCCACTTCAGGTAATTTCTGAGGCTTGCCTCGGAGAATGATGGTTCTAGGTTCACGCAGTGCATCCCAACAGGACCATCTGCCCTGGCTGACAACGTAATTGAAGTCAATCATGGCATACCTACTAGGATGAATAGTATACCAACACTGGTAGCTATGGAAACATGTTTTCTAGCTCACCCGTACTTTGCTATTTATTTTGTAAGGTTCATAATTTTATTTCATGGTTCACAAAGCAGAGAACCCTGGGTTCTCTAAAGACACCTGCAAAGGGTCAAAACTATTTTCCTGATACTCTTTTCTTTCCCATTGTTTTGACATTTGTAGTGATGATAAAAAAGCAATGGTGGGTAATACTGCTGGCACCTTTCACAAATCAAGACAGGGGCCCCTATCTGTACAAGGAGTCATTATGGTTTTCACTGCCCTACATTTACTTTAAAAAGTTTAACGTCCTTGATGAAGCAGTAAAAAAAATTATTAAATTTGACCATTTACTGTTTGTCTTAATATTCTATGTAACATCAAACACTTCTGGTGCACACTGAAGTAGAACTGTTATCTTAAGGGAAAAAAAAGACGTGTGGCTGAGTCCTCAGCTGAACTAGCTGCTTTTGTCATTTTTACTTGCAAGAACGGACAGAATCTAGTTATCCAGATCTAGATTTTCAGCAGATATAAACTACACGATTCATTTTCATGGTTTCAGAGTCCACATTTCAACTAATCACAAGTGTCTGGAAAGATTATTAAATCCACCTTCCAGTGCAGGAGACACAGGTTCAATCCCTGGTCAAGGCACTAACATCCCACATGCGATGTGGCCAAAAAATACTCTCTTCCTTTCCTAACAAAATTGCTATATGAAGCCAAGTTTTTGAATACAGAAGAGTCTCTGTTCAGACGAACTTTAGAGACTTGTAAAAAATAGTACAATGCCATTCATTCTAGCTTGACTTTTGTTTGGGGAAATATGCTCACGTTGTTATTGCTTACGTTAACAAGCAACGCTTATTACTGTCATTTAAATGGGTTAACAGTTTTAAAAAGTTGTTTTAACTATTAATAATAGTGAAGTAGGAATAGATACAATCCCACATTTGGGATCGTTAATAATTTGAATATGGTTATAGTAAACTTTTAAATCAGGGAGTTTAATATCTATTCTTTTTCAAAATCAAGCTGGTTATTCTAGGTTTTTTAACTTTCATATTTATGTGAATTTATGGTGGGGGAGCCTTCTATAATACTAATTACATCAACTTTGTAGGTATTTTTGGTGAAAACTGGCATCTTACAAGTTCTGAATCATGAATGTATTTTCTCTCTCCATTTGTTTTAATTTTCAGTTTCTTTCAGCATGATTTTGTAGTTACCTTTTGTTAAATTTATCACTAGTTAATACTCTTCGATTCTCGTTTTGCAAAATTTCATATTGTTTTTATTGCTCTTGTAATTTTGAGGCCTTAATAACAAGCTTTTTAAAGAGTTATTTTTATAAAAACACTGCTTAGGATTTTCTTCATACAAGATTAGGTCATCTATGAATAAAAACAGCTTTACATCTTCAAAAAAAAACTTGCATGATTTTGAGTATAGACAGATCCTAACACCTTTTTTTTTGTATAATGTCTACATTTGGATTCTGAGGAGGATCACTGAAAACATGTTTACCTTGAAAGTTTCCTATTAACCTCTTTCCCATTACTGCCCAGTACTGAGCTACCTGTTTTGTGATTTAAACATGTCTCCAAATAATCCTGCAAAGTATTCATGGTGTTAACATACATGTGAGGGAACAAGCTCAGAAGTTCAGCTTACTCTCAATTTAAGCCTAAGTAATACACTGCTGCAGTTTCTCTTTCTACTATAGCCCGTTATTATGGATGGTTTAAGTGGCAACTCAGTATCACAGACATAGCACCAGGTTAAAATTATGTTTTTTTAAAAAAGATTCTTAACTATGCTGTAAGAACACCTTTACTGAAGAATTTTAACTTGTTTCTATTAGGGAAGGGAAAAGAGAAAAATCATTCTGGTGATTCAAAGTATGTCTAGGAGAACAAATCTTGATTATGAGAAGGAGTCCCCTGGGACCATTACTATTCTCCCTCTTGATGTTGATAAACATGAAGAAAGAGAGCAGAGACCCAGGAGAAACACCAGTATGCCCAGGACCTGAGCAGCAAGATGGTCCCTAAGACAAACCAAAAAATGAAAAGGGATTTTTCCAACTAATACCGCAATTTCCTATAGGAATATAGGTGGTGGGGAGAGGAAGACAGGAGTTCTAAGTTTTGAAAAAGCACTTCTGTGGAGTTTATGGTCAATGACTCAACTTTACAGCAATACAAAGCTAGGTGGGGGCTCTCTAGCTCTACTGAGAATTAACTGTGAAATGAACTTACAGTAATATTCAGTCATATGCAAAAAAACTTGAATTCAAACACTGGTTTTAAAAAAATCAACTTCAAATATTCATAATTTGAAGGCCTTTACAATTCATGGTGAAGAACAGCATGTTGACTATGTGCTTATACATTCTTATTTCAAGTTAATATAATTTAACATCCATGATCTCTTCATCTGAATGAAATGCTCAGATAAAGAGCTGAAGTGCTGCCTGGTTAAAATGATGGAGGTAGCCCCCGTCAGCACTGATGGGTTTTTCTGACCTCTGCATGGACCTCACGAACTACTGGAACGCACACAGCGTGATGCGGTGCTTTCCCACGTCCCAGCCCGCAGCCCCCTTCTCCCTGTACCACCTGAGTATCCAGTATGAAATGGTTCTTGTGGTTTAAGAGAGACTTAAGTAAAACTGCCATTCTCCATGTTATTTCCACAGTCCAGTAATTTATTTTAAATTTGAGTAATTTCAAATTCCACAAACAAAACTGAAGAACAGCAATATTTTGTTTGAAGTCTTTCTTCTGTACACTCAGTGATCTAAAACACCACAATATCCAACATACACAAACCGCAGGGAGGGGTTAGTAAATACACACAGGTTGGAATCATGGTGCTCCTCGCTCCTGAATGGAATGGTCCCACAGGAAAAGCACAGGATACAGCACAACGTAAGGGCACCTGTTACAGATGAAGTGAGCAGAACACACTAGCATTTCCTATACGCGTAATGAGGAAACCTGCATAGGTTAGAGGGCCTTTTATGCTCATTTAAAAGTCAGGCAAGTTGTCTGTAATGCATTTTTCAAACAATTTGGAGAGCACTGCGATCCCACGGAGGATATGCTCATTAGTGTTGTCTTTGTTGGCATTGACAGTCTTGCATGGTCATATATCAGTATTTTTGCTTTAGCTTTTCTTTGAATAAAAGAGATTTAAATGCATTTAGACAATACATACTGTAAGCTGTTTACATACACTAAATTTAAGAGATTCAATATTAGAGGTTTTTTTTTTCCTTTAAACACTACAGAGTGCAAATCAGGTTCTCCACAACAGATTGAGTATTAAGCAGTTCTTCAAAGAATGAGGGGGGAAGAAGAAAAGCCCAAGTGAATAAAACATTGAAACTATTCCCCTTTGAAAATAAATTCTAAAATGATACGGAATGTGAAATAAGCTTTAAACATAGGTGATCCGAGTTTATAGTTAGAAACAGAAAGTAGTCCTTCATGAAATAAAGGTTACAAGAACATGTGCCTGTTTCCCCTGTTATAAACTGAGAAGCGGGTAGAGACGATGTTTCGGTACGAAAATAGGCGACTACAGGATCAGCTTTCCGTCTCACATGCTGTACCCAAAGCCGGGCTGCGGTTGCCCGTAGGCTGGTGCAGTGTAACCATAGCCAAAAGGCGCCTGGGGAGGGACTGCCACGCTCGGTCCTGCTGTCAGCATCAGCTGGGGCTGACCTACAGAAGAGAAGAGAGAGGGCAGGGCGGGGGCGAGGAGGCGGAGAGACTGTTAGCACCGCAGGACGGCCACACCCCCGACCCCGACTGCAGCAGCAAAACCGCAACTTGGAATGAATTGGGGGGGGGGGGGGGGCACTTCTGACTGACTGTCTCAATTTCAGCATGGCAGTCACCCTAGGAAGGGTCCTGCCTAAAAAGCCAACAAAAACCATGCAGGGCCAAGGGCCAGAACTGTATAAGTAATGATGTTACTTCATGTCATTTAAAGCAATATGCACATGCGCGCTCAACACGCTTAGGCAGCACAGTCAGCAGTAAGCCTATCACCACCACATGGCGTTTGCACATTGTATCTGGTGACAATATAATTAACCCAGGAAAACAACTTTTTAAGATACATTTTAACACAACTGAACTTTTAAAGTTAAGGTTTAAATTCTTGATTTAGATGTGTCTAAATGGTAACAAAACCAAGCATCCAGTACCAAAAAGAACAAGTTAAGACATATTCAAATATGCATTAGGTGTGAAATACATTAACCTCTTTCAAATACTCAGCTAACACTCTCATGAAGTTTAAATAGTTACTGTACAGAGGAACCGACCTGTGGAGAAACTGGCTAAATAGAAGAACATACCTAACACCTCTCCCTACCTCCTGCAAAAGAAGTACTCTTAATCTCCCTCTCTAATGTAAATCCAGAGTAGTATTTCTCCCACAAGTGACCTAATGTCTCTCCTTCAGTGAATAAAAACCCAAACTGTTTTCAGTGAATGAACTCTAGGAACCAGCAGTTTGTTAAAAAACCACTTCTAACTTTGATATTGAAATCTACCTTGAAATTTCAACCCCACTTTTTTTTTCTGAACAACATAAGCATGTTGTTTTTTCATTAAGCTTCTCAGTTTCTTCATATCACAATGGAATCGTGAGAAAACAAGAACAATAAAGAAAAACCTGATGAGTGTGCAAATCTCTAATAAAGAGCAGAGAACTTCAAGGCAATGCGGGGCAGGAGGCGGCTGCCTGACAAAGTGCCAGACTAGTTCTTTCTAACATCATGCTTCTCCACAGCCAGCTACCCAGGACTGGGGTGTGTGCGGGTATGTGGGTGTGTGGTACGGCGGGTGGAAGGGTAAGAAGGTGGCACTGTCAACAGCTGTCTTTGGCTCAACCCCACTGTCAACTGCTTACAAGGACTGTCCATGTAAACACCCTGAAGAGAAGCCAAATTCAGTAGCTCCCCCAGTTATTACACCCACTCTGTTTCTACCTTGTGTCTTATCACAAATATGCCAAACGTCTTGTCCCCATCTCTAAGAATCTACTTTATGTTCTCCCACTTTATCACAACTACCCTGTCCTCTAAACTCCCAAAGTCCTTTTTATGTAAAGGAAAAAAGGGAAATAATGCCACAATAGATTGGTTTACTATCATTTCCTTTAACAGGTTGAGATACAATAGTTGTAATTGTATACCTTCCTCCCAACACCACCTGGTTAAAGTGCTGTAACCTACACCCTTCAATTTCACTGCTCAAATCACTCTGTTCTCCGGGAGAGAAATGGAAAGGGGAAGGATTTCAGAAAGGCACAAGTAAGAAAACATTAAATTGCCTTAAATATTCAGAGTCTAAAAATCCTCTCTGGAAAATCTTCAAATGGAAGCTACTCAGTCATCTGTCTCAGTCAGAATTTAAAGAGATGTACTACTTCTGTAAAGCATACTTAAGATGACTATGGCATGTTCTCTCACCTTCTCCACTTTTGAAAATTTAATTCACCAATAATTCAGTAACTCAGGATCAGGCCATAGATAAATCAGGTTCTGATCTCAAGAAACTGTTTTTTGAGATTTTTTTGCGTTTAAAATTATCTTAGTGAATAAGGTCAATGCCTGCTCTAAGGTTGTTTTCAAAAAAAAAAGAGTAGAGGCTTATTTCTTAACTTACTGAGCCTTTTGCACTTTAGAATGAACTGTTTGTCTACTATATTTCTGAGGTTAAGCAGAGAAAGAGATTACCATAAACAATAGGTTGTGTCTCTGTAGCTTGTTCTTCCTCTTTTCTCAGTGATTCTGAAGCATCTAATTTATCAACCTAGAGAAAAACAAGTAATGTAATTAGAACCTCAAAAGTATTATAGACCTAGATTTATGGCAGAAAGTGGAAAAGCCTTAGTATGTTAAATTTTGTCAAAATAAAACAGACCAGAGTAGAAAGAACATTCTCAGGCCCCTTCAAATTCAATGGCAATGTTCATACTTCAGTCAAGGTGATTTTTAGCACTGTCATTATAAACCCTCAGGAAGGAGGGATTTATAAATGCCATAAAAGCTCACGCCAGGCTAAAACTGGGCATGCCAGGATGCAGCCAGCCTGAGGGAGGGAGATAACCAGAAGGAACCACTTTCTCTGATGAAGGTTTAGCCCTACTAAAGATAACAATGATGAACTCATGACTGGACAAGACTTCCTTCCCCAAAGGAAACGGTATTCAAAAAAGTGAAACAAGTCTTGTGACTAGGTAAGTATGTCTGCAGAACCAACTATCTTTTTTGCCAACTGTGCACAGCTTCTGTCAATATTGATTATGTGCAGGCTGAAGTTTAAGATTCAAGTGGCTCCATATTTAATCTTTTTTATATAAAGACAGGCTGCATGTGTTAATGCTCTGTTTTCTAAGTAACCAAGGAAGGCCTGATTTTCCCCCAACTTCTTAGAGAAAGAAATGTTTACCTTTTAATTAAGCCCAAGAAGTAAATGACTGTTATACACTAGCTATTCTAAATAAAAGTGGATAGTATCAGGCAGAAATAATACGCTAGAGGAGTCCAAACATATTAGTGAAAGAAAAGAGCTGGAATACATAGATCCTTCCCTAACTAGTTGTGTCACCTTGGCAAACCACTGCACTGACCCTCAAATTTCTTTGTCTATATAGTGAGTCAGCTGAATGAGAAAATCTACAAAGCTCCTCCTAGCATTAGCATGACTTGGAATCTGGAATTCTGTGAAGGACTAGGGAGGATGGCAGCAGGACACAGACCAGGAAATCTCCCCCATACCACTTCCATTTGCCTTTAAACTGTGCTGTATCTGTCTTTTAGACTATATAGTCTTGTCGTTGGTATAGCATTACACTTGATGTAAAACTGAATTTCAAATCTCAGTGTTATCTACTACTAGAGGGTTTCAAAGTCCTAGGGGTGCTGAGATGGGGAGGCAGAGTGCAGAACTTTTTTATGAGTGTTCATTCCATGTCCTTCAAAGAGGCGAATAGTGAAAAATCACTCACAAAAAAAAGACATGCAGGACTTCAGTGAAAAGGCTTTAAAGACTTGGTCCCAGAAAGGTTAAAGCAGAACCTAGTTTCTATTTGCAACTATTTTAAAAACAGTGTTTCAATCCTACACAGGCCATTAAGGTTAGGGCAGTATGTTACATGTATTTTAATTATTTTATAGTGAGTATCTTAAATGTGGGTCTAATTTACCCTAATTTGTCAGGTAGCAAAATGTGAGAAAAGTGGTAAGACTCAGACTCAGACACCTTCAGATAAAATATGGTTTTTCTACCCTGGGAAGATGGGTTATTAGTTTGCTTGAGTATTTCATTTTTTTAATTTTATAACCTAAGGGCTCATGTGTTAAAATTACCCCATTATCACATTAAAGACTACTATGGAGTATAAGTACCACAAGAAACACTCACTGTTTGGCACCCAAACTTAAAAACAAAAATCACTACAGCTCTCTAATCTAAAGTACAATCTGTGCCACCAAGGACAGTCAGATGGGGTTTTGCTAAGTATCCAAGAGTGAGCTAAAGAAGTTATTTTTTAAAAGTACATGGATGAGTGTACATTAATAACTTCTAAGAAGAAAAATCAAACAAAAAAACCCACTGAATAACACATTGCCAGACTTTCAAGGAAAAGATTCTAAAGTGAACATGTGTTTAAAAGTTAATGTCTGAGTCGGATGTTGAAGACAGAAGTCTGTTAAAGATTTAGAAGAGCTAGCAATGTCATAATGCCCAGGCACAGACATAGGCAGGTTGGGCATAGAGACAAAACAAAAAGTAACAACTGTGAAGGAGGAGCATCATGCTAAGCAAAAATTGATTTTTCTATTTAATGGGACAGCCTCTGGCTCAGCAATATCCAATTATTGTTTCCAATGACCCAATTTGGACTCCTCCAAACAGAAAAGCAGAGAAGGCTTTTATGAACACAAGCTTTTGTTAAGAGCTGTAACAAAAGTTTCTGATCCTTGGATTAAAAAAGAAAAATTACAGGTAAGCATGTCACTGAGTTCAGTTCCATCTGTACTATTGAATATTCATGATAATGTAAAAGGCTTTTCCACAGAGACTGCAATATGCTGCAGAGGAAAAGTTAACATGCAGTCAGTTATTTTGGTGTATGTGTGCATGAAAAAGAGGCAAAAGTACTGAAGCAAGAAGTGAGATCTGAAGATGACTGTCGCTATACAGGCTCTCAAGAAACACACACAGCCCACAGCAATGCTTTAAGAGTTTCAAAAGTAGTATGATGTAATTGCAATGACTGTTGTACATGCTTGATTTAAAACAACGCATAACACTGCAGTTCAATTACCTATTTTTCACACACACGCTTTCTAACTGCCTTGCTTACTAGCTGCTGAAGGGCCTCACACACAATGCATTTTACTCAGGTTTGCCCTAAGTTCCAATGGTGACTCCGGTTTGGTTCAATGTTCAACGTTAATTCCAAGGCACTGTTCCCCCCTCCAATTATTTTAAATTGTTTTAACTGTCCTTTATCTTCCCACCCTTTTCTCACCATAATTTGATACCAGACACAAGTTTGTAAGTTTGTTTCATTTATACGGGGATGGAGACAAGCCAATGATGGAAGCAGCAACCAAAAGGTGCCTAAATTTGACTTTGGACAAGCCAAAGGGATGAGTAACAGCAAATTTGTAGCTTCAGAGATGTACCGTATTACAGAAAGCAGAAGCTAATATGGTTCCATATTTTACAGAAATAATCCACGTTGCTTAGCAACAATTATAGCAAGCTAATCTGATGATTGTAAAAGTTTTGATTTCTCTTGAAAATGAACTAGCACCATAAGAACTGGACACCTGGAGAAACATGAGGAAAGTCTCTTCGGAAGCAGCTAGTATCTCTTGTATCTACTTTCAGCAAAAAATTAGTAAGAATCAAGAGATCAGAAACTGGATCACAGTCCTTCAATACCAAAAACAAAAAAAAACCCAAAAACAAAAAACCCCAAAAAGCCTTTTAGGGCATATATATACATATTTAAATTCAACAACTGTCAGGCACGCTCACAAAATAATACCAGAGGCTGTTTAATTTTACTTAGAATATTGATAAATCCTATTATGGTCCAGATACCCTGACAGGGAAGAGAAATCTCCTGAAACTTTGGAATTAATATGGAAACTCAACATGCTCAGTTTTTAATAATATATTTAAGAGAGACTGTGAACCAACTACTGATTAGCCTCCTGCCCTTCCTAAAGCCTATTAGCCGATTAGTAGCAAACATCTACTAATGTCCTAGAGCTCTATTATAGTTATATTTTAAGGGACTTGCAGAGGCTTTAGTGAAAATTTATTGGGGGAAAAAGCAGAAGCAGCAGTGTAGAAAAGGAAGGAAAAAAAATCATGCAAATTCCTTAGACTTAGTCCTCCAGACTTAAAGATGGAAAAGAATCAACTTTCACCTTTTCCTTTATTGCATCAACCTGCAAAGGAATTCAGAAGGTGCAGCTTAGAAAAAAATCAAATTCCATATTGAGCATAAAAAGGTAGAATCAGCAACAAAGGTTTAGGGGAGAAACATCTAACCACTAAAAAAGGTATGAGAGAAGTGAAAATAAAGGGCATACTGGAAGCAAAACTCAGAATTTTTTTTTTTTAACTTCAGAGTTTATTGCAGAAGAATTTAGGCTAGAGTCAAGTGTGAAAGAAAGCAGCTTAATCGCTAGTAAAATTTACAGCACTTCGGTTAACAGCAGCTTAGAGCCAGGTCTCACAAGTTGGCATTATGCATAAGAAAAGAAGCTATTCTCATCTGTGGCTAAGGTAAGACAACTTTCTTTTTCCTCTTACACTGGATTTAAGCAGTTTCTACACAGAAAAATGTTAATTCTCAAAAGAACTGTAACTTAACACAATGATATCTAATTGGATGGCAGCCCAAGGAAATGCTCAGCCACACTGGGGGTTGTTAGTAGTGCACCTCCCACCCTGACACACGCCTTTAACTCAGACATGCTGAAAAGACCAGATGCGAAACTGACTTTAATAAGCATGTTTTGCTTTGACAAAATGGATCCTTTAGGACCATTTTAAAAATGCTCCACAGCAGGACAGGGTAAAAACATCCCAACATCAAAAATAAATACTAAGAAGAGTAAGTTAATCTTATAAGATGATTATACTCCCAGCTTGTTTAACGCACTTTTAGGAAATGTGTCATTAATTGTTAACTTCCTGTAATATTTTTTAATAAGGGGTTAAACTATCAAAATATTGAGAAGATTAACAGGACATTAAGAATATAGCTGAAGCTTTCCCATGGGAAACAGGCATACGTATTAAAGTCAAGAACCAACCAAAGAGAAGGGAATCTACACTACTAAGTAATGATCATCTGAGTTACAAGAATTGATTTGAGGAAGACATTATTTTGACACAAAATGTTTCTATCAAATGTTTAAAAAAAACAAAGACAGAGACCCATACAATATGGACGTAATACTATGTGCCGCTCAGAAATACATTCTGTGGTATTCTGAGTATAAACATTCTGCCAAGATATGTCTGAGTTACCTTTCCATTCAATGTCATTTGTCAGGTATTAAAAACTACTGGAGAATAGGAATATTTTATGATCAACTAAATTAATTATATTAAAGAAAACCTTTGGAAACAAAGTCTATACATGGATTCTACATATCCTCAGGCTGATTAGTTCTCAGAGGCGCCATTACCTTTGTCAAGTACTCCTTCATGACTTGGATGAAATAGGGCATGGCGAAATCCATGATGTTGTGCCTCCACGCAGTTTCCAGGACAACATCTGGCCTTAACAGATCGTAACAAGTAAAGAGACATGCTCCAAAGCACTCTCTTTTTTCTTCCTGCAAAAACCACTGTAGGAGCTCTTCAGCCAATTCAGTATCTTTAGATTCAGAGGCATACTGCATTGCATCCTATTTAAAGGAAAGGAAGAAAGTCAAACATTAAATTCAAATATGATGAACTGATAAATTAAATAATGCAACGGGGGAAAAAACCTCACAGTTGTATCATTTAAATTAAGGATTTCCTGAAAGAAAAGGAAAAGACAGAGGAAAGCATTCTCTTTTTAACAGAGAGGTCTGACAGAAGCATATGACAGCCTCCAACATTAAGAAGTGACATAATTATCATCTCCTCAACTGGGAGCTTAAAGGCAATTCCCATATTTGCAAAAACTAATACCTTTATAGACCATAATCACTTCTAATATGCCATCTTAGGACTCACACAGATCATCTAGTTCTTGGCTTAATAGGCCCACCCCACCATCTTTCTTCACCTTGTACAGGCTATCTTTCTTGCACAGCTCTACACTCTGTTTCCAGCGATTATTGCCTTTGAAGAGGTAAGCAGCAATTCTTCTGAACTCAATGAGTTCATGCTTTTCCAAACGCTGAGCAAGTGAGATATTGTCAAAGTTGTCATAAGCATCTATCGATGTTCTCAGAGCCTTAAAAAATAAAACAAAGCCACTGAAATGCCAAACCAGTATTTCATTTTAGTTTAAATTTTATGTTCCATCATTCTTGATCAATGAGCCATTACTGTATATAACTGACTGCGTGTAATGTGATCAGTATGTTGCATGATAAATGTTTAATAAGACTTGATCCATCAGCCATTATTATAATTAAGACAGCCTAGATTCAAGAATCAAACCATAAAGTTATACTATGAACAAGTATCAACACTGCTCAATCTAACTGTTTAACAATAAGGTCCTTGAAGGCACTATAAAATTTCTAGGGAACAATTTTCTCCAAGGTTTTTGGTATCAAGAACTAACTTGAATGGTTATGAAACTGCAAAGATTTGTAATTTGGAGGGTAAGATTTTATGCCCTAGGGAAACTCCTGATATAATTCAACATGGTATTCAGTCATAGAGATCAGCACTGGATCTGCTGATGAAAACCATGTTGACAAGAAGAGAAAGAAAAGGCAATTTAGCTTAACCTTTACTTTTTTACATTTCTGCAAAATTCTTCACAAAGGAAAGTTTACTAAAAGACAGGTACTGAATAAGCTATTGGGCAAGAGAAACAGTGAATAAAAAAGTTAATACCATATAAGGTTTATAAACTAGTTTAACAGATCAAAAACTTTTCAACTCAATCTACAATCTAGATGTTTACAGATGAAGTAACCATATTATTTTTCTAAAGCATTAACTTGGACTCTGCAAACTTGGCATTTAATTAGAAGACATCATGTTTATCAATCCTGAAAACCTGACTAAATTTAGATCCAAGGCATACAAGTACCTACTGTTTACAGTCCTAAGGGATGATAGGCTTTTTTAACTGCAAAACATACCAACTTTACAATTTTGAGAATTGTAAATTTTGAGGAAAAAATAAATTTTGTGAATTTTGAGAATATGTGCAAGAACCAAAATGTTTTACCTGATAATCTTCTTCTGTAATAAAGAGGTTGTTCAGTGATTCATTCACAGATTTGTTGTTGTGGTTCTGAACTGAACGCAAATAGGGTTTCACCAGTGGTAGCTGTTTAACCTTTAAAATAAGGGTGTGTTACAAATGTAGTACATTGCTAATGGACAAAGTTATCCAGGAATGTCTTTAGTTTCTTGCTATGAATTTTTGAGGTTTTAAAAATTATTACCTTGCTGAAATAATTGACTGCACGAGTATGATCCAACCGCGGAGACAGCACCATCAGCAAATCATTTAATAACAGTGGCTTGAATTCTAAGTAGAATTGTATTGCTCTGTAGTATAGCTCCACATTGGCAACCTAAGACAGCAAAAATCCATAGATGAGGTAGAGTTATTTCCTCATGAGCTTCCTCCTTCTAAAGACTATCTTCTAAAGAAGGTGCACACCTTGGTAATGATGTCTTTGAACTGTCCTTCTTTCCATGCATCAGTCGGATGATTCATCATGGTAATGATGGCATTATCATATTCTTCGTATTTGTCATACAAAAACACCAATTCTGCCCACAGATGGGCTTGTTCTGCAGCTCTTAGCACCTGCACAAGGAAGATTTAATTGCTTTAGATATGGGTCTCTAATTCTAGTTAATAGAAAAAAAAAAATTTTTTTTTTTAAATGAAAACTGAAGTATTAGTTTTAGCTATAGAGTTGCCTTACAATGAAAGGTTAGTTACCTTAGGAATATTCACTCTGGACCAGAACAGCTCCAGGTGCTCCCTCATTTTCTGTGGCTTAAACTTAGAATACAGAATAGCTAATTCGGTGAACATCCCCATGTGAGCTCGCTCAAGTCCCAGTGCTGCTTCCAACATGGTTATCAGCTCTTCAAAATACCCACGATCCTATATAGGAGAAAGATGCAATTAAAGATGAGAATATCAGTGACAGAGATCTCAGTTAACATAAAAGACTTCAATGCGTTACCTGATAGTAGTTGATAAGTTCCTCCAACTCGTCTGCATGTACTACAATATGAAGCCCACACATCTGAGCGAGACGGAACTCCTTCCCATCTACACAGGCAAAGCAGACCTACGATTTAAAAAATTGCAATTATGTGAACTCAAGTGTAACATGGCTGGTTAATTCAATTAATCAGTTTAAAGAATATTCCTAAATAGCATCTTAATTCATCAATCAAACTGTCATTTAGATTACCTCTTTCCATGTTCGAGTACTGTTGGCTTTCCTAGCTCCATCAACAGCTGCCTGATATTCACCCAGGTGAACCAGAGTGGATGCCAAGCGTCCAAAATTGGAAACATTATTGTACAACAACTTAGCAGCATCATACATTTTTTCATCGTAACAACGGTCACCAACCTGAAAAAAACACAAACCATTTTCAGTAAGCCGAAACTCAAGTCTTTCCAATGTTAGGACTCAATTTAATATGAAGAAACAACATTTTCTCAGTAAGATATTTCCTTAGAAACTTTCAGTTGTCATGTGTTGATCCTAATAAGCTAGTAAAGTTACCCAACTATTTTTACACTCCTTAAAAAAAAAAATCTGAACGAGAAACTCACTTGCTGGATATGAGCATTATTTGGCCCATTGATGAACTCTTCCAACTCTGCTAGGCGGTTTGTTTTAGCCAGTGCAAAAATCAATTCTGTCTCCACATAGGACTCACGAGCCTTCTTGCGGGCCATCTGCAAGTACTTCACCAGCTCTTCCCAGTTTCCTAGGTACAGAAAAACAAATGAATAAATCCAAACACTAACATATCAACATCTATCTTCTCGTTGAAGTAAATGAGAACTGCTATTAATTTCCTTTTCAAAGAAACAGTATAGAGAATAACAAATGTAAACTGTGAAAGGTATCAAAATAGTGAAACTCCGATTAATGCCTCTGTATTATTACTGACCAAATGAAGAGCTGAATCCCTCTTCTCCTTAAAGTTATCAGATTAGAACTAGATCAGAATCTAATGAGACTTCAAAACAGAAAATTAAACTTCCCCATAGAGCTTTTAAGTTCATAAAACACAGCCTCTCTTTATCTGCACTAAGGAAGAGGGCAAACCACCAGACAGTCTCTAGCTCCAACACAATGCAGAACGGACATAAAACTTAATGCTTAGCTTAGGCACATTTTCTGGCAAACACATAAAGGTGAGAAGTCATACCACTAGTATTGGCGGCCTGAACAACTTCCATGTAGGATGAAGGATCATCTGCTTTGATATAAGAATCAATGGCTTCTTTCACCATTCCTTTCTGCAACTGGGCTTTTGCGAGCTGACTCCAGACTGCCGGTTCATTGCAGCGTTCAGCAAACTCATATGCCCGATCCAAGTTTCCAATATGTTCGATCAAGACCTAGGCAACCAATTCTTCATCAATTATAGAACAATGAATCTTACCATGTAGCAATTACATTTAAACGGTTAGGATTTTATTGCTCTTCTATTACCACAGCAATAAATTATGCCCTTTCTCAGAGGACAATGCATACACTGAACCAAGAGAAGGCGTTACACAGGAAATCAGCTCGGGTAATGTGAAGATTTACCTGCACTGCTGAGGTATTGACATCAAATTTCCGGAAAATGGCAAATGCTTCTTCAAAGAGCTCATTGCTGATGGCGATGTTGGCAATATCTGGGGCATCATAATTATCCAGGCGGTTAATGTACTCCATAACACGGGTACGGTCAGCCTTGATTGCAGTGAGGATGAGGAGGTTTTGCAGGTTCCTTTAAGAAAGAAAGATCTGAATGTAATATTTGAAAAGCTCATTAGTCATAACAAACACTGTAGCTATTAAGTATTCCATCTCAGGAGAGAGGGTCACAAGAGAGTATTAGAAGAGTGAAAATTAAGACAACATTCTCTAACATTTGTCTCTTTGTTCCTTTCCCAAACTGACAGGCCATAATTACTGACTGACTATAAAGAGCAAGGAAATCCTCTCATAGCATACCTGTGTTCACTGAATACAGAGTTATCAAGGACAATTTTCTCCAGCAGTTCAATGAGTTCATTAGGAAGGTCTGCAGTCATAAAGGCCTTGACAGTTACTGACACTTCCTCAGGGTCCTGAGTTTCAGACAAGGCTGTCTGTACAACCTGCAGAGGATATACAAAGAATAAGTACTGAGAGTCCAGGTGGTTTTGATGATATTATCTAATAAGAATAAGCTGGCCTCTCAGTAGAAAATGAAACAGGTTGAGAAGAAGGAATGAGATAAAATACCTTTAATTTACCACCCAAAGATCTTTCTACGTAAATCCACATGTATCTGTAACATGTACTTCCAATTTTTTTGTTGTGGGGGGTAGGGGTGCCTACTCATATAATTTCTATCTTTTCCCTGATTAAAAATTATTCCTAATAACCACTCCTCATTATCACTTTAATGGTCACATAAAGTCCAACCATATGCATGTGGCATTATACACCAGTAATGCTTCTGTTTATGGCTATTTGCATGGCTCCCAGATGCAGCAATGAGTATCTGCTCTAGGAAGCTTTGTATCAATTTGGGAATTTTCCTTAGACATGCTTCCAAGGAGAGGAATGAAAAACTGATATTCTTCAATTTACTCTCTTCCATATTCATACTTCTATTTATAATTTAAGAACCATTATTAACAACCTTGAATTTTTAAGGTTTTAAAAAATGTTTTCAATTATTTATATAGCTATAAACTCGCATCTTCCTTGCTTACTATTGAGACTTACTTAACATTTATCTACTAGATCATTCACCAATCTTTATTCTTTGCTGATTTACCCTTGTCTTGAATGTTTCCAATCAATTTAATTACTTCTCAGGTATTTTTAACAGTAATTCTTACTAATTTTATTAAATGTCTGATTTACTGGTATCCTTTTAGCTATGATGAGTTGAGGGAGTCTTATGTAATTAAATTCTCTCCTTGGGGACGTATTTTCTTGGAGAAGATATACTTCATTTTCGTTAACATTTATATATATATATATTTTAGTATCATCTTTATTTTCTATTTTTTACTGCCATCTCTCACAGTTAAATATGATCCATTTGAGTATATTTGGTATATGATGAGGGAAAAGGTTTTATTTATAGTTAAAAAGATGAGCCTTGAGTGCATTTGCAAATTTTACCTGATCAATGAGGGGTCTCCTGTAAGGATTGCTTTCCAGCAGCACACTACCCCACAATTCTGGGTCCTTCCGCCGTACCAGATAGCGAGAAAGACTTTTGAAGAGGGAATTCTCATTGCAGACCTAAATGAGAAATTAAAGATTAATTTCAAGGTAAACAATAAAACCTTTCCACAGACTGACTGTAATTTTAAAAGGTTATATCCTATCATTATACCCTATTTAGTGTTTTATACCAAAAAAAAAAAAAACCCCATTACTTCTACATGTAATCTTTAAAGTCACAACCATATTTTTCTTATTAAAATTCAAATAACAGAAAAAAGTTGTTATATTTTTGAAGGCTTTTAAAAAGCACCCTGATGGTGGATCTATATTTGGACTTTATATTTTACTCTACTGGCCTGTGTATTCATGCACCAGGATGCAATTTTTAATTATAGAGGTTTTTGTAATGTGCTTTAACATTTGGTAAGGCTAGTCCACCTTCAGAGCTTTCTTTCAGTGTTCATTTTCCCATGTGTATATGCATACATATGTTCATACGTATATGAATTTGTATGTTCACAGATGCATACAGCTCTGATCACTTAAAGACCCTAGAAGGAAATACACCGTAGAGTCTAGATCTGGGTTTCTAATAGCACTCCCCACTGAACAAAATCAAAGTTCTTCAAAAAAAATGAATAATCCACGGCTGGGAGGGTATAAAATGAGCATGGTATAACTTGCTGGGCGAGGAAACAAGATGTGCTCAAGAGCAATGAGATCATGACACAAAGCCATGAGAGGCAGGCTGATGGGATTTCTATCAGCCAAAAGGGGGATAATTTGAAAATCAAAAACATGCATCATTAACCCACAGAACTCGTAAGTCCATGAAAATATGCACGTTGACTGATAAATACGGAGAAAATGATGAAGTTGGAAAATTGTCATTTTGCAACCAACACATTAAGAATAGCTTAGTAAGAATTAATAGATTCAAAATTGGGGGCAGGGACACACACAAGTAGGATACTCGCATGGTCTTAACTGTCTCCTCACAGACTACTTAATACCTGCAAGGGGAACGCACACTCACACACACAGACACAAACACTCACACACACAGTAGGATACTCGCATGGTCTTAACTGTCTCCTCACAGACTACTTAATACCTCCAAGGGGAAACATCTATAAGAGGAAATCTATCTCTATAATGGAGAAGCTGACAAGTTGATGAAAAGTGACCCTCAAAATGAAGGACTAAGAACATAAGGTGCTTTTGCATGTTACAGCATAAGAAAAACATCACTTAAGTAATGCACTTTGGATGGAAACATGCAATCTAAATCTAATCAGGAGGAACAATAAGAGAAATTCAAAGCGAAGAACATTCTATTTTTTAAAGAGATTTTTCACTGATAAGAAATATCCAGAATAGGTGAATCCAGAGAAACAGAAGGCAGTTTGGAGGCTGTCAGGGGCTGGAAGGAGGTAGGGAATGTGGGACAACTGCTTAGTGAGTACTGGATTTCCTCGTGTGGTGATGAAAACTTGGAATAAGAACTCCGAACAAGAGAGATATGATTACACAACACTGTATATGTACTAACTGCCACTGAATTATTCACTTTCAAATGGCTAATGTTATGTTACCTTCAATTAAAAAAGAGAAGAAGACTATTTTTCCAATTATGTCTGTCACTAAAAGACAAAGGCTGAAGAACTGTTTCAGGTTAAAAGAGACATGAAAGATATGACACGTACAAGCAATATGTAATCCTAGACTAAAGGGAAAATTTTCTTATAAAAAACATTCTCAGGTCAATTGACAAAATCAGAACAAAACAGATTTTTAACAGTATTCTACCAGTGCCAGACTGACTGAGGTTGCTATCCATAATGTGGTCATGAAAGAGAATACCCTTATTCCTAGGAAATACACACTGAAGGGTTATAAAGCGATGAGGTATGCAACTTATTCTCATAAGGTTAAAAGGTTAGATGTGCCTATACATATACACATATATGTAAAAAATATATACATGTATGTTACATATGAGTGTATGAGAACATACATGATAAAACCGGGGCGTAAATGTCAATGGGTGAATATAAATGTAATCAACTACTTTGGCCAGTTTAAGTTCATAATTATCAGCAGTTTTTTTTTAAAAAGCATGTACCTTCTAAAAATGCTCCATATTACCTAAAACCACTCTGAAACTCTCAAAATTCACTAGTCTAACATTATGTAACAGGTTTTAAAAATGCTGTCTTCTCTATATGTCAGCCGGCAGTACTCACATTGATAAGCTCCAGATCACACTGGCCACGCTCATAAGCAACACAGGCCAGATGCGGATCTCTCTTCTCACAATACTTTCCAACAACACGACTGTCATAGTAAGGATTTTCCCGAAGAAACCGCTCTGGATTGTTATTACTGTCTATGTAGATTTTGGCTAATGCATTATGAGTAGCAGGCTCTTCACAGCCCTCATGAATTCTGGCCTCCAGCCAAGGCAGAAGCAGTTTCAATCTAGTAAAAAAATAAAACAAGAAAAGAAACACACAAAAAAACCCACATATACATATACTATATTATAAATAACACACTCTTGACATGCTATGTACCTTATGGTCTATAAAGTGCTTTCCCATACCCTATTTTGAATTCTCAACATTTCTATCAGAAACTGAGAAATTAGGACTCAGAGATGGTTAAAGGATTTGTCCAATGTTACACAGAAGGTATATAAGACTGTCCTTCACACTCTCCCAGACCTATCTGCTACATTATCTAGACAGGATATGGAGAGAAGAGACTACAGATTCACAGATTATTCTTTTTTATATGGGGCAAATGGCTGGACTTCTGAGTAATGTTGCTTAGGAGTAGGACAGAGATGTGGTATGAGAAAACAAGCCACATTATCTGAGGTTCCTTTTAATTTTACCACAATTACCATGCGACATTACATACAGCAAAAAGCAGCAGTACCGTAAACACATACTGGGAACAAAATCTGGTAAAATTCTAGCAGTCATAAAATCAATCACTCCACCAAGGGCCATGGTTTTGCTAAGTTATAGCTTATTTTCCAATGGTTCAGATGACCAACACTCTTACCATGGTTTAAATAACATGTTAAATAGTTACAAGAAATCCACGGAAAGAGGCGCCTGGTAGGCTATAGTCCATGGTGTCACAGAAGAGTTGGATACAACTTAGCAACTATACAATAATCACTTTAAATCAGTCTCAAGCTTTAAAAAAATAAAAGTCAGTATTATATTCTACATCTCCACTGTCCTTAAGTGCAGAATTTTTCAAAACATTTTCTGAAACATTTAGCTTGAAACATTTAGATATAAATTCTGTTATAAATTACCATTAGTAGAACACTTGTACCAACTCAGGTTAAAATTAAACCCTATTCTTGAGATGGTTTCATTGCTAGAGGAACTTCCTACTTAACCTCATTACTTCTCACTAACCTCATTTACTATGTCAGCACTTTGTGAACACACAATGTCCTGGCTAAAAAAAGACTTCATGATCTAAGTATCAGAAGCACTCATATTATGTTCTCTTCTATTGGAAATTCCTAACTTATATTATATCAAGGTTCAACTTAAAAACAAGTTTAACCCAGAGTTATACAGGGAATGTTTTTCTCTTGTCATACTTGATAATTACCAGAGAGTAATTAGTTACTAGGTATCATACCTAAAAGGAGGCTTTTTACATAGTTTACATTAAAAACACATAGCTATGTGGTTTGACTTAATGTAATTATAAACATGCAAAAAGAAGGTGAACACTCATTACTAGAGAAATGCAAATCAAAACCACAGCGAGACATCATCTCACATTTATCAGAATGGCCGCCATCAAAAAGTCTACAAACAACGAATGCTGGAGAGGGTGTGGAGAAAAGGGAACCCTCTTACACTGCTGGTAGGAATGCCAACTGGTACAGCCACTACAGAGAACAGTGTGGAGATTCCTTAAAAAAGTGGAAATAGAACTGCCGTATGACCCAGCCATCCCACTGGTGGGCATACACATCAAGGAAACCAGAATTGAAAGAGACACGTGTACCCCAATGTTCATTGCAGCACTGTTAACCACAGCTAGGACATGGAAGCAACCTAGATGTCCATGCGCAGATGAATGGATAAGGAAGCTGTGGTACATATGCACAATGGAATACTACTCAGCTCTAAAAAAGAATTCATTTGAGTCAGTTCTAAGGAGGTAGATGAAACTGGAGCCTATCATACAGAGTGAAGTAAGTCAGAAAGAGAAATACCAATACAGTAAAGACGGTAAAGATGCTATATGCAAGGCGGCAAAAGAGACACAAGATGTAAAGAACAGGCTTTTTGGACTCTGTGGGAAAATGCAAGGGTGGGAAGATTTGAGAGAACAGCACTGAAGCATGTGTATTACTGTATGTAAAATAGATAACCAGTGCAAGTTCAATGCGTGAAGCAGGGCACTCAAAGCTGATGCTCTGGGACAACCCAGAGGGATAAGGTGGGGAGGGAGTTGGGAGGGGGGTTCAGGAAGGGGACTCACATGTGCACCCATGGGTGATTCATGTTGATGTATGGCAAAAACCACCACAATATTGTAAAGAAATTATCCTCCAATTAAAACTAATCAAAAAAAGGTGAATGACTAGATTAACAGATATTCTATATGACAGCTGTATACAGCAAGTTACAGCTAGTTTATCACTTCTAAATTAGGTATCTCTAGGGAATTAAGATCCACGAGTACTGAGTAGTTTTAGGCAACTGACAGGTTATACTTCTATTTAATACCATGCTAGGAGAGACTAATAATTTATCCTACTTGTGAATATTAAAATAGTACTACACCTGTTTCTTTTTTCAACCTCAGCAACAAGCTCATCAGTAGAGAATTGACCTCTTACAACAAGAATCAAATTTTTAATGACATCTTCAGAGCAATCAACATCAAGTAATCCCCCAATAACCACAGGCAGTCGACTTGGATTCACCTATGGTTTAAAAAAAAAAAAGAATGTCATTATGTTACCAAGAAACAAAACTGAAAAGAGTTCTTAAAAAAAAAAAGGCAAAAAGCAAGAAAAACGCATTTTCCTCTTCAACCTGTTTTAAAAGTCAGTAATAAACGGATTCTAAATTTGAAACTAGACAAAGGAATTTAGTAGGAAGTCTGCCTTATTACTCCTAAGGAGAAATAAGTCCAAAGAAGCAAAAGGAACAGAATGACTGAAAATATTATCTGGTAAAAAGGCCTCCATCGTAGCAAAACTGCCCTCTATTTCTGGAGTTAGAATGCAAAGTTTCTAATACCTTTATTTAAGATGGTTTTAATACTGTGCTTTGGAGGCTATGGCCTCTACATGGATACCTCAGGGACTATCAGATAAGTAAGGCGTAGGCCACTCAACTTTTCAACTACTGCAGTTCTGTTCTGTTTTACATACTTGGAATGCATGTAAAATTTTAATCCAAGAAAGGATTCTACTGGGAAAAAAAAATGGAAAGCCACTGTAGCACACCACTCTTACTGAGCACAGGGTTTCAAAAGGATGAAGATGTCCAGTGTAAGAAGTAAAATCTGTAAGATTATATTTTCAAGTTATCTAAGTTTTACTTACCTTCTGTACATATATTTCTATATACTTTTGAAGATTATTTCTATATAAATAGAGCACCAAATCGTGGACAAAGTCAAATCGATCGCACACAATGATAAGTGGTAACTGATCTGTTAGCTTTGCTTCCTGGAGGGAAAAAAAAAGAAACCTTAATTTTCTTCTTCTGTGAGGTTATCAGTGTAAAATGAGAATCGGTTCCACACTTGTGGGAAAGGGTCACATAAACTTGGTTTTTCTTTTAAAGAAAGAAATGTCCCAATAGTTGGAGAGCGTCCAACTCAGTTTCCATGAATTTTTATGAAGTAATATCCAGAGTCATAGCAAAATACCAGGTCCTTCCCACATATACCCTTTACAACAAAAGAGTAACATGATTTATAAGTCTCCAGCAGCACTCAGGATATAAAATCATCACACCGGGACTTTCATTAATACCATCAGCTGAATTTGTAGTTGCTTTAAGAGCTAGACTCACATTCTCAAAATTAGGCATATATGGCTCACATTTGTTTCAAACTGATGACTTTCTAGAACACCCCTCCCCATTCAAATCTACATGGCCAGCTTCTAATACTGTTACAATAAATCCTACAAGGAGCAGAATGATGGTGACAGCCATAAATTTAAATACACCACATGTTGCTATTAAAAAAAAAAAAAAAAGGTTTACAAAATAAAAAGCATTAAAATCATTTTTAAATTGCGAACTGCTTTTACCATTACAAATATCAAGCTATAATCCTACTTACAGACTGACACAGATGTTACAGACAGGTAGGTAACACCTGTACTGGGCATTTACCTGATACATGTCCTGTTACATTCCAAAGACATGAGGTACAGCACAAAAAACAACAGTTTCCATCAGGAATTCATTTACACACAGTGAAACACTTCTCAATAAATGATTCCTCTATGACAGTCTACTGAAGGAGAACTAAGCAGGATAGGACTCTCCTCAATGACAGCCAAGGAAAGAATAAAATTCCTAGGTCCAGCATGTATAAGCCACCCAATTATAAATAATTTGAAGATTGGTCTACAAAGTGTTCAGGGAACACTAAACCTTGGAGTTCTAAGAAATCCTATAAAATAGTAATTAAAAATCAAAATGGCTGTAAATCTGAAGTGAAATCCAGCTGCAGATTTTTTACATCAAGGAAAGTCCTTTAGCACCATGGAAACTCTGTACTAACAGCTGCTACAATCATTTCTAAAAAGTGTTCCATCTACCTATGCAGAAGATTTTTAATAGGGCAGGTTTCTCCTACAAAACAAACACCAATACGCTTAATCATTATCTTGTTTACTACATATATAAAGTATTACCTACTATATTTTACCAGTTAGGGATAAAACATACTTGGCAAGTAATCCAAGATTACTTAGGTATTCTAGTCTCATGCATGAGTGTTTAAGATTTCTACTGTGAAAGATAACTTATTTGTATTGGCAAAGAAAATTTAAATTTGAGAAAAGGAGAAAAACTGGGATACATTCTCAACTGCCTAAATTTGCATATGATTTCATATATAAAAACAATGCTATTAACATTTTAAAATTTTACTTAAAGGTTGCTCCCTAGATACTGTGATTAAGAGACATTAGGATCAAAATGGCAACTATATAAACACATTCAGGTTTTCTTAAATACAAAGTTTGGATATGTATCAGGGGACAAAGTAAGCATTCCCCAAAGAGACTTACATTCTGGTGGGAAGAGACAATGTTAAGTGTTATAAAGAAAAAGAAAACAAGATAAGGGGGTAGTGAGGACAGATAGGTTTTATTTTAGATAGGAGGAGGGTAATCTGAGACATCGTTCCTTGTGACATTTGGTTAGAAATCTCTAAAAAGGTACAGAAGCAGGTCAGGAAGGTCTGTGAGGAAAATGGGAAAGGGCGAGCAAAGGCTCTGGGACAGAAGAGGTTTTGGGGAGTTACAGGAAAAAGAAGCAGGCCAGTGAGGTTGAAACAAAACCAGGAAAAGAGAAAAGATGGAAAATAAGATCAAAAGCAGCCAAGAGGCATAGGTCTGAAGAACAGTTTTATGTTTTCTGTTTTCAAGTTCAGGGCAAGAGTCAAATAACGCTAACGACAGAATTTCATCCTGCTTACAGTCTACTTTAAAGGAGAGTTCATATTCTATCACTCTTTGTTCTCCTGGTGGCACTTGCTAATATTCAAGATTAGATTCAGAGAAGTATTTTTATCATCACAGTTTACATAAAACACCAGTCAATTATAATACAACCAGTATCTCCAAAATGAAGTTGAATACCAGTGATGATAAAATGCAGCATGTAGCTACAAACGGCAGATCAATAAGGAAAGTGAATAAATGGTCCAGTATGTTCAATCTCATTGGGCTGAATATCCAACAGTAGCATCTTAGCACTGAGCTCCCATCTCCAATTATTCAAAAAGAGATTAGGTTTTTCCTCTAACTTAGGCGGGAATTAAAATTCTTTTGAGTCAGGAATAACTTAAAACCAAAACGAAACAAAACTTGCCTGCTAGAAAGGTTGATAACAGCTTATTTTCAAGGCCACCCACACAGCTTCTTAAGCACGGTTATCACTTGAATACCTATGGCATCAGGTCCCTCACAAACACAGCTCATGGCTGGGGAAACCAAGGCTGCGATAGGTTCGTTAATTTGCCTGAGGTAAGAGGCAGGCATTTACTGAAAGAATAAACAGCTCATTATAGAAAAAAAAAGGAATTTGAACCAGGTCTGACTGGTTCAAAAGTCCATAATTCACACCCACTCTCCTCTATTAGATTTGCACACAATTCACAAGCATGGAGGGGGGATTCCTCATCTAATTAGATCTCGTGGGCTAAGCAAGGTAAGACAGCCACATCCTAGTTTGAAGAGTTTTTTTTTTTCCAATGTTAAGATCATAATTAGGTGAAAATAGTTAACTTAGTCCTGCTTTACATATATATGATAACTCAAATATTATAACTCAATGCTAAAAAAATTAAATTGAAGCATAAAAGCTGAGAGCTTAATGAAAACAAAATCATTAACATCTGGTAGCATTTTTTCAAAAAGGATACAGTATTGATACTCAAAGGAGGAACTGACTGGTATTATAAGTACACTAGGTCAAGCACGGAGTATCAAATCTTTCTCATTTGGATGTTTTTTTCTGACACCAGGAAGTCTTGGGTTCACATATATCATACTGGCCAGGATCTTCAGAATATTCACTATGGCCAAGACATTATACTTTGGGGGGAATGTTTATCTTGTAATCTAAAATATAAGGCAACTTCAGCATTTTACACCATTACACTAAAACGCCTAAGGGTTTAGCTATTTAATCTAGGTATTAAGTTCTTCAAAAGAAGAATCAGTTAATACAACTATAGATTATCTGCAAGGAGGCCAAACCAGTCCATCCTGAAGGAAATCAGTCCTGAATATTTACTGGAAGGACTGATGCTGAAGCTGAAGCTCCAATACTTTGGCCACCTGATGCAAAGAGCTGTCTCACTGGAAAAGACCCTGATGCTAGGAAAGATTGAAGGCAGAAGGAAACAATAGAGGGTGAGATGGTTGGATGGCATCACCAACTCGATGGACATGAGTTTGAACAAGCTCTGGGAGTTGGTAATACACAGGGAAGCCTGGTGTGCTGCAGTCCATAGAGTCACAGAGTCAGACATGACTGAGCAACTGAACTGAACTAAAAGTATATAAATATATATTGGGGGGATCTGAATGTTCTGTAATTTCCTAATTTTTATAAATGACTGCCAAGGTTAAAGTCTTATTTTCCCCACAAAGTAATTAGTAGGAATGACAAAGCTAAACATTAAATAAAATAAACTGCCCTTAGGTGTGCCTGAAAGACCTAAGAATCTTTAAAGTATTATTCTTCACTCCAACACAGGCAGTTCTACTTCTCCATAACCAAATATGTGTCACAAAGCTGTAGTTTTTCTGTTTGACTGTGCCTTCAGTTTATAAATTATGCATGATTAATATTTAATTTCTAGAATTGGGCTAATTGACGACAGAGAAAAACCTGTTTCCTTTACACAGTGGAATCCTTTGCATAAACAGGCCCCTTAAAAGAATACTGAGGGCAGGCTGACCTTAATATTCAAAAAGTGCCTAAATGATATTCTAAAATAACACTGAGTTTCTACAATCACTTAACAAAAATTTTCTTCTAAAATTAAAGTGCAAGAAAGGAAATTCCTTAAAGATAGTGATTTTTTTCTCTTCACTTAAACAGATGGTCATTCTTAAATATTACCTACCAATTTCCTTCCTTATTTCAAAGGAAACCACAGACTATGAAATTTGGAAGAAATCATCCAGTATACAGTTTTGAGATTCTGAGAATTTCACTTTTAGGGAAAAAGAAATTCTAAACTATGAGCAAACCCTTGCAGGACTGCTGATCTTCAAGCCGACCAGAAAATGCACTACTCAAAACCACTTACCTTGAGAAAATTCTTGACTCGCTCAGGATCGTAGCAGTTGCTTTCCCTGCAGATTCTTTCTACTTCTTTGATCTGCCCAGTCTTGCAAGCTGCCTGAATATATTTAAAGTGCACATCTGGGTCTTGACTAAAATTAACAATGGATCCCAGAAAATAAAAAAGACCTTAAAGAAAGAAAATAATTGAAATTAAGCACAGGTGTACCTTTGAGAACAACTGACCTGAAAAAATACTTAAGCAATTAAAAAACATTACGTCAATTATACCAAACTTCTAAAAAAACAAGCAAACAAATCACTGTTATACTGCACACTCCACTCCCAAATAATAACTAGTTGGTCTAAGTACTCAATATTAAATAATCCACTAATCAGTTCAATAAATGGATTTATACTTTAATCCCTACCGAACAGAAAATTCAATGTTTTCTACTAATGGTAGTTGAGAAATAGGAGACAGCTACTTAATATCAAAACTAGTTATCACAACATATTCCAGATGAGAAATTCTGACTAAAGTCCACTACACCAGGTGCTTTTACATATGCAGTTAATAGAAAACACACAAAAGTAGCTTAAAAAAAATTTGATGCAGTGCTGTCCAACAGGATTTTCTGCAGTGATGCAAATACTCTATTAAGATCAGCACTATCTAATATAGCAGCCACTAACCAGATGTGGCTTCCAAGCACCTGAAACGTTGCTAGTGTGACTGAAGAATTAAGTTTTAATTGCTTTCAATTTTAATACTTTTATTTACACAGCTACATGCGGCTGGAGGCTACGTACTGAATGAACAATATAAATGTAGTACATAGTTCACTTAAGAACTGAAAAATTTAAGAAAATTATGTAGAAATCTTTTTCCTTCTGTCTAGAGTAGTCCAACAAAAAGAGGGAGGAAAAGTTAAGCAGAGACCAGATGTTTAGCTAATGAACCTAAAAGCCACTGACAGTGATCACATTAGCACTCAGTACAACAGTGGTTCTCAACTGTGGACGAAATGGTTTTCTTCCCAGGAGACATTTTCAGCGGTCACAACTGGTGGAGCTGACACTTCTGGCATTTACTGAACTGAAGCCAGCAATGCTGCCAAATATCCTGCAGGCATACAACAACATACCCTCCAACTCAACAAATCATCCAGCCCAAAATGTCTATAGCATTGAGACTGAGAAAACCTGCCACACAGACAAGTCACAAAATTTTCTCGGCTAGAATCCTTCTCCATTACAAAAATCAGACAATATAAACAAGATCATTACATACCCGATCATTAGTATTTTCATCTTATTCAAATATGACAAAGCTACTACATATATTAGTATGTTAAGATTCTGCCTTTAACTGACCTATAATATATATCCATGCAGACAGTCTTATTCACTTCATGTCCCTAGAACCTGACACAGACAATGCCTGACTATATTTGTTGACAATAAAACTTAAAATATTCCATCAAAATAAGCTTGTAGAAAGAATTTCCAATAGCCTATGACCATTAATAACCTATGACCTATACCCCTCTTGGCTATCTTAAGTCATTTAAAACGACTCAAACTTTTAATTACCTTCAAAACTCTTGAAAGATTCAAAAAGTTCAATCAGAGACTGAGTGGACAGTTGTTCATGATACTTAGAAGCCACCTGTACACAGATCTGGAGATTCTGACGAATATTGGCAGACAGCATGGCCCTGAGGCATTCTAGGGAGTCTTCCACTGATAAGGACCCAAAGTAATTCACTAACCACTAGAGGACAAAATAAATAAGTAAATGAAATAATATTAAATCTAATGGATCATTCGGCTACACAAACACATTTTCAGTATACCAATTAATGGTAACTAATAGGTAAGACACTGAAATACCTCAGGGTTAAGAAGATGGGTATGAACGACCGCACGCTTTATATCATATAAGTCAGTGAAGTGTTCTAATGCACGCTGCAAGAGGCCAGCCTTTTCACACAGCTGAGCGATATGAGCCCGGTCATAATGTGTGAACATCTGATTGCCTAGAATAGCATCTGCGACCTAGAAAACCACAAAAGAATGAGTTTATCTTACCACTCCACCTGTATCAGTAACTCCATATCCAGATTACACCTTAAGATCCAATACTGGACTGATAACGGAGAGAAAGTACAAAGAGAATTTTAGCCAAATTTTCAAAAATGAGGAATGGGCATCTCAGTAGCTTCAAGTAACTTAATCTAAGCAGCTCTGAAAATAGCTGTAGAAAAACAGTGATGGAAATAATGCTCTAAAATGCATGAAAACACATACCTGAGGTGCATGCATAAGGTTCATCTCAAGCAACCTCGTCTGTAAAGGACCTTCAGATGGGCGATTATTCTTCAGGGCATCAAGCAAGAATGCAGTACACTGCTGAATTAGATTGTATTCCATAAACACATCGACAATCTGCAAAAAAAAGATGTAAGGGAAACTGTTTTAAGATACTTAAAAATTTTATGTTACAGTTAACAATACAGTAAGTGAAAGGAAATTAAACATTATCTGTTTCTTCATATATAAAACACTACCAGATCAAATCCCAGATTTAAAGATTATTATTTAGATAACATAACCTCATAATTTATCAGGAAGTTTTATCTTCCGCAGTTACTTGAGTTCTAGTAAAAACACCCATAAAATATTCCAAGATACTATATAGAGGCAGAATATAAACTGCAAGATTTAACATCTTGATTGACTGACTGACTGATGCACACGTGCATGCCACGCCACAGGGCATGCCCGACTTTACTTCTCTGACCAGGAACTGAATCTGTACCCTGTGCCGTGGAAGCATGACTGCTAACCACTGGACCACCAGAAGTCCCTGATGAACTGTTTAAAATACACAAAAGCATAAAAATGAAAGAGTCCTTGATTCCCACTTCATATATGCATTTTCTCTCTCCCTTCACCAAGTGGCAGAGACTAGCCTTTGAGTTTTATTGTACCTATATTTTTTGTATTTTTAATACATATACCACTCTAAATGAGGTGGGATTTGTTTTGCATGTTTTAAAGCTATATATATATATATATATAGATGGTATCTTACTGTCCATTCTTCTACAACTTGCTTTTCTTGATCAACATAGTTGAAATTTATCCATGTAAATAAACACAGCTCTAAGTTCTACAATTAAAAAAGTTAACCTTTTCTCCTCCAGGTTGGTTTAAACTCAGATCCGCACCCCCGACCCCGATTCTCTACATAAATTAATTTCTACAAGATACATTTTAAATTGTTTACCTGGGTGATATCAGCAAGAGGTTCTTCATCCTGAACTAACATTTGAGCAAACTGCTGCCCCTGATCTGGACTGATACGCATAACATTTCTCAGCAGAAAGATCCAGTCTGGAGTATATCCAACCTAAAAACAGACAAAAATGTAAACCCTGCTGCAGAGTTCCAGTTTTATATTACTTAAAGGCTTTTTCGCAACTATACTCCAATAACGAATTTTAAAAGGGAAGAAATCACAGAACAAAAACAAACCAAAAGCAACGGGCGCCCCTCCACCCCCGTGGGAAATAAATGCTTCTTCTACAATAGAATCTTCTTACTACAGAACTACTGGTCAAAGCACAGATTCAGTTTTAACAGATGCTCGATCTGATCTTGGTTTATATAAGACAGTTTGATCTTGGTGATAATATATCTGAACAAATGGCTATAAATTTTTATAACCAGCTTATTCAGTCTCATTGAACATGAAAAAATTTGTTCTGATAGGTTAAACATGCCCTAGCAGTTTAAGTTCTAAATGCCATGCAAGAGTAACTGTCTCCATTTTTGAAAAGTGATTCTGTAAATGAGAACCATAATAGTACTTTATACTTTCTCAAGTAATCATAAAAATTTAAGGAAGTCTACTACTAAAACTGAGAGTGACTCTAGGATAATTCCTCTCTTAATGTTTTAATGAGTTTATGTTCAGAATTTGTTTCATCGAACTCACTTTTTTAGCATATAAAACAATCTTCTGGACTTGACCTGTTTCTGCAAAGCACTGAATGACTTTATTTGGAACGTTAGCCCTTAAGTACACACTAAGCGCCAATGTAGGGTCCACAGATTTCACAAGGTCTCCTAGTTCTTCAGAACATTCCAGCTGTCCAAAGGGAAAAGAGAATGTTTAGTAATCCATGAGCTATTTTATAAATAAGCAGTTGTTACTACTTCCATTATAAATAATAACTAATATGACAGGCATTTAGTTACCCAGTTGTCCCAAAATGTATTATAAATATGCAGGAATTATGGTTATAGAGACTACTCATTTTGTATTCAGAGCAAAGTCTCAGTAGAATTCTCCACACACTCTACTTAAGGATAAAAACCCACCAAGACTTCACAAGTACAGATTCTACCAACTATCTTGTTAGCCGTATAAATATTTAAGACGCAGAATCTTGTACTGCTCACTGTAAGAATACTCAGGTATCAGTCCCAGATGTTCTCAATTTTACAAGAATAATCCAGCTCCTAATGTAATGCTATCAAATGAAAATCTGATATTCAAAAAGCCGGCTGAGGTTTACCATAAAGACCACTTTAAAATTAGGGAATAAACTGTAGGACCTAAGCTTCATTATCTTCTTGACTTTTGGGTTTAAAAGTTGTAAAGCAGGACACTAATTTCACAAAGTCAAGCAGATAAAAATGTTAGAATTTTAAGGTGGTATACATGCAGATACACTCCTCTGTGCCATTCAATCTGCCTAAGCTGCTCAATCTGGAAAACCGCTTCTCTAAAGGAGCTTTGCTTTACACACTAAGTTGACTTTCTATTTTATGAGTATGTCAAAAGAACAGCGCTTATCACTGATATTCAATAATGAGACGTTCTATCAGAGTCTATACCCTGTCAACTGAACACACTAATGAAGAGTTGACCAGTGTCCTTTTTACCACAAATGAACCCTACATGACCATTCACCAAAATAGGTAATGATACGCAAAAAGCTCTTACATTGTTATATTGGTCAACTCAGTTACCTTGGCTGTTCTCATCCTCCCTTATCTTAAACAATTAGGATGGACCTCAAGTACTATGTGGCTAGTAACTATTCTTCAGCAGACTCCTGTCCAAGCATCCCAACTCTGAAGTTCTATCCTCCAGTATCCTCTAAGACTGCCAGAAGCTAGGTCAAGAAACAGGGATTTAGCATTAGTAATGTAGAAATACTACCAACATACACTAAAGCTGAAAGGTCTAACATTAAAAGTTATTCACAACCCAGAGTGCTATAAAATAGGACCACCTCAGTTTTTGACATTGACCTAAGACATGACAATTCAGTATTGCCACTTTGTGCAGAAAGGCTTTCTATAGTGGTATGAAAGCAATAACATCACTAATGGGTTGTTTAAACTCATTAGTTGTCTTACAAATAGGTGACATTTTCCATAATATACACTAGAAAACACAATACTATTAGATGCTCTATGGGAAAAGAAACTCATAACTACTGAGCGAATATAAAATGGATAGAGAAATCCCACAGTAAAGAAAGCTGGTTAACAACTGTTTTCAAATATTCATATTTAAAGAACTCCAAGAAACTAATCAGTTAAATATTTTTTCATGTAACTCCAGCTAACATTCTGTGAAGTGACTCTGGGGATCTGCATCACTGCTAGTCAGACAGTCCTGATGTCTTGTTAAACAATTCCACGTTGTATATAACGTATTTCCCTTACACACCTAACCGATTACTAGCATCAGATACCACCATGTTGATACTTGTGAAGTTCTAAAAGAAAAGATACAATGTTGTATGGCTGAAAATACTGGGCATCCCAAGTGTGGGATGTGGGAGACAGGAATACATTCTTAGGTCCCCATGAGTTTACACATGTTGACAAATATAAATATGCAAAGTGTCTCATGCTAAGCTTAACCACCAAGCAAGTAATCCTGGATTCCCTTTTAAAATAAAGATACCTCAACATGCCACAAAAATAACCCATTTTCAAAAGAAAACACATCTATGCATCTCATCAGTGTCTATTCTTTCACCATTCCTACAATGAATCATGGATGGAGATATTCTGGCACAGCCTGTGTTTTTAACTTGCTAACATGGTATTTAATCAAAGTGAAAATATCTTAATGTAAGTTAATATACCTTATCTTCTTTTAACCATTTCTCCAAAAGCTGTTTCCGCCCCTGCTGAAGTACAGGCCTACACAGTTCTAAGGATTCATATTTGTTTAGCTGGCCCTGGTCCAAAAGGATTCCAAAGTACTGAAGTAGGGGTGAAGTTTGACCTGGCTGAGCTGGAACACTCTGGAACCGACGGATGGTGTCTGGGGTACGAAGAATTCCCTTTAAAAAACAAAAATGTTAACGACTCCTTTTAAAGATGATTCAATATCACACTAATAACTCCATAGATCTGTTAAGTCAATTTTAAAGGCATGATTCCATCTACTGAAACCAAATCTCAACTTTTCAATATCTGAATGGTAAAGATTCAGGCAATGTCTATCACACTTCTGGTTCAATGTTATGAGATTATTCTGAATCAGAAACATACCAACCTAATCATAATGCTAATGTGTAAGAGGACAGTTACAACTAACTATTATTCCAGGTTCACATTAGGTTAAGTAAAAATTTCATTACCGGTCAGGGAGTAAGGTATTAATTCAGCCCAACAAAATACAAAAATGATGAGGATAAATTCAGGTCAAGTTCAGACAACTCTTCATACCATGAATTGAACAAGATCTGTTTCATCTTTAAGATATAAAATCAGTAGCTATCATAAGATCCAACTAAGAAAACATTATTACATCTATGTAAATCAGAGCCTGTTAGATCTACACATCATTCTAACAGTCTGAGTTTCAAAAAGTTAACCAAATCTAGAGCACAGAAAAGTAACTAACTAAATCCAGAAGAAACTCATTCTACTGGAAAACATACCCTTAAAAAAGACTCCTTTCTCTATGGGAAGCTGGTTCCACTTGAAACAGTATTAGAAACAGAGCACGCTGGCATCAATCCAGACATGGCAATTTTCATTTTCATAACTACTTACCTTTGGAGCATTAGCAGCCACCTTCGCTGCCTCTGAGTAATTTCCCTGGGCAAAAAGAGCATTAAATTTCCGGGCAAAGAGTTCTTCAGCACCAGCTAAGTTGTTACGTACAGCCATTCTCAGAGCCAAATCAGGATTTTGTAGGACATTGGTGATATAAGGGATTATGTTTTCTTCTTCCACACATACTGAGAGAACCTGCAATTTAAGATCTAATGAACAGCTGCAATGTGTTCACATGAGTATCAGATACTAAATATGTTAAATGCTGATGACTACTGAGTGACAAAGTAATAAAACTGGGATGGCTGCTTTCTTGTTGCCACTTAAAAAAAAAAAGAGGGCAGAAAAGAGAAGACTAAGGGGTGCTGCTAAACCAACTGGGGGTTCCTAAAGAAACCTATATGCAGGTCAGGAAGCAACAGTTAGAACTGGACATGGAACAACAGACTGGTTCCAAATAGGAAAAAGAGTATGTCAAGGCTGTTTATTGTCACCCTGCTTATTTAACTTCATGTTCTCAGAGTACATCATGAGAAACGCTGGGCTGGAAGAAACACAAGCTGGAATCAAGATTGCCGGGAGAAGTATCGATAACCTCAGATATGCAGATGACACCACCCTTATGGCAGAAAGTGAAGAAGAACTAAAACGCCTCTTGATGAAAGTGAAAGAGGAGAGTGAAAAAGTTGGCTTAAGGCCCAACATTCAGAAAACTAAGAACATGGCATCTGGTCCCATCACTTCATAGGAAAGAGATGGGGAAACAGTGTCAGACTTTATTTTGGGGGGCTTCAAAATCACTGCAGATGGTGACTGCAGCCATGAAATTAAAAGATGCTTACTCCTTGGAAGGAAAGTTATGACCAACCTAGATAGCATAATAAAAAGCAAAAACATTACTTCCCAAAAAAGGTCCGTCTAGTAGTCAGGGCTATGGTTTTTCCAGTGGTCACGTATGGATGTGAGAGTCGGACTGTGAAGAAAGCTGAGCGCCAAAGAATTGATGCTTTTGAACTGTGGTGTTGGAGAAGACATTTGAGAGTCCCTTGGACTGCAAGGAGATCCAACCAGTCCATCCTAAAGGAGATCAGTCCTGGGTGTTCTTTGGAAGGAATGATCCTGAAGCTAAAACTCCAATACTTTGGCCACCTCATGAGGAGAGCTGACTCACTGGAAAAGACCCTGATGCTGGGAAGGATTGGGGACAGGAATAGAGGACGACAGAGGATGAGATAGCTCGATGGCATCACCAACTAGATGGACATGAGTTTGGGTAGACTCCAGGAGTTGGTGATGGACAGGGAGGCCTGGCATGCTGCAATTCACGGGGTCGCAAAGAGTCAGACACGATTGAGCTACTGAACCGAACTGAACTGAAAATAGAGCTGTCTTGTAATATAAATAACTCCCTATCTCATACAGTCCAAACTCTAATTGCTTTCCTACCATCCATTCTTAACATGGCATGGGCTCACCTGGAAGAAGTTTAAGATACACTCCTCTTAACTCTGATTTTTCAGTAATTTTAATTACATTTACATTCCCAGAGTTCAGATTATATACTCAAGGAGGGAAACGACCACTGAATCCTCACACACCTTATATACTGCAAGGTATACAGTACATGCTTAATAAATGTAGCACCAGTAAAGAGCAACTTCTAATTGCTTCTTTTTGAAGAACAATTAATTACCTACCCTCAGTCCCACTAGTAAGTCACTGTCACAGAATGCCAACCAATTGGCTTAAAAGCTGAATTCCTGTCAGTTGCCAAAGAGAAAAGGAGCCCTTCGTCATGCATCCATTCCTCTCCCCAACACCAGATCTGGGTATACTCCCCAGCTTATACATTACTTCTATTCCCCGTAATGACAGTTCTCAAACCATCATTTCTCATCTAAGTGTTTCTCAGTCACTATTCCACATAAAGAAAGGAACTTGTCTTTGTCTTTAATTCTATTTTTCGCACCAGGGCAGTGTTGAACACAAAGTAAATGCTTAATATTTGTTAAATAAGTGAGAACTCAATAACCAAACAAGTAATATCTATTTGCCTATTATTCCCTTTGAGGAAAATGAAATTTTAACCTCCAAGTCTTTCATTTCTACAGATCTGACCCCCATCTTCCAAAGCTTAGGTCATTCTATATCTGCAATGTGACACTATACCCTATATTAAGATTTCTTTTTTTAAAAGGAAGAATTCTTGCTTTATAGTTATTTACATTTTCATTTTTCATATTACTTCTTAGGAAAAATAAGGAAGATGAACAAACCCACTTCCAACTGTACTTTCTGTAGCCTTCCTCAAATACCAAATCCATAGTTTCATCTTTATCCCATTTTTAGATTGTATTAGCAGGGTTCTAGAAACCAGTACTTAAGACATACAGGGGGAAAAGATGGTTCTTGTATCTTCTAAAGTATTCAGTTCTACCAAGTTTAGACTGTCATCTTGATCACTTTTAATTTTGCAACCAACAGAAACCATACTCATTCCTTCAGGGGACTGGGTTGGGTCCAGCTATAGTTGGCTCTGATCAAAAGAGTAAAGCTCTGAGCCCTATAGGTTATTGTGAACATTCACCTCATTCAAAGCAGCTGGCAAAGAAAACTTGTGGAGAGAAGGGAAGGGAAACAATCAATAATCAAAATTATGAATATTAAATATACAATAGTAAAATTTTCAGGATATTTTAGTTAAAACAATTATCTCTGGCTTAACAACTTTACGATTATAAAATTATCAGTAATCTAGTTCACCAAAAGACACATTCAGTCCTGATTTTTCCAAGAGAGGCACATCAATAAATGAACACAACTCAATAAATGAATAAATGAATGCAACTCAGTAAATGAATGCTACTGAATTTTTAAAGTGGCTTTTGTGCTAGACACTGACTAGTGCAGAAATACAATTAAACAAAGAAAAGCCCTTGTCCTAAGGAAGGACAGTGACGAAGCAGTTAAGCAACTGTCTCAGTGGTATGTGCCACGGGGAGGGCTCCCTAAGATCTAGGGACATAAAGCAGAAGCACCTAATCAGGTGTGGAACTGATGGAAAGGATGAATAAGTAGGAAGAGACTCCCTTTCTCTACAGTATTTCTTTCTTCAGATACATACCATGTTCTGAAAATTAATAGAATAAAGGAGAAAAAAAAAAACTATATGCTTTCATTTACCATTGAGGAAAAACACTAATTTGGAGTTAACCAAACAAAAGGAAAGGTCAATAACCTTTAACCATTTTTTTTTTTTTTAGGGAAAAAAATACTTCCAGGCATAATATTTTAAATTACATTAAAACACTAAAACACAGACAAAAAGATCACTTGGGTTAGCTGGTGTGAGGAGGTTTGTCAAATATGACAAGTCAGAACAGCTAACTGGGTAACTTTTTAAGTACCCCAGTGAACCTATCATAGCTACTGTAACATATCACCTTCCCACATTAAACATTCAGTAATAATTAAAGAGGTGAGAAAAAAGACAAATAGGAAGAATTTTCTTCCTTGTAGTTGATAATGAGTCTTACAGATTACAGAAGAAAACCCTATTAAAAAGTATATAGTCTGGGAATCCCCTGGTGGTCCAGCCCTAGGACTCACCACTACTGGGGCCTGGGTTCAATCTCTGGTTAAGCAACTAAGATCCCACAAGCCCTGGGGTGCAGCAACAAAAAAAAAGTATATAATCTATCAGATGTCATCCTATCAATTTCTTTGCATGAAGAGGCACTTCTCTTGATAACAGAGACACAAACACAATCCTTAGGTGGCTACACTGTATGCCAAATAGTTCCTCTCTCTGAGATAGTGTTAAAGAGAGATTGTAGAGTATAAAGTAGTATATAATAGACATATGCATCTGTATTTGTAGATATACATTATTTTCTGACATCCAAAATTACCATTTACTTTTTGGAAAAAGGCTAACCATGGTAAGTGCTATTTTATTTATCACCTAATTTGATTTTCAAGGTGTCCTTACCTGTCCCTTTCTGTTTACTCCAATTATTCCAGCTGTGGCTTCATGAGGTGCAGTGACAAAGATCGTTTCTCCACTGATTCTATTCATGTAGATGCAGGTACCAGTCTCAAGGTCATAGAGGTGGATGTAACCATACTTCGTAATCAAGAATACTACATCATGCTTTTCACTGATCTGTATAGAGAAAATAAACACTTCAGTAAAATAAGTGAAAGTGAAGTGAAGTCACTCGGTTGTGTCCGACTTTTTGTGACCCCATGGACTGTAGCCCACCAGGCTCCTCCGTCCATGGGATTCTCCAGGCAAGAATACTGGAGTGGGTTGCCATTTCCTTCTCCTCAGTAAAATAATGAACCTACAATCAGAAAATTTAGTCCCATTCCATTTCAGAGATGGTAAAATTCTAGGATTTTGACAAGAGGCTTTTATGAAAAATTAAAAACTAGTATTTATGGTTTCTTCATTTTCATTGCAGATTCAAACATGCAATGTCCCAAGCTCTTACATAAAATACAAGGATATTAATAAACTGTATAAGATAAAAGAGAAAACATAATTCTGAAGAACCTGAGATAACCCAATTTATATATTACATAAAAGAGTATTACTTTACAAAGTTTCACTATTTCTGAGTAAAGGCACCACTTAAATTATACTGTCAGTAGTATTTTTTTAATTACTCGTGTTTAGAGGACAAATTTTAAGTTCTTTAATTTTTCTTAAAATACCTGCATTGCAACAGGAAAGTCATTTTGTGCTTCTGGAGGAAAGAAAACATCCACTGCCTTCTTTGGAAATGGTTGGTTCCCTGTCGGTGGTGTGCCAACTTCAATGATATGTAACTGTTCAAAAGAAAAGTAAAACTTATGATCAACTGCTAAAAAGGACCATAGCAGCTTTATTTGTGATAACAACCAAATGTCCTACAATAGGTGAACACTAAACTATATGGTAACAACCATACCATGGAACACTCCTCAGTAATAAAATAACTTTCAGACACAATGTCCAGTGAAAACACATAAAAAATGGCTACTCTTCATAAGAGCACATACTATATGATTCTACTTATAAAGCGTTCTTGAAGAGACAAAATTCCAGAAATGAAGAGTAAATTAGTGATTTTCAGGGGCTAGAGCTGGCGAGCTGGCAGTAAGCGGTTGTAACTATCAAGGGGTAGCAAGAAGGCAATCTTTGTGGTAATGGAATAGTATGTATCTTGAATCTATAGGTGACAAAATGACACAATTACATAATTGTATCAATGTCAATTTCTGGTTTGTCAAATGTACTAAATAGCTATGTAAGACGTAACCATTAAGGTAAACTAGGAAAAGAGCACAGGATCTCTCTATACTATCTTTGCAGTTTCCCATGAATAATATGTATTACTTCAAGATGAAAATTTTAAAGTCAGTTGAATAGCTCAACCACATCTCAATCTACCTTAAATTAAGAATGGTAAAACAACACCCACAAAAAGGCATTCTCATGGCTTTCGATTTTAATTAAATTTTCCAAACAGAAATCTAACAAGTTATTAAATTCTTCTCTGCCCACACCTACTCTAAATACAGATAAGTATACACCCAATACTGTCAATGGAAGAGTACTATATATTTTGCTTAGTCATGTGAGGAATGGACTTAAACAAAAAATAACTCGTTTTCCAAGATATATAACCATATGAAAGTTACAGGGTCTCATCCTTAATTAGAATGACTAGCTATACTGAAAAAATTGTCTTCCCTTAAAAAAATATGGCCGACTATAAAATATATAGCATAATATATCAGGTAAGCTCAAGATCCTATAAACTGGTTTTCTGATACTACAAAAATTATATACAAGGTTTTTTCTTAAGAGGACTTTTCAAAAAATGTCACACCCTTATGTCTTTGTTAGCGCATCTAATTTCTAATGTCTATGGGTTTTTTGTTTAAAATTCATCAATTCAGATCTAAACATCTAAATCGTATTTTCTATCCCTGGCCTGCTGAGAGGCTGGTAGGAACACTCCTCGGCTCAGGGATGATTCCTCTGAACTTCTGGAGAGAACCCTACCTCTGTACGTATGTTCCCGGCCAGATGACAGGTTACTGATTACTGTATTTTAAGCAATCTCTATCTTGGTTTTTTAAAACTACTTAACATGGAAAATATATTATTTCAGAGAACCTGCTATGGCGATGAGAAGAGCAGTCAGACTGCATTTCCAGGGGCAGTCATGCCAAGCGGGCATCCAGCAGTGCAATCGCAGCAGCAGGGCCTCAGAGCTTTGAGCCAGGGCTTCTGGCTGCTGCCCACTCTCCCTTACTCCTCCTAATTCTCCCACCTTGGTTCTAAACCTTCTTAGGTAATGCAAACTACCCACTGTACTTTCATTATGAAACTTTATGCTCTAATCAACCATACCCTGTTTCTGTTGTCTGCAACTAAGATCCCTACAAAGCACTTCAACTTGTCCAAGTGATTTCAACGTATAGTCAGGGCTGAGAAGCTCTGAGTTAAGGGAACGGTACTGAAATTGTGGGCCACTCCATCTAGTCATCTACAGCATTTAAAATGCACATTATGAGTTCCACTTACTGAATCCGACTCTCTAGACGGAAGGCACACAAATGTACATTTTAGCCACCCTAGTGATTCTTAATGCACAGGAAAGCCTTTGGTAAAGGCAATGAAATAAAGTCTATAAACAGCAGATACAGATAAGTTGCTTAAGAAACATTCACTTTAGACAAGTATCACCAGAAACAGGATTTAAAGAAATTAAGTCACCACAAATCTGAATGTTGAAAACAAATTAACAAGAGAGAAGACTATTTTGAAATCAGATAACAAATTAATTAGTAACAGAAAGACAAAAGGCAAATTGTCATTAAACCAATTTCCAAAGGCAAAACTTACCTTCCCTCCTGCTTGACCCCGTACTGCAAAACAAAACAACGTTGACTCTTCTGCATTGCCTTCCATCTTAAATTGTGCGAAGCTAGCCGCGTGTCCTTCGATGGGCTGAGACACCTTCCTATCTACGGAATATAACTGCATAGCTCCTACCACACGATTTTGCTACAAAAGATCAAGCAGAATAAAGTTTGGGGTCCCAACGAACCAGTAACTTCCACATACAATAATCAGTGAAATAATTAAAACACTTTATCATCTTTAGAAGGATTTACAATTCCTTTTCTCTCAATGTAGATTTGACACTTCTTAATTTAAAATTTAGTTGCAAACATTCTATTAAAGCTTAACATGAATGTTTAAAATGTGCCTCACACACAACCATCTCTTTACACTATCTTTTTTTTTCACTCAGTCGTGTCCGACTCTGCGACCCCCTGGACTGTAGCCTACCAGGCTCCTCTGTCCATGGGATTTTCCAGGCAACAGTACTGGAGTGGACTGCCATTTCCTTCTCCATACACTATCTTTTTTTTAAGAAAAGAAAGATACAGGAGTACTCATTCTGCAATAAATATTCACAATAAATTCCAAATCACTCCAACTCATTCCCTCAGCCCGCAGAGAAGACCTCAAAACACCTTGCTAAGAGTACTCCAACCTGTATGACAGTACAAGGGCATAAAACCAGCAACTTTAAAAAAAAAAAAAATGGAGGGGGGGTCAGATTGGCAAAGAAGATACAATTTCAAAATAAACTACATTCCAAGCACATAAATTCTCTAGACCCTTTCTTTATTAAAAACTAGAAAAATGTTACCTGTGCAGATATGCCAGTCAGAAGTAACCACTTCTGCTTTGCATCAGTTCGATAATTGATAATCTGGCAGCCTGCGAGGCTAGAGTGGCGATCAAACATTTTCACCGGCTGCGACTCCCCTTCCATACTCCAATGATAAACTGCATTATCCGTAACAAGAGCAACCGTATTCAAAGAGATCCATTTCCAGAAGGTCACATCATCAGTCATGGTATGGGCCTTCATTTTACTTTTCATTTCAATGTTAAATATCTGGAGAGTTTTCCCAGCTAAAAACAAAAGTAAGAATTAAATCACTAAGAAAGCAAAGCTCAGGATAAATTAGTATCTAGCTAGATCAGACTTTCTCTGCGGCAAAATCTGTAACTTCCAAACAAAATGGTCCTAGCATGAGACTCAATATCTACAGAAGTCACATTGACAGAACTGCAACCACTGAGGAGCTGGGACTGAGCAATCTACACCTAAACGTGAAGCAAAAACGATCACCTCTAATAAACACATTTTAAACAGATAGTATGACTTCCAAAGAGTTTTAAATCCCAACTAAAATTGAACAGCTCCCTTAATGATGAAAAACAAGTTGTAACCTTCATACTTAATTAAGAATGCTTACCCATAAACTTAATGGTTGGTACACAGAAAAAAACAAATCTGATTCAAGCACATGGGGAAAACGTCTACTTTTTAAAAGGCAGCCATCCCCCATTCAAATATATCTTGTGGAAACTTCTTTGGAAGAGGATCTACTGCAACTCTACCTTGTGCCACTAACACATGAGAGAGGTGCAGGCTACACTGTACTGGTTTAAGATACAAAGGGAAGGTAGAGGTGCTACAGGAAAGGAGAGGAAGACAAAGGAGGTGGGTTCAGATTTAATATATTAAAGGCAAGCACAAAATTCAAGCCTCAGCCAGTTAAAACAGCAAACATTTAGTAAAAGAGGATGAAATCTGCTATGAATGTTAAGAGTTCACTGAGTCAGATGCAAAGGTTTGTACTTAAAATTTGAGACCCATCACAATCCAAAAAGTGATTTGGTTTAAGTTAATAGAGATCAAAGCCCACAGCTAATACTAGGCTGTCTAATTCGTATTAGTCCTTTAGAGACTAAGGAAAAGTCCATTCCTGAGCCTCAGAGAATTTGGCTCCTGAAGAACAAAAATTATAAGCTAACAAGGGAGTGGGGGTGGAGAGAGGGATGGGACGGGACACAAAACACAGAGCTTTGCACCACAGCCCTCCTTAATCACTGCACGGGCAAAAACTCCTTCCACAAAATGAGAATGCTATCCCCATCCCACACAACATGTAAACCACAACCAGACCTGGACAACTGTGAGAGTTATGGTCCTGTTTATAAAAAGAAACCAAGGGATTTGAAACTGGATTCAGGAGGAAGCCATATTTGGGAATGACTTAACTTTCCTTTGTTTCTTCCCCAGCCCTCAGTTAATTACATGTTTTATTCTTTATGTGAAAGAGGTCGGAACATACGTACATGGGGTGTTTTGGGGAGGAGGGCAAGGGTTGACAGCTGAACTGTGCAGTATAAACACACAGGCACAAATCTATAATGGTATTACTGTATGCGGCTCTGAAAACTTTTTCAATTTATTCTTTTTATAGAACAGGACAATAACTAATACAATCTAATTTAAGAAAACTCACCATCTGCACACATAAGAAAGCATTAAGAAATGTGATAAAATAACAATAACATTAAAAATAGAAAAGAATTATGAGAAAATTAAAACGATGGCCTTTTAATAGAGAGATGAGAGCTGTTAAGCAGTTGAATTTAAATTCTTTAAGGAGGTTGAAGGGAACTTACTACCTTAAATATGTACTGCAAATAACAGACCACTGCCACAGAGTAAGTATCCCAGGTAAAATCTGGACCATCTTTCCCAGAGATGAGATCAGCTTCTATCTCGGAGATGTAACAGTGACTTATTTGAATATGTTTTCCTGTCTACCCCTCGCCCAACCAATTTAATTTCCAAACAGTGTTACTACTAAACACAAAATATAAATCATGTGGAAAAAACAAGTCTATTTAAATACTTTAGCACCTGGAACAAGTCACTCACAAATTTACCAAGAAATTACCAAGAATCTGAACACTTCCTCCTACTATCAAGAATAAAAGCAACAAACCAAAAAAGAGGCAATTAAATGTCTCTTTCGGGTTCAGATAGTTTGTTACCTAGCCCTCTTAAGAGTCTGTTTTAAACAGTCAATTCTGCTCTCAGTCTAAAGTTCAAAGGAAAAAAATTAACGTAAGACTCCCAGAAAGTATGAGGGTCTCTGAACTCTGTTTGGACTGACAGGTTGTAGAGTTAGTTCCCTACTACGACAATTAAAAAGTTAGTCTGAACAACACCACTGATTCCAAAAAGTTAATACCCACCTATATATACACACACACTTTAAAAAAATCAGTATTAAGTTCAAGCCAGTTTTAGAATTTGTTACTTTAAATGTAACACAAACCTGATGTTTAAAAGACACAGAATGAAGTTTATCACCATAACAAAATTCTGCAATATTTAGTTGCTAATACTAGTAAAGTATATTTTACTCCAGAAAACAAATCACTAATTTCTTGTGTCTTCTGTAAATGGGGTCATGTTTTTAATATAATCTTACCACACCAGAGGTATAAAGCTTAAATTCATTTAATTTAAATCTTAAAATTTTCCAAGTATAGGCAGAAAGTAAGACAGCTCACAGAATTATGCCAAGTAAAAGTCATGAAAATAGTTTAAAAAATCAAACACAGTAACAGCTTTCACTTTGCAGATCTATTTAACCAAACTTAATATACTAAAAAAAAAAAAAAAGATTCTAATTACTGTATTTGAATAAATTCCTATAGGAAAAGTTTCAAGAAAAAACCACAATCTGCTTATACCTTTCAGTGCAATTACTTTGCTGGCTGGATTCATGATGGCGCTGTCTGCTGAAATCGGTCTTCGAATTGGATTACTTGGGTCATTCATATCAATAATTACCACCTGGGCCTGCTCTCCTACTTTCTCTCTAATGCAGATGAATTTGTCTGACTCCATAGTCAAGGTACTGAAGCCAATGTTTGCTGGGTTTATACCCAGGTTCTGGAGCTGAGGGAAGAAAAAAACAAAAAATATTAATAAATCATGCCACAAAGTGAATTAGAAAGACTTGGTATTCATGTGTGGTCATCATTACAAATCCTCATTTAACCATTACTACTTCAAGGTCAATACTGACAACTCCATTACACGGATTCAAATGAGGCAATTAATATAATGGACCTTCTCTCTTCCGACAAATATGGCATTCGATTGTTTTGTTATAATCCTGCAGTTGTAACTTGAGAAGTATAACCATCTGGTTACAACTAAGAGGAAGAACAGACAGATTTAAAGGTAAGAGCTACATCTGACAGGTAGCCTTTATGGGTCAAGGAACCTGAGGTAATCAATGTTTCTTGGCTTGGGATCTCTTAACTATTGGACCTGTCCTCTCTAATCCCCTTCAGCATTTAGTAGTTACTTGATCATATGTACTGGACTTCAGGAAACTGAAAATTATTGGTAAATTATAGCATAAATTGAGAGAGTTAAAAATTTCACAGGGTCCTTGGTCTAAAGGAACTTGAATCAGTCAGAGTAGACAAGTTACAATACTTGGCAAAAAGTGCCAAAACAAAGATACATAAGACAGATCCAGTCAAAGGAAGCCTACAGGTAAGGGAGCGAATGTGTTCAACAGAAGCAGACTAGAGAACACACCACAGAAGGATGAGCACAAATTGAGGCCTAGAGATATGAAAGTGTGAGAACACACCACAGAAGGATGAGCACAAATTAAGGCCTAGAGATATGAAAGTGTGGTCTGCTGCGGCTGCCCTGGTGGTCCACTGGTTAAGAATCTGCGTTTCAATGTAGGGGATGCTGGTTACATCCCTGGTTGGAGAACTAAGATCCCACTTGCTGGGGGGGCAACTAAGCCCATGTGCTGCTACTAAGACCCAGAACAGCTAAATAAATGACTAAAAAAAAAAGGAAGAAAAAAAAAAGAAGTGTGGTCTGCTAAGGGAATTCTAAGTGCTCTTGTAACACTGGGAATAGAGATTATGTATGAAAGGCTTTTGGAGAATTAAGATTACAAACACAGGTATGGGCTAGACTGGTAAGCTAGATGTACCCCAGTAAGAATCCTGAATTGATCCTAAGGAAACTACTTAAGCATTTTAACAAGGAAAATAATGGAATCAGATTTGCTTTGTGTATGCAGAAGCTATTAATTTGCTAAGCAAATATACAAGATCTAAAAATGACACGTCTTTGAAAACTAGTTACATATATAAGTGAGAACAAGAGAAGATTTCTACCAGAATGGGTCATTTCTCTAGGTGACTAAATGTAGTATAATAAACCACCACTCAAAGGCTACCTGAAGGCTTTCTTAGCTTTGACCAGCCTGAGGGTTTTATTTTTTTCCTCCAACAAGTAACAAATTCACATGGAACAAAATACAAACAAAAATTTTAAAGCACAGGAAAAGAAAAATCACTGTCACTACTCTCTGCTGGACCAGCTGAGCCAAGGTAACTGTGCAGGCATGCTCAGTCACTCAGTCCTGTCCAACTCTGTGCGACCCCATGGACTGTAGGCCACCAGGCTCCTCCTCTGTCCATGGAATTTTCCAGGCAAGATACTGGAGTGGGTTGCCATTTCCTACTCCAGGGGGTCTTCCTGACCCAGGGATTAAACCTATGTCTCTTTCATTGGCAGGTGGACTCTTTACTGCTGAGCCACCTGGGAAGCCCTAAAAGTTATTCTGCCAAACTCTTCTGCTAATAGAGCTTAACTATAACCAGTCCAGGATGTCAAAAGAATACAACGTAAGATTAAGAGACTACATTGTAATTTCACTTCCCTCTTACACCTCAATGACTGCAGGCACAATGATAAAGTATAGTTACAGTAACTTTGTCACTGAATACTAGGGTAAGTAACCAAGCAATTGTCTAACTATTAACACAAACATGGTAATAAAGTGGAAGATTAACTAGTTGTACAAACTCAAGTATATGCTGTAGTGCAAGGCAAGTATACAAGCTGTGAGATATGTAACTTATAAGTGAGTTTGGTTACAACAACACTTTATGAATTACCAATTTTCATTTCTTCCTAACTTTAACTTTTAGTGACATCCAGTTTCAGAACTAACGCAGAAAGATAAAGAAGTGGTCCTCAACAATCCATGAAGGGAACTTGTCAGGGGTTAGGGCATGCCTTGTGCAAACCAGGCTGTCTAATTTCATAAGAAGTGGATACATTTGTATTTCTGAATAGACCAGTCCTCATTCTCAAGTTTAATTGAGTTACCTTTCTAATAATTAAAAAAATATTTCAGCGATCCTAGAGCTCCCAGAACCATATATATAAAAGCAACAAGTTATCTTCTAAACTACACTTTCAAAGAATTCTAGGCTTCTAAGTTACTACCAAGCATTCACCAAAGGCAATTTTGAGTCTCAGCTGTCACAGCTTAAATCCTACAGTGTCTGAGAAAGTAAAAATAAACAGTGCTAGTCAAACAGTAAAATTAAAACAAGGATGCAAACCACAAACACACTCAACTAAATGATTCTAAGAGATTCCTTTTTATTCCTCCACATAAGAGGTAGGTAGAAGACAAGTGTAAGAAAACACTATGAGATAATAAAGAGGAGGGAAAATGGTAAGTCAAGAAACATGTGTTTTTTATTCTTTACCAGATCTCCAGATAAATGCAGCAAGAAATGTCTTCAAAAGCCAGCAAAGACCTTCAGCCTCAGGGCTGTTTTATTTGCAGAAAAAGCAAAGATTTGGTGCAAAGTGGGGGCATTTCCTGATACTTCTCCTCAATCTACGTAGTACTTTTACTTTTTTTTCTCATTAAACACATTCTACTAAGAAAGTTGTGTGTATATATATTTTTTAACCACCTCTATCAACAATGTACTCCATATGAAAGATTTACTTTATTAAAAATAAATAAATAAGAAGTAGGTGGCAAATCCTCACCAATCTACACATTTAAACATTTTAAGAAGCAGACTTTTTTAAAAAAAAGCATACTTAAGTAATGCCCATTCACACAACTTAAATAGGAAACTGCTCCTTCCTAAAAGCCTCTCCCAGTTGTTAGGATAAGTGACCTATTCCAATAGGTTAACAGAAAGTTACTTTTTCCCCCTCCTCTTCAAATAAGGTCAGTAAGAATTTTTCTTTATTGCTGATACTTCTCAGTGAGAATGCCCAGAACACTCACCAATTCTTCCCAAAATTTCCAAGGATGTATTAAAAAGGAAAACATCCCAAAACAATTCTGGTTTAGATGCACTCTCAAAATGGGGTCAAATAAAAGGGTTATCATACTACATATCTATGTCTAATAATATTTGTGTAGATTAAAACTTTAAAATACAACGAAGGGAATTCCTGGCGGTCCAATGGCTAGGACTCCACACTTCCACTGCTACAAGCCCAGGTTTGATCCCTTATCAGGGAACTAGGGTCCCACAAGCTGCACAGTGCAGACAAAGAACAAAACCCAAAACACTATAATGTTTTTAAACAGGTTTCATTTTCAAAACAGCATATACTAGCCATAAAATATTCCAGTCAGGTATAAAAGTCTAATGGTGATGAAAGTGAAAGAAGAGAGTGAAAAAGTTGGCTTAACGCTCAACATTCAGAAAACGAAGATCATGGCATCCAGTCTCATCACTTCATGGCAAATAGATGGGGAAACAGTGGCTGACTTTATTATTTGAGCTCCAAAATCACTGTAGATGGTGACTGCAGCCATTTAATTAAAAGACACTTGCTCCTTGGAAGGAAAGTTCTGACCAATCTAGACAGCATATTAAAAAGCAGAGACATTACTTTGCCAACAAAGGTCTGTCTAGTCGAGGCTATGGTTTTTCCAGTAGTCATGTATAGATGTGAGAGTTGGACTATAAAGAAAGCTGAGCGCAGAAGAATCGATGCTTTTGAACTGTGGTGTTGGAGAAGACTCTTGAGAGTTCCTTGGACTGCAAGGAGATCCAACCAGTCCATTCTAAAGGAGATCAGTCCTGGGTGTTCACTGGACATCACCTTCAACATCACCTGATGTTGAAGCTGAAACTCCAATACTCTGGCCACCTGATGCAGAGAACTGACTCATTTGAAAAGACCCTGATGCTGGGAAAGATTGAGGGCAGAAGGGGATGACAGAGGATGAGATGGTTGGATGGCATCACCAACTCGATGGACATGGGTTTAGGTGGACTCCGGGAGTTGGTGATGGACAGGGAAGCCTGGCGTGCTGCGGTTCATGGGGTCACAAAGAGTAGGACACGACAGAGTGACTGAACTGAACTGAACGGTTATATGCGCTATATACCACAGAAACTGAATCACAGATTGTGGAACAAACCATTAATAAATTCAGAGAACATACTAAGCAGCTACATACTTGCAGCTGTTTTCAGAGAATACACAATAATACTCAAAACTCTGCCCACATTTTTTATCCTCTCAATTGGCAGAATTTCACTACTTTTGAAGTTGTTTGTTGTTCAGTCGCTAAATTGTGTTGGACTCTTTGTGATCCCATGGACTGTTGCATGCCAGGCTTCCCTACTGTCCTTCACTATCTCCTGGAGTTTGCTCAAACTCCTGTCCATTGAGTCAGTGATGCCATCCAACCATCATGTCTTGTCACCCTGTTCTCCTTCTGCCCTGAATCTTTCCCAGTATCAGTGTCTTTCCCAATGAGTCAGCTCTTCCCACCAGGTGGCTTAACTCTAATAGAGCCTCAGCTTCAGTCCTTCCATTGAACATTCAGGGTTGATTTCCTTTAGGACTGACTCATTTGATCTCCATGGTCTCCAAGGGACTCTCAAATGTTGAAGATGGGAATATTCTGTTTGGAGATATACTTGGAAGTTTCTATAATAAAGTATCTTTTTTAAACTTCAAGTAATTTTTATTATTTTATAACTATTATTTATAAAATAAGAATATGGAGTCAATACCCTTCAGTCCAAAAAAATGGATTGTTTTCTTTTTGAATAGTTGTGACATGCATATGACAAAGAATTCATTCTATACAAAGGGTGTAACTACTATTAAAAGTCATTCACTCCATGTTTCCAGTAATACCTCTCTCCCGTCAGCAATTAGGGATACTTTTCCATCTTAGACATCCTATGCACAGATTAAAATATATATATATTTCCAGTTTCCCTTAAAAAGAAACATTAGTCTCCCTTATAAAAAAAAACACACTAATGGCACATGCACCAAAGCACAAAACTACCACCTGCTCCTTTTAAAGAAAGTCACCCAAACTCTGCAGTTCGTGTAGTTTCCAGGCTAGACTCTGCATACTAGTCTGTAAGCAGCACTACTCTAAGACTTGACACTTAAATCTAGTTCAGAAGCTAAAAGACAAGTAGTCATCCATCCCTAGTTACCCACTGGGGATTGGCTCCAGGTGCCCTGGCAGACATCAAAAATCCACAGATGCTGGTTAAGGCCTTTATATATATGGGAAACCACAGATAAGGAGAGGAGAAAGTGAAAGTGAAGTCGCTCAGTTGTGCCAGACTCTGCCACCCCATGGATAGTTGCCTGCACCAAGCTCCTCCATCCATGGGATTTTCAAGGCAAGAGTACTGGAGTGGGGTGCCATTTCCTTCTCCAGGGAATCTTCCCAACTCAGGATCGAACCTAGGTTTCTCACATTGTAGACAGACGCTTTACTGTCTGAGCCACCAGGGAAGTCCGTAAGAGGAGAGCTGACTGTAGACAGATTTACTGTTAATCAGCACACCCAAAACTCTGGAGTGCCCTGGAATTATATTTTACAAATGATACAGAATTGTTTCCTTTTCCTTTTCCCCTGTCCCCCCAATTTGGATTAACATGCTAAGGGCGGGGGGTGGGGGGAGACACTGCATTCTTAGTTTTGTACTGAGAAACAGTATTTCAGATTCCCCACAATCCAGAGAACACAGTAGGTTCTTCATTCAAATAGACAATTACTGTACAAATGTCTAACTCTGACTATAAACTACAAATGATTATGAACTACAAATCAGTTCTGTGGATTCATCATAAGAAAAAAATGTCTGGGTTTAGCCCTAGTTTTGCCACATAAATGACCAAAGGTAAATCAGTTATCTCTGTATATCTACCATTTCTTTATCTGAAACATCTGAGATGATAGTACATTGCCCACAATGGTGAGGATTTAATTGAAGTGCTTTCAGAACACAGTAAAGCCTCAAAAGATACTACTAGTACATATAATACATGAGTACCCTGGCCAGCTCAAGATTAGCTTTTTTTGAATTTGCATTTTATCTGCTTAATTCAGCTGTGCTAGAAGCTGGCTAAAACTCAGGGTGTGCATTTCTTTGAACTACTGATAAAAAGATTACTAGTCTCTCTGTGCTCAACTTAGTAGACACTGCATGTTTGTTTTTTCTTTTGAGAAAAGGAAATTACTCTTTAAAATTTCCAATTCTGCTCTTTAATTTACCTAACTAAAAGTCAGGTAGAGACCAGAATCTTCAAAATCATGTAACATGGAATCATGTAACATATCCATGCCAAGTAACCCCATTTTATTTCAATTATTATTTTTAGAGGCACATGGAAAAGTACTGTTGATTGAGGCTTTCTAGCAAACTTGGCAAATATATCTCCTAAACCTCTATTTAGGGAGCAAGCCAGGAAAGCTAATGCAAACAGAAGGCGTAAGGTCAGGAGCGATAATTCTCTTTACCCTAAAGAGCTCAAGGCTAAGAAACAGGTGAAGTGGAAAGCACTTTCTCCCTTAGTGCGACCAAGAGGTGAAGCTACCTGGGTCAGAGAGACACACACACACTGCCCCCCAGCCCCTGATGTATTTCCAAAACCAAAATTTCCCAGTTTTTCCTAATCTGCCCATGCCCCACTATTCCAGATCCATTTACCCAACTAAACCATATATCCTCAAATAAGAAACACTTTGTTAAAGAATGAAAGCCTCTGCCTCTCAATAGTTCTAAAGGCTCAAATATTCTTACACAAAAGGACAACATTTCTTTACTAATTGTATATGGCTAATTAGCATATTCAAAAGCAGAGACATTACTTTGCTGACTAAGGTCCATCTAGTCAAGGCTATGGTTTTTCCTGTGGTCATGTATGGATGTGAGAGTTGGACTGTGAAGAAGGCTGAGCGCCGAAGAATTGATGCTTTTGATGTGGTGTTGGAGAAGAATCCTGAGAGTCCCTTGGACTGCAAGGAGATCCAACCAGTCCATTCTGAAGGAGATCAGCCCTGGGATTTCTTTGGAAGGAATGATGCTAAAGCTGAAACTCCAGTACTTTGGCCATCTCATGCGAAGAGTTGACTCACTGGAAAATACTGATGCTGGGAGGGATTGGGGGCAGGAGGAGAAGGGGACAACAGAGGATGAGATGGCTGGATGGCATCACGGACTCGATGGACGTGAGTCTGAGTGAACTCCGGGAGATGGTGATGGACAGGGAGGCCTGGCGTGCTGTGATTCATGGGGTCGCAAAGAGTCAAACACGACTGAGCGACTGAACTGAAATGAACTGAATTACTTTCCAGGATGATTACAGATTAAAGGATGTATGAAACCCAAGATTCTGCACTAATATTAATAAAACAGGAGAAGTTGTTCCTTGCAGAAGAAAGCTAACTTAAAAATGGTAAAACACTGATGGAATTCTTCAAAAGTCAGTATTTTGCGATCAACACAATAACTGATTCAGACAAAAATCATCAATGGATACAAGAACAGATGAAATTTTGAGAAACAAAATGTATTTGTAATGTCTCAAAATACCTCCCCACAAAACAAAGGGAAAAGGAGATTTATGGTGAAGAAAACTGTTAGACCCAACCCTCATCAAAGTGAAGTGAAAGTGAAGCCGCTCAGTCGTGTCCAACCCTTTGCGACCCGTGGACTGTAGCCCACCAAGCTCCTCCGTCCATGGGATTCTCCAGGCAAGAATACTGGAGTGAGCTGCCATTTCCTTCTCCAACCCTCATCAAAGAGTTGTGATAAAAGTTAACATAAATAACTAGCAATGAGTCAAAATGAGAGCATGTGCTTCCCTTCCCAATGTGAGGCGTTACAAAGAACACATCACCCCTGCACTATTCCTGACAAAAGTATACAGCCTGAATTCAATCATGAAGACACATCAGACAAACAAACTGAGGAACATGCAAAAAAAAATGACCTACATTCTTTTAAAAAGAGACAGGACAACTCAATGCAATTCATGATCCTGAATTTTCTTACAAAGAACATTACTGGAACAAGTGATGAAATCTGAATTGAGCCTGAGGTAAGAGTAGTCTGTCAAATTCTTCACCTCAATCACTGTAGTATGGCTGTATAAGACCATTTTGTTATTCTTATTAAACACATACTAGAGTATGTAGTGGCAGAGGCATCATATCTGCAAACCACTTTCAAACAGTCCAGTAAAAAAAAACGTACTGAAAGAAGATAAATCAAAGGTAGCAAAAAAAAAAATTAAGAACTGACAAATCCAGGTAAAGTGTGCAAAGAATCTCTGTACCATTCTTCAACTTTTCTGTAAATCTCAAACTCTGTAAGAATCTGAATGTTTCTTACAAGAGTCGTAACTGAAGGCGACATACAGGTCTTGCCTGGACCCTGCTTTAAACAAACCAAATTAACATTTAGGGACAATAAGGGAAATCTGAATATGGACTGGTTTTCAGAACATCGAGGAATTGTTAACTATTAGGATGTTATAATGCTACTGTGATTATAAAAAGCTTTTCTTATTTTCTAAAGATGCATGCATACTGGAATATTTATGAAACATTATAGTAGCCTAAATTTTTTAAAATGTTTAATTAAAACAAATACAGCAAAATAGCATTAAAAATCTAGATGACTGGGTATACGCTCTTACCAGTATTATGAAAATGTACAAAGTTATTATTTTTTGAAGTTTTAAAAAAGGGATGAATCTCTGCTCTTATAGGTTACAGAACTTGAAAATTAAATTGAAGCTATAAGGATTAGACTTTATTGGACAGTTTACCTGTAGGGCAGGAAGGCAGAATACAACCTCAAAAGGCAGAGATGAAAATCAAACCATTCATCTGGTTTGATTTTGCTCTGTAAAGGAGCTGAAGAACATCTGCCCAATTAGAACTGAGAGGTTTGCTACACTGTCCAATATGGTCACATGTAGCCATTTACTTTAGCTTAGTAAATAAAATTTAAAATTCAGTTTCTCAGTCACACTGATCTCATTTCAAGTACTCAACTGCCACATGTGACTACCATGCTGGAAAGCACAGAATGTTGAATATTTCCATTACTGCACAGTTCTACTGGAGAGCACTGTTTTCAGAAGTTTTTCTTGCGAGTCCAACTAGGAGAAAGGGAGAACTTCTTTTAAATTAAACTCTGGCAAAATATAAAGGACTGCTGGCAAAAAGACACACTCACCTTAGATAAGGATTTCAGACAAGACAAGGAGAAGCAGAAAAAAATTACAACTTTCAGGTTTCAGAGCCCAGGTAGCTGCAGGAGGCTTAAGGGAAAAAAGTCTACAAAGTTCAATGCTACCACAAGTCCAAGGAAGAGCTCACCTCACTCTGGGTGCTTCTTTCAAGAAAGCACTAAACATTCAAATAGCTACTGCTGCTGCTAAGTCGCTTCAGTCGCATCCGACTCTGTGCGACCCCACAGACGGCAGCCCACCCACCAGGCTCCCCCGTCCCTGGGATTCTCCAGGCAAGAACACTGGAATGGGTTGCCATGTCCTTCTCCAATGCATGAAAGTGAAAAGTGAAAGGGAAGTCACTCAGTCGTGTCCGACTCTTCGTGACCCCATGGACTGCAGCCCACCAAGTTCCTCAGTCCATGAGATTTTCTAGGCAAGAGTACTGGAGTGGCTTGCCATTGCCTTCTCCGTCAAATAGCTAAGGCCCAGGTTAAAAGGGGCTGATGTAATTTCTTCAGAGAACAGGGGAAAAGAAAAGCCCATCTCTGTGCCTGATAAACTACCACTGCCTCAATTTCTAAGACGCTCATCAATGTAAAAAAGCTTTTAGGGAAAGAGTACAACTGTAAGTTGAACCCTCAATTTAAAAACTGTTGACTCTGAAAGAGACTGTATTAAAATCAAAGAAATGTGGTCAAAAATTTTTTTTTAACTTCAGCAATATTAGATTCAGAAATCTAAGTTAAATGCTCATCAGCTTTTAACATTTTAAGCTTTGATTTTCCGGTCTTGGTTTTGAAACTATACTTAACTGTCCATGCGGCAAACAGAAAAGAGCAAGTGTCTATCCCTGTATGAGGGGGAGCAAGGCATGCTTAGGTGCTGCGTAAAGGTCTAAGCAGTTTAATAAACGGCAAGCTTCCCTGGTGGCTCAGATGGTAAAGAATCCGGCTGCAATGCGGGTCGGGAAGATCTCCTGAAGGGGGCATGGCAACCCATCCAGTATTCTTGCCTGGAGAATCCCCATGAACAGAGAAGCCTGGTGGGCTACAGTCCATGGGGTTGCAGACTTAGACATGACTGAGAGACTAAGCACACAAGCTCTCAGAATAGCATGGGGGCACGTAAGAATTTGTTTGAGAGATTTCTGTCCTTTTACAGTTATTTAACTCTGGGACCATGGTATCATGACAAACTATTCTAAAACAGATTGGCTCTGATACCACATTACTAACATTACATAGCGAGGGCCAAAGTGGGAATCGCCTTTTTTCAAAAGTCTTGTTACTAAAGAAAGCTTGGAAAACCTTCACTTCTCAAGGAAATCAGGAAATCCAGTGACGGTGAGTCAGCATCTATCAGAATACATTTAGTGATCAAACTATTAAAACGTTGTTAAAGGAACCAAATGGACTATGTCTATATTAACCCAATAGTATACATGTATTAAAAAGGGTAGAAAAAATAAATAAATAAAAATAAAAAGGGTAGAAAATTCTGCCATAAGGCAATTCAACCAACTAAAACCAGACTACTTTTTCAATGTCCAATTCTTTGACTAGCTAAAAATGACACTCTCCATCAGCATAACATCTGTCTAAGCAATCAATCACAACTGTGTCCGTGCCTACAAATATCATACAATTTAAAGAATAACAAATTTGCTTTGAGTCTACTAATTTCATCCAGCACTTCCTACCTCTGATCAGAAAGGAACATTTACTGGAAACAGGCTTCTCTATAAGCACACCGGGGGAGTCTGCTTCCTAATGAATGACTAGTAAGCTCAGAACACAACTCATTTACCAGCTGAATCAGCTGAAGATCAAAATATATTAAACTTTGTGTTTATGACAGCATTATTATGGATTATGTTTCACAATTAGTGCTTGGCTTTACACTTTCCGGTTCCTTCCTCCTTGTTTCGTCTTAACAGTTAGAATATAAAGGAAGGATGTACAGATACTGCATTTCAGACAAGGCAGCTTTTGTGCCTGCTCTCCCTATAATCCTACTTGAGTTACATTTTCTGTAAATGAATCATGCATCTTTTGGGGGGAGGGGGAGGTGCACCATGTGGCTTGCAGAATCCTAGTTCCCCCACCAAAGACGGAACCCTCACCCCATGCAGTGGAAGGAAGCACAGTCTTAAGCACTAGACAGAGAAGGAAGTCCCTGAATCTTGTATCTTGATAAAGGCTTAAGTCTTTATTTACTTTACTGCTACAGAGTAAAGAAGTCAACAATTTTAGTCCTGTTGATACTTGGATGTCACCCAATACTGATATTTTTAGGTGCTTGAAGATCTGGTTAACTTCCTACCGAAGGATTTCACTCAGCATGACTTCCTTTAAAAGTTCCAAACATCCTCTACCTTCACCAGCATTAATCACAGTGAAGAAAATGCTGAGAGGAGTAACTGCTGAGCCTTTCCAGGAAACCAGCACAACGTCAAAAACTGCAATTGCTGTTTTCCATAGGAAATTTTAAAAATGCTGAGAACGCAGCATTCCTTTAGTTCTTTCATCAACAGTATAGCAGCCACTGTTTTCTACGTACTTCACACACTTTAAGCAACAAATAAAAATGCCCTTGTAGACTCCATACTTAACATATACATTTGCTTCTACTCCATGTAACTCTGAAGCAATCATTCTCAGGAGAAATTTTTTTTTTTTTAACTCTGGTCACTCACTCCAAAATGTTTAATACTTGCAGGAAGGAACCATAGTTGCAGACAGGAACTGTAAGACTACTAGCTTTGGTAAACTATCAGGAGACTCAAAGAATTTTTCCTACTTGTAGCCAGCTAATTGGGAAATTTCAAACCTCATATGTGACTCATTCTACAATAAGAACCCAATAATTTGATGTAATATCACATATTAAGTCTAACCAAGCTGCAGGGAAATACATTTATACTCCAAATCTTGCAGATAGATGTGACTCCCCAGGGTTTTGCCCTTTCATGTATAAATGCCATTTAGCTGGCACAAAACAACTGAATGCTACCGAAGCTATGACTGGTCCTAGGTGGTGGTTACAGGTATTATCTCAGAAGAAATGGAAATGCAATCTAAAACAGGACACACAACTGAATGGAGGGCAGAACTACAAAGATTGGGAGAGAACACACAGAAATAAAAACATCAAACAGGGTATTCATTTTCCCAAGCAGACTATTCCCTGGTCATCCAAAAAAGCTTTTGATAACTGTTGGAGAGAATGTGGAAATACTAGAACTCTCATACATGGCTGATGGGGATGTAAAATGGTGTAGCCACTGCGAAAAAGTTGGGTGGTCCCACAAAAAGTTAAAATACTGAGTTTATCACAATGTTACAGTATTAGTCACTCGGTCATGCCCGACTCTTTCTGACCCCATGGACTGTAGCCCACCAGGCTCCTCTGTCCATGGAATTCTCCAGGCAGGAACACTGGAGTGGGTTGCCATTTCCTTCTCCAGGGGATCTTCCCGACGCAGGGATCAAACAAACCCTGGTCTCCCACACTACAGAGTGCAGTTACCATATGACCCAATATAAATTCAAAAGTATATATTCAAAAGAACTAAATATAGGTATTCAAACAAAAACTTGTACATTAATGTTCATAGCGGCACTATTCACAACAGTCAACAGGTAGAAAGAATACATGTTCATCAGTTGATGAAAGGAAAAATAAAATGTGGTATATCCATTCAAAGGAGTATTATTCAGCCATAAAAGAATGAAGTACTTATATATATGGCTAAACCTCAAACAGTATGCTGAGCGAAGGAGGTTAGACTCAAAAGATCACAGACTGTATGATTCCATTTACAGATAAATTCGGAGACAAAGCATATTAATGGTTTGAGGGGATGGGAGGAAGGAGACAGCTTAATGGATATGAGGTTTCCTTCTAGTTTAATGAAATGCTTTGGAACTAGATACAGGTGATAGCTGCAAAATATTGTGAACGTACTAAATACCACTATATCGTTCATTTTAAAATGGTTAATTTTATTTTTTTTAATGGTTAATTTTAATTTTAGATGTGCTTAATATATAATTCAAGTAGTCATTTGACTTGTTTATAGACATATAAAAGTATAAAGTAACATGGAAACGACTTTCTATTCACATTTCAGAAACCATTTTAAACTCTTCAAATGTATGTTTCACAACAGAGTCTTCATTAGCAGTAGAAAAGTCATCTCCATTCCATCACAGTGCTTTTAAAAAATTCATTATGGTGCAATCATGGGAAATTTATAACATGCCTCTAATTTCTTTTTATGTATCAGGAGGTGTTTTACACTTCTTTTTGGATATAATCTCCAGAAGCATCTCCCTAATGGACTGGTTTTCAAGCAGTATTTAAAATGTTTGCTTACAACATCAGACAATTTTAACTGTGAGGCAACACAAAGAAGAATAATTATTTAGGTGTTACCTCTTACCAATGCAGCTGATTTCAAGTCCATGGTAGCCTTCACTGAATGGTGGTGTAGTATTCAATTCAAACAGAAGCAACTGTGAAAGGACTCAGTAATATGAGTACTTGGTAAGACTGCTTATGTAACGAAACTCTTTCCAGAGGAATATTTTATGGTTTAAAAAAGAAACCTGCCATAGATTTGCACAGTTCAGTAGGAGAGAATGTAAAGTATTACAGAGAACTGGGAAAGAGATGGATTTGGTAAACTATCTTCTGCCTACAAGTTGTCTTCCCTAGTTATTAATCTTTCAAATAATGAGATCTACCCAAAGTCAGTTTGTCAAGCTGAGCATATGTGGATAGTCTTTTGCTTCCCTCTGTCCACAACAGTCGTTTTTAAGCCCTCTTTCTGAGAGGAGCAGCTGGTCATTTTTTTTCCCCTCTCGCCTAGCATATACGTTCAACTCTACTGGATGAAGAGGCCCTCCAGCATAAGGGCCAAGGATGAATATTTGAGTATCTGTATGGGCTAAGTATCATGACATAAATACAAACACATACTATAGTCTAACAACTGCCAAAAAGTATTATTTTAATTATTTAATAAATGAAGAAGTTGAGGAAAGCTAAGAAGATAGAGCCTGGATTAAACATCTGAGACATTTTCCACAATGGTATATTGCACAATTTAAAAATTTTAACGTGACAAAATGATATCAATGGACCCAGTTCCTACTCTCAAAAATAGGCTTTAAAATCTGCTGTACTTCAGGGGACTTCCCTGGCAGTCCAGTGGTTAAGACTCAAGCTTCCACTGCAGGAGCCAGAGGTTTGTTCGCTGCACAGGTTCAGTTCAGTCGCGAAATCGTGTCTGACTCCACGTGTTGCTACCCTATGGACTGCAGCACGCCAGGCTTCCCTGTCTATCACCAACTCCAAGAGTTTACTCAAATTCATGTCCATTGAGTCAGTGACGCCACCCAACCATCTCATCTTCTATCGTCCCCTTCTCCTCCTGCCTTCAATTTTTTCCAGCATCAGGGTCTTTCTCAATGAGTCAGTTCTTCGCATCAGGTGGCCAAAGTATTGGAGTTTCAGCTTCAGCATCAGTCCTTCTAATCAACACCCAGGACTGATCTCCTTTACAATGGACTGGTTGGATCTCCTTGAAGTCCAAGGGACTCTCACGAGTCTTCTCCAACACCAGTTTAAAAGCATCAATTCTTCGGTGCTCAGCTTTATTTACAGGTAGGGGAACTAAAGATCCCACATGCTTCAAGGCACAGCCATAAATAAATAAATAATAAAATCTGCTGTACTTCAGAACTTAAAGAAAAGCCCTTATTTACCCAATGATTCACAACAGGAAGTATTAATATTACTGGCAGTTCTGCCTCCAAAGCCCAATCCCACAAATCTCTAACCCCTCTCCCATCTATGGTTATGCTATTAAACCGAACGAGCATGCTCTCCTCCCACTTTCCCCTTCCCTCCTCCCCAAGCACAAGAGTCTTCCTTGAGTTCCACTCTAGTTTTACACTAGAATAAACACGAAAACATGAATAATACAGTAAAGCAGAAGTTTCCTGCTTTCACAAGTGGCTTCAGACTGGAACATATTCACTCTCCAGTCATTAAAGAAAGAAAGAGAAATCTGAGTTCAGCCTTATGAAAGGGATATAGATAATTCTTGGATATTACAAGTTAACCAGATCCCAATCATTCTGCACAACTTTTTACCAGGAACCTGGATAAAGCCCTTTGAAAAACCTCAGCCAAATAAATGTTTAAAGGCATAGAGAATCAGACGTTGGTTCACCTGGCCCCTACTGCTCTCATAATACAAAAACTACTGACCTAAAAACAACCTACTGCTGCTGCTGCTAAGTCTCTTCAGTCGTGTCCGACTCTATGTGACCCCATAGACGGAAGCCCACCAGGCTCCCCCATCCCTGGGATTCTCCAGGCAAGAACACTGGAGTGGGTTGCCATTTCCTTCTCCAATGCATGAAAGTGAAAAGTCAAAGTGAAGTCGCTCAGTCGTGTCCGACTCTTAGCGACCCCATGGGCTGCGTCCCACCAGGCTCCTCCTACTAGCAGAATGTATACAAAGATCACCACAGCACATATACAAAGCATACAGATCAGTCACCAAGTGAGGCAACATGCCACAGTGAAAGAGCCAATATTAAAGTCTAACCTCCCATTCACTAGCTGTGTGCGACTCTACAGGTTAACTGCTATGAACTTCTATTTTCCCCATCTGCAAAATAAGGCTAACCTTACCTACCTGAAGGGATGTTCTTGCTAATCACATGAGATCACGAATGTAAAATATTTAGCAGAGTTCCTGACACACAGTAGGTGTTCAAATAACTCTAATGGTCAATTTTTGATCTTGTAGATTTCAAGACAATTAAGGTTTGATGAATAGTTCCACCCTCTATCATAAATTATGTCTTTCATAACACAAAAGAAGGGACAAAAATCTAAGTCTGACAGATGGGTTTTGCATAATACATTCAGATCCAGGCCTCCTGCCACCCCCTTGAGTTAAGAGCATTAGCCTCGGGCGCTTGGCCAAGAAGGGGAGAGGGGAAGACATCTAGAGCTGTAAACTTTGCTATGGCTTATAATTTGATTTTATGAAGCAGCTTAAGCACAGCTATGTAAATAAGTTTTTAAAAATAGCCTCTTTCTAATATGAAGGACTAAGATCTCATTTCCTATCTAAGCGAACACACATTTCTGCACTATCATTTTATATAAGCACAAATAAACAACACTAACAAGGGCCTGACTGGCATTCCAGGTGGGCATTTTATCAGATGTGGTTTATTAGGAGTCTCATCTATCTGACCAAGGGACACTAATTACAGATGTACTAATGGCACATGTGAGCACTCATGGGATATAATAAATGATTAATGTACAAATTTCTTTCTTTTGGGTAGTTTCAGAGCAGAATCAATTTTGTGTCATACGACTATCTGTATTAAATCCTGCACTGTATCAAACATTCAGTAACAACCATGGTTACAATTACATGTGGACAGCCTCTGAAAACTAGTCAATGCAAGCTACTGTCAGTTTTGTTCACCACTTTGTCCTTAGTGTAACATAACTGTTGATATAAAGTAAATATTCAAATTTCAGGTTGAGTACCAAATATTTATAAACCATAAAAATCTAAGTCTTAAGTCTACAAATATGTGTCACTGGCTGAGAGGTATCTGAATAAAATATACTGGACAAAAATTATATAGCTAACAATTAATACCCTTCAAGTGATACACCAAGTACTTTCACATACATGATAGACAAGACCTTCACGATAATTCTTGTGAGGTAGTACACCTATTTTACAGAGAAAAAGGAGCAAGAGGCGAGTCTTAACCTGCCTTCTCTAATACTCCAGCCATATTCTACAAGCCACTCGCAGTTCTGAGCACCTGAAATGTGGTCACTGTGACTGAATTTATTTTCAATATTGTTATTAAAATTAAACAGTAACAGACAATCAAGTCAATTATGGCAAACTTATGTTTGGAACAACATATATATGCAAACCTGTTTTTCCAACTGTAACTTTATGAATGCTGAGATGTGCCCTAAGTATAAAACACCTATCAGATTTTGAAAATTCAGTACCTCCAAAAAAGGAATATAAAATATCTCACCTGAAACATTTATAATGATGACACACTGAAATAATAACATCTGGGGTCCACTGAGTTAAAACATTAAAATTAATTTTACCTGTTTTTTACTTTAAATATGGCCACTGGAAAATCAGATCTGGCTTGTATTTTTCTACTGGATGGCACTGATCTCAACACCCTCCAAATCCCTGCTCTGTCTACTATACCACGTCATTAACCACACATTAAAGCAGTAGAGAAGTCACTTCTCAGAGCAAAGTCTAACAGAAAAAAAAAAAAAAGGCACACCAGGATACTTCGTAACTTCTCATCTTAATGCCATTGTTTTTCTTTGAAATATTTAGTGTCAGAAGACCTAGATTTAAATCTCACTCTGCAGTGTTCCTTTTGGCACTAGTTTGAGTCTCACTTTCTCCAGCTGTTTACGATATTAAGTGAAGACTTGGAAGCGCCCGCCACATTCATAGGACACAACAGACTCTCACAAGTGCTGCTCCTTCCATTCACTAGTCACTGTCCATCATTACCACTTCCCCAAAGAGACAGTATTCAACCAACACACTGTATTAATAAGCGTTAGCTAACACAATGTCCCGGAGAAGGCAATGGCACCCCACTCCAGTATTCTTGCCTGGAAAATCCCATGGATGGAGGAGCCTGGTAGGCTGCAGTCCATGGGGTCGCTAAGAGTCAGGCACAACTGAGCGACTTCACTTTCACTTTTCACTTTAACGCACTGGAGAAGGAAATGGCAACCCACTCCAGTGTTCTTGCCTGGAGAATTCCAGGGATGGCGGAGCCTGGTGGGCTGCCATCTATGGGGTCACACAGAGTCGGACATGACTGAAGTGACTTACCAGCAACACAATGTCCTAGGGACTTCCCTGGGAGTCTAGTAGTTAAGAATCCGCCTTCCAATGCAGGGGACATGGGTTCAATCCCTGGCCCAGGAACCAAGATCCCACATGCTGCAGGGCAACTAAGCCTGCATTCTATAACAAAGACCCAACACAGTCAAGTAATAAATATTTTTAAATGTTCTAGACATATGAATATGGGTGACCAAATAAATCTTCACTCTTACAAAGCACATCAGAATTGTCTGCAATTGTGCAGTCCAATGTCCCCGTTAATAACTTCATGTAGCTAATGACATTTACACTAACTGAAAAGTAAAAATTCAGTCCCTCAGTTGTAACAGTAACATTTCAAGTGCTCAATATGCCTTTGTAGCTAGTATAAATTTTCATCATGGAAGAAAGTTCTATTGCAGAGTAGCTTTCAAAAAGTTAAAGCCACATAGTAACAGTAACAGGAAAACATCTTATTAAATAGAATTCAAATATTATAGGTTAAGGTTCTTGAAATCATGTACTTCACTCCACACCAAAATGAAAATGACTGTGATTCTACACACACACACACACACACACACACTTTATGTCTTAAGTTATTCACACACACACACACACACACACACACACACACACACAGAGCATTTTATGTCTTAAGTTATTTCCTAAACAGAGTGAAAGCACATTCCCTAGGATTAGCCACACCCCTTTAAAAGCTGAGTAAATTGACTATTAGGAAAATACTGAAAAACCTGATACATCTTAAACGTGGAAGCTTTTCCTAGAGTAGACTGCCACATAATTCTAGGCACTATGACTCTCCCAGGTAGTAGAGTTAAGCATATAACATATCCCAGTAACTCAGCACTGCTTACTCTTTGCAAATCAAAATAACCATTATCAAGAACTCCCACATTCCATGCCTGCATTTATGGATCAAAGGGAAAAGAACAGGGTTGGGAGATTTTTCATTCAGACCCCAAAAACCTGGGAATACAGCAGAATGTGTCAATCAGCATAAAGATACTAAATGAGCTAAGAAATGATAACTGCAGGCAACTCTATACACAGCCGAGGATCTTTTTCAGAACCTGCAATTCTAACAAAATCTTGTTCAAATAAGCACTCATCTGTTCACTGCTATCGGCCTAAACATCTTAAAAAAGAAAAAAAAACTTTGTAACTTAAAATATTAATGTTCATTTGATGTAGTTCTAAACCCTTGATGACAGACCCTTCGGTTGGTCCAAGTAGTTAGATGGTATAAAAATAAATTCATTTCAAGTTCACCCTTTGAAGCTTTCACAGGTTAATGCTACACTCAAGTTCCTCAATTCTTCTTCCCAATTATTATCTTAAGTGTTTCAGAAAGTTTTTGCTACTTAGCAAACTGGCAGGGGCTCAGAGGTCAAAGACCTAAGATGCCAATTAAAATAATCCTTAGTATACAGTCACTATAGCAAGCTTAAGCTTAGGCATGGGATATATATACTACTCCAGAAACTGAAAGACTGAATTCTTGAAGTATATTTGCATAGCTACTTTACACTCAACTCTTCAAAGTATTCGAGAAGACGGCTTCACTCAAGTATTTGCAAAAACTATGAACCACTTAGAAAGGAGACCCATACTAAATGTGTCTTCAGTTAGGGACAAGGTTGGAGTCCAACCTTTGGAATTATTCAATAATCTTGTTTCTTCATGAACAGAAATGAAAAAACTATTGCTCAAACTACCACTAGTCAAGAAACAAGATTTACTAGTGGGATATGCCTCTGTTTTGTAAACCAAACAGCAATTGTTAACTGCTTTTCTTGTGTATGATTTTACATACTTTCGTCTGCAGGAAGATTATATTCCAGAAGCAGTTCAGTGTGAGGACAAGGGTGTGTTCTCCCTTCATACTCAAAAACATTATTTTCCTAACCCTTCACATTCAACAATAGTAACCACAGCAATAAAAATTTGGATGGAGCATGAACAATAATTTCTGGGTCCATTCTGTCACTTAACATTTTTTGACCTTTTGTCAAATAGTGTTCTATTGCATCGGATGAGTTATCTGAAAACCAAAAATGACTGAATAAAAGTACATTACTTAACTCATTTTTTTGAGTAAAGATTACTCATTATATTTCAAGACAAAGGAAAAGAAGTCTTGCTGATGCAAGCAAAGGGGATAATCTGTAAAAAACGAAATTATGTTGACAGGCAGAATATTAAATCTAATACAAGAAGGCTTCATATACGTTATAACAATGGCAGAAAGTAAACAGCATTCCATGATAAAGTGTCTAGCAGGTCACTAGTATTAGTGTCATGTCAAACCACTGGCATCTCTTATCATTTACAAATTAGTCCTTCAAATAATTGAGGGGAGGCAGGACTCTTTAAGGAGGTAACTGGAAAGAAAACATACTTTATGAATAAATTTATTTCAGTCAAAGTAAAACAAGGATTGGTGGACCAGGAAAATCAGAAGCTCAAAAGACGACTTAATTCAGTCAAGTCCTCCAAAGATCACCTGCCTGGGCCCGCCGTGGGCAAGCTGCCAGATAAGACAGTCTGTTGCCTACAGGATACTGCACCATGGAGAAGAACTCTAGAACCTACCAAAGGCAGCCAATTACAGACCAAATAACCCTGCATATCTCAGGGCAATGTGCTATATCCCCAGGGTTCATTCAATTCCTTGCAATCCTGAGGGAGGTACTCACGCCAAGCCAACTACCTGCTAACCTCCGGCAGACCCCACGATAACCTCTGGACAACTCTTTTCTAGAACCAAAGAGGGGATAAAAGCTGCACCATTCGCAGAGAAATCGAGAGTGAAAAAAGGCGAGTCCCCCAAACCCCCCACGCACTCTGAAATTGACACCACACTAATAAATACATTCCCTCTTTCTATCCTCCTCCTTTTCCTTCAGTGACCTTCCCTGTTCCTACTGCCTTGGGCAAGGCAAGAGAGGAGCTGCTGTCGTTCCCCCACCCCGGGGAAGGTGCCCTTCCCTCTGAGAGGCGCAGAGGGAGGAAGAAAAAAGCTTGCTCCTCCCCAACCCACCCGCGCCACAACTCCTAGGTGCAGGCACGATGGGGGAAAAGGGGAGAGAGAGAGAGCAATGAGAAGTGACAGCCCTGCGCTGGCTTGGGAGAAGAGAATTCCTGCTCCGGAAGAAACGCGGGAGATCACCACCACCGCACAACTCCATCCGTCCCCGGCTCCACGAACCCAAATGAATGAACTGAATAAAACCGGGGGGTGGAAGGGTTTATCATGCGCAGTCCTCGCCATCCAGGAAGCGAAGACAGAGAGGCCTTCAAACCCCAGCGTGGCCTCGCTTTCCTATGGATCTCGACTCGCTTCCTTGCCACCCAAGCCCCACATCAATCATTTAACCCTTTAAGCTTTCCGAGACAGTGCACCGTCCTGCGGCTACCTCAGGAACTGATACCCCCCCCCCTCTCCGATTCTACTCTTTGGGGCTTGGGCTCAGACTCCCGCTTCTTCCTTCTGACCTCCCTCGTCTCCACAGCCCCCACGAGCCCCGGCCCGCCGCACCTGAAGATGCTCCTGAAAACGAATTGGCAGAATCTGGGCCATGGCGCTGTCGGGGGGTATGGTCTCCTCCTGTCACTGGGGCTGCGGGGCAGTGGCTGCCCGGGCTCTCCAAGGAGAGGAGGAGAAGGGGGGAGGGGGGAGGCTGGGCTCAGCAGGAGAGTCTCCGGGGACGCAGGAAACTGGCAGGCAGACGAAAGAGCTCAGGTCGGGGGCGGAGGCTCCAGGGTCCAGGAGAGCCGCAATGGCGGAACCGGGCGCAGCGCAGACTCCGGAAACGGCTGAGCCCTGCGGAGGGATCCCGGCAACAGAACTCCGCCCCAGTTACTTCACCCCCCCCTCCGCCTTATGTACCCCTCCTCGGAGTGCCGCGGTGCCGCGGTGCGCAGGAATTCGGGGCGCAGTGCGCCGAGGGAGTCGCTGACGGCTGCGACACTGCAATAAATAGAGGCATCGAAGGGACTACTTTTTTTGCCTCATCACTTTCCCCAGCCGCCTGCTTTTCCCTCCCCCTCCACCACCTTTTTTTGCATTTTGCCACATCATGCGACTAGGGGCGACCAACGTCATTTCCGTGGGCGCTTTAGGTCCCACCCACATACTTCCGGGTGCACGTGACGCTGGTCGGGAAAGGTCGGCTGGTTGCTGCCAGAATGCAGAGCGCGTTCTGGGGAAGTGCGGCGTCTCCTGGGAATGAGGTGGCTGTTGGGCCGCCCTGAGGAATAGTAGTGTTGCTGCCTTCTCCTGTGCGCCCTGTTTGTTTAAATCGAGTCCTTTACGAAGAGGACGTGGCACGGGCAGATGGGCCCAGCCTCCCGCCCTCTCCGTGACTCAGGGAAACGGCCTCCCTGCAGAGCGCGCTTGGCAGTAGGCTGCTGCCCTCCTCCCCCGCTTGGTTCCGTGTGGTGGGTGGGTGGTGGTTACATCCCAAGGAGGGGACATTGATGGGGTTTAAAATCCTCTCTGCCCTTCTGACGGTTGGAGAAGCTGACGCTTGGATTCTACCAGAGCTAATAGTCTCTTCGGATGTTAAACAATTGACTCAAAGGGCGGTGAAGGCCATTGATGAGGTATCTCAAATAGGCCTTGTGATGGCCTTTCTTAGCGTTTCTGCGGACATTTTGGCAGACGTGTTTATGAGTGTAGTTTAGTAATTTGCTGGAGATTTTGAGTGTCCTAAATACGCTCACGAATAGGACTGAAATTGTAGCAGGAGGACTTTTTTTTCAGCCATGTCAAATAATGAGCCTCAAAGATTTAGGTTAAAGTTGGGTTCTTCCTCCTCGTGGGTAAGATACGCTCTTGGAGAAAGAAATTAACCATTAGCGGTGTGTTTCAGTGGGACCACCTCAACAGTGTGTAAGTTAGCTGTGTTTGGGAATACAAGTATCTCAAAGCTGAAGCATCGTGTCTTCTCACTGCGTTAAGGTGTCTACGGTATTCAGTATCGGTTAATAACCTCCCCAGTACTTTGTTGCTAAGTATAAGCTATAATGATGCTTCATAGCCGCACAAATACAATAAAGGATAAAAGAATTTTCGTTCTGTGCCTTTCATTTTAAGAGAGATGTAATGGTTTTTCCAGAAAGATCTTGAGGAACTATTCAAGTACACATTAATTATTTTTAGTGCCCTTTTCAGTTAAACATAAAACCCCTATTAGGTAGACAGTAGTTTTGTGTGTCAAGCAGTTTTACTTAGAGAAATTTGCTTAATCATTTAAATTGCTTTTAATGTTTTCCCCAAAGTATATCTCACATACTGAGAATGAGAAAAGAATCTTTGGCAGTTAAAATAGCAGATGGACTATTCTGCAAAGAAAAGCCCCACCACCATGTCATCAGAGTGAATATTTATGGTTGGCAAAATTTCATTATGTTAAGTTAAATACTTGAAGATGTTCTGTATTCTGCAGCATTTGAAATGACCTAATAACCAGTTTAAACACGAGCTGCTTTGAATCTTTTTTGGAAGTATGCAAATTCTAAATTAAAGATCTAAAGGTGTTGCTGCTCTATAATACAGTTAAAGCAGTAGCTTTAATCAACATATTTCCAGTCTCAGAATCCGGGATACAAATGAGCTATAATATGAACCGGCAACCAAAATTTTATTAATACGTCTTGCATTTTCAGACAGACCTCTAATTTTAAATATACGGTCAGAATCCACAAAGCAATGGATTTTAGTTTGGATATTTGGTGTGGAATATGTAACCAAAAGTGCACTGAGATTGTTAAAGTGACTGCTGTGTCATCACGCAGAGAAATTAATGCCTTGTTTTCACAATCATTTACAGTATACCAACTCATTTTGAACACTGTATCCTTCAGTAAATCTAGAATTTTTCAAGAGAAAAAAATGTACTAGATGATAAAGAACACCAAAACCCAAATCTGTGCCTTAACTAAGGATTTTTGGCTGAGATAATGAGAGAGCTTTTTATGGTAGTACACTGTTCTTGTTAATGTGTAGAAGCAGGACAAAAGGTTATCAATACTTTTTTTATAAGCCCTAGAGGCTGAGTCACTGTTAACGGTTACCTGAGCAGTAACTAAATGGCTTTGTTTTCAAGCACTACCTTAAGGTAGAGAAGATGGGGGGCGGGGAACACTCAGCATTTGTTATCTGGTTTATAAGGCTATTGAACTATGACAAAGTCTTTTAATAAGACTATAAATGTTATTGTCATCATGGCTTATGGTTTCAGAAATCCAATGTTTTAGTAAGGTAGCAATGTTAATAAAATAGTCATTCTTTTGAATTTGAAGGTATTTTTAGCAGAATATTCAATAGTAGGTACTTGCTTTGAGTTATACCAAGTGCCAATAGCAAAAACTGCATTGCTTGTCAACTATTTCGAGGAGTGCCAGTTTCTCAAAACCTACACAAGAAAACTTTATTGTCTCCTGAACATTATGCCAAGACCTGTGTTATACAGGACCTGGGTTATACATATCAGTGAGAATGACACATCAGAAAAACTTCATTGTAGGATTCCTCTGTAGTTTTTCATCTTCAAGCAATGATGGATTTAAGGCCCATACCTTTTAACTTGACCTTTTAAAAATAGCCTGAACTAACTGCATTGCAAAAGCCAAAAAGTAAAGGCATTTCTCAGACATTAAGAGATTAATTTTGAAGCAGAAGTTTAAACTTAACCCACTGTATCAAATATTTTAAATTCAGATTTTAATGAAATCAAGGATATACTTTAGCATTACCTAAGTAAGATAAGTGGTTTTGCCACTTAAACGGCAGCTTTGAGAAACATCTCAGCACCCTAGGACTACTGCTGTGAATCCCAGCAGGATTAAAGAACATATCAAAGGCCAATAAGTGACTCGGTATCAGTGCTCCCTTTATTTCGATCCTGAACAAGTCACCAATCAGGTAAAGCTCACCCAAAACGACATTTATAAAGCAAGACAATAACTTTCATGGTATTATTTTAGTATAAAATGGACCTTAACATATACTCAGTTATCACTCACTGCCCAGGCCTATTCTAAACCTGATTTATATAGACAAGTTTTATAATGTATCATGGATGGCAATAAGATCTGAATTGAATCTATTCTGCATCAGGATCGACCATGTTCCAAGTAAACAGTCAAGTCTACCCCTGTGGGAATACAATCTGGAATCTAGCATATTTTAGGCCCCTCCCAAGTTTTCTAAAGGTTAAATCAGATTCCAGCAGAGGAATGAAGTAGCTCAGAACATTACCTTAAAAAGTCAGCTCAGAAAAGTTGGTTCAAATATAGTGATACACAGAGCTGTGGGGACAGAAAAACCCAGAATAGTACCAACACTACTGATCAACAAAGTCAAATACTGCGTCACAACCTCCCTTTCACATGGAAAAACAAAAGTCAAAAAGAAGCTTGAGAAGATCTACAGAATGAAGGGGTGGGAATGATTGTTATGGGCTCCCCCGCCCGGCCCGTTCTAAATATGTACAACTGTCTCCTTTCACGGCCTGGAGTTACTGTTTCCAAAGCAGGGCATGACCCACAAACAGGTTCTCCTACCAATTTTAAAATTCTGTTACACTCCTGGGGTCGTTCCACAAGTAGCAATGCACTTTGCTGCAACGCTGTTGCTGCTCAGTCACTAAGTCATGTCTGGCTCTGCAACCCAATGGACTGCAGCATGCCGGGATTCCCCGTCCTTCAGGATCTCTAAGAGTTTGTTCAAACTCATGCCCATTGCATTAGTGATGTCATCCATCCATCTCATCCTCTGTCACCTTCTCCTCCTGCCCTCAATCTTCCCCAGCACCAGAGCCGATTCCAGTGAATCGGCTTTTTGCATCAGGTGGCCAAAGTATTGGAGCTTCAGCATCAATCCTTCTAATGAATATTCAGGGTTGATTTCCTTTAGGATTGACTGGCTTTATCTCCTTGCTGTCCAAGGGGCTCTCAAGAATCCTCCAGCACCACAATTCGAAAGCATCAATACTTCAGGACTCAGCCTTCTTTATGGTCTAACTCTCACAACCATACATGACTACTGGAAAAAACATAGCTTTGACTACACAAACCTTTGTAGTCAAAGTGATGTCTCGGCTTTTTAATATGCTATCTAGGTTTGTCATAGCTTTTCTTCCAAGGAGCAATGTCTTTTAAAATTTCATGGCTGCAGTCACCATCTGCAGTGATTTTGCAGCCCAAGAAAATAAAATCTGTCACTGTTTCCAATTTTTTCCCATCTGTTGGCCATGAAGTGATGGGACCCAATGCCAGAATGTTGAGTTTTAAGCCAGTTTTTCCACTCTCTTCTTTCATCAAGAGGCTCTTTAGTTCTTTGCTTTCTGCCATTAGAGTGGTATCATCTGCATATCTGAGGTTGTTGATATTTCTCGTGGCAATGTGATTCATCCAGCCTGGCATTTCACATGATGTACTCTGCATAGAAGTTAAATAAGCAGGGTGACAATACACAGCTTTGAAGTACTCCTTTCCCAATTTTGAGCCAGTCCATTGTTCCGTGTCCAGTTCTAACTGTTGCTTCTTGACCTGCATACAGGTTTCTCAGGAGATAAGTAATCTGGTATTCTCATACCCATAAGAATTTTCCACAATTTTTTTGTGATCCACACAGGTTTAGATGGTAAAGAATCTGCCTGCAAATGCAGGCGACCTGGGTTTGACCCGTGGGTTGAGAAGACACCCTGGAGAAAGGAATGGTTACCCACTGTAGTATTCTTGCCCGGAGAATGCCATGGATAAAGGAGCCTGGCAGGCTATAGTCCGTGGGGTCACAAAGAGTTGGACACAACTGAGTGACTAACACACTAAAGCAGAGTCAAAGACTTTAGCATAGTCAATGAAGCAGAATTAGATGTTTTTCTGGAATTCTCTTGCTTTCTCTATGATCCGACGGATGTTGGCAATTTGACAACTGGTTCCTGTGTCTTTTCTAAATCCAGTTTATACATCTGGAAGTTCTTGGTTCATGTACTGTTGAAGCTGAACTTGAAGGATTTTGAGCATTACCTTGCTAGCATGTGAAATGAACGCAATTGTATTATAGTTTGAACATTCTTGGACATTGCCCTTCTTTGGGATTGGCATGTAGCCTTGTAGCCTTGTTGCCTTGTTATGGTATTATAATAAACTCATCCTCAGAAGAGAATATTAAGGACTGACATTTGGTAAAGTTTTGGCTAACGGAAAGTCAAGGAAAAGTCAAGGAAACAGGATTTACGCAATTGTATTATAGTTTGAACATTCTTGGACATTGCCCTTCTTTGGGATTGGCATGCAGCCTTGTAGCCTTGTTGCCTTGTTATGGTATTATAATAAACTCATCCTCAGAAGAGAATATTAAGGACTGACATTTGGTAAAGTTTTGGCTAACGGAAAGTCAAGGAAAAGTCAAGGAAACAGGATTTACGCAATTGTATTATAGTTTGAACATTCTTGGACATTGCCCTTCTTTGGGATTGGCATGCAGCCTTGTAGCCTTGTTGCCTTGTTATGGTATTATAATAAACTCATCCTCAGAAGAGAATATTAAGGACTGACATTTGGTAAAGTTTTGGCTAACGGAAAGTCAAGGAAAAGTCAAGGAAACAGGATTTACTCGGTTACCAAACACTTCAGTGTGTAACAATGAAAAATAATGTTAAGGGGCTTCCCTGGTGGCTCAGTGATAGAGAATCCACCTGCTAATGCAGAAGACATGGAGGATCCCACATGCCACAGAGAAACTAAGCCCTTGAGCCACGACTATTGAACCTGTGCTCTAGAACTAGGGAAATGCCACTACCTCCTGAGCCCATGCACAAGAGCCACCGCAGTGAGAACGCCGCACACCACTAGAGTAGCCCCCACTTGCTGCAACTGGGGAAAAGCCCGCACAGCGGTGAAGACCCAGCACAGTCAAAATAATTTTTTAAAAAAGTTACCATCTTCTGAAAAGGCTTTCTTTATTTGGCTGCACTGGGTCTTAGCTGCAGCACATGGGATCTTTTTTTAGTTGAGGCATACAGGATCTTTAGCTGTAGCATGTGATATCTTGTTCCCTGACCAGGGATTAAACCTGAGCCCCCTGCACTGGGAGCGCAGAGTCTTAGCCACTGGACCACCAGGGAAGTCCAATCTGAAAGTCAGCGTGATTGAAAAGGTTTTAAAAAACATCTTTTATATGGAGAAATCAATTCTGAATCGTAAAGAGCTCAGGTTCATCACTGTGAAGTGATATATACAGTACTGTTGCAAATGTAGTGTGATCTGAATATGTACCAAATGTAGAAATTACTGTTTTTTTTCAAATGCCTTAAACTTCGATGTGTCATGGTGATAAAAGTGCATTAGGTAAAATAAACCCACAACCTGTGTACTTCCTTTTCTTTGTTGCTTATATTCCAAATAACTGAGTTTAATGTTGTACAGTATACAACCATCTAATTACTATTCATTCTGTAACACTCCAGTAGTGGAAAATATGCCAACTTCAATTTTTTTCCTACATCATATTTACTGATTTACATTTTTTCTTTTCTAAGCCAGTCCTATTAGCACCAAAAGGCATGAAAAAGGTCTCTTTGGGTTAGGCCAATCAATATATAAAGTTGGTCACTCAAATAAAGCTTTGCACAGGGTGAGAATAAAAACTAACCAGATGAACAGTGCTTCATGTCTCCATATTTGGGGACTATCAAGCTAAGCCATCAGATCAGATGTAGAGATGAGATAATACTCATTACTGCAGAGGCCTTAAAAATTCCATTTCTTGAATGGGAACTAGATGGAGTAGCAAACTAGCACAAAACGGCAGCCTATAAGCGCTCACGCTGTAAAAAGAAAACTCTAGTCCAAGCTGACTTTCAGATTTTCCTATCTGTAAGAATGAGTAGCACTCAAATTATCATTCATATGACCTATCTAATCTTAATCCAAATTACAGAACTGGAAACCTCAAAACCCTTCAAAAGAGCCCTTCTCAAGGTGACAGATAATCTTTCCATTGTTTATCCCTTAGTCCTCTCTCCAACCACACAAATTCTGTCTCTCTTTATGTTCTAGTCCAAGTCCAACTCTTACTTAAAAATATACCTTCAAATCTATTTGCCTTACTTCTTCAGCTACTATAGCATTTATCAACTGTACTACCTATTTAATTTGAAGCCCAGGCCAACTTACCTTGTGAATAATCACACCTGGAGTTAGCACAACATTTATAAATATCAACCACATACAAAAAGCACCACATCAGGTGTCAGGTTATATTCTGGGTCATCCCATCTTATTTCTTATGATTTAGCTGAGCACCAAGGCAAATTGGGCTAAGAAACATGTTAGATTTTATCTGGACAAGTAAAATAGTTGATTATTTGAAAAATCTTCAAAGCTTCATTAGAGTTTTGTATTATTTGTATTTTCAGGCTTCCTTTAATGTAATACAGGTTACTTTGAAAATCTTTGGGAGAATAAAGATAACAAATTAAAGTCTTTTTTAACAAATTAAATTACTGCTGTGTTCAATCCTGTCAGGTCTGCTATAAAGAAAAGTTGGGAATTCCTTGCTGGTCCAGTGGTTAGAACTTGGCGCTTTCACTGCTATGGCCCGGGTTTGATCCCTGGTCAGGAAACAAAGATACCACAAGCTGTATGGCATGGCCAAAAACAAATTTTAAAAAAAGTGAAAACCAAAAACCCCTTAGTATTTCATGAAATTAAGTTCTTTTCAATTAAAATAATTTGAATCAGAATGGGCTTATGAAAAGCAGCTTTTCTGGAATCAAGTGCAAGTGGTAAAAAATGAAATCAAAAGAGTATTTCTTGACATGCAAAAATTATATGAAATTCAAATTTCACTGTCCGTAAAGCTTTATTGGAACACAGCCTTATCTGTTTATGTACTGCCCATGGCTGTTTGTATATTACAACAGCATCATGGCTGCAACAGACTGTATGCCTTGGAAGTTAAATACTTACTGTCTTATCTGGCCCTATCAAATTCATATCAGTTAATTTTATTAATTTCATTTCTTGCAGACAATTTAAAATGACAGAAAAAGAGTAGAATATCTAAATATGTAAATTAACATAATCATGAGACACTTTCTTGTCTGTATTTACAAGGATATTTTTGAGGGACCACATTCATACAGTACAGTAAGAAAGGTTGTAACAACACTGCATTGCTGTTAGGAATGTAAAGTGGTTCACCTGTTAGGCAACAGGAAAATCAAAAATCACTTCCACTGATGTAAAGAATTTGACCATAAGAACATATCACAGTTTACTTAAACATTTCCCCCTATTGATAGCTATGTATGTAATTTTCAACTTTTTACTACTAGAAATATTTTAATAACTATTGTATGTAATATAAATCATCAAACTGATTCTAAATCTCTAGGAGTCAAATTTTACTAGAAACAGAATATTTTATATACTCTCAGAGTTCCTAGGATATAAATTTAAAGTTGGGCTTGCTGCGTCACAGGTTGTGCACATTTCAATTTTATAAATATTGCTAGTATGTCCTCTAAATTAAGAGCAATTTATCCTATGCCAACACTTTTCAGGCATGTTAATTGTTGCCAATATGATGGAAAAGAATGGGATCTCATTTATTTTCAACTACATGTCCCAAATTTCTAGTAAGACTCACAAAATGACTGACCATCTTCTTTGCCCACATTTCTATGATAACATTCATCTTTATTTATTTTATTCAGTAATTTAAGGGTGAATCCTCATTCTATTTTTTTAATGGAAAGATAATTGCTTTACAGAATTTTGTTGTTTTCTGTCAAACTTCAACATGAATCAGTCATAGGTATACACATACCCGTCCCTCTTTTTTTTTTTTTTAAATATAAAACCCCTCTCTCTTGAACTTCCCTCCCAATCCCACCCCTCTAGGTTGATACAGGGCCTCTGTTTGAGGCCTCTGCAAATAAATTCTTCAGTACCATCTTTCTAGATTCCGTATATAAGCGTTGCTAAGCTGCTAAGTTGCTTCAGTCGTGTCCAACTCTGTGCAGCCCCATAGATGGCAGCCCACCAGGCTCCGCTGTCCCTGGGATTTTCCAGGCAAGAACACTGGAGTGGGTTGCCATTTCCTTCTCCAATGCGTGAAAGTGAAAGTGAAGTCGTGTCCAACTCTTAGCGACCCCATGGACTGCAGCCTACCAGGCTCCTCTGTCCATGGACTTTCCAGGCAAGAGTACTGGAGTGGGGTGCCATTGCCTTCTCTGATATAAGTGTTAATATATGATATTCATCCTTCTCCTTCTGGCTTACTTCACTCTGTATAATAGGCTCTAGGTTCATCCACCTTAGAACTGACTCAAATGCATTCTTTTTTATGGCTGAGTAATAGTCCATTGTGAATATGTACCACAATTTCTTTATCCATTCATCTGTCAATGGACATCTAGGTTGCTTCCATGTTCTAGCTATTGTAAACAGTGCTGCAATGAACAATGGGATACATGTGTCTTTTTCAATTTTGGTTTCCTCAGGGTACATGCCTAGGAGTGGGATGCTGGGTCATATTGTGGTTTTAGTCCTAGTTTTTTAAGGAATCTCCATACTGTCTTCCATAGTGGCTGTATCAATTTACATTCCCACCAACGTGCAAGAGTGTTCCCTTTTCTCCACACTCTCTCAGCATTTGTTTGTAGACTTTTTGATGACGGCCATTCTGTCTGGTATGACGTGATATCTCATTGCAGTTTTGCTTTTCATTTCTCTAATAATGAGCGATATTGAGCATCTTTTCATGTTTGTTAGCCATCTGTATGTGTTCTTCAGAGAAATGTCTGTTCCTCTTTAAGAACAAATTTTTTCCATAACCACAACCTTTCCTCCAAGACTCTTTCAACCTTAACTAGATTCAAAATTCCTCTCATACTTCTCTGACAGTCCTCTCAGTAGAAATCTATTTTTCTTATCAATACCATTGTCACAATTACCTCAAAGATGTAATAATGTCATTCCCTGCCAATAAATTCATATATAGTGCCAAAGTGAAAGCTGCTCAGTCATGTCTGACTCTTTGCGACCCCTTGGACTGTAGTCCATGAAATACCCCAGGCCAGAACTGGAGTGGGTAGCTGTTCCCTTTTCCAGGGGATCTTCCCAACCAGGGATTGAACTCAGGTCTCCTGGACTGCAGGTGGATTCTTTACTAGCTGAGCCACCAGGGAAGCCCACATAGTACCAAGTAAGTCCAAATTCCGTAACTTGGCTTCCAAAGCCTTCCATAGTCTGTCTTCAACCAATATTTTCAGCCTATTACTCTTATATATACATACATACATGCACACACACACACTCAATGTACCAAATAAAGTAAGACTGTTTGCCACCCCTCTCAGATTTCTAATTCTGCCTTGATTTATGCTGTTTTTGGCACCCAAGTGTTTATTGGAAATTCTTACCTCAAGGAAAGTTCTTCCTTACAAAGTAATGCCATTAAATAAATACAGTTGATCCTTCAAGACCTCCGTGATCTGGGGTGCCCACCCTCCCTGCAGTTGAAAATCCTCTTATAATTTTACAGTCAGCCCTCCATATCAGTGGTTTCAGATTCAATGAACACATGTAGTATTCAATACTCTACTAGGTATTAATTGAAAAAAAACAAAAAACAAAAAAAACCTTGTGTATAACAGGTTCCCTAGTAGCTCAGCTGGTAAAGAAGCCACCTGCAATGCAGGAGACCCCAATTCGATTCCTGGGTTGGAAAGATCCCCTGGAGGAGGGCATGGCAACCCACTCTAATATTCTTGCCTGGAGAATCCCATGGGGTCCATGGGGTCACAAAGAGATGGACACGACTGAGTGACTAAGCACAGTCTATAACAGAACCCACGCATTTCAAACCCATGTTAAAAAAGCACCATTTTGCAACATAAGAATACAACTGATTCAGGCAAGAATAAACAGCTGATAAATTCGGAGGGTTAATAATTTATGAGGAATAGGCTATTTCATATAAAGTATTCTTCCCACAAACTACTTTTTAATTATAAGAGTAACTAGACTGAAGAAATAAAAAAACCACCCTAACCAATTAATCAAAATTAGGGAGAAGGCAACGGCACCCCACTCTAGTACTCTTGCCTGGAAACTCCCATGGATGGAGAAGCCTGCTAGGCTGCAGTCCATGGGGTCGCTGCAAGTCGGACATGACTGAGCGGCTTTACTTTCATTTTTCACTTTCATGCATTGGAGAAGGAAATGGCAACCCACTCCAGTGTTCTTGCCTGGAGAATCCCAGGGACGGGGGAGCCTGGTGGGCTGCCGTCTATGGGGTCACACAGAGTCAGACACAACTGAAGCGACTTAGCAGCAGCAGTATCACCAGTAAGGGGCAAATATCATATACCTCCAGATTTGATGCCTTGGCAAAAATACTGTATCACCTACGTAGTATTCCAGTAACAAATGCAAAACCACGAGGCAACATTAGCGAAATCCAAACTGAGGACATTCTATCGTATAAAACAACTAACCTGTATTATTAAAAAAAAGTCAAAATGTTATTCAAATGTGAAAGACAAATACATGTAGGAAAGGACATGGAGAAAAGGGAACCCTCTTACAATGTTGGTGGGAATGTAAGTTGGCACAGCCATTACGGAAAACAGTATAGAGGTTCCTCAAAAATTAAAAATAGAACCTAAGACCTAGCAATTCCACTTCTGGGTATTTTCTGAAGAAAACAAAGACACTAATTCTAAAAGATATATGCATCCCTATGTTCACCGCAGCACGGTTTACAACAGCCAAGATATGGAAGCAACCTAAGTATCCATTGATGGATGAATGGATAAGAAGATGTGATACAAATATTTACAATGGAGTATTAGTCATAAAAAAAAAAAAAGACACCTTGCCATTTGCAATAACGTGAATGGATCTGGAGGGTATTAAGCTAAATAAGTCAGAGATTGACAAATATTATATGATTTTACTTCTACGTGGAATCTGAAAAAACAAAACAAACGTAACAAAACAGAAGCAGTCATAGATAGAGAATAAACAGGTGGTTAGCAGAGAAGAAGGAGTAGGGGGATGAGTGAAATAGGTGACAGAGATCAAGAGATACCATCTTCAGGTTTGTTACCTTCACAGGTAAAAAATAAACGAGTCTTGGGGATGAAATGTACAGCATGGGGGACAGAGGCAATAGTATTCTAATATCTGTGTATGGTGACAGATGGTAACGGGACTCTTTGTAATGATATGATCATTTTGTAACGTACAGAAATATCAAATCACTATGTTACACACCTGGAAATAAAAGGGTTACAGGTTAACTGTACTTCAGTTTATTTTCTCAATTATTTTTTAAACAGGAGTTGACTTATAAAGTTTAAGTTATATATACATACACATATATGTATTTTTAAACTTCTTTTCTATTATAAGATGTTGAGCACAGTTATTATAGGTTATTGTGAGGTACTGAATATCGCTCCCTGTGCTATACAGCATGTCCTTATTGTTCATCTCTTTTATGTATAGTAGTGTATATCTGTTAATCCCAAGTTCTCTACACTTCAATTTTTAAAAAGGTTAAATGTGAAACACAAAGAAAAACAGAAGACACCTTTTCCACATTAAAGAATATTAAATACAATACATGATTCTTGACTGGATCCTGAACTAGGGGAAAATGCTATAAAGGACCTTACTGGAAAAACTGATGAAATTATAGATATAGACTATAGATTTAGAATGTGTGCTTAATAATAATTTACTGGAGCAAAAGAGCTTTCATTCCAAGAATCCACATACACCCCCCACCACATCAAAGGAAATACACTGATACGTATACCTGGGAAGAGAAAATGATAGGGCTAATATGCTGAAACAGTGTCTTGAGCACTGAAGATTCAAAACAACCAATTAACAGTGCTAAAAATGTTCCAAGAAACCATTCCCACTCACCTTACCTCAAAAACAAACATGGATTTGGGTCCTCATGTGATTTTTCAATAAAGGCTTCAAGTTTCTAATACTCAACAGAAGAATGCCAAAGGAAAGAATTGCAAAAGACTGCTATCTATAAAAATTTTAGATTCTTAAATTTTAGCGAAAAATAACTAAAAACACACATTATGATGTCTTTTGAATCTGAACAACACTAATAGCTTTATTTAACAGACACTGAATGACTACTATGTGCAAAGCACTGTGTTAGGTGCCGTGAAAGATACAAAGATGAAAAAGACACAGTCCCTGCCCACAAGGAGCGTATAATCTAGTGGGGGAGACAGACAAATACACAAATAACTAGAATACAAGGCAGTAAACAACGAGTGGACAAGTGCTGAGCGTGGCCTGAGTGTGATACTAACTAGCCTCAAGGTTCCAATCTGAAACACTGCTGATGTAGAGTTGGCTGCTTTGAAAATCCCGTTTCAAGATCAGCATAATAAATGTTTAAATGGTCCTATCCTAGCAGCTGGAGGCAAGACAGTAGGCCAGGTGGAAGGCTGTTTGGAACACTGTCACATTTACATATGTGGTGCTGATACAAGTATGCAGGGACAGCTAAAAAAAGACCATATATGTATCATCTGTCCTTTGGTTAATGGCTATAGCTACTGTTTTAAACAATATACTTTTATATAAAAAGGAATTTGTATAATTCCAGAAAAGTCAACTTAAGGATTAATATTAATTCAACAAAGAATCTTGCCATAGGCAATTTTCTTATTTACTAATTAAGTATTTTCTCTAAATATCTATAAAGCTCTGTAGCAATTAAACAGTTAGATGTATAAGTATTGCTGAGTAAAAACCTCTTATGTTTAGCCTTCTGAAGGAAATGGTCACAAACCTGATAACCTGATAAAATACTACTCTATTAGCAACAAGAAGGCCTTAAAGAGATTTAAGGAAAATAACTTTTAATGCTTCAATGCAAATGGAATACATACTGATTAAATACAATTCAATGTTCTTTGAAAATATCTCACTGACAGCATTTGATACCAGTCAAGGCCAGCAAAACTGAAGTGAGGAAAATGCCACATATATTGTCTTTCATTGGTTTCATGTATCATTGCCTATGACTATGGCAACTCAATTTTTTTCTTTGAAACTTCCATTTATTGGTACCGATGAGCTCTGATTTGCTTTTAACTATTATGCTTAAAAACAGCTGCTGACCACTTCCTCTTGGTAGTGCTGTCTGACATAAACGGCAAAGTAGAAACACATTTTCTGGCTGTTTTTCCTACTTCCTGAATTGGAGGGTTCACTGCTTAGCCGGTTTCCTTCAGTGTGTCACTGTGATCTTGGGACCTCTGCTGCTTCCGCTCAAGGAAACGAGCACGTGCGTCTGATATGGATTTATCATCATTTCTTCTTTGCATTTTCTTTAGGACTTCTTTGGATATTCCATCTGAAAACATTACAAATTAATCCAATAAAATTTTAATTTTGAGTTCAGTATTAGAAATGTTAAGAGAAAGAGATGCTCTTGTTTTTCAATGTTTAGACGGGGGGGAAAGGAAATTAAATTTTGCCCTTTAAAAAGAAGTGATATAAAGTCTCTGGTTAAAAATAAGAGTATAGAGGCTTGAGAACTCAGAAAAATTGACCCTAATTCAAGCAAGCAGTGCAGTTATTACTGTTGCTGTTGTTTAGTCGCTAAGTCATGTCTGACTCTTTTGCAACCCCTCCAGGCTCCTCTGTTCACGGGATTTCCCAGGCAAGAATACTGGAGTGAGTTGCCATTTCCTTTTCCAGGAGGATCTTCCTGACCCAGGATCAAACCCCCGTCTCCTGCATCGGCAGGCAGGTTCTTTACCACTGAGCCATGAGAAGCCCATAGTGCAGTTATACGCTGCAACAGAACACCCAGCAGTTAGCACTGCCAATGGCACTCCTATAATCCTGGGCAAAATTCCCGCCCATTCTATTTCCCAGTGATGTTAAATAAGGATAATGCAATTTGTTCCATCAATCAGCCTCAACAAGTTTTGCTGGAAAGCTTTTTTCGCATGTGAGCTGAGAATTAAGCTTTCTGTCCTAGTTCACTACCACGACTGTTTATGCCTCCTGAAGGAAATGGTCCAAAACAGCAAAAACTAATGAGACAACTTAGTCATTTCATAGTTAAGTTCAAAACTTTCTGGTTGATAAGTAGTAATATTAACTACTGCAATTAGGGGGCTAACATTTCAAGGAAAAAAAAATCTCTTGGGAAAAAAAATGTTCTGAGGTAATATTTCACAAAATTCTTTAAATGAAATAAAAATAGTAAAGCACTACCGGCAAGCAGTATGGTGTAATGGGTGAGTAGAGGCCGCAGAATCAAATTTCCTGGACTCAAAATCCAGATACACCAAATATTAGCTTCGAGATTTTCAGCAAATTACTGTACGCTACTAAGTATTTCCTCATCCATACAGTAGGGATATGTAGTTACTTCATATGGTTATTGTGGAAATTGATAAGTTGTTAGCACATGATAAAAGTTCAATAGATATTATTAATAATGCTGCTGGACAAAGGGGTTAAAAAAACATGATTAACTGAAAGGAAAGAAGGAAGTCAAAGTACGTCCGAGGTTCATGACAACTGTTTGCTTTTCTGGGGAGACACCCAGGACCTAAGCCCTGTAACAGCATTTCTGCAACAATATGAGAATGTGGACGCCTACGCTCTAGAACAAGTGATTCACTCACCCTTTCGGTGCTTTACATTTTCCTTATTGGTCCACCTCCTTCGCGCATCTTCTCTCACTTCACGGCGGGCCACACTGCTCAAATCATGTGCATTCAATTCATGCAACTTGGGTAGCAAGTCTCTCACCCATTCATAACGGATTGGACACACAATTCTTGCATAGACTTTGGTGGTAACTAATACCTCATGAAAAATGATCCATTCAAGTTTCGTTTCCTGTTCATGAAGCTACACAAAAGAATTCGTTTAAGGACGACAACTCAGTGACCTGCCTTATTCCAGATTAGACCAACCAAACATTAACAGCCTAAAGTTTTCTGAGTTAATTTTTATATTCTTCAATCAAATAGGAGGCCACATCGACCAATACCTTTATGTAATATAGACATATGCTAAACATATCCTCACATCTCTTTTTTCAGAGAAAAGTAGAAGACATCTGTATATTACTTATTCCTACATCTTTACAAAAGGAAGAATTTTCTACAGCTTCCTTTACAAAAGGAAGAAACTTCCTTCTATTAGTAAAACTTAAGGTACTTACTGCTGAGGAAGGATGAATATGAACTGGGCTTCCGCGCCCATCCATTGTGCAAAATGTTCTCCCAACAGACCTAAGAACCGAAAAGCCAAAGGATCAAAGACAATTACAGCAAAAACAATTAAATAAGTAGAGCACTAACAATGAAAAATTATATGTCCTACTATAAGGAGTACTATATTTATTTAACTGTCACTAGAACTTCTCAACCAATTCATCTTAAAAAACTAATGATTCAGGGAATTCCCTGGTGGTCCAGTGGTAAAGACTCTGTGATCCCACTGCCGAGGACCTGCATTTGATCCCTGGTCAGGGAACTAAAATCCCTGAAGCAATGCAGTGCAGCCAAAAAAAAAAAAAAAACCTAATGAGACAACTTCTATAGTCATTTTCAGTTCAGTTCAGTTCAGTTCAGTCGCTCAGTCATGTCTAACTCTTTGCGACCCCATGAATCGCAGCACGCCAGGCCTCCTTGTCCATCACCAACTCCCAGAGTTCACTCAAACTCATGTCCCTCGAGTCGGTGATGCCATCCAGCCATCTCATCCTCTGTCGTCCCCTTTTCTTCCTGCCCCCAATCCCTCCCAGCATCAGAGTCTTTTCCAATGAGTCAACTCTTTGCATGAGGTGGCCAAAGTACTGGAGTTTCAGCTTTAGCATCGTATAAAACTTTCCGGTTGGTAAGCAGTAATATTAACAATAATACGGTATTTGTGCTTTAGAATTTCCAAAGTGCTTTCATAATGAAGCATCAAATAAACCTACTAGTTTTGACAGCCAGGTACTTTATTAAAAGATCAAAACTGAGATTCAAATAAATCAGATAGTTTTCTCAAGGTCAAAGAGCTAATGTATGGTGAAAGCAAGTCCCAAACATAGGTCTTTGAACATAAATACAGTATTCTTTATATTGTATTATACTAGATCTCCTTTCAAAGGTATAAATAATTTTGACCATTCTAAAACAGACAATTAGAACAGTTCATCTATAATTTTTCTAATTCTTATTAACTTTATAAATTCTTATCCTCTTCTATACTTCCCTACATAAAGGTTATTCCAAAAACTTATCTTAATCACTTATCTTAATCCAAAACCTTAGCTTAATCACACAACTGATTTCCTATAAAACTTTACATATATTCCTATTATAACCCAGGTCAGACTGCATTATAATTATTTGTATATATATCTATACAGTCCATATTTGGACAGTACAAAAATCTTTTTTACTTGAATCATTTGAAAGTTAGTCACCAATCTTATGCTTCATCATCCCCAAATACCTGAGTGTTCATTTCCTATAATCAAGAATATTCTCCTACATAACCATCATAAAACCATCAAAACCAAGGAATTAACACTGATATATTACTAGCATCTAATTCTCAGAACCCAGTGAAGTTTTATCAAATGTCCTAACAATATCCTTTATAGCAAAAGGACCCAGTTCAGAAATCATGTATTGCCTTTACTTTTTATGATCCTTTAGTCTCCTTCATTCTGGAAAACACCCCCAAGTCTATCTTTGACCTTCACGATCTTGACACTTTTAAGGATTACAGGCTAGCTATTCTGCAGTATGCCCCTCAATTTGATTTCGTCTGTTTTAAGACAATTAGACTCAGGTTACAGATCTTTGGCAAGAATATCACAGAAGAGCTGCTCTGTTTTCATTACATCCTATCAGGCGGAACAAGATTTTGATTACTTCATTTCTGATGATGTTCACTTTGATTGTCTGATTTAGGTACCATCTGCCAGGCTTCTCCACTAAGAAGTTACTTTTTCCCTCTGTAATTAACAAGAATTTTGTGAAGAGGTGCTCAACTCTGTAAATAATTCCATTTGTCATTAAACTTTTAATTTACTCATTCATTAACTTATATGATCATAGACCCAGGATTTCACATTTTATTCAATCCATTACTATCAGTATTATGAATGTCAAAATATCCCATCTTCGATCAGCCTGGGCCTATTCAAACTGGCTCCTTTGTACTTGGTCACATGGCCTCCACCTTCACTGATGACCATTTTGCTTACAGGTAAAATAAGATGTTTTGGCCTCACTGTGTACTTTCCCAGACCTATTTCTCCAAAGGTCCTTTATGTGGCAGATGGTTGTTCCAAGTCAAAATCAGCGCAGAGGGACTTCTCTGGTGGTCCAGTGGTTAAGAATCAGCCTTGCAATGAAGGGGACATGGATTTGATCCCTGGCTGGGGAACTACGATACCACATTTCTCAAGATCAAAGAGCTAATATATGGTCAAAGCAAGGCCCAAACACAGGTCTTTGGACTTAGATACAGCATTCTTTACATTTATTATACTACATCTCCTTTCAAAGGTATAAATAATTTTCACTATTCTAAAATATGATAATTAGAACAGTTCATCTATAATTTTTCTAATTCCTGTTAATGTGAAATTCTTATCCTCTTCCGTACTTCCCTACATAAAGGTTATTGCAAAAACTTATCAGAGTAAGACCTTAACTTAATCGTCACAACTGATTTCCTATAAAACTTTGCACATACTCCTGTGGAGCAACTAAGCACACACGCTGCAAGCACTGAGCCTGAATGCCACAACTGGAGAGTCTGTCCATGGGCCACAAAAAAAGATCCCGCATGACCCAGCAAAGATCACAAGTGATGAAACTAAGACCTGACACAGCCAAAAATTGAAAAAGGATCTGGGCACAAAGTATACTCATTGCTATTATAGTTATTGCTCCTAGTCCATCTCATAGTGAGGCTACATAAATATTAGACATATAAATACATACACACACACACACACACACACACACACAGAGTAACACCTACTTTTTATTATAGTACCTATCTATCCATCCACTTAACTATATGAAAAACTGTAATATCTGAAATTTCAATCAATACCACAGGGCTCATTCATGTTTTTAGTATTTCTAACTGCCTTCACCATTTACTTTAATGTCTTCAATTACGTGATCGACTCCTCTGTATATAACGAATCTCCCGTCACCACCACTCTTACCCCTTTCCCCACAAAGATGCCCTCCCTCCACTCAGACTCTTGACATTCAAACAACCAAACAACTCCCATGTGAGTACCTTCCTCAATCCTGCTCAAGCCCTGACAGTCCACACCAAACCAACCTTCATCAGGGATGCCATCCTCAACCTATTTGGCTTTCACACTCCACAAAGAGCCACTCCTCTGGCTTGGGCACTAACACCCCATGCTGGACAGCTGTCCTACAGACTCCCCTCCTCCCCACATGAGTTTCAATATCCCACTCTCAGCCACTGCAGTTCCCCCGGCACGAGGGACAATTACAAGAAGGTTCACTGTAATTGATGTCATCATAAACACAGAGCTTAAATCAAATAGTCTTTAATATTAAATAGTTCAATATGGTCATCAAATACAGTTACATTTCTCTATCCGTCTCAAGCTCTTAGTGCTTACCTTCTCGCTACGTTTTTGAAATAACCTGCACAAAGACATCTTCGCAGGACTTCATGTTTAGGGCCTTCAAAGGTCTCTCTTGGGAAATCACTTTGCTATAGACAGAATACACATGTAGTGGTAAGTCTCACAGAACAATTTGTAACAATCTTTTGGCTTGAAAACTCCATATTTCTAAAGACTTCTGTTTCTGGCCAATATGGAATATGAGGGACCAGATTTACCCTTCTGCTCGAAACAACCAAAAAAATGGACAAAACATATGAAATAATGATTTCCAAAGCACTATATGAAGGACAATGAGTCTGAGAAATCAATAAATGAAAAAAAAATGAATTAACTCCAACAACTGTTTCAGCTTACAGTCAACCTTGAGAGAGATTCTGGACCAAGGTGAAGGAAAGGAAAAACCCGAGTGAAACCTAGAGAACTCCCTGAGTTAGAGAGACAGAGCTCAGAATCCAGAGAGACCAAGATGGCTAGAATTCCCAGCCAAAGTTCTGGAGAGAAGCAATCTGCAGAGGACCCCAGAGATCTATTGCAGGGCTTCCAGAGTTCAACTGAGAACTGATAAGCACATCACTGTGAGGAAATTACCCAAGGCCAGGAAAAGAGCCTCCCAAAAGGATAAGGGACAACAGAGTTGTGTGCACAGGGTCAGGAACGGCGTTTGTTCCTACAAGTCATTCTTCAACACCTTATAATACACCCGGTTTTGGGGAGAGAACTCAGAAGGTCTTGCCAAAACACCACTCAAGGGAAAAAAAAGTCACAGCAATCACCTGTTTAAGCTTCCTGATCAGTTCTCTAAGTTGAGCTTCAACACGAAATGCAGAAAATAAGCACCTCCAATGAATCCAATGTTTCTGGCACCATGAAGCTGGAGCGCCACTGCAACACAAAAATACTGGTGTCTCAAAAGTATCTTTCATAAGTGAAAGTCTAACATTCTCATTTCTATTACACAACTAGAAACAGATAAGCAACTGTCAGCTCTTTTATGAGACCTGTCCAATTAATAAGAAAGCACTTTAAGGAATATGAAAAAACAAATTAATACACTCTAAGTGAATTAAAATAACTTGTAAACAGATTTCTTTATATACATATATGCTTTAACAAATATCCAATCATTTTCTCATCTAAGCTAGTTATACAGAACCAAAATTCTATGAGGTCAGTTTTCAGGAAAGGTTAAGGAGAGAAGAAAGACAAGAGTTAATATTACATAATAAATGACGGTCACAGTCACCTCACAGAGAAATCTCACTAATGCTCACAAAAATACATTGAGGTCAGTATAATCCCCACTGAAACTTACTGTCTGAAGTCATATTCTTACTGAAGCTATATTTCAAACTAAGGCTCTCCAGTTCAAAGAACTATCTCACATACCTTGATTTGCACTGTTCAAAGATGACGGCTAAAGTTGCAAAGTCATTAAATCCTCCAGCTTTAGCTGCCAACTCTCGGTGTCTCTGCTCTGCTTCCTTCTGGTACTCTGGATCAACTAAAATGACAGTTGGAAAGGCAGTTTAGTTCCACTCCACAGCAAGCCTCATTCTTCACTTTGTTTACTCAAGCATATTGAAATCTGCCTCACCCTCTGAGGTGGAGTAAAGAATGACATTAACTCTCTGGTGGGGGAGTGTGGGCCTCTAACCACTCCCACAATTCCTTTTCCTCTTTAATTACACTTTGGAGATTTTTGCTAGAATAGCAACATTACTTCTCTTAATTGATTTACCTTTAAAAGAGTATTGGAATTTACTATTTGTTTTTACCATAAGAGGAACCCATGTTCACATTTAAAAAAAAAAAGTAAAAGTTCAATGTTCCCCACTTTGTCACATTATCCACAAGTCAATCCTCAGGGCTAACCACTGTTAACTATTTAGTATGTGTCCTTTAACATATTTTCTACATATATATATATATACAAGCATTGTGTATGATGGTTTATTTTCTTCATAAGTTTCTTCTGATACTTATTTTATTTATTTAATAACAGTTTAACCTAAGTATGTATAGAACCATTCATTCGCAAACACATCTACATTGTTATTTCTCAGGGGTATAAGGATATAACACAATTTAACCCGCCTCTATTTATCCAATTCCTAATTACAGACAATTAGACAGGACCATCACATATGTAAAACCAAAATACTACAAACTTTTCTCTTTTAATTTTATACTGAAGAATATCATGCATACAGAAAACTACACAGGTTCTGTATATTCACAAATCCAACATACCAATGTACTCTACAGCCAGATCAACAAACAGAATATTACCAGCATCCCAGGGCCTCTTCTTCACTCTCCTTTCATTAACTGCTCAGCCCCTCCACAAGGATAACCATATTCAGACTTTTAACCCAATGAAAGGGCTTTACTTGTTTTTAAACTTTATATAAATGTACTTTATGTGTCTGGTTTCTTTTGCTCACCCTTATGTTTCTGAGATTTATCTATTAGTGACTTTGACCCAATCCCACTCAGGAATTATATGTTCACTGATTGCCCAAGTTCCCCACACAACACTTTACCCAGGCTAATCTCTTTCGGAGTCCCCTAGCCGCATTTTTTTTTTCCTCAAAATTTTCTAGGGCTTCTTCCTTCATTGCACAACATCAAGCCACAGCTCCTATTATACCCACACAGCTAGATTGAGCAGAGGCCCCACGTTGCCTAATTGCAGGGAGCAGCGCTTACACAGGCTACAGTGTGAATCTGCAAAGCATCAGTTCCTGGTATTAGGAAGAAGGCAATCTGACTAAACAAAACACTCATGAAGATATAAAGTCTTCCATCCCAAGTTTTAAGTCGTTTCCACCTAAGTGACCTGGGTAACAACCGAAGGAAGTAGCCAGAGACAAAAGGGGAGCAAATATGATTTATCACAGACCACAAAAATGGTCCTGTCAAGGTAAAGACACAACGCTCATGTCTTGAATCAGTCATGAGTATTGATTTTTTAAGCTGAAATACCTAATTTTGTCTAATTATCTAATAGTATTTATTTTATCTAATAGTATCTACAGGTACTATGCCAAAAGACAAAATGCACTAAAATAAGGCACTAACCATGTGTTGACTTCCAGCACTAACAGACTAGCTTACCTATTAACCAGGGGCTCCGACGTCCTTGAATGGATATAAACGCAGAGTCCCTGCTGCCTCAGACCTCTGGGCTATGAAGCCTCAGAGAAGCCTCTTTATGGTTCAGTTCTTCCCTGCACCTGACCCTAGAAACATTCAGTTTGGCTGCAACACCTACCAGTATTCACTGTTCACACAAACGGCTTACCCTTTCTTATTAACATGTCAGAGTAACTACAATCAGGGCTTCCCTAATGGGTCAGATGACAAGGATTCCGCCTGCAATGCAGTAGACCCCGGTTTGATCCCCGGGTCAGGAAGATCCCCTGCAGAAGGGCATGGCTACCCACTCCAGCATTCTTCCCTGGAGAATCCCATCGACAGCGGGGGTTACAGTGCTCGGGGTCAAAAAGAGTTGCACAATAAAGTTTAGTGATTACAATTCTAAACTCAGTTTATATTTTGTGATGATTAATTCTGCGTGGTCAGTGTTGGATCTCTGTTGTTCATGGTGGCTGCCTGCTCAGAGCCCACTGCTTTTCTGGCTGTCCTTCCCACGCAGCTATTATCTTCTCTCTGCCTCTCCCCTCAGTTATTCTCAAAGCCAAGAGAAAATATAGAGGGTATTTTTTTCTTTTCCTTAACTCTTCCCTCAGAAATAACCTAATTAATTAAAATTAAAACTGACAGAAGTCCCAAAGTGAATTCAGGAAATGTAGAAAAGTAAAAAAACCATTATCACACACAGTCCCGACAATCTCAGCAAGTTTACCCTCTGACCGAACAATAGTTTGACTATCTATCTTTAATTACTTTCCCAGTAAAGTAGTTGTCATTTTCTTTAATTTTTTGTCTTTCCCCAGATGAAATTCTATTATGTTTTACCTCAGACAAATAATACTCTGAGGCAAAAACCATAAACAAGGAACTGAAGCGGCAAAACAAGACTGTAGACTGTATCAGCTTAACTTCTTCCTTTGGGAAGATAATTCAATACTTTTCTATATACAATCAACCAGAAAACAAAACTGTCACATACAAAGAGTTTCAATAACAACAATCCTCAGAGCAGAGGCAGGGCAGTAAGGCTATAATAAAGTACCACTTATCTCTAAATATATCACAGTTTAAATATTAAAAAAAATTTAAAACCAACACAATGTTATTTTAAATTTGGTCCATTTTAAGGCAATGTTGTTTACCATCTTAAAAACATTTAAGAGCCCTCACTCCACTGTTTGACTTCTAAAGCAATATCTATACTAGCAGACATTGTGTATACAGCTTACTATAGCAAGAGAGAGATTATTAAAAATGTTGACAGCATCATCATTTTGATGTTTAAAAATCTTTATTCAATGATAGGTCTGAAAATACTAGCCAGTTTTACCAATAAGTATAATAAACTGGGCCTCCCAGGTGGTACCAGTGGCAAAGAATCCCCCTGCCAATCCAGGAGACGGGAGAGACGTGGGTTTGATTCCTGGGTCAGGAGGAAAGGGCACCCTACTCCAGTCTTCTTGCGAGAAGAATCCCATGGACAAAGGAGCCTGGCGGGCTACAGTCCATGGGGCCGCAAGGAGTCGGACACGACTGAGCGTCCAAGCAGAGCAGACGTAGTAGACTAAATTAGGTGACCTTCAAAGACTCAGACCCCAGCCAGAGAAGAGCTGCTTGACCTATAAGACTATATACGCACTTGAAAGCAGCTGGACAACACATACTTAGTTTTGGATGTAACCAGATCTCAGCAAGTCACATGCTCAAAAACTGAAGCTGCATTTTGTAGCAGCTGAACTTCCTGAGGAGCTAAGTTTAAACATTAACCCTAAGTCACATATGTACATATAAGAAGAGTGTCTCTCTAAGTATGAATAAGAAACTGATAGCAATTGTTGCTGCAAGCAATTAGATTTGGATGATGCCAAGGAATGCCCCTGCCAAGGTGTCTAATTTTACTTAGATCAGACTATGTAGCAATTTGTGCTCAAGGGCACTGTCAAAAACAACAGATCAATCAGCTAGCAATGCGTGGAGACTAACAGCTTGGTGTAATACCAATAGAGGCAGGCCAGCAAAAATTGAAACAGAGCAGCCAGACTTTAAAAATGGCTTTTATTGAAGTATAGTTGACTACAATATTATATCAGTTTCAGATGAACAATAATATAGTAATTCAATATTTTTACAGATTATACTTCACTTAAGTATAATCTTACTACTATACTTTATATTAATAATATAATGTTGGAGAAGACTATTCAGAGTCCATTGGACTGCAAAGCGATCAGACCAGTAAATCCTCAAGGAAGTCAATCCTGGATATTCACTGGAAGGACTGATGCTGAAGCTGAAGCTCCAACAGTGTGGTCACCTGATGCGAAGAGCTGGCTCACTGGAAAAGACCCTGATGGTGAGAAAGATAGAAGGCAGGAGGAGAAGGGGACGACAGAGGATGCGATGGCTGGATGGCATCACTGACTCGATGAACATGAGTTTGAGTAAGCTCCAGGACCAGGAGATGGTGAAGGACAGGGAAGCCTGGTATGCTACAGTCCGTGGGGTCAGAGTCGGACATGCCTGAGTAACTGAACAACAAATACTTCATTTAAAGCTATTACAAAATAATGGCTATATTTCCCTGTGCAATAAAATATATCTTTTTGGCTTATTTATTTTAGACATAGTAGTCTGTATCTCTTAATCCTATACCCCAAATTTACCTGTCCCTGCTTCCCTCTCCTCACTGGTAATCATTATTTCTTTCTCTATATCTGTAAGTCTGTTTCTGTTATTTACATAAATGTATATGTGGTAACTCAGATGGTAAAGAATCTGCCTACAATGCAGGAGACCTGTGTTCAATCCCTGAGTCATGAAGACCCCCAGGAGAAGACAATGGCAACCCACTCCAGGATTCTTGCCTGGAGAATCCCATGGACAGAGGAGCCTGGCAGGCTATAGGGTCACAAAGAGTCAGACACAACTGAGCAAATAACATACTATTTTCTTTTCTTAGGTTCCACATATAAGTGATAACTGAGCATCTGTCTCTCTGTCTGACTTCATCCACATTGTTGCAAATGGCAGAATTTCATTCTTTTTTATGCCCAAGATAAATATATTCTATTGTATGGGGGTGTGTGTGTGTGTATTCTTTGCTGTAGCAGACAGAGCCGAAAAAATATCGCTACAGTTCAGTTCAGTTTAGTCGCTCAATCGTGTCCGACTCTGCGACCCCATGAATCGCAGCACGCCAGGCCTCCCTGTCCATCACCAACAACCGGAGTTCACCCAAACTCATGTCCATCAAGTCGGTGATGCCATCCAGCCATCTCATCCTCTGTCGTCCCCTTCTCCTCCTGCCCCCAATTCCTCTCAGCATCAGAGTCTTTTCCAATGAGTCAACTCTTCGCATGAGGTGGCCAAAGTATTGGAGTTTCAGCTTTAGCATCGGTCCCCCAAAGAACACCCAGGACTGATCTTTAGAATGGACTGGCTGGATCTCCTCGCAGTCCAAGGGACTCTCAACAGTCTTCTCCAACACCACAGTTCAAAAGCATCAATTCTTCAGTGCTCAGCTTTCTTCACAGTCCAACTCTCATATCCATACATGACTACTGGAAAAACCATAGCCTTGACTAGATGGACCTTTGTTGGCAAAGTAATATGTCTGCTTTTCAATATGCTATCTAGATTGGTCACAACTTTCCTTCCAAGGAGTAAGCATCTTTTAATTTCATGGCTGCAATCACTATCTGCAGTGATTTTGGAGCCCAGAAAAATAAAGTCTGACATTGTTTCCACTGTTTCCTCATCTCTTTCCCATGAAGTGATGGGACCAGATGCCATGATCTTCATTTTCTGAATGTTGAGCTTTAAGCCAACTTTTTCACTCTCCTCTTTCACTTTCATCAAGAGCCCTTCTAGTTCCTCTTCACTTTCTGCCATAAGGGTGGGATCATCTGCATATATGAGGTTATTGATTTCTCCCGGCAATCTTGATTTCAGCTTGTGCGTCTTTCAGCCCAGCGTTTCTCATGATATACTCTGCATATAAGTTAAATAACCAGGGTGACAATATACAGCCTTGATGTACTCCTTTTCCTATTTGGAACCAGTCTGTTTTTCCATGTCCAGTACCAACTGTTGCTTTCTGACCTGCATATAGGTTTCTCAAGAGGCAGGTCAGGTGGTCTGGTATTCCCATCTCTTTCAGAATTTTCCACAGTTTATTTTTTTATTCCACACACACAGTCAAAAACTTTGGCATAGTCAATAAAGCAGAAATAGATGTTTTTCTGGAACTCTCTTGCTTTTTCCATGATCCAGCGGATGTTGGCAATTTGATCTCTTTCCTCTGCCTTTTCTAAAATCAGCTTGAACATCTGGAAGTTCATACTTCATGTATTGCTGAAGCCTCGCTTGGAGAATTTTGAGCATTACTTTACCAGCGTGTGAGATGAGTGCAACTGTGCGGTAGTTTGAGCATTCTTTGGCATTGCCTTTCTTTGGGTTTGGAATGAAAACTGATCTTTTCCAGTCCTGTGGCCACTGCTGAGTTTTCCAAATTTGCTGGCATACTGAGTGCAGCACTTTCACAGCATCATCTTTCAGGATTTGAAACAGCTCCACTGGAGTTCTATCACCTTCACTAGCTTTGTTCGTAGCGATGCTTTCTAAGGCCCAGTTGACTTCACATGCCAGGATGTCTGGCTCTAGGTGCATGATTACACCATCTGTTAAAGAGTGCTCTGCTTGCTTTCAGGTCTTTAATCCATTTTGGGTTTATTTTTATACATGGAGTGAGAAAACATTCTAATTTCATTCTTTTATACATTCTTTTTCACACATTCCACAAGTATGTATGTAGCTGTCTAGTTTTCCCAGCACCATTTACTGAAGAGACTGTCTTTTCTCCATTGTATATTTTTGCCTCCTTTGTCACAGGTGAATGAATCGTAAGTATACAGGTTTATCTCTGGGCTCTCTACTCCGTTTCATTGATCTAAGTGTCTGTGTGTGTGTGAGTGTGTGTGTGTCAATACCATGCTGTTTGATTATAGTAGCTTTGTAGTGCACTCTGAAGTCAAAGAGTGTGACATCTTTAGCTCGGTTCTTTTTTCTGAAGGCTGCTTTGGCAATACAGGGTCTTTCATGATTCCATATGAATTGTATGATTATTTGTTCTAGTTCTGTGAAGTGTCACATGTATTTTAAAAGGGATTACATTAAATCCATTGATTGCTTTGAGTAGTGTGGACTTTTTAACAATATTAATTCTTATAACCCAAGAACATGAGATATCATCCCCTTTCTTTATATCATCTTTAATTTCCTTCCTCAATAACTTAAAGTCTTCAGAGTATTTCTTTGATTAAATTTATTAACAATATTTTAGTCTTTTTGATGTAATTCCAAATAGATTACTTTCTTGCTTTCTCTGATAGTTTATATATTAGTGCATAGAAAATCAACAGATTTCTGAAGATTAATCATATATCCTGCAACTTTACTGAATTCACTATTAGTTCTAATAATTTTTTGGCAGAGATTTTAGAGTTTTCTATGTTTGAAGTGAAGTGAAGTGAAGTCACTCAGTTGTGTCCGACTCTTTGCGACTCCATGGACTGTAGCACACCAGGCTCTTCGGTCCATGGGATTCTCCAGGCAAGAATACTGGAGTTGGTTGCCATTTCCTTCTCCAGGGGATCTTCCCACCCAGGGACCAAACCCAGGCCTCTGGCATTGTAGGGAGACGCTTTACCGTCTGAGCTACCACGGAAGCCCCATTAGGATGGTAATAACAAGAATGGAAAGGCAGGACAAGTACAAATGACACTAGGAGATAATAACTTAAAAATCATTTGTGTCAAGAGGTTTCAAGTTTGAGCTCTGGGTAGAAAAGAAGAAACAAAGAAAAAAGTTCAAAAGAGTCAACCTGAGATATGTATAGTATCATGTCATCTGCAAACAGTGATTAAGTTTTACTTCTTTTTTTCCAATTTGGATACCCTTTATTTCTTTTTTGTGTCTGACTGCTGTGGCTCAGACTTTCAATACTATGTTAAACAGAAGTGGCTACAGTGACCATCCTTGTTTTGCCCATTTTAGAGAAAAGGCTTTCAGCTTTTCACCACTGAATATGATATTACCTATGGAATTGCCATATATAAGACCACCCAAATGTTTGACAGAAAGATCAGAGAAAGCTACCAAAAAACTATAGGTTGTCCTGATGTTCTGGAAGACTGTGCAGATGCCCAAGTAAACCTAATAAAACCTAATCCTGAGTCTGACAAGACAATACAAAAGGCCACTGCTTTACAGTTATATTTTCATTGTTTGGAATTTAAAAACACTGATAAATCTCTGTGTTATTTGACTACTTTCAAGGTAATTCATCCTTTATATCCATTAACATCACCAACATCAAGTGCTTCATAAAGGTAAAACTTACTTAAGAATTTCCCATCAAAGCACAGAATACAAGACATTCCTATTGGCTATTATCTCAATATTCTAAAGAATTAGACTGTCCTACGTTCATAGATACCTAAAGCCAAATATTAGGCAAGCAAAGGGAAGTCCTTCCTTTCCTGATGTTGCTAAACTGTAATAAAGTTGTTGCTAAACACAACTAAAAGCCTTCAAGATACCAAAAACCACCTCAAGGACTTAATAAAAAAGAAAAACCTAAGAACATATAATCAAAACCTAAGACCTGAACAACCTGAAGGGCTACAAAACTAAGAATCAACAGTCTATCACAGATAGAGGTTCTAAATGAGAATTTAAAAACCCGGAATTTTAATTCTAGCTATGGAAACAACTTAATTTTTCTCTTCTTCTCTTGACTTCTTTCAAAGATATATGAAGCCTTAAGGGAAAAATTATACTACTGTAAATTGTGAGGTTTATAATGTATGTAATTATAATATATAATGACAATAATAGCACAAATGATAGAGGAATAAGTGGAACTAAACAATTCCAAGGTTTCTTATATTTCACATGAAGCAATAAAATATTAACTTTGAGTAAGTTTTAATTAAAGATGTGTATTATAATCCCTAGACCAAGGATATATTAAGAAATGGTGAAAAGCCAGCAAAGGGTTCAGCAAAATCCCTATCAAAATTCTTAGCAGGCTTATGTTGAAGAAATTAATATGCTGATTTTAAAAACTTATATGGAAATGCAAAAAATACAGAATGACCAAAACAATACTGATTTCAAAATTTACCGCAAGAGTTGGCAATTTCTTAGTTCACCTAAGATAAATGAAAAATACTTATCTGCAAAATACTTGCAGAAGAATTTTCAAAATAGCTGTGTTCATAAATAGCACCAAACATGAAACAATTCAAACATCTATCAACAGGATAATGGATAAACCAATTGTAGTATGCAACAGGATACTAGTCAACAATAAAAAAAAGAGCATTGATACATACAAAAATATGGATGAATCTCACATATAATATGTTGACCAAAAAAGTCAAACACAAAAATGCACGTATTATATAATTTTATTTACATGAAGTTTCAGAAGAGGCAAAACTAACCTGAAAAAACTCAGAAAAGGGGCTGGCTGTAAGAAGATGGGATGGAATCTGAGAAGGGGCACTGAGAGAATTTTCTGGAGTGATAAAACTAGATCTTGACAGGAGTATGGGTTACAGTAGTTTAAATTCACTGAATTACAGACACAGCACTTATACTTTTCACTACATGCAAATTTTACCTCAAAATAACAAAAAAAAAGAAAGAGGAACACAGAGAAATAAAACCAAAAAAAAAAGAAAAAAAGAAAAAGAAAAACAATAAACAATAAAAATTAAAAAAAGAAGAAAAAACTATAAGCAAATATTGAACTCTAGTTATAAGGGACTGCCTTTCACAGTGGTATAGCTTAGTGATTCTAAAACCACTTCTGTATATTCTAGGGACAATGAACAATTTGAATATGAACTCTGGACTAGATAATAGTACTGCATCAGGTATCAATGTTAACTTTCCTAATTTTGATACATGTGCCATGGTTAAATAAGAGATTGCCTGTGTTCTTAGTAAATTACAGGTAAATATTTTGTGGTAGGGGAGCACAATGTTTCCAATTTACTCTCAAATGATTCAGAAAAAGAAAATGCATATTTATAAACACTTATAAATATGTATATGTACACACGCAGGGCTTCCCTGGTGGCTCAGCTGGTAAAGAATCCACCTGCAATGCGGGAGACCTGGGTTCGATCCCTGGGTTGGGAAGATGCCCTGGAGAAGGGAACAGCTACCACTCTAGCACTCTTGGCCTGGAGAATTCCATGACTGTGTCGTCCATGGGGTTGCAAAGGGTTGTGACTGAGTAACTTTCACTTTTAAGGGCTTCCCTGATAGCTCAGTTGGTAAAGAATCTGCCTGCATTGCAGGAGACCCCGGTTCGATTCCTGGGTCGGGAAGATCCGCTGGAGAAGGGATAGGCTAGCCACTCCAGTATTCTGGCCTGGAGAATTCCATGGGAATAGTCCATGGGGTCGCAAAGAGTCAGACACGACTGAACGACTTTCAATTCACACATGCACAGAGAAAGAGAATAATAAAGCAAATGCGGCAGAATGTTAAAAACTTGCTGAAACTAGATATAAAAGGTACAACTACATATAAAAAGGTACGACTCTTTCAACACTTCTGTTAGAGCTGGATCACCTCAGTCCAACTCCCTGGTTTTCCAAATGAAAAATGAAATACAGAAAAACCAGACCAACAGTCTAGAATCCCGATCTTTTGACTCTCACTTCAATACTCTGTAATAGTTTTCAAAAAGAGTATTATTAGCTTTGATACTATCTAATGAAAGCCAGCCAACCTTATTTACTGCAGACAGTATTTTATTAAGAAAAAGAAAAAAAACTGCAATTAGGATACTATTAGAATCAAAATTCTGATACTTAAAAAAAAAAAACTACACTGCAGGGACTTTCCCAGTGGTCCAGTGACTGAAACTCCACACTCCCAATGCAGGGACCCAGGTTTGATCCCTGCTCAGGGCACTAGATCCCACACGCTGCAACTAAAAGATCCCATGTGCTATAACTAAGATCCAGGACAGCCAAATAAACAATATGTGTGTGTGTGTGCATATACATATACACAAATAATATATATATAAAATAAATACAGATGTGTGCACATATGTATACACAAATAAATAGTACATACAAAATAAATAGAGATGTGTGTGTCTGTGTGCATGCTCAGTTCAGTTCAGTTCAGTCGCTCAGTCATGTCCAATTCTTTGCAATCCCATGAATCGCAGCACGCCAGGCCTCCCTGTCCATCACCAACTCCCAGAGTTCACCCAAACTCATGTCCATTGAGTCGGTGATGCCATCCAGCCATCTCATCCTCTGTCGTCCCCTACTCCTCCTGCCCCCAATCCCTCCCAGCATCAGGGTTTTTTCCAATGAGTCAATTCTTCGCATGAGGTGGCCAAAGTATTGGGGTTTCAGCTTTAGCATCAGTCCTTCCAATGAACACCCAGGACTGATCTCCTTTAGGATGGACTGGTTGGATCTCCTTGCAGTCCAAGGGACTATCAAGAGTCTTCTCCAACACCACAGTTCAAGGGCATCAATTCTTCAGTGCTCAGCTTTCTTCACGTCCAACTCCCACATCCATACATGACCACAGGAAAAACCGTAGCCTTAACTAGATGGACCTTCGTTGGCAAAGTAATGTCTCTGCTTTTGAATGTGCTATCTAGGTTGGTCATAACTTTCCTTCCAAGGAGTAATGTATGTATACACAAATAAACATATATTTAAAATATAGAGGTACATATATGTATATACAAATAAGTGCATATAAAATGTAAATAGTATAATATATATGTGTGTACAATATGTATACACAAATAAATAACATAAAATAAATGTTAATAGTATAATTAAATAATATATACACATATATGTGTGTGTACATATACGTATACACAATAATATATATAAATGTGAATAGTATAAATAACATATACACATATAAATATATACACATGCTGTTCAGTCGCTAAGTCATGTCTGACTCTTTGCAGCTCCATGGACTGCAGCACACCAGGCTTCCCTATCCTTCACACACACACACACACACACACACACACAAAAACCAATACTACACTGCAATCTATTTGGGTTAGGTAGAACACTGATTGGACTACAGAGTATTTTTATACAAAAATTTATCCTCCATTATAATCATCACAATAATAAACCAATCCAGAACCAACACTCATAGCCATAAAGTGATATGGCCAGCGAGATAGCACACTACTGTTAGTCTTGGTTGCAAGCAAGATACACTATCAATTCAGAAGCTCCTTGAAAAGAAAAGAAAGTTGTGCCTCCCCTCCCCACACACATAGTAGAAGAGAGCAAAGCTTACATATGATGAACTAAGTTGTGTCCCATATTGACACGCTAAGAAAGCAAAGAAGCAGAAGTCTAAAGAAATGAAAACCTCAAAATAATCCTTTCTCTAAGGGTACAAGGGCTGAACTACCATTTCTTTTGATCACAGAGGAAAAAAAGTTAATATATTACTAATGTACTATAACAAGGCAAAGGTTCACCATACTATCTTCCTTCACCAGTTAAAGGAAATTAACTCTCAGCCAGGATCGTTATATACCGCCTATACTTCAAAAAGCTAAGTTAAAGAATAACAAAATGAAAAAATTGTTTACCTTCAGTTTCATATCCTGTAGGGCTAGACATCAGAGAAGGCAATGGCACCCACTCCAGTACTCTTGCCTGGAAAATCCCATGGACAGAGGAGCCTGGTGGGCTGTAGTCCATGGGGTCGCCAAGAGTCGGACACGACTGAGCGACTTCACTTTCACTTTTCACTTTCATGCATTGGAGAAGGAAATGGCAACCCACTCCAGTGTTCTTGCCTGGAGAATCCCAGGGACAGGGGAGCCTGGTGGGCTGCCGTCTATGGGGTCGCACAGAGTCAGACACGACTGAAGCGACTTAACAGCAGCAGCAGCAGGGCTAGATATATGGTAATGAAAATATGTTCGGTAATTTCAAAAAAAATGTTCAGTGAATTACCGGAGATATAAATAAATAGATATTCCACATACATGGATAGGAAGACAATACTGTCAAGATGTCACTTCTTTCCAATTTGATCTATAGACTCAATGTAATCTCAATTACAGTCTTAGAAAGTTATTTTGTGGATAGCAACAAACCAGTTCTAAGGTTTATGTGAAAAGGGAAAGACCCAGTGGCCAAGACTAAAAGTTAACTAAAAGTTAAAACAATGTTGAAGGAAGGGAAAGAGGAAAGCTGGAGAAATAACCCTATCTAGGTTCAAGAGTTACTATAAAGCTTCAGCAATCAAGACAGTGCGCTATTGAGAGGCACAGAAAAACAAATCAGTGGAAGAGAATACATGGACCAGAAGCAGATGCATACAAATTCACTCAAATGGCCTCTAACAAAGAAGCCAAGGCATTACAATGCAGAAAGGAGTCTTTCGAACACATGGGGCTGGAACAGTAGGACATCAGTTTCTAGAAGATGACATAGGAGAAAATCTAGATGAACTTAGGTACAGCAATGATTTTTCAGATACAACACAAAGGCATGACTCATCAAAGAAACCACTGATAAACTGGACTTCATTAAAATTAAAAATTTTTGCTCTGGAAAGACAAAGTCAAGAGAATGAGAAAACAATCATAGACTGGTAAAAATACTTGTAAAAGACACACCTGATAAAGAACTGTTATCCAAACCATACAATGAACTCCTAAAACCCAACAATAAGAAAACAAAGGGCTTCCCAAGTGGCGCAGTGGTAAAGAATCCGCCTGTCAATGCAGGAGATGCAAGAGACAAAGGTTTGATCCCTGGGTCGGGAAGATCCCCTAGAGTAGGAAATGGCAACCTGTTCCAGTAATTTTGCCTGGAAAATTCCCTGGACAGAGGAGCCTGTGGGCTACAGTCCAGAGGGTCGCAAAGAGTGGGACATGACTGAGCAACCGAGCAGACACACAAGAAAACAAACAACTCAATTTAAAAAGACCAGAACAGATATCTTACGAAAGAAGATACACAAATGGCAAATGAGCACATGAAAAGATGATTAACATTATACACCATCAGGAATCTACAAACTGAAACCACAATGAAATACCACTACACACCTATTAGAATGGCCCAAATCCCAAAACAATGCCAACACAAAAAGCTGTTGAGAATGTAGAGCAACAGGAATTTCAGGCTCATTGCTGGTGGGAATGCAATATGGCAACACTTTGGAAGGTAGTTTGGCACTTTCGTACAAACATAAACATATTCTTATCTTACAATTTGGCAATAAGTTGAAAATCAATGTTCACACAAAAACCTGCACACGAATGTTTATAGCAGCTTTATCTATAATGGCCAAAACTTGAAAGCAGCCAAGATGTCTTTCCATAGGAAAATGGATAAACAAACTCCACACAATGGAATCTTATTCAGCAAAGAGAGGAAATGAGCTGGGACGTCCCTGGAAGTCCAGTGGTTAAGAGTCCACCTTCTAACACTGGGGACATGGCTTCGACACCAGTCGGGGAACTAGCATCCCACATGCCACGAGGCAATCAAGGCCACGCACTCCACGAGCTATGACTGGAGAGTCTATGTGCTCCCGCCAAAAAACAGAAATGAGCTATCATGCCACCAAAAGACATGGAGGAGCCGTAAAAGCACACTGCTAAGGAAGTCAATCTGAAAAGGTATTGGAAGGAATACCTTCCAGTACAGGAATACAGGAATCTGTATAGTCGAAATATATAGTCGACGATATTGGAAAGGGCACACACAAAAAAGATCAGTGGTTGCTAAGGGTTTGGGGGAAGGGATGCAGGAATGACTGGGTGGAACTCAGTGTTCTGCACAATATTCTGACGGTGAATATGTGTCATTACAGATCTGTCGAAAAATAGAATTTACAACACAAACAGTGAACTCTTCAGTAGTAATAATGTATCAATATTGGTTCTTTAATTATAACAAAGGTATCATGCTAGTGAAAAATGTTAATAATAGGGAAAACTCTGTACTTTCCCTCAATTTGTCTATAAACCTAAAATTGCTCTAAAAAATAAACTCTATTAATTAAAAAAAATTCATCAATGAATTTCTTACCAGGTCTAATGAAGACATTTTCTACAGACAACATTGCTGCTATTGGAAGCAGTAGATCTTCACAGTCGAGAGAAGCAGCCTTTATTACCGCACATGTCAGATGGGGAGGGAGAGGAAATTCTACCATAGACAAACCCAATCTGGTCACATGGCCACTCCTTAATGGAAAGAAAAAGTTCTTAAGTCTTTCTGCTTCATAGAGTACAAGTGAAATGTTTATCACTCAGAGTAAGTCAGATATAAGTTAGATTACTTTAAATTACCTCTAGAAATTCAATATAAGGAATATGATACACTGTGGACACTGTTAAGAGAAACATAAGGATGATAAAATTCCTTGCTCTCAAGGGCCTATATAGCCAACAAATGAAACAATAAGGCAGAATAAAGTAACATAATAACAGACACACAATGCTACAGAAGCATGGAAAATGTCCTTAAGGAAATGAGACAATGATAATTACCAAATCTTTTCCCATCACAGTCAGGAGAACAAGGACTCTGGCTTGCTTATTTTGATGTGCCCAGCACAATGCCTGGCAATGGAAATGGTGCTCAGAAATTACTTGTTAAATACTACCAATACTAAACAAAACCAGTTTTATGGTATAATTTCAGAACTGCGGTGAGGGAAGACTGAAAACAAATTCTAATTTCAGGGAAAACAATCCATTCAATTCAAACAAGTCACTTTCTAATGATAAAGCAAAGTATTAAGAACCCTTAAAAAAAAGAGAGATTAACATCTATTGTGGTTGGTTTTGTTTTGAGGGTTTTTCTTCTTTACCTGTCAATAGCATCACACTGGTAAAGTTGTTTAAGAGCTTCCAAAATAAGTCTTTCATTAGGTGGATCCAAATAGGGGAACCTGTGTGTTTAAGTGATACATAAAATGAGACTTCATTCCTTGAACATGGCAAGATTTTATACAGATTTGAAAATTTCTTTAAAAGGTTTTCCTTCTGTTTTTCAAGTCTTTCTTTTCTCTCTCTTTTCTTTTTAGCATTCTATAATGGTAATCAGCATTCGACAAAGGAGGACATTTTTTCTGAATCACACTCTTCTATTTAATTCAAGAAGCCCTTTTTTTTTTAATTCCCCCTTAGCTGCAATACTCTCACGATTCCTCTCTACTTATCTTAACAAAGGTTCTTCAGAGCCCATATCATCTATTCTGTTCTGCAGTCTGTAATTTTTATTACAATTTTTAAAAACAGTGAAGAATTAACTGAGAGTGGCTAAAAAATTACAAATTATTTAACAATACCTCAAAATGGTTTTTGATACAATGATAAATATCTTCAATTAATTTTACCAATTTGCTTTATTGTCTTATGGATATGTATGGACTTAGTTTCTCTTGAACTGTCTGCAAACAGATTGCAAATACAATGCCAATTTACCCCAAATATTTCAGAGCATGTCCCCTGAAAGTAAAGACATTCTCTTACATACCACACTATCATTAAGCAACATAAGACAATTAACAGTATTCACAAAGGTCAGTATGACTTATTGAAAGATGCCTCTACAGCATGGGATCTATTTCACACTTGAAGATAATTATTTCTTCAAATATGGAAAAAAATAATATTCACAAAGAACAGCAGAGAGACATATAACCAAGGTGAATATACACCTGCCCACTGGGACAATAATTACTTAATACTATCTGCACTGGATTATTTTTTCCACCATTAGTTTTGAGATGATACATTATCCACTCCAATTTCTCACTTTGGAAAAGGTCCATCCAAAAGGTCCAATATCTTACACAAAAAAAGTCCATTCCAGGATTGACAGCTCTATTTCAATATAAATAAACAAAAATCTGGTCAATTGTTTTATAGTCAGCTTTCCTACGACTTGTACCAACAAGTCCTGTTATCTGCTAGAGCAAGAGGTAGCAAGCACTTTCTAAAGGCCAACTGAGTTATAAGGGAAGCCACTTTTTAAAGGCAAGACAGTAAATATTTTAGGTTTTACAGGCCATATGGTATCTGTCACAACCACTCAACTCTACTGCTAAAGCAAAAGCAGCCATACATAAATGAAAGGGCATGGCTGTGATCCAATAAAATGTTATCTACAAAAACCATCAGTGAGCCTGGACCAGATTTTGTGACCCCAATCCTAGAGCAATACCAAACTAGTCAGCTTCCTCATCTACATCAGAGCCATTTTAGATTTGTTAAAAGTACAATTATTTCTCCCCTTGATTATATCAAGTACCAATTCTGTCCAACTTTCCTTGTATTATCTGGTTTCTAAGAGATCCATCATACATAATTAGCATTTTTTTTTTTTTAGAAACAATCTAGTCTGTCAAACTCCTCATAAAACACAATGACATGCAAAACTGAATTCCAAATGTAGAGTGACCAACACTGAACAGGAATGCTGTAATTCCCAACCATCTGGACACTGCAGTCTATTCATAACCATAGTTTATGCAGTAGGGTTTTTTAAAATTTTTAAACAGAATAACTGCAAACTCATATTAAGTTTGTGGTGATCAGATAACTTCTGATCTTTTCCACTGTGAATTTCTTTAATGTGCAATCAAAACATAGGGTTTAAGATATACCCTTTCAGACTTTTACCTTGGTGATTTTTGCCCAAGGTTCTGGTTCTAAATCTTAGTTTTAATCATCTATCTGTTAGGTATGCAAATTTTTACCAAAACTCTGGAAATCATTATTTTAATACATTTATTTAATATTTTCATTAAAAGTGCTTATCAGGAAAAAGTGAAATTCAGCATACTACCAGTAAAACCCCCATCAAGGCTTGGTGAACAATTAATCAATACTTTCTGGGTTTGGCTATTTGGCAACTATACCCTAATTCAGCAGTACTGTCATATTCCTATTCACAAAGATGTCAGATGTAATCTTGTTAAACACTGTGGTGGGAAAAAAGAGACATTAGGTTATCACTCAATCATTTCTTGTGGTGCATCCATTATGTGAACGGTCCTGTCTTCAAACTGAAAAGGGAATGGTTTGAGGACATATTCTTTGTGATCCATTTTGATTCACATTGATGATTACAAATCAACATTATATTCTCTTAAACCATTTTCCAATAAACAATGGTAGAATTTGCTAAGAATCAATGTAAAGCTTACTAGGCAGCTATTTCTATAATCTGCCCTTTTCTTAAATGGAAAATTTATTTTTTTTAGTTTTTCACAATTTTCTGGTAACCTGTTCTGCACAGTTTCTCAGAGATGACCTACAGTACCTCTGACATTATATCAGCAAGTTATTTTATCGTTGTGTAAAGCCTCAAGACGACCTCATCTATGGTTGTTAGGGTTTCTCTCAGTATTTTCTAATCCATACTAGTCATCATCCCTTCTTATCTAGACTTGTTCTTCTCTTTTCAGTTTTAAAATCATTCTTTATTAAAAATTTTTATTTGTTTATGTCGGCTGTCCTGGGTCTTCGCTGCTGCACTCGGGCTTTCTTCAGTTGCCGCGAGCAGGGCCTACTCTTCGCTGTCCTGCGTGGGCTTCTCGTCGCGGGGGCTTCTCTTGTTGTACAGCACAGGCTGTAGGCACGCAAGCTGCCGCAGCTGCAGCTCAGACTCGGTAGTTGCGGCCCACAGGTTCGGTAGTTGCGGCTTGCAGGTCCTGGCGTGCGCCAGCCTCAGCAGCTGAGGCTTGTGGGCTCAGTAGTTGTGGCGCATCAGCTTAGTTGCTCCGTGACACATGCAATCTTCCCAGCCCAGGGATTGAACCTGTGTCCCCTGCACTGGCAGGCGGATTCTTATCCACTGTGCTACCCACCAGGAAAGTCCCTAAAAATCAACCCTTGATGGAGGAGAATGGGGAAGCACAGTAACAACAAAAGCTCCATTTTCTTTTGTTACCTCTGAATACTATACCATCTATTTCAAATTCTGGTTCTCTGTTGCAGGGAGATAGAACATGGTAAATATACTTAGCACTGCTCTATGTTATATATGAAAGAATTCTCAATGTAAGGAAAAAATTCTTTTTCTATTTCTTTAATATTTTATCTGTATGAGATGATGGATGTTCACTAAACTTACTGTAGTAACCATTTCACAATGTATATGTCATTATGCTGTATACCTTAAATTTACACTGCTGTATGTCAATTACATCTCAATAAAACTAGCAGTGAAAAGAAAGAGGGGTAGGGAAAGAAATCTTTTTTAAATTTTTGGTCTCTAACATTTTAAGAATTTTCAGTACTTTCTAAGTCTTAAAACTTAAGATGGAAAAATAATTCAGTGCAGATGACATTGAGTAATTATTGTTTCTATTTTTCTAATATATATTTATTCTTGGTTATATGCTACTCTGTTAGCCTTTATAAATACTTTCAATCTAAGTTCATCTATTTGGTCAATTAGATTTCTTTAAAATGGTCTTTCTCATAGGTATCATTTATGAAAACAATTTTATATATCTGCTTTCTTCTTTCTAGGATTTTTATTCTCATCTAGAAAATCTCTGATGTTAAAATAACTATCAAAAAAAACTTAGATGGCTTTCCAAGAGTATATAAAATATATCTAGATGTATCTAGTAACTATTTCCCTTATTATGAATTTAAAGAAAGCATGAAAAAAGAAAAGAATGCACAGTCATCTTCTCCCTAGGTTCCTGACACTTCAACATCCCCAGGCAATTAAAAACAAAATTAAGAAAAAGACAATACTCTTCTTTCACTATTTCTACTACCATAAATTTTATAATGGTAAAATTTCAAGGCCCCACAATATTCTGTCCTATACTAATTATATAGTTCAACATTTAACTAAAATTTAACTGTTGTTCTATTCTTTGCTTCATGTCTGAATCTCATTTCCCCATTAGAATTTAAGCTTAGTGAAAGCAAAACCTACTGAGTATTCCCCTCTCGTGGTACTTGGTACCATGCTGGCTACATAAAAAATGCTAATCCCCCCCAAAATAAAACACAACACTTTCTAAGTGGAATTAAGGTCATTGTATACCTTTCATTACAGATAAACAGTGGTCACTAAATGATCCAAATAAACATCAGCCTGAAATAGTCCATTAAGTCAAGGTTAAAATATGAGCAAGGGATCAAATCCCAGTAAAGCAAGGGAAAGAAACCTTTTATTTGGGTTTAGTTAAACCTTGAAATGGAGGTCATTTCAAATATCTGTCAAATACTTCAAAAAATTTTTCAGAGGAAAAAATCTGACTCCCTAACAAATTTTTCTTTTTTTTCAAATTGTCTACATACCTTATTACATCATGTATGGCAAGGCACTTTAAGGTCAGAACTACAGATGTCAAACTAGTTCTCTTAATCTCAGGTATCACATGGTCAGGCATACACTGGTTCCAAAAATCTTTACTATAGATCCGAAAGCATTTTCCTGATGAAGTCCTGCCAGCTCGGCCACTTCGCTGCAATGCCTCACTCCTTTAGGGAAAAAACAACAAAAAAGTCCCCAAAATGTTCTGTGATTTTTTCCTAAGTAATTCATTTTCTTTCTCAAAGCAATTAGAAATTATCTAATGAACTGCTCTTTGAACAAAAAGGCTTAACACAGAGACTTACTTCGAAATTGGAACCACCTCTAGGATGTCCAATCCTAACCTGGGGTTGTGATTTAACTGCTTCACAAAGCCACCGTCTACCACGTATCTAAGGAGCATGGAAAAAAGTTAAGTTTCTAGAAAATACAGAAAGACTTGCTAATTTTTAACCACTTTGGGTACTTCTTTTCTATCAAACTAACAACTACACAACAACTTTTCAGTTAAGGGTAAAACCTGAAAGTGAAGAAATTGGAACTCTATTGGTTCCACTGCTATTGGAAATGTAAAATGGTTCAGCTAATGTGGGAAATGGTTTGGTGGGTCCTCAGAACATTAAACGTAGAATTACAACATGACTCAAACTCTTCATTCCTAGGAATACACTCAGAAGAACTGAAAACAAGTACTCAACATATTGCACGTGTGTGCTCAGGTGTGTCCCACTCTTTGGGACCCTGTGGATTGTAGCCCGCCAGGCTCCTCTGTCCGTGGGATTTCCCAAGTAAGAACACTGGAGTGGGTTGCCATTTCCTCCTCCAGGAGATCTTCCCCACCCCGCGATCAAACCCACGTCTCCTGCACTGGCAGGCAAATTCTTTACCACTGAGCCACCTGTGAAGCCCACTCAACAAATACTTGCAGACCTATATTCATAGTGCACTATAGGGGCACTATAAGAGCCAAAAGGTAGAAACAGCATAAATGTTCATTAACCATTAAGAGATGAAGGGTGAACAAATTATGGTCTACACATATAACAGATATACTTAGCTATAGAAAAGCATGAAGTACTGATACATGCTACATCACGGATGAACCTCAAAGAAACATGCTGAGTGGAAGAAGCCAGGCACAAAAGATCACATGCTATGACTCCATTTATATGAAATACCCAACATAGGATATTCATTAAGTGGTGGCTGCCAAGAGCTAGGGTGGAAGCATTTATGGGCAACAACTCCTTAAAGCATATAGTTTTATTTGGGGGTGATGAAAAGTTTTAGGATGAGACAGAGGTGATGGTTGCACAACACTGTATATGGAATAAATACTACTTTATTATCCACTTTTCAATGTAAATCTTATGTTGTCCCATAGAAAATACAGGCTTCCCTAGTGGCTCAGTGGTAAAGAACCCACCAGCCAATGCAGGAGATGCAGGTTCAGCCCCTGGGTGGGGAAGATCCCCTGGAGAAGGAAACGGCAACTCACTCCAGTATTCTTACCTGGAAAATCCCACAGACAGAGGAGCCTGACGAACTATAGTCCATGAGGTCGCAAGAGTCAGACACACATTTAATGACTAAACAACAACAAATGAAAAACTTGAAAATCAGCTCTAAATCATTCTAACAGGTTCAGAATTAACTCCATTTACTCTTTAACAACACCACTTTAAGCCAATTAAATGGAGAACAAGTCAGGTAAAAAACTAAGTCAGGAACAGTACTAAGTCTATCATTTACTAAGGGAACATTCTGAAAGACGCTATTTCATGATCATTGCCTTGGCTGGAAATGAAGAATTATAGAGATCAATTTACTCAAGAGAATTGCTCACCTAAGCCCTTAGTGAAACCATTATTTTTAAAGTTAAGGAGAGAAGCAGAGGAAATTAAACTTCCTCTTAGATCTGGACGATCATTGTGCCCAAAAGAAACATACAGAACCTTTGGGGCAGGTCCAGTCATCCTGTGGCAGAGACAGACTTAGTTAAGGACATGAAATATACCGAGTAAAAGATAAGCATCCAGAAGGAATGAGGCTCAAAGGTCTAAAAGAACTTCTCATTTAGCTATCAGTCTAGACTTAAAATTTCCAAGTGTTTCTCTACAAAATTTCTCAAAAATTTGATGGCATCATTGATTACACTGAAATATAAAGTCCATTTCACAAAAAGCTGAAAAGCAAGAAACAGTACCTCCAGATAAATACTTGGATTTACAAAGCTAACTATATGAAGTAGAGCTGACAGGTCAGAAAGGAATATCAGATCATCTTAGGTATCCGCTGGTAATGGGAACATAGAAAAACAGGTCTGGCCTTCCACTTACAGAAATCCTTGAAACATTACACATAATCTTACATTTGGAAAGAGAAAGCTACAAGTTGCCAAGTACAAGTATTTAAAAGTATCAACAGAAATACTATATGCACCTCCTACTCCATTTCCTATTCAGAGCAAACAATAATTACAAAAAAACGGTGGGTGATTACAATTTAAGGAGATGAGAGGGGAACTGGTGGCAGGCACAGAGACACAAACTGAATATTTTATGATTAGCTAAGCGGCTTCCTTGGCCTTAAAAGCAATTTTAAAAGTTATACCTGATCCCGTCTATTGTCAAAGATGTTGCAGAAATATTGGTGGATATGACACATTTTCTAATTCCAGGTGGAGGTGGCAAAAATATTCTTCTCTGTTGATCTAAAATATATACGGAAAGAAAAGAATAATTCACAACATGCGTGTGTCAAACTCAAGTTCTGAAAAACTCATTTCTTTCCATTAGGAGTCGTTTTCTTCACCTCTTTAATTATCTTGAATTAAAAATACAACAGCAAGAACTACTTTTTTACTCATCTTTTACTATCAAGATATCTAGATCCATGGAACCAGATTATTATTGCTAAAATAAACCCTACAGCAGTCCTTTATGTAGGTCATAGCTCCCTTTGAGACTTTAAAAACTGTGGGCCTCGTCTCCATTAAAAGTCACATATGTACACATACACAAAATTTTCTAACAGTATCAGGATGCTCGGGGGCTCTCTAAAGCCCATCCACGCACTACAGATTAAGAACCTTTCTATGCTTTAAAGACTGATTAACTAAGGTTAATCAGATTTTACTTTTTCAGATGCTGCTGCTGCTGCTAAGTCACTTCAGTCATGTCCGACTCTATGCGACCCCATAGACGGCAGCCCACCAGGCTCCCCCGTCCCTGGGATTCTCCAGGCAAGAATATTGGAGTGGGTTGCCATTTCCTTCTTTTTCAGATGACTCCATTTCTCAACAAGTAACACCATCCTGATTTTCACTACCCACGCATTCTGAAGGGTGGGCCCCAGCAGCAATGCTTAGAGTAACTTTGCTCCTCTGGCCATAGTTTATGGTGCCAAGGGTAAACCTCTCTCCAACTGGACCAGTTCTCATTCTCCTTTGAATCTCTTGGAATAAGGTCCAAGTGGAGAAGGCAATGGCACCCCACTCCAGTACTCTTGCCTGGAAAATCCCATGGATGGAGGAGCCTGGTAGGCTGCAGTCCATGGGGTCGCTAAGAGTCGGACACGACTGAGTGACTTCACTTTCACTTTTCACTTTCATGCATTGGAGAAGGAAGTGGCAACCCACTCCAGTGTTCTTGCCTGGAGAATCCCAGGGACGGGGGAGCCTGGTGGGCTGCCGTCTATGGGGTCGCACAGAGTCGGACACGACTGAAGTGACTTAGCAGCAGCAGCAGCAGCAAGGTCCAAGAGATGCTCAATTTGACTAGGACAGTCTCTTGCAAAGAGGAAAAATTAACTTGTGAACCATAGGGAAGTGACTAAATATATATGGAGGAAAGCTAGTGTAAAGAGAGGAAAGAATGAATCATCTGTAACAGTTCACAACAGAATATTTCTGGGTGCCTGGCAATCTCCAAGCCTTAAGAGACATGGAGTAAAACAAGCAGAAAGATGGATTTGGCCAGACTTGCCCACCTGCCTGGTTAAGCAGAGAACAGAATAGGAGAGTTACTGTTTGCAAGGAAATGCTAACAGCATAGGTAAAAGGAGATAAGTGAAAACTGTTAAAAGTCTTGATGCATTCTGAAAATTGTTAAATTCAAAGAGTGAACTGGCAGAAACAGGAAGTAATCATGAGAAAGATGTTTAAAACTGAGATCAGAAATGATGATACTGACAAAGTCTACAATGCTAGGTTTTCAAATGAGTGGTTATGGTAGGATGAAGGAAAAGGTTACTAAAGCTCAAGGGGTCAACCAAGAGATTTGGGTAGATTGTCTATTTCAGTGATTTCCCAAAATTAGGAGTGGTCATTCCAGGCAGTACACAAGTCAATCTACTGGCATATGAAAAGAAATTATCAGCATATGTATTTATATTTGTATATATAAATTTGTATTTGTATCTGTATATATATATTTCAACATATATATTTATACTGAACAGTAAGTATATACATATACTGTAAAAAGAAAAAAAATTTAAATGCATGGTTGCATTTGATTTCCACAAGATACACCCACATTCATTTAGAAAAATTTTTCTACTTGAGCAACCTCAAGTTGTTTTCTCCTCAGCAGCCAAGGAAATCTTAACCAAACCTATTTTTAAATAAAGTACAAAACATGTTTCCAAATAAAATCTTACAAAGATCCAGGTATTCCCAATATATAAAACAGACCAAAGTTGAACTCACAAACGAGAAAAGGAATGACACAGACAAGCACAGTTTTAAAATCATGTACTAGGCCAACCATCTCATTTTATAAATGAGAAAAGTAAAGCCCAGAGAGGTCAAGTGGCTTGCCCAAGATTCACATATAGACAGGCAAGTTTAAAACCAAGTCAACTATTACTGCTCTTCTTCATCATCCTGAAATTAACTTAAGTAAAAAAAAGTGCTAGAGAGGCAACTCACACGTAAGTGATAAAAATTATTTTTTAGGTGTTTCTTAGATTTAGGTAGCTCATTTCTTCCAGATAGTTCAAATGAGTCATACACTACCCGGTATTTCACATTATATGTTTACACATTTATCTGCTGTCTATCTATTCTACTACAATGTAGCTCTGTAAGAACAAGGACTTTTTCTTATTCAAGACATACCACTCCCCTCCCACCCCAGTACCTAAAATTCCTGGACCATAGAAAGTGCTCAATAAAGTTCAATGAATTGATAAATTTTAAAATGCATGGTATAAATAATAGAGATCCTTCTACTTTTAAAATTCCACATTACCGTAAAAGTTTACATAAATTAGAAATGTCCATTCTGAACATATTTATGATCAACTCTGTTTTTCAATTAATTCATTTCTAAAAGTATCTAATTTTCATCTTCAATTCAAGCAAGATTTCAGTTTATCACTGTTCACTAGTCAGTTAAAAAGTCCTTAACCTGCTATTTTGACAAGACTCACATTTGTTCCATATTTACATTTCACCCATATACTTTAACACCATATTCCACAAGTATGAACATATGCCAATTTTATGTCTCTTTGTAAAGGTTCAGGGGAAAAGTTAAATACATATATCCTAAAGCACATTCTCAGTTTCCACAAAGAAAAGGGGAAACAATACTTTCACTGCATGCAAGCTTAGTTCCTTAGTCGTGTCTGACTCTGTGCAACCCCATGGACTGTAGCCCACCAGACTCCTCTGTCCATGAAATTTTCCAGGCAAGAATACTGGAGTGGGTTGCCATGCCCTCCTCCAGGGGATCTTCCCAACCCAGGGATCAAACCTGCATTTCTTGCATCTGTTGCACTGGCTCTTTACCACGTCTCCTCCACCAGGCTATTTACCACTGAGCCACCAGGTAAGCCCACCTAATAAGGTACCAGGATGTAAATTAACAGGCGAGCAGCGAGGATTGGCAAAAAGGCAGAAAGATGTTCCAAAATCTACCAAGAAATAAAGACACTGAGGCTAGACCACTTAACAGTTTTAACATTCCTAAAATATATGTATGTTCCATATTATATGTTAAGGCCAACTGAAACATCCTCATAAAATTTGTTTCAAATTGTTCCTAAAGCAGAAACATGTTTGAGAGAGAGAGAGAGAGAGAGTGTGTGTGTGTGTGTGTGTGTGTGTGTGTGTGTGTGTGTGTGTGTGTGTGATAAGAGAAAGAAAGAGAGAGAAAATGTGTATAAAAGGGACACAGAGCTATAAACAGAAACTGTTAATCAAAGGGGGAAAAAATGATTCTGGGACAAAATAAAAGTAGTACAACACTGTTCAGCTCAAACTCTACCCCCACTGGAAGTCATTTTTGGGTGCATCAAAAATATCTTGAGAATCCTCACTAGCACAGCTGAAAATCTTCTGACACAAAGAAAAGGCTTGAGATAATCAGTAAATGTAGTTGAAAAGATAAAGTAACTGGAAGGAAGCTAAAATATATGGAAGAGAGGCAATCCAACATAATGATTAAAATTGCAGATCAAAAGAGCAACCAATTTATCGTGTTTGTGGTGGTAGTTACACACATACGTGTGCATGTGTACTCCACTGCTAAGTCGTGTCTGACTCTTTGCAACCCCATCAGCTGCAGCCACCAGGCTCCTCTGTACATGGGATTTTCCAGGCAGAAGTACTGGAGTGGGTTGCCATTTTCTCCTCCAGGGCATCTTTCCGACCCAGGGGTTGAACCCACGTCTCCTGCATGTTTTGCATTGGCAGGTGGATTCTTTACCACTGAGCCACCTAGGAAGCCCCTACACAAATATGTACATTTCTCAAAACTCATGAAACTGTATACTTAAAACAGGCATAGTTTATTGTATGAAAAGTATCTCAATAAAGTTGACTTTTTTAAAAAGCACATAAAATTCCAGGAAGTTTTTACTATAAAACACTCAACATCAAACAATATTCTAAATGAAACTATTGAACTTAAAGGATAAAAATAGGAAATTTCAAGCAATCAGACAGATAAAACAAATCACTTACAAGGAGGGGAAAAAAAATCAGGTTGGCCTCAGACTTCTCCGCAGCAACACTCAATGCCAGAAGACAACTGGACAACGTCTACCAAGTTCTAAGGAAAAGAAAGTGTAACCCAAGAACATAAAACCCAGCCAAGATGTAGCTCAAGTATAAAGGCAAAAGCCTGACTTTCTTAAACAAAAGAACTACAAAAAAACAAAAATACCCAGGATCCCTTCTATTAAAAAAAGGAAAAAAAAAGGTTAAAATCTACCCAATCTAAAATTAAATGAAAGTAGTTTAGGAATGGAAAAAATATGGTAAAAGGATTGATGATAAACACTGAACATCTGAACAATGTAAAAATAACTGACAAAAATCAGAAGGGGAGGATATAGAAGAATGTAAGTACTTAACTCTTCATCTTTCAAATCAGGCAATAGATAAGATCTCCAATCAAATATTGCCTAACTTTAGCATATGTGCGGCCAAAGTAAGCACCAAATATAGTCTAGAAGGAAGATATTAACTTCAACTTAATATTTTCATTTTTTTAAACTTAGAGCAATCTTTATTATAAAATATTATCTCACGGTAAAGACTTACTTGAAGTTAAAAGTTAACAATTCCTTCAAGTAAATTCAAGTAAAATTACTTTCTAAAAAAGCAACTAATAGTATAATCTCACTCTTGAAAAAGTATTTCTTTCAGCCTACCTACTTACTTATCCTTCTATATGTACACACGTGCACACACACATACACAGAGATCTGAATAATGTTTTTTCTAATGTTAAAGATGGTTATTTCTGGATGGAGTTTGAGGTGATTTCTTTACGTTTACCTTTGTAATTTTGTACACTGCTTGAATTCGTTATAATGAAACTGTATCATTTTCCCTCAATTGAGTAATTTTTCTTTAAAGAGAGACACCATCTAGGTTAATTCTGCATAGTGGAAAAGGCATTTTTTGGTACTTTTCTGTACTTTTAAAACTTCTACAAAGGGCAGAAAAGAAAAACAAAGGAGCATATGTAAAATCAACCCATTTTTTTTTAATCTAAACAATAAAACATATCTAAATGTATAAATAAAAAGGTCAGAACAATATACCTCAAAATATTAACAGTGATTATCACTTAATCATGTTGATGGTATCCAAGTTTAATTATTTTTCTTACTTTGATGATTTTACTGTTTTAAAAAAGTATGTATTTCTTTCTAAGATAAGATAAAATTTTTCATTTGGGGACAAAACACATAGACTAAAAGCCTTTATGTGAAACTCACTAGCCTTATTCCCCCACATCTTTAATCTTAACATTTAAGCAAACTATCCTAGACACTCGGTACACGACATATTGAAAGTAGTATCTTTGTTCTGTAAGCAGAAGAGAAAAAACTATTTTGGGATGTATGCAATAATCTAAATGAGCAGTTTGTCCTCTTTTAAAACGCTGTACACCACCCAAGGTAAAACTGCTCTTCTTTCCTTCATCTACTGTGGAAACACACGCACTGTTAGACCCTCCACTACTGAATAGGAACAAAGCGAAAGTGAAGTCGCTCACTCGTGCCCGACTCTTTGCGACCCCATGGATAGTAGCCTGCACCAAGCTCCTCCGTCCATGGGATTTTCAAGGCAAAAGTACTGGAGTGGGTTGCCATTTCCTTCTCCAGGGAATCTTCCCAACTCAGGGATCAAACCCAGGTCTCTCACACTGTAGACAGACGCTTTACCGTCTGAGCCACCACGGAAGTCCCCACTACTGAATAAATAACCAGTAATCAAATGTAGATTCACCATGTGACCTCAGGAACATCACTTAGCCTCTATCTGTAAAATAAAGAAATCTGATTATGCATATATACTCATATATATATATATATGGGTATATATGCATTTTTCTAGAAAAACAGCCATGGCTTTTATTACTTAAAAAAAAAATCTAAGATTCCCACCCTCCAAAAAAGGCTTCTGCACTGAATTAGAGAATTACTTCAGTGGTAAAAATGCCTAATTCAATGCAATTAATTGTCACTTATGAAGCAACAAGTATATTTCAGTTCATAAGTTTTTGTAGGGGTTTAGCTTTCCCTAAATGCACAGCAAACATAAAGGAATGTAAGACCTGAACAAAAAGGAGGAAGTAAGAAGAGAGAAAAGGTTTGAGAGAAACAAGAATAAGATTCTTATTCTTGAGTTTGGTATAAGACATTAATATAACAATATCAAGCAGAAAGTGAAAAAACTGGAACTCAATTTAACACGCATTTAGTTAGGACTTTTTCAACACACAGTACTTGTCCTCAGGAAGTTCACAACCTCATAGAGGAGATGAAACAACCGTAACACAAGTTAAATGTGTTAAATGCCACAAGCGGTGCAGTAAAGCACAGTGAGGCTCAAAGAAGAGATAAAAGCCAGTGAGGAGGGAAGGCAGGAAGGGTTTTTACCGAGCTGGTTACACTTGTGAAACAAAATAGCAGAATTTTGAACAGTGAGGGGGGAGAATAAAGGGAAAGGAGGAGTTCAAGGTCAGGGAGAAGCAAACACAGAACCACAAAAATGCAGCCAGAAGAGAAGAAATCAAAAATAGCTCTTCCATTCTGAGCCTGAGTGAACATCACAAGGGGCGGGGGTCAGGGGGAGTTCAGCCCAGTGAGCAGGGTCCTATGACCTGGTAGTAGTAGGAACACCTCAGCACCTCTTCACAGTTGACAGATGAGAATTTTTTATGTCAAGCAGGGATATATTTAAAGAGTGTGGCTCTTTAAAACAGCCACACTCACAGCTAGCTCAGAAGTTAAGAGCAAATATAAAATATCCACCTCATAATGTCTACACCGTCACTAAACCTACCGAACCCCCTCACTCCAGGCTATAGGCAGGACGCCCTTCTTCCCTCTCCTCACTCCCAAATGCAAGCTTTCTGTTCCTCAAGCTAATAGGAAATAAAAGAAACAAGACTGTATTAAGGTCTCTCCCCACAACCCAAAGTAGCAATAACAAAGAAACTAAGTGCTATATTGTATTTACCAGGCTTATAAAGAAAGCCTTAGATCCCAGGAACCTGCTACTGTCTCTCTACTTCATCAAACTCCATCTCACCCATTACTCAGTACCTCATCGGCTCCATCTGAATGCCTCTTTGCACTGTCATAAACTGCTACAATAAATATGGTTATGATCATTATGGATCACCAGTAGCTCACCTTACAGTGCCCTTGGAACCAGAAGGGGAACTAAAATAAATAAACAAAATGCTCAGTAATGGCTCTACTCAAACTTAATCTCACATCCTTACCATTTACCTATATACACCAACTGGAATTAAGATTGCCAGGAGAAATATCAATAACCTCAGATATGCAGATGACACCACCCTTATGGCAGAGAGCGAAGAAGAACTAAAGAGCCTCTTGATGAAAGTGAAAGAGGAGAGTGAAAAAGTTGGCTTAAAGCTCAACACTCAGAAAACTAAGATCGTGGCATGTGGTCCCATCACTTCATGGCAAATAGATGGGGAAACAATGCAAACAGAGACTTTATTTTCTTTGGGCTAAAAAAATCACTCCAGATGGTAACCGCAGCCATGAAATTAAAAGACGCTTGCTCCTTGGAAGAAAGGCTATGACCAACCTAGACAGCATATTAAAAAGCAGAGATATTACCAACAAAGGTCTGTCTAGTCAAAGCTATGGTTTTACCAGTAGTCATGTATGGATGTGAGAGCTGGACTGTAAAGAAAGCGGAGCACCAAAGAACTGATGCTTTTGAACTGTGGTGTTGGAGAAGACTCTCGCGAGTCCCTTGGACTGCAAGGAGATCCAACTAGTCACTGATTTTCTAAAGGAAATCATGGAAAACCCTAAAGACTCCACCAGAAAATTACTAGAGCTCATCAATGAATATAGTAAAGTTGCAGGATATAAAATCAACACACAGAAATCCCTTGCATTCCTATACACCAATAATGAGAAAGTAGAAAAAGAAATTAAGGAAACAATTCCATTCACCATTGCAACGAAAAGAATAAAATACTTAGGAATATATCTACCCAAAGAAACTAAAGACCTATATATAGAAAACTATAAAACACTGATGAAAGAAATCAAAGAGGACACTAATAGATGGAGAAATATACCATGTTCATGGATCGGAAGAATCAATATAGTGAAAATGAGTATACTACCCAAAGCAATTTACAAATTCAATGCAATCCCTATCAAGCTACCAGCCATATTTTTCACAGAACTAGAACAAATAATTTCAAGATTTGTATGGAAATACAAAAAACCTCGAATTGCCAAAGCAATCTTGAGAAAGAAGAATGGAACTGGAGGAATCAACTTGCCTGACTTCAGGCTCTACTACAAAGCCACAGTCATCAAAACAGTATGGTACTGGCACAAAGACAGACATATAGATCAATGGAACAAAATAGAAAGCCCAGAGATAAATCCACACACATATGGACACCTTATCTTTGACAAAGGAGGCAAGAATATACAATGGAGTAAAGACAATCTCTTTAACAAGTGGTGCTGGGAAAACTGGTCAACCACTTGTAAAAGAATGAAACTAGATCACTTTCTAACACCGCACACAAAAATAAACTCAAAATGGATTAAAGATCTAAATGTAAGACCAGAAACTATAAAACTCCTAGAGGAGAACATAGGCAAAACACTCTCAGACATAAATCACAGCAGGATCCTCTATGATCCACCTCCCAGAATTCTGGAAATAAAAGCAAAAATAAACAAATGGGATCTAATTAAAATTAAAAGCTTCTGCACAACAAAGGAAAATATCAGCAAGGTGAAAAGACAGCCTTCTGAATGGGAGAAAATAATAGCAAATGAAGCAACTGACAAACAACTAATCTCAAAAATATACAAGCAACTTATGCAGCTCAATTCCAGAAAAATAAACGACCCAATCAAAAAATGGGCCAAAGAACTAAATAGACATTTCTCCAAAGAAGACATACGGATGGCTAACAAACACATGAAAAGATGCTCAACATCACTCATTATCAGAGAAATGCAAATCAAAACCACAATGAGGTATCACTTCACACCAGTCAGAATGGCTGCGATCCAAAAATCTGCAAGCAATAAATGCTGGAGAAGGTGTGGAGAAAAGGGAACCCTCCTACACTGTTGGTGGGAATGCAAACTAGTACAGCCACTATGGAGAACAGTGTGGAGTTCCTTAAAAAATTGCAAATAGAACTCCCTTATGACCCAGCAATCCCACTGCTGGGCATACACACCGAGGAAACCAGAATTGAAAGAGACACATGTACCCCAATGTTCATCGCAGCACTGTTTATAATAGCCAGGACATGGAAACAACCTAGATGTCCATCAGCAGATGAATGGATAAGAAAGCTGTGGTACATATACACAATGGAGTACTACTCAGCCGTTAAAAAGAATTCATTTGAATCAGTTCTGATGAGATGGATGAAACTGGAGCCGATTATACAGAGTGAAGTAAGCCAGAAAGAAAAACACCAATACAGTATACTAACACATATATATGGAATTTAGAAAGATGGCAATGACGACCCTGTATGCAAGACAGGAAAAAAGACGCAGCTGTCTATAACGGACTTTTGGACTCAGAGGGAGAGGGAGAGGGTGGGATGATATGGGAGAATGGCATTCTACCATGTATACTATCATGTAAGAATTGAATCGCTAGTCTATGTCTGACGCAGGATACAGCATGCTTGGGGCTGGTGCATGGGGATGACCCACAGAGATGTTATGGGGAGGGAGGTGGGAGGGGGCTTCATGTTTGGGAACACATGTAAGAATTAAAGATTTTAAAATATTTAAAAAAAAAAATGAAAAAAATAAATAAATAAAGGAAATCAGTCTTGAATGTTCACTGGAAGGACTGACGCTGAAGCTCCAATACTTTGGCCACCTGATGGGAAGAACTGACTCACTGGAAAAGATCCTGATGCTGGGAAGATTGAAGGCAGGAGGTGAAGGGGACAAAGGGGGATGAGATGGTTGGATGGCATCACCAACACGATGGACATGAGTTTGAGTAAACCCCGGGAGTTGGTGATGAAGCCAGGGAAGCCTGGCATGCTGCAGTCCATGGGGCCGCAGAGAGTCAGACACGACTGAGCAACTGAAGTGAACTGATATACACCAACAAAGAAAATCACATACACTGGGATTTAAGGCTGAAAGCTGGCTAAAGTCATACTGGAAGGAAAATAAACGCCAAGTTATGAAGCTGGCATTTTAACTCAGTTGACAATAGGAAATGACTGGAGGTACTGAATAAGAGACCGACACAATCAGAGCTGTGCTTTTGGAAGATTATATTTACCACAGCAGGTAGGATGGCAAATTAAATCAGGGAAAATCAGTTAGCTGGATATGTTAACAACCCAGGAAAGCAAACTGAGGATCCCAATTCTAATGACAATAAGGGAAAAAAGAAGAAAAACGAAGGCTCTGGAGAAGATTAAGGCAAAAGAAAACCTGTAGGAGTTGCCACGTGCTTGGGCTGTATGATCTAGGAGATGATGAACACACCAGAAAGCCCCATGAGACCCAGGAGGCCTAGAGTGCCAGGAGTCATCACAAAGAAGTGACAGGTGAACCCTAGAAGCCAACCTCTCCAAAACAGAGAATTCTAAGAAAATAGCAAGCTAAGGAAGAAACCTTAGAACACAGTCATATTCAGAGGGGAACAAAAGCCAGGGAGAGTGGTAAGGCAACAGCCTTATGGAAATAGTGGTCAGAAGAACCAAATAACTACCCTACACAACAGCATTTAAGGAGACTTATTATTAACCCAAAATCAAAATACAAACTAATAGCAAAATGCCATGAGATTTGAGGAACAGGTCATTAGCAAGCTTTAATAGTATAAAAACTGAATCTCAGGAAGATAAACAAGAAGCAATGGCAGATAAAGAACAATTATTTTCAATGTGGCAGTAAGATGGAAAGAATGAACTTTATACGGAAGTATGTATCTATTAACAATTAACACAAAGCAACTACACCAGGTTTTGAATTACCTTATCAGTTACAAAGTAAATTATAAAAGAATTAGTAGATAAAATCTCCAAAATGAATGAGAACCTTAAATACCTAACAAAGACCCTACGAATTCCCTTGAAGATGTAACAATCTAAAGTAGATGTCAATGTTGAGTGTGAGGGCCCAATACCATCCAATACCATTATCACAGAAGGAATTTCTAAAATGGCATGTCTACGGTGGTTTACCAACACATACATTTCTGAACTGTTTTTGTTAATATACGGATAAGAACCACCTACTCAATGAAAACAAAACTACACATAAAATATAAAAACATTCAATTGCTTTTTTGTATTACATAAATGCTAATCCCAGTCAAAGTCCAAACAGGAGACTACAGGTTAACTTCCCTTTTGTATTATAAGTCAAATTCCGTAATATGATAGTTACACAAAACAAATTCTAAACCTCATTCAGTAACATTTATTATGAACAAATAGAATGATCAGAGTTAGAATTTGCTCTCTGAACTTAAAAAAGAACTACATCATACTTGAAAAGTAGACTAGTATGCCTGGCTACATAAAAAGAAAACAATCCACTCTCTCTGATACGTCTGGATATGTAAGATTCCTAGAAATTCTGTGGCAGCGGCAAATTACACTTGATTTATGGTACTACTATCAAGGAATTGTAGCCCTCATTTCAAAAAATTAATAACAATATTTTTGTATTGCTGGGAGAGGACACAGCCCTCTCTTAACAACAGTAAGGGGGACAGATAACCAAAGTCTTCAAAAAGTGAATGTGAAAAGGCTTCAATAAAAAAAAAAAGTCATGTCTCTCAAGGGATGAAGGATGGTTCTCCAAACACTATTTCTTGATCTGGGCTGTTGGTTACAAAGGTGAGTTCACTTTGTGAAATTCATTAACCTAAACACTTACTATCTGCACACTGTATCTGTAAACATGTGATTATCCAATAGATTATTCAGTATAAAGTTCTTTAAAAATCAAATTTTCTGTTCTAGTGAGGAATTACCTGTTGTCATAGATCCATAACAGGGCAATATTAACAAGCCATCTAGAGTGGTATCTTGGACATCATAATCATAATCAACAGATTCTGCCATCTGAAAAAGTAACTCACAACTTTTTTCGATTTCAAACTGACCTGAAATGAGGGGAGAAAATAATGTCAGCAACTGAAAAGCAAAATTAATTTAAGAATGAAAAAGAAAAACCCTTCTAGATTTATGTTAGTTTTGCATATTTTAAATATCTCATTTGATCTAAAGTAGATGAACACAAGTTGTACCCAATCCCAACATAAAATAAAAAATACAAGAAATACCAGTTTCCAAGGAATTTAAATCTCTAAAGGAATAAAAACATTTATAGTCATCAAGTCTTTCATCTTGCTAACATGGTATTTGAGGAAGATTCAATAAAGTTAATCATTACCATAGGAGATACTGCATCTGATGTCAAAAATACTTAAGTTCCTTAAAAAGGCTAAGAGATTGTTACAATGTCTCACTTCTGACATTAGTACAGGCAGTGTAGGAGGTGAGCCATGAAATGACTCAGATCTGTTAGCAGAGTGCTGCTACTTGAAGAATCACACCAGTCTGAGATTTAACTATTCTATTTTTGATCAAAAAAGCATGCCTATGAGACACGGATTCCACACCCTATGCACTGCTACCACACAGTACCATCCCACCACTCAAAGAAGAAAGCAGCCAGTAGGATGTCTTTTGAAATAATGAATTAGTCATCCAGATCCAGGACTGTTAAGTGGTTAACAGCTCTATGCTGCTGCTGCTGCTAAGTCGCTTTAGTCGTCTCCAACTCTGTGCAACCCCATAGACGGCAGCCCGCCAGGCTCCCCTGTCCCTGGGATTCTCCAGGCAAGAATTCTGGAGTGGATTGCCATTTCCTTCTCCAATGCACGAAAGTGAAAAGAGAAAGTGAAGTCACTCAGTCGTGTCCGACTCTTAGCGACCCCATGGACCGCAGCCTACCAGGCTCCTCCATCCATGGGATTTTCCAGGCAAGAGTACTGGAGTGGGGTGTCATTGCCTTCTCCATATATGGTAACAAAAATGTTAATATTTTACCATTTAGTATCTTCCTACTAAAAGGTCAGTGTATTTTACATATGTTTACTAAGGAGACTTGTGGTTTTTAGGGCAGTGTAGAATTATCTTACATCTAAAACTGCTCAGATAACCATAAAAGGCTAGGATAAAATGAGTAGAGCCTAGATTTTCTAACAAAGGTACACAGTAGTGTGGTGCCACATTCCCCTCGTATAAAGAGCAAAATTTTTAAACCTGGTACTGAATGCTCACCAGTCAGAAAAACCAAGATGTCTCCAGCCATTTCATTCAAATGGATATCCATGGTCACTTTCACAATCTAAAGCAAGAAACACAAGCATAAAATGCTAGTGGAGATAAGGTCCCCACCACCATTACCGCCACCTCCCTCGGTTCCACAGAAAAATTTAATTCTCAAAAGTCCTAGGACCTATGAAGGCTACCATTAAAATACTAGAGAAAAAATGAATTACCAAACTACTCAGTCAACTAGAATCACAGATACAGAAAAGACATAATAAGGATGTCAAGTAATACCGCTTGAATGTATGCAGTATTTTCTCTATCTCGTGGACCAATCAAATTGCAGAATTTTTCTCTGACTGGATAAAGCCTTCCAGGTATATCAAATATTGGACAATTTCCAAAGAACGCAGAGAGCTTGGCTAATTCCATTGTTGCTGACATCACTACGACCTTTAAATGCTCCTTTCTGTTAGGAGACTTCTCCTGAAATAGCTTCTTCAATAAACCAAATAAGATGTCCTGAAAGAAAAGTAAATTTCTAATAAGTCACAAGTGCACATAACAACAAACTTATTTTAAATAGTTTGCTCTCCTTAACCAAAGGATTCATATTTTAATCAATTAAAATGCACGGAAGGAAAGGCAATTCACTGTACAGGACAAAGCTACCCTCAAAGAAATAAAACTAATAAATAAGCAATAAAGTTAAATACTCACTGTAGTTAGAGTTCTCTCATGGGCTTCATCCAAAATAATGACACTGAACTTGGTAAGATTCGGATCTCCCAAAATATGTTTCAGTAAACATCCATCAGTCATGTATTTGATTGCTGTTTCCTAATGTTCGAACAGCAGAGTATATTAACATACACATAAAAATAAAAATCACAGAAATGCACTCCTGTTTCGCAAATTAAATTTTTCCCCTCAAATGTACAGACATCAAGGGATCAAACTAATCTGACTAAATAAGAGAGTACATAAAATAGTCTAATATTTTTTAATAACATGGATGGTAAATTATGAAACTTGTAATCTACATAGGCAGGAAAACCAAGGGGAATGTTCTGGGATAAAGCAACAATAAGGAAATACAATGAAGTCTGTGGAAAGTGGTTAAGACAACGCAGTGACCTCTGGTGAGCAAGCTGTGGGAATCAATAATGAAATGGGACTCGTCCCCGTCTCAGCTGCTATCATAGAGAACTTAGGAAAAAAAGGAAGGTGGCACCATTCTTCTCATGCTATTCCTCCCTGACCGTTTTCCTATTACAAAAATAGGATCAGCCCACTAGCATTAAAAGAAGGTGAGAACGGGAGTTAACAACAGAGCTATCCATAAAACAAGGCAAGGAGAAAAGAAAAATCCCAGCAGTGACCACCAGGAACACAAAGACAGTATTTGGGGGAGTTATTCTGTGCCACTATTGCTAGCCATTCCTATTAGGGACCATAAGCAAATCAGGGATTATTTTGCATCTGGTTCAGGATTCAGAAACCCTGAGGGGATATAAATTGTGGCTATGAACTATTACCATGAATACAGAAGATGCTCGACAAATATTTGCTCACTAAGTTTGTTAACTATCAGTTTTCCACTGACTTCAAGAATTCAACCATATAATATGGATGAAGCTTGAAAACATTAGCTAAATGAAATAAGACACACAAAGGCACAATATTGCATGGTTCCACGTTTTAAGTATATAGAAATGCATAGAGATGTAAAGCAGAATAGAAGGTACCAGGGACTACTGGAGGTGGGGGGATGGGAACGTGGAGATACAGCACTGTTGTTTGGGATGGTGAAAATGTTCAGATAATATAGAGAGTGGTAATGGTTACAGAACACTATGAATGTACTTCATGCCACTGCACTGTTTACCTAAATGTGATCTGAAAATACTAAAAATGGTAAACCTTATTTTATGTATATTTTACTACAATAAAATTTATTTTCAAAGAACACAAATGTAAGTTACACATCAAGAACTGTTACAGCTAAAATACACAAGGGAATCCTATGAAAAAAATCGACATAACCATCACAAAACTAATTGAAAAGGAGAAAAGGAGAAAAGGGAAGGCACCCAGGATAAGACAGTAATAACGGGCAATACAAATTAATTCTAATTTGAGGCTTTGTTTCTTTAAAATGCAAATGGAATTTTTGAAGTCAAAATCTTCCATAACTTTTCCCACTCTTTCTATAACTTTACACTACTTAACTAAATACAAACAGAACTTTGGTACCTTGGAGCTGCAATCATCAAAACGAACTTGGTATCCTACTTTGGATCCCAATGTGCATTTCATTTCTTCAGCAACCCTCTGAGCAACAGATATGGCAGCTACTTTTCGTGGTTGGGTCACACCAATCATACCATGTTGTGAAAACCCTACCAAATGAAGAGGTGAACAACACAAAAATGTTAACCATTGCTTCCCATTAGAGTTAAACTGTTTCTGGTCAATCGATACAAACTGTTCAAGAGTCTCTAAAAGAAAACTCTGCAAAATTAACAACACATAGTCTTACATTTGCACCATGGAAATTTTAAGTATTAATTAAAAATAAGTATATATGAATAACCATACACATATACATAATAACCATTCTCACATACATAAGAATACATATTAACAACCATTTAAATGCACATATTTTAATTAGATTTTTTTTCCAATTTCAGTCTTAAGATTTACTCTAAAGAGTAAGCCAAGAATTTTTAACCCATAGGAAGACATAAAATTACACACACTTCCTAAAATAGATTTACTTTTTCCACAGAAGTTTAAACATACCACTTTTCATAGGTTCTACCATTTTAGTACCTCAGAAAGCGAAATGGATCTTATAACTGACGGTATTTTTTTTCTTTACTGCTGCTGCTGCTGCTAAGTCACTTCAGTCGAGTCTGACTCTGTGCAACCCCATAGACAGCAGCCCACCAGGCTCCCCCGTCCCCGGGGTTCTCCAGGCAAGAACACTCGAGTGGGTCACCATTTCCTTCTCCAATGCATGTGTCTGACTCTCAGCGACCCCATGGACTGCAGCCCACCAGGCTCCGCCATCCTTAGTTTTTCCTTACTAATAGTATGTAAAATAGTGGTATGTCTTAACAGAATCTTTCTTTAAAATTTATTTATTTATTTTTGGTTGTGCTGAGTCTTCATTGCTGCGTGGGCTTTTCTCTAGTTTCAGCAACAGGGACTCCTCTCCGGTTGTGGTATATGGGCTTCTTGTTTCAAGCTCTAGGCTGAGAGGGCTTCAGGAGTTGCAGCTCTTGGGCTCTAGAGCAAGGGTTCAATAGCTGTGGCACATGGGCTTAGTTGCTCCACTGCATGTGGGGTCTTCCCAGACCAGGGATCCAACCCATGCCTCTTGTATTGGCAGGCAGATTCTTTTCTTATCTGCAGGCAGATTTTTTACCACTGAGCCACCAGGGAAGCCCAACAGATAGCATCTTAAAAGACCTGATTTATCAGAGTAAGTTAATATGTAAGCTAAGAAATTTTTACAATATCCAACATAATTTTGCTGTATACCAACCTTATGATATAAAGTTTTACCATATTGAAAGGAAAGACACTGTAAGGGTAATTTGTTGGCTGGCTTGGTGTTACGAAAATCAAGGAATAAACAGTTACCTGATATCACTCTGGAAAAAGAATCCAAAAATAGTAATGGCAGCAACAGATATCAATATATCCCTTCCCCTGAAAATCATTTCAATACCCAACGTTCAAGAGTCTACTGCAAGACAACCTACTCTACAGCAGAGAATCAATATCTACCTATAATTCTATTTGGAATTTTTATGGTAACTGAAAATGCCATTCAACTAATTCCGGAATCTGAAATAAGACTGCAAAAAAGAGCGAAATATACATGGACAGTGTGCCAAGAGAAGAATCGGACTGTAAAACAAATGATAGGCATTTATGTAATACAGAAGTCCTATTAGCTTTTAAGAGGATATTTTTTAAATGCTCCAAATATTATCCCAGAATAAAATTACCTGCTTCGTATAGATATTTTGGGAGTTGAGTTGTTTTACCACTTCCTGTATTTCCAGTAACAATAAGGAATGAATTGTCCCTCACAGCTTGAATAAGCTTTTTTCTTTGTTTCTGAATGGGAAAAGTTGGAGTAGTTCCTCCCTCCTGCGATGTGCATCCTTTCTCTTCTGTAACGACAGGGCGGGGGTAGGGGGGAATGTGCAATTAAAAGGCCTGTAAAAATATCTCAATTTCCCCAAACTGAAATAGAGAGTGACAGTAGAATTTTAGGGCTGGAAAGAATCAACCCATGACTTCTCGGCGAAATCCCTTACATCCCTTTTGCGAGCGAGCGTTTCTAAGCTCAGAGCAACTTTTTAGTGAGATCAACTTGAGCATTTCTTAATGCATGACTCAAAGTATCTGACAAAGTAAGCCTAGCACAAGGCAATGTATTTGCAGGTATACCTATCCAGAAGCACAAAACCCAATTTTATTAAATAATAGACCTCAAAACTGGAACAGTGCAGAAAAACTCTCAGCTGAATGAAAAGCCACCTGATTCACGGTTCAAGTTAGGTCCCCGTTCAGAGTGACTGATATCCCAGAAGGCCAAGTGGTGGGTAACCATGGAAACTGGCTCCTGGAAACGGGCTCCCTTCATACCGTACCCAAAGGCAGGCTGGCGGCCCGGCGGAGGGGCGGAGGAGTGGGGGGGGGAACGGGTGGGTAGAGAACAAAGGCTTTCTGAGCCTATTTAAGAGCAGGACGCGTCCCGGCGTTGGGGTGCACTTTTTTTGCCCCTCAGCAGGGTTCTCGCACAACTTAGGTCTGGGGCCGCCCCTCTCCAGTCCAAAGTGGTTCACTGGACGCAAAGTTCGCCTCCGGCTTGGAGGGAGACAGGAAGGCTGCAGCCTGCAGCCTCCTCTTCTCCGCCTGTCTCAGGCGGACTTTCATCCCCCCCCCGCCATCCTCCCAAAGCCCCGTGCTACCACTCCCGCTGGCCTCCGCGGCGTCCCGCGGACCGCACCTCTATCCGCGACGGAACCTGCCGAAGGCCGCTCTTCCTGGAGGTCTCGCGATCTCTCACCTTCCTCCTGCCGCCTTGGCGCCCTGCCCGCGACGGCGGGAAACCGGGACATAGACCTGGCCCCGAGCGGAGGTGAGCACGTCCACCGGTCCTGGGGAGATGGGCGGGGAGAGGCGAAGACGCGCCCTGATGACGTCGCGGTGTTTACTTCCGCGCGTGCGACTCGGGCGAGGGGCGGGGGAGCCGCCCGATGACGTGGCGCTACGAGCCCGCCCGCCCGGGCGGGTGTTTCCCGCCCGCCGTCCGCGTGCGCTGCAGCTCCGCGCGCGAAGTCAGCCCCGACGTCCGGGAGGGCCGGGTCCAGGGTCTCCGCTTGTGCCCAAAAGGGCCGGGAGACGCCTTTTTTTAAAATCAGTGGTCGCTGCAGACGTATCCAACCTTCACACACCTAACGTGATGTGACCCTTCGTCAGGAGCTGAAATCTTTGCTAGCGTTTGGCGTTCCACAACATTCTCGCCTTCAGTGAAAGTCGGTCAGTGGTGTCCAACTCTTTGCGACCCCAGGGACTATACAGGCCATGGAATTCTCCAGGCCAGGATACTGGACTGGGTAGCCGTTCCCTTCTCCGGGGGAATCTTCCTAACCCGGGGATTGAACCGAGGTCTTCCGCATTGCAGGCGGATTCTTTACCAGCTGAGCCACAATTGCTCGTCCTGAAATGTCCTGCAAAGGCACACCGGTTATGAGTGGCACACCCGAACTTCTTGTGTAGTGTCAAAAATTAGGCTCCCCACGCTGTTCATAGGGGACGCTGTGAACATGCATCGGACCCTGCATGTTAAATTATATTTAGATGCGTATTTTCTTCCCCTTTCCCCCAGCTAGATGCAGGGCAGCAACTTTAGAAAACTGTGATACACTCGGCCCAGCATCAAATTGGGCTGTTAATATTTTTTGAATTTGCTGGATGGTTGGATGAACGATTTGATTTCCAGAGAAGTTAATCGCATTTATTTATTCATTTTGCTGCACCACGGGCATCTTGTGTGATCTTAGTTCAGCAACCAGGGATGAAACCGGTGACCCCTGCCCTGGAATCAAGGAGTCTTAACCACTGGACTGACAGGGAAGTCCGCTAAGCTCATTTTAATGGTTGTTGATTCCTTGGAAACCACAAGAATTGAAAAGTTAAACACATATACAACAATTGAGGTGGGGTGAATTTTTCAGCATAGGTACTTTGTGAAGCAGGTCTTTCTGTTGTAGAAACTTGCAATTTTGTAAGTAGTGTCAATCATAACAAAAGCCGTGCAAGAAGATTATTTTTTGGACTTTCCAACTCTTCCTGCTGTTAGTACTTCCTGTTCAGTACTTACTGCCAAAGACAACTCAAATTATCACTTTACATTAACTAGAAGTCCCTACTCTCCTATCTGACTAGACTTCAAAAGATGTCATTGGACCTTAAGATTTTGCTGTACTTGTTAAGAATATATGTATACCAACTCCTTGTAAATGGGACTGATAAACATCTCCTAAAATGCAAGATTATCAGACTTTGAGTGAGAGCAACTTTCTAATAACTTTGTATCTTCTGCATTCTACAGGAATAAATCTGTAGAAGGACATCCCAGATTTCTCTCATCCATTAAAGGAATCTCCCAACATCCTGTATTCTGCTAGAAATTTAAGCTATCACAAATCAGAGAAACCACAAAAAAGCAAAAATACATTTGTAGTATTGGCAAGGTATTGGTGAGTATAGGGCATGATAAGTCACTTTTGGGGCTTCCCTGGTGATGGTGTTGTTCAGTCGCTCAGTTGTGTCTGACTTTGAGACCCCCTTGGACTGCAGGAGTCCAGGCTTCCCTGTCCTTCACCATCTCCCAGAGCTTGCTCAGACTCATGTCTATCAAGTCAGTGATGCCATCCAACCATCTCATCCTCTGTTGTCCCCTTCTCCTGCCTTCCAATCTTTCCCAGCATCAGGGTCTTTTCTAATGAGTCGGCTCTTCACATCAGGTGGCCAAAGTATTGGAACTTCAGCTTCAGCATCAATCCTTGCAATGAATATTCAGGATTGATTTCCTTGAGGATTGACTGGTTTGATCTCCTTGCTGTCTAAGGGACTCTCAGGAGTCTTCTGTAGAACCATAATTCTAAAGCATCAGTTCTTCGGTGCTCAGCCTTCTTTATGGTGACACGCCCGTATTGGGCGAATTTAATTCAGATGACCATTATGTCTACTACTGCAGACAAGAATCCCTTAGAAGAAATGGAGTAGTGCTCATAGTCAACAAAAGAGTATGAAATGCAGTTCAGTTCAGTTCAGTTCCGTTCAGTTGCTCAGTTGTGTCCAACTCTTTGCAACCCCATGAATTGCAGCACGCCAGGCCTCCCTGTCCATCACCAACTCCCGGAGTACACTCAGACTCACGTTCATTGAGTCCGTGATGCCATCCAGCCATCTGATCCTCTGTCATCCCCTTCTCCTCCTGCCCGCAATCCTTCCCAGCATCAGAGTCTTTTCCAGTGAGTCACCTCTTCGTATAAGGTGGCCAAAGTACTGGAATTTCAGCTTTAGCATCATTCCTTCCAAAGAAATCCCAGGGCTGATCTCCTTCAGAATGGACTGGTTGGATCTCCTTGCAGTCCAAGGGACTCTCAAGAGTCTTCTCCAACACCACAGTTCAAAAGCATCAATTCTTCGGCGCCCAGCCTTCTTCACAGTCCAACCCTCACATCCATACATGACCACAGGAAAAACCATAGCCTTGACTAGACAGACCTTAGTCAGCAAAGTAATGTCTCTGCTTTTGAATATACTATCTAGGTTGGTCATAACTTTCCTTCCAAGGAGTAAGCGTCTTTTAATTTCATGGCTGCAGTCACCATCTGCAGTGATTTTGGCGCCCCAAAAAATAAAGTCTGACACTGTTTCCACTGTTTCCCCATCTATTTCCCATGAAGTGATGGGACCGGATGCCAGGATCTTCGTTTTCTGAATGTTGAGCTTTAAGCCAACTTTTTCTCTCTCTTCTTTCGCTTTCATCAAGAGGCTTTTTAGCTCCTCTTCACTTTCTGCCATAAGGGTGGTGTCATCTGCATATCTGAGGTGATTGATATTTCTCCTGGCAATCTTGATTCCAGCTTGTGTTTCTTCCAGTCCAGCGTTTCTCATAATGTACTCTGCATAGAAGTTAGATAAGCAGGGTGACAATATACAGCCTTGATGTACTCCTTTTCCTATTTGGAACCAGTCTGTTGTTCCATGTCCAGTTCTAACTGTTGCTTCCTGACCTGCATACAGATTTCTCAAGAGGCAGGTCAGGTGGTCTGGTATTCCCATCTCTTTCAGAATTTTCCACAGTTTATTGTGATCCACACAGTCAAAAGCTTTGGCATAGTCAATAAAGCAGAAATAAATGTTTTTCTGGAACTCTCTTGCTTTTTCCATGATCCAGCGGATGTTGGCAATTTGACGTCTGGTTCCTCTGCCTTTTCTAAAACCAGCTTGAACATCAGGGAGTTCATGGTTCATGTATTGCTGAAGCCTGGCTTGGAGAATTTTGAGCATTACTTTACTTGGGTGCAATCTCAAAAAGGACAGAATGCTCTCAGTTTGTTTTCCTGGTGACTCAGTGGTGAAGAATCTGCCTGCCAGTGCAGGGGACACAGGTCCCATCACTGATCCGGGAGGATCCCACATGCCTCAGGACAGCTAGGCCCATGTGCCGCAACTGCTGAGCCTGTGTTCTAGAACCTGTGAGCTGCAACCACTGAAGCCCAAAAGCCTGGAGCCCATGCTCCACAATTAGAGAAACCATTGCCCTGGGAAGCCCACACACAGCAACTAGAGCGTAGCCTCACTCACTACAGCTAGAGAAAGCCTGCTTGCAGCAACAAAGACCCAGTGCAGCCATAAGGAAATAAATCTTTTTAAGAAAATAGTCACTTTCTAAGAAAATGAGCAGAATCATTTCAGACCAATGACAGAATTTATTAAACACTTAGCAGTCAAACGTATAATATAAATTTTTTCATTTATTCTTCACAAAAACCCATAAAAGTAATTATCACTAATTTTCACATATGGAAATCAAGGCTCACGTATTTGCCCAAGATAACAAAACACAGAGGTAATAGGACTAGGTTTCAAAGCCATACTAATAACCACTGTACTGTAATGGTAGATGGAATTACCTAAATCTTGGTGCCTAATATATTTTCTTCCAATGTTTGTAAGTCAGCTATTATAAAATTATTTCATTCTCATGTGAGAATCACCCAATGAGAGGATTCAGAATAAAACCTGCAAGCCAAGAATAAGAAAAAGTAGAAGTGAAAAGCTCAATGTTGTTTAATGCTATTGATTTTAAACCCAAGGCCATTTAAAGCATGTTACCATTAATAACCATGTGCTCAGGGTTACTTCGTATTGAAAGATCAACAGTTATTTCCTGTTCAGTGAGTTTACAAATTATAATGGCAAGTAAGATACAAATACAGATGGAAAATAGAAAATGCATGGGTTGAATCTGCAAAGAAAAGTCAGTGTTCCCAACAACATTGACTCTACTTCCTGTTATCTTTGCCTCACAAGGAGAACCTGAAGGAAATAATATTCAAAAAAGTGTGAGAAGTGTGACTTGCACCTTGCTGCTATTGATTCATAAGCAGTCTTTCAAAATGTTCTTGAATCCATACAATGTACTTCTGAGCATTCAAAAGACAGGAAGGAGTCTCAGTATTCAATATTTACAGGGATTTCCCTGGCAGTCAGTGGTTAAGACCCCACACTTCCACTGCAGAGGGCTCAGGTTCAGTCCTTAGTGCAGGGGGAAAAATGACTTACAAAAATAAAATCTAATTTTTAACTTGGAGAAGGAGATGGCAACCCACTCCAGTATTCTCGCCTGGAGAATCCCATGGACAGAAGAGCCTGGAGGGCTACAGTCCATGGGGTCGCAAAGAGTCGGACACGACTGAGCGACTAACACACATACACACAATTTTTAAATCCTTTTCAGAAAGAAAGAGTAAAGAACCATGGTTATAATTTAAAAGAAACAAGTGGTACGGAAAGAAAAATTATCACAGATATTAATACAGTAAAATCCAGAAAGTCATAAAACACCAGACAAACGGCAATATGTTGAATGTTAATCATAACAGAAAGTCAAGAAAGAGAGGGAGCGATAGTGTCAAAGTCCTTGGATTCTTTTTTTTTTAAAATCCATGAATTTGACCAAACCAATAGTTGTTTTGGTAAAAAGAAGTAGCTAAGAGCCAGACTGTAAGTGGGTGGGAAAAGAATTAGAGAGCACACTGAAAAATGTACTTAATGCACTTGAAGATGTTTGATTAGAATCAAGGAAGGTAAATAAAAGGAGAGAAGAGAATAGCCAGAAAAAGCTGCTGCTGATACAGTGTACGCGTGATGATTCATGGTCAGTGAAATTGTTGGGGGTGTAATTACAGGGTGTCTTTAGGAGACTTGAAAACACAGAGGTAGTGATGAGGGAGAAAAAGTACGTTCACATCTTGAGAATGAATGCAGGGCTACAAGAGGGAGAACAAACTTTTAATCAAAGTAGGTGTAATACGTCTGCATTTGTGACAAGTTTGTATCCCCAAATATGAATCTGATTATTCCTCTCTGTCTCTCTCCTTTATTTCTGTCTTTCTTGTAAACCAAAAGAGTTTTCTTCTGCTCCAGTCCTCACCAGAGAAGAAACAAAGACATAAGTACACGGCCAACCTAGAGGCCTAGATCGGAGATTTCTGTGCGTGCTTGAAGAACTGGTTATTGCTTCTCTTAGGCAGGGAAGACTGAACCTCAAGAGGGCAGAGAGAAGAGAGGACGTAAGGAGAAAGTAAGAACTGATTGAAGGAATAAGGAGCCCTCAAAGTGACCAAGAGAAAGAGGCAGGCATTCAAGATGAGCCACCTGAAGTATGTTATGAAATAAGTGAAAAGCCAAAACTATGACCAGTTAGTCACTTAGCAGTCCTGAATGCATGTAGGCCTGGAAAGTGAGAGGGAAGCTTGTATGTTTTGCAGGGAATGAAGACATGAAGAACCTCACTCCCTAAACGAGACAGTTAGACAGAAACAGTAGAGAATTTTATAAGTGAGGTAGTGGACCCTATGCCACTGTTATTTATTCTGTTAACATTTCTATAGATGTTAGTGATTTAGGCATTTTGTGGAAAACAGTTAGATGGCCATACCATTGAACTTATAGACCCGCGTGCTGGGAGAGATTGAAGGCAGGAGGAGAAGGGGATGACAGAGGATGAAATGGTTGGATGGCATCACCGACTCAATGGATGTGAGTTTGAGTAAACTCCGGGAGTTGGTGATGGACAGGGAGGCCTGGCGTGCTGCAGTCCATGGGGTCACAAAGAGTCAAACATGACTGAGCGACTGAACTCTTTCTGAACCCTTCAGTTCAGAAGTGAAAAATCAACATCATCCTACTTTCTTCTCTTTGTTCTTTTTTTGGTGTGCATATATTAAGATTTGATGAGTATCACGAGGCCACTTACCAAGCAGTCATTAATCATTCGTCAATAATATTTAACTGAAGGACTTCCCTGGTAGTCTTTAAGACCCTGTGTTTCCAATGCAGGGATTGAGAGTTGATCCCTGGTTGGGGAACTAAGTTCGCACTTGCCGTGTGGTGAAGAAATTTGTTTTAAATTTTATTTCATACAGAGGCTAATAAAACGTGTGACACTTTTAGTCATTGTCAATGAAAATTAATACTTTACATATATATGTAATAATCGTGCATGAATGTGTGGTATTCCCATTATTCTATCAATAAAACAGGAACTCTTTCAAATAAAAGCTCAGTGAGGGGCTTCCCTGGGGGTCCAGTGGTTCAGAATCTGCCTTCCAATGCAGGAGACGGGGGTTCAGTCCCTGAGGGACCTAAGATCCCACATGTTCGTGTGCCACAACCAGAGTCCCCACACCACAATGAAGATCCTGCATGCCACCACTAAGACCCAAAACAGCCAAAAATAAATAAATATATATATTTTAAAAAGCTCAAAGAGTACTCTAACTTCCTGTTCATTCATTCATGTATTCATTCAGTAAGTATTAGAAAGCACAACCATATTATTCACTTTTCTTAATAGCCATACAGAGGCATAAAAATACCTTCATTACCTTCAAGTAGTCAAGGAGCGAAATAATTACAGGAGGAAAAACTAGCTAGAGTGATCAGAGAGTTTTTTGGAGTTAATGCTATTTGAACTGAGCTTTGAAAGTTGGAAAGATTTCAGTAAATGCCAGGGAAAGATTTTGGATAGAGGAAATCTCACAAAGACACTAACAGAGTGACCAAGATATTAATTACAGATGATTGAGAAATCTGCAAAATTAATATTTTATCTCTAGTGACCATCTCTGTAAATCTTTCACTTGCCTGAAGGTGGCAAGCTGGGTTTATCTGAGAAACTCCAGCGTCAACATTATTTGAAGAAAAAAATGAAACAGTACTATATCTCTAGGAAGAAAACAAAAACAAAACCTTTTATTCACATTTAACTCACAAAATCAAAAAGTAAAAAAGATTGAAATTATATAAGTAAACATTTAAATACTGTACATATTTAATGTTACTCATTTCAAAGCACAAAGATTTTATATCATAAGTATTTTACATTCTAACTTTTAAAGTTTTATTGTTCTTATTGATTTCTCAGTTATGATACAATTTCTTCATAGGAGAAAGAGAGGAACTATACTTTTTAAATACGACCATTAAAATCTGTGATAGAGCCTGTGTATAAGACTTTGGGGATGTGGTAAATTTTATTGAGCCCTAATTTCTGAATGGTAAAAAGTATTATTTTTAGTGTATACATGCATGCATGCTCAGTCACTTTAATCGTGTCTGACTCTTTGCAACCCTGTGAACTGTAGCCCGCCAAGCTCCTCTGTCCATGGGATTCTCCAGGCAAAAATACTGGAGTGGGTTGCCATGCCCTCCTCAAGGGGATCTTCCCCACCCAGGGATCGAACCCTCATCACCTGCATTGCAGGTGGATTCTTTACCTCAGAGCCACCAGGTAAACCCTTTTAGTGTGTAGTTGTATGTATTTTTTGATGAGTGCATATGGTATATAACCACTGCTATAGTAAAGATATAAAATAGTTACACTATTCTAACAAATTCCTTTGTGCTCCTCTGTGGGTCAGTCACTTCCTTCACCTCTGGATGCTGGCAACCACTTGTTTTCTGTCTATAGTTTTGCCTATTCCAAAATATTATACGAAAGGAATCAGACAGTCTGTACTCTTTTCTAGTCTGACTTCTTTCATTCAGCATAATTACCTTAAGATTCAGCTATAGTTGAATACAATTGTTGTGTGTATTAATAATGGAATCCTTTTTATTGTTGAGTAGTATTTCGATCTATGGATGTATCACAATTTATTTATTAGTTCGTTAATTCAGGAAATTTATGTTGTTTCCAGTTTTTGGTGATTATGCACAAAGTCACCATAAGCATTGGCATACAGATTTTTGAGTGTCCTTATATTTTCTTTTTTCTTATATAGGAGTGGAATTGCTAGGTCAAATGATAAGTGTATGTTTACAAGAAACTGCCAAACCATTTTTCCAAAGTGACTGATCCATTTTGCACTTCTACCAGCCATGTATGAGAATTCCAGTTGCTTTCCATTCTTGCTAGGACTTGATATCGTCTATTTGATTGCTTGTTTGTTTTACCATTCTAATAGATAGTAGTCAGATGTCATTGTGGTTGTAACTTGCATATCTCTGTGGAATGATGTTGACAGTATTTTATGTATTTATTTATAGTCTGTGTATCTTCTTTGGTGAAATATCTGTTTAAATCTTTTGCCCACTGGTGTATGGGAGGGAGAGGTTACTTACTTTATTATTAAGTTTTGAAAATTCCTTATGGATTCTGGATTCAAGTCCTTTATCAGATATATGCTTTGCAAACATTTTTACCTAGCCTTTGGCTTGCCTTTTAATTTTGTTAATTGTATCGTTCAGAGAGAAGTGTTTAATTTTGATGAATTCAATTTACCAAATTTTTTTGTGTCTGTGCTTTTGGTGTGGTATCTAAGAAATCTTTGCTTCATCCAAGGTCACAAATACTTTCTCATGTGTTTTCTTCTAGAGTTTTTATAGTTGTAGGTTATATAGTTTGGTTTATAATCCATTTTGAATTGATCTTTGTGTAAGATATGGGTCAGGTTCTTTTTAAATTTTTAATTAATTAATTAATTAACTGAATTTTGGTTGCACTGGGTCTTCATTGCTTTGGGTGGGCTTTCTCTAGTTGTGGTGAGCAGGGGCTTTTCTTGTTGCAGAGCATGGGCTCTAGATCCTTGGGCTTAGGAGTTGAGGCACATGGGCCCTAGAGTGTGCAGGCGTCAGTAGTTGTGGCAGGCACACATGGGCTTAGTTGCCCTGTGGCATGTGGGATCGTCCCAGACCAGGGATGAAACCCAAGTCCCTTGCCCAGTGGGTTCTTAACCACTGGAACCCTAGGGAAGTCAAGGTTGTATTTTTTCATATAGATATCTGATTATTCAAGCATCATTTCTTCATGGGAGAAAAATGTAGCAGAAGTAGAGACTTAAGCTTTTAAATTATACAGTTAAAATCCATGATAGGTTCTGTTTGAGAAATTTTTTCAACTTTTTCTTTTTCAATTTTTTTACTTTATTCTCCAATTATTATACCCTGTCTAAAAAGAGCAATGTAGACAAATAACAAGGTCCTATTGTATGGCACAGGGAACTGTATTCTATATCCTGTGTTAAATCACAATGGAAAAGAATATGAAAAAGAATATATATATGTATGTATCTATGTATGTATAACTGAATGGGCTTCCCTGGTGGCTCAGATGGTAAAGAATCCATCTGCCATGCGGGAGACCTGGGTTTGATCCCTGGGTCAGGAAGATCCCCTGGAGGAGGACATGGCAACCCACTCCAGTATTTTTGCCTGGAGAAACCCCATGGACAGAGGAACCTGGAGGGCTACAGTCCACGGAGTCACAAAGGGTCGACACGACTGAGCGACTGAGCGCATGATCACTGAGTCACTTTGCTGTACGATGTAATTAACACAACACTGTATACTTGTGTTATACTATACTTTGTATGCTATATTTCAGTCAAAAAAAAAAAATGTGTGACAGCATGGATGGACCTTGAGGACATTAAGCTAAATAAGGTAAGTCAAGTAGAGAATGAAAAATACTATATGATATCCCTTATACGTGAAATCTAAATGAATGAAAAAAGGAAAAACTGGAAAAAAATAAATATATGAAAAGAGCAGTTTCTGTCTCGGATTTTCTGTCTCAGTTCATTCTATTTATCAGTGTCAGAATTTTATCTCTGCACTATCTAGATTTACGTACTTTTAAATGCAGAGGGTACCAGCCCCACCCAACCTCCCTTTAGAGATAAGGAGACCAAGATCTCACGAGCTCCAGTGACTTGCCCTCAGTCAAACAGCTAGACAGAGGCGGTGCAAAGTCCAGGGCACAGCTTTGCATATCTCATACCATTGCTCTTTCAGCCAACTGTGCCCTCCTTATTGAATGTGTTACTAACTTTATTTCTATTTACTAAAATTACATATTTGCTCTAACAATAGGGTTCATCTTCAGTGCTTTACTACCTACTACATGAAATTTGCCTTTTTGCATTTCTTTTTCTTGGGAATGGTCTTGATCACTGCCTCCTATTAAATGACACAAACCTCCATCCATAGTTCTTCAGCACTCCATCAGATCTAATCCCTTGAATCTATGTGTCACTTCCACTGTATAATCATAAGGGATTTGATTTAGGTCATACCTGAATGGTATAGTGGTTTTCCCTACTTTCTTCAAGTCTGAATTCTGCAATAAGGAATTCATCATCTGAGCCACAGTCAGATCCTGGTCTTGGTCTTGTTTTTGCTGATCATATATAGAGCTTCTCCATCTTTGGTTGCAAAGAATATAATCAGTCTGATTTCTGTGTTGACCATCTGGTGATGTCCATGTATAGAGTTTCTCATGTTGTTGGAAGAGGGTGTTTGCTATGATCAGTGCATTCCCTTGGCAAAACTCTGTTAGACTTTGCCCTGCTTCATTTTGCACTCCAAGGCCAAACTTGCCTGTTAATCCAGGTAACTCTTGACTTCCTACTTTTGCATTGCCAACATCCATTGGATCATAGAAAAAGCAAGAGACTTCCAGAAAAACATCTGCTTTATTGACTATGCCAAAGCCTTTGACTGGGTGGATCACAACAAACTGTGGAAAATTATTAAAGTGATGGGAATACTAGACCACCTTACCTGTCTCCTGAGAAATCCGTATGCAGGTCAAGAAGCAACAGTTAGAACTGGACATGGAACAATGGACGGGTTCCAAATACGGAAAGGAGTACATCAAGGTTGTATATTGTCACACTGCTTATTTAACTTGTATGCAGAGTACATCATGCAAAATGCTGGGCTGGATGAAGCACAAGCTGGAATCAAGATTGCTGGGAGAAATAGCAATAACCTCAGATACACAGGTGACACCACCCTTATAGCAGAAAGCTAAGAGGAAGTAAAGAGCCTCTTGATGAAAGTGAAAGAGAAGAGCAAAAAAGCTGGCTTAAAACTCAACATTCAGAAAAAAAACAACAACAACAACAACTCAACATTCAGAAAGCTAAGATCCTGGCATCTGGTCCCATCACTTAATGGGAAATAGATGACAGATTTTCTTTCTTGAGCTCCAAAATCACTGCAGATGGTGACTGCAGCCATGAAACTAGAAGACGCTTGCTCCTTGGAAAAAAAGCTATGACCAACCTGGACAGCATATTAAAGAGCAGAGACATCACTTTGCCAACAAAGGTCCATCTAGTTAAAGCTTTGGTTTTTCCAGTAGTCATGTATGGATGTGAGAGTTGGACCATAAAGAAAGCTGAACGCCGAAGAATGGATGCTTTTGAACTGTGATGTTGGAGAAGACTCTTGAGAGTCCCTTGGACTGCAAGGAGATCAAACCAGCCAATCCCAAAGGAAATCAATCCTGAATATTCATTGGAAGGACTGATGCTGAAGCTGAAGCTCCAATACTTTGGCCGCCTGATGTGAAGAAGTGACTCATTGGAAAAGACCCTGATACTGGGAATGATTGAAGGTGGGAGAAGAAGGGGCTGACAGAGGATGAGATGAGATGGTTGGATGGTATCACTGACTCAATGGACATGAGTTTGCACAACCTCTGTGAGTTGGTGATGGACAGGGAGGCCTGGTGTGCTGCAGTCCATGGGGTCGTAGAGAGTTGGACACCACTGAGTGACTGAACTCAACTGAACAAGAAATTTGACTAAGCAGAATTGAAACCAATTCTTACAAAATACTTCTAAGCTTTATGCAACACCACTGACTTTACAAATCTCATCACAAAGTAAATATACACAAAGGAAATACAGCCTAGACAAAGGAAACAAATCTAATTTAATAATCTAGGGATTACAAAAATGATGAGATTTTAGTTGATAGTTATAAGACTTTGCACATATGCATAATTTTTACTTTATATTAAGTTAGCCATGTCTCTCTTTACATAATTGTAAGTTAGAGAGAAAGTCCATCTTTTTGACTACGTGGAATTTCCAGCAACCTAGTGCGTTAAATCTGAATGATCCTGTCTTACCTTATGGAAAAAAAGCTTACAGATGCTTGATAAAATATTAGAAAGAGAAAAATCCCTAGATGCCAAAAACCAATGAGGATTGCAAATCTACTAGAAAATTAAAAACTGTACTTGGGGATGGTCTTCTGTGAGGACCCTTTCAGGGAATTTCCATAGAATAAACATCCCCTAATAATGAGGAGCTCACAACAAAAAATTACACATCACATGAAGAAACACATCATCAGGAGAGAGATTAGGAAGCCCAACAAACAGGAAAACTTATCTCAAGAACTAACAATAACAGGAAAACTTGAAAGTATAAAATAAATGTTTTAAATTATTTAAACGATTTAAAAAATAGAACCATAATGGGAGAAGAGAACATGATAAAAGCAAACAGATAGATTTGCAAAAATAGTGAAATCAAACATTAAAAAATTAAAAATATATTTCTTTGACATTAAAAAGCCCATGGACAGCTTAAACAAATCAAGAGAAAATTATAAAGTAGAAGACAGTGCTTAGGAAATCACATAATTATGAAGAGATAGAAAATATGAAAAAGAAATTAAGAGATATAAAATACAGAAAAGGAAGTAAAAACATGAACAGAACATGCAAAATAAGATAGTAGAAATAAATTCTATATTAGTGAGTTGCAAAGTACACTTATAGCATGATACAAAAAAAAGGTTTAAATACAGCATGATACAAAAAAAAGGTTTAAATACAGCATGATACCGTCGCAATAACATTGTAAACGCAAAAAAATAATAATATTGCTTATGGACCCACACCTGTGTAGTAAAATATTAAACAAAAAACAAGGGATACATACTGACTTCTGGACACTGGTTACCTGTGGTAAAGTAGGAAAGCAAATGAGATGATGAAACGGTTGCTTTAACTGTATTAGTAATTTTTATTTTTCTGAGAAGAATCTGAAACTAACATGGCAACATGTTAAGATTTGCTGTTAAGTACATAGTTTGACCTCTGGGTCAGGAAGATCCCCTGGAGAAGGAAATGGCCACCCACTCCAATATTCTTACCTGTGAAATCTCATGGACAGAAGGAGCCTAGCGGGCTACAGTCCATGGAGTCTCAAAAGAGTCAGACACGACTTAGCAGCTAAACAACAACGTAGACTTTTATTATTTTCTTTGCTTTTCTATATATCTGAACTGTTTACATTAAAAACTCTCAAGCATCTCAGGAATATCTCAATAAACAAGCCTATTTGTGCAAATAAGTAGTTATTTATAAACATCTTAATGGTTATGAGAACATGGAGGGAGACTGCAAAAGTGTCTTTTCCATGTCACTTGTAGACACAGCTTATAGGAAAGACAATGTATCGTATCACATTCCTGGTTATCTCTTTGACCCTCTACCACAGAGAAGTTGAAGGCAGAAGATCCTTGAGATCTAAGACTGTATTTCTGTACATATTACAAAGCATCCAAAACACTCCTCTCACCAATGTTTAGCAGTTTTCAAATGAAGAAGAGAAAGGGAAACATGCAAAAGGTAAGGTTCACACTTCCTATGGGAGCTTTGGTGTGTCCATGTTTTTGTTTTTCTAACTATCCATAGATTCAAGGCAACTGTGAATCTTTTGTTGTTGGAAGAATTAAATGAATCTGGAAAAGAAAAAGAGGAGAGGAAAGAACCACATGAAAAAGAAATGGAGTTTAAGTTCTCCAAATAAGAACCAGAAAGCACTCTCCCTATCTCAAGCTTCAAATTGGAAAATTTTTTAAAGTAATGTTGAAATTCTATTTTCCCCAAAGGCCTAAATAATGAACAGCCTAAAATATGAAATCACAGATTTCTTTTTTCTCTCCTCCATGGTCATAAACATTTTTTAACACTAACAGACAAAGCTAGGGGAGGTGATGGAATTCCAGTTGAGCTATTTCAAATCCTAAAAGATGATGCTGTGAAAGTGCTGCACTTAATGTGCCAGCAAATCTGGAAAACTCAGCAGTGGCCACAGGACTGGAAAAGGTCAGTTTTCATTCCAATCCCAAAGAAAGGCAATGCCAAAAAATGTTCAAACTACTGCACAATTGCACGCATCTCACATGCTAGCAAAGTAATGCTCAAAATTCTCCAAGCCAGGCTTCAACAGTACGTGAACCATGAACTTCCGGATGTTCAAGATGGGTTTAGAAAAGGCAGAGGAACCAAAGATCAAATTGCCAACATCCACTGGATCATCAAAAAAAGCAAGACAGTTCCAGAAAAACATCTACTTTTGCTTTATTTGACTACTCCAAAGCCTTTGACTATGTGGATCACAACAAACTGTGGATAATTCTTCAAGAGATGGGAATACCAGACCACCTTACCTGCCTCCTGAGAAATCTGTATGCAGGTAAAGAAGCAACAGTTAGAGTTGGACATGGAACAACAGACTGGTTCCAAATTGGGAAAGGAGTATGTCAAGGCTTTATATTGTCACCCTGGTTATTTAACTTATAGGCAGAGTACATCATGCAAAATGCTGGGCTGGATGAAGCACAAGCTGGAATCAAGATTGCCAGGAGAAATATCAATAACCTCAGATATGCAGATGACACCACCCTTATGGCAGAAAGCGAAGAACTAAAAATCCTCTTGATGAAAGTGAAAGAGGAGAGTGGAAAAGTTGGCTTAAAACTCAACATTCAGAAAACTAACATCATGGCATCCAGTCCCATCACTTCATGGCAAATAGATGGGGTAACAATGGAAACAGTGTCAGACTTTATTTTGGGGGGCTCCAAAATCACTGCAGATGGTGACTGCAGCCATGAAATTAAAAAATGCTTGCTCCTTGGAAGAAAAGTTATGCCCAACCTAGACAGCATATTAAAAAGCAGAGACATTACTTTACCAACAAAGGTCCATCTAGTCAAGGCTATGGTTTTTCCATAGTCATGTATGAATGTGAGAGATGGACCATAAAGAAAGCTGAGCACTGAAGAATGTCTGCTTTTGAACTGCGATGTTGGAGAAGACTCTTGAGAGTCCCTTGGACTGCAAGGAGATCAAACGAGTCCATCCTAAAGGAAATCAGTCCTGAGTATTCATTGGAAGGACTGATGCTGAAACTGAAACTCCAATACTTTGGCCACCTGATGTGAAGAACCGACTCATGGGAAAGGACCCTCATGCTGGGAAAAATTGAAGGTGGGAGGAGAAGGGGATGACAGAGTATGAGATGGTTGGATGGCATCATCGATTCAATGGACATGGGTTTGGGTGAACTCCGGGAGTTGGTGATGGACAGGGAGGCCTGCGTGCTACAAGTCCATGTCCAAAGAGTCGGACATGACTGAGCAACTGAACTGAACTGAACTGATAGCTTATATAATTAGGGAGTATTTGCCATGCTCCTTCAAAAAGAAATTGGAATAATATTTGGGGGAAAATAAACATCTTGTAAATCCCCAGTTTCTGGTTGTCTTGCAGAGAAAGACCGCTTACACTGTTAGGATCACCCCTGTCTGCCGTTAAGATGGAGACATTCAGTGCCCACCTTCTTCTAGTGAAGCAGGAGGATGTAGAGAAAGTCCGTTGAGAGACAGAGAGGGAGTGGACGGTGAGTGGTGGCTCTGACAGTGGAAAGGAGAGTTAGACCCCTGTGTTTTGGTGCCTTTCTGCTGGGCAACTTTCAGCATGAGGAGAAAGCTGAAAGGGCTTTGGGAAAGGGCTCGTGCCCTGCTTCTGTTTGACTCAGCTTAAGAGCTGATACAGGCTTCCCTGGTAGCTCAGACGCTAAAGAATCTGCCTGCAATGTGGGAGACCTGGGTTCGATCCCTGGGTTGGGAAGATCCCCTGGAGGAGGGTATGGCAACCCACTCCAGTATTCTTGCCTGGAGAATCCCATGGACAGAGTTGCCTGGCGCTCTACAGTGCATAGTCGGGCACAACTGAAGCAACTTAACACGCATGCACAAGAGCTGATACAGTGGATTGTTCAACAGTGACACAGAGAAGTGGGTGGATGGATCAGCCTGAAGCAGTGGTCCTGGCTCTGATGTGACCTGCAGTGGATCCTGGTGAGAGAGCACAGAAATAAAGATGAGGACAATTAAGGACAATTAAGAGGCTGCAGTGTGTAGAGCAAATGACCTAAACCACAGACCCAGTGATGCTACCAGCACACTGCCCAGAGACCACATAATACTGGCCACATCTCAAAGGGGCCCTCGATGGCCACCATTCCACAGAGATGCCATTCTGCCACAGGGACAAATTTGCATCCTGAGACCACGCAGAGATCTGAGGCCTCTCCTCTCCTCCCCACCACAAGGTCACAAATCCTTCTGTACATCCAGACACACTGTTTGGAAGAGAAGCAAGGTTAAGGGAAAGTAATGTGAAAGATTTTTGCACCTACCCAAAAGAAAATGTATTATTCAAAAGTAACTATTTATAGGAATTCCCTGGTGGTTCAGTGGTTAAGACTCAGAGCCTCCACTGCAGGGGGCACAGTTGGAGAACTAAGATCCTGCAAGTCATGAGGCCAAAAAAAAGTGACTATTTTTTTAAACTGAAAAAAAAAAAAAGGAAGCTTGTCAGCCTTGAATTGACAAGCTTAAAGGTTGAGTCTTTTTTTTCCCTCCCAGTATAGAAGTTTACAAAGAAAATTCGGTCCATCAAAGAAAATAAAGAGCAACATTTTTTTTTGCATATTGGAAGCACAGTGTGGATACATTTTTGGCCCCACTATACACATCTTTCTTTCACAAAGAGACACGACTGAGCCACTGAACGGAACTGAACTGATACACATTTTAAAGGATTATTTTTCAGATTGTTTTTTCTCCTGATGTTAATACCCTTCCTTGATTCGCTTGTATTAGCACGTCTGAAATTAACTGCAGTCCCCATTATATTGGCTAAGGAGGTTCCAAAAGCAAATACCAGCTTCACCTATTCTGCAACTGGCAGGTGTAAAGCGTGAAGCAAAGGGCGCTAAGTTTGAGGACAGACTCAGTCCTTTGTGATCACAAGAAAATGCCCACCCAGCCATTCTGCTCTTCTTTTTAATTTGTTCCTTTCCTTTGGTTTAAATGCATGGACAATTAGAGCCACAGAAAGCCATGTGCACTGCAACCACCGTTCGTCACCACTGTGACCGTTCCCCTGGGTAACACGAAACATTTAAGAGGCCGGTCCCAGCATCTATCAACAAAGGAAAACCACATGGCAGATCACAATAATGATTTTGTGTCTTTCTGTAATGATGAAAGGAAAACCTGATCCTGCATAATAATCGCTTTGTTATTCATGGAATTTAACCGGCATTTCCTCATGAATTTTAATGGGCCATCCATTTTCTCACTACTTATCCCCACAATTCTTTGTGAGCCTTTGCAGAACATTATTCTCTTATCTCTTTTTTTCCGACAATGTAATAATTCTATCTAAACCAAAAGGCTTTAGGATGTTGCCTTTTTAACTGTGTTGGTCAGAGAGCTGGTCTAGGCGGACATTAAATAACCTGGAAAGATTAGGCTGTGCACTTAGGATTTTTCTACTTTTTTCCAAAATGCATGTTATTTAATTTTAAAAGCTGCTTACTTTTAAATAATAATCTAGGTCATCATGCAATCATGAATGTGTGCCTTCTTAAAAGAAATTATAATTAGTGGCATTCATGAAGTTACCTGTTACTATTCAGTGTTCTTTTTAGAAAGGGAATTGTTTGCAATATTTTTCTTCCTGCTGCTGCTGCTAAGTCGCTTCAGTCATGTCTGAATCTGTGTGACCCCATAGACGGCAGCCCACCAGGCTCCCCCGTCCCTGGGATTCTCCAGGCAAGAACACTGGAGTGGGTTGCCATTTCCTTCTCCAATGCACGAAAGTGGAAAGTGAACAGTGAAAGTGAAGTCGCTCAGTCGTGCCCGACTCTGCGACCCCATGGACTGCAGCCCACCAGGCTCCTCCGTCCATGGGATTTTCCAGGCACGAGTACTGGAGTGGGGTGCCATTGCCTTCTCCTTTTTCTTCCTAGTCCTTTTTAATAGGCATAATACATATGGAAACTTAGTATCATCTTATTTGTAGACAAGTAATCTCAAAACTGCATAAAACTAGACTAGATGTTAAGCTATTTGAGGACACAAACTATCTTACTTGGTATTCTATGAAGTATTTTGCTCAAGGACTTTCAAATAGAAAGCCTTCATAAATATTTGCTTAATAAATTAAAAGTATCTTTTGCTGAAAGTAAATCATGGTTGCCAGATCTGAGGGTTAGAAAGATAGAACTTCTTGCAAAGGGGGGATAAGGGAACATTTTACAGTGATGTTAATATTCTACATATTGATTGTGGGGTTGATTACATAACTGTATGGATTCATTAAAGACTGTACATACACTGAAAACTGATTAATTTTATTGCATGTAAATTATATCTCAGTAAAGCTGATTAAAGAATGAGTCTTGTGAGAATATTATGATTTCATTATTGGAAATAACTAATAACAAATGCTATTAACAAAAAACTAGCATATTCTTTACATGATCAAATACCCTGATCCAGATCAACCCTGAAAATTCCTTATTTCTTGGTTTCCAACAATTTATTAAATACTACCATGTGTCTGATCCTATACTAGATGATTTATGTTCTTTTTTAAATTCTTGTGCCAAGGACTTCCCTGGCAGTGCAGTGGTTGAGACTTTTCCTTCCAATGGAGGGGGTGTGTGTTCAGTCCCTGACTGGGGAGATAAGATCCCACATGCCTCACAGCCAAAAAACCAAAGCAGAAAACAGAAGCAATATTATAACACATTCAATAAAGACTTTAAAAATGGTCCACATTAAAAGAAATCTTAAAAGTCTTGCACGAACAGATTCTGTGAAATAAGAATTATTATTTCCATTTGCTACGCACTGAGGCTCAGAGAGGTTAGGTAAACTGTCCAAGACCATGCATTTTATTTTTTTAAAATCAGGACATGCATAAATAGTTTCAAGGAGGCTAAACTAAACACTTATATTTGTGATTTGGGAATTTCAAGAAGTCTGATGCTTTTGTCCCCAGAAGCACTTATGATAATAAAAATAAAAATTTAACTTCAACAAATAAGTGTTTACTGACTCTGTGATAGGCACCATACTAGATATTTCAGGGAATGTAATGCTGGAAGAATATAGACTTTGCTTTCAAAGTATATACCATTTTATATGGATGTGAGGTACATAAATAAATAATAATAATGGAGCTAGAATAGATTAGAAGCAATCTTGCAATGATGTAGCTTCAATTTTTGATGTTGATTAATTTAAAAAATACCACCAGCCACCAAGAGGAATTTAGGAGAGGTTCAGACTTAGACAATTTTGAGATAAAATGGAAAGGCAAAAGCTTTTCTCTTTCCCTTACTCTATACTTATTCTCAGTTCAAAGCTTGAGACTTCCCTGGCGATTCGGTGATTAAGACTCTGCACTTCTAATCCAGAGGACTTGGGTTCAATCCCGGGTCAGGGAGCTAAGCTCCCACATGCCACGCAGTGCAGCCAAAAAATTAAAAAAAAAAAAAAAAGCTAATCCAACAAATGTCTTATGAGTGTGCAGAGCTGGTTGCTAGTCCTTGGACTTTCCCAAGAATCCTTCTCTGACCTCATGAAAGTCTCAGCTTAGGTTTCCTTCACAGAGAGGCCTTCTCTAACCATGCTCCTCAAAAGAACATTTCATCCTCTATCCGTCCTCTGCTCTTTATTTTTCTTCATATCATTTATTACCACTTGACATTGCATCATCAAATAAAATATTAAGTATTTATTTGTCTGTCGTTTGTCTCTTTCAGTGGTATTTAAGCTCCTTTCAGAAAAAGGGTCCATACGTTTTGCTCACTACTCCAGCACTTGTTATCTCCAGCACCTACCTTAGTGCTTTATACTCTTTGTTGAGTGAATGAATAAATTTTTAGACAACTCCTTCTGACTACAATAACCCATCTTCATGTCTTTCAGTCTTGAAATTCTACCATTTACTTTATGCTTATTTGACTTTTGCTAGATAGTAATTTCTAAAATTTTTAAAAATTCCAATCCCAAAGAAAGGCAATGCCAAAGAATGTTCAAACTACCACACAATTTCACTCATCTCACATGCTAGCAAAGTAATGCTCAAAATTCTCCAAGCCAGGCTTCAGCAGTACGTGAACCATGAAATTCCAGATGTTCAAGCTAGATTTAGAAAAGGCAGAGGAACCAGAGATCGAATTGCCAACATCTACAGGATCATTGAAAAAGCAAAGGAATACCAGAAAAATATCTGCTTCTGCTTCTGATTACGCCAAAGACTTTGACTGTGTTCAGTTCAGTTGCTCAGTCGTGTCCGACTCTTTTGACCCCATGAACCGCAGCACACCAGGCCTCCCTGTCCATCACCAACTCCCAGAGTCCACTCAAACCCATGTCCATTGAGTCGATGATGCCATCCAACCATTTCAACCTCTGTCATCCCATCTCCTCCTGCCCTCAATCTTTCCCAGCATCAGGGCCTTTTCCAATGAGTCAGCTCTTCACATCAGGTGGCCAAAGTATTGGAGTTTCAGCTTCAGCATCAGTCCTTCCAATGAACACCCAAGACTGATCTCCTTTAGGATGGACTGGTTGGATCTCCTTGCAGTCCAAGAGACTCTCAAGAGTCTTCAACACCACAGTTCAAAAGCATCAATTCTTCGGCACTTAGCCTTCTTTATAGTCCACTCTCACATCCATACATGACCACTGGAAAAACCATAGCCTTGACTGGACGGACCTTTGTTGGCAAAGTAATGTTTCTGCTTTTTAATATGCTATCCAGGTTGGTCATAACTTTCCTTCCAAGGAGTAAGCATCTTTTAATTTCATGGCTGCAGTCACCATCTGCAATGATTTTGGAGCCCCCCCCCAAAACAAAGTCTGACTATGTTTCCACTGTTTCCCCATCTATCTGCTGTGAAGTGATGGGACCAGATGCCATGGTCTTGGTTTTCTGAATGTTGAGCTTTAAGCCAACTTTTTCACTCTCCTCTTTCCCTTTCATCAAGAGGCTCTTTAGTTCTTCTTCACTTTCTGCCTGTGTAGATCACAACAAACTGTGGAAAAATCTTAAAGAGATGGGAATACCAGACCACCTTACCTGGCTCCTGAGAAATATGTATGCAGGTCAGGAAGCAACAGTTAGAACTTGACATGGAACAACAGACTAGTTCCGAATTGGGAAAGGAGTACGTCAAGGCTATATATTGTCACCCGGCTTATTTAACTTATATGCAGAGTACATCATGAAAAATGCTGGACTGGATGAAGCATAAGCTGGAATCAAGATTGCCAGGAGAAATATCAATAACCTCAGATACACAGATGACACTACCCTTATGGCAGAAAGCGAAGAAGAATTAAAGAGACTCTTGACGAAAGGTAAAGAGGAGAGTCAAAAAACTGGCTTAAAACTCAACATTCAAAAAAACATAAGATTATGGCATCTGGTTCCATCACTTCATGGCAAATAGATGGGAAAACAATGGAAACACTGAGAGACTTTTGGGGGGGCTCCAAAATCACTAGATGGTGACTGCAGCCATGAAATTAAAAGATGCTTGCTCCTTTTAAGAAAAGCTATGACCAACCTAGGCATATTAAAAAGCAGAGACACTACTTTACCAACAAAGGTCCATCTAGACAAGGCTATGGTTTTTCCAGTAGTCATGTATGGATGTGAGAGTTGGACCTAAAGAAAGCCGAACACCAAAGAATTGATGCTTTTGAACTGTGGTGTTGGAGAAGACTCTTGAGAGTCCCTTGGACTGCAAGGGGATCCAACCAGTCAAAGGAAATCAGTTCTGAATATTCATTGGAAGGACTGATGCTGAAGCTGAAACTCCAATACTTTGGCCACCTAATGTGAAGAACCAACTCATGGGAAAAGACCCTGATGCTGGGAAAGATTGAAGTCAGGAGGAGAAGGCGATGACAGAGGATGAGATGGTTGGTTGACATTACCAACTTGATGAACATGAGTTTGAGTAAGCTCTGGGAGTTGGTGATGGACAGGGAAGCCTGGCGTGCTGCAGTCCATGGGGCCATAAAGAGTCGGACACGACTGAGAGACTGAACTGAACTGAATATTTTAAAATATATTCTCTCATGTATCTCACTTTCTCTCTCTCTATCTCTCTCCCTCTCTCTCTCCCCCATATATATAGGGATATATATATATAGGAAGACCCTATACATATAGGGAGATATATATATATATATGGGAAGAGAGAGAGAGGATATGTGGTTTTTTCCTTGGTTGTACCTTGTGGCATGCAGAACTTCCCTCATGTGTGGGATTGAACACATGTTCCTGCAGTGAAATTTTGGGGTTTTAACCACTGAACCACCACTGAAGCCCCTAAAGTGAAGTGAAGTGAAGTCGCTCAGTCGTGTCCGACTTTTTGCAACCCCATGGACCGTAATCTACCAGGCTCTTCTGTCTATGGGATTTTTCAGGCAAGAGTACTGGAGTGGGTTGCCATTTCCTTCTCCAGGGGAATCTTCCCGACCCAGTGATCGAACCCGGGTCTCCCGCATTGCAGGCAGACGCTTTACCGTCTGAGCCACCAGGTAAGCCCTAATATTTTAACTATCAATATTTTGAAGTAAAAATATACCCTCTTTGCCATAAGACACATGAGAGAACACTTTGAAGGCTAAGATATGTCTTGATAGTGTAATGTTTGAAACTGAATTGTGACAAACACCTCTTCTTTATGCCCTAGCCTGGGTTTTCTAGCCTGGGACAAAGCTTTGTTGTTGTTGTTCAATGCTCAATCATGTCTGACTCTTTGCAGCCTCATGGACTGCAGCACACCAGGCTTCTCTGTCCTTCACTATCTTCTGGAGTTTGCTCAAACTCATGTCCATTGAGTCAATGATGCCATCCAACCATCTCCTCCTCTGTCGCCCTCTTCTCCTGTCCTCAATCTTTCCCAGCATCAGGGTCTTTTCCAATGAGTCAGTTCTTCGCATCAGGTGGCCCAAGTATTGTGCTTTAGCTTCAGCATCAGTCCTTCCAATGAATATTCAGGACTGATTTCCTTTAGGATTAACTGGTTTGATCCCCTTGCAGCCCAGGGGACTCTCAAGAGTTCTCCAGCACCACAGTTCAAAAGCATCAATTCTTCGGCACTCAACCTTCTTTATGGTCCAATTCTCACATTTGTACTTGACTACTGCAAAAACCATAGCTTTGACTAGACGGACATTTGTCGGCAAAGTGATATCTCTGCTTTTTAATAAGCTGTCTAGGTTTGTCATAGCTTGTCTTCCAAGGAGCAAGCATCTTTAAATTTTGTGGCTGTAGTGATTTTGGAGCAGTGATTTTGGAGCCCAAGAAAATAGTCTCTTGCTGTTTCCATTGTTTCCCCATCTATTTGCCATGAAGTAAAGGACCGGATGCCATGATCCTACTTTTCTGAATGTTGAGTCTTAAGCCAGCCATTTCACTCTCCTCTTTCACCTTCAGCAAGAGGCTCTTTAGCAAGCTCATTTTTATTGCACATAGGGTATGGGTGGAGAGGGAAGATGAATGCAGTTCCAGGGAAGGAAGAGTAAGGAGAAGAGGGCTGTAGCTACTCATAGAAACACAACTGGTTGCTCAGTCACATGGGACCCTCTGGAGAGGATGTATGGGCCTCAGAACTATCTGTTAGTTCTGAGGCAAGAAAGAGGGGCAGACAATCCTGTGCATTTTCTGAGTTACCTGCTTCTCCAAGAAAACCCTGGGGAAGCCAGAGCCTGCACAGGTCCAGGTAGGTGGAACCAGGTTCCTGAAACCGCTGTTGCAACCCAGTCCTCATCCCAGGAAGCGACCTCACCCCATTCCCATGGTTATAAAACACTGGTTCTACTATCATCTTCTAACTTCTCTGGCAAGGAAGCAAACCAGGTTGCCGAGCCCTGGGGACAGTGAAGATAAGCAGATCAGGAGGGGCAGAAACTTTTAGAAATTATTCAGGGCAATTATTTCTAGCAAACAAGGCCCCACCTGCATGTGTGATAAATAACCAGACTTAGACTGTCCTCAAGTTCTCACTCCTCAGTGGTGCTTCTAGTCTGAATTCCCTAATTCTGCACCTCATTTCTTCCGCCTGTATATATACTCTCCCAAAGTAATGGGCTGTTGTTGTTGTTGTTGTGTGTGTATTTTACGTTCGAGAATTTTGTCTGACAATTTGAAATGAACAACTGCATTAAACCCTATGCACAATATAGTTAATCTTAAATATTCTTTATTATGTTGATTGGACATCATCAATTTTATGAACAGATATTTACTAAGCACCTACTATGTGTTAAGCACTAAGCACTAGGACTACAACAGTGAATAAAGCAAATAAAAATTCCTGCATTAAGGAGGATGCATTTTATGTGAGTAAGTAGACAAATTCTGGGAACAAATAAAATATTTTTTATATTGCAGGATGATAATCATTATGGGGAAAAAAAAGAGAAGGTTTTTAAATTATTTCTTTACTTTTTACACTTTTTTTTATATTGGAGTATAGCCAGTTAACAATGTTATTATAGTTTCAGGTGGACAGCAAAGAGACTCAGCCGTACGTATATATCTATCCATTCTCCCCTAAATTCCCCTGGAAGGGAGGCTTTTTAAAAATCTGTGATCTTTTGAATAGACAACTATGATGACCTTCAGGAAGAAGGAGGAAGATGTGCCTGGGGCATTTAGGGAATGTAGAGAGTTCTTTAGGACTAGAGCTGCAGGTCAAGCCTGTGGCCAGTGAGTAAAGAAATAGCCTGAGGGATATAGAGCATTGTGGCTTCTCTGAGCAAGACACAACTTTTGATAACAACTTTCTCCAAGCACATTGCACAGAGCATTGTACCCCTGGGAGATACAGTTGTTGTTAATTCAGTTTTCCCTCCCAGATAGGTTATATGAAGTACAAACAGTTGACAGTTCCTTCTACACCACTGCCTGGTGACCACTCCTCCAACTTACAAGAGGCACACAAGTTACGGAACTGAATCAGGCAGAGAAGCAAAACTTTACTTTCCAAGGAGATTTCATGAAATGCATGCTGCACAGAGTTACCTTTCTTCTCTTTGTCAGCTACAAATACTGGAAAGTGAGCCCTCATTTGTAGGATACCTGAAATGTCTTTAGCCAGGAGAAGAATTTGGAATATCTGAAAAACAACTCTGGCCTAGAGGGCTCGGGGTGGCGGCGGGGGGAGGGGGAGAATTCTCATGTGCTAAATATCAGATTGAAATTCGGTAGGGATGAAAGATTTCTCCAAGAATTAGGCGGCATATATCGGTTTCTAATTATTATCTTGATTCTAAGACATCTAAACATGAGGATCTACAAATAAGATTTACTTAAACTGGACAGGTATTTGATCCCAGAATCATAGAATTGGAAGGTCAAGGCCAGGTTAGATGGTCATTTCTTATGATGTCAAAACTCAGAGTAACATCTGGATGCCCAGAAACTGAAAAGTACAAACATTAAAGGTTCCTCTTTTAGAACTCACTGTTACAGATGGAGCTCAGTCACTTTTTTAACTAATTTCAAGTGCTTCAGATTACCTATGCCATGTACTTTGCTAGATGTTGGAAATATAAAAGTGAGAAAAAATTGACCTAACTCTTGCTCTCACAGAGTTATACTTACAACTGTAACTCTCACAAGGGCTATTAAGAAAAGCTCAGTTGAAGGCCGAGAGCATATACTGGAGGACAGACAAGATCCAGGAAGTGAGGCTTGAAGTTGAGATTTGCAGGCTAGAGGAAGGCAGTAAAGTGAGTGCTCAAGGATTTGTAGATCATTCAGGATTTTGACCTTTATTCAAAGATCTACTGGAAAACTATTGGAGGACTTGAATTTTTAAAAAATCACTCTGGATGTTGATGGAGAGCCAATTGTAGTTGCACAGAGAAAGTTCAGGAGACATCATTTAGGAGGCTACTGTAGCAGTTCCAGGCAGGAGATAGTATTTTTTGGTCCTTTAATTAATTACTTATTTACTTATTTGGCTGCAGCGGCTCTTAGTTGAGGCATACGGAATCTTCAGTCTTCATTGCAGCATGTGTGATCTTTAGTTGCAGCATCCGAACTCTTACTTGTAGCCTGTGGGGTCGAGTTCCCTGGCCAGGGATTGAACCCAAGCCCCCTGCCTTGGAATCTTAGCCACTGGAACACCAGGGAAGTCTCTGAGATAGCAGTTTGGTTTTTTTTTGAGACAGCAGTTCTGATCAGAGAAGTGCTCCACTCCCTCCTTTGAATAGCTGCAAAAGCTTTTGACAGTAAACTTTAAAATAAGTCTTTGTCCCTCAGTCTCCATCTCCTTTTCTCCCCACCCCATCTCCTTTTAAAACCCTTGTTTATAAGGACATGCAGCCTTGCAACAGTGAGGTCACAACCTCCAAAATGCAGATAACTAAATGTTTTAAAATGTCTTTACCTACATTTTTCCTGATCCCAACAGAAGATCTCTAAGCCTCCAGCAATTAATGAGGTCGTTTCAGGCTGATGTGTGTTCCTTGAACCTTGTTTTATGGTTCTGAGTAAAATAATTGAGAAAACGCCCCATAATATGAGAGATTTTCTAAGAAAATAAGTGGATGATGCTTTCCCTTTTTTGAGAGATTCTCTAAGAAAAGTCTTGCTTGATACTCAGTTATAAACTCAGTCATATTCTACTTACTATGAATACTGTAAGAAATGGGGATACAATGGTGAAAGATACATAGTCCTTGTTCTCATAGAACGTAAATTCTAGAAGGGAAGCAACTGGAATGAAATATACCAAGTACTATAATGTAAGAGGGCTTCCCTGGTGGCTCAGAGGTTAAAGTGTCTGCCTGCAATGCGGGAGACCTGGGTTCGATCCCTGGGTAGGGAAGTTCCCCTGGAGAAGAAAATGGCAACCCACTCCAGTATTCTTGCCTGGAGAATCCCAAGGACGGAGGAGCCTGGTGGGCCCCAGTTCATGGGGTCGCAATGAGTCAGACACGACTGAGCAACTTCACTTTCTTTTCAAATAATGTAAGAAGTACAGCAGACTAAAAAGGAAGTGATGACTAAATGCAATATGTTCTCCTAGATTGGACCCTGGAACAGAAAAAGAATATTAGTGAAAAAAATTAGTCTGTAGTTTAATTAATAGTATCTTATCTGTTCTCACATTTTAGTTTTGCCAGACATATCACTATATGCAAGATGTTATTAGTAAGAGAAGCTGGGTGAAGAGTATATGGGAACTCTATACTGGCTTTGCAAGCTCTTCTATAAATTTAAAATTATTCCAATATGAGAAGTTTAGAAGAAAGGACTTCCCTGGTAGTTCAGTGATTAAGATTCCACACTTCCAGTGCAGAGGGCATGGGTTCAATCTCTGGTTGGGGAACTAAGATCCTGAACGCTGAGCTGTCTGGCCAAAATTAAAAGAAAGAAAGAAGTGCAGGTTTGGTCTCTAGTTGGGGTACTCAATCTAATTAGAGCTTCAAGGAAGGTTTTCAAGGGAAATTAATGTTTAAGTTGAGAGCTAAAGACAAATAGAAGCTAACCAGAAAGAGAACTACAGGGAAAGATGTCCAGAAATCATATGTAGAATGTTTGGAGGGGCAGAAAGAAGAGAAAGCATGACAACTTCTCAGAAATGAATAAAATTCAGTGTAGTTGGAGCTGAGAGTATACAGGGGGGATAAGAAGGAAGAGAGAGGCGGAAGATAAAGCAGAAGTAGGAGGACATGAAGACCTTAAAAAAACCATTCAGAAATTTGCATTCTGGGGCAATTCCAAAAAAATAAATTAAAATGACTAATATATACTGTTTAAAACTTCCTTTTCTAGTAGTCAAAGAAATAGAAATTAAGGTAACTGGATAATATTTTAGCTTATTCAATTACCAAATATTTCTTAATATTTTTTGCTGCTAAGGGAATGAAGGAGAGTTTCTTATACTTAGCTAGTAATAGTAATCTTTCTACTTGGAAAGCTACTTGACAATTTGAATACAAAGCTCCAAAATATTTAAATCTTCAGTTTTACTTCTGGGATGTTATTTTATGGAAATAATTAGAAATATATTTTAAAATAATATGAAAAGATGTTCCTCATCATTATTTATAACAGTACAAAATTTTATACAATCTCAGTACCAAAAATAGGAACATAATTAAATAAGAAATTATGTTTCCATATTATGAAATAGTATGCAAATATTTTAAACTGTTTATAAAGACTTTTAATGACAGATTAATAAATATATTGTATATTTATATTGTATATGTTATATACTTAGTTGCTCAGTCATGTCCGACCCTTTGTGACCTCATGGACTGTAGCCCACCAAGCTTCTCTGTCCATGGGTTCTCCAGGAAAGAATACTGGAGTGGGTTGCCACTCCCTTCTCTTGGGGATCTTCCCAACTGAGGGATCAAACCTGAGTCTCCTGCATTGCAGGTGGATTCTTTACCTTCTGAGCCACCAGGGAAGCCCGATATGCATGTAATATATGTGTGTATAATCAGTACGTGTGTGTGTGCATGAACATCTGTAGACTAGACAGGTGACATCACTTGCAGGGCCCAGTAAAAAATGAAAAAGCAGAAACCCTTGTCCAAAACTCATCAATAATTCCAAGACAGCAACGAGTCTTAAGCCAAAGGCAGGGTTCTTCTGAACGCGAGTACTGTGTGACTGCATGGGTCTCAGGCCCTTGACATGGATCTTATCTGTAGAAAGACGACTGAAAGAAAATATCCCAAAATGTCAATAGTCATTACTTTTGGGGCTTGGGATTACTGATGATTTTTATTTCATATATTTGATAGATAGATAGATATTTATTCACAATAGATACATATTTCTTTCACGATCAGTGAAAAAAACAGTATGTGTCTTTAAAAAAAAAGATTCAAATTATACTGAAAGCAGGAGTACAGTGAATTGCATTCTATTTTCCATTTAGGCTCTTTTAAATATCCATTTTGTGCCACTGAGAATAACAGATACTCTTGAAAATTTCTATATTTCTAAGTCATTGTACAGAAGAGAGCAGGATATAAAAATGAAATCAGTTCTGTGCTTTCAAAAAAGCAAGCCACGCTGAACCACAAATAACCCATTTCCATCTATTTTTGTCCTGTGTAGAATTAGCTCTTTGGTTGGACATTAAACATTTGCCTGAATGGTGCGAGGCTGAAAATCTCTTCTCCAGTGACCTTAGACCTACATTTGTGTAACTGGAAACCCTCACTGGCAAAAGGAAGGAAGACATGCAGGAGGCCTATTGCATCTCAGACACTTACTAGATCTAATGAAGGATTTAGCAACACATTTTTTTTTAAATAAAATTGTATCTCAGTTCAGTTCAGTCGCTCAGTCGTGTTCGACTCTTTGCGACCCCATGAATTGCAGCACACCAGGCCTCCCTGTCCATCACCAACTCCCGGAGATCACCCAAACTCATGTCCATTGAGTCGGTGATACCATCCAACCATCTCATCCTCTGTCGTCCCCTTCTCCTCCTGCCCTCAATCTTTCCCAGCATCAGGGTCTTTCCCAATGAGTCAGTTCTTCACATCAGGTGGCCAAAGTATTGGAGTTTCAGCTTCAGCATCAGTCCTTCCAATAAACATTCAGGACTGATCTCCTATAGGATGGACTGGTTGGATCTCCTTGGAGTCCAAGGGACTCTCGAGTCTTCTCCAACACCACAGTTCAAAAGCATCAATTCTTCGGTGCTCAGCCTTCTTTATAGTCCAACTCTCACATCCATACATGACCACTGGAAAAACCATAGCCTTGACTAGATGGACCTTTGTTGACAAAGTAATGTCTCTGCTTTTTAATATGCTGTCTCAGTTGGTCATAACTTTCCTTCCAAGGAGTAAGCATCTTTTAATTTCATGGCTGCTGCAATCTAGAATAAAAGACATCTTAAATGAGAGAGCGTTAAGTAAGTTAAAAATCATACAAAGGTCATTTGCCATGCATTCTTTTAGAAGTTATGTACTGAGAGTGGGCTCTGGTCTTGCACTCAGAAATGTGTGTCCTAGGAAACACACATACTGACAGTGCAAAAGACTTTATTGGGAAGGGGTGCTCAGGTGGAGAGCGGCAGGGGAAGCGAACCCAGAGAAGTGCTCTGCCTGCTCACAGTCTCAGGGTTCCTGGTGGTGAGGTTAGTCCTTCCAGGTACCTCTGGCCAGTCATCTTGCCTGGGCCCATATTGGGTCCAATTCCAGGGCCTTCCTGGTAGCATGGACCTCTCTCAGTCAAGACGGTTTCTGGGAGGTTGGCAGGACATATTATCAGCTGGCATCACCTCTCTCCTTTTTACAAACTCTCCCGAATTCTCCTGGTTGGCAGCAGCTTGTGTCAGCTCCTTTCTCCTCATCAGGACCTCCTGTTGTGGGATAGCTCATACAAGCGATTATTATCATGCCTGGCCAGGGCAGAAGGTTTTGGCTGATGGTTTCCTAACAGTTACACAGAGAAGCCTTACCTGTTGAGGTGTCAGTGACTTACAGCTAGCCACTTTGGCACTAATGAAGTGCAAAAGCCCAGACAAGTCACTTAATCCTTTCGGTGCCCAACTGACCATCTGTTTGGGTACAAAGGATTGTCCCTGCAGGCCTCTGAGGAGCAGGCTTTATACTTCAGTGTTTTCTCTACGGCATTGCACACTCAATTCCTCATCTTACGCGATTTCAAACAGAAGGAATATGAAAAAGAAAAATGTCTAGTTATTCGCCATTCCCTCCTTTTTCCCATCTTCTGTTAATGATGAAAAGCCTTTCTTTAGAGTACCTGCTGAGGAGGTAGGGATGCAAACTGCAAAAAGAGGGCCGCCTCTTCCCCTTTAGAAATAGGAAGAGGTGGGCAGTTAGGAAGAAATACAATAGGATAAGGCGTGTGAGGCAAGTGTTGTAAACTGAGGGAAACTAGCAAGTCCTGTCTGTCAGGATTCTTCTTCAGATCCACTGTAAGAATGCTCCTCTCCTCCAGGCACAAGGAGGGCACCTCTCACCTGAGACTTTTATAATCCGCTCCAGGGGAGAAGGGCAAGAGGAAGATCACCGTGACCTTCCTGCTTCTGCTGTTTTTCTCAAACTCCTTCAACTTAAAATATTCAACATGTCAAGGGCTGCCCAGTTGGCGCTAGTGGTAAAGAACTCGCCTGCCAATGCAGGAAACCTAAGACACCCAGGTTTGATCCCTGGGTTGGGAGGAAGATCCCCTGGAAAAGGGCATGGCAGCCCACTCCAGTATTCTTGCCTGGAGAATGGACGTCGGACACAACCGAGCAACTAAACGACAACAAGGGGCCACAATTTGGGGTAACTTGTCTTGAAAAGAGGAGAGTCACACTAAGTTTCGTTTAAATGTATCCAGTCTATAAATGGGCACACATTAAAATTTTACTCGCTCACTTATGACTGATATCTAACAAATATCCTGGCAGCTCCTACTATTTGCCTGGTAGTATGCTGATTTTTCCTGGAGATAAATAATATACATCTGGTCCCTGACCTATTGGAGTTTAATTGAATACCTTATGGTCTAGTTCGAGGTAAAGACCAGAAACAAGTTATGAACAAATATAGTAAGTAAAGATACTATAAGATGTTATTTGTTTCATAGGAAAATCAGTTAATTAATTTTGTATATGTGCTAAATTGTGTCCTGCATTGGCAGGTGGGTTTTTTTTTTTAACCACTAGCGCCACCTGGGAAGCCCATGTGAAGTATGTGAAGTGTGAAAGTTGCTCAGGCGTGTCCGAATCTTTGCGACCCCGTGGACTATACGGTCCATGGAATTCTCCAGGCCAGAATACTGGAGTAGGTAGCCTTTCCCTTCTCCAGGGGATCTTCCCAACCTAGGGATCGAACCCAGGTCTCCCACGTTGCAGGTGGATTCTTTACCAGCTGAGCCACAGGGGAAGGCCAGGAAGCCCATAGATGGAGTATAAAAGAATGTTCATTTAGGTTAAATGGACAGATGATTGGTTTTTCCAGAATAAGTCCTAACCAGTTACATTTCAGAAAACTCCTTAAGCATTTTATCAGGAATGCAACATCTTCCCAATCCAGGTTTGGGATCATTTCCCCCCTTTAAAAAAAATTATTAATTTAAAATTGAAGGCTAATTGCTTTACAATATCATGTTGGTTTCTGCCATATCAACATAAGTCAGCCATAGGTATACATATGTGCCCTCCCTCTTGAACCTCCCTCCCCAATTTTTCTCTTATAGTGTATTTTTAAAAGATATTTGAAAGTACGTCTTTATCTCATTTTTTAGTTGTAAATATATTCTATTTTCTTACATCAGCCTATACATAAACACAGTAACCATTTTGCTGTTGTTGTAGAATAAGGGGCTGAGATGGAGATCACAGTGGGAGTCCTGCTTCTTTTTTTGCAGCTTGTGGGATCTTAGTTCCTTGACCAAGGAACTCGGGCTCCTGGCAAGGGGAGCGCAGAGTCCCAGCCACTGGACAGCCAGGGAATTCCCAAGGGAGAGCTAGTTTCAACAGAACTGTCAGGGAAAACCTCTTTGAGGGGCTCATCTTTAAGTTGAAGAAGTCATATTGGTGTGTTGAGAAAAAAAATTAATAGTCAATCTAAGAAAAGAATGGAAATTTTTATTCGAGCCAATCTGGGAGACAGACAATCTTTCAGAAAGCTCTGAGGACTGTTTTACCCACTAGATGTCAAAACCCAGTTATACATTTGTGAGACAAAAAGTTAAACATCAAAAGACATAGTGAAAATGAAAGTGAAGACGCTCAGTTGTGTCCGACTCTTTGCGACCCCATGGACCGTAATCTACCAGGCTCTTCTGTCTATGGGATTTTTCAGGCAAGAGTACTGGAGTGGGTTGCCATTTCCTTCTCCAGGGGAATCTTCCCGACTCAGCAATCGAAGCCGGGTCTCCCGCATTGCAGGCAGACGCTTTACTGTCTGAGCCACCAGGGAAGCCCTCAAAAGACATATTGACAGTTTACACAATCTGGGTCTGCAGGTACAAAGCAAGTCATGTGTCATCACGACCCTTTACAAGATGAAGAAGCAATGTTTATCCCCTCAGGAGATCTGGTAAATGCGGACGCACAACACATGCTACAGGGGAGGGAGAAGGCCCAGACGGTCAGAGAGAAATCTTACGTTTAAATTTTTCTTTTCTTGCCATAAAACGTGACTTTTATTTCATCAAAGGCCTAAAAAAAAGACAAAAGGCTATTTAAGTGAGATGACAGTGAAAGCATTCCATTTGAAGGGAGAGCTTGTGTGAAGACCCGGAGAAAGGAGAGTGACTTTGAAGGCGGTGTTATCTGAGTAAGGGGGCATAGAAGGTTCCATTCAGTTCAGAAAGTCCAGAGACCAGCTCTGATTGTTCCATCCTGAGCTTTATGCCAACCCCTGAGGGTAAAGTACTGTGAGTGAGGTACTTCCCTGGTGGTCCCACGGTTAAGAATCCACCTTCCAATGCAGAGGACACAGGTTCGATCTGTGGTCGAGGAACTGAGATCTCACATGCCGAGAGACCACTAAGCCCTCACACTGCAACTACTGAGTCTGGGGCCTTGGAGCCCACAAGCCGCAACTAAGACCCAATGCTACCAAATAGATAAGTATATTGTTTTAACCAAAGGCACTTTGAATGATACGGGCTTCCCAGTTGGCACTAGTGGTAAAGAATCTGCCTGTCAATGCAGGAGATGCAAGAGACGAAGGTTCAATCTCTGGGTCAGGAAGATCTCCTGGAGTAGGAAATGGCAACACACTCCAGTATTCTTTTTTTTTTTAAATTTATTTTTAGAATTGAAAGATAATTGCTTTACATAATTTTGTGGTTTTCTGTCATACTCCAGTATTCTTGCCTGGAAAATTCCACGGACATGGTAAACTGGCGGGCTACAATCCATGGGGCTGCAGAAAGTCGGACATGATTGAGTGACTTAGCTATAGCGCTATGATGTGGGAGGAGCTAGGGTGAGGCGCTAAGGAAGGGACAGAAGGACCCCAGAAGGGGAATGACTCTCCTTCACATTCCAGAGGAAGAGAGATTTCTGTGGAGGTTGGTTTCCTGAGGGCGCCATCCTTTTCTGCACCAAGAGTGACTGATGTAATTAGTGACATCAAGACAAGCCACTGGAGACAGGAGCACGGCACTGCGAAGGGAGTTCAGAGGCTTCCCCATCAGCTGCGTTTGCCATGCGCTCTGTTCTGCATAGCTCAGCTGGTAAAGAATCCGCCAACAATGCAGCAGTCCCCGGTTCGATTCCTGGGTCGGGAAGATCCCCTGGAGAAGGGATAGGCTACCCGCTCCGGTATTCTGGTGAAGAGTCGGACATGACTGAGTGACTTTCACTTTCTGTTCTACAGGTGACAGGATTTCTGAGGCAAGTCCACCCAAAGCCAGTTGAGGGAGTGTCTTCCTTGCAGACCCACTCTCCCTAAAGATGGGTTGACAGGCCTTAGAGGAACTGAGGGCCTAGAGGAACTCGGGGAATTGAGATTAGCCCGAATTTAGCCTCAGACTGAAGCCACATTATATCAACACATTTTATTAATATTACTGTTATTATTAGCCGTGCCTCGTAGCTTGGGGGATCTTAGTTCGCCAGCCAAGGATCAAACCCAAGCCCGTGGTAGTGGAAGCGCCGAATCCTAATGACTGGACTGCCAGGGAACCCCCAGCACAGTTTATAAGGAAGAACTCTCTTTACTCTCCTATCCATTGGGTTAGAATTTGAAGGGGAAGATAGGGGAGAGCTTAGCCCCCAGGACTCCAGCAGATAGATTTTGGTTAGATATGTGAATATCTTCAAACAAACTTCTATTAGTGGGGACTCTTAATTATAAGGACAATAATTCAACTCAAACTAGCTAAAACAAAAATAAAAAGCTGCTCACTGGTTCACCTATCGGGAAGAACAAGAAGTGTGTTAATTAAAAATTTATCTCATTTCTCATTTCTGCTTGGCTTGGCTCCATTCCCTAATTTTGTATCTTCACATCTTGGTTCCATATCTTCATTCTGGGTGCCTTTCTTATGCGGTGGGGAAGAAGGCTCCAGCAGCCCCAGGCTACATCACAGCACAACTCCGCCACTTTCTTGTCCACACCTGTCCCACGTCAGGGCTTCCCTGTGCACACTGCTGAGTCCACGTGCCACAACCACCGAAGCCTGCCCTCCTAGAGCCTGTGCTCTGAAACAAGAGGAGCCACCACGATGAGAAGCCCGAGCACCGCCGCTCGAGAAAAGCCGACACAGCGACGGAGACCCAGCAGAGCCATAAACAAAGAAACAACGAATTTCAAAAGTCTGTTCACATGAAATCCTAGGGAAGGGCTGGTCAGCCCTTCTGGTATGGCCAACCTCTCTGGTTGGCCAATCAGGGGAAGAAAGTGATTCTGGTTAGATCATGGCCAGGTCCTGGTCCTAGGTTAACCTTTGAGACAAAGGCTGTTCGAATTTTGTGCCTCCGAGTCCTATGAAATGGGAACAGTCAGTTCCCCAACACTAAAGGTGATAGACAAAAACAACAAAATCTAGAATGCTAAGGGAAGTTAAACATAAATTCTTTTTATGAACATAGCACAAAAGAAGTATAAAAATTCCTACAATCCAGCTTGGCCATCTTCTCCAAGCACCCAATTAAATTACTCTTCTTCACGAGTAACTTTTTCATGAAGTGAAACTTAGGGTATTGAGAAAAGGCAGCAGGACAGGAAATCACCTTGCTCTCCTGAGATGTAGAGAAGGGCTGTAAACGGGTTCCCCCTGCTGGGGTAAAATAGGCATAGAAAGGGACCAATAGCGCAGCAGACACAGCGACAGAGGATGGGATGGTTGGAAGGCATCATCGACTCAGTGGACTTGAGTGTGAGCAAACTCCAGGAGATCATGAAGGACAGGGAAGCCTGGCATGCTGCAGTCCATGGGGTTGCAGAGTTGGACACGACTGAGCAACTGAAAAACAACAAAGGAGCCAAAGAGGCTTGAACTTTCTGGAAGCCGCAGGAAGAGACAGCAGGCTACAGTCCAGGAAAGCATGGGCCCAACACGGGGAAGTTGGAAGGTCTCAGATGGTAGAAGTTTAATGGTTCTCTACATAGCTCTCCAAATACTGAGCGTCACCTTCTGTCAGATATTCATGAGGAGGTCACGGTGCTGGAAAAAAAGAATAAACAGAAATCTCAACCGAATTGAGAGGCCAGCATGGGGAAGCTCTCACATTCTGTGCGGATAGCAGAGTCCAGCAGGAAGAAAGAAGACTTCCTTCCTTGCAAGGACTCAGCCGATGAAAAGTTGTGGGCTGTGGAAAACTGACTCTCACTGTCCATTCTTCCCTCTTTAAGAGTGTTCTCCTTCCCTGGCTCTGTGGGGACTTGCCCATGGCTCACCGTGGTTGTAGACCCTGAACTGTAATTCTCTGCTGAGCCCACATACACGCATCTTTGCTGGAGAAATATCTGGCAGTCTGTTTCAGATCAACAGTGAGTGCCCAGTCCCCGGGATGAGAAGAATGGGGAGGGAGTGATTAAGATCAAAGCAAAGTCTCCAGGTCGAAAGAGAGGTTCCCAACAAGCTTCTAAGTCAGGGATTCAGGCCCAGGAAACAGACAGAGACGCAGAACTGATAATCCATCTAGAACTGATAGCCAGAAAATGTGGCCTTGGACAAGTCAGAAGCCCAGTTATTGACGCTTGAAGTCAGAGCTGGTCTATCAGTAAGTATGACTTGTGTGTCAAGTCCCTGGACCATTGGTAGGATGCCTTCCAGATGCTGAGGTTTATTTTAGGGGCCAGATGGTTGGGCTCTGTGGGGAGAGGGAAGATAGAGAAGCTGGAAGTCCGGCAGGTTCTGACAGATTCAAGGAAAGATGATTTACTAAGCAAAAGGAATAGAATGTGTTTTGGTCAGATTAAGTCCCAGAGCCGTATTAGAGTCGTAGAGGACTTTCCCTGGGGGTTAAGAATAAGATGAGACTCTGACATGGGATTGATCCCTGGTCCAGGAAGATTCCACAGGCCGTGGGGCAGCTAAGCCCGTGTGCCTGGCGCCTGCGCTCAGCAACAGAAGCAGCCACTGCGATAAGAAGCCTGCACGCAGCCCCGGAGAGTCCAGGCCCTGCTTGCTGCAAGCTGGGAAAACCCGTGCAGGGCAATGGAGACCCAGCGCAGCCAAAAATAATTATAAACTGAAGTGGTAGAAGAGAGACACTTTTCGAAAAAGAGGACGAGTCCACACTTGATTTCAAGAATCAGAGACTGTGAGAATATCATAGCCACCAAATATTAGTACGATGTTGGGGGCACATGTGGATAGAAATAATTTGAGATTTGCATTTATCTCCCAAGATGTGTCTCTCTGTGTAAAGTCCTATGGACAAAGTTGTGATTTCAGTTTCAAGTTGGGCTTCCCTGGCAGCTCAGAGAGTAAAGAATCTGCCTGCAAAGCGGGAGACCCTGGAGAAGGGAATGGCTACCCACCCCAGTATTGTTGCCTGGAGAATTCCATGGAGAGAGGAGCCTGGCGGGCTACAGTCCACGGGGTCACAAAGAGTCTGCATGACCAAGCAAGCTACTAACACTCCAGTTTCAAGGAACCTGGCAACATCCATTTACAACTTAAAAATACAATAGAATCATTTACATATCTCCTAGAAACCAAGGATGTTATACCTCCAGTGATTTGGATAATGTTGTGCGTGTTTTCTTTTTAAAATTCTAATTAAGCCATCCATCACGTCAAGGTGATAATTTTCTCAAGTATGCTCTTCATTAAACTACTAAGTTTTAAAGCAATTATACTTCAATAAAAACTAATCTAAAAAACACAGAGTTTTATTTTGTCTCTAATATCATGAAGACTTTTGACTACTAGGGGAAAATTTCATGTGAGTGGCCATCTGTTACTTTTGGGGTAGTGAATATGGAGGAGTCTTCTTTCATCCATTCCTTTAGAAAGCTCTCTCTCCCTCCCAATTCATGGGATTCGGGTGGACCTGTCAGTTACATGGGTTGATGAACCAGGCTGCCCAATCAGAGTACTTACTGCCCTTAGACAGACACTCAGTTGAGGAGGAAGCAAGCGACATCATCTAAGTTGTTTTCAAAGATTGATGCAAATGTTAGGGCAGTAAAAGTTGCACTCTTATTTTTGGAATTGCTACTTGTGAGAATAATGTAAGCCTGGGCTGTTTGGTTGCTATTTTTGTTCCTATATGGAGAAAACCTGTCTGAAAATAAAGCCACACGGAGAGAAACAGAAGCAAGAGGGAGAAACGCGAAGAGAAAGGTGGAAGGAGAGAGCTAATGATGTGATTTGCACCCTTCGATCCACTTATGCTAGAAGCAGGACCCATCCTCAGACTTCACATTGCCTGGAGCCTTTTCGTTCTCTTCTTGTTAAAATTAGATTGAGTTGAGTTTCCATCCTTTACGATTGAAAGTACCTGGACATTCAAAGATCGACAATCCAGATGTAAGGAGTCTTGCGGCAATTTCACTGGCCCTGGTCACCACATGAATACTGGCCAGAGGTCAGCATTTTTAGTTGTTTTTTTTTTTTTTTTAACTTTATAAGTGGACATTTAAAAAAACACTTATTTATATTTATTTGGCTTCCCCAGGTCTTAGCTGCAGTACATGGGATCTAGTTCCTTGATAAGGAATTGAACCCAGGCCCCCTGCACTGGGAATGCAGAGTCTTCACCACTAGGCCACCAGGGAAGTCTCTATTAGTGGACATCTGAGGATCAATTTTGTGTTATATAATTTCTACTTTTTTAAAAACTGTATATACTTCTTGTTGTGATGATCGCTCTTTGGCCGTGCTGGGTCTTCGTTGCCGCGTGGGGCCTTCTGTGGTTGAGGAGGGCAAGGGCTACCCTCTGGAGGTGTTGCTCGGGCTTCTTATTCCGGTGGCTTCCACGGTCGCACCAGCTCCAGGAACGCGGGCTTCACGTGCAACCCGTGGGCTCTAGGGCACAGGCTCAGGAGTTGTGGCACACAGGTTTTAGTTGCCCAAGGCATGTGGAATCTTTCCAGACAAGGGATCAAGCTCCTGTCCTCTGCGTTGGCAGATGGATTCCTATCCACTGTACCACCAGGAAGTCCTATAATGTCATTTTTTTGCCTCCATTTTCCACCTGTTAGAATCGCATGCAATGAGGGCACCTTCAACAGACTGAGTAGTTAGTGGTTTTAATTTTAATTTGGCACCGTGGAACTATATCAAGCTACAAAATTCGAGACATGGACCTGCTTTTCATATCTGATGACTATTTCAGAAGACTTTAGTGGCGCTGGGGGGCTTCCCTGGCGGCATTAGTGGTAAAGAACCTGCCTGCCAATGCAGCAGACATTAAGAGAGGCGGGTTCGATCTCTGCGTTGGGAAGATCCCCTGGAGGAGGGCAAGGCAACCCACTCCAGTATTCTTGCCTGGAGAATCCCATGAACAGAGAAGCCTGGTGGGCTACAGTCCATAGGTTTGCAAAGAATCAGATACGACTGAAGCGACTTTGCACGCACGCACATGTGTCACAGAAGTACTAGTTTCACATGATATTAAAGTAGATTGTTCTCTGTCATTGTGCATAAATGAAATAGGTTTCTCTGTATCATAAGACATATAAAAGAATGTATAAAATCACATGCTGACAACTCCCAACTGCTATCTGACACAGTTCGTGCTTTGCTCTTGGGAAGTTCAAAGCAGCTCTGATTCTTGATCTTAGGCATGAATTTTCTCCTCCTCTCTGGAAGCTTTTCTCTGATCTCCTATAGTTTTGCAATCATGTATCTTGATATGGGTCTTTCCCCATTCCTTATGCTAAGGAATCTTTTGAATGTTAAGATCTTTTCACTCTGGAAATATGCTGAAATTTTTCTTGTATCTGATAATTTGCTCCTTTCTATTTTCCCTGTTCTTATGTCTTCAACTCATTTCATTTTTTAAAAAAGTACATATTGAGGACGTCCTATGTGTCTGGTTTTGTTCTAGGCAATATACAAAACAAAACAAAAAAAATCCTTATCTTAGAGGGAGTCACGTTTTAGATAGAAATTGGATGTTTTGCAGTGATCCTATACTTTTTTTTCCTCTCCAATTTCCATCTTTTTGAGTTTTTTTTCCTTCTTACTGGAAGACTCCTCAACTGTATCTTCCAAATCATTTATTAAAGGTTTTGTTTCTGCTATAATATTTTCAGTTTCCAAGGGTTCTTTATTATTTCGTGAGTTCATATCCTTATTTATCTCTCTGAGGATGTTTTTAATAGCTTTAATGTTTTCACTTGCTTGAATTATCTCTATGCCTATAAATGTCTTTGTCTTGTTTATGTGTTTTTCTCTCTGTTTTTCCTGAAGAGAACTTTCTTTCTCACTTACTCATATTGAGTTCTGCAACTGAAACTTTAATTTTCATTTTAAACGCTTAACTTTGGTGGTATGCTATTTTATAGTTAGCTGCCTCTATTTTAGATGAATTGCATTTTTAATCAGAAACCATTCTCAGTGCCTACTTTGATCTTTTAAACAGGAAAGACAATCTGAGGGTTGAATATTTACCTAATGAATTCAGTGGAGCCAGTTAAGATAATTCAGGTCAATAGGAAAAAAACAATATATGTTTCTCACTTAGCTATTTCACAAGGTTGACAATCACTCACGTACTATCGCTGCCTCCAAAAAGTCTAGAGTAAACGCAAGCTCCTTGGAGAAAAAGATGCTAGAAATTTTACTCAGAACTCATATTTTAAAACTTCATTAATGATACAAAATAAACTGAAGTGGCTTTATCTATACACATTTCGAGATGATCTTCTCAGGGAGAATAAAGATTTATTGCAATGTTTCAATGGAGGATAAAATGACAACCCACTCCAGTATCCTTGCCTGGGGAATCCCATAGACAGAGGAGCCTGGCAGGCTACGGTCCAAGGGGTCGAAGAGTTGGACGTGACTCGGCAACTAAACCGCCACCACAATGGTTTATTATAGACATTCACCTACTTATATGAAAAACTAATATAGTCACAGCATTGTATCTCAAGAAATAGTTAAAATAAGAAGAAATATTTCACTAGATCAAATTTATATTAAAATGAGAGTGATACAGAACCTAAAGAACATCTTTTCATACATACAGATTTATTCAGAAATTTTCTCTCTGGAGATTTTTTAAATTAAACTAATACCTTGCTTAGATATGTGAGGACTTACAGATGAAGGATTAAATTTTAATGTTGAATTTAAATTATTGCTGTATATTTTATATAGCAATATATACAGGTCAAAATCATTGGAATGATTTTCATTTGATAATAGAGAAGATAATATATATTGGGTGCTAAGTATATGCCAAGTGAACTTTTCTGGTGGCTTAGATGGTAAAGAATCTGTCTGTAAGGCAGGAGACCTGGTTTTGATCCCTGGGTTGGAAAGATCCCCTGGAGAAGGGGATGGTATCCCACTACAATATTCTGGCCTAGAGAATCCCATGGACAGAGGAGCCTGGTGGACTACAGTCCACAGGTTCGAAAAGAGTCAGACACAGCCGAGTAATATACACATGTGCATGCCAAATACCCTTCCAAGCACTTTATATGTTTCTCACCTTTCATCTTCACAGCAGCTTTTTGAGATAAGTACTACTACTGGCTCCATTTGTAGATCAGAGACCAGGAAGTGGAAGATCTAGGAGAGCGTTTAGGCCGCTGACCCGCTGGGCTAGCCCTGCTCGATGGCCAAGTACGGGCTTTGTGTACAGCATGAGTACAGCAGAGAGCATTTAAAGAAATAGGCATCTTCCCCAGCATCCAGTGGTGTCCTGTTAGAGCTCCTTGGTTGTGAGAAACAGAAAGTAACTTTGGCAACTCGAGCAGAAGGGGATTTACCAGAAGTTAGGTGACAAGCTTACAGAATCCATGGGCAGGGTGGCAAAGCAGACTTGGATACAAGCTGGAAACAGGGCAGATCTGAAGGGTCGGGGATGAGAATTCAAGAAAAGTTAGTGGGACGGGTGGCCTGTCAGGATAGCCCCGCAACTGGGATGTCCCGACGCCAAACATTTGCAGCCTTTTCCCCTGTGACTTAGGACAGGAATTATGGGAAGAGTGTTCAACTGGCCTAGGGTGACCCAGCTTGGATCAGGGAGGAGGGTGGGGGTCCGATCACTGTCTCAGGATTGTATCCAATAGAGAAGAGGTTACAACTATGAGACCCAGACTTCTGAAGTTTAAAATTAGCCTTACCACTTAATTAGTGGACAACACTGGTAATTTATTAATATTAATCTCTCTATGGCTCACTTTGGATATTTGTAAAACAGGCATAAGAATAGTATTGATATCTTGGTGTTGTTTAAGGAGTAAACAAGTCAATACATGTGAAACTCGAGAGAGGGCATGACACACGGAAAGCCTAAGATAAATGTTTACTTTGATTATATATGAAATTAAGTGCTAACAGATATGTTATTTAACGACTAAATAAAAGGCAAAGCTGGGATTTTTCCCCCACCTTCCTCCACCTCTCAAAAACTATTAGGCCTTTGGATCAAAATAAAAATATGCCTCAGGAATGCAACAATACACTGGTAACACTGATCTTAATATTTTTCCATTTGTGTCTGCAGTCTTTTATGTATAATAATTTTGCTTTCTCTGAACATGTGAAGATTTTCATCTGGGTCCCCACACTGAGAATTGGTAAGTTTTTCAGTGATAAAAAATTAACAATGCCAGTAGGAACGTGAAAATATAAAGAGTACAACTATCTCTGATGGTCATATTGTATGAAGTTCTATACTAAAAATGAAAATGGCTCCTCTGTGTTCCTTTGGGCTGTTCTGGGACATGTATTTCTCAGCACAGAGTTCCGACAAGTCATAAAAGCTTCAATTTGGATTTATTTAGAAAAACACAAAAAAGGATATGCATGACTCTGAAATATTAAATGCAGTTGCAGGAACTCTAAAAAATCTCATTGATTGAGATGAATGAATTGGGGTACTCAATAAGTAAAAAATTTATTTAGTAAAGATTTAGGAAGTAAAAGATTTTAATAAAGGAAAATAGTTTATTACATAAAGTTTATTACATAATAAATATGCATTATTACATAACAGTTTATTACATAAAGTTGTCATATCAAATAAGATAGACCTATTTCTAATTATTAATAAATAATAGCATTTCTCAAACTAGTACAGCCACTATGGAGAACAGTGTGGAGATTCCTTAAAACACTGGAAATAGAACTGCCTTATGACCCAGCAATCCCACTGCTGGGCATGCACACCGAGGAAACCAGAATTGAAAGAGACACGTGTACCCCAATGTTCATCGCAGCACTGTTTATAATAGCCAGGACATGGAAGCAACCTAGATGTCCATCAGCAGACGATTGGATAGGAAAGCTGTGGTACATATACACAATGGAGTATTACTCAGCCATTGAAAACAATACTTTTGAATCCGTTCTAATGAGGTGGATGAAACTGGAGCCTATTATACAGGGTGAAGTAAGCCAGAAAGAAAAACACCAATACAGTATACTAATGCATATATATGGAATTTAGAAAGATGGTAATGATAACCCTGTATGCGAGACAGCAAAAGAGACACAGATGTATAGAACAGTCTTTTGGACTCTGTGGGAGAGGGGGAGGGTGGGATGATTTGGGAGAATGGCATTGAAACATGTAAATTATCATATGTGAAACGAATCACCAGTCCAGGTTCGATGCATGATACAGGATGCTCGGGGCTGGTGCAGTGGGATGACCCAGAGGGATGGTATGGGGAGGGAGGGGGGAGGGGGGTTCAGGATGGGGAACACATGTACACCCAGGGCAGATTCATGTCAATGTATGGCAAAACCAATACAATATTGTAAAGTAAAAAAATTAATTAATTTTTAAAAAATAAATAAATAACAGCATTTCTTATATGTTCCTCATATCAATGAGTAATTTAGAGAGCAAGAAAAATGAGCATTTTTTCTTCTAATCTAAGTAGCTTAAATATCACTCTTCCAATATAATTTTCTTTAAAGACTGTTCAAGAGTATTATCTTAATCTAGGTGACGGTGTGTGTGTGTGCTAAGTCACTTCAGCCGTGTCCTACTCTTTGTTACTCTGTGGACTGTAGCCCGCCAGGCTCCTTGGTCCATGGGATTTTCCAGGCAAGAATCCTGGAGTGCGTTGACACGCCCTCCTCCAGGGCATCTTCCCGACCCAGGGATCAAACTCACATCTCTAATGTCATCTGCATTGGAAGGCAGGTTCTTTACCACTAATGACACTTGGGAAGTCCCTAGGTGACGGCGACAAGATCACAAATTATGAAGAGGGGGAGTTTAATTGTCAAGATTGTTACCTGTGTCGGGAGATGACAAACCATTTTCATCTAGAAGGTCAGCCCCAGTGTGTCAGCTGTAGTGACCAGGAGTGCATTGAACAGCATTTTAAATCCCCACTCAGGGTCAATAGGAAGAAGAGCCACGATCAAGTAGTGATTTTTCCCAAGCTGGGCAGAAAGAGGTGGTCCCGCTTCTGCCAGAAGCTACTACTCACTGGCTAGCCTGCAGGCCCTACTGTAGAACTCACAGAGGGAAGAATGGTAAAAGTGAATATATATGTATAAGCTAAGAAAAGAAGCTCTTAGAGAGTGAAAAGTGAAAAAGAGGAGCAATGAAGGGGTAGAAAAACCAACAAAAAGCAGAGGGAAGAGGAGGGTGGGACGAATCGGAAGATTAGGATTGATGTATGCTAGCTTTGCAGGGAAAGAATCCACCTGCAATGCAGGAGAACCTGGTTTGATTCCTGGGTCAGTTTGATTCCTGGGTCAGGAAGATCCTCTGGAGAAGGGATAGGCTACCCACTTGAGTATTCTTGGGCTTCCCTTGTGGCTCAGAAATGGTAAAGAATCTGCCTCCAATGCAGGAGACCTGGGTTCAAACCCTGGGTTGGGAATCAAATGGGCTTCCCACTCCAGTATTCTGGCCTGGAGAATTCCATGGACTGAACAGTCCACAGGGTCACAAAGAGTCGGACACAGCTGAGCGACTTTCACTTTCATGTACACTACAGAGCTTCCCAAGTGGCGCTAGTGGTAAGGAATCCACCTGCCATTGCAGGAGACATAAGAGACAGCAGATTAGATCCCCTGGGTCAGGAAGATCCCCTGGAAGAGCAACCCACTCCAGTATTCCTGCCTGGAGAATCTCATGGACAGAGGAGCCTGGCGGGCTACAGTCCACAGAGTTGGACACGACTGAAGTGACTTGGCACGCACATACACAAACTATCTATTTTACACATAGATAGTTAGTGGAAGCCTGCTCTAAAGCACAGGAAGCTCAACTCTTTGCTTTGTGATGACCTAGAGGGGTGGGATGGGAGGGAGGTCCGAGAGGAAGGGCCCATATGTATACATACAGCAGCTTCACTTCATTGTACAGCAAAGACTAATACAGCACTGCAAAGCAATTATACTCCAATTAAAAAAGAGAGAGAGAAAGGGCATAGTCACGACTTTGATGAGTAAAGCAAGGAGAAAATCATAGGGATGTTCAAAGCTTTTTTATCAGTGGTATAATGGGCAGAAGAGTATATACATTCTTCAGTTCACTTCAGTTCAGTTGCTCAGTCGTGTCCGACTCTTTGCGACCCCATGAACCACAGCATGCCAGGCCTCCCTGTCCATCACCAACTCCCGGAGTTCACTCACACTCACATCCATCGAGTCGGTGATGCCATCCAGCCATGTCATCCTCTGTTGTCCCCTTCTCCTCCTGCCCCCAATCCCTCCCAGCATCAGAGTCTTTTCCAATGAGTCAACTCTTCGCATGAGGTGGCCAAAGTACTGGAGTTTCAGCTTTAGCATCATTCCTTCCAACGAATACCCAGGACTGATCTCCTTCAGAATGGATTGGTTAGATCTCCTTGCAGTCCAAGGGACTCTCAAGAGTCTTCTCCAACACCACAGTTCAAAAGCATCGGCGCTCAGCTTTCTTCACAGTCCAACTCTCACATCCATACATGACTACTGGAAAAACCATAGCCTTGACTAGACGGACCTTTGTTGGCAAAGTAATGTCTCTCCTTTTGAATATGCTGTCTAGGTTGGTCAGAACTTTCCTTTCAAGGAGTAAGCATCTTTTAATTTCATGGCTGTAATCACCATCTGCAGTGATTTTGGAGCCCCCAAAATAAAGTCTGACACTGTTTCCACTGTTTCCCCATCTATTTCCCATGAAGTGATGGCACCAGATGCCATGATCTTCGTTTTCTGAATGTTGAGCTTTAAGCCAACTTTTTCACTCTCCTCTTTCACTTTCATCAAGAGGCTTTTTAGCTCCTCTTCACTTTCTGCCATAAGGGTGGTGTCATCTGAATATCTGAGGTTATTGATATTTCTCCCAGCAATCTTGATTCCAGCTTGTGCTTTTTCCAGCCCAGCGTTTCTCATGATGTACTCTGCATAGAAGTTAAATAAGCAGGGTGACAATATAAAGCCTTGAAGTACTCCTTTCCCAGTTTGGAACCAGTCTGTTGTTCCATGTCCAGTTCTAACTGTTGCTTCCTGACCTGCATATAGGTTTCCCAAGAGGCAGGTCAGGTGGTCTGGTATTCCCATCTCTCTCAGAATTTTCCACAGTTTCTTGTGATCCACACAGTCAAAGGCTTTGGCATAGTCAATAAAGCAGAAATAGATGTTTTTCTGGAACTCTCTTGCTTTTTCAACGATCCAGCCGATGTTGGCAATTTGATCTCTGGTTCCTCTGCCTTTTCTAAAACCAGCTTGAACATCTGGAGGTTCATGGTTCACATATTGCTGAAGCCTGGCTTGGAGAATTTTGAGCATTACTCTACTAGCGTGTGAGATGAGTGCAATTGTGTGGTAGTTTGAGCATTCTTTGGCATTGCCTTTCTTTGGGATTGGAATGAAAACTGACCTTTTCCAGTCCTGTGGCCACTGCTGAGTTTTCCAAATTTGTTGGCATACTGAGTGCAGCACTTTCACAGCAGCATCCTTCAGGATTTGAAATAGCTCCACTGGAATTCCATCACCTCCACTAGCTTTGTTCGTAGTGATGCTTCCTAAGGCCCACTTGACTTCACATTCCAGGATGTCTGGCTCCAGGTAAGTGATCCCACCATCATGATTGTCTTTTTGTACACTCTTAGGTACTATTATTTTAGAGGTATAATTTTATTTTAAATTATATAAGTATTCCATGTGAACTGTAAGTTTTCAGAAAATACACAAAACTTTTTTCACCTAAAACTCCAGTCATTCTGCAGGCATCAATTTGGAAGAGGGGTGAGGCAGTGAGGGAGCAGAGTAGTGACAACAGCCTAAATCTCGTAAACATCTCCAGGTAAAGCTTGTCAGTCAAAGGCCACTGGACGGACTCCCTCGGTAGCTCAGTGGTTGAGAATCTGCCTGCCTATTCAAGGTACACAGGTTCAATATCCGGTCCTGGAAGATCCCTCATGCCGCATTGCAACCAAGCCCGTTTCACAACTATTAATTGCGCCCTCTAGAGCCCACCAGCTGCAACTACTGAACCCCGTGTGTCTGCAGCAAGAGAAGCCACCGCAAGGAGAAGCCTCCGTGGTGCAACTAGAGAAGAGCCTGCAAACAGCAACTAAGACCCAACGCAAAAAAAAAAAAAAAAAAAAAAAAAAAAGCCACTAGAAATACTGAAGAAGGAATTCATAGGGCCTGGACCCCATCTTAGGCCTGTTCATGCTGATCATGCTCGGCCACCTTTCCAATGGACTCTGAATTCTGTGTCTAGCGCCTATGAAAACAACAACAGAAGGATAAGACCCTCTCAAGACAGGGGAACCTTGAAAATTGTATCTAGGTTACTCATCGCCTAAGAGAAAACATACACTAATCACCCTTTCCTCCAGACAGGCCATAAATTTTTCTGTATCTATCGGAGTGTAACCTCGGGTTTATTGATTATTGGCCAATTGTTTGACTGTTTGAGCACATAGCACGTGAATGATGGGGTTACTGGGATTGTATTTTCCTTGGTTTATGTAAGTCTCAAGGAATTTGGAGTGGTGGGCTCAGACACATGCACATGGGGCATAAAAGATTTTCACAAATGCTAGTCGGGGTCCTTGGCTAAGGGGAGACTCTGCCTTGGGCCCGGCGGTGTCATAAACTGCACTCCACTATCTGCATTGTCCTTCTGAGTGAGTTTGTTTCCCGGAACGCGTGGCTACAACAATACAACTGTTGTCAGATAACAGTTAGGTTTATAATCCTGCAGAGAGGAAGGATGCGCACTCCAGGACCTGGGAGGGTCAAGGCTAAGAACGAGTCAGGAGGGTCTCATTAGCATCTGGACTTGGGGTGCTTGACTGACGGGGAGGCAAAGGCTTGTTCTAGATTGAGGTCTGTCCTGAGGAAGGGGCAATTCAATGATTGGGGATTTTAATTTTTACGTAGGAAGGTATAGTCACTCATGCAACTAGAAAAGGGAGGTGTTTGGACATTTCTGTGGTGCTTGGATGCCTTGATTTCTAGCTGTGTTTCGATACAATTATGGCATGGTCTAGTTAATGCCTTGTTCCACCATCAGAATGACTGTCTGATAACTGTAAACTCTTGTAAAATTGTTCATTTTCAATGAGGGAACACTACGGCCAGCTATCAGTGTCCAGCTATCAGTTGTTAGAGCTTTTTTTTTTTTCACTTTCTCCATCAATTGTTAATTTTGGATTCAGACTTGTGCTTGAGTTTCCTCATAGGGCTCTAGAAACCAAAGGGACAAAGTGTGATCAGAAACTATATGACAGACACACCCCTGTTTCTGTACAGTAATTGCCATGCAGCACTTTGAGAGTTCAGTTCAGCTCAGTTCAGTCACTCAGTGCGTCCGACTCTTTGCGACCCCATGGACTGCAGCACGCCAGGCCTCCCTGTCCATCACCACCTCCCGAAGTTTACTCAAACTCATGTCCATTGAGCCATTGATGCCATCCAACTATGTCATCCTCTGTCGTCCCTTTCTCCTCCCACCTTCAATCTTTCCCAGCATCAGGGTCTTTTCCAATGAGTCAGCTCTTCACATCAGGTAACCAAAGTAATGGAGTTTCAGCTTCAGCATCAGTCCTTCCAATGAACACCCAGGACTGATCTCCTTTAGGATGGACTGATTGAATCCCCTTGCAGTCCAAGGGACTCTCGAGTGTCTTCTCCAACACCACAGTTCAAAAGCTTCAATTCTTTGGTGCTCAGCTTTCTTTAGGGTCCAACTCTCACATCCATACATGACTACTGGAAAAACCATAGCTTTGACTAGATGGGTCTTTGTTCGGCAAAGTGATGTCTCTGCTTTTTAATATGCTGTCTAGTTTGGTCATAGCTTTTCTGCCAAGGAGCAAACGTCTTTTAATTTCATGGCTGCAGTCACCATCTGCAGTGATTTTGGAGCCCCCCAAAATAAAGTCAGCCACTGTTTCTACTGTTTCCCCATCTATTTGCCATGAAGTGATGGGACCGGATGCCAGGATCTTAGAGCTGAGGCTTCAAAAAAGTAATTGGCCTCGAGGCAGTGTCATCACCAGAGCGCGGGTAAAGAGTGGGAGGGAGCTGCTGCCCTCCAGTGGCTTCCCCAGGAATTACATCAGTGACTATAACACTTCCACCACCGATCCCCACCCCACGCAGAGACCCCCGTAGTTCATCCAGGGGTTTCCTGAGGACTTTCAGGACCGACCGTAGGCAGGGCAGAACAGGAGGAAGGAAGATCTGCCTGGGAGCAAGAGGCAGTAAAATTTCAGGTACTATTGTTAATGTGACCACATCAGTACTCTAAGCTTGGTGAAACCTGGAGAAACATGGATTATATGAACTGTAGGTTTTCAATGAGTAAATTTTGCTTTTATAATCAAAGAAGGTAGATGTGTCGAATAGAATAATAAGAATTTGAACATTTATATCAGACTGAAAAACAACCATGCCACCTAGAAATGCAGAATAATTATTTAAAGACGAGGGGATTAGAAAACTTTTTAATATCGAGGGTTATGTAAACAAAGATTAAAATTTTACTTAAGTTGGAGAGGATTTGAGAAACTTCAACCCTGGTGCATTGCTGGTGGGAATGTAAAATGTTGCAGTTACTGTGGAAAATAGTAAGGCAGTGCCTCAAAAACTTAAACATAGAATTACCATATGATCCAGAAATTTCACTTGTAGGTACAAACCCAAAAGAATTGAAAGCAGAGACTCGAACAGATACTTGTATACCCACATTCACAGCAGCGTTATTCACAATAGCCAAAAAGTAGAAACAAGCCAAATGTCTATTGACAAGTAAATGGATAAACAAAATGTATATACAAGCAACGGAATATTATTCGACCTTAAAAAAGAATGAAATTCTGAGACAAGCTACAAGATGGGTGAATTTTGAGGGCATTATGTTAAGTGGAAAACAGACACAAAGGAAAAATATTAAATGGTTCCATGTATAAGAGATACCTAGAATAGACAAATTCATAGAGACAGAAAATATAAAAGATGTTACAAGCGACTGGAGGAGAGGAGAATGGGGAGTTATTGTATAATGGGTATAGAGTTTCTATTTAGGGTGATGGAAAGTTCTGAAAATAGATACTGGTGATGGTTATACAACACTGTGAATGTACTTTTTGCGAATGAATTTTTTTTTTAGGTCACAGTGTGCAGCATGTGGGATCTTAGTTCCCCAGCCAAGGACGACACCCGTGCCCCCTGCACTAAGTACAGAGGCTTAACCACTGGACCATCAGGGAAGCCCCTTATTGCTGCTGAATTGAACACTTAAAAACAGATAAAATGGTAACCTTTATGTGATGCATATTTTACCACAATAAAAAACTTACAGAAGTAAAATGAACTCATCATTTTATCTTTAAAGAAATATGAAACGTTCCTTTTGTCTGCATTTTAAGTCATCTTTTTTGGACTTTCATGAATTATTTTCATTACACAAAAATACATTTTAAGGGCATTGCTATTATGTACTTTAAAGTAAGGTTATAATTTCATGGCCTTAGGCATAAATTCTTTGGATTTTTCCTATGGCCAGATGAAATCAAATTGAAGGCTGGAGTTTTCCCACCCATCTTTTAGAGAAATAGCATCTTAAGGCTTTCCTTTTATTTCTTTCTTTACCAGGTAGCTCTTGGTTTAGAGGATAAACTTAAAGTTACTGTAAATCAGCTATTCTCAACTAAATTAATAGTTTGGCTTGATTCGTGATTACTATATTCAACTTTGATTATAATTAGAGAAAGTAAAATGATTCTAAATAGAACTCTAAATAAAAACATATTAAAAATTGGTTCCCAAAATAGCCCCAGAGTCTAAAGTACTATTTTACTGCTATTGAAGTTCGAAGTTTTTCAAACACAAGGAAAGCGGCGTATAGGGCAACCTGTGAAGCTTCAGAGTTCAGATCGGAAGATCTGAGTCCCAACTTACTCGGAACATGGTAAATGAGCGGTAAGTAGGTGCTGAATGAGAGGATGATAAGTGAAGGTCACTTCCTCTCTCTGAACCTCAGTTTTCTCATCTGCATAAGAAAGGATGTGTGTGCTCAGTTGTGTCTGACTCTTTGCAACCCCATGGACTGCAGCCCACAGGCTCCTCTGTCCATGGAATTTTCCAGGCAAAAATACTGGAGTGGGTTGCCATGTCCAATTCCAGGGGATCTTCCTGACCCAGGCATCGAACCCTCATCTCTTGAGTTTCTTGAGTCTCTGGCACTGGCAGGTGGATTCTTTACCACTGCACCACCCGGGAAAGCCTCAAAGAAGAAAGGAGTTGGATGAAACTGAGTGGGTCTCAGCTCTGGTGGCACATCATTAGAATCACCTGGGGAGTTTTTAAAGCTACTGATGGTACCAGCTTGCAAAGGAATGCCTTCTGGTACCTGCTACTATGGGGACGAACCTTGAAGACATGATGCTAAGTGAACTAAGCCAGATACAAAAGGACAAATCTTGCATGATTCCACCTGTGTGAGATACCTATCATAGTCAAATTCATAAAGACTGCAAGTAGGATGGTGATTACCAGGAACTGGGAGGAAGAGGGAACCGGGAGTTATTTATTAATGGGTACAGAATTTCTGTCTGCAAAGATGAAAAAGTTCTGGTGGTGGATGGTGGTGTTAGTTGCATAACAATATGAATATCCTAATGACGCTGAACTGTACTCTTAAAAATTGTTAAAATGGTGAATTTCCTTTTTTGTACAATTTAACACACACACAGACACACACAGAGGCACTCATATTGATGCTGTGCCCCATGTCAGACCGGTTGAGTTAGATGGGTGGGACTATGGGTATTTTTTTAAACTCCTTAGGCAATTTTTTTCTCTTTTGGCTGCTCTGTGGCTTGTGAGATCTTAGTTCCCAGATCAGGGACTGAATCAGGGTCTCAGGCGATGGAAACACACGGTCCTAACGCGATGGAAACACACGGTCCTAACGCGATGGAAACACACGGTCCTAACGCGATGGAAACACACGGTCCTAACGCGATGGAAACACACGGTCCTAACGCGATGGAAACACACGGTCCTAACGCGATGGAAACACACGGTCCTAACGCGATGGAAACACACGGTCCTAACGCGATGGAAACACACGGTCCTGGCCACTGGACCACCAGGGAATTCCTTCTCAGCTAATTCCGATGCACAGTGAGAGTTGAGAACCCTGGACCCAGATAATCTCTAAGATTCTGTTTTACTTTACTCATCCATGATTCTAAATAAGATTGTCCAACAAGAGAAAATGAAAACTATCAATATTTTGGCCCAATTTCATAAGTGCAAATAACAACTTCCTTGGATGAATTCAGTTAGTTCAGTTCAGTTCAGACTCTTTGCAACCCCATGAACCACAGCACACCAGGCCTCCCTGTCCATCACCAACTCCAGGAGTTTACCCAAACCCATGTCCATTGAGCTGGTGATGCCATCCAACCATCTCATCCTCTGTCATCCCCTTCTCCTCCTGCCTTTAATCTTTCCCAACATGAGGGTCTTTTCAAATGAGTCAGCTCTTCACATCAAGTGGCCAAAATATTGGAGTTTCAGCTTCAACATCAGTGCTTCCAATGAACACCCAGGACTGATCTCCTTTAGGATAGACTGGTTGGGTCTCCTTGCAGTCCAAGGGACTCTCAAGAGTCTTCTCCAACACCACAGTTCAAAAGCATCAATTCTTCGGTGCTCAGCTTTCTTCACAGTCCAACTCTCACATCCATACATGACCACTGGAAAAACCATAGCCTTGATTAGATGGACCTTTGTTGGCAAAGTAATGTCTCTGCTTTTGAATATGCTATCTAGGTTGGTCATAACTTTCCTTCCAAGGAGTAAGCATCTCTTAATTTCATGGCTGCAGTCACCATCTGCAGTGATTTTGCAGATTTTCCAGAAAAATAAAGTCAGCCACTGTGTCCAGTTTCCCCATCTATTTCCCATGAAGTGATGGGACCAGATGCCATGATCTTAGTTTTCTGAATGTTGAGCTTTAAGCCAACTTTTTCACTCTTCTCTTTCATTTTCATCAAGAGGCTTTTTAGTTCTTCTCACTTTCTGCCATAAGGGTGGTGTCATCTGCATATCTGAGGTTATAGATATTTCTCCCGGCAATCTTGATTCCAGCTTGTGCTTCTTCCAGCCCAGCATTTCACATGATATATTCTGCATACAAGTTAAATAAGCAGGGTGACAATATACAGCCTTGACGTACTCCTTTCCCAGTTTGGAACCAGTCTGTTGTTCCATGTCCAGTTCTAACTGTTGCTTCCTTAGCTGCATATAGGTTTCTCAAGAGGCAGGTCAGGTGGTCTGGTATTCCCATCTCTTTCAGAATTTTCCACAGTTTCTTGTGATCCACACAGTCAAAGGCTTTGGCATAGTCAATAAAGCAGAAATAGATGTTTTTCTGGAACTCTCTTGCTTTTTCGATGATCCAGCAGATGCTGGCAATTTGATCTCTGGTTCCTCTGCCTTTTCTAAAACCAGCTTGAACATCTGGAAGTTCACGATTCACGTATTGCTGAAGCCTGGCTTGGAGAATTTTGAGCATTACTTTACTAGCATGTGAGATGAGTGCAACTGTGCAGTAGTTTGAGCATTCTTTGGCATTGCCTTTCTCTGGGATTGGAATGAAAACTGACCTTTTCCAGTCCTGTGGCCACTGCTGAGTTTTCCAAATTTGCTGGCATATTGAGTGCAGCACTTCAACAGCGTCATCTTTCAGGATTTGAAACAGCTCAACTGGAATTCCATCACCTCCACTAGCTTTGTTCGTAGTGATGCTTCCTAAGGCCCACTTGACTTCACATTCCAGGATGTCTGGCTTTAGGTGAGTGATCACACCATTGTGAAGATCTTTTTTGTACAGTTCTGTGTGCTTGCCACCTCTTCTTAATATCTTCTGCTTCTGTTAGGTCCATACCATTTCTGTCCTTTATTGAGCCCATCTTTGCGTGAAATGTTCCCTTGGCATCTCTAATTTTCTTGAAGAGATCTCTAGTCTTTCCTATTCTATCGTTTTCCTCTATTTCTTTGCATTGATCGCTGAGGAAGCCTTTATCTCTCCTTGCTATTCTTTGGAACTCTGCATTCAAATGGGCATATCCTTCCTTTTCTCCTTTGCTTTTCACTTCTTTTGAATCCAAATCGTTAATGGACTTAACCGTTTTTTTCCCCTAAATATTTGTTTTTCTGTTTAGTAATTTTACTTCTTTTCTTAAAATGAATTAACCGTTTCACAAAACTTCATTGGACGGCTGTGCAAGTCTCCACTCAGTTACGATTTGTACAGATAACAGTAGATTCTAATATAAATCATTCTTACAAAGAATGCATATGTCTGCATTCAGCACACTATCTCTTCGCCAAAGCCAGTCTTTTCTGAAGCCTGACATTTTCATGCCACATGTTTTTTCCAGTTCTCACAGATTTCCAAAGAAGTTTTCAACTCAAGGTCTTTTTAAAAATAGTATTTACAGAACAATTGCGGGGTTTTTTCCTAGAAAATTTTATTTTAAAGTAATAGATTTGTAACCATTAAAAGTAATGGAAAATTTTCAATAATGAATATTTGAAGTGACCCAACGAAAGAAAATAGCATGAGTTCTTTTTCTAGGAATCTAATTGTTTTATAAAAGAAAGTTTGTTTTGAAGTATTTCATTGTTTTGATGCAGTAACCACAGGATGTTGAGCCAGCCTAAAGAATTAGACCTAAACAAAAATTGAAATGGAAACTATTTTTAAATGTTTCTCATCTAAAATGAGAGAACTGATGGATATGAAATACAAAATAATACTTTTTTGTTCTGGAGTTTTTATATATGTTACATAAAAATCATCTAATGAATTGTGAATGAAAATTGTTCTCAGCAAAACAAGTGTGAGTTAAAATTCTTTTTGACAATCTTTTTTTTTTTTTTGCTTTTCTATCATTTAGCACTTCTGACTTGAAATGTCCTCTTTAAAACATATGTGACCTTATAAGTGATCAATAAGCTATGTAACTTAAATGTGCTGTTGACCAACACTAGATCTGAAATTACTGCACTGATTTCACACTAACAGAGGAGTTGTTATCTGTTCTTTTAAACCACATCAGACACTGCCTTCTAAGTTGTTGAAACAAAGCATTTATTCTTCAGTTCAGTTCAGAGTAGTCAAAAGTCTTGATAACAATATGGTTTCTAGGATTAAACATAGCATTCTCTGGGACTTTCCTGGTGGTCCAGTGGTTAAAAAAAAAAAATCCATCTTCCAACGCAGGGGAGGTGGGTTTGATGCCAGGTCAGGAAACCAAGAGCCCACATGCCATGGGGCAACTAAGCCCGAGCACTATACCGAAGACCTGGTGCAGCCAAATTGTTTCAGTTATCAGCACCTTGTGAAGTCTAGTACCCGCCCATGAGCACTGATTTTCAAAGCACCAGAACTTCGGTCATCACCACCCCAAGATGTCAAATATCAATACATCAGTACCAATACCATTCTGGGCATCTACTAAGGTGACGGCCAAATATTCTGGGCCCAAAGGTACTTCAGGTTATCACCTGTTGACTTTATTTAACATGGAAAGAAGCGCAAAATGGCAGGAGTCTGTGCTGTTGCCCAATCCAGAACAACAAAGGAAAACAAATATTAACCCTCCATAGCTGGCTTCTAGCCCAGGTCGCTTGAGCAATAAGCCAGAATAATTCCACGGTGACTGGTTATCCCACCTCCTCACTCAGCACATTTTTTCCCCTGCTAAAGGCCAATCTTGTTTAAAATATAATCTTTACCTACTTTAAACCTACAAGATCCTTTAAGAGCTTCCTAGTTAACCTTTTAAGGTGAATGCTTGGATCACCATGAATTTGCAGTTTTTCCAAGCTTTGGCATCTGCTCTAGCCGATGCTATGCCTTCTGTAAGATTCAGATCAGATCAATCTAGGGAAAAGTAGGTGAAGAGGGAGCGGCCTCACCAAAACCCACCCATCTTGGGTCTACAATGTAACGGTACTTAACTATAGAATCTACAGTAAGACAAAAAAAAGGCCTCAAAGCTATTACATTTTACTGTTAACCATAAGAATAAGACTCGTCTCAGGGCTTCCCTAGCCATTCAGTGGTTAACAATCCACCTTGCAATGCAGATTGCAATGCAGGGGACACGGGTTCGCTCCCTAGCCTGGGAGGATTCCACATGCCGCAGGGCCACTAAGCCTGTGCCCCACAGCTGCTGAAACCTGTGCTCTAAAGCCCACGAGCTGCAACTACTGAGCCCACCAGTATGTCCTACTCTTTGCGATCCCATGGACTGTAGCCTGCCAGGCTCCTCTGTCCATGGAATTCTCCAGGCAGGAATACTGGAGTGGGTTGCCATTCCCTCCAGGGAATCTTCCCGACCCAGGGATTGAACACGTGTCTCCCGCATTGAAGGCAGATTCTTTACTGTCTGAGCCACCAAGGAAGCCCAAATATAATGTAAGTGCTAGGTAAATAGTTGAAGGTGAGTGGAAAATTTAAAATGTAAGGACATGATAAATTCGAAAGTAAAGGGATAAAAGGAGCTATATTAAAAAAAAAAAAAAAGACTAATCTTAGTGTATTATGACCCTTAATCCATCCTGTGTCTGTGTGCTCAGGTGCTTCAGTCATGTCCAGCTCTTTGCAACCCTATGGACCATAGCCTGCCAGGCTCCTCTGTCCATGGGATTTCCCAGGCAAGATTATTAGAAGGGGTTGCCATGCCCTCCTCCAGGGGATCTTCCCAACCCAAGGATCGAACCCATGCCTCCTGAGTATCCTGTATTGCAGGCAGATTCTTCACTCACTGAGCCACCTGGGAAGCCCTATTCCACCCTGAGACACATGCCAGTGCTTTTTGTTGGAAATGCAACCTACCAGCAACATTTCCTGTTTTGGGGGTTCCTCAAATAAATGAAACTTCCCATGTCAAATAAGTTATATATCTAAAATAAATTTTGCATGTTACTGTGTTCTGGTCCATGTGACCCCTTCAGATTTACAAAGCATTAACAGTCCTCACTACGTAGTGGACATGGTTTGGGGTACATTCTCAAACATATTATCATCTGCCTCCTTTTATGAATAAGCAAACAAAAGCTTAGTGAGGTCAAATTCTTTGCCAAATTTTCAACATAATTCAAAATCTAATGCTACACCGTTACTTCCTCTACTGAAATTTAAATGCAAGCTATTTTTGTACAAAGAGGAATAGAGAAATAAAATGCAAGTTTTCTTGTTTTTCACAAATTTCCATTCAGGAAATACTTATTGAGAAATATTTGTTGAGCACTTACCATATACTGGGCACTATTAGGCAACTAGGAATGTAGTCGTGAACAAAACAAAATGTTGCAGAGGTTACATCTAAATGGGAGGAGATGGAAAATAAACAAAGGTCAGTTGATAGTATGTAAGTAGCAGTTAAGTGCTAACAGGTCCACATTGCTCAATCCAGTCATAAATTTCCTGCCCTCATTTCCAAAACGTGCAAACAGCACGTTTTGTACCTTTAACACAACTGGTCACTTTAACTGATCACAACTGATCTTTCTTAAAGCATTTTTTCCCTATGCACAAAAGCAGCTGCCACAATAGCCATTCCTCCTCAGTTTTCATTACTGGTTGCTTCTCATGTCCCTGAGCTCTGAACACGGGAGTGTCCACGACTCAGCCCTCATAAATCTTCTCTGTTTATACTCAGGTTTCATTCAGTTTCACAGCTTTAATTACCATCCATGCACTGACGACTTGTTTATCTCTCTCCTAGGTCTCTATCCTGAACACCTTTGGTGGCAAACCTTAGATAACTCAAGCATCTCAGACTTAATAAAAATGAACTGCAATCTTATTCCAAACTTCCAGTTGCTCAGGTATAAACATTAGAGTCATCCTCGACTTGTCTCTTTTTCCCTCCCCACGTCTAATTCATGAGCAAATCCTGTCTGCTTTACGTTCAAAATACACCCCATGTCTGTCCAAGTCTCCATTTCCCCTGGACTATCTCTCCCTCAGTCACCAGCATCTAATCTGGATTACTGCAGTCTCCTAAAAGGATTACCTCCTTCTTCCTTTGCCCTCTCCGTTTAACAACCAAATTAATTATTTTTTAATAATGATATATTAAACTATTTAGTTTTATTTATTTATTTGGCTGCACCAGGTCTTAGTTGCAGCCCAGCACGTGGGATCTTCAATCTTTGCTGAGCATGGACACTGTTAGTTGTGCAGCACGTGGGATGTAGTTTGCCGACCAGGGATGGAACCCGGGCCCCTTGCCTTGGTAGTGCAGAGTTGTAGCCACTGGACCACCAGGGAAGTCTCCAAATTAATTCTTTGGACCTATGTCGGCCCATGTCATTCCTTTTCTTAAAACCCTCCAACAGATTCCCATCGCACATGATGGAGAACCACAAAGCTGCTTTTCTGACGACCTCCTTGCTCACCACACTCCCAGCACTGGCCTCATTGCTCTGCAAGCAAATGCCTCCTCAGGGCCTTTGAACGTGTTGTTTCCTCTTCCTGAGATGAAGAGGTTTTCTTTCTTTTTTTCTGGCTGCACTATGCAACTTGCAGGATCTTAGTTCCCTGACCACGGACTGAACCTCAGTCCTAAACAACGAACTGTCAGGGAGTTCCCTAGTTGAAGAGCCTCGAACATGAGTGAATGCTCAGCTGACTCTGTTATGTCCCGGCCAGAACCCTGGGATATGACCCCTGGGACCCTGACTAGTGGGATGAGAGGATCTGGTGCCCTCCCCCCTGACTATTCTGACTGCCTCGACCTCTCTGAACACTCAGAGATGACAGAGGGGCTCCCCTCTCCACACAGAGCGAGCACTCCTGGGGGTAAAAAGATATCGTAGAAGCCTCAGCCTCACAAGAAAAGAAGGATCTTGTTCAGCATCTGCCTCACCTCCTCTCCTGGCTGCAAAGTCCACAGCTGTGTTCAGTTCAGCATAATTCTGCTGGATCTGAGAGGAGGGAAAAGGAGCTCTCCCTGCAATGGAGCTGCGAGAAAAAGTCAGCATGTTCCAGTAGGAGCCAGAGTATTCCTGGGACAGGATACACTAGAGAAAAAAATTTCTTGAAATCCTATATGCCTACTCTCCCACCATATGGGATTTATACCCCTGACAAGGGGGCTTTCCTGGTGGCTCAGACAGTAAAGAATGTGCTTGCAGTAAGGGAGACCCAGGTTTGATCCCTGGGATATGAAGACCCCCTGGAGAAGGGAATGAATGGCAACCCACTCCAATATTCTTGCCGGGAGAATTCCATAGACAGAAGAGCCTGGTGAACTACAGTTCATGGGGTTGCAAAGAGTCGGACACGACTGAGCGACTAACACACACACAAGGGCCCTAGGGGAAGGGGAAAACTCTCTGCTGGGGTGGCTCTTCAAGGCATGTCTACTCTCGGTGAAGTAAAAGTGTCTGCGTTGCCCTGCCAGATGGTAGAAGAAGGGATGCAGAAGCTGAGGGAGGCGGGCACGTTGGAATAGATATTTTAAGTGAGCCCGAAAGACCCACCAAGGGATTATGTTCTACACATAGGCCCAGAGTACACTGCATTTGCCAAAGCTCTCAGGATTATGCTAGAGAGAGGGACACCAGCATCAGTGAGATAGTCAGGGGCGGCAAAGGCTGCCAGGAGGCAAGACTGTCACACGCTTGGCTTACTGACAAGAAACGAGGTTGGGGCAGCACTTAACCACCAGGATTGAGGGGGTCAAAAATTACTATAATGACCAGCAAAGTGGAATGGCAGGCCAGGGGCCTTGACCCAAAGAGAGCTGTGGAGATCTTGGTGAATAGGATATGAAAATGCTCCTCCAGCCCACTCAGATACCCCTACCACCGCCCCCCTCCAAATTATGACATCTCATGGGGCAAAATAGATGGATAGCTAAAGTGGATATTACTGTATATAATCAAAAGAAAGCAAGACTGGAGAAGCAGGAGGCTGAGATCAGTCACCCTTACAAAAAGTCATGAATGGAGAACCAACAAGAGCTTCATCTGGGACTTTGCTGGTGGTCCAGTGGTTAAGAATCCACTTACCAATGCAGAGGAAGGACATGGGTTTGATCCCTGGTCCAGGAAGTTTCCAGATGCCATGGGGCAGCTAAGCCTATGTAGCACCACAAGAGAAGCCAGCACAATGAGAAGCCCAAGCACCACAACTAGAAACTAGCCTGCTTGCCCAAACTAGAGAAAGCCCACGAGCAGCAATGAAGACCCAGTGCAGTCAAAATTTAAAAAAATAAAAAAATGGCTCTGATCAGTAGGAGGAGGAGAAGACCTGTTTGTTGCAACAAAATAGGGGCAAGGAAGAATATGTATGGAGCTCAGGTGACCCACTTGGGTGCTTTATGGTACTCCTTTGCCCAACTAAGAATGTATATGCACAGTAGAGCACCCTCAGCCTGAGAAAGGGATGATTTACCAGCGGGTCAGACCCCTCAGAAATGAGGGTTATGTTCCACCACCAGAGAAGACACTGAGACAAATGGAGATGATGGCAGGTGGCAAGGAAAATTAGAATGGATGGTGAAGAGGGGAGAGCCTGAGAACCAGCTGTGGCCCCAAGACCAACTGCAGGGCTGAGGACTATAGTTTATCCCACTAACATCCCCTTCTAAGTTTCTCTACAAGAAGAAAGGTGAACCAGGACGCTGGAGGGGCCGTTGCCCAGATGTGAAAGAAGGGGGTCTGCATGGTCCACGGGGGTGGGCTCTGGCAGGCAGGAACATGAACCACTTGGATCGCTCATCAAGAAAGAACTTCCGTCCATCCAGCTGCTGGGAGAATGACTGACTTGACCGCTTCCAGCTGCAGCCTTGGTTTTCAAGCTGAGGCCACACTCTTGCTGAACAGCCCCTTAGACAATAATTGAACACGGTTGTTTGACTAGGGCTTGAACTCTTGGTACCCAACCTGAATCCCCTCTAATTGGCAATCTTTGCTCCGGAGCCTCCCACTGAGTGGGTCAAAACTTTGTCACACCTGCATTATGTTCTGAGTCACTCCTTGTTCCATCCTGTTTTCTCCCCGCTTTTCTTTGACAAGCTTCAGGTTCAAATCATGGTCCAAAGGGCTTTGCTTATCTTATCCTGCTTCCTCCCCATTTTTTAATTTCACAGGCATTTTCCCCAAATCAACTCTTTGCACTGTTAGCTTCTTAGAAGACTGACACAGATGGTTGTGAGAGATGACTTCCTCCCTGTGTGATTTTGGGCAAATAACTTAAATTCTCTAAGCTTCAGTTTTCTCACAATGAAATGGGGCTCTTATTATCTCTCTCATTGGACTGTTGGGTGGGGGGGCTTAAATATATAAAATATTCAAGGGTTTTATGAGAATTAAATGAGAGAATGCATGTAAAATGTTTAGCAGGACAACCTTGCACATTTGGTAAATGTTAGCTCTTAGGCTAACAAAGAGCTAAGGCAGACTATGAATGGGAACTCTTTAGTTTTCCTCCATCCTGGGGGAATACATTCATTTGCTTAGGAGTAGAGAGGACTGTTACTGTCATTAACACCTTCACCTATGCTAAGCCAAGAAGGTTTTTAAAAAAGCAGAGCCCAGGGCTTCCCTAGTGACCCAGTGGTTAGGAGTCCACCTGCCAATGCAGCAGACACTAGTTCGATCCCTAGTCTGGGAAGACCCCACAGGCCTCAAAGCAACGAAACCCGTGTGCCACAACTACTGAGCCTGTGCTCTAGACCATAAGCTGCAACTACTGAAGCCTGCACGCCCTGGAGCCGGGCTCGGCAACAACCGAAACCACCGCAATGAGAGACCTGCGCACCAACGAGAGAGTAGCCCGCTCGCAGCAGCTAGAAAGCTGCACCCAGCAATGAAGAGCCAGTGCAGCTAAAAAGAAAGAAAGACAACAAAAATTAAGCTCAGTTCAGTTCAGTCGCTCAGTCATGTCCGACTCTTTGCGACCCCATGAATCGCAGCACACCAGGCCTCCCTGTCCATCACCTGCTCCCGGAGTTCACTCAAACTCACGTCCATCGAGTCGGTGATGCCATCCAGCCATCTCATCCTCAGTCGTCCCCTTCTCCTTCTGCCCCCAAATCCCTCCCAGCATCACAGTCTTTTCCAATGAGTCAATGCTTCGCATGAGGTGGCCTAAAGTATTGGAGTTCAGCTTCAGCATCAGTCCTTCCAAGGAATACCCAGGACTGATCTCCTTTAAGATGGACTGGTTGGATCTCCTTGCAGTCCAACAGGCTCTCAAGAGTCTTCTCCAACACCACAGTTCAAAACCATCAATTCTTCAGCGCTCAGCTTTCTTCACAGTCCAACTCTCACATCCATACATGACCACCGGAAAAAACATAGCCTTGACTAGATGGACCTTTGTTGGCAAGGTAATGTCTCTGCTTTTGAATATGCTATCTAGGTTGGTCATAACTTTCCTTCCAAGGAGTAAGCATCTTTCAATTTCATGGCTGCAATCACCTTTTGCAGTGATTTTGGAGCCCAGAAAAATAAAGTCAGCCACTGTTTCCACTTTCGCCATCTATTTGCCATGAAGTGATGGGACCGGATGCCATGTTCTTAGTTTTCTGAATGTTGGGCTTTAAGCCAACTTGTTCACTCTCTAATGGAGACTATATATATATATATATATGCATATATGTATATATATATATATATATATATATATATATATACACATGGCCCACATACAAATAATGGTAATGGTTTCTAGAAATGAGATTTTGTATTGATATGATCATGACCATCAAAAGTGAGATGGAAACTGAATTGTGATTATGTAACCAAATGTAAATCTACCTGTTAGAACACAAGGAACACGATACATTTTCCATATCTAAAAACTCTATTACAAGGGTGGGTAATTTATCCTCCTGCAGTGAGTTGGGACATAGCATTCACAGGTCCATTACTGTGATATATTTCAGTTTTCAATAACATGTGGTTTCCTTTTTAAATCAAAACTTTTCATCTGACCTCATTTTCGTATATAAACATGTATACATCTATTTGGGCTAAAGTTTTCACAAAGGTAGGAAGAAGAATACCATTAGAAACTACATCCAAAAGGTTAGAAAATTTTAACTCAGAAAAAAAAATTTACCAGTCCAGTGCCTATAACTTGTCTATGATTGAGGTCTATTCTGACTTTGTCACAGCCAACTAAACTTATGGTACAGGGCATTTATTAAAGTGCTTATTACTTCCTCTGGTGAGTCTTTCAGCTAGTGGAATTTTAAAAGACATGTAACCTGAAGGATTTGCTTAATTATATTCTGCGTTTGATTTTAATGGAGAAACCAGTCATTACAGTGCAGTAAGCCATGAGATAGAAATAACCATCCTTTAGAGGAAAGCTGGCACCCTTTTATGTTTAACTTCGTAATTTTCTGACAGCCATGCCACTTTCTGCCTCTGTTGCTTTTCATTAATTTTGAAGAAATTTCCTTACTATCGGTGGACAGCGTGAGGATGAAAAACGTCTCACCTCATAGGAACATCCAGAGTATTTTATTTAGCCTTTCCACCAAGAACTCACCCCCACCCCCAACTCAGATGAATGAATTCACAAATTGGAATGCACATGCTTTTTCTGAAAAACAAAACAAAACAAAACACAACTCTCCAATTTAGTCAATTAGAATGAAAATGATTGCTCTTCCTGTTTCTTAACACTTGCTCAGACGCTCAGTTGTGTCCAACTCTTTGTGACCCCATGGACTATTTCTCACCAGGCTCCTCTGTCCGTAGGATTTCTTAATATAGCATCCTAAACTTCTGTTACAACCAGTGTCCTAACAATCTCCTTGATGTTCAGTTGAATATAAAATCATAAAGACACACCTGATCCAAAAGAACAGTTAAACACATTGCCCTCCACATCTTCTACTTTAAAAAGACATTAAAGCTTAAACATTATATACATAGCTGACAGATTCCATACCTAGTCATCAGTTGCTATTTTGCAAAAGTAAAGCCACTGGCATGACATATAATATTTCTTCTTGTTCCACTGCAGCTCCCTGCAACTGTTGAGAAGCTTTTCCTATCCCTATATTTGCTTCCAGCACTGCACACATTTTCTTCTCAGGCTGAAAAATAAACGTCAAGTTCCTGATCTTTTGTCAAAGATTCATTGCCAAAGATGGTTTCACAGCAGGAGCCTTCCTAGGGAAAGAGCTGGCTCACATTTCTGCTAAGAATGTAACCTGGAATGATGGAAAAATAATTATAATCAATGTCATAGAGCATATGGGTTTCTACCCAGACGTCTGCCAAATAGGACCTGCACTAATCTTTTCCATCCACTATCCGTCGGTTGACTCTAGCACATAAATTCCTCATATTTGGGTAAATGAAAGCCCAAAGCTCACACATATTTCTCCTATATCTGAGAGGTTTCTGAAAGAAACCAGTAAAATGCCTTGCATTTCTTAAGCTTAGTTTCCATAAAACTACAGTTATTGTGTTTTGGTGTCTCTAAACATAGAACTGCTTTATTTCTACTTCATCCTTCAACTTGGGTGATCCATGAGGTCAGTCCACAGATAGTGAAAGAACGGGGGAGAAATATATACCACACATGTTAAAAGCATTGTACTTGGGAGTGGGGTGAATTGGGAGACTGGCATTGACACACACACACTATTGATATTATGTATACGGGCTTCGCTGGGGGGCTCAGATGGTAAAGAATCTGCCTGCAATGCGGGAGACAGGGGTTAGATCCCTGGATTGGGAAGATCCCCTGGAGAAGGGAGTGGCTACCCACTCCAGTGGGTCCTAGAGAATTCCACGGACAGAGGAACCTGGTGAGGTACAGTCCATGGGGTCGCAAAGAGTTGGACACAACTGAGCAACTAACACTTTCACTTTCACCTACAGTAGATAACTAATGAGAACCTACTATTCCCTTGTAGCTCAGTTGGGAAAGAATCTGCCTGCAATGCTGGAGACCAGGGTTTGATTCCTGGGTAGGGAAGATCCCCTGGAGAAGGAAATGGCAACCCACCCCGGTATTCTTGCCTGGAGAATCCCATGGACAGAGGAGCCAGGCAGGCTACAGTCCGTGGTGTCGCAGGAGTCGGACATGACTTAGCGACTACACCACCACCACCGCTACATACCTCAGGGAACCCTCCTCAGTGCACTGCAGTGACCTAAATGTGGTGGGGAATCCAAAAAAAGAGGAGATATAGGTATTGCTGATTCACTTTGCTGTATAGTGGACACTAACACAACATTGTAGAGCAACTATTGTCCAATAAAAATTAACTTAAAAAATAAAATAAAAGCATCGTACATGTTGATATGTGTTTTAGCTGCATACACCCCAACAGTATGTGTCGTTTCTAAAAGGGAGCTAATGCTGAGCTGATTAAATAGAAGCAGAAACACCTGGTGCGTATCATTATGGAATAAGGTCCTGGGTGATTTAATGAAGATCTTTATTGTTATTTTTCCACTGAGCTTATATTTCACTCGACCATCCACCCTGCTTTGCTTCTCTCAGGATATGTGCCAGGTGGTATGCAGTTCTTTTAGGAGATTTTTTTTTTTTTTTTTTTTGACTATGCAAACTCAGAACACAAGGAAATCAGAGGCAGATTTTAATTTTCCTTACAAGCTTCTGTGTTTCAAACATTGGAAGGCTTAGAACAATTTGACTCTTTCCTGCACAGCAGAGAGAGAAAATCCAGCCTCTCTTAAACTAGCACTCTTTTATTTTCTAAGCATAAATAAATAAATGTAATAAGTATGTTGTATGCTTTCTTGTTACACAAAGCAGAGTAGACAAAAGGGGGACATTCCAATTAAATATTGGTAGCTTTTGTTTCCAATATTTAGGACATTTTAAGCAAAGAGAAAAATGAATTGAAAATGAGGTTGCTGTTTGCCATTACGGTGCTCCCTTCACAGATCGAGCACTTAATTACAGTAAATCGGGCGCCGCTTCTCTGTCCTAAGGCCCCTCCGCTCCTATTGAGACATTCAATACAACTATCTCAGTGTTCATCACACTCTAAAATGAAGATTTCTAGACAGGAGCTGTATCTTAATATTGTGAGTCCCCCCAGTCACACAACTCAGCTCTAGGTCTGACTGCTAGAGTTACAAAGATGAAATGACTTTTTCCCCCCACGCAGTGCTGTCATCTTTCAGGAAGACTTACATCTCACTTATTTTTCCCCCAGCATATATCTGTAAAACCTTACCAAAACTCCAAGATGGCCCATATCCTTGAAATCGGCTGGGTACAAGTCTTAGTCAGCCATAAAAAAGAATGAAATCATGCCATTTGCAGCAACAGGGATGGACCTAGAGAAGCAAAGGTGAAGTAAGTCAGACAGAGACAAATACCGTAGGATATCACTTATATGCGCAATCTAAAATATGGCACAAAGGAACACAGCTATGAAACAGAAACGCACTCCCAGACACAGAGAACAGACTTGTGGTTGCCAAGGGAGGGGCAGGGAGGGAAGGACCGCGAGTCTGGGATTAGCAGATGCAAACTACTGTGTATGGGATGGGAAAACAAGGTCCCGCTATATAGCACAGGGAACTAAACTTAACATCCCGTGACAGACCACAATGAAAAAGAATGTATATATACATATATATATCTGAGCCACTTTTCTTTGCAGAAGTTAACATTGTAAATCAATTATGCTTCCATAAAATTTTTAAAAAATCAGCTGGTTGCAATTCTGTATTTGTAGAGTCCAGTGAGTCAGGAATGGACATTCTCACACAACAACTGTTCAGAGCAGGATAGAAACTAGAACTCAGAGACTTCAAAGCGTTTTGCCTCAGGAAAAGTTCTAGCTCTATTTTCTCTGTAATTGGTTTGAAAGAACCTAGAAATCAAATTTGCCAAATACCAGTCTCATATGTTTTATGAGGATACCATGTATAGCATCGAAGTGCTTCATAATTTGATTGATGGTTAGCCAGATAAGATTATAAGAGTTTTATTTTACTGAGTAGGCTGTGCTCTGCTTATTAATAATAAAAAACATCTCACCCACTCGTCCATTCTAAAGGCAGGCTTCAACGCCCCAGTGAATTGTGTTCCCAAGTTTATTACTTAGTTGGTTGTTTAGAAATTCAAATGTTTCCCCCCCTCCCCAGGCCTAATAGTGTAAGTGGTAATTAAATTCCAAGCATAAACTTCAAATCTGATTGACCTCTACGTCATAGGAGCAAGACCAGCCTGGGTGCCGGCTGCTAGGAGACAAAGTCTGTGCTGATGATTCTCCATGCATCACCTGCTCTGTGCTCTGGAAGACTGGGCTACAAACGGATTTGTTTCCCTGGTTCCCTGGCTTGACTTTGGCCAAGGAGGGGCGTGACTCAGAGATAAAAGAGTAGGAGAGAGAGGGTGGGATATTTCTTCATGGGTTCCTATCCCGCTTTGCTGCCGTCAATCTGGCAGTGGCTGTGTCCCTCCAAGATGACACATCTAGCTGGGCAGCCCCTCCACAGATTTAGTTCTCACTGGGCTCTGGAAACATCATTTATTCATTTCCCTCCCCTGTCTACCCCCCCACCCCAACCCCTCCCCTTGTCTTGGGGGTATAAACCTCTCCCTGCTTTTCCTAGTCTTTGGTATCTAGCATCCTAGATCTCTCTCTTTTTAGAAAAATATTTATTTGGCTGCACTGGGTCTTAGTTGCAGCATGAGGAATCTTTAGTTGCAACACGTGGGATCTAGTTCCCTGATCAGGGATCGAACCCAGGCCCCCTGCATTGGGGGCACGGAGTCTCAGCCACTGGAGTACCACGAAAGTCCCCATCCTGGTCGTCTTAACCCCAACCATGCCTCAGGCAAAAATCTCTTCGTTAACATTTCTTCCTTTGTACCACCTGAGTGGAATTCCATCCATCAAGACCTCGGCTGAGAGAACAAAGGAAGAAGAGGAAGAGGAGTTTCTTATTCCTTTCTTGGAATTTCTGAATCCTTCAGAATTTCAGGCAGGATCACTCGTGTATCTAACAGATATTAATTCATGTCCCTCCTGCAGGCATGTGTGCCAAGCTGCTTCAGTTGTGTCTGACTCCTTGTGACCCTAGGGACCGCCCTCCAGGCTCCTGAATTCATATTGCTCCTACATGTTACCAATTGTGAATAAAGCAGATAAAGTTCCTGCCATCAAGGAATGTACGTTCCTAGTTGGGAAAACTTGGTAAATACACAAATGAATAAACAAAAGAGCTATATGTTCTGGGAAATATTAGATAGGACAAAAACAGGGTACATTGATAGAGGACCATGGCAATTTTGGATAGGGTGGTCAGGGGAGGCCTTGCTGAGAAGGTGACTTTTTTTTTCTTTAGGAAACTATTTTTTTTTTTTTCTGAAAACATTAGGAACTATGAAAAACAAGCTGAATATCTGGCCATATCAAAAGCAAAATACAAGTAAAAAAAATTGAGAAATCATGTTTAATCATAGAGAAAAATGTTTTAAAATATCATATTTAACAGTCTCCTCCATGAACCACAACACTGAAGTGGAGTTAAAGAAATTTTTTTAAATAAAAATTAGAAGAGAAAAAGCACTCCATTCCCACCCTGGAATCCCATCATATATAAAGTAATATGCTCAAAAATTAGTGGACATAAACAACTGGTAAACCTGAAAATAAATCTTTCAATGAATGAACTCAGATTCCAACAGAACACAGTACTGCCTTATGTTTGCAGAAGAGCTTTTGTCACACTTCAGTTCAGTTCAGCTCAGTCGCTCAGTCGTGTCCGACTCGTTGCGACCCCATGAACCGCAGCACACAAGGCCTCCCTGTCCATCACCAACTCCCGGAGTTCACTCAAACTCACGTCCATCGAGTCAGTGATGCCATCCAGCCATCTCATCCTCTGTCGTCCCCTTCTCTTCCTGCCCCCAATCCCTCCCAGCATCAAAGTCTTTTCCAGTGAGTCAACTCTTCACATGAGGTGGCCAAAGTACTGGAGTTTCAGCTTTAGTATCATTCCTTCCAAAGAACACCCAGGGCTGATCTCCTTCAGAATGGACTGGTTGGATCTCCTTGCAGTCCAAGGGACTCTCAAGACTCTTCTCCAACATCACAGTTCAAAAGCATCAATTCTTCAGCGCTCAGCTTTCTTCACAGTCCAACTCTCACATCCATACATGACCACGGGATAAACCATAGCCTTGACTAGACGGACCTTTGTTGGCAAAGTAATGTCTCTGCTTTTCAATATGCTGTCTAGGTTGGTCATAACTTTCCTTCCAAGGAGTAAGCGTCTTTTAATTTCATGGCTGCAGTCACCATCTGCAGTGATTTTGGAGCCCCCCAAAAGATAAAGTCTGACACTGTTTCCCCATCTATTTCCCATGAAGTGATGGCACCAGATGCCATGATCTTCATTTTATGAATATTGAGCTTTAAGCTAACTGTTTCCCTCTCCTCTTTCACTTTCATCAAGAGGCTTTTTAGTTCCTCTTCACTTTCTGCCATAAGGGTGCTGTCATTTGCATATCTGAGGTTATTGATATTTCTCCTGGTAACCTTGATTCCAGCTTGTGCTTCTTCCAGCCCAGCATTTCTCATGATGTACTCTGCGTAGAAGTTAAATAAGCAGGGTGACAATAAACAGCCATGATGTACTCAGGCCTAACCAAATGCAAATACAAAAGAGGATTAAAAACAAACTACTAAATCAAAATCTTTCTGTAGAGTAGCAGTTTTCACAAAATAAAACGAACTTAGTTCCATAGAATTGTATGCATACAGCCAATTTTATTCCCAGGGTCCCAGAGTCTTGTACTATGAAAATAAAAGTATCTTTGTCTTGGAAAAAGTCTGATGAAGCCACCAAAATCCTATTATTCATGTTCCCCCAATGATACTTAGAATGCTCTTATCATCCTTTCAAGATGTGTGTGTGTGTGTGTGTGTGTGTTAGTTGCTTAGTTGTGTCTGACTCTTTGCAACCCCACAGACTGTAGCCCACCAGCCCCCTCCATCCATCGGATTCTCCAGGCAAGAACATTGGAGTGGGTTGCTATTTCCTTCTCCAAAAGGGACTATAGAAAGAAAGAAAGTGAAGTCGCTCAGTCATGTCCACTTCTTTGCGACCCCATGGACTGCAGCCTACCAGGCCCCTCCATCCATGGAATTTTCCAGGCAAGAGTACTGGAGTGGGTCACCATTTTCTTCTCCTCCTTTCAAGATAACTTCAACTTATTGAGTTAACATTCTAAAGATATATAAGGAAGTGTCAGCTTCATCTGCGTTGGCAAAGTCCTTTCTCTATTCACAAAGCATGGGTGTGTCTGCTCACTCACCTCTGACTCTTTGCAACCCCATGGACTGTAGCCCACCAGGTTCCCCAGTCCATGGAACTCTCCAAGCAAGAATACTGGAGTGTGTAGCCATTTCCTTCTCCAGAGAAGGTGACATTTAACGGAGATCTCATAGTTGGGAAGGAAACAGCATTGTGTAAAGAGCTGACAAAGGCAGGGGAAATGTGTTTCAGGCAAAAGGAACTGAGGGGGTAAAGGCTGAGAGTTGAGAGCTTGGTAGGAAAACCAGGATGATGGCAGCTGTTTAACCTTGGAGGAAATTCAAGACATATTTACAAGGCACATGGGGCGCTGAAGGAAGGAAAGTGTGACTAGGGGTCGGGGGGAGCAGGTGGAGAGTGGTAGAGAATGAGGTCAGACAGTTGCTCAGGGAACTCAAGGCAGGGCCCTGAAGGCCAGGATGAAAAATGTGGATTTTATTCCAAGTATGTGGGAGGCAGTAAGAGTTGTTTTGGACTATAAGGAAAGCTGAGCACCGAAGAATTGATGCTTTTGAACGGTGGTGTTGGAGAAGACTCTTGAGAGTCCCTTGGACTGCAAGGAGATCCAGCCCGTCCATCCTAAAGGAAATCAGTCCTGAATATTCATTGGGAGGATTCATGCTGAAGGTGAAACTCCAATATTTGGCCACCTGATGGGAAGAACTGACTCATTGGAAAAGACCCTGATGCTGGGAAAGATTGAAGGTGGGAGGAGAAGGGGACGACAGAAGATGAGATGGTTGGATGGCATCACCGACTCAATGGACATGAGTTTGAGTAAGCTACGGGAGTTGGTGATGGACAGGGAAGCCTGGCGTGCTGTAGTCCATGGGGTCGCAGCGTCAGACACGACTGAGGGACTGAACTGAACTGAACTAAGAGTCTTTTTTTTTAAATTAATTAATTTTCGGCTGTGCAAGGTCTTTGTTGCTGTGCACAGGCTTTCTCTAGTTGCAGGAAGCGGGGCTTCTCTCTATAGTTTTGGCGCGCTGGCTTCTCATCGTGGTGGCTTCTCTTGTTGCAGAGCACCCACTCAAGGTGTACAGGCTCAGTAGCTGTGGCTCACGGTCTTAGTTGCTCCACAGTATGTGGAATCTTCCTGGACCAGGTGGGACTGAACCCATGTCCTTTGTATTGGCAGGCTGATTCTTAACCATTGGACCACCAGGGAAGTCCCAGGAAGCATTTTTAAAGAGCAAAATGATATGGTCTGATTTCTCTTTCCCAACGCTTACTCTAGCTGCTCTAGAGAGAAGGGCTCCAGGGGAAAACAGGTAGAATCAAGCAGAAGAGTCAGGAGTCAGAATGCTATTAAAATGACCTAGGTGGAAGATATAACTAACTGCATTTTGTTCTAAAGAGATGGGAGTGGAGCTGCAGAGAAGCAGACTGGTTTGAGTTTTTGTAGAGGCAGAGTTCACAGAATTTGGGAAGGACTAGGTATGGAGAGAGGCTCCGCAGGTGACACTATTGGTAAAGAACCCACCTCCCAAAGCAGGAGATGTAAGAGACATGTGTTTGAGCCCTGGGTCCGGATGATCCCCTGGAGGAGGGCATGGCAACCCACTCCAGTATTCTTGCCTGGAGAATCCCATGGACTGAGGAGTCTGGTGGGCTACAGTGCACAGGGTCACAAAGAGCCGGACACAACTGAAGCGACTTAGCATGCACCCGGGCAGGTATGGAGGGAGGCAACGGAGGATCCAGGATCACTCCCAGTTTCCTGGCTGGGGCCACTAGCTGGGTGTTGGAGCTGTTTATAGAGAGAGAGAAGTACGATGGAAAGACGGATAAGATGAAGATGAGTCGGATGGCAGGCAGATGACTATCAGAGCCTGGGGCCCAGAAGACAGATTTGAGCTGGAGGATCTTTTCTTTCCAGGCTCTTAGTGGTCAAGCAGATTTCTCAAGCCAACCTGGCTTAGGCCAGCAATCTCCACCAGCCCTGGATATACTTACTAAAGCTGGGGTTTAGATGTGAAGCCTCAGTTAGTAAAAAAGCATTCCTATACCTTGCCCTGTCATGAGCGCACATCGTTCCTTTGAAGATTTCAAAGAAAGATTTGAGAATTCTTAGGTCCTTGACCAAATTCCATCAGAATCTTGCCTCCAGAGTTCCAATTTCAACATCATTTAATGGTAAATTTAAAGGACAGCCCCTGGAATCCAGTTTGGCTAATGTACAAAAATGTGCTTGTGGGGAGGCACGTACCCATAGTAAGAGATAAGATTCCGAGGCTTATTCATTTCGGTTGCCATGGCAAGAGCAACCTGGAGGCAGGAAGAAGGAACAGGGAGGAGAGAGGAGAAACCAGAAGCTGTGGTGGCTGTTAGTCCTTGGGAGATCATTGAAGGCAGATATTTGTAAGTTGCATGGAGAGTGCACCCTGTAAATCCGGGCCAGTTAGAAGTACACAGGTTGTGAGTAGACAGTTTGTTCATTTTAAGGACCAGAGATACATATGAAAGCTGTATAGACTCGGGGGCTAGAAGTACATCGTGCACCTGTTTTACCCCTGTGCCCACTATACTGCTTGGGGTTCCACGTACTTTGAATGAGCAAATGAGATCCCCAAAGAAAAAATCTGTATTCTCCTTGTTTTGTATGGGTTCTAAAGTTGCTAGGTGAACAGATTCTTTGGGGAAAGATTCTATTTTTACATCAAAACCATCTTCATATTATGGTTAGCAATTCTAAGGTGACGCATCTGAAAGAAGACTCACCTCCAGACCAAAAGACCAAGTCAGGAGATCTCCCTCTCTGGGTTGATTTTGGCGATCATTCACTAAAAATGGATGGGATACCATCTAACTACATACTTCCCAATGAAGGTCCATAGTAGAACAGGCTTTGATTAGATTCTTGAGGTGATTACATTTTATCTACAAACTGAGAATCCTCATTGTGTTGAAAGCTACGGCAATGAGGAAAGGTGGTGGTGTGATAAAGAATATAGACAGATGGGCAATCAACCCGAAGAGGGAAGGAAACCTGAGGAATGAAAATTTGTTCAAGGCTCGGTAGTCTATCTGGTACAGACATGCAGACACTTAAAAGGAAAAATCTCCAATGTGTGGACGCTTTGGTAACTATGTAAAATATCCCTCAAGACCTTTCATTTAACTTTGCTCTTTTTTTTTGGCTGCACTATGTCTTTGTTCATTGCAGCACATGGGCTTTCTCCAGCTGTGGTGGAAGGATTCCTTTTGCGGTGGAACACAAGCTCTAGGACACTTAGGCTCAGTGGTTGGGGTCCATGGGTTTAGTTGATCCCATGGTATGTGGGATCTTAATCCCTCAACTGGGGATCGAACCTGAGTCTCCTGCATTGGAAGGTGGATTCTTAAACCACTGGACCACCAAGGAAGTCCCTACTTTTGCTCTAATTTTGTCCTCACCAAGCAGCCAATGTTTTATTTACTAATTCTGTTTTCTTTAGATGCTGAAGACAGTACCCTAGATGAGAAACGGGCATATCTGATCACTGGAAAAGTATATCCTCCTCTCTAAATCGCAATAATAACATTCAAACAAGGTCTCCAGCCTTCATGACCGGGGCCCTGCCGATTTCTCTGACCTCATGCTCCGTCTTCACTCTACGTTCTGGTCACATGGACTTCTTTCCACTCCTGAAACACCCCAAACTTTCTCCTGCCTTCCAGTTTTACCTACCAGCAGAGCTCTCCTCTGAGATCTCCCCATGGCTGGTCATTTCTTACCAATCAGGTCTCAGCTCACGAGTCCCTGCTCCTAAAAGGCCTTTCCTGATCTTGGTGTCTGTGGTTGCAACCTTTCTCCTTTGATGTCCATTCCCTCCCCGGATGACCAGTCACTAGCTACGCTTAGCCTGTTTGATTTATTACTATGTGTCTTATGTGTTGACTTGTTTATTATCTGATTCTTAAACTAGAATGAAAGTGCAACACAGCTCCAGCCTCAGCAATGAGCAGTCAACCCTGAAATGAGCTGAATGTGGCGGGGGGGGGTGGGGGGTGGGGGGGGGGCGCGGGGAATGAAGTATGAGTTGCTCTAGACTTGAGTGTGCGAGCATGCCCAGTCATGTCCAACTCTTTGTGATCCCATGGACTGTAACCCGCCAGGCTCCTCTGTCCATGGGATTTTCCAGGCAAGAATATTGGAGTGGGTTGCCATTTCCTACCCTAGGGGATCTTTCTGACCCAGGGACTGAACCCACATCTCCTACATTGGCAGGCAGATTCTTTACCGTTGTGCCACCTGGGAAGTCTCAGAGTAGAGACATACAGCAATCTGAGGCATATGGACTTCCCCTGGGCCCACACTGTAACTTTTATAAAGCACCAATAAGGTATAGTCATATGTCTTATTTTTGTTTGTTTTTGTATATTTATTTTGCTCCACTCCCCTCTAGACTGTGAACAGCTTGGGATAAGGACCATCTGGTTCATTTTGACACTTCCTGTATCCAAATAAATGCTCACAGGACCCCTTATGGCCCTGCTGATGGAAACAGGCAATTCAGACAAAAATCAGAGACTTTCTGTTGGGTGATCTTGGCTTCACTGGCTGGACAAGCACCTGCTAGAATAAGCAGAGAATGCAAGATAAGAAAACAGGTATGTAAACAGGTAGCGGCAGCACCAAAACATAGCCTAAGGTGAGCTCTGCAGCCCTGTCTCCTCTGTAGTCTCCATCATACCCTCCAAGTAACCCCCCAAAAGATTCCAGGCAATTCCCCAACCAGACTGCTGTCCTGAGCTCTTCCTGCTTAGAAAACCTAGAGCCATCTGGGTACATGGAAGTCAGACAGAAGCAGCTCCCACTTGACCCAAGTCCAAAGAGAGACTTATGAAAACAGGCCAGCTGAGAGTCAGGGTGCACCACGGAGGCACCCGTGAGGACCAGTGTCCAACAAAGAATGACTGGAAAGGACTGTTTAATGTTTTCAACATTGCCAAGCTGAGTAACATGACACTGAACTTGTTTTCTTAGCTCAACTATATATAGTTTGCGTCCTGGAATTCACTCATACTATATATAGTAGAGTTTTATTCATGCACCCGAACTGATTATGTGTCCTGGACTGAAATGTTCCAGCAGCGCCAAAAATGAAGAGAAAATGGAACTCTTCCCTGGGCTTACCGGCATGTTCTTTGTGCCCATTGCCGACTTCACTAATGCATGGCGGCAGCAGAAAGCTAATTGAGATCTGTCATGGAATAACAGAGCAGAGCCTCCCCTGGAAAGAATGCCTCCTTTCAGTCTTTTCCTTGTGGAGTACTTATTGATTTATTTATAAACTGGCCACGGTCACTGTTCAGAATTAATACACATTAAGGAAGGTTTAAAGGCCAAACAATGACCCAACTTTTATAAGAAAAGAATCACACAAAGAGAGTTCGTTGTCTAACTCAAGACAGACAGTTCTATGAAACTGCCCACTATAAATTGTTTCAGTCTTTGGGATATAAACAATTTTTATTTAACTTTTGCTCTTCGTTGATTGGGAGAAGGCAATGGCACCCCACTCCTGTACTCATGCCTGGAAAATCCCATGGACGGAGGAGCCTGGAAGGCTGCAGTCCATGGGGTCGCTGAGGGTCAGACACGACTGAGCGTCTTCACTTCCACTTTTCACTTTCATGCATTGGAGAAGGAAATGGCAACCCACTCCAGTGTTCTTGCCTGGAGAATCCCAGGGATGGGGGAGCCTGGTGGGCTGCCGTCTATGGGGTCGCACAGAGTCGGACACAACTGAAGCGACTTAGCAGCTTCCTTGATTAACACAGCAACTTTTCTGACCTGCTTTGAAAAATAAAATGTTCTCTGCTTCACTTGTTTCAGGCTGAGAAACTCATTTTAATTCTAGAGTCTCAAATCTCTTTTTAAAAAGCTACTTTTTGGTTATTTCACCACAACTGGAGGCTTCCCTCCATAGCTCAGTAGGTAAAGAATTCGCCTGCAATACAGGAGACCATGGTTCAATTCCTGGGTCCAGAAGATTCCCCTGGAGTAGAAAATGGCAACCCACTCTAGTATTCTTGCTTGGTGGGATACAGTCCATGGGGTTGCAAGAGTCGGACACGACTGAACGACTACACATCAGCACCACCATTGGAGCTGTCTGGTGGGAGTGAGCACTGAGGGTCCCTAAGGGGCGGCGGGGGTCTTCCTGATGGGGTGCTATGGGGAACGTTTTGAGCCCAGCATTTGACATCCTTCCTGACAGACTTCCCTGGTGGTCCAGTGGTTGGGGACCTGCCTGTCAATGCAGGGGACACGGGTTCAATCTTGAGTCCAGAAAGATTCCACAAGCTGCGGGGCCACCACAATGAGAAGCCTGCGCACTGCAACTAGAGAATGCCCCCTGCTCGCCTCAACTAGAAAAAGCCCGCACACAGCACTGAAGACGCAGCACAGCCGAAAAGAAAAAATTAAATAACAATAACCCTTCCCGACAATATACCTCGGTTTAAGCTTGGGGAATCCTCTCTTAATGAACTTCCCATGAAGCCCACTTGTTCCCGCTTCCACAGTGGAGGGTGTGACCGAGACGCAGCCAATGACGGCACGCTATCTCCTACCTTACCGTGATTGGTTGGGATATGGGCACATGATTCAAAACAGGCCAGTCAAAACCCACAAGACTCAATTCTGGGACTTTCATTGGAGCTATTAGAGGAAAAGTGTAATTGGTTGTTGTGATGTTGATAGCCTGTAGTGGCCAGGGACCGTTTCGTTGGCAACTGCAGAAGAGAACTAATTCTGTTAAGAAGCTGAGGACTGGATCCCAGTGTTTTCTAGTTTAATGCTTGAGTCAAGCTGTGCCTTAAGATCTATGCCTGGACTTTCTAGCTTACCGCAGCCAATAAATTTCTTTTTTGCTGAGATCAATTTGAGTTGGCTTTTCTGTCACCTACATCAAATATAGGTGCCAAGAATTTAGTACCTGAGCAAAAGGCTGAGGATTCATGGGACTGGTAGAAGCAGTTGGCATGAGGATCTACCCAGATAGCTTAAAGATAACTTTATAGATCCCAATCTACTGATCCCAATCTACCCGTCTTCCAAATACTTTTTAATATATTTTTTCATTTCATGTATTTAGTTTCGAAAGTCAAGCTAAATAGGGACTTCCCTGGTGGTCCAGTGGCTAAGACTCCGTGCTGCCAATGCAGCGGTCTCAGTTTAGACCTTTGGCTGGGAAACTAGCTCCCACGTGCTGCAACTAAGTGTAGACGTGCTGCACTAAAGATCCCGCATGCTGCAATTGAAAAATATCCCAGCATGCTGCAACTAACACCCGGAGTTGCCAAACAAATAAAAATATTGCTTTTAAAAAGTCACACTAAATAGAAAGTTATATACAAAATATTCTATGCCTTCCCTTTTCCCCCTTAAGCTCTTTTACTTCGTGGCTAAAAATTTTTATAATTTTTTTGTTTATTCTTCCATTGTTTCTCATGCAAATATCATCAAATATGGATATATTTTTTATTTCCCCCTTTTTGTTACACAAAAGATAGCATGTTGGCTCTTTTACATGCATTTCATTTCTTCAACATAGGTTCATTCAGAGTACTTTCTTTGATATTCTATAGTGCCTTTGATTATTCCTGGGTGCTTTCCACATAATATTTGAAATAGCTCAGAGCCCTATTTAGCATATTCTACCACTTCTCTGCTCTGTTACCCTGGAGACATCTTAGTTTAACACTGGAGAATCCTTTATCGCACCAGAATTAGAGAATTCAAATCAAGGAGCCAAAATAAGGGTCTGACTCTAAAGTTAAAAAGAAAAAATCTAGAAAGTCCAGTCTGAATACTAAAAAACAGACTATTGCAGGTGGTAGAGGGAGGATAGCTATGAAAATTAAAATGCTAAGAAGACTAAAGTTCTATACCAAAAAGAGGGATTAGCATTGACAAGGATATAGGTAAATATCCCAGAAAGAAGAGTGTATATTGCCACCAAATGACTTATAATTTTAAATAGAAGTCAAATTTAGTCCTCTCGGTTGGGCAAAAAATCTCTGATCAAAGTAATACACTGAGGACTTCCCTGGTGGTCCCCAGTGGCTCAGAATCCACCTGCCACTGCAGGGGACAGGGGTTCCATTCTTGGTCCGGGAAGCTCCCACATGCCAGGGAGCAACTAAGCCCGAGCACCACAACTACTGAGCCCATGTGCTGCAACTATTGAAGCCCTCGTGCTCTCAGCCCCGCGTTCCACAGCTAGAGAAGCTGCCACAATAAGAAGCCCACACACCGCAATGAATGCCCAGAGCATCCATAAACAAATAAATGCAATACACTGACCTACAGGGCCTTACATTCACAGATATCTTAATAACTCACCAGACAGAAGCTTAAACAGGACTGACAACCTCAGAACTCAGCCCTGAAAATACAGGATAATTTACTTGGAACAACGTGAACAAACACTTTCAGATTAAGTCAGCATGGTGGAAGATCTAAAATTAACCTTTTTCCGGCATTCTCTGGCAGGCTAGTGATCTGGACTCCGGGCTCTCATTGCAGGGGACCCAAGTTCTATATCTGGTTGGGGAACTAAGATCCCATAAGCCATGCCGTGCAGCTGAAAAATAAGTAAACAAAATCAACTTTTTAATAAAAATCATACTTAGCCTTCAACATGAGAGAAAAATGTCTAAAAGACTATGAATTTTAATGAAACAATGGGTTGAAAATGAAAGACTATCTAAAGATACACTTATAGGGACTTCCCTGGTGGTCCAGTGGCTAAGACGGGACCCAGTGCAGGGTGCCTGGGTTTAATCCCTGGTCAGGGAACTAGACCCACATGCTGCAACTAAGAGACTAGGCACAGCCTAACAAATAAATAAATAAAATTTTAAAGATATAATTTCACAGCAGAGATAATTCACCCGATTCTATTAGGTATTGGGCCTTGGCTACGATGAACACAGGGTTTGGCACACAACTGACTGCTAAATAGCTACGGGTGAAAAAAGAAATCAATTTCTTTGCACAGTGCGTTTACTATTGTTTTATCTTAATACCTAGAGGCAAAACAGCATCTGCAGATATTAACTTAGTTCATTTGGGTACTCATGCTTTTAGTAGAGGAAAATTGCTTTAAGAAAAGAGACCAGCCATTGAATCTTTATTTTTCGTATCATTTTTTCTTTTCTTATATTACAAAATTGTGTGTTGACACACCCAGTGAGGGCTGTTTTCTGTGGATTGGTTAGCTTTTAAGTGCGTTACATAAACACATTTCCATTTTTATGGTTTCATGCAGGCCTTAATTAGAAGTAAATGAGCTAGGCAGTCTGTTCTTTTATCCTTAAAAAAAAATTAGCATTTATTGCTTACTTTCCCTTTGATCTTCTAAAATTTCAATTGGGGAGTTAAAAGAGTCATGAGAAAAAAAAACTTCAAAAAATTTTTTTAGGTAAATGTATTTGCCACTGTGCTTTACCAAACCACAAACCCCAAGGAATAAATGAAAATTCAAAGCAGACATTGTCAAAGAAAATAAAGGAAAAAAAGAACTTACAGCAATATACTATAGTTTCTGTAAAACATAAGCTTGATAATTAAGGGTTAAAGCTTCATCTTTTCAGTCCTCAAAATGAAATATTTGTTTGCTGGTCAGGCGACATTGTGAATGCATTTCCAGATGCTGAGACCTCAGGAAACAATTATTGAACATACTTTATGCTCAAATACATACTATTATTAATTAAGGTAAATGTTTTATGCTCTTGTCAAATGTCACCAATTTTTGGGGGGGTGCAATAAAGCTACCAAAGAAAACATATTTGGGAGCTAATGCTATTATTCTAAGATAGAACATTTTCTAAGAGCTAATTCAGCATTAAGCTTATTCCAGTCATGAATCCTTAGGCTCAAAATGTAGTTCAGCTCATAGATTTACACTTTAAAATAAACAAGCTTTCAATTAAAAATCAATAGGTTATGCCTAATATCAATTAAGTTTTGCCCTGGGGCACCTACCATTTTCTACATAATAGAAAACAGTTTATTTTCAAAGTTTTATTTCTTCACTAACACACCATGTGTGAAAAATACATTCTTGGCACAATATTTGATACAATGGAGTTTGATTACTTACATGTGTTTCTGACATTTACAATACCTGCATTGTCCTCAGGAGGTAGTACAGAGCATATGAGGCCGTAGCCTACAAGGAACAGAAAAGCAAGTTGGTTCACAATTTGAATAGACAGGAATGTGTAACCAAAGGACAATGGAAACACTCCTTCTTTGTGGCTTTTTTAGAATGTAGTAAACAACTGTCTTTCAAGGACGGATCACCAACCAAAAATGGCTACAAAACAAAATCTTGAGGAAACCTTTGCAGAAGAGAAACTAGTTTATTAGATGAGTAAGTCAAAGAGAAAAATAAGAGAGACGATGAAATCCACAAGAAGATTTGGCCATCAAGTAATCTGAATTTTTATACATTTACCTAGTTCTTGCGGCCTTTGGATCTATCACGATGCACACCTGAAGATCAATGGAATTAAAAATGAACAACTACATAAACTACAACCTTCCTTTGGTTTTCTTCTCTCTTAACAGCTGACAACCCCATTACAGTTTCCACTTCTCTTTCTTTGCTCATCGAGGACTTTTGATTCACTTTTACTCTTTACAAATTTAATCGACAATGACGCTGTTATAAATATCAAATTACTCTTCATGAAATTGTCTGCTTTATAATGACTAAATGTCACCATTAAATTCAAAATCCACTTCGCTTACAAAAATGCATTTACAAAAAGTCATTTTTCTTTCAGGGGTTCTCAGAGCTGAGAACATCACAATTTTTAAAAATAGTATCAGAGAACAGATCTTTTACAGCTCATATCATTTTACTGGGCATTAAAGTCTAATATATTAGTGCCTCTGTTGCATTAGTGTGTCAGGACTATTGTTTGTGTTAGACCTGAGGTTTTACAAAGTAATCAATGAAGGATTAAATTTAATTTAGGTCAGGCTTTTAGCCACTGGCTAAACATTTTCTGTCACATACAGTTCGAGAACCTCATGATTTTGCTGTTTACTTTGTTAAATTTGCAGCTCCTTCAATCATCTTAGGGTTTTTTTTTTAAATCCTTAAAACAAGAGTAGCTTGCTTACATTAAAAAATATATAATACAGGGTAGCGGAAGGAGGCTCAAGAGGGAGGGGATACATGTGTACTTAGAGATGACTCACGTTGTTGTACAGCAGAAACTAACACACCATTGTAAAGCAACTATACTCCAAGTTGAAATATATATAATATATGCTTCCCTCACCTTCTGAGATGGCCCACCCTCTGTCTATATGTGTGTTCTCCCTGAATAAACCTTTCAAAATATATATATATTTAATTACCTATATTTAAAAATAAAATATATACATTAAGTCACCATTGATGAAAGAAGGAAAAACTCCAAACTAAACTCAAGATGTGGAAATTTCTTTGCCTGGGATTAATTTACTTACAACAGAGAACTCTTTGTCCATGTCTGGTGGAAAAAAAAGAGAAGTTCTCATGATCAATATTCCGTGAGAGTCTACCCAACAAGTCTGAATTGGCTTGCTGTTTTTGAATGTTGTTTGCATAGTTTAGGAAGAAAAGGAAATGTCTAGAGAGAAGGGCAGGGGGAGGAAATAAATTCCTGTGATGTTAAGTCTGTATGTATGCACTCTAATGATTTAAACATTACTCAACACACACGCTAGTCAGATCAAGTTGCTAGCTGAATATAGGTCCCAGGAGATTAATAAATGTACCTATCACCTTTGGAGAACTCTAGTTACCGGTCAGCCATTTCCTCTTCCTGTCCTTGCCTCTCAATAAGTAACTTCTGTTTCACATTATCCAGAGTGACCAAGTCCAACCTAAGTAAAACATCATGGTTCTTAATGAGAAGAATTTCAAATGCATCTTGCCTCCATAGTTAGGTTTCAGTGGACAGCTAGGGCTAAAGAGCTGCTCTTAAAAGAGTTATATTTTCTTTATAGCCAGTTCTTGCCCTGAGACTAAAGCATATTTGGTTAAGGATACTAAATTGAGACAGGCTCCTTCGTTTAAGGAAAAAAAAAAAGATTAAGAACAAGTTCTGCAATGTTTTTATAATAATTCAAACTGAGAGCAAATAAATGTTCCACTTTTTAGGCACATACCAAAATATGAGTGTATGTTTCATCCTATTTGCTTTTTCAAGTGATTGCCAAGAAAAGACTTTATTTTTGCCATGAAGCCTGTGGGGTCTTAGTTCCCTGAGTAGGATTAAACCCAGGCCCCAGCTGTGAAAGCGCTGAATTCTAACCACTGGATTGCCAGGGAATGCCCAAGAAAAAACCATTTTTTCCATACAATCCTGTGTGGATTGGGTCTTTGGAGCCCAAATAGATGGATTAAGTATTTGGCTAAAGAGGGACAATGCTACATTCAAAAAGAAAGGACTGAGAGGAATTAATGAAACTGTTACTCAGACTTGAAGGGACTGTCCCTAATTTGAAATACTTTAGGATATGCGGTGTTTTTTTTTTTTCTAACAGCCATTTTGGTGGTATTTACCTTTGATACTTTTCTTCTGCAAAACCTTGTACACTAAATTCAATTCTTATTTTTATTCTCACTCTTCAACAGGTACGTGTTCCCTTCCCCATCCCCTTTGCCTTCCCTCTACTTCCTCTAATACTTGGCTTCCCAGTTCTTCCTCGTCTGTTCACTTCACCCTCTCCTTCCTCTTTCTTCCCCTTCCTCCTGAACTCTGTTTATTTATTAAGCTATGCTGCCTGCCATGTACCAGGCACATTTCTCACAATATCTGAGGCCTTTCCATTTGCGCACCACGGGCAGCCCATGTCCTTACTGCCCAGACCTGTTATCCCTGAATCCCTCTTCTTCTGTTCATCCTTTCCCAAAAGCCACAGCAAGGAACTCTAACGCTGAGAACAGAGTCAACCAGAATGAAAATGAAAGCCAAAGAAAATGTCCCCACTTCCCCTTCTCATGGCTATGAGGAAATATATGATATGGGTCTACATCTGTGTTACCTCAGTTTATATAGTTCGTGAGAGAAATAAATTTGATTCCTGGCTCTGCCACTTACTGTCTGGGTAATCTTGGACAAGTTACTTAACTAGATGCCTGAAATCCTTTCTGAAGCAAGGCAATGGCATAAATAAATAAATGATCTTGCTTAGACTTAATTTCCTAATCATAGCTTAGAGATTAAAAGCACGGAGCTGACTTAAATATACTTGGGTGGCAGTCTGGGACTTTCCACTGACTTGATTGAAAGTCTTTGTTTCCTCATTTGTGAAATGGGGCCACTAATAATATCAACCTCGGAAGGCTATGGTGAGCTTTGAATAAGATAATGCGTTTGTTATTGTTCTATTGCCAAGTCCTGCCTGACTCTTTGCAATCCCGTGGACCACAGCATGCCAGGTGCTCCTGTCCTCCACTGTTTCCTGGAGTTTGCTCAAATTCATGTTCATTGAGTAGCTGATACTATCTAATCATCTCATCCTCTGCTGCCCTCTTCTTTTGCCTTCAGTCTTCCCCAGCATCAGGGTCTTTTCCAATGAGTCGCTCTTCACATCAGGTGGCCAAAGTATTGGAGCCTCAACTTCAGCAACAATCCTTCCAATGAATATTCAGGGTTGATTTCCTTTAAGATTGATGGGTTTGATCTCCTTGCAGTCCAGGGAACTCTCAGGAGTCTTCTCCAGCACCACAATTCAAAAGCATAAACTCAGTGCTCAGCCTTCTTTATGGACCAACTCTGACATCCATACATGACCACTGGAAACCCATAGCTTTGACTATATGGACCTTTGTCGGCAAAATGGTGTCTCTGGTCTTTAACACACTGTCACGGTTTGTCATAGCTTTCCTTCCAAAGAACAAGCAGCTTTTAACTTCATGGCTGCAGTCACCATTTGCAGTGATTTTGGAGCTCAAGTAAATACAGTCTGTCACTTCTTCCTCTTTTTCCCCTTCTATTTGCCATAAAATGATGGGACTGGATGCCATGATTTTAGTTTTTCGCATGTTGAGTTTTAACCCAGCTTTTTCACTCTCCTCTTTGACCCTCATCAAGAGGCCCTTTAGTTCTTCTTCACTTTCTGCCGTTAGAGTGATATTATCTGCATTTTTGAAGTTGCCAATACTTCTCCCAGCAACCTTGATTCCAGCTTGTGTTTCACCAGCCTGGCGTTTTGCATGATGTACTCTGCATATAAGTGAAATAAGTAGAATGACAATATACAGCCTTATCATACTCTTTTCCAGTCTGTTGTTCCATGTAAGGTTCTAACTGTTGCTTCTTGACCCCCATACAGGTTTCTCAGGGGACAGGTAAGGTGGTCTGGTATTCCCATCTGTTAAAGAATTTTCCACAGTTTGTTGTGATTCATGCAGTAAAAAGGCTTTAGTCAGTGAAGCAGAATTAGATGCTTTTCCGGAATTCCTTTGCTGTCTCCATTAGCCAATGAATGCTGGCAATTTGATCCCTGATTCCTCTGTCTTTTCTAAACCCAGCTTGGACTTTGGAAGTTCCCAGTTTAGGTATTGCTAAAGCTTGAAAGATTTTGGTACTCCAGGTACTGCTGGCTTGAAAGATTTTGAACATAATCTTGCTAGCATGTAAAATGAGTGCAATTCTCTGGTAGTTTGAACATTGTTTGGCATTGCCCTTCTTTGGGATTTGGAATGAAAACTGACCTTTTTCAGCTCTGTGGCCACTGCTGAGTTTTCCAAATTTGCTGACATACTGGAGCTATTAGTAATTGTCCTCCGCTCTTCCCCAGTATTATATTGGACACCTTTCAATCTGAGGGGCTCATCTTCTGGTATCATATCTTTTTGCCTTTTCATACTGTTCATGGGTTTCTCCAAAGAGGAATACTGAAGTGGGTTGCCATTTGCTTCTCCAGCAGACCATGTTTTGTCAGAACTCTTCAGGTACTGCTAAAGCCTAGCTTGAAAGATTATGACCTGTCCGTCCTGAGTGACCCTGCTTGGCATGGCTCATGGCTTCACTGAGTTACGCAAGCCCCTTCATCATGACAAGGTTGTTTTCCACGAAGGGGAAGATAACGGGGAAGATAACGCATAGAAAGATTTTAACATAGTGCCTGGCACTCCATGAATGTTCATTATTATTATCACTGATGCTACTATTTTTAGCAAGGTAGTATCATGACAATTAAAATCTTGGAGGGTGTATTAAGAAGTTAAATGTGAGATATCACTTTTCAAGTTATTTATTTATTTGGTTGCACTGGCTCTCTGTTTCTGAGTGCAGGCTTTCTCCATTTGGGCAAGTGGGGGCTCCTCTTCATTGAGGTGCACGAGCTTCTTGTTGCAGTGGAGCCGGAGCGCAGGCTCTCGGACACTCGGGCTTCAGTGTTTGCAGCACGCAGGCTCAGTAGTCGTGGCCCCCAGGGCTCAGTAGTTATGGCGGATGGGCTTCATTGCTCCGTAACACGTGAAATCTTCCCTGACCAGGGATCGAACTTATGTCTCCTGCAGTGGCCGGCGGATTCTTGTCCACAATAACACCAGGAATGGCCGAGATACCACTTTATGGAAATAATCAACTGTGAAACAATAAGAAGAAACATATATATATATTGGTCTCTGCTCCTGATTCCTGGGATAGAGCTCCTAAGATCGTTTTAATTTCCTTAGTGATAGGAGAATCTGACACCAATCTTCCAAATCCTTTAAAATTTCCTGGTTGATAGGGATGGTTTTTGTTCTAATGAGGTGACCCTTGGTGGGCCCCTGGATGGAGGCTGGCTCCCCAGGAAAAACATGCTGTGAATAGAAGCTTGAAAATTCCAGTTCCCTCCTCCTGCCTTTCTACAGAGAAGGGGAGAGGCTGGAAATGGAACAAATGATCAATCATGCCTATGTAAAGAAGCCTTTATAAACATCCTAATCATACTGGGATCTGAGAGCTTCTGGGTTGGTAAGCACATCTACATGCCAAGAGTTTGCTTTACCCAATTTGCCAGGAACAGAAGCTCCTACGCTTGGGACACTTCCAGACTGCATCCCGTGTGTCTCTGCAGCTGGTGTTCTTTATAATAAACCAGTATACATTAGAGTTTCCCTGAGTTCTGTGACCGTTCTCGCTTTCTGGCTTTTTGCTTCTTGCATGTGGCTGCACTGGGTGTTCCTTGCGGCGCACGGGTTCTTTGTTGCTGTGAGTGGACTTTCTCTAGCTGTGGCGAGTGGGAGTTCGTCTTTAGTTGCAGTGTGTGGGCCTCTCACTGCGGTGGCTTCTCTCGTTGTGGGGCACAGGCTCTAGAAAGGGCTCAGTAGTCGTGGTGCATAGGTTTAGTTGCTGCAAGGCATGTGGGATTTTACTTCCCCGACCAAGGATCGAACCAGTGCCCCCTGTAGCAGCAGACTCTTCACCCCTGGACCACCAGAGACATTCTGTCCTTGAAAATTATTGAACCCAAGGAGGGGAGCAGAGGAACACTGATTTATAGCCAGTGGGTCGGAAGTACAGGTGATTATCTGACACTTGAGATTAGCATCTGCTGTGGAAACAGTCTCAATCAAACAGTGTGATTGAGCCCTTAACCTGTGGATCAAATGGGTTAAGGAAACTCAAGGCAGATGGTGTCAGAACTGAATTGGATTGTAGCACACTCAACTGGTGTTGGAAGTTGCTTGATGTGTAGAAAACCCACACATTTGGTGTCAGATGTATTGGATGGTAATAGTGGGAGAATCAAGGAGAAACACAACAGTGTTTTTCCAACTCACCTGCAAGCACACTTAAGTAACACTGTCTCTACTTTTACTTAGTAATGCCCTGTTTTAAAATAAGTTTATTGTCTTTTCTGATTATCGAAGTGAAAACATACCTGGTTGTGTGTTTTATGTTTATTTAAACTTTTAAAATATATATATATATATGTATATGCTGTATACCTGAAACACTTAATATTATGTTTCAATTATATCACAATTTAAAACTTTTTAACTTGCATATATGTATGTATTTATTTTTAAAAATAAGGTCATACTGTACATACTATTTATGATTTGCTCTTTTTCATATAACAGTACATAATGGACATGTATCTATGTAAACAAATATAAAACATCATAATTTTTTTCTCTTAGAAAAATTCTACCTTGTGAACTGTCTTGATTAAAGAGTGTGTCCTTAAGAATACATGTATATATATATCTTAGGGTACTATCAGCCTCCAGAAAAAGCCAAGGCAACTTACTTGCAACAGTTGCATATGAGAACATCTATACCAACAACAAGTCTTGGTAAATTTTATACCTTTGCAAATCTGATCACACTGGATCAACCAAAGAGCTGTCAGATGCCTCAAGTTGGGGCCAACCGAAGTCTCTTCAGGACTTTTAATCTTGTCTGGAGTGATCCAGAGATGGAAGAAACCTTAAGGGGAGATAGTTGAGCAGTTCCTTCTACCAAGACATTCTGGAATTGCCAGCCTCCTTCCTGTCTTCTTCAGCCTTCTGGATCTCTTCTGTTACATCCTCACAGCTTTCCATAAAATTTCCTTTTCCCTAGGTAGTTAAAATTAGTTTATGTAGCTTGAAACCAAATTGAAATATCAAGCAGGTAGTTGAATATATAAATCTGGGGCTCAGTCAAGGGGAAGTCTGGGCAGGAGATATAAATTTGGGAGATACCAACAATACTATCAACTCCAGAAGGAGATGAAGTTAAATCTCCAACTCCTAACCTACTCCTAAGTACAGCACTAATTTATTTAGAATGAATCTGACTTTTAGTTTACCTTGCAGAAAACAGAGCAAATTAACCATATGGATTCACTTACGTATTATAGATGTGTTTGTAGTGAAAAAAAATTTATAGATAGATATATACAAACACACACATACATATATACACACACACACATATGCACACTGAATTAACATTATAAAATTAGTGGGTTATTTTATAATGAAACCACAGTAAGCAAACAAAATTTTTGAACTGGAGCCCAGGTGCACCTTGGACATTTCTTTAAAATTCAAATTAATTTCTCATATTTTCATCATTTTGCCTAAGCAAAAAAGATATTAATTTGTCATTTCATTTAGCTCTTCTCATTTCCAGCCTAAGAACAAAGCCCAAACTCTAAATGTTGGTCCAGAAATGTACCCTAAGATTACTAAACAGTGTTGCATAAAATAATAATGTTATTTATTTTTGTAGCAATTTTGCCATGCTACTACCTGGAATTTAATGCCAGCTTCCTCGATATTTATGTACCCAAGCCAATTTCCTTGGTATTTATATACCCAAATGAACAGAGTTCAGTATTGTATATGGTACCTTCTGAATCAAAAGGCCTTTCTTCAGAAAAGAGTAAAAAACCATGAAAAGAGTGTTTCGGTGCCGAGTTTCATAAACCTGCAAAAACATGAAGGAAGTTGGGGGAAAGGGCAACTGGGATGTGAGACAGTGTCTCTACTTATGCCATGCCTAAATTTGTTCTCTGTGTGTGTGTTTTAAAATTTTTTACTGAAGTATAGTTGATTTACAATGTTGTTTTAGTTTCCAGTGTACAGCAAAGTGATTCAGTTATACCTAAATTGGGATCAACTAGTTCCCTTAGGAAGTGGGGTGGGTGGGTAAATTAAGAGTATGGGATTAACAGATATACAATATCATATAAAAAATAGAGGAACATCCCTAGTGTGGTTAAGACTTCACCTTCCAATGCAGGGTGTGAGAGTTTGATCCCTGGTCAGAAAGCTAAGATCCCACATGCCTCATGGTCAAAAACAAAACATGAAACAGAAGTAATATTTTAAAAATTCAATAAAGAATTTTAAAATGCTCCACATCAAAAAAATCTTTTAAAAAATGAGTGCATAAAAAACAAATCTAAAATAAAATAGATAAACAACAAGAATTTATTGTACAGTGCAAGGAACTGTATGCAATGTCTTGTGATATCCTATATTGCAGAAGAACTGGAAAAGAAATGAATATAGATATATATATAATATATATAACCAAATCACTTTGCTCTACCCATGAAATTAACATAATATGTCAACTCTACCTCAATTTAAAAAAAAGCCAAATTTCTTTAGATGATGTAAGAACAGTGCCCAGCACTTAGCAATAGTTCTTGAGTCAAATGTTTGTTGACATTTTTAATAAATGATGCTATTTAAATGAAAGTTAGTTTGCATATAAGTGAAAAATTGGATGTATAATGTAAAAAATTCCATTTTTTATTATTGATTAGAAAATATTAGAACTAGAAGGATTATTAGAAGTGACTTAAGTTGCTTCTTATACCTCAATCATAAGCAAAAACTTTCCATAAGTCATTAAAATCAGACACAGTACTTATGTTTTCAAAAAATGAAAGGCAGTTTTATTCCATGTATCCTTAATTTTGGTTCTTCTACCTGATTAGAGTTTCAGTTACAGTTGCTACGTAATAAATTACGCTCACATTTAGTGATGTAAAACAACAATCATTTGCTTTTGTTTGTGATTCTGTGAGTCAGGAAGCTGACGAGAGCTCTAGGGGGCACTTTTATCTCAGGCTCTCTCGCCTGGATGCAGTTTTCTTTTGGCTGGGACTGAAGTCATCTGAAGACCTGATTGGGTCGGACATGAAAGATGGCTCGCTCACATGTCTGGCATTTGCTGCAGGCAGTCGTCTGGGAGCTCCGTTAGGTCCTGAACCATTTGCACATGAACTCTCCTGCAAGATGGTCTCAAGGTTTTCAGACTGCTTCATTGGTGGCTGACTTCCGGCGGAGCCATGTTCCAAGAGAACAGGGAGGAAGCTGCAGCACCTTTTATGACCCAGCCTCAAAAGTTGCATACCATCACTTCCTCTGGATTTTATGGGGCAAAACAGTCACAAATTCACCTAGATTCAAAAGGCAGAGACATAGAGGCTACCACTTAATGGGAAAACTATCAAAGAATTTTGAGGCTATGTCTTTAAAATCACCACAGCCACATTAGTAAAAGGGTAAGCTATGACCTTACCCTTTATGAGAATTTTCATTTGATTTGGGGCATAACTAGCTCTAGGTTACATTTTTTACACTTTTTATTATAGAGAATTTTAAACATATAAAAGCATGCAGGGACTTCCCTTGTGGTCCAGTGGTTAAGGTCCGTGGTCTGGGAAGCTTCCACCCACCACAGGGCAACTAAGCCTGTGCACTGAGCCTGCACACCTAGAGCTTGTGCTCCACAACAAGAGAAGTTACTGCAATGAGAAGCCTGTACATCCCAATTAGAGAGCAGCTCCCGCTCACCGCAACTAGAGAAAGCCCAAGTGCAGCAACAAACACCCGGCGCAGCTAATGAACAAACAAAATCAAACCTGAAAGTAAAACTGCCGCAGTCACCAAACTGAGTGATGTAAAACAATTTTACATTGTCTGACTCTTCACCCCCCCTGGACTGCAGCACGCCAGGGCTCCCTGTCCCTCACCATCTCCCAGAGTTTGCCCAAACTCATGTCCATTGAATCGGTGATGCCATCCAACCATCTCATCCTCTGTCACCCTCTTCTCCTGCTTTAAGTCTTTCCAAACATCAGGGTCTTTTCCAATGGGTCATATCTTTGCATCAGGTGATCAAAGTATTGGAGCTTCAGCATCAGTCCTTCCAAAGAGTATTCAGGATTGATTTCCTTTAAGATTGACTGGTTGGATCTCCTTGCAGTCCAAGGGACTCTCAAGAGTCTTCTCCAACACCACAGCTCAAAAGCATCAATTCTTCAGCACTCAGTCTTCTTTATGGTCCAGCTCTCACGTCTGTACATGACTACTGGAAAGACCATAGCCTTGACTACATGGACCTTTGTCGGTGAAGTGATGTCTTTGCTTTTTAGCACACTATCAGGGTTTGTCATAACTTTCCAGCCAAGAAGTAATCGTCTTCTAATATCAGGGTTGCGTTAACAATCCAGTGATTTTAACATTTAACAATCCGGAGCCCAAGAAGAGGAAATCTGTCACTCCTTCCACCTTTTCCACTTTTATTTGCCATGAAGAACTATCATACAACCCAGAAATCCCACTACTGGACATACACCCAGAGAAAAGCATAACTCAAAAAGATATGTGTCCCCCAATGTTCATTGCAGCACTGTTTACAGTAGCCAAGACACGCAAGAAACCTAGATGTCCATCGACAGAGGAATGACTAAAGAAGATGTGGTCCATGTATATAATGAAATATTACTCAGCCATAAAAAGAAATGAAACTGGATCATTTATAAAGACATGGATGAACCTAGAGACTGCCATACAGAGTGAAGTCAGAAAGAGAAAAACAAATATTGTGCATTGATGTACCTATGTGGAATCTAGAAAAATGGTATAGATGAGCCTATTTGAAGAGCAGAAATAGAGAATAAATGTATGGACACCAGGGGAAGAAGAGAGGGGGATGAACTGGAAGACTGGGACTGACATACATACACTACTGATACTATAGTAAAATAGACATTATAAAATACTATTGTAAAATAGATAGGGGCTTCCCTGATGGCTCAGTGGTCAAGAATTCACCTGACAATGCAAGAGATGAGAGTTCCATCCCTGGACTGGGAAGATCCCCTGGAGATGGGAATGGCTACCCACCCCAGTATTCTTGCCTGGAGAATTCCAGGGACAGAGGAGCCCAGCAATCTACAGTCCTTGGGGTCACAGGGAGTTGGATCTGACTGAGTGACCAACGCTTCACTTCATAAAATAGATAACTAAAGAGAATCCACTGTATAGCTCAAGGAACTCTAATCAGTGCTCTGTGGTGACTTACATGGGAAGAGAACCCCCAAAAGAAGGGACATATGTATACATAGAGCTGATGCACTTTGTTGTACAGTGGAAACTAATACAACATTGTAAAACAACTATATTCCAATAAAATTTAATTTTAAAAATACAAAAGGTGGTATTTTATTTCAAAGATTCTTTCTCCACTTATTATCTGGAAGAGCTCCATAAAGAGGAATTTTTCCTTATCTGCATTTGGTTACCCAAGGATTCATTTAGCATAGGAAAAGCAGAATGGCAGAACAATGCTTGGTTCATTCCCTATGTTTTCCAGGATTTAAAATAGTTAGTAGATTACTTTATAAAATTCAAATAGGAATTTATTATGCAAAAAAAAACCTTTAGAAGGGATAGTGTATATGCATCAGTGGCTTTTTGTTTTGTTTTTACGTTTTAATGATAAAAATAAAGTCTAGGAATTCTAAAATTGGCAGTGGTGTATGGCCCCAGAGAATATTCTGCCTAGTCAAGCACACAAAGGAAGATTTTGGGAGAGATCTGGAAAATTATAGAAGTGGCATGTATGAATATTTCAGAGACATTGGTGATTATATATAGATGATGTGCGTGCATGCATGCTCAATAGCTTCAGTCATGTCCAACTCTTTGCGACCTCATGGACACCAGGCTCCTTCGTCCATAGGATTCACCAGGGAAGGATACTGGAGTGGGTCGCCATGCCCTCCTCCAGGGGATCTTCCTGACCCAGGGATCAAACCTACGTCTCTTATGTTGCCTGCAATGGCAGGTGGCTCTTTATCATTAGGGTCACCCAGGAAGCCTCATGAGAATGACAGGGGTATCAAAATGCTTGGGGTAATTTGGATGAGTTTATAGATAGGCAAATGAAAAAACAAGGCAGTTTTTAACAAAGGAAAAATGGTGGATTGTGTGAAAAAAGGAGGTATGGTTGTTGACACTACTTGGCTTGTCTGTCAACAACATTTGCTTGCTCAAAATAATGTAAAGACTGACTTTTAGTTCATTTCTCTTTTATTGGCCTTGCCACTCAGCTTTATGGAATCTCAGTTCCCTGACCAAAGATTGAACCCATGGCATGGCAGTGAAAATACCAAATCGTAATACTAGACCACAAGGGAACTTCCTAAACATTGACTTTGATATAACAAAAAGTATGCAGATGACACCACCCTTATGGCAGAAAGTGAAGAAGAACTAAAGAGCCTTTTGATGAAAGTGAAAGAGAAGAGTGAAAAAGTTGGCTTACAGCTCAACATTCAGAAAACTATGATCATCGCATCCGGTCCCATCACTCCATGACAAATAGATGGGGAAACAGTGGCAGACTTTATTTTTTTCAGCTCCAAAATCACTGCAGATGGTGACTGCAGCCATGAAATTAAAAATTGTTTATTTCTTGGAAGAAAAGTTATTACCAAGCTAGACAGCATATTAAATAGCAGAAATATTACTTTGCGAACAAAGGTCCGTCTAGTCAGTTCAGTTCAGTTCAGTACAGTTGCTCAGTCGTGTCCAACTCTTTGCGACCCAATGAACCGCAGCATGCCAGGCCTCCTTGTCCATCACCAAGTCCTGGAGTCCACCCAAACCTATGTCCATTGTGTCGGTGATGCCATCCAACCATCTCATCCTCTGTCATCCCCTTCTCCTCCCGCCTTCAATCTTGCCCAGCAGCGGAGTCTTTTAAAATGAGTCAGCTCTCCACATCAGGTGGCCAAAGTGTTGGAGTTTCAGTTTCAACATCAGTCCCTCCAATGAACACCCAGGACTGATCTCCCTTAGGATGGACTAGTTGGATCTCCTTGCAGTCCAAGGGACTCTCAAGAGTCTTCTCCAACATCACAATTCAAAAGCATCAGTTCTTCGGTGCTCAGCTTTCTTTATAGTCCAATTCACATCCATACATGACTACTGGAAAAACCATAGCCTTGACTAGATGGACCTTTATTGGCAAAGTAATGTCTCTGCTTTTTAATATGCTGTCTAGGTTGGTTATAAGTTTCCTTCCAAGGAGTAAGCGTCTTTTATTTTCATGGCTGCAATCACCATCTGCAGTGATTTTGGAGCTCAGAAAAATAAAATCTGCCACTGTTTCCACTGTTTCCCCATCTATTTCCCATGAAATAATGGCACCAGATGCCATGATCTTAGTTTTCTGAATGTTGAGATTTGAGCCAACTTTTTCACTCTCTTCTTTCACTTTCATCAAGAGGCTCTTTAGTTCTTCTTCACTTTCTGTCATAAGGGTGGTGTCATCTGCATATCTGAGGCTATTATTTCTCCAGCAATCCTGATTCCAGCTTTTGCTTCCTCCAGCCCAGCGTTTCTCATGATGTACTTTGCACATAAGTTAAATAAGCAGGGTGACAATATACAGCCTTGATGTATTCCTTTCCTAGTTTGGAACCAGTCTGTTGTTCCATGTCCAGTTCTAATTGTTGCTTCCTGGCCTGCATACAGACTTCTCAAGAGGCAGGTCAGATGGTCTGGTATTCCCATCTCTTTCAGAATTTTCCACAGTTTATTGTGATCCATACAGTCAAAGGCTTTGGCATAGTCAATAAAGCAGAAATAGATGTTTTTCTGGAACTCTCTTGCCTTTTCCATGATCCAGTGAATGTTGGCAATTTGACCTCTGGTTCCTCTGCCTTTTCTAAAACCAGCTTGAACATCTGGAAGTTCACGGTTCACATATTGCTGAAGCCTGGCTTTGAGAATTTTGAACATTATTTTACTAGCGTGTGAGATGAGTGCAATTGTGTGGTAGTTTGAGCATTCTTTGGCATTACCTTTCTTTGGGATTGGAATGAAAACTGACCTTTTCCAGTCCTGTGTCCACTGCTGACTTTTCCAAATTTGCTGACATATTGAGTGCAGCACTTTCGTAGCATCATCTTTTAGAATCATCCATCTAGTCAAGGCTATGGTTTTTCCAGTAGTCATGTATGGATGTGAGTTGGACTATAAAGAAAGCTGAGTATAGAAGAATTGATGCTCTTGAACTGTGGTGTTGGAGAAGACTCTTGAGAGTCCCTTGGACTGCAAGGAGATCCAACCAGTCCATCCTAGAGGAAATCAGTCCTGAATATTCATTGGAAGGACTGATGCAGAAGCTGTAACTCCAATACTTTGGCCACCTGATGCAAAGAGCTGACACATTTGAAAAGACCCTGATGCTGGGAAAGATAGAAGACTGGAGGAGAAGGGGATGACAGAAGATGAGATGATTGGATGGCATCACTGACTCAACGGACATGAGTTTGAGTAAAGTCCGGGGGTTGGTGATGGACAGGGAGGCATTGTGTGCTGCAGTACATGGGGTCGCAAAGAGTTGGACATGACTGAGCGACTGAACTGAACTGAACTGAACTGATTGATATGCTTGGGTTTCCCACATGGCTCACTGGTAAAGAATCTGCCTGCCAGGCAGTAGACACAGGTTCAATCCCTGCATCAGGAAGATCCCTTGGAGAAGGGCATGGCAACCCACTTCAGTATTTTTGCCTGGTGGCTACAGTCCATGGGGTTGAAAAGAATCGGACACAACTGAGTGCACACTTACGCACACATACACACAAACACATTTCATATATAAATATAGAAATTAACCTTAAAAAAAGATATAGTGTCCATGTAATATGAAAAATATAGAAGAAAGAGAGCTGCAAAGTAAAGCTTACTCTGAGGTCAGAAAAAAACACACAGAGAAATGTTTCTGTTTACATTTTACCTGTGGGTTTAACAATGATCTCTTTCATCCACTTATAGGGGCTTTCTTAAAAAAATCAATATTTTTTCTTTGCTTCCAGTACATTCTCAATCATAATCACTAGTTTGCAAGTCCTTCACAGCTTATTTCAAGTCACTTTATCTTATCATCTCATTCCTAATTCTAAACCTGATTTCAAGCTGAATCCTCTTCTGGAAATGGCCTACCAATCAAACTTATCTCTCTGAACTGCCCCAATCCATGACAGAGTAGTGGTTAAGGGCTTGGAGCTCTGGAATCCAGCAGACCCACTTCCATCCCTGCTGGGCCACCTGGGGATTGGATGATCTTGGGGAAATTACTCTGTATGCCTCAATTTCTCCTGATCATGAGGATAGTATTAGTACCTATTCCACAAGCACAGAGGTTAAAAGAGGCTTTCCAGGTGGCTTAGTGGTAAACAATTCAACTGCCAATGCAAGAGATGACAGAGACTTCAGTTCGATCCCTGGGTCAGGAAGATCCGATGGAGGAGGGCATGACAAGCCAATATTCTTGCCTGGAGAATCCCATGGACAGAAGAACCTGGTGGGCTACAGTCCATGGTGTTGGAAAGAGTTGGACATGACTGAGCAACTGAGCACACACACACACAAAGCTTAAAAGAGAGCTCCCTGGTGGCTCAGTGGCAAAGAATTCACCTGCCAGTGCGGGAGATGCAGGTTCAGTCCCTGGTTGGGGAAGATCCCACAAGCCACAGAGTAACTAAGCCCATGTGCCACAACTATTGAGCCTGTGTCCTAGAGCCTTTGTTCTGCAACAAGAGAAGCAACCGCAAAGATAAGCCCACACACTGCAACGAAGAGTAGCCCCAATCATTGCAACTAGAGAAAGCTCGAGCAGCAACGAAGACCCGGCATAGCCAAAAAAAGATAAATAAAATTATTTTTTAAAAAGTAAAACTGCTTTGCCTTTGGGGAGCTTGAGCCTTTTTAAAAAAGTTAAAAGAGATCATATTTATAAATAGGATAAGTCTTCCAGGTAAATATGAACTATTATTGTTAAAAAGCAGGCAGGCATGCCATCAGAGGTGTCTCTCCTAACTCTTATCTAAGAACACTAAATGGTGTTTCTATGCAGGGGATCTGGATTCATTTACAGGCTGATTGGGAGAGACTAGCACGTGGTCGCTAAGAGTCGGACACCACTGAGTGACTTCACTTTCACTTTTCACTTTCATGCTTTGGAGAAGGACATGGCAACCCACTCCAGTGTTCTGCCTGGAGAATCCCAGGGACGGGGGAGCCTGGTAGGCTGCTGTCTATGGGGTTGCACAGAGTCGGACATGACTGAAGTGACTTAGCAGCAGCAGCAGCAGCACGTGGTAGACACTGGAGGTAGAAGAGAAATAAGACATTACCCTGCTTTCAAGAGGCCTAAGACTAGACGAGAAAGCGGACATACAGGGTGCTGCTTGTTGTTCTTCAGTTGCTAAGTTCAGTTCTCCAGTGGGCTGCAGCATGACAGGCTCCTCTGTTCTCCACTGTCTCTCAGTGTTTGCTCAAATTCATGTGCATGGAGTAGCTGATGCTAGCTAACCATCTCATACTCTGCTGCCCCCTTATACTTTTGACTTCAGTCTTTTCCAGCATCAGGGGCTTTTCCAGTGAGTTGACTCTTCACATCAAGTAGCCAAAGTTTTGGAGCCTCAGCTTCAGCATCAGTTCTTCCAGTAAATATTCAGGGTTGAATTCCTTTAGGATTGACTGGTTTGATTCCCTCGCTGTCCAAGGGACTCTCAAGGGTCTTCTCCAGTATCACAATTTGAAAGCATCCTGTGGTAAGTGATAGAATAAGGGTAGACCAGGGAAGATCTTCACCAAGACTGGTAGAGTGGGGTTACCACAATTCTCCCCGTGGCAACAGTTGTCTTCTGCAAGAGCATTGAGAAGGAGGTTGTGAATAGTCTAATGTCCAGTGACACAAAAAGCAACATTTTTTGTAAAGTAGATTTTTTGGCAAACTTTTTTGTCAAGTGGATGCAGACCTGGAATCTGTTAACCCAGTGGCAGATGGTGAGCCTCTCAGTGGGTAAGATCTGCTGAGCTCACTACAGTTCAGTTCAGTTCAATCGCTCAGTCGTGTCCAACTCTTCGCGACCCCATGACTCGCAGCACGCCAGGCCTCCCTGTCCATCACCAACTCCCGGAGTCCACTCAGACTCATGTCCATCGAGTCAGGGATGCCATCCAGCCATCTCATCCTCTGTCGTCCCCTTCTCCTCCTGCCCCCAATCTCTCCCAGCATCAGAGTCTTTTCCAATGAGTCAACTCTTCGCATGAGGTGGCCAAAGTACTACAGATTGCATCAAATAGCTCCTTAGACTCCTTCCAAACTTCGACAAATGCGTGGATGGTGATAACCCTGGGTTGGGCTGGCCGGGAGAGACATGACTCATCAAGGGGGTCTGATGGATACTAGAGGAACTAAGTAACCATGTAATAAGAAACCAAACTTACTCAAGAGAGGCCTGGTCCTTTGTCTTTAGCTATAGAGAGGTGGGAAGCCTGGTGTGCTGCAGTCCGTGGGGTCACAAAGAGCTAGACGTGATAAAGCAACTGAACAACACAATAGAGAGGTAATCTCTAGGCCCCTGGAATGTCCTGCCTGACAGGAGTGTTTTCGTTTGCCTAGGGGCTTTGGTCATTGGATAGTTAATACTGAGATGTATGATGAGGGCTTTGGGTAACACCATATCAATTCTGAACTCCAGAAGGAGTTGGAGGCTACAGGTTAGCCATGTAGGGAACATCTGACCAAGCCCTAATAAAAACTCTGGACGTCAATGGCCTGAGTAAGCTTTCCTTTCCGGCAAGTCTATGAGTGCATTGCCACATCCTGGTCAGGACTTCAGGACTCCATCCCTCCACCCAGAGAGGATGACCAATGGCCTTTGGACTCCTCCTGACTCTGCCCTTGCAGCTCTTCCTTTGACTGATTTTAATAAAACCGTATTTGGGTTTACCAGGTGGCTCAGTGGTAAAGACTCCACCTGCTGATGTAGGAGACACAGGTTCAATCCCTGATCCAGGAAGGTCCCACAAGCCTCAGAGCAACTAGGCCCACGAGCCACAACTGTTGAGCCTGTACTCTAGAGGCCGGGAGCTGCAACTAGGGAGGCCCATGTGCCATAAAGCTGTGCTCTGCAGCAAGAGAAGCCCACGTTCTGAAACTAGAGAGTGGTCCTGGCTCTCCGCAGCTACAGAAAAGGCCACACAGCTGAGCAGTGAAGGCTCAGCCAATATTATATATAATATACATATGTAAAACCACAAGGACAGCACTTCCTGAGTTCTGTGAGTTGTTCTAGCAAATTATACAAGTTGACATGATCTAAGGAACCTCTGATTTTGTAGCCAGCTAGTCTGAAGGGAGAGAGGTCCTGGGAATCCACTTATTTACAGCTAATACTTAAAGTGAGGACAGTCTAAACAGTCCCCTAAAGTGGGGACTGTTCACTTGAAATGTACTGTTCTGTTCAGTTCAGTTCAGTCGCTCAGTTGTGTCTGACTCTTTGCAACCCCATGAATCGCTGCACGCCAGGCCTCCCTGTCCATCACCAACTCCCGGAGTTCACTCAGACTCACGTCCATTGAGTCAGTGATGCCATCCAGCCATCTCATCCTTGGTCTTCCCCTTCTCCTCCTGCCCCCAATCCCTCCCAGCATCAGAGTCTTTTCCAATGAGTCAACTCTTCACATGAGGTGGCCAAAGTACTGGAGTTTCAGCTTTAGAATCATTCCTTCCAAAGAAATCCCAGGGCTGATCTCCTTCAGAATGGACTGGTTGGATCTCCTTGCAGTCCAAGGGGCTCTCAAGAGTCTTCTCCAATACCACACTTGAAAAGCATCAATTCTTCGGCACTCAGCCTTCTTCACAGTCCAACTCTCACATCCATACATGACTACTGGAAAAACCATAGCCTTGACTAGACGGACCTTAGTTGGCAAAGTAATGTCTCTTCTTTTGAATATGCTATCTAGGTTGGTCATAACTTTTCTTCCAAGGAGGAAGCGTCTTTTAATTTCATGGCTGCAATCACCATCTGCAGTGATTTTGGAGCCCCCAAAATAAAGTCTGACACTGTTTCCACTGTTTCCCCATCTATTTCCCATGAAGTGATGGCACCAGATGCCATGATCTTCGTTTTCTGAATGTTGAGATTTGAGCCAACATTTTCATTCTCCTCTTTCACTTTCATCAAGAGGCTTTTTAGCTCCTCTTCACTTTCTGCCATAAGGGTGGTGTCATCTGCATATCTGAGATGATTGATATTTCTCCCAGCAATCTTGATTCCAGCTTGTGTTTCTTCCAGTCCAGCGTTTCTCATGATGTACTCTGCATAGAAGTTAAATAAGCAGGGTGACAATATACAGCCTTGACGTACTCCTTTTCCTATTTGGAACCAGTCTGTTGTTCCACATCCAGTTCTAATTGTTGCTTCCTTAGCTGCATATAGGTTTCTCAAGAGGCAGGTTAGGTGGTCTGGTATTCCCATCTCTTTCAGAATTCTCCACAGTTTATTGTGATCCATACAGTCAAAGGCTTTGGCATAGTCAATAAAGCAGAAATAGATGTTTTTCTGGAACTCTTTTGCTTTTGCCATGATCCAGCAGATGTCGGCAATTTGATCTCTGGTTCCTCTGCCTTTTCTAAAACCAGCTTGAACATCAGGAAGTTCATGGTTCACATATTGCTGAAGCCTGGCTTGGAGAATTTTGAGCATTACTTTACTAGCATGTGAGATGAGTGCAATTGTGTGGTAGTTTGAGCATTCTTTGGCATTGCCTTTCTTTGGGATTGGAATGAAAACTGACCTTTTCCAGTCCTGTGTCCACTGCTGAGTTTTCCAAATTTGCTGGCATATTGAGTGCAGCACTTTCACAGCATCATCTTTCAGGATTTCAAACAGCTCTACCGGAATTCCATCACCTCCACTAGCTTTGTTCGTAGTGATGCTTTCTAAGGCCCACTTGACTTCACATTCCAGGATGTCTGGCTCTAGATGAGTGATCACACCATCATGATTATCCGAGTCATTAAGATCCTTTTCGTGCAGTTCTTCTGTGTATTCTTGCCATCTCTTAATATCTTCTGCTTCTGTTAGGTCCATACCATTTCTGCCCTTTATCGAGCCCATCTTTGCATGAAATGTTCCCTTGGTATCTCTAATTTTCTTGAACAGATCTCTAGTCTTTCCCATTCTGTTGTTTTCCTCTATTTCTTTGCATTGATTGCTGAGGAAGGCTTTCTTATCTCTTCTTGCTGTTCTTTGGAATTCTGCATTCAGATGCTTATATCTTTCCTTTTCTCCTTGGCTTTTCACTTGTCTTCCTTTCACAGCTATTTGTAAGGCCTCCCCAGACAGCCATTTTGCTTTTTTGCATTTCTTTTCCATGGGGATGGTCTTGATCCCTGTCTCCTGTCCAATGTCACGAACCTCATTCCATAGTTCATCAGGCACTCTATCTATCAGATCCAGGCCCTTCAATCTATTTCTCACTTCCACTGTATAATCATAAGGGATTTGATTTAGGTCATACCTGAATGGTCTAGCGGTTTTCCCTACTTTCTTCAATTTAAGTTTGAATTTGGCAATAAGGAGTTCATGATCTGAGCCACAGTCAGCTCCTGGTCTTGTTTTTGTTGACTGTATAGAGATTCTCCATCTTTGGCTGCAAAGAATATAATCAATCTGATTTCAGTGTTGACCATCTGGTGATGTCCATGTGTAGAGTCTTCTCTTGTGTTGTTGGAAGAGGGTGTTTGCTATGACCAGTGCATTCTCTTGGCAAAACTCTATTAGCATTTGCCCTGCTTCATTCCATGTTCCAAGGCCAAATTTGCCTGTTACTCCAGGTGTTTCTTGACTTTCTACTTTTGCATTCCAGTCCCCTATAATGAAAAGGACATCTTTTTTGGGTGTTAGTTCTAAAAGGTCCTGTAGGTCTTCATAGAACCGTTCAACTTCAGCTTCTAGCTAATCTCATTGCAGTAACTAAACACTGGGGAGTTGCCAGGACAGGATGGATCATGCAGGAACTGAAAGTCCTTCCAGGTGAGTATCAGACCCTGCTTAACTCTCTAGGCTGGGCCGTGGCCCTCTCCCCACACCTTTAACCACAGGAGACCCATGTCAGTTTCAGCACCTCTTTCCTGCAACCCTGAGTCTCAAAGACCAATCCTGCCCTTAGATGGCAGGGGTTTAAAGGCCTTCCTTGGTGGCTCAGATGATAAAGAATCCACCTGCAATGCAGGAGACCTGGGTTTGATCGCTGAGTTGGGAATATCCCCTGGAGGAGGGCATGGCAACCCACTCCAGTATTGTCACCTGGAGAATCCCCATGGACAGAGGAGCCTGGAGGGCTGCAGTCCACGGGGTCACAAAGAGTCAGACACCACTGAGTGACTAAGTACAGCACAAAGAGCACTGACCCAGCTCTCAAGGACTCGACTCCACTGCCTGGGAATGAGGGGAAGAATGGGACCGATTTAAAGGCAAAGCCTTCAGCAACACACAGACCTGGCAGACCAGTCATGGCCTCCCTAGAAAGACGACAGTAAGGAAGGATGTATTACAAGCGATTTCCTGCAAAAGGGTGAGCGCGGATAACCACAGGGCATTGGGCAGTAGCCTGGAATAGCAGTCCCAGACTCAAAGTCCCAAGGAGAGAAAAAGGAAGGAGAGGATTCTGCTGAGACAACACAGCCAGATGAAACTACGTCTCCTTACTTCCCCCTTATCTGTGGGGCTATCCTGTATAGCAGTCCCCATCCTTTTTGGCACCAGGGCCAGTTTCATGAAAGACAATTTTTCCATGAACTGGGGAAGGGGGGTGTTTTCAGGATGATTCAAGCCCATTACATTTATTGTGCACTTAATTTCTATTATTATTACATCAGCTCCACCTCAGATCATCAGGCATTAGATACCAGAGGTTGGGGACCCCAGCTAAAACAGACTTAATCAGAGCCAGGGGGCTGTTGATGCAACTGATGCAGGTCGGCCTCTGAAGTGCAGAAGAGCAGAAAGTGGGTCTGGAGGGAAAGATGGAGATAGCACCGGGGTTCAGATCCTTGCTGTGCAACTACCAGCTGTGTGATCTTCAACAAGTCCCATAAGTTTAGTTCCTTTGATAAAACAGAAAGTGAGTGTGATGGTGTTAGTCGCTCAGTCATGTCCAACTCTTTGCAACCCCACGGACTGTAGCCTGCCAAGCTCCTCTGTCCATGAAATCCTCCAGGCAAGAATACTGGAGTGGGTAGCCATTCCCTTCTCCAGGGGATCTTCCTGACCCAGGGGTCAAACCTGGGTGTTCTGCATTGCAGAAAGACTCTTTACCTTAGTAAGCAAGAATCACAAGGAGATAAGGCCCATGAAGTACTTGGCGTGGCACTACCTTCACAGGAGGAGGGACTCAGAATTTGCCAGACAGTAGTGCTATGATGCCCAGCTCTAACAACCAGGCTTTTGATTTGTTTCTGAGAACCAGTTGCCCCCCTCCCCGTATCCCAGGTGGATCACTGGATCCAGGTTATTTTCATTGTGCCAGGGGCCCTTTGTTATTTGCCTAATCTGGAGCCGTCTAGGAATGACACCTTGCTGTGTGCTTGTAGGTAACCATGGAAACCTGCTGCCTTCGTTAGGTGACTAAAAGACAGGTTGGTAACAGCCTGATGACATGAGGGAGAGAGAGGCTGAGAACAAAGACTTTCAGGATCCAGGTAAACAAAGGTGACTTGGGGGTTGAATATTTTAATCGCTCTCGAGAGTGAGCGCCCAGCTTTTCACTGGGGAACCCCTCCCTCAGGCCATAGTGTACGTAAGATAGAGTGTCTCTAAAGAGCAAGGCAGGGCTGGAGGACTCCGTGCCATTCTGCCTGCTGCCTTGCGATGAGCTCTGCAGACCTTGCAGGCTCTGCGGGAACCATTTTGTTTGAAACATTCTCTTCAGCGCCACTTCTTCTGAGGCTTTGGTTCAGGAAACCAGGAAGCAGAATGAAACCGGTTTATAATTTTAGAGGAAGGAAGTATAGTCATCTCCTCGGGCTGCTGTAATAAAGCAACACAAACCGTTGTGGTTTCAGCAACAGCTATTTATTGTCTCACACTTCTGGAAGCTCAAGGCACTGGCAGCATCGGTCCCTTCGGAGAGCTGAGAGGAACGTTCTGTTCCCTGCTAGCTTCTGGTGCTTTGCTGGTGATCTTTGGCATTCCTTGGCTTGTAGGAACGTCATCCTGATCTGTCTTCATCTTCACATGACCTTTGTGTGTGTGTGTGTCTCTGTGTCAAGCTACCCCTTTTTTAAAGGATGGCAGTCACTTTGAATTAGGGTCCACCTTGCAAGTGTGTACATAGCTGCTCAGTTGAGTTGACTCTGCGATCCTATGGACTGTAGCCCACCAGGCTCCTCTGTTCATGGGATTTTTTCAGGCAAGAACACTGGAGTGGGTTGCTGTTTTCCTCCTCCAGGGAGGGATTGAACCAGCGTCTCCTGTATCTCCTTTATTGTAGGTGGATTCTTTACCCACTGAGCCATCAAGGAAGCCCACCTTAATGACCTCAATTAACTAATTCCATCTGCAAGGACCTTATTTCCAAATAAGATCACATTCTGAGATACTGGAGCTTTGGACTTCGAGATATGAATTTTGAGGAGACAACTCAACCCATAAAAGGGGAGATGGATGGGGGAAGGCCATCCCACCTGTCCTGGTTCTTAAATGATGGCCCTTCTTGAATTTCCTCACTAATAGATTGCCTGTCAACAAGCCCTTGCTGTTCTGGGGTGTGCCTTTTGCCCTACAACACTTCGCTTTGCCTGTCTATGTGTTCCCTTTCAGTAAATCTAGTTCCATCTCCAGCCCTCACTGCTGAGCAGACATCTCTGTAAACCTATCTGCCAGTGCTTCTTCTGTTTGCTTGGAGATGGGAATGGTAATCCACTCCAGTATTCTTGCCTGGGAAACCCCATGAACAGAAGAGCCTGGTGGGCTCCAGTCTATGGGGTCGCAAACAGTGGGACGCGACTGAGAGACTAACACTCTCCGTTTGCCTGAGGAGACTTGCTCAGAGTTGAGCCTATTTCTCTTAGAATGAGCCTCACCTCAGGGCACGTGCTAATCCTGTCCCCACGTCTTTAGCTGGGCCCTGACCTCTGCAGCTACCGGGGCCACACCCAGCTGCATTCTGAGGGAAGTGAGCAATGTGTTTTTCTTTGGCAGCACTGCTCAGCATGTGAGACCTTAGTTCCCAGACTAGGGATCATAGCCGAGTCCCCTGCTGTGGTAGCATGGAGTCTTCACCACCAGACCGCCAGCAATGTTTGAGGTTTATGGAAGTGGGGACATTCAGATCCAGACAGGCAGGATTCAGAGCCAGGTGGGAGAAAGCACAGGTAAACAGAGTTACCACGCAGCTTGGTGTCTACGACTGCCCCGTGTATGGATCCAAAATCACTGCAGATGGTGACTGAAGCCACGAATTAAAAGACGCTTGCTCCTTGGAAGAAAAGCTGTAACAAACCTAGTCAGTTCAGCTCAGTTCAGTCGTCCGGTTGTGTCTAACTCTTTGTGACCCCATGGACGGCAGCACGACAGACTTCCCTGTCCACCAACTCCTGGAGCTTGCTCAGACTCATGTCCTTTGATTTGGTGATGCCATCCAAACATCTCATCCTCTGTCATCCCCTTCTCCTCTTGCCTTCAATCTTTCCCAGCATCAGGGTCAAACCTAGACAGTGTGTTAAAAAGCAGAGACATCACTTTGCCAACAAAGGTGCGTATAGACGAAACTATGGTTTTTACAGTAGTCATGTATGGGTGCGAGAGTTGGACCATAAAGAAGGCTGAGCTTTTGAACTGTGGTGCTGGAGAAGACTCTTGAGAGTCCCTTGGACTGCAAGGAGATCCAACCAGTCAATCCTAAAGGAAATCAACCCTGAATATTCATTGGAAGAACTGATACTGAAGCTGAAACTCCGATCCTGTGGCTACCTGATGCAAAGAGCTGACTCATTGGAAAAGACCCTAATGCTGGGAAAGATGGAAGGCAAAAGGAGAAGGGGGTGGCAGAGGGTGAGATGGTTAGATAGCATCACCGACTCAATGGACATGAATTTGAGCAAACTACAGATAATAGTGGGAGGACAGAGAAGCCTAGTATGCTGCAGTCCATGGGGTCACAAAGAGTCGGACATGACTTAGTGACTGAACAGCAACAACCTTGTATTGACGGTCTGGTCCCACAAGGCTGGATTATGGCCCATACAAAATTCTGCAGAGCCTGAAAATGTAAGCATTCAATATGCTAACTATGGGGACCATGATATGGCCATTTACAGACATTTTCCTGCTTCCACAAAGTTCCGTGTTGATGACTAAGTAGTTTCAGGGTATGGCAGATTAGAACTTTTCATTTTTTCTTGACATTAAGTACCCGCATAAAATTACTGAAACTCTTGTGAAGATGCTGGTATTCTCTGGGATATTTCTACACAGTAGTATAACTGAGTTATAACCACTGACTCAGAACAGGGACGTCAATTTGCAATCTACTTAGATATTTTAAGTGGGCTCCCCAGATGATGCTAGTGGTAAAGAATCCACCCGCAAATTCAGCAGATGCAAGAGATTTGGGTTTGATGCCTGGGTTGAGAAGATCCCCTGCAGTATGAAATGGCAACCTGCTCCAGTATTTTTGCCTGGAAAATCCCACGGACAGAGGAGCCTGACAGGGCTACAGTCCATGGGGCTGCAGAGAGTCCAACGTGACTAAGCAAGTAAGTAGCAGCAGCAGCAAGTATTTTAAGTAGCTTTTCTGTAATGAGCAGGGAAAGGGCAACAGAGATCTCTTCCTTTCCCTCCATAGAGAGGAGGAATTCTGTGGGTTCCTGAGATTTCAACACTGGGCTAGAACGAGGCCCTCTGAGTGCTAACAATTATCCTACACGCTTCCTAACTTAGCTCAAAAATACCCACACTCGGTGGAACAGGGTCAGGAGCACCGTGATCATTTTGAAAAGATAATTTCCTCGGATGAGAAGTAAACCACTGAAGTAGTCATTATGTGCATCCCCTCCTCCCCCCACCCAAAGCCAAAGTGTGATTTGATGTATTTTAGGAACTAAAGTTCAAACTGTGAATTTCCTGTGTAAAAAAAAAATTATCTGTCAGAAAGCACTTAGGGAAAGGCAGAGCAGACAGATTAAACAGGTTCGAAGATCTGCCCTTGGACTCCTTTTCTGTTTTCCTTGACAATGTCATTCAAACTCCAGCTCATGAAGGAGGTCACTCCCTGCCTGTGTCTGGGGCCTCACTCAGCCTCTGTTGCCTGTATTCTCCATGCCTGGTGGCCTCTGGAAGGTTTGCCTACAGCATCGTGGAAGCAACAGTTCTCAGGGGGAAAGGATCTTTTCTAGTGAACCCTGCCTCTTCACTTCTTTTTCGTGCGATCTCTTTTTCCTCAGTGCTACTGCCATCCTGCTGGACATTTGGGCTCGAAGCTGCCAAGTCAGTGGTTCCTAGCCTTTTCTGAAGTCTCAGACACCTTTGAGATTGGACTGAAGTTATGGACATTCTCCTCCAGAAAAAGAAATCTGTGGCTATTCCCACAATTATGAACTCAAAATTTCAGGGGTATTTTAGGCTCAAATTTTCATGAGTTCTTTAGGCTCCCCTATTCAAGCAATCTTTATTTTTGTCTCTTATTATAATAACTGCTCAAAAACCTTTAGTGACTCCCAACTGTCAATAAAATAGAATGTGTCCGTATTCCCTAACCTGGCACTTAGAACATACCATGATGCAATTGTAGCCCATCTTTCTAAAATAACAGATTAATGTAGGTAATTTCCTGGTGGTCCAGTGGTTGGGACTTGGGGCTTTCACTGCCGGGACCTGGGATTCAATCCCTGGTTGGGGAACTGAGATCCCACAAGCCATATTTTTTGGTATGGCCAAAAAATTGAAAAATAAAATAATAGGTTAATGCAGGTAAAGCACAGTACTTGGCACACAGTCAGCACTATGGAAGTGTTGGCTGTTATTAATATTGTTATTATTATTATCCTTTGTTTCTGTCCAACTAATCTCTCACTTCTCCCTTCACCTTTGGTGTCTTGGGTTTCATTCCTTCTTTATCTTTTTATTTTCTCCCTACCAGCCATTTACTCCCCTTGTCCCTAAGTCCTCCAGCCTTCTCAGATCACAATTCCCTTAACTCATGCCCCCATCCTATAAGAAATTCAATCTCTTCCTCAATATTACTGAATCAACCCAGGGCTATTTTACCTTCTTCCATTTGAAGCTTATCACCTCCTGCCCCAAAGCCCTGTCCTGACTTTTTCTCTCCAGGGTCTGGCTGTTGCACAGCTGTGGTCACTCTCCACACCTCATCACCATCAGTTTGCACACAGCCCCTCTTCTTCACGTCCCCACTAACCCCATGTTAATTGCACAGAACCCAGCAGCCAGAGCAATCTTTCTAAAATATCAGTCAGTTCATGTCACGTGTGTAACCAAGAACTCTTTTAACAGCTTCCCATCATACCTAGAAGGAAATCCAGATCCTTCCTTCAGCCAGCAAAGCCAGCCCTCATTTTATACCCACAGGCAGATTTAGGTTTTGTGCAGCTTGAAACTTTTACAGCAGAAACCAACACAATTCTGTAAAGCAATTATCCTTCAATTAAAAAATAAATTTAAAAATTAAAAAAAGAAACATACAATTTATTTGGGTTTGGGGGAGTAGACTCTTTAAGAAAAAATATAAAATCACAAATAAAATATTAAATTGAAAGCACATGATCAATATGTGTACCGATTCACAGTTACTGAAAAATATGTATACTATTATGAACCTTATAAAAATTAGTTTCAGCTCTGCTTCATTATCACAAATTAATAAACACTATTGTATATTCTAATTGTTCTTGCCAGATAATAAACAACTTATATTAGATTTATACCATTTAAATCTAAACATAAATGTCTTTGCTAATCCATTTCACATAATGCATCCAAAAGGTTGAATCTCTTTTCCAAAAAATTAAATTGAAAATCAACAGTCATTTAGAATCTGAATGGAAGCTACAATAAATTTCAAACTAATCAGTGCAAAGGCTTACAAGTATTATAAATATCACTGAGTTCAGAAAAATAACAGACTATAATATTTTTATAATTAATTGATTAACACAACTATAATACTTCTTCTACATTTTGGGACTACTAATTCTTTGTCCCTTCACAAGACAACACATTTTAATAGCATTTGATATTTCATTTCCTAAAGAGAGGGTAGAAAGATAATTCATTCCTCCTCCAGCACAATTGCTCAAAATTTGTTTTTTATCATCATTTAGAAGAGCTTTTTCCAGCTTTACACTCATTATTATGTAAATTTTAGGATTGATGTCAAATTTAGCAGATGAACTGTAAGATTTCAGGGCATTTTATGTTTTCTTTTTAAAAATTAATCTTAAGTATTCTTTGATTTGGGGCTTCCCAGGTGGGGCCAGTAGTAAGAGCCCGCCTGCAAATGCAGGAGACATAAAAGATGTAGGTTCAATCCCTGGGTCAGGAAGATAGGAGGGCATGGCAACATGCTTCAGTATTCTTGCCTGGAGAATCCCATGAACACAAGAGCCTGGCAGGCTACAGTCCATAGCGTCACACAGAGTCAGACACGACTGAAGCAACCTAGCATGCACGCACATTCTTCAATTTGACAATAACTGTTTAACCTGTTTGTTGTTGAAATCCTTATTTTAATGGTAAATTCTGAGAATTATGTCATTTGCATTGATATCAGTATTTCACACCAACTCGGCAAGAACTGAAAATCTGGTTCTTGTGATACCCTTGTTTTCATCAACTGGATTATCAGACAATTTAGGAGTGCATTTATAACTTCTATTCAGGTTTTGTCTCTTCCTCCTAATACACAGTACTTTCTGTAGAATCTCTCCTTTTTATTGCTTTCTACTTCACTCCTCAGAATATTTACTATTGAATTATCTTCATATTCTACTAATTTTCACTCTGGATGTTTTCTCAGTCTTTTGGTAACTAAATGTAAAAGATTTCAAAAGAAGATGCCTTTCATGTTCACATCAGAGGTCTGTAACTTCTCTCTAATTTATTGTAATGTTGCAAAATGTCATTTCGTTGACCTCATGGTAAATCAGCCTGGGATTACAGGGTCTGCTCCTCAGCCTCCACCTCATCATGCTCCAGCCACTTGGCCATTTGCTTCTCTGAACAAGCCAACCCTGTTCCTGCCGCGGGTCCTCAGGGCCTTTGCACCAGCTGAGCTCTCTCTTTTAGAATGCTCTTTCTGCTGATCGTCACTTGCCTGCTGCTTGTTTGTCATTCAGAACTCAGCATAAAATCATCTCCTCAAAGAAATCTCTGGCTACCCTGTGTTAAGTAGCCACCAATGCTGTCTGTGACATCAACCTACATTAAAGCTTTACAAATTGCTAAATAAATACAAATTGTATTCTCTCATGAATCCAGCAAGGTAGGTATACTATCTTCTTTACAAAGGTCACTAAACAGAGGTCACCTCATGGAGCTGGTATTTGAACCCAGTCTGGTCTATTTCCAGAGTCCTAGGGTTTGGGGGTTTTTCAACTATGTAACCATTATGTCTATTCATGAATAAAGATTATAAAAGAAAGCAGTCTTATAAATGAATATTTTATTTGATTATTTTACTTTTTCTTGATCTATTTGAAAGGTTAAAAATATATAAAGCCATAACATGAGCAGTTTTCAATGAATTTTCCCAGATAATCAACTGTGAAATTTGGCGGACGGCCTATCTCCCAATTCTCTATCCTCCCCCTAACCAACCCCCATTTAAGAATGCGTAGCAACGGCTCAAGTGTTGAACAGAAATTCCTATCACTTAGTTATTAGAATGGATTCTCCAGTACACTGCCTACTTGTGGCTCAGAATCACAAGAACCTGCCTGCTAATGCAGGTGACATAAGAGATGTGGGTTTGATCTCTGGGTGGGGAAGATCCCCTGGAGGAGGGCATGGCAACCCACTCCAGTGTTCGTGCCTGGAGAATCCCATGGACCAAGGAGCCTGGCGGGCTACGGTCCATGGGGTCACAGAGTCAGACATGACTGTAGCGACTTAGCATGCGCTGCCTACCTAGATTCCTTCTTTAATGACTGAACACTCAATTTCCTACTTGCTGGGAGAGTTGAGTAACAGCTCTCAGAAGAATGTCTCTCCAAGAATTGCCCAACTGTCTTGTCCAGGATCGTGCCCCTGTCCCTGGGGGCAGCCACTTCTAATGAGCGCCCAATGATGGGTGGCGGGGGCCAGATGGGGGGCGGTCGTGAGGGGTGGGGAGGGCTCCCAAGTCTTTATTTAGGTGTTCAGTGAGCAGAATGTGCTAGGGAGGAATGGGCTCCAGGTTCCAAAAGAGCTAAAGATTCCAGAACAGGTCAGACCCTTCTCCCTCCAGTGGTCCCACCAGCAGCTGCAGGCATTCCAGCGCCCTTGCTCAGCCTCCCCCACAAAAGCTACTGCGTGCCTGAGGCTGTGGGGGTGACGACCAAGACTGAACGAGAGGACGAGGACTCACTGACTCCACGGTGCTGGGTGCTGTTGGCCGAAGGTTGTTTACCTTCACCTCTAACTGGAAAAATTGAAGTTGCAGGCAGAGGTATTTTATGACTCAGGGCTATGTGCCAGGAATGGTACCATTTAGCCATTACGATGCGAAATAGGTGCATTTTACAAGATGTTTTAGGTTTTGTTTTTATTGTGGCTTTCCTACTAAAAGCCAGTCACTGTGTGTACATTATCTCATCTAATCTTCACAACAGCCCTTTGACATCAGGGTCATATTAAATGATTTAAAAACAAAAGTTTAGAAGAACTAACGAATTGCCTCTAGGACTCAAAGCTAGTAAAAACAAACAAAAAAAAACATTTAGTAAGTTAGTTATATCAGAAATTTGCTTGCCTACTGCTCTCTGCTGACTCCCCATGAGGCTATAGCCCACCATAATCTTTGTCCAAGGAGCCTGTATGATGAGCTTAAAAAGATCCAGCGACTATCTTTCTATCAGCAGCAGCTCGCCTAGTGTTTTGTACATGGAAATGGAATTGAATTAAAAGGTGCTGAGAGATTTCTGTAACACGGATGTCAACGTGATAGACCACAAACATACTGAAAAAGGCAACACTGACTCATTTTTCACACCGTGGAAAAGAACTGAAGTCCCATCCTAATTTATCAAACCTTTCTGTTTCCCGCAACAGAGCAGAATTCACAAAATCAAGATTCCAAGGTGATGTGTTTTCCTCTGGCGAAAAGTACAGATGAGTCAGATGCTGTCATTGCTATTTGAGACAAATGGTTAGGAGCCTTCTCAGCCTGCAGGAACATCTTTCTGAGCAGCTCGCATGCTGCGAAGGGGGGAGGTCTCGGCTACCTGCTCCTCACTGTATCCCCAGATGCTGACACAGTTCCTGGCACAGCGGGAGAGCTCAGGGTGAATCTGTACTGAAGGTCAATGCAATGTCTAAGGGATGTCTCAGGGTACAGGGAGGGGGAAGAAGAATTAAGCTTTACTGAACCCCCATGCAGCACCATGCTAAGTGCTGGGCTTACAAAGCCAGACTGAGGACAGCTACAAAGTTTGCAGGACCCAGTGCAAAATGAAAATGAGGGATGCCTGCACCTTGTTCAAAACTTATTAAGACTTTCAGGATGGTGACAGCAGAGCATTCAACCAAGCATAAGGCCCTTCTGAGTAGGAGGTCTCATGTGACTCAGAAGTTGCCCACTCCAGAAGCTGGCCCCGGGTGAAATAGAAAGTTGCTGTTATCCAGGGACTGTCGGTTCAGGGGACAAGACAAAGGCATACTCAGTGATGATTTGATGCTGCGTGTTTGGTGAAGATGGCATGAGATGCTATGAGAGCAAAGACTCATTTAGATCTCACACACGTATTTCAATCTCTCTTTTTTCTTTTAGTCTAAACCATTTTTTGAAAGTATTTTTTTTTTTTTTTTTTTGGCTGTACTCTATCTCTGTTGCAGCGTGCAGGCTTCTCTCTGGTTGTGGTGTTCGGGCGTCTCAATCCAGTGGCTTCTCTTGCTGTGGAGCGCAGGCACACTCGGGCTGCAGTGCTTGTGGCCTGCAATCTCAGTTGCCCCGAGGTGTGTGGGATCTTCCTCGGTCGGGGATCGAACCTGTGTCTCTCGTAATGGCAGGAGGATTCTTAACCACTAGACCACCAAGGAAACCCTAGCCTGAAATATTTTTAAAATATCGCCTGCTTGGGAATTCCCTGGCAGTCAGTGGTTATTAGAACTTGGTGCTTTCACTGCTGTAGGCCAGGCTGAGTCCCCGGAACTAAGTAAGATCTCACCAACTGCAGAGTATGGCCAAAAAAATTTACCTCTAAACTGTTCTGTTGTAATATAATTCACGTACCATAAATTCGATTCACCCATTGAAGTACAATTCAATAGTGTTTGGTATATTGATAGGGATATGCAACCATCACCACAATCAAGTTTAGAACATTTTCATGACTCCAAAAAGAAACCCCATATCCATTAGCAGTCACTCTCCATTTTCCTCCAGCTCTCCCAGCCCTAGGCAACCTAATCTGCTTATCGATTTTTCTATTCTTAGGAGTAGAATTGCCGAGTTATATGGTAATTCTGTGTTTCTGAATTTTTTTTAAAGCAGCTTTATTGAGATGTAATTAACATGCCATAAAATTTACACTCTTAAAATGTACAAGTCAGTGGTTTTTAGTATATTCACAAAGTTGTGCCACCACTAATATCTAATTCTAGAACATTTTTATCACCTCCCCCTCCAGAATCTTATATTCCTTAGCAGTCATTCCCTATCTCCTCCTCCAGACCCTGGCAACCATTCATCTGCTGTCTGACGCTATGGATTTGCCTGTTTGGGAAATTTCGCATAAATGGAATCATAGAATGTGTGGCTTCTAGCTCTAGTTTCTCTCACTTGGTATAAGGTTTTCAAGGTGCATCCATGCTGTAGTATGTGGATAATCTGCTTTTTATAGATGAGGAAGCCAAGACTCTAGGAAGCTAAGTCATTTGCTCAAGGCCATATAGGCGACAAGTAGCAGAATGGTTGGGGTGGCCAACCATTCCAGTTTGCCTGGCACTATCCTTATTTTAGCCTTGATGGTCTCATGTCTTGGCAAATCCCTTCGTCTTGAGCCACCTAGAAGAGCTGGTCACCCTAGAAGGATTCAGCCTAGTTTGCCTGTGATAGAACTGAAATGGCTGTAACTGACAAAGATGTCCAGTATCCTTCAAGTGGAAGGAAACCAGCATCTCCTAAAATAATATAGAAAACTCGGACGTTATCTCGATATCACCTAAATCAATCTCTATTCTCCTTTCACTTATTTAAGTCTCTTAAAAAAAGATATTTTCTATTTGGCTGTGGCAGGTCTTAGTTGCATCACAGGGCTCTTCAGTCTTCGTTGCTGCATATTGGGTCTTTCTAGTTTCCTGACCAGGGATGCAACCTGGGCCCCCTGCATGGGGAGCACAGAGTCTTAACCACTGGACTTCCAGGGAAGTCCTCTCTCTCTCTCTTTTTTTTTTTTTTAAGTTTTAAATTTCCAATTAAGTTGAAAGAAAGAATAGTTCAATAAACTTCCTAAATTCTTTACATGCATGCATGCTAGGTCGCTTCAGTAGCGTTCAACTCTGTCTAACGCTATGGACTGTAGCCCGCCAGGCTCCTCTGTCCATGGGATTCTCTAGGCAAGAATACTGGAGTGGGTTGCCACACCCAGCTCCAGGGGAATCTTCCCGACTCAGGGATTGAACCTGCGTCTCTTACGTCTCCAGCATTGGTAGACAGTTCTTTAACACTAGTGCCACCTGGGAAGTCCAAATCCTTTACACAGATGTACCAGTTATTAACAGCTTGCCACATTTGCCTCTGCACGCAGAAATACACACACACACCATATTTCGTTAAAAAGTAGGATACAGCTATCATGACACTTTATCTTTAAATATCTCAATATGTATCTCCTAGAAAAAGAATATTCTACCAAATAAGATAGTACCCCTACTATTACACACTAAAAAATTAACATTAATTCAATAATGTACGTTAATATTCTGTCTATATTCAGATTTCTCCAAAGGTCTTTGAAATTTCTTTTATGGTCAAATTTTACCCCTTCAATCCAGAATCTAAGCAAAGTTGGCTGTGCATGCTAAGCTGCTAAGTCATGTCAGATTCTTTGCGACCCCATGGACTGTAGCCCACCAGGCTCCTCTGCCCATGGGATTTCCCAGGTAAGAACACTGGAGTGGGTTGCCATGCTCTCTTCCCGAGGATTTTCCAGAACCAGGGATCAAACTCACATCTCCTACATCTCTTGCATTACAGGTGGATTCTTTACCACGGAGCCACCAGGGAGGCCCTATACACTGTAATTGGTCGTTATCTCCTTAGTTCCTCTTAGTCTAGAAAAGTCTCTACCTTTTGGGTTTTCCATGATTTTGAACGTTTTAAAGAATCCTAGCCAGTTGTCCTGAAGGTTTTTCTGAATTCTGGATTTGCCTAATTGCTACCTTACGGTTAGATTCAGGTTAAACTTTCCAGAAAGAATTCTGCATAGAGGGTATTGTGCACCTCTTAGCGCACAAGATAAGAAGGCTGTCATTGTCTTGTCATTGGTAATGTCAAGTTGTAGCTCTTGGTTAAGATGGTGTTTGACCAATCTTTCCATGGTGAAGATACATTTACCTTTTGGAATTATTAATTAATATAGAGGACGCTACTTTGAAATCATATGATTATCTTGTTCCCCAACATTTTTCACTCAAAGGCTTTAGCATTCATTAATGATCCTACCCTGAGCCAGTACTGGTAATTGCAACTCTCATTCTATCATTTATCTACATTTATTAGCTGCCGTGCTTGTGAATCACTGTGGACTCACAATTTTCTTTTTACTTTTCTGTTAATGTGTTACAATCTATATCATCATTCTTTTTTTTTTTTTGGTGCTGAAATTGTCCAAAATTTGGCAACTGGGAGCTTTTAAAACACAAAATTTGAAAGATCTTTATAATAACCTAATGTATATGTCACAAAATCAGCTTTAGGGGCCATGAAACTTTAAAATGTTTAGAATATACTCATATATTTTTAACTACTTTTGGGATAGTTTGTTAACATAAAATATTTGCTACCTAACTAGTTCAAAAAGAATCTGTCAACAGTATCTTTGATTTTCTTAGAAGCTGTATTGTAGAACATTTTCTTTGAAGTTGATGTTGATGTATTAAAATAGGACATCCTAAGAAAACCAGTGATTTTTGATCTTTACATGTTATTTGGGTTTGTATCAAGATTTAGAATGTCCTTAGCCCAACTCTTTAAAGCAGCATAGGAAGGGTTGGAGAATTGATACGACTGCATTGGATGCCAGAAATTTCATTTCCTGAGCAATGGTGATGAAGTGTGAGAATAGAAGCAACCTCTAAATAGCCCCAAATAGATAGGACTGGGTTGGGTTGCAAGAAATAGAAAAACAGGTAATAATGGCTTTGCCTCTCGGGAAAAAAATTTTTTTTTTTCGTGTAATAAGAAACCCACAGGTGGTAAGTTATGGGCTAGTGAAACTGGGGCTTCCCTGGTGGTCCAGCGTTTAGGACCCTGAGGTTGCATTGCAGGGAAACTAAGATCCCAAACAGTCCTCAGTGCGGCCAAAACAACAGCAACAACAAATGGTTAGTGCTAGCTGCTCAGTGATATCATCCAACCTTCCTTTTTCTTTACACTCCACATTCTGTCTCTCGCTTTTGTCCCCGTGGTTTTGAGATGCTGCAGAACAGCTAAGGTATTATGTCTGTGTTCTGGGTTAGGAAGAAAGAGAAGGGATATGAGGTCAGACTGCATCAGTGCCAGTTAGGAAATATTCTTTGAAGCCCCCAGCAGGTACTTGGGTTTATATCTTGTTGGTCAGAATTGGGACATATGGCCCCTTTCCCAGCAAAAGAGTCTATAGTAGAAGAAAGCAAAGGAGAAAGAGGCCTTAAAGAGCTTCAGTAACCAATACACAGGCTTCCCAGGCGGCGCTAGTAGTAAAGTACCTGCCTGCCAATGCAAGAGGCATAAGAGACATAGGTTTGATCCCTGGGTAGGGAAGATCCCCTGGAGAAGGGCATGGCAACCCACTACAGTATTCTTGCCTGGAGAATTCCATGAACAAAGAAATAAGACAGGCTACAGTACATAGGGTCACAAAGAGTTGGACACGACTGAAGTGACTTAATACACACACACGCACAACAAATACCCAGTATCTATAGCCACACAAATAGCTAGGCATCTTTAGTTGACAGTCCATAAACATGAAAGAGTCAGACATGACTGAGTAACTAATCAGTTTCAAACATACATCAGAAGAAATTAACATGGACATACTGCCTCCTATTCATAAAGCAAAAATATATTTGAGCATCTTCTATGTACTATTATCTTATTAAGAATAAAAAGATGAAAGTGATATTGCTTCATTTGTTCTCTTTAGAATACACTTATGAAAGTTCCAAGTAGTAAAGCCTAGGACTCAGGAAACAAACAGGTGTGTTCAGTTTTATGTTGTTTCTTTACAACAGATTCAAATGCCAACAAGCAAGCATTTAATCACTCTATTGAGATAACTGGCTCAGTCGACGGTCTCTTGTATAAATAGTTCTCTTTGTGAAAAAATTTTCCTACATTAAATTCATATGCAGACAGCCTTGCCAAACTAACTTCAGTAGCTAGAATTATTTCCAATATTTATAGGAACTTATTTATGTTTACTGGGCTTCCCTGATAGCTCAGTTGATAAAGAATCGGCCTGCAGTGCAGGAGACCCCAGTTCGACTCCTGGGTTGGGAAGATCCCCTGGAGAAAAGAAAGGCTACCCACTCCAGTATTCTGGTCTGGAGAAATCCATGGACTCTATAGTTCATGGGGTCCCAAAGAGTTGGACACAACTGAGCGACTTTGATGGCTCAGATGGTAAAGCGTCTGCCTGCAATGTGGGAGACTTAGGTTTGATCCATGGGTCAGGAAGATCCTCTGGAGAAAGAAATGGCAACCCACTCCAGTACTCTTGCCTGGAAAATTCCATGGACTGAGGAGCCTGGTAGTCTACAGTCCATAGGATCACAAAGAGTCAGACATGACTTAGCAACTTCACTTTGTTTATGTTTACAGAATAGTTATGATCATTTGTATTCTACTAAATGATAATAGAGAGCTATGTGGAGCATCTCACAAAAATATCTTTAAAATGATAGTGATAATACCCAGAACCCTGGTCTTAGAAAGTAAAGTGTAAGCATGTCAGACTCCTTAAAGAAAGCTGTTGAGACTTCCTTGGTGATCCAGTGGTTAAGACTTTGCCCTGCAATGCAGGGGGCGCAGGTTTGATCTGTGGTCAGGGCACTAAGGTCACACACGGTGCAACCAAAAGATTTTAAGGAAAAGAGAAGAAAGAAAACTGTTGCATTAGGCTACAAGCTCTCAGATATTCCAGATCAAGGATTAGCAAATTATGGACTATAGGCCAACTGCTGCCAACTGTTGTAAATAAAGTTTTTGTTTTTTTTGAGAACAACCACACCCATTTGTTTATATATAGTCTATTGATGCTTTTGAACTGTGGTGTTGGAGAAGACTCTTGAGAGTCCTTTGCACTGTAAAGAGATCCAACCAGTCCATTCTAAAGGAGATCAGTCCTGGGTGTTCTTTGGAAGGAATGATGCTAAAGCTGAAACTCCAGTACTTTGGCCACCTCTTGCGAAGAACTGACTCATTGGAAAAGACTCTGATGATGGGAGAGATTGAGGTCAGGAGGAGAAGGGGACGACAGAGGATGAGATGGCTGGGTGGCATCACCGACTTGATGGACGTGAGTCTGAGTGAACTCCGGGAGTTGGTGAGGGACAGGGAGGCCTGGCGTGCTGCAATTCATGGGGTCACAAAGAGTCAGACACGACTGAGCGACTGAACTGAATTGAACTGAAGGCTGCTTTGCAACTGTAACTGGCAGAGTTGAATAATTTTGTGGAAGACCATACAGCCCTCAAAGTCTAAAATATTTATTCTCTGGCCCCTAATAGAAAAAGTTTTATTTATCATTACTTAGCACATATTAGGGCTTCCCTGGTGGCTCAGAGGTTAAAGCGTCTGCCTCCAACACGGGAGACCTGGGTTTGATCCCTGGGTCGGGAAGATCCCCTGGAGAAGGAAATGGCAACACACTCCAGTATTCTTGCCTGGAGAATCCTATGGACAGAGGAGCCTGGTAGGCTACAGTCCACGGGGTCACAAAGACTTGGACACGACTGAGTGACTTCACCTTCAGCACATACTAAGTGCTCAACAAATGCTTCTTGATTTATTGAATGAATACATTCAAGACTTTCCAGCTGGATCTGAAAAATTAACAGATGAACAAAGTCTAAAAACAAAGCATTTTATACTTCCCCAATTTATCTGGTATTTGCTTGTTTGATGGTAGTTTGCTATTGTTGACAAAAGACCGCGTGCCTTGCCAGGATCATGTTAGTGCTTTGAGATTCCAGAATGCAAATTTCTCTGGGTCCAACTTTTCAAAGAGTTGGTCTTTGGGCTAAATATGTCTCACCAACATGTTTTATTTGGCCCACACAATGCTGCTGTTTGTTTTCAAAGCAGGATTAGCTGCCAACATTTAAAATAAGGGAACTTCACATAATAATTCAAATTTCCAGCTTCCCTTTAAAATTTGAAAGGTCAGGCAATACAGGTACACATTTTGGTTAGGGCCATAACCACTTGTGGCTGAGTAGCTGTTCCCTTCTTGGATGGGGTAAGTGCCCTCCAATTACCACAATCCCCACTGCTCCTTATAGCCTGACCCCAGGCTGCTCCCATCCAGGCACTTTATCTACCTGGCCCTTCTGCAACATTTGCATCTAGGATCCTTACTCCAGAGGAGTATCATTTGCTACAAAGTTCCATGAATTACAACACTAGCTATACATTTACTTCCTTTTCCTGGCTTGAAAACAGACTGGTACATCTGAAGACAAAACAGGAAAGAACAGCAATGCTCTTAAGACCATTACCTTCATTCCAACCAGAAGGCAGCGTCATTCTCCCACCGCCACCCCCCCCCCCCCCCCACCGCCCGCCGCATTTCCTTTTTCAAACCAGCCTGAAGACAACCTGCTTTCCGTTCAGCTCTTGGGCTCCATCCACCCCCTCCATCTCCTGGAGCTGTTTACCTCAAACCCGGGAGTGTAGTCTCCCCAGTTCCCTGCTTCCTGTCTGCCCTGGAAAACAAACACCTTGGCCCTTTTTTGTTTTTAGAGTTTTACTGCTAATCACTACAGGGAAACAGACAAGAAATAACAATAAGGAGGAAATTACAAAGCTTAAAAAGCACTTACAGTTCTAACAGTCATAATCCTTCTGGAAGGACTCTATTTTTATTCTCTCTTGTTACATTCTCATAGATGAAGGATTGTAAGGGCCTAAAGTGATCGTGAAAGTGAAGCCGCTCAGTCGTGTCCAACTCTTTGTGACCCCATGGACTGTAGCCTACCAGGTTCCACCATTCATGGAATTCTCCAGGCAAGAACACTGGAGTGGGTTGCCATTTCCTCCTCCAGGGGATCTTCCCGACCCAGGGCTTGAACCCGGGTCTCCCACATGGTAGGCATTGTAGGTAGAGGCCTGAAGACTACAGCAAACAGATGGTTTACTTTCCTGATCCTTGAAGGCAGGAGGAGAAGGGGACGACAGAGGATGAGATGGTTGGATGGCATCACCGACTCAATGGACATGAGTCTGAGTAGGCTCCAGGAGTTGGTGATGGACAGGGAGGCCTGGTGTGCTGCAGTCCATGGGGTCGCAAAGAGTCGGACACGACTGAGCGACTGAACTGAACTGAACTGAAACAAACGGTGCTGAAGTATCACCTTGATAGCAGAGGAACCGTTAGGTGGCAGCACAGGGCATATCTTTTCCAGTCTTCCCACAACAGGCTGGCAGATGTGAGTCACCCAGCTGTCTAGGATGGGACAACTGAGCATCATACCAAGGCAAGCCTTTGGGCTGAGATCAGGCAGAGGTTAAGAGCCAGGAGGCGCCCAGGCACGCTGTGCCCTCAAGGAGCCAGGTGTGGAATTCTTGTCTCCTGTGCCTTCCCCCAATATGTTGATTAGAATCACACACTTTAAGGAATGGTAAGATTCTTCCTGGCTTCCCAGGTGGCGCTAGTGGTAAAGAACCTGCCCGCCAATGGAGGAGACATAAGAGACTCGGGTTTGATCCCTGGTTCGGGAAGATCCCCTGGAGGAGGGCACAGCAACCCACTCCAGGATTTGTGCCTGGAGAATCCCATGGACAGAGGAGCCTGGTGGGCTACAGTCCACGGTGTCACAAAGACTTGAACACGGAAGCAACGTGGCAGCAGCAAGAATCTTCCAGACCAACATCTTGATTTTATGACAAGCAAATCGAGGTCTCAAGAGATTTGACTTGTCCTAGCTGTCTTTGCACTTCCATTGGTGTCAGCTTATCCTTCTGATCCGTCCCTCTGGTTAAAAATCATTTATTGAGGTCTACTTAGAAATAAAGACTGATTTTACTCATTTCAAAGGTGAAATGAAAAGGGGCATTTTGCCTCTAACAGAGCAAGACTTTATATAGGAAACAGAGATTTACTGGATACAGGTAAACACAAGTGAGCTTTGTTTCTGCTTCTGCTTACCTAAGCCATCGGGGAGAAAAGTGAGGGCCCCTATTCCAGAACGGGAGTTGCAGGTCTCAGCACTCTGGGCAGGCTGGTATGTGCTCCCTTCCGTGGGACCAGTCAGTGGAACTGCGACTCTTATCAAGAGTGGCCTAGGGAGACTTCCCTGACAGTACAGTGGTTAACACTTCACCTTCCAGTGCAGGGGCTGCGGGTTCGATTCCTGGTGGGATAGTTAAGGTCCCACATGCCAAAACACAAAACATTAAACAGAAACAATGTTGTAACAAATCTAATAAAGACTTTAAAACATGATCCACATTAAAAAAAAAAAAAAGTGGCCTAGGGACTTCCCTGGTGGTCCAGTGGCTAAGATGCCACACTCCCAGGGAAGGGGCCCCAGGTTCAATCCCTGGTCAGGGAACTAGATCCCGCTAGCCACAACTAAGTGTTTGCATCCGGCAGCCTGAAGAGCCGGTGTGCTGCAATAAGACCTAGTGCAGCCAAACTAAGTAAGTAAATACTTTTTTAAAAGGGATTTTGCTTAAATGAAAAAAAAGAGTGGCCTAGCATGGCAGGGCTGGGCCATGCACACCCAGAGCTCGCCAATGCTCTCAAATTACTTCAGTAAAACTACCCATATTCCTAGAATTTAAACACAAACCCAAACTGCACGGTAATAAAAGCATGTCCTCAGGCTCTAAATGGTTTAGAGAGCAGCCTAGTGATCAAAGGATAAGGCCTTATTGGGAAGTAACTTTTGCTTGAAGGGGTCAGGCCTCAGTACAGGAATTTTCCTAGAACTACACCTAATAGAAAGTTGAACTTGTTTACTTTGAAACACCTTACTGGGTGTTATAGGGCCTTGCCACTCAAACTGTGGTCTTCCAACCAGAAGCAACACCTGGAAAAATGTTTGAGAATAGAGAGTATTGGGTCTAATCCATTCCTGCTGAATTAGCATCTCCATTTTAGCAAGATCCCTTGTTGATTCCCCTGAGTATTCAAGGGTGAAAAATGCAGCTTTAGGGCACTCTGGAAGAAAGACCAAAACCACCAACACCTCCCTCTACTCTAATAGTCCCTACCTCAAGGAGCTTATAGATGGGTTTAAGAGTTCAAACCACACATGTGAAAACTCTCATGAACGTAACCAATTACAAATGTGTTATTAACACCATATGGACTGCCCTAAGACACACAGGACACATTTTGAGAGGGTGCAAGACAATGATTATCCTCCCAGCTGGCTCAGTGGTAGATAATCCGCCCGCAACGTATAAAACTCGGGTTTGATCCCTGGGTAAGGAGGATCTCCTGGAGAAGCAAATAGCAACCCACTCCAGTATTCTTGCCTGTGAAATCTTGTGGACAGAGGAGCTTGGCGGGCTACATACAGTCCATGGAGTCATAGAGTCAGACACGACTTAACCACTAAATGACAAAAAGAATGATTACAGGTGAGAGCAGTCACCCTGGGCAGTCTTCCCCAGGGTGGTGAAATTTTGATACGTATGTATGAATGGAAAAGGACCGAGAAAGACTTTGTAGAGGACAAGTGAGGGGCAAATCATAAATTCTAGGCAGTGGCCTCCAGATACTTTATTATCTTATGCAGGTCTCCTGACTCTCACTGGATCCTTCCAGCCTGTCACGTGTTGCTGTGGCTGCACACACAGCTGGTCTTATCTCATGTTACAAATTTTGGTTTAATCAACAGTTTTCTTGGGAATTCTTCAAGGGTTCTCACCAACAGGCAAACGTTTTTTCCTTCAGATTCAAAAGGCAACAGGTCCTCACCCCTTTCTTGGATAGTTGGCTGTGATTTCTAACTCTTCTTTTATAATCGGTAAAAGGAAATTCCTTACATGTACACTCTCCAAAATTGCTGGAGCCTTTAATGTGGTGCAAATCTTCCCTGTAAAGCTCTTAATCAGATCTCATAAACGATTAGCCCAGTGTGTTTACAGTTTCTCAATAAACTTAATCATCCTCGAAAGCCAGGAATTAACAGGAAAATGGGGAACTTAGTGGTTTCCCTGTCTTAACATCCAGGCTTACTTTGCAAAGCAAAAATGATGGCACCAACGATGAAATCCAGAGTTTCAGCGTTTATTTTCCAAATGAGCTGGCATGATTGTAACCCTCTTCTTGTCACACACAGTGTATCCAGTAAACCAGAATTGTTCCAAGAATTAAACAACTCTTTGTGACCCCATGGAGTATACAGTCCACGGAATTCTCCAGGCCACAATACTGGAGTGGGTAGCCTTTCCCTTTTCCAGGGGATCTTCCCAACCCAGGGATCGAACCCAGGTCTCCCGCATTGCAGGCGGATTCTTTACCAGCTGAGCCACAGGGGAAGCCCAGGAATTAAACAGTGGGGATGAGATGGAGGCTATGAGAGTGCCTCCACAGGATGCCTGTAGGAAACCTTGTGAGCAGAACCTGCCCTCTCTCCCGCCCTATCTCCAACTTCCTGAAGAGGCACAAGTAAACTGGAGACTCCAGAAGAGAAATATGATCAGTAGGAGGAGATAATGTTGTCATTGTTTAGTCGCTAAGTCGTGTCTGACTCGTTTGCAGCCCCATGGACTGTATGTAGCCCATCAGGCTCCTCTGTCCATGGGATTTCCCAGGCAAGAATAGTGGAGTGGGTTTACCATTTCTTTCTCCCAACCCAGGGATTGAATATGAGTCTCCTGCATTGGCAGGCAGATTCTTTACCACTGAGCCACCAGGGAAGCTTATGAGGAGATTAGCTTTAAATAATTCTTTAGATAATTAAATAATTCTTTAAATAATTAATTAGACCCTTTTACTAGTTCTTTAGAATAGTTCCACCATAAGCTCAAGGGCCCTTCGCCTTGTCTGTGCCCCATTACAGGTCCCTGAAATCAGGATGGAGCTGAGTCTGTTGGGTGGGTGTCTGCCTCTTGGCTTCAGGGCTGCAGACTCAGGGCTGACTGTTCATCTCTGTCAAAGCCTATCAGCAAAGCGCTTGTCACCAGCTGCCCAGCGCACCAGGGAAAAAACACTTCCTATACTCACAGAGATAATTTGGGTTGCTGGGAACAGCATCGGGGAAGAGGATGGTGTCACCAAATCAATACTTGAGCTTTACGAATTAAGAGCTTTCTTGGCTCTGGCTCTCCGTTTATATCCAGGAGACCATTGCTCCCAGACAGAGATGCTAAATGGAACAGACGTGTCGCTCCAAACAACAGCAAATTCCCTTTCCTTAATGAGGAGTTGACTCGAGGCTTGACATATTAAAGAAAATTCACTTAGAACATCCATTAGCTGTGAATTTTATCATGTTCCTTGTGGCACACTACTAGGAAATAATGTGGATAAGCTGGGAAAATAGGGAGCTGCATGCCTGGCATGAATGCCGGTCACAAGAATGAATCTTTCTGTACCCATGTTCATAGCAACACTATTCACCATAGCTAAAACATGGAAGAAACCCCAGCGTTCACCGATGGATAAATAGAAAACAAAATAGACATATACACAGAACGGAATATTACTTAGCCTTAAAAAGGGAGGGAATTCTTTTTTTATAATTTTTAGAAATTCATTTATTTGGCTGCATCAGGTTTTAGTTGCAGAGACCTTAGTTGCAGAGGTCTTAGAGACCGAACAGCTCTCTAGTGGCAGACTGAAGTTGCCCCATGGACACACGGGATCTTAGTTCCCTGACCAGGGATCAAATCCCCAACCACTGTATTGGAAGGTGGCTTCTTAGCCAGGGAAGTTCCCCAAATGAAGGAAATTCTGATACAAGCTACAGCATGGATGAACCTTGATGACATTATGCTAAGTGGAAAAAGCCAATCACAAAAGCAAAATACCGGATGATTTCACTCATAGGAATTTAATTTCCTGGCCGCAGCACTTACCTAAGCCTTAGTCCATCTCTAGGCTCAATTCTCGCCCATCTGAGGGTCATGTGCGTATCTTGAAGGCAGTATGTCTTATCTTTCCTCTCAAACCTGTTCTTCTTTTACCTATTATAGTTGATGGAACCCTCATTTCCCTGGTGGCCCTGGCAATGGGAGTTACTGTTTAGTGGACCCAGAGTTTCAGTTTGGAAAGATGAAAATGTTCTAGAGATAGATGGGTGTGATGGTTGTACAACGATGTGAATGGACTTATTGCTACTGAATTGTACACTTACAAATTGTTAAAAATGGTAAATGTATGTTATGTATATTTTGTCCCAGTGGCACAAAAAACAATGAACCTTTCATCCACCAGCCAGAGAGCGAGCCCTCCATCTCAAGGGATCTCAACCTCACTGGCTCTAAGGAGATTTCTTGGAAATGTTTGAAATGAAGTCAAGTGAAGTCTCTCAGTCATGTCCGACTCTTTGCGACCCCATGGACTGTAGTCTCCCTCCACGGGATTCTCCAGGAAATGTTTAGTAAAGTACAAACAGTTTAACCCCTGACTGAGTTTACTTTTGGACATAAATCAGACTCATAGGGGCTGATAAATGGACTACATATCAATTAGCCATGCGAAAAAACTTAAGATTGCAACATGGTAACAGGCTTTACCAGTTAAGCAGTTTTCCTATCTTTAAATCAGGGCTTTTCAAACTTGCATGTACATGGGAATCATCGGGGCACCTGGTTAATAATGCAGATTCTGACTCAGGTTTGAGGTGGAGCTTGAGATTCTATTTGTCTAACCGGCTCCCAGGAGATGCTGATTCTGCTAGGCCAGGAGTCTCATTCAAGCAGCAAGAGTGTAGACCTCTCTTCAGTGACGATTCCTGTCCACACATTGGAGGTAACAGTCTCTCTGATAAGAATTATTTCTGGAATCCTGTCAGTCTTTTGCCAACAAAGGCTCAGGCATCTCCAACTCCTTTTCCTCTAGCCTGAGCATGGACAAATCATAAATCGTGCCCTTATCCTTTAGGTACAGGCCAGATCAGCCCTGATGTCCAAAAGCGGCTTGTGAGGAGGACTGACGGAAGGAAGAAGGATGGAAGGGCGGGAGGGAGGGAGCAAGGGAAAGAAGAGGAAAGGAGGAGAGAAGAGAGAAAGGGGATGAGGACAGAAAGAGAAGTAGGAAAAATGTCAAAAGCAAAAGACTTGCTTTAAAGTCCTCTATAAGAAAAAAAAAAAAAAGCCCTCTGTAAGAATCCTTCGGTGGTTCTGTTGCTTTCAAGCTAAAAGTTCAGACTTCATAGAAGGGCTTCTAGCGGCCTAATGACGTCCTTGTCCGCCTCTCCCAGCTCATCCCTTACCATTGCCTCCATGAAGTCTGTGTCCAACCATAATGAGTTCTGTTCTTCCTTGCCTTTATTTCCCTCATAGCTCAGAACCTGCCTGCAATGCAGGAGACCCCGGTTCGATCCCTGGTTGGGAAGATCCCCTGGAGAAGGGGAAGGCTACCCACTCCAGTATTTTGGCCTGGAGAATTCCATGGACTGTATAGTCCATGGGGTCGCAAAGAGTCGGCCACGACTGAGCGACTTTCGCTTTTACTTGCCTTTATAGTTGCTCTCCCCATGATCTGGAATCTTACCCTCTCCTTATCACCTAGCCCAGATGTTATCTCTTCTGGAAAGATTTCTCTAACCACGTTGCCACTCTCATTTCCCACCCTCTGAGTGAGGTAGTCTTTCTCTGTCTTTAATTGCATACAGTGCTATCAGAGCACTTCACAGTATATTTGAATTGTATCCCCTTCTCTACATCCTCCTACCCCCAACTCCACTGGACCGTGAGCTCTTTGAGGGATGGGAAGATGTCTTTTGTCCCTAACATGGTGTCTACAGCATACAGAATACTCAAACAGTGTTTGTTGAAAGAATGAGCAAATGCAGAATTGTAACCTTGTGTGACATTTGATGAAGACATTGCTTAGTTCCTCAAACACCATGAAGCTGCCCTCCGAATGACTTTGCTGAAGGTCAAATACATTGACACCAATTTCTGTGTTCCAGCAACTGCTACCGAACTCCCCTATTCTGACAAATTATACTTCCCCAGCTTCTTCATTTGATAGTATTAACCCTGTATCTTCACTGCAAGACCAAATGCCAAGATATACTACACAAGGGGATAACAGAACTTTTAATGGAACTTGGGGGAAGGCTAGAATCTCTTTGAATATTAGTATGCTAGTTGTACTCTTTTTTAAATTGAAATAGTTGATTTACAATCGCACAATTGCACTCATCTCACACACTAGTAAAGTAATGCTTAAAATTCTCCAGGCCAGGCTTCACCAGTACGTGAACCGTGAACTTCCAGATGTTCAAGCTGGATTTAGAAAAGGAGAGGAACCAGAGATCAAATTGCCAACATCCACTGGATCATTGAAAAAGCAAGAGAGTTCCAGAAAAACATCTATTTCTGCTTTCTTGACTATGCCAAAGCCTTTGACTGTGTGGATCAAAACAAACTGGAAAATTCTTCAAGAGATGGGAATACCAGACTACCTTGCCTGTCTCCTGAGAAATCTGTATGCAGGTCAGGAAGCAATAGTTAGAGCCGGGCATGGAACAACAGACTGGTTCCAAATAGAAAAAGGAGTACGTCAAGGCTGTATATTATCACCCTGCTTATTTAACTTATATGCAGAGCACATTATGAGAAACGCTGGGCTGGAGGAAGCACAAGCTGGAATCAAGATTGCCGGGAGAAGTATCAATAACCTCAGATATGCAGATGACACCACCCTTATGGCAGAAAATGAAGAAGAACTAAAGAGTCTCTTGATGAAAGTGAAAGAGGAGAGTGAAAAAGTTGGCTTAAAGCTCAACATTCAGAAAACGAAGATCATGGCATCCGGTCCCATTACTTCATGGCAAATAGATAGGGAAACAGTGGAAACAGTGGCTGACTTTATTTTTGGGGGCTCCCAAATCACTGCAAATGGTGACTGTAGCCATGAAATTAAAAAGACACTTGCTCCTTGGAAGAAAAGCTATGCCCAACCTAGACAGCATATTAAAAAGCAGAGACATTACTTTGCCAACCAAGATCCATCTAGTCAGGCTATGGTTTTTCCAGTAGTCATGTATGGATGTGAGAGTTGGACTGTGAAGAGAGCTGAGTGCCGAAGAATTGATGCTTTTGAACTGTGGTGTTGGAGAAGACTCTTGAGAGTCCCTTGGGCTGCAAGGAGATCAACTAGTCCATCCTAAGGGAGATCAGTCCTGAATATTCATCGGAAGGACTGATGTTGAAGCTGAAACTCCAATACTTTGGCCACCTGATGTGAAGAGCTGACTCCTTGGAAAAGACCCTGATGCTGGGAAAGATTGAGGGCAGGAGGAGAAGGGGACGACAGAGGATGAGATGGTTGGATGGCATCACCGACTCAATGGACATGGGTTTGGGTGGACTCCGGGAGTTGGTGATGGACAGGGAGGCCTGGCGTGCTGCGGTTCATGGGGTCGCAAAGAGTCGGACACGACTGAGCAACTGAACTGAACTGATTTACAATATTATATGAGTTTCAGGTGTACAAAACAGTGATTCGACATTTTTATAGATTACACTCCATTTAAAGTTATTACAAAATTAGGGCTCTATTTCCCTGTGTTGTCCAATGTATCCTTCTTGCTTAGCTATTTTATACATAGTAGTTTGTCAGCTGTACTCTTATTGCCCATTTGACCCTAAAATAAGTCTTCAAAACTGCAGTGACTTCAAACTTGAGGTCTCTGGGCATCTAGCTATTACTAGCAATTTCCAAACAGGTATGTCTGTGTATGTTTCTGTAGATTTTTACGTAGATGCTGCTTGCTTTATGCAAAGTACTATGCTAGGGGTTTGGGGGACTATCAAGCTGCTAATGTCAAAAACTTTGCCGGTCAGTGGTCTGATCTGTGCCATCTGATTCCACAGCCTCAGCACCTATCTAAATCTTAATCCATCTCTAGGCTCAACTCTGGACAGACAATTCTAACAGCGCATGGGGCTTGCCCATCTGAAAGTCATGTGAGCATCTTAAAGGCAGTATGTCGTTTTTCTTCCCAACCTGTGCTTCTTTTATCTACTGTACTTAAAGGAACCCTCATTTCCTCAGCTGTCCTGGCCACTGACTCTTAACTTCTTAAGTCCTCCTTAACGTCTTCCTTTCCCACATCATCTCCCTACAGTCAATTATTAGGTCTTATTGGTTGCATCAGTGTCTCACTTCTTCCCTGAACCCATTCTGTTTCCTTTGTTTCAGCTATCAAGACCTTGTCACTTCTCACCTCCCCGTTGATTTACCGCCTGTTGATTTAGGTGTTGAAATACCTCCCTGTTGATTTCTTTGCCTCCAATCCCTCCCCACAATAACTCTTCCTTCAGACTGCTGAAGGTTTTAGGTTTTAAAGCCCAAACCTAATATTGTCCTTCTTTTACAAAAAGTCCTTCAACAAATTCCTTTTATCTGTAAAAATAAAGTCCAATGCCCACAGCAAGATCTATGTATGAAGCCCTGGTGACTTATCTCTTACCCTCACCTACCTTTTTAATCTCTTCTTCTGACACTCTCCCTACATACTTCAAGATCTTTCCATATCAAACTATTTACCATTTCCTCACACACCATGCTGGCTCCTTCCTTAACAGATTTTCCAGATAATCTGCAATTTCAGCCTAGAAAACTCCTGTTATCTTCAAGTTCAAACGTTGCCTCCTTTGTAAAGACTTCACCTCCAAGCACTCAGTACATGCTTCTATTATGGCACCTTTCATGTTATAATTATTTTTTCATATGCCTCTTCCCTGAGTTCCTAGAAGGTAGGGACCATGTCTCACTCTGTTTTGTATCGTGGTCTTTGACACTGTACTTGATGCATAACAAGCCTTCCATAGATCTTCAATGAGAGTCTGACCAAATAACTGAATGAATAAATAAGTGACTGTGACAGATTCAGAATAAGAATGATAAGAAAGGTGCAAATAAATTGTTGCTGTTTAGTGTTCAAAGGACTGAGTCACATTCATTTGGGAGACCAAGAAAGACTTTCATTGATTACAATCTTTCAATGTAACCCTATTTATTTGTTTCTATCTGAAACCAAGATTTACTTACATCTGGCCACGGACCCCTCTGACTCCAACATCTGACCCCAAATGAAATTAGTTTTACTGTGATCTGTCTCTGGTATAAAAGGAGGTCTTTAGTTCATTTTATGTAGCACATGGTAATCTGGTTTCTTATAATAATTTCAGTTCAGTTCAGTTCAGTTCAGTTCAGTCGCTCAGTTGTGTCCGACTCTGCGACCCCATGAATCGCAGCACGCCAGGCCTCCCGGTCCATCACCAACTCCTGGAGTTCACTCAGACTCACGTCCATCAAGTCAGTGATGCCATCCAGCCATCTCATCCTCTGTCATCCCCTTCTCCTCCTGCCCCCAATCCCTCCCAACATCAAAGTCTTTTCCAATGAGTCAACTCTTCACAAGAGGTGGCCAAATTACTGGAGTTTCAGCTTTAGCATCATTCCTTCCAAAGAAATCCCAGCTGATCTCCTTCAGAATGGACTGGTTGGATCTCCTTGCAGTCCAAGGGACTCTCAAGAGTCTTCTCCAACACTACAGTTCAAAAGGAGATTCCTTCTTTCTTCCAAAAAAAAGATTGAAGTGGTAGCCTTGATTATGTGTCCTTACTGTAACTTGTTATATAGAAAGTAAATATTTGTTGAATGAAGAGGTGAAGGATTGCTCAGGCCTGCTGCTACTCTTGAGTTACTTGGCAAGTACTGTGACCTCTTGAGAAGTAGCTGCGTACTTAGTAATCTTCCTGCCCTGCATGTCTGATGGCATTTCTGTCTGTTTTCAGCTCATTTGGGTTACATATTCTTTTACACAGATCTTTTGAACTTTACACATTGACAAATGTGCTTCCCAGGTGGCGGTAATTGTAAAGAACAAGCCTGCTGATGCAGAAGACACGAGACTTGGGTTCGATCCCTGGGTCAGGAAGATCCCCTGGAGGAGGGTATGGCAACCCACTCTAGTATTTTTGCCTGGAGAATCCCATGGACCGAGGAGCCTGGCTGGCTACAGTCCATGGGGTCGCAAAGAGTCAGACACGACTGAAGTGACTTAGCATGCACGCACACACACACTGACAAACAACACTGAAGGCCTGTGTATCTTCAGGGTTCATGTCTCCTGTGGTGCCAGTCTGCCCCAGTGTGGTTAATGTTTAACCCCTAACTGCTGGCCGAATGTCCATAAATCAGAAAGAATAGCAAACACAGGCCAACTGAGCTTCGGTTTATTTAGCGACAGGCGCTGTGTGGCTCTCACCTTGGCCCTCTCAAGCACCTTAGCCTCCTTTCCAGAAAGAAAGGAGGGATCACAGAACAGAAGAATCCAACGGGAGGGGCAGTTCCTGAGGGGCCAGATCAAGAAGCACAGTCCACTAACCTCCATGATTTGAGGGCCCGCCGTGCAAAGGAGCCCTGCACGGAACTGACAATCCAGGTCTCTGACTCGAGGCTTGTGCTTGACTGGCCAGGTGAAAATGCAATGTCTGTGTTTTCTGTGAGCTGAAGTGTTCCCTCGGAGCTGTATTACTTTACTTACTGCCTTTTCCTTCTATCATGGGCAGTTATTGCTTGCTGCCTCTCCTCTCTTCCTAAGAGACCTGCCCCCCAGTTTTTCTTTCTTTTTCTTCTTCAGTTTTCTTTTTATCTTTATACCCACAGCTGTAGGAAGGGAGGGCACAGCCTAAAGCTCTCCCTAGGGCTGTCCCCTCCCACACTGCCTCCAGGAAGGTCCTGGGCCCATCCCATCTGTAGGGGGGCCCTCCCACCCCTCCAGGGGCCCAAGGCAAGGCCTCAGGAGCCCCCAAAGCCACCCTCACTATGACTGTGGGGGTTGCTCTGCTCCCAGCTATCTGGACACCCACCATGCCCCACACCCCACAGTTCTTCACCCTGGGTGCCCAGCTGCACTGAGGATCCCTGACTTTCAGTGAGTTTAAGCCCATCAGTACGTAAGTGCATTCCTAACACTGAGCCCCAGTCATTGCTTTAGGAATGGCCTGCTCCCCAGTTGGCACTAGTGGTAAAGAACCCGCCTGCCAGTGCAGGAGATGTAAGAGACCAGGGTTTGATCCCTGGGTCGGGAAGATCTCCTGGAGGAGGGCATGGCAACCCACTCCAGTATTCTTGCCTGGAGAATCCCATGTACAGAGGAGCCTGGTAGGCTGCGGTCCACAGGGTCGTAAAGAGTCTGACACAACTGAAATGACTTAGCATGCATGCACATGACCTAGAATGGCCTCATCAGAATGGACCTCCAGAGTGTGTAGGGAATCTTGGGACTTGGACTGTTAGCTCAAATGGTAAATGGTATGCCTTATTTTCACTGCAGCCATTGTGGAAGCTGCCAGGAGAGGGGAAGGGTTGCATCATGTGGCCACAAATGAATGGATCTCACCCAGGGAAAGCAGAACCAAGCAATGGAACCTGTTGTTTGAGTCCTGGACCAAATTGTGCCTGCCTCCCCAGTGAGCCAATAAATTTTCTTTATTGCTTAAGCTTTTCTGAGGTTATTTTATTTCACTTGGAACATTAAATTTTCTGATACACACTAGCTAGATTATAAACTGTGTGATAACAGATGGTCCATCTTGATCACCCCTGGCACATAGTAGGCATTCAATGAACAAGCTCTGAATTGATACATTTCAACTCCAAGGAATACCTGTAAACTCTCCTTTATTCATTTGACAGCTAAGGAATTTGGTGATGTGTAGGGAAGTAGTGATGTGTATCTAGATGCCAGGATCTCACCCCAACACAAAGCTTTTTTAACCACCAGGAGGTCTCCAGTCAATGTTGAGGTCTTTGAGGAGGCTCCCAAGTAGTAGTCATCCCCTTTTCTCTGCAGATTTTAAACTAAATCAGAGATAAGACAGCAGTAAGCTAGACAAGGACCAACAATGCCCTTTATCGCTAACACAGCTGATATTCAGAAAAAAGCGTTACCCGCTCAGTCCTGTCCTACTTTCTGTAACCCCATAGACTGTAGCCCACCAGGCTCCTCTGTCCATGAAATTCTCCAGGCAAGAATACTGGAGTGGGTTGTCACTTCCTTCTCCAAGGGATCTTCCCGAATCAGGGATTGAGCTCACATCTCCTGCACTGCAGGCAGATTCTTTACCATCTGAGCCCCACCAGGGAAGCCTTATATTGTCAGGCCAATGAGCATCAAAAAAGCAAGAGAGTTCCAGAAAAACATCTACATCTGTCTTATTGACTATGCCAAAGCCTTTGACTGTGTGGATCACCACAAACTGTGGAAAATTCTTCAAGAGATGGGAATACCAGCCCACATTTCCTGCCTCCTCAGAAACCTGTATGCAGGAAGAAGCAACAGTTAGAACTGGACATGGAACAACAGACTAGTTCCAAATTGGGAAAGGAGTATGTCAAGGCTGTATATTGTCAACCTCCTTATTTAACTTATATGCAGAGTACATCATAACAAATGCCAGGCTGGATGAAGCACGAGCTGGAATCAAGATTGCTGGGAGAAATATCAATAACCTCAGATATGCAGATGACACCACACTTATGGCAGAAAGTGAAGAGTAACTAAAGAGCCTCTTGATGAAAGTGAGAGGAGAGTGAAAAAGTTGGCTTAAAGCTCAACATTCAGAAAACGAAGATCATGGCATCTGGTCCCATCACTTCATGGCAAATAGATGGGGAAACAGTGGAAACAGTGATAGACTATCTTTTGGGGCTCCCAAATCACTGCAGATGGTGATTGCAGCCATGAAATCAGAAGATGCATACTTCTTGGAAGAAAAGTTATGACCAACCTAGATAGTATATTAAAAAGCAGAGACATTACTTTGCCAACAAAGGTCCGTCTAGTCAAGGCTATGGTTTTTCCAGTAGTCATGTATGGATGTGAGAGCTGGACTGTGAAGAAAGCTGAGCACCGAAGAATTGATGCTTTTGAACTGTGGTGTTGGAGAAGAGTCTTGAGAGTCCCTTGGACTGCAAGGAGATCCAACCAGTCCATCCTAGAGGAAATCAGTCCTGAATATTCATTGGAAGGACTTTTGCTGAACTGAAACTCCAATACTTTGGCAACCTGATGTGAAGAACTGACTCATTTGAAAAGACCCTGATGCTGGGAAAGATTGAAGGTGGGAGGAGAAGGGGACGACAGAGGATGAGATGGTTGAATGGCATCACCGCTCAATGGATATGAGTTTGAGTAAGCTCTGGGAGTTGGTGATGGTCAGGGACTGCATGCTGCAGTCCACAGTGTTGCAAAGAGTCGGACACGACTGATTGATTGAACTGAACTGAACTGAACTGAATGAGCATGAGCTACCCAGTACTCAAACTCAGAATCTGACAGATCTGGCCACTTGGCCAGGGACAGGCGGGCCAGAACGGACCTCCCCTTCCCACCGTGCAGGAGCAGTGTGAACTCTCAAGAGGAAAGGAAGAGAGGCACAGCCTTTCCTGGGAAACGCAACAGTCCTATTAAACCACTCTTCCTTCCCAGGTAAGCCAGAGGGAGTGAGTGTTAATTAGGCTTCTTTCACCAGGAAGCAAGCAGCAAGAGTGGAAGGAAGATGTCCCCCTACCCCCAACACACATCAAGTGTGATTTGATCAGGTCAGTTGATTCCGCTCTGTTTTCAATCAAAACGGGCTCTTTTTCAAAGTGATGGAATTTGTTTGCTGTTTAAAATATCCTCCTCCATGGAATTAACTCACACACTACCGTAACATCAGGCCCCCAGAGGAGCTGGAGATCTTCATTAAAAATCACGCAAAGTTCAGAGGAAGAACCAAGAATTCATGATAAAAGGACATAGCTGAAGGCACTCAATGGCAATCCTCCTTGCTCCCGCACACCAGGCCCATCAAAAGCGTCGCAAGAGCACTGAAATCTCACACGCTTCCCACGCCGACTGTCAGTTTCTTTCTCACTGAGCTCAGACCCACACGGTGCCTATTAGTCACCGGAGAGCAGAGCCAAGGTTTAACTCCTTGGTGGTGTAAGGGGAAACAATGCTTCAAATTGGATTCCAGGAAATCTAGGGACATATTAGACAGGAAGTCTGGTACAGCGTTCCCAATTTGCCCAACGTCAAGGCTGGAGCTGGAAACATTTTTCGAAACAATTAGTCAGTTTAGCAATGGGACTGCACATGGTTTTCATTTTATTCACCAGGGCACTCTTTCCAGATCCAGGTTTTTTGGGGGGGGTTTTTGTGTTTGTTTTTTACGGTAAACATTTACCAATCACACTTCAAGAGGCTTTCCCCAGAAAACCATTGTTTATAATTTTGAAGTTTCATAGACAAATTACCGCATCAACTGGACAATAATAATTCCACACATTAGCTAATCAGACATGTCAAATTCATCAGGTTTCACTAAAAACTGTGGGGTTGGCTCTTTAATGTGACTCTGAGCACAGTGAGGACCAAAATGCCCTGAACCCAGCATGGATGTCCTCTGGTCTGGCTGTTAAGACAAAGCTTTGATCTCATCTTGAGAGGCTTCCGGGTGGACTTTTTGCTGGAGGTCAGGAAATAGACTTCCCTGGTCAGTCCTGGGAGAGAACCCGCGCTGACAGTGGAAACCCAGATTGAAACAATATGTTCCCAACCTCTCTCAAATGCAAAGCTCTTTGCTCATCTATTGTCTGCACCTATTTTTGCCATGAAAAGCTCTCCAATGTCATTTTAGCTATCAATAATTGGCACTGAGTTTTTGCAATTAACAGCTGCCCAGAATCAATTTCAATGAGCTGCACAGAAAAATCATTGCCAAAAAAGCACATTTGGGGATTACTCAGCTGCTTACCTGTTCCTCAATCCTTTTCTTACCCAACACGTCATCTCTAGGAAGAACCTGAAACCTGAACCATGTGCCTAAAGGCCCAGTTCTGAGTATCTGGTAGATATTTGAGAAATTCTCTGATCAATGTGTCCCTAGAGGAAAGGAATGGGCAGTTCCACAAGGAGCTGCTGTGTAATTCATAACAAAGAGCTGACTCATAACTCCTGTCTAATTTCAGACAAAAGACCCCAAGGAAAGATTTGGGTAAATAAGTTGGCCTCAAAGGAAAGCCACTGAAGTTTATTTGTTCCTTCAAAGGAAAGCAATAAAGGATCGCCAACTGTGATGGGCACATCTCAAGCTTTGCTGGTTTATCTCACTCATCAATAATACCAACGAGGGTCTTCTGGGAAGCTGAACTCCCCACCTATCACACCCAAGCCAACTGGAGACATAACTCAAAGCCTTGGTGAGTTTCTCAGCTTCGGAGGGAGCCAACCCTCTAAATGACACTTTCCAATGCTGAAGACCGCGGGGCTGCCAATCACTTGAGAACTAGGAGGGATATATTTTTAGAGACATTCCGTCATCTGGGCAGCCTCAAGCGGATTTTGTTTTTTTCTATCTCTCCTCAGGTTCCTTATCTGGTGGGCTTGGGGCAAGAAACCCTCCAACGGCAGCAACCTGGGAGGAAGTGCTTGCTAAGGCAAGAGGTGGAGCAAGGGGGAGCCAAGAGGTGCACAAGCTTCCGGAACCCTCAGCCGCTCAGTCTAAGACTCTCCTGCCTGATTCCACCTAGATCTTCTTTAAATTAGCCTCAGCCCAGGAGTTATCCCGGGGCCTGGTGTTTACAGCCGAGCCCCAGATAACAGAACCATGGAGATGCCACCCCGGTTTCTATACTGACCAGGTGGTCAAGGATCAGCCCCTGGGCCCAAGGACAACTTGTGTTGTCTCCTTGCTGCAAAAGCCAGAATGCCTTCGCCTCCAAGACGTCGACCCTATTGTGGGAAAAAAAACAGCCGCCGTTGCTATTTACACCCTGAACTGCAAGCTGGGTAAAAATAGCTCTAGCAGCTTGGTCCAGCTTTAAACCCCGCTACAGAAAGACATTATTTTTGGAAGAGAAGATTTTCCTCCCCACCCACAGATCTGAAAACGGTCACTTCCCTGGAGGAGGAGAGGAGAGACAAGCCCACGCAAAGGTGAAATGTAGCCCCCTTCTCCACCCCTCCAGATTAGAAACTCTCTTCCTTCCCTAGCAGCGAGGTCAGGCCCCGGCACAGACCTGTGGGTGACCTAGTTCAAGGTACAGTGGGAATTAATTAACTTTGACTACAGTGAGAGGAGGCAGCTGTCTGAACCTGGGTGCTGACACCATCTTGCTGACTATTATGACTGGTAGGCTACTTGTTTGCCTTTCCAAAAAAAGGAAGAAAACAGAATTGACCAACAGAGTCTATAAGGCTTCCCTGGTAGCTCCGTGGGAAAGAATCTGCTTGTCAGTGCAGGAGACACGGGTTTGATCCCTGATCCAGGAAGATCCCCCATGCCAAGGAGCAACAAAGTGTGCACCACAACTATTGAGCCTGTACTCTAAAGCCCAGGAGCCACAACTACTGAGCCCACGCGCTGCAGCTTCTGAAGCCCGTGTGCCCTAAAGCCCATGCTCTGCAACGAGAAAAGGCACCATAAAGAGAAACCTGCGCACTGCGACTAGAGAAAAACCAGTGCAGCAACAAAGACCCAGCGCAGCCAAAAAAAAGGAGCACATAAGACCCCAGAACAACAGCTCAGATGATCTACTGCCTGAGAGCTTGGAAATTATCAGGCGTGGTCTGGTCCCACCTCTGTATCTGGGGCCCGACAGCTGGCGGCTGAAACTCTTCCCTCACGTATTTGCAAGTGCTTAGGGCCTGGTGTTTGGGATCCTGGAATTTCCTTCAGGTTCAGGAAGTAGTCTATATGACAATCAGTGGAAGGAAAGTCATTTCTCTCTTTTCTGTGAAAAGGTATTTGGTAGATGCACGTAAGTGTGTAGATTATGACACCTTTGTAACTCTCAAGAGAAATATATGGATAGTTTCTAGGATACGTGAAAAACAGCAGAGAAAAACACCAGATCCATGATGTCATTCAATTGTCCTATCATTTGAAAGTACCCAGAGCTGAGCTCAATAGGTTCTTAATAAATATTTTTAGGAAGGAAGGGAAAAGAAATCTCCCACATCCGATCTCCATCTGAACCTCCTTCTTCAGAGATCCAGGAATCAAAACAAATCTACTTTGAAACATGCCTAGGCATGCCTAACCACCTAAAAGAAGGGTGACAAGACTGTAACATGTCAGTCCCCCACTTCTCAGCAACACACATACAGACCTCTAGCACCTTGACTTCAGTGTCAGTACTGGGGTAGCTACAGGAGTAGGGGGATGGCGGGGTCAAGGCTAGAAGAAGCCGAAAAGATGGGGGTATGCTTTGGGTGCAGAGGTGGGAAGCCTGGCTCCCCCCGGCCTCAGACAGACCCGTTTTAGTGCGATTTTTGTCACCCACTGTGTGGCCCAGTCACTTACCTTTCTGAATCTCATTTTTCCCCTCCGAGAAGAGGGGTGATAACACCCCACCGTGGGGGTTAGTGCAGACTAAATGCGGCAGCATACACAGGACACGTGCGCCTTCAGTGCCCGGGTCAGAGGGAGGGATACGCCGAACGCAGCGTCCATGGCATGCCATGGCTAGACTGGTTTTCCCTTTTTTTTTGGCTCTGCCACGTGGCATGCAGGAGTTCTTGTTGTAGCCACGTGTTCTGGGAAACAAACTCACTCAGAAGGACAATGCAGACAGTGGAGTGCAGTTTATTACACTGGCGGGCCCAAGGCAGAGTCTCCTCTTAGCCAAAGACCCTGACCAGCATTTGTGAAAATCTTTTATGCCCCATGTGCACGTGTCTGAGCCCACCACTCCAAATTCCTTGAGACTTACATAAACCAGGGAAAATACAATCCCAATAACCCCATCATTCACGTGCTATGTGCTCATGTGCTCAAACAGTCAAACAATTAGCCAATAATCAATAAACCCGAGGTTACACTCCAACAGATACAGAAAAATTTATGGCCTGTCTGGAGGAAGGGGTGATAGTGTATGTTTTCTCTTAGGCGGTGAGTAACCTAGATACGATCTTCAAGGTGCCCCTGTCTGGAGGGGGTCTTATCCTTCTGTTGCTGTTTTCATAGGCACTAAACACAGAGTTCAGAGTCCACTGGAAAGGTGGCCGAGCACGATCAGCATGAACAGGCCTAAGATGGAGTCCAGGCCCTATGAATCCCTTCTTCATTTTAGTTTACTGACCAAGGATGGAACCCGTGTTCCCTGCTTATGGAAGCTTTGAATCTGGACTGCCGGGCAAGTGCCCATGGCCAGATTTTGGAAGGTATCCTGTTTCCAGCATCCAGAGGCTGACAAATTCTACTGAACGTCAAAAATCTTAGCTCCCTGAAAAAGGCATTCCATTGATAGAAATTACCGAAAACTTTCTTCTGCATTATTAGGCCCTTTTGCACCATGCCCTTCATTCTCCCTTTGCACCTTTCTGTAACACCTACTTCCCCAAGCCTTATCAAGCAGCCAGAAATAGAATCTCCCTACTCTGACGTCTCTGCCAGTGGGAAGGGCTGGCCAGCCAGGCGGCTGGGTCAGCACCGGCTTGTCAGTTGAGGGAGACCACAGAAATATAGCCCCAGCACCTTTCCAAGTCGCACTGACTGATGACATAGCTATTTAAGCTATGTGTTCTCAGGGCGCCAAGACTCCCCAAGGACCTGGGAAAGACGGCTGGATATCCTTTTGATTGGGACCACTTCGGGTTTCTATTTCCGAAGTTGAGAAAGCCAGATAGTGCTGACCGCGGCCTAGGAATGAAAAGAGCTCAGGCCTCTTCTCTCCCTCGCTGACCTGTGTCCGAGGACTGTGGGCCAAGGTGGCCAGGCTCTTCCCCCTAGTCTAAGTCCGCTCCCTCCTTAGTCAGCTTTCCTTGCCTCCCTATTAATAGCCACTGCTTTGACTGGCTCCTCTCGCAGTCTGATTACAGTTTAATAAGACATCTCGAGTAAGGCAGTGGCAGACTTCCTGGACTGCCGAGGGCCGGGAGAGTTCAGGTTCCCTCCCCGAAGGTAGAGGCAAGGTCTCACCTTCTGCAGGAGGACAGAGGCCCAGGTGACCGAGTCACTGGTCCCAGAGACAAGACACTGCTCTGGGGTTTCTGTCTTGCTGAACTGCCTCTGGTTTAGGGCAGGAGACAATCACCCAGGCTACCTTGCATTTTACCGAAGTCTTTATTCCCATGGATGTTCCTGGGCAGGACTGAAAAACTGTGGTTCTTATTCAATGATGAAGTAGCAGTAGCTACTCTATCAAGAGCAGCTGGAAAGCTAACTCTGGACCAGGTTAGCATCGTGGTTTGGTTTAGTTGCTCGTCGTGTCTGACTCTTGCAACCCCATGGACTGAAGCCCACCGGGCTCCTCTGTCCATGGGATTTCCCAGGCAAGAATACTGGAGTGAGGTGCCATTTCCTTCTCCAGGGGGCCTTTCTGACCCAGGGATCAAACCTGAGTCTCCCAAATCCAAAGGTGGATTCTTCACCAACTGAGCCACCGGGGAAGCTAAGTTAGCATTAGTCCCTGCCAAGTCATCTTTTCTCTGACGCTGCAGAAGCAAGGTAGCATACTTAGGTTCGGGTTGTCTGTACGGGACAGTGTGCTGAGAACAGATTGAATCCCGGTTAAAAAAAAAATATTCTCATGCCCCACTCCTCCCCCTCCTCTGTCTCTCCCCAGTAAATGCAGACATGCTTAACAATCTTTAGCGTTAGATTCATGTTGAGAAGTAATGTATTGGGGTTACCGTGTAATTTATTCCAGCATTCCTGTTCTTCCTGGGCCCTGGAGGGGAACAACACACAAAATTTAGGAGCAAGGCAACCTGAGTTCATCTTCTGACTCAGTCCCTCAGCTGAGGGGCTATCTTTACTCTATTTTTCTGAACCTCCATCTTCTCATTTATATAAAAAAAATAATAATCTATCCTGAAATGGTTTTATACAAATGAAACTTTGGAAAATTTGCCCAGTACAGTGCCTGGAATATAGTAGGTAGTCAATAAACAGTCTTAATTTTCTTTTCTTCTTCTTCTTTTATGTTTTTAATAGTTTCATTTCCATTCTATTTTTCTTTTTTTTTTTTTGACCACATCAAGTCTCAGTTGCTGCAGCAGGATCTTCAGCTGGGGCATATGTGACCTAGTTCCCCAACCAGGGCTTGAATCTGGGCTCCCTGCATTGGGAGCATGGAATCTTATCCAGTGGTCTTACTTTTCTTTCCAGAAAATAAAAAGGAAGGGAAATGTGAGGGCAAATCAGGGTCATCCAAGTCCCTCAAACCAGTGGGGAAAATGACCAGCATCAAGACCATCTCCGCTATGAAATCTCATACGAACAAGTAAAACTTTTTTTCCCTTCTCTAGATTCATACCATTCAGAAGTCCCAAAGAGAGGCCCAATCTGGACTGTGATGCATCTTGCTGAGGCCATAGTGAGGAGTCTCCTAGCTCCATTCATCATCCCTCAGGACATTTATCACAGGTCTCACAGTTGATAAGGGAAGGATGACATCAGGAAGAATGGCTTGACTGTACCCTTAACTACACTTCAAGGCCCCCTTAGAAGAACCAGGTCAACCTGACCTCATGGGTGAACTCTGCTATATCGGCAAGGCCAAAGGAGAAAGAAAACATCATGCCTGCCCTGGCTTTCAACCTGATGAGAAATAATCTGACCCTCAAACACCTGCTTATGAGATGGCAAATAATGGTCTCTTTACCCCAGGACCAGCTGACATCCCTCGGCAACTACTTCAAGTTCTGGGAGGGTGACAGACTTTGTTCCTGCTGCAGCTTGCTTCCTTCCCGCTTGCCAACAGCCGGCGTATATCTGATGGGAGCCAGCCAGAGCTCCTGGCAGTGCAAAATGGGGCAAGCCCCAGCATGACCTGCCCCCCAACCGGCGCTGAGTGGGGGTTGGTGTGCAGAGGATAGATGGGAGCTAAACTGACTTTCATTTTCATAAAAGAGCCCAGGATTCCCTGGACCTCAGTAGGCAGAGGGCAGGACTTCCCAGACACCTCTTGGGGAGAGGCCTTTATTTCTCCTTTGGACCTATGCTTGGTATGAACCCTAATATGATTTTATCTCTACACAGATGTTGAGGGGATGACCACAATGGCGTCTATTTATACGCCACTGATACCATCCCGTTTGAGGATCAACCACCCAGACATCATTCACACCTTTCATCATGCAACAAATACTTTTGGACATTGCCTTTCCACCAGCCCTGTTCTGGGTTCTGAACACACATGGTAAATAAAACAATGATGGTCTCTGCCCTAGCGGGTGAACCAGACACAGGATGTGAAAATTAATAAGTATATCATTCAGATCGTAAGACAAGCCGGTAGGAGACGTGCTCAGGTGTAGTAATAGAGAAGGATGTGCCATGCTTAGTTACTCAGTCATGTCTGACTCTTTGAGACCCGTGGACTGTAGCCTGCCAGGCTCCTCTGTCCGTGGGGATTCTCCAGGCAAGAATACTGGAGAGTTGCCGAGCCCTCCTCCAGGGGATCTTCCCAGCCCAGGAATCGAACCCATATCTCTGGCGTCTCCTGCACTGTAGGCAGTTTCTTTACCCACTTATCCACCTGGGAAGCCCATTAGCACACTAAGACCCCCTAAACCTTGTTCCTGTTAGCTCAGAATCTGGAGAAGCAAACCTACAGATATGTCTCCTGACTACTTTCATAAGGCATGTAACCGGCCTGATATCAACTGCACACAGGCCTCCTGAATGCATGGCTTCTCCAGCCCGGCAGAGCCCCTTAAACTGCTGCTGTAAGGACATATGCAATAAGCAAGGGCACCAGTATAAAGACAAACGCTAATTGAACAGTGTCAGAGCAACATGTCACATGCTCCCATCAAGTACAGGATATGAAGTGAAGGACAGAACCAGGAGAAAAATCACGTCCTAGAGCAGGGCTGGTGGGCACTGCAAGTGGGCTGGAGAACAGTATGTGGCAATAATAGAGAGCGATAGTAGGGGGAGTTTCCTGGCAGCCCGGTGGTTAGGACTCCAAGCGTTCACTGCCAAGAGCCCAGGTTCAGTCTCTGATCAGGGAGCTAAGATCCTTGCAGGATCCATTAAAAACAACAAACAAGCCCCAAAAAACAAAAGAGAGAGAAGAGAGAAGGAGAGCTGGTAGGGGTGAGGGGTGACTGATTTATGACCTTAGATGAGAAGGTCAGGGGAGGCCACTCTGGGGAAGTTAAGAACTTGATGGGATTTCACTGGAAATTGTCTATGAAAGTCACACCCCCCCACACCCCCCCGGCCTCAGTGTTCAGCCAAGTTCCCTTCTCTCCGAGTGAAACACTCTAAGCAGAACAAAAGGGGACACCAGCCAGGGATTCAGTGAAGATCATCCTGGGAGAAGGAAGGGGGCTCCCAAACTCCCCTTCCCAATCTCCTGCTGCAGGCATGCCTCCTCTTCCCTCTCCTGACTCCCATCCCCAGCATCCGTCTGTCCTCTGGCCAGGGCCCTGCTGATGGTCCTTGTCTCTTTACAAACTCTTCTTGTTCCTGTCACCCAGCAGGGTCTCATCACGGGGAGGATGCTGAGGAGCCCATCATGGGCTCTCTGTCATTGAAAACTGTTTTCTCCAAGGTCCACACAGGCCTGTCCCCGAAGCTCCAGAAGCCAAATAGCTCTGACCTGCAATAGATAAAAACTCATCATTCCCGCTAGGCCAGCAGGCTTATTACAGAGTCTTCTTGCTCTGACTCTTTATCTCAGGGTTGTTTTCCTAAATTAGCATCAACTAGGTTGACATCAATGCCATCTACCACCTGCATTAAGGAGTTGGCCCTCTAGAAGGCTGGGGAACCAGCCCAGACATCAGGGCCAGACAGACATGGGTCTGAACCACAGCTCCCCACTTTAACTGGCCCTGTGATCTTGGGCAATTATGCTCTCTGGGCTTCGGGTTCTTTATATGCAAGACGAGAAGGAGGGAAATGCTTACTCTGCAGAGTGGGTGTAAGAATGAGCCAAGAGGGAGGCAAGGTGGATGGAATGTAGCAGGTACACTGCAAATGGGAGCCTTTGTTATGATTTCAGCTATAAAATAACCTCAGGAAAGTCTGGCAGTGCCTCTTTGAGGAAGGTGACTGATTGCTCTCTTAAGAGAGGCGGCCAGGTCTCCATTTCACCAACCATTTGGCCACAGCAGCTCTTTAGTCTGAGTATTACTAAAAACCAGGTGAAAAGAGGACACTTCAGGACACGGTAAAAGGCATAGATCCCAGAATCTTGGATTGGAAGGAATTCTGAGAAAAATTCTAATCCAAGTTCTTGCTACCAGGCAGGACTGAATTTCAATTTCAGACAGATGGAAGTCTTTTCCAATACATAGTTGAGCAGGCATTACTCCGCTGCCCTAGCCGTACTGTTCTTGTGATCATACAGACGTTATTGTGCACTCAGCCCTTCAATCTTTAATTCAAAAAATACTTTTGGAGCAGATACTCTGGGCTGCGTCTTATTCAAGGCACATGGATATGGAGGCAAGAAGGCCAAGTCCTGCCCCTCATGGAGACCAGTTATATGTAGAGATTTTAAAAAGTGGGATAGAAGGACTTCCCTGGAGGCTCAGTGGTTTAGACTCTGTGCTCCACTGCAGGAGACACAGACGGGTTCAAACCCTGGTCAGGGAACCAAGATCCCACATGTGTGTCAAAAAATAAAATTAAATTTAAAAGGAGGGAGAGAGATAAAGAACAAAAGTGATATCAAGAAAATAAAACGAGGTAATGGGTTAGAATGATGGGGGTGGAGTGGGGTTGGAAGCGGGTAATGGGGTGGGGCCAGTGTAGTTGGGGGGCCAGAGACCTCCTCTCTGAAGAGAAGACATCTGAGCAGAGACCCAGTGGCTGAGGAGGAGGCATGTATGGGAGGATGGGTAAGAGCTTCATGCATTCAAGGCACGGAAAGATTGTCTGTGTGGCTGTGGTTGGTGAGAAAGCAGGTGTGTGAGCGAGTAAGGCTTTGAAGGTTGAACTTAATTCTAACTTCAGGATTTTAAGCAGAAGACCTGCAACACCTGATTTACGCTTTGAAAAGATCCCTGTGGCTCTTCTCAGAAATGTGCTGTAAGGTGCATGAGTGAAAGTAAGGCGGCCAGGTAACAAGCCCATTGCTGGAGTCCAGACAAGGGAAGATGGTGAAAACTGGCCAGATTTGAAATATCTTTTGAGGGCAGAGCTAACAGGACTTACCTGTGGATTAGATATGGGGACTGGGTGCAGGGGGAGGGGAAAGGGGGCAGTAGTAAGAAAGGAATCAACGATGACCCTTTGATTTTGAACCTGATAAACTGGGAGAATGGTAGCTGTTTAATGGGATGGGATTATTTGGGAGAAATTACTAATTCCATGTCTTTCTCCTCCTCCAGACTATATATTCCATGACGACAGGGCCCAAACTCTTGTTCACAGCTGTGTGCTCAGTGACTGGCACAGTGTCTGGTTTGCAGAATAACTGTCACTTCATGGCAAATAGATGGGGAAGAATGGAAACAGTGTCATATTTCATATTTGTGGGCTCCAAAATCAATGCAGATGGGGACTGCAGCTACAACATTAAAAGACGCTCACTCCTTGGAAGAAAAACTGTAACAAACCTAGACAGTGTATTAAAAAGCAAAGACATCACTTTGCTTGCAAACGTCCATCTACTCAAAGCTATGGTTTTTCCAGCAGCCATGTACAGATGTGAGAGTTGGACCATAAAGAAGGCTGAGCACTGAAGAATGGATACTTTCAAACTGTGATGCTGGAGAAGACTCTGAGAGTCCCTTGGACTGCAAGAGCAAACTAGTCAATCCTAAAGGAAATCAACCCTGAGTATTCATTGGAAGGACTGATGCTCCAATACTTTGGCCACCTGATGTGAAGAGCTGACTCAATGGAAAAGACCCTGGTACTGGGAAAGATTGAGGGCAGAAGGAGAAGGGAGTGACAGAGGATGAGATGGTTGGATGGCATCACTGACTCAATGGACACAAGTCTGAGCAAACGCAGGGAGATAGTGAAGGACAGGGAAGCCTGGTGTCCTGCAGTTCATGGCATTGCAAAGAGTTGGCCATGACTCAGTAACTGAACAAAAAACAACCACATACCAATATTGAGTAGGTAGTCAATGCCCAGCGCTGTGCTCCATGCTCTATAGTCATTCTAATTTAATCTTTACAGGAGAAATGTGAGGAGATACTTGTTTGAATCCTCATTTTACAAACAAGGAGTTGGGTTCAGAGGGGTTACATGACAGCCTCAAGGTCTCATAGGTACTAAGTGGTAAAGCTTTATAATGGTAGGTCTGGTTGCAAACTCTAGGCTCACACAGTCAAAGAGTCTGCATGGGTAAATAGATGGGTAGGTTGGTGGATGAACGGATCCAGGGATGTATGAATGGATGGATGGGTAGAAAGCAACACCATATGCTGAAAAGCATTTGTACCAAAGTGTCCCTCTGAAAGTAAAAGAGATTTAAACTGAAGGATCTATTCCTACAAGCAAAATTTTGAGGAACCAAGCATGAATTCCCGCTAAAGTTATTCCCAGGAATTCAGAGGTAGAATTCATTTGCAGGGGACGGGCACAGAAAGTTCTAGAACGCTTTGTTAAGCTAAAAAAAAAAACAAACCTAGAAATTTGACGACATAATCTTTTTCAGGGGGTATTTCTTAGTACTTTTTTCAATGATCTGAGGTTACTTTAATAGCATTAGAATCTCATGAAATACTTTTGACACTTGAAAAATATCTTCTAAGAACAAAGGCGGAAAATCTTGTTTGCATCAGGCAGCCCAGATCCTGGAGCTACTCAGGAGTGTCACTTCTTGCTTACATGGCTCAACAAGTACATCAAATCTTAGCTGTGGCCCATTAGGATCAGCTTCACAGTGTTTTTTTCAGTAAGTGCTTTTTTGCTTTGCTTAGTCGCTCAGTCATGTCTGACTCTTTGCAACCCCACGGGACTGTGTCCATGGGGATTCTCCAGGCAAGAATACTGCAGTGGGTTGCCATGCCCTCCTCCAGGGGATCTTCCCAACCCAGGGATCAAAGTCTCCTGTTATTGCAGGCAGATTCTTTACCATCTGAGCCACAGGGAAGCCCAAGTGCTCTATTAGATTACAAGCTTTTACGGGAAAGTAGCCTGCACGTAGTCCATGCTGACACAGTGACCCTGGTCAGGAACCTGGAATGTAGCATAGATATCTCCCCTTGTCACATTAAAATTACGTAAACAGAAAATCTGTTGAGCTCTTACTCTTTTTTTTTTTTTAATTCATTTTTGGCTGAGCTGGTCTTCATTGCTTTGTGAGGGTCTTCTCCAGATACAGTGAGCGTGGCCTACTCTCTAGTTGTGGCGCACGGGCTTCTCATTGTGATGGCTTCTCTTGTTGTGGAGCACGGGCTCTAGGCTTGTAGGTCCTGTAGTTGTGGCCCACGGGCTTAGCTGCTCTGAAGCACATGGAATCTTCATGTACCAGGGACTGAACCCCGACCCCTGCGTTAGCAGGTGAAGTCTTAACCACTGCACCTCCAGGGAGGTCCAGCACTTACTGTTCTTGATGCTTGGATCTCATTGACTTTTGCGACAATCCTTTGCTGTAAGTACTGTTGTGTCCTTATGTTATGGATGAGGAGACCGAGGCAGATGGATGGTTTAAGTACCTTGATTGAGTCACACAGCTATGAAATGTATGGAATCAATGCCATCTGGAGCCACATGAAGTTAACCACTACATTACCTCATGGTGAAGCAATCCTCAGTCCCAGAGATCCTGCCTTCTTAATCTCCTTGTTTGTCTCTTCCTCCCTATCCCTTTGGGCACCGCCCCAGGTTAACCATTTTATCTTTTCTCATTTTTGAAATTGTCCCATCCCAGATTTTTTTTCTGTTTCCATGTCTTCTTCCGTAACTGACCACGCTGGAATCTGATACCTATCTTTTTTTCCCCCTTTGATTGCACCACTCACCTTTCCTACCACGTGAAAGCTCAGAGTCCTAACCACAAGACTGCCAGGGAACTCCCTTGACACCCCCCTGACCATGTCACACTTCTGCTCAAAATCCTTTAATGGTTTCTGGGTGCCTGTGAGTTGAAGGCCCTTATAAGGTCTTTCCAAGACCTGGTCCCAACCTGCTTGTGCAGCACTGTCCTCCTCTCGCGCTGTTTCCACTGAAGCCCCTGTTCCAGGTACACCAAATACGCACTCTCAAGCATGAATACTATGCTTCTTCCTTTTCTCCTCTGTGCAACACCCCACCCCATATACACAAGCACTGTGCATGTACACAAACACACAGATGCACACACCCTATTTATTGCCTGAGTCCTCTTTATCCTTTGAGCCTGCCTGCTAAGTTGCTTCAGTCATGTCCACCTCTTCCTCTGTCCATGGGATTGTCCAGGCAAGAATATTGGAGTGCATTGCCATTTCCTTCTCCAGGAGATTTGCCTGACCCAGGGGTCAACCTTGAGTCTCTTATGTCTCCTGCATTGGCATTGGTAGGCAGGTTCTTTACTACTAGCATCATCTGTGCTGTGTTTAGTCACTCAGTTGTGTCCATTTCTTTGTGACCCGTGGACTGTAGCCCGCCAGGCTCCTCTGTCCATGGGGATTCTCCAGGCAAGAATACTGAGTGGGTTGCCATGCAGGGGATCTTCCTCCCTTGCCTCCAGGGGATCTTCAAGCCCCTATTCTTTGAGACTCAGCTGCTAAAATGTCTTCTCCCGGAAGCCTTTTCTCACATTCATAATCAGGTCTAGGCACCTCTTCCTTTTCCTTGGCCTTGCACCTTCATAGGTCTGATAAAATACATCAGTTTTTACTGTAATTTTCCCTTTACAAACTGTTTCTCTTTCAGACTGTAAGATCCATGAGGGCAGGAACCACAGTTATAACTACTGTATGCTCAACATCTGTACATGCTCCTACATTTTTGTTAAATGAATAAATGAATGACTTATTGAAGTGAATAGATTTTCAAAGTAGATTTCAAAATCTGGGCCATTTTGATCTTCACATTTTCCCATTGTTAAGAGTTATCTACCTGTGGATTTTTGCTGCAATGGAGCTCTGGCTGAGACAGGATGTAGCAGCAATTTGGGGAGGGGGGGGTTGTTTTGTTCTTTTAAAAAAATTATTTATTTATGCTGTACTGGGTCTTAGCTGTGGCACATAGGATCTACTAGTCGTGGTGTGTGAACTCTTAGCTGCAGTCTGTGGGATCTAGTCCCCTGACCAGGGATTGAACCTAGGTCTCCTGCATTGGGAACATGGAGTCTTAGCCACTGGACCACCAGGGAAGTCCCCTGAGAATACAGCAGTTGTTAAGAATGAATACTCACATCATCTATTAATACCTTTAAAACTTAGCTCTACTATCTGCTCTGGAGAAGGACATGGCAACCCACTCCAGCATTCTTGCCTGGAGAACTCCACGGACAGAGGAGCCTGGCAGGTTACAGTCCATGGGGTTGCAAAGAGTCGGACACGACTGAGTGACTACCACACACACACACACACACACACACACACACACACACTACTATCTGCTAGCATTGGGCCCTTAGGTAAAAGTCACTCTCTCACTGAGCTTCAGTTTTCTTTATGGTAAAACTGAGTTAGTAATAGGATCTATCATAGGGTTCATTGAGGTCTAGTAAGGAAACAAACAGGTAGCAATTCCCTGGCTGTCCAGTGGTTTGGGCTCAGCGCCCCACTGCCAGGGCCTCAGGTTTGATCCCTGGTTGGGGAACTAAAATCCCATAAGCCATGTAGCATGGCAAAAATAAAAAGAACATGTGGAACATTTGGTGGCTGGCACAGAGCTAGGGCTCAATACAGATGAGCTATTCTTAGGAGCTATTTTCCTGACAGCTTCTCTTGACCCCATTGTGTCACCATCACATTTTCAACCAAAAGTCTGGAGTCTGGCTCTCAAATATGAACAGTCAATGTCAGCACACTCTTCATTTGCCAAACTATCGGGTCATCCTGGATACAGGGCCATGGGGGATATGGATGCAGATGATGGCTGAAGACAGGAGTAGCCTTTTGCTTATAAATCACGACTTATTGCCTAGAAACGAAAAGTAAGCCTTGTCAACCAGTCAGTAGATTACCTGAATTCTTCAAAATGCCAACCCCTCTGCCTGCTTGCTCTCCCTTGCATTTGGTAGAAGAGAGGTGACTGGTGCAGGCAAGTATGGCTACAAGCAGCAATTCCTCCTTGCAGGAAAGGAAGCAGGACACAGACTGTCAGGGTAGGATGTGCGGTGCTCTGTTCCTTTTGTTGGCTGCATGGAGGTGTCTGAAGCAACCCTGGGTAAGCAAAGGCCCCATGTGTGTCCCAAATACAGCTGGAAGAAATGCCTTCCTTTCCAATCTCATGCATAAGGAGGGGGTTGTAGTCTCTATTTCACACCTGAGGTTTCTGGATCTTGATTCAAGCAGCCTCTTTTAGAGGTCATAATAGTCTCAGTGGAGCCTGGAACTAAATGGCCAAGAAATAAATTGTAAGATTATCCTGCAAATGTGTGTGTTGATGAAGTGAATGAGGAGTGACAAGAAAAAGTACAAGATGAGTCTTCAGAAGAATTAGAAGACTCTTTATGTCACACTACCTTCTTAAGAACTGAAAAATAACATAATTTTGGGTCAAGGGTGAGGTATTCCTTTGAATGTGCAATCTTTTATAATAATTTTACATGTGGCTATTTTAGCAACGCTATTGTCTCACCTGTCTCTGTGAGCGCTGACATTTCCGATTTAAAGGAGACTAAGTTGGAAAACAGGAGTTAACAAAAAGTGGTTGGTTGTATAACCGATGCTGAGAACAAAAGCAGATTTTTCCAAATGGATTAGTCAGAAAATTTGGCCAAAAAAGAAGTCCCTTGGACAGCAAGGAGATCAAACCAGTCAATCCTAAAGGTAAACAACCCTGAATATTCACTGGAAGGACTGATGCTGAAGCTCCAATACTTTGGCCACCTGATGCAAAAAGCAGACTCATTGGAAAAGACCTGATGCTCTGAAAGATTGAGGGCAGGAGGAGAAGGAGGCAGGAGAGGATAAGGTGGTTGAATGGCGTCACTGGCTCAACGGACATGAGATGGAGCAAACTCTGGGAGCTGGTGAAGGACAGGGAAGCCCGGAGAACAGGTCACGGGGTCGCAAAGAATCGGACTCGACTTTGCCACTAACCAATGACAGCATTGTGTCCTGTCTAAATGGATGACAAGAAAGAACTATACTGGAAAGGTTATGAGACCACATACCTAGGTCCCACTTCCCAACATTGCTCCTCACTTCTTCAGTTTTTCATTCTTACCCTTATGTTTTCTTATGAAGCAAGATATATTTTTGCTTATTATGTAAAGTTACTCTTAAATTTCCTCTTGGGCTTTATTTGTCAGATAGGATTTTCTGCACATTTATCCCAAAGGAGAAATGTGTCAGTAGGAATCAGAAAGAAAAAAATAAGTGAGCGTCTAAATCTATCAGAAGGACAAAACTGAAAAATAAACAGACAATTCTGAGTGCTGACGACGATGTGGACCAATCAGAACTCTCATGCACTGCTGGTGGGAATGCAAAACGGCACAGGCTCTTTGGAAAAAGTTTGATAGTTTCTTCTAAATTTAAAGCATCCACTTGCCATATGATCTAGCAATCTCATATCTAAGAAAACCAAGAGAAGTGAAAGTATATACAAAATACATACCAAAACCTGTTCACAAATGTTAACGGCAGTTTTTCCAATAAGAGCCAGAAACTGGAAATAACATAAACACTTATCAACTGGTGAACATACTGTGGTACGTCCATACAATGGAATACTGCTGCTGCTGCTGCTGAGTCGCTTCAGTCATGTCTGACTCTGTGCGACCCCATAGACGGCAGCCCACCAGGCTCCTCTGTCCCTGGGATTCTCCAGGCAAGAACACTGGAGTGGGTTGCCATGTCCTTCTCCAGTCCATGAAAGTGAAAAGTGAAAGTGAAGTCGCTCAGAAATATTATAGGAACAGAAAACAGATCAGTTGTTGTCAAGGGGCTAGGGATGGGAGAAGTGAGTTCATTATAGAAAAGAAGGATGAGAAGGAATTTTTGAGATGATAGAAATTAATTATATCTGATTTTTTTTTCAGCCATACTATGTGCCATGTGGAATCTTAGTTCCCCAACCAGGAATCGAACCTGTGCCCCCTGCACTGAAGTACAGAGTCTTAGCCACTGCACTGCCAGAAAAGTCCCAAATTATATTTGATTTGAAAAAACATTTGTATTTCTTTAGCTTTTGAGTTTCAAAATCCTAGGTCACCAAGGGCAAGAAAAGAGGACTTTAGGCAAGAACAAATCATGTGGGAGAAAACACTATGATTAAAAGCAAGATTTCCCCACTTCTTATCCTTCACTTGAAAGGGGTTCCCTAGATCCTGAGAGATTGGGGAAGAGAAAGGAAGAGGAAAGGATAAATGGGGCCAAGAGATGTCTGTTCCCCCAAGATGTTGCCCAGTTCTCTGTCGAGCTTACTCCCCGTGGAGATAGCCTCCTTCTTGCTTTTACATGAGTGACTGAAAGCCACCCCATTCTCCTACCACTTGTGAAACTGTTTACCTCAGATTGGGACTTGAACCCATGTGGTAGGAACTCAAACTCAGCCAAAACCATTGTTAGGACTTGAACCTATGTGACCAGGACTCGAGCCCAGCCAAAGCCCATGGTACATGGTACGGACCTAATGAAGCTCAGTTTCTTGATGTCTCATTACAGAAAGAATACAGTGAGAGACAGAAATAGGTAAGAAGTGGATTTATCCAGATTCAGAGAGAAGCAGATTCAGATTCAGGCAGAGTGTGGGCCATCGCAGAGGGCGAGTGTGGCTGTGAAATGTGGCTTTATAGGCTGGGTAATTTCATATTTTATAGGCTGGGTAATTCCATGTGGCCTTAAGCAGTGGCCAAAGGAAAAGGTCAGTTTTCATTACAATCCCAAAGAAAGGCAATGCCAAAGAATGTTCAAACTACTACACAATTGCCCTTATCTCACACACTAGCAAAGTAATGCTCAAAATTCTCCAAACCAGGCTTCAACAGTATGTGAACTGTGAAACTCCAGATGTTCAAGCTGGATTTAGAAAAGGCAGAGCAACCAGAGATCAAATTGCCATCTACTGGATCACTGAAAAAGAAGAGAGTTCCAGAAAAACATCTACTTCTGCTTAATTGACTACGCCAAAGCCTTTGACTACATGGATCACAATGAACTGTGGAAAATTCTTCAAGAGATGGGAATACCAGACCACCTGACCTGCCTCCTGAGAAATCTGTATGCAGGCCAAGAAGCAACAGTTAGAACCGGACAAGGAACAGCAGACTGGTTCCAAATTGGGAAAGGAGTACATCAAGGCTGTATATTGTCAGCCTGTTATTTAACTTGTATGCAGAGTACATCATGAGAAATGCTGGGCTGGATGAAACACAAGTTGGAATAAAGATTGCAAGAGAAATATCAAAAAATAACCTCAGATACACAGATGACACTGCCCTTAGGGCAGAAAGCAAAGAGGAACTAAAGAGCCTCTTGATGAAAGTGAAAGAAGAGAGTGAAAAAGGTGGCTTAAAACTCAGCATTCAGAAAACTAAGATCATGGCATCTGGTCCCATCACTTCATGGCAAGATGGGGAAACAATGGAAACAGTTAGAGACTTTATTTTGGGGGGCTCCAAAATCATTGCAGATGGTGACTGCATCCATGAAATTAAAAGACGCTTGCTCCTTGGAAGAAAAGCTATGACCAACCTAGACAGCACACTAAAAGGCAGAGAAACTACTTTGACGACAAAGGTTTGTCTAGTCAAAGCTATGGTTTTTCCGGTAGTCGTGTATGGATGTGAAAGTTGGACTATAAAGAAAGCTGAGAGCTGAAGCATTGATGCTTTTGAACTGTGGTGTTGGAGAAGACTCTTGAGAGTCCCTTGGACTGCAAGGAGATCCAACCAGTCAATCCTAAAGGAAATCAGTCCTGAATATTCATTGGAAGGACTGATGTTGAAGCTGAAAGTCCAATACTTTGGCCACCTGATGCGAAGAGCTGACTCCTTGGAAAACCCTGATGCTGGGAAAGATTGAGGGCAGGAGGAGAAGGCGATGACAGAGTATGAGATGGTTGGATGGCATCATCGACTCAATGGACATGGATTTGCGTGGACTCCGGGAGTTGGTGATGGACAGGGAGGCCTGGCGTGCTGCGGTTCATGGGGTCGCAAAGAGTCAGATATGACTGAGCGACTGAACTGAACTGAACTGATGTGAAGAACTGACTCATTTGAAAAGACCTTGATGCTGGGAAAGACTGAAGGCAGGAGGAGAAGGGGACAACAGAGGATGAGATGGTTGGATGGCATCACTGACTAGATGGCCATGAGTTTGAGCAAGCTCCAGGAGTTGGTGATGGGCAGGGAAGCCTGGCGTGCTGCAGTCCATGGGGTCGCAAAGAGTCTGACACGACTGAATGACTGAGCTGCTGAAATTCACATGCTAATGTGTGGGAGGATTATTCCAACTATTTTGGGGAAAGTGTAAGTCGTTCAGTCATGTTTGATTCTTTGTGACCCCATGGACTGTATGTAGCCTGCCTGGCTCCTCTGTCCATGGAATTCTCCAGCCCAGAATACTAGAGTGGGTAGCTATTCCTTCTCCAGGGGCTCTTCCCAAACCAGGAATCGAACCCAGGTCTCCCACATTACAGGTGGATTCTTTATTGTCTGAGCCACCAGGGAAACCCATTTTAGGGAAGGGATGGAGATTTCCAGGAATTGGGCCACTGCGTATTCCTTGGTCTTTGGACAGTGCCTTGGAACTGCTACTGGAGAAGGAAATGGCAACCCATTCCAGGATTCTTGCCTGGAGAATTTCATGGCCAGAGGAGCCTGGCAGGCTGCAGTCCATGTGGTCGTAGAGAATCAGACAAGACTGAACGACTTTCACTTTCCTTGGAGCTGTCATGGCACCTCTGGGTGTGTCATTTAGCTTGCTGATTGAGGATCAGGGTCTAATTAAAATCGCCTTGTCTGCCATCTTGGATCCCTTTGATTCTAACTGGTTTCTGTTGTGTCCTTGGGCTATGTGGTTCTTTCCAAATTTGTGTCCTGCCCCCTTTCCTCCTGTTACACTTGTACTTGGTTAGACTGCAAGAACCCATATGACAGGCTTCACTCCCACCAAGATATATAAAATATGCTCACTTTAGTTACCTTACCTGGCAAACTTCTCTTGGGGACTTCCCTGGTGGCCCAGTGGTCAGGACTTGGCAATTCCACTTCCTAGGGCCTGGGTTCAGCCCCTGGTCAGAGAGCTAAGATCCCACAGGCCATATGCCATGGCCAAAAATAAATAAAAAATAAACCAGCTTATCTCATTTCCCTTATTGTTTCAAATGGAATGAAGGTAAACGCTAAAGCAATCTTTCCTTTCTCCACATGCATTCAATAAATACCACATTTCCTTTTGGGTTGGGATTGAAAGGAATAATTCTTTTGTTAACTGACCATCCCTTACATCCACACTTTTTTTTTTTTTTTGGCCACACTGCTTGCGGTATCTCAGTTCCCCAATCAGGGACTGAACCCAAGCCACAGCAGTGAGAGCCTGGAATCCTACCCACCAGACGACCAGGGAACTCCTGACGATTATCTGTTCATCAAACGTTCATTAGTCGGCCATAAAGAGTTCGGGACTTCCCTGGTGGTCCCGTTGTTAAGACTCCACACTTCCAGTGTAGGGGGTGTGTGTTCAATCCCTGGTCAGGAAATGAAGATCCCACATGCTGAGCAGCCCAAAAAAAAAAAAAAAGAGAGAGAGAGAACCTGGGTCCTTGCCCAGGAGGAAGTCCTATGGAAGGAGTCAGACAGCAAACCTGGTAAGGACCATACAAGAGGCCTGAGTTAAGTGCTTCAAGGCCCCAGTGGGAGACAGGCAGCAAGGAGGCCTCTGGAAGCCTTTCTAGAACTCTACTGTCTAGTCTAAACCAGTAACTGCTGTGGTAACTCTGACCTTTTTTACGCTGGGCAACCCCTTCTCCCCCTTGTAACACAAGCACTCCCTAAAGAGATTGAGAAAACTCCCCCAAGGGCAGGGCAATTATCCCTAAGCTTGGCTCAAAAAGACATATTGAAAGAATGGGTAAATTACTGTCCTTGGGGATGATTGCCCAAATATACAGAAATGAAGAAAAATATGTTTAGAAAGTGCATGCGAAGAAAAAGGAAAATTATAAACCAGCCTACCAGTAACCCCTGGCCATTGGAGCACATGCATTTTTCCACTTTGAATAACACACATCCACCCTCTGCCTTTACTACTATTCAAGCAACAATAACCAACATTACACCAGCTTCCCTGGTGGCTCAGTCAGGAAGGAATCTACCTGCAGTGCAGGAGACCTGAGTTCGATCCCTGGTTCAGGAAGATCCCCTGGAGAGGGAAATGGCAATCCACTCCAGTATTCTTGCCTGGAAAATTCCAAGGACAGAGGAGCTTGGTGGGCTACACTCCAAGGGGTAGCAAAAGTCAGACATGACTTAGGAACTAAACCACCCATCCAACCAACATTTCTTTAGCTTTAGGGTGCCAGGCACTCAAGATATATTATCTCACTTCGTCCTTACAACAATCTTCTTTTACAGATAAGTCAACTAAGCCTCCAAAGGTAACCAATCCAAGGTCACACAGCTAATCAGAGCCTGGAAGTCTGCTTTTTAGTCCCCAAATGCCTGGTAGTCTCATGCCCACAGGCAGAAAAGATCTTTACAGGCCTTCTAATGTTGAGTTCTGCCTGCCTTATCTGCTTTTACAGGTAAGTCTCCCTTAGGCTAAATCTAGCTCTACCCAAGGCAAGATGAAATATCTGATGTATAGGACACAACAGGTCCAAACCACTTAGCTCAGTGATAACTCTAACGTTTTCTTTGCAAGTCTTGTGTCTGTGCTCAGCCGTGTCCAACTCTGTGCGACCCCATGGACTGTAGCCTGCCAGGTTCCTCTGTCCATGGAATTTTCTAAGCAAGATTACTGGAGTGGGGTGCCATTTCCTACTCCAGGGGATCTTCCCAAGATGACTCCCTAACTCCCTCTGGTTAAACAGAAACTTCCAGAGTTCCCTCCTATAGCCAGGGCTCCAGAAGGTCAGTGATGCGTCCTTTTTTCAACTTCTCTTCCTCAGGTGGTTAACATTCTCTCTGGTACTACTTCTTTATAATATCATTGAGAAATAAGAACAGAATGAAGCCTGAGCCCTGGGCATGTCTCATCACCATGGAAACAACTTCAGGCCTGAGTGCCTCCAGGAGATGTGGGTACTATTCGTCCAATGGGTGTGGAAATAAGGCTCTGGGAACCAGACAAAGTTAAAACAAGCCCCTGTCGGCCTAGTGGCAGTTTTAGTAATAAACACCATGTTTAGGATTGTATCAGCAGCCACATGTGCTGGTTTGGTACAGAACATACCAGCCAAATGAACATCAGCTCAAATTATCCTTCTTTTGTGAAGGGATGTTTGAAACTCTATTAAGGTGGCTCAAAGACTGTGGTAGGAGAAAAAATGTAAACAGCAAAAAAATTTCAAGAACATTCTGTAGATGATTTTTTCACTTCTGGGAATGGGAAACCAGTTTTCCCAAGAGACTCCATTATTAAAGTCATAAATAAAACATTCCCGATTCAACTGCTCAGTCGGTGGCTGTGCTCTGGAAAAGTGGCGCAGAATCAGAGGCGGGCAGTCCAGGGGAGGCCGGGGAGGCGAGCCCGTCTGAGAACATCTTGCTTCCCCCACAAGGTGACTGCACATCAGTCTTGGGTGTAAGGATAACGAGCGAATTTTGCTGTATGGAAGATGACCAAAGATGGATACATTTCAAACAGGATCCTAAAATGCAAAGATGCTTTCCTAGCTGACACCCTTTTTTTAAAGCTACACACTCTCCTCTCGAAGTAAAAGTTAGTGTGGTACAGGGACTCCTAATCTGATTGCCTAGGTGTTCTGGGTTCCAGTTCCAGTTCTGGCTACATAGCAGGCCCATGATCAAGTGTAGGTTACTTAACCTCCCTGAGTGCCAGCCTCCTTGGTAGAGATGGGAACGATGACTGTTGAACCTTAAGTATCCTATGTGCTGGGACTTCCCAGGCAGTCCAATGGTTAAGACTTGGCCCTTGCAATGCAGGGGGCACAGGTTTGAACCCTGGTTGAAGAATGATGATTTTGAATGCTGAGATAGTATCAGGGCCAATAATAATAATCCCATGTGCTAGTGGTACCCATCACAGTGAGTTTCAATTACTCAGCAAATAAAGGACAAGTGACACCTGCTAAGGCCTACTTGGTCTGGGCAAAGTGCTGAACACTTTATGGCTATTATTGATTCCTACAATAACTTATGGTTTCTGGTAGCCCCAACTTAACAAACGATGGAAACCAGTCCTGAGAATTTCTGTGACTTCCTCAAAGTGATCCATGCATGTCCAACTCTTGAGACCCCATGGACTGTAGCCTGCCAGGCTCTTCTGTCCATGGAATTTTCCAGGTAAGAATACTGAAGTGGGTTGCGATTTCCTTCTTCAGGGGATCTTCCTGACCCAGGGACTGAACCTGGGCCTCCTACATTGCAGGTGAATTCTTTACCGAGTGAGCCATCGGGGAAGCTATAAGCACACAGTCAGGTTTCAAACCCCCATCTGTCCAACTCCAAAAGTAACCATCTTTTTATTTGACCTTGCTAATATCTCAGCTTGGGAGAAATCATTAATATGATTTTAATTCAAAATAAATATAACTCAATAGTTCGGTCATAGTTTTCAAATAATTTGCTCAGGCCTGGAAAAATTCAGCTTCTCTAGCTATCCTGTCTCTCATTAAAATGATCCCATATCACTTGGGAATTAGAAGAATCTTCATGCAACATGAACTTTTAATCTTTGGCTTGTTCAAACAGGCCTGAAGCATCGCCCCCTATGGCTCCAAAGAAATGTCACGTGTTAGGATACTTTAGTCACGTCCAGATGGGTAAGTTTTGGGGTTTCTATCTTTCAGTCTGAACTGAAAGTAATACTTTTTTTTTTTCCCCTCAAAAGAAATAAGAAGTCATAGTAGTGAAATCAATAGTCATGAAATCCTGTGAAATAAAGGTTTAACAAACTATGCTTCCTCGGTTCTAAGCTCTTGGCTTCTAACAGAAAAGCCAGGGTTTCCATTTCATGAAAAAAGAATAAAATATAAGGGAACAAAATAGCATGGCATTTTGGGTGTGTGCTTAGTCAGACCTGCCAGAGTTTCCGATTTGGTAGTTATTCCTTTTTCCTGAACGGCAGGCTGGACCAGATATGGTGTGGACTTCACAATCAGAACAACAGTTCAGAGCTCTTCCATGTATATATTTATGCTCACTGAACCTCCAGTTTTTCCCTCTGTAAAACGGGGAAGCTTCATGGGATTGTTGTGAAATCAAACAAAAAATACACATAAAGAGCAAAATACAGTAGTCCTTTTCCCCCCACTCCAAATTCAAAATGGACTTAAGCAGTCTGTAATGATAACAGTTATTTTAATATCATTGACTCCTCCCTGGCGCTGGCCTAACTCTTTCCATAGATTCCTTTTTTTAATGAAGGGAAACCAGTCTTTGAAACCAGGCGCTCTAATTCCAGTGCTTGCCCTGTGCCCTGCTCTAGGACACAGCCATTTACTGGGTTCAGATGAAAGGATTTATGAGCAATTGCTTCTGCAGGAAACAGCTGCCTGAGGGTCCTGGTCCCTGTGGCTAGGTATTTGGCCAAAGGTAGGGAAAGCCATGCATAATCTTTTGTTCTCACTCAACACAATTGGTACCCCTGCTCTTCTCCTCCCTGGGGTTAGTTTCCTGACCAGACTAGGTACACAACAGATGCCCCCAAAGTGCTTGCTGAATAAATAAATGCAAGTTAATAAACTGATTGCTCATGGTGTAACAATTTATGGAACATTTAATACTAACCTCCATTCTTCTCTTACGGAAACTAACATGTTAAAGAGATTAAAAAAAAACACCCTGTTAATTCTCCGCATTAATTCAGTGTTCACCAAGCACTTATTAAGGACCTCCTATTAATCAAAGGGCCAAGGATTACATATGTAATTCATTACTGAGTATTAAAGAAGCAAGAAAGCTCAGCTTATATTCAGCTATGGAATACACAATACTTTTCAGGCAGAATTGAGTTTTCTGGCTTTGTCTGCACTGCTTTTCTAATTTGCATTCCTCAATCCTTATTTATTAAACAGTCATGGTGGGCAGGCTGGGCAAGTGTCTTTGTGAACTACGCTAGAATGAGGGCAGAAGACAGAGGCTAACATTTGGGACACGGTGTAGGGAACCAAGAGCATAAGGTCAGATGGGCTGTAATTCCTCACCCTGTCGTGAGAAACCTTGGTTTCCTCATCTACAAAATGAGAATGATTGTCTGCCCTGCTCTCCCACGAACTCCTAGGATGATATGAGGAAGCACTTCCTTGTGAACATCCTACATGAGGTCATGTAAGCAAAGAGCCCAACACAGGTTCTCACGCAAACCAGGCACTCCATGAATATCCCTGCTTTCCCCTCCGTTTCTTCGGGAGGCGTCCCTGGTGACTCAGTGGTAAAGAGTGCTGCCAACACAGGAGAAGCGGGTTCAGGTCCCTGGGTCGGGAAGATCCCCTGGAGAAGGAAATGGCAACCCACTCCAGTGTTCTTGCCTGGGAAATCCCATGGACAGAGGAGCCTGGTGGGCTACAGTCTAAGGGGTTGCAAAGAGTTGGACATGACTTAGCGACTAAACAACAATCCCTTCTTCCAGCCTGATCTCCTGGACAGCTGCCGTGGTTTGAGTCTGGTCCTCTCCTGCACATGTTATCTTTTCTCCCCTCCATGGCTGCCAAAGGCAAACACAAATGAAATGGTAACAGGGTAGCCACTGAAGCAAAACAGGTCACAGGAAGGAGATAATGCATTCAAGGACAAATAAAAGTCAACTGTCGCTGGGGCCAGAATAGGTAAGTAAAAAGTCCAGGAAAGTAGAGATGGTATCTATTTTAATAGGGAATAGTCTTTTAAAATATCATTACCAATGTGAAAACATACATCACATATACTTGTGTGGCTTTAATATCCTCTTTGCTCTTTAGGTTGCTTGCACAAGGTGGGAACTCTAAGTTGTGGATGCAACCTTCTGAAAAAATGCTTTAAAATATAGAAAAACTGATGATGTTTAGGTAAAAAGAGCCTTGTTAAAACTGTACTTATAATGACTGGCTATGCAAGGCTGTGTGTGCATATAGACAAGACTAGAGGGAAACGTATTTGGGAAGTAACACAGCTGCAATGTTAGGATGGTTGAATTGTCTCACCCAGTCCCTAGAACTGAATGTGAAAGTTAAGTTGTTCAGTCATGATCCCATGGACCGTAGCCCGCAAGGTCCTCTGTCCATGGGATTCTCCAGGCAAGAATACTGGAGTGGGCTGCCATTTCCTTCTCCAGGGGATCGTCCCGACCCAGGGATCGAACCCCAGTCTCCCGCATTGTAAGCAGACGGTTTTATAGTCTGAGCCACCAGGGAAGCTGCCTAGAACTGAATAGATGTTTATTAGTTGTTCAGTGAGTGAGAAGACTTGCTTTTCCATATATTGTAACTATGCTTATTTTTTCCCTTTGTTAGTCAACCATTCAGAGGTAATGTTGCCTCTTTTTGACATTATTTTATTGATTCACCTGTTTTTTTCCCCCTTGGCGTAATGCAATTCTATCTCCAAAGAAAACTGGTGTAAACAGAAAAGGTTGCAGAGACTAACATGGAGCTTAGTAGACAGAAATGATAAAGGTCACTCCTGCACTTCTGATCTCCAAAACCAGGAGAACTGTTTATAGATAAGCAGGAGACCTGATTTTTATTCATTAATTAGCTAAGTGTCCTTAGAGAAAATAACCCCCTAGGGCCTCAGTTGACAGATCTGTGAATGGCCTTAGACAGATGACCTCCTTCTGACCTTTCAGTTACTTTTATGTGTTAAATGTCGAGATAAAACATGTTGGGTCAATTAAGGAGCCCTGCAAAGAATTCATATTTGAAAACTTTATTTTCTCAAATGAGCACCAACACAGATTGGAAATATGACAGAAACGCGCTTTTCTCTAATACTGAATCACTATGTACAAACACAGGAAATGGTGAAGACAAATTACTTGAAAATAATTTTCTTTGTTATTGAAGCAAAGTGACCTGAAAATGCCACTAAAAAAAATAATAAAGATAAAAGAAAAACAAAACCCAACAAATACAGTTTGTAAACACAAGCATAAATAGGCAGAGTCTGTACTGAAAGATAGCCTCTGCAGGTTGGAAAAGGGAACTGACTCTCACTTTCACCCACATGTTATACAAAAACATACGGGCAGGTAGAATTTGAGACTATGAGAACAGCTTGTTTCTTCTTGGCCTTTACCTTTCACTGCTGGCTGATTTCATGACGTTATCTTACTTTTAAATATTAAATATTAATATATCTCTTTCCTCGACCTAGACCACTAGCATGTTTTCTCATTTGAGGCAGACTCATTTTTTAAAAAAATATTTAAGTTGATTGTGATCAATATTTGATTTCCCAGCCTCTTCCCGAACCTGAGGCAATGCGACCTTAGAAAAAAAAAAAAAAGCTATTTACCTACAAAATATGTGTATTATTTTACTGACATTCTTTTCAACCCAAACGAGTTTAATGTTTAACATGATGTGGCTTCCACAACAATTGGAGCCTGGGGTCCATGATGAGTACCCTCACCTCTCAGGGAGGGACACAGCTGTGACTGCTGGCTCTTCATGAACAACAGACTTCCTTTACAGTCTGTAAAAGCTGAGCACATGAAGGAGCAAACACGCAACAGCTCCGTGCTCGGGGCAACAAACTCCTCGAGGGTTGTGCTGTTGGTCCACTCAGAAACAAAGCCAGCAGAGAGAAAGAGAAGAAAACTCTTCTGTGCCCAGGGTGTAAACTGTAGGTAGAGTGTCCCCCCCAAAAACGAAAACCGCAGGCACGATGCAAAGTGCTTTACACGCACACACACACGCACACATGGGTGCACACACACTTACACAAACAATTAAAAATAAGATTCCAATCTGTTGGAAATTCTTCCAACAAGAGGAATCGCTCTAAGTTGTTACTCAATTTATTTGATTTCTTTTCTTTTCTGGCCAATAGCGGTACAAGAAAATATTTCAGTTCTCAACCTGGTAATGTACTGCAGAGTCTGTTCCACTGGGAAGAAATACAGAGACATTGCTTCATTTATTGCCTCTGTCCAGACTAAAGTGATGGAGATTTTTTTTTTCTTTCCTTTTCTTTTGCAAGAGTATACTGGTGATCACCGTTTCCCTTAAAATATACTTCAAGAAATGCAGAGGAAACTAGAGAATTTAAAAATGAAAATAAAAAGTGCTCTCAGGGGATCTGAGAAAACAGCACCAAATATATTATTTAAAAAATTAAATATTATTTACAAAAGTATATTTCACAAGCAACTGTTTCTTATATATCCTCTTGAAAATCTTTTTATAAAGGGGACACCTGTCTTTCACACACTGATCCACCAGTAAAGACTGACTCTATCTTATCTCTGTCATCTTGTTGTCCGGGGAATTGGGCAGGCCCAGCTGACCTTCCGTGGACACTGAGCTCGGCTGGGTTGGATACACATCAAATCAACCCATCAGCGGCTGAGACTAATATCCCAGCGGGCTGGGTGTAATCCAGGGCCGCCCACGCCATATGACCTGGGGAGGCACGAGGGAGATGGAACTAGAATCTGCCGGCTGGACTTCAGCTCAAGAGGAAGGCAGCTGCTGGCTGAGGTCTAGCACGTCATGCCTTTTTCCTTTCTCCTTCTCCCTTTCTCTACTCCGGGCACCCCTAAGCTTTACCATCAAACTCCAGTTCCCCAAACCCACCAGGGGTGAACGGATGAGGTCTTTGGTTATGCTCTGAGTCCAAAATTTGGTGAGGAAATTAAAAAATGAACCGACTGAGGCATCTCCCTCACTCAGCTGCGGTCTCTACGATACTGCCAGACATTAGTAGGCAAGCCAAGAATGGAGCTCAAGTTATAAGAAGCACTTTTGGTTCTTCTTCGGGAAAGCCTAATGAGTTGGTTTTTTTTTTTCCACCCTTGTCATTATGGAAAAACCAGCATTTTGTTCAGCTCTCTTGCACCATGTGCCCACTGGATGCTCAATGGATAGTAATTTAAATTAAAGCAAAACAAAACAACAGAACCTGGGTCTAACTGGAGCCTGCTCTGATCCATGCAAGAGTCAGAGGCCCCATCCCCAAAGATGAACAGTGGCACTCCAGTCTCCTCTGCCCCTTGAACATTCTAGGGCACCTCACATCCAGTATATGACCATGCTCGGTTTTTACACACCCACATGTTCCCCCCACCCTGACCCTGCCTGTTTTCTTTTCCTGGAAAGGATTATCAATAGCCAGGACATTCCCTGAGTAAAGGGGCTAATCAAAACACAGAAATGAGAGCCACTACTTTCAGCAGGGATGCAGAGGGGAATTTATGAATTCTGGGCTGGCAAACCAGCTTAGGAATGTGAAAGTTGAAAATGATTTTTTTTTACTTGAGATCTTGGGCCTGGGAGCCAGAGGAACTGTTTCTCTGGGATTGGAAATGAAATCTCGGTCTGCTTTTTAGTAACGTGGAGACAACAACTTCATCTCCCAGGGTTGCTAAAGCACCAAACGATGTGGGCCAAGAAGCTTGTGGGAACAAAATTTGGTTTTGCAGAATCCTCTTTGTCTCACGGATGCTGTCTGCTGCTAAAAGCAGGGCTACCTGGCTTCCTGTTAGCTCTCCGCCCAGCACTGCCAGGGCAGGACCATGAGCATCTCGGGCCCCGCGCTCCACGAGCAGCCCACAGAGACACAAAAAGGCATTTCCACGACAGACTCACCCTCTGGGAATCTGGTTCCATTCTGAAAACGTCCCGGGTTGGCTGCTTTAATCTTGCTTAACAATTTTACAGGTTCTCGTCTCCTTCAACTCACTCTTTTGTGACTTTTAAGGTGAATTTTCCTATAGGATCAGCCTACTGGGAGAATGAGATGCTGAGAATTATCTAACATAACCTACACATATCTTAGCAATGATAATATTTTCAGTCTAAGCAATGAAATTATCTCAGTTAAATGAGTTTCGGTCATGCGCTGCATACTGGTTAAACTGCTGTAGAACAGACTTCACAGTGTTGATTAAATGCAACAAACTCTTCTCTCATGAGCCTCACAGAGATGCGTTGCCCACTTCCCTAATATAATGAGCTTTGGATGGGGAGGTCCGGGGTGGGGTGTACACTGGAATTTATAACTTGCCGTCTGACATCAAATTGAAGACCTTCTCATTGCTGGATCACACAGACAGATTTCTCTCCACACAAAAACATTCAAGTACAAAGAGAACAAGCTAGGGGCATGAGGAATCTGCCGGCCAGGTTATCACTGAACTCGAAGCCTTGGGATTTTGTTTTCCGCAACTACAATGATAGAACTGGAGGAAAACACCCAAAAACTCATACACAGAAAGAACTGCTGTTCTCAGTGAAGCCAATGCATACTGGGAAAAAAAAGATGCACTTAACCTGTAAGAGTTCAGACCTAAACTATTCCAGGCTCTGCCCCACCCACCCCCACTTCCTTGCCACAGTGCTCTTCTCTTATGAAGGTTCAGAAAAAAAGGTCAGTCGGAATTGCTAACTGGTTCTATTTTTTTATTTTATCTGGCCCAAGATCAAGGCCATTTCTGCAAGAGCTCCCCAACTGCACCTCCCCCACTGTGTTCCCTGTTATCCTCAATCATTGATTTTTTTTTTTTTTTTACTTGATTGCTGGTCAAAGCCTTTGGGATATTTGCATCTCACGCACATTGCAAATGACACTCCCCTCTCCTGTCATCTACAGTGGCTGAAGAGGCAGAGATCACCCCCAGGAGCAGTGAGGCATCAGTCATCAAAACCTTCTGGGCTTTTCCCAAGTCATCCCCTGCTGCCAGGACACACTGCTCCCCCCACCAGCTCAGCCTGAGAGAACCAGGCCGGCCCCCTGCCCCGCCAGCGAAGACCAGGGGCCATCCTTCTTGTGCCCTCAATCGCTAACCTGGCACATTTGGTGGCAGGAACAGAAGCTTCTGATCAGAGAGAATGCAGTCATGAGGTATTTTTTTTTTTTTCCTCTTTGTCCTCTTAGACAAGTCGATTATTTCAAGCCTAAGTTCCCAGGTCTCCAGGAGCAGCACAAGTCTGCGCCTACCTCTCCCCGCCCGTCCCCTGTCCACCCGGGACCCTCACACCCCCAGGCTGGGCCACTGTGCTCCTGCCCAGCGGCCTTCGGGCAGCTCTGCAGGGGCCCTAGGGCCTTCGTCCAAGTGGGCTGCCGCCACGCGGGCAGGCGTCTGTTCCTTTTGTTGTTTTGTTTTTTCAGCCAACACTAGAACAGAGAGAGAAGCCAGGATCAACTCACAAACAGATACAAAGCAAAGAGACAGAGAGACAGCGGTTTAGAGGCCGGTCACCAGAAAGACGGCGTCAGGGTGGGAGAATGCCCCAGATGGCAAGGCCCCTAAATGGATGGAACCACGTGTTCAGTCACTCTCTCACGCTTGGGTAGAATGTTCGGTTGGATGGCATTCACGTGGACGCTGGGTTGGCTGGAGGCTCTCCCATCAGTCCCAGCCATTGTCCTTGATCATGTGTGCTAGCTCAATGATGTACTTGCCTTCCTTATACTTCTGGCTGCTTTCGAAGGCGTGTTCCTACAGAAACACAAAGGAAGAGAAGATGGAATGACCAAAGATGCGCAGGTGACTTCTGGCGTACAGGAGCAAAGGCAGGGCCAATGACAGGCCTCGGGGCCTCTGAAGTCTGGCCCCAGCCTCACTGAGAAGGCCCACCGCTCAAGCACGCCATGCCCCCTTGGCTTAACTGCAGGACTGAGGCATCACCAGGGCTGTCTCCATATTTACAATAAAATTTAAATATTTTTAAATTTAAGTATTCTAAATATTTTCTCAGTTTTGCAGTAGAGTTCCTTTAGCATCTTTGCTCAGACATCATCATCCCAGTAAGGTCTTTATTGAAAACCACAACCTCCCCTGCAGCCACCCCCTTGCCCCCTGTCACTTCCTGCTTTACTTTTCTCCACAGCACTTAACCACATTCAAACATACAGCATAATTTGTATCTATTTTGTGTCTGTCCGTCTTGTTCATTGTATGCCTATTTTGTGTTTTGTCCGCCTTGTAAAATCTTATGGGCACTTCATTTTTGATGTTAACCAGAAACCTGTCCTATGGAGGTATCCATAGAATTTGTGTCAAATTTTTATTATTTTGGGGGGCTGTGCCAAGCAGCTTCTGGAATCTTAGTTCCCCGACCAGGGATTGAACCTGGGCCCTCAGCAGTGAGACCATGGAATTCTAATCTCTGGACCGCCAGGGAATGCCCACTGTGCCATTATTTTAAACCGTGCTTGTTAGGCTGAGAGAAAAGGCACTAGGGGAGAGCAACAAAGTGTACTGTATTGCCAAACAGGTCTCTCTTTTATTTCTTATCTTGCTATTTCCATGTCAGATGGGTTAAGTTTGTTTTTCCATCACTGCCTTTCTCCAGGGAGAAAGGAGCTGTATGAACTGCAGGCTGAAGGACCTGCCAGCCCTGGCGCCCCACTCAGCTGCGAGGCCTCCAGAGGGCAAACCCAGCACAAACCAGCTGGGAGATGCCCATCTGAAACACAGCTCCACAGGCTCTCCCAGCTAACAAGCCCCACAGAAATAAGTCCTGCGTTGGTGTGGCATCAAGGTGATATTCTGTTTGCAGATACAGAAAGCCATCTTGGTGTGTTATCTAAAAAAACAGTGGGTGTCAGAGTCATCAGATGGCGAAGCTCAATGGGCAGAACAGTGGAAAAACTCTCCCTTCTGGGCCCCCCAAATCGAAAAGGAGCTAAATCTTACTGCTGAAAGGTGCTGGGCAGCATTTGTATTAACTGTATCTTCTGTTCTAGAGCTCAGGGGCTCTGGGTCTCAGAATGCGAGTTCGGACTTGAGTCTCTCATTGAGAGAGGAGTCATTCCCCGTAGCAGAGAGGGGAGGGGCACCAAGAGATAGTGCAAACACACCACACACACACACACACATGAGCTGTGGGCTCAGCAGTAATTTCCCTGACACTCATTATTCCCCAGCTCCATCTGCATGAGTGTGATGTGTACACAACACAGGAATATGGTTTAGAAACAAGACCTGTTGTTCCATGATAGTGTGTTCAGAATACAGAGGGAGGAAAAAAATAAAACTAGGAAAGTGACAGTGTGTCCCTATTTAAAAAAAAAAGAGAGAGAGAGGGAAAAGAAAACCAATACGCCCACCCCTCAAGCCTCAAGGCACTTGCAAAATGTCACGAGTGGACTCCAGGAGACACAGCACAGGATCTGGGATGGACAGACATCGCAGATTAAACCCCGCTCCTACTGCTTCCCAGCATCAAAAGCATCATTTAAGCATCTGCCTTCCAGTAATAGTTTGCAAAATTAAAACTTTCCATTTACAAAGTTGGGATAATTACAAGTACTTCACAGGGTCATTGTAAGGATCAGAAGGAATAATAGAATGAAAGGCTGGAGCACTGGCCCTGGTGTGTGAGAGGGGACCAGGGAATGTTTGGGGAGATGGATGTTTTTCTGTTGTCCTGTCCAGCCGTTTGACAGTCACCTGTGGCTTTCCTCCCAAGTATCATGACTATAAGCATCCTGAGAGCAAGGAATGTCTCTCATTCACTTTTGTATCTAACACAAAGGCTCTTAATAAATAAAGCTTTGTCAAAGGACTGGATTTTTTTTTTTTTTGCCACTGTGTGGCATATGGGATCTTAGTTCCCCAAGCAGAGATCCAACCCGTGTCCCCTGCATTGCAAGGTGGATTCTTAACTGCTGGTCTGCCGGGGAAGTCCTCAGGACTTAATCAGGAGCCAAGCCGGCCAACTCAGGATTATTTTCTGTCTATGATCCAGCACATCTTCAAGGAGTAAGATAATCAAGAAGTTGGGAAACAAAGAAGGGGCAGAACATTTCTGGGTAATCAAAACCAGAACTGAGGCCCCCAGAGCCCACAGCGGGGACCAGTGGCCACACAGGAATCAGAACGGCCAAGGCCCTTTCTCCCAGATGAACCTGTGGCTAATCCTTCTCAGCATCGTGAAACACAGTGTCTAGGATTTTCCGTTCTCATTCTGCACATTCCAAGGAAGACATGAAAGACAGACTCTAAAGGCTGTGCTCCTTCCCTGGACTCAACCTGCTGCAGCTTTTATGATCTGAGTATTTTTAAACTTTATTTCAACAGAATCATACTTTCATGGCTGGCTTCTCTTGCTCAACATCTTTTTTCACACAGACTCATATTTTTAGAGCAGTTTTAGACGCATCGAAAAAAGGAGCAGAAGACACAGATTTCCCCTATGCTCCCTGCTCCCACATATGCAGAAGCTCCTCCACCAGCAAAGTCCTGCAGAGTGGTGTCTTTGCTGCCATCGACAAACCTACATGACACATCCTTATCACTCTCCAGGAGGTTCTGACTGCTCCTTCAGGCTCCTTCCTAAGCAGGTCCTATGAGCCAGCCCCACACCGACCCTCTGAGACAACACAGAATAAAGTTCTCTCCCAGAAACAGGAAGACTGCCTTTTCAACATCCCCACAATGATAGAGAGGGGAGAGAAAAGTACTATGAAAAGATCTACCAATAATAATAGCAGCAACAACCATAATAATACAAGTTGACTTTCACTGAACACACATACCCCCCCTCTCCCTGGCAAGGCTCTGCACACTCTCCTAGCTGCGGGGAGACATTACAAGTATCTGTCGAGGGACTCTCCTGGCAGTCTCGTGGTTAAGACTGCACGTCCAGTGCCAGAAGTGTGGGTTCAGTCCCTGGTCAGGGAACTAAGATTCCGCATGCTGCACGGCATGGTCAAAAAATAAACATAAATAAAAATTATTACCCTGCCTAAGCCTCAGTTTCCTCATCTGTAAACTAGGGATTAAAATATGGCTCACACTCTAAGGATTCTGTGAAGAGTAAATAAAATAACATACGCCTGGGACACAGTAAGCGGTCGGGAGATGTTATGAGCCATTGTCATTACTACTACTATTACTGCTGGGCTTCCCTGGTGGCTCAGAGGGTAAAGTGTCTGCCTGCAGTGCGGGACAGCCAGGTTCGATCCCTGAGTCGGGAAGATCCCCTGAGAAGGAAATGGCACCCCACTCCAGTACTCTTGTCTGGAAAATTCCATGGACTGAGGAGCCTGGTAGGCTACAGTCCATGGGGTCGCAAAGAGTCGGACACGACTGAATGACTTCACTTTTCACTATTATTACACTGAGAGGGTGCGTGACTGTGTGTCTGTGTGTCAGGAGTAGGTGAAGGACTGAGTAGGAAGCGTGGACTATCAATGCAAAGAGGACGCTTGTGTGCCAGGAACTGCTCTTTGAACTCAGTTTCCCATCCTCATTGAAGATAATCCCACAAGGCCAGGGGAAGCAAGTGGAAGAATGCATTCCAGTGTCCGACTCTCAGTTTCTTTACGGCACACTCTCCACCAACCAGACCCCTCAGTACTTACATATTTCCAGCCCAGGGTGGTTTTGCAGTTTTCACAGTAAATGTCTGCGACGGCGTGCAGTCCTGTTAGCAACACGCGCTCTTCCGCCGGCCCGCAGCCCACGTTAACTCTGTGCCAGGGATGGGGAGAGAGAGAGCGGGGAGTCAGGCAAATGCCCATCGGTTGCTGAAGCTGAACTTCCAGCAAAAGATTAACTGAAGACGGCTGCCCCAAGGGAAGCCAACGCTGAGAGCATCATCTCTAACAAACTAGTAGCAAACTCCCAGAAGGCAGCCACATGGAAACATCTCCATTGAGCTGTTTGTCAGATCTGAAAGTGTGGGACAGCCACACTGATTCACTGAGTTGACTCAAAATAGTCTTTATGGTTGAGATTTTGCTTAGAATTTTTTCTTTTTTCAGAGCTTTTCTAAACAAGTGCTTTTAGGCTTGTGATTTAAGGGGACAAACTGATAACCACACCAAAGCCCACAGCCATGAGCACAGGTCCCCAGATCTTCCTGAGGACGGACTGTGGCTGGAGATATCAGTCATGACAGCAGAGTCCTGTCCTCATCACAGGGACGGATGAGCCCCATCCATCAGCTCTCTAGACTCCCACACGGAGCACCTATGATTTCAAGCTGGACATGCTAGATTTCCATTTTCACAGTTCATCGGGCTTGCTTTCCCAGAGAAAGCCGTAAATGATGCTGAGGGCTGTGGCAGACCATACGAGGGGATGGAGGCTCTTAGCTCATTCCACTTCACAAAGCCTCCTCCAGCCGCAGTCCTCCAGTGGATCCCGGGGTCTTCTGTTCATCTTCCTCTCTTCCTCAGAGACACGTCTCAGGTCTAGTTCTGAGACCTTCGTGGTCAGGCTTCAGGAGAAGCGCTCCAGCTTCTTTGCTAGGAGCCTATAGGCCTCTGTGCTTACTGGAGTACTGCCTACATCATTTTTAGCCCAAGATGGTGCCCCCCCCCCCCCCCCCCACCGAATTCCCCAAGGATGACTGGCTAACACGTATGGAAAATAATGTTCCATGGGGCTGTGCCTATGTGTGTGTGTGTCAGAGAGGACAGGTCCCATTGTGTAATCATCACAGAGTGTTGCTTTTCCCCATCCCTCAAAATTTGCACCGAACAATGGATGTACCATTCAGAGACACTCACACTGAGTTAAAGAGGTATGCTCGTCCTTGACTTCCTTGGAACGACTGAAATGCAAGAAGACAAATCGATGGTTAGAGATCCATTTCACCCACCCAGGGGGGAAACCAACCCCAAAGCACAACAATCATGACCTTGCAGGACTGACACAGCTACAAGGGAGCAGTGAGCCAGTTAACTGTCCAGCTGGCAGATGGCAGAATCAACAGAGCTGCGGAACCCGGGTCAGCACACACTTGGATTGGCAAGGAGACGGCATTAATCCACATTGGCCTTTCCTGGACCCATATGATTTTGGCCATCTGTGCTGCCCACAGCTTTCCTCGAGTCGGCCAGGGCACGGCCACAGGCACAAGTACCTCTCCAGGCCCTCTTGGTACAACCCTCAGGAGACAGCCAAGAATCCCCAAGGTAAGAATGAACCACCAAACCCACACTTCTCACTGGTCTTACTTTTTTGGAGAACTAAGATCCCACACGCTGTGCAGCTAAACAAACAGAAAAACCTGCAGTGCGGGAGTTCTCTTTTTGAGGTGTGGGCAACTTGATCTCCAGGTCACAGGAATGCCCACTAAAGGGTAATCCCACTTTAACTTCTAGCTTAAATAGGAGCCGGACTGCAAGGAGATCAAACCAGTCATTCCTAAAGGAAATCTACCCTGAATATTCATTGGAAAGACTGCTGCTGGGAAAGACTGAGGGCAGGAGAAGAAGCAGGGGGACAGAGGATGAGATGGTTGGACGGCATCACTGACTCAGCGGACATGAGTTAAAGCAAACTCCAGGAGATAGTGAAGGACATGGAAGCCTGGCATGCTGCAGTCCATGGGGTCACAAGAGTTGGACACAACTTAGTAACCGAACAAGAACAACAACAAATAGGAGTGTCTTTCCTCTGGCTGGAGGATGGCAGGGACTGGGAGAAACCGGAGCCCAAAAGCTCACGGTGCGATACTTCCACTAACATGGGCCCTGTGCGTGTTTCCTCCTCTGGTTGCACTGGAATGTCTGGCTGACATGAGCCAGCCATGTTCTGCACGGCTGCCTGCATTTTTTAATGTGGCTTGACAACTGTACCCTGAATTAAACATCCTCGTCTGCTCTGAAGACCACTTGGAAAAGAAACAACCAGACAAAATAAGGGACTCTCCTGCGACCTCTGTTATTCAGTGGCTGGAGAGATCCAGGGCTGGCTGGTTAACAGATGACCAGAGGGCAGCGGAGAACCAGACAGGACACAGATCACTGCGCCCAAAACAGCTGTTGCCAGAAGCAACGGACTTTAGGGGTCGGGGCCACCAGCCACAGAGAAGGGTTAAAATTCTTGACTTGTGGAAAAACTGTTTTGGGGGCAGCTGGATGGTTGGCTGCCTCCAACGTGCAGATGCACCAGAAGCCTTGGCTCCCGGGTGCAGCTCCGAAGAGCAAGCAGGTGTTTCCCAGCTGCTGCTCGGGCAAAACCAGCTCTCTTTCCTTTGGGTCTTGAAGCATCTCCGGGGAACACATGAGCTCCAGGCTAGAACTGAGCATGAATACAAGTGTTACAGCCTCGAGATCTGGAACCTGGAAGTCCATGCCACATGCTCAGATTCGACAATGTCTCAGCGAAACAGATGATAGATTTGGCCAACCAGTTAGTTCCATCTCGGAGCACACAGACACCCAAGCACCACCAGGATGGCAAAAGTTTCACCATCTGGCCCCACCACCCCCTGCAGTCTCTTCTCTCCCTACTCTGCCACTGTCTTTTCCTCTAGTCAGGCCAAACCATGTGCAATTCCTGGAACTTGAATTTCACCAACTTTGCCCACGATCCTCCCTAAGACGGGGAGGTTCCTTCACTTGACCAATCTCAAGCCTCAGCTCGGCCTCCTCTCTTTCATAAGGCTTTCTCTGACCTCCCCAAGAAGAGGCACCCACTGGTACCCATGGACGGGACCCATCTTGCTCACTGCCTGTTTCTTTTTGTTTTTTTTTTTTTAGCTCTCAGCACACTTGATTTCAACTGCCTGTCTGACTAACTCCCTCACTAGACTGTGAGCTCCCTGAAGACATGAACCGTGTCTTTAATGTCTCTCTGAACCTGCAACACATAGCATGAAAAATCTGGCATCATTTACAAAATATCCCACGAGTCAATTGCCTCTAACTTCCTTTAAAAAAAAAAAAGATTGCTGCTTTTGTGCTTTAAGACATCAATAATGAGACTGATGTTATAAAAATAGGATCTTAAACAGTAGGATCCTTGCAATTTTTTATAATGGGACAGAGTAGCCCATGGGCTTCCCTGGTGGCTCAGAGGTTAAAGCATCTGCCTCCAATGCGAGTAGACCTGGGTTCGATCCCTGGGTTGGAAAGATCCCCTGGAGAAGGAAATGGTAACCCACTCCAGTATTCTTGCCTGGAGAATCCCACGGATGGAGAAGCCTGGTAGGCTACAGTCCACGGGGTCGCAAAGAGTCAGACACCACTGAGCGACTTCACCTTCAGAGTAGCCCAAAGAGGTTCATTTATACCCAAGTACTTAAAAATGTAAAGTTATGCATTTTTCCTTTGCAAAGAAACATTCTAAACTACCTGAACAAAAAGTTGCTGACAAAATACTGACTTGGCAATATTAAAAAAAAAAAAAAAAACCACACACACTAAATCTGCCCCTTCAAAGTAAAGGCAACATTTTGACAGGGAATGGAAACCTAACTCCTTTTCCAAAGAAACTTGTACTACAGAGAGAACTGGTATTTAGCAATGTTTTCATTTTATATGATCTTTGTAGTTCAAAATTGAAATGTCTGTACAAAAAAACTAATTCAAAATGGAGACTACTAAGAAAAAAAATGCAGGAGAAAATCTTTGTGACTTTGCATTAGAAAAGACTTCTTGGATACTACATCAGCAGTACAATTTATAAAAGAAAAAAACTGCTAGATTTCATCAAAATTTTAAACTTGTGCTCTGAAAAAGCACTCAAACTCATGTCCATCAAGTCGGTGATGCCATCCAGCCATCTCATCCTCTGTCGTCCCCTTCTCCTCCTGCCCCCAACCCCTGCCAGCATCAGAGTTTTTTCCAATGAGTCAACTCTTCGCATGAGGTGGCCAAAGTATTGGAGTTTCAGCTTTAGCATCAGTCCTTCAATGAACACCCAGGACTGATCTCTTTAGAATGGACTGGTTGGATCTCCTTGCAGTCCAAGGGACTCTCAAGAGTCTTCTCAAACACCACACTTCAAAAGCATCAATTCTTCAGCACTCAGCTTTTTTCACAGTCCAACTCTCACATCCATACATGACCACTGGAAAAACCATAGCCTTGACTAGACAGACCTTTGTTGGCAAAGTAATGTCTCTGCTTTTGAATATGCTATCTAGGTTGGTTATAACTCTCCTTCCAAGGAGTAAGCGTATTTTAATTTCATGGCTGCAATCACCATCTGCAGTGATTTTGGAGCCCCCAAAAATAAAATCAATGCAAATGAAAAACAACTGACATAGCCCTATTAGAATGATCCAAAAAAATTTTTTTAACTGACAAAACCAAGTGCTCTCAAGGACACTGCAAAATTGCAACATCTGGACAGAGTTTGGCAGTTTCAATTACTCAAATGTAATGAAAAGCTATGTTAATACATGTAACAATATGGATGAGCTTGAAATGCTTTAGGCTAAGAAGATCAGTGGTTGCCAGAGGTTATGGGTAAGGGGTGAGACTGACTACAAAGGAGTAACATAGGAGATGGAATTATTTTCTCATCTTGATTTTTGTGGTGCGTAAGACTACGCATGTGTCAAAACTCATTGGATTTTTTTAAAAATTATTTTTACATACAGTAAAATATACTCTTGTTAGTGAAATCCAACAGAATCTTGGTTCCCCAATCAGGAATTGAACCCAGGCCCCTAGCAGTGAAAGTGCCAAGTCCTAACCACTGAACCACCAGGGAATTCCCACAAAGATTCCACCTGAATCTACCTTTCTTTGTAAAGAAGTTTTCAGTAAGGGCAACAGTTAAAATGAGGTACTGAAGAGGACTGTCTTTAGGACACACCTCTGAATCACTGAGGGCTTCCCTGGTGGCTCAGATGGTAAAGGATCCGCCCGCAGTGCACGAGATCCGGTTTTGATTCCTGGTTTGGGAAGACGCCTTGGAGAAGGGAGCGGCTACCCATTCCAGTATTCTGGCCTGCATAATTCCATGGACAGAGGAGCCTGGCAGGTCCTAGTTCATAGGGTCAGAGTCAGAAGCAACTGAGTGACTAACAATTTCACTTTCTGAATTACTGAATCAGAAAGTGATAAATGAAGACTTCCCCCCGACCCCGAAAAGAGAGCATATTCAATCATCTATACCTTCAATAAAATAAGATTAAAAAGTTATAATTGTGTTTTCTTCCATCCTTTTAAATTGCATAAATTATTAAAAATTTCTAGTAAATGTTTATGATGTACAAATTAGCAACCCCATGTATACCATTTATAAATAAACAGACATATTAGGAGTACATGCTCAAAACACTTTCCTGGTAGGTGTATGTGACTTTAAATACTCGGAGGTGACTGTTCTGGGGGTTCTAAGGCAGGGCCTAAGACTGGCTTTCTCTCATCAGTGTTTCATAGTTTTCTACATATCTAGACCTTTTGTTTTTTTTTTAGGTAGATTTATTCCTAAGTATTTTATTCTTTTCATTGCAACAGTGGATGGAATTGTTTCCTTAATTTCTCTTTCTGTTTTCTCATTGTTAACTGTATAGGAATGCAAGAATAAATTAATTTAAAAAACATCATATGAAAAGTAAAAAAAAGAGTTGCTTTCTCTAGCCTGACACACATTTGAATTTCTAGAGAGCGGGGTGGGGGAGGGCACATGGAGAAGCGTCTTCAATCAGACCCAGAGGCGCCTCCCAAGGCCACCCTGGCTCCTCCAGGGGTCTTCTCCCGAGGGTGTGCTGGCAGCGGCCCATGCTCTGCAAAGACGGCTAAACCCATCAGGCGGTGATACCTACAGAGGCACCCTCCTAGCGACAGCATCGATGAGCCTGTCTCCCCAGCCCCGCACCCCGGACCAGCTGAGTCTCTGAGGACAAGAGAGATTCTGCAAGCTCTTCCGCCATGGCTTCCACACTGGGCCGCTGCCAAGCCAACATTTATGATGAGAAAAACATTCACGGAGAACAACAGGCATCTTGCAAATAGACACAGACAAGAATAGCCCGGCTGGGTTGCTGTATCCTGTGGGGCCCGGCCCAGCCTGGCACGGCCAGGCGCGGCCTGGCGCTCCCTTGAGGGAGGGTGGTACCAAAGGTGGGGAGACTGAAAGCCAGTGAAGGGAGCAATCAGAATGGGGCAAACAGGATTTCAGACCAGGAGATCCCAGACAGACGGCCAGACACATTTGTTTGCCGTTGTGACTGCCAGGCAACAAGGCAGCTCTTTTCCATGTTGTGCATCAACCAAAGCTGGTATTCAGGACTCCAGGAAAGGGTTTTTTTTTGTTGTGTTGTTTAAAAAAATTACCCCAAACTTTTCTTCTGTCCTTAAAGGAAAGTTATAGTTTCAGACCCAGCCCTTCCAGCCAGCTCAAAGGAACGGAAAGGCTTTGAGTTTCCTGTTTGGTAGCCAAAACCACTGATTTCTGGCCCCTTTGAAAGTCTGGAAAGCAGCAATTCCTTTCAAACGCAGGAGGACCATTGAAAAAACGAATATTTGTCGGGGGAGGTGGCAACAGAGCAAACATGCGGATTCCTCCTTCTCTCAAACAGGCTCAGGCGTGAAGTCCTCCTAGCATAAAGAGGGCCTCGCAGCCTCCTTTCTCTGGGAAGATCACCCATGATCAACTGAGTTCATGCCCCAGGAGGTAGGTGCCCAGGGATGAGGCAGGCAGAGGCCCACCTGATTACTCAGCTGTAACAACCAGAGATGCCCTGGGGTATCCGCACATGAGGAGAGGATCTCATCTCAGAAATTCAGCATAAAATCCTGGCTTCACAACTTCAACTTACTAGCTCTACTCGACTGTGGGAGAATTATCTACCCTCTGGGATTCCACATCTTTTACACCTGTGGATGGAAAACATGCCCATGTCCTAAGTTGTTGAGAACAAGAAGTAAAACAAGGTAAACCAAGTGCAGAGGGAAAAAGAGATGAGTTCCCCACCTTCCCTCTCTGGCCTTTGCAGGAGCCTGCAGCAGAGAGAAGAGAAGGTTGACTCGATCTGCTTCTTCAAAATCCATAAAAATACAGGGATAGCACCGCAGCTGCTGATGACCCTTACCAGTTACAGTACCGTCCATAGCCACAATGTCCATCACATGGGCTTTGAAGAAATGGAACTGCTAGAGGTGGAGCCTTGGCGTGGCCATACATTCACAATGCTACTAACTTGGTCAAGCCAATTTACTTCTCTGAGATTAAACTTCCTAATCTATAAAATGGGCACAGTAAAATTGTATTCACATTCACAACAGATTTGTATAAGAAATAAATAATACTGTGTACACTTCATGGCATGATAGACAGAGCCTTACTATAAAAGTCACCATTAACGTATACAATTCAGGGGCTCTTGCTATATTCACAAGGCTGTGCAACCATCACCACTATCTAATTCCAGGACATCTTCACACCCCACAAAGAAATCTTGCGTCATTACCAGTCACCTTCCATTTCCCTGTCCCTGGCAACCACAAACCTCCTTTCTGTCTTTACGGATTTGCTCATGGTATTATATGCTGTACTCTGTACCTTGTCAGGGAGAAGGTAACATAGGTATTAGATAGAGACGCAATAAAGGATAAGTAAAACTCCTCCCTTGGGTGTTGGCTGAACACCCCACCTCAACATTCTCCTGGGGAAGGTCAGGTCAGTTTTCCTTTCTCATTCCTTTCTGCATCCAAGTCTGGTGGAGTTTGCTATTCAGGGTCAAAGTAAACCACAGGCTCCATTCCAAAGAGCTGAAACTCAAGCAAAATAATCTTGTCTGAATTTCACCCTTGAGGAAGCATATGGAGAAAGTGGGAAGGGTAATAATAAAGAACAATGAAAATGATGAAAACTTCCACAATTAGAACCCAAGTGTAGTTTAAAGACTCCGAGCAATTAGCTAAGAGGAAAGACAATCAAAGGGGATTTCTTCCCTTTTCTCTGCAAAAAAGGAGGAAAGCGGACTGATACGGAAATAAGAGAGACTTGGGTTCACTATAAGGGAAGAATTTCCTGACCGTGTAGGACTTCCACACTGGGACACAGGTCACCAGGAAAGATTAGGAAAGAATAAAGCCATTTGTATGTGTTTATAGTTTGCAGAAAGTTTTCACACATCTGTCTGGAGGTCTACATGGGGTAAAAAGCAATGTGTGTGCTGCCTAGGGGCAGAAGCTTGGCTGCCTCTGAGCTCTGGGAGGTCCTCCCGTTCCTGAACCAGATGAAGGGAGGGGCAGGGAAAGGACTGGCTCTAGAGGAGGAAATATCTGCAGTGTGGAGTCATGAAATTCCAAGGGCATGGGAGCATACATGATACAATGAACTGAATGGCAAAAACAAAAGGTGGTGTGGGGCTTGGGTACCACATTTTATTGCTGAAATGTGGAGACTTCAGGATCTAAGTTACTTGATGATCAGACCTTTCAATTTCAGCAGATGCTGGCAGCTCGCTACAACCTGTACTCTTCTTCTCTCTCCACAAAGAAAGCCTGGGACACTTCCATTCTCCACAAGGATACAGGGGAGGGGGTTTCTATGAGCAGACCAGCCCCTGTCCTCTGCAGAAGAAAGCCTGACATGTCTGCTGGGGGGGATGGCTTCTGAGACAGAGAGATAACAGGTGGAATCAGGATGCAATGGCAGCCAGTCATTAAAGCTGGGCCCTTTGCAATTCAAATATAAAACTGAAACTTCTGGAGGGGGGACTTCCCTGGCAGTCCAGTGGTTAAGACTCTGCACCCTAGTTCGATCCCGGGCTGGGGAACTAAGGTCCCACGTGCTGCAGAGTGTCACCTAAAAATAAATAAACAAAAATAAAACTTCTAAGCGGGCTAAAATAATGGAGCTCAAATTTCTCTCAAAACCATCAGGTCCTTCCACTCTTGGGTATCTATCTGAAAAACAAAACACTAATTCAAAAAGATACGTGCACACCCCTCCCTACCCGCAGTGTTCACAGCAGCATTATTTATACTTGTCAAGGTATAGAAGCAACCTAAATGTCCACCAACAAATGAATGGATAAAGAAGACGTTATTTATATATATACTGCTGCTACTGCTGCTAAGTTGCTTCAGTCGTGTCCGACTCTGTGCGACCCCACAGACGGCAGCCCACCAAGCTCCCCGATCCCTGGGATTCTCCAGGCAAGAACACTGGAATGGGTTGCCATTTCCTTCTCCAATGCATGAAAGTGAAAAGTCAAAGTGAAGTCGCTCAGTCGTGTCCGACTCTTTGCGACCCCATGGACTGCAGCCTACCAGGCTCTTCCGTCCATGGGATTTTCCAGGCAAAAGTACTGGAGTGGGGTGCCATTGCCTTCTCCATATATAAAATGGAATACTACTTGGCCATAAAAAATAATGAAATTTTGCCATTTGCAGAAAGATGGATGGACTTTTATTCTAAGTGAAGTCAGACAAAGAAAGACAGATACTGTATGATATCACTTATATGTGCAATCAAACTAGAGAATAAAACAGAAGAAGCAAATTCACAGACATAGAGAACAAATTAGTGGTTACTGGTGGGAAGAGGAATGCAGGGAGGGGCAATATAGGGGGAGACGGATTTTTTTTTTTAAAGGGTTATTTTGAGATCATATGAAATCATGTGTGTGAAACCTTTTCAGGCCTTTAAAAACAATTTACTATGAGCCCCTGAAGTTAAAAAGAAAGCAAATTAATATATCTAGGAAGAACATGATCAGTTTCTTGGATTTAGGTTTCAGTATACCCTTCAGTTCCCAAAGCCAACTGGGCGTTGGCAAACGAAAACGTCCTGACACTACAAAGGATTTCTGGAAAGCCAGTGGGCAAAACTTACAGACTCTCAAGGCAAGACTTCCCCTGCAGCCAATCCAGACAGAAAGGGTTCCCTGCAAGACTGAAGCCACATGCTATGGGGGTGGGTGGTGGGCCCAGGGATCGAATCTGTGTCTCCTACATTGCAGGCAGATTCTTTACCACTGAGCCCCTGGGGAAGCCCAAATTGAGATGGCTCATTAAAATAAATTGGAAATGGTGAAATAATAATAGTCATGGCTTGTATTTACATAGCGCTTGCTGTATGCCATACAGAGCTTCCCTGGTGGCTCAGCTGGTAAAGAATCCGCTTGCAATGCAGGAGACCTGGGTTCAATCCCTGGGTTGGGAAGATCTCCTGGAGAAGGGAACGGCTACCCCCTCCAGTATTATGGCCTGGAGAATCCCATGGACCATACAGCCCATGGGGTTGCAAGGAGCTGGACACGACTAAGCGACTTTCACTGGAGAAGGGAATGGCAATCCCCTCCAGTATCCTTGCCTAGAGGATTCCATGGACAGAGGAGCCTGCTAACCTACAGTCGGTGGGGTCGCAGAGAGACAGGACTGAGCAACTAAGCCAACATGTGCCAGACAGGATTCAAAATCGTTTACATAAACCAGGTAATTTAATCCCGTCAACAATCTAATGAGGGAGGTGCTTTCATCAATCCCATTTTACGGATGAGGAAAGCAAGACAAAGAGAGGCTAAAACATGCCAACACAGGGTCAAATTCCAACAGATGACAGTGACCCAGGCAGCCTGGCTCCAAAATCTAAGGAAAAATGAAGATGGGATGACAAGGGTGCTGTCCAAGTGACTTCCTAAAAGGAGCTCAACAGAATTAGACTAATACTGACATGTTTAAAGGACCTCTGAATGTACAAACATCTTTCACATATATTAATTGATTTACCTCCAAAACAACAGAGGAAGAATCTGAGGTCCAGAGCTGCTCTAGTGACTTACCCAGTTTCCCAAAGCTTGTAAGTCAAGGTCAATACGTAAACCTACAGCTTCTGACTCCAGGTCCCAAGATTTTTCTAGAACGTGTTCACTTGGAAAATCTGTCTCTTTGAAAAAGAAGGATGGATCAAGCTGTCAAAACTGATGAAAGTCTCTTAAGCTATTCACCCTCCTCTGCTCTGATTCCATATTTACTCAGCAACTGCCTAAATTTAATTCATTTGCTCAGTGGGTTTACCTTCAAGGAAGATAACACACATCCAAGCTTTCGGGATTATCTGTTCCACTGTAAATTAATTAGAATTCTGGTCTACCAATTAGCTTCCTGTGAGTTATGTTAGGATGAATCATTTCACCAGGGCTTGGTCACTCTTGGGAGAATGGGTAAAATTTAATTTGTAAATTTAACAATGCTTAAGGCTGATTGAGGGCCACCAAGAGAATGCTCTCTGCAGCCTAGCCTGAAACCAGCCTCCCAGGTAACAAGTGAATGAATGATTCTCATTTCACAAACCATGGAAAAAGAAAAGCAAAGAAGTCCTTAAAAATCCACTCCCCTTTCTTTGGGCTCTTGGACTTCATGATGCAGAATGAGCAGGAAAGCTGAAAGAATGCTTCGGGGAGCTTTCAAAAAGAGAATTAACTAATTACAGTCCGTAGGAATCTCATGAAGTGGACTGCAGGTTAGGGATAGTGGCAAAAGGCCTCCACAGCCACGGAGGATCTCCAAACAAAACAAAATATATGTAGACTTTATCCAGTTTTAATTTCAGAGATCATCGGGCTTTGAGGCGCCCCAGGGTCAACCACTCACCTGAGGCACGGCTCCTGTCCACGTTTCCACTGAAGCCTAAAGTGTGCTCAGTTGTGTCTGGCTCTTTCAACCCCATGGACTATCGCCTGCCAGGCTCCTCTGTCCAGGGGATTTCCCAGCAAGAATACTGGAGTGGGGTGCCACTTCCTACTAGAGGGGATCTTCCTGTCTCCTGCGTCTCTTCTTGTCCCCTTGCATTGACTGGCAGATTCTTGACCACTGCGCCATCTGGGAAGCCCTATTCCCACCAAACTTCTGCCTAAATACTTTCAGGGATAGTGAACACCCTGCCTCCCGAGGAACCCCATTCTGCTGCCAGCCGCTCTGATGATCCTTCATCTTTACATCCTCTGGTGCCAAAAAATACTTCTGGTTATAGCTTTACATCGCCGTTTCCTTCCATGGGCTAAGCTTCTCCCAGTTTAGCAGATGAACTAGATTCAAATCCCATTTCTGGCATTTTCTCTATTGTGTGTTCTTGAAGATGCTCCCCTTTCTGGTCTCAAGTTCCTCACCTGTCAAGTGGGGTAACAGTACCCACCTTGCAGAGTGAAGTGACTAGCATAAGCCAGGCCCTTGAAAAGTGGGAGCATCCTTCAAATTTCCTGTATGCGGCACGGTTTTACTCTCACAGAGTCTCTCACTGTCTTCTTAACCTGATTTTTTCATTTCGTCTTAGGGAAATAGTTATGAAGGAAGAGACAATGTGACTTTAAAGGGTTTGAGGAAATCACAGCCAGTGAGCTCTTATGAAAAAGACTCGAGGATACAAATATTAAAAAGATCTGTGCACGATGTGCTTGCCAAAATGCAAAAGCTGGGCACTGGAGATTCTCAGTATTCCGTCTAGAGACAGAATACCAGCGGGTCAGAACAACCAGCCGGCCTGCTCCCAGCCCCAGCCGGGCAAGGCTTCATCATCTGCCTCCAACTCCATGCCTTCCTCACGCAGAGCCCTGCCCCTCTGCACTGGGAGTTGCGTCATCTGTGAAATGAGGGGGTTGACTGAGGTTTCTTACGAGGGTGAATATTCCATGAGTCCATATTCTCAAGAGAGTAGACGCCTTGCACAGTGAACGAACATTTGCGAGTCAGACCTCTTTTCTGTTGGTTTTTCAACTTCCTGTTTATCTGGATAAAAGGTCTTTTCTGCTCATCAGCTGGTCTATCTTATCTAGTTCCTGATAAGACTCATCCTCAAGACTTAGAGACTTAAAGCCCTGCCACATATTCTGGTGCTCAACCTTCTTCCCTGGCCAACAGAAAAACCTAAGGCACACTGAAATATCAGGCGCTGGAAAAATCATCTCCTGGGCAAAGAGATTTTCCCACAGTAACACAGTCTATGATATTTTAAAAATAGGAGACATGGGGTGGGGTGAGAGCTAACTGTTCAATAATATAGACATGGCTGAGAGCTTCCCTGGTGGCTCGGTGGTAAAGAAGCTGCCTGCAAAAATGAAAGAATCGGCCCACCAATGCGGGAGATATAGGTTCAATCCCAGGTCCAGGAAGATCCCACATGCTGCAGAGCAACTAAGGCCACGTGCCACAGCTACTGAGCCTGTGCTCCAGAGAGGGAATCACAACTACTGAGGCCACGTGCCGCAAAAACTGAAGCTCATGTGCCCTATGGTCACGCTCTGCAGCAAGAGAAGCCACCGCAATGAGAAACCTGTGCACCATAAGCAGAGAGTAGGCTCAGCTTGCCACAACTCAAGCAAAGCCTGTGCAGCAGTGAAGACCCAGCAGAGCCATAAAGAAAGAAAGAATGCTGCACCTCTGTAACTTTAAATCAACAAATATTTAATGTCCCAGACCTTGCATAGCCCCAGAGGGTATAAATAGTCTGTCCCGAAGATGCTTAAACTCCAGCGGAGGGCTTTCCTCCAAGGTGAAGATGACGAAGAGGACTTGAAACAGCCGCAGCACAACCTGCCTATGCGCACCTCTTTCCCAGGGTTGGATAATAACTCAGTGAGCAGCAGACCCCACATGCTCGCTACAAAATAAGAAAAACAACAGTATCTTGTATCTCCCCTAGTTTGATACCACCTCAGGGCACTGTCTCAGGTATTATCCCTGTTTTATAAGACAGCTGATGGAGACTTCCCTCGTGGTCCAGTGGTAAAGAATCTGCCTACTCATGCAAGGACCATGAGCCACCCCAATGAGAAGCTGCACGGCAATCAAGACCTAGTGAAGCCATAAATAAATAATTTTTTAAAAGATAAACTGATGAGGACAGAGCCACACCCAGAAGTTAAACTCAAAAGCACCCCCCACCCCCGCCCCAGGGGCAGCTCCTTTGTTTGGAAGTGCTGGTGAGCCTGGTCTATTGTATACACGTCACTCCCCTGCCCACCCCCCTGCCCACCGATCTTTCCTGTTGGTGGGGGTGGAGAGAGGGTGTAGGATCCTTAACAGCACTGGACAGCAACTCTGAAAGCAGAACTTGTTAGTTTTTAAACAAGGACCAGCCAGTTGGACCACCGAGTGGGTGTTGCCATGCAAATTCCAGTGCTTTCAAGTTGCTCCATGAACAGAGCCTACCCAGGACAGCAAGCCCTGTTTTTCTGCAACCAGCTCTTTGATTAGGTCTAGTGAGGGACTCAATTAGCATCATGGAAACACAGAGCAGATTTCAGAAAGGAAAGGTCAGCTGCAAGCCCTAGCATTTGCTATCAGCCATCTGCCAAGCAGGAAGTGCTACTCAGATCTATTTTTAATCATATTCCCTAGGCAAAGGCTCCTGGGAGAATGCACAGGCCAGGCTTATTCCAAGAGAAACATTAAATTGCTACCTTTCTGAACACATTTTTAAATCTGTCTCTGGATACTTGGGGTATTGTTTTAAATATATTCTGGACACCAACTTATATACAGAGGCCCAGTTCTTGGGTACTCTCACACTGACACCTACCTCCAAGGAGGCCATGATTGGCCTGTATTCTCCCTTCTTGGGAAAATTCCCTGGGACTGTTCGAAGGATGGACTAATTCCACACACCACAGCAATCCCTACAACCAGGTTCCAGGTATTTGAGTTGGCTGCAAATGAAGGGGGAAGCGAAGACAAAAGAGGTGGTAGCTTAAGTCCAGCATCCAGGTCCATTACCCAGAGCAGTGAGACTGATGAAGCTAACAGGGCAGACCTCCCCGTCACTCTCATTTTTCAGTCCATCTACCACTTCAGAAAGCTACACTAACACCAGTTCCTCTGGCAGGGACTCGACCATGACTCAAGATATGGCCTGGCTACAGAAAGGAGCAAGGTTTCAGCTCGCCTCCCAGGGACCCGGCCTGTGCCGTGGCTGGCTGGCCCGCCCAGGCGCAGGAACATTCTGTCCACTGGCTTCTTCCCCCCTCGACCCGCAGCAGCACTCGTGTCTCAGTTCCCGCCAGCCCGAGGGACGAGACGTTTCTGCGAGGCCTGGACGGGGAGTCTGGCACAGCCGTGGCAGAGGAGGTTCAAACAGGCTGGGCTTCTCCCAGCCTGCGCACACATGGAACAGAGTTTCCCTGTCTCTGGACGCTCAGGCTTTCTGCCTCCGATTTCCAGCAGAAGGTAAAACCTCAGTGTATGTATGACTGTGCCTCAGCCAAGTCAAGTTCCATTTGCCAACTAAGGCCGGGGGGCCCCACCCAGGGCTCACCCCATCAAACCCTCCAGTGGCACTGTGGGGCGCAGTGTGCCCCATGACCAAGGGCACAACGGGGTCTGCCCGCTGGTTTTACCAGCCTCTCCAGCCCAACCCCGCCCTCCTCTTAGGAGCTTATCTGTCAGCAAGCAGCCGATGGGAAAGCTAAGCTGAAAGGGCACCTTGGCTGCGGGGTCTTTGCCTGAGAATGTGAAACAAGAGACTGGGTATTTGGGGCAACTTAACACCGGGAGGCGGCCGGCCAGAGGGCTGGGGAGGAAGGGACGGAATAGGCAGAGGTGAGCTTCACAGGAGATCTAACTCCCCCAGGCTGGGGGGCGGGGAGACAGCAGGGCTGGGAACCCAACCCAGTGAGCCTCAGCAGACGTGTCCTTGGGAAAAAAAAAAAAAGGCCACTGCCCAGGGTCACTCCCCCTGACCCAGTTGGACCACAAATTAATTAGGGCTTCTGAGCCCTGCTGACTCTTGAGTTCCTCTTCTTTCTGGTTTCAGGAGCAAAGGGAGTTAATCGGTAAACAGCTTAAGAAAGAAGAACTCTTCTTGTGCCTGTCTGAGGATCACCGGTGCCCTTCCTCTGCCCCTTCCCCAGTTTGCCACAACTGTGTATGTACCGGGAAACCCAGAAACAAATGAAAAAACACCCCAAGGAAACATGGGGTGTTGGGTTTGGTCCAAGGGCTAAACCCCAGGAACAGGAACTTACCTGGAGATTTCAGGGCCAGGCAGACAGCCAGGGAAGGACCAAGTGAGGAGGCTGGGCTCTCAGTTCCTCTGCTAATTCAGAGCAAGAAACAGGGCTCAAGGTAGAGCTCTTAGGGGAGTGGGCTGGGGACGGGGTGCACACCCCATCTGAATTCCAACTCTGGTTCTACCACTTCCATTTCCTAGCTGAGTCCCCTTTGGTCAACTCAGTTCGCCCAAGCCTCATTTTCTTCACCTGAAAATGGAAACGAGAGGAGGAAAGGAAACCCTCCTACACTGCTGATGGGAACATGCTGGTGGGGCCACTGTGGAAAACAGTACGGAGGCTCCTTTAAAAACTAAAAAAAGAGATTTGCCATAGGAGCCAACAATCCCAGTCCTGGGTATGTATCTGGAGAGAATGCTAATTTGAAAGAATACACGCACCTCCATGTTCATGTGTGTGCTGAGTCGCTTCAGCCGTGTCTGATTCTTTTCAACACTATGGACTGTAGTCCGCCAGGCTCCTCTATCCATGGGATTTCTAGGCAAGAATACTGGAGTGGGTTGCCATGCCCTCCCTCCTGCAGGGGATCTTCCCAAACCCAGAGACTGAACCCAAGTCTTGAACCCAAGATTGACTCCTACACTGGCAGGCAGATTCTTTATCACTAGCGCCACCTGGGAAGCCCATATTTACCATCTGAGCCAAGACATGGAAGCGACCCAAGTGTCCATGCCAAATGAATGAAGAAGATGTGGTTCAATGGAATATCACTCAATCATTAAAATATAATGAAATCACACCATGTACAGCAACCTGGAGGGACTTGAAGGGCACTAGAGAAAGACAAATACCATGCTAATCGCTTATATGTGGAATCTAAAAACATGATGCAAATAAAGTATTTACAAAACAGAAATAGACTCACAGACACAGAAAACAGACGAAAGGTTACTAAAGGGTGGTGGTGAGGGAGTAGGGAGAGATAAGCTAGGAATTTGGAATTAACAGATACATACGAATATATAAAATGGGTAAACAATAAGGACTTAACAGTACAGCCCAGAGAACACTACTCAATATCTTACAATAACCAATAATGAGGGCTTCCCTCACTCAGCTCAGCTGGTAAAGAATCTGCCTGCAATGCAGGAGACTCCGGTTAGATTCCTGGGTCAGGAAGATCCCCTGGAGAAGGAAAGGGCAATCCACTCTAGTATTCTTGCCTGGAAAATCCCATGGACAGAGAAGCCTGGTGGGCTACCGTACACGGGGTCGCAAGAGTCGGACACTACTTAGTGACTAAACCACCACCACCAAATAATAAGGACTTACTGTATAGCACAGAGAACGATACTCAATCTCACAATAGCCTGTAACGGAGTGAAAGTGTTACTCGCTCAGTCGTCTGCAACTCTTTAGCCCAAATAGAGTACCTCCTTAAACCTGGTGTCCTAGGAGACTTGTTTCCTTCCCCTCGTAGGGGCTTCCCAGTGACATTCAGACCGACAGAATAGGAATCTCTGGGGCCTGGAAACGAGCCATTTTATCCCAGGTTATTCTGATGTACTCTCTGACTTGGGAATCACTGCCCAAGCATCTCCCTTTTCCAAAGCCAGTTTCAACTACTCTCAGGCCAAAGACATGAAGGTTGCAGAAGCCACTTAATCTCCTCCACTTTTACCTGGCCTATACCTCAAAACTACATGCACCAAAGTCATCTGAATTCTGCAACTCAGTTCTCCCTTGAACGTAATAGGAAAAAATCCATACATGCAGGCTGCAACTGCCTGCTTAGTCAGTGAGTGAGCTGCTCAGTGAGTGAGCTCAAGAAGCTAGGTATTCACATGAGAGAGGGCATCTCACCCAGCAAACCAGATAACCCAGGTCCCAGAGTACTTTGAGAGGCTTTCATCTCAGAGTCACGGGTGCTGGGTGTTGGCCAGTGATTTATCTGGCTGCCGTTTAGCTGACAGCATCGCCAGGAATGGACTGAGCTTGGTTATTAATTACAGCCACTGGCTTAATTATCAGCACTGATTAACTTTATACAATATCAACATTCCTCTTCACACAAAGCTCACAGGCATACGGTTTAGAGCAGTTAGAGAGAAGCGGAGTGGAACCAAAGGCTATTACTCCCTTGCTCAGAAACTCTCCGTGGCTAAATGCAGAACTGCATCTAAACTCCTTTGTGGGCCTTCTGGGCCCATGTGATCCACCCATGCTGACTTCCTGCTTCCCTCTACCTGCCCTCTCCGCCTCTTACCTGTGGTTCTTCAGGCTGGATCTCCTCTGCAATGTCTCGATGCCTCTGCTGGGAATGGACTCCCCTTCCTTGTTCACTTAGTAAACACCAGTCTTGCTCTCTGCCCCTGTAAGCAGCCTAAATAATCACCTATTCAAAGCCTGTGTTTCACTACATCCTGTAATAGTTAACTTCTTTCTTTTGCCCACTAGATCACGAGCTGCTTCAGGGCAAGAATTTGATCGTGTCCTATTCTGCATCCCCAGTGCCTCATACAGCAGTACTCAGGACACGCTGAATGGTCAGAGAGGTCATGTGCCTTATCCAAGGCCACACTCGACATTGAGTGGCAAAGCCAGGCCCTAGGGCAGAGGCTGCCCGGCTCTTCATTCAGGGCTCGTAAGGGGGTGCTAATGACTCACTGCCCATGGGGCCCCACACTGTTTTCCCATGAAAGTGATGAGATTGTTTGAAACTACGGGCACTGTCTGGCTCGGGCACCGTGTAACCTCTGGTGGGGACCAGAGCACTAGATGGCTGAGGCTGCAGTTTGGCCCGTGCAGAGGAATTCTCTGGCACCAATCAGACCATGCCACTGAACAGCGTCCATCAACTCCTGTACTATCCCTACCAAATGGAGCCCCCCTGTTGATCTGGGACACCTCTTGAAATCACATTGACCCATTTTCCCAACACCAATCTCTTAACGGTCATTCCAATCATCAACTCAGGGGTCAGCAAACAATCCTCTAGGGCCAAATGGGGCCTCTCACCTGTCTTGTAAATCAAGTGCTACCAGAACACAGTCAGGCTGGCTCGTTCATGTATTTTCTATGACTGCAGACTTGAGGGGCTTCCCAGGTGGCGCTAGTGGTAAAGAACCCGCCTGCCAATGCAGGAGACATAAGAGACACGGGTTCAATACCTGGGTTGGGAAGATCCCTGGAGAAGGAAATGGCAAACCACTCCAGTATGCTTGCCTGGAGAATCCCATCAACAGAGGAGCCTGGTGGGTTACAGTCCAGAGCGTCGCAAAGAGTCGGCCACAACTGAAGCGACTCGGCAGGCACACACATAGAGCTGAGTCCAGAAGGCCTGCAAAGTCTTAAATATGTATTACCCGGTCTTTACAGGAAAAGTTTTGCTGACCCCTGATCTAGCTGAAGGAACAGGGAATGAAGACTCCAAACAGGCTCGCCCTGCTACCAAGGGACTGGCTGCCCCCACTCTGGAAGTCAGTGGACCAGACTGGCTTTTGCATGATGTCATTGCTTTTTTTAGCTCTGGTTCCAGGCCTGGGATCCAGGAGGAGATTTTCCCTATCAGACACACACACACAGGGGCCCGGGGCACCCAAGCACATGACTTGGCTTGGTTTAATGGTGCTCAAGCAATGTTTATTAAACAAACAGACAAACAAAGGCCTGTGAAGTCCAGCTAGCCTGGGCCCCTAAACCTGAACAAAAGTCTACCCTCCCTCCTGTCAGTTTCAAGGCGACTAGTCACACAGGTGTCTGGCAGCAGCCTGGTGACCTAGATTTGTCAGACTTTATCTTATCAGCTTTCCTTCCTGTGTACTTACCCAGCACCTGCCCCCACAGTGCCCAGGGCAGCCTGGCCTGGTGTTTTTAGAGAAGGGGAGAGACTGGGAGGACCTCTCGCCTTCCCCACAGATATACTGTTTTTTTTTTTTTCTCCTGCAAAGGGAAGGATCAAGATATATGGAGACTTGGAGCTTAGAGGAGCTCTGGGAAGTCTGGTTTTTCTCACTTCCTCTCCCCTTGGGTTTCCTGGGTGAATCTGTCTGGGATGGACCTCAAAGGACTCCTTGGAGCCCCGCCTGCCAAGTGGCACGTCTGACACGTACAGGGGAGGGACCGGCTGTGGGTGAAACGAGCAAGGCAGCCACCACCCCAGGGCGAGAGAGAGGCCTGATCCTAAGAGGAGACATTCCTCCAAAGACACATGAGAAGGCCAGGTCTGGTTCAGTGGCCACCTCATACTGCCAGTGAGAGCCCAGGCGGCAGTGTTACAGCTCGGGTCCACACTGCAGGGGGGAGTGGGGGCAGTCGGAGGGCGAGCTGGACACATCTGGCGTCTCTTGAAAACCAGGCGAACGGGACAGAAGATGATATGGAAATGCTGACTTCTCAGCTGCTCCAGACAGCCCTCAGGACGGAGTTCCCCACTTGCGCTGCTACCGGCTGCTTCGTCAGACGGGGGGCTTGTTAGGAATCAAAGGTTTCTGGGTGCAAGCTGGGAGAGCGCAAGGCATACGTCTACATGCCACTGTCTCCCCAGTATCTAACAGGTCGGGGGAGCTCACTGAACTCCAAACTGGCAGGGCTTACTTAGTACAGGAGGTTTCACACCGAGCCCTTTTGTTTTTCTGCGTGTGCCCGGGCGTGTCCGACTCTTTGCGACCCTATGGACCACAGCCCATCAGGCTCCTCTGTCCATGGGATTCTCCAGGCAGGAATCCTGGAGTTGGCTTGCCATTTCCCCAGCCAGGGGATATGCTTCTCTGAGCACGTCATTCATAAGAGCTGAAGTTACAGTGAAGGCTCTTGGTGGAACCAGTCCTAACAGGGAAGAAAAAGAATTTCCCGAGCCCTCCAAAGGTAGATGATTTCCCTTTCGACAACTGTAAACGGTCCCTTCAAAAACACAAAGGCGTTAGGAGTGAGGGGTAGGGGAGAGTCAGGGCCATCTGCGCTGCCCCCTGTCATCACTGTGGTCTGGAGGGGAGGGAGGTGATGGACTGATGAGATGTTGTTTTTTGCAGCAGCTGGCAGAGCCGTCTCCTCCTCTCTTCCTCCCCACCTCCTCCTCCTCTGAGTCACTGTCCAGCCACCAGGAATAGGCGGGGAGGGGAGGGAATCCGGAGCTGAGGTTCTACTTGGCAAGACAGCCCTGACCCCAGAGACGGTACTCTGGGTCACCGGGTCAAATCCTCCCCTGGGGAGCTGGCTGAGTGCTTTGGGAAAAAAAGGTACCAGAGATGGTTTTCTTGGTTTTGTTTTTGAAAGATAAGAAAAACAGCATCTCACCCTACCCCCACCGTGAAGCATCACAAGGTGACCCCAACTGATGAGCAGTTCTGAGCTGCTGCTCACACACTGAGGCCCCGAATGCTCTCCCAGCTGCCTGGGCTGCTGCTGTTATCCTGGTAGTTCGAGGTCTCTGAAACTGCCTGATGTGTGGTTCACAGGCAAAATCACACCACCGTGCAGACTGGAGGGGAAGGGGGCAGGGGGCTGGTTTTTCTGTTTAAACTCTAGAGAGGCCTCCCAGCTACCTGCAGGTAAACCCCACCAAGGGCAGGATGGACGCTGCTGCTGCGGCTGTCAGCCCAGCACAGTGACAGGTGACAGTGACAGAACCTGCATCTCTTTCAGTGCCACTTTCTATTTGGTTTTGCTTAGGGCTTCCCCGGTGCCTCAGATGGTAAAGAATCTGCCTGCAATGCTGGAGACCTGGGTTCTATCTCTGGGTCTCAGAGTTTTCCCCTGCAGGAGGAAATGGCAACCCACTCCAGGATTCTTGCCTGGGAAATCCCATGGACAGAAGAGCCTGGCGGGCTAGAGTCCACGGGGTGGCAAAGAGTGGGACACCACTGAGCAATTAACGCTTTCAGTTTGCTTAGTGATGTGCAGATAACAATATTTACCGAGCATTTCTGACAGGTCAGGCACCATGAGAAGTACTTTATACTGATCACCTCACTTAATATCCACAAAACAATCTAAGATGAACATGATTCCCATTTTCTCAATGAACGCACCGAGACACATAGGAGTTGCTTAGCTACATAACTATTTAGGTGAGGAGGCCAGGTTTGGACCTGGGTAGCCTGACTCAAATGTTGCACTGTTAACCACTGAGTTATGTTGCGTCGCATCATCTCCCGCTGCTATCTTATTAATAGAATCAGAAGATGGGGAAGGTGGAAGGAAACTTCTGATCTAATGCCGCATTTGGATGGATGAAGAAAAAGGAGAGCCTGAGAGAACAGTCTTGCCCAAGATCGCACGGCCTGATCCTGTCCTTCTCCTGGCTGCCAGCGCTCTCCTCCAGGGCTGCCTCTAGCATTTTCGAGCACCGGTTATGTGGAAGGCGGTAGGTGGTGCGTGTGGCGGGGAGGAGGTGGCAAAGTGCAGAGCCAAGAGGCACTCGGTTTCTCCGGGCCTTGGTTTCCTAACCTGTAGCATGATGAGTAGAACTAGAAAAACCCCGGTTCAAAGCCTCTAATACTCGGAGAGTCTATGACTCCAGGTCATTTAGAATCTTATTAGGAAACCAGAGGATTACACATAAAAGTACAGGTAACCACAAAAATATAGACCATATTATTACAAGACAGTCATGACTAACTGCTGAATGAACAACCAGGCAGTGAGTACTACTGATGTTCAGTGAAGGGAGAGGATCCTATAGTCAAGGAAGACATCCTAGAAAACACTTAAGCTGGTATTCAAGAATGAGCAGACACTAGAGAAAAAGAAGGATACTCCAGGCAAGAAAAATGACAGGAGGGGAAGAGGAATAGGGTTGACCACCAATATTAGCAAGACCCAGAAAATAGTCAGTGACAAAGGAGCTACCTAGGTCAAACCATGGTTAAGAGGGCATAGACTCATCCAGACCTGTATCCCATTTTGGACTACCCCATCACCTTAGGCAAGTCACTTAATTCCCACCTTGAAGGGCTGTTGTAAAGTAAGGAGTCCCAAGCACATGGTACATCTTCAATAAATAATACAAACGACCAAAGAAGCAATGGTGCAGCTTTACCATTCCAGAGACCTCGGGAGTGTGGGCACTCCAACAAAAAAACATGGGGATGGGGTTCTGCATGCACCGCCTGCTTCCCAGGGAGAGTGCCCTGATGAAGAGTTTGGATTTTCATGAGGAACAAAGCTTGCAATCACCGGTGTCATTCTTGAAGGCCAACACACAAATGCACAGACCAATCTTAGGACTGGAACCTACAGGCATCTGCAAACCACAGAGTTAATTTTCAGGGTATGCCTCATAGCTCAAGTCAACATTTCCTTTTGGTATTTAAAGCAACCGCACAGAAAGGACCGCACTTGAGCAGATTTGTGCTCCAGCTGCCTGCAGTGTGCAGCAAACAACACAAGATGATTCACTCGACTTGATCTCCAGCAGCTCCTTTCATAATAAATTGGTGAGCAATTCTGCTTATGCTCAGATCATTAATTTTCACAGAGTGTAGGAGAGGTCTGCCTTCCATCCAAAGAGGGTGACTTCCCGAACTCAATTCCTCTTGTTCATGGCTATAAAGGATAGAGCGAATTTTTCTAAGCCCTAGAATGCTCACAGCTCTTTCCCAAGCAGTGGTCAACAGTCCGCACCAGATGATCACCATGTGCACGAACTGCCTGCAGTCCACTGCGGTGCGTGTGCACGCGTTTTCCCATGTCTAGTTTCTTCTTCAGTAGTTCAGCTACGACACCATGATATCTGAAGGCTCTGGTCAGGGCATTACTTGCTCAAAAGCCTCCAGCGGCACCCAACTGCCAGCAGAATAAAGTCCCAACTTCTCCCAACAACCTGGCTTCAGTCATATTCACATAGTTTCTCATTATGTTACCCAAAAGGATGGTCCTCCGCCACACCCAGGGCCTTCAACTCTTTGTTCACGACACTCCTTTTACGAGTCCCTCCCAATCCACTTCCACACATCTAAGTTCTTGCTTCAAGGGACATCTCAGTGTCACTCCTACCAAGTCTTCCCAGAACTTTTGTTTCTAGAAAGATAGACCTCAAGTGGTTTTTTGATCAAGGATCCTTAGAGAACCTAATAAAAGCAATGGAACCCTCCCTAGAAAAATATGCACATATGCAGAATTAAACATACAATTTCAGGGACCCTTTGAAGTCAGTCCAGAGACCCCAGATGTAGAGCCCCTTATTCTGTCTTTCTCTGAGAGAACTAACAAGTTATTTGCACAGATATTCACTGGAAATTGGCCAGTATTTAAGAGCTGTGCCAGGGGCTAGAAACACAAAGATGACATCACAATCATCTCCGTGAGTAGTTCACAGGCTACTGGGAGGTATGAATCATTACATTATGATAAATGCTTTAAGATAAACATAAGGTGTGGGATTCCCTGGTGGGCCAGTGGTTACGACGTGGCACTTTCACTGCTGGTGCCCAGGTTCAATCCCTGGTCAGGGAGCTAATATACCATAAACTTTGAGGCACAGCCAAAAAGATATAAGGTGAAAGACAGTTATTCTACTGTATCTGAAGGGGACTGGTCCATCTCACAGATCAAAAAAATCCACCTCACAGATCAAAATTCACGGATGCTGAGGTCCCTTATATAAAAATGGCACAGTATTTGCATATAAACTAGTAGATTCAAGTTGGAACCTATGATAAGGAGTTTGGGGACTTCTCTGGTGGTCCAGGGGTTAAGAGTTTGCCTTCCAATGCAGGGGACACAGGTTCAGTCCCTGGTTGGGAAGCCAAGATCCCATGTGCCTCGTGGCCAAAAAAATAAAATGTAAAACAGAAGCAACATTGTGACAAATTCAATAAAGACTTTAAACATCTTCCAGACCCAGGAATTGAACCAGGGTCTCCTGCATTGTAGGCGGATTCTTTACCAACTGAGCTACGAGCCACCAGGGAAGCCCGCTATATATATATAATTCGTTAAATTGTTCTAAGGGGGAGAAAAAAGAGGGGGGTGAATGACTTATCTGCCTGCCAATGCAGCAGACAGTGGAGATGCAGGTTCAGTCCCTGGATTGGGAACACTCCCTGGAGTAGGAAATGGCAACCCATTCCAGTATTCTTGCTTTGAAAATTCCATGGACAGAGGAGCCTGGCAGGCTATAGTCCATGAGGTCGCAAAGAGTTGGACACGTGCGTGCACGCGCACACACACACACACACACACACCCCATAACTAGTACCATGTGCCACCACCCCACAATACATATTTTGTATTCATGCAATAACAGAACACAGCCAATGAAACAGATGACCAAGTTACAGGCACAGCCCCCACTGCCATCACCCACGTGTACCCGAGGCCTCTGATATCCACTGAAGGTGGTCCCAACTCTGAACAATTATGCTATACAAATTATACCAGCCTAATTTATGATTTATCTTACCCTGAATTGATTCAATCTCTGCCTCATGGGGAGAAGATACAGTAAGAGATTATATTTTACAATCTCTTTCCACCAAGAAACACTATAACCACATTCCTTTGTTTGGAGATTTGCTGTATAGACATGGGTCACCTGTCACCCCTTCCTGGGTGGTCAACAGCTCATCTGCAACTCCACCCCGACCCCACACAGCTCCCCCGCCCCTCCTCCCGCCCCCGCCCCGCAAGTACTAACACTTCATTAGCAGGAGATTAGTGCTTTCAAAGATCAAATAGTTGAGCAAAAGAAGCTTTAGGTTGGATATGTGATTCTCTTTACAAAAGCAAAATTGATTGTGTCTTTAAACTGGGGTATTGGTGTATGTTGGAACACTTCCATAAGTTATCACTTCTGTCTTTACTGCGCCTCAGAAATGCTCTTTAGGAAACTGACAAACATGTGACAGTGTTTTGCAAACATTGCAAAAGAAGCAAAGGCACCTGCTGTTTGGCATGGGTCCTGAAATGGCGATCGTTCTCAACCTTTTGTTTCTTAAAACCCATCAATCATTCTGGCCCTGGGTCTCCATGATTTTAGAAACAAAAAAGGACATTTTTAATGAGACAGACATTTACATGTTTATACGCAATCTGCCTTTTCCCCCTCCTGCTAGAATGGAAAACAAATTTTACTAAATGTTTTTTTTTTTTTGTCAAAAATAACTGTCATCCCTGGATCCCAAAACGGCTTAACTAATAAAATTACAATTTGACATATTTTGCAAATTAGGTAAGCCCACAGAATTATCTTCAAGACCCATGTTCTTTAGGAATTATGCCATTTAATGTGACACAGCGGTCACTAATCCAACTCATGCAATCCACTGCTCATTGTAACATTTTCCAGGGCACTTAGAGAAAAAGAAATGTGTAGTTTTTTTTTCTTTTTTAGAAATTCTGTTCCCGTATTTATTTTTCACATGAGGTTTTCAGGACAAAAATAACTGCATTAACATTTTGGAGAGTTAGTTTTATTACATGTTGAAGACAAGCTGGCGGGTGGTGGGAACGAAGAGAGACATGTCCTTGACAGGTAGAGTTATAGGACTGGACGGTACGCCGCTTTTGTCCACAATCTCTAAGTTGTCACTGTGTTTTGGGAGTCACTGGTGTAGAATGCTAGTGCTGAGAAAGCGGCGGTGGGTGAGTGGGCCTCTCAGCTGCCACCAGGTCAATACAGGACTTCAGAGCATCTTCCTCCCTGCCACTTTTCTCAGTGATGCTGCATGTTGTGTCTAGGCAGGAAGGAAAAACCCAAAGGCCACCACTGTGAGCCCAAAGGAACCCCACAGGGAACAAAAAAAACCTGCCTCCTAATTAGGCTGCAGCCTCACACGGAGGCCCAGCCGCTCACATGCAGAGCAGTGGACGGCGGTGAGGTGGAGACTGGGCTGGTCACGGAATTACCAGCTTCCGACACCTTCCCTCTAAGGACCCAGGGCGCTTAGAGCAACCTATGTCCTGGAATGAAGTCAACGTGCCCAAAGTGGGTTCACGGGCGATTAGTCCAATTCACCATTCTTAAGTGGCCTCCTTGCCAGGCCATCCAAGGGCCAGCAGGAAGGAGGTGAGGGAAGGATGAAAGAGTTTTTCAGGAAAGGCTCTGTGAAGATCCAGGTTGCCGGAATAGATAGTACCCACTGAAGTGAGCATTAGATTGTTTTCACTGGGGTGGGGGCAACTGCTCTGATGGAAACTATTATTATTTTATAACCAAAGTGTATTTTTATACTGTGACTTGCACCATTAAGTGAGAAACAACAGCGTGAGCAATTCCTCATGCCAACTCAAAATACCTATGAGTGCAAACACTTCAGCATTTAGACCACAACACCCCCTAAGAAAGCAATTGTAGGAGGCCTCAGCACATTCCCTAGATAGCTCTGTCATCGATTCAAAAAGCAGCACCCCCTCCGGCACCCCCCCCCCACCCCCAGCATCCTACAGAGCAAATGCTGTTACCTTTCTGCCAACACACACAGCTTTGCTGTCCTCTTCTTAGCCTTGCAAATCCAACTCCTGTGCTCCACGTTCTAAAGCAAAACTATCTTGGTCTAAAGTCAATTTGCTTAGTGTCAGGCAGTAACAATCCTGTCCACCCATCTCCTTGCCTTTTTTTTTTTTTTGGGATATCAAGGCCAACAGAAGCAAAGGGACAACTTTATATTTGCATAGAGCTTTGTGATTTGCAAACCACCCACACATCCATGATCTCATCCAGTCTCATAGCAACCTAATGAGGTAAACCTGCTCCCCCGACACTCAAATAAGGTAGGGCTACCTCCTAGGGCTGTTAGGGCCATGGCACGAAGGAAGCACGCAACAAGTGCTAACTACTGGCCATAGACACAGCAAATATTACTCATTTTATTGGTGAGAAATTGAGACTCAGAGGTTAGACAGCTGATTCCAGGCAACGAGGCCTCTAGGAATCTAGAGAGAGCTGGGAAGACAGAAAGCCTAGTGCAGGAGTCTTTCCACCACCGTATCAATATGGACCCTAATTGTTTAAAACCTGACAACTACACATCTCCATGGAGGCTTAGCTACGTTGATAAGAAGGAAGCCTGAAATCCCGATTTTGTTCCCAGCTCTCCGCTAGCCCCGGAGCTTTAGTTCTCTGTACCTTTGTGTCGCCTTCTCCATAATGAAGGCAGACTCACTTAAAACAAAACAAAAACCCAAACAATGGAATGTCAAGCTTCCAGATGAAAGGCTCTATTTCAAGGACAAAGTATCATTTAATTACACTGCTGCTCCAGTTAGTTGCTTCCCAGCTCCTAACTCCCACTGGGTGGATTCTGAAACCGCATAGGAGATTATGTCAAGAGGAGAGAACAGGAGAAACATTCTCTCCCTGAACTTTCTTAAATGGAAGAGAGAAACAAAATGAAAAGAAAGGCCTATTTTCCAGGGAGGGGGCTGGGGCAATGATCTTTCCGTTAAGCAGACTTGCATAAGAAATCTATAGATTATTTAACACCGGGGGTGGCTGTGGAATGAAATAAAGGAATCTTTGTGCGATGCCAGCCACAGTTCCCTCGCTCTCCCCGCAGTCAGGAATTTAACCCAGCTCTTTAAATCATCAAGCCCCAATGCGCCCCATCTGTGCACCGGTTGTAGCCAATGAAACTGAAGCCTGTGCTGACTTTGGCCTGGACTTGTGAAGGAGGCTTTCTACCCCAAAACGGGGCAGGAAAGAGGACATCAAGTCTTTTTTGCTCATCACTTGTCTTCTCCCAAGGCTGAACAAGAGCCATCCCTCTGCTTATCTGATCATTTATTGAGCTCTTGACGTGGGCCAGGTTCTGACCCAGAGATACAAAGCTCGTAGGATACGGCTCCAGGAGGAAAAGGATGTGTAAGAGCTCCTGGGAGAGAGGAAGGAGGTAAAGAAAAATGATAGTCTAGTGGTTAAGACTCTATGCTTCAGAAATGCGGGGGTTATGGGTTCAATCCCTGGTCGGGGAACTAAGATCGCATAATAGTGTGCAGCATGGCCAAAAAAAGAAAAATGGGTGCTCCTGGCTGAGGCACAGAGGCCTGAAATACCCCTATCTGCATATCCAGGGAAATGCTGCTGGATATGCCAAGAGGTTAGAACATTAAGCAAGGAACCCTAACTCTAAAGCTAGGCTCTGCCAGATCATCTAAGGCCATGAAAAAAGTTAGTGAGACTGCAGGTATGTGAGCAAGTAAGGCTTTGAAGGTTGAACTTTATTCTAACTTCAGGATTTTAAGCAGAGGACATGCAACACCTGATTTACACTTTGAAAAGATCCCTGTGGCTCTTCTCGGAAATGTGCTGTAAGGTGCATGAGTGAAAGTAAGGCGGCCAGCTAAAGAGCTCATTGCTGGAGTCCAGACAAGGGAAGATGGTGAAAACTGGCCAGATTTGAAATTTCTTTTTTGAGGGCAGAGCTAACAGGACTTACCTGTGGATTAGATATGGGGACTGAGTGCAGGGGGAGGGGGGGAAAGGGGGGCAGTAGTAAGAAAGGAATCAACGATAACCCTTTGGCTTAAAACTCAGCATTCAGAAAGCTAAGATCGTGGCATCTGGTCCCATCACTTTATGGCAAATAGATGAGGAAACAATGGAAACTCACAGACTTTATTTTGGGGGGCTCCAAAATCACTGCAGACGGTGACTGCAGCCATGAAATTAAAAAGACACTTGCTCCTTGGAAGAAAAGCTATGACCAACCTAGACAGCATATTAAAAAGCAGAAAGATTACTTTGCCAACAAAGGTCCATCTAGCCAAAGCTATGGTTTTTCCACTAGTCATGTATGGGTGTGAGACTTGGACTATAGAAAGCTGAGTATCAAAGAATTGATGCTTTTGAATGGTGTTGGAGAAGACTCTTGAGAGTCCCTTGGACTGCAAGGAGATCCAACCAGTCCATCCTAAAGGAAATCAGTCCTAAATATTCATTCGAAGGACTGATGCTGAAGCTGAAACTCCAATACTTTTGGCTACCTGATGTGAAGAACTGACTCATTGGAAAAGCCCCTGATGCTGGGAAAGATTGAGGGCAGGAGGAGAAGGGGATGACAGAGGATGCGATGGTTGGATGGCATCACTGACTCTATGGACATGAGTTTGAGTAAACTAAGAGAGTTGGTGATGGACAGGGAAGCCTGGCGTGCTGCAGTCCATGGGGTTGCAAAGAGTCAGACATGACTGAGCGACTGAATTGAACTAGAACATTAAGCAAGGAACCCTAACTCTAAAGCTAGGCTCTGCCAGATCATCTAAGGCCATGTGCACCAGGCCAAAGAGGTAAGACATCAACTCTGAAGGCCATTACCACCCCCACAGATTCCCTTCTGCTCACCTTACAAGGCCCAGCTCAAATTTCTTCCAGAATTCTTCCCAAACATGCTCAAAGTCATTGCCCTCTGTTCTTTGAGAACTCAAGACTTGAGTTCTTGGACAACCTGTATGCATCTCAACTTCTCCATCCATATAATATATGACTTGCATCACCTACCTCAAAGGCGTCTTAGGAGGGATGAGTGAGATACTATTTATACAGTGTTAGCCAGCAGTCCGTTGTACTCTGAAGGTACCTACACACAGTTACCTCCATTTCTTAGGACACACAGCAACTCTCCCTGAAGTTAAAAAGACATCTTGGCTTCCTCTTTCTCTGGAGACTTCCAGGAACAGGACAACTCACATGTTTTTCCCCCTCCAAGCTTGCAGGCCCCCTTCCAAAGCAAAGAGGACTGACTACTTCTCTCCCCTCTCAGTGACACAGCCTCCCCGCATCCAAACCTCCAGACGCAGGGGCTTCCCAGAAGATCCAAGAGCAATCAGAGAGAAGATGAGTCGGTTGACAGGGGAGGAAGCTATAGACTGGCCAGAACAGGAGGGGGCACCGAGGAGCGTGAACAGCAGAGACCTAGAGGAGAGCGGGTGGGCCCGGGGCCTGGCCTCCGGGGGCTCCGGGGTGACCCCCGAGCCTGGGAGGGGCCTCGGAGGAGCAGTTCTGGCCGCAGCCCTGGCTTGAGGACCGCGGCCACCAGACGCGGCTCCTCCGCTTCCTGTCAGGCCGGCCAGCTGGACGGCACCGCTCCGTGCCTGCCGGACCTCCCTCCCTCCCCCGGGCGGGGGCTACCGAGCCAGGGGCGGGGAGCGGGGCGCCATCTTTTCTAGCACTTCTTGGAAACAGATCAAAACACTGGTTTTTTTTTTCCTTTTTACTTAGTCTGAGTTAGCACAAAAGTTTTGCTTTTTTTTTTTTTTTTTTTTACTTCAAGGATATGAAGTCTACGTTCTAGAAGTGTGAAAGTGAAAGTGGTGTTCTTAGCTGTGTCCAACTCTTTGCAACCCTGTGGACTGTAGCCCACCAGGCTCCTCCGTCCATGGAATTCTTCAGGCAAGAACACTGGAGTGGGTAGCCATTCTCAAAGAATGCTTTTTTAAAAAAAAATTAGAGGCTAATTACTTTTCAAAATTGTGATGGTTTTTGTCACACATCAACATGTAGGAGCATCAGGGACACGTATGTCCCCTTCCTCTTGAACCCCACTCCCGCCTCCCTCCACAGCCCACCCCTCGAGGTTACCAGGAACACTGGCTTTGGGGTCCCTGCCTCACACACGGAACCAGCTCCCACGGGCCACCTACAAAGGGACAAGCCCCCCTGAGCTCCTCTTCCTTTTCATGCAGCCTAGCGAAGCTGTTTCTCCTCCCTTGGGAAGTTAGAGCCAGGAGGGAGGGAGCACCCTGAGAATGCTGCTTGCAGGAGCCGGGGTCTGGACTACCACAGGGACACTCGGTTGTTTGTTATGAATAATAATCCCCCACCCCAGCTTTAGGGAGCGGTTGCCAAGGCTCCTCAGGGAAAATGGGGTTCCCGTCTTTCTTCTGATTGTGATCAAATGTCATGCCATGTTACCTCATGTAGAAGCCTTGCAGGAACCCACAAACCAGTGGGTCAGCTCTTCACCAAGCCACTTGTGATTCACCCAAAGGTCACCCACTTTAGTAACTAAATCATCTGGTAACTGTCCCTGGGAGCTTAAAAAGCAATATTCCCTCTCTCATTTCAGCCATTAACTGCCCTTACCTTTCTCTCTCCTACCTACCACTTTTCTTAGAAGTCCTTTCCAGGCAGGCAGCCCCCTGCGGTGAGTTCATCTGCCAACCCAGGCCAGGCCACCTGGGTGCAAGGCTTCAATCACTCCTTGGCCCCTCTCCCCACGACCTGGGGATGTCAACAGGGATGACACCCACTTTCCACAGTTACAGATTAAACTAGTACTGTATCCCCCCAACTCCGAGTTCTTTCTTAGTTTTGAGTGAGACAGCCACGCAGATCCGCCCTCCCTGGACAAAAGGAGGAATACGAACGTCCCGGGCCCTTTGGGAGAGCTTGTCCACGTCTGCAAACCCGGAAGCCCCCTCCCCCGAGGTCGGCAAGGAAGGCCTCCAGCGAACATGTACCTTGGAAATAAGTTCGTCATGATTGGCCAAGTGGGCTCTGCAGTGAATGCAGCTGTAGGTCCGGTGGCAAGAAGGCAGATATGCCTGGAAAGTCTTGGATCTGGTCATCTTCACCATTGGCGCTGCTGAGCCGGGGGTGAACTCTGGGGTGGCCCACGAGGCACTCCCACAGGACGGGTCGCACGGGAAACACCGGAAGACGCAGGTAAAGGCCGTGGTTTGGCGGGGGGTGGGTGTGCGGCAGGCTCCACACACTGGTGATGTCTTCAGAGGAAGGACCCTCAAGCAGAGGTCTCGGGCTGGTTCTCAGCAGCCTGCAGGGCCAAGATAAGCAACCATCATTAGCTAGATGGAGCCGGGCTTCCTCTAGAGCCAGCAGAGTCCAACTGCCACCTGAGAGAGGGCAACACTTCCAGCATAAAATGATCCCCCTTCTGTGTTCTTACATTGTGCCAAGATGCCCAGTGGGTAAGAAAGAAACCAGGGGAGATCCCACTGTTGCTGCAGTTCTAGCGCTAGAGATTCAGTGTAGCCTCAGGGCTCTCAGGTGCTACCCTGCCAACGTCCAGCAAACTGGCACGATCACCACCCCCCAGGAAGCCCTAGACATGGTGGTTGTTTCATCGCTAAGTTGTGTCCGACTCTTTTGCAACCCCATGGACTGTGGCCTGCTGGGATCCTCTGTCCATGGGATTTCCCAGGCAAGAACACTGGAGTGGGTTGTCATTTCCTTTCTCCAGGGGATCTTCCCGACCCAAGGATCAAACCTGCATCTCCTGCATTGTAGGCGAATTCTTTGCTGAGGGAAACTCACAGCTATAGAAACCGCCAGGCTTAGGCCAGGCTTAAAGACAAGCCACCTACAGCCCCAGGAGAGGACCCATGGGGGTCCCATTTTCCTGATCCAACCAAGATAAATGACTTTCCTACAGTCAACAATCACAAACAGATTTGTATTCATCTCCAAATGCCAGGAGTCCTCCAGCAGTTGAAATCACCATCTGAAGAGGCAACAAACCCCAAGTCTCTTTTGCATATAAAGGAAACACAGGATACAAAGGATCAAGTTCCCAGCCAAGAGGATCCCTCATGGCCAGGCAGTCCTTTTGAGAAATGATTCTCCTTGTAATATAAGGGCTTCCCTGATGGCTCAGACAGTAAAGCGTCTGCCTGTAATGCAGGAGACCCAGGTTCAATCCCTGGGTTGGGAAGATCCCCTGGAGAAGGAAATGGCAACCCACTCCAGTATTCTTGCTTGGAGAATTCCGTGGATTGAGGAGCCTGGTAGGCTACAAGTCCACAGGGCCTCCAAGAGTTGGACACGACTGAGCGAGTTCACTTAGCTTCACTTCGCTTCTCTTTGTAATACCTTGCCCAGAAGGAGATGCTCAGCGCATTTGTTTTTAACCAAGTAAAATGAAGGCAAGTAATGGCAGAATCAGACTCCTGCATCTCAAATTCACAATAACAGTGAATCTGACCAGAATTTCTCTTCAACACTCAAACTTTCCATTACTCACCACACAGTAGCAAGCACTTCTCCTACCACAGCCTCAGCTTTGTGATTCTCATGGGGAACAAGGACACAGAGAAAGAGGGGTGGCTCCCGGGGTATGTCCAGTTAAAGGTCTGAGGGCAAACCCCAAGCTCTGAGACCCACTCTGCTTCTCTGTGGCTCACATACCTGAGGCTTCTGGATCTACCTATTTCCTGGGCTAACACTCTTCACAAACGGGGGTGGTGTTCCCACTTGCCTACCTCCCAGGAGAGCCAGAGTGTTAATTAACGCCTGCGTCATGCTTTGAAGATAAAATTATTTAGAGACACGGGGGAGGAAGACAAACAATCTCAGATCTTCCTTGCTGCATTATGCCTGGGATCCATCTGGATGTTCGGACAAAGCCCGCCAATCACAGTCTTTTCCCTCTAAACCTCCACTGGGACCAAAGCTTCAGCAGGAAAGCCGCCCTCCTCCCTGGCATCCTTCCCGCTGCAGCGTCCCTGCAGGCCTCTATGCCCCTGGGGCACTCTATAGCCTCCTGAGTGGCTAACACCCCTGGCCAGCACTAGGCTCAAGGACAGCAGTGGTCACCATCTCTCGCCCTGCATGTCCCTTGAGAGCTGAGCCAAGTAAGCTCCACATCCAGAGTGACCAAGTGGTCACCTGAAATGTCCAACTGCTGAAGGGGTTCAGACCTAGAGGGGCCCAGGCACAGGGTCTTGGCTGCTTGAGTCTCCCACCGCTAATTTTAAAGAGGAGTAATCGGGGACTTCCCTGGCAGGACACTGGCTGAGACTTGGCGCTCCCAATGCAGGGGGCCTGGGTTTGCTCCCTGGTCAGGGAACTAGATCCTACCTGCCGCAACTAAAAAGAACCCATGTGCAGCAACTAAGACCCGGCACAGCCAAATAAATCTTAAAAAAAAAATACTTGAATATGGGAGGGGCAGGGGTAAGAGGGGCTTCCCAGGTGGCTCCAGTGGTTAAAAAAAAAAAAAGAAAACCTGCCTGCCAACACAGAAGATGTAAGAGATGAGGGTTCAATCCCAGCATCAGGAAGATCCCCTGGAGAAGGGCACAGCAACTCACTCCAGTATTCTTGCCTGGAGAACCCCATGGACAGAGGAGCCTGGTGGGCTACAGTCCATGGGGTCGCAGAGTCGGACATGACTGAAGCGACTCAGCACACGTGCATGGATGGCGGTCAGAATTCACCTCAGCTTTGCCTCGGCGTGCGGCCTGGCCATAACAGGAGACAACACGACCCCTTGGATCAGAGCCCCCACACCTCACCCTAAGCTTACTCGGCAAACGCTAAGGTGAGTGGTCCAAATCAAAGCCCACGGTGGACCAAGGCTGTTGGCTGTTGAAGTGTTGCAGGGGGTAGAAAGGGCCAAGGACCCTGCTTGGGGTTCCCTGAAAGATCCTAGAACTTTGCAACACTCCTGTGTCGTTCTCAGGAATGGCAGCATTTCCAGGAAAGGAAGTGGTGAAAGGTCAGGGGGTAGGGGTCAGGAACAGGAAAGCCAGGGCAGGGGAAGCAGGCGGGAGGCTTGCCCCAGGCCAGGAGCTCCTGAAGGCCAGGGCCCCCGCTGCCCAGCGGAGAGCAGGAAGGGCACCAGCTGGCCTGTCCGCCTTTTATCCAAACTTGCGGGAAGGCGAGGAAACAGTGAGCCCTGGCTGCCAGTCTGGGTTTACAGAGCAGCCCCAGAGTCTGTTTCCTTACACACGCAGACGGCTTCTGAATTATGCATTTTTCCAGAGCAGAATTATTTCTTTTCTCACTTCTCTTCTGTAGGAAACCCCCCCAAAAAAGTTCACAGGCAGGGATTTCTGGTTTTGCTCAGCTTCAAATGTGAATCTCAAAACTTACGCAAACCTTTGGAGAAATTGGCATTCACGGTCTGCATTAAACAGGCATGCGTCACATACGAACACATTCATCCAGCACAGAACTTAAGAAGAGAAAAATGGACTATGCAAGCAACATCACAGGCTGCCTGGTGCTGGAAAAGCCCCGAACAGCCTTGGACTTTGCTCTACAGTTGCTCTGCTCCTTGCAAAGTCTCCACTCATTCCTAGGAATTGACAGGAACCCACAAAAGGTGACTCCTTCCCCAAGACAGAAAGAAAGAAAAAGTGGCTTGCTGAAATATGAACCTTGTTCAACTGCTGCAGGGCAAACGAGAAGGAATAAGAGGGGGAAAGTGGAAAGCAAGGTGAAGGAGGATCAAGAGCAGGGTCCTTGAGCCTGAGAAGAAAGGAAAGAATGGGCTGAGTCAGAAAAAGTGAAGAGCTGGAGACCAAAAAATAATCACCACTTACTGTCTCCTACCCTCTTAAGGCTGAATATTAAAAGCTGCTTCTTTAAAAAGCAGTCAGTTTTTTAAAAGGAAGTAAAAAGAAGTCAGTTGTTAGGAAGGAAGATGAAATAGCTTTGTTTTTGTTTTTTTTTAAGGAAGAAATTAAGGCTACAGGGCTGTAGAGCTCACCACATTTTAATCTCTGGACTCCAGTATCTGCTAATGGGGCCACAGGCTCCATGGGGCTTCCTGAGTCCACCTTGCTGAACACATTGTGGAGTTTAAATTGATTTCCAACAATAATCAAATGAGCTCAATATTTAAAAGCCTCAGGGCACGTGTACAAATTAAACACCATTTTAAGCAAAGTAATAATCCATCACAGTGGAAATTAAAGGGAGATTTGCTACCACCTCCAGCTGGCCCCTGCTGGTCGGTGTGGAAAGAAAAGATGTGAACTATTATGATTAAAAACAAAGACCTCGGATACACCACGCTGAGAGCCAAACTCACAGGGAGCGCACAGCGAACCTAGACATCCCACCTCATGGACTGGGCTTTTCCACCAGAAGCCGCGACTGCAGGTGGAACTCAAAACAGAACCTTCCGCGTGTCCCCAGGAGGGAGAGGAAGGGGGTACCGAGCCCTCTGGTCGAACAAGGTTGCTCCCCCGCCCAGCCACAGGACAGGACCACCCCGAGGTGTGCGTCAGTGCTGTTGCTTCTTCGTGGGGTGTTGTTCTGGAGGAAGGCAGGCAAAGACTGCCTGGAAAAGAAGTGGGCTCTGCAATCAGAAACCGGTGGTAGGGGACTTCCCTGGTGGTCCAGCGGTTAAGACTCCCTGCTTCCAATGAAGTGGGTGTGGGTTCGATCCCTGGTCGAGGAACTAACATCCCACAGGCTGGCCAAAAATATAAATTTAATAAAATAAAAATAAAATCGTGAAAATGGTAAACTAAAAAGAGAGACTGGTTCTGCTCCACTGTAGCTGAGTGACTGTGGCAAGTTATTCAACTCCTCTTACCCCCAGCTTCCCCAATTCTAATAAAACCGCCATACTCAGGGTGAGGAGGATCAAATGAGAGGATCAAAGTACATGCACAGTGCTGGCACACAAAACACCAAAACTGCAGCTATTACTATTTTTAGTGGTCGATGAATTAGGAAAAAAAAAAAAAGATGCTGCTGCTTCAAAAGAAGAAAAAGAAAAAGGAGGCCAGAGAGTTCAGAGACAGACATGGTTTTCCTGCCGCTTCATTAGGACTGTCTAGCTTGTCTTCGAGCAAGGTAGATGGTATCATTGGGATCATTGGGACGACATTTCTCTAAACTAGAATTCTCCTCTCAAGGTGGTGAGCACACTGGAGGAACCGCAGCAGTGTTCCTTCCCCTAGAGGGGTGATTTCCCTCGTGGCCATGCTCAAAGGCCCTAAAGCACTGCCAGGAACACAGCATCACTGATGCACACAGCCCTGGCAGGCAGCTGAGTCGCCTTCCCCCTTAAACCCACCTTCTGCATTTCAGCCAGTGTTAAGTATTTAAAAAGCAGATTTGACCACCTCACCACTTTCATGTCCTTCATAAAGGCAATACGAGGCAGTGGGTGAACAGATGAATTTTGGATATTTAACTAAAATTAAAAAAACAAAACAAAAACAACCAAAACACTTAGTTCAAAAATATCTATGTACCCCTATGTCCACTGCAACAGCATTTACAACAACCAAGATATTGAAGCAAAGTGTGTTCATTGATGGATGAATAAAGATGTGGTGTGTATATTATATATATTTATTTATATACACACACAATAGAATATTACTCAGTCACAAAAATGAATGAAATCCTGCCATTTGCAGCTACATGGCTGCACTTGGAGGGTATTGTGCAAGGTAGAATAAGTCAGAGAAAAACAAACACCATATGATTTTACTTATATGTCTAAAAACAAAGCAAACGAACCAACATAATAAAACAGAAACAGTCACAGAAACAGAAAACAAACTGGTGGCTGCCAAAGAGGAGAGGTGTGGGGGCACAAATAAAACAGGTGAGACACAAACTTCCAGCAATAAAATACATGAGTCATGAGGATGAAATGTACACACAGAGAATTCAGTCAACAATACGGTAATAACTTTGTATGGTGACAGGTCGTGCTGTGGTGGTCACTTCATAATGTATAAAAATATTAAGTCACCATGTTGTATACCTGAAATTAATATCATATTGTGCAATATGTAATTAATTACAACCCTATTTTAAAAAGGGGTTTTGGGAACCAGATTCCGAGGATTTCAAATCTCAGTCCAATAATTTATTAGCTGTGTGACCTTTAACTCTCTGGACCTTGCTCTCTTCATCAAAATCTAGGAACACTAATAATGACCTCATAAGGGTCTTGTGAGAATTAACTAAGCTAAAACCTATAAAGTACTTAACATATGCACCTGGCATATAGTAAAGAAAGTGAAGTCGCTCAGTTGCTCCTGCTCCAGGGGATCTTCCCAACCCAGGGACTGAACCCGGGTCTCCTGCATTGCTGGCAGACTCTTTACCAACTGAGCCACCAACGGAAGCTGTCTATCTATATATAAATGCATACATACATACATATATATATATATATATATCTGTTGAGGTTACAGCTTAACCATTTTCCAGCTTTTCCATCTTATAGTTATTGCAGGCCCTAAAGGAGGAAATGGTAACCCACTCCAGTCTTCTTGCCTGGAGAATCCCATGGACAGAGGAGCCTAGCGGGCTACAGTCCATGGGATCGCAAAGAGTCAGACACAACTGAGCACGGATGCACTTATTGTAGCAACTCTTAGGAATCCTAAGGAGGATTTCATGCTGGCTTTAAGGACAAGAGGGTAGGCGCATGACTGACTAGCTTGTTCCAGGAGGAAAGAGAGAAGACCCAACTGGAGGCAATAAATAGGCTGCAGCGGAAAGGGGACAGGTGAGCCATTCTGGGACTGGAGACAGAGAAAACGAAGAGACAGAATGGCTGTGGAAAACCTCTGTCCCAGGAGATACTCCTCTCTCTTCCCCTTTTTCCTGATCTCAGCAGAATCCTCGACCCTGACCTGGGAGCAGGGGGGGCCCAGTTTCCCTGGGCTGCCACCTGAGAGAAGTGGGTGGTGGTACCTTCCCCTGGCGAGGAGGACAGGATCAGAGATGGACTTGGATTTTCTGTCTTGGTTCTTCTCACTAGCTGCATGGCCACTGGGCAAGCTGCCTGAAAGAGGCTGACAGTGCCTACCTCGTGGGGGAGACAAAAGCATCAAATGACATAATGCAAGCGAAGCATTCAGCAGAGCACCTGGCATGTGGCTGGTACTCCGTAACCTTGATAAGCTGCGATCATCCTCACCAGCAAGAGAGAAAAAAACGCAGGAACCCTTCCTGTCCACAAGACCCAAATGAGCGGTACTCCTGTCTGCCAGGTTGACTCACGGTGGTTAGAGGGTTAGGCCTACACTAATCCACTTAAAGGTATACTGTGGTTTAAGCAGGTTCTGGTGGCTTAGCTGGGGATCTGACATTACTGCCGTGTCATTGTGAACAACAGACCACTCCATCACTTCATGCAATGAAGTTACCTCTGCCGTCTGCACTGACTCTACTAATCCCAGGAGGGGGCTGCTACTGAAAACCTTACTGAAACTCTGCATTAAAACTGCCACAAGCTGATGTGCAAGGCACGTGGGAAAAACAATGCTATCACTTCATGGTTAACCCCTTTATACCTCTAAACTCAGGTGGTACTTTAAATCCATCTAGTTGATGAAAAAAATAAATATATAAACAAACCACTTGGATATATTCAGGAAACCACTCTTTCATAAGTAAAACCAACCATTCATCTCTATGTTGGATACAGGGTCTAGTCTTGATTTCAGGAGGATTATCTGTCAGATGATAATCCTACATGATCTCTAGGATTCCTTCAGCTCTTAAAATCCTGATTTCATGTTGCAATGATGTCTCTGCCAGCTGAACCCTGCCCCAGAGGAAAGTGCCCACCCGCCAACCTTCTGTTTCACGAGGTCACAGAAACACACCAGCCTCACAGAGTCCACTGGCTGGACAGTGCTTTGCAACATCTGTTACCACATGACCCTTAGTTCAGCACTCTGCCTGGGAGGCCCCCATGTGAGGCTTACATCTGTTAGAACACCTCCATAGAGAAGAGGCACTTCCTCTTGAATATTCTGAAACTTCCAAGTAATTTACTAGTCATTACATACAAATAGCTGTTGCTAGCTGGCTAAGAAGAGATCAGGTATTACTTTGGGTTGTTTCTACAGTTCCAACCAAATATGCTCTGTCTGAAGATTTATTACCAAGCACATTTGGCTCAGGTTCATTGATGGCTTCCTTCTTTTTCTTATACAACACCAAGATCCAAAAAGGATTTAAGGGGGCTTTACAAAAGCACAAATCATACAATACTATTAAAATAAATTAAGAAATTAGGGTCAGAAGAATTAACACAAAGAGAGTTAGGACACAAACACACGCTATTAAATTGCTAAAGATTTACTGAATTTCAACTGCAAATTTGGCTTTGAGCTCCCCAGGAACCAAGGCAGGAAAAGAAAATACCAGCCGTTAGACGTTTTGTATTTTCTATGAAATAAAAGCATCTTGGTTGTTCAGGATAGGGATTCTCTGAGAGATGTTTCTCTCCTGGGTGGTCACAGGAGACAATGAGCAAGCCAGGGGATAGAGCTCCAGTGCACCAGCCCTTTCCACCCTGGAATTCTCTTGCAAGACTTTCTCAGAGGCCTCTCCATGAAAATGGACAGCCTAAGGAACACTGAAGAGCGATTCAGTAACTGGGATTCTACACGGGGTCAAATGAGGGCGGCCCAAGAACGTGGCTTTCGGATGGTCTGGCTGGATCCAGCGATATCGACTTTCCGGAGGAATGGGAGAGCTACACAGCCTTCTGGCAGCGCTCCACGAATATCATTTATCACAACCAGGCTTTTGAGTAACAAAAATATGGGCAGCCTCCAACATGCCAAGTCCAAACACTAATACTTTTGAATGCTAGCACTTATTTGGCCCTGGTGCTGCATTCAGCTCTCTCGTTGGGCTGTTTTTTCCCCTGAAACTCTCCCTTACGGGCCTCCTCTTGCCTCTCTGAGCCCGTCTCCCTGGCAGCTCTTCCATCCTCCTCCTCCTTGGAGGAGCTTCCACCATATGCCTACCTGCCTGCCTGCCTGCCCTCCCCCCACCCCCTCCAGCATTCTCATCCACACTCAAGCCTTCTAAATACCTCTCTGGATTCCTTTCTTTCTTTAATATTTATTTATTTTTATTTATTTGGCTACACTGGGTCTCAGTTACAGGATCTACTTCCCTGACCAGGGATTGAACCCAGGCCCCCTGCAGGGGAAGCGTGGAGTCTTAGCCACTGGACCACCAGGGAAGTCCGAGGATTCCTCTCTACAGGGGGACCCCCTTTCTGGCTCCTAGGAAAGCGCTTCAAATCCCCAAAGCCAGCACCATCTCTCCCCCTCCCCCGGATCCCATCGCCCTGTCCCCCTCTTCTGCCCCCTCCTCCTGGAGGCCCAGCTGCCCAGACAGGAAACACCCTTTCTTCTCTCTCCCTTCTGTCGCTCACACACACCCTGTCTGTCCCCTACACAGCTGCCTGCGTCGACAGCCCGCCCTCCCATTGTCGCCCTCAGTCACAGCAGCAGCATTGCGAGCCAGGCTCTCTCTCACCCTGCACTTCCTGAACTAGGCCCCCTGACTCAGCTCTTACCTTGCCAACCCAACAGTTCTAGAACTCTATTTATACAGCACAATCTGATCACAGTGCTTTCCTGTTTCAAACCTCCAGCGGTTTCCTAGCAGCCTGCAAGACAAGGTTCAACCCCCGTTAGGGTTAGGTGGCACTGAAACCTGGGCCCAATTCTCTGTATCTTCTCGTCAGCTTCCCACACTGCTGCAAACCTGTTTCCCCATCAGACGGAGCTCCTTCATTACCTTTTCTCAAGTTATTTCAGCCTCCTGCAAAGCCTTAACCTATCTTCTCTGCCCAGTAAATACCTACTCATCCCTTAATACCCAGCTCAAATAAGACCCTGAAGAGAGACTTCCCTGGCAGTCCAGTGATGCCGATCCAGGGGACGCAGGATCGATCCCCTGGTTGGGGAGCTTAGGATCGATCTCACGTGTCTCACAGGCCAAAAGAAAAAGAGAGCCTAAGCAGAGCTAGGGGGCCCCTTCATCCAGCATGCAAAAAAACTGTTCTCTGGAATGGGACCTTTCCACTCTCAGACTGGAAACTTCCTGCAATCAGAGGTCCAGTCTCTACCCACCCACCCTCCTTGGTTCCCAAGGACTCCTGGTATCCAGCACACTGGAGATTTTTGATAAATGTTAATTAACCGAGTAAAATGAATGACCGTCATTAGCTCTGTGCTACCCTATAAAGCTGATTTTTTTATAGTCTCCTTACTTTGCCATTATCCAGTACATTTAAAATACTGAATTCTGGGCATTACATGGGACTCACACACCATTAATGTTCCACAAACTCTTCTGATGTAAACTCACTTGGGCAGGCAGGTTGAAACTCAGGACTGTGGAGGCCTATCTCTGATAGGCCCCACCATAAAAACCTCTGATGGTTTTACCCAGCTGCTGTCTGCTGGCAGAAATACTTCCCATTCGGCCTCCCCTGGCCCTTCCCACCACTGCCCACCTAGGGAAACTTCCTAAGGCACCCTCCCCAGGCTGGCAGTGGCTTCCAGACCCCTAGAGAAACCCCCAGACTTCCCACCCAGGAACCTTCTCTTCCAGGATGGTCCCCACTAACATCCCAGGGCAGTCTGAGCTGCTGCTCTTGGTAAAAATGAGTCAGAGAAAATGCAGTGTCAGACTTGGTTCAGGCCAAGAAGAAAAGGGTCCTTTGACCTTGCCTCTGCTCCACATTCCAAAGAAACCAGATCTACCCACTTGCCAGTCCCCAGGGGCTGTTACCTTCAGCGTCAGTCCTTCATTTTGTGCTTGGCCATGCTCAGAGAGGATAATCCTGGTTAAAACAAAATGAACGCATTCCTCCCATGATCTGGGGCCCGGACAGGGATCCAGCCCATTCCTCTGTCCCAGACAAGGCTACACGTGAACTGCTATGTAAAGCAGCCATTTAGAAGATCTGTAAAGAAAACGTCTTAGAAAGCAGAATAAGAGATATGGCCAGGCCTCAGATTACTTCCCAAGGGAACCCTCACCTTAGACTCCTCCAATCACCACAAGGACAGGCCCCCAACTCCACGTGATAGCACTTGAGATGATTATTTGATTGTCGCCTGTGTCTCATACACTCAAAGGTCCAATATTATTTACTGAATAAATGAATGTCTTTTGGAACACGGGCACTGTGTGACCTTGATTTCTCTTTAACTGCTGCTCCCCTAGGGCACAGCTGGGGCCCCAATTAGCTACAAACCATCCATCCCAAATCTGCCAATACCATTCTATTGTTCCACTGTCAGCATGCCTTTGGCTTTCTCACTTTAATCTCCCAATTCAAATAAATCCAAAACTCGACTCTGACATCTGTGGCTGGGCTCCCTGCCTTTCCAAGATTGGAATTTGGAAACTGGACTTAAAACTCAGGAGAAAAAAAGGGCAGAGGCGCTTTCCAAAGGCTGCCTGTATGTCCAAAGTCTCAGCCATCACCACCCCAAAGATGGATGCATTTCGTTCTAAGAATTAAACTGTCACCTAGCATGGCCATTTATTGAAGGAAAGGAAAAGAACAGGGTGGGGGAGACAGATTCATCTAGAGCAAATTTCTGGATTCTTCCTGTTATGGAAATGGCAGATTTTAGTAAGAACGACAGCCTCATCTCCTTTTCAGCCTGGCATACTAAGCGGGGCCAAGCATATTGCTGGTGCAGCCTTCCAATATACTTTAAGAGGCCTCCAGAAAGCTACCAGTTTATGGGTTAACCTTCCCACTAGATTGTCTGTCATTCCCGACCACGTCCAGGAACCATATCCGGTTCATTACCTGTCATAGCTAGCCCAAAGCCCTGCTGGCACTAAGAGCTCAGAGTAGGAAGGTAGGAAATGAGCAAAGGAGGTGGGAAGAGTCACTGAGGCCTTTCAGCAACTGTCAGAAACTCTCCAGAACTCCACAATTTATTAATTTCTTACTATGGGCCCATGAGGGGTAAAGCACTTGATATGTATTATCTCAATCCTCACAACAACCCAGAGAAGCAGGTATTATTATGATTACTCCTAGTTGAAAGATGATGAAAAAGCCCAAGAGAAGTTCAGCAATTTGCCCAAGGTCACTATGCTGCTGCTGCTAAGTCGCTTCAGTCGGGTCTGGCTCTGTGCGACCCCATAGACGGCAGCCCTCCAGGCTCCCCCGTCCCTGGGATTCTCCAGGCAAGAACACTGAAGTGGGTTGCCATTTCCTTCTCCAATACATGAAAGGGAAAAGTGCAAGTGAAGTCACTCAGTCATGCCCGACTCCTAGTGACCCCATGGACTGCAGCCCACCAGGCTCCTCTGTCCATGGCACCTTCCAGGCAAGAGGACTGGAGTGGGGTGCCATTGCCTTCTCCGAGGTCACTATGCAAGAAAGTACCAAAAAGTGAACTCAAAGTGTTTGCTGTTCAGTCGTACCTGACTCTTTGTGACCCCAGTGACCACAGGACTCCAGGCTCCTCTGTCCATGGGATTCTTCAAGCAAGAATACTGCCATTTCCTCCTCCAGGGATCTTCCCTAAACCAGGGATCGAACCCAGGTCTTCTGCACTGCAGGCAGATTCTTTACTGTCTGAGCCACCAGTGGCTTAAATAGAAAGTACCAGAACTGAGATTTGAATCTGGGAACCACCCCCCTCCAGGGGATCCTTCAACCAAGACATGACAGAAAGTGATCTGAAGAGGCTCATTCTTGGTCCTGAGCCCTCTAAGACAATACCTCCCGGAAAGAGAGACTAAGTCAATTAATGACAACGGGAAACAAAGATGTCAAGTTCTCTCAAAACATCTTCCGACTCCCAGGGTTGGCCCAACGCGTCAACCTTTAATTGCAGCAACCTGAGAAAACAAATGAGGGAAGAGAATAACCTGAACCAGAAGGTGGGACAACAGATTGCGGCTGCTGCTAAGTCACTTCAGTCGTGTCCGACTCTGTGTGACCCCACAGACAGCAGCCCACCAGGCTCCCCTGTCCCTGGGATTCTCCAGGCAAGAACACTGGAGTGGGTTGCCATTTCCTTCTCCAAGGCATGAAAGTGAAAAGTAAAAGTGAAGTCGCTCCGTCGTGTCCGACCCTCAGTGACCGCATGGGCTACAGCCCACCAGGCTCCTCCGTCCAGGGGATTTTCCAGGCAAGAGTACTGGAGTGGGGTGCCATTGCCTTCTCCGGGGACAACAGATTAGGCAGAAAAAGCTCGTTTTCAGTTCCTATCATCCCTTCAAGCTAACGGGATATTTAGCTTTCAGGCTGCAGTCATGGGTGGAAATACTTTTCCCCTCAAATCCTGAAGAAAACAAATTAAGAATCATGTAAGCAAAACTAACCAAAAGCCCTATCTAATATATATTTACATAATACACGTTTATACCATTAGCACAGCAAATACTGAAAGCGAATCCTTTCTACCTTATGGTCCCTTTGGAGGTGGGTCAGTTTAGTTAGGGACACCCCAACAAAGACGAAAGTGGTCAAAGAAAACGATTAAGGGGAAACACATACAATGGATGATACACAGGGACATACAGACAAAAGAAGAACAGGAAGAGGCAAACAGAAACTCAGGGAAAGGAGGCCAAAGGTTAAGGAGGTTTAGTAGCTGGTTTCTGCCTGGGAGACCAACTGCCTTAGTGATTTCCAGACAGAGTGAGATGGGCTGTGTAGAAAAATCTAGGAAATGGGGATATGCAAGGGTATTATTTGCTTATTCTTATTAGATTCCCTATCCTGAAAATTCTGATTCTATAGGTCTTTAGCTGGGCCAGGAATTCTTAGGACAATCAAGGTTGAGAATCCCTATGGACAGTTTCACTTTTGAGGATGCCGATTACCTATGTATGGTTTTTCCAGGAGTCACGTACAGATGCTGAGAGCTGGACCATGAAGAAGGCTGAGCGCTGAAGAACTGCTTTCAAAGTGTGGTACTGGAGAAGACTCTTGAGAGTCCCTTGGACAGCAAGGAGATCAAATTCATTGGGAGAACTGATGCTGAAGCTGAAGCTCCAATCCTTTGGCCACCTGATGCGAAGAGCTGACTCACTGGAAAAGACCCTGATGCTGGGAAAGACTGAGGGCAAGAAGAGAAGGGGGTGACAGAAGATGAGATGGTTGGATAGCATCCTGACTCAATGGACAGGAGTTTGAGCAAACTCAGGGAGATTGTGAAGGACAGGGAAGCCTGGAGTGTGGCAGTCCATGGGGTTGCAAACAGTCAGACACAACTGAGCAACTAAACAACAATTATTTATGTCAGCTAGGCCACTGTTCCGGAGAAGGCAATGGCACCCCACTCCAGTACTCTTGTCTGGAAAATCCTATGGACAGAGGGGCCTGGAAGGCTGCAGTCGATGGTGTCGCTGAGGGTCTGACATGACTGAGTGGCTTCACTTTCACTTTTCACTTTCATGCATTGGAAAAGGAAATGGCAGCCCACTCCAGTGTTCTTGCCTGGAGAATCCCAGGGACGCGGGAGCCTGGTGGGCTGCAGTCTATGGGGCTGCACAGAGTCGGACACGACTGAAGAGACTTAAGAGCAGCAGGTCGCTGTTCACAGGTCTTCATCGTCCAGAGTTCTACCGTGAATGTAAGTCACAGTCCACTTCCGTGGAGCTACTCAACGGCAATGGCAGCCTAAGCAATTTCTCCTTGTATCACACATGCCTCCTGGCATTCCGTGTACATTACCTCTCATGTTCACACCTCCCTGCCTTTGCTCATACTTTTTCCCCTGGCATGTTTCTTTCTGCATGTTGAAATCCCCTTCGCTCTTCCCAGTCCTATCTCCAAAATGCCTACCCTTCTTTCTGTATCGCTGTAAGGACTTTAAACTCTTTCTACCTTGTACTCTGGTTATTGACAGAGATGCCTTAATCACTCCTATTTGAGGATATGCTCTTAGGGGCCATATTATAACTTATCTTTTTCTCCCAAAGGTCTTATCTGTTGAATGATGATTACCCAGGGGAAAATAAAACCAAGGTTGAATTTCAGCCCCAGACCAGAGGTTCCTTTTCTCTCTCTCAAAAAAGGAATCAAAATTTTCCTGACTCAGGCAGGATATGTTCTCTTGCCCCAGGTATTGCCACCCAGAACACCATGGGAAAACTAATCACTAGGCAGGTCAATATTTCCTATAACAAAATTTCACATCAGCTAAAATAAAACCACTTTCTTCTGCCCAACTGATCTCAACCACTGTTCACACCCAGTGGACTCTGTTTGAGCCTCAGTGGAACACAACTGGCTTCCCCAGTGGCTCAGTGGTAAAGAATCTACCTGCCAAGCAGGACACATGGGTTCTATCCCTGGGTGGGGAAGATCCCCTGGAGAAGGAAATGGCAACCCACTCCAGTATTCTTGCCCAGGAAATCCCATGAAAACAGAAGAGCCTGGTGGGCGACAGCCCATGGGGTGGCAAAGAGTCAGACACGACTTGGCGAGTAAACAGCATCAGGCACCCATCTGCCATCTGAATATCAAGCCTTTCTTTCATGGCAAGAAACAGCCAAGGGAACTCCAGACACTAGAGGATGATTTCATCCTGAGCAGGGACTCTCATTTCAGCTAAAGCCCTGTAAGTCTGGACATACTGCAGTCCCAAGACCACGGGGGAGGCCTGACTGCCCCGTAACACAGGAGACCGGAGAGGTCAGTGACCCAGCCAGGAAACAGGGATTCAGGTGGCAGTGCCACACCTCACTGGCAGATGCTGCTCAGCCCCATCCCAAGAGAGAAGGAAGGCTTGGCCTAGTATTGAGACATTATGAGTTCTTTAGAGTTTAAGTCAGGAGTTGGTACTCTTCCAGAATGCACAGGAGTTGTAAGAGCCCGGACCTGAGAAATAAAAGATACAGTTTACAGTCTATCCTGTGCCCTACTTAGTTCTGTGTATTAATAAGCAAGTTCTTATTGCCTGTTTGAGCCTCAATGTTTGTGTCTCTAAAATGTAACACCTAAAATGGATTTGAATGCCCAATCCAGCAAATATCTAAATAATACAGAGTTATAAACCATCAGCTTGAAAGCAGGGAAAATAAGAGGATAAAGTTACCACTGGAAAAAATTGGGATACAGGGCCCGACAGTTACTAAAGTCAAGCCACAAATTTGTTTCTCTGCTTCCTGGCAGCCAAAGAGAAAAGAGAAACATGATCAGTTACACCCGACTATCCACAAAAGAAAGTCATGCCAGTTCCCTGGGAGAGGCAAAGCTTTTCCTGGCACCAGATTCTGAAAGAAAATTTCTCCAATTAACTTAACAGAGACATTAAGTGAAGCTGTAGCTTAAGTCTTCAACTATGTTCAACTCTTACAAGAAATATAGTAGCAAGTTACATAAAGCTATTTTGGAGAGCATCAGTCCATAAAGCAAACAGCAGGACACCCATCTCAAGTTCATCTCAGTGAAAGTAATTCTGGTGGGGCTGAGCTAACATGGCCCAAGTATGCAGCTTTCAGTTGGCCCAACTTAAATCAAGGATAAAACTAAGACCAGGTAGACAACTTGTTCTTCCATGCACTTCTATAAATATTACTTCTTCCACATAGATGTTTATTAAGAGTTGGTTAGCAGTTTCCAATTAGATGACTTCTACATTCCATTCCAGTTCTGATAAATCTAAGTGACCTTTTTGGTCTTCATTTACTTACATTAATTTAAAATTTGGTAGTTTTCCCTGTCTTACTGCACTCCGAAATCAATGGGAATTCCTGACAGTGAGAGAGAGAGAGAATCTAACTGTTAACATTACTCTTGCTATTAATAGCTAATACCAAGTGCTTACGTACCAGGCCCCGGGCCTAGGTTCCTGTGCATTCTCTCATTTAATCCTCCCATCAACCCTGTGTGATAGTAACTACTATTAGTCTCATTTAACAAATAAGGAGCAGAGGCTTAGAGAAAATGTCCAAGGTCACAGAGCTTTCTGGTTCCAAAGTCAAGATTCTTAGCTCTACTTATAGTGCCTAGTATTAATGAAACACGATTACTATGTTTGTCCGAACAATGAAGCCTAGAGTGAGGCTAGTAGAGCAGGCAAGAGTTACTAACAACAAAAAAATAATAGTGGAGCTTTTAGAGACTTTGGCAACCTATAAAAAAAATAAAAGGATGAAAAATTTGTGAGAAGCAGAAATCCCAAAAGAAAGTAATTCCACAGGAACAGGAATCCTCAAGAAAACGAAGAGAAAACTTCTTTTCCTCCTCTTCTCTTGAAAACAAAATATCATAAAATAAATAACCAATGAAAACCTACTACACAGCACAGGGAACTCTGCTCAATGCCCTGTGATGACCTAAATGGGAAGGAAATCCAAAAAAGAGGGGATATATGTATTAGATACACACACCTGACTCACTTTGCTGTACAGTAGAAATTAACAACATTGTAAACCAACTATACTCCAAGAAAGCTTAAAAAAAAACACAGAAAAGAAAGTCATTTCCTACTCTTCAGCCCAGTCCCTCAGTCGTGTCTGACTCTTTGCGACCCCATGGACTGCAGCACACCAGGCCTCCCTTCCATCACCAGCTCCCGGAGTTCACTCAGACTCACGTCCATCGAGTCGGTGATGCCATCCAGCCACCTCATCCTGGGTCGTCCCCTTCTCCTCCTGCCTTCAATCTTTCCCAGCATCAGGATCTTTTCAAATGAGTCAGTTCTTCCCATTAGGTGGCCAAAGAATTGGCGTTTCAGCTTCAGCATCAGTCCTCCCAATGAACATTCAGGACTGATTTCCTTTAGGATGGACTGGTTGGATCTCCTTGCAGTCCAAGGGACTCTCAGGAGTCTTCTCCAACACCACAGTTCAAAAGCATCAATTCTTCACTGCTCAGCTTTCTCTATGGTCCAACTCTCACATCCATACATGACTACTGGATAAACCACAGCTTTGACTAGATGGACTTTTGTGGGCAACGTAATATCTCTGCTTTTAATATGCTGTCTAGGTTGGTCATAACTTTTCTTCTAAGAAGCAAGCGTCTTTTAATTTCATGGCTACAGTCACCATTTGCAGTGATTCTGGAATATCCAAAAACTAAAGTCTGTCACTGTTTCCATTGTTTCCCCATCTATTTTCCATGAAGTGATGGGACCAGATGCCATGATCCTAGTTTTTTGACTGTTGAGCTTTAAGCCAACTTTTTCACTTTCCTGTTTCACTTTCATCAACAGGCTCTTTAGTTCTTCTTTGCTTTCTGCCATAAGTGTAGTGTCATCTGCATATCTGAGGTTACTGACATTTCTCCCACAATCCTGATTCCAACTTTTGCTTCATCCAGCCCAGCATTTCTCATGATGTACTCTGCATACGAGTTAAATAACCAGGGTGACAATACACAGCCTTGACATACTCCTTTCCTGATTTGGAACCAGTCTGTTGTTCCAGGTCCCATTCTAACTGTTGCTTCCTGACCTGCATACAGCTTTGTCAGGAGGCAGGTCAGGTGGTCTGGTATTCCCATCTCTTTAAGAATTTTCCACAGTTTATTGTGATCTACACAGTCAAAGGCTTTGGCGTAGTCAATTAAGCAGAAGTAGATGTTTTTCTGGAACTCTCTTGCTTTTTTGATGATCCAGCAAATGTTGGCAATTTGATCTCTGGTTCCTCTGCCTTTTCTAAATGCAGCTTGAACATCTGAAAGTTCACAGTTCATGTACTGTTGAGGCCTGGCTTGGAGAATTCTGTGCATTACTTTACTAGCGTGTGAGATGAGTGCAACTGTGTGGTAGTTTGAGCATTCTTTGGCATTGCCTTTCTTTGGGATTAGAATGAAAACTGACCTTTTCCAGTCCTGTGTCCACTGCTGAGTTTTCCAAATTTGCTGGCATACTGAGTGCAGCACTTTCATAGCATCATCGTTTAGGATTTGAAATAGCTCCACTGGAATTCCATCACCTCCACTAGCTTTGTTCACAGTTTCTACTCTTAAGACTCTAAACTTTGGCTCTCTTGGTCATTCATTCATTCATTCACTCCAGCAACAATTAGATATTTACCCTGTGCTACTCCCTGCCAGGCACTGTCAGCAGTGAGCAAGACACAGGAGCTTCCAATCCAGCCATCAAGTAGACAATACACTTCCAGATGGTATTAAATGCTTTGAAAAAAAAAAAATTATGGGAATTAAGAGAGGCTGAGGGGCAGGGAAGGAGAACTGTTCTAGATAACAGGTCAGGGAGGGGCTCCCTGAGCAGCAAGTGAGGAAACCCAATCATGCAAAAATTTGGAGACCAGGCACCAGCAGAAAGGCCCAAGGACAAAAACAAACCTTACATGTTTCAGAAACTTCAGGAAGGCCACTGCAGCAGACTGAAGCCAGACTGAAGTAGAATAGACTAAGTGAAGACTGGGAGGGAATGAGGTGGGAGAAGATGGGAGATGGGACTACAGGAAAAGGAGGTGGATGCTTTCTGAAGGGTAATGGGAGGGGCATAATCCTAGTTTAAAATCTCCAAGGCTCCAAGGGAAGTCAAAGCTCCAAGGGAAGTCCAGAGAGATGCAGTACCACCTTTTGTTAGGGATAGCATCACCAGACTCAAAACTGGTAAGGGAATCCCTTTAGCCCGTAGGCCCTGGTTTTCCACTGTTTGTTGTTGTTTAGTCCCTAAGTCTTTTGCAACCCCGTGGACCATAGCCCGCCAGGCTCCTCTGTCCATGGCATTCTCCAGGCAAGAATACTGGAGTGGGTTGCCATTTCATTCTCCAGGGGATCTTCCTGACCCAGGAATTGAACCGGCATCTCCTGCATTGCAGGCGAATTCTTTACCACTGAGCTGCCAGGGAAACCTGCTTTCCATCACTAGATGCTAAACGTAAAAAAGAGTTCCTTTTCCAGAGCTTTATACCCCCTTGTCATGAAGGGAATGCAATTGTCAAGAGCAACTGGTGGTTTGGTTGATAGACTCTAGGGAAATGCCAAGATAATTTACAAAGAAAACTGATCCAGACCTCTATTTGAATCCCACCTGCTCTTCCTATCCTAGGATGTCGTATCCTTGGCTATCCTTTTGTTGCTTTCTTTTTCCAGAGGCTCAAAACTCAACACTCTCCATGTGAGCTGCTTGACCAAACTGAATATTATTAAAGTTAATCTCAACAATCCCACTGTTAGCCTTCCCAAATAAGGCATACCCTTGGCAGGAAACACCACAGAAATATGAATTTGAATTTGAATCTTTTTTGAAGCTAAATTACAGCTTTGATTAATTCGAGGAAACTTCTTTTACCAACGTGTTTGGACACAAGAACTAAGAGGGAAACATCCAACATGTGGAAGCAGCAGGTGTGTATGTTTCTGCTTGAAAGTAGAGACAGGTAAAGCGATGTGAAATTGCTAGTCACTCAGTCGTGTCTGAGTCTTTGCAATCCCATGGACTGCAGCCCATCAGGCTCCTCTGTCCATGGGATTTTCCAGGCAAGGACACTGGAGTGGCTTGCCATTTCCTTCTCCAGGATCCAACCCCCGTCTCCTGCACTGCAGGCAGATTCTTTACCAACTGAGCTACCAGGGAACAGGTAACAGAGACAGGTAACAGCATCAGAAAATGGTGACTGCACACAGGAGCCGAGCCATCACCCAGGAAATAAGCTGGGCTGAGGTCGGCAAGGGGGCATGGAAACTTGTTGTCACTTCTTATTAACAGACAAACCCATGGCTCCCCTCCCTGCTCCCAACAAAAAATAAAATCACCAGTATGCCCTTCCTCCAGATTACACAGCCTGGAACACCCAGATACTAAACAAAATCAACCTTTCCTGCTGGCCAGACTGTTAATGTCCCAGGCACAATGACTGTTATCATTAACTCAAAATAATTAAAATCGTTAAAACACTGAAAATTCACCTAAATCTGGGAATAATGCAGGAGGTTCAACAGCACTACTCATGACCCCAACCCCGCACACCTAGAAACATCCAGTCATACAGAATAGTGAACAGCAGCCCTCAAATGGACTGGAGCAGGGTGCTGTGGGAGTAACAGGGCCTATGCCTACCTCTCAGGGCCAATGCTTCAAGGCAGTTGAAAGCAAACACTATACCCTTAGGTTTCAAAGCCAGGGCCTCCAACAGATGAGCGGTACTGGGTTTATATACAGTGTGGGTCATATAATCTGATCAAGGCTTTGCATATCATTGTTCACTGCCCCAAATTCCCACTAGTTCAGAGTTTCTTATCAACCATCTGCCTTATAACTTCATGGCCCACTTATTAAAAATGTTCCCCACTGACAATAAACATCTCCAGACTGGACTTACAAACTACATGTTTAAACACTACCCAGGTTGTCTTTATGCACATTTAAGTCTGAGAACTTCAGCAATGTTTCTGCAAACTGTGGGCCATGAGTCATGACCAGCAGTTGATATTTTTTTTTAATTAAGTAGGAAAAAATTATAAATAGAACACACTGCAGGTAGTCAGGGCAATTATTGTTTCTGGGAACTTAGGCAGTTGTGGACCTCTGTGCAGTGATGTAAAATGTATTCATCACTGTGGTTCAGTTTGAAAACCACTCTCCTAGAGGGATGAAGGAATATTTTTACGGAATGTTTTATGCTATTCCTATGCATGGTGTTTATTTCCCATTTTTCACCCCTAATTCCAAGCTTCTGAATTTTAGGTCAAGCACAAGTTATCCAGACACAAAGGCTGTTACCGAATCCTAAACTGATGAGGCAATGCCAAACTGAGTAGGGGGGGTCAGCCCAAGGCTCCTTCCTGCCCCAGACACTTCTCAAGGAGCTGGGGATACGGAAAGGTGCCAAAGGGAAGTTTGCACAACTCTCCCCAGGCTGGAGCTGTTCCTTGGTAAACTTGCACACTCATTATCACACATTAGAAGAACTGAAATGTTCCCTTATGAGGGGGTAGGGAGCCGGGGGCGGGGGAGGCTCAGTCTCAGTCTAAGGAATAGAGAGAACTCAGGTTCAATCCATCAATGCAGTCCTGGGGCAGGAACTAGGTCAAAGGAAAGTCAGGGAAGGGTGAATCCAGGCCCACTGACCACAAGGCTCTGAGCTCTCAGAATCAGGACAGCACTGGACAGCATCAGGCATGTGAGGTCACGTCTCACCCCAGAACCAGTGACATCAGCTGCCTTGGGCAAGTCACTTAGCTTTTCAATCCCCTAGGTTCCTTGTGTGGCCAATGCTCTGGGAGCAAGTGGAACACAAGCATCCCTTCTTGCCCAATGCTCTAGGACAGGCAGCCCCATCTTGCTGGATCAGAAGAGAGGAACATGGGAGAAAGAGCCAGGGGGAGAAGGAATGGCTGGGACTTCTCTGGCGGTCCAGGGGTTAAGGCTCCAGCTGCCATCGCAGGGGGCGTGGGTTCCATCCCTGGTAGGGGAACTAAGATCCCGCCTGCCAGCAGGATGTGGCCAAAAAAAGTAGCTAGCTGTATTTTCGGCTTTTAGACTCACCAGAAGCAACGACTTACTGAAAACAGCCTCAACACTCGAGGAGAGCAACTGACAAGGAGGCCGGAGCTCAAAAACAAAAAACCCAGCGAAGCCCAGGGGCGGTTTCCCCGGGCCATTCAAAGCCGCGGGACTGCGGGTGGGTCAGCTACATCACACAGAAAAACGGAGGGCGCTCACTCCCTTGGCTTTGTAAGCTCCTGTAAGCCGAGAGTGAAGTCAGAGGTGGCAGGCTCCTGGGCCCGGTCCAAAAGAACAGGTGGTTCCCCTCCCCACCATCCTCGCCAACAAGAGAAAAGTCACCACTTGGGGTGAAGCTACCCAGAGGAGGTCAGCGGCCAGGGAGGGTGCACCTGAAGCAGTGAGAGGTCCGGGGTGCCCCGCCAGACCCACTTCCCGAGAGATACTTGCTGGAGAGGCCCCTGATTCCGTCGGGCAGGAGTGAACTCACGCCCACCTCTTTGGCAAGGGCGCTGGGGAGGCGCCGGGAAGCGGCCAGGCAGGAACTCGGCTGCGGTTACCTCTGCCCGCGGCCGGCCAAGCGCTCCTCGGAGTCTTGAGGGCGGCTAGTCTCCCAAAAGGCGGGAGGCGGGGGGGCACACCGAGGGCGGCGCCCCCGGACCCAGTGTCTCCAGCGGAGACCCAGCGACATCGGGGACAGAAAACGCCTGAAACTCCCACCCTGGCCCCCCACCCACTTCGTCCCAATCCGCGGGAAGTAAGCTGAGAAAGGCGCGGCCATCGGGTCTCCAGGTTCACACCCCCCGCCCCGGCCCCGCTCGCTCCAGACCTGCCGGGCTCGTCGCCCGGGTCCCCGGCCCCGACCCGGGGACCTGCGCCCCCTCGGCGCCAGCCGCGGGCCGCAGCCGGGGCCCCGGCAGTGTTTGTAAACAAACCGGTCACGTGGCCCCGGCGGCTCGCTCCCCGCCCCCTGAGCCCGCGGCCCCCCCACCTCGCCCCGGGGCGACCCCCTCGCCGGACCCCACCTCGGCCGCGCCAGGCGGAGGGTGCCGCGCTCGCTCCAAGGGAGCCGGGCCGCCGGGGCCCCGGGGCGGGATGGAGGGGGACGGGGACGGGCGCCCCGCGCTGACAGCACGCCCCACGCCCACGCGCGCCGCGCTCGCGTCTCACTCACCCGGCAGCCAGCAGCCCCGTCCGGCCCGCGCCGCGGTAGGCTCCGCGGGGATGCGCAGCAGCGAAGGACCGCCCGGCCGGATCCCGGGCCCCGGGCGCGCTCTTAAAGCCACAGCCGCCGCCGCCGCCGCCGCCGCCGCCGCTCCGCATCCCTCCGGGCCGGGCCAGGGGCTGCCGGGTGACGGACGCGCTCCCGCGCCTATCCCCTCGGCGCAGCACATAGCAACACGCCGCGGGTTGGCTGCGCCCGGCCGCAGCCCATCCGCCGCGAGCCAATCAGCGAAGGACGGAACTCCGCCTCCTGCTTCCCCGACCTCCGCCCCCCACCCCCCACCACCCTTTCGGGCCCCGCCGGGCTTGGGTGCGGGGTGCGGGGCGCGAGGCGGGCGCTGGGGTCTGGCCCCGAGGAGGCTGAGCCCGCCGCGCCTGGCGAGGCGGGGGGCGGCTGGCCCGAGGAACGGGGAGGAAGGGTGATGACGATGGGGAGGCTCTCGGCGCCCGGGCGGAGACCGTTTATTTGGGTTTGGAGTTTGTCTCCAGGTCAAGGCTGGGATTTCTAGAACCCGGGGTGGTGGTGGTGGGGGGGCGCTTTCTAGTGCTGCTTCTGCTTAGAGGAGCTAAGACAGTAACTCACTCCTCACGCCTTAGCCGCCCCCAACTCAGTCTAAGTTACCTGGAGAGGCTCTCGGGACCCAAGGCAGTTGAATGTAAGAAGATAACGCCAGCCCGAGGGGGCCCCCGCCAGGCCCTACTCAGCAGCGAGTCATTTCCCGTTGTCTCTCTGCTCTCCTTAAACCCGACGTATTAAACGCAGGATAAGAGGCATTTACAGGCATTGGAAGACACCTCGCCCCCAATTGCTGCTGGTTTTCTAAGGCTTTTGAAGAGAAACGATTCACCCGGGTCACTAGGAGGGTCAGAGACCATAGGGGAGGTGCGCCCAGTCTGGGTCAGTGGAGCGGTGCTTTTCACGGAAGAGAAGGTTAAAAAATAAGCCCAGGGCTATCAGCAAATCTAGGGAGGCACCAGGTGGGCGGAGTGGGGCAGTCTCCCAGTAAGAAAACAGGTCACTTTGAGAAAGAATGCAGCCAGGGATCAGGGGCAGAGAGCAGTTCAGCCTTTTCATTTGGCCTCTGGGATTCTGCAGTTGCTCAGAGAGCAGTAGGAAACCTCGGGTTTTATTGAGCTGCTGTCAGAATGTGAGACACTTCTAGAGCTGCTGCTGTCTTCAACCCCTTTGCACGCTGGTTTGCCCAAAAGTGGAGAATGGTACCCAAGGCAGATCCCCAGGTGGCTCAAACTTCACCGAAACTCCAGCCAGCTGTCTTTAAAATACGTTTGATTCGGTTAATATATCTCTCGTTTGGATTGTATTCCGATAATATATGTTGCATGGTTGGATGTGAATCCAGTCCTAATGTCAGTAAAAACTACAAAAAAAGTACCTGAAACACATCAGCGTCTCACATATGTATCAGTCTCAGTGTAAGCATTTTCAGTGTAAACAAGATCAGCTTGTCATTGCTCACAGTTGATAAACTTGGAAAGTTTAAAACAAAAAAAATTTTAAATACTTATCAGATAAAGACTCAAGAAAGGTTTAGCACTTAATCCTTATCTTTGAAGAAGTGGTAGATTCTTTAGATAACTGAGACCTTGATTTCTGCCCTAATCTGCCTCTTGGGCAAATTTCTTCCTCTTTCCAGACCTTAGTAGCCACATTTTGAAACAAAGAAGATTGAAATAGATTGAAATAGTCCCCTCCAGGCAGTAAAATCTAAGCAGGTCCAGAAAGTCAAACTTGTTACAATGTTTCAACAATATCCTAGTGAATGTTCCTGTTGCCAGATCACCACTCCCCAACGCAGGCCCTGCATGAGTTTAACACCCTGGAATATTGGTATGTTATGTAACAAGATTGGTGGCTACTGTTTAAATAAAAGATAATGTTAGCTAAGGAGGACGAGCCTGATGAGGTGCTTCAGAGGGAGATCTGAGGACCCCTGCAGGCCGGCTGTGTGTATGCCGGAGACTGGAAGAGGCATCCAGACTGCAAGACCCGAGACAATAGAACCAAGCCAGGCAGCCAACCAAAAAGATGAACTAAGCCTGATCATGCCTCCTCCCTGTCAAAAGAGCCAAGCATTGTGAACTGTTCCGGGAGAAGGTAGAAGTGAAACAAAGTAGCAGAAACAACTTCTCTTCCTCTGAAAGCACCTTGAGTGGCCTCGCAGTACACATTCACTCAGGGCCTATTCTGTGCAGCCTTGCCTGATTGGCTTGAACGGTAGTTTTCTAAAGAATCTACCAAACGAAGAGACAGCTGAGCCTATGGAGAGTGTGTGAGAATGGACAGATATTTACCCCCATAGGGCAAAAATGAGATGGAAAAATACAGGGAGAGATGTAAATAAATTCGTTCAGATAACCCCACAGACAGGTATCAGCCTGCCTGTCAGTGGCCCAGGACCCTTGTCTCCTCTGTGTGTGGCTGAATTCGTTCATTCCCATTCACAGCCATTCTTTTCCAGCATCCGCTCTCCCCAACCCCACATTCCTACTGTTGCCATATTGACATCACTGCTACTGTGAAAAGGTCACTTTTTAATTTTTTTTTTCCTTACGACCATGCTGCTCACAGTGTGGGATCTTAGTTCCCCACCCAGGGATGACCCCATGGCCCCTGTGTTGGAAGCACAGAGTCTTAACCATTGGACCACCAGGGAAGTCTCAGAGGTCACTTGTATATGCTCATGGTGGGCTTCCCTAGTGGCTCAGCTGGTAAAGAATCTGCCTGCAATGAGGGAGACCTGTGTTCGATCCCTGGGTTGGGAAGACCCCCTGGCGAAGGGAAAGGCTACTCACTCCAGTATTCTGGCCTGGAGAACTCCATGGGCAGAAGAGCCTGGCAAGCTGTAGTCCATGGATCACAAAGAGTCGGACACAACCAAAACTCACACTTTCTTTCTTTCCCTCACGCCCACAGCAGTGCATCAGCGGGTCCTGTCAGCTGAACTTCAAAAATACATACTCTATTTCCTCTGAGCATGTCAGTCTCCACTGCCACCTCCCCGGCTAGAGCCACAGCATCTCTTGCCTAGAGTAAGCCACAGCCTCTCAACTGATCTCCCTGCTTCCAATCCATTCTCTCCGCAGTAGCCGGATGGTTCTTCCTCTAAACAACCCCCTTACGATGGCTACAAGGCCCTGCTAAGCAGGCCAGCCAGCCTCTCCGGTCTTTCCCCTTTGCTCACACTGCTCCCGTCAAGCTGGCCCCGTTTCTGTTCCTTAAATACTCTGGGCCTAGTCGTCTTTTTCTTCTTCTTCTCTTTTTTAATTTTATTTATGTGTTTACTTTTTGGCTGTCCCACTCGGCTTGCAGTGTCTTAGCTCCCCCACCCACTCCAGGAATCAAACCCAGGGCCCTGACAGTGAAAGTGGGTGTCCTAACAGGGAGACTAGAAGTCCACACCGAGCCTCGTCTTGTTACCTGACCTGAAACGCTAGAAGGTTGCCTCTCACTGCTTGGTTCTGAGGTTTAATACTTCCTTCTTAGAGGCCCCCCAGTCGTTACATGCTCCCCTCCCCCGCCAAGCCAAGGTACTCTCTCTTCTTCCTACTTCCAGCTTTTCATAACACGTATCTCTCTGATATTGCCTTGTTTATTTCTTTTCTGTCTCATCCAGCTCTAAAGTATAAACTCCAAGATCGGGTCAGGGACTATTTCTTTCTTCCTGTTGTCTCCCCAGCGCCTGGAACAGTGCCTGGCACACTTGCTTTATGCCCCCTTCCTCTCTGCTCTTTGCTCATCCCGTTCAAAGCCTTTCACTCGAGGACTCAGTCCAAAGATCAAATGTCACTTCTTTGGAGGAGTTTCCCCTTTTTTTCTCCCCTCAGTACCCTCCACAGCAGTGTATTCATAACTCTTATCACACCACTCCACACTTTGCACTCCCTGTTAAGAGTTCTCAGTTATCCATTCTCTCTGCCAGTCCCTCCTGGGCTGGAACCTTATCAGATCGTCTCTATATTTTCAGCACCTGGCACATGACAGGCCTTCCCTCCAGGTTTATATCTGAGTTGAAGCCAGTCGGGATCCAAGCAGGAATGGATAAGCTCTGTCTTCAGAGTCCACTGATCAACAGTGGTCTGACTTGACGGTGTGACCACATTAACCTGAAACTTCAGGATATTCTGTCACAAAAGGAGCTGCCTACATTTTAAAATCACAGCACAATGGAAACTTCCTGAACACTAAAGGCTACAGGCTGTCACACTACCACACCACCTGGGAAAACAGTCCCCTCTGCCAGGGTGGGGAGGGGGCGTTCTCCTCCCAGGCTGCACTCTACCTCTTCCTCCCATCTCCCCCAACATGGAAAGTCCCATGACGTTACATCACAGAGGAGGGCCTGGTGCCATCTTCCTGCAGACACATCATGGCAACAGTGCTTCATTTCTTTACGTACAATAAATGCGTTCTCTGATCCTTGTCCAAGTCCCTCACTTTCAGTCATGAAAGTGGCTGATTATGTGCTTTTCAGACTGCAAGTGAGTAAGGGTTATGCGTCAGCCCTCCTGAACACACGCCGAACAAAACAGCTGCTCTCATTTATTGAGCACGTGTTGTGGACAGAGCAGTTCCTATTCTCGTTATATTTAATCCTCAAAGCAACCTGCAAGATAGGTATTTTCCTCCATTTTTTTTTCTTTTTTTTTTTTTTACAGAAGCTGATCCTATGGAGTTAGAACTCTGATCTATCTGGCATCAAAGCCCATTCATTCTTTCTTCTACACCATCAAAGAGGACAAAGGCTTCGCTCCTCTTCTCTTCAAATATTCCAATCACTTTGACCAGGAAACTCATCCGAACATCAGATTACTCCCACAAAGCAAAACTCCAAGGGCCCAGAAGCAAGAGTTGTAAGGGTTTAGAACTTCCATCTTAAATGCAACAGCTGATACAGACACTTTTCACGCATTGTTCAATTTTAATCCAATCTTCACAATAATCTTATGAGGAAGATAACACAGGTGTACTAACCTTACATACCTACCTACCATTCCACCGGGGAACAGATCTGCCCCTGTGGGGAAGGGGAATTACATACCTTACCCACAGTTGCAAAATTCAAAAAGCTTTAAAAAATTAAAAATTTGACACAATCCATATGGGGTTGTGTCAATAACAATAACAAAGCAGTGGTTCTCAATAGCTAAATCTGTAGGGTAAAAAATATTTGGGAGGATGCAAGCAATTGCGTTTTCCTTCTTTATTTTCACTCTTATTGAGTGTCTTTTCATTTTCAGCCCTTCCTGGGTGCACTAGTCTCAATATTGGTATAATTAATAGGTTATGCCTCACAATCAATTACAGTGCCTCTCTTCTGCATAATTTTTGCAGATGCCTCTCTTCTGCATTATTTTTAAACTGATGTAAAAGACCATAAAAGATCTTTTAAATTAATTAATTTATTTGGCTGTTCCAGGTCTTCGTGCTTTAGGATCTTCAATCTAGGTTGTGGCATGTGGGGATCTTTAGTTGCACATGCCAACTCTTAGTTCTGGCATGTGGGATCTAGTTCCCTGACCAGAGACTGAACCCAGGCCCCCTGCACTGGCAGCACAGAGTCTTAGCCACTGGACCACAAGGGAAGTCGCAAGATTTTTTTTTTTTTAAGTTTGACATAGCTCATTTGATGGCAAGCTTCAACTGACATGACATTCATAGGCTTTATTAGTCCCATCTGACATGTTCATATATTTCTTACTGGAATATTAATATTTGGAAGAGCTCATACTCCCTGCAGTTTTGTGTAATATACAGTATATGCACTGAATGATTCTAGAGTTTAAAACACATCTCTGCCAGGGTTTCAAATATGGGACTGAGGACTATAGTATTATCCCAACTTTACAGATAAGTAACTTAGATTCAGAGAGGTTAAGTAAATTGCCCAAGGTGACACAGATAGTAAATAGTAGAACTACAATTAGAAATAGTCTGCAGCTGTGGAAAAAAAATTTGGAACACATGTGACAACCTAAGGGCTGGTTTTTCTGAAGGCAAAACTGGGAAGCAACAATTCACAGTAGAAGAAAAAGAAATAACTTGTAAAGATATGAATTTCAACCATACGTATAACAAGAAAAAAGTAAATTAAAATTACAGGGAGGTACTATGTTTATCTTATCAGCTTGACAAGTAGTAAAAAGCTCAGTAACACTGTAGTGGATTTGCTGTAAAATAGACACTAACATAACATTGTATAGCAACTATACTCCAATAAAAACAAACAAACAAACAAAAACCCCCCAAAACAAAAACATTGTGTTGGAGAAGCTGTGACAACACACACACTCATATGTTGTTTGCAAGAAGGTAAATTGGTATGATTTCTATGAAGGGCAATTTGATACCCTCTCTTAAAATAAGAAGTTAATATACTCAGAAATTTCACTTCTAGGAATTTATCCTTAAGATGGACTCACACATGTACACAAAGATGGACATTAAAGGATACTGTAAAATCGTTAGTTTTACCAAAAACTCTCTGGGAAATGTAACTTTACAATTGATTAAAGCCCGAAATCTTACGACTCTCTAAACCTGATAAGGTTTTAGTTTAGTCACTAAGTCATGTCCAATTCTTTTCTGACCCCATGGACTGTAGCCCACCAGGCTCCTCTGTCCTTGGGATTCTTCTGGCAAGAACACTGGAGTGGGTTGCCATTTCCTTCTCCAGGGGATCTTCCTGAACCAGGGATCAAACCCGTACCTCCTGCAGTGGCAGGAGGGTTCTTTACTACTGAGCCGCCAGAGAATATCTTCCAAAAAACAGATAATTGGGGATGATTGTTTTTTTCTGTTCAATAGTAGAGAACCTCAAATGTTATTATTTTCACCCTGTAGGACATTAGCCAGTTCTCTACCATAATTGCTATTTCAGAATTTCTTTTTATCTACTGATTTTATGATTTTCAACTTGCATATTGTTTTGAAACAACTTTGTCATCCTGGTGGTTTCTTCATTAATGGGTTAAATAAAACTTTAATATATGGTTTCTATGCATTTATACTGAAAATATGATTTTCATCTTTTAAAACTAATGTTTTGAAATAATCTATATCCGTCAATAAAGGACTGATTGAATAAATTACAGTGCTCCTGCCTGAAGGAATACTATGAAGCCATTATAAAGAGGTAGGTTTGTACATAGCTACTCCATGGGGGCAAGGGTCTTTGGTTCCCCAATGAACCTAAGCACCTAGAATAGTCCCTGGACTCACTGTGGTCTTAGTTTGCTTCCGACTAACAGACAGTGGAGATCCCCAGGTGACTCAGACGTTAAAGAATCCGCCTGCAATGCAGGAGACCTGGGTTTGATCCCTGGGTTGGGAAGATCCTCTGAAGGAGGAAATGGCAACCCACTCCAGTGTTCTTGCCTGGAGAATCCCATGGACAGAGGAGCCTGGTGGGCTACAGTTCGTGGGGCTGCAAAGAGTCAGACTTGACTGAGTACGCACATAAAAAACACCAGCAAAATATCAGTAGCTTACCCCATACACACAAAACATTGATTTTTCTCTCGTGAATCTCTCAGGCACCTATGCTCCAGGCTGAGGGTCACAGGCTGGGTTGAAATTGGCTTCTAGAGTCTTTTCATTTAGGGATCACTGATGCATGTTTAAGAAGTACATGGTGCCTCTTAAAGCCTCTGCCTTGACTGACACATTGTCACTTGGGTCTGCAATCCACTATTCAAAGAAAATGATGTGATCAAGTCCAAAGTCAAGAGAAGAGGAGTATACTTCACTTTTTGGGTGAAAGAGCCTCAAAAGTCACGTGACAGAGAGCAGGATGAGGAGTGGAGAACAATGTTTCAATCTAGCATAGTGCTCAGTAAATATTGATACATGTTGAATGAATAAATCGAGTGAACACACTCTAAGAATTAGCCGGGGGAGGCTTGGGGCAGTACAATGGTACAAAGTATGCCCCTGTTTATATTTTTTTTAATATAAACGTATGTAGGATGTATAGAAGTATGCTTGAATATGCCATTTCTATCTCTAGGAGAATGCTCAAGAAACTGGTACCTGTTTTTGCTGCTGGGAGAAGAACTGAGAGCCTGGGAGTGAGCAGTGGGAGGGAGCCTTACCGTTTAGTATCATGTGTATGTATCACCTATTAAAAATAAAGTTAATTTCTCTACAGAGGAAATAAAAAGAACAACCCAACACAGTCTGACTGTAGAGTCCAAACTCTGTGCTATCTTTGGGAGAAAGCCCTGAGTCAGGAGACTTTCTTTTGTTGTTAATCCATTGCAGACAAATGTCTCAAATGCCTGCAGACTCACCTATAGCGCAACACCAATTACAAAGAAAATTTCATCTTAGCCAGTTTCTAAAGGTTCCAGAGCCATAGTTTTCAAACGCAATGGAAAGTTTCCCAGGAATGGAGGTCTCTGAAGAGAGAGACCTGATCCCTTCAACCAAATTAGCTCTGCTTTGGGCCGTTTTGCTTCTGAGTTTAAATAAAACCATTCTCCTCATAGTGAGATGAGACGATGCTCATGGTTCTCTCATGCTCACTTTATGGTTCTGTGTAGAGCAGTGTATTCCTTAGGCACTTCCAAAACTTCAGAGAAAAGTTCCCCTCCAGCAGTAACAATAAGGAGAAGCAAACCGTGACTGATGGAAGAGACTGGACATCTACACAAAAGACTTCCGCAGTCAGCAAATGGGTAGAGCTTTGTGTTGCTGTTTAGCCATCAAGTCTTGTCCGACTCTTTGTGACCCTGTGGGCTGTAGCCCACCAGGCTCCTCTGTCCATGGAATTTCCCAGGCAAGAGTACTGGAATGTGTCGCTAGTTCCTTCTCCAGGCGATCTTCCTGAGCCAGGGATCGAACCCTTGTCTCCTGCATTGAAAAGCAGATTCTTTACCACCAGGGAAGGCCTAGATAGAGATCTAGGACTTTCCATATGGGGATTAGGGCACAATGTCTAAATAGGAACAATTGTATATTGTTACTGTATCCAAAGCTATAAAATATTCTAGTCTCTGAGTGAACGCATTGTGTTATATATGGTCTGAAGAATAGCTCCATTCATTGCTGAGGTATCTGAGCAAAGAACGGGAATTCCACACTGGAAATGTTGGCAGTGGCACCTCACTTACTGGTTTCCTCTCGGCAGAGCCTGAGGCACCTTGCCGTTTACTGCGCCCTGATTAATGGATTTACAGGTAATCTTACACTACCATGTTCAGTTTCCATTAAGTTAACCCTCACAAAATGGACAAGAGCTTACCAAGTTTCCTGCAGAGAAACCACAAATTAAAGAGAATGCTAATAATTAAAGCCCAAGCAAACAAGAAAATGGTGAGGTTGACATTTCTCTTACCTTTAATATCAGCTGTCAGCCACATTACTCAGGAAAAAGCAATAACTGTCTTGTCAAATCTGACAAGAAGATGGTAGGAAAAAAAATCAAAATTATCCGCAGATGATTTGAAAAACTGACTTTAATTGTTGTTGTTGCTGTTAGGAAAGTACAACCAGAAAAGTCTGGAGGCCCCTAGTTTGAAAAAATGACTCCCCAACAGCAAGAATTTGTCAGCAACTGCAAGGTGGTTCAGACAGAAGACACCCAGCCAGAGTCTGGGGTATTTTATTCTGTTTAATTGTTCACCCCTGCAGAAAGGCCGAATGAATTCAGCTACTATAGCTTGATGATACCACCTTGTAAGATCACCTAACTCATTTCTTAATTCCATTCTTGATTTTCAAGTATAATTTATGATTCCAGCATCGCTCCCCATGTTGTCTTTCTTACAGATGGTTGAGAACGTACCATCCAGTGTCATGGTGTAATCCAACATCGGACTCTTGTGAGCCTGGTTAATGTGGGTCTATCCCCAAGAGACTGCTCACCTCTAAGTTATGACAAGATGAATTATTGGGACTTCCCTGGTAGTCCATTGGTTCTTCCAATGCAAGGGGCCCTGGTTGGGGAACTAAGATCCTCCATGCTGTGGAGCAGCCCCCTTCCCCAGAAAAACAAACAAAGAGCAAAATGAATTCCTGAATTTGTCACAGTAATGCCCAGACCCTAGAAGACAGGGATCCTCAGTTTCCCCAGATGACTTCATCTCAACCCTCTCTTCTGGCATTGCGGTAACCTAAATCCTTCTGCCGAAGACCCTGAAAAAGTAGTATGTGAGAACCTGGGCCTTGTTTCTAAAACAAGGGAGTTTCTAGCTCTGAATTGTGTTCACTCTACAGCACATCTAATGTTATTCTTGCTGAACAGCTTTTTCTTCTTTGGTCTCACTTTTTGAACAGTGTTAATTCATTGACTTGAAAGCTGATTGTTGCCTTGGTCTGCCAGGCCCCAAGGCCCAGGCTCCCAACAAAAAAAGCTCTTCAGACAACACAATAGCCAAGATAAACTGACCCACAGAGCTGAGTTTACACAGGCTCCGAGCAGCTTCTCTGCTCTCCTGGCCTGCTGCTGCAGCAGAGTGCTGGAGGATTGCAAAACTAGCCTCTGTAGCATTCTCCCTCCTGTGACTGGACTCTTCTTTCTTTGAATAAAACTGACATAGATCTATTTCCTTTAGTCGAATGACAATATCATCAGCTGTCTCAGCAGCTTGGCTGACCAGACTTTTATTTTTGCCTCACTGCCTGATGGCAATGTGCCAACACCAGCAATTTCTGGAAGAGCAGAACAGCCTACTCGGGAAGGGTAGGGTAGGCCCCATGGAACTGGGCTAAGTTTAGATCAATTAGGATGGCAGTTCTCAGCCTTGGTTGCATATTAGAATCACCTGGAGAGCTTTCCCAACAGAGCAATGCCTGTGATTTAACTGGTCTGGGGTGGAACCTGGGCATGCTGCTGCTGCTGCTGCTAAGTCGCTTCAGTCGTGTCCGACTCTGTGCGACCCCATAGACGGCAGCCCACCAGGCTCTGCCATCCTTGGGATTCTCCAGGCAAGAACACTGGAGTGGGTTGCCATTTCCTTCTCCAATGCATGAAAGCGAAAAGTGAAAGTGAAGTCGCTCAGTCATGTCTGACTCTTCGCGACCCCATGGACTGCAGCCCATCAGGCTCTCCCGTCCATGGGATTTTCCAGCCAAGAGTACTGGAGTGGGGTGCCATTGCCTTTTAAAAGCTCCCGAGGTGGTATGTGCAGTCAGTGGTGAAGACCACAGGCTTGGGATCTTATCCTCCAAGGAAGGATTTGAGGCTGACACAGTCCTCTTCTAAGCCTTCCAGTCTAAAGCTCCCTTCCGTCAGCTCCACAAATTCCATCTGGCAATTAGCTCACAGACATCTTTGCAAAAAGCTGCACGAGTGAAAATGTGTTAAGGGTACAATGCCATGCTTCACAGGTTCCAAGACATTTTCTCATGTATTCTTTCATTTAACTCTTAAAATAACCCTGTGAAGTAAGCAAGACAGGTATTATTATCCACAATTTTCTGGTAAGGAAATCAGTATCCTGAGCCAACCGAGGATGCAGACTTCTGGATTTTGTTCAACGCTTTTTAAATTACATAATATACACTCTACAGAGACATGAATAACCTCGGCTGTCGCATATAGGGAGGAAATATTGAACAGGAGTCAAAAGCAGAGATTGTAAAATCAGATGTAAAAAGCTGAGCTTTAGTTTTGCCACATATTAGTTCTATGATATTAGGCAGATGTATAATCTTGCCGAGATTCAATTTTCCTCAACTGGAATATAGTACCAACTTTAAAGGGGGTATCAGTGAGACATAAATAGTTGATATTCTCATTGTATGATCAGGGCGCATTTACCTACATGTTATTTGGGCTCCTTTATTCCATTCGAAGTTTTCTTCAGTATCAGTCTTTGCCTTTCTTACCTGATACTGCGGCAGAAAGCAAGGGGCTTGACTGGTTCTCACTAGTCATCAAATGATTCCTTTGTGATCAGAATTCTAGCAAATCCACCACTTTAAGATCTCCTTCACTTATTTTACCAATGTGGCGCTTGATTGGATGCTTTTTAAAAAATTGATAGACTTAATTTATAGTTTTAAAGAAAAATTAGGCAGAGTGCAGCGTTCCCATATAACCTGACACCTGTAGACAGTCTCCCCTACTATTAAAATTTTGTATTAGTATTATCGGAAGCAATGCCAGAGACCCAGGTTCTATCCCTGGGTCGAGAAGATCCCCTGGAGCAGGAAATGGCAACCCACTCCAATATTCTTGCCTGGAAAATCCCATGGACAGAGGAGCCTGGTGGGCTGCCGTCCATGGGGTCGCTAAGAGTCGGACACGACTGAGCGACTATCCATGTAGTCAAAGCTACGAATGTGAGAACTATACCATAAAGAAAGCTGAGCACCGAAGAATTGAGGCCAGTGCTGGAGAAGACTCATTTTCATGCATTGGAGAAGGAAATGGCAACCCACTCCAGTGTTCTTGCCTGGAGAATCCCAGGGACGGGCGAGCCTGGTGGGCTGCCGTCTGTGGGGTCGCACAGAGCCGGACACGACTGAAGCAACTTAGCAGCAGCAGCAGATTGCCTCAGTTTTTACCTGCTGTTCTTTTTCTGTTCCAGAATCGCATCCAGGTGCCATCTTATCTTTAGTCGTCACGTCTCCCAGCTCCTCTTGGCTATGACAGTTTCTCAGACTTTTCTTGTTTGTAATGACCTTCGCAGTTTTGGGTACTCCTGGCCCGGTATTTGTAGGATGCCCTCTACTGGGATTTGTCTGCTGTCTTTTTCCTCAAGATTAGACGGGGGTCACAGGGTATTGGGGAGGCAGATCACAGAGGTAAATTGCCATTTCATCATGTATGTCAAGGATAGGTACTATCATTACGATTTATCGTGTTGATGTTGACCTCAGCCATCTGGCTGCGGTCATGTTTGTTGAGTTTCTCCACTACTGTTACTTTCCATTCCTCTTTCTTTGACAGCGAATCGGTAATGCGCAGCCTACGCTATGGGACATCACTTAGCTGACAAAGGTCCATGTAGTCAAAGCTACGAATGTGAGAATTGTACCATAAAGAAAGCTGAGCGCCGAAGAATTGAGGCTAGTGCTGGAGAAGACTCTTGAGAATTCCTTGAACTGAAAGGAGATCACACCAGTCAATCCTGAGGGAAATCACCTCTGAGTATGCACTGGAAGGACTGATGCTGAAGCTGAAGTTCCAGTGCTTTGGCCACCCAATGAGAAGAGCTGACTCATTGGGACAGACCCTGATGCTGGGAAAGATTGAGGGCAGGAGAAGAAGAGGGTGACAGAGGATGAGATGGTTGGATGGCATCACCGACTCAATGGACATGAGTTTGAGTAAACTCTGGGAGTCGGTGATGGACAGGGAGGACTGGTGTGCTGCAGTCCGTGGGGTCGCAAGGAGTTGGACACGACTTAATGACTGAAAGCACTACGGGAATAAAACTCCCTCTTTTAGAGTGAAATGTCTCCTTAATTTATCTGGAATTCTTCTGCACAGAAGACTGATCAAATGCTTGTTTGTAAACCTTTTGCTCCTGCCACCCACCAAATCATGACGATTAACCTATTTGGTAGTGGCCATCGCCCTGTGTTTTCCAGACTAGAACCATAATGGGGTCTAGGGAGACCTCTTGTGGTTAAAGTGAGGCATAACCGTCAGCTACTGGTTCTCACTATGCTTCCCACATTCCCCGGGTTATCCTGCTGCTGCTGCTGCTGCTGCTGCTGCTGCTGCTGTGGGTCTCAACCCAGAGTGATTGTGCCCTCCAGCCCCAGGGGACATTTGGCAATATCTGGAGACGTCTTTGGTTGTCACACTTTTGAGCAGTGATGCTACTGACGTCTGGTAAGAAGAGCCCAGGGATCCTGCCCAACATCTTATAACTCAGAGGACACACACAGCAAAGAATGACCTGAATCGACATATCAGTAGTGCTGAGGCTGAGAAGACCTGTGGCCAATAGCTGTATGCAAGTGTATAAAGAAGACAACTGTCCTCAAAGGAATATTGTTATAATGGGTGTGTGTGGGGGCAAGACCCTGTTTTGTGGAGGGGGAAAAAAAGAAGGACAAATTCTTCAATAAAACCTGGAGCTCAGGACTTCCCTGGTGATCCAGTGACTGACTCCACCCTCCCAATGCAGGGATTCTGAGTTTGATCCCTGATCAGAGAGCTAGATCCCACACACTGCAACTAACAGCTTGCATGCTGCAACTAAAAAGCATTCTGCACGTCACAGCTAAGACCTGGCACAAATAAAGAACTGTCTTTTAAAATAAAACAAAAATTTTTTTTTTTAATTTGCAGCTCAACACTATTGATCACAGCAGAGATAGAAGAAGTGGTGAAGTGAGGTCTGGATATATGCAGTTTCTTTCTTTTTTTGGAAATGTGTGGCTCCTATTTGGGCCAGTCTTGTGCACACGGACCTGAGTGTCGAAAGCTCATGCTGTGGAGTTCAGCAGAAACAAATGGAAACTGGGAGCTGTCCTGAGCAGAAGAGGAACAAGTAAAGAAAGAAACTGGACTGAAGCTAGTGTACTGAGAAGGGGATTATGTGAGAAGATTGTTCATTTCAGATCATTGTTCTAAAACTGAGAACAATCTTGAGGGAAAAAAATTCAGCCAGTCCAATTAAACAACCACAATCCACAACTACTTTCAATTATATTTCCTATACATACATGTTTTTATGTTGCTGCAGTTGATGAATATGACCATTCATATTCTGCTGTTTTCACCAAATAGTGTATCTGAAACATTTTTTTCATACTCCCAGAGTCTCCATGGGAGTCTATATGATATTCCATAACATAGGTGCACCATAGAACAAGTATTCTTCTATTGTTAGGCAATAATATTGTTTCAAATTTTTCTCTTTTCTAACACTACAACATTGTTTTTCTACAACTGAAGGGTTTTCTTAGGATTCCTTTATTTGTTATTGTTGTTTGTTGTTTAGTTTCCAAGCTGTGTCTGACTCTTTGCTACCCCATGGACTGCAGCACGCCAGGCTTCTCCGTCCTTCACTATCTCCCAGAGTTTTTTCAAACTTATGTCCATTGAGTCGACAATGCCATCCAACCATCTCATCCTCTGCTGCCCTATTCAGTCCTTCCCAGGATCGGGGTCTTTTCCAGTGAGTCGGCTCTTCGCATGAGGGTGCCAAAGTATTGGAGTTTCAGCTTCAGCATTAGTCCTTGCAATGAACACTCAGGACTGATTTCCTTTAGGATGGACTGGTTGGATCTCTTACAGTCCAAGGGACTCTCAAGAGTCTTCTCCAACACCACAGTTCAAAAGCATCAGTTCTTCAGAGCTCAGCTTTATGTCCAACTCTCACATCCATACTTGACTACTGGATACCTTTCTAGGAGTCAGAATCCAGAGTCAAAGGGTATGAATAGTATGGCAAAGTAGCAGAGTGGATAGGAACACAGAATTTGGAATTAGACCACCTGGGTATAAGTTCAGCCCTGCCTAGTACCACTTGTGTGACTTGAATGCCTTGCTTACAGCTCCCAGATCCTCTGGGGATTGAGGTTATGATCCTGTATGTGGTGTACATGGCACAGAACTGACAAGTAGACAAATTACGGTTGTAATTATTTTCCTTTTTCTTGTTTTCCTTAACTTAAAGCTCGTGATACTTACTGTCATGTCACCTTACCACAAGAGTATACCAAGTTACAATGTCACAGAAATGCAAAAAACTGATCAAGAGAGGAAGGGGAGGGGAGGGGCACAAGGAGAAGGGGACAACAGAGGATGAGATGGTTGGATGGCATCTTTGACTCAGTGATGAGTTTGAGCAAACTCCAGGAGACGGTGGAGGACAGGGAAGCCTGGTGCGCTGCAGTCCATGGTGTCGCAAAGAGTCGACACATTCGGCGACTCAACAACAAACAGCAATAACAAAAGAAAGGCATCCTAAGGAAGCACTTTCATTGTGGAAAAACACTATGTTGTAAGAGAGGGGAAGGGGAGAGAGAGGAAAGGAGAGGGAGAGGGGAGGGAGGGAAGAGAGCCATGAGATTGTATCCCTCTGAGAGGCTGCAGTGGGGTGAAGTAACCTAACCGCCATGCAGGCCTCGCTCCCCTGCTGGAGCCCACGGCACTTGCAGCTGGGGCATCATACCCTGCCTCCTGAAAATGCCTATTCCTGTGGCTCCTCTAGGCCTGTGAAGCTTCACTCCTTGCTGGGCACTTGGGGTCACCTAAGATTGGTAACTGCGGGGGTCTTAGTTCCCCACCCAGGGATTGAACCCAGGCTTCGTGCAGTGGCAGAGTGGAGTCAACCCCTGGACCGCCACCAGGGAAGTCACAGAGACGTAATCGTTAAATTTAACTGAGCATTTCAAGTGAGAATGAATATCCTCTGTATCTCATTGGAATCTTCTCAGTGTTTTTCTTAGTCTCTATAGTCTACAATGTAAAGAAAATGAAATACTAGAGTCCAACGGATGGCCTTTGACCTTGGTTCTGTACTTAGGAACATGGGCTTGAGCCTGAATTAAGTCCTTGCTACCTTGTGCTCTAGAAATAGGCTGTATTTCGAGGGGAAAACAAGTCCCAGCTGTGTGAAGAAATGAAATAGTATAAACTGGATGCCTGTAATTCCTTTTTTTTTTTCTTTCTGGTCTTTGAGACCATCAAATTTAAATATACTATGTCTCTTCTTTCTTACATTTCTAATATTTATATTTTGCAATGACAACTGTAGAAAATTATAGAAAATAACCTATAATCTAAAATTATAGAAAATAATCTAACCACTATTGATCCTGTATTTACCACCAGCTTTTTTCTATAAATATATAATTATGTAAAATTATGATTTCAAAATAAAGTTTGCATCTTATGGTATATGCAGTGTTATTTGCTACCTCTTCTCACTTTTATTACATTATGAAATATTTATCCAGATTTTCAAAAATATGATTTTTATTGGCACCATAATATTCTGCCTTCTAAATATATTTCACATAATGATTCTATTATTGTTATATATTTTGGTCACTTCTAAACTTTCATGATTATAAATAATTTAGTGATAAGTATCTAGACATATCTTTATTCATATCAATCATTCCCCAAAGATAATATTTTTAGATTCCTAGGGCTGCCATAAACTATTTCCAACTAGGTGGCTTCAAACAACAGAAATGTGTCATTTCATGGTTCTGGAAACCAGCAGTTCAAGGTGTTGGCAGGGCCATGGCACCTCTAAAAGCTGAAGGGGGAAATTCTTCCTTGCTTCTTTCAATCTTCTGTTGTTTGATGGCAATCCTTGGCATTGGTTTGCCTCCGGATAACATCATTCCGCTCTTTGCCTTCATAGTCACTCCGCCCTCTTCTCTCTATTTGCCTCTGTCTTCACAGGGCATGTGCCTTCGTGGGTGCACACGTGCCTGCTCAGTCGTGTCCAATTCTCTGCGATCCCACGGACAGTAGCTCACCAGGCTCCTCAGTCCACGGAATTTTCCAGGAAAGCATACTGGAGTGGGTTGCCATTTCCTACTCCAAGGGATCTTCCTGACCCAGGGATCGAAATTGTCTCTCTTGTGTCTCCGGCATTGGCAGGCAGATTCTTTACCACTGTTCCATCTGGGAAGCCTCTTATGGCATAGTCCTTTCTTAAAAGGACACCAATCATATTGAGGCCATAGTCTTCCTTATTCCAGTATGAATTCGTCTTTACTGATTACATCAGCGATGACCTAGTTTTAGAATATGGTTGCATTCTGAGGCACTGTGGGTTAGGACTTCAACATGCTGCTTGGATGGAAACAATTCAACCCGTAACAAATAGATCACAAGATCAACATATGTAACATTTTACAACTCAGTACAGTCTGCCAAAATACTTTCCAGAAGGTCATGTCACATTTATTCTTTACATGAGTGCCTGTCTTATGATGCATTTGCCAACATTAAACATTCTATTTTTTAATCCAAACCAATTTATTAGTTTATTATCTCATTGATTCAAATGAGCTATATTTCATCAGTGAGACTGAACATTTTTTTCCATCTGCTTGTAGCCATTAAGCAATTTGTATTTTTTCTTCTGTAAATGTTTATATAGTTTGCCTGTTTTTTTTCTGATTTACAAAAGCATATTCAAAATGCTCAACATCATTAGTTACTAGACAAATGGAAAAATTAAAAACTACAATGAATTATCACTGCACACTTGTCAGAATGGCTATTATCCAAAAGTCTACAAATAATAAATGCTGGAGAGGGTGTGGAAAAAATGGAACCCTCCTCCACTATCGATGGGATTGTAAACAGTACAGAGGTTCCTTATAAAACTAAAAATAGAGTTGCCATTTAATCCAGCAATCCCACTCCTGGGCATATACCCAGAAAAGATGAAAACTCTAATTTGAAAAGACACATGCACCCCAGTGTTCATAGCAGCACTATTTATAATAGTCAAGACATGGAAAACACTTAAATATCCACCAAATATGAATGGATAAAGAAGAAGCAATATGTACATACAATGGAATATTAATCAGCAATAAAAAAGAATAAAATAAGGCCATTAGCAGCAACATGGATGGACCTAGTGATTATCACAGTAAGTGAAGTCAGACAAAAACAAATATCGTATCGCTTATACATGGAATCTAAAAAGATGATACAATTGAACTTATTTACAAAACAGAAATAAGACTCACAGACATAGGAAGCACATTTATTGTTACCAAAGGGGATAGCAGGGGTTGGGGGCAGGGATAAATTAGAAATTTGGGATTAACAGATATACACTGCTATATATAAAATAGGCAAACAGCAAGGACCTGCTGTGTAGCACAGTGAACGATGGCCAATATCTTGTAAGAACTTGGAAAAGAGTCCAAAAAGTAATATAGATAAATACATATACGTATAACCGAATCACTCTGCTGTACACGTGAAACTAACACAACATTGTAAATCAACTATACTTCATTTTTTAAATTTGATTTATTTAGTGCATGTGATCGAACTTCGTTGCTGCGAGCATGTTTCCTCAAGTTGCAGAGAGTGGGGATGCCCTCCAGTGGTGGAGCGAGGGCTGCTCACGGCAGCGGCCTCCCTGGTTGTGGAGGACAGGCTCTCGGGCAGTGGACTCAGCAGCTGCGGCTCCAGGCTTCAGAGCCCCGGCTCAGCAGTGGCGGTGCTCGGGCTTAGGTGCTCCGAGGCATGTGGGATCATCCTGGACCAGGGATCGAACTCATGTCCCCTGCATTGGCAGGCGGATTCTTTACCATTAAGCCACCAGGGAAGCCCCACTATACTTCAGTTTTTTAAAAAAGTGTATTCACTCATCATCTATTCCATTTATTCTATCTATTTCCAAGTTTTTTCTTTTTCTTAACTTCCAATTTTTGATATATTTAAGTTTATTATTTCTTTTTCCTTTTATACTTAGAAACCCGTTCATTTTAGGATTAATTAAATATATACATTTTCTTCTAAATACTGCATATTTCCTGTTTTTCGGTGTTTTTTTTTTTCCCCCCTGGGCTGCACAGCTTACTCAGGATCTTAGTTCCCCAACCAGGAAATGAACCCAGGCCCTCAGCAGTGAAGGTGCCAAGTCCTAACCACTGGACTGCCAGGGAATTCCCCACTTTTATTTTTAACATATACTTCTTTAAGTTCTGGAAATTGTTTTCAGTATATGGTACCAACTAGGTATTTTTATCCCATTTTCTTCACACAATTGATGATATCATTTCTTACCTACTGTGATACATCCTGTATACAACTATAACTTCACCTCTTAAGAACCCTGAGATAGGTAATTATTATTTTTCACATTTTAAAGCTAAGAAAATAGGCACAGAGAAGTTCAATAACTTTTCCAAAGTCACACAGGTAGTAAATGGGAGACAGAATCCTGAACACAGGCAGTGCGGCTCCAGAGACCCATTCTTAATGAAAGCAGTTACTTTATAAATGAGTTAACCAACAAGGCCCTACCGTGTAGCGCAGGGAACTGTGCTCAATGCTGTGCGGAGGTCTGGGTGGGAGGGGAGTTTGGGGAGAATGGAGACCAGGGACTCAGGGGATGGCTGAGTCCCTTTGCTGTCCACCCGAAACTATCACAACATTGTTAATAGGCTATATCCCAAGATCAAATAAAAAGCTTAAATGAAAATAAAGATAAAGAGATGTTTACCTAAAAATAAATAAATAAATGAGTGCATATATGTAAAGAATCTAGAACAGTGTTTGGCACACAGTGAGCTTTGAATGAATGTTTGATTAGCAACTATGATGAAAATGTCATGGGCTTATCTGTCCTAAGGTTCATCCAAGGATACTTGTTTGTATTCCATTGATCTGTCTTGGGTTTTGTTCCAGTTTTTATCAGGGAAACAGCATTCTTAAAATTTGAAAGGGCAAGCCCACACTCATATCCACTATGTTTTGGTAACACTTTCCTTGTTGGTCTTGCCTGCTCACTCCTCCACATCCATACTAGTTCTGAAAATTTCTGAAGAGAGAGAAAGTTTTTGAAAGAATTATACAGTGAAAACCCCAAGGCACTTTAAAGTAATTTGTTTCAAAACTCAAATAAAAACTCAAAAATATAAAAAATTCCTCTATGAGGATCTGGTGGATACTAACCCACACTAAAAGTTAATTTGATAATATCAATATCTTTATGCCAATTAATATTCTTCAGAAATGTGGTTTATTTCTTCACGTACTCAGGTGTTTCTCTTTTTCAATGTATTTGTCTATTTATTTTTGAGATTTGTGGTTATGCTGGCTCTCTGCTGCTCGGTGTGGGCTTTCTCTGGTGGTGGGAGGGCTTTAGGCGGGCAGGTTTCGGGGGCTGCAGCACACAGGCTCAGCGGTTCTGGCACGTGGGCTTAGTTATCCTGTGTATTCCTTATCCTCTCCTTGTGTTTTACTTTCGAAATCAACAAGAGCTTTCTAGGTGGAGAGACCACTGCTGCTATCCTGTTCATTTGACGATATCACATTTCTTAAGATTTGCTTTGCTAATTCTTTCTAGGGTCAAAGATCTTGATGACAGCACAGCAATTTAGCTTAGGGAGACAAAGACTTATTCTTTTTCGTCTCCGGCTTCTGAGAAAATTATACTGAACCACTCAACTATCTTGGTAGAGTAAGAAATGTGAACTGATACCCTCATTCTTCTGCTTTCTTAACGCTGGGCCCAGAAATCAACCAACTAACATCTCTGTCAGTAAAAACTCAGCACTTGCAGCTCAACCTAAAGATTGACATTACTGTTCTGAAACCCATTTTTCAATCTGTAATCAGTTTGTAAATTAATTTTAGTGCTGATTAGTGGGAAAGACGAGTATCTCATATGCCAAATAAAACCTGACTTGTAAGTACATTCAGTGCTGAAGCTGCAATATAGCAACTCATTTATTTAACAGACCTTTATTGAGATCTTGTATGTACCAGGCACTGTTCTAAGCTCTGAGGTACAGCAGTAAACAGAAAACGTCCTTGCTCCCATAGAGCTTACATCCTAGTGAGAGAGACAGCTATGAATAATAGATATGCAAATACATTACTATACATAAAATATGTCAGCTGGTTGTATGTGCTATTGCATAAAAATAAAACAGATCATAAGGGAGAGGTGAGAAGGTAGAAAGAGCTATTTTAGACAACTGAATTTGTTTCTTTCTTTTATTTTTCTTTGTTGTTGTTCATTTTTGTCTGCACTGAATCTTAGTTACAGTGTGTGCGCTTTTTCCTAGTTGCAGCTCACCAGCTTAGTTGCCCCATGGCTTGTGGGGTCTTAGTTCCCCGAGCAGGTATCGAACATACATCCCTTGCATTGGAAGGCAGATTCTTAACCACTGGACCACCAGGGAAGTCCCTTACTTTTGCTCTTCTTAATCATTAAAGTATAATATACATAATATAAAGTATATAAAGTGTACAGCTATGTACAACTTGATGACTTTTTCCATATGTTCATGTTGTAACTGCAGACCAGGTCAGGATATAGAACATTTACAGCAACCCAGAAGGTTCTATTATGCCCCTATAGGAGTGCAGTTCAGTTCAGTTTAGTTGCTCAGTCGTGTCTGCCTCTTTGTGACCCCATGAACTGCAGCATGCCGGGGCTCCCTGTCCATCACCAACTCCCAGAGTCTACCCAAACTCATGTCCGTTGAGTCCGTGATGCCATCCAACCATCTCGTCCTCTGTTGTCCCCTTCTCCTCCTGCCCCCAATCCCTCCCAGCATCAGGGTCTTTTCCAATGAGTCAGCTCTTTGCATCAGGTGGCCAAAGGACTGGAGTTTCAGCTTCAACATCAGTCCTTCCAATGAACACCCAGGACTGATCTCCTTTAGGATGGACTGGTTGGATCTCCTTGCAGTCCAAGGGACTCTCAAGAGTCTTCTCCAACACCACAGTTCAAAAGCCTCAATTCTTCAGCGCTCAGCTTTCTTCACAGTCCAACTCTCACATCCATACATGACCACTGGAAAAACCATAGCCTTGATTAGATGGACCTTTGTTGGCAAAGTAATGTCTCTGCTTTTGAATATGCTATCTAGGTTGGTCATAACTTTCCTTCCAAGGAGTAAGTGTCTTTTAATTTCATGGCTGCAGTCACCATCTGCAGTGATTTTGGAGCCCCAAAAAAGAAAGTCTAGGAGTGCACTACTGTTCTATTACCACTGATGTTTTACTTGTTCTTGAACTTCAGATAAATGGAATTCTGCAAGAAGATCCAACCAGTCCATTCTGAAGGAGATCAGCCCTGGGATTTCTTTGGAAGGAATGATGCTAAAGCTGAAACTCCAGTACTTTGGCCACCTCATGCGAAGGGTTGGTTCATTGGAAAAGACTCTGATGCTGGTAGGGATTGGGGGCAGGAGGAGAAGGGGACGACGGAGGATGAGATGGCTGGATGGCATCACTGACTCGATGGACGTGAGTCTGAGTGAACTCCGGGAGTTGGTGATGGACAGGGAGACCTGGCATATTGCGATTCATGGGGTCGCAAGAAGTCGGACACGACTGAGCGACTGAACTGAACTGAACTGAAAGTATATATCATTTGGATCTGGCCTCTTCCACTCAACGTAATATCTGTGAGATTAATCCATATGGTTCCCTCCCCAGATGGAAGCTAAGCCCCAATGGGTATTTGTGTTTAGATTCTCTGGGTGATGTTTAGTGCAGGACTCGAAGTTAGCTCAGCCCATAAACCACTATCAGAGGGGATGAAAAAAGACAGACAGGACTCAGAGGAAAGGAACACAATTGCTCAGTGACCCAGAATCTGGATCTTAGAAGCCTAATTATGGTTAGACACATTGCTTCACTACTGACTTTGTTCTTTGATACACATATTATCATGTGCACACTATGTCTATTTCTAATCAGTTCTTCCTTCCCACCAACACAGCTTATACCAAAAGACAGCAGATGACAGACAGCATGTATACTGGCATTTTTCTATAGCTTAAGACCCAGTCAAGACTCTTGATGCCTTAAAACAAAAACAAATGATATCAGCTACTTCCTTCCTGATAACCACCTCCTTTAAAGGAACATTGAGATCTATAGTCTCGTCATATTTTATGACAGGCTCAAAAATGTCAGCCCTTGTGTAATCTTCCTTAAGTTTTGTGGTTTATTTGATGATCTAGTGAAACTTCACCCTTACCTGAGGGTTGGTTGTGTGTCTTAAGGTGTCAGGGCCTGAGAAGTTCTATGTTGAGGTGAAGGAGGCTTTGTGGAATAAGCTTCCTGCCTTAAATTAGCATTAGGTTGTAGACATGTATTCCCCAAGCTGGGGAAGAGCTGTGGTGTGTCACCTTTCTGTAGCCCTGAGCTGGACAAACCTGTATGCTTCTGGAGAAGCCTCCCAGTTCACTCAGACTCACGTCCATCAAGTCAGTGATGCCATCCAGCCATCTCATCCTCTGTCGTCCCCTTCTCCTCCTGCACTCAGTCCCTCCAAGCATCAGAGTCTTTTCCAATGAGTCAACTCTTCACGAGGTGGCCAAAGTACTGGAGTTTCAGCTTTAGCATCAGTCCTTCCAATGAACACCCAGGGCTGATCTCCTTCAGAATGGACTGGTTGGATCTCCTTGCAGTCCAAGGGACTCTTAAGAGTCTTCTCCAACACCACAGTTCAAAAGCATCAGTTCTTCAGTGCTCAGCTTTCTTCACAGTCCAACTCTCACATCCATACATGACCACTGGAAAAACCATAGCCTTGACTAGATGGACCTTTGTTGGCAAAGTAATGTCTCTGTTTTGAACATGCTATCTAGGTGGGTCATAACTTTTCTTCCAAGGAGTAAGCATCTTTTAATTTCATGGCTGCAATCACCATCTGCAGTGATTTTGGAGCCCCCCAACATAAAGTCTGACACTGTTTCCACTGTTTCCCCATCTATTTGCCATGAAGTGATGGGACCAGATGCCATGGTCTTAGTTTTCTGAATGTTGAGCTTTAAGCCAGCTTTTTCATTCTCCACTTTCACTTTCATCAAGAGGCTTTTTAGTTCCTCTTCACTTTCTGCCATAAGGTATGTTTAGTGTTAGTAATTAATGATTAATAGTGAATGATTGAACCAGTTCATACTCTCACCAGGAGAGAAGTTCAAACCTCTCCACATCTCTGCTAAAATGTGAATGTGTCAGTCTTTTCCTTTATTTGGCTGTACCTTGTGGCTTGAGGGATCTCAGCTCCTGCTCCGGGACTGAACCTGGGTCACAGCAGTGAACGTGCCAAATCCTAACCACTATATCACCAGGGAACTCCCTCAGTCTTCTTCATTTTAGCCATTCTATGTGTTTGTAAAAATGACTCTTAAGCGAAGATCTGAAAGAAGCATACTTTGCTTGGAACATTTGCCTCTGGAAGAGAAGTACCAAGGCCTCAGGGCAGTAGTGTGTATTATGCCCAAGTCGCAAAATCTCCCAGTGACCACCAGGGAGCCGATATCCAATGCAAAAGCAAGAGAGTTTTTATTACCAAGCTGGAGCTGGGGCTCCCACAGATACCAACGCAGCAGCTATAGGGAGGAGCCCTGAGTTCTGGGTTACATTGCTTATATAGGGTATTCTTGCGGGAGAAATTTGAAAAATGGGAGTTTCCGGGTTGGGAGATGTCTAATTGGTTACCTTCTGTGGAAGGGTTAGGTGTTGGTTTCTGATTGGTTTTTATCCCCACCCCCCCACCCCCACCCACCCGCACCCCGGGCTGGCCCCGGGTTCTGATTGGTTCCCATTACCTAGGTAGACCACGAGTTCCTGAACGTTGAGTCAGGAGATTTTGGTCTGGGGTCGGATTGGCTCGAGGGTGGTGGGGTGAGGTCAGGGGATTTCCAAAGGCTCTTGGATTTTCAAAGGCTCTTTTTCTGGAACCTTACAAAATGGAGTTTTTCTGTTAACAAAACGGAGTAGCTTAGGTCCTTCAGTGTGCTGTCTGAGAAGCAAAAAAGGAAGCTAGTGTGGCTGGAGCTGAGTAAACAATAAGGAAAGTTAAATGACATAAGGGAAGAGAAGTGGGGCTTGGGGTGAAGGATGAAGACATCAGAGACTTTCAGGCTTTTATGCTGAGATACAGAAGAAGTAATTAAAGAGTTTTAAGAGCAGATATGACCTGGCTTGGTGGCGCAGTGGTTAAGAATCCACCTGCAATGCAGGAGACATGTAGGATACGTTGGTTCAATCCTTGGGTCGGGAAGATCCCCTGGAGGAGGAAATGGCAACCCACTCCAGTACTCTTGCCTGGAGAATCCCATGGACAGAGGAGCCTGGGGGGCTACAGTGCATGGGGGTGCAGAGTCGAACACGACTAAGGGACTGATCACGCATGCACGACCTGACTTAGGCCTGTTTTTTCCTTCCAGTATCTTTGCGATGTAATTAACATGCATGCAGTTCGTGCTCAGTCACTTGATCGTGTCCAACTCCTTGTGACCCCATGGACTGTAGCCTACCAGGGTCCTCTGACTGTGGGATTTTTCAGGCAGGATTGCTGGCATGGTTTGCCATTTCCTCCCGACCCAGGGATCAAACCAGCGTCTCCTGTGTGTCTCCTATGTTGCAGGCAGATTTTTTAGAGTTGAGTCACCGGGGAAGGCCTATAATTGACATACACTGCTATATGTTTAAGGCGTACAACATAATGGTTGGACTTATATACATTGTGAGCTGATAACCACAATAAGTTTAGTGAACATCCATCATCTCAGAAAGATGCAAAATTCGAGAAATTGAAAAAAAAATTTTTTCTTTGTGATGAGAACTCTTAGAATTCACTCTTTTAACAACTTTCATATACAACACACAGCAGTGTTAATTATATTTATCATGTGGTAACACCTGGGTGTTCATTGGAAGGACTCATGTTGAAGCTGAAACTCCAATATTTTGGCCACCTGATGCAAAGAACGGACTCATTTGAAAAGACCCTGATGCTGGGAAAGATTGAAGGCAGGAGGAGAAGGGGACGACCGAGGATGAGATGGTTAGCGGCATCACCGACTCAATGGACATGAGTTTGGGTGAACTTCGGGAGTTGGTGATGGACAGGGAGGCCTGGCGTGCTGCAAGTCATGGAGTCGCAAAGAGTCAGACACGTCTGGGTGACTGAGGTCAACTGAACACACCAGTACTTATTTATCTTATAACTGGAAATTTGTATCTTTTGACTGCCTTCATCTTCCCCCACAATAAATCTGATCTCTTTATCTGTGAGTCTGCTTGTTTTTGAAATACAACTGACCTACAACACTATGTCAGTTCCTGTTAAACAAAGTTCCATATTTCTATACATTTTAAAATGATCACCACAATGTCTATTATGATCTGTGTCATCATACAAAGATATTACATAATTATCAACTATATCCGCATACTGTACTTTTCATACCTCTGACCCATTTATTTGGTAACTGGAAGTTTTTACCGTTAATCTTCCTCATGTATTTACCTTCTCCTCCCAGCTCTCCCCTCTGGCAGCCTCCTGTTTGTACTCTGCTTCTATCGACTCTGTCTCTGTTTTGTGACATTTGTTTGTTTCCACGCATAAGTGAAATCATACAGTATTTTTCATTTCTTGTCTGATTGATTTCATTTAGCACAATATCCTCCAGATCCATTGATGCTATCACAAATGGCAAGACTTCATTCTTTTTTCATGGCTGCTGCTGCTGCTAAGTCGCTTCAGTCGTGTCTGACTCTGTGCGACCCCATAGACGGCAGCCTACCAGGCTCCCCCGTCCCTGGGATTCTCCAGGCAAGAACGCTGGAGTGGGTTGCCATTTCTGTCTCCAGTGCAGGAAAGTGAAAAGTGAAAGTGAAGTCGTTCAGTCGTGTCCGACTCTTCGTGACCCCATGGACTGCAGCCCACACGTTCCTCCATCCACGGGATTTTCCAGTCAAGCGTACTGGAGTGGGGTGCCATTGCCTTCTCCATTTCATGGCTGAGTAATATCCGTATATATACACACACACACGCATACTGAGGCTATTGTAAATAGTGCTGCAATGAACATAGGGGTGCACATATCTGTTCTAATTAGTGTTTTTATTTTCTTCACATAAATATCTAGGAGTGAAATTATTAGATTACTTGGGTAGTTCTATTTTTTTTGGCTATAACACATGACTTGTGGGGATTGAACCCGGGCCCCAGCAGTGAAATCACCAAGCCCTAACCAGGGGACCACCAAGGAATATCCATGCTTTTAAATTTTTGAGGAATCTCCACTGGTTTCCATAATGGATGCACCCATTTTCATTCCCACCAATGGTGCATATGGGTTCTCTTTTCTTCATATCTGTTACCAACACACCATTAAGCCACCAGGCAACTCCCCACGAGTGATTTTTTTTTAAATATTTAAAAATTGTTTTTATTTGTCTGTTTATTTTTGGCTGCACAGGGTCTTGGCTTGCTCTAGTTGCGGCAGACGCCGGCTACTCTCTAGTGTGGTGTGCAGGCTCTCATTGTGGTGGCCTCTCCTACAGAGCATGGGCTCTGGGCACTCAGGCTTCAGTACCTATGGCTCGCAGGCTTGGTTGCCCTGAGGCATGTGGGATGCTGCCAGCCTAGGGATCAAACGCGGGTCCCCTGCTTTGGGAGGCGGATTCTCCTGCACTGGGAGGATGAGTCTGTTTTTGAAATACAACTGACCTACAACACTATGTTAGTTCCTATTATCAAATCTTGCCATTTGTGACATCAATGGATCTGGAGGATATTATGCTAAATGAAATCAATCAGACAAGAAATGAAAAATACTGTATGATTTCACTTATGCGTGGAAACAAACAAATGTCACAAAACAGAGACAGACTCAATAGAAGCAGAATACAAACAGGATTCTCAACCACTGGACCATCGGGCAAGTCCTATGAATGAGTTTTTTTAAGAGAGGAGTTTCTCCAGAGCAACTAAATAAATAAATAAATATTTTTTTTAAAAAGAGGAGGGTTTCTGTTCCTATCACCCTCTGGCTCTGGTTCTGGAGGCTCATCCTCCCAGGGTGGGACCCCTGGGCTGGGATCCTGACGTATGTCTCGGACCTCTTGCTCCTTGCAGAGAACCTCTGAGATTGTAACTATCCTCTTGTTCGGGGGTTGTTCACCTGAGACTGTGGGTCTTGACTATACTGCATCTCCACCCCTCCTCCTATCTCATTGTGCTTCCTTGTTTATATCTTTAGTTGTAGAAGACGTTGTTTTGCTAGTCTTCAGGTCTTTCTCACCAATAGTTGCTCTGTAAATAGTTATAATTTTGGTGGACCCATGGGAGGAGGTGAGCCCAGGGTCTTCCCACTCCGCCATCTTACCATTCCCCTGATTAAGACCTTGACTTAAGTTTTAACTGGACAGTTCGGCTGCTCTATTGAGAAAAGACTGAAGAAGAGCAATGTAATAAGCAGAGCAGGGAAGAAGCAGGGAGAGCTTTTGCAGTAACCCAGGAGAGGAAAGGTTTGGGCTTGGGTCAGGGTTGCAGCATTATAGGAAGAAGTCAGAAGGGATCTGATTCTGAATGCATTTTGAAGGTAGATTTGGCAGGGTTCTTTCATGGAATTGGGGTAAAAGAAAAAGAGACCATCAAGCATAATCTTGGGTTTTCAAAACTGAGCAGAATGGGATTGAACCCAGGTCTTTTGCACAAGCTTTTTTGTGTAATCGATGACACAGAGAATTTGGCAGGAGTCAGTCCTTCAAACCTCAAAATAGTAACATCAAGTTTAGGAAATGTTTCCCATGACAAAACCTTTCTGGAATAGCCCTGAACCTACTTAAACCTGTAATCGAAAAATCATTTCTACCCGAGAAATTTAAGCCAATTTACAATTATAAGAGACAAAGAGTGGCTTTGTTTTTAAATCTCTTCCAAGGGCTCTAAAATGCTTCACAAATCCCCTATGGCCAGTTTCTTCACCTCAACAACAAAGTCATTTCAAAAGTGGAAAATCACGAGGCGTGAAAGATGCATGAAAATTTAGGTCAGGAAAGCTAATGATAAGAAAATAGCACAAAGCTAATCACAATGCTTAGTTAATGTAAATAGAACTCTGAGTCTTACAAAACTGTTCAAAGATGACCTAAACAGGAAACAAAAGTATTCCTCGTATTTCCTAGTGCAAGAGGAAGCCTAACGGAATTGCTTAGGGCATTAACAGAATGAAGTGTTCCTAGTCAATAAAAAGTTCAAGATTAATATTAAGTATGCATAACACAGCTGTTGGGTTTTCTCAGAAAATTATCCAAAATGCTTAGGACCCAGTTTCCCTACATGACAACAACAAGACCTCATGGGTTCCTGACTTTCCTGCCTTAATAAGGGATAAGTCAAATGCATACAACAGATTGTGTCACCCTACTCTGAAAAAGCAGAAGTCAAAAACTTTCAAGTGATGGGAAAAGTGTGAATACTCATCAACAAGCTCCCCTAGAAATGAAAGCAAGAGGAAGTGGTGTCTTTTGCTGGCTTATCATGGTGCCCACATCTTCAAGTCACCAGCCAGAACCAAGGGTGAAACTTGAGAATGCAAAAGGTTGATTTGATCATTCACATGAGGATTAAATCCAGAGCTTTGGCCTCATCACCAGGTCCTAATTAACTTTAACCAGTCCTTTCTGTCAGAGATTAGCATACTATGATTTATGGACTAAATATAGCTTTTTTTTTTTTGATTACTCACAAGCTAAGAATGGCCTTTACATTTTTAGATGGTTGAAGAAAAAAATTAAAAGAAGAAAAATAGTTTGTGAAATGGGAAAATTACATAAAATGCAAATTTCAGTGTCCATAAATAAATTTTGATGGGAACACAAGCCAGCTTATCCACCTAGGTAGTCTCTCTGGTTGCTTTTGCATTATAACAGCAGAGTTGAGTAGTCATGACAGAGACCCTATTACCTGCAAGCCTAAAATATATACTATGTAATCCTTTGCAGAAAAATTTGCCAGCTCCCTACTCATAGTCACACTGGTATATACAAGATAGAAATCACACTTGAAAAACTTACATTTCCAAAATGCAATTGAGGACACATCCTAGAAATGGAAAAGCACAGAAATGAAACTTATTAATGTTGCATGAATCTGGCTTTGACCTGCCACGTAGTGTTCATTCTTTCCAGGTAGTAGAAAGGAGAGTGATCACTTTTCCAAGAAAGGAAAGGGATCTGAATCCATTTTATCAGCTAGAATCTGATACTATTCATGCTTTCTGCTCTCAGATTGTTCTTTTTCATGGTGAATTAGTAAAAGACAAAGGGTGCTTAGACTCAGATAATGGACAATTCAGTCAACACACACATAGTTGGATTAAAACTTTCAGAGAAGGTTTTTAGAGCAGAGACCTTGGTTGCCTTTTTTCACTACTGTACACTGTCGTCAAGTCGCTTCAGTCACGTCCAACTGTTTGTGACCCCGTGGACTGTAGCCCGCTAGGCTCCTCTGTCCGTGGGATTCTCCAGGCAAGAATACTGAAGTGGGTTGCTGGGTTGCCATGCCTTCCTCCAGGGGATCTTCCTGACCCCCGGGGTTGAACCCTTGTCTCTTACGTCTCCTGCATTGGCAGGCAGGTTCTTTACCATTAGTGCCCCCCGGGAAGTACACTAGAACCTCCCCATTTAAGCACTCAAATATTTGCACACACTTATGAAGAAAGTTGGCTACTAGATCTGGTATTTTCTTCAAGCAACAAATGAGACATCTGGTTCTCGGCCTCTGATTGCTCTGGGGAAACTGGACTAGGAACACCTGAGACCTTACTTCAGGATTAGAATCCTCAAGATCTGAGTGGCCCCTTGTCTCTCTCTCCATGCTTATGTCAAAGGGCAAGTATAGTTATTATCGATTAAAGACTCCACAGAAAGATTTGTTTCTTATTCCAGCTTACTGGGTTGGCCAACATTAGACAGTCCGTGGGGCGGTGTAAACAGAGTCACATTGACAAGGCTGCTCAGCCTCTCCACCTCCTCTTTCTGCAGTCAAAGCTCTTTCCTTCTTGAAGTGTTTTTCAAAGACTGTCAATTATGTGGGAAGTAAATACTGGCCAACACAAAACTCAAACCAGAATGCTCTTATTTACACAGAGAAGCCATTTCATCCTCGCTTTATTTTCACTACATACTGAAAGAAACTTGTAGATCCTTTAGCTAATTTTTTTTTATTGTAAATTTGGAATTAACCACATTATCTGAAATATTAACCCTGAAGAATGTTGCTGTGTCCCCCAAAGGAGTGTTTCTATAACTCAGTTTCTCTTTCCTAACTCTTTTCAACTTGAAGGGTTTTGTTGTTGGGCTTGTTTTTTGCTTCTTTGGCTGCTCTGGGTTTCTCTGTTTGCAGCAGGTAGGGGCTTCTCTAGTTGTGATACACAGGCTTAGTTGCCACACAGCACGTGGGGTCTTAGTTTCCCAACCAGGGATGGAACCTGTGACCCCTGCATTGGAAGGCAGATTCTTAAGCACCAGACCCCCAGGGAAGTCCCTCAACCTGAGGTTTAAATGAAGATCTACCAAGTGCCTCATAGCATTTTACCAGGTTGGGAAAGAGGGACATAACAGAGCTGAATGAGATGAGCTTCTTGCACTCCAGAAGCTCCATGTAATAACAGTTGTTTTTTGTCTGTGTGACTGCAACACCCCAAGGGAAAATGAAATATATTCCTATGCTACACATTACAGGGCGGTGTAAGGAGCGGTGGCTGCGTGGGCGCAGGAGGGCTGAGAGGAGCTACTCCATGTTCAAGGTCAGCAGGGGCGGCGGTGAGGAGATACCCCTTGTCCAAGGTAAGGAGCAGCGGCTGCACTTTGCTGGAGCAGCCATGAAGAGATACCCCTGTCCAAGGTAAGAGAAACCCAAGTGAGATGGTAGGTGTTGCAAGAGGGCATCAGAGGGCAGACACACTGAAACTATAATCACAGAAAACTAGTCAATCTAATCACACAGACCACAGCCTTGTCTAACTCAATGAAACTAAGCCATGCCCTGTGGGGCCACCCAAGACGGGCGGGTCATGGTGGAGAGGTCTGACAGAATGTGGTCCACTGGAGAAGGGAATGGCAAACCACTTCAGTATTCTTACCTTGAGAACCCCACGAACAGTGTGAAAAGGCAAAATGATAGGATACTGAAAGAGGAACTCCCCAGGTCAGTAGGTGCCCAACACGCTACTGGAGATCAGTGGAGAAATAACTCCAGAAAGAATGAAGGGATGGAGCCAAAGCAAACACAATACCCAGTTGCGGATGTGACTGGTGATAGAAGCAAGGTCCGATGCTGTAAAGAGCAATATTGCATAGGAACCTGGAATGTCAGGTCCAAGAATCAAGGCAAATTGAAAGTGGTTAAACAGGAGATGGCAAGAGTGAAGGTTGACATTCTAGGAATCAGGGAACTAAAATGGACTGGAATGGGTGAATTTAACTCAGCTGACCATTATATCTACTACTGTGGGCAGGAATCCCTTAGAAGAAAAGGAGTAGCCATCATGATCAACAAAAGAGTCCGAAATGCAGTACTTGGATGCAATCTCAAAAACGACAGAATGATCTCTGTTTGTTTCCAAGGCAAACCATTCAATATCACAGTAACCAAGTCTATGCCCCAACCAGTAATGTTGAAGAAGCTGAAGTTGGAACGGTTCTATGAAGACCTACAAGACCTTTTAGAACTAACACCCAAAAAAGATGTCTTTTTCATTATAGGGGACTGGAATGCAGAAGTAGGAAGTCAAGAAACACCTGGAGTAACAGGCAAATTTGGCCTTGGAATATGGAATGAAGCAGGGCAAAGGCTAATAGAGTTTTGCCAAGAGAACACACTGGTCATAGAAAACACCCTCTTCCAACAACACAAGAGAAGACTCTACACATGGACATCACCAGATGGTCAACACCGAAATCAGATTGGTTATATTCTTTGCAGCCAAAGATGGAGAAGCTCTATAGAGTCAGCAAAAACAAGACTTGGACCTGACTGTGGCTCAGATCATGAACTCCTTATTGCCAAATTCAGACTTAAATTGAAAAAAGTAGGGAAAACCACTAGACCATTCAGGTATGACCTAAATCAAATCGCTTATGATTATACAGTGGAAGTGAGAAATAGATGTAAGGGCCTAGATCTGATAGATAGAGTGCCTGATGAACTCTGGATGGAGGTTCGTGACATTGTACAGGAGACAGGGATCAAGACCATCCCCATGGAAAAGAAATGTAAAAAAACAAAATGGCTGTCTGGGGAGGCCTTACAAATAGCTGTGAAAAGAAGAGAAGTGAAAAGCAAAGGAGAAAAGGAAAGATACAGGCATCTGAATGCAGAGTTCCAAAGAATAGCAAGGAGAGATAAGAAAGCCTTCCTCAGCGATCAATGCAAAGAAAGAGGAAAACAACAGAATGGGAAAGACTAGAGATCTCCTTAAGAAGATAAGAGATACCAAGGGAACATTTCATGTGAAGATGGGCTCGATAAATGACAGAAATGGTATGGACCTAACAGAAGCAGAAGATATTAAGAAGAGATGGCAAGAATACACAGAAGAACTGTACAAAAAAGATCTTCACGACCAAGATAATCATGATGGTGTGATCACTCACCTACAGCCAGACATCCTGGAATGTGAAGTCAAGTGGGCCTTAGAAAGCATCACTATGAACGAAGCTAGTGGAGGTGATGGAATTCTAGTTGAGCTATTTCAAATCCTGAAAGATGATGCTGTGAAAGTGCTGCACTCAATATGCCAGCAAATTTGGAAAACTCAGCAGTGGCCACAGGACTGGAAAAGGTCAGTTTTCATTCCAATCCCAAAGAAAGGCAATGCCAAAGAATGCTCAAACTACCGCACAATTGCACTCATCTCACACACTAGTAAAGTAATGCTCAAAATTCTCTTAGCCAGGCTTCAGCAATACGTGAACCATGAACATCCAGATGTTCAAGCTGGTTTTAGAAAAGGCAGAGGAACCAGAGATCAAATTGCCAACATCTGTTGGATCATGGAAAAAGCAAGAGAATTCCAGAAAAACATCTATTTCTGTTTTACTGACTATGCCAAAGCCTTTGACTGTGTGGATCACAATAAATTGTGGAAAATTCTGAAAGAGATGGGAATACCAGACCACCTGACCTGCCTCTTGAGAAACCCATATATAGGTCAGGAAGCAACAGTTAGAACGGGACCTGGAACAACAGGCTGGTTCCAAACAGGAAAAGGAGTACGTCAAAGCTGTATATTGTCACCCTGTTTATTTAACTTATGCAGAATGCATCATGAGAAACGCTGGGCTGGAAGAAGCACAAGCTGGAATCAAGATTGCCAAGAGAAATATCAATAACCTCAGATATGCAGATGACATCACCCTTATGGCAGAAAGTGAAGAGGAACTAAAAAGCCTCTTGATGAAAATGAAAGAGGAGAGTGAAAAAGTTGGCTTAAAGCTCAACATTCAGAAAACTAAGATCATGGCATCTGGTCCCATCACTTCATGGGAAATAGACAGGGAAACCGTGTCAGACTTTATTTTTCTGGGCTCCAAAATCACTGCAGATGGTGACTGCAGCCATGAAATTAAAAGACGCTTCCTCCTTGGAAGAAAAGTTATGACCAACCTAGATAGCATATTCAAAACAGAGACATTACTTTGCCAACAAAGGTCCATCTAGTCAAGGCTATGGTTTTTCCAGTGGTCATGTATGGATGTGAGAGTTGGACTATGAAGAAAGCTGAGCGCCAAAGAATTGATGCTTTTGAACTGCAGTATTGGAGAAGACTCTTGAGTCCCTTGGACTGCAAGGAGATCCAACCAGTCCATTCTAAAGAGATCAGTCCTGGGTGTTCTTTGGAAGGAATGATGCTAAAGCTGAAACTCCAATACTTTTGCCACCTCATGCGAAGAGTTGACTCATTGGAAAAGACTCTGATGCTGGGAGGGACTGGGGGCAGGAGGAGAAAAGGATGACAGAGGATGAGATGGCTGGATGGCATCACCAACTTAATGAACGTGAGTCTGAGTGAACTCTGGGAGTTGGTGATGGACAGGGAGGCCTGGCATGCTGCAATTCATGGAGTCGCAAAGAGTCGGACATGACTGAGTGACTGAACTGACTGAACACATTACAGACAAGAAAAAAAATAAAAGAAATCTCACTCCATTAAACAGAATTTATGTTAGTTTTATGAAAACAACAATAATTCCAATGAGAGAACTTTAGAGTTTTTATGTTATCATTTAAGATCTCTCAAAGATTGTTGTCTAAGTAGTCTCAAGAGATAAACAGTCAGAACAGTGTTGGTTTTCCAAATATTAAGTAAAATGCTCTACTAGCTAAGAATAAATTTTTCCTTTTGCCTATCCTACAAAGAAAGGAAATACAAAGAAAGCACTCAGATCACCAGATTCTCTCCAGGTTCAGAAACCAAATATTAATCCTTACTGTATATAACTTTGCCTTCAGAAAAACCTCAGTGTGAATAGTCTATGATTTATTTGATCATCAACCTTGGGCAATCCCTGGAACTCTCTGAGCCTCTGTCTCTTCATGACCACTTCATAGAACTTCTGTGAGAATCAAGGAAAGCAATGTATATAAATATGCCTTATAAATTATAATTCCTGGGGCTTCCCTGGTGGTCTGGTGGTTAAGAATCTGCCTTGCAATGCAGGGGACAAGGATTCAATTCCTGGTCAGGGAACTAAGAACCCAGATGTCTTGAAGCCCACGCACCACAACAAGTAACCGCAGATGCCACAACTAGAGAGTCTGTGTACCGCAATAAAAGATCTCGTGCGATTTAGCAAAGATCACGAGTGCCACAACTAAGACCTCATGCAGCCAAATAAATAGATAAATATTTTTTAAAATTATAATTCTTCACCGTTCCCTGGGGAGTAAGGACAGCATCTTATTCCTTATCCAATTCCCAATGTCTAGGACAGTGCTTGTTACCTAGACGATATTTAATTTTGAATGAAGGAATTCTTTACTACGTAAGTACCAGTTGTTTCATAGCAAATTTTTACTATAGTTTGTGGATTTTTTTCCCTATGAGTTAGCTTTTGTTTATTTTATTTGGGTTTTTTAGATTTTACATATGAGTGAAGTCATACAATTTTTGTCATTCTCTGAGTTTCTAGATTAATAACAGGGTAGTAACTGAATATAAGATGCCAAGTTAGAAACTGTCCTTGGACTATTAAGCTCTTATTTTGAGTCTTCCTCTCTAAAATATGGTTTTCCTTAACAAGCTCCTACTGGATAGCACAGGAAACTATATTCAATATCCTGAGATAAACCATAATGGCAAAGAATATAAAAAAAGAATGTTTATATGTGTACAACTGAGTCACTGCTCTTCAGCAGAAATTAGCACAACATTGTAAATCAACTAGATGTCAATAAAAATGTTTAATAATAAAAGATAAATAAACCTAAATAAATATATAATTAAAACATTATTTTCCTGAAAGTAGGGCCCAATCACAGAGTTTTATACACATTAGTCACTCCACATGAGAGTATAAATTAAGGAAATTGAATGTGCACTTTTAAGGGAAAAAGTCATTCCAAGACTGATAGTGTTGATGCTTTTTATTTTGAAGACATGTCTACTAACAGCATCAGTTGGATATTATGCTTCAAGTTTCCAACAAACTGCTTTCAACAGTTTCCAACAACCCAGCCACATTTCTCTCAAACTTTCTGAGAATAATGGCACACACTGTGAGGCAGCTTGCCAAAGTTCTTGATACGAAACAGTTCTTCTCAGCAAGAAGTGGCTAACTTTGATGGGGCTCAAAGTCACACCGGCATCTCTTTAACTCAGGTTCCAATCAATTAAACTAACCACATAGTACAATGACAAAGATATCAGGTAAATTAAAAGATCAAGTAGGATTGGAGGCACTGGGGGTGTGAAGCAGTATGGTTAAATTCCAAAGATCAAATACCCTCAAAACTTTTGGTTTAAAACAAAAAGTTTATTTTCAAAGTTTTCTGTTTTTCTCTAACTTATCTATATTATTAGACCCTACTTCTTTTGGATTGTTCGTCTTTTCTTTCATCATTTGTATGAGCTCTGTGTATACTAAAAAACTTCATCTTTCAACTCCGTGTGTCTGTGTGTGCATGCCTAATTGTGTCCAACTCTGCAACCTCATGAACTGTAGCCTGCCAGGGATCTCCATCCATGGAATTTTCCAGGCAAGAATACTAGAGTGGGTTGCCACTTCCTACTCCAGGGGATCTTCCCGACCCAGGGATGGAACCCATGTCTCTTGCGTCTCCTGCATTATTATCTCCTGCAGATTATTTACCACTAGCACTACCTAGGAAGCCCTTTTAACTATCGTGTGTGCTGCAAATAATTCTCAGTTTGACTTGAGGGTATTTTTGGACACATAGGAAATATAGATTTGTAATAGTTCACAGAGATACAACTCATCTATAATACAATTCTAGAAAATTTGGTTTTCATGTAGTCAAATGTATCAGTCTTCTTTGCTTTTGTGTTTTATTGATTTTCTTCCAGTTTTATTGAGATGTAATTGACATACAGCACTACGTATCTTTAAGGTATACAGCAATGATTTGACTTGCATACATGATGAAATGATTATCACAGTAACTGAAAATTCATCATCTCACATAGATATAAATTTTTAAAAATAGAAAAAAAGTTTGTCCTTGTGATGAGAACTCAGGATTTGCACTCTTAACAACTTTCATATGGAATGTATAACAGTGATAATTCTATTTTTCATGTGGTACATTACATCTTTGTACTTATTTATCTTATAACTGGAATTTTGTACCTTTTGATTGCCTTCATTCAATTTCTGCCTACCCCTGCCCTCTCAGACAACCACAGATCTGATCTCTGGGTTATTTTGTTTGTTTGTTTTGTTTTGTTTTTGGTCGTGTTACACAGCATGTGGGATCTTAGTTCCCAGACCAGGGATCGGACGCACATCCCCTCCCATTGGAAGCATGAAGTCTTACCAACAGGACCATGCCAATTAAGTCCTGACTTCCTTTTATGTGAGTTTGTTTGTTTTTAAAGTATAATTGACCTACAATACTATGTTAGTTCCTGTTACACATGGTGATTTCATGTTTCTATATATTTCAAAATGATCACCTCAGTAAGTCTAGTTACCATCTGTCACCACACAAAGGTGTTTGAAGTTGCTCAGGCAGGTCCAACTCTTTGTGAGCCCATGGATTGTAGCCTCCTAGGCTCCTCTGTCCATGGAATTCTCCAGGCCAGAATACTGGAATGGGTTCTCTTCTCTAGTGGATCTTCCCAACCCAGGGATCGAACCCAGATCTCTTTCATTGCAGGCGGATTCTTTAGCACTTGGGAAGCCCGAGAATACAGGAGTGGGTAGCCTATCCCTTCTCCTGCAGATCTTCCCCACCCAGGAATCAAATCGGTATCTCCTATATTGCAAGTGGATTTTTACCAGCTGAACTACCAGTTATAAACTGTATCCTTAACACGGTATATTTCATACCCATGACTCATTTACTTTGCAACTGGAAGTTTGTACTTTTAATCTCTTTCACCTACTTCTTCCTCTCCTCACCTGCCACTGGCACCATCTGTTTTTTCTATCTATGACTTCTGTTTTGTTCTGTTGGTTCATTTATTTTGTTTCTCAGATTGCACATATAAGTGAAATCATATAGTGTTTGTCTGACTTTTCATTTAGCATAATACCCTCTAGGTCCATTCATGTTGTCACATGGCAACACTTCATTCTTTTTTTTTCATGACTGGGTAATATTTCATTGTATATAACATATATATATGGTATATCTTTATCCAATCATCTACAAATGCGTACATAGGTTGCTTCCACATAGTAGCTATTAAATAATGCTGCAGTGAACATAAAGTGCATATATCTGATTAGTGGTGCTAAACAAAGATGCTCATGAATCTGTTGGCCATCTGTACGTCCTTTTTGGAAGAATACCTATTCAGCTCTTCTGCCCATTTAAAAATCAGGTTGTTTATTTTTTTGATGTTGAGTTGTATGAGTTCTCTGTATATTTTGGATATTAACCTCTTATCAGATATATTGTTTGCAAATACTTGCTCCCATTCAGTAAGCAGCCTTTATGTTTTGTTGTAGTTTGCTGTGCAAAAACTTTTTAATCTGATATAATCCCATTTGGTTATTTTTTCTTTTCTTTCCCTTGCTTGAGGAGACATATCCAAAAAAATATTACTAAGACCAGTGTCAAAAAGCTTACTGCCTATGTTTTATTCTTGAACTTTTATGGTTTCAGGTTTAACATTTCAGTCTTTAATCCATTATAAATTTATTTTGTGCATGGTATGAGAAAATAGTTCAGTCTCATTCTTTTGCATGTAACTATCCAATTTTCCCAACACCATTTATTAAAGAGGCTTTCTTTTTCCCATTGTATATTCTTGCTTCCTTTGCCATAGATTAATTGCCCAATCAACTGGGCTCTCTATTCTGTCCCATTTACCGATATGTCTGTTTTTGTGCCAATACTATACTGTTTTCATTACTGTATCTTTATAATATAGTTTGTAATCAGGGAAACCATCCCCAAGAAAAAGTATGCAAGAAGGCAAAATGGTTGTCTAAGGAGGACTTACAAATAGCTGGGAACAGAAGTGAAAGGCAAAGGAGAAAGGGAAAGATATACCCACCTAAATGCAGAGTTCCAGAGAAAAGCAAGGAGAGATAATAAAGCCTTCCTAAGTGAACAATGCTAAAAAATAGAGGAAAACAATAGAACAGGAAAGAACAGAGATCTTTTCAAGAAAACTGTAGATACAAAGGAATATTTCATGCAAAGATGGGCACAATAAAGGACAGAAATGGCAAGGACCTAACAGAAGTAGAATATATTAAGAAGAAATGGCAAGAATACACAGAAGAATTGTACAAAAAAGGTCTTAATGACCTGGATAACCACAACGGTGTGATCACTCACTTAGAGCCATACAGCCTGGAGTGTGAATTCATTTGGGCCTTAAGAAGCATTACTACAAACAAAGCTAGTGGAGGTGATAGAACTCCAGCTGAGCTATTTCAAATCCTAAAAGAATGCTGTTAAAATGCTGCACTCAATATGCCAACAAGCTGGAAAGCTCAGCAGTGCCCACAGGACTAGAAAAAGTCGGTTTCATTCCAGTAGCAAAGGAGGGCAATGCCAAAGAATGGTCAAACTGCCATTCAATTGCACAGGCAATTGTACATACTAGCAAGGTAATGCTCAAAATCCTTCAAGTACTCCAGCAGTACATGAACCAAGAACTTCTAGATGTTCAGTTGTCACCCTGTATATTGTAACCCTATTTATTTAACTTCTATGCAGAGTACCTCATACGAAATGCCAAACTGGATAACTTACAGGCTAGAATCAAGATTGCTGGGAGAAGTATCAATAACTTCAGATATGCAGATGACACCACCCTGATGGCAGAAAGTGAAGAGAAACTAAAGAGCCTCTTGATGAAAGTGAAAAGAGGAGAGTGAAAAAGCTGGCTTAAACCTCAACATTCAAAAGACAAAGATCTGTAAAGCAATTATCAATTATCCTTCAATAAAAAAAAAATAAAAAGACCATGGCATCTGGTTCCATCGCTTCATAGCAAATAGATGGGGAAAAGTGGATACAGTGACAAATTTTTTTTCTTGGGCTCCAAAATCACTGCAGATGGTGAGTGCAGCCATGAAATTAAAAGATGTTTGCTCCTTGAAAGAAAAGCTATGACAAACCTAGACAGCATATGAAAAAGCAGAAACATCACTTTGCTGACAAAGGTCCATATAGTCAAAGCTATGGTTTTTTCAGTAGTCATGTATGGATGTGAGAGTTGGATCATAAAGAAGGCTGAGCACTGAAAAATTGATGCTTTTGAATTGTGCTGGAGAAGACTCTTAAGAGTCCCTTGGACAGCAAGGAGATCAAGCAGTCAATCCTAAAGGAAATCAATCCTGAGTATTCATTGGAAGGACAGATGCTGAAGCTGAAGCCCCAGTACTGTGGCTACCTGATGTGAAGAGCCGATTCATTGGAAAAGACCCTGATGCAGGAAAAATTAAGGGCAGGAGAAAGGGATGAGAGGATGAGATGGTTGATGGCATCACTGACTAATTGGGTATGAGTTTGAGCAAACTCCAGGAGATGGTGTAGGACAGAGAAGCCTGGTGTGCCACAGTTCATGGGGTTGCAAAGAGTTAGACATAACTTAGCGACTGAACAACAACCATATTGTTTTAATTACTGTAGCTTTTAAAAAAATTATTTGTCTTAATTGGAGGCTAATTACTTTACTATATTGTATTGGTTTTGCTACACATCAACATGAATCTACCACGGGTGTACACGTGTTCCCCATCCTGAACCCCTTTCCCACCTCCTTCCCCGTACCATCCCTCTGGGTCATCCCAGTGCACCAGCCCAGAGCATCCTGTATCCTGCATCGGACCTGGACTGGTGATTCATTTCAAATATGATATTATACATGTTTCAGTGCCATTCTCCCAAATCATCCCACCCTCCCCCCTCCCACAGAGTCCAAAAGACTGTTCTATACATCTGTGTCTCTTTTGCTGTCTCGCATACAGGGTTAACATTACTATCTTTCTAAATTCCATATATATGCATTAGTATACTGTATTGGTGTTTTTCTTTCTGGCTTACTTCACTCTGTATAATAGGCTCCAGTTTCATCCACCTCATTAGAACTGATTCAAAAGTATTCTATTTAATGGCTGAGTAATACTCCATTGTGTATATGTCACCCCACTCCAGTACTCTTGCCTGGAAAATCCCATGGACGGAGGAGCCTGGTAGGCTGCAGTCCATGGGGTCACTGAGGGTCGGACATGACTGAGCGACTTCACTTTCACTTTTCACTTTAATGCATTGGAGAAGGAAATGGCAACCCACTCCAGTGTTCTTGCCTGGAGAATCCCAGGGGCGGGGGAGCCTGGTGGGCTGCCATCTATGGGGTCACACAGAGTTGGACACGACTGATGCGACTTAGCAGTAGCAGCAGCAATACTCCATTGTGTATATGTACCACAGCTTTCTTGTCCATTCATCTGCTGATGGACATCTAGGTTGCTTCCATGTCCTGGCTATTATAAACAGTGCTGCGATGAACATTGGGGTACACGTGTCTCTTTCAATTCTGGTTTCCTCGGTGTGTATGCCCAGCAGTGGGATTGCTGGGTCATAAGGCAGTTCTATTTCCAGTTTTTTAAGGAATCTCCACACTGTTCTCCATAGTGGTTGTACTAGTTTGCATTCCCACCAACAGTGTAAGAGGGTTCCCTTTTCTCCACACCCTCTCCAGCATTTATTGCTTATAGATTTTTGGATCACAGCCATTCTGACTGGCATCAAATGGTACCTCATTGGGGTTTTGACTTGCCTTTCTCTGATAATGAGTGATGCTGAGCATCTTTTCATGTGTTTGTTAGCCATCTATATGTCTTCTTTGGAGAAATGTCTATTTAGATCTTTGGCCCATTTTTTGATTGGGTCGCTTATTTTTCTGGAATTGAGCTGTGGGAGTTGCTTGTATATTTTTGATATTAGTTGTTTGTCAGTTGCTTCATTTGCTATTATTTTCTTCCATTCTGAAGGCTGTCTTTTCACCTTGCTTATAGTTTCCTTTGTTGTGCAGAAGCTTTTAATTGTAATTAGGTCCCATTTGTTTATTTTTGCTTTTATTTCCAGTATTCTGGGTGGTGGGTCATAGAGGATCCTGCTGTGATTTATGTTGGAGAGTGTTTTGCCTATGTTCTCCTCTAGGAGTTTTATCATTTCTGGTCTTACGTTTAGATCTTTAATCCATTTTGAGTTTATTTTTGTGTATGGTGTTAGAAAGTGTTCTATTTTCATTCTTTTACAAGTGGTTGACCAGTTTTCCCAGCACCACTTGTTAAAGAGATTGTCTTTAATCCGTTGTATATTCTTGCCTCCTTTGTCTAAGATAAGGAGTCCATATGTGTGTGGATTTATCTCTGGGCTTTCTATTTTGTTCCATTGATCTATATTTCTGTCTTGATGACTGTGGCTTTGTAGTAGAGCCTGAAGTCTGGCAGGTTGATTCCTCCAGTTCCATTCTTCTTTCTCAAGATTGCTTTGGCTATTTGAGGTTTTTTGTATTTCCATACAAATTGTGAAATTATTTGTTCTAGCTCTGTGAAAAATACCATTGGTAGCTTGATAGGGATTGCATTGAATCTATAAATTGCTTTGGGTAATATACTCATTTTCACTATATTGATTCTTCTGATCCATGAACATGGTGTATTTCTCCATTAGTGTCCTCTTTGATTTCTTTCACCAGTGTTTTATAGTTTTCTATATATAGGCCTTTAGTTTCTTTAGATAGATATATTCTTAATTATTTTATTCTTTTTGTTGCAATGGTGAATAGAATTGTTGCCCTAATTTCTCTATTTTCTCATTGTTAGTGTATAGGAATGCAAAGGATTTCTGTGTGTTGATTTTATATCCTGCAGTTTTACTATATTCATTGATTAGCTCTAGTAATTTTTTGGTGGAGTCTTTAGGGTTTTCAATGTAGAGGATCATATCATCTGCAAACAGTGAGAGTTTTACTTCTTCTTTTCCAATTTGGATTCCTTTTATTTCTTTTTCTGCTGATTGCTGTGGCCAAAACTTCCAAAACTATGTTGAATAGTAGTGGTGAAAGTGGGCACCTTTGTCTTGTTCCTGACTTTAGGGTAAATGCTTTCAATTTTTCACCATTGAGGATAATGTTTGCTGTGGGTTTGTCATATATAGCTTTTATTATGTTGAGGTATGTTCCTTCTGTTTCCACTGTTTCCCCATCTATTTCCCATGAAGTGATGGGACCAGATGCCATGATCTTCGTTTTCTGAATGTTGAGCTTTAAGACAACGTTTTCACTCTCCTCTTTCATTTTCATCAAGAGGCTTTTTAGTTCCTCTTCACTTTCTGCCATAAGGGTGATGTCATCTGCATATCTGAGGTTATTGATATTTCTCCTGGCAATCTTGATTCCAGCTTGTGTTTCTTCCAGTCCAGCGTTTCTCATGATGTACTCTGCATATAAGTTAAATAACCAGGGTGAAAATATACAGCCTTGATGTACTCCTTTTCCTATTTGGAACCAGTCTGTTGTTCCATGTCCAGTTCTAACTGTTGCTTCCTGACCTATATATGGGTTTCTCAAGAGGCAGGTCAGGTGGTCTGGTATTCCCATCTCTTTCAGAATTTTCCACAGTTTATTGTGATCCACACAGTCAAAGGCTTTGGCATAGTCAGTAAAACAGAAATAGATGTTTTTCTGGAATTCTCTTGCTTTTTCCATGATCCAGCAGATGTTGGCAATTTGATCTCTGGTTCCTCTGCCTTTTCTAAAACCAGCTTGAACATCTGGAAGTTCACGGTTCACGTATTGCTGAAGCCTGGCTTGGAGAATTTTGAGCATTACTTTACTGGCGTGTGAGATGAGTGCAATTGTGTTGTAGTTTGAGCATTCTTTGGCATTGCCTTTCTTTGGGATTGGAATGAAAACTGACCTTTTCCAGTCCTGTGGCCACTGCTGAGTTTTCCAAATTTGCTGGCATATTGAGTGCAGCACTTTCACAGCATCATCTTTCAGGATTTGAAATAGCTCAACTAGAATTCCATCACCTCCACTAGCTTTGTTCGTAGTGATGCTTTATTTTTTGGGGCTCCAAAATCACTGCAGATGGTGACTGCACCCATTAAAGTAAAAAACGCTTACTCCTTGGAAGAAAAGTTATGACCAACCTAGATAGCATGTTGAAAAGCAGAGACATTACTTTGCCGACTAAGGTCTATCTAGTCAAGGCTATGGTTTTTCCAGTAGTCATGTATGGATGTTAGAGTTGGACTGTGAAGAAAGCTGAGCGCCAAAGAATTGATGCTTTTGAACTGTGGTGTTGGAGAAGACTCTTGAGAGTCCCTTGGACTGCAAGGAGATCCAACCAGTCCATTCTGAAGGAGATCAGCCCTGGGATTTCTTTGGAAGGAATGATGCAAAAGCTGAAACCCCAGTACTTTGGCCACCTCATGCGAAGAGTTGACTCATTGAAAAAGACTTTGATGCTGGGAGGGATTGGTGGCAGGAGAAGGGGATGACAGTGATTGAGATGGTTGGATGGCATCATTGACTCGATGAACGCGAATCTGAGTGAACTCAGGGAGTTGATGATGGACAAGGAGGCCTGGCGTGCTGCGATTCATGGGGTCACAAAGAGTTGGACATGACTGAGCAGCTGAACTGAACTGATGTTCCTTCTATTCCTGCTTTCTGGAGAGTTTTTATCATAAATGGATGTTGAATTTTGTCAAAGGCTTTCTCTGCATCTATTGAGATAATCATATGGCTTTTATTTTTCAATTTGTTAATGTGGTATATTACATTGATTGATTTGTGGATATTGAAGAATCCTTGCATCCCTGGGATAAAGCCCACTTGGTCATGGTGCATGATCTTCTTAATATGTTGTTGGATTCTGATTGCTAGAATTTTGTTAAGGATTTTTGCATCTATATTCATCAGTGATATTGGCCTGTAATTTTCTCTTTTTGTGGCATCTTTGTCAGGTTTTGGTATAAGGGTGATGGTGGCCTCGTAGAATGAGTTTGGAAGTTTACCTTCCTCTGCAATTTTCTGGAAGAGTTTGAGTAGGATAGGTGTTAGCTCTTCTCTAAATTTTTGGTAGAATTCAGCTGTGAAGCCATCTGGACCTGGGCTTTTGTTTGCTGGAAGATTTCTGATTACAGTTTCAATTTCCATGCTTGTGATGGGTCTGTTAAGATTTTCTATTTCTTCCTGGTTCAGTTTTGGAAAGTTGTACTTTTCTAAGAATTTGTCCATTTCTTCCACGTTGTCCATTTTATTGGCATGTAATTGCTGATAGTAGTCTCTTATGATCCTTTGTATTTCTGTGTTGTCTATTGTGATCTCTCCATTTTCATTTCTAATTTTATTGATTTGATTTTTCTCCCTTTGTTTCTTGATGAGTCTGGCTAATGGTTTGTCAATTTTATTTATCCTTTCAAAGAACCAGCTTTTGGCTTTGTTGATTTTTGCTATGGTCTCTTTTGTTTCTTTTGCATTTATTTCTCCCCGAATTTTTAAGATTTCTTTCCTTCTACTAACCCTGGGCTTCTTCAATTCTTCCTTTTCTAGTTGCTTTAGGTGTAGAGTTAGGTTATTTATTTGACTTTTTTCTTGTTTCTTGAGGTATGCCTATATTGCTATGATCTTTCCCCTTAGCACTGCTTTTGCAGTGTCCCACAGGTTTTGGGTTGTTGTGTTTTCATTTTCATTTGTTTCTATGCATATTTTGATTTCTTCTGTGATTTGTTGGTTATTCAGCAGCGTGTTGTTCAGCCTCCATATGTTGGAATTTTTAATAGGTTTTCTCTTCTAATTGAGATCTAATCTTACTGCATTGTGGTCAGAAAAGATGCTTGGAATGATTTCAATTTTTTGAATTTACCAAGGCTAGATTTATGGCCCAGGATGTGATCTATCCTGGAGAAGGTTCTGTGTGCGCTTGAGAAAAAGGTGAAAGTCATTGTTTTGGGGTGAAATGTCCTATAGATATCAATTAGGTCTAACTGGTCTATTGTATCATTTAAAGTTTGTGTTTCCTTGTTAATTTTCTGTTTAGTTGATCTATCCATAGGTGTGAATGCGGTATTAAAGTCTCCCACTATTATTGTGTTATTGTTAATTTCCCTTTACTGTCATTTTATAATATAATTTGTAATCAGGGAGTGTGATGCCTCCAGCTCTGTTCTTTCTCAAATTGTTTGCCTATTGTGTTTCCATGCAAACTTTAGAATTATTTTTTCTGGTTCTATGAGAAATATCATTAGTATTTTCATAGGGATTGCACTGAATCTGTAGATTGCCTTGGGCAGTGTGATCATTTTAGAAATATTAATTCTTCCAATCCATGAGCAGAGTGTATGTTTCCATCTTTCTGTGTGTGTCTTCAATTTTTCATCATTGTTATATAGTTCTTTGAATACAGGTGTTTTACCTCCTTAGTGGTATTTATACCTAGGAATTTTATTCTTTTTTGTGTAACTGTCAGTGGGATTGTTTTCCTAATTTCTTCTTCTGATAGCTAGTTGTAAATGTATAGAGTTACAACAGATTTCAATATATTAATTTTTTTTCTGTCAGACAACAGTGGACTTTTTCTCCTTTAAAAAAATGTTTACTTATTTTTATTTTTGCCTGTGTTGTGTCTTTATTGCTGTGTGCAGGCTTTTCTCTAGGTGTGGAGAGTGGAGGCTACTCTCTAGTTGCAGTGTTGGCTTCTTTTTGCAGGGACTTCTCTTGTTGCAGAGCATGGGCTCCAGGGAACTCAGGCTTCAGTAGTTGCAGCCCACAGGCTCAAAAGTTGGGGCTTTTGTATTCTAGAGTGCAGGCTCATAGTTGTGGAGCACAGGTTTAGTTGGTCTGTGGCATGTGGAATCTTCCTAGACCAGAGACAGAACCTGTGTCTTCTACACTGTTGGATTCTTAACCATTGGGCCACCAGGGAAGTCCTTCACCTACAATTTAAATGACTGTGTGTCAAGAATGTCATAGAAGATATTTCTTCCAAGCCTGGCAGAATCTCAGACTTGACCCTAAAGCAAATACCAGTTGTATAGGAGAATAGAGGTTAAGGAGCAAAATGTAAACAATATTTCAAAGATAGTGTAGAGAATGATCATGGAATGAAAAAGTGACCTCTATCTGATTCTGCAGGAGGAAGCAATTAATATCCTCAGAAAAAAATAGGGTACCAGTGAGGCTACAGGATTTCTGTTGGTTGGGAATTTTTTCAAGAATTAGTGCTAACAGTTTCAAGAAGTCAAAAAAAGACACCAGAAATTCAAAATACAGTAAAAGCTCATTAGCTTTGATAGTCTCCCATAAGAACTCTTCAAAAGCAATTTGCCAGATTTTAAATTTATTTTTAATCAGAGTTCAGGTTTAGATATTATTCAAATCAAAACTTGTTTTGTAAGGAAACTTTCACTTCTGAATAAGGCAGAGGTAAGACAGAGCAGTATCATGAAAATCCTTCCCAATGCATTGTTATGGTCATAACAATATATGTTTTCACTAATGCCTCACCAAAAAATAAAAAAGCGTTAGTCACTCGATCACGTCTGACTCTTTGCAACCCCATGGACTGTAGCCTGCCAGGCTCCTCTGTCCATGGAATTCTGCAGGCAAGAATGCTGAAATTGATAGCCGTTCCCTTCTCCAGGGGATCTTCCGGACCCAGGGATCAAACCCAGGTCTCCCGCATTGCGGGTGGATTCTTTGCAGTCTGAGCCACTAGGAAAGCCACATTAATGACTCAAAATATCCCATGAACAGAATAAGTTTGGATAATTAACACAGAATAGACCACAAAAAGAGAAAAGTAAGCTATAGAACAATATGAATACTATGATATAATTTGTGATACAATGGAATGATTTGTTTATACTTGAAAATATTCCAAACACATGACAGACAGTTGTCATCTTTGGGATATGAAGCTAAATGAAGAATGGGTGCTCCTTTTTTTTTTTTTTTTTTTTACTCTATGGTATGTAATGGATGTATTTTAAAAGCATAACATTTTTACCCTAATATATTTCCTGAAGACTAGAAAACATATGCCGGAAAAGTCATGTAAGTTAGAACACAGACACCAAATGTACATTCACTGATAAAGTGTAGAGTGCAACAAGATGATCTTTTTTTGTAGATTAGATGTGGACAAAGCAGCAAAGCATAGGAAATTTGAGTTATAAACCAAAGTGAGCATCAAGGAGCTGGAATGAGTTGCCTCCCATTGTTATAAAAGCTCCCAGTTGCTAGAAGAACATAATTAGAAAGTAAATACTCTTTGATCAGGGATAGAAGTATTTCTGTTTGGATAATTTTGGAATAGATGATCAATAAATGCTAAAATTCTAAAGGTATTAAAATCTAAAATATTTCCATCTATCCCAGTTCTGTCTAAGGACAGACAAAATGGGAATTCCCTGGTGGTCCATTGGTTAGGACTCAGTGCTTTCACTGCTGAGGGCTGGGGTTCAATCCTTGGTCAGGGAACTAAGATTCCAGAAGCTACACAGTGTGACACCACACCCCCCACACCAAAAGAAGGCAGATGAAATAAACAAACATTTATCTCCCCAAATTGTCAGTCTTATTAGACCTACTAATAACTTTAAAATTGTTTTTAATTTTTAATTGTGATGAAATACACATAACACAAAATTTACTATATTAATTAATTTTTGTTTGTTTTGGATGGAGTTTTAATAAAATGTCAGTTGGCCAATTACACACAGATAGACTTTTGCATTTTGTCTTCAAATGAGTAAGGTAGTATACTTTAGCAGAAATTACAGGCTCCCTTAGACTTCCCTTGTGGCTCAGCTGGTAAAGAATCCACCTGCAATGTGGGAAACCTGGGTTTGATCCCTGGGTTGGGAAGATCCCCTGGAAAAGGGAAAGGCTACTTACTCCAGTATTCTGGCCTGGAAAATTCCATGACTATACAGTTCATGGAGTCACAAAGAGTAGGACATGACTGAGCAACTTTCACTTCACTTTTGTAATCTCTTATTTAACTTATATGCAGAGTACATCATGAGAAACGCTGGGCTGGAAGAAGCACAAGCTGGAATCAAGGTTGCCAGGAGAAATATCAATAACCTCAGATAAGCAGATGACACCACCCATATGACAGAAAGTGAAGAGGAACTAAAAAGCCTCTGGATGAAAGTGAAAGAGGAGAGTGAAAAAGTTGGCTTAAAGCTCAACATTCAGAAAACAAAGATCATAGCATCTGGTCCCATCACTTCATGGGAAATAGATGGGGAAACAGTGGAAACAGTGTCAGACTTTATTTTTGGGGGCTCCAAAATCACTGCAGATGGTGACTGCACCCATGAAATTAAAAGACACTTACTCCTTGGAAGGAAAGTTATGACCAACCTAGACAGCATATTCAAAAGCAGAGACATTACTTTGCCAACAAAGGTCCATTTAGTCAAGGCTATGGTTTTTCCAGTGGTCATGTATGGATGTGAGAGTTGGACTATGAAGAAAGCTGAGCGCCAAAGAATTGATGATTTTGAACTGTGATGTTGGAGAAGACTCTTGAGAGTCCCTTGGACTGCAAGGAGATCCAACCAGTCCATTCTGAAGGAGATCAGCCCTGGGATTTCTTTGGAAGGAATGATGCTAAAGCTGAAACTCCAATACTTTGGCCACCTCATGCAAAGAGTTGACTCATTGGAAAAGACTTTGATGCTGGGAGGGATTGGGCGCAGGAGGAGAAGGGAACGACAAAGGATGAGATGGCTGGATGGCATCACTGACTCGATGAACGTGAATCTGAGTAAACTCCCGGAGTTGGTGATGGACAGGGAGGCCTGGCGTGCTGCGATTCATGGGGTCGAAAAGAGTCGGACACAACTGAGCAACTGAACTGAACTGAACTGAACTGGAGATGACTCTGTAGATGAAAAATCCTATTTATTCACCACCCCAAATTTATCAAATCTATATTGAACTTACTTTCTATAATCATGTTTTTATTTAATCCATCTTAACTATTTTTAACTGTACAGTTCAGTGGCATTAAATCTATTCACACTGTTGTGCATCCATCACTACCATCTATTTCCAGAACTTTCTTTCATCTTGAAAAACTGAGACTCTATCTTTTTAACAATAGCTTTTTATGCCCCTTTGTCCCAGTCCTTGGAAACCACCATTATACTTTCTGTCTCCATGAATTTCATTGCTCTGGGTACTTTGTATTAATGGACTCATAAAATATTTGTATTTTTGTGATCAGCTTATTTCATTTAACATAATGTCTTCAAAGTTCGTTCATGTTGTAGCATATTGCAGAATTTCCTTCCTTATTAAGGCTAATATTCTATTGTATGTATATTCCACATTTTGTTTATCCATTCATCTATTGATGGCTACTTGGGTTGCTTCCACCCCTTGACTAATGTGAATAATGTTCCTATGAACATGGGTATACAAATACCTTGACAAGTCCCTGCTTTCGATTTTTTTTTTTTGTATATTTAGCCAAAAGTGGAATCGTTGATCATGTGCTAATATTATTTCTAATTTTTTGAGAAATGGCCTTATCCTTTATCCACAGCAGTCACACCACTTTGCACTCCTACCAACGGCACAGAAGGGTTCCAATTTCTCCATGACCTCTCCAATATTTGTTATTTTCTGGATATTCTTAAATAGTAGTCATTCTAATAATTGTGAGATGGCTCTGATAACTTTTTATTTAATTTTTCTTTATTTATATTTTTGGCTGTGCTGGGGCTGTGTTGCTGTGCCTGGGCTCTCTCTAGTTGCAGCAAGCAGGACTACTCTCTAGTAGTGGCGTTTAGGCTTCAGTAGTTGCAGCTTGAGGGCTCTAGAGTGCTGGCTCAGTAGTTGTGGCACATGGGGTTACTTGCTCTGAGGCATGTGAAATCTTCCCAGACCAGGGATCAAACCTGTGTCTCCTGCCCTGGCAGGCAGTTTCTTAACCACTGGACCACCAGGGAAGTCCTTGATCAGTTCTTAAAACAAGTGTTTGGGTAAAGTTATTCTAAAACCTGGTGACTTGGAAAAAGACAAATTTTTTTTCCAGGAAAAAAAGCTTGCTGTAGTTCTCAGCATTTCCCACCTGAGGTATTTTTCTTCCAAGATGACATCATTTATCTAGGTTTTTGGTAGGTCGCATTTGGATTGCTGTTAGTCATTAAAAGGACCAGGTGTATCCGGTTGTGTTCTGCAAAACTGCCTAAACGTTTCTTATTTCCGAATCACAAGACCTAACTCAACATGATGACTGCAGGAATATAACCAAGAAAAGGGGAAATGAATCAGCCACAGAGGAGAAGGGACTGGGCAAAAAGTTGTAAAGAGTTGAACAGTTCATCATAACTGTTACTTAAGTACACAGAACTGTAGCGTCTTCATTGGTAAGATTTAACATTTGACCTCAAAGATCACAGAAGAGAGAAATGGTGAGACTCCTGGATTTTTTAAAGCTCAAATTTCTTTATTTCATAATATGGTGAAAATAGTTAGAATGAGGAAGTAAAAAAAAATATCCTCTGTGTAACACCATATGACATTTGAAAGAGGACCAGCACTGATGTAAATCAAATATTAATTTGTTTAATCAAAATTATTCCTTGGAAGAGAAAGGAAAGCAATTACATAAGAGCTAATTTAATTCCTTTTACCAGGTGTGGAAATAAGAAATAAGATTCGGAAATAAGAAACGTTTAGCAGTTTTGCAAAACACAACCGGATACATGGTCATATTTAAGAAATTCAGTGACAAAGCCTATGAGGAAAGAATCTGCCATTAACAGCAGTGTTGTGTGGTGAAAGAGCTTTGAACTTGGTCTCTGAAGAAACAGGTTTGCATACTAGGTTTCCAGGCTTCGACTGTAGCTCAGACAGTAAAGAATCTTCCTGCAATGCAGGAGACCAGTGTTCGACCCCTGAGTCGGCAAGATCCCCTGGAGAAGGGAATGGCTACCCACTCCAGTATTCTTGCCTGGAAAATTCCATGGGCAGAGGAGTCTGGTGGACCACACCCCAGGGGGTCGAAAAGAATGGGACATGACTGAACGACTTACAATTTCACTTTCACCGGGTTCACCACCTTACTAGTTTGCAGTGTTTTACTTGTCACATAACGCATCTCAGCTTCTGTTTCCTCATCTATAGATTAGAGATAATATCATAGGATATTAGCAGTGGCCACAGGACTGGAAAAGGTCAGTTTTCATTCCAATCCCAAACAAAGGCAATGCCAAAGAATGCTCAAACTACCGCACAATTGCACTCATGTCACACGCTGGTAGTGAATGCTCAAAATTCTCCAAGCCAGGCTTCAGCAATACATGAACCGTGAACTTCCAGATGTTCAAGCTGGTTTTAGAAAAGGCAGAGGAACCAGAGATCAAATTGCCAACATCCACTGGATCATCAAAAAAGCAAGAGAGTTCCAGAAAAACATCTATTTCTGCTTTATTGACTATGCCAAAGCCTTTGACTGTGTGGATCACAATAAACTGTGGAAAATTCTGAAAGAGATGGGAATACCAGACCACCTGACCTGCCTCTTGAGAAACCTATATGCGGGTCAGGAAGCAACAGTTAGAACTGGACATGGAACAACAGACTGGTTCCAAATAGGAAAAGGAGTATGTCAAGGCTATATATTGTCACCCTGCTATGGAGAGTACATCATGAGAAACACTGGGCTGGAAGAAGCACAAGATGGAATCAAGATTGCCGGGAGAAATATCAATAACCTCAGATATGCAGATGACACCACCCTTATGACAGAAAGTGAAGAGGAACTAAAAAGCCTCTTAATGAAAGTAAAAATGGAGAGTGAAAAAGTTGGCTTAAAGCTCAACATTCAGAAAACGAAGATCATGGCATCTGGTCTCATCACTTCATGGGAATAAATGGGGAAACAGTGTCAGACTTTATATTTTGGGCTCCAAAATCACTGCAGATGGTGATTGCAGCCATGAAATTAAAAGACGCTTACTCCTTGGAAGGAAAGTTATGACCAACCTAGATAGTATATCAAAAGCAGAGACATTTCTTTGCCAACAAAGGTCTGTCTAGTCAAGGCTATGGTTTTTCCAGTGGTCATGTATGGATGTGAGAGTTGGACTGTGAAGAAAGCTGAATGCCGAAGAACTGATGCTTTTGAACAGCAGTGTTGGAGAAGACTCTTGAGAGTCCCTTGGACTGCAAGGAGATCCATTCTAAAGAGATCAGTCCTGGGTGTTCTTTGGAAAGACTGATGCTAAAGCTGAAACTCCAGTACTTTGGCCACCTCATGCAAAGAGTTGACTCATTGGAAAAGACTCTGATGCTGGGAGGGATTGGGGGCAGGAGGAGAAGGGAATGACAGAGGATGAAATGGCTGGATGGCATCACTGCCTTGATGGACGTGAGTTTGAGTGAACTCTGGGAGTGGGTGATGGACAGGGAGGCCTGGCGTGCTGCGATTCATGGGGTCTCAAAGAGTCGGACACGACTGAGCTACTGAACTGAAATGATGATAACAATTAAATAACATAATAGGTATGAAAACATCGCTCCTTTTTCCAAAGTAGGGTTGGAGTTGTCTAGTTATTTTGCAGAGCTTTAAGCTTGAATTCTTGGGCTCTGGACAATGTTTCTCAAAGAATGACTTGAGTCACAATTTCTGTATTCCGTCCAGAAATATCTTTCTCATCTCAGTAAATGGCTCCACCATCCAACTATCCAGCTATGGAAGTCAAATCTACCCATCAACCTAGAGTTTTCCCTTTCTTTATCTGCCAGGTTCACTGGTGCTACCTCCAAAATGGCTCTCAAATCCAGCCACTTCTCTCTACCTTCACTGTCACTGACATATCTCTATTTCCATATTTTCCTTATTTATTTATTCACTCAGTCATTCCTCTGGCTGCAGCAGGTCTTAGTTGTGGCATACAGGCTCTAAGTTGTGGCACGTGGGATCTGGACCCCTGACCAGGGGTCGAACCTGGGTCCCCTGCTTTGGGAGTGCAGAGTCTTAGCCACTGGACCACCAGGGAAGTTCCCTCTTTTTGTTATAGTCATTTGTTTAGTTTTTAGTTTCCACTTATAAATGATAACATTCAGTATCTTTCTCCAAATTAATTCCCTATGCATACTGCCCTCCAAGTCCATACACATACCACATCTTTAGAAAAAAATAACTTTATATATTTGGCTGTGCTGGGGCTTGGTTGCTGCTCAGGCTTTTTTCTAGTTGTGGAGAGTAGGGGCCGCTCTTTGTTGAGCTGGGAGGCTTCTCATGGCCGTGGCCTCTCTTGCTGCAGAGCACAGAATCTAGGGTGTTCAGGCTTTAGCAGTTGTGGCTCCCAGGCTCTAGAGCACAGGCTCAACAGTTGTGGCACACGTGCTCAGTCCCTCTTCAGCATGTGCGATCCCCCCAGACTAGGGCCTGAAACCACGTCTCCTGCATTGGCAGGCGGATTCTCCACCACTGAGCCACCAGGCAAGCGCTACCACACCTTTTTCCATTCCTCTGTTGATGGACACTTAGGTAGCTCACGTATCGTGGCTATTGTAAATAATGCTGCTATGAACATTGAGGTACAGGAATCTTACCGAATTCATGTTTTTGTTTGGATACATACCCAGGAGTGGAATTGCCAGATCATAGTCCACTTTTAGTGTTTTTTTAAAGGAACCTCCATACTATTTTCCACACTGGGTACATCAATTTACCTTCCCATCAGCTGGGTGGAAGTGTTCCCTTTGCTCCACATTCTCACCGACATTTGTTATTTGTGGTTCTATTTCCATCTTGTCCTTTCCCAAACTACCCCTGCTCAGCAGCAAGAATAATCTCTAAAAATATGCACGCTTCTGTTACTCAAAATTCCTAATGGCACTTCAGCGCCCTTGGAATAAAATACAGATGCTTTACCATAACCTGCCCGGATTTCTACTCAGCTCTCCAGGTTTACAGTGCATCTCCAGTTGACTTGGCTCCAGGCACAGTGGCTTCCTTTCTGCTCCTTGAAAGCACCAAGCTCTCTCCCACCTTTTGCACTTGTGGTTTCCTCTGCCAAAAGCACTGTTCCCTCAGGCTTTATTTCATGCTTCAGGCTGAAATGCCACCTCCACAGAGAGGCCTTCCCTGGTCACTGAAGTTGCTACCTACTTCCTCAATTTTCTATCACATCCTAGTTAGCCATGATTAAGTTGCTTCCCTCTCAGTTGAATATCTTCTTTTAAGGGCAGGAACTGTCTTGTTACCTCTGTATCCATAACACTTGGCCCAATGACAGGCACATGGGGACACTTAGAGTTGTTGACTGAATGAATAACTAAGTGAATTAAGTGAAAGACTGTTGCTGAAGCTGAAGTGCCAATACTTTGGCCACCTCCTGGAAGAGCTGACTCATTGGAAAAGACCCTGATGCTGGGAAAGATTGAAGGTAGGAGGAGAAGGGGACGACAGAGGATGAGATGGTTGGATGGCATCACCGACTCGATGCATATGAGTTTGAGCAAACTCCAGGAGATAGTGTACAACAGGGAAGACTGGAGTGCTGCAGCCCGTGAGGTCATGAAGAGTCAGACATGACTGAGCGACTGAACAACAACAATGCAAGGTGTTAACAGTAGGGGAAACTGAGAAAGGGAAAAGGGGTATATAAGAGCATTCTATGCTATTGGCTTGATTGCCTGTGAACCTAAAACTGCTCAAACAAAACCAAGTCTATTATTTTTTTTAAAAGGAAAATAAATTTAAAAAACAGTAAGGTTGGTTTTCAAACTGGTCAATGAAAGAGTTAACATAACATTTAACAAGCTTAGGTACAGAAAGAATCTAATCAAAAGGGAACCCTCCTACACTGTTGGTGGGAATGTAAATTGGTGCAGCCATTATGGAAAAAGCAGTATGGAGATTCCTCAAGAAGCTAAAAATAGAGTAGCCATATGATCCAGCAATCCCACACCTGGGTATATATCTGGATAAAACCAATTCGGAGAGATACATGCATCCCTATGTTCACAGCAGCACTATTTACAATAGCTAAAACCCAGAAAAAACCTAAATGTCCATTGACAGATGAATACCTAGAGAAGATGTGCCATAGATCACACAATGGAATACTACTCAGCCATAAAAGGAATGAAATTATACCATTTGCAGCAACATGGATGGACCTGGAGATCATCATACTAAATGAAGTCAGAAAGAGAAAGACAAATTCTATGTGGTATCCCTTATATGTGGAATCTACAATACGACACAAATAAACTTACCTATTAAGTAGGAACAGACTCACAGACATAGTGGCTACAGGGGAGGAGCAGAGGGATGGATTGGGAGTTTGGGATTAGTAGAAGCAAGCTGTTACATATAGAATGGATAAGCCAAAAGGCCTTACAGTATAACCTAGGGAACTATATTCAACAACCTGTAATCAGCCATAATGGAAAAGAATATGAAAAAGAATATGTGTGTGTGTATATATATATATGAGTGAATCAGCTTGCTCTGTGCCAGAAATTAACACACTGTAAATCATCTATACTTCAATAAAATAAAAAATTTATTAAATTACTTTACTGAAAAAAAAAGAAAGTAGGGGGAAGCCTTGAAATTTTGCATTGAAAATATTCATTTATTAAATTTCGGTTGTGCTGGGTCTTCGGCTTTCTCTAGCTGCGGCGAGCATGGGATACTCTTTGTTCCAGCGTGCGGGCTTCTCATCATGGTGGCTTCTCTTGCTGGGAGCACTGGCTCTAGGGTGCTCTGGCTCGGTCGTTGTGGTATACGGGCTTAGTTGCTCTGAGGCATGTGGAATCTTCCAGGATGAAGAGCCTGTGTCCTCTGCATTGGCAGGTGGATTCTCAACTGCTGGACCACCAGGGAAGTCTGAAAATCTGCATTTCTAACTAACTTCCCAGGTGAATCGGTCAGGGAACGAATAGGAAACACATGCCTAGTCAAATCAGACTAGTCTGAGTATTGTTTAATGAGAGATAATTTACAAAGGTATGAGGAAACCACAAGGATAGCAAAACGTCCGAGGACTACTCACAGTGCTCTTACCACCCATAGAATGAAGAAAACTTGGGGCTGTTACTGGAACCTGAAAGAAAAGGGTTCTGGAGACAGAGCCACCTCGAAGGAAGCTTGCCCTTCACACAAAGGACTCAGCCAGCCCAAACTGGCTTTATGGAAAGGAACCTGAGAGCAATAGCATGCACTCTCTCTGTTCTGTCTCCTCTCTTACTGGGGCTCCCCATTGGCCAAGCAGGAAGGAGACTCCAGGTAGGCATAGGGATCTGGTAACTGCTGGGAGCCAGCATGGGGAATCCCGCCGGTGGCAAAGGTCATGAGGAAAGGGGTCTGACAAACGCAAAGGCAGGATCAGGCCTCAGGGGTCCCCCTGGACTTTCTCGAGCATCTACCCCCCAAACCAGAGTCTGCCTGCTTTACTGTGTTATGCTTTCCACCTACTCCTCTGACATTAACAGGGGGCTGTCCCCCCACCACCTTTTTCTGGAAAAAGTTAATTTAGAGCTTTTAGATAATAAGTCTCCTGGGCATAATAAGAGTGTTCCAATCCAAAAACCCCTCTGATGGCTTTCTAGCCTGGCTGACAGGTTTATCTGGACTCTTACAGCTACGCATGTGATTGTTTACAGCCTCCCGACTGTGAGAGACACAGGAAGCATAAAACATCCTAGGAATGTAGGGGCTTCTGAGGAGTCAAAATCATTAGAATAGGACTGATTAAGGGTTTCATTGTTGAGCCAATACTTGCTGCCAAGTTTTCATATCTTTTATTTGTTGATATAGTTGGTATGTAGGAAAAACAGGTAGTAGCCCTTGCATTAGCAACATTAGATCTTTGAGTGAAGTACTTTCTTTGTTATAACCCACTGCACCTTTGTTCTACAGGAATGTAACTTTATTTAGTACTTTGAGGGTGATGCAGATTAAAGAAAAAACACTTCAAGGGAAAATGAGTTTTCTGGTTGATAGACGTTTATCTGGGAAGACAGCCATAAAAATGTTAACAGGCCTCTTGGCCAGAAGATAATGTAAATCACCTAGACCTTTTGTATACGGGAAGGTATGCAAAAAGAAAGCCTGGTCTCAATAAGGATCAGGACTGCTGTCCCTGCATAACTCTGCATATTCCATTATTTCTTTATGTACAACTTGGGGTATATAAGCTGCCTTTGAAAATAAAGTTGTGGGTCTTGCACCGATGCTTGGCTTCCCCATGTCGTTCTTTTCTTATTCTCCCTTTTCAGGCTAGATTCCCATCTGGAGCATAGAGGCTCGCCGTGTCTTCTTATTTGCCTGGGCTTCTAAGACCCACACGAGAGGGAGCCCAAGATGGGGCACCCTCCGCTATTCAAGCAGGCGCCTGTGGCCTACTAGACGGTGCAAGCCCCTTGTCTCAGGGCTTTATTGGCTTTCTATGTAAACCAAGGAATACAGCCTCTTTTCTCCTCTATTTTCTCCTCTACACTATTCTTTCCTAATCTCTCTTTATATCTCTAATTAAATAATTCTTTCCTAATCACCAACTCCATCCCTGCTTCAAATTCCCTGGATCCACCGGGGCTGGACCCCATCAGGTAACATTTTACCTGTAAGGTTTGACTTCCTCTGCTAGAAAACATTAAAGCATATGTAATAAAATATTAACCACTGTCAATTCTGGGTGTTAGATTCACAAATGTTTAATGTTAGGTTTTATTTTTATCTGAGATCTCTGGATTTCTCAGAAAAGTGGTGGTAGGTTTCCATCTGCTTCCATGTTTAACGGTTTTGGTCACTGATAGAACATCAATTATTGATTCCTATCTCCACGTCACATTGTTTAAGTAACACTACTACATATAAAATAGATAACTAATAAAGACCTACTGTATAGCACAGGGAACTCTTCTTAATACTCCGTAATGACCTATACGGGAAAAGAATCTAAAAAAGAGTGGATATATGAATAACAGATTCACTTTCCTATACAGCAGAAACTAATACAACATTTTAAATCAACTATACTCCAATTAAAAAAAAAGGTCATGTCAGAGAACAATACATACATTTGATGTGTGGAAAATTTCTTTTCTGCAGCTTTAATTTGGAAATTTTACTTTTCATAGGATCATAATACAACCTCCCCTTTATCTGGTTTTTGATATTTTTCTTAGCACTGAATAGTGAATTGAAGATAAATTTAAAAAATCAGAGTGGGTACAAAGGTTAAGATGGAGAAGGAAATGGAAGCCCACTCCAGTATTCTTGCCTGGAGAATCCCATGCACAGAAGTGTTTGGTGGGCTACAGTCCATGGGGTCACAAAGGGTCGGACACGACGGAAGTGAGTTCGGTTCAGTCGGTTCAGTCGCTCAGTCGTGTCCGACTCTTTGTGACCCCACGAATTGCAGCACGCCAGGCCTCCCTGTCCATCACCATCTCCTGGAGTTCACTCAGACTCATGTCCATCGAGTCCGCGATGCCATCCAGCCATCTCATCCTGGGTCATCCCCTTCTCCTCCTGCCCCCAATCCCTCCCAGCATCAGAGTCTTTTCCAATGAGTCAACTCTTCGCATGAGGTGGCCAAAGTACTGGAGCTTCAGCTTTACCATCATTCCTTCCAAAGAAATCCAGGGGCTGATCTCCTTCAGAATGGACTGGTTGGATCTCCTTGCAGTCCAAGGGACCCTCAAGAGTCTTCTCCAACACCACACTTCAAAAGCGTCAATTCTTCGGCACTCAGCCTTCTTCACAGTCCAACTCTCACATCCATACATGACCACAGGAAAAACCATAGCCTTGACTAGATGGACCTTAGTCAGCAAAGTAATGTCTCTGCTTTTGAATATGCTGTCTAGGTTGGTCATAACTTTCCTTCCAAGGAGTAAGTGTCTTTTAATTTCATGGGTACAGTTACCATCTGCAGTGATTTTGGAGCCCAGAAAAATAAAGTCTGACACGGTTTCCACTGTTTCCCCATCTATTTCCCATGAAGTGATGGGACCATATGCTATGATCTTCGTTTTCTGAATGTTGAGCTTTAAGCCAACTTTTTTACTCTCCACTTTCACTTTCATCAAGAGGCTTTTTAGTTCCTCTTCACTTGCTGCCATAAAGGTGGTGTCATCTGCATATCTGAGGTTATTGGTATTTCTCCCAGCAATCTTGATTCCAGCTTGTGTTTCTTCCAGCCCAGCGTTTCTCATGATGTACTCTGCATATAAGTTAAATACACAGGGTGACAATATACAGCCTTGATGTACTCCTTTTCCTATTTGACCATAAAGGACCATAAATCCTTGAGGAACTGATTGAAAAAGGCTTAGAATGAGGAAAGAAGAGAAGGAGGTTCTACTTAAGGCTGAAGAGAGAAAGATCTTCAATCAAAGATTATAGTAGCAAAAAAAATATTTTTGCAGGATTCTTTTTGTAAGTCAAAATTTATGTGAAACTCACATAGGAAACAGAAAAAAAGGGGAACAACTCTTGTGAAACCTGCTCAGCTACACTTGCTCAGTCCTGTGTTAGCATAACCATCCCAGCAGAAGGCCCAGTCTCAGGACTTCAAGAAACAAATAACTAGTCCATGCATATTTGTTTCCAAATATCTGCACACATTTCTCCAGATTATGAGACTCAAAAGATTTTAGAAACACAAAAGTGAAACAGTGATTAGACTCAGATGGTTTGAAGTCAGACTGCCTGGGTTTGAGTATCAGATTGGACTCTGATTAGCACTGTGAATTGGAGAGGCATTTAGCCTCCAGTCCTTTTAAAAAAGGACAAAATAATACCACCCACCTTGTAGGACTGACACAGGAATTTTAATGGGATGATATACATACAATAAGAAGGAAAAAAAAAAACTAGTGGACAAACAAGACCAATGTATTTGTATTATTTTTCATAAGCAGTGAGTTAAAATTATGGCTGTTTTTAGAACAATTTTTTATTGTGGTAAAAGTCACATAATATAAAACATGAGACCATCATACAGAGTGAAGTCAGAAAGAGAAAAACAAATATCGTATATTAACGCATATAGGTTGGATCTAGAAAAATGGTACAGATGAACCTATTTGCAAAGCAGAAATAGAGACATAGACATGGAGGACAAACGTTTGGATACCAAGTTGGTGGGGGGTGGCAGGAGGTGTGGATTGGGAGATTGATATTGACCTATTTACACTACTATGCCTGTTTTGCTAAGAGTTCTCTATCAAAAGAAAACTTTTTGATAGAGTTTTGAAAGAAAAGGACATGAATGAGCAGGAAAGAATGTTATCATTCAACCTCACTATAGAATGAATCATGCTATTCACAATGCAGGCAGCCTCTGGTGGCATAGCAACCTATTCAATTTGCAAGCAGAATACCGAGAAGGAACTGTATAAAATCACATCTAAGTGCTAGCTGCACAGTACCTAAAATGTGCACAAAACTAAATCTATTCTTCCAGACCTATCCTTTCATGCTTAAGGCTAATATACCTAAATTCAAATGCTTTTCTGTCATTTCAGAGAGTATCCAAAACATACCATTTTTACCACCCAACGGCTTCCCCTGTCTCCAAGTTCCCCATTTGTCTGCAGCTTTGGAGTCAGTAGTGAACTTCCTCTTCCCCTTTTAAACTCACCTAGGCACCAGCTCTTCCTACTTCTCCCCTTACAGAGATGTGTAGATGCATTGTTGCCTTACTTACATGGCCACCCCTTTCATCTGGACCCTTATTACTTCCTGCCTGGATTGCTGCAAGTTTCCATCTGCTGAACTACTGCCAAATTTTTATGCAATCTCATGTTAACTGGATCCGTACAGCCTTCTGACCTGGTGTCTGGACCGTTATCTGGTCTGGGCTTACGTTATTTCAGATTATAGGATGACCCAACTCTTCAAACATTATATCCTGTCAGTGATATACAGAAGAGGCAGGAAAGCTAAACATCACTTTAGCTTTATGAATTGTCTTGGTATGCTCCCAGCATCCTGAACTCTTTGCCTCCTTGACCTCTTTAGTCCTGATCTTGTTTTGGTGCCTGGCCTCTGACTGCTATTTACATTTTCCTTGTGGTACTGAAATGATGATGTTATATTACTGCCCAGCCATTTCAGTTCTTAACGTCTTAAGTTTAGCCACCTACTTGACACACAACTTTCAATTCACAGTGAATACTTCAACCTTGTATTCATGGCTCTCTCTCCTTAATTGAAAAGGAAATTTTTACTTTTATCCATGGTGGAGCTCTCTTTTTTTTTTTTAAAAAAAAAACCTTTCCAAGGGCCACCATGTTGCACAACTCAAAGCATAATCATTCATATCGTATTTTGTGTTAATGGTTTCTCATACTAGAACACACTACTGTAGCGGGAATTTCTAATAATGTACACTCACAGCCTTGAGAAATTTCATAGAAATAGCACCTGGAGAAACAGCATATACCAAGAAGCTGTGTTGATGATGTATCAACAATGATGAAACACATTTTTCATGTTTTCCTTAGAATAATAGCCTTCTTACAGACCCCAAGGCCAGACCCAGAAGCGAGTATGACTAGGGTCATGAAAGCACGGACCTTGGAACAGTGGGTCAGCGTTAGGTATGAACACTACCTACACACTTGCTGACTGTTCCCAAGACCATCCCACGAGGGAACGGCCTGGGGAAAAACAAGGAGATCTGGCCTATGTCAGTGCAGTGCCTTGGGAAAGACAGATCAAGGAAAGTTTTGTAGCCTACAGTCAGGAGCAACAGCTGGACTCAGAGTGGACTCTGCACCTCAGTCCGACAGAGGCTGCAGGCCCCCTGACCCACTGCACCAGATTTCATGTTCTGCTCTCATGCTCGTTGCTCGCTCCTGGACACTTAGGGCAACACAATACGATTTATGTTTTGTTGTCTTCTCCTACTGCACTGCAGTGATTTTATCTCTACAGTTGTGGTGACTAGATGGCCACCTAGAGCCAGGGCCCCACCCCAATTTCTAGAACCTGTCCTGGCCGGAAAGGAGCGGCTGAACAGCTCTGGTACTCAGTACCAACGTAACCCTGTAATTAGCCCAATGTTATCCTCTGTTCTTTCAGTCCTATTAAATGAGGTTTTTTCCAAGCTCTGGATCCTAGTTCTGCTACCTTGTGTCCTGTTTTACCTGATGACATGCCTCAGACCTAGTCCTACAGAGAAGCTCTTGCGACTTCAAAGTAAAATTTCCTCAAACCAACCTGCCAACTGTTGTCCAACTGGCATGTATTTAGAATTCTGTTGGTATGCTGGACTAGACCCATAGCAGGGTCTATCAAATCTAGTGCCACCTTTATCCCAGCAAAAGGATCTAATTACATCGTTTGACCACTTCTTTAGCCTTCATGCTGTGTGCCATGCCTAGCAGTATGTCTCATTATGAAAGGATATTTAACATCTTTTAAAATGTGATGCCCCAATCAGAAAAGCAATGTTCAGATGTTATCTGATGACAAATGTGAACTCTGTTGTTACAGATACTATACCTTTATTAAGCGAATTGAAGTCACCTTGACTATAAAATCATCAAATTTTTAAAACATGATTTTCTAAACATCTTTGCCATAGTGGGTACTTTCTCTTTTACTGATTGACACAAAATATATGCTGGTCCTATAATACGAACTGCATCATAACTGAATCACAACAAAGCAAATTTGGAACAGGGAAACTGTAAAAAAGAATTATATCAGTGATGATCTAAAGCATCTCTAGCAACTATAATCGTAAGTTATATAAGTGAAAGTGAAAATGACAGATTTAATGGATTACCTGCCCAAGTTATTTATTCAAATGCCAAGAGGCAATTTACCATAAAAGTGTTTCCATATTTTATTTTCCTTATATGAGAGAGAAGTCTAAGGTGTGTTTACTTATATTATCAATTTACCACCTCATTAAATTCTGGAAAAATATTATAAGGCATATTTGGAATTATAACAGCAGAAAAGAAAACACCAATGAATTCTTTTGTTCTTGAAATTTTTATTTCAGTTTAAACAAAAAAGAAATGTTACTTATGTCATCCAGGGACAGGTGGGACAGTATGATTATCCTTCATAACTGTTAGCTGGTAAAGGTCCAAATGAGAGGTGTCATCTAGGTCTAAGATGCTTATTGTTCCAGGTTATATTTACTTTCCAAAGAGATAATGAAAATAAGTCAAAAAGATGATAAAACAGATTTACATGAAGTCACATTAGAAAATCTGATAAAGTGATGTCTAATGCTTTGGGAAATTCTGTTCCCACTTAATACGCAGAAGAATAAATTCTTAAAGATTAGGAGCAGGTGGTTTATCCTATACATATTAGACACAATGATATGCACTTTCATCAGTTTGTTATGATTATTAGGACTCAAGATGTTATTTAAAATCTAGATGTAGGCCCAGACAGTTGGTCAACGCTAACAATGGAAAATGTACATTTCGTTAGAGGAAACAAAAATCTGACTATTAGCATCTTGACTTAATTTACAATTATTAAGTCCAATTTTAATTTTTACCAAAAAAAGAAATACAGCAGCAATTGTTACACACCTAAAAAAGATTCCAAATAGAATGTCCCTATTGACAACAACAATCAAGAAATTCGAATTCAGTCTACAGATTTTATTTCTGATCATGTAACAAACTTTCAGTTATTTCTTTGAGTCTGCCTCTGTTAACAATGTACAACTTGTCAGATAATTACATCACTGATTTCCAAGCTCTCTTTCCACAACATTTTTCCCCTTTAACTAAAGGTGTACCTAGAAATAATGAGACAACCGGAATAGCTGTAATGACCTTCAATAATTCTGTCTTACTAATTAGTTGATCTTATTTCAGTGAAGGCTAATTTCAAATTTATCCAACAGCCTTTGATTTCAGAATTACTTATGATAGTAGAATACTGCATCAAATACAGAAATCTTGATCAAGAATCTTCTACTTACATCTCATAAACAATTATCTTTCTAAACAAACTATTTACAAATGTAAAATATGCAATATTGTTTAAAATAAATATACAATATATAGTTTCTACATTCTCAGACAGGCTTAAAAATGAGGTAATAAACACTTAACTGATTAAACCTTTTGCCATTCTGGAAATGGCTTAGGGAAATAATGAAACAATTTCTTCTTAGGTTTCTTCATGTTTTCTTTGAATGCTTCTGAGTACGTCCTTTTCTATTCTGAAAAATTATGTAAAAAATCCTTAAGCTTTGTTGGATAGTCTGTCATCACCCCAGTTGCTCCCAAATCAAAGGCTCTTTTGTATTCCTGCTCTTCATTTAATACCCAAATGTACACCTGAAAATTAGAAAAATGTGAAGTATAAGAAGAAATTTTATAACAGCAAATTACCTTTATGTTAGCATGCATCCACTGCAATCTCAGTACACTTAGAAACAACCTTTTAATAACCTGCAATTTAAAGTTTTTCTGGTAAGTGGTCTGAGGTGACCTCTAAAATGGTCCGCTAGTCACTTAACCCAGAAAACTCCACAAAATCATGTAAATCAAGAGGTTCAAATCTTCAGGCTCCCTTTAAGAACACTTGTGAAACTGCCCGGGCCATTAAGGGTATGCATATCTGGAAAACCACCAAGTATTTGAAGGATGTCACTTTACAGAAGCAACGTGTGTGCCATTCCATCATTACAATGGTGGAGGTGCTTAGGTATGCGCAGGCCAAACAGTGGGGCTGAACACTGGGTCAGTGGCCCAAAAAAGTGCTGAATTTTTACTGCACATGTGCAAAAATGCAGAGTCATGCTGAACTTAAAGGCTTAGATGTAGACTCTAGATGTAGGTTCTCTGGTCACCGAGCACATTCTGGTGAGCAAATCTCACAAGGCGTGGGTAGGACTTACAGAGCTCATGGTCAGATCAGCCCAGACATGAGCTCTCCCTGCCCCAATGAGATGACCCTTACTGGAAAAGAAGAGATAATTGTTCCTAAACCAGAAGAGGAGCTTATACAGAAGAAAAAGATACCCAGGAAAAAACTGAAGAAATAAATAACTTCTGGCCTCGGAATAAATGCTGCAAAAAGAAAGAAAGGAAGAAAGCAGCAGCAGCAGCAGCAAATAAAAGCCAAAAACAAAGAACTCTGCCATTTAAACAAATCATTGAGCCCTTTAAACAAATTCCACTTTGCTCACTAAGTATCACTATCCCACCCTCTGGCTTCAGTTCTTCTCACCCACCTATAGGTGAACTCTAGCTACTGAAACACCAATACTATCTTGTTGACTATAAGGCAGAGCTTAAGGTCTTCATCTGAAAACCAGTAAAAGCAGCAGGGTTAGGACCAAATCAAGTCAGTTAGAAGTTACTGCCCTTTAAACTTGTGTTGAACTGGTAAACTATGCTCTTTCTAAAATGCATCATTACAAAAACTTACCTGAATGCCTCGGGCAGTGAGGTGGTCGAACAGAGCTTTTCTCATTAGTAAACTAGAAAAGAAAAGCATAAAAGATTTAGGTACTCCTTAGTCCGAAGGAAGGACTAAAATTAGTCCTCAATTCTAATTCAGTCCGTTTAGAGTTTCTAATCCCTACTTGGATTTAATCCCAATGTTTCAGCAATATAAGCAAGGGACGGCCTCAAGCAGTAATAGCTGTTGTGGATGCGTTTATATCTTAACTGCTGGATCTCCTTTCTACTCTTTGCTGCCATTCTTCCTGAAGCAGCTCAATGGAGACCAGGCTTCCTCACTTCTCCTGCTGGCGCCATACTGAATGTGAGAAAGAACTAGGGAGTCTATATTCCTAACTTTCCAAATCAAAATAAGGCAGCAAACTTGGGTCAACTTCTATAATGTCACAGTCCATTTACAAAATGAATTAGTCTTTTGTGAGTTATCTTAGAAACGTAATGTTAATTAATTACACTATCTTTTATAAAGAAAAAAAAGGTTTTTTTTCAGCTCCAAATAACTCAAAAAGTCAACTTTTAGAATACAAGTCACTTGAGCAAGATGAAAGCTTTTTGTACTGAAAAGTTATACATATCATTTCTATTCTGTTTAGGGTATTAGAATGATTAAGTAGCAGAAATGAAAAACCATATGCATTTAACACCAGCTAAAATGCATCCTTGGGAATTTCCTGGTGGTCCAGTGGTTAGGGGGGATAGGTTCAATCCCTGGTTGGGGAACTAAGATCCTGCATGCCATGTGGCAGAGCCAAAAAAAAAAAAAAATAAAGCATCCTTAAAAACTACAAATGACATCAGGAATAAAGCAAAAAAGAATAAACCTTGTGGCACAGAGAAAAGATAAAACTAGTTTTCAAACTCTGAAAGAGGAGCTAAGGAAAAGAATGGTTGTGATTTACGACTATTATTTAAAAGCATTCAAAGCATTCAAGGTTCCATTTTCTTTTCTTTCTTTCTTTGGCTGTGTTGGGTCTTAGTTGTGACATGTAGGATTTTTTTTTTTTTTTTTTTTAGTTGTGAACTCTTAGTTGCGGCATGTGGGATCTAGTTCCCTGACCAGGCATGAGCCCAGTCCCTCTGTGCTGCAATGGAGCATGGAGTCTTAACCACTGGACCATCAGGGAAGTCCCCAAGGTTCCACTGTATTTTATTTTTTTTCACGGTTCCATTTTAAAGCAAAATGGAGGTAGGTTTTACCTAAAATTTCACTCAACATGTCTTAGAATTTAAGGCATCTCTAAAGTAGATGTTCACTGCACAAGTGGGGCTTCCATTCTGCTGTTAAGTCTCAGTGTAGCTCTTCCTTAGAAATGTGCCGTTAGTCAATCTACACTCTTACACGTGTTGTGTTGCTTTATACGCTTCTTTTCACCATGTTTTTGACTGCAGGCTAGTGGAAACAGTGAGTAAGCAGCAGGGGGCGGGTATATATCCCAGGTCTGCTACTGACACGCCACGTAAATCACTTAACTTTGGGTAGCCAGGTGCTCGGTTTTCTCCTGAGTTTGACAAGATTATCTCCCAATTCCTCTTAAGGTTTTGTGACTAGTAATTAAGCTAGTTCTAAATGATTCATACATATCCATTTGTATAGCCGATGTTCAACTCATCCTGGTTACAAATTACACATAGAAAGGCTGCTCTAGATTATAAGCATCATATTTAAGAGTTAAAACAATAATCTATGTATCAAGAAACTAAAATTCTTACATATCAGAAAGCCAGATGAGAAACTTCTGACTTCTGGACATGGTGTGCGGTTCTTTCAGCCTGAGGGAAAATACAATTTAAATTAGAAACACAGGAATATATCAGTGTGATAAAACAAGTTTAAGAACAAAAATCAGTTCCTTGACTGTACTTGGTATATGCTTCAGTTCAGTTCAGCGGCTCAGTCATGTCTGACTCTGCGACCCCGTGGACTGCAGCACTCCAGCCTTCCCTGTCCATCACCAACTCACAGAGTTTACTCAAACTCATGTCCATCGAGTTGGTAACGCCATCCAACCATCTCATCCTCTGTCATCCCCTTCTTCCGTCTTCAATCTTTCCCAGCATCAGGGTCTTTTCAAATGAGTCAGCTCTTCACATCAGATGGCCAAAGGACTGGAGTTTCAGCTTCAGCATCGGTCCTTCCAATCAATATTCAGGACTGTTTTCCTTTAGGATGGACTGGTTGGATCTCCTTGCAGTCCAAGGGACTCTCAAGAGTCTTCTCCAACACCACAGCTCAAACGCATCAATTCTTCGGCACTCAGCTTTCTTTATGGTCCAACTCTCACATTCATACATGACTACTGGAAAAACCACAGCCTTGACTAGACGGACCTTTGTTGACAAAATAATGTCTCTGCTTTTTAATATACTGCCTAGATTGGTCATAAGTTTTCTTCTAAGGAGCAAGTGTCTTTTAATTTCATGGTTGCACCTGAGTAAAAGTTACCCATTCCAGTCCATTTTAGTTCACTGAGTCTTAAAATGTTGATGTTCACTCTGGCCATCTCCTGTTTGACCACTTCCAATTTTTCTTGATTTATGGACCTAACATTCCATGTTCCTATGCAACATTGCTCTTTACAGCATCAGACCTTGCTTCCATCACCAGTCACATCCACAACTGGGTGTTGTTTTTGCTTTAGCTCCGTCTCTTCATTCTTCCTGGAGTTATTTCTCCACTGACCTCCAGTAGCATATTAGGCACCTACTGACCTGGGGAGTTCATCTTTCAGTGTCCTATCTTAAAATCTGGGAAAGGACAAAATTAAATTAGAACAAAGCCCATTTGGATTCTCTATTTTCATGATTTCAAGCTAACTTTTTGCTACACTCTTCAAAGTTTAAAATTTAAAAGTTATCTTTCTGGAGATCCTGGGTACCCAAAACCCATGTTTTTTCCTTTTTTGGTGAGGCCTCTTTCTCTTGCCTTGTCTGCTATAATTTTGTATGCAGTAGATGTAAACACATAGCCAAACTTTACTATGTATTAAATGATATTTGGGGTTAAAAATGAGATTAAAAAAAAAAACAAACCCCTAAAAACATTTCTTTCCTTTCACTTTCAATATCTGAAGACCTAGGCCCATCCTTTTAAGACATCTTTCCTACTGAAAGAGTACACTTGACTTTCAGACCTACAATGAGTTCCTTCAGCCTCTCTGATGCTAAGAGCATCAGCTGTATCATTAACTTTGGGCTATGCCCAGAGGCTTCTCTGAATAGTTAAGTCTCTCCACTGTGAAGACTGCTCAGCTTCTCTTGGAACTATAGTGCACAGTGATTTTCATTCTCCCCAGATCTTGATTCTTGTTTCCTTTCTAACTCCTTTTGTCTACACTCTTAGGATTACTCTGAGTCTCCCAACTTAAATTCATTTTTAAAAATTTTATTATTTATTTTTAAATTTATCTTTAAATTTTTGGCTGTGCTGGGTCTTCGTTGCTGTGCACAGGCCGCAAGCAGGGACTACTCTCTAGTTGCGGCAGGCGGGCTTCTCGTGGCAGCGGCTTCCCTTGTTGTAGAGCACAGGGCTCTAGGCAGGCGGGCTTCTCATGGCAGGGGCTCCTCTTGCTGCAGAGCACAGGGCTCTAGGCAGGTGGGCTTCTCGTGGCAGCGGCTTCCCCTGTTGCAGAGCACAGGGCTCTAGGCAGGCGGGCTTCTCGTGGCAGGGGCTCCTCTTGCTGCAGAGCACAGGGCTCCAGGCACACGGGCTTCTTGTTGCAGCGGCTTCCCTTGTTGCAGAGCACAGGGCTCCAGGCAGGCGGGCTTCTTGTGGCAGGGGCTCCTCTTGTTGCAGAGCACAGGGCTCTAGGCAGGCGGGCTTCAGCAGTTATGACATGTGGGCCCAGTAGTCGTGGTTCACGGGCTTAGCTGCTCCTCAGAATGTTGGGATCTTCCCCAATCAGGATCAAATCCATGTCCCCTGCCTTGGCAGATGGGTTCCTAACCACTGGACCACCAAGGTAGTCCTTTAATTTTTTCTCTTTTCAGTTTTTATTTGAAGCTTTGTAAATAAACTCCTTCTATTCTAACTCTACCCGAGGTAGAAAGTTCTAATTGCAATGTCAGGAATCCCAAGAATCTAAAAACTTGAAATTACCTCATTAAACACAAACTATTATGTTGCCTTAGGAAGTATCCACTGTCTTTCATTAAAAAAATGTACAAACAATATTCTACCACTGTCTTAATCCATAATCACTTTTTAAAGAAAAAATTAATTCTATGAAACCTGTAATTAATAGAAAAATTAATTCTATTAAATCTGAAATTTAATAACATTTCTTCCTAAAAGGAACACCTGGAGATGATCTCAAGAGCACAACAGTCCATTCTAGACCAGAGGAAAGCCAAGTAGTTTAGGGATAAATGGCTAGGAACTATTTTAATTTAGCAAATGAAAATAGTGTATTTGTAGACAAGAAGTGATTTCTGTTGTTTCATCTGAGAAACAGCTACAGAAATTGCTAATAAATACTATTATAATCAGGAATAGATAAAATAAGCATACACATAACTAACAAAGTCAAACTGGAAAACAAGCATGAAACACAGATGCTGTGTACAAGAGTGCTGACCAACTTCTTTTTCTTACTGATATTTTCTAATGATTGCTGGATGTTCAGCTTGATTTTTTATAGTTCTGTGGGGATGAAAAAAGTTCTCATGCAGGTGAAACCACATTTAAATGATATCCAGAGAAATTTACAGCTAGAAATGACATTCTAAGCATGTGGGATTGTGAGATGAAGATCTTTGTTAAATAAAAATGATAAAGATAATTTAACAATAAAAGCTATCATTTATTGAGTGCTTATTATTTGCCAGGCAATGCTCTAAGTGTTTTATGCATTTTTAGCTTTGTATTAACAGTAAACTAGTGTGTGAAAAGCAAGGCTTTATACCCAGTAGAGAAGTTACACAATTCTGAAGTATCTGAGAATCCCTTGGACTACAAGGAGATCAAACCAGTCAATCTAAAGGAAATCAGTCCTGAATATTCATTGGAAGGACTGATGCTGAAGCTGAAGCTTCAATCCTTTGGTCCCCTAATGGGACGAACTGACTCAATGGAAAAGACCCTGATGCTGGGAAAGGTTGAAGGCCGGAGGAGAAGGGGACGACAGAGGATGAGATGGTTGGATGGCATCACCGACTCGATCGACATGAGTTTGCCCAAGCTCTGGGAGTTGCGATGGACATTGAGTCGGTGATGCCATCCAACCATCTCATCCCTCTGTTGTCCCCTTCTCCCATCTTCAATCTTTCTAAGTCTTTGTCTTAGTTTTCCAGTAATTGATAACTGATGAAAACAGGGTAATCACTTACTTCAATATGATAGAAGGCATCGGGATTTCAAAAAACTGTTCTCGAATGGGCACAAAGGGCAAGAGGCCTGTGAAGAACAGGCCAAGAATGAGCAGCACACGTTGTAAACTGAAGAGTATAGGAATTTCCGAATTCTAAAAGACATTAAACAATATCAGAGGATTATTTCACAACCTTCAAAATTTCCCAAGACTGTATCTTGACATCTGTTTAAAGTATTCCCTATATCATCAACATCCACTTCCAAACACACCACACTTAAAATGACTGCTCCTTGACAAATGGGTCAGGATCTATGCTGGAGTCCTACGGTATAAACCGATACTCAAGTTTCTCCATTCTCCACTCTCTGCTTCTGCAGCACCAGTCCAGTCTATCGGTGCTAGTCTTTATCACCAGAGATTAAATGTACCAAATTTAATGCAATGAGATAAAGAAATAATGATATGAAATATTCAGTAACCTTCTACATATTCAATAACTATACATATATATATTTTTTAAATAGGATATGATACAGATATATGTTAATAGTGTTGCAAATATTCACATTTTCATCTTGCAAAACTGAAACTCTATACTAATAGTAAACAAATCCCCATATTCCTCTCCCCCAGATCCCCCGTGTCTATCTTTAAAACAAAAATTTTAGTAATAAAATATATTAAAAAAATCATGCAAAAACATATTTTATTTAACATTCAGTCACTTAAAAATATATATCTATCTATTGGCTACTTAGCTGCGATACAGGGGATGTTTTTTGCGGCATGCGGGATCCAGTTCTCTGACCAGAGACTAAACCCAGAGCCCCTGCAGTGGGAGCATGGCGTCTTGGCCACTGGCCTACCACCAGGGAAGTCTCCATCCACTCTTTTTTAGATTTCTTTCTATTTAGGTCATCACAGAGCACTGAGAAGATTTCCCTGTGCTAGACAGTAGGTTCTTCTTAGTTACCTATCTTACACATAGTAGCATATATATGTCAGTCCCAATCTCCCAATTCATTCCACCCTCCTCCCATTCTTCCATATTTTTAGCTTCCAGCATCTGGGAATTAAAGAGCGAATATGAAATTCTTATACATAGTAATTTAAGAATTATAAAAGATGCATGAATTATATAACCATGTTCATAGTACAAATGACAATTATTGTTGAGACATTCTTCCTTAGGTGTTTGAAAACTACTGCTGAAATCTTGGGAGTTTTTAAATTCTAAAATGACAGAAGCCCAGAGATGTCTAGAAAAATACATGAATCAAGGGGAATGTTCTGTGATTCTGGGCCAAAAGTGAACATGTTATTTTGTAATAATTATAAACTCACAGGAAGTTGTAAGAATATACTAGAGTTCCATTTATTCTTAACTCAGCTGCCCCATCTGTAACCAGATGTATCAAAACCAGGAACTGACAGTGATATGTTACTGTTAGACTGTCGACCTCACTCAGTTTTCACCATTTTTAAAACTTGTGTTCATCTGTGCATGTGTATAGTTAGATGCAGCTGTAATCCATGTATAGCTATGTGTAATCACCACCAGTCAAGACACAGAACTGCTCCATCACAACACAGAATTCCCTCCTCCTACCTCCTTAATTAAATGAATAATTAATTTCATGTGCACCATTTTCATTTTACTGAGATAAATGCCCAAGAGTAAGATTGATGATTAATATGCTAAATGTATGTTTGGTTTTCTAAGAAACTACTCATTTAATTAAGAGTGGCTATTTTATTTTACATCCCCATTAGCAATGCATGTGAGATAGTTTCTCCTCATCTTCTCCAGCATTTGCTATTATCACTGTTTTTAGTTTGAAAAAAAAAAATTGAATGATCTAAAACAGGGCTTCCTTGGTGGCTCAGATGGTAAGGAATCTGTCTGCCATACAGGAGACCGAGGTTTAATTCCTGGGTTGGGAAGATCCCTTGGAGAAGGCAACAGCAACCCACTCCAGTATTCTTGCCTTGAGAATCCCATGGACAGAGAAGCCTGGCCAGTTACAGTCCATAGGGTCGCAAAGAGTCAGATACGACTGAACAACTAATACACATACAAAAAGATCAGCAGGTCATGAAGTCTCCAGTATATTATCTTGCTTTTGTCTCAGTTCTATATTTTTAGGGATCTGAAGTCACTCAGCCCATTGATTATTCTGTTCTGTCCTTTTATACACAGATAAATAAAACTTGTTACTTGCCTTAATTAGAGCCTCATTACTTTTGATTGTACTGTTAATTATAATGGTGCTGATTTTGGGTCTACGCTTTCCTTCTTTGCCAGGAAGGAAGGCCTTTTCAAAAGAATTCTTTGTATTTCAGAATTGCAACTTGTGTCATAATATTCCTTCTGCATCATCACTTGTATTCTGAAAGAGAATCTTCAATGCTTAAGATTTTTTAACTCTTTGTATTTCAAATCCTCTTAGCTAAATTTGCTTGTAGAGGCTTAGTATACCATTTCAAAATATATCCAATTTTTATAGATATATTTTCTTCACACAGAAACATTTCAATTGGTGGATGGCTGTAATTCAATATGCTACCTGATAATCTTTTCATACTGTCCATCCTAAACGAAATCAGTCCTGAATATTCATTGGAAGGACTGATGTTGAAGCTGAAATTCCAATACTTTGGCCACCTGATGCGAAGAGCTGACTCATTTGAAAAGACCCTGATGCTGGGAAAGACTGAAGGAGAAGGGGACGACAGAGGATGAGATGGTTGGATGGCATCACCAAGTCAATGGACATGAGTTTGAGTAAACTCTGGGAGTTGGTGGTGGACAGGGAGGCCTGGGTGTGCTGTAGTCCATGGGGTAGCAAAGAGTCAGACACGACTGAGCGACTGAACTGAACTGAATTGAACCTGATAACCATGATTTAACTCTATTTGGGAAGTAATGTAAAGGAAAGCTTGAGTTGTAAAGTTGAAGGACTAAATACTTTCCTTCATTCAAAATTACGCAAAAAAATTTTGATTACCTCACAAAAACCAGACACTAAAAGACACACATATATACATAATAAAATGAATAACATGTTGGCAAACAACTAATATTATCATGTGAAAATAATAATTCTGTGAGCCAGTCCAATCATAGTGAACTTAACTGCAAGGTCCATTATCTACTAAATCTATTATCTATAAATTCATTATGTCTATTAGTAAACTTCTGGTTAGCTACTTCCACCCAATACTATCTGTCTTTGTATCAAGGCTATGAAAAAAGATATTTTTTAAAAATCATGACTGTAATTACTTAACTTTTATAGACATACAACAACAACAAAGACAGATCATTCTGTATCTTTTTTTTTTTTCCATCCTGAATTGTTTTTGAAGCTTACCTCTTTGTAGCACTTTTCTACAATTTCATAGCTGGCATTACCCCACACTGTTATGTGTTCTCGTCTGTACTGCTTCACCAACTCTGAAACCTACATGTGAAAATCCAAAATTTTATTCATGTGACTCTTTGTAAATCCACTTACATGATTTTACTTATAAAATGGGTTACAACTATCTGTTGGTGCATAGTATAAAATTTTGAAAGAACTGATCATTGCATTCAGATTATTTCATAAAGTACAAGAAATTACATCTACCATTATATGATTTATCTAATAGAATACAACTGTTTAGCAACTGGACATAAACTAAGTACAAATGAAACAAGTGAAACTGGAAGAAGTTAATTACATAAATGCCATAGCCATGGGGGTTCACAGGAGCTCACGCTTATCCATGACTGAGACGTGACAAGTCACTCTGAAAACAGGCTTTCCTACAGTAGAGTGATCTCTTCTACCAGGGTAGTATTTAAAACAATGCTGGTCCCTAGAGTATCACATTTCCTTGAACATTATCAATCTGTGTAGGCACCTGCTCTAGCCGTATTTAGTTCGTGAAATAGGATTGCAACACGTTCAGAGGAGGCAATGCCTTAAGTACCTTCTTAATCAGCAAATTGTTGTTGACTTTGATATCGATGTTAATGGGAGTGTTAGGAAAGGCCTCAAAAACTTCCTTCAGTAATGGAATTCGGTTATCTTTTCCTTCACATTGGCATGCTGAGAAAGCAAGATTTTTAAATGTATTTTTAAAAGATCACTTTTTTGATGATTAGAAAAGTTAAGAGTATGCAGTCATAACAGGACATTTACAAAATGATGCAAAGTATAAAGAAGAAAAAAAATCATCTAGAAATCCAACAATTTAGATATAACCATTGAGACCATTTGGTGCACTTTCTCTCCTCTTTTTTTCCTATACATAATCTAATAATGTTATAATATAGTGTCCCTTCAGGTTTTAACTTGATCTTTTCACACAGGTAAAAATAAATGTTAGTATATTGTATTTATGATTATAAGTTTTCCATTATATTTTTTGAGATAACTGTAGATTCACATGTAGTTTTAAGGAACAATATAGAGATTTATGCAGGGTTTACCCAGATTCCCCAATGGTAACCTTTAGCAAAACTGTAGGATGATATAACCATGATATTTACATTGATAGAATCCATGGAGCCTATCCTGCAATTATTATTTTAAATAAATTTAAGAGCTTAAAATTTAACCATTCTCCTTGAAGGATAACATAATCTGTCACTCCAAAATATACCATTTGGCATAAGGAATCTTTTGAAGCAAAGGCAATTGAGAAGAAGCAGATACAAGAAAAGTTCTCTATGCCCATCCTCTATCTGCCTAAAAACAAGACTAAACTGTGCAAAACATAAGCAACAACCCTCGACCCTTATCAGCACCAAAGGACTCTATATAACAAACTACTGATTAGTCTTTATATTCCATCAACCACCCATATTTACCTTCCCACCATTTGCCACTCTAGACATTCAAAGTCCTTTCTTCCTTTGTCTTGTCACTTCTCTGAAAATTTACTGAATTTTGTTTGCTTGTCTAAGATGCTATATAAACTCAAGTTCTACCCACACCTTTGAGTATTCATCCCTGAGTTTCCTCCATGACACATACACATTAATAAACTTCTGTTTTTCTCGTGTTAATCTTTTTTGTTACAGAGTCCAGATGAGAAACTAAAAGAATAGAAGAAAAAAATTTTTCCTCCCGTAGACCTTACTACTGAAAACTGAGATTGTTTCTAAAATTTTGCCATGATATCATCAGTGAATTTTTCAGAGACTGTGAATAATATGGTTAGGCAAGGGAAATGGATGCTAATTCAGTAATGGGTTGAAGAATTATATCAATGCCGTTATTCAACAAAAACTGAGTCATGAAAAATCAGAAGAGGATTTTTAATCATTCTTTTTATTTTCTGAGGGTTATTTTATTCTTTCCTTAGTTCCATTTGCTCTACTTACTTATATAATATATATACATTCTATATAACTTTTATAAAATTTCCCCTTCCATCTGAAACTTCAATTCCACTAATGCGTGAATAACAAAACTGTGAAAGATCTTTTATTTCATCCTTATTGTACAGCAAACCAAAACAAGCAAGCATATCAAAAAAAGTAATTTGAGTCTAAGTTCTAAAACTTTTAAAAACATAGGCTCGTGTGAAAAGCAGCATGGGAATGGGAAAATTTTTAAAAAGAAAAAATATGTTATCATTTTGTCTGTTCTGTATTCTATTCTTACTGCCTTTTTACTATGCTTTATAATTCAGATGGGGCTCTGGGTCATTCTGATGGGACTGTTAATCATTCGGCTTTGTCTCCCAGACACAGAGAAAGCACATAACCTTTTAAGCATAAAAATATGGACCACAGGAGATGTTGCCTAAAACGGATCCTGTACTTTTGAACTTATCAGAGGTCCATTTTTATGTGAAGAAGATGTGCTTGAGAACAAAGCTAACATGATGAAAATGGAACGAAGAAATGGAAATAAGAAACAGACAAATTATTGCTTGAGCAACTGGAATCAGTTATGTTTGAAGGCATATAACCTCTAGACTTTTTAGTTATGAGAAAACAATAAATTATTCTTGTAAACTTCTCTTAAACTATTTTCAGATGGATTTCTAGTACTGATAACTCAAAGAGTTTGGACTTAGACTCAGAACTGAACTATAAAAATTAATTATGTTAATATACAAAAATCTAGCTATAGTTTTTATCTAACCAGCAGCGTTCCTTCCTTAGGAAAATTGCATCTCCTGAATTCCAAATTGTTTTGATTGGGCTGTCAAAAACAGGACCTTCTCCTCACTCACTCTCACAAGTAGGCAAATGACCTAGGTCTGGCCAATCGTAACGGCCTGTCCCTTTATCCACATGAATAGTTCAAGATGGACACATGACCCAAGTCTAGCCAATCAGTGCCTTTCTCTAGAACCTTTCATAAGTATGGTCACAGTAAAGGTAGGGGTCACAGTACAGGCAGGATGTGAATTTATAGTTGTCAGTGATCATATTCCTGCCACATGCACCAAATCCATCTATAGTAAAAGAAGACCCAAGAGAAGCAGAACAACAGAATAAAGTGAAAGAGTCCTTTTATGTGCCCAAGGATCCCATAATGTTTAATTATGATCCTCTCTAGGATGATCCACCATATCCTAGAGAGTTAATGGTAAAAATAAATGTCTTTTTTTCCCCCTTAAGCTAGTATAAACTGGTCTCTGTTACTTATAATTTAAAAAGTCTGAACATGATGTTCTATTTATACAGTCCAATATGGCAGCCACTGGCCACATGGGGCTATTTAAACTAAGATGAAATAGAGAACTTCCCTGCTGGCCCACTGGTTTAAAATTCTGCCATTTTATTACAGGGGGTGTGGGTTCCACCCCTGGTGGGGGAACTAAGATTTCCCCATACTGCATGGTGTGGCAATAAATAAATAAATAAAATGAAATAAAATTTAAAATTCAGCTACTTGGGTATACTAACCACATTTCAAGTACTCAACAGTCACATGTGGCTATTGACTATTATATCGGACAGTACAAATGTAGGACATTTCTATCAGTATAGAAAGCTCTATTTAGGCAACTCCATTCTAGCTAAATTTTTGTTAGCTTATTCAATGTGGAAAAACTAATTTCACAGTTGAAAGAATTACTATAGACAATAGCTATTCACACCTAAGTAAGATGTATGCAAGGATCAACTTAGAAAAAGGTCACACAAAACTAACTTTGGGAAAGCAACATGACACATTACACAATAAGAATAATACTGAATCAAATAGTGGGAGGGAAACCGGGAAATGAAAATATGCTAAGAGAATGTGTGCTAAAGTGATGTGAAGATATTTAAATTAGATGACTCAGTCAGCACAGAATAAAGAGTTGGAGGAAGAAGTTTGTCCCCAGTATTGTTCAGGCAGAGAATAACTAGTGGGGAAATACTACCAAAAGGGAAAGAGGAAAATAACATGAAAACATGAACGCTAGATTCAGAGTGTGCCATAGGATGTGCTGGTTGATGGAACACATGAAGTGGCTCTGGAGCATACTAGAACTCTAAAACAGATCACTACAGTCAAATCTAGATCCAAACTATGTATTTTTCATGGAAAAGAGGTTATTTTCAAGTAAGCAGGACAGATAAAAATAAACCCTTTGGTTAACACATGTTCCTTCTTTAAGTTTACTTTTTAATGTAGCCTGTGGTACATCAAAGCACCTTGATACAAAACACTCAATTCTTCTTCACTTAAGTTGTGAACCACAAAGAAAGTAAGAGGCCTAAAACCTGTATTCCTCTGAGAGTTGATTCCCTCTCTCCCTTTTTCTTTCTCTCCCTTCCTCCAGTATTTGAAGCAAACAACAATTCCAACAGGGGAATAGAAGAAGAAAAAAACTGAACAACTTTCTGCCTAATCTGAGTCAAGTTTTTACAGTACCATATATATCTGTTTCAAATACAAAAAACCTCACGTTTGAGGCACAGCCTTTAAGCTAATTATGATATGACTTGAATACAATATGAACGAAGGATAATTATTGTTAATCAATAAATCTGAGAGTACATGGCATTGCTACTAACATGCGATCTGAAGGGACTCCATAGCTACAGGGGCAGTATAGATAGCTGAACACTGGCCTGGTAAGGAGAAGACCTAATTTCTAGTCCCACATCTGTCATTTTCTTGTTATATGACCTTAATCAAGGAAATTTACACATTTAGGATTCAGTTTACTTTCTGTAACAAGAGGAGACAGGGTCAGATGATTTCAAAGGTCTCTTCCCATTCAAAAGTTTTATGACTTATTTGGGAGATATTAAGCCAGGGGAAAAAAATTTTTTTTTTCCACAAAGCATCTTATAAACTTTGTGAGGCTTTGGCTTTGCTCTCTACAAAGGAAAACTTGGGAAAAACTTCACTTAGGAAGTTTTCTTAACTTTTCCAAGTCCGCAATTGACACCAGTACTGAACAGCTTGGCAAGTTATAATCCTACTAATTATAAGAATGAAAGGTGTTTCATCAAATCAGCAAAGGCTTAATGATACTTACTTGGAAGCAAAGTCAAAAAAACCCCCACAAACATCACATTGAAACGTCCTGTAGAGACAGCCCATGCAAACAGGTTTCTGATTTTTATTTGGCTCTCTAAGGTTTTTTCATGGGGTCGCAAAGAGATGGACATGACTTAGTGATGACCAACAGCAACAACAAGGTTTCTCAATCAAGGAGAAATTATACTGGCCAATGTTAAGTTTAGCTCACAGAGTGGTTACAGGTCTTCTTGAAAATTAGTATCAACAGATCCTTGACATTTAACCAAGGTTTCAACTATACGCAAGCTTTACCAAGGACCATGACAAGAACATCATGCAGTTTTCCTGAGTTACATGTGAATCACTCAAAACATGAGGTTGAATTGTCAAGGGAAGGGAGCTCAGCACCTGTAACTCGAGGTGGTGTGTTTTCCATCCTAACGTAACTAACACATTGGACCAAGGGACATGTCTCTTTGAGGGAAATGTTCCCTCAAAAGAAAAAAAAACAACTATGTTGCTGATTAGAAAAGGAAGATGACTAGGAAATGGATGGTTTATTTGACTAATGGAATTCTCTTACTGATTTAAAATATGGAGTAGCTAAAAAACATAGAATTAAAAAATTACAGAATTGGCAAGGATCTGAAAGGGGTCCCTTTAATTCTTTTTTCATTTATTCTTCTTATTTATGATGGATTATTTACTATAAGTTATAGTAATATTCTAGAATTTGAAGCTTTAGAAGTGCAACATATCCCTAATAATATCTGGGTTTCTCATAATTAATATTCAGACTTAAATGAACTAAATTTAGATAGAATGAGTCAGTTAATAAATCTTTGGGCATCATCACCTCAGGTTTAGATATCCATCAAGATTTCAGATTTGTAGGCCTATGCAAACAAGCTTTGAGGGAAAGACTTTTAGTTAGAACTTCTTATCAAGTTAATACACATGTATTTCTAATTCTCAGCATAAATGAATACACTTAGTATATTCATAAATGAATATGCTAGTGTAAACATTTTGTCTGCAAATGTAAATTATTACCTTTTTGAAATGAGACATCCAGTTTGCCAAGGTAAGGTGGGAGTTCCTTTAAAAGATATGATTGAAAAAAGTTAACTCTCAAAAAATAAAAAGCATTTTAGCATCTTACATTAAGACATGAAGATTTGCTTCTTTGAAAAATACAAAAATGAAATCTACAAATGTTTATATAGTAAACTCTTTAGCAGAACAGCCCTGGCAGCAAATTGACCGTATAATTGCTGACTTTCATGACCTACAGGAAATCTGTACTGATACAAACCATTTGTCAATAATAAATACACAAAGATCTCAGTAGAAAAATATCAGCAATAGACAATTCAAAGGGAAAAAAAATCACAAAGAAAAAATCTTCAAACTCACTAATACGGAAATGCTAATTAAATTTAATCTAGCAAATCAGGAAATTCTTTAATTATAGTGTCCCAAAATGGTAAGGGTGTGGCAAAATGGAAATTCTTTTAATATCAGATAGGAAAAGTCTTTTAAACACTTTTAAAAACCAAGTGGCAACAGCAACTTTCAATATATTTTAAGAAACTATCGGGAATTCCCTGGTGCTCCCACTGGTTAGGACTCTGTGTTTCTGCCTCGAGGTCCTAGGTTCAATCATTGTTCAGGGAACTAAGATCTCACAAGTCACATGGCCAGAAAACCCACAACTATAATATTCCTAATTTTTTACCCAATAATTTCCCTGCTGAGAGTTAATTCGTGTGTGTGCATTAGTCGCTCAGCCATGTCTGACTCTCTGCAACCCCATGTACTACAGCCTGTCAGGTTCCTCTGTTCATGGGATTCTCCAGGCAAGTACACTAGAGTGGGTTGCCATTTCCTTCTCCAGGGGATCTTCCCGATCCAGGGATCAAACCCAGGTCTCCTGCATTGCAGGAGATTCTTTACTCTCTGAGCTGCCAGGGAAGCCTGAGAGCTAATTTGGTGAAATAATTTTATTTATTAAAAAAATTTTTTTTTAATGTGGACTATTTTTAAAGTCTTTATTGATTTATTACAATATCAGTTCAATATCAGTTTATTTGGCTGCAAGGCATGTAGGATGCCAGCTTTCCAACCAGGGATTGAACCCACACTCTCTGCACTGGAAGCTGAAGTCTTAACCCCTGGACCACCAGCGAAGTACCAGGAAATAATTTTAAATATAGAGAAAATTTTATCTTTACAAAACTTTATCTTTACACACATATAAATAGATGTTCAGGGCAATGTTATTTCTAATGGTGAAAGCAGAACTAATTCAAATACCCAGCAAATTGGAATGGTTAAAAATAACAATATATCCACTCAGTATAATAACTTCAGTCCTTTGAAATGTTTATGAAAAATAAGCATAGAATCTGAAAAAGCTAAATAATGTATGATTCCAACTGTATGATACTTTGGAAAAAACAAAACTATAGAGACAATAAAACGACCAGTCATTGTCAGGAGTTGGGGAGCAGGAAGGATGAATAGCCAGAGGACAGATAATTTTTAGGACAGGTAGACTATGCTGTATAACATTATATTAGCGGATACAAGTTATTTTCATGCATGTCATATCAAAACCTATAGAATATATACAACATGGAGAGTGAATCCTAATGCAAGCTATGAACTCTGGGTGGTGATGACGTGTCAGTGTAGGCTCATCAACTGTAACAAATGTGCCACTAGGGAGCAGGATGCTGATAGTCGAGGGAGGCTGTACCTGTGCTAGGGCAGTAAGTATTTGGGAAATCTCTACATATTCTGTTTAGTTTTGTGTGGATATAACTCTTCTAAAGAACAAAAGTCTATTAAAAAAAGGGAAAAAACTGTACTCATGCCATAATGTTAAAGTGTTTAAAAATACAATATAAACAATACACAATGAGAACACAACCATGTAAAAGACATTCAGAGTATATATACAGATAGTATCCTGTTGACATAAGTTTTTCCTTAGGTGGTAGAATTAGGCATTGTTTTTCTTCCATTTATCAGTTTACTATAATGACCATATAAACTACTAAAATCAGATTTTTTTAAGGGTTTTTTCCTACTCCCAAAGACTAAAACTAGTTCATATATATAATCTGAATCAAATAAATTGTAGAATATTTGCAACAAGGTGAACTTCAGTAGTTTTATATTTGAGCATTTCAGTAATTTTGTTGAAATATTTATCAAAATAAGTTTTCAAATGTATGCAATGAATACAAATTCTCACTGGAAGTCAGAATAGTTTTTTAAGTTTCCTTTGACATTCATTAATCTTTAACTTTTCTTCTTATTTACTGAAGCGCTATCTGGCACTTACCATTTTAAAAAATCCTATTAAAATACCTATTAGTTATTAGTTTATCATGCATTTTTACTTACACAGTACTTGAGATCAGAGATGTTTACATTGATCCCCGTTGATCTCTTTAGGTTCTCATCATGTGACACTACAACTTGCTCATCTTTTGTGATATGGCAGTCCAATTCCAACATATCAGTTCCAATTGTAACTGCGCTGAAGAAATACAAAGAAAAATAATGACATTCTGAAACATAAGCAAATATTTAGGTTACATACATTAGATGAAAAAGATCAGAGTGACATCAAAATAGCAGAAAACCCCATAATACTAAAATTTCTCCTCAAGATTATTATTTATTATGAATAACTGATATGAAAATATTCTAAGTGAACTTAGAATAAATAAGAGACTCATGTTGCCTCCTTTCCATAACAAGCAATCCCTAATTTTGGCAACCCAAAATAAAGAAAAGGTTTCCCTGGTGGCTCAATGGTAAAGAACCTGCCTGCCAATGCAGGAGATAGATGTTTGATCCCTAGGTTGGGAAGATTCCATGGAGAAGGAAATGGCAACCCACTCCAGTACTGTTGACTGGGAAATCCCATGGACAGAGGAGCTTGGTGAGCTACAGTTCATGGGGTCTCAAAAAAGTTGGACACGACTAAGTGACTAAACAACAACACAAATATACAGGAAAGAACGCTGGACCAGAAGTTGAGATTTGGGTACCAGTTCCTACTTGGCTAAGAACTTGCTGTGTAACTTTGGGTGAGTAAATGTCCCTCTCTGGGCCTCTATTTCCACATCTATAAAATGAAAGCTTAAAGAACAAAAAAGGATGCCCACTTCAGCCACTTAAATTCAGCACAGGATCAGAAACTCTATTGGGGAAATTAAGCAAGGGAAAAAAAAAAGCACCAAAATTGGAAAAGAAGAAGTAAATTTATCACTATCTGCAGAGGACAAAGTCTCACATGTAGATACAAAGGTTCCACACACTACTGTCAGAACTTTAAAAAAAAAAACCCAGTGAATTTCAATACAAAACAAAAACACAAAAATCATTTTTATTTCTGTACACTAAGATAAAAATCTGAAAAAGAAATCATGAAACAATTTCATTTACAACAGCATCAAAAAGAATACAAACTTAGGAATTAACTAAAGAGGTGAAAAGCTTCTACAATGAAAACTACAAAACACTGTTGAAAGAAATTAAAGAAGATATAAACGCACAGACACTCCATGTTCATGGACTGGAACACTTAATAGAGTTAAGATGTAAATACTATATTGATCTATAGATTTAATGCAACTCTTATCAAAATTTCAATGATTTTTTTGCCAAAATAGAATATCCATCCTAAAATTCATACAGAAGCTCAAGGAAGCTCAAATAGCCAAAACAATCTTGAAATAGAACAAAGTTGGAAGACTCACACTTTCTAATTTCAAACTTACTACAAAGCTTCAGCACAATGTGGTACTAGCATAGAGACAACATACAGAGCAAAAGAAGACAAAGTCTAGAAATCTTCGCAGATATGGCCAAATGATTTTTGACAAGGATGCAAAGACTATTCAATAGGGAAAGGGCAGTCATTTCAACAAAGGTGTTGAGAAACCCAGATATTCAAACATGAAAGAATGAATCTGAATTCTTACCTAAAACCATATCCAAAAATAAACTTAAAATGAATCAAAGATCTAACTGTAAGACCTAAAGTGGAAAAAAAAAAAAAAAAAAAAACCCTCAGAAGAAAACATACAGAAAAAGCTTCATTGAATTGGACTTGGCAATGACTTATTGGATATGACACCAAAAGCACAGGCAACAAAATTAGACAAATTGAGCTTCTTCAAAATTTTAAAAGTTTGTGCATCAAAGGACATTAATAGACAACTCACATCAAAAGGCAACTCACAGAATGGGAAAATCACCTATCTATTAACATCTACAATACACACAGAACTCCTAAAATGAAACAAGAAACACAATCAGAGTGAAAAATGAATAGACATTCTGCAAAGAAGATGAGTCAATAAGCACATGAAAAAGATGCTCAATATCATTAATCATTAGAGAAATGTAATCAAAATACTTCACTCCCATTCAGTTCATTTCAGTCACTCAGTTGTGTCCGACTCTCTGCAACCCCATGAACCGCAGCACGCCAGGCCTCCCTATCCATCACTAACTCCTGGAGTCCACCCAAACCCATGTCCATTGCATTGGTGATGCCATCCAACCATCTCATCCTCTGTCGTCCCCTTCTCCTCCTGCCCTCAATCTTTCCCAGCATCAGGGTTTTGTCAAATGAGTCAGCTCTTCGCATGAGGTGGCCAAAGTATTGGAGTTTCAGTTTCAACATCAGTCCCTCCAATGAACACCAAGGACTGATCTCCTTTAGGATGGACTGGTTGGATCTCCCTGCAGTCCAAGGGACTCTCAAGAGTCTTCTCCAACACCACAGTTCAAGAGCATCAATTCTTTGGCAGTTAGCTTTTTTTATAGGCCAGCTCTCACATCCATACATGACTACTGGAAAAACCACAGCCTTGACTAGACGGACCTTTGTTGACAAAATAATGTCTCTGCTTTTTAATATGCTGTCTAGGTTGGTCGTAACTTTCCTTCCAAGGAGTAAGCGTCTTTTAATTTTATGGCTGCAATCACCATCTGCAGTGATTTTGGAGCCCCCAAAAATAGTCAGCCACTGTTTCCACTGTTTCCCTATCTATTTCCCATGAAGTGATGGGACCAGATGCCATGATCTTAGTTTTCTGAAAGTTGAGCTTTAAACCAACTTTTTCACTCTCCTTTTTTACTTTCATCAAGAGTCTCTTTAGTTTTTCCTCACTTTCTGCCATAAGGGTGGTGTCATCTGCATATCTGAGGTTATTGATATTTCTCCTGGCAATCTTGATTCCATCTTGTGGTTCTTCCAGCCCAGCGTTTCTCATGATGTACTCTGCATATAAGTTAAATAAGCAGGGTGACAATATACAGCCTTGATGTACTCCTTTTCCTATTCACTCCCATTCAAATGGCTATTAATAAAAAAGAAAAGAGGGAAGGAAGGAAGAGAAGAAAAGAAAAACAAATGCCACAATATTGACAATCCTTGCAGACATTATGCTAGGTGAACAAAAGCAAAAATACAAATATTTTTTTATTCTTCTTAAACAAGGTACCTAGGACAGTTTATTTAACAAAGTATAATGGTGGTTATTTCAAATGGTAAAAGATGATGTTCTTAAGTGCTACACTCAATATGCCAGAAAATTTGGAAAACTCAGCAATAACTACAGGACTGGGAAAGGTCAGTTTTCATTCCAATCCCAAAGAAGGGCAATGCCAAAGAATGTTCAAACTACCACAGTTGCACTCATTTCACATGCTAGCACAGTAATGCTCAAAATCCTTCAAGCTAGGTTTCAGCAGTAGGTGAACCAAGACCTTCCAGACATCCAAGCTGGGTTTAGAAAAGGCAAAGGAACCAGAGATCAAATTGCCAACATCCATGGGATCATAGACAAAACAAGGAAATTCCAGAAAAACATCTACTTCTGCTTCAATGACTATGTTAAAGCCTTTGACTGTGTGGATCACGATAAATTGTGAAAAATTCTTGAAGAGACGGGAATCCCAGACCATCCTGCCTGTCTCCTGAAGCCTGTATTCAGGTCAAGAAGCATCAGTTAGACCTGGACATGGAACAATGGACTGGTTCAAAATTGGGAACGGAGTATGTCAAGGCTGTATACTGTCACCCTGCTTATTTAACTTATATTTAGAGTGTATCATGTGAAATGCCAGGCTGGATGACTCACAAAAGCTGGAATCAAGACTGCTGGGAGAAATATCAGTAACCCAGGGAGGCAGATGACACCACCCTAATGACAGAAAGCAGAAAGGAACTAAAGAGCTTCTTGATGAAGGTGAAAGAGGAGAGTGAAAAAGCTGGCTTAAAACTGAACATTCAAAAACAAAGATCATGGCATCCAGTCACATCACTTCATGGCAAACAGATGGGGAAAAAAATGGAAACAGTGACATACTTTATTTTCTTGGGCTCCAAAATCACTGAGGACAGTGACTGCAGCCAGGAAATTAAGACGCCTGCTCCTTGGAAGAAAAGCTATGACAAACCTAAACAGCATATTGCAAACCAGAGAAATCACTTCGTTGACAAAGCTCTATATAGTCAAAGTTATGGTTTCTCCAGTAGTCATGTGCAGATGTGAGAGCTGGACCATAAAGAGGGCTGAGTGCCAAAGAATTGATGCTTACAAACTGTGGTGCTGGAGAAGACTCTTGAGAGTCCCTTGGACTGCATGCAAGGAGATCAAACCAGTCAATCCTAAGGGAAATCAACCCTGAATATTCATTGGAAGGACTGATGCTAAAGCTGAAGGAAGCTCCAATACTTTAGCCACCTGATGTAAAGAACTGACTCACTGGAGAAGACCCTAATGCCTGGAAAGATTGAGGGCAAGAGGAGAAGGGGGCGAAAGAGAATGAGATGGTTGGATGGCATCACTGACTCAGTGGTCATGAGTTTGAGCAAACTCTGAGAGAGAGTGAAGGACAGGGAAGCCTGGCGTGCTGCAGTCCATGGGTTCTCCAAGAATCAGGCACGACTGAGCAATTGAACAACAACAGTGGTGGTTACCAGGCCTGTGGGGCGAGGAGGTTGGGAGTTATTTAATAGGTACAGAGTTTTAATATGATATGATTAAAAAGTTCTGGAGACAAAAGCTACAAATTTCTAGATATAAGATAAATACATACTAGGGATGTAATGTATAGCATAATGAATACAGCTAACTGTTGTGATGATATACAGCAAAACTGTCGAGAGTAAATCCTAAGAGTTCTTTTCACAAGGAGAAGTTTTTCCTTTATTCTTTTTATTGTATCGATAAGAGAGGATGAAGGTTAGCTGAACCTATTGTACACAATATATGTAAATTAAACCATCATGTTGTATGCTTTAAACTTATACAGTGATTGTATGTCAATTATTTCTCAAAAAAACTGAAAAAATTTTTTGTAGAAGTGAACAGTGGTGATGGTTGTATAACAATGTGATATACTTAATGCCACTGAACTGTACACTTAAAAATGGTTAAGATGGCAACTTTTACATTATGTACATTTTACCATAATAAAACAAAAATATTTTAATTGTCTTTCAAAAAAGAAAAAACTTGCAAAGATCAGAACAGATAATTGCTAAGGTTTCTTTCCCCTTAAGATCTTATGACTGATACAGAAAGTATACCACAGTGGTTAAGAGAACAAACATTGAAAAGAAAAAAAAAAAAGGTAAATATGTGAGGTAATGGATGTGTTAATTAACTTGGTGAGAATCCTTTCACAATGTATACACACTTATCATTCATCACATTGTGACACTCTGAATACATTAAAATGTTGTCAATTATACTTCAATAGAGCTGAAAAAAAAAAAAAAACACAGACATGGGAGCCTGTGTTCAAATCCTGGCTCTGCCACTTACTTGGGCATTTATTTAGCTTCTCTAAGTTTATTTGCAAAACAGTGATAACATTAGCTCTCTACACCTCCTTCCTACCTTGCTCCTACACTCCAAGCAGCCCCATGGTCTAAATATTTACTTTGCCTGAAATGTCTTTCATAGAAAAACAACATACAATAAAATAACAGACACAAGCTGGAACAGGCACTTCTTGAGTGAGAATTTCTAACTGGCCAGTAAGTTTATGAACAGGTGTTCAACATAAAAATTCCCCAGGGAAACAGAAATTAAAACCACAATGAGACAGCACTATATACCCAACAGAATGCCTAAAATTAAAAGGAATGATAATAAGTTAGCAAGACAGTGGTGTAATTGGAACTCTCATACATTGCTGATGGGAATGTAAGTTGGTAAAATCCTTTGAAAAATATCCACCTACCTTATGACACCTCTGGAGAAGGGAATAGCAATCCACTCCACTGTTCTTGCCTGGAGAATTCCATAGACAGGGAGGCCTGGTGGGCTATAGTCCACGGGGTCGCAAGGAGTCGGACACGACTGAACGACTTAACACACACACACCCTATGACATAGCCATTCAGCTTCTGCTAAGTGTGTATCTTCTGAGAGAGACGAACTCATTTGACCATTAAAAAACATGTACAAGATTATTTCACAACTCATGGATGAATTTTACAGATGTAAATTGAAAGAAAGAAAAGCCAAAGACAAAAGTATAAATACTGCATGGTTATATTTATGTTATCAGAAACAGAAAAAAGCCCATTGATTGTAATAAGAGAAATTAAATTGTAATAGAAATTAAAATAATGGTTATCTAGGGGAAAGGAGCACAGACTGGGAGAGGCCACAAGGGTGCCCTCAGAGGTGCTAGAAATGCTCTATACTTTTATTTGGGTGGTGATCACAAGGGTGTATATATGTATATTAAAATTATTTGGGTTTGTGCATATTACCCAATGTATATTATATTATATACATTATATTATACACACTACAGTAACAGTTTAAATAACAGTTTTTAAAAAATATTTATTTATTTGGCTGTGCCGGGTCTTCTTCATACCTGCAGCTTGTGGAATCTAGTTTCCCCACCAGGGACTGAACCTGGGCCTCCTGCACTGGGAGCAGGGAGTCTTAACCAGCAGACCACCAGGGAAGTCCCACAATAACAGTCTTTAAAAAGTCTTTCTTCTTCCCCTTGTCTGCTAACTCTTACTTGTTCTCTAGGTGTAAACTAAGAAACTAGCACTCCAGGACACCTTCTCTAATCCTGCCCTGCCCCCGGCATCCCAGACTGGATTTTGTAACCTATTTACCAATTATTTGCCAAATTGCCAGGACTTCCTGTACCACCTGTGTTTACTAAGTCAGAGCACCTACCACACTCTTTTGAATATACCTATTTATCTTCCCCTACTTGCCCAATTAGACAGAAAGGGTTTCTGGACCATGGCTCGTTTACTGTTGCATTCCTCATGCCCTGGCACAGGGCGGCTCACAGCATGTACTGAATTAATAAATGAAAACAGACAGCTCTCAGTATGTGTAAAAAGCCGACATAGCACTTTATGAATCAATTACCACAGATGACATTTTCAAGATGAAAAAGAAAAGTAAATGTAGGTGGGACAGGGAGAGAGTTTTAGGAAAAAAGAAACCTTTCCTTTTTTAAAAATTCAAGAATGGAAAGAGTAAGAGCTGAGTGAGCAGAGTGAGGAAGCAGGAAGGAAAAAACATAAAAGTAGGTAAATTAGTTTGTATAATATATTCCCATACATTTAAATTGTTTCCCAGTGTTTGTGCATTAGGTCATGTCACTACAACTGGATACTAAATTCCAGTGAGGAAGGGAATCTGTTCTATACTTTCCAACGTTCACAATGTTGGGTATGTTGCAGGTAACCACACATTTTTAAACAAGCAGAATGAAGCTATGTTTGGGTTATCAATATCCAACAAGTACCTAAATGTTCATCAGTGATGATCCATTGTTGTTGTTCAGTTGCCTAGTCGTGTCCAACTCTTCGTGACCCCACGGACTGCAGCAGGCCAGGCCTCCCTGTCCCTCACCATCTCCCAGAGTTTGTCCACGTTCATGTTCATTGCATTGGTGATGCCGTCCAGCCACCTCATCCTCTGACGCCCTCTTCTCCTTCTACCCTCAATCTTTCCCAGCATCAAGGACCTTTCCAATGAGTTGTCTGTTAGCATCAGATGGCCAAAATACTGCAGCCTCAGCTTTAGCATCAGTCCATAGTGATGATCCAAAGCCACAATGAATTGTTTAGTTGCTAAGTTATGTCCGACTCTTTTTGCAACCCTATGGGCTGTAGCCCGCCAGGCTCCTCTGTCCATGGGATTTCCCAAACAAGAATACTGGAGTGAATTGCCATTTCCTTCTCCAGGGAAATCTTCCCAACCCAGGGATCAAACCAGGGTCTCTTGCGTCTCCTGCACTGTCAGGCGGATTCTTTATCCCAGGGCCACCTGGGAAGCCCTAGTGAGCATCCTACTTCAAAGAATAAAGCATTCACACGGAACGGCATTGTGGATATCTAAATGAAAAAAGCAGGCATGGTATGATCCCTCTGATGTAAAATGAAGCATGTGTGTGTGTATGTATACACTTTATATGCCTGACAAAATTTATCTTTGGAGCCAACTACTTGAGAATTGTCTTACTTGACCTACCTCTGATAATCCAACCCCATCAGCACCCCACTCCAAAAGAACCAATGGCCACTTGCTGCTGTGTGCCAAAGTCTCACACTGCTTTCCTATTTCTTAAATAATCTTTCCTTTTAGTGCTCTGATTATCACCAGCTGCTAAGAGAAACAAACCTGGCTCAAATATAATTCTTACCAAGACAGTAAATAACTGTTAACCATGTGTGTCCTCTTCTAAAGAACATCCACGTTTGAAAAAGACTGTTTGCAATTGTGTGTTTGCTAGAACCACAGATGTGTAAAAATAAAGTCTAAAAACAGGCAAAAATAGGTTTTAGGTTGGTAAAAGTATTTTTTTATATTTAAAATTTTCCTTAAATATTGTTATACTGTGTATAGCTTTTAGCTTTTTTTTTTTTAAGAATAAAAGGGGACTTTCCTGGTGGTAGTGGATGGGAATCTGCCTGCCAGGGTAAAAGCAAGGGTTATCTATATTATCCTGTATTTAAATCTATATTTCCTTGTATTTAAAAATACCTATACATATTACCTAAGAAATCTTTCTAAGTATGAAGTTTGCCTTTAGCTGAAATGTTGGCTGTCTTTAGAAATGTTTAGGAATTATACAAAAATGTTTATTTATTTTATGCTTACCTCTTATTAAGAAGCTAATAATCAAAAATTTAGAATAATTGTAAGTGTATCTAGGACAATCTGTAAATTATTCTAATAAAGTCATCTCAAATTTGATACACAAATAGCTAGAACACAGAGAGAAAAGAAAACTATTTTTTAAAATCACTTTAGCCTTCAAACTTTCCCACAAATAACAATATGTATCTACTTAAACTGAAACTCCAGACATTTTATAGCTGAATTTCTGATAAGCTGATGACAAACACAGAAAAAATTTAGGGAAGGCAAGGTTTCAATATTTTTGGAAAAAGAAAAGAAAAACTAGCTCTAAAAGAAGAAGTGAAATTACTTCAAACTCCACAAAAACTGTGTCAAAACTTACAACAGACTCTATGTTAAAGAATTCATTTGAATTTCATGTATTCCTCAAAACATTGAGGTTATAGTATTTCCACTTCAGAGATGAGATAATTAGTATTGTATTAATTAGACATTGTAAAAAATTTTACCATGAGAATCAGGTCACTGATTAATTAGTTTGACTGTCTGCCAACTTACGCTTCCAGCTATTGCTAATACAATTTGCTTCTTTCTTTTACCATTCATATTAATACCACAGGGATCAAACTGTCCTATGGGTATTCACAACAGCAGCCTGGTTTAATAACCTAGTTTTATTAGCTCTTAAGAACCACACTTTACATACTCAAGGGTTTATTGGCTCTGCGTGTGTGAGTGTGTGTGTCTTCGTGGTACAATTTTTCAGTTTTCGGTTCCATGCTTATTATAAATGGGGTTCTGCCTCTAACTTCTGTTAATAGTCAGCTTTGTTCCTGAGTGCTCCATTCCATGTGCCATTCAGTAATTGATTAGTGAGAGCCTATTAGTACCAGAGCTAGATCTAGGGACTGAGATCAATAAGGAAAATTCTTATTCTCAAAGAATCCCAGAAGAACCATATTCATAACTTAAGAAAGAAAGAAAGTGAAGTCACTCAGTTGTGTCTGACCCTGTGACTCCATGGACTGTAGCCTGTCAGGCTCCTCTGTCCATGGAATTTTCCAGGCAAGGATACTGGAGTGGGTTGCCATTTCCTTCTCTAATTCATAACTTAAGGTGTCTGTAAAATCATTTTTAAAATTTGTTTATTTACTTATTTTTTGGCTGCACTGGGTCTTCATTGCTGCATGTGGGCTTTCACTAGCTGTGGCAAGCGGGCTCAGTAGTTATGGCATGTGGGCTTAGGTGCCCTGTGGCATGTGGAGTCTTCCTGGACCGGGGATCAAATCTGTGTCCCCTGCACTGGCGGGCAGATTCTTAACCACTGGACCACCAGGGAAGTCCATGAAATTATTTTATAAGCCAGATTAAATAATTTTTATAAACTGTGAAATAGAATTATTTCTCTTTGTCAGTACTAATTATTTCTTTAGCCCTACTATAATATAATAAATACATAATGAATTAATTTTCCATATACTCTTAAGGTCCTTTCAGTTTTCTAGATGTACCTTGTCCACATAACCTCATGTTTTAACCTCAAACATTTCACATTTTTAAAAGGAGCTTCTTCCTCTCCACCAAATGATAGCTTTTCTAGTCCTGATTATCTTTTCAATTTTCTGATTAATTTTAACCAGGCTTCCCATACCAACTATTTATACTTTCTTTAATATCATCTTTACCTCCATGTCATAATATACATGCTTTTTCAATATACACAGATATTAAAATACAAATAAGATTTAAATATATGTAACAAATAAGATCTAAGTTTTAGCTGCTCATTGTATTTTCACTATTTCTTCAACTACTTACCCTATCAAGGATAAACTATACTTACGCACAGTGTCTGTCTTTTGCCAATTATGGATTATAACTGTTAATTTTTTTCATATACAATACTTTGAAAATAGTATGCGTAAAGTTTTTTCTTGTTGTTCATGAAGTAGGTATATTTAAAAAAACCTTTCTAAGAGTCCTAGTGGTTAAATAAATATTTATAAATGAAAGTACAATTATAAAAAGTACTTATTGACAATATCCTGATGCATTAAACAAAACAAAAACCCAAATCATTACTATTACCACCACCATCAAAAATATTTTTTTAAGTTTAAAATTAAAGCCTATTTGGTTTAGGTTTTATATAAATTCCAAAGTCAGTTAGCAAACAGCCATACAATGAAAGAGTTAAACAGCCTTAATATATGGAAGAGGTGCTTTCTTCTTTTAAAGTACCAGAAAAACCTCCAAAAAACTAAAGTTATAGAAAGCTACCACATGATAGAGAAGGCTGTGGTACTTTTCAATAGTTACTGCTTGAACAAAACAATATAAAAACAAACTGCTTGAAGACAGGAAATAAAATGTTGTATCCAGCAGGTAAAAATCATCTAAATTAGATATACTTTGAATATAAAAAAATTTTTCAGGGGATCAAAATCTTCAAAGATTAAAAAAAATATTTAGGTACCATCCTTAGAAATAATGTATTATACAAATGCATCATCCTTAGAAATAGTTTATTATACAACTCAGTGTCTTAATTTCATAAATAAGAGTGGCTGGTAAAGATTTAGCAAAAATACATGAAGAAAAACTTATAAAATAACATATTTTTACATACAGAATGCTAAAACCACTCAGTCATGAGCAGTTTTTCCCCCAAGTAAAAATATATCACTACATCACAGGCAAAAAGGATCTGATAAATGATAGTCAATGTAGGTGTGTGTGGGTGTGTATATGTGTGTGTGAATCACAGCGAAAATTGTTCACATAAAATTAAATACATATTTTGTTACAGGAGCTAGCTACATAATCTCAGTAGAGAAGATAAAGTAATTTACATTACTCTGCTTCACCATCAGTGACAGGAGGAAAGAATTTGCATTTTAGAGCTGTAAGAGACTTGAGATTACAGTCAAAAGGCATCATATTTTAGAGCAGGAAGAATAAGCAATGCCAAATATAGGAGGATAGGATTTAGACAAAATGACTACGGAAAAGCAGTACCTTGGGACCTGAAAACAGGAAAAAAAACTCTCAAGTGTCTTTGAATGATGAGAAATAGAACCAAATCTTAAGCCAAGTTATCCTGATTTATTAGCCCCAACTGTGTACATAAAAATGGCTAAAAATTATATAAGAAAATATTTTCCTTAGTAAACATGGATAGTAATGTTTTTCATGGGGGTTAGCTTGCCAAGTTTCCTATCTTCCTTTTCAGGGAAAAGAAAACAGTGTTCTCAGCATTACCACAGACTGATGATAAGCAATTACTTTAAGACCAAGAACAAGGTAGCAATCTGCTTTCGTTCTTGTCCCTCCTGCTGCTTCCCTGTGAGGTGCGCTAAAAGACCTCCATGGGAAAGATGAATAATTCAAAAACTGGAAAAAATAATTTACCTTAAAAAGATCAATTACTCCTAAGGCTTCAAAGAAGAAAGACCAGATAACAGGCCCAGGTCTGTGGAAGAATTACTGAGTAGACACATAATCCTACACATAAACAAGAGCCAATGTAACAGTGCTTTCCTTTTCTCTTTCTCTCTGAGACTAATTAGCATTATGCACAGTATGTGCCTTGTTACAAACGTCTTCTTTCAGCTCTGGCACTATAGTGCCAAAACTCAAATCTAGTTTTTCAGTTAAGCAGAAGACAAACACTTGTTAGAACACTTGAGACTAACTAAAAAAAAAAAAAAAAAAGAAAGATTTTAATAAAACAGAAACAACTATCACAAGTGGATGCTACATGTATACTATACTTTGTGAATCATCACTTTAATGATAAACTGTAAAAGAATGCCTTTCTATATACTTACTGTTGAAAGGCTGCCATTGTATTCTCCAAATTTTCTCCAGCACCTGTGAAAACATTAAATTGAAGCTAATTTGAATATTTTATTTTTCCCCAAATTCACCTCATATATTTCAAGTAAATCATACATTTGGTACATATGAGATAGATATTACAAGTGTTTTAAAGAATGTAAAGGCATTTTGCATTGTTTCTAGGGGCACCAGGAAGAATCAGGGCTTCCCAGGTGGTTCGGTGGTAAAGAATCCACCTGCCAATGCAGGAGATGCAGGTTTGATCCCTGGGTTGTGAAGATCCCCTGGAGGAGGAAATGGCAACCCACTCCAGTATTCTTGCCTGGGAAAGCCCATGGACAGAGGAGCCTGGCTGGTTACAGTCCATGGGGTCGCAAAGAGTCGGACACACCGAGTGACCGAGCATAGCACCGCACCACACAGGAAGAATCAAAGATCAAAACACAGTTACAGCAAGCAGGGGGTTAGAAGAACCTAAATGATTTTTAAATGCATTAAACAGTACATTAAAAATATGCATCCTTAAAATAAATTTATTTTTAAAATAGGCATCATAACTAATGGCATTAGATTCAATGAAACAGCGAATATTCAGTAAAACTAAAAGATTATTGCATTGTTATTCCACTCCCATCATATAGTAACTGGTGCTTCCACTTACTGAAGTAATAAGTAATAGTGAAATTACAAAAAAGGACACAGATAAGAAGTATCTAATTACCTCTTTTAGCTAATATTATAAACTAGTTAGAGTCAATTAGCATAAAATATGCAAGCCATAAGTTTTTAGATATTTTAAAACTAAAAGATTTTGGTATTATTAAATGATTAATGGAATGCACAGGAAAAATACTTTGGAAATATTTTTTCAAATATTTTGGAAAAACAGCCAGTTTTTTCCTAACAAAAATAAGCACTTCAAGTTTATGGTACTGTTCAAGTAACAGCATTACAATGTTTTATATACAATAACATCAGAACGTAGTTGCAAGGGTATTCAATTTTTCTTCTTTTATATTGTTAGATCATATTTTTAACATAACCTAATTAATAATGAACAGAAACATAAAGTATGAAAAAATAAATATATTAACCAAATGTTCTAAAAATTCTATCAATTTGGTAGAGAGAAAGGGACACCCTTGTGAAAAAAGCCTCTTTGACTTTAGGTTCACTTTTGTAGAGTTGATGCATAACAAAAGACTGATGAAGCAAATATAGAAAATAAAGTTTTTTTCCAAAGTAAGTGGTCTTTTTGACGTTAACTGATTTTTAAAAGTCAAGTCAGTGCCTATCTTAGTCAAGAACTATGGAAATATGTCATACACAGGTAATATTCAAGAACAAAGCACTCAAGAATACCACCAAAAAGAAAAAAGTACTAAAACGGTTATTCGTAGATTAGGTTAAACTACTGACTGATTGTTGTGACAGAAAGCAAGCAAGTTGATAGGACGCAGCAGCCAATTTGAAAGAGCTCTCACTGGCCAAAGCTGAGACAATGTTAGAATCAAAATGATGACAATAACAGACTTTAAACCACTGAACAAAATAGGATATTCTGAACCCATTTTAAGAAATGGACTTAAAGTCTGATAAGGAGTGGGGGTGTTTATGTAGGTTTAAAGTATTTTCCTACAAAAGTACTCATTACAAAGAGAAAAAGAGTAACTTCTCAACCTTAAGTCTGGCATCTCCCACTTTCACTAAGTGATCAAAGTCATCATCATTAGTTCTTTCAAGCTGACTTCTGTGTCCTTTTAATTTCCTTGCCTTTGAGTACAATAAACAATCAGTATGGGAATTCCCTGGTGGTCCAGTGGTTAAGACACTGAGATTTCACTGCTGAGGGTACAGAACTAAGTTTCTGCAAGCTGCACATTGCACCTTAAAAAAAAAAAATTAACAAATCATTCAGTTATTTCCAGCAGCTGAGGTCAGAATACAAAAGATTTCTTTTCTAATGTACACTATTCTAGCCTTACAAACCCTCCATAATGACTGTGTATTACTTTTTTGGTCAATTTTTAAAAATGTATTTATTTTTAATTGAAGGATAATTGCTTTACAATATGACGTTGGTTTCTGCCATACATCAACATGAATCAGCCATAGGTTCCCTCCCCTCTTGAACCTCTGAGAGACTCAAAGCCTTAAACACATGCCATATCCCTCCAAAATTCTCTTCACCACAGCATCCCAATCTTCATCCTAGAATGCTAAATTCACTTCCCAACTCCTCCATGAAGCATTTTTTTTTACTCACTTAAGATTACCATAACTCTTTATTACAGTCAAGAGTTCATTCTTATATATTCAATGGAATATTACTCAGCCATGAAAAGAATGAAATAATGCCATTTGCAGCAACATGGATGGATCCAGAGATTGTTATATTGAGTGAAGTCAGAGAAAGACAAATATCATATGTCATTGCTTATATGTGGAATCTAAAAAAGGGGTACAAATGAACTTATTTACAAAACAGAAATAGAGTTACAGATGTAGAAAATAAACTTATGGTTATCAGGGGATTTGGGGGGTTTAAATTAGAAGACTTAAATATACACACTGTGTGTGTATGTGCTGGTCGCTTAGATGTGTCCAACTCTTTGCAACCCCATGGACTGTAGCCTGCCAGGCTCTTTGTCCATGGAATTCTTCAGGCAAGAATACTGGAGTGGGTTGCTATTTCCTTCTCCAAATATACATACTACTACGTATAAAATAGATAACTAATAAGGACTTGCTGTAGAGCTTAGGGAACTCTGTGCAATACCCTGTAATACTCTATATGGGAAAAGGATCTAAAAAAGAGTGGATATATATATGTGTGTAACTGATTCACTTTACTATACAACTGATACAACACTGTAAATCAATTATACTCCAAAAAAAATTTTTTTTTAAAGAGTTAATGCCTTAAACTAGCATTTCTTAACCATTTTGGTCTCAGGACTCTTACTGAGTACCTCAAAGAGCTTTTGATTATGTGGGTTATATCCATTAGAAAAGACCCTGATGCTGGGAAAGACTGAGGGCAGGAGGAGGAGGAGGTAAGAGAGGATGAGGTGGTTGGATGGTATCACTGACTTCATGGACATGAGTTTGACCAAGCTCTGGAATATGGTGAAGGACAGGGAAGCCTCGTGTGCTGCAGTCCATGGTCTCAAAGAGTCGGACACGAATGAGCAACTGAACGACAAATCCATTAATAACTACATATTAGAAGCTGACTTCCAAATTTTAAAAATTTATTTGAAAAAAAAATTTATTTGAAAATAATAATAAACCCATTACATGTTAATATAACATTTTATGATAAATAACTATCTGTCAAAAAAATTTAAGGAGTGGCATTTGTTTTACACTTTTGCAAATCTCTTTAACATCTGACAATAGAAGGTAGATTCTCATATCTGCTTCAAACATACATATCAACCTTCACATAGATAGTTGGAAAAGAAAGGTTCTTCTCTGATACTGTACCGAAATTCAACAAATGGTAGATTCTTAAAAGTTGGCTGTAACACGGAATCTGAACCATATCAATGACCTTTTCGTACTCCATTACATGAAAATCAATTAGTCCATCTTGAACTTTGAATGGATCTTTCACCCATGCATAGTTTTACAATAAAATGCATTGGTTTTTGGAAAATATTTTTTTTTTTAAATATTGATTTACTGAATCATGCCGATCTTCTAAATACTGACACATTTCATTTATACAATATTTTTTAAAAATCACATTTATTAACAACTGATATCAGGAAAATCAAATTGGAAAGCTACTAAGCTCACTATGGGTGACATAAGTTTTTCAAAAGTCTAATTCTTGCTTAAAAGTTCAAATGTAATCATTGACACTGCCTTAATAGAAGGCAGCTAGATTATTTTTCTTCTAATGAAAGACTCACTTTATTAATTTTCAAGAACACAACTGTCCAATACTCAAGTCTAAATAACCAATGTGTCAGTTTTTTAAGTAAAAATGTTTGGCAGGATTGGGGGGAAGGCTAATTCAGCTCAGAAATCAATCAACTTCGCAAGTGCTTTTCCTCAAGACAATCATGTACATACTTTAGTATGCAGCAAAAGTGTTTGTGTCATCCCACACACACAAAAAAAACATTTGTCACAGAATACTAAAAGTTACACATACTCAAGGATTGAACTTTAATAAAATTAATAACTTTCTAATACATCAAAGAAATTCTTATGTGAAACTGCCCTTTAAAAAAAAAATCTGAGTGCATGATGCTGAGGAATATAATGGCTACTAGTATATTTTGTACCAGTATTTTCATTTGTCCTAAAGCGACAGCAGTTTTACCCACTACGCCAATGTCACTAAGGTGAAAAAGGTAAGAAACGCCTTATAAAAATAGTGTTGACCTTGTAGGCCCATGAAAGGTCCTGGGGACTCCCAGAATTCCACAGACCACATGTTGAAAACCACTGTCTTAAACAGTCAACGATGAGGTAAGTCAGAGGAGTGGTCACCTCTGGCGATGGAGGAGGGTAGACAGGGAAGGGATTCTTATGGGATTCTAGAAATGTTCTATGCTTTGATCTGAGTAATGGCTACTTGGATGTACACATACATTAAAGAAAATGAAGCTGTACACTTAAGGTCAGTGCGACTGTCGCTGTCGTTCAGTCGCTAGGTCGTGACTCTTTGCAACCCCATGGACTGCAGCACGCCAGGCTTTCCTGTCCTCCACCATCTCGCGGAGTTTGCACAAGTTCATGTCATTGAGTTGGTGATGCTATCTAACCATCTCACCCTCCATCGCCCCTTTCTCCTTTCGCCTTCAATCTTTCCCAGTATCAGGGTCTTTTCCAATGAGCTGGCTCTTTGCATCAGGTGGCCAAAGTATTGGAGTTCCAGCTTAGTGCTACTACATGTATGCCATTCCTAAAATTTTCTTAAGAGCTTTTATTAAAATTTCTTTTCTTCAATTGGAGGATAACTGTTTTACAATGTTGGGCTTGTTTCTGCCGTACAACAACTTGAATCCGTCATAATTATAAACATATCCCCCTCCTCGGGAGCCCCCTCCCCAATCCTACCCCACTCCTTTAGGTCACCACAGAGTGCCAGACTGGGCTCCTTGTGTTATACAGCTGCTTCCCACTAATTATCTATTTTATCCATGAATATGTATATATGTCAATGCTACTTTCTCAATTCATCCTTCTCTCTCCTTCCTATGCTGTGTAAAAAGCTTTTACTCCTAAATCGTAATTTTTAAAAATTCTAGTACATTCACCTGAACCTGACAAGGCTTTTCGAAGGCAATTATCTTTTAAAATATTTATTTATTTATTTGGCTGTACTGGGTCTTACTTGCAGCATGAGCAATCTTTAGTTGTGGCATGCAGGGTCTTGTTCCCTGACCAGCGAGTGAACCCAGGGAAAAGGGCAGCTTTCATTCCAATCCCAAAGAACGGCAATGCCAAAGAATATTCAAACTATCATACAGCTGCACTCATTTCACATGCTAGCAAGGTAGTGCTCAAAATCCTTCAAGCTAGGCTTCAGCAGTACATGAACCAAGAACTTTTGGATGTACAAGTTGCCTTTAGAAAAGGCAGAGGAAACAGAGATCAAACTGCCAACATTTGTTGGATCATAGAGAAAGCAAGGGAATGCCAGAAAAACATCTACTTCTGCTTCAAAACTGATCCATCACTTTGTGGTAAATGGAAGGGAAAAAAGCAGAAAAAGTCACAGATTTTATTTTCCTGGGTTCCAAAAGCACTGTGTACAGTGACTGCAGCCATGACATTTCCTTGGAAGGAAATCTATGGCAAACCTAGACAGCTTATTAAAAAAGCAGAGACCTTGGCTTCTGGTTCAAGACGGCCGAGCAGAAGGACGTGCACTCATCTCTTTCTGTGAGAGCACCAAAACTGCAACAAGCTGTTGAACCACCACTGACAGGAGGATGCTGGAACCCAACTAAAAAAAGATACCTCACGTCCAAAGACAAAGAAGCCACAGCGAGACAGCAGGAGGGGCACAATCACAGTTAAATCAAATCCCATGCCCGCTGAGTGGGTGACCCATAGACTGGAGAACAATGATACCAAAGAAGTTCTCACACTATTGTGAAGGTTCTGAACTCCACGTCAGGCTTTCCCAGTTCCAACAAAGGAACTGGGAATTCTCAGGGAATCTGGCCTTGCGGGTTAGCAGGATTTGATTAGAGCTCTTCCAGGGGGTGGAAGGAAACAGACTCCAGTCTTGGAGGGCACCAGGACCCAGAGGAGACGAGCAGTGACCTCACGGGAGACTACTTTCTCATGTTGGGGGGCCCCCTGCGGAGGTGTGGGTCAGCAGGGGCTCACCACAGGGACAGAGGCACTGGAAGGTCCCCCTTGGCCTTCTTGGACTTCACCATTAATCCTGCCATAGAGCCTGTAGACCCCAGGGCTGGGTCACCTCAGACCAAAAAACTATCAGGGAGGGAGTGCAACCCCACCCACCCACCCCCACCATCACCAGAAAACTGGATTAAAGCTTTAGTGAGCAAGGTTCTGTCCACCAGAGCAAGACCCAGTTTTTCTCATGGCCAGACCCTCCCATCAAGAAGCTTACACAAGCCTCTTAGCCTCATGCAACAGAGGGTAGACAGAAGAAGCAAGGAGCACAGTCTCACAGCAGCTAAAACAAAAACTGTATTACAGAAAGTTAATCATGATGAAAAAGCAGAAAGTTATGTCCCAGATGAAGGAACAAGATAAAATCCCAGAAAAACAACTAAATGAAGTAAAGATAGGCAACCTTCCAGAAGAATTCAGAATAATGATAGTGAAGATGATCCTGCTACTGCTACTGCTACTGCTGCATGATCCAGGATCTCGTGAAAAGAATGGAGGCAAAGGTTGAGAGATGCAAGAAATGTTTACCAAAGACCTAGAAGAACTAACAAACAAACAGGAATGAATAATACACTAGAAGGAATCCATAGCAGAATAACTGAAGCAGAAGAACGCATAAATGACCTGGAAGACAGAATGGTGGAAATCACTGCCACAGAAGAGGATATAAACAATGAAAGGAAATGAAGACAGACTGAGACCTCTGGGACAGCATTAAATGCACCAATATTCACATTATAGGGGTCTCAGAAGGAGAAGAGAGTAAGGACCTGAGAAAATATTTGAAGAGATAATAGCTGAAAGCTCCCTGAACATGTAAAAGGAAATAGTCAACCAAGTCCAGGAAGCACAGAGTCCCAGGAAAGATAAACCCAAGGAGGAACACACCGAGACACATAATTAAACTGACAAAAATTAAAGGCAGATAAAATATTGAAAGCAACAGGGGAAAAACAACAAATAACATACAAGGGAACTCCAATCAGGCTATGAGCTGATTTCTCAACAGAAACTCTCAAGCCAGAAGGGAATGGCATGATATATTTACTGTGATGAAAGGGAAGAAATTACAATCAAGAATACTCTACGCAGCAAGACTCTCCTTCAGATCTGATGGAGAAATCCAAAGGTTTCCAGACAAACAAAAGTTAAGAGAATTCAGCACCACCAAACCAGCTTTACAACAAATGCTAAGGGAACTTTTCTAGGTGGGAAAAACAAGAGAAGAAAAAGACCTACAGAACAGAAAATAAACCCCAAACAATTAAAAAAGTAATAGGTTCATACAGTTCAATGATTATCTTAAATGTAAATGGATTAAATGCGCCAACCAAAAGACATAGACTGACTGGGTGGATGAGAACATGTGCGTGTATGCACCTCCACTTATCACATCACTCTGCCTGATCCCCCCAAATTGTAGGTAATTATTTTATATTGTTAAATTAATCATGTTTCCATTATGGCTTGCAATTGTAATTATCTTTTATTTTTTGTCTGGCTATTGGTTGTAAAAACTGATAAAGCATCTTTTACTATTGTGATTATGTAACAATTAATATTGTATCATGATTGGGCAAGAGAAAAATAACAGAACTCTCTATCACCAAAACTAGGATCTGATAGAAAAACCTATAATCACTTTTAAAAATCCAGATACATATCAAAATTATCTTGAAATTTTTTGAAAAATAAATTTTTTTTGCTTTTTCTCTCCAGAGTTCCAGATATGTTTCTAATGAGCAGTCATGTTTAAAAACAACTGGATTATATGATGATCTTTTACTTTTACCTAGTTTGTTTCACTTTTTCTATTTCATATTCAGTGCTCCCATTTCATTTAGTTTATGTTCTCCAATTTCTCCATCTTTTAATATTCTTTCTCAAGCCTTTATCAGGTGTAGTAGAAAAGCTTTTGTATACATATATATGTATAATATATATATATATATATTTTTTTTTACAGAAATAAAAAGCAGAGACCTTCATACAGGTTTCTTAGGAGGCAGGTAAGGTGGTCTGGTATACCCATCTCTTGAAGAATTTTCCAAAGTTTGTTGTGATCCACACAGTCAAAGGCTTTAATGTAATCAACGAAGCAGATGTTTTTCTGGAATTCTGCTTTTTCTATGATCCAACACATGTTGGTAATTTGATCACTGGTTCTTCTGCCTTTTCTAAATCCAGCCTGTACACCTGGAAGTTATTGGTTCATGTATTGCTGAAGCCTAGCTTGAAGGATTTTGATCATTACCTTGTTACCGTGTGAAATGAGCACAATTGTACACTAGTTTGAACATTCCTTGGCATTGCCCATCTTTGGGATTAGAATGAAAACTGACCTTTTCCAGTCCTGTGGCCACTGCTGAGTTTTCCAAATCTGCTGGCATATTGAGTGCAGCACTAAATATGTGTACTTTGTCAGCATCATCTTTTAGGATTTGAAATAACTCAGCTGGAATTTCATCACCTCTACTAGCTTTGTTCATAGTAATGCTTCCTAAGGCCCACTTGACTTCACATTCCAGGATGTCTGGCTCTAGTCATTTGTGATCACACCATCATGGTTATCCGGGTCATGATAGAGCTTTTCTGTACAGTTCTTTTCTGTATTCTTGCCATCTCTTCTTAATCTCTTCTGCTTCTGTTAGGTCCTTGTCATTTCTATTTTCTATTGTGGCCATCTTTACATGAAATGTTCCCGTGTATCTCTAATTTTCTCAAAGAAATCACTAGTCTTTCCCATTTTATTGTTTTTTTCTATTTCTTTGCATTGATCACTGAAGAAGGCTTTCTTATCTCTCCTTGCTATTCTTTGGATTTAGATGGGTATTGGAAATCGCAACCCACTCCAGTAATCTTGCCTAGAAAATTCCATGGATGGAGGAGCCTGGCGGGCTACAGTCCATGGGGTCGCAAAGAGTCGAACATGACTGAGCGACTTCACTCGTACTCACCCATGTTCCCTTTTCTCCTTTGCCTTTCACTTCTCTTCTTTTCTCTGCTATTTGTAAGGCCTCCTCAGACAACCATTTTGCCTTCTTACATTTCTTTTTCTTAGCGATAGTTTTGATCACTGCCTTCTTTACAATGTTACGAACCACCATCCATAGTTCTTCTTGGATCTAATCCCTTGAATCTATTTGTCACTTTCACTGTATGAAAGTGAAAGTGAAGTCGCTCAGTCGTGTCCGACTCTTTGCGACCCCATGGACTGTAGCCTATCAGGCTCCTCCACCCATGGGATTTTCCAGGCAAGAGTGTTGGAGTGGATTGCCATTTCCTTCTCCAGGGGATCTTCCTGACCCAGGAATCGAACCCAGGTCTCCCACATTGCGGGCAGACGCTTTACCGTCTGAGCCATAAGGAATTTGCTTTAGGTCATACCTGAATGGCCTCCTGGTTTTCCCTACTTTGTTCAGTTTAAGCCTGAATTTTGCAAAGGGAGTTCATGATCTGAGCCAGCTGAAGATGAGCAGCTCTATGTAGGCAGCAAAAACAAGACCTGAAGCTGACTGTGGCTGCAATCGTGAGCTCCTTATAGCAAAAAAAAGCCTTAAGTGTGCAAACATTACTACTTAAGACCTCTGATCTACTTTATAAGTTTATGAAATAGCTGGTACTAAATAAAATATTAAAAAGGTGGTCAAGATATTAATAATTAAGAGAAGCTAGATACTGTGCTTAGTGCTCTCTACATTATTTCATTAAAATGCCCACAATCATGCCAAGTATTACTATCTCCAGAAATAAGATTAGGTGAGGTCACAGAAGCCAACAAGGGGAACTGAGAGTCAAGCATAAGCAGTATGACTTCAGATCCCACTCTTTTTACTACTAACTATGCTGCAGTTTCTATGCTGGCAGTCATATATCTCTTTATTTCAGCTTTATAAATAAATTATTAATGTTGTCCCTTATTTCCATATTCTTATACTTGCTTGCAAAGCTTGAAGATAAATCCCACAACGATAATACCCACAAATTACTTGTTAGATTCATATGGTGAAAGCCTGGGGAATAACTAAGGGACTAATTTAAAAGTCTGCCACTCCTCTCTAAGGAATTATTTGGTGATAGCTCTTCTCTCATGAAATTGTTTGAATTTCTTCTCTTGCCAATTATTGTAACATCATTCATAAGCATGCTTGCTATTAATTTTTCTTTTCCCTCAATAAGCAGGGGATGTCTGGCTTAATATCTGACTTTGCAAATAACCACTTTACATGGAAACAAGTTTAATTTTTAATTATGAAATGTAGCAGAGAATGAGTATATATTTTACATGGTGTTCTACTATAATTTGTTTATAATTTCTCTGCTCACGTCCTCCTGCCTCCCTCTTCACCGGTTCATACTTTCTATTTCTTTGAGAAACCATCACTTCCCAACACTATACAAAGCTATACTTTCCAATATTTCATTCTATGTTAATTTTTCCTCTTATAGTGCTTCATAGTTACTTTGTGAGTGGTTAATATCTGTTAGGATAGGAAAAGTAAAGGAAACTTTCTCTTTTGTATTTTTTGTTAGATGTAAATTCTGTAAAGGAAAGAAATATCTGTTCAGTTTCCTTTTTTACCTCCCAAATGTTTTATATACCAGTAAACATTCAACAAGGTTTCCCTGGTAGCTCACAGGTAAAGAATCTTCCTGCCAACTTAGGAGACGCAGGTTTGATCCCTGGGTTGGGAAAATTCCCTAGAAAAGGAAATGGCAAGCCATTCCATTATTCCTGCCTGAGAAATTTCAGAGGACAGAGGAGCCTGGTGGGCTACAGTTCATGGGGTTGCGAAAGAGTCAGACACAACTTAGCAACTAAACAACAACAACAACAAACATGCAGTAAATATTGTAGACCTGTTTAGATCTATTTTACAGTTAGCCTCCAGTCACCACTACCATCAACATCTTTCGTATACATGCTATATGTGTGTGTGTATGTGTGTGATGTTTATGAAACCGATGACAAACATGACAATGTGCTCCAGCCACAAAAGAATTTGCAAATTAAATATTTTTGGATACTGGAAAAGACAGTTTAGTGCAAATAAAACATTTTAATGTTGGAAGACATCATCCTATCTCAACTTAAAAAGGAGCTATTCAATAAATCAAGCAACAAAGCTGAGTTCCTCCACTTCTAAACTCACACATTAATTCAATATTTATAGTGCACCTTGGAAACAGTACATATGATTTCTGTAAGAGTATAAAGAGCTTTTAGGACTGCTGCTGCTGCTAAGTCACTTCAGTCGTGTCCAACTCTGTGTGACCCCAGAGACGGCAGCCCACCAGGCTCCGCCATCCCTGGGATTCTCCAGGCAAGAACACTGGAGTGGGTTGCCATTTTCTTCTCCAATGCATGAAAGTGAAAAGTAAAAGTGAAGTCGCTTAGTCATGTCCGACTCTTCGCAACCCCATGGACTGCAGCCTACCAGGCTCTTCCGTCCATGGGATTTTCCAGGCAAGAGTACTGGAGTGGGTTGCCATTGCCTTCTCCATTTAAGGACTAGAGATGGTATATACAAAAGAACATTTCTCAATATGTGGGATCCCTGAACACTGCAGAATTCTTTTTTTTAGGGAAAATATCAGCGAGATTTATATTTGCAGACGTAAGAAAAAATTTAAACACATCAGTAGCACAGAAGAATGATATTCAAAGTATATATTGATACAGTGGCAGCATTTACCAACTAATCACCTCATGTGTGCTCTTTTCAATGTGTTTTTTGCTATCTATCTGATTATACTTTCACATTTTTCTGTAACGACATTCAATTTTTCTAAGTTTGTATACAGTTTAAGATATATGTATACAGTTTAAGATATATGCACAGCCATTGCTGAAAATAACTGTGTACATTTTAGTCTACTTTATTAAGCAGGAAAATGTGTGCATGCTAAGTCACTTCAGTCATGTCCAACTCTTTGTTACCCTATGGACTGTAGCCTGCCAGGCTCCTCTATCCATGGGGATTCTTCAGCAAGAATACTGGAGTGGGTTACCGTCTCCTTCTCCAAGGGATCTTCCAGACCCAGGGATGGAACCCGCATCTCCTACATCTCCTCCTGCATTGGCAGGCGTGTTCTTTACCACTAATGCCACCTGGGAAGATAAAGGATGAATGATTCCACTGTTAGTAAGATATCAGTAGGAACAAGCGAGTTGGGAAAAAAGTCTTCACTGACAAGTAAGGAAGATTTCCCTGAAAATAGGAGTGCAGAGAAAAGAGAGAAGCTGAAAAGAACTGATACCCTGCCGTGCAGAACATGTTTCAGGGTACAACTGCAGAATGTTACTTCTAGTGACACTCTGAGACTCAAACAGATGCTTCAATTTCCTCCTTGAGGAATTATAGTTTAGGACTCAGAAGCAACCAGTGTCCCTCAGCAGCATTTACCCTCAGACTTTTCACCTGCTAAATCAATCTGTTGCAAAATGCCCGATTTGGGCAGTACTTTGCCTTGTAACCATGGGTGAAAGATTAGAAGGTCAGGTGAGGATTTTATCAGTTGATATTTTTTAAAATTCTTTCGCCATTGAACCCTAGTAAACCCTATTGCTTAATTTAATTGGACCATAGAAATAGGTTAGGGAGTATGAGAAAGTTATTTCCATGCTATCCTAACTCTAGTTAACTTAGTGGGCATCTGAAATAAGTATATATATATATTCCAAGGGTAGTAAAATATGTACTTAAAGGATATATTTAAAAATATTTTTTTTAAGTGCATACTTCAAAATATGTACTTAAAATATGTACTTCAAAATGTTAACAGAGATTATGTCTACTGATGGTGAGTTTTAGGAACTACTTTTTTTCATTTCTAGATTTTCTAAATTTTCTATTAATACAATGAACATGAATTACTTATGCAACTGTCAAAAATATTATTAAAATTCACAATTTCATTGAGAAACAATAAAAATAGCCTTTGAGAGTATGGCTTGCTCTTGATTTAATCCAAAGGGTATATCTTTGATCTTATTGATATTTCATTAATACACTGTTGCTGCTGCTACTAAGTTGCTTCAGTTGTGTCCGACTCTGTGCGACCCCATAGACAGCAGCCCACCAGGCTCCTACGTCCCTGGGATTCTCCAGGCAAGAACACTGAAGTGGGTTCATCAATACACTGTAGTTACAAAAAGTATTCTTTGGACAAATAGATTAGGAAACACAGGGAAAGTACCTAGCACAAAGTAGATAATTAGCAGACAATAAGCTATTATTTTAAGTGTAGGTTACAATCTGTACTAGAGGCTAGAGACTCAAGCATTAGTAAAATCTAAAATCTGCTCTTGAGGAACTCACAGTCTAATAAGGGAAGCAGATAACCTATCACAATATAATGCAATACAACCTACGTGTTACCTAGGTAAGAACAAAGCAGGCCTATACTATTTAATTTTTAAAACAAAGCATTTTCTACTTTCAACGACAATCAATCAGCAAAAAGCAAAAGTGTTCATTAAAACTTTGAAAACATTAAGTACACTGGTGATCTCCCTTTTTCCTCATTCAACTCAAAGTTCTATTGCAAAATATGAATGTGACCCCATGAATCCATGCTTACATTTCTAAACAATTTTATGGCATTCAAAGTGCTTTCTGTACACCTAATCCTCATAACAACCCAAAGGGAAGCAAGGTAAATGGTTTACATTTATAGATAAGGAAACTACAACTAAAGCTTATTCCCAAGGTTAACTAGTTACAGATCCAGAATCTGACTCAGGTGATAATGCTTTTATAGAGACATAACAGTATACATTAACAGTTTAAGTTAAAGCGATTCAGGTATATATACTTTATACACCTATCATGATCAATGTTTCAGTCTTGGAGTGGTCATACACCTGGGTTACATGAAATACGTTATTTGCAGTTAAGATGATAGAGAATTAGACCAAATGTTGATGATACGCATGGAGAAATATGCACAGATAGCACCACTTGCTATTATCAGTGTCCAAGAGAAAAATAAAAAGCAAGTAGAAGCTGACTGCTTCCTAGTCTATTATTTTCCAGAAACTTACTATCTTGAGTTCCAAAGTGGTTTTTAGCAAATATATTCTATATCACTCTGATTCAACTGTATTCTTTGATATACATACTTAACAAAAAATATATTAAGCACTATCACGCAGGAACTTACTAAGTGCTTCAGGACTGTATACAGATTTCATATCCTACAGAGTTAACAAGATTATTTCTTCTGAAATAAAATCTAGATCACCCACAATGACAGTTTAGAAAGCTTTGTAAGACCTAGTTTTATTTTGTTTTGATTTGGGTTTTTAGTAAGCACACTTTTTTTTTAAATCAGTAAACACTGATTTACTGATTTAAAAATCAGTAGGTAATACTTATCTGCAGAGTAGGACTACTACCGGAGAAGGCAATGGCACCCCACTCCAGTACTCCTGCCTGGAAAATCCCATGGACGGAGGAGCCTGGTGGGCTGCAGTCCATGGAGTCGCTGAGGGTCGGACATGACTGAGCGACTTCACTTTGACTTTTCACTTTCCTGCATTGGAGAAGGAAATGGCAACCCACTCCAATGTTCTTGCCTGGAGAATCCCAGGGACGGGGGAGGCTGGTGGGCTGCCATCTATGGGGTCGCACAGAGTCAGACATGACTGAAGTGACTTAGCAGTAGCAGGACTACTACCACTGAAAATACTTCTACAGGGACAACTCAAACACAAAAGTTGTTTTTTGGCTTTACCTACAGTTTACTTCTGTATCTATTAAAATATAGGTAAACCAAATAAGAACTAACATGTCGTTTAGCTGGTGATAGATCCCTTAAAATCTTTGACACTTTTCATGAATGGGAGACTAGCATAACCACTGAAGTCACTCTTTAGTACTCTGTTTATCTTCTTTTTCTCTTTTTTGGCACACCACAGGGCATATGAGATCTTAATTCCCCAACCAGGGCTTGAATCCACCCTCCCTGCATTGGAAGTGCAGAGTCCTAACCACTGGACCACCTGGGAAGTCCTATGTTTGTTTAACTGATAAAATTATACAGATTTTACAGCAGCGTGCAAATGTACTTCTGTGATATTTAAAACCTTATTCCTGGCCTGCAAGGAGACCCAATCAGTCCATCCTAAAGGGTGTTCCTTGGAGGGACTGATGTTGAAGCTGAAGCTCCAATACTTTGGCCACCTGATGCCAAGAGCTGACTCATTTGAAAAGACCCTGATGCTGGGAAAGATTGAGGGCGGGAGGAGAAGGGGACAACAGAGGATGAGATGGTTGGATGGTATCACTGACTCAATGGACAAGAGTTTGGGTAAACTCCGGGAGTTGGTGATGGACAGGGAGGCCTGGTGTGCTGCGGTTGAGGGGATCGCAAAGAGTCGGACACCACTGAGCGACTGAACTGACTGACTATTCCTGGCCCATTTTTACTAAAAAAAGGAGTTATGGTATTAAATTAAAATTTTGACTGTAAACTCCTAGAATTTACCATTTCAAGTAAATTCCAAGCAATTTTAACCTAGTTAAACGTTCGGCTCTAAAGAATAGCTAAAACTGAATGAAATAATCCAAACTTACAACATCTTATACATCATACTTGAAAATGAAAGCACATTATTACACAATAATGAAGAGGCAAAGATTTGGCCTGCTGTCTGAGAAACGAGAGGCTGAACTATCTAGGTTCCTTCTGGCAAGGCACTGTTTCAAAAGAAACTTCTTTGTCGTCTTCAAACAATACGGTCCTGTCACAAAACCCAATCTTTTTTATTGGAAATCCACACGTCACTGCTGGGGTGCAAGGTGGAATTGGGGAAAAAAAAATAGGTGCGAGGTTTGAAGCCTTGGGAATCAGGACACCCCAGTTTCTTGTCCCAGTCCAGCTCAAGCTCTAACTGTGACCTTGGGAAGTGTCCCCGGCTCGGGAACTTGGATTCCTCCTCTTCTCAGTTACCCTGCTCAGGAGGAGGGATGGAGGGGTGGAGAACTGGGACCGGCCCCCAGGGACTGCGGATGCCCGGGCTGCACCACGCTCCAGGTTCACGCAGCTCCTCAGCCCTGGAAGCAGTTCGCCCCATCTTCCCACAAGCTCCGCCACTGGCTAGTCTCGGAACAAGTCTGTTCCCGGGTTCCCCCGGCAGGGTACCCGCGCATCGGCCCGGGGCTCCCCACTGGTGCCTCCGCTGCTAGGAAGCGACGCGCGATTATCCTTCCCTTCGCCGAGAAGCCTCCCACCTACCGTTCATTCTCACCCCGGTCCTTCCTCCTTCGGAGAACCCCTGGCTTCCCTGCCCCCAAGAGATCCCCACCTTGGCTCGGTTTCAAGACCCTCTCCTTCCTTCAGGCGACCTCCCCTTCACATTGTCTTCACCTCCAGGGGACCCTCAGTTCACACACGCCCATCCTTCCTCAGACTCGCACGTATTTCCACCCGCCTGCCTTTTGCCGAGGAGCCCCAGCTCCAGTCGCGGGGCCGGGGGGTAGGGTTGGGGGAGCCTCCCCCACTTCCGCCATCTGGTTCTGGGGACCCCTCTCACCTCCGCGGTGAGAGATGTGTTTACTGAGGAATCGTTGCTTCTTTCGCTGGTGCAGCAAGGTCGGGTATTTGAGCAACAAGAATGAAGTCACCAAGTACCCTCCCAGGGTGGAGAGGAGGTAAAAAGCCGCGGTGGACGACATCTCAGCCCCCGTGTGAGGAAGCCTCCCGCCGCCTGGCCCTCTGAACTCCGCTGATACGCTCGCAACGGCTGCGGCGCCGGCGGCTGCTCGAGGTCTGCTCGCCCCCAGCCGGCGCCCGCGGTGCAGCGCACTTGCCGGCGCCGGCCCACCGCGCACGCGCAGCCGGACTCGGGCCGCCGAGCAACAAAGGAGCTCCGGCACGCAGGCGCGCTCTGGTAGGAGCCTGCGGGGTCCCGGCGCGGGCATCTGTCACCTAGCTTTGCGGTCCGGCTCGCGGCCCTATAAAGGAGAAAGCTTGGAAGCCCGCCAGTGCCTCTGCCGTCGTTCCCACACAAAAGGCTGTTCAAGGAGAGCCTTCAGGAAGGCCTGACGTAATTAGAAAGTCCACATCAGAAAAGAATCAGTCCGGGGCGCGTCGTTAGCCTCTGCTCGAGGAAATGCAAAGAACTCTTACCGCAGGAGGAGTTAAGGCTTATTAAAGGAAATAATAAACATACCCATTTGTCTAGCCCAGAGAGAACTTTCTCCGTTGTCGCACATACCATGCGAGGTGCCAGTTTATCAGTCAAATATTTGAGGGATGGCTCTTCTCACATTTCACTGCGAAATTGCAAACTTCGTGCGTCGGACACGGTCGACAGTCAAATATCTGTGGATTTTTGAGTTTGTTCAAAAATAAGGAAACGTTGACAGTGTTACAGGTTATCACTTCAGTCTTGGGAAGACTGGAAACTAAATTCCCTTTCATTCTACACATTCCAAACTATAATTCTAAGAGTCACATTTAAGTGCAAAAGAATTAACCCAGGGCTGAGGGAGAAAATTTGGTCATAAGAACAGATCTCCCACAGAAGTAGAAGGCAGAGTGATTATTTAAAATCATGTGACTCTGACCTGAAGCAAACTTCTCTGTTTTCTTATCTGAAAAATGAGGAACATTTTTACTAAATAACTTACAGCTCTTTCTGTTAATAATGACTTCCCAAAGATTCTTGTGTCCTTTAAGAGGAATTTAAATAAAATTTAATTTTATTTAATAAACTTAAACAAAATTTAGAGGATTCTTGAAAACAAAGGTCTTCTGTAGATTTTTAAAAGTAGCAGAAAAAAGACTTTTACATCAGTTCACCATCATAGTGAGGCAGGAGGTAGATGGGCCCCAGGCTAGGTATTTACAACTGGTCCCCTGTTTACATGGGCTTCAGGCTAGACATTTAAAATTAGCCTCCAGTTTGCATTTCCTGAGACAGGAGATAGATGGGCTCCCATCTGCCCTCTGAAATGGAAGTAACATCACAAATAGAGTAAATAGCCAGGCTTTGTCTCCTGTGTCACCTTGATAGGCATGGCAGCAACAGAGAGGGGCTAAACCTTGTTTGAGTAAAGGGTCAGGACATCATATATTTCCCATCCCTGGGGCAAGGGAGACATTTCACAGGTGGAGAAAGGCTCCTTGGGGGTCAAAAAGAAGGGGGTACCACCCCATAATATGTGACGCTAAGGCTCCCACATAGGTCTCTGGGCTGGAATCCATCTTGGGGAAAAAGTTGCATACACATGTTGGAGAGGGTGCTAAGGTAGGTCAGGTGTGGAAAAAGAAACCAGATAATTAGCCAAAGGTAAACAAAAACCCAGAACTGTCCTATAAAAATGACTTACCCACCTCTGTACTGCACGCCTCCGTGGGGAGGACACCCACACCCTTTCTCTCCAGGTGTGCATCTCTGCCTTGCCTCTATCTTCACTGTTCCTCTGTGTGCTCTCCCATTTGTTGTTGTGCTGTCTCTGATAATATACTTTGTACTGGCATTTACAGTTTTTGCCTCCGTGAGAAATGCATTTTTCACTGGGTACTAGAGCCAGGGAAATATATAGCTTCCAGCCTCTAGCCCTTGCTGGTCTGGTGGCTAGGATTTCTGGTTTTCACCCAGGCTACCCAGTTTCAATTCCTGGGCAGGGAATTAAGCTCTCACTTCATGCCACTGCTCACTACTGCTTCTCCGAGATCAATAGTAGTCTTATTTTTTGGTTTAACACCAGTATACCCAAAGAAATGATAAAGCCTTTATAGAAGAAAGAGAACTAAGTATAAAAAATTCCAAATACAAGCAAACTTAAAAACTTAAGGAAATGTTTTGAAGTATCGCATTTCACATTTAAGCCCTTGATACATCTGAAATTGACTTTGATGAAAGTTGTGAAGTAGGAATTTAATTTTTCCCCCCATATGAATAACTAGGTGTCCTCACATCAGTTTCTATGTTCTGTGAGTCAGTCCCTGGGCCCATACTACCTTGTCTTATTTAACGTGATCTTTATATATGTTATTGCAAGTTCCTTTTTTAAAATTATTATTTAAGGAAACTCAAGTTGAAAACTACTGCTTTGTTAGGAATTAGGGAAAGTATCTGTTTAGGGCTGTCAAATTATATCCTATAGAGTAGCTGTGCTCATGTTTCTGTTTCCCTCTTCTAAAATGTCACTTGACAGCAATTTTCTTTAAATTTGATGACTATTTTATGATTAGTACAGACATATGTATATGATTAGGGCTTCCCAGGTGGCTCAATGGTAAAGAATCTGCCACCAAACAGGAGATTCAGGTTCGAACCCTGGGTCTGGAAGATCCCCTGGAAGAGGAAATGGCAACCCACTCCAGTATTCCTGCCTGGAAAATCACATTGACAGAGAAGCCTGGCAGGTTACAGTCCATGGGGTCACAAAAGAGTCAGACATGACTTAGAGACTAAACAACAAGTATATGATAAATACTACCAGGAAAAAAATATGTAACTAAGACTAACCTTCAACTATAGAGGTACCAGTGGCTTAGCCAGATAGAGCTTTGAGCTTAGAACCTATAGACACAGCTATACCATTTACAAACTGAGTGGCCCTGGGCATATCACTTAGTTTTAGTCTCAGTTTCACATTTATAAAACTTGAGATAGTAACATCTAACCTCAAAGCAGTGTTTTGAGGATCTAAAGAAGTAAAATGAAAGTATTAAAAGTAACCTACAGAGTTCCCTGGTGGCCTACTTGTTAGGATTCAATGCTTTCATTGTTGTGGCCCAGGTTCAATTCAGCAAGCTGCACAGCATAGCCAGTGTAAAAAAAAAGTGTGTGTGTGTGTGTGTGTGTGTGTGTGTGTATATCCTATATAAGTAAAGCATTATGTCAAAAGATAGAATTCTTTCCTTCTGTGGACTTAAAAAAAAATTCACAACATAAAAGTTGAAAGTTATGTTTTATTGGGGGTGGGGGATGGGGAGAAAGAATTTTAAGACTTCAAGCCTGGGAGATAACCCTGTGAGAATTGCTCTGAGGAGGGGAGGGTTAGAGCCAGGTTATATAGAAGTTTTGCCCCAAAGGGCAGGTAGTCTGAACCTCAAAAGAAAACCAGATATTCCAAGTTAAGGAATTCAGTGCCTTTCTATATATGGGAAGGTGCAAGAGTCGGGCTCACTGAAATCATTTCTTTGATATGTACCTCAGCTATCTGGGGCCAGTATCCAGTGTTTTCCAAACATCCTGAGTTTCCTCAGGGCTCACCATAAGCAGTGGCCACAGACTGATGGCTGCTAGATGGAGGTATTCTTTCCTTCCTTTGTTCCCTCAGGGCTCACCAGCTCACCATCCACAGTGGCTACAACTGCCAATGACTGTAACATCCTTTGTTTATTGATACGGCAGGAAATATTCCATTTCTCACTTCTCTAAAACATTACCAACAATTTGGGGACAGTATACAGAATTATTCAAAATAAGTAACCAAGCAGGAGTCCATATGCCTTATTGGAGGCCCAAAACTTCCAATGAAACATTAATGAAAGAACAAGCGAAGTGTAACAGAAGAAAGGCATGTTTTAAAAATTGCACCAATATGACGAGAGAAGTCTTCCAAGACGATTGCCGTATTTTGATGGAAATTTATAAGGGGTGCCAAAATTAGTAAGACATCTTTTAAACCAAGAAAGGAAATGAGCACAAGAAATCAAGTGTCATGGGGGAAAATGTTGAAAAAGAAAAGAGTATCAGAAATCACTGACCTGTTTCACTGAGACGAGAAAACTGCTATCTGGATAGGTTAAGCAGTTTGCCCAAGACAATAAAGCTAGTGCTGATTGTTTAACAAGGTCACGAATCTTAACTCAGTTCAAGGGGCTGGATCTTCTAAAAGCATTGATTGTCTGAAAAATAAAAAGACTAGGAAAATAGTCTTGCCCTTTGAAGATAACATTAAGGAAATCCCCACTTAAAAAGTGTCTATTGAAGCATTTCAGAGGTAGCAGATCCAGGATGCAGTATAGTGAAAAGAACATTCATGCTAGTCAAATAACTCCTTAACTTGTCATTTCAACTCCACCTACAGATGCATTGCCCAAATTATTAGTGTTCTACAAGCAGATGCAATTGACTAGGAACATATATCATTGAGACCAGATGGCATTTACCCAAGTTCTAAAGGAACTGATAAATTAAAGTGTAATACTATTCTAAATAAGAAAACTGCCGAAACAAACAGCAAGTGTGCAAATGGGACACTGCCATTTGGATTCTCAACTCTGACAATGGGAATCTGATAGTACTAGGTTAGAGCATGGTTCAAATTTCTCCAGGGCAATTTAGCAATATACATCAAAATGTAAAATGTGTATATCCCTTGATGTATCAGTTCCAGTCCTAAGAGTTTACTCTGCCAAGAAAATTTCACAAGTATTAATAAAAGATGTATGCACCATGGTATTCCATGGTTCATAGAAATTCCAAATTTAAAAGAACCTAAATAAAGAACAGATTATATAAATCTTGATAAGAGAAAACAAAGCATTCATTAATAATACTTTCATTTATTGACAGGAAAAAAGTCTACCACATACTGTAGAGTGAAAAAAAAAGTAAATTACAGAACAAGATATATTCTGATTGCAATTATATAAAACTGAATACACATCCAGGGAATTCCCTGTCAGTCCAGTGGTTAGAACTTCACACTCACTGCCAGGGACCTGGGGTAGACCCCTAGTGGGGGAACTACAATCTCACTACTGCATGACTTGGCCCCACCAAAAACAAAAGAATACATATCCACAGGTGCCTGTATATACGCAATGTTTAGAAGGATATTCATTAGAATGCTGCCAATGGTTAACAGAGCACTAGCAAAGCAGTGGAACTTCAGGTAACATATTCTTTGTTTAAAAAATAAATTCTTAATAACAGATACAATGACTACATATTACTTTTCCAAAAACAACAAAGGTATGTTCAAAAACAAAAATTTTTAAAGTGGGATTATAAACTAGTTTGGCACTAGTTTGGCTTACCAGGTAGCACTAATGGTAAAGAGCCCACCTGACAAATAGATGGGGAAACAGTGGAAACACTGAGAGACATTATTTTGTGGGCCTCCAAAATCACTGCAGATGGTGATTGCAGCCAAGAATGAAATGAAATTAAAAGACGCTTACTCCTTGGAAGGAAAGTTATGACCATCCTAGACAGCATATTAAAAAGCAGAGACATTACTTTGCCAACAAAGGTCCGTCTAGTCAAGGCTATGGTTTTTCCAGTGGTCATGTATGGATGTGAGAGTTGGACTATAAAGAAAGCTGAGAGCCGAAGAACTGATGCTTTTGAACTGTGGTGTTGGAGAAGACTCTTGAGAGTCCCTTGGACTGCAGAGAGATCCAACCAGTCCATTCTAAAGGAGATCAGTCCTGGGTGTTCATTGGAGGGACTGATGTTGAAGTTAAAAATCCAATACTTTGGCCTCCTGATTCAAAGAGCTGACTCATTTGAAAAGACCCTGATGCTGGGAAAGATTGAGGGCAGGAGAAGGGGATGACAGAGGATGAGATGGTTGGATGGCATCACCGACTCGATGGACATGAGTTTGGGTAAACTCCGAGAGTTGGTGATGGACAGGGAGGCCTGGCGTGCTGCGGTTCATGGGGTCGCAAAGTTGAACTGAACTGAACTGATGATGCAGAGATGTAAAGAGACATGGGTTTGATCTCTGGGTCGGGAAGATCCCCTAGAGGAGGGCATGGCAACCCACTCCAGTATTCTTACCTGGGAAATGTCATGGACAGAGGAACCTGGTAGGCTACAATGCATAGCATTGCAAAGAGTAGGACAGGACTGAAGAGATTCAGCAGCATGCACGTAAACAAGGTAATCTTGCTTTTATGCTGACAAAATAGACAGGATAAAATAAAAGATAGAAGGCACTCAATACTCAAATAAGTACACATAACTTTGTAGGAGAAAGGAAGTAACAGGCGACTATGGTAACATAGTACTCTAAGAGTTTCTGGGGGGCTTCCCTGATAGCTCAGTTGGTAAAGAATCCATCTGCAATGCAGGAGACCCCAGTTCAATTCCTGGGTTGGGAAGATCTGTTGGAAAAGGGAAGAAGTTACCCACTCCAGTATTCTGGCCTGGAGAACTCCATGGACTGTATAGTTCATGGGGTCGCAAAGAGTTGGACACGACTGAGTGACTTTCACTTTCATGAGCGTCTGGAATAAAAAAGAACTATAGGATATAATTTACACTTCAGAAATCTTCCTTATAATTAGTCAAGCTGAAAATTATTACCATTGCTATACCTATGAATAGGATTATTTTCAGTATGGAAATGTTTTGGAAAAATTTTAAATCGTATTTAGAAAGATGATTAGATCAATACTATCAGCTACAAACAAGAAATAATAACCATCCCTTATACTTATGAAACAGTTCAGAGTTTGTAAAGGATTTCAATTAATGCATTCTTGAACTGTTTGAACCACAGTTCTTTGAGGTAGATAAGGGAATTATTTTGTCCATTTTACACATCAACACACTGAAGCTTTAGATGGGATACAATGTTAGGCAATGGAGTAAATTAAGATGCCAACCCAATGAGCTGCTGTGCCAATGTAGGAAAATAAATATTATTAAAGAGTATTGAAAGTTAAACAGACAATTAGCTGGCATTTGTGCAAAATTATGCAGTGTTCCAAAAACTGAGTGCAGTTCTATTTGCTACATCTTCAGTTCAGTCTCTTAGTCATGTCCAACTCTTTGCGACCCCATTAACTGCAGTACACCAGGCCTCCCTGTCCATCACCAACTTCCGGAGCTTGCTCAAACTCATGTCCATTGAGTCGGTGATGCTATCCAACCATCTCATCCACTGTCATCCCCTTCTCATCCTGCCTTCAGTCTTTCCCAGCATCAGGGTCTTTTCCAAGGAGTCAGTTCTTTCTATCAGGTGGCCAAAGTATTGGAGTTCAGTTTCAGCATCAGTCCTTCCAGTGAATATTCAGGACTGATTTCCTTTAGGATGGACTGGTTGGATCTCCTTGCTGTCCAAGGGGCTCTCAAGAGTCTTCTCCAACACCACAGTTCAAAAGCATCAATTCCTCGGCACTCAGCTTTCATTATGGTCCAACTCTCACATCCATACATGACTACTAGAAAAACCATAGCTTTGACTAGACAGACCTTTGTTGGCAAAATGATGTCTCTGCTTTTTAATATGCTGTTTAGGCTGGTCATAGCTTTTCTTCCAAGGAGCAAGGTGTCTTTAAATTTTACGGCTGCAGTCACCATCTGTGATTTTGGAGCCCCCCAAAATAAGTCTGTCACTGTTTCCATTGTTTCCCCATCTATTTGCCATGAAGTGATGGGACCAGATGATCTTAGTTTTTCTAATGTTGAGTTTCAAGCCAGCTTTTTCACTCTCCTTTTTCACTTTCAAGAGGCTCTTTAGTTCCTTGTTGCATCCTGCCATAAGGGTGGTGTCATCTGCCCATCTGCGGTTATTGATATTTTTCCTGGCAATCTTGATTCCAGCTTGGGCTTCATCTAGCCCAGCATTTCGCATGATGTATTCTGCATATAAGTCAAATAAGCAAGGTGACAATATACAGCCTTGACGTACCCCTTTCCCAATTTGGAAGCAGTCACTGTTCCATGTCCAGTTCTAAATGTTGCCTTTTGACCTGCATACAGATTTCTCAGGAGGCAGGTAAGCTGGTCTGGTATTTCCAACTCTTGAAGAATTTTGTAGTTTGTTGTGATCTACAGTTGAAGGCTTTGGCCTAATCAATAAAGCAGATGTTTTTCTGGAACTCTCTTGCTTTTTCTATGATCCAATGGATGTTGGCAAGTTCATTTCTGGTTCCTCTGCCTTTTCTAAATCCAGATTGAACATCTGGAAGTTCTTGGTTCATATACTTTTGAAGCCTCGCTTAGAGATTTTTGAGCATTACTTTTCTAGCGTGTGAGATGAGTGCAACTGTGTGGCAGTTTGAGCATTCTTTGGGATTGGAATGAAAACTGACCTTTTCCAGTCCTGTGGCCACTGCTATTTTCCAAATTTGCTGGCATATTGAGTGCAGCACTTTCACAGCATCATCTTCCAGGATTTGAAATAGCTTAGCTGTAATTCCATTGCCTCCACTAGCTTTGTTCGCAGTGATGCTTCCTAAGGCCCACTTGACTTCACACTCCAGGATGTCTGGCTCTAGGTGAGTGATCACACCATCGTGGTTATCTGGGTCATGAAGATCTTTTTTGTACAGTTCTTCTGTGTTTTCTTGCCACCTCTTCTTAATCTCTTCAGCTTCTGTTAGGTCCTTCTCATTTCTGTCCTTTATCGTGCCTATCCTTTCATGAAATGCTCCCTTGGTATCTCTAATTTTCTTGAAGAGATCTCTAGTCTTTCCCTTTCTATTATTTTCCTCTATTTCTTTGCATTGATCACTGAGGTAGGCTTTCTTATCTCTCCTTGCTATTCTTTGAAACTCTGCATTCAAATGGACATATCCTTCCTTTTCTCCTTTGCCTTTCGCTTCTCTTCTCTTCTCAGCTATTTTAAGGCCTCCTCAACCATTTTGCCTTTTTGCATTTCTTTTTCTTGGGGATGGACTTGATCACTGTCTTCTGTACAATGTCACAAACCTCCTTCTATAGTTCTTTAGGCTCTCTGTCTATTGGATCTAATCCCTTGAATCTATTTGTCACTTCTACTGTATAATCGTAAAGGATTTGATTTAGGTCATACCTGAATGGCCTAGTGGCTTTTCCTACTTTCTTTAAATTAAGTCTGAATTTGGGAATAAGGAGTTCATGATCTGAACCACAGTCAGCTCCTGGTCTTGTTTTTGCTGACTGTATAGAGCTTCTCCATCTTCGGCTGCAAAGAATATAATCAATCTGATTTCAGTATTGAACATCTGCTGATGTCCATGTGTAGAGCCATCTCTTCTGTTGTTGGATGAAAGTTTTGCTATGACCAGTGCCACATTTTAGGACAGGCACAAAGTTGTGGGAGACAGGACAGAAAAGGGGCACTTAAATGGTCAAGGGGATTTGAGAGGATGCTTTATATAATAAAGGGCTTCGCTGGTAGCTCAGACAGTAAAGAATCAGCCTACAAAGCAGGAGACCTGGATTGGTTCCTGGGTCAGGAAGATCCCCTGGAAAAGGGAATGGCAACCCACTCCAGTGTTCTTGCTTCAGAATCCCACGGACAGAGGAGCCTGGTAGGCTATACTCCATGGGGTTGCAAAGAGTCTGACATGACTGAGCAACTAACACTTTCACTTTATATAAAGTATAAACAGACTAACTAAAAAAAAAACCCAAAGTCTATTTTAAAAAGACCGCAGAAAGATACAAGAGGAAAGGTGCAAGCCAAATCTACAAAGCTGCTGCATGTCCTAGTGTTTACCACAGGTAAACATACTACATGTGTGAGTGTAAGTCACTTCAGTGTGTGCAACCCTGTGACCCTATGGACTGTAGCCTGCCAGGCTCTTCTGTCCATGAGATTCTCCAGGCAAGAATACTGGAGTGGGTTGCTGTGCCCTCCTCCAGGGGGTCTTCCCCACCCAGGGATTGAACCCATGTCTCTTACGTCTACCTACATTGGCAGGTGGATTCTACCTGGGAAGCCCAGTATGTGTACTAGGCACTGTGTGAGTGAGTGAGCGAGTGAAGTCGCTCAGTCGTGTCCAACTCTTTGCGACCCCGTGGACTGTATGTAGCCCACCAGGCTCTTCTGTGCATGGATTCTCCAGGCAAGAATACTGGAGTGGGTTGCCATTTCCTTCTCCAGGGGATCTTCCCAACCCAGGGATCGAACCCAGGTCTCCTGCATTGTAGGCAGACGCTTTAACCTCTGAGACACCAGGGAAGCCCCTGACTATAAAAGGTAGGACTAAAACTAACCAAGACTCCCAAACTATTAGTATTATGGGATACTTTTTAAAAATACGTTTAAGATAAATTATCATCAAGAATTCATCTATTAGGTGCTTTACGTATACTCCTTCAATCCTCATAACCACCTTTTGCGATAAATAATAATTATTACCATTCTCGAGAAAATAATACTCAAGGATAAGTAAACTGTCAGTGTTCTTTTAAGCGCTAAGAATTTCTTAAATTCTCAAGCCAATTCTTTTTGGCTTCAATCTACTATAGTGCTGTTTTATGCAGAAGAAAATATGGAACAAGAGAGGGTACAAGAATATAACGCTCAACAGTTTTGGAGAGAACCAAGATTTATACTCTTAGAATACACTAAGATGTTTAAGACTTTCCTGGTGGTCCAGTGGTTAAGAATCCACCTGTCAATGCTGGGGACACAGGTTTGATCCCTAGTCTGGGTAGACTCCCCATCCTTCAGAGCAACTAAGCCCATGAGCCACAGCTTTTAAGCCTGAATGTAGCAACTACTGAAGCTCATGGACCTAAACCCTGTGCTCCGCAACGAGAGAAGCCCATGCGCTGCAACTAGACAGCAGCCCCTGTTCGCCACAACTAGAGAAAGCCTGCTTGCAGACTTACTTAATAATACATAATAAAACAAGTTTTATATAATACAAATATATAATAAATAAGTTATATATAATAAATAAATGTTAAAAAAAAAAAGATGTTTGAAGAGTATCATACCTCATTTTTCTGATAGCAAAAACTCACCCATTCACAAGTCTTAAGACCAGAGTCAAAATATTCAGTTGGAGAAATTGACATGCTATTTTTATTCTTACGTTTTCTACGAAGGCATAACATAGGAAGAGTACAACTTTGAAATCAGAGTTCTCAATTTCAATTCTGACTTTCCTACTCCCTAGGTATATGATCTTGAACAAAATTATTTAATCGCTTCAGGTTTTAATTTCCTGATAATATGGATGATCTCTATCTTCAACACTTTGAGGATCAGAGGCAATGTATGCAAAATGCTGATTAAGTTACCTAATGAATGTATATTCACGAAATAGCTATTACATATCATTCAGTACACTGTTGCTGCTGCTGCTGCTGCTGCTGCTAAGTCGCTTAAGTCATGTCCAACTCCGTGCGACCCTATAGATGGCAGCCCACCAGGCTCCCCTGTCCCTGGGATTCTCCAGGCAAGAACATTGGAGTGGGTTGCCATTTCCTTCTCCAATGCATGAAAAGAGAAAAATGAAAAGTCAAAGTGAAGTCACCCAGTCGTGTCCGACTCTTAGCGACCCCAGGGACTGCAGCCCACCAGGCTCCTCTGTCCATGGGATTTTCCAAGCAAGAGTACTAGAGTGGGGTGCCATTGCCTTCTTCCATTCAGTACACAGTGGTTATTATTATTTTATTGTTATGAATCATGCTTCTCTAGTTCCATTTTTCTAATTTTATTTCCTGTTTCTTTATAGTCTTTTTTAATCTTTAATTTTTTAACCTAAGAAACACATTCACCGCTTAAGTAGTGCAGGAAACTCTTAAAGTAAACAAACATGGGAAACCATTTAAAAATCAGATTAATTTACTTTATAGGCTTTATCATGCTGCTGCTAAGTCACTTCAGTCATGTCCGACTCTGTGCGACCCCATAGACAGCAACCCACCAGGCTCCCCCATCCCTGGGATTCTCCAGGCAAGAACATTGGAGTGGGTTGCCATTTCCTTCTCCAATGCATGAAAGTGAAAAGTGAAAGTGAAGCCACTCAGTCATGTCTGACTCTTAGTGACCCCATGGACTGCAGCCTACCAGGCTCCTCCATCCATGGGATTTTCCAGGCAAGAGTACAGGAGTGGGGTGTCATTGCCTTCTCCACAAGCTTTATCATAGTAGTCCTTTAAACAGTAAGCACTCTTGAATAAAATATGATTTGCTTCCTAAAAATTTGAATCCTATACAGCTTTTCAAGGACACACCAAAAGACATACAATAGGTTGAAGGATGCCTTTCTGTCCTAGTGATTCTTAAAAAAAAGAATCAATTTGAAACACCTGCTGATATCTCAGAAAATCTACTAAGCAAAAGATAATGCAAATGCTGATACAGAAGAAATATAATTTCTTTAATAAAACGATAACTTTTGAAGTTGCTGAAGTAAGGTTTGTATGACTAAAGAGAAAGGTAGTAAGCAATACAGATAGCATAGTCCACATTTCTCTAAGGCAACACCCTGTAAACCTATTTATGGACAAAAACAAGCATGAAAAAGTGCAGCAAATAAGCAAGTTATAAGTACAAACAGCATAAAAATCTTGCATTTACTAAGTGAAAGAGAAAGACAAATACCATATGATATCGCTTACAAGGCTTCCCTTTTGGCTCAGCTGGTAAAGAATCTGCCTGCAATGCGGGAGATCTGGGATTGATCGCTGGGTTGGGAAGATCCCCTGGAGAAGGGAAAGGCTACCCACTCCAGTATTCTGGCCTAGAGAATTCCATGGACTGTACAGTCCATAGGGTCACAAACAGTTGGACACGACTGAGTAACTTTCACTTTCATACTATACACACTATCACTTACAAATGGAATGCTTTCTATGCAGTACTTGGATGCAATCTCAAAAACGACAGAATGTTCTCTGTTCTTTTCTGAGGCAAACTGTTCAGTATCACAGTAATCCAAGTCTATGCCTCAACCAGTAATGCCGAAGAAGCTGAACAGTTCTAATGAAGACCTACAAGACCTTCTAGAACTAACACACAAAAACGATGTCCTTTTCATTATAGGGGACTGGAATGCAAAAGTAGGAAGTCAAGAGATACCTGCAGTAACAGGCAAATTTGGCCTTGGAGTACAAAAAAAGCAGGTCAAATGCTAAGAATTTTGCCAAGAGAACGCACTGGTCATAGCAAACACCTTTTTCCCACAACACAAGAGAAGACTCTACATATGGACATCACCAGATGGTCAATACCAAAATCAGACTGATTATATTCTTTGCAGCTGAAGATAGAGAAGCTTTATACAGTCAGCAAAAACAAGACCAGGAGCTGACTGGGGCTCAGATCATGAACTTGTTGCCAAATTCAGACTTAAATTGAAGAAAGTAGGGAAAACCATGAGACCGTTCAGGTATGACCTAAATCAAATTCCTTATGATTATACAGTGGAAATGACAAATAGATTCAAGGGATTAGATCTGATAAGAGTGCCTGAAGAACTATGGATGGAGGTTTGTGACATTGTACAAGAGGCAGTGATCAAGACCATCCCCAAGAAAAAGAAATGCAAAAAGGCAAAATGGTTGTCTGAGGGGGCCTTACAAGTAGCTGAGAAAAGAAGAGAAGTGAAAGGCAAAGGAGAAAAGGAAGGATATGTCCATTTGAATGCAGAGTTTCAAAGAATAGCAAGGAGAGATGAGACAGCCTTCCTCAGTGATCAATGGAAAGAAATAGAGGAAAACAACAAAATGGGAAAGACTAGAGATCTCGTCAAGAAAATCAGAGATACCAAGGGAGCATTTCATGGAAAGATGGGCACAGTAAAGGACAGAAATGGTATGGATCTAACAGAAACAGAGGATATTAAGAAGAGGTGGCAACAATACACAGAAGAACTATACATGACCCAGATAACCATGATGGTGTGATCACCCACCTAGAACTAGACATCCTGGCATGTGATGTCAAGTGGGCCTTAGGAAGCATCACTACGAACAAATCCAGTTGAACTATTTCAAATCCTAAAAGATGATGCTTTTAAACTGCCACACTCAATATGCCAGCAAATTTGAAAAACTCAGCAGTGGCCACAGGACTGGAAAAGGTCAGTTTTCATTCCAGTCTCGCAGAAAGGCAACACCAAAGAATGCTCAAACTACTGCACAATTGCACTCATCTCACATGCTAGCAAAGTAATGCTCAAAATTCTCCAAGCCAGACTTCAACAGTATGTGAACCATAAACTTCCAGATGTTCAAGCTGGATTTAGAAAAGGCAGAGGAACCAGAGATCAAATTGCCAACATCCGCTGGATCATAGAAAAAGCAAGAGTTTCAGAAAAACATCTATTTCTGCTTTATTGATTATGCCAAAGATCTTCATGACCCAAATAATCACGAAGGTGTGATCACTCACTCACCTAGAGCCGGACGTTCTGGAATGTGAAGTCAAGTGGGCCTTAGGAAGCATCACTACGAACAAAGCTAGTGGAGGTGATGGAATTCCAGTTGAGCTATTTCAAATCATGAAAGATGATGCTGTGAAAATGCTGCACTCAACATGTCAGCAAATTTGGAAAACTCAGCAGTGGCCACAGGACTGGAAAAGGTCAGTTTTCATTTCAATCCCAAAGAAAGGCAATGCCAAAGAATGTTCAAACTACCACAAATTGTACTCATCTCCCATGCTATTAAAGTAATGCTCAAAATTCTCCAAGCCAGACTTCAGCAATGTGACTTCAGAATCGTGAACTTCCAGATGTTCAAGTGATTTTTAGAAAAGGCAGAGGAACCAGAGATCAAATTGGCAACATCCATTGGATCGTAGAAAAAGCAAGAGAGTTCCAGAAAAACATCTATTTCTGCTTTTTTGACTATGCCAGAGCCTTTGACTGTGTGGATCACAATAAACTGTGGAAAATTCTGAGAGAGATGGGAATACCAGACCACCTGACCTACCTCTTGAGAAACCTGTATACAGGTCAGGAAGCAACAGTTAGAACTGGACATGGAAAAACAGACTGGTTCCAAATAGGCAAAGAAGTACGTCAAGGCTGTATATTGTCACCCTGCTTATTTAACTTTTATGCAGAGTACATCATGAGAAACACTGGGCTGGAGGAAGCACAAGCTGGAATCAAGATTGCTGGGAGAAATATCAATAACCTCAAATATGCAGATGACACCACCCTTATGGCAGAAAGTGAAGAACTAAAGAGCCTTTTGATGAATGTGAAAGAGGAGAGTGAAAAAGTTGGCTTAAAGCTCAACATTCAGAAAACGAAGATCATGGCCTCTGTAGTGCCATCACTTCATGGCAAATAGATGGGGAAACAGTGGACACAGTGTCAGACTTTCTTTTCTGGGCTCCCAAATCACTGCAGATGGTGACTGCAGCCATGAAATTAAAAGACGCTTGCTCCTTGGAAGGAAAGTTATAAGCAACCTAGATAGCATATTAAAAAGCAGAGACATTACTTTGCCAACAAAGGTTCATGTAGTGAAGGCTATGGTTTTTCCAGTAGTCATGTATGGATGTGAGAGTTGGACTAAAAAGAAAGCTGAGTGCCAAAGAATTGATGCTTTTGAACTGTGGTGTTGGAGAAAACTCTTCAGAGTCCCTTGGACTGCAAGGAGCTCCAACCAGTCCATCCTGAAGGAGATCAGTTCTGGGTGTTCTTAGGAGGGACTGATGTTGAAGTTAAAACTCCAATACTTTGGCCACCTCATGCAGAGAGTTGACTCATTTGAAAAGACCCTGATGCTGGGAAAGATTGAGGCTGGGAAGAGAAAGGGACGACAGATGATGAGATGGTTGGGTGGCATCACTGACTCAATGGACATGAGTTTGAGCAAGCTCTGGGAGTTGGTGATGGACAGGGAGGACTGGTGTGCTGCATGACGTTGCAAAGAGTCCATGGGGGCACAAAGAGTGGGACACGACTAAGCAACTGAACTGAAATGAAGAAATGGAATCTAAAACATAATACAATGAACTTATTTACAAAACAGAAATAAACTCACAGATATAGAAAACAAATTTATGGTTACCAAAGAGGTAAGGGTGTACAAGAAGAATAAACTAGGAGTTTGGAATTAGCAGATACAAACTGCTATATATAAAATAGAGACTTCCCTGGAGGTGCAATGGTTAGGATTCTGTACCGGCTGCCGGGGTTCAATCTCTGGTCAGGGAACTAAGCAAAATCCCACAAGCCTTGTGGACAAACCTTGTGGTGCAGCCAAAAAAAAAAGCAACAACAGATAAACAAGAAGGCATAGCCCCAAGGACTATTTCAATATCCTATAATAAACCATAATGGAAAAGAATGCAAAAAAGAATATACATATACATTGACATATACACACATATATATAACTCAATCACTTTGCTGTACACCAGAATCTAACACATTATAAATACTTTAAATAAAGATTTGTATTTAAAAATGCTGCAGAAATTCAAATTAGGGTTGCCTCTGTAACCAAATGTAATCAAGGAAAATCACTTTCTAATTTAAGCAGTAAAGTCGTTCAGTGTAGAATGACATTAGCAAGGAAACAAAGCAAAAAAGTCAGAGGTTTGCTCTTCTGAAACCTATTTGTTCTCATAAAGTACTTTTTTAAGTTCCTTCGACCTACAAGTTTACACAACCTAAGTAAAAGTCTTTTTTTTAATAGCCTCTAAGTCAAGTCTTAGAACAATGGGCTTCCCTAGTGGTTTGGATGGCAAAGAATCTGCCTGCAATGAGGAGATCTGGGTTTGATCCCTGGGTTGGGAAGATCCCTGAGGGAAGGGAATCGCTACCCACTCCAGTATTCTTGTGTGAAGAATTCCATGGACAGAGGAGCCTGGCAGGTTACAGTCCATGGGGTTGCAGAGTCAGACACGACAGAGTGACTAACACTTACTTACTTACAGAACAATCTAGCCATATTTTTCAAATGCAACAACCAAGAACTACAATTAATACAACAGTAGTTGGGATTTTTAAAACTGATATAAAAAGAATGAATGGATAAGGGAAAAGGATGAAAAATAAGGACGGGATGAAAAAATGTAGACTAACTTTCATATTGGCTCAGATTCTCCCCCTAACAAAACTACAGTAAAATAGGTATAAAAAGACACCTAATTAATTACAGTTTTAAATTGGCTGCTAGTTATATGTTTTTCTCTATAGGTTTGAAAATTTAAGATCTAATCTAATCAGAACTTAAGTAACTGTTTTATGCTGGTCTGGTAGCAAGACGTGTTAATCAAATACTACACTTCCTATACAGTATTAAAAACTCCAGTTCTATTTGCTCAGTATTTCAAAACCAACGTGTCTAAGAAAATATAATCAATTACACTAGAATTTTGGTATACTAACTTATTTTGCACAACTTAGCTAGTGATATGTCAGTGTCACTATTTTGATGGTGAAAGTTAATGTTGATATGAACTGATAGAATTTGTATCACTTAGCAAACTATTTCACAGTACAGCAATTTCCAATGAATAAAATGTGTACTAATGTTTTGGATAAATAGGTTTTAGTTATTTAAAACTTAATTTAAAACATGGTATCTCAGACTTCCTTGGTGGCGCAGTGGACAAGAATTCATCTGCCAGCACAGGGGACACTAATTTGATCCTGGTCGGGGAAAATCCCAAGTCACTGAACAACTAAGCCCGTGGCCACAACCACTAAGCCCGTGTTCTGGAGCCCAAGAGCTGCAAACACTGAGCCCACAAGCCACAACTACTAAAGCCCACAGGCCTAGAGCCTGTGCTCCACAAGAGAAGCCACTGCAAGGAAGACTTGCCCCACCTTGCCACACGAGAGAAAGCTCTCGCAAAAGCACTAAAATCAAAGCACTAAAAAAGCCCAGCACAGCCAAAAATAAATAAATAAAACAATAAAAAAATTTTTTTTAAATATGGTATTTCATCAGTCTAAGAATAAAACGGTGAGAACAAAGCAATGTAACTCAGGCACCAAAACTATGAGCCAAACAATATAGGGCATTTTTTGCAATGAAGTACTCATACAATTACCAGATAACCTACTAGATCATCTTGTTCTGAAGATGATTTCAGGAGCAGTGTTTTAAGGAAAATCCCAGCTAAAACATCATTTTAGAAAACAAACAAACAAACAAACAAAACAAACCTCTGGCTCAACATGATAATGCAATATTCAGTTATAACAGAAGTATTTTTTATTATGGACAGTAAAACAGAAACAAGAAAATAGAGGTATCAACCATGTATTTTATGTCCTTTTCTAGAATAAACAATGTTTATTAAGAAGTTATACCCCCATTTACAATAAATAGCAACAATATCACGAAACAGTGGAACAATTACTGTCCAAATACTGAACTTCTGTAACAAAACATATTTTGGGCTCAAGAAAACACAGTATTACACACCAAAAAAGATCCTGTACACACCAAAACCAAAACCCAGCTCAAATTCAAGACTGTACTGGCTGGAAAACACTTATTGTGTTACTGCTTTAAGAACCCCACGGAGCACCTTATAACTCATCAATTGCACGTTTTCCTTCGGAGGGAAACAAGGTCCTCTCTCAGTCACGTAGGCGTAAGGAAACCTCAAAACCCAGAGGCCATCAGGTGGGAGAGTGATTTCTTGCTTTTCTGGGTAGAATACTGGACATGGTGGTGGGCCTGGCTGAACCTGAAAAACATAGGTTATATGATTATTTTAACATTTTTCAAGAAGAAACATCTGAAAGGGACTTCTCCGGTGACCCAGTGGTTAAGAATCTGTCTTGCAAAGCAGGGGCTGAGGGCTGTATCCCTCACTGGGGAACTAAGATCTCACATGCCGTGGGGCAATTAAACCCTTGCACTGCAACTAGAGATACTATGAGCGCAACCAAGACCCCATGCAGCTAAATAAATTAAAAAAAGAAAAAAATCTTAAAAAAAAAAAAGACACCTGAAAGGTTAAGTGCCTAAACCAAGGATAGGTTCAAAGAGCACATAAGCAGGTACACTCCTAACTTTAATCATATCTGATATTACATTAAATAACCTCAAATATTATCCTGCTTTTCTACAGATTTTTAATTTCAAGTTCTGCCTCTAACTAAATCATGTGAATTGCTAGTGTGAACTGATTAACACATCTACAATTTATTTTTTAAGAAACAGAAATTAGTTATTAATGTAAGAGGTATTTAAAATTAAGACCTGTTTAATTAGTTTGATACCCTGTACTTTTTTTCAAACAATCAAAACAAACAACAAATATGATTGGCTAACAACACAAAAAGCTATATTTCTTACCTGAGGCATTAAGATTATCTGCAAAGGAGCATCAGGAACCACAACAAAAAGCCTCATAAGTTGAGCATAATGTGGTTTTAGCCCTCTACCCTGAGAGGATGACAGAATATACAAGGGCATATCACTATTCAGGGCTTTTAAAGCTGATTCCTTGGGTCCACTTCCCATTACTTTCATTACTTTGTCAGGACCTGAGCACATAAATCTTCGACCTCGAGAGTCTTCGTATTCAAAGCCCACAAATGCTCGCGCTATGTCATCTCGCCGTCTTCCTCTGCCCATGACAACTGCACTTCTCTTACCAGGAACAGCCTTATTTGGAGCAGGCCAAGAATTCGTGTCTAAGTCTCCTTCATCTTCCGCTCTAGTCCTGATGACAATGTCCCAAGGCATAAGATAGTTTGTTCCTGGAATGAAGCCCTGTTGGTCCAAACCAGTATGAAAGTTGTAAGATTTAGCAGGGCCTAGTTTAACCAAAGACCAGCTGGAGAATTTGGGTAGGAGACCTTTGGGGCAATTTGAATGAAGCATGCCTGGGAGATATTCAACTGTGGATGCCTGCCGATCAACCAAGTTTGGTCTCTTCTCAGTTTTTACTTCACCTTGACCATGAACTTCTGGATTATCTCCTCCTGCTTGTGGATCAGCTGGATAGGTACCTAAACTATCGGTGGATTGGCCTAAACTCAAAGCTAAACTCAGGCTTGTGCTCTCTCCTTGGGTTTGAGGTTCTTTCTCTTTAAGTTTATCAGCATCGGCATCTGGGGGAGCAGGAGATGATTCGTTTTTGGCAGGAGCAGGATCTGGAGTACTTGGTTCAAATACTGGGAAATTGATGTGATCCAATTTTCCACAACATTTTTCTTCCAGAAGCTATGGAGGAAGGAAAAAAACAAATAAATCCTGTGAACCTTTCATCGAAGGCAAACATTCTTGGACTTCCCTGGTGGCACAGTGGATAAGAATCTACCTGCCAATGTAGGGGATATGAGTTCAATCCCTGGTTTGGGAAGATTCCACATGCCGTGGAATCTAAGCCCGTGTGTCACAACTACTGAGTCCGTGTGCTGCAGTTACTGAGGCCTGTGTACCTACAGCCTGTGCACCGCAGCAAGAGAAGCCACCACAATGAGAAGCCTGAGCACCACAACGAAGCATAGCAGCCACTCGCTGCAACTAGAGAAAGCCTGCGCAAAGCAACGAAGATCCAGGGCAGCCAAAAATAAATAAAAGAAAACAATACATTCTTCACACTAAAAAGCAAGAATCAACAGTTAATGGGTAGGCAAATAAGTACATATATAAAGAATTTTCTCATCACATATCACACTGCAAGTGACACTGACTTATCTATTATTAGACATTTTGCTTCTGAAAAGATACATTTTACTCAGATGGTAGTTAGCAAAAGAGAGAGAGAGAGGAGGAAGAAAAAAAATGCAGAATCTACCTGATAAAAGTCATAGTTAGCTGCCTTGATATCAAAGGGATCGTCTCGGGGTGCCTGTTTCCTTCCACAGTTACAGGCACCAGTGGATCGAGCTCGGCTATTGTGATACAGCACTGGAGGATTTCTATCAGCCTCTGGTTTTTCTCCTGGAAAACATAAGTCACTATTAATTTTACACACAATGCAGACCCACATTTATTCTGCATTCAACTGTACCTAACCCTCAAATTTCTCCAGAGTTCTTAGGAAATAAGGAGGGGAAAAAAAACCTCAACATACACACACACCCACACCCACAAACACTTGATTAAACACACCTAACAGAAGCAGCAAGTGGAAATATATGGAAATAAAATATACTTTAAATATAACCTTCTAGAATTTCTAAGTAAAGTTTATCACCATCATAGTGAGCATACAACTCATTCTGTTCACTTTAAACAAAAGTTCCAAAGTAAAAACATTAAAATGAAATTCCTGAAACTCTGTATTATTTAACAGTTCTTTTTCACTAATACCTTGGGGTTCGTTCTTTAAATACAATGTAATTAGTAGTCATAGCTGATTTTTCTTTTTCCAGCAGGTGAGGAAACTTAAATCTGATGCACCTAAATTTCTGTAGGGCTCTCTTTTTAAAATGTCAATACATAGGGAACAAACTGTCTGAAAACAAGAATACAAACACAGCCCCAAATTTTGATTGTGAAATGCTAAGAAAACTTTAGCTACCTGATTTAGGTAAGGAGTGAAATTTATGTACACAGTGTTGATCAGTTAAACTCCTCTCCTCACAGAGCTGATGGCCATTGCTCCAAAACTTGTAGCAGTCTTCGTGTAACTGCATGGCATATTTGTGAAAGGCTGGACCCCTAGCATGTTGGCTGTACACTCGAAGAGCCTGGGCAAGCTGATTCTTGTGGACAGTCATTGTGTAATTATGAGGCAAATTTGACTGGTAGGCACTATGGGCCATCGGTAAAGCTTTTTGGCAACGGTTCTCTGAGAATTTTGTGTCAATATCCAAAAACCCTTCCAAGACTTTAATACTGCTTAGAATCTTAGATGTTAACTCCCCAGTGGGAGATGCTGGGTCCTCCTCTTTCCCATCAATAGCTACTTCATACAGTTTTGAAGCTGCTGAGATCCACTTCTGATAAGTAGGAAGTTCAAAATGGGAAGGCTGTGGGTTCCTGCCCACACTGTCATCAAAACCTTTCTTGCTTAGTACTAGCTCTACATGCTGCCATAGGAACTCTCGAAGCGTGAAATCCACTAGCTGCCCCGAAGAACTAGAACTGCCGGTGTCAGTGTGGAAAGAAAGCTGTTGTCTGCTGTGCTGCCTCATCACCTGGTATCGCCTGGACCCAGAAAGGGGTGCAGGGACCAACAAAGATTCAGGGTCTTTCACAGTACAATGACTCTTAAGTTGGTCCAGCAACATGCCTACTGGATCCTCCTCCTGGCTTCCGGGAACTATGTACACAAAAGCTTGATTGGCAGGTACAGTAAAGAGACAGTTGATACTCTGATTAGTCAAGACACGACTCTTCCGGAAGATTCTATAGATCTGGTCCTCCAGGGCATGCTGCAGTCTCCTTTTGGGAGAATGCTTCTTGGGCTTATCTGGATGAGCTGGGTCTTGGTTCCGAGGGGGTTCTACCTTGAGTGCTCCATTGAGTTGAAAAAGGAAAAGGAGTCTAGGTGGGCAAGGTCGGCAGTTTAGTTTCCAGTCTTTACCAACTGGACAATCCTTAATAGCTGTTTTGAGAAGGGGCAGTACTTTCTGTCTCAGTCCATCCAGGGCTCTGAATACTCGATCATAAGTGATGTCAAAGGAACAAGTGGGATGGACCAGAAGCAGTATGTGACAGACGGAGAAAAGGTAAAGGAGACTGAGGCACTGCACCTTCTCTTGATGCTTCCAGAACTCGTGCGCTTCTGCATGAGGTAAAGAGATGCCACCTCCAGCTTCCCCGCTCTGAAGGGCCCGACAAGCCCGCAGAAGCTGGGAATTGTCACAGATCGAAGTAAGAAGAAGGTACAGAACTTTGCTTTCCTGGTTGTAATAGGCTTGCAGAAGGCTGTAATCCTGGGAACCTGGCTCAGTTCGGTTGCATTCCGCGGCAGTTACGCCTCCCCGAACTGGATCCCCGGCCCCGGTCCCGGTCCCGGTCCCGGTCCCAGCCCCAGGGTCTCCGGCTCCGCCAGCCTCCCCGACGGCCCCAGCCTCGGTCCTGATTCCAGGCCCCGAATCTCCAGGATCTTGGTGGCGAAAGAGGGGAAAGACCTGTCGGTCGCACACCGTGTTCACAAGTGAAAACTTCTCGGAATTCAGGCGCAGAGCCGTTTTGCCGAAGATTCCCACCACGCAGATCTCATCCTCCCGCCAAGGAGGCTCCGGTCCGCTGGCCGCGCTCCCACCACCCTCTGTAGGGGACCCCTCGGGACTCTCAGAGCTTGTCCAGGCTGAAGCGCCCATTAAAAGCTCTCTTAAGCTGACGGGACCCGCCATGGTGCTGAGGTAACTCGCGAGTTCTTCCGGTCCGTTCAGTAAACGCAACCGGCTCTCGTCCAATGGTGAAATCCCTCCTCCGCGTCTTCAGTCCCTGCTTTCCTCTCACTTTAGGTTCCACCTCTTGCTTCTCCTGTCCTCGTTTTTCACCAAGGTTTTATCTAGTCCTACATCACTGCTGATTTAAGATTTTCCTTAATCGGAGACCCTAGGAATTGAAATGTCAGAAAAACACTTGTAAGCAATTAGGGTTTTTTGTTTGTTCTGCTTGATAGACAAAATGTTTAATGAGTTAAATGTTAGAAGTTGTAAAACACCTTAGTGAAGAGGAGAGTTGTGATTGTGACAATTCCAAACCGACAATAATTACATGTACGGTAAAGGCAGAAGCAGTGGTTTTGAAAGGGAATTATATTCATACTATGCTAGATTTATGTGAAATATTTATAAAGCATCTACAACAGTTTAATTGTTCTTACCATATTTAATCTCTTAATCGTTTTCTACATCATATTTTCTTTGACATACCACTACTCACCTCAAACTTTTTTTTTTTCACTACCAGTAGTGGTTTTATTTTATTTTTATTGAAGTATAGTTGATTTCCAATGTTGCATTAGTTACAGGTTTACCGCAAAATGATTCAGTTTACATATTTTTTCTGATTCTTTTTCATTATAGCTTCCCTGGTGGCTCAGATGGTAGAGCGTCTACCTGTAATGCGAGAGACCCGAGTTTGATCCATCGAAGATCCTCTGGAGAAGGAAATGGCAACCCACTCCAGTACTCTTGCCTGGAAAATCCCATGGACGGAGGAGCCTGGTGAGCTACAGTCCATGGGGTCGCAAAGAGTCGGAAAGGACTGAGCGACTTGATTCACTTTTACATATTTTTTCTGATTCTTTTCCATTATAGATTATTATAAGATATTCAATATAGTTCTCTGTGCTATACAGTAAATCCTTGTTTATCTACTTTACATATAGTAGTGTGTATCTGTTAATCCCATATTCCTAATTTATTCCCTCCAGCCCCCCACATCACCTTTGGTAACCATAGTTTGTTCTCTGTCTGTGAGGAGTCTGTTTCTGTTTTATAAATAAGGTCATTTGTATTATTTTTTAGATTCAACATATAAGTGTTAATGTTTGTCTTTTTCTGTCTGGCTTACTTCACTCAGTATGATAATCTCTAGATCTATCCATGTTACTGCAAGTGGCAATATTCCATTCTTTTTTATAGCCAAGTAATAGTCCATTTTATGTATGTATATATATACACACACACCTGATCTTTTTTATCCATTTCTCTGTTGATGGACTATTAGGTTGCTTGCATGTCTTGATAATTGCAAATAGTGCAATTGGGGGTACATGTAACTTTTTGAATTAGTTTCGAATTAGAGTTTCCATCTTTTTCTGGATATGTGCCTAGAATTGGGATTGCTGGGAGTTTTTTTTTTTTTTTAATCCCCACCCACCCTTCCTTCTTCCCCCTTGGAAATATTTTTAGTTTTTAAAGAAACTGCCATACTGATGTTCAGTAGTAGCTGCACCAATTTTCATGTCTACCAATAGTGTAGGAGTATTCCCTACACACTCTAGTTTTTTTATTTTTATTTTTGGCCACACAGCATGTGGAATCTTAGTTCCCTGACCAGGGATCGAACCTGCATCCCCTGCAGTGGAAGCTCAGAGTCTTAACCATTTGACTGCCAGGGAAGTCTCTATTATTTGTACACTCTTTGATGATGGCCATTCTGACTAGTGTGAGGCGATAACCTCATTGTAGTTTTGATTTGCATTTCTTTAATAATTAGCAATGTTGAGCATTTTGAAAGCAGTTAAATTTGTAGTTCACAAAATACAAAAATTCCACAGTGTCAAATGGCTCTATCAAAAGTAGACAAATAAGAATATTTTTCTTTAAGCTCTAGAACCTTGTTGTGCAAGGTGTAGTGCCAGTAGAGAGAGTGCATGCATGCTCAACTGGGTCTGACTCTTTGCAACCCATGGATCATAGCCCACCAGGCTCTTCTGTCCATGGAATTTTCCAGGCAAGAATACTGGAGTGAGTTACCATTTCCTACTCTAGGAGATCTTCCCGACCTGGGATCGAACCACTGCTCCACCTGGGAAGCCCAGCAAAGTGTAGACTAAAGAAAGAACTTGTTAGAAATACAGACTCTTAGGTCCCACCCCAGACCTAGTAATCAGAACATGCATTTCAACTAAATCTAATAATTTGTACACAGTATAGTTTGAGAAGCACCACCTTAAAAACATCTTTCAAAGCAAGGTGAACAGATTTCTTTCTTGACTCATATCAGTGGAAAAAGAAAGCCAGTGATTTTGAAAGATTTGTGAGGTACAACAAAAAATTCTTAGGCTCAGAGGATTATACACCAAAATGTTTAAAACTTGTTGGGATTTATTGACTTTTAGAATTGATGCTTTTGAACTGTGGTGTTGGGGAAGACTCTTGAGAGTCCCTTGGACTGCAAGGAGATCCAACCAGTCCATTCTAAAGGAGATCAGTCCTGGGTGTTCTTTGGAAGGAATGATGCTAAACCTGAAACTCCAGTACTTTGGCTACCTCATGCAAAGAGTTGACTCATTGGAAAAGACTCTGATGCTGGGAGGGCTTGGGGGCAGGAGGAAAAGGGGACGACAGAGTATGAGATGGTTGGATGGCATCACTGACTCAATGAACATGAGTTTGAGTGAACTCCGGGAGCTGGTGATGGACAGGGAGGCCTGGCGTGCTGCGATTCGTGGGGTCGCACAATGAGTCGGACAATGAGCGACTGAACTGAACTGAGTGTTATAGCAAAAAATTTTAAAGCAGTTTTAGGGTTATAACAAAATTGAGCATAGAGAGCTTCCATATACCCTCTACACAGGCATATCTTTTTTACTATCAACACCAGGCTCCAGAGTGGTACATTTATTACAATATCTGAACCTACTTTGACAGATTATTATCACCCCCAAATCCATACATTAGGGTTTATTCTTGGTGTTGTACCTTCTGGGTTTGGACAAATGTAGGTTGTGTTTCTGCCATTTAAGAGTCTTATAGAAGTTTCAGTGCCCTAAAAATCCTATGTGCTCCACCTGTTCATCCCCCTCTTCCCCCAAACCCCTGATCTTTACTGTCTCCATAGTTCTGTCTTTCCCAGAATGTCATATAGCTGGAATCATACATACAGTGTGTAGCCTTTTCATATTGGCTTCCTCCCCTTAGTAATATGCATCTAAGTTTATTCTATGTCTTTCATGATTTGCTAGCTCATTTCTTTTTAGTGCTGAATATTTCATTATTTGGATGTACCACAGTTTATCCATTCACCTACTGAAAGACATCTTAATTGCTTGCAAGTGTTGGAATTATGAATTAAGCTCCTATAAACATTTGTATGCAGGTTTTGGGTGAATATATTATTTATTGTTTTTTTATATTCTTATTTTTACATCTCTATTTTTGAATTTTTCTTTCTAATCTTAAAAGTTCTCTTGACAAGAAAAAAGCCTGTAACTATATGAGGTGACTGATGTTAACTAAATTTATTGTAGAAATCAGTTTGCAATAGATACATACATCAAACCATTATGTTGTATACCTTAAGCTAATATAAGGTCATATGTCAATTATATCTCAAGAAAACTAGGGGAAAAGAATTCTCAAAGCCCTTGGTCCTGGTGCTGCTATTTTTGATATATTAAGCTATATTGGGCTTCGGGAAATTCTTCTCAAGCAATACTTATTTGCTAACAAGAATTTAGAAAGGACTGGAAGTGGGCTTTAAAAATTTTTGTCTATTTGGTTTTTCACTTGTTTCCTTCTCTACTTCTATATGTCCAGATTCTCTCCCATTTCTAAAAGCCAACTAAAATAAGAAATTGTACATATTTATCCACATAAATTATGTTGTGATCCTCATCATGTACATTATTTGCTATGTTTAGTATGTGACTTTCCTGCTATAATATTAACAATTCTTTGACTTACAAATGCATAAACAAATAGTATATATTAACCACATCATTTGTATAATTTCCCAAGTAAACAAAATGTTAAAAAACTAAGTTGAAAAGACTCCCTAGAAGGAGTTACAACTCTCATACTTTGCTGAAGGGACCATTGATTTGTACAGCCACTTGGAATCCTAGTTTGGCAGTATCTAGAAAACAGGCATGCTTTACCACCTAGCAGTTCCACTCCTAGACATACACATTCAGGTCACTCTTGCATAAATGTACATGTTCAAGAATGTTCAACATGGCATGCATGGGGACTTCCCTGGTGGTCCAGTGGTTTAAGACTCTGCATTTCCACTGCAGAGGGCACAGGTTCCACCCCTGGTCAAGGAAGTAAGATCCCACTTGCCTTGTGGCACAGCCAAATTTAAAGGAAAAAATTAAATAAATAAATCATAGCATTTAGGGATGCATATTTAGGCCCAGCGTATTTAGAGGGCAAAAGCAAAGAAAAACAAATAGATGAGTAGTTACTTTTTTTTTTTTAAGAGAACCCATTTTTGGCTTTAGCCTTTGGGTTTTTGTTTGTTTGTTTTAATTAAAGAACATTTTTGGGTGCACTAGGTCTTCATTGCTGCGCCCAGGCTTCTCTTATTGTGGAGCACAGGCTCTAGATGCGCGGGCTTCAGAAGTTGCAGCGAATGGGTTGAGTAGCTGTGGCACCCAGCCTAAGTTGCTCTGCAGCACATGGGCTTCCAGGGATGGAATCTGTGTAGCCTGCATTGGGAAGAGGATTCTCATCCACTGTACCACCAGGGAAGTCGAGTAGTAACTTCTTGAGGAAAGGTATTAACGTAAGGGATGGAAACAGGCGGAACTTCTAGACACTTAAATGTTCCTTTCTTGGTGGTCCCATGAGTGTTTGATATTGTGTCTATTTATGTTTTATGTACTTCCCTGTATGTTATATTTCTAGGGCAAAACGTTAAAGAGAAAGACCAAAGTTTTGTATTGTTCTTTATTCAAAAACTGGATGCACCATGCTTGTTCATATTCTCTGGTTGACATTCAGTCTCAAAATAAACAGTGGAAACATATGATCAGCAACAATTTAATGAAGCCATAGCAGTTATTGGATTCTCAAATGGGTACAATATGAAACCTGTCATAAAAATTAGTAAAAGATACAAGATAGGACACATTTTAACACTGATACGATAGTAATAGCAGCTTTACAAATATTTAACCATAGGATTCCTATAGCTTTTCAAAAAAATGAACCTTTATCTCACAAGAATCATAAAATCATTTAAATTGATACAGTACACAATGGTTTATTAATATTATAAACATTATTAGATGTCCCACAGAATATTGTTACAAATACTCACCTGATTTCTTCTCAGTGATCATTCCCTTTATTTTACTTAATATAAACATAGTAACAGGTTTAAAAAGTTTTTATTAGAACAGATGCATTTCTTAACTTCAGTATCTGCTTAATTTTCATCCATAAATGTAAATGTGGGTCTCATCAAAACAAAACACTGTTTCCGTATCTGCTTTCCGGCCTGGTGACTTTTCACAGCCCCCTATTTGGTATCTCGAAGTTACATTTATCTGAGGGAATATAGGCATTTTGGCTAAATTAATAAAATATCTTTTTAGCCTAATCAGGGAATATTTCAGGGACATCACCTATGTAAGTGCTTCCTGCCGGGTTAGAAGTTCAGTGTAAAACTGACCCTCCTTGATTCCCCTCTGTGAGGAGCCACTATCCGCATTTGGGAACTGCAGTGGAAGTTATCAGCATCAGAGCTAATGCTGTGCCTTCAGAGTCTCACTCACCCTAATGAGAGTTCCTCTTCTTTCGTGATATTTAGCACATTAGTGACAGGGATCTTGGCTGAAGCTACAGTACTGCCTACTGCTAAGCAGACAGGTCTGACAAAACCAGGGGCTCCCAGATATTGGCAACCTTGTAGGAGACTGACTGGTAGGGTTGCCAGATAAAACGTAGGATGTTCAGGTAAATTTGAAATTCAGAAAAACAATGATGTATTTTTTTAAGTATACATATATAGAAGTGGTTTAGTCGCCAAGATGTGTCTGACTCTTGCAACCCCATGGACTGTAGCCCCCCAGCTTCCTCTGTCCATGGGATTCTCCAGGCAAGAATACTGGAGTGGGTTGCCATTTTCTTCTCCAGGGGATCGTCCCGACCCAGGGATCGAACCTGGGTCTCCTGCATTACAGGCAGATTCTTTACCGACTGAGCTACAAGGGAAGCCCATGGCAATATTTAGGACATCGTTATACTTAAAAAATTACTCATCATTTAATGGGTCATATATATGCTTAAGTTACTTGTTGTTTATCTGAAATTCAAATTTGATGGGGGTGTCATGTATTTATGGGCTTCCAAAGTGGCTTGAGTGGTAAAGAACTGCCTGCCAATGCAGAAGACAGGAGATGCAGGTTGGATCCTTGGGTTGGGAAGATCCCCTGGAGGAGGGCACAGCAACTTACTCTAGTATTTTTGCATGGAGCATCGTATGGACATAAGAGTCTGGTGGGCTATGTCCATTGGGTCGCAAAAAGCTGGACACGACTGAAGTGACTTAGCAGGCATGTATTTATATTTGCTAAGTCTGGCAACCCTGAATTGGCAGGAAAAAGTAAAATCCTGTGATTGTGCAGAATTACTGTTATTGAATCGACAGGCACTTGAGGACAGAGAATCAGGCCTCACAGTGAATCTGCTATGGACCTCAGAGAATCCCTGGTGGTGCCCTGTAGAAAACCCAAGGTTCATGTAGAGGTCTTCATGAAGTCTATGTTTAGCTTAGTACGAATTTGGATAGCAGATATCAAAATAAGGAATATCCCAGACTTTAGCAAGCCTGATATTGTTACATACCTATGATACTAGAAATGAAATTCTAATTTTTAAGGTCACGTTGGAGCTTTTGCTTCAGATCCTTTTGGAATAGTTAGGTTTGGATGGGAGATGATCTTACCTAATTGCTTATAGGGAACAGAAACAAAATCTAGGGGGGTCTTTCTGGGTTAAGTAGCACTTAATGAACACATGAACTTTACAGGATGAAATATTTTGCTTTTTAATTTCCTGAGAATACTCAAGATGAATGGGTACCAGGTTATTTTAATGTCATAACTGTACCTATAGACCACAAATTAGAGTTATCTAGTTAAATTGGAATAACCTTCCTAACTTAAATTGAGTAATTCCAGGATAAACATTACTTTGGGGATTACATTTTTCCATCTGTCCTGTGAACAATCTTGTAAACTAGAAAGTATTCTAATACCCACTTTTCATTACAGTATGCATGGGCTCCATACATATTTTAATTCTTCAAATGAATTATATATTAATATAGTTATTTATACATATTATACTTCAAAAGGATTGGGGTCATTTTATCTGTACATTTAATGGATCATTGCTGGGAGTCAGGCAGAGGTGGCATCAGTTTTGTTCATCAAAGCTGCTTGTAGAAACCGGCAGAGTTTGAGTTGGGCTTCTAGGGTGAGCCAGCTATGAAAAAAACAAGAAGTCCCAATTATAACATGAATTATGTTCTTGTGGCCACCATAGCTCTCCTTCCTCACTATCAGAACCCAGATTTTATGCAAGGCAGCAATGCGGCCAGATTCTAAAACTCACTTTTTCCAACTTCCCTGATATAATCAAAGTTCCTGGATATCACCTGTTTTAAGAGATGAAGGGCAGTTTAGCTAGGATATCTTTTTGATCTTTCCCCTTCTTATCTTGCTTACAATTTAGACAAGAGGCTTTAGGAAGTGTAGACGTTCTGCACGGTAGGGATAAAAGCCAGGTATGAAGGTTGGAAGAGAGGTGACAACATGGGGAATCTGCTATACCCTGTATCCAATGCCTATTTCCCAAGACAATATGCAGAGAAGAAAAATAAGCCTCCATTTGCTTAAGCCACTATAGTCAGATTTCTCTTACCCACAGTCAAACGCAAAACCTAATAGGAGTGGGGAAAGTTATTCCATGTCTAAAACAAGTTTTTACTAAATACCTTGTATCTTTGGCCACCTGATGCAAACAGCCAACTCAATGAAAAAGACCCTGATGCTAGGAAAGACTGAGGGCAGAAGGGGGCAACAGAGGGCATCGCTGACTCAAGGGACGTGAGTTTGAGCAAATTCCAGGAGACGGTGAAGGGCAGAGAAGACTGGTGTGCTGCAGTTCAAGGGGTTGCAAAGAGTCAGACACAGCTTAGCAACTGAACCACCACCACCATCCTCTACTAAGTGGATTTTGGAGAGCACAACATATGGCAAAGGTCTCATCTGTGATATTTTTAAACTATTTCTTTTTGGCTGAGCTGAGTCTGCGTTGCTTTGCGCAGGTGTTCTTGAGGTGTGGCTGGCGGGGGCTACTCTTCATTGCGTGTGCGGGCCTCCCACTGCGGCGGCTTCTCTTCTCGTGCAGCACTAGCTCTAGACCTTGGGCTCAGTAGCTGTGGTGCACCCTTCAGCGATTCCTCGGCATGTGGAATCTTCTTGGACCAGGGACTGAACCTGAGTTGTTCCCTGCATTGGCAGGTGGATTCCTATCCACTGCACCACCAGGAAAGACCTTCATCTGTGATTTTTGATGCCGTTGCTCAGGACATGGGTTTGTTGCTCATTGCATTTTTACATGCTTCCACATTAACCAATCCACTATAGTAGTTATAGGGTGGGATAGGGACAAAAAAGACCTAGAGCTGAACAAAGAAGGGAAGGACGGAGTTCCTTATGGTTAGGATTTGGTGCTTCCACTTCCAAGGCTTGAGTGCAATCCCTGGTCAGGGAAGCAGCACAGCCAAAATAAGAAAAAAAAGGAAAGGGCTTAGTCGTTAAATAAGGCCTCTGCCTTCTGCCTCTGCTCTTCACAATTTACGGTATCACCAAGGAATGTGATCTGGGAGTGGACTCCTAGTGAAGGCTCCAAAGAAGGAAAGGGGCATCAGGCCTCATCTGCAAAGAAGGCCACACAGTGCCCAGCAGGACAAGTTGATTGGCAAGAGGGAAACCAAGCTATCCTGCAAAAGGAACTGATTCCTTTTTTTGAAAACAAAAATTGATTTACAATGTGTGTTAGTTTCAGGTATAAAACTTCAGATTCTTTTCATTAGAGGTTCCTATAAGATACTGAATATCGTTCCCTGCGCTATACAGTAGGTCCTTGGTTATTTATATTATAAAATAGTGTATATCTGTCTACTAAATAGTGTATATCTAGTAGTGTATATCTGTTAATTCCAACCTCCTTATTTATCCCTCACCCCTCTACTTTGGTAACCGTAAGTTTGTTTTCTATGTCTGTTAAGTCTGCTTCAGTTTTCTAAATAAGCTTATTTGTATCATTTTTTTAGATTCCATATATGTGATATATAATAGTGATCTTTCTCTGCCTAACTTCATTTAGTATGATAATCTCTAGGTCCATTTATGTTGTTGCAAATGGCATTATTTCATTATTTCTTATGGCTGAATAACATTCCATTTCATATATTCATATATATTCATATGAATTCATATATATTCATGTGTGTATACATATACATATACATATATATGTGACATCTTTATCCATTCATCTGTTGATGGAAATTTAGGTCACTTCCATGCTTTGGCTATTGTAAATAGTATTGCTATGAACACTGGTGTATGAATCTTTTTTATACAGTTTTCATCCTTTCTGGATATATGCTGGATCATATAGTAATTCTATTTTTAGTTTTTTGAGGAACCTGTTTTCTATAGTGGCTACACCAATTCATATTCCCACCAACAGTGTATGAGGGTTTCCTTTTCTCTACACCCTCTCCAGCATTTATTATTTGTAGATTTTTAGATGATGGCCATTCTGACCAGCCTGAGGTGATACTTTATTAGGGTTTTAATTTGCATTTCTCAATAGGTAGTGATGTGAATCTATTCATGTGCCTGCAAGCCATCTGTGTATCTTCTTTGGAGAAATGTTTGTTTAGGTCTTTTGCCAACTTTTTTATTGAGTGTTTATTTATTTGCTATTGAGTTGTATGAACTACTGGTATGTTTTGGATATTAAGTCCTTGTCAGTCACATTATTCACACATATTCCCTCCCATTCAGTAGGTTGTTTTTGTTTTCTTTATGGCTTCCTTTGCTGTCTGAAAGCTTTTAAGTTTGATTAGGTCCCATTTGCTTATTTTTGCTTTTATTTCTTTCACAAAAGGCAAAAAATTCTCAACAAGGGAATGAACGAAGGGAGGACAGTGCTGGGGTGGGAAGAGTGTCTGCAGAGGAATTTGTGGTGAGTCTCCTGGGCCAGAGGGAGATGGAAATACAATCTTCACAGCCAAGAGGCCAGCAGCCCTGAGCCCCAGCACTCTAGCAGGAAGGGGCTGCAGATGAGACAAATAGAGTTTGGAAGAAATCACACAAGAGCCAATTGATGCACTGGATTTTGGTGTGTGAGTCATACAGGCAGGTAACAAAGAAAGCTGCCAAGACCTTTTCCTATCAGCTCTGCATAGCTGACTCCTATCTCCATCTTCATCCCCGTCTCTCTGTTACAGCCTCACTGGCCACTTTCCAATTCCTCAGATAGACCCTGATCCCTCCCATCATGAGACCTTTGCGGATCTTATTCTTTTCGCCTGGGACTCTCCTCTGTGACATTCATGGTGGGCTCACGATACAGACACCCTCTCCAGTTAATGCCTATTCATCCTTCAAGTCTCACCTCATCACTTCCTAAGGGAATCTTTCCTAGATCATCCAGGTTGGGTCAACTTTCTCCAAGGATTCTCACTGAACCTTGTTACTTTCCTTCACAGAATTTACTTCAGTGCAAAATCACACAAATTGTGATTATTGATTACTGTCTACTTTTCCCATTAGACTGAAAGCTCCAAGACAGTAGATTTGTGTCTGTTTTTGCTTACCACTGTCTCCCTGGTATTCCGGCACAGTGTCTGGCATATAGGGACTGCTTAATAAATAGTTATGAATGAAATTAATAAAACCAGACATTCATTGCTAAAGTAGAGATGATAATCTTAGCTATTTCATAGCATTTCAGGAACCACAAACATGAAGTTCTTTATAAAGCATCAGTTCAGTTCAGTTCAGTCCCTCAGTCGTGTCTGACTCTTTGCGACCCCATGGATTACAGCAATGCCAGGCCTCCCTGTCTGTCATCAACTCCTGGAGTTTACTCAAACTCATGTCCATCGAGTCGGTGATGCCATCCAACCATCTCATCCTGTCGTCCCTTTCTCCCGTCTTCAATCTTTCCCAGCATCAGAGTCTTTTCAAATAAGTCAGTTCTTCGCATCAGGTGGCCAAAGTATTGGAGTTTCAGATTCAGCATCAGTCCTTCCAATGAATATTCAGCACTGATTGCCTTTAGGATGGACTAGTTTAAGGAACTGTTTAAAAATTACTACTATTATTAAGAAAGATGCTTTAGATTATGATTCTAAATTAAAGAGTTTGAAGAAAAGGAAGCAAATGCTTTTCATAAAAGCTTACCTGAAATTTTCTCTTCAAGGCCCGGGTCATCACCGGGGTTAGTCCAGTTCCTGTTTCCACATTTTCTTTATTAGTAAGTGGGGTTCCACCTGGGCTCCTGCAAAGGTAATGAAAATATTGTGAGCTGTGTTTTACGCCAACTTTTCAAATGAATTTAGAGAGCATAAAGATAGGAGAATGGATTACCTCTCCACATCGACTTTTCTAAGTAGTTTCCGTAGATCTAACTGACTTTTACCAGGAGTACTGATAAAATAAAAATGCAAAAGTTAGAGCTCACCAGATTGTATAATTTTTCTCCAAGTAAAGCAACCATTTCAAAATGGGCAACATCCTAGAAAGTAGTTTGTTACATTAAAAAATAGCAGTAGATGCTGATAGGAGCATAAAGTGATATAATGATTCTAATAATAATCAGAATCTAATACTTGAATAACTAATACTTTCATTTTATTATTTTTTTTAAATAAATTACTTTTTTTGATGTTGTACTTACACTTGTAAGAATCCATCTTAGGGCAAAACTCAGTTATGCACACAGATGATGGACAAGGATGATTACTGAAGAGTTACAGAAATAAAAAAATCACAAACAACCTAAATGTCTCAAAATACTATTTTATCTATGAAGTTCACATATTAAAAAACTGCATCTATTGAAGAAGTCAAGATGATTCTTTAAGCTAATTTTTAATGAGATGGGGAAAGTTTATGACACAGTAATGGGAAAAGCTCTACTTGTATATACTGGGTTGGCGAAAGAGTTCATCCACATTTTTCTGTAACACTGCACAGAAAAACCAAACAAATTTTTTGGCCAACTCAACATAATATAAATTACACATGGGTACAGACATGTGTATGTATGTATATACATATTTCATGCAATATGTATTTAATATACATATTTCATACACATATACCTGTAATATGTATATTACATATACATATTTTATTGATTCCAAGACATTCTAGTTTTTGTATTATTTCTAAAACTGTGCTGATTTGAAAATTCCTGATGATATTTTATATTTTGCAATAAACAGTACCATGAACTGGAAATAATAGTGTATATGCCTAGAAAAAGACTAGAATGATAAACAACAGTATGTTAAGAGTGGCTGTCTCCAATGATATGATTATTTGATGATTTTTGTTTTCCTTAAACATGACTGTATATTTCAATTTTCCTATATGATCATATATAACTTTTAGAGTTAGAAATAAGCAAAATATTACTATTTTAAAGTAGCAGTAGAGTGTAATGCTGTGGAGTTTCTTACATTAAGACATTTGTAACTCGAGTTGATAACACTTTGGACTTCGGTTTCAGGGTAACGCGTTGCAGGTCAGAGACAGTAACCAGTGGGTTCTGTGCCTTTGGTGATGGTACAAGCTTTAATCACAAAACGAGACATTATTAAAAACTGATTTAAAAGTATCATTCAAAATGTAAACATACCAAAACAACAAATCTTCGAGTGCTGAGTATGTGTAAAATATATCTATTCAATTTTCATTCCAAAGCTTCAAAGTATATCTCTACCTTTTCAAGCTAATGGTTGGTGGATAAAACTGCTGAATTAAATAATTGGGGGATTTATATATTTTGTTGAGGAGATCAAAAATTACTCAAATAAAATATCAAATACTTTCCTCAGAACAGCTTTTATATCTAAGACTTATGCTTATTTTCTATTGAGAGACAATCAGGTTAAAAAATGAAAGACCACATGTGTGGTCAATGATTTCTTACCTTCCTCCTTTCATCAAAACTCTGTGTCTTCTTTAATTTCACAGTCAGTAGATCTTTAACTGTTATCTGCATGGGTCCATTTTTTTTTAATGGTCCAGCCTTAAGATACAAGGAAAAATTAGAATTCAAACTGAAACCAGGACATCTAGTCAAATGCAAATCCAAATCTAGTTTTTAAAACCTCAGAGTTAAAAGTTAACTCTTATTTCCCCGAGGAGCCAATCAAATTCTTTCCATGCCACCAAGAACTAATTCTGTTTTCAGTATCCATGGATGCTAAAGCTATTGAAAAATATTAATGAAAATGTAAGGCTTTGAAACTAAGTAAGAGCTGGGCTAGTTTTCTACAGCTACGCATCTTCCTTAGGAATTGTTGTAATAAGATGGAAGTAGAAAGAGTTCCTCTAATCAATGTGAAGTTTTGCCTAAATTACCTAAGAAAATGACACACTTGCCAGAAAGCAAGCACATATACTTGAAGAGGTATATATTAGGGCAACTATAACAGCTGACTCTGCATTTAATTCAGTCATTTTAAACCAAATGTATCTGCAGTAAAAAGTAATCAGCATTTTAGATAGGGCTGTGTTAGTGGGCAGGTAAGTAGCTCTAGATAGCATATTGAAAAGCAGAGACATTACTTTGCCGACTAAGGTCCGTCTAGTCAAGGCTATGGTTTTTCCTGTGGTCATGTATGGATATGAGAGTTGGACTGTGAAGAAAGCTGAGTGCTGAAGAATTGATGCTTTTGAACTGTGGTGTTGGAGAAGACTCTTGAGAGTCCCTTGGACTGCAAGGAGATCCAACCAGTCCGTTCTGAAGGAGATCAGCCCTCGGATTGCTTTGGAAGGAATGATGCTAAAGCTGAAACTCCAGTACTTTGGCCACCTCACGCGAAGAGTTGACTCATTGGAAAAGACTCTGATGCTGGGAGGGACTGGGGGCAGGAGAAGAAGGGGACGACAGAGGATGAGATGGCTGGATGGCATCACGGACTCGACGGACGTGAGTCTGAATGAACTCCGGGAGTTGGTGATGGACAGGGAGGCCTGGCGTGTTGCGATTCATGGGGTCCCAAAGAGTTGGACACGACTGAGCGACTGAACTGAACTGAACTGAACTGAAGTAGCTCTAACGGAGACTGGTTCTCCAGTCCAATGGCATTACACTTTAGGATCTACTAGTTCTTTTTCTATTTTTTTAAATTTTTTTTATTGTGATAAAAGTCACATACTAAATAATATAAAACATACTATCTTAGACATATTTAACTGTACAGTTCAGTGGCACTAAGTATATTCATATTGTGAAACACTGACCATCATCTATCTCCCGAATTTTTCACCTTCCTAAACTGAAACTCTGTCTCCATTAAGCACTAAATCCCTATTTCTCCTCCCCAAAAGAAAAAGGTAAGTCCCCATTCCCCCTCCCCACCTCACCCTTTGTGCTTTCTGACCCTATGAATTTGACTATTCTAGGTAATGGCGACCCACTCCAGTATTCTTGCCTGGCAAATCCCATGGACGGAGGAGCCTTGTGGGCTGCAGTCCATGGGGTTGCACAGTCGGACATGACTGAAGCGACTTAGCAGCAGCAGGTACCTCCTACAAGTGGAATCAGACAGCACTTTTCTGCACCTACTGTTGTTCTGACTTTACTCACTAAGGAGTCTGTTTTTAATTTGGTTTCCCAGAGAGATTTTCCTCTTGGTAAAAAAGGTATACCAAGAAGCCAACAGGAATCTCCCACCCTGCTGGGTTTCATTCATTTATCCTCCAAAAAATAAAAAAGCACTTTCATTTCTAATTCCAACTTCTGCGATTTCCCAGGGGACCATGTCTTTAAAAACAATAATTGCCATAAGCAGGAGATGGAATTAGAATAAAAGGTAGTCCTTTTGTTCTGTCAGAGCCCTTTGCCCAGCCTTAAAAAAGATACCTGGCTTGACTCCTTCCTTACCCACTGACCAAAACACACCTTTACTAGACTGTTTTTTTTTTTACCTGAAGTGCTTTCGTGAGAGCAGATTTTCTGAGCAGCAATGGTGCTGTCGGTGGTGCGGGTGGAGGCAGAGGAGGAGGAGGGGGAGGAGGGGGCGGAGGGGGCGGAGGGGGTGGAGGGCGACTGGCTGGCTGCGCTGGGGAGGGAGGACAGAGAGCTGCAGAGTCTGCAGGGCTGGCTGGAGCACCGGTGGGCACTTCTGGACGCTCAGGACCCGTGTGACACGCTTGACCACAGCTGGGACAGGAGGAGTTTTCTGAGATGGCCTGGAAGAGATTGCATTTGGCACCTAAAGAGCAGATTTATTTGCTTCTTTATTTATTTGAGCAGTCATCCAAATCAGAGCTGCCACGTGTTGAATGTCTTCTCCGTACACCACGTGCGCTACAATATTCCCTCATTTGTCACAAGCTCATTCACTCATTCATCTATTTGTTCTGTGTGTGCTATATGCCAGGCACTGTGGCTACAACGTGAGTCCTGTCTGTCTCCCCATCCAGCTGACAGTCCGCCGAGAAACAGAGACCTCAAACATAATACAAAACACATTCGAAACAAGCCAAGTAATACTCTAACAAGAGCCAAGGCTTCCCTGGTGGCTCAGTGGTAAAGAATCTGCCTGCCGATGCAGGAGACACAGGTTTGATCCTTGATCCGGGAAGATGCCACATACCCCGGAGCAACTAAGCTTCTGTGCCACAACTATTGAGCCCATGCTCTAGAGTCTGGGAGACGCAACTACTGAGCCTGTGAACCCTAGAGCTTGTGCTTGCAAGGAGAGAAGCTATGGCAATGAGACCCGTATGCACCACACCTAGAGAGTAGCCCCTGCTCACTGCAAGTAGAGAAAAAGTCCTCGCAGCAATGAAGATCCAGTACAGTCATAAATAAATACACGATTATTTCAAAAGAGAAAAATAAGAGCCACGAAGTGTGCTGTGAGCGTGAATAGCTAGAAGTCTAGAGAGTATTATTTAGCCATGATCTCAAGGATGAATTTAGGCTTCTCAGGTGAGGAAAGGATATAAAGATTGAGGGAAGGGAGTTCCTGGCAGAGGGAAAAATACTTAATGCAGCCAAGAATATAGTCTGTTCAAGGAACTGAATAAAAAAAGAGTCAAAGGTTGCAACCTGACTCTAATGGGCTGCATTGTCTTCCCCCAACCTGAACCCCTAGTACCTCAGTATGTGACTGTATTTGAAGACAGGGCCTTCAAAGAAGTGATTAAATTAAAAAGAGCCATTAGGGGGACTTCCCTGGTGGACCAGTGGCTAAGGCTCCGCACTCTCAATGCAGGGGGCCTGGGTTCAATCCCTGGTCAGGGAACTAGATCCCATATGCCGCAACTAAGACCTAGCTCAGCGAAATAAATAGATATTAAACAATAATAATAAGGGGGCCATCAGGGTGGGATCTAATCCAATGTGACTTGTGTCCTTACATAAAGACAAAACTTGAACATATAAGAGAGACGCCAGGGATGCATGGGCACAGAGAAAAGACCAGCTAAAGACACAGAAGACAAGCAGAGGAGAGAGGCATTAGAAGAAGCCAACCCTACCAGCACCTCGACCCTAGACTTCTAGCCTCCACAATTGTGAGAAAATAAATTTTGTTGAATAAGCCACTCAGTCTGTGCTACTTTGTCACGGCAGCCCTAGCAAATGAATGCAACCACCGCTCCCCGGAAGTAAGAGGGCATAATAGTTCCTAGGGGCTGCTATAACAAAGTATTACAAAGTTGGTAGTTTACAACAAAGAAAAGTCATTCTCTCCCACTCCTGGAGGTTGGAAGCCTGAAATCAAGGCGTGCATTCCCTCTCAAGGCTCTGGAGAAGGATCTGTTTCTTGTCTCTTCCAGCTTCCGGAATCTATTGGTGTGTCTTGGTTTGAGGCCCTATGACCTGAGTCTGTCCCTCGGTGGTCCCATTGCTTCTCTTCCCTCTATGTGTTCTGCTCTGTGTGTCTATTATAAGGACATGTCATTGGATTGAGGGTCCAACCAGATAACGAAGCATGATTTCCTCATCTCAAAACCCTTCACTTGATTATCTATCTACAAAGACCCTGGTAGATAAGATAATATCTACAGGCTTCCAGGGATTAAGACTTGGACCAACTTTTTGGAGGGCCATCACTCAGCCCACTACAGATGGTATCTCGCCCATTTTTATTGATGCAGAAACTAAGGTCCAGGTTGTGGGATGATTTGCCTTTTCTCTTTAGGCTAGATCACCTTAAGGTACAAATTCTGGGAGTAGGGGTGTAGTCCCAGAAGTGTCTCTCCAAAACAATGAGCACAGTGTTTATTCTTTACATTTTAGACACTGAGAATAGGGGTCTTGCTTAGGGGAGTTTGGAGAGAGTGGATATCTATAGTTTTTTTCCTGCCTATCTCAGTCAAGAAGTTAGAAACCCCACTGAGTATTTAAAAGAGGGGACAGGAACATCCCTGGCAGCCCAGTGTTCAAGACCCTTGCCTTCCAATGGAGGGGGCATGAGTTCTATTCCTGGTCAGGGAACGAAGATCCCACATGCCTCAGGGTGCAGTCAAAAATTTAAAAAAAAACAACCTTCTTTGGAGAGGGAACATGTAATATGGGGAAGAGCTTCTATATTATATATGGAAGAGCTGAGCGGCACCCAAGGGACAGAGGCAGTGCAGTCATTAGCAACAGCAAAAGCCATAAACACCCTGAGACTGGAGGGTCAAAGGAAAGGGCAGTGTAACCAGATCTCTGGAGCTAGGCTAACCCAGAGAGTCAAGAAACATGGCGGATTGACCTAGTGGGGGTGGGGCTGAGGCAGCAATGACAGCCATTGCTGGAGAAACAGCCCAACACAGAGAACAAAGGGAAAAAACACCCCAGCTTCGCCTGTCTTCCTTGGGTCGGGAAGGTCCCCTGGAGAAGAAATGGTTACCCACTCCAGAATTCTTGTCTGGGAGAATTTCATGGAGAGAGGAGCCTGGTGGGCTACAGCCCATAGGGTCACCAAGAACTGGACAAAGACTCTGATACTGGGAGGGATTGGGGGCAGGAGGAAAAGGGGATGACAGAGGATGGGATGGCTGGATGGCATCACCGACTCGATGGACGTGAGTCTGAGTGAACTCCAGGAGATGGTGATGGACAGGGAGGCCTGGCGTGCTGCAATTCGTGGGGTCACAAAGAGTCAGACATGACTGAGCAACTGAACTGAACTGAACTGAGGGGACTAACACACACACACATACACGTATATGTATATGTGGTGCTAGTGGTAAAGAACCTGTCTGCCAATGCAGGAGATATAAGAGACGTGAGTTCGATCTCTGGGTTGGGAAGATCCCCTGGAGGAAGACATGGTGACCCATCCCACTCCAATAATCTTGCCTGGAAAATCCCATGGACAGGGGAGCCTGGTGGGCTATAGTCCAGGGGCTACAAAGAGTTGGATATGACTGAGCAACTAACACTTTCACTTTTCTCGCTCCTTCTAGCCTCTCATCAGTGTTTCCCATGAGTGCACACCGGGAGCCAGGTGACATGGAGCTTAGGCAATGGCGCCTGCAGGGGTCAGCCCCCCTGCGATGCAGAGCAGAGCCTCTGCAGTTTAAGGAAGGAATCTGACAGCAAAGATGCCCAGAACTAGCACGAGCCTGTAGCCACTCCCCCTTCTAATGAAAGCACACTGGGGTTCCAATGCAGGACTAGCTCTTGCCCCCTTACCTAAATCTGGCTTTGTTTTTCATTTGATAATACTAACCTTCAGTGCTTCCTGGAGCTTGCATACTTCATTTTCCAAAATGCAAAACCGTTGTTTTAGACTACGAAGTTCTTGGTGGCAGAGACGGGATGGAAAGATGGTGTTTTTTAAAACTTGGAAACTCTGAAATTCACAAATAAAGAAGTCTGACTCCATTGAGCAATATGCTAAGGACAATATGATAAAGAAAATGCTACAATGTATGTTTTATAGAAGTGAAGGCAACAACAAGGACCTGCTGTATAGCACAGGAAACTATATTCATTGTCTTTTAATAATCTATAATGGAAAATAATGTGGAAAAGAATATGTATGTGTGTGTGTAACTGAATCACTTTGCTGTACACCTAAAGCTAACACAACATTGTAAATCAACCATATTTCAATATGAAAATTTTATTAAAAAACGTGAAGACAGACATAAACACCTGACTTCATATTATGTGAGCTAAGCTCGAGTGTCTACTTAGCTGAGCACACACACATGAACACACATACTAAGTGTGTAGAAAAACCATAATGCTGAAAAAATGTATGTCAAATCCATACCTGGGTCATGCAGCTCCAGCACCAGCTGTATATAGACCATACTCTATTTGTCCAAAGCTTTATTGGATTTTTAAAACTGGGAAATCTGAAGTTCCAGGAGAGTCTTAGCCAGCTTCTACTAATGGGTATATCTGTTGAAGGAATAACCGCTCTGCAGGAAAGACAAAATCAAACAAAGCAAAAACTCCTGAGTTGGAATTAAAAGGCTCTAATTAAATAATTCTTAGTTTAGCACCTAAGAGTTGATGCTTTTGAACTGCGGTATTGAAAAAGACTCTTGAGAGTCTCTTGGACTGCAGGGAGATCGAATCAGTCCGTCCTAAAGGAAACCAGTCCTGAATATTCATTGGAAGGACTGATGCTGAAGCTGAAACTCCAATACTTTGGCCACTTGATGCAAAGAACCAACTCATTGGAAAAGACTCTGATGATGGGAAAGATTGAAGGCAGGAGGAGAAGGGAATGAAAGAGGCTGAGATGGTTGAATGGCATCACCGACTTGATGTACATGAGTTTGAGCAAGCTCCGGGAGTTGGTGATGGACAGGGAAGCCTGGTGTGCAGCAGTCCATGGTGTTGCAAAGAGTTGGACACGACTGAATGACTGCACTGAACTGAACTGAATTAAATAGCAAGCTAGTTTTATAGTATGACTGAGAGGCAGAGATTACCAAAAGCCAAATTTTTCATTTACTTCTAGAATTCCCAGTTTGACTTGTATAACAAATATTTGTTGAGTAAATAAATAATAATAAACCAAATCACACACTAAATAAATATGTGTCAGAGATTCAGTAATGAACAAAATAGATGAAAATCCTGCCTTCATAGGCTTTACAAAGAGGACTAAAAGGAAAATATATGTAAGCTACTTGACGTTACGTGGCAGCCTGGATGGGAGGGCATTGTGAGCGAGAACGTGTACATGTATATGTATGGCTGTGTCCCTTCACTGTTCACCCGAAGCTATCAGAACACTGTTCATCTGCTATATCCGAGTGCAAACTGAGAAGTTTAGAAGAAAATAAATATATGTGGGTTGTTAGGTAGTGAGCATTCATAACTGGACGTTGTTTCTGCTTTGGCTCTGTCTCTTCATTCTTTCTGGAGTTATTTCTCCACTGATCTCTAGCAGCCTATTGGGCACCTACTGACCTGGGGAATTCATCTTTCAGTTTCCTATCTTTTGGCCTTTTCATACTGTTTATGGGGTTCTCAAGGCAAGAGTACTGAAGTGGTTTGCCATTCCTTTCCCCAGAACAATATTGCATAGGAACCAGAGATTACCAAAAGCCAAATTTTTCATTTACTTCTAGAATTCCCAGTTTGACTTGTATAACAAATATTTATTGAGTAAACAAATAATAATAAGTCAAATAACACACTAAATAAATATGTGTCATGAATGATCCATGAATCAAGGTAAATTGGAAGTGGTCAAACAGGAGATGGCAAGAGTGAACATCGACATTTTGGGAATCAGGAAAATAGAATGGACTGGAATGGGTGAATTTAACTCAGATGACCATTATATCTACTTCTATGGGCAAGAATCCCTTAGAAGAAATGGAGTAGCCCTCATAGTCAGCAAGAGAGTCTGAAATGCAGTACTTGGGTGCAATATTAAAAACGACAGAGTGATCTGTTTCCAAGGCAAACCATTCACTATCCCAGTAATCCAAGTCTATGCCCTAACCAGTAATGCTGAAGAAGCTGAAGTTGAATGGGTCTATGAAGATCTACAAGACCTTCTAGAACACACATGCAAAAGATGTCCTCTTCATTACAGGGGACTGGAATGCAAAAGTAGAAAGTGAAGAGACACCTGGAGTAACAGGCAAATTTGGCCTTGGAGTACAAAATGAAACAGGGCGAAGGCTAACAGAGTTTTGCCAAGAGAACACATTGGTCATAGTAAACACCCTCTTCCAACAACACAAGAGAAGACTCTACACATGGACATCACCAGATGGCCAATACCAAAATCAGGTTGATTATATTCTTTGCAGCCAAAGATAGAGAAGCTCTATACAGTCAGCAAAAACAAGACCAGGAGCTGGCTGTGGCTCAGATCATGAACTCCTTATTGCCAAATTCAGACTTAAATTGAAGAAAGTAGGAAAAACCACGAGACCATTCAGGTATGACCTAAATCAAATCCCTTATGATTATACAGTGGAAGTGAGAAATAGATTCAAGGGATTAGATCCAATAGACAGAGAGCCTGAAGAACTATAGAAGGAGGTTTGTGACATTGTATAGGAGACAGTGATCAAGACCATCCCCAAGAAAAAGAAATGCAAAAGGGCAAAATGGTTGTCTGAGGAGTCCTTACAAATAGCTGATAAAAGAAGAGAAATGAAAGGCAAAAGAGAAAAGGAACGATTTATCCATGTGAATGCAGAGTTCCAAAGAATAGCAAGGAGAGATAAGAAAGCCTTCCTCAGTGATCAGTGCAAAGAAATAGAGGTAAACAATAGAATGGGAAAGACTAGAGATCTCTTCAAGAAAATTAGAGGTACCAAGGGAACATTTCATGCAAAGATGGGCTCGATAAAGGACAGAAATGGTATGGACCTAACAGAAGCTGAAGATGCTACAAGAGTAAACAAGAATAAAGAGAAAAACTATACAAAAAAGATCTTCAGGACCCAGATAACCATGATGGTGTGATCACTCACCTAGAGCCAGACATCCTGGAATGTGAAGTCAAGCGGGCCTTAGGAAGCATCACTACGAGCAAAGCTAGTGGAGGTGATGGAATTCCAGCTGAGCAATTTCAGATCCTAAAAGATGATGCTGTGAAAGTGCTGTACTCAATATGCCAGCAAATTTGGAAAACTCAGCAGTGGCCACAGGACTGGAAAAGGTCAGTATTCATTCCAATCCCAAAGCAAGGCAATGCCAAAGAATGCTCAAACTATCGCACAGTTGCACTCATCTCACACACTAGTAAAGTAATACTCAAAATTCTCCAAGCCAGGCTTCAACAGTACATGAGCCATGAACTTCCAGATATTCAAGCTGGATTTAGAAAAGACAGAGGAATCAGAGATCAAATTGCGAACATACATCGGATCATCAAAAAAGCAAGAGCGTTCCAGGAAAACATCTACTTCTGCTTTATTGACTATGCCAAAGCCTATGACTGTGTGGATCACAACAAACTGTGGAAAATTCTTCAAGAGATGGAAATACCGGACCACCTTACCTGCTTCCTGAGAAATCTGTATGCAGATCAGGAAGCAACAGTTAGAACTGGACATGGAACAACAGAGTGGTTCCAAATTGGGAAAGGAGTACAACAAGGCTGTATATTGTCACCCTGCTTATGCAGAGTACATCATGACAAATGCCAGGTTGGATGAAGCACAAGCTGGAATCAAGATTGCTGGGTAAAATATAAATAACCTCATATATACCGATGACACCACCCTTATGGCAGAAAGCAAAAAAGAACTAAAAATCCTCTCAATGAAAGTGAAAGAGGAGAGTGAAAAAGTTCGCTTAAAATTCAACACTCAGAAAACTAAGCTCATGGCATCTGGTCCCATCACTTCATGCAAATAGATGGGGAAACAATGGAAACAGTGGCAGATTTTATTTTTGGGGGGCTCCAAAATCACTGCAAATGGTGACTGCAGCCGTGAAATTAAAAGACGCTTGCTCCTTGGAAGAAAAGTTATGACCAACCTAGACAGCATGTCAAAAAGGAGAGACATTACTTTGCCAGCAAAGGTCCATCTAGTCAAAACTATGGCTTTACCAGTAGTCATGTACAGATGTGAGAATTGGAGTATAAAGCAAGCTGAGCACCAAAGAATTGATGCTTCTGAACTGTGGTACTGGAGAAGACTTGAGAGTCCCTTGGACTGCAGGAAGATCAAACCAGTGCATCCTAAAGGAAATCAGTCCTGAATATTCATTGGAAGGACTGATGCTGAAGCTGAAGCTCCTATACTTTGGCCACCTGATGCAAAGAACTGACTCATTGGAAAAGACCCTGATGCTGGGAAAGATTGAAGGCAGGAGAAGAAGGGCACGACAGAGGATGAGACAGTTGGATGGCATTGCTGACTCAGTGTACATGAGTTTGAGCCAGCTCTGGGAGTTGGTGATGGACAGGGAGGCCTGGCATGCTGCAGTTCAGAGGGTCACAAAGAGTCAGACACGAGTGAGCAACTGAACTGAATCCAGGTAGTGAACAAATGCTAAGGAGAAAAAGATAAAGCAAGATAGTGGGAATGTAAAATGTTGCCTGTAGGTGAACATTTCAATAGTGTAATCACAGAATATCTCACTGAGAAAGTGGCTTTTGAGAGCAAACCTCAACGGAATAAACTAGCAAAGCAAATATTTGGGGAAAAGAACATTCCAGGCAAGGGTAACAGCAAGTGGAAAGGCCCTGGGGTGGGTGCCTGTCTGAGGTGTTTGAGGAGTAGCGAGGAGGCTGGATGACTAGGGTAGAAAGGAGGGAAGAGGATTAATGGATAATGTGAAGCAGACCATAAAGGCTTTGTGGTTTATACAAAGAACTTTCAATGTAGAAGACCAATATGACATGATTTTAGTAGGCTCACTTTGAATGCTGTATTGAAATACACTGCAGAAGGGGGCAAGGGCAGAATAGGAAGGCCAGTTGGGGGACTTTTGCAACATTCAGGAGAGAGAGGAGTCAAGGATGGTATCATGCTTACTGATTTTTTGAGTCTGTTTCAAAATTTTTTCTGTAAAGAGACCTTTAAAAACAAAATGTGTAAAGTATGTTATTGTGAAAACTATCACCCTAGAGTTCTTAGACCTCAGAGTCTCTTTTAATAACACATTTAAGCCCTGAGTCCCAGAGAATAAATGACTGAACTTTACCAAAATGAAGGTTTAAGTTCCAGCTGTATACCCCTCTTTCATCACTTAGTTACCAGATTTATACAACTGAGTAGGAAAGTAGAAAATAGTTACTGTGCAAAGAGCCAGCTCATTAGAAAAGACCCTGATGATGGGAAAGATTGAGGGCAGGAGGAGAAGGGGACGACAGAGGATGAGATGGTTGGATGGCATCACCTACCTACTAGGTGGACATCAGTTTGGGCAGACTCCGGAAGATAGTGAAGGACTTAGCAACAGAACAACAATAAAACCTCAAACACAATTCCTTGAGATGTTTTACTTCGTTTGAACTCTTTTAAAAAAAAATTAATTTTTATTTATTTGGCTGCACCACGTCTTAGCTGCAGCACACAGGATCTTCCCGCTTCAGTGCGATTTGTAGGTCCTTTATTTGCGGCCTGTGAACTCAGTTGCCGCATGTGGGATCTAGTTCCCAGAACAGGGATTGAATCTAGGCCCCTGGAATCCTAGCCACTGGGCCACTGGGGTAGTCCCTCATTTGAGCTCTTAAACTATGGCTGCCACATGAAAATCAGGATGCTCAGCTAAAATTTAATTTCAGATAAAAAAATGAATAAGTAGTAAAAAATAATTTTTTGAGTGTATTTCAAATGTTACAGGGACAATACAAAAAAAATCATTCATTGGTTATCTGAAATTCAAATTAAGTGGCGTTCTATATTTTTCATTGATACATCTGGTGACTTGCTCCCAAACTGATCAGATTTTTAATACTTTCTCTGTTCCACATTATGCCTTACCTTTCTGGTGAGGGTGGCGGAGGAGGAGGTGTAACTAGCTTAGACTGGAAGTGAGAGGCTTCTTTTCTTTTGAATAATCTTTTCGCTTTGGCTTTTAGCTTTCTTCTTCGCTGTTTGAATTTGGGCATGGTTTCTGTAGAGAAAATATTTACATTTTTTGTTGAAGAATAATACACAGAAAAAAATACAATTTTTGACTGTATAGGTCAATGCATTATCACAAAATGAACACATTCTTGTAGCCACCATTGTGGTTAGCAAACAGGTCACCACCAGCAACCCAGAAGTCCGCCTGAAGCAGGAGATAGAGGGACCCTAGGCTGAGCAGCTGGACTCTGCCCCCGGTAGACAGATATTACTTTTCTTTCCTTTTTGGCTGCACTGGGTGTTTGTTGCGGCACACGGGGGCTTCTCTATTTGCAGCAAGCAGGCTTAGTTGCCCTGCAGCATGTGAGATCTTAGTTCCCCAACCAGGGACTGAATCTGTGTGCCTTGCATTAGAAGACAGATTCTCAACCACTGGATCACCAGGAAGTCCTGACAGATGTTTCAAGATAAAGATAATGGCAAGAGCAAGGAAGAGTTGAGTCCTGTTTAGATAAAAGAGAGAGACCACATATTTCTCATTTTGAGGTCTAGGAGGCTCCTAAGCTATGCGTGTGCAGAAAAGACCCTCAGGGGAAGGGGAGCCAGACCATATTATGTTCTGTAATGCAGTAAAGCACTAAATCCAAATTTGTAACTTCTCAGAGGCTCTTGCACTGGAATCCATTTTGGCTAAACGATGCACACACATACAAGGGAGGGCCCTGGTGTTGTTCATTCGCTAAGTTGTATCTAACTCTGTGACCCCATGGACTGCAGCAGGCAGGGGATCCCTGTCCTTCACTATCTCCTGCAGTTTACTCAAACTCATGTCCATTGAGTCAGTCATGCCATCCAACCATCTCATCCTCTGTCTCCCCCTTCTCCTGTCCTCAATCTTTCCCAGCATCAGGGTCTTTTCCAATGAAGGGAGGGCCCTGACCCAGACTAAATAGGGACTAAAAGTCAAAGCAAGATGATTGGCCAGAGGACACCAGGAAGAACTGACCCTGTATAAGCAATTTAATCCACCTCGAAAGTGTGCAGCTTTCTCTCTCTGAGCCTGCCTGTGCTTTCTCTACATGTATCTTCTCTCCTAATAAGCACGTTACTTGCCTCACTGCTTTTCAGCTCTTTGCTGAAATCTTTCTTCAAAGCAGACAAGTGCCAGGCTGAGCGCTGCGGCCCAGGTTCAGTCCTTGGTCAGGGAACTGAGGTCCCACTTCAAGGCATCATAGGCTATGGCAACCCCACGGCCACCTGAGACCACCCTGAACTGGGGGAAAAGTTAAACTCAGATCTAAACTATCTCTGAAAATACCTTGGCTTTGGTATTATGTTACTCTAATTTTGTTTTGGTTTTGTTTTGCTATTCTTTGTTCAGTCAAGTAAATTTCTTCATAATGAAATCAAGCAGGACCTTGCAGGGCCTTCCCAATGCAAAAGGCCTTTTTTGTCTCCTTTGTCTCATTTGTAGAAAAAAGGCTTCAGTCTCCCAGATGTCCCTCAAGTTCCAAAGAGCAGACTCAAACAGCTACTAATTAGAGAAGTGAGGGAATGCAGAATCAAAGGAAAAGTAGTCAAGCAAAAAAAGTAATAAGAGCTTAAACAATAGTTCAGAGATAAAACAGTCACAAAACTAATTCTTCCTCATGGGATATATGTAACAACTGATGCATATCTTTGTGTTGTCTTGCAGAAACTAAGGACACCCCTGCACCCCGCCAACCCAGGTGAAAGATGGTGACTATATGCTGACCACAAGCACTTAGACCCGAAACTGGTAAGAAGCATAAATGTTGATGATTAAGATTCCCTAAACATCACCTTTTTACCTTACCACCAAGCAAACAGACGAAAGTCCATCAGCTGAGCAGGCACCCTACGACCCTCAGCCTTAATGCTGCCTTGACAAATCTTTGCCTGGGTTTCCCTCGATGTTCAGTAGTTAAAGACTTTGCACTGCAGGGTGTGTGGTTTTGTTCCCTGGTCAGGGAATTCCCACATGCCATGTGCAGTAAGACCAAAAAAAAAAAAAAAAAAAAAAATCCTTGCCTGAAAGCCAGTGAGGAGTTCAGATCTTTTGAGCATTAGCTGCCCTTTCTCCTTGTTTGGCATCCTGCAATGAACACTGTAGTTTCCTTCATCACAATGTAGGGTCAGTTGATGAGCTGGGCTCTGAGTTGGTCAAGTGGATCTCAATTTGGTTTGCTAACAATAACAGAGAAGATAAGAAGGCAACAGTTGGGCAGTGTCAGTTTTTAAAAGGAAGTAAATTTCTTTGCTGGTAACATTTACTGAGCATCCATGGAACTTGGCGGAGTTGGTAGTGAAAGAAAAACTAAATTAACCTTTTATTGGATGCCCGTTTACTTTTAGGCACCTTCACATACAATTTTTCAGTGAATCTTCATTGTTGTGCAAGGTATTTTCCCTGAGTAAGAGAATTTTCGTTACCATTTAAATCCGAATAAATCAAGGCTTAGAAAGATGAAATGATGTATCCAATGGAATGCACTGAAGCATTAAGTTCAAATCTGTACGTCTCCAAAGACCATGTTTGTCCTAGGTGATATACAAGATAATAACTACCCCAAATCTAAGATATGGGTGTTTCAAAACATTTATTTTAAAAGACTTTTAAACACTCACATATTGATATCGGTGAGTGTTATCCCTGGTGGCTCAGTGGTAAAGACTCTGCCTGCAATGCAGGAGATGCAGATTCGATCCCTGAGTCGGAAGATCCCCTGGAGGAGGGCATGGCAACACACTCCAGTATTCTTGCCTGGAGAATCCCAGACAGAGGAGCCTGGCAGGCTGCAGTCCATAGGGTCATATAGAGTTGGATACAGCTTAGGCGACTTCTCAGCACCGCATATTGATATCAAGGGGCGAAAGAGGGGTGGGAGATGAATTGAGAGACTGGGATTGACATGTATACACTACTATGCATAAAACCGATAACTAACGAGAACTTTAGTTCCTCTAAAGGAACTCTACTCAAGGCTCTGTGGTCACCTAAATGGGAAGGAAATCCAAAAAAAGAGGGGCTCTATGTATATGCATAGCTGATTCACTTTGCTGTGCAACAGACAGTAAGACAACATTGTAAAACAACTATACTACAACAAATTAATTAGAAAATAAACCCTAACTAGTATATTTAGATTTCAATCCAAATCCTTTTCTGAAGAAAATTAAGTCAGAGCTGGCTTGACGTGAAGAAGGGCTTCGCTGGTTTTAGCTGTTGCTACCTGAGGAACAAAGATGTCCTTATTCAAGCAGCAGAACTAAAAATGGTCTCAAGGGCTGGGCCTCCTTCTCTTCGAACTTACATTTGAATAGGAACAATTGGTCTTTAAAATACACATTCATTCCACATTTGTTCACCCTGTAACCCTCCAGCACTTGGTATGCAGCTCTAGGCTTGCTAAACTCCCAGATTCCAAAGACTGAAGAACCTCCCCCAGCCCCACTGTGGGTATTCAAGACTAAGAAATGCTTTAGCTCCACAGAGGCCACCCTTCATGGCAACAGGTGATAGCGTGTGTATCAACAACCGTTATAGGAGTAAAGATTCTTGATAGCATCTTATTTAACTAATTGCCAGGCCTCAGATTAACAACATTTTTCTTAATTGTTCTTAAAGGCTTGGGAGACATACCTCAAGATAGCTGATTTCACATTTATTATATCACTTTTCCTTTTCACTGAAGTAATGAAGGAAAGCTAAACAGGGATCGTTAAACACAAGGGATGTCTAAAAGATTGATTAAAAAAAACCGTAAAGCAAAAATACTCTAAATGAAGATATTTAGGAAAGCCTCAGGAAGCAACAAAAAACTTATGGTTGTTAGAAAAGAAGTTAAACCTCATCAAATCCATGGCCGAGACTATTATATGAAGAAACCTCTATCCAAGGCAGAGTTCACTGACTAGGATTCCCCTGGATCTGAGATTTCCATAGTAACCTCCCCTCGCTGTCTTTCAGCTGCTCTTCACAGCCCTCCCTCCTCTGTTCCTGTTCCCTCTCTCGCCTTGACGTCTTTTGTTAGGGATCAAACTGACAAAGAGAACTGTCCTCCTGCTTCCCTTTTTCCTATATTCACCAATCCCTCAGTTATGAAAACAGACTTTAAAAGGAGCTGGACATTCTGGTTAAACTCGGCGGATTGACTCTCTACCTCAACCTGTGCTTTAATGATGTGCTGGGATTGGTACTTACTGTTACATTTTTAGGAAGTCTGTGAGCCAGTTGTTAAATCTACCATTTAAATTATATAAACTTATAATTAGGTAATTTAGATTTTAGATAATTTAGATCTTAAAAGGTATTTATAAGTATACAAAACTCAGCATTTCATAAAGGTTTTACTAATATGTATGCTCTTCATGTTTTTAACTTATTTTATCTATAGAGTGAAAATGCTTTAGATATATTACTGCTCATTTCCTCCCAATGCCACATTCAAGGACTTCACAATGGAAACTTAAAAACTGGCCATGATGGGAGAATTTATACCATGGTTATCATAAAAAGTGAAGTCACTTAGTCGTGTCCGACTCTTTGCGAGCCCACCAGGCTCCTCCATCCTTGGAATTTTCTAGGCAAGAGTACTGTAGTGGGTTGCCATTTCCTTCTCCAGGGGATCTTCCCGACCTGGGATCAAACCCAGTCTCCTGCATTGTAGGCAGATGCTTTACCATCTGAGTCACCAGGGAATCCCTATTATAAAACACTACAAATGTGGGAATCCCCTGGCAGCCCAGTGGTTAGGATTCCACATTTCCACTGTAGGGAGCATGGCTTTGATACCTGGTAGGGGAACTAAGATCCCTCGAGCTTCAGGGTCAAAAAAAAAACCAAACACAAACCCCTACAAATGAGGGCTTGATTTATTATTTTGTTCTCTGTTAAGAAAGTGATGAGGACTTCTCTGGCAGTCCAGTGTTTAAGGCTGTGTTCCAATGGAGGGGGTATGGGTTTGACGCCAGGTCAGGGAACTAAGATCCCACATGCTGTGCAACATGGCCAATAAATAAATAAATAAGTGAGTAAAAAAAGTGATAAAAAAATGTTAATAGGGCAGATTAAACTTGAGAGTATATCTTGTCTGTAGTCATTACATTTTGAACGGCAGAAAAATTGAGGAGTATTACTCCAGTATTTGAAAATGATTATTTATCAGAAATTGCTTACTGAAATGAAGTTCCACCATAAATCTTTGTGTTTCACGTTTGTCTTACTTCACAGAGTAAATGAAAATATTAACCAAGATTCCTATTAGGACTAAGCTTGTTCATAGACTGCAAACATAGGTTGGCTACAAATGAAGTCTATTAAAAAAAATCCATAATAGCATTTTGTGAGACTCAGTTGGCTATATAAAATTTATAAGGAAAGGTGTACTCTCTTCTGAAACATCATGAAAAAGACAGTAAAGGAATAAAAAAGGCATAAACTCATAGGACAAAGAATAGGAACAGATACTATAATAAATGATACGTGTGAACTGAATCTTGGAAAATGGAACAGTGGTAACTGACTTGGCAGAACAGAGGAAAGCTGAGGCTTGACTGGGTGGTAGAGAAGCCAAAAGGAAGCAAGACAAATCCCAGAACTCGGAGAAGTTTCAGACTTGAAAGCACCAAGTCCCTTTGGGGAGGTTTGGCTGCTAAGTCACTTCAGTTGTGTCCGACTCTGTGCGACCCCATAGACGGCAGCCCACCAGGCTCTGCCGTCCCTGGATTCTCCAGGCAAGAACACTAGAGTGGGTTGCCATTTCCTTCTCCAGTGAATGAAAAGTGAAAAGTGAAAGTGAAGTCGCTCAGTCGTGTCCAACCCTCAGCGACCCCATGGACTGCAGCCCACTAGGCTCCTCCATCCATGGGATTTTCCAGGCAAGAGTACTGGAGTGGGGTGCCATTGGGCTTAATTGGATTAATTAAAAGTCTTAACGACTGGATAGGCCTTTGACGTCTTCCCTCCAGTCCATGCAGCTAGGCAGTGTCCTGGTTTTCATTTTATGGGCAAGTCTATTCTCTGGAGAAGTTAGAGTTGCTGAATTTGGGTCACCAGGCATAGTAGGGTCATGTCTACGTCACTATTCAGAAGACAGGGGATGGTCCTGAACTAAAAAGTGAGACACTCAATTCCCTTCCTCAGCTCAGCTCCCCAAATACAAGCCACCCAAGTTTAATTCCTGGCCTTAAAACCCCACACTTCTCATTCCTCCTGGAGGAGAATAGATTCTTCTCCAGGGAAACTGGCTGTAGCTTGACAATATCCATATCCGCTACTTTGAGCTGCCAACCATCTTTTTTGTGTCTTCCTTTGACATATAACAGCCAAGGATCATCAATCATTATAGGAAGAGTCTTAAATATGAGGAACAGAGACCAAAATGAACAGAGAGGGAAATGGAAAGAATGTAGAAAGTAGAAGAAAACTTAAAAAAAAAAACCAAACACAAAACTTCAGAAAATGATATGGACAAGGATGGGGGAAAGGAAAGAGAGGGTGAGACGAATGGAGAGAGTAGCATGGAAGCATATATACTAACATATGTAAAATATATAGCCAAAGAAAATTTGCTGTATGACTCAGGGAACTCAAACTAGGGCTCTGTAACAACCTAGCGGGAAGGGACACATGTACACCTATGGCTAATTCATGTTGATATATGACAGATATCAAACCAGTATTGTAAAGCAATCATCAATCAATTAAAAATAAATTTTAAAAAGGATCAAGGCCAAAAAAAAAAATCGAGATCTTGCATCCTTGAAAAAGGAAAAGAAAAAGTTTTTAAAATTAAAAATAGTAGAAATTTAAAAAATGTAATAGAACAGTTTGAAGATTAAAGTTTTAGATGAGAACAGAAAAAAATGGAGAGAATTTTATCAAATAAACAATACAAAAATATTCCCTAGAACTGAAGGACTTGAATTTCCAGATTGAAATTATACTGAAATTACCCAGCATAATTTGAATAAAGATGCACATTGAGGCACGCCATCATTTAGAACACCAAAAGTAAAGAGGATATTCTAAAAGCTTCCAGAGAAAACACTGCCTAGATACAGAGGCCTGAGAATAGAATGACATCAGAGTTCAACAGCCATCCTGCAGTTCTGATGGAGAAATGTTTACAGTCCCATACCTGGCCAAAATTTCAGTCAAGTGTGAGAGCAGAAGTGAGATAATAATGAGAATTTCCAGGATAATGGTGACCATAAGTCCTTGGAAGACAGTTTTGCAGCGGGCCCAGGGCAGGGGTCAGCGAACCTTTCCTGTGAAGGGCTAGATAATAAATATTTTAGGCTTTACAAGCCATCAACCACTCAACTCTGCTACAGCCACTCAATTCTGCATCAAAATAGCCATGAACAATGACTACGGCTGTAATCCAATAAATGTTATTTATGGCTATTGAAATTTGAATTTCGTAGAGTTTTCATATGTCACAAAGTATTCTTCTTTTGATTTTTTTCCCACCTACTACAAATTCTAAAAACCATTCTAGCTCATGAGACCTATAAAAATACTAGTTTACTGACCCTTACTTAGCCAGTGAAATAAGCAAGTGTAACAGACGGCTTCAGCAGGAAAAAAAAAAAAAAAGGAAATTGATAAATTACCTAGTGTATTTGAATATTCTGAGTGGAGTTTATTATTTTTCTGTAAAGTTTGGCCCAGGTTACTGAGAAGTGCTTAAAAAAATAAACATATAAACAATGTCTAGGAAAAAGTTGCATAAGAAAATAAATGAAATCATAGTTAACATGTAATGATCAGCTGTTACACAATATTTTATAGTATAAACATTGAGTATTTAATTAAAAATTATGACACAGGACACTATGAAACTCTTAGAGGAACACATAGGCAGAACACTCTTGACACAAATGACACCCAAAAATTATGACACAGTTACATTGGGAAGACAGAAGAAAGTAGCAATTAGCAATTCTCTAAATTTATACCGAGTACTGAGTTTAACCTGGGGGGGATGGGGGGGGGGGAGAATTAGTACAATATTATAAACATATTACTTAGAAACATGGAGGTAAACACCAGAAAACAATCACAAAAGTGGATACTGTTGCCTTTGGGCAAATGGGAACCAAGATTATAGACAGAAGACTCAGAGGACTACCATTTCTTGTTTGTGTATTTCTTTCTAATAAGCCTTGGAGTAGTATTGGACACTTCACCTTTGCCATATACTATTAGCTGGAAAAATACCACCCTTCTGAAAGTGGGTCATCTCTTTCTAGCCATTTCCTGGTGGTTGTTCCAGTGCCTCTGCATTCAGATTTCTAAAGAATTCTACATATTCCAATGTATATCATTTGGGAAATTATCTTTTGATGAAAAAAAAAAAATCTAGGAATGAAATACTATTTTCTCTTATCTCTTCCGTATGTGTGTGTCCTGGGCCCTGGGTCATTATTACTATCTAATAGCCTTCTAATTAAATATAGTAATTGACACAAGTAGAGAATGAAAAGAATATGTCTTATCTGTCAGGATAGAAAGATGCAGTCTGAGATATTTTCTAGATTAACACTATATTAAAAAATCATCATAGCTTTTCCAAAATTAAAAGATAATGAATTCTCACCTCACATAGGACAGAGGATTCAGCAAGCTTAGGTTTCTTTTACCATCATTGCTTTATTAAAAGCTTTCGATACTCTGTAGAGGATAACTGTTCAATTAATAGCGTATATAGCAATCTTTATCTAGATGAGACATGATCTGTCCCCTTTCCAAAAGCGTAATGAGACTTACAAATTCTTTTTGATAGATTAGGTGGGATTCCAGCTGCTAACACTAGAGAGAAACTCATTCTTTCCTGATGACTCAAAGCATTTTTCTTATTTTTGTAAATTGAAAAATACACTTCCATTTTACTTACTTTGCTTTGAAAAGAATTTAAGGCCAATTAAAAAAAACAAACAGCCTGTACCACAACATGATAAAAAAAAAAGTGAGGAAATAAGAATATTCCATTATAGAGTAGACTATATTAAAAAAGTACTCATATACACGAATCAGAAATATTTCTCTAAGTCATCCTGTCCCTTCTCCTTAGCATCACTCCCCTTTCTGTCTTCTGTCTTCAGTTGACGTCACTATTCTCCCTTGGGCTCCCCCTTGTTTTTGTCTTTTGATATAGTCTATTTTCCCCTACTCTTTTTTATTTTTTGGCTTGTACTGGGTCTTTGTTGCTGCATAGGATTTTCTCTAGTTACAGACAGCGGAGGCTACTCTTGAGTTGAGTGTGAGGGCTTCTCATGGTGGTGGCTTCTCTTGTTGCAGAGCGCAGGTTCTAGGCACATGGGCTTCAGTAGCTGCAGCACAGGGCTCAGTAGTTGCTGCTCCCGGGCTCTGGAGCACAGGCTGAAGAGTTGTGGTGCATGGACTCAGCTGCTCCTTTGCATGTGGGTTCTTCCCAATTAGAGATTGAACCCGTGTCTCCTGCATTGGCAGGTGGATTCTTTACCACTGAGCCACCTGGGAAGCCCTCCTCTACTCTTTTTTTTTATATTAAAAAAATTTTTTTTTTACTTTACAATATTGTATTGGTTTTGCCATACATCAACATGAATCTCCTCTACTCTTAACTTTGAAAAATTTCAAACCTTGACAAAATTTATAAGAATAGCATAATTAACATTCATATCACTCACAGAGATTCACCAATTCTTACTGGTTAGCTATTTCTCTTTATAGGGGTATATGTGCAATGTATAATGTATACTATAGAATATATATATATATATAACCACGTGCATGTGTGCTAAGCCGCTTCAGTTGTGTCCAACTCTTTTCGACCCTATGAACCGTAGCCTGCCAGGCTTCTCTGTCCATGGGATTCTGCAGGCAAGAATACTGCAGTGGGTTGCCATGCCCTCCTCCAGGAGATCTTCCTGACCCAGGGGTCAAGCCTGCTTCTCTTATGTCTCCTGCATTGGCAGGCGGGTTCTTTACCACTAGTGCCACCTGTGAAGCCCCATCTAACCATGTATTTATATATAATTTATATAACTTTTATATATTATATTACACACACACCCCTATACAGAAAAATAACAGTTGGTGTATCTAGGTGCATGATACATGACTGTTTATGATCCACTAGGTACTGTGGTAGGTAGGGAATACAATTGTGAAGAAGACCAACATTTCTTGTCCTTATGGAATGTTAACTAGATGTTTACATCACCTCTTCTGTGCCTCCATAGCACTCCTTTTCACACACCCTTATTGTGACATTTCCCAAAGAAAGGCAATGCCAAAGAATGCTCAAACTACCGCACAATTGCACTCATCTCACATGCTAGTAAAGTAATGCTCAAAATTCTCCAAGCCAGGCTTCAGCAATACGTGAACCGTGAACTCCTTGATGTTCAAGCTGGTTTTAGAAAAGGCAGAGGAACCAGAGATCAAATTGCCAACATCCGCTGGATCATGGAAAAAGCAAGAGAGTTCCAGAAAAACATCTATTTCTGCTTTATTGACTATGCCAAAACCTTTGACTGTGTGGATCACAATAAACTGTGGAAAATTCTGAAAGAGATGGAAATACCAGACCACCTGACCTGCCTCTTGAGAAACCTATATGCAGGTCAGGAAGCAACAGTTAGAACTGGACATGGAACAACAGACTGGTTCCAAATAGGAAAAGGAGTACGTCAAGGCTGTATATTGTCACCCTGCTTATTTAACTTCTATGCAGAGTACATCATGAGAAACGCTTGGCTGGAAGAAGCACAAGCTGGAATCAAGATGGCCAGGAGAAATATCAACAACCTCAGATATGCAGATGACACCACCCTTATGGCAGAAAGTGAAGAGGAACTCAAAAGCCTCTTGAGGAAAGTGAAAGACGAGAGTGAAAAAGTTGGCTTAAACCTTAACATTCATAAAATGAAGACCATGGCATCTGGTGCCATCACTTCATGGGAGACAGATGGGGAAACAGTGTCAGACTTTATTTTTTTGGGCTCCAGAATCACTGCAGATGGTGACTGCAGCCATGAAATTAAGACGCTTACTCCTTGGAAGAAAAGTTATGACCAACCTAGATAGCATATTCAAAAGCAGAGACATTACTTTGCCAACAAACGTCCGATGAGATGGCAGGATGGCATCACCGACTTGATGGACGTGAGTCTGAGTGAACTCCGGGAGTTGGTGATGGACAGGGAGGCCTGGCGTGCTGCGATTCACGGGGTCGCAGAGTTGGACACGACTGAGCGACTGAACTGAACTGAACTGCTTGTGACATTTACCCCACTCCAGTACTCTTGTCTGGAAAATCACATGGACGGAGGAGCCTTTAAGGCTGCAGTCCATGGAGTCTCTGAGGGTCAGACACGACTGAGCGACTTCACTTTCACTTTTCACTTTCATGCATTGGAGAAGGAAATGGCAATCCCCTCCAGTGTTCTTGCCTGGAGAATCCCAGGGACGGGGGGAGGCTGGTGGGCTGCTGTGTATGGGGTCGCACAGAGTCGGACACGACTGAAGTGACTTATCAGCATTGTAGTTTTTGCTTACACATTTGTCACCCCACTGGACTGTGAGATATTTCAAGGGTAGGATAAATTTTATTCATCTCTTTCCTCAGGATTTAAAGTATAGCAGGCATTAAGTAATATTTCATTCAATAAATGAATGGAAGAAATCATTCCCGCTAAGTGTTATCTAGCAAGTGTTCTCTATTTTGATTAAGAATATACTTTATCTTGCATCGAACCTAGACTGGCGATTAGTTTCTTACATGATATTATACATGTTTCAATGCCATTCTCCCAAATCATCCCACCCTCTCCCTCTCCCAGAGTCCAAAAGTCTGTTCTATACATCTGTGTCTCTTTTGCTGTCTCGCATACAGGGTTATCGTTACCATCTTTGTAAATTCCATATATATGTGTTAGTATATATACAGGATACAGGATGCTTGGGGCTGGTGCACGGGGATGACCCAGAGAGATGGTATGGGGAGGGAGGTGGGAGGGGGGTTCAGGATTGGGAACTCATGTACACCCGCGGTGGATTCATGTTGATGTATGGCAAAACCAATACAGTATTGTAAAGTAAAATAAAGTTAAAAAAAGAATAATAAAATAAAATTACATTATGGTGTATCAAGCACCCACTGTTAGCCACCAGCCAAAAAAAAAAAAAAAAGAATATACTTTAATACAATTCTGAAAAATCTCTTGGTGAAGGAGTTTTTTAGTTCTTCAAATCATACCACCTTCATATGGTTAAAGGATGGGTCCAAAAGTATTTCCAGTACAAAGATGGAATCAATAGTAGAGAGAGAATTACTCTCTTCCACAAGAGCTGCTGCTGCTGCTGCTAAGTCGCTTCAGTCATGTCCAGCTCTGTGCGACCCCACAGACGGCAGCCCACCAGGCTCTGTTGACCCTGGGATTTTCCAGGCAAGAATACTGGAGTGGGTTGCCATTGCCTTCTCTGCCACAAGAGCAGGCACTGCTATGAAAACTCCACCCTGTGATACAAAAGAATGCTTTTGGTCTGGGGGTACTTTTAAAGCATGGCAGCAACGGAAATGGAAATAAAGTACTATGTCTAATTTATAATGAAAACGAATGTCTGGTTTTTTGTTCTTTTTCTTGTTTCTCTTTTGGTCTAGCCCAAAAATACGTAATGAAAGTCAGGTTCCTTGAGGCACAACTTTTCAGATAAACACCACTGTTCATCTGCTGTTCTGAATTATCTTCCAAGGTAAAATGACTTTTACAGATTGTATTGATACAGACCCCAGGGACCACAGGCGACTAAAGACCCCTAGACTGCAGACAATTAAGATGATTAATCTCAGCTCCTTTGTTCTTCCCCTTTAAAAACCCAGAACTCAGAGACCGAGTTGGAGTGAATCTGAGACTTGTCTCCCACTTCCATGCTTGGCTCCCTACAATAAAACCCTTACTTTGCGGCAAACTCACCCAGAGTTTGGCTTTCTGCGCTGCAGACACAGGAGCCCTTCGTTCGGTTTAAAAATGACAATTGCGTTTCTTTAACATCTTCCTAAAACACATTTTAAAGGAAAAATGTGTTTACACTCCCATAGACAACTTTTAGTCAATCACTTTCCATTATCAGTTCAATTGATTCCTCTTGAGAATCCACAGGGCTATTTTTGGTACTTGCTTATTTATGTTGTGCAGCATTGCTATTTGTTAGCTCCAGTCTTGTTTTTCTAAAGAGGGTACGGCTCCCTAAAGCTTAGCCCGCACATTACTAGGCACATAGAAAACAGGATACACTTTTAAAGCCGATACTCTCACAGAACATAGGGCGATATTAAGACTATATCGAGGAACACCGTATCATTCCTTGTCAAAAAATGTACTTTCTCAAAGTGCATAGGAATCAGGGGTCTTGTTAAAATGTATATTCTGATTCAGTAGGTCTGGGCGGAGCCAGATAATCTGCATTTTAGATAAGAACCCAAGTGATGCCCATGCAGTTGGTCCGCGAACTACATTTTGAGCAGCAAATACATGCACAGGAATGTGCAAAGGGAAGGCGGATACTTTGCTCCAAAACATATTTTTGCAGAGCTTTAATTAAATATAATTATGATTAGAGCCGAGCCAGGTGGAGCACTTCTTACCCAGCCTTAACCCTCCTCTTTTCCAATTCATCTCCTCTCTGAGTCCAGCCAAAGTTCCCACCTCTGCAAACCGTTACGAACGCCAGCAGCAACAGATCTAGCTACAAGAGAAGCGAGCCCAGGTAACGTAGGAAGACAACCCTGCACTTACTAGTCTTAAGAGTCCGGGGATACGATGGAGTCACCTCAGTGGCCTCTCCCTTGCCATAAAGGAAAATTCAAAATTAAAACCATATCGCGGAGGGACCAATCGTAGCCTTGGTCTTTCCACCATTCGCTCTCTATTTAGTGCCGGGAGCACAGTCTGGCTTGTGACTGGCTGAAGCATCACGAAGCTTGGGCCAATCAGGAATGAGGCGCTTCTTGTATGAATAAGGGGAAGGCGGGAGCGAAGTGGAGGGGAAGTCAGAGAAAAGGCGTGTCACGTCCCCTTTGCTGTTTGTGGAAGCTTTGGTGTAATTGGTTGGCTCTTCTTCCGACTGCACCAATCGCAAGCTCTCCTCTGCAGAACCCTCGCTGTGAAATTAAATGCCGAGATACGGCTGCAGCCAATGGGAAAAAAAAAGATGTAGGAGCCAATCCTCCTGCGGCGTTTTGTGTCCTTGCCCAACAGGAAAAGGTGTTTCATGCGGAGGGGCGTTTCCCAGCCTCCAATGGGCGGGCGCCGGTGAAGCGGGGGGACCAATCAGAACGAGACGTTGAATGACAGCTGTCCAATAGGGACCCTCAGTGCTGGTACGGTTTGCGGCTTAAGCGCCGCCGCGGTCTGAGGAATGTCAACTATTCAACATGGAGGCGGAGGTCGATAAGCTGGAACTGATGGTGAGTGTGAAGTGAAGGAGGTTTACTGGGCCGTTTATTTTTTCCCCGATGGCCTCCAAGTTGGAACGCGATTTGGAGTCGCCGGAAACCCTAGGCGGAGGAGGCTGGACTAGGGCTCGAGCTCCCTCCTCCTGCACCAAAGGGAGTCGCCGCCGCCTGGTCTCTTTTTAACCGCCGCGAGGGAAGGGGTTACATCCGGGAAACTCGTGAGGGAAATGGCGGGAGATGCTGAGGGTGCGGGGCCTTTGGAATTCCTTTTTCCTTGCCCTCAGCTTTGCGCCCCTCGAGGAGCTGTGGTTGATGCAGATAGCGTTCTGTGTATTTCCACCGAAAAGACCTGACAGAAATGGTCTCTAAACGCCCCTAGAAGGGGAGAGGTCGTTCACCCTCCGAGAAAGCGGGGATAGAGGGTGGGGTGGGAAATAACACCGAGAGGGGCGGAGAGAAATCCCTTTAGGGCTGAAGCGTTCACGTTCAGCCCGGAGCAGGCTGAACAAGTCTGAGAAAGGATGCTCTACTCGCGTGCACAACTTCTTGGCGGCTGAAGAAGCTCCTAGACCAGTTTGGCCCTTCGGTGGGGGAGAGGTGTGAGCCTTGGGAATCTGAACCCCGAGTTCCTTTGCTGGAACGCGGGCGGGATTGGGATGTGGATTGCACCAGTGCTCTGGAGTTGCCTAGCTTCATTCATTGTGAAAGTAGGGGGCGGGGGCGAATAATTGGAAAGGACTCCCGCTGCTGCTAGGCTTGTTCGAGGGCGCCAAACTGGAGGGCTTGTCCTAGTTTTTTCTTTTGGCTCGTTCCCTCTCTTGTCCTATTTATTCTCTCCCTCCCGTTCGTTGACTAGTGGCTAGATCGCCCGCGCTTTTTCCTTAGTTCCCTTGTTCTGTCTACCCCCCAGCCCTCCACCCCCTACTGCATTACGAGTGTTCGGAGTGGGCTGGTTTCCTTTAAAATGTGGAATTTGGAGGACGCACCCAGCATTGATTGATCGCCTGTTCGTTTTTTTTTGTTGTTGTTGTTAAAAATAACAAGGTTAAGTAAAAAAGCCAAAATCTCCATCACAATCCGCTCCTCTTCTCCCTGCCATTCCCTGGCGTTATCCTGAAGTATCGTTTGTACCTGTGCTCCCCTCCCCGAGCTCAACCTTGGGTCTCCTTCATATCCGCAACATGTAGTGGTCTTTTAAGAAAAACTGTACGATCCTCACCCCCATTCCCACCTCCAGAAAATGAGAGACCTTGGTAGATCTTATTTTCGTTTTCTTCTGATGTATTAATGAATTGAAGTGCCTCTAATATATTAATACAAAACCGACTTTCATTTGCTTTCAGTTGCTTCTAACGTTTTCAATTTCGATTTTCTTTGTGGGGTGTGTATGGAAATTGGGAAGGCGAGAACTGGCAGCAAAGAAGGTAGAATTTAATGCAGCTTTCAAAATCTGTAATAAATGAACTTTTAGTTAAAAGTTTGTTATTGTTATTGTTAACCGTCTTTTAAAAAAATCCTAGGTTTTTCCTCCATTATGAATTCCTACCTCCAGATGGATATTTCTACCTAATTGTAAGGAGCTAGATGATACTAATTATGCTTTTAACAGTTTTTTTTCCCCTTCAAGTTGGCTTTTAATTCTGAGATACCAATGAAGTCTTTTCTGACTTTGCATTGGAGTCAATAGTCTTAACAGGACATGGTTTAGATTGAACACATTTTATTTTAAGGGGAAAACAATGATGTGTACATCTTGAAAAAAAATGGGTTTTAGAAAACTATGAGGTAGCCAGACTCTTAATTTAAACTTTAGATGTTTGAATGATGAGGTAGTTTTTTAAAGTTCTTTTTATGAGAGAAAGAGAAGAAAGCAAGTCTTCTTGAATTCCTTTTAACTGAGTCATAACTTTTTTTGCTGTTCAAATTCTTTGTTTCCATAATCACGGAAAAAAAATTGTTTAAAAATTGTATTTGAACTATTACAGTTGTATTATTATTGCTTTGTATTGATTGGGTAGTATAAAATAGGATAGCTCATCTTTAGATTTGCCATGTGCTTTTAGAAAAAAATGTTTTATCTGTGAATGGTTTATTTTCTAAGATTCCAAAGGTAAATGATTTCCTGTGCAATCCTCTGATTTTTGGTTTTATAATGTATTTGTTGAGGAATCAATGTTGACTATTTAATAAATGAAATAGAATACATATTATCTAACTTTGAAAAAGAAGTACTTAAGTTTTTAAGACAAATATCCTCATCTTTTTTTTTTCCCCCCCAGGGGTTTTAACTCCTGATTCAGGAAATTAAACATTTGTTTTTAAATACCTTTTTTAAAAGCCTGATGCTTGGCTAGCAGAGTTGAAATACTCTAATATCTCAGATATGTGACCTAGGATTTGAGGTCAAGACACTCATGTTCCAGCTGTCCTAAATTTAAGTTCCTTTCTTAGGCCCATCCAACCAAGTAGCTGACCTGGATCACTTAAGGGAAGGTTGGTTAAAAATAATGGAAAGTGTTTTTGCATCAATCCTCATTATTAATGGAGGAATAAGCTCATTGTAGGGTAATCTTTGTTCTCTAACTTTCTTCCCTTCACTTTTTGCTTTAGTATTATTTGTCTAGTGTCCTTCTTTTGTGATAAGGCTAGTGATTATGCACAAAAGGTATTATAATACTATGATATTATTCTATTTCTGGGTGGACATCTGACTTCAGAATGGTTTCTTACCATTTTAAAGGTTAGGATGTTAATTGGCTTGAATACAAGGAAATCTGATTCTTAAATCTCAAGAGTCTTCTCCTCCCATTACTATTTTCTCTTTGATTTTCCTCAGCTTGAAGGAAATCTTATATTTAAGATGTTTTAGGGGTTTACTGAAATGTTAAAATTCCCTTTCATAGCATTCAGTTAAGTAGTGCTAATAGTATCCTGTTTATGACATAATGATTTCCTGAAAGTCTGTAAACTCTTGAGATAGGCAAATGCTTTTTGTATTGTAGTTTAGATTCCAGAGAGATAGATTGGGTTTATAGAAATTGGGAAACTTATTTTACTTTTCATTTGTTTTCTTTGGTAATCTTATTGTTTCATGTGGCAGTTCATCAGTCAGTTGCTATGGGGGCACTAACCAACACCTCTCAGCAGAACAGAAATATTTTCACAACTTTGCCTTAGTAGTAACTATAAGCTGTTCTGTTAATACCAGTTCTAAGGTATTAACAACACTCATGTTAATAACTTACACAGCTTATGACTTATTTACAAAATCCCTTTCTATATCTGCGCATGTTTCAGTTTGAGTATTAATCATAGGTTAGTTGTAAAAAAAATACCACTTTGATATTTAAATCCTAGTCTTTTTTTTTTTGACATTGATATAAATGTTCTTAGGTTTTAGATATCTTCTGTCCAAAGTGGCAACCCTTCTTTGTATTCTCACACTGAAGCTTCAACTGATGCAAGATGCTTTTATGTCTTTCCTACCTAATACTGCTGACGAATGCTCTGACTTTATTGCACTACTGTACTTTACAGCTAGCAGTGCAATAGTATTGTCAAAGCATCTGAAAGCAGAACATACACCAGAATTTTGATTCTTGCCTTACGTCTTTCTTCAGTGTCTGTGAGTAATTTACCACAACCTGTGTTGCTGAAAACTATAACTTTATTACCAAGAGTATATGTTTTAGAAAGTAATAATTTGAAAAAATAAAATTTCAAATTAAAAATTCACCACTGTAATGCATTATGAACCACATCGAGAAAATACATTTTATAGCTAATGTCATTATGACTTGTCTAAACACGTAGTACTTTGTTATTTGATTCTTCTGTTATAGATTTGGGTAGGTTCTGCCTAGTCTCAGGTTTTATTGAGTTTGAAGGTGAATTAGTAAGTGATGAAAACAATCTCCGTTGTATATTTCCTCTGGTAACCTGCCTCATCTTAATTGGTGTTAATTTTGTGTATTGTTTAATAAATGCTTGAGTTTAAAACTTTAGAATGCATGTTTTAAGGTTCTTTTTGTAATTGTGAGATACAATAAAATGTGAATCTATCACTTCTTTTTTTGTAATCAGTTTGAGATATAATTACATAGAGTAAAACTCAACAGTTCTAGTTGTACAGTTTGATGAGTTTTGACACATGTATAGTCATGTAACCACCACCACAGTTATGATATGCCATAAAAATTACTCTTATAACCCTTTGCAATAAACCTCCTCCCAAACTCTCTGGCAACCACCTATCTCCAGTTTTGTCTTTCCTAGAAGTTCATAAAAATGAAATTATATACACAAAGCGTCTTTTGTGTCTGGCTTTTTGCACTTGGCATAATGCTTTTAAGATTCACCCATATTGTATGTATGTGTTAGTAGTTGCACCATTTTTATTGATGAGTAGCATTCTGTTGTTTAGAATATCAGAAATTATTTATCTGTTCACCAGATTATGCCCGTGATTTTATTTCCAGATTTTGCCTATTATGAATAAAGTTGTTTAAACATTATAATACAAGTCTTTTATGGACATAATGTTTTTGTTTCTGTTGGGCAGCATCATAAAAGTATGATCTTATAAGAAACTGCTAAAATCTTTTTCAAAGCTCTGTCTTAGGGTTCTAGTTTCTCCGAATCCTCACCAACATTTAGTTAATATTGTCAGCCTTCATTTTAGCCGTTCTAGTAAGTGTGTAGTGGTAACTCATCGTAGTCCTAATTTGCATTTCCTTAATGATGTTGAACATCTTTTCATGTGCTTATTCAAAGTTGGTATATCTTTAGTGAATATATGTTAAAATCTTTTGTCTATTTTTAAATTGAGTTTTGTCTTTGTATTAATACAAAGTTCCTTTAATTTTTATCTATTTGCTTTCTTGCTGTCTTAACAATATTGAATCTTCCGATACATGAACATTCTTCTGATACCCTTCTGATACAGGTCTTACTTAATTTCTTTTATAGCCTAGTGTGATTTCTGTTGGTGTTCTGTATCTTAAAAGTAGAAGAAGAACAGTAATTATATAATGTGTGTTGTAAATACATTGACTTTCAGAAAAAAATTAAGCTGTTTGTTAAGCAAATATCCTTAAAAGATGGCTAGGAGAATAGATAACAGGAAAGAAAGATACCTGAGATGTTAGGAGTGAATACAAGGACATTATTTGTAGGGAATGAAGAACACGATTGCTCACATAAAACCACTTTATTCTAAATTTTATTTATAAAATCTCTTTCTGAATTACCTTACCTGGCTTCAGATGTAGCTGTTTTCCTCTTCTTTGGTTTTAATTTCCTGCTGGTCACTCGTGGGCTCTTCGAGCAGTGGGTGGAAGTGTGTGCTTTGTTTGTCTTGGCCATGCTGCATGGCATGTGGGACTGAACCTGTGCCCCTGCAGTGGAAGTGCAGAGGCTTAACCAGCAGACCTCCAGGGAAGTCCTAGAATTTTGTATATTTTAACAATGAAAGATATTACATGGGGAGGGACTAAAAGACAAAACTGCTAATTTGAAGACTTTTCTTCTTCCTTGGAGCAAAGTAAAAGTTTTAAAACATACAAAAAACTTTGTTAGTCAAACATAAGCAAAGATTCATCGTTAAGAATATCCCAGATACGGACTTCCCTGGTGGTCCAGAGGCAACGGTTCTGCACTCTCACTGCAGGGGGCCTGAGTTTGGTCCCTGGTCAGGGAACTAAATCCCACATGCTGAAATTAAAGACCGCAACAAGGATTGATGAATCTGTGCCTTGCGACTAAGACCTGGTACAGCCAAATGAATAAAGAAATATTTTTTAAAAAGAATATCCTAGATAAAATGTATTCTTAATTATATTTCAGAAGGTTATACTTCTAATTTATCTTAATGTATAGCATTTAAAAGTTTAAATACGTTAGTCCTTGGTTCATTGTTTTGTTCTCATTTTTCCAAATTTTTATTTGTCTTTATTATTGACTGTACTGGTCTCCATTGCTTTGCATGCACTTTCTCTCTGGTGCCGCGCGTGGCGGCTTCTCACGGTTGTGGAGCATAGGGGTGTAGGCTACAGTAGCTGCAGCACGTGGGCTCAGTAGTTCTAGTTCCAGGAGGTACATTGGAAAGAGGCACCTAACCTGGTGTCTTGTTAGAGGTGAGATATAATCTGAGATTGGAAGGATGAGTAGGGATTAGCCAGTGAAGGGAACGGGAAATGTTCCAGGCAGAGGAAACAGTGCATGTTCAAGTCCAGAGGTGCTACTCACGTGAGGGAGACTGCACGTGGCTCAGTACAGTGTCGAGATGGTTGAAATGGGGAGCAAGAGGGTTGAGATGAAGAACCAGTAAAATAAATTGTAGCTATTAAGTTGAAAACCTTCACCACGCTCTATAACATTCCTAAACATCTAAAATTAATAAATATTCATGTTCTGTGGTAATCATGAACCTGTGTTCCTTAATTTAAAAAAAATTTCCATATAAACATCTCCGGTTTTGGGTAAATTATAGGGAAATTTAGTACCTTCTGACCAAATCATTGTATATTGATTTTTGTGTTCTATAGTCTTTATTGCCCTATTTATTTATAAGGCTTGTTCAAGGCGGATGTATGACCTGGAGTGAAATCTTACCAGGCAACTCACAGAACTACAGTCAGGAAGAGAGTCATCAACTTAGCCCAGCCTAGAGCGCTTGAACCCAGTCAAGCGGCAGATTCATGAGAATAGATGATTTGTCGTTTTTAAGCCACTGAGTTTCAGGTTCCAGTTTTGAAGTGTGCTCCTTTAATCTAGGCTGCCAAAACTTACTATATCCTTTTGCTAGCATGTTGTCTCGTCCATTTTTAGCAGTGTAGTCTGCTGCTGCTGCTGCTAAGTCGCTTCAGTCGTGTCCGACTCCGTGCAACCCCATAGACGGCAGCCCACCAGGCTCCGCCGTCCCTGGGATGCTCCAGGCAAGATCGCTGGAGTGGGTTGCCATTTCCTTCTCCAATGCATGAAAATGAAAAGTGAAAGTGAAGTTACTCAATCGTGTCCGACTCTTAGCGACCCCATGGACTGCAGCCTACCAGGCTCCTCCATCCATGGGATTTTCCAGGCAAGAGTACTGGAGTGGGGTGCCATTGCCTTCTCCGCAGTGCAGTCTAGTTGTGTGTTAATATTATCTCACAAGTAAAAGAAACATTGTGTTTGACCTTAATGAGTAACCAAGGGTAAAGCATGTAAAGGGATGGTTCTGTGCAAGTTTCTCTTTCTGGTCCTGAGCTTGATGACATTTAGGGATACCTCAATTTAGGGTTGTCAGACTTAGTAAATGAAAATATAAATTGTCTGGGAATTCCCTGGTGGGCCAGTGGTTAAGATTCCATGCTCTCCAAATGAAACAACTGACAAAGGATTAATTTCCAAAATTATAATAAGCAGCTTATACAACTCATTACCAGAAAAACAAACAACCCAGTCAAAAACTGGGAAAAAGACCTAAACAGACATTTCTCCAAAGAAGACATACAGATGGCTAACAAACACATGAAACGATGCTCAACATTGCTCATTATTAGAGAAATGCAAATCAAAACTACAATGAGATATTACCTCACATAGGTCAGAATGGCCATCCATCCAAAAGTCTACAAACAATAAATGCTAGAGAGGGTTGGAGAAAAGGGAACACTTTTGCACTGATGGTGGGAATGTAAATTGATACAGCCACTATGGAAGACAGTATGGAGATTCCTTAAAAAACGAGGAATAAAAGCACCATATGATGCAGCAATCCCATTCCTAGGCATATACCCTGAGGAAACCAAAATTAAGAGACATATGTATCCCATTGTTCATTGCAGCACTGTTGACAATAGCTAGAACGTGGAAGAAACCTAGATGTCCATGGACAGATGAATGGATAAAGAAGTTGTACATATACACAATGGAATATTACTCAGCCATAAAAAAGAATGCATTTGAGTCAGTTCTAATGAAGTGGATGAACCTAGAACCTATTATACAGAGTGAAGTAAGTCAGAAAGATAAATATTGTATTCTAACACATATATACAGAATCTAGAAAAATGATACTGAAGAATTTATTTGCAGGGCAGCAGTGGAGAAACAGACATAGAGAATAGACTTATGGACATGGGGAGAGAGGAGGAGAGGGTGAGATGTATGGAGAGAGTAACATGGAAACATATTACCATATGGAAAATAGATAGCCAACAGGAATTTGCTGTATGGCTCAGGAAACTCAAACAGGAGCTCTATATTAACATAGAGGGGTGGGATGGGGAGGGATATGGGAGGGAAGTTCAAAAGGGAGGGGATATTTGTATACCTATGGCTGATTCATGTTGCGGTTTGACAGAAAACAACAAAATTCGGTAAGGTAATTATCCTTCAATAAATAAATAAATTAAAAAAAAAAGATTCTGTGCTCTCACTACCAAGGTCCTGGGTTCAATCCCTGGTTGAAAACAGAGATCCCACAAGCTGTCTGGCCCAAGAAAAAAGAAAAGATGCCCAGTTAAATTTGAATTTCAAATAGGCAATAGGAAATTTTTTAGTATAGTTATGTCCAAATATTGCATGGGATGTACTTAGAAAATTTTTTTTATTGTTTATCTGAGATTCAGGTTTAACTGAGTGTCCTGTATTTTATGTATCAAACGCCCTTTCAGAATGCATTTTCATACAGTTAGGAACAGAGTACATTAGATTGTCATATTTATTGGTCAAATAATTACCAGTTATGACTTCTTATACCTACTGTGTATGAGGAACTGTGCTAAGCAAAGTTTAATATATGAGCCATGAGGAGAGACACATAAATCACAAAAAATCTACATGAAGCAAGAAGCACAAGGTGCTGTGTCTGAACAAATATAATCTTTGTCTTCTATAGTCTTTTAGCCTAGTACATAGATAATTCAGATGAATACATATATTTGCACTGGGTGAGTGGGAGGAGGTAGAAGATAACTGCAAAAGAGATTCCTCTCATATAAAAGCATATTTGTTATGAAAACTTGCAGAAATCCAGATTTAATCTTTGTTTTATTTCCTGGGGAAGGGACAGTTTACGACTACAATTTACTAGAAGTCGTCACAGATGTAGATGACAAACTTATGGTTACCAGGGGATAAGGGTAGAGGGAAGCGATAAATTGAGAGATTGGGATTGTCATATACACACTATAATATATAAAATAGATAACTAATAAGAATTTGCTGTATAGCAGAGGGAACTCTACTCAATACTTTGTAATGGCCTAGATGGGAAAATAATCTAAAAAAAAAAGTGAATATATGTATAACTGATTCACTTTGCTGTACAACTGAAACTACTGTAACATTGTAAATCAGCTTTACTTATGATAAAAGTTTTTAAAAAAGGACTTTGTAAATCAAAGTTAAAAAGAAAGAGAAAAGGGACAGTTCTCTTGCTTTTTATATGTTCAGGCAGTATGCTTGGCATTTGGATCTCAAAAGCAATGACTTTTTTTTTTTTTAATTAAAAAAAAGCAGATTATCTCTTGGAACTTAGATACATACTGTACTCAGCCCCTCAGCCCCAATCTTTAGGAGTTCACAGGTTCCGTTTAGTTGGCAATCTACTTTGTTGCTTTATCATTGACACTAAGACAAGCTACAATTTTACAGTGACAGTTATTCATTTTTTTTTTCTTTAGGCTATGGATCCTTAAAGGAGCTTCATCTCACCAGAATAATGTAGACAGATACATAAAATTGCCAAATGTCAAGAGGGGATTTATAGAACCTTGCTTCAATAAGATCACGGGATATTTGCTATTCAGAGGTTGAAGTGATTTGACATTAAATGATGAGACATCATTAATCTTGCATCCTTTTATACAGATTGTGTAAAAATTGCTACCAAAGATGTATTCCCTCAAGATTATACTAAGTTTTTGCCATAGGTATTTACATTATTCTAACTGTGGTCTGCAATTTAGGAATGTACCTGTTTTGTCATATTTGATGACATTCTGACTTTATACTCTGAAGACAGTATATCATGAATATTTGATATATACATATTAATATTATAACCCATTACACAATATTATTCTCTATATATTACATATAAATATATATTTAAGACATCACCAACTTGATGGACATGAGTTTGAGTAAGCGCCGGGAATTGGTGATGGAGAGGGAAGCCTGGTGTGCTGCAGTCCATGGGGTCGCAAAGAGTCAGACACGACTGAGCTACTGAACTGAACTGAAGAGCATGCTATTTACCAGGCGCTGCTAGAGAGTAATGATTTTTAAAAATAACAGGCAACTTCCAGGCAGACCAATGGTTAAGAATCTGCCTTCCAATGCAGGAGACGCAGGTTCCATCCCTGGTCAGGGAACTAAGATCCTACATGCTGAGGGACAACTAAGGCATCCTGCCCACAGCAACCAGAGAAGCCCACAAGCTCTAGAACGCTTGTTCCACAAGGAAGACCCAGAGCAGCCAAAGTAAAACAACATAAAGTGATTGAAAAATGTAAATTACCAAAAAAAAAAAAAGCAGTGAAATTTAGTGTGGCTGCGGTGTAAAATGTGAAGTTTCAGTGAGAAAATTTAAATTGTTAAAAATTTTATTGGAGTATTTATTGATTTACAATGTTGCATTAGTTTCCCCTGTACAGCAAAGTGAATCAGTTATACATGTACATATGGAGAGTGTTAATTTTTGTTAAGAATCAAACTAAGAGTTGAAAGTAATTTCACAGGCATTGAGAAACTAATAATCTTTAAGAATGACAGTATGCAGAATGTGAGTGCGTGCATGTTTAGTCACTCCATCGTGTCCAACTCTTTGTGTCTGCAAGGACTCTAAGCCAGGCTCCTCTGTCCACCGGATTTTCCAGGCAAGAATACTGGAGTGGGTTACCACTGTTTTCTCCCGGGGATCTTCCTAATCCAGGGATCCAACCCTACGCCTTCTGCCTTGGCAGGCGGATTCTTTACTACTGAGCTAACTGTTACACTTAAAAAAATAGTTATTATACATGTAATACATATTCATTGTAATTTAATTAGAAGACAGATATGCAAAAGGAGAGAAAGACCCGACAATTCCAAGACAATTAAGACTATGTTGTAGGGGCTTCCTTGGTGATCCTGTGGTTTAAGAATCCACAGGGGACTTGGGTTTGAGCCCTGGTCTGGGGAGATTCCACATGCCGAGGAGCAGCTAAGCCCGTGTGCCACAACTTCTGAGCCCACGTGCTGCAACTGCTGAAGCCTGTGTGCCTAGGGCCTGTGCCCTGCAGCAAGAGAAGCCAGCACCCTGCAAGGAAGGGTCGTCCCCACTTGCCTCAACTAGAGAAAGCCCGCGTACAGCAACAAAAGACCCAGCACAGCCAAACAATAAATAATTCTTAAAAAAGACTATGTTGTTTATTATTCTGTTGTAGGTATATTTTTAACTGTTTTTTTTCTAAACCAGGTTCATTCTATATATTATGAAAATCTGTTCTTTGTAGTCCAGTATATGTCCATAGCACAGTTAACATAAATAACCTAAGATCCTGAAAACTTAAAAAAAAAGTTCAGTAGACTACTTTAACTGATAAAATCAGCCTTATGTGTACTACCCTCCTAATTGTCCCATAAAAGCCTGCAGATCAGGAACTGATGCGCCTGAAACTTATGCTTGCTTCTGCTTTGATGTTATTTGCCTGAAACAACATGTAACTGGGTGCTTATGCATACTGCTGCTTCTCTGTTTCAGACAAGCATAGACATGTGTTTGTTCTGTCTGGAGGAGACTGGATAATTGCTCTCTAGCAGAAATAGACAACAAAACAATTGTGATTGTGTAGACATTAGAAGTGGCCCTCAACTTGTTACGAGCTTGAAATATTTCTTCTTAAAACAGGCTTTAGAGGGTGGTTGGATTCCCTGGCTATTCTTTCAAGTGAGTGAACTTTAATCTGTTCCCTTTTGTCATTGAACATTGGTCTGTATGTTAAAAACTCGGGATATAAAAGTGGAAAGACAAGGGTCTTGCCAGCAAGAGACTTGAAATCAAAATGGGGACACTGCCATGCAAACAAATGATTGTAATACAAGACATGAAACGAGAAGCCTCAGCCATGAAAAGAAAAATGAAAGTAGATAAAGGTGTTTCTAAATCTACTGGAGAGAGGAGAATGCAAGGAAAGGCGTGCTTTAAGCAGATTCTTTGGTTGATAATACAGCTAACCTACATCTAGGAGTATTAAGATACCTAATTCTCCCTTAAAACGTGTCTAAGGAAAATGTATTTCTAAGCTTAGCTGCTGAGTCCAGAATATACCTCTACCAACTCCTCTCATCATAGGCAAGACCCTTCGTTTTCCTGTGTTTTGATGATGTTGAGACAGGCTTTCTCACAAGAGGATGTGTTTGGAGCTGGTCCTTCTGAAAGGGAGCATTATTGTGGCAGTGGGAATCTGTGGGTTGTTTGTAAAGAGGAAATATTTTTTAAACTGTACTGCAATTATATCCTGCTGTCAAATATTTTAGTGGTATGTAATGTAGTGTGCCTTTTAACTAAAGCCTTAAGCTGGACATAAAAACCAGTACTACAGAATGTTATATACTTGTGAAATACAGGGCATGCTCTTTAAAACTCTAAATTATTTCCTAAATTGTTCTTTTACTCGTTTGTATGGTTTCTTCTGTACAACCACTGTACAGACCACTGTACATCCTTCTGTTTCCAAGGATATCCAGTTGTCAGGATGTAATTTGGTTCTCTTTGGGGCTTAACATTGATTTCCATGGACTTTTCCCAGCTAAATTGCCTATGTTTATTTACCACTTTTGGAACTGATATAAAACTTTTTCCATTTATTTTTATTACTGAGTGAGAGGAAAACTGTGAATATGAAATATGAATGTCTTGGGCTTTAAAAAAAATTCACGTTTTATTTTAAATATTCTAATATGCCTAAAAATAAGGCAGATAGCTAAAACTAATTAAATAGCAACTACACTGTTTTTCAAGACTTCCCAGAATCTAACTTATAATTGAGGAGGGTTGTGAATGAAGTTCAGCAATATCATTTTGTTCTATTAATCAGACACTAATGAGTTTTGGAGGCTGTCATAATTGGTTAGTAAATTTCCTACAGTGTAACTGAAAATTTTCCTGTTTATTACCAGATCCTAGAACCCTATCGATATTGTCTCTGCTGTGTAAATAGCTCTGAGTAGTGCAATATTGCTTATAGGGTTTTGGTGTTTGGGAAGAACAATGGGCAGGTTGCAGAAACAATGTAGCTGAAACTGAAGCAACAGTTGTTTTCGTTTAGGAATAAAATAGTATAAGCTAGTTTTTAATACAGACATTAAAATCTGAAAAATGTCAAATTTTTATATATTAGAAGAAACACTTTTCTTAATTTTAACATTTTGATAAACCTTGTTTTATTGTAGTATAATGAAATAATAGAATTTTATTGTTGGAAGGGAGTAGATTTCCAACTCTCTCATTTAATAGGAGAGACTTAAAGTGACAGAAGATACTGGAGACCACATAACTGTTAATGAGACCAGGGCTAGAATTTCTGCCATGTATCTCAATCCTCTTATTTTCTGTTTTTCAGTACCATACTAGCAGGTTGTATTTAGAGAGATTTTTTTTAATGGACTAAGTGCAGATTTAAAACAAAAAACCCAACTTTCCATTTAATGTTGGGTAGTCTTTACATTTCCCCCCATCTATGTGATTCTCTTTGGCTTTGATGTCATGTATAACTTTGGTCTAACTACATAAAAACAAGAGTAATGAAAATAGAAGTAGAGGGAAGTCACTTAGACTGTTTTCTTTGTTTATAAAATGAAGGGTTCAGGTGAGAGAATCTTCACTGTTTTTCTGTTTCTCAACATTGCATTGACGTACTTTTTCCTTTTTTGTCCCCGCTTAATCTATAGCCTGGGCTTTCCTTGTGGCTCAGCTGGTAAAGAATCTGCCTGCAAGGCGGGAGACCTGGGTTTGATCCCTGGGTTGGGAAGATTCCCTGGAGAAGGGAAAGGCTACCCACTCCAGTATTCTGGCCTAGAGAATTCCATGGACTCTATAGTCCATGGGATTGCAAAGAGTTGGACAGGACTGAGCGACTTTCACTTCACCAGCCATAGTCCACTGACTTGCTAATAAGTAAATACTTCCCCTAGGTATTGTCACAAAGTATTCTCTTCAGTTCTTCAAGGAGGGTAACATTCTACTCTCAAACCATTGTTTTTCCTATATTTTAAAAAGAGGTTTTGGACTTAGCTGGTAGTCCAGTGGTGAAGGTCCACGCTTCCAATGCAGGGGGCACTGGTTCTATCCCTGGTCTAGGAAGACCCCACATCCACGTGCCATAAAGCGCGACCAAAAACCAAAACAAAAGTTTTAAAATTGTGGTTAAATGCATATAACATAAAATTTACCATTTTAACCACTTAAAATGTGGACTCAAAATAGGACTCAGCAGTCTTACGTACATTCTCATTGTGCAACCATTGCCACCATCCATCTCCAGAGCTTCATCATTGTTAAACAAACTCTGCGTATGTTAAACAATGACCCCCTATCCCCTGCACCCCCTGTATTTAAAAATCTGTTTAAAATTCTGTTTGTTCTCTGAAATATTTTCCAAAGAGAAGTATGGGCATATTACTTAAAGGGGAAACGGAAAAAATATTTAAAGACTTTTTGGAAGCAGTGATGTACGTATAAATGCAGCACTTGTGTGAGAGTGGGAAGTCCTGAATTTCAGCATTTGCCAGTTTTCCTGTTGTGTGTTTTTCCACCCTATCTGATTTCAGGTTACCAGCATGATGTCACAGAAAATGGAGCTGGAAAGACATGCAGTAGTCGCATGTGATATACTCCTCCTGTATAGATATGATAGGCCTCAAGAGCATAGATGAGTAAAATACAGTAAAACTAGGAAATTGTGGGGTTTGTGTATATATTTTTTTCAATAATTTAATTTACATTTAATGATTTAATTTTTAGTGATGCTCTTGTTTAACAATTGGCTTACAAGAATTCCTAAAAATTTAGCTGGCTCCATCATGCCGTTGATTGGAAGCCTACTCTTTGGTATCTTATTAAAATATGAATTACTTAAAAGAAGGAACACTTCTTTTAGGTACTATTTGGTGGTTTTTAGTACCTTGTGGACCCCCAGGCATTACATGAAGCCATAGCTGAAACCACTCTTGAGGAGGAGACTTTGTAAAATGGACTATGGGATTATGCCAGTTAAATTTAAGCAGAGCTAAACTGTCAAGTTGAAAAACTTATAGGCTTAAGAATATCAGGTTAAGGGCTCCTAGAATAGAGATTCTATTTTAAGGTAGCCCTGGAGTAACAAATCCCATAATCCTAAGAATTTTGTAGTAACTATTAGGTTAGTTTAAAACAGTTAAAAAAACTTTTATTTAAAGTTATGCTTTAGAATGTTGTATAAGACCTCAAATTATACATAAAGCTACAGAACTGTGGTCTATTGCAGCAATTAGATCAGGTCTTCAGTGCTTAGAGCCTTTGCTTAGTTGATTTGTCCTCCTCCCACTTCCTCCCCCTACTCTCCATCCACATGTGAAGGAAAAGTTAATTCTTGAGCATATTTTAATATGGGAAATTATACCAACAGGATTTTCTTTACATATATACATATATTAATACATATATAGTAATAGTATGCTTAAAGAAGTCTAATTATTGATAGATTTAATCATGGCAGCTAATACAACAAGTATATAAGACAAATGAAATGCCTCCACTTTTGGAAAACATTTTAAATACTTTTTAGGCAAAGAACTAATACATTGGTTTTTCTGACTCAGCAACTCCTTGATGTTAGAGATGCAAATCAGACTGATTCCTGGGAAATTTTTTAAAACAAAAACTGACTCTTTTCCCTTCTATTTCTACCCTAAAAGTTTTTGGTTGTAAAAATAGAATGTTATTAATTGAAAAGTTTTCTGATGAAATTTAGGCCAACGATGAGAAATTATTAGTGATGGAAGATTTAGTTTATCTCTTTCTGAACTTTCTTCAATAATGAAAGCTTCTGACTTTCAAAGCATTTTAACTTCTGAGAACCTTTTTTTCTTATTCTACATTCCAAAGTAGAACCCTTGGTTTACTTTTTGTATAATAAAAATAAAAAATAGCACTTCTCATTAGATCTGAGAATTACTTTTTGTTGGTTTTACCCTTCCCATTAAGGCTTTACATTTTCAAGAAGCAATCTTTAGTCCAGAGCTTAAGTTGACAGAAAGGTCTCCCTGTCTCCCTAAAGCAGTCTCCTCAGCTGTGGGCTAGGAATGGAAGACCTTCCCTGAGGAAATCACGTTTTACCTTTCAGAGTAAACTCAAAACGGTTGTTTCCCTGATAAATTCAAGGCAGTACATGCTTTAAGATCTTGTAAAAGATGTAGAATTCCCCCAAATTAAGAATAATTTGGAGACTATGTCACATTCAGAGATAAACCACTTTTAACAATGATATATATGCTTCCCAACTTTTCCATGTGAACACACATGTATTTTACAGCCTACGGCAGTTTTCCCCCCTTTTGTCCCTTAGAAGTTTATTGCAGATCAAGGTTCCACGCTAGTACCCAGGTTAAATAAATTGTGGTCATTTGGCCTGCTGTGCCATTATGTCATATGTAGCTTTTCTTGTATAATTTATGGCTCTTTAAGCCTTCTAGTTTTGGCCTGTGTGGCACATATTTATAGTTCTTTGGTTAATAGGATTGCAGATTGTGTTAACAGCCTGAGCATCCCTAAAAATAAATTTGTTCTGTGCTTTACCTTGAAACCACATATCCTTCCAGAGGTAGAAAAACTGCCTAATTGATGAGTGTGGTGGTAATTCCTGAAGCCATTGTTAGTTCTTAATAGAGCATGGGTATTCTAGATGATGGAAGTTTAATATACTTTACTATTTTCCTATTTTCAAAATTAGTATATATAATATTAAAAATATAAAGAGAAAAGAAAGAATAGCTATAGTATCATGTTTTGTGAAATGTCTTTTGGTTCGTGAACTAATGATCTATGCTGATCTTTAGTTCCAGAAAGCTGACTCTGATCTGGACTACATTCAGTACAGGCTGGAATATGAAATCAAGACTAATTATCCTGATTCAGGAGGCAAGGTAATCTGCAAAAGAAATATCTTTTTAACAGAATATTTTATTAAAAGATTTTCTGATAGTATTTCTAATAGTAGAGTATAACAGTTACATTATTAAGGATTACATTCTTAGAATCCTTTTGTGTTGGAAGTTTGGTCACAGAATATTGGAGAGATTATACTCATAGTAAAGGAAATTTGTGGCTCCTCTTTTTTTTTAACCTGTAACCAAGAATTATTGAGTCTAGATGTGTAAACAACTGTGGAAGCCTCTGAAATTGTGAAAGAATATAGATACCTTTAGGGCAGTGGTTAACTAAGAGGAGTCATGATATTCTCTGAGGAAGATGATGATACACTATTAAATTTGTTACATGGACTGTTTGTATAAAATTATGTACTTAGTTATTCTAAGTTTAGATTGATTAGAAATACTATCTGTTTATAAGTCATAGTACATGTACACATGCCTATAGAGATAAAGCAATTTTTAAGCCTTGTTTGTTAACATTAATTTAGCATGTAAAACATTAATTTATCACTTTATGGTACTCTTTTTTTCTCATAGCACTTGCTAGCAGATAAGAAATATCATATTTTACTCTTAAAAAATTATACAATTAAAATTTTGGGGGAATTGTGTAAACTTTCAAATTAAAATGAGATTTTAAATAAAATTGGGAAAGCACTGTGAATGTTCAGTTTTTACCGCTTACGTGAAATAATGGAATGCCAGGATTGTATAGGAGTATAGTTTTAACTATTCTACCTCCTTAACTGTCTTGACTTTGTCCTTCCCTCTTTTCACTCTTACTAAAGAAAACCAACCCAATTCTGGTCAAGTGGTATCCCAAGTAATTGGCCAAAGCACTCATCTCAGTCAGTATATTTCAAGTACTATCTGGAATACATTTCGTGTGGGGCTTCCACGTTTCTCCCACCTTCTATCTCTCATTTTTATCACATTTCCGGTTGTTTTATTCTTCTACAACTTTTTTTTAAAAAAACAGCTTTACTGAGCTATAATTCACATACCACAGAATTCACTCTTTTAAAGTAGATAATTTAGTGGGTTTTAGTATGTTTAGTTTATTGTAATTTTTAGCAGTTTAGTATATTGTATGGCCATCATCACAATAAATATTTGAGTATTTTCATAACCTCAAAAAGAAACCCATACCTATTAGCTGTTTCTCCCCATTAACAACCACTTCCCCCTCCCCTGGCCAGCTTCCAGCAACTACTAATCTACTTCCTGTCGCTATACTCTACAGATTTGCTCTCTGAACATTTCATATAAATGGAATCAAACAATATGTGGCCTTTTATATCTGGTTTAGCATTTTTTAAAAAAAATTGAAATATAGTTGATTTACAGTTTTTCAGATGGAGAGCAAAGTGATTCAGTTATACATACACGCATATATATACACACAAAAATATGTGTCTGTGGGTGTATACATTTTTCAAATTCTTTTCTTTATAGGTTATTACAAGATACTGAGTATAGTTCCCTGTGCTATACAGTTAATCCTGTTGTTTATCTATTTTATACGTAATAGTCAGTCAGTGAGTTCAGTCGCTCAGTCGTGTCTGACTCTTTGTGACCCCATGGACTGCAGCACACCAGGCTTCCCTGTCCATCACCAGCTCCTGGAACTAGCTCAAACTCATGTCCATAGAGTCAATGATGCCATCCAACCACCTATCTTCTGTCATCTCCTTTTCCTCCTCCTGCCTTCTATTTTTTCCAGCATCAGGGTCTTATCCAGTGAGTCAGTTCTTCACATCAGGTGATCACAGTACTGGAGTTTCAGCTTGAGCATCAATCAGTCCCTTTCAATGAATATTCAGGACTGACTTCCTTAAAGATTGACTGGTTTGATCTTGCAGTCCAAGGGACTCTCAAGAGTCTTCTCCAACGCCACAGTTCAAAAACATCAATTCTTTGGCGTTCAGCTTTCTTTATAGTCCAACTCTCACATCCATATGTGACTACTGGAAAAACCATAGCTTTGACTAGATGGACTTGGTCAGCAAAGTGATGCCTCTGCTATTTAATACGCTGTCTAGGTTGGTCATAGCTTTTCTTTCAAGGAGCAAGCATCTTTTAATTTTGTGGCTGCAGTCACCATCTGCAGTGATTTTGGAGCCCCCCCAAAAAAGTCTTCTACTGTTTCCATTGTTTCCCCATCTATTTGCCATGAAGTGATGGCACTGGATGCCATGATTTTAGTTT